>NC_086321.1:262092209-267339709 GCF_036172605.1 Pelobates fuscus | reverse complement strand
CCTGTTTTACGATGGCTCGCACTTATGACCAGGCGTAAGTGCGAGCTGTCGCGGGAATTCCCTGCTCTGGTGCGCATGTCTATGTTCAGGAGAATCTTCCCCGAACATAGAAGAACGCATGAGAGCATGGAATCCCTATAATCTATGTTTGGGTAAATTTCCCCGAGCATAGATTAGATGGATTCCCTGCTCTGGTGCGTTTGTCTAATGCAGGAGTCCTCAAACTCTGGCCCCCAGGTGTTGCGGAACTACAACTCCCATGATTCTCTGGCTATCTATGTAATTCAAAGAATAATGGGAGTTGTAGTTCAGCAACATCTGGAGGGCCACAGTTTGATGACCCCTGATCTAATGCATTCAGACATGGTAATTCAGAGCATGCCTCTCGGTTGAGGGAGACCCCCCTGGTCTGAAAAGACCCTGGTCAGCTCTATCTACCTTCCCTTCTGCCTAGTGATCTATGATGGCCTTTGCCAGCTGCCAAGCATTAACAACATCATGCAGGAGTTGCAGTTTGAGAAGTAGTTCTCTATCTAATGCTGCAATCACACGGTAAAGAGCTCTCTCAGAGTTCTCTGTATTGTGTGAGCTGGGATCTCTCTGCTGATGTCAGCAAACTGAATCCCTCTGAGGAAGGATAAGGAGATGGGATTGTGGGGATGGATTAGTGCCAGTATTATTATGCATTGGGCTGGGGATAGGATTAGGAGTTGGATTAGGGGTAGAATTAGAGGTTGGATTAGGGGGAAGATTATGGGTTGGAGTAAAAGCTGCACTAGGGGTTTGATTAATGGTAGGATTAGGGTCAAGATAAGGGGTAGGACTAGAGGCAAAGTAGGGTGTCAGTAGCAGAATTTACATATGGAATGTTTACAATAGTTGGACATGCATGGTCTGTAAATTTTCCCAAAATAAAACATATGTGAAGATTTAATATTTTAACCAAGGATTGTGAAGAAATGCTTATTTGAAAAGTAACAAAATGCTGTTAGTTAAATAGCTTGGGGGTGTACTTTCTACAAATATATACTTTTGTGCAGTGGTTTCGGATTATGTGATTACTATAAAAGTTGTAATCTCAGCATGCCAAACTTGGCAACGCTTTAGCTTTAAAAGTGCTTCGGTGCTTACTTGTAAAAATTTTTTATTGAAATACTAGACATATTGGGCATTTTAACAACCAGGACTAATAAGTGAATCTAATTTGAGTCAGTTTTCTTTAGTTACACATGTTGGGTAGAAATTATAAAATGTAGTACTGAAATAAAAGTATACCTCTCCCCCATTTTTTAATAGTTTATTCATATGTAAAAATTGTATTATGTGCTCTATTTTCCTTTAAAATTATATTAATGTATATAGGTGCACTATCATGATGTGTAGTTAAAGAGAAGATAGTAAGAAGACAAATTAGAACAAAAACGTGGAAGGGTGGAGCATGGGAGAATAAAACAAGAATCATAGTCCGTATTTTATAGGTTGGGAATGATTAAGTGAACATGATAAGCAGGTAGCAATTAGAAACTATTTAATTCTGATGGAAAATCTTTACCTATAAACAAAGGTGGAAAAGGGCAGGGTAGGTTAGTCAGCACTTCTAAAAAGGAGAGAAGGGAAGATGAAATAGGATTGGCAAAGTGTTTGTTAAGATGTCAGTAAAAACATGTGTAATCTCTTCTTTTTGCCCCAAATAATTGCTGATTCTCTTTCAGAATATCTTACTCAGTACCAACTTCTGGAATTATGGCAATTTTAAGTCTGTACCTTTATAGTTTGATATATCTGTATGAAATAACTAGATAGCATTAAAACCATCATGATGTATAAATCTCTACTAATATGGTTTAAAGTAATACGTTACAACACATTTTAATTTTAAAAAAAATCTTCTATTTACATTCATTTTGTCATTCTTTATATGAATCAATTCTCTTAACCCCTTCAGGACGGAGTCAATAGTACACGTTCTGATCAACAAAACAACAAAACGTAAACAAAAACTGGAATTTGCGCTGTATGTCTGTTCAACCGTAATTCACCTCTTTCATATTAAATGCACCCACACTTATTATATAGCATTTTGTTCAGGAGAATCAGGGCTTTCATTTCATTTCAAATATTTATATATGCAACATAATTTATTATGAATAAAATTAATAAAACTGTGAGCAATTTTAATTTTTTTTTAAAATTTGTAGTTCCGCCTCACATAGCCTCACATAGCCTCATTTAGCTGTAAATGTCATAATACTGTTAGGTTTTACTGCAAAAAAATGCACATATTTGTAATCAGCGATGTCTCACGAGTACAACAGTACCCCCCATTAACAGGTTTTATGGTGTTTTGGAAAGTTACAGGGTCAAATATAGAACGTTCCATTTTCAAATTGAAATTTGCCAGATTAGTAATGTTACCTTTGAGACGGTGTGGTAGCCCAGGAATAAGAATTACCCCCATAATGGCATACCATTTGAAAAAGTAGACAAGCCAAGGTATTGAACGTGGGGTATGTTTAGTCTTTTTTAGTAGCCACTTAGTCACAAACACTGGCCAAAGTTAGCATTCATATTTGTTTTTGTGTGAAAAAAGCAAAAAAGTAATATTTGGCCAGTGTTTGTGACTAAGTGGCTACTAAAAATGACTGGACATACCCCATTTGCAATACCTTGCGTTGTCTACTTTTGCAAATGGTATGCCATGATGGGGGTAATTCTTATTCCTGGGCTACCATACGGTCTCAAACAGTGGCGGCTCTAGACTTTGTGAGGCCTTAGGCGAAACTCAAACATGAGGCCCCCACTAACACCTAAAGTTAAAAATAGGGGTTGCATTGTGTGTATAAGGTGCTGTTGTTGTATTCAAGGACGAGCTTGCAGCGCTGGATACAGAGAGCTAGTCTTTGTATTCATCGTTCAGAGGCTTGCAGTGTAGCGGCTCCCTGTGCCGCCGCATTATGATCTCTCTGACTGTAGTTATGGCATAATATGCAAAGTAACTTAATTTGCAATAAAAAAATGTAATTAGCAATTATGCCAATCCTTTATACATGACTGAGGGGTATGGTTACATAGCTTTGCAGTTCTGTATACATAAGTGCCGGTGTATGTATATATTACTGTATCTGACATTGTCTACCTATGTGTGACAGGGTTTGGGGTGAGTGTTGCACAGTTGGAGTACAGGATTGTAAGGGTTTATGTAATAGGGTGAGTGTGGCAGGGTGAAGGGGGTGAGTGGGACAGACTGATAGAGGATGAGTAACAGGGTCGGGGGGTGAGTGTGACAGTGCAAGAGAAGGTGAGTCTGACAGGGTTGATGGGGGGGTTAATGCAATAGGGTAGGTGTGGCAAAGCAAGGAGTATAGTATGGTTGCAGTGGGTGAGAGTGACAGGATTAGGAGGGGTTATGTAAGTTTGGCTGGGTGTAGGGGGCGGCAGTGTGTGGGTTCTGAAAGTGTTTGGGAATGGTGATAGTGTATGTGAAGGGGGTGTCAGTGTGTGTGGTAATGATAGGGTACGGGTGGGGAATGACAAGGTTTGCGGTGGAAGGCTGTGACAGTGCGTGTGTGTGGGAAGGCTGTGATTGGGTGGGTGTGGGGTGACAGGGTAGAGGAGCTGTGAGAGGGTGGGGGGCTGTGAGAGGGCGGGGGTGGTAGGGGGCTTTGACAGGGTAGGAGGTGGTGGGGGACTGTGACAGGGTAGGAGACTTTGACAGGACAAGGAGTAGTGGGGGGGCTGGAGCAGGGGGTGGTGGGGCAGGTGGTGGTAGAGGGGCTGTGACTGGGTAGTGGGGTGGTAGGAGGACAGTAGGAGGGCAGAGGGTGGCTGGGGCAGAGGGTGGTAGGGTTCCCCTGGGGCAGGGGGTTATGACAAAGCACGGGGTGGTAGGACGGCAGTGAAAGGGTACGGGGTGGTAGGGTGGCTATGACAGGGGGTTGCAGGAGGGCAGTGACAGGGTACTGGGTGGTAGGGAGCAGAAGGTGGTAGGGTGGCTGTGACAGGGCAGGGGATGGTAGGGGGCATAGGATGGTAGGAGGGCAGAGGGTGGTAGGAGTACAGTGACAGGGTAGTGGGGTGGTAGGAGGGCAGAGAGTGGCTGGGGCAGAGGGTGGTAGGAGGGCAGTGACAGGGTACAGATAGTAGGGAGCAGAGGGTGTAGGGTGGCTGTGACAGGGCAGGGGATGGTAGGGGGCATAGGATGGTAGGAGGGCAGAGGGTGGCTGGGGCAGAGGGTGGTAGGGTGGCTGGGTCAGGGGGTGGTAAAAGGGCAGAGGGTGGCTGGGCCAGGGGGTGGTAGGAGGACAGAGGGTGGCTGGGGCGGTAGGGGGGGCTATGACAGGGCAGGTGGTGGTAGGAGGACAGTGACAAGGTAGTAGGAGGGCAGAGGGTGGCTGGGGCAGAGGGTGGTGGGGTGGCTGGGGCAGTGGTGGTAGGGTGGCTGGGGCAGTGGTGGTAGGGTGGCTGGGGCAGTGGTGGTAGGGTGGCTGGGGCAGAGGGAGGCTGGGGCAGAGGGAGGCTGGGGCAGTGGTGGTGGGGTGGCTGGGGCAGAGGGTGGCTGGGGCAGTGGTGGTGGGGTGGCTGGGACAGTGGTGGTGGGGTGGCTCGGGCAGAGTGTGGTGGGGTGGCTGGGGCAGAGGGTGGCTGGGGCAGTGGGTGGCTGGGGCTGTGGTGGTAGGGTGGCTGGGGCAGAGGGTGGCTGGGGCAGTGGTGGTGGGGTGGCTGGGGCAGAGGGAGGCTGGGGCAGTCGTGGTGGGGCGGCTGGGGCAGAGGGTGGCTGGGGCAGAGGGTGGTGGGGTGGCTGGGCAGTGGTGGTGGGGTGGCTGGGGCAGAGTGTGGTGGGGTGGCTGGGGCAGAGGGTGGCTGGGGCAGTGGTGGTGGGGTGGCTGGGGCAGTGGGTGGCTGGGGCTGTGGTGGTAGGGTGGCTGGGGCAGTGGGTGGCTGGGGCAGTGGTGGTGGGGTGACTGGGGCAGTGGGTGGCTGGGGCAGTGGTGGTGGTGTGGCTGGGGGAGTGGTGGTGGAGTGGCTGGGGCAGAGGGTGACTGGGGCAGTGGTGGTGGGGTGGCTGGGGCAGAGGGTGGTGGGGTGGCTGAGGCAGAGGGTGGCTGGGGCAGTGGTGGTGGGGTGGCTGGGGCAGTGGTGGGGTGGCTGGGACAGAGGGTGGCTGGGGCAGTGGGTGGCTGGGGCAGTGGGTGGCTGGGATGGCGGGGGCAGTGGGTGGCTGGGGCAGTGGTGGTGGGGTGGCTGGGGCCGAGGGTGGCTGGGGCAGTGGTGGTGTGGTGGCTGGGGCAGAGGGTGGCTGGGGCAGTGGTGGTGGGGTAGTGGTGGTGGGGTGGCTGGGGCAGAGGGTGGCTGGGGCAGTGGTGGTGGGGTGGCTGGGGCAGTGGTGGTGGGGTGACTGGGGCAGAGGGTGGCTGGGGCAGTGGTGGTGGGGTGGCTGGGGCAGTGGTTGTGGGGTGGCTGGGGCAGTGGGTGGCTGGGGCAGTGGTGGTGGGGTGGCTGGGGCAGTGGGTAGCTGGGGCAGTGGTGGTGGGGTGGCTGGGGCAGAGGGTGGCTGGGGCAGTGGTGGTGGGGTGGCTGGGGCAGTGGTGGTGGTGTGGCTGGGGCAGAGGGTGGCTGGGGCAGTGGTGGTGGGGTGGCTTGGGCAGTGGGTGGCTTGGGCAGTGGGTGGCTGGGGCAGTGGTGGTGGGGTGGCTGGGCAGAGGGTGGCTGGGGCAGTGGTGGTGGGGTGGCTGGGGCAGTGGGTGGCTGGGGCAGTGGTGGTGGGGTGGCTGAGGCAGAGGGTGGTTGGGGCAGTGGTGGTGGTAACCTGTGGTAACCCGCAGCAACGCTCTGATTGGCTGAGATCGTGAGACCCACTCAGTCTGCAGCTCTGCACTCGGCAGAGCTGCAGACAGGCTGGCTCTCTCTCGGGCAGGCATAGGAGGGGCCTCGCACCCGGCGGCATTAAGGGCAAGCTGCCGGGCCTCCTCCTGTGTCGGGTCCTCGGTCTCTGACCGAGGACCCGATCTGTCACACTGCCCTAAGGCGATTTAGGCGGCCGCGAGGCCCCCATCAGCGCGAGGCCTTAGGCGGCCGCCTAAATCACCTAATTAGAGAGCCGGCTCTGGTCTCAAAGGCAACATAACTAACCTGGCAAATTTAAATGTCATAAAAATGAAATGCAAGCCTTATATGTGACTCTCTTACTTTCCAAAACACCATAAAACCTGTACATGGGGGGTACTGTTATTCTCGGGAGACTTCACTAAACACAAATATTAGTGTTTTAAAACAGTAAAACATATTGCAACAATAATATAGTCCATAAAAGTGCCGTTTGTTTTTAAAAAATGCAATTAACTTCACTTTTACTTAAAATATCATCATTGTAATACAATTTACCAGTTTTAAACACTGATATTTGAGTTCAGCGAAGTCTCCCGAGTAAAACAGTACCCCCTATGTACAGGTTTTATGGTGTCTTGGAGAGTTACAGGGTCAAATACAGTGCTTGTGAATTAAATTCTCTGCACTTTCTCCCTGTGTTGTCAGGCATGTCAATGAAATTTTAATTAATCAAATCACATAATTATGTTAAAAGATTACTTAAATATACACGTAGAATTGTAATATATATGCATTTATAGGTATTTAAATTCTACGTGTATACTAATGTAATCTTTTATGTAATTATATGTATTTATCTCTATATATATATATATTTGCGGTTATTTGTATTTTATATATAGATAGATATACATAGAATGTCATTCTAAGTGTATTTTGTTACCAATATATATATATATATATATATATATATATATATATTAATAACAAAATACAGTTAGAATGAAATTACATATGAATATATAATTTATTTTAAATTTAGTTTCAATATTTTATTTATTTATTTTATTATTTTATTTATTTATTATTGTAATTATACGCATATATAACATATGTGTATATATCTATTATATATATAATATATATACAATATATATACATATTATATATATGTAACGTCATTCTAAGTGTATTTTAATACTAATATATATACTTATATTATTATATATAATAATATTAAAATACATTACGTATGACGTTACATATATATAATATGCATATATATTATATATATAATATATATACATATATTATATATATAAAAATACTTTTAATTTATTTTTAAACATGTTTAATTTTTCTTTTTACACTACCTACCAGCAGGGGGACTGTCTGATATTTCAGACAGTCCCCCTGCTGGCAGATCCACAGCCAGCTTAGGGGACCATGTGATCGCTCTTTGAGAGCGATCACATGGCCCCCGGGGGCCTCACTTGCCGGAGGAGGGCTGCCTGGGCTGTCAGGCAGCCCTCCAGAATAGGATCGCGGCGGAGGTAAGTACCGCCGAGGTCCTGGGGGCTTAAGTTGTTACGGCGTTCTATGCCGCCGCAACAGCTTTAAAGCCCTTTAAAGCCGTGATGGCATAGAATGCCATAACGGCGTTAAGGGGTTAACAATACCAGATCTTGCATGACCATTCCAGTGTCCGGGTTCGGTCTCACTGTACCGGATTCGCTGCACAATATCCCACATCTGGGGAATAAAAGAAGAATGGTCCAGCATTCTCCAAAGATAATGTATTGTTGCTTTATTTAGTGCATTGCAGGAACATAAACAGCAATGTTTCGGACCACATAGGAGCCTTTTTTAACAAGCTTGAAAAAGGCTCCTGCATAAGTCGAAATATTGCTGTTTACCTAGGATCATTGGCTATTTACCTAATGCTATCTACTTCTATGGGAGAAGATGAAAAATTAAGTTAGGGTTGTTAAAGGAACACTCATTGCACCATAACAGCTTAATCAAAATAAAGTTGTTATGGTGCCAGGAGGTCACTTGTGATTCCTTCGTGAACAGTTTAACTCTAAAAACGTAGTGCTAGTTCTCTCTGTGCCAATCCACATCAGCTTGCAGACATTCTTCTAATAAAAGTCTCAGGCTTCACCAATGCTGCTCCAATTGGCTTAGAACAGTCAGCTGACGTTTTATAGCTCCCCATTCATAAAAAGTTACTTTAAAAAGGCACGTACTATTCCCAGAGATGACCTTGGGGATAAACCATTTGTGTACAGTCTAACCCCTAAAGGTAAGGTGGCACCAGGGACCACATGAAAGCATAACAACTTAATTTTGATGAAGTTGTTATGGTGCCCCTCATGTTCCTCTAAGCACTGATATTGGATTTACCTGAATCCAATATATATGTACCTTTAAGATTGTGTGTTCCCTTTAATTGAATTATATTGCAGATTTAACTTGTTTAACAGACGGCAATCTTTTTTAAGCCAACCTGATACTTTCTCATGCATAGCCACAAATCAAACCATTTAAGTAATGATATAAAAATCCCCCCCTATCGAATCCTTGTGTCTTATAAATGAGATAATGCAATATTACTGCATTTCCTCAAGTAACAGGTGCCAAAGAGAGATCAGAATATTTGTGTCTAGGAGAAGTTACATTGATATTTGGAAAAGAAACATGGTTGGAAAGTGATACACGAGACGCCTTGTGACAAGAACATTAGTCATGCTAAATAGCTCTGATTACAAATCTCATTTCTAGAAATATGCATAGCCATGCTCAGCATAAGAAAGAGCGAACGAGACCACTGACTAAGACGAATGACCCACAGTATACCATGCAAGGGCTGTGGTAGTAATAGGAGATAGAAAGATTGTCATTGGCAAACCATATGGTTTCCTGATAATGACAAATGGCAAAACGATGTTCATGATTTACAGAGCACTAAGAAACACTCTGCTCTCCAATTCACTGACATTACAAGTAAGAAAGATAAATGCTACGGAAGCAGGGAATACATGTACATATAATACAAAGGCTCATTCTCATCATTAAAATATGGAATGGGCATAATCACTTTTAATCATTTTTTTTTAATTAGATCTAAAGGCATGATCAGTATATATAAAGCATACATTAATAAAGTAGGACTCATACTAAATAATACATATCTTTGGGTCACATTAGCCAATGACACATTGATTTGATCATGGATTATGTTCTAAAATTACATCATCCTGGAACAGATAACAAAATACAAGATTAGACTATATTGCAAGAATTCAGTGTAATACTTGGTATTGTATTACTGCTATTAATATACACATTGGAAGTGGAGATGCCAAAATGAAATCAATAATTTAAAAAACCTGTGCTTAGGACTTGTTATACCAAGGACTGGTTTTAGTAATATCAATGTAAGAAGAATATACAGATTCATTAAGTAGTACTATGAGAATGAAAATAGGTTTATATACACATATTACAGATTTTCTTGAATTTAAATAGCTACTAAAATGCAATCAGCTATCAACATAAAAATGCACAAAGTATGACTGTAATAAAAGTTCCCTAAAAAAAGATGGGTTTATATACGACCTCCCAAAATATCTATCAAATAAGGTCATCTCCTGTTCCCAAGAAATCCCAGAATCTGCACAGTGTAGGGAAATGGCAGATTTTCTTGCAATGTGAATCAGGCTCATAATCCGTTTTATTTAGCTTATATCACGTGCCCAGTATATCATTGCCTACTTCCATTTACAGTGAACATAATGAATAATTTATAAATAGATTTTAAAATCAAATATATAATTCATGTATCCTGCATAATGTCCTCCAAAATTATATTTTTGTCAGTAAGCTATAGATTTGGGGATGATGTGATTTATTAAAAGTTATAAATAAAACAATTTGCGTAATGTATTTAGATTTTAACAGTAAGACAACCGTTTCCAGTTTCAGCATTTATCTCAAACGTCCTAAGGTCAGGTATCCTCAAGTGTCTGTAAATACCCTTTAAATGAAACATATTTTTTACACAATGAGTACTCAGTAATGCTTCCCTTTAGGTATTACCTCCTATAACCTTTCACAGTTTGATCACAGGAGGCTGTAGATCTGCCTGACAGCAATGCCCAGTAGGTATAATCTGTCAACCCATCCAGGGCAATAGAATAGTGCAATGTACTCTGCCTTTGATGGCTCTTGTCTAGAACTCAGTGAATATGTTTTAGTGTTCTTGTGTGCAATCTAAATACAATAGGGGTAATGTGTAAAAAGTGATCTGACAGCTTTTTTTTTTTAAATTCTTTATTTTACTAGTGCATATGATGACAACAAGCGTGCAGAGCCAAAACAGCATCCACAAGCGTTTTCCAGACATTTCAAAAGTGTGGCAGTTTGGTCGGCACATGATCTGACAGCTTTTTAACACTTTTTTTGTAGTATTTTCCAATTGCTTCTCTTTATTCCCTGTTTTGACCCATACTCTTCCTCTTTGTGCCTTTTCCATCATGTGTTTTCTTTTCTATTTTTATTCTTTTTTTTGCTCCTAATGTGAAAAAAGCAGGTGAATGTTTACCAATTTGTTCTGTCAAATTATTCTTACTATGCCAAAAAAAAAAAAAAACTTTGAATCGCTAATGGACTTCTTTTTTCTCCACTAATATTGGTCTTTTGTTTTCATATTTATAAGTCAAACATATGAAAATGAGGGACCCAAAGAGAGAGGACAGTAACAACAAAAAAGAGAACCCTACCTTTACTAAATGCTAAGGATCAAAAAGGACAATCTAAAAACAGAGAAGGGCTGTTCCAAGGCTCTACTGGGATGTAAATAAAGTGATCAACTTCAAACCACAAAGGAGGGAAAAAAGTATCAGTCTCAGTCCTAGACTACAATAAGAGCAGGTAGGCCTTGAGTGTAAGTAAATACAAAAGAGGATCGTAGGGGGACGGGGTATAAAGGAAGAGAGAGACACAATCCTTAAAATAAGGTATAGACATATATTACTAACCCCTTTTTGTCCCAATCAAAACCACATATAACTCATAAAATACAAAGGGGGACAAGGGGGAAGAGGGATGAAACAACTCCCCCAAGAAACGGGCACCCTCCTATGTCCCTAATTCACCTCAACACTATAGTCAAACTACTCGTGCCTACCTAAACCTTTAGCCTTAACAAAAAAAAAAATGTGCTCTTGCCCCTGACTACAGCATGCTGTCACGCCGAAACGCATGTCGGGCAGTACATTTAATTTCTTTCACATGTTTACTTAAACACAATTTTTTATTGTTAGGGCTAGAGGTTTAGTTGTTTATGTTTACACAACAATGTCCATGTAGAAATAATAGGTTAATGAGACACCTGACACCTGTTTGCATTGTCAATGCACTCGACTGTTAATGCACTTGCAGGTTGACCTCTATTTTGACAATAGCAAAAAAAGTCTGTGAAATTTGTTTTAGGATTGCTTTGATAACTGGCATAAAGTCAGAACACATTATCAGTTGGTTGCTAGTTAAATGTAGGCCAACGTTTTTATGTTTATTGTGTGTTTACTAGAGAGTGTTGCTGTTCTTGACTACATCTTTGATTAGTTCATGTAGCACTACCCAGGGAGGTCACCCATATATAGCTAGGATTACATCCTGAATATACTTCATATTTCCTGTGCAGTGAAATTTAGCTGTAGGAAGTTCTTGACAGGATTTAGCAAAATCTGAGGTAAATATGTCCTATAGCAGGGGTAGGCAACCTTTTAGTAGTACTGTGACAAAACAAAATTGAGGTGTGTATGTTGCCGTATTCAGTTTGTTTTATTTATGGGTGCTGCAGTTTCTCTGTAGAATTGTATTTGTGCATTTGTGGGATGTTATATTGTCTATGTTCATGAGTAGTATGTGTATGATACATGTATTGTGTATGATACATATGAATGTGGAAGTTTGTGTGTGGATGATATGTCACATTGTGTGTTTGGTGGTGTGTGTATGTGTGGGGCTGCTTGAGGTATTGCATGTGAGAGGCTACTTGTGGGTTTGTGTGTGTATGCGTATTGTCATTGTGTCAGGGTACCTGTGGTCTCTACCTCCGAAAGAGGTAGAGACTTAGCTGTTCCTCCATCCAGACGACCTGATGGCTCCCTTTCCCACGGTCTATCCGGTCATGCAAGGCCGGCCGCGAGGGAGTGACTGCCTTTTACAGCATCTAGGCAGGAAGTTGTCATCAGGACACTCCTCCGGAACGACCTGTCACTCAATTGCTGCAGGACCAATCAGGACGCCTCGGAGGCGTGGTTACTGCTCTGAACAGGGTATTTAACAGAGCTTCTTTCATTAGCTCATTGCCCTGTCGTGGTTCTAGCTTGTTCTAGTCACTCAGTGCTTGTGTATTCTATTATCCCTTTTGGTTTTGACCCGGCTTGTTTACCTTACTCTGCTTATCTCTGTTACCCTTGATTCGGCTTGTCTCTCGCTTACCTGTCTTCTGTTACCCTCGACCTCGGCTTGTCTTTGACCATTCTATACTGTGCTACTTACGTTAGTCCGGCCATTCTAAGGTCCGGTATACGTATCTGGCTACTGTTTGTACTCTGCGTGTTGGATCCCTGTCCCGATCCTGACATTACGACAGGGCCAATGGATCCTGCGAGTACAAACAGTCAGCTTGCCTCTCCTGATCCTAGGTTTGAAGCCATGGATCACAGAATGGATCAGATGGCGCTTGCGCTACAGGCTCTATTATCTCGTGCCAATAACCCACCAGAGGAGATACATAATACCCCTGTTTCTCCTGTCGGATCAGGTCTAGAGGTAGCCACAGTGGGTGCTTCTTCTCGCATTACCCCCCCAGTACGCTATGGTGGGGCTCCTGAGAAGTGTCGTGGTTTCTTAAACCAAATTAGTATCCATTTTGAATTGCAACCTCGCTCTTACCCTACAGATAGGGCAAAGGTAGGATTTATTATCACCCTACTTATTGAGAAAGCTCTGAGATGGGCCAACCCATTATGGGAGAACGATAACCCATTAGTTTATAACTATAACGCCTTTGTAGTTGCTTTTAGAAGAACATTTGACCCTCCAGGTAGAAAGGTTAATGCAGCCAGATTACTGTTGCGTCTGAAACAGGAGAACCGAACACTGGTGGATTATGCACTAGAGTTCAGGTCTCTGGCGTCAGAGGTCAAGTGGAATGAGCAGGCGTATATGGATGTATTTTTGAATGGCTTATCTGAAGTAATCCTTGATGAGGTTGCTACCAGAGAACTCCCTGAGAATTTAGAGGATTTAATTTTGTTCATCTCTCGTATAGATGAACGTTTAAGAGAGAGACAGAACACTCGAGAGAAGAACCGGAGACCTTCTTTTAGGTTAGCCCCCGCTTTTCCAAGTCCTGACTCCACGGTATCTTTGCTTCCTGAACCTATGCAGATAGGGTATACCCGCCTCTCTGAGGAGGAAAGACAGTACAGGAGAAGAGAGGGTTTGTGTATGTATTGTGGAGCTAAGGGTCATTTACTCTCAAACTGTTCTAACCGCCCGGGAAACGCTCGCACCTAAGTCTCTCTAGAGGACAGGCCTTGGGTGTTTCTATTTTGTCCTCTACTCCTAATTATAAAGATCACAGGCTTCTGCTACCAGTTTCCTTAACTTGCGGGAGGGAAGTAGTAAGGGCTATGGCTTTGATAGATTCCGGTGCTGCTGAGAATTTTATCGACCAAGCCTTTGCCAGTAAAAACAATTTCCCATCCCAGCTAAGGGAGACACCCTTGGCCGTTGAGGCCATAGATGGTAGACCACTACTAGACCCTGTTATCTTTCGTGAAACCATACCCATTGAGTTAAATGTTGGCATCCTACACGTGGAGAATTTATCTCTTCTGCTCATTTCGTCTCCTTCCGTTCCCATAGTTCTGGGGTACCCATGGTTGAAAGAACATAACCCTATTATTGATTGGGAGTTAGGGGAGATACTCTCGTGGGGCCAGGGCTGCCAGGATCGGTGTTTGTGCAAGGTTTCTCCATTAGCTAATATTAACATACAGGAGAATCCTGTACCTAGACTTAAGGGCAGTGTTTGACAAGAAGAATTCCGATTCTTTGCCGCCACACAGGTCATTTGACTGTAAAATTAAGCTTCTACCCGGGACTATGCCTCCGAGGGGCCATGTATATCCTTTGTCTGTTCAGGAGAACTCGGTTCTAGAGGAGTATATTCAGGAGAATTTAGAAAAGGGATTCATCAGGAGGTCTTCTTCTCCGGCCGGGGCGGGGTTCTTTTTCATTAAAAAGAAAGATGGCACGCTGAGACCTTGTATTGATTACCGAGGCTTAAATAAAATAACTGTCAGAAATGCCTATCCCATCCCACTGATTACTGAGTTATTTGATCGTCTTAAGGGCTCCAAAATCTTCACCAAGTTAGATCTCAGAGGGGCTTACAATTTGGTGAGAATCCAGCAAGGTCACGAGTGGATGACGGCATTCAATACCCGGTATGGCCATTACGAGTACACTGTTATGCCATTTGGACTATGCAATGCTCCTGCAGTATTTCAAGACTTGATTAATGAGGTACTTAGGGAGTTTCAGCATGATTGTGTTATTGTTTACCTGGACGACATACTAATACACTCTAAGGAGATTGAGACTCACCATAGACAGGTCAGAAAGGTGTTACACAAACTTCTGCAACATGGTCTATACTGCAAATTGGAGAAGTGCAGTTTTGATCAGTCTCAGGTAGACTTTCTTGGGTACGTGATTTCTGGGGAAGGTTTTAAAATGGATCCTGGTAAACTCCAATCTATTTTAGACTGGCCTTTGCCCAAAAGGACTCAAGGCTATCCAAAGGTTTATTGGTTTTTCCAACTACTATAGGCGCTTCATTAAGGGTTACTCCTCTATCATTGCGCCTATTACCAATATGACGAAACAAGGGGCTGATACTAAGTTCTGGTCTGAGGAGGCTCTTGGTGCTTTTAAGACTCTCAAGGAACTTTTTGCCTCAGCTCCCATTCTAGTTCATCCTGATACGACTCTGCCTTTCCTGCTCGAGGTCGATGCTTCTGAGACAGGAGTTGGGGCTGTTCTGTCTCAAAGGTTAGGGGTGGATAAACCGTTACACCCTTGTGGTTTCTTCTCTAAAAAAATTTCTGGGCCTGAGAGCAGATATGACATCGGGGAGAGGGAACTGTTAGCGGTCATTAAGGCTTTAAAGGAGTGGAGACATTTACTGGAAGGGACACTACACCCTGTTACTATCCTAACGGATCATAAGAACTTGTCTTATATTGGGGAGGCTAAGCGCTTGTCCGCCAGGCAGGCTCGCTGGGCTTTGTTCCTCACTCACTTTAATTATGTACTTACGTATAGACCTGGTTCTAAGAACTCTAAAGCCGATGCTTTGTCTCGTCAATATGAACCATCCACTATAACTGAACCACTTCTGTCCTCCATAGTTCCTAAGGGGAATATCATCGCGAACACGAATCTCAGGATTCACTCTCCATTGCTTTCTGAGATCATGAAGTTTCAGCATTTGGCACACAAACAGACTCCTGGGGATCGACACTTCGTTCCTGCCGCTCTCCAACTGGAGGTGCTACGCTGTCTCCATAACAGCAAGGTGGCTGGGCATCCTGGTATCCGCAAGACTTATGCGCTGGTCTCTAAAGATTTTTGGTGGCCTGACTTACGCAAGGATATTAAAGAATTCATCGGGGCATGTGAAGTTTGTACCAAGACCAAGCTACCCCATTCGCTTCCATGCGGATTTCTGCACCCTTTAGAGGTTCCTGAAAAGCCTTGGTCCTGTCTGGCAATGGACTTCATTGTTGATTTGCCTATCTCTAAAAAGCAGACTGTCATCCTCACTGTGGTAGACAGATTTACTAAGATGGCTCACTTCATTCCCTTACCTAAACTCCCATCTTCGCCCGAATTAGCGGAGATATTCGCCAGGGAGATTTTCCGGTTGCATGGGATACCTTCCCAAATTGTCTCTGACAGAGGCTCCCAATTTGTTTCCCGTTTTTGGAGATCATTCTGCTCCCAACTAGGCATCAAATTGAATTTCTCCTCTGCCTATCATCCTCAGTTCAATGGAGCTGCTGAACGCACTAACCAAAAAGTTGAACAATATCTACGTTGTTTCGTTTCAGAACACCAGGACGATTGGGTCGGTTTGATTCCTTGGGCGGAGTTTGCACACAACAATCTCGTTTGCGATTCTACTCATTCAAGCCCCTTCTTCATGAATTATTTTTTTTTAGTTTTCATCCGTCTATTCTTCCTTCGGATTCTCCTTCCCAGGGGTGCCGTCGGTTGATGTTCATGTTGCCAATTTGAGGAAGTTGTGGGATCAAACTCGACAAATCCTTGTGCACAACTCTATGTTGGTTAAGAAACACGCTGATAAACGTAGAAGGGCGGCTCCGGTCTTTGTTCCAGGTGATAGGGTATGGCTGAGCACGAGGAACATCCGTTTAAAAGTGCCATCCATGAAGTTCGCTCCTCGTTATATTGGACCCTACAGGGTGCTGACCCGTATCAATCCAGTTGCGTATCGTTTAGCTCTTCCTAATACCTTACGCATCCCGAACTCGTTTCACGTTTCATTGCTGAAACCACTCATATGTAACAGATTTTCCTCCACAATAGCCCCTCCTCGCTCCGTTCAGGTGGAGGGTCAGGAGGAGTATGAGGTTAACTCTATTATTGATTCTCGAATCTCCCGGGGGAGAGTACAATATCTGGTTGATTGGAAGGGATATGGTCCTGAGGAGAGGAGTTGGGTACCTCAAGAGGATGTTCATGCTCCCCGTCTCCGCAGGGCGTATCACTCTCGCTTCCCATCTCGTCCCGGTTCATTCCGCCCGGTGGGCGTATCTGAGAGGGGAGGTACTGTCAGGGTACCTGTGGTCTCTACCTCCGAAAGAGGTAGAGACTTAGCTGTTCCTCCATCCAGACGACCTGATGGCTCCCTTTCCCACGGTCTATCCGGTCATGCAAGGCCGGCCGCGAGGGAGTGACTGCCTTTTACAGCATCTAGGCAGGAAGTTGTCATCAGGACACTCCTCCGGAACGACCTGTCACTCAATTGCTGCAGGACCAATCAGGACGCCTCAGAGGCGTGGTTACTGCTCTGAACAGGGTATTTAACAGAGCTTCTTTCATTAGCTCATTGCCCTGTCGTGGTTCTAGCTTGTTCTAGTCACTCAGTGCTTGTGTATTCTATTATCCCTTTTGGTTTTGACCCGGCTTGTTTACCTTACTCTGCTTATCTCTGTTACCCTTGATTCGGCTTGTCTCTCGCTTACCTGTCTTCTGTTACCCTCGACCTCGGCTTGTCTTTGACCATTCTATACTGTGCTACTTACGTTAGTCCGGCCATTCTAAGGTCCGGTATACGTATCTGGCTACTGTTTGTACTCTGCGTGTTGGATCCCTGTCCCGATCCTGACACATTGGTGTTGTGTTTGTGGGGACTGTGTGTGTTAGTTTGTTGGTTGTTCTTGTGTTCGCTGTTTTTTGTTGTTGGCTGTATTTTTATGATGGGGAGGTTATTCTGCAGCTTTTGTATATTTAGCAGTGTGAGTGTTTTCACGGGGGGCTAGTGGGGACCGGCTGGCCAGGTACAGGTCATGGTCAAGAGCTTCTACAGTTGCTGTGGGCTGCTCCACTCCAGTGCAGATTCCCGTTGACAGCTGCTGGGAGGAAGTGATCTGAGATGACTTCCTCTAAGTTTTGCAATCCGTAAATTGAGGATTGTCCCTCACCACCTTTTTGCACTTGCAAAAGGCCCTCTGGGACTCCTGATAGGCCAGAGTCTTGAGTGCTGTGCAAAAGCATTTCGAGTGACATAGGTGGCTGACACCTGCCTATACCATAGCATCTTACGGAACTAAATCTTAGCAGTTGCCAGGAGTTTTTAAAGTGCTATAGGGCATTTTTATTGTTGTCACTGAATACTAACAATGCTGACAATTACATTACTTAGCATTTTTATATGTTGAATAAAAGAGTTAAATCAGCTAGAATGTGACTGAATTTAACACTGAACACCTTGCAATTATCACTGGACTATAACTGTCAAATACTAGCTGGGGGTGGTGCTATTGTTTATTTTGTGTTTATTTTTGACTCTAATGTTACAGGTTTCCCACCTCCATCTTTATTGACTTAAATCATAGTCCGATTGAAAAATGGCTGAGTGGGCTGCTGTAGATATTGATTTGTTTTGTGGTTTTTTTTTTGTGTTTTTTTCCGTCATCATGTTCATACTGTTACAAAAGACTAAGCTGATTTATTTCCGATTCTATTTGTATTCTTAAATATATATATATATATATATATATATATATATATATATATATATATATATATATATTATTTATTTTTTTTGCATAGAAATGACTGCATTTTCCTTTCCTGCAGCGATTAACGTAATCAAATATTATATGGATGTACAATAGAAAGAGAAACAACACAACTTTGCTAAAACTCCAGCGGTATAGTGACAAATGCCACCCTGCAGTGCTATTTCTTTCAGGATTTTTAGGATTTATTGTGCGATTTCAACAACAAAATAATTGAAATATCCACAACAAAAGCAGTGAAAAATGAACAGCAGCAAGCGTATCAACTAAACTACACAAGGAAAAATAAACATTTTAAGGGAAGCTATTTAACCCCTTAAGGACCAAACTTCTGGAATAAAAGGGAATCATGACATGTCACACATGTCATGTGTCCTTAAGGGGTTAAAATAAATATGTTACCTGGCTTGTTTAAACTTATTGATGGAGTTTTCTGAAATATCTTGCAATATTTGTTTAACATAACAGGCCATTGATAAGGGAAGCTACAGAAATCTGGGCAGGAAATATAAAAATGTTGTTGGTGCTCTTTTGCATATTTTCAGTGGACTTCAAGGATTATGGTAGATATACAAATTTTGAAATCCAATGCACGTGGAACTAATTTGTATAAATCCCACAGAATATAAATCTATTTGAACTTTCGGTTTGGGAATTAGAGAATTTGATCACTGCTTTTTCTCACCATAGCTTAACTAGTCATTACAGAAACATGTCTCCTGCTGTCAAACAATCATATTCCTAATATCCACGGCAGTGAATCTGAATCTTGAATCTGATAGATGTTGTAGCACTTCAATCCCTTAACATATGTGCTGCGTAGTTTATCTACAGAGTTGCATGCTTCACTACATATTTATGATTTTAATTTGAGTTTTGAAATAAAAAAACATTTTTAGCAAAAAGAGAACTATTCCAGGTTTGTAAAAGTTGCAAACAGCTAAAACAAATAAAGTAAAAGTACAACAGGTTTGTTATGTTACAAACTCTAATAAATATATCTAATAGTGTTACATTGCTCACATTCTTTTGCTCAAAACATTCCTTCCAGTAATAACTGAAAATATCAAAAAATTTAGACACAGTATATAAAAGCATGTATGTAGACTTAAAGAAAATGAAGACACGCAAAAGGACCGGCAAGTAAAAAAACATGGAGTGCTGTAAAAACAGATATTATTGGTTCTAGAGAATGTACAGCAGGAACATTGCAATGTGAGGTTTACCGTAAGGGTACACTCCACACCTCAAATACAAAGAAATACAAAGAATAATATAGATAACTGTTTAGTAGATATACCCTGATGAAAACATGAGTGCATTAGAGAGTTTGCGGTCTCTCAGAGCGAGAAACTCAGCAGTTTACCCTTTGTTTAGTCCCAGCTAAGGTCTCAAAAATATTTTTGCTCACTTGTGCTCACTTTTTTTTTGTTGAAATTCAATTTTCTAGGGCTCTCCCTAAGCAAAAAGGGTATTCCAGACGTGGATCCAGTGCTCACTGTGCCTAAAAGGGTATCAGCTACAAGGCACACATAAGGACAAAACAACTGTTTTGGGTTTCTGTATCTCTCATGCAGAGGCATTTCGGTTCTGGACTGCCCTTATAAAGGGGATTAGTTTGGTAATGTGTAGGCCCCATTTCCAATGGCACAAGTGAGCAAAAAGATTTTCGAGACCTGATTATGGATTAGGTATAGGGCAAGCAACACAAGTTTCTCTAAGCATTTGTTCATTCTGAGAGTTCTCATATTCTTTGTTTATGTTGCAAAAGAAACACTTATATCTAACACTGGATGTTGCAAGTTTTATTTAGATACAGGGCACCTCTGCAATTCCCTAAAAAATCTGTTACTTATTAGTAAGTGAGACAGTCTTCTCGCTGCAGCTCTGCACTGTCCATGAGAGACTGTCACTAGTAATGATCACTTGGACAATCTAATGCTACTCAGTAAACAATGTAGTAGCAATGTAGTATTATGGTACATGTGAGGCAACCTCAGCACTGTGCCAGTAGAATGCTTCTCGTAGAGAAGCACTGAATCCAATTCTTCTCATTGAGAAGTCCTCACATCCACTTTACTTGAAGTAAGTGAGGAAGTTCACCCTCGTGGCTGTCTGACTGACAGCCAAGAAGGTGCAACCTAGGGGCATTTTAAAAAAAGGGCCAGTTCTTTACCTTTATGAAATGAGAAAAAAAAGAGACCTTGGGTTAACCCCTAAAGAATTTAACTCTTTAAAAAGCTGGAGTGTTCCTTTAATGGGATCCAAGTCTGGTAGAACTATAATTCTAGAATCCCAAGTTAACTGATCTGTAATCCATTTTTTAGGTTCTCTTACGATACACCATCAGAATATAGTCAAAAGGATATATTTGTGTGCGAGAAAGTGTGACCGATCAAGCGCTGCTAGAAACATAAATATTCAGATTATGGTAGGGGTTTCTTAATATTTACGCAAAAATATCAAAACAGCTTTGGTTATGATTCAATATAGAGTTAATTTGTTTCTGAGACATGAGGAGAGGTTACTTTTTATCCGGATGGTTGTATTTTAAACAGTAGAATATTTCTAGACATTTACTGCATTAAGATCAAGGTACTTCTATTTCAGGACAAATAATTTTTAAATGTCTTCCGATTTTTTATGACCAAGAGAAGATATTAGTCATACCATATATAGAAGTAAAAAAACATTTTTGCTTGCAATATGTATTATGTAAAATTTTACTTTTATGGGTAACAATAAAGCAAATTTTAAGGAAACTCAGAACATAATATGATAATGACATTTTACTGTATATGTGCCATTTTTAGACGTTGCATAGGATCTGTAAGAGAAAAATGCCTGATCAGTTTGCATCCAGGATTTTGAAGAACATAACAGATATTGAACTTGACTTTCTCATAAATCATCCAATTGTTTGCTTCATGCCCTGGCTATTATCTGTATAACATCTACAGTATATCCCTGTCACAGCCAGTCCTGACCTTTGAAAACTGTTCTTCATTTTTTAACAACATTACTAGAACACTCACTGTAAAATAGAGTATTTTTCTTTTTTAAAGTGATATTGTCACTTTGCAGGTTTTGCTTTTAAATGAATCATTTGTCATCCTCTATTTCCCCTTGGTCTTTTTTTTAGTCACTTTAGTTTTTACTTACTTTGGCAGTGTGAAGAGTTTAAAGGGAGACTTCAGATAGCTAAAGCACTTTATCTTGCCGCAAAGCTTTACGTGTGAAGAGTGTGTCCTATATGTTTCATTTTGCAGACAGTGTAGATTTCAATAGAAATTGACACTTTTATAAATTAACCTTGTTATGCTCCCTTGGCTTTCAAGTGGACAACAGACTATGTTACTTCCTTGTTTGGTTAGCTCAGTGGAGCTAAACTCAAGAGGCAGCAATTGGTGAGAGCACCTCTCTTGCAAAGACTTCTCATTGAGCTGTGTTGGAAAGTCTGTGATTAGACAGTCACAGAAAGTCTGGGCGGTGTTAGAAGCGGAGTTTTTGCAAGGGCAGTAGACAGAGAACTACAGGTTTTGCAAGCTGTTTTTAGATTTACTGCAAGTGAAAAAATGCATAATTAAAAGCATACATGTTTTCATTTGGGGTATATTTACTAAACAGTGATTTTTATTTCTTCTGTATTTGGACAGTGGAGTGTTCCTTTAAGGTTCCTAATCTAATTCATCGAAAAAAACAAACAAACAAACAAAAAATACACAGAAGAGCAAACTGCAGACATCATGGACTGAGTAGAAAACAAGAAAATTATATAGCTAGGTTTGAGATCCAGCACATAGAAGTGTCAAGGAGGGGAGCATTATCAGTTAAAGGGACACTATAGGCACCCAGACCACTTCAGTTTATTGAAATGGTCTCAGTGCAGAGTCCCATGTCCCTTAACTGTGCAAATGTAATTACTGCAGTTTTTAATAAAATGCAATAATTACCTTTGAGGGTTAACTCCACCTCTAGTGACTGTCTGCCAGACAGCCACTAGAGGGACTTGGGGATCATTAGGCGTCCTCATGCTGGACGTCCTCATGCTATGCACGAGAACATCCAGCGTCATGTAAAACCCCAAAGGAAAGCACTAGAGATGCTTTTCAATGGGGGAAATACTAATGCAAGCTCACAAACAACTTTGTTTTTCTAGCACTATAGTTTACCTTTAAATACAAGGGGCACAAGGGAAGGAAAATGGAAAGAATAAAATCATGATAGTGCCACTATAATAATGTACTATAATGTAATAATGAGGCTTTTAGTTTTCAGGACTAATAATTCAGGACACACTGAGATAAGGATCCTAAAAAAAAAAAAAAAATAGTGGAATATTTTCTTAAGTTCACCCTGGTCCCAAATTTCACCACTTTTATTACTTACTGATCCCCATTCTTATCTTCTAGTGATTTATATGACACTGGAATTAGAAAAGATAACATGGACTCAGGGAAAACAACAGATGACAGACATGTTTTAAATGACAGATCTTTAATTTAAAACCAAAACTCATCTCAGAGTAATGTATTATTAAGCAGCACTTTGTATTAACTGCCAGGCTGTATTTACAGGTTGTCTGACAGATTTATATTGTAGGTAACCAAATCTGTTCTAGATTCTGCAAACACATCAGTGTGCTGAAGATTATTTATATTCTCCCAGGATATTGTATTTTGTAAAATCCACCTATATGCTCACACATTAAATTATAAGCAAATACTCTGGTGTGATACACATCCATTTTGGTAAACTGTAGGAAGGAAACTGTAAGATCATACTATATCTTTGACGGTACCCTCCATTTTATGTATTACATATAAAGAGTTTGCAATCAAATGGAAATTAGAATTGGTTTCCATGGTGATTGCTCCATTGCAGGTCGATAGTAACATAAAGAGACAGTATGCATTACTGCTGCATACAGTACCTTTTCGTAAAAATACACAAATGTGGCTGCTAAAACAATTACACAAAGAGGATAATTATTAAAGGCAATTCGGAGGACACTTCAGGCAATCACACTTAAGATGCTTGTTAGGTACATAAAATTAGATGGGAACTAGTGAAGGATTCTTTGGAAGATAATTTAAGGAATTTCAGTTCAGGAATTTCAGGGACAGTCAGGCTTATTCAAATGCATCCGGATCAGTTTGGATGCGTTTTGGTAAATTAGGAAAGTAAATCTAGTGAAATACAAAATTACACCGATATCTACTGAAAGATTTTCTGACTGTGCTATTGTGAAATAAGCCATCCTGAGTGTGACCCTTGAGAATGAATCATTAAAACTACTGAACTGCCATCAAATCTGATGATGATTTGGGTTTTAAAGAACAGTATACTACAGCGCTCTGTAGTGGTCATACTGTCAGGATTTGCCTAGTGTCCCCCTTCAATGTAAGTAGTGAAACATTTACTAATGGTTTGACTTCTTACGTGTATTCCACCATGTGCCACTCTCTCTGCAGTGGAAGCTGTCTTCACAGAGCTAAGCTCATGTGGTGCAGGTTTAGTTCATTGTCTGAGAGTGACAGTCAGCCAATGAGCTGACCCAGTACTGTCAGGATCCCGCGGGCGGCTGCGAGGGGAGGCTGCAGTCCGCTCGTGGCACTCACCCTCCAGCCATCTGCGGTCCCCTTCTCCTCGTGCGCTCGGCGAGTGGCATCCTCCCAGCCTCGGATGCCGCCCGCGTCTTCCTCTTCGTTCCCCAGTGGCAGCATGCATGACGCTGCACGCTGGGAGACCGCCCAGTTTTGTAAACGCCGGGGTCAGCCACCTGACCCGGCGTTAGGCACAGTGCCTCAATCACAGTGGGAGGTATAAATATCTCCCACGTGTGATTGTTAACTCTGATTGGAAATTATCCAATCAGAGTTAAGCAATGGGTTTAAATACTTACCTTTCCTGTCTCTCTCTGCCCTGTTGTGGTCTTTGCTTTCTAGTATTGCTGTTCTACTTGTGGTTCTCTCTGGTTTACGTACTCTCTGGCTTGTTTATCCGACCTTGTGACTTTCTCCTACCCTTTGACCTCGGATTGTCTCTCGTTATTCTGTCTTCTGGTTCCCCTTACTCGGCTTGTCTCCTGACTATTCTTTGTGTGCTTAGCCTGGCCACTCTAAGGTCCGGTACTGCACCTTTTCTGTGTGTATGTTAGCGTGTTTTGGTTCCCAGAATCGTGACAGGTACTCAGGAAAGGTAATGGAAGCTCTTACCAAGGTTTCCAGCTGCAGAGAGTCAAGTAGTGGTGTCTGATGGACCCCAGTTAAGAAGTCAAACTGTTGACTACTTACAGAGATGGCCTCCAGGAAACTCCTGGCACAATAACCACTATATCACAGTATAGTGTTTTTTGGTGCATTTTTCCCATCAAATTCCTTTCTAGCTTAGTGGCCTAGATCATGGGGAGAGTGGTTAAATAACCCACACCCTACCTTCACAAATCACATGTATTTCATGTCATATATAAAACCAGGAGTTAAAACTAACTAGAGGTTTAAACTATCAAGGTAATTTTTTTATTTTATTTTTTTCATTTATTTATTTATATATTTTTATTTAATTTTTATTGTTCTGTATCTGAGGAAATGAGTGTTAGCAAGATTGCTGGTTTAACTCAATGCACATCTTGTTGCATGTATGGATGCCTGGATGTACCCATCCAGGGCCCATACCTCTGTGATGGTTGTGCTCGAGTGGCTTCTCTGGAAGCTCAGATTGGAGATCTCGAGAAGCAAATCGCAACTTTGAGGGAGACCGACAATCTTGAGAGGAGTCTGCTGCTGACTGAGCAGCAGAGTTTAGTGGGGACAGGTAGTGGAGAGGGAGGAGATTAGACAGATGGGGAACAGGCATGTAGCTGGGTGACAGTGGGGCAAGGAAGCAGGGGGGAGGGAAGAGGAAAGGGCTAGCTAGTCCTGATTTGGTGCAACCTAGCAGATTTGCCCGTTTGAGGGAAGATGTTGGGAGCATCAGCTCAGGAGTAGCTGTATTAGAGGAAGCTGTTACTTCTAACAGCCGAGCTAACCCCCCTAGTACGGGTGGGAATCAAAATGTAAGGAAGGCAAGACAGGTTGTGGTGGTAGGGGACTCCATCATTAGGAGAGCAGATAGGGCAATCTGCCGCTCTGATCGGCTCAACTGGACAGTTTGCTGTCTCCCGGGTGCTCGGGTCCGGCATGTTGCTGACAGAGTGGATGGATTATTGGGAGGGGCTGGGGATGACCCAGCAGTCATGGTCCATGTTGGTACCAATGACAAAGTAAGAGGAAGATGGAAGGTCCTAAAGAATGATTTCAGGGAATTAGGTAGCAAACTTAAGAAAAGGACCTCCAAGGTGGTATTCTCTGAGATATTACCTGTGCCACGCGCTACAGTGGAAAGGCAGTGGGAGATTAGAGAGGTTAATGCGTGGCTGAAGTCTTGGTGCAGGAAGGAGGGTTTTGGGTTTTTAGAGCACTTGGCCGACTTTGCGATAGGATGGCTAGAAGGTTGGAGGAGATTTTAAACTAGTAGTAGGGGGGGAGGGTCATAGCAATTTACAAAATGGAGATAGGAAAGAAAGGAGATGGGCTTTAGAACAGTATAAGGAGGGTGGAGATGGGGGGAGGGGCAAGCTCAGAACAGAGAAGCTATGTAATGTTGATAATTCACAAAATATACAAGTGATGCATGATATTAAATGTATGCTTACTAATGCAAGGATCCTAAATAACAAAATGGGGGAACTAGAGGCATTAGCATACACTAAACAATATGATATAATAGGCATAACTGAAACATGGTGGGATGAGACACATGACTGGGCAGTTAACTTAAATGGGTACATGTTATTTAGGAAGGATAGGAAAAACAAGAAGGGTGGTGGGGTATGTTTGTATGTCAACCATGATTTAAAGCCAAATCTTAAGCAAATGGAATGCGATGAGGGAAATGTGGAGGCTTTATGGGTAAATATCTGCTTGGGGGAAAAGAAGGGAAACCAACTATTGGTTGGGATATGTTATAAACCACCTAATGTTAATATTGCCGAGGAACAACAGCTGTTTGAGCAAATTGAGAAAGCTGCAAATCTGGGTAACACTTTAATTATTGGAGATTTTAATTACCCGGACATAAATTGGGACAGAGGGACTAGTAGCTCAGCAAAGGGAATTAGGTTTTTAAACTTGTTAAATGACACCTTCATGTCACAAGCACCAACTGGAATGGACGCTTGTCTGGACCTGGTTTTAACAAACAACGTTGATCTTTTGACCAACATTCAAGCACTTGAGAAATAGTGATCACAATATAGTGTCCTTTGAAATAAACTCAAAAAAACAAAAGCACATGGGGTATACTAAAACGTATAGTTTTAAAAAGGCCAATTTCAATAAGTTAAGGGAAGCTTTACAATATATTGACTGGCATAAACTCTTTAGTGAAAAGAACACTGAGGATAAATGGATCATCTTCCAACAAATATTAGAAAGGTAAATTTCTCAGTATGTACCATTGGGAAATAAATATAAAAGAAACAAATTAAAACCAATGTGGCTTAGTAGAATAGTAAAACAGGAGATTAAAAATAAGAAAAGGGCATTTAAAGCATTTCAATCGGACAAATCAGATGCATCTTATAAAAGATATAAGGAAGCAAATAATGCGTGCAAAAAGGCAATTAGACTTGCTAAACTTCAAAATGAAAAAATGATAGCTAAAGAGAGCAAAACCAACCCCAAAGCATTTTTTTAAGTACATAAATTCTAAAAACCCCAAAAATGAAAGTGTAGGTACACTAAAAACTGAAACGGGGGTGTTAGTCAATGAAGACCAGGAAAAGGCAGGAATTTTAAATAACTATTTCTCCTCTGTATATATTAAGGAAGAACCCATGGCAATAGATGTGCAAATGATTGCTACTAAAAACTTGCAGAATAATTGTAATTGGTTAACTGAAGACAAGGTGCTGCAGCAACTAAAGAAAGTTAATATAAACAAAGCTCCAGGGCCTGACGGTATCCATCCACGTGTACTTAAGGAACTAAGTGTAGAAATAAGTGAACCTCTGTTTTTAATCTTTCAAGATTCTTTTCTTTCAGGAAGTGTTCCGGAGGATTGGAGGAAGGCAGATGTGGTTCCTATATTCAAAAAGGGTTCAAAATCCTTGCCTGGAAATTATAGACCTGTGAGCTTAACTTCTGTGGCTGGTAAAATATTTGAAAGGTTATTAAGGGATAATATTCAAGAATTCCTTGAGAAGAACATGGTTATCAGCAAAAATCAGCACGGTTTTTATGAAGCACAGGTCGTGTCAAACTAACTTGATTGCATTCTACGAAGAAGTAAGTAGAAGTATAGATCAGGGTGTTGCAGTGGATGTGATCTATTTGGATTTTGCCAAGGCATTTGATACAGTTCCACACAGAAGATTAGTGTTCAAACTCAAGGAAATCGGTCTACATGAAAATGCTTGTTCTTGGGTAGAACATTGGCTTAAAAACAGAGTACAAAGAGTTGTTGTTAATGGTAAATTTTCAAGCTGGACAGAGGTGGCAAGTGGTGTCCCTCAGGGGTCTGTTCTGGGACCCCTTCTATTTAACATGTTTATAAATGATCTTGAAGACAGCATTGAAAGTCATGTTTCAGTGTTTGCAGATAACACAAAACTTTGTAAAATAATACAATGTGAGCAAGATATTACTTTGTTGCAGAGGGATTTAGATAGACTGGAGGACTGGGCACTCAAATGGCAGATGAAATTTAATGTTGAAAAATGCAAAGTTATGCACTTCAGCGTAAAGAATACACAAGCAACATATACCCTTAATGGAAGCGAATTAGGGATAACAACACACGAAAAGGACTTGGGAATTGTTATAGACAACAAACTATGCAACAATGTGCAATGTCAGTCAGCAGTGGCCAAGGCCAGTAAGGTATTGTCATGCATGAAAAAGGGCATTCATTCTCGGGACGAGAATATAATTTTGCCTCTTTATAAATCATTGGTAAGACCACACATTGAATATGCAGTGCAATTTTGGGCACCTGTTCTAAAGAAGGATATTATGGCACTAGAAAAAGTGCAGAGGCGGGCTACAAAATTAATAAAAGGAATGGAACATATCAGCTATGAAGAAAGGTTAACAAATTTAAATCTATTTAGTTTAGAAAAACGTCACCTGAGAGGGGATATGATAACATTATACAAATATATTTGCGGCCAATACAAACCATTGGGTGGAAATCTATTCACAAACCGGACTTTACATAGGACTCGAGGTCATGCGTTTAGACTAGAAGAAAGAAGATTTCGTCTAAGGCAAAGGAAAGGTTTTTTTACTGTAAGAACAATCAGGATGTGGAATTCTCTGCCTGAAGAAGTGGTTTTTATCCACTTCCATACAGATGTTCAAACAGCTACTAGATGCATACTTGCAAAAACAGAATATTCAAGGATATAATGTTTCAATGTAGGGTAATAACTGCTTGATCCAAGGATAAATCTGACTGCCATTCTGGGGTCAAGAAGGATTTTTTTCCCTAGCTTGTTGTAAAATTGGAAGTGCTTCAAACTGTTTTTTTTTTGCCTTCTTTTGGATCAACAGCAAAAAACATATGTGAGGAAGGCTGAACTTGATGGACGCAAGTCTCTTTTCAGCTATGTAACTATGTAACTATGTAATATTGCTAGGGTTTAAAATCAAAGGGTCACTTTGAACCCATAAGCATAGCTCACTGGTATACTGAAAACAGCTCTCACATATTCTAAGACCTTGGTATGTAAACTAAACAGCATTTTTTGTTGCCAATGTTGACTATGATCAATTTATGAGTTTTTAAGCATTGCCAATCTACAGTCTACAGTAGCAAATTACAGGTTTGCTACCATGGCTTGTATGCAGCCACCTCTGAATTTTATTTTTGTGGTCAAAAATTGTTGTGGTCAATATATTCAGTATGAATAAACTCATAAGGTCTCTATTCAAGTTTGTTATAATTTTCTAAAAAGATTAGTAGCTATTGGTTAATGTAGTTCTATATCATGGCGATTTCTCTGCAGTTGCCATGTAAGTCCATACTCAAACTTTGCTGTTCATAAGCTGGTCAAAGAGCTATTCTAGCAAGTAAAGATTGTTGCCTGTGTTAATATTAAAGTAAGGCTCTTCACAGTTAAAAGCATCACTCTGCTTCTCCATTAGTGATTCCAAGAGAATAGAATTATTGTTTTTAAACAATACTGCTTGTGGGCTCATTAGATTGCAAAGATAAATAGGCTTGATCCAGGATACAGACCTTGTGATATATAAATGATTATACGCGCAACATTATAATTTAACCCTGGAGCTTTGGTTTGGAAAGTATGTTTTAATTATTCTGTGTACGTACATTAATTTCACTCCTTTTAATTATTATTTTTTTAATATAAAATACATGTTCATGTGGTGCTATTTGTATTAACTTTTTTTTTGCATGGAAATTAGCTTAGTAAAATTAGTCTTGAAATATGGTAACATGAACAAAGACAAAAAAGTTAAAAATAATGTAGGAAAATATAATAAAATCTCCCTGATGATTTTTTGAGTGCTCAATGCATTCTCTATTAATGACAAAATTATTTCTCCTGTACATATAGTTCTTAAATTACTTTGGTGGATTACCTTAAAATATAGTTTTCAGCCAATTCACACAAAATCAATCTGTATACTTATTCCTACAGGTCAATTATTCATTTTGAGAAACACATTGCATTTGAAGATCAAGACTCTAGATTAACATCCAAAGTCCATCCAGCACATTACATTTTTCAACTATTTTATTTTTATTTTAGATTTTCGAGAAGTTTTAATACAGTACAAACTTTATATGTAAGACACAAGTAAGAAGAATGCACAAGAATACATTTAAATGAGACATGCATATATCAGCCAACAACTGAAAGTAAGAGAAACGTAATCACAGGGTTTTCAGTCCATATTGTCATGCAACTGAAAGTGCAGTCTGTTAAATTGGGATTATTTTAGTCCCATAAAGTAAGTCGCCTGGCTATGTACAATGAAAGTGGCATATTTACTTAACCCCTTAAGGACCAAACTTCTGGAATAAAAGGGAATCATGACATGTCACACGTGTCATGTGTCCTTAAGGGGTTAAAGCCACTAATCTGTTCAGGAAATAGTGGTGTTGGTTGGGAGGTCAGCTTATGTTAATGTTTTTCCAACAATTACAGATTTTGTTGGGAGGTATTTTGCAGGGTTCAGGTCTTAGTGGTGTCTTTGTTCCATATAGTCTTGTAGAATTGTGAATTCAGTGGTGCATGGGACCAGTATGTTGGTGTATTGCATATGCATCACAGTCTGGAAGAATGTAGTCATCTGAAAAGGATTGGGAAAGCAAGGGGATAGCTAGGTAGAGCGAGGGGTATAGAGAGAAGGAACATTGAAACAAGGTATTATGAGAAGGAGAGGTCGCCAGCACCTGCGCCCCCATCCTCCCTCAAGGGATGGAGGTCAGTGGTGGGGGGAGAGGGAAGGGCAGTGAATTTAGGGAAATGGGAAAGGAGAGAGTCAACAGTGTGGAATGTTTAGCTAGGTATGGGCAAAGTATCACTAGAAGGAAATGATGTGTAAGGTTACAGTGCTTTTACCAAGGTAAGGATGTGTCTCCATTCTGCCAGGGGTACATTTTTTAAAAACAATTTTACCAATCACAGTTTTTAATTATGTTTCAATTTGTTTCCTCCTTCTGCAATGTCAGTTCATCTTCATTACGATCTGCACTTATATTCCATTGCCAATCGTTTTTTAATGGGGTCTCTTTACCTAACCTATACAATGTGTTGTGTCCATGATCAACGTTTGGTAATCTACTGCCAGTATTCTAGCAACTGCTGGTTGTATAAAATAGCACTTACAAGCACATTAAAGGGACACTATAGTCACCTGAACAACTTTAGCTTAATGAAGCAGTTTTGGTGTATAGAACATGCCCCTGCAGCCTCACTGCTCAATCCTCTGCCATTTAGGAGTTAAATCCCTTTGTTTATGAACCCTAGTCACACCTCCCTGCATGTGACTTGCACAGCCTTCCATAAACACTTCCTGTAAAGAGAGCCCTATTTAGGCTTTCTTTATTGCAAGTTATGTTTAATTGAGATTTTCTTAACCCATGCTATGTTAATAGCTTGCTAGGCCCTGCAAGAGCCTCCTGTATGTGATTAAAGTTCAATTTAGAGATTGAGATACAATTATTTAAGGTAAACTAGAAAAGCTACAATTTCTGGGGAAATTGTGTGAAGTGTTCTTTCCTCCACCAGTAGTCTACAACTGGAGTGGGCGGAGTAACTGTTATTATTTATTTATATAGCACATTTTATTGCAACGTTGTTGCCCAAAGTGCTTCACAGTTACATTAAAACAGTTATCAAAACATTAGCAGGTGTAAAAGGCCCTGTCTATGACATCACTTGCTGCTGAAGCCTGGCACAGGTCAGAGTATTTTGGCGGTTGCCATCTTCAAACGGTCGTATTTTAAAAACTTTAAATCCTACAGCGAAGAGCTTTATATTGTTTGAATCACAAGACCCAGACGAATAGTATGTATAGTTCATGTATGATGAATAGTATGTCTCTGCAATATTAACAATGAAGGCACAGTCGCAGTTTAGAAATTGCCCTTCAAATGTGAGCTTTGCAGAGTGGAGTTTCAATGAATGTCAATAGACGGCGTGAGTTGCAAACAAATGGTCATATTGCGAAAACTATCAGGACTATGGCTTAGCTGTGGACATTTTTAGTGGCAGCGGGGATAGCTGAACATTTTGATATAAGATTTGTGTAGGTGGGCCTGAAAATGAAGGAGTGGTGGCAGTTTAGAAATCATGTCCTGATTTTTCAGCTTTTGCCAGCTCCCACTCTAGCTTTGCCATTCATTCCTATGGGACAAATTTCGCCACAAGAACGACGATATTCCGTGAACCATTTGGCGAAACGTTCCACAAAGTAATAGCAATCCGATCGGGAACAATCTGCACATTTTGGTAAAATTTTGTCTATGTAGTGTAAAAACTGTGGGAGGAGTTAGGGTGGCAAATTTGGCTATAATAATATATATGTGAGATAACATTATGCAAGAACACTTAATTACATCTGTTTGAAAGTGAAACCAGTTTTTATTTCATGCAGGCTGTGTCAATCATAGCCAGGGGAGGTGTGGCTAGGGCTGCATAAACAGAAACAAAGTGATATAACTCCTAAATGACAGTGAATTGAGCAGTTAAATTGCAGAGGAATGATCTATACACTAAAACTGCTTTATTTAGCTAAAGTAATTTAGGTGAATATAGTGTTCGTTTAAGGTTCATTTAAAGGTTCCCAAATATATTGATGTATTATATTGTCTCTCTTGTAAGGCTCTCATACCTTTGCTTCAAATTTAGTATCATCAATATCCTGATGACAGTGTACCAGCACTCCTCCCCTCCCCCAATTCTCTCACCTCCACTTGTGGATTGTGTCTATGATTGCCTGACTTTGGTCTATAACTGTGCCTTCTTTCATGTGCTAAACCTCCTTTGTCAGTCTCTCTTCAGTTCAATGCCTCTTCCAACAATCCTTCCCCAGAAGCTTGTTACCTTGGTGATATTTTTGACTATGACCTATGTTTTACTCCTCACATCCAGCAAGCCTGCACATCCTGTCACTTTAATCCATAAAATAGCTCTTTGGGCCATGGCTGACATAATATGCTACTATAATATGTTTTCTCTACACATTACACCACATAGCAATATATGTCCCAGCTTTACTATAAATACTAATATATGATTATGTAACCTTTGGACTCTAGAAACCCTGCACTGACATGGACTCATATACTGTTTATATGGTGATGACAGGGCTCTGTAGAGATGCTGATTGTAAATGAGTTGGCTATTTTATGTTGTCATGAACAAAAACAGTATGTGACAGACAATCACTTAGCATGCTTCACAACTGTCCTGATTTCAGTGGAACAGTCCTGATTTTGGGTCATGTCATGCTGTCTCTCCATAGTTCTCTAGTATGCAGCTTTTTGGACACCAGGGAACTAAGAAGGGACAACGTCACAGGACCCAAAAATCAGTACAGTTCCTCTGAAATCATAGCCCATAGCGCAAGCGCATCAATAGATGAAACAGATGTGCATGTCATGTCCTGAGTGGGCTGGACTGAGTGATGGACAGGCGGCCACCTACCATTAACTCGGGCAGACCTGCCCCCTATCCAGACAGGATTGGCGCTTTGGAGGTAGAGCTAGAGAAGCATCACTGGCCTGCCCCATTTAGCTCCCTCCCATCAGAGTCCCGATTTCCAGGATGCCAGAGTTGGGAGGTATTACTCAGATAATACAAATTTTTTTATGGAAATTTCAGTTGATAGGTATCTCTGCATTTTTTGCAACTACCCCCTTCACACATTATGTTGAATTTTATCAAGAGAAAAGGATGAAAAGAACAAAGATTAATCTCAATTTCTTCTTTTCTCAGAGACAAACAGGGTTAATCACTAAACTGAGAATTCAGGGTCAAAATATTAAAAATGGAAAAAAATGTTTAAGTCAGCTATGCTTTCAGGTCGGCTACTCTGGCCTTAAATTTGAAAGTCACTTTGAATTCTAACTTTAGTGAATGACCCTGAAAAAACCCTTTCTTGTTTGTGGCATGCCTGGAGCTTTGGCAACAATTGTATCTGTATTTACAAGTGTTCAAAATGGAGGTCTATAGGAAATCCAGAACACTCTGGGATAGTTCACAGTATTCTCACACATACCATAAGCATCAGAATTGTGTAAGAAGATATATTTTCACTTCAGCATTCCTCACTTTCTTGTATTTTGGATTTTAATGTTTTAGAATATCAGTGAAAATCCAGAAAACCACGTGCTTTAAGGCAATCACCCAAATTTCAAGCTACTCAATAAAATCCAATTTGAAGCCAAGGTTATGAAAAATGTTATCACCACCCAGATTTAAAGGCATCTAGAGAACTGTAGGTACTCAGCACTCCTTAATCAAGAGTCAGCACAACATATGTTGGTTAAATTTAGGGCAAGTATCCAATATCTTCTAGAGTGAGAAAAAGGTCAACATTTACTACATAAAAGTGCCTGTACCATGTTTGCTTATGTTGGACTGGTTTCACGACTTCTCAGGTATTACTCAGGTAACATTTTTACTTAACACCATTAACTTGAAGAAACAGTAATACTTCATTTTAAGTTTAGTTTATATAAAATGGAACATTTATAGAAGTTCAAAATATATGTGATGCCTATATGATACCTATTTTTACTTTACAACAGTGCAATGAGGAAAGGTAATTTTAGGTTTAAATACCTACTTTACCTTTCTGATTGGCCAAGATCGCGCGCGTGCGTGACGTCACGTGCACGCCAACATCGTTAATCATGGGGGTATAATTAGCCGTGGATTTGCAGCATGCAGACGCACGGCCGCTGACCGCAAGGTGAGGAAGAATATGTTACAGAAAGTCCCTTTGTGTGCACTGAATTGCTTATTTTTCATGTAGACCCACCCCCTTTCAGGACCGGTCCTTCATTTTGGGCAGCACCAGTGAAGTGAATTGCATCACTGGACCGCACCCTTTTACACCACCTCCCGCTTCCTGCTTCACGGGATGCCAATGTTGGAGGTATGTAAGTTTCTGTTCTCGTATCTCTCCCTGCAACATTTCTGTTAAAGGGACACTATAGTCACCAGTGCAACTACATGTATTCATGACCCTATAGTGTTAACAGGAGCACCTAGCCCCCCTGGGCCCCTCATGCCTCCATAAATATAGTAAAAATCTTACTGTATTCAAGTCAGAAGCTGTAAATCTGCATGCTTTTAGACTCAGGAAAAACAAGCAGTCTGCTGACATGTGAGAGCCTGATCCAATCACAGTGCTTCCCCATAGGATTGGCTGAGACTGACAAGGAGGCAGATCAGGGGCAGAGCCAGCATGATTCAAACTCAGCCCTGGCCAATCAGCATCTCCTCATAGAGATTAATTGAATCAATTAATCTCTATGAGGAGAGTTCAGTGTCTGCATGCAGTGGGAGGAGATACTGAATCACAGGATGCTGTGCACAGCAGAGCTGAGTGGATGGAGGCATATTATGCCTTCGTCAACTCAGAAGTCCCTCTGGTTCACTCTGAGTGACTGCAACTGGAAGTGTTCCTAGCTTTCAATGTAAACACTGTATTTTCTTAGAAAATACAGTGTTTACATTAAAAAAGGCTGCAGGGAGCTATAGTTCTCACCTGAACAACCTCATTAAGCTGAAGTTGTTCAGGTGACTATAGTGTCCCTTTGAATGCAGAAGTGGTAGCAGTGTAAGTAATAGCATGCAAACCACATGATTTTTTTTTTTTATAAATTTGAACTTGATTTTGGTATGCTCTGTTATTTAGAAGCCATTCTAGTAAGGCATCATTGAGCCGTTAAGGCGCTGGTAAAATCCAAATAACTGTTATCAGATAGGGAATATAACTGTCTTCGCTCCACATTTTGTTATGTGCTTGGAGAATTAATTCGGAATGTGTGTTTAATTTGTAGAATTATGGAAGTTGTCCTAAAGCTATTTTGTAGTTTAATTTTAGCTTGTTAGAGGCAGGGGGTGAATGGAAGTGGTTAAAAAGAACCAAAAACCTGCTTTGCATTTCTGCAAAGAATTGTCATTTTCGTTCACAGCAAGAATGGTAGGTTTATAAAAATGTTTTCGTTTTTGTAAGGTAGGTTTATAGTAGTATGGAAGTAGATAAGTGGCATTGAGAAAAGGCCGGTAAAGAGGCATTTATGATGACCATGAACAACATAGAGCAGTACTGCAATATCAATGAGTTCAGGCTGCCTAGCTCGGTACTGTGTGGAGCACAATACTGAATATAAACAGACCCACACATTGCTCAATGTCCCAAGCTGATGGATAATAAAATCTATATGGATGAAGTAGTTATTACATCCAGGTAATTTTAACAAGATAAAACAAGGAGAATAAAGCTGCACTATGCAGGGCTGTCTTTAACGCAGGGCAAACATGGCAGCTGCCCTGGGCCCTTTTACTTCTAGGGGGGCCAAGGCAGCTGCCCCATGGTCCCCACTGCCCTCGACAACTTCCCCCCCCCCCCCACGGGCCCCCGGTGCATCCTGGGGACGCACACTAAGGAGGCCCATGCACTAAAGGCCACATGGTGGGCATTTGTAAGCAGGGGCCCGGTTGCGCGCTGTGGCCCTTTGCTTTTTGGCAGCATGGGAGGAAGTGACTGCCATGAGTCACTCCCTCCCAGAGAGAGCCACGCAGGAGAGACCACATCAGGGAAGCAGAGAGGAGGGGGGCTGGTCCGGATTGCCAGTCGGCAACCCTCAACAGCCTCAGCCACCACTCTGGACACCAGGGAAGCAATCCTTCAAGGTAGGAAACGGGGAGTAGATTTAAAGTGTGAATGTGTCAGTATGTCTGTGTGTCTGCTGTCAGTATGTCTGTGTGTCTGTCAGTGTATGTCTGTGTGTCTCAGTATGTCTGACAGTGTATGTGTGTGTCAGTAGGTTGTCTGTCAGTATGTCTGTCAGTATATGTGTGTGTCAGTAAGCCTGTCAATGGGTATGTCAGTATGTCTGTCAGTGTATGTCTTTGTTTGTGTGTCTGTGTGTCAGTATGTCTGTCAGTGTGTGTCTGTGTGTCAGTATGCCTGTCACGGTATGTGTGTGTCAGTATGTCTGTCAGTGTGTGTCTGTGTGTCAGTATGCCTGTCAGAGTATGTTTCTGTGTGTGTGTAAGTATGCCTGTCAGTGTGTGTCAGTATGTCTATCAGTGTGTTTATGTCTGGGTGTGTCAGTATGTCTGTCAGTATATATGTGTGTGTCAGTGTATGTGTGTGTCAGTATGTCTGTCTTTGTGTATGTGTCAGTATGTCTGTCCGTGTATGTGTCTGTGTAAGTATAGTTGCAAGAAAAAGTATGTGAACCCTTTGGCATGATATGGATTTCTGCACAAATTGGTCATAAAATGTGATCTGATCATCATCTAAGTCACAACAATAGACCATCACAGTCTGCTTAAACTAATAACACACAAAGAATGAAATGTTGCCATGTTTTTATTGAACACACCATGTAAACATTCACAGTGCAGGTGTAAAAAGTATGTGAACCCCTAGACTAATGACATCTCCAAGAGCTAATTGGAGTGAGATGTCAGCCAACTAGAGTCCAATCAATGAGATGAGATTGGAGGTGTTGGTTACAGCTACCCTGCCCTATAAAAATCACATACCAGTTCTGGGTTTGCTCTTCACAAGAAGCATTGCCTGATGTGAATGATGCCTCGCACAAAATAGCTCTCAGAAGACCTACGATTAAGAATTGTTGACTTGCATAAAGCTGGAAAGGGTTATAAAAGTATCTCCAAAAGCCTTGCTGTTCATCAGTCCATGGTAAGACAAATTGTCTATAAATGCTACTCTCCCTAGGAGAGGCCGTCCTGTAAAGATGACTGCAAGAGCACAGCGCAGACTGCTCAATGAGGTGAAGAAGAATCCTAGAGTGTCAGCTAAAGACTTACAAAAGTCACTGGCAAATGCTAACATTCCTGTTGGCAAATGCTAACATTCCTGTTAGCGAATCTACAATACGAAAAACACTAAACAAGATTGGATTTCATCGGAGGATACCACAGAGGAAGCCACTGCTGTCCAAACAAAACATTGCTGCACGTTTACAGTTTGCACAAGAGCACCTGGATGTTCCACAGCAGTACTGGCAAAATATTCTGTGGACAGATGGAACCAAAGTTGAGTTGTTTGGAAGAAACACACAACACTATGTGTGGCGAAAAAGAGGCACAGTACACCAACATCAAAACCTCATCCCAACTGTGAAGTATGGTGGTGAGGGCATCATGGTTTGGGGCTGCTTTGCTGCGTCAGGGCCTGGATGGATTGCTATCATCGAAGGAAAAATGAATTCCCAAGTTTATCAAGACATTTTGCAGGAGAAATTAAGGCCATCTGTCTACCAGCTGAAGCTCAACAGAACATGGGTGTTGCAACAGGACAATGACCCAAAGCATAGAAGTAAATCAACAACAGAATGGCTTAAACAGAAGAAAATACGCCTTCTGAAGTGGCCCAGTCAGAGTCCTGACCTCAACCCGATTGAGATGCTGTGGCATGACCTCAAGAAAGCGATTCACGCCAGACATCCCAAGAATATTGCTGAACTGAAACAGTTCTGTAAAGAGGAATGGTCAAGAATTACTCCTGACCGTTGTGCACGTCTGACCTGCAACTACAGGAAATGTTTGGTTGAAGTTATTGCTGCCAAAGGAGGTTCAACCAGTTATTAAATCCAAGGGTTCACATACTTTTTCCACCTGCACTGTGAATGTTTACATGGTGTGTTCAATAAAAACATGGCAACATTTCATTCTTTGTGTGTTATTAGTTTAAGCAGACTGTGATTGTCTATTGTTGTGACTTAGATGATGATCAGATCACATTTTATGACAATTTGTGCAGAAATCCATATAATTCCAAAGGGTTCACATACTTTTTCTTGCAACTGTATGTATGTGAAAGGTGTGTTTGCATGCCAGGGGGCCCAAGAAAAGGCTTTGCCCAGGGTCCTTGTGATATTAAAGACGGCCCTGGCACTATGTGGAATACTGACAGTGACTTATTTCATGAATTAGAACAGGAAGATTAAGAGAACATAGTTTTAAAACACATATCCAGATGTTTCTCACAATATAATTTAATGTTGATTTGCAAACTTTAGGGGGGGCAAGTCCTGCTTACTTATTAAGTTTAAGTTCATTTTTTTCTGACAATTTTTACAAACAAAGACACAAACACACATGTTCACACGTATACACACACAAACACACATAAGCACACAGAAAAACACCCACATATACACACAAACGTTTGCATGAGGGATCTTTGTGTATATTAATAAAACATTTCTTTTATCTTTCAAAAGATTTCAGCGACATTCTCAGAAAAAGCCCCAACAACAACAACAAAAAACAACATGGAGGGGATATCCTTAGCATAGGACAAACACATTCTGTAGTTCTACATTCCATGCATAGTTTTTCATTAGTTAATGCATTTGCATGTGTATTGAAGCAAATGGCACGCCTTCAAAGGTATTGTCATCAACTACTTACAAGGTTCACAAACTCTGTGGTAATTAGAAAATGTCTGATGGTTTTCAACCGCAGCCTCTCTTGGAAATGCTGACAGTTTCTTGGCTGGGAAAAAAAATGTGGGGTAACCTCTGAAATTCCTTGACAGTATACCACACATACGCATTTTCTCTGTGTTAAATCACACAGCATTTTTTTTCTTTGCTGCTATTAAAGAAACATCTGCACCCGATGATATTGTCCACTCTTCCTTTTTGTGCTTTTGCCAAACTCTAACGCAAAAGTAAACTATGGGCTTTATGAAACTATGCATAGCTTCTCTAATCCACGATGAATTGTGGACAAACTATCATTTAACTCACTAATTAGCAAACAAGCACACACATCTCTGTGTGAGCTCCTCAAATCAGGCCTTTGGGAATGTGTGATTGGTCTGATGCTAAATAAATGTGGAATAACACTTAAAAAAACGTACTTTAAGAGAGATTTACAGTTGTAATATAATCTATAAATATACATTGACAATAATAAGAGTAGTAAGATTGTCTAAGGACATTTAATTAAAAAAGTTCATCAGTAGGAATTTTTTATTTTTTTCAAAATATAACGGAATGATACAATACTTTTACATAGCTAAGTAAAGTTCTTTATTTCAATATTGGGGGATTAGCTTAATATAAATAGCCTCTAATGTGAGAAATTCATGTTTGAGTGTTCCTTTAAGATTAGCATTTATTACGGCTGTAGTTCAATAGTTCAATTGGAAATACATTGAGGGAGATTTTTTCAAAGATTGCAAGAGTGTGGAAGACGCGATGTTTTCTGGTATGTTATTACCTAGTTATTCTGTATTACCATACTAGATTTACATATTCAGTTGGTTCACATGAAGTTTATAGCCTGCATTTAAATGCGTTGGATTTAGTATTTGTCACCTCCCACCATGATGTTGTCCCATACACCTTCCCCTTTTCTATCTCAACTTCGCTATCCTAATTGAAGCACCCGCCCTTCGTTGTCAATATCTTTCAGATAAATGGTACATTTATCAAGATTATCTGCCTTGGCGTTATTACTAGTTAAGTGCTTGTTTACAACTGTGTCTGTTCTTTTACTGGCCAATTGCTACTCACTAAAATGTTGCTACTGTTGGTGAATAGTGGCTGGTTACCAACCTGCAACATTTTAATAGTAGTGAAAGGGGAGTTAAGTGAGAACCTGCTGCATCCACTAAATAAAGGCTCTCATTATTTTCCATCCAAGCCATTAACTGCTTCTAACACTGTCACTACTCATTACCAGTTGCCACTAGCTAACAGCTTAATACCAACCTCTAGCCTGGCGTGAAAGGCTAACAATGGCTAAATCTCCAATCATCCTATTGAAACAAAAAGTCTTGTGCCAAAAGATTTTCAAAGTGTTATCATTTAGCTGCAACTTCCCTGCTATACCATACCTTCCAACATTTAAAAAGAACGAAGAGGGACAATTTTTAGGGGTGTGATTGGCAGGGTGTTTTGAGATATATTTTGGTGAAATACTAAAAACTATTTATATAATTAAAATTTGATTTAGAAAAAGAACAATGTATATTATTTACATAGGCTGATTTTTAAACACATTTATTGTAGTTTGAAGTCTATTGTTACATCTTGTTTCTGTTTTTAAACATCTGCACAGACTCTGATAAAATCATCTCTTCAGGCAGAGAGTGCCAGATCCTTATTGTCACATGGTAAAAAAAAATATATTTTGCCTTAGAATACATTTCCTTACTTCCAGTCTAAAAGCGTGACCTCATGTCCAATGTATAGTCCTATTTATGTATAGATTTACAGACAATGATTTGTATTGGCCCCTTAACTAAACATATATTTAAATTTGTTAGCCTTTCTTCATTAATAAAATCTTCCATTTCTTTTATTAACTCTGCAACAAATTTAGAAAATTAATGCTCCTTTTTATACATGGCAATAAATTACTGGCCTTAGCAACTGCTGATTGACATCGCGCATCGTTACCTAGCTTGTTGTCTATAACTATTCCCAAACCCTTCACATGTGTAGTTATCCCCAATTCACTACCTTTTAGGGTGTATGTTGTTTATGCATTCTTTACCCCTAAGTGCATAATTTTGCATTTATCTACATTAAATGTTACCTGCCATTTAAGGTCCCAGTCCCCCAACCTATCTAAATTCTCTTGCAGGAAATAATATCCTACTCACATTGTATTACTTTACAGAGTTTTGTGTCATCTGCCAAAATTACAACACAACTTTTAATGCCTATTTCAAAATCATTTATAACAGAACAGAACCCAGAGGGACACCATTTACTACTTATATCCAGCTTGAACATTTACTATTAATGTATTATTTCTGTATCTGTAGCTGTATTGTATCTTTAAGCTAATGCTCTCCCCAAGAACAATAATTTTAATCCTGACCAATTTCTTTTAGTTTGAACACTAACCTATTGTGTGGAACTGTATTGACTTCCTTGGCAAAATCCAAGTAGATCACATCCCCTGCAACACCATGCTCTCTATATCTACTTCTTTGTAGAATGCAATTAAGTTAGTTTTACATGACCTATATTTCATAAAACCATTCAGATTTTTGCTAATTACATGTTCTTCCCAATGTATCCGTGGAAATTATCCCTTAATAACCCTTCAGATACTTTCCCAGTCACATAAATTAAGCTCACAGATCTATAATGTCTAAGCAAAGATTTTAATCCCTTTTGAATATAGGAACCACATCTGCCTTTTTCCAATCCTTCAGTACAATTCCTGAAAGAAAATATTCCTGAGGATTAAAAACAGAGGTTCCCTTATTACCACACGTAACTCCTTAAGTACTCATGGGTGAATACAGTCATAATTTTCCTGATCTTCATTTACTATCACATCTCTGATTTCACTGCACCTGCACTTTAATTTTTTTTTTTTATAATTTATATACTAATAGTTTTTGGGGAGTTTGCTTGAGGTCTCTTTGGCTATGATTTTCCCATATTTGGATTCCAATATTGTTGAATGGGTAAGGCAGTGGCTGAGTGATAGGCAACAGAGGGTTGTAGCCAATGCAGTATATTCAAAGCATGGTCTTGTTACCAGTGGGGTACCTCAGGGATCTGTACTTGGACCCATTCTCTTTAATAATTTTATTAGTGATATTGCAGAAGGTCTTGATAGTAAGGTATGTCTTTTTGCTGATGATACTAAGATATGTAACAGGGTTGATGTTCAAGGAGGGATAAGCCAAATGGCAAATGATTTAGGTAAACTAGAAACATATTCAGAGTTGTGGCAGCTGACCGTTAGTGTAGATAAGTGCAAGATAATGCATATTTTGGTTGTAAAAACCCAAGAGCAGAGTACAGAATATTTGATACCCTACTAACCTCAACATCTGAGGAAAGGGATTTAGGGGTAATTATTTCAGATGACTTAAAGGTGGGCAGTCAATGTAATAGAGCAGCAGGAAATGCTAGCAGAATTCTTGGTTGTATAGGGAGAGGTATTAGCAGTAGAAAGAGAGAAGTGCTCATGCCATTGTATAGAACACTGGTGAGACCTCACTTGAAGTATTGTATGCAGTACTGGAGATCGTATCTCCAGAAGGATATTGATAGTTCAGAGAAGGGCTACTAAACTGGTTCATGGATTGCAGGATAAAACTTACCTGTAAAGGTTAAAGGATCTTAACATGTATAGCTTGGAGGAAAGACGAGACAGGGGGGATATGATAGAAACATTTAAATACATAAAGGGAATCAACACAGTAAAGGAGGAGACCATATTTAAAAGAAGAAAAAATACCACAACAAGAGGACATAGTCTTAAATTAGAGGGACAAAGGTTAAACGCCACAGCATTTCAGGTCTGGGAAATTGCAACACCTTGATTGTTTTCTTTTTCAGCCATTCTGTTGTAGACTTGCTGGCATGCTTGGGATCACTGTCCTGTTGCGTTACCCAATTTCATCCATGCTTTAGCTGTTGGACAGATGGCCTCACATTGTCATGGACAACATGTGGCTGCAAAACAAGCCCAAATCATGTCCCCTCCACCAGCATACTTGACAGTTGGTATGGGGTGTTTGCGCTGTGTATTATTGTCTAAAATCTCCACTTTGGTCTCGTCTGTCCAACGGACTTTGTTTCAGAAGTCTTGTAATCTGTTCAGATGCAACTTTGCAAACCTAAGCCGTGCTGCCATGTTCTTTTTAGAGAGAAGAGGCTTTCTTCTGGCAGCTCTTCCAAACCAGGAAAGGTTAAAGGATCTTCTTAACAGCTTAGAGGAAAGGGATATAACAGAAACATTTAAATACATTAACCCCTTAAGACCGCAGGACGTTCTATGCCGTCCTTATTTAGATGGCTCTAAAATCCGCAGGGCGGCATAGAACGTCCTGCGGTCTTATGTACTTACCCGGTCGCCGGCGATCCCACGCCGGCGATTGCGGTATGGGGGACCTACCTGGGAGCCCAGGGAGTCCCCCTCCGTCCTCTTCGGCCCCCCAGGGCCATGTGATCGCGAGGTCCTTGCGAGGACCCCGCGATCACATGGACGGCATAGCCGTCCAAGGCAGTGCCAGCAGGGGGAGTGCCTGTAATGACAGGTACTCCCCCTGCTGTCTGAAATTCAAATAAAATCCGTTAAAACTGTGTAAAAATAAGATTATATATACTTAGATCATATATATATATTTATTATATATATGATCTAAGTATATATATACACATATACACATATACACATAAATATACATACACTGTCTACATGTATTTTAATATTAATATATACATAATTATATATATATATTAATATCAAAATACACGTACAATGATATTGATTAAATATATATATATAATTTTTATTATATATATATTTATATATAATAAAAAATAAATAAATATATAAATAAGTTAAAAAATAAAATAAAAAAATAATACAAAATAAATAGATAAAAAATATATAAACATGCAAAATTTCGTTCTAACTGTATTTTAAAATTAATATATATATATTGATATCAAAATACATGTAGAACGAAATAATATATATATCTATATACATAAGTATATACGTATATATCACTAAATATATACCTATATATAAATAAAAATAATAAAAAAAATTATATACATATATATGCACACATATATATATATACACACCTATATATATAATAATTCTACGCATATATTTATGTAATAATTTTACATAATTATGTCATTTTATTAATTACAATTAGCGGGACCTGCCTGACAACCCATGCTGAAACTATAGGGAATTTAATTTGCTAGCACTATATTTAACCCTGTAACTTTCCAAGACACCATAAAACCTGTACATGGGGGGTACTGTTTTACTCGGAAAACTTCGCTGAACACAAATATTAGTGTTTCAAAACAGTAAAATATATTACAACGACGATATCGTCAGTGACAGTGGCATTTTTTGCATTTTTCACACACAAATGGCACTTACACTGACGATATAATTGTTGTGATACGTTTTAATGTTTTGAAACACTAATATTTGTGTTCAGCAAAGTCTCCTGAGTATAACAGTACCCCTCATGTACAGGTTTTATGGTGTTTTCAAAAGTTACAGAGTCAAATATAAGGTTTGCGTTTCAGTTTTTTCACATTAAAATTCGCCAGGTTGCCTTTGAGACCGTATGGTAGCCCAGGAATGAAAATTATCTCCATGATGGCATACCATTTGCAATAGTAGACAACCCAGGGTATTGCAAATAGGGTATGTTTTTTTTTAAGTAGCCACTTAGTCACAAACACTGGCCAAAATTTGCGTTCAAATTAGTTTTTTGCATTTTCACATATTAACATTAACTTTGGCCAGTGTTTGTGACCAAGTGGCTACTAAAAAAGACTGGACATACTCCATTTGCAATACCTTGGGTTGTCTACTTTTGCAAATGGTATGCCATCATGGGGGTAATTCTTATTTCTGGGCTACCATATGGTCTCAAAGGCAACGTAACCAATCGAATTTCAATGTGAAAAAACTGAAATATGTAACATGCTATATTTGACCCTGTAACTTCCCAAAACACCATAAAACCTATACATAGGGGGTACTGTTTTACACGTGAGACATCGCTGAATACAAATATATGTATTGTATTGCAGTAAAAGCAAACAGTATTATGACATTCACAGTTAGAATGTCACATAGAACTAAAAAAATTTAAAAAAATCTTATTTTCTCTCATTTTTGTAATATTTTTTTCATATTAAATTATGTTCCATACCTAAATATTTGATGTTAAACGAAAGCCCTGTTTCCCCTGAATAAAATGATATATAATAAGTGTGTGTGCATTTAATATGAAAGAGGTGAATTACGGTTGGACAGACATGTAGCGCAAATGCCAGGTTTTGTTTACGTTTTTTTTGGATCACAACTTGTACATTTAGCTGCGGTCTTAACCCCTTAAGTCCGGAGGACGTAATATTACGTCCTGCAGGAACCGGCTCTAAACGCCGGCGGGCGTAATATTACGTCCTCGCCATAATGGCCGCCCACGTGGCCGGCGCTAATCGCCCGCTGCAGATCGCGGTCGGGGGGGATGCCTGGCCCCCCAGGCAACCCCCCCTGTGGCCGGTGACCGCGATCTGCAGTCTCTGATCGCAGTGACAGGCTGTCACTGCGACCAGTATTAAGCATGTGTCAGCCGATTTCAAATCGGCTGACACATGCGGCCGGCGGCTTTCCCCTTCTGCAGATCGCGGTCGGGGGGACTTACCTGGCCCCCCAGGCAGTCCCCCTGGGGTCAGTGACCGCGATCTGCGAAGTCTGATCGCAGTGACAGGCTGTCACTGCGATCTCAAAGCACTCTGATCGCAGTGACAGCCTGTCACTGCGATCAGTGTTACATGTGTCAGCCTATTGGCTGACACATGTAACTGGCACAGTGATCCCCCTGCAGATTGGAAGGGGGGAGTGCTTGTACCACCCAGGCACTCCCCCCTGTGGTCAATTACCCAATCTGCAGGAGGTGATCACAGTGACAGGCAGTCACTGTGATCACTGATCCTGTGTGTCAGCCAGTGATGTGAAATCACTGGCTGACACTGTCTCTGACCCCTGTCCTGTAAAAAAAATAAAATATTAGTTCAAAAAATAAATTAAAAAAATTACAGTTACAAATAAAATATACTTAGATCATATATATTATATATATATATATATATATGATCTAAGTATATATATATATATATATACACATACACACATTTACACATACACGACGTGTATTTAAATATTAATATATATATATTAATATCAAATTACACGTAAATACAGAAAAAACACTAAAATCGGGTAGTACCCCTTTAAGGAGTGCTCCCAATTAACTGGTATAGATGTTAGTGGACATGCCTAAAACAGACAGGAAAAATAATAAATAGATATACCAATAGGCTTAATCTGGGAGAATAAGGAAACAAATGAAAGGGTTTATAGCAACTATCAGAGATAAAGTACACAGAGTATGTGTTAAACTCCCAAGTATCCTGGCTAGACAAATGTTACAATTGAACTTTATTAGCTGTTGCCAGAAGGATACAGTTGCCTCAGTGTGCTCTTGCAGATATTGTTGCTGATCCCTATAGCGTTACTGGGAGACTGCTTTGAGGGCTGTACAGCGATAAGGGTAGTTATCCTTAATAATTTGACAGCCAAAGCAAAGGAAATAGGAAAAATATATTATAGCCCGATTGAAGCAGACATGCCAGTAAAATAGGTGCAGTGAATTAAGGAGAGAATAAGAAATATAATATATCCTCCCCTGCTAAACACCTATCATAAATGTACAGGTAGACACAGGGAAATGGGGGGGAGAACCTGTATGAGATGGTCCCCTAATCGAGTAGGGCAGCTATAGGTGCTGAATCGAAAACCACGGAATGTCTGTCTTGGTCCTATGATAATTTCGAAGCACTGCTATGCTAGTTCCCTACAAACTCCTTTTAACACCTTCGTGGGTGTTCTATGCTAATACTAGCGCTAGGAGTAAGGTCCCTATGCAAATCAACTACCTGTTAAAGTTCCTATTCTCCGTAAAGCATAATTTTAACGGCTTAAAAAATAATACAAAACATAAGTGCAGAGAAGGAATCCCTTAAGTGCATAGTGAGTGCACGGTGAGTGCTACAGTGAAGTGCAGGGATATCCTGAGATGACGGCCCGACGCGCGTTTCGGAGTCTAAAACTCCTTCGTCAGGGGCTGAAATTTGCCGCCCAAATCCCCCCGGTTTTAAATGTGATTCGACCAATCGGGTAGCGAGGTCCCGATCGGTCATCAGTGACGTGTCAGTGTATACCACGTGAGGATGCCGTGGGTGGAATACATGCGTCACTAAGATTGACAGCTTCACTGCCCTCCCCCTAATGCTCCTACGGGGTGATATGGACATCAATCCTGCCCTTGATTCTAATGAGATATTTAAGTTGGATGCTTACTGGGTATCTTGGAGGTACATAGTTATTATATCAATATGTGTTCCTTTGAGGCCCAACTGCTGGGACCGGGAAAACTGTAGATTTCCCGGATCGTAAGCATTATGCAATTTGCAGTAATTCTGTGACACTATTTCTAAAGTCACAGAACCACTGCAAATTCATATATATCATTAGTATCTCTAGTTGTAGATCGGTCAATAGTATGTTAAATGGGTAAATATTTAATGAGGAGTAAAAGGAGCAAAATAAAAGGGGGAGGGGGGGGGGGGGGGGGAGGAAAATTAATAATAAAAAGAAAAATAAAAAATGTTTTGAAAACACCAGAGGGCTAAATAATGTCCTCGGGTGGTGAGTGCTCAACCTATGCGTGAAGGATGTGAGATACACATACAAAATTAAATTAGCTAAGGTATTCTTTATTATAAAGTTCTAAGATTAAAAATGTCCATGAAATTTATTAGAGACTTTTAGATAAATGGGGTATACGAGAATCCCTCGTTAAGACCCCTGGGGGACAGCGTTTGTAGTCGATAAATCCAGTAGCACTCACGTCTTCTTAGACGTTGATCCCAGTTGCCTTTTCTTTGGTCTGGTTTGATTAATTCAATGCCCAAGAAATTAAGGACAGTGGGATCTCCTTTGTGAACTGTCTTGACGTGTCTTGAGACTGGAGTGTCAATATTCCTTGTTGATTTGACTGAATTTATATGCTCGAGTATTCGTCTTTTGAGTGGTCTGAATGTTTTTCCAACATACTTGAGGTGGCATTGACAATTAATCAGGTATACTACCCCTTTCGAGTTGCAGTTAAAAAATGACAGGGGTTTGAAATTCTCGGTTTTGGTGCTATTGCTAAACTCTTTTGAATTCAGGCTTATATATCTACACGCTTTGCACCTCCCACATCTGTAGGTGCCTTTAATTTTTTCAGACAACCAATGTGTCGGAGGTTGGATGGGTTGGAAATGGCTGTGTACCAACATGTCTCTTAGGTTCTGGCCCCTTCTTGCTGTTAGGGATGCATATGATGGGAGTACATCCCTTAATTGTGCATCTTGTTTTAGGAGGGGCCAGAACCGGTTCATGATTGTTTTAACCTGGTCCCAGCCTGAGTCAAAAGTAGCGATGCATCTGATTTGTATCTGTGCGGCTTCCTTGGAGGTAGATGGTGGGATCGTATGTTCCCTCAAAAGGCTTTCTTGTTTGGTTAAGAGGGCTCTGTGGTATGCCCTCTTGAGGCACTTGTTGGGGTACCCCTTGTGCCTAAACATCGAGCGTAATTCTTTAGCTTGTGTCTTGAAATCTTCCAGATCCGAGCAGTTTCGTCTCAGACGTAAATATTGACCTATGGGGATTCCCTTCTTCTGCTGTATTGGATGGTGACTTTTCCAATTCAGCAGGCTATTCGTGGCTGTGCTTTTCCGAAATAGATTTGTTTTTATGGTACCTCCTGGTTCTGGAGATATAGTGAGATCAAGGAAGCTTAATGAGGGGGTTCCAATTTCTGCCGTGAATTTAAGGTTCAAGTCATTCACGTTTAGGATTCTGTATTCACATTTCCCGGGTTCAAGCCCATATTAGGTGGAACTGGTACCACCACCCTGACCCCCCTTCTTTTCCCGGACTCTAGACCTCCCCTGTTTGGTTGGGCATAGAGTCTAGGGAAATATTTCCTCTCTTATCAAATCAAATTACACGTAGACTGATACTGATTAAATATATATATAATTATTGTTATATATATATTTATATATAATATAAAAAATATATATATGTAAATACGTAAAAAAATAAAATTAAAAAAATATTTAAAAATAAATAATTAAAAAATATATAGATGTGTTATTTCGTTCTAACTGTATTGTGATATTAATATATATATTTATATCAAAATACACGTAGAACAAAATAATATATATATCATAATATATATCTATATACATAAATATATACGTATATATCACTATATATATACCTATATATAAATAAAAATATAAAAAAAAATTATATATGTATATATACACATATGTATATATATATATATATACATATATTAATTCTACACATATATTTATGTAATAATTTTACATAATTAGGTATCCTAATTAATTACAATTAGCGGGACCTGCCTGACAACCCATGCCGAAAGTATAGGGAATTTAATTTGCTAGCACTATATTTAACCCTATAACTTTCCAAGACACCATAAAACCTGTACATGGGGGGTACTGTTTTACTCGGGAGACTTTGCTGAACACAGATATTAGTGTTTCAAAACAGTAAAATGTATTACAACGATGATATCGCCAGTAAAAGTGACGTTTTCTGCATTTTTCACGCACAAACAGCACTTACACGGACGATATTATTGCTGCAATACTTTTTACGGTTTTGAAATACAAATATTTGTGTTGAGCGAAGTCTCCCGAGTACAACAGTACCCCACATGTACAGGTTTTATGGTGTTTTCAAAAGTTACAGCGTCAAATATAAGGCTTGTGTTTCATTTTTTTCACATTAAAATTCGCCAGATTGCTTACGTTGCCTTTGTGACCCTATGGTAGCCCAAGAATGAAAATTACACCTATGATGGCATACCATTTGCAATAGTAGACAACCCAAGGTATTGCAAATGGGGTATGTCCAGTCTTTTTTAGTAGCCACTTAGTCACAAACACTGGCCAAAATTGGCGTTTTTTGCATTTTTCACACACAAACAAATACTAACGCTAACTTTGGCCAGTGTTTGTGACCAAATGGCTACTAAAAAAGACTGGACATACCCCATTTGCAATACCTTGGGTTGTCTACTATTGCAAATGGTATGCCATTATGGGTGTAAATTTAATTCCTGGGCTACTATACAGTCTCAAAGGCAACGTAACCAATCTGGCGAATTTCAATTTCAAATGTAACGTGCTATATTTGACCCTGTAACTTCCCAAAACACCATAAAACCTGTACATAGGGGGTACTGTTTTACACGTGAGACATCGCTGAATACAAATATGTGTATTGTATTGCAGTAAAAGCAAACAGTATTTTGACATCCACAGTTAAAATGTCACATAGAACAAAAAAAAATTAAAAAATTCTTTTTTTCTCCCATTTTTTTATAAATTTTTTATATTAAATTATGTTCAATACCTAAATATTTGATGTTAAATGAAAGCCCCGTTTCCCCTGAATAAAATGATATATAATAAGGGGGGGTGCATTTAATATGAAAGAGGTGAATTACGGTTGGACAGACATATAGCGTAAATGCCAGGTTTTGTTTACGTTTTGTTCTGTTCACAACTTGTACATTTGGCTGCGGTGTTAAGGGGTTAAGGGGTTAAGGGATCAACACAGTAAAGGGGAGATTATATTTAACCCCTTAAGGACACATGACATGTGTGGCATGTCATGATTCCCTTTTATTCCAGAAGTTTGGTCCTTAAGAGATTAAAAGAAGAAAAACTACCACAACAGGAGGACATAGGTTTCAACATAATTTCAGGAAGTATTACTTTACAGAGAGGGTAGTGGATGCATGGAATAGCCTTCCAACGTAAGTGGTAGATGTTAACATAGTGAACACATGAAAGGTTTTAGAAAATTGGGCAGACTAGATGGGCCAAATGGTTCTTATCTGCCATAACATTCTATGTTTCTATGTGTCTAAACAAACCATACTTGTTCAGTCTTCCTTATTGTACTGTCACAAACTTTACTATTTAACATGCTAACTGAGGTCTTCAGAGACTGAGATTTAATTCTTGTAATTTTTTTTTGCAATTTCCCTTGGCATAGCATGGTCTGATCTTGGGGTGAATTTGCTGGGATGCCCACTCCTGGGAAGGTTGGCAACTGTCTTGAATGTTTTCCACTTTTCAATAATCTGTCTCACTGTAGAATGATGGACTTTAAATTGTTGATCTGCAGCAATAATTGCTTCTCTAAGATCATCGCTGATGTCTTTCCTCCTTGGCATTATTTTAACACCCACCTGCATGTTTCAGACCATCTTTGCCTGTGCAGCCCAAAAGTCCTTGCAACGGCCCTGCTGATATATAAAACAATAGAATTCAAAGACAATATATATGTATGTATGTAAAAGTAGTAGGTCTGGAGTAGTGGAAGGGGTTTTGTCCAGCCTGCATCTACCTTTCGCCCAGCTACTGCCTGACGTTATGTTGCCGATTGTATGTATTTCTGAGTGTGTCTGGAAATGTGTGTCTCAGTGTCTGTCTTTATGTATCTGTGTATATATGTGTGTGTGCATTTGTATCTGTTAGGGGTCTCAAGAGTTCTGATAGTGGTGCTAATTTAATTGAAGAAACTGGAATATAAACAGATATTCTCCCTTACTTTGTGAGAGATCCATGTTCATAAATCATGCCAATTGACTAAGTGAACGTTACAATACATCTGTTTAAGGAAAAAAAAAAATATGAATGTTTATCACAAAGTATTTTGCCACACTATTGTCCAACAAATTCCATGAAAGATTATTGGCAGCGTCCGACAATCTACATTTTGTAACACAGCACAGTATATTTCCTGTGTAGGGCATTGCACTGAGTCTGACAGAGAGAGTGTGGGAGATGTTCAAGTGGGTTCTAAATAGTATTTAAAGGGACACTATAGTCACCAGAACAACTACCGCTTATTGTATTTGTTCTGGTGAGCATAATCATGCCCTTCAGGCTTTTTTCAGTAAACACTGTCTTTTCAGAGAAAATGCAATGTTTACATTACAGCCTAGGGACACCTCCAGTGGCCACTCCTCAGGTGGCTACTAGAGGTGCTTCCTGGGGCAGTGCTGCACAGTGTGCAGCACTGCCATTCAGTGTCTCTACCCTCTGCATGGAGGCACTGAACTTTCCTCATAGAGATGCATTGATTTAATGCATCTCTATGAGGAGATGCTGATTGGCCAGGGCTGTGTTTGACTTGTGGTGGCTCTGCCCCTGATCTACCTTTTTGACAGTCTTAGGCAATCCAATGCTTTCCTATGGGAAAGCATTGTGATTTGCTTTTGAGCAACACTTCTGATGATGTCAACCAAGCAGGCAGATCAGGGGCAGACACACCACCAGCACCAGCAGACTTGAGTAAAGGTAAGGTTTTACTATATTTATGGGGGTTGGCAGGAGGATGGGGGAGGGGGGCAGGGGTTCTAGAATGTCTTTTTAACAACATAGGATCAGGAAATAATTTTGTGTTCTTGACCCTATACTGGTCCTTTAATAGGCCATACGAAAACTGTGCAATTATCACAATAAAAACTAGGCTATCAATTCTGAAAATGTCTGGCTGGTAAGTACTGTAGAAAGGTTGCTCTGTTATGTAAGTAACTCTAGCCTGACTTGCCATGTGAACTTCTGCATGATGAATGTGCAGAAATATAGACATTAGTTGAAAGAAATTCAATAGCATAGATAGTTGTGCTTCCTACTAATAATGGATGATATAATCCAGGGGTTTTACTAATCCTTGGACAGTGGTGTGTTTACCCTTGCCGATAATACAAAATTAAAAGGATGAACGTGTGATATTTGAGATACATGGCTAAAGTCTACATACCGTTTTGGAGCCAGTTTTGTCAGAAATTTGGGGTTTTTATGGCTCTGCTTAACCATAGCAGACATTTGCCCACAAAACTAGTTTTACAGAAATGCTGCCAGAGATAATTTGTGCAGGAAAATACTAGAGATGACAGTAAGAGTTTTTAATTGGACATAAGTATATTGGTTATATTTATTCTAATACACAATGACAAAAATGACATATAAAATTACAAGTATTGCTGTCAAAACTTTGTGAGCATTGTTTGAAGCGGATTTTTTTTAGAAGTTTCTCTATCCACGATGGTTAGGAGTACACTGCTGTACTCTGCTCAAATGAGTACAGGCTATGCCTGTTTACTTTATCTGCTAATGAGTAACACAACTACAAATTTCTTTTGTAAATTTACTGTGCTCATAGGACTACAGCACAATTACATTTTTAACATTATTTTTTATTTGTGCTGTACATATGAACACAGATAAGCTTGCAGTGTCACAACAGCAGGAGCCAACATAGCTTAGAACAAAACACAATATTTGTGTCACAATTCGAGTCTACTGCACATTTTTGAATTTTACAGGCATGCTTCAATACTAGAAGAACAAAGTGCTAGTGAAATATATTATGTAGGTACTAATAATTGCAGGCTAAACACTGTGAATCAGCATTACATCTAATCACAGATATCATGTAAATAAGCAACCGATGGAAATAAGCAGAATAGACTAAAACATTTAGTCAAGCTCATTTAAGATAGCTGCAGTCCCTCAGCCAATGCCACAAAGGTGTCTCATCTTGGAGCCTATGCTGCAGTCCACAATGAAGTGTCAGATGGCTCTGCTTTGCAGTTATAAAAGGATATCTTCCATTCTGCGAGGATCAAAGCGGCAGCTCCTCCCCTCACTGAGCTCAGTTCAATTGACGAACCTAGGCCTGGAAACCACATAACCCTCCATCTCTTGGGTTAGTGACCCAGGGTTCCTCCAGTACGCAGGAATTCCCCCAAGGGTGTGGGCGGCTTATGGACACTTTGTCTGTCATTGATCTCGACCCTGAAGGAGAGCCATGTGCCATTATGCAGTCAGAGGAACACGCAACTTTCAGTGAGGTTTCGGTGAGTATCATCTTTTCAGCACTGGACTGCAACTGGCAGAGGAGATCCCTTCAAAAGCTTCTTGAAAGTTGTATTTACAGTTTTTTACTGAGTGATCAAGTGTTGTGGTGGACATTTGAACTGCTACTAGATCTTGTAGATTCAGGTTAGTCAAGTTAGACTCCACAGTAGCTTTTACCGGGTGTGAACCGGTATATCCTCTGTCAGTCTAGAGGGGAGAAATGGGTAAACTTCTGCCAATGTCGTAGATGCAGGTGGGTCCAGGATTGGTAGAGTGTTCGCTTCTCCCTTCTGAGGACTGCTTCAAGCATGTAGGCCACAATGTGAAATTGTGCCACAGAAAATAAGGTGATAGTTCAAACTTGCCCAAAGAGGACTCCAGATATGAAGGCGCTTGGCTAATGTCTGTGGGTATAACCTCACTGCATTTACAGGATTTTTTTGAGGAGCACACACACTGCATGTTTGGCAGCCATACTGGTTAGGGCCGCCCCTCTACAGCACAATTTCTAACAGGACATGTTAACGACATTTTAATGGTTTAATATTCTATTTTGACTTGCAACATTTTGCGGTTTGTGGTCAATGTTTTTTTACATTTATTTTTTTAAACTATTTATAGAAGAGACAACATTAAATGGACACTATAGTCACCAAAACAATTTTAGCTTAACGTATAGATCATGCCTCTGAAGTCTCACTGCTAAATTCTATGCCATTTTGTTTCTGTCCATGTAGCCCTTGCCACACCTCCCCTGCCTGTGACTCACACAGCCTGCATGAAACAAAATGGTTTCATTTTTCAATCAAATATTAACTTAGTTTAGGAGGCTCCTGCAAGGTCTAGCAAGCTGGTAACAATACAATAGATAAACAATTCTAAATTAAACAGAATTTGCAATAAAGGAAGTAAAAATTAGATCTCTCTTTACAGAAAGTGTTTAACCCATTAAGGACACATGACATGTGTGACATGTCATGATTCCCTTTTATTCCAGAAGTTTGGTCCTTAAGGGGTTAAGAAGGCTGTGCACGTTACTTGTAAAGAGGTGTAACTAGTAGAGTTGCATAAACAAAGTGATTTAACTCCTAAATGTCAGAGAATTGAGCAGTGAGACGTCAGGGGCATGCTCTACACACCAAAACTGCTTCATTAAGCTAAAGTTGTTTTGGTGACTATGGTATGCATTTAAATAAATAGCAGAATAGAACTACCCTCCATGCAAGATATTTAGATACGTGAGAAATAAACCAATAATACCATGTGTCAAAATTTAAAGTGAGCTTTAACCCCTTAAGGACCAAACTTCTGGAATAAAAGGGAATCATGACATGTCAGACACGTCATGTGTCCTTAAGGGGTTAAGAGAGTTTGAAGGCTCACTGTGAACATTATTACAATCCCACCTCAATGGAGATTCATGCTTGCATCAGGAAGTATGACTGTGATATATTCCATAGTAAAGAAAAAAATGGAATTGGGGGCACATGCATTTCTCAGAAATAGTGCTGCTATACACAACAAAACATTAATCTGTATATTGTGATATATATATGATGTCAGCGATCATTTAATTTATCAAATGACATGGAGTTCACCTTTAGCAAAAAGAGAGAAGCACTATTTTAATTTTTAGTTTTCGGCTTCCAATACTTAGCAGCTGTTTAAACTTGGAGAGGAATAAAGATTTATGCAATATTTGAACTGCTATCCACACAGAGAAAGAGCATGGCACATGATTTATTTTCTGAATTTAGTTAGTTTGTTTGTTCACCGTGCCTAGATAAGGTATAGCTTCACCTCACGGAGTCCCACCAAGGCTGAAATAATTGTCTGGAGGTTGCTATATTGCTTGCACATAAGGAACTGGCCAGCATTACAGACGTAAACAAAAATGAAAATACCCAGCACTCACACACAATGACAACTACTCACACCCACTGGTGTGCACAGAGATCTGACTCTGCCGTCCAGTAAATTATAGGTTAAAAAAATAAATAAAAAAATGAATAGTCTAGAATGCTGCTGTAGACATAAAAAGTACTCCAAAAATGTTTTGCGGTTTCAACAAAATAAACAACGTTATGAGAGGCTTGACAAAGACCAGTGAGTAGATTGAAATGTTTATTTCGATGGAATCTCAATACATTTTTGGAGTGCTATTTACACTGCGAAGTGCTGGCTACTTTTTCTACCAGCTTCTTATACTCGGACTGCACTTCATGGTGGGATTAGTCTGATATGCTCATGGTTTCACTCAGTAAGGGCACAAGCTGAGCTAAAACTAGTTTGACAACTGTGCAGGGACTGCGAAAGAACAAACCATTTGACTCATTGTCTGTTTTCAGTATTCTCGCGCGCTTTCTTATGGTTTGTTTGCTGAATCTTATTGAGAAACATATCATTGTATTTAATTCTATGTTTCTTTTCTATGCTTTGACAATATCAATTTTAAATGCAGCCACTAATTGCATTAATTTGCTCTTTTCAGAGTCTGCTCCATATATTTGCTTTAGTACAATGACTGAAATATAACTTATTTTTAAACAAGCTCCCAGCTGGCTCAGCCATTTGATTTATCTTGTGAGTACTAGCCTGCAGGTTTAAAACCAGTGTGAGGAGGGATGTTGCAAGAGTTGTTTAATAGACATGTGCAATTCGTTTCGGACCGAATAGGAATTCGGACGAATTTCGGGCAATTCGGACATTCGGGTACTTCCGAATGTCCGAATAGCCGAAGTGACGAATTGCCAAAGTGCCGAATTGACGAATTGCCGAAGTGCCGAATTACCGAGATCCCGAAGTTCCGACATTACCGAATTTCCGGAGTGTCGAAGTGCCGAAGTGCCGAAGTGCTGAAGTTCCGAAGTTCAGAAGTGCTGAAGTTCCGAAGAGCCGAAGAGCCGAAGTTCTGAAGTTCCGAAGTGCTGAAGTTCCGAAGTTCCGAAGTTCGGAAGTGCCGAAGTTCCGAAGAGCCGAAGTTCCGAAGTGCTGAAGTGCTGAAGTGCTGAAGTGCTGAAGTGCTGAAGTTCCGACGTTGCCGAAGTTCCAAAGTGCTGAAGTTCCGAACAGCCGAAGTTCCGAAGTGCTGAAGTTCCGAAGTGCTGAAGTTCCGAAGTGCTGAAGTGCCGAAGTTCCGAAGTTGCCGAAGTTCCGAAGTGCCGAAGTGCCGAATCGCCGAAGTTCCGAAGCACAGTATTGCCTAAGTACTAATTACCCAGTGGAAGAAGAAGAATGTTACACTGTATACAATTCTAAATAAAAAGTATACAAACATAGCCAGGATTCAGCTGTAAGCATTTGCAACACTTACAACAATCAAGTAACATACATTCATATAAAATGTAAGTTACTTGGCCAGTCAGTGTAATGACAGGAATGAATAAGTAGATAACTCCCTAATTCCCACGGTATTAGGGAGCTATCTACTAAAAGGCTGAAAGACCTGAATTGGTCTTTCAGACAAATTTACTATTACTAAGTAAAGATTACTTAGTATTAGTAAATTATGCCCCTATTCGCTATACCGCGAGTAGGGCATGTCTATTAAACAGTGAGCAGCCTGTGGCTGCTCACTGTAAAAAACAAAACAAAAACGTCTCCCCTCCCCCTTCTAACCTAAAGGGGGGGACCTATTGCCCCCCCGGCCCCCACTGCTGAATGGTGGGTAGGGGCCCTAAAGTAAAGTAATGGGGGGGACCTAATTTCCTCCCCCCTGGCGCCCACCTCTGAGCGGTGGGTGGGGGCCTAAATACTAATTGGGGGGACCTAATGTTCCCCCCTGGCCCCCACCCCTGAGTGGTGGGTGGAGCCCTAAATACTAATTGGGGGGACCTAATGTTCCCCCCTGGCCCCCACCCCTGAGTGGTGGGTGGAGCCCTAAATACTAATTGGGGGGACCTAATGTCCTCCCCCCTGGCCCCCACCCCTGAGCGGTGGGTGGGGGCCCTAATTACTAATTGGGGGACCTAATGTTCCCCCCTGGCCCCCACCCCTGAGTGGTGGGTGGAGCCCTAAATACTAATTGGGGGGACCTAATGTTCCCCCCTGGCCCCCACCCCTGAGTGGTGGGTGGAGCCCTAAATACTAATTGGGGGGACCTAATGTCCTCCCCCCTGGCCCCCACCCCTGAGCGGTGGGTGGGGGCCCTGAATTAGAATGAGGGGGGAGGACCTAATGTCCTCCCCCCTGGCCCCCACCCCTGAGCGGTGGGTGGGGGCCCTAAAATACTAATTAGGGGGGGACCTAATGTCCTCCACCACTGGCCCCCAACCCTGAGCGGTGAGTGGGGGCCCTAAATTACTAATCAGGGGGGGGACCTAATGTCCTCCCCCCTGGCCCCCTTCCTTCCCTGAGTGGTGGGTGGGGGCCCTAAATTAGAATGAGGGGGTAGGACCTAATGTCCTCCCCCCTGGCCCCCACCCCTGAGCAGTGGGTGGGGACCCTAAAATACTAATTGGGGGGGGACCGAATGTCCTCCCCCATGGCCCCCACCCCTGAGCAGTGGGTGGGGCCCTAAATAATAAAAATAACCCCCCTCCCCCGGGTGACTAGGGGTCCCTAAACCCCTAGTCCCCCCCTCCCCCCAAAAATTAACCCCTACCTACCCCCCTCACCCTAAAGATAATGAGGGGGGCCGTTTAACTAAGTACTTGAAAAAAAAAAAAAAAACTTACCATTTGATGTTTTCTTTCTTCTAAAATCTTATTTTTTCAGCCCCAAAAAGGCCAAATAAAAAGCTATAATAACCTACGCACTTTAAAAAAAAAACCGAGTGCAAAAAAAAATAATCCTTTTTCACCCGGCGAGGGCTCCGCACAGACTGAGCTCTGCAGGGCGGGGGAAGGCTTATAAAGCCTTGCCCCACCCTGCAATTAGGCTCAGATCACTCTGATTGGTGGGTTTAAGCCATCCAATCAGAGTGCTCTGACAGGCAAATGAAGACACTGACAGGTAAGTCTCTACATTTACCTGTCACAGCACTCTGATTGGTTGGTTTGAAATCCACTCTGTGTCATTTTACACAGTGTGGGAAAGTTCTTTGGAATTCTTCTTAATCCACCAATCAGAGAGTTATGAGTCAAATTACACAGCATGGGAAAATTCCAAAGAACTTTCCCATGCTGTGTAAAATGACACAGAGCACTCTGATTGGTGGATTTCAAACCAATGCATCGGTTATTATGGCTTTTTATTTGGCCTTTTTGGGGGCGGAAAAAAGAAGATTTTAGAAGAAAGAAAACATCAAATGGTAAGTTTTTTTTTTTCAGGTACTTAGTTAAATGGTCCTCCCTCATTATTTTTAGGGTGAGGGAGGTAGGTAGGGGGTAATTTTTTGGGGGAGGGGGGTGACTAGGGGTTTGGGGACCCCTAGTCACCCAGGGGAGTGGGGGTATTTTTTATTATTTAGGGCCCCCACCCACCACTCAGGGGTGGGGGCCAGGGGGAGGACATAAGGTCCTTCCCCTAATTAGTATTTTAGGGCCCCCACCCACCGCTCAGGGGTGGGGGCCAGGGGGGAAGACATTAGGTCCTCCCCCCTCATTCTAATTTAGGGCCCCCACCCACCGCTCAGGGGTGGGGGCCAGGGGAGAGGACATTAGGTCCCACCCCAATTTTTATTTAGGGCCCCCACCGCCACACAGGGGTGGGGGCCGGTGGGGAGGACAAAGGGTCCTCCCCCCTTTTTTTTACTTTACGGCCCCCACCCACTCAGGGAGAGGGGACCCTTTTTTATTTTTTTTATGTTTTTTTTAACAGTGAGCAGCCACAGACTGTTTAATAGACATGCCCCTACTCGCGGTATAGCGAGTATGGGCACAATTTACTAATACTAAGTAATTTTTACTTAGTATTAGTAAATTTGGCTAAAAGACCAATTTAGGTCTTTCAGCCTTTTGGTAGATAACTCCCTAAGTTCCGAAGTTGCCGAAGTTCCGAAGTTGCCGAAGTTCCGAAGTTGCCGAAGTTCCGAAGTGGCGAAGTTGCCGAAGTGCCGAAGTTCCGAAGTGTCTAAGATCCGAAGTGCTGAAGTGGCGAAGTGTTCAAGCGCCGAAGTGCCGAAATTGCCGAAGTTACGAAGTGTCGAAGTGTCGAAGTCCCGAATTGAGGAAGTCCCGAATTTTGGAATGCCGAACCGAGCTGAATATTTTCCCTATGCACATGCCTATTGTTTAAACCTTTTATCATGGGCATCAAGCTACAAGCAGACTAAAGTCATGTACATGAAAAGGAGTGGAACTCGTTGGTTTCTTTACCTATACATTTTTTCTGTTTAGTTATAGTTTGTTTTGTTATATTTAGCCCAATTTTGCCTTATTTTTGCCTTCATTTAATATTTTTGGATAAGCTTTTCAAATGTTTTAATATGTTTGTATGCATATTTCAAATGTTTTACTATTGTGATATTTTTGATATATTGATATATTTTTTGATATTTCAATATATAACAAAAAATATTAAATCCTTTGAAAATGTAATAAAAAATAATAATAATTCTAGACCTATATCTTATATTAGTGGAATGTGACTTGTGTGGCTTGTTGACGAACTCTAACCCAGGATCTCAACAATGATAATTCTAGATTCATAATACATTTACTGGTATTATAATTAGAAAGTGTTTCTTGGGTAGCAGTTAGGGTAACAGGGCAGCAGGTATCTTTCCCTCGGCAGGATCAATGTTAATTTTCCTTAATGCCCTTTGGAACCAATGACAACATCACAATAAGATCTTGAAAGTCCACTTGCTAGAATAACATTTTCAAAAAGCGCAACTGTCTGTGAATGAGCAGGATTTTTAACGCTCAGACTGTACAATGACATAAACCATTATTGGCCCTGAATGAGCTTAATGGTGTAATGATAATGATATTTTGAATAGATATAACATTTCCTTATGCATCATATATTATAATAAATACTAATTACTGATACCACTGGTCATTTTGCATTCATGAAAACCACATTATGAAATCATCTTAATTTGATAAATGTTAAAAGCTTAATTTGTATTTTGAAATTAAAAACTGGCTATTATCCCTAACTATCTAGTAAATAGGGTGTGCTGTGGTTTAACATGGGTTAAATATCACAATCCAATAAAGGAAGTTTAACGAGGCATAGGCAAATTAACTCTGTCTAAATGGGGCTAATAAGTCCATGCATGTGCACTGGTGATATGATTGACATCCCCTTGGGGAGTTTTACATAAGCACACATGCAGTCTTATCAGCACATCTGGTGCTCACACATGACTGGAGCTTCAAAAGATTCAACATCTGGACAGCTTTCTCTGATCCCTCTAAATTTTGTATCTAATTGACTATGGTATTACATAGAACTCAATCTTTCATGCAAATATTAGCTCACTGTAATGCATCTTAATACGTGTTTTTTTCCCCCTCAAAATAAAATCCCATTCTAAATAGACAATTATATTTTCTAAAAAACGGAAAAACATTTTATATGGAAATGCTATTTAAAAAAAATAAAAAATGTTTTTATTAGAGAGGAATCCAACACAAAATGTAAACAGCACACGCTGTAGTGTATTCTATGATGGAGATTATAGATGAGGTTTTTAGGGAAGTAAGGTATTGCGACTATCAATATGTTAAGATCCATGATCAAATAGGTGTTTTTTTTAACCCCTTAAGGACACATGACATGTGTGACATGTCATGATTCCCTTTTATTCCAGAAGTTTGGTCCTTAAGGGGTTAATATAGCACCCAAATACCTGGAAGTATGATGGAGGGATGCAAAACGAGCGAGTTCCTCCACTATCTGGTTGAAATCTACTTTTAATGCCCTTTTCTGGTTCGAAAGAGGCAAACTGAGTGCAGCATTTGCTCTCCCAGCTCACCTGGCACATCATGCTATGAGCACTTTTGTATCGGGAGGTTCTTACCGGAGAAGCGGCCCATCTCCAGACCATGCTTTGAAGAGACCACTTTAGAACTGAAGCCCTGTCACCTATCCCCTTGGACTGGCGGGGGGAGATCCTGGTCCACACCAGAGAGCCCAAGGGGACTTAGCAGACCAGAGGGGCAAACCTATAGTAGCTGGAAGGGAGCACCTCGAGTAACCCTATATGGCAGAGACCTCGTGTCACATTTAACCCAGCTCCCTACTACTCACATACGAAGCCAGGCTCAATAAAATATTTGCCAACTTTTGGAAACAGTTATATATTAGGGCCAGTGAAAGCCAACAATGATGTGCTATCCCATAAAGACCTAATCAGAAGTCTCAGATACTCAGATACTTTTATTACACATGGGATTTTATGCTCTATTAAGTGGAGTAATGTTACTTGCTCAGTGTGCGTGTGAATTATATCACATGGAATATAGTATAAAACAAAAGAGATAAATCAATGTTAGAGTAACAAATGTCATACATTCTCATCGTGCAAAATGCGACTTCTACAGGATATTGAAGAACTCTGTCCTTAGGTACAGTGATTGCAGCATCAAGATATGATTTATGTTTTGCATTGTTATTTTTGTAAACATTGATCCTTTGTCTAACTACTTTCTGTAAAAAAAATGTTAAATAAAGATTGTAAAAAAAAGAACTCTTTATTCTCATTTATACACTTCAGCGTATATCATATCATAGTACAATTTCTGGATTATGGAATATCTTTTCCCTTGATTGTCATCATTACTATCCATGACTACTTTGTACTCTCTCTTATATGGCAACAAAGTATGCATTCTCACTTTTACAATTTCTATTTGTGTAAGTGTTATATCATGAAAAAATATAATAAATAAAAAAATAAAAAACACCTGGAGGTATAGTCAAAGGCAGTTTTGACTTTTTGCTGTATGGGTGCGCCCTGCCTCCCCTACCATCTGTCCAGAGTCAGAAGTTTTTCTATTTTTTTATTTTTTTATTCTTTATTTTGGAATGATAGTCTGACGTATATAGTATATCAAGTAACAGTTGATTCAGAGTACATATGAAAAGGGTACAGATACAAGCGTAAAATAAAATATATCTGTCATCCCCATCTGAGCATCCACTCTGTCAAAACTTGTCACAAATTTTTAATAAACAAATAAACAATAGCCATGATACCTTATATATGCGGTTGGTGGGTTATCTTACATTTGCACTATATTGCCAAATGCGGGTTGGTAGAGAGCGTATATTTCCCCTGCTATCATCGGTAACCTATTATATAATACATTGTATTGGAGGGGTCTCCCGGTGATATCTCATAAACCTTCACACTTTGGAGATATGAAAGAGATGAGGGAAGAAGAAAAAGCTAGAAATAGGAAGAGAGGAGAGGAAGTGGGGTGGGGGGACCCCTGGGGTAGGAAGCACCATTGCTAGTAGTTTTTTGTGTCTGCGCCCATTCAGCCTGTCAAGTCGCTACATAACCACGGTTCCCATATTTTTAGATTTTTTTCATTGAACCTTGCAGTCAAATTGTCCTTTTAGGCAAGAGTCTTTCAATTTATCTATTATCACCGGCGTAGTGGGGAATCTCATCTTAAGCCACGATTGGGCCAAAGCCCTTCTAGCTGCTAGTGTAATCTTATGTATTTATTTTTTACTCTACTGGTCTGTTTAGTAAGTGTCACGGCCCCCGGCTCGCTGCTGCACATGGTCAAACCCGATCAGTGCGACCACGCTGACAGGTTGGAGGATTTACCTGTTTAGCAACGAGCCGGGAGCTGACCTGCTGGGGCATCCATCCCCTCCACACGCGGGAGCTCTGCCTTCAAATGTCACGCGATCGGATGTAGACGCACACCCATTTATCTTGCCAGTCTGTGCCTTCCAATGGTTCCCCTAGGTCAGTTTCCCACTGCAGAGTCAGAAGTTTCGACCAGGAAATTGTGTTAGCTCTACCAAGTTAAGCCCTGCAATCAGTTGACATTTTTAGCCAACAAGCTAATGGGGGGAAAGCTAACCGCAGCTGTAGTGGTTATGCTGCTTGTATGTTTTTCCTTAGAGCCTACAATTTCCAACCAGTCCATTTGTAATACATGTGTTCATCTACTTTTATTATCTGCAGAGATGGCAGGTTTGGGTTTATCTTAGTGTTGAAATTTTTTTTTTCATGTATTTTTTCATGTATTTTTTTTTAGTATAATTTACTATATTTGCGGGACCTGGAAAGGAACAGGGCAAATAGTGCAAAGACTTGGAAAAACTTTAATCAAAATTGATATATAAAAATAGTCTAAAATATTTAATAATTAAAATACAACAGAAAAATATTGTTGTTTCTAGCAACAAACCACTATTTTTTTTAAGCAAAATAATAAACATCTGATTATTGCTATAAGGTAGGATATGGAAAATGAAGTTGTTATGATGCCTGGACGTCGCTGGCGCGTTCTCCAAAGGTTTAACCCCAAAGTCTTTGTTCCAGCTCCAAGTCTCCATGCCTCTCTGCCCTTCAATTTTCTAAAAATCTCTAAACGGGAGGGCTCTTGCAGAACCGGGCACCGAAGCTGCTGGTTGGCAGAGAGCGGAGAGCTGATGTTCTCAGCCAATTAGTGAATCCTCATTCATAAAACTGGCTTGAAAAAGGTATGTTTCTTGTTAAGCCAGTTGTATGAATGGGCTTAAACCATTTGAGAAATTAAATAGTTATGGGGACAGCATGTCTCTGGCTCACCTTAAGTTTAACCACTTAAGGTGAGCCAGAGACATCCTGTCACCATACCAATTTAATTTCGATAAAAATATTATAGTGCCTAAAATGTTCCTTTAATTAATTAAATTAATAACAAGGACAATGTTGATATTATTGATTGAGTATGCCATCTAATACTGCATAATATTGATGTATACATATGCTGGTACTTTCACTAGCATACTGTAAATATTACATTGAGATACCTATTCAAGTCAGATACCTACTCCCTTTTTTTAAATTTCTTTTTATTAAGAGAATAACTTTTTGTTAATTTTTCCTTTTTCAATTGTCACATATCTACGCATTTTGTAGATGTTGAGCCCATTTTAAATCTGGGCAAATTAAACCAAGAGGAAGTGAAACAGAGAATACATATACTGTCCATTATTGTTTAACAGACAATCAGACTCACTATTTTTGGCTAACACTGCTCCTTTGTCTAGTTACTAAATCCTGCCTTATGGAAACATGATGATGATTTGACACTGCATATCCTCCTTATTACAAACAGATGGGGCTTACATAAACCATTCTAAGACGTGAAACTTATACGTACAACAAGGAAGTCTCCAATTGACCAAAGATAACATAATTAAATATGGAAGTACTGAGCAATGTATCTACAAGGACTCTGGAATATAAATTATAGACGGTGCATGTAGTAATGTAAACCAAGGAATTCCAGGTTTCACAATCCAACCAAGTTTAATTTACTACCACCCATAACTTTGCAAATTTGGAAGAACTTAAGGAACACCACTACATTCTAAACTTGACAATTTGTCTAAACTAAAATAAGTAGTTTTTTTTAAACTAAAGCTTATGCTGACTTTCATTGACATTAGTATTAATTTGTGCTCAAAATAATTCGATACCCATAATAGTGCCTATCATTATAAGTGGTGTCAAGTACTGTACCCTTATTTATGAACTTGCTTTAAACTATATGAGTACAGCTATTTACTCCCCATCTTCAATTGTCACCTGCAAATTTAAAGACAGTCATTTCTGTCTGTGCATTTTTTTGCAAAGCTGCCCCATGAGACATGTCTGTTGAGTAGGGGCATCCAGGGCTTGAAGGAAAGAGAACATTTTCTTAGCTAAAGTTCAACCCTCTCTGTACCCTTTCCTTATCTTATAGCTAAGATAGGCTTATGCCTATCCCAAGCATGCTTAAACTCCTTCACTGTGTTAACCTTTACTACTTTGGCTGGAAGGCTGTTCCATGCATCCCCTACCCTCTCAGTAAAGTAATACTTCCTGATATTATTTTTAAACCTTTGTCCCTCTAATTTAAGATTGTCCTCTTGTTTTGGTGGTTTTTCTATCATATCCCCCGTCTCGTCTTTCCTCCAAGCTATTCATTTTAGCTATACATTTCTTTAACCTTTCCTTGTAAGTTTTATCCTGCAATCCATTAACCAGTTTAGTAGCCCTTCTCTGAACTCTCTCCAAAGTATCAATATCCTTCTGGAGATACGGTCCCCAGTACTGCATTAATACTCCGAGTGAGGTCTCACCAGTGTTCTGTACAATGGCATGAGCACTTCCCTCTTTCTACTGCTAATACCTCTCCCTATACAACCAAGCATTCAGCTAGCATTTCCTGCTGCTCTATTACATTGTCTGCCTACCTTTAAGTCATCAGAAATAATTACTCCTAAATCCCTTATCCCAGATGTTGAGGTTAGGACTATATCAAATATTCTATATTCTGCCCTTGGTTTTTACGTCCAAGATGCATTATCTTCCACTTATCCACATTAAATGTCAGTTGCCACAGCTCTGACCATTTTTCTAGCGTACATAAATGATTTGCAATTTGGCCTATCCCTCCTGGAACATCAACCCTGTTACATATCTTAGTATCATCAGCAAAAAGACATACCTTACCATCAAGACCTTCTGCAATATCACTAATAAAAATATTAAAGAGAATGGGCCAAGTACAGATCCCTGAGGTACCCAACTGGTAACTAGACCTTGCTTCGAATATACTCCATTGGCTACAACCCGCTGTTGCCTGTCACTCAGCCACTGCCTTACCCATTCAACAATATTAGAATTCATACTTAAAGATTGCAGTTTATTGATGAGTCTTGTGGAACAGTGTCAAAAGCCTTACTGAAATCTAGGTAAGCAATTTCTACTGCACCATCCTGATCTATTATTTTAGTTACCCAAAGGAAAAATTCAATACGATTAGTTTGGCATGATTTCCCTGAAGTAAACCCATGTTGTCTCTGATCTTGAAATCCATGTGATTTTAGATGTTCAGTAGAGATGTCACGAACATAAAATTTTTCGTTCGCGAATGGCGAACGCGAATTTCCGCAAATGTTCGCGAACAGGCGAACCGGGCGAACCGCCATAGACTTCAATAGGCAGGCGAATTTTAAAACCCACAGGGACTCTTTCTGGCCACAATAGTGATGGAAAAGTGGTTTCAAGGGGACTAACACCTGGACTGTGGCATGCCGGAGGGGGACCCATGGCAAAACTCCCATGGAAAATTACATAGTTGATGCAGAGTCTGGTTTTAATCCATGAAGGGCATAAATCACCTAACATTCCTAAATTGCTTGGAATAACGTGCTTTAAAACATCCGGTATGATGTTGTATCGATCAGGTAGTGTAAGGGTTACGCCTGCTTCACAGTGACAGACCAAACTCCCCGTTTAACGCACCGCAAACAACCGCAAACAGTCCATTTGCACAACCGCAAACTCCCCATTTGCACAAGGTTGGATACCAAGCTTGCCATGTCCCGTTCCTTGTCCTCACTGATGTAATTGAAGGTCTCTTCCTCCACCCAGCCACGTACAACACCAAGGGTCCCCGAAAGGTGACAACAAGCCCCCTGGGACGCCTGCTGTGTTTGGTCTTCCACCTCCTCAAAGCCACCTTCCTCCTCTGACTCCTCTTCTTCAGACTCCTCTCTCTGCATTGCCTCTCTCTGCGTTATTATAAGGTGTGTTAAGTAGTACTATTCCTATCAGTTTAATCCCTGTTACGTCCCCTATCAGGGGACGTGTATATGGCATCGATTTTAGGAACCGGGAGATGGAAAAAGATGCTTGGTCGGTCCTCCTACTTCAAATTTGGGGCACTGCGCGTGCAATCTAATGTGCCACCAGATAGGAGTGGTGTGTTAAGTAGTACTATTCTTATCAGTTTAATCCCTGTTACGTCCCCCTCATCAGGCCTTTTTTAGTCGAATGTATCGCCCACTGTCAGTCCCTCCGGGATCCATCCCTCATTCATCTTAATAAAGGTGAGGTAATCTAGACTTTTTTGACCTAGGCGACTTCTCTTCTCAGTGATAATACCTCCTGCTGCACTGAAGGTCCTTTCAGACAGGACACTTGAAGCGGGGCAGGCCAGAAGTTCTATCGCAAATTGGGATAGCTCAGGCCACAGGTCAAGCCTGCACACCCAGTAGTCAAGGGGTTCATCGCTCCTCAGAGTCTCGATATCTGCAGTTAAGGCGAGGTAGTCTGCTACCTGTCGGTCGAGTCGTTCTATGAGGGTGGACCCCAGAGGGCTGTGGCGATGCGTAGGACTTAAAAGCTCCGCATGTCCTCCATCAACAACACGTCTGTAAAGCGTCCTGTCCTTGGCGGCGTGATCGTGGGAGGAGGAGGATTACTTTCACCTCTTCCCCGTTAGATTCCCGTTGTGCTGTGACATCACCCTTATACGCTGTGTAAAGCATACTTTTTAATTTATTTTGGAACTGCTGCATCCTTTCCAACTTGCGGTAATACGGTAACATTTCAGGCACTTTCTGCTTATACTGGGGGTCTAGTAGCTTGGACACCCAGTACAGGTCGTTCTCCTTCAGCCTTTTTATACGAGGGTCCCTCAACAGGCAAGACAGCATAAAAGACCCCATTTGCACAAGGTTGGATGCCGAGCTACTCATGTCCCGTTCCTCGTCCTCAGTGATCTCACTGAAGGTATGTTCTTCCCCCCAGCCACGTACAACACCATGGGTACCAGATAGGTGACAACGAGCACCCTGGGATGCCTGTTGTGGTTGGTCTTCCCCCTCCTCCTCAAAGCCACATTCCTCCTCTGACTCCTCTTCCTCACAATCCTCTTCCAGCGTTGCCGCAGGTCCAGCAAGCGATGCTGATAAGGCTGTTTCTGGTGGTGATGGTGACCACAACTCTTCCTCTTCCTCTTCACGCTCATCTACGGCCTGATCCAGCAGTCTTCGCAGGGCACGCTCCAGGAAGAAAACAAATGGTATGATGTCGCTAATGGTGCCTTCGGTGCGACTGACTAGGTTTGTCACCTCCTCAAAAGGACGCATGAGCCTACAGGCATTGTGCATGAGCGTCCAGTAACGTGGCAAAAAATTCCCAGCTCCGCAGAGGCTGTCCTAGCACCCCGGTCATACAAATAGTCATTAATGGCTTTTTCTTGTTGGAACAGGCGGTCGAACATTAGGAGTGTTGAATTCCAACGTGTCGGGCTGTCGCAAATCAAGCGCCTCACTGGCATGTTGTTTCGCCAGCTACACCCTAAACATGACAGCCATCTTTCACAACAATGTACTGCTATATACTCATACCCTGAGTGCAACTAGCCATGATATACGCACGTTCAGCCTTGCATGCTCAAATATAACACACTTCTGTCTAAAAAAAAAGAAAAAAAATACAAAAAAAAAAGAATGCAGTTTCCGAATGAATCTAAAATGGATGCTGTCCAGGAGGTGGCAGGGTCTGGGAGGGAGGGTCTGCTGCTGATTTGCTGGAATGTGTCTGCTGACTGTGAGGTACAGGGTCAAAGTTTACTCAATGATGACGAATAGGGGCGGACTGAACATCGCATATGTTCGCCATCCGTGGCGAATGCGAACAAACTATGTTCGCCAGGAACTATTCGCCAGCGAACTATTCGGGACATCTCTAATGTTCAACAATCCTATCTTTTATCATGGTTTCTTGTACTTTCCCCACTACTGAAGTAAGGCCCCCCTATAATAGCGCAACTCCTCCCTACTACCTTTCTTGTGAATGGGTACAACATTTGCTAACTTCCAATCTTCTGGGACTACTCCGGTTAACAATGCTTGCTTAAATAAATCTGTTAATGGTTTTGCTAGTACACTACGAAGTTCTTTTAATAACTTTGGGTGTATTCCATCAGGTCCCATTGACTTTTTTGTCTTTACTTTTGACAGTTGGAATAGACTAATTTGCCCTTTTTCCTAACAGAGGTCCCTTTCCTTCATTTCCATCTGTAAATACTGAACAAAAATATTCAGTGAGACAGTCAGCTAGACCTTTATCCTCTACTACATACCTTCCTTCTTTTGTTTTTAGTCTAACTAATCCATGTTTTACTTTCCTTTTCTCATTTAAGTATCTAAAAAATGTTTTGTCCCCTTTTTTACTGACTGTGCTTTTTCTCTTTTGTGTGCGATTTAGAAGCTCTTATAACGTGCTTAATCTTATAGATCTTATAATTACTAAATGTTAACTTTTAATAATTGAACATTCTTATAATTACTAAATGTTAACTTTTTTTTTTTTTTTACTATTTTGGCAACTTCTGCGGAGTACCACAGTGGTTTCTTACATTTTTTGACAAGCCTAATGCAATTTTCTGTTGTCTTCAGTAGTGCAAACTTTAAATAATGTCCAATATGTAGATGTCAGCAGAAAACGCTGAACATTTTTATTGGAATGAGGTCTCCAGTCTGGCCAACATGAAGGCAATGTCCTCCTTAGATGGTAATTTTGAAGGATTTCTTTTAAATCTGAGGCTCTCGAGTAGAGGGATTGTTCTGATAAAGCGTGACTACTGCTTCTTAAAGATGCCGGCCATGCTATCATCTGTGTCTGCCGCCAAGATGCAAGTCTTTGCTTCAAAGTATTTGTCCAGCTCACCCAATCTCTTAGCTGATCCTCGGATACCAGGGATTTTTTTTTTTTTTGCCCATTTTGGTGACATATAGTGCTAAGAGCCTCTATAATCAACTAACACAACAGGAGTTCACACGACATGCATCTATTCACATAAGTAGCCAAGGCACGACCCCCTTCTACAAAACTTGTTCTGCATTTGTTTCACTGAGAGCTGCTTAAATGTGTAAGGTGTAGTGCACTCTGAGTGAGATGTTTGTCCTGTGTTCTACGGTTAATCACAGATGGCTCTCCAAGAATAACCCAAGAATAACCCAATAACAAAACAGTAGTTTTGTACATCCTACTCAAACTAGTTTTTCTTACATGGGACTTGAATTTGATTCTGTGAATACCGGTTAATTATTTCTTTGAACTTTTAAAATCTGTGTGGCTGCATCCCTTCACTGTGTTTGTGTTCTGGGATTTTGATCATAAGGACCTTCTGCTATTTGCTATATGCTATTTTCCAATAAGATAATGCGATCCTGAAAAAAAATAAAAATAGAATTCTAGCCCAACTTCTTTCAAAGATTTAACCCTGAAGCAGTGTTGCTGGGGTACTGATAGGGGCAGAAGCCACTGGTGTTGTAAATTGAAAAAGATTCTACTGAGCCATGAATGGCTTGTTTGCTAATCAGCAACTGTTTATTTTCAAATTTTGTATCACTTTAATCTGACAAATATTATTACTGCTTTGAGATTTTGCAAGTGGAGATTGAGCCAATTCCCCTGATAGCATAATTCATGCAAAAAAACTGTACCTCATCTCACTCGATTTCAGGAACAAGCTTGGTTTAGCCATCTGCTTGGGGATAATTTGCATTACTCTGGTGGTTTGCGGATTTTCTTGATTGAAAGATAATGTATTTAATAGATGCATTTTATTAAATATTCAGTTCCAAGGGTATGTTGCTAGCGGGGTAAATTAGTCAAATATTTACTGATTTTAATACATATTTGAGTTAAATTTGAGAAAATGCGCTTTGCATTTTAAAGAAATCCGTATCTTTAGTTCTTCAAAGAATTTCTGTTAGCAAGGAGTATTTTTCAAGTAGCCAAGTTTCCGGGGGAAGTGAAATAAATAAATCAATAAATAATAAAATGAGATCATTTTATTTTGCATTATGAACGTGTATTGTGGAGCATTGAATACCTTCAGCATGTGACTGCAAGTATATATCAGTTTAAGTATATAATAAGGCTTTTGAAAACATTGGGAAAGGGGATGCGATCTGTCTTTTCTCCCCTTACAGTTAGCTGTCTGGAAGAGAGAAAGTACAGGTCCTTCATATATATGTTTTCATGATATAAGTTCTATTTAGGAATTTTACCTAGAGTTCGCTGGGCGACAGTCACCTTCTGTTTCAGAGCTATGCTAGCTCAGTGTAGGTAGTTTTGGGGCTGAAGAGAAGAAGACGACCCAATTCACCCAAGTAAATTTGAAAATCCATTCTTAAACAGTTTTACTACTTACCATGGAGGGTGTGGATGGCACTATGGTGTATTTATTGTATATTTATGCACTAACTTTAGGTTAAATGTGGATATGTGTAGAAATATATCACATTTGTCCTGTGTTTCACCAGTAAGCATCTCAGCCCCTTGTATGATGGAATAAAAAAAGTCACATTTTTGTCTAACCCGATTAAGGGTAATATATAGCTTCCTGCAAGGGATATGTCAAATATTATATGTGGAATGTGTTGTGCAAAAATAATGCCTCATAGTGTTATCACAATTAAAAGCTAGGTGTCATTACTGCAAGAGCCCACCTTGAGAACTCTCTTGCAGGTTCTGTTTGTGCTTTCTCCACCTCCAGCGTTCGGAGTATAGCATTACCACTTGAACTGATAATGCAGATGTCAAATCTCCATATTATCGGAGCAGCAATTGGAGGGACATACTTTGATGCCAAGACCTGTAGTTTTTGTCAATTGCTTGAAATCGTTTGCCAAAAAATGGAGGCCACAAACTCTCTGCATGAGAACCACTACAATAAGCTGTAGTGGTTATGGCGCTGGGAACATCCCTTTGCGTTATTGTTTAGGAAAATTGGTAATATTATAAAGAAGGAATCGTTGCTACACTTTCTGCTGAAATACTGGACACCAACATATTTTCTTTCCTCCTGTAAAGTTTTGTTTTTTTCCTGTTCCGACTCTTTTTCCCTCTATTGGTTACTTTGTCTCAACTGATCGATAAACCAAATGGTGGGAAAATACTCCTGTCAGTGTATTGCAAAATACATAATATTATGTTTATATTTTGCAGCACATTGATTGGCCCATTTTCAAATCCTTATGGTTCGACTGATTCAGTTACTGAATCGGGTATCTGGTATTCAAATTTTGCAGAGCTGAATTGAAATCTGGCTTAAATTCAGGCATCTCCCAAAAATTTGTATTTTTGGGAAGATGGTTAGGGCAAGCCAAATGTTCTCACCATGTGGAAGTCTAAAGATTTGACTACTATATGCTAGCCTACAAGTAATGCTCTGTAAACACGTTATGGGTTATGTGTTAAAGAACACCTCTTATCATTAGCATGACTTAGCATCACTTTAAGAGCACAAATCTTTATCTACATCATAAACTTTATCTATATGTTGTGCTAACTAAATTGAATGAATTGTTATTTAATAGTTTTCTGGGATGTATTGTTATACCAGCTGAAGTGGTAGAGGTTAACACAGTAAAGGAGTTTAAGCATGCGTGGGATAGGCATAAGGCTATCCTAACTATAAGATAAGGCCAGGGACTAATGAAAGTATTTAGAAAACTGGGCAGACTAGATGGGCCGAATGGTTCTTATCTGCCGTCACATTCTATGTTTCTATGTTTCTATGTTTACCATTATCTACATAATGCGGTGGTAGCCATAGAGGTATGAAGAGAAAGATGTGGATGAAAGGTTCACATAAAAGAAGATTCCATCCACCATAACCTCTTCATCTCAATGAAGTGTTTAAACTCCTGGAGTCCCCTGGCACAGTCTTTTTAGTCTTTCTAGTGTTGAATTGGTTTTGAAAATTCTTACATGAAGTAAGGTCCCATTTACACTTCTTTGCTGCAGCTAGTGCTAACACAATTGATTAAGTAGCAAATGAGTAGCCATGATATGCTTTGAGCTTTGAGCTTAAGCAACACTCTTAGTCCATTACTTGCTGCCCATCTTGAGTAAACATTGTTTAACCATTGTTTGTGACAGAGGACAGCCGACGAAAGGCTGAGAACCTCAGCTGATGCTCTCAGCCAATCATGTCGGCCTTCGCTGCTTGAACTAATGCTTCTGGATCAGCGGGCGGAAGCAGCACAGAAGAAACATTAACTTTCTGGGGATTTTACTTTTGTGTTCAACTGCTCAAAAACAGTTTAACACTGAAAGGGTATGATGGCTTCAGGGAACTACAGGCACCATAATTACATCATTGAGATGAAGAGTATATGGTGCCTTAAATACTCCTTGAAATTAAAGGGCACACTGCAATAAGGGTGATATTGGGGAACAGTTGTGACTCATGAATAGGAGCATGTAAGTTTACTACACATATATATGTAGTAACAAGCTCATGCAACCCAAACTACACATGTAGCTTTATAGGGACACCCTAAGCACCATTACCACTTCATTTAATACCTTTGCACTTCTTGTGCCTGGAGTTCAGAGCTGAAGGCAACCTCTGGGGTTAAACCGTTCAAGAATGCGGCAAGGGGCCTCCTAGCACTAAACCAACATAATTTAGACAGAAGTGTCCCTTTAAATCCCCCTTTATCTTAACCATTTTTTTTTACATTTTCTTACCTTGCTTGCATTTATACAGTTGCATACACTCACTATACTCACTGATTTAAACAGAATACATTACAAGCAGAGCAGAAATATGCACGTACATTAATTTGCACATGTGCAGATGTGGAATAGTAATTTTTTGTTGTTGTTGAAATTTTTAGGACTGTGATCTCCAGTTAATGAATTAGTTATACATAATCTGCCTTATTTTGGGGTTGGGAGCAGGGGGCGCCTTAGAATGTTGTCCCTGCACTCCTTCCTACCAGTCACTCGATGTAGCGTGGCCAGGTGACACGGACCGCGGTACAGGAACATCTGTTTCCTGTACTCGGCAGGAGTGACAGAAAGTGCTCTCTCAGTGAGTCCACTGGGTACAGGAAACAGAAGCCCCCTGGCTGTCATGAAGGAAGTGCTCAGACCTCAGCATGTCTGGGCTCCAGTTGCAGCCTCTCTGTGGACCCCAGCTCCCAGGGATGAGGGAATGGAGGACGAAACGATGACCGTGTTCATCAAGCTGCTGGCCGCCTTCTACTGGGTCAGCTTATTACCTCATTGTGGTAGTGAAGAAGAGTGTGCTGACCAGCCACAGGTATGGGGGAGGAGGGAGGCAAAGTGCAGGCTGGAGGGGGGAGGAGGGAGAGCGGGGCATAGAGCCCTCTTTAATCACTGTATGGAGCTCTGCTGGTTGTGTGGAGCTTTTTGTAATCATGGTAATGGGATCTGCTGGATGCATGGAGCTCTCTGTATTCAGTGCATGGAGCTCTTCTAAATGTATGGAGCTCTGCTGGATGTATGGAGATCTCTGTTTTCAGGGTATGGAGCTCTGCTGAATAAATGGAGCCCTCTGTAATTAGTGTATGGAGCTCTGCTGAATGTATGGAGCCATCTGTAATCAGTGCATGGAGATTCATGCATTTACTGTATGGAGCTCTGCTGAAATTATGGAGGCAGAGCCCTCTGTAATCAGTGCATGGAGCTCAGAGTATTTACTGTATGAAGCTCTGCTGAATGTATGGAGGCGGAGCCTTCTGTAATCACTGCATGGAGCTCTGCTGGTTGTATGGAGCTCTCTGTAATTAATGTATGGAGCTCTCTGTAATCAGAGATCATTAAGGGTCTCAGACACAGACACACAGAAACATACAATGCATCCTACACTCATACAGAAACACACCATGCTTCCCTTACACACACAGAAACACACAATGCATCCATTACACACACAATGCATCCCTTACACATACACAATGTATACCTCACACACACACACACACACACACACACACACAATGCAGCCCTTGCACACACATGGCATCCCTTACATACAAAAACACACAATGCATTCCTTACGCATACACACACAAACACGCACTGCTTCTTTTTCTTTTGCACATGCAGAACACTGTGCATCTCTTACACACACTCAATGCACCCCTGAAGGCTTTTTAATGTAAACACACTGCCTTTTCAGAGAAAAGACGCTGTGTGCAGCACTGGCGTTGGCTCATATGGCAGATCATATGGGTGGGGTATTGTGATGTCACATGATAGGCAGAGCATATAAGGGGGGGGGGCAAATTTTTGTTTGCCTAGGGCGGCAAAAATCCTTGCACTAGCCCTGCCTGCTATGTAAATCTGGCTTTGCAAAGAAGGGCCAGTGAATATCAATCATGCTGGAGGGCTTCCCCAATTTTGGTAATCTTAACACCAAATTGAGTTGAGATGTTCCACATATTCTGCTTGCCTATCTTCATGTCCCATCTTTCAAGTGTTTTTCTTGATCATTAAAGTTTGTTTGTTTGGTGGATTATGCATTCATTTTCAATTGTGCATCATAGACAACCAGGGACGTTTTAGCTGCGAGGCAAACAAGGCATTTGCCTTGGGCGGCATTTTCCAGGGGGCGGCAAACCCCTTGCGGCTAACTGACATGCGGGTTGGGCTGATGGGCGGGCGGCACTGGCAGGCGGGCAGCTGGCGAGGGAGCACTTTCCCCTGAGCTCTCTGCTCAGCTCCCTCGCCCGCCGCCCGCAGAGTGAGGCTGGAAGGTGGAGCCAGAATATGATGTCATATTCCGGCTCCCAGCCTCACTCTGCGGGCGGAGTTAGCTAGTGTATGTGTATCTGTCAGTGAATGTGTGTGTATGTGTGTGTGTGTGTGTCTGTGTGTATTTAGAAGGCAGGGTGGGCGGAAGGGTTGGGTGGGGATGGCGCGGGGGGAGGGGGAAGGGCGCCTGAGTTTTGTCCTGCCTAGGGCAGCACAAAACCAGGATACACCACTGTAGACAACACACATTTACCTAGCTGAAAAGAACATTGATTTGCAGCATTGCTAGCAAAGGTAAAGTTATGGGAAAAAAAGCGGTTTAACCCCTTAAGGACCAAACTTCTGGAATAAAAGGGAATCATGACATGTCACACATGTCATGTGTCCTTAAGGAGTTAAAAATACTTCACCACACCTATCAATCATTCCTCGGCACAGAGTCAGCTTTGACCTCTATGCTGAAGAATTGACTGACATTGGAGAGAAGGATAATCCTCCTACAGACAATAATTGTTATTATTATTATTTATAAAGTGTCTACATTGTATGTAGCTCTGTACAATGCGTTCACAAGACACAAGTGTGACTTTCAGGAACAAGAGTTAATGATACTTCTGCTATCCTGCACAGAAACTACAGCGCACTGTCTATAAGAGCATAGGAACAGAGGGATTGATATCACTCAGTTTAGATATTTAAAGGTACACTCCGATCTAAATGAAGTTGTTATGGTGCCAGATGGCCCCTGGCCACAATCATGAACGGTTTAACCCCAAAGGTTGCCTCCAGTTTTAATCCCCAGGGCCCCCAGGCGGCATCCGGTTCCTGAATATGAGTTACAGATATAGGTGTGAAAAAACAGTTTAGGCACTGACCTCCTTGCCTCCTGTGAAAAAGTTGGCCCTTGTATCCCAGAAATGAAACAGTGAGTAACAGTGAAATCTCTTCCTCATTGGCTACTTTTGGAGAGGGACTTTAGTAGTGGTTTAATGTTCTTTCATAGATAATGCTAATTGTTTTGAGGGGTATTGTTGAATAAAATATAGTTTTTTACACGGTTATTCACTGACATTTGAACAGTTATAAATTCAAAGTGAGTTTTTACATGTAGACCAAAGTAGCCAACCTAAAATAAAAATATTTAACTCAATTTATTTATTTTGACCTGAAGTGTAAAATTCACTTTAATTTCACATTTTAGTAAATCTCTTGACCCGATGTATAAATGATTATGACAAGATGGTGATCCATAATAGGCTACCTCACTTGTTAGTCTACCAGTGGTATAGCATAATATTTTGTTGTTATTCTATTACCAACAAGAGACAAAAGGATGAACAACAGATTGCTTTAATTAAAAGATGAAACCTGCATTTTGTTTACATTGATGATTTGATTAGCTTAATTGCACTTTGTGGTCGCAGACCAACATTCTGCATTGATTAACTTATTCTAAAATGAACAATTCTTCTTTAAGATGTGATTTACGTTGACTTATTTCATAGCTTATAGTTCAAGACAAAAAAGAAATCTCTGTGTTAGCAATCTTATAAAAGGAACCACTGTGTTGACTCTGCTTTAGGCTTGTTTGCACTGATCTATAGTCTTTACACACCAGCTACCGCCATGTATTCAATGCTGTATTAATCTAGCCTTGTACCATGCTGTTTATCTTTCCTCTAGACTATTAGAGGCAAATGATTTCCATGTCTTTATTTTTTTCCTAGCCGAGTTCATTTACGGTCATTGCATTACGCCTAAGTATATATTTTTTTTTTTCAGGGATGTGTGATGGCACATAATTTTAAACAGTGAATTAGTGGACTTGTGTTCTAAAGAATTGTTTAATTAGTGCCCTAGGCTTTAAGCATTCCTGTGCTATTCCATCCATGTCTGCATGCATGCCAACACAGTATAATAGAAAAAAGAAACGTTTTTTCGATTCCAGAGTACAGAATAATCTGAAACAACTCAAAATGCTTACAATACTAGCCATGTTAACCTCTTGTGGTCAAAATCAGCACATTTGTGTGCCAAGTCATGCAAGGGTTTTAATTTGCTGGAATGTCTGTGACCTTCAAATACAAGAGGTTTATACTCCTGATTTATGAAAAGATGAAATGCCTGGTGACGCAGTGGTTGTCCTACTCGAATTCTGCAAAACCCATTACCATCTAAGAAATTCAGAAAGCTAATATTTCTCCTGTGATTAGCGATAGTGGTAGCATATCCCTGGGAGGCCACAGCTGTGGGCAGAAGCCCAAGAAGTTCGGAAAGAAGTGCTTCATCTGGGATAGATGTAAGTACCACCTGGAGAGCAATTGATAAAAAAAAAATGATGGTAATACAAGCTGTGATTCTATGGGAATATTTCAGTCTAGTCTTCTTCCAAAGCACATCCTATATTATCTTTTCCATTTGAAAAAATAATGTTCAGGTGGGGGAAAGTTTTGGTGAGTATATAAGTTGTAATTACCTTATGCAGTCTTCTTGCGGCTAAGTTTCCAGTTATGAAAGATGTAGTGTTCATTTTATTTTCATATTTAACTTAAGAACACATTTCACTTCTTGTGGCTAAATTTACAGTTCCAAATGGTGTAATGGTAATTTTATTTTCATATATATCTTAAGAACACAATTCACTTACTTGAACATTGAAGAGAAACCACAAAATAAGTGTGAAAAGCACACTGTAAAAATTCATCTTTCTATTTTCGACATTTACGTTTAAAACAGTTAATCCACTGCACTGCATGTACTTTGATGAACAAAGGCATCTTTGCAGGATGCAGGGTGGTGTGGGGCAGGGCAGAATCTCCCTGAGATGCGCAGAGAGATTGAGTTGAACTTCAGCAGAGAACTAGATGCATATCAGGTGTGGATTACACAAACTAACGTGCATACACAGGGTGGGGACATAGGGGGCTATAGCATCATGTCTTTAAATAATAAGAGATTAAGTGTGGGTTTTAATATCTGAATAAAGCTGTCCGATGGCACTGGTGATTTGGTTCCTTTTATTATATATTTGATGTGGGAATTCTAATACGCTCATCAGAAACAGTGATGTAGAATTAACTATGGTGTTAGAGGCAGAAGACATGGGTTGTTCATGGGCTACCTTCAATAAATGGCAAGTTTGGACATTCATTTTCTAGTCTCCATGTATTGGGACAACAAATAAATTTTCCCTGTTGCAGCTGGTGTTCCCTATCCAATGTCTATCTGCGATCTCTGCAGTGCAGCAGAGGATGTATTGAGAGTTGTATGTTATAGGCTTACACCAGGTTTGACCATACGTCACTAATGATTTTAGCTCATTGTGGAGGTAACTATGCACTATATGTGGGGTCAGCACTATAATATACTATCATAGGCTACCTTTAGAGTTTCCGGTATACAGATATAAGTTTTCACATAAACCAAGGTCTGGTAATTTATAGAATTGTGAGTCTAATTCTTTACTTGTGGTACTCAAGTATTGCTTAAGTCTAACAGTAACTCTGTTACTTAGGTTTCAACTATCTATCTATGTGTCTTTAGTTGGGACATGATATTTTTATTTGTACATCTTTTTTATAACACATTTGAGCAACTGAGCTGTGTTTTAAGGTGTACCCTCCATTTTAGACTGTACCCTGCTGTGTCTCATAGCTTTTGTCATCCCAACTAAAGGCTGCACATGATTGAAGGCGGGTGATAACAACCACGCTAATGGAGTAGCTTTGGCATTATCTTGTATCTCCTATTTTCCCATAAGGAATAGGTTCTTAAAATACCAGTGGCTCAAGTAGTATTTTCTAATTTGTGATAATCTATCTATCTATGTTCAGATATACCACATACTCTTTTAGTAAATCAAAGCTATTACTGTAGGCGGCTCTGGTGATCCATGACATGCCTATTAATTGAGTGACATATTATCTAAATGGAGAACCCCTGGAATGCAGTACTAGACAGAAATAAGAGCCAGATGGCAATGGCAATAAGAGGTGGTCAGAGCAAATCAATGGCTTCCAAAAATATATCCACATTGGCACCAGACACGGGAAATGTAAACAAAAACAAATTAAGTTTATGTTTTACAGAGTAGAATGACACCCGAAAAGGATGGTGTGGGCAGTAAACAGAAAACGGTCCAATATAATACAGACCTCCAGGTTACAGGGATCTAGTATAGCCTAAAGAAAGCCAAAATGCCAACAATGATATTGCATAATTAGAATCACGCAAGAGGCTTACGAGATCCTGGTTTTTAAATACTGATGAACAGCTGTAGCTTTTTCAATTGGACAGAAAGTGAAGGACAATTGGCACATTGGCTTTGGTGAAGATTTATTCACTCTTACAGTGAAAGATGGACCACATGGACTGGAATCTAAGATACAGGTACTATCACAACAAGTGAGAAGCAATGTGGTGCAAAACCTATATATATATATATGTATATCTAAACAGAAATATAGCATAACAATTGGGTATTTAACAAATGGCACAAAAAGGAGATGTTTCTTTTTAAGTTCCACCTTGTTTCCTGATTCTTTATTAACATTTTGTTAAAACGTTATACTAATAATGTATAATTTTTATATGTTACGGTATGTTGATTTTTTTTTTTCCAATGTATTTTATTTTTACATTTGGCATAAGTAAAGAATACCATAAAAACCACAATTATGAAGGGGGTACAGAAAAGAAAAAGGGAGGTGGAGGGAGAGGACAGCGGCATATATCACATCTGCTTTGAATTCACAACAGTTGTATACAAAGACAGTTTCAACCAGTTTGTACAAAGTGTAAACATTTATACAGTTAATAGATTAACAAAGCAATTACTAAGCATATGACAATCAGCTCGGGGATCCCTGAAAACCATGCAAGAGATGACCTATACGCATCTTGTCCTAACTGGGTAGTAGGGGGAGAAGGAGGGAGGCAGCAGCGCGCGCTAACCTGTGACCACTATACCACCTACGATGTGCTAGGTAGTCTCTAGCCCTATATTTAGTGATTGTTTATCGTTTGACTGTTGGGCGTTTCTTTTTTTTTTATTTTTTATTTTTTTTTATTTATTATTTGTTTTTTGTTATTATTTACGTGTTTCTCCATGCCGGTATTCCACCCATCTATGCCAACGTGTCCTATGCTTGGCTTGGTTGCTGGTCAATCGACTAGCCATGCATTCATATGTGTAGGTAGAATCTAATCTACTTAGGATCTCTGGCAGGGTAGGCGTCTGAGTGGACTTCCACTTATGGGCTATAGCAGACTTAGTTGCCAACAAGCAGTGGATCAGCAAATAGAGTTCGTCTGCAGGGAGGGTGTTCGGGAGGATGTGTAGCAAAAAACCTTCAGGCCTCATATGCTCCCTGATCCCTAAGTGATTGCGTAGGAATGACGTCACGTCATACCATAGTGTGGTGATCTTTGGACAAGTCCAGAATATGTGGTAAAGGGTACCCACCTGGCTCTGACACCTCCAACACATGTTATCTGACCCTGGGTAAATGTGAGCTAGTTTGGAGGGAACCAAATACCAGCGCATAGTCAGTTTGCAATACGATTCCCAATGAGTGAGGCTACGGGAAGCCTGTTTAGTTTTCTTTTGGGCATGGTACCATGTGTCTATCGGGAAACATTTCTCTATATCTACTTCCCAATTTGTCATATATGATGGTTTTACTTGTATATTTTGGGATAACAATGCATGATAACACATAGACAGCGCTTTAACTTTCGGTAGTTTCCCCATACATTTTTGGATAAACGGTGGTAGGAGGGCTGGCCGCTCAAGCTGGAGTCCGCACTCCATTGTTATATTCCTAATCCGTAGGTAAGGGAACAGTTCCCGGGATGGTAGTTGGTATTCCTCAACTAAGTCCGGAAATGGTTTAATGCCCAGGGGCGTCAGTAGGGAGCGAACATAATGGACCCCTTGTCTCAGCCACGGGTCAACCCGGAGGTTCGGAGTCCGGGCCGTCAGAGCCTGTAGCGGTGCGGCCATGAGCAGATCGTTTTTTCTGAGAAACAGTGGGGTAGTCTGCTGCCATGTACGGAGCAGGGTTTCCGTGACTGGTAACAAGGATTTTGATCTGGGGAGCTTAGTGCCCGCCCAAAGGATAAGAGGGATCGTGTTCATGGGCATACACGCATTTTCCAGCGCTAGCCATACCGGAGGAGATGCTCGCTCAAGGATCGTGAGACCCTGTGCCAATATCGATGCTTTATAATAAAGTTTTATGTTGGGTATGCCCAATCCGCCTTTAGCGAAAGGGCGCCACAGTGAGTTTTGTGCTATCCTCGGCGGTTTACGTTTCCAAATGTGCGCGTTGATTATGGCCTGAAACTTATGTAAAATGGGGTTAGGGATTGTGATAGGGAGGGTGCGAAAGAGATATAATATGAGAGGTAGTATCATCATTTTAATAGTGTGGATTCGCCCCAGCCACGAGATCTCCTTGTCTTCCCATTGTTTAAGTTGTTGATCTAGTCTGTTAATTAGCGGTAAATGGTTTTCTCTTATTATCGCTGCGTGTGATGTGGGTAGTTTAATGCCCAGATACGAAATAGAAGTTGACCGCCAATCAAAGGGATATGCTGCTTTCAGTTGTGCTAAGGTGACAGGTGGGAGCCCTATCGCTAGCGCCTGCGTCTTTTTGGCATTATTTTTATAGTAGGACACCCTCCTGAATCTCTCCAACAGTGCTAGCAGGATTGGCAACGTTGTCTCCGGATATGTTAAAAAAAGAAGAACATCATCCGCAAAGAGGGCTATCTTTTGGACCCCCAACGGAGTATCGAGTCCTCTAATTGCATGAATATTCTTAATGTGTCTAATCAGGGGTTCCATGCATAAAATAAACGGTATGTTGATTTTTAAAAACATTTTTTTTTAGACCAGCAAGGATACTCAAGCACGACCCTTGCTTACAGTTTCCTGAAGTCCTTTTCTACAGTATCTTTAGTAAATGCTAAATAATATGGTTGTTTTAATTAGGAAACTAATTTTACTATTTATTACGCATCAGTAAACATTAAACTGTATTTGAGTCTGGCTTTATAGAGCTGTATCCATTTATTATATCCACATTAACATGCAATTAAAATATAGACAAAACATTTTTACAGTTACCATAAAACAAATCATAAATCAAACTGAAATCTCCAGTTAACATTCATATATTTTCTTTATGTTGACAATTTACTAAGCACTCAAGCAGAAGAATACATTTACATTTTCTTTTCTAACAAAGTTGTTTGCAGAGAGGATCTTTCACCTTGGCATCTGAACAATTTGTCCTTGGGGATGAACTTTTTTCATGGTATGTGAATGACCTTGAATTTCCTGTTCTGTCACTTGTTGCTAAATTGTACACGCTTGTTTCTGCCTAATGACTGTATAGATTTGAAGATGAAACAAGATTTCTATTTTTTTACTAGCATTCTGCAGACATTTTTTTTTTACTTAGTTGCTTTAATTTAGTACATAATTACTAAAACTACAACTGCATAACAGGAGTGAAATCACATTTTACACGTTATTAGTTTTATATGACATGCAAGTGGAATAAAACATACGTACAGCTAGAAAATTATTTTTTTATTATTTATAGTAAGGAATATGAGATGATAATGGTAATACTAATGATACTTTATTCTGTTAGTCATATTCCGGATATTATACATAAAATTCTATTAGTGTATTTTTATATTTAAACCCTTGGTGACCAGACTGCTTTTCAATTTCCTTACCATTTGGGACCAAGGCTGTTTTTAAATTTCTGCAGTGTTTAGCTGTAATTTTCCTCTTAATCATTTACTGTACCCACAAATATTATATACAGTTTTTCTTGCCATTAAATTGTCTTTCTAAAGATACCATTATTTTCATCAAATCATACAATTTACTATTTACTATAAAAACACACATACTATAAAAACACACTTTTTCTAACTTTGACCCCCAAAATCTGTTACGCATCCACAACTGCCAAAAACACCCATGATAAATAGTTTCTAAATTTTGACCTGAGTTTAGAAATACTCAATGTTAACATGTTCTTAGCTTTTTTTTGCAAGTTATAGGGCTATAAGTTCAAGTAGCACTTTGTTATTTCCAAACCATTTTTTTTCAAAATGAATTAAGTTACATTGTAACACTGACATCTGTCAGAAATTCCTGAATAACCCTTCAGATGTATGTATTTTTTTTTAAAAAGACAACCTGAGGTATTAAACTTGGGGTATTTCAATTCTTTTCATGCAACCATTTTACCACCAATCTATGCCAAATAAAAATAATTGGTGATTATTTTTGACACACATAGCAATTTAAGAATACACATACTCAGAACTTTAAGGGTTACTGCCAAAGAACACCCCAATATGTGTTCAGCAACATCTCCTTAGTACAGTGATACCACCCATGTATAGGTGTGCCAGGTTCTCTGGCGGCTTAAAGACCTTATTTGGAGGGTGCGCATTCCAATTTTCCAACTTGGAATTTTCACAGCTGGTCATCATGCACCAATGTCCTATTTGGGACATTTTTGAAACCGGACAATGTAATTTACCCCGATCAAACCATATATTTTTGAAAAGTAGACAACCCAGTCTAGTCGAGTCTTTTTTAGTAGCCACTTAGTCACAAACACTGGCCAAAGTTAGCATTTATATTTGTTTGTGTGTTAAAAATGCAAAAAACTATTATGAACGCTAACTTTGGCCAGTGTTTGTGACTAAGTGGCTACTAAAAAAGACTGAACTTACCCCATTTGCAATACCTCGGGTTGTCTTCTTTTGCAAATGGTATGCCATCATGGGTGTAATTCTCATTCCTGGGTTACCATGCGCTCTCAAAGGCAACATAACCAATCTGAAGTCTACGTGTATAATTATGAAATTATTTATGTAATTATGTAAATGGACATATGTATATTTGGTATTATTATTTCTTTACATATATATATATATATATATATATATATATATATATAATTTAATTCTAAGTGTATTTTGATATAAATATATATAAATATTAATATCAAAATACAGTTAGAATAAAATTACATATAAATAAATGCACTTAGTATGACATTATATATATATATATATATATATATATATATATATACACACATTTTATTAACTTTTATTTTAACTTTTTTCACCAGCAGGTCAGTTCAGGCAGTCCCCCTGCTGGCAGCACTATGGACATCTATGGACATCTATTGCGGCCATGTGATCACTCTAAAAGAACGCTCTAAAAAACTAGGATCCTTATTAGTTATTTTTCATCAATCACATTATCTATACATGCTATCGGTTTGCAAATCAAACATTGTAAACAGGTCTTAGGGTATCTCAGGAACCCCATATTACCAGTTCCATATTTCAATAAGTGCTCTCTAGTCTACACCCTATGTGTGAAAGGTAATCATTTGAAGAAAATTCAGTACTGAGAATCCCTAGCAGTCAGAAAGGACATGATCTGGTCCTTTCTTTCTCCACCCTTTTGTGTGAAGTTTTTCTACTTGTGAAGATGCTGTCCGATGTCTGAGAATTATTTATATAATGAATAATGGTTCTTTGACTCATATAATATGTCCCCAAATTACAGAACCAGGGGGATGCTGTTTTTTTTTTTTGTGTAGATGTACATCTGAAAATGTACATTTTGCTCAAGTTTCCTTGATCCTACTCCAATATTACTTATACCGCAAGTACCCAGATGACCGGGTTCTACTTACGAATATGATAACAATGCTTATATTGGTAGTATGAACTGGACCATTTTATCAATAAACTACAATGCATATGTATGGGAATGAAGCACCAGTGGAATGCATCAAAATAATTGTGTGTTGTCTCCTGCAGGTAATTTATACATTTAAATAAAACTCCTGGGCATCTAACACAGCAATTTCAAATCTCATCTCTTCCATTAGCAACAGATCATTGTGTCTGTCAGTCACAGGAAAATAGGATGCAAAAGCTCAGTTTTTTCAAACCAGAAGAGATGGGGTACTTGACCTTTAATGTCACCTTTATTGAAATGACATACAGTGTGAGGCTGACAACAGACACGTGTTCAGAAAGCATCTCAAAGGATGCTACACAATGCAATGCTCATCTAAGAGGCTTGGTTTATCAGGCATATATTTTCTGATACAATACAGGCAGGTGAACCTATATACTGTTTTGTATATATTCTAACACTTTACACAATGCCATATTAGACCATAACATATTTTCGTTTCATACGTTTTCTAATTTTCCATTAAAGGTCATAAATTAATTATCTAGAAATCAGTCATAAGTAGCATTGTGGTGACCAGCAAGGAATTACAAAACATTGTATATTATGATGGATGTGTACTCTAGGAAAGTCTAGGATGTCTAGCAAACAGTGGAGGTGGGAGTACAAATGACTACAGAATTATGAAATTCACAATATATAATCAAATTTGTATTAATTGGGAAATCCAGATTTGAATCCCAGTCTGACCAGTAAGTGTCTTTGGAAAATACATTTTATGATCTATATCTACATACCTCAAATCCTCATAGATTGTCAGCTCATTTAAGTAGGGCTTTCCTCATTTTATAATTGTAAAGAGCTGTACAATATGATTGTGCTAGATAAATGTTATCAATAATAATAATTTATAGTAAAATAACAGATATTTTATATGTGGAATGTAATGAATTCTAGAAAGGATACATATTATATTAAGATCAGCTGGGGGGACCTTTACTAGATCTCCCATTCTGATTTCAAGTGAAAACAAACTCTATGACATGAGAATCCTGTGAACTAGCAGTTTTTACCAGGTGCATGTTCTTGCTGTGTCAGTATATAATTCCAAGATTAATTTATCACCTGTGAGCTTGTCAAAGATTTATTGTTTTTTTCTCATTTCCATGCTTGTATAAAAAAAAAATGTATATTTTTCAGTAAGTGAAAAATTAATTATTTTTAAACGCCGTACCGATTATCTGATAATCCTGTCGGTGCAATTTTCTTCTCATTTTATTTATTCATGCATGTTCTTCATCCTTTCAGATCTTCCTTTACTTTTTCTACTCTGTTCCAATTCTTGTGCCACGTTGTCTTAATCAACTTGTGTTTCTTGACTGCTATTTTCCATATATTGTCCTAAAACACTGGATGATTATAGACTTATCTTGTTTCTCCCCCTCCAATATACGCAAAATAAACACATTTCTTATTTGTAATAACAATAAAAGTTTCATTTTTTTTTCTATTAACAAGAACAAAATATAGAAAATAAATGTTAACAACTATAATTTAAATCTCTGCTAACAGAATATGTTGCAGAGTAATGATTTTTTTTTTAGTTGATCAAAGATTTGCACTCTCCAAAAATTACGTTTCAGAGATACAGTTGAAGTCTAATTTGCTCCATGGGATCTATACCTTATTGGGATGTCACATTACTTACCTCTAAGTGACATTTAAATGACACAGCAGGATGCTCCCTCTGTGGTGCCCTTGTGCTAAACTTCTAAAAAGGATCTTTCCCCCTAGGCTGTGTAAGCAGCATTCATCACAAGTAGCCAGGCTAGGTAATCTAAACAAGCCTCTATTATATACGCTCCATTGCTGAATCTGATTTAAAGCTCTAAGATAAACAAAGACGTAATTTTGGATGGTATGGCCCGTGTAATGTTTTATTTTAAATTACACATGAATGGAATACAAGTAAGTATATTATAAGTAATATGATGAACAGTTAATATATTATGTTCATTTCAGTGTATGACAAAAATAAAAACAAAACATTTAAATGCAGTATAGAACAAATACTTTCAACAAATCTTAGTCTGGGCCAATCACCTTAAAGCACTGAAGCTAGAAGACCGATGTGCCGGTAATTGCCCAAATTATTGTATTAATCAATATTTCCCTGTTCAACTACAAACCCAGAGATATGGTATATTACAAGAAGAGCATTCATTCACACAAGAGGAAAAGTTGAGATAAAAACAAACAAACTGGTGTTAAACTGCAGACCTATATCCTGGTATTACTCAAATCATTGGAACAATACAACTGAAATGGTGTATGCCTACCCAGATTAAACATCTTCTACCTCCTCTACACTCTGGTTCCATATCAAGACACTCAACAATAACTTCTCTCTTAAAAATATTTTAATAAGCATGCTCAAAATCTTAAGCATATGAGATCATAGGCTAAACAGATTTCAAAGTAGAGCAGGGAGCAGTGGATTAACTGTTCATCTTCATTCGCCGTTGCCCACACAGACTCATTTATAGCTTCTCACCTGCTACATTATTTTTTACAAAACCCACAGCCCAGGGTATGTGGAAGAGAGGAACTGGGCAAAGCTCAAATGCAACTAAGAGGCATAGGGGGACACCTTTGCACGGCACTCCAGTTTCAAACTAATTGTGAAATGAGTCAGGTGGTCAGAGTGGCTCGGGTATTTAAACTTCTCTCACGAAACCAATGGAAGACTGTTGGCCAACTCTACCTATTTACATTGATGATGGGGATGAGGTGGGCAGCCTAATTGGCCTGTCTGGATATTAGCACACTGTATTCCTGTTTAGATCACTTAAATATATCCTAAAAAAAATCTCTGCACAAAGGTTTTTTTTCTGTAAACCATGAGTTAATTAACAGGGCCATTTTAAAGTAGAACATTTAAAAAAAAATCCTATCTTAGCGCTTTTTACAGCTAAGCTTTTTGACCTAAAATTGTAATTTTCTTATAGATTTTCCTATTACTACTTGTGTGTAGTGTTGGTGTTTGAATGCAGGGGTATATTTGTGAGTAGTGTTGGAGTGTGAATGCTGTGATGTCATAATTTACAAAATGTACAGCCACCCTACTGTTTCCATATCACTTGGTAGCAGGAGGAAGGCTTCCCTGGGGTCTAGTGGAATCATGCCACAAGGGGTCCTGACTGAGGCTGATGTGAGTCTGTGGCAGGCCATTCAGGCTCTTTTCACTCCTCCTCTGTCTCCTCTTTCTTCTTCCCTGAAATCTGGAAGCAAGTGACCTTTACTTACTTACTCTATTCATCATTGCTGAATTGCTGGTCGGACAAGAGTCTAACTGTTAAAGGGCTGTGGTGCTCAACATGGCCCTTGACCAGACATACCCATCGAGTGACCCTAAGGTTGTGGGCCACCTGATAGAAAGACCCAGCTTGCAGGCCACTGTCTGCACCGCCAGCACAGTGCTCTCTGTAACATGTGAGCTCGGCAACACTGGGTACATACAGGGTTAATCAACCCAATAATCACTTACCTGATGCCAGCACTGATGTCCATCTCCTCCAATGTCAGCTGATGGGGAACCTACTGCACATGCGCGGCGAGTGCCTCTCATGCATTGCTTCAATGCTTTACTATGGGGTTTTCTCTGACGCTGGTTGTCCTCATGCAGTGTGTGAGGACATCCAACATTGTTAAAATGCCAGAAAGCGCTTCTGGTGGCTGTCTGGTGTTCAGCCACTAGAGGCAGTCTTAATACTGCAAAATAAACAATGCAGTTTCTCAAAAACTATAATGTTTTACATTGCAGCACTAAGGGGGTCAGGGACACTGCACCCACACCACTTCAATGAGATGAAGTGATCTGGGTGCCTATGTTGTTCCTTAAGTGTAAGCATACTGCCTTTGCAGCATTGCATATACAACAAAGAATCTCTAACTTCTCCTTAGGTTAGTACAATACAGTATTAACTCAGTGCAAAGTTCGAAACGCAGTTCCCGAAGTAATAAAGAGCATTAATACAGTGGCTATACTGTTTACTTAGCAAAATTTAGGCAACAAATACATCTGTTCATACATTGATTGAAAACCTGCGTGTCTCATTAGGAAGGTCATTTTTACAAGAATTATGCTTCAAAATGAAACAAAAACTTATAAATTGAATCAAGACCAAAACTGACAGGGGATAAGAAGGCAGAATGGATATGGTTTAAATTTCCCCAAAGAGCTGAAATTGCAGTCCATAACACATTGGCTTAGCTACTTTTTCAAATTATGAAAAACACATGATTATGTTTCTAAAGTGCCTGCTTGTTGTTTTAATGGGATTGTAGCTGTTTACAGTATTATAGGCTATAAAAACCAAAACTAATTTATATTTGAAAGCAGGCAGCGAAAGGATGTTGTGAAAATAAATGCTGTGTTTATAGATCTCTCAATGTGCAGTATAATTGATTATTTATGAAAATTCATAATTTAATGAAAATTTAATACACAACATATTGCTATTGATTGTATTTGCCTTTTATGTTTAAATAGAGTGAGATGAAAGTGAATTGCAAAATAACAGAGTATTGTTGTGTATAACACTGGGGTCTTTTCACTAAGCAGCACCTTTGCATAACGACTTAAGAATGATAGGCCAAAGTATATGGAAATCGGAGTCAGAGACGGCCCTCTGGTGTTCTCCACTTGAGATTTGAGGAGCCCTGGGTCGTTCCTCATCTTGTGAAGCCTCCAAATCACTTGAGCCTTGTGGCCTCCCAGGCACCATCTTAGGCTGTTGTTCGGACCTGTCGAAGGACCAACAAATGTCCATTAAGTGGGAGCTTAATGACTGGCCAATTTGCGTTTTTTTCACCCCATCTCACAGTTGGATAGGTTAAAGTCGAGATATATATACATTTTATGGCGAGTTTTGCCTTTTTCTTGGCCTGAGCTCCTCACCAACACGTCACAGCTAGCCCATTTCTTGTGCTTTTACTTTATAGGTTTACACTAACATTGCTAAATAGGAGTAATAACATTTTAACCCCTTAAGGACAGAGCTTCGGAAGCTTGTCTTTCACTTAATGACAACGGCATTTTTTGCATTTTTTGCTGTTTGCGTTCAACTGCAATTTGCATTTTACTAATTTATTGCACCGACGCATAATATATACCGTTTTTTAAAGGACAGAAAGGGCTTTAATTTGATGTAACATATATATACATAAATGCTTATTTATTATAAAAAAAATACAGAAAAATGCAAAACAAATGAAAAATTTTGAGTTTTTTTTTACAGTTTTTGCAATAATAATGTGTGCACAATAAGTGCAGGTTAAGGAAAGTAATTAAAAATAAATTAATTTAGTTGTTCTGATTTACAGAATATATAATGTGTCTGGGATTTCAAGTTTTTTTTCGTAGTTACAGGTCACAAAGCACAAGGAGTAAAATAAACTTTTTATGTGGAGCGATTTTAGAATTTGGTATGTTTGTCTTGTAAGCTTAATAGCCATAAAAGAAAACAAAATTGCCACACAAAAGTATATATTTATATAAAGTAGACACCACAGGCTATTTACCTGAGGTTGTTTTGACACTTTCTACGTAGCCATTTTACCGCCAACCTCTGCTAAATATTGGAGTAAAATGGTGTTATTTTGGGGTTTTGGCACACAAACTTATAACAAAGAACTTCTCATGTGTATTTTGTAAAGTTGGTGTGTGCTATTCCTGTACAAAGTTTTATTATGTGTTCAGTTACTTCTGCTGAGTACAACGGTACCCCCATTGTATGTCTTTGGCACTATTTCGTGAAGCTACAGTGCCATATAGGAGACCTGTCCTTTTCAGTATTCACAGTAGAATTTTGAGAGACTGATTTAATGAGCCTATGCTTCCATTTTGGGTCTTATAGTAGTTTGACTGTTCAAAACCCCCCACAAAGGCCTACGATTTGTAAAAGTAGACACCCCAGGGTATATCATAAGGTGCATATTGTGCCTTAGCATGCCCCCATTATTTCACCAATATATGCCAAAGTATGTGGTAAAAAATAATTTTGTGCATTTTTTACATACGGATTGCATTTTTGCTGGGCATTTTGTATATTTCATATGTGCCACTAAGTTCAAAACCCCCAGATTATGCTCAGCTAAGTCTTCTGAGTAAAAAGACACCCCCAATGAATGTCTTTGGCACTATTTCGTGAAGCTAGAGTGCCATATAGGAGACCAAGCCATATCAGTTTTTACCGAACTTTGAATTTTGAAGCTGGGCCTATGTGCAATTTCCAAGCATCTTCGCAGGTTTTAAATTCAAACTACCCCACCATTTCTTAAAGTAGACACCCCAGGGTATTTCAAAAGGCATATTTTGAACCTGCTGAGTACAAAAATACCCCCGTATGTACCTTTGCCAGGTATATGTGGACATCGGAGGGGCACATTTGGGACACAGCCATTCCATTTTTTTTCAAACTTTAAATTTTTACGCTGTGCCCATGTCCCATTTTAGAGTATTTTACCAGGCTATATAATCCAAATACCCCATGAAGCCATACCATTTCTTAAAGTAGACACCCCAGGGTATTTCAAAGGGCATATTTTGAACTTTAGCGTGGGATCATTTTTCCGCTAGCTTGTACCAGGTGTAGTGGTAATAAGCGTTTTTTCTGCCTTTTTGACAGACAAAGTGAGTTTGCACAGTATATTTTGCAAACCTTATGTGTGCTACGACTGTATAATACTTCACATGTTGCTCAGCTATGTGGTCTGAGTACAGCAATACCCCCGTATGTACCTTTGCCAGGTATATGTGGATGTTGAAGGGGCACATTTGAGACACAGCCATTCAGTTTTTTTCTAACTTTGAAGTTTTACGCTGTGTCCATGTTCCAATTTGGAGTAGTTTAGATGGTTGGTTATTGAAACTTCTTCACAAACACGTACTATTTATTATAGAATACACCCTGGGGTAATTCAAAAGGCATATTTTGAACCTTGGCGTGGGATCATTTTTTCTCTAGTTTGTTCCAGGTGTAGTGGTAATGAGCGTTTTTAAATGTATTTTTTTACTTTTTAAAACTTTTTTAACTTTTTAAACTATTTTTTAAACTTTTGTTTTGCTTATTAATTTTTTTAAAGTTTCCTAAACTTTCTTAAAACTTTTTTTACAGGTTTAGCATTTTTCTAAGCTTGTTCTTTACCGTTAACCCCTAACTAGCAGTAAGCAGCACTAACATTAAATTCCCCATTGTCCCATAACTCCCACCCACCCTAGCTAGCACAATATTTAATTAAACAATATTTAAATTAGTTAATTAAATAAATTTAACCTCTGAGGGTTAAAAAATAAATAAAAGTTCATCGTGAGGAGTTAAAAAGAATTAGATCACAGTATATTACTGTGATCTGTATTTTGATCACTGTAGGCAGTGATCGACTGGCAGGGAAGGGGTTAATTTTTATTTGGACTGGGTAAAGGGTTTATTTTTTTAATTTTTTACTTAAACGTTATTAAAACTTTTTTTTACTTAATTTTTTAACTTTTTAAAGCTTATTTTAAAACTTTTTTTAACGTTAACCCCTAGTTAGCTTAACACTTAATCCCCCAATTCCCCACTAACTTCTACCCTCCCCAGCTAGCTAAATTTATAATTTTAAAATATTTAAATTAATTAATAAAATAAATTTAACCCCTGAGGGTTAAAAAAAAAGAATTAACCCTCAGGGGTTAAAAAAAAAAAAGTCAGATCATAGTAAAATGAAATCCCTGCCAATTGACTCTATAGTGTTCCTTTAATAGCATCAGTTAAAGAACAGACTAGGGCCTCCAAATCAATTTACCCATATATTGTACCAGTCTTTACTAGCCAATCTAAAAATGCACAGATCCCCACAAGAACAAAGGCAAGTTTCGCCACTCCACTCATCACGAGCGCTAATTGCATCTATGGCTCATAACAATGAAATAAATAAAGTCACTACCTTCTTGCCCCAGATCTACATGACTTTCAAAACCTCTCTATAATTGTCAAATATAATATATAATAGATATCAAGCTCATGTCAGGGCTTTTAAACCTATCTCACAAAGAAAGAAAGAAGATGAGGAAGTTGATTGTTGCTCCTTCCTATTTCAAGGTGACCGGGAGATCCATGCTGTATTTTTTATTAATTTACTTCAGAAGTAACAAGCCAAAATACCTGAATCTGCACTACTGCAGATGCATTTTGAGGCTTAAAGGGTTAATCCAGTCACCAATACCACTTCAGTTGTTTGAAGTGGTTAAGGTGCGTAGAGTCTGTAAGTGCAACTTTTCAGTTTCAGTTTAAGAGCTAAATTATTTTGCTGTCTGTGGTGTTACTCCACCTCCGGCAGCATCATTAGCCAGCGTGTAACGAGAGTTCCGGACTGGCTAATAGGAATTCTGTGCATATTGTGCATCTGTTGTCAGCAGGCTTATCATGTCGGTGACAGATGACCAATAGCGACATGACCCTAACTCCAGAATGCCCAGTCCACCCCTTACATTCCTTTTGGAGGAAGAGTGGGGTGCAGGGAGAACTTGGTCTTGGATATATTTTTTATTATTTTTTTATTTATAAAGTGCCAACAGATTCTGTAATGCCATATTTTATTCTTTTTTTTCTTGTGGACAGTGGTGGGTGTGTTTGCAAGGGTTACTCTGACCAAAAACAGTATTTTATTATTTGTTTGGAGTACACCTTTAATAAGGTTTCCAATATTTCCAATATGTTTTCTAACTCACACAAAAACCTATTTTAAAATGCAAATTGCAACTAGGTTTGCCACATCCACTATGTTTTCGGGAGCACACATAATTCCATCATGTTTACTGGCAGTATGTGAAACTGCTGCCCTGTATAATGGATAATACATATGCTGCAAGATTTCTGATTGCTTTATCACCCGATTTACTACGTGCAGTATTTGACTTCTACATACTGCAGGGCAGCACTTTCTCTATGCTCATCAATTTGTATTTGTATTGCCAATCAATTTGTATAAATGATATGTGCCAGAGAAAACACGGTGGATATGGTATCCCTAATTAAAGCTTAAATAACATCTGAAATATTTTACTAAATTTCAGAAGTGGATTTTTTTCACCCAGTTTGGCTGTTGGATCCAACGTTCACAATGCCAATAGATATCTTGAACCAAGCAGATATCCCCAATTGTAATTTAATGCAAAGGACGCACCTTCTCAATCTTTGTGAAATGAAAAATGTAGCATGCATTGATGTTTAAATAAGAGAGCTCCTTTGTTTATGCCTAAGGGCAACCCCTTTGAGTGGTTCACCAGATGCTTGTAGTTTTAGATGTACATCTCATTTAAAAAGTTTATTCTATTTTCCATTAACTGTATTCTGACATACGTCAAAAAAATGACACGTTCAAAGTTTAGCGAAGAAGAAAGGGTGAGCCAGTTTCCCATCTCCCTGGGTAATTCTCTGAAGGTGACGTACAATGTTGAAAGCTGTTCACTGGCAGACAGAGAGACAAGTCGAAGACAAAGTGAAGGAAGAAATTCAGATTTTTACAGCAAGTCTTTGTCAGAAATAAACATGTTTGTTTTTCAAATAACATTACTGCAAGCAAACATACAAAATGCACAAATATATTATTGAAAGGAACACTAACATTATAACTAGAACTCTCCCATGCATGTTTAAATTATTGGGCTGTACTAAGTGAATTTGGATACTTGGATTGTCCCTTTAACCCCTTAGTGACCAGACCGCTTTTCAATTTTTGTTACCATTAAGGACCAGGGCTGTTTTTACATGTCTGCGGTGTTTGTGTTTAGCTGTAATTTTCCTCTTACTCATTTACTGTGCCCACAAATATTATATACAGTTTTTCTCGCCATTAAATGGTCTTTCTAAAGATACCATTATTTTCATCATATCATATAATTTACTATAAAAAAAATTATAAAATATGATGATAAAATAAAAAAAACACACCTTTTCTAACTTTGACCCCCAAATCTGTTACGCATCTACAACCGCCAAAGAACACACGTGCTAAATAGTTTCAAAATTTTGTTCTGAGTTTAGAAATACCCAATGTTAACATGTTCTTCGTTTTTTTTGGAATGTTATAGGGTAGTGTTGTTGCGAACCCGGAATTTTCGGTTCGCGAACGGCGAACGCGAACTTCCGCAAATGTTCGCGAACCGGCGAACCGCGCGAACCGCCATTGACTTCAATGGGCAGGCGAATTTTAAAAACAACAGGGACTCTTTCTGGCCACAATAGTGATGGAAAAGTTGTTTCAAGGGGACTAACACCTGGACTGTGGCATGCCAGAGGGGGATCCATGGCAAAACTCCCATGGAAAATTGCACAGTTGATGCAGAGTCTGCTTTTAATCCATAAAGGGCAGACATCACCTAACATTGACACCTGTCCTCAAAGCCCAGCCCTGATACACACTGACACAGAGCAGAATAGAGACTGTTCCCCCTACATAGGGTCACTTGGCAGATATGGATTGACACCTGTCCTCAAAACCCCTGATACACACTGACACAGAGCAGAATAGAGACTCTTCCCCCTACATAGGGTCACTTGGCAGATATGGATTGACACCTGTCCTCAAAACCCCTGATACACACTGACACAGAGCAGAATAGAGACTGTTCCTTGTCCACAGAGACCATGATACACACTGACACAGAGCAGAATAGGGACTGTTCCCCCTACATAGGGTCACTTGGCAAATATGGATTGACACCTATCCTAATGATCCCTGATACACACTGACACAGAGCAGAATAGAGACTGTTCCCCCTACATAGGGTCACTTGGCAGATATGGATTGACACATATCCTAATGATCCCTGATACACACTGACACAGAGCAGAATAGGGACTGTTCCTCCTACATAGGGTCACTTGGCAGATATGGATTGACACCTATCCTAATGATCCCTGATACACACTGACACAGAGCAGAATAGAGACTGTTCCCCCTACATAGGGTCACTTGGCAGATATGGATTGACACCTATCCTAATGATCCCTGATACACACTGACACAGAGCAGAATAGGGACTGTTCCTCCTACATAGGGTCACTTGGCAGATATGGATTGACACCTGTCCTAATGATCCCTGATACACACTGACACAGAGCAGAATAGAGACTGTTCCTCCTACATAGGGTCACTTGGCAGATATGGATTGACACCTGTCCTAATGATCCCTGATACACACTGACACAGAGCAGAATAGAGACTGTTCCTCCTACATAGGGTCACTTGGCAGATATGGATTGACACCTGTCCTAATGATCCCTGATACACACTGACACAGAGCAGAATAGAGACTGTTCCCCCTACATAGGGTCACTTGGCAGATATGGATTGACACCTGTCCTCAAAACCCCTGATACACACTGACACAGAGCAGAATAGAGACTGTTCCTTGTCCACAGAGACCATGATACACACTGACACAGAGCAGAATAGGGACTGTTCCCCCTACATAGGGTCACTTGGCAGATATGGATTGACAAATCCCTGACAAACAGCTACCACATGCAAGGAAGGCAACAGGGGCGCAAATGACCCACTCCCGACGCGGGAAGGTAGTGACGACAAATAACAATACAGGACTCTTTAGAGGCCCTGTAATTGTAATCAGTCCACTTGCACCAGTGGGCCTAAAAATTAGGCATGTACACATGCCTGAAAAATTTGGTATTGTTGCAGCCGCTGCTGTAGCAGCGTCCAGAAAAATTGAAGTTTGTTTCACAGGCAGAAAGTGCCCTAAAACATGACGGCTTGAACCCTAGTTGGTGGCGGATAAGTCACGCAAGTCAAACGTCATTCAGAGCTAAAATACAGCAGCGTGTGGACAATTTTTAGCCCAAGGCAGCTCATCTCATCAGGCCTTTTTTAATCGAATGCATCGCCCAGTGTCAGTCCCTTCGGGATCCATCCCTCATTCATCTTAATAAAGGTGAGGTAATCTAGACTTTTTTGACCTAGGCGACTTCTCTTCTCAGTGACAATACCTCCTGCTGCACTGAAGGTCCTTTCTGACAGGACACTTGAAGCGGGGCAGGCCAGAAGTTCTATCGCAAATTGGGATAGCTCAGGCCACAGGTCAAGCCTGCACACCCAGTAGTCAAGGGGTTCATCGCTCCTCAGAGTGTCGATATCTGCAGTTAAGGCGAGGTAGTCTGCTACCTGTCGGTCGAGTCGCTCTCTGAGGGTGGATCCCGAAGGGCTGTGGCGATGCATAGGACTTAAAAAGGTCCGCATGTCCTCCATCAACAACACGTCTTTAAAGCGTCCTGTCCTTGCCGGCGTGGTCGTGGGAGGAGGAGGAGGATGACTTCCACCTCTCCCCCTGTTAGATTCCCGTTGTGCTGTGACATCACCCTTATACGCTGTGTAAAGCATACTTTTTAATTTATTTTGCAAATGCTGCATCCTTTCCGACTTGTTGTAATTGGGTAACATTTCCGCCACTTTCTGCTTATACCGGGGGTCTAGTAGCGTGGACACCCAGTACAGGTCGTTCTCCTTCAGCCTTTTTATACGAGGGTCCCTCAAAAGCAGGACAGCATGAAAGACCCCATTTGCACAAGGTTGGATGCCGAGCTACTCATTTCCCGTTCCTCCTCCTCACTGATGTCATTGAAGGTATGTTCTTCCCCCCAGCCACGTACAACACCACGGGTACCAGATAGGTGACAACGAGCACCCTGGGATGCCTGTTGTGTTTGGTCTTGCTCCTCCTCCTCCTCCTCAAAGCTACAATCCTCCTCTGACTCCTCTTCCTCACAATCCTCTTCCAGCGTTGCCGCAGGTCCAGCAAGCGATGCTGATAAGGCTGTTTCTGGTGGTGATGGTGACCACAACGCTTCCTCTTCCTCTTCACGCTCATCTACAGCCTGATCCAGAACTCTTCGCAGGGCACGCTCCATGAAGAAAACAAATGGTATGATGTCGCTGATGGTGCCTTCGGTGCGACTGACTAGGTGTGTCACCTCCTCAAAAGGACGCATGAGCCTACAGGCATTGCGCATGAGCGTCCAGTAACGTGGCAAAAAAATTCCCAGCTCCCCAGAGGCTGTCCTAGCACCCCGGTCATACAAATATTCATTAACAGCTTTTTCTTGTTGGAGCAGGCGGTCGAACATTAGGAGTGTTGAATTCCAACGTGTAGGGCTGTCGCAAATCAAGCGCCTCACTGGCATGTTGTTTCGACGCTGGATATCGGCAAAGTGAGCCATGGCCGTGTAGGAACGCCTGAAATGGCCACACACCTTCCTGGCCTGCTTCAGGACGTCCTGTAAGCCTGTGTACTTATGCACAAAGCGTTGTACGATCAGATTACACACATGTGCCATGCACGGCACATGTGTCAACTTGCCCAACTTCAATGCCGCTATCAAATTTTTTCCATTGTCACACACCACTTTGCCGATATCCAGTTGCTGCGGAGTCAGCCACTTTTCCACCTGTGCGTTCAGGGCGGACAGGAGTGCTTGTCCGGTGTGACTCTCTGCTTTCAAGCAAGTCAAACCCAAGACGGCGTGACACTGCCGTATCCGGGATGTGGAATAGTACCTGGGGAGCTGGGGGGGTGCCGTTGATGTGGAGCAAGAAGCAGCGGCACAAGAGGACTCAGCCGAGGAGGTTATGGAAGAGGATGGAGTAGGAGGAGTAGAGGAGGTGGCAGCAGGACTGCCTGCAATTCGTGGTGGTGTCACCAACTCCTCTGCAATGCCACGCATTCCTTGCTTGTCAGCCGTCAGCAGGTTTACCCAATGCGCAGTGTAGGTGATATACCTGCCCTGACCATGCTTTGCAGACCAGGTATCAGTGGTCAGATGGACCCTTGCCCCAACACTGTGTGCCAGACATGCCATGACTTCCTTTTGCACAATCGAGTACAAGTTGGGGATTGCCTTTTGTGAAAAGAAATTCCGGCCGGGTACCTTCCACTGCGGTGTCCCAATAGCTACAAATTTTTTGAACGCCTCAGACTCAACCAGATTGTATGGTAAAAGCTGGCGGGCTAATAGTTTGGACAAGCCAGCTGTCAGACGCTGGGCAAGGGGGTGACTTGGTGACATTGGCTTCTTACGCTCAAACATGTCCTTGACAGACACATGACTGTGGGCAGATGAGCGGGAACTGCTCAAGGCAGGAGACGGAGTGGCGGATGGTTGAGAGGGGGCAAGAAGGACAGCAGTGGTTGACGTGGCTGAAGATGCTGGACCAGGAGGAGGATGGCGGCTTAGAGTAGGCGTGCTGCTTGTACTCATGTGTTGATCCCATAGGCGTTTGTGATGTGAGATCATGTGCCTACGCAGAGCAGTTGTACCTAGGTGGGTGTTGGACCTCCCACGACTCAGTTTCCTTTGGCACAGGTTGCAAATGGCATCGCTGTTGTCAGAGGCAGACACACAAAAAAAAATGCCACACTGCTGAGCTCTGCAATGACGGCATTCTGGTGGTGGACACAGCATGCGTTGATTGGCGTGCTGTCGGGCTGACCCCGGGTGCCGATGCATGCTGTCTGACTGTGCCACTAGCTCCTTGCGACGACCCCCCCCCTGCTTCCCACTGGTCTCCTCCTCCTCCTCTTTCGCCCTGTTCTTCTTCTCTTCTAGCGGGCACCCACGTGACATCCATGGACGCATCGTCATCATCAACCGCTTCGCTTGTATCTGACAATTCAGAAAAGGAAGCAGCAGCGGGTACAACATCATCATCATCACACCGTACCTCCATGTGTTTAATGCTGCCTGCCTGAGACATATCCCTGTTATCTACATTCTCTAGCAATAATGGTTGTGCATCACTAATTTCTTCAAACGGGTGTGTGAATAACTCCTCTGACATACCAAGTAAAGCGGCTGTGGTGCTAGTTTTGGTGGTGGCGGCAGGCGGGTGAGTGCTATCTTGAGAGGTGCCTGAAGCTAAGCTGGAGGAGGATGGTGCGTCAAGGTTCCGAGCGGAGGCTGTACAAGATTGGGTGTCCTGTGTTAGCCAGGCAACTATGTCCTCAGAACTTTTCAAGTTCAGGGTACGTGGCTTCTGAAAACTGGGCATTATTCTAAGGCAAAAGGGAATCACAGCACCACGACCACGACGGCCCCTGCGGGGTGGCCTGCCTCTGCCTGTCATTTTTTGGGGGATTAGTGGTACTATGCGTGCAAGCTACTGTGAGACCAGATATGATTGGCAATGTGAACTGTAACAGTTCTGCAGAGCACACACTGTAGGCCTGAGACACCCGCTTGAAGACAAGTAACTGCTATTCAATCTATAACAGTGAAAAACAAATTTTGGTTGTAAAAGCACGCTATAGAGACACAAGATATGAGTGGCAACTGTCAAAGCACACTGGCACAGGTCTGCAGAGCACACGCTGAAGTAGGCCTGAGACACCCGCTTGAAGACAAGTAACTGCTATTCAATCTATAACAGTGAAAAACAAATTTTGTTTTTAAAAGCACGCTATAGAGACACCAGATATGATTGGCAATGTGCACTGGAACAGTGCTGCAGAGCACACGCTGAAGTAGGCCTGAGACACCCGCTTGAAGACAAGTAACTGCTATTCAATCTATAACAGTGAAAAACAAATTTTGGTTGTAAAAGCACGCTATAGAGACACAAGATATGAGTGGCAACTGTCAAAGCACACTGGCACAGGTCTGCAGAGCACACGCTGAAGTAGGCCTGACACCCAGACGCTTGCAGACAACTAACTCCTCTTCTATTACAGTGAAAAAAATTATTTATTTTAAATCTAAAGCTTAAGCTATTGTAAAAACAGATATGAGTGGTGGCACTGGGCAAGAGGGCACAGTATCCACTGTGAAACTCACACAGAAGCTGGCAGGCAGGCAACTGCTCTTCTATTACAGTGGAAACAAAGTTTTGGTTTTAAAAGCACGCTATAGAGACACCAGATATGAGTGGCAACTGTCAAAGTACGCTGGCAGGGTTGTGCAGGGCACACGCTGAAGGAAGGCCTGACAGAGCCGCTTGAAGGACACTGACTGGCTGCTATTAGCTTACACTGGAAACCTTTTTCCTTTGTAAAAGCACGCTATAGAGACACCAGATATGATTGGCAACTGTCAAAGCACGCTGGCAGGGTTGTGCAGGGCACACGCTGATGGAAGGCCTGACAGAGCCGCTTGAAGGACACTGACTGGCTGCTATTAGCTTACACTGGAAACCTTTTTTCTTTGTAAAAGCACGCTAAAGAGACACCAGATATGATTGGCAACTGTCAAAGCACGCTGGCAGGGTTGTGCAGGGCACACGCTGATGGAAGGCCTGACAGAGCCGCTTGAAGGACACTAACTGGCTGCTATTAGCTTACACTGGAAACCTTTTTTCTTTGTAAAAGCACGCTAAAGAGACACCAGATATGATTGGCAACTGTCAAAGCACGCTGGCAGGGTTGTGCAGGGCACACGCTGATGGAAGGCCTGACAGAGCCGCTTGAAGGACACTGACTGGCTGCTATTAGCTTACACTGGAAACCGTTTTTCTTTGTAAAAGCACGCTAAAGAGACACCAGATATGATTGGCAACTGTCAAAGCACGCTGGCAGTGTTGTGCAGGGCACACGCTGAAGGAAGGCCTGACAGAGCCGCTTGAAGGACACTGACTGGCTGCTATTAGCTTACACTGGAAACCTTTTTTCTTTGTAAAAGCACGCTAAAGAGACAGCAGATATGATTGGCAACTGTCAAAGCACGCTGGCAGGGTTGTGCAGGGCACACGCTGAAGGAAGGCCTGACAGAGCCGCTTGAAGGACACTGACTGGCTGCTATTAGCTTACACTGGAAACCTTTTTTCTTTGTAAAAGCACGCTAAAGAGACACCAGATATGATTGGCATCTGTCAAAGCACGCTGGCAGTGTTGTGCAGGGCACACGCTGAAGGAAGGCCTGACAGAGCCGCTTGAAGGACACTGACTGGCTGCTATTAGCTTACACTGGAAACCTTTTTTCTTTGTAAAAGCACGCTATAGAGACACCAGATATGATTGGCAACTGTCAAAGTACGCTGGCAGGGTTGTGCAGGGCACACGCTGAAGGAAGGCCTGACAGAGCCGCTTGAAGGACACTGACTGGCTGCTATTAGCTTACACTGGAAACCTTTTTTCTTTGTAAAAGCACGCTAAAGAGACACCAGATATGATTGGCAACTGTCAAAGCACGCTGGCAGGGTTGTGCAGGGCACACACTGAAGGAAGGCCTGACAGAGCCGCTTGAAGGACACTGACTGGCTGCTATTAGCTTACACTGGAAACCTTTTTTCTTTGTAAAAGCACGCTAAAGAGACACCAGATATGATTGGCAACTGTCAAAGCACGCTGGCAGGGTTGTGCAGGGCACACGCTGATGGAAGGCCTGACAGAGCCGCTTGAAGGACACTGACTGGCTGCTATTAGCTTACACTGGAAACCTTTTTTCTTTGTAAAAGCACGCTAAAGAGATACCAGATATGATTGGCAACTGTCAAAGCACGCTGGCAGTGTTGTGCAGGGCACACGCTGAAGGAAGGCCTGACAGAGCCGCTTGAAGGACACTGACTGGCTGCTATTAGCTTACACTGGAAACCTTTTTTCTTTGTAAAAGCACGCTATAGAGACACCAGATATGATTGGCAACTGTCAAAGTACGCTGGCAGGGTTGTGCAGGGCACACGCTGAAGGAAGGCCTGACAGAGCCGCTTGAAGGACACTGACTGGCTGCTATTAGCTTACACTGGAAACCTTTTTTCTTTGTAAAAGCACGCTAAAGAGACAGCAGATATGATTGGCAACTGTCAAAGCACGCTGGCAGGGTTGTGCAGGGCACACGCTGAAGGAAGGCCTGACAGAGCCGCTTGAAGGACACTGACTGGCTGCTATTAGCTTACACTGGAAACCTTTTTTCTTTGTAAAAGCACGCTAAAGAGACACCAGATATGATTGGCAACTGTCAAAGCACGCTGGCAGGGTTGTGCAGGGCACACGCTGATGGAAGGCCTGACAGAGCCGCTTGAAGGACACTGACTGGCTGCTATTAGCTTACACTGGAAACCTTTTTTCTTTGTAAAAGCACGCTAAAGAGACACCAGATATGATTGGCAACTGTCAAAGCACGCTGGCAGTGTTGTGCAGGGCACACGCTGAAGGAAGGCCTGACAGAGCCGCTTGAAGGACACTGACTGGCTGCTATTAGCTTACACTGGAAACCTTTTTTCTTTGTAAAAGCACGCTATAGAGACACCAGATATGATTGGCAACTGTCAAAGTACGCTGGCAGGGTTGTGCAGGGCACACGCTGAAGGAAGGCCTGACAGAGCCGCTTGAAGGACACTAACTGGCTGCTATTAGCTTACACTGGAAACCTTTTTTCTTTGTAAAAGCACGCTAAAGAGACAGCAGATATGATTGGCAACTGTCAAAGCACGCTGGCAGGGTTGTGCAGGGCACACGCTGAAGGAAGGCCTGACAGAGCCGCTTGAAGGACACTGACTGGCTGCTATTAGCTTACACTGGAAACCTTTTTTCTTTGTAAAAGCACGCTAAAGAGACACCAGATATGATTGGCAACTGTCAAAGCACGCTGGCAGGGTTGTGCAGGGCACACGCTGATGGAAGGCCTGACAGAGCCGCTTGAAGGACACTGACTGGCTGCTATTAGCTTACACTGGAAACCTTTTTTCTTTGTAAAAGCACGCTATAGAGACACCAGATATGATTGGCAACTGTCAAAGCACGCTGGCAGTGTTGTGCAGGGCACACGCTGAAGGAAGGCCTGACAGAGCCGCTTGAAGGACACTGACTGGCTGCTATTAGCTTACACTGGAAACCTTTTTTCTTTGTAAAAGCACGCTATAGAGACACCAGATATGATTGGCAACTGTCAAAGTACGCTGGCAGGGTTGTGCAGGGCACACGCTGAAGGAAGGCCTGACAGAGCCGCTTGAAGGACACTGACTGGCTGCTATTAGCTTACACTGGAAACCTTTTTTCTTTGTAAAAGCACGCTAAAGAGACAGCAGATATGATTGGCAACTGTCAAAGCACGCTGGCAGGGTTGTGCAGGGCACACGCTGAAGTAGGCCTGACACCCAGATGCTTGCAGACAACTAACTGCTCTTCTATTACAGTGAAAAAAAAATATTTATTTTAAATCTAAAGCTTAACCTATTGTTAAAACAGATATGAGTGGTGGCACTGACTTTGCAAATGGGCAAGGCATCCAACCTCACACAGAAGCTGGCAGGCAGGCAACTGCTCTTCTATTACAGTGAAAAAAAAAAAATTATATTAAATGTAAAGCTTAACCGATTGTTAAAACAGATATGAGTGGTGGCACTGGGCAAGTGGGCACAGTATATGCTGTGAGCCTGACACACAGGCTGGCAGGCAGGTACCTGCAATTACATTACACAGGAAAAAAAAAAAAAAAGCAGCCTGATGTTCTAGCCCTAAAAAGGGCTTTTTGGGGTGCTGTCCTTACAGCAGAGATCAGATGAGTCCTTCAGGGTTGTAGTGGACACTGAATACCCTAGCCTAGCTATCAATTTCCCTATGTAATCAGCAGCAGCTAAACTTTCCCTCCTCTCACTAAGCATGCATCTTCCGAATGAATCGAAAATGGATGCTGGGAGGGAGGTTGGAGGGTGTGGAAGGGAGGGAGTGCTGCTGATTGGCTGTAATGTGTCTGCTGACCGAGAGGCACAGGGTCAAAGTTTGCCCAATGATGACGAATAGGGGGCGGATCCAACTTCGCATGTGTCCGCCGCGGCGAACGCGAACAAGCTAATTTCGCCGGGAACTGTCCGCCGGCGGACAGTTCGGTACATCACTATTATAGGGCTATAAGTACAAGTAGCTCTCTGCTGTTTCCAAACCTTTTTTTTTTTTTTTTAAATTAACACAAGTTACATTGTAACATTGATATATGTCAGGAATCCCTGAATAACTATTCACATGTATATATATATTTTTTTAAAAGAAGACAACCTAAGGTATTAAACTTGGGGTATTTTGACTCTTTTCATGCAACCACTTTACCACCAATCTATGCCAAATTAAAAATAAAAATTATAATTGGTGATTTTTTGACACACACAGCAATTTAAGAATACATGTACTGAGAACTTTAAGGGTTACTGCAAAAGTACACCCCAATAGGTGTTCAGCAACATCTCCTAAGTACAGGAGTATAGGTGTGTCAGGTTCTCTGGGGGCTAAAATACCTTATTTGGAGGGTGCGCATTTCAGTTTTCTAACTTGGAATTTTCACAGCTGGTCATCATGCACCCATGTCCTATTTGGGACATTTTTAAAGCTGGCCAATGTAATTTACCTCCATCAAACCATATATTTTTGAAAAGTAGACAACCCAGGGTATTCAATATGTCCAGTCTTTTTTAGTAGCCACTTAGTCACAAACACTAACAAACACAAACAAAGTGGCTACTAAAAAAGACTGAACATATCCCATTTGCAATACATTGGGTTGTCTTCTTTTGCAAATGGTATGCCATCATGGGGGAAATTCTCATTCCTGGGCTACCATATGCTCTCAAAGGCAACGTAAACAATCTGGCAAATTTTAATATGAAAAAACTGTCTTATATTTGACCCAATAACTTTCAAAAGCACTGATATTATCAGTGAAAGTGCCGTATGTGTGTGCAAAATACAAAAAAAATCACTTTCACTGACAATATCATCGCTGTGATATGTTTTACTGTTTTGAAACACTAATATTTGTGTTCAGTGAAGACTACGAGTAAAGCAGTACTGGTTTTAGGGTGTCTTGGAAAGTTACAGGGTTAAACACAGTGCTGGCAAATGAAATTCTCTGGACTTTTGGCCTCGGTTGTCAGGCAGGTCCCCCAAACTGCAATCAATAAAATGACTTAATTATGTAAAAATATTACAGAAATATGCACATAGAATTTAAATATATATACATATTTATATATTTGAAGTCTATGTGTATATTTATGAAATTATTTATGTAATTATGGATATGGACATATGTATATTTTGTTTTATTTATATTTATATATACACACATACATATATATACACACACACACACATATATATATATATATATATATATATATATATAATTATCAAAATACAGTTAGAATACAATGTTTATATATATATATAAACAAAAACAATCAAGATGCACTCACAGGTCTTCCAGTGTATGAAAAAAATGGTGCTTTATTATTCCATGTGTGGTACAAAAAAAATCAATCGACGTTTCGACCCTGCCGGGTCTTTTTTAAAAATAAAGATTAAAAATGTAAAAAATATTTGTTTTCATTTAAAAAATTATATATATATATATATATATATATATATATATATATATATATATAAGTAACAAAAAAGTATTACCGGCACTCGTGGATTTCCTTTTCCAATTTATTTTAAATAGGTATTGTTGCAGTCAACGTTTCAGCTCCCGGTCGGAGCTTTCATCAGGACACCAAAGACATTGAATATAGTAAAAAACACACTTATATAGGACATCTGAAATAACATAACCAATAGACACTCACCTATTCAGCTGAAATCAGTTCATTCCGATTTTCGGCGTGCACTCAGCGTATCTGCGCTTGTCAGATACCCGGCATATACTTCCGCGTCACATGACCGAGAGGAGGTGAATGATTGGGTGCTTCCCGGTTACTAGGCAACCGCTGATACATTCAGCTCGGTTTGTCTACCGTATGGTCAGCCGCTCTCGTAAGAGCATTCCCTCATATTAACACACTCCGCTCGATAATAGTGGATTGTATTGCTCGGTCAGCTGGTGCAGAACAAAAAATCAAGTAGAGCGAACCGATGACTCTGAAAATACGTCCACACTTATTTAGACCTCTCCCATCAACATACCCGGCATATACTTCCGCGTCATATGACTGAGAGGAGGTTTAATGATTGGGTGCCTCTCAGGTTACCAGGCAACCGCTGATACATTCAGCTCGGTTTGCCTGCTGTGTGATCAGCCGCCCTCGTGAGGGCATTCCCCCATACTAAAACACTCCGCTCGATGGCAGTAGATTGTATTGCTTGGTCGGCTGGAGTAAAACGAGCAAATCAAAATAAAACGGACTAGTAATTCTAAAGTATATGTCCAAATATATTTAGACCTATCACATCTACATAGTTGTGGGCAAAAATCAGACTACACAGTCTATAGGACCGGAAGAAAAATAAAGTGATATATGTAAGCTATAAAGAGACGTGACAAAACTATTTTATCCGAAAATAGTGTACAAAGTGAAGAAAATTTAAAGATAAACAAATCATGAGTTAAATAAATTATCTAGCCATATCTATATAATCTCACAAGAGACTATGTGGTCTCAAGTATCTCTATAGGGTTAATCACATGTGTATGTAATGTGACTGGTATACATTAAAAATATAAAAAACAGAGTGTATAATATTATTAAATAAAATATAGTGTTATATCTAATGTGTGCTTATAGTGTAAAAAAGCTCAGGAGAAATAACTCCTGTATATGTGAATGTGCACAATTTACATGCCCTTTTATAATAACGTCATTGCTCTAAATGGACAAAAGAGGAACAAAGATCACCAAAGATCCTATTAAGAGATCAGCATAATGAGGACGAGGTGAGTGTCTATATAATAGTTATTACCATTTTGTATACATATTCTTTAAATCTTAAGGACAAAAGAATTGTCCAAACAATCATAAAACATATAGTTAAAATTATAGTTAAAAGATACTGCCCAATGTCACATCCAAAGGTGACCATCGGGTGTATATTGGTTCCACATACACTGTGTGAGAGGAGAATATATAGATTCACCACTGAAGATGGTGTAAATCCAAATATCAACAACATTTACAGAAATGGGCTGAAAGAACATTTTTCGTTTAACCCTCTAGGGGAAACAGTGTCTAACTCTGCAATCCAATGTGTTTCTCTTTGTAACAGTAGTTTTGCTCTATCCCCTCCTCTAGCTGCCACCGGCACATGGTCGAATGCCACGCAGCGTAGTGCTGAAAGTGGGTGTAGTTTTTCCAAGAAATGTCGGGCCACAGGCTTGTCCGATCTGCCATCACGGTAGGCTAGTCGGATACTAGATCTGTGGCCCCTTATTCTCTCGCATAGAGCTGTTTCTGTCTTACCTATATAACTCAGTCCACATGGGCATGTGAGTTTATATATAACGAACTCTGTGCGACAATGTATCCTGTGTCTGATTTTGTACGTTTTACCCGTATGGGGGTGTGACAAAATCTTAGACGGGATGATGTGTCCACACGTGACACAGCCTAGGCATCTGACACAGCCATTGTTTGCTTTCCCTATTATGGGGGGGTGTAGCAATGAATAGGGTCTGTTTTTACTAATAAGTCTTTCAGGTTTTTATTCCTCCTATAGCAAAACATAGGCTTATTAGTCAGTTCCTTTGGAAGTGTAGGATCTTGTCGCAAGATGTTCCAGTTCCGGTTGACAGATTCGATGATTTCCTTAGTTGCGGTGTGTAATTTCATTGGAAAAACAATCCGGTGAGTCGATTCTTTTGAGGAGTCGTTTCCCTTCTGGTATCGTTCTCTTGCTTGGCTTAATGCTTTTTCCAATACTGGACGTCTGTAACCCCTTTTCATGAATTTTGAGTACATCATTTTAAGTTGTTCCTCTCGTTGATCTTCCTGGGAATTATTCCTGTGTACTTTAAGAAATTGAGAGAGGGGCAAAGACTCTTTAAGATGCTGTGGATGGAAACTATCAAAGTGAAGGATAGTATTACGGTCAGTCGGTTTCGTGTAGAGTTTGAACTCTAACTTGTGGTTAATGACCATTAAATCTAAATCCAAAAATTGGACGTTTTTTTGGTCAATACACGAGGTCACTTTGATTGGTGTTGGTAACTCATTGATGTATTTGACAAATACATTCGCTTCCTCTAGTGTGCCCTTCCATAGGATTAGAATATCGTCGATATAACGATAGTAACGAACTATTTGTTCCTGGTACTGTATAAGGATGTACTTCTGTTCGAAGTCAAACATATATGTGTTAGCATACATGGGGGCCATCGCTGCCCCCATGGATGTACCGGAGACTTGTAGATACCATTGTGTCTCAAATCTAAAGTAGTTGTTGTAGAGTGTCAGGGATAGTAGTTCCATCGTATACTCGATAGGCGGGCCATGGTACTGTGTAGAGGTAGAGAGAAATTGCCTCATCACTTCGATGCCCTCCTCATGTGGAATTGATGTGTATAGGCTACTGACATCCATAGTTATCAGTAATCCATCAAACTCTTGTATTTGTTGTAAATCTTTAATCAGGCTGTTGGTGTCCTTAATGCAAGTGGGTATGGCAGTAACCGGTAGTTTAAATAGATGATCAAGGTATTTTGCTATCGGTTCCAATATGCCATCTATTGCGGACACAATCGGCCTGCCTGGGGGGGCAATCGGGTTTTTATGGATTTTGGGCAACGTGTACATGATTGGTGTACGTGGGTCTTTTTTCTGCAAATATTCAAAGAGATCCATCTCAATATAGCCAGCTTTTAAACCAAACACCAGAGTTTCCTCAATCTTCTGGGCTATGTTGTTGGTTGGGTCCTTGTCTAGGAGTTGATAGATCGTTGGCACAGACAATTGTGTGTGGACTTCCTCGGCATAGTTGGAATAATTCAGAACTACAATTCCCCCTCCCTTATCAGCCGGTCGAATCACGATCTTGGGGTCTGATGATAATTGACGTACCAATTTATGTTGTTGCTTAGTGAAATTCGAGTTGTGTGATTTATGTTCCTTTAATATATCCTTCGTCTCATTCATGACGGTAGATAAAAAGGTCTTGATTGTGGGTTGATAAGTAGGAGGGTCGAACTGGCTGGGTTTCCGAAAGTTGAGTTTTTTCGGTTCAACATTAAGATTACTAGTAGATTTCTGATTTTTGTTGAAATACTCTTTTAATCTTAAAGTACGGCCAAATTTATATAATTCCACATTCCATTGGAAGTGGTTTGGAGTGTTGGTAGGTATAAAGGACAGACCTTTACTTAAAATCTCCAGTTCCTGATGGTCGAGGGGTCTGTCTGACAGGTTAAAGACAGGGATTATTTCCGTGTTGGAGGTTTCCCCTTGGGTCCAGTGGAGCCGTCCTTTTTGCCCCCGTCTTGTGACAGGTCTTTTTCGCCTTGGCTTCTTGTTAAGACTCTCTGTGGGGGTGCATCCTCCTGGTGTTCCTCCTTGTCTAAAAAAGTGGCAGGTGTATAAAGGGGTGTGTTCTCGTTTTCAGATGCCGATTCTCCTGATGTGACGTCAATTGTTCTGATGTTAGGTTTGACGATCCGCTTACGAAATCTTCTGGGACGATTTCTATGTTCCCCAGAAAGCCATCTATATACAGAATGTTCTGTGTAATCTTGTTGTACCCGTTCCATTTTTTGCCTTTTAAACTTAACTAGCTGATTTTTATACTTCAATATCTCCTCGTTTAGTTTAAGCTGGATTGTTACTCCTTCCTGTGAGTTTAACAGTACTGCTTGTTCAATTTCAAGCTGTTGTATTTTTTTACGGATCTCCAATAGATCTTCTTTAACATCCTGTATAGTGATTAGCATTAGGTCCAGCGAGCATTTATTTAGGACTGACGTCCAATCTTTACATATCTTTGGTTTGGTCCTACCAATGGTTGGTATATTATGGACCCTAAAGCCCCTCGGTATCTGTTTGGACCTATGATAATCAGACAGGAATAAGCCATGCAGGTCCAGATCAATTTCTTTTTTCTTTAATTTTAAAAGTTTGAAATATATATCCCTCACGGTGGTTGTGGTCGGTAAGGCTAAACTGGTGGAATCCCACAGGATTTGTTCAGCTTGTTCCTCAGAGAATTGGAGGGTATCGGCTAGTATGGACTGAGCTCCAGATTCTTGAAAAAAATTCTCCATGTCAACCGAATGTTACTTTAAGAGAAAAATAAATATAAGCTTCTGCAAAAAATAAACAATAGTCTATTCCTCTCCTCAAAGGTATGGGATATTAAAAATAGTTATCCACTTATATCATAAAAAGTAAATGTTTTATTAGTATGCATTAAAAAACGAAAAAAAATGGTAACTATGCACAAAAAACAATACAAATAAATGTATTGATAGTGTCCCAAAGTGTTGAAGATCCTTTCATTTAGAAGATCAAGCTTGTTTAAATCGGTGGGTGCATAGAGAAGGATCCCTGGCAGGGTCCAAAATACAGATATAGAAACAACCCTCTTGCACTCCAACTTTAAGGTTTGGTACCAGGTGCGCAGTTCCAAATAAATATAAGTAACAAAAAAGTATTACCGGCACTCGTGGATTTCCTTTTCCAATTTATTTTAAATAGGTATTGTTGCAGTCAACGTTTCAGCTCCCGGTCGGAGCTTTCATCAGGACACCAAAGACATTGAATATAGTAAAAAACACACTTATATAGGACATCTGAAATAACATAACCAATAGACACTCACCTATTCAGCTGAAATCAGTTCATTCCGATTTTCGGCGTGCACTCAGCGTATCTGCGCTTGTCAGATACCCGGCATATACTTCCGCATCACATGACCGAGAGGAGGTGAATGATTGGGTGCTTCCCGGTTACTAGGCAACCGCTGATACATTCAGCTCGGTTTGTCTACCGTATGGTCAGCCGCTCTCGTAAGAGCATTCCCTCATATTAACACACTCCGCTCGATAATAGTGGATTGTATTGCTCGGTCAGCTGGTGCAGAACAAAAAATCAAGTAGAGCGAACCGATGACTCAGTCCGTTTTATTTTGATTTGCTCGTTTTACTCCAGCCGACCAAGCAATACAATCTACTGCCATCGAGCGGAGTGTTTTAGTATGGGGGAATGCCCTCACGAGGGCGGCTGATCACACAGCAGGCAAACCGAGCTGAATGTATCAGCGGTTGCCTGGTAACCTGAGAGGCACCCAATCATTAAACCTCCTCTCAGTCATATGACGCGGAAGTATATGCCGGGTATGTTGATGGGAGAGGTCTAAATAAGTGTGGACGTATTTTCAGAGTCATCGGTTCGCTCTACTTGATTTTTTGTTCTGCACCAGCTGACCGAGCAATACAATCCACTATTATCGAGCGGAGTGTGTTAATATGAGGGAATGCTCTTACGAGAGCGGCTGACCATACGGTAGACAAACCGAGCTGAATGTATCAGCGGTTGCCTAGTAACCGGGAAGCACCCAATCATTCACCTCCTCTCGGTCATGTGACGCGGAAGTATATGCCGGGTATCTGACAAGCGCAGATACGCTGAGTGCACGCCGAAAATCGGAATGAACTGATTTCAGCTGAATAGGTGAGTGTCTATTGGTTATGTTATTTCAGATGTCCTATATAAGTGTGTTTTTTACTATATTCAATGTCTTTGGTGTCCTGATGAAAGCTCTGACCGGGAGCTGAAACGTTGACTGCAACAATACCTATTTAAAATAAATTGGAAAAGGAAATCCACGAGTGCCGGTAATACTTTTTTGTTACTTATATTTATTTGGAACTGCGCACCTGGTACCAAACCTTAAAGTTGGAGTGCAAGAGGGTTGTTTCTATATCTATATATATATATATATATATATATATATATATATATATATATATATATAATTTTTTAAATGAAAACAAATATTTTTTACATTTTTAATCTTTATTTTTAATTAATTATTATTTATTTTCTACTATATATATATATATATATATATATATATATAGTTATAATGGGTATTACATATATATACGTGTGTAATTTTAATCTAAGTTTATTTTTATATTAATATATGTATAGATTAATAAAAATTCACTTAATATGACATTATATATAGTATATATTCATATTGTGTTTTTTAAAACTTTTTAAAAACTTTTTTCATCAGCAGGGGGACTGCCTGTCAGACACCTATTGCGGTCAGAGCGATCACATGGCCCCTGGGGGTCCTAATTTGTGGAGGGGGGACTGTATGGGCTGTCATACAATCCCCCTAGTGGAGCAGAAGACCAATCGCCGGCAGGGGAACGGCGGCGATCGGGTAAGTACATGGGCGAGAGAGAGGAAGGAAGGGAAGAGGTATATTTTTTAATTTTTTTTTTCAAATTTATTTATATTTCACTGAGTGCCTCGACCCCTTGAGGCACTCAGCACAGGCAGAACATCGGAAGCCTGCCTGATGGCTTCCAATGCGATGCACTATACTGCTGGGCGCCACGTAGAGCAACGCGGAAGTGATCGCTCCGGGGAGCGATCACCCGGTGTTCTCCGCCGGCCCAGCAGTGAGAGGGGGGATTTCACGATGCCTCAACATCAAGGCATCACTGCAATACCACAAGAGCGGGTGGAAGCGACCTGTGTTCTACCAATTACCAAAAATCCACAAAAATCTAGAGAGGCCCCCAGGCAGACCCATAATTTCAGGGATAGGGTCCCTCACGTGCAATTTATCACAATACATTGACGAGATCCTACAGCCCTTTGTGAAGAAGGCTAGGTCATATATGAGAGAAAGTGGAGATTTGTTAAAAAATGTAGAAGGTTTGAAATGGGAAGAAGATTTCCTTATGGTGACATGTGATGTTACATCTTTGTACACTGTCATCAAGCACGACCTAGGAATTAAGGCAGTGAGAAAAATTCTGTACGAGGACCCCACTATGCTGGTAGAACAGGTAGAATTTCTTATTGAGTGTATAGACTTCATACTAAACAATAATTTTTTCTGGTATGAAAAGGACATTTATCTTCAAGTCAATGGTACCGCTATGGGGACCAGATTCGCCCCGAGTTATGCTAATATCTTCATGGCTCATTGGGAGAACCTGTTCATTTGGCAGGGTCACCAGTGGGGGGTGAACCTGGTCTTCTATAGACGGTACATTGACGATTGTTTTTTTTGTATGGAAGGGGAAGGAATCAGAGCTACTGGAATTCCTTGCCTATATCAACAAGAATGAATACAATATGTCCTTTACATACAAATACAGCCCCACGAATATAGATTTTTTGGATTTGGTCTTATATACAGACCAACAAGGAGTTTTGAAGTCTAAAACTTTTTGTAAAAGTGTAGATGTGAATAGCTACATCTGGACCTCTAGTTGTCATTATCCATCTTGGTTATCGGGAATACCAATTTTTGAGGGTGAAGAAGAATTGCACAGATCCAGATGTGTGCGGTTCACAACTGCAAAAAGTTAAACAACAATTCATTGAAAAAACTTATGATGAGAATTGTTTAAGAACGGCTGCTCAAAAGATCCAGACCATAGAACGTTCAACACTTTTTGCTAATAAAACTAAAGAGCAAGAAATGGAACTATGGGAGATCCATGCCCTTTAGTTTTTAACTACAGTACCCAAGCTGGCCTTTTAAAGAAGAGTATACAAAAGCATTGGCACTTATTGTGTCAAGACCCGTTTCTTGTTGAAACTTTGCCTAAAAAACCTAGGATAGTGTTTAGGGGTGCACCCACATTGAGAAATAAATTAGTACACAGTTATAAGAAACCTGAAAAAAGTAATCATTTTCTAACAGGAAAAAATGTTTTTTACAAATGTGGCACGTGCAATATATGTAAATTGAATCCAAAAAGCGAAAATTCTACCACTTTTACATCATCTATTATGAAAGAAGTGTTTGATATTAAGGAGTGTATCACCTGTAATACCAAACAAGTTATCTACATGTTGGAGTGCCCTTGTGGCCTCCAATATGTAGGACAAATGAAAAGAATCCTAAAAATCAGACTTAGAGAACATGTCTATAATATTAGAAGAGGTTTTGATAAACATTCCCTCTCAAGTCATTTTAAAACGCACCATAATAGTGACCCGACACTACTAAAATATAGTGGTATTCCAAAAATAGAAATGGAGGGGAGGCAAAAAAACCTTGGAGGGGAGGCGAACTAAACAAGATCTTAACCTATAGAGAAATTTATTGGATTTATAACTTAAAAACTCTAGCCCCTTTGGGCTTAAATGCTGAATTAGAACTAGCAAATATATTATGAATATAATTAATATCCATGGAGGAACTATGGATATTATGTATCTCTAGGCTTCAACAGATAAGACATATATCAGCACTATTTGCCACTATAACCATCTACTGTACATATATTTCTTTTTTAATTTACCGTATATACTCGAGTATAAGTCGACCCGAATATAAGTCGAGACCCCTAATTTTACCCAAAAAAACTGGGAAAACGTATTGACTCGAGTATAAGACTAGGGTGGGAAATGCAGCAGCTACTGGTAAATTTCTAAATAAAATTATATCCCCCCAAAATTATATTAATTGAATATTTATTTACAGTGTGTGTATATAATGAATGCAGTGTGTGTGTGTATTAGTGCAGTGTGTGTGTGTATTAATGCAGTGTGCGTAGTGTGTGTGTGTATGAACACAGTGTGTGTGTATGAATGCAGTGTGTGTGTGTATGAATGCAGTGTGCGTAGTGTGTGTGTATATAATGCAGTGTGTGTTTATGAATGCAGTGTGTGTATGAATGCAGTGTGTGTATGAATGCAGTGTGTGTGTATGAGTGCAGTGTGTGTGTGTGTATGAGTGCTGTGTGTGTATATGAGTGCAGTGTGTGTGTATGAGTGCAGTGTGTGTGTATGAGTGCAGTGTGTGTATGAGTGCAGTGTGTGTGTGTGTGTGTGTATATGAGTGCAGTGTGTGTATGTGTGCAGTGTGTGTGTATGAATGCAGTGTGTGTGTATGAATGCAGTGTGTGTGTGTATGAATGCAGTGTGGGTGTGTATGAATGCAGTGTGTGTGTGTATGTGTTGCAGTGTGTGTGTGTGTATGTGATGCAGAGTGTGTTTGTGTATGTGATGCAGAGTGTGTTTGTGTGTCTGATGCAGAGCCTTGGTGGGGGGTGGGCATTTTTTTTTATTATTATTATTTTAATATTAAATTATTATTTTTTATATATTATATTTTATTTTTCTATTATTATTATTATTATGAATATTATTAATATATTTGTATTTTATTTAAATGTGTGTGTGTTTATTAATGCAGTGTGCGTAGTGTGTGTGTGTATATAATGCAGTGTGTGTGGTGTGTGTGTATGAACACAGTGTGTGTGTATGAATGCAGTGTGTGTGTGTATGAATGCAGTGTGCGTAGTGTGTGTGTATATAATGCAGTGTGTGTTTATGAATGCAGTGTGTGTATGAATGCAGTGTGTGTATGAATGCAGTGTGTGTGTATGAGTGCAGTGTGTGTGTATATGAGTGCTGTGTGTGTATATGAGTGCTGTGTGTGTATATGAGTGCAGTGTGTGTGTATGAGTGCAGTGTGTGTGTATGAGTGCAGTGTGTGTGTATGAGTGCAGTGTGTGTGTATGAGTGCAGTGTGTGTGTGTGTGTATATGAGTGCAGTGTGTGTATGTGTGCAGTGTGTGTGTATGAATGCAGTGTGTGTGTGTATGAATGCAGTGTGGGTGTGTATGAATGCAGTGTGTGTGTGTATGTGTTGCAGTGTGTGTTTGTGTACGTGATGCAGAGTGTGTTTGTGTACGTGATGCAGAGTGTGTTTGTGTACGTGATGCAGAGTGTGTTTGTGTGTCTGATGCAGAGCCTTGGTGGGGGGTGGGCATTTTTTTTTATTATTATTATTTTAATATTAAATTATTATTTTTTATATATTATATTTTATTTTTCTATTATTATGAATATTATTAATATATTTGTATTTTATTTAAATTTGTCAGGAAGCTGTAACTTACCTTCACAGTAGCTCCTGTCAGCTCCCTTCTCTCTCCTCCGGTCGGCTCCCACTGTAAGTCTCGCGGCCGCGCGGAGTGTTGACACGGTAATCCGTGGCAACGCTCTGACCCCGCGGCTCTTGCGAGACTTGCAGAGGGAGCCGACCGGAGGAGAGAGAAGGGAGCTGACAGGAGCTGCAGGAAAGGTAAGTTACAGCTCCCTGCCAGCCCCCAACAGCACCGCCGGGCTTGTAATGAGCCCGGCGGTCTTGTCTGTATTATGGCAATGTAAATTGCCATAATACAGACACTCACTCGAGTATAAGACGAGTGGGGGTTTTTCAGCACAAAAAATGTGCTGAAAAACTCGTCTTATACTCGAGTATATACGGTATTTATCTCATTAATCATTATATACTTGAAAAAGCATTTTTGGAAAAAATATTTGAAAATGAAGTGTTTAAATAGAAATGCATTTTTGAACATTCTTTGCATATTATTTATGTGTATTATTGGCATATATTTTTAAACAAGATTTTTGTATATTACCTTTACCTTTTTCTCTATATACATTTCATAGAATGATTTTTATATTATTATTATGCAACATGTCTGTGTAGCTATTTATATATGTTTTAAAAGAGTTTTGTTATTGTTCTTTATTTTTTGTATAATTGTTTTTAACTATACAACAAGAAAGAGGCATAGCTTGCTATTACTAATCATTATACAAAAGGATTTCATATGTGCAAGTTAATGTATATGCCTTTAAGGATTTAAATGTTTTTTTCCCGGCAAGGTATATAACCGCCGAACAGTACATGAAACACCTATCTTGAAAAAGCCCACACAAGAGGGGCGAAACGCGTTGATTAGGTGTTTTACTTTGTTTTTATTTTGTGTGGCTGCCAACACGTCCAGTTTCACCGTGCCAGCCGAAGTTTGTATCTGCAAAAAGGAGGACTTCATCACACGTACAGCTTGCCTCAGTGCACGAGGCAAACGCTATCTCCATCTGCAAATAAGACGGCACATTTGGAACGGAGGAGAGACTGCAGCCAGATAAGCTTTCACGTGGTCCTTAGAAATAAGCACCACATCGTTTTCCTGTAAGGGTTTCTATGTTGGGGAGGGGGATTCCCCTTTTTATGTCAATATATTAAATACAGTATTACACTATATTTATTTTCTGTCTTTCTTAAGGGATCTCAAGAACCAGTTTGTGTTTTCAACAACTCTGTGGACTTCCCTACATTTTGGACCCTGCTACAAAATCACATACTTTGGACTGTGATATTATCTTACTTTTATTATTACAACTAGCAACATTGACACTTTTATGTTTTATATTGCATCACATAGCTGTTTCCAACTGTTGCAGATACATTTGAGAATGTGTATACCCCTAACTAAATCTAAGGGGATTATCTACTAAGCGCTGACAACACAATCAAAACATTTCTATCCATTGAATTTGGGAAAATTCTTTTTCTGTTTAGCAGCTACAATTCAGAGGTACTTTGTACCATTTCATATACGTTGATTATATACATAAATCTTTTTGCACGCTCTCTTTTTCACTTTATTGTATGATCACTTCCAGAGCTCTAAATTCCGAGTGGACGTATCAGGTACGTCCGCGGTCCTTAAGGACCATTTTTGTTGGACGTACCTGATACGTCCCAAGGTCGCGATGGAGTTATAGGGCCACTCCAGACGCCAAAAGCACTTCAGCTGAGAAGCTGGGTGAGGAGTATCCAGTTTATAAAAGTGTCGATTTCTATGAGACACTATTTCTATGAGGCACTAACAGGAATGCACAAGTAGAGTACAGACTTCAGACCAGCTCCTCAGACCTCAGACAAGATGTGCATGCGTATGTACCAATTCAGAGACTTTTCTTGGTATTTCCCCATGAATAGACTGAATAAGAACTGCAGCTTTTGCAAGCTCTTTTAAAATATACCCCCATGATTACATGCATAAAAAATGCATTCATGTATTCATTGGGGGTATATCTACTAAACAGTGATTTTTTGTTTTTGTCCATTTTGGCAGTGCAGTGATACTTTAAGGAATTCAATCTCTTTAGCCCGCCTATGCTAATCATTTTAGTATGCTTTATTTAAAAGACCACTAAATGCATTCAGACCGGTTCATCTCAATGAAGTGGTGTGGTCCTGTCATTTTAACCATTTTAACTCTGCAGTATTGTAGAAAATGCAATGTTTACATTGTGCGGTAAACACACTGCTAGGAGCTCCCTAAAATGTTTCAAGCCTACACTAATTTAAAAGCCAAGGCTGAGAATAAAAACGTGGTAAATATGTAACAATTAACACGTAATTTGTGTACTTCTAATAAAAAAAAAATCAGTAACATTTACTTTAGGACATAATTAATATGATAAATTCACAATATACTCTTTCTGTAGATCAGTCTGATTAATATTAGTAAATCAGTGTTTTTTTTTTTTTTACTTTAGTCAACCATTACCTGCTCATTCTGGGCCATTTGATCTGTTAAATGTCATTATAATATATTTAAAACAAAAAGTGCTTGCTAATGAATGGAATTATTTGGAAATATTGATTAACTAGAACATAAATGTAAGATTAAACAGAAATCCAGGACGGGACAGCACAGTCCACCAGCCCATGCACAAACCCATGAAGCTAGTAAAGGCTCTGCACAATTTCTGCCTGCTGCCTAACTCCTCGCTATTTTAAATTTGAGAATTGTATTAGGGAACAGACCTCTTGTTAGCCCTCCCATATTAGTGGCCCTAGGGGCAATTGCCCCCTAGCACATGCAAAAATGGCTCATGTTTACCCACACAAAACGCATCTTTATTTATACATCTCTCTTTCTGATAAGAAGACTATTACTGAATAATTTGTTTAATTGGAAACATAACTGAGATCCAGCATAAAAATAAGCACGTTGTTGTTGAATTATTCTTATTTATATTGCATTGTTATTACCTATGAATATTTGAGTTAATAAATATACTTATGGACATGTGCGTATAAGATACTCAAGAGCACAAACACATAGAACTTAAATATTATTTTATTCTTATATGTGGGAGAATATAACATTACTTATGGATGTGGGAGAACATAATTATGATAGTAAATTACATAAAATATGAGTGAGCATTGCTACCTCAAGGTCCTAAAGACTGGGGGCCGGGCAGCCTGTCAATGGGCTGTCCCACCCGTTTTCGAGGCATGGCTACCCATTATGGGTGTCACTGTTAATGCAACCTAAGAGACCTGCCTGTTCCATCCTAATTGTTGGGGGGTTTGTCAGAGTAACCATTCCTATGCAGCTGGCCTGACCATCCTCCTTTCACTCAAGGGGATGGATATAAAGGAGGGCATGGAGATAAATGAAGCAGCGGACAGAACATGATGGTGTGGGGGATGACATTGGCTGTCTGTCACTAGTATGCTATGCAACTTTCTATCATTGGCATGCTGTGGGTGCTGCCGACGATACCAAATACGCATAGAAATAACATTAGCCAATCCAAAGCTCTTGTTCTGGGTTTCCATTTAAACAAAGCTTTTATTGAACTTAGTAGATAGCAATATACAACAAACAATGTCATGTTTTTGAGAGTGGGACACGTGGGTCCCGTTCAACTGGCTACATCAGAAAAAATCAAACATGCGTTTAAGTTAGCAATGTTCTAGGGTTTAAAAGGAACGTTAACAACCGTGTACTTGATGGTGCATTCGTCAGTTTAGCGATCGTCATGTGTCCTTCTCAGTGTTGGCCAGTTAAAATAGGTGCTAGCTGATGTATTATGTGTCGTCGGGTGGATTGTAGATTCGTAGCTAATGTGATAGTCTATAGAGTTATTGTAGGATGAGGTCAGAAGGGTGGGTGGGTGAGTTGGTGAGGGTGTTTGGAGAGAGGGGGGGAGGTGGAGGTGGGGGGGGGGAAATTAGCTTTGGACCACCTTTCGGGAGGTTGCCCTTTTATTTCCCTCTAATAGGGGTGCGTTCGGTGCGGGTGGACGAGAGCCCGTCAGCCGGGTAGGTACTGCCGCAGTCCTCTCATGTCCACGCGTCACCCCCGCCCACGCCGTTTGCCCTGCCACATAGGCCAGCCATGGCCGCCACTCTCCTCAGTGTCCAAAAGGGATGCTTGCACCGATTCTGCAGTGTATATTTCATCTACTTTTTCCATCCATTGTGCCGTCGTGGGGATTGTGGTCTGTTATCAATGTAGCGGGATCAGGATTTTGGCAGCATTCAGGAGGTGTTGAAGGATGCATCTTCAGTATGTTCCAATGGGGGTTGGTGTGGAGTGCAACAAGGCCAGTTCTTTATCAAATTCCTCTGTGTCTCCCAGTATTTTTTTGTTGAAACGCTTCCCAGAATGGTATGATATGGGGACAGTCCCACCATATGTGCGTTATTGTTCCTGGTCCCGTGCCACACCTCCAGCATGTGTTGGGTATTGCCGGGAAGATTCTATGCAGGGTGTCCAGTGTTTTGTACCACAATGCCAGCAGCTTGTCATTAGTCTCCTGGTATTTGGAGCTTGACGAGCATTTGTGGTGTAGGATGAGTATTTTTTCCCATTGGGAATCAGTGAATGTTTTGGCGAGTAGTTGTTCCCATCGTCGTCTGTAGGTGTTCTTGATATCAAGGTGTCTGACTAGGAGATGCTGGTATAGGAGGGAGATAGCTCTGTCTAGAGATGTTTTTTTGTCGCATAGGCCTTTGAACCATATTAGGTCTCGGTGGAGTGCTTCTCTGTTTGGGAGTGTAAGTGTTTAAGTTGCACGTAATGGAATGTTTGTAGGCTCGTCGGTGTGTGGCCCTCTGTCATCTCTCATATTGATTTCATTTCCGCATTGTGTAGTGCCTTGTGTAAGGGGATGTGGTCTCCCCTGTTGATGAAATCCCAGGTCTGTGATGGTGTACCCCCCCCCCCTATTTTGGGGTTGTGTTGTATTTGGATCAGTGTGCTTGGCGTTGGGGATACGTGGGGACCTCCCCTAATGTTGTCACATACCCTTAGCATTTGCCACTGTAGAGTCTGGGTCCAGGGTGGGTGGTGCTGAGCACCCAATTTTCCAAATCATTGGAATCAGGGATGGGTGTAGGTGGCCTTTGTCCAGTGCTATCCACTGTTTGTGTCTTGGGTGGGTGTGCCAGTCTAGTATTCTCTGCTGGATGGACACTTTGTGGTATTTGTGCAGGTCGGGGAGTGCTAGGCCCCCCCAGGACCTCGGTAGGCACAGTAGGTCATGTCGGAGGCATGCCTGGTTCCCATTCCAGACAAAGCGGGTCATGGCGGTGCGTAGTGATGAGAAAAAGGTCGCTGGCAGGTCCAGGGGTACTGTTTGGTAGAGGTATAGTATTCTGGGTAATATGTTCATCTTCAGTATCGCGATTCTGCCGAACCATGATATGTAGGGGCATGACCACATCTTCAGGTCTTGTTGAATTTGTTGGATACCCGTTGGTGGTAAGCAATTTGACTGGTATAACTCCTCTTATTCTGGGTTTGCTAATGACATTCAAATGATATTTATGGAGGTGGCATTACACCCCCAGCTGCAGAGGAGTTAAACTCTGTATTTACAGCTTTTCATAGCAAATCATGTCCAGGTACCATGATTACCTCAAACCCTTTAAGTTAATATTCCAACTTGCATTGGAATATTCAAACCCTTTAAGTTAATATTCCAACTTGCATTTTTTTGCTTGTATGTATTTAATAGTGCAGAGATGAGGTAATCTAGAACACGTTAGACCTTTGTGTTTCCAAAAAAGGAACAAAGCTCAATATAAAATATATTTATAAAAAGTTTTATAGGTCTGCAGACTGTGGTATGTTTTCATAAAATAAATTATCAAGATAACCCAGATTGGTGATACTGCGAGTAGATGATTAATGCTTTTTACATGCTTTCTACATATATCGAATACAATACAAAGAATGAAGCACACATTTTACAAGATGTATTCTGTCTGAAATCAGCACACAGCACATTTATGCCTGGCAGTAATTGACACAGTTGGAGCATTGTTAAAGGATTCTTGCTGAGAAATACAATGAGACAGACCATGTCAAATACTCAATGGCAGAACAGTACAAGGTCCATTGATCGTTATTGTGAACAAAGGCCTCTGTTCTGTGATAAACAAACAATGCTTCTAGAAAAAAAAAAAAAGCTAAGTGTTGTTGCATTATTAACAGGGGTATTTACTTAAGTAAGGATTGTTGGGAATTCAAAGTGAATTCAAATTGAATAGCTGATTTAGAGAATCTTTTAATTTTGTTCCCTTGGCATTAAAGCGTCTTAGCCACCATCTGGGGTCCTTATATATTTTGCAAAGATTACAGAGGATGATATCACCAATTGCTGTGTGGTGGTCTTAGAGTGCAGTTATTATGGGGAATGCAGCCTATTGCATAAGGGTGTGCACCCTAAAGCACAAACACACACGCCGCAAATATATATATATATATATATATATATATATATATATATATATATATATATATACACACACACACACACACACACACACACACATACACTCCTGTGTGTGTGTGTGTGTGAGGGTGCTATGTGTGTGTGTGTGGGCACTGTGTGTGTTGGCACTGTGTGTTTGTGAGGGTGCTGTGTGTGTGTGAGGGCACTGTATGTGTAAGGGTGCTGTGTGTGTTTAAGGGTGCTGTGTGTTTGATAGTGCTGTGCATGTGTGTTTGTGAGGGTGGTGTGTGTGTGTGTAAGGGTGCTGTGTGTGTGTGAGGGTGCTGTGCATGTGTGTTTGTGAAGGTGGTGTGCGTGTGTGTGTGTGTGTTTAAGGGTGCTGTGTGTGTGAGGGCGCTGTGTGTGTAAGGGTGCTGTATGTTTGAGGGTGCTGTTAGTGTGAAGGTGCTGTGAGTGTGTGTGTGCTGTGTGTGTAAGGGTGATGTATGTGTGTGGATGCTGTATGTGTGAGGGTGCTGTTAGTGTGTGTGTATGTTTAAGGGTGCTGTGTGTGTGAGGGTGCTGTGTGGGTGTGAGGGTGCTGTTTGTGTGTATGTTTGGAGGGACTGTGGGGGTGGAGGTGGACCGTTTAGGAAATAGTTCCCCTCCCTTCTTACCTTTTGTAGGGAGGGTGGAGGGTGCTGCTGCCATCCCTGGTGGTCCAGTGGTGAGTGAACTCTAGCCTGTGGGGCTAGAGTTCACTCCTGGAAGATCTGAGCATTGCCACGGCAACGCTCTGACCTCGCGAGAGGAACCTGGCGGAGCTGCTGGCAAGAGCTCCCTGCCTCCCTCCCTGCCTGTGGGCTGGTGAGAGAGATATTTGATCTATGTGCCCATGGAGGCACATAGCACGGGCCGCAGGGATTAGGGTGTGCCTAGGCACACCCAGGACAACCCGTGCGCACACCTATGCTTACAGGATGCTGTCCCCCGAAGACATTACATCTTCTTTATTCAGCATCATCCGCCAGGAACCCAGGTGTGGAAGCACAACAGTTTTCAGGGATGCACCGAAATTTCAGGTGCAAAATTTTCTGTCGAAAAAGGGTCAAATCTGCAGAAAATTACACCAGGCCCAATCCTGGGTGGGTGCACAGGGTGCACTTCTTGCGCTGCGCCCTTACTCCCCTTTGTTTCTGAAGTGATCCTTCATGGCAAGCTGACACTGAGTTAGCGTGCAGCTCCATGAAATAAATCAACAGAGAGCGCCTCCCCTTCGCGGTATCATGTGACTACCTGGGCTCAATTTGAAACATGCAGAGCACGCCACGCAGGATTTTGATGAGCCACCCGTCTTTGCCACGACAGGGATAATAGCAGGAAAGGGGGCCAACAGAGTGTGCACAGAGCTGGTGTTGGCTCTTTGAGGAAGACAGGTGCCGCTTGGGAAGGAGAGATATGGATAGATTGAAGAGTGGTACACCTAAGAAGAGGGGAAAGTGAGAGACCTGGAAGAAGGGGGTAGAGAGACATGGAAGAAGGGGGGAAAGTGAAATATGGAAGAAGGGGGAGAGAGACATGGAAGAAGGGGGGAGTGAAATATGGAAGAAGAGGGGAGTGAAATATGGAAGAAGGGGGAGAGAGACATGGAAGAGGGGGGAAGTGATAGACATGGAAAAAGGGGGGAAGTGAGATACATGGAAGAAGGGGGAAGTGAGATACATGGAAGAAGGGGGGAGTGAAAGATGGAAGAACGGGGGGAGAGAGATGACTTGTAGTTTATTGGCTTGTAGTTTTTCATATTAGATTCATTAAATTAATTAAAGAGTCTAATATTAATACAATTATAGAAAAAACTATTTTAAAATCATTTGGGGTTTCGGCCCAGAATTTTCATTTCGGTGCATCCCTAACACTTTTGTCAAGTTTTGTTTAATGAACACTATAGTGTCAGGAATACAAGCATGTATTCCTGACACTGCGGTTCTAATAGTACCATTTAGGTTCCCGGCCCCCCTGTCAGCAAGGTAAAAGGTGATTTTACTCCTCTTTTCCAGCTCCACGTGGGTTTCCTTGTTTCTCATGGCTGGCTTCACCCTTGCTTCGCTCCCTTTGCTGATATAATCAAACGTCAGATCATTAAACTTGATGAATCAATGCATTTTTATAAGGAACAGTCTGCAGAGCATGGAGATGCTGAACAGCAGTGCAGCACTAACCCAGGAAGCACCTCTGGTGGTCGTCTGAGTGATTGCCACTAGAGGTGTTCCTAAGCAGTAATGTAAAAACTGCATTTTCTCTGAAGGCACTCCCCCCTGGGCCTGAGAGTAAACCACAGTAGAAATAAATACACACATTGGCTCTCAGGTCCAGGACACTCCCATACAAAATAGGTCAATCCCTCCCCTATGCCTGGGAGATAATTGAGTCAAGCACTATACTAAACTCAATTATCTCCAAACACAAAAAACACATTTTCAAAAATCCCCCAAAATACCTTAAAACACATAAAACCCCCACAAAAGTTACATCCCCTGATCTGGGGGACCAACATATCCAAAAATCACCAATCACCATCAGTTCAGGAATTTCCTGGAAGTCTTAATTTTGACCAATCACACGCATGGTCCCATGCCCAAAACAGTTCCAGAAAATCAGGGCTTGCGGTCGGTCTAGTTCGGTAGTTTGGAAAACGAACAAACTACTGACCATAGCCAATGTTCTTACCCTGGAGCTGCCTTGATTCCCTCATCCAGATGAACAAATACACCGAACAGTGTCCTTATAAATTGTATAAAACTGAACGCAGGCGATGATGGAAGTCCAGCGCTGTTCGGGAGTTTCTGTGTCTGATTTTATTTCCATGAGATTCATGCACAAACACCGCTGCCTGTGTTCATGCGAACAAGATGGCCGCCACCTCGTGGTTTTCCATAGGAATTGCGGCCACCCAGATGAACAATTGTGGCTGAATTTAATATTGTGGACATTTATAATACTGCGGTAATGTAAGTTTATCTTTTTCTGCACAGTCAGACAGACATATTGACAGACAGACATACTGACACACACACACAGACATGCAAAATTACATTTGGAAACCCACCCTCCAGTTTCCTCACTTTTGCTTGAGGGTGACTTCCTGGGGTCCAGTGTGGTGCCGGAGGAGTTGGAAGTAGGGATCAGACTCCCAAGCCTTCTTCCTCACTGCCTCCCCCTACTCCTCCTTCCTCCTGTGCGGCTCTGCATTTTCTCTGGGAGGAAATGACTCAGGGCAGTCACTTCCTCCCAGTGCTGCCGAAAAGCAAGGGAGCAGTGATGATTCAAGCAAGGGGCCCCTGCTGATACAAGCCCATTGAGTGGCCGTAAGTGCATTAGCCACCCAGGGGGCCTGCTTGGTGTGTGGGCCCGTGGCTGCACGGGCTGGCCTGTGGGGATAAGGTAAGATTAGTGAGGGCAGCGGGCCCCCCAGAAGTAACTGGCCTGTTACTCCCGCGTTAAAGATGGCAATCCTATCAATGTCATCTGCAGGTCAGCACCTTTCACTGAACAGTTAGAATATGAAACATATGAGACAATGTCTGAACTTTCTTCATGTTGAGCAGGAAATTGCTACAACTCTTCTGCAAAGTGTAAGCTAGATGGGTAAATGCAGGTAATGTAAAACAGATGTGTATCTAGTATCAAGCATCTTACATTCGGGCTGGAACACTGGGCGAGCAACTCCTTAGCCACACCCCAGCACAGCCATTAACATGCTAGACTCCCTCTGTTGGTGATTTCCTGCTCAGGGAGCGGTTGTAGGCTGTATCCCCAGCAACCGAGCAGAGCACTCTGCTTCCTGGTGCCCCTTTCCTCTGAAGGGAACAGGAAGTTGCCTGTGCTCACAGTGCATGGCTCTCCTGCTCCCCCAGCAGAAAGAAGTACAACTTCTTGCAGCCTGGACCTCTTCTCCTCTTCACAGCATCCAGATAGGCTCAGGGGAATTGTTTATTATGGTTCAGTGGCGTACACACAATCCATGGGGCCTTGGGGCAAAACTGATCCATGGCCCCACCCCTCACCGCCCCCAGTGTTGGCTTGGGCAGGGGTGGGGAGGGCAGCCACTTCCCTGAAATTAGGTTTTGGAAGTTGGGATGTCTGAAATGATAACTTTTTACTTTTTTTGCAATTGAATTGATCATTTGATCTACTATTCCTTTCGCTGGCTGTGCAACAGCCAGTGGGCAAATAGCTAAAAACCCTTGGTGATTCAAGGGTTAATTATGTGGTAGCTGGCCAGAACTTGCTAGCAAGCCGCAGCATTTAAAAAAAAAAGTAAAAAAATCCTGACCCCCATGGTCAGTGGGTGTGGGTTACTAATTTTATGCCGGGACATACAAGCCTAATTTCCAAATATTGGCAGCATGTGCAGGCTCTAATTACCACCCATGGGCGGTGGGAGGGATCTCTAAATATAATAGAAGGGAGGACCTAGTGACCCACCCCCAAGCTCCCACTCATGGGTGGTGGGTATAATACACAGGGGATGACCTAGCATTCCACCAGTGAGCTTGGCAATTCAGAAATACTCACCCACACTAGACCACCAGGGTTTGCATTGTCCCCCCTCCCTGAGAAAAAGGTAAGAGGGGATATATAAATAGGCCCTATACCATCCAACACAGTAACCCCTTCAAGCATTACACCCCTCACACAGACACTGCACCCCTCACACACAATGCACCCCTAATCTCCACAGCATATCTCACACTCACATTGCACCCTCACACACACACTGCACCCCTCAAATACTGCACCCCTCATACACACTGCACCCCTCATACACACTGCATCCCCTTTAAACTCTTTAGTTACCCTATGCACACACTAGATCCCTTGTATGCAAAAGCACCAACTAAATACACTCTACAGCCCCTACACACACTATGTCACCTATACACACATACACTAGAGCCCCTAACCACACTCTTGCTGCATCCCCTATACACACTACAGCACCTACGCTCTACAGCACTTGGCCACACAAAAAGAATACGGCTCCATTCCACACATAATACACCTAAAACACACAAAAAACACAACTGAAACCGACCTCTTTATCAAAAACACAACACTACAATCAGCTCACTCTACTTTCATGCAATCACATTCACAATAATCATGCCTGGCCCTTTTGTGCTCTGGTATCCCACTTATGGAGACAGCAGAGACAAGTCAGAAGCAAACATAGCACAAGTGTGTCATTAAATCCACTTGTGCTGCGCAGAACAAATACAGGGATTTTTCTCTTGCAAGTGCGCTTCAGCAGATCTCTGCACATGTGTGGCCCTGGAAAAGCATTAAACCAACATGCTCACTTTGCATGGGACATGCTCTCGTCACTGTTGATTACAAAACACCACCGTCCAAGCGCTATACGGCAGAGTTCTCAGTAGCTGTGAAAAGTGTGAGTTAGTCTTTTTATTGGCTTGTATACATTCTATTTGTGTTATTTTACCATGACATATTTCACTATCATTGCTTTGTACTTTATTTCTTTTGAGGGTTATATCCACCACCATACCATTGGATATCCTGTTTGTATGTATATACCATTTAAATATTTTATCTACCTCTAATACTTCTTTGGTTTACCACTCTGTTTTTTACATTTCTGGTCACTGTTATCAGGTATTGGGAATCTCTGCTGGTTCATTGCTGCCTTGTATTCTGTTATTTTAGTGAGTGCTTATATCCTATTATCTTTGATATAATCAAAGGATATCTAGAAATGTCTTTCTAAATTATGGAATGTCTCAAAGTCCAGGACTGAGCTCACCAAGGTGTCTGAATCGAAAGAATATGCCAATATTCCATATGATAAATGTTTAAAATTTGAGGCCCAAGTCAGAGAAGTTATACTCACTGGTAGAATCTTGAACAATAGAGTAATAAACTCACATGCTGTAGCTAACCAACAAATTCCTTGAAAAAACAGAAAGCAATATGCCACTATTGGACACTTACGGACACTTGCAGAGATGCCACCTGGAAACAAAGCTCTTCGAAACAAATAGACTTTCACCATCCCTTCCAGATGTCCCTACTAAGGAGGGAAAAAAAAGTGACTATTATGGGCCCAAATCACTGTGTCATACTTTTCTTTCCTACTGTCTCTCTTTTCTAGGAGCTCCATATTGTTGGTGTGTCTGAGCATATACTGTGTAAATAAGATGCAATGTTCTTTTTCTGAAATTACATTTAAGTGAAAACATTTGTTTTTCATAAATCTCCTAAATTTTCTAACTGCTCCACCCCGACCATATCCCTAAAATGAAAGTGTCCCTCTTTGTCTATTTGTAATGCTGAAAGGCAGGGCCGTCTTTACTGTGGGGCAAACGAGGCAGTTATTATTATGTTATTTATATAGCGCCATCAAATTCCGTAAACGCTTTACAATGGATGGACGAACAGACATGAAGTAGACAAGTTGGACACACAGGAACAGAGGGGTTGAGGGCCCTACTCAATGAGCTTACATGCTAGAGGGAGTGGGGTAAAAGGACACAAAATGGTAAGGATAGTATTAGACTAGTGACAGTTGCAGAAGAGGAATCAGTTGGGAGCTATTAACAGTTTAATTGATACGCTTTTATGAAGAAGTGTGTTTTTAATGATTTTTTGAAGGAGTGGAGACTGGGTGAGCATCTAACGGAGGAGGGAAGCGAGTTCCACAGGAACGGTGCAGCCCTCGAGAAATCTTGAAGGCGAGCATCAGAGGCGGGAGTACGGACAGAAGATAGACGTACGTCTTCAGCAGATCGTGAGGGCCTAGATGGGACATACTTGTGTATGAGGGAGGATAGATAGGTTGCAGCATTATGTAGAGATTTGAAAGCAAGAAACAGAATTTTAAATTGAGCTCTATATCTTATAGGAAGCCAATGTAGGGATTGACAGAAGAGTGAGGCATGGGAGGTGCGGGCGGACAGGAAGATGAGCCTCGCCCCCGATTTCATTATGGACTGTAATGGCGCAAGTTGGGAGCACGTAAGACCACTGAGAAGCGGATTACAGTAGTCAAGACGAGAAAGGACAGTGGAATGGACCAACACCTTAGTTGCATGCGGGATTGAATGTGGTGTGTATAGTGGAAGTGAATTAGAATGTGTGTAATGGATGTAGTGTTTGTGTGTATTAGATACTGTTTGTGCAGTGAATGCAGAGTGTGTGTTTGTGTAGCGGATGCAGTGTGTCTAGTGAACGCAGAGTGTGTTTGAGTAGTGGATGTAGTGTGTGTACAGTGATGTAGTGGATGAAGTGTTTGTGTGTACTAGATTCAATGTGTTTAGTGGATGCAGTATCTGTAGTGGATGTAGGGTGTGTATTAGACGCAGTGTCTGTGTATAGTGAATGCAGAGTGTTTCAATGTGTGGTGGATGTAGTGTGTGTACTGTGAATACAGGATGTTTGTGTAGTGGATGCTGTGTGTATAGTTAATGCAGAGTGTGTGTCAGAGTAGTGAATGCAGAGTGTGTGTCAGTAAAGTAAATGCAGTGTGTGTTAGTGTGTAATGAATGCAGTGTGTGAGTGTAGTGAATGCAGTGTGTGTTAGTGTGTAGTGAATGCAGAGTGTGTGTCAGTGTAATGAATGTAGTCCGTGTGTCAGTGTAATGAATGTAGTGTGTGTGTGTTAGTGCAGTGAATGCAGAGTGTGTGCCAATGTGTAGTGAATGCAGAGTATGTGTGTGTTAGTGTAGTGAATGCAGAGAGTGTGTTAGTGTGTAGTGAATGCAGAGTGTGTGTTGTACTAGTGTATGCAGGGTGTGTGTCAGGGTAGTGTATGCAGAGTGTGTTGTATTAGTGTATGCAGTGGGTGTTGTATTAGTGTATGCAGTGTGTGTGTCAGTGTAATGAATGCAGTGTGTGTCAGTGTAGTGTATGCAGTGTGTGTCAGTGTAATCAATGCAGTGTGTGTCAGTGTAGTGTAAGCAGTGTGTGTCAGTGTAGTGTATGCAGAGTGTGTGTGTCAGTGCAGTGTATGCAGTGTGTGTGTCAGTGTACTGTATGCAGAGTGTGTGTGTCAGTGTAGTGTATGCAGTGTGTGTGTTGTACTAGTGTATGCAGTGTGTGTGTGTCAGTGTAGTGTATGCAGTGTGTTGTACTAGTGTATGCAGTGTGTGTGTCAGTGTAGTGTATGCAGTGTGTGTTGTACTAGTGTATGCAGTGGGTGTGTGTGTCAGTGTAGTGTATGCAGTGTGTGTTGTACTAGTGTATGCAGTGTGTGCATGTCAGTGTAGTGTATGCAGTGTGTGTGTGTGTCAGCGTAGTGTATGCATTGTGTGTTGTACTAGTGTAAGCAGTGTGTGTGTCAGGTAGTGTATGCGGTGTGTGTTGTACTAGTGTATGCAGTGTGTGTGTCAGTGTAGTGTATGCAGTGTGTGTTGTACTAGTGTATGCAGTGTGTGTCAGTGTAGTGTATGCAGTGTGTGTGTGTGTGTGTGTGTGTGTTGTACTAGTGTAAGCAGTGTGTGTGTAATTGTAGTGTATGCAGTGTGTGGTGTCAGTGTAGTGTATGTAGTGTGTGTGTGTGTGTTGTACTAGTGAATGCAGTGTGTGTGTCAGTGTAGTGGATGCAGAGTGTGTCAGTGTAGTGAATGCAGTGTGTGTGTCAGTGTAGTGTATGCAGTGTGTGTGTGTTATTGTAGTGGATGCAGTGTGTGTGTCAGTGTAGTGAATGCAGTGTGTGTCAGTGTAGGGTATGCAGTGTGTGTGTCAGTGTAGTGAATGCAGAGTGTGTCAGTGTAGTGAATGCAGTGTGTATGTCAGTGTAGTGTATGCAGAGTGTGTGTCAGTGTAGTGAATGCAGTGTGTGTGTCAGTGTGTTAGTGTGTAGTGAATGCAGAGTGTGTGTTGTACTAGTGTATGCAGAGTGTGTGTTGTACTAGTGTATGCAGAGTGTGTGTCAGGGTAGTGTATGCAGAGTGTGTTGTATTAGTGTATGCAGTGTGTGTGTCAGTGTAATGAATGCAGTGTGTGTCAGTGTAGTGTATGCAGTGTGTGTCAGTGTAATGAATGCAGTGTGTGCCAGTGTAGTGTATGCAGTGTGTGCCAGTGTAGTGTATGTCAGTATAGTGTATACAGTGTGTGTCAGTGTAGTGTATGCAGTGTGTTGTACTAGTGTATGCAGTGTGTGTGTCAGTGTAGTGTATGCAGAGTGTGTGTCAGTGTAGTGTATGCAGTGTGTGTGTTGTACTAGTGTATGCAGTGTGTGTGTGTGTCAGTGTAGTGTATGCAGTGTGTTGTACTAGTGTATGCAGTGTGTGTGTGTCAGTGTAGTGTATGCAGTGTGTTGTACTAGTGTATGCAGTGTGTGTGTCAGTGTAGTGTATGCAGAGTGTGTGTGTCAGTGTAGTGTATGCAGTGTGTGTTGTACTAGTGTATGCAGTGTGTGTGTGTCAGTGTAGTGTATGCAGTGTGTTGTACTAGTGTATGCAGTGTGTGTGTCAGTGTAGTGTATGCAGTGCGTGTTGTACTAGTGTATGCAGTGTGTGTGTGTCCGTGTAGTGTATGCAGTGTGTGTTGTACTAGTGAATGCAGTGTGTGTTTGTCAGAGTAGTGTATGCAGTGTGTGTGTGTGTCAGTGTAGTGTATGCAGTGTGTGTTGTACTAGTGTAAGCAGTGTGTGTGTCAGGTAGTGTATGCAGTGTGTGTGTGTGTCAGTGTGTTGTACTAGTGTATGCAGTGTGTGTCAGTGTAGTGTATGCAGTGTGTGTTGTACTAGTGTATGCAGTGTGTGTGTCAGTGTAGTGTATGCAGTGTGTGTGTGTTGTACTAGTGTATGCAGTGTGTGTGTGTCATTGTAGTGTATGCAGTGTGTGTGTCAGTGTAGTGTATGCAGTGTGTGTGTGTTGTACTAGTGAATGCAGTGTGTGTGTCAGTGTAGGGGATGCAGAGTGTGTTAGTGTAGTGGATGCAGTGTGTGTGTCAGTGTAGTGAATGCAGTGTGTGTGTCAGTGTAGTGTATGCAGTGTGTGTGTGTTAGTGTAGTGAATGCAGAGTGTGTCAGTGTAGTGAATGCAGTGTGTATGTCAGTGTAGTGTATGCAGATTGTGTGTCAGTGTAGTGAATGTAGTGTGTGTGTCAGTGTAGTGTATGCAGTGTGTGTGTCAGTATAGTGAATGCAGTGTGTGTGTCAGTGTAGTGTATGCAGTGTGTGTGTCAGTGTAGTGAATGCAGTGTGTGTCAGTGTAGTGTATGCAGTGTGTGTCAGTGTAGTGTATGTCAGTGTAGTGTATGCAGTGTGTTGTACTAGTGTATGCAGTGTGTGTGTCAGTGTAGTGTATGCATAGTGTGTGTGTCAGTGTAGTGTATGCAGTGTGTGTGTTGTACTAGTGTATGCAGTGTGTGTGTGTCAGTGTAGTGTATGCAGTTTGTTGTACTAGTGTATGCAGTGTGTGTGTGTCAGTGTAGTGTATGCAGTGTGTTGTACTAGTGTATGCAGGGTGTGTGTCAGTGTAGTGTATGCAGAGTGTGTGTTTCAGTGTAGTGTATGCAGTGTGTGTTGTACTAGTGTATGCAGTGTGTGTGTGTCAGTGTAGTGTATGCAGTGTGTTGTACTAGTGTATGCAGTGTGTGTGTCAGTGTAGTGTATGCAGTGTGTGTTGTACTAGTGTATTCAGTATGTGTGTGTCCATGTAGTGTATGCAGTGCGTGCTGTACTAGTGTATGCAGTGTGTGCGTGTCAGTGTAGTGTATGCAGTGTGTGTGTGTGTGTGTGTCAGTGCAGTGTATGCAGTGTGTGTTGTACTAGTGTAAGCAGTGTGTGTGTCAGGTAGTGTATGCAGTGTGTGTGTGTGTCAGGGTGTTGTACTAGTGTATGCAGTGTGTGTGTCAGTGTAGTGTATGCAGTGTGTGTGTGTTGTACTAGTGAATGCAGTGTGTGTGTGTCAGTTTAGGGGATGCAGAGTGTGTCAGTGCAGTGAATGCAGTGTGTGTCAGTGTAGTGAATGCAGTGTGTGTGTGTCAGTGTAGTGTATGCAGTGTGTGTGTCAGCATAGTGAATGCAGTGTGTGTGTCAGTGTAGTGTATGCAGTGTGTGTGTCAGTGTAGTGAATGCAGTGTGTGTGTCAGTGTAGTGTATGCAGTGTGTGTGTGTCAGTGTAGTGAATGCAGTGTGTGTGTCAGTGTAGTGTATGCAGTGTGTGTGTTAGTGTAGTATATGCAGAGTGTGTGTCAGTGTAGTGAATGCAGTGTGTGTGTCAGTGTAGTGTATGCAGTGTGTGTCAGTGTAGTGAATGCAGTATGTGTGTGTCAGTGTAGTGCATGCAGTGTGTGTGTCAGTGTAGTGTATGCAGTGTGTGTTAGTGTAATGGATGCAGAGTGCGTCAGTGTAGTGTATGCAGTGTGTGTCAGTGTAATGAATGCAGTGTATGTCAGTGTAGTGTATGCAGTGTGTTTGTTAGTGTAGTGTATGCAGAGTGTGTGTCAGTGTAGTGAATGCAGTGTATGTCAGTGAAGTGTATGCAGTGTGTGTGTCAGTGTAATGAATGCAGTATGTGTCATAGTAGTGTATGCAGTGTATGTCAGTGTAGTGTATGCAGTGTGTGTGTTAGTGTAGTGTATGCAGAGTGTGTGTCAGTGTAGTGAATGCAGAGAGTGTGTCAGTGTAGTGTATGCAGAGTGTGTGTCAGAGTAGTGTATTTTCACTTTCACTGACAATATCGTCGTTGTAATACATGTTACTGTTATGAAACACTAATATTTGTGTTTAGCGAAGTCTTCCGAGTACAACAGTACCCCCATGTACAGGTTTTATGGTGTCTTGGAAAGTTACAGGGTTAAGTATAGTGCTAGCAAATTAAATTCCCTGGACTTTTTGCCTGGGTTGTCAGGCTGGTCCTGCTAATTGTAATTAATAAAATTACCTAATTATGTAAAACTATTACATAAATATATACGTAGAATTATTATATTTGTGTGTGTATATAAATATATGTATATGCATATATATATATATATATATATATATATATATGTATATAGTTTTTTAAAATTTTTTATTTATATATAGATATATATATATATATATAGTGATATATACGTATATACTTATGTATATAGATATATATATATATATATATATATATATATTATTTTGTTCTACATGTATTTTGATATCAATATATATATATTAATTTTAAAATACAGTTAGAACGAATTTACACATATATATATTTTTTATAATTTTTTTTTTATTAAATTTTTTAACGTATCTCCAGATTTATTTATTTTATATTATATATAAATATATATGATAAAAATGATATATATATTTAATAAATATCATTGTACGTGTATTTTTATATTAATATATTTATAATTTTATCTATTAATATTCGAATACACTTATATATATATAATAAATATAATAAATACACAAGATCCAGCGCACTCTCCTATCTACTAAACAGCAACTTCAATGTTGACAGATTTTATTAGTTTGTAAAAGTTTTTTTTAAAAAACACCTAATCTAGGCAAAATAATGGGGATTTAGTTACATTATATGATCATACATTGCATAAGCCTGCCACAACGTCAATGTACCCCATCTTTGGCAGGTCCTACTCTCACAGTCTAATGTCTGCTCTTATGAGATTAACCACTTACTTGGGAAAAAATTCCATCTGAGGCTCTCTGAGGTACAAGGCTAAATAGGGACCTGAGATGAGGCACCTGTAACAGGGAGGGGTGCAGAACCAAGGAGTTGGCTAGACTCCCAAATATATATAGGAAACATGGGGGGATGGTTGCACTCACCTAAACATGCTTAAATGGGGTGCTGCTGGGGGCCATATTATACAATAAATACACAAGATCCAGCGCACTCTCCTATCTACTAAACAGCAACTTCAATGTTGACAGATTTTATTAGTTTGTAAAAGTTTTTTTTTAAAAACACCTAATCTAGGCAAAAAAATGGGGATTTAGTTACATTATATGATCATACATTGCATAAGCCTGCCACAACGTCAATGTACCCCATCTTTGGCAGGTCCTACTCTCACAGTCTAATGTCTGCTCTTATGAGATTAACCACTTACTTGGGAAAAAATTCCATCTGAGGCTCTCTGCAGTACAAGGCTAAATAGGGACCTGAGATGAGGCACCTGTAACAGGGAGGGGTGCAATTTTTTCCCAAGTAAGTGGTTAATCTCATAAGAGCAGACATTAGACTGTGAGAGTAGGACCTGCCAAAGATGGGGTACATTGACGTTGTGGCAGGCTTATGCAATGTATGATCATATAATGTAACTAAATCCCCATTTTTTTGCCTAGATTAGGTGTTTTTAAAAAAAAACTTTTACAAACTAATAAAATCTGTCAACATTGAAGTTGCTGTTTAGTAGATAGGAGAGTGCGCTGGATCTTGTGTATTTATTGTATAATATGGCCCCCAGCAGCACCCCATTTAAGCATGTTTAGGTGAGTGCAACCATCCCCCCATGTTTCCTATATATAATAAATATATATATGATCTAAGTATATATTTAATTTTACACTGATTTAACTTTTATTTTATTTATTTTCAGACGGTAGGGGGAGTTCCTGTCATTACAGGCAATGCCTTGGACGGCTATGCTGTCCATGTTATCGTGAGGTCCTCGCAAGGACCTCGTGATCACATAGCCCAGGGGGGCCGAAAAGGATGGAGGGGGACTCCCTAGGCTCCCAGGTGAGTCCCCATACCGCGATCACCGGTGTGGGATCGCCGGCGACCGGGTAAGTACAAAGGACGGTTTGGGCGTTCTATGCCACCCTGCGGCGTTTAGAGCCACTTCCTTAAGGATGGCATAGAACGCCCGCCATCCTTAAGGGGTTAAGCAGACGTACCTTTGCATGTGATCAATGTTTCAGTCCAACTACCTTGATATATTACGGAAGCTTGGTAATGGGACTGAAATGGTGAATAAATGTAGTGCACAGCTGTAAAAAATTATGTTATTTTGTTTATTTTGAAGTCCTGTGGGTGCGCTCTTCACTTTAAGGTGCATATTTTGTGCTGGAGTATTCACCTTGCAACAAGACTGGGCCAATATCTGCTCATTACATATGGTACACATTAATGGCATTTATCTTTGGATTATGCATATATTATTGTACATTAATATATGTGTAAATCTTATAAGCATAATTATATATATAACTAACACACACATTAATATACATGTTATATATATATAAATATATATATATATATATATATATATATATATATCCCCTTTGTATGTCTCTTTCTACCTTCAGCCCCTCTGTGTGCCTCTTTGTCTCCTCTGTATGTTTCTTTCTCCCCCTCACTGCTCCTCTGTGTCCATGTCTTCCCTCTCCTTCCAAGTCTCACTCTTCCTCCTGTGTCTTTTTCCCCTCCCCCTGTGTCTTTCTCTTCCCCCTGTTTCTTTCTCCCCCTCCCCTGTGTGTCTCTCTTCTTTCTCCCCTCTCCCTGTGTATCTCTTCCTCTGTGTCTCTCTCTCTTCGCCTCAGTCTATTCCCTTTCTGTCTCATTCTTCCCACTCCCATTTACCAAAAGAAGTCAGAGGGGGCTGGCCACGTTCCACGCTGGTCCTGCCGGGCCGGGTGGCTGTCTAGCCGGTTTTGGCGGCACACTCACTAATGCTGACAGCAGTGAGCTGTGAGCATAGCAGGACTGAAGGAGTGAGCATGTCTCTATCATGCTCCCTCGCGGTTCCTACAAATTTCCAGCACAGCCACATCATAATGTTTATCTATGACTGCATGAGGAACTGAGTTTGCTGCATCTGTCCTGATCTAATGCTTGTTTTCACCATTAAAATTCAATATCTGCATTCATTTGGATACTTAAAGGACCACTCTAGGCACCCAGACCACTTCAGCTTAATGAAGTGGTCTGGGTGCCAGGTACCTCTAGGATTAACCCTTTTTTTTATAAACATAGCAGTTTCAGAGAAACTGCTATGTTTATAATGAGGGTTAATCCAGCCTCCAAATCCTCTAGTGGCTGTCTCATTGACAGCCGCTAGAGGCGCTTGCGTGCTTCTCACTGTGAAAATCACAGTGAGAGCACGCAAGCGTCCATAGGAAAGCATTGTAAATGCTTTCCTATGCGACCGGCTGAATGTGAGCGCGGCTCCTGCCGCGCATGCGCATTCAGCCGATGACGTCGCGATCAAGATGGAGAGGAGGAGGAAAGCTCCCCGCCCGGCGCTGGAAAAAGAGGTAAGTTTAACCCCTTCCTCTCTCCAGAGCCCGGCGGGAGGGGGTCCCTGAGGGTGGGGGCACCCTCAGGGTACTCTAGTGCCAGGAAAACGAGTATGTTTTCCTGGCACTAGAGTGGTCCTTTAAGCAACATCGTACATAGGCAATGAATAGGCAATGAATTTTTAAACCACAGCACTTTATTATTTTCGTTTACACTGTTTGGGGTGTTTTACTAGGGTAGGAGGAGTTAGAAGCCTGTATGGAGCTTTATAGAGGGAAGCAGTAGCTTACTTTTTCGTATGGCTTTGTCTCACTGAGGATTATCTGTTATGAATAGTCAGTGTTAAGCATGTTGCTACACTGACTCTACTAACAACCTGCAGTGCAGCTGCATATAGCCTTTCACTGGGGATCGAGTGGTTTTTCTATACCAGCTGGCTACTTTTAGAGCAAGACCCTTCTAGATATATCAGCTAGTATGCTATGTATCATTGATTCAAGCAGAACCCTCCAGTGTAACCACTATTAGGGGCCAAGTGTCTCTTTATTAGTATTTGGCTATGGTTCACTGGGTACTTACCTGTACATACTAGTCTGTGTGAGTCACCTATATGCTCTTTTGCAACCACTTTTAGGGGCTCAGTGTCCCTCCATTAGCTGTCGATATAGCCCATATTTACTTGTTTCAAGAGAGCTGCTTTTTTGAGGGGCAGGGAGAACCACAGCCTTTTATGTCTCATGTGTACACATTAGTCAATAAGAGTTACTATGTATCACTGATCCAAGCAATATCCTCCGGTGTAGCCATTTCTAGGGGCTTTAGTGTCTCCTTAGTACGTTTTGGGCACTTTTCACTGGGGATTCATTTGCATTTAGTAGTCAGTCTGAGTAACTAGGATACTCTATTGCAGCCATTATTTGGGTACGCGTGCCTCTCAACCTATATCAATGCTACGCTTGATAGTAAAGACATTTACTTGGTTATAGGATATATACCCTCCTCATACCCCTTGTCTTAGCTCCTTCCTGAGCTCCCTGAGCTTCGTTGGTCTCCTCTTCCCTTTTCTAAGTGTGTGTATTTAATTTCATTATTTTTTATTTATTATTTTCTTGTTCATGGTCTTGTATACCAATTAAACGATTACTAACTTTTAACAGACAACGGAGATTTATATCTCACTGGTGTTTCCTGGACGTCCTGTCCGTGGTTTACACCTTTCTCTTTTCTTTTTTCAACATCGTACATATCATAAATAGCAAACCGATGATAGCAGATCCACTTGGAAAATATCAGAAGGTAAAGTTTATATTCCCCATTAAAAAGAGTTTTTAGGCATTTAATATGTAACATAGGTACCTCCATTATTCAAAGTAATCACGTTACCCTGCCGTATTTTGTATCTGACCACTTCAAATTTAACTTTGTATTATATGCATGTGTTAAAAGTTCTTACAATAAAGTATACTTTGGAGGAACAGCTGGGCTCTTTATTATCTATTGCACTTATGAAAGGAAGCTAAGAAATGCACTCAAGAAAGATGAAAGCCCTATAGCCTTGCAGACTTTGGAGCATGGCCATCAAACTTGTCAGCTGAAGCATATGATAATTGAACACATTCAAAATTCCCCAAGAGTAGGTGTTAGGATAAAATGTTTCCTTCACTGTGACGCACATGGGAACTTTAAATTGGACGCTCTGCATCTTAAAAGATTAAACATATTTCAGATATCCACTTGATTTTTGATTGATCACTGAACATATTCAAAGTTATAGTTCTTACGGAAGAGCTTCTATACAGTATCTGAATATTGAAAAAATAACACTGTATTTTGTAGTATTTTGTATGAATCAGTCACCATTGCTTTCTGGCTAAACATTTTAAAATTGCTTGGCATTTCACCACAATTAACTGTTTAGTGAATAAAAGTACTCCACATGCTGTCATACCTCTGCCAAAAGTCAAGTGAAATTTGCAGCATGTTTGGTGTCAATTGTTCTTGTTAAAAGTGGAAACAAATTGGAATATTATTTATTTATTTTTTACCAATGGTCAAATCAGCATCTAAATCAGATAAAACATCAGACTATATTATGAAACTACACTGCTCACATGATCCCCAAAACTATAAGACTGAATATATGAGATATTCTGGCTGCCTAATAAATAGTGTTTTTAGTTGCACCATGCAGATGATAGGATACAAATGTGGTGTAAAATATCAGGAATCCTCTGATCTACCCAGCTTTTTTAATGTTTTTTTACACAATGCCAAGAAAAGATAATGAATTCTCTATATTGTATAAATTGCACTTAATTGACATTACATCAACACAAAACTAGATCAACTACTGGAAAATTGTTATTCCCTAATATGTTAACTGAACTTTAAGCAAACACAGGAGGCTGATGTAGACTTTAGCAGTCAATTAATAGATCAGCTGGCAAGAAATGCTAAATTAAGATAAGTTAAAAAAAAAGTATCTCTTTTTCAGGAAATGTGTGGAGATGCTAAAGCTATTTGTGCTTAGAGTATACCTTTAAGAATGTACCATTAAAATTGATCTTGACTTTTACCCCGATCCTTTATTAGTGCATTTAAATGGCACATCATTATCACTAATGATTTTTACCATCAATGTTCCTGCCTTCTACAACCAAGGGTAGTATGGCCCCTAACCATACTCTGCGGTTCAACTGAGCCAATTACTAGGCTCCAGGCTTGTGAGTATTTTACCTATTTGTTACAAACGGTATCACGCTATATATACACATCTCTTTCCTTGAGATACTGCTGAATGCAGAAAACTCCTAAACTACTCTCCATAAAGAAAAAGGGGCAGGTCGCCTAAACGAACCTTCAGTCGAATAATTTGCAGAGCTAGGTTATAACTCTGGAAAATGTGAGTGTTACAATTTATCTGTATAAGGGTACTGCACTATTTCTGTATGTGTGTATATATATATATATATATATATATATATATATATATATATATATATATATATATATATATAGTTTTTTTTATTTTATTTAACTTTTTTTATATTTTTCTTAAAGGTATTCACAACATTGAATGTTCAAGGATATGTTTTTCAATTTTCTTGCCGTTAAGGACCAGGGCTGTTTTTACATTTCTGCCATGTTTGTGTTTAGCTGTAATTTTCCTCTTACTCATTTACTGTACCCACACATATTATATACAGTTTTTCTCGCCATTAAATGGTCTTTGAAATGATACCATTATTTTCATCATATTATATAATTTACTATAAAACAAATTCTAAAATATGATGAAAATATTTTTCAAAAAAAACTTTTTCTAACTTTGACCCCCAAAACCTGTTGCGCATCTACAACCGACAAAAAACACCCATGCTAAATAGTTTCTAAATTTTGTCCTAAGTTTAGAAATACCCAGTGTTAACATGTTCTTAGCTTTTGTTTGCAAGTTATAGGGCTATACGTAGTAGGACATTGCTGTTTCAAAATATATATATTTTTTAATTTATCAATAGTGACATTGTAACACTGTTATCTGTCATAAATCTCTGAATCACACCTCACATGTACATATTTTTTTAAAGTAGACAACTCAGGGTATGTCCAGTCTTTTTTAGTAGCCACTTAGTCACAAACACTGGCCAAAGTTAGCATTTACATTTGTTTGTGTGTTAAAAAACTATTATGAATGCTAACCTTGGCCAGTGTTTGTGACTAAGTGGCTACTAAAAAAGACTGAACATACCACATTTGCAATACCGTGGATTGTCTACTTTTGCAAATGGTATGCCATCATGGGGATAATTCTCATTCCTGGGCAGGCCTGTCACTAGCGGGCAGGCAAACCAAGCAATTGCTTGGGGTCCCGAGCTGGCCCGGGGCCCCAAGCAGAGCCGGTGCTTCCTATAAGGCTGCAACTGCCTGAGCACTCTATAGAGAGCCTCAGGCGGCTGCAGCACTCCTCTCTCCTTTGTCCTCCTCTTCCCTGTAGCCTGGCCGAGCTCCTCTTCTACTCTTCTCTTTCTCCAGGCTGTCAGTCCGGCCGGGTACTGCGCTGTACAGAAGATCCAGTTTCCTGTTCCCGGCAGGACTCACAGGAAGTGCAAACTGAGTGCTCACTTCCTTTCAGTCCAGCCAGGAACAGGGAACTGAATCTCCTGTACCGCGCGGTACCCGGCCGGACTGACAGCCAGGAGGAAGAGGAGCTCGGCCACGATACAGGGAAGGGGAGGTGAGAACATGGGGGGGGGGGAGTAAAAAAACATAGGGAGGGAGGGGGGAGAGTAAAAAGAACATGGGGGGTAAAAAATACATAGTGGGGAGGGGAGTAAGAATGACACAGGGAGAGGGGAGTAAGAAGGACACAGGGAGGGGGATGGGGAGTAAGAAGGACACAGGGAGGGGGAGTAAGAAGGACGCAGGGAGAGGGAGGGAGGAGTAAGAAGGACACAGGGAGGGGGGAGTAAGAAGGACACAGGGAGGGGGGAGTAAGAAGGACACAGGGAGGGGGAGTAAGAAGGACACAGGGAGGGGGAGTAAGATGGACACAGGGGGGAGGGAAGTAAGAAGAACATAGGGAGGGGGAGGGGGATATCCTGTGGTTCCTGTAGGCTTTGTATGCATGTGGGGGGGGGGGGCTTGGGGGGTCTCCATGTCCATTTTGCTTGGGCCCCCCAAATTCCTTCAAACGGCCCTGTTCCTGGGCTACCATACCAAAAGCAACATAACCAATCTGGCAAATTTCAATGTAAAAAAACTAAAAACCAAAGCCTTATATTTGACCCTGTAACTTTCAAAACCACAATAAAACCTGTACATAGGAGGTACAGTTATACTCAGGAGACTTCGCTGAACACAAATATCATTGTTTCAAAACAGTAAAGTGTGTCACAACAATTATATCATCACTAAAAGTGCCGTTTGTGTGTGAAAAATGCAAAAAGCTTAACTTTCACTGACAATATCATCGCTGTGTTTTACGGTTTTGAAATCTTATATTTGTGTTCAGCGAAGTCTCCTGAGTAAAACAGTACACCCGATGTACAGGTTTTAAGGTGTCATGGAAAGTTTAAGGGTTAAATACAGTGCTAGCAAATTTAATTCTCTGGACTTTCAGCCTGGGTTGTCAGGCAGGTCCCTCAAATTGCAATCAATAAAATTATTTAATTATGTAAAAATATTACATGCACATAGAATTTAAATATATATATATATATATATATATATATTCATATATTTGAAGTCTACATGTATATTTATTTAATTATGTATATGAATATAAATATATATATATATATATATATATATATATAAATATATAGTATTATTTTTATTTATGTGGTTCTCGTTTTGCGACCTACCTTTTTTACGACGACTCACACTTACGACCAGCTCTCTCGTGGGGTGGTAAGTGCGAGCCGTCATGGGAATTAGAGGAATTCCCTGCTCTGCTGTGTTCTTCTATGTTCGGGGAAATAAGTGGTGACTTACAGTATACATTTTTAATTTCTATCTTACCACAAAATGTCTGCCAGTGGAAATTTCCTGACATTATATAGCTTACAACTAATATTCAATGGAGCTTAAATATATATGTATTAGTAGTTAATAGCTTAATATATTTTTTATCTTTTTTGCAGTAGTAAGAATAAATTATGAACATGCATATATGCATTTTAATTTTGATAGCTTTTGGCAAGGCTAATTAGCCCATAAATTACAAGAAATTATAGGATTTGTACACAAAATTGTATGTGCCAATATAAGCTCTCTATCTTTGGCATAATCCCTTCATTCACATGCATGTTACAATTCCATTTTTGGCTATGTGTTACCTATGAAAATATCACATCACTATTTTTTTTTTTTTTTTTTTACAAACCCTTTTACAAAGTCAGTGAGGATTTTAAGAGGGACAAGAAGTAACTCTAAAAATGACACACGCCTGCTGTAAGTGTCTGCATTTCATTTTCAACTTTGCTATTTGAACAGTAATTGCATACAAATTAGGCAATGCGCTCCTCTGTTAATTAAACCCACGGGAGTATTAAAATGTAATAAATCAGATGTAGAACGGCAGAAAAGGATATGTATGTAATCTTAAATTGAAATTCCATAATGGAATATGTCACTGTGGAGGAAAAGTGTTGATATACAGCACTATAAAAGCAAAAGGAAATTTGAACTAAGTATATAAAACTAGTGCAATTCTTATTGATTTCTGCTTGCAAAAATTGCTGATTTCCCACAGTAAAGCTATGTATGATTCAACATAACTTATGTGTTAGTGAACCAGACTTTCCTAATTACAGTGCATGGATCTGCATATGCATGAACAAGATCCCAAAGCAATGCAATGATGGTGGTTGGATGCAGGCCTCTGGTCGTTAAATGCATAGTCTCTGAATTGCCAAAGGCTAGGCCATTGGATTTTCACGCAGGGGATCTGGAGTCCTAGTAGAACATTTGGAAAAGCTGAATAGGCTCAACAATGTGATGTAAAATACATATTTGGGAGTTGCACCTTGATATAACCTCCTGAACTTATTGAGTGAGCAAAACCGTACTTTGCTCCTGACCTAGAACATTAATTTTCATTAATCTCACCTACCTAACACACAGTGTGCACTATATTGCTGATTTTCTGTTTTTGTATATACCACTGAGAAGAAACCACATCACCTACATATTCCCAGAGTGAGGGTCATACTACTCCACGCTGTCTGAAGGAGCCATATATGAGGCTCCAATAAATGTGAGTGCATTTCCTATTTACCTATTTTAAAATACTCAAATATCATAAACTACTATGCTATATAGTGTCAATTTCTGTTATCTATTTCATTATTCCTGGACCATCTTCTGAGATCAAGAAACACGCCGAAATATCCTTGTGCAGGAATTAAACCACTCACGCTCCATTTCGAGTAAATGCATCTCTTTTTCTCCTTCACTTCCAGTTGTATTACATACTACACTACATTATCCCCCCCCCCACCCTCCTGTTTTTTGTTACATATACCATCGGAGGCTATATCAAGGTGCTGCTCCCAGCTCCTTCCTTCCACTACCTCATACTTCTTCCGGATAAAAGAGATTCCAGTCTGGGTTGTTCAAGCTGCCTTCTTGCAATCACCTCTTCAGTATCTCTTTAGAGCCGAATCCTACCTTTTGGTTGCTAAATACATATTTATTGGCTCCTAGGAACAAAACTCAAATGCAACATTTTGTCTACAAGGTCCTAATTGTGTAATTGCGGCCGAAACATTGTATTTGAATTTTGTCCCTGTGAACAATAAAGCTGTATTTTGCTCCACATTGTTGAGCCTATGCTGCCAGCTTTTCTGAAAACCTATAATACCTTGCTCTAGAAAGGGCTTAGCTACATTGAAACACTAAAAAATAATTGACATGAACACACAACTGAGTTTTAAATAATGTAGCCCCTCTCCCCTCATGTGTTTTTAGTTAGCACCCTCTACCCTCTTGTGCTTTTATTTGCCCCCTCTCCTTTCCCCTCCTTTGATTTTATTTAGTCTCCCTCATCTTCTTTAACCCACCTGCCCTGTGCTTTCTCTGTCCGCATTGGAGGTGCCTCTGCTTCCTGTACCCGTTCTCACAGGAAGCAATTCTATGCTCTTTGTGAGCATTTCCTGTCATACCGGGTAGGGGAACAGAGGCTCCTCTACTGTGGTCTGACTGCTCGGTCACGCTACATTTTGTGACCTGCTATGCAGTGCGCTCCCCTCTGGCAGATCACAAGGAGATTGCACTTCCCTAATAAGTGACACCCGGGTCCCTAATAAGTGACCTTCCCCCCCGCAGCCAGTTAGTGCCGAAACGTTGGGGGTATTGGGGACTCGTGTTTCTGCCAGTTTAGCCTTGTGAGAATTTTGGTAACTATTACTGTTTTATTTTGATGCCTTTATATTGTCACTTTGTAATTTTGCTATATGCGTATTATGCCAATTGTTGGTCTATTAAAGTATCTGCATAACTTTCTTTGTTGTTTTTAAGTGTGCATTCTCGTTTTGATATGATTAATGGTTGTTTGGTACTTGAGGGAGTATCTGTGAGTAAAAGCACCTAGTGATATATTTTGTCTATATTCTCTCCATACGGTGTTGTTGTATGAATGTTTTAATTACACATGTTGAAAGGGATTATATGGTTAAAAATGTCTTAATAGCTTTTTCTTGTTGTAAGCGCCTCTTATCAGACAGAAGCGTGACGGATGGCGCAGCCAGTGAGAATAGTGTGAGCTGAACGAAACAAGAAAGCTCTATGACATGCAGTAATTACTTCCATGCATCATCCTTACCAGCTGGTTTAATACTTCATTCTCATTTACTCTGTAGTTCTATCATTGCTGCAGGACATTTAAAGCAGTCCTCTTAATGAAAATGCATGAGATCTTGCTTTCTTCCTTACACTCCAGTCATTTTCTTAATATAATTTGATGATACGTATAGATCTGTTGACAAGTGATGCAATTATTTAGCATGTGCACCAAGATTCAGGTATACATACCATTACAGAATATAGGGTAACAGCTCATAATCGAGACTATACAATCTCGTCCCTACCATACCAGTTCACTTTTAAATTTATAAACAAATAAAAAAAAGACGAAAAACAAATATATTAAGAAAATCCCAATGGATTGGCAGAGGTACTTATTGCTCTGCGACTCACCCTAGCACTTGAAGTCAATTTATTTTTTCATTTTTCAAAACAGAGCTAAACTGGAGATAGCATTTGTATTATTCAAACACTTTTTATTTCTGCATCATGAACACTTTTCATTAAATTTGAGTTCCTATAAAACAGATTGTAATGAATACCAGTCCCCAACACAATGAAATTACCAAGATGACAAAAAATACAAGGGCTATAAATCAATAATTTATTTTCAGAGTTAGTATTCATTTTTCAAGTTATCACCTCGCAGAATAATTAATAAGGTGTATAAAAATACTAAACTGATTATTTTTTTAGTCTTTGCATACTGAGTGATTCTTAATGCAAGGGCAGTGCAACGTGTAAAATGAACTGTAGAATTATTTTCAGATTTTAGGTATCATGCTTTTGGAGTAAATTAATCATTAAATTAATAGTCCGCTCATTTGTGCAAAAAAATTCAGCTCTTGCTAAAATTAGATTTGCAGTCTGAATGAAAACAAATTTTGCATTTTTTGATATATTGATGCAGAATGCTTATAAATTATAGGCCTAGGACTAAGAATTAGATCAGGTATATCTGCTGATTGTCACAAGCTTACCTAAACAATTATTATGGCAGTCAAATGTTTATATGTAAACCACAAATTATTATTATTACGATCATTCAGTTATTTATATAGCTTTTACAAATTCCAGGGAGCTGGATACACTAATAAAGAATATAGGAAAATGTTGCAACAGAAACTTGCTGATACAGTAGATTTTAAACATCCACAATCCAAATGTTACTATATAAAACAGGGCGACCCTATAATGTTACATTGTTATGATTGCAGTAACATTAAATCATTGCAAAAAACATTCTCTCAAGGATTCTGGGGGTTGTGGCATTGGTAAACATATTTTATGGGGTACGCTGCTGTTCCAAGAATGTCATTATGAAGAAAGCGGGGTTATGTATTAAACCTGTCTGCTAAATAAATACATTGTTTACTTATTAACTGGAGACTTTGTAACTCAACTTTTCATTGTATCGGAGACACTCTAGTCACCTAAGAGTTTATATGATCTGGTATGATACAAGCCCTTTAATACAATGTCTTGCCACATTGTACAAAGGTTGAGTTGGCGCACCGTATGACTATAATATAAATACGTAATAATAATAATAAAAAAAACTTTTATACAATTTAACACATTTTAATCTGTGAGAGGATTAGAGGTAGACAACAAATTTACTAATCAACATTAATAAATTATTATATAAGAGGATTTATTTTAAAGAGAAAGTGCCTAAGATTATTAACATTAAACTCAACTAACTTATATAAGAGGTCAAGTATCCCACTGGAAAATTCAAATTTTAGATATTTTAAACTGTGCGCCAACTTAACACATTCTAATCTGTAAGAGGAGATTAATAAATTATTGAATAAGAGGATTTATTTTCGAAAATAAAAAGGAGAACAAAAATTGAAAGCGTCTTAAATTATTAACAATAGTATCTTGCCACAGCATCTCCCAGCAGTGATAGCTAGGACGCAAACATAAATACATTCTCCTCCCAAACTCCCACAACAGTGGGAGGAATGTAGGGGTATCTTTATGTACTGATAGTAATACCTAATATTATGGATGATACAGACCACACAATATTGAAGCTTGTGTAGATACCAGCTTATTTTGAACCTAGAAGAACTACTAGTCCGTAATAAACCCGGCAGTCTGTGATGTATCCTAATGGCGATTTATTTGTACATCCCGTTGAAGAACACAAAATGCAGATGCAGCTCAGTGTATTCAGACAATATTTTTTACACCAACTGGTTACTGTCTGCTGTTTAAATTATATTTATCTACAAATGTCTGAAAGATTTCAAACTGTGTTCAGTTTGTTGCCAAAGTAATTAATTCTAGGAAAGTCTGCATGTTTGGCAAGTCCCAGAACACATGTCCAACAGAGATACAATGAGGCACACAAGATGGAGGTGTAGTACTTAGTTAACCCGTAAATCCTTCCATAGGATTCATGTGAGGTCCACTACTGCCTCTACACAGCTTTACACTATCAAACCCTTAACAGTGTGTAATGCCTCAATAAGTCAATCACCATGTCAAGCCTGAATATTATGGGTTTGTGTTAATATTGTTAATCTGTTTTGGGCAGCAAAGGCTTTATTTTGCAGTTTAGATATTGGTGACATAGAGTTCCCATAACGCACAGCCAACCTAGATTTTCTATGCTCCTCTTGCAATGATAGCATTCACCACCACATTTTAATCTTGCTTTCTTTCTTCTTTTTATTTTTCAGTGCCAAACAGGTATGTCTTTTTCCAGACTGTTCCAAACATGGAGCCAGAATGTATACATTTCACTATGGTACCTTCCTTCATTCCTTTGTTTTTGTATCATATTCATCCTCACCTTACGGTATCCCTGCTCAGCGGCCATGTGTCAGTGTACCTGAATCCTGCAACATGTTGATTGATGCCGGCCGCTGCGGATTCACGGCAAATTATAGCCCCACGTCCGCCCACGGTAATAACGACGTCAACGTGCATGTGACGTCACGTGGGACACGCGCGCATGTTCCGGGGTCAAAGGCCGATTTAGGCCACTCAGAAGTGTAAAAGGCTTATTTAAACACATTTTTACTTTCACTCATTGCCCTGTCGTGGTTTATTTCTGAGTTTTTATTTCTGGTTACTGACTTTGGCTTCGTTTGACTTTCCTCTTTTCTGGTATCCCTGACTATTGGCTTTCCCTTATCGTTGTGTCTCATTCTGTGTCCCCGACCTTGGCAAGTATTCTGACTATTCTCTGGTACGTTAAGTCCGGCCATTCTAAGGCCCGGTAAGACATTACCTGTTAGTCCTAGGTGCGATACAGTTCTACGTGCTGGATCAACTTGTAATCCTGACAGTTTTCCACTGAGTATGACACCAATGTCCCTTCTTGGAATGGGCCTGCCTGGATATCTCTTTTTATCATTGCCTTTTTATTAGAGCAAAAACAAGACTATACGAGAGTAATGAAAACGGGAAATTGCATAATTACTTGCCCTTGAGTGAATATGCCACTACAACGAGAACTTTCATTTTCGTATCAGACTGAATTCATTCGGAAGGGTATCCCACATAGGAGATTATAGCAAATTCTCCATTGATCATCGGACCTCAAGGGATATCAGCTACACCCCACTGACAAATTGTCTGAGTTTGCAAGCTCTCCTGTGCAGAGCAAACCTGCTGGAATTTCATATTTTGACTGGCCTTGTAAGTGGGATCAGTCACAAAATCAACTAGGTCTCTCAGTGACAACACAAGTGAGTTAAAACATGTTTGAGACCTGAATAGGTACTAATGGAAGGGCAAGTATTAGATTTTTGCTTGGTCTCAGTGCTCTCATAAACACTGCATTTTGGGTATCTTACAATTAGTATCTTGCTCTGATTGTCCTAACAAAGCCCCCTGTAATGGGATTCATTTTTTTTTTGACCCTCAATCATCACCCCATTCCTTTTCCATATCGTCCAACATTGGCACCGCAAGAAGCAGGACACCAGTGGGAGGTAGTCAAAGAGGGTGGGCTATGAAAAATATCATCATTGGCTCGGCCCAAATGAGGCAGTCTCTCATGGAACTAGCAGGTCAAGCTGGTGTGAATACATGGAAGACTGCCTTCCAATCAAGCAAGCCAGCCCACTGAGGATAGGCAATGCAGAGGACACTGTTTCAGTCTAATGATTTGCTTGCACTACATTTTTTGGGGATGTTCTCTGGTCAGGATGATGGGACAGAACCTAAAAATACGTTCTGTACCACCCAAATGGGGATGGTTGGGATGCATGCTTTTCTGTCCTGACTCTAGCATCCTCTGCTTGCCAACACATTTTATTCAAGTCTAAATGTGGACTTTGAGTTATGTCATTTTTTTGTGATATCCATTCAATAATATTTAGTGTTCAGCTATAGTTCATGTCTTACTAATTGCTTTTTATTTATTTATTTTTTCTTCTCTTTATTTCAGATGAGCCTTATATTTACATATATTATATAGTTTTACATGCTGTAGTATTGATCTGTAAAGCAACTGATGGATGCCCCCTTCTTCATCATTTGTCTCTTTTTTAATTATTTATTTGCATTTTACAAGTATTTAGGATGCAATATTTTTTATAGTATTTTTCATTTTTTATTATTTTTTTTTCTCATCCAATTGTTAGCCATAAAATATTTAGGCATATTTCATTAACTCCAGAAAGATTAGTCCTGCGCTCACTCCCATCACTGGGCGGCTGCAAATGACTACAGTACACATCAGCCCCAATATATAGTAAAAACCAAAGAAAAACAAGTTACGTGCTCTCTCTCTTTAATCCCTATGTATATTTAGACAAATTTAGTTTTTTTAGTTACCTCCAATGGCCATGAGAGGATGAGCCCACCTGCCAACGTCAAGGCAGACCCCCCTAGGTGGGTCCTAACTCTAACCACTTACCTTGCTTCCTTGAGCCTCTGGCAAAAATCTCTACTGAGACGGAAAGGGGTATTTTTTATATACACCCCTATACATTATTAACCCTTAATAGGGAACACATGGGATGGGCGGCTGCATTGTAACAAGGCTGAGTTATAAAAAAAATGGATACAAATGCAGAAAGATAAGTCCTGCGCTCACTCCCATCACTGGGCGGCTGAAAATGACTACAGTACACATCAGCCCCAATATATAGTAAAAACCAAAGAAAAACAAGTTACCTGCACTCTCTCCTTAGTCCCTATGTATTTTTAAACAAATGGAGGTTTTTTAGTTACCTCCAATGGCCATGAGAGGATGAGCCCGCCTGCCACGTCATTAACTGTAGGTTTCAAGGGGTACTTGAGGACTGGGTTGGGAACCACTGTTCTATATCATACATGCATATCTTATTTACTTGTTCTCAAAGTAGCATTTTTTGTATTTAGTCTATACATGTAAAGTTGTGCCACAATGTCTTAGGACACCTGTATCTTTACTTAATACAAATTGTTCATTTACATTATCTTTTTTGTTGTTGTGTTTTTAAATTTTTTTTATGGTGTATTTTCCTGTATAATATAAGCATTCTCATTCTATATATTTTCAAAATCATATGTTTCATTTATTCCGTATATACATGTAGAGTTGTGCCAGGATATATTGGGATGCATGTACCTTTAGTAAAAACAAATTGTCCAATTGTACCTTCTGTTTTAGTAATTGTATATTGTTGGTATGTTTATTTTTTTATAATATATATATATATATATATATATATATATATATATATATGTGGATCCTTGCACTCAGGCTGTATAGCTGTCTATAGCCATGTTCATAATTACCAGGGGTCTCAGTTATCCAAAATTTCTAAAGAGATGGCTGTACTCTCGATCTTCAAAGAAAATCCAAAACTTTATTATAGTTCCAAAAAAATCAACATTTTAGTCCCTCTGATCTTTGATCCTGAGGAAAGTCCCCCAGAGGGACTGAAACGTTGCTTTTTTAAAATGGAACTATAATAAAGTTTTGGATTTTATTTGAAGACTGAGAGTGCAGCCATCTCTTTAGGAATTATATATATATATATATATATATATATATATATATATATATATATACACACACACACACACACACTTAACTTGCCTTTAACATACTAATTTGATTTTATTCAGTCCATACATGTAGAGGTGTGCCTTGATGTCTGTTATTCTAACACAAATAAGGTGTTATTTCATTTATTTTATTATTATTATTTGGTTAATTTTGTTTATTTTTACATATTTTGCTCTTTTTATAAAGCTCTGCCATTGTATAGTTACACAATGAGCCTTTATATTAGGTTTTGTCAATTAGCATTCAGTATGTAAATTATGTAGAGGTTACCAATTGGAAGACTCTTCTGCCCATTATATTCTGACCCGGTAACGGATAAGAGCCATCTCAAATGGAAGAAGCACATTCAATGCGAAATGCTCCTCGAGTGATGTACCTGGACTTTATACCAAGTAGCCACGAGGTTGGATCATTACCTGCATCAAAATATGCAATAACTCTATTTGTGTTCTAATAACACAAAAATGCATCTATGTCACATCTAATGCATTAGAAATAAAGTTTGGGAAACATTTTGGAAGCTATTTTAGGTCTGTGAACCTTAAATTGGGCTAAACTGTACATCGCAAGTGTTGTGGACTATGTCAACTTATTTTTTGACAGTTCTGGTCATAGCTACATTTACCTGTGTACTAAAGAGTAATAAGGCATAATATGGCTGGATGTCTGGAGAAAGGGTTTGTAAATACCTTACAACATTAAATTATACTTGGACAGTGAAAGTCTTTGCTGTTTCCCTTTTCAGAGGATTGGACCCAAGAAGACATCCCAATGAATTTATCATGACACTATAATTGTAGCTACTGATAATGCTGATCTGCAAATGTTGTCTACTTTATTTCACATGGTTGAGTCACAATATGACATAAAAATATCATGAGATATTGTTGATTTTTCTTTGCTTTCTGTAAATTACTAAAATACAGAATCAATATTTTCTTGCCTTTCAGTTTCATATAACTACCCATTTCCTCCATTTTTTTTAAAAATCGCCACTTGTTAATGAGCAGGGTCACATCCATACCAATTATTCTAGCGAAAGGGTCATGATAAATACATAATTCTGCCAAATTAGCAATGTGATCATTTGCTCAGTTAATTCTGTTTATGTTCAGCGGTGAGTATCTGGAAGACACAAATACAAAAGAATTAAAAAAGGCCTCAAACCAACAGACAGTTTGAAGCTGGCTGCACATAGAATTGTTGCAGCTGTCCATTTTGGCAATATTTTTCACAATAATTGTTTTCAAACTGTACCTCTTGGAGTTAAACTTGCAACTTCTGGAGTTCGACATTTAAAACTTCACCAGTGAAGTGAGGTATGACTGCTAATGAAATTACACTGAATTCAAATGAGGACTAGGGCTTAAGACAGCATGTTATACTGTTGGAAGACTGACTATAAAGGATTGTAGAGGGCCAGCAACAATACACAAGACGACTGTATGATTTCACTAATGATCTATTTGATTTGAATTTTATCTTATGAACGCAGGGCTCCCAGTTGTCCCACTTTCAGGGGGACAATACCTAATTCAGGGTCCTGTAGCTCCATCCTGAGTTAGAATGGTCTCTGGGCAGCACAGCATGAATGCCTCATTAGAGATGCTCGCACTGCAAAATGGGCACTAGAACCATGCAAAGAATGCTTCAGCAGCGTTCTCTACGTGCTGTATGATGGGGGCCAGTTAGGAAGCTTTCTGCCAGCCTCCTTGATGCCAAGCTGACAGACCCGTCCATTATGGCTGTCCATCAATTTACTGGAGCATTACATAGAAGGTATATTTTTGACAAACAATGTATGAGTGGTCAAATGGAAAGTGCACGTTTATATTCATTTATACACTATGTTGTTGTATTTATTTATTTATTTTTTTAGCAGAATTTCATCTATTTTTCCTGTTCATAGCTGACATGAGTGGAACCATCTGTGGCTGTAACGTATTCATCTCAAGATTTGATGTTTTATGTGCTGGGCATGTTATTTTATATAGCACTGCTGTAACAAATGATTATTCAGTTACTATGGCCTTAATGTCAGCTTGAATTAATCTAGCCAATAACTTATGACCACTCTCATAAACAAAGCATTTTCACCCACAGAGGGAGTATTTATTTGAATAAGGTATTTATTTTTATTTTAATAAGGCAAGAATGAACACCCTTTGGGCCTATAGATATTAGAAGAAAGGAATCAGGCTTCCCTTTCTCCTGTTATTATTGAGCTAGTGGGCTTTTGGATTATTAAGTTCTATCATTTTGTTCAGCTTTTCTACTTACTAGGCTTAAATTATGACTCGATTCAAAGAATTTTAGCATTGAGAGTGTTTTAACTTGGGGTAGAAGCCATTTGGAGAAGAAACACTAGAGGTAGAGACAATACATTAATTGAAGATGTTATTTAGTGTCCCGAAAGGACCATTTCGGGCACCATAACAACTTAATCACAATTAAGTTGTTAAGGTTCAAGAAGTTCCCACACGCCATCTTACTTTAAGGGAGTAAACAATAAATTAAATTATTTAACTTCAAACTTGGAAGACGTTTGCTCTGCCCCTCTGCTTCATTTCAAAGCTGGTCACTAACTCCCCATTTAGAAAAGGGAGAGAAAAAAAGTCATACCTTTTTCGCTCTGAATGAGGAGATAGGGAAAACTGTCAAAACTGATTAGTTCACCATCTTTGATCAAGTAGATGCCCAATCATTTCTTAGACCAAAGCACCACATTGCTGGACATCAGTGTTCAGCATACAGAGGGTTACACATACAGACCGAGAACCAATGCCAGGACAGTCTGGGTGCCTCCGCCAATCACTGCCAATCACTGCCAATCACTGCTTCCTAGTACCTCCAAGTACTTCCAAGCACTCCACCAAACACCATCAGCACCGTAGTCTTCACTTCCAGCGTTACAGCTTGGCTGGGGTCTCGCCGTCCTCCACCCATCCAGGATCCAACTTCCAGTGGGCAGACATCTCCTACTCCAGAGAGTATAGCAGGCTGCTCTTACAAGAGCAAATGATTATAACCCAGAGAAGTATAGTGATATAGCAATCCTTAGGGTAGATACAGCCGTTTCCCCCACACATGAGACAACGCTCTATGTTGAGAGTAAGCAGGAACTCGTTTAATGGTAGCCACAATTGGCCTTATATTCAGGTCCCCATGCAAGGGGCACTCCCACCTGGACCTGAGAGTAAACCACAGCAGAAACAAATACACAATTACATTGGCTCTCAGATCCAGGATACTCCCATACATAATCACATAATCCCTCCACTGTGCCTGGGAGATAATTGGATCAGGAACTGTACTAATCTAATCCAATTATCTCCAAGCCCAGAAAAACATGCAATACAACACCCCCCAAAGGTACCCCTAAAACACATGGAAACCCCACAAAAGTCATATCCTCTGATAGTCCCAATCTGGGGGACCAACATATCCAAAAAAAATCACCCAGATCGGTACAGCGGTTCGGGATTTCCATGGAAGTCATAATTTTGACTGACCGTGCACATGGTCCTATGCCCAAAACAGTTCCAGGTTTTTAGGGCAAATGGTCGGTCTCTCTTTATGGATTACAAAAGTACATAAATCACAAACATGGTCTTTTGGCAGGAGGCTGTCAAACAGGCCCCTCCAATAACACGTTGCGGAGGCATTTCTGCCACATCTACTAATTAATGCTAGATTTTACTTAAATTAGTATTTAGGAGCAGTTATTTATAGACTAGTTATCAATTCAAAAGATGTATCTTAATTATCTAAAATGTATGTGCAAGAATAGAAAGACAGTAACCAATTGTTCCATAGAACCACTATTGACTCATTCAGAGTTCAACTTTGGGAATCGCTCTAGATTCTAAAAGGTAGGTTTGCTAGTAGAATTTCAATATTTGCTATTCATAGTGGATATAAGTGGTATTGAATTCATTACAGGCAAAGTTGCTTGTCACATTACCCACAGTTAATTTCTTACTTTTTATTCTTAGTCCATTAGTGATGAAATATATTTGAACTTTTTCAATTTAGATTTATGCAAACATTAGTAAAATCTTCCCAGGAAAGAGCTGAATACGATAAAATTTATGAAAAGCCTTACATATTTTATTTCTACAGAGTGTTTATTTCATAAAACCTTTTAAAACTGATAAACGCATTTTAAAATAAAGGAATTCATCCGCCATTTCTGCTAAGCGTGAATGCATTTCAAGTGATTCATGAACCATTCACGTAATAGGCACTCAGCCTGCAATCCAAACGGGGTAGAGATAAGTCAATCCAACCACATAAAGGTATCTGGAGACAATGAGAATTAGCAAGCTGTGCATGAGAACTCAGTGCCAGACAGCTGCTGTTCATTTGCATCATGTATTGTAACTAAGCCAACTTTCTCTGATTTCTAAGAGTCTTGAATCAGTCTTTTCCATTGATGATCATTTACACTTTTTATGATAGAATTGTGCACGAAGCAAATAGGCCTATGCACCCAGATTCTGGAAGTTTTACTGTGTCCTTAACTATAAAGGGTCATAATAGTTAGTCAGCTAATGGTTCAGTCAGCTAATTTAGAAAGACCTCATTTATCAGACATACTCTTACTTTAACAGTACTGTTGGTTATAGGTAAGTGAAGCAGTGCTCTCACTTCCCTGAAGCTGATCTAGATTCTAAATAAAAATTAATGAATTTCAAAATGTATTCCAAAATAACTGAATTAGAAACATACTCCATATCAATTCTATTTTCAGCTTGACTATTTTGGCCTTAAATTTGACATTTTCTTTGAATTCCCAGAAATTTGTACCTCCTACATCTGGCAACTGCTGCACACAGCAGGGTGTCCAAAATGTAGATCCCCGGATGTTGTAGAAGTACAACTCCCTTGATGCTTTGCGTGCCTTTAGAATGCCTTTACAGTGACACAGCATTATGGAAGCTGTAGTTTTAAAACATCCGGGGATCTACCTTTTGGACACCCATGTATAGTGGATAGCAAAATAGGTAGTCATAATTTGCATAATATCAACATGGTTTAGACACTGTCAATGTGTTTGTGATTTTGCCTCTGTGAAGTGAAGGGAACCTGTATAGCATATAACTCAATTTTTTATTTTTGATAGGTGGATTAGGTTTCAAATATAACATTAAACCCAGCCATGGAAGTTCTGTTTTGTGCTCAAAGCAGTGATATAAAAAAAAAGAAAAAAATATCTATAGTTTAACATATACACTATATGTGTGTTTGTTTACATGTAACAGAGCTCCAAACTGTCCTGGTTTTGGCAGGACGGTCCCTATGTTGGGGTCCTGTCCCACCATCCTGATTTAGTTCCCTGGTGTCCCACATCAGGGAACACCAGGAAACTGTCCCCATGCAGACAGTGCAAGTGCATCATTAGACACACACTTATAATTTGAAGCAGGCACTATTACCATGCAGATACATTTCAGCAGCACTGCATGGTCCTGTATTTTGGAGGGGTTGTCTCAGCTAGGCCTGCTCACTATGGGTGTGTTCACTGGTGCAATTTGCAATGCTGTGAAGCAGAGGCGTAACTAGAAACCATAAGGCCCGGTGCGAAAATTGCCCTGGGGGCCCCCTCATACATTTCCCCTCCCCCTCCAGCCCCTCCATGTGTCACATTCATGCCCTCCAGCATCTCCAAGTGTTTCATTCTCGCACTACGGGGTGAGTGTGGCATGGTTGGGGGGATGAGTATGACAGAAATGGAGGAGTTCATGTGATAGGGTGAAAGGGGGTGAGTGTGACAGAGGGATGGAGAATGAGACAGTGCTAGAGAAGGTGAGTGTGATAGGGTGAATATGGCATAGTGATGGGAGGTGAGTATGATATGGGTGAGTGACAGGGTTGGGGGAGTTATTGTGAGTGTGGCAGGGTGAAGGGGGGTGGCAGTTACACAGACACACATGCAGATAAACAGACAAACACACACTGACATACATGCAGATACACACCATGTAACACATACAGATACATACACGGACACACTGCAGATACACAGACACTTAATGACAAACATTCAGATACACAAAATGACACTCATACAGATACAAACAGTGACACACATACAGATACATAGGCAGACACTGACATACTGATAAACAAATAGACATACATGCAGACAAACAGATACACATGCAGACACACACAAACATACAGAGACAGACACAAATACATACAAACACACATACATACACACACTTACATACAGACACACACTTACATACAGACACACACACACACACACACACACACACACACACACATTAGGCCGATAAGTTTTGCTTTTAGATCAGGTTCCTTTGATGCCCTTACATGAAAAATTGTAAAATAAAAATACAGCTGGCAGCTCAGTACAAATACAAACGGTTATGCTAAATAAGGGTTACAAAATAGCATAAACATACTCCACTGTTTGAAGTACTAATAAATGTCAAGCAGTAAATGTTTTTTGCTATTCCTATCATTACACTATTTGCAATTCATGATTTCATACCTCCATCTGAAACCACTGAGGCCGGGAAAAAAACTGCCGAATGCTGGTATTAATAGAGCTTGTATGACGCTCTTTAACATGTGAGTGGACATTTTTTACACCTGGTTCTTGTATTTTTTTTTTTTTTTTTTTTTAAATTCTTTATTTTTGTTGTGCATGTGATAGGCAACAATAAACATTTTGTACCGCTGCGCCCCAACAGCTGCAGCGGGGATTGACCAACAGATATTATTAGCATAGTTAAAACAGTTATAACAGTAATTGTCTTGCACAGTTTTTTATATTGTGTGACCTTGTGTGTTGTCATGTTTCCAGGATGGCTTGTAGAGGTGGTTGCGAGCGTGTGGTATGTGGAAGTGTGGTTTTTAATCTAGATCCGTGTTAGGATTGTGTCGGTCCGGGCCGTTCGATATAGCTCTATCTTCTGATAGTGTGTTTTGTAGCTATGGAGGGTGGGTAAATTGGCCCGTCTTAGGTGGCACCCCTGACCTAGGGGGTGGCGGGGGGGAGAGTAGCCTGTGTGGAGCTGAGCACCTGTCCAGTAGTGCCCCTTTACCAGGTTCTATCCGTCGTGGGGTGGTGGGTCTTTCCTGGGGGCTCACATGTGTGTGGTGCAGTAACATATTTACATATTGTTAGTTAGGAACGTTTTGTAACAGTGTCTGGAAGTCTACTTTGCAACTTTGCAGGTAGGTATACAGTCTTTCCAGAGTCCAGGTCCCTGGGTGGGTGGCCGTGCCAGCGTCGGGCACAAACTGGTTTATTCGGGAGGGTTTCCAAGCATGAGGGTTCGCCCGTCTGTCGTCGGTCTCTACATGAGGTGGTAGACCCAGTGTCGTGAGGAAAGTTGGGGCTTCTGAGAGCGATGAGAGTTTGTGTACTGTCCCTTTGTGGTTAACCACCAGTAGCCTGGGTGACATCCAGCGGTATTTAATCCCTGCCGATCTCAGCTTGGTTGTGAGAGGTTGTAAGGATCTTCGCCACTGCAGGGTGGACCTTGTGAGGTCCTGGTAGAAGGTAAGGTTAGCGCCTTCGAAGGTGAGCGGCGTCTTGCCCTGCAGCGCTGACCAGATGGCGATTTTGTCTTGTGAGTGTGAGTATCGCACTATGGCGTCTTGTACTGCCGTCGCTGGGGCCTTGCTGGACTTAGGCAGGCGGTACGTTCCATCTAGAGTGACTTTTTTGGCCTGTGCGGCCGGCAAGATGGTGGCCACCAGGCGCCTCACATAGTGGGGGAGTTCTTCTGGAGTTACCGAGTCCGGTATGCCCCTTATCTTAAGATGGTTTCTTCTGGACCTATCATCCAGTGTGGCTAGATGTATGGAGAGTGCTTGTTGCATGGTTTGTAGGTGGTGGACGGTTTCTTGTGTAGCATTCATGCCTTGTTTGAGGTCAGCAATATCCCCCTCTGTTGTGCTCACTCTGTCATTGACGCTCTGTATATCTGCCTTGATGGCTGCCATGTTAGTTGCCAGTAGGTTTTTTATTTCTCCCACTAAGTTTTGGAAGTCCCTTTGGGTGACTGGGGCTGACCCATCCCCTGTAGTTTGTGCGGTGGGCTCTGTGCAGGGCTGGACTGGCTGTGTATTGGAGCCAGTCTGTGGGGGACTCTCTGGCGTTTCCACGGCCCTGTTGTACCCAGGCGGCGCCATTTTAGGAGCAGGCTGCCGCTGAAGCATGTGCCCGATGTGCTGTGCCCCTGATGGTGTGTGTGGGGGCGATTTTGGGGGTCTGCGGCCCATCCCTGCGGCTGTTGTGGCCTGCCCTGCCAGCCCCTGCTCTCCCGCTGTACCTGGTGTAGTGAGGGCGCCAAACAGTGCCTCCAGGTCCAGGCTCTGGGTAGCGTGGTAGGCCCCGGTCTTCCTCTTTTTCTTTGGCGCTTTGGCCGCTTGGAAGAACGGCATATGTCTTGCCGGGTGCGTGGTCTCGGTGCTCCCGGGTAAGTCGCTTGGTGCTGCGGGTTTTTAGGGGTAGTTTTAGGGGTTTTTCTCCCCGTTTGGCTCGGAGCTACCGCGGCTTGCGTCCGCTCCGGTTCAGGCGCAGGCTCCGCCCCTGGTTCTTGTATTTTTAACACCCATCTGTACGACTTCTTCTTTCTTTCATTTGACCACTGAGGATTGCAAGATCACCACAAAGATCAAGATTTCAATTAAGTGGTCTGGTTGCAGTGGTCCTGTACTTTGATCCGTGCAATATAAAGCATTGCAGTTTTGTAGACACTGCCATATTTCCTTTGCAGTGATACACTCACCTCTTCCAAATAGTCATTAGTGGTGCTTCCTTTGCAACAACTAAGTGAAACTTGGCCTTGTAACCATTAAATTCAATGCTTTCCTATGAGAAGTATTTGACTGCATGCACATCTCGTCCTCAATACTCCTCAGTTATGATTGGATTGGACAATGAGCGAGGAAGCGATGAATCAGTTATGATGTTGCAGGAGTCGAAGTGGGCAACAGCACTGAGGATGTCTTGGCACTGGAAAAAAGGTAAGTTCAGGTTTTTTTTTTGCTATTTTTTTTATGCACAGGGGTTGAATCTAATTAGAGACTAGGGCACTATATAGCTATGAATAAAGATGTATATTCTTAATGCTATAGTGTTCCTTTAAGCACCAATACTTCTGTGATAATAAAGCATGCGTAACCCTTTGAGTGCTTTGAGTAAAGCACAGAGCTAGGTGCAGCTTTGCTAAGCATAACATTTAATGTATAAGGTACTAGGCATATAACAATTATACCTTTAAATAATGTACTAATGTACTTATCAGGTTATAATGAAAATAAAATAATTTCCTGGTATATTTTAATGAGATATTTACAGGGTTTGGCTTTTATGCTAAAAGCAGAACTAACATCATTACTTATTCATATCTGTAGGGAACAAAATGGCATAAAGCTACAGACTTAAAAATTCCTCTGCAGTACCACTTACTATTAAACTTTAACATGATAGTTAAAAGAAGCAAGATAGTGTCAAGACATTTTAAGAATTAGGATCAAATGCTTTTAGTTTTTACATTTGCTCGAGTTATTGTGAGTGCTTTCTTTTTATCTCGCGCAAAACTTTCTTATAAAATTACATAAAAAATAAATTAAAGTAGGATAATAAAGAATTGCAGGAGAGAAGGCTTGCTTAATTTATAGAGCTGCCTTGGGCCACAGGCTGCCAACAGTTATCCATACAATGAATGCCTAACGTTCCAAAGCTTGCAGTCTTGATGCTTCTAAGTGCCTGATGAAAGACTAGTCATCTTCTCGCTTGTGTTCTATAATTTATCTTCTTTAAAAAAAATGACAGGAATACTTTGACACGATTGACGCAACAATTAGTATACTATACCCGGGGCCTACATCTAGGCCTTCGAAACCAGCCAAAAGTCTCCTACAATGGCTTTTTGACACTGCTTGTTGAGATCTTTATCACTCAGCCCCTGCTATGATAATTAATGTTTAATGAAAAACAGCGAAAGAATACATGGCATGAATACAAACAGTAAACGTATCTTGTGCTCACTCCTTAAAAAAATAAATAAATGTGACAACAAAAGCCATCCTTAGGGACAATGAGGCAGACATGTTTTGCCGCAGTAGTAATATAAAAGGAAATCTGACTTCTCATTATAGATGAGATTCGAGTTTCATTATAAATCATATTAATGTTTAGAAACAGAAGAATGAAAGCCTGCAGCCCGAGTTTTTCTTTTGCGCATTTGTAATTATAAAGTAATCAATTCCCCTTGACATGCTTTTAATTCTAGCTAATCAGCCAACAGTTTTCAAATGGAAAGGCGATATTTTGCTTGAGATATCTAATTAATAACCACTCTTGTTTACAAAGCTCTATCTGTTTAGATCTGACTGTCCTTGATGTTACATTTCAACCTTCATCTCCTTTGTATAAAGATATGCCTACATCCCATGGCAATTATTGAGATAGAAAGACCCAGAAGCAAATATCATATTATTATTGAACAAGAACTAATGCAAACAACAGTATCTCAAGTAAGATTAAGACCACAGGGGAAAGGTACATTCACATCTCCAAGGTGAACAAGGTTAACTTATTGTCAATGACCTAATTAATCCTTTAACTCAGAGAAAGAAAAGAATGAAACAATGAGTCGACTATTCTCATACAATACCAGTGTTTTATTGCTTATATACATCATTTTGTTATGTATGTATGTAAATGTATATATGTGTGTATGTGTATGTATGTGTGTGTGTGTGTATATATATATATATATATATAACCAAGAGAGCTGCACTCACCTGAACATGCATACATTATAGGGTGCTCCTAGGGACAAAATATACAGCATACAAAATACACAATCCAGCGCACTCGATAATTCACTGAACAATGATTTCAAATCTCACAGATTGTAATAGTTTTATTTAAAAATGCCTCACTGTAATGCCTTAACTACGGTATCCTCTTACTTCCTGGTTCCACGGAGTCTAGCCACACCCCTCTATGACACGGTCTGCCTATTTAATCTGACTGCACCAGCTGATCAGGGCTGGATTATTGAACTACGTTCCTTACTCACAACCAGGCTACAACTTCGTTGTGAAAGCCTCTGCTACCAAACCGGACTGAAAGACTCTGCAAAGTTCCCTTCACCTCTCCTCATCCAAGACTAAAGATTAAACAATCTTCATACGCCTCTGAGGATATCTCGGGAACCAGTGTTCTATGTGCAGGAAGCTAAGTAAAACCAATGTGATAAGAGTTGCATCTAAAAGCTGTTATTACCTGTCTCCAAAAGTCCTTCGGTAAAAACAATCCTGTTACAGCTAAACTCAACTCATACTTCATATCAGTTATCTGCATCTGGCTTGCTTAAGTTAAAGTATGGAACAGCTATTGTAATTACTTCTCACCTAAACCGTTAACTCTATTAAGAGACTCTTTATTGATTCAGTGTCTGCAATTTTCTATCGTTTACTCCTTAAAGCTACAGTGCCTGTAATTGTGGACTTCAGTTATCATTTACTACTTAAGCTACAGTGCCTGTAACTGTGGACTTCAGTTATCATTTACTACTTAAGCTACAGTGCCTGTAATTTGGAATTAAAGTTTTTACCTTTTACTTTCTTTAATAAATATTCAACTATACGAAATCTGCAGTTGTGTTCCTTCATAACAAATGTTTAAACGTGACAGAATAATCCAGCCTTTGTAATGGATCCAGCAGATTTCGATTCTACTATAACTACGCTGAATCAAAGAGTTGATACACTAACCCAAGATGTGCAAGACCTGCAAGTCACTAACGAAAGACTTCTCACTTATGTCAGAGATTTACAAACTCGTACTCCTCATACTACTCTGCTCTCGGCTAGTGATCCTGCTGTATGTAACCCTGAAAAATTCTATGGTGATCGTTCCAAATATAAGGAGTTTTTTTATTCCTGCAAACTATTGATTGCTTTAAAACCTAGAGCTTATCCCACAGAAAGATCTAAGGTTTTTTCAGTTATTTCCTTTCTAAGAGGTGAACCTATGTTCTGGGCCCATACCTTTTTGGACAATGATGACCCCATCTTAGGCTCACTGGATGAATTTTTTGAAGCCATGTCTCTTCTCTATGAAGATCCTAATAAACAAGCTACAGCTGATTTAACAATCAGAACACTACAGCAAAGAAATAGACCCGTTGAAGATTATATTGCTGAATTCAAAAGATGGGCTGTTGAAACGCAATGGAATGACATCACATTGCGCAACCAGTTTCGAATTGGTTTATCTGAAGCTGTAAAAGATGAACTCTCTAGAACAGAACTCCCTACTACTTTGAACGCTCTAATTCACTTATCAATCAGCATTGACAGAAGATTAAGAGAAAGAAAGGCAGAAAAAGCCCTTTTTCATTCTAAAGACCGAAAATCTTTTACTCCCTCAAAAGCTCCAGAAAAAACTTCTTTACCAAGTGAACCCATGGAATTAGGGGTAATAAGAAGTCCTCTCACTCCTGCAGAAAAGAACCGAAGACGTCAATTAAACCTATGCATGTATTGTGCCTCTCAAGATCATCTGGTCTCTGATTGTCCCTTACTAAAACGGACAAAGGCCGGTAGACAAGCCTATACCTCTGCGATCTTCAGTGCACCCCCCTCAACATCGACCACTCCGTTCACACCTGTATCCCTTGTAATACAGTGGGATAAGGTGAGAATTGTGACTGAAGCTCTCATCGATTCTGGTGCACATGGAGTATTCATCGATTCAACCTTTGTAACAAAGAATAAAATTCCTTGTGTTCAAAAAGCCATTTCTGTTCCTGTTAAAGTGATTGACGGATCCTTTATCTCCTCGGGACCGATTCTTCATGAAACCATCCCTCTAAAGGTAACCACCAATCATATTCATACTGAATTTCTAGTATTTGATGTTATTCCATCACCTCTCTATCCCGTTATAATAGGGATCAATTGGTTAAGGAACCACAACCCTCAAATTTCATGGTCTCCTTTCTCTATCACCTTTAACTCACATTATTGTAAAGAAACATGTTTACAGCAAATTCCTATTTTTCAAATCTCCAAAGAACCAACCATACCTTCTTGTTATTCAGACTTTTCAGATGTCTTCAGTAAAAAAGAAGCTGAAACGCTCCCGCCTCATCGTTCCTACGATTGTCCTATAGACCTCATACCTGGTGCCCCAGTACCTTTTGGGCACATCTACCCTCTCTCTGAGGCTGAATTACAAATTCTCAAAGAATATCTAGATGAAAACCTACGGAAAGGGTTCATTAGACCCTCTAGTTCACCTGCTGCCTCAAGTATGTTTTTCGTAAGAAACAAAGACCAGACTATACGTCCTATCATTGATTACAGAGCCTTAAACAAAATAACAGTTAAAAATCGTTATCCTCTTCCCCTCATCAATGAACTGGTTGAACGATTAAAAACTGCTACCATCTACACTAAGCTTGACCTTCGCGGGGCATATAATCTCATCAGGATAAAGGCTAATGATGAATGGAAAACTGCTTTCCGAACAAGATATGGCCTCTTCGAATATCTGGTTATGCCTTTTGGCCTCTGCAACGCCCCTGCAACTTTTCAACATTTCATAAATGATATCTTTAGAGACCTATTGGACGTCTGTGTCATCATTTATTTAGATGATATTCTCATATACTCCAACACTCCTGAGGAACATAGAAAACATGTCAGATGGGTGTTATCAAGACTCAGAACTCACAAATTATTCGCTAAACCCGAAAAATGTGTTTTTCACGTCAAAGAAATAACCTTCTTAGGTTATGTCATCTCCCCTCATTCAATAGGTATGGATAATTCAAAAGTCGATTGTATCATCAACTGGCCTGTTCCCTCTACAGTAAAAGAATTACAGCGATTTCTAGGGTTCGCCAACTTCTACAGAAAATTTATTAAAAACTACTCTGAAATAGCTCACCCACTCAATCAACTTAACAGTAAAAAACATCCCTTCAATTGGAACGAGAAGGCTCAAACTGCCTTCACTGAATTAAAGAGAAAATTTACAACAGCTCCTATTCTTCAACTTCCAAATCCTTCATGTCTTTATGTCCTTGAAACGGATGCTTCGGAATTTGCAATTGGAGCTGTCCTTTCTCAACACAAAACTCCTCAAGAACCTCTTCATCCTGTTGCCTTCTTCTCACGATCATTATCTCCTGCCGAAAAGAATTATCCTACAGGAGAAAAAGAATTATTAAGTATCAAAGCGGCTTTAGAAACCTGGAGACACCTTCTTGAAGGTGCTCAGAACTCTTTAATCATATATACTGACCATAAAAATCTCGAATATCTTCACTCCAATAAAACACTGTCTGCTCGACAAGTGAGATGGAATCTCTTTTTCTCCCGGTTCAACTTCCAAATCGTCTTTAGACCTGGGTCTAGAAACAAAAAGGCTGATGCCCTTTCCAGGATCCATAAAGACACTCAAATTGAACCTCCTTCGCCCAAAGTCATTGGAATCTTATCTTCTCTTATTGATGACATTAAAGATCTCAGTGAAGATGCTCTCGAACTTCCTAAATCAATTCAATTATCCAAGAAAAACGGTCTCTACTACTTCAAAGACCGGATTTACGTACCTCCCTCTTTCAGAATTAAAGTACTCGAATTTATTCATGATTCTCCTCTGGCAGGTCATCCAGGTATAAAAAAGACCCTTGAATTGTCTAAAAGATACTATTGGTGGCCTCGTCAAGACCAAACTATTGAATCTTATGTCAAATCTTGTTCTGTATGCCAAAGATCAAAACATGCCCATCATCAACCATTTGGTCAATTATTGAATTTACCAATTCCTGAACGACCTTGGCAATCCATTTCTATGGACTTTCTGGTAGAATTACCTCCTTCTCATCATCATACCACCATTTTAGTGGTGGTAGACCGCTTCACGAAAATGTCTCATTTCATTCCTTTAAAGAAGTTACCCACATCCTCTGAACTTTCGAAAATATTTCTTGATAACATAGTTAAACTTCACGGACTGCCAGACGAAATCATTTCAGACCGAGGAACTCAATTTACCTCCAAATTCTGGAATGCTTTGTGTGCCACTCTTCATATCCAACGTAAACTATCATCTGCATATCATCCTCAAACAGATGGACAAACTGAAAGAGTCAACCAATGCCTAGAACAATATCTACGATGTTATTGCTCTCACTTACAAGACGATTGGATAACATGGTTACCCATGGCAGAATTCGCATACAATAACTCTTTTCATACCAGCAGTAAAATGACTCCATTTCTATCCAATTATGGATTCCATCCTTCCTCATTTCCTGCTCAGACAGTTTCTTCATCTAATCTCTCCGATTCGAATCAAATCTCTCATATGTCCTCTTTATTCAAGAAATTGCATGAGAATCTAGAATTGGCCTCCTCCAATCAAAAGAAGTTTTTTGATACAAAAAGACAACCTTCACCTTCTTATAAAATCGGTGATCTTGTCTGGCTTTCCTCAAAGAACATCTCTACAAATCGTCCATCAAAGAAGTTAAGTTCTCTTTTCCTTGGTCCTTTTCCAATAATATCGGTTATCAACCGTAATGTCGTTAAATTGAAACTTCCACCAACTTTAAAGCTACATCCTGTTTTTCATGTGTCCTTGTTGAAGCCTCATCATCCTGATCCTTTCCAAAGAAATGTCACTACTTCTCCTGATCCCATATTGGTCCAGGGTGAAGAAGAATACGAAATTCAAAGTATACTGGATTCAAGGATCCATCGTGGCTCCTTACAATACCTCATCAGATGGAAAGGATATGGAATTGATGAAGATACATGGGAAAACTCCTCTGTCGTTCATGCTGACAAATTAATTTCCAAATTTCACAAGCGTTACCCTTCTAAGCCAAGTCAATAGCACCCTGAGGTTGCTCATTAGAGAGGGGGTACTGTAATGCCTTAACTACGGTATCCTCTTACTTCCTGGTTCCACGGAGTCTAGCCACACCCCTCTATGACACGGTCTGCCTATTTAATCTGACTGCACCAGCTGATCAGGGCTGGATTATTGAACTACGTTCCTTACTCACAACCAGGCTACAACTTCGTTGTGAAAGCCTCTGCTACCAAACCGGACTGAAAGACTCTGCAAAGTTCCCTTCACCTCTCCTCATCCAAGACTAAAGATTAAACAATCTTCATACGCCTCTGAGGATATCTCGGGAACCAGTGTTCTATGTGCAGGAAGCTAAGTAAAACCAATGTGATAAGAGTTGCATCTAAAAGCTGTTATTACCTGTCTCCAAAAGTCCTTCGGTAAAAACAATCCTGTTACAGCTAAACTCAACTCATACTTCATATCAGTTATCTGCATCTGGCTTGCTTAAGTTAAAGTATGGAACAGCTATTGTAATTACTTCTCACCTAAACCGTTAACTCTATTAAGAGACTCTTTATTGATTCAGTGTCTGCAATTTTCTATCGTTTACTCCTTAAAGCTACAGTGCCTGTAATTGTGGACTTCAGTTATCATTTACTACTTAAGCTACAGTGCCTGTAACTGTGGACTTCAGTTATCATTTACTACTTAAGCTACAGTGCCTGTAATTTGGAATTAAAGTTTTTACCTTTTACTTTCTTTAATAAATATTCAACTATACGAAATCTGCAGTTGTGTTCCTTCATAACAAATGTTTAAACGTGACACTCACCTAGGCAAAAAAATAATAATGGTGGTTTAGTTACATTATATGATCATATATTGCATAGGCCTGCCACAACATCAATGTATGCATGTTCAGGTGAGTGCAGTGTCAGGGTACCTGAAGCCTCTACCTCTGAGAGAGGTAGAGACTTAGAAGTTTATCCGTCCGGACGGCATGTCTCCTCGGCCCCTCGCGGTTCACTCGGTCTTGCTAACGCCGGCCGCGAGGGAGTCACTTCCTTTTATAGCAGGAGGACCGGAGGTCGACGTCATTACGCCAACCCGGAACGTCCTGTCACTCAAATCTCGGGAGACGAATCAGGACTCGCCGGAGGCGTGTCTTCTCTCCCTAACCAGGATACTTAACAGTGGCTCTCTCATTTACTCATTGCCCTGTCGTGGTTCTAGTCTGCCGAGTCACACAGTGCTTTGTTATTCTCTTGCCTTTTGGTTCTGATCCGGCTTTGGTATTTACTCTCCTGTCTTTCTGTTATCCTTGACCCGGCTTGTCTCTCGCTTACCTGTCTTCTCGTTCCCTCGACCTCGGCTTGTCTCTGACCATTCTATCGTAGTTATACGTTAAGTCCGGCCATTCTAAGGACCGGTATACGTATCTGCTACTCTTTGTACTCTGCGTGTTGGATCCCTGACCCGATCCTGACATTACGACAGGGCCATGGATCCTGCAGGTACAAATTGTCAGCTTGGTTCTCCTGATCCTAGGTTTGACGCCATGGATCATAGGATGGATCAGATGGCTCTAGCACTACAGGTGCTGCTATCTCGTCCTATTAATCCACCTGAGGAGATGCGTAATATGTCTGCTTCTTCTGTGGGTTCAGGGCTAGAGGTAGCTACTGTAGGTGCTTCTTCCCGAGTTACCCCACCTGTACGTTATGCTGGTTCTCCTGAGAGGTGTCGTGGCTTTTTGAACCAGATCAGTATCCATTTCGAGCTACAGCCCCGTTCATACCCTACTGATAGGGCAAAAGTGGGATTTATTATTACCTTACTCATTGAGAAAGCTCTGAGATGGGCTAATCCGTTGTGGGAGAATGATAATCCATTAGTCTATAACTATAATGCCTTTTTAGCTGCTTTTAAAAGAACTTTTGATCCCCCTGGCAGGAGGGTCAATGCAGCCAGATTACTGTTGCGCCTTAGACAAGACAACCAAACACTTGTGGATTACGCACTAGAGTTCAGGTCTTTGGCGGCAGAGGTAAAATGGAATGAACAGGCCTATATAGACGTATTTTTAAATGGATTATCCGATGTAATACTTGATGAGGTAGCGACAAGAGAGCTTCCCGAGAACCTGGAAGACTTAATTTCCTTTATCTCTCGTATTGACGAACGTCTAAGGGAGAGGCAGAATACTCGAGATAGAACCGGTAAATCTTCCTTTAGACTAGCACCATCATTTCAAATTTCTGAAACCAAAACTCCACAGGTTTCAGAACCTATGCAGTTAGGCCTTACTCGTCTGTCAGAGGAGGAGAGACAGTACAGGAGAAGGGAGGGACTGTGTATGTATTGTGGAGCCAGAGGGCATGTACGTTTGAGCTGTCCCAGTCGTCCGGGAAACGCTCGCACCTAAGTTTCTCTAGAGGACAGACCTTGGGTGTTTCGATTTTGTCCTCTACTCATAACTACAAAGAACATAGACTCCTATTACCGGTCTCTTTAACTTGGGAAAAGGGAACTTTAGAGACTATGGCATTGATAGACTCCGGCGCTGCTGAGAGTTTTATCGACCAAAAGTTTCTCACCAAACACACTATCCCATCCCAGTTAAGGAAGACACCCTTGGCTGTTGAGGCCATTGATGGTAGACCTTTAGTTGAGCCTGTGATTTTCCGGGAGACCACACCTCTTTACTTAACTACTGGTATTCTACACAAGGAGGAAATATCCCTACTACTCATTTCATCCCCTTCTGTTCCCATAGTTCTGGGATACTCCTGGCTTAAGAGACATAACCCCGTTATAGATTGGAGATCAGGGGAAATAGTTTCGTGGGGTCAGGATTGTCAAGAGAATTGTTTAAAGAAAGTGTCACCTCTTTGTAGTGTCAACGCACTTAATAACGCTACCGACTCTACCAAAGTACAGATACCGTTCTTGTATCAAGATTTAAAGGCAGTATTTGACAAAGGAAAGGCTGATACCTTACCACCACATAGGCCTTTTGATTGCAAAATTAATTTACTTTCTGGTACTATGCCCCCCAGGGGTCATGTATACCCTTTGTCTACGAATGAAAACTTAGTTCTAGAGGAGTATATTCGTGAAAACCTAGACAAGGGGTTCATTAGAAGATCCTCCTCTCCTGCTGGGGCTGGATTTTTTTTTGTTAAAAAGAAGGATGGTTCTTTAAGACCCTGCATTGACTACCGAGGTCTTAACAAGATAACCATTAGAAATGTATATCCGATTCCCTTGATCACCGAGCTTTTTGATCGATTAAAAAGTTCTAAGATTTTCACTAAGTTAGACCTTAGAGGTGCTTATAATTTGGTGAGAATTCACGACGGAGACAAGTGGAAAACTGCATTCGATACTCGATATGGGCACTATGAGTATACTGTAATGCCTTTTGGTCTCTGCAATGCCCCGGCGGTATTTCAGGACCTTATTAATGAGGTTCTTAGGGAGTTTCAAGATGACTGTGTGATTGTATACCTTGATGATATACTTATACATTCCAGGGATATTGAAACTCACCACGGACAAGTCAGAAGGGTTTTACACAAACTTCTTCAGCATGGCTTATACTGCAAACTAGAGAAATGGAGCTTTGACCAATCCCAAACTACCTTTCTTGGTTATGTGATTTCTGGGGAGGGGTTTGAAATGGATCCGGAGAAGCTCCAATCCATATTAGATTGGCCTTTACCTAAGGGTCTCAAGGCTATCCAGAGATTTATTGGTTTCTCCAATTACTACAGACGTTTCATTAAGGGATACTCCTCTATCATTGCTCCCATCACCAATATGACCAAACAAGGGGCTGATACTAAGAATTGGTCTACTGAAGCACTTCTGGCTTTTAAGACACTCAAGGAGCTGTTTGCTTCCGCACCAATTTTAGTTCACCCTGATACTACACTACCTTTCCTACTCGAAGTTGACGCTTCTGAGACAGGTATAGGTGCTGTTCTGTCCCAAAGGTTGGGTGTAGATAAACCATTACATCCTTGTGGATACTTTTCCAAAAAATTGTCAGGTACTGAAAGCAGATATGACATTGGTGACAGGGAACTACTAGCGGTTATAATGGCCTTAAAGGAGTGGAGACATTTATTGGAGGGTACTTTGCATCCTGTTACTATTTTGACAGATCATAAAAACTTATCCTATATTGGAGAGGCTAAACGACTATCATCTAGACAGGCTCGTTGGTCCATATTTCTCACTCACTTCAACTATGTACTCACATATAGGCCAGGTTCTAAGAATTCTAAAGCCGATGCCTTATCTCGCCAATATGAACCTGCTGCCGTATCTGAGCCGGTTTTGTCCTCTATAGTACCCAAGTGTAACATTATCGCTAACACTACTCTCAAAGTCCATTCTCCGCTACTTGATCAGATAAGGAGCTTGCAGCATCTGGCACCTAGACTGACTCCGGCTTCCAGACATTTCGTTCCTCCTGAACTCCAATTGGAGCTCTTACAGTGTCTTCACGAGAGTAAGGTGGCTGGTCATCCGGGTGTTCGCAAGACGTATTCTTTGATCTCCAAGGATTTCTGGTGGCCTTCGTTACGGAAGGATATTAAGGATTTTATCGGAGTTTGTGAGGTCTGTACTAAAACTAAACTACCGCATTCGCTTCCTTGTGGCCTTCTACAACCTCTGGAAATTCCTGACAAACCTTGGTCCTGTGTGGCAATGGACTTTATTGTGGATTTGCCTGTTTCTAAAAGGCACACTGTTATCCTCACCGTAGTCGATAGGTTTACCAAGATGGCACATTTCGTACCTTTGCCTAAACTCCCGACTTCTCCTGAATTGGCGGAGATCTTTGCTAAAGAGATTTTTCGCTTGCATGGGATTCCTTCGGAGATCACTTCTGATAGAGGCTCCCAATTTGTTTCACGTTTTTGGAGATCGTTCTGTTCTCAATTAGGCATCAAATTGAATTTTTCGTCCGCCTATCATCCTCAGTCTAACGGAGCTGCCGAACGAACCAACCAGAAGATTGAGCAATACTTACGTTGTTTTGTTTCCGAACACCAGGACGATTGGGTCGGTTTGATTCCTTGGGCGGAGTTTGCGCACAACAATCTCGTTTGTGACTCTACGCATTCAAGCCCCTTCTTCATGAACTATGGCTTTCATCCATCTATTCTTCCCTCGGTTTCTCCTTCCCAAGGAGTGCCGTCGGTTGATGTCCATGTGGCCAATTTGAGGAAGTTGTGGGATCAGACTCGACAGATTCTTCTACACAATTCTATGCTGGTTAAGAAACATGCTGACAAACGTAGAAGGGCGGCTCCGAATTTTGTTCCAGGCGATAGAGTTTGGTTGAGTACTAGGAATATTCGCCTTAAAGTTCCTTCCATGAAATTCGCTCCTCGTTATATTGGTCCCTACAGGATCTTGACTCGAATTAACCCAGTGGCGTATCGTCTAGCTCTCCCAGCTACTTTACGCATCCCGAACTCCTTTCACGTGTCATTGCTGAAACCTCTAATCTGTAACAGATTCTCCTCCACAATCGCCCCTCCGCGCCCTGTTCAGGTGGAGGGTCAGGAGGAGTATGAGGTTAACTCCATTATTGATTCTCGTGTCTCCCGGGGGAGAGTACAATATTTGGTTGACTGGAAGGGTTATGGTCCTGAGGAGAGGAGTTGGGTACCACAAGAGGATGTTCATGCTCCTCGCCTTCGCAGGGCATTTCACTCCCGCTTTCCATCTCGCCCCGGCTCCTTCCGCCCGGTGGGCGTATCTGAGAGGGGGGGTACTGTCAGGGTACCTGAAGCCTCTACCTCTGAGAGAGGTAGAGACTTAGAAGTTTATCCGTCCGGACGGCATGTCTCCTCGGCCCCTCGCGGTTCACTCGGTCTTGCTAACGCCGGCCGCGAGGGAGTCACTTCCTTTTTATAGCAGGAGGACCGGAGGTCGACGTCATTACGCTAACCCGGAACGTCCTGTCACTCAAATCTCGGGAGACGAATCAGGACTCGCCGGAGGCGTGTCTTCTCTCCCTAACCAGGATACTTAACAGTGGCTCTCTCATTTACTCATTGCCCTGTCGTGGTTCTAGTCTGCCTAGTCACACAGTGCTTTGTTATTCTCTTGCCTTTTGGTTCTGATCCGGCTTTGGTATTTACTCTCCTGTCTTTCTGTTATCCTTGACCCGGCTTGTCTCTCGCTTACCTGTCTTCTCGTTCCCTCGACCTCGGCTTGTCTCTGACCATTCTATCGTAGTTATACGTTAAGTCCGGCCATTCTAAGGACCGGTATACGTATCTGCTACTCTTTGTACTCTGCGTGTTGGATCCCTGACCCGATCCTGACATGCAGCCCTCTTGGTTTCATTTATATATTTGGGAGTCCAGGCCAACTCCTTGGTTTTGCAGCCCTCCCTGTCACAGGTGCCTCATTCCAGGATCCTATTTAGCCTTGTACTGCAGAGAGCCCCAGGAGGAAGTAGTTCCCAAGTAGGTCGATTAATCTTATAAGGGCAGGCCTTAGGCTGCTTGAGTAGAACCTGCCAAGAATGGGGTACATTGACGTTGACATTAGTGGCAGGCTTAGGCAATATATGATCATATAATGGAACTAAATCCCCATTATTTTTTGCCTAGGTGAGGTGTTTTTAAATAAAACTATTACAATCTGTGAGATTTGAAATAATTGTTTAGTGAATAAGTGTATAATGTGTGTGTGTGAAAAAGCACAGTTAAGGCTAACCATCACAACAGTGAAGCAAAGTGAATTATTAAAGTATGACTGTCATACCCAAATCTATACTAATAGGATGAGTGGAGCGCTATACAACGAATATATGCACTTACCCTAAATAGGGTGTCAGACTTGGATGTTCATATAATGCATACAGGAAAAACAGAATAAAAGATAATATAGTTTAAATCCACAAAAGGATGATAATAAAGCAGAATGTAATCTTAAGTAGTTCAACTCACATGGATTAGAGCCTCAAGGGGACAGGCTCAAATCACATCAACAGTAGTGTCGGTGACACTGCAGCCTTTTGCTGGAATAAATCTCCTCAGGAAACAAGATAAAAAGGGAAACTTCCTAGTGTATTATGTTCAATATAATAGTGAACAAGCAGTGTTGATGGTTATGCTCACCTTTTTTAGAGCCAATAAAACCTGGCTCGTGATGGTAGACCTGGGTGCCTCTAGAGGTGGGCACCTACCCTTCTGTAGCAGCAAGAAATGGGTAAAGCCAATAGGACTTAAAAATGTATTACAACTTTAAATATAAAAACAAATAATAAAATATACCATAAAGTGCACAAGTATAAATGTCCAAATGGTGGCTGAAACTCAGAGACGCTTTTCGCCCACATGCAGTGGGCTTTTTCAATTGGGATTATTGTGCTTTCATTCTTGCTGCTTTTAGATATACAGGGTCTGGTATCCGATAGGTGCTTCTTTAATCCTGTCCTCCAATCGGAATCACGCTTGGTGAGAGGTCGGATATCTACACCTCCAATTAATCAAGGCTATCGGAAGTGACGTAGTGTCTCCACTTATGTCACTTCCGTTTTCACTGCGTATATATATATATATATATATATATATATATATATATATATATATATATATATATGTGAAAAGCACAGTTAAGGCTAACCATCACAACATTCTACTGACCACAACAAAATCTGGAATTTTAGCTACATGTGTTTTCAACCACAATTTACATATTTCATATTAAGTGTACCTAAACATATATATTATTTTGTTCAGGAGAAATAGGGCTTTCAGTTCATATCAAATATTTAGATATGAAACATATTTATATATTTTAAATAATTCCTTTTTTCCCAAGTTCGGCATGGCATTTTAACTGTGAATGTCAAATACTGTTAGCTTTTACTACAATAAAATACACATATACACAATTACACAGGGTGTAATATAGGGCTTACCCATTTCAGTTTTTACAGATTAAAATTTGCCAGATTGGTTTGCTAGTCCTATGTCGCCTTTGAGAGAGTATAGCCATCTGGGTAATAACATTTCCATTAATATCTAACCTAGAGTATTCCAAATGGTGTATTTTGAGAAGTTTAGCCATTTATCACAAATGTGGGCCCCATTTAGTGGTTGTACTTTTATTTGTGGTTTTTCACACACATAAATCCAGTTTTCACAGGACATAATCCTGATGTGCATTAGTGTCTCACCAATGGTTCCAATAAGTTACCAGTTTTCCAGGTTTGTGGAGAAGTCACAGGGCCAAATATATTAGATGCCCTTTTCAACTTTGACAAATTTGACAAATTGATTTTCTGGGCCTATGAGACAGCCAATGGAAGATAATCACCAATCTGATGACATATTTTTTTAAGTAGGTAACCCGGGGTATTTCCAATGGCACAATTTGAGATGTCTGATTAAGCCACTTTATCACAAATGCTGCACCGAGGGCTGGGAGGAAAGAGGCACACAGAGGGATGATGGGGGCAAACAGAGGACTGAGGGAAGAAAGGGCACACAGAGGGCTAGGGTGAAAGAGGCTCACATAGGACTGAGGGTGGCAAAGAGGCACACAGAAGGGTTGGGGGCAGAGGCACACAGAGGGCTGACTGGGGAGAGGCACAGAGGGCTGGGGGAAGAGGCATACAGAGGGTGGAGGGGGGAAGAGGCACACATAGGGCTTGGGGGAAGAGTTGTGGGGGGCAAAGAGGCCTCCAGAAGGACGGGGGGCAGTGGAATACAGAGGGCTGAAGGAGGGAAGAGGCATGCAGAGCTAATGTGGGGAACAGGCATGCAGAGGGCTGGGGGGGGAGACATACACAGGGCTGAAGGTAGGAACATGCATAGAAGAAGAGACACACAGAGCTAAAGGGGGCACACAGAGGACTTAGGAGGAGAGAGGAGCACAAAGGGCTGGGGGGAGAAGAGCACAGGGCTTATAAGGAGATGCACACAGAGTGCTGAAGAGAGGCAGACAGAGGGCTGACGGGGGTAGAGGCATACAGAGAACTGAGAGGGAGAAGAGATGGCTTAGGAGGGGAAGAGAGGACTTAGTGGGGAAAAGAGGGCTACGGGGGGAAGAGGCACACAGAAGGCTGATAGGGGAGAGGTTCACATAGGGCTAAGAAAATAAATTAGGTTCGGGCACTCAGGATTGCTGAAGAAAGGCAAGTTTATTTGCTTTGTCAGGACTCTGTATAGGTCAAAACATTGCAATTTTTGTTCCAATAAACATGCCTGTCATGGAATTGGGGTGAGTGGGCTCGGTATGCAGAAATTAATACGGGCACAGTCATTGAATTAAAAGGTTTTTATTTTAGAAAAGTAAATCAATATGATGCAAGTCCCAATAGTAAACAAAGCAATTCCTTCAATAATAAAATAAAAGTCTTTAAGGAAAATAAAGTCCTTTTAACATATTGAAGCTGTAGTTGAATTGCAGGAAATAAATCAAAGCTGAGCCAGCACTGCAGGAGTTATCTGAAGTTAAATCAGCATTGTAGGGGTTAATCAAAGTTGTAACAGCACTGCAGTGGTTAACCAAGATAGAAGTTTCCAGGCAGACAAGAGTGGATGTAAGGGAATTACACAGGTGAGGGTAATCAACTTACAGCTCTGTACTCTAAGGTAATAACAAAACAACTGAACACAGACCCAAGGGTGGTCTGTTCTTATATAGGGAAAAGGGAATGAGAGCCCTCCCATGAGGAGGGGTCTGAGGGCCTATATAAGAGGAAAGCCCCTCTGGGTAACGGGGTGTCCACACCTCCCTATGTAGGCGGGATGCTATGTCCCTTTGTAGCTGAAAGCCATTGATCTCCACAATGCTTCCAGGTAAGCCAGCATGGGTCCCAAAGGGTTCTGTCAGCAAGAGGGAATCCTGGGGCAGTTTGGGGGTCAGGGCACATACATTATTAGTCCGTCTGGCAGAGGAGAGGCATGCTGGTGGACGGGCAGAATCTGTGCTCCTTCCCCCTTACGCCGCAACCCACATGGTGTGGGAAACTTGAGTGGGTGCGGCACGCCTAGTGCTTGCAGAGTGGCGGGAAAAAACCCCGCAGACTGGAAGGTAGGTGGAGCGTGTCTCTCACTCCAAAAACGCAGAGATACATGTGGCATCCAGGGAGTGAGTAGGACACGCCGAATCCTCCCTGTGTGCCGTGACATAATCCCCCCTCTAGGTCCCTACCCCGTAAGCGCCCAAGAACGGGTTTGGTAGGATGTAGTCTATGGAAATTTTTTTATTTTTTTTATTTGACCATTTTTATAGTTTTTTTCTTTCACTTATTTTTCATTCGTTGAAGGAAGGAAGTGAAGAAAGATATTGTGGAGTACAGAAAGTAAGAGGGGTGTGGGTAAAGACAAATTTGTGGGGTTTAGGGAAACTGGAGCTGGGGTGGCGCTTCGAATGCTCACGGGAAGCCGCGGAGTGGCAGAAACAATCCGGCGACCTGGAGGTAGGTGGAGCAGGTCTCTCACTCCTGGAACACCAATTGCCACGTGGCTGTCAGGATCGGGACAGGGATCCAACACGCAGAGTACAAACAGGTACAGGATACGTATACCGGACCTTAGAATGGCCGGACTAACGTACGGAGAATATAGAGAATAGTCAAAGACAAGCCGAGGTCGAGGGAACGAGTAGACAGGTAAGCGAGGAACAAGCCGGGTCAAGGGTAACAGAGATAAACAGAGTAAGTCAAACAAGCCGGGTCAGAACCAAAGGGATAACAGAAATACAAGAGCGCTGTGTGACTAGGCAGACTAGAACCACGACAGGGCAATGAGCAAATGGGAGAAGCAAGTTTAAATACCCTGGCTCGGAAGGGTAGACACGCCTCCGACGAGTCCTGATTAGTCTCTGAAGGATTGAGTGACAGGTCGTTCCGGGTTGGCGTCATGACGTCGGTTTCCGGACGTCATGCTAGAAAAGGAAGTGAGTCCCTCGCGGCCGGCGTTTACGTGACCGGATGGACCGCGAGGAACAGAGGAAACAGCCCGTCCGGACGGATGGACGTCTAAGTCTCTACCTCTCTCGGAGGTAGAGACTTCAGGTACCCTGACAGTGGCGTCAGGGAAGTGAGTAGGACACGCCAAATCCTCCCTGTGTGCCATGACACTGCCTTTCTGTAGCAATCATGAGTGCCTGGACCTAATTTATCTTATCTAGGAAGCTAGGTTTTGTCAACCCTGGCCCTGATAAGCACCTAGTTTCCTAAGTGGGAGTGGGAGTTTGTGAATTACCACACAGGGCTGAGAACGGATGAGACAGTGGGGATGGGAGGACAAAAAGAAACACAGAGGGGCTGGGAGGGACAAAGAGAAACACAGAGGGCTGGGGGATGAAAAAGATGCACAGATGGACTGGGGAGAGAGGAGAGACACAGTGGCAGGGGGAGAGAAAGAGCCCTACAAAAGTGCTAGGGGGATGTGACATACAGAGAGGCTGGGGAAAGGGAAAAGGAAACACACAAAGGGGTTGGGGACAAAGAGACAAAGGGTCTGGGACAGAGAAATAGACACACACAGGGGTTCGGGAGGACAAATAGACACACACAAGGGGCTGAGGGGCAAAGGCATACACAAAGGGGCTAAGGGGAGAGACACACAGATGGACTGTGGGGAGAAAGAGACACAGAGGGGTTGAGGGAGGTGGGGAGAGTTTGGGCAAGAAAAAGACACACAAAGGGTCTGGGAGAAGAAAGAGACACACAAACTTGGCAATTTCTAATTTTTAAGGTGAGGCGCAAGTAGTCTTGACTAGGTCTTGCTCCAACCTTGACCATAACCTACTTTTCTTGGTTCACCAGATAAGGCTGCATATATTGACCAGCCAAGTCTACTTCCCCCCTATACTTGCTGTAGTATACAATGCACTTCAGGTTTTCCAGCTGCTCAGTTCTTCCTCTATCAGACACTGGCAATGTACTTTCATTGTGCATTGAAGACATGCATTGTGCACATCTTTATTATCAGTGAACAGAAGGGCCAGCACCCTATCTTGGCATAGAGCCTCCACTGTGTCTGCAGATTGTCAGCGTTTGGGTGAAACCTTATGCTAGAGTTTTGAAACAAACAATTTTTTAAATAAATAAACACTTGTGTGTATTCTAATGATCAACCCATAGATGATAAACCTTATTTAACATAGGAAGAATCAGTTTCCCCACAAAATCAGGGAATCCTGGTGAGTCAATCCTTCCCTTGATAAATCAAAAATGCCCATGTATTGCCATTAGTGTATTCACATTATTTATAATTTAATGCCATATCGTGAGCGCTTCGATGGAATATATTGTTTGGAAAGCAAACCTTTAAATTTTATTTCAACACAAATGTTTTGTTCTGGGATTTAATTTTGGGAAAATGTGTCAGACAGGAATGTAGTCTGTAACTACTTGATCAAATATATTGGCGAAACGTGTTGGGGTTTATTTTAATTTACTGTTTTATTAAAGGAATATTAGCTAACTTAATTTGAGATTGTGCCAAATACTTTTTTATTATTTTCTATTGCATTTTGTTTTATTTTACCAACCTGACTTCCTGTCTATAGTTGCAGAGAATAAATCACTAAAGAATCCTAAATGGGGATTATACCACTTATGCCCTATACATTGAGCATTTTTTTCCTAGAGTAAAATACATTTTAAACATTCCTAATTGGTTTTACACATAGAACACTGATGCTCCTTGTCTTTTGGGTTACTACACTACTGAGATATCTGCTGAAAGTATTCTCACCAACATCCTACCAGTGGGGGATCAACAGCACTGAATGTGATTACACCAGAGCTTGTATTAGCTCAATCAAATGTGAGTAAGACCATAAAGATCTGCTGTGACATATTACACCATTGGAGTTTTTCTCAGTTTTTTTTATGTTGATGTGGATCCTAAGTTATCTTTGATTCCTTTATTTTTACAAGACAAGAATCCTATAAAAGGATTTTTGTTGTTTTACCAGCTGCACCTCAAAGTTTAGACTTTCATTTTAGCTGTTTTATGATTTGTTATTATTTGCACTTGGACTTGGACTTGGAATTAAATTACTGTTTTAAATATTACAATTTTCAGGCGCAACCTTACTCTTTGTTTTTCAGGAATTGGATATAGGGGCTGAATATTGTAGAGCCTGTCAAACAATGGGTCATTTCTAGGTGGACATTGGGAGTTATCATTAAAATGGAGGAATCGCTGCATTTGCTCTTAGTGATCCCTCTTCATTAATCCTGGGAAAAATGGGGTAATCAAAAAGGGGTGCTTGTGCCAGTAGAACCTAATACTTGGCTTTTTCACAATACCTATTAGGGTTAGTGTCCAAAATGTTTTAAGTTCTGCGACATTAGTGGGGTGCCACATGTTTTTTCTACTGTAATATGACCCCAGATGTCAAACAATTAGCTCAAATATGTTGTTCACATATATCAACATAAAGAGGCACTGTGGGGTGTCTTAGGTTCTTGTATATGGTGGTGGTTCACCATTTCTGGAGCGCTCACTTAGGGGTTCAATGTCAGACACTGTCATAGTGTCACTGTCTGCAAGAGTGTCACTATACGAGCTTGACAGAATAGAATACGCCTCCTTTGTAATTGAATAGCGTCACCTAGGGGGTGCTTAATACACGCCCAAAGCCAATTCCTACTTCCACCCACTAAAAAAAACAACACCCAACCTAAAATGTTAAATCAATTACTGATTACTAAAACAAAAAAGAAAAAAAAAGTCACCTTAAGAGCCCTTTTATCAAACAGATCCCTGATACAGTACCGTACAGCACATGCACTGTACAGTAATCAGGCAGCAGGGAATGGGTTAAACAGAAATAAAAAAAATCTGCTGTAGCTGACAAAATGTGTCCAAAAAAAATTAGTTCTCATTTTCTATTTTTTTTTTAATTTTCACACTTTTTAACACTCTGCAACAGTGGTCTCTCTCTCCTGCCTCAGATAAAAATAAGGAGAAAAAATGGGCAGAGACAATGTTACAAATCATGTAACATTGCTGCAGATCACATGCTGCAGTTTGCCACAATTGGATGCATGAGGACTGACTGGGTTGCTATCTGCAGCATGGAAAGTGAGGAGGACAACAGGGAGGCCTAAATTGTGCTAGCGACATTTAAGTCGTCCTATTGCAGGATTTCATTACATGCCCTAACGGCGTGAATGGCTTAAAACCTTAAAGGACCACTCTAGGCACCCAGACCACTTCAGCTTAATGAAGTGGTCTGGGTGCCAGATCCAGCTAGGGTTAACCCATTTTTTTATAAACATAGCAGTTTCAGAGAAACTGCTATGTTTATAAATTGGTTAAGCCTTCCCCCTAATCCTCTAGTGGCTGTCTCATTGACAGCCGCTAGAGGCGCTTGCGTGATTCTCACTGTGAAAATCACAGTGCGAGCAAGCAAGCGTCCATAGGAAAGCATTGTAAATGCTTTCCTATGCGATCGGCTGAATGCGCGCGCAGCTCTTGCCACGCGTGCGCATTCAGCCGACGGGGCGGAGAGGAGGCGGAGAGGAGGAGGAGAGCTCACCGCCCAGTGCTGGAAAAAGGTAAGTTTTACCCCTTTTCCCCTTTCCAGAGCCAGGCGGGAGGGGGACCCTGAGGGTGGGGGCACCCTCAGGGCTCTCTAGTGCCATGAAAACGAGTATGTTTTCCTGGCACTAGAGTGGTCCTTTAAATAGTCTAACTTTTTTCAAAACTATTCTGTGAGGATGTTGTTAAAGTGTTGTGGTCTGCAGTCCTCTTCACTTAAAGCGGCACCATCATGCCGAACTTGCATTTTTTCTATTTTTTCCTCTTCTCTTCCTCTCTTAGAATCTGGTCTTGTTTTCTTTCTTTCTCATCTAGCTTTTTTTAAAACATAAGATAAAGTAGGGACTAATTTGTCTTATGTATTTTTCCTACGCTTGACCTTCTTTGACCAAAGGAAGAGCTGAAGTCCACTCCATTTCCTGTGCTCCATGAATTTTCCCACAATTCTCACCCTTTCGCTGTTTTCTAATTGTTCCCTTCGCATTGTGTCATTTAGACTAGTGAATTTACAGAATTTCGTCCTAACAGAATACAGGCAGTGCAGAATTATTAGGCAAATTAGTATTTTGACCACATCATCCTCTTTATGCATGTTGTCTTACTCCAAGCTGTATAGGCTCGAAAGCCTACTACCAATTAAGCATATTAGGTGATGTGCATCACTGTAATGAGAAGGGGTGTGGTCTAATGACATCAACACCCTATATCAGGTGTGCATAATTATTAGGCAACTTCCTTTCCTTTGGCAAAATGGGTCAAAAGAAGGACTTGACAGGCTCAGAAAAGTCAAAAATAGTGAGATATCTTGCAGAGGGATGCAGCACTCTTAAAATTGCAAAGCTTCTGAAGCGTGATCATCGAACAATCAAGCGTTTCATTCAAAATAGTCAACAGGGTCGCAAGAAGCGTGTGGAAAAACCAAGGCGCAAAATAACTGCCCATGAACTGAGAAAAGTCAAGCGTGCAGCTGCCAAGATGCCACTTGCCACCAGTTTGGCCATATTTCAGAGCTGCAACATCATTGGAGTGCCAAAAAGCACAAGGTGTGCAATACTCAGAGACATGGCCAAGGTAAGAAGGCTGAAAGACGACCACCACTGAACAAGACACACAAGCTGAAACGTCAAGACTGGGCCAAGAAATATCTCAAGACTGATTTTTCTAAGGTTTTATGGACTGATGAAATGAGTGAGTCTTGATGGGCCAGATGAATGGATTGGTAAAGGGCAGAGAGCTCCAGTCCGACTCAGACGCCAGCAAGGTGGAGGTGGAGTACTGGTTTGGGCTGGTATCATCAAAGATGAGCTTGTGGGGCCTTTTCGGGTTGAGGATGGAGTCAAGCTCAACTCCCAGTCCTACTGCAAGTTTCTGGAAGACACCTTCTTCAAGCAGTGGTACAGGAAGAAGTCTGCATCCTTCAAGAAAAACATGATTTTCATGCAGGACAATGCTCCATCACACGCGTCCAAGTACTCCACAGCGTGGCTGGCAAGAAAGGGTATAAAAGAAGAAAATCTAATGACATGGCCTCCTTGTTCACCTGATCTGAACCCCATTGAGAACCTGTGGTCCATCATCAAATGTGAGATTTACAAGGAGGGAAAACAGTACACCTCTCTGAACAGTGTCTGGGAGGCTGTGGTTGCTTCTGCACGCAATGTTGATGGTGAACAGATCACAACACTGACAGAATCCATGGATGGCAGGCTTTTGAGTGTCCTTGCAAAGAAAGGTGGCTATATTGGTCACTGATTTGTTTTTGTTTTGTTTTTGAATGTCAGAAATGTATATTTGTGAATGTTGAGATGTTATATTGGTTTCACTGGTAAAAATAAATAATTGAAATGGGTATATATTTGTTTTTTGTTAAGTTGCCTAATAATTATGCACAGTAATAGTCACCTGCACACACAGATATCCCCCTAAAATAGCTATAATTAAAAACAAACTAAAAACTACTTCCAAAAATATTCAGCTTTGATATTAATGAGTTGTTTGGGTTCATTGAGAACATGGTTGTTGTTCAATAATAAAATTAATCCTCAAAAATACAACTTGCCTAATAATTCTGCACTCCCTGTAATTATAATTTGTCTATATGTGTTAGACGAAATTAGGGCATTTTGTTAGGTTCGGAATTTTTAGCAAAATTAATGAAAGGCTGATCAGATTTGTACCCCAGCTGCATCTTGCAGCTGTTTAGCAGATAACCCCTAATTCCCACAAGAATGGTTCAGCGAACTTGTTAAATTCTTCTCTACATGGTGCTCTACCATCCCTGTCCCCCTCCCCTCCAAATCTGCTTGCAGGCAGAGGGAGCGCAGAAATCATTTGTCAGTCTTACAACTGATTTTTGCACTCCAGGTGTAGGCCAGCTTCGCTAATGGATCGTCGAATTTGTTAAATTCTTCTCTCCATGTTCCCTTACCATCCCTGTCCCCTTCCCAACCATGTCCCCTTGTCCCTTCTCTCCATGTCCTTTTACTGTTCCTGTCCTTCTCCCATCCATGTCCCCTTGTCCCTTCTCTCCATGTCCCCCTACTATTCCTGTCACCTTCTTTCCATGTCCCCCTCGCTCTCCCTCCTTCCCCAAACAGCAGGCAGCCTGTCACTCATAGAGCTGGTGCCATAGATGAAGGTAGTGCCGGCTCTGCTCAATTACACATAGATGCCACCCTCCCTGCTGTTTTACCTTTCCAGGCAGGGTAGGGAGACCTCTCCATGTCCAGTGGTGCACTCTGCCTCCTTCACATTGAGCGCCGGGTAGTCACATGACATCTTGCGCTCCTATGCAAAGTGTGAGGGGGGAGGCGCTTCTCCAGCCTGCTTAGTCTGCACCCTTATGGAGTTGCAAGCTGCTTGCAGGCAAAGGGAGCACAGAAATCCCTTGTCAATCTGACAACTGATATTTGCGCTCCAGCTGGGGGCCGGCTTCACTAATGGTTCGGTGAACTTGTTAAATGTTAGCAACAAGTTTGTGCAAACCGGCTTAATCCCATCACTGCCTTAGGCCATGTAACAGAAGTCACTATTACCCAGGCACCTGGAGGGCACTAAGTGCCAGCCCCCTCCCCATTGACCATGGGGCTTTTGCCTAGAAAGAGGTTCTATTTTTTGTTGAGGTGGGTATAGTGGGACTATAGCAAGGCGTTGTCCTATTGACTAGTCTAGAACACTTCTAGACTACTTCAAAGTGACTACCCTTTCACTCTTTTAAATCTTCCATGTGGTCCCCAGCTCTTGTTATTGTCTGTCCCCACCCCATCATTTCCTCTAACTAAAGTGTTCCATTCACACTAGTGTTAATGTAATTAAACGTTGTAGTGTAATTGGTTGCTATCCCAAGTCATACTGTTATTGGTTGGGAAGGAGCTATGATGGAGGACCTGAAGTGAAACTTTGTGTGCCACTGTAACCCTATTTTATGTAAGTGAGGCTGTGTGGGGTATAAACAGATGTGTTGTTTTCAATAAAGTTCAGTTGTATTTCAACCTATGCTATGTTTCGGCTAGTATTTGGGTGGAAGGGGCGAAATGGCTATAATTACTGCCTTGCTATAATTACTGCTCTATAAAAGTTGAAGTCTCTAGAGCTATAATCACTGTAGCCTGGTCTTGGGAAAAAGTCCTCAGCGACCCCAGTCAAGCTTCAGCGAGGAAGCTTACCTGGTGGAGGTACTCAGTTGGAGTACAGGAGCTCTGTCACAGGCCACATCAAAGTGTGCCACAAAGTAATTAACTTATGGGTTGAATGGAATCCATAAAGGTTTTTTTTTTTTTTTTAAATAATTGTTAACATTAAAATTGGGATTCTCATCTGGCAATTAATTAACACTAATACATTTGGCTAGAGGAATGTATATCTACCAAACATGGCGTCAAGTGACAATTTGTAAGCTGCTGATGAAGTTAAAAATGAAAATAAAATAAATGAGCCTCAGTTATTTGAGTATGAATTGGCCTAAAAAGGTTGGAACTGATCTAAGCAACATCTTGTGTAGTGGTTGTGTTGCCTAGAATCTACATGTGCCATCCTCTAGTTTTATAAAATGAATCTAAATACCAGGTGACACATAAAGAGCAAACAATAAAATAAATACCCACAATAAAGTGCTAATGTGACACTAATTTTACTGTGTAAAATGGAATGCAAAATACAGATTTGTGTTCCTTACACTATGGAATCCCTTTAATTCCTTCAGAGCTATTACATCCTGTATATTCAAATTTAAAATGTTTTTTCTTAACATATTAAAATCATTCAAAATGATTTTCTTCAAAAATTTCTATGCTCTCTTTTTTAAATGTCTAGAGAAAAAAAGTTTATTTATTAATCTAGTTGAAATGTATAGACATTTAAATCTGGTGGTTCTGCGGGATGGTTTAAAGATTTTTGCAAAGCCACTTTTCCACCATATTTTGAGAACATCAAAAAAAGCTGAAAAAGGGTTAAAACTCCTAAAATGTGCAATTTTCAATCCTTTGTTTAAAACAAAGCTCATCATACTTTAAAATATATGAGGATAAATTATTTATACCCATCGGTTGGATTTCCTTTCCCTTTTGTTTCCTCTTGTAAATGCTTTCCATGTCTGCATCCCTAAAATGTATATTCCATGTTCTTTTGACTGGCATGTGACATGCCTCTATCAAAAAATAATAATTAAACAATCTGCCCTGGGCTTTGCACTTGTGAGTGGTACTATACTCTATTTTCCTTTTGTTTATTTAGTTCCATATTTCAAATTTTACCATACAGTTTGCACTATGTATTTAACTTTGTATTTATAGACAAGAAGTATTATATTATAAAGCATTTCAGAAGGATTATAGGTATATCCAAAATTTCTTGCGCACCACATTTGTGAGTTTTGTATCCCCCAGGTTTATGTCAAACAATTTCTGCCATAATTAGTTTGACACAATTAAAGCACTCTCAGCTGCATTGATAATGTGGAACTTACAAATTCACGTTACCAATGTTAATTTTGACCATCCTAGGTATATCCAGCATCCTCAGGCCATCAGTGCTATCCAGGTTGAATGAAACTGACATTCATAAATCCTGAATATATAACGTCAGCTAGATTAGAGTTTGGAAAAGTGTGTTGCATGCTGAATTAATATTATCTTAAAGGGACACTGCACACCCTTAAAGCACTTAAGCTTACTGAAGTGCTTTATGTTTAACCCCTTAAGGACCAAACTTCTGGAATAAAAGGGAATCATGACATGCCACACATGTCATGTGTCCTTAAGGGGATAAAGAGTGTGTTTTCATTTTACAAATAAAACATATTTCAATAGAAATTGAACTTTGTTACATTCCCTCCCTCCCCTGAAATTAACATTGCTACATTCCCCCACCACCCTCTCTTACCCCGGTTGTCAATCAGATAACTCGTTTTATTACTTCCTGGTTGTTTAACTCAGTGGAGTGAATTTCTAGAGCAGGGCTGTCCAACCTTAGGTAATCCAAGGGCCGCATTAAAATGCAAGATTTATCCAGGGGCCTCATGCAAAGTTATTGCACCCCTCACACACATTGCACCCCTGATAGACACTACATTCCTCCAATATTGCACACCTAATACACACTGTGTGTGTGAGGGGTACAGTGTGTGTGTGTGTGTGTGTGTATGTGAGAGGGGTGCAGTCTGTGTGAGAGTTGCAGTGTGTATGTTGAGGGGTGAAGTGTGCAATGTGTGTGTGAGGCATGCAATGTGTGTGTGAGGGGTGCAGTGTGTGTGTGTATGTGAGAGGGGTGCAGTGTGTGTGTGTATGTGAGAGGGGTGCAGTGTGTGTGTGTGTGTGAGGGGTGCAGTCTGTGGGAGGGTTGCAGTGTGTGAGGAGTGCAGTATGTGTGAGAGTGGCACAATGTGTATGTTAAGGGGTGAAGTGTGCATGTGTGAGGCATGCAGTGTGTGTGTGTGAGGGCTGCAGTGAATATGTTGAGGGGTGAAGTGTGCATGTGTGAGGCATGCAATGTGTGTGTGTGTGAGGGCTGCAGTGTATATGTTGAGGGGTGAAGTGTGCATGTGTGAGGCATGCAATGTGTGTGTGAGAGGGGTGCAGAGTGTGTGTGTATGTTAGAGGGGTGCAGTCTGTGTGAGGGTTGCAGTGTGTGAGGGTTGCAGTGTGTGAGGGTTGCAGTGTGTGAGGGTTGCAGTGTGTGAGGGGTGCAGTGTGTGTGCGCAGGGGTTGCAGTGTGTGTGTGAGGGGTGCAGTGTGTGTGAGAGGTTCTATGTATGTTTGAGAGAGGTGCAATGTGTGTGAGGGGTGCAGTGTGTGAGGGATGCAGTCTGTGTGACTGTGAGAGGTTCCATGTATATGTGAGAGAGGTGCAATGTGTGTGAGGGGTTCAGTGTGTGTGTCAGGATCCTATCCTGACAACCAAGATATTCTGTTTTATTACTTCAATACCTGTTGCTCACCAGTAGTGGCCGCCCTAGCGACTAGACAAAATGATTATATCTGCTATAAAAGGCCACATCCGACTAAACCAAACTGCCTTCACAATGAGAGTAGTTATTGTTCTGAACCTGACAAGTCTTCTGCTCGTGGCTCATACATAGAAATCCTGCTCAAATCTGATTTACTTTGAACCATCTTGATCTACTCATCAAACTTGCTTGTTTCCAGTCTACGCTTCTCAAAGAAGCTTGGTAAAACAAAACCTGATCACCAATATCACCCTGCTTTAAATTTTACTGGACTATTAATACCAATTTACCTTATTGCTTTTGTTCTATTGGACATTAAACCGGATCCATCACAACTTACCTGGATAATACTGACTATCCATACTTGATTGCTTCTATCCTGAGTAAACTTGCTGCAATTATCTATAACTGCCTTCAACCAAAGGACAAAGGATTTACTAAATGTCTATTTAACCTGATGCAATTATACTTTCATATTCTGTTTTTCTCTATTCTATTATATATTGTTTGCCTCTTGCCTATTATTTCTCTTATAGGTTTTTCCTTTTGTTACTCCTGATAAGATACTTGGGGCATATTGCCTTACTTGTTATTTCTATAACCACTCCTTCTTTCAACCTATAATCCCGTTTGTAGGTTCTCGTTCCTCCTCCTAACCTATTATTCGACGTATAGGTTTTCCTCTTACCATTATACTTACCTGTAATCCCATTTAAAGGTTCTGCTTTCTCCCTCTGTCTTTATTGTTGCTTTTCCCTCTTTATCCTGTTACTTATTGTTTCCTTGTCTAAACATGTCAAAGATTCAAAATAAAGAACATCAAGTCAACCCTGGCATAAGTCTCCTTTCTGACCTGCTCAGAAACCTGACTATGTGTGAGGGGTGCAGTGTGTTTGTGTAAAGGGTGCAGTGACTGTTAGATGGTACGTAGAGGGCCTGTATATTGTGTGTTTGTGGGTTGGGAGCCAGTATGCATATTAATAATTTCCTACCTTTTTCTCAGGGACAGGGGACACTGCAAGTCCCGAGGGCTGCAGGCAGAATTCAGTCTTCTTGTGAGCTCTTCATAGCGTTGCCATGGTAACCCACTGCAACGGCCTAGCGGGAGTAACATTCGGCCCCACTGCTCCCATACTCTCTTCCCTTCGTGGCTTCTGCAGACAAGTGCCTTTGGGCCGTTGAGGGAGATCTTTGATCTCCCCACTGGCCCGGAAGGAACAAAGCAGGGCTGTGAGCTGTTTATTGGACACCCCTACTCTAGAGGCAGGCAATTGTTTAGAGCACCTGCCTTGCAAAGACTTCTCAATAAGCTGCATTGGGTAGTCTGTAATTGGACAACCACAGAAAGTCTGGCCTGGGGAAGAAAGGAAGGGCTTGCAAAGACTTCAGACCAGAGATCTGCAGCTTTTCCAGCTGTTATTAGACACACCACCAATTACAAAAAGCATAATTAAATGCATGCACAGGGGTATATCTACTAACTACAGAGTAAAAAGGATATACCACCTATTGCAGATATAGATATGGTGGTTACATCTGTAAAACAAATGAGACATACATAGTGTTTTCCATATTGGTAAAAACAAACAATTGTATCATATGAGGATTGAACTCACAAGGATGGAGCCTCTTAGGCTCTATGTACTTCGCTCTCGGGTGCCTATTCAGGCTTTCGATAATTTTCAGTTGAAGACCCAGACTCCACAAATTCAAGAGTAAATAAGGGTTTATTAATTGATGAAATATTATATAAAATATTAATAATATAGGACAAAAATAGGCAGATATATGTATAAAATACAGCGTGGTATGGTACTGCAATAATGGCCAAAATTAAAAGCAGCAAAGCACCACAGCATATACACAAAGTAACAATACCGCCAAATGACAGTCCCAGTAAAAAGTCCAGTAAAGTGCAAACGCGTTTCAGCCCTAGATAGGGCCTTCCTCAGTGCTAAATTCCTGGAGAAACTTCAGGGCTTAAGTAGTCCCCTTGATAAGTCCAACTGCATCCAGCTGTGCTTCAGAAATGCCGCCGGACACATCACTTCCGGTTTCGAAAAAAAAAAAAAAAAAAATGTTTTCCCTTTTTTTGTGACTTCCGGTTGGATGCGGTCATGTGATGTATTTGCGTTCCACCATGCGTTCCACACTCGGGCAACTGAAAATTATCAAAAGCCTGAATAGGCACCCGAGAGCGAAGTACATAGAGCCTAAGAGGCTCCATCCTTGTGAGTTCAATCCTCATATGATACAATTGTTTGTTTTTACCTATATGGAAAACACTATGTATGTCTCATTTGTTTTACAGATGTAACCACCATATCTATATCTGCAATAGGTGGTATATCCTTTTTACTCTGTATATTTTTCTAAGTGGGTGTGAATTATTTTAATTGTTTCACTTTACCTTTAGGTGTTAAGGGATTACACCTTTCTGTCACACTTACTTTTATTGTCTATTTTAAGTTGGAAGCGCCTACACAACTATACACCTTGTGTATATTTTGTTTGCTAAAGCAATATTGATGTCTGGGTCATGCCCCTGCAATGTAACACATCACTTGGCTATGACTTACAAGCCACCCTACACAATTTGTCCTACATTTTGAAAAAGAGTTAAAATTATTTAGCTTCTTTATGTGCAATGTATTTTCTGTTTCACTGTTAATTGATGACTAGTGCCTACAGCAGCTTACTGAGTGATTAAGATTAATTAACAGAGTAAGCGATAAAAACTTTATTAAAAACAGCATCATGTAAAAATGTGCGCTGTTTACCCTGCCATGACTTACAATGTTAAAATGTTATGAAAAAGCATGCAGCTGCGGTTGTGGCCCTGCTCGCCAATTGTCATTACATGCACAATGAAAATAAAGAATTTTAAAAAACAAAAAACAAAAAAAAACAGCATCATGTATACAGTATGTGAAGAAACTTAGTTTATCTATATTCATATTTTTTTTTAGCCTTATGTAATATATTGTATAACAAAGTCCACGTTTTAATGCATGCTACACTTGTACTAAATTCACTGTAAATTGCATTTGGCTTACCACAGCACAACGCCTGGAGACTTGACCACCTATAGTTTGTATTATCTTGGCACCAACCTTGAGAATAGATCACATCACAAATACACATAATTTATTTTTTAATGGGCTTAAAATCAACTAATAGCATGATGTGTCCTCCTTTTTAGTTTTCTTCCTCCTAGGACAAAATCAAATTGGGCTATAACACTTCTCATATTTTTTGGTTTCATTAGTTGGTGATGACAGCAGAGAAAGTAAACACATTATACTCACATACACATCATACTAATTGTGTTGCAATAAACTCTAATAAACCAGCATATAAAATTGACATAATTATTTGTTAGGGTTGACCAGGGTTACATGGATACCAGTGGCGTACATACCAGGGTCGCAGGGGTCGCGGCTGCGACCGGGCCCGGCCCACCAGGGGGCCCGGCCGCCTGCGACCCAGGTATGTACGCTCTGGGCCAGCCTCTTCTGCTGGGGGGCCCAGGAGCCGGCCACCTCCGGGCCCCCTGAGGCTGGCCCTGCTGTCACCCGGCTGGCTGGCTGGCTGGCTGGCGGGCGCGCGAGGGAGCACTGTCCCCTGGGTGCTCCCTCTTCAGCTCCCTCGCGCACCGCACTGAAACCGGAGCCGGAAGATAACGTCATCTTCCGGCTCCGGCATCAGTACGCGGCGCGCGAGGGAGCTGAAGAGGGAGCACCCAGGGGACAGTGCTCCCTCGCGCGCCCGCCAGCCAGCCAGCCAGCCGGGTGACAGCAGGGCCAGCAACACCACTGGACCCCAGGGAATCCCCCCAGCTCTCCCACAGGTAAGGAGGCTGGGGGGATTAAATAAGAAAAAAACTTTGAGTGTGTTAGTGTTAGTGAGTGTGTGTGTTAGTGAGTGTGTGTGTTAGTGTTAGTGAGTGTGTTAGTGAGTGTGTTAGTGTTAGTGAGTGTGTTAGTGAGTGTGTGTGTTAGTGTTAGAGTGTGTGTTAGTGTTAGAGTGTGTGTTAGTGTTAGAGTGTGTGTTAGTGTTAGAGAGTGTGTGTGTTAGTGAGTGTGTGTGTTAGTGAGTGTGTTAGTGTTAGTGAGTGTGTGTGTTAGTGTTAGTGAGTGTGTTAGTGTCAGTGAGTGTGTGTGTTAGTGTGTGTTAGTGTGTGTGTCTGTTACTGAGTATGTTTGTGTGCGTCTGTCACTGAGTGTGTGTCTGTCAGTAAATGTGTGCGTTTGTTCATGAGAGTGTGTGTGTGTGTCTTAAGCACTTACCTTTCTCCAGCGCCAGACTCCCTTAACGTTGGGGATCTCTCAGTCCCCATCCGCCTCTCAGCTCCGAATGCACATGCGTGGCAAGAGCCACGCGCGCATTCAAACCGCCCATAGGAAAGCATTACTCAATGCTTTCCTATGGACGTTCAGCGTCTTCTCACTGTGATTTTCACAGTGAGAATCGCAGAAAATCCTCTAGCGGCTGTCAATGAGACAGCCACTAGAGGCTGGATTAACCCTCAGTGAAACATAGCAGTTTCTCTAAAACTGCTATGTTTTCAGCTGCAGGGTTAAAACTAGAGAGACCTGGCACCCAGACCACTTCATTGAGCTGATGTGATCTGGGTGTCTGTAGTGGTCCTTTAAGTGTATGTGTTTATGCATGCACTGGCATACATACCGCGGTCGCACGGGTCGCAGCCCTGCGACCAGGTGCCCGCCGCCATGTGTTGCGGCCCCAGCCTGCGCAGAGTAAGCGCTCGCGCAGGGGGAGGGGGGGCCCCGGATCAGTTTTCACACCGGGGCCGGCCCCGGATCAGTTTTCGCACCGGGGCCCCATGGGTTGTGTGTACGCCACTGATGGATACTGTAACCTGCATTTCACTGGTCAATTATCTGCCATTTAAGAGTTAAATAATTTTGTTAATGCAGCTCCAGCCACACATCCTCTGGCTACTACTCACATGGCCTCCATAAACAAAAATAATTTCAGATCTAACAGAAGAATGTTTACTTTAGAAGTCTTTATCTCTTACTCTGTTAATCTTTTAATCACTCAGTAGGCTGCTGTAGGCTCTAGCCATCAATTAACAGTGAAATAGAAAATACATTGCACTTAAGAGAAGCTACATAAGTCAAACTCTTTTTCAAAATGTAAGACAAAATGTGTAGGGTGGCTTGTAAGTCATAGCCAAGTGGTGTTGCATTGCAGGGGCATGACCCCGACTTCAATATTGCTTTATTAAGCTAAAGTTCTTTTGGTGGTTAGTGTTTACACAAATTCTCTATACCACAGTGGAGACCAGTGAAGAGTCCAAACTAACATTCCAAAAAACCTTAATTCCATCCTGATGGGTACCCACAGAATCAGAGAATTTAGCCATTACAGAGATATTTTAAGGATTCTGTGACACTACTGTGCGCAGACCATGGTCTTCCTCAATTTCAACTTAATACAAGCAACACTTACAGTAAAAAAAAGTCCTGCGTGTTATCCCAGGACTGCCATCTCCTTAAAATTTCTACTTACACAATATTAAATGAGGGTCCATAAAATAAAATTAAAAAAATTAAATTGCTAGAATGAAATTGTAGATTTTGTATTATAAATGGAGGTGCTGATAATGGCAAGGTACCATTAGTGGAAAGAAGAGTTGTAAAATGGATGAGAGGTTGTGAATAAAGTGTAAAAGGACATTGCGATTTCATAAAGGGGGATAAAATTAAACAGATTTGTTTTTGATTACGTTTATTTTGATTACCTGTATTTGTAAAAGTATCCTAATGTATTATTATTATTATTATATTATTTATAGAGCGCCGTCAAATTCCGCAGCGCTTTACAATGAAAAATGTTTCTGATTGCTCCAAGGACCTGATCATGTGTCAAAATATATTGTTGTGTGTTAACATGTTCCTGCAATGTTGGTCCCTATATTTGATGTTATGTTGATCCAGCATTGAATAGGAAGGACTCGATTGACGTTAGTGTTAATGTAAGGGTTAGTATTAGGGATAGGGTGAGGGATATGGTTTGGCTTAGAGTTAGGTTAACATAAGATGCACGATATGACGCTGGGCTGATGATGCATAACATATTTTTGCAACATTTTGATGCAGCTGACATTTTTTCATTTTATTTTGCACTTTTGATGCTCAGCACCGTTTCAGCAGTAAAATAATTTGTAAAGTGGGAGCTGAGAATAGTATGCCATAGTCAAATGCAGGAGCTGAAAAAACACTTGAGCTGTGCTCCTGCACAGCAACAGCGTTTCAGCCAATCAGGTAATCAGGAGAGTCGTGCTGAGCGCGGGAATCCTGATTACCTCAGAATTTTAAAATGGCATAATTGATGAAGGACTCCATATCTGTCTGCCACAGATTAAGTGGATGCCTCTCTTAGAGGCAGCCCCACCAATGTTAGAAAGCTCCATAAGAGAGCTTTCCTTGCCAGGGATCTATCCTATTCATCTTCTGAGGAGGATGTGGTCCCAGTTTTACGTAACAAGAATTAAGAGAGGCGGCTGGTCTCTTCTGTCAGTTCCTCGTTTGAGGAAAATGTTTCATCTCCTCCTTCCCCTCATATTTGTTTGAGTAAGCGAAATATTAAAGGGACAGGATCCCAAAAGAGGACTGGTGTGTTTCCCTCGTTTGAGCACCAGAAACACTTTCCAGAGAAAAAGGTTAGATAGTCCTTCTCCTTCCTCTTCTAGAGTGTTTGCTCATTCTTCCTCCCAAAGCTGTTCCAGTTCTAGACACAGCTCTCCAGAAACAGACTGGGAATCTGAGGAAGTGGTACATTCTGTAACTTCCACTGAGCGAGGGAAACTTAGCAACGTTCAGATGGCTAGAGTGAGTCTCCTAGGAAACACTCTCTCATCAAAATTATTTTAATCCAGATGGGCTATGGAGCACGATTCTGAGGTTAGAGATTTTGCCAAACTAGCCTTTAGCTCCCCTTGGTTAAGGAGGATGACCTTCTCCTCATGAACCTCATTGGTATCCTGCAGGAGCATCCCGAGAAGCATCTCACCAGGCCCACTAGAGTGGAAAACACAAGTTCCCAGGCGGTGGCAGAGGAGCTCATTCCAGAGGTGGTCCAGCTTCCAAGAGAAAACCCATGCATTCACGTAAGTGCCACTAAATTGGAAGGATATTTCTTCAGACAAATGGGTTGTCAAGATTTTACAAAGGGGTTTACAACTTACCCTTTCAAGGTTCCCAGGCACCCCACAGAGAGGTTAACCCAGTGCTAAATGCTTCCCTTTCCCTAGCTTTAAATCAAGGGAAGATAGAGTTGGCAGACATGTCTATTACAGGACGGGGCAGTCCGTTGTTCCCCATCCCAAAATCAGACGGTTCCTGGAGACCAGTTCTAAATGTGAGGTCTTTGAATGCTTTCATAAAAAGAAAAAGGTTCAGGATGGAGGGTTTATCGGATCTTCCAGGCTTAGTACAGAAAACATTTTTCTGCATAAAGTTAGACCTAAAAGATGCCTTCCATTCAGTCCCTAAGAAACACAGGCGTTTTGGTGGAAAGAAAAAGAGTGGCAGTGGACTGTTATGGTGTTTGGCCTATCCAATGCACCATACACATTCTCCAGAATAATGCAATTAGTGATAGTCTATGTCAGACTAAAAGGTTACATGTGTCTGCACTATTTAGACAACATCCTGCTCAAGCACCCAGATGGGTTTACAAGTCCTAATTACCACTGAATGCATTCTCTTTCTGGGTTTTGTACTGAACACCAGGACTATGTCACTAGGAATCCCTCAAGGCAAATGGGACAAATTATTGGTACATCTGACCTCATCTCTCAGGCACCAGGGTTGGTCTTTGAGAGATCTGGCAAAACATATCGGGAAATTAATAGCTTTAACTCCAGCCTACGACAATTCCCCTTTACTTTGCAGAAGAAGTCAGCTCTTTTTAGGGAATCGATTAAGACAGGGTGGCCATTGGGAATCAAAATTATTTCTCCACAAGAAGGTCAGAGAAGAGTTGAAGTCTATTCAGGGGTTAGAAATCCCACTTCCTTGTCCCCTGTTAGAGAAACCGTTTGCAGTTACTCTGACGTCAGATGCCTCAAATCACGGTTGGAGCGCATTTACAGCACAATACCCAATAAAAGGAATTCGGTCAGATCAAGAGAGACTCCTTCATATAAACATCTTGGAGTTAAGAACAATATAATTAGCTTACCAAGGCCTAGTTTCTCTAAACCAGTCACCGACGTCGGTAAAAGTCCAATCGGACAACATTACAGCGGTGGCTTATATAAACCACAGATGGAGCACACAATCAAGGGGTCTTTGTTTGGAGGCTCTAGATTTTTGGTCTTGGGCTTTAGCAAACAAAATTCAGGTTTACGCAGAATACGTCCTGGGAGAGGCGAATTAACTTGCAGACTCTCTCTCTCGCCAGAGTTTGTCTCTGGCAACGATTCAATTAAAGATTGCTCTATTCCAATGGATAGAAGCAATTTTGGCCAGAGTAGATCTGTTTGTATCCCAAACATCTGCACAAACTCCCAGTTTTGTCTCCAGGATTTGGACAAAGGGAGCTTGGAAAATGGATGCACTGTCTTTCCAATGGACATATGTTCATCTTTACTGATTAAAGTGCTGGAGAAGATACTCAGCGACAGGGTACAGAGTTTAGTTCTGGACCTCCAGACCCTGGTACTCCTTGATCCATCAGTTAGTCAATGGAACCAAGATTCTATCGGGCATGACTCTGGACTGCTTTCAGGGAACCAGCAATCTTTTGCTCAAGCTTCCACAGCTGATGTGGATCGCAGCCCCAGTAGGCTGTTAACTCATCCCCTTTTATCGGATCAGGTCCTGGACATCATTAATTCATCTTTAAGACGCAGAACTAGGGTAAGATAAAAAAGATGATTGAGGAATTCTAAGAATGGGAGGTTTCTTTTCTATCTACTTCTCAGGGATCTGATACCATTCCATTGGCTTTAGAATGTCTTACCCTTAATTTCCATTCTGGTTTAGCGGTCAGTACCATCATGACCTATGGTTCTGCTTTATATTTCCTTATTCCTAACCTTACTAAGGATGAGCTGTATTTGGGATTACTAAAATGGTTATCAGTCTGCTGCCCATATACTGCATGTTACACATCTACTTGGGCTGTAGACCTCTTATTAAATTTCCTTAATTATTTGGATAATGCTAAAATTGATTTAAGATGGACAGCTATTAAGGTGGCTTGTCTGCTGTCTTTGTCCTTGGCAGCTAGAGGAGTTGAGTTAACTCAAATCCATATTTCAGAACCATGGTTGTCCCAGACCCCGGGAGGGTTCCATATTATACTAAAAGGGAGACACCAGGTCTGGTGGAATTGGATTTGGTTCAAGATCCTTCTGAACCAGGCTTATGTTTAGTCAGTTTGTTACAATCGTACCTTGACCTTTCTGCTGCGTTTAGAAATGATATCAATCAATTATTTATTACATCAAGAAATCTCTTTCGTCCACTCAAGGTTAATACAATTAGAGGTTGGATACTTTCTGCCTTGTATTTGGCTGGTATTGATGTTTCTGTTTTCAAAGACTACTCATATAGGGGTGCCTCAGCTACTAAAGCAGCAGCAAAGGGCCTTCCCCTCCCTATTATCTTGAAAGCTGCAAGGTGGTTGTCCAGTAAAACCTTTGTTAGATTTTACTGGAGGCCATTAGAAGGTGGACGCCCTTAAGTTCCATAGGACCACCACCAGGTATGTGCTATTCTACCCACTAGCTTTGTTAGGTGGTTATGCTTCCCGGAGGACAAATCAGAGTTTGCAGGAATCTATGATCTGCAAACATCCGTTGTCTTAGTAATGAGCATAACCACCTAGCAATAACGCCCGTCCTACCCTCCCCTAGGGTAAGGGTTTTGCCTCCTGGTGGTAGTTTGTTTTTCTTTACATAAGGTTATTTTGTGGTTATTCAGCCTATTTCTAACTGTTTTCTGTTTTTTACAGACTTTAGCCGTACTCCAAGACAAGACCAACAAACCAAGGATCCACCTAAGTAGGAAGATTGGATGCTAGTAGTATGTGCAATAGGAAATTCTCATGGGCTCACTGCCTAAAGAACCTGCTTTCAGAGACTTGTTACAATGTCTTATTTTTCTTTACAGAATTTATTTTGTTGCAATTTAGGATGTTCCAGTTTCAGTGTCCATTTGATACTTTCTTAAGCTTATACATTGTTGCCTTATCTGTTTAGCTGTGTGCATTATACATAAACTTTTCAAATCCATCTCATATATCTTTACAACTTATTCAATATTTATTTGTTCCCCTTTACTATTGGGTCCTTGAATTCTTTTTTTGTTTAGATGTTTAATTAAGTTTCTCTTTCCTTTGGGTAATATATATTCTCAGTGCTTCGTGGGATGAGCTAACCATCCGCAGTTTCCCAATTTAAAAAATCAGAGGTAATCATGAATTCCGAGCTCAGCATGGCCCACTGATTACCTGATTGGCTGAAATGCTGTTGCTGTGCAGGAGCACAGTTTGAGCATTGTTTTAGCTCTGGCATTTAACTCCGGGAGGTTGCCGCATACCCACTAGCTTTGCTAGGTGGTTATGCTCATCCCTAAGACAAAGAAAGTTTACAGATCATAGATTCCTGCAAACTCCGATGAAGTAATACTTCCAACAAAAATATAGTTGGCGCTCAAGAGCAGAAACTTTTTATCATGCTGCTACCTCACCCCAGGTGCTAAGAAAATCACACTTAGAACAAACTTATATACTAGTACATACTAATTGGCAATTAACACATCTGTTATGATTGTATACTCCTACTGCCTAATATGGTCATAGCTGGATGCGCTTAATGCCACCCCCAATATGGCAACGCTTCCGGCCATGCCATAATCCGGCGCCATCTTGGTAGGGTGATAATGGGTTGCGAATGGCAAGTGGAAAAGGTGAGACTGTCATGTTAGAATTTTGAATGGCATGAGAAGCAAATAAGTAAAACAAAATGAGTAAGAGTGATGATGTAAGAGTGATTTCTGTGACTCAGTTTATCATTGTATTTCTGAAGGCAATCCTTAACATTGAAGACTATAATTTTACCTAATTTATATTAATAATTTATGAATTATTTTATGTTGCTCAATAATGTATATTATTGAACAACCACCTACTCATGTATTACTTCATTTTATATAAACTGACCGTGACATACAACTTTGTAAGTGTATCTTCTCCTGACTTGCAAAAAAAATATTAAAATGAAAAAAATTCCACTAAACACCATAATGAAATGTTCTGTGTAATAAAAATAATTTTTACTCTGCTACGTCCTGTAAAGTAAAATTCATATTGCATTTTATTTTCCCTTTAAAGATACTTAAGTCTGTAGGTTTATGGTATTATGAAACTAATACATTAAAAGACAAAAAAAAAATAATAGTAATGACCACTAAATGTCTCTAATTTGTCGAAAACCTGGAGTTTTTGCAAAGATGGAAAATAAGTGGAATTAATTCATCTGTGGACGGAGTTAGGCATAAAATTGTTATCTTTTCAGCCTACAGAACATATATATGGAAGATGACTATATGCATGCATATGTAAACCTATAGACCGGTCCACCAGACTAATCTCCCTTATTTATTGCACTCCCTTTCACTCATGAACTGTGGCTTCCAGTGGTTTTGAGCACTTGTATGAGTTAGCTTTTGGTCACCTGGTTCTCAAGAAAAGTGGAATGCTAATATTGAAATTCCTCTAAAATTACTACTTGCATACCCATACCTTGATCCCTGTAGATTAAGCACATTTTCCAAACAACAGTTAGACATTGTATTAGGAACTGCAAACAATTGGGCATTTACATTTACTTTTTGTGGAGTCCCTCAGATTCAGCAGACGTGGAAAAAGGTTTTTGGGGATCAATTACCGAGTTCCTAAATTCAGACCAAGATATTACTTAAATATTTTTTATTTGTTTTTAAAGGTAATTATAACTCTATAGATTACAAACATGTTTCATTATGTTCAAATCCATTACCGGTGAGAAAAAGTGTTAAATGGATCATTTTGGCAGTATTTACATATTCACATATATTTGGCAATATTATATGTCTATAATGGTACAGTAAGTGTTTGGAGAGGTAAGTTAATATTTGGAATGTTTCCCTATCCTAAATAACTAGTAATTTGATATGTACAGTCTGCACATTAACAAGGTTATTCTAGCAAGTCAGCTAAAAATCCGTTATCATTCGCACTTCAATCAATCAGTAGCAGATGCGACACTTCAAATTAAAAAGCTGGAAGACATTTCAACATGGGCTGTCTAGATCACAGATGTCTTGTAATACAATGATGTATATAACACAATAAGAAATATGTCTACTCTAATACCAACAGAAATATGTTGTTTTGCCCAATCTGCATATTGGATTATCAATATTTCCCAAAAAGATGATGAGTCAGGTTAGTCTCGATAAGCATTGTCTAAATGTATAACCTCAATACTCATACAACAATCTTGTAAAGGATTCATATATGCATATTAAGGTGTAAGACAGGAATTTCAGACTGATATATCTTAGAAGTATGCCTTTATACTGTCGTATGCTTCATTACACTAGATAGAGCATACATTATCCAATGTACATCAATCTCTCTCTCTCTCTCTCTCTCTCTCTCTCTCTCTCTCTCTCTCTCTCTCTCTCTCTCTTTCTCCATCCATCCATGTATCCATCCATCCATGTATCCAAAGGATAGTAAGGGACTTTAATAGCTGGTGGGAGGAAAAGCCTTAGTTTCAATTTAAAAGTTGATTTTAGTCGGTTTATTGTTGGTTCTGATACATGGCGGGAGGAATGTTTAGGTACTTGTGATCTAGAATTGAAGAAGATTAACTATTTTGAAAGTGGCTTAATTCTTCACCAATTGGCAGAGTTTCTTTGTCAATTCATTTTTTTTTCAAAATAAAACTTGTATCTGATATGCATTAGTGGGACTCACATGTCTCCAGACAATGGACATCACATTGGGACACGCAGGTCCCTTACATTGCAAACACTTGGATCTTGCATCACATTGTAATACATCCTTATAATAATCCTTATAATAACTCAGTTGGTCTCAAAGTTGTGTTACATTGCTAATAGAGGTATGATGTAGTTACATAGTTACATAGTTACATGAAAAGAGACTTGCATCCATCAAGTTCAGCCTTCCTCAAATTAGTTTTTTGCTGTTGATCCAAAAGAAGGCAAAAAAAAAAAAAACAGTTTGAAGCACTTCCAATTTTGCAACAAGTTAGGAAAAAAAATCCTTCTTGACCCCAGAATGGCAGTCAGATTTATCCTTGGATCAAACAGTTATTACCCTACATTGAAAGACTATATCCTTGAATATTCTGTTTTTGCAAGTATGCATCTAGTAGCTGTTTGAACATCTGTATGGACTCTGATAAAACCACTTCTTCAGGCAGAGAATTCCACATCCTGATTGTTCTTACAGTAAAAAAACCTTTCCTTTGCCTTAGACGAAATCTTCTTTCTTCTAGTCTAAACGCATGACCTCGTGTCTTATGTAAAGTCCGGTTTGTGAATAGATTTCCACACAATGGTTTGTATTGGCCTCGAATATATTTGTATAATGTTATCATATCCCCTCTCAGGCGACATTTTTCTAAACTAAATAGGTTTAAATTTGTTAACCTTTCTTCATAGCTGATATGTTCCATTCCTTTTATTAATTTTGTAGCCCGCCTCTGCACTTTTTCTAGTGCCATAATATCCTTCTTTAGAACAGGTCCAACTGTCTAACAGTATAAAATAAACACTGTAAAAAACTAAACTTACGGGTCTCAGTCACACTATCTACATTTTATAAATTCCCTTTCACTTAAAGTTGTTGGCATTTTTTTTTTCAGTTAGGGAATAAAGCTTAGGACTTGCTGGTCCCCTAAAATCTCAAGAAGGGACATGCAGGTCCCAGTTCAAATGTTTCAAGTGCGTGTAACCGTGCTTCAATATCAGGTGTGGTAAGCCACTGCATCATGCAAGGAAAAACGGTGTGACCCCAGCTGCTCAGCTCCTGGTTGGGCGTATGTTTTACGTGTTAGGCAGGTGAGTGTGCCTCGGTGTGGTCACTCCCTGGGCCACAGGCCCGTGAAGAAGAGGATGGAAGAGAAGGAGGTGAAGCAGGAATGAGAGGTAGGGCAAGGGGAGAATGTGTTATTAAAGCGGGTGCAGATCAGCTCACCCGCCTCCTGGTGTCTCCTACTGAGGATTTTCAGGTCCCTCCCGCTGCGGTCGCGCAAGCCGCCCCCACCCACCCCCTCCGGGCCCCTCCTGCTACCCATTCCTAGATATCTGGTACGGAACTACTCCGTGACCGCACGGCCCATATGTCCGTGTGCGTCTGTGCTCGGTCTTGGGCTCTTCCATAACCCGTAACTCCTTCATTTTGGTATACGAAAGTGTCAGCGGTGGGGCCGCGTCGGTTCCTGACATAGTTATTCAAATGGTGTGAGGTCTCTATAGATATCAGGGCATTGTGGTATCGTAGTGACATAGTTCTTGATTTAAGTGTATCTGAAGTCAGTCGTGAAGGTGTGGGTAGGTGTGCCTGTGAGTGTTTGCAGGGGCAGGATTTTCCCATTAGCAGTAGTAATGTCTTGGATTCGGGTATTTCTTGTGGAAGTACGCAACAAAGGTTTCCAGGTATTTTCCCGGGCTCAAAGTCTGGGTTGTACATCAAGGGCAATAGTGGGGATGGGCAGGAGGACAGACGTCATTTCCTTGAATGTGAGTGCCATGTAGAAACCAGTTGCCTGCTTACAGCAGGATCAAGCCATAGGAGGGCAGAGAGTGGCCTGCCTGCTTGATGAGCTGTGATTGCCTTCCAGGGTTTATGTACCCCCTCTTTAGCCCATTCTAAGGTCCGTTGCATTTGGCATGCTAAGTAGTATAGTTTGAGATCTGGAACGGCAAGACCCTCTGCTGTTTTGGGGAGTGTAAGTTGTGTGTATTTGAGTCTGGGTTTTGTGCCCTTTCAGATGAAATTAATGAGGAGGGTGCGGATTGATGTAAAAAAGGTTGTGCGGAGTGGGATTGGTAATGTTTGAAAGAAATAGAGTACCCCTGGTAGGATGTTCATTTTGTTTATGGCCACCCTACCGAGCCACGAAAAGTGGGGCATAGCCCATTCTGCCTAGTTCTTTCATATAACCCCTAAGATTGGGACAAAGTTGGTTTGGTATAGGTTTGTCAGGTGAGCCGTAAGCCTCACTCCCTGGTATTTATTAGCGGTGTCCTGCCATTGAAAGGGGAAGCTTTGTCGGATCTGGTCTGTCCTTCCCCCAGGGGTGCTGATATTGAGGATAGAGGATTTGGCGTAATTGATCAGTGTAGGCCCCGTTTATGCACACTCTGGCTGTGGGGGATGAGTAAAGGGACTCTTTCCATTGACGCATATGATTCCCCAGGCCTATATTTGTCTGTGGTTCCCCCCAGGAGGTGTGTGAGGGAAGCGCAAATAGGTCCGTATAAAATCGTTTCACTGCTGTGACTATCTGGTCTGGCATGTGGCAGTTGACCCGAGTTGACCCGAAGCATTATGCATTTGCACGATATACGTCGTGGAGCGATTTTATTTATAATTCTTGCAGGCAGCTTGCCGCATTTATCTCCTTCTGCGTGGAAAAATAATTTTGTGTGTTGAAGAGCTATGGAGTATGATTGTCGCAGGACCTGTGATAATTCCTCGCACGTTATTGTGAGTTCTCTCAAGAGTGTGCCGTCTAGTGTTCATTTGTGCGCATGCATCAGGTTCCCTATTTTGTCGGTTAATTCTCGGATCATGTGTTCCCTTGCCTTTTTAATTGCTTAGTTTTGCGAGATAAGGATTTCCCGTATCCTCCCAGGTCAGGAGGGGTGATGGAACTTTTTGTTGGTTTCTCGGTGAAGTAGTTTGTCAGAGTTCGTTGGACTTCTTGGGTCACCTGCGCGTTAGAGAGAAGGTTTTTGTGGGGCCGCATGTAGTGGTCTTAGGTTTATATAGCGGCAATGTTTGGCAATGTTAAAGTCTTCCCCGAGAACAAGACAGCCTGTCATAAAGTGTTGCAGAACTCGGAGCGTATCCTGGAGGAATTTGTCCTGTCGTGTATTTGGGGCATAAATGTATGCAAAGGTGTAGGTTTCTTCTAGGATTCGGCCCCTAACGAAAACATGTCGGCCCTAGCGATCTGTCATGGTAGAGTCCGCCAAAAAAAGGTACAGATTTGTGTATTACAATAGCCGTCCCATTGGATTTCCCGTCTGGGTTGTGGCTATAAAATTCCTGATTATATGTGATTGCAGAGTTTTGGTGCCGCATCAAGTTTGAAGTGAGTTTTTTGGAAGAAGGCTACATGTGTGCTAGCCTTCTGGCAGAGGCGTAGTGCGTGTGACCTCTTTTCAGGAGAGTGCAGACCCTTAACATTTAGTGAGAGAAGATTCAGTGGGACTGAGGTTTATTTGGGCCCGTACAGAGCCATGTTGCTAAACTATCCCTACTGGGCCCCGTGGGCACCCAGGTCGCCCTGACCAGTAGAGGGGAAGGAGAGACACCGGTGAGTAAAACCCAACTGGGAATAAAGAGAGCAGTGTGAGATAGTGAGTAGCTCTCGGTGGTGGTAGCGTGAGCGTCACATGGGGCTTATGGTAATGGAAAAACGCTCCTGATGGGGAGCAGAGGCACTGGCATTAGGAAGGTAGGGATCGCCCGTCCCAGGACTCCAGAGTGTAAGATGCTCTCCCCTTTTACAACGGACACAGACCTCTGGATGCCTGGCGCCTCATCTATGAGTCACTAATAACAGTAACTATGGCCTCCACTGGCCGCCCTAGGGACGGGCAAGCAGATCACTACCCTGAGATGGGTCCCCAGGAGTGTGGCTGAGTCCCAACAGGAACTATAGCCTCTATGTGGTACTGCTGTAAACCTTTCGGACACACCCCCATGTCCCGACACAACCAATTCAAAGTATGTCTTATTACAACCAGTAATTATCCCTTGTCTAAGGCATGTAGTCCCGGGGTGTAAACCCCCCTTTTGCCCCCCTCCCCACCTGTCGTATTTGCACCTGTCCAATCCCTTCCGTTCCTATTTGTGCGTAGTGAATCCCCGCCCCTTCATCCCCATTGCTCTGCCGACCATCCTCATCAACCTGCCCTGTCCCTTTTTCCCTCAGTGTTCAGCCCACTCCATGGGCCTGCACAGTTCCCGGTAACTAATCAGCTTCCCTGGTTAGTTTTGGAGCTTTCCGATTTGGTAGCCTACCTCCCCTATGGTGCAGTGTGGTGTAGCATCTAGATTTTTACTCCCACCGCTATTAGTTCTAGGGAAGCATATACCACCCGCAAGAGTACACTGTCTGCCCCAGGCCTTAGCTATGTATTCCCCTGTTGGGTTTCTCTGATCAGTGGGGTGTTTAATCCTGATGCTAGCAAGATACCTGAAAATAAAGAATGTAAAAAAAAAAAAACGTAATGTATGGCACATTGTTGATGTTGGTAATATTTGTAAGAGACCCATTGATAACCAAACATAAGCTGAAAGCTGCAAGTTTAAAAATATTAATTCTTTGAATGCATCATTAATATGGGTTTCATCAAAACTCCTTATGTGACTATAAAGGGAAAATTTGAAATTGTGCTCCCTATTTTAATAGTTTGTGGCCTTTTATTGTTGCCAGCCTAAGGCATACCTGTGCAATAATCATGCAGTCTAATCTGCATCCTGATATGCCACACCTGTGAGGTGGATGGATTATCTCGGCAAAGGAGAAGTGCTCACTAACACAGATTTAGACATGTTTGTGAACAATATTTGAGAGAAATAGGCCTTTTGTGTACATAGAAAAAGTCTGAGATCTTTGAGTTCAGCTCATGAAAGATGGGGGCAAAAACAAAAGTGTTGTGTTTAGAATTTTGTTCAGTGTATATGAGTATAGATTTTTTTTTTTTGGTATAAGAATTTATTAAACTTGTACATTTTACAATATTCCTGGACCATCCTTACTTCTTTGGGAGTTTGTACATCAACAATAACATAAGGAGCCATAACCTAAAATGTTCTGTCATCCATTCTCTATGACTTAATATGCACCCCTTCTGGAGAACAGGCTCCTGAAATATATATCATACAATGAGTAAGAAATATAGAAGACTCCTTAGAAGGTAATGAGTGAGAAAAATGTGGGACGTAGCAGCACAGACGTAATTGAAGACTCACCGGCCTATCACTAAACTTAGCTTTTAAAGTCACCCTATTTGTATGACAATTTGCTGAGATAATTACATAAATATTATTATTATTATTATTATACATATAAGTAAAAATATTACATTGAAAGTGTTCCAAAATGGAAAACAAAAAAAAAATATTAAACAAAAGATACCTATAAAATATGTTTTGATATGTAAATGTGGGATATTGAATTGGTTTCACAAAATGTAATTAGAGAAAATAATAACAATTATAATTTTATGCAGACAATGTAAGACTAAAGAACATATGTACTACAAAACAAGAGCAACAAGTGATAAGTAGTGATGTACCGAACTGTCCGCTGGCGAACAGTTCCCGGCGAACTTAGCGTGTTCGCGTTCGCCACGGCGGGCGGACACATGCGCAGTTCGATCCGCCCCCTATTCGTCATCATTGGGCAAACTTTGACCCTGTGCCTCTCGGTCAGCAAACACATTCCAGCCAATCAGCAGCACTCCCTCCCTTCCACACCCTCCAACCTCCCTCCCAGCATCCATTTTCGATTCATTCTGAAGCTGCATGCTTAGTGAGAGGAGGGAAAGTTTAGCTGCTGCTGATTAGATAGGGAAATTGATAGCTAGGCTAGGGTATTCAGTGTCCACTACAATCCTGAAGGACTCATCTGATCTCTGCTGTAAGGACAGCACCCCAAAAAGCCCTTTTTAGGGCTAGAAAATCAGGCTGCTTTTTTTTTTTTTTTTTTTCCTGTGTAATGTAATTGCAGGTGCCTGCCTGCCAGCTTCTGTGTGAGGTTCACATTGGATACTGTGCCCACTTGCCCAGTGCCACCACTCATATCTGGGGTCATAAAAGGTTAAGCTTTAGATTTAAAATAAATATTTTTTTTCACTGTAATAGAAGAGCAGTTGCCTGCCTGCCAGCTTCTGTGTCAGGTTGGATGCCTTGCCCATTTGCACAGTCAGTGCCACCACTCATATCTGTTGTTACAATAGGTTAAGCTTTAGATTTAAAAGAAATATTTTTTTTTACTGTAATAGAAGAGCAGTTGCCTGCCTGCCAGCTTCTGTGTGAGGTTCACATTGAATACTGTGCCCACTTGCCCAGTGCCACCACTCATATCTGTTTTTACAATAGCTTAAGCTTTAGATTTAAAATAAATAATTTTTTTTCACTGTAATAGAAGAGCAGTTAGTTGTCTGCAAGCGTCTAAGTGTCAGGCCTACTTAAGCGTGTGCTCTGCAGACCTGTGCCAGCGTGCTTTGACAGTTGCCAATCATATCTGGTGTCTCTTTAGCGTGCTTTTACAAAGAAAAATGGTTTCCAGTGTAAGCTAATAGCAGCCAGTCAGTGTCCTTCAAGCGGCTCTGTCAGGCCTTCGTTCAGCGTGTGCCCTGCACAACCCTGCCAGCGTACTTTGACAGTTGCCACTCATATCTGGTGTCTCTATAGCGTGCTTTTACAAAGAAAAAAGGTTTCCAGTGTAAGCTAATAGCAGCCAGTCAGTGTCCTTCAAGCGGCTCTGTCAGGCCTTCCTTCAGCGTGTGCCCTGCACAACCCTGCCAGCGTACTTTGACAGTTGCCACTCATATCTGGTGTCTCTATAGCGTGCTTTTAAAACCAAAACTTTGTTTCCACTGTAATAGAAGAGCAGTTGCCTGCCTGCCAGCTTCTGTGTGAGGTTCACAGTGGATACTGTGCCCTCTTGCCCAGTGCCACCACTCATATCTGTTTTTACAATAGCTTAAGCTTTAGATTTAAAATAAATAATTTTTTTTCACTGTAATAGAAGAGCAGTTAGTTGTCTGCAAGCGTCTGGGTGTCAGGCCTACTTCAGCGTGTGCTCTGCACAACCCTGCCAGCGTACTTTGACAGTTGCCAATCATATCTGGTGTCTCTATAGCGTGCTTTTAAAACCAAAATTTGTTTTTCACTGTTATAGATTGAATAGCAGTTACTTGTCTTCAAGCGGGTGTGTCAGGCCTACAGTGTGTGCTCTGCAGAACTGTTCAAGTGCACATTGCCAATCATATCTGGTGTCTCTATAGCGTGCTTTTACAAAGAAAAAAGGTTTCCAGTGTAAGCTAATAGCAGCCAGTCAGTGTCCTTCAAGCGGCTCTGTCAGCCCTTCCTTCAGCGTGTGCTCTCCAGAACTGTTCCAGTGCACATTGCCAATCATATCTGGTGTCTCTATAGCGTGCTTTTAAAACCAAAATTAGTTTTTCACTGTTATAGATTGAATAGCAGTTACTTGTCTTCAAGCGGGTGTGTCAGGCCTACAGTGTGTGCTCTGCAGAACTGTTACAGTTCACATTGCCAATCATATCTGGTCTCACAGTAGCTTGCACGCATAGTACCACTAATCCCAAAAAAAATGACAGGCAGAGGCAGGCCACCCCGCAGGGGCCGTCGTGGTCGTGGTGCTGTGATTCCCTTTTGCCCTAGAATAATGCCCAGTTTTCAGAAGCCACGTACCCTGAACTTGAAAAGTTCTGAGGACATAGTTGACTGGCTAACACAGGACACCCAATCTTGTACAGCCTCCGCTCGGAACCTTGACGCACCATACTCCTGCAGCTTAGCTTCAGGCACCTCTCAAGATACCACTCACCCACCTGCCGCCACCACCAAAACTAGCACCACAGCCGCTTTACTTGGTATGTCAGAGGAGTTATTCACACACCCGTTTGAAGAAATGAGTGATGCGCAACCATTATTGCTAGAGGATGTAGATAACAGGGATATGTCTCAGGCAGGCAGCATTAAACACATGGAGGTACGGTGTGATGATGATGATGTTGTACCCGCTGCTGCTTCCTTTTCTGAGTTGTCAGATACAAGCGAAGCGGTTGATGATGACGATGCGTCCATGGATGTCACCTGGGTGCCCGCTCGGCAAGAAGAAGAACAGGGCGAAAGTTCAGATGGGGAGACAGAGAGGAGGAGGAGACGAGTTGGAAGCGGGGGGGGGGGTCGTCGCAAGGAGCTAGTGCCACAGTCAGACAGCATGCTTTGGCACCCGATGTCAGCCCGACAGCACGCCAATCAACGCATGCTGTGTCCACCACCAGAATGCCGTCATTGCAGAGCTCAGCAGTGTGGCATTTTTTTGTGTGTCTGCCTCTGACAACAGCGATGCCAATTGCAACCTGTGCCAAAGGAAACTGAGTCGTGGGAGGTCCAACACCCACCTAGGTACAACTGCTTTGCGTAGGCACATGATCTCACATCACAAACGCCTATGGGATCAACACATGAGTACAAGCAGCACGCCTACTCTAAGCTGCCATCCTCCTCCTGGTCTAGCATCTTCAGCCACGTCAACCACTGCTGTCCTTCTTGCCCCCTCTCAACCATCCGCCACTCTGTCTCCCGCCTTGAGCAGTTCCCGCTCATCTGCCCACAGTCATGTGTCTGTCATGGACATGTTTGAGCGTAAGAAGCCAATGTCACCAAGTCACCCCCTTGCCCAGCGTCTGACAGCTGGCTTGTCCGAACTATTAGCCCGCCAGCTTTTACCATACAATCTGGTTGAGTCTGAGGCGTTCAAAAAATTTGTAGCTATTGGGACACCGCAGTGGAAGGTACCCGGCCGGAATTTCTTTTCACAAAAGGCAATCCCCAACTTGTACTCGATTGTGCAAAAGGAAGTCATGGCATGTCTGGCACACAGTGTTGGGGCAAGGGTCCGTCTGACCACTGATACCTGGTCTGCAAAGCATGGTCAGGGCAGGTATATCACCTACACTGCGCATTGGGTAAACCTGCTGACGGCTGACAAGCAAGGAATGCGTGGCATTGCAGAGGAGTTGGTGACACCGCCACGACTTGCAGGCAGTCCTGCTGCCACCTCCTCTACTCCTCCAACTCCATCCTCTTCCATAACCTCCTCGGCTGAGTCCTCTTGTGCTGCTGCGTCTTGCTCCACATCAACGGCACCCCCCCAGCTCCCCAGGTACTATTCCACATCCCAGATACGGCAGTGTCATGCCGTCTTGGGTTTGACTTGCTTGAAAGCAGAGAGTCACACCGGACAAGCACTCCTGTCCGCCCTGAACGCACAGGTGGAAAAGTGGCTGACTCCGCAGCAACTGGATATCGGCAAAGTGGTGTGTGACAACGGAAAAAATTTGATAGCGGCATTGAAGTTGGGCAAGTTGACACATGTGCCGTGCATGGCACATGTGTGTAATCTGATCGTACAACGCTTTGTGCATAAGTACACAGGCTTACAGGACATCCTGAAGCAGGCCGGGAAGGTGTGTGGCCATTTCAGGCATTCCTACACAGCCATGGCTCACTTTGCCGATATCCAGCGGCGAAACAACATGCCAGTGAGGCGCTTGATTTGCGACAGCCCTACACGTTGGAATTCAACACTCCTAATGTTCGACCGCCTGCTCCAACAAGAAAAAGCTGTTAATGAATATTTGTATGACTGGGGTGCTAGGACAGCCTCTGGGGAGCTGGGAATTTTTTTGCCACGTTACTGGACGCTCATGCGCAATGCCTGTAGGCACATGCGTCCTTTTGAGGAGGTGACAAACCTAGTCAGTCGCTGTTACAAATCGCTATTTGTAACTGGCCCTTTAAATGAGAAATTGCCCTGCTTCCCTGGATTGTGGAAAAGCATGTTTGCCAGCCTCCTTCCTCATGACTATGGCCCCTGGAAGATTGTGCCCCTGAAAACTGATGAACTTTTATTGGGTGTGTATGGCCCTTTAAGAACCGTCTGGGGACATATTGTGACTTTGCTGAACAATACCCCTTTAAGACTATGTCCCCAGACCTGTAAAATAACTTACCCCTGGCTTTCACCCACTTGGTTCAGTAAATAGGGCTTACTGAACCAAGTACCACAGGCGGACCACCCAGAAGTTAAAGTGTGCAGGCAATTTACCTCCCAGGCTGTGAGGTTACTGCAGGTTAATTGCACGTGGCGGCGGCCATCTTTGTTCAGTCGAATGCGGTCAGCGGTGTATGCTAAAGATTCTGTGGAACTGAAATCGGCTACACATTTTGCCGAACACCGCTGACCCTTACCTTCTCCTACACTTCGTTTTTCAGCTCCAGAGACTAAGTCCCGTTCGAAATGGGACTTAGTCGTTTTTCGGCATGAAATTGACCGACCGCACAGCCCAAATCTATGGAACTGTTTTGGGCAGGAAATTGTGCTTGCGGTCGGTCATAAAGGGACCTCCAGCTAACTTTTGATCCACTGGGGGGATTTGGCTGATTTTTGGAAGTGTTTATGTTTGAAGTGTGCTGAGTTCAAATATGTATTTTTTTTGTATAGTTTTAAAGTTACAGTGTATGTGTGAAAACTGTATTTTTACTGTATGCTATAATTATGTTATATGTTTATCTGAGGGGAGGAGACGTGGGGGTGGTACTATGTATGTGATTGGTTAATTTCATCCTCCCCCTGGGAGTGTCCTGTATGTACCTTTTTGTAATAAAAAGCAGGCTGGGTGTCCCAGTCCTCAGTTCTTCTTGACCCTTCAAAACGTAGCCTTGTCTCGTTATTGGAGGGAATTGCTGTATCACACTGGGGATTGCTATGCTCTACATATTCCCCTGAGCTTAATCACTTAGCTCTTTTAAGAGCTTGTTCCAGATACGCTCTCCTGGAGGAGAGGTCTTCCCCACACGGTCCTGGAGGACAGAAACCGATCCAGGGTGGAAGGATGACGGCGCGGCTCCAGTTAAGCTACGGTGGTTGTGGAGTCTGCGGTGGTTATGGTGTCGTCTGCAGTGCTTGGAGTCCTCTGTAAGCGCTAGGAGCATCCATCAACGGAGGGTACTCGGTCAGAGTACACGGAGCTCCATTACAGTCGCAACGAAGGCACCATCAGCGACATCATACCATTTGTTTTCTTCCTGGAGCGTGCCCTGCGAAGAGTGCTGGATCAGGCTGTAGATGAGCGTGAAGAGGAAGAGGAAGAGTTGTGGTCACCATCACCACCAGAAACAGCCTTATCAGCATCGCTTGCTGGACCTGCGGCAACGCTGGAAGAGGATTGTGAGGAAGAGGAGTCAGAGGAGGAATGTGGCTTTGAGGAGGAGGAGGAAGACCAACCACAACAGGCATCCCAGGGTGCTCGTTGTCACCTATCTGGTACCCATGGTGTTGTACGTGGCTGGGAGGAACAACATACCTTCAGTGAGATCACTGAGGACGAGGATCGGGACATGAGTAGCTCGGCATCCAACCTTGTGCAAATGGGGTCTTTCATGCTGTCATGCCTGTTGAGGGACCCTCGTATAAAAAGGCTGAAGGAGAACGACCTGTACTGGGTGTCCACGCTACTAGACCCCCGGTATAAGCAGAAAGTGGCGGAAATGTTACCGAATTACAACAAGTCGGAAAGGATGCAGCATTTGCAAAATAAATTAAAAAGTATGCTTTACACAGCGTATAACGGTGATGTCACAGCACAACGGGAATCTAACAGGGGGAGAGGTGGAAGTCATCCTCCTCCTCCTCCCACGACCACGCCGGCAAGGACAGGACGCTTTAAAGACGTGTTGTTGATGGAGGACATGCGGACCTTTTTAAGTCCTATGCATCGCCACAGCCCTTCGGGATCCACCCTCAGAGAGCGACTCGACCGACAGGTAGCAGACTACCTCGCCTTAACTGCAGATATCGACACTCTGAGGAGCGATGAACCCCTTGACTACTGGGTGTGCAGGCTTGACCTGTGGCCTGAGCTATCCCAATTTGCGATAGAACTTCTGGCCTGCCCCGCTTCAAGTGTCCTGTCAGAAAGGACCTTCAGTGCAGCAGGAGGTATTGTCACTGAGAAGAGAAGTCGCCTAGGTCAAAAAAGTCTAGATTACCTCACCTTTATTAAGATGAATGAGGGATGGATCCCGAAGGGACTGACACTGGGTGATACATTCGATTAAAAAAGGCCTGATGAGATGAGCTGCCTTGGGCTAAAAATGGTCCACACGCTGCTGTATTTTAGCTCTGAATGACGTTTGACTTGCGTGACTTATCCGCCACCAACTAGGGTTCAAGCCGCCATGTTTTAGGGCACTTTCTACCTGTGAAACAAACATCAATTTTTCTGGCCGCTGCTACAGCAGCGGCTGCAACAATACCAAATTTTTCAGGCATGTGTACATGCCTAATTTTTAGGCCCACTGGTGCAGCACTGTGGCTTCAAAAACCAAACCAAAAAAAAATCCTCCAAGATGGCACCAATATACCAGTGGTCTAAGCATCTTCCCACCTTGGCCTAAAAAGGGGAGGTGATTCAACAATTAAAAATCTCTGCCATTTACATGTCCACTGATAGGAGACGCGGAAGGTATTAAACTGATATGAACAATACTAAACTCACCACTCCTATCTGGTGGCACATTAGCTTGCCGGCGCAGTGCCCCAAATTTCAAGTAAGAGGACCGACCAAGCATCTTCTTCCATCTCCCTGTTACATAAATCAATGCCATATCCATAGAAATTGTAGAGAATATCCAGGATAGTTTTACAGGGCCAAATCATGTCGCCTGTTGAAAGAGGTGACCTTGCTCGGGTCCCAGGTGTGCGGTTCCTAAAATGGCTGCCATATACATATCCACTGATAGGAGACGCGGAAGGTATTAAACTGATATGAACAATACTAAACTCACCACTCCTATCTGGTGGCACATTAGCTTGCCCGCGCAGTGCCCCAAATTTCAAGTAAGAGGACCGACCAAGCATCTTCTTCCATCTCCCTGTTACATAAATCAATGCCATATCCATAGAAATTGTAGAGAATATCCATGATAGTTTTACAGGGCCAAATCATGTCGCCTGTTGAAAGAGGTGACCTTGCACGGGTCCCAGGTGTGCGGTTCCTAAAATGGCTGCCATATACATGTCCACTGATAGGAGACGCGGAAGGTATTAAACTGATATGAACAATACTCCACTCCTATCAGTAGGTCCGTCCCATTGTGATTTATGCCCCCCACCCACCGCGCAGTGATGGGGGCCGGGGGGAGGAAAGTAGGCCCCCCCATTGTGATTTATGGCCCCAACCCACCGCGCAGGGGTGGGGGCCGAGGGGGGGAGGACAGTAGGTCCCCCATTGTGATTTATGGCCCCCACCCACCGCGCAGGGGTTGGGGAGGACAGTAGCTCCCCCCAGTGTGTATCATGGGCTTTGAGGACAGGTGTCAATCCATACCTGCCAAGTGACCCTATGTAGGGGGAACAGTCCCTATTCTGCTCTGTGTCAGTGTGTATCATGGTCTCTGTGGACGGTGAACAGTCTCTATTCTGCTCTGTGTCAGTGTGTATCATGGTCTATGTGGACAGGGAACAGTCTCTATTCTGCTCTGTGTCAGTGTGTATCAGGGGCTTTGAGGACAGGTGTCAATCCATACCTGCCAAGTGACCCTATGCAGGGCCGGATTAAGAGCCCAGTGGGCCTGGTGCTGATAATTATGATGGGCCTAATTACAAAATCTTATTGACCAACAACACTAAAACAGTCCTACCTCCTAAGCGTCATGTATCTGATGGAGATGATGCTGTATGGAAACTCATAGGATGCAACTATGAGAAAACACAACCCCTTTGCTAATCTCATGCTTTCATCTTTCAAGTAAACCCATACCCCCTAACAGCAGTGTCCAGTAAAGCAGGAAGTCTATGGATGTGGTAAAAGGGTGGGCTACTGACACAACTCACATAACCAGAACGGCCGAAAGGACGAACATACACAAAAAGGGGGAATGTCTGTGTCCCTATGTCTCCCAGTCCCTTAGTGTTTGTGTCCTCATGTCTCCCGGGGTCCCCATGTCACTAGGGGACATTGAGAGACATTGGGACACTGGGAGACATGGGGACACAGATACTAGGGAACACTGGGAGACCTGTGAAATCTGAGACTCTTGGGGACACTGGGTGACAGACACGAGGGGACACGGGGAGACATGGGGCACTGAGACACTGTGATATATAGGGGACACTGGAAACTTGATAAAAACCTGGGTACAGGTCAAAATGTTGTGGTGTCCAATAAACCTGCTTAAAGCTATCACAGTGAGTGCCTGAGATTTTTTTTCTTTTATACTAGGGGACACAGACACTACGGGCACAGAGACACTATGGGCACAGATACACTACGGGCACAGAGACACTATGGGCACAGAGAGACATGGGGCACTGAGAGACACTGATACATAGGGGACATTGGAGACTTGATAAAGACCTGGGTACAGGTCGAAACGTTGCGGTGTCCAATAAACCTGCCTAAATCTATCATAGTGAGTGCCTGAGATTTTTTCTTTTATACTAGGGGACACTGAGACACTAGGAGACATGGGGACACAGAGACATTGGGAGACTAGGGGACTTTGGGAGTCTAGGGAACACTGAGACACTAGGGACACTGGCACACTACAGACACTGAGAGACACCAGGGACACATGGGGATACTGAGATACTAGGGACACTGCCTGGGAGACATGGGGACACTGCCATGTCTCCTATGTCTCAAAGTCGCCCAGTGTCCCCATGTCTCCCTGTGTCTCCATGCCTCTCAGTGTCCCCATGTCGCCCAGTGTCCCCTAGTGTTTGTATCCCCATGTCTCCCAGTGTCCCTTAGAGTCTGTGTACTCATGTCTCCCAGTGTCCTGATGTCACTAGGACACTAGGGGACACTTAGAGACATGGGGACACTGGGAGACATGGGGCCACTGAGCAACTAGGGACAGTGGCTGGGAGACATGGGGACACAGACTAGGGGCCACTGGGAGACATGGGGCAACTGTGTCCCTAGTGTCTCAGGGTCATGGGCATCCGAATGGGGGGGTAAAGGGGGATACTTGCCTCCCCCTTCCCCCTCCTGGATTTTTCAGCTTGTGCTGCTATTTTTCGTTTTAGTGTGAGAATACAGTGCAATACCAGCGCTGTCCAGTAGGTGGCGCTGTGAATGGAGAAAGGCAGGAAGCTACAGCTTATCCCTGCCTCTCTCTCTCATGACTGAAACCGCAGGGGAGCAGCACAGAGGCAGCCTACAGAGCAGGTAAGTGAGGGATGGGGGGTGGGGGATACCGCATAGAGGAAGGTAAAGTTCTGCAAGGGGCAGGAGGGGTCAGAAAGGAATAGAAAGGGGCTGCAAGAAGCAGGAAGGGGTCGAAAGGTTTTCAAGGAGCAGGAGGGTAAAGTAGAAGGAGCAGCAAGGAGCAGGAGGGGTCAGCAAGGAGCAGAAGGGGTCAGCAAGGAGTAGAAAGGGTCTGCAAGAGGCAGGAGGGGTCAGCAAGGAATAGGAAGGGGCAGCAGGAAGGGGTAGGGACGGTCTGCAAGGAGCAGGAGGGGTCACCAAGGAGTAGGAAGGGTCTGCAAGGAGCAAGAGGGGTCAGCAAGGAAAAGGAAGAGGCAGCAAGGAGCAGGAATGGTCTGCAAGGAGCAGGAAGGGTCTGCAAGGAGAAGGAAGGGGCAGCAAGTAGTAGGAAGAGACAGCATGGAGTAGGAAGAGGCAGCAAGGAGCAGGCGGGGTCAGCAAGGAGTAGAAAGGGTCTGCAAGGGGCAGGAGGGGTCAGCAAGGAGTAGTAAGGGTCTGCTAGGAGTAGGAAGGGGCAGCAAGGAGAAAGAAGGGGCAGAAAGGAGTAGGAAGGGTCTGCAAAAAGCAGGAAAGGTCTGCAAGGAGCAGGAAGGGTCTGCAAGGAGCAGGAAGGGTCTGCAAGGAGCAGGAAGGGGCAGCAAGGAGCAGGAAGGGGCAGGAAGAATCAGAAGGAACAGAAAGGATCAGCAAGGGGCTGCAAGAAGCTGGAAGGGGCAGAAAGAAGCAGGAAGGGCAGTAAGAAGCAGGAATGGTCTGCAAGAAGCAGGAAGGGCCATCAAGGAGCAGGAAGAGCCATCAAGGAGCAGAAAGGGATCAGAAAGACAAAGGAGCAGAAGGGCGCAAAATAAGCAGAAAGTAGCAGAAAGGTAAAGGAGCAGAAGGAGCCTCAGAAGACAAAGAAGACTGTGTCAAATGAAGGAGAAGAAAATGAGATTGGAGCACTTCATTCTGGACACCACATCATAAGGCGTTGGTACCTGGGCCTGGCAGTGAAACTTTGGACCTTCTCATCTCCCCAGGTAAAAACAAACAATATCAGTGTTAATGTGTTCACTTTTATTTACTGAGTGTCAGGAAACACAGAGGGCCGCTGGGTAGGGGTGCCGCTGATTGGCTAGATGGGTCAGCTAGCACTCTAAGCCAATCAGTAGCTCCCATTTCATAAAAACGTAAAACATTTTTATGAATCGGGAACTAGCGATTGGCTTAGAGTGTCAGCTGACCACTCTAGCCAATCAGCGGCACCCATGCCCAACGTCAATCTGCACTTCCTGACACTCTGTTTCAGAAGTCGAATACCATTGAGCGACCTGGAGAACTGGAGCTGAAGGAAGCCTTTGGGGGTAAACCATTTGAGAGCGGTTTCACCCCTTCAAAGAAAGAGCACCCGGGGGCCTCCTTGCATCACAGAATTTTCATTTAGATAAAGTTGTTATGGTGACCAGAATGTTCCTGTAATTTGATGAAAGGAACACTATAGTGTCAGGAATACAAACATATATTCCTGACACCATAGTTGTGAAAACGCTATTCATCCTTGCTTTATGTGAAAATGACTATGCTCCTTCCCTTTCATGACACTGTCAAAAAGGGGCCAAGCATGGATGTCATTACAATTATGCCCCCCGCCCCCCCACGGAAAAATTCCTGCGGACGTCCATGCTCAGGGTCCCCATGTTCCCCAGTGTCCCAATGTCTCAGCGTCCCCATGTCTCGGAGCTGCTGTCTGGACTCTCTGTGCAGAGCTGCTCCCCCGCAGATCAGACAGTAGAGAGAGGCAGGGAGGGAGATGCCGTAACTTCTTATCACTGCCTCTCTCCACACAAACAGCGACCCCTACTGGCCGGCGCTGGTATTGCAGAATAATCTATGTTTATACTGAGACAGACATTTGTATTGCAGGTATTACTGCAATACCGGCACCGGCTAGGAAGCCTCAAATACCTGAGAAATACTTCTGAGAAATACCTGGCAATCCTAAGAGATACATGAGAAATACCTGGCAACCCTAAGAGTAGTGTGTAAAAAAAAAAAAAAAATTGTAATTTTTTTTTTTTTTTTTTTTTTATTTAAACCAATGGGCCTATTCCATGGGCCTGGGCCTGGAGCTGCAGCTCCATCAGCCCCTATGTTAATCCGGCCCTGACCCTATGTAGGGGTAACAGTCCCTATTCTGTTCTGTGTCAGTGTGTATCATGGTCTCTGTGGACGGGGAACAGTCTCTATTCTGCTCTGTGTCAGTGTGTATCACGGTCTCTGTGGACGGGGAACAGTCTCTATTCTGCTCTGTGTCAGTGTGTATCATGGACTCTGTGGACAGGGAACAGTCTCTATTCTGCTCTGTGTCAGTGTGTATCATGGTCTCTGTGGACGGGGAACAGTCTCTATTCTGCTCTGTGTCAGTGTGTATCATGGACTCTGGACAGGGAACAGTCTCTATTCTGCTCTGTGTCAGTGTGTATCAGGGGCTTTGAGGACAGGTGTCAATCCATACCTGCCAAGTGACCCTATGTAGGGGGAACAGTCCCTATTCTGCTCTGTGTCAGTGTGTATCATGGTCTCTGTGGACGGGGAACAGTCCCTATTCTGCTCTGTGTCAGTGTGTATCATGGTCTCTGTGGACGGGGAACAGTCTCTATTCTGCTTTGTGTCAGTGTGTATCATGGTCTCTGTGGACGGTGAACAGTCTCTATTCTGCTCTGTGTCAGTGTGTATCATGGTCTATGTGGACAGGGAACAGTCTCTATTCTGCTCTGTGTCAGTGTGTATCAGGGGCTTTGAGGACAGGTGTCAATCCATACCTGCCAAGTGACCCTATGTAGGGGGAACAGTCCCTATTCTGCTCTGTGTCAGTGTGTATCATGGTCTCTGTGGACGGGGAACAGTCCCTATTCTGCTCTGTGTCAGTGTGTATCATGGTCTCTGTGGACGGGGAACAGTCTCTATTCTGCTCTGTGTCAGTGTGTATCATGGTCTCTGTGGACGGGGAACAGTCTCTATTCTGCTCTGTGTCAGTGTGTATCATGGACTCTGTGGACAGGGAACAGTCTCTATTCTGCTCTGTGTCAGTGTGTATCATGGTCTCTGTGGACGGGGAACAGTCTCTATTCTGCTCTGTGTCAGTGTGTATCATGGACTCTGGACAGGGAACAGTCTCTATTCTGCTCTGTGTCAGTGTGTATCAGGGGCTTTGAGGACAGGTGTCAATCCATACCTGCCAAGTAGAATAGGGAACAGTCCCTATTCTGCTCTGTGTCAGTGTGTATCATGGTCTCTGTGGACGGGGAACAGTCTCTATTCTGCTCTGTGTCAGTGTGTATCATGGTCTCTGTGGACGGTGAACAGTCTCTATTCTGCTCTGTGTCAGTGTGTATCATGGTCTCTGTGGACAGGGAACAGTCTCTATTCTGCTCTGTGTCAGTGTGTATCAGGGGCTTTGAGGACAGGTGTCCATCCATACCTGCCAAGTGACCCTATGTAGGGGGGACGGTCTCTATTCTGCTCTGTGTCAGTGTGTATCATGGTCTCTGTGGACGGGGAACAGTCTCTATTCTGCTCTGTGTCAGTGTGTATCATGGTCTCTGTGGACAGGGAACAGTCTCTATTCTGCTCTGTGTCAGTGTGTATCAGGGGCTTTGAGGACAGGTGTCAATCCATACCTGCCAAGTGACCCTATGTAGGGGGAACAGTCTTTATTCTGCTCTGTGTCAGTGTGTATCATGGTCTCTGTGGACAGGGAACAGTCTCTATTCTGCTCTGTGTCAGTGTGTATCAGGGGTTTTGAGGACAGGTGTCAATCCATATCTGCCAAGTGACCCTATGTAGGGGGAACAGTCTCTATTCTGCTCTGTGTCAGTGTGTATCAGGGGTTTTGAGGACAGGTGTCAATCCATATCTGCCAAGTGACCCTATGTAGGAGGAACAGTCCCTATTCTGCTCTGTGTCAGTGTGTATCAGGGGTTTTGAGGACAGGTGTCAATCCATATCTGCCAAGTGACCCTATGTAGGGGGAACAGTCCCTATTCTGCTCTGTGTCAGTGTGTATCAGGGGTTTTGAGGACAGGTGTCAATCCATATCTGCCAAGTGACCCTATGTAGGGGGAACAGTCTCTATTCTGCTCTGTGTCAGTGTGTATCAGGGATCATTAGGATAGGTGTCAATCCATATCTTCCAAGTGACCCTATGTAGGGGTAACAGTCTCTATTCTGCTCTGTGTCAGTGTGTATCATGGTCTCTGAGGACGGGGAACAGTCTCTATTCTGCTCTGTGTCAGTGTGTATCAGGGGCTTTGAGGACAGGTGTCAATGTTAGGTGATTTCTGGCTTTTATGGATTAAAAGCAGACTCTGCATCAACTGTGTAATTTTCCATGGGAGTTTTGCCATGGATCCCCCTCCGGCATGCCACAGTCCAGGTGTTAGTCCCCTTGAAACAACATTTCCATCACTTTTGTGGCCAGAAAGAGTCCCTGTTGGTTTTAAAATTCGCCTGCCCATTGAAGTCAAGACATTTGCGGAAGTTCGCGTTCACCGTTCGCGAACCGAAAATTTCGGGTTCGCGACAACACTAGTGATAAGTAATAACTGATTATTATCTGACCATATATCATTCATATGCAAATACAGCATAACCAATGTAGAAGGTTTTGTCATATGGTTAAAAAGAGGTGAAAGTGCATTATCTTTATCCTCACCTTATGAGCTAAAGTAAAGTCCCAACATATATGTCATGAATGGTTTCATCATTCAAATTGGCTTTAACTTAGCATACTGAAGCCAGATATCGAGTTAAGTAGGTGCTTTACACCACCAGACTGGTAGTTTATAATCTGTCTCTTGTATTTCGGACTGTATGTAAGTTATGGAATAAAAATCATGTCATTGATTTTCCTGAAAGGGAGATATTTAGTTTATTCTAACACAGCTTGGTGTAATATGGGGATAATGTAAAACAAAAGGTAAAGACAAATCTAATAAATGTGTTACTCTACTTACTGAATAGCAATTCATCCATCAAAGTCTATGAGAAAATTGCAAAACCCATACTTTGCTAAGAGAAACCAGCCCACAGTACTTTAAATTGACTTTTATTATAAAATATCTCCATCCATGCACAATGTATTTTGCTTGTAAATTACTTTTGTTAACATACAAATATGAGAATGTAAGCTCATTTAGCAGGGCCCTCCACCTCTCTGTTCCTGTACATCCAGTTGTCTGGTTACAATTACATGTCTGTTAGTCCACCCATACAGCGCTACAGAATCTGATGGCTCTATATAAATAATAAAATAATAATAATAATAAGGGGTGAGTTAGTTTGCATTTCATTTCTTTCTTAGCTTTGTGTAATGCAACATGTTACTTATATTGCAACTGGCTATGTATTCCTGTACCTGTTCCAATTTCTTCACAAATCTTACGCATACCTAATTTATCCATTCTTCACCATTTCTCATTTTTTCATATATCAAAGAATGGTCTATTTATTTACTTTAATATTGTGCTTATTTTGTCTTATATGGTTTTTTTTTTTTTTTTAATTCTTTATTTTGGTTGTGCAGGAAAGAACAATAGAAGCATACATTGCCACAACAGCGTATGCAGGCTTCACAATCGCATATTTGTATACATACGTGACATTATAAGCATTGCACATTTTTATGTTAACAGAAAGTTAGTGTCAGAAAAGGCATAACATTGGTGGTGATGCAAATCGCTATGAGAACTAATAGGTGCCACCACCTATGGGGTCACCCTCTCTTTCCTGTTGGGGTAGGATTAGGGGGCTCAAGAGTCCCTGTGGGTTATGATAAGTGAGAGGTGGGGGGGGTAATTCAGTAGATTATGTGTCATGTTAGACAGAGTATCAGCGTGTTATTGGCCAGTTTGGTCTGTGTTCCGAGCTGTATAAGCAGCCTTATAAGGCAATAGGAAGCTCTCCCCGTTATGTGACTATGTGTCGTAGTTATCGTATGCGTGTACCTATGACAGGGTATAGCAAGTGCACGGTACTTTAAACAAAAAGGAAATAAAATACATTAAAATGAAAGACCATACGGTGGTAATAAAACTGAGTGTAAAAAAAGAAAAAAAAACATTTGGATGTCATCTTTCGGCTGGTCCCGATATTTATGGAGCTGTAAAGCCCTAGTATGCTGCTGTTGGGACGGTCTCAGATTCTGCATTCAGGTCGCAGGTCCGGGTTTTGGGGAGACCCGTGCAGCGCGGGGCACGAACTCCCGGATTTCAGCCGGGTCAATACGAGCCAGTCCAGACCCAGAAGTAGCAGTCGGGGAGGGAAAGCCCAGCTTGTGCAGTTGTTCTTTGAGGTCTTGCAGGGTGCTCACTCGGTATGCTTCTCCCTGTACCTGGAAAAGGAGAGTCCTCGGCATGCCCCAGCGGTAGGTAATGTCCTTTGCCCGCATAAGCTGCAGGTGTGGGCGCAGGGAGCGGCGCCAGGCTAGTGTGTTTCTGGTGAGGTCCGGGAAGATCTGCAGTGTGGCGTCTTCAAATGTTATTTGATTCTTCCCCCTCACTGCTGCGAGGAGCAGGGCCCTGTCCTGTAGCGACTGGAAACGAACTATGAGGTCTGGAGTTGTAGAAGGTGGAGCAGTTTTTGGTACCGGGATCCGAAACATACCATCGAGTTTGACTGCCTTCGCTTGTTTAGGCGGCATGTAGGCCACAATGAACCTTCGAAGAAAGTGAGGTAAGTCGGAGACCCCTACAGATTCCGGCACCCCTCTGAACTTGAGGTTGTACCTTCTCCTCACATCTTCCAGCGTGTCCAGTCTGCCCGTTGTATTAGCGTGTAGCTTTTCCAGCTCTTCCAACCTCTTCTCCACTACAGATAGTCTGGAGTCGTGGGTGCTGTGCGCTGCCTCCAGTTGGGCAATTTTGGTAGTCGCGGAGTCCACCGCCTTTTGGAAGTGGGCCATGTCTCCCGCAATGTTGGCGCGCAGTTCCGCAAGCATCGCCCTCAGCATAGTTGCCGTAACAGGCTCCCCGTCGTCCCGCTTCTTGTGCCCGGGGCCAGCACTCAGGTTAGCGGCAGCTCCTTCCTCCGGGTCGACGGAGTATTCCTCCGAGGAACAGGAGAAATCCTCTCCCAGGGCGGCCATCTTGTCCCACGCGGCCTGCTGCTTATTGCGGAACAGTTCGCCGATATCTCGACTTGGGAAGTCCTTATCAGCTTTCGGCTTTTTATTTTTTCGGCCCATGTCGGTTGCTGTATCGTAAATATGTTTTGTGGACCGTCTATGTGCCCGTTATCAGCCGCAAAACTTGCGATTTTCATGGATTGTTGCGGAGCTCGGAGAAAGTGTGTCTGCTCCGGTACTCTGCCAGGCTCCGCCCCCCGTCTTATATGGTTTTTAATAAGAAATGTAAAATTCATTTTTGTTTTCTTTATGTTCATGTATATTTTTCATGTATTACTATATAATACTTTCATGCAGGGGCGGTTCTAGACTTTATGAGGCCTTAGGCAAAACTCAAACATGAGGCCCCACTAACACCCAAAGTGAAAAAAATAGGGTTGCATCTTGTGTGTGTATAAGGAGCACTCGCTGTATTGAAAGGCGGGCTTGTAGTATGGATGCAGAGAGTTAGTCTCTGCATTCATTGTTTAGAAGCTTGCAGTATCGCAGGTTCCTGTGCCCCTGCATTGTGAGCTCTCTGGGTATAGTTGTAGCATAATTTGCAAACAAAATTCATTTGTAATAAATAAATTTAGTTTGCAAATCTGCCAATCGTTTATACACAATTGTGCATTATGGTTGTATAGTCTGGCAGTTGTGTATAAATAAGTACTGGTGTGAAGGGGTTATTGTTTGAGCAAAAAATCTTTAAAAAATTGTTTACCAAATAATAAAGTTACAGATAAAAACAAAACAGTGCCATAGATATTTTCCCCATGGTTGACATGGTTTGAAAAGGGAGTGTGACAGTGCCACTGGAGGTAAGTGTGTCAGGGCAAAGTGTGTCAGGGTTGGGGTGAAGGGTAAATGTGGTATGGTTGGAGGAGGGAGTGTGACAGGTATATGACGGGGGGGGGAGGGGTTAATGTGACAAGGTGAGTGTGGCAGGGTTTGGGGGAAGAGTGTGACAGATAGTGATGTCGCGAACATAAAATTTTCGGTTCGCGAATGACGAACGCGAATTTCTGCAAATGTTCGCGAACCCGCGAACCGGGCAAACCGCCATAGACTTCAATAGGCAGGCAAATTTTAAAACCCACAAGTTGTTTCAAGGGGACTAAACCTGGACTGTGGCATGCAAACTCCGATCCGCGGCTGCATCTTGCAGCCGCTTAGTAGATAACTCCCTAATTCCCACGGTATTAGGGAGTTATCTACTAAAAGGCTGAAAGACCGAAATTGGTCTTTCAGCCACATTTACTAATACTAAGTAAAGATTACTTAGTATTAGTAAATTCTGCTCCTACTCGCTATACCGCGAGTAGGGGCATGTGTAGTAAGCAGTGAGCAGCCAGTGGCTGCTCACTGTAAAAAAAACCCACAAAAAAAGATAAATCCCAATGGGGGGGACCTAAGGTCCTCCCCCCTGGCCCCCACCCCTGAGCGGCAGGTGGGTGCCCTAAATACTAAAAAGGGCGGGGACCTAAGGTCCTCCCCCCGGCCCCCACCCCTGAGCGGCGGGTGGGGGCCCTAAATACTAAAAAGGGGGGGGGACCGAATGTCCTCCCCCCTCGGCCCCCACCCCTGAGCGGCGGGTGGGGGCCCTAAATACTAAAGGGGGGGGACCTAATGTCCTCCCCCCCCGGCCCCCACCCCTGAGCGTGATACAGAGCACTCTGATTGGTGGATTTCAAACCAACCAATCAGAGTGCTGTGACAGGTAAATGTAGAGACCTGTCAGTGTCTTCATTTACCTGTCAGAGCACTCAGATTGGATGGCTTAAACCCACCAATCAGAGTGCTCTGAGCCTAATTGCAGGGCGGGGCAAGGCTTTATAAGCCTTCCCCTGCCCTGCAGAGCTCAGTCTGCGCGGAGCCCTCGCCGGGTGAACATGGATTATTTTTTTTGCTCTCGTTTTTTTTTTTTATTGCGTCGGTTATTATGGTTTTTTATTTGGCCTTTTTTGGGGGCTGAAAAAAAGAAGATTTAGAAGAAAGAAAACATTGAATGGTAAGTTTTTGTTTTTTTACAGGTACTTAGTTAAAGGTCCCCCCTCATTATTTCTAGGGTGAGGGGGGTAGGTATGGGGTTCATTTTTTTTGGGGGGGGGAGGGGGTGACTAGGGGTTTGGGAACCCCTAGTCACCTGGGGGGGCATTTTTTTAGGGCCCCGCCGCTCAGGAGTGGGGGCCATGGGGGAGGACCTTAGGTCCCCCCCTTATTAGTATTTAGGGCCCCCACCTGCCGCTCAGGGGTGGGGTCCAGGGGGGAGGATATTAGGTTCCCCCCCTTATTAGTATTTAGAGCCCCCACCCGCCGCTCAGGGGTGGGGGCCAGGGGGGAGGACATTAGGTCATCCTCCCTTATTAGTATTTAGGGCCCCCACCTGCCGCTCAGGGGTGGGGGCCAGGGGGAGGACCTTAGGTCCCCCCCTTTTTAGTATTTAGGGCCCCCACCTGCCACTCAGGGGTGGGGGCCGAGGGGGAGGACATTAGGTTCCCCCCCCTTTTTAGTATTTAGGGCCCCCACCCACCGCTCAGCTGTGGGGGCCGGGGGAGGACATTAGGTCCCCCCCTTTTTAGTATTTAGGGCCCCCACCCGCCGCTCAGGGGTGGGGGCCGGGGGGAGGACATTAGGTCCCCCCCTTCTTAGTATTTAGGGCCTCCACCCACCACTCAAGGGTGGGGGCCGGGGGGGACAGAAGTTCCCCCCCTATTGTTTTTTTAGGGCCCTCATCCACCGCTCAGGGGTGGGGGCCGGGGGGAGGACAGTAGGTCCCCCCGCCCCATATCATTGAGTAAACTTTGACAACCCCCCCGAGCGGCGGGTGGGGGAGTTGTCAAAGTTTACTCAATGATATGGAATAGGGGCGGACTGAACATCGCATATGTTCGTCTGCCATGGCGAACGCGAACAAGGGATGTTTGCCAGGAACTATTCGCCAGCGAACTGTTCGGGACATCTCTAGTGACAGAATTGGGGGGGGGGTTAATTTTACAGGGGGATTGACAGGACAGCTGAGGGGTGAGATTACCAGGATTAGGAGTTATTAATGTGAGTGTGAATGCGTGAAGATGCTGGCAGTGTGAGGGAGCTGGCAAGGTGACAGCATGAGGGGAGTATGGTGACACTACATTGTGGGGAAACTGACTGCTATATTACAGTCCAAAAATGTTTGGTTTTTTTAAGTGCAAGCTATTGGGACACCAGATATGAGTGGTGGCACTGGGAAAGTGGGCACAGTATACGCTATGAGCCTGACACACACGCTGGCAGACAACTAACTGCTATTCAATCTATTACAGTCCAAATTTTTTTTTTTTAAATGTACACTACTGTTACACCAGATATGAGTTGCACTGGTGTGACACTGTGCCCTGCCAGGCCCTGAAACACACACTCGTGAAGGAAACTGACTGCTATTATATTACAGTCCAAAAAGTTTAGTTTTTTTAAATGCAAGCTATTGCGACACCAGATATGAGTGAGTGGTGGCACTGGGCAGGCCCTGAAACGCACACTAGTGAAGGAAACTGACTGCTATTATATTACAGTCCAAAAAGTTATTTTTTTTTTTAAATGCAAGCTATTGGGAAACCAGTGAGTGAGTGGTGGCACTGGGCAAGTGGGCACAGTATACGCTGTGAGCCTGACACACATGCTGGCAGACAACTAACTGCTATTCAATCTATTACAGTCAAAATTGTATAAATGTACACAACTGTTACACCAGATATGAGTTGCACTGGTGTGACACTGTGCCCTGGCAGGCCCTGAAACGCACACTCGTGAAGGAAACTGACTGCTATTATATTACAGTCCAACAAGTTTTTTTTTTTTTTTAAATGCAAGCTATTGTGACACCAGTGAGTGGCACTGGGAAAGTGGGCACAGTATATGCTGTGAGCCTGACACACAGGCTGGCAGGCAGGCAACTGCAATTACATTACACAGAAAAAAAAAAGCAGACTGATGTTCTAGCCCTAAAAAGATATTTTTGGGGTGCTGCCCTTACAGCAGAGATCAGATGAGTCCTTCAGGACTGTAGTGGATACTGAATACACTAGCCTAGCTTTCAATTTCCCTATCAAACCAGCAGCAGCTACACTGTCCCTACTTTCACTAAGAATGCAGCTTCACAATGAATGTAAAATGGATGCTGTCCAGGAGGTGGGAGGGTCTGGGAGGGAGGGTCTACTGATGATTGGCTGGAATGTGTCTGCTGACTGTGAGGTACAGGCAGGGTCAAAGTTTACTCAATGATGACGAATAGGGGGCGGACCGAACAGCGCATGTGTTCGCCTTCCGTGGCGAACGCGAACAAGAGATGTTCGCCGGGAACTATTTGCCAGCGAACAGTTCGGGACATCACTACTCCTGATACTTGTTCTCCAGACTGACCCCAGCTCTTGACCTTGGCTTTCCTCCTTGTTTATCCTGACCTCTAGCATCCTTCAACTTTGGTTTATCCTTGACGATCCTTCTGCTTGTGTCCTTATCTGTACTGCGAACTGGAGCACCTTTCATGCACAGCTCCCATTCACAGTCCTGGTGATTTCTAACTTTATAATCTTGGACTGTGTATATCTGCAAGGGTAAGCACAAATATCTGCCTACCAGACTCCCACGTCCAGTTAGACCCTGACAAGGTGATAATTTGTGGGAGAGGTTATAGTGAGAGGAGGGTGATAGTGGTGTGAGGGGGGAGGTGATGGTGTGGTCCGGTAGGCTCCTTGGTGTGGTCCCTCGTGGTCCAATAGGCTCCTTGGTGGTCCGGTGGCAATAATATCCGGTCTGCAGCTCCGCATAGCTGCAGACTATGTATCTCATGAGATTCAGTCAGAGCGTTGCCGTGGTATCCCACGGCAATGCTCTGATTGGCCACATCTCACGAGACACATGGTATGCAGCTCTGTGGAGCTGTAGACTGGTATCTGCGATTGACCGGGCAGACTGGAGAGGCCTCCCACCCAGTGGCCTCCTGTTGTCAGTCTGGCCTAAGGCGGTTTAGGCGGCCGCAAGATCCTAGGTGGCCACCTAAATTACCTTATTAGAGAGCCGCCTCTACTTGCATGTCAATACATGGCTTTCTCAGAAGGTAATTTATTCTTTTTTTCTTTATGTCCATCCATAACCTGTTAGTCCTCCTTACACTCTATATTTTGTTCCCCCTTTCTCATAATTCATAGATTTTGAAATGTGGTCCAACTTTCTTTCAAGGTTGAGCAAACATTTGGTCCCCTACCTGTTACTATAATCCAAACTCAAATGCCTTACTATAAACCTTAAAGGGACACTATAGTCACCAGAACATCTACAGCTTATTGAATTTGTTCTGGTGAGTAGAATCATTACCTTCAGGCTTTTTGCAGTAAACCATGTCTTTTTACAGAAAATGCAATGTTTACATTACAGCCTAGTGATAGTTTCACTGGCCACTCCTCAGATAGCTGTTAGAGATCTTTCCTGGGTCATGGCTGCCTAAAATGCATCCAAACATTCAGTGTCTCCTCCCTCTGCATGCATACACTGAACTGTCCTCATAGATATCCATTGATTCAATTAATCTCTATGAGGAGATGCTGATTGTCCAGGGCTGTGTTTGAATTGTGCTGGCTCTGCCCCTGATCTGCCTCCTTGACAGTCTCAGCCAATCCTATGGGGAAGCATTGTGATTGGATCAGACTACCACTTCTGCTGATGGCAGTGGGCAGGTCTAAAGGAAACAGGGACAAAGTAAGCAGACTTGAATACAAGTAAGATTTTACTATATTTAGGGAGGCACGAGGAGACCAGGGTGGCTAGATGGTGGTTTTAACCCTATAGGGTCAGGAATATATGTTTGTGTTCCTGACCCTATAGTGCTCCTTTAATAAAATTTCTAATCCTAAGGGATCACCCAGTGCCTATCCATAATGCATCATTAATTTTAAAAAGAAAAAAAATGATGTGCCCAAATTGGAATCCAAAAGTATGGAGAGTGATGAAAATTGTCTCTTATAAAGCTGAACAAATAAAAAAAATGGATAAAATGCTTGTATAGCTGTTTATGAATACACATCGTAGTAGCTAAACCTAATTTAATAATACTTTAACTTGCAGCTCTGCAAACTAACATTAAATACATGACACAAACACAGATAATAGTATATATTTTTTCTGTGTATTTTACACTTGAATAGATAAATGTATTTGCTTAAGAATTAAATGCAAAACAGAAATATTCATCTGAAAACTTCCAGGGTGACATATTGCAGATAATTGGAGCCCCATTAGTTTTACATTAAATTCCTAATTTGTTAAAAGATTAGCTGCATAACAAAGTGGTTTTTGAAGCCTGGGGTATGCTCTATAATGTAGACTCTGGCTTCTGTTGCTGATTTTCCTCCCTATTAAAAGATCGGAAAGTGTTTTTCTTCCTGTGTTCGCTAATTAATACCGCAATTAATCTGATTTTCATCTGTCTTGTGCCCAATATAAAACACTAAGGACTATGGCACCTTCTTGGTTCTGTGGGCATTGATGTTCTGCTTAAATTATATATGTACAAACTGATATAAAAGAGGCTTGAGAATAGACACATTCTCTTGTGGCTAATTTAATCAAATCTTGCCAGAAACTCTCTGTAGATACAGTGCAGAAACAATTAATTAGGCATGAGTGTTTTCTTAACAGTAACTTTGTTTTACAAGAGTTCCACAGCTGGCTGATGGCACGTGAGCTTCCTTCTGGGTCTGGTTTTAACTGGGGAGTCTGAGGACTTGCCTGGGCTTGGAACAGAGGCGGCTCTAGACTTTATGAGGCCTTAGGCGAAACGCAAACATGAGGCCCCACTAACAAAAAAAAAGTGTCACATATACACATTGATGCACTGTCTACCTGTGTATGTGCCTGAGAGTGTGTCTGACAGGGAGTATCCTTGTGTGTGTGAATGTATGTCTCTGAAAATGTTTGCGTTTTTGTCTGAGACCCTATGTGTATGGGGTAGCTGCTTGAAGTGTGTTGTGTGTATGGGGGGGGGGAGAGGCGGGTGATGGTGAGAGGGGGGTGATGGTGTGGGGGTGATGGTGAGAGGGGGGTGATGGTGAGAGGGGGGAGGGGGGGTGATGGTGAGAGGGGGGAGGGGGGGTGATGGTGAGAGGGAGGAGGGGGGGTGATGGTGAGAGGGAGGAGGGGGGTGATGGTGAGAGGGAGGAGGGGGGGTGATGGTGAGAGGGAGGAGGGGGGGTGATGGTGAGAGGGAGGAGGGGGGTGATGGTGAGAGGGAGGGGGGGTGATGGTGAGAGGGAGGAGGGGGGGTGATGGTGAGAGGGAGGAGGGGGGGTGATGGTGAGAGGGAGGAGGGGGGGTGATGGTGAGAGGGAGGAGGGGGGGTGATGGTGAGAGGGAGGAGGGGGGTGATGGTGAGAGGGAGAGGGGGGTGATGGTGAGAGGGAGAGGGGGGGTGATGGTGAGAGGGAGAGGGGGGGTGATGGTGAGAGGGAGAGGGGGGTGATGGTGAGAGGGAGAGGGGGGTTGATGGTGAGAGGGAGAGGGGGGTTGATGGTGAGAGGGAGCAGGGGGTTGATGGTGAGAGGGAGCAGGGGGTTGATGGTGAGAGGGAGCAGGGGGTTGATGGTGAGAGGGAGCGGGGGTTGATGGTGAGAGGGAGCGGGGGGTAATGGTAATGTGAGAGTGAGAGGGGGGTTATGTGATAGTGAGAGGTGGTGAGGCTGAGGGTGGTGGGAGGGTGATGCTGAGGGTGGTGGTGGTGGGTGATGCTGAGGGTGGTGGGGGGGTGATGCTGAGGGTGGTGGGTGGTGAGGGGTGATGCTGAGGGTGGTGGGGGTGAGGCTGAGGGTGGTGGGGTGTGATGCTGAGGGTGGTGGGGTGTGATGCTGAGGGTGGTGGGGGGTGATGCTGAGGGTGGTGGGTGGTGAGGGGTGATGCTGAGGGTGGTGAGGGTGGTGATGCTGAAGGTGGTGGGGGTGAGGCTGAGGGTGGTGGGGGTGAGGCTGGTGGGGGGAGGTGATGCTGAGGGTGGTGGGGGGGGGTGATGCTGAAGGTGGTGGGGGTGATGCTGAGGGTGGTGGGGGTGATGGTGAGGGGGCTGAGGGTGGTGGGGGGATGGTGAGGGGAATGAGGGTGGTGGGTTGATGGTGATGCTGAGGGTGGTGGGGGCTAGGGGTAGTGAGGCTGAGGGTGGTGGGAGGTGAGGCTGAGGGTGGTGGGGGTGAGGCTGAAGGTGGTGGGGGGTGAGGCTGAGGGGGGTGGGGGGTGAGGCTGAGGGGGGTGGGGGGTGAGGCTGAGGGGGGTGATGCTAAGGGTGGTGGTGAGGGTGGTGGGGGCTAGGGGTGGTGAGGCTGAGGGTGGTGGGGGTGATGGTGAGGGTGGTGGGGGGGTGAGGCTGAGGGTGGTGGGGGCTAGGGGTAGTGAGGCTGAGGGTGGTGGGGGGTGAGGCTGAAGGGGGCTGGGGGTGATGCTGAGGGTGGTGGGGGGTGATGGTGAGGGTGGTGGGGGCTAGGGGTGGTGAGGCTGAGGGTGGTGGGGGTGATGGTGGGGGGTAGTGAGGGTGGTGGTGGGGGGATGGTGAGGCTGGGGGTAAGGCTGAGTGTGGTGATGGTGACTGGGGGGGTGAGGCTGAGTGTTGTGTGGGGTGATGGTGAGCCTACCTTGATTTCCCTGGTGGTCCAGTGGGCTCCCTGGTGGTCCGGTGGCCACAGCTCCCGGTCTGCAGCTCCGCAGAGCTGCAGACCGTGTAGTCTCGCGAGATTTCAATTTGGTGTCTAAATCTTCTTGCTTGTATCAGCGTGTTAAGTAGCTCCAAGCATTTTATGTAAAAAGTGCAACTGCAGATGACCTTTACATTTATTATCCCATAAACTCTTGCTAGACAGAAGCTTAGGGGAACAAAAAAAACCTTCAAAAACTAGAAACAGGAACTCTTATTAGTGGAACCTCTTTCTTGTCTGTGAGTGATCTGCCTACTTCTGCACTCTTTTAGAATGCAGTGTCTGTGTACTGGTGTGTACAGGATGCAGTGTAGGTGTGTTTGTAGGTTGTGGGGAGTCGAGGTTTTTTTTTTTTTAATGTATAATAAAATGTATTCCACCCTCCCTGCCTCTTACCTGCGGGCAGGAAGGAGGGACAAGAGATTCCCTCGTTGTCCAGTGCAATACTAAGGTGTATTATGAAGAGGGGCCCCAGAGATAAAATGTTCCATCTCCTGCAGCATTAGGACCTTTAACCTCGCAAGCCATGAGAGCGTTGCCGCGGGTTGCCATGGCAATGATTGGGCATGCATTGCATGCCACCTGTAGCATTGCCATGGCAACTCGCAGCAACGCTCTCTCAGCTTGCGAGGCGAAAGGTCTCTCAGCTTGACAAGGCTGTGGCAGCCTAAAGAACTGCATATACTGCGTTTCTCAATATATATATATATATATATATATATATATATATATATATATGCGCAAATCAGCGGCTCCCTTATAGCACATCAGATTTGTTAAAGGTACAAAGTGTACAAAGTACCGCCTGGAGCCATGGTCTCACTGGGACCAAAAGGTGGGCTTGTGTTGAAGAAGACACTATGCACTCTATGTACAATACATGTTGCTATGTATTGTATCAGTACATACTTATGAAGTAAATGTTAAAATCTTAATGAACTCAGAATATCAGAACAATAAATGTGGGCTGACAACACATGCTTTATTTTTGCATCTTGTAACTCGATGAATTTCTATTTATGAAAATTTTAAATATCAGTGTGTGTATATATATATATATTTTAAATATATGTGTGTGTGTGCATTAAAATAGTATATATTTTTTAACTCATTGATAATCCATTAATCTCATAGATTATGTAAATCTCTTGCTATGATAGTCTGGACATGTCATCTGTCACAAAGGTGTTAAAATATAATGTTACACAATAGCTTGTATAGAATTTTGAATTAACTTGTTATGATTCATTTATAATAAAACAAAAGAGATTTACTTAAAAAAATACACAACCTATTTATTTCATAGAAGCACACACTGCTTTTGTTTACATGAAATTTTACTAATATCTACGGGTATTGCTTATTTTATACACTATGTAAGTTTCACAGGCCAAGTAATTGGGAGGCGGAAAGCAGTGAATCAAGAATGATTGACATGGAGGACAAACTGAGGGATCTTTGGAAATCGATTCATACAGAGAGAGTTTTGTTGCTTTATACACGTTATGTTTGACAAGTTAAAATTTGTATTCTTAAAAAGTGATGATAGTTTAAAAAATCAATTTTATCATTTAGTGCTGAATTATATAATAAAATAAAACACTATTTTAATTAAAACTTGTAAGAAAGCTTACAATGAACAGTTTTCTGTTAGAAAATACCTTGTAAATTGAGATTTACATTACCGAGAATAATGTATTGTCCTTTACAAAAATAAGAATAAAATAAAATATAATAAATAATATGAATAAAATATAAAAAAAAAATCTATGGTTTAACAAATCATCCATTGTTCCAAAAACAATTGCAATATGCAGTTATCTATCTGTTAGGAGGCTAATAAATAAAAGTCAGTAAATGGCTACTGAGCATAACAAGTGATAAGGTTAACGTTTAATTTATGCTACTCTTGAAAGGACACTATAGTCACCAAGACAACTTTAGCTTAATGAAGCAGTTTAGGCATATAGATCATACCCCTGCAGTCTCACTGCTCAATTCTCTGCTATTTAGAAGTTACATCACTTTGTTCATGCAGCCGTAGTCACACCTCCCTGCATGTGACTTGCTTAGCCTTCCTAAACACTTCCTGTAAAGAGTCATTTAGTGTTTATACTTTTTTATTGCAAATACTGTTTAATTCATAATTTCTTATCTCCTGTTCTGTTAATAGCTTGATAGACCATGCAGGAGCAATTAAAATAAAATTTACAGAGCAGGAGAAACACTTTTAACCCCTTCAGGACGGAGTCAATAGTACACGTTCTGATCAAAACAAAACGTAAACAAAAACTGGAATTTGCGCTATATGTCTGTTCACCCGTAGTTCCCATCTTTCATATTATATGCACCCACACTTATTATATATCATTTTGTTCAGGAGAAACAGGGCTTCCTTTTTATATCAAATATTTATATATGAAACATAATTTATTATGAATAAAATAAAAAAAACTGTGAGAAATTTTATTTTTATTTTTTTAAAATTTGTAGTTCCGCCTCACATTTTAGCTGTAAATGTCATAATGCACATATTTGTAATCAGCGATGTCTCACGAGTACAACAGTACCCCCCATTAACAGGTTTTATGGTGTTTTGGAAAGTTACGGGGTCAAATATAGAACATACCCTTTTCAAATTGAAATTTGCCAGATTAGTAATGTTACCTTTGAGACGGTGTGGTAGCCCAGGAATGAGAATTACCCCCATAATGGCATACCATTTGAAAAAGTAGATAAGCCAAGGTATTGAAAGTGGGGTATGTTTAGTCTTTTTTAGTAGCCACTTAGTCACAAACACTGGCCAAATTTAGCGTTCATATTTGTTTTTGTGTGAAAAAAGCAAAAAACAAATATTTGGCCAGTGTTTGTGACTAAGTGGCTACTAAGAAAGACTGGACATACCTCACTTGCAACACCTCGGGTTGTCTACTTTTGGAAATGGTATGCCATCATGGGGGTAATTCTCATTCCTGGGCTACCATACGCTCTCAAAGGCAACATAACCAATCTGGCAAATTTCAATGTCAAAAAATGAAATGCAAGCCTTATATGTGACTCTCTAACTTTCCAAAACACCATAAAACCTGTACATGGGGGGGGTACTGTTATTCTCGGGAGACTTCGCTAAACACAAATATTAGTGTTTTAAAACAGTAAAACATATTAAAACAATAATATAGTCCATAAAAGTGCAGTTCATTTGTAAAAAAAATGCAAAAAAACATCACTTTTACTTAAAATATCATCGTTGTAATACAATTTACCAGTTTGAAACATTAATATTTGAGTTCAGCGAAGTCTTCCGAGTAAAACAGTACCCCCTATGTACAGGTTTTATGGTGTCTTGGAGAGTTACAGGGTCAAATTTAGTGCTTGCAAATTAAATTATTTGCACTTTCTCCCTGTGTTGTCAGGCATGTCAATCCAATTTCAATTAATAAAATCACATAATTATGTTAAAAGATTATTTAAATATACGTAGAATTTTAATATATATGCATTTATAGGTATTTAAATTCTACGTGTATACTAATGTAATCTTTTATGTAATTATATGTATTTATCTATATGTATATATTTGCGCTTATTTGTATTTTATATATATAGATAGATATATATAGAATGTCATTCTAAGTGTATTTTGTTACCAATATATATATATATATATATATATATATATATTAATAACAAAATACAGTTAGAAAAAAATTACATATTAATATATAATTTATATTAAATTTGTTTCAATATTTTATTTATTTAATTATTTTATTTATTTATTATTGTAATTATATGTATATATATATATATATATATATATATATATATATATAATATATGTGTATATATCTATTATATATATAATATATATACATATTATATATATGTAACGTCATTCTAAGTGTATTTTAATACTAATATATGTACTTATATTAATATTAAAATACACTTTGGATGACGTTACATATATATAATATGTATATATTATATATATATAATAGATATACATATATTATATATATAATAATACTTAATTTATTAATTTTACACGTTTAATTATAATTTTTTTTACACTACCCACCAGCAGGGGGACTGTCTGACATTTCAGACAGTCCCCCTGCTGGCAGATCCACAGCCAGCTATAGGGGGCCATGTGATCGCTCTTTGAGAGCGATCACATGGCCCCGTGGGGCCTCATTTGCCGGGGGAGGGCTGCCTCACACACATATATACTATATATACATATTATATATATGTAACGTAATTCTAAGTGTATTTTAATATTAATATATATACTAATATTAATATTAAAATAAACTTTGTATGATGTTACATGTATATAATATGTATATATTTTTTAATTTTTTATTTATTTTGTATTTTTTATATTTTTTATTTTTTGTTTCAATTTTATTATTATTATTATTATTATTATTAATTTCATTATTATTTTCAATATATTTTTTGTAGTTAGCATAGGCACTTCACATCTTTAGATACATGCACTTTTTCTTATTCTTATTTTTACACATGACATATGGGGTAACCATCAGACTCATTATCTATGTTAATTTAGTAATACTGTTTCAACATTATCCTGTCCTGTTGGTCCGCTTTGTATAGCGGATTACATTTGGTCCTATCACTCTATTTTTAACAATTAAGGGTTCTCCTTGTAGAGCATTCACGGAGGTGTGGTTGTTGCTATGGCTACGATACACTCTTTTTCGAGACGCACAATTATCACGTCAGCACGCTGGGTTTACCGGGCGCACTATGATAACGTCATCACGCACCGGACCACGTTTTTGCACATGCGCACTGACACCCAACACAGAATCGGATAGAAATCATTTCCACAGATGGGGTAAGTTACTTATTTATAAGCACTGTATATAATGGCATTTTTGGACACTATGATTATCTTGATAAAGACCCTGAAGGGTCGAAACGTTGATGTGGAGGTGATTTATTGAAATACATTTTTTGAAAATCCAAGTGAGTGCTCCTGTCTCCTTTTTCGTCTATATATATATATATATATATATATATATGTATATATATATATATATATATATATATATATATATATATATATATATATATATATATATATATATATAAAAATACTTTTAATTTAATTTTACACTTGTCTAATATTTTTTTTTTACACTACCTACCAGCAGGGGGACTGTCTGATATTTTAGACAGTCCCCCTGCTGGCAGAACCACAACCAGCTATAGGGAGCCATGTGATCGCTCTTTGAGAGAGCTCTTTGAGAGCGGGACGGCATAGAACGCCGTAAAGGGGTTAAGGGGTTAAAATAGGTTACTTCTGATTGAAAGTGAAACCATTTTTTTCATGCAGGCTGTATCATTCACAGCCAGGGGAGGTGCGGTTATGGCTGCATAAACAGAAACAAAAGTGATTTAAATCGTAAATGGCAGGGAATTGAGCAGTGAAATTTCAAAGGCATGAGCTGCACACAAAACCTGCTTCATTAATCTAAAGCTGTTTTGGTGACTATAGTGTCCCTTTAAGATTAGTTTATGCGTTATGAGTTTATGCAGAAAGCACTGTACTGTTTAAATAATGATTCATGGGGAAAAAGTTACATTGCATGATTATAGTAATTTTAGATTTAAAGTTTTGCTGACACTGTAACATAGTGTTGAAAGAATCTTTCAATTCACTTACAAAAAGGTATGCGGAGGGGATTTTCTGCACCGACAATGACCCATATATATGTTTCTCTCTAAAACAAATTCTAAGCTTTCAGTAAGTGCTATGTCTATTTCTGATGCATAACATTTTGTGTTGTAATGAGGGGATTTTACAATTTCAGAACTTTATTATAAAGGGTTAACTAGTTTACGTAATGCACAAGTATATTTAAAATGGGTAGCTACGTAGATCTTTTAGCAGAGTCTTTAAAAGGTGTTTGCTTCTGCAGTACATAATCAAGCTTGCTGTTACTTGTATTTTCTACCTGGTGGGATATATCAGGCAGCAAGTAAACAGTCAGTTCTTGAACTTTATATGTGAGTGACTTTGACAAGGGCCAAATAGTGATGTCTTCATGAGTCATTTCCAAAACGGAAAGTCTTGTGGGGTGTTCCCAGTATGAAGTGGTTAGTAACTACCAAAAGTGGTGCATGGAAGAACAACAAGTGAACTGGCGTTTCATGGGCTTGCAAACCTCATTGATGCAAGTGGGGATCAAAGGCTAGTACGTCTGGTCCAATCAAACAGAAGGGCTACTCTAACTCAGATTTCTGAAAAACGTTGCTGGCCCTGATAGAAAGGTGTTAGAACACCCAGTGCATCAGTTTGCTGCATTTGGGACTATGCAGCTGCAGACTGGTCAGCTGCATCAGCCCATGATGACCCATGTCCACTGTCAAAAGTGCCTTCAATGGGGACGTGAGCGTCAGAACTGGACATTGGAGCAAAGGAAAAAAATTACCTGATCTAATGAATCATGTTTTCTTTTACATCAGGCTGATGGCCTGGTGCTTGTGTGTCAATTATCTGGGGAAAAGATGGAAGCAGGATGCACTATGGGTAGAATAATAAACAAATGCCTGAGCACAGGGATCCATTAATATGAGCAGACTTTATCAGAGCTATGTTTTGGCTCTGCAAACTCTGCTCAGTCTTGTCAAGCATAGTAAAACAGTTCTAAACACGCATTTATTTATAGGTGAAGACAAACAGCAATTAGAAAAATAATTTGCATAATTAACTCTTACTGAACAGTTTAGGAACACTCCTTTACCTGTACGAGAAAAGGAAATACCTGTGGGTGACGTAATGTCATTATATCTGTATTAAAAAAAAAGGAGATCAAAAAAATTGTCAGAACTTAACTAGTGGCCTTGTGGATATCTGATACTTCCGAGTTCACGGACCAATGATACACGCTACTTAGAGGAACCGCACCAGATTCAAAGTGCTTGATTATTTTGAAGCTGGACACAAGGAATTGCATAGAGTGGGCAATAAACTGCCAGACCAACCCCCTCTGACCCCCCCCCCCCCCCCCCCCGCAGGCGTCTGCCCACTGAGAAACAACTAGTTTAGATATATAATTAGGGTGCTGGACTATCCAAGGAGTTATTAATTTTTTCTTTGGTCAGTAACTTCTAGGAGACCTATACCATCTAAGACTCCCACAAGAATCCTATATGGGGTAACTACATGGAATTGTGTTTTCTCCTATTGTATTTTATGTCCTGTTTTGCAATTTGTTATCTGTATGTCATTTATTTCTGTATTTTGTACTCAGCACTGTAAATCGTTTTTGTCAGATTAAATGTTTACTTAATAAGCTTGTGTCTCTGTTCTCTATGAGCTTCACTCTCCAGAGGAAAGTTCAGGTAAACACATTACCAAAAAGGGTTAATTATATGTGTTTGATCAGTAAAAGTAGAACTGATTCTATAATTCTCCTGTGTGTGGGGTAACCTAAGACGCCCGGGTTTAAAAGTCTTGGTGGTGGCAGTAAAGTGAGTACTAGGCGGTTAGTGTAGAAGGGATTGCAGGGGTTAATTGAGTGGTTGCTGGGACTAGCAACAGGTAACCAGGGGTCTGGTGTCATTAACCCTGTCACTTCCACACTCTCCCCACTGTCTCGGCTGGGCCTATAGCCCACGCTCGTGACAAGCACTATGGGAAGATGTCAGACCGACTGTTGCAGTGTTATGCTCTGGGCAATGTTATGTTGGAACCTTGGGTTCTGGCATTCATGTGCATGTTACTTTGACACATACCACCTACCTAGAAATTGTTGCAGATGACATACACCCATTCATAGCAATGGTATTCATTGATGTCAGTGGCCTCTTTCAGCAGGATAATGCACCTGTCATGGTACACAAATTGTTCAGGAATGGTTTGAGAAACATGACAAAGAGTTCAATATGTTGCCTTGGCTTACAAATTCCTCAGATTTCAATTCATTATGTTGTTCAAGCATATCTCACAGTTGCATATCAGATCCATGAAGGCCCCACCATGCAACTTGTAGGACTTAAAGGACCTGCTGTCTTGGTGCCAGGTGCAACAGGACACATTCAGAGGTCTTGTGGAGTCCATGCATCAATGCATCAGAGCTGGGGACCTACATGATATTAGATAGGTGGTTTTAATGTTGTGGCTGATCCATGTATGCAGTTATAATCAAAATTATTCAAGCCCTTAACCCCTTTGCGACGTATGACGGACATTTTCTGTCATGCTTGTTCTACCGTTAATGACGCGTCACAGTACATTTCCGTCATTTACTAAAGTTAGTGGTGATTGCGGGTTTAAACACTCCTCCAGTCTGCCTCGATATCCTGTTCCTGCAGCTGTGTTAGCTCTGACAGGGTGTCAGCACATGTGCTGCAGGGACTCCTGATCCGCCAACCTGCGCTTCCACGTTCAGTGTGAAGTGCAGGGAAACAGATCAGTGCTGATGATCATCTTCCTGCAAAAAAATAAAGTTTATGTTAAATCCCACCCCTTTACACTTCTTTAAAAAAAATTAACCTCTTCCCTGCCAATTGATCACTGACTACAATGATCAAAATACAGATCACAGTATTTTACTGTGATCTGATTTTTGTTTTAATCCCTAAGGGTTAACTTTTTTTTTTTTTTTACCCCTCAGGTTTTAATTTAATTAATTTAAAAAATATATATCTTTAAATTATATATTTAGCTAGCTGGAGTGGATGGAAGTTAGTGGGGAATTTGGGAAATTGGTGTTAGGCTAGCTAGGGGTTAACAGTAAAAAAAAGTTTTAAAAAATGTTTTAAAGTAAACAAAAAGTAAACATTCCTAGTATAGTCGTCGGAATTCTCAAATAGTGGAAATCAAATATTGTCCTAAAGGAGAGTAACTAAAAGAGATTTTCATAAAGATTATTTTACTTTTACACTTTGTAACAATAATTTGAAATATATATATAAAGTTTAGGATCCAGTGATCATCAGTCAGTGTGGTTTAATATAAGAACAGTGGCTGAGTCACACCACACAAAAACAAAAGTTTTAGACTTCAGAAAAACAGACATTTCTAAAATTATAATATGTGTAAAGGAGTCATTATCAGACTGGAGCAATTTAAATGGAGTCCAAAAGAAATGGGATTATTTAAAATTTGCACTACTGAAGGCAACAGAAAATTGCATTAGGCTTGTCAGTAAAAGCAAAACATTTAAGAAACCACTGTGGTACTCTGCAGATGTGGCCAAAATAGTAAAAAACAAAAAGTTAGCATTTAGTAATTATAAAAAAACCCAGAGTGAGGAAGACCGAATGACCTATAAGATTAGGCAGAAAGAGGCTAAGCAAGTTAAAAGAGCTTCCAAATCACACACAGAAGAGAAAATAGCACAGTCAGTAAAAAAGGGGGACAAAACTTTTTTTAGATACATAAATGAGAAAAGAAAAGTAAAACAAGGATTAGTTAGATTAAAAACAAAAGAAGGAAGGTATGTAGATGAGGATAAAGGTCTAGCTGACTGCCTCAATGAATATTTTTGTTCGGTATTTACAGATGAAAATGAAAGAAAGGGACCTCAGTTAAGAAAAAGGATAAATGAGTAATTTATTACACGTGAATTTACAGAGGAAGAGGTTCTATTTCAACTGTCAAAAGTAAAGACAAATAAGTCAATGGGACCTGATGGAATACACCCAAAGCTTTCAAAAGAGCTCAGTGATGTACTAGCAAAACCATTAACAGATTTATTTAACCAATCATTGTTAACAGGAGTAGTCCCAGAAGATTGGAAGTTAGCGAATGTTGTGCCCATTCACAAGAAAGGTAATAGGGAGGAGTCGGGCAACTATAGGCCAGTAAGCCTTACTTCAGTAGTGGGGAAAGTGATGGAAACCATGTTTAAGGATAGGATTGTTGAACATCTAAAAACACATGGATTTCAAGATCAGAGACAACATGGGTTTACTTCAGGGAGATCATGCCAAACTAATCTTATTGATTTTTTTGATTGGGTAACAAAATGATAGATCAGGGTGGTGCAGTAGACATTGCTTACCTAGATTTCAGTAAGGCTTTTGACACTGTTGCACATAGAAGGCTTATCAATAAACTACAATCTTTGAGTTTGGATTCCAATATTGTTGAATGGGTAAGGCAGAGGCTGAGTGACAGGCAACAGAGGGTTGTAGTCAATGGAGTATATTCGAAGCTTGGGCTTGTCACCAGTGGGGTACCTCAGGGATCTGTACTTGGACCCATTCTCTTTAATATTTTTATTAGTGATATTGCAGAAGGTCTTGATGGTAAGGTGTGTCTTTTTGCGGATAATACTAAGATATGTAACAGGATTGATGTTCCAGGAGGGATAAGCCAAATGGCAAATGATTTAGGTAAACTAGAAAAATGGTCAGAGTTGTGGCAACTGACATTTAATGTGGATAAGTGCAAGATAATGCATCTTGGACGTAAAAACCCAAGGGCAGAGTACAGAATATTTGATAGACTCCTAACCTCAACATCTGAGGAAAGGGATTTAGGGGTGATTATTTATGATGACTTAAAGGTAGGCAGACAATGTAATAGAGCAGCAGGAAATGCTAGCAGAATGCTTGGTTGTATAGGGAGAGGTATTAGCAGTAGAAAGAGGGAAGTGCTCATGCCATTGTACAGAACACTGGTGAGACCTCACTTGGAGTACTGTACACAATACTGGAGACCATATCTTCAGAAGGATATTGATACCTTAGAGAGAGTTCAAAGAAGGGCTACTAAACTGGTTCATGGATTGCAGGATAAAACTTACCAATAAAGGTTAAAGGATCTTAACATGTATAGCTTGGAGGAAAGACGAGACAGGGGGGACATGATAGAAACATTTAAATACATAAAGGGAATCACCACAGTAAAGGAGGAGACTATATTTAAAAGAAGTAAAACTACCACAACAAGAGGACATAGTCTTAAATTAGAGGGGCAAAGGTTTAAAAATAATACCAAGAAGTATTACTTTACTGAGAGGGTAGTGGATGCATGGAATAGCCTTCCAGCTGAAGTGGAAGAGGTTAACACAGTAAAGGAGTTTAAGCATGCGTGGGATAGGCATAAGGCTATCCTAACTATAAGATAAGGCCAGGGACTAATGAAAGTATTTAGAAAACTGGGCAGACTAGATGGGCCGAATGGTTCTTATCTGCCGTCACATTCTATGTTTCTATGTTTCTATGTTTCTATAAGCTTACCCCCCAACATTGGTGTTCTGTCTGCACTACGTGCTACACTTTTTTGAGAGCAGTACCCTAGTGTCACAAAAATTGGGACTGTTCTGCCAAAATGAGGAAGGTTGCCAAAACCTTCATGCTGAGGGGCTAGACACGCAGGGGAGGGCTGGCAGCCTTAGGCCTGGGGGGCAAAACCAAGTGGCCCATTGCGCCATCAAATCAGTTCACCATCCATGCCCACCTTTTCCTGGTTTTATAACGGATATTGATGTTATGCTAATCCGTAGCTCGTTGCCATACCCGCTCCTTCACGGCTCTGACTTTCAATGATGTCAGAGCACAGGCTGAGAATCTCTGAGCCTGTGCTCCGACTCACTAACTGAGCACCGGAACCACGAGGGAGAGGATATGATCTGACTGCACCTACTGCTGGTGCGCACCAGTGGACCACCAGCGAATCGTTTAAATTAAATATGCTGGTGTACCCAACTTGTGAGCTGTGTTGGCCGCCGGGTGCCTCTGTTGTCATGGCACCCTGCGTGACCGCACAGCTTGCCCACCCCAACGGCTGGCCCTGCTGACACACACTGACGTTATTACTTAGACATCCCTCAATATTAATACAGACATCAGAGTAAACACCAATAAACTGTGGAAACAGAGCTGATCCCCCCACATTTATAAAGGTTTGCTTAGAGGATTTATTGTAAGATTAAATCATGCTTCCTCCTCTCTCTCCCCCATGCACAGTCTCCCAGCACAACGCCACCTGTGGCTGCATGGGGAACAGCTGTTTAATGTAATGCTTGCAGGACGGCCAGCTGCCCCATAACCTCTTTGTTTCCGTCTCTGCAAAGGGCTCCAGGCACTGCTTGTTGTGAGTGTGAGCCACTGTAAATTAGGGGCAGAGGGCAGAGGGCACTTGCACTGCGGTCAAGACGGGTCTGGGCAGGAGGAGAGTGCAGTGCAATCAGTGAACTCCCCTCCTGTGGGTCACCAGTAGACTGGTGCACCTGCCCAGGATCAGAGCCGGTGCAAGGATTTTTGCCACCCTAGACAAAATATAAATTTGCCGCCCCCCCATGTGACATCACAATGCCCCACCCATATGATCTGCCATATGAACTAACGCCAGTGCTGCACACAGTGTGTGTTTACATTAAAAAGCCTGCAGGGACCAGCTATAGACACCACAACCACTTCATTAAGCTATAGTGTCCCTTTAATGTGAGGTAAATTATAGATTAGTGTCACTAATAATATACTAGATTGCCTACTTACAATTAGATGAGGATGATGATGGGCTGCAGTTTGGCTCCACTGATCTGGTGTAGAACAGGATCTCTGGAGGCTGTTTGCAACTGTGGTCACAAAATTCAATGTTCTGGGAGAATTAGAAGCAGCTCCATTTTTTGGGCTCAAGGTCTGGGCCCTAGGGCCTGACGGTGGGTATGCCCATAAGGCCCACTAATAAGTCCACTTATATGTTCCACCCACCCATGAGTTCGCTCACAGGGAGTGGAGTGTGTAGGGGATGTGTGTAGAGGATCTAATATGTGTGCTTATGGTATGTAGTGTATAGGGATACCAGTTTGTGCAGGTGATGCAGTGTGTTTGTGTGTAGTTGAAGCAGTGTGTATTTGTGTATAAGGGATGTATTATGTGTTTCTGGTTGTGTGTAAGGGATGCATTGTGTGAATCTGTGTTTGTATGCGTAAGGGATGCAAGGTGTGTGTCTGTATGTGTGTGCATTGAGTGTAAGAGATGCATTGTGTTTCTGTGTGTATGTAAGAAAAGCAGTGTGTGTGTGTTTGCATTGTCTGTTTCTGTGTATGTGTGCAAAGGATGCATTGTCTTTGTGTGTAAGGGGTGCATTGTGTGTGTGTGTAATGGATGCATTGTGTGTTTCTCTGTGTGTAAGGGAAGCATGTTGTGTTTCTGTGTGTATAGGGATGCATTGTGTGTTTCTGTGTATATATAGGGATGCATTGTGTGTGTGTGTGTGTGTGTGTGTGCGCGCATAGTGTGAAAGAGCTCCCTGTCTTGCCCCTGTCCTATAGAGCTGTCCCTTCTGTCCCTTAGAGCTTCTTAACCCTCCTACTTCTTCTTACTCCCCCTTCTTCTTCTTACCCCCTCTTCTTCTTCTTCTTCTTACATCCCCCCTTCTTCTTACCCCCCCTTCTTCTTACTCCCCCTCTTCTTCTTACTCCCCCCTCTTCTTCTTACTCCCCCCTCTTCTTCTTACTCCCCCCTCTTCTTCTTACTCCCCCCTCTTCTTCTTACTCCCCCCTCTTCTTCTTACTTCCCCCTCTTCTTCTTACTTCCCCCTCTTCTTCTTACTCCCCCCTCTTCTTCTTACTTCCCCCTCTTCTTCTTACTTCCCCCTCTTCTTCTTACTTCCCCCTCTCCTTCTTACTCCCCACTCTTCTTACTCCCCTTCCCCCTCTTCTTCTTACTCCCCCCTCTTCTTCTTCTTACCCCCCTCTTTTTCTTATCTCCCCTCCTTCTTACTCCCCCCTCTTCTTACTCAACCCCTTATTTTTCTTATCTCCCCTCCTTCTTACTCCTCCCTCCCCCTCTTCTTATTCCCCCTCTCCCTCTTCTTACTCCACCTCCCCCTCTTCTTCCCCCCTTTTTCTTATCTCCCCTCCTTCTTACTCCCCCCTCCCCCTCTACTTATTCCCCCTCTCCCTCTACTTATTCCCCCTCTCCCTCTTCTTACTCCCCCTCCCTCTCTTCTTCTTACTCCCCCCTCCCCTCTTCTTACTCCCCCCTCTTCTTACTCCACCTCCCCTCTTCTTACTCCCCTCCCCTCTTCTTACTCCCCCCTCCCCTCTTACTCCCCCTCCCCTCTTCTTACTCCCCCTCCCCTCTTCTTACTCCCCCTCCCCTCTTCTTACTCCCCCCTCCCCTCTTACTCCCCCTCCCCTCTTCTTACTCCCCCCTCCCCTCTTACTCCCCCTCCCCTCTTACTCCCCCATCCCCTCTTCTTACTCCCCCTCCCTTCTTCTTACTCCCCCCTCCCCTCTTACTCCCCCCTCCCCTCTTCTTACTCCCCCCCTTCTTACTCCCCCTCCCCTCTTCTTACTCCCCCCTCCCCTCTTCTTACTCCCCCCCTCTTCTTACTCCCCCTCCCCTCTTCTTACTCCCCCCTCCCCTCTTCTTACTCCCCCCTTCTTACTCCCCCTCCCCTCTTCTTACTCCCCCCTCCCCTCTTCTTACTCCCCCTCCCCTCTTCTTACTCCCCCTCCCCTCTTACTCCTCCCTCCATCTTCTTACTCCCCCTTCTTCTTACTCCCCCCCTCCTCTTACTCCCCCTCCCCTCTTCTTACTCCCCCCTCACTCTCCCCCTCCCCTCTTACTCTCCCCCTCCCCTTTTCTTACTCCCCCCTCCCCTCTTCTTACTCCCCCCTTCTTCTTACTCCCCTCCCCTCTTCTTACTCCCCACCTCCTCTTACTCCCCCCTCCCCACCTCACTCTCCACCTCCCCTCTAACTCCCCCCTCCCGTCTTACTCTCCCCCTCCCCTCTTCTTACTCCCCATCCCCTCTTCCTCTCCCCATCCCCTCTTCTTACTCCCCATCCCCTCTTCTTACTCCCCCCTCCCCTCTTCTTACTCCCCCCCTCCCCTCTTCTTACTCCCCCCTCCCCTCTTCTTACTCCCCCCTCCCCTCTTCTTACTCCCCCCTCCTCTTACTCCCCCCTCACTCTCCCCCTCTTCTTACTCCCCCCTCCCCTCTTCTTATTCCTCCCCTCTTCTTACTCCCCCTCCCCTCTTCTTACTCCCCACCTCCCCTCTTCTTATCCCCCCTCCCCTCTTCTTATTCCCCCCTCTTCTTATTCCCCCCCTCCCCTCTTCTTATTCCCCCCTCCCCTCTTCTTACTCCCCCCCTCCCCTCTTCTTACTCCCCCCCTCCCCTCTTCTTACTCCCCCCCCTCTTCTTACTCCCCCCTCCCCTCTTCTTACTCCCCCCCTCCCCTCTTCTTACTCCCCCCCTCCCTTCTTCTTACCCCCTCCCCTGTAGCGTGGCCGAGCTGCTTTCCGGTCCGCATTGCCCGGCCGGAGTGATGGGAAGGTGCACACCGCGCGGAACAGGAGTTTCTGTTTCCTGTAACCGGCCGGACTGACAGGAAGGTGCACACTCAGTGTGCACCTTCCCATCACTCCGGCCGGGACCGCGGACCGGAGACCAGCTCGGCCACGCTACAGGGGAGGGGAGGGAGGGAAAAGCTGCTGCAGCTGCTCGGCGGCTGCAGCATTTAAAGGGCCGGCCCGCCGCGGCCGGTCCTAAAAGAATTTCGGGCGGCCTGGGGGGCAATTGCCTCCCTGCCCCCCGGCCCAGCCCGCCCCTGTAGACACGGGACCTAGAATCACAAATTTGCTTGGCTCCATTCACCATCCCTCGCCCTGAGTGAATAATGAAGTGGGGGCCCAAACTTGCATGGAGGCCTGTGGAATCTTCAGCCATCTCTGGTCACTCAGTAATGTATAATATCATATGTTTAACCCCGTAAGGACACATGACATGTGTGACATGTCATGATTCCCTTTTATTCCAGAAGTTTGGTCCTTAAGGGGTTAAAGCAGGCAGAATCTTTACCACTATTTTATCCTAATTAATGCTTATCTCAATACTTTCAGTGAGAGCTGTCCAAAATGGACCATGAGCTCATGATCCTTGAAATTGTGAACAAATGTCTGCCGCTGTTAACTCATAACTCTCTGATTGGTTGCTAAGGGCACAGGTGGGGGCTCGGGAGGAAGGATACTAGGGCTGCTCACTGTTTACTAGACATCTTTACTAATCTTTACTTAATATTAGTAAATTTGACTGAAAGACCAATTTAGATCTTTCAGCCTTTTGGTAGATAGCAACCTAATACCGTGGGAATTAGGGAGTTATCTACTAAGCGGCTGCAAGAGAACTTATCCGAAGTGCCAAACTGAACCGAAGTGCCAAAGTCCCGAATTTTGGAATGCCGAACCGAATATTTTCCCCATGCACATCCCTACACTACATCCCTATAATCAATGACTGGCATTAGCATTTGCTGTATGATATTTTCCATTACTGTGGAAAAGGCTGGAGATTGTTTCTGTACACTGTACCCAGCTTTGGATAATGTTTTGATGAGCGTTTTTCTATGTGAAGGCCAAAAGATAGATTGGGGTCTATCTAAGTATTTGAAAGAATGGAGTGTGGTCAGTGTGTTATTTGATTTTGTTCTGATGCATAGATGGGAATTGTGTAATTTGTGTAATTTAGGTACTGTTCCAAAGATCATTGTGACAGTTTTGTCAGTGTTTAGGAAGAGTTTGTTTTTTGCTATCTACTTTTCTACCTCTGTGAACTGGTCTTGGAGCACAGCCTCAAGCTGCGGTAGATCGAATTTGCTTGCATATATTACTGTGTAGTCTCAATAAATGTGTACATTTGAGGCTTTGCAGACATTAGGCAGATCATTTATGAATAATGTTAATAATAGGGGGCTGAGTATGGAGCCTTGGGGAACTCCACACGTGACAGGAAGAAAGAGTCACTGTCATAAATGGAATGTAAAATTGGACACCACTCTCAGTAGTGGCAGCTGCATTTATTCTTGACTTATTGTGACTACCTAATGTAATTGGATTACATATTATATCAGTGTCTGGGGATTTTGACTGTAAATAAGAATCAGCGCAGTAGTTTATTTAAGAAATAAAATCACTGAGTGGAGGCACTGGTGTAAATAAGGAATGGGCTTTACAAATCCACTGCATCGGGTAACTCCATACACATTTATCACACTACTTATAAAATAGTTTCAGATTTAGGAGTCTTAATTGCATATCATGTCACATTAAAGTCAATCAAGCATATACTCAACATAGCAGCAAAGTTAAGGATCAAAATGATTCATGTGATCACCTAGTCACGTGATTAACACACATCCAAATACATAACATAAACTAAACCTAAACAATGGTAGCAATGACAGCAAAGAATGGTAAACATACATCTGTATTTATATATTTAAGCATATACAATCAAATGGGGATACAAAGACAAACAGACAGACAGATGAACACAAGGATAGACAGATAGATAGACAGACAGATTCACTTTAGCTATTTGAGATTCCTATTTGTAATTCCCTTAAGAAGTCCATACAATTTACGTTTTAATGACTACTTCAGAGGGTGCTGTTGTATTGTTTCTTCCTTTGCTTTTTACTCTGCTGAAACAGAATATTTTTGTCTAATGTTTGATTCCATGAATTAAAGAAATCCACATCTCATCCAATTACTTCTTGACCCCTTAAGGACACATGACATGTACGACATGTCATGATTCCCTTTTATTCCAGAACTTTGGTCCTTAAGGGGTTACCATGTACATGTTATAAAAGATGATATCGACTTATTGGTACCATGAGCACAATGATTTTTGCAAAGAATGTTTTGTCTTCAAGGTAATGTTTTACAATTACAGTACACTTACTTAGATCGTAAATTGCCCTAACAGAGTAAATTTTGTATGTGTAATCACTACCTACTGGCTTGGCTGTGGTACAAAGGCGTATCACTGTAATTTCATAAAATCAAAATAATATACGCAGATTATCTGAAACTTGTCAAAAAGAATCTGGCTTGAGAAATGGCAATTATTCCCCACAGCCACTTGCGACAATGTGGATAAACCCTAATCATATTAGTGGATTTCAATGTAGAATTCTACGTGATAAAGTACTGAACAAGACAATCCCAGATTAAGAAACATCCCTTGTGAGTCATTCTTGAAGCACTTCAGATTCCCAGCTTGCTGTTGATGGAGATTATATTATTTTGAATGATTCTAATTACAATTAGCTGATACTTCAAAAGAGCAACGGGGTTCTACTTAACAATGGTAGAAAACATGTTCATATTTATTGTGGTGATTGAGGTGTATCTGAGGGGTATCTGTGCAGGCAGAAGACACTAATTCAACACTTGTTTTACAATTTAAAAATGTGCAGTAAGTCAAACTAAAAACTGTATATTATTTACTCTGGGACAAGTAAAACCATCAAGATAGACTTTAATTAAAATACACGTGTTCTGCATTTAAAGAAACACAAATGTCAATAACTGCACCACCATGTTTAATACATTGTATAGATAATGTATTAAAAATAATGCAAAAAATTATAATTTTTAACTTTTCTAAAATTATTTGTACAGGAAGTATTAGTAACTTGCAGACCATTTCTTGATTTGTGATTTTCCACAGAACAAAGGATGGTGCATGGGGTAATGCTGTCCCTATAACCAATAATAGTGATGTGATTTCAACCCATGACCAAACCACTTTACAACTTTGCCCCTTAGAACAGTTTGACAGCTTACATCAAATCCAGTTGCCTTCTAGTCTGAAGCCTGGAAGCTGAAGCACTGATCTATGACTGGCGGAGCGCAAAGTAGTCCCTGGCAGCCAAAAACATTAGGTCATGGGTGCTAATGTAAGCTTCTTGCAGGATCTTCCAGGCTCCAGAGAAAGAGTTGACTGGTATCTGGTGAACACCAGATAAGTTGTCATAACATTTGCAAATATGACTGCTGACAAGAGGAGGACAGTGTAGGGCTATGGTTATAGTGATTGCAATGTTCCTTTAAGTAAAATACATATCTAGGCAATCTCCAGGTCCGATGCTCATGTTATTATAATTATACTATGTTTTGATTAACTCTCATTTTGTGCACATGCATTGGTTATTGACAGTGGTGACATTGGTGTCATGGCATAGGGTTTCTTTGCAATAATCCAGCATTCAATTACACTTTTGATCTGGATCCACCACTTGGTTATATCCACCTGGCCCACAAGGACAGACACATATGTTTCTCTTTGTTTACCAGATTTACATAGGTTTTAACTTAATATGCAAAAGCCGTTGTACACAAAACTCATGTTCATAAAAAGGACTCCAGTTCAGTTGGAATGCATGGGAACTCAGTTGCCTTGCTATATTTGAAAATGTAACTGAGTTCCCACGTAATACTGTGAAGACTGGAGCATTGCTTACAGAAGCTAATTTGCTCTATCATAAAGGTAAACTCTATTTACAAAAAAACATATTTTGCATATAATGTAAAAATGTATTTACTAAATCTGCACACATTTTTCACAATCCCTAAAATGTATTTCATTAACTGCAGAACTCTCTATTCTCTATTTCAGAAGATCCACCTATGCCCTACAACTTACTTCCTTGTCAGTGCAGAATATTGTCTAATCAAATCCTTCTAGAGAAGAACTTCTTATAGAGATTGGTAGTTTTAATACTTTATAGCTGTATTAGTTTAAGTGCCATTTTTAAGTATTAATTTCAAAGTGTCCATTACAATTGTGACATGCTATATAAAACTACTCCAGATTGAAACTGTTGTTCAGCAAACCACTGTATTAAGTTGATTAGAGTTTTACCACATGAAAGGAGGCTTCATATTTGCATATCCTTCTTTACTGAAAACTCCAGCAGCATAGTAACATAACAACCAATCAGAAAAAGTTATGATGCCCATAAAAGGCCCTGTCTATGACATCACTTCCTCTTTCTTTGCTGCTCCAGCCTACAGGTCAGAGTATTTTTTACCTCTCTGGTATTTACTATAATTTACTCTATATTCTAACTGCGTGACTTATATTTATCCTACTGCTCCTGGCTCTCTATACCTGTCTCCCTATTCCCCTTGTTCAGTTTTATTGGCAATCTTTAGTTCAGTTTTCACTTTATACTGGACTTTGTCTGGCGGTCCGTGGACATCACGGCTGTCCGTGCCGCGCTCGCCACACGGACCTGCCCTGCTGATATTCAGGGACTGTGTGGGGACGGGTGGAGGGAGGCCGGGTCGGTATTTATATCTTTTTTCGCCACGTTTTGATTACCCGCGACCGCGAGTGAGTAATCCCTGTCACACGCGGCCGGCGGGCATCTTGGATCTCGCGGCTCACGAGACCCACGACGGCTGCCTTCCCTGCTCATGCGGCGGATCGGGAATCACCCGATCACAGCGCCCTGCACCTCCATTAACCCCTTCAAGGGGTCCCCCTCCATAAATGCACACCCAAACATCAGTAAAACGTTTTCCCCTTAATGCTGTAAGCCGAACCCATGGACATCCTCATTTTGTGCCTTACACTGGATACTGTATAGTGAGCATGCAAACTGCTTGAAGGCATTACTATTCCCTGCACAAGACCTTACTGTATCACTGTTACTATACAAATACAGGGTCATATTATATTACTGTACCCTACAAAGGGCATATTATATTATATTACGGTACCCTACAAAGGGTCATATTACATCACTGTACCTGACGGTACAAATTTATGTGGGTGTCCTCTGTGTATTTTTTCATGGCACACCACCTGGGGTGACCCCCCAGATATGCATGCAAGGTCACTGACAGACCATTAACTTTAATGTGGGTGTCCTCTAGTTACCACGGCACACCACCCGGGGTGAACCCCAATCATATGCACGACGGCCTACACTTCAACACGCATCTAGCCCTGATTGCTAACCTAACGTGCATACAGCTCTGGTGTACAACTGTGGTGAACCCAGAACAATACACCACCACTGTGCACATAACAGGCGACATGGGTGACCTCTCTGCTAGGCACCTGTCCCAGATACCAAAACGCCTTCTACGTACAATTTACTAACTGGGCGACCCCCGTGCTAGACTTGCTCGGCCCCATCGCTTAGATACTCTATTTCGCGGACCTAGCCCTCAGCCAGGGCTCCCAACTAGATCCTCACGTCATACGTGAATGGGCGCAACGATCTGTGTGCCTTCTGGGCAACGCAAACGCCGCATTGTGCACCAAAAGACGCAGGTCGGCACTGATCCGCATTGATAGCAAGCTCCTGGATCTCGGGGCTAAAGAATTCGGACCGAAGGCTCAAGGACTGTTGTTTGGCGATGCCTTCATCACAGAGCTTAAAAAACACGTTAACCTATTCACCACCTTGAATAAGGCTCAAACCTCACTCAGACAGGTGTTCCACACCAGGGCTACAAGAGGTGTTTTTGGAAGGGCTGGTCGGCAGCGGAACCAAGCCAGCCGCTTTTGGACCTCAGGTTCCAGAACATTCCCACAAGCTCTGAGTTTCTTCCCATCTATGACACAAAGACCCTCTTCGTACCGAGGGGCGGGAAGGACTAGAGGCTTCAGAGGTCGAGGACGCGGCCGTTTCTCTAATGGTGAGTCCACCTACATACCAAAATGTTTCAAATTTTATAGCAGGCAGCCTGTCCTTTTTCTTCCAGAACTGGGAGCTGATTACCAAAGACGCCTGGGTCCTCCAGATGGTACCCATACAAGCCACCCCCCCTCCTCCGATTCACATGTCAACGGAACAGGAATGCCTGGTGGATGAGGAGATCCACACACTCTTCAAAAAAGGCGCAATACAACACGCGCCGGGAGGGGGAGGTTTTATAAGCAACATCTTCCTGGTTAGGAAGAAAACAGGCGACTACAGACCGGTTATCAATCTCCGACAGTTAAACTCATTCGTAATATAGAGACATTTCAAGATGGAAGGAATCCATCTTCTACAAGACCTCCTCATCAAGAACGACTGCTTTACGCGTCTATACCTCAAAGACGCGTACCTGTCTGTTCCAGTACACATTGCCGACAATTTCGCCGCTTCCGATGGAGAGGACGGATATGCCAGTTTACATGCCTGCTGTTCGGCCTCAGCTCGGCTCCGTGGTGCTTCACGAAGCTACTGAGGCCGGTGATGGCTCACATCCGAACCATGGGCATAAGATGTCTCGTATACTTGGACGATTTGCTAATCTTTTGCGAATCCGCTTCCAGGCTACGATTGCAGATGAAATTTGTCGTTCACTTGCTGGAATCTTTAGGTTTCGTAGTGTCGTCTCTCTCTCCTTCCCAGTCAGTTCAATTCCTCGGTTTCGACATCGATTCGAAAGACTGCGTACTACGTCTCCCCGCAACAAAGATAGCCTCGAAAAGGAAAGAAATCAGACGGGTTCTGAGGATGGACACAATACCACTCAGGATGCTCGCTCGGATCGTGGGACTCATTTCCTCCTCCATACAAGCGATATTCTCGGGCCCATTACACTACAGGGCCATGCAACGACTGAAGACGGGATATCTACGCACCGAACACTCATACGACCACTGGATCCCACTGTCGGCGGAAGTGAAGACAGAACTTTGATGGTGGTTACTGCACATACAAGCCTGGAATGGCAAGGCAAGCTTCAGCTCCTCCCCGGACTTCATCGTGGAGTCGAACACCAGCTTATGGGGATGGGGCGCTCACTGCACGGACGCCTCCACGGGAGGACCATGGCAAGGCGAGGAGACCAGCCTACACATCAACTGCCTGGAACTGATTGCGGGATCCTTTGCCATCCGCAGCCTGGCCAAGGACAAATCGAATTGCTGTATTCTGCTCCGCATGGACAACATTTCGGCAGTACAGTACATCAACCGCCTGGGCGGAGCGAGATCCCAAGCGTTGACAGAAGCCACAAAGGGCATCTACAGTTTCTGCCTACGACGGAACATCACGCTCCAGGCGGAATATCTACCAGGAATCTCCAACTTGACGGCGGACTGGTTTTCACGCCACTGGCGAGACAACAGCAATTGGAAACTCAACAGGGAGATATTCCAAGAACTTCGACGGTGGACATACCCACTAACAATAGACTTGTTCGCCTCCAGGACCAACCACCAACTGCCGATATACTACAGTTGGCTTCCGGATCCGAAAGGCGAAGCGGCAGACGCATTCCTACAGGACTGGCCCACTCAAGGGGCATACGCATTTCCACCATTTTCCATGATCCCACGGGTACTGTGATGCACACGCACCTGCAAGATATCGCTCCTGCTCATAACACCCCTTTGGCAGAATCAACCATGGTTCCCGGACCTCCTGGAGATGTCCCATGAACACCCCCTACTACTCCCTGCCTTCCCGCTACTTCTGTCGGGACCTTGAGGGGAACCCCACCCCCTCGTCCTGGAAGGACAACTGGAGCTAGTGGCCTGGACGATTTCAGGGGCTCCTGGTCAGTCCACGGCCTATCACAATCAACTAAAGACCTTTTATGGGACTCATGGGCTCCAAGCACCAGGAAAAGTTATATTTCCACCTGGTCAGCCTGGAGTGATTGGTGTGTGGAAAGGGATTCCGATCTCTTTAATGCCCCTCTCCCACTGATCCTTAACTACCTAGCTCATCTGTTCTCGCTGGGATGATCATATCGATCCCTCAACGAGATCAGATCTGCCATATCGGCGGCACACGTTCCAGTACAAGGCAGACCAGTGGGTCAGGACCCACTGGTATTTCGGTTACTGTGGGGTGCTAAATTAACGAGACCCCCAGCACCCAAATACTCTAGCCTCTGGAAGGTGGATGTGGTGCTGGATTTCCTTAGGAAATGGCCGGACAACCCCTACCTATCGCTGAAACAACTTTCAGCCAAACTGGCCCTTTTATTATGTCTCGTCTCATTCCGACGGGTGTCAGACGTTTTCTCCCTCACTCCAGAAGGAGTTACCTTTTCCATATCTAGACGGACGAAGTCAGATTCATCTTCGGTGTCATACCCGTACTTTGGGTCGGATCCCAAACTATGTGTTGTCAGGACACTAATGAGGTATACAGAAATCACAGCTCCCCTTCGAACTAATTCGACAGGTCAACTCCTGATTTCTTACCTAAAGCCGCACGGACCGGTGTCTACGACAACATTGGCTAGATGGGTCCGCTGGCTATTATCGTTAGCGGGCGTTGAAATTTGCTTCGGAGCGCACTCGGTCAGAGGGGCGGCAGCCTCCCAAGCCTTAACGGCAGGCGCCTCCCTAACCGACATTATGCGCTGCATGGATTGGATGCGAGAGAGTACATTTAGGACGTTTTATTTTCGGCAAACATCTCATGATTCCTTCACATTAGTAAATTCGAAGCTTTAAAAATGCAAATATGAAGCCTCCTGTCATGTGGTAAAATTGAAGATTATATTAGCTTTAGTGTACTAATAATCTTAATTTTAGTAATGGCAGGAGGCGAATATTTCCCGCCCTATAGGATCCCTCCCATGTCTTACTCAAGTTGTACAGCATACGGCTTTTATGTTCAGGAAGACACGTACGATATATGGTTTTATGTTTTATACTTAGACTTGTATCTTGAAAGGGATTGTATAGGTTGAATAATTAGACATGTACCTCGGAATATGTTGTGTATATATTTATTAAATAACATTAATTTAGAACTAATATATTGATTTAGTACTCATTCAGACATCCATTGTTATGTCAGATTCTTAATGTTTATTTGTATGCGGACAAGTTATCACGCCAGAGACCTTTCACCTTTTTTCTTTTCTTGCAGTGTGAACGTCTTCTCAACAAGACAAAGATCCACCTTCCATACCTCTACACCACGAAACTACTGGAGTTGGATATTCTACTATGTTATATTGAACTGTTGACGTTTAATATATTTATCTTTTATAGTTGTTATTTGTTTGTTTCGCTTCAAAGAAAGAGGAAGTGATGTCATAGACAGGGCCTTTTATGGGCATCATAACTTTTTCTGATTGGTTGTTATGTTACTATGCTGCTGGAGTTTTCAGTAAAGAAGGATATGCAAATATTCGCCTCCTGTCATTACTAAAATTAAGATTATTAGTACACTAAAGCTAATATAATCTTCAATTATTTTCCATATACTGTTTTAGCATGTGGCTGCCTCCCTATTCCAGTGCTCGTTTGAGCAGAGTCCTCTTCAACCTATCGTTCCTGTAAGTTTTCTTGTAATTGTCCTATTTATAGTTAAATACCCCTCTCATATTATTGTAAAGTGCTACGGAATCTGTTGGCGCTATATAAATGGCAATAATAATAATAATGATGTGAATGTTTTAATTCTCCCAACCTCAGACAGAATTTCATTGAGCATAATAGGAGTTTTAGTCATATCATTGAGTTAGAGAGTACAATTGTCTTAGAGCTGAGCTACAGGACTGTTGGCACTGTGTGACTGTTTTATAGCATGGGGAGGTAGCCCTACACTACGATAATAACGCATATATCCCCAACATAAAACATTCTAAAACGAAAGGTTGCAGTGAGTGACTGGGTTGTTGCACCATTACTGCAGTAAGATAAAGTGGTTATGGTGCTCAAAATAACCCCATGTGCTCTGTAGACAATATAACACCATGATGGGGGGAGTGTCTCGTCCAGAACAGAATTACCGATAGGGGTTCAGTAGATAAGTATTCATCTTTTTATCATCTTACTAGTAAAAATATGAATGTCTCTTTTAAATTCCACTTTAGTGAATAATGCTGATACATTGGCAATAAAGCGTGTGTGTTCTTGTGACAAGTGGTGCACCCTACTTTTAGAAGCCGTATTATGCTTCTCAAGAAGTGACAGTTCGAAGGTGTGTGGAGGTGGTAGTTTGGGAATATGAACTGCTAGTATATTACAAAAGAACACAACATCTGGAGAAGGTTAAGAATTTTATGAATACAATCTTAAACCTCATAACATTTTAAATGCACATACAATTATTTATAACTATAACAATGTATCTTATTTACTTAGACTGATTCCTAAACATATTATTGTATTTTAAAGAGTATGGAGGGCCAAGAAAATAGTTACATTAGGATAGAAAAGTGGGACAGAGTGATCAAGACTTGATAAAGGCTCAGAGAGGAGCTGAAACATTGTCTCCACTTCCTTGTTTCAAATAAAGACTGCCTTTTAGAAGAAACCTCAGGTGGCTATTTATTTATTTTCCATTTGATGTTTTCATGGATTGGCCCTCCGTTTCTGGAGCACCCTGCAGGAAGCATTATCCCATTGTACTCTTGTTATTTGCAAACAACTGTGTTTGCTTGGTTAACAAGAATTGACAAGTTGCTGAAGTCAGAAGAGCTGTCTGTACCAACACCCTCCTTTCACCCACCACACCCGTCTGCATTGGCTCTTACTTTCCTGCATGAACCAGACAGTAAAAATCACTTACTAGATGATGATTGTGGCGTACCATGTTCTTATACCCTATTGTTCCCTAAGATTATTCTCAAACACCCTGGTTCGGTGCCTTCCTTTCTACCAAACGTACTACCAAACACATGCTCCCTGGCAGATGGCAGCCATTTTGTTTGCTCGAATGAACCTCAACGGAAGTGAGCCGCAAATGTTGTGGAGACCCAATGCTGGGGGTCTTGGCATAAAAGGCTGCATTCTGAGCAATAAAGACAGATTACTCCCAGAACTATGTCTCGTGTGGTTACTGGGGGGAAGAAAGTTATAATCACACATGGTTCAAGCATGGCTGAGAGGGAAATTAGTCGAGTTACCTGGTGTCCGCTACAATGATTTTCCTTTTATTCGTGTTCTGACACCCAGCTTTAAGCCGAAATGTCACTTTTTTGTTTGCTTTCATCATAAAAAAAAGAAATTTTGTAAAGTGTCAGACTCTAATATATATATACACAGAAAATCAGATCAATTATGGATTTATTTTTCTAAATTAGTTGAAAATTGTTGAATAGCAATTGACTTTCTATGTATCTAGTATTAACATTTTTTATCACTATTTGAAATTTAAGTTTCTAAAATACTATTTGAACAATTGAATGTTTGCAAATTAAAATTGTTGTGAAATGTTAAACTATATTCAAAAAAAGGAAAAGAGAAAGGAAGCTAAAGGAACACTCTAAAAAGGGGTTAACCCATAGACCAAAGCAATAAACAAACAAGAAATGAGTGTCCTATCAATAAAATATAACTTTTAATGATTCTATTAAAATTAGTAAATTGACACGGATAAAATATCCAAAATATCCAATTTCTCAAATATATGTGAACTAATATTCAATATGGTAATATACCAATGTACAAAGCCCAACTATTTTAGTTGGTAGAGGTTAGCAATTAAAATGGATCCCATTGCAGGATATTCTAAATCTTTTTAGATTTTATTGATAGGACACTCATTTCTTAGAAACATAGAAACATAGAAACATAGAATGTGACGGCAGATAAGAACCATTCGGCCCATCTAGTCTGCCCAGTTTTCTAAATACTTTCATTAGTCCCTGGCCTTATCTTATAGTTAGGATAGCCTTATGCCTATCCCACGCATGCTTAAACTCCTTTACTGTGTTAACCTCTACCACTTCAGCTGGAAGGCTATTTCATGCATCCACTACCCTCTCAGTAAAGTAATACTTCCTGATATTATTTTTAAACCTTTGTCCCTCTAATTTAAGACTATGTCCTCTTGTTGTGGTAGTTTTTCTTCTTTTAAATATAGTCTCCTCCTTTACTGTGTTGATTCCCTTTATGTATTTAAATGTTTCTATCATATCCCCCCTGTCTCGTCTTTCCTCCAAGCTATACATGTTAAGATCCTTTAACCTTTCCTGGTAAGTTTTATCCTGCAATCCATGAACCAGTTTAGTAGCCCTTCTTTGAACTCTCTCTAACGTATCAATATCCTTCTGAAGATAGGGTCTCCAGTACTGTGTACAGTACTCCAAGTGAGGTCTCACTAGTGTTCTGTACAATGGCATGAGCACTTCCCTCTTTCTACTGCTAATACCTCTCCCTATACAACCAAGCATTCTGCTAGCATTTCCTGCTGCTCTATTACATTGTCTGCCTACCTTTAAGTCATCATAAATAATCACCCCTAAATCCCTTTCCTCAGATGTTGAGGTTAGGACTCTATCAAATATTTTGTACTCTACCCTTGGGTTTTTACGTCCAAGATGCATTATCTTGCACTTATCCACATTAAATGTCAGTTGCCACAACTCTGACCATTTTTCTAGTTTACCTAAATCATTTTCCATTTGGCTTATCCCTCCTGGAACATCAACCCTGTTACATATCTTAGTATCATCCGCAAAAAGACACACCTTACCATCAAGACCTTCTGCAATATCACTAATAAAAATATTAAAGAGAATGGGTCCAAGTACAGATCCCTGAGGTACCCCACTGGTGACAAGCCCAAGCTTCGAATATACTCCATTGACTACAACCCTCTGTTGCCTGTCACTCAGCCACTGCCTGTTAAACTATATTCTAATCATTCTACTTTTCAAATACACTTAATTGTCAATTAACCCCTTAAGGACACATGACGGAAATATTCTGTCATGATTCCCTTTTATTCCAGAAGTTGTGTTCTTAAGGGATTAAATGTTGGAAACTATTGGTATTTTTTTTAAATCAGAATTAATAAAGGTTCATTTTTAAGTAAAACCAAACTACTTCTCTATTTTCTTTATCAGGAAATCTTAGGAGAAAATGTAATGTCTGCTCTGAGGTAGTTGAAGCTTGGACATCCTTGGACCTTCCAACAAGACAATGATCCCAAGCATACCTCAAATTCCATCAAGGCTTATTTGCAGAAGAAGTCCTGGAAAATTCTTCAGTGGCCATCATAGCCACCTGACTAAAACCCCATAGAAAATCTCTGGTGGGATTTGATGAAGGCGGTTGCAGCACGCAAACCCAAAAATATTACTGAACTGGAGGCCATTGCTCATGACCGATGGGCAAAGATTCATCAGGATTGCTGCCAGAAGCTGGTGTCTGGCTATGCATCTCATTCAGAGCAGTACATAATAGCAAAAGGGTTCTTTACTAATTACCAAAGATTTTTGCCATGAAGGGGTTGAATAATTTTGAGTCTGGAGAAGTCATTATAAGTTGCATTTTCAGTTGAATTTGGGGAAACCACTTGAAGCATTTGTTGTGTTAAGTTATATAGCTTTTATTCGATTTGTACGACTATAGGAGAGTTGCAGAATGTTTGCAGTTTGGTTGTTTTGGTATAAAATTTGCAACAGCTTTGTTAATTTGCTTAAATTTCTATTTTAGTGAATGAACGCCTGTGTTTTGCAAAGTTTAGGATTGCTAAACCAGTTGAAAAGAAAGCACTGTGAAAGATACAACTTTTTAAATAAATTATGACTAAAACCCAGTTTAAATTACATTTAATTAAAAAATGCTGCTGCGTAAGTGTTGTTTTCTTGTTATTTATATTTATGTGATTTTGATGCAAATAAGATTTAATTGCAACTCATTAGCAGCTGTTCTAAAATATGCCAAGCTGTAGATTTCTGCTAGAACTGGATAATTTTGGTAATGTGTCACAATCTTGTTTGCATAACAAATCTGTTTTTGTTTCAAGCTGCATTATGACAACCTTAAAAATATGGTTCTCAAAACAACATGCACATATTAATGCATTTCCTACAAAGACGAACACAGCTCTTGCCAAATGGAGAAATAATTTCTGAATATGTTTGCTTACTTGTAAGGTATGTGCATTTCTACTGCTCAGTGTCTTCTTAACAAGAACCCATGGGATCTTCTGTGTACTATTCTACAAATGACCTACTGATGTCATTGTAATAGATGGACTTCTTGGCAAGCAGCATGCTTGAGGTTATGGTTTTATATCCCAGAGAATGACTGAAAGGAAAGTGGAAGGAATATGGTCGTTCTATCTCTGAATATTGCACATATCATATTTTAATTTTTTTGATAATTCCATGAAGGTAATATATATTCTGCAAGTGAGATTATACAGCCTCATGTGCCATGTTGGCAGGAAGACACGTAGTATAAAGACGCAGAGGAGAATAAAAATCTGTTTTAATTTTGTGTCTTTTTTTTAAAAGGAAGTTGTAAAATAAACTCTATTTTATGTTCTTGTTAAAATACAAAGGAAACGATCAAGGTACTGCTGGCCAAAAAAAGTACTTTAGGCCAAATTCTCAATTTCAGCTACAGTCCCAGTTTTTCTATATTAGTCAAAATTTGGCAGTTTGGTTTGTAATTTGATTTCATTTGGTGTTTGTTGAATAGATCTGCACAATTCTTATGTATACAAATCATTATATCTACTTGGCAAATATGGAGCCATCCACAAGTATCCAATATATCTGACCTGAGTGCAGGCCTACACTGATTTACGTGAAAATAATTGTGTTCATTACGCTCATGTGGAATGACATCACAAACTGACCCCAGTAAGTCACATGATGGCTTTGGCCTAACCTGAATTCCCTACAGATCTAAACTAGGCTCTCCCCATAATTCTTATTTTCTATAGATGAGTATACTTTAAAAAAAACAACTAAAATGGAATCTGGTGTTTAGTTATCCATGCTCTTCTCATTCATCACAAACGTGAGCTAAACATCTTTTGAGGCAGGATCGACCCATATCTGCCAGATTTCGCAGATATCAGGAAAGGGAATATCAGATTTTGAGTGAGAGTGTAGTTGGTGTGTGTTCAACCTACATAAGATGGAATGAGGCAAAATACTATCACCTCACTGTAATTATTAGTATCATCATCCTTTATGTAGCACCAACATATTCTACATATTTTACAATCATACATTGGGGAATGGGGATATAGAACATATCCCCAATGTCTGATATTCCCTTAATTGCAGGGAGAAGATCACACATGATATATCATGTACTCACGTGTCAATAATACTGTCCATTTTTGTACTCATGGATAAATCTTTCAGAAAAGCAGTACTTAATAAACTTTTTAAAGGTAGTGGTTCGTAGAATACAGTTCTTTCATATATAGTGAATGTACATGGTACACCACCGTTGGGTGCAAATGACATTATGCACATTTGCCATGAGACTAGGATGACGCTTGGACAGATATGTCAGCAGAAATTATTTTAAAACTGTCTTTAGTATTGTTCAAAGTTACTTTGTGAACATTTTAGCTGAGGTAATGAATTGAAATGTCCTGGAAGTAATTGCTGAAAGCGTCTCAGAGACGAGAGTATAACTATGGTTGACAAGTGGGAATTCTCTGTGGACTGAACTTGTCAATTGCTCACAAAAAAATAATAAAAGAAACAGGTCTTTCGAAGAAAAAATACGAACTTCTAGCAGAGAATGGAAATCTTTGTATTCTTTGATTCTAAGCCTGCTCTCTTTCTTCTGTCAGATGTCTCTTGGGCACATCTTTTGTTCCCAGTCTTTACATAATATGGATTTATTCTGTAGCTTTGCCTAATCACCGTCCACGTTGATGCCTTGGAATTCAGATGCCTGAAATGAATGAGTCTTTTAGAAGGGGAATGGTAGATTAATTGGTATTTTACAGAATATACATTTAATTAACTAGAATGAATAAGATGACACTGTGTCATATGAAATAATGGCAATTGGGAAATCAGTTCTAGCCAACCAGAAAGCTACGGAAATTAATCAACCCACATAGTCTAATTGTCATGTTGGACTTTGATGTAGACCATGCCATGAAAGTTGCATGACAACACATTTACATTATATATATATACATAGCAATTAATATATATATAAAAGCCTAATATAAAACAATGAAGAGGGCAATATTGCACATAACACATGTAGATGCACACAACTCTGATTGAAATCTTTAGCTTTGTATTTTTTTTAAGTGATTTTTTTCCCAATTATATATAAACCCAGGGAGCTGTATAATAAAGAGCAACAGTGGTACGTTCAAAGAACTTGCAAACTTTCAAGCCAAATTAACCAAATTAAACAGAATAAAATATTACTTAAATGGCAGCTCAGCTGTTAGGCAGTCAGGCCACAATTTATTAAGTTTTCCCAAAAATAATAACACTGTTAGAAAAATGTTCCAAATTATTGATGAATAAAGACATCGTTCATAAAACATTTTAAGGAAATATATAGACACTATATCCCACTTTCACATTATCAGGAGGTATAGTCATTAAAACTTTCAAATATGCCGAGTGGATAAGTGTAGGTCACAATAAACATAAATAAGTCCAGTACTATCAATGTAATCAAAGTGAAAATTAACCAAATACAAAAGCATTTACATTTCAAAGAGCAAAAGATTCACATATAGTGAATCACTAAAAAAGTGGACTTTAAAGTTCACTATGCTACACAATAGACTCGTGCATGATAAAAACAATTTGGTATACTTAAATGACTTTGTCAGAATTATTTACAGCAGCGGCACAAATAGGATTGGAGTTTAACCCCTTAACGCTGTTACGGCGTTCTATGCCGTCCCGCATTTAAAGGGCTTTAAAGCCGTTGCGGCGGCATAGAATGCCGTAACGGCTTGCAGCCCCTGGAGATCGGAGGTACTTACCTCCACCGCGATCCTCTTCTGGAGGGCTGCCTCACAGCCCAGGCAGCCTGGGCTGTGAGGCAGCCCTCCCCCGGCAAATGAGGCCCCACGGGGCCATGTGATCGCTCTCAAAGAGCGATCACATGGCCCCCTATAGCTGGCTGTGGATCTGCCAGCAGGGGGACTGTCTGAAATGTCAGACAGTCCCCCTGCTGGTGGGTAGTGTAAAAAAAATTATAATTAAACGTGTAAAATTAATAAATTAAGTATTATTATATATATAATATATGTATATCTATTATATATATATAATATATACATATTATATATATGTAACGTCATCCAAAGTGTATTTTAATATTAATATAAGTACATATATTAGTATTAAAATACACTTAGAATGACGTTACATATATATAATATGTATATATATTATATATATAATAGATATATACACATATATTATATATATATATATATATATATATATATATATATATACGTATTATTACAATAATAAATAAATAAAATAATAAAATAAATAAATAAAATATTGAAACAAAATTTAATATAAATTATATATTCATATGTAATTTCATTCTAACTGTATTTTGTTATTAATATATATATATATATATATATATATATATATATATATATATATTATATAGATAAATACATATAATTACATAAAAGATTACATTAGTATACACATAGAATTTAAATACCTATAAATGCATATATATTAAAATTCTACGTGTATATTTAAATAATCTTTTAACATAATTATGTGATTTGATTAATTAAAATTTGATTGACATGCCTGACAACACAGGTAGAAAGTGCAGAGAATTTTATTCGCAAGCACTATATTTGACCCTGTAACTCTCCAAGACACCATAAAACCTGTACATAGGGGGTACTGTTTTACTTGGGAGACTTCGCTGAACTCAAATATTAGTGTTTCAAACTGGTAAATTGTATTGCAACGATGATATTTTAAGTAAAAGTGACGTTTTTTGCATTTTTTACAAACGAACTGCACTTTTATGGACTATATTATTGTTGTAATATGTTTTACTGTTTTAAAACACTAATATTTGTGTTTAGTGAACTCTCCTGAGAATAACAGTACCCCCCATGTACAGGTTTTATGGTGTTTTGGAAAGTTAGAGAGTCACATATAAGGCTTGCATTTAATTTTTTTGACATTGAAATTTGACAGATTGGTTATGTTGCCTTTGAGAGCGTATGGTAGCCCAGGAATGAGAATTACCCCCATGATGGCATACCATTTGCAAAAGTAGACAACCCGAGGTATTGCAAGTGGGGTATGTCCAGTCTTTCTTAGTAGCCACTTAGTCACAAACACTGGCAAAATATTAGTTTTTTGCTTTTTTCACACAAAAACAAATATGAACGCTAACTTTGGCCAGTGTTTGTGACTAAGTGGCTACTAAAAAAGACTAAACATACCCCACTTTCAATACCTTGGCTTGTCTACTTTGTCACATGATATGCCATTATGGGGGTTCTTCTCATTCCTGGGCTACCACACCGTCTCAAAGGTAACATTACTAATCTGGCAAATTTCAATTTGAAAATGGAACGTTCTATATTTGACCCTGTAACTTTCCAAAACGCCATAAAACCTGTTAATAGGGGGTACTGTTGTACTCGTGAGACATGGCTGATTACAAATATGTGCATTTTTTTGCACATATATGTGCAACAGTATTATGACTTTAACAGCTAAAATGTCAGACTGAAATACAAATTAAAAAAAATCTTATTTTCTCACATTTTTTTAAAATGTTATTCATCATAGATTATGTTCCATATATGAATAGTTAATGATAAATTAAAGCCGCCCTGTTTCTCCTGAACAAAATGATATATAATGAGTGTGGGTGCACTTAGTGTGACAGCGGTGAATTACGGTTGAACAGACATATAGCGCAAATTCCAGTTTTTGTTTACTTTTTGTTTTGATCAGAACATGTACTATTGACTCCGTCCTGAAGGGGTTAACTAATTCTTATGAAATTCCAATCCTAACAAAATGTCCCGAATTGCATCCTAGCACGAATGGACAAACTGTTCTTATTCTGTTAGGACAAAATTTGGTAGTTTCACCACCGTACAAACGGCGAATGAAGCAACAGGAGGATAGGTGAGTATTGTGGGAAAATGTATTTCACCACAGGAAATGGAGCGGACTTAGCTCCTCCTCTGGGTCAAAGCTGGTCAAGCGTAGGAAAAATATAAGACAAAATAGGTCCTACTTTGTCTTCTGTTTTAAAGAAAACAAGATCAGATAGGAAGAAAAGAAGAACAAACCCTGAGAGAGGAAGAGATTGGGAAAAGGTAAGTTCGGCATAACAGTGTTGCTTTCGGTTTAACCCCTTAAGGACCAAACTTCTGGAATAAAAGGGAATCATGACATGTTAAAGAAAAAAGCCAGTGGGACATTGATCATCCACTCATTCCTTGCATGCCCAGAAAAACAAAGCTTTTCCACACATTCACTCTGTATTGTAAATGTAGGGTTGCCACCTTTCTAGGAAACAAATACTGGCTACGCTAATTCGCATAGTTAATGATGAATGCATGACATCACAGGATGTAAATCACAAGTAGTGACATAACAGAACGTTCTGTAAAATAACAAAAACAATTAAAAACTACCTACAGTTTGATTCTGCTGTATAGAAGGCTTGCTCTGCAGTTTAGGGTAGGAGATTGAACTGCTAATTTGAGTATTCATTAAATAGACCCAACAATATATGCACATACAAATACCCATAGTTAATTCAATAAACACCAAATTGCAATAAATTACAAGGTGAATTGCAAAATGCAGGTTAAAATTGTCAGGCTGTGCCCAGGATGAATTAGAGAATTTGATTGAATCAATTATTTTTTGTCCATAAGTTGCAATTAATATTTCAATTCACTACATTTCACAGTTTAAGGGGATATTTCAGACACCCAGATCACTTAAGCCCATTGAAGTGGTCTGGGTACAGTATTCCTATTGCATGTTTTGGAGAAAATGTTTACATTGCAGCACTAAGTAGCCTCTAGTGGCTGTCTCCCAGAAAGCCACTAGAGGTGCTTCCAGAATGTTACTGGTGATGACATCCAGCGCCAGCTATATCCCCATAGGAAAGCATTGATTTAATGGTTCTAATGACACAGCTCGCACATGGCTCGGTGAGTGCAGGGGGAGCTAAAATAATGAATCCTCCACTGGGAACTATGAAAGGAAAGGGGGCGGGCCTTCAGTGTGTGACTTTCTGCCTGTGCGTGTGTGAGACTGTACTCTGTGTGTGACTGTAACAGTGTGTGACTGTCTGCCTGTGTGTGTGTGTGTGTGTGTGTGAGATAGACTGTACTCTGTGTGTGACTGTCTGCCTGTGTGTGTGTGTGTGTGTGTGTGTGTGCATGAGAAACTGTACTCAGTGTGTGACTTTATGCCTGTGTGTGTGTGAGACTGTACTATGTGTGTGACTGTAACAGTGTCTGACTGTCTGCCTGTGTGTGTGTGTGTGTGAGACTGTGCACTGTGTGTGACCATTTGCCTGTGTAACTGTGTCTGACTGTAACTGTGCCTGGCTGTCTGCCTTTATGTGTGACTGTAACCTGGGCCAGCCTTTGGGGTATACGAGCTGTGCGCCATGGCAACAGGGGCACCAGGTGGCCAACACAGCTAGCAGTCGTTCACTCACAAGGGGGCTTGTGATAAAGTGGGGCAGGGGGCTGGTGATAAAGGGGCAGAGAACTGGTGATAAAGGGGGGTAGGGTACTGATGAAGGGGGCCAGGGGACTGATGAAGGGGGCAGGGTTTTGTTGAAGGGGGTGCAGACCACAGATTGTGCCTGAAATTGTTTAAGGGGGGTCAAACAAATATGGCGGGGGTGGGGGGTGCCACAAGATTGGCTCACACAGGCCGCCTGAACACCTAAGGCTGGCCCTGCGTGCATGCGCATCCCTCACTTACCTGAGCTGCTGACTGCAGAGCTGCTCCCCTGCACATTCAATGAGTAGAGACAGGCAGGGAGGGAGGAAGTGTGTCTTTCTATCCCTGCCTCTCTCCACACACAGCGACTTCTACTGGTCAGTGCTGGTATTGCATTTAATCTCGGTTTTCTGAGACTCAGATTTTATTTTATTTTAATTGTATCTCTTTAATTGTAAAATTGTATATCTTTTACCTTAAAGTAAAATTAACTTTGAGCATTTATTTTTTGAGTGTGGTATCTATTCTTATTTTTAACCATTTCATTATTAAACACTGATATTAAACTGTATGCAAAACTTGTGGTTAATAGATTAGCACCTTTCCTGCCCTTTTAAACATTAGGATTCATTGGGCATTGTCAAACCTAGGCTCAGGTTGCCAAGGATCAGATAACACTAGACGTCTATTGTATATTGCTAGTCATCTCCAGGATGCAAAAGCAGGAGGCAAGTTTCTTTCAGGAATGCCCTATTTCCTCTCTATTGCTTATCATATCCCCAGATGTAATGGGCATTCAAGTAGGGACTACAGATTACCACTCTTTGCTGATGATATCATTTTGATGCAATCCTGTGGCGGAACTAAACAAGAGAGGGTCCTGGTGCAAGAAATTGTGTGCCCCCCATCGCAAGAATGGGCAAAATGTAGATCTCCATCTGTTGTACTCCCACAATGCTTTGCCAGCTGGGGATCTACAATTTGCCAATCCCTGCCATTAGCAGTGCTAGAATGTAAGCATATTTTTGTATGGAGTATGTGTGTGTTAAGGTAGGGGTGTACTTGTATGTAGTGTTGACATTTGAATGCAGAGGTGTATTTGTGTTTAGTTTTGGCATTTGAATGCTGAGATATATGCATATATACACGCTCTGACACCCATACAAATTCACAGATACACTTACTAACATATACAGTACAGATACACAGAATGATACACATTCGGATACACAGAATGACACTCATACAGATACAAACACTAACACACACAGATACACAAGTGCACACACTGACATACATGCAGATAAACAGACACACATATACACATGCAAACATACAGATAGATAGACAGACACATATATACACATAGAAATGGATAGATACACAGAAACACATATATACATACACACAAACAAAAATATACACTCATAAACAGATAGATACACAGACACACATGCAGATATACAGACACATGTAGATACACATACAGACACAAAGATACGCACAGAGAAACAGATATACACAGATAAATACACATACAGGCAAACAGATACACAGACAGACACACATTCAGATACACATACAGACACGCAGATACACACAAACAGAGAAAGATAGATATACATACAGATACACAGATACATCTAAAGACAAACAGATGCACAGGCACACATATAGATACACATACAAACAAAGATGCACAGACATACATACAGATACACATAGATACACATACAGACACACAGATACACATACAAACAGATGCACAGACACACAGACATACAGAAACACAGATGCACAGGCATACATACAGACACACAGATTGATAAACAGATTGATAGACAAGTACACACAGACATACATGCAAAATGTTAATTTGTTAGTCACCCTACAACCTTTTAGTCTTTCTTACAATTACTTGGCAGCTTGGAGACTAACTTTTGCTTTTTTTTTGTGAATTGATCACCTTACCTGTTTGGCAGTGCGGATTACAAAGCAAGTACTCCAAAGCCGGAAGGGTAAAATCTTATCCTGGGCAGGTTGAATTAACTCTATAAAAAGGTTACTCCTTTCAAAACTACCCTACCTTTTCTATAGATGCAGAAGTATGATCTATTTTTCATTATTTTATAGGGGAGAGGAAGAGGACTCGCATATCAGTTGAGTTATTACAAATGCTGTTAAATTTAGAGATTATGGGCGTGCTGCATGTCTGCACGTATTATAGAGCAGAAATTTTAGCCCAGGGAATTGCATTGAATACCCCAGCAGCCCGTTCCTTGATATGGAACACGAGCAGTTCTCTGGCACCACATTTCTGAGATATCTGGTGTCTCAGACTTTTTAAGGATTGTTAATAAAAATTAAGGTTTTTATATTTCTTTTTCTCAAGTATTCTTTAGTCTGCAAACCCTGAGCTCTTACTGCACACATTGCTTTTCTGCTGGGTTTTAAACTTGACATTACAACGATTATGTGAGAGGGCATTGTAAACAAAAATGGAAGCTTGTAATAAGCATTGACCTTCCTGAATAGTAGGGGGACACCCATCTCCCATAATTGGAAGGCTTATTGAGCAAAATTTGGTTGTAAGGGTAATTAGGGACCAAGCAGTAGGTCTACAAATACACATAAATGTGCTTTATAAATGTATAAATGTATTGATGCCTTCTATTACAAATCTCTAAAAACTGATTTCCCAGCAGTCCAGGAGTTTGAGCACCAATATCAAATTGAGCAAAGCTCAATACAATGAGATTTAACTCTTTGTCCCCACTCTCAAACCTACAAGACTGTGTATGAGGTCTATGTGACAAACTCACCCCTTTAAGGGAGTTTGCCAGGAGTTTTTGGAGGGGCCTGCTTGCCCACCTCCTGCCCTGTGACTATGGCCCCTGGGGGTATTGCCCTTTAAAGACATTATTTGGGCATTATGGACTTGTATAGGACCATGCTGGCCCTTTAAGAACTGTCTGGGGACATACTGAGACTTTGTGTGACAATGCCCCTTTAAGACTATGTCCCCCGACCTTTAAAGTCATTTGTGCATAGCTTTCTCCTACTTGGTTCAGTAAATGGGGCTTACTGAACCAACTACCACACAGGCAGACCACCCAGAAGTGGATGTGTGCAGGCAATTTACCTCCCAAGCTGGGAGGCTGCTGTAGGTAACTTGCCGACCGCTGGGGGGCTGCCGTTCGTACAAACGAACATGTGGCGGCGGCCATCTTTGTTCATTCGAACGCGGTCAGCGGTGTGTGCCCCTGAATCTATGGAACTGAAATCGGCTACACGTTTAGACGAACACCGCTGACCCTTACCTTCTCCTCCACTGAGTTTCAGCCACAGAGACTAAGTCCCGTTCGGCAGTTTGAATGTACTGCTATTCTGAGCCATTTGCACGAATGGTGCCCCGTGCTTGCATTCGAATGGGACTTTTTTCAGTGTGAAATTGAACGACCGCACAGCCCAAATCTATGGAACTGTTTTGGGCAGGAAAATGTGCTTGCGGTCGGTCACAAAGGACTTCCAGCTAACTTTTGAACTACTGGGTGGAATTGTCTGATCTTTGGTTATGTTTATATTTAAAATATGCTGATTCTGAAAATGTATGTTATATGTGAATGTGATATATATTTTCAAAGTTACAGTACATGTGTAAAAAGTATATTTTTCCTGCATGTGATAATTACATTAACCCATTGTGTTCAGTAATTATATCACAGGCAGAGGGGAGGGTTTGTGTGTAATTGCTGGGAGTGTTTTATAGTAATGTACGTGTTTTATTGGTTGTTTTAAAAAACCCTGTGGGCAGTACTATGTGTGTAAAATGGGCATAAAAGCAGTGTTTGATTAAAAGTTCAGTTCTACTTCACCCTCAATTTGGAGTGCTGCCTCTTATTGGGGGAATCTGCTTCAAGGGATTGCTATGCTAGTCATACTCTCTTGCTATATCACTACTAAGCTCTTGTAAGAGCTTGTTCCTGTCTTGCTCTCTAAAGGAGTCTACGGTGGTTATGGTGCCGGCTGGAGTGCTTGGAGCCCTCAGGAAGCACTAGGAGCATCCTTCAACGGAGGTACCCAGTCAGGGGTCCCAGGTGATCCGTTACAGTCTATACCTGCAGAGCATATTTTCCCAGGAGTACCAAAAATAAATGAAGAGAACTCACAGTAAGCACCACACCACTGAGACTGCAGAACTGTACTATAAACAATACTTGAAAAATGCAATAAAAAAAAACCCACAGAACCCATTCTGTTGGATTTGGCTAATGAGGTGGACTTTTCTCCAACCCTGATGGCAAGAACTGTATTGGATAGTTTCTCTAAATACCAAGATGGTCTACATGCTAAGGGACCAAGCCCTAATTCCAGATCCTGTTCTTACCAATCTATAAACAACACAAGTTTAAGTGTTCCCTTTATTTTTTTGAGCAGTGTACATCTCTTAAACAGGGTTATTAGGAAAGGTCACCAAACCCTGCAAATACATTCCTAAGGTGATGTTGAATCGATGTTGCAAAGTGATATCGGTAATAGGTGCACACTATTTCAATGAAGGTTTAAATCAAAAAGTAGTTTAAATTTCCAACTTCTTTTGAGACATTGTTGCTGATACGGGGCTCTTGATTTTCTCTTTGTAATGCTCAGGTGATGCTTGCTTCCACCAAGGAATGTTCCACCAAGTATGTTGCCATTAAATTAATAAACAAAGATAGCGTTGAGGAAGAGGAGATTCAGAAGGAGAAGCGGATACTGGAAATGGCGAGCGACAGTCTGTTCCTATGTCAGGGACTCGCTGCCTTCCAGTCCGAGGTATGAAACTCTGTGTCTATAATGTTTTCTTATTTCTTTATGGCTGATTGTGTCCCGTTATTATTGCAGTATATATTAACTGGATATTTGTTGTCTCTCTTGTAAAATAGAAGCACGCCTACCTAGTCATGGAGTACGTACCAGGGGGTAGTCTCCAATCATACATGACTGGGAGGGAAAGTCTGCCCCTGGCTCAAGCAAGGTGAGTCATTAAAAGCTCTAGCAGGAAGGGTGGAGGAATGTAAGAGGCGATGGGTATACCCCCATATTTACATATACCCTCTATAGTACTGCTATCCATAGAGATCCATCAGGGGTACAGACTTAACTGATACTAATTTACTAAACCAGAATTCCCACTTTAATATCAGCCAGACAATGGGCAATACAAGAAACCCAGGTCTTGCAGCAGAATACTTTCTGTATGGGCTGACAGCAGATCAGGGGCCGCTATGGGTCAGTTGACCTGCTGCGGCCCTAAGTGGACTTCAGGGTGTACCTCCTACACAGTGCATAGTGCTTTAAATACACATTTCTATTACCATGAATCTACTAAATAATTTCATATATTTATAGATTATTGATTTGTACATCTAACAAACTGAAAGAGACTCAAAGAATCATAGAGCAGCCAGTGTTTTGAGGCAGAGAACTTAAAAGGGTTAAATGGATAACATATCAAGAGACAGTCTCTTACCTCCACTATATGGGTGATTATTAAGTTAAACCATTTTAGGGAAATAATGGTTTTAATAATATAAATGATAATAAAGTAAACTCCAATTTCCCATGGACAGGTCCTGTTTAATTTAAAATGAAAATGTTATGTAAACATTTGTAGCAGAGTGTTTAGCATGATGTATAGATACTCCTACCCTGCACAGGTATATTTTATTTATTATTAAAGGGACACTATAGTCACCAGAACAACTACAGCTTAATGTATTTGTTCTGGTGAGTATAATTATCGCCTTCAGGCATTTTCATGTAAACACTGTATTTTCCCCTTGGGACACCGCTAATGGTAACTACTCAGATGCCACTGGAGGTGCTTCCCGTGGCAGTGCTGCACAGTAGGCAGCACTGACATTCAGTGTCTTTACGCTCTGCATGGAGACGCAGAATTTTACTCATAAAGATGCATTGATTCAATGCATCTCTATGTGGAGGTGCTGATTGGCCATAACACGGTTTGCCATCCCACCTCCTTGCCGATTTCAGACAAACCAATGCTTTCCCATAGGGAATACTGATTATATCTTTAAGGAGATGGATCGGGGCGGGGCCAGCGTCGGCGGACCCGCATGATGCTGGAAAGGTGAGTTTTAACATTTTCTAAGGTTGTTAAGGGGGGGGGGACAAGCAACCTAAATGGTGGATTAAACACTATAGAGTCAGGAATACATGTTTGTGTATAGTGTTCCTTTAATGTTTGGGACAGATTGCTTTATGCACTTTCTATTTCTCCAGGTTCTTTTCAGCAAGCCTTGTTTGTGGGATCCAATTTCTCCATTCCTGCGGGATACTTCATCGGTCAGTATTAGCGTTTGTTTATTTAGAAAGCGTTAACTTACTCTAATGAGAAATTATGTATTTATATTTCTGCTCTCTACTTTGAATCTTTTTTCATTATTTAGGGATCTGAAGCCAGACAATATTCTCCTGGATGCCAAGGGCTATGTCAAAATTACATGGCACCAGAGGTTAGTTAGATGGTGTGGTTATGTGAGCCATTAAGAGTTATGGGGTGTTTAATTAACAGAAGGAGGGTGAGTAACAAGAGTTAGGTATGAGGGCAATATTGGACTATTGGATAGACTGAGAGGAATCAGATTAGACTAATTTTGGAATAAAATGATGGGGATTATATAAAAAGCTGTTAGACTGTGATAGGTTTGGAGTCTTTGAGAATAACACGGAGTAGAAATATGTTAAAGGGACACTGTAGGCACCCAGACCACTTCAGACCATTCTACAGTGCTGGAACTAGATAATCCCTTTAATTATGGGAACATGTAATACATACCATATTTGATAAAATGACATATCTTCAATGTTTTGACAGGTACTAAACTACAAAAGGTATGGTCAATCAGCAGACTGGTGGTCATTTGGTGTAATTCTTTGCCGCATGATCACCGGGCAGTTTCCATTTAATAACAAGCTCAGCAGAATGGAGTATATAAATACAGTATTCAGCACTAACCCACACTACCCAACTTGGCTGTGGACACTATAGGCATGGGTGTCCACAAGAATGTTTCCAGGGGGGAAGGGGAGGGGCATAATTGTAATGACATCCATGCTTGGCCCCTTTTTGACAGTGTCATCAAGGGGAGGAGCATAGTCATTATCACATAAAGCTAGGGTGAATAGAATTTTCACAACTATGGTGTGAGAAATACATGTTTGTTTTCCTGACACTATAGTGTTCCTTTAATCAAATTAAAGGAACATTCTGCTCATCATAACAACTTCATCTAAATGAAAATGCTATGATGCAAGGAGGCCCAAGGGCGCTCTCTTTCCTTTAAGGGGTGAAACCACTCTCAAATGGTTTAACTCCAAAGGCTTCCTCCAACTCCAGCTCTCCAGGTCGCTCAGTGGTATTTGGCTTCTGAGTGTCAGGAAGTGCAGATTGACATCAGGCATGGGTGCCGCTGATTGGCTACAGTGGTCAGCTGACTCGCTAAGCCAATCGCTAGTTCCCGATTCATACATTTTTTTTCAGTTTTTATAAATGGGGAGCTACTGATTGGCTTAGAGTGCCAGCTGACTGCTCTAGCCAATCAGCAACACCCCTACCCAGCGGCCATCTGTGTTTCCTGACACCGAGTAAATAAAAGTGAACACATTAACACTGATATTCTTTTTACCTGGGGAGATGAGAAGGTCCAAAGTTTCCTTGCCAGGCCCAGGTACCAAAGTCGTATGGTGTGGTGTCCAGAATGAAGTGGAGAGATCACTTCACTTGTCCTTCCTGCTCCAATCTCATTTTCTTCTCCTTCATTTGACACAGTATTCTTTTTCTTCTGACACGGTCTTCTCTCCTCCTTGGCTCCTTCTGCTCCTTTACCTTTCTGCTACTTTCTGCTTATTTTGCGCCCTTCTGCTCTTTTCTCTTTCTTGTCCCTTTCTGCTTCTTGCAGGCCCTTCCTGCTCCTTGCTGCCCCTTCCTGCTCGTTTCTGCACCCTCCTGCTACTTGCAGACCCTTCCTGCTCTTTGCTGCGCCCTCCTGCTTCTTGCAGACCCTTCCTGCTTCTTGCAGACCCTTCCTGCTCCTTGCTGCCCCTTCCTGCTCATGGCTGTTCCTTTTCCTACTTTACCTTTGTGCTCCTTCTGCCCCTTCCAGATCATTTTTGACCCTTTCTGCTCCTGGATTTCCCTTCCTGCTCATTTCTGTCCCTATTTTTTCTCCTCCTTAATGTTCTTTCCTGCTCCTTCTCCTACTTTACCTTTGTTCTTTCTCCTTTCTGCTCCTTGCTGCCCCTTTCTGCTCCTTCTCCTACTTTACCTTTGTGCTCCTTCCTATTATTTCTGCTCCTGCAGCCCCTTTCTGCTCCTTGCAGATGCTTCCTGCTCCTTCTCCTACTTTACCTTCCTACTCTTTCTGTTCTGCCCCTTCCAGCTCATTACTGTCCCTTTCTGCTCCTTCTCCTACTTTACCTTTGTGCTCCTTCTGATTCTTTCTGCTCTTTTACATTTGTGCTCATTCTGTCCCTTCTTGCCCCTTGCTGACTTTTCTTGCTCCTTGCGGACCCTTCCTGCTTATTTCTGTTCCTTTCTGCTCCTTCTGCCGCTTCCAGATCATTGCTGACCCTCACTGTTCCTTGATGTCCCTTCCTGCTCATTTCTGTTCCTTCTCCTTTCTACTCCTTCTCCTACTTTATCTTTGTGCTCCTGATTCTTTCTGCTCCTTCACCTTTTTTAATCATTCTGTCCCTTCCTGCTCCTTGTTGCCCTTTCTGCTCCTTTTAGACCCTTTCTGTTCCTTCTCCTACTTTACCTTTGTGCTCCTGCTGATTCATTTTGCTCCTTGCTGCCCTTTACTGATCATTTCTGTTCCTTCTCCTTTCTGCTCTCTTACTTTACCGTCCTGTTCCTTGCTGTTCTTTTTTGCTCCTTCTCCTACGTTACCTTTGTGCTCCTTCTGATTCTTTCTGCTCCTTTACCGTTGTGCTCCTTCTGTCCCTTTGTACCGCTTTCTGCTCATTGCAGAACTTTCCTGCTACTTGCCGCCCCTTCCTGCTTCTTTCTGCCCCTTTCTGTTTCACGTAGACCATTTCTGTTCCTTGCAGACCCTTTCTGTTCCTTCTCATAGTTTACCTTTGTGCTCCTTCTGATTCTTTCTGCCCCTTCCTGTTCCTTGCTTTCCCTTCTTTCTCTTTGCTGCCCCTTCCTGCTCGTTGCTGACCCCTCCTGCTCCTTGCAGACCCTTCCTACTCCTTGCTAACCCCCTGCTCCTTGCAGACCCTTCCAACCCCTTCCGACTCTTTGCTGACCCCTTCTTCCCTTTGCAGACCCTTCCTGCTCCTCGCGGACCCTTCCTGCTTCTTGCTGACGCTTCCTGCTCCTTGCTGCCCCTTACTGCTCATTTATGCTACTTCGATTTTACCCTCCTCAACCTTGCAAACCTTTCCTACCCCTTTCTGCTCATTTCTTTTCCTTTCTGCTCCTTCTGCCGCTTCCAGATCATTGCTGACCCTCACTGTTCATTGATGTCCCTTCCTGCTCATTTCTGTTCCTTCTCCTTCCTACTCCTTTTCCTACTTTACCTTTGTGCTCCTGATTCTTTCTGTTCCTTCACCTTTTTGAATCCTTCTGCCCCTTCCTGCTCCTTGCTGCACTTTCTGCTCCTTTTAGACCCTTTCTGTTCCTTCTCCTACTTTACCTTTGTGCTCCTTCTGATTCCTTCTGCTCCTTTACCGTTGTGCTCCTTGCTGCCCTTTCCTGCTCATTTCTGTTCCTTCTCCTTTCTGCTCCTTCTCGTACTTTACCGTTCTGCTCCTTGCAGTTCTTTTTTGCTCCTTCTCCTACTTCATCTTGTTGCTCCTTTACCGTTGTGCTCCTTAGGCATGTGCATGGGGAAAATTTTCGGTTCGGTTCGGCATTCCGAAATTCGGAATTTTCGCAATTCGGGACTTCGGCAATTCGGCACTTCAACACTTCGGAACTTTGGCACTTCAGCACTTCGGAACTTCGGCAACTTCGGAACTTCAGCACTTCAGCACTTCGGCACTTCGGCAGTACGACACTTTGGAAATTCGGCAACTTCGGACCTTCGGCACTTCGGCACTTCGGAACTTCGGCAACTTCGGCAACTTCAGCAACTTCGGCAGTTCGGCAGTTCGACACTTCGGCAGTTCGACACTTCGGAAATTCGGCAACTTTGTGTCAGGATCGGGACAGGGATCCAACACGCAGAGTACAAAGAGTGGAAAGGTACGTATACCGGGCCTTAGAATGGCCGGACTAACGTACCGAGAGTAAAGAATAGTCAGAGACAAGCCGAGGTCGAGGGAACGAGAAGACAGATAAGCGAGAGACAAGCCGGGTCAAAGGATAACAGAGAAACAGGGTAGTACAACGAGCCGAGTCAAAACCAAAAGAGCAAACTAGAATACCAGAGCACTGAGTGACTAGACAAGCTAGAACCACGACAGGGCAATGAGCTGAAGTAAGGAGTAAGCTTAAATACCCTGGCTCTGGATGGAAATCACGCCTCTGACAAGTACCGATTGGATATCGGACACTTGAGTGACAGATTGCTCGTGCTAGCGTCATGACGTCACGTATTGAGCGTCCTGCTAGAAAAGGACGTGGATTCCTCGCGGCCGGTGTTTAAGTGACTGGATGAACCGCGAGGAACGGAGGAAACAGCTCGCCTGGACGGATACACCACCAAGTCTCTACCTCCCTTAGAGGTAGAGGCCTCAGGTACCCTGACAGTACCCCCCCTCTCAGATACGCCCACCGGGCGGAATGAACCGGGGCGAGATGGGAAGCGGAGGTGAAATGCTCTGCGAAGGCGAGAAGCATGGACGTCCTCCTGAGGTACCCAACTCCTCTCCTCAGGACCATATCCCCTCCAGTTGACCAGATATTGCAATTTTCCCCTTGAAATTCTGGAGTCAATGATGGAGCTGACCTCGTACTCCTCCCGACCCTCCACCTGAACAGGACGAGGCGAGGGGACCTTAGAGGAGAATTTGTTGCAAATGAGGGGTTTCAACAAGGAGACATGAAAAGAGTTAGGAATGCGTAAGGCAGGTGGCAGAGCAAGGCGATACGCAACCGGATTGATACGAGTGAGAACCCTGTAAGGGCCTATGTAGCGAGGAGCAAATTTCATGGACGGAACTTTTAGGCGAATATTCTTAGTACTCAACCATACCCTATCCCCAGGAACAAAAACAGGAGCCGCTCTTCTATGTTTGTCAGCGTGTCTCTTGAACAGCGAGGAACTATGTAATAGAATTTGTCGAGTCTGATCCCATAATTTCTTCAGGTTGGCGACATGATCATCAACCGACGGTATCCCCTGAGAAGAGGAAACCGAAGGAAAAATCGAAGGATGAAAGCCATAGTTCATGAAGAAAGGGCTAGAGCGAGTTGAATCACAAACAAGGTTATTGTGTGCGAACTCCGCCCAAGGAATCAGACCGACCCAATCGTCCTGGTGTTCGGAAACAAAGCAACGCAGATACTGTTCGATCTTTTGATTAGTACGTTCAGCAGCTCCGTTAGACTGAGGGTGATAGGCAGAGGAAAAGTTCAATTTGATGCCCATTTGAGAACAAAAGGATCTCCAGAAACGCGAGACAAATTGAGAACCTCTATCAGAAACAATCTCTGAAGGAATCCCATGTAGGCGAAAAACTTCTCTCGCAAAAATCTCCGCCAATTCAGGAGAAGTCGGAAGTTTAGGTAATGGCACGAAATGAGCCATCTTAGTAAATCTATCCACCACCGTGAGAATAACAGTCTGTCTTTTGGAAGCAGGCAAATCAACGATAAAGTCTATGGACAAACAGGACCAAGGTTTCTCAGGAATGTCCAAGGGGTGTAACAGGCCACATGGGGATGCATGAGGTAGTTTAGTCTTGGCACAAGTCTCACAAGCTGCGACGAACTCCTCAATATCCTTTCGAAGTGAAGGCCACCAGAAATCCTTGGATATCAGAGAGTATGTCTTGCGAATACCAGGATGACCAGCTATTTTACTTTCATGAAAACATTGTAAGAGCTCCAGTTGAAGTTCAGGAGGAACAAAGTTTCTTCCCTCAGGAGTGTTTCCGGGAGCTAGATGTTGTGACTTCAAGATCTGGTCAAGTAGCGGAGAATGAATTTTGAGACTGGTATTAGCAATAATATTGCATTTGGGTACAATGGAAGACAAAAGTGGTTCAACTGAAGCAGAGGGTTCATATTGGCGAGATAGCGCATCGGCTTTAGAATTCTTTGACCCAGGTCTGTAAGTCAGAACGTAATTGAAATGGGTAAGAAACAACGACCAACGAGCCTGCCTGGAGGACAGACGCTTGGCCTCTCCGATATAGGACAAGTTTTTGTGGTCTGTCAGGATGGTAACAGGATGTAATGTACCTTCCAATAAATGTCTCCATTCTTTCAAAGCCTTGATAACCGCTAGTAATTCTCTGTCACCAATGTCATACCTGCTTTCAGTACCGGTCAATTTTTTAGAGAAAAATCCACATGGATGTAATGGTTTATCAACACCCAACCTTTGAGATAGAACAGCACCTAACCCAGTCTCTGATGCGTCTACCTCGAGCAAAAAAGGTAGAGAAGTGTCAGGGTGAACTAAAATTGGAGCGGAAGCGAAAAGCTCCTTGAGAGTCTTGAACGCAAGGAGAGCTTCAGTAGTCCAATTCTTAGTGTCAGCCCCCTGTTTGGTCATGTTAGTGATAGGTGCAATAATGGAAGAATAGCCCTTAATAAAGCGCCTATAATAATTGGAAAAACCAATAAATCTCTGTATGGCTTTAAGACCTGTGGGTAAAGGCCACTCTAGAATGGATTGGAGCTTATCCGGATCCATCTTAAATCCCTCCCCAGAGATCACATAGCCGAGAAAGGTTACCTGGGTTTGATCAAAGCTACATTTCTCCAACTTGCAGTACAAGCCATGCTGGAGAAGCTTGTGCAAAACCCTCCTGACTTGCTTGTGATGAATCTCAATGTCACTAGAATGAATGAGTATATCATCTAGGTATACAATGACGCACTCTTGCTGAAATTCCCTAAGAACCTCATTAATCAGATCTTGGAATACCGCTGGCGCATTGCATAACCCAAAAGGCATGACAGTATATTCATAGTGACCATATCGAGTATTGAATGCCGTCATCCACTCATGTCCCTGCTGGATTCTCACCAAGTTATATGCCCCTCTGAGGTCTAACTTGGTGAAAATTGTAGAGCCCTTCAAACGATCGAAGAGTTCGGTGATCAAGGGAATCGGGTAGGCATTTTTAATGGTTATCTTATTCAAGCCTCGATAATCAATACAAGGTCTCAAAGAACCATCTTTCTTTTTAACAAAAAAAAATCCAGCCCCGGCAGGGGAGGAGGACCTCCTGATGAATCCCTTGTCTAAATTCTCGTGAATATATTCCTCTAGGACTGAGTTCTCCTTTATAGATAATGGGTATACATGACCTCTGGGAGGCATGGTACCAGGGAGTAGGTTAATTTTGCAATCAAAGGACCTGTGTGGGGGTAAGGTATCGGCTTTCTTTTTGTCAAAGACTGCCTTTAAATCTAGATACTGAGGCGGAATTTGTGTCTCTGTAGGATTGTCAGAGGTATTCGATGTATTAGTTAATCCAAGAGGTAAGACCTTCCGCAAGCATTTTTCTTGACAATTCTCTCCCCACGAAACTATCTCCCCTGATTCCCAATTAATAATAGGGTTGTGTCTCCTCAGCCAGGAGTACCCCAGGACTATGGGAATAGACGGAGAAGAAATGAGCATTAAGGATATATCCTCTTTATGCAGGATGCCAACAGTCAAGTTAATCGGTATGGTCTCATGGAAAATAACAGGCTCAAGTAACGGTCTACCATCGATGGCCTCGACAGCCAGAGGTGTCTCTTTTAACTGGGATGGAATAGCATGCTTGGCAGCAAAACCCTGATCTATAAAGCTCTCAGCAGCTCCAGAATCGATTAGTGCCATAGTCTTAACTACTCCCTTCTCCCATTTTAAAGAAACGGGTAACACAAGCCTGAGCTCCTTGTAGTTGTGAATAGAGGACAAAGTAGAAACACCCAAGGCCTGTCCTCTAGAGGAACTTAGGTGCGAGCGTTTCCCGAACGATTGGGACAATTTAGGCGTAAATGACCCCTGACTCCACAATACATACATAAACCCTCCCTTCTCCTGTACTGTCTCTCCCTTTCAGTGAGATGAGTACTGCCTATCTGCATAGGTTCAGGAATACGTAAGTCTTCGAACTCAGAGATTTGAAAGGTAGGCGCTAGTTTAAAGGAGGGTCTACGGGTCCTATCTCGAGTGTTCTGCCTCTCTCTTAAGCGTTCATCAATACGAGATATAAAAGAAATTAAATCCTCCAAATTTTCAGGGAGTTCTCTAGTAGCGACCTCGTCAAGAATTACATCTGATAACCCATTCAGAAACACATCTATATAAGCCTGTTCGTTCCACTTAACTTCTGCCGCCAAGGATCTGAACTCTAGTGCATAATCCACAAGTGTTCGATTGTCCTGTTTAAGGCGCAACATTAATCTAGCTGCATTGACCTTTCTGCCAGGAGGGTCAAAAGTTCTTCTAAACGCAGCTACAAAGGCATTATAATTATAGACTAGTGGATTATCATTTTCCCATAAAGGATTGGCCCATCTCAAAGCTTTTTCAATGAGCAGAGTAATAATAAATCCAACCTTTGCTCTATCTGTAGGATAAGAGCGGGGTTGTAATTCGAAATGGATGCTAATCTGGTTTAGAAAGCCACGACACTTCTCCGGTGACCCGCCATAACGTACTGGTGGGGTAATATGGGAAGAAGCACCTACAGTGGCTACCTCTAGACCTGAGACTGCAGGAGAGATAGAAGGAGTACGTGTCTCCTCAGGTGGATTACTAGCACGAGACAAAAGTGCCTGTATTGCCAAAGCCATCTGATCCATCCTATGTTCCATGGCGTCAAACCTGGGATCCGAAGAACCAAGCTGACTGTTTGTACCTGCAGGATCCATTGGCCCTGTCGTAATGTCAGGATCGGGACAGGGATCCAACACGCAGAGTACAAAGAGTGGAAAGGTACGTATACCGGGCCTTAGAATGGCCGGACTAACGTACCGAGAGTAAAGAATAGTCAGAGACAAGCCGAGGTCGAGGGAACGAGAAGACAGATAAGCGAGAGACAAGCCGGGTCAAAGGATAACAGAGAAACAGGGTAGTACAACGAGCCGAGTCAAAACCAAAAGAGCAAACTAGAATACCAGAGCACTGAGTGACTAGACAAGCTAGAACCACGACAGGGCAATGAGCTGAAGTAAGGAGTAAGCTTAAATACCCTGGCTCTGGATGGAAATCACGCCTCTGACAAGTACCGATTGGATATCGGACACTTGAGTGACAGATTGCTCGTGCTAGCGTCATGACGTCACGTATTGAGCGTCCTGCTAGAAAAGGACGTGGATTCCTCGCGGCCGGTGTTTAAGTGACTGGATGAACCGCGAGGAACGGAGGAAACAGCTCGCCTGGACGGATACACCACCAAGTCTCTACCTCCCTTAGAGGTAGAGGCCTCAGGTACCCTGACACTTTGGAACTTCTGCACTTCAGAACTTCGGCACTTTGGAACTTCGGGACTTCTTTTGCAGCTGCTTAGTAGATAACTCCCTAATTCCGACGGTATTAGGGAGTTATCTACCAAAAGGCTGAAAGACCTAAATTGGTCTTTCAGACAAATTTACTAATACTAAGTAAAAATGACTTAGTATTAGTAAATTTTGCCCCTACTCGCTATACCGCGAGTAGGGGCATGTCTAGTAAACAGTGAGCAGCCTGGGGTCCCCTCCAGAGCCCCCATCGCTTTTAAACTAAAGGGGGGACCTATTTTCCCCCCTGGCCCCCACCCCTGAGCAGCGGGTGGGTCCCTAAAGTAAAATGATGGGGGGACCTATTGTCCTCTCCCCCAGCCCTCTCCCCTGAGCGGTGGGTGGGGGCCCTAAATATTAATAAGGGTGGGGACCTAATGTCCTCCCCCCTGGCCCCCACCCCTGAGCGGCGAGTGGGGGCCCTAAATACTAATAAGGGGAGGACCTAATGTCCTCTCCCATGGCACCCACCCCTGAGCGACGGGTGGGGGCCCTAAAGTAAAATGATGGGGGGACCTATGGTCCTCCCCCTGGCCCCCACCCCTGAGCGACGGGTGGGGACCCTAAATACTAATAAGGGGGGGACCTAATGTCCTCCCCCTGGCCCCCACCCCTGAGCTGTGGGTGGGGGCCCTAAATACCAATAAGGGGAGGACCTAATGTCCCCCCCTGGCCCCCACCCCTGAGCGGCGGGTGGGGGCCCTAAATACCAATGGGGGGACCTATTGTCCTCCCCCCGGCCCCCACCCCTGAGCGGCGGGTAGGGGCCCTAAAGAAAAATGTGTTCCCCCCAGGTGACTAGGAGTTCCCAATCCCCTCGTCACCCCCTCCCCCACCAAAAAAAATATCACCCTACCTACCCCCCTCACCCTAAAAAGAATGAGGGGGGACCTTTAACTAAGAACCTGTAAAAAAAAAAAAACTTACCATTCAATGTTTTCTTTCTTCTAAAATCTTCTTTTTTCAGCCCCAAAAAAGGCCAAATAAAAAAACATAATAATCGATACAATAAAAAAAAAATCCTTCTTCACCCATGGAGGGCTCCACGCAGACTGAGCTCTGCAGGGCGGGGGAAGGCTTATAAAGCTTTGTCCCGCCCTGCAATTAGGCTCAGAGCACTCTGATTGGTGGGTTTAAGCCATCCTATCAGAGTGCTCTGACAGGTAAATGAAGAGACTGACAGGTAAGTCTCTACATTTACCTGTCACAGCACTCTGATTGGTTGGTTTGAAATCCACCAATCAGAGTGCTCTGTGTCATTTTACACAGCGTGGGAAAGTTCTTTGGAATTTTCACATGCTGTGTAATTTGACTCATAACTCTCTGATTGGTGAATTAAGTAACACATGCTGCTCACTGTTTAATAGACATGCCCCTACTCGCGATATAGCGAGTAGGGGCATAATTTACTAATACTAAGTAATCTTTACTTAGTATTAGTAAATTTGGCTGAAAGCCTTTTAGTAGATAGCTCCATAATAACGTGGGAATTAGGGAGTTATCTACTTATTCATTCCTGTGATTACACTGACTGGCCAAGTAACTTACATTTTATATGAATGTATGTTAGTTGATTGTTGAAAGTGTTGCAAATGCTTACAGCTGAATCCTGGCTATGTTTGTATACTTTTTATTTAAAAATGGAAACAATGTAACATTCTTCTTCTTTCACTGGGTAAGTATATTAGTACTTAGGCAATACTGTGCTTCGGAACTTCGGCACTTTGACACTTCGGTACTTCGGCAACTTCGGAACTTCGGCACTTCAGCACTTCGGAACTTCGGCACTTCGACACTTCGGAAATTCGGTAATTTAGAAACTTCGGGACCTCGCCAATTCTGCAATTCGGCAATTCGGACATTCGGAAGTACCCGAATGTCCGAATTGCCCGAAATTTGTCCGAATTCATATTCAGACCGAAATGAATTGCACATGTCTAGTGCTCCTTCTGTCCCTTCTTGCCCCTCTCTGCTCATTGCAGACCCTTCCTGCTTCTTTCTGCCCCTTTCTGCTTCTTTCTGCCCCTTCCAGCTTCTTGCAGCCCCTTCCAGCTTCTTGCAGCCCCTTCCAGCTCCTTGCTGACCCTTTCTGTTTCATGTAGACCATTTCTGTTCCTTCTCCTACTTTACCTTTGTGCTCCTTCTTGCTCCTTGCAGACGCTTCCTGCTCCTTGCAGACCCTTCCTACTCCTTGGTAACCCCCTGCTCCTTGCAGACCATTCCTACCCTTTCCTACTCTTTGCTGACCCCTCCTGCCCCTTGCAGACCCTTCCTGCTCCTTGCAGACTGTTAAGACCCCTCTGGCATAAAGGAGTAAAAGCGCCGTTTAGTTAAACTTCCCCTTTCGCAATAATGCAAACTCCATTCGTATACTCCAACCGTACGAACTGCAACCAGGGGAATGTACCAGTCTCCCGACCGGGACCCGTACGGATCCAAAACTCACGAATACGAAATCCACGAACCGCGGCTAACAGCCGATCAAATATAACATCCAAGCGTTTTACGTTTCCAATAATCAGTCTCTAGCCGTGTAGTAAATATCCCCTCCAATAACAAGACCAAACTCCGCATTAAGGGTAAAATAAGAACTGCCTTTTTCTGTGGGCTACCGGCCCGTATTTATGCAGGTCTCCCACTTGGTGGACACTCCCCTAGGGGACCAAATGGGAGACTGTAATGGCAGACAGACATATGGCACTTTTAGACATACAGGCACAAAATATTCCCACAATGCATCCCGGTTTCCTCCCCTCTGCCCTGGAGATAATCAAGAAGTAATTCAATTATCTCCAGGACAGAGGCAAATTGCCATTTTAAATTATACATAAAAAACGTGTAAAATTGCATAAGTTTATAAGTACCGAACATATTACATTCGTGCAACGTATCCCCAGATAGCCTGGATCCGAGTGCATATTCTTAGCGAATAGCACTCAGATCCCATACGTACAGTTCAATCGCCATGGAGTCAAAGTCTCTTACAGTCTTTCGGTATGCGATTGACTCCATGGGACGGCTATCTGGGTTAAGTCCACCCGTGCAATCCAAACTCCCGAACAGCCGGTGTTCGTATGCCTTGTCGACTGAGAAGGGCGGTCGGTACTTTGAGCGGTGTTCGGCAGAAAGAGTGTCCATTTTTAGTTCCATAGAATCTGTGCCGAACACCGCTGGTCTTTCGCATGGTGTAAAATGGCCGCCGCCTCGTGGTCGGCATACGAACGACGACCACCCTGAATACGGTTGGAATGGTTCTAATTGGGGCCAAGAGGTTAACCAGCAGCACACTTCTCTCCCGGGTGGCCGTCCGTTCGGTAGTTTTAATCGGTTCTTTCAGGAAATAAACAAACAGGGGTATACGGAAAGGCAAATAGACGAAAAGGGGCAAACAGACGAACCAGCAATCTTAGGTTATACAGATGGGTCTGTCACAAAGACCCTTCCTGCTCCTTGCTGACCCCTCCTGCTCCTTGCTGACCCCTCCCACTCATTTCTGCTACTTCTACTTTACGCTCCTGCTCCTTGCAAACCTTTCCTACCCATTCCTGCTTCTTGCTGCTCCTTCCTGTTCCTTGCTTACCCCTCCTGCCCCTTGCAGAACCTTTCTGCTCCTTCCTGTAGGCCGTCTTTCCCCCCATCCCTCACTTACCTGATCTGTTGGCTGTCCCCCCATCCCTCACTTACCTGATTTGTAGGCTACCCCCCATCCCTCACTTACCTGATCTGTAGGCTGCCCCCAACCCCTAATTTACCTGATCTGTAGGCTACCCCCATCCCTCACTTACATGATCTGTAGGCTGCCCCTCAGCCCTCACTTACCTGATCTGTAGGCTGTCCCCCATCCCTCACTTACCTGATCTGTAGGCTGCCCCCCATCCCTCACTTACCTGATCTGTAGGCTGCCCCCCATGTCTCATTTACCTGATCTGTAGGCTGCCCCCCATGTCTCACTTACCTGATCTGTAGGCTTCCCCCCCATGTCTCACGTACCTGATCTGTAGGCTGTCTCTGCAGGCTGGGAGTTGCTGGCTGCACTCTGTGCTGCTCCCCTGAGGATGCAGTCAGGAGAGAGAAGCAGAGATAAGCTGTAGCTTCCTATTCCTGCCTTTCTCCATTCACTACTGACCGTCACCGGTATTGCAGTGTATTCTCACACTGAATCTACAAATAGCAGCACAAGCTGAAAAATCCAGGGGGGGTCATAGGGCGCACACCCATGACTATAGGCACCCTGACCACTTCAGCTCATTGAAGTGGTCTGGGTGCAGTGTCCCTGTCTCACTTAGTCATGCAATGTAAAACATTGCTGTTTTTGAGGTAATCAAGTATCGGAAAATACTCCTAGGAAAGAATAAAGGCAATGTTTTCATATGGGAAGGTCCTAATGCGCTCGCTGTGCATGTTCATTAGGTCTCTCAGTTGGATGATGTCAGAGGAGGCAGAGTGAGTTATTAACGTTTTTTTTTAACTTTTAATGTGCTGGTGGGCCAATAGTGTAAGGCAAGCATGTCAAACTCAAAGTCTGGCACAGGCCACATAAACAAGGTTTAAGTGTATGTGGACCGCAAAATAAAAATACCTTACATTTTCATAGAAACTTAGGTTTATTTTAAAAAGTACAGTATAAAAAAACAGCCCCCCCTACTAAACCACAGCGCCCCCTCTACCACCCTGTGCCAAATCTGATCCTCCCGCTGACACACACATATTCACTGACAGACAGAAACACACATACAGACACACTGACACACACACACAGACACACCACATACTTACTGACAGACACACACAGACAGACACACTCACAGACAGATAGACAGACACACACACACACTCTCTGACACACACATACTTGCTGACAGCTAGACTGTGATGTTTTGTACAAATAAGCCAATAATTCCTGTATAACAAAGTACTCACTTTATTAATACATATATAGCAGGATCTTCATACTGCAGCCATGCTACACAGGGTTTCTTCAGCCACCATTTCAAATCCCCCGAACATTCCACCAACTGCCAACATCATTCACAGCCAACAACAGCCCAACTGCCCAATGCCCATGCATCAAAATATATACACTCATACACTCACACACTCATACTAGCCCAACTGCCCATACATCACAATACATACACTCATACACTCACACACACATACCAGCCCAACAGTCCATACATGACATCTCCTTCCTTTCTCAACAAAAGAAAGAAAACAAAACAAAATAGTAAAAAGTCAACAACAATAATAAAAGAACAATTTAAAAATGTGTCCTTAATCTGCATCATTCTGTCCATCATCTTCAAGATCTACAATCTTTTTTTCAGGACAGCTTATTCTACTCCTACTAGGATACCATTTCCGCCTCTCACTGTGGAGGTTCACTGACTATAGTCCCTTAATGGATCTTCTGGTTGCCAGCGGTTTGTGGCCCTTCTCTCTCTTGTTGAATGGCCAGTATTTTCATGACCACAGCCTTCATAGTTACTTGAACTGTGGCTTGGCAGTTCTTGTTCCTGAGTTTCAAAGGGTATTTCCTCCAAATCATCCCCTATTACATCATGAGCCTCTGGACCAGGTGTATTGCAGACTTCAGAAATGTTATCATGCCAAACTCCATGCCAGATATTAGTGTCTGGTTGCATGAGTGACCCTACCCACTTTGATAGGTTGTCTGTTATACATGGTCGAAGTTGATTTGTATGTCTCCATGTGTAACATCCATCAGAGGTTTAAACGTTATAGTGCGCCGGCCCCAGAACTTCCTTTATCACTGCTTCTTTCCAACGATTCTCCTGATGATATACACTCATCCAAACAGAATCCCCTGTCTGGTAACAACAGCCTGCTTTTCCGACTTGCATCTTCGATTGTTGCTGGATGACCCTTTGTTGAATCTCTGGTTTTAGCAGATCCAACTTTGTCCTGAGTTCACGGCCTAACATAAGGCATGCTGGTGGTTGTCCAGTAGTTGGATGAGGTGTATTTCGATACTGTAGAAGGACCTCAGACAAATGATGTTCAGGTCTCTTTACTTCTGCTTTCAGACTTCTTAAAAAACCCTTTAACGTTTGAACAAAACATTCTGCTTGACCATTAGTAGCAGGATAATACGGTGCTGTACGATGATGCCGAATACCATTTCCTTGAGAAAAGCCTGAAATTTTCCAGAAACAAACTGCGGTCCATTATCTGAAACAAGCACTCTGGGCAAGCCAAATGTTGCAAATAGTTTCTGTAAAGGCCCTGGGGAGATAGCGCAGCTAAGCGGACAAGGGCACATGTAGGAGTGTGGGGATAGATGCATGGGATTGGTTGGGAAGAGTCTGTGGGTGTGATTATGTTCTGTGTAAGACAGTGTGGGGGAGGTCTTACCTCAGTGCCACTTGGGATTCGGGCCAGCAAACAGCTTCCTGTCCTCCTGCTCCTGTTTGCCTGGGCCTGCAGGTTACACAGCTTGATGGTTGAGGCTTCTGGCTTCCCTCAGGGCTGCTGCAGCGTGGATGGTGGCCGGCACCTGTGGGAACAATTGGCAAGCATTACTGAAGGTATGGCTACCGGTGTGGGCCCCCCCCGCTGCCTACCTCCCCCTGGAGCACCCCCTGTGGTCTCCCCTGCTGCCTTCCATGTGGCCCCTGCCCCTGGGGGCCGCTCCAGCACTGGCAGGCGTTCCCACCTGCCTGCCAGGCTCTCTCCAAACCTCACTCCTCGGGCCCGGTGTAGGAGCAGGAGCCTGGGCCCGAGGCATCACCAGGACCGCGTGTCTGGGGGCTCCAGACACGCGGCCTGGGTCCTGTGGCCGTGATTTGCGGCCTTCCGTGGCTGCGCGCGTGGCGCAGCCTGCTCCCTCAAGGCCTGAGGTTAGGCCTTCATCTGCTGCGCGCCCTGCGGCCCGGAGGCCTGGTGCGCAGCCTACCCGGCGGGCTCCACATGCCCGGCCGGTTCCCCTGACTCCCGCCCCGGCCGCCAGCGTTGGAACGCGGTCCGGGGCGGTGGGAGGCCCATGAATATTTCCGGGCGGCAGGCGGCCGCCCGGCAACGTGCCAGGTCCCCCGCAGCCGGCGGGGTTGTGTGGCTGCCGCTGGGGCCCCTGTGGTGAGTGGGCCCGCAAGGGCCGCGCGGGGTACCGTGGTACCGCTGTTGGGGGTGCGTGGGGGGTCCCCTTGTGGGTCGGGAGCCTCCTCTGCCAGTGTGGAAGGCTCCCGGTATGCTTTTTCCCCTGTCTCCTCCCCCTCCCATGTGGTTTCCGCGAGAGGGGTCCCCTGGGGGGCCCAGCTTCCCACTGACAGGGCCCCCGGGACCCTCTCATCCCTTACTGTCCTCCTCTTACCCCCTACCCCCCCCCCTTTCGGCTCTTTGCCCCCCTTTCCTGCCCCCCCCTTTTTCTTCCTTTCCTGCTCCCCCCCCCTTTTTTTTCCTTTCCTGCCCTTTCCCCCCTTTTTTCTGCCCTTTAACCCCTGGTGCCTACCCTGCTCTATCTGGGTCCCCTCTGTTCTCCCCTGCCCCCTATACCTGGCCTGGCCCCCCTCCCTCCCACCCCCCTTGCAGGTCACTTACCTTGGCCTTCTCCTCTGGGGCGTAGGCTCACGTCCTCTCTGCTGCTTCCTTCTCAGGACACTGCTGCAGTTCCTGGATCCATCCAGCAGGTGGCGCCTGGATCACAGCTGATGTCTTCTGTGGATGCTGGAACTGCTGTTTCTTTTCCTCAGCCTTCTGTGAGCGCAGTGCCAGGCTTGGATCGCCAGACTGCGACCGGTGAGTAAATTTCTCCCCTCTTTTAGCGCTTCGCGTACCTACGTTGTTCCTTCCTTTATTCAGTCTAGTTCTCTTTGAACACAAAAAAAAAAAAAAAAAAGATGAAAACAAATTATTACAGGACAGAAATAAACTGTAAATTGCCACATGGAATAAATCACAAAAAAAAAAAAATGAGAGATAAAAATACAATGACAAATACAAGAAGAAGATTAAACGTTCACAAAAAAAAAAAAAAAAGAAAAAAGAAAAACTGAAATATAATCCAAGTACTTGGGTGCATGGACGCCGCTTCCCCCTCCCCCTTAATTTTCAGTATGTATCGTATGTTTAAGTGCGCTTTCCTGCAGCGTCCAGGGTTCGCGTGACTCTGGGTGTTGCTGAGCTACTATGGCTCGCTTGGCTTGCGCGCAATGCTAGGGTGCAGATGGGGGGAGGGGCTTTTTACTGCAGGGACGTTCCCTCCTGCCTCGGGGGGTGCCTTGACTAAAAAGGAACATTAAGGGTTCCGGGTGGGTCATGGGGTACGTGCCGTGGACGGTAGCGCCCCATGGCGCATATTCGAATGCACCCATTCGAATGGATAGCATGGTCGGGGAGAGGGCTCCCCGAGAATGCGCTGCTGTCAGGTCCCTCTCGGGGCGCATATCGACCCTGGGAGGAGCTGGGTTGGTGGAGGTACGTTTTGCACTTTCGTTGGCGGTGCAACCCTTCTTGGCCTGGGACTGGATGGGCTTCGGCCTCTGGTTATACTTAGGACTCGCCTGGTGCCTCAGCACGGTGCGTTTCTCGTCCTCTCTGCAATCTGTCGGGGTGGGGACGTGGGTGCTCTCGGTGCAGGACCCTCAGAGAGCTCCTTCGGGTGATGTGGGTCCAGTTTACCAAGAACGCTCGATTAGCTTACTTCCCAATCGTTTAGTGGGCCCCTGGGGGGGTCCACTTTGCGGGTCCCCCCTTGGGGATGTGGTGCCCATGGAGGAACGGGGTTGATGTAGCCTGATTCCTTATTTACTCGGTTGTCGTTTCTTTCCGGGGCTGGGTTTTGAGTTGGTGGCTCACCACAGCGGTCTGCGTGGGTGGGGCTGCGGGGCCCTGGGGCCTTTCTGACGAAGGCGGCTGTGGAATCGGTTTTCCGGCTGCTGCCGGTACGCCCGTCGAGTTGTTGTTTCGGGCTGTGTTTTCTGACGGTCAGGATTAGGTGGCTATGTGCCTCCACGTGAGTTGCTCCCGATGTTGCTTGTGTGGGACCGTCAGTGGTGCATGTACGCGCTCTGCTGCTACAGTGTTTTCTTGGGATTGGAGTTTCGGAGTTCCGTGGCCCGGGCCTTATCCGTGGGTCGGGATGTGTGCTCTTGTCTCATGGATAGTGGGATCAATTCCTGTAAGGGGAACGTTGGTGCCCCTGGCTGCGGTTTGGGGCATCAGGCAGGAGGCGTCTGTGGTTTGGAGGGGCGTTGTGGGTTTCGGCTGCGCTACTCGTGGGCTCTCCTGGGAAAGCTGGGCTTTGCCTGTTGGGGTTGCCCTTGGGACTGTATGGGGTTCCTGCTGGGCCTCTTTTAACGCTGGCTTGTGCAATCTGGCCCCTGAGTCCTTTCCGCTGGCTTCTAACTGTTTTGCCGCCGCAGTAGGTTTTGGGGATTTGGGTCTCGGTGGTGTGCTGCCTCTTGCACAATACGCTGGCTCTGACGGACTCTGGTATTCTTGGAGGTCCCCCCTTTCTGGTGGCATGGTAGGCATGGGGTACCCGGCTCACGAACAGGTGGGTGGGTTTTCCTTGGGGACCATCATGTGGTGATGCTGGCTGCCTTTCGCATGTGACAGTACCCTATACCCCGGTGGTACTCTGGTACTCTGGCTCGGCGCTGTTTGAGTCTAGGGGCGGCTGGTCAAGGTTTTTGTCTGGTTATTACCGATATGATAGCCGATGCCCCGTCTTGTTCATTGTAGAGCGTACTTCGGGCGGAGGTGTCACGGGGTCGATTTGTAAGGCAGTAGAGGTGTGGTCACTTGGTCCAACGGTCTGCTGAAGCTGGTCTGTGGGCGATCTCTGGGGCGGCGTGGGGCCCGCTCCAGTAAGGTTGGGGTGATCGGGACGGGTGGGAACGTTTCCTTTTGGGTTCCGGGATTGGCCTGCTCATCTACATGTTTGGTTACGGGCATTGGGGGCGATTTCTGCGATTAGCGGGGCTCGGCTTCCCGTTCATGTTAATGTCGTTGGCAAGTGTGAGGGTGTTTTGGTGGAGTTGAGTAAGCGTTGGAACGGGGCCGATAGAATCTGTGCAATTCTTGGATGTTGCGGGGTTGACTTTCTGCATCCTCCTGAGGTAGGTGGGATGCACGGGGTAATGGTTGAGCTCCTACCATGCTGTAATGGGTTTCCTGGATAGTCTGTAATATACCGTTCCGATCGGGGGCAGTGCAGGGTTCCGTCATTTGCCTGTTTCATTGGGAGTACTGTTCCGTCCCTTGGACTATTCGGCCTCCTCCCCTGTTTGGTTCTCGGAGATGGGTTTTCACCCCCGCGTCCATTTAGTTGGGGTGTTCCTCTTGGGGGCTCGAATTCCTGGATGAGGATGGTGGGGAATTCAAGAGGCATTTATTTTGTTGGGGGCGGCTACGGACACCGCCAGGCTGGGCGTGCCTGCGCCGATGGTTCAGAGGGCTCGAATGGTGGGAGTCAGGGTGATGGGTTCCTTGGGTTCGCCTTGCTGGTCTCTGCTTGGATTTATTTCCGTGTTTACGGTCCCCCCCCCCCCCCCTCCCGGACTGGGGAGGGCGGGGTTTTTGTGGGTAATTTGGGAAAGGAGGCAGGGGCGGAGTTGAATCCTCCACCTTCGGGGGCGGAGGTTCGGTGTCTGGCTCCAGATACGTGAAGGGGGGTGGCTCCTCCTCATACGGGGTCAGCTGCCCCGCCTCATGGGGTACCAGGGGTTTTGTCATCCCTGGGTGGAATGACGTGGGTCGGTGGTGGTTTAGGACTTGGGTGCTCTTCGATCGGGACATGTTACGCATTATGTTTCTTCCCTGAGGTTCCCAGGGGCTAGGCTGCGCCTATCGCCCTTTCCTGTTGGCAGTGCACTCCGCAATGTGAGTGCCCTGGTGCGCTGCCGTTGGTCATCAGAATAGATGGGTTTCTAGGTTTGTCGTGGCCATAACAAAATTGACTAAACGTATAACTGACAAAATGAATAACTAAAACATGAACACTTCCAGTTCGCCTTTTGGGTTTGGCCAAATGTGGCCTGGGTATCTCGAAGGGAGGGGTGCGCTTGCTGGAGGTCGGACTTGACCTCTGTCACTCTAGCGCTGCGTGAAGTGGTGGAACAGGCCATGGCTGGTTGTGGTGGGGTCCCCCGCTGATTTTAGGCGTAAAACAGCGGTGGTTGTGGCGGGGGTATGTCCTTGCCAATTGAGTTTGAGGTTACGGTTAAGTAGATGGAATGAGATGAACAAGTTTTTTAAGGTCTCAAACCTCCCCTGCTCTAAAGGTTTAACTTTAGGTTGCCTGAGGTCTCGTGCCCATCGAGCGTGGATAAGGTCGGCTGATGGCAGGCATTGGAAGGATTTTTATGACGAGGGGGGAGGTGAGAGGGAGTGGTGATTAGGAACCACTCCATGTTTTTATTGGCAAGGACGGTTGGGTCACTGTATAACACTATGGGTGGAGTTATATATGTATATATGTTAATTTATGCTTATTTATGTCTAATGTTTTGGTTACAGAAAAGAAGAGATTTAATAAATAAAGTTATGGATGTGTTATGCAGTAATTTAGTTGTGATAATAAATGCTGTGGCCTGTTTCATCCATACTAAGTGGTCTGTCGTTATTGGGGGGGTTTAATGGGGTTAGATGTTGTTCTAGGCTGCATCGCGATTCCCCACTACGTACATACATGCTTTAACAGTAGCTTCTGCAGTGCTCTGCGACATGAATAGAACGTCTGGCCATTTAGAATGTGCATCTACCACAATCAGATACATTTTATTTTCCACTGGTCCAGCAAAGTCTATGTGAATTCTCTGCCATGGTGATAGAGGCCAGGTCCAAGGTTGTACAGCACCATGTGTCAGTCAGCTTTCTTTTCCTGTCACTATAGTATCCCTTTAATTATTAAACCTCTGTAGTTTATTTACTAAACTAATTAACGTAGTGTAGAGAATTGAAAACCAAACTACAAAGTTAAGGCCAAAGAAGTGGATTTGGAAAAATTCTCCAGTTCTGCTATGGCTATTTATGACTTGACTTTTGCAATGTATTTTTCATGTTGCTTTGTGTGAATGCATTTGTGTATTTAAGAATGTAGGGGGAATTGTATAAGGCGTGTTTAAGGCACATCCCAGACACATAAATCAATTCAGCTTGCTGCAGTGCTTTATGTCTCTGCAGTTTCTCATTTAATAAGTTTATAAACGTGCATATCCAGGACATATTTGAAAACAAGAGAAATCTCAATGTATCCTTCCTGGTAAAATATTTTATAAATAAATTCTCACACAGCCGGGAAGTTTTCTTCCACTTCCATTACCTCGATGGAGCACACTTGCCTTGGCCCTTCTAAATAAGCAGTACTACAGCTCATTGAGCAGCACTGGAAAGCTGTGATCATATGCGACTGCATGTGTGGCTCCAGCACAGAGGCTTCTTAGTGAGAAGCCTCTAATTGGAGTATTCCCCAGCACAGACTGACAGTCTGCACCGGGGTAAGATGGGATGGCTTGCAAAGGCTGCAGACAGTAAGCCTACATCCATACAAAAATAAATACATGCATGTTTTTTGTTTGTTATGGTATATCTACTGTAACGGCACCCCCAGGCATAAAAGGGGTTAGAAGCCGTTTAGCAGATCTTCCCTTCCAGAGACACAGGCACAGCTACTGTAGACACCAATCCACCGAACCGGAGAAGCATACGAATGCTCTCAAACATACGAATGCTTTAAATAGCCGAATAGAAAAAAACATACAAAAGGTTTACACTCCTACCAGTCGAACTGGAACAGCATACAATATTTCCCCCCCCCCCCCCCAAGAACGAGACAAGGCTCCGTGTTGAGGGTCAAACAGGACCAGACAGAGCTGTGGATTTATTGTTCTTATATACATATTCTTACACATTAGTACCACCCACAGGGTTTTGTAAAACAACCAATAAACACGTACAATACACTCAGACACTCCCACACAAAATCCTCCCCTCTGCCTGTGATACAATTACCTTACACAATGGGTTAATGTAATTATCACAGGCAGAGAAATACATTTTTTCCACATTATTCATGACTTTAAAAGTATACATCACATTCACATTTTCAGAATCAGCATACTCCAAATACAAACATATGTCAAAATCATCCAACTTGGTCCAGTGGTTCAAAAGATAGATCGAAGTCCTTTGTGACCAAATGAAGCATGGTTTTCTTCCCAAAACCAGTTCCACAGATTCTTCTATCCTGGAGATAATTGGCTTAACTGGGTGTGGCAAGCCAACCATCTCCAGGCACAGAAAACATCTCCATTCACAACAACAGCAAAAACACACAAAAACACATAATTCCTATCATACTGAACAGAACCCCCACATTCAACCTATCCCCAGATGGCTTGGATCTGTGCGCTCAATATATCCAAACAGCGCTCAGATCCCACAAACACAGTCAAATTGCCATGAGGTTTAAGTCCAGCATGGGCTGATAAGAGGGGCTGTGAGGAACTGACTCTGCTGGATTTCAAACCCTGGTTTACATGCTGCTAAACCTCTTCCTTACCACTACACCAGCCTGCCTTTTGCAAATGTACCTGAGATCTGGTAACCTTGACTCTATAAGCATTGGTATCAGTGACAAGTCTCTTCAGCTGTGTCTGGTCATGTGTCTGGTTCTTGGCCTATAAAAGCCACTTCCTGTCTCTGTACCTTTGCCAGATTATTGTGGTTCCTGTACTCTCTAATCAAGCTTGTTCCTGTTTCTCCTACCTGTTGCTGATTTTGGACCGTTTTGACTTTGCTGCTTCTCCTTCCCACTGACCTCGGCTTGCCTCACTACGATTATCATCTCTCTGTTCCAGTCTCCCATCTCTGCTTAAGACCAGAAGGCCATTCAAGGCTCAGGGGCTCAACCACCTGGGTAACGAGTGGTTACCTCTGGCAGAAAACATTGCTGATCTGGCTACTGGACTCCAACACTTTGCAACATCAATATCATTACAGAATAATCTGGCCCATTCATGGAGACCGTCGGATCAGATTCTGCATTGGCCCAGCAGGTTGCTTATAATGCAAGAACTATGCAGACCCAGGCACAGACCATTCAAGTGCTGCAAGATCAGGTAGCTGAACTGCAAAATGAAGTTCGATCAATGCATAGTGAGCTTACCAGCTACAGGGCACATGATGTTGCGGCTGCTGCTGCTACTACTGTTACACCTGCACAAGATGCCTCTACCAGAAAAATTTGGAGGAGACCGCAAAAAATTTAGGGGTTTCCTAAATCAATGCCGTTTGCATTTCATGATGTTACCTAACCGTTTTCCATCTGAAAGATTGAAGGTGGGATTTATTTTCTCCCTATTCAAAGATGAAGCCCTGGCTTGGGGCTCCCCTTTTCTGGAACAGGACAGTCCAGTCTTGGGAAATTTAAAAGACTTTCTTGAGGCCATGTGCCTAGTTTTTGATGACCCCAATCGCTGTGCTACAGCAGAAGCCACTCTCCTTCATTTACATCAAGGGAGGCGCTCTGTGGCTGAATATGCTGCTGAATTCAGACAGTGGGTTGCTGATACTACTTGGAACCAATCAGCCCAGAGGTTCCACTTCAGAAGGGGTCTCTCAGAAGCTATAAAAGATGAGCTAGCTCGTGTTGATCTTCCTGTTGAGTTTGATGCATTTGTGTGGTTGGCTATCCGTATTGATCGGAGACTTTCAGAAAGAAGATTGGAAAGACAGGGCTCTTTTAAACCAAGTGCTACTCCTACTTTCTATTCAAGAATTTCTACTCCGACCCCACAAACACCTACAGACTCTGAACCTGAGGCTATGCAGGTAGATCTAATAAGAGGGTCATTATCCAATGAAGAAAAACAGTGGCGACGCACTCACAATTTATGCCTGTATTGTGGTAGTGCAGGGCATTATGCCATCAATTGCCCTAGCAAGTCTAAAAGAACAATAGCTATGACTGCTGAGGGTGCACAGATTCAACACCAATCCCAGATTTCAGACCAACTGGATTCTGTCACACAACCCTTGTTTTTTCTGGCTTAGGGTGAAGAGGGTATGATGACTCAACATCCTCATTTGGTGGTGCCTATCACTTTGCAATATGGTGATAATAAAATTTCAACTACAGCTATGATAGATTCTGGAGCAGGCGGAAACTTTATGGATATTAAATTTGCAGCAGGAAATAAAATTCAGTCTATTCCTAAATCTTCACCTGTGTTAATGGAAACAGTAGACGGTTCTCCACTTACGTCAGGCCCGGTTACACATGAGACTGTGCCCTTAAATTGATTCTGGAAGTGAATCACCATGAGTCTATATCTTTCCACCTAATTTCCTCAACACAGTTTCCAGTGATTTTGGGTATACCCTGGCTTGCTCTGCATAACCCACAGATTGATTGGAAGACTAGAACTTTGTCCTTTCCTTCAGAACACTGCTTAATGAATTGTCAACCCTCTAAGGCAACACCTGTTGCCACAACAATTAATGAAATGGTTGATACAAACTTAACTAAGCTTCCTCTACAATATCGGGATTTTGCAGATGTCTGTGATAAGAAGAATGCTGATCAGCTTCCACCTCACAGGCCTTATGATTGCCCCATAGAGCTGCTACCTGGAGCTGCTATCCCATTTGGCCGTATATACTCCCTTTCTGAGCCTGAATTGAAAGCACTTCGTGAATACATACAAGAAAATCTTGCCAAAGGCTTTATTCGACCATCTACTTCTCCAGCAGGAGCTCCTATATTCTTTGTAGAAAAGAAAGATGGCAGTCTACGGCCATGTGTCGATTACAGGGACATTAATAAAATCACTGTTAAAAAACGCTATTCCTTGCCTCATTCCTGAACTTCTGGAGAGACTTTGTTCAGCTAAAATATTTACGAAGCTTGATCTACGGGGGGCATATAATCTGGTTCGCATAAGACCAAATGATGAATGGAAAACAGCTTTCAGAACCAGGTACGGACATTACGAATATCTAGTAATGCCATTTGGGCTTTGTAATGCCCCTGCAACTTTTCAGCATCTAATCAATGATGTACTACGGGATCTCCTGGATCAGTTTGTTGTGGCATATTTGGATGATATCCTGATATTTTATGATAATCTTGAAAATCACAGAAAACAGGTCTGCATTGTTCTTGAGCGCCTTCGTACCCACCACCTATACATTAAACTGGAAAAATGTGAGTTTGAACAAACAGAAATTCAATTCCTGGGATATGTAATAACTCCTAAAGGTTTAAGTATGGACGCAAGTAAAATTAAAGCTGTGCTGGACTGGCCCATCCCCAAGAATGAAAAGGATATTCAGAGATTTGTGGGGTTTGCCAATTTTTACAGGCGTTTCATTAAGAATTTCTCTGCCGTTATTACACCGATCACTGAACTTACACGTAAAGGGACTCCTTTTCAGTGGTCCAATAAGGCTGACACTGCATTTTCCAGATTAAAGACTCTGTTTACATCTGCCCCAATCCTGGTACATCCTCAGCCAGAATTGCCATTTACTGTAGAGGTAGATGCTTCTGATTCAGCTGTTGGGGCTATACTGTCTCAAAGGACTGGACCTAAGATGTTGTTACATCCATGTGCCTTCTATTCCCGCCAGATGTTACCAGCAGAAAGAAATTATGACATAGGGAATAAAGAACTTTTGGCTATAAAAGCTGCCTTTGCCGAATGGAGACATCTCTTGGAGGGAGCCACCCATCCAATTACTGTCCTCACAGATCACAAAAATCTGGAATGTATTCAATCAGCTAAGAGACTGTCAGCCAGACAAGCACGCTTGTTTCTATTTTTCTCAAGGTTTAATTTTTTGATTTCATACCGCCCTGGTTCCAGAAATGGCAAGGCAGATGCCTTGTCTAGGATAGCTGACCCCCTCCATACTACAGTAACCAAAGCCACCATCTTGCATGAGAGTAGATTTTTAGGAGTTACCTTTCCTTCTGATCTAATGTCTCGCATTAAAAAGGGCTACGCTGATGATCCAGTTTTTCGTGATCCTCCTCGTGATCTTCATATGACCATGCTTAATGGGTTTTGGATTTTTCAACAACGTCTGTTTGTTCCAGAATCAGTGCGACTGGACGTTTTACGTCTCTACCATGACTCAAAACCAGCAGGTCATCCAGGAATCCGAAAGACACAAGAACTACTTACCCGATCGTTTTGGTGGCCTAAATATTATGAGGATGTTAAGAAGTATGTGTCCTCTTGTGATGTATGTGCCAGACATAAGACTCCTCGCTCATCCCCTGTTGGCATGCTTCAGCCTCTTCCTATTCCTCATCGTCCCTGGGGATCTATATCCATGGACTTTATTGTGGAACTACCCCCCTCTAAGGAACACACTACCATTCTTGTTGTTGTGGACCGGTTAACTAAGATGAGTCATTTCATACCAGCTCGTGGTCTCCCTTCAGCTAAACAGACTGCTGACCTAGTTATTCGGGAAATATTTCGCTTGCATGGAGTGCCTGATGAAGTAATTTCTGACAGGGGAGTGCAGTTTACATCTCATTTTTGGAAATATTTTTGTTCTATTCTAGGTATTAATGTAAATCTGTCGTCAGCTTTTCATCCACAAAGTAATGGACAGACTGAGCGAACCAACCAGACGTTAGAACAATATTTGCGGTGCTATATTAGTTACCTGCAGGATGACTGGCTGGATTTTCTACCCACGGCGGAATTTGCCTATAACAATGCCCAACACTGCTCCACTTCTCTGAGCCCATTTTTTGCTAATTATGGTTACCATCCAACCTTTCTAGTGAGTCTCCCAATTACTACTTCCATTCCTGCAGTCACTGACCGGCTAACCGCCTTACGAGATTCCCAAGAACTGTTGAAGAAGACTCTTTCGGAGGCTCAGGAATGTTACAAAAGAGCTGCTGATAGGCATAGAAAGGAGGCCCCAGTTTATCATGTTGGTGACAAGGTTTGGCTGTCAACAAAGAATCTTAAGCTTAGGATTCCTTCTCATAAATTGGGTCAAAAGTTCATGGGACCTTTTGAGATCATCGCTCAGATCAATGCTGTCACCTTCCGTCTGCAACTTCCAGATTCCATGAAAATACATCCGGTGTTTCACGTTGCACTGCTTAAACCTTTTCATAAAAATACTTTCCCTGGCCGAGCCCTGCCTGCCCCACCACCAGTCCTCGTGGATGGTGAAGATGAATACGAGGTGGAAAAAATTCTTGACTCCAGGATATTCCGCAACAAGCTTCAATATTTGGTTCTTTGGAAAGGCTATGGTGAAGAGGATAGATCATGGGAACCAGTGGACAATATTCATGCTCCTGATCTTCTTCAGTCTTTCCATGCACAGTACCCTGCTAAACCAGGAAATAGGGCATCCAGAGGCTGCGCCTGTAGAGGTGGGAGTAATGTGAGGAACTGACTCTGCTGGGTTTCAAACCCTGGTTTACATGCTGCTAAACCTCTTCCTTACCACTACACCAGCCTGCCTTTTGCAAATGTACCTGAGATCTGGTAACCTTGACTCTATAAGCATTGGTATCAGTGACAAGTCTCTTCAGCTCTGTCTGGTCATGTGTCTGGTTCTTGGCCTATAAAAGCCACTTCCTGTCTCTGTACCTTTGCCAGATTATTGTGGTTCCTGTACTCTCTAATCAAGCTTGTTCCTGTTTCTCCTACCTGTTGCTGATTTTGGACCGTTTTGACTTTGCTGCTTCTCCTTCCCACTGACCTCGGCTTGCCTCACTACGATTATCATCTCTCTGTTCCAGTCTCCCATCTCTGCTTAAGACCAGAAGGCCACTCAAGGCTCAGGGGCTCAACCACCTGGGTAACGAGTGGCTACCTCTGGCAGAAAACATTGCTGATCTGGCTACTGGACTCCAACACTTTGCAACATCAATATCATTACAGGGGCCATAGTCATGAGGCAGGAGGCTGGCAATCAGGTCTCTCCATAACCCAGTGGCGAGGTTAGTTTCATCACATCTACTAAATATCTGTGTCTCTCCTCCTGTCCAAACCCCAATCTGTCCTCATCCTGTTATCCCAGTCTGTGTCTCCCTGTCTCTCTCTTTAATCCCCCCCCCCCCAGTGTCTACATGGCTCTCAGTATCCCCATGTCTCCCAATGTCCCCTAGTTTCTCAGTGTCCCCATGTTGTTTCAGTTGATATAAATAAAGACACTGCAAGCTATTAGTGTATGGCAGCCATGTTTCAGGAGCTACAGGAAGGAAGTAACAGGAAACAAGTGCAATAAAAAAATAAACCATAGAGTTAGTTGCATGTAAACCAAACATAACATCCATAACACGTCTCCCACTGTCCCCTAGTTTCTCAGTGTCCCCATGTCTCCCACTGTCCCCTAGTTTCTCAGTGTCCCCATGTCACCCAGTATCTCCTTGTAGCCTGTCCTCCCAGTTGTCTCTCCCCATCCTTCACTTACCTGAGCTGCTACCCCACGCAGTCAGTGAGTAGAAACAAGCAGGGAGGGAGAAGTTGTAACTTCCTATCCCTGCCTCTCTCCACAGACAGCGACCCCTACTGGTCAGTGCCAGTATTGCAGTTTTCTGTTCTCTGAGGCTTGGATTTTTTTTTACTTTTAATGTTCCTTAAAGGGACACTATAGTCACCTGAACAACTTTAGCTTAATGAAGCAGTTTTGGTGTATAGAACATGCCCCTGCAGCCTCACTGCTCAATCATCTGCCATTTAGGAGTTAAATCCCTTTGTTTATGAACCCTAGTCACACCTCCCTGCATGTGACTTGCACAGCCTTCCATAAACACTTCCTTTAAAGAGAGCCCTATTTAGGCTTTCTTTATTGCAAGTTCTGTTTAATTAAGATTTTCTTATCCCCTGATATGTTAATAGCTCGCTAGACCCTGCAAGAGCCTCCTGTATGTGATTAAAGTTCAATTTAGAGATTGAGATACAATTATTTAAGGTAAATTACATCTGATTGAAAGTGAAACCAGTTTTTTTTTTTCATGCAGGCTCTGTCAATCATAGCCAGGGGAGGTGTGGCTAGGGCTGCATAAACAGAAACAAAGTGATTTAACTCCTAAATGACAGTGAATTGAGCAGTGAAATTGCAGGGGAATGATCTATACACTAAAACTGCTTTATTTAGCTAAAGTAATTTAGGTGACTATAGTGTTCCTTTAAGTAAAATAGCGAGAATTTCTGTACATGACTTTTGTGTCTTTATAATACAAATTTTCCAGTCATATAAATATAGAATTTTTTTTTTTAAAGAGGCTTTCCACAGCCTTATACAATGTTTTTTTCTCTCTTCCAACTTCCAAGCGAAGACAATCACCCAATTTTTTTCCAACTTTATTCAGAGCCACTAATGATAATTCTGAATAATTCGGGTAATAGGGTTTATCTTTTTACTTACAACACACCAAATTGATTCTGTAGAAACCTCATAGAAGTCAGGTGTGAGTCTTATAGAAGTCAGGTATGAGTGATATATTTGTTTTATTCAATTTAAATCTGATCAGAAAGACTATGGAATGAATGCAGCGTCCCATGCACCATCATGCATACACTGGCTTTTCAAAAGAGAGATCAGAAGCATTACTATAGCAAAGATATATCATGAAATACAAATAAAAGTGTTATACAAAAATACAGATAAAAGTAGTAAGGCTAAATATAAGAAGAAGTAGAGTAGGGAAAACAGATAAAAAAAAAAAAATAATAGTAAAACAGAGTAGTTCTAAAACTGGACAGAGGGTCACCAGTCCTCTAGAGTTACAAATAACAATGCAATGAATAGCACTTATAAAAAAAAAAAGGATTAAAGAACGTATCCAGGAGCTACAGTAGACAATAATGCAAAAAGTAATAAAAAAAAAATATATATATATATATATATAATGCATGGTTAGAGAGTCCAATCAAATCATAAATATACAAAATTAAAAGGGAAAAGCAATCCATTACAGCTGAAGTAAAATAAGTCGTGGAGATCAAAAAACAGGTCGCAAGAGTATTCTGAGAACGGGCAGCAACTGAAATAGCCTGCCCTTAATAAGTCTGCAGAGTATTTAAAATATAGTGTTAAATAGTCCACAAAAAGTATAAATGTTGGTAAAAAAAAATCAGTCCACAGTATGTAACCTAGAGATAGTCACACTATATCTGTATGTATGGATAACACACAGTGTGGTGTGACCCCTATGTTAATGTTGATATAATTTACTGGTGAACAGTAAATATGACTGGTAGAATACAATAAAAGCAAAACAGTATTGGTGAAAAAGACTGTGTGCTAAAATGAATATTCAAAATAAAAAATCCACAAGCAAATATTGCATAAATTCATTATAGACTAGCTCAGAGCAGTTCACATTGAAACCTGTTCCAGTGATCATGTAGATGGATGAGGTGTGAGAGCTGCAGTCCGTGCTGTATTTTGAACCGCCGGTGAGGTCGACGTGCGTTCCACGGAGCGTTCCACCCGAAGTTTCACTCCAAGGGGGCTGTCCACTCTACTCCGGATCGATCTCCGGATTCTCCTCGGAGAAAAGCAACAGCAGGATTGTTGAATGCAAAGCTGTATGATAATGCGTCTAACACTCAAGAGTTCTGACTTACGTGTTTCGTGAGGGTATTGCCTCACTTCATCAGAGGCTTTAGTGTCCTGAGTCTCGGAAAAGGGCACTTATATAACCAGCATAAGTGAAAAATGGACATAACAGGTGTGTTAATAGTCCTATATCAAATAGAAAAAGCATAAAAAGCTCATAAAAACGAAAGTGGCGCTATGTTAAAGATGAAAAGTGGACATAACAAGAAAATATATATCGTCAGTGAAAAAATAATATATTTGATGGAAAACACTTATTAAAATCTAGAGAGAGCAAAATACGTCAATATATCAGAAATAAGAATCACAAAAAGAGAAAAAGAAAAGTAGAAAAGATAAAAAAATATACAAAAGAGGAAACAAATAAAAAAGATAGAAAGTTGTAATGAATACAAGAAAAGAATAGACAAATAGGATAGAGAGTAAAATAAGAATACAGATAAAATTAGAAATAAGCAAATAAGAAAAAAATATAGTTGTAGAAGTAAAAAATAAATATAGAAGAATAGAAAAATAAAAATAAAAAATGAAAAATATAAATAAAAGTAAAGCTAAAAATAATCATAGATATGAAAAAATGAAAATAAAAAAAAGGAAAAAAATGTAAAATAAAATAAAAATACAAAATAAATATAACAACATGGAATAAAACTGAAAATATAAATAGGTCTGAAAACAATAAGTACAAGCAGGAGCCATAAGTGAGCACATATAGACATAATCGATCTATAAAAATGTTTTCTCATAAAAAGGAATTAAGTTCAAAGTCTGCATTGAGACCCCTAGGAGCTAGCATGTTCAAAGTAAAATCCATCAAGTTTCCTCTTGATCCAAGTTCTTATCTAGGTCCCCCCCCCTCTACTGTATACATCGACTTTCTCAATGGTTAAAAATTGTAAGCCCACTCTCTACCATGAGATTCACAAAAATGTTTTGAGAGATTGTGTGTCTATAGACCTATCTTGATGCTACGTATGTGTTCTGAGACTCTTACTTTCAGAGGTCTTTTTGTACGTCCCACATATTGTTTAGGGCATGGATACATAAAGAGGTATATTACACCTGATGTGTTGCAGTCCATATTGGACTTTAATCTGTATTTATTCAATTTATCCAAATAAAAAAAGTGTTGCTAGTATGATCCTGATCCTATGTTTCTACACCCTATACACTTCTTACACAGTTAGAAGCCTTTTAATGTTGTTTCTTCATTATCATGACCATAGACCTTCAACTTAATAGTAGGTGCCAGCATAAGTTTCATATTAGGAGTTTGAGAAAAAATAATCTGAGGTTTGTCATCCAGAAGTCGACTAAGTGTGGGATCACCCTTGAGTATATACCAGTGTTTCACTAGAGTCTTCTTCACTGCATGAGATTGTCTGCTGAATCTGCTAATGAATGCCAGGACTCTATTGTGTTCTTCCGATGGCAGTCTACTGCTGTGTATCTTCTCTTGTAATGAATAGAGCCCTATTCATAGCTCTATCCAACAGGGGTTCTGAATACACTTTAGCAACGAACCTTTGTCTCATTTCTTCCATTTGTGTTCGACAAATATCCAACTCTGAACAGGTCTTCCTAATTCTTCTGAACTGGCTGTATTGGATATTCTCTATCCAAGTGCATTTATAATGACTGTCAAAAGAGAGAAAGCTGTTACAATCAACCTTTTTTTTAAAGTCTTAGTGTGGATTTCACTATCTTTAATACAAATGTCCAAATCTCAAAAACTCTATATGGCTTTTTGAATGTTGTAAGGGTTATTGTCCTATAGACTGTAAGCTCAGTTGAGCAGGGCCCTCTTCAACCTATCATTCCTGTAAGTTTTCTTTTAATTGTCCTATTTATAGTTGAATCCCCCCTCTAATAATATTGTAAAGCGCTACATAATCTGTTGGTTCTATATAAATGGCGAGAATAATAATAATAATTGGCCGAATTGGAATGAAAAGAGGCGAATAGAAAGCCAGACTTAGAAAAAAGAGACTCCGGAGACTGCAGCGAACGGTAAGGTAGACTAACACAAGCTTTGCACTACACACTGATCACCTAAATGCCAAATGCAGGGAACAGCAGATGTACCTGGAAAAGAGATCTGCAGTTTTTGCAAGCTGTTTTAGATATAACCCCAATGAAATAAATGGAAAATGTAATGCATGCATGTTTTCATTAGGGGTATATCTAATAAATAGTAATTTAAAATTGTAATTATTTTTTTGTATTTTGGCAGTGGAGTGTCCTTGCTCGTATCTCTCTCTCTCACTCAGAGTGTGGGGGCAAGCTTCCCTTATCTCCCCATCACCTCTGTCTGCAGTTCACCATACTTCCAGGTACTGACACAATATTGACTGTTATATGACAAAAACATTTATTATATATAATTTGTGTCATTGATTTTCTTGCATGATGCCTCCAAACGCATTCTTACCTAATGCCTCGTGCTCCGCTCCACACACAGATGTTCTGCTCACAGCAGCGTGCAACATGGCGCTAGTCATGCCACATCTCACATTGATTGGTATTTGGATGCGGAAGCCAACTTACTGTTGTGACGAGACCAATTTCGCCAATGTGCATTGGAGGAGCCTGGTTGCCTGCCTGCTGCCTTTAGACTATGGCCCCATGTTGAAACGCTTGATTTTACCCTGCAAAGACACGAAAGCCAGGTAATTCGGTACTTGTCCTATTTGAACAGTGATACCCCAGATAGCTATGCCATGGAGCCCATTCATATAATGAAAGACTATGTGAAAGACTTTGGCTCCATGGCAATTGAACTGTATGTATGTGATCTGAACACCATTCAGTAATAATGTGCACTCAGATCTAAGCTCTCTGGGGATATGTTGAATGTACCTGTTTTATGCAATAGCTGCACAGTTATATATTTTTATGTATTTTATTGTCTTTTGCTACCATGTGTTTAATGGAGTTTTGCCTGTCCTTTGAGATAATTGGATTACTTCCCAATTTTCTCCAGGATAGAAGACTCTGTGGAACTGGCTTTGGGCAGAAAAGCCATGCTTCATTTGTTCACAAAGGACTTTGGTCTATCTTTTGGACCACTGGACCAATATGGATGATTTTGACATATGTTTGTATTTGGAGTATGCTGATTCTGAAAATGTGAATGTCATGTATACTTTTAAAGTCATGAATAATGTGGAAAAAATGTATTTCTCTGCCTGTGATAATTACATTAACCCATTGTGTAAGGTAATTGTATCACAGGCAGAGGGGATGATTTTGTGTGGGAGTGTCTGAGTGTATTGTACGTGTTTATTGGTTGTTTTACAAAACCCTGTGGGTGGTACTAATGTGTAAGAATGTGTAGATAAGAACAATTAACCCACAGCTCTGTCTGTTCCTGCTTGACCCTCAACACGGAGCCTTGTCTCGTTCTTGGGGGGGATTTATTGTATGCTGTTCCAGTTCGACTGCTAGGAGTGTAAACCTTTCGTATGGTTTTTTCCTAGTCGGCTGTTTACAGCATTCATATGTTTGAGAGCATTCATATGCTTATCCGGTTCGGTGCATTGGTGTCTTCAGTAGCTGCCTGTATATCTGGAAAGGAATATCTCCTAAATGGCTGTTAACCCCTTTTATGCCTGGGGGTGCCGTAACAACTGCGAATATAAGTATTATCGAAAATATCGGTAATGTTGGAGACAGATTCCAATGATTAGTAAAATGGCATATATCGGCTCGAATAAATGGAAAAGTAGATAATTGGAAGATTACAAATATCAATTCCACATACCAATTCCACAGTCCACCATCAGCGGTAGGGTCGCTGATACCTCTATCACTGCTGCTTCCACCACTATTTGTTGTATGCAGCCTCTGAATAGTGATTAACAGCATGTCCGATTCAACACTCAGGAGGCAATTGTTTTTTTTCTCCAACCTTTTCAAGCCGCAATGACTTGTGCTGCTGCTGCCATTGGCACTGCAGGTCCTTCTGCCATAGCTAGTTCAAGGGTTATACTTTTTGGTATCTTCACTTCTAATGAAGAGCAGAGCAGAATCTATTTTGTGGGGGTCATCATAGCCACACAGCCACTCTCTAGTGTACCAAAGTAGCACCCCCGTTGTCTGGTGTTGGTAGTGGTGATAAAACCTGTGAAAAGAATTTGGTCTCCCCTGCCACTGTAGATATAGCACTTGTGACAGACCCCTTTTTGGAGTAACAGATACCATCTCGGAGAATTGCCGTTGTATGTGGATTATTGTGGATTTTGGGTACTTGTGGATCCGTACGGTATACACCGCCACGTGGAGAGAACAATGGGTCGCGGCCATTTTGACCGCATGGACTAATGACCGAACTTTCCACACGACGAATTCCGACCTTACCGACAACGTACGCCCATGCTAGTCGACGGATCCAAAGTACCGAAATAAAGACACCGGATCCAAAAGAGTTTTCGTTTATATTGTATAGTTCCTGCGTAATTGGTGCAAACGTGTATCTGGCGAACGGCCCAACCGATCTAGGGGATTTTCACGTATGTTGTTCCCTTAGATCTCCGTTCCCTAATACACGTAGCACAATGTATTTTCGTTGCATATTGTGTGTGGTATTAAAACTTGTAATAATTGTAAAATATTCTGTCTGGTACAGTGGGAGTGACTCCCACTGTAAATGTATTATCTCCTCCGGATACGGGGAGGAGTTGTTGTATGGCATAAAAGCCCGAGTTGCAGAATAAACATTATTCCTACTTTGACCCTCAACACAGAGTCTCGTCTCGTGCTTGGAGGGGATGACTATTACTTGGATGTCGTAATTATGGGGAACCTGTTATGCCTTAGCTAACTTCGTGCTTGGGGGAAAGGACACCTTCTCAGCGGCGTAAACCCCTACTACACCGGGGTGCCGCTACAGCACTATTATCTCTATATGAAGAGTCATCTCACTTGTGCTGGTAAGAAACCACATCTGAAACAATACCACAAGTCTGTATTACTAAGCGAACAAGCACAACAAAAAGTACTAGAGAAGTACTAGGTAGTTGTCATAACCTACCACCAGTGCAATCTCCTCCACTACTACTATCATCACTCTCAGATTAAATCAACCGGAATGATGTGAAGAGTGGTTTGATCTCCTGTGGCTACAAATGTGTCAGTGGGCCATCCAGGGGGGTTAGAAAAGACTCTGTTTGTCCCATCAGTGTATTGTTAGGCCTCCACTAGGGGATGTAAGGTGCAGGGCCTTTGACTTGGGGTGCAATGACCCTCTGGATAACATAGATTTTTCTTTTTTATAATTTTACGTACATTCTCTATGGTGCAACTATTTGTTGCTCATCTTTCTTCGTTTTATTGCAGATGGGATTGGATTTCAGTTTGTTTAGCATAGTTTATGTGTCCTTTTGGACCTCATCGTCAGGCTATCCAAAGGGTCAAAATCCAAGCAGAAAGGTTCAGAAGTGGTGAGACAGGGCAAGGGTCCAATATCGAGAAAATAAGGGTAAAGATAGCTTAAAGTATCACTATAGGGTCAGGAACACAAACATGTATTCCTGACCCTATAGTGTTAACACCACCATCTAGCCCCCCTGGGCCCCTCATGCCTCCATAAATATAGCAACATCTTACTGTATTCAAGCCTGAAGCTGTAACTTTGCATGGTGTTTGCCTCAAAAAATAAAACAAGCTGTCTGCTGACATCATCAGAAGTGGTAGCCTTATCCAATCACAGGATTGGCTGAGACTGACAAAGAGGCAGATCAGGGACAGAGCCAGCATGATTCAAACACAGCCCTGGCCAATCAGCATCTCCTCAAAGAGATGAATTGAATCAATGAATCTCTATGAGAAAAGTTCAGTGTCTGCATGCAGAGGAAGGAGATACTGAATGTTTGGATGCATTTTAGGCAGCCATGACCCAGGAAGGATCTCTAACAGCTATCTGAGGAGTGGCCAGTAAAGTTATCACTAGGCTATAATGTAGACACTGCATTTTCTCTGAAAAGACTGTGTTTACAGCAAAAAGCCTGAAGGTAATGATTCTACTCACCATCCTATAGAGTTTGACCGGAGTCGTATACCAACGGAACATCGTCTTAAATGATTGTTCCTGTAGGGTTACACAAACAGAAGCAGTATTGCTAGCTTCCCATATCTCCTGCCATTCTATACACTTTAATTCTTCTCCCAGATCCTTTTCCCATTGATCAATGTATATTAGGCCACCCCACTCCCCGGTTTCCGAGCAGAGGTGAGCGTAAAGCAGCGTAATGAGACCTTTAGGCATGATTCCTGATATGCATGTATGTTCAAAGAACGTCATTGGTTTGTTCGCCGTTTATTTTATATAGGGTTGTTTAGAAAAAATCTTTGACCTGTAGATACCTGAAGCAGGTGTACAGTGTCTTCCTTGTTTAGGTGGCCGGTTATCTGAGCGACACCTGAAAGTTGAATTGCCCACAACATGTCCAAATCGCAAGGGACTTGATGGTAAAAGGGGGTGAAAACATGCCTCCCCTCCCTGAAGAAGATAGTTCCACCACGAGCGCAAATAGGAGGTGGCATGTTAGACAAGTGCCGTTAGGAGCTTATTGGACAGAAAGTGGGAAAGTTAAGTAATCTGGATATGAAAGCTCGACCCTGTGGAATAAATCACATCGCAAAGTTGGGGGAACCGGAAAGAGAATACAGTTCTCCACGATCACAGTGACCAGTATGTGGATGCTAACGATGTACGACAAGAAACGCACGAGGTACATGTAGATACATAAGATTTGTCAAGTGAAGGAGAATAACCGACCGACCTTGAGTTATGAAATAGGAACCGAGGATAAGTTGCATAACACCAACATGACAGTGAAGTACAATAGTTCGAAATATAATTAACCAGAGTGTGTGCGAAAACGCAAGCACATGCACAAATAAACGTATATATTCTGGTACACACGCCCCCCCCCACCCACCATATACCCACACATATAGATGTCTATAATGTATATCGTGTATACAGTGGCGTACACATGACCCACGGGGCCCCGGTGCGAAAATTGATCCGTGGGCCCCCTGCAACCACTGTGGGCTGGGGTCGCAACACATGGCGGCGGGCACCTGGTCGCAGGGGTCGCAGGGCTGCGACCCCTGCGACTGTCAGGGCCGTCTTTAACAAGGGGCAAACAGGGCAGCTGCCCCGGGCCCAATTGCTCTTGAACAGCCAGCCATAACAGCCAGCTTGAACAGCCAGCCATACTGAGAAATATCCCAGTGGGCTGCAGCAGGTGATGTAATCAGGGGCCCCCGGCCCTTTAAGAGAGCTCCTGACCGAGCCCCTGTCTTCCGGCCTGCTGGGAGGAAGTGTTGTGAGGTCACTTCCTCCCATTTAACAGAGTGCCGCTGGGGAGGAGGAGACATACATGGAGAGAAGGAGGAGGTACAGACCAAGAAGAAGACTCCCATCAGTCTCAGCCATCCAGCTCCCACTGGACTACAGGGAAGCCACACTTCTATAAAGGTAAGGAGGGAGGCTAAACTATGTGAATTCATATGACTCACTGTGTGTGTTTGTGTGTGTATGTGTATCTGGCTGTATGTGTATCTGACTGTATGTGTGTGTATCTGACTGTGTGTGTGTGTATCTGACTGAGTGTGTGTATCTGACTGTGTGTTTGTGTATGTGTATCTGACTGTGTGTGTATCTGACTCTGTGTATGTATGTTTATCTGACTGTATCTGAGTGTGTGTGTATCTCACTGTCTGTGTGTATATCACACTGTGTGTACATCTGACTGTGTGTGTGTGTGTGTATCTGAGTGTGTGTGTGTATCTCACTGTCTGTGTGTATATCTCACTGTGTGTGTGTGTATGTATGTGTATCTGACTGTATGTGTGTATGTGTATCAGAGTGTGTGTATCTGAATGTGTGTGTGTATCTGACTGTGTGTGTGTGTATCTGACTGTGTGTATCTGACAGGGAGTGTGTATATCTCACTGTGTGTGTATCTCACTGTGTGTGTGTGTGAATCTGCTGTGTTTGTGTCAGTGTTTGTATCTGACTGTGTGTGTGTATCTGACACAGTGTGTGTAAGTGTGTATCGGGCTGTGTGTCAGTGTGTGTTTATCTGGCTGTGTTTGTGTCAGTGTACATGTACCTTTGTGTCAGTGTGTATATGTACCTGTGTGTGTATGAGTGTCAGTATGTGTAAGTGTGTATCTGTGCGTGTGGCAATGCATACATCCCATCTAACATCGCACACAAATACAACCCTGCATTCCAACATTAACAATGCACACAAATACACCACTGCATGTGTATCTGTGTTCCTGTGTGTATCACTGTTTGTGTGAGAGCGCATACATCTCCGCATTCCTACGCCAACACTGCATACAAATACATATGTATTTGTGTATATATCTGTGTCAGTGTGTGTATCTCTGTGTGTGGATGTGCCAGTGTCTTTATCTCTGTGTGTGCACGTGTATTTATGTATGTGGCTGTGTGTGTATACGCCAGTCTTTGTCAGTGTGTGCATGTGTCCAGATGTTTGCATGTATCATTGTGCTAATGTGTATGTATATATGTGAATGTATATCATTCATCAAGGCAATCAAACAAAACATGCAACCACACCCCTGCAAACATTACATAGAACACACCCCTGAATTCAAACTCAAAAAGTATATAGAAACACATCCCTACACTTAAACACCAATACTACACCCTACATGCACACACATACTGTATACAACAACATGCTCACATTCAAATGCACAAACACTGCTCACAAATACAGCCCTGCAAGAATGGTCAAATGGTAGATCCCCAGCTGGCATAGCATCGAGGGAATTGTACAACAGATGAGGATCTATCTTTTATCTGCTCTTGCGCTAGAGGGGAGGCTCAAAACAATGTCTTGCACCAGGGCCCTGTCTACATTAGTTCTACCACTGTGTTGGGGTGGAGGGCGTGATTGCATGCCAGAGAGTGAAAGTTTCGGGGGAGGGCGAGGGATGGCAGGATCCAGGGGGCCCAAACAAATGCTTGCCCAGGGTCCAATCAATGTTAAAGACGGCCCTGGCGACTGTGGTATGTACGCCAGGACCACTACAGACACCCAGATCACATGAGCTTAATGAAGTGGTCTGGGTGCCAGGTCCTTCTAGTTTTAACCCTGCAGCTGAAAACATAGCAGTTTCAGAGAAACTGCTATGTTTCACTGAGGGTTAATCCAGCCTCTAGTGGCTGTCTCACTGACAGTCGCTTGAGGCGCTTCTGCGATTCTCACTGTGAAAATCACAGTGAGAAGATGCTGGACGTCCATAGGAAAGCATTGATTAATGCTTTCCTATGGGCGGTTTGAATGTGCGTGCGGCTCTTGCAGAGCCATGCGCATTCGGAGCTGAGAGACGGATCGGGGCGGAGGGAGAAAGGTGCTGAAGGGGTTTTAAACACACACACACTCTCTCACGAACAGACGCATAAACACTAGCTAACAGACACACACATTTACTGACAAAGACACACTCAGTGACAGACATACATACACACTCACTGACAGAAACACATAGAGACTCACTTACAAAACATACACTCTCACTGACAAACACACACTCACTAACAGACACCAAACAGACTCACTAACAAACACACACACACAAACTAACACACTCAGTAACAGACACACACAGTAACACACTTACTGACACACAAACTAACACACACACTGACACTCACTAGCAGACACACACCAGTCCAGTGGTGCTGTCCAGCGGCTGGTCCAGCGGGCGCGTGAGGGAGCACTCTCCCCTGAGCGCTCTCTGATGTCATAGTCCGGCATCAGTGCGGTGCACGAGGGAGCTGGGCAGAGACCGCTCAAGGGAGAGTGCTCCCTCGCATGCCCGCAGGACCGTCAGGTGACACCAGGGCCAGCCTCGGGGGGCCCTGAGGTGGCCAGCTCCTGGGTCACTCAGGAGAAGAGGCTGGCCACACTGGCATACATAACGGGTCACAGGGCAGCCGGGCCCCCTTGTGGGCCGGGCCCGGTCGCAGCCACGACCCCTGCAACCACAGTATGTATGCCACTGCGTGTATATCTACAGAGCTTGTGAGACTGGCCTAAAACTGATCCAGCCAGTGCGACACCTGCCATGTAGGGGGAGCCAAGTTGAGTGGCAAAGTATAGAAATCAATATGTCTTTGTGAGGGACCTTACATTGAAAGCAAAAAGAGGCATGCTATTACGATTGATGAAAAGCCGAATGCTTTCGGTCACGTTCATATCTAATTCAAGACCTACTAGTGCAATGTTGAATACCAAATATAGCTATTGCTGGCACCTTATGTGCCAAACAAGGTTCTGCTATGATACAAGGTTACAGTCCGAAGTCTAATAGAAGCAGGACCCGCCATGTCTCCTGTGTTACGTAGTATCAGACCAAGTATAAGTGCCGGTCAGGGACAGGACTTACACCCTCTAGTTGTTGAAATGTGTGAAATAACGTGAGGTAATTGTGTGTACCTTAAGAACGTACTGGCTTACAAGCTATTGCCAAGTGGTGAAACCATTAAACGTGGTTGGTGACGAGTGAGGCCCTGCTAGATGCCAATCGGCTTGAGAGGTTCTATCTATGCATTGGCGCAAGGGGATTTCATGGCCACCAAACATTGTGGCGGGTTGTTGGCCTCTCGGTGACTTGTAAAGCATAAGATAGAATGGGAGTGACAGGTGAGGCCCTCTCTATGCCACCATGCGAGGCGACTAACCAAGAGTTAGGCCAATGGGCGCAGTACCTCAGAGTATGAGGATGGGTGTTGGCCTCATGGGACCATTTACCTAAGGCATAGAGGCCTGGGAAAGTATTAGCTATTGGACACCTGGTGCCCTGTCAGCCAGTAACGAAACTAACTAAGGGAGGATGGGAAATGTCAGGTTCAACCATAAGTAGGGGGTTGTGCAGTTAATCGTAGATACCTAGCACCTAAGATATGATGATGTAACGTACAAGTGTGAGATGTAAGGGCCAAATCGTGGACCCATGCACCTAGAGGGAACGTATGGACGTAGTAGAGTGTGTATGAATAATAAGGGCCAAATCGTGGACCCATGCACCTAAAAGGAAATGTATGTTCGCATCATAGTATGTATGAGTAGTAAGGGCCAGAACATGGACCCATGCACCTAAAAGAAAACATATGTTCGTGTCACAGTGTGTATGAGTATTAAGGGCCAGATCGTGGACCCATGCCAATTAAAGGAAACGTATGTTTGTGTCACAGTATGTATGAGCCATGACATATAGTGATATGGTTAGTTACCCATAAAAAACAGCATGGAAAGGCGGTATAGGCAGGACAGCAGACACAAGGAATGAATACTCACCATTCGTACCAGTACCTGACCAAAAATAAATAAATAGACATACAAGCAAAAAACATGAGAACTGAGAAACCAAGAAACAAAAACAAACTGACGCATGAAAATCAGCAACGTACCAGTCTTAATAACCAACAAGAATAAATAAAGGAAAGTGAGATGCAATCGAGAAATATAACTAATACTGTGAGAGAGATGCAATATGAACACGGACCACTGGAGGGGCCTCCCCTGCTTGTCGCAGGACAACCGACAAACCAGGAAACGTGTGCCACAACAAATTTGTGTAAATGGTCGTGAGAACCGAAATTTAAACACAAAGGGAGCATTTGTTAGGAAATTACGCGAACACCATGTAGCTAAATTTGCTTGTGTAATTAAGACAGAACAAAAACAAATACATGGAGCATTCGACTGAAAAGAGACAAAAGCCCTACATCTACCGAATGGTATTAGGCATACAAACACTGCAAGTGAAATAGCCGAAAGCAAAGACAAATAGACGAATGATATGGAAAACTAACCAAACCACACAATGCAGCCCCTTCGTGCATACAAATAAACAAGCGTTTGTGCAAAACAAACGAAACAGAGGAAGGAAACAAAACAACTTGAATGTGTTCATGCGAAAACAAAGCTAAGTGTATAGTGCAAAACCAGGATGATGCTGTGTCCCCATAACGGCGGCATGAGAGCTGCGGGGAAGCTCCCAGGAGTGAGGTCTGAAAAGTCGGAGGGATAGGCGGGTTCCAGCAAGACCAGGGAGACCCAGGAGAGGAGATCCTGCAGACGGAAAGAAACATGAAACCCAGGAGAGAGTGACCACGTATAGGGTTCGCTGATTCAGACCGCGTACATACAGACAAGGAGCAGGTATGGTAAGGCTCTGAAGCGTTCAGAAGGCTGTGAACTGGATGCCCAGGGGCTGGAAGGATCAGGTAATAGTTCCCTCGAAGTGAAGGTAGCTAAATGGCAATTTGCACTAACCGGAAGTCCCGGTAGGCAAATTGCCAGATCGAAACGATAGTGGGGAGTGATCTGGTGTCCTTTAGAAGGGAAACCAAGCCCCTCCCACAACTACATGCCCAGCCTTACAATTTATGGAATTCAGCAGAACCAATGATCTGTAGAATTCAGACAAACTGCAGTTTATTTGAGAACAAATGCAAAGAAAGAATAGAAAATGACACCATGCCTTTTTAGAGCAAGCAGGTTTAAATCCATGCTTAAATCAGTGAGATCCAGGTATTAATAGAAACTTTCAGCATCTCTGTCAGCTAGGGCCACATTTAGTTAAAAGTATGAATATAGTTATTTTCAATTAAAATTTTAGGATTAACATGCAAGCATAGGCGTGCACAGCCTATTACATTAGGGTGTGCACCCTAAAGCACAAGCACACGCGGCGTGTATATATATATATATATATATATATATATGTGTGTGTGTGTGTATGTATGTATGTATATATATATATACACACACAGACACAAAGCTGTGTGTGTGTGTGCTGTGTGAGGGTGCTGTTAGTGTGTTGTGTGTGTGAGGGTGCTGGTAGTGTACTATGTGGGTGTTTGTGTGTGCGTGCTTGTGAGGGTGCTGTGAATGCACTGTGTGTCAGGGTGCTGTTTGTGTGTGTATGTGCACTTGTGAGGGTGCTGTAAATGTACTGTGTGTGAAGGTGATGTTTGTGTGTGAGGGTACTGGTAGTGTGCTGTGTGTGTTTGTTAGGGTCCTGTTTGTGTTTGTGAGGGTACTGTTAGTGTTCTGCGTGAGAGTGCTGTGTGTTTGTGAGGGTGCTGTATGTGTGTGTGGGTGCTGTATGTGTGTTGGTGCTGTGTATGTGTGTTAGTGCTGTGTGGGTGATGTGTATGTGTGTGGGTGCTGTGTATGTCTGTGGGTGCTGTATGTGTGTATGTCTGTGAGTGCTGTATGTCTGTGGGTGCTGTGTGTGTGGGTGCTGTGTGTGTGGGTGCTGTATGTGTGCAGGTGCTGTATGTGTGTAGGTGCTGTATGTGTGTATGTGTGTGGGTGCTGTGTATGTGTGTTGGTGCTGTGTATGTGTGTGGGTGCTGTGTATGTGTGTTGGTGCTGTGTATGTGTATAGGTGCTGTATATGTGTGTGGGTGCTGTATGTGTGTGGGTGCTGTATGTGTGTGGGTGCTGTATGTGTGTGGGTGCTGTATGTCTCTGGGTTCTGTGTATGTCTGTGGGTGCTGTGTATGTCTGTGGGTGCTGTGTGTGGGTGCTGTGTGTGGGTGCTGTATGTGTGTTGGTGCTGTGTATATGTGTGTGGGTGATTGTGGGGGGTGGAGGTACATTACTTAATATCCCCCCTCCCTTCTTACTTTATGTAGGGAGGGGGGATCTTTCCTTGCTGCTTTCCCTGGTGGTCCAGTGGAGGTGGGGGCAGATCAGTTATCCCCCCTCCCTTCTTACCTTATGCCTGGGAGGGGGGATCCTGCTGCTGCTGCCGCCATCCATCCCAGGTGGTCCAGTGGAGAGTGAACTCTAGCCCTGCAGGGCTGGAGTTCACTCACGCGAGATCTGAGCGTTGCCGCGGCAATGCTCAGATCTCGCGAGAGGAACCCGGCGGAGCTGCTGGCAATAGCTCCCCGGGTCCTCTCCTGCCTCCCTCCATGCCTGTGGGCCGGTATGGGGAGGCTGAGATCTCCCCTGCCGGTCTCAATACATAGCGCATGCCGCGGGGATTAGGGTGTGCCCAGGCACACCCCGTGCGCACGCCTATGCATGCAAGTCTCTCTTCTGTCTAACCTTATTTCATTTAGTTTGCTCACATATTACACTTGCACTAAAGTTGCCTTGCACTGACAGCAGTTTGGATATTTTAAATGTATTATAAAGTTGCTTTTCACACAGCAGGGGAAACAATTTTCTTTGCAATGGCTCCTTAGCTGGAGGCTGCTTCAAGACTGGAACAGTTGCAGGGTAATTTCTGGCAAGGCCATTATAGTTGTAAATGATTGCATGTATATACTTTATGGTTCATATTATATGTTTGACCCTTTCATTTTTTAATTAAATTACTGTGACTGGATATGGAAACAAACAAACAGTAAAAAAAGAACAGATAATGCACGCTTAAACTATGTGTTAAACTAAAATAGGTGTTTTATTATTTTCAGTTTATATATTTTTTTTTCAGCTGTAGATGCCAAGATAGGTTAGGGTATTGCAGGTTAAATCCAGTGATAGTAAGGCTGTGTAGCACTAATTAAGCAAGTGGTGTGAATTACGGATCAATTTTTCTTCAGGCTAAGTAGGCACATAGCTAGAGGCACTTAGTACGAATGTCATACTGCAGCTGAATGTCAAAATACACTCATATTACAATCAATTACTAATGATCATTGTTGCCTTTAATTAATGCTGGTTAATATTATCTATAGCATGGCATTACAAAATCACTGTACTATAAGTTACACAAACCTCAAAAAATGTATTTAGACCTCTGTGGATTGGTAATTATGTTCAGCAAATATACACTAATCAGCCACAACATTAAAACCATCTGCCTAATATCATCTAGTTCCTCCTCGTACTGCCAAAACAGCTCTGATGTGTCGAGGCATGGACTCCACAAGAACTTTAAAGGACCACTATAGTGCCAGGAAAACATACTTGTTTTCCTGGCACTATAGTGCCCTGAGGGTGCCCCCACCCTCAGGGACCCCCTCCCGCCGGGCTGGATGGAGAGTAAAGGGTTAAAACTTACCTTTATTCCAGCGCCGGGCGGGGAGCTCTCCTCCTCCGACCCTCCTCCTCTCCTCCCATTCGGCTGAATGCGCATGTGCGGCAAGAGCTGCGCTCGCATTCAGCCGGTCTCATAGAAAAGCATTATCAATGCTTTCCTATGGACGCTTGCGTGCTCTCACTGTTATTTTCACAGTGAGAATCACGCAAGCACCTATAGCGGCTGTCAGTGAGACAGCCACTAGAGGATTTGGAGGCTGGATTAACCCATTTATAAACATAGCAGTTTCTCTGAAACTGCTATGTTTATAAGAAAAATGGGTTAACCCTAGCTGGACCTGGCACCCAGACCACTTCATTAAGCTAAAGTGGTCTGGGTGCCTTGAGTGGTCCTTTAAACGTGTTGTGTGGTATTAGGCAACAAGACATTATCAGTAAATCCTTTAAGTCCTGCAAGTTGTGAGGTGGGGGCCTCTATGGATCAGATTTGTTGTTCCTGTTCAAACTGATTGAGTTCTGGGGAATTTGGAGGCAAAGGTAAAAATCTACATTAATTTCTTTTTGACCTAAATTTTTTTTTTTTAAGATCTCCACCTCTCCAAGGGATTTTTGTCTGGTATCCTGATTTTACTCCCAGCAAGAGCTACTCAAGAAATCCTTAGGTGATATCCATAGAGCAGTTTGTCTGCTCTGGCAAATGTGACTAATATTCTCTTATTTATTCTTCTGGTTGATTTTATACAGTGAGCACTATTGTTGTTTCCTTTTATTTTTTGGTCCACACATCATTGAAAACATTCTTCACGCATCCTATAAGTAGGGATTGTACCACTGTACGTCTTTCATACTAGAGCTGGTTTAAAGCTCTAAAAAACGTGAGTAGAACCATATATATTTTGAATCTTATTTTTACATTTTCTGAACGTACTGCACCATTATCCTCTCCTTCTTTTCACATACAGACCGCATCTGATATCCCAACAAGAAAAGTTTCCTTGAACAAGTTTGTGATTGCTCCTCTGGAAAGTATATACCATCAACATTTTTTTTTTTTTATTCTTTATTTTGTTCAGACTCAACAGAAATGTCCACCTAGCCACAACAGCTCATGCAGGCATACTTAGCAACATATATTAATACAGTAGCGACATATATATATATATACATAGCACTTTTTATATATTAATTGTGTAGTTGTGGTGTCGTCTATTGTTTCGGGCATGTCCGAGACCTGGTGGATTCTAGGAGTGTGCCTTCTTGGGGTTTGTCTTTGGACATGTGTTGTCTTATGGGTCTGTTTGAAAACCAGCTATGGAGGCGTATGTTGTATGTGTGGTGTGAGGTCCGTGGGGTCCCCCCAATGTAACTGTCCATCCAGTCCCCGGTTTGTGAGGGTGAGCCTCATCGTGGATGGGGTGCCCTAGTATGGTATGTGTCCCTCACCAGGGATACCCTCCTTTCATAATGGGTATGTTTGTATCTGTGTCTTCCATGTTCGTGTGGGGAGGTAGGTCAGATGCAGTTGCGGTCGGTAATGAACCCGGTTGTGAGTATTTGCGTCCCCGGCATAGGGTGCGAGTGCCGCTGTCGATGTGTCTCGGGTGTGTAAAATCTACTTTGGGGAGACCTATACGGATTTTTTGTAAACTAGGAAAAGGCAACTTTGATCAACAAAAACACTATGGGAAGGAGGAACTTGGGTGTTGACCATGTGTAAGTTCTTGGGCAGGAGGTCATATTCTGTAGAGTGCATTATCAGCAGTCTCTGGGGTTCTGAGGAGAAACCCCTTATTGCAGTGTCCCTCAGGGTATCTTTCGTTGGTGCAGCGGTCGGGTGCTCCTGGGATAAAGTCAGTGACCGCGTCCGGGTCCAGTCGGGCGAGGTCTGAGCTTTCCCTGCGGGGGGGGGGGGCGACAGTAGGCCAGCTGTGCGCAGTTGAGAGTCCAGTTCAGGGTAGCTCCGAGCTCGGTATGTGGTATTCTGATATGTGAAGGTGATCATGTTCGGTGTCCCCCATTTATACTGGATGCTCTTGTTCCTGAGGTGTTGTAAGAATGGCTGCATGGTCTTGTGCCATCCCATGGTGCTTTTAGTTAGTTCCTGAAAGAGGGACAGCGTTGCTCCCTCAAATGTTTTTCCCCGTGCGGCCGCCAACAGCTGGGCTCTGTCTTGCAGGTTTTGAAAATGGAGGATCAGGTCTGTGTGTGCCGTGGCTGGAGCTGTTGTGGGCTTTGGCAGTCTGAATATACCATCTAATCGCACTGCTTTTGCCTGTTTGGGTGGCAATAGATCGGCCAGCAGGCGCCTGATGAAGTGCGGTAGTTCTGTCTGGCCTATTGAACCGGATAAACCTGGGATGCCTCGGATCTTGAGATTATAGCACCTTCGTTGGTCCTCAAGGGTGTTTATCCGGTTGGTTGATATGCTTTGTTGTGATTGCACCTCAGTTAGTGCTTGTTCTAAGGATGCTATCCTTGCTTCTTGGGAGGTAGTTGAGGCCTCTAGCCTCAGGACCCTGGTAGTGACCCCCTCCATTGCCTCTTTTATACCGCCCATGTCTGCTGCTATGTTGGTTCTGAGCTCTGCCAGCAGGCTCTTAAGTATTGTGGGCCTAGGGTTGGGTGGAGGAGCTTGTGCCATACATTCTCCGTGGTCTATGGAGAAATAATCGGATGAGAGTGAGTATCCGTCGTCTCCCACCGCCATCTTGTCCCATGCGGACTTTTGCGAGTGTCGGAGAAGTTCCCCGATATCGTGGGTGGTCGGGTCTTTATCCGCTCAGGTTTTCTTATGCTTGCATCCCATGGCTAATCCTGGGTCGGTTATGAGCAGTTGAGCCCGGGTGAACGTCGGAAATCACCTTGTTTAGCATTTTGTTTGCGGTTCGCGTGGGGGAGCTCTCTGTGAGTGCGACCGCTCTGCTTCAAGCCCCGCCTCCATACCATCATCTTTTATTGGACTCTCTATCTTGGACATATATTCAATAATTTATATTTTATTTTTTTATTATGCTATTTATCTTATTTTATATTTATTTGTATTTAGGTCTTATTCTATCCCATTTTTAAGTGTATCTATCTATTGTAGACCTATTTAAGGCATCTTATGTTGGTTATAATATCCTCACCAGTGTCTTTTTAGAGTGGTGCTAATCTTCTATACTTTTTTATATTTTGTACTTGCCTCACTACTATAGGGGTAGAGGGATTCCCTTCCTTTTGGAGGAAAGCTGCTTTAATTTCACTTTTCCCAGTTTGTTCTACCAATCCTGACCCTTTACTACTGTTTCTAAGTAGTCAACTTGCCTGGGGTCTGCCGGGATAGGGGCTGTAGTGTGTGTGTGTGGGGTGCAATATGTGTGTGTGTGAGGGTTGCAGTGTGTGTACAGGTGTGCATTGTGTTTGTGAATGATGTAGTTTGTATGTGAGGGGTGCATTGTGTGTGTATGTGGGGCAGTTTGTGCATGAGGGAAACAGTGTGTGTGTGTGGGGGGGTGCAGTGTGTGTGGGGGGGTGCAGTGTGTGTGGGGGGGTGCAGTGTGTGTGTGGGGAGGTAATTGTGTGTATGGGGGAGTAGTGTGTGTGTGTGTGTGTGTGTGTGTAGGGGATAGTGTGTGTATAGGGGTAATTGTGTGTATAGGGAGTACTGTGTGTGTGTGCATGGGAGCAGTGTGTGTATGGGGGGTAGTGTGTGTGTGTGTATGGAGGGACAGTGTGTGTGTATGGGGGGAGTTATTGTGGGGTCTGTGGGGGTAGGAGGGTAAGTTAATAAATCTACTTTGTTTAGTTTTTTTATTAAACATAAAAATTATATCCCCCCTCCTTGCTTACCTTTGCCTGGATGGGGGGACATTTCCTCCAATCCCTGGTGGTCTGGTGGGGAAGCCCTGGTGGTCCCAGTGGAAAGAGTGAACTTTAGCAGCCTCAGGAGGGGGTAACCGCGGCAACGATCCGAGCTTGCGAGAGGAGAACCCGGTGGAGCTGCAGGTTAGAGCTCCCCTGGGTCCTCTCTCCCTCCCTCCCCGCCAGCTGTCAGCAAAGTGCTAGCATGCCAGAGAGGGAGATCTTTGATTTCCCCTCCGGTCCTGCAGAGCCAACAGGGGAGGCACAGTTCCCGGTGCTATCATCATAGCGCCAGGAAATTAACTTGTGCCTCCCCTGTGTCCTGGGGCGCCACGACACACAGTTTGGGAACTGCTGATATAGAGAACAGAGAAGCATCACCTTTAATATTGTAGATATGCAGATTGCATGAGCTTTTTTCTGAACCTTTCTTGCAATACGTTTCAAGTTGTCCTACAGGCAATATCACCCGGAATTATCTTTACCTACAGAATAACGTTAAATCAAATACCTGTCCCTATAAAATAATTGGATCACTTTTTCCATTTGACTGAGTTTAATGACAACTGTAATAGATAAATCACAGTTTTTTTGAACAGAATGTTTCATATATTTGTAACAGTTTACTTGGAAAATGTTAGCAGATGATGAATATGAAAGGACAATGCAAGGTGTTTCAAAGATGGAATGTCAAATTGATTCAAAATATAGATGACAACTATAAAATCTTTGTTGTAAAGCCCTTCACAGTTTATGTTACCTTGAGAACAAGACTTCACTGGCCTAACTAAACTGGCACATGGGTGCTAATGCATATTACCTTCAGCAGTCCATAGTACTTTTGTTAAAATCTATTCATAAAGATTATATTTTTTTTATTTGAAAGACACTAGTTAGGTGGCACCTGTTTAATGGGAGGGTTGTCAATCCTGGTAACTTAATTATAGCTTCACGTATACATCAAATAACAGGAATTGGGAACACTGCCTAGATCATTAGTTTCTGTATATTTCTGGACCCATGATTTGGAACCCTTGGTGAGGATTGGAACATTTGGAAGTCCATTTAATTTGCCCTGTGAAGTATATGAAGTATAGTGTAGTATTATGGTGTACCTTAAAGGATAAAGGGATGAGTGGGTAATTCAAAGGTGTATACATATCTTCAATGTTTAAAAGTAGATTGGGATCCACTCATATTATTCCCCAATATATTTTTCTATAATGTTATATAGCCAATCCGATAAATAAAGAGGTTATGACTGTAAAGACTTGAGATACAGCTTTCTAGTACATCTGGTCTCATGCCCAGCTTCACGAGATGTCTTTTGAGTTCACCCGCAAGTTTTTTTTTTTTCCACATCTGTCTGTAAATTATCATGGAATTAATTTAGTGGATTTTGAATATCTTCTAAAATAACATATCATGTCTGCGCTGAAGGACTAGACAGACAGGGATGAAAGCTGGTGCTGTCTGTGTCATTCCTTTCCTCACTCTTATAATTGTGCAATGTCCACGCACACCATGTAACACAGCTTATTTTTGGTATAAAAGCTGACAGTTTTTGATTTTCTCACCAATTTGTTTTTGCCAGAATGAGATCTAGGGTAATTATCTGTAAAGATGAGATTCAATGATTGGAAATAAAAAAAGATTGCATAATTGTAAAAAAAAAAAAACCAAAAAAAAAAAACCAAAAAAAAAAAAACAGAATGTCTATTTTTTTTAATGGTAGAATTTAAAACCACCAGAATAATTCATATTACATCTTTATTTGGGTCTCTTGGAGGCAGCATATTTAAAATAATTTTAAATAATTTTAAAAAGCATCACAATTCTCTTTCCTGGGCTTTACCTTTATGCCATTAGAATAACAGTGAAGTCTAAATGTAGAATACAGATTGCATCGTTTGATTATGCAGTGGCTTTGTACTCAATACTCAGCACTCCAACAAGTGGGTTATGTGTATTAAGGAAGCAATATTCCGGTAACTTTATGGATTAATTTGTACATATTGCCAGGCATTTTTAAAAGCTCAATGTTGAGACTAGAGGTATACCAATCTGTAGGTGAGCTTGCCATCAATGTGATTTGCACAGTTCACTTTAAATCCATGTGACAGTGTCTCCCATAATGTAATTGAAATAGTAATGGAAGGATAAGCAGTTTCAAGGCAATACTCAGGTTAAGATGACTCAATATGTGGGATAATCTAAAATGATTTGTTCACACTCTTAGACTAGGTCAATCTATTTCTTAACCTCAGCAAAACTATTATATAGTACTCCTATGAAAGATTCATTTTGTGACCCACTGCAATAGCACATTGCTTATTTCTTAGGACACCCATAATAACAAATCATATCACTGCACATTATATAATAGAAAAACTTTGTACGGTCATCATTTTTACATCATGCAATGTCATCAGAGTTGGTACTGTGATTGCTAAGCAGCTCCTGCTTTCATTTAGTTTGAACATTATGGTTTCTATAACTCAAATTACTGTAAGTTTGTTTAGGAGGTGCAATTTTTCCATAATGTTGGTATAGACTTAAAATTATGCCATTGAGGCGTTCTAGAGATTTCTTAAATTAATCATGACACTGAAGGTTGAGCAGTTTATAAGTGATTTCAAAATCCCAATATGGTATTATTGTCCCTTAAAATATATTTTGCTGTTGTGTATCTTGTTTATATTGCATGCTATTTTTAGATTAGGAAGCTCCTCTAGTGTCTGTCTAAGTGACAGCTTCTAGATCAGGCTTCCCCAAACTCCGGCCCTCCAGATGTTGCTGAACTACAACTCCCATGATCGCCTTATCTATTTCATTCATAGAATCATGGGGGTTGTAGTTCAGCAACATCTGGAGGGTCGGAGTTTGAGGAAGCGTGTTCTAGAGGTTTCCCTTGAAAGCACTGTAAACACTGAAATTAAAAACAAGAAAGAATATGAGTTATAAAAAGACAAGAGCTGGAATGTTAAGTAAAGGCAGTAGAAAAAAAAAATCGATAACAGTCGTTAAAACGTAACTTTTATTTACAAATTCCATAAAAAAACTTAAAAGCCGAAAGTGATAATGCAAAGAAGAATCCACAAGAATAAAATATAGCACACAGTGATCTGTAAAAACTGGGAGATTGACATCTGAGGTCCAGAAGAGGACGATCTAGATATTGCACAGAACCATCAGACTTGGCAGAGGACACAATAAAATATCACCTTAATCAATGAGAAATAAGGATATGTACTGTGAATGTAATCACGACAGATTCACTCTAGATAAGGAATAAAAATAAGCCAGACCAAGTATTGCTAACAAAGGTTAAGCTGATCTGTTTATTAATATTGTACTATGACTTATCTAAAGTATAACCATAAATCAGCATTAAATAGTACGTTTTTAGCATTGAACAAATACTTATAGACTTACCCTGCTTCCCCTCCTGCAACTGTGTCATCTAAAAAACTATTCTTCAATGTTCTAGCCACCTAGTTTTCCTGTACATGAAATACATCTTTCCCTTTGTACAGTTTTATCCTACTCCATCTAGAATGTAAGCTCATTTCCTGTGCGTGCAGCTCGTCTTGATGCAAATACATATCTATTAGTCCACCTATTGAACAGTGATGCAATTTGTTGGCACTTTATGAAAAATATATTTTTTGTTGTGCAGGTAAATACAAAGCAATGTTAGCGCCACAGCAGCGTACAGTTTTTTTAATATTTTTCATCTTTATTTGAAAGTTTTTTTTTCCAACAATACATACATTACATACATTAGACATAATACAGTGTTCACAACTTGTCTAACAACGAAAGTCTCACGTAATCATATGTAATTTTTAATAATAATCAGGATTAATATATCTGAACTTAACATCTTCAATTGTATCACCCCTGATATTAACTCATCTAGAACACAGCACCATAACATAAAATCAAAACAAAACATACATAGCCATGGTCAAAATCGTGAAAAAGAAAGAAAAAAAAGAAAACCTAATTCCTGCTGGAGCTCTGGAGAAATTCAACTTAAAATAACCCTTTATATATTAACAAACCTCACACTCACAAGAGGGGGAGAGATTTAGCTGTGTCCTAACCTAGAAAGCCATGAATTATATTTATCTTGTTGACCTCTAATTAGGCCACTTTCCATTTTTTATTGGAATTTCAATTGTTCATTAACTACCGGCCATGTTGGAACCAGAGTTATCTTCCAATACCTTGCAATAATCATTTTTTGTAGACATCAGTATATGAATTATCAGGGTGACTACATTGTTGGCCACGTCTCTGATGTCTAAATGTAGTAGACATATCTGTGGTGAAAAAATTAGTTCAAAGATTTTATCTTTGATATAATCATTTTCCAAAATAATTGAATAGGCCCACAGTCCCACCAGACATGTAAATAGTCCCCACATTCTAGATTACATCTCCAGCAGTTGGAATCGCGCATATTAGAACATTCACTTATTCTGCTGGGTACCATGTACCATCTATTTACAATTTTTAACTGGCACTCCACTAAATTAAGACAATGTAAATTTGTATACACTAAAATAAAACCCTCTCTCCATTGTTTGTAGCTAATTTGAATTCCAAGATCCCTCTGCCATTTGTTGATTATAGCTTCCAGGGGTTTATCTGGATCTCTCGATAGAAGTCGTATGCCTATCGCTATTAGTTTATTTGGCGACTCTTTACCAAGTATTTCTTCTAGCCAAGTTATTTGATTTGATTTTTCTCTGACGACATACTCACAACAGCGTACAGTTATACATATGCGTAGGTACAAAGGTTAAACAGTGGAATGGAAAATTTGCACATTTTTATTTTATAGCAACTTCTGTAACTAGTCTGCAGTGTTTTGGATTGAGTAGCTGGGTCAGTGAGAGTGGTGAGACATGCGTATGGTGTGCTAGTGAGTTGATTTAAGTAGGATGCATTAATTGAAACAGGCATGTAGCATGAAAGGCCTATTTCTAGTAACCTAGTAGTAGCTTGCATAACAATTGTAAGGTGTAAGGTGTGAGAGCAGATTGCACATTTTTTTGAATCTTAGCAGGAGGTATACTGCATTGATTCTTTTATTGTGTAGAGTAAATTAACGTATCCAGGCATTCTCACTCAGATATACACAGATTAGGGTACTTAATGGTAGGCTGCTAATCACATATTAAACACTGGCCAAACAAGTTGCGAGAGGTTAATAAACTGGTGCAGGTTTAAGTGCTGTAAGATAAGGTGAGTTGCGTAAATAACAGAAAATAAATCATATAGCAAGGATGAGTTTGTATCTTGATAAAACTTTGGTATAATGAACAGAAAATGGATAAGGCAGCTGAATAAACCAGGCTGCTGTGTGAGGTCGCCCAGCTAGAAAAGCAGCGTCCCGATACACCCTGGGTGGTTCACCCTATGCCTCGTTGGGGCTGGGCACTTCTCTGCTGCAGATGCCCGTGTTGAGATTTTACCTTTTAACTGGAAGCAGTAAGGTAAATTGTTAGTGTAGGACTCACCTAAGCGGTTTTGCCTTGACATGTCAGGTGAGCTTACACTTAAATAGCCATTGGCCATACCAAAAAAACCTTTAGTTACTTACAGAATGGCCTTAGATATAAAAAAAAAATAAAAATCATCCCATTAATGTAACGAAGTAGATATGAAAATTAGGTAAAATCAGATAAAACAAGGCCAACAAAACAAATAATATCCAACGTATTTGACATATTTCGATTCAGCGTAGCATATGTGACAGGCGCATCTTCATGAAATGTAGTTTCTTATTAGCAAAATGAAGTTTGCATTGTTACATAGCACAACTGCTAAGAAATACTAGCACAGCTGAAATGTATTATGATATATATAAAGTGTTAGCCATGAATAAATCTAGAACAGTGAAAATTCCATGTAATTTATTAAAATCCAACATCAACATACTATAGCACAGCTGCACAAAGCAATCTGCTTCATGTATTTCATACTAGATGTACTTAATCACTCCCCAAGGAAAATCCAAGGCTATAATTCAGTTTGCCGCCTTGGTACTTAAACTTGTCAAACCAACCCTCATAATCCTGTACTAGTTGCATTCTAAACCCTTACTTTGACCTACTGTCCCCCCCAGCCCCAACCCCTGAGCGGTGGGTGGGGGCCCTAAAATTAACAATAAAGGGGGACCTACTGTCCCCCCCGGCCCCCACTCCTGAACGGTGGATGGGGGCCCTAAAATTAACAATAAGGGGGGACCTGCTGTCCCCCCCGGCCCCCACCCCTGAGCCGTGGGTGGGGGCCCTAAAAATAACAATAAGGGGGGACCTATTGTCCCCCCCGGCCCCCACCCCTGAGCGGTGAGTGGGGGCCCTAAATACAAAGGGGGGTACCCTAGTCACCCCTGCCTCCCCAAAAAAATTACCTCCCTACTTACCCCCCTCACCCTAAAAATAATGAGGGGGGGACCTTTAACTAAAAACCTGTAAAGAAAAAAATTAGATAAAAACAACTTACCATTCAATGTTTTCTTTCTTCTACAATCTTCTTTTTTCAGCCCCAAAAAAGGCCAAATAAAAAACCATAATAACCATTGCAAAAAAAAAAAAAAAAAACGAGCGCAAAAAATAAATAAATCCATCTTCACCCATGGAGGGCTCCACGCAGACTGAGCTCTGCAGGGTGGGGGAAGTCTTATAAAGCCTTGCCACGCCCTGCAATTAGGCTAAGAACACTCTGATTGGCTGGTTTAAGCCAATCAGAGTGCTCTTTGTCATTTTACACAGCATTCCAAAGAACTTTCCCACGCTGTGTAAAATGTCACAGAGCACTGTGATTGGATGGCTTGAAATCCATCCAATCACAGTGCTCTGTGTCATTTTACACAGCGTGGGGAAATTCAACTTTCCCACGCTGTGTAAAATGACAAAGAGCACTCTGATTGGTGGGCTTGAAATCCATCCAATCACAGTGCTCTGTGTCATTTTACACAGTGTGAGAAAATTCCAAAGAACTTTCCCACGCTGTGTAAAATGACACAGAGCACTGTGATTGGATGGCTTGAAATCCATCCAATCACAGTGCTCTGTGTCATTTTACACTGCGTGGGAAAGTTGAATTTTCCCACGCTGTGTAAAATGACACAGAACACTGTGATTGGATGGATTTCAAGCCATCCAATCACAGTGCACTGTGTTATTTTACACAGCGTGGGAAAGTTCTTTGGAATTTTCCCATGCTGTGTAAAATGACAAAGAGCACTCTGATTGGCTTAAACCAGCCAATCAGAGTGTTCTTAGCCTAATTGCAGGGCGTGGCAAGGCTTTATAAGCCTTCCCCCGCCCTACAGAGCTCAGTCTGCGCGGAGCCCTCCACGGGTGAAGGTGGATTTTTTTTTGTGCACTCGTTTTTTTTAATTGCGTTTTTTTAATTGGCCTTTTTTGGGGCTGAAAAATGAAGATTTTAGAAGAAAGAAAACATTGAATGGTAAGTTGTTTTTATCTAAAAATTTTTTTACAGGTTTTTAGTTAAAGGTCCCCCCCCTCAATATTTTTAGGGTGAGGGGGGTAGGTAGAGAGATAATTTTTTTTGGGGGGGTGACTAGGGTTCTCCCCCTTTGTATTTAGGGCCCCCATCCACCGCTTAGGTGTGGGGGCCGGGGGGGAACAATAGGTCCCCCACTTATTGTTATTTTTAGGGGCCCCACCCACCGCTCAGGGGTGGGGGCCGGGGGGGGACAGTAGGTCCCCCCTTATTGTTAATTTTAAGGCTGCCACCCACCGCTCAGGGGTGGGGGCCGGGAGGGACAGTAGGTCCCCCCATTATTGTTAATTTTAGGGCCTCCCACCCACCGCTCAGGGGTGGGGGCCGGGAAGGACAGTAGGTCCCCCCCTTATTGTTAATTTTAGGGCCCCCACCCACCGCTCAAGGGTGGGGGCCTGGGGGGACAGTAGGTCCCCCCTTATTTTAAATGTTAGGGCCCCCACCCACCGCTCAGGGGTGGGGGCCGGGGGGGGGACATTAGGTCCCCCCCTTATTGTTATTTTTAGGGCCCCCACCCACCGCTCAGGGGTGGGGGCTGGGGGGGGACAGTAGGTCCCCCCTTATTGTTAATGTTAGGGCCCCCACCCGCTGACCAGGGGTGGGGGTTGGGGGGGGACAGTAGGTCCCCCCTCATTATCATTATGGCCCCCACCCGCCGCCCAGGGGTGGGGGCCGGAGAGGGAGAGGACAGTAGGTCCCCCCCTCATTATCTTTATGGCCCCCATCCGCCGCCCAGGTGTTGGGGCCGGGGGGGAAGGAAAGTAGTTCTCCCCCCCCCCCCCCTTCAAACACTATTGTGGCCAGAAATAGTCCCTGTGGGTTTTAAAATCCGCCTGCCTATTTAAGTCTATGGCGGTTCGCCCGGTTCGCGTGTAAAATGACAAAGACCACTCTGATTGGTGGGCTTGAAATCCATCCAATCACGTGCTCTGTGTCATTTTACACAGCGTGGGAAAATTCCAAAGAACTTTCCCACGCTGTGTAAAATGACACAGAGCACTGTGATTGGATGGCTTGAAATCCATCCAATCACAGTGCTCTGTGTCATTTTACACAGCGTGGGAAAGTGTAATTGTCCCAGTTGTGTAAATTGACATCAAGCCATCCAATAGCAGTGCACTGTGTCATTTTACACAGTGTGGGAAAGTTCTTTGGAATTGTCCCATGCTGTGTAAAATGACAAAGAGCACTCTGATTGGCTTAAACCAGCCAATCAGAGTGTTCTTAGCCTAATTGCAGGGTGTGGCAAGGCTTTATAAGCCTTCCCCCACCCTACAGAGCTCAGTCTGCACGGAGCCCTCCATGGGTGAAGGTGGATTTTTTTTTTGTGCGCTCGTTTTTTTTAAATACGTCGGTTATTATGGTTTTTTATTTGGCCTTTTTTGGTGCTGAAAAAAGAAGATTTAGAAGAAAGAAAATATTGAATGGTAAGTTGTTTTTATCTAAACATTTTTTTACAGGTTTCTAGTTAAAGGTCCCCCCCCTCATTATTTTTAGGGTGAGGGGGGTAGGTAGGGAGATAATTTTTTGGGGTGGGGGCGGGGTGACTACGGTTCCCCCCCTTTGTATTTAGGGCCCCCATCCACCGCTCAGGGGTGGGGGACAGGGGGGAACAATAGGTCCCCCACTTATTGTTATTTTAGGGCCCCCACCCACCGCTCAGGGGTGGGGGCTGGGGGGGGACAGTAGGTCCCCCCCTTATTGTTAATTTTAGGGCCCCCACCCACCGCTCAGGGGTGGGGGCCAGGAGGGAAAGTAGGTCCCCCCATTATTGTTAATTTTAGGGCCCCACCCACCGCTCAGGGGTGGGGGCCGGGGTGGGACAATAGGTCTCCCTTATTGTTATTTTTAGGGCACCCACCGCTCAGGGGTGGGGGCTGGAGAGGGGGAGGACAGTAGGTCCCCCCCTCATTATCTTTATGGCCCCCACCCTCCACCCAGGGGTGGGGGCGGGGGGGAGGACAGTAGGTCCCCCCCTCATTATCTTTATGGCCCCCACCCGCCGACCAGGGGTGAGGGCCGGGGGGGGGGAGGACAGTAGGTCCCCCCCTCATTATCATTATGGCCCCCACCCACCGCCCAGGGGTGGGGGCCGGAGAGGGGGAGGACAGTAGTTCCCCCCTCATTATCTTTATGGCCCCCACCCGCCACCCAGGGGTTGGGGCCGGGGGGGGGGGGAAGGAGAGGAGGTCTCCCCCCCCCCCCCCCTTCAACCACTATTGTGGCCAGAAAGAGTCCCTGTGGGTTTTAAAATCCGCCTGCCTATTTAAATCTATGGCAGTTCGCCCGGTTCGCCCGGTTTTCCCGGTTCGCAAACATTTGCGGAAGTTCGCGGTTTTTCTAACCGAAAATTTTATGTTCGCGACATCACTAGTTGCCACTGAACAGAATGTGAAGCTTAAATGTGCACATAGATGACTATTTGAGGCAGCTCACTGTAAGACCAGCAATATGGAAGATATGTGCAGGATAAAACCGAGGAATATGTGGATTTATAATATAAATGGAGTGTACATGCTCATGCAAATCTTTGTACAGGTGTCACTCACTACCTGACTTCCATGTTGAGTGGTCCCTTAACCCCTTAAGGACCAAACTTCTGGAATAAAAGGGAATCATGACATGTTACACATGTCATGTGTCCTTAAGGGGTTAATAATATTGGAACTTTTTGGGAACAACAGGCCAATTCTAAGGTTAGTTTTTGTCTTATAGCAAACACTGAAATGTGGATATGTTTGTAGAACGTTTAAGACAAAATTCACCTGATATGCTGTTTTACATTTCTGCCTGATATTATATTGTCTGGGTAAAAATGCATGATAATTTAGGCATTCATAGTTTGGGCTTTGCAATTATGAACTATATAAGTGTTAAATTACTAATACATGTTTCCTATATAATTGATCATAGAAACATAGAAACATAGAAACATAGAATGTGACAGCAGATAAGAACCATTCGGCCCATCTAGTCTGCCCAATTTTCTAAATACTTTCATTAGTCCCTGGCCTTATCTTATAGCTAGAATAGCATGCTTAAACTCCTTCACTGTGTTAACCTTTACCACTTCAGCTGGAAGGCTATTCCATGCATCCGCTACCCTCTCAGTAAAGTAATATTATTAATATTATTACATTGTTGCAACCAGTAATAAAAAAAGGCTCTATTCTATTCACAACCATTAAGTAACAGTCTGCAGTATGTACAAACCCAATCACATGCTTCTTGCTAAGAGGCAGACCTTACAATAAGCAAACACTGACTTGGTTTATTAGCCAAATAGAATATATTCTTCTTCTATTTACTTACCCTAGATAAACCCGGATTGAGTCTGTCAGCTAGCTGTTTTGAGTTGCTTATGGCATGTTTTTGAAGTGTCTAAACATCAGCATATTGAGTGATATTTTTGTAGAAAAGACAACTTTCTTTTCCAGTATGGTGGTTAGATTCAATATTCAAGTCTTATTAACTGACACAAATTCTTGTTAAAATAAAAATAAAAATAAATCTTTAATTAAGCAATGGGCACTTTTTCATATTAAAATATAATAATAAGGGGGAGAAGGTTGAGCGACTGCCGAGCTATACAGACTTGCTCCACATCTACTAAGGCTGTGGATTTTTTCTGGCAGCAACTGGACCTTCCTACCCATCCTGAGGAACACTACTGGCACCCAAACATAGGATGTGAACTCCATAGTCCATTTGTGCCACTGAATGGTTCTTCTTGAAAGCTCTTCAGTGGGTTATCCCATCTTGTTTTTTCTGCCCTTGGGTTACATGGGCCCTGGGTTTACCCTGTAAAGCTGGCTATTGGGGTTTTAATTAGGGCCAAAAGAAATATGTTGCTCCTAAGTTCATTTTATAAGTTTATGCTGATCATATTTATTAAGATCCTACCTATACATATATATTCTGTGTAATATGTATTAACGCAAAAATAAAAAATGCCAAAAAATATATAATTTCTGTTCTTATTATCATATGTCATTAAGTTTAGTTTTACACATTTCAGTGTTTTTTAATGCCTTTTGACTAAATGTCCTAATGGCATCTATCAATGAACATTAGTTAAAACGTTGTAATACCTATAAAGGTTATTGGAGTTAGAAAGAACTGCCCTTGCCCCAGTTAAGCTAAGTAAATATTATGTAAGAGAATACTGCAATATGTCCCTTTTAAGAAAAACAAACACATGATATGAAAAACACTGAGAATGTAATGGTTTGCCCATCATCAGGCTTATAGAAGACTGATTCCACACCAAAAACAAGGGTGGTCAAGATCTAAAATGCTGACAAACCCCCTCTGCACGAGTAGCAACATGAAGAACTTTTTTGAACTTCTCTGTGGCTCATGAGTGAGATGTAGCTGATCTGTATTACCATAGTTTATGGAGATTCTAAGCAAATGCACTTAAAGGGACACTCCAGGCACCCAGACCACTTCTGCCCATTGGAGTGGTCTTGGTGCCAACCCCCACCACCCTTAACCCTGCAAGTGTAATTATTGCAGTTTTTACAAACCCTTGCAGGGTTAAGTCCTCCTCTAGTGACTGTCTATCAGACAGGCACTAGAGGGACTTCCATGTTCTTAGCATGCATAGCACAAGGACCTCCAGCATCGCCGGAAACCCCATAGGACAGCATTGAATAATACTTTCCTTTGGGGAGGTCTAATGCGTGCATGCGTATTAGGTGTCCCCCCGCCTTCTGATTTCGGCGTGGGAGAAGCGTGGGTGGAGCCTACATAGGATGGGGCAGGAGGAAAGGGGGGCACTGCAGATATGTTTTCCTGGCACTGGAGAGTCCCTTTAAGCAAAATCAAACAAAAGATACAAGAACTCTGAGAATGGGCAAGAACTTAATGACTTGACTTTGGTTAGTCCACATTCCACACATTTTGCTCCAGATATAGGTCTTCCTTCTAGTTCAGCTATGCAAATATTCTATAGCAACAGAGAGTGTGATATGTCCCTTTTACTACACTGTAGCTTTAGACATATGGTAAGTGTATCTGAATATTCCCATTTGATAATGCGTTTTTGAGGTGTAGCTAAAAGATATGGCTAGCTAGAATATGTATACATAAGCAGAGTAAAGTAAGCAGATTGACTTCTCTTGAAAGAAAAAAAAAAACTTGCATCTAATCTTTATCCAAAACTAGGTGCCCTGTACAGAAACAAATCCTGCCTAAGCCCTACAGTAAAGGAAAAGATTGTACAGCAATGTACAGCACGATGTAGTATATGCATCTGCACCGCAATCCCACATTAATAAACTCAATACATTGTTTAACTCGTTCTGACGATTTGTGCTACAATGTAACTACAGGGCCCACCATTGTGACATGCTAAAAGAACTAAACTGGATGTCGCTGGAATCCAGACGCACCCTTCATCTTTCCAGCCTTGTGTTTAAGAGCTTCTCTGGAAAACTCCAACCTTACCTGAGAAAAATGCTCTCCTCGGCTGTTCCCACCTCCTATAACCTCAGATCCAGTACCAGCACATTATTTAGTCTACCTCAATACAAAAAGAAAGCAGCCCGATCCTCCTTCTCCTACAGAGCGCCGCAATTGTGGAACGACCTCCCGCACACTTTAAAATCTTCCCCAAGCCTAAAGTCATTTAAAAGATCCCTCTCTACATACCTCAAAACAGAATGCACCTGTCATGGTTGATTATATATTTCCTACCTGTTCTATGTTAAATTTTGTATATATTATGTATTAATATTGTTTTTGTATTTTATTGTACCCTAATGTATCAATGCAATGTTTTTTGAACCCAGGACATACTTGAAAACGAGAGAAATCTCAATGTATCTTTCCTGGTAAAATATTTTATAAATAAATAATAATAATAAAGTTATTTTTTGAAAGCTGTGGACATCTATGTAAGGATAGCCAGATAATCAAATCCCAAGTTGATATTAAATCTAGTTGAAACCTTTCTAAAAAACTTGAAGTATACCAGGTGAATGCAAATACCCCACAGGTTTTTATTTTTATACTCGACAGGCCTCATCTATACATCCAAAAGTCATTAACTCTGTTTCAAATCCCGATCAGACCACCTTATCAGTCTGTGCCCCTAGGCAAGATACCTAACGGTAATTGTATATCCGCTTACCTCACATGCTCCTAAATTGTATGTAATTTGAGTGGGGCCTTCTTCCACCTCTCAACTATCTCATTTGTATAATTGCGAAGCACTGCTGAATGTGATGGGGCCGTATAAATGCTACCAGTAACAATAGGTATATTACCTTACTCTTTAATCGCCATCGGAGTGATACTTAAAACACCACCGTCCTTTAAATATACATAGGGACTTTTTTGTTATTGTTGTTTTTTTTATATTACCTTATAAGTAAGGTAAATACAATTGTATAGGTGGTGCTGTGTATAATTATCGAGTGTTTAAATGGTAACTATATTACTTGAAAAATATGTTTTACAAACATAATACACATATGTAACAAAACCTCATAGAGAGAACTAGAACTTTAATTTTGAAAATCCTCCTAAGTGTTTATGAGTAAACATCCCTTTGTTCCAGTGATCTACAATTAGCAATTGATATTAACATGTTCTGCCCTACTATCTCATTTTACATTTTCAGCTCGGAATATCTTAAAAAGAGTTATACCTGGTTTTGAATCTACAGCAGTATAAATAATGATAATGCACCCAAGGAAGTCAGCAATAGCAACATTCTTCAAGTCAGATGTACTTCCAGTTTGGCTATTTTGACTTTAAATTTCTGGCAATTCTCCTCTTAGTGAATAATCCTGTTACAGTCCAGATAATAAGACACTGTCCAGAAAATGGTCTCCACTATAAACCCCACAAATGAGTCATCAAATTACATTAAGGGGCACTGGAGATGTTAAAAAATAAAGTGTACAACAACAAAGTGCAGATTAAGATACATTTAACAAGTGTTTATAAAGTTACAAATATTTTACATTAGTATTTATTTTTTCAAAATATTAATCCAGAGAAAGTTTTAAAATATTGAATGAGGCTTTACAAAAAACAAACAAATAAAGACAGCACTAAAAGGCAATTTGAAACATACCCAGAAGAATAAGTATGTTTGGTTATGGTAATTAAAGTGTCCCTTTAATTTATAAAAGACATAGAAAAACAGGAAGTAATAACAAGGTAACACTTATTTAGATATCAAAGCATTGAAACCTTTAGTCTGGGATTGTTTTATATATTTGCAAGGATTTCATTACATATTTATGCAAAGGCTACAAAATGCATTTTTATTGATACAACATACATCTTTGAATAATAACTACTATCTAATTTACCTGACAAGTGAATTAGCATATTGTAACCAAAATATAATATGCTGAAACGTTTACTATTTGTTTTGATAAAACACTGTTTTTACTTAGAGTATACCATGTTCTGCAGTGCTGGTTCCCACCAACTTAAAAAAACAAGCAAAAAAAATCCAGCTAAAACTCCCCTTACAATCCTATACAAAATTGGTGTCTGACACAAGCACGTATAGCATGCTGGAATCAGACAGCCAATGGTTCAATGCCATCCCCTCCTCCCCATTCCACTTTCCCCAATATCAGCATAGAAGGTTTGGGTAAGTGGAGGAATAGGTCGGCTCAGAGGGTGGACGTGTTGCCATTGGCTGTCTGATGTCAGCATGTGCGTGCTAGTGTCAAACACCAATTTTGCACATGACTGATATTAGCCAGTCTGGAACTCTTGTTGGCCAGGGAGGCTTGCAAAGGCTGTAGTTCATTAAATCTGCAGGCCTTTGCAAGCTCTTTTACGATATACCAGCAAACTAGTAAATGCATAAAAATGTGCATGTATGTATTGGGGGTATATCTGCTAAACAGAGTTTTTTTGCCCATTTGGGCAGTGGAGTGTTCCTTAACTTATAGGGGGCACAGGCAACCATTACTTATATACATTTAACACTCATATGTAAGCAGATTCCATCTGCCACATGGTGTGCTGTAGATGTAAATGCACACAGCTGTGCGGTGTGGAACTATGCCAAGTACTTTGACATACATATGTCATGATCGTGAAATAAACTAACCAAAGCCTGAATAAACAGGTTGTTATCTGGTAATAAAATAACTAAAATGGTTTACCTTAAGCTGATGAAATATACGTAAAAGTAATTAAGGCAGAAATGCATAGAACTGTATTAGTATATGAATTGATAATGCTACTGCCCTTTAAAAACAATAATGTTTTGAAACACAGCAAGATAAATACACACTATTGGCAGTTACTAAAGTAACACAATAGGCACCAAAGCCACTTCATTAGAATTCTTTAAGGACAAAGGTAATTGTCCATGTTCTGTACCAAAACCAAACTTGAATTTGAGCTATAGGTTTTTGTCACCAAAAATTAGGGTTTCTCTTCAAGTGTCCCAATACATATATCTCGATTGTTAAAGAACAAAAGATGGTTTAATTTTATCCGACATATACATATATAACTTCTCATTTATAATAAAAAAGTACACAAAAATTTTTCATGAAAGGGGGGGCGGAGCCAACAGCTGAACGGAACGGTCGCATCTCCGAAGAGCTCCGTGCTAATACCAGCTTATTTCGGCAAAAATACAAACTATTATCCCCCAAAAAACACTCGACCAAGCTTACAACTTATACAACCTAGGTAGCATGGGAAAGAGGAGCAAAAAACTGAAATCGGACGGCACACGTCCGGGAGCAACTATTGGTGACTTGTGGCGGAGAGCGCAGGGGGCCCTGGAGCCCAACATGGCGGATTACACGAGCTATGTAGACGACTTCAATAATTCCGACGACCCATTCTCCGACCAAGAGGAGATTGCCCTGCCCGCTTCAAAACCGCCGACAACACCTAAGGCACAGATGGACGCGTCTCCGGTCACAAAGGTGGAGATGAGGGAACTGTTGGCCGAGCTCCGACGAGGCATCCAGGCCGACATGGCGGACATGAAGAGAGACATCCAAGGCCTGTCGGTCCGCATGGATGTCGTCGAGCAAAACACAGCAAGCCATACAAAGCAACTTGCCACTCTGCAGAGAGACCTCGCCGCCCTACAACAGCAACACATCCAAGCGGAACATAAAATGGCGGCAATGGAGGACACGCGACGGGCCGCAAACCTTAAGATCAGAGGTGTAGCGGAGTCTGTCTCGGACGCCGAGGTGCCTCATCTCATTCGGCGGCTGGTAAGCACAATCCTCCCAATAAAGCAGGCCAAGGGCATAAGTATTGACGGCGTATTCAGAATACCCAAACCCGCAACAGCGCCACAGACAGCACCCAGGGACATTATTGTTAAATTCAATAAACGCCAAGACAAAATGGCAGTAATGGCAGCCACCAGGGGAATTACGCCATATACCTTTGAAGATATGTCCCTCCTTTTTTACTCGGATCTGTCTAGGGGAACTATGCAATGGCGCGCGGCCCTCAGACCACTTACCACCTTACTCCGCGCACATAGCATACAATACCAATGGCGCCCACCCCGCAAACTACAAGTAATCCACGGGACTGGCACATATCTCATATCTGACCTCCCAGAAGCGAAAAAGCACTTGGCGGCATGGGGCCTCCCTCAGGACGCCATTCAGCAGTCTGGTAGGCCCTCCAACTCCCGCATGGGGAACCCGGACACCTCCGAGACATTTGTCCCAAGAAACATCACCCAAATGACAAAAGCGGTAGACTCTCGCTGTAACCAAAGGCGGACTTAAAGCCCCTCACTTACCTTCTTGTTGTTGTCCTTGGGTCTATGAGGACTAAGGGCCACGGAGAACGACTTCAAGATCGCCCCATAAGACGCACCTGGAATACCGGCTGAACGGCGTATGAGGCCTACACCCAGACTGACCGCCTGAACGCAGAGTGGGACTCCTAACGTCTTTGTGGAAATTCTACTTTTGACACAATCAGAGACTTAAACTCCCTCTTCCTTAAATTTTGTTTCACTAATGTTTATTATTGTTACTTGCTTAGTTATATAATTTCACTCAGACACCACAAGATGCGAAGCCACATAAGTTTAATGTGTAAGGGAAACTCCCCGGCCATTCTTAAGGATGACTGACCTCTATTAAAATACTCCTAGAGGTCGGGCCGATTATGTAGGCATGCTAACATCACTGCACCCGCAGGGCTTTTTCACAGCCGCCTACCTCTACCTTGTGCCTCGCCATTTACAAGCCTGTTCGACCTTCAACCTATCTATCCCAGGCCTCCTACTGTGCCAGAATGCCCCAGACCGCCCAGGCAATACACTGGGCATGAGAAGGGGACACTACCACATAGACGTAGTAATGCCGACATTAAGGCACTCAACACAGGCAGTACTATTCCGCGGTCACCGTCTCACAACTACAATCAGCTTCTATGCTGACTATATGTTTTAGCCCCTACGGTTACGCGACCACAGTACATAACCAGACGGTAGTCTAACACGGTCAGCCACCGTTAAGAGCAAGATACATGGCAAGCAGGGGTAAAATGTCCCTCCCGGGCTTACACAGTGCCCAAGCGCCCCAACCACGGGCTTAATGCCCCCCCAGCCATTTATTACATCTTGGACCCGCTAAAACCCACACAGAACATGACTGCCCCAGACCGGTGCGGTTAGTATGCGGGATAGCTACAATTACCACTAGCCCCTGTCTTGACCTGCCCGCCCTGAGTAGCAGAACAAGGCTCATACCCCCTCATTTTCCCACTCGGAGAGGATAGTGAGGGATATAACCCAGGCTACCCTATCTCAGACTTACCTAGTGAGAACCCAGCTCACACCTCCAACTAAGCACACTGAGCTCGCACAGTTACTCTGAGCAACAACAGCCACACATTTCAGAACCTAAAACCACTCTCTTGTTCATATGTATTGTTTTTTTTTTTTTTTTTTGTTTTTGTTTTACACATGTTTATCGTTCATATGCACCCTGGCAGACTCTTATGTAAACTACAGCTGTAAAGAGTGGCTTTACTCATCTCATGTATTTTATCAATATACGCGCAGCTAGCCACATCTCACAGCAGACTGCGACATGTAAACGAGGCCAACTAGTCTTACATACTCGTGTATTTTGTACTCCTACCCTTCGCTGAAGCCTCTTTCACTATGCAACACTTACTCAAAAAAAAAAAAAAAAAAAAGTGCTTTGACTGTTAATACCCATTGTAATGTATGTTCAATTCTAACGTATGGATTGCCGTTGGGGTACCATACGCACTCTTGTAACCATTCCAGGCACTGCAAAAATAAAGAATTAAAAAAAAAAAAAAAAAATTTTCATGAAAAAAAACATTTCTTTTATAGTTTTGTCAACATTAATTTGTGTATGATTGGTGCACCTTATGAAATTTAGTGGGCCTGTCCTAAATAATGGGACGTTGTAGCAGTATGACAATTAAAATTACCCCATAAATGCATACCATCTATAGACATCATGGGCTACGTCATATGGTATAATTTGAGCACTATTACAGAGCTATTTTAGCTCCAATTTCTTTCAGCGATTATTGTATTATTTTATATTTGCATTTTTTACATGCACATTGCAATTTAGCAATGTATTTTGTAAACTTAATATGTGCTACTGTAATAAAAATCACAAAATTGTGCTCAATTGTTGTTGGTAAATTACAGAGTTGAATATATAACCTGCCAATTGCAGTTATTAATTTAAAAATGGCAAATCGAATGGAGCATTTTAGGGCATTACATTGAAATACATTCAAACCCTTCTCTGCTAATCTTGCCGTTATTTATCGTCTCCCTGGTTCCCCTCTCCTCTTCCTTGACCACTTTGCTGCCAGGCTACCTTATTTCCTCTCTTCTAATATCCCATCCCTAATTCTCGAGGACTTCAATATTCCTAAACCCACCTTTGACCTCTGCAGCCTCTAAACAACTCTCAATTACTTCCTCCCTCGGGCTATCACAGTGGGCTAATTCTCCCACCCATGTAGCTGGCAATACCCTTGACCTAATCTTCTCTTATGCGTGTACAGTATCTAATATCTGCAACACACCATTTCTCTGATCACCACCTCTTATCATTTGCTCTCGTGTACCCCTTCACCCAACAACCTTAAGCTTAACCCCCCTCAACTCAGGACAAACCTTAATTCTCTTGATCTCCAGCAGCTGTCAGCTGATATTGATTCACAACTGCTATCCATCCCTTCCCTCTCCTGTCCTTCACTGGCCATCTCCGCATATAACACTACCTTCACCTCTGCCTTGAACACTGCAGTACCGCTCCAAACAAGCACCTCGAGGAGGACATGCCCCCAACCGTGGCATACTAAATCAACACGCTACCTGCAAAGATGCTCCCGTTGTGCTGAACGCTCCTGGAGGAAGTCTTGCACCCAGTCAGATTTTCTCCATTATAGATTCATTTTGTGTTCATACAGCGCAGCCCATGCCCTCGCCAAACAGTCCTACTTTTCCTCTCTACTTAGTTAATGCTCCCACAATCCCAGGCATCTCTTTGACACCTTTAATTCTCTTCTTCGCCCTGCTGTGGCCACCCCCCAAACTAACCTTACTGCCGATAGCTTTGCAAGTTACTTTACCGACAAGATAGAACAGCTAAGGAAAGAATTCTCCCCTCCTTGCCATTCTCTTTCTCAACCACACATAGATCATGCTTTGCTACCCTTCAGACATTCTCCCTGGCTACTGACCAAGAGGTGGCTGCTCTTCTCCTTTCCTCTCACCCCACTACTTGCCCGCTCGATCCTGTCCCATCTCACCTGATTAGATCTCTCTCCACTTGTCTCTTGCCTTCCTTAATGCACATCTTTAACTGCTCTCTCTCTTTTGGCATTGTCCCTGCTGACCTTAAACATGCCACTGTAGTACCTATCCTGAAAAAAAATCTCTTGACCCGTCCTCCCCCTCTAACTATCGTCCTATATTCCTGCTCCCTTTTTCCTCAAAGCTTCTGGAAAAACTTGTCTTTACCCATGTGTCTCATTTCCTCAATTCCAACTCTCTTCTTGACCCTCTTCAATCTGGCTTCCGCCCTCTCCACTCTACTGAGACTGCGTTTATCAAAGTTACTAACAACCTAATCACAGCTAAATCCAAAGGCCACTACTCCATACTAATTCTTGTTGACCTCTCTGCTGCCTTTGACACAGTTGATCATGCTTTTCTTCTTCAAAGTCTTCAATCACTTGGTCTCTGTGACTCTGTCCTCTCATGGTTTTCCTCTTATCTCTCCAAACGCTCATTCAGTGTCTCCTTTTCTAATGACACCTCCTCCCCTCGTCCTGTCTCGTTTGGAGTCCCCCAAGGCTCTGTACTTGGTCCCCTTCTATTTTCTCTTTATACTGTCTCTCTTGGCAAACTTATTGCCTCTTTTGGATTCCACTACCACCTGTATGCTGATGACACCCAGATATATCTCTCCTCCCCAGACCTCTCCCCTGCCATCCTGTAACGTGTTACTGCTTACCTTTCTTCCATCTCTGACTGGATGTCCTCCCGCTTTCTGAAACTCAATCTCTCTAAAACTGAGCTCCTTGTTTTTCCTCCTTCTAATACTGATCCTCCTCTTTCGCTCTCCCTTCAAGTTAGTGGAACCCAAATAGGTCCATCCTTGCAAGCGCGCTGACTTGGTGTCATACTTGATTCTGGCCTCACCTCTGAGCCTCACATCCAGTATGTTGCCAAATCCTGTAGATTCGATCTTAAAAACATAGCCCGCATCCACCCCTTTCTTACGCAAGATGCTACCAAGGAGCTTGTCCATGCTCTAGTACAGGGGTAGGCAACCTACGGCACTAGTGCCATGCACGGCACTCGAGGTGTCTTTGCACGGCACTCAAGGGTACAAGAGCCAAACAGGCTCTGGCCTGTCAGGAGTCCCAGTGAAACTTAAGATATCTGTTAATATGAAAAGGTGGTGAAGGACAATTCTCCATTTATGCATTGCAGCACGCAGAGGAAGTGATCTCAGATCACTTCCTCCCAGCACTTGTGAATAGGAATCCACACTGAAGTAGAGCAGCCCACAGCCTCCTGTTGCAGCTTCTGTCCTTGAGCTGTACCTGGCCAGCCTGGTCCCCACTAAAACCCAGGGAAGCCTCAGAGCTGCAGAATAACCCTCCCCTCATTCAAATAATACAAACACACACACAGTCCGCACAAACACAACACCACCAACAATCCACATACATGCACACAACCCCACATGCAGCCTCTCACATGCAATACCCCAAACAGCCCCACACATACACACACTACCAAATACACAATGTGACATATCCATCCACACACAATTCCACAAACAGCCCCCATACACAGCCCAAATTCATAGGTATTATACATGATACCACAAACTATTAATGAACATATACAATATAATAGCTCATATACGCACAAATACAATGATACAAAGCAAATGCAGTATAAATAACACAAGCAGAATATGGCAACATACACACCTCAATTTAAAGAAATAGGACCGGCACGCTACAGGACATCACAATCATATTTTGGCACAGTGCTGCTAAAAGGTTGCCTACCCCTGCTCTAGTAATTTCCCGCATGGATTATTGTAACCCTCTCCTGATTGGTCTTCCCAAAAGCCGTACTGCTCTGCTACTGTCTGTAATGAACGCTGCCGCAAGACTGATTTTCCTCTCTAGTAGGTTCTCTCACACCTCAACCCTCTGTCAGGCCTTACATTGGCTTCCTGTATGCTATAGGAGTCAATTCAAGGTACTAATTCACACCTATAAAGCACTGAACAACTCAAGCCCCTCTTATAGCTCTTCACAGATCCATAGGTATGTACCTTCTAGGTCTCTCTGCTCTGCCCATGACCACCTCCTGTCCGTTGTTCGCACCCGTACGGCCAACTCACGCTTGCAGGACTTCTCGCGGGCGACTCCCTTCCTATGGAATAGCCTGCCTACCGCCATCAGACTCTCCCCAAGTCTTGCATCTTTTAAGAAGTGCCTTAAAACCCATCTCTTTAGGAAAGCTTATGGCCTCCCAGACTAACCTCTACCTCACATACCTGTCTCTTACGCTCTCCTAAAGGGCAGCACTCTACTCTCTCCTCCAGCTCTGCTTCACTCCCACCCTATTTGATTGATATTTCCTGTCCTATTGTGTTTTACACCCCACCTCCTATAGAATGTAAGCTCGCTTGAGCAGGGTCCTCTCCAACCTATCGTTCCTGTAAGTTTTTGTAATTGTCCAATTTATAGTTAAATCCACCTTCTCATCATATTGTAAAGCGCTACGGAATCTGTTGGCGCTATATAAATGGCAATAATAATAATAATAATAATAATAATAATATGTTTCTATGTTTCTACAGTGAAAACCCCTTCTAGTGACTTACCTGGGTCCAGCGCCAATGTCCTTTGGCAATCGCTTTCGTCTGCCACCGCTCCTTCCCCGCCGCCGTCAGCTGACTTTACCTTGATTACCTTAAGGGTGCTGGGACACTGCACCCAGACCACTTCAATGAGTTGACGTGGTATGGGTGCCTATAGTGTCCCTTTAATCTTAATCCCAGTCTAAATTCTTAATCAAACCCTAGTTATAAACCAAATCATAAGCACAAATCTAACCCTAAATCTAATAATAAACATCACCTTAAATCTAACCATAATTCTGTACCTAACCTCGATCCTAACCTTATAAATAGTGGATTTCAGCAGAGGGATTCCCTTGCTGGCCCTAACCCTAATCCAAACCATAATCTAAAACCTAATCCCAATCCTAAAATCAATTCTAAACCCATCTTAAATATAAACTGAATACTAAACCTATAATTTATTATAAACCTAATCTTCATCCACAATATCAATCCCTAATTTAATCCTAATCAGTAGTGATATTAAGAAAGGAAAAGCTAAGCTAAAACAAAGTGGTATATTGTTGCCATCTAATGGCTATTTTCAGTATGATAGCTTCCTATCTTTTTTATTGAATATAATATGCCCAATGCATTGAACTCAGAGCTGGGCAACTGACCATGTTCAGCAATCATCAAAATACCATTGGGACATGGAGGGAGAACCTCCAGTTTTTAAACCCTAGATCCAGTGAGAGAATCACCATGGCTGAGCTTGATCACTACGGTATTTAAACGGTATGCATTTTTAGTCATATAATCATGATTTTCAAAGTGAGAACAGATGTCTGAAATAAAGAAGGATAATTAAACAAAATAATCAAATGTTGACTTTTTGAAGAGGACATCTCATCCAAATAGGGTGGGATATTAAGAAAACTTTGAATATTATAATGAAATTAAATATATAACTATGGAATATATAATTTTAAACACAAAATGCAAAAGTTATGTCTACCTTTGCTTTCAAGTAATTAAAGCATCAAAGACAAAGAACCCAACTACCAACATACATTTAAGGGTAATAGGTAGGCAAATTAGATTATTATTTTTTTGAGGTGTAGTGTGTACTAGTTATGGAGAAATTAATTACGATAAAAGTGCTATTCTGGTACAAAGAGCTAAATAAGGAGCCATGAAAATCAATAGAACGTTTCTCAATATTTAACACTTTGCATCAGAAATAGCAACTGTTTTGCCTACCATTTAATAGTTAGCCTCACCCGTGGTTAGTGTCGTTGGCCAGTGATCTGGCCAGCCGGCACATGATTAACCCTTGCACTGCTGACGATTAGTGCTGCCAACAGGCAAGTGGTTCTTCAAATTATCGTTGACTTTCAAAAAGCAAATGGAAAAAAATTTGCGAGTGTGCATCCTACCGAATGCATTTGGGCCCAAATTTTTTTTAAAAGTTGGTGTTTTATAAATATTCTAAATCCTATATTTTGTGTAGTGTTTGGATGCTAAAACACTGATTTTAATGTGGACACTGAATGCATCTGACTGATTGATTCAGATTCAGTCAGGTTTGCCTAATTCCGAATGGATTCGACTTTAGTAAATATAAGGATTGCAATTTTTGGGATTCAACCGTTTCCACCAAATTTCCACCAAAATCCAGCGCTTAGATAAATTGACAGGGTTAGCCGCTAAACCATGGGTCGTCAACCTGGTCCCTACCGCCCACTAGTGGGCGTTTCAGGATTCCAGGTGGGCGGTAGGGATTTTCAATTTTTTTTTTTATAAATTGGGCAGGCGGGCGCGCGCGAGCCGGCGGTACCACTGTGACTGGGTACCGCCATCACCACTTGCGGCCCCGGCGGCAAACCGCCGGGGCCGCATATGGAGGAGTCCATCGGGTGGCCCATGCTGTCAGGGCCACCCGATGGATGTGGATTGTGAGGGGGCCCGGTCAGCGCTGGGCGCTTTAACAGCGCGACCGGGCCCCCTGTGATGACATCAAATCTGCTGGGAGGAAGTGATGCTAAAACACTGATTTTAATGTGGACACTGAATGCATCTGACTGATTGATTCAGATTCAGTCAGGTTTGCCTAATTCCGAATGGATTCGACTTTAGTAAATATAAGGATTGCGATTTTTGGGATTCAACCATTTCCACCAAATTTCCACCAAAATCCAGCGCTTAGATAAATTGACAGGGTTAGCCGCTAAACCATGGGTCGTCAACCTGGTCCCTACCGCCCACTAGTGGGCGTTTCAGGATTCCAGGTGGGCGGTAGGGATTTTCAATTTTTTTTTTTATAAATTGGGCAGGCGGGCGCACGCGAGCCGGCGGTACCACTGTGACTGGGTACCGCCATCACCACTTGCGGCCCCGGCGGCAAACCGCCGGGGCCGCATATGGAGGAGTCCATCGGGTGGCCCATGCTGTCAGGGCCACCCGATGGATGTGGATTGTGAGGGGGCCCGGTCAGCGCTGGGCGCTTTAACAGCGCGACCGGGCCCCCTGTGATGACATCAAATCTGCTGGGAGGAAGTGATTCCCCGGTCACTCCTCCCAGCATACAGAGAGCCGCGCGGGAGGAAGGAGGAGGAGGGAGTCAGAGTGGGAACTCTGACTCCAATGCACCTGAGCCACCACTGGACCCCAGGGAAAGTCACCCTCCTGCACCTTAAAGGTAGGAAACAGGAGGGTGACTTAAATATAATGTGTGTTTGTTTGTGTATGTGTCTTTGTATGTATGTCTTGTGTGTGTCTGTATGTATGTCTTGTGTGTGTCTTATGTAAGTGTCTTGTGTGTGTATGTCTGTATACATGTGTCTTGTCTTTGTATGTATGTCTTGTGTGTGTCTTATGTGTGTGTGTCTTGTCTTTGTATGTATGTCTTGTGTGTGTCTTATGTATGTGTCTTGTGTGTATGTCTGTATACATGTGTCTTGTGTTTGTATGTATGTCTTGTATGTGTCTTGTGTGTATGTCTGTATACATGTGTCTTGTGTTTGTATGTATGTCTTGTGTGTGTGTCTGTATGTGTGTCTTATGTATGTGTCTTGTGTGTGTGTGTATGTCTGTATATATGTGTGTCTTGTCTTTGTATGTATGTCCTGTGTGTGTCTTATGTATGTGTCTTGTGTGTGTGTATGTCTGTATACATGTGTCTTGTCTTTGTATGTATGTTGTGTGTGTGTCTTTGTATGCATGTCTTGTGTGTGTGTGTTTGTATGTATGTTTTGTGTGTCTTTGTATGCATGTCTTGTGTGTGTGTGTTTGTATGTATGTTTTGTGTGTGTGTGTGTGTGTGTGTGTGTGTGTGTCTTTGTATGTATGTCTTGTGTGTGTGTCTTTGTATGTATGTCTTGTGTGTGTGTGTGTCTTTGTATGTATCTATTGTGTGTGTGTGTGTGTGTGTGTGTCTTTGTATGTGTGTCTTTGTATGTATGTCTTTGTATGTGTCGTGTGTGTCTGTCTGTATATATGTGTGTATGTATGTGTCGTGTGTGTGTATGTATGTGTGTCTGTTTCTTGTGTCTATCTGTATGTGTATGTGTCTTTGTATGTATGTCTTTGTGTGTGTGTGTGTGCCTGTCTGTCTGTATGTCTGTATGTGTGTCTGTATGTATGTATGTATGTGTGCCAGTCTGTTATAGTGGGATACCTAGCTCAGCCTTCCTACTGGGCATTGCTATAAGGAAGGTTAAAAAAAGGGGGAAAAAAGGTGGGGAGGGGAATTAAGGAGGGAGAAGAGGGGAGCTGACGCACAGATGAGAAATCATATTATGCGCAAACAGAGAAGTCGTCTGAATATCACCGAAAGAGGAGACCTTCGTTTGTTCCTTACAACCTCAAGGATCTCATTAATCACTAGTAAAGGTAATTTCAATTTACTTTATTGTTTTCTCATTAAACTTTTTATAAAGTTAAAAAAATTATAAACATGCATTAATTGCAAATAAAAAGATAAATGTACGTACATTTATTTTTTTTAAAACACCCTCCTTTCGAAAAAAATATTCCGCACTTGCGCGAAAACTGGTGGGCGGTAAGGAAATTTTTTCAACCAAAAAGATGCATTAGTGGGCGGTAGTTAGAAAAAGGTTGACTACCACTGCGCTAAACAGTAGATTTCATAAAAAAAAAATTAGAGGTAAGGGAGTATTCCCACCCGGGTGCCCCAGGAAGGAGTGGAAAAACCCCAAAGTCACACTAATAGGTCAAAGGAGCCAGGCACTCCTAGTAGTTTCATCAAGCAGGCATACTTTATTTAGGAACAGTGTACAGCAAACTTTTAGACCTTAATCGAGCTTTTGTCAAGCCTAATACAGTAGTTTCATTACTACAAAGTTGTTTACCTGGCGTTATAGCTCCCTATAGTGCCCCCATCCATAAAGGCCCCTTTGTGGTGCATAAGGGGCTAAAAATTCTTCTGTCACTTACATGATTCCATCGGCGATGTCATTCGGCGCTGGTTCAGGCTCCGCCTCCGCTCTTCCCCTGCCAATGTCACCTAGCCGGGGGACCTAATACACATGCGGGACTTCCCCTATAAGAAAGCTTTTATATGGTATTTTTGGTGACGCTGGATGTCCTCATGCATAATGTGAAGACATCCAGCATCAGTTAGGCAATGATGTGTCGCCTAACAACCCAGAAGTCACTCTAGTGGCTCTCTGATAGACAGCCACTAGAGGTGGAGTAAACTCTGGCAGGTAATTATTGCAGAATAAAAACTGCAATAATTACCACTGCAGGGTTAAGAGACATGGGCACTGCACCCAGACCACTTCAATTAGCTAAAGTGGTCTGGTTGTCTATAGTTTCCCTTTAGGCTTCACAAAGGTTTAATTGTTGGCCATAACTTTGCTGTACACTGTTCCTAAATAAAGACTGGCTGCTTAAGAAAACTACTGGTTCCTGGCTCCTTTGATCTACCAGTGTGGCTTTGGGGGTTCCCCATACCTTCCTGGAACACCTAGGTGGGAATACTCCCTTATCTCAAATGTTGTACAAAATCTACTGTTTAGGTAGTGAGATACCCTATCAATTTAATTGGGAATAGGGGAAAAGCAGAATTGAGCATTTTGACCACTTCTGGAGAAAGGCATCCATTATCCTTCCTGATCCAATCTTCAAATGTTAAACAGTCATCAGATACATTAATATCATGTGGGATCACATGAATATCTACTGAAATGACTGACTGATAGCACACATGCTGTCATTTTTCTCTGGTTTGCTTGAGGTTCATTTGCTATTGATATGTTTCACTTTGTTATAAAATGTCCCTGAATTACCTAGCTTTCTGCAGAAATGAATTACACCTTTTATACAGTAGGATATCCTATGTTTTTAAAAGACTAAAATATATTTCAATTAGTTAAAATGAAGTTTTATTGCAGAATTGGCATTAATTTACTTTCCTTTACCTACAAAATTAAAATAACTACTAACCTTCATAAAATAAGAGAACGCAGGATTAAATTACAATTTATTTTTCTGGCAAAAAGTAATGGAAAGTATTGCTAATGTTCTAATACAATAATTCTGAAAACATATATTAGTGAAGAATGTAGCATGAATTAGGAAATAACATTGAACACTGGGAACCTTAATATGAAAGGATTAATATTAGAATGTGAAATTTTAGATTGGCTTATCCTGTTATTAGTGCGGAGTCATTTAATGGAACGTCTTGGTCAGTTTATTCAACTCAAAATTAGGATTAATGAGATGGCTTTGTGCATAGGTGGACTAGATCAAAGTCAACGTTTGAAAATATATCAGATCCAACTATTTTTAAAATGTTTAAGACACTCTCCAGGCAAGTACACAAACAAACATGACAAAGCAGAGTGCATTTTTTGTGGCATGTCAGTGTCGTGTTTTTGCAGCAAAAAAATCAGTAGCACTCTGTTAGCTATTTCTACACGTGTTGCTCTTTGCCTCTTAACTGTTTGTACTGCCATTTATATTGATATTGAGTATCACTTTCTACTCTTTTTTTTCTACTCTTTAGCTCTTTGCACTATAATTTGCGTTCTCTTCCCTTTTATTTTTTTCTGTCCCTTCTTTCTGTGCTCTACAGCTATTAATATATTTTATTCTTAAATATGTATCTTGTATAAAATGCTTAAAAAAACAATAATAATTCAGCAGCTTTGTTTAGGATTTGGATGCACACTTTTTTTGTTTTGTTTTTATTTATGGGGTACATTGCAGCATACAATACAGTAAAGAAATTGTGTCACATTGTAATTGCATACGTGTTACAATACCCTTATAAAGAAAAGCTTAAAAGAAAAAAAGTAAATGAACAGATAATCAGGCCATGGTCATATCATATACAGCAAAACATCAAAAATAACTCCCTGGGATTCACTAGATTGTCTCCTGAGTAACAGGGTCGGCGAGATCGGCCTTGGGGCTACTGTTGTTTGATATCATGGATAGCAATATGACCCTGTGGGTTAGCTCGCCTCAAAGGGATGCCAATATTAGCTGGTGATCATATCCTGTGTAGTTGGCAGAGGGATAAGGGGCTTTTGCGTCTACTATCCTTTTGTGTGGTAAGAGACCCAGGAGTTCCATCTCTGCCTATTGGCTTAGCGCTTATTTAAGGAGAAAGCTGTAAGTTTTTTCACACATCTAATGTCTTTTACCTTGTCCCTTCACTCCCTCAAGTTAGGTGTGTGCGGAGACCTCCAATGTAGGGGGATGAGTGATTTATCTGCTGTCAACATCAGTGGGAGGCTGCATTGTTTCAAAGTAAGAAGAGGTATAACAGTGTGAACTAAAAGAACAGCCACTAATTTGCTTTATTATAGTGAGTACTGCATCCCAAAAACTCAGAATTGGCAAGCATTGCCACCAAATGTGAAGCAAGAAGCATTTATATATATATAGATTTTTTTTTTTTTTTTTACTTATTTATTTTTTTTTTTTTATCTGTATCTGGGGAAATGAGTGTTAGCAAGATTGTTAGTTTAACTCAATGCACATCTTGTTGCATGTATGGATGCCTGGATGTACCCGTCCATGGTCCATACCTCTGTGATGGTTGTGTGCGAGTGGCTTCTCTGGAAGCTCAGATTGGAGATCTTGAGAAGCAAATCGCAACTTTGAGGGAGATCGACAATCTTGAGAGGAGTCTGCTGCTGACTGAGCAGAGTTTAGTGGGGACAGGTAGTGGAGAGGGAGGAGATATGACAGATGGGGAACAGGCATGTAGCTGGGTGACAGTGGGGCGAGGAAGCAGGGGGGGAGGGAAGAGGAAAGGGCTAGCTAGTCCTGATTTGGTGCAACCTAGCAGATTTGCCCGTTTGAGGGAAGATGTTGGGAGCATCAGCTCAGGAGTAGCTGTATTAGAGGAAGCTGTTACTTCTAACAGCCGAGGTGACAGCCCCTCTAGTACGGGTGGGGATCAAAATGTAAGGAAGGCAAGACAGGTTGTGGTGGTAGGGGACTCTATCATTAGGAGAGCAGATAGGGCAATCTGCCACTCTGATCGGCTCAACCGGACAGTTTGCTGTCTCCCGGGTGCTCGGGTCCGGCATGTTGCTGACAGAGTGGATGGATTATTGGGAGGGGCTGGGGATGACCCAGCGGTCATGGTCCATGTTGGTACCAATGACAAAGTAAGAGGAAGATGGAAGGTCCTAAAGAATGATTTCAGGGAATTAGGTAGCAAACTCAAGAAAAGGACCTCCAAGGTGGTATTCTCTGAGATATTACCTGTGCCACGTGCTACAGTGGAAAGGCAGCGGGAGATTAGAGAGGTTAATGCGTGGCTGAAGTCTTGGTGCAGGAAGGAGGGTTTTGGGTTTTTAGAGCACTGGGCCGACTTTGCGATTGGGTACAACCTATATAGTAGTGATGGATTGCACCTAAACGGAAGGGGGTCTGCAGTGCTGGGGGATAGGATGGCTAGAAGGTTGGAGGAGATTTTAAACTAGTAGTAGGGGGGGAGGGTCATAGCAATCTACAAAATGGAGATAGGACAGAAAGGAGATGGGCTTTAGAACAGTATAAGGAGGGTGGAGACGGGGGGAGGGGCAAGCTCAGAACAGAGAAGCTATGTAATGTTGGTAATTCACAAAATAAACAAGAGACGCATGATATTAAATGTATGCTTACTAATGCAAGGAGCCTAAATAACAAAATGGGGGAACTAGAGGCATTAGCATACACTAAACAATATGATATAATAGGCATAACTGAAACATGGTGGGATGAGACACATGACTGGGCAGTTAACTTAAATGGGTACACATTATTTAGGAAGGATAGGAAAAACAAGAAGGGTGGTGGGGTATGTTTGTATGTCAACCATGATTTAAAGCCAAATCTTAAGCAAATTGAATGCGATGAGGAAAATGTGGAAGCTTTATGGGTAAATATCTGCTTGGGGGAAAAGAAGGGAAACCAACTATTGGTTGGGATATGTTATAAACCACCTAATGTTAATATTGACGAGGAACAACAGCTGTTTGAGCAAATTGAGAAAGCTGCAAATCTTGGTAACACTTTAATTATTGGAGATTTTAATTACCCAGACATAAATTGGGACATAGGGACTAGTAGCTCAGCAAAGGGAATTAGGTTTTTAAACTTGTTAAATGACAACTTCATGTCACAACTTGTACAAGCACCAACTAGAATGGACGCTTGTCTGGACCTGGTTTTAACAAACAACGTTGATCTTTTGACCAACATTCAAGTAGGTGAGCACTTGGGAAATAGTGATCACAATATAGTGTCCTTTGAAATAAACTCAAAAAAACAAAAGCACATGGGGTATACTAAAACATATAATTTTAAAAAGGCCAATTTCAATAAGATAAGGGAAGCTTTACAATATATTGACTGGCATAAACTCTTTAGTGAAAAGAACACTGAGGATAAATGGATCATCTTCCAACAAATATTAGAAAGGTACATTTCTCAGTATGTACCATTGGGAAATAAGTATAAAAGAAACAAATTAAAACCAATGTGGCTTAGTAGAGAAGTAAAACAAGAGATTAAAAATAAGAAAAGGGCATTTAAAGCATTTAAATCAGACAAATCAGATGCATCTTATAAAAGATATAAGAAAGCAAATAATGCGTGCAAAAAGGCAATTAAACTTGCTAAACTTCAAAATGAAAAAATGATAGCTAAAGAGAGCAAAACCAACCCCAAAGCATTTTTTAAGTACATAAATTCCAAAAAACCCAAAAATTAAAGTATAGGTACACTTAAAACTGAAACGGGGGTGTTAGTTAATGAAGACCAAGAAAAGGCAGGAATTCTAAATAACTATTTCTCCTCCGTATATATTAAAGAAGAACCCATGGCAATAGATGTGCAAATGATTGCTACTAAAAACTTGCAGAATAATTGTAATTGGTTAACTCAAGACAATGTGCTGCAGCAACTAAAGAAAGTTAATATAAACAAAGCTCCAGGGCCTGACGGTATCCATCCACGTGTACTTAAGGAACTAAGTGTAGAAATAAGTGAACCTCTGTTTTTAATCTTTCAAGATTCTTTTCTTTCAGGAAGTGTTCCGGAGGATTGGAGGAAGGCAGATGTGGTTCCTATATTCAAAAAGGGTTCAAAATCCTTGCCTGGAAATTATAGACCTGTGAGCTTAACTTCTGTGGCTGGTAAAATATTTGAAAGGTTATTAAGGGATAATATTCAAGAATTCCTTGAGAAGAATATGGTTATCAGCAAAAATCAGCACGGTTTTATGAAGCACAGGTCATGTCAAACTAACTTGATTGCGTTCTACGAAGAAGTAAGTAGAAGTATAGATCAGGGTGTTGCAGTGGATGTGATCTATTTGGATTTTGCCAAGGCATTTGATACAGTTCCACACAAAAGATTAGTGTTCAAACTCAAGGAAATCGGTCTCGATGAAAATGCTTGTTCTTGGGTAGAACATTGGCTTAACATTTTTATAAATGATCTTGAAGACGGCATTGAAAGTCATGTTTCAGTGTTTGCAGATGACACAAAACTTTGTAAAATAATACAATGTGAGCAAGATATTACTTTGCTGCAGAAGGATTTAGATAGACTGGAGGACTGGGCACTCAAATGGCAGATGAAATTTAATGTTGAAAAATGCAAAGTTATGCACTTCGGCGTAAAGAATACACAAGCAACGTATACCCTTAATGGAAGCGAATTAGGGATAACAACACACGAAAAGGACTTGGGAATTGTTATAGACAACAAACTATGCAACAATGTGCAATGTCAATCAGCAGTGACCAAGGCCAGTAGGGTATTGTCATGCATGAAAAAGGGCATTCATTCTCGGGACGAGAATATCATTTTGCCTCTCTATAAATCACTGGTAAGACCACATATTGAATATGCTGTGCAATTTTGGGCACCTGTTCTAAAGAAGGATATCATGGCACTAGAAAAAGTGCAGAGGCGGGCTACAAAATTAATAAAAGGAATGGAACATATCAGCTATGAAGAAAGGTTAACAAATTTAAACCTATTTAGTTTAGAAAAACGTCGCCTGAGAGGGGATATGATAACATTATACAAATATATTCGGGGCCAATACAAACCATTGTGTGGAAATCTATTCACAAACCGGACTTTACATAGGACACGAGGCCATGCGTTTAGACTGGAAGAAAGAAGATTTCGTCTAAGGCAAAGGAAAGGGTTTTTTACTGTAAGAACAATCAGGATGTGGAATTCTCTGCCTGAAGAAGTGGTTTTATCAGAGTCCATACAGATGTTCAAACAGCTACTAGATGCATACTTGCAAAGACAGAATATTCAAGGATATAATCTTTCAATGTAGGGTAATAACTGCTTGATTCAAGGATAAATCTGACTGCCATTCTGGGGTCAATAAGGAATTTTTTGTCCTAGCTTGTTGCAAAATTGTGCTTCAAACTGGGGTTTTTTTTTTTTTTTTTTTTTTTTCTCTTTTGGATCAACAGCACAAAACAGGTGTGAGGAAGGCTGAACTTGATGGACGCAAGTCTCTTTTCAGCTATCTAACTATGTAACTATGTAAGGTACCTTTGTCGGTGCCACATCGCCAACAACATCTGTGGTCGTGGGCTTCCACCTGTGGAGCTTATCCGGCATGTGGTACCATCCAGTTAGGAGCTTTAGGTACAAAGTTAAAGTGATACTCCAGACCCCTAAAGCACTTTAGCTTGCTGAAATTCCTCTTGTGTGAAGTGTTTTTTTTATTTTTTTTATTTAAGTGAGTACTGCATCCCAAACACTCAGAATTGGCAAGCATTTGTTAATGTATATGTGATTTGGAAGATTTTTTTGCCATTAGTAAGTCGTCAAAAGCACCGATTTTAATGCAGACACTGAATGCATCAGGTCAATTGATGCAGATTTGCTCAGGTCTATCAAATTTGCATTTAGTAAATATGAGAATTGCTAATGTGGTCAGATTTTGCTCATTTTCACTAGTTAGTGAATAACCCCAATAGACATGCTAAAACATCAGGTGCCATAATAATTTAATAAATAAAATCAGTTTTAAATACATGCAAACAAAAATTCGTAAAACCTAATATGTAGGCATAAGAGGAGTGGCACTCACATTTTTTATATATTTAAGATTCATTTCAGTGTATTGCTTATATATGCAGTTTAATATAATTTGTTATGGATTTATTTGGATTTAAGCCAACCAGGTGAACTGTGGTTTTCAAAGTAGCATAAATGAAGCATTAATAAGAGCCATACAAAATAGTGCAATAAAAGAGACAACATTAAATAGGATATCTGACACAGAATAACTATCAGAACAAAATACTGAGAGGTAATTTCTCCAGATGGTTCTGATATTGTTGAACAGCACAGTATGCACAAGACTATTAGAATGCAAAAGTAGAAAGTTTAGCAGTAGTTGTGCTTAATTAAATGCCGATTATCAGTTAGAAATAAATTGATACTTTAATATATCCTTCAGCTCAACTATAATCATAACTGCTATTTGAGTCTATGTTTTGCCATATGGGTTTCAATTAACTACATATACATGTAATTTCCATATTCACTTTTATACAGATTTAATATTATAATTTTATACAATTTAAAATGTTATTAAAAGAACACTTCCTTTTTTAAATTTTAGTAGGAACTATCACTTGTTATATATTTAAAGGAACATCCACTGCACAATTTATTTTTTTAAATCACTGTTTAGTAGATATACCCAAAAAAAGTGTCTGCACTTCTTTAGGTATTTTTTTTTCACTAGTGTTTGTCAAAAAGAAACCTGCAAAAGATGTAGTTCTCTTGCCTGCTGCCTTTACAAGCCCTGTCCAATCACAGGCTTTCCAATGCAGCTCAATGAGACATCTTTGCAAGACTGGAGCTCTGGACAATTGCTGCCTCTTGAGTTTTATGTAAAGTGGAAAAAAAACAAAAACACTTTACACAAGAGAAATTTCAGAAAGCTAAAGTGCTTTAGGGGTCTGGAGTATCACTTTAACTTTGTTACAACCCCTTTGGCTGTCAATCAGACAATCAATCCTGTTACTTCCTGATTGTTTAGCTCAGTGGAGCTAAATTCAAGAGGCATCAATTTCACAGAGCATTTGCTTTGCAAAGATTTCTCAGTGAGCTGCAAGGGCTTGCAAAGGCCGAAGGGAATAGATCTGCAGATTTTGTTAGATATACCCTCAAGTAAAAAAAACAACATTATTTAATGTTTTCAATATATCTACTAAATATTTTGGCAGTGGAGTGCACTTTACATTTTTCTGCATATTCCAATGTTTAATCCCAATGAGTGTCACTAAAGTGACAGAAGGTTACAACAAAGGATTGCAATGCTTTATTTAAGAAAAACCTCCTCATAGACAGACTAATTTGTGTCTTGTAGTAAAACAGAAGTGATTTGCATTTTGAATGCTTTCTTACATTGCTTGTAATTACATATTGAAAAAAAATTACCTTATATTATAAAATTGTGATTCAGATGTATATGCAACATCTGCACATGATAAACCATATAAAATCCATGGATTCTTGTTTTAAGCAGTTCAAGATGTTTTTTCAATGTCCATGGATTTTGCATGAGAATTGCATGGATTTTGACAGCTAATATAGCTCACAGAACTATTCACTAGTATGGATATTCTCATGTGCATAGAGCTCATTCTTTGTGTCAGCCATATTGTGGATGATGGTTTCTGCCTAGCATTGCACTAAAAGAAAAAGTATTAATAAAACCTGCAGTTTTAAAATTGTTTAATAACTGAGCTGTTGCATGGGAGATATACTCAGCTTTTGCTATTTTTCTTACAAAAAAAAGTCCATAATGGCCTAAGACATTTTCAAAAAAGATTCTTCCAAAATGTATTGTTTTGTTTGCTTATGAGGAAGCACCCTTCTAGGTGCAAAATGCATTCAATTATTTTATTTTTTAATATTTAAAATATAATTATAAATATATAATTACATTCACACACATAAAAAACTCAGAACTGACAGTGCCCCTTGCTATACTTCCTTTATTCAAAATAAATAAAAAAATATATATATATTCTGGAGCTGCAGTAGAACAAGTGAGAGCAAATGATTGGGCCACCAAGTACACGCTGTAACTAGTGTGTGTAGAATATTACATATTCTATGTTCCTATTTGTATTCATATTAGATATGTATCTATGATAAATAACAGGGTAAATAACAGATTTTAATTGCTATTCTGTACCATGAGAGGTTTGGAATGTGTCTATATCATTACGTGTCCTTTATATGGCCAGAGTTTCAACGAAAAGTTCTGATGTAATTATAGTCATAGCTATATAGAACTGTAGACAAAGAACTTGCGTTGAGTACCCCATGGCGGCCCATTTCCATAAATTTTACCCCTCATATTAATATTGGTCCTTTCAGAGTAAAATATTTAATTATACACTAAGCATACTCACATGCAGACACAGACAATCTCACTGACACACACAAGCTCATTGATACACAGGCTCCTAGACAAACAATCTCACTGATATACATAAGCTCATTGACATACAAACACACGCTCACTCACTAGCAGGCACACACACACACACACACACACATGCAAGCAAGCGCACTCACTAGCAGGCGCACACACACACACAGCTTAATGTAGTGGTTCTGGTGTCTATAGCCTGTCCCTGCAGGCTTTTCAATGTAAACACTAACTTTTCACATAAAAGGCAGTGTTTTCATTGCTTCCTAGTGACAGACACTCAGACGGTCACTAGAGGTAATTCCTGTGTCAGTTCGGATGGCTGAGATCATCAAGCTTGATGATCTCAGCCATAGAGGCAGGGCCAGTTGGACGTGAGGGGAAAAAAGGTGAGTAAAAACACTATTTTTAAAAACAAAGACACACACATACCATGACAGACACACACACCTTGACACACAAACACCATGACAGACACACACACACACCATAACACAGACAGAAACACACACACACACACACCATGACAGACAGACACACACACACCGACCATGACAGACAGACACACACCATGGCAGACACACACACACCATGACAGACAGACAGACACACACACACACACCATGACACAGACACACACACCCAGACACACATATACACCATGAGAGACACACACACACACACACACACCATGACAGACAGACACACACCATGACAGACAGACAGACACACACACCATGACAGACAGACAGACACACACACCATGACAGACAGACACACACCATGACAGACAGACACACACCATGACAGACACACACACACCATGACAGACACACACACACACCATGACAGACAGACACACACACACACACACCATGACAGACAGACACACACCATGACAGACAGACACACACCATGACAGACACTCACCATGACACAGACACACACACCGACACACACACACCATGACAGACAAACACACACACACCCCATGACACAGACACACACACCATGACACAGACACACACCATGGCACAGACACACACACCCAGACACACACACACCGTGACACACACACACACACACAAACACCCCATGACACACACACACACACACCATGACAGACAGACACACACACACCTCATGGCACACACACACACACACACCATGACACAGACACACACCATGACAGACAGACACACACACCTCATGACACAGACACATACACCATGACACAGACACACACACCATGACACAGACACACACACCATGACACAGACACACACCATGACAGACAGACACACCATGACACATCATGACAGGCAGACACACACCATGACACACCATGACAGACAGACACACACCATGACAGACAGACACACACCATGACAGACAGACACACACACCATGACACAACAGACACCATGACAGACAGACACACACACCATGACACAACAGACACCATGACAGACAGACACACACACCATGACACAACAGACACCATGACAGACAGACACACACACCATGACACAACAGACACCATGACAGACAGACAGACACACACACACACACCATGACACATACACTCACACACATAATTAGAACCTGTGTGCAGACAGCTGTCTGGGCTGGCGGCCGCAGGGTGAGCTCTTCGGTCGGCCGCAGGGTGAGATCTGAGGACGGCCACAGGGTGAGATCTTCTTCTAGTGGCCGCAGGGTGAACTCTTCTGGCGGCCGCAGGGAGAGCTGGCTGTTCTGTCTCTTCTCCCCCGCCCTCGCACGCTGCTGAATGAGACCGCGGCCGGAATATGACGTCATATTCCGGCCGCGGTCTCATTCGGCAGCGCGCGACAGCGGGGGAGGAGAGACAGAACAGCCAGCTCTCCCTGCGGCAGCCAGAAGAGCTCACCCTGCGGCCGCAGGTCAGCCAGCTGTCTGCCCGGCCCCAGGTGCCGACGGCCCACCGGGAAATTTCCTGGTATCCCGGTGGGCCAGTCCAGCCCTGGACATACATGCAGACATACATACTGACAAACATGTATACTGACAGACAGACAGACATACATACATGCATACTGACATACAGACATGCATACATACATACATCCTGACACACACATATACATCTCATTTTTCTTGGGTCCCATCAACATGGTTCTGCCGCTACACGTGGCGGCCCTGTATTTGTGTATGTGTCAGTGTGTATCTCTAAGTCTGTGTGTCAGTGTATGTATCTGTTTGTCTGTGTATGGTGTCAGTGTGTGTATCTGTATATCTTTATATCTGTGTGTATTTGTATGTCTGTGTATCTGTGTATCTGTCTGTGTATCTGTGTGTGTCAGTGTGTGTATCTGTGTGCGTAAGTGTGTATCTGTATGTCTTTTTATCACTGTGTGTGTGAGTGAGTGCTTCAGTGTATATATCAGTATGTCTGTGTATCAGTGGGTGTCAGTGTGTGTATCTGTATATCTGTCTATGAGTGTGTGTGTGTATCTGTATGTCTCTCTGTGTGTTAGTGTTTGTATCTGCATGGCTGTGTGTGTGTCAGTGTGTACATCTGCTTGTCTGTGTGTCAGTATGTATTTGTATTCCTGTGTATCAGTGTGTGTCAGTGTGTTTGTATCTGTATGTGTCAGTGTTTATCTGTGTGTTTATCTGCATGTCTGTTTGTCAGTGTATTTGTATGTCTGTGTATCTGTGTGTGTCAGTTTGTGTGTGTATCTCTATGTCTGTGTATCTTTGTGTGTGTGTATGCATGTGTATATATCAACATGTATCTGTATGTGTCAGTGTGTGTATCTGTGTATGTCAGTGTTTGTATATGTGTATCTGCATGTGTGTTAGTAGGGCCGCCATCAGGGGGTAACAACCATGATGGTTGTCATGGGCTCGGCGGCCCTTGGTGGTCCGGGTCCCACGTTTAGCGGCAGAACCACGCTGATAAGGCCCATCAGGTGGCCCTAGCATTTAGGGTCACCCGATGGGCCCTATATCTTCAAGGGCCCGGTCAGCACTGTGTAATAGTGTGACCGGGCCCCTTTAAAAAACTGAAAGAAGTCACTTCCACCCAGCTCACTCCACGCGGGAGGTAGAAGAGAGACAGGCAGGCCATGAAGAGGGAGAGCCAGCTGACTCCCATCAGCTCCAGCCATCCTCCTGCACCGAAAAGGTAAGAAACAGGAGGGTGGATGAAAAATGAGATGTGTATGTGTGTGTGTCAGTATGTATGTATGTATGTCAGTATGCATGTCTGTATGTCAGTATGCATGCATGTATGTATGTATGTCAGTATGTATGTCAGTAGATATCTGTATGTATGTATGTAGATCAGTATGCATGTATGTATGTATGTATGTATGTCAGTATTTGAGTATGTCAGTATGTATGTATGTATGTATGTATGTATGTATGTATGTCAGTATTTGTGTATGTCAGTATGTATGTATGTATGCCATCCTCCTGCACCGAAAAGGTAAGAAACAGGACGGTGGATGAAAAATGAGATGTGTATGTGTGTGTGTCAGTATGTATGTATGTATGTATGTATGTCTGTCTGTATGTCAGTATGCATGTCTGTATGTCAGTATGCATGCATGTATGTATGTATGTCAGTATGTATGTCAGTAGATATCTGTATGTATGTATGCCAGTATGCATGTATATGTGTGTATGTATGTATGTCAGTATTTGTGTATGTCAATATGTATGTATGTATGTATGTATGTCTGTATGTCAGTAGGCATGTCTGTATGTATGTATGTATGTATGTAGATCAGTAAGTATGTCTGTATGTATGTATGTCAGTATGTATATCAGAATGCATGTATGTATATCTGTCTGTATGTAGATCAGTATGTATGTCAGTATGAATGTATGCATTTATGCATGTATATGTGTGTGTGTGTGTGTGTCTGTATGTATGTTAGTATGTGTCTGTGGGTCACTATGTATGTCTGTGTCTGTATGTCTGTGCGTGTATGTCTTAGTATGTGTGTGTGTCAGTATGTATGCCCATATGTGTGTATGTCTGTTTCAGTATGTGTGTCAGTATGTATGTGTGTGTCAGTATATGTGTGTGTGTTTCTGTGTGTGTATTCCTGTGAGCAGGGTTTGGAGGTGGGGGCTGTGGGCGGGCTTGGAGGCGGGCCCAGATCCTGAGCTGTATTAGGGGCCCCAAAATTTCTGATGGCGGCCCTGCACAAATACACAAACATACAGATACACACACTGAGACAAACAGTTGCACACTGACACATACAGAGAAATACAGATACATACACTAACACACACAGATACAGATATAGAGATACACACAGTTACACAGACATACAAATATACACAGACATGCAGATATACACACTGACACAAAGACATGCAGATACATACACTGACACACACAAATATGGACATACAGATACACACACACTGACACACACAGATACAGACATACAGATACACAGACCTACAGATACATACATATACATACACTGACTTACACACAGATACACAGACATACAGATACATGCATATACATACACTGACTTACACACAGATACACAGACATACAGATATATACATACACTGACTTACACACAGATACACAGACATACAGATACCCACACTAGCACACAGAGATACACCGACATACATATACACATACAGATACAAACACTGACATACAAGTCAGGATTTTAGCCATCCTACAGGTCCTGCCTTTGGCTGGGGCTGTTGAGAGTTAAGTTGCTTGCTCCAGGTCAGGCTCCCCCCTCCTCTTGTGCGGTTCAGAGTATGTTTGTGGTGGGAGGATGTGCCAGGCTCGCCATTTCTTCTCGCTCTCCCTGTGGGTAAGTGCCTCATGGCACATGTCTATCGGGTGGCCCTAAGTGCATGGGTCACCTGATAGACTCATGGTTCCCAGCCAGTGAGGTGCGACTGGGGCTGCCATCACTGATTTCTTTTCGCGTACGCCCTGGGACACTGGATTGTAACACATGTGAGTACCACGGGTTGGGAATCCCTGTTCTAGACATATACATACTCTACTTCTATCTGATGATCTATTATTCTTTGTAACATTAATAAAATATGCCATTTGTCAAGTTGTGTACAGCTGTTTGCATAGTTGGTAAAATAAATATATATATATATTTTTATAATGAAAGAAATATTCATATTTCATATTTATGGGGTGATATAGAAGACTATTACCTTTAGCCACTTAAAGAAGTAAGTATATAACTAAAAAGAAAAACTCCAATCACCCTTATTATTGTGTGTGTGTGTGTGTGTGTGTGTATATGTTTGTATATATATATATACACACACACACACACACACACACACACATCACAATGAGACGCTTAGGAACATATTTAAAGAATGTTTTAGTGTCTGATCTCATGAATTAAATTACTATATTAGGGTTGTTGTTGAAATCTAGTTCTGTGTTTTGTATTTTTTGTATACACACCACACTGAATCTTTCAAATTTTAGAGAACAAAATTGAATAGAGGAAGATATTACAAACACATAATAAAAACACATCACCAAATTAGCAGGTCCAGACACCTTTAAAATCAAAGAAAAAAAAGATTAAACACTTTGGTACATACAATACAAAGCTACCATAATGAGCACTAAAAGTAAAAGGTAAACATAATTACTTTTATAAATGTCATATACTCTAGAGATTACATTGTCAGAAATCTAAAGAAAGTGTAGATATTAAATCATTTGTTTTGTCTCTTGGCACAGACAGAGCTTTTCAATTGAACAAAGGAACATTTCCTGTTAAAACTGCCAATGCTGACACAAATATTTTCAAATATTTTTGAAACAAGACAATCAGTGGAAGAGTAAAAGAGTGAATTTTAACTAGTCTTTTTTTTTCCCATTTTTTTATTTATATTTTTTTTTATCAAAGCACATACTAAATCAGTGTTGTCTGTCTGGCTGTTGGTCTGTCTCAAATCTCACACACTATACAAAAGCAGTACCTGCTTTTCCTTTAAAAAGTTAAAAAGTACAATGAAACTCACCAACACAACTTTATTGCATTTGATAGGCTTTGGCCTCATATTCACAATATATTTTCCTTAATAATTAAATCTCCTCTTGAAAAATGTAAAACTATTTTACAGTTTTCTAAATTATAAATCTGCCTTAAATTTTATATATTTGAAAATTATAATAAAGGAATGCTCCAAACACCGAAAGCACTTTAGCTTAAAGATTTCAAAGAAATTAGGCACCAACACAACTTCAGTGGCGCTTTCTGCATTATAACCCTGCCCCTTAGCCATGCCTCCCCTTTTTCACAAAACATATTCCTGTTTGGAAGTACACAGTGTACATACAAAGCTCATCCAATGAGAAATCAGTGTGTGAGCTGAGCTGCTTGCTGACATGACTCCGTCCCCTAGGTATTCACGGGCCATTTTCCCCTAAGCACTATAAAGACAGCATAGAAATGCTATATATTATATATACTTGGTCATAACACATGTGAAAATTTTACTTTATAAATGTCCAGATTATATACTTTATATTAAGGATTTGGTTAAGAAAAGCACAGATTTTACACCAGACACAAAATGGATTCAAAAAGGATAGTTATCATTGGAATGAACACATTTTGTTCAATTTGCTTGTTCCATAACTCCATAAATAGGGACACCAGAAAAATCATCATTAACATATTTTCTAGGTGATTAGTCTTGGAATTTAAATTAGATGGTTTATCATTTTGCAAACGTGGAAAATTTGAAATGGAAATATAACCAATTACTTTGTCTCTTACTATCTACACGTGTATATCCTTTGAGAAAACAGTTCACTTTCAACATCACCATATAGTTCATCAAGCATGCATTATATTTTAATATTTATGTTTAAAAAAATTGAATGTTAAAGATGGTACTTAAAAAAAATTGGCATTGGTAAAGCCATGGTTGAATTATTATTTTCAAATGCTGTATAAGACTACAATCATCTTGCCTACCACATGCCACTTTTCATTTATGTATTATAGGTGATTTATTTTCCTTGCACTGCTATATCCTCTGGTCTTAACTTCTTCATAAAAATGAAAGGTTACCATCAAATGCATAGGTTATCTTGTCGCCTGCCTGAAGTACTTGTTTTAAAGCCCTTTTGATAAATGTCACATTGTCAAGACTTTACGGACACTTATTTAATGTTCAGACATGCTGAATGGTTTGTCTAAATGAACACTTTGTTGTTTCGCTCTAGGAACTTGCTAGGGAATATATGTTACTAACAAATTAATGAAGGGCACACAGGTCTAACTATTTAATTTCAAATATATTTTTAAGTTATTTTCATTAATATTTGACCAACGATTTGTTGCCATTTACTTACACTTAAAATGTAATTTGATGTTAGATAAAAAGGCATATATACATTTCATTGTTAAATATGTAATTATTACTGATATTGAAATTATTATTTGTAGCGGAGCTCCCTGTACTCCGGCTGGGTACCTCTGCCAAGGACCGCTTCCTAGCTGGAACAGGGGAAAACCTCAGCGCTTCTGCCCCAGTCACCGTGGCTTGACTGGGGTCCTCCTGGAGCCTCTCCGTCTTGGACCCGGATAGGGGACTTGCTCTATTTCCTCTCAATGACTGGACGACACACAGTCCTGGGAGCTCTAGTCCTTACAAGGACTTTCCCTGATGAATCCTCCACGAGTTGGAACAAGGTGCTGAGCAGGGATTATAGCCCTTCCCCTTCCAGTAACTAGATGGTACATAGTTCTGGGAGTACAACTGATTTTAATGAGCCAAACTCTGCCTTTTATGCACAGATCCCAGCAGGGGGTCTCTATTGTATTCAACAAAAGCATCTCTGGGCCTGGAAGATAATTGCTGTTAAGACACCCTCAGTGTCTATAAGTAAAAGCGCCGTTTAGTTCACCTTCCCCTCTCACCGTATCAATTCTCCATTCGTATAAATTGTAATCCACGAACCATAACAAGGGGAAGCGGTAATCTCCCGAACGGGATCCGTGAAGGGACTCCGGTTCCCGAACAGAACTTCACGAACTGCCGCTATTAGCCGAACCACGACATCCACCAAGCGGCATACGTTTCCAATAAGCAGTCTCTAAGCGCAAATAATAAATCCCCCCAATAACGAGACAGAAGCTCCGTATTGAGGGTCAAACAGGATCTGGCTTTACTGTGGGCTACCCGCCCGTATTTATGCGGGTCTCCCACTTGGTGGACACTCCCCTAGGGGACCAAATGGAAGACTGAAATTACAGAAGTACAGGAGGACATTCCAGACATACAGTCACAGACTTTTCCCACAATGCAATACGGTTCCCTCCTTCCTGCCCTGGAGATAATTGGGAAAAAATACAATTATCTCCAGGACAAAGACCCATCGCCATTTTAAATATAAAACCAGAAAATACATAAAAAGACATAACTTTATAATAACTGTACATTTCACATTCACATCACATATCCCCAGATAGCCGTGATCTGAGGGCACATTATTGACGAAAAGCGCTTAGATCCCATACGTATAGTTCAATCGCCATGGAGTCAAAGTTCTTACAGTCTTTCGGCAGGCGATTGACTCCATGGGAAGGCTATCTGGGTTTAGTACTTTTCGTCGACGGTAAAACTCCCGAACAGCCGGTGTTCGTACGGGTTTGTCGAGACAGCCAGGCGACCCATGGTTTCAGAGGTGTTCAGCAGAAAGAGTGTCCGCTTTTAGTTCCATGGAATGATAGATGTCCTGCTAATGGGACATCATGCCCTATCCGCAGAATCTCCTGCCGATATTTTGCGGGCACCCCCAGCTGTCGATTCGACGGAGGGGCTACACTCTTTTGGGAAGGTTTTGGGATCCTGTATAGCCTGTCCCCCACCCACTTATACCGTTCCCCATCTATTCCTTCCTCTCCAGCATCTGCTCTATCCCTGTACTTTTGGAGGGTCGGATCTGCCCGGGTTTCCCTCCCAAACTCCTCTGGGGAATCCCAGCGTAAGGGGGCCTGATCTAAGGTACCAGTCGGGGAAAAAGGTCTTACCTGGGTCTCCTCAGCAGGTGGGCTGGCTCCAGAAGCACGGGTCTGAGCACGGGTAGTCACTGGGTTAACGTCCAGGGGGCCCATCGGGGCATAGGCCGAAACCAAAGGGGCCAAATCATTCCCAAGAAGAACATCAGCGGGCAAGTCTTTCATAACTCCGACATCTACGTGTCTAGCTCCCACTCCCCAATCCAAGTGAACACGGGCAACAGGTAAACGGAATACGGCTCTCCCTGCTACCCTCACTGCCACCGTGTCTCCTGTGTGCTGGTGCTCTGAGACTAAGTTCTTTTGGAGCAGTGTCATAGTGGCTCCTGTGTCTCTAAGTCCATTTACCACTCGGCCATTTAGTTTCACAGTCTGCCGGTGTTGCTGGCGATTATCCTGATGGGCTGCTTGCACCGGGTCGGCTTCGTGCAGGATGCCCCAGAACTCCTCCTGCTCTACACAGTGAGCAGCAGGCTGTGGTGGACGCTGATTCCTGTTGGCTGGTTTCCTCCAGGACTGAGCTTGATTGGCGCTATTTAGTGGACACTCTGGACATTTGTGCCCCAACTGTTTGCACAGAAAGCACCTCATGGGTTGTGAATAATCCTGGGCACTGAACTTGGACGGCTGCACATAATTATTGGTTGGTGGTACCACTGGGGTGCGATGCACTGGTGGTTGGTAGGTTGTTGGAGTTGGAGTTGCTGCTGGTCGGTACTCTATTCTGGCAGGGACCTTGGTAACTGTACTGTCCAATTTGCGAGCATCGGTATATTCGTATGCCAAACGGGCCGCCTCGGGTAGGGTAGAGGGTTTTCTATCTCTGACCCACTCCCGGACCCCGGCAGGCAATCTATCGAAACAATGTTCCAGTAAAAACACCTGCAGCACCTACTCCCCAGTTACTGCTTGGCATCCTGCCATCCAGTGGGCTGCAGTACGGTGAACCCTGCAGGCCCATTCTACATAAGAATCACCAGCCTGCTTGTTGGTTTCCCTGAAGCGTCGTCTGTAAGCTTCTGGGGTCACCGCATACCTGGCTAGGAGCGCATCCTTCACTGCCCGGTAGCTGGTGATCTCCTCCTCTGGGATGGCCCGAAATGCTTCACTAGCCCGGCCGGATAATTTCCCAGAGAGGATGGTGACCCATTCATCTGTGGGCACCTGGTGTAGGGCACACTGCCTTTCAAAATCGGCCAGGAACCCATCAATTTCTCCTTCATTTTCAATAAAAGTTTTAAATGCAGCAAAGGGTACCTTTTTCCTTCCGAAATTGTTATTGGGTACCTCTGCTGCTGCAGCTCCTCTTCCCTGGAGCACCTGGTGTGCTGCTACTGCGGCTTGCACCCGTTCCACAATGTCTGCTGAGGGGTTGGGGCCAAAGTGTGCCAGCCTTATTTGTACTGCCCGGTTAAATTGTATTTCTTCGGGTGTTAAATCCAAACTGCTGGGCACATTAGCTCTCTCCATTCCCTGTGTTGCATCCATTTCCACTAGCAAAGCAATAATTTCACGTTTCTTTAAATTGCTTGCTGATCGTCCTCGGCGTTCTAGTATGTCCTTAAGAGTAGCAAGTCTTAACTCTTCGCACTGCATTTCTTTCCTTCAATTGGGCCGTGTAGCTGACCTTCTGTGCTATGGGATTCATCCCGTCGCTTGCCACCAATTGTTAAGACACCCTCAGTGTCTATAAGTAAAAGCGCCGTTTAGTTCACCTTCCCCTCTCACCGTATCAATTCTCCATTCGTATAAATTGTAATCCACGAACCATAACAAGGGGAAGCGGTAATCTCCCGAACGGGATCCGTGAAGGGACTCCGGTTCCCGAACAGAACTTCACGAACTGCCGCTACTAGCCGAACCACGACATCCACCAAGCGGCATACGTTTCCAATAAGCAGTCTCTAAGCGCAAATAATAAATCCCCCCAATAACGAGACAGAAGCTCTGTATTGAGGGTCAAACAGGATCTGGCTTTACTGTGGGCTACCCACCCGTATTTATGCGGGTCTCCCACTTACATAGTTACATAGTTACATAGTTAGATAGCTGAAAAGAGACTTGCGTCCATCAAGTTCAGCCTTCCTCACACCTGTTTTTTGCTGTTGATCCAAAAGGCAAAAAAAAAAAAAAAAAAACCCAGTTTGAAGCACAATTTTGCAACAAGCTAGGACAAAAAAATTCCTTCTTGACCCCAGAATGGCAGTCAGATTTATCCTTGAATCAAGCAGTTATTACCCTACATTGAAAGATTATATCCTTGAATATTCTGTCTTTGCAAGTATGCATCTAGTAGCTGTTTGAACATCTGTATGGACTCTGATAAAACCACTTCTTCAGGCAGAGAATTCCACATCCTGATTGTTCTTACAGTAAAAAAACCTTTCCTTTGCCTTAGACGAAATCTTCTTTCTTCCAGTCTAAACGCATGGCCTCGTGTCCTATGTAAAGTCCGGTTTGTGAATAGATTTCCACACAATGGTTTGTATTGGCCCCGAATATATTTGTATAATGTTATCATATCCCCTCTCAGGCGACGTTTTTCTAAACTAAATAGGTTTAAATTTGTTAACCTTTCTTCATAGCTGATATGTTCCATTCCTTTTATTAATTTTGTAGCCCGCCTCTGCACTTTTTCTAGTGCCATGATATCCTTCTTTAGAACAGGTGCCCAAAATTGCACAGCATATTCAACATGTGGTCTTACCAGTGATTTATAGAGAGGCAAAATGATATTCTCGTCCCGAGAATGAATGCCCTTTTTCATGCATGACAATACCTTACTGGCCTTGGCCACTGCTGATTGACATTGCACATTGTTGCATAGTTTGTTGTCTATAACAATTCCCAAGTCCTTTTCGTGTGTTGTTATCCCTAATTCACTTCCATTAAGGGTATACGTTGCTTGTGTATTCTTTACGCCGAAGTGCATAACTTTGCATTTTTCAACATTAAATTTCATCTGCCATTTGAGTGCCCAGTCCTCCAGTCTATCTAAATCCTTCTGCAGCAAAGTAATATCTTGCTCACATTGTATTATTTTACAAAGTTTTGTGTCATCTGCAAACACTGAAACATGACTTTCAATGCTGTCTTCAAGATCATTTATAAAAATGTTAAATAGAAGGGGTCCCAGAACAGACCCCTGAGGGACACCACTTGCCACCTCTGTCCAGCTTGAAAATTTACCATTAACGACAACTCTTTGTATTCTGTTTTTAAGCCAATGTTCTACCCAAGAACAAGCATTTTCATCGAGACCGATTTCCTTGAGTTTGAACACTAATCTTTTGTGTGGAACTGTATCAAATGCCTTGGCAAAATCCAAATAGATCACATCCACTGCAACACCCTGATCTATACTTCTACTTACTTCTTCGTAGAACGCAATCAAGTTAGTTTGACATGACCTGTGCTTCATAAAACCGTGCTGATTTTTGCTGATAACCATATTCTTCTCAAGGAATTCTTGAATATTATCCCTTAATAACCTTTCAAATATTTTACCAGCCACAGAAGTTAAGCTCACAGGTCTATAATTTCCAGGCAAGGATTTTGAACCCTTTTTGAATATAGGAACCACATCTGCCTTCCTCCAATCCTCCGGAAAACTTCCTGAAAGAAAAGAATCTTGAAAGATTAAAAACAGAGGTTCACTTATTTCTACACTTAGTTCCTTAAGTACACGTGGATGGATACCGTCAGGCCCTGGAGCTTTGTTTATATTAACTTTCTTTAGTTGCTGCAGCACATTGTCTTGAGTTAACCAATTACAATTATTCTGCAAGTTTTTAGTAGCAATCATTTGCACATCTATTGCCATGGGTTCTTCTTTAATATATACGGAGGAGAAATAGTTATTTAGAATTCCTGCCTTTTCTTGGTCTTCGTTAACTAACAACCCCGTTTCAGTTTTAAGTGTACCTATACTTTCATTTTTGGGTTTTTTGGAATTTATGTACTTAAAAAATGCTTTGGGGTTGGTTTTGCTCTCTTTAGCTATCATTTTTTCATTTTGAAGTTTAGCAAGTTTAATTGCCTTTTTGCACGCATTATTTGCTTTCTTATATCTTTTATAAGATGCATCTGATTTGTCTGATTTAAAAGCTTTAAATGCCCTTTTCTTATTTTTAATCTCTTGTTTTACTTCTCTACTAAGCCACATTGGTTTTAATTAGTTTCTTTTATACTTATTTCCCAATGGTACATATTGAGAAATGTACCTTTCTAATATTTGTTGGAAGATGATCCATTTATCCTCAGTGTTCTTTTCACTAAAGAGTTTATGCCAGTCAATATATTGTAAAGCTTCCCTTATCTTATTGAAATTGGCCTTTTTAAAATTATATGTTTTAGTATACCCCATGTGCTTTTGTTTTTTTGAGTTTATTTCAAAGGACACTATATTGTGATCACTATTTCCCAAGTGCTCACCTACTTGAATGTTGGTCAAAAGATCAACGTTGTTTGTTAAAACCAGGTCCAGACAAGCGTCCATTCTAGTTGGTGCTTGTACAAGTTGTGACATGAAGTTGTCATTTAACAAGTTTAAAAACCTAATTCCCTTTGCTGAGCTACTAGTCCCTATGTCCCAATTTATGTCTGGGTAATTAAAATCTCCAATAATTAAAGTGTTACCAAGATTTGCAGCTTTCTCAATTTGCTCAAACAGCTGTTGTTCCTCGTCAATATTAACATTAGGTGGTTTATAACATATCCCAACCAATAGTTGGTTTCCCTTCTTTTCCCCCAAGCAGATATTTACCCATAAAGCTTCCAAATTTTCCTCATCGCATTCAATTTGCTTAAGATTTGGCTTTAAATCATGGTTGACATACAAACATACCCCACCACCCTTCTTGTTTTTCCTATCCTTCCTAAATAATGTGTACCCATTTAAGTTAACTGCCCAGTCATGTGTCTCATCCCACCATGTTTCAGTTATGCCTATTATATCATATTGTTTAGTGTATGCTAATGCCTCTAGTTCCCCCATTTTGTTATTTAGGCTCCTTGCATTAGTAAGCATACATTTAATATCATGCGTCTCTTGTTTATTTTGTGAATTACCAACATTACATAGCTTCTCTGTTCTGAGCTTGCCCCTCCCCCCGTCTCCACCCTCCTTATACTGTTCTAAAGCCCATCTCCTTTCTGTCCTATCTCCATTTTGTAGATTGCTATGATCCTCCCCCCCTACTACTAGTTTAAAATCTCCTCCAACCTTCTAGCCATCCTATCCCCCAGCACTGCAGACCCCCTTCCGTTTAGGTGCAATCCATCACTACTATATAGGTTGTACCCAATCGCAAAGTCGGCCCAGTGCTCTAAAAACCCAAAACCCTCCTTCCTGCACCAAGACTTCAGCCACGCATTAACCTCTCTAATCTCCCGCTGCCTTTCCACTGTAGCACGTGGCACAGGTAATATCTCAGAGAATACCACCTTGGAGGTCCTTTTCTTGAGTTTGCTACCTAATTCCCTGAAATCATTCTTTAGGACCTTCCATCTTCCTCTTACTTTGTCATTGGTACCAACATGGACCATGACCGCTGGGTCATCCCCAGCCCCTCCCAATAATCCATCCACTCTGTCAGCAACATGCCGGACCCGAGCACCCGGGAGACAGCAAACTGTCCGGTTGAGACGATCAGAGTGGCAGATTGCCCTATCTGCTCTCCTAATGATAGAGTCCCCTACCACCACAACCTGTCTTGCCTTCCTTACATTTTGATCCCCACCCGTACTAGAGGGGCTGTCACCTCGGCTGTTAGAAGTAACAGCTTCCTCTAATACAGCTACTCCTGAGCTGATGCTCCCAACATCTTCCCTCAAACGGGCAAATCTGCTAGGTTGCACCAAATCAGGACTAGCTAGCCCTTTCCTCTTCCCTCCCCCCCTGCTTCCTCGCCCCACTGTCACCCAGCTACATGCCTGTTCCCCATCTGTCATATCTCCTCCCTCTCCACTACCTGCCCCCACTAAACTCTGCTCAGTCAGCAGCAGACTCCTCTCAAGATTGTCGATCTCCCTCAAAGTTGCGATTTGCTTCTCAAGATCTCCAATCTGAGCTTCCAGAGAAGCCACTCGCACACAACCATCACAGAGGTATGGACCATGGACGGGTACATCCAGGCATCCATACATGCAACAAGATGTGCATTGAGTTAAACTAACAATCTTGCTAACACTCATTTCCCCAGATACAGATAAAAAAAATAAAGAAAGAAAGAAAGAAAAAAAAAAGAGAAAAAAATAAAAAATATATATATATATAAATAAAAAATAAATTAAAAATTACCTTGATAGTTTAAACCCCTAGTTAGTTAAAACTCCTGGTTTTCTAACTCCTACTTGAAAGAGTCTGCTTTCAAATAATGTGAGCAAGCTCAGTGAGTTAGGGGTGTGCCTTTATAGGGATACAAATCCCACACAGGTGCAATTAATGAACACTCCCCCCAATCAATCAAGCAGCAGCAGCACAAAAGAGGGGGAAAAACCAGAACACCAGAAAAAAAAAAAAAAAAAAAACTTTTTTCTCTTGGTGGACACTCCCCTAGGGGACCAAATGGAAGACTGAAATTACAGAAGTACAGGAGGGCATTCCAGACATACAGTCACAGACTTTTCCCACAATGCAATATGGTTCCCTCCTTCCTGCCCTGGAGATAATTGGGAAGAAATACAATTATCTCCAGGACAAAGACCCATCGCCATTTTAAATATAAAACCAGCAAATACATAAAAAGACATAACTTTATAATAACTGTACATTTCACATTCACATCACATATCCCCAGATAGCCGGGATCTGAGGGCACATTATTGACAAATAGCGCTAAGATCCCATACGTATAGTTCAATCGCCATGGAGTCAAAGTTCTTACAGTCTTTCGGCAGGCGATTGACTCCATGGGAAGGCTATCTGGGTTAAGTACTTTTCGTCGACGGTAAAACTCCCGAACAGCTGGTGTTTGTACGGGTTTGTCGAGACAGCCAGGCGACCCATGGTTTCAGCGGTGTTCAGCAGAAAGAGTGTCCGCTTTTAGTTCCATGGAATCAGAGCCGAACACCGCTGGGCTTTCGTACGGTTTAAAATGGCCGCTGCCTCGTGGTCGACATACGATCGACGGCCACCCTGAAGTCGGTTTAATTGAGAAGTGTCTGCGGTTAACCACAACGTTCTAATTGGGATCAAAAGGTTAACCAGCAGCACACTTCTCTTCTGGGTGGCCATCCGTTTGGTAGCTTTATTCGTTGCAAACAGTCATTCGTATGGCTATGATATTGGAAACAGTCATTTATACGGACGGGAATAAAATAGACGAATCCACCAAAAATAGACAGACGGATGGTTCTGTCACACGGCTCCCCCTTTGTGGAACACTCCGGCAGACCCGGCTTGACCCTGTGGCGGGTCAACTTGGGGATGCCCGGACTAAGAGGTGGTGGAGACGTCCGTTTGCCGAGATAATCCGTCCGCATTTCCGTTCAGCTTACCGGGTCTGTAGCTGATAGTAAAATTGTAAGGCTGCAGTGCCAAGCTCCATCTTAGTAGTCTCCCATTGTCTCCTGAGACCCGGTTAAGCCAAACGAGGGGGTTATGATCAGTCACCAGGGAAAACTCTTGCCCATATAAGTAGGGACTTAACTTTTTCAATGCCCAGACCAAGGCCAAACATTCTTTCTCAACTGCCGCATAGCTCACTTCTCTGGGTAGTAATTTTCGACTGAGGTATGCGACAGGATGCTCTCCTCCATCCTCCCCGACTTGGCTCAACACAGCCCCCAGTCCATACATGGAAGCATCTGTGTGAACAAGAAAACGTTTGTTAGGGACTGGGGCAGCCAAGACAGGGGCATTCACGAGGGCCTGTTTCAGTGCCTGGAATGCAGCTTCACAAGCCGGAGACCACAGGACCTGCTTAGGCAAGTTCTTCTTCGTCAGGCCCGTCAGGGGCTTAGCAATAGAGCTGTAGTCAGGGACAAAACGTCGGTAATACCCTGCTGTCCCCAAGAAGGCCAATACCTGGGTCTTAGTAGTGGGTGTGGGCCAGTTAGCCACTGCTTCTACCTTGGCTGGCTCTGGTCTCTGGCTCCCACATCCCACTCGGTGACCCAGGTACTGTACTTCTGCCATACCTAGATGGCACTTCTCTGGCTTCAATGTCAGGCCAGCGGCCCGAATCTTATCCAGTACCACCCCTATGTGTACCAGGTGTTCCTCCCAGGACCCACTGTAGATCGCTATGTCGTCCAAGTATGCACAGGCAAATTCTTGGAAGCCATCCAGGAGTCTATCCACCATCCGTTGGAAGGTAGCCGGGGCATTCTTCATCCCAAAAGGCATGACCTTAAATTGGTACAGGCCAAATGGGGTGACGAATGCTGACTTGGGGATAGCATCCTCGGCCAGGGGAATCTGCCAGTAGCCTTTACACAGGTCTATAGTGGTCAGGTAACGTCCCCTGGCAATACGATCTAGTAATTTTTCTACCCGGGGCATCGGGTAGGCGTCAGTGGTGGTCCGCTCGTTGAGTCGCCTGTCCACACAGAACCGGGTAGTCCCATCCTTCTTGGGCACCAGGACTACAGGCGAAGCCCAAGGGCTGTCGGAGGGTTCGATGACCCCATTCCGTCTCGGACTGCTTCAGGGATACGGTAGGGTGGTTGTCGTAAGGGGGTTTGTCCAGGGGTCTCTACCTTGTGTACAGTGAGATGGGTATAACCTGGCTCCTGGGAGAATGTTGCCTGCTTCTCCCACAACAATTGCTTCGCTTGTACCCTTTCTGTGGGGTTTAACCTGTCTCCTAGCTGTACAAGGGAGGTGAGGTCAGTCTGGGGGTCCCTTTCTAACAGATCGGGGAGAGGCAAATTCTCAGGGTCATCTGTAGCTGGGGCACATACTGCTGCAATATTCTCAGGTCGTTCTTGGTACTCTTTCAGCATGTTCACATGAAAGGATATCTGGACCCTTTCATCTGTACAGCTGGCTATCAAATAAGTAGTAGCGCAGATCTGCGCTACTACCTTGTACGGGCCTTGCCAAGATGCTTGCATCTTGTTGGCCTTCACAGGTTTGAGCACTAATACCTTTTGCCCAACCTGGAAGGCTCGCTGTCGGGCACCCTGATCGTACCATCTTTTCTGTCTCCCCTGGGCCGCCTGGAGATTCTCCTTTACCATCAGGGACAGTTTCTCCATGCGGTCCTGGAGTTCCAGAACATATGGCACTATGGGGGTCCCCTCCTGCTCTGTCTCCCCCTCCCAGTGGTCCCGGATGAGATCCAGGGGTCCGCGGGTCCATACAGTAACTCAAAGGGGGAGAACCCAGTAGATTCCTGAGGCACCTCCCTGTATGAAAACATCAGATGAGGCAGGAATCTCTCCCAGTCCCTGCAAGTGTCTGTAAAGGTCCTCAGCATCTGTTTGAGGGTACCATTAAAACGCTCGCAGAGACCGTTAGTCTGTGGATGGTAAGGTGAGCTAAGCAAGGGTTTAATGCCACACACTTTCCACAGCTGCTGTGTGAACACAGCGGTAAATTGGGTTCCCTGGTCGGAGAGGACATCAGCAACCGTCTAACCAGGGCATCAGCAACCGTCTCTGCCTCTATATTAGACAGTGCTACTGCCGCTGGATAGCGAGTGGCATAGTCCACCACAGTAAGAATATATTTCTTACCGGATGGACTAGCCCTGGCCAGTGGACCCACAATGTCAACAGCTATGCGGGAAAAGGGCTCCCCTATAATAGGCATCGATGATAGCTTTGCCTTAGGGTGGTCCCCCCGCTTTCCTACCCGTTGACATGTGTCACAAGTACTGCAATACATCCGCACAGCCTGGTTAAAGTTGGGCCAAAAGAAATTCTGTGAGATCTTATAGGCTGTGCGGCGGGACCCTAGATGTCCTGCTAATGGGACATCATGCCCTATCCGCAGAATCTCCTGACGATATTTTGCGGGCACCACCAGCTGTCGATTCGACGGAGGGGCTACACTCTTTTGGGAAGGTTTTGGGATCCTGTATAGCCTGTCCCCCACCCACTTATACCGTTCCCCATCTATTCCTTCCTCTCCAGCATCTGCTCTATCCCTGTACTTTTGGAGGGTCTGATCTGCCCGGGTTTCCCTCCCAAACTCCTCTGGGGAATCCCAGCGTAAGGGGGCCTGATCTAAGGTACCAGTCGGGGAAAAAGGTCTTATCTGGGTCTCCTCAGCAGGTGGGCTGGCTCCAGAAGCACGGGTCTGAGCACGGGTAGTCACTGGGTTAACGTCCAGGGGGCCCATCGGGGCATAGGCCGAAACCAAAGGGGCCAAATCATTCCCAAGAAGAACATCAGCGTGCAAGTCTTTCATAACTCCGACATCTACGTGTCTAGCTCCCACTCCCCAATCCAAGTGAACACGGGCAACAGGTAAACGGAATACGGCTCCCCCTGCTACCCTCACTGCCACCGTGTCTCCTGTGTGCTGGTGCTCTGAGACTAAGTTGTTTTGGAGCAGTGTCATAGTGGCTCCTGTGTCTCTAAGTCCATTTACCACTCGGCCATTTAGTTTCACAGTCTGCCGGTGTTGCTGGCGATTATCCTGATGGGCTGCTTGCACTGGGTCGGCTTCGTGCAGGATGCCCCAGAACTCTTCCTGCTCTACACAGTGAGCAGCAGGCTGTGGTGGACGCTGATTCCTGTTGGCTGGTTTCCTCCAGGACTGAGCTTGATTGGCGCTGTTTAGTGGACACTCTGGACATTTGTGCCCCAACTGTTTGCACAGAAAGCACCTGATGGGTTGTGAATAATCCTGGGCACTGAACTTGGACGGCTGCACATAATTATTGGTTGGTGGTACCACTGGGGTGCGATGCACTGGTGGTTGATAGGTTGTTGGAGTTGGAGTTGCTGCTGGTCGGTACTCTATTCTGGCAGGGACCTTGTTAACTGTACTGTCCAATTTGCGAGCATCGGTATATTCGTATGCCAAACGGGCCGCCTCGGGGAGGGTAGAGGGTTTTCTATCTCTGGCCCACTCCCGGACCCCGGCAGGCAATCTATCGAAACAATGTTCCAGTAAAAACACCTGCAGCACCTACTCCCCAGTTACTGCTTGGCATCCTGCCATCCAGTGGGCTGCAGTACGGTGAACCCTGCAGGCCCATTCTACATAAGAATCACCAGCCTGCTTGTTGGTTTCCCTGAAGCGTCGTCTGTAAGCTTCTGGGGTCACCGCATACCTGGCTAGGAGCGCATCCTTCACTGCCCGGTAGCTGGTGATCTCCTCCTCTGGGATGGCCCGAAATGCTTCACTAGCCCGGCCGGATAATTTCCCAGAGAGGATGGTGACCCATTCATCTGTGGGCACCTGGTGTAGGGCACACTGCCTTTCAAAATCGGCCAGGAACCCATCAATTTCTCCTTCATTTTCAATAAAAGTTTTAAATGCAGCAAAGGGTACCTTTTTCCTTCCGAAATTGTTATTGGGTACCTCTTCCCTGGAGCGCCATCTCCTCTTCCCTGGAGCGCCTGGTGTGCTTCTACTGCGGCTTGCACCCGTTCCACAATGTCTGCTGAGGGGTTGGGGCCAAAGTGTGCCAGCCTTATTTGTACTGCCCGGTTAAATTGTATTTCTTCGGGTGTTAAATCCAAACTGCTGGGCACATTAGCTCTCTCCATTCCCTGTATTGCATCCATTTCCACTAGCAAAGCAATAATTTCACGTTTCTTTAAATTGCTTGCTGATCGTCCTCGGCGTTCTAGTATGTCCTTAAGAGTAGCACGTCTTAACTCTTCACACTGCATTTCTTTCCTTCAATTGGGCCGTGTAGCTGACCTTCTGTGCTATGGGATTCATCCCGTCGCTTGCCACCAATTGTTAAGACATCCTCAGTGTCTATATGTAAAAGCGCCGTTTAGTTCACCTTCCCCTCTCACCGTATCAATTCTCCATTCGTATAAATTGTAATCCACGAACCATAACAAGGGGAAGCGGTAATCTCCCGAACGGGATCCGTGAAGGGACTCCGGTTCCCCAACAGAACTACACGAACTGCCGCTACTAGCCGAACCACGACATCCACCAAGCGGCATACGTTTCCAATAAGCAGTCTCTAAGCGCAAATAATAAATCCCCCCAATAACGAGACAGAAGCTCCGTATTGAGGGTCAAACAGGATCTGGCTTTACTGTGGGCTACCCACCCGTATTTATGCGGGTCTCCCACTTGGTGGACACTCCCCTAGGGGACCAAATGGAAGACTGAAATTACAGAAGTACAGGAGGACATTCCAGACATACAGTCACAGACTTTTCCCACAATGCAATATGGTTCCCTCCTTCCTGCCCTGGAGATAATTGGGAAGAAATACAATTATCTCCAGGACAAAGACCCATCACCATTTTAAATATAAAACCAGCAAATACATAAAAAGACATAACTTTATAATAACTGTACATTTCACATTCACATCACATATCCCCAGATAGCCGTGATCTGAGGGCACATTATTGACGAAAAGCGCTTAGATCCCATACGTATAGTTCAATCGCCATGGAGTCAAAGTTCTTACAGTCTTTCGGCAGGCGATTGACTCCATGGGAAGGCTATCTGGGTTAAGTACTTTTCGTCGACGGTAAAACTCCCGAACAGCCGGTGTTCGTACGGGTTTGTCGAGACAGCCAGGCGACCCATGGTTTCAGCGGTGTTCAGCAGAAAGAGTGTCCGCTTTTAGTTCCATGGAATCAGAGCCGAACACCGCTGGGCTTTCGTACGGTTTAAAATGGCCACTGCCTCGTGGTCGACATACGATCGATGGCCACCCTGAAGTCGGTTTAATTGAGAAGTGTCTGCGGTTAACCACAACGTTCTAATTGGGATCAAAAGGTTAACCAGCAGCACACTTCTCTTCTGGGTGGCCATCCGTTCGGTAGCTTTATTCGTTGCAAACAGTCATTCGTATGGCTATGATATTGGAAACAGTTATTTATACGGACGGGAATAAAATAGACGAATCCACCAAAAATAGACAGATGGATGGTTCTGTCACAATTGCGTTAAAGACTGGTGAGCTAATTATCTCAGAGGAACAGAGCCAAACACAAAAATATAAATATATAAAAATACCCCAAAACATAATAAAATCATAAACTAACCCCACAAAAAATACATATCTAAATAGCCCTGATCTGAGCACACATGTTCTCCAAATAACACTCAGATCCATGCAGTAGAGGGGAAATGCCATGTGTTAAAGTTCTGACTGGTCACATACATGGTCCTATGCCCAAAATAGTTCCAGGGCGTTTGGTGCTTTTGATGGTCAACTTTCGGGAGCTCCTTCAGCTGCAATACTGGGTGCTCCGCCTGGCTCTTAGGTAGCATTTGTTCCCCTTAATCTCAGGCAACTTCCCTCCTAAAAGCTCTCTCTTGGTAGATTTCAAAGTGGTTTAAAACCACAAACCAAGTTGTCCGGAACCACACGGTCACCTCATGCTGAAAATAGTTCAATAACATTCGCAGCTGTTGAGGTAACCGGGAACCCACAAAGTCCTTATGTCAAAATTAGTTCCATAGAGGTCGCAGCTAAGTACCTCTGAGGACTGTTCAGGGGTTTGGTTCATGCGAACGGCCGCCAGAGAGCCAATGTTCGTTTCCATTCGCATAAAGGGAAAGTGCCGAACCAGTGGCACCCAGGGAAAGCTGCTAATGGCGGCTGGGCAGGTTAACTCCCAAACGGTGTCCCAGACCTGAACCATAGTTGGTGAGCAGGAGGCCAGCTTCTACACTCTTTCAGAAACCGGTGGAAAACCTTTGTGAGAAGGAGCATTTGTCACATATCTTCCCTCTCTAGGGGGGTCTAACTAGATCCCAGACCTCCATTCCCAATAACTCGCAGTGCTGTTGGGGAGGAAGGACAATACGCTTCTAGCCCTGAAATTTATACTGCTGCTGGGGAGTGAGACCATTTGTCTCCCCTCCATGGAACATAATCTGCCACTGGAGAGTGGGACTAACTGTCTCCACTTCCTATAATGTACCCTGCCGCTGAGAAGTGAAACCGGTTGTTTCCACTCCCTGTAACATGCTCTGCTGTTTGTTACATTATTCATGTTATTATTACTAATATTATTATCTGTCTTTGAGGTTCTTAAGGATAAAATCCAACTTTTTTGATTATAATAGGTAGCTTTTTGCAAACTGGCTATTTTAGCCTAATTTGGAAATCATATCATCCTATCACAAGTAATTATTTAAGAAATATTTTGGGAAGTAAATTAACTTTTTTTTTTGTGATATCATCCATTTTAAATAAAGTCATTCCTCTTCACCCACTAATTTTTATTCAAGTATAAAGTGTAAAATGGGCTCAATGTTAATGGATCACTTACACCTGTCACAGTGCCAAGAAACTGGGCATCTCATGGTGGCTAGAAAGAAAAAGATGTGAATGAAATCAGAGAAAGCCAATGTTCACTGTGAAGGGGCAGCAAAGTTCACTGACTTAGAGTAGTTTGTTGATGGAACAGCCACATCATGACATGCATGAAATTGTCCTACACATGAGGGTTCTAGAAGAGCAACTTATCCAAAAAGTACCAAGTGAAAACGCTTTGGAGGTTATGTATGAAAAGAATTGTGCTCACTTTTTATTTAGTATATTTATCTGGCACATTTCCTATTTGCACCAATTTCATCCATTATTTGTGCCATAATGTTTCTGGCCGCACCTCTCCTGTCACTTTATTTTACTGTTCTAGAGTTGCTCCCAGTGTATGAAAAGAGCAAGAGGGCACCTTTTTTTCTCAAATGCTTCCATCAGTGTCAGAGTGGTGGGTTTTCTGTGACAGACACGCAGCTTTCACGATCTTCCTCGTTGTTAAAGGAATAAAAAATCTTTCAAATTGCAAATATCTCATGTTTTCCCTAATTATATAACTTATTTGTCTTATTTAGTAAAACCAAGCAAATGTAAAATCTATGGAAAATGAAAGGAACAAAAAAATCAGAAAGAGCAAAAAAGAATGGGGGAAAAAATTGATTATTTTGGCACATTATGAAAAAGGCAGAAAAGAGTGAGCATTGTATAATGGTGGAGTAACAGTTTTGTAGATAAATACCCATTTTGTTTATTGTTTTGGTGCCTGATTAAAAAATTTTTGTACCTTTCTTGAGCTACATGAATTTATTTAACAAAAGTTTTATGCTCTTTAAGAGACTCAGTAAACTGATAGATTAAAGCAATGTGCCCGTTACTATGATGTTGTGAAGTGAGCTGCAGGGTTTCTTCACTAAACAGTGAATTGTGGGGAATTAAAAACCAAATTACCAAATAGAAGCATCTCCAGTTCTGTAGTTTTTCTATGTTGTCCAAATTTGCAGGTTTTTTTTTTTTTTTCCGATTCTTCACCATTCTCAGTTTAGTGATTGAACTCCAATATGTACAAAAAGTTCTAAAAATGGATCAATGATTACGGAAGCCAGGGGAATGTTCCGACTGGATGCTCTACTTTAAGAACTTTTTTCCACAGCTGCTTTACTTATGTAAATCATTATGGGAGATGTTTATTCAATTTTGTAATATGTTGATCTTGTTTAAAAGCTGACATCCTGTGTAGAGGTGGCCCACTTAGAAAAAGCCATTATTTGCATCTACAAATTTCTTTGGAACCCTGGAGAAATGGGTACGGTTGGAAATAACGGTTAATTATTTAACCCCTTAAGGACACATGACATGTGTGACATGTCATGATTCCATTTTATTCCAGAAGTTTGGTCCTTAAGGTGTTAAATGACACAATACTAGTGTGTTTATTCTTTTTTTTTTCTTTCCTTTTATCTTTCTATTTTTTTCTCAAAGATATAAACATAATTGATTTTGTCTAAACAAACTGTTAGCCAGCAAAATGTGAGGAAATAGGTTTAAAAAACAGCGAGTGCATTATTAATAGAAATATAAATGCATAGAGTTTATATTCACATGCATAGAAAAATATGTGTTTGGAAAAGACAATTAATTTCTTTATGCATTGGTAGGACAACTTTCAAATGTGCTTTTGTGCCAAACCTATTATCATGCATAACTAGTTTTGGAAATATTCTTTCCGAACCACAGTTCATCCTGAATTGGGATGGTTGAGTGATAGGTCAAATTCCTGAAGTCCAAGTCAAAAGGTACCCAAATCACGAGATAACTGAAACGTGCAATAGCCAAGCATATTTGTTTGATGTGTAATGGATAGTCACTAAATATGAGAAATGGGCAACAGAGGGTAAAAAGGACGAGCAGTAAAAAAATAAAATCTATATTTATTTATATATTATATATCTAATAAAAATATATTTTAACCCCTTAAGGATACATGACGGAAATATTCCGTCATGATTCCCCTTTTATTCCAAAAGTTGTGTCCTTAAGGGGTTAATATATCTGTTGGTTACTTCTTACTTAATATGTAAACCAAATGACGGGAAAATGCATCTATCAGTATATTGCAAAATATGCACATATAATATTGTGTATATATTTTGCAGTACACTGATTGGCAGAGCTTTATGCCTTTTTGGTTCATGTGATTCAGTTCCCGAACTGAGCTTTCAGTATCAAAATTCTGCTGAGTTAAATCAACTCAAATTCAGGTGTAAAAAAGAAATTCTATTTTTGGAAAACATTGTTCGGTTGTGTCAAATTTTTTTGCTGTGCAAAAGTCTAACAAGCAGAAAATGGATAGCAACAGACAGCATGCATAAAGACAGTACTTTGAGACAACTGACAGAGTATTCAAATAAGGGCCACTGAAATATACCTGGTCATCAATAAAACATATTGTGAATGATTGCAACATGTTAATATGAATAGGATGAAAAGATAAAGACACAAAGCAAACAACATGACAGAAACCTTCTAGAAAAGAATTTAATGAAAAAGTAAAAGAGGGGTATGAGCTGAAGAGCATAAATACTAAAAGACAGAATGCAGTTATTACCTCTAGTAGGCTTTGAGTGGATCTTTTCAAATTTATATAGTAAAGGAATTCAAGATTGCTTGGGATTTGCAAAAGGCATTTACAAATAACAAAAAAGTAAGAGGATTTAAAAAAAAAAAAGATTTTAATATAGGCAAACTAGACGGTTCTTATATCCTATTTAGATCTGGTAAATCGGAGGTCTAATCTGTAAAGGTGATGGTAGATTGATGCAAAGCAAACATGGCAGTCATGGCTAGGACGCAGGACTAGAAAATAACTACAACTTTGTTTTTTTTATTAAATGGTGTGATGTCGATAGGTGAAGAATGCCTTCTCAAAATTTTGATAGTGTAGGTCGGACATAACCAGAGGATATGTAGCAGTAGGGCTTTGCATCTACAGACTCTTCAATAATTTGAAAAAAACTTTTCCATATCATTTTTTGTAAATTGTTCATATGTATGAAAATAGGATAAAAGTCAATGATTATATATATATATATATACAGTTGCAAGAAAAAGTATGTGAACCCTTTAGAATGATATGGATTTCTGCACAAATAGGTCATAAAATGTGATCTGATCATCATCAAAGTCAAAACAATAGACAATCACAGTCTGCTTAACCCCTTAAGACCGGAGGGCGTACAATTACGTCCTTTTTTTAAGCGGCTCTAAAAGCCGCCGGGCGTAATTGTACGCCCCACGTTTTTTTTTTACTTACCCGGTCGCCGGCGATCCCACGCCGGCGATCGCGGTTGGGGGGACTCCAAGGAAGCCCCCTGCGGCACGTCCGCCCTCTTCAGGCCCCCCCGGCTATGTGAGAGTGAGGTCCCTGCGAGGACTTCACAATCACATGGCCGGTATAGCTGGATGCAGCAATGCCAGCAGGGGGACTGCCTGTAATGACAGGTAGTCCCCCTGCTGGCTGGAAATAAAATAAAAATAATTAAAATAATTAAAATAAGTGTAAAAAAAAATTATATACTTAGATCATATATATTATATATATATGATCTAAGTATATATATATATACACAAATACATACACACACATACACCGTCTAGGTGTATTTTACTATATATATATATTAATATCAAATTACACGTAGACTGATACTGATTAAATATATATATATATATATATATATATATATATATATATATATATATATATATATATATATATATTTTGTATTGTATAGAGGGAATGAACTCTACCTCTTACCCTCTTTGCACCAGCAGTCAGTGAAAACTTATTTTCACGTTTTTTGTTATTTATATGGGTTTTGTTTCAAGTGCATACTGACCATATCTAGTTTTTTGGTTTGTATATAATCTACGGGTTTTTGTTTTTAAACATGGATGATTTCTTAGTACAAGCAGGAGCTTACAGCGAACACGCTGAAACCCTCCAATTTTCATCAGAGGAGGCAGCAGATATACTATGGGATGAAACCAGCCAGTGCCTTCCTAGTAATGTTACCCCTAAAGATGTCTACTTTAAATTACTCCGGCTATACAAAAAAAGCACAGATCTAGATTTACATGGCATTTTTATGTCTGATTACTACAAGGCTAAGATGATCCCTCGGGGATTCAGACTGCTTAATATACCCACCATAGGCAGACTCAAGGCTACAGTATGCAGAGACTGGACCCATGTACTCAACAGGACCTCACTAGATCTGATGCTTATAGCTATTAAAGATGTGAAATCTGATTTGGTGGAGGTCAAGCGCAATATAGCAGAGTTGGAAATAGAACACTCAGCACTACTAGCCTCCAGTGAGGGCTTAAAGATACAGCAGCAGCTCAAAACAGAAGTACTCAAATACAAAAGTGAGTTGGTGAAATTTAAAAAACAAAAGTATGAGAGAGTACAGCAAGATTATCATGATCATCGTGTATATCGGTGGCTTGCAGGTGACCGCCCCCCTAGACCTAGAAGGTTTAGGAAGAGAGTGGTGCGTCCCAATATCCCCACGGTGGATATCACATCGGGTGAGTCAGCGTCTGAAAGTGACATACAATCAGACCACACTCCTTTTTTAGGAAAGGTGGGCACAGGGACTATGACCAGAAGCAGACACCGAGGAGACGAAGACACAGGATCAGGAGAGGCCGTAAGATTAAACCCGGCGCCCAAGGGGAAACCGCCACTCAGGAGGTAAATCCCATCTTCAATCTCTCCCGGAGACCCCTCAGCTCTATCGAAATAAGCACTTTAAGCAAAGGGCTGTCGTTTATACCGACTTGTGGCCCTAATGCATTTAAATGGAGTACTGAATTATTTCAATTTGGGAGACAAATGAGATTGAAAGAGTTTTTCCAAAATGCTTCAAAACAGGAGACATCATCAGCTGAGATGGGAACAGGTAGATTTAAGACAAGATCTACATTTGATCCACACAGTACTAAACATACGATTTTTATCCTCTACAGCAAAGATGTCCCAGGAATTTTTTTCTCGCAGATCCAGACAACAGCAAAATATAACCAAACAGGAGCGATCTTTACTCAGGGAACTGTCTAATGATTCCACAATAGTAATCCGCCCTGCGGATAAGGGAGGCGGTATTGTCCTTATGGACTATGGTTACTACTCCGATGATTTAAAAAGACAGCTGATGGACAGCGATACGTATTACCAATTAAAGGGAGATCCCACAGCAGAAATACAGAAGAAACTTGTAGATATATTGGATATGTCTTTAAGGGCCGGATACATTGATATAGCATTATATCATTTTTTGAACAAAACCCATCCCCGCACTCCGGTGATATACAGTATCCCTAAAATACACAAGAATGCTCAGAGACCCCCGGGGAGACCCATCGTCTCAGCCATTGACGGCATACTTGAACCTATTGCACAGTGGCTTGATTTCATCTTTAAGAAACCAGTTGAAGCCCTATATACTTGTGTTAAAGACACACAGTCTCTACTACAACATCTTAAAGCCTTGGTTTTCCAGGACACGATACCGATTTTTATTACCATGGATGTATCCAATTTATATACACTCATCCCACATATAGATGGGGTGGAGGCGATGCGGCAAGTGCTATGCAACACATCACTATATCAAGGCCCTCCGATTGAATCTGTATTGGAGCTATTATTGTTTATTTTGAACAACAACTACTTTAGATTTGAAGACCAATGGTACTTACAGACAGCGGGAACTTCTATGGGCTCGGCAGTAGCACCAAGATATGCGAACGCATATATGTATATGTATGAAGTACAACATATATTAACCCCATATGCAAGATCTATTATGGGGTACTACCGCTACATTGATGATCTCCTTATAATTTGGAACGGCACAGCAGAACAAGCTCAGGATATGGTACACACATTGAACCAGTTACCTACACCAATTAGGTTTACCTCTAATATCAGTGAACACTCAGTCCAATATTTGGATTTGGAGCTGTCCCATGGAGTTAATGGAGTTGAGTACACTCTGTTTTCAAAACCAACCGATAGAAACACCCTTTTGCACGCTCAGAGCGCACACCCGTGGGCTTTGAAGAAATCTATACCCAAAGCGCAATATCAGAGGGTCATACGTAATAACTCAAACACAAAGGCAGCAGAGATACAACTGGAATCAATGACCCAGAAGTTCGTGAACAGAGGGTATGAAGGTAGAGTACTGCAAGAGGCACTCACCCAAGCCAGGTTAGCCCCAAGTCAGGATAAGGCTCACTCTTCACAGCGTATGGTGTTCCCGTTGACTTTTCACAACACTGCAGACAAGGTTACAGCATTAAGGACAACTGGAAGATGATATCTACAGATGACTCTTTGCCTAAAATCTTTAAGGAACCGCCAATGATCTGTTATAGAAGAAACCGGAACTTACGTGATATTTTGGTACATACAGATCCTGTGGACAGTTATACTAAGACACTTAAGTCCAATATACGTGGTTGTATACGGTGCCTAGGGTGTGTTACCTGCGGACACATGATTCCATCTAAGAAGTTTTGCCATCCACACACCAATAAAACATATGACATTAGGTATACCATTACCTGTAAGACACCCTATGTCATCTATAAGCTCATGTGCCCCTGTGGGCTCTACTATGTGGGCAAGACGGAAACCCCCATCTGTGAGCGTATACATGGCCACCGGTCAAGTATCAGGTTGGCCTATCGAGATGGCCAATCTGACAAACCGGTGGCCAAAAATTTTTTGGAGAAGGCACCTCCATTATCCTCCCTCAAATTTGTGAGTATAGACCATATACCTTGTCCTAAGAGGGGTGGTAACAGAGGTCGGATGCTGCTCCAAAAGGAGGCGTTTTGGATTTATCAGTTGGGGACAATGGCTCCGAGAGGGTTAAATGAAAATATCCCATATTATGCATTTATTTAACTCCTATAGCTTGTACTATTTTTTACAGTGCATTATTTAGTATTTAGTCATGTATTTTGATCAATGTCATGCTAGGGTATCTGCCTTTATCATATAGAGAGATATGAATTATGAGGTATTATTATACTCATTTTTTTATGTTTTTTTAGGTATTTTATATATAACTGTATTGCAGAGTGGGTTTCATCGTATTCCACACTGCAATTGGTGTCATTTGCATGGGTGACACTTTTAATTGGGCATATCTTTGCTTTCACAGCTACTTATTATGTTTGTAATTGAGTTCTGCATTATAGCAGAAGATACACATTTGTTCGTATGATGCACTTTTGAATAGATTCCATATATCACATCGTTTAAAATCATTCACCATATTCTCATTCAGGCTGGAGATTTCGGGCACGTAATGTTGCTTAGCAACCGTATATACAACACACGTCACTGCACGTATCACGTGCACGTAAAGTGGGAGGAGCTTATGCGGGTGTGCGCGCGCATACCCGGAAGGGCCCGCGTACACGGCCGATACACTTTCACTGCACCTGGGTGAGTTTTACTAATTAGATTCAACCTATATATTGTCAGTATTTTGCATGTGTATTTATTGTTTTGTTACCCTGACGAAAGTCCCGAGCTGCGACTGAAACGTTGGTCTCTCTTTTAAATTTACTTCAATAAAATTTGGACTTTTACAAGACCGGTGAGCGGCAGTTCTTTGCAACAATATATATATATATATATATATATATATATATATATATATATATATATATATAATTATTGTTATATAGATATTTATATATACTATAAAAAAATAAATATGTAAATACGCAATAAAATTAAATTAAAAAAATAATTAAAAACAAATGATTAAAAAATATATAGATGTGTGTTATTTCGTTCTAACTGTATTGCGATATTAATATATATATATTTATATCAAAATACACATAGAACAAAATAATATATATATCTATATACATACATATATATGTATATATTATTATTATTATTATTGCCATTTATATAGCGCCAACAGATTCCGTAGCGCTTTACAATATTATGAGAGGGGGATTTAACTATGAATAGGACAATTACAAATAAACTTACAGGAACAATAGGTTAAAGAGGACCCTGCTCAAACGAGCTTACATTCTATAGGAGGTGGGGTGTAAAACACATTAGGACAGGAATTTACAATCAAATAAGGTGGGCTGCCCTTTAGGAGAGGGCAAGAGGCAGGTATGTGAGGTAGGGGTTAGTCTTGGAGGCCATAAGCTTTCCTAAAGAGATGGGTTTTAAGGCACTTCTTAAAAGATGCAAGACTAGTGGAGAGTCTGATGGCGGTAGGCAGGCTATTCCATAGGAAGGGAGCCGCCCGCGAGAAGTCCTGCAAGCGCGAGTTGGCTGTACGAGTGCGGACAACGGACAGGAGGTGGTCACGGGCAGAGCGGAGAGACCGAGAAGGGACATACCTATGGATCTGTGAGGAGATATAAGAGGGGCTAGAGTTGTTCAGTGCTTTATAGGTGTGAGTTAGTACCTTGAATTGACTCCTATAGCATACAGGAAGCCAATGTAAGGACTGGCAGAGGGGTGAGGTGTGAGAGAAACGACTAGAGAGGAAAATCAGTCTAGCAGCACCGTTCATTACGGACTGTAGGGGTGCAGTACGGCTTTTGGGAAGACCAATCAGGAGAGGGTTACAATAATCCATGCGGGAAATTACTAGAGCATGGACAAGTTCCTTGGTAGTATCTGGTGCAAGAAAGGGGCGGATGCGGGCTATGTTTTTAAGATGGAATCTACAGGATTTGGCAACATGCTGGATGTGAGGCTCAAAGGTGAGACCAGAGTCAAGTATGACGCCAAGAGGGGGGGCGGAGCCTGACTGCTGAGCAGATCGGTCGCACACCAGATGAGCTCCTGGACCAAAAAATAAATAACCACAAAATACTCACAATTATCTACCTACAGGCGACATCTCAGCCTCAACAACAGAGATAAGCGATGGAGACACTGCTATCTCGAGTCCCTATGCAACTCTGGCGACCAAGACCTAAGAAAGGACTCGTGGCCTACCTGCGGCCTACCCAGACGGAGCGGGGGAAACGGCCGATCCCCCAACCGACTGAGATCCGCTACACAGAAGGCCTGCACAGAGCATCATCCTCTCCCCCCCCCCTGCCGGAGGGGGTTATCCCGGCAACAAACGCAAGTAACCCACAGCAGAGACACCAACCACAGCACACCGACCCCGCCGGGCCATCGACACCCAAAATGGCGGACCCCACGCGGGCCCAGACACCCCAGCCCTACCTGCTCCCGCTATCGGTCAGACTAGACCGACTTCTGGCGGACTTCTGGGCCAAAATAGAGAGCCGCAGGAGCGCCCCAGAGGGGGCCCCATCGACGCCAGCACCAAAGTGTCGCACAACGAAGCCCACAGTACTAACTCAGACCCAGAGAGGGACCTGGAAAGCAGGGAGACGGAGGCGGGGGGCCAAGTGCCGGCTCCAGCGCCCCAACTCTAAACCACAGGGGAGCAGCCCAAAACCTCAACAGGGGGTCGCCCCGGGACCCCCCCCCCCCCCCACAGCATACTTCAACACAAGCGGCAACAAAGAGCTCCACAAACAGCGGGCGACCACGCACCCCGACATACACCGCCCGACACTCGGTGGCAGCCAACAGCCCCGACAGAGGACGGAGCTGTGGAGCGGAGGCGAAGGGCTCAGCACTCATCTATTGCCTGCACAATCGTAAAGCAGGGGGGACCCACGAAAACACGACCACATCAGCCACCCACCGAAATGGAGGTGATTCTGCGCAGCCCAGCAGCCCGTCAACAGAGGGACGCGCTCCGGTGTTACACCTCAACACGGCACACTAGACTACAGCTTGCCAAGGACAGTGTCTCTCTCTCTGCAGGCATCGGCTGATTAGGCTGCGGACTATTATAAAGCAAAGCTCATGAGTATTTCTTTTTTTTATATATTTTTTGTTCCCTCACACAGTTAAACATGTTTCTACTATTTAGTTCCTGCAGTAATCGTATATGCTATGCTGTAGCCTAATTCATACAATCCAGTGGTAAATTAACGTAGTTAATGTAAGCAACATTGAATCTACTTTATTAACCCTGATTACATCAACAAAGATATTTATCTATTAACTAAGCCTGTACCAGACTTATGTACCTGAGAAATGCATGTCTAAATCATATCAGCTCAGCACAAATGTCCTGCTATGCTTTTCACGATTATAATGTTTACACTCTTGTTCTCTTTACTACTACTACTTAAAAAAAAAAAAAGTGCAGAATATCTTGTAATCTACGCGTACACCAACTGTTATGTTATTCACTAACTTTGCCTTATGTCATTTACCCTGCACTATGAAAATAAAGAATTAAAAAAAAAAAAAAAAAAGTATGACGCCAAGACAGCGCGCTTGCAAGGATGGACTGATGTTGGTACCACAAACTTGGAGGGAGAGCGAAAGAGGAGGATCAGTATTAGGAGGAGGAAAGACAAGGAGCTCAGTTTTTGAGAGATTGAGTTTCAGAAAGCGGGATGACATCCAGTCAGAGATGGAAGAAAGGCAAGCAGTGACACGTTGCAGGACGGCAGGGGAGAGGTCCGGGGAGGAGAGATATAGCTGGGTGTCATCAGCGTAACGGTGGTAGTGAAATCCAAAAGAGGTAATAAGTTTGCCAAGAGAGGCAGTATAAAGAGAAAATAGAAGGGGACCAAGGACGGAGCCTTGGGGAACTCCAACCGAGACAGGGCAAGGGGAGGAGGTATCATTAGAAAAGGAGACACTGAATGAGCGTTGGGAGAGATAAGAGGAAAACCATGAGAGGACAGAGTCACAGAGACCAAGCGATTGAAGAGTTTGAAGAAGGAGAGCATGATCAACGGTGTCAAAGGCCGCTGAGAGGTCAAGAAGAATTAGTATGGAGTAGTGGCCTTTTGTCAGGGTACCTGAGGCCTCTACCTCTAAGGGAGGTAGAGACTTGGTGGTTTATCCATCCAGGCGAGCTGTTTCCTCCGTTCCTCGCGGTTCATCCAGTCACTTAAACACCGGCCGCGAGGAATCCACGTCCTTTTCTAGCAGGACGCTCAATACGTGACGTCATGACGCTATCACGAGCGACCTGTCATTCAAGTGTCCGATATCCAATCGGTACTTGTCAGAGGCGTGCTTACCATCCGGAGCCAGGGTATTTAAGCTTACTTCTCTCTTCAGCTCATTGCCCTGTCGTGGTTCTAGCTTGTCTAGTCACTCAGTGCTCTGGTATTCTAGTTTGCTCTATTTGGTTTTGACTCGGCTTGTTGTACTACCCTGCTTCTCTGTTATCCCTTGACCCGGCTTGCTCCTCGTTTATCTGTCTTCTCGTTCCCTCGACCTCGGCTTGTCTCTGACTATTCTCTATTACTCTCGGTACGTTAGTCCGGCCATTCTAAGGCCCGGTATACGTACCTTTCCACTCTTTGTACTCTGCGTGTTGGATCCCTGTCCCGATCCTGACACCTTTGGATTTAGCTGCGATTAGGTCGTTAGTAACTTTGATAAGGGCAGTCTCTGTAGAGTGGAGAGGGCGGAAGCCAGATTGAAGGGGGTCAAGGAGAGAGTTGGAATTGAGGAAATGAGACACACGGGTAAAGACAAGTCTTTCCAGAAGCTTTGAGGAAAAAGGGAGCAGGGATATGGGACGGTAGTTAGAGGGGGTGGATGGGTCGACGGATGTTTTTTTTAGTATAGGTACTACAGTGGCATGTTTAAGGTCAGCAGGGACGATGCCAGAAGAGAGCGAGCAGTTGAAGATGTGTGTTAGAAAAGGCACGAGACAAGTGGAGAGAGATCCAATAAGGTGAGATGGGACAGGATCGAGCGGGCAAGTGGTGGGGCGAGAGGAGCAAAGAAGAGCAGCCACCTCTTGGTCAGTAGCTGGGGAGAATGTCTGAAGGGTAGGAAAGGCATGATCTATGTGTGATTGAGAAACAGAAAGGCAAGGAGGGGAGAATTCTTTCCTTAGCTGTTCAATCTTGTCAGTGAAGTAACATGCAAAGTTATCAGCAGTAAGGTTAGTTTTGGGGGTGGCCACTGCAGGGCGAAGAAGAGAATTAAAGGTGTGAAAAAGACGCCTGGGGTTGCGGGAGCATGAACTAATGAGATCGGAAAAATAGGACTGTTTGGCAAGGGCAAGGGCTGCACTGTATGAACACAATATGAATCTATAATGGAGAAAGTCTGCCTGGGTGCGGGACTTCCTCCAGGAGCGTTCAGCACAACGGGAGCATCTTTGCAGGTAGCGCGTTGATTTAGTATGCCATGGTTGGGGGCGGGTCCTCCTCGAGGTGCTTGTTTGGAGTGGTGCTGCAGTGTTCAAGGCAGATGAAGTAGAATTATATCAAGGCAGTAGAATTATATATGGAGATGGCCCGTGAAGGACAGGAGAGGGAAGGGATGGACAGCAGTTGTGAATCAATGTCATCTGACAACTGTTGGAGATCAAGAGAATTAAGGTCCCTCCTGAGTTGAGGGGGGTTAGGCTGAGGTTTTTGGGTGAGGGGGTATGTGAGAGCAAATGATAAGAGGTGGTGATCAGAGAGTGGATAGGGAGTGTTGCAGATATTAAATACTGTACATGCATAAGTGAAGATTAGGTCAAGGGTATTGCCAGCTACATGGGTGGGAGAATTTGCCCACTGCGATAGCCCGAGGGAGGAAGTAACTGAAAGTAGTTTAGTGGCTGCAGAGGTCAAAGGTGGGTTTATAGGAATATTTAAGTCCCCGAGAATTAGGGATGGAATGTTAGAAGAGAGGAAATAGGGTACCCAGGCAGCAAAGTGGTCAAGGAAGAGAAGAGGGGAACCAGGGGGACGGTAAATAACAGCAATGTTAGCAGAGAAGGGTTTGAAAAGGCGAATTGAGTGTATTTCAAATGACGGGAAAGAGAGAGAAGTGGGGGTGGGAAGAGGTTTAAAAGAGCAGTGAGGGGAGAGGAGAAACCCAACACCACCACCTTTACATTCAGAGTTTCTTGGGTTCTGGGTAAGTTGGAGACCACCGAAGGACAAAGATGCAGGGGTGGCAGTGTCAGAGGGGGAGAGCCAGGTTTCTGTTATGGCTAGTAAATCTATAGAACGAGAGATGAAGAAGTCATGGACAGCAGTGGATTTAGTTATATTGCAAACAGAGCGTGTGTTCCAGAGGGCAGTATTGAAGGAGGATTTAGAGGAACATGAGATGGGTATGGGTATGAGATTAGTATGTGCTGAGTTTGTTGCGAGGGGGCCGGGGTTAGGAGAGACATCACCAGCAGCTAGGAGCAGAAGGATAGAAAGGAAGGGAAGGTGGGAGTAGGATTTGAAAGTTTTGTAGGAGGGTATGTATGTAGAGGATTTGTGAGGAGTTGGTGGAGATAGGCTGGAAAGGTATGTGTAGAGTGCATGGGATGAATAGAGAGGGGAGGGGAGTAAGGTGGAAGTAATAATTATGGTGTTGCTAGGAACAGGTGAGTGAAAGGATAGGGATATTTTAGTGATGAGAGAAGTTAGTGTTAAAGTGAAAAATAGAAGGGAGAACATTAGAAAAAAATGTGTATTATATAGATATGTAGATCATATATACAAACACACAAATATCAATGAGTGATTAAACCAATGTAAGGATGCAGTGTGTTAAATAAATCCAGGTGAGGAGAGGTTTAGTGACTTAATTGGTGTGTTAAGGAAACCAGCTGATGTGCACTATCTATAAGTAAGTTGTCGACCATGGGGTGGGATGGTGTGGGGAGGGTAGGGTGGGCAATCTTCCAGAGATGATACCTCTGCTCTGAAGATTCAGCTGGACTTGGTTGCTTGGGAGTGCTGGGTGTTAATGCTGTTTTAAGGGGCCCAGTCTGAAATATAATATATATATATATCACTATATATCACTATATATAAATAAAAATATTGAAAAAAATTATATATATATATATATATATATGTACGTATATAAACAATATAGAACCTCTTGCACTCCTACATAAGTAATGATACCAGGTGCCAAGTCCCAATAATATATAGAATCAAAAAATTACCGGCACTCTTGGATTTAGTTCATCCAGTTTATTTGTAGGTAGACTAGGTCAACGTTTCAGCTCCCGATCGGAGCTTTCATCAGGACACCAAAGGCATAAAATATTGCAAAAGTCCAACATATATAAGACATCTCTGCCAATCACGTTCCTCCATCTGCCAGAGGTGGAGATAGAGGAAAACTTCTTCTGCAAAGAGAGACTTATTGGATAATGGAACTGGACACTTTATCCCCTAAAGGCTTAAATGAAAAATGTTCCTTCATTTCTTTTTTATAATCATCTGATTGTTTTTGCACTCAAATATCCACCCAATCCAATTGGAGCTTGGAGAGGGGTTTATCTAGGGAAGGTTTCCCTTGAGGATGGTCTCTCAGAAAACCTCTTTTAAACATAAGTTTTTAATTATATATTTAGTTTATGCATTTAATAATACTGTAGATTAAGGTACTTAGACACTCACCGATGGCTATTTAACATAGACAGTCAGGATGGGCAGGGGGATTTATGCCTTTATAATATCTAATTTTTTTTAGACTGTCTCATACAAGGGGTTAATCACAAAGTTGTGTAGCCCCTCCTCAATATTTACACGTAATCACATGGAGTTAATACATACAATCATACTTATTGATGATATGGATACACATTTTGTATTTTTTATTTTTATTAGATTTATATCTTTAACAATTTTAGGCATCACTAATTGATTAATATATATTTTGATATATTGTGGTATACCTACACTCAGGGTACAAACAATTTAATAACATTACACTTTAACTTTATTGTATTCATCTTTTATATCACCTTATCAGGCTTTATTAGATATTTAAGTGTATTATTTTCACATATATGACAGCTATTTTATTTTATTTCATTTTATTTTTTATAGATATAAAAGGCTTTTTGGAATGTATTACATTCACTTGCTATTGGTCCTGTAACTGTCAGTTCTCATCCGCCCTTGCTTGCACGGCTGGAACTTGTTGACACAGCAACCGATCGCTACACCATGGAGTGGGAGGCCTCGTTTATGTAAGGAGAGATTCTCCCACCGGCAGCAGGTTACATAGTAGCAACCAAAGCTGATTGTATCGGCGGTTGCTAGGAAACTGTGACGCTTCCTAGGTTTAGACTTGGCCCACCCTCCATCACGTGATGCGGAAGTTCGGACTGGTGATGCACATGCGGGTACACGCCGTGATGCTGTGATGCCGGGTACACGCCGTGTACGCCGTGATGCCGGGTACACGCCGTGCAGGAGGGGTGATGAGTTACAGCTGATATGGTGAGTGTTTATTGGCAGAGATGTCTTATATATGTTTGACTTTTGCAATATTTTATGCCTTTGGTGTCCTGATGAAAGCTACGATCGGGAGCTGAAACGTTGACCTAGTCTACCTACAAATAAACTGGCTGAACTAAATCCAAGAGTGCCGGTAATTTTTTTATTCTATATATACGTATATATACACATATGTATATATATACATATATTAATTCTACACATATATTTATGTAATATTTTTACATAATTAGGTATACTAATTAATTACAATTAGCGGGACCTGCCTGACAACCCATGCCGAAAGTATAGGGAATTTAATTTGCTAGCACTATATTTAACCCTATAACTTTCCAAGACACCATAAAACCTGTACATGGGGGTACTGTTTTACTCGGGAGACTTCGCTGAACACAAATATTAGTGTTTCAAAACAGTAAAATGTATTACAACGATGATATCGCCAGTAAAAGTGAAGTTTTTTGCATTTTTCACGCACAAACAGCACTTACACGGACGATATTATTGCTGCAATACTATTTACTGTTTTGAAACACAAATATTTGTGTTCAGCGAAGTCTCCCGAGTACAACAGTACCCCTCATGTAGAGGTTTTATGGTGTTTTCAAAAGTTACAGCGTCAAATATAAGGCTTGTGTTTCATTTTTTTCACATTAAAATTCCCAGATTGCTTACGTTGTCTTTGTGACCCTATGGTAGCCCAAGAATGAAAATTACCCCTATGATGGCATACCATTTGCAATAGTAGACAACCCAAGGTATTGCAAATGGGGTATGTCCAGTCTTTTTTTAGTAGCCACTTAGTCACAAACACTGGCCAAAATTGGCGTTTTTTGCATTTTTCGCACACAAACAAATACTAAAGGTAACTTTGGTCAGTGTTTGTGACCAAATGGCTACTAAAAAAGACTGGACATACCCCATTTGCAATACCTTGGGTTGTCTACTATTGCAAATGGTATGCCATTATGGGTGTAAATTTAATTCCTGGGCTACTATACAGTCTCAAAGGCAACGTAACCAATCTGGCGAATTTCAATTTCAAATGTAATGTTCTATATTTGACCCTGTAACTTCCCACAACACCATAAAACATGTACATAGGGGGTACTGTTTTACACGTGAGACTTTGCTGAATACAAATATGTGTATTTTATTTCAGTAAAAGCAAACAGTATTATGACATTGACAGTTAAAATGTCATGTAAAACTAAAAAAATAACAACATTTCTTATTTTCTCCCATTTTTTTCATATTAAATTATGTTTCATAGATAAATATTTGATATTAAATGAAAGCCCTTTTTCCCCTGAATAAAATGATATATAATAAGGGGGGTGCATTTAATATGAAAGAGGTGAATTACGGTTTGACAGACATATAGCGCAAATGCCAGGTTTTGTTTACGTTTTGTTTTGTTCACAACTTGTACGTTTGGCTCAGTCCTTAAGGGGTTAAACTAATAACACACAAATAATGAAATGTTGCCATGTTTTTATTGAACACACCATGTAAACATTCACAGTGCAGGTGGAAAAATAATGTGAACCCTTGGATTTAATAACTGGTTGAACCTCCTTTGGCAACAATAACTTCAACCAAACGTTTCCTGTAGTTGCAGATCAGACGTGCACAATGGTCAGGAGTCATTCTTGACCATTCCTCTTTACAGAACTATTTTAGTTCAGCAATATTCTTGCGATGTTTGACGTGAATCGCTTTCTTGAGGTCATGCCACAGCATCTCAATGGGGTTGAGGTCAGGATTCTGACTGGGCCACTTCAGAAGGCGTATTTTCTTCTGTTTAAGCCATTCTGTTGTTGTTTTACTTCTATGCTTTGGGTCATTGTCCTGTTGCAACACCCATCTTCTGTTGAGCTTCAGCTGGTAGACAGATGGCCTTAAGTTCTCCTGCAAAATGTCTTGATAAACTTGGGAATTCATTTTTCCTTCGATGATAGCAATCCGTCCAGGCCCTGAAGCAGAAAAGCACCCCCAAACCATGATGCCCCCACCACCATACTTCACAGTTGGGATGAGGTTTTCATGTTGGTGTGCTGTGCCTCTTTTTCACCACACATAGTGTTGTGTGTTTCTTCCAAACAACTCAACTTTGGTTTAATCTGTCCACAGAATATTTTGCCAGTACTGCTGTGGAACATCCAGATGCTCTTGTGCAAACTGTAAACGTGCAGCAATGTTTTGTTTGGACAGCAGTGGCTTCCTCTGTGGAATCCTCCCATGAAATCCATTCTTGTTTAGTGTTTTACGTATTGTAGATTCGCTAACAGGGATGCCAGTGAATTTTGTGAGTCTTTAGCTGACACTCTAGGATTCTTCTTCACCTCATTGAGCAGTCTGCGCTGTGCTCTTGCAGTCATCTTTACAGGACGGCCACTCCTAGGGAGAGTAGCAGCAGTGCTGAACTTTCTCCATTTGTAGACAATTTGTCTTACCGTGGACTGATAAAAAGCAAGGCTTTTGGAGATACTTTTATAACCCTTTCCAGCCTTATGCAAGTCAACAGTTCTTAAAAGTAGGTCTTCTGAGAGCTCTTTTGTGCGAGGCATCTTTCACATCAGGCAATGCTTCTTGTGAAAAGCAAACCCAGAACTGGTGTGTGTTTTTTTTTTTTATAGGGCAGGGCAGCTGTAACCAACACCTCCAATCTCATCTTATTGATTGGACTCCAGTTGGCTGACATCTCACTCCAATTAGCTCTTGGAGATGTCATTAGTCTAGGGGTTCACATAAATTTTCCACCTGCACTGTAAATGTTTACATGGTGTGTTCAATAAAAACATGGCAACATTTCATTCTTTGTGTGTTATTAGTTTAAGAAGACTGTGATTGTCTATTGTTGTGACTTAGATGATGATCAGATCACATTTTATGACCAATTTGTGCAGAAATCCATATCATTCCAAAGGGTTCCCATACCTTTTCTTGCAACTGTGTATATATATATATATATATATATATATATATATATATAATCTTGGCATCTTGTCTACTGGACTAACACAGCTAATCCAGTCTACACTATATAGTGTAGATTGGATTAGCCGTATTAGTCCAGTAGACAAGATGCCAAAATACCAGAGTATTGCGGTATGCAATGATACTTTTTTTTATTGGACTAACATAATATTTCAAAGACAAGCTTTCAAGAGTTTTCCTCTCTTCCTCGGGTCTGAAGCAATACATTTATATATAAAATGGGATTTTTTTTATTCATCCCAATAAAAGATTTTAAGACTTAATAACATCTTACTGATGTAATAAAGAATAGGTTATTCACAAAATCTTCACATACAGGTACACATTTCAGTCTGCACTTGATTTTTCTCAAGTCAATTTATAAAAGTTGAATTTAAATAAACCAGAAAAGGAAAGTTAGGCATTGTCAAAGAGAAACCAAATGATATTACACTCCATCAACATACAAGTCGGTTTCAAGCCTGAGTATCAACAGAGTGACATAAGGTGGAACACAAGATAGCTTAAAGAGCTTTAAGGCTCCTGGGGAAAGCAAGAAATTTAAATCAAGTTTTGAATAAATAAAAGTAAATAAAAGTAACCACAACCACCCTATAAGCCAAAACCTGGAGACTGATGAAAGATACATAAGAGTAGGTTAAAAATAGCAGAAATTTGCAATAGACCACACATTTTGTTCTTCAATAGTCATGGGTTAAAGGGACACTATAGTGTTAGGAATACAAAGCTATATGCTTAGTGTCTCTCAGCTCCCACTTATTTCTGTCTCCGCCTCCACCTCCACCAATGTCAGAACGCCTTCAATGCTTTCTTCTTATGGGGTTTTGCAAGACGCTGGATGTAATCACAATATGGTATCTTTTGTAATACATTTAAAAAAGCAAAAGCACATGGGGTATTGTAAAACAAATAATTTAAAAAGGCCACTTTCAATAAACTAAGGGCCATTTTACAATATATAGACTGGTATGAACTCTTTAGGCAAAAAAAAACACTGAGGATAATTGGAATGTCTTTAAACAAATATTAGAAATGAACATTTCTCAGTATGTACCAAGGGGTAATACACATAAAAGAAAAAAAGTGAAACCTTTTAGTAGAAAAGTAAACCAAGAGATTAAAAATAAGAAAAAGGCATTTAAAACATTTAAATCTGACAAATCAGAGGCATCATCCAAAAACGCCAATAATGCATGCAAAAAAGAGATTAGAATGGCTAGACTGGAAAATGAGAGATAGATAGCTAAAGAGCAAAACCAACCCCCAACAAATATTTTAAAGGGAAACTAAAGTGCCAGGAAAACAAACTTGTTTTCCTGGAACTATAGCTCCCCCACCATCAAGAGATATGCAAATGATTGCTGCAAAAACATTGCCAGAAAATTGTGATTGCATAACTCAAGACAAGGTGACACAGCAGCCAAAAAAGTTAATGTAAGTAAAGCTCCGGGGCATGACAGTATTCACCCATGAGTAATTAAGGAGCTAAGTGTGGAAATAAGTGAACATCTGTATTTAATCATTAAAGATTCTTACTTTCAAGAATTGTACTGGAAGATTGGATGTAGGCAGATGTGATTTCTAAATTTAAAAAAGGTTCAAAGTCTTTACCTGGAAATTATAGACCTGTGAGCTCAACTTCTGTGGCTGGGAAATTATTTAAAGTGTTATTAAGGGATAATATTCAAGAATTTATTGTGAAGAACATTGTTATTAGCCATAATCAACATGGTTTTATGAAACATAGGTCATATCAAACTAATCTAATTGCATTATACTGTGGTGTAGCTAGAGCTTTTGCTGCTCGGGGCTGCCCTTGAGTTTACCGCCCCTATCTCGACCCACGTCATGTTCGGTGCAGTACCAGACATACCTCTTTTAAGTACTCAATGCCTCTAGCCCAACAAAAGAGGAGAAAAGAGGAGAAAAAAGATTCTTTTTTGCCATTCTAAAATTCTGCCCCTTTTTTGCCATTCTAAAATTCTGTATAATATTTATATTTTTTCATATATTCTTTTCATTTTTTCATTTTATTGATATACTTCTCCTTTAAGAATCGTTTTTCTCCTCTATACATTGTACTTTTTCCCTTATGGGAAAAGAGGTGCTGTTCCACACCCTATAAAAGATTTTTCTTATGGAAAAACGTTTTTCCGTTTTTATTAGGAACTTGAAATTAATTTAAATTCAGAGAATAAGTATTTTTCTCCTAATATTGTAGAATGTGTCATTTATTGGAAAGTTCTATTAAGCAGTTTTTATTTTAACTAAAGCGAACAGAGTATTTTCAATTGATTTATTTTCCCTATCTGCAAGTATGTTTTATAAGTAAGATGCCAGTCACAAAGATGGCGTCTGAACACAATAACGTCCGGGTTGAAGGACACAGTACGAATTAAACCGTGATGACGTCATTGACGCAAGTCAGGTGGACGGACCCGGAAGTGACATCACAACACGGAAGTGATTTGGACTTTTACCCGCGAAAATTGAAAACGCTGGATGTATTTAAAGAGACTGAATCGGCTTGTGTGTTATGCACCTTTGAAGAAGACGGAAGTCGAAACGCGTTGTGCTTTGCATTTTATACATATTATTTGTTTTAAAGTATTTCAAATAAATTCCTTTATACTCAACCACTTGATCGTTTGAGCTGTGGTGTGGTGTGACCGGAGGAACTCTGGGAGGAGGCTGGAGCTGATCTCGCTGGATTGTACAATATACGGGAGATTTGAGGAGCCTATACAGTCAGAGCCTGCTAGAATAGGCTCTGTATATCGTGAGTGACCCAATACCTATATTGCTCATATCAATTTCATCATACAGTATTATGCTATGTGCATTTTGTCTATGTTTATTTTAGACTGATTCAGTAGACTGCTGAAGAATCTATTGATGTACAGATATAAGTATATTATGTTTTTATATAGCACCCCCCTTGTATATTTCTTTTTTTAGCCTATTTTGTATAGTGCCTTTTGGTGATTTACTGGGCACTTGGGGGTAGTTGTTGTTCACCACCTTTATCTTTAGCATTAATAGCGCCAATCCACCCATATATATTTTCGTAAGAAATATTATCCGTATTTAATGTAAAAAAAATGCTATAAAAGTTTTGCACTATAAGGTAAAGAATGCATATGCAACTTACACTCTAAATGGTAGTGAATTAGGGATAGCAACACATGAGAAGGATTTGGGAATTATTATAGACCACAAGCTAGGCAATAATATGCAATGTCAATGTATTGCCATATTAATTCTTGGGATTAGAATATCATTTGCCTCTTTATAAACCACTGGTAAATCACTGGTAAGACCACACCTTGAATATGCTGTGCAATTCTGGGTACCAGTTCTTCGCCCTGCTTTGACCACACCACAAACTAATCTTTCAGCTGATAACTTTGCATGTTAATTTACTGACCAGATTAAACAGTTAAGGAATGAATTATCCCCTCTGCTCCCCTCTCTATCTCAACCTCATTTGAACCATACCATCCCTACCCTCCAAGACCTTCCTCTCGCTACTGAACAGGAGGTGGCTGCGCTTCTCCTCTCCTCTCGTTCCACCACCTGTCTGCTTGATCCAGTACCTTCCCACCTCATCAGAACTCTCACCCCTTGTCTTGTACCATCCTTAACACACATCCTAAACTGCCCTCTTTCATCTGGCATTGTCCCTGCTCCCCTTAAGCATGCTACTGTTGTACCCATCCTAAAAAAGCCATCCCTAGACCAGTCTTCCACTTCCAACTATCGTCCAATAGCCCTGCTTCCTTTTTCCTTAAAGCTTCTAGAAGACTTATCTTCACTCATATGACTCGCTTACTAAATTCCAACTCCCTCCTCGATCCTCTTCAATCTTGCTTTCGCTCCCTCCACTCTACTAAGACTGCTCTTATTAAAGTTACAAATTACCTAATCACAGCCAAATCCAAAGGCCACTACTCTATACAAATTCTTCTTGACCTCTCTGCTGCCTTTGACACAGTTGATCATGGCCTCCTTCTCCTAACTCCACAATCTCTTGGCCTCTTGTGATTCTCCTGCTGTCTCTCCCAACGCTCCGTTAGTGTCTCTTTTTCCAACAGCTCCTTCTCTCATTGCCCTGGTTCAGTCAGAGTCCCTCAAGGTTCAGTTCTTGGCCCCCTATTGTTTTTTCTCTATACTGCCTCTCTTGGCAAACTCATTAATTTTTTTGGCTTCCACTACCACCTGTACGCTGACGACACCCAGATATATCTCTCCTCCCTTGACCTCTCCCCTGCTGTCCTACAACGTGTCACCAATTGCCTTTATTCTATCTCTGACTGGATGCCCTCCCGCGTTCTGAAACTCAATCTCTCTAAAACTGAGTTTCTTATTTTTCCTCCTCATAACACTGATCCTCCTCCTTCACTCTGTCTCACCCCATCCTTTCAAGCTCGCTGTTTTGGTGTCACTTTTGATCCTGGCCTACCCTTTGCACCTCATGTACAGTTTGTTGCTAAAACCTGTTGATTCCAACTTTAAAACATTGCCCGCATACACCCCTTTCTTACGCAAGATCCTGCCAAAGAGCTTGTTCACGCTCTAGTAATCTCTTGCATCGATTATTGTAATTCTCTCCTAATTGGTCTCCCCAGAAGCCGTTCCACCCTTCTACAATCTGTGGTGAATGCTGCTGCCAGGCTGATCTTTCTCTCCTGTTGCTCCACTCACACCTCACCCCCTGTTGATCCTTACACTGGCTTCCTGTCCTCTACAGGTTTCAATTTAAAATACTAACCATTACCTATAAAGCTTTAACCAACTCTAGCCCGCTCTACTGGCAATCTTATCCTGTCTGCTGCTCGCACTCTTACCGCAAATTCATTCCTGCAAGACTTCTCATGGGCGGCTACTTTCCTTTGGAACAGCATGCCTACACCTGTCAGACTGTCCCCTAGTCTTCACTCATTTAAAAAGTCCTACAAAACCCATTTTTTCAGGATTGCTTATGCCCTCCAAGAGTAACTTCTATCTCTCAAACCTTCCTCTCGCTCTCTCCTATAGGTCCACACTCCACTCTCACTTCCAGTTCTGCTACTTTCCCACCATGTCTATTTGCTGTCTTCCTCAATACCCTTCCTATTGTGTTTTTATACCCCACTTCCTCTAGACTGTAAGCTTGTTTGAGCAGGGTCCTCAACTACCTGTTGTTCCTGTTACATTTTGTTATTGTCTAATTTGGTAAATTCCCCTCTTATTGTAAAACGCTGTGGAATAAGCTGGCGCTATATAAATACCAATAATAATAAAAATAAATAATAATAATAATAATAATAATAATAATAACGAAGGATATTATGGCACTAGAAAAAGTGCAGAGGCGGGTTACAAAATTGATCAAATGAATGGAGCATTTTAGTTATAAAGAAAGATTAACTTATTTATATCTCTTTAGTTTGGAAAAATTGCACCTCAGAGGGGATATGATAGCCTTATACAATTGTATTTAGGGCCAATACAAACCATTGTCTGGACATATTTTTATAAAACAGAACGATACATAGAATTAAGTCTAATGCGATGGAAAGGGTTTTTTACACTATGAGCATTACGAATGTGGAATTCTTCCCTGAAGAGGAAGTTTTATCAGAGTCCATACAAATGTTTGAACAGCAATTGGATAAATACTAGCAAAAACATAATATACAGGGTTATAATTTTGAATTAGTGGGATAATAGCTTCTAGATCCAAGTAGATATCTGACTGCCATTCTGGGGTCAAGGATTTGTTTTCCAAGTTCCAAGTTTGTTGCAAAATAGGATGCTCTTCAGACTGGATTTCTTTTGCCTTCTTTTGGATCAACAGCAAAAACAAATGTGAGAAAGGCTGAACTTGATGGATGCATGTTTCCTTTCAGCTATGTAACTATGTAAACCTTGTTACTTTCACCTAAAAGGCAAACTCTCTAATGAGACAGAGAGGGGTATTTTTCTAAACCCCTACACAACTTAATAGGGTACACATGGGGTGGGCGGCAGCATTGTAACATGGCAGTGTAATACAAAAGTAAATACAAACATACAAAGTTAAGCCCTGCATTCAAACTCCCACTTCTTCTGGGTGGCAGAAATTACTATAATACATATACCAATATATGTAATAAAAACAATAAATAAGTTACCTATGCCCTATACCAAATCCCTCCCTATGCACATTTAAATACGTAGATACATTTTACTCAGGCAACTTATCTTTGAAAATACACACTAATGATATAAATTGCTTGCTTAGAATCAAGTGCCAGATTAAATCATTGCTCACTGTCAAAAAATACCAACTTAAGCTTTACTTGAGCATAACAAATGCAAAATAAAGGTACATTAATTATTGTCATTACTCTGCTAAAAGTCCCATTGTGTAAATCAGATACTGCTGTACTTTGTCTGCTCAGATAATTTTTCCCAGTCAGTTATGATTTGTGAGAACTGAGAACTAAGTCCTCTGACTTATTGTCAAGAACATACCATTTTCATTCAATATGAGAAGTCCAAGCCAGTTCGATATTACCAAACTGAAATCAGTTCCATGAATAATTGGAACTCGTTTCTGAGAAGAGATCGCAGTGAATGCTTAGAAAACTGACAGTTTCCTGAAGTTAAATTATAAAATGTAGAAATTACTTTTTGAGAAAGAGAGTATATCAATAGATCAGTATTTGGCCTTCTGGGATGTATGAAAATCTTTTTTCTTTGAACAAAAAATGGAAAAATGCACCCTCTTGCTTCTCTATGAGCAAGGTTATATGAAGTGGTTTATTTTTCCTCTTTCCATTTGAGATACATGTAGACATAACAGATGGATGAATAGACGGATTGACAGACAGACAGACAGACAGACAGATAGTCCAGACATCTTCCAGAAATATTTGGCCTTCTGGGACATATGAAAATCTTTTTTCTTTAACCCCTTAAGGACACATGACATGTGTGACATGTCATGATTCCATTTTATTCCAGAAGTTTGGTCCTTAAGGGGTTAAACAAAAATAGGAAAAATGATATCATCTCTGTAAGCAGTGTTATGTGAAGTGGTCTGTTTTTCCTCTTTTTATTTGTAATACACGTAGACATAACATATAAATGGATGGACGGATGGACAGAAGATTGGATGGACGGACGGACAGACCGACCAACCGATAGAATGGATGGACAGACAGATAGAGTCCAGACATCTTCCAGAAACATTAGTATGAGTTGTTTTTTTCATACTTACTAGTTTTTTTATTTGATTTATAATAATATTTATTTATTTTATTTATTTGTTATTTTGTAGTTTGATAGGCAGTGGGCACCCTCTGCTGAGCGTATAGAATCCCAGTCCCCTTTGGTACACGACTCTTTATTCATTTTATATAGTTTACACTTTTTTTTACTGCTTCTCCTCTTTTTCACCTCTATTGATTACTTTTTCCCAAATGGTAGGGACATTTTCCAACAGCTTAGTGCAATATATATTATTTTCATAATGTCAAGTGGTAGAAGTGGAACCTATACCCTTAGTAGAGCACTGTAACAAATATTAAGGGAGTAAATTGCCTTACGTGTTCTTGATATATATAGAAGAGCACGTCAAGTGCGTAAAAAAACAAAAGGAACAGAATACAGTGTAGATGGTAAATTATTATTATTATTATTATGATATTTATAGAGGGTCGTCAAATTCCGCAGCGCTTTACAATGGGTGGACGAACAGACATGTAGTTGTAAACAGACAAGTTGGACACACAGGAACAGAGGGGTTGAGGGCCCTGCTCAATGAGCTTACATGCTAGAGGGAGTGGGGTAAAATGACACAAAAGGTAAGGATAGTATTAGACTACTGACAGTTGCAGAAGAGGAATCAGTTGGGAGCTATTAACAGTTTAATTGATACGCTTTTATGAAGAAGTGGGTTTTTAACGAGTGGAGACTGGGTGAGCATCTAACGGATGAGGGAAGCGAGTTCCACAGGAACGGTGCAGCCCTCGAGAAATCTTGAAGGCGAGCATCAGAGGTGGGAGTACGGACAGAAGATAGACGTAAGTCTTCAGCAGATCGTAAGGGCCTAGGCGGGACATACTTGTGTATAAGGGAGGATAGATAGGTGGGAGCAGCATTATGTAGAGATTTGAAAGCAAGAACCAGAATTTTAAATTGAGCTCTATATTTTATAGGAAGCCAATGTAGGGAGTGACAGAAGGATGAGGCATGGGAGGTGCGGGCGGACAGGAAGATGAGCCTCGCCGCCGCATTCATTATGGACTGTAACGGCGCAAGTTGGGAGCACGTAAGACCACTGAGAAGCGGATTACAGTAGTCAAGGCGAGAAAGGACAGTGGAATGGACCAACACCTTAGTCGCATCTGGCGTTAAGTAGGGGCGGATGCACGCAATGTTTTTGAGATGGAAATGACAGGATTTGGTGATAGATTGAACATGAGGCTTGAAGGAGAGGTCGGAGTCAAAGAGAACACCTAGGCAGTGAGCCTGCATGGTGGAGCTGATGGTAGCACCATTGATTTGGAGGGAGACAGACACAGGAGTAACAACAATCTAATACAGGCCCTCCTCTTGGGTCACAACCAATGCAATGGTGTGTTAGAGTATGCCAATCATGTTGTCTTCGGACTTCCCATCACTTTTATTTTGTGGTTTCACCTGTTTAAATTTAATTACATTGATTGGTGGCATTTTCCACCCTTTTCCATGTTGCCTTTCATTAGGGGTAAGTGGGGGAAACGAGACACAAGTTCCGCGTGGCTGGCGGAAGTGACATCACGAAGTGTACTGCTCATCACCAACGCCAACCTTCCTGGACTGCCACACCTCCACCTCAGCATTCCCCTGCCAGAACCATGCTGAACTCATTGTGGGTAGGCAATGGGAGAAGGTCCTACACCAGCGCAGGCTGAAGTGAGCAGGAGTGATGTCGCAAACTATGTAGCATGCCGCCCTCCCAGGACAAGCCATACACCAGCAACCCTGAATAATTTTCCCCAAATTGGTAGCCAATCAGAAGGCCAAAATAGTGACCTTTGGGACAGAGGCACCATATTTGTTAAGGTAAACAGGAAGGGAAGAATATAGAATAAGCCATTAATAAAAGTGCAGTTATTAATAGTGCTAATTTAACACAATTTTACACAATGTGGGGTTCTTAAGGTACGGGCTAGAGAGTGTTACACTAAGAAATGGTTCTATTGGCTGGAGTTCCTCTCCTCCACTGAGACTGGTAGGTATCTGTGTCATGATCTTGTGCAGGTCAGGGATGATATTGAAACTGGGGTTAACTTCAGGGTCTTTGTTTTTTTATCTTAGACATTATAGTAAGAACAGAATATCCAATAATAGAAATTAAAGGAATGGGAGAGAGAGAAAAAAAACAGAACCAAATAACAAATTACAGGTGAGAATAACTAGGCTATGTAGTAAAGGGTTTAGACAATAAGCCCAACCCAAAGTGGAAATAAGGTAAACCTATAAATGAAGTTATAGGTAGGAGATTGAAGATAACCCTATAAGATAAATTTTGTAAGACAAATGTTTATAAATCCAATGTAGGAGTAACGCAGTTTTGTAGCCACAAAGTAATAATAAATTAAAGTCCAGTATAGATTTAAGCAAGTTGGAAGTCAAGCAGGAATTTAGGGTTGTTCAGGCTGGTATGGTGCAAGTCTGTAGATAAAGCAGGAATGTAAAGTTTTTCCGGCAAGTCTGGAGCAGGTTGGTGAGTAAAGCAAGTTATGTCGCCAATAAGGTAAGTCCACAGGTTATAACACAGAGCCATTTTTCGAAGTCTTTCAGGCAATCATCAACTTCAATGTCAAGGCCATGAGGTGAGTTGGGTGTAACCTTTTAAAGGATCTGAATTAGTCCAAGCAGGTGAGGATGAGATGGAAATCTCTGTGCTAGTGGTTAGGGAGGCCACTAGTGGCAAATAAAATCAGTGCAGGAACTTGGTTTTTAAAGGAACAGAATAAACAGAACAAAATGTCTTGTTTGTCAGGATAGGATCCTGACAATCAGGATGGTTGTGGATCACATGGTGCTCTGTCAGCAGTTGCTAAGTAGGATTCCCATACATTTTTCACACATCCTAACACCTCCGTATACCCATCCTTTCTCCCCCCCCCTTTTTTTTCTTAACTCTCTCCTCTCATTTTTCTCCCCTTCCTTCTAGCGTTTACTCTTTTCTTTACTTCTTCCTTACAAGTTTCTCTATTGCCCTCTATTTGGGTAATGGTTCCATTGTGCTTACAAGTCCAATGTGTCATGACTGATTGAATTTCATGAGACTTAAACCTGGGTCAAATGAGTAGTACCAGAACTGGTTGCATACATTATTCCTGTAAATTATCGCTGTACTATTTAAGGCTCGGTTTGCTCTTCATGTTTTCATTTTCTGAGTGTATTATCCATAAAATGCTCCTTTTGGGCTATAAGTTATCCTGCTACTATTGTGATATAAGTATGTTTCTTGACTTTCCATAATAAAAATACTATTAAGCACAACATGCAATATGCAATATTTGACGTAAACTAGTTTATTTGGAAAAACTCCTTAACTTAAATATAGTCATCATAGCATGGCTATATGTAACTATGTGTTGCAAACTGGGTTTCAAATCACTACAATTTTGCATTAAAGTAATAAAACCAAGGGTGAGCAATACATGTTTAAATATATGCTTGCTAAATATATATAGATGTAATATGTCTTTTTTCCACTTAAAATGTTATGACGAATGTCTTTTGTTAAGCAATACGAAATATCAGTTCGGTAACTGGCGCTCCCATTAGTGTGCAATATGAAAAAAACATTAGTTATATAGACTGATGATATTTATGTTTTAAGTTTGTGGATAGCAATGGGGAAACAGAAGTCTCAAAGCCCATTCACTCTAGCTTATTAGATCCCAGTGGAGTGGATTAAAGGATTGTAAATGAACCCTCTATTTACCCATTATTTTCTAATGTCTATTGTGGGCCAGTGATCAGTAAAGAGAAGTTTCCTCTTGATACAGAACATAATAAAGAACTCAGTGAGCAGAAAGCGTAACTAATCTAAATCTAACCACCCATATTGTCTTCCTTTAATCTCCATTATCAAGGGAGGTCATTAAGACCCAACATCTGACGTTTCCAGTAGAGATAAACGTCCTTTAAACTCCCCAGCGATACCCAAAGATTGTTCATCAGAAATGTACAATAGGGAGAACGACATATTATAAAGTTTAAATAAAATAGCATGTAAATATTTTTTAAGTAACAAGTCTTTTCCATTGTATGATAAATGTTATCCTTCACATTTAGTTTATGTGGAAATAACGAATTGTACTTATCTTGCTCAATACCCGATCTCAAATACTTTATTCCTTTTCCTTTACAACTGTTGACACACTTTGTGCTCTATCCTGGTTTTGCTTATTCTCTCTCATAACTTAAAACTACTGGATCAAAATTGTATAGCTTGGGAGAGCCCTTATAAGGGATTTTCTTGCAATGCATACTCAGTCTGCACAGAGCCCTCGATGGGTCATCTTGGATATATTTTAATGTTGTTAATGTTAATGTTCTTTTCTTTTTTTATTTATTCGGTCTATTATATTTAAGGACTTGGATTTTAGAATGGATTTTTGGGGCCTTTTATGGGGCTGAAGGTCATAAGCATTAGACTAATTGGACCCCTCACTATTATTAGGGTAACCAAACATGAAGAATAAGGTCACACAAGTACAGGAAAAATAGTAGATAGCAGTATCTGTTACTGGACTTTACAGTAGCTGGGCTTAACATGCAAAGAACAAGAGATAGACATGTCAATAACAAGAGATAGATACAGGGACGGTGCAAGGATTACAGAGATAGACATGTCAATAACAAGAGATAGATACAGGCTAAGGGCAAGAGATAGACATGTCAATAACAAGAGATAGATACAGGCCAAGGGCAAGGTCAGTGGAGATAGGCTAAATCGATATACAAGCCAACATCCGGGATACATAGAATAGAGTATTTAAGAGAAGCCGGGAATCAAAGAACAGAAAAAATTGCACTCTTGAATAACTAATTCGGTGTGGCAGGCAGGAGAGCGGCGGCATAGCCAGTGAGGAGCTCAAAGATCTCTCTCACCGGTCAGACCATTTTTCTGCTGAAAAATGATAAAATTTAGTGTAGTGCTTAAAAATCAGTACAACAATTCAATAAATATGCAATATATTGAATTCTAAGGTGTCAGAACACCTGTGAAACTTTCAATACACTCTTAAAGTGTTCATGCAACCAATTAATTAATTTATGTGCATAGAAAATTCTTCATAAATATCTTCACAAACGTTTACAAAACACTTATAAAATCTTTTAAAGTGCTAAGTGTGAGAAAAGGTGGGAGGGGAACAGCGCTACAGTACTGATCACAAGGGGGAAAAAAAAGCTGCACACCTGAAAGGAAGGGCTACCCTCAAACCCTTCAGAAAATGGAGAAAACAAAAAACAACAAATACAGGGTGCGCTGGATAAAATAAACGAAAACGATAACACAAAAAGGAAAGTCTCTATAGGTACAGTGTAGACCTTGAGTAAATGTTCTTCTGTTCTCGCTTTGGAATCGCAGTGGTTGGATATGAAACACAAAAGCAGAGAAGGGGGGGACCAATAGTGCAAAACCGTATGGTAGAGAGGATCACGAACAACACAGACGTAGAGAAATGCCAACTTACAATTTTTAGAGCTAAGCCCAGCTCTAGGTAAAACAGCTTACAGTGGTATTTGATACTCCCCACATGTAGGATATAACTGGGCAATTGGAGTCTCCACACGATTCTTTAAAACTTCTGAGACAGACGTCAGCATATAAAATATATAAAAGAAAAAAACCCAATGGTGCAATAACTTAGGTAGTACTGCAACAACAGACAACACAGAGGTCCTAAGAGTGCCAACTTACAATTTAGAGAGCTATAACCAGCTCTGAGTAAAACAGCATACAGTGGTATTTAAACTCCCCACGTGTAGGATATTCCTCTAGTGATGCTTGTAGTGCCGGTCTTATGAAAAATAAAATCACAAGAGAGGGCCCATAGTGTTTTCCTTATGTAAAAATGACAAAGTGATAAAAAGAAACGTACTTACAGTGTTCAGAGCAGCCACACTGCTCTATGAACCAAGCGTAGGTGGAATAATCCCCACCAGGGATTTCTTTTGCAGTACTGGATCTTGTTAAAAATGATGATAAAAAGATCAGCCAGGATAAAACAGCAGCATATAAAGTAAATGAACTAACCCAAAGTAAAAGGTAGTAACAAAATACTTTAATATAAAACAGAGTAAAAATACACAACGCGTTTCGCCAAACAGTAGGCTTTTTCAAGTGTAGAGTAAATAATCCTGGCTATTCACATTATATAGGCAGCTAATTTGCAATGAATTTCAAAGATTGGCGCCAAAATGGCATCATTACCATGTGACTGCAGTCACATGACTTTCAGTTATACATATGATAGGTGGACATATTAAAATAGTGAAAAAAAAATCGTTTTTATATTTTAATAGTATAGGGTAGTACTAAACCCACATATGACCTGAGGGGTATAAAAAGAAATAGACTTTTATGTGAGGGAGGGAAGAAATTAGGTTGTGAAATGAAAGGTTAAAGGTCGCGAGGGCGTGGCCGTTTTTAAACCAAAAAGGTGGGCGGGGTCGGCATAATGCTGTGTGTATTCGCTGGGAATGCAGGGAAATGTAGTCCTGGTCACATGACATTGGTTTACACATATAATAGGTGGACAAGTTAAAACAGTAAAAAATAATCGTTTTTATATTTTAATAGTATAGGGTAGTACTAAGCCCCCATATGACCTGAGGGGTATAAAAAGAAATAGGCTTTTATGTGAGGGAGGGAAGAAATTAGGTTGTGAAATGAAAGGTTAAAGGTCGCGAGGGCGTGGCCCTGGGACCATCTTAGTAGAGTGGAGTGTAAATAGAAGGCGGCCATATTGTTGAAGGGCAAAAGGGGTGAAATGTAAGGGTGGGCACTATATTTAAAGGGCAAAGGGGTGGAATGTAATTATGGTTGGGGGAGAACATACAGAATATTAAAACATTAAAAAACAGTGACAATATAATACAATTTTATGTGCAAATATAAAAAAAAAAAAAGTTAAAAAAAGAGGAAAATAAAGTTGCAGATTGTATATGGGTAAATATTACTAATAAAGGTTACAATGTATTTTGCTACTATTAAAAGAATAATCCTAATAACCATATTAATTAAAAGTGAATATAAATTATTATGAAACAATACAAAGAATTACAAAAAATTAAAAAGGTCAAATTCTGCATTTAAGCCATCTGGGGTTAGTGTCTTAAGATTAAAAACCCATTCCATTTCGGCTTTTCCCAGAATATTTCTTATATCACCGCCTCGCCATGGAATATTGCATATTTGAATAGGGGTGAATTTAAGAACGTTGGGGTTTTTTTGGTGGTGTGTCAGAAAATGCTTGGACACTGTGTGATTTTCAAATCCATTTTTGATGTTTCGACAGTGTTCTGATATCCTAATTTTTAGGCACCTTGACGTCATGCCTACATATTGGAGGCCACAAGGGCACTCCAGTAGGTATATAACATTTTTCGTACAACACGTAATGAACTGTTTGATATTATAACTTTTGTTGGTAATATTGGATTTAAATGTTGTGGTTTTATTTGGGACTGACGTTTGGGTAGTTTTACAAACAATACATTTTCTGCATTTAAAAAAACCTTTGATGTTAGACAAGGTGGATAATTTTTTTGATGGTTTGGTCTTTGTAAAATTTTTTGTTAAAAGCGTTTTAAAATTAGGGGCACCTCTAAAAATGATATTAGGTTTTTCAGGGATCATTTTATTGAGAACAGGGTCTTCAGATAAAATGTGCCAATGTTTGTGGATAGTTTTCCTTATGTCTTTGTTCTTGTTATTATAGTCAAAAATGATGGGTAGGGAAGGGGTAGTGGTGGAGTTTTTATTTTTGTATTTTAGCAGACTACTCCTTTCACCAGACTTGATTTTAGTGATAATGGTTTCAAGTTTTTCTTCTGAATAATGTTTGTCTAAAAATTTGTTTTTTAAAATGTTGCTTTGTTCGTTAAAATCTTCGTTAAGTGTGCAGTTTCTTTTGAGTCTTAGAAACTGGCTTTTTGGAGCGCTATCTAGCCAGGGAGTGTAATGACAACTGTTTTGATCGATGACTGTGTTTGTACACACTTTTTTAAAAAAAGTTTTCGTGTTTAATTTACCATCTTTAATAAAAATGTTTAGATCTAAAAAGCTGATTTCTTCTTTACTAAATTCTGTGGTTAAAACAATGCCTTTGTCATTATTGCTTAAGTGATTTAAAAAGAGTTTTAAGGAGTTTTCAGTACCTTTCCAAATAAAAAATAAATCATCGATGTAACGGAAATATGAGACCAGGTTTGCCCTCCAATCATGGTTACCCCAGACTGCTTCAGTTTCCCAGTCTGCCATGAATAGATTAGCGTAGCTGGGGGCAAACCTGGTCCCCATAGCCGTGCCTCTTTTTTGAATATAAAAAGAATCTAAAAACCAAAAAAAATTGTTTTTTAAAATGATATTAATACCTTCTATGATGAAGTCAATTTGGGGTTGTGGTATTCTCTTTTCGGCTTCAAGTATTGTTGTGACTGCTTTGCAACCTTTGTCGTGGGGGATAATTGTATAGAGTGATGTAACGTCGCAAGTCACTAAAATGTAGTCATTGTGCCATGTAAAATCTTTAAAAAAGAGGAGAAGGGACATAGTATCTTTGAGGTAGGATTTCATATTTTTTACAGATGGTTGGAGTAAAATGTCAATGTATTCCGATAGGTTTGATAAAATAGAGTTGATGCCAGAAACAATGGGGCGGCCTGGGGGGTTGGTTTCATTTTTGTGGATTTTTGGAAGAAAATAAATTACTGGGATTTTAGGGTGTGATTTATTGAGGTAGTTAAATTCTTTTTTGTTTAAAATGTTGGAGTTACTCCCTTTCAGTAAGTAATTATATAAAGTGGCTTGGATTTGAGGGCTGGGGTCTGTTTTTAGCTTCTCATATACATTAGTGTCGTTTAGTTGTTTGTGGGCCTCTTCTATATACATTTCTTTTGAGAGGATTACAAGGCCGCCTCCCTTGTCCGCTGGTTTAATAACGATATTTTCGTCTAATTGTAATTCTTTAAGTGCTTTTAGTTCTTGGGGGTTTAAGTTAAGTTTGTCTGACTTTTTTTTCTTAATTTTATCAAGGTCTTTTAAAACAAGTTTTTCAAAAACCTCTAAAGGTCCGGACTTGCAATTTGATGGATAAAATTTAGATTGTGGTTTAAGGTGGGTATTGATGATGTTAAGGGTGGTGGTGGGTTGGGTAGGGGTGGTAGGAAGGGACGTAGTTTCATTTCCCATAAAAAATCTTTTTAAAGTGGCTTTTCTTACGAATTTGTTTACGTCCAAGAATGCTTGGAAGGGTTTAAATGATGTAGTGGGTGCAAATTTTAAGCCTTTACTGAGAACGGCTATTTGGGTGGATGTGAGTGTTTGTTGGGACAAATTAAAAATACCCCTTTCTTTAATGGGTTTTTGATTTTCTATTCTATTAGCCTTTCTCTCTTGCTCCCTTCTGCCACTTCTCCTTCCTCTAATGAATAACTTCTTTTTCTTACTCGTGATGCTTGGAATGATAGTGGGTGAGACTGTGTGTTGGATCTGATTTCTAAAAAATTATCCTCCGTGTCTATTTCAGAATCTACTGATAGGAGTTGATATCTGTTATGGTTAGTGATGGGGGATTTTGGTTGGTCTGTGTAGCCATAGTTTCTATGTGCAAATCTAGATCTTTGAGGTCTGGGGGAGGCATCCTTATATGTATTTGAAGTGTCATTTCTATAAGAGCTATAGTGGTTGTGATTGTAGTGGTTTTTGTGGTGGTGGTAACGAGGTGAGTGCGTGGACTCCCTTTGGGAGGTGTAGTGATAGGTTCTGGGATGTTTTTTGAGTAAGGGCTGGGGTATTGGTGGTATATATGATCTTACTGTGTTGTCATAATGTACGTTTGAATGTTGGTGAGGTCTATATGTGTGGTCTGATGTGTATTTCAATGCTTGGTGATTAGGTGGGTGTTCATAGTTAGAGTAACGCGAAGTGTGAGCCTTTTTCTGATGTATAGGTGGACTACTTTTATTAAAGTTTAGAGATCCTGAATTGTATTTTGTGTTTTGATGGTAAGTCCTGATTTGGTTGTTTGCATAATCGTGTTTGTCTCTAACATATTTTTTCACTTTTATGTGTTTTGTATCCATTTCTATTTTTTCTATTTTATTTTGGATTAAAATGGAGTTTTGTTTGAACACTGGTGTGTCTATGAATGGGGATAGTTGTTCTTTTAAGTCATTAATTTCTTTGTCTAAGACGGACAATTTCTTACTTTTTTTTATCACTAATGTGTCCATAAGGCCAAAAGTACATGTTTCAAGTTTGTTAAACCATTCATTCATAAATTCTTCATCCTCTTGGTCTGAGGAGGGAAGTTTGAATAATCTTAGTCCTCTAGGGGTAATACCTTCATCTATATATTTTTTGAGAGTAGCGATTTCCCATTTTAATTTAATTTCGCTTGTTAATGCTCTTTCTAGTTTGATAAACAGTTCTTGTTGGCTAAAACTAGGGGGTCTTGGGATGATGGGACTATGGTCACCATTATTGAAAGCTTCATTTATATTGATGGTATAATTACTTCTATAGTCGAAGATAGACATATTAATTGTGATCTGAAGGGAAGCAGCTGGAACCCGGAGGGGAAAGGTAACTGTAGTGAGAAAAGGTGGGAGGGGAACAGCGCTACAGTACTGATCACAAGGGGGAAAAAAAAGCTGCACACCTGAAAGGAAGGGCTACCCTCAAACCCTTCAGAAAATGGAGAAAACAAAAAACAACAAATACAGGGTGCGCTGGATAAAATAAACGAAAACGATAACACAAAAAGGAAAGTCTCTATAGGTACAGTGTAGACCTTGAGTAAATGTTCTTCTGTTCTCGCTTTGGAATCGCAGTGGTTGGATATGAAACACAAAAGCAGAGAAGGGGGGGACCAATAGTGCAAAACCGTATGGTAGAGAGGATCACGAACAACACAGACGTAGAGAAATGCCAACTTACAATTTTTAGAGCTAAGCCCAGCTCTAGGTAAAACAGCTTACAGTGGTATTTGATACTCCCCACATGTAGGATATAACTGGGCAATTGGAGTCTCCACACGATTCTTTAAAACTTCTGAGACAGACGTCAGCATATAAAATATATAAAAGAAAAAAACCCAATGGTGCAATAACTTAGGTAGTACTGCAACAACAGACAACACAGAGGTCCTAAGAGTGCCAACTTACAATTTAGAGAGCTATAACCAGCTCTGAGTAAAACAGCATACAGTGGTATTTAAACTCCCCACGTGTAGGATATTCCTCTAGTGATGCTTGTAGTGCCGGTCTTATGAAAAATAAAATCACAAGAGAGGGCCCATAGTGTTTTCCTTATGTAAAAATGACAAAGTGATAAAAAGAAACGTACTTACAGTGTTCAGAGCAGCCACACTGCTCTATGAACCAAGCGTAGGTGGAATAATCCCCACCAGGGATTTCTTTTGCAGTACTGGATCTTGTTAAAAATGATGATAAAAAGATCAGCCAGGATAAAACAGCAGCATATAAAGTAAATGAACTAACCCAAAGTAAAAGGTAGTAACAAAATACTTTAATATAAAACAGAGTAAAAATACACAACGCGTTTCGCCAAACAGTAGGCTTTTTCAAGTGTAGAGTAAATAATCCTGGCTATTCACATTATATAGGCAGCTAATTTGCAATGAATTTCAAAGATTGGCGCCAAAATGGCATCATTACCATGTGACTGCAGTCACATGACTTTCAGTTATACATATGATAGGTGGACATATTAAAATAGTGAAAAAAAAATCGTTTTTATATTTTAATAGTATAGGGTAGTACTAAACCCACATATGACCTGAGGGGTATAAAAAGAAATAGACTTTTATGTGAGGGAGGGAAGAAATTAGGTTGTGAAATGAAAGGTTAAAGGTCGCGAGGGCGTGGCCGTTTTTAAACCAAAAAGGTGGGCGGGGTCGGCATAATGCTGTGTGTATTCGCTGGGAATGCAGGGAAATGTAGTCCTGGTCACATGACATTGGTTTACACATATAATAGGTGGACAAGTTAAAACAGTAAAAAATAATCGTTTTTATATTTTAATAGTATAGGGTAGTACTAAGCCCCCATATGACCTGAGGGGTATAAAAAGAAATAGGCTTTTATGTGAGGGAGGGAAGAAATTAGGTTGTGAAATGAAAGGTTAAAGGTCGCGAGGGCGTGGCCCTGGGACCATCTTAGTAGAGTGGAGTGTAAATAGAAGGCGGCCATATTGTTGAAGGGCAAAAGGGGTGAAATGTAAGGGTGGGCACTATATTTAAAGGGCAAAGGGGTGGAATGTAATTATGGTTGGGGGAGAACATACAGAATATTAAAACATTAAAAAACAGTGACAATATAATACAATTTTATGTGCAAATATAAAAAAAAAAAAAGTTAAAAAAAGAGGAAAATAAAGTTGCAGATTGTATATGGGTAAATATTACTAATAAAGGTTACAATGTATTTTGCTACTATTAAAAGAATAATCCTAATAACCATATTAATTAAAAGTGAATATAAATTATTATGAAACAATACAAAGAATTACAAAAAATTAAAAAGGTCAAATTCTGCATTTAAGCCATCTGGGGTTAGTGTCTTAAGATTAAAAACCCATTCCATTTCGGCTTTTCCCAGAATATTTCTTATATCACCGCCTCGCCATGGAATATTGCATATTTGAATAGGGGTGAATTTAAGAACGTTGGGGTTTTTTTGGTGGTGTGTCAGAAAATGCTTGGACACTGTGTGATTTTCAAATCCATTTTTGATGTTTCGACAGTGTTCTGATATCCTAATTTTTAGGCACCTTGACGTCATGCCTACATATTGGAGGCCACAAGGGCACTCCAGTAGGTATATAACATTTTTCGTACAACACGTAATGAACTGTTTGATATTATAACTTTTGTTGGTAATATTGGATTTAAATGTTGTGGTTTTATTTGGGACTGACGTTTGGGTAGTTTTACAAACAATACATTTTCTGCATTTAAAAAAACCTTTGATGTTAGACAAGGTGGATAATTTTTTTGATGGTTTGGTCTTTGTAAAATTTTTTGTTAAAAGCGTTTTAAAATTAGGGGCACCTCTAAAAATGATATTAGGTTTTTCAGGGATCATTTTATTGAGAACAGGGTCTTCAGATAAAATGTGCCAATGTTTGTGGATAGTTTTCCTTATGTCTTTGTTCTTGTTATTATAGTCAAAAATGATGGGTAGGGAAGGGGTAGTGGTGGAGTTTTTATTTTTGTATTTTAGCAGACTACTCCTTTCACCAGACTTGATTTTAGTGATAATGGTTTCAAGTTTTTCTTCTGAATAATGTTTGTCTAAAAATTTGTTTTTTAAAATGTTGCTTTGTTCGTTAAAATCTTCGTTAAGTGTGCAGTTTCTTTTGAGTCTTAGAAACTGGCTTTTTGGAGCGCTATCTAGCCAGGGAGTGTAATGACAACTGTTTTGATCGATGACTGTGTTTGTACACACTTTTTTAAAAAAAGTTTTCGTGTTTAATTTACCATCTTTAATAAAAATGTTTAGATCTAAAAAGCTGATTTCTTCTTTACTAAATTCTGTGGTTAAAACAATGCCTTTGTCATTATTGCTTAAGTGATTTAAAAAGAGTTTTAAGGAGTTTTCAGTACCTTTCCAAATAAAAAATAAATCATCGATGTAACGGAAATATGAGACCAGGTTTGCCCTCCAATCATGGTTACCCCAGACTGCTTCAGTTTCCCAGTCTGCCATGAATAGATTAGCGTAGCTGGGGGCAAACCTGGTCCCCATAGCCGTGCCTCTTTTTTGAATATAAAAAGAATCTAAAAACCAAAAAAAATTGTTTTTTAAAATGATATTAATACCTTCTATGATGAAGTCAATTTGGGGTTGTGGTATTCTCTTTTCGGCTTCAAGTATTGTTGTGACTGCTTTGCAACCTTTGTCGTGGGGGATAATTGTATAGAGTGATGTAACGTCGCAAGTCACTAAAATGTAGTCATTGTGCCATGTAAAATCTTTAAAAAAGAGGAGAAGGGACATAGTATCTTTGAGGTAGGATTTCATATTTTTTACAGATGGTTGGAGTAAAATGTCAATGTATTCCGATAGGTTTGATAAAATAGAGTTGATGCCAGAAACAATGGGGCGGCCTGGGGGGTTGGTTTCATTTTTGTGGATTTTTGGAAGAAAATAAATTACTGGGATTTTAGGGTGTGATTTATTGAGGTAGTTAAATTCTTTTTTGTTTAAAATGTTGGAGTTACTCCCTTTCAGTAAGTAATTATATAAAGTGGCTTGGATTTGAGGGCTGGGGTCTGTTTTTAGCTTCTCATATACATTAGTGTCGTTTAGTTGTTTGTGGGCCTCTTCTATATACATTTCTTTTGAGAGGATTACAAGGCCGCCTCCCTTGTCCGCTGGTTTAATAACGATATTTTCGTCTAATTGTAATTCTTTAAGTGCTTTTAGTTCTTGGGGGTTTAAGTTAAGTTTGTCTGACTTTTTTTTCTTAATTTTATCAAGGTCTTTTAAAACAAGTTTTTCAAAAACCTCTAAAGGTCCGGACTTGCAATTTGATGGATAAAATTTAGATTGTGGTTTAAGGTGGGTATTGATGATGTTAAGGGTGGTGGTGGGTTGGGTAGGGGTGGTAGGAAGGGACGTAGTTTCATTTCCCATAAAAAATCTTTTTAAAGTGGCTTTTCTTACGAATTTGTTTACGTCCAAGAATGCTTGGAAGGGTTTAAATGATGTAGTGGGTGCAAATTTTAAGCCTTTACTGAGAACGGCTATTTGGGTGGATGTGAGTGTTTGTTGGGACAAATTAAAAATACCCCTTTCTTTAATGGGTTTTTGATTTTCTATTCTATTAGCCTTTCTCTCTTGCTCCCTTCTGCCACTTCTCCTTCCTCTAATGAATAACTTCTTTTTCTTACTCGTGATGCTTGGAATGATAGTGGGTGAGACTGTGTGTTGGATCTGATTTCTAAAAAATTATCCTCCGTGTCTATTTCAGAATCTACTGATAGGAGTTGATATCTGTTATGGTTAGTGATGGGGGATTTTGGTTGGTCTGTGTAGCCATAGTTTCTATGTGCAAATCTAGATCTTTGAGGTCTGGGGGAGGCATCCTTATATGTATTTGAAGTGTCATTTCTATAAGAGCTATAGTGGTTGTGATTGTAGTGGTTTTTGTGGTGGTGGTAACGAGGTGAGTGCGTGGACTCCCTTTGGGAGGTGTAGTGATAGGTTCTGGGATGTTTTTTGAGTAAGGGCTGGGGTATTGGTGGTATATATGATCTTACTGTGTTGTCATAATGTACGTTTGAATGTTGGTGAGGTCTATATGTGTGGTCTGATGTGTATTTCAATGCTTGGTGATTAGGTGGGTGTTCATAGTTAGAGTAACGCGAAGTGTGAGCCTTTTTCTGATGTATAGGTGGACTACTTTTATTAAAGTTTAGAGATCCTGAATTGTATTTTGTGTTTTGATGGTAAGTCCTGATTTGGTTGTTTGCATAATCGTGTTTGTCTCTAACATATTTTTTCACTTTTATGTGTTTTGTATCCATTTCTATTTTTTCTATTTTATTTTGGATTAAAATGGAGTTTTGTTTGAACACTGGTGTGTCTATGAATGGGGATAGTTGTTCTTTTAAGTCATTAATTTCTTTGTCTAAGACGGACAATTTCTTACTTTTTTTTATCACTAATGTGTCCATAAGGCCAAAAGTACATGTTTCAAGTTTGTTAAACCATTCATTCATAAATTCTTCATCCTCTTGGTCTGAGGAGGGAAGTTTGAATAATCTTAGTCCTCTAGGGGTAATACCTTCATCTATATATTTTTTGAGAGTAGCGATTTCCCATTTTAATTTAATTTCGCTTGTTAATGCTCTTTCTAGTTTGATAAACAGTTCTTGTTGGCTAAAACTAGGGGGTCTTGGGATGATGGGACTATGGTCACCATTATTGAAAGCTTCATTTATATTGATGGTATAATTACTTCTATAGTCGAAGATAGACATATTAATTGTGATCTGAAGGGAAGCAGCTGGAACCCGGAGGGGAAAGGTAACTGTAGTGAGAAAAGGTGGGAGGGGAACAGCGCTACAGTACTGATCACAAGGGGGAAAAAAAAGCTGCACACCTGAAAGGAAGGGCTACCCTCAAACCCTTCAGAAAATGGAGAAAACAAAAAACAACAAATACAGGGTGCGCTGGATAAAATAAACGAAAACGATAACACAAAAAGGAAAGTCTCTATAGGTACAGTGTAGACCTTGAGTAAATGTTCTTCTGTTCTCGCTTTGGAATCGCAGTGGTTGGATATGAAACACAAAAGCAGAGAAGGGGGGGACCAATAGTGCAAAACCGTATGGTAGAGAGGATCACGAACAACACAGACGTAGAGAAATGCCAACTTACAATTTTTAGAGCTAAGCCCAGCTCTAGGTAAAACAGCTTACAGTGGTATTTGATACTCCCCACATGTAGGATATAACTGGGCAATTGGAGTCTCCACACGATTCTTTAAAACTTCTGAGACAGACGTCAGCATATAAAATATATAAAAGAAAAAAACCCAATGGTGCAATAACTTAGGTAGTACTGCAACAACAGACAACACAGAGGTCCTAAGAGTGCCAACTTACAATTTAGAGAGCTATAACCAGCTCTGAGTAAAACAGCATACAGTGGTATTTAAACTCCCCACGTGTAGGATATTCCTCTAGTGATGCTTGTAGTGCCGGTCTTATGAAAAATAAAATCACAAGAGAGGGCCCATAGTGTTTTCCTTATGTAAAAATGACAAAGTGATAAAAAGAAACGTACTTACAGTGTTCAGAGCAGCCACACTGCTCTATGAACCAAGCGTAGGTGGAATAATCCCCACCAGGGATTTCTTTTGCAGTACTGGATCTTGTTAAAAATGATGATAAAAAGATCAGCCAGGATAAAACAGCAGCATATAAAGTAAATGAACTAACCCAAAGTAAAAGGTAGTAACAAAATACTTTAATATAAAACAGAGTAAAAATACACAACGCGTTTCGCCAAACAGTAGGCTTTTTCAAGTGTAGAGTAAATAATCCTGGCTATTCACATTATATAGGCAGCTAATTTGCAATGAATTTCAAAGATTGGCGCCAAAATGGCATCATTACCATGTGACTGCAGTCACATGACTTTCAGTTATACATATGATAGGTGGACATATTAAAATAGTGAAAAAAAAATCGTTTTTATATTTTAATAGTATAGGGTAGTACTAAACCCACATATGACCTGAGGGGTATAAAAAGAAATAGACTTTTATGTGAGGGAGGGAAGAAATTAGGTTGTGAAATGAAAGGTTAAAGGTCGCGAGGGCGTGGCCGTTTTTAAACCAAAAAGGTGGGCGGGGTCGGCATAATGCTGTGTGTATTCGCTGGGAATGCAGGGAAATGTAGTCCTGGTCACATGACATTGGTTTACACATATAATAGGTGGACAAGTTAAAACAGTAAAAAATAATCGTTTTTATATTTTAATAGTATAGGGTAGTACTAAGCCCCCATATGACCTGAGGGGTATAAAAAGAAATAGGCTTTTATGTGAGGGAGGGAAGAAATTAGGTTGTGAAATGAAAGGTTAAAGGTCGCGAGGGCGTGGCCCTGGGACCATCTTAGTAGAGTGGAGTGTAAATAGAAGGCGGCCATATTGTTGAAGGGCAAAAGGGGTGAAATGTAAGGGTGGGCACTATATTTAAAGGGCAAAGGGGTGGAATGTAATTATGGTTGGGGGAGAACATACAGAATATTAAAACATTAAAAAACAGTGACAATATAATACAATTTTATGTGCAAATATAAAAAAAAAAAAAGTTAAAAAAAGAGGAAAATAAAGTTGCAGATTGTATATGGGTAAATATTACTAATAAAGGTTACAATGTATTTTGCTACTATTAAAAGAATAATCCTAATAACCATATTAATTAAAAGTGAATATAAATTATTATGAAACAATACAAAGAATTACAAAAAATTAAAAAGGTCAAATTCTGCATTTAAGCCATCTGGGGTTAGTGTCTTAAGATTAAAAACCCATTCCATTTCGGCTTTTCCCAGAATATTTCTTATATCACCGCCTCGCCATGGAATATTGCATATTTGAATAGGGGTGAATTTAAGAACGTTGGGGTTTTTTTGGTGGTGTGTCAGAAAATGCTTGGACACTGTGTGATTTTCAAATCCATTTTTGATGTTTCGACAGTGTTCTGATATCCTAATTTTTAGGCACCTTGACGTCATGCCTACATATTGGAGGCCACAAGGGCACTCCAGTAGGTATATAACATTTTTCGTACAACACGTAATGAACTGTTTGATATTATAACTTTTGTTGGTAATATTGGATTTAAATGTTGTGGTTTTATTTGGGACTGACGTTTGGGTAGTTTTACAAACAATACATTTTCTGCATTTAAAAAAACCTTTGATGTTAGACAAGGTGGATAATTTTTTTGATGGTTTGGTCTTTGTAAAATTTTTTGTTAAAAGCGTTTTAAAATTAGGGGCACCTCTAAAAATGATATTAGGTTTTTCAGGGATCATTTTATTGAGAACAGGGTCTTCAGATAAAATGTGCCAATGTTTGTGGATAGTTTTCCTTATGTCTTTGTTCTTGTTATTATAGTCAAAAATGATGGGTAGGGAAGGGGTAGTGGTGGAGTTTTTATTTTTGTATTTTAGCAGACTACTCCTTTCACCAGACTTGATTTTAGTGATAATGGTTTCAAGTTTTTCTTCTGAATAATGTTTGTCTAAAAATTTGTTTTTTAAAATGTTGCTTTGTTCGTTAAAATCTTCGTTAAGTGTGCAGTTTCTTTTGAGTCTTAGAAACTGGCTTTTTGGAGCGCTATCTAGCCAGGGAGTGTAATGACAACTGTTTTGATCGATGACTGTGTTTGTACACACTTTTTTAAAAAAAGTTTTCGTGTTTAATTTACCATCTTTAATAAAAATGTTTAGATCTAAAAAGCTGATTTCTTCTTTACTAAATTCTGTGGTTAAAACAATGCCTTTGTCATTATTGCTTAAGTGATTTAAAAAGAGTTTTAAGGAGTTTTCAGTACCTTTCCAAATAAAAAATAAATCATCGATGTAACGGAAATATGAGACCAGGTTTGCCCTCCAATCATGGTTACCCCAGACTGCTTCAGTTTCCCAGTCTGCCATGAATAGATTAGCGTAGCTGGGGGCAAACCTGGTCCCCATAGCCGTGCCTCTTTTTTGAATATAAAAAGAATCTAAAAACCAAAAAAAATTGTTTTTTAAAATGATATTAATACCTTCTATGATGAAGTCAATTTGGGGTTGTGGTATTCTCTTTTCGGCTTCAAGTATTGTTGTGACTGCTTTGCAACCTTTGTCGTGGGGGATAATTGTATAGAGTGATGTAACGTCGCAAGTCACTAAAATGTAGTCATTGTGCCATGTAAAATCTTTAAAAAAGAGGAGAAGGGACATAGTATCTTTGAGGTAGGATTTCATATTTTTTACAGATGGTTGGAGTAAAATGTCAATGTATTCCGATAGGTTTGATAAAATAGAGTTGATGCCAGAAACAATGGGGCGGCCTGGGGGGTTGGTTTCATTTTTGTGGATTTTTGGAAGAAAATAAATTACTGGGATTTTAGGGTGTGATTTATTGAGGTAGTTAAATTCTTTTTTGTTTAAAATGTTGGAGTTACTCCCTTTCAGTAAGTAATTATATAAAGTGGCTTGGATTTGAGGGCTGGGGTCTGTTTTTAGCTTCTCATATACATTAGTGTCGTTTAGTTGTTTGTGGGCCTCTTCTATATACATTTCTTTTGAGAGGATTACAAGGCCGCCTCCCTTGTCCGCTGGTTTAATAACGATATTTTCGTCTAATTGTAATTCTTTAAGTGCTTTTAGTTCTTGGGGGTTTAAGTTAAGTTTGTCTGACTTTTTTTTCTTAATTTTATCAAGGTCTTTTAAAACAAGTTTTTCAAAAACCTCTAAAGGTCCGGACTTGCAATTTGATGGATAAAATTTAGATTGTGGTTTAAGGTGGGTATTGATGATGTTAAGGGTGGTGGTGGGTTGGGTAGGGGTGGTAGGAAGGGACGTAGTTTCATTTCCCATAAAAAATCTTTTTAAAGTGGCTTTTCTTACGAATTTGTTTACGTCCAAGAATGCTTGGAAGGGTTTAAATGATGTAGTGGGTGCAAATTTTAAGCCTTTACTGAGAACGGCTATTTGGGTGGATGTGAGTGTTTGTTGGGACAAATTAAAAATACCCCTTTCTTTAATGGGTTTTTGATTTTCTATTCTATTAGCCTTTCTCTCTTGCTCCCTTCTGCCACTTCTCCTTCCTCTAATGAATAACTTCTTTTTCTTACTCGTGATGCTTGGAATGATAGTGGGTGAGACTGTGTGTTGGATCTGATTTCTAAAAAATTATCCTCCGTGTCTATTTCAGAATCTACTGATAGGAGTTGATATCTGTTGATATCTGTTACCCACCTAATCACCAAGCATTGAAATACACATCAGACCACACATATAGACCTCACCAACATTCAAACGTACATTATGACAACACAGTAAGATCATATATACCACCAATACCCCAGCCCTTACTCAAAAAACATCCCAGAACCTATCACTACACCTCCCAAAGGGAGTCCACGCACTCACCTCGTTACCACCACCACAAAAACCACTACAATCACAACCACTATAGCTCTTATAGAAATGACACTTCAAATACATATAAGGATGCCTCCCCCAGACCTCAAAGATCTAGATTTGCACATAGAAACTATGGCTACACAGACCAACCAAAATCCCCCATCACTAACCATAACAGATATCAACTCCTATCAGTAGATTCTGAAATAGACACGGAGGATAATTTTTTAGAAATCAGATCCAACACACAGTCTCACCCACTATCATTCCAAGCATCACGAGTAAGAAAAAGAAGTTATTCATTAGAGGAAGGAGAAGTGGCAGAAGGGAGCAAGAGAGAAAGGCTAATAGAATAGAAAATCAAAAACCCATTAAAGAAAGGGGTATTTTTAATTTGTCCCAACAAACACTCACATCCACCCAAATAGCCGTTCTCAGTAAAGGCTTAAAATTTGCACCCACTACATCATTTAAACCCTTCCAAGCATTCTTGGACGTAAACAAATTCGTAAGAAAAGCCACTTTAAAAAGATTTTTTATGGGAAATGAAACTACGTCCCTTCCTACCACCCCTACCCAACCCACCACCACCCTTAACATCATCAATACCCACCTTAAACCACAATCTAAATTTTATCCATCAAATTGCAAGTCCGGACCTTTAGAGGTTTTTGAAAAACTTGTTTTAAAAGACCTTGATAAAATTAAGAAAAAAAAGTCAGACAAACTTAACTTAAACCCCCAAGAACTAAAAGCACTTAAAGAATTACAATTAGACGAAAATATCGTTATTAAACCAGCGGACAAGGGAGGCGGCCTTGTAATCCTCTCAAAAGAAATGTATATAGAAGAGGCCCACAAACAACTAAACGACACTAATGTATATGAGAAGCTAAAAACAGACCCCAGCCCTCAAATCCAAGCCACTTTATATAATTACTTACTGAAAGGGAGTAACTCCAACATTTTAAACAAAAAAGAATTTAACTACCTCAATAAATCACACCCTAAAATCCCAGTAATTTATTTTCTTCCAAAAATCCACAAAAATGAAACCAACCCCCCAGGCCGCCCCATTGTTTCTGGCATCAACTCTATTTTATCAAACCTATCGGAATACATTGACATTTTACTCCAACCATCTGTAAAAAATATGAAATCCTACCTCAAAGATACTATGTCCCTTCTCCTCTTTTTTAAAGATTTTACATGGCACAATGACTACATTTTAGTGACTTGCGACGTTACATCACTCTATACAATTATCCCCCACGACAAAGGTTGCAAAGCAGTCACAACAATACTTGAAGCCGAAAAGAGAATACCACAACCCCAAATTGACTTCATCATAGAAGGTATTAATATCATTTTAAAAAACAATTTTTTTTGGTTTTTAGATTCTTTTTATATTCAAAAAAGAGGCACGGCTATGGGGACCAGGTTTGCCCCCAGCTACGCTAATCTATTCATGGCAGACTGGGAAACTGAAGCAGTCTGGGGTAACCATGATTGGAGGGCAAACCTGGTCTCATATTTCCGTTACATCGATGATTTATTTTTTATTTGGAAAGGTACTGAAAACTCCTTAAAACTCTTTTTAAATCACTTAAGCAATAATGACAAAGGCATTGTTTTAACCACAGAATTTAGTAAAGAAGAAATCAGCTTTTTAGATCTAAACATTTTTATTAAAGATGGTAAATTAAACACGAAAACTTTTTTTAAAAAAGTGTGTACAAACACAGTCATCGATCAAAACAGTTGTCATTACACTCCCTGGCTAGATAGCGCTCCAAAAAGCCAGTTTCTAAGACTCAAAAGAAACTGCACACTTAACGAAGATTTTAACGAACAAAGCAACATTTTAAAAAACAAATTTTTAGACAAACATTATTCAGAAGAAAAACTTGAAACCATTATCACTAAAATCAAGTCTGGTGAAAGGAGTAGTCTGCTAAAATACAAAAATAAAAACTCCACCACTACCCCTTCCCTACCCATCATTTTTGACTATAATAACAAGAACAAAGACATAAGGAAAACTATCCACAAACATTGGCACATTTTATCTGAAGACCCTGTTCTCAATAAAATGATCCCTGAAAAACCTAATATCATTTTTAGAGGTGCCCCTAATTTTAAAACGCTTTTAACAAAAAATTTTACAAAGACCAAACCATCAAAAAAATTATCCACCTTGTCTAACATCAAAGGTTTTTTTAAATGCAGAAAATGTATTGTTTGTAAAACTACCCAAACGTCAGTCCCAAATAAAACCACAACATTTAAATCCAATATTACCAACAAAAGTTATAATATCAAACAGTTCATTACGTGTTGTACGAAAAATGTTATATACCTACTGGAGTGCCCTTGTGGCCTCCAATATGTAGGCATGACGTCAAGGTGCCTAAAAATTAGGATATCAGAACACTGTCGAAACATCAAAAATGGATTTGAAAATCACACAGTGTCCAAGCATTTTCTGACACACCACCAAAAAAACCCCAACGTTCTTAAATTCACCCCTATTCAAATATGCAATATTCCATGGCGAGGCGGTGATATAAGAAATATTCTGGGAAAAGCCGAAATGGAATGGGTTTTTAATCTTAAGACACTAACCCCAGATGGCTTAAATGCAGAATTTGACCTTTTTAATTTTTTGTAATTCTTTGTATTGTTTCATAATTTATATTCACTTTTAATTAATATGGTTATTAGGATTATTCTTTTAATAGTAGCAAAATACATTGTAACCTTTATTAGTAATATTTACCCATATACAATCTGCAACTTTATTTTCCTCTTTTTTTAACTTTTTTTTTTTTTATATTTGCACATAAAATTGTATTATATTGTCACTGTTTTTTAATGTTTTAATATTCTGTATGTTCTCCCCCAACCATAATTACATTCCACCCCTTTGCCCTTTAAATATAGTGCCCACCCTTACATTTCACCCCTTTTGCCCTTCAACAATATGGCCGCCTTCTATTTACACTCCACTCTACTAAGATGGTCCCAGGGCCACGCCCTCGCGACCTTTAACCTTTCATTTCACAACCTAATTTCTTCCCTCCCTCACATAAAAGCCTATTTCTTTTTATACCCCTCAGGTCATATGGGGGCTTAGTACTACCCTATACTATTAAAATATAAAAACGATTATTTTTTACTGTTTTAACTTGTCCACCTATTATATGTGTAAACCAATGTCATGTGACCAGGACTACATTTCCCTGCATTCCCAGCGAATACACACAGCATTATGCCGACCCCGCCCACCTTTTTGGTTTAAAAACGGCCACGCCCTCGCGACCTTTAACCTTTCATTTCACAACCTAATTTCTTCCCTCCCTCACATAAAAGTCTATTTCTTTTTATACCCCTCAGGTCATATGTGGGTTTAGTACTACCCTATACTATTAAAATATAAAAACGATTTTTTTTTCACTATTTTAATATGTCCACCTATCATATGTATAACTGAAAGTCATGTGACTGCAGTCACATGGTAATGATGCCATTTTGGCGCCAATCTTTGAAATTCATTGCAAATTAGCTGCCTATATAATGTGAATAGCCAGGATTATTTACTCTACACTTGAAAAAGCCTACTGTTTGGCGAAACGCGTTGTGTATTTTTACTCTGTTTTATATTAAAGTATTTTGTTACTACCTTTTACTTTGGGTTAGTTCATTTACTTTATATGCTGCTGTTTTATCCTGGCTGATCTTTTTATCATCATTTTTAACAAGATCCAGTACTGCAAAAGAAATCCCTGGTGGGGATTATTCCACCTACGCTTGGTTCATAGAGCAGTGTGGCTGCTCTGAACACTGTAAGTACGTTTCTTTTTATCACTTTGTCATTTTTACATAAGGAAAACACTATGGGCCCCCTCTTGTGATTTTATTTTTCATAAGACCGGCACTACAAGCATCACTAGAGGAATATCCTACACGTGGGGAGTTTAAATACCACTGTATGCTGTTTTACTCAGAGCTGGTTATAGCTCTCTAAATTGTAAGTTGGCACTCTTAGGACCTCTGTGTTGTCTGTTGTTGCAGTACTACCTAAGTTATTGCACCATTGGGTTTTTTTCTTTTATATATTTTATATGCTGACGTCTGTCTCAGAAGTTTTAAAGAATCGTGTGGAGACTCCAATTGCCCAGTTATATCCTACATGTGGGGAGTATCAAATACCACTGTAAGCTGTTTTACCTAGAGCTGGGCTTAGCTCTAAAAATTGTAAGTTGGCATTTCTCTACGTCTGTGTTGTTCGTGATCCTCTCTACCATACGGTTTTGCACTATTGGTCCCCCCCTTCTCTGCTTTTGTGTTTCATATCCAACCACTGCGATTCCAAAGCGAGAACAGAAGAACATTTACTCAAAGTGCTAAGTGTGCTTCACAAATATAGTTTTGTGCAAAATTATAAACACATCAAATCAAATATACCAGCCCGGATAAAAGTGCACGATACAATAAATACTAGTGCCAATATCAGGTTTGTGGATACTTAGCAGCAATAAATGTTCTCTGGATGTATGAAGATCAAAAAATATAAAAATATAAAAACACGATAATAATGAAGACTGTTTACACGCAAATTAGAAGTACATTTCTCCCCACTAGATCCCTTCACTCACATTTATTAGAGACTCTCACTTGGCTCTAGTTTATATCCCTTGGAGTCTTTTGTTTTGGGGAACTCATTCCCTCTTGTTTCTGGTGATATTGACTTGTCTTGGAGCCTTCAAATAGGCTAAATTTTAGCTGCAGTGCGCCTAATTCTGAGGGGGGCGCATTAAAAGTTTATTTGCACTTTATTGTATTATAAATGTAAATTAATTCATGTCATAACTCTTCATATAGGTTAAGTAAACATACTTCCAGTCTAATAATGTAACATCAATAAAAACATTTTATGTTTATCTTAATATTTTTTCTGACACCCATGGGGAGAAATAGAACATGGAAAATTTACTTGATGGTTTATCATTTCTAAACTCTAATCCTACATATATGAAAGTATAGATAGCAAATTCGAAATATATTAGACTAAGATATATCGGAATCTAGTTTATATAGATCAGGATTTCGAAGCATACTTTGCTTGTAGAAAGAATGAGATTTGTTTGCGTTATAGAGTATTTAATAAAAAACAAAGAATGATTAGCATTGGTTGCATATAGGAATACAATAAAAACATATTAATAAAAATACAATAAAAATAAAATAATAAAAAAAAATAAAAGAAATTACATTTAACTTGCCAATAGAAATGAGCAGGGCACAAACTGACATATCGGAAGAATAGGGAAAGCATATGGATCTTCATTTTTGTTACAACCCCCTAACTACATGTAAACAATAGCAAACGTGAGGTCTCTGACTATAGAGTGAATTTTTACTGAGTCCATGCTGCCTTCAAAATTACTACATACACTACTGTATACTTGTTCATATGCTATTTGTTTTCACCATCTTACAATAATGCTAGGGACATGCTGCTTTTATATCTGGGGACTGCAAGATACTGGAACAAACTAAAGCCTACTTAAAGCAGTTGGGACAAGCTTGTGATCAATGATCTGGCAGATCAGTCATGTAAGACTTTGGCATCTCAATCACACATGTGTAGCAAATGGCCTACAAATAAAATTAGAAAAATGACTTAACCAGCTCAGTAGCTGCTTTTGTAGCCTCCACAAATCCTTTTAAACTCATTCTCAGCTTACTGACATGGCCAAATACTGCATCATCAGTGAAGTTTGCATATATGACATTTATAAAGTATGACTGTGATGCTTCATTGTGTTCCCATCCCATCATGGCCCTTAGTGTAGCCACTAAGGTGGCCTTCAAAAGGAAAAATGCCTCCACCACTCAGCAACTCTAGAGAAGTCAAGGTGGTGGCATGGGGAAAGAAAGAGATATGGAGATAATAAAGAGAGAGGCACATGAGGGGGTTGGGGTAGATAATTTGAGTAACAGAAAAGGATGAATTAATGCATAATTGGAGTAATAGAAAGGATGAATAAATGCATTAAGGATCAACAAACTTTCAATCCAGAAATACATCCATGCTTATACAAACGGACACACACTTGGAACACACAAAAATACCACCCTGCACTACTCTGCAATACTTATCCAATGCATTCTTTGAATTGGTTGACAGTCCACACAGATACACAGTGCATTTGCATACATGTAAAAATCCTATTTCAGAGAGAATGAGAACTCAACTTTAGATAACAACTTTGTGGTGCATACCACTTTAAGAAAATAAAATAACTATATGTTTACAAAAAGTCTATAAATATATAGGAATTAGTGATGTCCCGAACAGTTCGCCGGGAACCGTTCGCCGGTGAACATAGCGTGTTTGCGGTCGCGAACACACGAGCTGTTCGGTTCGCCCCCTATTCGTCATCATTGAGTAAACTTTGACCCTGTACCTCACATTCAGCAGACACATTCCAGCCAATCAGCAGCAGGCCCTCCCTCCCAGACCCTCCCACCTCCATGACGAATAGGAGGCGGACCGAACACCGCGCGTGTTCGCGACCGCGAACACGCTATGTTCGCCAGCGAACGGTTCCCGGCGAACTGTTCGGGACATCACTAATAGGAATACAAAAATGATTAAAATAAAATGTAATACCTTAAATGATAAGGTACGATCTCCAAAAAGTTGTAGAAGGAGTGATGGTAGTGGCAGTCAAGGAAATAATCACAGGAAATAGCAGGAGAGTCTCAATTGCATCCCTGCATTCACACAGATTTATATGTAAATTCAAATAATTATACTATATGCACAAATACAAACATGCATGCAACCTACATATTTTTGTTTTTAAAATCTTTATTTATTTTTTGCACCAATACGTTATCAAATAAAATGCAGACATCAGCCTGAAGGCAGCATAGAAGAATATACAATGGAACATCACAAACTGAGTGCTGATTGAGCAGAGAATAATTGAGACAAGGGTTTTTATAAATGTTAAGGTGAGCTCTGCTAACTAGGTGACCATCATCCACTGGTAGTGAGGAAGCATCTTGAAAAGCATGCAAGATAAGTAGTGTGTGCGGGCCGTGTTCGGAGAATCCAGATTATATGCCCGATCTGAGACTGTGGAGTAGTGGAGCTCAAAAAAACAGATTGAAGGCTGCAAGTAACTGTGTGATAGTGTACCTAAGATGCCATAGTGATAGGGAGTTCATAGTCATTGTACATGTAATGTACACAGTACTGACACTTTGTAGTGGCTGTGACTGCTTTGTTGAGAAGTTCAGCAATATTAATAATGCCCAGTAACACCTTGTCACCATGGAGGGAGGGGTGAAGCATGTGTATTTGTCTTGCTTTTGGTAGTGGTAACTATGAAAAGGAAATATAAACATGAATATAAACAACAACACATAATAACTTTTTCGGCTGGAACAACTTTTCCGCCCACACTCCCCATTTCTCAAAAGGCTCAAATGCTGTCCCTGCATATCACTTCTTAGTCAGCTGGTATCCATCGCAGAGCGAGGGTCCTAAGGTACCAGTTTGGACATGTTCCATGATCGACCAGCCCTGTTGAATTCAGGGAACCTCTAGGAGCCATCGACTAGCATGTTTTTAATCTGCCATGAGGGCAGACTAGCTGAGAGTAGACGTCGGGTGAAGTGTGGCAGCTCACTGTCTGCAACAGTTTCAGCAATCCCTTTGATTTTGAGATAGTTTCGCCATTGCGCGTCATCCATGGTATCCAGCCTTAGCTTCATAGCTTGGTGTGAGGTCTTAAGGCTCTGGACCTCTTCAGCCATGCCCATTTAGTGCTGTGTGAGGGAAGAGACGTCCTCCTTTGTGGCCTTTACCTGGTCAGTGATTGTGGTCAACTCCTCTCTCAGTTTGGCCAGGTCTTCTTGGAAGATATTGCAGAGGATTCTGAAGAGGCGCATACTATTGCCCTTGGTGGATGGAGCTTCTATTTCACTTGCATGCACCTGGAGGTTAGGGTGTTCAACAGAGGACGAGCCAGGTGGATGCGAACATCGCCGCCATCTTAGGCCTTGGTTTCGCCGGGAACATGTCCTCAATGCTTTAGCTTCTGTTCCTAGAATGGGTTTTAAGGTTTTTTTTTTTAAAACAAAATTTCCATGTGCTCCCAGGATTCAGGTACATTTGTGGGGTTGTGTTGTCACCTGTAAAATGGTGAATCTGGAGGTTAATATTGGAAGATGCCGGAGCTCCGCAAGCATGCAAATGCTTTCGGCTAAGTGCAAACCACGCCCCCGCAACCTACGTATTTACATACCAATTAACACTTACATAAAATGTATATGTAATGTTTGCTTAAAAGCAGAGTACAACCACTGTAATAATATGTGTTCCTTTCCTAGGTTAGTATGACAGGAGAGCCCCACATGAAACCATGCAAATGTTTTTTTTGATTGATAAAATTAAACCACGCATAAGCAGAATAAAATGATCCATCAGTATGGTCTCTAAAACAGGCACTCTAACTACCATAATCACTACAGTTCATGGTTGTGGTTATGGCATCAAATAATCCACTCCCTGGTTTATGTCAAACTGTGAAACAAGTTACATCATAGTTTAATAGAGCTTAGTATTTTATAATGTTGGTGTTATTAATTTAAAAAGTGTTCCTTCTACATTTTTCTGGCTTGTAAAACAAGCACATCTATTGAAAACACGGATAAAGTTCACTCTTTAAGTTTGGGGTGATATGGTCCCACCAAGTCACAATGTAATTGATTCTTAAAGGAACACTATAGTGCCAGGAAAACATACTTGTTTTCCTGGCACTATAGTGCACTGAGGGTTCCCCCACCCTCAGGGTCCCACTCCCGTGATGCTGAAGGGGGAGGAAGGGGTTAATCCCTTACCTCTTTTCCAGCGCCGGGCTCACTCGGCACTGGGACTCTTCCATCAAGAGCCGTGCGCGCATTCAGCCAGTCCATAGGAAAGCATTCTCAATGCTTTCCTATGGACAGTGGCGTCTTCTTACTGTGAAAATCACAGTGAGAAGTGCGGAAGCGCCTCTAGCAGCTGTCAATGAGAGAGCCACTAGAGGCTAGATTAACCCATAGGTAAACATAGCAGTTTCCTGCTATGTTTACAGCAAAAGGGGTTAAACCTAGATGGACCTGGCACCCAGACCACTTCATTGAGCTGAAGTGGTCTGGGTGCCTATAGTGGTCCTTTAATTCACTGTGGTGCTGACTAATCTCTAAATCACTATATATAGAAAACTAAATTGAAAAATATATATAAAAAGGCAAATCTCATAAAATATAAACCAATTTGGCAAGCATATTTGACTACTAGAAAGCGCAAATAATATTATAAATTGTGTAATGCACTCTGTAACCTAAAGCACATCCATAAGCTTGGCATTAATCGCTTGGTCTGAGATGAGATGACATGAATCGATAGAGAAGAAAAGTGGTGATGATGCATCCCTACACCTTGCACCAACTCGTGTCCTGAGAGTATGAGCCCACAATCAAATATATGTCTAGATCTATCTAGGCAGCCTGTAGAATATAATCCGCAATAGTGTAATATTGTCATGATAAGGCTAAACTAAGTTAAACACGAAGAATAGACTAAAATAGATTAACGTATTACCGGGCCTTAGAATGGCTGGATTTAACGTATAAAGAATAGTCAGTAACAAAGTTGAGGTCTACAGACAGAAGCATAAATGAGTAGACAAAGCCAAAAGGTCAGAGATAACACAAATACGGATAGTCAGAAACAAGCCAAGATCAGATAACCAGATAATAAACAAACAGAACGGGCTCTTGGATAACTAGACTAGTGGAAACCACGACAGGTCACTAAATACAAGCAGGTTTGGGTTATAGACCCCTAAAACTCTGGTTATTGGTCCAAATGGGTCCTATGACCCTAGAACGTGCGTGTGCATGGAAAATGTGATGACGCACTCATGTTTACATCTATAAACTAGATGTTGCAGCAGACGCGGCTCAAAGAGAGAGGCACTGAAAACCAGGTAAGTAGCCTCCACCTCTGGCAGCGTGACTACAGTGCCGATCGGGCACCGTGACAAATACAGTTAGGCAGCAGTCATCTTCACCCAAAAATTTACACTACTTACCTTATAAGGGGACACATTTACTGTCACACTTTGACAGCCTCACCTTATTTTTACGGGTTGGGGGGACACTTGCCATGGTGTCCCTCCTGGATTCACCCCTGCAGCTGAATATATATCTCTCTCTCCAGCAATACTGGAGTAATGTTTGAGTAACTTTTGGAAAATGACTGTGTGCACAAAGCAAGGTCCATACAGAAATGGCGGATGTGTCCAAAATGTTGTGGAAAATGTGTCTGCCCTGACCCTGACTTCAACCCCAATTAAAAATCTTGGAGATGAACAGGATAGCTGACTGAGAGCCAGACAAAATCACCTCAGATCACCCAACCTCATTACTGCTCAAGAGGCTGAAACATGCAATTCCCACAGCAATGTTCAAAAATTGCAGCAAGAAATACATTTACACCAATGATTATGGAGTGAAATGTTTGATAATAGTTGTCCACATGTTTGGTGATGTATAATTATATAATATATATTTTAAATATATTAATAACAGATATTCTAACACATGAGGTCTACGTTCCTAGACTGGTTATTATTGAACTCAGAAGTTTCCAATTGTCCATTTGGTCCCTGTTTCCTTTTATTCTATACTTATCTCTTCTATATTTCAGATCTTTTTGTTGCCATTTATTCCTACTCAGTTAGTTTTCTTCCCTTTTTTTTTTCTTGTCTTTCATTTTAAGACTTTGTCCTTTCTCTCATAAATACTGCCTTTCCATGCTCAGTCATTTTGACAGAATTTGTAGCCTTGTTGCTATATATTACAGTGACTTTGAGTTAGCATTACTTGTATGTTTATGACATAATGTTCTTTTTTTCTTTTTATGTTCCTGTATTTTAAAATGATTTATTAAACTTTAATATGAATGAAAACATTTTTTATCTGCACTATACATTAAAAAGGTGGTAAGTCCAACCCAAAACATGCACTTAAATAGCAGATGGGGAACTATAAAAGTTTAAGTTTTTTTTAATTGCAATCCAACTATAAGTGAAAATTAGTTATAAGGAATATTTACTGCTTCTTTTCCAGGAAGGAAAGGCTGCATTCATTGTTTAAAAAAAAAAAAGACAAGCCATGTTCCATCTGCTAGCTGTGATGAAGAGCAGTAATTAATGTATTTACAAGCTTGGTTTTGGCAGCTATGCTAAGGCAAAGGCAGTTCTGACATTGAAAAAAAAACACAGTATGAATGTGCTTCAGACTGAGACACACACTTAATTGTGCTTTGTTAATGATTTTTTTTTTTTCTAATAGCATTGAGTTGTGGGCAGTGATTCAAAGTGTCTGGTGACTTGTAGAACAAATGTTGCCTCTGCCCTTTTTTGGGGGGGATTGTTTATAGCAAGCAGTCAAAGCATGTTTTCTATTAGTCAGCCAAATTAAATAAAAATGTCAGACTGTATTCTTGTTTTTTTTTTTAATTACTTTAACCTTTATAAGAAACACTCTTTGTACGAAAAAAAAAGTACTATTCACAAAGCGAAGGGGTTTATTCACTTAACACTTACCCGTAGTGAATTGAATACCGATTTGCAAAACTTGACAATAGCTTAATTCGTAAAATTTGCAAATAAGCGTGCAAATTTTGCGTTATGGTTTTTAATTCACTGAATACAGAAAAAACTAAACTGCTTTGTTATGAGAAAAAAAAATACCTAAAATGTATACGCAAAGTATTAAAAAAAAAGAAAAAGCTAATTATTCAAGTCAATCATTCAATCTGACTACTTCCGTAGTGTCAGCGTGAGAAGTGCAATGAGTGTCAGCAAACCATCTTTACATATAAATTAAACGTTTGAGTACTCCATTCTAGTGTTTGCACAAAATCCAATTAATTTCTTCCAAACTAAATTAACTGTTCACCTATACCGCCTGGATATAAAGTTAAAAACAGGCTGATAAGAAAATGCAGAATTACATTCTGTAGAGAATAGATCTAGCAATAAGTTTGGTCACTCTTTACAAACTGTTCTGTTTAATCTGTCTCTTCTACTGCCACCGGGCAGCTTACCTAATAATATAATAATAATGAATATGAACTCTGCATCCCTGTACCTGATCTCCTTACCTATTGCAGGAGAGAAGAACTAAAACTACAGGTTAAAACACTAGCATATTTGTTGCACACAATATATATCACATTTGACAAACTCCACTGGGATGATGACTTACAGAATATGTTGTTATAAGGTCCTACAATGACTTTCCGTGACCTGCATTCACATAAATATACAATGCAAAGAAAGACACATAGAACTCAATTTAATTTTGATGGATACACTTTTCAATTGATTTAATATTTTTGGATAAACTTTAAAATGATTTAATAGTATGAACAATATTTTCATTTTGCTATATTTTTTTGATATATTGATATGTTTGTTTTAATGTATATTTTGTGATAATTTAACATTTTGAAAAAATCATTTTAAAAGTTAATCCAAAAATATAAAATTATTTGGAAAGGGTATGCAACAATATTAAATTGAGGCCTATCGTTTAAAGGATGTAGACTAATTCACAGAGTTATATACCAAGGCGGAACCTTTATCTCATTCTCATTTATCTCATGTGGTTAACCCCTTAAGAACACAGCTTCAGAAGCTTATCTTACCCTTAAGGACACAAGCAATTTTTCCATTTGTTGCTGTTTGTGTTCAACTGCAATTTGCATCTTTCTAATTTATTGCACCAACACATATTATATACCGTTTTTTTAGAGGACAAAATGGGCTTTAATTTGATGTCACATATACATATATAAATTCCCATTAATTATTAAAAAAAAGCCCAAAAATGGGGGAAAAAATTAAGAAAACATTTATTTTACAGTTTAGTCAATAATAACATGTGCATAATATGTCCAGCTTAGGAAAAGTAATTCAAAATAAATTAATTCATGTGTCTTGATTTAGAGTACATAATATGTATAGGATTTCAGCCTACTTTGAAAGTTACAGGTCACAAAATGCCTTTTTGACACACAAAGTGAGTTTGCACAGTATATTTTGCAAACCTTATGTGTTCCAAGACTGTATAATACTTCATATGTTGCTCAGCTTTGTCATCTGCGTATAACAATACCCCCTTATGTACCTTTGCAAGGTATATTTGGATATTGGAGGGGCACATTTGAGACACACCAATTCCAGTTTTTTTCAAACTTTGAATTTTTTTACGCTGTGTCCAGGTCCCATTTTGGTGTATTTTAGCAGGCTATATATTCCAACTATCCCATAAAGGCATACCATTTCCTAAAGAAGACGTCCCAGGGTATTTCAAAAGGCATATTTTGAACCTTAGCGTGGGACCATTTTTCCGCTAACTTGTACCAAGTGTAGTGGTAATAAGCATTTTTTTCTGCCTTATGAAAACACAAAGTGAGTTTGCACAGTATAGTTTTCAAACCTTATGTGTGCTACGATTGTACAATACTTCATATGTTACTCAGCAAGGTCGTAGAAATACCCCCGTATGTACCTTTGCCAGGTATATGTGGACAACAATACCCCGTATGTATCTTTGCCAGGCATATGTGGATGCTGAAGGGGCACATTTGAGATGCAGCCATCCAGTTTTTTTCTAACTTTGAAGTTTTACACTGTGTACATGTTTTATTTCAGAGAGTTTAGCTGGTTGGTTATTCAAACTTCCCCACAAACACATACTGTCTATTAAAGAATACACCCTGGGGTAATTCAAAAGGCATATTTTGAACCTTAGCTTGGGATCATTTTTTCGCTAGTTTATTCCAGATGTAGTGGTAATGAGCATTTTTTTGTGTATTTTTTTAAAAACTTTGTTTACTTTTTGAAAGTTGTTTTTAAACTTTTTTGTTTACTTACTTTCTTAAAACATTTTTTACACTTTTAAAATTGTTATAAACTTTTTTTACTGTTAACCCCTAAATAGCAGTAAGCAGCACTAACAGTAAATTCCCCAATTTCCCATAACTCCCACCCCAGCTAGCAAAATATATCATTTTTAAAATATGTAAATTAATTAATTAAATAAATTGAACCCCTAAAGGGGAAAAATAAAAAAAATAGAAGTTAACCCTCAGGGGTTGAAAAAAAAAATCAGATCAAAATTCAGATCACATTATACTGTGATCTCCATAAGCAGTGATCAACTGGCAAGGAAGGGGTTAATTTTTATTAGGACTGGGTAAAAGGGGGGGGGGATTTTTTAAAACTTTTTTTAACTTTATTAAAACTTTTTTTTAGAAACCTTTTTTTTTTAACTTTTTAAAGCTTTTTTAAAATCTTTTTTTTTAATGTTAACCCCTACCTAGCCTAACACCAAATGGTAAGTTTTGTATATATTGTGAATTAATATTGTTTTTGTATTTTATTGTACCCGAATGTAACAATGCAATTTTTGTGGACCCAGGACAGACTTGAAAAACAAGAGAAATCTCTATGTATCTTTCCTGGTAAAATATTTTATAAATAAATAAATAAATCCACACTAACTTCCAACCACCCCAGCTAACTATATATATATATATATATATATATCATTTAAAAATACTACCCTTAAAAATAAATCAAATTTTTTCCCAAGTCATTTAAAGTCAGACGCTATGAGAGTCTTTGAAAAGGCCTGTACTAGTGAGTTGAGAAAAGTTAAACCCATTAAAGGACAACAGAATAATTGAACTAGGAGTGAAAGAAAGGCGTTACAGGACTTGAAGAAAAATTCCTCCATTGTGATTAAACCCGCAGATAAGGGCGGGGGGGGTTGTGATATGGAAAAAATAACAATACCTTAAAGTAATCTTTGAACAACTCAAGATCAAGAGACATATCTACTACTACAAAATAACCCGCTAGAAGATATAAAAGAAAAGTTGAGTATATTTATAAATCAAGGGCTAGAGTCAGGACTATTAAATAAAAAAGAGCATGACTTTCTAGATGTGAAATTTCCTAGAATCCCGGTTTTATATGTTTTACCAAAGGTACACAAAAATACAGAAAATCCCCCGGGAAGACCTATTATTTCGGGGATTGGTTCCCTGTTATCACCCCTATCACAGTTTTTAGACCAATTTTTACAAGATCCAGTAAAGAGATGTCCTTCGTACCTCAAAGAGACTATGTCACTTTTACAGATTTTAAATAGTTTTAATTGGGAAGAGGGTTTATTTATGGTGACCTGCGATGTCAGCAGCCTCTACACCATTATTGAACATGAAAAGGGTTGTGAGGCTGCTAGACATTTTTTAAAGAATGATACAGATATGAACCTTGAACAGATTGATTTTATTATAACGGGCATCCAATTGATTCTTTTAAACAACTTTTTCTGGTTTGAAAATAATTTTTATTTGCAAACCAAGGGTACGGCCATGGGGACCAGATTTGCCCCGAGCTATGCTAACTTATTTATGGCATATTGGGAGGAATCTGAAATTTTCTCAAGGCCAGAGCTCGGGACAAATCTGGTCCTCTACAAGAGATACATTGATGATATCTTTTTAATATGGAGAGGCACACAAGAATCCCTAAATAATTTTTTAAATAACTTAAATATTAACAATTGGAATATTAACTTAACTTGGGAAATTAGCTCCGAGACTGTCAATTTTTTAGATTTAAGCATCTACATAGAAGATAATAGGATAAAGAGTAAAACCTTTTTTAAGACTGTAGATGTTAATAGTTTTATCAATCTTAAAAGTTGTCATTTTAAACCTTGGTTAACCAATATACCAAAGGGACAATTTTTAAGATTAAGACGTAACTGCACAGAAGATGAACAATATGAAGAACAAACAAAGATACTTATTAACCAACTAGTAGAGAAAGGATACAATCAAGACTCTTTAACTAATATTAAAAATGAAGTAGGACAAGAAATAAGAGAAAATATTTTAAAATATAAGAAAAAAGAACAAAAGGAAAACAATAAGATTGTACCGGTCATTTTTAATTTTAGTTCTCATAGCAAAAAGTTACAAAAAATTATGAAGACAAATTGGCATATTCTAGAACAAGATGATAATTTACAGCAATATCTAGGAACACAACCCAAAGTGATATTTAGAGGAGCAAAAAATATTAAACAAACTTTAACCTCAAGTTTTTTAGATAAAGAAAAAAACCCTCAAAGTATATCCATGTTTAAAAAAGAAAAAGGCTTCTACTATTGTGGAACATGTAGGGGTTGTACCCTGAGAAAAAATAAGAATAAAAAAGTCACCCATTTTACCTCTTTTCAGAACAAAAAAACACATGAGATTAAATCATTCATAACATGTAATTCAAAAAATGTGATATACATGATAATATGTCCCTGCGGTGTACAGTATATTGGGAAGACATCAAGACTATTGAAGATAAGAATTAGGGAACACATGTATAATATAAATAGGAAATTTACCCTGCACAATGTCTCTAAACATTTTTTAGAAGTACATGGAGGAAACACCAATGGATTTGAATTTATAGGAATAGAGGCCGAAAAACTCATTGGAGAGGGGGAGATATAGATAGTCTCCTTAGCAGAAGTGAGATGAAATGGATTTTTAATTTGGAATCACTGTCCCCCCATGGCCTCAATATTTATTTTGAAATTAACTCATGTATATAATTTTATATGTTTTTTTAGAGAATTTTAAAAGGATTTTTTATGAGTTATAAAAGCCTTTTTTATTATATAAATTTTTAATATAATTTTTTTTTTATATTTAATATTTTTCCTTCCTTTCTAAATAGGTGTGAAGTACCTCTCTATATAATCATTGTTTTATATGTAAAATGAGTATCTATTTAACGTTTTTTTTCTCTTTTAATTAATACATACTATTGTCTTGTAATGAAAAGTATAAAGGACTGGCAAAACTGTATGAAATTGGACTTTGAAAAATGGCACCGGTATTATTTCCGGGTCCGGCGCCCATAAGACATCATGACGCAAGTAAACATCTGGACGATGAATGATGACGCACGCGCCAGACGTCATGACGCAACGTAATCGGCAGACGCCCAAAGATGACGAAAGCGGAAAACACAAGGGACGCCGGCGAAAGGGGGCCAAATTCTAGAATATTTAAAGAAGAAGTTGGAGATGAGAAGATTAGACCACTTGAGAAAGGCTGTGAGTGCCAAAACGCGTCGTGGTACATTTATTTTAAGGACATTTTACCTGTATTTGACTAGGATTTATTTTAACAAAGTTATTTTACAATAAAGATATATTATATTGGATCTTGCTTTCTAGAGTAATTTGAAGAAGTATTTCCAGTGCAGACCCACCATTATCGATACAGGACGTCCAAAATTGGAAAATCTCATCTCCATACAAGCCCTAAGTCTGAGTCAGCTTGTTAAAGTGACTCAGCAATATGTGAGTTTAATCAGTTACACCAGTTATACTTGAATACCTTTTTTTTAACAATATTACCCTATGTTTCTGTGTTTTATATTTTATTATTTTAGATATTCCCATTGAACCAAGTCTGGTAAAATATTGTATTTGCATGGATTGAGTGCTCTCACCACAATTTTATTTTTCACTGTATTGAGTTTTTGTGTGTTGGAGTGGTTCACACTAGGTGATAGTAGCACCAAACTATACCTTGTTTCCCAAATAACTTTTACTTGTATATCATTTTAAAATATTTAAATTAATTAATAAAATAACTTTAACCCCTGAGGGTTAAAAAAAAAAAAAAAAAAGTTAACCCTTAGGGGTTAAAAAAAATCAGATCATAGTAAAATATTATTATCTGGATTTGGAATCACAGTAGTCAGTAATTTAATCACAGTAGTCAGTGAGTAAATGGCAGTGAAGGGGTTAATTTTATTAAAGCGGGGGAAACGGGGTGTGATTTAACTTTTGTTTGTTTCTTTTGCAGGGAGAAAATCAGCACTGATCCTTCTCCCTGCACTTCACACAGAATGCCTGTCAGAACAATCACAGCTGCAGGGACAGCGCAAGGAGGATTAGCCCCACGATCGCCGCAATTGTGGTGATCTGGGGTTAATTTTGGCGCATGACGGACCGGGTCCGTCATTCGTCATTAAGTGCTTCCCCAGCATGACGGATCGGGTCTGTCATCCGTCATCCGTCATTAAGGTGTTAAAGAGTCTGAAACCAGAACAAAACAGACAAGAGATCAAACCCATAAAAAAATCCTAAAAGTTGGGTACAATATATTGGATAAACAAAGAATGGAAAAGTACGGTCATCAATAAACAAGTCAGGTCAAACATTAATATTATCAATTTGGGTCTGGTCATCATTCGTATGCGCCATTATCCACATGCTGTTAATTGGCAATTGTTGTCAATGTGGCTGTATATATCAGAGGGATTTGTTCATAAAGTAGGGCACAATAAAAGTGGGCAGCATCATGGTTCCTTCTAGATGTAAGTTAACTGGAGCATGCCTTGAAAATTTGAGAGGAATCTATTGCTTTTTAGGGTACTTGCAGACTGACAAAAGGTATAGTAAATATATGCTGTATTTCCTCACCAATATTTTTATTATCCATACAGCACCATGTATTCAGGGCATTATAGAATGTGAAGGCAGATACGAACCATTCAGCCCATCTAGTCTGCCCAATTTTCTAAATACTTTCATTAGTCCCTGGCCTTATCTTATAGTTAGGATAGCCTTATGCCTATCCTACGCATGCTTAAACTCCTTTACTGTGTTAACCTCTACCACTTCAGCTGGAAGGCTATTCCATGCATCCACTACCCTCTCAGTAAATTAGTACTTCCTGATATTATTTTTAAACTTTTGCCCCTCTAATTTAAGACTATGTCATCTTGTTGTGGTAGTTTGTCTTCTTTTAAATATAGTCTCCTCCTTTACTGTGTTGATTCCCTTTATGTATTTTAATGTTTCTATCATATCCCCACTGTCTCATCTTTCCTCCAAGCTGTACATGTTAAGATCCTTTAACCTTTACTTGTAAGTTTTCTCCTGCAATCCATGAACCAGTTTAGTAGCTCTTCTCTGAACTCTCTCTAAAGTATCAATATCCTTCTAGATATACGGTCTCCAGTACTGCTTACAATACTTCAAGTGAGGATTCACCAGTGTTCTGTACAATGGCATGAGCACTTCCCTCTTTCTACTGCCAATACCTCTCCCTATACAACCAAGAATTCTGCTAGCATTTCCTGCTGCTCTATTACATTGTCTGCCTATCTTTAAGTCATCTAAAATAATTACCCCTAAATCCCTTTCCTCTGATGTTGATGTTACGACTCTAGCAAATATTCTGTACTCTGCCCTTGGGTTTTTACATCCAAGATGCATTATCTTGCACTTATCCACATTAAATGTCAGCTGCCACAACTCTGACCATTTGTCTAGTTTACCTAAATAATTTGCCGTTTGACTTATCCCTCCTGGAACATCAACCCTGTTACACATCTTAGTATCATCGGCAAAAAGACATACCTTACTATCAAGACCTTCTGCAATATCACTAATAAAAATATTAAAGAGAATGGGTCCAAGTACAGATCCATGAGGTACCCCACTGGTGACAAGACCATGCTTCGAATATACTTCACTGACTACAACCCTCTGTTGCCTGTCACTCAGCCACTGCCTCACCCATTCAACAATATTGTAATCCAAACTTAAAGATTGCAGTTTATTGATAAGCCTTCTATGTGCAATAGTGTCAAAAGCCTTACTGAAATCTAGGTAAGCAATGTCTACTGCACCACCCTGATCTATTATTTTAGTTACCCAATCAAAAAAAAAAAAAAAAAATAAGATTAGTTTAGCATGATCTCCCTGAAGTAAACTCATGTTGTCTCTGATCTTGAAATCCATGGGATTTCAGATGTTCAACAATCCTATCCTTTAACATGGTTTCCATTACTTTCCTCACTACTGAAGTAAGGCTTACTGGCCTGTAGTTGCCTGACTCCTCCCTACTACCTTTCTTGTGAATGGGCACAACATTAGCTAACTTCCAATCTTCTGGGACTACTACTGTTAACAATGATTGGTTAAACAATTATGTTAATGGTTTTACTAATACACCACTAAGCTCTTTTAATAACTTTGGGTGTATCGCATCAGGCCCCATCGACTTATTTGTCTTTACTTTTGACAGTTGAAATAGAAAATCTTCCTCTGTAAACTTGCATTTTTCCTTTTCCTTTTTCCTAACTGAGGTCCATTTCCTTCATTTTCATCTGTAAATACTGAACACAAATATTCATTGAGACAGTCAGCTAGACATTTATCCTGTTCTACATACCTTTCTTCTTTTGTTTTTAGTCTAATTACTACTTGTTTTACTTTCCTTTTCTCATTTATGTATCTAAAAAAAAAGTTGTCCCCATTTTTACTGACTGTGCTATTTTCTCTTCTGTGTGTGATTTGGAAGCTCTTATAACTTGCTTAGCCTCTTTCTGCCTAATCTTATAGATCTGTCTATCTTCCTCACTCAGAGGTTTTTTATAATTACTTACCTTTTTTTTTTTTTTTTTTTACCATTTTGGCCACATCTGTGGAGTACCACAGTGGTTTCTTATTTTTTTTGCTTTTACTGACAAGTGCAATGCAATTTTCTGTTGCCTTCAGCAATGCAACTTTTAAATAATCCAATTTCTCTTGGATTCCATTTAAACTGCTCCAGTCGGATAATGACTACTTTACACATATTCTAATTTTAGAAAAGTCTGTTTTTGTAACATCTAAAACATTTGTGTTTGTGTGATGTGACTCAGTCACGTTACTTATATGAAACCACACTGACTGATGATCACTGGATCCTAAACTTTCACCTACAGTTTTATCGGATAAGAAATCTCCATTTGTTAACACTAAATCTAGTATGGCCTCTTTACGAGTTGGCTCCTCAACGACTTGTTTTAGAGACAATCACATAAGTGAGTTTAGAAAATGTGTGATCCTGGCACAAGCAGCTATTTTTGTTTTCCAGTTCACATCAGGAAGATTAAAGTCACCCATCATGATAACTTCCCCCTTTATTGTCATTTTATTTCCTCAACTACTAGATTGTCTAACTCTTCTTTTTGTCCCGGGGGCCTATAAATCACACTTACACGAGTTACTGTGTGATTACCAAATTCTAACATAATTTTATTAGGCTAAATTGTATGCTATCCTTCACATGCAAGGTCAACCCCCCTCTTTTGCCTTCTCTGTCTTTTCTAAATAAAGTGTACCCTGGTATTGCTATGTCCCAGTCATTTTTCTCATTATACCATGTCTCAGTAACAGCGACTAAATCTACATTATCAGTTGCCATTATTGATCTTATTCCCTAAACTGCTAACATTTGTAGACATAAGCTTATCATTTTTAACACCCTTGCAACAGGCACCTTCTGTCCTTGTTTTGGGGGGCAATTGGATTGATGTTTTATCACCCTTTCCTCCCCCTCCCCCCAGTTTAAATACATGCTAGCAAAACCTCTGAATTGCTCACTGAGAACATTTGTTCCCTTTTGAGAAAGATGCAAACCATCTTTTTTGTACAGTTTATTTCCATTCCAGACAGAACTCCCATGAGAAATGAAGCCAAATCCTTGCTCCCAACACCATACACCAAGCCACAAGTCCCTAATATGCATCTCCTTGTCATTCTGAGTGTTATGCACAGGCAGAACTTCAGAGAATGACAATGTGGAAGCAACCTGCTGTATATCATTGGCAAAAACACAACAAACTTCCTTTACCACTGAAACCTCATTGCAAGCCAAGTAATTTGTCATTTGACAAGTACATCCAATTCCCCTTCCTGCTTTGCTCACTTAACAATATTACAAATATGTCTCCTGTCTCTGTGAGCAGTAGCTCAAGGAAGACATCTCACAAAACCACTATTGTCCAGCTCCACAACTCTTCTGATAGAATCCCCCAACAACAACTGCTTTCTATCAGGCAGTACTTAAGGAGGGTTGAGAAGTCTCATGTTGTCCTTTATGTGAAGGGACTGGACTGGTGGAAAATGTAAGTGGAGGTGTTTGCCTTTTTCTAAAGCTTCCATACACTGCAATAAAATATATACACTATACCTTTTGTCAGTCTTGTGTACAAAGAAGTATTAGAAAGGAAGGAACAAATGAGTTAACAAGAAAAAATATTTTCAGTCAACATTCATACCATTTTAATATGAACAATAATTTAAAATAGAGAAAAAAATATTTTTTATCTTTTTTACATTTTTTATTTCAGAATACTTTTTTTTAGGAAATGTAGCCTGTGGATCAAACAATGTCTGGGGAAATAATGTACCAGACATAATAATGTCTCTCCATTCACTACTGGACATTTTAAGTGGCAATGTACGCTGCTCCCAATTTAAATGTGACACCTCATTCCTTGTAATCACTTTGCCTTTGAGAAGCAGGTGCAATCTGCAGAGCATTATTGTTCTAGATGAGCTTCCTGTTAGCCCCATTTTTGAAAAGGTGCTAATTACCCAGTTTGAAACAGTTGTGCAAGCTATCTACAGCACTGATAAAATGACACGTTTAGGGAAGCAATGCGGCCATCTGATGATATACCAAACAAAAAAGTATATCTGGCATCAAAATTAAACATAACTAATTCAAATCACACATTGGGTTTTAATTGCGTGCAATTAAAGTAGAAATCAGTAAATTCTAAACTATACATACATCTGGTATCAGTATTCTTCCAGTTAGCAGTACACTAATAAAATTGTGTAACTGGTTTCATTAACATAATTTGTGTACTACTATAGCACAAAGGAAAAATGACAAATTGTACTAGCATAATATCATATCTACAATACATATTACGTCAATGCAGATAATGTTAATTAACTAGAATCATATACTTGTGTTCTTTTCACATTTATTTATGTTACTAAAAAAAAAGAGTTATAGCTTTTATGTGCTGTACTAGCAGTATAAACCCTTATGCTTTTATTGCAGGTTTTCCCAAGACCACATATGACCATGAAGAGTCCCAGGATAAATTGCATGGTCTTTACTTCATAAATAAAGCAGTAGTTTTTTGAAGAGTAAGTTTAATGCTCCAACTGTATTTACTTTATTTCATTCACAGGTATGATAGTGTGCTTTATTTGCACAATTATATACATAGAGTCCTGATACCGGAGAAACTGACGGAAGCCAAGCACAGAGAGATGGACACAGGTTTCTTCAGGAAGGAAGAGATTCTTTATTGGATCACCGATCGGGACTCAGAGGGACTAATGTCACCAAAATACAGCAAGTTCTGAGCCCCGGACAATAGTGCAGGCTCCTTATATAGGCATATAACTCCTCCCATATTAAGCTCCACCCGCACATTCTCTTGACCAATCAATACAAATAAGAATTAACTTCCTGCTTGACCGCATGGCTTGTCCAGCACAATGGAGGAGGGGAATACTACATCCTGTATTCTTGCACATGCTCCGTACACTACTGATCGTATCTTGCCTCGTGCAACCAACTGATCGACATGTCAGCATATGCACGTACACATGCCACGTGGTAATCTCGGCCTACTAAATTTATTTTTACCGAGATTCCACCACATTCCCCCCTTTGATGCCTCTTGATATTTCACAATTACTTGAGGCATCACTTAACCTTGGTTTGCATACACCGCAAGTTACCTTGAACCAGACCAGACTTATCTTATGATGTGAATCTTCAACACTCATCTTCCTGCATTGGTTCTCCCTGATCTAGAGCCTTATATTTATAAATTGCCATTATCTGTGCAGCAGCCTTCCTCTCTGCTATATTTTCTATCAGGCTTTGCACAGACCTAACTACTAAGGGTATAAGACACGGCAGGAGTAGACACAACATTAAAATCAGTAGGACTCCACCTACCACTGCCTTAAGCCCTCCAAACCACTCATACCAGCTACCAAACCAACTACTTGGATTATACCCTTTCCATACCTGAGTAGGCACATGCGCTAGTTTAACCATATGGCTAGTAAGCTCAGCTATTGCTTGCCCTTCGTCATCTATTTGAAGACAGCAATTGCTCAGGTTAAACTTCCCACATACACCTCCCTCTACTGCCAAAAGGTAATCCAAGGCTAATCTATTTTGGTATACTGCTGTCCTCATCCTGGTATTATGCTTCGCTAGAAGATTGAGCGCTTGTGATGTCTCGTTAGTAATGATCTCAACCACCGCCTGTAATCTTATAATACGGTTGAGCATATAAATAGGGGTTCTATAACCAAAGGTACCATCCTCTGCCCACGTGGCTGGCCCATAGTAATCTATAATACGCTGGGGAGGCCATTCATTATCTTCCCAGGCGCCTATCTCTATGGGTCCCCTTTTCTTCCTATGATTCACATCATACACTTTAACACCTAAAGTCTCACCTGTTTCAATAGGTAACAAGAAGAAGGATGGTTTGAGCATACCCAACACACATGCCCCTTCCCAGTCCTGTGGCAACTCCGAATAGGCTTTCTTACCACAGATCCAGTACAAATTTGCTGGGGCTCTCCAGTTAGATGTGATGGATAAATCAAACCACACATCCTTTAAATTGGCGTATCTAGCAAACGGGTTAGATGGTTCTGAGACATTTGAAGCCGACCACCAAGTTGTATTCTTCGTATCATCATCATAAGCTTTTTGCCCTAGACAAGTTAATTCTCCTACAGAAGTATTATACATCATTCCTTTCCTCGCTATGCAAACATAACCTATGATGGAGGTCTTTAATCTCCACTCAGATTTACCTCTAACACTCATATGATAATCGGCTTGTGTAGATATTAATTGGTCAACTGCCTCAGAACCGGACATTACCTCCTTTGCTTCCCAAGGCCATTGGTCTCCCATGTTAGTACCTCCACACACATAGCAGTTGGTAACATTAAGACTACCGGCAATACTCTCGGCTAAATCAATGAACAGGTTTTTAGCATTATGGGGGATCTTATTATCTATGCTCATCTCTTCATAAAAGGAATGGTATACTTGATGAGTTTGGGAGGATACCGTATCAGTCTCTATCCCTATAAACAATACTGTCCCAGGATCTAAACCCGTCCCATATATTTGAAACCCAAATAAATTACTATATTTATCTAAGAACTTGTCGGGGTTATTTATAAGTATATGGACTGGATTGCATTCCATAGACTTACAATATGGGCTGGTAGGCAACTTAGTCACAATCATGTCCTTGTCTACTGTCTGTCCCCAAGTTGCCCACCCCACACAAGACCAATATGGGCAAAAGTTATAATCTCTATTTGGGCATCTAGGACTCACATATTTATTTTTACTACTGGGACAAATATATTTATCGTTAGACCCATACGTCCTCTCCCATCTAAGATCCCCACATACATTCCACGGCTTTCTACCACTTGATATCGCCTTACACGCATCAAATAGCAGAACACCCGAAGAATGTACGGATTCTAATACCGTCTTATTAATTAGGGTCCCCTGAGGATCTCCATTCCTGAGAGTCAACCAAATTGTACGAGGTTGATACTCTGGACTGAAGCACTTAGGTTCTCCTACTCCTAAATGGCACACACTATATTCTATATTTAGGTATCTACATCTTGATACATCTCCTTTACACTCGTATTGTGAATGCCAAATTAGGGTTTGGGAAATATGGTTACCTGTTCTTGTAGTCTTAATGCATACCTCACAGCTAGGAGTGTCGGTACCTCTACCTTCCTGAATATAAAAATACACATAAATAAACATTATCAAAAACACATCTTTCGTCGTCATCCTCAGTCTTCGTCCGTGCGAAGGCACCTCAGCTTCCAGGATGTAAGGGCTGCAGGGAATGGAGTTCTGCTCGTCTTCACAGGGGTCCCTTCGAGACTTTTCCTGGCTTATATACTATACGTCGGTGAGCGGACAGGCTTTATTATGGCCTTCTCACTCACTTACCAAATCCCTGAAACAATAAAATTTGTAATCCACAAGGTTCCTCGTCACTCCGACTGAGTCGTGCGCTTTAACCGGATCTTGCAGGGATTCTCTGGATCTGCTGTAACTTGCCAAGAATCGACTGCTGCTGGTTTAACCCTGGAGTGATGTATCCACGGAGTCACTTCGGCTACTTTTATCGCAGTAGGGGTAGACAAAAGAACAACATAAGGACCTCTCCACTTGGGCCCTAACGGTACATTATTCCACTCTTTAATCCACACTTGGTCTCCTGGATGGTAACTATGAACTGGGGGATAAATATTCACAGGTAATCTATCTTGTACCCATTTCTGTACCTCCTCCATAGTCTTACCCAACTCTACAACCTGCTGCCGGGTAATTCCTTCTCCCAACTGACTCAAGTCCCCCCTTAAGTTGCCAAGTACGGGAGGTGGTCGCCCATACATGATTTCAAAAGGAGAGAGGCCCATCCTTCTGGTAGGTGTACTACGAATTCGCAATAGAGCTATGGGCAAGAGAACGTTCCACTTAAGTTGGGTTTCCTGACACATTTTAGCCAACTGATTCTTAATAGTTCTATTCATTCTCTCTACCTTACCAGAACTCTGGGGTCTATATGCCGTATGAAGCCTCCACTTTATACCAAGCATATGAGTCAGTTGTTGTAGGCACTGATGAACAAAAGCTGGACCATTGTCCGATCCTATAGAGCAGGGTAGTCCATATCGGGGTATTATTTCTCGTAACAGGAATCTCACAACTTCTCCTGCTTTCTTTGTACGAGTAGGACATGCTTCTACCCAGCCTGAATAGGTACACACAACCACCAGCAGGTAGCGATGTCCACCCGATTTAGGCATTACTGTATAGTCAATTTGTAAATCGGACATGGGGAGTCCCCCCATAAACTGGACTCCTGGTGGCTTTACTGGTCCTTGTCTTGCATTATTTTTAGCACACGTTACACATCTTCGTACAATGGCCTGAGTCAAGTTGGACAATCTTGGTATGTAGAAATGTTTTCTGAGAGATTCTTCTGTGCTGTCTCTCCCAGAATGTGTCCCGTTGTGATAGTTTTGGACAATTTCTACCACTAGTGATGCTGGAATGACTATTCTTCCATCTTCTAACTGATACCATTTGTTCTCCAAATACTTTCCAGGTTCAGTCTTTAACCACTCCTCTTCTTGAGCTGTATAAACTGGAGTCCATTGAGACAGTGGAGTTGGTATAAGAGCAGCTATATGCCCCACATACTCCTGTCTTCCCGATTCAGCGGCACGCTTAGCTGTACTGTCTGCCATCCGATTTCCTTTGGTTACATCACCATCTCCTCTCAGATGCGCTCGACAATGTATAATACCGACTTCTCTCGGCTCCCACACTGCTTCCAATAGTTGTAGGATTTCAGCTGCATACTTGATTTCTTTGCCTTCTGAATTCAATAGTCCTCTTTCTTTATACAAAGCTCCGTGGGCATGAGTGGTTAAAAACGCATACTTGGAGTCCGTGTAGATGTTCACTCTTAAACCTTCAGCCAATTGTAACGCTCGTGTCAGTGCTATCAATTCTGCCTTTTGTGCTGATGTTCCTTTTGCCAGTGGCCGAGCTTCTATCACCTTGTCTATCGTTGTTACTGCATATCCTGCATAGCGGATCCCTTCTTTCACATAACTACTGCCGTCGGTGTAATATTGAACATCGGGGTTCTGGATGGGAAAATCACGAAGATCGGGTCTACTTGAAAATACTTCATCCATTACTTCCAAACAATCATGTTGACTTTCAGTAGGTTGTGGCAAAAGGGTAGCTGGATTTAAGGTGTTTACAGTCTCTAAATGCACTCTTGGGTTTTCACACAACATTGCTTGATACTTGGTCATACGGCTGTTACTAAACCAATGATTTCCTTTGTAATCCAACAAAGTCTGTACTGCATGTGGGACTCGTACATAAAGTTCTTGACCCAGAGTGAGTTTATCGGCTTCAGCTACTAGCAGGGCGGCTGCAGCTACGGCTCTTAGACAAGGTGGAAGTCCGCTGGCCACTGCATCCAGTTGCTTAGACATGTAGGCAACAGGTCTTTGCCATGATCCCAAGTACTGTGTCAATACTCCCACAGCCATTCTTCTTTGCTCATGTACATACAGGTAGAATGGTCGTGTGTGATCAGGTAGACCTAATGCTGGGGCACTCATCAAAGCCTTCTTCACATCTTCAAATGCCGTTTGCTGTTCTTGAGTCCATAAGAAGGGGTTGTGCTCTGTACCTTTGATAGCTGCATACAGAGGTTTTGCCAGTATCGCGTAGCTGGGAATCCATATCCTACAGAAGCCTGCTGCCCCCAAGAATTCTCGCACTTGTCTTCTATTCTTGGGTATCGGTATTTGGCACACAGCTTCTTTTCTCTCTGGCCCCATAATTCTTTGACCTTCAGAGATATGGAATCCCAGATATTTGACAGTTGGCAAACACAACTGAGCCTTCTTTCTAGACACCTTGTATCCTGCCTTCCAGAGAATGTGTAGTAGATCGTGCGTCGCTTGCTGACATATTTCCTTTGTAACTGCTGCTATCAACAAGTCATCTACATATTGTAACAATACACACTCTCCTGGGATGGACTCGAAATCCAGTAGATCTTGACTTAGAGCTGAACCAAATAGGGTAGGTGAATTTTTAAACCCTTGGGGCAGTCTTGTCCAGGTCATTTGGCGTTTTGAGCCCGTTACAGCGTTTTCCCATTGGAAAGCGAAGATACATTGACTTTCTGCGGCAATTCGGAGGCAAAAGAAGGCATCTTTGAGGTCTAGGACTGTAAAGTAAGTAGCCCCGCCCGGAATTAAAGCAAGCAGGTTATATGGATTGGGCACAACTGGATGTATACTAACAACCGCATCATTGACTGCTCTCAAGTCCTGCACAGGTCGATACTCATCTGTACCGGGCTTTTGAACAGGCAGCAATGGGGTGTTCCAGGGGGAAGTACAGAATTTTAGGATACCATACCGTATGAACTTATCCAGATAAGATTGGATGTTCTTCTTAGCCTTCTGCGGGATGTGATATTGTCTTAGGCTCACTGGATAAACCCCAAGTTTTAGTTCGATTTTAATAGGTGGAATATTGCGGGCCAGTCCTGGTGGGTTGTTCTCTGCCCAAACTCCTGGTATGTTGAATAAGGACTCATCCCTCCTAGGGTTTTGGCTAGTCAACGCTGTATAAAGTCGCCACTCTTCTTCCTTTGGTACGGATAATGTCATAATACCTGAAGGTCCATTAAACTTTAAGGATGTTGTTCCATTTGGTAGGAACGTAATCTGCGCTTGTAACTTAGATAGCATATCACGTCCCAGCAATTGGACTGGACATTCAGGCATATAAAGGAATTGATGGTTTACTACGTGGCCTCCCAATGTACAGAGTCGACTTTTAAGAACCGGTTTTGCAGCACTTCTTCCAGTTGCTCCTATTACAGTAATAGTTCTTCCAGATGGAGGAGCAACTAGGTCAGTCACCACCGAATGTTCAGCACCAGTGTCGATCATGAACGCACTCCTTTTTCCCCCTATTGATACATCGACCATAGGCTCCGCTCGACCAAGGGGGATGGAGCCCGGTCGGTATAAATAGTCCTCCATGACCGTGTCAGCCAATCCTACAAAGTCCCTACCTTCTCTATCGCGGGACCTTTGCGCTGCTGGATAGTACCTATCTTCCCTTACACTTCCTCTGTTCCCATTACTCCCTCTATTACCATTGCTCCCTCCGGGGCCTCCTCTACCTCTCGCTCTGCCTCTAAAGTTTCCATAACCTGTCCTAGGTCTCTCTCTCTCATACTGTTCTCTTCGCGGACACTCACTTCTCCAATGCCCTTCTTCCCTACAGTATGCGCACTGATTTCTACTCAGAGGTTCCTCATTCCACTTACTATCACCTCTATCTGGGCCCCATCTATCTACGCCTGCGATCGCTACCGCTAGCATATCTGCCTTTCTACGCATCTTGCGCTCTTCCTCTTTCTTCGTCTCTGTTTCCCTGTTCATGTACACTTTATTCGCTACCTCCATTAGTTGGGTGATAGACATACCTGCAAACCCTTCTAGCTTTTGTAGCTTGCGCTTAATATCTCCGTAAGCTTGGCTGACAAAGGCGGAGTTCACCATTCGGGAATTATCTGCGTCTTCCGGATTAAAGGGGGTATACAAGCGGTATGCCTCCAATAATCGGTCATAAAAGACACTGGGCGCTTCATCACTTTTCTGAATCACCTCAACTGTCTTCGACATGTTAATAGCTTTCTTTCCTCCGGCTTTCATGCCAGCAATTATAGCGTCTCTATAGGCTCTGAGTTGAACCATATCTGCGCCATTTACATTCCAGTCGGGATCGGTATTAGGGTAATGTGTTGCGGCCCATGCTGCCGGATTGGCTTGATTCAAAGCACGGGCTCTATCCTCTAGCGCTTTAATGGCCGCTTGATTAATCCTTGTCCTTTCCTCATTATTAAACAAAGTCATTAATAACTGCTGGCAATCAGCCCATGTCGGATTATGTGTCTGAACTATCGAGGTGAACAGATCGGTCATAGCTTGTGGTTTCTCAGTGTACGAGGAATTGTGGGTCTTCCAATTCAAGAGATCGGTAGTAGTGAACGGGACATATACGAAGACTGGGTCAGCATGTGCCATTTGACCTGTGGCATCGATATAGGCTGACCCGGGATTCAGACGAAGAGGCATCTGATAATGCTTAAGTTGTTGGGTACCGGTCAGTTGTCTGGTTAGTATAGAGCTACGTGAAGGGGCGTCAGTTATGGGTTCCAGTCGGGGGGAAATAGGGCATGAGGATGTGGGAGCTTGATTTTGGGAAAAGTTAGTAAATAGAATACTCCCAGCCGAGCTAGAAGAAGCTTGACCGGAAGTTTGAAGTGGCGCCAAATCAGGATATTTACAGACAAGTCCTGGCCACCATGAGGCGACATTGCTCCTCGTGGCATATCTGAATCCATTTTGGCGAGTCGTTTACGGCCTGTCTCCAACAATCAATATATGGAAACTGTCCGTAAAGTTCAGGCCTACCTGACACAGCCACGTGTACACGCTGTATCAGGGTTGGATCCAAACTACCACGTGGCGGCCATGCCGCAACCAAAGTAGGCCACTCCCTAGAGCACAAAGTAACCAAGCGTACAGGAGACATTTTAACCCCAAAATCACATGTTTTGAATCCCTTTTTAAAATTCTTTACCATACAACCTAAGGGATCCGGAATCGTTGACTCCGACGCGCCCATACTTATCAATGGAACGTCGTTGACAACGAATACTATGCACGCGTACTTTTCAACAGTCACACCCGTTTCCTTTGGTAACAGCACCACGTGGTACGGTTACCAAGTGAAACGTACACAATAACAATAAACACTCAGGGAATTCCCGTACACACACAGCTGTTACACCAGTCACTAGATAATCAATATTATGCCCTTTGGCGAAACTATACAGTCACCCACGCTATAATTCTCTATATATGAATTACCCGTCTATAACACACCCCAGTAACATCGTCTTTTACAAATAGCGGTTACAGTACGGTTAGCATAGGTCAAAGCACAATTTAAGGTCACAATACAATTATTAGTGGTTATGGTGTTAAACATGCAATGGACGACAGTGATTAGTACTTATATACAGTGTCAGTAAATATACAGGGTTATGGTACCGTGCACTATGATACAGCAACACACTATTAACACTCTCGCTAGACGGCTGAGCTCGCACTATCTAACAAGATATACACTTTACTAACAATCTTTAACACATTTACAATTCCCAACTAAACTATTGGCCAGTACCTTGAATGGACTACCTAAAACTATCTACATCCGTTTTGGTTAGCCACACTGCCCAAGCACCACATATAGCGAGCTAGAGGACCGAATTTACACAGACGCCTCTTAGTCGATTACTATCAAAAATCTAGTGGGTTCCAAATTTACACGCCTTCCCACTTAGCCAAGATAGGTTGAGAGCTAGCGAACCGAATTTACACAGACGCCGCTTAGTCTCCCGGTCCCTCCGACCTAGCGAACAAAATATACACCCTAGAACGCTAGTCTAGACAAGACACCGGTGTCCGGCTAGGGCTATTTACACCAGAACCCCGCCTGACTAACCAAATCAAACGGTCTTACTAAAGAGCGTTCGATTGAGCGGTGCGCCTTCGCTCCTTCCCTCCGACAGAGGGGGCAGATTCCACAATTCAAACCCCTTATGGGCCTACCGCACAATCGGTATACCCCTAGTGGGTCTGCCGTCTAAAACAGCAGTTGTCTTACCTCCTTGTTCCTGAACCTGAGTTCACACTCATCGACGGGGACACCCCAGCACTTCTTACGTAGAGGCCGATGATCTCCTGGACAACAGACCAGTGGCGCCGAGACGAAGGGAGGTCCACGCAGAAGTTCGGGGGTGCAGCCGTAGAGAACGTGGGCAAAGATAGACCGTCTCACGCCTCTGCCTCTCAGCTACCGTTGAACGATGAGCTTCCCGGCCAATGCACCAAATGATACCGGAGAAACTGACGGAAGCCAAGCACAGAGAGATGGACACAGGTTTCTTCAGGAAGGAAGAGATTCTTTATTGGATCACCGATCGGGACTCAGAGGGACTAATGTCACCAAAATACAGCAAGTTCTGAGCCCCGGACAATAGTGCAGGCTCCTTATATAGGCATATAACTCCTCCCATATTAAGCTCCACCCGCACATTCTCTTGACCAATCAATACAAATAAGAATTAACTTCCTGCTTGACCGCATGGCTTGTCCAGCACAATGGAGGAGGGGAATACTACATCCTGTATTCTTGCACATGCTCCGTACACTACTGATCGTATCTTGCCTCGTGCAACCAACTGATCGACACGTCAGCATATGCACGTACACATGCCACGTGGTAATCTCGGCCTACTAAATTTATTTTTACCGAGATTCCACCACAGTCCATGTAACCATTTTTGTGGTTTTTTTTCCCAATCTAAAAACGGGTACAGAGCATTTTTTAAGTTCGGTGTGGATTAGCGTAATGGTGTATACTGATTTCACTCCTTAACTACCCGGCACTTTTTGTTTAAACCCTTAAAGGGACACTCCAGGCACCCAGACCACTTCTGCCCATTGGAGTGGTTTGGGTGCCACCAGAGGGCACTTCCGGGATTATAGCACAGATATTCTGTGCTATAGTTTTGCTGGACGTCCTCACGCTATGTGAGGACCTCCAGCGTCGCTGAAATCCCCATAGGAAAGCATTGAAAGTATTTGCTTTCCTATGGGGAGGTCTAATGCACATGAGCATTAGGTCTCCAACGTCGCTGGCAGCGCATGCGCAATCGGTCTCCCCCGCCGGATGACGTCACTGAGGGAGGAGCGTGGGCAGACCCTGAACCAGCGCTGAGGGACATCGGCGCTGGATACAGGCAAGTCACTGAAGGGGTTTTAACCCCTTCAGCAACTTGGGATGGGGGGGTGGGAGAAGAGAGTCCCTTTAACGACTGAGCCAGTTGTGGTCAAAACAAAACGTAAACAAAACCTTGAATTCACGCTATATGTCTGTTCAGGCGTAGTTCACCTCTTTCATATTAAATGCACCCACACTTATCATATAGCATTTTGTTCAGGAGAAACAGGACTTTTATGTCACATGAAATATGTATATATTAAACATAACTGAATATGAAAAAAATATGAAGAAATTTGAAAAATTAAGATTTTTAAAAATGGTTTTAGTTCTGCGTGCCATTTTAACTGTGAATGTCATAATACTGTTAGCTGTTACTGCAATGAAATGCACATATTTGTATACAGTGAAGTTTCACGAGTAAAATAGCACCCCCCAAGTACAGGTTTTATAGTGTTTTGGAAAGTTACAGGGTACAATTTAAAATTTTTTAGTTTATACACATTGAAATTTGCCAGACTGGTTATGTTGCCATTGAAACCGTATGGTAGCCCAGGAATGAAAATTACCCCATGATGGTATACCATTTGCAAAAGTAGACAACCCAAGGTATTACAAATGGGGTATGTCCAGTCTTTTTTGTAGCCACTTTGTCACAAACACTGGCCAAAGTTAGCATTCAAATTTGTATGTGTGTGAAAAATGCAAAAAACTGATTTGAATGCTAATTTTGACCAGTGTTTGTGACTAAGTGGCTACTAAAAAAGACTGGACATACCCCATTTGTAATACCTTGCGTTGTCTACTTTTGCAAATGGTATGCCATCATGGGGGTAATTCTCATTCCTGGGCTACCATACGGTCTCAAAGGCAACATAACCAATCTGGCGGATTTTATTGGGAAAAAATGATAATGCGAAGAAACTGCATTTTCACAGACAATATCATTGTTGTGATATGTTTTACAGTTTTTAAACACTATTATTTGTATTCAGCGAAGTCTCCCGAGTAAAACAGTACCCCACTATGTCCAGGTTTTATGGTGTCTTGGAAAGTTACAGGGTTAAATATAGGGCTTGCGAACCATATTCTCTGGACTTTCTGCCTGGGTTGTCAGGCAAGTCCCTCAAATAGTAATAATGAAATGACTTAATCATGTAAAAATATTATATAAATAAATATATATATTTATATATATATTATTTTTTAAATATTTTTATTTATATATAGCTATATATTTATATACAGAAACATATATGTATTTATAACGTCATTCTAAATGTATTTTGATTTAAATATATAAGTATATTAAAATCAAAATACAGTTACAGCAAAAGTATACAGGTTTATCATTTTTTTAATTAAATGTTATTATTTTTATTTCTACATTTTTTTTTCTCAATTTTCTTTAGATTATTTTTATTATATATATATATATATATCTGTATATATATATATATATATATATATATATATATATACAGATATATATATATATATTTAACGTCATTGTAAGTGTATTTTAATATTAATTTATATGTATATTAATATTAAAATGCAATACAAAATTTATGTGTGTGTATGTGCATATACAAGTACTTAGATCATATACATATATATGATCTAAGTACTTTAATTTACTTTATTAAACTTTTTTTAACTTTTACTAACTTTTAAAACTTTTTTACAGGCAGCGGGGGGACAACCTGAGAGCTCAGGCTACTGGCACTGCATGAGCCGGCTATTCCGGCCATGGGATCGCAAGGACCACGCAAACACATGGTCCTGGAGGGCTGGATCATGCAGAAGGGGGCTGCCTGGTCTCCCTGGTAGCCCCCCAGATCGCGACCACCGACGTGGGATCGGCGCCGCTTAAAGGGTTCAAAAATATAAGCATAACAATGATTTGAAACAAGGGGTACATAGCTTGCACATAAACAAGCAGAAAAAAACCCCATCAATTTTGTGCATGGATTGGTATTTAGAAAAGCATGGAAATTAAATAGTGTACATTTACACAATTGTATTATTTTTTATTCATTCATCCATTCATCTGTTATACATTTTATCGTTCACAGAATAAGGTCATTTACTGTAGTAATCAAACCAAATTATTCAATTATTGAATTATTGATGAACACCAAATTACAGGCAGTCGCACGCACGCATGCACGCACACACACACACACACAGTCATAGGCAGACAGTCACACACACAGTCACAGGTAGGCATTGACACTCACAGTTACAGGCAGACAGTCACACAAACACACACACACACACACACAGACATTCAGTCACACACACACACAGTTACAGGCAGACAGTCACACACACACACACACACAGTCACATGCAGTCACACACACACACACACAGTCATAGGCAGACAGTCTCACACACACAGTTACAGGCAGACAGTGACACAAACAGTTACAGGCAGACCGTCACACACACGCACACAGTTACAGGAAGACAGTCACACATACACACACACAGTTACAGGCAGAAAGCCACACACACACACACACACTCTCTCTCTCTCTTTCTTACAGTCAGGGTCTCTTTCTTGGGCTGGAGGAGGAGTGAATTCAGTCCCTGGTGTGTAGTTGTTGGGGAAGGAGGGACTCCTTCCTGCTTCCCTTCGATGTGCAGCAGTAATAGCAGCAGATGATTAGCCCCGCCTCCAATCTTCTTACTTGCGGTGGTTTTGAAGTTCTGGGGTTGCCTGCCTCTGCGTGTGTGAGCTGTGCGGCTGCCATGGTGCCCTGTGCAGCCGCACAGCCCACACATCCTAAGGCCACCCCAGTTCATGGCAACCCTCTAGTGAGTGGGGGGTCCCACCCCTTTCCCCCCCTTAGTACGCCACTGCTAAGAAGAAATTATCCAGTTCTAGAATGACCTAGTCAAAGTCCTTTTTTAAACCCCACTGAGTTATAGTGGTAGGACTAAATTAAACAGTTTGTGATAAATGAGATGATAAAATGGCCAGAGAAGGATGACTAATCATAAGTCATCCTGGAGCTGGAGATCAAGCAGGTAATGACTGTAGAAGGGTGAAGATAATGTGCCTCCAAACTCAGCTCACTTGCAAAATTGGGTAAAGTACTATTGATTAGCTCTGAACAGATTAGATTGTATTGAGAAGTTGGTAGCATCCAGGTCACACTTCTATTCTGATCATTTGGACTGCTGCTGTCATTTGAGGAATCCACAGAAGAATTTTGGTAAACAGATACAAATGGCTGTAGACAAAGTTTCTGAGGCTCTATATAATTATTGTGAAAAAGCAAAAACACTAAAATGTTTAGTTATTATGTTATGGTTTTAACCCCTTAAGGACCAAACTTCTGGAATAAAAGGGAATCATGACATGTCACACATGTCATGTGTCCTTAAGGGGTTAAATAAAGCTGTAAATTAAATTAACATTTTATTTGCCGTATTCTCATGTTCGTTATTTTATAGTTCTGCTAGATTTCTTCTTAATTGCTAAAAATTGTGGTACTCTTTTAATGATTTAATTGCGTAACTTTTTTAATGATTACATTTTCAGATGTATGTGTTTTTTATGTTTCCATTAGTGTATAATAAAATATTTCACAAGATGTGATTATATTCACATGTGATTCAGCAATGCAGATTTTGTTGAGGAAACAAACTTAAATTATTGAATATGTTTATGTTTGTGAGATGTACCTAATTAAAACAGTTTACATAAATGATTTCAAATCCACATCCGTGAGTTTGCATGTTATCATCAATTCTGCGTAAATATCTGGCCATTCTCTAATTATGCCTTTTCTCAGTGATGTGTAACTTCAAAACTTTTTAAAAAATGTGTGAGGAGCCACCCGGATTGTTAGATCTAGCAGTTTATAATAGTAAATAAGGCTTTGCTACTCTCAATATTTACTTTGGATAGTAGTCCTGTGTATATCCTGAAGGTATTCATTTGATGCCTGTTTATTCAGGCTAAGTAAATGTGAGTATTTTGCAATGCTCCTAGAAAGAAATGTCTCTTCTTGGCATGAACATATTTCTAACGCAAAGTCATTAAATTACTTGCAGGAGGAATGCAAGACACTTCAGTTAGGTTGCTGTGTAGATCTAAAGATCTCTACTGAATATGTAAAGCTGGGGAAATCCATACAGGTTGATGAAACACGTCGGAGAGGCAATTTTATTCTTATTTCAATTTTAAAAATGTCTAACCAAAATAAATAAATAATATTACTATTTATAGTATATTTATGCTCTTGTTTTCCTCTTTACATGTACTTATTGAGAGGCTATTTGATTCTTAATAGCCAATTAGACTTCACTATCAACAGTAGAACGCACTGTGGAACGCATGATTCCCGTATCTCAGGAGGCGCATAGAGAACATTGTGATGCACCTCTGTGAATTAAATGCATTTCGGAACACATAACGTCATTGCGTCTTGAATGTGAGAACATCATTGTGACATCATTGTGCCCAGAACCAGATGATTGGTGGAGGAGAATCCCACTCACCTGAAGAAAATGAGCACCAGTAAGAGCTAAGTCAAGATAATTAGTGGGATTTAAAAGAATGGTAGGGTGTAGGGGCAAAGTGTACTTGTGTTTTGTTTGTGATTCACAAACTGTCCCAGAGGAAGTCCCAAAAGACGAAATGCCTTAGACAACTTGCGGGGACTCATTTGAATTAACTTGCTGTTTTTAACCAGAATGTAAGTTATTACATCTGACCTTATTTTCCCTGTTTATGGTTTCTAAGGATTTGGTACAAATTCTGGAAGAATCTGGTCCATTAAAGACACATAAATATTGACACCATATTAGAAGCTATTTTCAAGGCGCATTTTTACATACTAAGTGTGATTGACCAGTTGGAAACACAATTAAATTCTATATGTCACTGCTGTGTAGATCTAGACTGAATACGAGAAGCTGGGAAAGTCCATGCAGATTGATGAAACGTTTTGGAGAGGCAATTTTAATTTTATAACAATTTTAAATGTAATGTCTAACCAAAATAAGTAAATACATAAATAAATAAACAAACAAACATGTTTTTAGTACAATAGTAATACTGCAATAGCCATTAAAACGTAATGCTCATGTGCTGTGTCAAGGCAAACTTTTTATTCTTTTGCTAACAACTCAACTCTTTTGTCTCCTAAAAGGCAACATCTCTAATGAGACAGAAAGGCTGCTGACCAAGAAGTTAGAACACAGAGCTTATTTCTGTGTTTTTATTTGCTTTTGTCAAGACAAGTGAACCAAACACGCAGAATATAACCCAAATAGAAAACGTATTACCGAATCTTAGAATGGCCAGGTTCAGGGCTGGCCTTAGGTGTTCAGGCGCCGTGTGCGAAACAATCTTGTGGTGCCCCCCACCCCCCCAGTCTCTGTTTGGACTCCTTTAAAAAATTTCAGGAGCATTCACAATCTGTCGCCTCCATCCCCTTCTAAAAAAAACCTGCAACCTCTTCACCAAAACCCCTGGCCAGATCTTCACCAAACCCCTGGCCACCACTTCATCAAACTCCTGGCCACCCCTTCCCCTTCATTAATCCCCTGGCCAACCCTTCATCAAACTCCGGACCACCCCTTTCCCTTCATCAATCCCCTCCCACCCCTTCATCAATTCCTGCCACCCCTTCATCTAGTCCCTTGCCCCCTCATCAATTCCCTCCCACCCTTTTATCACCCAACTGCCCCCCTTTTCAATCCCCTGCCCCCCTTCATAATCCCCCTTAATAAATCCCCTGCCAATTAATTCAACCTCTGGCCACCCCTTCACCAATCCCTGCCAACCCTTCATCAGTCCCCTGCACCTCCTCATAAATCCCCTCCCACCCCTTTAACAGCCCTCTGCCCCCATTCATCAGCCCCCTGAACCCCTCATCAATCCCCTTCCCCCTTTTCTCAGCCCTCTGTCCCCATTCATCAGCCCCTTGACCCCCTCATCAATCCCCTCCCCCCCTTTTCCCAGCCCTCTGCCCCCTTTAATCAGCCCCATGCCCCCCTTTTTAATTTCCTGCTGCCCTTCATGAGCCCCCTTAATAAATCCCCTGCAAATTAATCCAATCCCTGCCACCCCTTCATCAATCCCATGCCCCCCTTAATTAAACTCCTGCACGCCTTCAACAAAACCTATTTAATAAAAAAAAAAAAAGTCACTCACAGTAAAGGCTGCTGCTTGCTGCTCCCTGGACCGAGCTGTCAGATCACCTCTCCACCGGTTGAAGAGCACCAGGCGCCGCCCTAACTCACTGAATTGGATCATTCCGCGGCTCCCTCTGAAGACAGAGCACGTCAACGTCACGCAAGTATGCGGCATCACGCCCTCATGCTCCTCCTCCACACTCCATCCTTAAGTGGCTTCCCGGCCGCGGCTCTCTGCTCATAATTTGCAAGTCAAGTGCAAAGCAGCATTATGCACTTGACTTGCTCTGCATTTGAAACTCAGCCGGCCTGCGAGCTGTGTTGGCTGCCCAGCGCCCCTGTTGCCATGGCGCCCTGTGTGGATGCACAGCTCGCACACCCCTAAGGACGGCCCTGGCTGGGTTACACGGAAATAGAATAGATGAGAAATAGCCAAAGTGAAGGAAAACCAGAGATCAGGATAACGATAAGGAGTAGCCGAGTCAGGGAACCAGAAAAAAGGATAAACGAGAAAATGAGCCGAGTCAGGATACCAGAAAGCAGAATAGTCAATATAACACAAGTCAAAATACCAAAATACGCAGACAGATAACAGTACAGCACTAGAGGGAACCACAATAGGGCACTGAACAAAGGCAAAAGGCACTCTTTTATCATAGAGCGCCTTTTGCTTTAAATTTACGCCCCCAAAATGTCCGGGAGCGTGAAATATTTCAGAATTTTTGCTGCATAGCAGCTATGAAGTCGACACACATGCGTCGTGTCATATAAGGGGGTGTGCGTGGCGCGGCTGGCATACGACATACCGTGCTGTCACCGAGAGGAGTCGGCACCCGGAGCTTCACCTTGCGGGTCCGCAGGATTAAGGTAAGGTATCCTGACAGCTTTTATATTACAGAGCCATGTTACATTGCTGCTGCTGTCCTATGTGTGCTCTATTAAAGGATCACTGTATCTCTCCCGGTGATATAAAGGGTTAATTAACACTTTAAACACTTAGCTGATTCCAGCGCCGATATTTCTCAGTGCTTGGTCGAGTTCTTCCTCCATCGACGAAAGAAATAGGAGGAATCTAATGTGCATGCGTGGCGAATGGTGAGAAAAAAAATTAGAGGTTCAGTATTGTTAGTTCTGGGAGTGTTAGATGAGGCCTAAAGAACAGAGATGGAGATGGAACAGTTATATGAAGGTGTTTACAACCAGGAGGAGAAAAGGAAAAAGAGGGCGTATAGTAAACATTTGTTGTATATCATTGAAAAATTGACCAACTAAATTCTATCACCTACAATATTAATAACTATGTACATTAAATATTGGTTGAATATACTAAATGACAATAACAAAAAACAACAACTGCATGCACAGAAAATTACAGCGGCAAACTACAGGTATAAATGGTAGCAATGCTATAGTAACAAATGTTAACATGCTAACAATGTAAGAATAAATGAGGTGAAGTATCTTCCAAGATTTAGTCAGTACCTGGAGTTTGCTGAAAGTTCCTGGGAAACGTAAAATGGAGAGATTCAGCATTGGTTCTGGGAGTGTGACATGAGGCCTTAAGGGAAAAGTTGCAAACTAAATTTAACATCGTTGGAAACCAGGTGATAATTTGAAGCCACGTCACAAGCTATGGGCTGTTGGTAAAAGTGACAGTTTATAGTGTTATGGCCAAATGCAAATGTAATGCGGTTACAATAGCAGCTATTTACCCACAAGATTTTTTTTTTTAAACTTTGTCGACACACAGTCCCAAAAAGTCCATTCACTATCTAAGTCTATAGATTGCAGACCAAAATTACATCTAAGCATCATACTTTGTACATAAAGCATTAGCAATTGAAAATTATTTTAAACATGGACATCTTTTATTAAAAAGTATTAAGAGCTTGCAGTAGAGGGACAGTCTGTGAACACTTCTAGTGGCTGTCACTCTGACACTAGAGGGACTAGAGGGACTAGAGGGACTTTCTGGGTTTGGTCTTGAAAAGATTGTATGACAAAGCTGAACATTCCCCATAGAGACACATTGAATCAATGCAACTCTATAAGGTGATGCTGAATGGCTTCACCAATGGGGAAGCATTAGATTGGCTAAGATCAGCCATGGAGGTGGGCCAACTGCATGGAGACCAGTGCAATGAGGACTAAAATATAAGTAAAGCTTAAGGAGTTGGAATGGGTGGGGTCATCTAAATAGTTTTTTTAAACAGTATAGAGTTAGGAATATGTGTTTCTTTTTTCTAAGGCTATAGTATTCCTTTAACCCCTTAAGGACACATGACATGTATGACATGTCACGATTCCCTTGTATTCCAGAAGTTTGGTCCTTAAGGGGTTAAAGACAGACTGGATCAGGCTGAGAAGGATGGTGTAACGGATTGCCCTAGTCACTTAACCAACTGGCACTGGACTCTGGACCACCTCCTCCACAAGAGAGCTGTTATCACTATGTTTTTCCCTTCATGCTGTGTTGGGACCCTTCAGGATTTAAGGAAGCCTAAACTTAAACTCAGCAATCCCCATGGATTTTAAGAACTCAAGGAGCACTGATCACTCAACCAGGAGATACCCAGAAATATCATGGAACTATACACCGCATCGGAAAATGCTATGATCTGGTAAAATATCAAGTGGGTGATACTCTGCAACAGATCCACAAACCGTAGTGCTATTTAGAGGGGAGGTCAAGGAAGCGATGAGGCATCCAGCAACATCAGGGACTTGAAGAAGCTCCCTTCCATGGGGCGCTGAGATGTTATTAATTGAGACCAGGTCTTAGTAACCAACAGTTTAGAACTCTGCATAAGATAGGGGGAGTCCAGCTAAACTTTAACCAGTGATTACTTGGGCTAGACACCTCCGATCCGAGTGCTTTTTGAACAGCGTGCCCCCTTCCCTCAGCGTGCCCCCTTGCAAGTGATGCAAATGTATATAATGTTTTTGTTATTTTTTGACAATAATGTATACTATGTTTCAAACAATTGTTACATGTTTCTTTTTTGTTTTAACAGTAGTGAAGGGATAAATAAAGTTATTTGAATTGAACAATAAATTATGAAGGAATCCAAATGTTTCACCTGTTCGAAGACAAACAGCATATTATAGCTTTGTCAAGTTCTGGGCTGTACATATGAATGCTAGAAGGATAAGCCTGATTTGACATACTTACTACACAAGCAATTCCCTTAGTGAATTGAAAGACTCAGCTAATAAAATTTGATAAAAATTTATATTTCATCTATATTCCCCAAGTTGGGGTGAAATTTATTAATTTTTCATCTAAAGCTAGAAGTAGACTTCAAAAAGGCAATTATGTTTATAAACTATTGTCATTTATGATTTATACTGAGTGAATAAGACAACTAGATAAAAACCCTCCCTGGTTTAATCAGGTGACCAGAGAGATGAAATGGCGATGTCGAGCAGCTGAAAAACGGTGGAGAAAAGATTACAATGCCGACCTTAAACTGGAATATCTAAAATCTTTAAAATTATATAAATCTAGTATTAAAAATACGAAAAAACAATATTTCACAGATAAGATTACAAAAGCGAAAAACTCAGCGGCAGAGCTTTTTCGCACAACAAACCTCCTAGCAAATCCTAACTGTTCGCTTCCCCAAGAAGAAACATCTCAAAAGTTTTGCGAATCCCTTTCTCCCTTTTTTAAACAAAAAATAGATCTAATTAGGAGCAACATAGTGGTGGAACCTGATGCAGAAACTTTTACACCCTATGATGGTTCGATGTTCTCGAATTTTAAACCCGTTAGTACACCCGAGATTTTGATCATCCTCAAGTCTCTCAGGGCATCGTCCTCATCGCTGGATCCCTGCACTGCTCAGCTGGTGAAGGATGCCGCTGATGTTCTGGCCCCTTATATTGCAGACATTGTTAGTATGTCATTTGCCACCGGAGTTGTGCCTGGCATTCTGAAGCAGGCTGTGGTTATCCCTCTGCTGAAGACACCAACTGTGCCACGCTCCGAGTTGAACAACAATCGACCTATTTCCACCTTGCCTTTTTTGGCCAAGATCATCGAGAGAGCGGCGGTATGGCAAATTCAGCCTCACCTGGAGTCTAATCACATTCTGGATGACTTCCAATCGGGATTTCGACCTGGCAGAGGGACAGAAACTGCCCTGGTTAAAGTCCACGACGATCTCCTGTGGGCCTTGGACAGAGGGGAGGAAATTGCCCTGGTACTCCTGGATTTATCGGCGGCCTTCGATACTATCGATCATGATAGATTGACAGAGAGGCTATTTACTGTGGCTGGTGTGGATGACAGGGCGTTGGCTTGGGTGACCTCGTTTCTCCACGACAGGGTTCAAAGGGTAAAATTGGGGACATTTTACTCCTCTAACATCTCCCTGACATGTGGAGTCCCCCAGGGTTCGGCCTTATCTCCAATCCTGTTTAACATCTATATGAGGCCACTGACCCATATCATCCGCCGCCACACGCTTCCCTATCATATCTATGCCGACGATACCCAGTTGTATTTTCGCCTGGCCAAGAAAAAGGAGGATCAAAGCAATCTTTCTTCCTGCCTACAGGATATCCAGTCGTGGATGGGAGCCAATTATCTAAAACTTAATGGCTCCAAAACTGAATGCATCATCTTCAGTAACCAGGAGGTGAATAGTATCTTTCCCTCATGGCCGGACTCGTTTTCTCCACCTCCGAGTCCTGCCACCAAGGTCAGAGATCTGGGAGTCATTTTCGACTCCAGGTTGACAATGAAGCCCCAGATTAATCAGGTGGTAAGCTCTTGCCACTACCACCTGAGGCTTCTGAGGTCTATTTTTAGATTCATTGCCTCCTCTGATCAAATCTCGGTGGTCAACGCCATCATCGGTAGCCGATTGGACTACTGAAATGCTCTGTACCTTGGACTGCCTCAGAACATCATACACAAGCTACAGTTGATACAGAACGCAGCTGCAAGGCTACTTACGGGTGTGGCCCGCAATGACCATATCACTCCATCATTAAGAGCCTTGCATTGGCTGCCCGTTCGTGAACGGGTTCTGTTTAAAAATGGTTGTTTGGTATTTAAGGCAGTCCATGGTATGGGACCAGACTATCTGAAGGATAAATTCACACGCTATGCTCCCAGTCGATCCTTGAGATCGGCTGATTTAGCCTTATTGAAGATTCCAAATTTTAAAAAGAAAAAGTGCGGAGGGAGAACGAGTGAAGTTCAGGGAGCGCAATTTTGGAACTCCCTGCCTCTGACATTAAGACTTGAGAATGATCTACTGAAGTTCCGCCGGAGCTTAAAAACAGCTTTATTTGCTCAGGCGTATGGGATGACATGAAAATTTTTAACCTGGTCCAAATGCATGTGATTATAATGCTGTTGTTTGCTGGATATGGTTTTATCTGTTTTTTATTGCTGGTATGCGCATCGAGACCCTATGGGTAATAAGACTGCGTTTCTTAAGAATTTGTAATAAATAAATAAATAATAATAATGCTATCTTAAAAAAAAAAAATTGAAAAATATAAATGTTTTTCTTTTTAAATTGCTAATTTTTTTTTTGGAAGATATAAATAGAGGAATATTGAGTTATGCCCACCATAAAAGTTTGTGAAACACTATTTGCAAATTGCTTTTCCTGGCTATTATACATGGCAGCGTCACTTATGGGTTGTTCCACCTCAATCAGGACAGGAAATTCAATTTTAATTAAAAAAAAAAATTAAAATAATGCATAAAAGGGAACAGGCTGCACCAAATATGAATGTTGACCAAACAAGTGTATGAACACAATATATCAATGAAACATAGCTTAAATAAGAATATGGTATAAAAGTCCCAAAGAGAAAGTCCTTAAGTCCTTATAAATCTGCTGAAAATAGTATTCTTGGAGGTCAATCCGTTGTCCTCCTTGCTGAATAAATAATCAGATCTTTTATTAGAGATGAGGCATTTTCTTAAAGTTGTCTCATATGAAATAGAAAGACAAAAATACACCAATAGTGTAACCCTATATATATATATATATATATACACACACACACATATATATATATATATATATTGTAATATACCACACAAACTAAATGAAATCACTATATATATATATACACACATACATATATATATATATATATATATATATATATATATATATATATATATATATATATATATATAGTGATTTCATTTAGTTTGTGTGGTATATTACAATAAATAGTTTTTACCATTCAAAAAATATATATTTTTTTTATTTTTTTTATCTTGATCCTACATCCATCTAATACCCCCAGAGGAGCCTCTCCAAGCACTGGCACTATCCTCCAAATCTGCCTACATATATACTTGGTGGCTATCAAACCACCCATGCTGATTCCACAGAGCATTTAATGCTCCCAAAATATAAGTAGTTTTTATTGCATTTTCTTACCATGAAAAATAGCCAGGAAAACAAAATTACAGTAAGTATAGTGTGAAATTTTCCTTATTCCTGGCGAATCGCGAGAGCATCACTTATGGGTAATAAAAAAGCATATGCCCCAATGAAGGTGGTGAGAGAAAGAAAAAATATTGAAGTCCGCGTAGGAGATTATGCCAAATGAAACACTTTATTTATTATGGTGAACAGAAGATAGAACTCTCCTGCCAAAGAAGGAAGATGAGGAAGATGCTAATTCCAAGTCCAGCTTGTAGCGCTTGATGAACATCACCGGAGATGACCAGGTGGCTGCCTGACAGAACAACAAAACAAGTGTATATAGACACTCTAAAACACTTATACAATGGATTAATATTCATTTATTAAAATTGAAAAAAAAAACATAAAGAACATATAGTGTAATACTTGATCAGAATATAGATCAAAGCTGTATTAGTATGTCTAGAGCACTCACAAACATTGAGTAGATAGAGACTGCTCAGGCCGTCAGCACATTTATATCAATCCTTGACATGGCAGAAATTTCCCCACTTGGATAAAGCAATGGGCAGCCAAAGCAAAACTCTTTATAACAGTAATTAAAATAGCAGGTAAGCAAAGTGCTCCCCAATAAGTTTGCTGATGAATCCCAACATGAGCATCCCTAGTCCAGACGCAAGCACACTTGTCCTCTATGGTAACTGGCTTGCTTGTTTAATTTTTTTTATGAGGCAGCGCTAGTGACGTCAACATAATTGCAACATAATTGCGTAATAGCGTGTAGACATGTTTTGCCATGAACAGCTTCAGCAGATCTACACTCCCACCCACGATATTTAAGTCTGGCTAGTAGGCGTGTATGTCCACAAAAGCCCGGTGTTTGAGTCCAGTGACTGGTTACACTACAAACCCACACTTAGGGATACTAATCCATAGCCTACACATTAAATGACCACTATAGTGCCAGGAAAACAAACTTATTTTCCTGGCTCTATAGTGTTAATAGGTCCCCCCACCTTCTGGTTCCCACTCCCGCTGGGCTGAAGGGGTTAAAACCCCTTTAGCCACTTACCTTTCTCCAGTGCCGGGCTCCCTCGGCGCTGGGGAACTCTCCTCCTGCTGACGTCGGCGCCGAATGCACATGCGCAACAAGAGTCGCGCGCGCATTCAAACCGCACATAGGAAAGCATTTCTCAATGCTTTCCTATCAGCAGCCAGCGTCTTCTCATTGTGCTTATCACAATGAGACGCACGGAAGCGCCTCTAGCGGCTGTCAGATAGACAGTCCCTAGAGGCTGGATTAACCCTCAGGGAAACATAGCAGTTTCTCTTAAACTGCTATGTTTTCAACTGCAGGTTTAACACTAGAGGGACCTGGCACCCAGACCACTTCATTGAGCTGAAGTGGTCTGGGTGCCTATAGTGGTCCTTTAAGGCTGCACAATCAAAACTTAGGGAATAAAGCCAAATAAAGTCCAGATTATGAAAGAACACAAAAGTAACTGGGAATCATGCTTAGAATTTAATAAATAAGAATGAGGATTAATAAAATCATACATAATAATAATATAACTCAGGAACAAAATCTAACTAAAAGTAATAATTTAAAAAGGTTTAGTTTAAAAATAAAATCATACATCGGTACTACAGCATTAAGACCAAAATATGAAACCATTATGTTAAACATTGTATAACAAACAAGGGTGAAAGAATACAAACGTTATTATATATTTTGTTAAAAAAAAAATTATTATATATATATATTTTTCTATCTTTATTATTATTTTATTTTTCTTTCAGCCTTGTTGCTTAAATTGTCATACAGTATTACACTATATGTTCTTTATGTTTGTTTTTTTTGCATATTATGATGTGATCTGACCTTGTACTGTAAGTAAAAAAATGCACTTAATACTAATTTGAACTTTGAACAAAGAGTTTTTACATATATATTCCTTCCTCTTTTCTATGCTATGTGCAGTAGGTGATAACATAAGCAGGCACACCAAGTTCCTACAGAATGTGCAATGGATGGGGTAACCAAGAAGTCTTGATGATATTTTGGATCAGTAGATTTTTGTTCATTCCACAATGAAAAAAAGAACAATTGATAGGCACACCTGATAATGTGCCATTTATTTAAGGATTATTGGTTACTTTGAGAAATTGTTGTTCCCTTTTAATGGATCTGCACATAAGTGTGCCTGTCAACATTTTTCCTTGAGTCCAGAACACAGTGTGCTACTCTAGGGTGCTACTCCCAAAGTCCAAGCCAACCAACCAGAGTGCTCTGAATGAAATCTCATAGACTGGGAAAGGCCTTACAAGGGCTTTTGCCTCACTGCAATCACAATCTACATGGAGACTTCAACCATGTTATTATTATTATTATTATTATTAGATCCCACACCTGCCCCCAATTACTTTATTTATTAGCCCCCATCTGCTGGTCATGGGTGGGAGCATACTATATTCCACCTGGGCTTACTTATAGCATTTATTGTTTTTGCGTATTTGCGACTTCCCAGATGCTAGTCTGTATGTCAGTGACCATCTGGCTTTAAACCTCCCTTATACTAATATTGGGGTCATATTATACTAATATTGGGGTCATATTATACTAATATTGGGGTCATATTATACCAATATTGGGGTCATATTATATTAATATTGGGGTTATATTAACCCCTATAGCATTTGATTTCATGCTAAGGACTTGATTTTATTTGTCTGAATCAGAGTCAGAAATGATTCCAATCTGTTAGAAAAAGCTATTCATATATTTTACCCACAGAAGTCACTATAAAATTATATGGTATTATTTTTACAGATAAAACATTTGAACAGTTTTTTCTAACATAGTAAAATAATTTCTGATGACGATTAAAACAAATTAAGTTGAGGCCTTAGTTTAGAAGACAACTCACCCAAACTGTGCATGCTTATTTTATCTAACCTGTAGAGGGAAGGTTACTATTTTTAAATGATCTAATTACAAGCAGAGCTGGTAGACAAATCAATGAAGTGCATGCACTAGTTTTTGTCGTTTAGTGCACATTGCAAACAGGGGCGGACTGAGAGAGTCCTGGGCCCTCGGGCAAAATTAGGACCTGAGCCCCCTCCAGATATATATATATGCCCCATCAACCATCCCCCCATGTTTCCTATATATATATATATATATATATATATATATATATATATATATATATATATATATATATATATATATATATATATACACACACACACTGTTGTAGATGTACCTTGTATTTGCATGTAAAGTGAATGTATGTACTTTTGGAATAAAAGGGATTCATGACATGTCACACATGTCATGTGTCCTTAAGGGGTTAAGTAGATAAAAACTGTGGGGTGTTGTAGTGGGTGCAAGGGACATGGGGCTGCCGTGGGGGCAGGGGAATAAAGGCTGAAGTGGGTGCTGGGGCATAGAAACTGTAGTGGTTATAGGGGCTGTAGTGGGGGCAGAGGCTGTATTGGGTATAGAGACTATAGTGGGGGCAGCAAATAATAGGGGCTATAGTGGGGGTAATGGGAAATAGTGACTATAGAGGGGGCAGGGAGTAATAGAAGCTATAGTGGGGACAAGGGGTAATAGAAGCTACAGTGGAGACAAGGGGTAATAGAAGCTACAGGGGGTTTGATGGGGCTAGAGGGGCAGCATGGGGTAGGGGGACAGCAGGGGGTCTGCTGGGGTTAGAGGGTCGGCAGGGGGTCTGCTGGTGCAGCAGAGGGTAGAGGGGCTGTGGTGGGTATAGGGGTTGTAGTAGGTAGAAGGGCCGCAGGGGTAAGGGCTGCTGGGGGTAGAGGAGTAGCAGGGTGTAGGGGGGCAGCAGGGAGTAGGAGGCCAGCAGGGAGTAAGTGGGTAGAGGGGCAGAAGGGGGTAGGGGGGCCAGCAGGAGGTAGGGGGCGCCAGCAGGGAGTAGGGGGCAAAGGGGCCAGCAGGAGGTAGGGGGGCCAGCAGGGAGTAGGGAGCAAAGGGGCCAGCAGGTTGTAGGGGGTCGCAGGGGGTTTGCTGGGGCTAGAAGGGCAGTAGGGGGACAGCGGGGGGTCTGCTTGGGCTAGCGGGTCGACAGGGGGTCTGCTGGGGCAGCAGAGGGTACAGGGGCTGTAAGGGATAGGGGCTGTGGTGGGTATAGGGGTTGTAGTATGTAGAAAGGCTGCAGGGGTAAAGGCTGCTGGGGGTAGAGGAGTACCAGGGAATATGGGGGCAGCATGGAGTAGGGGGCCATCAGGGAGTAAGTGGGTAGAGGGGCAGCAGAGGGTAGGGGGGCCAGCAGGAGGTAGGGGGGCCAGCAGGAGGTAGGGTGGGCAGCACCAGGTAAGGGGGCCAGCAGGGAGTAGAGGGGCTGTAAGGTGTAGGGGCTTTGGTGGGTATAGGGGTTGTAGTAGGTAGAAGGGCTGTAGGGGTAAGGGCTGCTGGGGGTATAGGAGCAGCAGGGGGATGAGGGGCAGCGGGGAGTAGAGGGGCAACAGGGACTAGGGTGGCAGCAGGGAGTAAGTGGGTAGAGGGGCAGAAGGAGGTAGGGGGGCCAGCAGGGGGTAGGGGCTGCCAGCAGGGGGTAAGGGGCAGCAGGGGGACTAGCAGGGGGACTAGCAGGGGGTAAGGGGGCCAGCAGGGAGTAGGGGGCAAAGGGGCAGCAGGGGGTAGCAGGGAGTAGGGGGGCCAGCATGAGGTAGATGGGCAGCAGTGGGCAACAGGGAGTAGGGGGGCCAGCATGAGGTGGAGGGGCAGCAGGAGGCAGCAGAGGGTAGAGGGGCTGCTTGGGTAGATGAGTAGCAGGGGGTAGAGGGGCAACAGGGGATAGGAGGGCCAGCAGGAGCTAGAGGGGCAGCAGGGAGTATGGGGCAAAGGGGCAGTAGAGGGTATAGGGGCTGTAGGGGTAGGGGCTGTGGTAGGTATAGAAGGGCTGCTGGGGGTAGAGGAGAAGCAAGGGGTAGAGGGGCAGCAGGAGGTAGAGGGGTGGGGGCAGCAGAGGATAGAGGGGCAGTATGGGGTGAGGAGCAGCAGGGGGACAGCAGAAGGTCTACTGGGGGTAGAGGGGCAGTAGGGAGGCAGCAGGAGGTAGAGGGGTGGGGGCAGTAGGGGTAGAGGGGCAGCAGGGGGACAGCAGAGGGTCTACTGGGGGTAGAGGGGCAGTAGGGAGGCAGCAGGAGGTAGAGGGGTGGGGGGCAGCAGGGGGTAGAGGGGCAGTATGGGGCGAGGAGCAGCAGGGGGACAGCAGAGGGTCTACTGGGGGTAGAGGGGCAGCAGGGAGTAGGGGGCAAAGGGGCAGCAAAGGGTAGAGGGGCTGTAGGAGTAGGGGCTGTGGTGGATGTAGGGGCAGTAGTGGTAGAAGGAAGAGGAGCTGCTGGATGAAGAGGAGCCTTACCTTTGGCCAGAGGGGTTAATCCTTCTCCCAGCAGCACTGGAGCATGCTGTCTCTCCCTGAAGTGCTGCCTCTAACACGGCTCCGCACGGCTCCCTGACCTTTTGACACATGATGTAATTTCCTCTATCAGGAGCCGCACGGAGCTGCCTGATCAGCACTACAGACAGCTATCCTGCTCCGCTCACCAATCAGGCACAGTGAGAGACAGCATAGTGGGTCTTTAGGAGGGCCCTTTAGCTGTCTCTGACTGTGCCTGCCCAAACAAGGGGGAAATTAGCTTTGTAACAGGGGCCCGCGGAGGGCCGTGCGGGGCCCCTGACTGACTGACTGCACGCTGGCTGGCTGGGGAGATTGTTTAACTCCCCAGCTATTACTTTACTGCATGGCAGGCATGCGGGCGGGCCCCCTAGAGCCTCGGGCCCTCGGTCCATGACCGATTTGCCCGAGTGCTCAGTCCGCCCCTGATTGCAAATAGTTCTTTCATTTTTTAAGCCAATTACATGAAATTTGGAAGAAAAACAAATGAACAAGTCTGCTTGTTAGATATTAAGGATGCACAGGTTTTATCTTTCTGCTTATTGAAAAGTTTGCACTTTTCATTGAAATGGTAATATCTGAACAACAGCAAGTAACATCTTAATATCCAGATCTCCAATGGGAATAAGAAAGAAAACTTTATAGAACATGTTTCTTACATTGGAACATCAGACAGAAAAAAACGAGACAGACTGGGTAGACACCTAGGGCAATGTAGTCATCTGAAAAAGACGTCTCTTGTCATCCATCATATTTGTTAACGCTCACATTCACCCCTTGAGGATCGGGTATTTCTGCAGAATGTTGTGTTTCCTTTCAATTATGACATTTGACTGAAACAGATTAGTGACAAGCAGTTTTGATCATCATTTCCCTTCTATATGCATTGAAGCCTAGGTAATACATTACATGCATTTCAATGGAAAAACTGTTATTTTTAAGACCATCCACTGTTGTCAATTTCAGTATATTCCATTTACAATAAAAACATCTAATTAACTTATGACAAAGACCAATTAACATATATATTTTGCACTCGACTAGACATCAACATTATATGTCCTAATAAGCAAGAAAACAGATGTCCATTGTAAGATAGAAATGTTCATAATAACACATTTCATTACTTAATTGAGCTAATCTCTTCTTCTCCCACTTCCTCAGAATGGGTGTTCTAAATTCCACTATGCTGAGGGGTTACAGAGGGCACTTTGCAAGCTGTAGACTAAAAGTAATCATGCTGTTATGAGCATCATAGAATTATGGTTTAATGATATCACAATAACTTTACATTCAGAGCCCAACTAGTTGAGAGAAGTTTGATAATCTAAAAACAAAGATTAATATGAAAATAATAGATGCTTCATGTTGTTTGTTAAATGTAGACTTATGAAAAGCGGATTTTAAAGGCATACTCTAATGGAATCCCAGCCGGCCAACTATTCCCCTTAAAGGGACACTCCACTGCCCAAATGCAAAATAAATAGACTCACTGTTTAGTAGATATAACCAAATAAAAACTTGCATGCATTTAATTATGCATTTACCAATGGAGTTATAGCTAAAACCAGCTTGCAAAATCTACAATTTTCTTGCCTGCTGCTTTTGCAAGCCATCTGCTTCAATCCCTATGCAGACATCCATGTCTCCTTGTTTTAAATAAAGAATTCCTTTTAGAAGAAACCTCAGGTGTGCCTGGATATTTCTTTTTCTCCATTCTGTGGCTGTCCAGACTTTCCAATGAAGTCTATTCCACAAAGTCTTTGCAAAGCAGGTGCTCAGAGTGACTCTTCAGTTTGAGTTAACTTCACTTAGCTAACCAAACCAGGAAGTGACAAGACCTTTGGTCTAAATGAAAGCCAGGGGGGTGTAACCAGGTTAACTTATAAAAGTGTCAATTTCTGTTGAAATCTAGAATAAAAACACAGATGCACTTATAAGTAAATAAGTTATTTATAGATCATTATAGAAAGCTCAAAAACACATTAATTGCCACCAGCATTTATATTTCTATACATCTTTAAACATGTACTCACAACTTCACAACCAACATGTTTTCCTTTTGAGTGGTTTACTCAAAATCTGGGGCACCAGCAGGGCCAACTTGATATTAGGTAAGCAGGGGGCTGAACTATGGGTGTTTCAGGGGCCCAAAGGTACCCATACTGTGCACGCTACCTAGCCTAGCAGCTACATCTGTCTTAAAATGATTTTCTTGATTTGGCATTCTATAGACTTGGATATTCGTTCAACTTCAAGCTGAAATGTAGCAAAATCATAAACCCAAAGCAATGCATAATAGTGAGAGGTGACCAACAGAGGGAAGAAAATGAGAATCAGTAAACAAATAACATAATTCTCCTCCTCTTTGCCCCATATCTGTTACTTTTTCTTATTTGAGAACCAAATGGCAGCAAAATCTGCCTATTGGAATATGGTCAAATATATACATAATATTAATGTTTATTGCACCTTTTCGATAATCTGATTTGTTTTTCCAGATTTTTTTTCATTAAAATAATTTGGCCAAGCCAAACCGCCATATTGTCAAAAGTCAGTCATCTCGAAAAAAAATTAATTTCCAGCAAAGTGGTTTGGGTAAAACTATTTTTTGTTGTACACAAGTCTAGTATATTATGATGTGTTAACCATCCAAATTGTCTGCATGTTTTTAACACTGATTTGCAAATTATTAGTCTTCAAATATGTTTAACACCTCTTTACTTAGTCTTCAACTAAGCAATCTTTATTTTAATTGGTTAATGTGTAGGGCTAAATTCTACAAATTTGGACACATTAACTCTGGTCATTAAATAGCAGTTCTCTCATAGAATATTATAACTGGAAACGTATTTGTGCTTAGAGAAAACAGCCAATAGGTTCTTAACATGTATCATAATTAACATGTGTTGTGAGTGTTAATTACACATTTATATTAATAAATAATCATTTTGATTCTCGTTGCTCATTTGTAAAAAATGTAGGGATATTCAGTAAACAAAGAGAAAAATACCCCTCTCTGTCTCATTAGATTGCCTTTTAGCTGAAAACAGCAAGGTGAATTGCTAGTGTAGGACTCACCCAAGAGCTTACAGTTTAAAGAAAATTATTATGTTGTTATTTATATAGCGCCAACAAATTCCGCAGTGCTTTACAATGGTTATTCCTCTCCACGGAAATCTTTAGTTAAACGCGAAAGATTTATTCGGTCTGAAGAGAAACCAGAGTAAAAGAAAATTGGATTGCTGGTAAAAAAAAACACCAGTTATTTAACTATGCATAAGGAAAAAAATATTGATTCTGCATCATAAAAGCTCAGTTAGCTCCCGATAGCAGAAGGTTAATTATAAATTGATCTTTCTCTGATACAGGATTTCTACACTCCTCCATAGGATCATCAGGTCCAGGTGCGTGTTGGAGATGTGAGAAGGCAGAAGGGACAATATGGCATGTGTGGTAGGATTGAGCTCATATACAACCTTTTTAAGACATGATTAAGGCCAAGATCACCAAACAATTTTTTTGATGCACCACCTTTTAAAAAAGATTGTGTACTGTTGCACTCCACACCTCTTCCAATTTCCAAATATAAAAAATCAATACTCAGTTTGAATTACCTCCAATCCTCACATTAGTGAATTACCCTGATAATCTCATAAAGTTTACCAACTACCAACTTGGATGTAAAAATGCATGCTAACCTAATATGCAAGGGGTACCTCTTGAACCACACTGTAACTGATTTTCTAGGTGTATATAAGTTAAAGCACAGAACAAATAAATTTATGTTATATTAAATATGTGCATTATTGTGGCATTATTGTGTTGAACTCCTTCTAAGCAAAGGCTTTGGTAGTTTTTTATGTATAAGCCAAGAAGCATGAGTTTTGCTTGCATTCACATTTAGTGAATGTATCGACATTTCTAATAGTTGGGATGCTTACCTAAACTGGCCTGTTCTTTTCATATTTTTATATTACACAAAACATATTATATAACATGTGGAAAAAGTTACTGATTTATGACTGCTCTAATGTAATGTTGTTTAATTATATTATAGAATAATACTGTATTTGAGCCAAAAATAATGTACATTTTAGAGCACACGAGTGATAAAATTTCACAAGTGTAGTCATTAGGAAATAATTACAGATATTACATATGCAAGCAAAACTTTTCTCATTTTTTTTAAAGAGTTAAAGCGTCATATAGGGAAATGAGAGCATTGAACCAAAGCTGGTTCATGCTTAAGGGACAAATTTGGTTAAACTATATTGAAAGACATTCTGAAATCACCCTAAATCTGGCCCTGACTTTTATATTCCAATTGTTGAGCAACTGGGAAAAACATAAAATGGCAAGTGACCCAATAAATGCGTGCGTGTCTTTGCAACTATGTTTGAATAAACCTTGAAGCATAATTCTTCAATCTAGAATAGAAATTTGTAATGTTTTACAACCTCTTCATTTTTTATCAACTTGCAAAAATATATACTTATTTGTTATATTATAAATATTCTATTTTCTATAATGTAATATTATTTATTTGGTATTAAGGAGTCTTTATGTGCAGAAGAAATATTCTGTACTTTATATCACAAAATGCTATTTAAAAAGGATATAGTTTAACCACCTAGGTAAATATTACTTGTTATCTTATTTGAGGTCCTAAAATACCTATATTGTGTTTATGTATGTAATATATGAGATAATGGTTTAAGAGACATAAATGTTATTTTACTTATGCGCAAAAAAAAAAAAAAATTATATATATATATATATATATATATATATATATATATATATATATATATATGTACAAAACATTCTAATAATTCATACATCTGTTTTGGGTTAATCTCCCATTCTTATTTCTTCTTTTGAATATGATAGACTGTATAAGCTCTAATATAAGCGAATAAAAAATTGGCAGTGGCTGTTCCAGTAGGGTACAAATATTGAAAGGTGACAAGCCTACATTACAGGGTTACCTAAGCCTTTTTCATATTTTTAATTAGATTGCGCTGTTAATCACTAAGTACTAGTCCCATCTCCCATTAGTACTTTATAAAATGCTAAAAACGATGTTAAAAAATACTTGGAATGAAGCTCTGTGTAAGGATATTCCAGATTCCATCTTGATGTCATGACATGTCACCCATTTTCGCTCAATGGTCCAACCAAATGCTTCTCAAATGCTCAAATGCTCATAGAGAAGCATGTTTCTTTTAGAAAGCATTTAATTGGACATTTCTCACTGGCATAGTGTGCATGCAGAGAAGGGAGGTAGTGGGATGTGGACAAAGGGAAGCAGGGGATTAGAGAAATAAAATGATAAATGAACCAATGTGGGGAGGTGGGGAGGTGGGAAGGCTGGGACAGATCACAAAAGCGTGTAGGGAACAAGGAGAGATAAAGATTTTGCCTTGAAGATGCTACCTACCTGAAAGGATAGAAGCTCACTAGGTCTGCCTCCACCAGATTCCTTTCTCAATGACTACTTCTAAAAGCAGTAATGGTCATGGACATTGGAGTAATTCTTTAAGCAGAATTTTCTAAAGAGTTAATTGATGGAGCTATGGTGTTTTTAAAGGTAACATTGAACAATTCTGCTGTAAGCAGTAGAACACCAATATTTTATATTGTATTTTAAAGTGGTTTATCAATATTTAAGATCTTTATTTCACCTGTGTTAGAATTAATTGCATTATAGTCACAATCAGCACATATGATAGTTTACTCCTAATTAATGCTTTCGCTTCTCTTAGAATTAATCTCCACTAGTGAAAATAATGCAGCATAGTAAAAAGTTGACTATTGCCTGCACTGGATGTCCACTTCTATTTAACATGCTGCAAAATGAATGTTTTGCTCGTTTAATTCCAAATTCATGTTATCCAATCTATTCTGACTCCAATGGATTAAAGGTAGATAGATTGTCCTGTTGATTCCTCCAGAGTCCTCCTGTGGGTAAGGAGTGTTAAAGGACCGCTCTAGCATGAGAAATATAAACATGTATAGTTTTACTTACTTTTAGGGCATAACGGTCTTGCCACAGTTGTCATTCCTCCCCTTTGCGGAGATCATAACTACAGATGACATTAATGAGGTCTGGGCAAACCAGGCAAATGCCCAGTGGGCTGCAATGGGCATGAGTCAAGCCCACTAGTGTGATCACAGAATCTCCCCGGCCGACCTCTTCAGGGCTGATGCAACCTGAGGACCAGCCCAAAAAAGGTCCTCAGGATTTCCCTCCCCGGCCAGCCCGTTGTAATACCTCTGGGCCCAGTGAACTGCTCCCAGAAGTGATCAGACCGTTGCGACAGGTTACCATGGCAATGTTTTGATTCTTTCCGAATAGCCTAGATGAAAGAGCATTCTGCACCACTGGTGATGCGAATGATGTACCTTGCAGGACCATCACAAATTATTATTACACCCTCCCAAGCCCAATGTATGCCAAAGTAAGGAAGAAGAAGTTAGACAATATAATAATAATTATTACAGATTTTTTAATAGTCTAAGCTTCTAAACCCCCCAAATTAAAGTTTATAGCACCACACAGTGCATCCCATATCCCCCACAGCAAAGCCCCTTCTTCCATATACTGTACATTTCTTTAGCCCCATACAGACTATGAACGACAGTGAAGCCCTGTACCCCATAGACATAGTATAGCCACTATCCACCCCACACACAGCACAGACCTTATTGCTTCATTTTGTACAGCCCCAAATCACTCCCACATTGCAGCCGCTATTCCCTTCCACCAGCACAGACCCTATCATCCCCACACACAGTATAACCTGTATCCCTGCTTTTCATTAGAGCCCCTATACAAACACACAATAAAGCCCCTATCGCCTCTACACACATTATAGTCTCTAACCAATTCACTACAACTCCTACCCCCAACACCCCCCCACACACTACTGCCACTTATCCACACACACTAGACTGGGAACAGTCCCATCCACACATAGAAAGTGCCACATGCACACAGCACCACAGGTAGACTACCCAACACATATTACAATTACAAGCAACCTAAAATGCATACAACACAACATGCAGTCTTTCACCCTCACACACAAAACACACAATCTTTCCTCTTTTAACCCTGTCTGTGCCCCACGTATGGTGAAACCAGAGAAAAGTCACCAGTAAACACAGAAAAAGTGTATCATTAGAATTGCTTGCACTGTGTTAAACACAGGGCATTTTCCCCCATGTGAGAGTTCTTCAGCAGGATTCTGCAAATGGGCTACCCTGGAGGGGTATTGACCTGATATGCCAACTTTGAGGTGTATGCATGGCTGAGATGACACATTGTGCCCCCTCCTATTGGGCTGCACTGTCTTAAAATGCTCTGACTATTTTAAGTAGCCTGATAAGATGTATAAGTTTTATGTGTGCGCTGTAACTTAATTTGCATTATGTATGAATATTGGTCATTATGGCAGCACCATTCCTGCAGAATGCATGTTTTGAGTGTGCCCCCAATCCTTTTTGTCTTTACTAAACACCCCATCAAATCTGACTCTATTGTTAACCACTCTCAAAATGTAAACCCTCCTTTACTCTGATTACTTCTAAACTTTGCCTCAATTTAATATTTTGGTTAAACTATTTAAATGACTTAATATTTTTGAAAAAAAAAACTTTTAAAATTATATTTTCATTGTATTATTTGAAATCATTTTAAAATGTTTTGTTTTTCATAAAGAAAAATATTTAAGATGAAAGTATGCTAAAATTATGAAATTGTATTTATGTGTAATTGTGTTAATGGTTTTACATTTTGACTGTATCTTCTCTTTCAGAGTAAAACTTAGCAGACATAATAATGAATGGATTTAGGATTCAGATGAAACCCATCTTTATACAATCACCAACTGACAGTTCAAGATTCGTTGTTTAGTTCAGATTGTCTATCTTTGGTTGTAGAGCAAGTTTTGGACTTCTATAAGGCCCATCAGCCACTTGACAAAAAATAAGTAATTGTAACTCTGCTGGTCACCTGCTGCACTCTTCTACATTTATTATACTGTCTTGTTTGATTAGCTTAAAGGAACCCAATTTTGGCACTCAATCAAACCATAAAAGAAAATGCAACTTCAGTTGGACAGGTGAAATTTTGATCTTAAAGGTTTATACAAAAGGATGGCAGTGAAATCCTCATCTATACATTAAAGTCTCTGTGAAAAACAGTTTACTATGAATCATGTCATTGTCTGTTTCTTTTACGGGTGTTTATCCATTTGAAATACATTTTCACTATTTTGTTCTTCCAAAAGATATGATTAACGGTGATAACTGAAGAGCAGTTTAGTCATCGACTTTTATGAGAAAATTACTTTTCGGCTTTTAGAGATAACCTTATCACTTCCAGTAGTATCTAGCCCTATAACATGAAGTTTCAAGAAAGAGACTCAAAAAATAAAAAAGTAAAGGATTTAGCTAAAAGCCAGAGATACAAAAATCCATGACCTTTATAAAAAAAACATAATTTCAAAGAGAATATTCCTGGGAGCAGTTTAACGATACGGTACAGAAATTTTTGCTTGATTTCCTTAATTTTTCAGCAGTGACCAATAAATCATTTTTAAGGATATATGCACAACAGATATGTTTAAATATATATTGCAAACTATACTGTTTATATAAATAAAAGAAAGCAGAAAGAGCAGTTTACTCACCGACTTTATAATTTCATGATATAACGCTACCCTCACCTCTGCCCTAGATGCTGCATACATTCAACATACATTCACCAATCAGAGAGTTATGAGTCAAATATATTTCAAACTATACTGTTTATATAAATAAAAGAAAGGTAATTAACTTTTTTAAAAAATAATTGTATCAATACAAATGACCTAATTCAGAAAACTTGCTGTGGTCTAAAAAGACATACATTCTGACCACTGTCCTGATATACTTATCAAATATTTTATTATCATGCAGGGAAATATTTAGATAAGAGGAATTCTTCCCTTTTCTGGTATACAGAAGTTCTTTTTAAACAGTAGTACAGAGCTAGTGATAACTATTTTATTCAAGAATAGTTTTTACTTCTTTAAAGTTTTGATAACTTTGCATTTATTTCTATATATCTATCCAGATCCATATGATAAAGTGTGGTAATATATGTGAATATACAGTTTGATCCGGGAATAGATAACTCCCTAATTCTCACGGTATTAGGGAGTTATCTACGAAAAGGCTGAAAGACCTAAATTCATCTTTCAGCCAAATTTACTAATACTAAGTAAAAATTACTTAGTATTAGTAAATTTTGTCCCTACTCGCTATACTGCGAGTAGGGGCATGTCTATTAAAAAGTGAGCAGCCTGTGGCTACTCACTGTTTAAAAAATAAAATAAAATAGGGTCCTCCCTCCCGAGCCCCCACCCGCGACGGGAGGGGCTTTTAAACTAAAGTGGGGGCTTTTAAACTAAAGGAGGGACCTATTGCCCCCCCTGGCCCCCACCACTGAGCGGCGGGTGGGGGCCTTAAGTAAAATGATGGGGGGGACCTATTGTCCTCCCCCTGGCCCCCACCCCTGAGCGGCAGGTGGGGGCCCTAAATACTAATAAGGGGGGGGACCTAATGTCCTCCCCCCTAATACTAGCCCTGAGCGGCAGGTGGGGGCCCTAAATTGAAATAAGGGGGGGGACCTAATGTCCTCCCCCCTGGCCCCCATCCCTGAGCGGTGGGTGGGGACCCTAAACAAGAATAATGGGGGGACCTAATGTCCTCCCCCTGAGCGGTGGGTGGGGGCACTAGACAAGAATAAGGGGGGGGACCAAGTGTCCTCCCCCTGGCCCCCACCCCTCAGCGGCGGGTGGGGGCCCTAAATACTAATAAGGGGGGACCTAAAGTCCTCCCCCCTGGCGCCCACCCCTGAGCGGCGCGTGAGGGCCCTAAATACTAATAAGGGGGGGACCTAATGTCCTCCCCCTGGCCCTGACCCCTGAGCGGCAGGTGGGGGCCCTAAACTGGAATAAGGGGGGGGGGACCTAGTGTCCTACCCCTGGCCCACACCCCTCAGCGGTGGGTGGGGGCCCTAAATACTAATAAGGGGGGGACCTAAAGTCCACCCCCCTGGCGCCCACCCCTGAGCGGCGCGTGGGGGCCCTAAATACTAATAAGGGGGGGACCTAATGTCTTCCCCCTGGCCCTTACCCCTGAGCGGCAGGTGGGGGCCCTAAACTGGAATAAGGGGGGGGGCCTAGTGTCCTACCCCTGGCCCACACCCCTCAGCGGTGGGTGGGGGCCCTAAATACTATTAAGGGGGGACCTAAAGTCCACCCCCCTGGCCCCCACCCCTGAGCGGCGGGTGGAGGCCCTAAATACTAATAAGGGGGGGACCTAATGTCCTCCCCCTGGCCCTGACCCCTGAGCGGCGGGTGGGGGCCCTAAATTGGAATAAGGGGGGGGACCTAGTGTCCTCCCCGCTGGCCCCCACCCCTCAGCGGTGGGTGGGGGCCCTAAATACTAATAAGGGGGGGACCTAAGGTCCTCCCCCTGGCCCCCACCCCTGAGCGGCGGAGGGGGGCCCAAAATACTAATAAGGGGGAGGACCTAATGTCCTCCCCCTGGCCCTGACCCCTGAGCGGCAGGTGGGGGCCCTAAATTGGAATAGGGGGGGGGACCTAGTGTCCTCCCCCTGGCCCCCACCCCTGAGCGGCGCGTGGGGGCCCTAAATACTAATAAGGGGGGGACCTAATGTCCTCCCCCTGGCCCTGACCCCTGAGCGGCAGGTGGGGGCCCTAAACTGGAATAAGGGGGGGACCTAGTGTCCTCCCCCTGGCCCTCACCCCTGAGCGGCGGGTGGGGGCCCTAAAAAAAATGTGTCCCCCCCAAGTGACTAGGGGTCCCCAAACCCCTAGTCACCCTCTTCCCCCCCACCTATAAAAATTATCCCCTACCCACTTTACCCTAAAAATAATGAGGGGGGGACCTTTAACTAAGTACCTGTAAAAAAAAAAAAAAAAAAAATGTACCATTCGATGTTTTCTTTCTTCTAAAATCTTCTTTTTTCAGCCCCAAAAAAGGCCAAACAAAAAAACATAATAACCGATGCAATTATAAAAATAAAAAAAAACACAAGCGCAAAAAATTATAATCCATCTTCACCCATGGAGGGCTCCGTGCAGACTGAGCTCTGCAGAGTGGGGGAAGGCTTTAAAGCCTTGCCCCGCCCTGCAATTAGGCTCAGAGCACTTGGTGGGTTTAAGCCATCCAATCAGAGTTCTCTGACAGGTAAATGAAGAGACTGACAGGTAAGTCTCTACATTTACCTGTCACAGCACTCTGATTGGTTGGTTTGAAATCCACCAATCAGAGTGCTTTGTGTCATTTTACACAGCGTGGGAAAGTTCTTTGGAATTTTCCCACGCTGTGTAATTTGACTCATAACTCTCTGATTGGTGAATGTATGTTGAATGTATGCAGCATCTAGGGCAGAGGTGAGGGTAGCGTTATATCATGAAATTATAAAGTCGGTGAGTAAACTGCTCTTTCTGCTTTCTTTTATTTATATAAACAGTATAGTTTGCAATATATATTTAAACATATCTGTTGTGCATATATCCTTAAAAATGATTTATTGGTCACTGCTGAAAAATTAAGGAAATCAAGCAAAAATTTCTGTACCGTATCGTTAAACTGCTCCCAGGAATATTCTCTTTGAAATTATGTTTTTTTTATAAAGGTCATGGATTTTTGTATCTCCGGCATTTAGCTAAATCCTTTACTTTTTTATTTTTTGAGTCTCTTTCTTGAAACTTCATGTTATAGGGCTAGATACTACTGGAAGTGATAAGGTTATCTCTAAAAGCCGAAAAGTAATTTTCTCATAAAAGTCGATGACTAAACTGCTCTTCAGTTATCACCGTTAATCATATCTTTTGGAAGAACAAAATAGTGAAAATGTATTTCAAATGGATAAACACCCGTAAAAGAAACAGACAATGACATGATACATAGTACACTGTTTTTCACAGAGACTTTAATGTATAGATGAGGATTTCACTGCCATCATTTTGTATAAACCTTTAAGATCAAAATTTCACCTGTCCAACTGAAGTTGCATTTTCTTTTATGGTTTGATTGAGTGCCAAAATTGGGTTCCTTTAAGCTAATCAAACAGTATAATAAATGTAGAAGAGTGCAGCAGGTGACCAGCAGAGTGACAATTACTTATTTTGTGTCAACTGGCTGATTATATATATATATATATATATATATATATATATATAAAAACTTCATATATAATTTTTTTTTCCCCCAAAAAATGTAGAGATATTTTTATAAGGGCTACAAAAATTAATATTTAAGCTGTAAATGATCAAATATGAAAGGAAGGGGAGAGAAACTAAAAGAGACACTATATTATCCAGACCACTTAATCTCTTTTAAGTGGTGTCACGACTGTAAGACCCAACGCGCAAAACTATGATAACACAAATAACGTATACTGGGCCTTAGAATGGCCATACTTAACGTTAAAGAGAAAGGTCAGTAAACAGGCCGATGTTGGGGATACAGAATTAGACAATATGAAAATACTAGCCAAAGGTCAGGATATCAGAAGTAGGGAAAGTCAAAATACAAGCCAAAGTCAAAAAACAAAAATATTACCAAGAACGTGCTCTCTGACAACCAACAAGTGGAAACTATGACAGGGCACTGAGAAAAGGCATTACAGGGTTCAAATATGCCTCTCAGTGGTGTGATTGGTCAGTACGTGGAATTTAACCCCAAAATGTGCATGTGCATCGACAGCGTGATGTCACATGCATGTCAGCGCCATCTTTGGTGTGGGCACCGTGTAATATACTTGTAAGAACGGGAACGCAGCGTCCAGCACATAAATTATATATATATATAAATACGTATAATTACAATAATAATTAAATTAAATAATAAAATTAATAAATAAAATATTGAAACAAAATTTTATATAAATTAGATATTCATATGTAATTTCATTCTAACTGTATTTTGTTATTAATATATATTGGTAATAAAATACACTTAGAATGACATTATATATATATATATATATATATATATATATATATATATATATATATATATACGAACAGTAAGGAGAGCACTCCAGAGGACTTGTTAGCAGAAATGTATTACGTGTAGAAAATCGACGTTTCGACCCTAAGGTCTTTATCAAGATATTAAACAAAGTGCAAACGTGACATTATATACCCTAACAAATTGAAAAGTAATCACTTACCCCGAAAAAGCTGTGCGCCCCAAAGCCATGTGTAACCGCTAATGGGTGATTGCAGAAACGGCCGTGACAATCCCGTCAGTGGATGATGACGTCACACGAAGTGCGACTGGGAAAAACCGTGATCATGTGTCCGGGTAACCAAGGAAACCAAGTGTGGGCAAACAGCCGTGATGTGTAAAAAGCCGAGAATGGCAAATATTAAAGAAGTATGGAAATGGACTAGATTTAACAGTGGAGCTAAGTACTAAGTACTGGACTGGACATGTGCTATCTAAATAGAATAAATAGTACAAAGACCCTATAAAAAACGGCATGATGTATATGGCTGCACTAAATGGGAATATGATAGAAAAAGTTGGTGTGCTAGGAATAGCTAGTCGCAAAGGGCATGTATAGGAGGTTGGAGGCTAGGTATGCTAGGATATATGTGAGAGAAAAAAAGTAATGAACCGTGTGGGCAAACAGAGTGTAGAAAGAGCGTGTATGTGTAGAACGTGACCAAACAAAGCAAATAAACATCTATGTAAGTGAAAACCAGAGAACAGTGATCATAAAGTATAGGAAGCGTATCTGGATATATGTGTAAGAGATAATGAAGGGGAGTGGTGACATACATGTGGTCGTGCATCAGAGAGTCCCAAGAATGGGGCTATCAGGTGAATGTCTAATGAGAATGGTGGATGAGAAGAAAATGAACAGAACCCAGAAAGCGACTGTAGACTAGGTAGAAGCTGAGCCCAAACCGGTCCCTAAACAGCAAGACAGACAAACCGGTGGCCAAGCACTTCCTGGAGATGAACCACCGTCTACCTACGCTCAAATTCACAGCCATTGATCACATCTCCCCTCTGTCTAGGGGAGGTGACCGTTCCAGGATATTGCTCCAACGGGAGGCATATTGGATTAAGACACTGGACACCTTACATCCCAGGGGCCTTAATGAATACGTGTCTTTTCATGCCTTCTTGGATACCCGCTGACTCCTTTACACTCTCTTGGAATTTTTCAAAGAAAAATCAAGTGTCATGTCCATCAAAACTTGGACATATCTATTTTGGCCTCCGACAGTATCTTTAGTTATTTTTTATGTTGTTTTTGTTTAGTATGTTTTTTGACCAATTATGTCGACCTGTTCATCCTTTTGCTTAAACTTCTGCAGTATGATGCTTTTTATCATTCTCGGCGTTGGTACACGCCAGCTTTGTACTTTGGGACTCGATACTGTACATTTGCATATAACCATGTATACATATTTGGGCTCAGCTTCTACCTAGTCTACTGTCGCTTTCTGGGTTCTGTTCATTTTCTTCTCATCCACCATTCTCATTAGACGTTCACCTGAAAGCCCCATTCTTGGGACTCTCTGATGCACGACCACATGTATGTCACCACTCCCCTTCATTATCTCTTACACATATATCCAGATACGCTTCCTATACTTTATGATCACTGTTCTCTGGTTTTCACTTACATAGATGTTTATTTGCTTTGTTTGGTCACGTTCTACACATACACGCTCTTTCTACACTCTGTGTGGAAATTAGTGAACCTCTATTTTTAATCTTTCAGGATTCTTTTCATTCAGGAATTGTACTCATATGATTCCTATATTCAAAAAGGGTCCAATATCTATGGCTAGAAATTGTAGACTGGTGAGCTTAACTACAGGGTTGTTGAAATTATTTGAAGGGTTCTAAAGGAATCAGGAATTAATTGAACGAGCATGAAGAACATTGTTATTAGCAAACCTCTGCATTGTTTTATGAAACATAGGTCTTGTCAAACTAGCTTAATTGCATTCTATAAAGAAGTAAATATAAGTAAAGATCAGGGTTTTGCTGTGGAATTGGATTTTGTCCAGGCATTCAATATGGCTCCACGCATTAGGTTAGTGTACAAACCAGTGGCAGATCCAGAATCAAATCTCGAGAGGGGCACTGGTGGTGGGATGTAGCAGGGGGACAGGAACCTACACAGGTAGACACATACCTACACATACGCACAACGGCACACACAGATACACATACACACAAACATTTACAATACACACATTGACACACAAACTTTTACATACAAACATTGTCACACACACAAACACCCACGCACACTGGAACACAGATACACACATCTACACACTGGCGCATGCACAAAGACACATACACATACCTACACACACACTGGCACACACAGATACACACACTGGTACAGTTTACACACAGATACACACTTACAACTACACACAGAGATACACATACCTACACATACACACACTGGCACACAAATACAGGCACACATACATACACACACTGACACACATATACATACTTAAACATACACACTAACACAAATTGCAGTTGACATATTAACCACCCCCTGTTTCCATACCTTTTGCTGCAGGGAGGTGAATTCTTTTGTAGAACATTGGATTAATGATAGAGTACAGAGAGTTGTCATTAATGGTATATTTTCAATCTCAAAAGTGGTAAGTGGTGTTCCTCAAGGTTCTGTTTTGGGGCTGCTTCTAGTCAACATTTGTATAAATGATATTGAAACGGGCATTGTAAATGGGAGACAAGCCAAAGGTCAAGAAATGGATAATTAGAACAGGAGCAAGGAACCAACTGGTCGTAGCAAGGAGCACATAATATTGAGCACAGGTATGCAAATGGCTCTTATCTACCATCACACTCTATGTTTCTGTTTATATGTTTCAATTAGACTTCTAAGCTGTTACGTGTTTCGACAGTATTCTAGAATGGTGCAAGCAAGCTCTGTCCTAGAAAACTGTTATATATTGGCAATCAATTTGAATTCAATTTTGTTCCTCCAAATTCAGTTCACAGGTTGGTAAGGCATTGTCTTAAAGGACCACTCTAGGCACCCAGACCACTTCAGCTTAATTAAGTGGTCTGGGTGCCAGGCCCAGCTAGGTTTAACCTTTTTTTTATATAAACATAGCAGTTTCAGAGAAACTGCTATGTTTAAATAAGGGTTAAGCCAGCCTCTAAATCCTCTAGTGGCTGTCTCACTGACAGCCGCTAGAGGCGCTTGCGTGATTCTCACTGTGAAAATCACAGTGAGAGCACGCAAGTGTCCATAGGAAAGCATTGTAAAAGCTTTCCTATGCGACCGGCTGAATGCGCGCGCAGCTCTTGCCACGCATGCGCATTCAGCCGACAGGGCATAGAGGAGGCGGAGAGGAGGAGGAGAGCTCCCCACCCGGCGCTGAAATAAAGGTAAGTTTTAACCCTTTCCTCTCCCCAGAGCCGGGCGGGAGGGGGTCCATGAGGATGGGGGCACCCTCAGGGCACTATAGTGCCAGGAAAACGAGTATGTTTTCCTGGCACTATAGTGGTCCTTTATGCAAGTGTCCCATGCAAAACAGACACATTTAAAAGATGAACTACACAAATATATAAATATTGCAATGCTTCTATTCTACCTACATAAGGGATGTGTCTAATGAGCTTATGCAGCCTCAAAAAAGAAACTATATATTATAGTTATATATAATATAGTTATATATACACACACACACACACACACTAAAGCAGCAGGTAACTATTCTTAACCCTCTGCTATATTAGTAATTCTCACATAGCAGGCACTTTTCTGATGGTAATCTAGTTTCCAATGCACTCTAAAATTAACATTCTGTGCAATAGCTCAAGGGCACATCTGCTCGGTTCTTCAGATGTTCGGGTTTATCAAGAATATAATTTCAAATAGATTATAGGTTGGGTGCATTGCAATATGTGTGACCAAAGTAGCTCTCCAATTTCCTTCAACTGCTCTGATGCAGATTTAAGAAAAGAAAAAATCATCAAGGAGCTTTTTATATGTGTCAAGTTCAATCTAAACTCTCTTCCTGCATAATATTAAAGTAAAAGAAGCATGACTGGTTTCAGGATGCAGCATTTATTTATTGTATGGAGATGAGGAAAGAAACTCATTGAAAACCCCTGTAATATCAAGAAAAATAAGCATATTTTATTTATTTGAAACATGATATGCCTAACTAAAATGTGCAGAATTTATTTTTTTCATTTTCACATCTTTTCCTAAAAAATAATACTGGATGCATGGAAAGTAGTGACATATTCTAAAGTAATAATCACAAAATCCCGGAGCAACAATTTGTTACTACCTCCCCACGAGGTAACACAAGGATAAAGGGCAAGAGAATTAGGGCTAAGAGAAAGGGACTGCATTGCAACATTACCAAAACCTATTTTGGTAATCTATAACATTTGTATATCAAACTGATCCCACCCATAAGGACAGTCCAGATCTGAAATATTGGCAATTTGTCACTGCACGTGAGTTAGAGCAACCCTGGACAGTCATTTTGGCAATCTCTGGTCCCCATCAACGTGGTGTAGCTGATATCTCACTAAGCACACTAAACACAGGATCAATGTCAGGCCTACCCATTTAAATTAACGAGAGCCCACGTTAAAGGACCACTATAGTCAACCGGACCACTTCAGCTCAATGAAGTGGTCTAGGTGCCAGGTCCCCCAGGTTTTAATCCTTTAGATGTAAACATAGCAGTTTCAGAGAGAGCCGCTAGAGGCGCTTCCCCGATGCTCAATGTGAAAATCACATTGAGCACGCAGAACATCCATAGGAAAGCATTGAGAAATGCTTTCCTATGGGCTTTTTTAATGTATGCGTGGCATGCGCATTTGGACCCACTCTGGAGCTGACGTCGGAGGGGGGAGAGGTCACCAGCGGCAAGGGAGCCCGGCGCTAGATAAAGGTAAGTGGCTGAAGGAGTTTTAACCTGAGGGAGGGGGGACCCTAAGGATTATATAGTGTCAGGAAAACAAGTTTGTTTTCCTGACACTATAGTTGTCCTTTAACCCCTTAAAACCGGAGGTCGTACTATTACGCCCTATTCTAAGCGGCTCTAAACGCCGCAGGGCGTAATTGTACGCCCTCCGTTTTTTTTTTTTTTTTTACTTACCCGGTCGCCGGCGATCCCACACCGGCGATCGCGGTTGGGGGGACTCCCAGGGAGCCCCTCCACGGCACATCTGTCCTCCTTTAGCCCCCCCCCGGCCATGTGAGAGTGAAGTCCTTGTGAGGACCTCACAATCACATGGCCGGGTTAGCTGCCTGCTGCATTGCCAGCAGGGGGACTGCCTGTAATGACAGGTAGTCCCCCTGCTGGCTGGAAATAAAATAAATGAAAGTTAAAATAAGTGTAAAAAAAAAAAAAAAAAAAAAAAATTATATATATATACACATACACACACACACACACACATATACTGTCTAAGTGTATTTTACTATTAATATATATAATTATATATATTAATATCAAATTACACGTAGACTGAAACTGATTAAATATATATATATAATTATTGATAAATATATATATATATATAATATAAAAAATAAATATGTAAATACGTTAAAAAATAAAATAAAAAAAATGTAAAAATAAATCATTCAAAAATATATAGATGTGTGTTATTTCGTTCTAACTGTATTGTGATAATATATATATATATATATTTATATGAAAATACACGTAGAACGAAATATATACGTATATAACACTATATATACACACCAATATATAAATAAAAAAAAAATATATATATATATACACATATACACACACACACACACATACATACATATATACATATATATACATATATATACATATATATATATATATATATATATTTATTTATGTAATATTTTTACATAATTAGGTATCTTAATTAATTACAATTAGCGGGACCTGGCTGACAACCCATGCCGAAAGTATAGGGAATTTAATTTGCTAGCACTATATTTCACCCTATAACTTTCCAAGACACCATAAAATCTGTACATGAGGGGTACTGTTTTACTCGGGAGACTTCGCTGAACACAAATATTAGTGTTTCAAAACAGTAAAATGTATTACAACGATGATATCTCCAGTAAAAGTGAAGTTTTTTGCATTTTTCATGCACAAACAGCACTTACACGGACGATATTATTGCTGGGATACTTTTTACTGTTTTGAAACACAAATATTTGTGTTCAGCGAAGTCTCCCGAGTACAGCAGTACTCCTCATGTACAGGTTTTATGGTGTTTGCAAAGTTACAGCATCAAATATAAGGCTTGTGTTTCATTTTTTCACATTAAAATTTGCCAGATTGGTTACGTTGCCTTTGAGACCCTATGGTAGCCCAAGAATGAAAATTACCCCTATGATGGAATACCATTTGCAATAGTAGACAACCCAAGGTATTGCAAATGGGGTATGTCCAGTCTTTTTTAGTAGCCACTTAGTCAAACACACTGGCCAAAATTGCATTTTTTTGCATTTTTCACACACAAACAAATATGAACGCTAATTTTGCCCAGTGTTTGTGATCAAATGGCTACTAAAAAAGACTCGACATACCCCATTTTCAATACCTTGGGTTGTCTACTATTGCAAATGGTATGCCATTATGGGTGTAAATTTAATTCCTGGGCTACCATACAGTCTCAAAGGCAACGTAACCAATCTGGCGAATTTCAATTTCAAATGTAACGGGCTATATTTGACCTTGTAACTTCCCAAAACACCATAAAACCTGTACATAGGGGATACTGTTTTACATGTGAGACTTTGCTGAATACAAATATGTGTATTGTATTGCAGTAAAATCAAACAGTATTATGACATTGACAGTTAAAATGTCATGTAGAACTAAAAAAAATAACAAAATTTCTTATTTGCCCATTTTTTTTCATATTAAATTATGTTTCTTAGCTAAATATTTGATATTAAATGAAAGCCCTGTTTCCCCTGAATAAAATTATATATAATAAGGGTGGGTGCATTTAATATGAAAGAGGTGAATTACGGTTGGACAGACATATAGCGCAAATACCAGGTTTTGTTTACGTTTTGTTTTGTTCACAACGTGTACATTTGGCTCAGTCCTTAAGGGGTTAATGCATTGAAACAAAAACAGAGAATATGCATCTTTATATATAAAAAATAAAGATAGTACTCAACAATAGTCCAGCACCGAGTGTCACCCACTCATCCTTGTGTTACCTATAGGGTGCTGGTCCAATCCAGTGCTCCTCATAGAAGAGTACAGGAGCATGCGTTGCAGCCACTGTGATCCACCAATCAAACTTCTATCATAGAGAATAATTGTGCATGTGACATTACAGCATTAATGTGTATGAGAACTGGGAAGTAAGATTAAAAATTATACTTACAATCAGAAGTCTTCTTTTTTCTAACTCATTTTTTCTTCAGTCCTTAACAAAATTTAAATCTAGAATTCCAGACCAACAAATCAAATTACAAAATGTAACGGAGCACCTGTACCCTGAGTTGTACCTCCGCTGTTGATTCTCCCAAGTCCCATAGTGGAGCAGTCATCATAATTCTTGCCTACCCAAACATCAGTCGAAACTTGACGACGGGTACAAAATGAACTGGTTTATTCAGGCAAGGCACACATAATGTATACACAGCCCCCAGCATGGAGTCTTCATTGTATTCAATACAAGCCCCTCCCAGAGATATCTGTGCCTGTAAGATAATTGAGTTAAAGACTGGTAAGCTAGCTATCTCCCAGGAACAAAGAACCAAACACAGAACATAAAAACATAAAAGTACCACCAAAACATCATAAAAACATATAATAACCCCACAAGTCCTACATCCCAAAATAGCCCTGATCTGAGCACCCAAGTTGACCAAATAGCTCTCAGATCAATGCAGTATAGGGGAAACACCACCTGGGCAAAGTTCTGACCGGCAGCACAAGTGGTCCTAGCCCAAAATAGTTCCAGAGCATTTGGTGCTTTTGCTGGTCATCTTTTGGCAGGAGCTCCTGCGGACAAAATACTGGGTGCTCTCAGGGTCAGGACCACCGTTAGGCGAACTAGGCTTTCGCCTAGGGCGCCTGAAGGTGGGGATGCTGAGAGGAGCCCTGTCACAGGGGGCCCAGGAGGTGGCCAATTGGCTACCTCAGGGTGCCCCCAAAGCTGTATTAGGTAAGGCAAAGCAGGCACCTGCTTACCTTGATGGCAGGTGCCTGCTCTGCCCAAAAATGCCGGTGACCTGTCCTGAGGAGAGGGGGACAGAGAAGCCAGGTGGCGAGGAAGGCTCTTTTTGCAGCCACTCACTCCTCCCTGGCGCGCCGTCTGCAATGCCGTCATTCTGGCCCTGGCATACTAAACAGCGGGTGGGAGTAGTGAGGAGCTGCCCCACACTGGAACCCAGGGAGGTGAGTGTTTGACAGTGAGTGTGTGTCAGTCAGTGAGTGAGTGTTTGACTGTCAGTGTGTGTGTGGGTCAGTGAGTGTCTACCTGTGTGTCTGTGTGTGTGTGTGTCAGTGAGTGAGTGTAAGTCTGTCAGTGAGTGAATGTATGTCTGTCAGTAAGTGGATGTGTGTATGTCTGTGTCTGTCAGTGAGTATCTGCGTCTATCAGTGAGTGAGTGTATGTATGTCAGTCTGTCAATGAGTGAGTGTATGTATGTCAGTGATTGTGTGCGCGTGTGTATGTGTGTCTGTCAGGGAGTGAGTGAGTGTATGTCTGTCAGTGAGTTTGTGTCTGCCAGTGAGTGAGTGTATGTATGTCAATTATTGTCTGTGCGTGTGTGTGTCTGAAAGTGAGTGAGTGTGTGTATGTGTCTGTGAGTGTGTGTTTGTGTGTCTGTCAGTGAGTTAGTGTATGTCTGTCAGTAAGTGTGTGTGTGTGTGTGTTAGTGAGTGAGTATGTCTGTCAGTGAGTTTCTGTGTGTGTCAGTGAGTGAGTGTATGTCTGTCAGTGAATGTGTGTGTCTCCCAGTGTGCGTCTGTCAGTGAGTGAGTGAGTGACATGAGGGGGGCAGCAAAATGGATCTTTGCCTAGGGCGGCAGAAATCCTTGCACTGGCCCTGGGTGCTTTGCCTGGTTCTCAAGGAGCGTTTGTTCCTCTTAGTCTCAGGCACCTTCTGTCCAAAAAGCACTCTCATGACGGGTCACAAAGTGATTCAAAACCAAGGTCACCTAGCCGAAAACAGTTCCATAACATAACCGGGAACCGCGAAGTCCTCATGCTGAAATTAGTTCCATATTAATGCAGAAAGAAACGTCCTGCGCTCAACTCCCATCACTACTGGGTGGCTGCAATGACTACAGTACACATCAGCCCCAATATATAGTAAAAACCAAAGAAAAACTAGTTACCTGCGCTCTCTCCTTTATCCCTATGTATTTTTAAACAAACGGAGGTCTTTTAGTTACCTCCAATGGCCATGAGAGGATGAGCCCAGCTGCCAACATCAAGGCAGATTAGGACCCCAGTTTGTAGGGGTTCATAAAAAAAACGTATCTGTCTCAGTGAGTTTACCTGTTAGCTAAATGCAGGAAGGTGAATTATTAGTGTAGGTCTCACATAAGAGGTTTTGCCTTGATGTGGCGAGTGAGCCTACACTTAAATGGCCATTGGAGTGATACTAAAAACCTGAAATTTAAATGTACATGGGGATTTGGAACAGAATGCTGGTAACTCTTCTTGGTTTATATAATGGTTTAGATATTGCCTGGAATGTTCCATGAAAAATTAGGATTTTTTTGAGCAGAATAATCATATACGACAGTAAAGCAGACTTTATAGGTGCAGACAGCACAAAATACAGTCAAATTTCACCACACACGGGTAAACGGCAAAATAAAAACCCACATAATTAGTGGATAAATGAACATGTTGCCCGTCTACTACTGAAACTTCTCCTCGGATATGAGCAGTCTAAGTTGAGAATGACTCAGACCTTCCAGAGCTAGCTCAGCCGCACACTGAGGAACGCCCTATAGATCTAATTTTCAGAAAATTATGAAAATGAAAGTTTAATTAACCATGCCTTGGATCTCTTAATTTTCTTACTAACTTAACGAGATGAGAAAATAATTATAAACGTAAAGGAAATAATTCCCACATTCACTCTGTCCACTTGCACCACTTCCCCTGACTGTTATATTATCATCCTGACTGAAATTTAATTGTTTTACAAAATTTGTACTGAATCATGGAATCATACAAATTAAAAAACACCCACCCTACTCATGGAAATGTATTTAATTAGGCACTGTAGATATGACATTATTTTCTAGCATCCATTTTGTTATTGTATTATTTGTATATGTAATTTAATCGTGTATATTTATCAGGCTTATTCAATGAAGTGAGATATTAACGTGAATTCAACGTGAATTTCAAATTTAACTGGAAAAATCCTCTAAGTGAGCTATGTTTTAATTTCGGCTACTCTGGCCTTAAATTTGAATTCACTTTGAATTCTCACTTTACTGAATAAGCCTGGGTAATGGTATACGTTCTGTGATATACACATATCTTCCAAAAAAAAAAAGAAGAAAGTTTGTCACATTCACTCTGTAATGTGTGTACATGGTTTAGCATTTAATTAACTTTGGTTTGCTTTGGAATCATGTTGTTGATGTTTGAATTATTGTTTTAAAGAAATTGGCATGAGTGAGTAGTACAAGGTAAAAAAAAAAAAAAACATAACATAAAATAAGCTGCTTGTGTGAAGGCCGAGTGCATAATGGATTATTGACTTACCTATAAAGTTTCCAACCTATTTCTTTCTGTCATTTAATATACTTGCAGGATCAAAGTTGCAGTAGAATCCAAACCATCTCCCTAGAGCTCTGATTATCAGCAGCACAGATCTTAACAGACATATAGTCAAAATGGTCTAAAGCACCTGTGCAGAACCAAAATTCTCTAGTGTTCAATAAAAATGTATGCAATTTATTAAGACATGCTGGCCTTGCTACAGTTACGTATTATGTATTATAAACATCCAATCCTTGGATCCCTCATGGGGAAACATGAATGTAGACCTTCATCAGTTTAATGTTAAAGAAAAGACATTTAGTGTTATTCTATGATACAGAGGTCTAGAATGCTTGCAAGGAAAAACAGAGGGCAAATGATAAAGTCGTGTTACATGATTCCAAGGGCAAATCCTCCAAGGGTTTAAGCTGATGAAATTAATATATTCATTGCAGGCTTTATTGTACTTAAACAAGGAATACATGCTTTCCCCCCCCCCCCCCCCCCCCCTCCCCTCAGGATGTGTTATCTTGCATGGAACCCTTGCATTGTTTACAGATTTATTCACTAAAGTTAAATTTCACATTTAAGGTCAAAATAGTAAAAATGTAAACATTTCTGTCTTTAGTAAATAACCGTATAAGAGTTGCTCATTATATATATATCTTGACATGCAATAGACAGACATTGTCTTTTAGACTTCACACTTCTACATGTACCTTTAGCAATGGGTGCTATTATTTTTTATCTATAACAAATGATTTGTATTGATTTTGCATTCAGATGGATCAGTACAGGTACAATGCAGTCACAATATCAGGGCAATACAGTAGCACTGTATTCAATGAAACAATTACATTGAGTAATATGGTATTTGCATTAAGAGCATGTTTTGAGGAAATGACAATTTAATCATCATTATAGCAAGAACATATATATATATACATACATACATACATACATACATACATACACACACACGTTAAAGTAAATGTAATTCAATTGAATAAGTTAAATTAAAGGGGGGAAGAAAATGGATTGAAAGAATCATGTGCATGACAGTCCAAGTATGGGTCTCTCCGTAGATGAATATTGACTCAAGGGAAATATAAATATAGATATATTTTCACACCTCAGTCCAGTTGGGTTGTATGTGACTCGTATAGGGACAGGATTCCATGTACTATAGTTTTCTGTTCCCATTGCACTCGTGCTCATTTTCCCTGCCTTCCTGTCTACTCCCTCACCCATCCTCTCCCCACCCCCTCCTCTATACTCACCAGGATGTGAATTTATGCACCCATATGCTGTTCATGGCCCACTTGGCGTATGTGGTGTATGAGATATTTAAGAGTGTTTAACCCCTTAAGGACACAACTTCTGGAATAAAAGGGAATCATGACATAATATTTCCGTCATGTGTCCTTAACCCCTTAAGGACCAAACTTCTAGAATAAAAGGGAATCATGACATGTCATGTGTCCTTAAGGGGTTAAGGGGTTAAAGAAGAAACCACCTTGTTCTTCCAGTGTGTAGCAATAAAGACTTCCAGCGCTATGCAGAGGAAAGACAATTTTTGTGTGGTGTTGAGGGATTACAGTGCCTTGCAAAAGTATTCACCCCCCTTGACTTTTTACCTATTTTGTTACATTACAGCCTTAAGTTCAATGTTTTATTAATCTGAATTGAATGTGATGAATCAGAACACAATAGTCTAAGTTGGTGAAGTGAAATGAGAAAACTATATACATAAAACTATTTTTTAGAAATACAGAAAATTGGCATGTGCGTATGTATTCATCCCCTTTGTTATGAAGCCCATAAAAAGCTCTGGTGCAACCAATTACCTTCAGAAGTCACATAATTAGTGAAATGATGACCACCTGTGTGCAATCTAAGTGTCACATGATCTGTCATTACATATACACACACACCTTTTTTGAAAGGCCCCAGGGGCTGCAACACCTAAGCAAGAGGCACCACTAACCAAACACTGCCATGAAGACCAAGGAACTCTCCAAACAAGTAAGGGACAATGTTGTTGAGAAGTACAAGTCAGGATTAGGTTATAAAAAAAATAGCCAAATCTTTGATGATCCCCAGGAGCACCATCAAATCTATCATAACCAAATGGAAAGAACATGGCACAACCGCAAACCTGCCAAGAGACAGCCGCCCACCAAAACTCACGGACCGGGCAAGGAGGGCATTAATCAGAAAGGCAGCACAGAGAGCTAAGGTAACCCTAGATGAGCTGCAGAGGTCCACAGCAGAGACTGGAGTAGCTGTACATAGGACGACAATAAGCCGTACGCTACATATAGTTGGGCTTCATGGCAGAGTGGCCAGAAGAAAGCCATTACTTTCAGCAAAAAACTAAATGGCACATTTTGAGTTTGCGAAAAAGGCATGTGGGAGACTCCCAAAATGTATGGAGGAAGGTGCTCTGGTCTGATGAGACTAAAATTGAACTTTTCCGCCATCAAAGAAAATGCTATGTCTGGTTCAAACCCAACACATCACATCACATCACCCAAAGAACACCATCCCCACAGTGAAACATGGTGGTGGCAGCATCATGCTCTGGGGATGTTTTTCAGGAGCTGGGACTGGGAGACTGGTCAGAGTTGAGGGAAAGATGGATGGTGCTAAATACAGGGATATTCTTGAGCAAAACCTGTACCACTCTGTGCGTGATTTGAGACTAGGACAGAGGTTCACCTTCCAGCTGTCATGGTACCTGCCACTGATACCTCTCTTCCCTCCAGCAATAACGCATGTTAAACGCTAGCCGCGATAACCCCGCCCCCTTTTATGACGCGGCGCAATCCCGCCAACGTCACGACGTCGATGACTTCACAACCCGTCTGAATATTCAAACCAGGACGTTTTGGGGGCGTGGGCACCAATTAAAGAAAGAAGGTATAAAAGGTAATCACTTCCAGTGACTCATTGCCCTGTCATGGTTTCAGCTTGCCTGTTCCCTCAGTGCGTTCTTTGTGTTTGGTTTTTGGTTATTGACTTGGCGTGTTTCCTGACTTTGATTCTCTCTCCTACCCTTGACTCTCGGCTTGGACCTCGCTTACCTGTCTTCTCGTTCCCTCGACCTCGGCTCGCTCCTGACTATTCTCCGTTTATGTGACGTTAGTCCGGCCACTCTAAGGTCCGGTATACGTCTATCTGTTCTAGTACTCTGCGTGTTGGATCCCTGTCTGGATCCTGACACCAGCAGGACAATGACCCCAAATACACTGCTAAAGCAACACTTGAGTGGTTTAAGGGGAAACATGTAAATGTGTTGGAATGGCCTAGTCAAAGCCTAGACCTCAATCCAACAGAAAATCTGTGGTCAGACTTAAAGATTGCTGTACACATCGCAAACCATCTAACTTGAAGGAGCTGGAGCAGTTTTGCAAAGAGCAATGGGCAAAAATCCCAGTGGTAAGATATGGCAAGCTCATAGAGACTTATCCAAAGCGACTTGGAGCTGTGATTGCCGCAAAAGGTGGCTCTACAAAGTATTGACTTTAGGGGGGTGAATAGTTATGCACATTGACTTTTTCTGTTATTTTGTCCTATTTGTTGTTTGCTTCACAATAAAAAAAATTATAAAAAAAAAAAACATCTTCAAAGTTGTGGGCATGTTCTGTAAATTAAATTATGCAAATCATCAAGCAATTACAGGTTGTGAGGCAACAAAACATGAAAATTGCCTGGGGGGGGTGAATACTTTTGCAAGGCACTGTATATCTAGAAAATGATTATGTATTGCTACCTTCAATGGAAGTTTGAGAGGAATGAGAGATTTCACTAAATCAAAAAGTTTCATCTAGACTGCAGAAATGTAAGTACATAACCACTATACAGTAATTGATGCTATTTTAAACAAAGATTTCTTTAAACCAAAGCATGGGTAATGATCCAAAGGATCAGTGATCAAAAATCATCGTGGACTGCATCGTTTTGAACTTGTGGGTCTTGTTGGCATATTGCATATCAGTATTTTGCTATGGAGAGCATTAAGCTAGGTGCTAAAAAGTATCCAGCTTTGCATGGCTATCTGTGCTCATTTGCATGTCATGCTGGGAACTTTGGGTTAGTTGTGGAAAAATGATTTCTTGGATTTCTGGTCCAAATTGAGATTTGTAGGTAATACAAAATAGCATATTTTCTGTTTGCATTGTAGGGAATTTTAATATGTTTGCTTTTACCTTTTTGGCACCTTTTTTATTGGTGTCCAATGACCCAAAACTTGGGATGAAATACTCACCCAAAACTGACAACATAACAGAATTGATCCTATTTGAATTAAAATAATTCACTGACTAATATAAATATTACGCCTGCAGCTTTATTAACAAATAACATTGATCTTCACTAGATGTCTGCACAAATCCATGAGTTTGTGGCTATAGGAAAAATGCAAACAAACAAACTGTAAGCTCCTTTTCCTCAGTGAGTTAATGCCCCAATTATGGACCAATCCGAACAGTTTAAGATTGTGAATTGTGCACCAACTTTGTTCAGCTGGTAAACTAGCAAAAAATAATTCTGTCTATTTCATTTTTTTAATTTCCCGACAGTGCTCCACAATTCCCACTTTAGTGAATAGCCTTGCACCAGTTTTCTAGACTGGAAATCTGCTTTGTCCAAGCTTAGTTTGCACGTTCATAATAAAAATACCTATAAGGTTTGTGATGAGCCAGCACTGGCAAAACGTACGTCAGGGGCTCTTACCAACTATCTTCCCAAAGCTGGTGTAGCTTCAATGGTTAGAAGACCAGCTATCCAGTCTGTGCTTATATCTGATAGATTGGAAAGTAGATTTTTTGGTATTATACTTGACATTTTTCATGTTTGTCCCCATTCAGGTAGTTTCTCTCCACAGCTGCTAGGTACCTTCTAAAACTACTGCCCACTTTGTTATTTGAGGAGGGGAGGAGTGTAGGTATATAGGTATTTTCCCCCTTTCCTCGTATAGGTGTAGCACCACATTGGTTTAGTGTACCTAGATCGTTGGTTTGAAGCTGTCAGAGTATTAGGCCAGACTGTGAGCTCCAGTCTGTACTGTGTATACTACCCTGTTACTACTCTTGCTAATTCATCAAGTGAAACTTTCCTTCACCTTATCACTGCTCTGTTTATTTTCATTGCTACTTTGCTTATTATTCTATTATACAGGCAGTGTAAATCACATTGTAGCAACATCAAGGAGATTTTTTACATTATGTTATTGTTTCTTTATGTAAATATTTTTTTGTTTTTTGCTTGTATATATTTATTTAGTTGTTATCTGTATTAATAAAAGTTAAGCTTTATTTTACTCTTGGGATGTATTTAGCAAAATATTTAAGTCCTAATAATCTTTCTGAGATGGATAATCTTTAACCCCTTCACGACGGGTGACGGACGAGGTCCGTCATCCTGGGGATGGCCTTAACGACGGGTGACGGACCTCGTCCGTCACGCGGTAAAATTAACGCCGCGATCGCGCAGTGCCGGCGATCGCGGGGTTAACGCTGTTGCTGGGTCCCTCTGAGTCAGGGGCAGACCAGCAACAGCAAATCGCGATGTCCCAGCACATGTGATCGCTGTAACAGCCAGTCACAGCGGTCACAATACTGCTGGGATATCTGATCCGCCTCCCTCCACCTCGTGTGGGTTTGTGAAGTGGAGAGAGACGGATCGTTGCAACATTGTGTTCCAGAAGAATAGTGAATATCTTTAAAAAGTTCCTAATCCCTTTTCCCCTTCCTTAAAAAAAAAATTAACCCTTTCCCTGCTGCTTGATCACTGCTAGCAGTGATCAATATACAGGTCACAGTACTTTACTGTGATCTATTTTTTTTTTTACACTTAAGGGTTAAATTTTATTTTTTTTGTAACCCTAAGGGGTTAAATTTTATTGTTTTATTTTATTAATTTGTGATTTAGTTAGTTGGTGGAATTTAGTGGTAATTTGGGGAATTTAGTTAGGGGTTTAAAAAAAAAAAAAAAAAAGTTTAGTTATTTAGTTAAAGTTTTCTTAGCTGTGTTAACTGTATTAAACATGTTCAGAAAGTATAGCGCAGAGGAGGCTTATGCCCTGTTAGCCGCCGACTCAGAGGCGACCGACACTGCCTCAGAGAGTGACGCAGGGAGTGACGCAGGGGACAGGGACTATGTGCCAGATAGTGCAGTAACATCAGAGGAAATCGCTGATTCCCCTAATGTTCAATATGGCGCAGATGACTGGGTACCCCCTAATCATTTTTCGCCAGACATCCCAGTGTTCACTGCCAATCCTGGCATACAGGCTGACCTGTCTGGCTATAATGCGCTGGATTGTATGGAGCCGTTTTTGGGGGATGATTTTTTTGGGGAGGTAGTTACCCAGACGAATCTGTATGCGGAGCAATATCTTGCACGCAACCAAGACTCCCGAATCGCCAGGACAGAGAGATGGTACCCAACCAGTGTGCCAGAAATTAAACAATTCTGGGCACTGACCATGTTAATGGGGGTAGTTAAAAAGCCCACAATTAGAATGTACTGGACTAAAAATCCTATTTTTAATGCCCCCATTTTTTCCCAGACTATGCATAGGGAGAGATATGAGGACATACTGCGTTTTATGCATTTTAATGACAATATGAAGTGCCCCCCAAAAGGTCATCCGCAGTATGACATTCTTTATAAAATACGCCCTCTAATTACCCACTTAAATTATTATTATTTTATTATTATTTTATTATTTATATAGCGCCAACAAATTCCGTAGCGCTGTACAATGGGTGGACTAACAGACACATAATTGAGATCAGACCACTGGACGTACAGGAACAGAGGGGGTTGAGGGCCCTGCTCAATGAGCTTACATGCTAGAGGGAGTGGGGTATAGTGACACAAACGGGTTAAATGAAAAATTTGCCACTATTTACACCCCCAAAAAACAAATTTCAATTGATGAGTCCCTCATGAAATATAAGGGAAGACTGGGATTTAGACAATACATCCCATCCAAAAGATCCCGGTATGGGATAAAATTCTATAAATTATGTGAAAGTGGCAGTGGCTATGTATACACCTTCCGTGTATATGAAGGAAGGGATAGCCACCTTGATCCCCCAGGTTGCCCAGATACAGTAGGGACAAGTGGGAAAATTGTCTGGGATTTAATAATGCCATTACTCAACAAAGGTTATCACTTATACATCGATAACTTTTATAACAGCATCCCACTCTTACAAATGCTGTACTGTTTTGAGACCGTGGCCTGTGGCACTATCAGGAAGAGTCGCACAGGTTTCCCAAAGGCTCTAGCAGAAAAAAAATTAAAAAAGGGGGAAACAGCAGCTCTCTGCCAGAATGAACTGCTGGCACTCAAGTACCGCGATAAAAAGGAGGTTTTCATCCTAACTACGATCCATGGGGAAAACACTCGCAGGGTCGCAGTTCGTGGCAGAGAGGAACATAAACGTGTGCCAGTCTGCATTCAGCAATATAATCGGCACATGGGGGGAGTTGATCTATCCGATCAACTAATGCAGCCGTATCTAATCATGCGCAAAACCAGGGCATGGTACAAAAAAGTGGGCATATATATAATGCAGACGGCAGTCCACAATGCCTTTATTATTTTTAAAAAGGCAAATGCTGAGCTGAAATGCACATTCCTTTCATTTAAATTTCAGCTCATTTCTGGGTTACTTGAGTGCCGAAGAGGGGGACCATCAGTGGAGCCTAGCAGAAGAATGGAGGCAGGTCACTTCTGCTTTAAGATTCCACCAACCCCTAAAAAACAAAACCCCCAGAAAAGGTGCAGGGTGTGTTACAAGAGGGGCGTAAGAGTTGAGACAAGCTATTACTGCCCTGATTGCCCCTCTCAGCCTGGCCTATGTATTGGCCATTGTTTTAAAGTTTTCCACACCCAGGCCGAATAGTCAACTGTCTGGTTACCAAATCTTGGCTTTGTCTCCCGTTTATCCTGTCTTCTCTGATCCTTGACCTCGGCTTGTCCTATCGTTGTTCCGTTTCTCTTTACCCCTTTGACTTCGGCTTGTACCTTGACTATTCTCTGCTTGTATAGCCCGGCCATTCTAAGGACCGGTATTACAAGTTTCTCTCTCTGTGTTCTCTCTCTTTGTGGTCTGTCTGTGTTTTGGAATCCGTGACAGCGTTGCCCGTGACACATTGTTGCACTAAGAGGACATAGCTGAGCAACATATTAGGTGTTATACTGCCATAGCACACATAAGGATTGCAAAATATACAGTAACATCTCCAAGTGTGTGTCAAAAAGGCAGAAAAAAATGCTAATTGCAACTAGACTTGGTACAAACTAACAAAGAAATGATTCTACGCTAAGGTTTAAAATATGCCTTTTGAAATGCCCTGGGGTGTCTACTTTAAGAAATGGTAGGCCTTTGTGGGGTAGTTTGAACTTAAAACCTGCTAAGATGCTTGGAAATTGCACATGGGCAGAGCGTCAAAATTCAAAGTTCGGTAAAAACTGATATGGCTTGGTCTCCAATGTGCCCCTTCAACATCCACATAACCATGAAAAAGGTACACATGTGGGTATTGTTGCACTAAGATGACATAGCTGAGCAACATATTAGGTGTTATACTGCCACAGCACACATAAGGATAGCAAAATATACAATAACATCTCCAAGTGTGTGTCAAAAAGGCAGACAAAAATGCTAATTGCAACAAGACTTGGTTCAAACTAACAAAAAAATGATCCTACACTAAGGTTTAGAATATACCTTTTGAAATACCCTGGGGTGTCTACTTTAAGAAATGGTAGGCCTTTGTGGTGTAGTTTAAATTTAAAACCTGCTAAGATGCTTGGAAATTGCACATAGGCCCAGCGTCAAAATTCAAAGTTCGGTAAAAACTGATATGGCTTGGTCTCCTATATGGCACTGTAGCTTCACAAAATAGTGCCAAAGACATACAATGGGGGTGTCATTTTACTCAGAAGACTTAGCTGAACATAATTTGGGGGGTATGAACTTAGTGGCACATGTGAAATATACAAAATGCCCAGTAAAAATGCAATCCATATGTAAAAAACGCACAAAATAATTTTATACCACATACTTTGGCATCTATTGGTTAAAAAATGGGGGCATGTTAAGGCACAATATGCACCTTATGAGATACCCTGGAGTGTCTACTTTTACAAATGGTAGGCCTTTGTGGTTTTTTTTTGAACAGTCAAACTGTTATAATACCCCAAATGGACACATAGGCTCATTAAATCCGTCTCTCAAAATTCTACTGTGAATACTGAAATGGATAGGTCTCCTATATGGCACTGTGGCTTCACGAAATAGTGCCAAAGACATACAATGGGGGTGTCATTTTACTCAGAAGACTTAGCTGAGCATAATTTGGGGGGTTTGAACTTAGTGGCACATGTGAAATATACACAATGCCTAGCAAAAATGCAATCCATATGTAAAAAACGCACAAAATTATTTTTTACCACATACTTTGGCATATATTGGTGAAATAATGGGGGCATGTTAAGGCACAATATGCACCTTATGAGATACCCTGGAGTGTCTACTTTTACAAATGGTAGGCCTTTGTGGGTTTTTTTTGAACAGTCAAACTGTTATAATACCCCAAATGGACACATAGGCTCATTAAATCCGTCTCTCAAAATTCTACTGTGAATACTGAAATGGATAGGTCTCCTATATGGCACTGTAACTTCACGAAATAGTGCCAACGACATACAATGGGGGTACCGTTGTACTCAGCAGAAGTAACTGAACACATAATAAAACTTTGTACAGGAATAGCACACACCAACTTTACAAAATACATTTGAGAAGTTCTTTGTTATAAGTTTGTGTGCGAAAACCCCCAAAAAACACAATTTTACTCCAATATTTAGCAGAGGTTGGCGGTAAAATGGCTACGTAGAAAGTGTCAAAACAACCTTAGGTAAATAGCCTGTGGTGTCTACTTTATATAAATATATACTTTTGTGTGGCAATTTTGTTTTATTTTATGGCTATTAGGCTTACAAGACAAACATACCAAATTCTAAAATCGCTCCACATTAAAATTTTATTTTACTCCTTGTGCTTTGTGACCTGTAACTACCAAAAAAAACTTAAAATCCCAGACACATTATATATTCTGTAAATCAGAACAAATAAATGAATTTATTTTTAATTACTTTCCTTAACCTGCACTAATTATGCACACATTATTATTGCAAAAACTGTAAAAAAAACCAATATTTTTCATTTTTCTGTATTTTTTTTATAATAAGTAAGCATTTATATATATATATGTTATATCAAATTAAAGCCCTTTCTGTCCTTTAAAAAACAGTATATAATATGTGCCGGTGCAATAAATGAGAGAGATGCAAATTGCAGTTGAACGCAAACAGCAAGAAAATGCAAAAATTGCTTGTGTCATTAAGCGTAAGTCAAGCTTCTGAAGCTCTGTCCTTAAGGGGTTAAGCATATACTCCTTTCCCACAACCCGCATTGTTCTTTCCTTTTAGTTACCTATAAGGGTTAAATTAAATGCATTCATTACCAATTAAATAATTTCATTTTCACCAGCCAGAGTGCCGTTTAAGCTAAAGCAGTCTCTAATAACAGTTTTACAAACTCTAGGATCATACTACACAGAGGAGAATGTCACATAATGAAAATGACTTGCATGGGTCTGTTGGCTCTTACAAATGTAATAAAAACAAACCGTGTATTGACCTACAATAGGTTCTGCTACACTGAATTAAAAGAAGGAACTCATGTACAACAGAATATAGGTCAATGGTGCTATTAAAAAGGAATGCAAGGCCCCATCTGTCTAATTACAGGATTGTAAATGCCTTCCTAATTTATGAACAACTGTAGATGATTCAAAATCAACATTGAGAGTGTATATGTGTATCCGATATGACATGCAAATCTCCAGACAAAAATCACTATGCATGCATGTTGGTTAATATACAAACACAAAACAAAGCACTGTGCTTACAGGGGCTTCTACACATATAATAAACTTTGCTGGTATCAGACAAAGTGTAAACTCTTCTAATGAGACATAAACCCCTACATATTTATTAACCCTAAATAGGGCTATAAAAAAATACAAATCACCTTGCCGGTATCAGCTAAAAGGCAAATTTCTCTGTTGAGACGGGAAGGGGTGTGGCCCCTACATACTTATAAACTCTTAATAAGACAAACATGGGGTGGCTGGCAGCAATGTAACGCAGCTGTGTGATACAAACATCATATACATACACAAAGATAAAGCTCAACGCTTACAGCAGCAGTAGCTTAGTATCCAACAGCTCAAAATACATAGTAAAAACAAAGAGAAAGTTACCTGCGCTCTGGCCTAAATCCCTATGTACATTTAAACAAAATGGAGGCTCTCTAGTTTTATTCTAATGGCCATTTGAACATAAGCTCACCTGCAGCGTCAAGGCAAGCCCCAAAAGGTGAGTCCTACTCTAGCCATTAGATTTGCTGATATCAGCCAAGGATCTCCAATGGGACAGGAAGGGGTATTTTATAAACCCTTTCACATTTAACCCTTTATAGGACTTCTGCACATACAATACACGTTGCTGGTATCAGACAAAGGTAAACGTCTCTAATGAGACATGATGGAGTGTTTTATAAACCCCTACATACTTATTTTTCAGGTGTATCACAGAGTCTCTCTCTGTATCAAAGTCCCTAATTGGCTCTGCCCTCATGACACAGTAAATTTGATATATATGGCATAATTTTAAACTGGTAAGTATATAACTGTGGCACAATTGTCCACAGTCTGAAAAGTCAGAAATAAGCAGTCTGTGCAAGAAATTAGCTGCATTCATCATCATTGCCTATTTATTTATGTATATATTTATTAACCCCTTAAGGATGGCAGCAATTGTTCAAGTTCTTAACCAAAACAAAAACCTGTATTTGAGCTATATATTTGTTTGCTTAGGAGAAACAGGGCTTTAATTTCACATCAAATATTTATATATGAAAGATAATTTAAAATGAATAAAATCTGAAAAAGTGTGAGAAATTAAAACATTAAGGCAGCATAGGAATGTGAATTACCCCAATCATGGCATAGCAATTGCAAAAGTAGACAGCCCAGGGTATTCAAAATGGAGCATGTCCAGTCATTTTAAATAGCCTGTTAGTTATAAACCCAGGCCCTCAGGCACAGAGGATCCTGGGTTTAAAAAACCGGCATTATTGTATGTGAAGCCCCTTGCATGGGACTGGGCATAAAAGCCATCTTTGTGTCAATAAATGTCAGTTGTACGCCCAGAGCTGTGTGTCATCCAGTTACTGGGGAGAAGGTGGGATATTCTTTGACTATTTTGCTTGTTGCTGATTGTACTTTAATGTATCCAGTGAAGGATAGTCCCTGATAGAACTAGGGCTCTGCTACAGAGGTTGTATATTTTTGATGTATATTTTTGACTTTTGATGTTAGCAGGAACAGCAAACACTGAGAGACACAACCAAGTTGCTGGGGATTGTGTACCGAAACATCTGCTCAGAATATGGGCTGGGCTTGCCTCAGTCCAGAAGGGAGATACCACAAAGGATAGTTGATAATGACAGGGCTAAGATCCTGTGGGACTTTCAGACAGACAAGCAAGTACTAGCCAACCAACCTGACTTTGTCGTGGTATACAAGGAACAAAAGACTGCAGTAGTGGTGGATGTGGCAATACCCAGTGACTATAACATCAGGAAGAAGGAACATGAGAAGATGTACAAATGCCAAGGACTGAAAGAAGAGCTAGAAAGGACGTGGGAAGTGAAGGCATTAGTAGTCCCAGTTGTGATAGGAGCACTCGAGCTGTGACTCCTAAGTTGAGGAGTGGCTTTAATAGATTCCAGGTGGGACATCTCAGATCGCTGTCCAGAACAGTGCAGTTCTAGGAACAGCTAAGAAGAACCATCAGAACAGTGCAGAAACTTCAGACTCCCAGGCCTCTGGGAAATGTGGAAAAATATGCCATCCAGGTGAGAAAATCAATTTATATATATACATATACAGTAATGGGGAAAAAAAAGTATACACTCTTTAATTATTTGGTTTGCATATCAGGACATAATAACAATCATATGTTCCTTATCATATCTTAGTATTAGGTAAATACAACCTCGGATGAACAACACATGGCATATTACATCATGTCATGATTTATTTAAAGGGACACTGTAGGCACCCAGACCACTTCTGCTCATTGGAGTGGTCTGAGTGCCAACTCCCACTACTCCTAACCCTGTAAGTGTAATTATTGCAGTTTTTTTATAAACTGCAATAATTACCTTGCAGGGTTAACTCCACCTCTAGTGGCTGTCTACTAGACAGCCACTAGAGGTCTCTTCCTGGTCCATAGCACAGGAAACCTGTGCTAGAGCATTGCTGGACGACCTCACGCTGTGTGAGGACCTCCAGCGTCGCTCAAATCCCCATAGGAAAGCATTGAAATTCGTTTTCAATGCTTTCCCATGGGGAGACCTAATGCGCATGCGCGGAATTGCCGCGCATGCGCGGAATTGCCACGCATGCGCGGAATTGCCACGCATGTGCATTAGGTCTCCTCGGCTGGTGGGCCAGTAGGAGGAGCGGCAGGGGAGGAGCAGGCAGCTTCTATCTAAAAAGAGCATGACAGCACAGCATAGGTGTGCATCTAATAAACCACAATACATTGTCCTTTGGACAAATTAGATCAAAGTTGAGATGTATGTCCATAATGCACAGCGCCACATTTGGCTAAAAGCAAACACAGCAGATCAGCACAAACACCTCATAACAACTGTAAAGCACGGTGGTGGAGGGTTGATTATTTGGGCTTGTTTTGTAGCCACAGGACCTGGAAACCTTGCCGTTATGTGAGGCTATCTGTCTAACAGCTAATGCTTGGGTGAAATGTGATCATGCAACAGGACAATATTCACAAGCACACAAGAAAATATACAACAGAATGGCTGAAAAAAAAATATTCACGGTGTTGCAATGACCCACTCACTCGATTGAAATACTGTGGTGGGAACTTAATAGAGCTGTGCATAAACAAATCCCAGCAAACCTCATTAATCTGAAGCAAAATTCCTCCACAATAGAGATGTCCCGAACGGTTCGTCGGCGAATAGTTCCTGGCGAACATAGCTTGTTCGCGTTCGCACCGGACAGCGAACACATGCGATGTTTGGTCCACCCCCTATTCGTCATCATTGAGTAAACTTTGACCCTGTACCTCACAGTCAGCAGACACATTCCAGCCAATCAGCAGCAGACCCTTCCTCCCAGACCCTCCCACCTCCTAGACAGCATACAATTTAGATTAATTCTGAAGCTGCATTCTTTTTTTTTTTTTTAAGACAGAAGTGTGTTAAATTTAAGCATGCTAGGCCGAACGTGCGTATATCATGGCTAGTTGCACTGAGGGTATGAGTATATAGCAGAACATTGTTTTGAATGATGGCTGTCATGTTTAGGGTGTAGCTTGCACGTTATCAAGTGTGTATTTATATCAGCAGCTTCACCACTAGTTATAAATCAAGTGTGAGTCGCCCCATGAGATGAGACTAGTGAATAACATAATACATGAACGGTTAAGGTAAAGGCATGTAAGGAACTACGACAATAAACTCTTTAGGAGGTGAAATAATGACATGTTTAAACGCTTGCTACTTTACGATTAGGATCGGCTATAGTGGGACATGCTTGGCAGGCTGCTGTTTACTGCTTGTGCTCATCCGATCCCTTCTGGGCGCCAGGTGCAGACCCTGGGAGTCCTTGATACCTGGAACAACAAAGGCAAGTCTCTGGCTGAGTGCCGGGTTCGCGGCTTGAGGTGGTGGAAGCTTGTTTTGTCTGGTGGTCGGATCTGTCCCGGTGATGCTTCACGTCCGGTGAGGGATTGTGGTGGCTTAAGGTGGAGGCGAGTGCTTGACGTGGGGCAGGCTCTGCATTTCTGTTTGTGCCTCCGGTCCCGTCTTCGACGCCTTTTGCGTTGGTGGATTTTAATGGGGACTGCTTCGCTTAGCTGTGGTGGAGCTTGTTGGGGCTGTGGTGGAGCTTGTTGGGGCTTCCTGCTTGTTATTTGCTTCCAAAATTGATTAAAGAGTCTGTCCAGCTTAGACTCAATATCCTGCCATGCTTTGCTGGTACCAGGAGGACACGCGGCTTCCACCATATTGGGAGAGTCACAGATGAGTATGTCAGCCTGGGCGGCTGTGCTCTGTGTGTCCATTAGTTCCAGACAGCCTCTCAGGGGTGGACCGGGATAACCCCCTCCAGTCCGAGGGGGGGTAACGGAGCTCCTGCCGGGAAGTAGCTGCTCCTGGGCATCCCAGGATCGGGAGATCGGCCGCCTCTCCCGCCCGGTGAGCACCAGGCCACACTTGCCACGCGGAGGTAAGTAAGACTCTGTCGAGTTGCTGACCGCTATTAAGCATGTTGGGTCGGTCAGGTAGGAGCAACATTGCTGGGTCATCCCCTTCTGGGGTGAAATTCGCTTGTTGATAGCTGCTTAAAGTGAGATATTGAGGGAGCTCACACGAAGTGCGTATTTCCTCCATGACAGCTAGGCCCCGCCCCCCGGAAGCTGCATTCTTAGTGAGAGGAGGGACAGTGTAGCTGCTGCTGATTTAATAGGGAAATCGATAGCTAGGCTAGTGTATTCAGTGTCCACTACAGTCCTGAAGGACTCATCTGATCTCTGCTGTAAGGAAGGCACCCCAAAAAGCCCTTTTTATGGCTAGAACATCAGTCTGCTTTTTTTTTTTCTGTGTAATCTAATTGCAGTTGCCTGCCTGCCAGCGTGTGTGTCAGGCTCACAGCGTATACTGTGCCCACTTGCCCAGTGCCACCACTCATATCTGGTGTCACAATAGCTTGCATTTAAAAAAAACAAAAACTTTTTTGACTGTAATATAATAGCAGTCAGTTTCCTTCACACGTGTGCGTTTCAGGGCCTGCCAGGGCACAGTGTCACACCAGTGCAACTCATATCTGGTGTAACAGTAGTGTACATTTAAAAAAAAAAATACAGGGGGCTTGTTGTCACCTTTCGGGAACCCTTGGTGTTGTACGTGGCTGGGTGGAGGAAGAGACCTTCAATTACATCAGTGAGGACAAGGAACGGGACATGGCTAGCTTGGTATCCAACCTTGTGCAAATGGGGGGTTTGCGGTTGTGCAAATTGACTGTTTGCGGTTGTTTACGGTGCGTTAAACGGGGAGTTTGGTCTGTCACTGTGAAGCGGGCGTAACCCTTACACTACCTGATCATACCTGATGTTTTAAAGCACGTTATTCCAAACAATTTAGGAATGTTAGGTGATTTATGCCCTTTATGGATTAAAACCAGACTCTGCATCAACTATGTAATTTTCCATAGGAGTTTTGCCATGGATCCCCCTCCAGCATGCCACAGTCCAGGTGTTAGTCCCCTTGAAACAACTTTTCCATCACTATTGTGGCCAGAAAGAGTCCCTGTGGGTTTTAAAATTCGCCTGCCTATTGAAGTCTATGGTGGTTCGCCCGTTTGCGAACATTTGCGGAAGTTCGCGTTCGCCATTCGCGAACGGAAAATTTTATGTTCGCGACATCTCTACTCCACAAGGATGTAAAAGACTGCTACAGTCATACAGAAAACAATTACTTAACCCCTTAAGGACACATGACATGTGTGACATGTCATGATTCCCTTTTATTTCAGAAGTTTGGTCCTTAAGGGGTTAAAGTTATTTCTGCTAAAGATGGTTCTACAAACTATTGAATAATAAGGTGTATTTAGTTTTAATACAGGGATTTTCCATATTGGCTTTATTTTTGTTAAATAAATCATGGTACAGTGTCATTTGCCATGTGTTGTTGTTTATTTGAGGTTGTATTTACCTAATTTTAACACATGAAAATAAACTTTTTTTTATAAATTCAAAGTATATATATGTGGCCACTGGTTTTTGGAGAGGACTACTTGCCAACCTTTTGCCCTGTGACTATGGCTCCTTTAATTAGTTTTGGCTAAGAGACCCTATTTGTGGCTATTGGGACTTTAGACAATGGTTCTTTGAACTCCCAAACAGTCGAAGTGGCCGCCATTCGACATTTGAACATGTGGTGGCGGCCATCTTGTTCGCATGGACTAAAACTGCGAATAGACTTCAGGGGGGACTTAGCCGCGAATGCCCTGGAACTATTTTCGGCATGAAAACCTCGTGGTTCCTGGTCGGTCCTCCAGCGGCACTTAGCCGCAAATCTATGGAACTGTTTTGGGCATGAAATCCTGGGTTCGCCTGGGCAAAAACATGACTTCCATAACATTTCTGAACCTCTAATTTGATCTGGGTGATTTTTGGATATGTTGGAGTACTTATGGTACTTTATAAAAATGTGTGTTTTTTCTGCCTGGGTATAATTAAGTTAATGCATTAACCACCTTATTTATATCATAGGCAGAGGGTAGGGATTGTTTACTGTATGTATGAGTGTCGTTCATTGTTACATTGTTTTTATTGGTCTGTACAGTTTGTAATGCAGTGCTCCATAAGGGTCCAGGGGGTGTGCCTCTGGCCTGAGGAATTGTATATAAAGCCAACCTGTACTATTAAACTTTCAGTTTTACTTCACCCTCAATCTAGAGTCTTGTCTCTTATTGGGGGGAATTGCAATATCACTACAAGGGATTGCTTTGATTATCATACTACCTTGGATAATCACAAGCTTTTGTAAGAACTGTTCCTGCTACGCTCTCTGAAAGAAGAGAGGTTCAACCACTGGAACCTGGAGCCTTGTCGTAGGTCCAGGGTGGGAAGGAGACCCCAACCAAGCTGCAGCGGTTTGTGGGGTCTGCAGTACTTATGGTGTCTGGAGAAGTGCTTGGAGCCCTCGGTAAGCACTAGGAGCATCCGTCGGTGGAGGTACCGATCCAGGGTACAGGAAGCTCAGTTACAATATATATATTTACTTAATAAATACACATAATTATGTAAATATAGCAAAATAAAAAATACTACCTATAATGAATTGTGTGTGTGTATATATATATATATATATATATATATATATATATATATATATATATATATATATAATCTCTATATATATTACATTTCACTATAGGTGTATATTTTTGTTGTTGCTATATTTACATAATTATGTGTATTTATTAAGTAAATGTTGGGGGATGTGCCTGATAACCCTGCAGGCAATATTGCAATCTGCCTGGATTGCCTGGATTGTCAGGTTGCTCCCCCACCCCGATCGGATCTGGTGAGGAGGGTTACTATAGAGGCAGCAGGGAGAGCCCAATCGTAAGCGTTTGCTATGCCGCCATAAAGGTGCTAAAGCCCTCTTTTTGTAGGATGACATAGCATGCCCTAACGTCGGGGAGGGGTTAAATGTTTATTGAATATCCAACACTAAGACAAGTTGTAAATTATGCATTTTTTCCATGTTTCTTTAATTTGGTGTATAATACCAGATACCACATTGAATACATATACTTCACAAAAAATGATATAGATTCTATAAAATATATCAATACTGAGATAAATGGGGGCTAGAGGATAATATCATTGTTACATCACATGGTAAATTATGTAATCTTAAATTCTTACAACTTTATTTAAGTGAAATATAGCTGATTTACAGAAACATATAGAATTAATTCAAACCATTACAGAATTGAGTACTATAGTGTAAAACAACATAGATTTCATTTTTAATTTCTGTACCTCTGTCCTATTTAACATGCAATGTAAAAAAAATAATGGTTATAGAGAGACAAATCAGAATATTGCAGGACTAATGACATGGTACAGATAAAGGGCTAAAACATATAAAACAAAATGACATATCAAAAATATTTTATTTTTTTGTTTTTGTGAGGATGGGGAATTTTAAGAAAAGGGCAAAGAGTTATTAATGGTGTGATGGCAAGAACTGTATATAAAACCTAATGCTTCAAACTTCAAAAAATATAAGTCTTATCCAATAAGGTTTTTTCTAATGTATTTTTTTTGAAGAACGTTTTCTACACAAATCTTTTTACATAACTGTTCCCAGCTTATTAGGATGAGGATGAATTCACCTTGGAGGTTTTCTGCTTCGGTACAATATATGGCGATTCAGAAAGTCATACATCAGGTGAGCCAGTAATTGGAAAAAAGAGAGCGGGATAGGATTCACAAAGCTGCAATAATGCATTTTAGCCATTGACATTTGGCTTGCACTTTAAAGCTCTCTTTTTTTTTTTTTTTGCTTGATTAAAGCTTACTTTCATTTTCTCTTTGTTCTGAATAATGTTTTACACTGTTTTTACCACTATATTTTTTATTTTACATTATAAATATTTACAAGACAAAAGAGTGCACTGCAGGATGCACATCCAAAGATGTGAAAATGATATCCCCTGATCACAAGAACATGTAGTTCTGGGTGCCGGGCACACAGTTTTTTTTATTATTCTAGCGTTGCTGTGGACAATGAAAGGACTGCCTTGTGGGGGATTGATGCCAGGGAAGGGAGAATACGGTCTGCTTATCCAGTGGGTTTAGACCTCAATAATTGCTCCTTCATTGTTTGACGCTCTCTAGTGAGTCAAACTGCAGTCACTAGGATTTCCATCATGAATTCGTATTCACTGCCGGCATAGTTAGGGAGCAATTACTAAATCCTGGATCAGTTGGAGGTGCTAACATCACGCTCCCCCATTGGACAACTAGGGTTCCCAGATCCCCGCACCCCCCACCCCATACCACCAGATACAGTTAGTCCCCTATCTGCAGAAAGCCACCATACACATCACACATAACCAATGCACAACACACAAGCACATCAGATACAGCCACCACACACCACACATACACATACATTATATACAGTCAGCATCCACCACACATACACACTTTACATACAACCAGAACATACCAAAACAAATTTCACGTAGAGCCAGCACACCACGAACACACATACATTACATACAAACTCAAAATGTTTGCAAAATAAAGCCAAATGGTCAAACTGAGACAAATTAGCAATGTTTAAATTATAGCAGAGTTAGACATTTTTTCCAGATCAGTTGTATGCCTCTGATTTTCCATTCAGACTCATAAAATTGTAGCAAATAACCCTGTCAATGTCTTGTGCTCTTGGCATTGTCACAATCTTTGTAAAGTAAATCATTTTTTTGTCAAGACAAGTAGATTGGATTTTCGTCCCTTTAGTCCCTAGAATATGTAGAATTAAAAAAAAAAATTCACACACCTGACATCACTTATCTATAAAACGAAGGGACTTACTGAAAGTTTTCTAGAAAAATGATGTGCATGACCCATAACTAAAGAGATACTCTAAAAACCATAATCACTACAGTGCCACGGATTTCCTAGAGACCCCTGAGAGCGAATAGTTCCTTGCTGTCAAATTTTTTTAAAGAAGCTTTAAACGACCCTTTTTGAAAAAACAATTTTTTTATATTTTCTTTATATTTGTTTTGTCGTAATGTAACAAAACAATTCCAGATAGACATAAAAGGAAACATTTGCATCGACACTAGGTTGAAAAAATATTCAGGGGTGTCGCAGCACCCGGTACATATAAGGAGCGAAGGGAGATAATGAACAGCTAGTGAACTTCATTATACAATTTCTGACCCTTTTTAAAATTAAGCATTTTTAAGGCCATATGTGTATGTATTTTTTTTAGTTAATCTCAAATGATACCATATAATAGTTATTATTTCCCAAGTTCCCTAACTTGAATGTTTGAAAATAGGTCAACATTATCATCTCTTATAGATCCAAACAAGCATCTATTCATGTAGATGCTTCTACTAACTGATAAATTAAGGTATCATTTTCATCTACAACTGTGCTACTAATCCCTTTTGCCCACTCAATCTTTGGGACTATTTTTAAAAAGTGTTGCGTTCACTTTGTATCTGTTTTTCTATGATCTCTCTTGTTTGTGCCTATTAATATCCTTACTTAGGATGTGTCTAAATATTCCTTTATTATTTTCATGAATGCAATCAATGGTAAATAGAAAAGTGGAAAAAAGTAGCAAAAAAATCTGAAAGAGGAAAAAAGTGTCAGAAAGGCTTTTTGCGTTAAAGAAAAAATATTTACAATGTATAAAGGAGTTAAAGTTTTATACATAAGAAAATGGCATGTGCGCACAAAGCTAGTGCAATTATGGCAGGAAATGACAAAATTTTTTATACAAAACACCCAATATGTCATATATGAAAGTTAAAATATATTGTAGGAATAACATGACATGACAGTGGGTGGAAACCTACTGATATGTCATGTTCCACTGCATCATTAAATGCCCTATTTGCCTATGTATGATGAAAAGGTCAAATCCAAAAGCTGTGTGATCGCGACTGTCAAGCACATGATTAGACAAGATGTAAGTATTTTCCTGCTTGTTTCTGTGTTTTGGATGTCATGCTGTCCAGAACTTTATATTTTAGAAAATGAGCTGCCTTCATTACAAGAAAAGAAATTGAATTGGCAGAGTTACTGGGGATTTTTTGCTTCATGTAAAATGGGGTCTGACTTAGGGTGAAAGAGTAACTGAATGTAGGAGGGACCGAGAGACAGATCAAATGGGGTACTGAGAGACTTAAATTGAGGTAGGTATACAATGAGTCTGACAGAAAAACTAGCATAAATTGATGTACATGTGAGAATACAATCTGATCTTTTTGTATACAATTAATGGAATATAGTTTATGTGTGAATTCTTTATTTTCTTTTTTCACTTATTTATATGTTCTGTTACTTTATATAATACATCCAATAAAAATCTGCAATGAAAAAAATTGGATAATGCTGACAGACATAAAATATGAATACTGAGAGCGAGACAGAGACAGAGACAGAGACAGAGATAGTATGGGGAATGAACAGTCTGAGACATAAATAAAGTGGAGGGGTGCTGAGACATCTAGGGAAAGGGAGAGTGAAGTACAGGGATAAAGGGAAAAAGAGGTGGAGTGAAAATTAAGGGTAAGCGAGAAGCAAGTGTTAACAGAGAGAAGAAGGAATAAAAGTTGAGCAGAGAGGCAGTCAATGACAATGTAGAAACCATGACAATGGGAGAAATAAACAATGGAAGCTAGGAGACAGAGAAACATGAATAAATGAGTACGTGGTGGCAGACAGACCAACTGAGACAATGTTGGACTAAAGAAGAAGTAAAACTAATAGAGAGATGGAGAGCCGAATATAAAATGGAATTTAAAGAAAGAAAAAGGGATAAAGTTTACAATTCTAACAAATAAACAGGAATACCATGACAAGACACTGAATGACCAAGACAAATGTGGAAAGAGACACAAAAAAAAAGACAAAAATACTGAAAGCAAGATCAAAGAGAGAAAGACAAAAAATGAAAAAGGTCTTCTGGAAAGAACTAGCGAGAGAGGAAAATAAGATGAAAAAATACTGAGAAACACGGATTAGGAAATCATGAGTAAAGGCAAATGACAGATGAAGAGATGTATGAGTAAATGACAGAAACAAATACCGACAAACAGTGATATGAGGAGTATAGGCTAAGGCTGGTTTAGAAAGACAGATACGATGAAAAAAGAAATGACAGACTTAGAGGTAAAATACAAAAAATAAAGGCATGATAGGAATTTGCTGGTAATATGCAAATACTGTAAGTGGTGCACTTTAACAATGCTGCAGGTTAGTTGCTATGACATAACATATTTAGGAAGAAGAGAAACCTGTATTAGCGTCTATAAACACAAAAGCTAATGCATGCTTCCCAACCTTCCAGAATTTGTCAGAGCTGTCACAATATTTGGGTCCTGTCCCGCTGTCCCGTCTGAGTTTCCTGGTATCCCACTTTTGGGGACACAAGGAAACTTTCCCCCCAAATTATGCACTTGTGCTATGATAAGGGAACTAAAACCTTGCAGGGAGCAAGGTCCTCAGTGGGCAGGCCTGCATGATTGACAGACAGCCTGGCGTGCATTTTTTGCTAATGGCAGATATTTTATGATCCGATTAATACTGTACGTGTAAATACATCTGCATAAATTAGCTATCATGATAATTAATCATAATAATTCTTAACTTCGTTTGTAATATACTCATAAACCAACATGTTTTCTCTGCCTGCAATATCAGAAGGTTTGGAATTAAAATGCATACAAAGAAGAAAAAAAATAGAAGATTCAGTTTAGAATTCATTATCTGGTTAAGCTAATTTGACTTGCAGATAAAGGATTATAATAATTTACCATAGAAAGTTTATTTAGAAAATTAGCATAATGCAAGTAATATACAGTATGTGCCTTATTAACAGACAGAAGACTTTACATCAGTAGTGTTTACTTACTAAAGTCTATATAAACTAATTAACATTTCACATTTATAGTAATATTGATAATTGTGTTGTCTACAGTTACTTGGAAAAAGTAGGATTGCATATTTGTTATTTTCAATAGAAAATTGTGTATGACTGACTACATATTGTACATTAGCATAGGGGTTATTTATTAAACTCAGAACTGTAATGAATCAAAATCTGTATTGCAAAATTCGGGCTAAAATCTAAAGAAAAAAAAAACATTATTTACTAAAGTGACAGTTCAAAGTGACTTCAAAGCGCATTTTAAATTTAAGGTCAAAATAGCCAAACTAGGGAAATCTATCTTTGAGTAAGCTTTCAGTTTGGCTACTTTGGCCTTAAATTTGAATTTCTCTTTGAAGTTACTTTGAATTCTTACTTTAGTAAATGTCGCTGTAAATATTGCAATTTGGATCTCAGTCTGGTACAGTTGACATTGTTTACGCTATTTTACAATATTCAGATTTAGCAATTTGGTCCAGATTTTCCAGATACCAATGCTTCAAATGGTGCCAGTGGGCAAATAGTTAAAAACCCTTGGCAGCACAAGGTTTAATTGTGTGGCGGCTGGCCAGCGCTTGCTAGCCTCATTTTAAAAAAAAGGTAAAATTAAAAATAGAAAGTAAATAATAAAAAGTCTATGGGGGTCAATAGGACCACATACATCTATAAGGATGGTATCTTCTGAAGACTTGGTCACCAGAGACATCTGATTGGTTGGCTTACAAGTCAACCAGTCATACTGCTCTTAAAGATGTTGCATAGAGTGGGAAATTTTCCCATGCAATGAAATAGCTGACATAGCTTAGGAATATCGTTATGTAGGCTTTCTCAGCTTTGAAAGTGTTGAGATCTAGAGGAATGATCATAGTTAAATTGTATTGCATTGTAGTTTTTTTTTTTTTTTAATTCTATATTTTTTGTGAATCACTTAACAAATGTGTATGTTCATTAGATGCATTGGAGTTTATGAATTTTAATTTGACCTTTTTTTGTAGCTGAAGAAAAGAAAAACTAGACGGGACAATGCCACTCTTGGGTAGATATTATAATAAGACCTCCACCTGCCACAAATGGGTAAGAGCAAGGGTAGGGGATGACCAGGGCTCGAGTCAAACAGGAACGTGTGGGAATGGCGTTCCTGCACTTTTTCCACAGCAGCAAGGAAGCGTTCCTGTTAGTAGTCCTGCAGGACCTGCCAGGGCTGATCCTGGGCGGGTGCACGGGGTGCACCGCGCCCAGGCCTCAGGAGGTGAGGGGTGCCATGCAGAGCAGTCCAATGGCCTGTCACAGGGAGCCTCTGGTGCAGCGCTTATTTAGCAATGCGGAGTAGGCACCTGCTTGTCCCAGAGGCAGGTGCCTGCTCTGCAGCAAAATGCTGGCATGGGGTGAGGACAGAGTCAGGCGGCGGAGAGGGAGCGCTGTCTGAGCTGATGCTCTTCCTGCTCCCTCACGCGCCCTCTGTGGTGATGCCGGGAGCCGGTATATGGCGTAATTCCGGCTCCCATCACTAAACAGCGCGAGGGAGGAGAGAGGAGAAGGAAGAGCATCGAAAACAGAATTTATTTAACTATTGTATTTTAGATGTGTCCCGATTTATTAAAATGTAATTTGTAAAAGTTCATGATCCCTTTTCCGTCACCTCTATTAAGAAATGGATGTTTTGGATTCTGCTTCCCATTTTTTGTTGTTTTCTTCCAAATATAAATTCTGTAGATGGAGAATACATAATGATTGCACAGAGCTAGGGAGCACATGGAGGTACCTTCATCTTTGCTTGCAACATATGGTGTAGTTGTTACCACTAACAATGTGGCCACAGCTATTGTACACCACCACAAATCTCGTTACGCTGAAATTTAGGTTCACATATGGGCATACGTATACTGACTATGTGACATGATATGACATGACTATTGTGCCTACCATACTTTCTGCAAGACATATTCAGAATGTTATATAATTATAAGTGTATTCCATGTATGTAAAACCTAATTATCCATCCAGATTGATTCTAATTAAATTTATGTGCTTTTGTGTGAAAGAAAAAAATAGTAAGTGGATGAAGGACTGCATATGCTACATGTAGCAAGAAAATGTGGAACCATATTTATTTTTCAACTTGTTAAGAAAAACACCATCTGGAAAAAGAGCTTAGGGGATAGAGATATTAGAGGAACTACAGAAAACGTATAGTGCTCTCCAGCTCAGTCTGCTCTGAGAAAAGCAATAGTCGTTGCAGGGAATATAAAGAAAATAAGACAACAATATCCTTTGATTACATCGAGCACAATCCTTGAGTATACCAGAGAGAGAAGAAATTCATTAAAGTATGAGCAATACTTGAAAGAGGCTTGTTGATGCATTACCTGTTCTCCCAGATGACATTAATTCACAGTGCCTTTCAAAGATTCAGTATAGGATCCGAACAAAATAAACACAAGCCTCTTTTTCCAATGGTTACTTGAATCCCATTGTCTGCAAATATTGTCAAGTGGATTTTGAAAACTGGGTTTTATTAGAAACTGTGTAGAAATAGAGTTGATGATGCACTTAAAGGGACATTTCAGACCCCTAAAGAAAATGCTTTATGTGTGAAAAGTGTGCCATCTTTTTACATTTTACAAAAAGTGCAGTTTTTAATAGAAATTGGCACTTTTATAAATTAACCTTCTTACATCCCCATGGCTTTCAAGCAGACAAACAAATCTATTTCTTCCTTGTAGATTAGCTCAATGGAGCAAAATGCAAGATGCAGGCAATTGCCCAGAGAACCTGCCTTGCAGAGACTTCTTAATGAGCTGCATTGGGAAGTCTGTAATTGGACAGCCACAGAAGGTCTGGGCCGGGTTAGAAGGGGAGGGTTTGCATACATGCTTTCATAACTAAACAGTAATGTATTTGGTGTGGGCTGTTGAGTGTCTCTTAAAGCTCTTATCTCACCAACAGCTCATTGTCGAGGTTATAGTCCAAAGAACCTGTGAACACCATTCCCCCCAGTTTTTGTAAGACTCTTTTTGAGGGTTCAGCAAAAGAAAATTACATTCCTGGCACCTATCTTGTATGCCAACCTTGGCCAACGATTAATTGATTTTGCTAAAACATGACATAAAGTCAGGGTTTTATTAAAGACACGGAGGCAAGTACTGTGCTTTCTATTTCTTTACTTAAATATAGCAGTAAAGAGAATTAAAAATGAAAGGAAACAGATTTAAAAAATTGAACAAACTGACAAATTGGTTAGACAATCAGTTTACAGGGTAGCTTATAAATTCTGCCAATAATGTTCCAATGTCCTAATCTTTGCAACTGAAACAAGTTAATAATCCAGTAATAATGATACAGTCCAACAAACGATGAATGAAAAATAAAAGTAAAAATATGAGGAAGAACTTTCAGGAAAACCGTAGGACTTGGGTATGAGGAGGTGCGATAAAATCCTTGAAATTTCCATAAATCTGTGCAGAATTACACTATAGAAACAAAAAAAAATGTAATTAATACATTTATATAAATTGTTAAATTAATTAGTTTTGTGAAACCACTAAACCGTAAAGAGAAAAGGATGATGCACCAAAGGACATATTGCACCATATTGTAATTAAATTGTAATTTAGCTTTAAAATAAAGGTAAAATATTCAGGGCCAGTGGAAGAATTCATGCCCTAGACAAGCTGCGTGTTGCATGCCCTAGACATGTTGCAGCCCTCTCTTAATATTATATTATTGTTTTATCCATATGGGAATTCTGCAGTAATCACTGACTTGCCTTGGGAAAATTCCCATTTTCTGTTACTTTCTAACACTTGGTCAATTTGTCATGAACTTGTCATGTTTTTTTCCTACTACAAATTGGCTAATTATTTTACAAGGTGAAGCAACCTGTTCTATTCAGCAAGGGCTGCTTTCTTTTTTTGCTTTATATTCAAAATCAGATCTAATTACTTGATCTAATTTTTGGCAAACAAAATATCCGTAATTTCAAATATTATTTTCATGCTTTATCTGTAAGGAACAAGAGTGAATATGACAGTTACTCTTTACATTTGAGAAATCCCCATATTCTCGAAATGCTGTAATGATATTCAGAAGTGAGATTTCAGGGTTGGTCAAAAGGAATAAGAAATCGTCAGCATATGCTGCCATCTAATGGTGTATTTCTCCTGTCCTTATTCTAGTTATTTTAGGGCTCTATGCGTTTCGCTCATTAAGCATGGACTTCTTCAGGGTAAACAAGGCACAAGTTCCTTTCCTCATGTGATAAAATTCCAAAGAGTTCGTGGTTTGCTTTTTAAGACAGCCGGAAGACTCCCGCGGGTAGCCGTCAGCCATTCCGCGTAGAGACACATAAGCTGGAGCTCATTGTTTGAAGGCTTGCAGTTCAAGCCTTGTTTTCACTTTGTGTTCCGTCCATGATCTGTGGCATCATATTTATTTGTCAGTTTGCGTTCCAGCTTCAATGATGCGTTCCACCCTAGTAATGGATACATATGTCCATAGTGTCCATGATACAGAATACGAAAAAGAGCACAATGCACAAAAAGAAGAAAAACACTTGTAATAGCGGTGTGGCAAAGCCACGTGAGCCCAGACATTCGCCAGGCGTCCTCTTTTTGACAACCTCCACTTTTTCTTCTTGGGATAGAAGGCAGTCTAGTAATTAAATTTTCTCGGTAGATAAGGCAAACTTAACACTTAAGGATATGTATTTCTTAATGTCTCTGGTGAGGTGCGGTTGCAGGAGGGAATATAGTTTTGAGTAGTACCTACATATGGCAGACAGAATCTGGGCAAACAAATATTAGTTTTGTCTCTTATTTTATCTATGTATACCATGCATTTTTTCTTATTAAGCATTCAGGCTAGACGTCTACCGCTTTTGATGCCATGTAGAAAGAAAAAGGCTTTATTCTGTAAGAAAGTGCAGTGGCGTTTTCCGTTTAGAAGAATAGAGAGTTTCCTTGTAAGTTGGAGGAGCTTGGACTGATGAGAGTATTGTTGTATAATTTTATCTTGGACGTATTGATGAAATTTGAGCTTCCCTTTGTCTTTTAAATTCTGAAGTATTTTTAAAGGAATAATCCCCTTATGATACATTTGTGTGCTTTGCAGATGGCAAGAGGGGATGCCTGATCTGGTTTTTTTTCCTTAAAATAGTCAGGGTCAGGGACTCCATAGCTGCTGCCACAATATGTGTCTGGCATAGGACATGCTTACTCAGTCTACATTTAGTTATGGTCAGTCTCTGCACATTGGAGGCTCTAGTTATGTTGATTGGGGTGTGATCTGACCATGTGGCTGTGCCTATTTCCATGGACATAAGGCTGAACAGTTGGTAATGTGTCATAAAATAATAGTCAAGTCTAGAATAAGAATTATGTGGGTGGGAAAAAACGTGTAGTCGCGGTTTTCTGGGTGTGTTACATCTCAACAGTCTACCAGCCTGTGTGAAGAAAGCAAGGGTGCATATGGTTTGTAGGTGTTCTGGGGGATGGGTGAAGCGCCTGTGAAGGATTCAAATCAAGGCTCCATGGCCAAATTAAAAGTGCCCCCCAGTATCAGCAGTCCCTTTGCAAAATTCTGTGAAAACTGTTGAATTGCTTTAGACAGGAAGCTGTTTTGTTTGCTGTTTGATGCATATATATTTGTGAAGGTGTAGGTAGCATCTATCTATTAGGTGTAGGTAGCATCTATCTAGAATTGTGTTCTTAATAAAGATAAGCAATGTCCCCGGTCTTCTAGAACTGAACCCTCCCTGAATGGTACTGTTTTACAGTACATATTTATCAGACTCATTATCACCAAAATACTCTGTTGGGCAGATATGATTCATGAATTTGGGCCGGGAATTTGCCTGGAAGTGTGTCTCCTGCAAAAACACCACTGGGGCCCTCTGTGCTTGAAACCCCGCATGACCTTCGTTCGAGTTAGTTCAGCCCTCTTGCATTTCCTCCCTCCTGCCTCCGGCAGTCCCTTTACCTTACCTCTTTTATTGAGGTCCTCTAAATTTTCTTTAGGTAACCTCTTTTATTGAGGTCCTCTAAGCTGCAAGGTCTGATGTGTTAGGGTGTCAGTTGTGGCTGTCTGCGCCACAAGCATGTGGTAGCAGTCCACTTCAAGTTGTGCCGCTTTAGTGTTGAAGCCCTACAGTTCTGCCAAGAGTCGATCAAAGGTGATAGAGATGTGGAGCTCTGAATTTGCCTACTGCTGGTCTGCCTTCGTCAGAAGGTTATGCAGGAGAGCAGCCTAGTCCGGGTTATTTGCAACCAAAACCAGGGCTGGTAGTCACCCCTGTCTGATTGCGGTAATGATGGATGGGAACAGGCTTGAAGGCTGTCTGAAGGTTTGAGAGGCCAAGTCAGCCAGAGTGACCAGAAATTAGCATAAGGAACCCTTTGTTGGGGTCGGGGGCATTTTGAGAGCTGGAACAAGTTAAAGTTGGATTTGCTGTCGCGAAGCTTGGAGAATAAGCTGCCATATTCTCCAGCCTCCAATCCATGACAACTTTCATTGACTTTTGTCATTTTCTCTTCTTTCTCTTCCCTGTCTGTTCATTAAACAATTGAAATATGGCTTGCAACATTTAGTCTAAAACAAAAGAGTTGTATAAAGTCACCAACTCAATTCTGCTATTTTGACTTGCTTTAAAAGATTTTTAAAATATAGTGTTTAGTGAATAGACTCCTAAGTGTCTATGTTCCTGTTCTTGTTTAAAAGAGGCAGACCAAGACATTTAGTGGAAATTGTCTGGGAAACTGGAAAGTCATTTAACCCCTTCAGGACGGAGTCAATAGTACACGTTCTGATCAAAACAAAACGTAAACAAAAACTGGAATTTGCGCTATATGTCTGTTCAACCGTAATTCACCTCTTTCATATTTAATGCACCCACACTTATTATATATCATTTTGTTCAGGAGAAACAGGGCTTTCATTTCATATAAAATATTTATATATGAAACATAATTTATTATGAATAAAATAAAAAAACTGTGAGAAATTGTAATTTTTTTTTTAATTTGTAGTTCCGCTTCATATTTTAGCTGTAAATGTCATAATACTGTTAGGTTTTACTGCAAAAAAATGCACATATTTGTAATCAGCGATGTCTCACGAGTAGAAAAATACCCCCCATTAACAGGTTTTATGGTGTTTTGGAAAGTTACAGGGTCAAATATAGAACGTTCCATTTTCAAATTGAAATTTTCCAGATTAGTAATGTTACCTTTGAGACGGTGTGGTAGCCCAGGAATGAGAATTACCCCCATAATGGCATACCATTTGAAAAAGTAGACAACCCAAGGTACTTAACGTGGGGTATGTTTAGTCTTTTTTAGTAGTCACTTAGTCACAAACACTGGCCAAAATTAGCGTTCATATTTGTTTTTGTGTGAAAAAAGCAAAAAACTAATATTTGGCCAGTGTTTGTGACTAAGTGGCTACTAAAAATTACTGGACATACCCCATTTGCAATACCTTGGGTTGTCTACTTTTGCAAATGGTATGCCATCATGGGGGTAATTCTTATTCCTGGGCTACCATACGGTCTCAAAGGCAACATAACTAATATGGCAAATTTCAATGTCAAAAAAATGAAATGCAAGCCTTATATGTGACTCTCTAACTTTCCAAAACACCATAAAACCTGTACATGGGGGGTACTGTTATTCTTGTGAGATTTCACTAAACACAAATATTAGTGTTTTAAAACAGTAAAACATATTACAACAATAATATAGTCCCTAAAAGTGCCGTTTGTTTGTAAAAAATGCAAAAACCGTAGCTTTTACTTAAAATATCATCGTTGTAATACAATTTACCAGTTTTAAACACTAATATTTGAGTTCAGCGAAGTCTCCCGAGTAAAACAGTACCCCCTATGTACAGGTTTTAGGGTGTCTTGGAGAGTTACAGGGTCAAATATAGTGCTTGTGAATTAAATTCTCTGCACTTTCTCCCTGTGTTGTCAGGCATGTCATTCAAATTTTAATTAATCAAATGACATAATTATGTTAAAAAATTACTTAAATATACACGTAGAATTTTAATATATATGCATTTATAGGTATTTAAATTCTACGTGTATACTAATGTAATCTTTTATGTAATTATATGTATTTATCTCTATATATATTTGCGGTTATTTGTATTTTATATATATTTATATGTCATTCTAAGTTTATTCTGTTTCCAATATATATATATTAATAACAAAATACAGTTAGAATGAAATTACATATGAATATATAATTTATTTAAAATTTTGTTTCAATATTTTATTTATTTATTTAATTATTTTATTTATTTATTATTGTAATTATACGTATATATATATATATAATATATATATGTAGATCTATTATATATATAATATATATACATATTACATATATGTAACGTCATTCTAAGTGTATTTTAATACTAATATATGTACTTATATTAGTATTAAAATACATTACGTATGACGTTACATATATATAATATACATATATATTATATATATAATATATATACATATATTATATATATATAAAAAGGCATTTAATTTATTTTATAATATGTTAATCATTTTTTTTTTTTTACACTACCTACCAGCAGGGGGACTGTCTAATATTTTAGACAGTCCCCCTGCTGGCAGATCCATAGCCAGCTATAGGGGGCCATGTGATCGCTCTTTGAGAGCGATCACATGGCCCCCGGGGGCCTCATTTGCCGGAGGGGGGCTGCCTGGGCTCTCAGGCAGCCCCCCAGAAGAGGATCGCGGCGGAGGTGAGTACGGCGACGGCAAAGAACGTAACGGCGTTAAGGGGTTAAGGAACAGAGACAGACTGGGGATAAATTTAGGGAAAGACGCGACGGCAAAGAACGTAACGGCGTTAAGGGGTTAAGGAACAGAGACAGACTGGGGATAAATTTAGGGAACCAAGCTAACTGTCAAGGCTGGGAAGACATTTAGGGTAAAAAATACAAAGAGACATGTAGGGAATGGAGATGCACTGAAGAGTCAGTTATGGAAAGGAAACAGATGAGGGAGACATTTAAGGAAATGATAGAAAGATTGTTAAGGTATTTAGAAAACAGATAGACTAAGAGACATGTTAGGAGAGAGACACAGTGAGCAGATGTTTAGGGAAAGAAAGAGACTGCCCCAAATAAATACACACATCTAGTACATGCATCCATACACCCACTGCCTAATACCTACAATCAACCATACACACACACTCTGTCATTAAATAGCAGATAATTATGTTAATATGCACTATAAATATAATTTAAAATATATGAATCTATTTACATGGTCACACATACTCTTACTGCCATATACACATGATGTCACTTACACACTCTCACACTCTAACACACACACATATACACACACACACACACACTCTAACTGACATATACACAAATGTCTATGGGCTATGGGCAGCTATGCCAGCCATGTGGTCACTCTGTAAGAGTGATCACACGGCCCTGGGGGGCCTGATTTAGCACATAGGGACTGCCTGAGTTGTCAGGCAGTTCCCAAGAAGCAGATTGTGGCGGAGGAGAGTACCGTTTGGCTCCTGGGGCTGCTGGGGCTGCCACAGTGGTTTTAAAGCTCATTAACATGAGGATTGCATAGAACGCCATAACGGTAGGATGGGGTTAATAAAATATTTTCATTACATTCTTAACAGAATCTTCAATGCTGCCTCCTTTTTAAGCTGGTTCCTTGTTTGCTGGTTCAACAAGAAGTAGTAGATCCAGAGAATTTACAAGCACTTTTATACTTACAGTGCAAGTTCCCCATTGTCATTCCCATTTTTTTATGTCATTTATGTCACAGTTATACACTATGTTTTAGGCTATTTGTTGTTGTTTTTTCTTTGTAATGTAGTCTTTCCCATATTTTATATATTGTCTATTTTGAAGATGGAGGGAGAGTCTCTGGGATATTTTCTCTCGTCTGAATGAATTATGTAAAGTATAATATACAATGTGAATTCACTGTTTTGGAAACACTTAGCATAGAATTTTTCACTTATTTTAAATATTGGAAATAATGAAACTAGTATTTCTCACTTATTTTGTATACTTATTTATGTAAGGAGTGATTTCCGTCTGTAGATTATGGGATGCAATGATGGAAAAAATAATTTTTCTAAAAGGCACATGAGCAAAATTATAAACCATGGAAACTCTTTTTCTTAACAAAATTATTGACAGCGTTTGAGTGCCTGTACAAATTCAGATACAATAAAAAAAAATGACCAGTATTAGGTGTTCAATCATCTTTTCTTGTTCTTATTTAAAATGATGAAATTTGAAGTACCAAATGTTATGAAGAAAGGTATTGGGAAGGCAAATATCTGATAAAGACCATCAAAAAGCTTTGGTGGCCTAATGTAACATCATTGTTAATTACAATTAAGGAGAATGGATTCAAGTGTATATTTATCTAGGTGGTACTTTGATCAAGTGAAATTAAGTCACGTATACACATTACAGTCCCCATTATGTTTAACAGATTGTGATAAGAGAGGTGCTCATTATCATGTGTGTTGGTTCAGAAGGATTGTTCTGCCCAGATGTATATGTGGCTCTAATGAACAGGGAACTGACACATCTGAGGATCATTACATTTTCTATATGTGTCTTCATATCTGCACTGCTCTTTATAAATTGTGATACACAAAAAGTTAGGTTAATTTGAACTGTGAAAGAATTGACAGAGAGAATACATGACACTTGTGACAAAAGCTCCAAAGCCATGACCATTTGGAGAGGCTTGAAGGCTATGGACCTGGTCCCAATAGCCTCTGAAAGGGTCTTGTGATGGTAGCAATTAAAAAACAAACTATTAATTGTTACTTGATAAATCTGCAGCGCTCTCTGCTGCCTGAATGGTCATTTGTATATTTGCATAATGATGGTATGCAAATTAATGCAACCAAATAAGCATTGAATTATATATATTATTGTGTTTTAGGGTGTTTTATAGTTTCTCGTTTGTTAATGTTACATATATTTGTATTTAAATGTTTCTCACCACATGTTTAAGGACTAGTCCCCAAAGGTTAGTTCTTGTACAAAATAAAGAATGGCATGTTAGTTATTTTTGGAACTGTGTATCCTGTGTGGATTTTTAGGGATCCCAGTAACATAATCTCCAGACCAGCTGGCTGGTTACACGATCCATCCATCCCGGGGGCAAATCAAAAAGAGAGCTAGGCCTGAGAGTCACAAGTGTCTTTATAAAGACAAGAGCTATCACATTAAAGGCAGAGGTGCACACCTGACTGGAAGGAAAGCTGCAAAGGAATAGGCAAAGGGGATAATACCTGTCTGGAAGGAGAGCTGCAGAGGAATAGGCAGAGCAGATAATACCTGACTGGAAGAAAAGAGCTCCAGAGACACTCAAGTTAAGATTTGTTCGGAGTACAGGAGCTCCATCACAACACTCTACTAGCTCACAATAAAATCTGGTACCCCTGTATATTATATATTTCAAATATGAACAACAATTAGGAACTTTAAAACCTATGTGTTATAGATGGGGACTGTTTTTTTTTTTTCACGACTGCCTCATAAAGTCTGGATTTCTGCTTTTCTCTGATTATTTCCCACTATACTTTTCTACTTTCTGTAACTCATTCACTTGGATAGAGGTGGCCTAAATATAACCTTAGTTGCCCACAATTCCCCTCACTTTATTGGTTTTACATATATTAGTCACATGATTTGGTTTCATAGCATATGCATTACTTCTTTTGCCATAGTTTGAAATTTGGGATATTTGTCTGTGTTCTATTGTATGCCATTCTTCCTATTTGAAGGTGGAAATAGACAAAAACAATTATAAGATTTACGATGTGCAACACATTATCCAATTGTGTTGCAACTGCAATTGCTAACCTATGTAAACAATGAAAAGACTAAATATTTTAAAGAATACATGACATGAATACATGGTAGTATTACACTGATGAATATTGTGTCTTGCATTATAGCTGTTAGGATTAGGCTTTTGGGTGGGCCACAATGGCCATGGGCCGAGGCCGATAGGGGAGAACAGAGATCTGCGTGCACTTCAATTCGGAGAGGAGAGGGGAGGACCCAATGACTCTGGCCTGCAGCTAGGGATCTTCATCTCAAGAGGTCAGGGCATTACCCCAGTTATCATGGTAAAGCCTGAGGAGCTGCAGAGTTCACTCACCACTAGATCACCAGGGTTTATAATGTCCCCCATCCCTGGCCAAAGGTATGAAGGGAGGGGGATATAATGTTTATTTAATTAATAATAAATATATATATATATATATATATATATATATATACACACACACATATTTACTTTGCTCCCATCTGACCCCACAATACCTCACAATGAGTACACTCACTACACCTGATGTAGAATTATTAAAAATCTTTATTGAACTTGTATTGAATTATTGTACTAACTCCATTTTAACCTCACACTGTGACAAACCCTCCATTTTGTCCTCATTACCTGACAGATCCTCCATTTTAATCCATTTCAAACTACATTACATGACAGAGTTTCCCAGCACATTTAATACAATGAACAGAGACTGTATTTTCTATAAAGACATGACTAACCCAGGAATTGCTGAATTTCCTTTAACTTGCAACATAGTATAATTTGAAGGCCATGAGAACACTGTACTAATGAAATGTTCTATTCATAAGAGAACCTTGCACCTGACCACAAGACCTGACATCACTGACTGTGTAAAATGACGCTCAAGCCCCCCTTTCCACCGAGTAAACCTCATGCTAGGGAAGATGGCGCTTGAGCCCTCTGTCCCCACCCGTGTCCAGAACAATACCACCTATTGGTGGGTGGACACTTAGCTAACCACTTAGTTTTTGAGCCAATTAATTATATTGATAGGTGGACACTAACACAGACACTTAACAATTAATCCAATTAATGATGTTTATTTACTGATATCTTGATAATCAATGATGACGCAAAATGCCTCTTAAAAGGGCCTGCGAGCCCGCTCTTGCTTCACTTGCCAATAAATTTCCTCAAAGTTATTTTAACCTGAACTCCGTGTGTCAGTCTGAATTACTTCAGCGTATATACGCAATTTAATTTTCTTTAATTTGGACAGGAACAGATAGACATTTAAACATCTTTGTTTATTTCTAAATTACACTATAACACACCCTCTCACACACTGCACCCCCAACACGTTGCAGCCCATCACACACACACAAACACACTGCACCCCTCACACACACTTCACCCCTCAAACACAAATTGAACTCCTCACACACACTGCATTCACCCCTCACATGTTGCACCCCTCATAGACACATTGCACATCTTACACACATTTAATCCTCCCAAACACTGCATCCCTCACACACACATGCAATCCCCCCACACACTGAAACCCCCCACAAACACACACTACATTTCTCACATACACTACAACCCTCATGCACACATTAAACCCCTCACATACACACACTGCAACCTCACACAAACATTGAACCCTTCACACACTGCAGCCCTCACTCACACTGAAGCGCTCGCACACTGCACCACTTACACACACATTCCCCCCTTCAGACACATTAAACCCCTCAGACACACTGCACTAGTCGCAATGTGTGTGTTGTTATGGTGGAGCTCTTAATGAAAATTTTCTTATATCTAAAAATAGTTAACTTATTTATCCAAAGTGCTTACACATGCAGACTTGTGCAAACTTATATATAAAGTGTAAATCAATAAAATGTAATGCAGAAATGTAATCACACCTATAACTCATAAATGTAAAAGCAAAAAAAGTACTTTTACATGCAGGTCTATGCAGACATATAAAATAAATAAATAAAATATATATAAGTATGCAAAGACCTGCATGTAAAATCACTTTTTTTGCTTTTACATTTATGAGTTATAGGTGTGATTAAATTTCTGGATTGTATTTTATTGATTGTCACTTTATGTATATGTTTGCACAAGTCTACTTTGCTTTTAAACTCATTAGTAAATAATGGATGGAATATTGGGAAGGGCTAGGGATGACCTGGCTCTCATGGTCCATGGAATATGAAGGGTCCTAAAGAATGGGTTCAGGGAAATAGGAAGAAAATTGAAGAACATTGACGAAAAAAGGACCTCCAAGATAGTATTTTCAGAGATATTACCTGTGCCATTGTAATGGTATTAATTGCATTATCCCATCTTCGTCACCAAAATGTTGTGGCCATGACTTAAACAATTAATATTAATCTTTTAATATATAATAATTAAGCAATAAGTAACAACATTAATATGTTTATATTTCTTGGTATTATGGTTGAATATGTGGATAAAAATACACAAACCATTGTAATAATAAATGTAGATTTAATATAATTATAATATCAAGTATCTAGCAGAATGTCAATTTACTACAATAATTATACAATACAAAAATAAAACCTATTACTTACAAAAGGCTATAGCAGATGCTAAATGTTACAATGGAATCACATTGTACAATACAAAACATGAACAAACTTACACAGGCCCCAGCCTCTGGGGCTGGGGCTAAACAGTCAACTGCTACATTTTTAGGGAGTCAAGGGGAGAGCAGAAGAGAGCCTGAATCCTTCCTATATCTGTTTTTTATTCGGGGTATTCCTAAGTAGGCAGGCCTGTGATGTTATTGCCAGAAGCACATGGCTTAAGGAATCCTACGCACTGCTCACTCGTTGTGCCACAAAACCGTTACCTCATTATGCTTTATTTTATGACATAAATCATTATATTAATACCATTACAGCCCTGCACTACGGTAGAAAGGTTGCAGGATATTAGGGAGATTAATGTGTGGCCATAGTTAATGTATGGGAAGGTGGGTTTTGGCTATTAAGAGTACTGGGCTGATTTTTTTTCCTTGAACATAATCTTTATAACCATGATGGATCTCACCTAAACAAAAGAGGGTCTGCTGTGCTGAAGGACATGATGACTATAAACTAACTTAATTGCATTCTATGTAGAAGTAAGTAGAAGTATAGATTGTGGTATTGCAGTAAATGTTATCTACTTGGTTTTTGCCAAGGTATTCAATATGGTAACACAAAATAGGCTACTGTTCAAACTAAAAAAAAGTGTTATGTTATGTTTGAGTTTTTGCAGAAAACAAGATTCTGTAGAGCAAAACAATGTAATGAACACACCCAAAGCACACAAAAAGTAGTTGCATATAAGGGATTTTTTCATACCATAAAACAGTAAAATCATGCAAAGTGCAAGTATAGAATACAAAGTGTAAGTATACAGTATAGGAATGCAAACAGTATGTAACCACAAGAACCTCAATATAAAGTGCTCATTTTCCTAGAGCAGGAGATAATAATTCCCCCAACATTCTGGCACACAGCCTTTCTAAAGGGGGATCTCAAACTAACTGATACTAGTTCTCACTTATTTACCCTAATAAGTGCAATAAAACTTAACCCAAATAAAAAACGGGTGTGGGGAAGATTGAGAGAGTTAATTAGGTTAGATTCAGCTCCCTACACTAACCTCTAAGCTCAATCACGACTCCCATGTACACTATCTAACGTCTTGCATGATTGCACATACGTAATGTAACCGCATCCATCGTCCAAGGAAGGGGAATAGACTGGACCACATCAGCTAGGGCTGAAAGAAGGAGACAACCACCCCGAACGCTCTAACAACCAACGTCATTTCATCTGTGTGACGTCCAACGTCATCACACATATGTGATGTCACCTCGAGCTCAGTCCGGCATGACGGGTAGAACAAATGGCCAAAAAGCTCCTTGGATAGAGGAATAGAATGGGCAACCACAATGAAGGCTGCACAGCAGTGTTAATTTTGTCGACTAACAATTTTAGTCAAATTTTAGTCGACTAATATTTTTGAGATTTAGTTGACTAAAACTAGACTAAAATGAAAACAATTCAGATGACTAAAATATGACAAAAATGAAAATGGCAAAAAACTATGACTAAAACTAAATTGAAATTTGCTGCCAAAAATAACAAAATAACAGAGGAACTGGGGAAGAGGCAAAAGAAACAGACCAGTGCTTGGGAGAGTAACACCTAAAGAGGCCGGGAGCACACAAAAAGACACAGAGGGGCTGGAGAAGGGGCAAAAGAGACAAAGGCTTTAATTAAACCCATTAGATTTTAGTCATGTCAATGAAAATCTACTGGAGAATTAGTCTACTAAAATCTACTGTGGATTTAGTCGACTAAAACTAAAACAATTCAGATGACTAAAATACGACTAAAACTAAAATGTCTTTTTAGTCAAATTACTTTGACTAAAACTAAATTTCCCACCAAATTTAACACTGCTGTACAGAACCCACCCAATAAACTGTGATCTCACATAATCTAATGTCCAATAAGAAAAAAAATTAAAGATAGTGGTTCCATGAACAACCCACATCCCTAATCAAAAGTAAACATGAAATAAATGAGACAATATGTAATCTAAATTCATTTAGTATAATGTTGGCATAGATACAAATAATCTGTAATCACCAGAAGTAATACATATCTTTGGAAATTCATCTCTTCAAGATATCAATATAGAAAATGAAATATACATTTGTACATATTATAGAAAACATATCTGGTGCCCCATATACACTGAACAAAATTCTAAACACAACACTTTTGTTTTTGCCCCCATTTTTCATGAGATGAACTAAAAGATCTAAGACTTTTTCTATGTACACAAAAGGCGTATTTCTCACAAATCTGCCTAAATATGCCCAGGACCTCCACATCCAGCATCTTCACCTTCAAGATTGTCGGAGACCAGTCACCCGGACAGCTGCTGCAACAATCAGTTTGCATAACTAAAGAATTGCTGCACAAACTTCAGAAACCATCTCAGGGAAGCTCATCTGCTTGCTCGGGGTCCTCATTGGGGTCTCGACGTGACTGCAGTTTGTCGTTGTAACTGACTTGAGTGGGCAAATGTTCACATTCGATGGCATCTGGCACTTTGGAGAGGTGTTCTCTTCACAGATGAATCCCGGTTTTCACTGTGCAGGGCAGATGGCAGACAGCGTGTATGGCGTCGTGTGGGTGAGCGGTTTGCTGATGTCAACGATGTGGATCAAGTGGCCCATGGTGGCAGTGGGGTTATGGTATGGGCAGGTGTATGTTATGAAAGTGTAGCACCAGGATGGCCGAGTGGTTAAGGCATTGGACTTAAGATCCAATGGACAAATGTCCGTGTGGGTTCAAACCCCACTCCTGGTACATGGTGTATTCAACTGACACTGATGGTTTTAACATTACAAAGTATTATTGATCTCTTGGAAAATTTTCATTATTCGTATTCTACTCAACCCATTTCAAATTCAGAAACAAACTACAAAGGATATTTGCTGCAACTATTTGTCTAAATCGAACCAAAAAGGCTGCTGTAAAATTTTCTATCCTAACTATAAGATAAGGCCAGGGACTAATGAAAGTATTTAGAAAATTGGGCAGACTAGATGGGCCGAATGGTTCTTATCTGCCGTCACATTCTATGTTTCTATGTTTCTATGAACAACAAACACAGGTGCATTTTATTGATGACATTTTGAATGCACTGAGATACCGTGATGAGATCCTGAGGGCCATTGTTGTGCCATCCATCCACGACCATCACCTTATTTTGCAGCATGATAATGCACAGCCCCATGTTGCAAGGATCTGTACACAATTCCTGGAAGCTGAAAACATCCAAGTTGTTGCATGGCAAGCATACTCACCAGACATGCAGGCAGTGGCGGATCCAGAGCCTGATCTCGGGAGGGGCACTTGTAGATTATTTAAAGAAATAATCCAGACACAATAACCACTACAGCTCAGTGTAGTGGTTATGGTGTCAATAGTGTCGGGACCCCCTCCCAGAATAAGTAGTCAAACTGTTTAAGAACAGTTTGACAACTTACCTGAGGTCTGCTGGGAAATGGGGCTGTAGTAGGGTATAGGAGCAGTGGTGTGTGTGAGTGGTGCAATGTGTAAGGGGTGCAGTGTGTGTGTGTGTGTGTGAGGGGGACAGTGTGTGAGCAGTGTGTGTGTGTGAAGGTTGTAGTGTGTGAGTGAGGGCGGCAGTGTATGTCAGGGATGCAGTGTATGTGTGGGACAGTATGTGTGTAACAGTTGCAGTGTGTGTGAGTATTGCAGTGTGGGCAATGTGTGTGTATGGGGCTGCAGTGCATTGGGGCAGTGTGTGTGTTTGGGGAGCAGTGTGTGTGTGTATGGGGGTAGTGTATGTGTGTAGAGTGTGTGTGTATGGGGAGCAGTATGTGTGTATGGGGGGCAGTATGTGTGTATGGGGAGCAGTATGTGTATGGGGAGCAGTGTATGTGCATGGGGGCAGTATGTGTATGGGGGGCAGTATGTGTGTATGGGGGGCAGTATGTGTATGGGGGGCAGTATGTGTGTATGGGGGGCAGTATGGGGGCAGTGTGTGTATGAGGGGGTAGTATGGGGGGCAATGTGTGTGTATGGGGGGGCAGTATGTGTATGGGGGGCAGTATGGGGGCAGTGTGTGTATAAGGGGGTAGTATGGGGGGCAGTGTATGTGTATGGGGAGCAGTGCATGTGTATGGGGAGCAGTGTATGTGTATGGGAAGCAGTGTATGTGTATGGGGGCAGTATGTGTGTATGGGGGCAGTATGGGGGCAGTGTGTGTGCATGGGGGGCAGTGTGTGTATGGGGGCAATGTGTGTATGGGGGGCAGTATGTGTGTATGGGGGGCATTATTGGGGCAGTGTGTGTGTATGGGGGCAGTGTGTGTGTATGGGGGGCAGGGTGTGTGTATGGGGGCAGTGTGTGTGTATGGGGGCAGTGTGTGTGTATGGGGGCAGTATGGGGGGCAGTGTGTGTGTATGGGGGCAGTATGGGGGGCAGTTAGTGTGTATGGGGGTGCAATGTGTGTGTATGGGAGCAGTATGTGTGTATGGGGGTGCAATGTGTGTGTATGGGAGCAGTATGTGTGTATGGGGGGCAGTGTGTGTGTATGGTGGGCAGTATGTGTGTATGGGGGCAGTATGTGTGTATGGCAGTGTGTGTATGGGGGCAGTATGTGTGTAGGGGGGCAGTATGTGTGTAGGGGGGCAGTATACATATGGGGCAGTGTGTGTATAGGGGCAGTATGGGGGGCAGTGTGTGTATGGGGGGCAGTATGGGGGCAGTGTGTGTATGGGGGCAGTGTGTGTGTATGGCAGTGTGTGTATGGGGGCAGTATGTGTGTAGGGGGGCAGTATGTGTGTAGGGGGGCAGTATACATATGGGGCAGTGTGTGTATAGGGGCAGTATGGGGGGCAGTGTGTGTATGGGGGGCAGTATGGGGGCAGTGTGTGTATGGGGGCAGTGTGTGTGTATGAGGGCAGTATGGGGGGCAGTGTTTGTGTATGGGGGCAGTATGGGGTGCAGTGTGTGTGTGTATGGGGGGCAATGTGTGTGTATGGGGGGCCGTATGTGTGTATGGGGGGCAGTATGTGGGCAGTGTGTGTGTATGGGGGGGCTGTATGGGTGGCAGTGTGTGTATGTGGGACAGTGTGTGTGTATGGGGGCAGTGTGTGTATGGGGGGCAGTGTGTGTGTATGGGGGCAGTGTGGATGCAGTGTGTGAGAATGGGGGCAGTGTGTGTATGGGGGGCAGTGTGTGTGTATGAGGGCAGTATGGGGGCAGTGTGTGTGTATGGGGGGCAGTGTGTGTGTGTGGGGGGCAGTATTGGGGCAGTGTGTGAGAATGGGGGCAGTGTGTGTATGGGGGGCAGTATGGGGGGCAGTGTGTGTGTATGAGGGCAGTATGGGGGGCAGTGTGTGTGTATGGGGGCAGTATAGGGGGCAATGTGTGTGGGGGCAGTATGGGGGCAATGTGTGCATGGGGGGGGCAGTATGGGGGGCAGTGTATGTGTGTAGAGTGTGTGTGTGTGATAAGGGTAGGGGGGCTTTTTTATAATATATATATATTTTTTTTTATTTAATTAAAATAAATATTGATGTCCCCCCTCCCTTCTTACCTTTATTGAGGAGGAGGGGGGACATTTCTTGATCCCTGGTGGTCCCGGTGGGATTCCCTGGTGGTCCCAGTGTGGAGTGAACTCTAGCCCACGCTCCAGGGCTAGAGTTCACTCTCGCGAGATTTGGAGCGTTGCTGTAGTTACCGCGGCAATGCTCCATGCTCGCGAGATGAGGACCCGGAGGAGCTGCAGGCTGAGCTCCCGGGTCCTCTCTCTGTCCTTCCCCTCCGGTCCACAGGCACATCTCCCCTCCGGTCCACAGGCACATTGCAGGGCTGGCAGAGGAGAGGGAGGAAGACCGTCGGTTTTCTCGGGGGGGGGGGGGGCAATTGCCCCGTTGCCCCCCCCCTGGATCCGCCACTGCATGCAGGGCCGCCACCAGAAATTTTGGGGCCCCTAACTGAGCTCAAGGTCTGGGCCCCTGGGGGGCCGCCTCCAAAACCGCCCACAGAGACCGCCTCCAAATCCCGCCCACAGGAATACACACACAGACACAAACACATTCACTGATACAAAAGGACACAGATACACACACACACACACACACACTGATACATACTAACAGACACACATACTGGTACACATATAGGCATACATACTGACACACACATACTGAGACATACACACATATACAGACACACAGGCGTACATAGTGACAGACACATACATACAGACACACATGCATAAGGACATACAGACACAGACACATTCATAATGACAACAAAAACAACAATATATGTGAACACAACCCAGTGAAGAAAATATATGGTTCAAAGCAAACCAGGACTTCCCTTAGTATTTTAGGTGAAGTTTCCCGGTAAATCCCCGAAGACTTCCTCTTGTCTTCAATAGATATATGCACATAGGATAGGGGAAAATCTGCTAAATACAGACACAATAAAGAAACATAGCGTTTAACTGTGTGGGGACTGACACTGGTATATAATCACAATTGGTCACTCACAAATTTGTAGAATTAAAACAGCCTTGAGCGATATCTTTTCTTTCAGTATCCAGTGTATTGTTGTCCCTCCTCACATGTTCATCATAAAGCAGATGTATGTATCTCAAAAGAGAAGGATATATACAAAAAAGTAGTGCACTTCCAGAGTTAAGTAAAAAAAAGTATTTAATGACTTACATTTGAATATAAAAACAAACAGCTTGTCACCATACGTCCTCGTATGGTATGGTGACAAGCTGTTTGTTTTTAATGAACACACCCAAAGCACACAAAAAGTAGTTGCATATAAGGGATTTTTTCATACCATAAAACAGTAAAATCATGCAAAGTGCAAGTATAGAATACAAAGTGTAAGTATACAGTATAGGAATGCAAACAGTATGTAACCACAAGAACCTCAATATAAAGTGCTAATTTTCCTAGAGCAGGAGATAATAATTCCCCCAACATTCTGGCACACAGCCTTTCTAAAGGGGGATCTCAAACTAACTGATCCTAGTTCTCACTTATTTACCCTAATAAGTGCAATAAAACTTAACCCAAATAAAAAAACGGGTGTAGGGAAGATTGAGAGAGTTAATTAGGTTAGATTCAGCTCCCTACACTAACCTCTAAGCTCAATCACGACTCCCATGTACACTATCTGACGTCTTGCATGATTGCACATACGTAATGTAACCGCATCCATCGTCCAAGGAAGGGGAATAGAGTGGACCACATCAGCTAGGGTTGAAAGAAGGAGACAACCACCCCGAACGCTCTAACAACCAACGTCATTTCATCTGTGTGACGTCCAACGTCATCACACATATGTGATGTCACCTACAGACACAATAAAGAAACATAGCGTTTAACTGTGTGGGGACTGACACAGGTATATAATCACAATTGGTCACTCACAAATTTGTAGAATTAAAACAGCCTTGAGCGGTATCTTTTCTTTCAGTATCCAGTGTATTGTTGTCCCTCCTCACATGTTCATCATAAAGCAGATGTATGTATCTCAAAAGAGAAGGATATATACAAAAAAGTAGTGCACTTCCAGAGTTAAGTAAAAAAAGTATTTAATGACTTACATTTGAATATAAAAACAAACAGCTTGTCACCATACGTCCTCGTATGGTATGGTGACAAGCTGTTTGTTTTTATATTCAAATGTAAGTCATTAAATACTTTTTTTTACTTAACTCTGGAAGTGCACTGCATTTTTGTATATATCCTTCTCTTTTGAGATACATACATCTGCTTTATGATGAACATGTGAGGAGGGACAACAATACACTGGATACTGAAAGAAAAGATACCGCTCAAGGCTGTTTTAATTCTACAAATTTGTGAGTGACCAATTGTGATTATATACCAGTGTCAGTCCCCACACAGTTAAACGCTATGTTTCTTTATTGTGTCTGTATTTAGCAGATTTTCCCCTATCCTATGTGCATACATTCATAATGACATACAGACAGACATTCATACATTCAGACAGACAGACATACATACACTGACATTCATACACACATAATGATATGCATACAGACATGCGTACAGACATACGTACAGACATACATTCATACAGACACTGACATCCATACATACACACATTCATGACATGCAGACATACATACACTGACATTCATACACACATAATGACATGCATACAGATAGACATACATACATACAGACATGCATACAGACATACAGACATGCATTCAGACACTGACATCCATACATAAACACATTCATAATCACATGTAGACATACATACACTGACATTCTATACACACATAATGACATGCATACAGATAGACATACATGCATACAGACATGCATACATACATACATACACTGACATTCATACACACATAATGACATGCATACAGATAGCCATACATGCATACAGACATGCATACATACATACATACATACATACATACATATATACATACATACATACAGACATACATACCGTTGTGGTTGTCAACCCCTGATGGCGGCCCTGCAGACATGTCACCCATTGAGCATGTTTGGGATGCTATGGATTGGCAGATACGACAGCGTGTTCCAGGTCCTGCCAGTATCCAGCAACAGGCCACAATCAACAACCTGATCAACTCTATGTGAAGGATATGTGTTGCACTGCGTGAGGCAAATGGTGGTCACACCAGATATGGACTGGTTTTCAGACACCTCCCCCCTGGACCTCTCCAATACAGTAAAACTGCACATTTTAGAGTGGCCTTTTATTGTGGCCAGCCTAAGGCACACCTGTGCAATAATCATGCTGTCTAATCAGCATCTTGATATGCCACACTGTGAGGTGGATGGATTATTTTGGCAAAGGAGGAGTGCTCACTAACACAGATTTAGACAGATTTGTGAACATTATTTGAGAGAAATAGGCCTTTTGTGTACATAGAAAAAGTCTTAGAGCTTTAACTTCAGCTCATGAAAAATGGAGGCAAAAACAAAAGTGCTGCATTTATAATTTTCTTCAGTGTATATCACAAACATAGATATGAGCAGAAAAATATGTAATATAAATTATAAAAATGTAAAAAAATCACAAGTAAACAATAAATAAAATAAATAAAAATAATACATTAAGAAAAAATAAAAAAATCTATAAAAATGTATTTATTTATTTTTGCTTTTATTTCTGTCTTTTTTTTTTCTTCCCTTTTTTTCTCCCTTTTTTTAATGTCTATGGACTCCAGGGGACTGACATTTCCCTTGGATTCCAGTGACTTGTGGACATTTTTTTAAATTTTTTAATTTATTATTTATATTAAAAAAAAAGTGTATTATTGTTTTTATTTATTTTTATTTATTTATGATTTTACTGATGTGTTCATGTCGGATAGTGTACACGAAAGTGGGGACCAGGCTTAGAGGTTTGTACAGGGAGGTACATTTAACCTAATGAACATTTAGAATACTTATCACAAAAATTTTCAAAACAAAGAACCTGATGAATAATCATGCAAAAACATAATAATACAGACCATCCACACTTTGCATATAGTAAAAGGTACTAGAGAAAAAAAAAAAAAATATATATATATATGGGGTTTAAACTCATATTTCCAGGCAACAATAAAGATGTGGAATTCTCTGTCTGAACACTTGGCTTTATCAGAGTCTGTATAGGCATTTAAACAGCAACTGGATGAATATTTGTGAAACATAATATCCAGGAATATAAGTTTTAATAGGTGGGGTAACAGCTTCTAGATATTACTGACATTGTGGGATTTGTTTCAAAATTGGAAAGTGCTTCAGACTGGGGTTTTTGCCTTCATTTGTATCAACAGCAAAAACAGATGGGAGAAAGGCTGAACTTGATGGACACATGTCTCTTCAGCCTATGTAACTATACCTTTTTTTAAAGTGCAAAAGACTGCATGTTAGCCCAAAAGCTCTCGAAATTGTGAGTAGGTTTCCAACAATCATCATGTATTTGGTACAATAACAGTCTATCATTATAGGTTATCTCTTTCTTTCTCTCTCTCTTTCTCTCTCTCTCTCTCTTTCTCTCTCTCTCTCTCTCTTTTTTCTTATTTAAGGAGTGATTATATATATATATATATAAAAAAATATACAAACCAGTGCACTCGCTTATTAACTAAACAGAGATTTCAAATCCTAAATAGTGCTATTTAAAAACACCTCACCTAAGTAGAAAATAATGGGGGTTTGGTTACATTATATGATCATACATTGCATAAGCCTGCCAACTGCATCAAAGTACCCCATTCTTGGCAGGTCCTACTCTAGCAGCCTAATGCTTGCTCTTATGAGATTAATCCACTTACTTGGGAAATGCTTCCTTACTGGGACTCTCTGCAAGTCAAGGCTAAATAGGGTCCTGGAATGAGACACCTGTGACAGGGAGGGGTGCAAAACCCAGGGGTTGGCCTAGACCCCCACAATTATAAACAAAGTCAGGAGGGCTGCACTCGCCTAAACATGCATATATTACAGGGTGCTACTGTATTTAGCCTTGACTTGCAGAGAGTCCCAGTAAGGAAGCATTTCCCAAGTAAGTGGATTAATCTCATAAGAGCAAGCATTAGGCTGCTAGAGTAGGACCTGCCAAGAATGGGGTACTTTGATGCAGTTGGCAGGCTTATGCAATGTATGATCATATAATGTAACCAAACCCCCATTATTTTCTACTTAGGTGAGGTGTTTTTAAATAGCACTATTTAGGATTTGAAATCTCTGTTTAGTTAATAAGCGAGTGCACTGGTTTGTATATTTTTTTGTATTTTGGTCCCAGTAGCACCCTGTAATATATGCATGTTTAGGCGAGTGCAGCCCTCCTGACTTTGTGTATATATATATATATATTCCCACCACTAAGCATTATTACATAAGCACTATGCTTATCTTTTGTATTGATTATTTGGAGGTACCTGGTGTATTTAATTTCTATTTTTGGGGTGAAATGCACCATGTTATTGAGAAAATTGTTCACTAAAAAGTAGGTTAATTACAAAATGTTCAGCACCTTTTGAACAATATATTTCTACTTTTGATATATAAATATATGTTTTATTTATTGCTCATCATTTCCCCCCTCTATTGGTCACTTCTCACTTTTTACCAACATTTAGTGGCTGTCCTCTAGCCATCTATTTTTTCCCATCAATCTGTTTTTTCAAACGAAATTAGAAATCAAAAATCAAATTAACCCACTCTTACATTGTCCAGTTTGTCTTTCGTGACATGTTCATTTGTTTCATAAAAGTTGCAGAATTCACATTCTGCCACTTTTATGCACCGACGTAAAACCAAAGGCACAAGTCTAGTTTCTAGTTATACATTTCATACATACACAACCACCAGCTTGGGGAAAGAGAGAGAAGCAAAACAATCCACCATATTTTCAATAATAGAACACACAATCTACTTAAAGCAAACTAAAAAAAATATTCACTAGCTAGTTAAGACAAAGTCACTTATAGGGGGTGCTTATTTTAGGGAGAAAGCATGGTTTGTTTTTAAGTAAATAGTATAACTGGACTAATTCTAAAATGTAGTAACTTTATAAAAGAAAGTCAAGATTTGGATGATTAAAAGTTAAAACCAACACAAAATGTTATTTTTTTGTGTGCACGTTATGGTAGTGCTTCGTATTCCCCTTAAAAAATGTAATTAGATCAATGACACACATTTTACACCTTCTTTGAAGCTTCTGTAATTCCGAAGCTGCATATAGTCTCCTCTGCCATTCATTCAAGCCACAAGGCATTAAAATGATAATAGGTACAATGGATAAAAGGGATGACATAGCAGGACCCGGTTGCAAGGCAACTATTCACCACAATAGGCTGGATGACCACGTTACCAAGCTCTGCATTTTAATAAGATGATAAGCAACCTGAGACAGGAGTACAGTACAATACCTCAAAACTAGGCAAAAATAATATGAGACTTGGGAAAATGTAGGTATCAATAACATAAAAAGAAGGTAATTTCATCTTACAATGTGCACCGACAGGCTGACCCCATGTATGGTACTTTGCAGATATAAAGACTGACCACATATTGTATGCAAGTCTTATAATTGAGCACTGCATTTTTCAAACTACCTTTCCAACAACTAGTTTGTGGTTCTCGGTATATTATAGAAAATGCATTTCAGAACATCTGGCATTTGCTCCAAAACGATTATTCACTATGGTTAGGGTTGTCAAGGGAATGACACATTGAAGGGCAAAGCAGGAAAACTTAAGAACAGCTTGGATGAGCACTAAGGACCAAGTGGAGAACATGGTTATTTGGGAAATGTTCCTTCATTGAGAGGTTCCTATGTAACAGCTCATATATTGGGATATTTATGATTTGGAGACTCTTACAAAATCTTTACTTATGCATCAAGATATGGAAGAGGGGTTCAGATCAGTTAGGATTTGGTTGTTAAAGAACAAGGTCATTTGTATCAACTGACAGTATTGTCTCTGTTTAAAGTTTTCTTTAATGATAATAGGAAAATAGCAGTCATTTCCTCCATAATTTCACAATCCAATTTGCAATAAAAAAAAAAACCAAAATACTATTAGTTTATCATGATATTAAACATTGTAAAGAAAGGTATCATGTATTGTGCTCAAGAAAACAAAACTCAGTATAGGACAGTGCTGTAACAACCAATGGGTCAATTAAGTCCATTTTCAAATAGTTTCTCTTTGAAACATATCTTACTAATTAATACCAACATAAACAGAATTAAGCTATGGGAGACTTTAAAACTGCCATCTTAAATCAGTGTGCTATTGAAATGGGAGTTGGATATTTGCTTTTTTGTATAATAGATTTTGGCAAATGAATAACCCTCTAGACTTCTTTACAAAAATGAGAAGAGATTAGATAAAACCCCAGGCAATCTGGCTATTTGCATTACATGAAACATCATTGCACTTGACTTGCTATTATCAAATTAGCGACATATACTAAGTCCTTGAATGTTAGCTAGACAGTAGTTGTTTCCCAAAGTAATATTTCTATTAAAACAATTCATGTGTGATAGTATTTTTTTTACTCAATTTAGTGGCTGCTTCCTGAAATCCGAGCTAATGAGGAGAATATAGATGCAGAACTGCCTTGAGGAAGCAGTTATCACAAAACATACATATGAGAAATACATAAATATAAGGCATAAAATCAATGCTTTATTTTTTGGAATAAGCTTTACACTGTCCTTTTTTTCTCCTTCTAGATTTTAGAAGTTTTTCATTTTACAAAAAGTGCAGATTTCAATAATGATTGTCACTTTCATAAATTATCCGAGTAATAACCCCCTGGTTGTCAGTCAGTCAACTGGTACTGGTACTTCCTGGATGCTTAGCTCAGTAGAGCTAAACTTGAGGCATGCAGTTGCCCAGAGCACCTGCCTTGCAAAGACTTGTCATTGAGCTGCATTAGACTGGAATAGAAGTGGAGGGCTTGCAAGGGCTTTATGGAGTAATGGGCTCAGTCACAGCTGCGACCCCTGCGACCGTGGTAGGTACGCCACTGGTGCTGTAATTGGGAATTTAAAGGTCATGAAAGATTCAGAGTATACTACACACTGTCCTTCACCCAGCTTGAAGTGACTTTGCAGCTCCCAGGGCTTTGCAGCAGACCCATAGGAAGATTCATTGTTTGTTACTTTGTAGAGCATTTGGGTGGCTTCACAGTTCGTTAAATTGAGTTAGAGGGAGACAACTCTTACCTGATAAAGCAAAACAGAGTTTATTTAATGGATATTAGGTTGAACATCTCTAATGTATTTCACTTACCTTTTCTCCCATGCCGTAGTGCTCTCCCCTTGGACTCCATGGCGGAGATTACGGCAAATGGGGATCTCAGCCAATCCAATCTTTTCACAAAGTGAAGCATTGGGGGGCTAGTGCACATGCATAGCAAAATACAGAGCTGCTCCAATCAGATGTTATTCTATGAGAGAAACAGAGTTTTACTCTGCTATTTGGACGAAAGTCAGAGTGACAGCCACCAGAGAGATTTAACCCTGGAATTTAAACATATTTGTAGCTGCAGACTTGGCCCCAGACCACTTTATTGAGATTGCCTATAGTGTCCCTTTAATTGATATGTTAAATATAAAATTGCAAAAAATAGCAAATTAATAGCCAGATTGGTTTTCAAGGAATACCTAACTTGATGTAGTAAAAAGGTCTCCATATCCCTGGGGACTAAAGAAACACAATTTACTTACTGTTTTCAGTTACTGGAAATACATTTAACTTAGGCCTCAAATTAATATTGTTGGATATGCTTTTCAAATAATTTAATATTATGAAAATATAAAAATGTTATAGTATCTTGATGGATTTTTGTTAATATTTTTACTGAATTAAGTAATTTTATTAATTACGGTTTGAGGGATCTGCCTGACAACCCAGACAAAGTCCACAGAATTTGTTTCGCAAGACCTAAATTGAACCCTGTAACTTTCCAAGACACCATAAAACCTGTACATGGGTGGTACTGTTTTACTCGGGAAACTTTGCTGAACACAAAAATTAATGTTTCAAAATAGTAAAATGTATCACAACAATGATATCGTCAGTGAAAGGGCCTTTTTTTGCATTTCCCACACACATACGATACTTTCAATGACAATATCATTGTTGTGATATGTTTTACTGTTTTGAAACGCTAATATTTCTGTTCAACGACTGTTGAAAACACCATAAAACCTGTACATAGGGGGTACAGTTTTACTTATGAGACATTTTTTAATACAAATATGTGTACTTTATTGCAGTAACAGCTAACAGTATTATGACATTCACAGTTATAATGCCATGCAGCACTAAAAAATGTTTTTTTTATAAATTTCTCAATTGTTAAATTATGTTTCATATATAAATATTTGATATGAAATGAAAGCCCTGTTTCTCCTGAACAAAAGGACATATAATAAGTGGGTGCATTTAATATGAAAGAGGTGAATTATGGTTGAACAGACATATAGTGCAAATTCAAAATGTGTTTACATTTTGTTTTGATCTGAACTTGTACAACTGCCTCAGTCCTTAAGGGGTTAATAGCAGACTTCAACCTGTACCTCTCTAGGCAACAGGCAATTCAGCACAAGCTTAAATCTATTACAGCTTATTGTTTTCTGTACCATTTATAAATCTAAGTTGAAAGTTGAAAAACTTTTAAAAGATAAAGAACAAATCAGATGAAAGAGTAAAATTATTGTTGATATAATTTTCTACCTACCAAATCACATCCCCCTTTGACTATATTGAATATTACTATGTTTGCGTTTAGTAAAATTAATTTATCTTCCGTAATGATTAAAAAATGAAAAACTTAGAAAATTCTTCCTAATGAAGTTCAAGCTCAAATTCAAAAACTAGCTATAAATAAAACCCCGGGCCCAGACGGCTTTACTAACTTATATTATAAATACATGATGCCGATATTGATCAATCCACTAACTGAAATGTTTAATCAATTGGCAGAAAATAAACCTATTCCAAAGGAATTATTACAATCAAATATTCTTCCAATACTGAAACAAAATAAAGACAGCACTGACCCTAGAAATTATAGACTTATTGCGCTAATTAATGTAGATATGAAGCTATATTCGGCCATCATAGCGGAGAGAATTAAAATTATAATATCAAATTTAATTCACATGGACCAAATCGGGTTTATACCAGGCAGATGGGCATCGAACAATACTAGAAGGTTAATTGATATTTTAGATTTGGCTAAAAGACATAAGACCCCCCCTCCTGGCCCTGTCCTTGGACCCATAAAAAGCGTTTGACAGGGTCGGGTGGGTCTATTTAGCTGAGGTTCTTAAGGCCTTTGGTTTCTCTGGATGGATATATAATGCAATTTTGGCTTTATATTCTGTCCCTTCAGCCAGAACGGTTGGTCCAAATATCACAGCGGGCTGGTTTGATCTCAAAAACGGAACGAGGCAGGGGTGTCCTCTTTCACCCCTGCTGTATATTTTAACACTTGAGCCTTTAGCCATCAATATCAGAAACAACTTATTAATTACCATACAAGACAAAGAGACATAAAAATCTCACTTAATGCGGATGATGCTCTAGTCACCCTTTCCTCTCCTGAGGACTCACTAGGGCCCCTAATGTCTGAAATTGATAGATATTCAAATATTTCCAATTTTAAGCTAAATATATCAAAATCTACAGCCCTAACTGTGAATATTACCCGTGATCAGGTAGATATCTTATCCCAGAGACATACATTTATCTGGACAGATAAAGAAATAAATTATTTAGGTTTAATAATATCTGCTAATGTCTCTTGTATAATGGAGAGGAACGTACTGTCGTTAATCACAAATATGAATTACAACCTTAAAAAGTGGAGAAATTTAGAAACATCTTGGTTAGGTAAAATAAATACAATTAATTTTTATATTTTACCTAAATATAATTTGCCATGGCCCCACTTAAAATGTCTAAACCATGGTTAGCTATGATTCAATCTAGTTTTACTAAATTTATTTGGAAAAATAAAAAACCAAGAATCACTCAGAAAATATTATTTAAAAAACTCTCTAAGGGTGGCCTTAGTTTTCCAAACATTACCTTTCTGTATTATGCTAATGTCATCAGGCATATCTATACTTTACAAGATCCACTGCAGAAATCTGAACCATGGTTTATTATGGAATCTGAGGCAGTGGACACCTCTAGATTACACTATTATATGTGGTTTGATAATAGGTATACTACTAATGAATCATTTTCCAATTGCCTTACTACTTTGATTCAAACTTTAGAGGCTTGGGGAGAAATTAAGAAAATTCTGGGTTTTACTGGATGTATTCCAAGGTCATGTAAATTAAACACTCTGGAATTAGTTATTCAAGACCTTTCATTGAGACACTGGGAAAATATTGATCTATTAACAATTTCTGATATTATGCAAGGTGACAATATTCTTCCTTTCCAACAATTAGTCGATAACTTCCATATTATGCCAAGAGAAATATTTACCTACCTTCGAATTAAAAATTTTGTTCGTCAAAATGTTATTCAAATTTCTTCTTTGTTGGCAAGGAATTTAGAAATTATATTCTGTAATCGCCCAGTTAAAAAGGTTATTTCTATTGCAAATTCGCTGATGGACAATCGGAACGTTGTCCCTTATAAATTAATTAATATTTGGGAACAAGAATTAAACCTGGGGGCGTGGTTTCGGCTCCGTCTAAGATGGCCGCGTGAGGAGAGAGCTCCGCTCCGCCGAACCCCCGTTACAGCAATTATAAGCGGCACACTAGCATTGATGGGGCGCACAAAATGCTCGGAACACCGCCAGACCCCGGGGAACCCCCAGCAGGGACCTATAGACGGCTTCTTTCAGCCGCAGCCCGGAGCAAGCGGCGAACCCGCGAGCCCCAAGATGGCATCGGAGCCACCTCACGCCACAGCACACAGCACACAGCGCACTGGAGAGGATTGAGGGCACCCTCAAGGAACTAACTATGGCTATGGCCACGAAAACTGACTTGCAAACCGTCGCAGCTACGATACAGGAAACCCTGCGGGCGGAGGTGGCAGGGCTCCGCGCTGATCTTACCACACATGCAGGCCGCATTACCGCGCTTGAGGAGGCGGATACGGCCCTCGCGGCCCGCATGGCGTCTACCAACAATGCAGTGGCCAGGCAGGGCGAGATGCTGCTGAACATGCAGAAGGGGCTGAGGCAGAAGGGGCAGAAGATGTGACAGACACCCTTAAAGAGCTCTTCCGTTCCATCATGCTGCCGACACTGCTACCACAAATTGAATTTGACAGAGCCCGTAGGGCCCTGCATCCTAGGAATGCGGAAGATGGCCCGAGGGACCTTATCTGCTGCCTGAGCTCCTTCCCGGTGAAGAACAACATTATGGTAAAGGCCCGGGAAAGGTCCTCCTGGCCCTTTCGGGGAGCCCAGGTGTCGCTCTGCAACAACCTATCCCCTATCACCCTAGATGCCAGGCGAGCCCTCCGCCCTGTGACAGCGACGCTGAGGGACCATAATGTGGTCTACAAATGGGGCTTTCCCTTCGCTCTGAGGGCACGGCACCAGAACCGATGGATTACCCTGAGATGGCCGGAGGAGGTGCCGAGATTCCCGGGGGAACTGGGCCTCCCATTACAGACAGTCCCCAACTGGATCCTGAGCACGCTGGGTCCGGCCGCGAGACCACGGAGAGAACCACGTCAACGGGCCGCAGGTGCTCCCGCTGCCTCTCAACCTGGACGTATGGGAGGCCGACATCTCCGGAGGAGTAACTGCTGCTCCCTCCATCCTCTGCAGGTGTCCACATGGAGCTCCTCACCACGTCTTCCCTGGTGGTTCCAGCTCATTTCTCGAGATACACTGACGCAGCAACAGGTACCCCTCTTTTTGATTGGGATCAGGGTCCCCACATTTGCCTCAAACACTTCGTGAGGAACAAGACACGCCTACAGTGAGCTCTAAGGTACTTTGGGACATTTTATTGAAGGCTGGGGTGGGGGATACCGGGGTGGATGGGCTCCTAGATGGGTATGCCATGATTAGGCATACAACGCTCCGCTCACATGGCGAGACACTTGAACTCCAGATCGATGATATTGCTCACTGTGGAGTGGGTTAGCGGATCCTTGGGTGGGGGTTGTGGGTGGAGGGGTGGGTTTATGAAGCAGCTTTCCACTCCGCACCACTTTCCTTGCTAACGCATTGGGACTCACCGCTAATGAGACTCTGGGAAAATGTTGGGCCTGTTCTTGGGGTGTGGGCCGGGGGGAGTTCTGTGGGGGTGGGGGGGACCGTAGAAGGAGGTCTAGTGGTACTCATTTTTATTGTATGTCTTTACTTGATGTCATGTATTGATCTGCACATTACGTTAAATGCAATTGACCGTTGCAACTGTTTGTTACTGTAGGTGCACCTATGGCTACCAGTAAATACATCCACCTGACATCTGTAACTCACACTCTTGACAATTGTACTCACGGAAGCACTCCATGACGGGCCCATTCTCTGCCTCCCGCCTCCCCCCCCCCCCCCCCCCGGAGACATGACATCCCACACTATGATGACCAGAACAGACGTTGCGCAACCACGCCCCGAGACGAATGGGGATACCATGACAACGGGTTCCCATACACGCTAACGCTCTAGGGGACTTGATGCATGTCACCTGACCATCATTGCTTTACACGCCTGACCCAGGGGTTGAAGGGGGACGCCCAGAGCATGCCGGGAGGGAGTGACACGGAGGTACCCTGTGGGGGGGAGACACTTGGGGGATGCTGGGTTCCTCTAGAAACAGCTAGATTGTATAAGACTCTTAGCGCATCCTTCGCTTGCTTCACGCCTGATGCTTATGTATCTTTTCACTGCTGACGCCCTACAACGGGGATCGTCCTGCCCTAGTGGCATAGCACTGAGGGGGCGGTTAGGGGTGGGAGCCTGTTATCCCTCCGTGAGATATCATTTGTGCGGAGCTCGAAACACGCTTCTACACTCATACACTCGTGCTGCACGTGGCGCGGCCACATAGGGGGTGCTTCGGATTCCTGGGCTGGTACCGGAACGAGGTCCCACTAGTGTCGGTTGCTGCACGAGATAACCCCCCCCCCATTCTGGAGGGGGGGCATAGAGTTGGAACTAGTCCAAACTCTGAGAGGGTATCGACGACAGGGATACACACCTCCTTTTAACTACCATAGAGATAGCCAGTTCCGCGCCCTGGACGCCGACCCCTGGCTCATTATTCTACCTATTACACTTGCCTTCTACCTACCGCTCTATACCACCTATCTTTACTCCCCATCCCTTTCTCCCCATTCGAGCATTGTACTAACTGACCTACTGACTGAGAGCCTTCCTTGGAGCTTTCACATGCTTTAATCGCCGACGGATCCGGTAACCATGGCCTACCGCACCACGCCCCTGAAGATTGTCACACAGAACTGCAGGGGACTTAACATACCAGAAAGCAGGACACACCTCCTGAGAGAACTGAGGAAAAAACATGTGTCAATAGCCCTACTACAGGAGACTCAAGGAGGGGACGCAGCCTAGGCTACGGAATCGACACTACCCCAGTAACTATTTTAGCAACCACCCCACGTCGCACAAAACCGGTGTAGCCATTCTCCTAGCGGCAGATCTCGGATTTGAAGAATTGGATCGGATGCAGGACTCGTTGGGAAGGTATCTCTTCCTTAAAGGAGTTATAGCTGGTAAGATTGACACAATAGCTTCCATCTATGTGCCCACCAAGAGGCAGGCTCCCTTCCTTCGTAACACTCTTCAGCAGCTGGAAGATTTTTCGGACGGCATCCTAATTATAGGAGGTGATTTTAACACTCCACTGGACCCGATATTAGACTCCTCGACGGGGCACAGCTGCATATCTCAGCGTACTATTAAATCCATCCGACAGTCGATGGAGGATCTGAGATTAGTGGATTGCTGGAGGGCGCTACACCCCTCGGTGAAGGATTTCACCTACTATTCGGCACTCCACAACCGCTATTCCCATATAGACTATCTCTTTATCGCTTGGGAGGGTCTTACACACCTACTGGGAGCTGATATTACCCCGGCTACTTGGTCGGACCACGGTTCTGTTGAGATGGAGCTGACCTCCCCCCTATTCAAACCGACGGTATGGAATTGGAGATTAAACAAAGCCTTGCTATTAGATCCGCACATCAAGGAGCAGACACGTCAGGAGTTGGAGCAATACTTCCTGGAAAACGACACCCCGGATATCTCCCCGATCTCTCTATGGGAAGCTCACAAGAGCGTGATTCGCGCCACACTTATCCGCCTTGCCTCACAGAAGCGGAAAGCGTTTATGCAAGAACTAACTGAATTACACCAAGCAATCACGACGCTAGAACGTAGCCACAAGAGATCCCAACTAAATGCAGTATACGGCGACCTAATGGAGCATAGGAGGAAACTTAAGGCACTCCTATTGAAAAGACATCTAAGGTCAGTGCAACGTAATAAAGGCTTTTATTATGCCCATGCTAATAAAGGCGGCAGATATCTTGCGAGACTACTGAAGGGTCCTGTCCCACACAGGCAAATCTGCCTGATACGCCTGTCCACGGGGGAGATCTCTCCCTTCCCCGAAAAGATCGCAGAGGAATTCAGGATTTTTTACGAGAAACTCTACAACCTATACCCGCCTACCATAGGCGCCGACGCTGCACGGGATCGCTCGACGATACATGACCACATGTCTGAAACGGCCCTGAACATCATGGACCGGGACTCGGCGGCAATGTTGGATGCACCAATCAGTGTGGAAGAAATAGCAGCTGCCCTCAAATCGTCCAAAACCGGCAAAGCACCTGGCCCAGATGGCTTCTCCCTGGGATATTATAAAAACTTCTCGGGACTGCTCTTATCACGGCTCACTGATGCTCTTAACGCAGTAGGTGAGGGGGAACCTTGGGCAGGGAATCGGTGGCGGCTACCATCACCGTACTTCTTAAGCCGGGGAAGGACCCTCTACAGTGCGGCAGCTACCGCCCGATCTCGCTACTAAATGTGGACTCCAAATTGTTTACAAAGGTTCTGGCGACCCGCCTGAAACATCTTCTGCCTGATTTGATACACGCGGACCAGACGGGGTTTATCCCGGGTCGGGAGGCCAGAGACAGCACGCTGAGGCTCTTCGCTATCCAACATCATGCTAGTGTCAGGATCGGGACAGGGATCCAACACGCAGAGTACAAAGAGTGGAAAGGTACGTATACCGGGCCTTAGAATGGCCGGACTAACGTACCGAGAGTAAAGAATAGTCAGAGACAAGCCGAGGTCGAGGGAACGAGAAGACAGATAAGCGAGAGACAAGCCGGGTCAAGGGATAACAGAGAAGCAGGGTAGTACAACGAGCCGAGTCAAAACCAATAGAGCAAACTAGAATACCAGAGCACTGAGTGACTAGACAAGCTAGAACCACGACAGGGCAATGAGCTGAAGTAAGGAGTAAGCTTAAATACCCTGGCTCTGGATGGAAATCACGCCTCTGACAAGTACCGATTGGATATCGAACACTTGAGTGACAGATCGCTCGTGATAGCGTCATGACGTCACGTATTGAGCGTCCTGCTAGAAAAGGACGTGGATTCCTCGCGGCCGGTGTTTAAGTGACTGGATGAACCGCGAGGAACGGAGGAAACCGGTCGCCTGGACGGATACACCACCAAGTCTCTACCTCCCTTAGAGGTAGAGGCCTCAGGTACCCTGACAGTACCCCCCCTCTCAGATACGCCCACCGGGCGGAATGAACCGGGGCGAGATGGGAAGCGGAGGTGAAATGCTCTGCGAAGGCGAGAAGCATGGACGTCCTCCTGAGGTACCCAACTCCTCTCCTCAGGACCATATCCCCTCCAGTTGACCAGATATTGCAATTTTCCCCTTGAAATTCTGGAGTCAATGATGGAGCTGACCTCGTACTCCTCCCGACCCTCCACCTGAACAGGACGAGGCGAGGGGACCTTAGAGGAGAATTTGTTGCAAATGAGGGGTTTCAACAAGGAGACATGAAAAGAGTTAGGAATGCGCAAGGCAGGTGGCAGAGCAAGGCGATACGCAACCGGATTGATACGAGTGAGAACCCTGTAAGGGCCTATGTAGCGAGGAGCAAATTTCATGGATGGAACTTTTAGGCGAATATTCTTAGTACTCAACCATACCCTATCCCCAGGAACAAAAACAGGAGCCGCTCTTCTATGTTTGTCAGCGTGTTTCTTGAACAGCGAGGAACTATGTAATAGAATTTGCCGAGTCTGATCCCATAATTTCTTCAGGTTGGCGACATGATCATCAACCGACGGTATCCCCTGAGAAGAGGAAACCGAAGGAAAAATCGAAGGATGAAAGCCATAGTTCATGAAGAAAGGGCTAGAGCGAGTTGAATCGCAAACAAGGTTATTGTGTGCGAACTCCGCCCAAGGAATCAGACCGACCCAATCGTCCTGGTGTTCGGAAACAAAGCAACGCAGATACTGTTCGATCTTTTGATTAGTACGTTCAGCAGCTCCGTTAGACTGAGGGTGATAGGCAGAGGAGAAGTTCAATTTGATGCCCATTTGAGAACAAAAGGATCTCCAGAAACGTGAGACAAATTGAGAACCTCTATCAGAAACAATCTCTGAAGGAATCCCATGTAGGCGAAAAACTTCTCTCGCAAAAATTTCCGCCAATTCAGGAGAAGTCGGAAGTTTAGGTAATGGCACGAAATGGGCCATCTTAGTAAATCTATCCACCACCGTGAGAATAACAGTCTGTCTTTTGGAAGCAGGCAAATCAACGATAAAGTCTATGGACAAACAGGACCAAGGTTTCTCAGGAATGTCCAAGGGGTGTAACAGGCCACATGGGGATGCATGAGGTAGTTTAGTCTTGGCACAAGTCTCACAAGCTGCGACGAACTCCTCAATATCTTTTCGAAGTGAAGGCCACCAGAAATCCTTGGATATCAGAGAGTATGTCTTGCGAATACCAGGATGACCAGCTATTTTACTTTCATGAAAACATTGTAAGAGCTCCAGTTGAAGTTCAGGAGGAACAAAGTTTCTTCCCTCAGGAGTGTTTCCGGGAGCTAGATGTTGTGACTTCAAGATCTGGTCAAGTAGCGGAGAATGAATTTTGAGACTGGTATTAGCAATAATATTGCATTTGGGTACAATGGAAGACAAAAGTGGTTCAACTGAAGCAGAGGGTTCATATTGGCGAGATAGCGCATCGGCTTTAGAATTCTTTGACCCAGGTCTGTAAGTCAGAACGTAATTGAAATGGGTAAGAAACAACGACCAACGAGCCTGCCTGGAGGACAGGCGCTTGGCCTCTCCGATATAGGACAAGTTTTTGTGGTCTGTCAGAATGGTAACAGGATGTAATGTACCTTCCAATAAATGTCTCCATTCTTTCAAAGCCTTGATAACCGCTAGTAATTCTCTGTCACCAATGTCATACCTGCTTTCAGTACCGGTCAATTTTTTAGAGAAAAATCCACATGGATGTAATGGTTTATCAACACCCAACCTTTGAGATAGAACAGCACCTAAACCAGTCTCTGATGCGTCTACCTCGAGCAAAAAAGGCAGAGAAGTGTCAGGGTGAACTAAAATTGGAGCGGAAGCGAAAAGCTCCTTGAGAGTCTTGAACGCAAGGAGAGCTTCAGTAGTCCAATTCTTAGTATCAGCCCCCTGTTTGGTCATGTTAGTGATAGGTGCAATAATGGAAGAATAGCCCTTAATAAAGCGCCTATAATAATTGGAAAAGCCAATAAATCTCTGTATGGCTTTAAGACCTGTGGGTAAAGGCCACTCTAGAATGGATTGGAGCTTATCCGGATCCATCTTAAATCCCTCCCCAGAGATCACATAGCCGAGAAAGGTTACCTGGGTTTGATCAAAGCTACATTTCTCCAACTTGCAGTACAAGCCATGCTGGAGAAGCTTGTGCAAAACCCTCCTGACTTGCTTGTGATGAATCTCAATCTCACTAGAATGAATGAGTATATCATCTAGGTATACAATGACGCACTCTTGCTGAAATTCCCTAAGAACCTCGTTTATCAGATCTTGGAATACCGCTGGCGCATTGCATAACCCAAAAGGCATAACAGTATATTCATAGTGACCATATCGAGTATTGAATGCCGTCATCCACTCATGTCCCTGCTGGATTCTCACCAAGTTATATGCCCCTCTGAGGTCTAACTTGGTGAAAATTGTCGAGCCCTTCAAACGATCGAAGAGTTCGGTGATCAAGGGAATCGGGTAGGCATTTTTAATGGTTATCTTATTCAAGCCTCGATAATCAATACAAGGTCTCAAAGAACCATCTTTCTTTTTAACAAAAAAAAATCCAGCCCCGGCAGGGGAGGAGGACCTCCTGATGAATCCCTTGTCTAAATTCTCGTGAATATATTCCTCTAGGACTGAGTTCTCCTTTATAGATAATGGGTATACATGACCTCTGGGAGGCATGGTACCAGGGAGTAGGTTAATTTTGCAATCAAAGGACCTGTGTGGGGGTAAGGTATCGGCTTTCTTTTTGTCAAATACTGCCTTTAAATCTAGATACTGAGACGGAATTTGTGTCTCTGTAGGATTGTCAGAGGTATTCGATGTATTAGTTAATCCAAGAGGTAAGACCTTCCGCAAGCATTTTTCTTGACAATTCTCTCCCCACGAAACTATCTCCCCTGATTCCCAATTAATAATAGGGTTGTGTCTCCTCAGCCAGGAGTACCCCAGGACTATGGGAATAGACGGAGAAGAGATGAGCATTAAGGATATATCCTCTTTATGCAGGATGCCAACAGTCAAGTTAATCGGTATGGTCTCATGGAAAATAACAGGCTCAAGTAACGGTCTACCATCGATGGCCTCGACAGCCAGAGGTGTCTCTTTTAACTGGGATGGAATAGCATGCTTGGCAGCAAAACCCTGATCTATAAAGCTCTCAGCAGCTCCAGAATCGATTAGTGCCATAGTCTTAACTACTCCCTTCTCCCACTTTAAAGAAACGGGTAACACAAGCCTGAGCTCCTTGTAGTTGTGAATAGAGGACAAAGTAGAAACACCCAAGGCCTGTCCTCTAGAGGAACTTAGGTGCAAGCGTTTCCCGAACGATTGGGACAATTTAGGCGTAAATGACCCCTGACTCCACAATACATACATAAACCCTCCCTTCTCCTGTACTGTCTCTCCCTTTCAGTGAGATGAGTACTGCCTATCTGCATAGGTTCAGGAATACGTAAGTCTTCGAACTCAGAGATTTGAAAGGTAGGCGCTAGTTTAAAGGAGGGTCTACGGGTCCTATCTCGAGTGTTCTGCCTCTCTCTTAAGCGTTCATCAATACGAGATATAAAAGAAATTAAATCCTCCAAATTTTCAGGGAGTTCTCTAGTAGCGACCTCGTCAAGAATTACATCTGATAACCCATTCAGAAACACATCTATATAAGCCTGTTCGTTCCACTTAACTTCTGCCGCCAAGGATCTGAACTCTAGTGCATAATCCACAAGTGTTCGATTGTCCTGTTTAAGGCGCAACATTAATCTAGCTGCATTGACCTTTCTGCCAGGAGGGTCAAAAGTTCTTCTAAACGCAGCTACAAAGGCAATATAATTATAGACTAGATGATTATCATTCTCCCATAAAGGATTGGCCCATCTCAAAGCTTTTTCAATGAGCAGAGTAATAATAAATCCAACCTTTGCTCTATCTGTAGGATAAGAGCGGGGTTGTAATTCGAAATGGATGCTAATCTGGTTTAGAAAGCCACGACACTTCTCCGGTGACCCGCCATAACGTACTGGTGGGGTAATACGGGAAGAAGCACCTACAGTGGCTACCTCTAGACCTGAGACTGCAGGAGAGATAGAAGGAGTACGTGTCTCCTCAGGTGGATTACTAGCACGAGACAAAAGTGCCTGTAGTGCCAAAGCCATCTGATCCATCCTATGTTCCATGGCGTCAAACCTGGGATCCGAAGAACCAAGCTGACTGTTTGTACCTGCAGGATCCATTGGCCCTGTCGTAATGTCAGGATCGGGACAGGGATCCAACACGCAGAGTACAAAGAGTGGAAAGGTACGTATACCGGGCCTTAGAATGGCCGGACTAACGTACCGAGAGTAAAGAATAGTCAGAGACAAGCCGAGGTCGAGGGAACGAGAAGACAGATAAGCGAGAGACAAGCCGGGTCAAGGGATAACAGAGAAGCAGGGTAGTACAACGAGCCGAGTCAAAACCAATAGAGCAAACTAGAATACCAGAGCACTGAGTGACTAGACAAGCTAGAACCACGACAGGGCAATGAGCTGAAGTAAGGAGTAAGCTTAAATACCCTGGCTCTGGATGGAAATCACGCCTCTGACAAGTACCGATTGGATATCGAACACTTGAGTGACAGATCGCTCGTGATAGCGTCATGACGTCACGTATTGAGCGTCCTGCTAGAAAAGGACGTGGATTCCTCGCGGCCGGTGTTTAAGTGACTGGATGAACCGCGAGGAACGGAGGAAACCGGTCGCCTGGACGGATACACCACCAAGTCTCTACCTCCCTTAGAGGTAGAGGCCTCAGGTACCCTGACAGCTAGGAAACGAGGGACCCGATTAATGCTCCTATCGACAGATGCGGAAAAGGCATTTGATCGGGTCAACTGGACATACATGATGGAGACGCTGAAGTGGCAAGGCTGCGGAAAGAGGCTTCTAACATGGATTTCTGCCCTATACACAGACCCCAGAGCGACAGTACGGATTAATGGTGCCACAACCGCCGACTTCACGATTCGCAACGGCATCAGGCAAGGATGCCCGCTCTCGCCACTGCTGTTCGCGCTCCAATTGGAACCCCTCCTGCAGGCGATCAGGCAAAACCCGAACATCATGGGTTACGCATGGCAGGGTGTACAGCACAAGGTAGCTGCTTACGCAGACGATCTTCTCTTTTTTGTCCACAACCCTTGAGTCACACTGCCTTGCCTCCTGTCGGAATTCAGCCGATTCGGGCGGATGTCCGGATTCAAGCTTAACATTTCGAAATGTGAAACGCTCAACATCTCGCTCCCTGCAGAGGAATTCCACTCCCTGGAGTCACAATTCGCGTTCCATTGGTGCTATGGCAAGATGAAGTATTTAGGCGTCTGGGTGACCACGGAACCAAAGGATATGTATGACCATAACTTTACACCTCTCCTAAAGAAAATCCTGATGGACATGGCTAGCTGGTCCTACCCGCATATCACGTGGCATGGCAGGGTGGCTGTGATTAAAATGAATATCCTTCCGAGGGTTTTATTTCTCATGCAAACTATACCCCTTGCCATACCAGCGACTTTCTTCTCGGCCCTAAAAACGGGGGTGATTAAATATGTCTGGCGCGGGGGTCGATCCCGAATACGACATGACGTTCTATGCCAACCTAGGACACAAGGCGGACCGGCCCTACCCGATTTTAAAAGGTACCATCAGGCAGTGGTACAGCAACGCATATTGGACTGGCACCTAACACCACTGACCAAACAATGGGTGACCCTGGACAGGGGCCTCATGGGCCGGGCAATGGAAGTGAAGATCTGGGGAACGCCTGGGAGACGGATCACCTCGGCGACTGACGAGGGATTGACTCTACAAACCTTGATTAGCTGGCAAGCACTGAGGGGGATGGAGCACGTATCCCCAATACCCAGCCCTATGTTGCCAATCACGCATAATGAAGAATTAGGTGGAGGGCTCCCAGTGGGAGTATGGCCCATTGACAGTATGCGCGATTATATACCTATATATACGGTTCTTGCCGATGGAAAATTGCGGGATTTCTCCTCACTGCTGGCAGACAGGCCGCGGACACCTCTTTTACAACTCCGATACCTACAATGAAAACACTACCACGCCTCAATACCACACAACGAACGTTTACGTAGAGACCTTACGTGGTTCGTGGTACTCTCGACGCTGTATCAACACCTGCTGATGGAGGCACACCTGCCCAGATTGCGTTTAAACGGCAATGGGAAGGACAGCTGGGGAGAACCATCACCACTCGACAATGGGATTTAGCGTTGCTATGGCAACATACGAGCTCTATGAGCTCCTACTACCAGGAGATGAACTACAAACTCATATCCCTATGGTATAGGACGCCGGTGTTTTTACACCGCATTTGTTCATCCCACCCCCCAGATTGCTGGAGATGCCAAGAAGACCGAGGCACGGTATCCCATATCTGGTGGGAGTGCAGAGTTATTGCTCCGTACTGGGACCTGATCAAAACCACGGTGGAGCTTATCTTGGGAGACATACCGGACTGGAATGCGGAATTGGCCTTGCTACACATCTCCACTCAGCCCATTTCGTATACAAGAAATCGATCTTACGACACTTGCTTAATGCCGCCAAAGCGGACATCCCGGCCCACTGGAAGACGACCACGGTACCGACTAAACATGAATGGATACGCAGGGTGGAAGAGATCCAGGGGGCAGAGGAAGCCCACGCCACCATCACAGGCAGGGGAACCAAGCACGCCGAAATGTGAGCCCCATGGTTCTTATACATTGCCAAATACCGACAGGAGACGGACGCTCGAGGGAGTGCTGCTCAGATTACAATGCTCCCCCCCCTTAATTCCCTCCTTTCTCCTTCTGTTATGGGTCATCGGGGGATCGGCTCGCCCGGGAACGGTGCTGGTAGAACCATATACAGAATAGGTAGAAGACGACGTACGTATTATGACAGATGATGACACCAACAGATAGTAATTCTCGGACTGGGACCTGATGTAGGCCCCTGACCCTGGCTGCTAGCCATGTCTCCAGGGATGTGTACCACCATGGCTATTACAAAGACAGGACATACTATACCCCTTGACGCCCCGATTGACAGGTGCTTATTGTAGGCACACGTGACACAGTAAATCACCGCCGACAGGACGCAAATATTGAAGCGCTCTTATGGCACGGGGTAGATCTGATGGCATGGGGGCAGAAAAGCCTAATGTACAACTCTCGAGCTCCGCTATAGGTGATGGACGCGGGGGATGGGTAGGTGCCCGCTACTGACACGGTTCCTATGATGAGGGTATTCACTAGTGGGGACTGCGGGTGGAGGAGTAGGGGTCGAGGAGTGATGAGGAATGGGTGGATAATCTCAACAGAAAAAGATACTTAAGCACCATAACACTGATAGACGCCCATTTAATACACACCCTAGACGCTGAAGAAGCTCCAATCCCAATACAAGGGCATACTACGAGAGCAACTGGCCCTCCTTCTTATGACATGATACTGAACAATTTACCCTATGTTTCCCACAGCGGTGACTGTACATATGTTAAGTTAGCCAAGCGTAACACTTGGTAACCCAACACTTGGGTTACGAATACAAGCAATGTCCGACACCTGAGTGACAGTACGTCGAAAATATGCACACGTACATATATTCTCTGAACTGGTATGTGGCTTGATATACATTCTCTTATATTATTGCTTAAAACATGTGTAACTTCATTGACTGTTGTGAACGGAACGAGTGCTATGACTTGCTACGAATACACACTTAAATAGCCTAGTAATCGGATCCTTGAACCATGATGTAACATGTTAAGTTTAATTGTACTTTATTGATCTGTGAACTTTATTGTTTATCTTGTTACCCTTTGGAAATAACGCGTTCTTTACTGGCCTGCGAGCCGACCTGAAACTACTGTTACACTCCAATAAACAGATTTACAAAAAAAAAAAAAGAATTAAACCTGAAGATTTCATCTAAGGAATGGTTCTCCCCCTTAATGTATATAAACAAATATATTCATTGTTTAAATCTGATTGAATGCCACTTCAAAGTTACACACAGATGGTATTACAATCCGACAGGATTGGCCAAAATGTATGATACTTATAACCCCGTTTGTTGGAGATGCGGCACTCTCCCGGGTTCTTACTTACATATTTGGTGGTCTTGTCCCGCAGTTAGACCGTTGTGGGCTTGGGCCTTTAATATTTTTTATACTCTTTCACTTAAGAAATTAAATGAATATCCGGCCGCAGCCCTTTTACATCTCAATTGGTCTTTTAAGTCTCACAAATATAACTGTTTAGCAACTCAATGCTTCATGGCTGCTAAAATCATTATCGCTAGACAATGGAAATCATCTATTCCATTTTAGAAAAACCTTTTTATCAAACAGATTGTTTTCCAACTATCCATGGAAAAAAAATATTATTAATAATGATACAATACTGTCAAAAAAATATGAGTGGTATGCCAATTGGTTACAAAAGTGCTCTCAGTTATATGGATAAACTACGTTTAAATATACCTATTATAATAGGCACAAAATTGGGCGTTTGATGAAGTCTTACAAGGCTAAAGCCTCACTATCAATCTGCATGAATATCTTGCTACAGTAACTGTCCTGCTTTAATTTAGGAGTGGGTTTTTTTTTGGGGGGGGGGGTTTCACGAAGATTTTGATCTTAGGATATTGAACTATGATATGGACATGTGATTAATCTAAATCCTGTCTTTTTTCTTGTTTTGTCTGTTTTGTTATGTTTGTAAAAAATGATGAAAACTGTTTTAATAAAGAATTATTGAAAAGAAAGAAAAATGAAAAACTTAGTTTGCTTCTTAACTACCGAAAAACACGTGATGCAGCCTGTAAGGATTTTACACTGCGTGTAATCTCCTATATGACGTCTGCATTCAAAATATGTTCACGATATCTATATTGTAGCGATCAGTTCTAGAATACATTTTTGTCTAATGTATTCTTTAGCATTCTGAAATAATTTTACTATAAAATAAAAATACATAATAGAAATCAGAACCTTTTTTTTTTTTTTTTTTTAAATGCACAGTTTTAATGCTGTATTATTTAATCTGAAGATTTGTCCAGTACGCACTGATTAAAATGTTGGAAGCTGTTGAAATAGTTAACTGGTTTAAGTTAAAAAAAATTTTTGTGGGTTTCTTGATGATGCATCCGCAAGTAAAATGATAATTATTATTATTATTATATTTATATTGCGTCAACAAATTCCGTAGCGCTTTACAATGGGTGGACTAACAAACATGTAATTGTAACCAGACAAGTTTGACACACAGAAACAGAGGGGTTGAGGGCCCTGCAAAATGAGCTTACATGCTAGAGGGAGTGGGGTATAGTGACACAAAACCTAAGGATAGTATGAGAGAAGTAGATTGGTAGAATAGAATTCAACGAAGACTTAGTGTGGTTTTTTTTTTAGTACCATAATCCCTGTAGTAACTTGAACTAACCCTTTCCACTCCACAACCTTTTATGAAAGTACTGTTACATTTCTCATCCCCTTTAGCGGATCTATTTTGAACCATCCTCCGTGCTCACGAATAGTTAAGACATTAATTGAAAATGCAGAGTCACGTTTGACAGTGAGAAGAGTTCATTTATTAAAAGACGGCAACAGTGATGAGCTCAGGTTTTTCATTAGACTTTTCCATCACTCAAACTGAAAGGTTCATTTATTTCCCAGAAGTCCTCTGATATTGAAGTTATGTACGACTCTACTTAATCTACCTGAACAGATAAAATTACATAAAATGGCCATAGAGAACCCGATTTTATTAAGACACGGAGGCTTCTATAATGTTATTCTTTTTCCTTTACTCAGGAGCAAAGAAAAAAAAACAAGAGAAAAACATATGAATTAGTATAAAACATGCTTAGCACCATATAAACCATTCATAACAGGGCAAAACCTATAATGTCACATCCCACTCCCAGCAACCCCTCTTTCTTTGCTGCTCACTAAGACTAGTAAAGTATCTTTGTTCTTTTAAGCTTTTACTGTAGTTCTGTTTAGGGTATTTGTCTTAATTAATATATTATTTATATCCTACACTACTTCCAGGCAGTCTGATATTTTATAATGTGTTTTTCCCCTTTTGTTATCATTTGTCTAAGTGCCTTCTCCTAGTCTCTCCTGAGGAGAGGATCAAATTGGTGAGATCCACGCATAAGGATATATTTTACAGCTGTGTGCTATCAGAACTGAAGAGGTGGGCGGGCCTTTGAATTACCCTGGGGTATTTATATGTGTATTCCACTCTGAGGGTCGAAATGTTGTGTCTTTGTTTTGTTTCTTGGACCATAATTAAATACACCTACTCTTCACCCTGCACTTTGTAGTCTGTGGCTCTATACTTCTGGATTTATGATTATAGAGTCAGACGGTCACACAACATACATGCAATGCCATTTTGGCTTTAATGTGTCAGAACCTCTATATTTGGGGAAGGGTTCTCTGACTAAAATTGAGCTTCTCCACAAGCTCCATTTCCATTTGTAAATTACAATCTCCATTTTGTGAGGGCTGGGCCTGACCGCCACAATGAACTTTTGAAAAAAAAAAACATCTTGTTACAACAAGCATATATTTTGTTTTTTGGCAGCCCCTGTAGCTGGTTAACAGGGGAGATTATAAAGTATCCTTCTGTCTAATACTTCCAGACTCAATCTGACTTCACAAAAAAAAAAAAAAGAATTATGTTTAGAAACATAATTTCACTTTAACACCTTTACTACTAATAATGTTTTGATTGAAAAAATATTAGTATAACATGTATTTGAAGCAAGGGATGCATAGCTGGCATATGAGCATACCATATCAGAGCAAGTTAGTGTATATATTGCTTTTGATACAAATGTAAACATTAACCCCTTAACGACTAAATAAAAAATGGTCGTTAAGGACCGCGGATGTACCCAGTATTTCAGCGGCAAAAATAAGTGCTTAACTTACCTGGGCCAGCGATCCGAGCGATCCCAGTAAGGGGGACTGCCAAAGACCCCAGCAGTCCCTCTGCAGCAGCTCCGGCAACCCCAGCCCTCCAGGGCCATGTAATCACCATGATCACATGGCTGCGATAGGAGTCTATGGAGCGGTCTGAAGGGGAACTGTCTGAGCTGTCCCCTGACACCTAAAATAGTAAAAAATAAAATAAAAAAAATAATCAGAGACAAATTGGGTCGTCACAATTTCCATGTTGGCACATGTAGTTTCAGTGCATGCAGCCTGTTACAGATATGTTCTCAATATGTCAGGGCACATGCAACAACCATGTGTCCCAATAAATGTACCCTGAACCTTACTTCACGTCTGCACACATTATGCATTTCCAGTACTTTCTAACTCATCACCCTTCCAGACATTTAGTTGATTTCCTAATCTGCGATTTTAAATGCCTTCTGTACAGGTATTGCCATATACTTTTGGGGGAATCTAGAATGCCCTAACTTGCAGTCATCACAGCAGCATCCAACAGCTGGCATTACACGCATGGCCCAAGAAATGTCAGAAAGATTTCTACCTGGGCCTCTCCGATCTACACCATTTACAGCGTGGCGCAATCCCATTGGGATTGTCACAGGGAATCTTCCCTCACACTGTAACTGATCATAGACTTATCTGCACCTCATGCCTCGGCTACCCCAAGTCTCAACTCCCTCATACCCTCCGAGGAGTTTTCATTACAGTATGCCACCATTGTTAATACACGCAGACTGCTGAGTCCATACACACACGCAGACTGCTGAGTCCATACACACACGCAGACTGCTGAGTCCATACACAGACACACGCAGACTGCTGAGTCCATACACAGACACACGCAGACTGCTGAGTCCATACACAGACACACGCAGACTGCTGAGTCCATACACAGACACACGCAGACTGCTGAGTCCATACACAGACACACGCAGACTGCTGAGTCCATACACAGACACACGCAGACTGCTGAGTCCATACACAGACACACGCAGACTGCTGAGTCCATAAACACACAAACTTCCTCACTAGCACACAGACACACACACACACACCTGAGCATATCAAACCTACCTGTTGCTGCGGGTCAGACAGCCATCTTCTTGCCTTTCCAGCAGTAGCATGGGCTGCTGCTTAACGGCGGGGGTGGGGCTTACGTGCGGGAGGCGTGGCTTCATTTGGGGGCGGGGCCTGTGCCAGGGAGCCTGTCAGTGCTCCCTCTGGCCACAGACAGCACCCAGCACTGTTCCAGCTGCTCTGCCCTGCATTCCCTGCATGTCACACACTGTTACAGTCCGAGGGAATATAATTTAAACACATGGCCAGCAGGTTGCTGGCATTTGGGGGGCCCAAGGGGGGGCACAACATGATGTAGGGGGGCCATGGCCCCCTCTGGCCCCCCTAGCTACGCCACTGGTTCTTGGGCACGCCACCATATGCACCACTGAACCATTACTGTCACTGTACGATACTGTCCTTACCACAGGTAAGTTCATGCACTATATAGCCAAGATATCCCCGCACACATTAAGACACGGGGCCGCTGGGAATCATAGGCTTATGCGACTTACATACCACAGCCGATTTAGGAATTAGGAAGCTTTCATTAAAATGTCTACCTGATAGTTAACAAATGCACTATGATCCTGTATAATGTTTTGCATTAATATGTCTCTTTTTGCCCACTTTTTACCGGCCTACAGCATTCGTCGGTTTCGGCACACCTCAACCGATTATTCCTAAAGCTACATCTCTACAACCCATCTTATTCTATATCATATGAGAATGCCCCGAACACAAATTATATATGTATAATAAATTATAAAATAATTAAAGCATTTTATAATATATTATACATATATAATGCATCTATATGATTTCATTAGAAGTGTACTTTGAGATAAATAAACATTTATCTCAAAATACACTTATAATGTACATATATATATATATTTATTTTTTTAGTTTATACTATATATATATTTATAGACACACATTCTACATATATATTTAACTATTAATTTTAACATAATTATTTGATTTTATTAATTACAATTTGAGAGACCTGCCCGACAACCCAGGCGGACAGTCCAGAGAATTTTATTTTTTTCAATATATAATTTTTATTGATTTAAAAAAAAAAAAAATCGGTAAAATGTAACAAACATTGAGGAAATATCCTCATTTGATAAACAGTTTGTATAAACATATGTATGTTATAGAATCTACATCAAAATTATTAACATATGAGTATTATTAAGTAACAAACTACATAAACATGTATATCTTCCGGACCAGCTTTGGTCACCTTTAAAACAAAGTATCATAGGATCAACTATAGTTACATTCATATTTTAAGCTTGACAGTCATTAGAAAACCTTCTGTCACAAGATGCATGGGTGTGTGCTGCTAAGCATGGTTTATGATAATAAAACATTCTGATAACAATTAGGTATTTGAGTAAACGGTGTTACAGAAGAGACTTCCAATTGGGTTCTTGTTTTGTTAGATATATAACATGTCAGGTTTCGATATCTTGCTCAGGTATGATCCTAATAAAATTACACTTACAGGTTAAAATCATTCGTGAGCTATTACCTTAGGGGTCAGGGGGAGGGAATATAACTGTGAGGTGATAAATAAGGTTGATAAAGCAGGAATGGAGTATAGTAGGGGGAGGGGGGGAGAGGGTAGATAAAGTAAAAAAAGTAAAAAGGTACAGTAAGTTGTAGTGAGTTAAATGAAATTGAATGAAATTAAGTGAAATAATAAACTAGTTATAGTACACTAAACTAAATATGTTATAGTCATAATCTGATAACTGACTTCAGTCCAGTGAATTTAATTGGCAAGCCCTATATTTAACCCCGTAACTTTCCAAAACACCATAAACCCTTTATATGGGGGGTATTGTTATACTCGGGAGACTTCGCTGAACACAAATATGAGTGTTTTAAAAAGTAAAACTTATCACGACGATGATATCACCAGTAAAAGTGCTGTTTTTGTTTTAAAAAAATGCAAAAAACAAATAAAAACACTTACCTTGGCCAGCGTTCATGACTAAGTGGCTACTACAAAAGACTGGACATACCCCATTTTGAATACTCTGGGCTGTCTGCATTTGCAAATGGTATGCCATAACGGGGTTAATTCGCATTCCTGGGATACCATATGGTCTCAAAAGGAAACATAGCAAACCAATCTGGCAAATTGAAAAAGGGCAAGCCCTATATTGACCCTGTAACTTTCAAAAACACCATGTACATACTGTACATGGGGGGGTATTATTATACTCTGGAGACTTTGCTGAACACAAATATGAGTTTTTCAAAACATATCAGAGTGATGATATTGTCAGTGAAAGTGGCTTTTTTTTGCATTTTTCACACACAAATGGCAATTGTTTTTACGTTTTACTGTTTTGAAACACACTTGGGTTCAGCAAAGTCTCCTGAGTATAACAGTACCTGTACCCCCCCATGTACAGGTTTGATAGTGTTTTGGGAAGTTACAGGGTCAAATATAAGGCTTGATTTTTAGTTTTTTCACATTGAAATTTGCCAGATTGGTTATGTTGCCTTTGAGAGCGTATGATAGCCCAGTAATGAGAATTACCCTCATGAAGGCATACCATTTGCAAAAGAAGACAGCCCAAGGTATTACAAATGGGGTATGTTCAGTCACTTAGTCACAAACACTGGCCAAAGTTAGCGTTCATAATTGTTTTTTGCATTTTTAACACACAAACAAATATAAATGCTGACTTTGGCCAGTGTTTGTGACTAAGTGGCTGTTAAAAAAAAAAAAAAAAAAAGACTGGTCACACCCCATATTGAATACCCTGGGCTGTCTACTTTAAAAAAATATGTACATAGGGGGTGTGATTCAGAGATTTATGACAGATAATAATGTTACAATGTCACTCAATGAACATGTTAACATTGGGTATTTCTAAACTCAGGACAAAATTTGGAAACTATTTTTTACAGTAAATTATATATGATGAAAATAATAGAAAGACCATTAAATGGCAAGAAAAATGCCATATAATATGTATGGGTACAGTAAATAAGTAAGAGGACATTTACAGCTAAACACAAACACCGCAGAAATGTAAAAAGAGCCATGGTCTTTAACGGTAAGAAAATTGAAAAACGGTCTGGTCACTAAGGGGTTACATTTACAGATTTTTTTTTCCACTTAATTCAGCCTAAAAAAAAAAAAAATGGTAAATCAAATGCTTTAGACCAGTGTTTCCCAACCCAGTCCTCAAGGCACACCTACCAATCCAGGATTTAAGGATTACCCAGTTTTGTCTAAGGTGTTTTTTCTTTTTTTTCTAAAAACACCTTAGACAAAACTGGGTAATCCTTAAATCCTGGACTGGTAGGTGTGCCTTGAGGACTGGGTTGGGAAACACTGCTTTAGACGGTATACGGTTTCCTCTATTTTGCTATATTTCAAATAGAGCCTGAAATGTTGGTATAAAATCAAAACTGCATAGAGTAGATGTGGCAAAAATAGATTTTAAAAATGGTCAAATACCTTTACAAATACCAAATAGGTATTTGTAAAGACCCAGAAAGCTTACTTAATTACTAGTCATACAGCTAGTTTAATTACTAGCCATATAGCTTACCAAAAATGACAACGCAATGTCAAAAATGCCTTTATTTGAGCACAATGTCTGTATATAGTAAATACTGATTAATCATGTAGTCCTAAAATAAAGATATTTACAACTACTATAGCAATCTTTATCAAACTCTGGAATGCTAATGTAATGCAGACAGTGAAATGGTCTTTTTGCCCCCCTAAAAAACTATTTTAGGAATGATAGGATCCCTGAAACATCCTGTACATCCTGTTTGAAAACAGGGTTTGAGCTAATATTTTTTAGTAAATGTACAGGCATTATATTACTGATTAGTGGCTTCTGTCACTGAAATCTGTTCCTTTACAGGTTAGTGATCATAACTAGAGTATAAATGAAGGGCTTTATGGACTAGATGCTGTTACACAATTAGTGTAGAGAAGTGCTTAATCGTTGAAAAGGTTGAGTTAAGGGGCATGATGCCTAAACTTAGCAGTGTAGATATTATTTCGATTAGCTTTTCTACGATAAACAGAAGTATGAGAAATGCCATCACTATTAAACTTTTTTTTTTTTTTTTTTTTTTTACCCTAACTTTTTCCTCAATGTTTTCGCTCTGCATTTCTAATGATACTAAGGCAAGCTAAAGACTGTCAGAGTTTCACAGAAAAGCTTAGTCGCTGCCCTACCCAGAATACTAATCCGTTATATTTCTCATGTATTACACTGTAACTGACTTTTTTATGTTTTTTTTTTACTACACTTATTTTAAGGCAAGCTGGCATCATGGGATATAATGTTACCAAATGTTGCAAGTTTAGCCATTACTGTACAAATCCCATTTTTTTTTTCTCTTTGTCTATGGTGTTTGTGATCTATATTTCCTAAAATCTAATTCTTTGCATAAATGAATGAACAAAAATACAGCAGAAAAAAAATCTACAATTACAGACTTGTATTCACCCCCTTCTTTGCTAATCTGAATATGGGGTGATAGGGCCAGTTATATTTCTTTGGCAATGTAAACCCATTCAGAAGTGACATCACATTTGATCAACATTTTGTTTGTAATCTGTTGTTTATATGGTCTGGAGGATTCATGCAATTGCCATTAATGCTTAAGTACACGCAATATAATTTCTTGTGTTGAGACTGACTATGAAATATAGTGAGCATGCTATAATTTATTTTTACTTATTACTATTAAGATTTCAAAATTGATGACATGTACCTTATGCAAACCTACTGATAATTCTTTGTTAGAAGTTTCAAGTAACCATCCATTCCACTTGATCAAAGGAATCCCTGTAGGCCAGTCCTTGCTCAAAATATGTAATTGATGTAGTCTACTTTCTTACAGCAAGCTAAGAAATTCAGAAATAGATTATTGAATTTAAATATCTTTAGTGGAAAGTAGACAGAATATGTAAAATAGATTGTAAAATTTATAGGAAATTGTATTGATGGTCACCTTTTAAGTTCCTCTAAGAACAAGTACCTTTTGATTTTTTTTATCACATTCAAAAATACATTTGGGGATATTAGAATATTATTCTTTTTATACTTCTTCATCTAATATGTACATGGCTACTTAGCAAGAAATAATTAAATGCTAAAATAGAATTGGAGTTGAGAGATCTTTCAATTGCACATTTTAAAAGCCCAATAAATATACACAAAAATGTTAATGTCTATCTTAATTCATTCATATATCAAATATGTATACGGTTCTTCTAAATATGATGTAAAACGTATAAGTGGACCAGGATGGTTTATCCACTGTACACAAGAAATTATACACATAGGCAGACAACATCAACAGGCATGACAATTCCAGTCCATCCATAAATTGCAGTAGTTCTAATTATAAAGTGGCATGTCTCAACATAAAGTGGTTAGATCCAAAATATAATAAAATTGGTTAAAAATAAAAAAGGCAAATGATAGGACTGTTGATGTTGATTGACAGTGTGATTATTGATTGTATAAGTTCTCCAGGCCAACAAACTTGGTTACACATATTTTACATCCACTTGGTAACATACATTTTAAATCATTAGAAGAGCTACTGATTTATTCATTTTGTCAGAATAAACTCTGTAGTGCTTTTGTATCCTTTTTTTTTCTCTTTAGCATAATTAGTATTTCGTGAAGACATGTCAATGCATAAATTAAGATATTAAGACATATGCTGCTCTTTTTGTGTGTCTTTCTATTTTTGTTGACTGCATGGCAACTATCCCTTGGTGCTATATAAGAGTATGGGGTTTGACAGACATACAAAGTAATTAGAAATGTGATTTCATGAGATTTAACATAGATGCAGAGATTGAATATGTTGTTAAAATTAAAAGTAAACAAAAAGAATGAAACATAAAAACATCGAATGAGACGGCACATAAGAACCATTCGGCCCATCGAGTCTGCCTAATATTTCTAAATACTTTTAATTAGTCACTGGCCTTATCTTAAGTCTAGGATAGCCTTATGCCTATCCCACGGATGCTTAAACTCTCTCACTGTTAATCTCTACCACTTCAGCTGGAAGGCTATTCCATGCATCCACTACACTCTCAGTAAAGCAATATGTCCCGATATTATTTTTAAACCTTTGCCCCTCTAATTTAAGACTATGTCCTCTTGTTGTGGTAGTTTTTCTTCTTTTAAATATAGTCTCTTCCTTTACTTGATTCCTTTGTTGATTCCCTTTAGGTATGACATGATCTCCCTGAAGTAAACCCATGTTGTCTCTGATCTTGTAATCCAATGGAATGGAATGGATTTAGCTAGACATTTTACAGCATTACAATAAGGATATAAAAATTAAAGTGGCTCTGTATCTTCAAACTTACCTTTCTCCTAATTTTCCTAATCTCCAGGTCGCTCAGTGGTATTCGGCTTCTGAAACGGAGTGTCAGGAAGTGCAGATTGACGTCAGACATGGGTGCTGCAGATTGGCTAGAGAGGTCAGCTGACGTTTTAAGCCAATCACTAGTTTCCGGTTCATAAAAATGTGTTTTTTTTTACTTTTTTATGAATGGGGAGCTACTGATTGGTTTAGAGTGCCAGCTGACCACTCTAGCCAATCAGCGACACCCCTACTGAGCGGCACTCTCTGCTTCCTTACACTCAGTAAATAAAAGTGAACACATTAACACTGATATTTTTTTTTTACCTGGGGAGATGAGAAGGTCCAAAGTTTCCCTGCCAGGCCCAGGTACCAAAGCCTTAGGATGTGGTGTCCAGAATAAAGTGGAGGGTTCACTTGTCCTTCCTGCTCCAATCTCATTTTCTTCTCCTTCATTTGACACAGTATTCTTTTTCTTCTGACACTGTCTTCTCTCCTCCTTGGCTCCTTCACCTTTCTGCTACTTTCTGCTTATTTTGCGCCCTTCTGCTCCTTTCTCATTCTGATCCCTTTCTGCTCCTTGCAGACCCTTTCTGCTCCTTCTCCTACTTTACCTTTGTTCTCTTTCTGATTCTTCCTGTCCCTTTATCTTTGTGCTCCTTGATGTCCTGTCCTGCTTATTTCTGCTCCTTCTCCTACTTAACCTTTGTGCTCCTTCTGTCCCTTCCTGCTCCATGCTGCCTTTTCCAGCACCTTTCTGACCCTTTCTGTTCCTTCTATTTTACCTTTGTGCTGCTGTACCTTCCTGCTCCTTGCTGACCCTTCCTGCTCATTTCTGTTCCTTCTCCTTTCTGCTCCTTCTCTTTCTTTACCTTCCTGCTCCTTGCTAACCCTTCCTGTAGGCTGTCTCTCCCCATCCCTCACTTACCTGATCTATAGGCTGCCTCCCCCATCCCTCACTTCCCTGATCTATAGGCTGCCCCCATCCCTCACTTACCTGATCTATAGGCTGTCTCCCCCCCCCCCCCCCAATCCCTTGCTTACCTGATCTATACGCTCTCAATCTCACATGAAAAATAGCAGAACAAGCTAAAAAATCCAGGGGGGGGGCAATTTTCCCCCCACTTACTCTCCCCCTCCCCCCCCCTCAGTTTTGGCCGGGTTAATTTAAAGAAAATGTGATGGCATCCATTAGGCAATGTCAGAGAAGCATGAAAAGATGGTTTAAAGGAAAAATAATATCTGAATGTAATTTGCAAAGATATTGGCATTGAAGTAATGTTAGGCGATGAAGTCATCATATATTCTGTATAAAGGGAGATAAATAGAGGTATAAGAACTGAACCCTGTGAGATAACAACTGGAAAAGGGATTGCTGGAGTGGAAGTATTGTTATCAAGGAAACTTGATAGGTTTGATCAGAAAGGTTGGGTAAGAGCCAGGTGAGGGCAGTGAACATGGTAAGGCTGGCCAAGGTGAGGAGAAACGTTGGATGATCAACAGTGTAAAAAGCAGAAGTCAGGAAAGATGAGGATGGATGAGAGTTTTGAGTGTTATGCTTGTGTGAGTAAGTTATGGACAGAGAGGAGATCTGTTTCAGTTGAGTGTGCAGAATGGGAACCAGATTGCGTGGATGAAAGGAAAGAATGAATGATGAAGGTGGATAGCTCATTGAAGATGTTTTTGGAGAATTTGGGGAGAAGGGAGACAGTTTGATAGGAAGTACTGGATTGAGGGAGAGTTTTTTTTAGAAGTGGAAAGATTACTGCCATATTGAAAGCACTAGGATAGCAACCAAAAAGATTCTTTAAAAACTGAGGTTGTCACGGCTAGTAATGTGGTCCAGCACGCAGAAACTATGTAAACATATACATAAGTAAGAAAAGGAAAATAACAGGATAGAGCGTAAACCGGACCTTAGAATGGCCGGACTAATACGCTAGAGACAGAGAATGGTCAAAGGGAAAGCCGAGGTCAAGGAAGCCAGAAAATACTCAATACCATTTAAACAAGCCAAGTCAGGGAAACCAGAGATCAGAATAACCAGGGAAAAGCCAAGATCAGGATACCAGGAAATCAGAAACACGAAAATAGCACTCTCAGGAAACCAGGAAACGGAAACCACGACAGGGCAAAGTACTGGGGTGAATTAGGGGTTTAAATACCCCTCTCTAAGCTATGATTGGTCAGAGGGCGACCTCTGACCCCAAAACGTGCGTGTGCGTTGACGTCGTGACGTCACGCACACGTTGGTATAACTCTCGGGGGCGGGGCTATCCATAGACGCGACCACGTGGTCAGCGCCATATTGGATTTGGGCGTGATGCCCGGAAGAACTGAGTGCGCGGTTCCCGGCTCGCCGACGAGCAGGTAAGCTTGTGTAGTCAGTGCGGTCGTGCCGGTCGGGCACGGCCGTGAGGCTCGGCGGGCCGGTGACCGCAACAGTACCCCCCACTAGAAGACCGCGCACCGGGCGGGAAGGACCCGGCTTAAGAGGAAAGCGGTTGTGAAACGACCGGACAAGACGGGGCGCATGAACCCGGTCAGCAGGAACCCAACAACGTTCCTCGGGACCATAGCCCTTCCAGTCAACAAGATAGGACAATACACCTCTGGACATTTTAGAGTCCAAGATAGAACGAACTTCGTACTCCTCTTGGTCACCCACTACCAAGGGTGGAGGAGGTGTGGATAACCTGGTGTATCGATTGCAAGTAAGGGGCTTGAGTAGAGAGACATGAAAAGTATTCGCAATTCTCATATGAGCCGGAAGTGCCAAGGAATAGGTCACTGGATTGATCCGTCGGATGCCACGAAAAGGACCTATGTATCGAAGGGCAAATTTCATGGATGGAACCTTAAGTTTGATATGTCTTGTGGAAGATAGACAGGATTAGCACCCCGTTTCTTGTCAGCTTGGACCTTTGCACGTAATGAAGCCTTTTGCAGAGCCGAATGGACGGAATCTCAAGTATCATGAATCGATTCTAAACGGGTGTTCAAAGCAGGGATGTCCGTGTCTGAGAATTCAGAAGGGAAAACAGTGGGGTGATAACCCTGATTTACAAAGAACGGGCTATGAGTAGAAGATTCATGAGTGGCGTTGTTCCTAGCGAACTCAGCCATGGGTAAGAGCTCATACCAGTTAGACTGATTGGCATTTATAAAGCAACGTAAATAGGCTTCTAAAGACTGATTCGCCCTCTCTGCTGCTCCATTTGTTTGAGGGTGATACGCTGACGAAAAGGAGAGTTCGATGCCCAATTGTTTACAAAAGGAACGCCAAAACCTAGAAACAAACTGGGTACCTCTGTCAGATACTATGCTTTTGGGTACACCGTGCAACCGAAAGATCTCTCTCAAGAATATTTGAACTAGATCTTGAGCAGATGGTAATTTTTTTGAGAATCTATCAATAACCATAAGGACTGTATTAAACCCGTTTGAACTGGGTAGATCCACAATGAAATCCATGGCTAAATGGGTCCATGGAGCATTAGGTATGGGCAGTGGTTGTAACAGTCCAGGGGGCGATCTAGGAGGAACTTTAGAAACTGCACATATTTGACATGCCCCAACATAATCTTTGATATCGTTTCTAAGAGCAGGCCACCAAAACTTCCTGGAGATAGCAGAGAGAGTTTTATGGACTCCAGGATGGCCCGCTGTGAGGTTGTCATGGAACATATCTAGTACCTTTTTTCTGAACGGAGGTGACACATACAGTTTGTCCGGAGGTTTTCCCACAGGTGCCCGAGTTTGGTCTGCTATTATGGCACAGAAGAGTGGAGAAGACACTTCGGAAACTGTAGTGGCAATGAGGCATTCAGGAGGTATAATAGGATATATCTCCTGTTCCGGAACTTCTTCTGTCTCAAACTGCCTAGAAAGTGCATCTGCCTTGGTGTTTTTAGTTCCAGGCCTATACGTAATTACGAAATTGAATCGGGAGAGGAACAATAACCATCTAGCCTGACGAGAGGACAGTCTCTTAGCGTCCACAATATAAGCCAAATTCTTATGATCAGTGGCTCTTTGGAACCTTCCAAGAGATGCCTCCATTCCTTAAGGGCAAGTACAATGGCCAAAAGTTCCCTATTCCCTATGTCATAATTCTTCTCTGCAGGTGTGAGTTTGCGAGAGTAAAATCCACAGGGATGTAAAGGCGTATCAGGACTTTCTCTCTGAGACAGAATGGCTCCAACTCCTGTCTTTGACGCATCCACCTCTAGGATAAATGGTTTGGTTGGATCAGGATGGGTCAGGACAGGTGCTGAGGAAAATAAAGATTTTAATCGTTCAAATGCCTCTCTTGCTTCTTTGGGCCAAGATATACAATTTGCTCCTTTTTTGGTTAAATTGGTTATAGGGGAAATCACGGAGGAAAATCCCTTTATGAATTTGCGCTAGTAATTTGCAAAACCTATAAAGCGTTGAGTAGCTTTAAGGCCCTTGGGCAATGGCCACTGTAAAACAAACAGAATATAGGCGCTCACTATAGTGTAAAAGGTGATATTAGATGGGCAGCAGTGATCAGCACAAGGATTCCCCACCTTATGAGAAAACAATAGTGAACAACAATAAAAGAAAACCGCGCCCTTATTATGATACGGACATACGTACTCAAGTCCTTTTGGCCTTACAATTTCAGCGGTATACCTCAAAAAAAAGAGAAATATACAAAATAATAGTGTAACTCTGTGGGTAATCTGAGAGTGAAAAAGAAATATATGGTAATACACTCACATTTGGCAGAGCTAAATACAGAGCTCTGCTGTTTTAGCGCGTAGACGGAATAATCCCCGTCCTAGGATATATGTGAAGTAGTCAGCGTCTTGATGGTCTCAAATAGAAAAAACAGACAGGAATATCCACATAGTGTAGTAAGTACCAATATTAGTATGGGTGATAAGTGAATAAAAGGTATCGTACTCACATTTACCAGAGCGTACCTCGCTCTAGTTAGTAGCGCATAGGTGGTATGATCCCCACCAAGGAATATAGACGAAAACCAGGAACAAAATATAATATGGAGATCTCAGAGTAATAAAAAGTAATAAAAGGTATATAAACTATTTATTAACATATATATAGATAAAAAGCAAGATGCATAAAATACTCTATGAGAAAGTCCATATAAAATCCACTTTACACGTTTCACCTATGGAGGCTTCTTCAGAAGTGTGGATAGAGTCCTGGTAATGTCCAAATATATAGCAGATGTAATAAAAACAATTGGTGACATGTGATAGGAAAATTAGTTTACTTACTGTGTCCTAATTTCGCGCGCGCTGTCAAACCGGAAGTGACGCGGCGCCATAATTCCCAGTGGTTTCAAGGAAGTGAGTTTACTCTAACCACCGGTGGAACGCACGCGTCATACCGGAAATGACGCGGCGTGGCCGACCGGTGGTATTCTGTGCGTTCCAGCGTGGAACGCATATCGGAGACGGGCCAATCAGGGGCTGTAGCTGGCCACTGTAGATAATGCCAAGTTAATGTCCATGGGCAAATAGAGTATAAATGTTCGAGTCTGGCAGGCATTATACCAATATACAGACACAATCCAAAGTAAAAGAACAATAACATAGACCTTATCAATAAAAGGTATATGTGCATTAACAACTACAATAATATGAGTTTATATACATATAAAGGGTACATAAAATTGCACATAAAATATGGGTAAAATCAAAGTAAGTGACTCCACTCCATGAATGGGGTGTCTGCATGTATACACAAACATAGGTATCCATATTAGTAAGTAATATATATTGGATTTATGAGCCACATAAATAATAAGAGGCTTTGATCAAAATGCAATGTGATAGGTATAAGAAAACAAAATAGTTAAAATTAATTACTGGTAAAAAATTGATAAATATTTAGTATTTAGTCAAGGGTAAGAAAAGAAAAAAAGGGGGTATAATTGGTGTAATTCATATGGGTGGATGTATACAGACTCTATGTTTATATATACATGTGTATACAGTATCAAAATATATATATATATAAAAATATATAAAAAAGGGAAATATTAAAAAAAGGAGGAGAAAAAGGGGGGAGAATGGGACTAAAAAGATTATTTTAAATTTTTAAATTAAAATAGAATAAATACAGGAAGAACGGCAATGACTATTCAAAAAGAAAAAGAAAAATATATAGAGTAAACATAGGTCAATATTATAGAAAGTTATAAAAAAATTTTTTATAAAAAATTAAAGAGATCAAAATCTATATTTAAGCCGTTCGGATGCAACGTATCAATTTTAAACACCCATTCCATCTCCTTTTGACCTATTTTTTTTAATAAAATCACCTCCTCTCCAATGTTTTTTTATTGTGGCAATTCCTGTGAATGTGAGAAATTTGGGGTCACTATTATGTTTACAGAAGTGGGCAGACACTGAATGTTTCTCATATTTCTTTTCAATGTTTCTACAGTGTTCTGCTATACGTATTTTTAAGGGTCTAATGGTACGACCAATATATTGGAGGCCGCACGGGCACTCTAGCAAGTAAATAACATTCTTGCTTTCACAAGTAATAATTTCTTTGATATTATAGATCTTATTGTTGTTGTTTGATTTAAAAGTCGACCTTCTTTTCTCTGTTAGTTTAGTTTTTTTGCAAGCTATGCAGCTATTGCATTTAAAGAAACCATTGGCGAGGGGTAAAGAGTCCTTTGTGTGTTTGCTTGCTACTTGATCTTTGGTGTAATTATTCGTCAAATGCATTTTTAGATTTGGGGCACCTCTAAAAACAATACGTAGTTTATTTGGGATTATGTCTTTTAGAATGGGATCTTCTTTTAAAAGGTGCCAATGTTTGTTCATTATCCTTTTTAAATGTTTGTTTTTATCATTATAGTCTAATACTATCGGTAGATTAACTTGATTTTTTTGGTTAGGTTTTATTTTATGTATAAGCTCTTTTTGATTAATCTCCAATGTTTGCTGTATGGTGGACTCTATTTGTTCTTTATTATAGCCTTTATTTGTTAAGCAATTTTGAATCTTATTCGCCTGTTCTAAAAACACTTTATTATCCGAACAATTTCTCCTGAGTCTAGTAATTTGGCTCTTTGGGATGCTATTGAGCCAAACTTTATTATGGCAGCTTTTTGTATTAATATAATTGTTAACGTGCACATCTTTAAAATGAGTTTTAGTGTGAATGGCGCCATCTTTAATATAAATGTTAAGATCCAAATATGTGATCTCCTTACCATTAATTTCTGAAGTTAAAATGATACCCTCTTGATTCGAATTTAAAAAATTGATAAAATCATGTGCTTCCTTTAGAGTACCCTTCCAAATAAAAATAAGATCATCTATGTATCTAGAGTAGGATACAGTTTTTTAGTTTTTTTTTTTTTTTTTATTCATTACTTGCGATGTTCAGTCACTGTACACCATCATACAGCATGAAAAAGGGTGTAATGCAGTTAAGACGATCTTAGAGAAAGCAAATTTTATGGAACAAGAACAAATCGACTTTTTAATCGAAGGTATTAATCTGATCCTTAACAATAATTACTTTGGGTTTAAGGATTCTTTTTATTTACAGAACAGAGGAACAGCTATGGGTACTAGATTCGCGCCCAGCTATGCCAACCTCTTCATGGCCGAGTGGGAAGACAGATTTATTTGGAGCGGGCATGGCTGGACGTCGAATCTAGTATCCTACTCTAGATACATAGATGATCTTATTTTTATTTGGAAGGGTACTCTAAAGGAAGCACATGATTTTATCCATTTTTTAAATTCGAATCAAGAGGGTATCATTTTAACTTCAGAAATTAATGGTAAGGAGATCACATATTTGGATCTTAACATTTATATTAAAGATGGCGCCATTCACACTAAAACTCATTTTAAAGATGTGCACGTTAACAATTATATTAATACAAAAAGCTGCCATAATAAAGTTTGGCTCAATAGCATCCCAAAGAGCCAAATTACTAGACTCAGGAGAAATTGTTCGGATAATAAAGTGTTTTTAGAACAGGCGAATAAGATTAAAAATTGCTTAACAAATAAAGGCTATAATAAAGAACAAATAGAGTCCACCATACAGCAAACATTGGAGATTAATCAAAAAGAGCTTATACATAAAATAAAACCTAACCAAAAAAATCAAGTTAATCTACCGATAGTATTAGACTATAATGATAAAAACAAACATTTAAAAAGGATAATGAACAAACATTGGCACCTTTTAAAAGAAGACCCCATTCTAAAAGACATAATCCCAAATAAACCACGTATTGTTTTTAGAGGTGCCCCAAATCTAAAAATGCATTTGACGAATAATTACACCAAAGATCAAGTAGCAAGCAAACACACAAAGGACTCTTTACCCCTCGCCAATGGTTTCTTTAAATGCAATAGCTGCATAGCTTGCAAAAAAACTAAACTAACAGAGAAAAGAAGGTCGACTTTTAAATCAAACAACAACAATAAGATCTATAATATCAAAGAAATTATTACTTGTGAAAGCAAGAATGTTATTTAATTGCTAGAGTGCCCGTGCGGCCTCCAATATATTGGTCGTACCATTAGACCCTTAAAAATACGTATAGCAGAACACTGTAGAAACATTGAAAAGAAATATGAGAAACATTCAGTGTCTGCCCACTTCTGTAAACATAATAGTGACCCCAAATTTCTCACATTCACAGGAATTGCCACAATAAAAAACCATTGGAGAGGAGGTGATTTTATTAAAAAAATAGGTCAAAAGGAGATGGAATGGGTGTTTAAAATTGATACGTTGCATCCGAACGGCTTAAATATAGATTTTGATTTCTTTAATTTTTTATAAAAATTTTTTTTATAACTTTCTATAATATTGACCTATGTTTACTCTATATATTTTTCTTTTTCTTTTTGAAAAGTCATTGCCGTTCTTCCTGTATTTATTCTATTTTAATTTAAAAATTTAAAATAATCTTTTTAGTCCCATTCTCCCCCCTTTTTCTCCTCCTTTTTTTAATATTTCCCTTTTTTATATATTTATATATATATATATTTTGATACTGTATACACATGTATATATAAACATAGAGTCTGTATACATCCACCCATATTAATTACACCAGTTATACCCCCTTTTTTTCTTTTCTTACCCTTGACTAAATACTAAATATTTATAAATTTTTTACCAGTAATTAATTTTAACTATTTTGTTTTCTTATACCTATCACATTGCATTTTGATCAAAGCCTCTTATTATTTATGTGGCTCATAAATCCAATATATATTACTTACTAATATGGATACCTATGTTTGTGTATACATGCAGACACCCCATTCATGGAGTGGAGTCACTTACTTTGATTTTACCCATATTTTATGTGCAATTTTATGTACCCTTTATATGTATATAAACTCATATTATTGTAGTTGTTAATGCACATATACCTTTTATTGATAAGGTCTATGTTATTGTTCTTTTACTTTGGATTGTGTCTGTATATTGGTATAATGCCTGCCAGACTCGAACATTTATACTCTATTTGCCCATGGACATTAACTTGGCATTATCTACAGTGGCCAGCTACAGCCCCTGATTGGCCCGTCTCCGATATGCGTTCCACGCTGGAACGCACAGAATACCACCGGTCGGCCACGCCGCGTCATTTCCGGTATGACGCGTGCGTTCCACCGGTGGTTAGAGTAAACTCACTTCCTTGAAACCACTGGGAATTATGGCGCCGCGTCACTTCCGGTTTGACAGCGCGCGCGAAATTAGGACACAGTAAGTAAACTAATTTTCCTATCACATGTCACCAATTGTTTTTATTACATCTGCTATATATTTGGACATTACCAGGACTCTATCCACACTTCTGAAGAAGCCTCCATAGGTGAAACGTGTAAAGTGGATTTTATATGGACTTTCTCATAGAGTATTTTATGCATCTTGCTTTTTATCTATATATATGTTAATAAATAGTTTATATACCTTTTATTACTTTTTATTACTCTGAGATCTCCATATTATATTTTGTTCCTGGTTTTCGTCTATATTCCTTGGTGGGGATCATACCACCTATGCGCTACTAACTAGAGCGAGGTACGCTCTGGTAAATGTGAGTACGATACCTTTTATTCACTTATCACCCATACTAATATTGGTACTTACTACACTATGTGGATATTCCTGTCTGTTTTTTCTATTTGAGACCATCAAGACGCTGACTACTTCACATATATCCTAGGACGGGGATTATTCCGTCTACGCGCTAAAACAGCAGAGCTCTGTATTTAGCTCTGCCAAATGTGAGTGTATTACCATATATTTCTTTTTCACTCTCAGATTACCCACAGAGTTACACTATTATTTTGTATATTTCTCTTTTTTTTGAGGTATACCGCTGAAATTGTAAGGCCAAAAGGACTTGAGTACGTATGTCCGTATCATAATAAGGGCGCGGTTTTCTTTTATTGTTGTTCACAATGGCCACTGTAAGACTGCCTCCAGTTTGCGGGGATCCATCTGGAAACCAGACGGAGATATAACGTATCCAAGGAATTGTATCTCAGTTTGGTCAAACTGGCATTTCTCCAGTTTACAGTAAAGACCGTTCTGTAACAGGGTTTTCAGTACAATTCTCACATGTTCGTGATGTGTCTCTAGGTCTGGGGAATAGATGAGAATGTCATCCAGGTACACTAGAACGAACATGTGAAGGTATTCTCTTAGGACATCGTTAATAAAATCCTGGAATACCGCTGGAGCGTTACATAATCCAAACGGCATAACCAGGTACTCGTAATGTCCCATTCTTGTGTTAAATGCGGTCATCCATTCGTGACCGTCCTTAATCCTGACTAGATTGTACGCACTTCGGAGATCGAGCTTAGTAAAGACTCGAGCTCCCTTCAATCTGTCAAACAGCTCTGATATAAGGGGAATAGGGTAGGCATTTTTATGGTAATCCTATTCAAACCACCATAATCGATACAGGGGCGTAGGTCCCCTTCTTTTTTAGAGACAAAGAAGAACCCAGCCCCGGCTGGTGAGGAGGATCTACGGATATGACCCTTTCTGAGAGCATCCTTTATATATTCTTCCAAACAAATATTTTCCTGGGGGGACAAAGCATAAACTCCTCCCTTGGGAGGCATGGTCCCTGGTAATAAATTTATAGTACAGTCATAAGGTCTATGAGGAGGTAACCCCTCTGACTGGACCTTGTTAAATACCTCTTTTAAATCCATATACTGCGGCGGTATTTGTGTGGTCAAGGGAGGTGCAATAGGAAAATTAATGGTACCAATAGGTTGTGGGATTTGCTTAAAGCAAACACCTTTGCATCTCTCACCCCAACTCACAATCTTTCCTTCAATCCAATCCAAACGTGGATTGTGTTTCAGGAGCCAAGGGAAACCGAGTATTATCGGACATGTAGGTGAAGATATGATTTGAAAGGTCATCTCTTCAGAGTGGAGAATACCCACTGAGTGTCAGGGTACCTGAAGTCTCTACCTCGGAGGAGGTTAGACTTCCCGACGGCCGTCCTCTCAGGGGGGCTGATTCATCCAATCCTTACAGCTCTCATACTCATTCTCACGCCGGCCGCGATAGCCCCGCTTCCTTTTATGACACGACGCTCAGGAGCCGACGTAATGACGGCAATCACATCCCGACCTGTCAATCTAGTTCGGAACAACGAATCAGGGCTCGGCAAGGGCGGAGTCATCAATTAGAGAACCAGGGTATAAAAGAGGGATGTGTGTAATGGTTCATTGCCCTTTCGTGGTTCTAGCTTGTCTGGTTCCTCAGTGCTCTTTTGTATATTGTTCTATTTGGTTTTGACTCGGCTTGTACTATCGTTCCTGTTTATCTCTCGTGTCCTTTGACCTCGGCTTGTCTCTCGCTTACCTGTCCTCTCGTTCCCTCGACCTCGGCTTGTCTCTGACCATTCTTTGCTTTCTCCTTACGTTAGTCCGGCCATTCTAAGGTCCGGTATACGTACTTCTCTCCTGTTCGTACTCTGCGTGTTGGATCCCTGTCCCGATCCTGACACTGAGACAGTGATTGGCAGAGTTTCGTGTGTGATGAAAGGCTGGGTAAGAGGCCTTCCATCAATGGCCTCGACTGCTATAGGTTTCTCTTTTTGTCTTAAGGGCAGGAGATGTTTTGCAGAGAACTCTTTGTCTAGGAAATTCTCCGCTGCCCCAGAGTCAATCATAGCCTCACACTGAACAGTGGTCTTCTTAAAAGACAAGGTAACTTTAACAAGGAAACGGTTCTTAGTCAATTTAGGGGACATATACATCACACCTAAGGTCGGTCCCCGTACGTGCCTTAGGTGTGCAAGTTTTCCGGCCGAACCGGGCATGACAATCTCTGATGTCCCTTCTTGCCACAATACATACATAGCCCATCGTTACGTCTGTGTTGTCTCTCTGCCTCAGTGAGTTTAGCGCTACCCAATTGCATGGGTTCAGGTTCTGGAAGAGGCGCTTGGCTACTCACCACTGGGTTAGAGAAACGAGGAGCTATGGACAAATTAGAACGTCTGTTACGTTGTTTGTTTTTCTCTCTTTCTCTGAGCCGGTTATCAATGTCTATCATGTAGGCAATAAACTCATTAAGATTAACCGGAAGGTCTCTAGCTGCGGTCTCATCTTGTAAACTCTCAGCTAGACCTTCAGAGAAAGCAGCCACCAGACCACTATTGGTCCAATCAACTTCAGACGCCAATGTTCTGAACTCTATGGCGTAATCGGCTACAGATCGACTACATTGCTTTATTCTCATAAGGGCTTTGGCAGCGTTCTTCTCCCTGCCTTTAGGTTCAAACGTAGCCTTAAAAGCTGTGAGAAAGGCACTGTAATCACGGGCTACTGCGTCTCCACTTTCCCATAAGGGGTTAGCCCAGGTTAAGGCTTTTCCAGTTAATTGGTTCATCAGATAGCCTATTTTTGATCTATCTGTTGGGAATGAACCTGGGGAGGCCTCAAAGTGGTATTCAATTTGGTTTAAAAAACCTCTGAATTCTTTAGAATCACCTCCATAACGAGGGGGAGGTGAAAGGGTTATGGACGGTGGTTTATGTGGTACGGGAACCACTACAGGTGGCGGAACCACAGGTGGTACAGGAGGAACCTCTAAATAGGCAGTCCTCTTGAGCAAGGTCTGAAATGCCTGGGCAAATTGGTCTAACCTGTGGTCCATATCCTCCACCCTATTTTCACAGGCAATCATATGTTTGCATAGTTCTGCAGGATCCATGGCCCTGTCGTAATGTCACGGCTAGTAATGTGGTCCAGCACGCAGAAACTATGTAAACATATACATAAGTAAGAAAAGGAAAATAACAGGATAGAGCGTAAACCGGACCTTAGAATGGCCGGACTAATACGCTAGAGACAGAGAATGGTCAAAGGGAAAGTCGAGGTCAAGGAAGCCAGAAAATACTCAATACCGTTTAAACAAGCCAAGTCAGGGAAACCAGAGATCAGAATAACCAGGGAAAAGCCAAGATCAGGATACCAGGAAATCAGAAACACGAAAATAGCACTCTCAGGAAACCAGGAAACGGAAACCACGACAGGGCAAAGTACTGGGGTGAATTAGGGGTTTAAATACCCCTCTCTAAGCTATGATTGGTCAGAGGGCGACCTCTGACCCCAAAACGTGCGTGTGCGTTGACGTCGTGACGTCACGCACACGTTGGTATAACTCTCGGGGGCGGGGCTATCCATAGACGCGACCATGTGGTCGGCGCCATATTGGATTCGGGCGTGATGCCCGGAAGAACTGAGTGCGCGGTTCCCAGCTCGCCGACTAGCAGGTAAGCTTGTGTAGTCGGTGCGGTCGTGCCGGTCGGGCACGGCCGTGAGGCTCGGCGGGCCGGTGACCGCAACAGAGGTAAGGTAGAATAATTGGGAGAAGCTAAGAGAAAGTGTGACACAGGATTGTTCAGGCAGTAATAGGGTTGGATTGCTTGACGTTAAAAGAGTAAGTATGTAATTTTTAGAGATGTTGGTAAAAGAAGACAGAGTGTTAGGATTGGTGAAGGACATCTTAGGTGGAGGTGAAATGGAGGATAGATGATCTAGTGTTTGTTATTTTGCTCAAGAAATATGAAGCAAGTTCTGATGCAGTAAGGGGAGAAGGGGGAGGGAGAGGGTCCAAAAAGATTATTTAGAGTGCTTAACACTTGCTGTGGGTGGAGGGAGACTAGAGTATGATGAAGATTTGTAGTAAGAATGTTGGACTTCTAGGGAGGTGGAGTATTGATCAGGTAGAAAGTGGTATGTTGCTAGGTTGGATGTGGAGGTTTTCCAGATGCATTCGGCAGAGCATAGAAAGCCACAAAGTATGATCCAAATGTAATCTGCTAGGTAATCCTACAAAGTTACTGATTAATTTTTTCCTCTACCAGGCAAGGGAAATTCTTAAAGTCAGAGTATGATTCAAATGTGGTCTGCTGGGCAATTCCATGTAGCTTCAGATTTTTCCATGACAAAAAGATAGGTGATTTTGCTTTTGGAAAAACTTTTTCTGTCTGACGTTAAATAATGCTAGTTAACAAATAGAATTTTTGGAATAACTTTGCCATATAACTACATTTACTAATGTTAGACTCAATTACATAATTATCTGAAATACAACAATGCTAATATATATAATATATGAAGAAGTGTCATAGAATATCAGGTAATGTTCTTCATGACACAAATGTGCAAACATAGCAGACAGGGTAACATTGCCACCTGCTGGTAATGACTGACTCTGCAACTATAAATGTTTAGTTTTTATTACATATATAGGGTGTGATTTTTATGTAAATGTAACATTTTTCTAAATTATTATTGACAGGGTTACAAATGGTCACTGTATTAAAATATTATTTCGTAATAATACACCCACTCATGATCATTCAGCTAATTTTAAACATAAAAAGGAAAATACAGTACAAAAATGAATATGGTTGTAGGTCTATCAATTTATTTAATTTACATATATTATACATCTGTTTAGAATAATAGTAATAATAATAATAAAAATAATAATAATAACAACAACAACAACTGTAAAGTGAAACTATAAATGTTTTGGGGGTAGATTTGGTATGTTTGGCAACCTTTTTGGGGACTTGTTGTATGAAGAGACATTTTACCCATGCTAGCTGAATGCCTTTCTGTTGTTTTTTTTTGTTGTTGTTTTTTTTTTGTTTTTTGTTTTTGCTGAAGTGAGAATTCAAAGTAATATCAAAGAGAATGTTGCATCTAATATTACAGTAGCTGAACTTAATCCATAGCAGACTTAAAGATATTTTGACGTTTGGCTATTTTGACCTTAAGTTTGAAATTAAATTTGAATTCTCACTTTAGTGAATAACCCTGATTGTTTTCTGGACTATCATCCCTCCAAAAGCTCCTTCAAAACTTTACAAGCACTAGTGTGATAGCTAAGATGCCTTTGTTTCTCCTTAGCAGCATGGAACTTGGTCACGAAAAATGTACACATAACATCTCATCCTTCAATTAATATGCTAACTATAGTCCATTAAGACTGAAAGTGAGTGACATCTGGAACCCTGACTACAAATTGCATAATTCTATATGATCATTGGGGGCATGGCCTGGACTCTGATGTGAGCAGATGTGCCTGAACCGAGCTCCCGGTGGATTAACAAAATACTGTCCGTTTAACGACTTCCACCATGAATATGGGCAATAAGAAGAAGTCCCTTGCAGCCCAACGGGGGCAGCCAAGAAATCGGGCAAGCTTGACCAATATTTCCGAGACAAAACGAGGGCCTTGACCCTCAAGGGAGAAGACAGTGTGTCGGCGCCATCTTTGCCACACGACTCCCCTCCCAGGAGTCCCACAATGTTGGAACTTTCCTCCGGAGGGAAACAGATCTCCATCCCCTACTGCACCAATTACCCTCAAAGACCGACATGGAAAGGATTATGTCAAAACTGGAAGCCTCGGTCCAAGAAAAAATAACATCTCTCACCCAAGACATCAAATAGGTGGGCAACAGAATGGAGGATCTGGAAGAGAGGCTATGCATGCACGCCTGCATAACTTGGAACAGAACCAAATAGCTTTCAACGACTGCATCACTTCTATGTTGCGACAAATTGATAACTTAGACAACCGGGGATTGAGGAACAACCTCTGCATCAAAGGTCTGCCGGAATCATCCGAGCCCAAAGAGGATGTTGACGTTGGCAGGCGGGCATTCCCTCCAGTGGCCATTGGAGTAACTAAATGACCTCCATTTGTTTAAATGTACATGGAGATTAAGGAGAGAGCACAGGTACTTTTTTTTTCTTAGGATCTCTATCAGACCCTAAAGGTACTGTTCAAAAACATACTCCAGTGACCCCCAGACTCCCTGGTACATCTGGATAGGGCACAAGGGAGTCTGGCTACTTAAACCAAAAAGCCTGACTGCTGATCTCCTTAGAGACATTATATGCCGAGTACACTACAGCCTCAAAGAGGAGATCATGCGCAAAGCACGCGCAGCACCTCTTCTAAGAGATGACAATAGCTAACTACAAATCTTCCCAGACCTGTCCTGGCTGACGCTGCAGGGGAGATGGGCTCCTTCAGACCAACATCATCAAATACCTATGGGGATATCCTTTCTCCCTCAAAACTATCCACGACAGAACACAAACGTCCCTTTTCCACTCCAACAGATGTCCCCTCTTTCCTCAACTAGCTAAACTTGTCGAACTTGGACATACCGGACTGGTACAAAACTCCTTAACACACACGCAGCTCAGCACAGCCACAGAGATCCAGATGGACAACTACTATGGGGAGGAAATTACCACAACAGACCAAGACTTCTAACCTGCAACCATCCACCTTGAGGGGACAACAAAGGGACTGATCTTGACTAGAGTCAGGTCGTATATCTGCTTTATTTCAACTGTCAAAAGTAAAGACAAATAAGTCAATGGGGCCTGATGGAATACAACAAAGTTATTAAAATAACTTAGTGGTGTACTGGCAAAACCATTATCAGATTTATTTTACCAATCATTGTTAACAGGAGTAGTCCCAGAAGATTGAAGTTAGCAAATGTTGTGTCCATTCACAAGAAAGGTAGTAGGGAGGAGTTGGGCAACTATAGGCCAGTAAGCCTTACATCAGTAGTGGGAAATATAATGGAAACCATTTTAAAGGATAGGATTGCTGAACATCTAAAAATCACATGGATTTCCAGATCAGAGACAACATGGGTTTACTTCAGGGAGATCATGCCAAACTAATCTTATACATTTTTTTGATTGAGTAACTAAAATAATAGATCAGGGTGGTGCAGTAGACATTGCTTACCTAGATTTCAGTAAGGCTTTTGACACTGTTGCACATAGAAGGCTTATCAATAAACTGCAATCTTTAAGTTTGGATTCCAATATTGTTGAATGGGTAAGGCAGTGGCTGAGTTACAGGCAACAGAGGGTTGTAGTCAATGGAGTATATTCGAAGAATGGGTGTCAGGTTCCCAGACTGACAAGTAAGACTTTTTCATTTATAACCAGCCCTTTAAATGCAATACCTGGTTTTCACCTCTAGTGGCCTCCCTAGTCACTAGTCTCCTCTTAATCACCTGTATCTTATGAAACAAGTCTGGTATAAATGGCCACTCCCGGCAAGGTAGGGGGCTTTTACATTGAAATTGGTGTTCACTATATGACTTTAGTTCCTGGCTCCTGTGAGAAATCCTGGCTCCTGTACTTACCTGCATTGCATCCTACTTGGATTATCTACACTACTGTACTTACCTGCATTGCATCCTACCTTAATTGCAACAACCCCTACTCCTTATCTAATCTAGACATTGCAGAACATATTGATTTATAAGCTGTTGCTTTCTTTCCCTGGCTCTTATTAGTCTTGTTATTCTTACTATACTTTCTCCAGCTTATTATCTGGCACACTTGGTTGTTGCATATTGCCTTAACGTTTATTTTTCCCTTTCCTTATCCTTATCTACTACGTTACTGCTGTAATGCCAAAACCTGTAAATAAAGCCATTTCAGTAAACCCTGGCCATCGTCTCCTATCTGACCTGATCGAGAGCATGGCAATGAACTTGTCACCAGTGGGGTACCTCATGGATCTGTACTTGGACCCATTCTCTTTAATATTTTATTAGAAGGTCTTGATACTAAGGTATGTAACACGGTTGATGTTCCAGGAGGGATAAGCCAAATGGCAAATGATTTAGGTAAACTAGAAAAATGGTCGGAGTTGTGGCAACTGACATTTAATGTGGATAAGTGCAAGATAATGCATATTGAATGTAAAAACTCAAGGGCAGAGTACAGGATATTTGATAGAGTCCTAACCTCAACATCTGAGGAAAGGGATTTATGGGTAATTATTTTAGATGACGTAAAGGTAGGCAGACAGTGTTATAGAGCAGCAGGAACTGCTAGCAGAATGCTTGGTTGTATTAGGAGAGGTATTAGCAGTAGAAAGAGCAGTGGATGCATGGAATAGCCTTCCAGCTGAAGTGGTAGAGGTTAACACAGTAAAGGAGTTTAAGCATGCGTGGGATAGGAATAAGGCTATCCTAACTATAAGATAAGGCCAGGGACTAATAAAAGTATTTAGAAAATTGGGCACACTAGATTGGCTGAATGGTTCTTATCTGCCGTCACATTCTATGTTTCTATGTTTCTCTAACTTTACCTTAGGTATTGCTCTATTAGCACTTCAATTGTGATTTTTACGTGAGCATGAGCCTCCAAAGTTGGAAAGGTTTGAAAAAAGGGGGAGGGGGGAAAAGAGAGAGAACTTTAGAACTTTTTTCCTTTTTTTGGCTTTAGTTTATACCGCATGTCACAAGGAGCACCTAATTTTATGCACCACAGCGCTTCCTTTGTTCCCTTTCTGTAACGAAGCTAAAGGCCACACTACACACATAGTAATAAATAATCCGGAAATTATCCACTAGGGGCGGAAGGTCTTAATTTCCTTACAAAACCTCAACCCACCTACCCCTAGGTCCGTGGACGTTACTAGCCCACCAGGCAGCACCAAGTCTACTACGTAGGGTTCACAGGAGCCCACACACCCCCACGGCGGGGCAAATCCCCACAGTGCTATTATATACTGTACGGACAAATCTGCTCCCGTTGGTTAATAACACTTGACATACGGGTGCAAGCACCAACTCCACATCAGTGCGCTCTAACTAGTACCAAATGTTCTTGTATTTTTCTTATATGTTATTGTTATTTGGTTTTATGTTTATGCATTGTATTCCATGACAAACAGACAGGGATAGTCCACGCTGCCTCCTTATGCATATCCGGACACACCCATACCTCAACCATACCCATATAAACTATAACTATCCATTCCTACAATGTTAGAGGTCTTAACCCTAGTTATGAGAGATATATCTGGAATGGGGGATGTCATATTTCTACAGGAAACCCACCTTCGGGGACCCCGTGCCCCAAAACTTTACCATATAAAATTCCCAATATTTTCTATAACAACTATGCACTTAGCAAGTCTAGAGGAGTGGCGATATAAATAGGAACCAATGTCCATTTTACCATTAAGAATATATATGCAGACAACTCAGGTAGATGCCTGATCATTAATGGTCCACACCAATTTCCATTTGTGAACACATACCTACCCAACCATGGGCAATGTGCCACATTCAGGCGCATTCTCTCACTGACTCAAAAAACACTCCGAAGGCATGCTAGTCCTTGGAGGGGATTTTAACCTCTCCTTAGATGCAGGCAGGACAGCACAGTGACCAACCCTTCACATCTCTCCTCAGCTAGATCCCAAATACAATCTCACACAACATTGACTAATGGACAGCTGGAAAATGTTACACCCCTGCGCCAAAGATTACACCTTCTACTCTAAACCTAATATTAAACACACACCATTCTCTCAATTGTCTTAAAACGGCAGACATAGGGCACATAACTTGGTAGGACCATGCACCAGTCTCTATTACACTACATACACCCACAATCTCGACAACATCACCACAATGGAGACTGAACCCACATCTCTTACAACATGAAAAAGTAAAACAAGACATATCTAAACACATCCAACTCTACTTTCAGGAAAACAACATTCCAGACATCGACGCGTTTACACTGTGGGAGGCTACAGACAAGGCAGTCATTAGGGGTGAACTAATAAAATGGGATTTCCGCCTCAAACGAGAAAGATCACAGGCTAGAAAGGACTTACTGACTAAGATAGCCAAACTGGAATCCTCACATAAAACATCACACTCCGAACGTGACTATGACTCTTTACTCAACCTACGCACTAAATTAAAAGTACTATTAAACTATGGGGCCAAACAGACAATTCTGTGGACTAAACAAAAATTCTACTCCCAGGGAAATAGATGTGGTAAGATGCCTGTGAATGCCCTTAAAAAACAGAGACAACAATCATACATACCTAAAATCAAAACCCCATTAGGAAAGCTAGTAAACACCACAGGAGATGTTTTCCGCATCTTTTACCAAACACTCTACAACCTACCATCCACAGACAAATCCCCCCCAGGATAAAACCGACTACCTAACAGACAAATTCGATAGGATCCTAACCCCAGCGATAGCCAAATCACTTGACGACCCATTCATGGAGGACGAAGTTAAGACCACCATTCAATCCACACCGACCGACAAAAGCCCGGGTCTAGACGGCTATGCCAATACATATTACAGAACGTTCCTTGCTTAGTTAACACCACATCTTCTGAGCGCATTTAACCAACCAACATATTTGGTGGTCATGCAACCTCATACTTGAGTACTGGAAGGAAGTTGGAGCCCTGATTAGAACGGTCACAGGTCTCCAGATAATACTGGACATTCCCACTATCCTCTTCCATGATATAAAGTTACCGCACCACAAATATAAGGGATCGCTGCCCTACTTCATATTGACAGCGGACAAAATGATAGTCACCGGCTTGTGGATGTCAACCACAACCCCTACCATTCAGGCCTTAATACCTAAAATAGAACACATACGAACACTGGAGGAGTTGAGATGGTCTACCTTAGGATGATCACCTAAGTATAGGTCTATTTGGCAGCCCTGGATCTTATACAGGAAAACCAAAGCTAGTGTTTAACTGCACCGCAACTGACTAATCTGACTGCACAGCTCTGTAGGGAAAGGTTAGGAGAACACGAACTTCAACTAATAGACCTAATGACAGACCAGCATACCAATGTCTATATTCTTAAAGGGGTGTGTGTGGGGGGACGGGGCAGACTCGGAAAACATAACTATTAACGGCATTGACTTTTCAAGCATTGCATTAATATGTTGAATGCAGCGAATGCTTTTGAAAGATAAGCATTGCATTCATTGCTACTTTATGATAAGCATCAGATTAGAAGAGCATGCTGATTGCATGTGACTTAGGTCTTAGGAAGCATTGAGTTGGACCAAGATCATCAGCATGGAGCTACTGATTACAGGTGAATTGAGAGTCTTTTTTGTTAATTGCAAGGGGCACAGTAATCTAAAAGAAGAAAGAAGAAATGTAATTTGAAATATATTTATTCTGAATGTTAGTGTTACTTTAAGCAGTAATGTGTTTTTGTGAATGACTCGGTTTATCCTTGTATGTTGGCTCAAGATGGTTTCTGGTATTTTACATTAGCTGCTTCTTTATTCCATGTTGATTGGTATATATTGTAGTTTTGAATATTTTAGAAAGAAACAATTTGGGGATTTATTTTTCTATTTTAAGGACCTGAAAAAAAATATATACCGTATAAGCCGAACCGAATATAAGCCGAGGCCCCTAATTTTACCCCAAAAAACTGGGAAAACTTATTAACTCGAGTATAAGACTAGGGTGGGAAATGCAGCAGCTACTGGTAAATTTCTAAATAAAATTAGATCCTAAAAAAATTATATTAATTGAATATTTATTTACAGTGTGTGTGTATATAATGAATGCAGTGTGTGTATTAATGCAGCGTGTGTGTATGAATGCAGCGTGTGTATGAGTGCATTGTGTGTGTATGAGTGCAGTGTGTGTGTGTGTGTGTGAATGCAGTGTGTGTATGTGTGCACTGTGTATGAATGTGGTGTGTATGAATGCATTGTGTGTGTGTGTGTATGAATGCAGTGTGTGTGTATGAGTGCAGTGTGTGTGTGTGTGTGTGTGTGTGTGTGTTGCAGAGCCTTGGTGGGGGGGTGGGCAATTTTATTATTATTTTTTTAAATTATTTTAATATTTTTTTATTATTTTTTATTTTATTATTATTTTTAAAAAAATCGCCCCCGTCCCTGCTTGATACATGGCAGGGAGGGGGGCTCTCATTCCCTGGTGGTCCAGTGGATGGGCACTGTGTAGGAGGGGGCTGGCAGGGAGCTCTTACTTACCTCTCCTGCAGCTCCTGTCAGCTCCCTCCTCCTCCGGGCCGGTCCGTGCAGCTCCCTCTGCCAGCTCACACTGTAAGTCTCGCGAGAGCCGCACTATGACCCCGCGGCTCTCGCGAGACTTACACTGGGAGCTGACAGAGGTGCTGAACGGACTGGCGCGGAGGAGGAGGGAGCTGACAGGAGCTGCAGGAGAGGTAAGTAAATGCTCTGCAGCCCCCACAGCCCCCAGTCTGTATTATGGCAATGTAAATTGCCATAATACAGACAATTGACTCGAGTATAAGCCGAGTTGGGGTTTTTCAGCACAAAAAATGTGCTGAAAAACTCGGCTTATACTCGAGTATATACGGTACATTTTTACTAAGATGTGTTCTGCACTAGTTACACAACTGAGCAAGCCAGAACATATTTAGTATATGCGACATTTGAAGTGATCACATTTCGTCATGTGCATGGGAAAAATTTTCGGTTCGGTTCGGCATTCCGAAATTCGGCACTTCGTCCATACAGTCCATACAGATGTTTAAACTGCAAGTGGATAAATACTTGCAAAAACATAACATACAGGGATATAATTTCTAATTAGTGGGGTAATAGCTGCTTGATCCAAGGAGACATCTGACTGCTATTTTGGGGTCAAGAAGGAATTCTTTCCTAGTTTGTTGCAAAATTGGAAGCGCTTCAGACTGGTTTTTTTTTTTTTTTTTCCTTCTTTTGGATCAACAGCAAAAACATATGTGAGGAAGGCTGAACTTGATGGACGCAAGTCTCTTTTCAGCTATGTAACTATGTAACTATGTAACAATGTAAACTAGGTTTAGGATTTGCATCTTTTTTTTTTTTATTCCTAGGAAAATGTAATGCAATTTGGTTAATAAAATAATAAAACATATATTTTGGGCAAATGGAAAAATTAAATTATGATATTTTTAGGAAGAATCTTGACCACCTGTGGTGACAAATGGATGACAGTAATACAAACAATAAAAATGAGAAACTAGCGCGCTCCCTTATCTACTAAACAGCTACTTTTGTGCTGACAGATTTTGTAAGTTTTATTAAAAACACCTAATCTAGGCAAAAAACTATGAGGATTTAGTTACATTATATGATCGTATATTGCATAAGCCTGCCACAACGTCAATGTACCCCATATTGGCAGGTCCTACTCTAACTGCCTAAGGTCTGCTAAATGAGCTACTCACTTGGGAAAATCCTGTCGAGTTCTCTGCAGTACAAGGCCAAATAGAGTCCTGAGATGAGGCACCTGTGACAGGGAGGGGTGCAGAACCAGGGAGCTGGCTAGACTCCTATATATATGAAAGAACAAGGGGTTCATTGCAGTCAACCTAACATGCTTAAATGGGGTGCTGCTGGGGTATGGGGTACATTGATGTTGTGGCAGGCTTATGCAATGTATGATCATATAATGTAACTAAATCCCCATTGTTTTTTCCCTAGATTTGGTGTTTTTAATAAAACTTACAAAATCTGTCAACACAAAAGTAGCTGTTTAGTAGATAAGGGAGTCCGCTGTATGTATTTGCCGCCCCACCCCCCCTCCCCCTTTCCAGCAGGACCCCATTTAGGCATGTTAGGTTGATAGCAATGAACCCCTTGTTCTTTCATATGTATGTGTGTATATATATATATATATATATATATATGTCTAGCCAGCTCCCTGGTTCTGCACCCCACCCTGTCACAGGTGCCTCATCTCAGGATCCTATTTGGATCTGTGTCTGTCAGTGACGTCTGTGTGTTTTGTCATTGAGTGTGTGTGACTGTCAGTGTTTATACACCACTGATTGTAGCATGGCAGGGCGGAGCGGAGTACGGTACAGGAGCTACAAGCTAGGAAGGAGGCTCACTCAGAAGGGGATGGGACCACTAAGGAGGTGGGGGGTGCACCAAGGGACAGGGAGGGGAGGGGAGAGCAACACTAAAGGAGAGGGAAAGGAGGGGGAGGAGAGAGGAACACTAAGGGACAGGGATGTGAGGGGACCACTAAGGGACGGGAAGGGGAAAGGGGCTGGATGTGAAAGAAACACACAGCAGGGCTTGAGAAGGGGGGAAAAAAGAGACACTCAGATGGTCTGGGGGGAGACAGATGGGCTGGGGTGAAAGAGTTGCGCACACAGAGGGGCTGGGCGGAGTAGGACACACAAAAATGTGAGGGGATGTAAGAGTGATACAAAGAGGGGGTATAAGAGACAAGAGGGGTTGTAAAAGATACACAATGAGTTGTGAGACACACAGTGGGGAAAAATAGGAGAAAAGATACACTAAAGAGGGTAAGACATTTAAAAGAGGGGATAAGAAACACAAAAGGGAGGTTAAGAGGCACACAGGAGAAGATGTTATTTGGGGGAGGAGGGGGCGGAAAAATGCCTCTTCGTCTATGTACCCAAAAATCCTTGCACCGGCCCTGCCTAAATCATGTTAAAAATGGCTGCTGTCTCTGCCTGCTTGCCTGCCACAGAGGCAGAGACAGGATCTCTTGGCTGTCTCTTGGCTGTGGAATCAGAGGGAGGGGGAATGGAACGGCCATTCATTGGCTGACAGGGAGTAAGAGCTGATGCATTCCGGGAGTTATAGTCCCTGCTATGGGCTCACTCATGCTCCCGGGGTGTGGGGAGAACCAAGCTTTACCTCAGCAGGAAACTATAACTCCCAGGCTCCCAGCCCTCGCACAGACAATCTTCTTGGAGGTTAGAGGCAGAGGATAGGCACTACGCAGCACCATCAGAGCAAGGGGGAGACTTGGTGTGACTGGCTGCATGATAAAACCTTGAAAACATGGGCATGGGTGGTGAGCTTATTCAGTGGTGCAAAGGCCCCTTGACTGAATTCCCCCCCCAGGCCTAAGGCTGCCAGCCCTCCCATTCCTGCAAGTACATATATTTTTGCTTGGAAATGTACTGGGCAATCAACTGATCAACTGACATTTGTCAAATGAGTCAAACAAAAGTCATACATTAACATATCTGTGTTGTTAGAGTGATACATTAAAAAATACAATCATAAATTTAGAGTTTTATAAAGACCAGATGCCCAATATTAAACATTCAATTCTAGTAATATTTATATACAGGTTGAGTTAAAGCTGCTCTAAGTAACCTGTTCATTTAGAGGCCGGTGCAAAGTACAGGAAGATATCCATTTAGATTTGAGGAAATAAGTTTTTGCATATGGATGTTTTTATGGGAAAACAGAACATTTAAGGTTGTAATGGTCACTATGTGCAGTAACAGCTTCCAAGGAGACTCTGATGACCATTTTGGAGTCAAGGAGAATTTTCTTTTCATTTTGTTACACAACTGGAAATCATATCCCATTGGGTTCTACTTTTGGAACAACAGCAGAAACAGGGAAATATAGGAGACAAAATGTGATCGAGTGGTTTCTTAATATTACTATGTAACTAATGATACAAACTGCTCTAATATCTACTATATATACTGTGTGTTGTGTTGTTATAATACAACAAGATGCAGAAAATAGGAGCAAAATAGATGTCAGTGACTAAATGATGATCTAGAGCTTCAGGAGGTATTACTGGAACATGAGTATCTTACAAATGAAAAATATCCATTAAGCTTAGAGTAAAACAAATGGGCTTTTATTTAAAGGTGTAATAATTCAACAATTAAGGCATTAGTCCTGTTGAAAAGGAGCCAACAAAAATATCCATCAGATTTCTTATGTCTTCACCCCTGTTGCTTATTGACTATCCAATATAATTATTGGCAGCACATTTGACGCATATATTAAACAAGGCTCCAACAAGATTTACTGTTTGAGTTCACTTTGACTACAAAACACTTTTCCTGCTTAACATGGTCCGCTGTCTATCCAGTGCTCCTTATAGAGGAATATTTGAGTACATAGCTGCATGCATGGCACTCACCATGATCTGCCAAAAAAAATCTTGTCATAGAAAATCATTGAACACAATGTTTTTTTATGACAAGCTGTGAAGGACACTGCACATGTACACGCGAAGTCACAGTATGACTGGATATGAAAGCTGAGAAGTACCTGTCTCTACTCTCCGATTCAGAACAATTAGAGGCATTGCTTGAAGTGGCTCTTTCAAACCTTCAAACTATTAAAGGTGCACTTTTTTCACCCAGACCACTTCAGCTCAATGAAGTGGTCTGGGTGCAATGTCCCTCAGGTTTTAACCCTCCAGATGTAAACATAGCAGTTTCAGAGAAACTGCTATGTTTACATTTGGGGTTAAGCCAGTCTCTAGTGGCTGTCTTCTGGACAGCCACTAGAGGCGCATCTGCGACGCTGGAGGCATATTATGCCTCCAACGCGCAGAGCGTCCATAAGAAAGCTCCCTTTGAATGCGCGCACGGAAGAGGGAGCTGACGTCAGCGGGGAGGAGAGGACACCAGCGACGAGGGAGCCCGGCGCTGGAATAAGGTAAGTGGCTGAAGGGGTTTTAACCCCTTCAGCACCACGGGAGGGGGCACCCTCAGGGCACTATAGTCTCAGGAAAACCGTTTTGTTTTCCTGACACTATACTGATCCTTTAAGATACATAGTATTGGAGAAAATGACAAGTTGGAACATAATTAATGCACAAAAATGTCAGTAAGATGAAGTTATTATAGTATACTGCTCCTTTAAGTAACAATGCATATAACGTAGAATGCAATTACAATTGGTGTTAGTAATTTTGCCATCTAAAATGATTTGACTTATTTTTATGACATACGGTATGTGGGTTATATTTTCTATTACACATACTAATTTATATCAATTTAATTTGTGATGTAGTTTCTTTGTATAATTTCATAAAATTGGTTATTTCTTTAAAATGCAGGAGAGTTATTTTAATAAATGGTAACATTTACATTGCTTGCTATTTTGTCTTTTTGTCTTTCGAACCTACCCAAAAATTGTTGCCTTACAATGCCTTTTAATGTTAGTAATTTGATTATCTTGGGAATAGCACCGAATAGCAATTATGTTTATGACATTTTTCAGAAAATGTGTTTTTTTTAATAATTCAAAATTAAAAGATAATTCTGGTCATCTTTCTGATATAGTGAAGAAGTCAAAAAAGTCTAGGAAAAGCATGCACGTTCACAAAACAACTGTCAAATCATACTTAAAGCCATGACATTGACATTATCTAGATAAAGAACACGCAGTGGGATATACAAATGCACACAGGGACAATTACACTGTGAACAAGCATACATACTTTTGCAGATATAGTTTTTCACAGTTTAATCCACAATAGGGAGTTCAGTCAAATTATTCTAATCCTTTAATTATGGGGACTCATGTTTCAATCTGTCACATATACCAAACACTTAATTCTTTTCTGATATCTCCAGTGTGTCTGTTGGCTACAGGTGTTTTAAATGAAAATCTGAAACACAAAGTCAATTTGTTCAAATTCTAACTCAAATCGCAAATGATAAGCTGTTAATTTAATTATAGAAATGCAACTCTCTTGCATTTAGCACTTTGCCGTAATGTTGTCCACTACTCTGATGGGGGTATTTTTTTTTTAGGACTTTATGATACAAATCTGACACTAGTTTTTTTTCTAGTATTTAATTTATTATTAAAATGTTTGACTTATTCATTACAGTTCCTAAAATGAATGCCAACTGCATGATCAATGATAGGTAGTTTATTTCTAAAATATGTAATTGAGAATTTTATAAAAATAAAAATGATGGAAAAATGGGTCCTAAATGATGCAGCAGTAACCTGGCCTAAGCCATAAGCGGCCCAATAGCTCTTTTGCATTTGCAACTATTTAGCCTAGGTTAAGAGATAGTGGAAATCACAATTTTTTTTTATAAGTTCTAAGGGGGAAAACAGGTGCTGTTAGCATACCTGATGAATGAACCAGCAAAGACTGGTGCACTGGGGAAGATAGAGCTATGCATCTTGGTGTGGTAAGGACTTATAATAAGTATATTTTAGAAAATAATGTGTATGTCATAAGTATATCTGCAGTTTCCTTCCTCAATTGATGGTTGGAAATCCTGAGAGGTGGTGCAACTAACCATATACATTTTTAAGTATTTGTTGAACATATAAGCCTCTTTTCTAGAATAAACTTCTCAGACATGCTTAGACTACTCCAACATAGTTTTTCATGTCATCCATATGCTTTGCATTAGACCGTGAGATCCTGCTTGTCCCTAATTTAATTCCTGTGTATTGTCCTGTCTTCTAGGGCTGTCGTTGGATAACAGGGGTGGAGTCAGATGTATTTAAAGTAGTGTTTATTTCCCACAACAGCCACAACATTAAAAATTAGCCACAACGTTAAATTGATCAGCCACAACATTAAAGGGACACTATAGTCACCAGAACAACTACAGCTTATTGAATTTGTTCTGGTGAGTAGAATCGTTGCAGAATGCAGCGTTTACATTACAGCCTAGTGATAACTTCACTGGCCACTCCTGTGTCATGGCTGCCTAAAATGCATCCAAACATTCAGTGTCTCCTCCCTCTGCATGCAGACACTGAACTTTCCTCATAGAGATTCATTGATTCAATTCATCTCTATGAGGAGATGCTGATTGGCCAGGACTGTGTTTGAATTGTGCTGGCTCTGACCCTGATCTTCCTCCTTGTCAGTCTCAGACAATCCTATGGGGAAGCACTGTGATTGGATCAGGCCACCACTTCTGATGATGTCAGCAGACCGGTTGCTATTCTGAGGCAAACAGCATGCATAGCTACAGCTTCAGATTTTGCTATATTTAAGGAGGCATGAGGGGCCCAGGGGGGTTAGATGGTGGTTTTAATACTATAGGGTCAGGAATACATATTTGTGTTCCTGACCCTATAGTGTTCCTTTAAAATCAACTGCCTAATATTATGTTGGTCCCCTTTCTGCTGCCAAAATAGCTCTGATGCATCGAGGCATGTACTCCACATGTTTTTCAACAAGAAACAAAATAGCTCTTCTGTGTGATTGGATCAAACAGGCTAGCCTTTGCTCCACACATGCATCAATGAGCTGATTCACATTCACTGGTTGTCCTTCCGTGCATCAATTTTGGTAGGTACTAACCACTGCATACTGGGAGGATCCCACAAGACATGCCATTTTGGATATGGTCTGACCCAGTCATCTAGCCAGCACTATTTGCCCTTGTCAAAGTCACTCAAAGTTTTTCACTTGTCCATTTCTCATGCTTTCAACACATGAAATTGAAGTATTGACTGTTCACTTGCTGGCTAATATATCCCAACCCTTGACAGGTTTCCATTGTGTCGTTATGCAATTTACCTGTCAGTGGTTTTAAGTAGTGGTGTTAAAATGTCAGTTTTAGGTATATCTGATACAGAAGCGTTGGTGCTCAGATAAGTGTCAACAGCTTGACTACTTTCCATAGAATAATGCTGTGGGATGGTTTTGGCATTACAACCACTACAGTGGGGTTTGAATAAATTACCTTTCATTTTTTGTTGTATGTATTGGGGCTGATGTGTACTATAGTCATTGCTGCCACCCAAAAGTTTAAGCGCAAGACCTAATTCTTTGTTATTTTGTGTTTTAAGCTGGTTTCACGCATGGGCCTCCAACAGGCTCGGACGTCATGACTTGTCATGACCAGATTAATTTGAATAAGGATGTCGGACACACTGAACATTGAGAAGAGAAGCATCTTCTGAGAAAGTCTGAAGATATAGGACGAAATGTATTGAGCCAAGACCCCCACGAACTGGACTTGTGAATTGTCATCTTGCACCCAGTGCATGAAAGAGATGGAAGTCCTCCAACCTAGGCCGTTGGATTGAGCCCTTGTTGGCATTGCTTTCTTTGCACATAGCTTTGCATATGTGTAATTGTGTTTTAGTGTGTTTTAACTGTTGTTTTATTCAGTACTGATTAAACTTTACTACACTATGATCACTTTTTCCATTCATTTGCAAATATGAGATTACCTCCATTTTAATGGAACGTGTTTAAAGTGATATCCTCACACCAGAGTGGTAACTTTATTATTGGTACAGTTTATTAATGCTTGTGTTGTGGCGCCCTATCCTGCAAACAGGGCTTTCTATATACATTTTTGTTGTGTGTTACTTTAAGGAATTGGGAGTCATCCTGTTTTTAAGTGACAACTGTGTTGCACTTGACCTTCACAAGCATGTTTGCTTGTATTTGCACTATTTTACCATGATTAAAAAATAAAATATGCCCAAATAAAATGCAAGAAGAATTGTAAGAATGGTAAATTGTTACTGAAATAGTTATATTTATGCTGCTTTGCCATTCTCATCTAATTGTAGAAAGTATAATTAGAAAATTGCACTGTAGGAAAATGAAACATTCATTAATTTTATAGACTAGCATTTTTATGAATTGTAATTAAATTACAGAGTATTCATTTATCATCATTGAGCAAGTCTAGTAATTTAATTGAAACATAGTGAACTTTAGATTAAAGCTCATAGGACTGGAAACCAGCATTTATACCCATAAAGATGTAAAAGAATTTGAAATGTGTTCCAACTATTACCAACTATAGTAAAGCATCACAAAAATATACTAGAATTATCATTATATTTTCTTTTAATAGAATACATTTCTGGCATATGTAAAATTGTTACTTTTTTTTTTTTGGAACATCTGTCTAGCTCACCAGTTCCCAAATTAATTCACCTGTGGCAAGCAAATCAATGTAAGATTTACAATCTGCATGATTAGTGCAAATGATTTTCAGGTCCTATAAATGGGTCTTACAGCTGATTGACAGTGAGTGTAAAGAGAGGTCACAAATTAATCGTTAACGAAAAAAGGAAGACAATTTGATGGTAGGAAACTGTGATTGATAGATCTACTGGTTTCTGCAGCTAAGATAGTCATTACTATTACCTCCAGAAATGCTGCACTGGGAATCGGATATGTCATGTAAGCATGTGGTGCCCCTCTGACACCTCAGATGAAATCCTTTTCATCTGGCAGTTGCTGTCTCGCTGATTTTGTGTTGTAATCCTATTACAAAATTAAAGGAGCACTAAACCCCATAACATTTGTCTGTGATGGTGGAATTAAATAATTACTTTGAAACAGATCTTGGAATTGTCGAGTTACTTAATTTGCCTTTGATGGATTATTGGGACTGGTGGTTATCACTATACAAACACGTCTGCTGTGTAACTCCACACTGCTTTATACTCACTATAGGCCACAAGCTAATAGAGAGATGTAATAGAAACTGACTGGCTGCTAAAATGCTTGAAGTGGTGGAATCAGAAAAAGTCAAGGCTCCTGATCTAAGGAATGGTGCTATTGCCAGCAACATGAAATCCCCTTAGGGGTGGTGAATGTGACAAAGCAAACTCATGGTTCTAGGGCACCTGTCTAAGTCCTGGGTCCTGCTTAAAGTCACTTTGTAGTTAATACTACTTTGCCTCACATGACTCCAGTGTGAGTAGATTAGCCCAATTCCTGTGGCTTTTCTGCTCGCCATTTGCTATTCATCTCCACAGTGGCGTAACTTTTTCTCATCCTAAGCATGGACCTGAGTGGGATTGTACGGGGATTACCAAAGTATGATTCTTTGTTGGGCTTGGCTGAGTGTGATTATGTTGGTTGGAGAGTGTGATATGTAGGTGTGTCATTGGTGGAGTGTGATTGTGTGTATTTGTGTGGTTTGCTGATTGTGACTGTATATTGGGTTTAATTGTTTAGTTTTGACACTGCATTTTATTGTATTGTGTTTTTTTTATCACATTAATTTAGTATTATATATATTAACAATGCCCTTACAACAGATTATTTAAATACACTTCAGCTAACTTAGCACTAACACTATTTAATTTATCTCCCACTTTTGAATTAGTGTGGGACCCAGCGATAATGGGGTACTGTAAAGTAGTGGTATGGCCATATGGTGGAACTAAATCTCCATATTTGTTTGCCGAGAGGTGAATTTAAGTAGTCTTATAAAATGTAGAACTGTATTTTTATGTGTGTGCTTTACCTTAATCTGTATGTTCGAGAACCAGTCAGTATCTGGTGTGACCACCATTTGCCTCATGCAGTGCAACATGTCTCCTTCGCAGTTGATCAGGTTGTTGATTGTGGCCTATGGAATGTTGGTCCACTCCTCAATGGTTGTGCGAAGTTGCTGGATATTGGCAGGACCTGGAACACGTTGTCGTATACGCCGATCCAGATCATCCCAGAAATGCTCAATGGGTGACATGTTCAGTGAGTATGCTGGCCATGCAAGAACTGTGATGTTTTCAGCTTCCAGGAATTGTGTACAGATTCTTGCAACATGAGGCCGTGCATTATCATGCTGCAACATGAGGTGATGGGCATATATGAATGGCACAACAATGGATCTCAGAATCTCGTCACGGTATCTCTGTTGCCATCAATAAAATGCACCTGTGTTCATTGTCCATAACATATGCCTGCCTATACCATAACCCCACCGCCACCATGGCCCACTCGATCCACAAAGTTGACATAAGCAAACCACTCACCCACACGACGCCTTACACGCTGTCTGCCACCTGCCCTGTACAGTGAAAACCGGGATTCAATCGTGAGGAGAACACCTCTCCAAAGTGCCAGATGCAATCAAATGTGAGCATTTGCCCACTCAAGTCAGTCACAATGACGAACTGCAGTCAATTTTAGACCCCAATGAGGACGACGAGCATGCAGATGAGCTTCCCTGAGACAGTTTCTGACAGTTTGTGCAGAAATGCTTTAGTTATGCAAACCGATTGTTGCAGCAGCTGTCTGGGTGTCTGGTCTCCGACGATCTTGAAGGTGAAGATGCTGGAGGGGGAGGTCCTGGGCTGGTGTGGTTACACGTGGTCTGCGGTTGTGAGGTCGGTCGGATTTTGCACATTTTAGAGTGGCCTTTTATTGTGGCCAGCCTAAGGCACACCTGTGCAATAATCATGCTGTCTAATCAGCATCCTATTATGCCACACCTGTGAGGTGGGGTGCATTATCTCGGCAAAGGAGAAGTGCTCACTAACACAGATTTAGACAGATTTGTAAACAATATTTGAGAGAAGTAGGCCATTTGTGTATAAATAAAAAGTCTTAGATCTTTCAGTTCAGCTCATGAAAAATGGGGACAAAAACAAAAGTGTTTTATTCATAATTTTTGTTCAGTGTATTTATATATATATATATATATATATATATATTATATGAAATCCAGCGCACTCGCTCATTCACTAAACAGCAATTTTAAATCTCACAGAATGTAATAGTTTTATTTAAATAACACCTCAAAAAGTAATAGGCAGCCCGATGACGGCAGCACCCAACCGCGCCCTCGTTGATATCTGCCTGGATTCCTCAAGGCATCATATCACCAACACTGCACTACACTTAAATCGCAAATGAAATTTAATGTAGATAAAGGCAAAGTTATGCAATTCGAGTTAAAGAATGCACCAGAAACTTACACCCTAAACAGCAGTGAATTAGGGATAACCACACGAGAAGCAATTGTTATAGACAACAAACTAGGCAACATTGTGCAATGTCAATCAGCAGTTGCTAGGGCCAGTAGGATATTGTAATGTATAAGAAATTGCATATTCTTGGGATGAAAATATAATTTTGCCTTTTTATAAATAAATCTTAAAAGCACATCTTTTACAGTAAGAACAATAAGGATGGAGAATGCTTTTTTTGTCGGACAAGATGGTTTTATCTGTATAGATGTTTAAACAGCAGCTGGATGAATACATGCAAAAACATAATATTCAGGGATATATTTAATTTGTGGGAAAATTATTATTATTATAATTTATATAGCGCCAACAAATTAATAGTTTCTTGATCCAAGATGACTGCCATTCTGATGTAAAAAAGGAATTTTTTCCTAGGTTTTTGTAAAATTGGAAAGGGCTTGAAACTGAGTTTTTTTTCCCTCTTTTGAATCAACAGCAAAAACAGATGTGAGAAAGGCTAAACGTTATGGCCGCATGTCTCTTTTCAGCCTATGTAACTATGTAATTTGGTATTCCGGAAGTGAACTCTTTATCTGTTTCAAACATCATTTTACTTCTGTTTTGCAGATTGTTGTTATTCTTGCATCTTACATATTTTTATAAGCATCTTGTATATTTTCAGTAAGCCAGGATTGTCAATAAATAAATAATTCCACTGGCATGATTAATATTTCACAAGAAACTCACTATAAACAACAGTTCAATCAAATGTAGAAAATAGTAACAATTCATTATCATAATTGAACAGAAGCTTACTGCAATACTGAGGAAGGTAGATGAACTGCATATAAGGCAGACGTCATAGATATAAAGTATAAGCCTCTGCTATCCCATGATACTTTTAGAGATCTGTAATCCTATAATCTATAAATCTTGTACTATAATACTGAGCTTAACTGAACAATATTAATCAGCCCTACTGAGACAATAGCTCATACATAAAAAAAGAAAAATCCATTATTGGTTTCATCAACAACAAAAATTCAACTCTTTCTAACCAATTCTCAATAATGCTGTGCTCATATACATCACTATCAGAAAAAGTTATATATAGTCCAAATATTTCCTGTGTTGCAGCATACATCGTGCAAAATGTTCTGGCCTTTTTAACTTGCCACAAGGGTCATCTCATGTAAGGTATGACATGGTACTCAGAAATATTAGAATTTTGGACATACATAACTAATAGGTCACACTATGCAATCATCTGATATTAGTGCCTTAATATAATTAAACCACTCTACACTTATCTAGCACCATTAGTGTGATCAAATATTACTGGATACTATTTCATGTAGAAGACACTAAGGCAGATATGGAATGTGTCATCTTAATGCTGTCACAAATTATAACTTCAAGCTAACAAATTTACTTTGTGCTTCCTAAAAATAAAATATTATCCAGAATCCAGTCGATGACCTGGAATGATGAAGAATTTTGATCAAAAGGAAGAAAATATTAAAAAGACACTATAGTGACCAAAACAACTTTATCTTAATGAAGCAGTTTTGGGGTATAGATCATGCCCCTTTAGTATTAGTGCTCAATTATCTGCCATTTAGGAATTCAATCCCTTTGTTTATTCAGCCCTAGTCACACCTCCCTGCAAGTAACATGCACAGACTTCCAAAACAGTTCCTGTAAAGAGTCATTGAATGTTTACACTTCCTTTATTGCAAATTCTATTTAAATTAGCAGATCTCCTGCTCTGTTAATAGCTTGCTAGACATTGTAGGAGCATCCTGTATGTAACTAGATTTCAATTTACGGTGCAGGAGATAAAAACTTTTAAAGTAGGGGCGTGGCCTGGAAGCCGTCGGAGATGGCCGCTTAACTTCGGAGCTCCGACCCGCGCAGCATTGTAAGCAGCACTAAACGCCGCAATACTCTCCCGATGGGGCGCACCAAACGGGCAGACACCCACCAGACCCCCAGGAGACCACTGAACAGCCCGCACGCCGGTTCCCTGGACGGCTACCTGCAAACACCGAGCAGCCAGCCACGCGGCACACAAGGCCCCAAAATGGCCGACGGCCAGTGCTCACCGCCGGAGACGGAACCCCAAGCGCTATCCCTCGCGGACATAAGAGCTGATATCAGGGCCCTTACTGCAACCATGAAGGACGACCTCAAAAGTACCTCGGACACGCTCCATGAGGCGATTAGAGCGGAGGTCGCCATCTTAGGAAACGAATTGGCAGCACATGGTAACCGCATTCAGACCCTGGAGGCCTCAGAACAGGCAATGTCTAGCCGCATAGAAGCTAATAACTTAGCAATTACCCGACAGGGGACTATCCTTCTGCACCTTAGAAGACAAGCTGAAGATCTGGATAACAGAGGACGCAGATCTAATATAAGAATCCGCAACCTCCCTGAATCCAATGGAGAAGAAGACGTGGAGGCTATACTCTCCGCCCTCTTCAAAGGTATACTAGGCCCAGACGCACCGCAACATATCCAATTCGACAGAGCTCACAGGGCCACAAGACCGCGAAACATTGACAATTTTCCCAGAGACATTATCTGCTGCTTGCATGAATTCAAACTAAAAGAACTGATAATGTCCAAGGCCCGCTCCAAACAGTCCTGGCCGTTTCAAGGCTCAGAAGTGGCCCTCTACCAAGACCTGTCACCCCTCACTCTTGAGGCCCGCAGGGCACTCCGGCCGGTAACCCAACTTCTGAGAAGCCGCAACATCCCCTATAAATGGGGCTTCCCCTTTAGCTTACTGGCCCGCCATGATAACGAATGGATCCCGATCCGGTGGCCCGAAGAAGTACCGATATTCCTGAGGCGACTAGGCCTGCCGCCCACGGAGGTTGAAGACTGGATCCTGAGGCCGACAGAACCACGCCCTGGCCCGATGGCACAAAGACTTGCACGACGCCGCAGAGAGGAATCGCCACACAGACCGCCGGCGCACCGGCCACGCAACCCGGCCCAGCGGGCTGACTAACGACCTGGCACTGAGGTGGACGACCTGGCGTCTCCCCCGGCTGGTAGGACAGAGGCATCCTGGCGACTGAGATCATGACAGCTAAGTACATTTATGTTCTTACACTGACAAATATCGACTCTGACCTGTGACTATTGACTTTACCCACCTGCACCACACGCTAGTGCTGTTGGCATAGACTGACTCCCTGCGGACTGTTGCCACCCACCCGACGACATCACCCACACCTGAAGTGGTCAGGGGCACTTACGCACCACCGAGACATTGACAATTTGGCACTGTTGAATGGAAGGGGTGGGATCCTGGATGCTACTTGGGAGGGGGGGTGAAAGTTGGGACATGGGACCTTACCGCTTAATACTGTAGTGACACTACACCCGGATCACTGCCAAACTAGGGGTACAACCCGATGCTACTCCAGGCTCTACTGGAGGACTGTGACTGTGGGCGAGGGGGATCGGGGCAATGTTGAATGTTGAAAGGGTAAAATGCTTGAGGCGGGAGGGAGAGGGTGGGGAGGATGAAAATGTATAATGATGGTAAAGATGGTTGTATAGCACGGAGCCCACTGAGCACTGTACTTAGCACAGGAAAGTCTAGGGATCACTAGATCAGACAGGTACTGTATATGGAGGGATTAAACCCAGTGAAACCCCGGACACACATCCCTGACTTAGCTTGAACGCCTCAACCACCCCACTCTTAACGCGAACTACCCCACACTCCAGACCGCACTCGCACTGCAGAGACAGGCACCCAGGAATCACACCCATTGTCACGGACCGAAGCCTAGAAGACGCACCCCACCACCATGACGACGACGAACTATAACGACCTATGCTTCACCTACGAATAACCTAACTGACTTAGACTTGCCCGATGCCACCTGAAAGCTGACTGACTATGAGACCCTACAGAGCCTGGTCCACCGGACGGGGGAGACTCTACTAACGCAATTGTAGATAGTGCTGACCCAGACCCAGAGGGAGAGTACATAACCGCTAGTACCACCAGCAACAAAGTGCACACGAAACGCTATATTTTCAGCGGGACAGGTAATCCACCTGAGACTTCCAGACACACCCGCACACCACTTCGACTTGGCGAAGGCCACGACCCGAACCAAGCCCGTGTAAACCAGAACCACTGAGGGGGCCACAGCCGCGGCTACTCCGGTACATACCGTGTAGTGGTACGGCTCTGGACACCCACCCAGTTACACGGGACCACATCCTATACAAAAGGGTACACCAATACCTACTACATAAATTGGTATACACACACACACAGACACACCCTACATAACTGCCACACACACTCCCCCACCACCACACACGACTAACCACCCGCACGCACTCCAGGGGACGGCCGAACACAGGTAGACACACAAGCGCCTGCGGAGACACACCCGCAGTCGTTATACGACTGTGACGCTGAGTCGCGAGGGACCTCATACCCACAGCGCTCTAACTCTTCGCTGGACGCCCCGGGAGGTGCTCACCTGGCCCCCCCCCCTCCTACCTCTCTCTCCCCCTTCTGCGCTCTCCCTCCTTCCTCTTGCCCCCGCTCTTTCTCCCTGCCGCCCTGCGGCGACTGATCCGGCAGGCCCCGGCCCCGTTCCCGCTCGCAAGAAGGAGAGACCCCTAGCGGGAGACGCAGAGCGGACCGCCTACAGCTGACCGGCGAGTGGGACGCGACAATGGCCTACTCTCCGGCACCCCTGATCATTACGACGCAGAACTGCAGGGGCCTCAACACCCCGGAAAAGAGATCACACCTCTTGAAAACCCTCAAGAGACAACACGTTTCGTTTGCTCTCCTGCAGGAGACTCACCTGAGAGCTGAGGCAAACTCGCTACTCAAAAACCGACATTACCCGCTAAACTTCTACAGCAACCACCCCACAATGCGAAAAACGGGTACAGCTATCCTGATCGCAGCCAACCTCCAGTTCGTACCCACAGACCATCTGTCGGACGGCGATGGCAGATACGTATTCGTTAAAGGGATCCTGGCGGGAAGGACGTATACAATAGCGAACATTTACACCCCGAACTCGGGACAAGCCAGCTTCCTCCGTAGGACACTGAGAAAGTTAGCCAACTTCACGGAAGGAGTGCTGATAATGGGAGGCGACCTAAACGTCCCACTAGATCCTCTGGTCGATACATCGATGGGACGGAGTAGTGTCCCTGACTCAGCCCTGCAAACTATTCGACGATCCCTCAGAACGCTTCGCCTGACAGACGCATGGAGGGCGCTCCATCCTACCGACCGGGACTACACCTATTACTCCACGCTACACCATAGGTATTCCCGGATCGACTACTTATGCATACAGCAGGAAGGACTCACATTCCTCCGAAAGGCTGACATCCACTCGACCCCCTGGTCGGACCACAGTGAAGTGAGGGTAGAACTGGAATCACCACTTTATCGCCCAGCTAGGATGACTTGGAGACTCAATGACGCCCTACTCCAAGATGTCCCGTCGAGAACGTTGATTGCGGATCACATTCGTCGATACTTCGAGGAGAACTCCACAGAAGACGTTTCGGACATAACCATCTGGGAGGCGCACAAAAGTGTCCTGAGGGGCCACCTCATCAGAATGGCCACACAAAAAAAGAGGGAGGCAGGCGCACAGATTAAGGACCTCACCAGACAGATAGCAGATCTGGAACAGATACACAAAAGAACCCAACACGACCCAACTTACCGTGAGCTGACCCTGAAAAGGAAACAACTCACAGACATCCTGGAACGAAACCACATGAGACAGGTGCAACGTTCAAAGGCATTCTTTTACACGCATGCTAACAAGGGGGGCAAACTTCTCGCCCAAATGCTCAGGGGACCGCAGAAGCAGGCGCAAGTGCACGCCCTGCGCACTGGACAGGGCAAACTCACACAATTCCCAGAAGACATCGCCAACGAATTCCGGAGATATTACTCACAACTATACCACATCCCTGCAACAGATGGTGACACCGGTATCGCACAGCAGAGAATTGACACCACCAACTACCTACAAGGGTTCAACCCAGACGCCCTCACCCCAGAAGAAGCGGAGGGTCTTGAAGCGCCCATCACCGAAGGGGAACTTAAGCTGGCCCTAAAATCGGCAAAAAATGGTAAGGCACCGGGCCCGGACGGGTTCCCGGTGGAATACTACAAAAAATTTAGCGATGACCTAATACCGAGATTAGTAAACGCCCTAAACAACCTACGTGATGGAGCTTCCTTTCATAAGGAATCCCTAGCGGCGACGATCACAGTGATACCCAAACCAGGGAAGAACACGGAACAGGTGAGTAACTACCGCCCAATCTCCCTCATCAACTCTTCTCGAAGATACTCTCCCTCCGTCTGCAGGCCTTCATACCTAGACTGGTCCACCCTGACCAGACAGGCTTCATCCCGGGCAGGGAAGCCAGAGATAGTACGCTCCGACTCTTCATGCTACAACACCTGGCGAAACACCTGCAGAAGAAGCTACTTTTACTATCCACGGATGCGGAAAAAGCATTTGACAGGGTGAACTGGCACTTCATGATGGAGACACTGAGGAAGGTCGGTGTCGGAGAGGGAATGATGACCTGGATCCAGACGCTGTACCACCAACCTAATGCCAGAGTCAGGGTAAATGGAGCCCTCACGGACAGTTTCGAGATACGAAACGGAACCAGGCAAGGGTGCCCACTCTCGCCACTCTTGTTCGCGCTCACCCTGGAACCGTTCCTTGACAAAATCCGCAACAACCCCCGGATCCTAGGCCTTACGCATAAGACTCAGGAACACAAGGTAGCTGCCTATGCAGATGATATGCTGTTCTTCTTAGCCGAACCCCTTGAGTCGCTCCCACAACTCATGAGCGAATTCCGGTTGTATGGTACACTATCGGGGCTTAAGCTCAACCTGCCCAAATGCGAGGTCTTGAATGTGACGGTCAGGGGAGAGGAATGCGCCACCCTGCAACGCCAGTTTCCGTTCCACTGGTGCACGGAATATATGACATATCTCGGGCTCCGGGTCACACCTGAAGCTAGAGATATATACGCACAGAACTACACACCCCTCCTGACAGACATCCTGGACGACCTTAAGAGATGGAACTTCAACCACATCTCCTGGCAAGGTCGTATAGCAGTCATAAAAATGAACATCCTACCAAGGATATTATATAAGTTCCACACCATACCTCGCACAATCCCACCGGCATTCTTTAAAACCCTCCGCTCAGCATTCCTCAGATATATATGGAAGGGAGAGAGAGCTAGGATCAAGCATGACACACTCTGCCTCCCCAAACCGTGGGGAGGACTGGCCCTGCCTAACCTCCACAAATACTACCAAGCCACGGTTCTACAACGCGTCAGAGACTTGCACCTGGCGTCCCCCCACAAACGGTGGACCTCCTTAGGCCGGGAATTGGCGGACAACCACCTACACCTCTTCCTATGGTACAAGGAGGCAGACGCCAAGAAGGACCTCGGGGAGGACTCGCCAATCACCCAGACCCTTAGGACATGGACCAGACTGAGACAAACTTCCTATATCTCACCTACCCCGAGCCCCCTGATCCCCATTGCTCATAACACGTACATAGGCGACGGAATACCGCCTCCAGCATGGCCGCTACCAAACCAAGACGGGTTCATCCCACTACATATGGCGATCACAGACAGGGGGATGAAGACGCTACAGGACATATCGGAAATAGAGAGACCCACGTTGATGCACCAATTCCATTATGCCCAACTCAAACACTTTTATCACAACTTACCGCATAGAAATAGACTGCATAGAGACTTAACGTGGTTTGAACAGCTATGCTACCAGACACCCGAGGCAGAAGGTACAGTCTCCACAATATACCAGCGACTGGCGACGGGAGAGAGGGAGAGGAAAGATACCTTCAAGAGGCGCTGGGAAGATGCACTGAACAGAGAATACACAGAAAGTCAATGGGAGCAAGTATTATTGCTGCAACATAAGAGCTCCTCTAGCTCACAATACCAGGAGACGAACTACAAGTTGCTATCTCACTGGTACCGCACCCCATCTCTGCTACACCGAATCAGCCCAGAAATTCCAAACACATGCTGGAGATGCGAGACGGAGACAGGGACCCTACAACATATCTGGTGGGAATGCGACGGTATTAAGCCATACTGGGTGAAGGTTGGAGACGAAATACAAAAGATACTAGGCGAACCTCAGAACCTGACGGCAGACCTAGTTCTACTGCACCACACGGACAAATCGCTCTCAGCTTACAAAAAGTCGATCCTCCGACACCTCTTGAACGCGGCGAAGGCACTGATACCGCTGCTCTGGAAGAAGACGCACCCGCCGACGATCGGACAATGGAGACGTAAAGTGGATGATATCCAAAAAGCTGAATCCCTAATAGCCAACCTGCTGGGCAAACAAGAAAAGCATGCGGATCAATGGGGACCCTGGTTCTTCTACCGCTCGCAAAACACAGATGATGACTGAAGGGGTTGTGGGAATACGGGGCCCGGGCCTGCCTGATACAACTTCCCTACCTCCACTCCGATCTGCCATATCCCCGCCAGGGACCGGGGGACAGGTGGGCAGGGACCCCGGTGAGACCAGAGAGGAGGCCCCACCACGGTTGGGAATAGACACCCGGGGGATGGAGTCAAGGGAACGCTACCAGCGCATAGAGTAACCAGACTAGCACGCAACGCGCGTAAGGAGATGACTATTTTCTTATATTATAGAATACACACACACACTGACAACCGAGACAACACGAGAGAGACTGACATCACACTGAACCGCACGGGGGGGGGGGGCGGGCGGGCGGGGGGACAGGAAGAGGTACATTGGGAACACACACCACACATACCACCACACGCACATACCAACACCTAAGACCACCTAAATTGACACCCACACATACACCAGAAGCAAGACTAGCCCGGAGATGACTCCACAGACGCTGGGTGTCTTAGCAGACAGAGGGACGACGGAAACGTACTGGCTACGGAACACAGGGAACGCATAACCCGACAGCTACCACCTAGAAAGCAGGGACGAATAGGGGTGCAGGGGGTCCACAGACGCTACCCTAGCCCCGTTCTCTACACTGGACACCCTGATACCAGCAGAACACATGAACAAACCACTGGTGAGTCGTATTAACTCCCAAACGCAGAACTACCTCAAGGCTCCACATAACTCCCACCGACGGATACCGGGGAAGGGGGTGGGGGAACGGATGCCTCATGCACCCCAGAGAACACACGGTAATAAGATCGTGACAGCTAACCCCTGACCCAGCCTAGTAGTGAACTGTATCCAGTACTGCCATTCACACCACAACTGCAACCTGATACCTACCAACCCAAGCTCAAGTAGGGATATATAGGCCCATACCCGGAGCGCTGGACCCACCATCCGAACTCCGAACCAAGTCTTAGACCCTGGTGTATGAGGGGGTTGGATAGGTCGCTAAACAGACACCTAGAGCATGTATCTCTCGACACGTCCCTTTATGAAAGGCTATGGATACTACGCTCAATGTTACTTCCAATGGCTCTCCCCGAGATCCGAGGGGCCACACACGGGGGGCGGGGGGGAGGTATGGGGGGAAGGAAAACAGTAAACAAAATGTTAACATGTTGGTAGTTAATGGTGATAATCAATGTTAATTAATGATGATATGCTTGTGTTCAAAGGTGACCTGTGTGTCGCTTCACTTGAAAAGATGACTTACAAATTTTGCATGTTACCGTTGATGTTTTGATCGCCGGGACCTGCGTGTCCCGCTTAATGTCCACTTTAAGTTGACTAAATGAACATATCACTTAAATAAACACATATTTACAAAAAAAAAAAAAAAAACTTTTAAAGTAAGTTACATCTGATTGAAAGTGAAACCAATTTTTTTCATGTAGGCTGTGAAGCAGGGAAGGTGTGGCTAGGGCTGCATAAACAGAAACAAACGGGATTAAACTCTTAAATAGCAGAGAATTAAGCAATGAGACTGCAGGGGCATGATCTATACACTATAACTGCTTCATTAAGCCAATGTTGCTTTGGTGACTATAGTGTCCCTTTAATTTGAAAAATAAAGCAAGATCTTATAGGTTGATCTCAACTAAAGCCCTAGGAAGAACAAAATATTGATACTTTTCTTTATATAATATTTTGCTACTTTTGTGCAAGCATTTGAGAGCAGGGCAGACTAGATGGGCCGAATGGTTCTTATCTGCCGTCACATTCTATGCTTCTATGTTTTTTTTATTTCATGGCCATTATTTTTTTCTTTATATACTTCGATATTTTTAGACCATTTTTTCATAGTTCAATAAGAAATGGCCTGTTGCTTATATACAGCTAATAAAACCAGATCCAGTCTTGCTGTATACAACTATTTAAATATAATTTCTCGCTTTAGAATATAACTGTGTAACCAGACAGCATCAACATTAGGTAATATATAATATGTAAACAGGTGACTTTCAAACAAAAAGTAAAGCATGTTTTGCTCAACGCTACATTTCCTTGATGCCAAAGGCTTACCTTTTGGGCTGATTATATGGTCCCAAATCACTCACCAAGATAATGGTATCGGTTCCAATACATGCTTGCATTCTTTTGTTGTATGTTGTTTGTTCTGTGCTTTATCTAACACTGTTGGTCTGTAGTTTATAAGGGCAAAGCTGTCCCTACTGTGTCTATTATAGTGTCTAATTGTAAGCATGTGTCTTCTACAATTATACTTGTTTAGAAATGTAAAAGTTGAAATAGTGTGGCACTCTTGGGAAAAAGTTATAGGAACCAATGCACCTCCCGGTACTCTGTAGTAGAGGCCCGCAACCTCTCAATAAGTAGAATATAAAGCAAAATCCACAGGTTTCAACAGGTCGGATGCAATGTGCAATTTATTTAGGCAGTGAACACAAAACACCAACCAATGATTGGACCGGAATTTTGTATTTTGTTGTGTTCGCTGGGTTTTGCTTTATAAAAATTCAATCGATAAACTGTGATGTGCGAACAACTGAACGGGGAATTTATAAAGTTTTAGTCTAAAATAGCCAAACTGGAAAAAAAATATCCAGCTAAGTTATTTTTCTAGTTCATCTATTTAATTTAATTTGGTTGTTAGTTCTTCACAATTTGTGGTAATAATATGGTTGTGCTGCTTTGAACACAGTCCCTGTATCCAAACCTGTTAAAAGAACAAGTTTGGACAATGAATACTGAAATTTGTAAAGCAATAATTACTTAGCATGTACGGCTTGTTTGGGATCCTGAGAGTTAGCCTTTATTTTTAACATACCAATATTTTCCTACTCCTACAATAGCTAGGAGTGGTTGTCTAAAGGGATTTCCTCTGCTATATTCCTAAAGATTTTATCAGCTATTATGTGGTTACTGCCCCTATTTACTTCCATAAGTCATTATAATTGTATATTAAAACAGTGAAAGGCAGTATAAAGAACTTCCCATGTGATTCATTAGTAGATACATCTGAATGGAAAGTGTGTAGTTTTTCTTGCTTCCTTTCTATATGTGCTTAGTATTTTTTTTTTATTAGTTGCCATTATTATTTATTTTTATCACTGCATTTTATTCACTGCTTCCATTCACCTGTAGTATTTCTTCCTCTTTGTAGTACTATGTTCTAGCTCCCTTTCTCTAATCTGGTCTATTTCCCCATTTATTTTTTCCTAACTTTTCTGTCTGTTGGGGTTTCCATATGTATGTCATATCCTTTTCTTGTATACTGCCCCGCATCCCACCTGCTTTGTCTCCACACTCTGATTCCCCAATTTCAGCCCTCACTGGTTCTCTACTAAAATTCTGAAGTCTTCGTTACTGTCCCTTCACTCTGATTCAATTTTCCATTTCTCCCTTTCCCCATTTAGTCTAATATTCTATCACACGCACTTTGGAGCTTCAATAATCTTGTTGTGCTTGGGAAGGGGACTGCAAGTACCAAAGATTAAATTCTCATTTTGACTGTGTTGGGATTTTACTGAAATTTCAACCCAGTCAAGAGATATACTGAGACAAAGTAGTGACTACATTTGTCTCTGTATATTTCCTCTGCCTGACACTTCTAGACACTGGGTGAAGTCACTGCTGTCTAGAAGTGCCAATCCCCTAAACAATTACCAGGGACTGCTGCAGGGAATTGGCTCTGTCTATGGAGAAATCCTTGGTCTCGCAGTATCCTCCGTAGATCTCAATTCTGTACTCTCAGTGAGTACAAGAGTGATGTTGGCTCCTGGTGCTGAAGCACCAGGAGCTGAAGAGGAACCACCGAAAGAAGATGGCTGCACCCATGTGGGACAGATTAATGTAAATAGAACTCACCTTTACTTGCCTCCTTCCCCCCAGCCACCGGAACCCCAGTGGATGCCGGTCCTTTATTTAGGACCCGGCACTGCAGTTACATTTAGTTAGGCACAGAACCCACCTGTCGGGACTTCCGGGTTGAAAACATTTGGAGCTTCATCTTACTCGCCCTGCATAAGCTGTTAGTCTCTGAACTGTATCTGTTTTTCTTATAGTAATGTAGTACATTTAAAGGCTTTGACGCCTGGTGGCACAGGTTTGTGCACAGAGAGGTTGAGGCATTAGTAGTAGTCCTACTTCCCCAAAAAACATTATTATTATTATTTTTTTTAAAGAGTACTAAACCTTCTGAACCCCCCTCATCTGTTATATATGCTCCCAACATGGTGAGTCTCACATATTCAATATCACCCCTATTGATCCCCGCAGCAACACCCTACTAACTGAGATAATCCAACATTCCTCCTAGCATCACCCAGGAGGGAGAAGAGACAGCATGGAGGGAGAAGAGACAGCATGGAGGGAGAAGAGACAGCATGGAGGGAGAGGAGACAGCATGGAGGGAGAGGAGACAGCATGGAGGGAGAGGAGACAGCATGAAAGGAGAGGAGACAGCGTGCAGGGAGAGGCGAAGAGGACGGAGAGGAGACAGCATGGAGGGAGAGGAGAAGAGGAGGGAGAGGAGCAAGAAAAGAGCTGCTCCGGACACTCCCATCAACATGATCTCAAGCAAGCCACCCTCCTGCACACAAAAGGTATTTTAACAGGAGGGTGGCTGTAAATATAAATATGGCATGTATGTGTATATGTGTCTTTGTATGTCAGATTGTGTATGTATGTGTCAGGGTGTGTATATATAAGTGTGTGTATATCAGTGTGTCAGGGTGTGTATTTGTGTGTGTGTAGTTCTGTGTGTCACGGTACATATATATATATATATATATATATATATATATCAGTGTGTGTATATATATATCAGTGTGTGTGTATATCAGTGTGTGTGTATATCAGTGTGTCAGGGTGTGTATTTGTGTGTGTGTATATCTGTGTGTCATGGTATATATATATATCAGTGTGTGTATCTGTGTGTGAGTATCAGTGTGTGTGTATATGTCAGTGTGTGCGTGTATCTATGTGTCAGGGTGTGTATATATTAGTCTGTGTGTATCTGTGTGTCAGGGTGTGTGTGTATCAGTGTGTAAGTATCTGTGTAATAGGGTGTGTAAATATCAGTCTGTGTGTATCTGTGTGTCAGGGTGTGTGTATTTTAGTGTGTGTATATGTGTGTCAGAGTGTATATATATCAGTGTATATCTGTGTGTATGTATCAGGGTGTGCATATATCAGTGTGTGTATCTGTGTGTCAGGGTGTGTATATGTCAGTGTGTATATGTGTGTATCTGTGTGTCAGGGTGTGTATATATTAGTCTGTGTGTATCTGTGTGTCAGGGTGTCTATTTTAGTGTGTGTATATCAGTGTGTCGGTGTTTATCTGTGTATATATCAGTGTGTGTGTATATCTATATGTCATTGTATATATCTATGTGTCAGTGTGTGTCTTTGTGTCAGGGTGTGTATTTGTGAGTGTGTGTATCGGTGTGTCACGGTGTGTGTATGTTTATATATATATATATATATCAGTGTGTGTATATATCAGTGTTTGTGTATCAGTGTGTGAGTATCTGTGTATATATCATTGTGTGCATATGTCAGTGTGTGTATCAGTCTGTGTATCTGTGTGTATGAATCAGGCTGTGTATCTGTGTGTCAGGGCCTGTGTAGTTTAGTGTGTGTATATATCAGTGTATGTGTATCAGGGTGTGTAGATATAAGTGTGTGTATCTGTGTGCCAGGGTGTGTGTGTATATATCAGTGTGTCTGTGTATCTGTGTGTCAGTGTGTATATATCAGTGTGTCAGGCTGTGTATATGTCAACTGACCAATAGATGAAACATAAGGGGGTGCAATACAAGGACTACTAACAAGCAGGATTCTTCTAGACATGTTGACTTCAGCTACTGAGGGAGACAAACCTAAGCCTGTGTTAAAGTAGTATATAGCCTGGGTCATTGATTCAAGTGTGAGATTAGGAATATCTCTATATCGTACTTAGCCAACGACTGCTGCTACAAGCATATGGAACAACTTTGAGATAGAAGATTAGATGGCATTTAGTCATTGATCCTAGTGTGAGCTTAGCTTCCCAATATACAATTGTTAAATATATTTTACCTAATTGTATTGATAGTTTATTAATACCACCTAATTTATTTGAATAAGAAAAACAAACCCACATTCATTGATCCTTATGTGAGACCTGATTACCAATATACAGTTGTTAAAATGTTATAAGGTTTTTTTAACTGTATGGAGGAAAGAAAACCCTTTGTTTGGAAACTGTGGTACTCAGTAACAAAGGAAAGACAGCTGTCTCTCTCCTAGCCTGGTTATCTAGCTAGCAGCTACTGCCAAAGATACTTTGAGCAACTTTTTGTGGGAGATTAGATATTAGCGGTCATTTTGTTATTGTTCCTAGTCTGAGACTACGTTACCAACATACAGTTGTTAAAAAATGTATTTATTAATTTTTGTTTACTGTCTGGATAAAAGAAAATCCTTTTTGTGGGGACTGTGGTGTCCAGTTACAAAGGAAAGAGACTGGGTCAATTATTCTAGTATGAGAACAGGTTTAGCTTCCTACTGTATTTAGCTGTATCTACTGCCAGAGTCACTTGAAATATTTTTTTTATTTTTTTTCATAAAGTCATGGTACAGATATCACTGTTTTGTATACACAGAATATTGAGAAGTAACAATTATCTGTATGCGTCAAATACATAGAAAACAAGAATTTGTTGATAACAATTGTCTGTATGGTTTGTGAAACAAGATGTGTTTAAGTAAATACAAAAAACAAAGAACAAAGATAACCTTGGTAAAATGGTATGGAGTGTATGTTGGAAGTTTTCCCCTTCGGTTAGCTTGCCCATGCTATTGCGTCTTGCCCAAGGGTGCGTGTGGGATCCCCCCTCATGGGGAATGCTGAAGGTACGTGCACCACCAGGACCAGATAGATGTGTAAGAGTGGCAATTCTTATGTCATGTACTAATCCACAGCCAAAATTTAGAGTGGGCAGCTGTCCTGTTCCCAAATCCACCATCAGCAGTAGTGAGTCGCCATTGAGTTTCCTTCCATTTCCATTTGTTGATAAATCCCTTATTTTGAACCTGAAATTACATCTGCTCTCTATTTTTTTTTTTTTTATTAATAAAATATGGTAAAAGGGAAAATATCACAATTAATCATTATAGAAGTAAGCTCTCCCACTTCACATTTTTTTTATATCCAGATATATAATAATCTCATTTAGCCATCTCAGAATCGGCATTGCAAAAATGCCTGATATTGCATAGCCATTAAAACAAGCCCTGTCATAATCCCCCTTTTTTCCTGCTGCTCTGGCTGCCAGAATGGTATTCCCGAATATGTTTTAGTATCAAAAGTGAAGAACAACATAAACTAATTTCTGCCAAAGTGCTTCGGAAGATCCAACATTTTTCACTACTGATGTTGAATTCCATCTTATATTGAATTGGGCTGCTCTACTCAAATACTCATTTAAGACTAAATTGATTCAAATATTTTAGGAAACTTTCACCCAGATTAATTGTCTACACCCACAAATGATTGGTGGAAAATGTATTTTTTTTAAATTATTTTTTTTTTGCCAACTATCACACATCTCTATTTAATCCTTGGCTTAATTTTGTACTCCATACAGCTTTATATTATCCTTGACATGCTTAGATTGCTCTACTTCACTAGCCTTCATCACTTCTCCTGTTGATTATGTGTCCGTAATGATTGAAAGTAGAGTCAGACCTGTCTCATTAAATTGTGGCTAACATTAGCAGGTGATATATAAATACTCTGTTACAAAGAACCCGCAGTATTTACTTTTAATATACAAGCTAAAGGCAATTTGATCTGGATCAACTTTTCTTTCCGACAGAATGTTTCGAAGCAAAAAGATAGAAAATCTATTTTTTTTTTCTTTACAAGTTTATCTCACTGAAAGTGATTGTGGGTTTGTGAGTAATGTAGCTGTTCTTTTACGTAGGATGAACTGCATGTTCTAGTGCTTAATCAGAATTAACTCTTGTAGCACCAATAAAAGTGCATTTACATAAAATGTGCAACAGAAAATAGATAGCTAGAATTGCAATGTGTTAATAAGGGGCCAAGCAGGCATTTTAAATGCCATTGAGAGAATTTATAATATGAAAACATGGCATCCTGAATACATCCAATACTCATAAGGGTTTATTCACTAAACAATCTTTTTTTTTTTTCATTTGGATTTAATTAAAGTTTTTACAGATACATTAAAGAATGCAAACTCATAAAATGTACAAAACACATTTATAATTTCCATGTAGTGACAATACAGTTATCCAATTAAACACCTTTATATAACTGAGATAAAGAAACAAGTATAAAGTTATACACAGAAAACAAAACATCAATGTGGATACAACAAGGGGTGAGTCCTCTTGGGGATAGTACTGCAAGTTAAGGATGTAATGCCCAATTTAGTACCATACTAGTTATATCTCCTGTCTGTCACTTGAATTGTGATGCTATTAGATACCTTACACTCAATTTTATACGGTCTTGTATACTATATAATTTTATACGGTCTAAGTAACTCATACTTCTGTGTGAGAATTTTCTTGCTTAACTGCCCTCCATGACTGCTATGTTCCTCTCACCGAAGCATGGGTACCCATTTAGCATGCCATCATACATTCGTAATCTCCTGTCAACCTGGTCAATAGGGTTAGTTTTACTCAGTATATTAGTTTGTATTTAGTGTCTGACCAATAAAATATCATCGGAAGCTAGTATGTGAAAAATTATTTGTCTGTGAGTTTTAGATATGCTTTGAGGAATCATAAATGTGAAGCATTGTGCCAGTGACTCTTGTAGATCTCGTACATTGGGTTGCTAGGTTATTCCCAAAGTAAGCCAGTCTTGCTGGCACTAAATACCATCTGTATAATATTTTCCTACACACTTCCAAATGAGATGCTGTTAACCACTTATGAGCTAGAAACGCTTGTTGCCACAATTTGTTGTCTGTCTTGTGATTCACGTCCTTTTCCCAAGCCAAGATGAATGGGAGCCCCTCCAATTCTATATCTGCTTTTTACACCGAATAAACCTACGTCTTGGTAGATCACCTATCATGCTGAAGTGAGCTTGTAAACATGAACATTCCAGTGTAGCAAGAATCTTATATTGCTCTTGAGTGTATTTTTTGAGCATTCCTTTATGAAAAAAGATATATAAGTGTGACAAGTCCAACTTCTGCCATTGAGTGTCAGGAAAGTTCAGTATAAGGAGCTTTAATACTCCTACTGGGGCAGCTGATGATAGAGGGTTAATGTGCCTCATCTTATTTCCTATCTGATCCCGGATGTTATGTTTAATCGCTTTATCGCAAGGCATTCCAATAGAGGTGGCCTGTAACTATGTGGGTTCCAGAACAATAAATGCGTCCCTTGTTTTATAGACCACTTTGACTAAGTAGACACCCATTGTGAGTGTAACAATCCCAGGTGAGTCGTTAGCACACTATCCAAAGTGCTCGCATACCAATAGATTTGCAAGTCCGGAAACCCCAGCCGCCCAAAGACACAGGCTTTTGTAGGACCTTTATGGCTTTGTTTCTTCGAACGAAATTTAAGAAATTGTGAGAAATCATAAACATTTCTTAACATGTACAATAGTTTAGGGAGAAGTTTAATTTTAATGTCCGACATGCATCGTGTCCAGAAGACAAACTTGTGTTGCCATGTTTCAAGAGTTTCGGTTATTTCTTTACTTAATCTCACATAATTTTCCTTAAAAATTCCTGCTAAAGTTTTTGTTGTTTTTATGCCAAGGAAGGTTAAATAATCTGATCACTAAAGTCAAAAGCTACACATAATCTGTCCATCACTCCCTGTTCTATTCCAATCCCCATTACTTGACTTTTTGTGATGTCTTACTTACAATAGGAACAATGGCTAAGAGTTTTAAACTCAACCTGGAGGTTTGGCAAGGACACTAACGATTGGGTGAAGATTAACAGGACATCATCAGTGAATCGATTAAGTTTATAATCAGTATTCCCCACAAGGACAACGGGTATGTTCTCATTTTGTCTAACAGATGCTTCCAACCATTCCAGCGTCAAAATATAAAGGAGCATAAATACACGCCAGCCATGTGTTGTACCGTTTGTAATTTCCGGTTGATGGTTTGCTGTACAATGCTCTGACTACAGATATAAAGCTATCCTGGAAGGCAATTTTTAGCATGTCAGCATCAAGAAACTCCCAATTGAGGTGGTCAAATGCCTTCTCAGCATAAGGTGATAACACACCATCTGTATGTGTCTTTTCCCAAATATGGAACAAATCTTTCCTAAGTTATCCTCGGCCTTACCACCACAAATTCCACTTGGTCCTCATGGATGACCATGGACAGAATATCATTGGGTCTCGCTGCAAACACTTTTCCCAATAATTTTGCATCCGTATTTAGCAATAAGCTTTGGTGAAAATTCTGACACTGTACTGGGAGCTTCTCAGGTTTGATCACTACATGGGCAATAAGGAGTTCAGACGGTAAACCCTTTTTAACACTGTGAGTGTTCACATAAGTTTACTAAATGTAGCGCTGATACTCAACCAAACTTTTTATACTATGTATTGGAGAGCCCATCTTGGTCATACGCTTTTGAATATGGAAGGGGTTTAATCACATGAAGGACTTCTTCAGTAATAGGTTCATTCAAACCCACTATTTGTGTTGCTGATAATCTAGGAAGACATATTAAGCTTAAGTGTTGGGTGATTTTACTACAAAGTCTTGGTTTGTCATTAAGTCTCCAGGGGTCTCTTTCTTTAGACTCAAATTTGACTTTGATAGATAGTACTAATACACATCCATTAATCATACAGTAGGAATTGTACACTGAGGAATAATATGTATACTCTGTCTCGAGGGCGGAGGGTTCTCCAGATGTAATATAGATCATACAATCACAAGTTTGCCAATTGATCTGCTCTGTGCTTTTAAAATTTTACATCTCATTGTCAATGGATTGACATTATTAAAATCAGAGCTAATGATTATGATTCCTTGTTTGACTGTCTCTATTCTCACCAAGTATGCTTCTAAAAAAGCTCTCTGGTTGGCATTAGTTGTCTACAGATTAACTGTAAATGTATAGGGCATTTTATTGATTGTGTACATCAACATCAGGAAACGTCCTTCAAGTCTGAGACTGGTTTGTATAGAAGGAATGTCACATTTTTACTTATGAGTATTTACACTCCTCTTGTTTTCACAACCGCAGTTGAGTGGAACTGGTATGTAAACCCCATGGGTTTGTTGGAATTAAGGATGTGAGTCTCCTGCAGACACAATATATCTGTGTAAAATAGATTAGCGAATGTGATATGTCATCCCATTCACAATGGTTGCTGCATCTCTGAGTAAAATAAAGAAAAATGCAAAAAAAGGGTAATGTTCCAGTCGTGATTCACATTTGTAAAATCATGCAATGAGATGTAACCCTGGTGCTGGACTTTTCCCAATGTTAAACGAGAAGTCCCAAAAGATAAACAATAGCCCGCACAAACATGGGTAATCCTCAAAGAAGTCAGAGTAAAACAGAAATATGAAAAAATATATAAAATATGTAATATATATCTACTGGTCTAGCTTCTTTTGTATATGGAGTGTTTAAACCTTGAACAGTATGTCAAAATATCCAAATCATATAAAGGAAAATGTATATGCTTAGTTGTATTGGCATATCTACACACCAGAATATTTTTCATTCTGTTGACCATCAGTTCAAGTGTCATCATCAATTCGACTAGGTAGGAATAGAGGCCACCCACTAGGCCCAACCTATATAAAACTTTGAAAAGGCAAAACCATAATCAAAATGTCCTCATAGATTACCCACATTAGTGTTGAGTACCTGAGATGGCAGCACTGACTAGGTTGTTCAAATCTAGCACAACTGTGAAAACAGGCCATGCCAGCGAGAACCCAAAAGTGACGGGTGCTACCCGCATAATTTAGAACATATTCAGCAGCTTCAATTATTAATGGAAACTTTAAACTTGAAAGTTACTCATCTTGCCCCCTCCCCCCCCCTTTTTTTCTGTTTTGTTTTTTGATACAATGCAGCCTACATAGAAACCCAACACATTGCAATATAATTTGCGCATACAAATTAACTTAAAAGATATGGATTTTGCCTTCAGGTCAAAAAAATAAATACTTTTAGGCAGTCTGTAGTCAAGCGATGTGGCTTCAAATACAAAAAGAGAAGTCCTGCGCTCACTCCCATTACTACTGGGCCGGCAGCAAGGACTACAATACACATCAGCCCCAATATATAGTAAAAACCAATGAAAAGAAAAAGTTACCTGCACTCTCTCCTTAATCCCTATGTATATTTAGACAAATGGAGGTCATTTAGTTGCTCCAATGGCCATTGGAGGGAATGCCTGCCTGCCAACGTCAAGGCAGACCCCCCTACGTGGGTCCTAACACTGACCCTTCAGCCTGCTTCCTTGAGCTTCTGGCAAAGATATCTCTAATGAGACAGAGAGGGGTATTTTTTATATGCACCCCTATATACTTATTAACCCTTAATAGGGAACACATGGGATGGGCGGCAGCATTGTAACCAGGTTGTGTGATACAAAGTAAATACAAATACAAAAAGAGAAGTCCTGCGCTCACTCCCATTACTACTGGACCGGCAGCAAGGACTACAATACACATCAGCCCCAATATATAGTAAAAACCAAAGAAAAGAAAAAGTTACCTGTGCTCTCTCCTTAATCCCTATGTATATTTAGACAAATGGAGGTCATTTAGTTGCTCCAATGGCCATTGGAGGGAATGCCGCCTGCCAACGTCAAGGAAGACCCCCCTAAGGCAGTGGCTGAGTGACAGGCAACAGAGGGTTGTAGTCAATGGAGTATATTCAAAGCTTGGGCTTGTCACCAGTGGGGCACCTCAGGGATCTGTACTTGGACCCATTCTCTTTAATATTTTTAGTAGTGATATTAGAGAAGGTCTTGATGGTAAGGTATATCTGATGATTGCTTATGATTCTAAGATATGTAACAGGGTTGATGTCCCAGGAGGGATAAGCCAAATGGCAAATGATTTAGGTAAACTAGAAAAATGGTCAGAGTTGTGGTAGCTGACATTTAATGTGGATAAGTGCAAGATAATGCATTTAATGCATTTTGGACGTAAAAACCCAGCCGAGTACAGAATATTTGATAGAGTCCTAACCTCAAGATCTGAGGAAAGGGATTTAAGGGTGATTATTTCTGATGACTTAAAGGTAGGCAGTCAATGTAATAGAGCAGCAGGAAATGCTAGCAGAATGCTTGGTTGTATAGGGAGAGGTATTAGCAGTAGAAAGAGGGAAGTGCTCATGCCATTGTACAGAACACTGGTGAGATCTCACTTGGAGTATTGTACGCAGTACTTGAGACCGTATCTTCACATTCTTCAGAAGTATATTGATACTTTAGAGAGAGAGAGTTCGGAGAAGGGCTACTAAACTGGTTCATGGATTGCAGGATAAAACTTACCAGGAAATGTTAAAGGATCATTTATAGCTTGGAGGAAAGATGAGACGGGGGGATATGATAGAAACATTTAAATACATAAAGGGAATCAACACAGTAAAGGAGGAGACTATATTTAAAAGAAGAAAAACTACCACAACAAGAGGACATAATCTTAAATTAAAGGGGCAAAGGTTTAAAAATAACATCAGGAAGTATTACTTTACTGAGAGGGTAGTGGATGCATGGAATATCCTTCCAGCTGAAGTGGTAGAGGTTAACACAGTAAAGGAGTTTAAGCATGCATGGGATTGGCATAAGGCTATCCTAACTATAAGATAAAGCTAGGGACTAATGAAAGTATTTAGAAAATTGGGCAGACAAGTTGGGCCGAATGGTTCTTATCTGCCATCACATTCTATGTTTCTATCTGTACCAATTCAAATATCAGCATATTTGGTAGGGAGATCTTTTTTGGACCCCGCTCTGGCATATAATGTGGTGCTTTATATGACAATAAAGCAAGCAGATAAGCAAATCTCTTGAAATATAATATTGCCCCTGACATACCTTAGGGAATGTCAGGTGCAACAGACACGAAAAAGCTCCTTAAAAAGGCCTCCACTGAGGCCTGAAACACTGACTCTGGTATTCTACTAACTCTGAAATTGATGTTCCTTCTCGACATTCCATGTCATTTATTTTAGTTTCAATGTTCTATCTGTGCCTCCATTTTCTATAGTCTATCTATAAACTTATATGTGCATCAGCAAATATGTACATGTGCGCTGTTCTCAAGTCTTTGAGATACCTGTCTAATTTGCCTAGTATTTTATACGATATTGTGTCAAACGTGCTGTGGAATGTCTTTTGTAATTGGAAGTTCAGCTCCATGCTGGTAGTCACTCACCAGAGTGCTATTATCCTCCTCGTCGGCATCTTCTTAATAAGATCTTAACAAGTACAGTGCTTTAGCACTTTTTAACAACTTCAGGTTTAAGGTTAGTCAAATAGCTAGTTTTCATGAAGTTCTGGTCTTGAAGATGTGAAACTGTATTATGCAAGAAAATAAATAGACATGTAGAAAGTGCATGTAGCTTTTAGAATGATGACAATTGGTTATTTACTATACACTAAATTGTAGTGAAAAGGCCTGACTGCAAAATATATGCCAAAAGTGTTAATTTGGCTAGAGTCACAAGTTGGTTCTTTTAGCCTTCGTCTTGCAATTCGATGTTTAATTCCCTACAATTCTGTAGCAGGCAGGGCCCTACCAGACCAGGAATAAGCATAAAACCTCCCATTTTGGTCTGCAGTTTAATATAACAATAATACATTACTTATACAAAAAACTAATATAAATTTGTCTGGGAACATTAATGTATTCCAGTAAGTGACCACAGCACAGATTATAGAAATACGAAGTTAAATGTTTCCTGTAATGTTCATCAGCAAATTGAATTGTTGGTTTATAAACTGCTGAAAGTAAATGTCTTGTATGATAAAGTATCTTGCAGAAGAATAAGATGGTGATGTTAAAGGTTGCTATTTCAAATGCTGAATAAAAAAGGAAACCGAAAGAAAGAACATTACCAGTTGGCCCCTATGGTGCACACCAATATAAATATATCGAAATAACTTCAGTAGCACAATATATATAGAACTTCCAAAACATTAGCTCAAGTGAATGGACTAAAACATCACTACATCAACCCTTATGTGACTTTGTGTGCCTTATGTTAAATCAATCTCTATACTATGTTTTTGGGCAGTTGTTAAACATTTTTTAACTTTAAAGACATTTTATTTTGTTCTTTTTAAAACAGTTTTTTTTTTTCGCTTGCGGTGTTCTATAATATGAACTTTGATGTTTGATGTTTGACATTGTTTGATCACTGTAATTTTTTATCTGCTTTTATTTAATATGTTTCTGATTATGCACAATTTAAGGATACTCTAGAAATTAGGGGCTTAACATTTCAAGTCCTATGCTATTTGCCAGACCTTATAATGTGCTTGCCACAACAAGCCTGGAGAGTCCACTGCTTACTCAGCAGTTGTGAATTTCTACTCACTAGGACAAAATTTTTATTTACCAACATTCAATGGGTTAACTTTGATAAAAAATAAGAAACTTGAAAACTAAACTCAATACCAATATATAAGCAGCATCACTTGGACTCAGTCAGACAGTAAGTATACTTTCATACTTCCATACTTCTAAGTGTCTCTATAAAGGAAGCACAGACCCTAGTTTGGGCTGAAACCCCCTGTGGCTCTTTTTTATCCCAAAGTTCCCCCCACCCACCTCTTTCTTGAGCTCTGTATTGTTGGTGTGTATGAGTGTCTGAGTATACCAGAGCTCCAGCAATGCATTAATGTGTCTTTAAGTTGCAGTAATTGTGTTAAGAATCGTCTGTGTAAATGCTCCTGTTCTAAATTCCATTTTCATTGCTTATATTGTTATTAATAAGTCACCAAAATTCGGTCAAAACAGTCATATCCCCATAATTAAAACGTCTCTCTTCATTCATTTGAAATGTTGGGAGGCATGGAGTTTTTTACTAAACTAAGAATATTTAAGAATTGAACAAACTAAGTAACAAGGCCTAGCAGCCTATCCATAGTCTATACTGCGGTCCACTTTCATGTCCTACTTCCCATCACTGTTTCCTATCACAAGCATATGCGGGTATCTGTAATATGTTTATGCTTAACCAGGGCTGCCATCAGAAATTTGGGGGCCCCTGACAAAGCACAAGGTCTGGGCCCCCGCCCCCTCCCTCCCGGGCCCGCCCACGCCCTACCTAGTCCGCTGACAATGATGCGGGACTGAATGTGGTGTGTATAGTGGAAGTGAATTAGAATGTGTGTAATGGATGTAGTGTTTGTGTGTATTAGATACTGTTTGTGCAGTGAATGCAGAGTGTGTTTGTGTAGCGGATGCAGTGTGTATAGTGAACACAGAGTATGTTTGAGTAGTGGATGTAGTGTGTGTACAGTGATGTAGTGTGTGTTTGTGTAGTGGATGTAGTGTTTGTATGTGTGGCGAAACCAACCTCGCCACTGGGCCCTGGAGAAGCCTGTTTGCTAGCCTCCTACCTGCTGACTATGGCCCCTGGGTTATTTGGGGCATATTGTACTTTATATTGCTGCTACTGGCCCTTTAAAATCAGCGATGGACATATTGGGACTTTTGGGACTACTGTCCCTTTAAGACTGTGGAGCATATTCCAGTATACTGCCTTTAATATTACATATGTATTTATGTGTTGAGTTTAACCTGGGATATGTATGCAGCATTCATCTGATTGTTCGGTAGAATCACTCCATTTATTATATTGAGTGAAACTACCGAACAACCAGACCACCCAGGAATAAGTGTGCCTCCAATTACAGTTTGCAACAATGTTGCAAACGGGTAATTGGCAATCAGTGTAATGTCTTCTTTGTCCTCTGGGTGGCCGCCATTCGGGAAACAAACACGTGGCGGCGGCCATCTTAAACTACCGAACAGCGGTGTTTTGCCGTCGAGTGTCTGGAACTAAAATCGGACACTTGACTAGGCAAACACCGCTGAGACCTCCATACTTCCAGAAATTCGTATGGAAACTACCGAATGACCCACCGTTCGGTAGAAAGAACCCCACAAACAAGGGAATTCATTCAAACCCTCTCCAGGCTCTATAACACAGGCAATTCGTCTGTTTTCATTCCCTTGTTTGTGACCGACCGCAGGGCCAAAATGCATGGAACTGTTTTCGGATACTTTACCCATGCGGTCGGTCAAATCTTTGGAACCCCATATCTCCCGAACCATTCATCCGAATTACTTGAATTTTGGATATGTTGTCCCCCTGAATAAGGGCTATTCAACGATGCTGGATTTAAAGGTGTACCCCTGGGTTTTGGGGTACATCCAGAACTTGGCTGAAAAAGTGTACCGGATAATTGAGTTTAATGTTATCTGAGGGGAGGGGATGTGTGGGCTGAACCATGTATGTGATTGGTTATTTTATGCCTCCCCCTGGGTGTGGCCTGTATGTGGATTAGTGTAATAAAAGCCAGGCTGGATGAGCCAGTCGAGAGTTCCTGTTTTACCCTCAAAGTGATGTGTCGTCTCATTATTGGGGGAAGGATTTATTGTATGCTGTTCCAGTTGACTGCTAGGAGTACAAGTCTATTCGTATGGTTCCTATTCAATGGTCTACAGCATTCATACGCTTGGGAGAATTTAAAGGTTTCTCGGATTCGGTGATTATGGTGTCTGCCAGAGTGCTTGGAGTCCTCAGGAAGCACTAGGAGCATCCATTAACGGAGGTACCAAGTCGGGGTGCCAGGCGATCCGTTACAGTATGTACTAGATGAAATGTGTTTAGTGGATGCAGTGTCTGTAGTGGATGTAGTGTGTGTAATAGACGCAGTGTCTGTGTATAGTGAATGCAGAGTGTTTCAATTTGTGGTGGATGTAGTGTGTGTACTGTGAATACAGGATGTTTGTGTAGTGGATGCTGTGTGTACAGTTGATGCAGAGTGTATGTTAGTGTAGTGAATGCAGAGTGTGTGTCAGTATAGTGAATCCAGAGTGTGTGCATAGTTTAGTGAATGCAGAGTGTGTGTTAGTGTGTAATAAATGCAGAGTGTGTGTTAGGGTGTAGTGAATGCAGAGTGTGTCAGTGTAATGAATGTAGTGTGTGTGTAAATTTGTAGTGAATGCAGAGAGTGTGTTAATGTGTAGTGAATGCAGAGAGTGTGTTAGTGTGTAGTGGATGCAGAGTGTGTGTTAGTGTAGTGAATGCAGAGTGTTAATGTGTAGTGAATGCAGAGAGTGTGTTAGTGTGTAGTGGATGCAGAGTGTGTGTTAGTGTAGTGAATGCAGAGTGTTAATGTGTAGTGAATGCAGAGAGTGTGTTAGTGTGTAGCGGATGCAGAGTGTGTGTTAGTGTAGTGAATGCAGAGTGTGTTAATGTGTAGCGAATGCAGAGTGTGTGTCAGTATAGTGTATGCAGTGTGTGTGTTAGTGTATGCAGTGTGTGTGTTGTATTAGTGTATGCAGTGTGTGTTGTGTCAGTGTATGCAGAGTGTGTGTTGTGTTAGTGTATGCAGTGTGTGTTGTGTTAGTGTATGCAGAGTGTGTGTTGTGTTAGTGTATGCAGTGTGTGTTGTGTTAGTGTATGCAGTGTGTGTTGTGTTAGTGTATGCATTGTGTGTGTTGTGTTAGTGTATGCAGTGTGTGTTGTGTTGGTGTATGCAGAGTGTGTTAGTGTATGCAGTGTGTGTTGTGTTAATATATGCAGTGTCTGTGTGTTGTTAGTGTATGCAGTGTGTTGTGTCAGTGTATGCAGTGTGTGTTGTGTCAGTGTATGCAGTGTGTGTTGTGTCAGGGTATGCAGGGTGTGTTGTGTCAGGGTATGCAGGGTGTGTTGTGTTAGTGTATGCAGTGTGTGTTGTTAGGGTATGCAGTGTGTGTTGTGTTGGTGTATGCAGTGTGTGTGTTGTTTCAGTGTATGTAGTGTGTGTGTTGTGTTAGTGTGTGTGTTGTGTCAGTATGTAGTGTGTGTGTTGTGTTAGTGTATACAGTGTGTGTGTGTGTGTGTGTTGTGTCAGTGTATGCAGTGTGTGTGTTGTGTTAGTGTGTGTTGTGTTAGTGTATGTAGTGTGTGTGTTGTGTCAGTGCATGCAGTGTGTGTGTTGTGTCAGTGTATGTAGTGTGTGTGTTGTGTCAGTGTATGTAGTGTGTGTGTGTTGTGTTAGTGTATGTAGTGTGTGTGTGTTGTGTCAGTGTATGTAGTGTGTGTTGTGTCAGTGTATGTAGTGTGTGTGTGTTGTGTCAGTGTATGTAGTGTGTGTTGTGTCAGTGTATGCAGTGTGTGTGTTGTGTCAGTGTATGTAGTGTGTGTTGTGTCAGTGTATGTAGTGTGTGTGTTGTGTCAGTGTATGCAGTGTGTGTGTTGTGTCAGTGAATGTAGTGTGTGTGTGTTGTGTCAGTGAATGTAGTGTGTGTGTGTTGTGTCAGTGAATGTAGTGTGTGTGTGTGTGTTGTGTCAGTGTATGTAGTGTGTGTGTGTGTGTGTGTGTGTGTAAATGTGCAATCTGGGGGGAGGGGGAGAGGGAGGAAGGGGCATTTTAACATATTTAAAAAATAAAAATTACATTTAATTAAATAGTTTCTCCCCCCTCCCTGCTTACCTTTGTCCAGGGAGGGGGGAGATTCCATCCCTGGTGGTCCGGTGGCATGGTGGGGCCCCCTGGGTTCCCTGTTACTGCAGAGGGGGCCCAGGCAGCACACAGCTTCTTCTCTTCTCTCCTCCAACAAATCTCGCGAGACCCGCGGAGCGTTGCCATGGCAACCGGGTCTCGCAAGATTTATTAGCAGAGAGGAGAAGAGGAGAGGCTGTGTGCTGCCTGGGCCCCCTCTGCAGTAACAGGGAACCCAGGGGGCCCGCGGCTGCACACATAGATAGCGATATTCGCTATCTATGTGTGCAGGGAGGGAAAGTGGGGCCCGAACTGCAAGAGCAGTCCGGGCCCCCCAGGGCCGCCGGGCCCGTGACAACCGTCATGGTTGTCACCCCCTGATGGCGGCCCTGTGCTTAACAGTATCTCTGGTTAAGGTATTACAATATTACTATTTTAAACTAGTTATTAGGTTTGGCTTCCCCAAACTCTGGCCCTCCAGATGTTTCTGAACTACAACTCATGTGATTCTATAAATGAAATAGATAGGCTGAGAATCATGGGAGTTGTAGTTCCCTATAAAATACGGGATAAAGTCTTAAAGGGATGCTGATTCACATATCCAGCAGAGCTTTGTGGGAGAATTGTAGAAACATAATTAATCAAAAATGCTGTGCCCAAGATCTATCCCCAGAGTCGTTATATAGGTGATGCACAACAGTAAATCTTGAAATTGGCATCAGTCACTAAAGAGTTTTACCATTCCTCCCAACTCATCCTTTTTACTGCAGGTCAAACTAGCAAAATAGTTGTTTAGCAGATAAGGGAGTGTGTTGGATTTTAATTTTTACTGTACTTAATGGCCTCCAGCAGCACCCCATTTAAGCATGTTTTGGTGAGTACAGCCAGCCCTTTGTTTTCTTATATATTTATTTATATATATTTATATATATATATATGGGAGTCTAGCACGCTCCTTGTATTTGCACCCCTCCCTATCACAGGTGTCTCCCCTCAGGACCCCATTTAGCCCTGTACTGCAGAGAACTCGAGATGGAAGGATTTCCCCAAGTGAGTAGTTCATTTAATAGACAGTTGGCTGTTAGAGCAGGACCGGACAAACATGGGGTACATTGACGTTGTGGCAGGCTTATGCAATATATGATCATATAATGTAACTAAACCCCCATTGTTTTTTGCCTAGATTAGGTTTTTTTTTAATAAAACTAGCAAAATAGCTGTTTAGCAGATAAGGGCGTGCGCTGGATTTTCATTTTTACTAAGGGTGATGTTACCATACCTCCCAACTCATCCGCTTTACTGCAGGTCATCATCAGGGTATCATGTTAGGTTTGCACATTAAGCACTGTTTCAGTGTTCCCTGCAGACTCATATTGCCTTTAACAACCTATGCTTGTTGGGAGCAGTTCCGTGATGTCCCCAAAAGCGGGACACTAAGGAGCATTGTAAGGTCGGTGAAAAGGATCTTAAAATAGGGTATGTCCCGCCAGAAATGGGATGGTTGGGAGGCATGCGTTTAGCTTATTAATATTATTATTATTGCTGGCTAGTGTACTGTAGTGTAGGGTTAAGAGTTAGGGATTATGTAAGTGTTAGGGCTGTGAAAGCTGAAGTAATATGATGGCAGCTGCCAGTTGGGGGTGTAGATTAAATAGAGGAGGACATAACCTAATTTGTACTAAAGTGAACTGTGCATTATTCTTGTCCTATTACTGGGGACTAATTGCATGGATGATGTCACCCTACTTGCAGTACAGCATTCTAAAACACGATCTGCCCATTAAAATAATACTTTTGTAAAAAGCTTATTTGATTGCACATAAGGTTATTTAGTGGTTGAAAAGAAGTTTAATATTTCTTAAAACTTCTCGTAAAGTATCTACATTACATTATTTTCCAGGCCAACATCTTGATGTGAAGTCATTTTACAAAGAAGACATTGGCTATCATATCCTGCTGAGATAGCTCAGTTTCTGGATTTACCATAAATCTCTTCCTAATATCCACTACAAATGGAATTTTTGGAACATTAAGAATTTAATTTATGATGAAGAAAATGCATGATCACAGAGCTGCCAAAGGCCGTTATTGCCATCTACTGGATAAAATGAATAAGGCAACCAAATTACAATTCCACTTTTGATATGAACAAAGAAAGGCTTTTCAAGGGTTTCCAAAAATAATTAGCTTTAGCACAGTTCAGTTTAAAATATTAAGAATAACACCCTTACTTTGATCTCCCCAGTGAAGAGCTATGATTAAAATTACATCCTCCAAATAATGAACCCTTGCATTGCGAAGTGTTATTTAACAATTTGGCTGCTGGCTGCTGGCTGTCAGCGGGCAAATAGTACTTACAATTATTGTTATACATTGTATAGGATTCGGAAAAGCACTGATTTTAACCCCTTAAGGACACAACTTCAGAAATAAAAGGGAATCATGACGGAATATTTCCGTCATGTATCCTTAAGGGGTTAATCCAGACGATTAATCCAGGCGATTGCTGCTGAGTAGTTGAGAGAGACTGAATTCTGACTGTATTTGGCTTTAGTAAATATGAGAATTGCCATTGTGGTAATTTTCACTGGATTTTGTTCTTTTTTAGGGTGGCAGGAATGAGTGGGTGGTCAATTTCCCACTGGCTTTTCCCTTTCCTTTTTGAATTTGAAGTGACTCCTGCTCCTCTGAGACAGCATAAGGGAAAAAAAAAGATTACAATCAATCATTACGTGTTCTTGCATAGCAAGACCACTTACTGTTATTTCACATATATATTATTCTTATTATAGCCAAATTTACCACCCTAACTATATGTATGTATATGATAGGAGCTGTAACGTCTGTGAGGCGAACAAAAAAACATGAATTACTGTTCATTCTGCCCCCTGTTACCTTTTCCGACGGAGGGGAATGCTTATCTGTGGTGACCTGTTGGACTGTCATTTGATCTGAATCGCCAGTGAGTGCAGAATATATTTATTGCTCCTTCCAGTCTAACGCTTCATAAATAATCAGAGCATTGTCATTATAATCCATGGCAATACTCTGATACACTTGCAGGTGTGATTTAAGTGATCTGCATTAATAGCTACTGGGCATTTGCCCAGTTTGTCTGATGGCCAGTTCAGGCCTAGCTTTATATTCCTGTGAGAAAATCTCCTTTATTTTTATTATACGCATCACATTTCATGTACATGGAATGTAAGCTCTTTGAGCTGGATATCCATTCTCTTCATTGTAGCTATCATGTTATGCTGTAAGTTCTGAGAGCAGGAACGTATTGTATTTTTTTTTATTGTACCAGTCATATCAGACTGTATGCTGTGTGAGTAAGAACCTAATTTCACTCAATTTTAGGGGTTATATTAGACTTTCAACTGTGCAAGTGAGAACCTCCTTCCTCTGTAAGGGAAGCATCCATTTAGACTATAAACTCTGCAAGCAAGGACCTCCTTTCTTTGTATTATATCTATTATATTGGACTATTAATTCTGTGAGTAAGGGCTTTCTATTAAATATTATGGTTCTAATGGGGGCCAGGAGATGCCCAGTCTCCTGGGCCTTTTATGTAAAATAATAGTGCCCTAATGGAGCAATGAAAAAAAAATCCAATCTTCTAAGCCCTTTATAAAACTAATATGTCTCTGATAATATGCCAAGAAATCTCTCAATAAAATAAAATTAAATAATACATTTGTTTTTTGTAAAATTGGTACAGAGGTGCTAAGTCTAAGAGCCTTTTATATAAATTAATTTGGCCCCAAGATGGCCTAATAGATATCCAGTCTTGCAGGCCCTTATTTAATATAATTTAAAAGCAGGCCAGGAAATCCAAAGTCTCCTGGGCCCTTGATATAAAATAATATGACTCAGAAGAGGCTTAGGAAATGCCCAGTCTCCTGGCCTCTTAAAATAAAAATATGGCCCTGAAAGAAAAGACAATAGTGATGTCGCGAACATAAAATTTTCCGTTCGCGAATGGCGAACGTGAACTTCCGCAAATGTTCGCGAACGGGCGAACCGGGTGAACCGCCATAGACTTCAATAGGCAGGTGAATTTTAAAACCCACAGTGACTCTTTCTGGCCACAATAGTGATGGAAAAGTTGTTTCAAGGGGACTAACACCTGGACTGTGGCATGCTGGAGGGGGATCCATGGCAAAACTCCCATGGAAAATTACATAGTTGATGCAGAGTCTGGTTTTAATCCATAAAGGGCATAAATCACCTAACATTCCTAAATTGTTTGGAATAAAGTGCTTTAAAACATCAGGTATGATGTTGTATCGATCAGGTAGTGTAAGGGTTATGCCCGCTTCACAGTGACAGACCAAACTCCCCGTTTAACGCACCGCAAACAACCGCACACAGTCCATTTGCACAACCGCAAACTCCCCATTTGCACAAGTTTGGATACCAAGCTAGCCATGTCCCGTTCCTTGTCCTCACTGATGTCATTGAAGGTCTCTTCCTCCACCCAGCCACGTACAACACCAAGGGTACCTGAAAGGTGACAACAAGCCCCTTGGGACGCCTGCTGTGTTTGGTCTTCCACCTCCTCAAAGCCACCTTCCACCTCTGACTCCTCTTCTTCAGACTCCTCGCTCTGCATTGCCTCTCTCTGCGTTATTATAAGGTGTGTTAAGTAGTACTATTCCTATCAGTTTAATCCCTGTTACGTCCCCTATCAGGGGACGTTTATATGGCATCGATTTTAGGAACCGGGAGATGGAAAAAGATGCTTGGTTGGTCCTCCTACTTCAAATTTGGGGCACTGCACGTGTAATATAATGTGCCACCAGATAGGAGTGGTGTGTTAAGTAGTCCCCCTCATCAGGCCTTTTTTAGTCGAATGTATCGCCCACTGTCAGTCCCTTCAGGATCCATCCCTCATTCATCTTAATAAAGGTGAGGTAATCTAGACTTTTTTGACCTAGGCGACTTCTCTTCTCAGTGACAATACCTCCTGCTGCACTGAAGGTCCTTTCTGACAGGACACTTGAAGCGGGGCAGGCCAGAAGTTCTATCGCAAATTGGGATAGCTCAGGCCACAGGTCAAGCCTGCACACCCAGTAGTCAAGGGGTTCATTGCTCCTCAGAGTGTCGATATCTGCAGTTAAGGCGAGGTAGTCTGCTACCTGTCGGTCAAGTCGTTCTCTGAGGGTGGACCCCGAAGGGCTGTGGCGATGCGTAGGACTTAAAAAGCTCTGCATGTCCTCCATCAACAACATGTCTGTAAAGCGTCCTGTCCTTGCCGGAGTGGTCGTGGGAGGAGGAGGATTACTTTCACCTCTTCCCCTGTTAGATTCCCGTTGTGCTGTGACATCACCCTTATACGCTGTGTAAAGCATACTTTTTAATTTATTTTGGAACTGCTGCATCCTTTCCGACTTGCAGTAATTCGGTAACATTTCAGGCACTTTCTGCTTATACCGGGGGTCTAGTAGCGTGGACACCCAGTACAGGTCGTTCTCCTTCAGCCTTTTATACGAGGGTCCCTCAACAGGCATGACAGCATGAAAGACCCCATTTGCACAAGGTTGGATGCCGAGCTACTCATGTCCCGATCCTCGTCCTCAGTGATCTCACTGAAGGTATGTTGTTCCCCCCAGCCACGTACAACACCACGGGTACCAGATAGATGACAACGAGCACCCTGGGATGCCTGTTGTGGTTGGTCTTCCTCCCCCTCCTCAAAGCCAAATTCCTCCTCTGACTCCTCTTCCTCACAATCCTCTTCCAGCGTTGCCGCAGGTCCAGCAAGCGATGCTGATAAGGCTGTTTCTGCGGGTTATGGTGACCAAAACTCTTCCTCTTCACACTCATCTACAGCCTGATCCAGAACTCTTCGCAGGGCACGCTCCAGGAAGAAAACAAATGGTATGATGTCGCTGATGGTGCCTTCGGTGCGACTGACTAGCTTTGTCACCTCCTCAAAAGGACGCATGAGCCTACAGGCATTGCGCATGAGCGTCCAGTAACATGGCAAAAAAATTCTCAGCTCCGCAGAGGCTGTCCTAGCACCCCAGTCATACAAATACTTGTTAACGGCTTTTTCTTGTTGGAGCAGGCGGTCGAACATTAGGAGTGTTGAATTCCAACGTGTCGGGCTGTCGCAAATCAAGCGCCTCACTGGCATGTTGTTTAGCCGCTGGATATCTGAAAAGTGCGCCATGGCCGTGTAGGAACGCCTGAAATGGCCACACACCTTCCTGGCCTGCTTCAGGACATCCTGTAATCCTGTGTACTTATGCACAAAGCGTTGTACGATCAGATTACACACATGTGCCATGCACGGCACGTGTCAACTTGCCCAAATTCAATGCCGCCAACAAATTTCTTACGTTGTCACAAACCACTTTGCCGATCTCCAGTTGGTGCGGAGTCAGCCACTGATCCACCTGTGCGTTCAGGGCGGACAGGAGTGCTTGTCCGGTGTGACTCTATGCTTTCAGGCAAGTCAACCCCAAGACGGCGTGACACTGCCGTATCCGGGATGTGGACTAGTACCTGGGAAGCAGGGGGGGGGGCGTTGATGTGGAGCAAGACGCAGCAGCAGAAGAGGACTCAGACGAGGAGGTTATGGAAGAGGATGGAGTAGGACGAGTAGAGGAGGTGGCAGCAGGCCTGCCTGCAAGTCGTGGCGGTGTCACCAACTCCTCTGCAGAGCTACGCATTCCATGCTTGGCAGCCGTCAGCAGGTTTACCCAATGCGCAGTGTAGGTGATATACCTGCCCTGACCATGCTTTGCAGACCAGGTATCAGTGGTCAGATGGACACTTGCCCCAACACTGTGTGCCAGACATACCAAAACTTCCTTTTGCACAATCGAGTACAGGTTGGGGGTTGCCTTTTGTGCAAAGAAATTTCGGCCGGGTACCTTCCACTGCGGTGTCCCAATAGCTACAAATTTTTGGAACGCCTCAGACTCCACCAGCTTGTATGGTAAAAGCTGGCGGGCTAAGAGTTCAGAGAAGCCAGCTGTAAGACGCTGGGCAAGGGGGTGACTTTGTGACATTGGCTTCTTGCGCTCAAACATGTCCTTGACAGACACCTGACTGTGGGCAGATGAGCAGGAACTGCTCAAGGCGAGAGACGGAGTGGCGGATGGTTGAGAGGGGGCAAGGAGGACAGCAGTGGTTGACGTGGCTGAAGATGCTGGACCAGGAGGAGGATGGTGGCTTTGAGTTTGTGTGCTGCTTATACTCATGTGTTGATCCCATAGGCGTTTGTGATGTGCGATCACGTGCCTTCGCAATGCAGTTGTACCTAGGTGGGTGTTGGACTTCCCACGACTCTTTTGGCACAGGTTGCAAATGGCATTGCTGTTGTCAGAGGCAGACACACAAACAAAAATGCCACACTGCTGAGCTCTGCAATGACGGCATTCTGGTGGTGGCAATAGCATGCATTGATTGGCGTGCTGTCTGGCTGACCCCGGGTGCCGATGCATGCTGTCTGACTGTGCCACTAGCTCCTTGCGACGACCTCCCCATGCTTCCAACTCGTCTCCTCCTCCTCTCTGTCTCCCCATCTGAACTCCCCCTGTTCTTCTTCTCTTCTAGCGGGCACCCATGTGACATCCACGGACGCATCGTCATCATCAACCGCTTCACTTGTATCTGACAACTCAGCAAAGGAAGCAGCAGCGGGTACATCATCATCATCACACCGTACGTCCATGTGTGTAATGCTGCCTGACTGAGACATATCCCTGTTATCTACATCCTCTGGCAATAATGCTTGTGCATCACTCATTTCTACCAACTGATGTGTAAATAACTTCTCTGACATATCAAGTGAAGCGGCTGTGGTGCTAGTGTTGGTGGTGGCGGCAGGCAGGCGAGTGGTAACTTGAGAGGTGCCCGAAGCTAAGCTGGAGGAGCATGGTGCGTCAAGGTTCTGAGCGGAAGCTGTAGAAGATTGGGTGTCCTGTGTTAGCCAGTCAACTATGTCCTCAGAACTTTTCAAGTTCATGGTACGTGGCCTCTGAACACTGGGCATTATTCTAGGGCCAAAGGGAATCACAGCACCACGACCACCCCTGCGGGGTGGCCTGCTTCTGCCTGTCATTTTTTTCGATTAGTGGTACTATGCGTGCAAGCTACTGTGACAACAGATATGAGTGGCACTGTGCACTGGCAGAAGTTGGCAGAGTAGACGCTGTGGGCCTGACACACACGCTTGCAGACAACTAACTGCTATTCAATCTATTACAGTCAAAATTGTATTTTTTTTTTTTTAAATGTACACTACTGGTGTGACACTGTGCCCTGGCAGGCCCTGAAACACATACGCATGAAGGAAACTGACTGCTATTATTTCACAGTCAAAAAAGGTTTTTTTTAAATGCAAGCTATTGTGACACCAGATATGAGTGGTGGCACTGGGCAAGTGGGCACAGTATACGCTGTGAGCCTGACACACACGCTGGCAGGCAGGCAACTGCAATTAGATTACACAGAAAAAAAAAAGCAGACTGAGGTTCTAGCCCTAAAAAGGGCTTTTTGGGGTGCTGTCCTTACAGCAGAGCTCAGATGAGTCCTTCAGGACTGTAGTGGACACTGAATACACTAGCCTAGCTATCGATTTCCCTATTAAATCAGCAGCAGCACACTGTCCCTCCTCTCACTAAGAATGCAGCTTCAGAATGAATCTAAAATGGATGCTGTCCAGGAGGTGGGAGGGGCTGGGAGGGAGGGTCTGCTGCTGATTGGCTGGAATGTGTCTGCTGACTGTGAGTTACAGGGTCAAAATGTACTCAATGATGACGAATAGGGGGCGGACCGAACATCGCATATGTTCGCCATCCGTGGCGAACGCGAACAAGCTATGTTTGCCTGTAACTATTCGCCAGCGAACCGTTCGGGACATCACTAAAAGACAATATTACCAGTCACTGAAGATAAAAAAGAATATGTAGGAGATGAAGGAGGTAGAAGCTAAGAAGAAGGAGGAGACAGGAAAAGGAGGAGGTGAAGAAGTGAAGGTGAGGAGGCAAAGAAAAAGTAGGAAAATGAGAAGAAGAAGAAGGTGAAAAAGAAAATGAGAAATAAGCAAAGAAGAAGCAGGCAAGAAGAATTAGTAGTAAGAGGCAAATAAAGATATGAAAGATGATTTTTTTTTCTTCTCTGCAGTTTTGTTTTTTAAAAAATATATTTTTGTAGTTAAATATCACTGCAGTTTTATATAAGTGGGAAGGAAGTAATGAGATATAAGAAGATTGTATACTCCATTATAATTATATTTTTTAATAAGATAAATACTAGATAAAAAAAGGAAGTCACAAGGTATACTATGTTGAAGTGAGGTAATGATATGAGAGAGTGATATTCTATCTTTCACTTAATTAATATTAGATATTAAAAGTATATGATACAAACTTTTTTTAAATTATATGGGAATTTTGCAATAGGTACTGTAAAGAAGATAGGAAAATTATAGGGTGAACTGACTGTCTCCCCCACATCACACATGCAAATTGACAATCACAATATGTATGTATAAGATTTGGAACTTTTTAGGCTTATATTTTAAGACACATTGGACACAAGTTATTAATAATACATTGGCTTAGCAGAGCAATACTTTCCAAAAGATAAGAGGTTTGCTTCAGAGAATGATATACTCTGATAAAAATGTATTCTTAATATATTAAAGGGACACTTTGGTCACCAGAACAACGACAGCATAATGTAGTTGTTCTGGTGAGTATAATAGCTCCCTTCAGGAATTTTCATGTAAACACTGCCTTTTCACAGAAAAGGCAGTGTTTACATTGCCCCTAGAGACACCTCCAAGTGGCTATTCCTCAGATGGCCACTGGAGGGGCTTTCTGGCTCAGGGCTGCACAGTAAGCAGCCCTGCCGTTCAGCGTCCCCACGTTCTGCATGGAGACGCTGAATTTTGAACTGGGGATTTATGATGGCTACTTTGAGAAAGTTTGGATGTAGTCGTAGAATTTATGATTTTATAAAGGCACTGTATGTTTCTCCATCGTGAAGATTGTAGGAGCTGGTATATCTTGGTTTTCCATGGTTTTCGATTAAAAATGGCACCCGTCAAGGTGTCCTTTATCTCCCCTCCTATACATCGTTACTGTAGAAACGTTTGCCCAAACTATTAGAGAACATAAAGGGATTAAAGGCTGGCCAAAATATACAAAAGAGGGGACAATGTGTCTTTACACTGACGACATAGTTTCAACCCTAACAGATCCCATAAAAATGTTGAGATTTCTGTTAACAGAAATTGAAAGATATGGACAAGTATCAAACTACAGATTAATTATCAGCAAAAGTTGTGCTATGTTGATTAAAGTGAAAGACGAAGAATCACAGTTTTTAAAAAACAATTATGAATTTTCATGGGCCCAAAAAGAGACCACTTATTTGAGGATAAAAATTACAACAGACACAGATAAATTATTAGAATTCAATTTTAAAACTTCATTATCCCAAACATCCAAAATTTTGCATACATGGAGCAATCTAGGAGTTTCTTGGTGGGGAAGACTGAACATAGTGAAGAGTTATATTCTCCCTAAATGGACATATTTGTTCAGACTCGTCTCTCTAGCCTTTTCTTGATCCTGGTTAAGAGAAATTCAAAAGTCCTTTGTAAAACATGTCTGGGGAGGAAAGAAATCTCAAATTAGCTTCAAAATTCTAAGCAGAGATGTAAGCTTGGGTTTTCCATAAATAAATAAATACCATGATGCAGCAATGCTGTGGCATCTGTTGAAATGGCTTAGAATAGAAGAGACACAAGAAACATGGTATAAAACCAAAGTTAATGTTTCTGGTTTAAACGACCTGAGCATTTTATTATCTTAAGGTTTCAATAAAAACAAAGTAAATGCTTATAAAAAATAATTTAATAATGAATAGTCTTTTAGGAATTTGGAGAGAATGGAAAAGAAGATGGGCATTCATGTTTTGTTCTCCCTGATACTTTGTTAATTTTTTTTAGATGGAAATATTTCAGATTTAGGCATCAAAAGATGGATTCAAAAAGGGTTATGTAGATATGGTCAATTATGGGAAGGTGAGAAAGTTAAACACGTCCCTCAACTCATGGTAGAGTTTTCTCTCCCTAGCAACAAACTGTTCACTTATTTATGAGTAAGAGGCTTTTTAATGAAAGAAATAATGCTATAGAAATAGAAAAAAAAAAGATAAGTAAATTACTGAAAGGGGAAATAACGGTCAGAAAGCCTATCAAAAGCAATCTTCTTGATCCCCCCCCCCCCCCTCCCCCCTGCTACAACAGGAAATATTATTATATTTTAGCTCCAAAAACAAGTACAACTAGAAATTAAAATCCAGTATGGCAACCACTTTATTATAATTTGTGTTGCTTGGTTTTCGTTTTCCTTTTTTGAGGGTTTTTACTGATGTATTTGTGTCAGATGTGTGTTTTGAAATTGTGTATGTTTTGATATATATAAAATAAAATAAAAAGAATTTTAAAAAAGGAACACAAAGAAGAAGTAGGAGATGGAGAGTAAAGGGGCAAAGCTGAAGGAGGAGGATGAGGTGGAGAAAAAGTAAAAGGTGAACAAGATGGAGGAGGAGGCAAAGAAAATAAAAGGAGGAGAAAGAAGCAAAGAATGCAAAGAAGAAGAAGATGAAGGAGAAAGAGGGGACAATGAAGAAGATGGAGGTGAAGCCTTCAAGTAGACTGAGGAAGCAAAGAATGAGTAGAAAAAGGAGGAAAGGAGACAATGTAGCAGAAGTGAACAAAAGAATAAGGAGGAGGATAATATGAAGAATGTGAAAGAGGAGAAGGGTCAGATGAAAGAGTTGAAGGAGAAGTAAAAGGAGGAGGCAATGAAGAGGAAGAAGGGAGTGGAGTAGATGGAGGAGAAAAAAGAGGGGAGGGAAAAGATAAAGGAGATGAAGAAGGATGATGGAGTAAAAAGAATAATAAGGGGGAGAAGAAGTAAAGGAAGATTTAGAAAAATTAAGAGATGAAGGCGTAGAAAAAAGAGGAGGAGGAATAGGTGAATATTACAAGAAGAAGAGAAGAAGGGCGAGGCAAAGAAGGAGGAGATAAAGAAGATTTAAAAAGGAGGAGGAAAAGCGTGGGAGTAACAGGAGACTAAGAAGTAGAAAAAGAAAGAGGAGACGAAGAAAAGAAGGGGGAAGAAAATGTAAAATGGAGGTGGAGGTCAAGGAAAAGGAGGAGGTGTAGAAAAGAAGGGAGAGGAGGCAAACAAGTAGAAGGCAAAGTAGAAATAGGGCTGAGAGGCAAACAAAGAAATGAAAAAGGAGTACAGAAGAAGAACACAAAGAAGAAGAAGTAGGAGGCGGCGAATAAAGGGGTAAAGATGAAGGAGAAGGAGAAGAAAAATAAGGACACATAGGAGAAGTAAGAGGTGAACAAGATGGAGGAGGAGTAAAAAAAAGAAGAAAGAGAAGAAGTAAGTGAAGAAGAAGAATGCAAAGAAGAAGAAGTAGATGGGGAGAAAGAGTGCACAATGAAGAAGAATTGGGTGAAGTAGAAGAATAAGCAGGGGAAGCAAAAAAGAAGGAAGATGCATAGAATAAAACGTATAAAAGGTAGGAAATTAGACAACATAGTAGAAGGAGGGTGAGGCAAACCAGATAAAGAAGGTGATGAAGCATTTTAAAGAGGAGAATGAGAAGGAGAATGAGAAGGTGAGGAAAAAGGAGGCGGATGATGAGATGAAAAAGAAGGTGAAAAAGGAGGAGTAAAGATGAGGTAGAATAAGGAGGAAGAGGAATAAGCACAGAAGAGGAAGGCAAAAACAAATAGGTAGGAGGTTAACCCCTTAAGGACACATGACGGAAATATTCCGTCATGATTCCCTTTTATTCCAGAAGTTGTGTGATTAAGGGGTTAATAGATAAAGATTAAGGAGGAGGTGATGAAGAATGAGAAGGAAGAGGCAAAGAATAAAAGAGGAGAAGGAGATGAAAAAGAAGGAGTAGGAGGCAAAGAAGTAAGATGTCATATAATTAATACTGTCAAGATAAAGTAATAAAAGCAACTTACCTTTATTTTCTTTTTTTCTATCGGAAAATGGGCTATAGATAATTTCAGGGATAAAGGCAAAATGTCCAAGGAAGTTGTAAGTGAGCATTCTTAAGTCAAGTATTTTGCTATGTTCCTTTAAGGAAGATAATTATTCAAATCCAATTCTGACATGTGTCCAATTATAGAAGAATTATCCAATAAAGCAAGTGAACTAGATCAAGTTTGTTACCTTAGAAGGTGAAGAAGAAGCAGGAGAAGGCAAAAGAAAGAGCAGTGAAAAGAAAGAAGACAGAGGCAAAGAAGAGGTGCAGAAGAAGGAAAAAGCAAAGGTGGAGAAGGTGAAGAAAAAAAAGGAAGGTGATGAGATTAAAATAAGGAGGGTGAGGAGGTAAATAAAAAGAAGGAGTAAAAGTGATGAAGAAGAAAGAGGAGGCAAAGACGAAGTATTAGAAAAATGAGGCAAAAAAGAATAAAGAGGAGGAGGGGAAGGACGAGAAGAAAGTAAAGAAGAAGGAGAATGATGATAAGGAAGTGAAAAAGTAATGGTGTAGAATAAGAACGAAGAGTGGAAGCAAAAAAGAAGAAAGATGTGGAGAAGAGAGAATAACAAAAAGGAGGAGGCAAATAAGGAAGAGGACATGATAAAAAAAAAAAGAGGAGGAGGAGAAGACGATTAAAGATTAAAAGGAGTAGGAGATGAAGAAGAATGAGGGGGAATGAAACATGAAAAGGAGGAGGCAAAGAATAAGGAGCAGACAAGGAAGAAGAAGGAGAAGGAAGACGCAAAGAAGAATAAGAGGCCTAGGAAGAAAAGCAGAGGGAAAGAAGATGAAAGAGGAGAAATAGAAAAAGGTGAAGAAGGACAAGATGGAGCTGAAGAAGAATAAAAAGGAGGATAAGGAGGCAAAGCAGAAGAAGGAAGTCAATATGGATTACAAAAAAGAGTGGAAGAGGTGAAGAAGGAGAATTAGAATGAAAAGCTGAAGAAGAAGAGGATGGAAAGAAGAAGGAGGAGGAAAGGAAGAAGGAGGTGGAATATAAGCAGGCAAAGAAGAAGCAGGAGGAGGTGTTGAAGAAGAATAAGAAGGGAAATAATGAGGTGAAGAAGAAGAAAGAGGATAAGGCGGTGAAGCTGATGGATTAGAAAAAAAGAGAAGGAGGAATGCAAAGTATAAAGAGAATTAGGAGGAGGAGGAAAAGTAGAAGTAGGAGAAAGCGAAGGAGGGGTTGAGGTGAAGAAGAATAGGGAGGTGACAAAGAAGAAGAAGGAATAGATGGCAGCAAAGAAGAAGGAGAGGAGGATGAGTTGAAGAAGAAGAACAAGGAGAAGAAGAAGAATGAAGTGGGGGAGGCAAGGAAGGAAGAGTACAGAAATTATTAGGAGGAATTATGAAGCAGAAGAAGGTGAAGAAGGAAAACAAGTAGAAGATGGAGGAGGAGAGGAGGAAGTGGTGTAAAAAGGAGGAGGTGAAGGACAAAAAGTATGAGGAGGAGGCAAAGGATGAGTAGAATTTGGGAGGGGAAGTTGAAGTAAATCTGAAGTTGAAGAAGAAGGATGATGAGAAACAAAGAACATAAAGAAAAACATAAAGGAAAAGATGAGGGGTTAGAAGGCGCAGGTAGAGGTGTAGAAAAAGAAGCAGAAAGAGGATGTGGAAGCATAGATGGAGGATGAGGTGAAAAAGAAAAGTGAGGAGAAGTCAAGAATAAGAGGGAGAAGGTAAACATGATGAAGTAAAAAAAGGAGGAGAAGAAGTAAGCGAAGAAGATTAATGCAAAAAAGAAGTAGATGGAGGAGACAAGAAGAAGAAAGAGGAAGAGGCAAAGAAAATAAGGAGAAAAAAAAGAATAAGAAGAAAGAGATGAAGAAGAAGAACGAGGAGGGGGGAGAAAAAAGAAAAAGGAGGAGTATGAGCATGCAAATAAGACAGAGAAGGGGAGGAGGAGTTGAAGAATAAAAAAAAGGAGTAGGCAAAGAAGAAAAAAAAAAGGCGAAAGAGGTAAATACTGTGAAGGATCTCTGGATTTTGTAATCTAAACTGACCGATATGGAGCCGGAGGGGTAAAACCCCATTAGGAACAGTGCATTTAGATTTTACTGAATAATACTAACATAGGCATCTATTTAATAAGCTTTTCAAATGATTCAATAACGTTAAAATATTTTCCAAATGATTTATATACAGAAGTTGCCATTAAAGTCTATGGAAATTATTTTAGATATATGATTTGTAAAGTATTGAATCATTTTGAAATGTATTACATTAAAGTCATAAATGAAAATAGACCACATCAAGAAAACATGGGGAAAAAAGATAAACTGACAGACAGAGAGACATATAGACAGACAAATTACATTGCTTAGGTGTAACAGGCCTCAATGAAATATATATTAAAATATATATTAAAAAAAAAGTTTGAGCATTTCTTGATGGGTCCTAATTAAAGTATGAATGGTAATTCATTCAGTGAATGAAAGGAGAATGGTGTGTGAATGGCTAGTAACATGGGTTGAAGCCTTGTCATGGCATTACTGTTGACATGGTTATCAATGCACTAATTCAACTACTTGTGTGAATATGAGAGGTAGGAAGGGAGAGAGCGAGAGAGAGGGAGAAGAAATTGACCACAATAATAATACATGGGAAAAAAACACAGACAGAATTAAAATTGTCAATTTATTATATGCTAGCACTAGAATATAAATTATTAATATATAAATAGAGGCCTGTTACTATATTGTAAATAGTTTTAAAAAGGTAAAGTACATAGGAGGAATGACAGACAGACAGGTGAATTGACAGATAAACATACAGACATACTGACAAAAATACAGATCAACAATGTGTGCATTATTTTTGACAAGTCATGACAGAAAGCATAGTGTTTGATTCAGTAGGTAAACATTTTATATGAAAGTCCAACAAATAGAGTTAAAGCCCCATTTGTATATGTACACATGCTACTTGTACACATGGAGTGTTTGACTATTCTTTCTGTTTTAACTATTTTGAACACTGAACTTAGACACATTGTGTTTGCTAAAGATGATTGACACTGTCCTGTACTGGATTTGATAACCAAGAATGTATGCATTTGTTTTTGCAATAAAATGAGTATTGATGGAAATGAAAATTTGAAAATTTGAAACATTAATATTATATTCATTAAAGTGTTATTCCAACCAAAAACAGTGATTTAAGAAAATACTCTTTTTGGTCAGAGTAACCCTTGCTGAGATGCCCTGCCTCAAAATTAAAAAATGTCAAAACAATAAGTTCCCTCCATTCAAGCACCAATTTGGCAGTCCTTCTGGCTGGACTGAGAGAGATGGCTGGACTGAGAGTGATTTAAGAAAATACTCTTTTTGGTCAGAGTAACCCTTGCTGAGATGCCCTGCCTCAAAATTAAAAAATGTCAAAACAATAAGTTCCCTCCATTCAAGCACCAATTTGGCAGTCCTTCTGGCTGGACTGAGAGAGATGTCAGGGAGGACACGCTGAGTGTAGGACTTGGGCAGAACGGTTAGGTGGGGAGCCCTATACCACCATTGGCTGCCTGTCACTAGCATGTTGTGTGTGCTGACGACAGAACCCAACTATACATAGAATTGATATTAGCCAGCACGGAACTCTTGTTGTGGGCTCGCGCATGACTCCCCAATGATGCTGTCCAGCAAAGACTCTTCCAGACATACACTCCACCTTTGAAGACGTCTTAGCAATCTTGTCCAATCCAATGCTTCTCATAGATGAGCTGCACATGAGTGGCTAAGTGCTACACTCCTACATTCAAGGGGCTGGTTTCCACACTCAGCACTATGTGGAAATGGCTCTGAACAAAGTATCCAATGATCTACTAGCTGCAAAATCTTGTGTTCACAAGTCTAATCTAATTCTCCTTGACCTTTCCACTGCTTTTGACACTGTTGATCATCTACAGCTTCTTATCATCCTTCCTAATCTCGGTCTAGGAGATTTAGCTCTCTCCTCTTGCTCCTTTATACTCTCCCAGTGTTTCTTTTACTGGCTCTGCCTCTCCTATTTCTAACTGAATAACTCAACCTGTCCAAAACAGAACTTCTGGTCTTTCCTCCCTCAAGTGTTGCTACTCCCGTTTCTGTCTCCCTCCACGTTAACAATGCTACCATCAGCTCCACCACGCGAGCTTGATGCCTAGGTGGTCTCTTTGACTCCGACCTCTCCTTCACCTCTCATGTCTAGTCAATCATCAAATCCTGCTGCTTACAAATGCAGAACAAATACACTTGTTTAGTTTTTCAGAAAAATGTTTTAAGAAAAAAAAAAAGACATTGGGAGAAAATAGTTGCAGCAAAAAAGAGCTAGAGGAAGTTGGAGAAGGAGAAAAAAAAAGCTAAACAAGCTGAAAATGCAAATGTAGGTATTTGTCACAAAATATTAAACTTTAGTAAAATGTAAATTCAAATTGAATTTGTGTTCACTATTTCTTCAACGATCATTCGGCCATTTCAATTAAAAACTCCAGACACGAGGGGCGTGGCCTACGACTGAACTGAGCGGACGTCTTTCCACGGAGCTCCGCTCCAACACAGAGAAATATACGGAAAATACCGCAAAATCGCGGCAAACCAACCCGAGAGACAGACACCCCCCAAGCAGAGAGAATGGGGAAGAAAAATAAGAGACACCAAGGTCCGACCAAGCCCCAGCAGCCAGATATCAGACTGGCCTTCGAGAGGCCTGCGACCTCACAGAGGCCCAAGATGGCGCCTGAGGCCCGCGAAACACCCGAGGTATCTGAAGCCTCTCAGGAGGAGGAAGACTCAATGCCCTCTCCTCGATCCTACACCACAGAGTCTGAGGAGGACGAAGCACCTGCCACAAAAGGTGACATCAAAAGGCTCCTGACGGAGATGAGACAAATCTGGAGGAGCGACCTGCAGACAGTGCAGACAGAGGTGGAGGAGGTACGGCATAAAATCAATAGCCTGGAAACAAGGGAAGCCTCCAGGGAGGAACAGATCCAGACCTCAAACCGAGACATACAAGACCTTGCCTCACAGGTAAAACAAATTAGACGCACAATCACCACAATGGAGGTCAGACACCGGCGACGAAACTTACGCCTTAGAGGCATCCCAGAAGAGATCAGCACTGCACAGCTCCTACCCTATACTCACACCCTCCTGACAGCCATGGGAATAACAGATGCACAAAACCTACCTTTGATCACCTCGGCGTTTAGGGTGAGGAAGTCCGCTGCAGCGCCCACCGCGGCACCCAGAGACGTTATTGTGCTGACTCGGGATATCTCCGTTAGAACTGCCGTAATGTCTAAGTCCAGAGAACTAGGAACAACATTGATCGAAGGCCACAGGGTAGCCATATACCCAGACACACCATTCTCCGTACTTGTGGAGAAAAGACAACTAGCACCTGTAGCCAAGACACTAAGGGACGCCAATATCAGGTACCGCTGGGGCATAGAGGGGTCCCTCCTCACAGAAGTTGAGGGAGAGAGATACGAGCTCACCTCAGAGGACGACCTGGAAAACTTCCTGCAAAAAGCTGGTTTGACATGCATGCCGCAGCAAAAGACACCACCTCCCACCGTGAATAGAGTGCACCAAGAGAGAACCATCGGAACATGGCACAGCGCACCACCCAGCAGCACCATAAAGAGATTGACTCCACTTCCCAAGGCTGCTAACTCAAGAACCAACAAGTAGCGGAGACCACGCAGAGTCGGACTGAGCACAAAGACCCTTTAAAGGACACTACTACTACTCAATGGTATACGGGACTTGTCTTTATAGTGTAACTAGTTGGCTATCTAAGACTGATCAAGTATGGCCAGAGTTCCCTATTGTTTTACTTGCTTTATTTGTTTTGCTTGCTTTACCTGATGCCTACAATATACCCATTATGACATAAATATGTACACGTTGTACACTTAAACGAATATAATGGAACAGATGTATATGTTATTCTAAATCGAATAAAATACAAATTTAAAAAAAAAAACTCCAGACACCATACCATCTTCAACTAAATTAAGTTGTTATGGTGCCTAAACTGTCCCTTAATAACCCTCTTTCCTTGCTAAAAGGGGACAATAGCTGCATCACACACCACCCTTGGGGAGGATCTGCAGGATGTTCCTGCTGTAGAGCATAATGTAAGCAGCCGGTGTTCTATCAGCAGCGCGCCCCCTACTGGATCGCTTCGGCTTTACAACAACTCAACAGGCAATCCCTCTTTGAAAGTGTACTGTATACGACTTTCATTTGTAAGGGGACCCCTTTCAAACAAAACGTAACAGAAATGCATCCGTCACGTTTTCCATGCACGTATGGTATGACGAAGGCAAAGACCACTCATCAATGCTCGCATACAGTGGGCATCCATTCCAGGGACAAAGATGGCCGCCACTACACTTCGAACGTAGATTTTCTGCTGCGTCCCTAAGAGATGACGTTAAAGGATGAGCTCCTAACATGACATGCTTGCTGCTGTTCTGCATTGAATCCCATTGATGGTGATTGCTGTCAGTGTTTGAAAGCCATACCGGTTTTCTCAGGTGCAGTTATCGCGATGGCACAAATGAACATGACATGCAGAGAACACTATGCTCTTACTGAAGAGAATGTCCAACCAGATAGAGAACAATTGCATGATGAAACTAATAATGCAAACTGTATTCTGGAAAATGGGGAACCATTATTAGAAATCCTTACCACTCTTCAGATTGACTCAGATGGTGACTGCTCTTCTTCATCCACAAAGGAAAATGGCATCTGGTGCTCAGTAAGTACTTATTAAGGATGGGATGAGAGGTCTAAAACATTGCATCCTGGATTACCTATAAGTGGTCTGATTCCCCTGCTGACAGTTCTCTAGTTTGCTATGAACTGATAATCAACTTACTGTGTTCAGTGGTATCTCAAACAAAAGCAAGAGACTATTTAATATGTAAAATAGACCTTTCCACAAAAGCATCATGTGAGATAGAATAGTCTGAAAATGCAGTCCTTTCATACTGTTCTGTTAAAACTTGCCTGTGTTTTCCATACTATTAGGTGGTGGCCTTGTAGTGTCTGTCTTTTTTTTGTCGACAAATTCTAATAAAGCATAATAAAATTCCAGTAAGGTTCAACAAATAAAATGAATAAACTACTCTCACTAATCCCAGCCAGCAGATTGTCTGTACTGTAGATAGAAATTGACTCTGTAGTCCTAATCAAACATATGACCTCTCATATGTAGTTTATATATTCATGTTGTATAGTGAAAGCACCATATGTTGTTTGCCTTTTATAGGACGGGTAGCTAGGTCTGCTATGTTAAAATATATTAACATACCGTCCCCTTCTTTACTTACAATTTCCCTTCAGTTTATCACTTTTCCGACTCTGAGAAACTGATATCTTTTTATCTTTTTTTTTTTTTGTAATATTTTTTTTTTCCCTTTTTATTTATTTTTAATTATTTTAAAATTGTCTATTTTATCTGTATCTTTAAAATATTTCTAATCTGACCATTGTAAAAGCTAAATTTCTTTGAGGGATGGTGGGGGTGGAAATGTATTTTCATGTTTGTCCTCCAGAACTTCACATAATGGTTCAGTATTGCAATTGTATTTATGACTGCTGAAATAACAGCCAGGCTTTACTTATTTACTTCTGCTGATTGAGTAATCTCCTTTACATTACGTTCACTAGTTACAGTTGCATTGTCCGCACTTTTTCAAAAAGTATAATGAAACAAGAAACCTGATTGCAAACACACTTGTTTATTTCTTTCAGAAAAATGCTTTAAGAAAAAAAAGACATTGGGAGAAAATAGTTGCAGCAAAAAAGAGCAAGAGGAAGTTGGAGAAGGAGAAAAAAAAAGCTAAACAAGCTGAAAATTCAAATGCAGGTATTTGAATTTAAGAGGCATTTTTCTTTTTTGCATTTGGTTATTTTTTTTTTTAATTCTCCCTCTCGAATTCCAAAGTGACATGTCCATTACTTGGTATATTCATGGTGCAGGGGAGTAGTAAAAGAAGAATACTCTCTCTCATGTCAGTCAGCTGTTCCTGAGAGCTTCACCTGCCAGGAACATGTGTCACTGCCCACTCGATCTGTCATACATTATCTAATGCTTGCACAGTAAGATGCCTGTTCCCATTGGGCAGTGACACATGTTGAGAAATAGCAGAATGTGAATGCGAAGATTCACCCATAGTTCCTTGTCAAAATCAAATGTTGGCAAAGTTTAGAAAAAAAGTGTAGAATTTATTTCATATATATCTTACTGTGAATGGACTTTTCATTTCATAAAAAAAAGAAAAGTGATGGCTTTAAAACTTTTAGTTGGCTTAGTGATTTTAGTAATGTTTGATTTGTTTTCTCAGGAACCAATCCTCAGCAGCACAGCAAACGGTTTTTGAAAGCCATAACTAAGGAACGTGTCTTGGGAGCCAAGGATTCAGGTCCAAGACTTTGTGTGGACTTGAGCATGACCATGCACATGAGCAGAAAGGTACAACACAAGCCACTGACTGTCGGTGCATACTAATCCATTTCTGCTATGACATTCTATGTGGAAGGTTTTATATGCAAAGTTAATATTTTATGGATAAGTGGCTTTATAACTCTTCTGTTATAAAGATACAGCCTTTTGCTGTTCAGTTATGGACACAAATTTACATTTCATGATAATTGCTGAGCAAGATGTGAGCTTTCTAGTTACTATTGCCAAATATGCAGTTCATTTGTTTGGTTTATTGTATCTAAAGTTTAAACAGTAATTTTATTTTGTATGGTAATGTATAATATATTCAAAACTACATGTGATGGAACTTTAACAGTATCAATACTATCCTGATTAATTTATGAAATCAAACAACACAGAACATAACAATTAAAACCACAAAGAGCAAACTGATCATTTAATCCAGGCTTCCCCAAACTCCGGCCCTCCAGATGTTGCTGAACTAAAACTCCCATGATTCTCAGCCCATCTATTTCATTCATAGAATCATGAGTTGTAGTTTAGTAACATCTGGAGGGCCAGAGTTTAGGGAAGCCTGATTTAATCAATAGCTGATTTGTAATTTGAAGACTACAAGGTATTGTGTGTCTTAGTACACTCTCCACTCAACAATATCTGCAAGACATGTGAATTAATGTTTTATTAAAAATCGTATGCAACCTGATCACCCATTGGTGTATGCCATATATACAGTGTAATCTGTGTATATCTGCTTATTTAAAAGTTGTTTGAGGGATAGGTATATTTTACCATACATATGGGAGACATTGAAGTGTAAATAGTGGCCCATTAAACAGACAGTTTTATATTTTGAATGAATATTACTAATTTTATTTTTATTCATCCTGTGATTTTATTAAGCATAGTGGAATAATCTTTGGGGTGTTCTCTCTGTAGACTGACTGTAAAAGGCTTCTACCATGATACAACTCCATGCTTGATTTTGTTAGCATTTATTTTGGATATATTAAATTAAAATCATCATTGGCATATGTTAGTCCTGCATTTATATACCACCTATAATTAGGCCCAATTATCTGTGGTATCCTAGGTATGTTGACACGCTTCACTGGCTTTCTCCTAAACATACAAGAAGAAGAAATGTCAGTCAACCTTTTTTACTTAAACGTCTGCTCATATATATCTATAAGTCTAGGGAAAGATTTTGCACCAGAATTCCTTTTTAAGGGACACTCTAAGCACCAGAGCCATTGCAGCTTAACCCCTTAAGGACCAAGCTTCTGGAATAAAAGGGAATCATGACATGTCACACATGTCATGTGTCCTTAAGGGGTTAAAGGGACACTCCAGGCACCCAGACCACTTCTGCTCATTGGAGTGGTCTGGGTGCCAACTCCCACTACTCCCAACCCTGCAAGTGTAATTATTGCAGTTTTTTATAAACTGCAATAATTACCTTGCAGGGGTAACTCCACCTCTAGTGTCTGTCTATTAGACAGCCACTAGAGGTCACTTCCTGGTTTGTAGCAAGGATTTTCCTTGCTAGAGCGTCGCTGGACGTCCTCACGCTGTGTGAGGACCTCCAGCGTCGCTCAAATCCCCATAGGAAAGCATTGAAATTCGTTTCCTATGAGGAGCGCTAATGCGCATGCGCGGCATTGCCGCCCATGCGCATTACGTCTCCTCGGCCGGTGGGCGGGATCAGTCTCGCCCACCGGCCGACGGAATCACAGGGAGGAGCGGCGCGGAGGAGGAGGCGGCGACGAGGGACATCGCCGCTGCCTCAGGTAAGTGACTGAAGGGGTTTTCACCCCTTCAGTAACTGGAGATTGGTGGGTGGGAGGGAGAGGGACCCTCCCACGGATTGTTTTCCTGGCACTGGAGTTTCCCTTTAATGAAGTTTTTCTTGGGCAAAAAGATTGACTTTTCTGAGACTCAGGCAGCCACTAGAGGGCCTTTCTTGTTGCTGCCCTGCAAAGTTGGCAGAACCAATGTTCATCTCCACGCTCTGTATGGAGATGTTAAACGCTAGAGATGCATTGATTCAAAGTACATCTATGAGGAGATGCTGATTGCTGAAAATGTGCACTATTCCCCCCCTGCCCACCCTAAAAAATAAATACATTATTCCCTCTGATTAACTCAGCCAGAGGAAGAGTGGCCACATGGATGGTCCAGAGCTTTGGGGGAAATAAGGGAAGTAAAATACTTTATTTCAACTTCTTTGGGTATGTCGATATCTAACTAGCTAGTATAACACTCTAGCGTTAGGAATACAAGTTTGTATTCTGAACGCTAAGGTTTCTTTAATTGTTTGGTTGCCTTAATTGTTTGGTTGCCAGGTCAGTTAAGGATTATACCTGCATTTTACTTAGCAGTCTGTTATGTCTCATTGATTTTTAGAATGAACTATCCATGTGTGATGCTTTGCAGTTTTTTTTTTTTTTTGTTTGTTTTTTTTTTGTAATTTAATTTTCTTCCTGTAATGTAGGAAATAAGTCGACTTGCAGCTCAAATTAGAAGGCTCTACGGGTCAAACAAGAAAGCTGCAAAACCATTTTGGCTTTACCTGACAGGTTTTGTAGAACACAGTCTTTTATATGATGAATGTGTGCGAATGAATGACGGCTTTATCAATTACCTTGTAAGTTGAGCTTCTTACATAGTACATTTGAATCATAATCCCTATGTTTCTTGTGCCTTGACGTGCCATATCCTAATTCACGTATTCTATACTAAGTACCATAACTTGCTTAACTTTTATGGTGCAAAGAGTCTACAGGCCCTGTACACTTTTTAAGCTGTTTAACAAAAATCAGTTCTCTCCTAGTGCCTATATCCCAGCCCCTCATACATAACTCTGCTGAAGTGCAAATACACTTTTCCATAGCAATCAAATTGGGGATAGCAATAAAAGCACTTGGGTAACTTTCCTTCTGACTTATCATTGTTATGTAAAGTTGGCAGAGTTAATGCGCAAGTCCATTTCTACAGCCAAAAAGTTGTCATATCGTAGGCTCCAGAAGAGCCCCGTTTTTTTGTCCTTGTCTTTCCTCCTCCTAATACTGATCCTCCTCTTTCGCTCTCCCTTCAAGTTTGTGGTACCCACATCAGTCCATCCTTGCAAGCGCGCTGTCTTGGCGTCATACTTGATTCTGGCCTCACCTTTGAGCGTCACATCCAGCATGTTGCCAAATCCTGTAGATTCCATCTTAAAAACATAGCCCGCATCCGCCCCTTTCTTGCACCAGATACTACCAAGGAGCTTGTCCATGCTCTAATAATTTCCCGCATGGATTATTGTAACCCTCTCCTGATTGGTCTTCCCAAAAGCCGTACTGCACCGCTACAGTCCGTAATGAACGCTGCTGCCAGACTGATTTTCCTCTCTAGTCGTTTCTCTCACACCTCACCCCTCCGCCAGTCCTTACATTGGCTTCCTGTATGCTATAGGAGTCAATTCAAGGTAATAATTCACACCTATAAAGCACTGAACAACTCTAGCCCCTCTTATATCTCCTCACAGATCCATAGGTATGTCCCTTCTCGGTCTCTCCGCTCTGCCCGTGACCACCTCCTGTCCGTTGTCCGCACCCGTACGGCCAACTCACGCTTGCAGTACTTCTCGAGGGCGGCTCCCTTCCTATGGAATAGTCTGCCTACCGCCATCAGACTCTCCCCTAGTATTGCATCTTTTAAGAAGTGCCTTAAAACCCATCTCTTTAGGAAAGCTTATGGCCTCCAAGACTAACCTCTACCTCACATACCTGTCTCTTGCCCTCTCCTAAAGGGCAGCCCACCTTATTTGACTGCAAATTCCTGTCCTAATGTGTTTTACACCCCACCTCCTATAGAATGCAAGCTCGATTGAGCAGGGTCCTCTTCAACCTATTGTTCCTGTAAGTTTATTTGTAATTGTCCTATTTATAGTTAAATCCCCTCTCATAATAGTGTAAAGCGCTACGGAATCTGTTGGCGCTATATAAATGGCAAGAATAATAATAATAAAGGGTATTGCTCCAAAACTTTGCACCATAAATGCTTCAATGTGCTTAGTGCCCCTATATATTGCACACTAGGTTAGAACACTCTGCTGTTACTTACTGATGCTACATAAATGTGGCAGATGACTAGCACTGTTAAATGCTTAAATCCAGTGGTGTTTTTTAAAAAACAAAACAAAAAAACACTATTTTTGGTTGTAGTGAGCCATACAGGCCTGGTCCCCCACGCCAAGGCCAAATTTTCCCTGCAGCCCAATCCTTCTTCTGGTGATGTCAGTCCTCTTCAATGCAAGGGGAGGGGTGTCCAGAAGGAAGGACTGATCGGTGAATTTGAAGGGGGTATGCTGCTATTGGTTGTCTGTCCCCAGTATGCTGTGTGTGCTGACGACAGACTACCACCGTGCACATAATTAACATTAGCCAGACTCGAACTATGCGATGTTGCCAGAGGCGAAATTACACCTCTGGCATCAAATGGCTTTAACTCTCTATGTGCGGTGCTCCTTACTGAAATGTTGAAAATACAGACTCCAATCACCACTTCAAATCATTGGTATTGTCATGGTAGCTTGGAATTGTGATAACTGCATTAAGGACTTGCTTTGAAACTGCTATTTTCTGCATGACTAAACTGCTTACTTTTGGTAGATTGTATTATACATAGTAATGCATGTGTCCATTCTTTCCCCTAAGATTAATAAAACAGAAAATTGTTTTCTTGACGTATTCCCATTAGAGAAAATAATCTACCTCACGCCAGATTCAGACAATGGTAAGTTCATAATTTATGCATCTTTTTTTCAAGTCTAATATCTAGTAGAAACATAGAAATATAGAATGTGATAGCAGATAAGAACCATTCGGCCAATCTAGTCTGCCCAATTTTTTAAAATACTTTCATTAGTCCCTGGCCTTATCTTATTGCTAGGATAGCCTTATGCATATCCCACACATGTTTAAACTCCTTCACTGTGTTAACCTCTACCACTTCAGCTGGAAGGCTATTCCATGCATCCACTACCCTCTCAGTAAAGTAATACTTCCAGATATTATTTTTAAACCTTTGCACCTCTAATTTAAGACTATGACCTCTTGTGGTAGTTTTTCTTCTTTTAAATATAGTCTCCTCCTTTACTGTGTTGATTCCCTTTATGTATTTAAATGTGTCTATCATATCCCCCCTGTCTTGTCTTTCCTCCAAGCTATAAATGATCCTTTTAACCTTTCCTGGTGAGTTTTATCCTGCAATCCATGAACCAGTTTAGTAGCCCTTCTCTGAACTCTCTCTAAGGTATCAATATCCTTCTGGAGATACGGTCTCCAGTACTGCGTACAATACTCCAAGTAAGGTTTCACCAGTGTTCTGCACAATGGCATGAGCACTTCCCTCTTTATATTGCTAATACCTCTCCCTATACAAGCAAGAATTCTGCTAGCATTTCCTGCTGCTCTATTACATTGTCTGCCTACCTTTAAGTCATCAGAAATAATCACTCCTAAATCCCTTTCTTCAGATGTTGAGGTTAGGACTCTATCAAATATTCTGTACTCTGCCCTTGGATTTTTACATCCAAGATGCATTATCTTGCAATTAGCCACATTAAATGTCAGTTGCCACAACTCTGACCATTTCTCTAGTTTACCTAAATCATTTGCCATTTGGCTTATCCCTCCTGGAACATCAACCCTGTTACATATCTTAGTATAATCAGCAAAAAGACATACCTTACCATCAAGACCTTCTGCAATATCACTAATAAAAACATTAAAGAGAATGGGTCCAAGTACAGATCCCTGAGGTACCCCACTGGTGACAAGCCCATGCTTCGAATATACTACATTGACTACAACCCTCTGTTGCCTGTCACTCAGCCACTGCCTTACCCATTCAACAATATTGGAATCCAAGCTTAAAGATTGCAGTTTATTGATAAGCCTTCTATGTTCAACAGTATCAAAAGCCTTAATGATGTGTGTGCAAATTTCAATCCACTTTATTAGGGATCACAGGATAAACAAATGTTTTAGTCTAATACGCTGACCCTTTTTCAAGCATTAAAGGGACACTATATCACCAGAACAACTACAGCATAATGTAGTTGTTTTGATGAGTATAATAGAGAAAATGCCCTGTAGGCATTTTCATGCAAACACTGCCTTTTCATGGAAAAGGCAGTGTTTACATTGCCCCCTAGTGACACCTCTAAGTGGCCACTCCTCAGATGGCCACACTGTGCAGCACTGCCATTCAGCGTCTCCACGCTCTGCATGGAGAAACTGAATTTTCCTCCTAGATATGCATCTCTATGAGGAGGTGCTGATTGGCCATGCCAGCATTTGGCCCTGCCTCCTTGCTGATTACAGCCAATCCAATGCTTTCCTGATCGAAAAGTGTTGGATTGGCTAAAAATCATAAATTCTGATGTCCGCAAGGAGGCGGATTGTGAGCATTGCCAGCGCTGGTGGACCCGTGCTGCAGTGGAAATAAGGTAAGTTTTAATCCCTTTTAAGGGGGAGGCAAACCACCTAAATGTTAGTTTTAAAACTATAGTGTCAGGAATAAATGTTTGTGTTCCTGATCCTATAGTGTTCCTTTAAATATAAATTAAGGTTATTGTACTGGGCTAAAACATTGCAGTGACGTTGCAAGGTAATGTTGCAAGTTAAAATCACTTTTGGTTAAGTGTACATATTCGGCAAGGGTTGGGGGGCTCAAGTAATTTAGTTTGAAGAGTGTGTCTGTTTTGTTTTTGTTTTCCATTTTATTTTTTTTGTCATTTTATCAAAAGTGCACATTTTAAAAGAAATTAATACTTTTCTAAATGAAACTTGTTCTAACCCCCACTGGCTGTCAGTCAGTTACTTCCTGGCTGTTTAGCTTAGTGTAGCTAAACGTAAGAGGCAGGTAATTGCTAAGAGAACTTGACTTGTAAACAGTGGTGGAACATGTGGAGTCAGAAAGATTGTGAGTGCCCAAGAGACGGCCAGCCATCTTAGGTCAGCACAAGGACAGCCCAGCGCAAGCAGAGTTAGTTCTAGGTCTATATGTACATGGCAAGAGGTGCTGTAGACAAGCAGCAAGGGAGCTCTTCATGCACAGCTCCCTTGCCTGTCCTGTGGTAGTGCCAGGATTTTGCAAGCTGTTTTTAGATACTTCAATGAAATAGTGCATAATTAAATGTATGAATGTTTTATTGGTCATTATATCTACTAACAGTTTTTTGGTGTTTAATTTGGAAAGTGGATTATCCCATTAGATTTGAAATTCACTTTAAAGGGACTCTCCAGTGCCATGAAAACATATGTTTTCCTGGCACTGCAGGACCCTGCAGAGTCCCTCTCCCTTCCACCCTCCATCCCATGTTGCTTAAGGGGTTAAAACCCCTTCAGCCACTTACCTGAATCCACCGCCGATGTCCCTCGGCGTTGGGTCAGGCTCCCCCACATTCCTCCCCCGCTGACTAAGGAGACCTAATGTGCATGCGCGGCAATGGCCGTGCACGTGCATTAGACCTCCCCATAGGAAAGCATTATTCAATGCTTTTACTATGGGGATTCCGGCAATGCTGGAGGTCCTCATGCATAGCATGAGGATGTCCAGTGTTGTTTACAATGCTTTTCCTGTTCTACGAACACAGAAGTCCCTTTAGTGGCTGTCTGATAGACAGCCACTAGAGGAGAACTTAACCCTGCAAAGTAATTATTGCAGTATATAAAAACTGCAATAATTACACTTGCAGGGTTAAGGGTGGTGGGAGTTAGCACCCATACCACACCAATGAAGTGGTCTGGGTGCGTGGAGTGTCCCTTTAAGTTCACGTGTAGTTCCTGAGATTTCTCACTTAAGTAAATAACCCTAATGTTTAGTTGCAGAGTTTTTGTGATCCATAGTGTCAACTCACACTGTAAATGACCGTTGCCATATATTGCAGAGAATATGACCTTTTGGTAAATCTAATTGCTTCAGTGTTCAAACTGTGGCTGTAATAAATTATATTTGAAGACATGCACTTGTCAGACTTGTAAATAGGTCTTAAAGCTGTTTTACTGTAATTGTAAGCAAAATCACAGGTCAGTGTTTCAGTTCTTGTATCAGACTTTTAGTATTTACAGATGATAGGCTGACATGCAAGTCAGTGTTTTCTCCCTTTTTGTCACAGCTCTTAAAGATATTGACCCTCAGAAGGTTTATGTGCTTGGTGGATTGGTGGATGAAAGTATACAGAAGGTGAATATAAAAAATTACATTTTGCACAATGTTACATTACCATTTTTGTTTTTCAGATATATTTCATTTATGGGGTGTTTCTTACTTACATTTAATTGAGGGTAAAATTGATTGCCATACTCCTTTTTTATGTTTAGATAAAGCTTCTCAGCTCAGTTCTAATCTATAACCCAGAGACAGTTTAACAAAGTATAATCCTTCAAAATATGATGATTTTGGAAGATAATCTGGAGCATATTGTGACTCTTATTACCCCATGAGTCACACGTCCTCGGCAGCCTACCTGGACCATTGAGGCTGTTAAACTTGTAAACATTGTGCTAATCCTGTCAATATCTGCAACTTAATTTGTTTCTTTGCTCTTGCGGTTTGATAGACCTCACTGGCAGAGCTCAAAATGTCTTAAATGTTTATTAATCTGCAATTTCATTAAAGGGACACTATAGTCACCTGAACAACTTTAGCTTAATGAAGCAGTTTTGGTGTATAGAACATGCCCCTGCAGCCTCACTGCTCAATCCTCTGCCATTTAGGAGTTAAATCCCTTTGTTTATGAACCCTAGTCACACCTTCCTTCATGTGACTTGCACAGCCTTCCATAAACACTTCCTGTAAAGAGCGCCCTATTTAGGCTTTCTTTATTGCAAGTTCTGTTTCATTAAGATTTTCTTATCCCCTGCTATGCTAATAGCTTGCTAGACCCTGCAAGAGCCTCCTGTATGTGATTAAAGTTCAATTTACAGATTGAGATACAATTATTTAAGGTAAATTACATCTGTTTGAAAGTGAAACCTGTGTTTTGTTTTCATGCAGGCTCTGTCAATCATAGCCAGGGGAGGTGTGGCTAGGGCTGCATAAACAGAAACAAAGTGATTTAACTCCTAAATGACAGGGAATGATCTATACACTAAAACTGCTTTATTTAGCTAAAGTAATTTAGGTGACTATAGTGTTCCTTTAATGGATAGTACTGTATTGTATTGCCAAAAACAAAATGCAGGGAAGAGATTTAAAACCAGACCTAAACCAGGAATTTGTGGATATAGTTTATGCAAAGATAGGCTGATTGAAACAAAAAATCTTTGAGCTATTTTGGCCTAAAATTTGCAGTTCATCTGTGCCCAAATTGTCAACTGGTCAGAGTCTCAGTGCTGTACTTTCAGTAGTCAACCTGTGCTAATGTTGAGTACTATAAAGAGGTTTTGTGTAACCTGTGAAGCTGTTTAGGAAATGTAGTTAGTGGGCAGCCTCCAACTGATTTTCATAATATATACAGATTTCCTTTAAAAGATTATTGTTGTGGTTATGGTGCCAGAAGTGCACTGGGGCCTCCCATCATGAAAGTACTCAAATTACAATTTTGACTTCTTATCTAGGGGTTTGCTGAGTGAGTACTTTTTCCTGCCTCCTCTCAGCCAGAAGTTCCTGCTAGTTGCTTCCATTAGCTCTGAGTCGAGACCTACAGTGCAGGATCTGACCATCAGCTGGTCACTCGCAGCTAAACCCTGCACTTCTGGGATTAACGCCATTATAAAAGCTTCTGACTGAGGAAAGGCAGAGAATGACAGCCCTAGGTAAATAATCAAATCGTTACTAAATGGGGGCACGAGAACACTCTTGGCACCATAACCACAACAGTACTGTTATGTTAGTGTAATGTTTGAACATTTAACAGGTTTTGTTGTTTCTCCTATAGAAATTGACATATCATAAAGCTAGAGAAAATGGCTTGCAGACTGCCCGACTGCCAATACCAGAATATATGGTTAAGAACGTTAATCTGAAAAACTTCCATTCTGAGATACTAGCAATCAATCAAGGTAAAAATTTGTGTTTGCACTCTTTGTAGTAAGTTGCAAAGAGCGTTTAAACTACTTTAGAAATGTTGTGCTTTATTAATAAAGAGCACAGTTATAAACACATGTGTATTTGTGATAATAATCCTGATTTTGAGTAACCAGAGAACGTAAACTGTTAATGGGGTAGCTAAGAGTAGATCTCTATCATCTGCTGAATTCAGTCGTTTAATCCTTAGGTATTAAAAGGACCACTATAGGCACCCAGACCACTTCAGCTTAATGAGGTGGTCTGGGTGCCAGGTCCAGCTAGGGTTAACCCTTTTTTATATAAACATATCAGTTTCAGAGAAACTGCTATGTTTATATTCGGGTTAATCCAGCCTCTAGTGGCTGTCTCATTGACAGCCGCTAGAGGGCTTGCGTGCTTCTCACTGTGAAAATCACAGTGAGAAGACGCCAGTGTCCATAGGAAAGCATTTACAATGCTTTCCTGAGACCAGCTGAATGCGCGCGTGGCTCCTGCCGCGCATGCAGCCGAGGAGGAGAGTCCCCCGCCCGGCGCTGGAAAAAGAGGTAAGTTTAACCCCTTCCCTTCCTCTCCATCCAGCCCGGCGGGAGTGGGACCCTGAGGGTGGGGGCACCCTAAGGGCACTATAGTGCCAGGAAAACGAGTGTTTTCCTGGCACTATAGTGGTCCTTTAACCCCTTAAGGACCAAACTTCTGGAATAAAAGGGAATCATGACATGTCACACATGTCATGTGTCCTTAAGGGGTTAAAGGCTATTGTAGAAGTAGTTAGATGGCCATCTTAAAGGGACACTATAGTAAGCAGAACTACAGCTTAAAAAGCTGTTCTGGTGCGTATAACATGTCCCTGCAGGCATTTTAATGTAAACACTGCCTTTTCAGGGAAAAAGCAGCGTTTACTGCATAGGAACAACTTTAGTGGCTGTCTCTCAAGACAACCATAGAGGTGATTCCTGGGTCAATGCTGCACCTACGTTCATAATCTCCACGCTCTGCATGGAGGCGCTAAATTTTCCTCTATAGAACTGGTTTGATCTAGTGCATATCTGAGAAGATGCCGATTGGCGCAGCATAGTGTTTTGACGTGCATGTGCAATACCATCCCAAATACTTTATTATGGGAAAGCATTGGTTTGGCTGAGATCATCAATTTGACTGGCGTGGGAAAAGGTAAACTTACCTTTTTACTACAAAGAGGGAACCAAGGGACTTGTTATCACAATAGAGTTAGAAATGTATGTTTGTGTTCTTGACACTATAGTGTTCCTTTAAACTAACTTTGCTATGGAAAAAATTTCAATCCGGTTTTATTTAGCTATTTCATGTGTATGTATGCCAGCACGCTCAGGTAAACTATGAAACTTCCACATATGGTTAGTACCTGAATTAACAATTACAGTGTTCTTGAGTCATGTCTAACATGTCTTTAAGCTCCCAGATTGTTTTATCATTCAATTACATCAAAACATTTAACACTTGCCAAGCAACTTATCAAATCATAAACTAATTTCCTAACAAAGATAATCGAGCTGGCCATCAATTCTGGATACCTGTGATCAATAGTTTTGCATTAAAGGACTTCTATAAGCAGAGACACATCTTCCAGCCTATTGCAAGTTACCGCTGGGATGTTAGATGGCTTCTGATTCTTCTACATCTGTATAGGTATATAGATCAGGCAGATTTCATAATGCCCTGTTTGCTATATGCATGCCACTCTGCTAAATGCTACACAATTATGTTTAGGCTGTAAACAGTTCAAATACAACATGCATATTTAAACAAACACATTTTCAATTTCACAGTATTTGATGTGTTGGCCACATATCTAGAGACCCAAAGCTGGCCAGATGCATTGAAAGCGGGAGTTCCACCTGGAAAAGGCTTTTTTCTTCGCGATTCTGTCAAATAGGACAAACATCTAATGTGCTTATTTATTTCTGCTTAGAGTGTGATGTGTTTTTACTTTATCCTTAAGTTATTCAACAACTGTATTAAAACATTCAAAAAGGAAAAAAAATGCATCTGTTTAATTTCTTTCAAATACATAGTGGATAGTGCCTTGCCTTCTTTACTCTCTGCCACTGGTCTATGAGGAAGATTTTAACAGACAACTGGTGGTAGGTTAAGAGCATCACCTGACACTCTTGCCTGATCACTGATCAGCCATTGAGAGAAACATGCAACCCCTGAAGGTAAGATTGCACCAAATACTGCTATAACAAATTCATTGAGCTGAAGTTATAGGGATTGGAGTGTTCCATTAGGGGAATATATTCAGGAACTGGTTTTAAACATCTTTAATAATTAATATGGTTTTATGAAATAGAGCATGTTAAAGGGAAATTCCAGTGCCAGGAAAACGATCCGTTTTCCTGGCACTGAAGGGTCCCTCTCCCTCCCACCCACCAATCCCTGGTTACTCGCCGCTGTCTCCTCCTCCGCGACGCTCCTCCCTGTTCTTCCGTCGGCCGGTGGGCGAGACTGATCCAATTCTATGAAAAGCATTGGATTAAACGATAACCCAACAAAGTAATGCCATCATCTGGCACTTAAAAGGTCGGTCTACCACTACAGCCCGGTTTGTAAATATGTTTACTCTAGATTACAATGTAATGAGAAAATATAATAAACTAATGAAACAAGTTGAAGGATAAAGTGGTGTCAAATAATGTTCCAATCAACATGTGATATAGTCACTCAAACACACACTTAACGGAGCACTATAGTGGCAGGAAAACAAACTTTTTCCTGGCACTATAGGGTCATTAGGCCCCCCTTCCTGCTGAGCTGAAGGGGGTAAAAACCCCTTCAGCCACTTGCCTTTTTCAAGCGCCGGGCTCTCTCTGTGCTGGGAAACTCTTGACCCCCTGCCGACGTCAGATCCGCATGGGTTGCGCACGCGCATTCAAACAGCCCATATGAAAGCATTACTCAATGCTTTCCTATGGACGTCCAGTGTCTTCTCACTGATTTTCACAGTGAGAATCACAGAAGCGCCTCTAGCGGCTGTCAGTGAGACAGCCACTAGAGGCTGGATTAAAATTAACCCTCAGTGAAACAGTTTCTCTGAAACTGCTGTTTTCAGCTGCAGGGTTAAAACTAGAGGGACCTGGCACCCAGACCACTGCATTGAGCTTAAGTGGTCCTTTAAGTGAACAAACCAACACCTTTTTGGTGAGAGAACACACAAAATGGTATTGCCATGCTATTGGATACAATATTGGACAAGTAACGGAACCTCTTCCAGCAGGCTCAGACTTAAAAGGGACACTATAGTCACCTGAACAACTTCAGCTTAATGATGTTGTTCAGGTGAGAACTATAGCTCCCTGCAGCCTCATGTAAACACTATATTTTCTGAGAAAATACAGTGTTTACATTGAAACCTAGGAACACCTCCAGTTGCAGTCACTCAGAGTGAACCAGAGGGACTTATGAGTTGATGGAGGCATAATATGCCTCCATCCACTCAAATCTGCTGTGCACGAGCATCCTGTGATTCAGTATCTCTTCTCACTGCATGCAGACACTGAACTTTCCTCATAGAGATTCATTGATTCAATTCCTCTCTATGAGGAGATGCTGATTGGCCAGGGCTGTGTTTGAATCATGCTGGCTTTGCCCCTGATCTGCCTCTGTCAGTCTCAGCCAATCCTATGGGGAAGCACTGTGATTGGATCAGGCTATCACATGTCAGCAGACTGCTTGTTTTTCCTGAGTCTAACAGCATGCAGATTTACAGCTTCGGGCTTGAATACAGTAAGATTTGTACTATATTTATGGAGGCATGAGGGGCCCAGGGGGGCTAGATGGTCATGTTAACACTATAGTGTCAGGAATACATGTAGTTGCACTGATGACTATAGTGTCCCTTTAAAGCCATCTAAGTAAACACTCCAAAGGATATGTTGCCACTGGTGCCTGACTTTATCAAAAATCCCCTTTAGAACGTATTAAATAAGCATTAAAATGGTAGAGTTAAACACTATTTGCTCAAGAAATAAATAAGATCTAGTAGCTACAAAGTAGTTATAGCACAGTGAACACAAACGCATTTTGACAAGAATGTCTATCAAAGTGTATAATGTACCTCCGTGAAATGTGCTTTTATATCTGCCAGACTTTGCAGACTTTATCTACTGGATTTTATTTCTTAAGCAAATAGTGTTTGTCTTCTCCCATTTTTAATGCTTATTTAATACATTTTAAAGGGGATTTGGTATGTATTTTGCATTAAGACAAAGTCTGGAACCAGTGGCAACATATCCTTTGAAGTGTTTAATTAGAAGTATGATCATGCTGGTAGAGGCTCAGCTACATGTCCAATATTGTATCCAAGAGTTTGGTAATACCATTTTGTGTGTGTGATCTAACCAAACATTTGTTATTGATGATAAAATATACCTCTGTCAATATTGTTGGAGTTGTAATATATATATATATCAGTACCAAGCAATGATAAAAAAAAAAATAGGATTTTATAAAACACTGTTACAATCCATATTTTAAAAGAAACAGAACTGAGCAAATGTAAACACGGTTGTTCTGAATGCAACAAACTGAAATCCAAAGTGCTGAATTTAGAGAAAAATGGCCAAGCAGTAACTTTAGCTAAAATTGAGAATTTTGACATGCAGATTTGAATTCTCTACATTTTGGAGCTTAATGACTAACATTGGTCAAGTTTTTCTAAATGCTTTCTCCAAGAAAAGGTATAATTGTCAGGTGGATAGAACAACAATGAAAATCATATAGGCTGCAAGGATTTTTAAAAGAACAGGCAAAATCAGCTAGTCATTTCCTGGCCGAGAACATGAATAGCACTTTTGTTCTGAATTAAGATTGATAAAATTAGGTCTGTACATAGACTCATTTACATGCCGTCAGCAAATTGTGCAAATACATGCTTCCTCTGTGCAGCTGTTAAGTATTCACAAGCCTCTAGTAAATTAGCAATAATTAATGTCTGTTGGGTGGTTTTCGCCTTTGTCCATATCCTACCATTCATCCCAATAACTATTTCCAATGGGTAAACATTCATTAGCTCCTGAATAATGTCGTTCTGTGGTGTTAGCAACCTGTAAAAAAAAAAAAAAAAAAAAAAAAAAGTTAAATACAATTATTTCATCTTTGCCTTTCACACAAAATTAATTTTTACTCTTACTGGTATTTTCTTTTTCCAAAATCCCAGAAGAGGATAGTTTAGTGGTGGTGTAAGACTATACATTGGAATTTTTTTTTTTTTTAAACTGTTGACTAGTACTTTATATCTTTACCGCAATCCCCGCAATTAAAGTGAAGAGCTACAACAAATTATTGCCTAGCTGTGGACCTGTGTCAATTATTAACCATAAGGACATTCCTGTGTGGATTTTCCACTCATTCTACAATGCGTTTTATTTTCCCTGGCTTTTGTATGGTTTCTTCAAACATGTGGTGGTTTCTTTTTACAATGCTAGTTGCCTGGAGTGTTTTGACTTTTTCCACAATTGATGTCATTTAGCACTGCACAAAGTATACAGATGTATTCAGAATCCCATAGCTCACAGCTAACATTTTCTAACTCCATGATCATAACTTGGCTATTTCATTAGTGTTCGTGAATAAACCTGCATGTAATTTGTGGAGAACTACTACACCACGGTCAATTATTTATCACCATGCCATTAATCACATTTACATATACTCCAGCCACTAGACTGTATGGGGTAATTATGGTCTAATATACACTGTAAGCATTATGTAGATTCCTCTAATACTTAAATGAGAAAAAAAAATGTATTTACTTTCTTACTAGACCCAACGACACTTTAAACATGAATCCATCTTGTCCAAAAACACCCATTCCATTTGCTTTTCCAGAACTGTCTATGCAGGCCAATTCTGGCTCCATGTCTTTATTTGCAACAATGAACTGTCCATAAACAAGATCTCCAACCTACAAAGCAAAATGATAGTATTATAATTAAACTGTATACACTCATTCATGGTTATTTACTAAAGTGAAAGATTAAAGTTAATGTCTAATTTAAGTTGGCTGGGACACAAGCAATGCTGACCTTACCTCAGTAGCAGAGCTACTGGCTGTAGAGGAGGTGGCGGGCGCTCTGTAGTCCCCAGGTACTTTGACAAATCATTCTTAGACTGTTTGACTACAGTAAAACAGGCTATAGTGCTTGGAGTATTCTTTTAAAAGTTCATTTTTATTTTTTTTCCATATCGCATTTAAAGTGAAAGTCAGAACATTCTATTTAAAGTGATACTATAGTGCCAGGAATACAATGTTGCCTGCCTCTCCCTCGCGCCTTGCCCACCCCCCACAAGTCTTTACTTGACACTCTGATGTGTTTCTTGGTGAAAGGCTACTTTGTACCTTGCTGCACTGTCAATGGAGAACAAGGTAATGAGAGAGAGAAAAGTCTACAGCAGATTAAAACTTAAAGGACGAGGACAGGACTAGAGCACAGAGCTAGAAAAGGAAATGAAGGGCCGATGACCGCGAGTGAGAGAAGAACAGAGCATTACTTACTTTGCTGCACCATTTGTTCAATTTTATATGGGGAAAATATTTAACAAGAATTTCAATTTGAAGTATGACTGCAGTCCTCTAAAAATAAACCTACCTTTACGTTTGGTCTGTTTTTTTTAGTTGCACCTTCAAATGCCATGAAAGACAACGAAGCTTGCTCACTAGCTCCAATGTCCAGCTTGAATACATCTCCAGATTTCACAGTTACAATGCCAATGACATGGTCACCCTTCACGGGTACATACTAAAAAAAAAAAAAAGAATTACAAAATTAATTTGATAGAATAAATTCTTAAAATGTTCAGCTCCTAAAGGAACACTATAGTGTTAGGAATACATATTAGTACTCCTAATGTCACAGTGCTCTAGTCACAGTTTAGGTGACAAGGCCAGTGCTGCCATTAAATTAAAAACAAATATACACAGATAAATGTTGATAATCTAAGCCATTTCAATGTTTTGCCATATAAATTCATTGTCTTCTGATACCATCTGACAAATACCAGTTTTTCATTCTACTGGTTTATGGAATTTCCAGCACAAGAGAAGTGTCAAACTGAACAATTTGACAGATTACCTCGGGAGAGTGCCCACAGACTCTAATACCATTATTACTACTGCATGCTATCGTGATTATGGTGCCTAGTGTGTCCTTGTAAGTATTTTTTTTTTTTTTTAATTAAAATAAAACTATTACTCTAACTCTTAAAATGGGTTGTATTCACTCATCGTCCTGGTCAAGTAATATCCTCAATGTCAAAGCATTTCAGGGAGATTGAGAAAGACCCATGACTGTGTATGAAGAGGAAAATCATACCATTAGAGCACTGCTCATTGGCATTTTTCCACTTTAGATTTACATTATATATATATATATAAAAATAACATTGTACTTTCAGGTTAGGATTAGTGTTATTATAAGTATTATGGATTGTAGTGGTTAATTGGTTAGGATTAGTGTAGATAGAGATTGTGTAGTGAGTAAGGGTAATCTATACATTATTGCATAGTGTAGGGATTAACGTTAGTGATGGTGTTGAGGTAATGTAGGTAGTGTGATTAGATTATATAGGTGTTACTATTAAGTGATAAATGAGACACACAAAGTGTAACAAAGTAATCTCTCAGGCTTCTGTCGTTCCTATTACAGAACATGGGTCGGAATGTTAGATTTTGAAACCTGACGGTAGCTGTGCACACACCCAGTACATGCCAGTTCTTCCCGGTATATAATTAGTGGTAGGATATGTACCCTTTTCTGCTGAGAGTCCACCCAGTAGACGGAAGGCTCCTTGTGTCTCAGCAGCCCACACTTGCTGACCTGTAGATCGTCACCCCGCCTCAGGAGTCCGGGGCCACACACCACCTTAACCCTGGCAACTTGGGGGGCCCCGGACAAGGATAGAGGGGCATCCTGAGACTGGCCAGGGAGCAGCAGAACATCTCCAGGCAGCACAACCTGGCCGATAGCCTCCTCCATCCGCATGGCACACATGGTGCTCTCAGGGATGTCTCCAAACAGGAAGTAGACAGCTATAGGACAAACATAAACACCCCGCCCCTCTACCTCCAAAACAGAGCTATACAACTTCCTATTTAATTTGTCGCCTGAACAGGCGCCATTTTTCTGGAGACTAATGCCTTCATTGTCAATGTATCTTGGCTCCAAGTTAAACATTCTTCTGCGGAGACATTTTGTAGTTCACCGCGGCTGCCGTGTGGTCTCTCGTGTATAGTACTCGGCTAGCCTAATCTTTTCAGGATAAAAGCAGCAATAGTGCATGTAACTCGAGTTATTTAAAGGGACACCCCACTGCTTGTTTTTTTTTTTTATATTTAGTAGATACGGTATATCCCCAAGGAAAACATTCATGTTTTTTTCTGCATGTTTTCTGGTGGAAATATGAAAATCGACTTGCATAAGACACATATGTTAGATCTGTCGAAGCAGACACATAATGATACATTACTAAAAGTGTTTTTTTTTTTGCTGTCAATATAATCCCTCCTTAATTGGCCATGGTGTTGGATATTATGTGATACAATATGCCATGCAGTTTGTAAAATGCATATGCTGCAAGATGAGTGTTAAGTAGTGATGTCCCGAACAGTTCGCCAGGAACCGTTCGCCAGCGAACATAGCATGTTCGCGGTCGCGAACACGCGCGATGTTCGGCCCGCCCCCTATTCGTCATGGAGGTGGGAGGGTCTGGGAGGGAGGGTCTGCTGCTGATTGGCTGGAACGTGTCTGCTGACTGTGAGGTACAGGGTCAAAGTTTACTCAATGATGACGAATAGGGGGCTGACCGAACATCGCGCGTGTTCGCTATGTTCGCTGGCGAACGGTTCCCGGCGAACTGTTCGGGACATCACTAGTGTTAAGTAAGCCCTTACCGACCAGACCGGCTTTCAACTTTCCGTTAAGGACCAGGGCTGTTTTTCCATTTCTGCAGTGTTTGTGTTTAGCTGTAATTTTCCTCTTACTCGTTTACTGTACCCACACATATTATATACTGTTTTTCTCGCCATTAAATGGTCTTTCTAAAAATACCATTATTTTCATCATATTATATAATTTACTATAAAAAACATTATAAAATATGATGACATTTTTTTTAAATACACTTTTTCTAACTTTGAACCCCAAAATCTGTTATGCATATACAACCGCCAAAAAACACCCGTGCTAAATAGTTTCTAAATTTTGTCCTGAGTTTAAAAATACCCAATGTTAATATGTTCTTAGCTTTGTTTTGCAAGTTATAGGGCTATAAGTACAAGTAGGGCATTGTGGTTTCTAAATATATATTTTTAAAATTTATCAATAGTGACATTGTAACACTGTTATCTGTCATAAATCTCCGAATCACACCTCACATGTACATATTTTTTTTTAAAGTAGACAACCCAGGGTATTCAATATGGGGTAGTATGTCCAATCTTTTTTAGCAGCCACAAACACTGGCCAAAGTTAGCATTTATATTTGTTTGTGTGTTAGAAATGCAAAACGCTAACTTTGGCCAGTGATTGTGACTAAGTGGCTAGTAAAAAAGACTGAACATACCCCATTTGCAATACCTTGGGTTGTCTTCATTTACAAATGATATGCCATCATGAGAGTAATTCTCATTCCTGGGCTACCATATGCTCTCAAAGGCAACATAACCAATCTGGCAAATTTCAATGTGAAAAAACAGAAAATTAAGCCTTATATTTGACCCTGTAACTTTCAAAAACACCATAAAACCTGTACATGGCGGGTACGGTTATATTCGGGAGACTTTGCTGAACACAAATATTAGTGTTTCAAAACAGCCAGTAGGTGCCCTTTCTGCATGTGTCTGTTCATAAAAGCTACATCTCCCATGTGATTCTACCACACTTGTCCCTGTCTGGTTTGTACGTAATTGGGTGTTTCTTCTTCCTCCATCTTCTAATCTATGCTAAGGCCCCCGGCAGGTTCCTCTGAGTATCTCCTTGATATCATTGTACCCAGACATTCACCCCATTTCTAAACTCTCCTTAACCATTTGTCTACTATCCTACACATTACACTCACTGCACACTCACACTGTCAGTCACTCTCCTAGTCAAGATCACTCCTAATCAAGACAGTCTTTGAGTTATGCTCTTTGAAAATAAAAGATAAATTACAGTTGCAACATGTTCTAATGGGTAAAAAAATAAAATAAACCTTTGCTAATAGCCTGATACTTTAACACCTTTGTTGCTGCGTCTGGCATCCCCATATTTTCCAATCCATTATAAAGAGCTTATGTAAAAAGATTTCAGCTCTTAAAACACTCATATTGTGAGCGTTTTGATTGTATGATGAATTAGAGAGAATTTATCAGAGTAGAGGAAACATGGAGCCATGACGGGTAAGACACACACAATGCCAGGAAGAGCAAGGAGTGTTGAACCCATGTTTAGTGATGTCGCGAACACAACATTTTCGGTTCGCGAACGGGAACTTCCGCAAACGTTCGCGAACCGGCGAACCGGGCGAACCGCCATTGACTTCTATGGGCAGGCGAATTTTAAAACCCACAGGGACTCTTTCTGGCCACAAAAGTGATGGAAAAGTTGTTTCAAGGGGACTAACACCTGGACTGTGGCATGCCGGAGGGGGATCCATGGCAAAACTCCCATGGAAAATTACACAGTTGATGCAGAGTCTGATTTTAATCCATAAAGGGCATAAATCACCTAACATTCCTAAATCACAATGGATATGGATTGACACCTGACATATGACATATTGACACCTTGACATATGGATTGACACCTGTCCTCAGAGACCCTGATATACACTGACACAGAGCAGAATAGGGACTGTTCCCCCTACATAGGGTCACTTGGCAGATATGGATTGACACCTGTCCTCAGGGACCCTGATACACACTGGGGGGGACCTACTGTCCTCCACCCACCCCCACCCCGCGTGGTGGGTGGGGGCCATAAAAATAATGAGGGGGGACCTACTGTCCTCCCCCCGGCCCCCACCCCTGCGTGGTAGGTGGGGGCCATAAATCACAATGGGGGAGGACCTACTGTCCTCCCCCCACCCCCACCCCTGCACGGTGGGTGGGGCCATAAAAATAATGAGGGGGGGACCTACTGTCCTCCCCCCTGGCCCACACCCCTGCGCGGTGGGTGGGGGCCATGAAAATAATGAGGGGGGGGACCTACTGTCCTTCCCCCCGGCCCCCACCCCTACGCGGTGGGTGGGGGCCATAAATCACAATGGAGGGAGGACCTACTGTCCTCCCCCCGACCCCCACCCCTGCGCGGTGGGTGGGGGCCATAAGAATAATGAGGGGGGGACCTACTGTCCTCCCCCTCAGCCCCCACCCCTGCGCTGTGGGTGGGGGCCATAAATCACAATGGGGGAGGACCTACTGTCCTCCACCGCCCCCACCCCTGCGCGGTGGGTGGGGGCCATAAAAATAATGAGGGGGGGACTTACTGTCCTCCCCCACTGGCCCCCACCCCTGAGCGGTGTGTGGAGGCCCTAAAAAAACCAATAAGGGGGGTCCTACTGTCCCCCCCCCTAGCCCCCACCTCTGAGTGGTGGGTGGGGGCCCTAAATAAAAATTTCCCCCCCAATCAAAGGTGACTAGGGGTCCCCAAGCCCCTAGTCACCCACCCCCCACCCCAAAAAAAATGACCCCCTACCTACCCCCCTCACCCTAAAATATAGTGAAGGGGGAATAAAATAACTAACCTGTAAAGAAAAATTCAGCTTACCATTTGACGTCTTCTTTTTTCTAAAATCTTCTTTTTTCAGCCCCAAAAAAGGCCAAATAAAAAGCCATAAGAACCGACGCAAAAAAAAAAAAAAAAACAACACAAAAAAAAATAATCCATCTTCACCCATGGAGGGCTCCGCAGTGTGGGGGAAGGCTTATAAAGCCTTGCCACGCCCTGCAATTAGGCTAAGAACACTCTGATTGGCTGGTTTAAGCCAATTAGAGTGCTCTTTGTCATTTTACACAGCGTGGGAAAATTCCAAAGAACTTTCCCACACTGTGTAAAATGACACAGAACACACTGATTGGTTAGATTCAAAGCCCACCAATCAGAGTTCTCTTTGTCATTTTACACAGTGTGGGAAAGTTCTTTGGAATTTTTCCACGCTGTGTAAAATGACACAGAGCACTCTGATTGGTTAGATTCCAAGCCCACCAATCAGAGTGCTCTTTGTCATTTTACACAGCGTGGGAAAGTTCTTTGGAATTTTCCCACGCTGTGTAAAATGACAAAGAGAACTCTGATTGGTGGGCTTGGAATACAACCAATCAGAGTGTTCTGTGTCATTTTACACAGCGTGGGAAAGTTCTTTGGAATTTTCCAACGCTGTGTAAAAGGACACAGAGCACTTTGATTGGTTAGATTCCAAGCCCACCAATCAGAGTTCTCTTTGTCATTTTACACAGCGTGGGAAAATTCCAAAGAACTTTCCCACGCTGTGTAAATTGACACAGAACACACTGATTGGTTAGATTCAAAGCCCACCAATCAGAGTTCTCTTTGTCATTTTACACAGTGTGGGAAAGTTCTTTGGAATTTTTCCACGCTGTGTAAAATGACACAGAGCACTCTGATTGGTTAGATTCCAAGCCCACCAATCAGAGTGCTCTTTGTCATTTTACACAGCGTGGGAAAATTCCAAAGAACTTTCCCACGCTGTGTAAAATGACACAGAGCACTCTGATTGGTTAGATTCCAAGCCCAACAATCAGAGTGCTCTTTGTCATTTTACACAGCGTGGGAAAATTCCAAATAACTTTCCCACGCTGTGTAAAATGACACAGAGCACTCTGATTGGTTAGATTCCAAGCCCACCAATCAGAGTGCTCTTTGTCATTTTACACAGCGTGGGGAAATTCCAAAGAACTTTCCCACGCTGTGTAAAATGACACAGAGCACTCTGATTGGTTAGATTCCAAGCCCAACAATCAGAGTGCTCTTTGTCATTTTACACAGCGTGGGAAAATTCCAAAGAACTTTCCCACGCTGTGTAAAATGACACAGAGCACTCTGATTGGTTAGATTCCAAGCCCACCAATCAGAGTGCTCTTTGTCATTTTACACAGCGTGGGAAAATTCCAAAGAACTTTCCCACGCTGTGTAAAATGACACAGAGCACTCTGATTGGTTAGATTCCAAGCCCACCAATCAGAGTGCTCTTTGTCATTTTACACAGCGTGGGGAAATTCCAAAGAACTTTCCCACGCTGTGTAAAATGACACAGAGCACTCTGATTGGTTAGATTCCAAGCCCAACAATCAGAGTGCTCTTTGTCATTTTACACAGCGTGGGAAAATTCCAAAGAACTTTCCCACGCTGTGTAAAATGACACAGAGCACTCTGATTGGTTAGATTCCAAGCCCACCAATCAGAGTGCTCTTTGTCATTTTACACAGCGTGGGAAAATTCCAAAGAACTTTCCCACGCTGTGTAAAATGACACAGAGCACTCTGATTGGTTAGATTCCAAGCCCACCAATCAGAGTGCTCTTTGTCATTTTACACAGCGTGGGGAAATTCCAAAGAACTTTCCCACGCTGTGTAAAATGACACAGAACACTCTGATTGGTTAGATTCCAAGCCCACTAATCAGAGTGCACTTTGTCATTTTACACAGCGTGGGAAAATTCCAAAGAACTTTCCCACGCTGTGTAAAATGACACAGAACACTCTGATTGGTTAGATTCCAAGCCCACCAATCAGAGTTCTCTTTGTCATTTTACACAGCGTGGGCAAATTCCAAAGAACTTTCCCACGCTGTGTAAAATGACACAGAACACTCTGATTGGTTAGATTCCAAGCCCACCAATCAGAGTTCTCTTTCTCATTTTACACAGCGTGGGAAAATTCCAAAGAACTTTCCCACGCTGTGTAAAATGACACAAATCACTGTGATTGGTGGGCTTGGAATCTAACCAATCAGAGTGCTCTGTGTAATTTTACACAGCATGGGAAAGTTCTTTGGAATTTTCCCACGCTGTGTAAAATGACAAAGAGCACTCTGATTGGCTTAAACCAGCCAATCAGAGTGTTCTTAGCCTAATTGCAGGGCGTGGCAAGGCTTTGGATTATTTTTTTTGCGCTCGCTTTTTTATTTTTTTAAATTGCGTCGGTTCTTCTGGCTTTTTATTTGGCTTTTTTGGGGGCTGAAAAAAGAAGATTTTAGAAAAAAGAAGACGTCAAATGGTAAGTTGAATTTTTCTTTACAGGTTGGTTATTTTATTCCCCCTTCACTATTTTTTAGGGTGAGGGGGGTAGGTAGGGGGTAACTCTTTTTGGGGTGGGGGGTGGGTGACTAGGGGCTTGGGGACCCCTAGTCACCTTTGATTGGTGGGGGATTTTTATTTAGGGCCCCCACCCACCACTAAGGGGTGGGGGCTGGGGTGGACAGTAGGTCCCCCCTTATTGTTTTTTTTAGGGTCCCCACCCACCGCTCAGGGGTGGGGGCCAGTGGGAAGACAGTAGGTCCCCCCTCATTATTTTTATGGCCCCCACACACCGCGCAGGGGTGGGGACCGGGGGGGGGACAGTAGGTCCTCCCCCCATTGTGATTTATGGCCCCCACCCACAACGCAGGGGTGGGGGTCGGGGAGAAGGACAGTAGGTCCCCCCTCATTATTCTTACGGCCCCCACCCACCGCGCAGGGGTGGTGCGGGGGGAGGACAGTAGGTCCTCCCCCATTTTGATTTATTTCCCCCACCCACTGTGCAGGGGTGGGGGCCGGGGGGAGGACAGTAGTTCCCCCCCCTCATTATCTTTATGGCCCACACCCACCGCGCAGGGGTGGGGGCGGGGGGAGGACAGTAGGTCCCCCCCCAGTGTGTATCAGGGACCCTGAGGACAGGTGTCAATCCATATCTGCCAAGTGACCCTATGTAGGGGGAACAGTCCCTATTCTGCTCTGTGTCAGTGTGTATCAGAGATCCTTTGGATAGGTGTCAATCCATATCTGCCAAGTGACCCTATGTAGGGGGAACAGTCCCTATTCTGCTCTGTGTCAGTGTGTATCAGGGATCCTTAGGATAGGTGTCAATCCATGTCTGCCAAGTGACCCTATGTAGGGGGAACAATCCCTATTCTGCTCTGTGTCAGTGTGTATCAGGGATCCTTAGGATAGGTGTCAATCCATATCTGCCAAGTGACCCTATGTAGGGGGAACAGTCCCTATTCTGCTCTGTGTCAGTGTGTATCAGGGATCCTTAGGATATGTGTCAATCCATATCTGCCAAGTTACCCTATGTTGGAGGAACAGTCCCTATTCTGCTCTGTGTCAGTGTGTATCAGGGATCCTTAGGATATGTGTCAATCCATATCTGCCAAGTGACCCTATGTAGGCGGAACAGTCCCTATTCTGCTCTGTGTCAGTGTGTATCAGGGATCCTTAGGATAGGTGTCAATCCATATCTGCCAAGTGACCCTATGTAGGGGTAACAGTCCCTATTCTGCTCTGTGTCAGTGTCTGGGGGGAGTATCTGCAGTAATACAGAGTGTCTGGAGGGAGTACCTGCAGTAACACAGGGTGTCTGGAGGGAGTATCTGCAGTAACACAGGGTGTCTGGAGGGAGTATCTGCAGTAACACAGGATGTCTGGAGGGAGTATCTGCAGTAACACAGGGTGTCTGGAGGGAGTATCTGCAGTAACACAGAGTGTCTGGAGGGAGTATCTGCAGTAACACAGGGTGTCTGGGGGGAGTATCTGCAGTAACACAGGGTGTCAGGAGGGAGTATCTGCAGTAACACAGAGTGTCTGGAGGCAGTATCTGCAGTAACACCAAGTGTCTGGAGGGAGTATCTGCAGTAATACAGAGTGTCTGGAGGGAGTATCTGCAGTAATACAGAGTATCTGCAGTAATACAGAGTATCTGGCGGGAGTATCTGCAGTAACTCAGGGTGTCTGGAGGTAGTATCTGCAGTAACAAAGAGTGTCTGGAGGGAGTATCTGCAGTAACACCGAGTGTCTGGGGGGAGTATCTGCAGTTATGCAGAGTGTCTGGGGGGAGTATCTGCTTGCAACATTTATATGAACTGAAAAAAATAATAATAATAATACATTGAAAAAATAAAATAAAATGGTTGCAGCTTCCGAATGACTCTAAAATGGATGCTGTCCAGTAGGAGGGGGGCCTGCTAGGGAGGATGTGCTGCTGATTGGCTGGAATGTGTCTGCTGACTGTGAGGTACAGGGTCAAAGTTTACTCAATGATAAAGAATAGGGGGTGGACCGAACATCGCATGTGTTCGCCCGCGGTGGCGAACGCGAACATGCTATGTTTGCCAGGAACTATTCGCCAGTGAACCGTTCGGGACATCACTACCCATGTAGCAAGGGCAAATTTTCAAAATATCTGTATATGTTTTTAGGTTCTTTTTCCACGCCTGACAAACTATTTTTCTTAGCATCAGTTTATCCTCATTACCATGGCGATCAATGCATTAAAGTATCTCAAAACATATTTTAAATAAGTGATTGACATCTTTCAAATAAGTGATTTTGGCGGTCTCTAGATAATACTGTGTCTACGTTATAATATTATTTATTAAATGACTCCATTTCAAAGTACATTTTTGTTTTCATAAGTATCAGATGATCAATTGTGCAGGGTTTCTCTGAAAGCATACATGTTGATTGGGGTGGGAGGGAAGAGTTGATGCCACTGATGTGAGGCTCATTATAGCTCTACAGTTGGAGGAGGGGGTAGGGCTATATTTTTATTTTTACGAAGACCTATGTCTATCCTCTGTCCAAACTCCCACATCTGATGCTCGCCTTCAAGACTTCTCCAGGGCTGCACCTTTTCTGTGGAACTCCCTTCCCTTCTCCATTAGACTTTCACCCAGTCTCCACTCCTTCAAAAAAATCCTTGAAAACGCACTTCTTCAGGAAAGCATATCATTCAAACTGTTAGCAGGGTTTTTATTCCCTGCTAAATTTGAGATATACTTCCAAATGAAATAATTTATTTTCAAATACCCATAAATGTTCTAAATCTGTTTGTGTGAAATCTTAATGTTTCAGTGCATCATATAAAACTCCCACTGTGAACAAACAATGAAGATGGAAGTTCTTTGAAGATTGATGATGACAGAAAAGCTGAGATACGCCATTGCTTTCGAATTACATGTAGACAATACGTTCTATACAAATACAAATTGATGTATTCTTAGGATCACATGCACACACTCCTCAATGTTAGTGTAGTTCCTTTTATGCACTAGATTTAGAATAGATACACATTGCCAATCAATAACCTGTCTGTTTGCTAAATTATAATATCACCTTATCAATATAAAATAATTTGAAATAATTAAGTCTTATTGGAACATTTGTATGCTAGATATGTCTTGTTTTAATAACTGTTCACTTATAATAAGCTTCATATTTCCAATATCTGCTGTAAATATAATCATGTTGATCACATAGTATTTCTTTTAATAAAACAATAACATATGGTTTTGTAATTTAGATGTTATTAAAAAGACTCTTGTCGCAATTCTGTTTAACACTGTTAAATTACCATAAACTGCGACCAATCAAAAAATAGGTCATTGTTTTGCTAATCACAATGAGGACGTCTAAAGACCACATGTCCATAGCAGGATGATGTATGTAAGCCTAAATTAGGTTATTTTAGTGGTCTTTAGTTTTATAAAAAAAATAGTCAAAGTCGAAAAATGCATAAAGGAGTGTTTAATCAAGCTTGAGCTTGATAAAGACCGTAAGGTCGAAACGTTGTGTCACTTTGGGCTTCAATAAATTTACAATTTCTGGATCTTGGAGTGCCTGAACAATTTTTTGCATACTATATTATTGTCACTGGAACCTGGTGCTTGGTCCTGGTTTGGTTGCACCCTGGCTCAGATTGATGGGACTGAGTGCAGTTCCTATTGTCAATTGAAAAGGTTTACTGGTAGCAAGACATCATTTTTATATCCTATCAATTATAAAAGCTAGGGAGATCCAACTCTCACAAATATCCTTTGTATATATATTTATTATATCATTCTTTCTCATACTATTGTTATATCAGTCGTTCTTAATATGCCGCTTCTTTCTCTAAAAATAACAATTGGTGAAAGCAGTGGGGTTTTAGTAATTCATTGTGTGCTTCCCACAGCCAAACTCTGTTTTCCATTGGCGTTGCAAAGTCTATTGTCTGTGTTGCTCTACTTCTCTTCAAAGAAGCTAGTCTCCCCAGAATAATTTTCCCACACAAGATGATTTCAAGGAATTTTTTCTTCTACATTGCTGCATAGCGAGCACGGTAGCTCTGCTCCTTAACAATTGCTGTTAAAGAGTCTCTCTTCCTGAATGGCAATGATATCGGTCATTTATTTATCTATTTGTTTAGCCCATGTGTTCAAAGCCATTGAGGATGTGCACTGCCGCTGAATGAATGATGGGAAGTTCTTTTTTTTTTTTTTTTTTTTTTTACAAACTTCTTTGGCAATTGTCAGTAGGGAGGTGTGGCAATCAAGCTGCAGCTGTCTATGTCTTTACTGACAGAGAGGATTAACAACCTCAGTTTGGTTACAGAGCTAATGACAGTTACTGCTGCTGAAGACTAACTGAACACAAACTCAGCAACTAAAGGTTATAAAAAAAAATGTCTGCTTTATTGTTGCTTCTTCCTATGGTTGTGTGTTTGTGGCGAATACCAGCTGTTGGTGCTAATGATATCAATTCTGCATGTGGACACTGTAATAAAGAAGCGTGCAGCCCCGTAACTTGTGCAGTCCCCGAGTTGGTCACCAAGGACGAATGCAACTGTTGTGAGATATGCCTCAGCATCGAAGGAGAAGAGTGCGGAGGACGAGATGAGTTACGTGCCCGTTGTGCTCCGGGTATGGTCTGCGTGAGCAGGACCAGCACTGGCAGTGGGTCATCTTCATTTCGTGAGGGTACAGGTGTCTGCTTGTGCGAAGAAGATGGTGCTGTGTGTGGCTCAGATGGGAAGACACACGCCAGCGTATGCATCCTGCGTTTACACAGCTTGAAGTCCCAGCACTCTGGCCTGAATTCCATTCATAAGGTGCATGATGGAGAATGCATGTTTGGTGAGTATTCATGATTTTTATGAAAAAATCGTATTTCTGCCATCTTCCTGTTAATGATTATTTTAGAAAGTATTTTGATATGTTTATAACTTTTAAATCTATTGTTTACATGCCTAGGAACTTTCAAACAAATCTGAAGCCTGACACTTTTCAACATATTAACCTTTGAATAGCAACCACATCACTAATTGCAGTCAAAGAACTATAATGATATTTAACTGCGTTGTTGTCAGGACTTTTAGATAGACATGAACAAGTTCCATGTTTTAAAGCAAATACGTGCACAATACGAAGAATTAAACATTGCGGACCATCATCTCGAAGATTATTGAATCAATTTTCTTCTGTCTGTCAAATTAAGTTTTGTTATACTCATTACTTACTGTTCTGCATGACTCTATGTATATAATTCAGTTATACAAATAACTAGTTTGATGTTGCCACGTTCTTCAGCTTCTTCCAATTCACAATGAGACTGATATATAAGCCGTTTGATTCCACACCAAATACTGAAGTATTGGTAGAAAGTTTGTGATTCTCGGAACTTGTTAAACTACAACACCAATGACCCTCAACAAATGATGGTTACTTTGGGAATCATAGGTTTCTTGTCTCTTATCTGACTTTGAGTGTGACTACAGGGCAATGCTGAAATGTACTATAATATTGTTCCAGGAAAATCCCGTTCTCAGATGTTTGACCATCACAATTCAAGGTTTTGTAACATGTAGAGTATTCAGGGCTTTGTTTGATGTGGCTTTGTCTGATGTTAGTAAGCCTGTGCTACTGTTTTGCCAACTCTCCCATGTATCCTAGGGCAGTCGCACTTTTTGGCCCCAAAAGCTCCGTTCTGCAATTGTATTCATGTCTGCCACACAACATGTCCTATTATCTGCACCCAGCTCATATCAATATGGAGAGGGTTGCTATATGACTTTAAATGAGCTGATTTGTCAGGTCGGTGCCACAATGCTGAAGTGTCAGATAGCATGCTCCCTTGACAGCTTCTGTGCACCTGCATAGCAGAGGAGCATTATTTAGAAAAAAGAGCAGATACTGTAAAGGATTTAGTTGCACAGGAGGGTTGACTGGAGCAGAAGAGGGATATAAGTCTGGCCCATAAGGGAGAATTGAATCCGGTGGGGTATGGTTGAGGGAGGTGCAGTAGCATTCTACGTAGCAGTGCTGCACTGTAATGTTGTTTGTGTGTATCATGTATGATGTAATTTTTGTTTGTTTTTTTCTTATAGAGAAAGATTTAGGATTTTTGAAGATAAAGGAATATATGTTTCCCGCAGCTTATTTAAGCAACCTTATCTCAGTTTTGACTGCTCATACAATTCATATAATTTTTTTAAAGAAAAGTGTAGACATAATTAATCAAAAATTGTGTTTGATATATTGTTTGTCTCCTCTTTGAAACATTGTTTTAAAAGAAGATAACAGATTTAATATATGTTGTTGTTTGTGTTTTTTATATGTGTTTTTTTGTTTGTTGTTGAACATTTTAAATAGAATAGCAAATGCACCAGCATTGGGGGGGGGGGGGGAGGATTTTTCCCCTCTGTTCCGAAAAAAGTATCTGAGATAGATATTTTTTTACTGGAGAAAGGGTTAAAATGGATACCATCCCCCTATCACCTTCGATTCCTACACCTATGCTATCAAATAATAAAAAAATAAAATAAAACTCACAGTGAGCTTTGGACATCACTTTGTTTTCTATATGCTATTCCTCCCAAACATTATCTGGCAGTGCCCCTATTTTTGTGCATACTTTGGCTGAGTTGGGAATGTTAGTGTACACTTGGTGCTAGAGGGCTGCAAACTTATAAGGAGCACTATCAGGAGAACAATAAAAAAAAAAAATGCCTTACAATGAAATTGGAAATTATATACACTGTTAAAAAGTATACACATAAAATAAAAAAAACGTTATATAATAACAATTTTATGGAGGGAGGGCCAGAGTATGCAACACAAATTCCAAATAATGTTATATAGCTTATGTTTTCATTATTTACATAGTTACACACATGAAAACAAGTTTAACACCGAGTGAGGATCCATAGACACTTGGACTATCATAGCCACACATGGGGGAGTGTAACTCTGGTACCATACGTCTACTGGGGGCAGAGCTCTGGTGGCCAGGGATCCTCATTTAGTGTTAAACAGTTTGAAAGCAGTTTAAAACAGAAACATAAACCGATTATAGGGGACACCAGGAACCATAACCACTTTACTGATGTGAAATCATTATGTTGACTAGCGTGTGCCTTTAAAGTGCCTTAAAGACAGAGCATCAAAAAATATGGCAACACAAGTTATGGGTGATTTTCAATTTTTATTAACTGGTGTTATTTCCAGAAAAGTAACAGTTCTATTTTAGATATACTAAGGCTTATTGTTTAGTATAGGGAAAATATAAGGCTTGCAGGTCATTAGGGTTACAGTCCATAGTATCTCAATGGTTCAATGAATTAATGGTCCTTGAGAGTTCAGAAGTACTTAGAATTACAGCAGAGGTAAAGTATAATTTGCAAAGACCACTGACAGTGACATCACTGCAGGGGGTCCAGTGGCCGGGGGTATGCAGGTAAAGGTGAGTTAAATTTACCTGAATATATCCCTTGCAGGCACTCTCATCTTCTTCTGGCTGATGCTCTTCTTAAGCACCAGGAGCCAATGTCACTGCTGGACTCTTCCGCAGGCACAGGAGTACAGCATTGATGTCTATGATCCTCCATAGATAGTGCCAATTCCCTGCAACTATCACTGGTGATGGCTGGGACACTGATGTTTCTAGATGGAGTAGGCAAAATAATGTGTAATAGTATTCCCTACTTTGTCACAGTATACCTTTTGACCGGGTTGGAATTTCAATGAAACTCTAATATAGTCAGTACAAGTATTTCATAAAGATTGTATCTATAATTTCAAGGTGCAATATAGAACACTGAAATGTAATAGAGATGCTATTCATCTTGAAGGTCTACCACCTACATGACAGTTCTTGAATTGTAAGCTCATGTACAATGAACAGTTAGAGCTGATTTACTTTGCTTACTGAATAGCAATTTCCCCTTAGACTTCAAGTGAGAAAATGGTATTTAATAAGTAGCGTAAACCCTTGCTCGACTAAGAGATCCCAGCCCTTTTTGTTAAAAAGAAAAACTAAAAAGAAACACAGATCTTATAACAGAATTATAGATGGTATGTTATTTAATGTATGCATTCTAGAAGAAACAACTAATTTTAATGTATTCTAATTTAATGAGTGCAGTCCCATTGGGGGATGCAGAAAAGACTCCATACCCGCAGGATTATTTAGTGTGCCATCTGCCATCTTACTAGTTCTTACAATAGAGGTGACCTCGTTCCCTACATCTCCTGCCTGATTCATGTTTAATAAGTGATCCCAAGTCCCTGGGGCTTGCACATATTAATTATGAAAGATGTTGCCATTTGCAGTTATTGCTGAACATGAACATATATGATTTTATACCAGTGTTTTTATTGATCACTTGTATTTACTTAATATATAAATATATTAAAGGGTTACTCCAAGCATCATAACCACTACAGAACACTTTAGTGCTTATGATGCCAGGAGTACTCTGGCGCCATTCTCCGGTAATATTGATCACTTGTATTTAATAATATGTAGACATATTAGCGATGTACTCCAAGCATCATAACCACTACAGCCCACTGTAGTGGTTATGATGCAGGAGTACCCTAGTAATAAGCCAAACCATTTTGCAACAATTTGCCCTCTTACCTAGATCCCCCCTGTGCTTTCGAGCAGAGTTAACGAGTAGAAAATATAAAAATATGAATAATAGCACAAAGACATTTGAAATCTGATTATTGTGTATAGATACAATATAGTAAGCATAGCAATAATAATACATAAGATCACAAAACTCATACCGGCTACGGCTATATTCTGCTTTATGTTATATTTTTATTCATAGATGCTACATACAGAAAGTTTTTATTATTCCTACAACGGAGTTATGAGGAGTTCATTAGTGATATTCCAATAGCATATTACGTTTTTAAAAGGACACTCTGGGCTCTAAAAGCACTTCAGCTGTATGTCTTTTTTATATTTTACAAAAAGTGCATATTTCACTAGAGGTCAACACTTTTGTAAACTAACCTTGTTACACTCCCCCTTTTATCGAGCCCGTTACAGCATTTTCCCATTGGAAAGCGAAGATACATTGGCTTTCCGCAGCAATTCGGAGGCAAAAGAAGGCATCTTTGAGGTCTAAGACTGTAAAATAGGTAGCCCCGCCCGGAATTAAAGCAAGCAGGTTATACGGATTGGGCACAACTGGGTGTATACTCACAACCGCATCATTGACTGCTCTCAAGTCCTGCACAGGGTGATACTCATCTGTACCGGGCTTTTGAACAGGCAGCAATGGGGTATTCCAGGGGGAAGTACAGAATTTTAGGATACCATACCGTATGAACTTATCCAGATAAGATTGAATATTCTTCTTAGCCTTCTGCGGGATATGATATTGCCGTAGGCTCACTGGATAAACCCCAAGTTTTAGTTCAATTCGAATAGGTGGAATATTGTGGGCCAGTCCTGGTACGTTGTACTATTTAATAGATGTCTAGTCTGTTTAGCCCTCTCCTCTAGTTCTCATTGTGGGCTTTTCCCATTTGTATATTAGATTCAATAAAGGTAGGGCTTTCTTTCTTTATTTTACACTACTTTTTCTGTAATTTACGTTTTAGGGTTATTCCCTTTCTGAGAGCATAGTTTAGGCGACCGCCCTCCAATTTCGGAGGTTGGATGCCATGGCACCCTTTCTCACTATTGTGGAGCAAGTGATAACCACGATATCCTATTGTTTCTTTGATTATACTTTTGCAAATGGTTTGAATAATGGTTTGCCATGGTGGGAATAATTCTCATTCCTGGGCTGCCATATGCTCTCAATGGCAACATGGGCCCAGCAAACCAATCTGGCAAAGTTCAATATATAAACACTGAAATGGGCAAAGTCTTTATTTGACCCTGTAACTTTCCAAAACACCATGAAAAAAAATGTTGTACTTATGGGACATGACAGCATACAAATATGAATATTTTATAGTAGTACCAGCAAACAGTATTATGACATTCACAGTTAAAATGCCATGTAGAACTTGGAAAATAACAGTTTCACGTATAAATATTTGATGTGAAATAAAAACTCTATTTCTCCTGAACAAGATGATATATAATAAGTGTGGGTACACTTAATATGAAAGAGATACATTTTGGTTGAACAGACATATAGCTCAAATTCTAGGTATTGTTTTGGTTCAGAACGTTTTTTTCTTTGTCATTAAGAGGTTAATCAGAGCTTCTGCCTTGCAAAGTCTTCTCATTGATCTGCATTTGGACTTCTGATGGGGCAGTCACAGGAAATCTGGTCTGGAGAAGAAGGGATTGATGGTGTCAGACCCTTCAAAATAGACCACCATGACTCTATTTAGGTATGATAGCTTGCAAAGGCTGCAAACATGAGATCTGCAGTTTTTGCAAGCAACTTGTGTATATAGCCCAATTAAGAAAAAATGCATGATTAAATGCAGCCATGTTTTCATTTTTTTTTTCCATTGAACTGTCCCTTTAAGAAGTCAGTGGTCTTCCAGCTGAGGCAGCCATAGTGTTGAGAGGCAGGTAGTGGTAATGAATTGATAGTGAGGAATTTTCTCTGTCAGGCCTTTTCCCTTGCCATGGCCTTTTGTGTCAAATTGTAACTCTCTGTATTCCTCCTTGTCCCCAAACCATATGGTGAGATGCCCCAATGAACGAGAAAAGACAAAGTAAGATTCAAAGTGACTTCTGAGCATTTAATGAGCCGTGTAACAGGTTTTATACAGCAGGAAACAGGGGTGGTCGTTACAAGCATTATCCAATCTTAATAAAATCATCTATCTTATCTTAACACCTTAACTTATAGCAAGCTTGTAGGTGTATCTTCATGTTCGGACCTTGCACAAAGCTAAATTTCACTATAACCACGTACTCCAAAGTCGTATGCATGCGCACTAAGAACTAAAGATATTTACTACTCAGTTATAAAATCATATCACTATGCAGTTATGATCAAAGGGTGAAAAACAGGAAATAAGGCCGACAGACAGAAGAATACAGGATATAACACCTATTACTTGTTACATGATATTATACAGCTCTTAATTGTCTAGGGGTATATTCACTAAGCGTTGGATAAAATACATTATTGCAAATAGCTGACATGTTAACCAATTTTAAACAGACTGGCCAGCCGGTCATCTGTATCTTAAGCCCTGGGTAAATATAGGCAAAGTGTATTATTCCCAACAGTTCCCTCCTTTGTCCACGAAAGTGAACGCAAATAGTCAAAGTGGGAATAATACCTATCCCCCATCCATGGACCAGGGTCGAGGATTACCAGTCCACCCGATGATCTGGGGCCAGGTCAAAAAACCCAGTGGCAAAAACTCATATGAGGAAAAAGCACATCTGGGGAAACCCTGAATGGGGGCCACATCGTGTAGACATGTCATCCCCTCGCAGTTGACACCACTTGTGATGTATTTTACCCGCACCTGTAAGTACATAGCGCGGGTATCGGGAGGAATTGGGGAACACTTCTTGATTTTTGAAAAGGCCCACATACATATTAAATCATGAGATAAATTAAAATCTAGCCTGCAATTCTGACAATAATCACAACCAGGACCTTGCGTCCTATATCTTTTAACCATTTCCCTATTCCAAAGGTACAGTCAAAACACAGTTCCTCAAAACATGGGAATCCATCCTTGGGCACACTCAACATATATCAAAGACACACATAGTACATCCATCCCTGGGTCAGCTAACACTTCCTCTCTCTCCGGCTAACTCCACATTCCCAGTGTATTATTCCCAACATAAATATTAGCTAATTAAATAAAGTACTACACATAATGCTGTGATCAAAGTCAACTGCATTTCAAAATTCTAGCTTACAAATACAAAACTAGAGACTAAATATCATTGCATATAAATTTAGAATATGTATAGGCTTGGCCAACAAATCTTATTTGTTTGGCAATCAAATTTGACTGTACACATGATCATTTTCTTGGTGAAGTTATTATTGCAAAATAATTCATGGTTGGCATGTGGGTTGTCATGCAGTAGCATTGTACAGTAGAATCATTTACAATGCACTCCACCCATATTTGGACAGTAATATTACTTTTATCATTTTGTTCAATTGCATAAGGGCTTTAAAACGATATATTTACTAAGAAGTCCTGGCTGGCTGCAAACTTTAATCTAAAGGTAAATACATATGTAAACTATAAAGCTTGAAAGTAGTAAGGCCCTAATTTATTTCTTTTTTTGCTTTTTTGAAAATCAAAATGATGTAGGTAAATTAACATAAACCTAGATTATTATTAGCTTTCCTATAAAAGAAAAAGTGGTTTCAAACATACAGTCCATTAGGCAAATGTGTTATTTTTAAAAGGAACAGATTGTTGAAGTGGTTATGGAACAAACAGTCTGATAATGCCAATCTTATGCTTTGTCTCAGGGCGCTTAAATGCAAAAAAAACCAAATGTGACTGTTATAGATATAAATGTAGAATGAGGTAGAGCACTGAAAATTATTTAAGTGCCTCAATTTCTGTATATTCATAACAATTATAAATCCAGGTAGATAGAAAAATGATAGCATTCCCATCTCTTACAGCCCAGCCCATTTGTTCTGCACAGTTAATGTGGAAGTAAATTCTGTATTTGCCAGTTCAACTTTGAGCCAAAACGATAGAATGAGGTTTTTGGTACAGGTTATCTCAGGTTTCTTAGCGTATCATTGCCACCAAAAGCACCGTGTTCCTTGAAAAAAACACTTCAAAACAGATTTTTATTTTATTTAAATTCTTTATTAAAAATTGTATTTTTCTGTAAATATAATACAAACAAAAAAACAAAAGAGAACTAAAGAGACAAGTGATAACATGTATCAAACACCTATAACACGTATATATTCTATTCAGTGATGTTTAATGGACAGTGCCAAATAGCCCAAGTGATACATTTTAAATATAAAGCCTAGTGGTGAGAGGGTAAAAGGCATGACATGCGCACAGTCGATTATTCGGCAGGTGCGCTGTTAACCCCAACCCCCCAATAACTTACAGACACCGTATTTCTGTTGGAATAAAAAAGTCCACAGCTTTATTTATTATTATAAACAAGGTAACAAATTGGGGTCATTGCCACAAAAGTAAATATACCTCCACCCCCCACCGTACATAAATTACCCCCGGCAATGACCCCGCCAATAACAATAAATAACATTATAAATAACAAATAACACATAACACATGGCCTACCAAAGAGGCCCCATATCCATAACTTTTTAAACTGTAGGGGTGTACCGAGACCCCCCTACACCACCTGGTTCGGAGCCACCGATGAGCTCGAACCCACAAACCATTTCACACTCCAGTTTAATCCAGCCTAACCAATTTATACTCCTCCTACCTTCCAATTACCCAAGCCCTATCCCGCCATAGCAAGAGACTTGAACCCTTAATGTCTCGAGCGACCCCCACCACACATAAATAGGGCTTTGGAAATACCCTCCTGGAAACCTAAATTTAAGAGATCGCACCCCACATCAGACAGGTGCACACCATCCCGCCTAAAATAACCGGGCAACCCGCCCTCCAATTCGAAGTGCCTCACTGGGACCCCCCCTATTCTCCTAATAAAGACAGACATGGCCTTATTTACTTTACCACGGCAACGTGCCACAGCCGCCGGGTCCCTGGCATGCCTCCAGTTCAACCGCGGCACCATTTCAGACCACACTATTGTAACTCCTGGGACCAGAGCCCTCACCCTATCCAGGTCCCTCTTCATTCTCCTGACCAACACCTTCTGGGGGACCAAACCTAAGTCATTGCCCCCACCGTGAATCAACAGTATATCTGGGGCAAACCCCCTGGACAACATCCCAAAAATTTCACCACTTATACTCTGCCAGCTGAAACCCCGAAAACCAAACCACCGAAGGTCCACTGTGTCCAGAAGAAAACCCAGTTGTGTGCCTTGTCTCCGAACTGCGGCCCTCTTCTCCGCCCAGTAGACAAACGAGTGACCCACCAGCCAAGCGACCAAGCCTGAAAGGAAACAAATTCAGTTAACCGTCAGAGCACCCTTTTTCCACATCCACAACATTCCATTCACACCAACCTTTCCGGCCTTACATATGCACGGAACCTGATGGATTCCCATCTCCCAATCTGCTTTATCCGCTCCTCCCCCAGCCCGAGACGTGCCGCCTCAGTCGCAGCCCCGATACGGAAGGAGTGTGTACCAAATTGTCCGGGCTGCAAGCCCAATCTCGTCAACCCCATACGGAAGACTCGCAAGAACTGAAAGCGCGACAGCGCCTTCCCATCCTCGTGAATCAGGAAGCAACCACCAACCTTCGGGCGAACCCGTAAAAACACGTCCCCACACGCTACCGGGCACACCGGGGACCCTGGTAGCGAGGACAGGACAACATTCTTACCCTTTCCGAATACGTCCGTCTTCGAGCGCCGGAGCCAAATCACGACCTTGTCCTGTTCGATAACCACATCCTCATACCGGAGGCCCGATGCCCCCGACCTATTGGCGCTCACCAATTCGCCAATACGAAAAGCCCCAAAGAAAGCCCATACGAAAGCCACAGAGAACAAAGTTACCTCAAATGCCGAACTACACACTTCGTTCAACAACCCCACCAACCCTTGAAGGGTGGCAAAGGACACCGGCCTCCTCGTATCCACAGACCTCCTGCCCTTCTTGAAACCCTTCAAAGTTTGCTTCACCAAGAAATGTTTCGTCAAGTCTTCCCACCCGTTAAACTTGAACAGGAAGGCTAACGCAGACATGTAGCGTTCCACCCTAGAAGGGGACGACCCACCTGCCACCAACCTGCAAAGAAGCCACAACAGCGTATCCAACCTACCGGCTGCAGAATCGCCTGCACCCGCCTGGGCCAACATTTCCTCCCATTCACACCAAACCTTAGTATAAGCGGTCCAAGTCCCCGGCGCCAGTGAGCTCCTTATGTATCGCCCAAGCACAACGTCCCGAGCCGCCACATCTCCTCCGGGCACGCCTGCCCTGTCGCTTGCGCGTCCGGCGCTGCTTCCCGGAACCGCACCCACTGCGAACGAGACAGAGCGTCAGCAACCACATTCAGCAGGCCCGGCACGTGCCGTGCCCGGAAGACAATGTTCCAAGACATACACAAGAGCACTAGCTGCTGCAACAACCTAACCACTGGCAGGGACGAAGCCGATAGACTGTTAATTACCTGTACCACTGCCATATTATCAGAGTGGAAGATAACTTTCTTGTCCCTGAGCTCCTCGCCCCATAGTGACACCGCTACCACAACTGGAAAAAGCTCCAAAAAGGCGAGGTTCCGAATCAAGGGGCTCTCGGACCAAGCCTCAGGCCAAACCTCGGCACACCACTTGCCCCCAAGGTACGCCCCAAAGCCAACGCTCCCCGAGGCATCCGTAAACAGCCCGGCGTCGCCAGAAGCCTTCATCGCATCCCTGAAAAACACCCGTCCATTAAACTCAGTGAGGAAGCGGTCCCATATGTCCAAATCCTCTCTCATACCAACCGACACCCTGATGTAATGACTCGGCAGACGGACACCACAGGTAGCCCTAGCCAGCAATCTACAAAAAACTCTACCCATAGGGATCACCTTACAAGCGAAATTAAGGCTGCCGAGCAAGGACTGCAGTCCCCGAAGCGTAACTTTCCTAGCGCCCTTTATCGCGTGCACCTGCTGGCGGAGCACCCTCAACTTCTCCTCCGGCAGCCTACATTCCCCCACGACCGAGTCGATTTCCAGCCCCAAGAAACTCAGACACTCGGTCGGGCCCACAGTCTTGTCCTCAGCCAGAGGAATCCCAAACTGTTGGGCTAACCTCTGGAACACCCGCAGTATTTGGGCACATCTGTCGGACCCAGCCGGGCCCACACACAGAAAGTCGTCCAGGTAATGGACCACCGTACCCCCACCCGATTCCCTGCGCACCACCCACTCCAGGAACGTGCTAAACTTTTCGAAATACGCACATGAAATGGAGCAACCCATGGGTAGGCACAGGTCCACGAAAAACTTACCCTCAAAAAGGCACCCTAACAAATGGTGACAGTTTGGGTGGATAGGAAGGAGCCGGAATGCTGCCTCCACATCCACCTTCGCCATCAAAGCCCCTCGCCCTGCTCTCCGAACCAACTCGACAGCATGGTCGAATGATGCGTACGATACGGAGCACAGGGCCTCATCGATGTCATCATTTACTGACGCCCCTTTCGGGAATGATAAATGATGAATCAACCTAAACTTACCCGCCTCCTTCTTGGGGACTACCCCCAGCGGGGATACCCTCAAGTCAGGCAGCGGCGGAGCCTCGAACGGCCCTGCCATCCTACCCAGTTGCACCTCCTTCAGCAACTTGTCCCTCACAACTCCCGGGTGTTCACCCACCGACTTGAGGTTACTGCATAACCTCCCCACATCCCTACTCCGAAACGGTATTGAAAAACCCTCCGTAAAGCCTCGCCATAAGAATTCAGCGTCCTGACGGTTACCGTACTGATTTAGCCACGGCAGCATCTCGCCTACTTTCACCGGGGTTGCCCCCCGCGGCAGCGGAGGGGGCCGGCGCTCCAACGGCTCCCGCTCCTGGCGCAGACTTACCTCGCTTAAAACACCGGCTGGCTCCATGTGCACCCCCACAACCTGAGCACTCGTGCTTAAACCGGCACGACGTACCCCACTTACATTGGCCCTCGTTAAAGAGCCAACAGAAGCCTTTCTTTTGCCCGGCCGATGCAGGTCCCCCAGGGGCCGCACCGGCCGTCCCTTGAAAGGGCGCAGCCTTTTGCGCCATCATGAGCCGCATCCAGAGGGGAAGGTCCATTTGATCCCACCGCATGCTGGGATTCGCCGCTAACCTCTGGCGAAATTGTTCGTCGTACCGCCACCAGGCGACCCCGCCATAGGTCCGGTACGCTTCCCCAATCCCATCTAGGTAGCAAAACAATTGGGAGCATTTATCCGGCGACTTCTCCCCTATCACGCTGGCCAGGATACAAAAAGCCCGCAGCCAGTTCCCAAACGTTTTAGGAATCTTCCGATACCTACGCTTTTTCTCCTCCTCCTCCTTCTTTGCGTCCTTCTTGTCCTCCTCTTTCATGTCTAAGAACTCCTCCAGCGGGAGCAAGGAAAAAACCTCTACAAACTCACCCTTCCAAATTTTCTCCTTGATGTCCACTTTCAGATGACAACCTAATGGGCCCGAAAAAGACACGTGCACGTTTTGCCGCGCAGCGTCGGTAATTTCGCCCCCAATACCTACCTTTTCCCCGACTCCTTACTAGTTTCGGACACAGATAACCCCACTTCGCTATCCGGTATTGGGCCCACGGCCCTACCTTGTAACCCCTGGCCTTTCTCACACGTCCACACTCTCCCAAACTGAGGTGAAGCCATTTCCCCACCCGCCCATGAATCTAAGAAAGATTTTAAGCAATTCAATAGTGTTCCTGCGTGTGGTGTAACATTTGACTCACCGCCTGAGCCCGAAGCCGCAGAAGGCTGTGGGTTCGTTTCCCGTCCGTCCGCCATGCTTGGCTCCGGAGCATCAAATTGGCGCCGACTCCCGTCAGCCTGGCCCTGCCTCAGGACCGCGGGTGTCGTGCTGCGAGACCTGTAAGGAGAACGACACCTGGGTAGTGTGTCCACATGATCACATACCCGCCCAACCTCCTTATGTTCCTGCCTGTAGTTCCGCACCATATCCCGTCTCCCTGCCTGGCCCTCCCGGCCGTAAGCGCTGCGCCGCTGACCTGGCGAGCTCCTGCCTGATGACCCAGACGCACTGCGCCGCTGCCTCCACCTCCGTTCCCCTGAGGCCGATCTCCTCCTGCTACACCTGCTTGCTGACCTGCTCCTCTCTCTACCCCTCCACCCGTCAGCCTGCCTCCTGTCGTGCCTGGCACTGACGCCGCGCTGCTCCCTGCTGCGATGCGGCCTAGGGCTCCGCAAGAGACCCCTCGGTCCCCGGGAGCCGCCCCTGCGGCCCTCCCGCTCACCCCCAGCCCGTCCTGTCTCCATGCCCTGAGCTGAGTCCTGGGAGCTATCCCGACCCGCTGAACCTGGCCCCTTTTGGGCCGCCTTGCGAACTTGGGATTCCGCCTGTCTGTCCTGGCGTTTCCTGTCTGCTAAAGCCGCGGGCCCTGCCGGCCCCAATGTACCTGGCTGAGCGGACCCGCCGTCTGAGTCCCTTGTGCTGAACCTGGCCCCACTAGAGGCCGCTCCCGATGTGTCCCCTTGCCCAGGGGCTCCCCCTGCCATCAGGGGGACCGCCTGATCACTAGAGGCCTCCGCTCTGCCCCCCGCCCGCTGCCCAGCCCCAGCGCCATTCCCTGACTCACCGGGCCGCAACCGCTCACTGCTTCCACCATCCGATCTGCTCTGGGTCCTGGCTCCAGCCGCAACCGTCCCGCCTGCCGCCTCCCGGCGGGGCGCACACCGCGTGGTAGGCCTCGGCCTAGCTGCTGCCCGCGCCCGGCCAGCACCGCGTCGAACCGACGATGCCGGCCGCGGTACCGCCACTCCGCTGGGGCCCGCTACCTCATCCAAGGCCCCAACAGACTCCGCCGACGGGCTCCTCCGTCTGCCGACTTCGGGCTCCATGCCTGGGCTCAGCCGCTGGGGCGGTCTCGCCCTCCTCATGGAACGCCGTGCTGCCGCCGCAGGGGTTGTAGGGGGGGGACCCTGAGCCCCCAGTTGCTCATGAAGCCAGGCCAGTCCTCTATCGCGCACAGCAGCTCTCACTCCCTCCAGGATTTCTTCCATCGATGCCATGATCTGCAAGACAAAGAAAAAACCAACACAGACCTGCCAAAAACAATTACCAGGTAAGTGTCAGTTTAGTTAAAATGTCCCTTAGTCATAAAATGGCCGCTTAATATACTCCTATAGTCCAACCCCCGTTTACCACTAACCACACCCCTTTAACTGGTTACTCCCCTGCCTACTCCTGGCTCTGTCAAGGCCCACTCCCCTGACTGCGCTGTTCCATGGGCTACAACACTTAAATGGTAAAATACAAAATTGAACAGTGCATTGGCAGAGAGTTATAAATTATATAAAACAAATTATCCTTCCATGTGAGATTGCAGACAGGTGGGTTCTCCTCCCACTAGACATACAATACATCACCAGCAGTGTACACCATCATTTGGATTAAAGGAACACTATAGTCACCTAAATTACTTTAGCTAAATAAAGCAGTTTCAGTGTATAGATCATTCCCCTGCAATTTCACTGCTCAATTCAGTTATTTAGGAGTTAAATCACGTTGTTTCTGTTTATGCAGCCCTAGCCACACCTCCCCTGGCTTTGATTGACAGAGGCTGCATGAAAAAAAAACCTGGTTTCACTTTCAAACAGATGTAATTTACCTTAAATAATTGTATCTCAATCTCTATATTGAACTTTAATCACATACAGGAGGCTCTTGCAGGGTCTAGCAAGCTATTAACATAGCAGGGGATACGAAAATCTTAATTAAACAGAATTTGCAATAAAGAAAGCCTAAATAGGGCTCTCTTTACAGGAAGTGTTTATGGAAGGCTGTGCAAGTCACATGCAGGGAGGTGTGACTAGGGTTCATAAACAAAGGGATTTAACTCCTAAATGGCAGAGGATTAAGCAGTGAGGCTGCAGGGGCATGTTCTATACACCAAAACTGCTTCATTAAGCTAAATTTGTTCAGGTGACTATAGTGTCCCTTTAATGTCTTGCAAGGCACTTCCTTTAGAGATGAAATGGTAATCTTATCAGTTAAAACTGATGAGCTCTTTCTAATTTTCTTTGTCTCACTGATGGTTATTTTATTTATATATATATATATATATATATATATATATATATATATATATATATATATATATTTATATATATATATATACACATATACATAAAATAACCCTCAGTGAGTGAACAGACTAAGAAAATTAGAAACCTAGAATGTGACGGCACATAAAAACACCCTCACACACAGCACCCCTCTTACATACACACACACTGCGCCCCTCACGCATACAATTTGTCCAAATATATATATACACACACACTAAAGCACCCCTCACACTGCACCACTACACACATTACGCTCCAGATACACGCTAGATCCCTTACCCTATATGCACTCTTAATCCTCTACACCAGCGGTTCCCAAAGTGTGGGTCGCGACCCACTGGTGGGTCGCAGGGCGATTCCCAGTGGGTCGCGCTGACCCACACATCCAGGGCCGCCGGCAGTCAGGCAGACTGACACCAGGAGGGAGCCCGGCGGCCTGCCCTGTATGCCGCCGGGCTCCCTCCAATCAATCTGCCCAGCAGCTCCGGTCTGCAGCTCCGCCGGGTGCAGAGCTGCAGACTGTGTGATAGAAGTCTCGCGAGCTCCCAGAGCGTTACCATGGCAACACTCAGGGAGCTCGCGAGATTTTTATTACACTGTCTGCAGCTCTGCACCCGGTGGAGCTGCAGACCGGAGAGTTACCCCACTGGACCACCAGGGAGACACTGGACCACCAGGGAATTAAATTAAGGTAGGACACAGCCCCCAAATCCTGACCCCTAATGTAAATAATTTTCTCCCTACCCCCCCCCCCCGTAACCCCTTCACTCCCTGCCCCTTCCCTTCCCCTCCCCACCCTGTAACCCCTTAACTCCCTGCCCCCCCCAACTGTAACCCCTTCACTCACTGCCCCCCTCCCCACCCTGTAACCCCTTCACTCCCTGCCCCCTCCCCACCCTGTAACCCCTTCACTCACTGCCCCCATCCCCACCCTGTAACCCCTTCACTCCCTGCCCCTTCCCCTCCCCACCCTGTAACCCCTTCACTCCCTGCCCCCTCCCCACCCTGTAACCCCTTCACTCCCTGCCCCCCCCCAACTGTAACCCCTTCACTCACTGCCCCCCTCCCCACCCTGTAACCCCTTCACTCCCTGCCCCCTCCCCACCCTGTAACCCCTTCACTCACTGCCCCCCTCCCCACCCTGTAACCCCTTCACTCCCTGCCCCCCTCCCCACCCTGTAACCCCTTCACTCCCTGCCCCCCCAACTGTAACCCCTTCACTCACTGCCCCCCTCCCCACCCTGTAACCCCTTCACTCCCTGCCCCCTCCCCACCCTGTAACCCCTTCACTCCCTGCCCCTTCCCCTCCCCACCCTGTAACACCTTCACTCCCTGCCCCCTCCCCACCCTGTAACCCCTTCACTCCCTGCCCCCTCCCCACCCTGTAACCCCTTCACTCCCTGCCCCCCCCAACTGTAACCCCTTCACTCCCTGCCCCCTCCCCACCCTGTAACCCCTTCACTCCCTGCCCCTTCCCCTCCCCACCCTGTAACCCCTTCACTCCCTGCCCCTTCCCCACCCTGTAACCCCTTCACTCCCTGCCCCCCTCTCCCCACTGTAACCCCTGCCCCCCACACTGTAACGCCTGCTCTCCCTGCTCCCCCACTGTAACCCATTTTCTTCCTGCCCCCCCCACTGTAGCCTTCTCTCCCCCTGCCCCCCCCCACTGTAGCCCTCTCTCCCCCTGCCCCCCACTGTAGCCCTCTCTCCCCCTGCCCCGCCCTGTAGCCCTCTCTCCCCCTGCCCCGCCCTGTAGCCCTCTCTCCCCCTGCCCCCCCACTGTAGCCCCCTCTGCCCCCACTGTAGCCCTTTCTCCCCCTGCCCCCTACACTGTAGCCCTTTCTCCCCCTGCCCCCTACACTATAGCCCTTTCTCTCCCCTGCCCACCCACTGTAACACTTTCTCCCCCTGCCCGCCGCCCACTGTAACCCTTTTTCACCCTGCCCCCCTACACTGTTACCTGCACACACACTCCCTACCACACGGTCACCCTCACCTGTCTCTGCGTGTATGTGTATGAGTCTCCTTTTGTGTCAGTGTGTATCTGTTTACATGAGTGTATGTGTATCTGTGTGTAGGAAAATAAGTGTCATTGTGTGTGTATCGCTGTGTCAGTATGTGTATGTGTGTGTCTCTGTATGTGTGTATGTGTGTGTCTCTGTATGTGTATACACTGCACACATACTCTATGCAAAAAACATGCTTACATCCAAACACACATTGTGTATATGTATATTTATACACACACTGCATCCACTACACACGCACTGCAATCAAACGCAAACATTACATACAAACACACCCATGTATTAAAACACCAAAATGATATACGAACACCCCTTCATTCAAACACCGACACTACACACAAAAAGCACACCTACATTTAAAGTCCAGCACTACATTCAAACACCCCTGCGTTCAGACGCAAACATTACAAACAAGTACACCACTACATTCCAATGGCAACAGTACATACAAACACTCCCATACATGCACACACATACTTAAAGGACCACTTCAGGACCACTTAATTAAGTGGTCTGGGTGCCAGGTCCATCTAGGATTAACCCTGCCTGCTGTAAACATAGCAGTTTTAGATAAATTGCTATGTTTACAAATGGGTTAATCCGGCCTCTAGTGGCTGACTCATTGACAGCTGCTAGAGGCGCTTCAGCGCTTCTTACTGTGATTTTCACAGTGAGAAGACACCAGCGTCCATAGGAAAGCATTGAAAATGCTTTCCTATGGACTGGCTATATGCGCGCACGGCTCTTGCCGCGCATGCGCATTCAGCCGATGACGGCTAAAGGAGGAGAGTCCCCAGCGCCAAGGGAGCCCGGCGCTGGAGAAAGGTGAGTTTTTAACCCCCTTTCTCTCCCTTCAGCCTGGCGGGAATGGGACCCTGAGGGTGGGGGCACCCTCGGGGCACTTTAGTGCCAGGAAAACAAGGTTGAAGTTCTCCGACAGGTGGAGATCTACCTTTTGGCCACAATTGCACTAGAGGGGGCCCCAGAAAGCATACTTGCACCAGGGCTCTCTCTACATTAGTTCCACCACTGGGATAATCAATGTGAGGGGCCTGGATGAGCAGGACACAACGTCTGATTCTGACTGAGTCTGTGAGTAAGCAGTTGTATGCCTCTAAAACTGATTGCCATGATATGCAAAGTTTCTGCCTCTAAAACTGCCATGATATATCAACATTATGCATCTAAAACTGCCATGATATGCCAAATTATGCCTCTAAAACTGCCACGAGATGCCAATTTTATGCATCTAAAGCTGATTGCCATGGTGTGCCAATTGTATGCTTTTAAAGCTGATTGCCATGGAGTGCCAATTTAATGCATCTGACTGCCAATTGTATGCCTCTGAAGCTGATTGCCATGATGTGCCAAGTTTGTGCATCTAAAAGTGATTGCCATGATATGCCAAGTTTATGCATCTAAAGCTGATTGCCATGGTGTGCCAAGTTTATGTATTTAAAGCTGCCCTGATGTTCCAATTGTATGCCTCTAAACCTGGTTGCCATAGTGTTCCATTTGTAAGCCTCTAAAACTGATTGCACGGGTGTGCCAATTTTATGCACCTAAAGTTGCCATGATGTGCCAAGTTTATACATGTAAAACTGATTGCCATAATGTACCAATTTTATGCATCTAAAGCTGCCATAATGTTCCAATTGTATGCCTGTAAAACTGATTGCCATGGTGTGCCAATTGTAAGCCTCTAAAGCTGATTGCCATGGTATGCCAACTGTATGCCTCTAAAGCGGATTGCTATAGTGTGCCAATTGTATGCCTCTTAAGCTGTTTGCCATGGTGTGCCAGATTTATGCCTCTAAAAGCAATTGCCATGGTGTACATCTAAAGCGGATTGCTATGGTGTGCCAATTGTATGCCTCTAAAGCGGATTGTCTTGGTGTTCACTTTTTAAAATATGCATTAAAAAAAGCAAAAGCAAAATTACCATTTTGAAAAGTGGGTCTCGGGCCATAAAAGTTTGGGAAGCCCTGCTCTACACACACACACACACAATCTTCTATACACACTCTGGGTCCTTTACACAGTAGATCTCCTACACACACACTACATTCCTTGTCAGCAAACACATACAACATTCTCTAAACACACCCTCTCTACAACCCCTACACACACTACGTCACCTATACACACACACTTCAACCCGTATACACACACTCGCTACATCCCCTATAACACTATGCTCCCTATACACACACTCTCTACAGCCCCTAGCCACACATATTACACCACAAACACAAATGAAATTGACCTATTTACACAATACCACACCACACTCTACACACACGCAATCCCTCAAGCAGGCTCCAAACACATGCACCATACACTTTCCTGGCCCTTTTGTCCTCTGGTATCCCACTTGTGGAGACACCAGAGACAATTTAAAAGCAAACACAGCGCAAGCATGTTATTAAATTTGCTTGCGCTGCGCAGAACAAATTCAGGGCCTTTTTCTAATGCCAGAGCTCTTCAGTGGGGCTCTGCGCATTGAACTAACATGCTCACTTTGAGAGGGGGCGTGCTTGTCATTAGTGATGACAAAACACACCCTCTCTGGCCCGCCCCCTTCTTAGGGGGCCGCTCTGATTGAAAAATGCCCGGGCCTAATTTTTTTCCCAGTCCGGCCCTGGTTGGGACCCATGTCCCCATGGTTTTTGAATCATCAGACACCTGCACCCATTATATGATTATAGCTTGTTCTCCCAGTGGAGCTCACACCATTTCACGTAGAGAACAGTCTGATGAACAGGAAGGTGTGTGTGTGTTACTTATTTTGAATCTTGTGTGTCAAAACTGAAGACTGAGTGAATAACCTAATATCTTGTGCATATATTGGATCCCTGTGATAAAAGGTTTAGAACCAAGCATATACAGTTATTCAGTTACAAAGAGCAGAGCTCCTGCATTTAGCTGACAGCTTCATTATACACACCACAGAGCTCAAATCTCAGCTCAAATCTTAGTGGAGGAAAGATTTCCAGTAGCATTTTTAGGGTCCCTTCCACATGAGAAGGAGTTTAGTACATCATTTGATTCAGAATATTTTTTTTCTTGTTTTCCTCCTCTAAAAACTAGGTACGTCTTATGGTCAGGTGCGTCTTATGGAGCGAAAAATACGGTGATATTTTTTTATAAAAAAAATAAACAATTTTTCCATGCCCTTCTTCTTACCTTTGGCCAGTGAGGGGGCATTGAAATCGCTGGTAGTCTAGTAGTGAATTACTCTAGTCTGCATCTCCCAACGCGTGCAGGCTAAGTACACTCTAAGTCACAGCTTTCCAAACTGTGTTGCGCAAGAGTGTGTCGCACTAAGTTGTCCAACAGGAAGGGGAGCACATTCCACAGCGCTCCCCTTCTGACGGTCATTCCATGTAGCGTGCCCGAGCAGGTGGACCGCAGTAGAGGAGCTTCGGTTCCCCTACCTGGTCTGACAGGAAGTGCTCACTGAGAGCACAGAACTGCTTCCTGTCAGACCGGGTAGAGGAACAGAAGCTCTTCTATAGCGTTCCACCTGCTCGACCACGCAGTATGCACTAAGGTGAGGCTGAGCAGGCATAGGGGAGTGACAAAGAATGGCACAGGAATGTAGAGGGGACAGTAGAAGGGCACAGGAAGGGAGGGGGAAAGACAAAGGGCACGGGAGGGTATGGGATTGAAGGAAGGGCACATGGGTGTAAGGGGGACAAAAGAAGGGGACAGGTGGTTAGGGGAGACAAAAGAATGGCACAGGAGGGGAGGGGAACAAAAGAATGGAGCAGGAGAGTGGGAGGACAAAAAAGGGCACAGTTAGGGCAGGGTTGGCAGGAGAAGGGCACCTGAGAGGAGGGGGCACAAAGAGACACCCAGAGGTGCTGGGGGACAAATAAACACAGGGTGGCTGATGGGGGACAAAGAGACACAGAGTGTTTGAGGGGGAGGGGGCAAAGCGACAGAAGGGCTGGTGGGAAGAGACACACAAAGGGGAAGGGAAAAAAGAGACACAAAGAGGTTGAGGGAGAACTAGATGCACAAAGGGCCTGGGGGAAGAAATAGGCCTGCCAGACAACCACACCAGTCTGCCAGCCACAGCAGCCATAAAAACGAGGCTGCAAGACGTAGAAGCCAGCAACAGTAAATAAGGTAAGATGAGCCAACTTGGGATGGGTATGTTATATTGATATATTGTGAATAGGGGCCAGAGTGTTAAAGAGACGGTCAAGGATCATACATATATGCTGATCATGCACAGGATGGGGAATCAGGTTGAAACTGCTGATTCGATCGAAATGATTCATATCTGAAAAGTGTGTCACCAACATAAAAATTTTGAAAGCTCTGCTCTAAGTACTCATTGATACTGTTATGTATCAGAGCATTGCCATGGTAAAAAGAAAAAACCTTCTGAACAGCAGGAGCAATTCTTTTAGTCTGCATCTGGTGGAGGTGCAGACTGAAAGTATCCTGGATCCTCCCCCCTCCTGCTGAAAGGTGCACTGTGCTGGTGAGGGAGATCTTTTTTTATCCCCACGAGCCTGTGATGGCACAGAGCAAGGACAGTGCTTGGCTAGTGCCTGCCCTGCAAGGGCCAGCAGGGAAGAGCATTTTATCGCCCCAGTCACTTCAGCTCCTGATCAATGCAGTCTACCAGGCATTCACCAAATTGGCCAAATTTGGACTCATACGCTGTTGTGGCTACAGTGCTTAGAGTGCCCATTTAAACACAATAAGATCAGCTAGCTTTCTTTGTGTTGTCAGTATGTAGGCTTCCTAATTCTATTTTAAGATTGTTTTGATTTCTTTTGCACTTCTCATGCGGTGATGTGAAGGACCCACAATGTAGCTAATTTAGGCACACTACCAATTATTTTCTTTTTGACATGTCTCCTCTGGGACCATGAGTCTCAGTGATTTAGTGTGCTAATAGACCATGTTTTCTTCATATTGCATTACTCCTTATGAATATTTATGTTCTCCATCCCATACCAGTGATTTTCACACCCATTTTAGTCCTAAAGCTGACTAAGATCATAAGGGGATTAAAGAAAGCTTTGGTCTGGTTTTGCCACTATACAAACCAAGTTCCATTATTCATCAACTGATCCAGCTTTGAATAGCGAGTGTCTGTCTCTTTGATTTGCAATTCAACATGACAGTCCTGGGCACGGTTGCTTTGCAAACACGACACACTTGCACCTGGCTGCATTTTTTTATTGTGAATACTCCCTGTTTAATTTTGTTTTCTGAAAGATTAATTTAACCTAATGAGTTGAATAAATTAAATAAATATGTATATGCTGTAAATCTACACTTTGTTCATCATAGTATAAAATTTTGCTTTGAGATGACAGAGTGTATTTTTGTTTAAGCTTAGCTGAATGAGCAAAATCTACAGTTAGTATTGTATATTGGGTCATCATTCTGCATAAGTAATACAATTTTATGAAGTATCTCAATTTTACCAAGGTGCTCTTTGTTATATATCTTCTTAAGTTTTTGTAGAATTTGGCAGGCAGTCACAATCATCATTTATATTTTAGGAGATGTTGTGGTGTTTTTTTTTGAGTACCGTATATACTCGAGTATAAGCCGAGGCCCCTAATTTTACCCCAAAAAACTGGGAAAACTTATTGACTCGAGTATAAGACTAGGGTGGGAAATGCAGCACCTACTGGTAAATTTCTAAATAAAATTAGATCCTAAATTATATTCATTGAATATTTATTTACAGTGTGTGTGTATATAATGAATGCAGTGTGTGTGTATATGAATGCAGTGTGTGTATATGAGTGCAGTGTGTGTATGAGTGCAGTGTGTGTGTGTATGAGTGCAGTGTGTGTGTGTATGAATGCAGTGTGTATGAGTGCAGTGTATATGAGTGCAGTGTATATGAGTGCAGTGTGTATGAGTGCAGTGTGTATGAGTGCAGTGTGTATGAATGCAGTGTGTGTGTATGAGTGCAGTGTGTGCATGAATGCAGTGTGTGCATGAATGCAGTGTGTGCATGAGTGCAGTGTGTGCATGAATGCAGTGTGTGTGCATGAGTGCAGTGTGTATGAGTGCAGTGTGTGTATGAGTGCAGTGTGTATGAGTGCAGTGTGTGTATGAGTGCAGTGTGTATGAGTGCAGTGTGTATGAGTGCAGTGTGTATGAGTGCAGTGTGTATGAGTGCAGTGTGTGTGTATGAATGCAGTGTGTGTGTATGAGTGCAGTGTGTGTATGAGTGCCGTGTGTGTATGAGTGCCGTGTGTGTATGAGTGCCGTGTGTGCAGTGTGTATGTATGAGTGCAGTGTGTGTGTGTGAGTGCAGTGTGTGTGTGTATGAATGCAGTGTGTGTGTGTATGAGTGCAGTGTGTGTGTATGAATGCAGTGTGTGTATGAGTGCAGTGTGTGTGTGTGAATGCAGTGTGTGTGTGTATGAGTGCAGTGTATGTGTGTGTGATGCAGAGTGTGATGCAGAGCCTTGGTGGGGGGGGGGCATTTTTCATATTTTTTTTATTATTATTATTATTTAATATTTTTTTTATATTATTATTTATTTATTTTTATTATTATTTTATTATTATTATTATTTAATTTTTTTCATCCCCCTTCACTGCTTGATACACGGCAGGGAGGGGGGCTCTCCTGCCCTGGTGGTCCAGTGGCATTGGCAGTTCAGTGGCGGGGGGAGGTGAGGTGGCAGAGAGCACTTACCTCTCCTGCAGCTCCTGTCAGCTCCCTTCTCCTCTGCGCCGGTCCGTGCAGCTCTTCTGTCAGCTCACACTGTAAGTCTCGCGAGAGCCGCACTATGACCCCGCGGCTCTCGCGAGACTTACACTGGGAGCTGACAGAGGTGCTGAACGGACCGCCGCGGAGGAGGAGAGAGCTGACAGGAGCTGCAGGAGAGGTAAGTAACCGCACACAGCCCCATTGTCTGTATTATGGCAATGTAAATTGCCATAATACAGACAGTGACTCAAATATAAGCCGAGTTGGGGGTTTTCAGCACAAAAAATGTGCTAAAAATCTCGGCTTATACTCGAGTATATACGGTAATTGGAAATGTAAGATGCCAATTATAGAAATAAAATATCACAGACCATTAAGTGAAACAGAACAGAATAAAAACTGTATAATACCAGGAGCATATATTTAGGAAGAGAAAGAAAGTAAAAAAAAAATAAAAAAAATAACTAATTAAGCTTTCTTCAAAAAAAATAAATAAAATAAAGATTACAAAGCAATAATATGAAGCAAGACAATAATGTGAAGTAAATGTGACTGCTTAAGTGTAAACAATATAGAGTGTATTCAAATATAAAGATAAAAATAAAATTAAATTAAAAATACACAGTATCACAAAACAAAATAAATGTGCCTAAAATCTTAAAAACACTAAGGAAGTCTCCATACAATTGATAAAAAAGCACAATATCTCTGTTGAAAATAAGAAACAACATAAAACCACAAATGCAGCAGCAGGTAGTTAAAATAGTCCACTAAGTGCACTTTATAATTGTAGTAGTTGTCATAAACAATGTACCGTACTTTTCCATGTATATTTTTTTTAGTCTAAAATTGGGGGTCGTCTTATACACAGAATGTCACTGCATCGGCAAAAAAACACAACACATTTTTTTTATGTATGTGCTTGAGAAAGTGGCTAAGGTGTGTGTGCAAGAATCTGGGAGATCTTGCGCAACTGCATGCTTCCTCGCAGTGGCGTACACACAATCCATGGGCCCCCTCCCCTGACAGAGACACACACAGACACACATACATACATAGAGACACATACATACATAGAGACACACACAGACATACACAGTGGTGTATCCTGGTTTTGTGCTGCCCTAGGCAGGACAAAACTCAGGCGCCCCCCTCCCCCCCACCACCCCCACTCAACCCTCCCCCGCCCCGCCTTCTAAATACACACACACACACACACATTCACTGACAGATACGCATACATTAGCTAACAGAAACACACACACTCACTAACAGACATACACACACACTCACTAACAGACATACACACACACACACACACACTAACAGACAGAAACACTCAGACAGACTGCCGCCCCCTGGAAAATGCCGCCCAAGGCAAATGCCTTGTTTGCCTCGGGGCTAAAACGTCCCTGTACATACATATATACATAGAGACACACACACACAGACACACACACACACATACACATGCACGGACATACATACAGACACATAAATAAAGACACACAAAGACAAACACACACACATATACACAATTTAAGTCACCCTCCTGTTTCCTACCTTTTAGGTGCAGGAGGGTGACTTTCCCTGGGGTCCAGTGGTGGCTCAGGCTGGTGGCAGACAGAGTTCCCACTCTGACTCCCTCTTCTTCCTCCCGCGCGGCTCTGTCTGATAGCTGGGAGGAGTGACCGGGGCAGTCACTTTCTCCCAGTTGTGATGTCATCAGTCGCGCTGTTAAAGCACCGCAGCGGTGACCGGGGCCCCCTGGAAATTCATCTCTTTCAGGTGGCCCTAGCAGCATGTGTGGCCCCAATGGTTTGCTGCGTGGGCCAGGGCCGCAACACATGGCAGAGGGCACCTGATGCGACCCCTGCGACCACGATATGTACGCCACTGCTTCCTTGAATCACGTCAAGACCTCATGGCTCCGGACTACAGATAGATGCTGCAGGGTGAGACCTGCCTGGATATCCCATTTAGGGTACCGTGGAAGTAGAGGAGTGGGCAGATGCCTGAGTCCCCCGCCTGCTTCTTCATACCTGGACGAAAGGTCCACCGGTGTAATTCCCCACAGCTTGTTGTAAAAATCAAAAGTTGTAAAAATCCTTCCTTACAGGGCAACAGTCTCTGTTTAGTACTACAAAAGCAAAGGATAAGAATTCAGTCACTGATAGAAAAGAAGTATAAGCAGCTCAATTTAAAAAAATAAAAAATAAATGGCAGGCAACGCCACTTACTTTGATGTCAGTAGAAGCTGCTTACACCCCTTGCAGATGCCGACTCTCGGGGTTTGGTGTGATCTTAAGGGGCCTCTGATGAAGTGGACCATAGCGCACTGAAACACATAAAGCTGAACTATTTTCAGCTTGTGTGTGAGTCTCCTTGAGTGGTTAGTACACGCCGAGCTGGATAGGAATGGAGTTCCCTCGAAGAGGCACACACAAGGATTCTTTGTTAAGGCACTTTAGCACAGTAAGTTGCCCTGATCCTCTGCATGAAAGCCTGTCTTCCTTTATATGTCATAAAATATAAGCATACACACTAGTGGCTCAGTTCTGTCTCAATGAGCAACGTAACAGCCAAGTATACCTTTTTTAAAAAGTGCATATGCATGAAACACACCAGTTTATATGGTTCCACTCGGTTTATTCTGAAGGTCAATTTTTTAAAGCTGCACTGTCACCCCCTGAATAATGAGTGTTTCATAAAGATAGATAGTTTGAAATACTCATGTTGGCGGTGTTGGAATTTCACTGAAATTCCAACCCAGTCAAGAGATATACTGAGACAAATTAGGGACTACTTTGTCTCTGTATCTCTCCTCTGCCTGAGTTTCTTAACTCAGATTTGAGTCTAATTGTAAGTCCTGACAGCCATCACCAGCCGGCTGCAGAGAATTGGCTGTGTCTATGGAGGTTTCTGTGGTGTGGCAGGATCTTCCATAGACCGAAATGCTATACTCTCATGCATCAGGTAAGTAAATCTCACCCTTACCTGCCCCCTTCCCCTGGCCGCAGTAATGCAAGGCTAACTAATTGGCTGAGATTGTTTGATGAGTCCCAGCCAATGAGCTATGCTCTCCACCACCATTCTCAGCTTAGATAGAGAGCTCCTGGCTCTCAATATGAAGTAGTGGAGGTAGGGTAAAATGGTTTGATTCCTTTCCAATGGGAGGGATAAAGGCAGTCCTAGCACCATAACCACTACAGTGTGCTGAAGCAGTTATGGTGTCTGGAGTGTTTTTTTTTTTTTTTTTAAACATTTTGATCTTGAATTGTTGAATTTATTCTTGCTATGCAGCTCTATAGCTCAGATGGCTAGTTTTCTAATCAACAATATTTTTCAAAGTATGTGTTTTTCTAACTCTAACTATGTCTAATGGATAGAAGAAGAAACCAAAATATCGTGGCAAAAATGAATATGGGATGTAGTGCTGGAAAACCCACTATGAGAGAAACGGGAGATGGCGTTTACAGCTGTCTAAATCCGGTGCTAAGGCTGAAACTGCTGTGCATGACTTGTCTGTCTAGAAATCATTGTTCACCTCCATATGGGTGAATAATTTCTCACAAAACATTAAACCCATGCTGATCCTCTGATAAACTGTACTTTGCAGTTGTCTATTTTGAATGATCCATTTAACTTGCAAGTATGAATAGCATGGGTTTAAAAGGCTGTCTTCTAACAGGCTGAAATAAAAAAGCAGTTTTACATTCCAATCATGAAAAGGGGAAAATCTAATTCTACATAAGAATAAAATAGTACTTTACCGAGGCTGCCACAGGGGATTATAGTCTATAGAAGTATTTACTATGTCAACTGTCAGTGGCTACTGGAGAATCTGAATGTAGACTTGACAAATATTTCCGCTTCAATTGTAATCATGTATAGTTTGTTTTAAAGGAGAGCAAAAACATAAACATCTCTTTTTCATTTGGATGCCTTGGTGACTAAAGATTCATCTTATATCTCCCAAATGTTCCTTGTTATGGTGATCGCTCTCTATTTGGGATCTAAATTCCTCATTCTTTCTATTCTATACTAGTGTGCCTTTTTATTACGCGGCCAGAATGTTTCCTGTGTATGCCACAGAACTCTACAGCAATAACTTGCAGTGTAAAGTATATGTGAATGTATAAATGAGCTACACGGAAATAAAATTCACATTTAGTGTGGTTTGTATGAATCAATCACAAAAAAAGCCTTAAAACTGATTAGAGGTAAACAGATTATAGGTGCTCGCTATGTACTTAAGGAATGGGTAGGGGCTGCAGATTATCACACAAGTTATCCCCAACCTTGTGACAACAAAAAATAGCCAAAAACAGAAAAATTGATAACCCGCGCCTATAACCTATAAATCTTTGAGTGGAATCACACACATAAAAAAGTATATACATACATATTTAAAACAGGGTCTTGTTGGTTAATGAATATCTCAAAATAACAAAAAGGAGAGAACAGACAATATGTAATCCAATGTGGGTTAAAAACACACTTAACGCGTTTCAGCACTTCTGATGAAACCCCATTGTGAAACCCGTTAAGTGTGTTTTTAACCCACATTGGATTACGTTTTATGTTATATTCTTCATGTTTGTTTATTTATTTTGAAATAAAGTTTATCCCTGTAAATTTATATTACTTTGAATGTATTTGAAATTTACTTTGCACCCTTTTGGCTTCCTGATTTTTACTACGCTTCTAGTTCTGCATATCCCAGGTTGGGATTATACCAGCAACACTACACTATACTAGAGCAGGTTCATGCTGTTAAAAATGTGACATATTCCGTTCCTGTTAATGTCTCCACATACTGCACTTTACTAAGAAAAAACATCACCACTGCTGAACATACATCCTTAGACGGGGGCTATATCATCCACGCAGGGGTCAAGTCCTGGGGAAAAAAGTGTGGGAACTCTCCCCCACCAAAAAAAACCCCACTCGTATGCATATATAAACGCGTGCACACACATACACTCACAGACACACACATGCACTCAGACACTCACAGACGCACACACATACTCAGACACTCACACAGTGGTGTATTTTAATTTTGTGCTGCCCTAGGCATGACTATACCGGAGCACCCCCTAATCTAAATTTACCACCCCTTCCTGTCAAGGGCGCACCGCTTCCTGATTAAGAACCCACCCCTTCCTCTTTAGACTCCACCTTTTCCTGCTCCTTTTAAAGAAATACTATAGTGCCAGGAAAACAAAGCTGTTTTCCTGGCACTATAATTCCCTGTAGTGCCCCCCCTCCCTCATTCGACACTGATGGGGTTAAAATCCTATGGGTATTTAGCAGATGCTGGATGTCCTCATGCACAGGGGTGAGGACGTCCAGCATCAGTTAGGCGACTTTTGGTCACCTAACCACCCGAAAGTCCCTCTAGTGTCTGATAGACAGCCACTAGAGGTGGAGTTACCCCTCAAGGTAATTATTGCAGTTTCTGAGAAACCGCAATAATTACACTTGCAGGTTTAAGGGGACTGGGACACTGCACCCAGACCACTTCAATGAGCTGAAATTGTCTGGGTGCCTATAGTGTCCCTCTAAGCACACTCTCTGACAGACACCCACACTGGCAGATACACACTGACAGTAACACACACACTACGTGACAAACACACAGACGTCACTGATTTGACACACACACACATTCACTGACACACACTCATTCATTGACAGAGAGACACACACAAACACACTGACAGACACACACTAATAGTCACACACACACTAAATGACAAACAGACTCTCACTGATTTGACAGACACTTACAAACATACACTAACAGAAGCACATACACGCAAACATGTGCATACACTAACAGAAGCACATACACTCATACGCACACACATGCATACACTAACAGAAGCACATACACGCAAACATGCATACACTAACAGAAGCACATACACTCACACACACGTACATATGATAACAGACGTAAATACACACATACACACACACACACTGACACAAACACACACATACACCAACAGACATGAACTAACATACACACACATAGACTAACAGACATACACACACACACGCACACACTAACAGACATACACACATACACTAACAGACATACACATACACTAACAGACATACACACACACACACATACACTAACAGACATACACGCACACTAACAGACATACACACATACATAGACTAACAGACATACACTAACAGACACACACATACACTAACAGACATACACATACACTAACAGACATACACACAGACATACATACACACACATACACTAACAGACATACACACAGACATACATACACATACACTAACAGACATACACACAGACATACATACACATACACTAACAGACATACACACAGACATACATACACATACACTAACAGACATACATACACATACACTAACAGACATACACACAGACATACATACACATACACTAACAGACATACACACAGACATACATACACATACACTAACAGACATACACACAGACATACATACACATACACACAGACATACATACACTAACAGACATACATACACATACACTAACAGACATACATATATACAAATTATTCAAATAAACATTTCCCACCCACCCAGCCTCCCTACCTTTCAGGAAAGCTGGCATGGATGGGTCCCTGGGGTCCAGTGGGGCTGCAGCGAGGCTGGCATGGGGGGGCCACCTGATTGCCCCCCTCCTCCCCCCCGGCGGGCGGCTCTCTCCCTGTCACACGCGGCGAGGGAGCTGTGTCCTCTCTGCTCCCTCTCGCCGCGCGCCGTTTTCTGATGCAGGGAGCCGGAATATGACGTCATATTCCGGCTCCCGGCATCAGCAGACAACCCACGCGGCGAGAGGGAGCAGAGAGGACACAGCTCCCTCGCCGCGTGTGACAGGGAGAGAGCCGCCCGCCGGGGGTGAGGAGGGGGGGCAATCAGGTGGCCCCCCCATGACAGGGGGAACAGAGGGCATTTGGGGCGGCTTTTTTGCCGCCCCCTGAGTGCCTGCAGGGGGAACGGCGTTCCTGCTGTGAAAAAAGTGCAGGAACGCCGTTCCCACGCGTTCCTGCAGGACTCGAGCCCTGCATCCACGCCTATAACAGCAGAGCTCTAAATAGCTCTCGAAAGTGTGAGTGTGCTTTTGTTACAAAACACTACCCCATATCTCTTAAAAAAACATATTGCACTTATATTGTCTGTTCTCTCCTTTTTGTCTTTTTGAGAGATTCATCAACCAACAAGACCCTGTTTTATATATGTATGTATATACTTTTTTATGTGTGTGATTCCACCTACAGATTTATAAGTTATAGGCGCGGGTTATAACTTTTTCTGATTAGACATTTAAATATGCTTCTACATTTATTGGTGTACATAAAATACATCACCCATAATCTAAATTACTTTTTTAGTTGTGTAAAAGGTTATCAAAGACTAAATAAAAGTTTTCCCCTCTAGATATTTATCCTGATCTTTGGGGTTGCTATAAGAGAATAAATAAAATATTCCCATGGCATATGTAATGAGCTCCTCTATACCTTACAATTCAGTACTCTGGGATCGCCTAGTCTAAAACAGCAGGTAAGGATTTTTTACGTTTAGTATTCTCTTGCAAAATTTTGAACATTCCCAATAGCACTGCTCTTGGAAGTCTAAATTTAGCACCATTAACACCAGTCAATGCAACAGAAACCTCAACTGATGTGTGATTAGTTCAGGAAATAGATGTGACCAATTGGTGTTCATATGGGGAAAGAGTGAAAGAGAAAGACATGATTTTGTCTGCTCTTAATTAGTGATGGTTCATTTAATATTTTTTCATTAGAATAAATGTTTTTTTAGGGCTCTCCCCAGTGCAAAATCTCTGCCTTACACCCTATCGTATATTTACTCACTCTCGCTAAGCAGCAACTACATTCTATTTTCTGCCAATCACCAGCAACTGTCCTTTCACACTCGCTTCACCAACTCAATCCTAAAGTTCTTCTCTTGGGTAGAACATTCTCATGCTTTGTCATTATGTATTCCCCTGTATTTCTGAATTTGAAAAAAAAAACATACAAAACAGCTTCTTTAATTAAGAAGATATGTCAATTAATATTTCTCGTTAGAGCACTCCAACCTGATATCACCTCCCTTTTGTCTTCATTAATCTTAGCCCTTTTTTCTCTCTAACTACATATTTTTTTGTATAATGTTACACTGCACGTTACTTGTAACCTAACAACCAGTCTTTCGCCTGTGTCCATTTCATGATTTATGCCTCAATTTGCTTAGACATGGCATTGTAGTATTTAGATAGCACATATAACTTATGATGGCATGAAATGGAATTGAATGCCAGGTTGTGCCTTGCCAGCTTTGAACATGATGTAATAAAACACACCCAGAGCATTACTAACAGTATTGTGAAATAAATGCATTAACAAGCAAGCAAGCAAACAAACAAACGAACAAAGTAATAAAGCATAACACATACTGATCCATTGGATAACTTTAGGAATGTGAAAAATCTCAGTGTTTTTGATACCGGAGAAACTGACGGAAGCCAAGCACAGAGAGATGGACACAGGTTTCTTCAGGAAGGAAGAGATTCTTTATTGGATCACCGATCGGGACTCAGAGGGACTAGCGTCACCAAAATACAGCAAAGTCTGAGTCCTGAATACATAGAGTACATTCCTTATATAGCACTGTAGCTCCTCCCACAATTAACTACACCCACACATACCCTTAACCTATTTAATGAATAGAGTCTAAACTCATCCATCCGGTCTAACCACGTGGCTCATCTGATACAAAGGAGAGGGACGCGTAATTCCAGTTCTTACATTCCTGCACCTGGTCAGTACAGTGATGACAGTATCTTAGCTACGTGTTATTAACTAACTGATACTACAAACACATATACATACATATGCCTTGTGGCAATCTTAGCCTGCTAAACTTGTATTTTACTGGAATTACATCACATTCCCCCCTTTGATGCCTCTGATATTTCACAATTACTTGAGGCATCACTTAACCTTGGTTTGCATATACCTCAGGTTACCATGAACCAGACCAGACTTATCTTATGATGTGAATCTTCAACATTCATCTTCTTGCATTGGTTCTCCCTGATCTAGAGCCTTATACTTATATATCGCCATTATCTGTGCAGCAGCCTTCCTCTCTGCTATACTTCCTATCAGGCTTTGCACAGACCTAACTACTAAGGGTATAAGACACGGTAGGAGTAGACACAACAGTAAAATCAGTAGGACTCCACCTACCACTGCCTTAAGCCCTCCAAACCACTCATACCAGCTACCAAACCAACTACTTGGATTGTACCCTTTCCATACCTGAGTAGGCACATGCGCTAGTTTAACCATATGGCTAGTAAGCTCAGCTATTGCTTGCCCTTCGTCATCTATTTGAAGACAGCAATTACTTAGGTTAAACTTCCCACATACACCTCCCTCTACTGCCAAAAGGTAATCCAAGGCTAATCTATTTTGGTAGACTGCTGTCCTCATCCTGGTGTTATGCTTCGCTAGAAGATTGAGCGCTTGTGATGTCTCATTTGTGATAATCTCAACCACCGCCTGTAATCTTATAATACGGTTGAGCATATAAATAGGGGTTCTATAACCAAAGGTACCATCCTCAGCCCACGTGGCTGGCCCATAGTAATCTATAATACGCTGGGGAGGCCATTCATCATCTTCCCAGGCGCCTATCTCTATGGGTCCCCTTTTCTTCCTATGATTCACATCATACACTTTAACACCTAAAGTCTCACCTGTTTCAATCGGTAACAAGAAGAAGGATGGTTTGAGCATACCCAACACACATGCCCCTTCCCAGTCCTGTGGCAGCTCCGAATAGGCTTTCTTACCACAGATCCAGTACAAATTTGCTGGGGCTCTCCAAGTAGATGTGATGGATAGATCAAACCACACATCCTTTAAATTGGCATATCTAGCAAACGGGTTAGATGGTTCTGAGACATTTGAAGCCGACCACCAAGTTGTATTCTTTGTATCATCATCATAAGCTTTTTGCCCTAGACAAGTTAATTCTCCTACAGAAGTATTATACATTATTCCTTTCCTTGCTATGCAAACATAACCTATGATGGAGGTCTTTAATCTCCACTCAGATTTACCTCTAACACTCATATGATAATCGGCTTGTGTAGATATTAATTGGTCAACTGCCTCAGAACCGGACATTACCTCCTTTGCTTCCCAAGGCCATTGGTCTCCCATGTTAGTACCTCCACACACATAGCAGTTGGTAACATTAAGACTACCGGCAATACTTTCAGCTAAATCGATGAACAGGTTTTTAGCATTATGGGGGATCTTATTATCTATACTCATCTCTTCGTAAAAGGAATGGTATACTTGATGAGTCTGGGAGGATACCGTATCAGTCTCTATTCCTATAAACAATAATGTCCCAGGATCTAAACCCGTCCCGTATATTTGAAACCCAAATAAATTTCCATACTTATCTAAGAACTTGTCGGGGTTATTAATGAGTATATGGACTGGGTTGCATTCCATAGACTTACAATAAGGGCTAGTCGGCAACTTAGTCACTATCATGTCTTTGTCTACTGTCTGTCCCCAAGTTGCCCACCCCACACAAGACCAATATGGGCAAAAGTTATAATCTCTATTTGGGCATCTAGGACTTACATATTTATTTTTGCTACTGAGACAAATATATTTATCGTTAGACCCATACGTCCTCTCCCATCTAAGATCCCCACATACATTCCACGGCTTTCTACCACTCGATATCGCTTTACACGCATCAAATAGCAGAACACCCGAAGAATGTACGGATTCTAACACCGTTTTATTAATTAGGGTCCCCTGAGGATCTCCATTCCTGAGAGTCAACCAAATTGTACGAGGCTGATACTCCGGACTGAAGCACTTAGGTTCTCCTACTCCTAAATGGCACACACTATAATCTATATTTAAGTATCTACATCTCGATACATCTCCTTTACATTCGTATTGTGAATGCCAAATTAGGGTTTGGGAAATATGGTTACCTGTTCTCGTAGTCTTAATGCATACCTCACAGCTAGGAGTGTCGGTACCTCTACCTTCCTGAATATAAAAACACATATAAATAAACACTATCAAAAGCACATCTTTCGCCGTCATCCTCAGTCTTCGTCCGTGCGATGGCGCCTCAGCTTCCAGGATGTGAGGGGCTGCAGGGAATGGAGTTCTGCTCATCTTCACAGGTGTCCCTTCGAGACTTTCCTGGCTTATACACTATGTGATGGTAAGCGGACAGGCTTTATTATGGCCTTCTCACTCACACCTGTAACAATAAAATTTGTAATCCACAATAATTCCTCGTTACTCCGACTGAGTAGTGCGTTTTAACCGGATCTTGCAGGGATTCTCTGGATCTGCTGTAACTTGCCAAGAATCGACTGCTGCTGGTTTAACCCTGGAGTGATGTATCCACGGAGTCACTTCTGCTACTTTTATCGCTGTAGGGGTAGACAAAAGAACAACATAAGGACCTCTCCACTTGGGCCCTAACGGTACATTATTCCACTCTTTAATCCACACTTGATCTCCTGGATGATAACTATGAACAGGGGGATAAATATTCACAGGTAATCTATCTTGTACCCATTTCTGTACCTCCTCCATAGTCTTACCCAACTCTACAACCTGCTGCCGAGTAATTCCTTCTCCCAACTGACTCAAGTCCCCCCTTAAGTTACCAAGTACGGGAGGTGGTCGCCCATACATGATTTCAAAAGGAGAGAGGCCCATCCTTCTGGTAGGGGTACTGCGGATTCGCAATAAGGCTATAGGTAAGAGAACGTTCCACTTAAGTTGGGTTTCCTGACACATTTTAGCCAACTGGTTCTTTATAGTTCTATTCATTCTCTCTACCTTACCAGAACTCTGGGGTCTATATGCAGTATGAAGCCTCCACTTTATACCAAGCATATGAGTCAGTTGTTGTAGGCACTGGTGAACAAAAGCTGGACCATTGTCCGATCCTATAGAACAGGGTAGTCCATATCGGGGTATTATTTCTCGTAGCAGGAATCTCACAACTTCTCCTGCTTTCTCTGTACGAGTAGGACATGCTTCTACCCAGCCTGAATAGGTGCACACAATTACCAGCAGGTAACGATGTCCACCCGACTTAGGCATCACTGTAAAGTCTATTTGTAGATCGGACATGGGGAGTCCCCCCATAAACTGAACTCCTGGTGGCTTTACTGGTCCTTGTCTTGCATTATTCTTAGCACACGTTACACATCTGCGTACAATGGCCTGAGTCAAGTTGGACAATCTTGGTATGTAGAAATGTTTTCTAAGAGATTCTTCAGTACTGTCTCTCCCAGAATGTGTCCCGTTGTGATAATTTTGGACAATTTCTACCGCTAGCGATGCTGGTATAACTATTCTTCCATCTTCTAGCTGATACCACTTGTTCTCCAGATACTTTCCCGGTTCAGTCTTTAACCACTCCTCTTCTTGAGCTGTATAAACTGGAGTCCATTGGGACAGTGGAGTTGGTATAAGAGCAGCTATATGCCCTACATACTCCTGTCTTCCTGATTCAGCAGCACGCTTAGCTGCACTATCTGCCATCCGATTTCCCTTGGTTACATCACCATCTCCTCTCAGATGCGCTCGACAATGTATGATACCGACTTCTTTCGGCTCCCACACTGCTTCCAATAGTTGTAGGATTTCGGCTGCGTACTTGATTTCTTTGCCTTCTGAATTCAGTAGTCCTCTTTCTTTATACAAAGCTCCGTAGGCATGAGTGGTTAAAAACGCATACTTAGAGTCCGTATAGATATTTACTCTTAAACCTTCAGCCAATTGTAACGCTCGTGTTAGTGCTATTAATTCTGCCTTTTGTGCTGATGTTCCTTTCGCCAGTGGCCGAGCTTCTATCACCTTGTCTATTGTTGTCACTGCATATCCTGCATAGCGGATCCCTTCTTTCACATAACTACTGCCGTCGGTGTAATATTGAACATCGGGGTTCTGGATGGGAAAATCACGAAGATCTGGTCTACTTGAGAATACTTCATCCATTACTTCCAAACAATCATGTTGACTTTCAGTAGGTTGTGGCAAAAGGGTAGCTGGATTTAAGGTGTTTACAGTCTCTAAATGCACTCTTGGGTTTTCACACAACATTGCTTGATACTTGGTCATACGGCTGTTACTAAACCAATGATTTCCTTTGTAATCCAACAACGTCTGTACTGCATGTGGGACTCGTACATAAAGTTCTTGACCCAGAGTGAGTTTATCGGCTTCAGCTACTAGCAGGGCGGCTGCAGCTACGGCTCTTAGACAAGGTGGAAGTCCGCTGGCCACTGCATCCAGTTGCTTAGACATGTAGGCAACAGGTCTTTGCCATGATCCCAAGTACTGTGTCAATACTCCCACAGCCATTCTTCTTTGCTCGTGTACATATAAGTAGAATGGTCGTGTGTGATCAGGTAGACCTAATGCTGGGGCACTCATCAAAGCCTTCTTCACATCTTCAAATGCCGTTTGCTGTTCTTGGGTCCATAAGAAGGGGTCGTGCTCTGTACCTTTGATAGCTGCGTACAGAGGTTTTGCTAGTATCGCATAACTGGGAATCCATATCCTACAGAAGCCTGCTGCCCCCAAGAATTCTCGCACTTGTCTTCTATTCTTGGGTATTGGTATTTGGCAGACAGCTTCTTTTCTCTCTGGCCCCATAATTCTTTGACCTTCAGAGATATGGAATCCTAGATACTTGACAGTTGGCAAACACAACTGAGCCTTCTTTCTAGACACCTTGTATCCTGCCTTCCAGAGAATGTGTAGTAGATCGTGCGTTGCTTGCTGACAGATTTCTTTTGTAACTGCTGCTATCAACAAGTCATCTACATATTGTAACAATACACACTCTCCTGGGATGGACTCGAAATCCAATAGATCTTGACTTAGGGCTGAACCAAATAGGGTAGGTGAATTTTTAAACCCTTGGGGCAGTCTTGTCCAAGTCATTTGGCGTTTTGAGCCCGTTACAGCGTTCTCCCATTGGAAAGCGAAAATACATTGACTTTCTGCGGCAATTCGGAGGCAAAAGAAGGCATCTTTGAGATCTAAGACTGTGAAGTAAGTAGCCCCGCCCGGAATTAAAGCAAGCAGGTTATATGGATTGGGTACAACTGGATGTATGCTAACAACCGCATCATTGACTGCTCTTAAGTCCTGCACAGGTCGATACTCATCTGTGCCGGGCTTTTGAACAGGCAGCAATGGGGTGTTCCAGGGGGAAGTACAGAATTTTAGGATACCATACCGTATGAACTTATCCAGATAGGATTGGATGTTCTTCTTAGCCTTCTGCGGAATGTGATATTGTCTTAGGCTCACTGGATAAACCCCATGTTTCAGTTCAATTTTTATTGGTGGAATATTGCGGGCCAGTCCTGGTGGGTTGTTCTCTGCCCAAACTCCTGGTATGTTAAACAATGTCTCATCACTCCTAGGGTTTTGGCTAGTCAACACTGTATAAAGTCGCCACTCTTCTTCCTTTGGTACGGATAAAGTCATAATACCTGAAGGTCCATTAAACTTTAAAGATGTTGTTCCATCTGGTAGGAACGTAATCTGCGCTTGTAATTTGGATAGCATATCACGTCCCAGCAATTGGACTGGACATTCAGGCATATAAAGGAATTGGTGTTTTACTACGTGGCCTCCCAATGTACAGAGTCGACTTTTAAGAACCGGTCTTTCAGCACTTCTTCCAGTTGCTCCTATCACAGTAATAGTCCTTCCAGATGGAGGAGCAACTAGATTAGTCACCACTGAATGTTCAGCACCAGTGTCGATCATGAACGCACTCCTTTTCCCCCCTATTGATACATCGACCATAGGCTCCGCTCGACCAAGGGGGATGGAGCCCGGTCGGTATCAATAGTCCTCCATGACCGTGTCAGCCAATCCTACGAAGTCCCTACCTTCTCTATCGCGGGACCTTTGCGCTGCTGGAATATACCTATCTTCCCTAACACTTCCTCTGTTCCCATTACTCCCTCTATACCCATTACTCCCTCCGGGGCCTCCTCTACCTCTCGCTCTGCCTCTAAAGTTTCCGTAGCCTGCCCTGGGTTGGTCTCTCTCGTACTGCTCTCTTTGCGGACATTCGTTCCTCCAATGCCCTTCTTCCTTGCAATACGCACACTGATCCCTACTCAAAGGCTCCCTACTCCATCTATTATTGCCTCTATCTGGGCCCCGTTTATCTACGCCTGCGATCGCTACCGCTAGCATATCAGCCTTTTTACGCATCTTGCGCTCCTCCTCTTTCTTGCTTTCTGTTTCCCTATTCATATAGACCTTATTAGCTACCTCCATTAGTTGGGAGATTGACATACCTGCAAACCCTTCTAACTTTTGTAGCTTGCGCTTAATATCTCCGTAAGTTTGGCTGACAAAGGCGGAGTTAACCATTCGGGAATTGTCTGCGTCTTCCGGATTAAAGGGGGTGTACAAGCGGTACGCCTCCAATAATCGGTCATAAAAGACACTGGGCGCTTCATCGCTTTTCTGGATCACCTCAACTGTCTTCGACATGTTAATGGCTTTCTTTCCTCCGGCTTTCATGCCAGCAATTATAGCGTCTCTATAGGCTCTGAGTTGAACCATATCAGCACCATTTACGTTCCAATCGGGATCAGTGTTGGGATAATGTGTTGCGGCCCATGCTGCTGGATTAGCTTGGTTCAAAGCACGGGCTCTATCCTCTAATGCTTTAATGGCTGCTTGATTTATTCTTGTCCTTTCCTCATTGTTAAATAAAGTCATTAATAACTGCTGGCAATCAGCCCATGTCGGATTATGTGTCTGTACTATTGAGGTGAACAGATCAGTCATGGCTTGTGGTTTCTCAGTATACGAGGAATTGTGGGTCTTCCAGTTTAAAAGATCGGTTGTAGTGAAGGGAACATATACGAAGACAGGGTCAGCTTGTGCCATTTGACCTGCGGCATTAATATAGGCTGACCCGGGATTCAGACGAAGAGGCATCTGATAGTGTCTCAATTGTTGGGCACCGGTCAACTGTCGGGTCTGTATGGGGCTACGTGGAGGGGCGTCAGTCATGGGTTCCGGTCGGGGAGAGATAGGGTATGGGGATGTGGGAGGTTGGTTTTGGGAAAAGGTGGTAAATAGAACACTTCGGGCCGAGCTAGATGAAGCTTGACCGGAAGTCTGAAGTGGCGCCAAATCAGGATATTCGTTTCTAATGGGGGTGGGTTCTGGTTCTGGAAGGGGAGATTTAGTACGAGGGGGGTGGATCCTGTACTGGAGGAGGAAGCGGAAGTGGATGAGGGTAATGAGGGAAGGGTTACAGGACTTCCTGTATTTGCGTCACTTCCTCTTACCGGAAAGTAAGGGGGCGGCAAAGGGATCTCGGACTCAGGGGGCGTGTCCAAAATGGGCCTAACACCAGCCCTAGTGGACGAACAAGTCCTAGCTACCATGAGGCGACACTGTTCCTCGTGGCATGTCCGGAGCCATTTTGGCGAGTCATTTACGGCCTGTCTCCAACAATCAATATAAGGAAACTGGCCGTAAAGTTCAGGCCTACCTGATACAGCCACGTGTAAGCGCTGTACCAGAGTTGGATCCAAACTGCCACGTGGCGGCCATGCCGCAACCAAAGTAGGCCACTCCCTAGTGCACAAAGTGACCAAACGTACAGGGGACATCTTAACCCCAAAATCACAAACTTTGAATCCCTTTTTAAAATTCTTAACCATACATCCTAAGGGATCCGGAATCGTTGACTGCGACGCACCCATATTTAACAGTGGAACGTCGTCGACAACGATTACTATACACGCGTACTATTCAACAGTCACACCCGTTTCCTCTGGCAACAGCACCACGTGGTACGGTTACCAAGTGAAACGTACACAATAACAATAAACACTCAGGGAATTCCCGTACACACACAGCTGCTACACCAGTCACTATATAATCAATATTATGCCCTTTGGCGTAACTACACAGTCACCCACGCTATAATTCTCTATATACGAATTACCCGTCTATAACACACCCCAGTAACATCGTCTTTTACAAATAGCGGTTACAGTACGGTTAGCATAGGTCAAAGCACAAGTTAAGGTCACAATACAATTATTAGTGGTTATGGTGTTAAACATGCAATGGACGACAATGATTAGTACTTATTATATAATGTCAGTAAATATACAGGGTTATGGTACCGTGCACTATAATACAGCAACACACTATTAACACTCTCGCTAGACGGCTGAGCTCGCGCTATCTAACAAGATATACACTTTACTAAAACAATCGTTAACACATTTACAATTCCCAACTAAACTATTGGCCAGTACCTTGAATGGACTACCTAAAACTATATACACCCGTTTTGGTTAGCCACACTGCCCAATCACCACATATACATAGCGAGCTAGAGAACCGAATTTACACAGGCGCCTCTTAGTCGCACTATACAACGAGCTAGAGATCCGAATTTACACAGGCGCCTCTTAGTCGTACTATCAAAAGTCTAGTGGGTTCCAAATTTACACGCCTTCCCACTTAGCCCAGATAGGATGAGAACTAGCGAACCAAATTTACACAGGCGCCGCTTAGTCTCCCGGTCCCTCCGACCTAGCGAACGTAATATACACCCTAGAACGCTAGTCTAGACAAGACACCGGTGTCCGGCTAGGGCTATCTTACACCAGGACCCCGCCTGACTAACCAAATCAAACGGTCTGACTAAAGAGCGTTCGATCGAGCGGTGCGCCTTCGCTCCTTCCCTCCGACAGAGGGGGCAGATACAGATTCAAAAACCCCTTTGGGCCTACCGCACAATCGGTATACCCCTAGCGGGTCCTGCCGTCTAAAACAGCAGTTATCTTACCTCCTCGTTCCTGAACCTGAGTTCACACTCATCGACGGGGACACCCCAGCACTTCTCACGTAGAGGCCGATGATCTCCTGGACAACAGACCAGTGGCGCCGAGACGAAGGGAGGTCCACGCAGAAGTTCAGGGGTGCAGCCGTAGAGAACGTGGGCAAAGATAGACCGTCTCACGCCTCTGCCTCTCAGCTACCGTTGAACGATGAGCTTCCCGGCCAATGCACCAAATGATACCGGAGAAACTGACGGAAGCCAAGCACAGAGAGATGGACACAGGTTTCTTCAGGAAGGAAGAGATTCTTTATTGGATCACCGATCGGGACTCAGAGGGACTAGCGTCACCAAAATACAGCAAAGTCTGAGTCCTGAATACATAGAGTACATTCCTTATATAGCACTGTAGCTCCTCCCACAATTAACTACACCCACACATACCCTTAACCTATTTAATGAATAGAGTCTAAACTCATCCATCCGGTCTAACCACGTGGCTCATCTGATACAAAGGAGAGGGACGCGTAATTCCAGTTCTTACATTCCTGCACCTGGTCAGTACAGTGATGACAGTATCTTAGCTACGTGTTATTAACTAACTGATACTACAAACACATATACATACATATGCCTTGTGGCAATCTTAGCCTGCTAAACTTGTATTTTACTGGAATTACATCACATTTTGTTTCTCTGTAAGTACCCTATATATATGCTGGTGATACTATACGATTACAGAGCTGCATTAGGTATTTGTGGATTTGCTACTAATAGTAATAGGGATTATCCTGCTTTCATGCTCAAGAAAGCTTCCTCTGTGAACCTCTTTTATTTATTTATTTTTGTTGGAAATAAATAACATTCAGTCCATGAGGTGCATAACAAAAAGCTAGTTTGTACGGCCAGTAACCCGGGTGACCCTGCTTGTATAATTGCAATTAAAGCTGAACACTAGGGAGTAAAAATGAGCAAGAAATTAGCTACATAAAATGCTAATTGAAATCTAATTCCCACAGTCTGCAAAGAAAAACAAATATTAATTGGAATCCGTTAGTATTTGTTAGGATAAACTCTTACGTGCATTCATGTAATAATTGTTCCTAAGGGAAACACCTCGAGGTGTGATACAGTAAATATAAACAGAAATAGTTTAACAGGCTTTATAAAATAAAGTGAAACTCATGGAGATGTATTTGTGGATGGTAATACCACTGATGATATCAATAGTGGCCTCTAAAGAAGGATAAATAGCAACCTTTGTTCCTTGTCCAATTACTAGATACGAAACCAAAAGGGGAAATGGTGTGAAACAAAAAGGTCAAATCACAGCTTAGTTCAAATAAAACACAACTGCGTAAGTTAGAATGAAACTAAATATTTGAGTAAATAAATAACTCGATGGCATTTAAGCCAGTAAATAATTATAAATTAATTATGATAAAAACTATGAAAGCAACCCAAAAAAAAAAAGCTGGATCATCAGACACCAAACAACTACAAATTAGAGAGAAACTAAAAGACAAGTGGAGATGTTATGCACATTGAAGTGAAACAAGAAGAATCTGTTGAAAACACACTTTTATTATATAGAAAATAAACAATTGATATGTCATATATAGGTGAATATCCAATGCATGGAATTCACTCCCACCCTATTTAATATTTCCTGTCCTAACGTGCCTTATACCCCACCTCCTATAGTCTGCAAGCTCCATTGAGCAGGGTCCTATTCAACCTATTGTTCCTGTAAGTTTTCTTGTAATTGTCCTATTTATAGTTACATGCCCCCTCTCATAATATTGTAAAGCGCTACAGAATCTGTTGGCGCTATATAAATGGCAATAATAATAATAATAATAATAATAATTGCAATTTACATAATAGACAATCCATTAGACATGTAGTTTAGTGTATTGGTGGTAAAGTTCTTACAATGGCTCCTTCTCTATTATATAAAATTGATTTTCTCACCCCTTCTGGGTTGTATATTTTATTCCTAATTCTTGGGTCCTCTACCAGAGTCTGAGGGTTCTGCGCGGTAAGCTAGTGTCACAACTAGAATACATGTGTGTCATATATGTATATATATAGTTAATACATTGTTAAGGCTTGCTTTTCCCACAGGAATCATATATTTGCAGTGATGTTACTACCACAAAGGATTCTGGGTGGGCATATGCAAATGAGTTCAACAAAGAATCATATTTTTGCCTCATTCCATTTTAAACATGGATTCCTTTGAGTATGTGTTTGCTGTATGCAACTCTTATGGCTTAACTGGTGTGCAGATTTTTGTTTAACATTGTATTAACTATTCACAGACTTCAGGTGGAAGGGGTTTTCAATCACAAGTTTTCCCCACCATAACCTGTTTGGATATATACATATATATTTTACATAGGGTGTGGGACAGAGTAAGCCTGATGTATTTCATCCTGGGAGCTCAACTGTCAAAAGGCAAAACCTCGTGTGTCCAACACTAGCAATTCACCTTGCTGTCTTCAGACAGTCTTTGTCTCCGATGAGACCAGGGCCGGACTGGGGATACAAAGCAGCCCTGGAAAAAAAAATCTATGCCAGCCCCATAAGTCATTGCGCCATATATGACTAATATAATATATTGGTCCTTTCAGAGTAAAACATTTAATTATACAGTAAGCATACTCACATGCAGACACAGACAATCTCACTGACACACACAAGCTCATTGATACACAGCCTCATAGACAAACAATTTCACTAATATACATAAGCTCATTGACATAAAAACACAAGCTCACTCACTAGCAGGCACACACATACACATGCAAGCAAGCTCACTAGCAGGCGCACACACACAGCTTAATGTAGTGGTTCTGGTGTCTATAGCCTGTCCCTGCAGGCTTTTGAATGTAAACACTGACTTTGCAGAGAAAAGGCAGTGTTTACATTGCTTCCTAGTGACACCTCTAGTGACAGACACTCAGACGGTCACTAGAGGCGCTTCCTGTGTCAGTGCGGATTGGCTGAGATCATCAAGCTTGATGATCTCAGTCATAGAGGCAGAGACCAGCACGACGTTGGAAAAAAAAAAAAGGTGAGTAAAACACTATTTTTAAAAACACACACAGACACCACGACTGACTGACACACACACACACACACACACACACACCACGACTGACACACACACACCATGACAGACAAAGACACACACACACACACACACCATGACAGACACACACCATGATACAGACACACCGTGACACAGACAGACACACAGCATGACACATACAGACACACACACACAGCGTAACACAGACAGACACACACACAGCGTAACACAGACAGACACACACACAGCGTAACACAGACAGACAGACACACAGCATGACACAGACAGACACACAGCATGACACAGACAGACACACAGCATGACAGACAGACACACACACACAGCATGACACAGACAGACACACACACACTGCATGACACAGACAGACACACTGCATGACACAGACAGACACACAGCATGACACAGACAGACACACACACACTGCATGACACAGACAGATACACAGCATGACACAGACACACACACACCGCATGACACAGACAGACACACACACACACACCGCATGACACAGACACACACACAGCATGACACAGACAGACACACACACACCATGACAGACACACACACACACACCATGACAGACACACACACACACACCATGACAGACACACACCATGATACAGACACAGCATGACACAGACAGACACACAGCATGATACAGACACACACACACCGCATGACACAGACAGATACACAGCATGACACAGACATAAACACAGCATGATACAGACACACACAGCATGACACAGACACACACACACAGCATGACGCAGACACACACACACAGCATGACGCAGACACACACACACAGCATGACGCAGACACACACAGCATGACACAGACACACACACACAGCATGACGCAGACACACACAGCATGACACAGACAGACAGACACACACACACACACACACAGCATGATACAGACACACACACACACAGCATGACACAGGCACATAAACACACACCATGACAGACAGACACAAACACACACAGCATGACACACACACACACTTCCACTGAAATACATATTTTTTAGTACCTGTGGGCAGGGGCGTACCTAGAGCATTTGGCACCCGGGGCGGACCCTGAGTGTGGCAACCCCCCCCATATTAAAAATGTAAGAAAACACCCACATATTTTTTCAATGTTTTCAATAATATTTATTGCACAAATTTGTAAACTGCTTGTAAAATTTGTAAAATGCGCCAGTTTTGTAGAAGGGGGAAGACCAGTGCTTTTGTAGAAAGGGGCTGGTGAGAACCTTCTAGAAAACTCCTGCCCTGCCCCTTTCTACAAAGCCCCTTGTCTCGCCCTTCATATAAAAACCCTGCACCCCGATCGCATAAATTTCATTCACTCCCTACACATAAAAATCCTGCACACCCCCTTAATAAAAAACCCTGCACACCCCCTTAATAAAAAACAAAAACGTGCACAACCCCTCTTAATAACAAAAAACCTGCACACCCCCTTATAAAAACCCTGCACACCCCCTTAACAAAAATCTGCAGTGCACATCCTCCCTTAATAAATAGAATACTGCAACCCCCTTAATCAAAAAAACCCTGCACCCCCATTATGTAAACCTCCCCCTTTAATTCTTTAATCCACAGCCCCCTTTAATTAATCCACACACCCCTTAATTAATACACCCCCCCTTAATAAATCCTCACCCCCCCTTAATTAATACACCCCCCTTAATTAATCCTCACTCCCCCTTAATTAATACACCCCCTTAATTAATCAACACACCCCTTAATTAATACACCCCCCTTAATTAATCAACACACCCCTCAATTATTTCACCCCCTTAATTAATCCTCACTCCCCCTTAATACACCCCCCTTAATTAATCCACACCCCCCTTAATTAATCCACACCCCCTTAATTAATACATCCCCCTTAATTAATCCACTCACCCCTTAATTAATCCACTCACCCCTTAAAGGACCACTCTAGTGCCAGGAAAACATACTCGTTTTCCTGGCACTAGAGTACCCTGAGGGTGCCCCCACCCTCAGGGACCCCCTCCCGCCGGGCTCTGGAGAGAGGAAGGGGTTAAACTTACCTCTTTTTCCAGCGCCGGGCGGGGAGCTTTCCTCCTCCTCTCCATCTTGATCGCGACGTCATCGGCTGAGTGCGCATGCGCGGCAGGAGCCGCGCTCGCATTCAGCCGGTCGCATAGGAAAGCATTTACAATGCTTTCCTATGGACGCTTGCGTGCTCTCACTGTGATTTTCACAGTGAGAAGCACGCAAGCGCCTCTAGCGGCTGTCAATGAGACAGCCACTAGAGGATTTGGAGGCTGGATTAACCCTCATTATAAACATAGCAGTTTCTCTGAAACTGCTATGTTTATAAAAAAAAGGGTTAATCCTATAGGTACCTGGCACCCAGACCACTTCATTAAGCTGAAGTCGTCTGGGTGCCTAGAGTGGTCCTTTAATTAATCCTCACTCCCCCTTAATACACCCCTCTTAATTAATAGACCCCCCTTAATTAACCCACACCCCCATTAATACACCCCCCTTAATTAATACATCCCCCTTAATTAATCCACTCACCCCTTAATTAATCCTCACTCCCCCTTAATACACCACACTTAATTAATACTCACTCCCCCCTTAATTAATACACCCCCCTTAATTAATCCACACACCCCTTAATTAATACACCCCCTTAATACAACCCCCTTAATTAATCCACACCCCCCTTAATTAATACTCACTCCCGCCTTAATTAATCAATACACCCGCCTTAATTAACACACCCCCTTAATTAATACACCCCCCTTAATTAATACTCACTCCCCCCTTAATTAATACACCCCCCTTAATTAATACTCACTCCCCCTTAATTAATACACCCACTTAATGAATACACCCCCCTTAATTAACACACCCTTAATTAATACACCCCCTTAATTAATACTCACTCCCCCCTTAATTAATCCACACCCCCTTAATTAATACACCCCCCTTAATTAATACTCACTCCCCCCTTAATTAATACACCCCCCTTAATTAATCCACACTCCCCTTAATTAATACACCCCCCTTAATTAATACACCCCCCTTAATTAATACACCCCCCTTAATTAATACTCACTCCCCCCTTAATTAATACACCCCCCTTAATTAATACTCACTCCCCCTTAATTAATACACCCACTTAATGAATACACCCCCCTTAATTAACACACCCTTAATTAATACACCCTTAATTAATACTCACTCCCCCCTTAATTAATCCACACCCCCCTTAATTAATACACCCCCCTTAATTAATACACCCCCTTAATTAATACCCCCCTTAATTAATCCACACCCCCCTTAATTAATACAACCCCCTTAATTAACACACCCCCCTTAATTAACACACCCCCCTTAATTAATACACCCCCCTTAATTAATACTCACTCCCCCCTTAATACACCCCCTTAATTAATACTCACTCCCCCCTTAATTAATACACCCCCTTAATTAATACACCCCCTTAATTAATACTCACTCCCCCTTAATTAATACACCCCCCTTAATTAATACTCACTCCCCCCTTAATTAATACACTCCCCTTAATTAATACACCCCCCTTAATTAATACACCCCCCTTAATTAATACACCCCCTTAATTAATACTCACTCCCCCCTTAATTAATACACCCCCTTAATTAATCATTACACCCCCCTTAATTAATACACCCCCTTAATTAATACTCACTCCCCCCTTAATTAATACACCCCCTTAATTAATACACCCCCTTAATTAATACTCACTCCCCCCTTAATTAATACACCCCCCTTAATTAATACTCACCCCCCCCCCTTAATTAAACCTCCCTCCCCTTTAATTCTTTAATTAATCCATTATCCACCCTCCCCCCCCCCCTTTAATTAATTTAGCCCCATCACATAAAATGACTACTTACATTTTATTGAAGTAGTACGCCACTGCCTGTGGGTGGGCAGACTGGTAGCTGTGCTGGCGGCTGCAGGAAGAACTTGAAAGGCGGCCGCAGGGGAAGCTTTTCATGAGGCCGGGAGCAGGCTCTTCTGGGGGAGCAGGCTGTTCTGTCTCTGCTCCCCCTCCCTCGCGCGCAGCTTAATGAGACCGGAGCCGGAATATGACGTCATATTCCGGCCCCGGTCTTTCTAGCGCGCGAGGGAGGGGGAGCAGAGACAGAACAGCCTGCTCCCCCAGAAGAGCCTGCTCCCGGCCTCATGAAAAGCTTCCCCTGCGGCCGCCTTTCAAGTTCTTCCTGCGGCCGCAGGTCACCCCGGCCCCAGTTGCCGACGGCCCACCGGGAAATTTCCCGGTATTCCGGTGGGCCAGTCCGGCCCTGGATGAGACAGAGAGGCAGGTGGACGGTGAGTTCACACGTAATGGCCATTGGAGTGAAACTAAAAAATCCTCCAGTTATTTAAATGTGCAAATGGATTTGGGATAATACACAAGTAACATTTTTCTATGTTTTTTATTGTTGTATTGGGGCTGATGTGTACTATAGTTATTGTTGCCGCCCAGGTGTAGTGACAAGGCTCAGTTTTATATGTTTGTATTTTTTTTTTATATTACACAGCCATGTTAAGGGTTAATAAGCTTGTAAGGGTTTAGGAAATCCCCCTCTCTGTTCCATTAGAGATTTAACCTATTGGCTGAAGACAACAAGGTGTATTGTTAGTGTAGGACTCACCTAAGAGGTTCTGCCTTGACGTGGCAGGTAAGTTTACATTTAAATAGCCATTGGTGTGATATTAAAAAACCTCCAGTTATAAAAATGTGCATAGTGATTTGGGATATATGTATCTGTGTCTGGCTGTCTGTGTCTATCTATCTATCTATCTATCTATCTATCTTCTTTTTGTTCCCTCATTTCTTATTTAGATTTTATTGTTCCTAAGAAGCACATGGCTAGAGGAGTAATTTTAAAACCCATCACTGAGACAACAAAAGGCCACAGACGGCACTTGGCAGCTATTAATGTAAAAGCCCAAAGGGAACAATTTGAGGATTTTGAGTGAGCTGTGTTTATCTTCCAGCACAGTCAATTAGCCAGTTACACATGCAGATATACATGTTCCAATGGTAAATTTACAGAAGGCCTGTCTTCTAACAGATGGCTCCTCTTTACTTCTGATGTATTTAAGGAGATGAAGTGACCTCTGACAGCTGCCGAAGTGTCGGCAGGAGGCCCGAGTCTAGCATAGACTGATTATTGTGCAGAACTCAAAATGAATAATTCTCTCTCATCATTAAATAGCTCATAGTGGGAGACTGTTGGCCATCAAAGTGACAATTGGATTGACTTTAAACACATCTCTAGTGTTTAAATGACGATATCCATATGATTAATTTTATGAGGTGATAGTAAGGAACCTCAGTGCACTGGAAATTTGGTTGTTTTTAATCCTTTTATAGATTTAAGCTATTTGTTAATTTTGAATTCATTTAGAGATTTATTTTATAAATACTACTAGAGATACAGTCAGAATTCACAAAAGGTGGTTGCTAGAAGTAGTGTTGTTAGGGCCACCCGATGAAAAATAAATTTCCAGGGGCCACGGTTAGTGCTGCATTTTAAGAGCGCGACCAGGCCCCCTTTTGATGATGTCAGACGCTGGGAGGAAGTGAGTGTCCCGATCACTTCCTCCCAGCAACCACCGGGCGGCAGGAGGAAGGAGAGGAGTGAGTCAGAGTGTGAACTCTGACTCCCATCAGCCTGAGCCACTGGACCCCTTGAAATGGATCAGTTTTCGCACCGGGGCCCCATGGATCGTGTGTACACCACTGGTTAGTGGTTAGAAGTGATTTTAACTTGTTTGTGAATTATATTTTACATTTGTTCTTTCTGTAACACTGTGCCTTCTCTTTCCTCAGCTCCTGTGATTATTGTCACACCCAGGAAAATTCACAATGTAACAGGAGCCCAGGTGTACCTGTCTTGTGAGGTTAAGGCTGTCCCAACTCCTAGCATATCCTGGAGAAAGGTACAAAAGTGATTTTTTTCTGCAGGGATAAGTTAACTATTTGATTGCATATCTCTATGTAACTCTATAAATGGTTTAAAAAACGTAATTCTGCTTTTTAAAAAACAAAACAAAAAAACAGTTTAAAAATTACTTTAAAGATCATTTGTGGTCTGCAGGTCAGATCTCTCTCCTGAGAACAGAGTGATCTCAGTCAAATTGTGTGTGTGGTGGACAAACTACTAGAACTGAGAGCATCATTGCTATTACAGCCTGCTATAGTAGTGAAGAAGTGAGGAGTACACTGGCATTGTTTTCCTGTAATGTTTTGCAGTGGGTTCCCTCTTACCTTTAATTGTTACCTGGTGCTGAAGCTCCCACAATGGTGGCTTAACGGCATTGGTTTCTGCAGATGCTGATCCTGCCGCTCATTGACTGGCTGATAGCAACAACTAAGTGCTCTTAGCCAATAAATGTGTCCATACAAAAATATCTTATCTTTCATTCATGGCTGATGAATGACTATGCCATACGTTATTACCCATAAGGTAACCTAAATAATTCTGTATATGCAATGTTTCATACTGCAGCACGGCACATACAGACTGTAAGCTCCATGACTACTTCAGAAACACTGATGTAGTCATGGTGCTTGGAGTAATGTTTTAAAGGGGCACACTAAGCTCCAAAATAACTTTAGCTTAATGAAGTTCTTTTGGTGTATGGAAAAAGCACATGCAGTCTCAATGCTCAATTCTCCATAATTTAGAAGTTAAATCACTTTTTTTAATGCAGCCCTATCTACACCTACCCTGCCTGTGACATAAACAGCCTTGCTAAACACTTTATGTAAAGAGAGATCTAATTTTTATTAACTTCCTTTATTGTCCAGTGTACTTAATTTAGAATATCTTATATCCTGCTCTGATGATTGCCTGCTAGAGACAGCAGGGGCATCAGTGTGATTAAAAGTTCAAAAATGAGAGCAGGAGTTAGATACTTCTAGAGAAAACACACTGTGATGACAGATCTGATTAAAATTGAAAACATTTTCTTTCATGTTGACTGTGTCACAGCCAGGGGAGGTGTGGCTAGGGCTGGATAAATAGAAACAAACGTGAATTAACTACAACATGGCAGAACCTGCAGGGCATGAGTTATACAATGCTGTTTAAGCTAAAGTTGTATTGGTGTTTAGAGTGTTAATTTAAGTATACTTCTGGCATAATCGCATAATACATGCGTTAGAAATGTGCAAAACGTGCAGTATTTTTAGCAGTATCCTATGACATTTGTCTCATATAAAGGTCACGGAATCACCAAAAGGAATAAAGATGTCTGAGGAGCTGCCTGGAGACAGAGTCAATGTAGCCGTTCAAGTCCGTGGTGGGCCTGGCCGTCATGAAAGCACTGGCTGGGTGCTGGTGAGTTGACTTAAACCTTACAAATTCCAACAAACATCAATCATACACTACAAACAGTTTTTATTGCATAATTTCCAATGTCTATACATATTTAAAACAGTATCATTTATAACAGCATGACACGTTTTCTGTGAAGAGTAAGCCATATACAATGATAAAATATTTGCATCACTACATAGACACAATGTGCAAATCTACTGATTGTACTAAGCAGAAAAAACACCAAGGAGTTAACTGCACAGTTCTGTGTGGTAAATAAACAACCAAAGTCCCAAAAACAATCCAGGATTGTTTTTAGGACAATTTTAGGATTAGGGATTGGGATAGTGAAGAGTTAAGGTTAGGGCAGGTTTATGGTTAGAGTTAGTGTAAGCATATGGTTAAGGGTAGGTTTCGTATAGTATTGAGAGGATGCATGTATTGGGTTAACATTAACTACTAAGTTAATAATAAAAATCTCAAGCTCCGTTGATATGAGCAATTTCCAATATAACTCATTTGATCTAAATTATTCAACTCTTTTGTGAATTCAGTATATCTGTTGAATAAATCGATATCTCCATCCTTGCTACATATGGTATTGTCATTAGGCTATGTAGCTATATATGCAATTGACAAATGAAGTCACATTTAAGTAACTGTGATTTTGATTTACACTTGATCTGTACGTAACATTTTGAAATCTTGAAACTGACTTACTACAAACAGAATATAGTTGTGCCACTGGATGTGTTATTTTTATTAATCAATAGATGTGGATACTTAGCTATTTATCTTTTTCAGTTGACAACATGCTGTTCAATTTATTATCAAAATCAGAATTGATTGTTCTAAGCTTGAATTTTAATCACAAGTAAACATTTATGTCTGCCAAAAGGAAGATGTTGATAAAATGAATATTGTTATATGAAGTATATATGTATATTTAACGAATGCTGGCATTTCATAAACCCATTCGTTTGTATACTCCCAAAGTGCTAGGGACTTGATTATAGCCCGCAGCCCGGAGCGCTGATTCATACGTTCCAGAAAAATCACAGTGAAGCATAAAAGTAAATCCAGCAGTTCATCAGTCACATACCAAAACATAAATCGAGACTAGATGAAGGGTACAACAGGAATAATTTTATTCAGGCCAGATGGACGTCTTTTATGCAATTCAGGAATACAGGATACACGTCCACAAAAACTCCCACAACACGCCCATGAATTTCTGAGTCACAATGACTCTGCATAAAACACAAAATATAAAAAATATATATAAAATACACATAAAACTTAGAGGAACCCACATAAATATTATATCCCCGGATAAGTTGTCCAAATAGCGCTCAAATCCCACGAATACAGTCGAATCGCCACCAGGGTAAAGTTTTGACCAATTTCGGGAGTTCCAAACTGAACAAAACAACAAATGGTTCCCCTGGCTCATAGGTAGCGTTTGTTCACCTGGTTCTTGTGAACAAACCTACCGAACAGTGCTCCCCGAGCTTGTCTTTGAAAAGAAGCAGGCATTTGTGAAGTTGACCAGTGTTCGCGGGATCGAGTGTCTGACTTGGAGTTCCAGACACTCGATGACCAACTTATTTATTTATTATTATTATTTTCAGATAAACCCTTTGGTAAAAGAAGATGAAGGTACTTACCAATGCTACGCATCTAATATGGTTGGAGAAACATTTGCTGATGGAACAATCAAAGTCATTGAGAACCATAGTCACCGCAGAGCAAAGAAGAGTAATCATGGTAGTTCTGAGAACAAGGGCTGATCAGGTAATAATGTAATGACATATAAAAAAGAACTCCCCCACACACACACGCACCCACACACACAAACATTTTTACATGAAACTCACTTTGTGTATACGAAGAAATTGCTTGTAGGCAAAATTAGACACATTCTGTCTAATTCAGAATAAGGATCTGTTGAATTTAAAAAATGAAGGACAACATAGTTGAAAACACCATTCCTATGCTATTTTGGATTTATTTCTACAAGCCATTGATCCCAGCTCACTAGGGCAGTAGTTCCCAGCCCAGTCCTCAAAGCACACTGCCAGTCCAGGTTTTGTCAGTTTTCTCATTGGCATTTCCTGGAAAGACATAAATCCTGGACTGTGATGGGTTTTATGAACTGAGTTTCGAACCACTGGTCAAGTGAAAAGACAACTTAGCCACAGTTGCATTCAGTTGGCTTGTTTTCTCTGCTAGATAAAAGTGAAAGTAAAATGTAAATTGACTTTACTTAGTAACAAAACAGTGCTCAATCATAAAATCCAAGATGCCGATCATCTTGGACTTTATGATTGAGCAATGTTCTGTTACTAACAAATGTTACAGGGCTTAGATCTACATCTTCTTGCAAAACATCTAGGTAATAACCAGTGGTGTATTCTGGTTTTGTTCTGCCCTAGGCATGACAAAACTCAGGCACCCTCCCACCCCCTTCCACATTTCTCTTCCTGACAGACACACACCCTCACTGATGCATGCAATGACATACACTCACAAATACACAGTCATTGTCACACACATTGTTTAACCAACACACACTTTCACTGAAACATACACATTCACAGACATACACACTCACTCATTCACAGTTACACACACACTCACATTCACTGACAGACACACATATACACTAAAATAAAAATAGCAAAAAGAAAAAAAAATCAGATTGCTGAAACCAGGAGATAGTTACTAACACTTGTAATATTAGAGTGAGTATAATGGAAGTAAACCAAGAAGTTTGCAGGAATGGTAAGTCTGCTAAACAATGTATCACAGTATTTGAATAACAATTACAATATCAACTTCAGTATTCCAAAAACGGATATTTCAATTATATATATATATATCTCAGCAAATGGAGAGGAAAAAAATAACATCAGTCCTTAGTCTGTATAAATGACCAGCATCAAACAGAACAGTCCCAGAAGAGTCTTTTCAACTGTATGCTCCTATCTATAATGGCTGAAATCCTTACTATAGAAGCAGCAGGAAAACTAGCCGATAGGAGCAAATAATATTCTAGTAACACACTGTAAAAATCTATTACTAGTATGGTACAAATAAAAATGTATATAGTCCACTATGTAGTATTGTAGAAATGTGTAATTTGACCTTTCTACATATAGGTCCAATTTGTAACCGGTAATGCTTTCTGTCCAACATCCACCGTTGGTCTTTATGGTATAAAGTGCAGAGGCATATCGATCATAAAAAAAAGGGAATTTTATTGTGAAACATAAATAATAAAATTAATTAATAAAAGAATCAATAAAAGAATCATTCACCAGAGACACAAAAGTGTGGGAACCTTCGTTCGGAGTTTCACCCTCAGCAGCCTGGATACTCTGCTGTTGCTGACTTACAGGAGCCGGCTTGAAGGCAGCTGCAGAGTCCTGTGTGCGCGTGCGTTCCACTTTGCTTCACTTTGCGTTCCAATGCATATCGATGTGTTGGTAGGATGCATCCTTACGCGTTTCATGACGATTCATCTCTCCTCTGATGAAGTGACAGATCTTCTATAGTAGGGATATAGTAGGGATTTAAGCCATTTATAGATAGGAGCATACAGTTGAAAAGACTCTTTTGGGACTGTTCTGTTTGATGCTGGTCATTTATATAGACTAAGGACTGATGTTATCTTTTTCCTCTCCATTTGCTGAGATATATATATTGAAATATCCGTTTTTGGAATACTGAAGTTGATATTGTAATTGTTATTCAAATACTGTGATACATTGTTTAGCAGACTTACCATTCCTGCAAACTTCTTGGTTTACGCAGTGGGGTTTCCATTATACTCACTCTAATATTACAAGTGTTAGTAACTATCTCCTGGTTTCAGCAATCTAATTTTTTTTTTTGTGCTATTTTTATTTTTCTGTTATCTATTTCAGCCTAAGGTGTGGGTTGTTTTATTGGGATTTGAGGAGTTATAAACTTATTTTGGGATTATTATTCACCCCTTCCTATCTAACCGAAAGGAATCATTTCCCTTTTGGTAACTTTTATTTTACACATATACACTAACTGACAGATACGCATTCACCAAGAGACACATACTCACTCACTGACATACACGTATACACTCTCACTGACAAACACATATAGACTCTCAGTGACAGACACACACTCACTAACACATACACACTCTAACAGACACACACTAACACACTCACTAACAGACACAATAACAGTCGCTAACAGACAAACACTAACACACACACTAACAGACACACACTAACACTCACTAACAGACACTCACTAACAGACGCACTCACTAACTAACAGACACACTAACACTCACAGACACACACACACTGACTAATAGAAACACTAACAGACATACACTCACCAACAGACACACACTAACGCTCAAACAGACACACACACTAACACTTACAATTAAAAACAATAACAAAATAAAGTTTCAATCCACCCAGCCTCCTACCTTTGGGAGTGTTAGAGTGGATTATTCCCTGTGGTCCAGTGGGGCTGGCTGCAGCTTGGCGGGCAGGCGGTCGGTCTGGCAGACAGGGGAGCGGTGGAGGCCACTGGCGAGGGAGCTATGATCCTCCTGATCAGCTCCCTCGCGTGCATCTTAGTTATGCCGGGGCCTGAGTGATATCATATTTCGGCTCCGGCATCACTGTGGTGTGTGCGAGGGAGATGAGCATGGAAGAGCTCATGGGAAGAGTGTTCCCTTACCGCCCACCTGAAACATGAGCACATGCCAGCCTTGGGGGAGCTTTAAGGTGACCAGCTGGCCAGCTCCTGGGCCCCCCAGGACAAGAGGCTGGCAAGGCATTTGCCAGGGCGCAAATGCCTTGTCAGCTTCGCTGTGAATACACCGCTGGTAGTAACAAAAAGGGTAGAAATTATAGTGATGCTCAGTGGCAGACAATTTACCCAACCAGCAATATATGCTATTCAAATATATGGTTTATAGTATTAAACAAGGTCTACAACTCCAATATGCAGTCATTTTGGATTTTTTTTACTAAGCAGGGAACTGCGGAGAACCAGGCTTGCCATTAGGGGGCAGCACTCTGGTAAGGGGTGTTTGCTAGCATCCCATAATGCTATGTGGTCCACTTATGGAGATACAAATGTCTTCGCCAATTGGACTGCATTGAAGATCTGCCAATGAGTGAGCCCTTTAACTGACTGCACTGACAGCTCTCCTTGCACTAGTGGGAGAATATTCATCCCAATGAATAGGATGCTCAGAGAGGGATTAAGATCTCACAGGGCCCTAGGCAGGTTACAAGATTGGCGGTTCTTCTTCATTCTTCACATAGCGAATGGTTAATGAGGCCAAGCTAATTCATAGTTCCTGGAGTGTGGCATGTATTTTATACATTTTAATGCACTCGTGTCTGGCAGGTTGTATCTATATGTGTTTGCCTGCATGTATCTGTTTGTATTTGTCTGGCAGGATGTATCTGTGTGCATGTATGCCAGTGTGTGTCTGACAATCTGTAACTGTGTGTTTGGCAGTGTGTATATGTATGTGGCGAGGAATGTGTGTCTGTGCTTTTGTCTGGCAATGTGTATCTGTGCTTGTGTCTGGCAGTATGCATCTGTGTGGGTGCCTAGCAATGTGTTTTTGTGTGGCAGGTTGTATCTGTCAGTGTGCTTGTGTTGGAAAAACATATGTATGTGAACTGGTGTATGCATATCTACATGTGTGGGAATGTGTGTGTCTTTGTGAGTATGTATCTTTGTATACGTGAGTGTACATGTGTCTGGAAGTATAAGGTGATTTTGTAAAGGGGCTCAATATTTCTGATAGATAATCAGATAACATAAGAGCATCTGAATTTAGTAAAAAGCCATGAACATTTAAAATAAAATATGTAATTAAATGGAAAATCACTTTGTGGGTGTAAATTAATTTGTGTCATACTAGTTTAAAACAGCTTGCAGGGACCCTCCCTCATTTATGTTGGCTGTAGTCGTGCAATGCTTTCCAGCCCAGTCCTCTCCAAGTTGTGATTTTTGGATTCTAATCTCACTGATAAAACTCATTCAGTTCTAGTTCATAATCAGAAAACATTATTGGTGGAATACTGATCACATTGTAATGTACCCAAATATTATAAATTCAATTATAATCAACCAAATGTAAGTGGACATTTTTTAATATATTACAGCTACAATAAATGCAAATGGGTGATTGACTAGAACTGCACAAGACAATTTCATGAAGATTAGTTGGTTATAATTAAAGGACCACTATAGGCACCCAGACCACTTCAGCTTAATGAAGTGGTCTGGGTGCCAGGTCCATCTAGGATTAACCCTTTCTGCTGTAAACATCGCAGTTTCAGAGAAACTGCTATGTTTACCTATGGGTTAATCCAGCCTCTAATGGCTGTCTCATTGACTGGCGCATGCGCATTCAGCCGATGACGGCAAAAAAGAGGGGGAGAGTTCCCCGCGCCGAGGGAGCCTGGCGGGGGAAAACAGGTAAGATTTAACCCCTTCTACCCCCTAGAGCCTGGCACGAGGGGGGCCCGGAGGGTGGAGGGGAACCTAGAGACCCTATAGTGTCAGGAAAACGAGTATGTTTTCCTGGCACTATAGTGGTCCTTTAAGTCTTAGTATATTTGTGATGGATTGATTTAGCACCCTTGATATTGCTGGTTACTTTAGGAATGCTAAATTAATTAGTGTAACCATTTTCAGATTTTCTTTCATTGTTTGGGATATTCTTTAAAACTGTGAATTATGAAACATGTACAAGATTGTTGCAAGTAAGAATAATTTCCAACTCCATTATTATTTCATATTTACTAATTTGGCCCAAAATTGCAATTCTTATCAATTTTGCACAATTCAACATATAGTGAGCAAACTACTAAAGAATTTATTCTCAAAATAGTAAACCACCCTTTGACAGCAAATGTGTTACATATGTGACAGAAATATAGAAAAAATAAGAAAATCTAAAAGCTGTGCTGTTGCAACTGAACTGTTTTGCCCTAAACTACCCAACAGTTTTCTCCAGCTTGCTATTTACTGAAGAAATCACGATTACTAAATACAGTTACATAATTCATACTCTAATTCTTCTTCTTCTTCTTCTTCTTTTTTTTTTTTTGTACAGAAATGAAGAGGCTGTCTGGATGCTGAATGCTTTTCATTGCTTTCCTAATTATGTAAAAATTGTAGTAAATACTTTTATATAGCAACAATGATGTTTTTGTACATGCTGTAAACCAGACAAAGCAGAGGCATTATTTGATGATGTTTCTAAGCTGCAGTAGATTATGTAAATAGTGCTAATTTTCAAACAAATAAAATGGTGATGCGTGCGTTTTTTGTTGAAGCTGAGATAATAACAAAACTCTTACTTGCTCTGCTAAATGCCCATTTTACAATAAGTTTAAAAAATTCCTTACTATTTATTGTGAATATTATTTAGCATACACATCTTAAATCTAATTTTTCCTTGCTGGAGTTGAAGGGTTCTGTTGGCCATCCAAAGAGTTGATCTGTGATACTAGTAGTCCAACAGAGTTCAACACAGGATGTGCTCACTACTATGCAATGTGGAGCATGCATAAGTACATTTTAAAGGTTCATTCAAGACTGCAAGTGGCTGCCAACTTTAATTTGTACTTAAAGTTAAAAAATAAATAAAAAAATTAACAATAAAAAAAACTACTCACATGCAATTCTGTAGACATCCGGTTGCAATCTCCTGGCCCAGTGCATATTATCAGGGGTTAATATATTATAGGGATAAGCCCTAATATGCCAGGGTTTTTCCTGCCCCAATACAAATATGTGGGTGCCAGGACACTTGGTATCTCTAGGCTATGTTATCCCATCACTGCCTCACAGACAGCCCGCCGGGTGGAAGAAAATAATAAACTATACACTGGTATTATTACGGTCACAAATCAGGTCACTCCAGATATGTATGTGCTTAAGTGGGTAGAAGGAATAATAAAAATCACCCCTGGTCTGCAATAGTTGATTGCAATAATGCAAATCACCCCAAATAATGATATAATAATCAATTTTAACACCACAATTATAGTATCTTCCCACTAAAACTATTTCAAAATGGGGAGTCCTAGGTTACCCTAACCCAACCAAATTAGATTGAAAGCCAACAAAAACAGTTTTGCAAAAATATCTATGAAACCACAGTACTATTATTTAAGTCTCTTCGAGTAAAATGATTCTTGTACCAGTCAAGAGCAAAATATTTATTATCAACAACAAATAGTCACAGTGCATACAAATACAATTATATTCCAAACAAATTGAGAAAATTAATAGGAAATCCCTAAAACTCAATTTATGAGCGAAGTACCAGTCTCGAGAGAGCTTTTGGTAATGAAATGGCAATCTACTGCAAATTCAATTTGGCTCTCAGAATGGATTACAACGTTTTTTTTAGGTTTCATCAGAGACTGTATACACTTTGTCTGGCTCAGCTCAGAATATAAGATGGCCACCCTATAATTAATGTATTCCAAACCTGGTTGGGATTGTACAATCCAACATACTTAGATACATATACTCCCAGACCCGTTGTTAGATTAGCTCTGTGATACAAGATAATTAATTTGAGACCAAGCCTGAACATTATTTCATACATAATACCCCAAAATAAAATAGCATCTAAATCACTCACCAAACTTTAAGTCAATGACCCTTCATTGAACTTACAATATACATTGCAAGTGTTGTGTTGTTCCTCAATCCCTCTCCAACAAATTAGATAAGGCTTCAGTAATAAAGAATATCCAACCTTAGAACAAGATACCTCCAAACCATTTGATTTACAACCCGGAAAATAAAACGTGCCTCCATTGCTGTCCATATCAGGGGATCTTTCAAATGTCACCAGCAAGATTACGCTGTTATTATTGGTGTACAATAGAAACCAATTTACGTTCTCCTGTTATTAATTATGATGTGCTAAAGTTTTGGCAGTTATTAAACTGCTTATTTGACATATCTTCACTGCAATGCCAATTTCTAATGAGCTAAGCTCAAGTAAATTGATGATTAGAGAGTGCAAAGGTAATGGCTCTCCCAAGCATGCCAAAACAAGGTATCACACAGTTTAAATGAAGAGACAAGCAAATATATCCCTTTATGATATATTTATCTTTTTTTCATATAACTATTGTTCTCCATTTTGTTTGTTCCATTGGCACTTTTCTAAATATATTAACACAAAACTTGTGAATGTATTTAAGCTGGAAAAACAATATTAGATAAATCTATTTATTTTACAGGATAAAAAAGAAGGAGAGGTGAACTATATTCAATGTTAATAAAAAGAGAAACATTACCTCAGGCATATACTGTTATTTTAGTTTGAAAAGGCCCATGGGAGTTTTAGTTTTCTAACAGCTGGTCCAGTATTGGAAACCACTGTTCTAGAAAATTTAAGCTGGAAAGTGCAGTGGCCCTTTAGTTTTAATTATTTGCTGTGCATGCGCACTAGTATACCGATGCTTCCCGATGGGGAAGTTTTGGATAGGCTGAGATAACCTCAAGCAAGGAGGTAGGATCGGCAGCAAGAAGAATAGTGCTGCAAGGGATTAAAGTTTAATAAATATGTTTTTTTTTACTTAACATATTTAAGCAGTAAGTAGGAGTATATAGCATTAGAAATACAAATTTGTATTCCTAACGCTATAGTGTTCGATTAACTATGGTAATACTTTTATAATTTAAAGTTATATACTTTTTCTGAATGATTTAACATTTGTTGATAAACTTTAAAATGATTTAAAATTGTGAAACATATTTTAATTTTGTAATACTTTGACTTTTTTATATATTAAACGTTTTTTATATGTTGAAAACATTATTTAAAAAGTTTATCTAAAAACAAATAATTTGGAAAGCTTATCTAAGAATATTAAATCAGGGCCTTAGCTCTAAATCATGACCATTTGAATAAGATTTCCAAATTATTTAAGATTTTGGATAAACTTTTAAAACATTGTTTTCAATATATCAAAATATTCAAAACGTTATCTTGAAAAAAAACCACATCAATATACAAACAAAATGATATAAAAATTAAATTTTCATAATTTGAAATTATTTTAAATATTTATCCAAAATATTAAATCAATTGGAAAGCTTATCCAACAATATTGAATTGAGGCCTAAGTAAAATCTGATAAGTTTGTTTGAACTTGAATGGAAATACATCTTAGCTACATATTTTTTGAGAAGGGGGTGAGAAAGAGGAACAAGGTATCAAAGTACAAAAGATCTACCAAACTGAATTATGTTTCAGTATAAATTATCATGACAGAATACATGATAATGTATTTGGTACATAAAATAATTTTTTATTTTTTGTAAAATTTGTTTAATATGGTTATTTCTGAATATCAGTCCTGCAGATGTCAAGTATTATTATAATTATGTTATTTGCATAAAATGGCAGTTGGCAATCTAGGACATTGACAGCCCACCAATAAAAGATGTCTCAGTCATTCTCTACAGATTGATCAGAAGAGATTTCTTAAATATTAGGAACATTAGTCATTACTGCACAGTTACATCTGCCAGTAGTCACAATGGTCCATTTCTTGGTTTATTTTAAGAATCCATTTCATTTTAATGCTATTGAATACCTTCTATTATACAACATTTTAAGGGCTATTTATTGAATTGTCCAACTTATTAATGTACAAAGAAGAAAAGATCACAGGCACTCCAAATTTAAGCCGTATGCAGCTTTAATGTAACAAAATGCAACGCAACGTTTCGACCAACAAAGGTCTTTTTCAAAAAAGTTTGAAAAAGACCTTTGTTGGTCGAAACGTTGCGTTGCATTTTGTTACATTAAAGCTGCATACGGCTTAAATTTGGAGTGCCTGTGCTCTTTTCTTCTTTGTATATTGTCCTGGGATTGCTGGTCCTGATCTGGAGCACCCTTGGCCGTTTGGATTGAGTGCGGTTCCCACTATCTACTCTGCTCAACTTATTAATGTAGGCCAAAATACCTAACTTTTCAAACCCAAGTTTGAAGTTTTATCCAACTTGCATAATATAATTTATTTTAAGTTGCTTTCCAAATCCAGAGCCTGATCAGATGTAAACTGTGAAAAAGGACAAAGAAATAAAAACATATGAGTAGAATTTGATCTATGATCTAATTATAGGAAAATGCATATCAACTTAATGACTAAACAGACGTAATTTGCACTTTGCAACAGGTGTCCCTTCAAAATATCAAAACATGCAACTAAATTATTTGATGCGAATGTTGAATGTGTCATTACCCTTTTATATAAAATAATATATGTAATTACACAATCCTCTCACTTTTTCGAAAGTTAGTTGACCTGGCCCCTCCAACTGCCTCCTGTTAACAACTTACCTGTCTAATTGTCTCGTTCCTGCTTTCATTCTCTTTTATTTCTCTCATCACATCATTTTATTTTCCTCTTTGTGCATCTATTTTTTATCTTGTCATAACTCCCTGTTTAAACAAACTCTAATTTGTTAATAAGTTGTAAAACTTATTAAAACACATTTTTATGTGGAATTTTAATAGTAACTGTTTTTACTTCAGTATATGGTTTAATTCCTTCTTCTCCAAGCTCCCGTCCATTTCCAGACTCTTTAAATCCTCCAAAAGGTGTCTGGCTTGATACAATGTTAAATGTATTAACCCATACTGTACCAGCTTGTAATGTTTGTGTACAATACATTGCTTTGTCCAAATCCTTTGTGAACAGTCCTGCAGCCAATCCATATCTAGTATTGTTAGCTCTTTTGATGACTTCTTTTGTGTTTTGGAATTTAAACACAGACTGCACAGGACCAAAGATTTCTTCCCTTGCAATTGTCATGTTATCTTGTACATCAGCAAATATGGTAGGTTTGATGAAAAAGCCATAATCTCCGTAACGTTCTCCTCCACACATAAGTTTAGCACCATCCCTTTTGCCACTTTTGATATAGTTAAAGATCTTGTCAAATTGGTCTTTATCAACTTGGGGACCATGTTTTGTGTCAATCATGAAAGGGTTGCCTATTTTTCTTTCATTAGCCTTCTCAATACTTCTCTCAACAAACGCACTATAGATAGAGTCCTCTACAAAAGTTCTTGATCCTGCAGAACAACACTGCCCCATGTTGAAGAATGCAGCCTCATGACATTGGTCCACCGCAAGTTCTAGATCTGCATCTGCAAATACAATACATGGACTTTTCCCTCCAAGTTCCAGTGTGACTCTTTTAAGATTTGTTTCTCCAGCTGCTTGCTGGATTAAACGGCCAACTTCTGTGGAACCAGTGAATGCTATTTTATCAATGTCTTTGTGCCTTGCTATAGCTGCTCCTGCAGTAGGACCATAGCCAGTTAAAATGTTAACGACACCTGGAGGAAAGCCAGCTTCTTTAATCAAGGATGCTATATATAAGGCAGATAGCGGTGTCTGCTCAGCAACCTTCATGACAACTGTGTTACCAGCAGCTAAGGCAGGCGCCAGCTTCCACCCTTGCATTACCAATGGGAAATTCCATGGAATTATCTGCCCACAAACACCAACTGGCTCATGTCTGGTATAACAAAAATAGTTGCCATCCATTGGAATAGTCTTTCCATGCAATTTGTCTGCAAAACCTGAGTAATATCTGTACACCTTGATGACCTGGTCCAAATCTCCAGCATACGATGCTGCAAAAGGTTTACCATTATCTAGTGTCTCCAAGGAAGCCAGATAGATTCTGTCTCGTTCTATAAGATCTGCAAGGCAGTTAAGAAGCTGACCTCGTTGTGATGCATCCATACAACGCCATGGAGAGCCTAACTGGAATGCTTCTTTTGCAGCTTTTACTGCAAGATCAACATCATCCTTGTTTGCCTTAGCTACATGCGTAATGACACCTCCAGTTGAGGGATCTATTGTAGGAAATATTTTGCCGCTGGTTGCATTTCGCCACTCATTGTTTATAAAAAGCTTGTTGTAAAACACAGCAGGCTTCAATAAAGGCTTAGGGATTGCCGACACAGAGTAAGAGACTGACAGGTAACTTAAAGTTGAACTATAACGTTGGGCTTTACTACACAACATTTTTTCCACTGAAAAAAAAAGGAAAACATAATCTTTATTTGAAGACCTATTAGCTTCCCTTTAGTGTTCATGTGACTATTTCATATGTTATATAATGTCAAAGTGTGAAACAAAACATTATGACCTCAATTTCATATGTTTGGATACACTTTTTAATTTGAAATTTTACTAGTGCTAGGTACAGATACACACAGTTGTGTTGCACATAATGTAGACAATCAATGTACAATTCTGTCACAATGTCACAAACAATGTCACAACAATTTGAGTATGAAACATTGCATGAGAGGATAAACATGGGAATCATATCTTAAGACAGTGCCTGGTGAGGGTAACCCAGGCGATCCCGGTTACAGGTAACATAATAACATTTGGTTGATATAGATTAATTGAAAAGCCTAGAGTGGCTAGATCCAAAGGAGCAATTTGGGAATTTGTACAGCAACAGCGTTTTAGTAAACCTGCAGCAGCTTTTAGGATAACCAGGAGAGGGAAACAAAAAGGAAGAAGAAAGAAAGAACAGGGGAGAAGAAGCGAAGGGGGTGGAGCTATAAGGACCCTGCTTTCCATCTCACATTGAAGATAAAGGCAGATTGAGAAATAAATCGTATTTTTCAACATCATTGTCATTTACAGGTAAAGGTGCAATACATAGTATCAGCAATCATTTGGTTATACCGTTTATACTTCATTGCCAACACATCAGCCCATTGAATGTAGAGCCCTATTCTTTGGCCAGTCATCTAATAATGATTTAGTATTTGGGAATCAGAGTACACCCTGACATTGTTGGACCTGCTGAATGTTAAATGCTGGATGAAGTAAAGAAAACTCCTGGCAGGTTTTTATCCAAAATGGTGATTACTCTGATGACACGCAACAAACGCAGACTAAAACACATTCAAATTCGCCCCAAGGTGTGTTCTTATGCAGACAGATATCAGTATAGAGAAGATATATGGTATAGAATACATACCAGCTAGTGGAGCGCTATAGAAATAGTGCAGGGGTTAACTTACCCCGTCAGTGGAGGGTAACAACAAACTTGACAGTGCAAACATGAAGGTACATATAGAAAAGAAACAAACAAAAATATATAGTTTATATGGTCTTGGGTAATAATTGGTGGTAAATAAATAGCTAGAATGGTCTGGAGCCTATATGGTATTGGCTCCGTAACGTAAACATTTAATAAACTTACCAAATAGACCAATACTATTAGAAAACCTTCTAAATGTTTTATCTATAGATTTTCCCTTTAAGATCTATAGAATTTTTGTAAATGGGCATCCCCTGTATTAAATTGCCTCAAATTGCTGAGTGATGTAAGCTTGTTTGAGCAGGGCCCCGAACAACCTCTGTTCCTGTGCGTCCAGCTCGTTTTGTCGCAAAAAAACATGTCTGTTAGTCCACCTATTGTAGAGTGCTATGGAATGTGTTAGCACTTTATAACTAATAATAACAATAATATTTGAATTCTGTACTTTCTAATAGAATTATATGGTAAAGGTCATTGCCATGGCAGCCATCTTATACATATAAGTACAAGAGGCCCCTGAAATGCACAATTACTTATAATGCTGTTCAAGACGGGAGAACTCTAAAAACGTACATTTGCTTAAAAATTCCAACAGAGTATGTAATTGTATTGTGAATAACCGATAGCTATTTTAGGCTCAATTTTGCACATTTAATTATTAACTCACCATTATTCACTATTTATAGAATAAAGGCATAACTTAAAAAAAACTCACACTTTTAACAACCACGCTTGAAAAATAATATGATATAACAATGCTTTGATATTTAGGATAGTATAACCTCAAAGTAAACAAGCTGTTAAATGCCTAACTGCTTCAGCATTATTGAGCCAGTGAATCAGCTATGAATATAAATATAAAATATATCAATGTTTTTTAGAAGAGATATTTGCTTTGATACCCAGTAAATTACCTTTTATTTATTCCAAGCTTACATGTTTTCTCAAATTGTATATTCTTCCCATCCCCCATACTAATTAAAGGCTAATCCTATTTCCCTCTATAACATAATGTCTTCCTGCATACCCAATTAAGCATGCGTTTACTGCATTTGTGCCTTGTCCATATTAATGTTGTTTTGTCCTTTTTCCTCTGAGGGTTTTGTAGTCAGATAGGCAAAATATGATGAGTATCAGAACACTTACATGATATGCTGATAGGAGCTGATAACAGTTTCAAGAATCAAATGCAGTATTCTCTTTCTACAGCCTTCTCTAGATTTCGCTTTCCTAAACGCTTTATGGGGGAGGGGATTGATTGTTAAAGACGCCCTCTGCCAAGTCAAGCTCAAAATGGGATTTTTTTAGAGTCACTCAACCAAAAATATGGTTTATTCTTTAATCTGTTCCGATGTCAGTTTTCTTTTAAAGATAAAGGTCCCAACACACATTTAATGTTGCATAGCGCATTTTCTGTAGGGATCAAAGGGTGTAAGTTGGCACTTCAGTCAGTGGGGTAATGTAAATCCCCCAATGAATATGCCAGAATAGAGAGGACAGCCAAAGAGGATGTGAATCAACTCTGGCCAAACCGTGTAGTATTTATTTGATTTATTCCTGGCATTTATAAAGCACCAACAGATTCCGCTGTACAATTGGGAAAACGACAATACAGTATAAACAGACCAATACAAAAGGTATAGAGCCCTGCCCGTGAGCTTACAATCTAAAGGTTAAAATAGGGAGATGAGACAAGAAGTAGACGAGGAATTTGAAGGTGATGGCAAAAATTAATCGTATATTTGCAGTAACTTATAACATGTGAATAGAATGAGGAGGTGATAGATTGTGGTTACAAACAACTGGAAGAGAATGCTATAAAGTTGGAAGGAACCAGGGTGGGTAGGGATTGGGCCTTAAAATTGCAGCGTTCAATTGAAGAGGCTTGTTGCAGAGATGGTTTGTAAATTGGACCTTAAAGTTGCAGCATTCAATTGAAGAGGCTTGTGTTATTATTATTATTATTATTATTATTATTATTATTATTGCCATTTATATAGCGCCAACAGATTCCGTAGCGCTTTACAATATTTTGAGAGGGGGGATGTAACAATAAATAGGACAATTATGAGAAAACTTACAGGGACAATAGGTTGAAGAGGACCCTGCTCAAACGAGCTTACAGACTATAGGAGGTGGGGTATTAGAAACATTAGGACAGAAAATATCAAGTAGGAGTGAAGCAGAGCTGGAGGAGAGAGCAAAGCACTGTCCAATAGGAGAGAGCAAGAGACAGGTATGTAAGTTAGAGATTACTCTGGGTGTTAAGTGTTAACCATTATGAGTCATCCATCCAATCATTCTAGTGGCTGGAGACACATTCTACCCACATGGCCGTAGTGGGTGCAGTTGGTAATATAGTATTTAGTAGATACAGGAGGTAATAGGGGTAGACAGTGAACAATATGGGCTATAGTGAATATAGAGGTCATTAGGGCATTAAGGCCTGCAGTTGGTACAGATCCTACTCCCATTCTCCATTCTCTCTAGCAGCATGCCACCACACAGCTATTTACTTGTCACTTTGGGGAGAGTGATATATATAGCCTTGGGAGAGTTCACAAGTGAACAAAATGAAAGCAAATCACATTTCAAGCTATTTTCTCCCATTTCTGATATTAAAGATGTATGTGTCTCTTTTAGGAGAGATGGGTTTTGAGACATTTGGCAGATGCCTCCCTCTCTACTCCATTTGAAAGGGTTACCAAAATGTTACTTGTTTGTTTGTCTCCTTTGTATTGAGTATATTAGTATACTTTTTATTTGTATAGATATTGTATAGATAAGAATATCTTTTTTTATATTTAATACAATTTGTAACAAATAAGCATTAATACTATGATTGGAAGGACTTGCCCGACCAATTAGAGAAGAGTAAGCTGAAGCAAGATGGCATCTGATGATATTCACGTGACTTGTAGAGAAAGCATCACTTACGTAACATCTCATCAGAAGGGGATATCCCAAGGTCAGAGGACCGACAGAGTATTATGGTGCACCACATACAATAATTGGTGGACTTGCTACAGCCCTATTTTATGTGCTGTACAACAACAACAACAACACAAACTAAGAGGTTTTAACTGTATCGCAAGTATTTTTTATCTTACACTATGAGATTTCCTCTGCTCTCTCTCTCTCTCTCTCTCTCTCTCAGGGATTCATTTATTATTTTAGGATTTACCTGCACTACTGTGCATGTTTTTCTGTTACAGGTGTTTGATATAATGTGAGTTTTTGGTTACAGTAAGAATTGCATGATATATTTTGGACATTTATTATTAGATTTAGTGCATCACTTTTCTTGTTTTTTGAATTTGTACTTCACAGTTATTTGTGTAATATTATACATAGCGCATCACTTTACTTAGATTCTAAGGAAAGTTTTAACTGTACTATTCGGTATAAAACGTTAGGCTTATAGACATATTTTTTTATGTATAAGAGAAAAGGTTACATGTTAGCTCTTGGAAGAGGTGATATTAAATTTACTATTAATACACAACGCAGAGTAAATTACTCTCAATGGTGTAGTTATAAATTACACAACAATTTCACAATGTCTATGTGATTACATTAAAGGAACACTATAGTCACCTAAATTACTTTAGCTAAATAAAGCAGTTTTAGTCTATAGATCATTCCCTTGCAATTTCACTGCTCAATTCACTGTCATTTAGGAGTTAAATCACTTTGTTTCTGTTTATGCAGCCCTAGCCACACCTCCCCTGGTTATGATTGACAGATGTAATTTACCTTAAATAATTGTATCTCAATCTCTAAATTGAACTTTAATCACATACAGGAGGCTCTTGCAGGATCTAGCAAGCTATTAACATAGCAGGGGATAAGAACATTTTAATTAAACAGAACTTGCAATAAAGAAAGCCTAAATAGGGCTCTCTTTACAGGAAGTGTTTATGGAAGGCTGTGCAAGTCACATGCAGGGAGGTGTGACTAGGGTTCATAAACAAAGGGATTTAACTCCTAAATGGCAGAGGATTGAGCAGTGAGGCTGCAGGGGCATGTTCTATACACCAAAACTGCTTCATTAAGCTAAAGTTGTTCAGGTGACTATAGTGTCCCTTTACTGAGGGGCAACTATCTCACGGGCTCGTGATATTGAAGATGAGTGAGATACCATTCCTCACTCATGAACGTACAAATTGAAGGTGATTATGTCCTTAACTATTGGAGGGACAGTCGATGGTAATGTCGATGAGTAAGCTCTTACTCTTCACTCACTGATCAAGAGGTAAGAAATCTGAATTGTAAAGCAAACCTATTAAGGGCTGCTTTCAATTAAGGTGTCTAGAGGATCAGTTCAGGACTACTAATAGTGATGTCGCGAACATAATATTTTCGGTTCGTGAACCGCGAACTTCCACAAACGTTCGCGAACCGGGCTAACCGCCATAGACTTCAATAAGCAAGCAAATTTTAAAACCCACAGGGACTCTTTCTGGCCAAAATAGTGATTGAAGGTGGGGGGGAGGAGAAGGGTGGGGGGCGGGTGGGGGCCATAAAGATAAAGAGGGGGGGACCTACTTTCCTCCCCCTCTCTCGCCCCCACCCCTGGGCGGCGGGTGGGGGCCATAATGAAAGTGGGGTGGACCTACTGTCCTCCCCCCCGGCCCTCACCCCTGGGCGGCAGGTGGGGGCCATAAAGATAATGAGGGTGGGACCTACTGTCCTCCTCCCCCGGCCTCCACCCCTGGGCGGCGGGTGGGGGCCATAAAGATAATGAGGGTGGGACCTACTGTCCTCCCCCTCTCCGGCCCCCACCCCTGTGCGGCGGGTGGGGGCCCTAAAAAAAACAATAAAGGGGGACCTACTGTTCCTCCCCAGCCCCCACCCCTGAGCGGTTGGTGGGGCCCTAAAAATAACAATAAGGGGGGGACCTACTGTCCCCCCTGGCCCCCACCCCTGAGCGGTGGGTGGGGGCCCTAAAAATAAAAATAAGGGGGGACCTACTGTCCCCCCCAGCCCCCACCCCTGAGCGGTGGGTGGGGGCCCTAAAAATAACAATAAGGGTGGTACCTATTGTCCCCTCCAACCCCCACCCCTGAGCGGTGGGTGGGGGCCCTAAATACAAAGGGGGGGACCCTAGTCACCCCCTCCCCCCCAAAACAAATGATCCCCCTACCTACCCCCCTCACCCTAAAAATAATGAGGGGGGGACCTTTAACTAAAAACCTGTAAAAAAAAAATTAGATAAAAACAACTTACCATTCGATGTTTTCTTTCTTCTAAAATCTTCTTTTTTCAGCCCAAAAAAAGGCCAAATAATAACTTCACCCATGGAGGGCTCTGCGCAGACTGAGCTCTGCAGGGCGGGGGAAGGCTTATAAAGCCTTGCCACGCCCTGCAATTAGACTAAGAACACTCTGATTGGCTGGTTTAAGCCAATCAGAGTGCTCTTTGTCATTTTACACAGCGTGGGAAAATTCCAAAGAACTTTCCCACGCTGTGTAAAATGACACAGGGCACTGTGATTGGATGGATTGAAAATACAGCATACATTTTTGGCGTCTAGGAACAAGTCTGACTACTGGAGTACTGAGGACAACGATCACCTGAACTTTTGATTGAAACTTTCAATGTGGTGAGATCCAACCATACTGATACCATATATATATAGTGAACTCTCAAAGGACTTAAAACATATATTTTTTCTTTTTTTCTTTTTTTTTACTTTTTTCTCATTTTCTTTTTTCACTTTTTTACTTTTTTCATTTTTTTCATTTTTTTCTTTTTTTTGTGTATACATCCTTTTTCTTTAAGAAAGATTACTCAGGAATGGATCTATCTGAACATTGGTCAATGTAGATTACTATACATAGCCTAGGATGTGTGGATATATATTTGTATCATAGATGAATTTTATGAAGGAGATCATCAGAATGCTATGGTGTACATATTTTGTAGATATATGAATTTAGACATTTAGTGTATAATCCATTAAATTTCACTTTTTTGCATATCGAATAGAGACTTACTCATTACTTTTCTTACATGTAATAGTACATATGAGTGCGGTATCTAATTATTGTTTTGTATATATTGTTGAGGTTACTTATGGGGAATACCTCTAAATACCTGCACCGTTTAGTAATTGAGTGCAAACACGAGCAACAATTTTGTATAAAAGAAAACATGATTCATCAGATCAAGCAACTTTTTTTCCATTGCTCTTTGATTTGGTTCTGATGCTCATGTCAGCATTGAAGGCGCTTTCAGGAGTGGACAGGGGTCATCATGGGCACTCTGACTGGTCTGTGGCTTTGCAGCCCAGTATGCAGCAAACTGTGATGCACTGCATGTTCTGACACATTTCTATCATGGCCAGCATTAAGCTTTTCAGCAATTTGAGCTACAGTAGCTCTATGTGATCAGGTTAGACGGGCTAGCCTTTGCTTCCCATATGCATTAATGAGCCTTGGGCACACATGAAAGCCGATTCACTGTTGCCAGTTTACCTTTTGTCCTTGCTTGCATCACTTTTGGTAGGTACTAACTATTGCATACCGGGAACAACCCACAAGATTTGCCATTTTGGAAATGCTCTGAACAGGTTGTCTAGCTATCACTATTTGGGCCTTGTCAAAGGCTCTCAGATCTTTTTTCTTCCCCATTTTTCCTGCTCTCAACACACAAAATTAAATTCTCTGTGACTTTGACAACTTCAGCAAGGGGGGACATGTCTGCTGTGAGAAGTTTGTTTCATTGCTAAGTAAGTTTAACTGCAATGTTTTTCGTTTATTAAATAAAATGAGGGGCTATATCTCCTAATAGACTGAATAAGTAGCAGACTATTAATTCTTCACAAGTCAGTTAGGCTCTTAGTTCTGCTACTCTGCTTAAATTTGAAATTCACTTTACATTCCACTTTAGTGAATAATTTTGTGCTCTGAATTAAAGCAGGATTTTTGAAAGTATTTCATAAGACGACCCCAATAATATCTCATTAAATATAGCTAAATATGCCAGAGCGTTAAAAATTTAGTGGCCTTAACTTTACTTATTTTTTCAATGTATTAATAAAAGTTAAGTGTTTGTGCTTTTCTCTTAAGAGTGTTGCTGTGCTATCATACCCAAGAAGATTCAGTTTTGTACTACCCTCTAGTGGAGATTCAGGTTAATACATAGTAACCCATAGATTTCTATTTTTTTTTTTTATTATTTAATCCTGACATTACGGCACGCCTTAACTCTATTAGGGCAGAATAGCACACCATATTTTTTATCAGCCCCCCTGCAGCCAAACCATGATCACATGACTCGGATCGGCTAGATTGGCAGCAGGGGGGCTCCCTCAGCTCTTAGGCAGGTCCTCTAATATACAAACAATAAAATGATTTAATTAATTATTTATTAGCAATAAAACAAACTCAGAATGCTCTCTCTCTCTCTCTCTCTCTCTCTCTCTCTATATATATATATATATATAGAGAGAGAGAGAGAGAGAGAGAGAGAGAACATTCTGAGTTTGTTTTATTGCTCAGAGCATTCTGAGTTTGTTTTATTACTTAATTCATATATATATATATATATAAATATAAATATATATATATATATATATATATATATATATATATATATATATATATATATATATATATAAATTAAGTAGTGACAATATATGCAACAAACCCCTGTGCCTTTGATCACCCACTAGGGTACAAGTTAGGAGAAATAACACAAACTTGTAAAGTATCACAATACAAGGAGAAATAGGGGAAGTGCAATCAAACCACCATATATATTGCACAGTTATACTTATTGTAAGTTATTGTAGATCCAACTGGTTTCATATGTATCTTTACAGAAAACATAATAAACAAACTCATAGAGCAATATTATATGCTGACAATCTGGAAATTATACTTTTTCATAGATTCACTCCAGTGTCGGATCCAGAGCCTGATCTCGGGAGGGGCACTTGCTCGGGAGGGGCTGAGATATGGGGCTATAGTAGGGCACAGGAGCAGTGGTGTGTATGAGTGGTGCAATGTGTGAGGGGTGCAGTGTGTGTGTGAAAGGTTCAGTGTGTGTGAATGTGTAAAAGGTTCAGTGTGTGTGAAAGGTGGTGTAGTGTGTGAATGTGTAGGGTGTGTGGGGCAGTGTATGTGTGTGTGGGGCAATGTGTGTATGGGGGGCAATGTGTGAATGTGCATGGTGTGTGTGGGGGCAGTGTGTGTATGGGGGGAGTGTATGTGTGATAGGGGCAGTGTGTGTATGGGGGCTGTGTATGTGTGTGTGGGGCAATGTTTGTATGGGGGGCTGTGTATGTGAAGTGTGTGTATAAGGGGGCAGTGTATGTGTGTGTGGGGGGCAGTGTTTGTATGGGGGCAGTGTATGTGTGTGTGGGGAACATGTGTGTATGTGGGGGAAGTGTGTGTATGGGGGCAGTGTATGTGTGTGTGGGGGCAGTGTGTGTGGGGGGCAGTGTATGCATGTGTGAGGGCAGTGTGTGTATGGGGGCAGTGTATGTGTGTGTGGGGGCAGTGTGTGTATGGGGAGCAGTGTATGTGGGGGCAGTGTGTGTATGGAGGGGGCAACGTGTTGGGGGCAGTGTATGAATGTGTGGTGAGGAGAGTAGGGGGGCTTTTAAAAAAATTTTTTAAATAAAAATTAATACATTTATGTCCATCCCTTCTTACCTTTACTGAGGGGGGAGGAGAGGGAACATTTCTCGATCCCTGGTGGTCGGGTGGGGAATCCCTAGTGGTCCCAGTGGTGAGAGTGAACTCTAGCCCGTAGCTCCAGGGCTACAGTTCACTCTCGCGAAATCAGGAGCGTTGCCGTGGTAACCACAGAAACACTCCGTGCTCGCATGAGTAGGATCCGGAGGAGCTGCAGGCTGAGTTCCCGGATCCTCTCTTCCTCTCCTGCCAGCTGCCCACACATTGCCTGCGGACCGGGCAGGGAGATCTCTGATCCCCCTCCAGTCCGTGAAGGCACATTGCAGGGCTGGCACTTGGACAGCACCAGCCCTGCATTATCCGGAAGGGGAGAGCCTTGGGGGGGCAATTGCCCTGTTGCCCCTCCATAAATCCGCCAGTGATGGAAAAGAGGATAAGATTCCCGAAGTAACATACTATATTCGGGTGACCCCAACAAAAACCAACAACCTAATGACATATCTAGGGTCACCTAAATATATGCCAAAAAAGAAGAAAAAATGCAGAGGGTCTTTGGATATAAAACAATCCTTAGACCATCTGCATTGCCTGGAAATAATATTTAGCAAAGTAGTGTGAATAATAGACTGGCTATCATCTACAAAATAGCGGAGGAATAGCGGAGGAAAAAGTATTATTATAATATAAAGTTGGTATATACTAAATACAAATATTCCTCATGCCATCTGCAAGAAAGGATGTATAGGAGATATAATCTTGAAAAAAATGATTGAAAAAAAATTATATATATAGTATATAAACCAGTCCTATATAACAGCTTTATTAAAAATTATTATATACTAAATAGGATTGGATCAATTATAATATATACTCCAATACTTAACATCTTATATGCAGTGTCACACAAAAGTCCTGTATAGAGATTATATAAAGATAATAGTAGGGGTGTCAGCTGTAAGGCTAGGCATACATAGAGAACAAAATCTACATACATGAATGCATCTTAAGATAAATACCTCTCACAGCAAAGCACATTCCATATATACAAGAGGTTTAAGACAGGATATCGCTCCTTAAAGGGAGCCTCAGGAAGAGAAGAGAAATTATTGAGATCAAAAGGTCAGTCTAAAATAGGCTGACAGTATAAATTATAAAGCCTCTCTCCCTGGTAAGCTAACTAGACAGGCATATGAATACAGAGAAAAAATAAAAATAAAATAGACAGATTAAGTTACATATAATAAGTGAAAGTCATGGTGCTAGGGTGACCATTCAGTGTCCAGTGCTCATGTGAGATAAATGTGAACGCCCAACGCGCGTTTCGGTGCTTAGAGAGGGCACCTTCGTCAGGGGCCAACTTATAACTAGTGATCAAGTCTCTTAAATACCAATATGCCAGTACCCTACACGTACCTACAGCCAATCGGATCTGGGGGAGTGTTCCGCATGTGTATCTGATGATGAGCCGGCACTTCCGTGTTACGTGTCGGCCCACGTGGTATACGTAGGGGCGGAGCCATCTCACGAACTGCAATGCTCGATCTGCCACACACGTAATACCACTAAGGAACGCCCATGATCGTAACATGGGCGTGTATATACTAATGAGACAACCAATATGCAAAACACCGTCCATCGAAATGTGGGCGTGCTTGGATATAACGGGCTGACATTCTTCAGCTCCAAAAATATATATGTTCTACCATGCATGTACATAAATCATCCAAAATGCATATTAGAGAACAGATTTAAAATCATAGGTAGATCTATAACTAACAGGCAATTTAATTGTCCATATGTAACATAATGCTACCTATATGAATTGTGATTACCATACTCCATACAAGTAAAGGTATATCAACCTAGTATTAATGTATAGGTCCAAGTTATAAGGATCACTTATATATAAAAAGATATGGAAGGGCTGCGCCAAATAAGGGTAGATAGTCCAGTAAAGTATTGCTAGGGTGCCAATAGATGGTCTGGTGTGTCTGGTGCGTCTGGTGTAGACCGTTCCGTATATGTAAATACAAGAGAGGTAGAGGTGACTAATGGTATAGTAGGAAAGTTCAGGGTGTGATAGGTAACAAAATGTAGAGAACTCACATTCAAGAGAGCTATGGCCAGCTCTGGTGTGGTTTGCATACAGCGGTATAATCCCCGCTTATGGGATATGTAGGGAGGGTGTCTCCGTCAACACCGTCTGGTAGTCCAGAACTCGGAAAAGAAAGACAGAAAGCGACAATAGGGCTCTCAATTTTGATGTGGTTCAGTGTGCAGATAAGTAGAGGTAAAAAACTCACATTTGAGGGAGCTATGGCCAGCTCTGGTGTGGATAGCGTACAGCGGTATAATCCCCGCTTATAGGATATGTAGCGGCGATACGTCCGTCAGCACTGTCTGGTGATCTAAGGCTCCAATATAGAAGAATAAAAAGCAGCAATAGTGCTCTCAATTGTGATAGGTTAAGAGAGTAGTAAAGGAAATAAAATAATACTCACAAAGATAGAGCAGAGGTACTGCTCTATGGATAGGCGCTGGTGGTATGATCCCCACCTAGGATTTCTTGGAGTACTGGAACTTTAAAATTGCCAGTGGAAGTAAAAGTAACCAGGAGAGGTTAAAATGCCAGGAATAGGTAAAAAAAAAAGTTTAAAGTGCATAGAGAGTGCAATAAAAAGAGGATTGGTACAATAAAGTAGCCAAAAAACTTTTATTGATCTAAAATACACAATAAAATACAGAATTAATAACTTATATAGTATAGGTGGAAATTATGCATATGTCGACCATTGTGTACGCACATTTACTCATTGCTCCTTATAAAAAAAACAGATTTTTATCCATATCCTACTGACTGTAGGTAAGGTAAGAATTAAAAAAAGTCTTAATCAAAACTAATAACACAATAAACACACAACTACATATACTATTTACAAAGATTTACAAGTGCATCTGGCATGATATGCAAGTTTACAGCGTATATAAAATATATACAAATATTTACACATAATATGTGATGTCATATAGAGATAAATGGAAGATGGACACAGACCAATATGACATGTCAAATCTAATCTGGTATGAAGGATGCATATGAGAATCCCTCATTCAGACCAAGGGGAGAGAGGGTTTTCAATTTATAGATCCAAAAGCTCTCCCTTTGTAGTAGCCTTTTATCCAAATCCCCTCCCCTTGGTCCAAGTGTGACTCTTTCAATGCCACAAAATCTAATGCCCTCTGGTGAACCACCATGGTTTAATTTTAAATGTTTAGAGACTGGGGTATCAATCAATCTTCTAGGATTGACTGAGTTTACATGTTCCCTGATCCTAAATTAAAATTTCCGTGAAGTTTTACCCACGTATAATTTATTACAGGAACATGTCAGTAAATAGACTAGTCCAATAGTTTGACAGTTAAAAAAGTTTTTAACTCGAAATTCCTGTTTCCCTGATGAATCTTGAAACTTTTTGGATGGTCTGCGAATAAACTTACACGCCTTGCATTTACCACATTGGTATGTACCTATGACCGAAGATTTCAGCCATGTGGTTTTTTGAGATGTATTTTTATTTTTAAGGTGACTGGGAACCAATATATCCTTAATGTTACGTCCCCTTCTTGCTGTCACTGATGCTCTTGGGGTGATCACTCTCTGTAGGTGTGGGTCTTGTTGTAGGAGGGGCCAGAATCTGTCTAGGATCTTCATGATTTAAATCCAACCTGCGTCAAAATTCCCTATACATCTAATTGTCTCTTGTGTCAGTTTAGGATGAATTTTATCATTTAAAAGGTCTGACCGTTCTACACATAATGAACGTTTGTATGCATTTTTTAAACATCTATTTGGGTAACCCTTCTGTTTAAATTGGTGTTGTAGAGCTTTAGCCTTAAGTTTGAAATCATCAATGGTAGAACAGTTGTGTCGAAGACGCAAATATTGACCAATTGGAATCCCTCTTTTAAGTGAGGGGGGGTGGTAACTTGTCCAATTTAAAAGGTTATTGGTTGCTGTAGGTTTACGAAATAGTGTAGATGTAAGATCTCCTTAATCTGTCAGTGTAATGGTGATGTCTAGGAAATTGATTTTCTTCCCCCCAATTTCGCTGGTCAGTCTCAAATTGATGTTGTTGAGATTTAGGAGACCAACAAACTCAAGGAAGAGATCAGGTGTATCCATCCAGATAATTAATACATCGTCGATGTACCTTTTCCATAATTTAATATGTCTCGTGTATTTGTCCATATTGTCATTGAACACTATGGTGCTTTCCCACCACCCCAGGTGTAGGTTAGCATATGAGGGGGCACAAGCCGTCCCCATAGCTGTCCCTCTCACCTGGTGGTAGTATTTTCCTTGGAAAATAAAGTGGTTATGAGTTAAAATAAACTGCATTAAATCATGAATGAATTCATTATGTCTCATAGAAACCACTGGTGTTCTATCCGTGAGTGCTCTAACGTGTTGTAATCCCACATCATGTGGTATAGAGCTATACAGACTTTCAACATCAAGACTGCATAAAATGGCATCACCATTGATTTTGATTCTTTCAATTATATTCAGTGTATGTTTAGTATCTTTTAAATGTGAAGGGAGCTCGAAAACCAATTTCCTCAAGATCTGGTCAACATATAGACTAGCATTTTGGGTCAAGTTACCTCTGCCCAACACTATTGGTCTCCCATTAAGTGTGGATATCTGTTTATGCACTTTTGGAAGTGCATAAAATGTCGCAGTGATAGGTTTTTTAACAAATATAAAGTTGTATTCTTCCTTTGAAATCAAGGAAATGGAGAATGCAGTATCTAAGATTGTTTTTAGTTCTGCTAAATATTTTTTAGTCGGATCCCCCTTGAGTAGTTCATATGTATCGCCATCCTCGATTAGTCTGTGCACCATTGAGACATAGTCTGATTTGTCTAAGATGACCGTATTACCTCCTTTGTCAGAGGGCTTAAAGATCACCTCATCCAGTTCTTTAAGATGTTTAAGGGAAGTATTTTCTTGTGGAGAGATGTTGCTATTTGGTTGGGTCAAAAGATCTCTGTGGTTAATTTTGTCAATTTCACTGCAAGTTAACTCCACAAAAAGATCTATATATTTGAACTCAAAATTGTGGGGTAAACAGACTTTTTTTCTTTAGATGTGTAAATGGTGGTTGTGGATTTAGGCAATTATCACTACAGATAAGTAGATCCACTAAATTGTCCAATACACCAATATCTGCAACTTGTAAGCCTAGATTCTTTGCTCTTTTTTCGTCTCGGATTCAATGGACTTTGTGCAAAGCCAATTTTCTTGCAAATAGATGTATGTCCTTTGTCCAACTAAACTTTTCAAAGTTAGAGACTGGGACAAAGGACATACCTCTCTGCAATATTTGTAATTCTGTTTCAGTTGGAGTACATGAAGATAAATTAATGATTTGATTAGAATCAGTGTTCTTAGCTAATATCGTCTCCTTCTGAACTGTTGGGGGGGTCTGCCTCTGTTCTGTGTCCGTGGGGCTAGATTCTCTTCCATATTGGGTTGCCCTAAAAAAGGTACCCCTCTTTTTAGTATGCTTCTAGTGCTACGTTCAGATGCAATGGAAGTACTTCCCTTTGATGAGTCTGTGTCTGAACCACTAGTCTCATATTCGGACGTAGAAATTGGTTCAGGGAAACTTTTTCTGAAGTTATTTTTCTTCCTATAAACATTCCCACTTTTAAAATCATTATTATCCCTAATAAACTTAGAGTGTTTCCAAATGTTTATGTTCTGTTGAAATTTATCAAGGTTGTTCTTAAGTTTAATTTCTAATGATTCAAAATTGGGTTCGTCTTTAAACACTTCAATCTTATTAATTTGCTCATCCACTTCCTTATTAACTCTTTCTAATCTCTTTGTTTCAAATTTACACAGAATTTCCATGAATCTTTTAGAGCATGTGCCCGCTGCTTCCTCCCACTCACATAGTGTCTTATCAGACTTTTGCCTTCACCTAAATATATATGCACACACATACATGTTTTAAAGCTGCCCTCCACTTTTGTTCCCGGCCCACCATGTGCTCCTCCTAAATATAAATATGAATCCTAGAGATGCCACTGACTACAGTCCCTATCCCCGCTGCACTCACTACAGCCTCTAACCTTTCCCTGCACCCATTACAGCCCCAATCTCCCATATTAAAATTTGCGTACACTACATTCCCTATGCCCTTTGCACCTATTAAAGCCCATATTACCACCTGCATCTACTACATCCCCTATCCTACTGCACCTTCTACAGTTCCTTTACCCTCAACACCCATCACAGCTCTTATTACCCCCTGCACTAACTACAGCCCCTACCTGCCTTGAACCCACTGCAGCCTCTAACTCTCCCCTACACCCTCTACAGCCCCTATTACTGCTGCACCCACTATTACCCACTACAGCCCTCTATTAATACTGCCTTATTTGCCTCGTGTCCTAGGGGGGCCCAAGAGCTGGCTGGCTGGCGACATTAGGGCTTCCCTGAGGTGTTAAACTACTAGTATTCTAGCTGTCCTCAGCTCTTCTTGCTCCCTCACAGTCAGTGAGTGTGTCCAGGGCCGGACTGGGAAAAAAATTAGGCCCGGGCATTTTTCAATCAGAGCGGCCCCCTAAGAAGGGGGCGGGGCCAGAGAGGGTGTGTTTTGTCATCACTAATGACAAGCACACCCCCTCTCAAAGTGAGCAAGTTGGTTCAATGCGCAGAGCCGCGCTGAAGAGCTCTGGCATTAGAAAAAGGCTTGCGCTGTGTTTGCTTTTAAATTGTCTCTGGTGTCTCCACAAGTGGGATACCAGAGGACAATTGGGCCAGGAAAGTGTATGGTGCATGTGTTTGGAGCCTGCTTGTGAAATTGCGTGTGTGTTGAGTGTGGTGTGGTATTGTGTAAATAGGTCAATTTCATTTGTGTTTGTGGTGAAATATGTGTGGCTAGGGGCTGTAGATAGTGTGTGTATAGGGGGCATAGTGTTATAGGGGATGTAGCGAGTGTGTGCATACAGGCTGTAGTGTGTGTGTGTGTATAGGTGATGTAACGGACCGTTTCACTTACAAGAGGATAAAACCCAGTTTAGGCGATAATCCCCTTTCCAAATGCACAGGCAGCTACTGCAAACACCATTCTCCCGACTGGAACCACACGAACACTGGAACAGCTGAACAAGAAAAGCAGACATCGGCTTACACTCTTTGCAGTCAGCATACAATCCCATTCCCCCAAAGACCGAGACTACACATCGCTTTGAGGGTTAAGCAAGAACTCTGGACTGGGACACCCAGTCTGGCTTTTATTACAAACAAGTACATACAGGACACTCCCAGGGGGAGGATGAATTTAACCAATCACATGGATGTACCTCCCACACATTTCCTCCCCTTAGATTAGCACTTAACATAATTATACCGTACACCCTTTTCCCCAATTCCTGGATGTACCCCAAATACATATGCTACACCTCCAAAACAGGTATCCCCTGATAGCCCTTATTCAGGGGGACAACATATCCAAGAATCAGGTCATTCGGATGAATGGTTCGGGAGATATGAGGTTCCAAAGATTTGACCGACCGCATGGGTAAAGTATCCGAAAACAGTTCCATGCATTTTGGCCCTGCGGTCGGTCACAAACAAGTGAATGAAACAGACGAATTACTTGGGTTATAGAGACTAAGGGGGATTTGCATGAATCCCCTAGTTCGTATGTTTCTTTCTACCGAACGACGGGTCATTCGGTAGTTTCTATACGAATTTCTGGGAGTATGGAGGTCTCAGCGGTGTTTGCCTAGTCAAGTGTCCGATTTCAGTTCCAGACACTCGACGGCAAAACACCGCTGTTCGGTAGTTTAAGATGGCCGCCGCCACGTGTTTGTTTCCCGAATGGCGGCCACCCAGAGGACAAAGAATACATTACATGGATTGCCAATTACCTGTTTGCAACATTGTTGCAAACTGTAATTGGAGGCACACTTATTCCTGGGTGGTCTGGTTGTTCGGTAGTTTCACTCAATATAATGAATGGAGTGATTCTAGCGAACAATCAGATGAATGCTGCATACATATCACCCAGGTTAAACTTAACACATGAATACATATACAATATACAGGCAGTACAATAGAATATGCTTCACAGTCTTAAAGGGACAGTAGTCCCGAAATGTCCATCGCTGATTTTAAAGGGCCAGTAGCAGCAATATAAATTATTACATGCCCAAATATAGTTTTTAAAGTGCAGCATGTCCAGGGGCCATAGTCAGCGGGCAGGAGGCTAGCAGCCAGGCCTCTCCAGTTCACAGTGGCGAAGCTGGTTTCGCCACATTTCTCCCCTTTGCCAATTAGACTAACAGGGTACCTGACTTTCTGCCGGTCAGTGCCCTGGTTAGTCCAGCAACCCACCCACAAAACAGAAATAACAGAGCAGCCCACCCACACTAACCGGTTACTACATCTGGGTGAGGAAGAATTTTGTCCAGGTTCTGGTGTTTCACCACTGCTGGGTGGGAGACTGGTAGGCTGCCTTGGTGGGTTGCTGAGGGGGCAGAGACCAGCGGTACTCTGTCTGGTTGCCAGCACTACCACGGGAGTAGTCTGGTGGGCGCCTGGTTGCTGGAGACTGACTGTCTCCCCTTTAGGTGCACAGCTCGACTGCCGGAGGGGGAGACCGACTGTCTCCCCTTTGGATCCATCACCCTGAGGCTGGGGAACAGGACCGACCGTCCCTATCCCTTGTGCTGTAAGTGCAGAGACTACGGTCCCATCTGCACAGTTGTGGGGCTTAACATCTCCCCTTGGTGGGTTAGGCTGCCGTGGGAGAGAGGGTATAACAAGCTCCTCTCTCTGGCCGGTGAACTGCTGCTGGGGAGAGGGGTTAGCAGGCTCCTCTCCCTGCCACTCCTTCTGCTGGGGAAAAGGGAGACCAGCTGTTTCCCCTTTCATTCCCTTGTCCTGCGGTTGGGGTGCGAGACTGACTGTCTCTGCTCCCTGCAGGACACACTGCCGCTGGGGAGGAAGGACGGCACCTTCAGCTCCCTGGGGTACACACTGCCGCTGGGGAGGGAGGACGCTGCTCTCCTCTCCCCTCACTTCACCCTGCCTTCCTGGCACATCACTTTGCTGCTGGGGGGCAGGAACAACAACCTCTGCCCCCTGTAACTCAGCCTGCCGCTGGGGAGGATGGACGACACCATCAGCTCCCGGAGACACACACTGCCGCTGGGGAGGGAGGACGCTGCTCTCCTCTCCCTTTACTTCACACTGCCTTCCTGGCATATCACTTTTCTGCTGGGGGGCAGGAACAACAACCTCTGCCCCCTGTAACTCAGCCTGCCACTGGGGAGGAAGGACGACACCTTCATCTCCCTGGGACACACACTGCCGCTGGGGAGGAAGGACGGCACCTTCAGCTCCCTGAGATACAATCTGCCGCTGGGGAGGAAGGACGACACCTTCAGCTCCCTGTGATACAATCTGCCGCTGGGGAGGATGGACGACACCATCAGCTCCCGGAGACACACACTGCCGCTGGGGAGGGAGGACGCTGCTCTCCTCTCCCTTTACTTCACACTGCCTTCCTGGCATATCACTTTTCTGCTGGGGGGCAGGAACAACAACCTCTGCCCCCTGTAACTCAGCCTGCCGCTGGGGAGGAAGGACGACACCTTCATCCCCCTGGGACACACACTGCCGCTGGGGAGGAAGGACGGCACCTTCAGCTCCCTGAGATACAATCTGCCGCTGGGGAGGAAGGACGACACCTTTAGCTCCCTGGGACTTACTCTGCCGCTGGGGAGGATGGACGACACCATCAGCTCCCTGGGTTACACACTGCCGCTGGGGATCTGGGCCGACTGCCCAGCATCCCTGTAGGGCTGGTAGAGAGACCTCGGTCCCATCTCCACCTGCCTGTTGTGGTTCCTCACAGGACCAATCTATGAGGACCCCTACTTCGGGTTCTTCCTGCCGCTTCAGGGGGGGGCGGCTAACCTCCTCGGATGCAGCCTCTACTCTGCTGCTGTACCACTCTTCCTGCTCATCATACTCTTCGTCCATCTTTGAGTTTTGCTCAGCCATGACCTGGTTCCAGATCCCCTGGAATGTGTCCATGGATATATAACCCCCATACTGGGCCACTTGCTGCCTCACCTTGGCCATAAAATCATCTTCAGCGTCAGAGCCTTCCATACTTGTCTGCTCCAAGTCGCTGGATACCTCTGCTGCCAGGGGCGCTGCACGAATGCTAACGTTGCCCTCAATTTGTAACTCCAAGGAATTGGTGTTCTGTAGCTGTCCTTCTGGCTGTAGGAACAATCCCGCAGCTTGTTGGTTCCTCTGCGTCGTTCGCAGCATAAGGTACGCCTGTACATCGTTGTAGACCCGGTCTGCCATCTGCTCCGCTCGGGCTGGTGAGAATAGAGCCATCCTGCTCCTATATTCCCTGGCAAACTCGGATTCCTCCTCCTCCCTCGGAGGTGCTGCAGCAGCTGCGACTCTGTCTCCTTCCATTTTCCTGATTTCCTTTGTAGATAGGGTCGCTGTACGGATACTAGCATTGCCCTCAATTTGTAATCCAGAAATGGTGTTGTCTGTAGCTGTCCCTCTGGTTGTAGGAACGATCCCACCGCTGCCACCAATTGTAACGGACCGTTTCACTTACAAGAGGATAAAACCCAGTTTAGGCGATAATCCCCTTTCCAAATGCACAGGCAGCTACTGCAAACACCATTCTCCCGACTGGAACCACACGAACACTGGAACAGCTGAACAAGAAAAGCAGACATCGGCTTACACTCTTGGCAGTCAGCATACAATCCCATTCCCCCAAAGACCGAGACTACACATCGCTTTGAGGGTTAAGTAAGAACTCTGGACTGGGACACCCAGTCTGGCTTTTATTACAAACAAGTACATACAGGACACTCCCAGGGGGAGGATGAATTTAACCAATCACATGGATGTACCTCCCACACATTTCCTCCCCTTAGATTAGCACTTAACATAATTATACCGTACACCCTTTTCCCCAATTCCTGGATGTACCCCAAATACATATGCTACACCTCCAAAACATTCAGGGGGACAACATATCCAAGAATCAGGTCATTCGGATGAATGGTTCGGGAGATATGAGGTTCCAAAGATTTGACCGACCGCATGGGTAAAGTATCCGAAAACAGTTCCATGCATTTTGGCCCTGCGGTCGGTCACAAACAAGTGAATGAAACAGACGAATTACTTGGGTTATAGAGACTAAGGGGGATTTGCATGAATCCCCTAGTTCGTATGTTTCTTTCTACCGAACGACGGGTCATTCGGTAGTTTCTATACGAATTTCTGGGAGTATGGAGGTCTCAGCGGTGTTTGCCTAGTCAAGTGTCCGATTTCAGTTCCAGACACTCGACGGCAAAACACCGCTGTTCGGTAGTTTAAGATGGCCGCCGCCACGTGTTTGTTTCCCGAATGGCGGCCACCCAGAGGACAAAGAATACATTACATGGATTGCCAATTACCTGTTTGCAACATTGTTGCAAACTGTAATTGGAGGCACACTTATTCCTGGGTGGTCTGGTTGTTCGGTAGTTTCACTCAATATAATGAATGGAGTGATTCTAGCGAACAATCAGATGAATGCTGCATACATATCACCCAGGTTAAACTTAACACATGAATACATATACAATATACAGGCAGTACAATAGAATATGCTTCACAGTCTTAAAGGGACAGTAGTCCCGAAATGTCCATCGCTGATTTTAAAGGGCCAGTAGCAGCAATATAAATTATTACATGCCCAAATATAGTTTTTAAAGTGCAGCATGTCCAGGGGCCATAGTCAGCGGGCAGGAGGCTAGCAGCCAGGCCTCTCCAGTTCACAGTGGCGAAGCTGGTTTCGCCACAGGTGACGTAGTGTGTGTAGGGGTTGTAGAGAGGGTGTGTAGGAGATCTAGTGTGTAAAGGACCCAGAGTGTGTATAGGAGATTGTGTGTGTGTGTGTGTGTATATATATATATAGAGGATTAAGAGTGCATATAGGGTAAGGGATCTAGCGTGTATCTGGAGCGTAATGTGTGTGGTGGTGCAGTGTGAGGGGTGCTGTAGTGTGTGTGTTTGTGTATATATATATATATATATATATATATTTGGACGTATTGTATGTGTGAGGGGCGCAGTGTGTGTGTATTTAAGAGGGGTGCTGTGTGTGAGGGTGTTTTTATCTGCCGTCACATTCTAGGTTTCTAATTTTCTTTGTCTGTTAACTCACTGAGGGTTATTTTATATATGTGTATGTGTGTGAGCGAGGGTGCGGTCTGTCTGAGGGTGCTGTCTGTCTGAGGGTGCTGTCTGTTTGAGGGTGCTGTCTGTCTGAGGGTGCTGTCTGTCTGAGGGTGCTGTCTGTCTGAGGGTGCTGTCTGTCTGAGGGTGCTGTCTGTGAGTGAGGGTGCTGTGTGCTGAGTGTCTGAAGGTGATGTGTGCTGAGTGTCTGAGGGCGCTGTGTGTCTGGGTGCGCTGTGTGTCTGGGTGCGCTGTGTGTCTGGGTGCGCTGTGTGTCTGGGTGCGCTGTGTGTCTGGGTGCGCTGTGTGTCTGCGTGCGCTGTGTGTCTGCGTGCGCTGTGTGTCTGCGTGCGCTGTGTGTCTGCAGGTGCTGTGTGTGTCTGGGGGTGCTGTGTGTGTCTGGGGGTGCTGTGTGTGTCTGGGGGGGCTGTGTGTGTCTGGGGGGGCTGTGTGTGTCTGGGGGTGCTGTGTGTGTCTGGGGGTGCTGTGTGTGTCTGGGGTGCTGTATGTGTTTGGGTGCTGTGTGTGTCTGGGGGGGCTGTGTGTGTCTGGGGGTGCTGTATGTGTTTGGGTGCTGTGTGTGTTTGGGGGTGCTGTGTGTGTTTGGGTGCTGTGTGTGTTTGGGTGCTGTGTGTGTCTGGGGGGGGCTGTGTGTGTCGGGGGGGGGCTGTGTGTGTCTGGGGGGGGGCTGTGTGTGTCTGGGGTGGGCTGTGTGTGTCTGGGGGGGCTGTGTGTGTATGGGGGGGCTGTGTGTGTCTGGGGGTGCTGTGTGTGTCTGGGGGGGGCTGTGTGTGTCTGGGGGGGGGCTGTGTGTGTCTGGGGGGGGCTGTGTGTGTCTGGGGGGGCTGTGTGTGTCTGGGGGTGCTGTGTGTGTCTGGGGGGGCTGTGTGTGTCGGGGGGGGCTGTGTGTGTCGGGGGGGGGGCTGTGTGTGTCTGGGGGGGGGCTGTGTGTTCTGGGGGTGATGTGTGTGTGTGAGGGGGCTGTTGGTGTGATTTTTTTAATTTAAATATTTTAATTTAAATATATTATTAATAATTAATTTTTTTTTAATTTAAATATATTATTAATAATTAAAAAAAAAAGTTAGATCCCCCCCTCCCTTCTTACCTTTAGCATGGGAGGGGGGAGCCGTTCTGCCTGCGAGGAGCCGAGGAGCAGCTTCCTTCCCTGGTGGTCCAGTGGTGAGAGTGAACTCTAACCTGCCGGCTAGAGTTCACTCTCGCGAGATCTGAGCGTTGCCGCGGTAACCGCGGCAACGCTCAGACCTCGCGAGAGGACCCGGCAGAGCTGCTGGATTGAGCTCCGCTGGTCCTCTCTGCTGCCTCCCTCACACCCCACAGCCGGCGGCCGCCTGTCAGTGTCTCTGGGCCGGTGAGGGAGATCTTTGATCTCCCCACCGGCCCATGGAGGCTCAGAGCAGGGCCGGCGCTCGGATAGCGCGCTGGCCCTGCTGGGGCTGGCAGGGGAGATCCTGTGATCTCCCCTGCCGGCCTCGGCCCCACGGCCATCGCGGCCCACCGGGCATTTGCCCGGTATGCCCGATGGCCAGTCCGGGCCTGAGTGTGTCTGTCAGTGAGTGTGTCTGTCAGTAAGTGAGTGTGTCTGTCAGTGAGTGGGTGTGTCAGTGTGTGTCTGTCAGTAAATGTATGTGTTAGTGAAACATTGTGTGTCTGTCTGAGGGTGCTGTCTGTCTGAGGGTGCTGTCTGTCTGAGGGTGCTGTCTGTCTGAGGGTGCTGTCTGTCTGAGGGTGCTGTCTGTCTGAGGGTGCTGTCTGTCTGAGGGTGCTGTCTGTGAGTGAGGGTGCTGTGTGCTGAGTGTCTGAAGGTGATGTGTGCTGAGTGTCTGAGGGCGCTGTGTGTCTGGGTGCGCTGTGTGTCTGGGTGCGCTGTGTGTCTGGGTGCGCTGTGTGTCTGGGTGCGCTGTGTGTCTGCGTGCGCTGTGTGTCTGCGTGCGCTGTTTGTCTGCGTGCGCTGTGTGTCTGCGGGTGCTGTGTGTGTCTGGGGGTGCTGTGTGTGTCTGGGGGTGCTGTGTGTGTCTGGGGGGGCTGTGTGTGTCTGGGGGTGCTGTGTGTGTCTGGGGGTGCTGTGTGTGTCTGGGGGTGCTGTATGTGTTTGGGTGCTGTGTGTGTCTGGGGGGGCTGTGTGTGTCTGGGGGTGCTGTATGTGTTTGGGTGCTGTGTGTGTTTGGGGGTGCTGTGTGTGTTTGGGTGCTGTGTGTGTTTGGGTGCTGTGTATGTCTGGGGGGGGCTGTGTGTATCGGGGGGGGGCTGTGTGTGTCTGGGGGGGGCTGTGTGTGTCTGGGGGGGCTGTGTGTGTCTGGAGGGGCTGTGTGTGTCTGGGGGGGCTGTGTGTGTCTGGGGGTGCTGTGTGTGTTTGGGTGCTGTGTGTGTCTGGGGGGCTGTGTGTGTCTGGGGGTGCTGTATGTGTTTGGGGGTGCTGTATGTGTTTGGGGGTGCTGTATGTGTTTGGGGGTGCTGTATGTGTTTGGGGGTGTTGTGTGTGTTTGGGTGCTGTGTGTGTCTGGGGGGGGCTGTGTGTGTCTGGGGGGGGGGCTGTGTGTGTCTGGGGGGGGGCTGTGTGTGTCTGGGGGGGCTGTGTGTGTCTGGGGGTGCTGTGTGTGTCTGGGGGGGCTGTGTGTGTCTGGGGGGGCTGTGTGTGTTGGGGGGGCTGTGTGTGTCTGGGGGGGGGCTGTGTGTTCTGGGGGTGATGTGTGTGTGTGAGGGGGCTGTTGGTGTGATTTTTTTTATTTAAATATTTTAATTTAAATATATTATTAATAATTAATTTTTTTTAAAATTTAAATATATTATTAATAATTAAAAAAAAAAAAAAAAGTTAGATCCCCCCCTCCCTTCTTACCTTTAGCATGGGAGGGGGGAGCCGTTCTGCCTGCGAGGAGCCGAGGAGCAGCTTCCTTACCTGGTGGTCCAGTGGTGAGAGTGAACTCTAACCTGCCGGCTAGAGTTCACTCTCGCGAGATCTGAGCGTTGCCGCGGTAACCGCGGCAACGCTCAGACCTCGCGAGAGGACCCGGCAGAGCTGCTGGATTGAGCTCCGCCGGTCCTCTCTGCTGCCTCCCTCACACCCCACAGCCGGCGGCCGCCTGTCAGTGTCTCTGGGCCGGGCCGGCGCTCGGATAGCGCGCTGGCCCTGCTGGGGCTGGCAGGGGAGATCCTGTGATCTCCCCTGCCGGCCTCGGCCCCACGGCCATCGCGGCCCACCGGGCATTTGCCCGGTATGCCCGATGGCCAGTCCGGGCCTGAGTGTGTCTGTCAGTGAGTGTGTCTGTCAGTAAGTGAGTGTGTCTGTCAGTGAGTGGGTGTGTCAGTGTGTGTCTGTCAGTAAATGTATGTGTTAGTGAAACATTGTGTGTGCCAATTACTGTGTATCTGTCAGTGAGTGTATGTCAGTGCATATATCAATGAGGGCGTGTATGTCTCTTAGTCAAAATAGTGGCCTTGACACGTATTTGTGGGGCAAATTTAGATTAGGGGGTGCCCAAATTTAGTAGTGCCTAGGGCAGTACACATCCAAAATACACAACTGACTACAGCGCCTAATACCATCTATACAGCTTCTATTTACTTCTGCACCCACACAGTCTGTAACCCTACCCTGTACTAACTACAGCCCACATTACCACCTGCATTTAGCACAGTCTCTTTCCCCCTGCACCTACTACAGCCCCTATCCCCCAACACCCACCACATCCCTTATTACCCTCTGCACCCACCACAGCCCCATGACCCCTGAACCTACTACAGCCCCTATGCCCTCTGAATTCACTACAGCCCATCCTCCCCCTATCTGTCCTCTTCACCCACTTCAGCCCCTATCCCTCCTCTGCACCTACAACAGCCCCTAATACCCCTCTACATTTGCCACAGCCCCTATTAATCTAATCACCCACCACAGTCACTATTACCCTCTGTTTCCCTGCACGCACTACAGCCCCTATTACGTACTACAGCCCCAACCCCCCAGCACCCACTACAGAATGTATGCCTCCTGCACCCACTACAGCCTCTATGATGACTGCACACAACGCCTCTACAGCCTCTATTACCCCAGCACCCACACAGTCCGTAATCCTACCCTGCACAGCCTCTATACCTCTCTTGCACCCACTACAGCCCCTGCCCCTGCATCTACTAAAGTCCCTTTCCACCTGGACCCACTACAGTGCCTTTCCCACTGCACCCACCACAGCCCCTTATACCCCCTACACACCCAGCACCCATATGCCCACTGCACCAACTACCTTTCATATCCCCCCTACACCAACTACAACCTCAAATTCTACCATGCACACACTACTGCCTCTAAACCCTCCCCTGCACTACTACATAAACTACTGCTCCTACACCCCCTGCACCCACCAAAGCCTTTATTACCTCTTGTATGCACCACAGCCCCTATACCCCCTGCACCAACTGCAGGCTCTAACCCTCCCCTGCACCCACTACAGTCCTATGTTCCACTACAGCTCCTATTCTCCTGCACTCATTACAACTACCATGCACCCTACATCCACTACAGTCCCTATGCCATCTGCAACTACAGCTTCTATTTTTCCTCTGCACCCACTACAGCCCCTAATACAGCCCCTAAACATGACCTACTTTAGAATTCTTGTGTAACCATTCTACCTAACATCAGGGGTCAAGTCCTGGGTAAAAAAGTGCAGGAACTCACCCAAGATCCACTCCCCGCCCCCCCCTCACCCACCAAAAAATGATACGCTTGTATGCAGGGGCTGAGTAAGGGCACGGGGCTGAAGAGGGGGACAGGAGCTGAGGAAGAGGGACAGGAGCTTAGGAGGGGGGAGGGGGGCATGGGCTGAGGAGAGGGACAGGGGCTGAGGAAGTGGGACAGGGGCTGAGGAAGGGGGACAGGGGCTGAGGAAGAGGGACAGGGGCTGAGGAAGAGGGACAGGGGCTGAGGAAGAGGGACAGGGACAGGGGCTGAGGAAGAGGGACAGGGGCTGAGGAAGAGGGACAGGGGCTGAGGAAGAGGGACAGGGGCTGAGGAAGAGGGACAGGGGCTGAGGAAGAGGGGCAGGGGCTGAGGAAGAGGGGCAGGGGCTGAGGAAGAGGGGCAGGGACTGAGGAGGGGGACAGGGGCTGATGCTCGTATGCAGGGACTGAGTAAGAGCACGGGGCTGAGTAAGGTGGACAGGGGCTGAGTAAGGTGGACAGGGGCTGAGTAAGGTGGACAGGGGCTGAGTAAGGTGGACAGGGGCTGAGGAGGGGGACAGGGGCTGAGGAGGGGGACAGGGGCTAAGTAAGGTGACAGTGCTGTGGAAAAAGGGACAGGAGCTTAGGAGGAGGGGGGGGGGGGCATGGGTTGAGGAAGGGGCCATGGGCTGAGTAAGGTGGCAGGGCTGAGGAAGAGGGACAGGAGCTTAGGAGGAGGGGGAGGGGGGGGCATAGGCTGAGGAAGGGGCCATGGGCTGAGGAAGGGGCCATGGGCTGAGGAAGGGGCCATGGGCTGAGGAAGGGGCCATGGGCTGAGGAAGGGGCCATGGGCTGAGGAAAGGGACAGGGGCTGAGGAAAGGGACAGGGGCTGAGGAGGGGGACAGAGGCTGAGGAGGGGGACAGAGGCTGAGGAGGGGGGCAGGGGCTGATGAAGGGAGCAGGGGCTGGAGGAGGGAGACAGGGACTGAGGAGGGGGGGCAGGGCCTTAAATAGGGGGACAGGGACTGAGGAGGGAGACAGGGACTGAGGAGGGGGGACAGGACCTTAAATAGGGGGACAGGGACTGAGGAGGGGGACAGGGACTGAGTAAGGGGATAGGGCTTGAGGAGGGGGACAGGGACTGGGGAAAGGGACTAAGGAGGGAGACAGGGACTGGGGAGGGGGGACAGGGCCTTAAATAGGGGGACAGGGACTGAGGTGGGAGACAGGGACTGAGGTGGGAGACAGGGACTGAGGAGGGAGGACAGGGACTGAGGAGGGGGGACAGGGACTGAGGAGGGGGGACAGGGCCTTAAATAGGGGGACAGGGACTGAGTAAGGGGATAGGGCTTGAGGAGGGGGACAGGGACTGGGGAAAGGGACTAAGGAGGGAGACATGGACTGAGGAGGGGGGACAGGGCCTTAAATAGGGGGACAGGGACTGAGGTGGGAGACAGGGACTGAGGAGGGGGGACAGGGACTGAGGAGGGGGACAGGGACTGAGGAGGGGGACAGGGAAAGAGGAGGGGGGCAGGGACTGAGGAGGGGGACAGGGACTGAGGAGGGGGGACAGGGACTGAGGAGGGGGGACAGGGACTGAGGTGGGAGACAGGGACTGAGGTGGGAGACAGGGCCTGAGGAGGGAGACAGGGCCTGAGGAGGGGGACAGGGCCTGAGGAGGGGGACAGGGACAGAGAAGGGGGACAGGGACTGAGGAGGGGGGACAGGGACTGAGGAGGGGGGACAGGGACAGAGGAGGGGGACAGGGACTGAGGTGGGAGACAGGGACTGAGGTGGGAGACAGGGACTGAGGAGGGAGACAGGGCCTGAGGAGGGAGACAGGGCCTGAGGAGGGGGACAGGGCCTGAGGAGGGGGACAGGGACTGAGGAGGGGGACATGGACTGAGGAAAGGGACAAAAAAAAAAAACCTTCCCCCCTCCCTGAGGCTTACCTTGGGCCAGGAGGGGTGGGACAGGATCTGGAACCTGCAGCCTGCAGTCAGTGGAGTAAGCCGGCCTCTCCTGATGATGTCAGGAGGAGGGGGCGTGGCTTCCTCTGCTCCCCAGCGGTCCTGTGAGAAGAGCAGAGAAAGTCACGCCCCCTCCTACTGACATTATCAGGAGAGGCCGGACGACTCCACTGACTGCAGGGGGAGAGGTGAGTTAAAAATCCGAGTCCCCAGTCAGAGGCAGGGGATTCGGATTTGTGCTCCCCCTGCTCTGGCAGCCGCTTGTGCCAGCCCTGTGTCCTGCAGGACTAGTAATGGGAACGGCGTTCCTGCTGTGGGAAAAGTGCAGGAACGCCGTTCCCACGCGTTCCTGCAGGACTCGAGCCCTGCCTAACATAGATACCAATGTGTGCAAATTAAAATCAAACCACAGAGATAAGCAATTGCCCAGGAAGACAATCCCAGAAACAACGGAAATGATAAACGAAATGACAACGAAAATGATAAAAGGTTTCCACCCTTTGATGCAAATTAAGAACACATCATTGCTTTTGATGTTTAACTCAACTTAAGTTACCTTAGCGTTAAATAACCAAGCAGTCAATTGTATTGGAGCTTCCAAATTGTTCCAGGAAATCCTGTTGGTATCTCTATGAATTTATGACATCTTTTTTTAAAATTATATTATAATAACTTTTGTTTCATCAGATATATTATTTACACGTATACATTTTCTCCTGTAATTGAAAGCAATTTTTTATGAAGAAATTTCTATACTGAATCTCAGTCACGTAGGATTAATGATGACTACGGGAGAAGGTTTGTAGACACAGCATCTTTGTTAATATTTAAAGCGGCACTGTCATGCCGAATCCCGTTTTTTTTTTAACCCCCCTCCCGCCTCCACTACATCCAGTTGACCCCCTAGTCACCCCCAAATGCCCCTACGCCCCGCACATTACCTATTTTTTATTCTTTATCTTCTGCCCCGATCTATATTCAGGGCACCGCCATCTTTGTGTGGGTAGGTGAAGTCCCTCTGGGACACGTCATCTACCCACACTACACAGACTGTAAGATTCCCGCACATGCCCAGTGAAACACCTGGACATGCCAACGGGAATTTCATCTATTCATTCACTCATCAGACAGACGAATGAATGAATAGAAAAAATCAGATGAACAAACTAACACTGTGTATCAGTGTCGTTTGTTCGTTCAGTTTATTACAAGGAGGGATTGAACTTGAAATTGAACTTTCCCACGCTGTGTAAAATTACACAGAGCACTGTGATTGGATGGTTTGAAATCCATCCAATCACAGTGCTCTGTGTCATTTTACAAGCGTGGGAAAGTTCTTTGGAATTTTCCCACGCTTGTAAAATGACACAGAGCACTGTGATTGGATGGCTTGAAAACCATCCAATCACAGTGATCTGTCATTTTACACAGCGTGGGAAAGTTCTTTTGAATTTTCCCACGCTGTGTAAAATGACACAGAGCACTCTGATTGTCTTAAACCAACCAATCAGTGTGTTCTAAGCCTAATTGCAGGGCGGGGCAAGGCTTTATAAGCCTTGACCCGCCCTGCGGAGCTCAGTACGCGGCGTGCCCGCCATGGGTGAACATGGATGAATTTTTGTTTGCGCTCGTTTTTTTTTGTTTTTTTTAAAGTGCGACGGGTATGATGGATTTTTATTTGGCCTTTTGGGGGGCTGAAGAAAGAAGAATTTAGAAAAAAGAAGACGTCAAATGGTAAGTTTAATTTTATTTTTACAGGTTAGTTATTTTATTCCCCCCTCACTATTTTTAGGGTGAGGGGGGTAGGTAGGGGATAGAATGTTTTGGGTGGGGGGGATGACTAGGGGCTTGGGACCCCTAGTCACCTTGATGGGGGGGTTCATTTAGGGCCCCCTCCCACCGCGCAGGGGTGGGGGCCAGGGGGGGAGGAGAGTAGGTCCCCCACATATTGTTTTATTAGGGCCCCCACCCACCGCTCAGGGGTGGGGGCCAGGGGGGAGGACAATAGGTCCCCCCCTTATTGTTTTATTAGGGCCCCCACTCACTGCGCAGGGGTGGGGGCCGGGGGGAGGACAATAGGTCCCCCTTATTGTTTTATTAGGGCCCCCACCCACAGCTCAGGGGTGGGGGCCGGGGGGGAGGACAGTAGGTCCCCCCCCTTATTGTTTTATTAGGGCCCCCACCCACCGCTCAGGGGTGGGGGCCAGGGGGGAGGACAGTAGGTCCCCTCCCTAATTGTTTTATTAGGGCCCCCACCCACCGCGCAGGGGTGGGGGCTGGGGGGGAGGACAATAGGTCCCGCCTCCCCTTATTGTTTTATTAGGGCCCCCACCCACCACGCAGGGGTGGGGGCCTGGGGGGGAGGACAATAGGTCCCCCCTTATTGTTTTATTGGGGCCCCCACCCACCGCTCAGGGGTGGGGTCCGGGGGGAGGACAGTAGGTCCCCCCCCTATTGTTTTATTAGGGCCCCCACCCACTGCGCAGGGGTGGGGGCCAGGGGGGGAGGACAGTAGGTCCAACCCCCCTTATTGTTTTATTAGGGCCCCCACCCACCGCGCAGGGGTGGGGGCCAGGGGGGAGGACAGTAGGTCCCCCCCATCTAATAAACACTCGCAGGGGGGAGTGTTTATTAGGTTGTTTTTTTTTTTACAGTGAGCAGCCACAGGCTGCTCACTGCTTACTAGACATGCCCCTACTCGCGGTATAGCGAGTAGGGGCATATTATTTACTAATACTAAGTAATCTTTACTTAGTATTAGTAAATTTGGCTGAAAGACCAATTTAGGTCTTTCAGCCTTTTAGTAGATAGCTCCATGATACCGTGGGAATTAGGGAGTTATCTACTAAGCGGCTGCAAGATGCAGCCGCGGCAATGAATAGGATCGGAGTTTCATTCATTAGAATGAAATTCCGATACGATCAAAGTACCGAATTGCATCCGAACACCAATGGAGAAACAGTGCTCATTCTGTTAGGGTGCAATTCGGCAGTTTTGCCGGCGTTCTGTCTAAGTGATAGGACGTTCGGCAATACTGACAGGAAGCATTGTGGGAACAGGGAGGAAAGCTAGGGATCATGGGAAAATTGCTCTGACCAGCGGAAATGAAGCACACTTTGCTCCTCCGCTAGTCTGAGCTGGTCAAGCGGAGAAATCCTCCATAAGACAAAGAGTCCCTACTTTGTCTTGTGATTTTAAAGAAAACTAAAGAAGACAGGAAGAAAAGAAGAACAGATCTTGAGAGAGGGGGGGAAGAGGAAGAGATTGAGGAAAGGTAAGTTCGGCATGACAGTGCCGCTTTAATATTTTATCTTGTTCAGCTAACGCTATCTGTAAATCATTAAGAAAACATTATTCCATAAAGGTTAGGATGGCATAATCTTATAAATTAGAATTTGTCACAGCTGGATTTAAATTAATATCATCATTTGTAGAAGTGCCATCCAGGAATTTTCTCCAAGTTGGTCCTAAATCTAACTCACACTATTAAAAAAATTGAATGACAAAATCATGAGAATTCATAAGGCTATAGAGAGAAACTTTAGTTGTCTCTAACTCAATTCAAACTTTGACAAATTAATAACGCTTTAATATTGTATTTCTTGTTCTTCTCCCTGTCGATCTTGTCCTGGAATATAAATCATGTATTAAGATATAATTTTAAGTTACATTGTATTATTCTTCTTCTTAATTTTCATACAACCTTTGGCTTCAAATTTGGCAAATCCTTCTCTAACATACTGGCACACCAAGCTGACCCGATAACTTCAAAAATGTTACAGAACTGCTGAACGCTACTGGAGATAGACAACTCTGCGTCTTACTTTCTCCACTATAAATTTATGCTTCGCTCCCACAGTCTGGCTCTTTCCTCTCTAAAAGAAAACTACTTAAATACACTCCTAACCACACTCTCCCGTGAACCCAAATGCCTATTTCATGCTTTTAACTCTCTTCTTTGCCATGTTGCTCTTCCTCCTGCTACCAACTTGAGTGCCACAAACTTTGCAACTCACTTCACTGAGAAGATTTCTACATTCAGGGAGAGATCTCTCCTCTCTCTCCATCCCCTACCAATTTTCCCCCCAACCTTACTCCTTCTGCTATTTCCTACTGGATGGCTGCTTATAACCTTAAACTTAACCTGTGCAAAACTTCTGGCCTTCCATCCCTCAAGCGTTGCTACTCCCTTTTCTGTTTCCTTCCAAGTCAATGGTGCTACCATCAGCTCTACATCGCAGGCTCGCTGCCTTGGTGTTCTGCTTGACTCCAACCTCTCCTTCACCCCTGATGTCCAGTCAATCACCAAATCCTGCCGCTTCCATCTCAAAAACATAGAGCGCATCCCGTCCCTATTTAACGCCTGATGCGGCTGAGGTGCTTGTCCATGCTGCTGTACTCTCTTGTCTTGACTACTGCAATCCACTTCTCAGTGTTCTTACTTGTTCCCGACTTACCCCATTACAGTCTAGAAAGAATGCGGCTGCAAGACTCATCTTCCTGTCCACTGACTTCTCCCATGCCTCCCCCTCTGTCAATTCTTACATTGGTTTCCCATAAGATATAGGGTTTATCCAAGTACTTGCTTACAAATCTCTACAAAATGCTGCTCCAACCTACCTATATTCACTAATACACAAATATGTCCCGTCTAGGCCGCTACACTCTGCCGAAGACCTACGTCTATCCTCTGTCCGTACTCCTATCTATGATGCTCACCTTAAAGACTTCTCTAGGGCTACATAATTCTTATGGAACACCCTTGCCCTCTTTGTTAGACTTTCACCCAGTCTCCATTCCTCCAACATTTTTTTGAAAACTCAAGTCTTCAGGAAAGCATATTAATTAAACTGTCAACAAATACCCTGATTCATTCCCTGCAACTGTCATCAAAACAAAACACTAATCCCTCAGTGATTACTATCCTAACAACCTACTTTTCTACCCTTACCTTTTGTGTCACTCCCACTAGCATGTAAACTCATTGAGCAGGGCCCTCAACCCTTCTGTTCCTGTGTGTACAACTACAACTACAAATCCACCCATTGTACAGCACTCCGGAATATGTTGGCACATTAATAATAATAATAATAATAATAATAATAATAACTAAGAGCAAAGATAGATGAGGAGGCACTCTACATATGTAGTTTCAGGATTAAATGCCCTGTTTTTATTTTTACTTTATCCATACAGATGTGAAAAACATTTGCAGTCTAGTTAATATACATTATAGCAGGGATAGGCAACCTTTGGCACTGCAGATGTTGTGGACTGCATCCTCCATAATGCTCTTACACCTATAATGCTGGCAAAGAATCATGGGAGGTGTAGTCCAAAACATCTGAAGTGTCGAAGTTTGCCTATGCCTGCACTATAGGGACAAAAGTATTGGGACACACCTTTTAATTATTTAATTCAGATGTTTCAATCACAGCCATTGCCACAGGTGTATAAAAACAAGCACCTAACCCTGCAGTCTGCATTTAGAAACAAATTGGTCGTTTTGAAGAGCTCAGTAAAAAAACAAAAACAACTAAGCAACACAAAATATACTTGGATAAAATATAGCAGGCAAAATGAAGTACAAATGACTGTTTTCTAAAATAGAATTACATAGAATTAGGGCCAGGTCTCTAAAGAAGTGCTTCTGACTTCCATGTCTCTTTTCTGGCTCAAATTTTTTTGAAAAATTTATTATATACTGTGCATTATTTACATATTTTTTATGTCTAAACTGGATGCACTGCAAGCCTGGTGTTCCCATTACAAACCAAAAATCATGCTTAACGACTAAAATACCAGACACCGCCATTGCAATACTGGGGTATTCATGTTTTAGAAATGACAGCGCAAAGAGAGGAGGAGGCATTGTTATTTATGTTTACAATTCCATAATATTTACCCCTTTACAAAACCTTAGTCCTCCTGCCACCTTTGATTTCCTTTCTGGCACAATTGAGATCCCATGCAGTAAATCAATCATTGTTGCAGGAATCTACCGCCCACCTAGCTCCCTTGTGCATTCCATTCTGATATAGCCCATCTGCGTAGTGAAACCATAGCTCAAAACCCAAAAAGTGAACTGTTGGTCTTTGGAGATTTTAATATTGATTGGCTGAATCTTAAACATAATAGTTCTTGCACACTGTTTAAGACTTTGCAGCTAACGCAATTAATCTCCTCCCCAACTTGCATAAACATTAAAAGCCATAACCATACCCTGCTAGATTGGATTCTCTCCACTTCTCCTGATAGAAACCAGGAGGCCGGTGTTCTCCCAAACACTTTCAGTGATTACTGTTTAGTGTACTGCCTGTGCAAAATAAAGGCTATTAAATCCTCTCCCAAGGTTAAAATAACTAGGTCCTTCAAAACATTAAATCTTGAATCCTTTCTAAATGACATGACAAGAACCTCCCATGGCACAGATTAAACATTATCCCAGATCTAGACTGTGCTGTTGAATTCTTTCAGTCTGAACTCCTACAAATTTGGAATTTGCATGCCCCGCTGCGTAAGGTGAGGGTAAAAGGAGCACATATGAACTGGATCACAGCTGACCTCATCCAAATGTACCAGTTTCGGGATTAATGTGGCCAAAGTTTAAGCGTACTGGCTCTATGAATGATCACTGTGCATATAGACAATGGCGAAATATATGCACAAAACAGACAAAATTGGCCAAGGCCCAATATTTCTATGAAAATCTGAAAAATAACATCTCAAACCCTAGAAACATTTGGAAAGTCATAAATAAACTACAAACTCCCCCAATCTACTCCCAACCCTCCACTGTCAAAGTGGATAACCAAACCCTACAACTTCCCTTAGATGTAGCAAATGCCTTTACCAATTATTTTATCAGACGCTCTACTGCCCTGATTGCCAAGCTAAAAAATGGCACGCATCCTGAAACTACAAATGTGGATCAGGCCCCACTAAATATGCAAAGGCCAATATAGACAAGTTCATTTTTAGACCTGTACCTGTTAGTGTCATTAAAAAACATCTTAATAATCTAAAAATGAAAAACCAGTCCGGACCTGATCAAATCCCAGCAATGCTGTTGAAGCTCAGTGCGCCGGGAATTGCTCAACCCGTCGCAACTCTAATTAACAAATCCTTGGTGTCTGGATACATACCCAAACTTTGGAAGACTGCAAGAGTAGTGCCTATCCATAAAAGTGGTGACACTACTTTGGTTTCTAACTATCGCCCAATATCATTGCTCCCAGTATTGTCAAAAATATTAGAAAAATGTGTCCATACGCAACTATGTGAGTACTACCAACAATCAAACTATCTGACCCCTGATCAATCGGGCTTTCGCCAGAATCACTCCACTACAACTTCCCTCTTAAAAGTCTGCAATGACATCCAAACTGGCATGGAACAAGGAGACCTAACTGGGGCTATTTTCCTTGGTTTTGCTAAGGCCTTTGACACAGTTGACCACGACATTCTACTGCACAAACTCAAAAACTCAGGTATTGGTGATCATTCGCTAACCTGGTTTCGATCGTATGTATCGGATCGCTCGCAATATGTGTCCATTTCTGACAGCGACTCCCTCCCTCTCCCAGTTACGTGTGGTGTTCCCCAAGGTGGTTCCATTATTGGAACCCTACTATTTACATTATTTATACATGATACGCCTAATGTCTGCAAATCCTCAAATGTACACATGTACGCAGATGACACAGTAATCTATGCGACAAATCCAATCTACCGCAGCTTGAGGCTGTGCTCCAAGACCAGTTTAGAGAGGTAGAAAAGTGGATCGCAAAAATCAAACTCTTCCTGAACACTGACAAAACTGTCACAATGATCTTTGGAACAGTACCTAAATTACACAATTGCCACCTATCCATCAAAACAAATTCAAATGGCACACTGACCGCAGTCCACTCTTTCAAATACTTGGGTATGATATTAGACCCCAATCTATCTTTTGGCCTGCACATAGAAAAGCTTGCATCTAAACTTTATCCAAAACTAGGTGCCCTGTACAGAAACAAATCCTGCCTAAGCCCTACAGTAAAGGAAAAGATTGTACAGCAAATGCTGATGCCAATCATTGATTATGGGGATGTAGTATATTCATCTGCATCGCAATCCCACATTAATAAACTCAACACATTGTATAACTCGTTATGCCGATTTGTGGCTACAATGTAATTACAGGACTCACCATTGAGACTTGCTAAAAGAACTAAACTGGCTGTCGCTGGAATCCAGACACACCCTTCATCTTTCCAGCCTTGTGTTTAAGAGCTTTTCTGGGAAACTCCCACCCTACCTGAACAAAATGCTTTCCCCAGCTGTTCCCACTTCCTATAACCTGCGATCCAGTACCAACACTTTACTTAGTCTACCTCAATTCAAAAAGAAAGCAGCCTGATCCTCCTTCTCCTACAGAGTGCCGCAATTGTGGAACGACCTCCCGCAAAATTTTAAATGTTCCCTAAGCCTAAAGTCCTTTAAGAGTTTTTGTATTTGTGTGTACCCTAATGTAACAATGCAATGATTTGTGGACCCAGGACATACTTGAAAACGAGAGAAATCTACTGGTAAAATATTTTATAAATAAATAATGTCTTATATATTGGTTTATGCTAATTATGTTTTTTTGTGAAACCAATGAAATATAAACAATAAAAAAAATAGAAAAAAAAAATATGCCCCAAATAATACAATAATATATTAATTTTGGCACACAATAAATGCATTATTCTTTCTAATTACTTTAGTTTTTCTATAGAAACATTTTAAACATTTGGTACAGCCTGTTAATACATTCAGTGATCACTAGAGGGTGCAGCACCTCCAAAGATAAAATATATCACCTTTTAGGAATAGTAAAGTAACCTATTCACAGGGGTTTTTTTTTTTGTAAACTGCCAAGGCAAATTCAAACAAATATATTCAGGACATATGGCAATATTATAACCAGGTTTACTAACCTCTGAAATTTACTAAACTGCTACTTAACTGATACAGATCCTGAGTCCTGAATTGTAATTGACTGTTACAATCATGAGGAGTATAAATAAAAACTAGTGCAAATTCAGGAGTTAGCTCAATTGCATATTTCACACAATGGGACCAATGATGAGCAATAATGCTATGAAGCTTGTATAGATATAACAATGAAAGCATTAGCATATAAACATCCTATATATTAACAGTCAATTTTCTAGTAGAAGAAATGCAGTCCAGGACACCTGCTGTCATCTGTTCTGGTTGTCACAATAACTCAAGTCCCAACATATATAACTTACCAAGTTAAGGTAGAAAATAGATATGGACAGAGGTGTGTTACGGTCCTTAGAGTAGACTGGGCTTAAAGCTAAGATAGAAAAAAAAGTAATGTGTATTATAGGTAATAACTAAAACAAGAACTAGCCAGTGTCTGGGATCACAGAAAGTAACAAAAATGTTAAAACTAAACAGAGTATTATATACATGACAATAGTGAAGATTAAGCTAAAGATAGAATATCAGGAATCATAACAATGCCCTCTCGGATCACCACAAGGGTAACCACAAGAGGGCCAAGTTGAATATGTAAAGATGGTTCAATTATTCTTAGGAGGAATGTGGTTGGCCTGCGTTACTCCTGTGACGCCAATGGAACAAGAGCAATTTTGCTGAAATGGTATAGGTAGATTTGCAGTAGACATGTGCAATTGGTTTTGTTCCAAATGTACATTTAGATGAACTTTGTGCAATTCAGACTTCCGGATGCTGATGAATGTCCGAAGCTTGAATTGCCGAATTTCTGAATTGCCGAAGTTCAGAATTGCAGAATTTCCAAAGTGCTTTGGATTTCTGAAAAGTGGCAAAATAAGTGGTTAGGGGCTAGAGTTAGGGATTAGGGTTAAGATTTAGGGTTAGGCATTGGGGTTTAGGGTTAGGGTTTAAATTGCTGAAGTTCCGAATTGCTGAAGTTCCGAATTGCCGAAGTGTTGAATTGCCAAAGTGCCGAACCGAACCGAATACCATTGATCCGAATTGCCGAAGCCTACACATTATTTTACTCACCCGAATTTCCGAACCAAACCAAATCTTTTGCCCATGCACATCCCTAATTTACAGTGAAATGATGCAAGGTGTGCAAGTGTGATGACATGACACAAGTGCAATAGTCATATGTCAAATGACGCAGGTTAGGAGCGACCAGGATCCAAGCTGATGCCAAAATAGCATGGGTTGCTGGAATGCATGGCAAAATGATGCACAGATTGAACAGATACCATTACACTGGTGTCAGGCCTTGCAAGTGAAAATACTAGAGGAACTGTTGATGATGGAGAAACTGGTTATGAACGAGGTGTTGGGGAATTTTTGCTATTCGTGCACTTACTGTCTTATAAGTACTGTCACTTACAGAGTAAGAGTGTTGCAGGGGTAATCTATGGCAATGCTCTGATTGGCCAGAGCTTAGGACACAGCTAATCATGGTCGGCATTCAGCAGAGGTGCACACCCAATCACAAACAGGGCAAGCCACCAGGTCCCCCGCTGGTGTTAGGTAATAAGTCTATAACCAAGTGTCTACAAGTCAGTCTGACTCAGGTTCAATTTTTATTAGAACAAGTGTAACACATGTCACATGTAACAAGTGTCACATGAAATTAACCATTATTGACTTTCATAATCCAATAGTCATTTTTTGCAGTATATTTTACTGAACACATGGTCTATGTCAGATAGACTGCCATGTGATTGATTGCATTCTGACTACATGACTTCTCAATTCCTAAAACTCAACTTATCTAAGACCAAACTCCTTGTTTTTCCTCATCCTAAAGCTACATATGTGCTTGTTTTCCTTAAGGTCAATAGAGCTATTATAACCTCTACCCTGCAGACATGGTGCTCTAGCCTCTCATTCACCCCTTAGTTTAAATCTATCACTAAATCCTGTTGCTATCACCTTGCGGGGACCTTAGAGTAGCCAGACTTAATGTATTAAACAGAGAGAGAGAGACAAGGTCAAATACTAGCCAAGGTCAGGAGTATATATAAATAGCATACGAATAATAATCCAGTTCAGGATTCCAGAGGTACCCAATAATCTTATAAACTTGCTGAGGTCAAAACCAGAAAATACAAACAGACTTAAGGAATGCACTAATTGGCACTGACTATGGGCCAGAACAGGATATATATAGGTTTACCTATGTTCTGATTTGTCCATGTCACCCTGAACATTCGCTATCTAAGGACGCACCTTTCTATGGGCATCAAATTGCTATGAGGAAGCAAGCCAGTTGACCGAATGATGCATTCTGCATGAGTGACCGGCGAAGAGGACTGAATCAGCAGTGTTGATCAAGTAAGTATCGTGACAAGGATGCAAATAAGACACTAGTCCATGTACTTGTTATTTCCTTCCTTGACTATTGCTTGTCGACCTGAGAAGAGCACAGATTGTCACTTTACAGTCTGTAATGAACACCATTTAGGATGCTGTTCAAAATTCTTGTGCTTACTTACAAAGATCTCCATATAACCGCACCCTTGCTTGCATCTCCTCACTCATTAGCAGATATTCTCCAGCATGGCCTCTCTTCGCTCCACCGCTGACCTGTTGCTGTCCTGTTCTTGCACTTGTATCTCAGACTCATACCTGCAGGACTTCTCTTTATGGAATGCCCTCCCCCGCCCTCCCTCCTCCCATAGCAATTTGACTGTCCCAGTTTTTACAAATCCTTAAATAAACATTGATTTAGAGAACCCTAACAGCTCTCCTAATCTCTTATTTCCTTCCTCTGCTTTTCCCACAAACTGTGCTACTTCCTACCAAACATGCCAACATCCATCAGATACATACTAATGACCTAATTCCCTTTTTGTATTTCTCCCGCATCCTTTTAGATTATATGCTTGTTTGCCTTCACATATGTTTCCAGTAATCATGCTCTGTTGGAATTCTGTGTTTGTTTTGTTCAACTATTGTACAGTGCTGCAGAAAAAGTTGGTACTTCATAATAATTGTAATTATACCTTAGAAAGGTGTTTCATTGATCACATGTGACTCTGAGGGATAACCCAAAGACAAATACAATAAAAATAAAAACTCACATTACATTTAGTTCATGCAAACTCAAAAATATTGCAGTGGTCACCTACACTTACACTACTTCCAAGGTAGTTAGGAGGATAGGAACCAGGTTTATATTAAGGTGAGTGGAAATACATTCGTTCTCTAGCTTCTGACTGCTCAAGTGTGAAGGTTAGGTCCCCAGTGGCAGTCGGATGACTTTACAAGATATATATCATATTTAAGAAAGGATTCATTATCATATGTTGGAGAATACAGGGCAAGCATAATTTATCCATGACCTGAAATATATAGAAGCATATCCTTTATTGTTGTAGAACATTGGTAAGAAGGTGGCTACATTTCCAACCATAGTGATACCAATTTTTTAAATTCAAATATTAGGAAGAAAACTTAAATTACCCCTGAGGGCTAATAGTTTAAGCTATATGTCATTCTGCAAGCCTGTTTACAAGACAAGATCCAGATATAGATTTGATCTTGGCCCGAGATAAAGTTGTGCTCTTCCAACTCCCTCAGCCTCAAGAATAGTAAACAGCTATGTAAGCTGTTTTCTGTAAGGGAAATAACTAGACACAAGTGTAAGTATGCAAAAAAATCATGGCTGACAAAGCCCCAGGAGGAGAGGCAAAACATGTTGCATGCCAAACCTGGAAACAAAACTTTGAGGTTAGAGCGTCAGAGTGAGCTAAACATGTAACATGCTATCAGTGTAAAATAAGAACTGCTTAATATCAGTGGATCCGAGAGGACTCCTGAGAGGACAGAGGACTGAGCTGTATATTCCAAACTGTACTACCAAGTGGATTTTTAAGTTTGAATAAAGTTTTGGAAATGTGGTTATCAGCTGATGATGAGCGATTTGGATCCCACGCACACTAGGGACTGGTTCCCCCAGAGCCTTATAGTTTGGGGTGGTACTATAACCACTCTATGTTTGTGAGTTGCAGTTTTTAAAACTCTTTTATTATCTTTTAGTGTATGACAATATTGCACCATGTTCTCTGTATATTTATCTGTTGCAGATTTATGAAAGAGCAATATATTTTGTTTGTGCAAGCATATCTATAGGTTTTATTTGCTAATTACCACGTTGGTGATTGTGCTACACCTGTGTGGATCACTGATTCTTTTTTTTAATCAGGGTATTTTAGTGATCACTTATACACATTGTTTCTATTTTTATGATACGTTATAGATTGTGATACGTGTATAGAATATGTCAATAGTTTTCACACCCATTTATCAAGTAGGATCTTTTTACCAAGGTTTATTTGGTTTGCTGCATGACTAATAGTGACACTATTTAATTATTTCTTTATGAGCACTTGCACTTGAATTAGACTATAGCGCCACCTTGTTCTATTTCTGCTGATTTGAATGCAAATATATTATGCCCTCCACAAAACATAACAACACACTACATCAGTGCCAGTATTTTGCTTCGCGATTGGGAGATATTTGGCGAGTCAGTTGTAGTCTCTGCTGAGATGCTCATCTAGGTGGACTGCCTCTGATTATCTGCATGGTTCCTTAATACATTTCCAGAGATGGATTGATGAAGGGCTTGCATGGCTGATAAAATCTTCTTTAGATAGGACCACTGTGCACTACTTTGCTGCATCTAGATCCAAGCAACAAGAGAAGGCATCCACTGCGGTATGGCCATCTTCTCTGATGGAGTGCAGGAGACATTGCTGCATTGTCTGGGTAAGCAGTTGCCATTTGTGGTTGTCATCATCAGCAGTAGAAGCCCCTATGTTAGTGTTTATACCAAGGTATATCAGATGAGAAATATCCAGTAGTTTATTTGGTTTAGGGAAAGATATTTAAGATCTTCCTCTGCGAACAAGTCACACCCCAGGAGGTTCATTTTTAAAAAGAAAATTAACTCAGAATATACATAGTAGCATTCATTTTTTTTTTAAAACATTTGTACAAAAATATCACATTGCATGAGAGAAGTTAAAAAAAAAACACAAATTAAACTTCTCAAATAATTAGGATAACAGTTCATGAATAAGACATAATTTTATTGTTTCAAGTCAAGTAATAAAAAATGAACTTGTGCTTGAGGCAACAGTAATTGAATTTGATCTGTCTATTGCAGATGAATCACCAGTGTGAAGCCTGTAGGCCTTAAGCCTTTAATGAGTCTAATGAAGAATAAACAGATTATCACTAAGAAAGGGAAATAAATCTATATCTTGCTTCAACAGAATGTGTCAACGGACCAGGAATGTGAACTGTCAATCCTTAAACTGGGGTTTAAAGTACTACAATAATCACCTCGCCTATTGTATAGGTTCCATCTATCTTTCTGTCTTGCCCAAACACAAAACATCCCTGGATAAGGTGAACAAGTACATTTCTCTGTAGACACATAGATTAGTATCCTATTTGCATTAAATAAAAAACAAGTTTTAGTTAATGATAATCTCAAGTAGACACTATAATGACAATACCAAGAATCCCAGCTGTGCCAAATTTAAAGGAACACTATAGTCACCTAAATTACTTTAGCTAAATAAAGCAGTTTTAGTGTATAGATCATTCCCCTGCAATTTCACTGCTCAATTCACTGTCATTTAGGAGTTAAATCACTTTGTTTCTGTTTATGCAGCTCTAGCCACACCTCCCCTGGCTATGATTGACAGAGCCTGCATGAGAAAAAACTGGTTTCACTTTCATACAGATGTAATTCACCTTAAATAATTGTATCTCAATCTCTAAATTGAACTTTAATCACATACAGGAGGCTATTGCAGGGTCTAGCAAGCTATTAACATAGCAGGGGATAAGAAAATCTTAATGAAACAGAACTTGCAATAAAGAAAGCCTAAATAGGGCTCTCTTTACAGGAAGTGTTTATGGAAGGCTATGCAAGTCACATGCAGGGAGGTGTGACTAGAGTTCATAAACAAAGGGATTTAACTCCTAAATGGCAGAGGATTGAGCAGTGAGGCTGCAGAGGCATGTTCTATACACCAAAACTGCTTCATTAAGCTAAAGTTGTTCAGGTGACTATAGTGTCCCTTTAACCCCTTAATGACACAACTTCTGGAATAAAAGGGAATCATGACGGAATATATCCGTCGTCTGTCCTTAAGGGGTTAACAGTCTATATAAATAATAACAATAATAATAACAAAGCTGTGTGATACAAAAGCAAATACAAATACACACACATAAACCCTGCTCTCAAACTCGCACTACTCCTGGGCGGCTGCAATGAACATAGTACACATAAGCCCCAATAAATACAATAAAACCAAAGAAAAAAGTTACTTGTGCTCTATTCCAAATCCCTGTGCATATTTATAGAAATGGAGGTTTTTAGTAACACTCCAATGTCCATTAAATGTAAGCCCACCTGCCACACTCAAATACTTGCACAAAATATTATTATAGGGGATTATAGGGCTGCCCGCTATCACCACTGCTCTTCGCATTGATGTGGACAAGATGGCCACCACCTCGTGGTTGCTTATAGGAAGTGCAGCCACCCAGACGAACAATTAGAACACTGCGGTGAGAAACGTTCCAAGTTGTTAATAGGTGTTAACAAGCTCCAGGGTGTTCTCTGTTCATGCGGTTGTTCGGTAAACGAACCATATAATCCCAATTGCATGAACAGAGACTTTTTACATTATTTTTCACAGGGTCCATAGTCTGTGGGCAGGAGACTGGCAAGCAGGTTCCTCCAGGAGCTTGTGGCAGACTCAGGTAAAAAGGGGATTTTGCCATAGTGGATTCTAGTGATTCTTCTGATTAAGAATTTTCCTTTCCAGAGGAATCTATTGGAAAACTGGTAAAGGAAGTTCAGTGTCTGATGGGTGATAAGGAACAGTTAAGGAGCAAAGGAAAGAAATCCAAGGTTTTTCCTTTTCATCCACAGTTAAAGGCTTTGATTCTAAGGGAATGGAAATTCCCAGGAAGTAAGCCTTTTAATTCTAAAAACTTTAAAGTTCTCCTATTCATCCGTGAGGATCCCGAGTGCCTCTTAGATCCTTTACCATCAGTAGACGTCCCTATAGCTCAGCTGGGAAAGAAGACCACTTTACCTATAGGGGATTCGAGTGGCTTGAAAGATGCTATGGAAAAACGTATCGATTCTTCTTTAAAAAAACAGTTTGTCTCCTCAGCATCTCAATCCAAAGCACTGATTGCAGGTACTTCAGTGGCAAAGGCACAGAATCATTGGCCGGAAGAATTAGAAAAGATTTATGCAGGTGAATCTAAAGAAGATCCAGTCCAGTTGTTACAAAATATCAAGATGGCATCTGACTTCCTAGTTGATTCCTCTTCAGAAAGTCTGAAGATCTCGGCTATGGGTTTATCTACTGTGGCAAGAAGAGCAGTATGGTTGAGAAGCTGGTCGGCTGATACAGCATCCAACAATTCTCTATGTGACATTCCATTTGAACCAGGCAGACTTTTTGGTTACAAACTAGATGATCTTTTGAAACAAATGAAGGATGGTAAGAAGGCTTTACCAGCAGATAACAGGAAGCAGCATTGGAACAAAATATTTTTTAGAGTCCAATCCACTTACAGAGGCTCCTTTTGGAGACACTCTTACAGGGGTAAAGAAAGGAAGGTGTTTGATTACAGGAAAAAAGAGAAGTTCTCTGACAAAAAGAATAGACACTTATGATGCCATTCCTCATGGCGAAAGACTCGCACATTTTCTGGATTTCTGGCAGAAAACTACCTCGGATCGCTGGATTCTTTCAGTGATAAGGAATGGTTACTATCTGGATCTATCAGAGATCCCAAAAATAAATTTTTTATGCTCTTCAGTCCACTCGACTGCGACAGAAAAGGCTCTGATGGGAGAAGTGTCAAAGCTTCTTCAAAAGAATGTAATAGAAAGGGTGCAACTAAAAAAAAGATTCCTGGGCACTTATTCAATGCTCTTTTTGGTTCCAAAGCCAGATGGTTCTTACAGACCCATTCTAGATCAACAACCTTATTCTGAAAAAGAAGTTTCATATGGAAACAAAGACTGCAATTCACATTATTCAACCAGGCAATCGGCTGATTTCTCTAGATCTAAAAGAGGCCTATTTACACATTCCCATCGCAGAGCCCAGCAAAAGATTCCTAAGGTTCGCTATCAACTTCCAGAGTCAGACTCTGCATTACCAGTTTAGAGCTCTTCCCCTTGGTCTTTTTTCTGCTCCAAGAGTTCACAAAGATTCTGGTAGTCGTTTCAGCAGATTTAAGGGGAAGAGGCATCAATGTCATCCTTTATTTAGATGAATGGCTTTTAATTGCAGACTCAAAAGAACAACTTTATCTAGACCTCAGTACGGCTTAAGACTCCCTAAAAAATCATGCTTGGTTGATAAATTTGGAAAAGTCAGAATTAGTACCAGTCCAAAGAATTCAGTTCCTAGGTCTGATTATAGACACCGTATGTATAAAGATCTTTCTTCCAGAAGAAAAAAGAACGAAAATTGCTCAAGCTATTCAGAATCTCAGAGAAAGAAGTTTGTGCTCCATCAGAGAAGCAAATAGTTTACTGGGTCTTTTCACAGCCTCACTCCCAGCAGTCACTTGGGCAAAGGCCAGAATGAGACCTCTTCAAAGAAACATTTGGGGGTTGGGGTGCTCATATTGGAGAAAAGAAGAAACAAGGACTTTGGCGAGTGAAATATTTAAGAAGTTCAACAAACTACAAAGAACTGAAGGCTGTCTGGCTGGTGCTCGTTGCCTTTCAGAACCAGCTCCAGAATCAGCATGTCCAGATCAGGTCAGACAATTCTACAACAGTAGCGTATATAAACAAACAAGGAGGAACAAGGTCAACTGGTTTGGAAAATCTTTGTTCCAGAATCATGCTGTGGTCAGAGTTTCACCTTCTGCCGAATTTAGCGGTTGACATAAAAGGAGAATTCAACATTCTGGCAGACGCTCTAAGTCGTCAACATTTAAAACAAGCAGATTGGTCCCTTTCTTCCCAGATCTTCAGTCAAATAGCAAAGACATTTGGTTATCCAGAAATAGACCTTATGGGTTCAAGATCAAACAAAAAAACAAGAAGATTTGCATCCTTGAACCCCTCAGACAGACCAGCAGAGGTCATAGACTCCCTTCTATTCCATGGAAGTTTAGCCTAGCCTATGTGTTTCCGCCTATTTTGCTTATTCCCAGGATTCTACAGAAGATCAGGATGGAAAGGGTAAGAATGATCATAATTCTCCCTTGGTGGCCGAGAAGAAGTTGGTTCTCAGTTCTCCTAAATATACCCGGATCAAACTTTTGGAAACTTCCCGTCAGTAGACATACTGGAACACTCCAATGGTACCACTTCCGACTCTGAAGAAATTCAAATGTACGGCCTTGTTTCTGAATACCAGAAATTAAAGGTGAAGGGTTTGTCTCGTGAAGTTAAGATTTTGATGTCTGCTAAAAAAGAATCTACTTCCAAGATTTATTCCAGAATATGGAAGAAGTTTTGTTTTCGGTGTATTAAGGTCAAAGAAAATTCAGTAACCGCTTCCATTCCAAACATCCTTAAATTCCTTTGCGAAAGTATTGAAACCAGCCACGTTCAAGGTCCACATTTCGGCTATCAATTTCTTTTCGTTCAGATGTTTGGCTTCAAATATTCTAATCACCAGATTTTTCAAGGCTCTGTCTTAATTATTTCCTATCATCAGGAAAACTTTTCCTCCATGGGATCTCAATTGTTTTTATCAGGTATCTGCCAACCTCTGTTTAAACCTCTAGAAAAGTCTTCTCTAAAGGTTTTATCGTTCAAGACTATGTTTTTCGTGGCTATTACCTTGGCTAAAAGATTGGGAGAACTTCAAGCTCTTAATTCAAATTTTCCTTTTTTAGTTTTCCATCAGGACAAAGTGGTGTTAAAGCTGGATACTTCTTTTCTTCCCAAGGTTTTTTCTTCCTCTAACATCAATCAAGAAATAATTGTACCAACTTTTTGCCAACAGCGTTCTAATACATCAGAAGTAAAATTCCACTGCCTGGATGTTAAGAGATCTCTACTGCAGTACATGAAAAGTACAAAGTCCTTTAGGAAATCTAACATACTTTTTGTCTTGTTTCGTGGTCCTAGAAAAGGTTTGATGGCTTCAAAAGGCTCTCTGGCCAGATGGTTAAAAGACAGCATTCGTTTGGCTTATTCCACATCTAACATTTCTGCACCTATCTCCATTAAAGATAAAGAAGAGGCTGGAATGGGTTAACTAAAAAGTGCTCCCAATTGCAGTCTCTATACCCTAAGTATGACTGCTCCGCTAATGTAGAGCCATAAATTGCTAGTCGTGGAGCATAAGTAGAACTAAAAATAAATAAACAAATCATGCAGCATATGATATTAGACAGTTCAGTGAAGCAGGCACCTTAAAATAGCAGTGGTCCTGAGACTTGCCGGATGATCTGTACAGTAATGCAACAGGATGGTGAGATTCCGGTCTGAAATGAAATCAAAGATGGCCGCCATCAATCTCGTGATCTTGCGAGATTCAAGATGGAGACCGCCGTGACCAACACCCGTGGGCCCAAGTAGTGTAGAGAGATTGCAAGCGTCCCCACCATCCGGCAATAAACTCTCCCCCCCCTCCACAGAAGAGGGCAGATAGTCACAAGTGCGTCACGATTGCAGCAAAACCGGCGATCGCGTGAACCGAAAATTAGGCTGAGGTACAGGAAACCTGTGACAGTGCAGTGACAGCTCTCAGGCCTCAAATAAATAAATGCTGTAAAGTCTAACAGCAGAAGTGAGTACTCTGACCTGTATCCTGCTAGAGCAGCAAAAAAAGAGGAAATGTGTGGGCGGACCTATGCTTATATACTCGGTGTATCTTCTTTTTGATTGGTTAATACTTTGCTGCTGGAGTAGAAGTAAAGAAAGTTAATTCAAAATAGGAAGCCTCCTGTCATGTGGTAAAATTACAATTCATTGGCTGAGACATTGTAAAGATTGCAATAGTGATTGCAGTGACATGCTGTCATCGTGACTTAGATCAATGTCATTGGCTGCAGGAGGACTGCCTGGATTGTAAGGCAGACCCCGAGACCTCTATCCGAGGTAGATAGGTAGGGTGTGCTATGCCGCCCTCACATCTTTAAAGCCCTCCTTTTGTACAACAGCATAGCACACCCTAATGTCGTGATTGTGTTAAAATTAAAAAATAAAAGTTCTTTATTAATTTGGATATGATAGGCACAGGGCTATAATCATTGCTGGATTAAGACTGCATAGGACTGTACCCAGTGTGTCAGTATAATGCTTTCCAGTAGGCTATTTCCAGTAAACTTTAATTCACTATAATTCACGTCTCCACTATATACAATGATTTCTCCCGTTCAATGAACTATGCAATAATGTACCTGTATGTAATATCTAATTAAAACAGTGTTGATGGAGAGCTTCTGAATACCTTTGATGCTTTATTAAGGATGGCAACCAGATATATTAATTCCTCATAAATCTATACTTTTTCAAAATGTCATTTAAAACAGTTACAGCTGTATTGCCATTGAAAGATTTTGTGCATATTTAAAATATGAAAACAAAGGTCCCAGGATGTGCGCTCAGAGCTTCCTGTAAACATTAATTTATTTTTAAGAAATAAAACAGCTGAGCAGCACTCACAAAAGGTGGACTCCAGAGGTTGCACTGTCAGTAGAATTTGTTGTCATGGAAACTACAAAAAGGAGACGACTGAAGGAATTACAAATACAAGCATGGAACTGTGTCTGACATTGAATAATGCAACAGAATTCCATTTCTGTCCTTAATATTGCTTGAAAACTCAACTGCACTAGGAAATGATGTATAATTATATACCTAGCATAAATTAGATTCACTTCTGTTTTGTTTGTTACACATTGTGATGGTATATTTAAATTTGAGGGCCATAATAATGCAATTTTGCGATATTTTCTAACGTGGGGTAAATCACCAGGGGGCCTGGAAGTTTGGAGTCACTGGCAAATCAATATCTATTTATCATTAACAATGCCCTAGCTATTTATAACACTGCACATTGTGCTTCTCATTATATTGTTTCCATCAGCACATCTGCTCCCAGCCACCCGGGTGTATCCAAGATCAGTTTATGCTGTATAAAGAAATAACCTTTGTGGACACCATTTTATGAATAATAAATAATACATATACAGTTTACATTGTCAAAGGTATCGATCATTTACCTGAAGTAGATTTAAATAAAATTAATTTTCATGTAGAGGTTAATGTGCATGAAATGTATAAAGTGTGCATTTAAAAGTGTTAATACATGTACCCTTGGAGTGCCAGATTTATTTTTTGCAACTTGCTGGGCACATCCCTCTCACTCAAGGGTTAAACTAATTTTAACTATATTCAGTCATTTATTAATGTACCCAAGAAGGAGGGTTGCATATTAAAAGATAGCATAGACACGCCATCACTCTCTCAATGTGTGACTGGAGGGTTTTTTGTTTTGTTTTGTTTTTTACCAACGAGCGATGTCTCATTTCTTTGTTCTTTGGAATGTACCTCATTATTCCTACATGATTTGTCCCCCATAATACTTTACTGGTTGAGCAGATATTCTCATTTGGTCAGTGACCATTACATTCTCATCATTTGTTGTGAATTATTCAATAACGTTATTTTTGTTACCCTGAAGAAAGATATGGAGATGCAGATTGAATAATTACATAAAGAAGAAATATTCACAGAATATTTGTTTAGATATTCATTCAAATCAAGGTCATGCAACATTTAAAGGAGTATTGGTGAATCAGCATTACAAAAATATATTTATTTTCTATATTTATCTATTTGCTGTTAAAACTCTTCTTGTTTAAATAGATATAGAAAAAAATGTTTTTCACTCACTTTTGCTTTAATCCCTTAACCCCTTAAGGACCAAACTTCTGGAATAAAAGGGAATCATGACATGTCACACATGTCATGTGTCCTTAACCCCTTAAGGACACATGACATGTGTGACGTCATGATTACCTTTTATTCCAGAAGTTTGGTCCTTAAGGGGTTAAGGGGTTAAGGACACAGGACATGTGTGACATGTCATGATTCCCTTTTATTCCAGAAGTGGGGTCCTTAAGGGGTTAAATGTATATTTGTTTAACATATGTCACTGAAAGCAGCTAATTGGTTTGTTATAAACAGATTCTATTTAACACGTTCCCTAACATTTGCATTTCCATGTCACACTAAAACAGTAAATGCTGTAGATTTTTTTTATTTTTTCTCTTACTAAATCTACTCATTATATCAATGAAAAGCTGCACTGACTTTCCAATTACTAGTCCTGCTGCAAAATCTCCAATCATTTAATATATATTTAAATTAAAAAAAGAAGAAGAATGCCTTTCATTAGTGTTTTGGATAAAAGTAGGGATAAATAACTGCTTATCGCATGCTCTCATGGGTTTTCTCTGTCTGCTCAGCCAAACCAAAGCCGGCATATTTCATGTAGAGTTTCTGGTACATAGAACACCTTCTTAATGGAGAAGACAGAGACTGAGAATTGCAAGTGCAATCATATTTTTGACATCTTTATAAATTGAACATGCTTCTCTTGACTCTCTATCACGCTCATAGTAGACAGCAAACTACTAAATCAGCACAGATAAAAAAGAGCTTTGTCACTTTGGGAAATACATGATATATATTTTTTTTAATATGGCTTTGCAGTTGAATGGATGAAAGTCTGTTGTGATACCCAACAGGGCTCTTGTTATTCCGGAATCTGGAACTCAGGTGCAGAGGAACAGCAGTCCCTTACAAGCACAACCCACAAGGTACCCTGGAGGTGGAAACAGGGTATTGGTGGGTCTGTGATGGCATGGTTGCTGCATTAGGAGCAGGATAGGCAAGCATAAAATACAAAAAGGAGTGAGACAGAGAAGCAGACGCAAAGGCAGCCTTAAAGTCAGGGCAAGTCAAAATACATAGAGGAACAAGGATACAGTAGTAAACAGAGATTAGGCTAGAGAACAACTGAGAAAGGACTGGAGGGAGTAGGTGAAATGCAAAGGCAGATAACTCTCCCCCTAGCAGGCGGAGTTGCAGATATATATAAATGTATTCCTGGGACTCAGCACCATTTTGGATGCATCATTGTCTTAGCTTGGCCCCAGATTCTAGCTAGCGGCCACACTGGCCCAGATTCCTGCATGGTGACCACCATTTTAGAAAATGATAAGGTAATCTATTTAGGTTCTATCGGCAGTGCATAAAAAATATTTGCTTGGCGGGTCTTGACGCTGATCCAAGATCGACACTTAATCTCTTACTGCTCCGTGGCCTCGTGTTTATAAGCTAGGTTAACCCACTCCTATCGCCCTAATGGAGTATATCTAACCAAGCCCTGGCTTCCAGAAACACATGGACCCCAAAAAGGGGTCTCTTACCCCCTCTCTCCGACATTACCTGTCCACCCTGGCATCACAGGCCGCTTCAGAGGTGGCCTCGGATGGACAGGAAGATATCTCCCCATGCTTCTCCCTGGAAGAGTGCTCTCCGACTCCTGAAGACCGCACATGGCTGCCGCTACTGAGAGTGCTACCTACCCAGGATGACTTGGCGGCTGCCAATAATGCTCTGCACACCTCAATCAGGGTGGATATTCAGGGCCTAAGTGATCAAGTAGGCCACATGGAGGCCACATGCGACCAGCTACATGTGGTCCAGACACAGACGGAGGGAACCCTCCGGACCCAGGCGGAGTACCTGAGAGGCATGGCCCTCCACGTGGAGGATTTGGAAAACAGGGGACGCCAGTAAAACTTACGGCTTAGGGGCCTCCTTGAGACGGATGACACCACGGCACAACTATGCTCAACTTTAGAAGTAATATTTAATAACATACAGGGAAGAGATACAATGACCCCTGTGGCCTTCGTTAGAGCCCACCATGCCCTGCGCCCGAGGGGACCCCCTGAGGCACCGCCCTGGGACGTTATATGCTGCCTGGAGTCCTTTCAAGTGAGAAAGGACATCCTACATGCAGCCAGAGACAAAGGCACTATAAGGCACCTGCAAATAGAACTCCAACTATTCCCGGACCTCTCTCCAGCCACGTTGCACTTTTGGAGGATGGTGCGACCTTTCATCCACACTCTGCAGTCCAGAGACATCCCATACAAGTGGCTGTTCCCGACAGGCCTGTCGGTGACCACACGGGAGGGCCTTATAATGATCAGGTCGCATGCGGACCTGGATCACCTGGGATCAGTTATGTCCCTTCCACCCCTGAATATGCAATGGCCGGACCCCATCAAGTTTTACAGCCCTACGGACATAGGCCCCACAGCATTACCCCAGAGAGACAGGAGACCTTGTCAGATGACGGCCAGGACGGCCGGCACTATGGCCTACCGGCTCTGCTACTTACACCAGGACCTGCATATCCTGATAACAGAAGCCGTTTCCACTGACCTGTGACAAGTTTCACCTGAAATTACAGCAGCTAAGTACCAGTGGCCCATGGTGTCCCTTGACCCCCCTCTTCTTTTCCTCTCCCTTCTCTCCCCTTTCTGACCCCTTTCCCCTCTTTCTGTCCCCACTCTTATTTTCTATTTCTTTCTTTCCTTTACCTTTTCCTCTCCTCTCCCTTCTATCTCTCTCTGCTCTACCCCTTCTTCTCTCTAACCCCCCACTCTCTCTCTTTCTCCCACTCTCGCTCCTCCTACGCTCTCTCTCTCTCTCTCTACTCTCTCTCCCCACACTCTTTCTCTCCCCCTCCCTTGCCCTTATCCCCTTCTCCCTCTCTCCCCCTCTTACCGCACTCCTCCTCCCCCTCTTACCGCACTTTTCCCTTCCTCCCCTCTTTCTCCCTCCCTTCTTTCTCCCCCCTCTCTCCCTTTCCTCATCTCTCCCTTCCCCCTCTCTCCCACTATATCCCCTCCAATTCTGTTTCTATCTGATCGGAAGGCTGCTTTTCCTCCTCCCCCCCGGGCTATACTGCTTCCCAGCTATATCATGGTCTTTGCTACACTTAGGCCCAGAAAGGCCTGGCCAGGCCCCCATCCTGCTTTACTATAGTATTATCCCCACCACCTATGCTTCAACACACAGGATAACCCGCCTCTATGCCTCATCCCATACACTTAGGTACGGAAGCACACACACAGTGAGAGCTTGGTAACCTTATACACACTCTTAACATGCTAGCCTCCTGACTAGTGTCTTGAACCCCTCTAAACAGTGGCTAGGTTGACACGTGAAACACCTTGCTTCCTGTAATCCCGCTACATTCATTTTACACAAATAGAGCAGGTGGGTCTTCCAGGCACAGCTGGTCTGGATCTGGACCCTGACCTTGCTCCATCACTTCTGCCGACACATTGAAAATATTCCAGTCTGGGACCAGACTAACTCTGTAACATATTGAATTGTTCTTTTGAATGTTAGATTGCTCTATCTATTGATTACATTTAACCTCCATGTATTTCAGGTGAACTAAAGTATCTACACTTTGACTGTACTAGGTAAATTGACTGACGCTGATTATCTCGCCCTCTGAGTATGGCGGGTGGCTCGGGACCTCTTGGCGGTACTAGCGGCAGCCCATCGGATAGGGATATGCAGATGCTCCACAGATCCCCTTTTCAACCTACTGACCTGAAGCTCTTGTCCATTAATGCCAGAGGCCTCAATACACCTGAGTAACGATCTTCGGCTCTAAGAGATTTGAAGTTCCACAAAGCCCATATAGTCTATATCCAGGAAACGCATTTTCAATCATCTATACTCAGAGGGCTATTATGGCAATAACTTTAATCGAAGGGTACTGCGATCCTCATACCTAAATCGATCCCATTTCAGCATAAAGACATGCTCATAGGCCAGGAAGGTAGAGTCATATTTGTTAAGGGGACAATCCTATTCCAGGTATATACTCTGGCCAACATTTATGCTTCTAATTCCTCCCATGGCAAGTGATATAGGTGTGACAACTTGGGTAACTTGGATAACTTGCCCCACTGACCATGACCTTAAAATCGCCCCTCTGCTGACCTCGCACTATAAACTGGAGACCCAAATTAAACTCTCCTATCTGACCCACTTGTCCTACAGGACGCCGACACGACACTCACTCATTACTTCGCTGACAATGAGACTTGACACATAATTTACATCATACATTTAAATCATTACATTAACAACTCAACTAACTCTAATAATTCCCTCCTGCTTAATATGGCACCTTGGGAACAGTCCTGTGTTTAAAGGAACACTCCAAGTGCTATAAACCTCTACATCACAAGGTAGTGGTTATGGTGCCAGGAGTGCCTTGGTGTCTCACCCAGTATAAGTAGTCAACATTTTTTTAAGGGTTTGAATTCTTACCTAGTTTCCACCAGGCACTCCAGTATTAATGCGTAAGCAGGAATTTCCATTACTTTTTCTGACTAAGCCTTGCAGTGCATGGCTTAGCTCATTGGCTGACAGTGATCAGTGGATGCATTGCATAACTTCACTTAAGAGAGCTATTGGAACTACCTGCTGTGAACTTTTAGCTCCTGGCATTAGTATAGGAGGTGAGGAGAGGCAATATCCCACTATATGCAGGTATAAAACAATTCAGGGCTCTTTTATTTACAAAGTATGCAATTTTTCTAATTATGAGTTAAAAGAATTACGTACTTATTCATGCAGTTTTTAATTAGAAAATGTACAAAACATACATTTTTTTTCTTTAAAGACTTAAGAATAGTAAATCGGGATGCATAAGACTTGAAAGCACATCACCTCTTAATTTGATTCAGGTTGTTCATTACAGACTGTGACTCATCTGTAGTCTAGATAGATGTTCTGCAGTAAGAAAGTAATTTAAATTTGCAAGAAAAGCTAGGAACCTTAGGCACAGAGAAGGCTTTTTAATCTCAAATTCAAATAATTATTTATCAAGTATTTTGTGGGTTTATTAGTTTCGTTGACTACAGTAGGTTCAGTTGCTTCTTTTGATTGCCGTAAACTCTCAACTTTATTCGTTTTTGAAAAAAACTTCATGGAATTCTTTTGAAGTCATTTTATTCTATAGAGTGACTTTGTCCTTTTAGGTACAGTGAAAAAATATTGCACCACAAGACAAAAGTAATGTTGTAATTTTTGTCATATCTTTTTTTAATTAAGATTTTCCTTTTTCCAATTATATGCTCATTCTGAATTTCAGCTAACATCTGCTACCTATGTTTCCTCACCATGAAAACATATTGTGGCCAGTTTAAGATCTCTTATATATATTTTTGTTTGCCTTTATCATTCTTTGTGGCAGCATCATGGATAATTCTGGGTGCTCAGTTTTCAAAGAAAACTAATATAAAATTAATATTTAGATTGTTTTTTACATACAGCATATTGTATATGTAATGTCTGTGCTTTAGTCATGATACATTTTTGGGTTGGCTTATTCATGAGTTTTCTCGAGATCTGGATCAGCTTGCCCTAATACAGGGGTTTTCAAAACTCCGGCCCCCCAGATGTTGCTGAACTACAACTCCCATGATTCTTTGAATTACATAGATAGCCAGAGAATCATGGTGATAGCTGCGCCAAATCTGCTGATAGCTTGAATTAATAGAGGAGTGTGGGGCCTGGGCCCCCCAGGACTGCTGGGCTCATGACAACCATCATGGTTGTCCCCCCCTGATGGCTGCTCTGATCTGGGAGGGAGTATGTGACAAACTGGGCGGTTTAGAGGGGGACCATGACTGGAATCCAGCCTGAAGGTAGCATTGATGTGCTCAAGGAGGAACACATTTTCATACAATAAATGGAACCAATTCAAGCTTTCAGATCACTACTAGATGACAGCCATACTGATGATACTATCATTGAAGAACAAAGATCTTCATCCTTCACCTTGAGCAAACCAAAGAAAGAAATGATAAGAAGCCTTGACCTGTAACCTCTTACACCCTCTATACCAAACCAACAGATGGAAACACAATACTCAAAGCAGACAGTTTCTATCTGAAACCACTCAAGGAATCACTACCACTCTCCCAATTTATGAGGGTAGTGCGTAACAATTCTGATCCTGTGAACAGGGCCATATTAACATTAACATAGGGGCTGATGGAGCTGCAGTTCCAGGCCCATGGAATAGGCCCATTTAAAAATAAAAATAAAAAAATTTACTTTTTTTTTTTTTACACACTACTCTTAGGTTTTCCACCTGACTGGTATTTTAAGGCACAGACGGTATTTGAGGCTGCCTGGCTGTGACGGTATTGAGGTAATAGCGGCAATACAAATGCAAATATTTTTCATAGTATAAACAGAGATTACTTTGCAATACCAGCACCGGCCAGTAGGGGTCACTGTGTATGGAGAGAGGCAGGGATAGGAAGTTACAGCATCTCCCTGCCTCTCTCTACTCACTGATCCGTGGGGGAGCAGTTACACAGCACAGAGAGTCCAGAAAGCCTCCAGCCTGCAGAGATAGACTACAGCTCAGGTATGTGAAGGATGGGGGAAAAGGCAGCAGGGAGACATGGGGACACTAAGACACTAGGGGACACGTGGGGACACTGGGAGACGTGGGGACACTGAGTGACTTGGGGACACTGGGAAACATTGGGACACTGAGAGACATGGGGATGCTGTGAGACATAGGTAGACACATTGGGACACGGAGACACTAGGGACACAGTGTCTCCATGTCTCCCAGTATCCCCATGTCTCCCAGCTAGTGTCCCTAGTGTCTCAGTGTCCCCATGGCTCCCAGTGTCCCCTAGTCTCCCAGTGTCTGTGTCCCCATGTCTCTCAGTGTCCCCATGTCTCACAGTCTTGCCAAAATGCTGTGTCCCCATGTCTCCCAGTATCCACATGTCTTCCAGCCAGTGTCTTAGTGTCCCCATGTCTCCCAGTCTCCCTGTGTCTCCCAGCCAGTGTCCATAGTGTCTCAGTGTCCCATGTCTCCCAGTGTCTGTGTCCCCATGTCACTGTGTCCCTAGTGTCTCCATGTCTCCCAGTGTCCCCAAATGTCTCAGTGTCCCCATGTCTCCCAGTGTCCCCATGCCTATGCCCACAAGTGCCCCCATATCTCCCAGTGTCCCAAGTGTCTGTGTCCCCATGCCTCCCAGTTAGTGTCCCTAGTGTCTCAGTGTACCCATGTCTCCCAGTGTCCCCTAGCCTCCCAGTGTGTGTTCCCATGTCTCTCAGTGTCCCTAGTGTCTTAGTTTCCCCAGATGTCTGTGTCCCCATGTCTCCCCATGTCTCTGTGTCCCTAGTGTCTGTGTCTCCATTTCTCCCAGTGTCCCCATGTCTCCCAGTGTCCCCAAGTGTTTCAGTGCCCCCATGTCTCCCAGTGTCCCCAAGTATTGCAGTGTCCCCGGGTCTCTCAGTGTCCCCATGTCTCAATGTGTCCCCATGTGACACTGGGAGAAATGGGGACACAGACACTGGGAGACTAGGGGACTGGTCGACATGGGGACACTGACACTGTGATACATAGGGACACTGATGCCAGGCTGGCCTTCCAATTCTTTGGACAGACATGCTCCTTTTTGGGCAAGTTTGCCCCTTTTGGCAGTTCTGGTAACATGATTTGCGTCAATGGCCCACCTTTTTACCCAGCCCATTGACTTCCTGCTTCACTAGACCCTGCTGTTAGGGGATATAGATTATAGAATTACTTGAAAGATTAAAGCATAAATTAGATAAAGAGATTAGCGTAGAGTATGTGTTTTCCTATAGCTGCATCCTTTGAGTTTCCCTCCAACACCAACTCCATCAGATACATGACGCTTGAGAGGTATGACTGTTTTAGTGTTTTTGGTCGATAAGATTCTGTAATTAGGCCCCATCTTGTCAGCACCAGGCCCAGTGGGCTCTTAATCTGGCTCTGGTACAAGGAGAGCCATTCAAATAACTGATGCAGACTCAAGCTCCTAGTTTACCACCTGTCATCCCAACATCCCAACAAAATTTAGCAGCTAAGTAGTTCCTTCCCTGTACCACATAGACAGTTGGATAGAGTGTGCACTTTACTACAGACATATTGAGTGCCCTTTGCACAAAGTACACAATAGTGGCAGCAAAATGTATCCTGTGCAGCAGCACATCAGGGGACATAAGTGACATCGTAGGGTACCAATCTTTTCTCATACATGATGACAGCTCAGCTAGTATTCTAGCAGCTCTTGCTCTTTAAACTATGCTACAGAAGTGGATTGAAGAAGGAGCATGTACAACAGAATGGATCATACTCTTTACGAAGATGTTATGACACAGAGGAACTTAATAATGGAATACTTCCTTGAGCAGCAGAGATTTATTTTTAAATTTCTTATCTTCAGAGATGATCATAGGAGAGACTGTCCACTGGGGAGAGTGGAATGGAAAGTCAGATCGTGGCAGTCCTGTCAACAATGTCACAGGCAATTTAAGTCAAGCCACGGCAAGCCTTTGGCAATGAATTCCATTATTCAACGAAGTGTGAGATTGAACCTGGAGAGAGTCTGTATCCAGAAGCATCAGTATTGATAAGGACGTTGGATGAATTTCAATTTTGCATGTGTGAAATGATAGACACCACTCCAGAGTTAATGCCACAAATGGTCACAATTTGTGACTCAAGAATAAAAGGCAATCTTCCTGTGAGGAGCAATACCCTGCCTATATAGAGAGACAGACTAGTTTATTAGGTGCTTGGAATGCTGATAAACATGGGCATGATACGAGACGAATTACAAGAGCTGGCAATGGTAGAAAACAACTAGTGGTGAAACTCCTTGTGTGCAGTGGGAGCACTTCTGTGTAGCAGAAGTGGCTGTGTCGGTGGTTGTGATGCTACAGGCAGACATAGTGGAGCAGCAGCCATTTGGGCCAAGCTCTTTACCACTCTGGTGGGAACCAGTGAAACGCCTATAATCCCAAAATAGCTCCTCTGAAATGGTTGAAGCACACCTTCCAGAACCTATTTTGCCTTGCACTACAGAGCCTCTCACTTACTGGGAACAAGAGTCAGGTTGAATGCGCTATATATGCTTTAATGCCAGCCCACAAGCATTCAGAGTGAGAGTCTTCTCAGTAACTGGCGGTATCTTCAATCCCCTAATGTCACAGCACTCATCAAATTTAGTTGAGATAATTTTATATTTAAAATGTAATATTTACTAGGCATGTGCATGGGGAAAATTTTCGGTTCGGCATTCCGAAATTCGTGACTTTGGAATTTCGGAACTTCTCTTGCAGCCGCTTGGTAGATAACTCCCTAATTCCCACGGTATTAGGGAGTTATCTACCAAAAGGCTGAAAGGTCTTTCAGCCAAATTTACCAATACTAAGTAAAGATTACTTAGTATTAGTAAATTATGCCCCTACTCGCTATACCGTGAGTAAGGGCATCTCTAGTAAACAGTGAGCAGCCACTGGCTGCTCACTGTTAAAATTATTATAATTTTTTTTAAAAAGGGTCCCCCCTCCCGAGCCCCAAACCCTGAGCGGCAGGTGGGGGCCCTAAATTAGAATAAGGAGGGGGGACCTATTGCCCCCCCCGGCCCCCACCCCTGAGCGGTGGGTGGGGGACCTAAATACTAATTAGGGGGGGTGGACCGAATGTCCTCCTTCCTGGCCCCCACCCCTGAGCCGGGGTTCTAGGGTTCTAAGGCCAGGGTATGTGTCACAAGAACTGTTGCATAAGAAATATCAATGTGAACCTAACCCCCTCCCACCCCCCACCCCCAACACCTCACCTTGTCAAAAATAATGGGGATTTAGTTACATTATATGATCATACATTGCATAAGCCTGTGGCAATGCCGATGTACCCCGTTTTTGGCAGATCCTATCCTGGCAAACTAATGCCTGCACTTATAATATTAACGTACTTACTTGAGAGATCCTTCCTCCTTATAAATATATATCCTGTTTGTTATTTATTTTATTTTGCACATTAAAATGCATTCTGTTTTGCAACAGTAATAAAAATGCATTTCAAATATACATATATTGCTCATATTTCTTGTTTTAATATCGTAAAATATTTTTTTTCTTGTCTTGGATATCTTGATTATTTGCAAAGGTGTAGCATGCTGTAATCATCTCTCACTTTGATCTGGTTACCATAGTTTTTCTGTGATTTCAAAAGAACCATTGTTCTAAACAATTAACCATGAAATGTCTTTGATGTGCTGAATGACTGAGTGAAGTAATTTAAAATAGTTAATTGAACTTGCTGACATTTCCTATATTCAGGTTTTTTAAATCACAATTTATATTGTACAGTTGTGTTTTATCACATGAAATATTACTGTAATATCCCTGATATTGCTTAGGATAACTGTACTAGCAATAACATTTAATCATGTATGATTACCGTTAAGAAATATGTGAATTGATTGGGTGTAATATGAGAAAAAAATGATCAGCCATGTTTAAATATATATTGCAAATATATAAAATGGAGCACAATACAAACAGCCAAAACAAAATCTCCAGACAGTCCTGCATTAAAAATTACTACATAAACGTTAAATAAAAAGAGGATAATGTGTGTAATGCATTACACACTTTATTATTATTATTTTTCTAAAGTAGTCTGAGCAAATTGTAGCTTGTAGTAAGTATGCAACTTGATTAATAAATCAAATTTAAGAACTGAATTCTAATAGATCTTGTTTAAACACTTTTTAAAAAGAACATTCCAAACCCCTAAAGCACTACAGCTTGATAAAATCTACACTTTGATTAAAGGACAGTTTGTCACTGAGCACAAAGCCCCAGCACAAAACAGAAACCTATGCTTGTCACAAAAAAAAATGGTTTCAATGCTTTACTATGAGAAACATTGTCAACACAGCATGCAGGGCCGGTGCAAGGATTTCTTCCGCCCTAGGCAAACAAAAATTTGCCGCCCACCATGTGACATCACAATGCCCCACCCATTTGATCTGCATGCATTGTCTTTTCTCTGAAAAGGCAGTGTGTTTACATTAAGCTTTAGTGGTTCTGGTGACTATAGTGTCTCTTTAATGTGAGGTAAATTAGAGGTTAGTGCCACTAATAATATACTGAATTGCCTACTTACCATCAGATGAGGACAAGAGGATGACGATGGGCTCTGGCTGCAGTCCTGGTCTGGTGTGGAACAGGCTCTCTGGAGGCTGTGTGTAACTGTGCTAACAAAAATCAATGAACAGGAAGCATCTCCATTTTTTTGGGCTCTTTACACAGCTCAAGGTTTGGGCCCCCAGTGCGTGGCCGTGAGTATGCCTTCAGGGCCCACCCATAAGTCCACCTACATGGTCCACCCATGAGTTTGCTCACAGGAAGTGGAGTGTATGTGTGTAGAGGATGTAATGTGTGTGTGTTCTTATGGAATGTAGTGTTACCAGTTTGTGTAGGGGATGTAGTGTGTGCGTATAGGAGAAGCAGCATGTTTGATTGTAAGGGAAAGAAAGCAGTGTGTGCTTGTTTGTAATAAATGCACTGTGTGTTTATGTGTGTGTGTATGTGTAAGGGATGCAGTGTGTGTATTGAAGAGATGATTTGTGTTTCTGTGTGTGTGTAAGAGAAGCAGTGTGTATTTGTGTGTGTGTGTGTGAGGGGTGCAGTGTGTGTGTAAGGAATGCAGTGCATGTGTAATGGATGCAGTGTGTGCTTCTTTGTATGTGTGCAAGGGCTGCATTGTGTGTGTGTAATGGATGCATTGTGTGTTTCTGAGTGTGTAAGGTAAGCATGCAGGGCCGTCTTTAACACAGGGCAAATGGCCCAGTTACACTTGGGGGGCACAATGCAGCTGCCCCGTGGCTCCGCCGCCCGCATCCAACAAACCACCCCCATGGGTCCGCGGTGCTGGTATTGCGGCTGCTTCGGGGCCCACACACTAAGGGGGACCACCGGGTGGCCCATACACTTTGGGCCACAAGCTGAGCATGTTTCAGCAGGGGCCTGGTCTGGCGCTGTGGACCTTTAACAGTGCAACCGGGACCCTTTATGGCAGCATGGGAGGAAGTGAAGGCCGTTAACCGGGCGGGAGGGAGGCAGAGTATGTCTGTCACAGTGTGTCTGTGTGTGTCAGTATGTCTGACACACCTGTCCCTTAGTGCTTTCCCCTGCCTTCCTGTCCCTTAGTGATCTCCCCTACCCTCCTGTCCCTTATTGATCTCCCCTGCCCTCATGTCCCTTAGTGCTCTTCCCTCCCATCCTGTCACTTAGTGATATCCCCTGCCCCCCGTTCTTAGTGCTCTCCCCTCCTGTCCCTTGGTGCCCTCCTCTGCCCCCCTGTACTTTAGTTCTCTTTTCCCCATCCCTTAGAGTTCATCCCCCCTCCCCTGTCCCCCTCTTCTCCCCCCCACCCTGTCCCTTAGTGGTCTCCTTCCCCATTTGTCCTTTATTGCTCTTCTCCTCTTCCCTCCCTGCTCTGGTGTGCCTCCTACCTCTCTTGTAGCGTGGCCGAGTGGAGCACACCGCGATACAGAAGCTTCTATTTCCTGTACCCAGCCAGACTTACAGAAAGTGCTCTTTCAGTGTGTACTTCCTGTCAGTCCAGCTGGGTACTGGAAACAGAAGCTCTGGTACTGCGGTCCGCTCCACTCAACCATGCTACACTGACTGACTTGTAGGAGAGAGCGCTGTGCGCTTCTCTCCTGCCAGCCCCTCAAACCTTGCGCCCCCTGGGCTGGTGCGCCCTAGTGGAACACGTCGGCCCTGGTTGTGCCACCTGAATCTTGCTATACAGTGCTCAGGCGGCTGCAGCATGAGGGGCGCCGCGCCGGCATCTCATACTATACGCAGGGCGCCCCCTGCTAAGCTGCGCCCTAAGCAACTGCATAAGTTGCCTATAGGAAGCGCCGGCCCTGACAGCATGGCAATTGCTGTGCATGTGCCCTACTTTTCGGGAAAAATGAATCTCCAGTACCAGCACTGGGGAGGGAATTTGGCCCAGAAGACTCCACAACACTCCAGTGTTATATTAAATGTATTTATTTATAATTAATGCATAAAGTCAAAAGAGTGCTGCACACAAGTAAGTTTACATGAGAGCTCTGTGGAGGGGGGTCCACTGCCCACCAGGAACAAGAAGAAATAGAGTTCCACAGGCATCGCAATGTAGGGTGAAGGCAAAAAAAATGATTTATTGGAGATCAAAAAGGACAAAAAAAGATACAACCTTTGGGCCTAAATTCTACTCAGTATTCATTATAATAAATTGTAAATTTAGAAAATTAATTTTAATTTTATTAAATTTTTACTATATTATCACAAACTAACATATTCAACAGGTCAAGCACAACATAAAGGCAATTTATGCATCTGGTAACATATTCCATTATCCACATAGTTTGAATTGTAAAATGAAAAACCTTTGCAAAAGTACTTTGCAATCAATTGAAAACGACAAACAACTACCTTTAGAAGAAAATAATATAGCAGACCAGCATTTATACTGCATTCTGTACATTTTCAGTAACAACCCTGTCAGAACATCCTATCATTAGCGATGTCGCGAACATAAAATTTTCCGTTCGCAAATGGCGAACGCGAACTTCCGCAAATGTTCGCGAACGGGCGAACCGGGTGAACCGCCATAGACTTCAATTGGCAGGCGAATTTTAAAACCCACAGGGACTCTTTCTGGCCACAATAGTGATTGTGGCGAAACCGACCTCGCCACGTGTCCTTGGAGGGGGCTGCTTGCCCGCCTCTTGCCTTTGGACTATGGACCAGACTTTATGTGAATGTGTTAACCCAGATAGCTATACCCTGGAGCCTATTCATATAATGAAAGACTATGGGAAAGACTTTAGCTCCATGGCAATTGTACTGTGTGAATAGGATCTGCGCGCTATTCGGTAGTTTTGTGCGCTCAGATCCCAGCTATCTGGGGATATGTGAAATGTATGTGGGTTATGGATAAAAAGTAACTTTCTGTATTTTAAAGTGTTTTATGTCTTTCTGTAACCATGTGGTTAATGGAGTCTGTCTCTGTGCTGGAGATAATTGGATTACTTCTCCAGCACAGAGAAGGCTCTGTAAAAAACAGTCTGAGCTGGAAAGCTAGGGGTTTTAAAAGATACTTTACTAACTTTTGAACCCCTGGTCTGATCCATGCCATTTTTTAATATGTTGTTCCCCTGAATGGATTGATTGTGGACATGTATTTATGTGAATGTGATGTATGGTTTTAGAGATAGGAAAGTTGTGTAAAAGTATATTTTAAACTGTATGCATAATGGGATTATGTGTCACACTAAGGGGAGGGGATGTGTGGGAGGTAACATCTATGTCATTGGTTCTTTTATGCCTCCCCCTGGGTGTGGCCTGTATGTGTGAGTTGGAAATAAAAGCCAGGCTGGATGAGCCAGTCCTCAGTTCCTGTTTAACCCTCAAAATGAAGTGTCGTCTCGTTCTTGGGGGGAATTGGATTGTAAGCTGACTGCCAGGAGTGTAAGCGGATTGTATGCTTTTCTTGTTCAGCTGTTCCAGTTCGGAGTGTTATCTTGTATCCAGTTCGGGAGTTTGGTGTTCTGCAGTAGCTGTGCTGGTCTATGGAAAAAGGGGATTATCGCCTAAACTGATTTTATTCCCTTTTATGCTGAAATGGTCCGTTACAATTGATGGCAAGCGGCGGGATCGTTCCTACAACCAGAAGGACAGCTACAGGTAACACCATCCCCTGGATTTACAAAGTGAGGGCAACGCCAGTACCCGTACAGCGTCCCCACCAGCAGTCATGTTCTATCGATATGAAGGCGTAGATTTTGATACTGAGGTACTGAGGAGAATAGCCAAATATGGCCCGAATCCCCGGAAGGAGATTGTTGATGCAGCTGTGCAGCAACTGCTTCAAGAGAACCAGAGGTCACGTGATCTCGAGCACGATTTCATCCTGGTCATGGTGAGATATGGTCAAGGAGATGAGATAGCCGATATCCTCCTCCAACACAAACCAGAGAAACCCAAAGTAGAGGACTGCATGGAGTGGTACTGGAAAGGCCCCCAGCAGGCAGGTGGAGATGGGACCGAGATCTCTCTACCGGCCCTACAGGGATGCTGGGCAGTCGGCCCAGATCCCCAGCGGCAGTGTGTGTCCCAGGGAGCAGAAGGTGCAGTCCTTCCTCCCCAGCGGCAGTGTGTACCCCAGGGAGCTGATGGTGTCGTCCATCCTCCCCAGCGGCAGTGTGTAACCCAGGGAGCAGAAGGTGCCGTCCTTCCTCCCCATCGGCAGTGTGTACCCCAGGGAGCTGATGGTGTCGTCCATCCTCCCCAGCGGCAGTGTGTGTCCCAGGGAGCAGAAGGTGCAGTCCTTCCTCCCCAGCGGCAGTGTGTACCCCAGGGAGCTGATGGTGTCGTCCATCCTCCCCAGCGGCAGTGTGTGTCCCAGGGAGCAGAAGGTGCAGTCCTTCCTCCCCAGCGGCAGTGTGTACCCCAGGGAGCTGATGGTGTCATCCATCCTCCCCAGCAGCAGTGTGTAACCCAGGGCGCTGATGGTGTCGTCCATCCTCCCCAGCGGCAGTGTGTAACCCAGGGAGCAGAAGGTGCCGTCCTTCCTCCCCAGCGGCAGTGTGTACCCCAGGGAGCTGATGGTGTCGTCCATCCTCCACAGCGGCAGTGTGTCCTGCAGGGAGCAGAGACAGTCAGTCTCGCACCCCAGCAACAGGACAAGAGCATGAAAGGGGAGACAGCTGGTCTCCCTTTCCACCAGCAGAGAGAGTGGCAGGGAGAGGAGCCTGCTAACCCCTCTCCCCAGCGCCAGTTCACCGTCCAGAGAGAGGAGCTTGATACACCCTCCAAGCCTAACCCACCAAGGGGAGATGTTCAGCCCCACAACTGTGCAGATGGGACCGTAGTCTCAGCACTTACAGCACAAGGGGTAGGGACGGTCGGTCCTGTCCCCCAGCCACAGAGCGGTGTATCCAAAGGGGAGACAGTCGGTCTCTCCCTCCGGCAGCCGAGCTATGTACCTAAAGGGGAGACAGTCAGTCTCCAGCAACCAGGCTCCAACCAGACTACTCCCGTGGTAGTGCTGGCACCAGGACAGAGTACCGCTGGTCTCTGCCCCCTCAGCAACCCACCAAGGCAGCCTACCAGTCCCCCACACAGCCGTGGTAAGACACCTGGACATGGACCAGATTCTCCCTTACCCAGGTGAAGTAACCGTTTATTGTGGGTGGGCTGTACTGCTGTTTCTGTTTTGTGGGTGGGCTGCTGGACTAACCAGGGCACTGACCGGCAGGAGGTCTGATACCCTGTTAGTCTATTTGGAAAAGGCGAGAAGTGTGGCGAAACCGACCTCGCCACGTGTCCTTGGAGGGGGCTGCTTGCCCGCCTCTTGCCTTTGGACTATGGACCAGACTTTATGTGAATGTGTTAACCCAGATAGCTATACCCTGGAGCCTATTCATATAATGAAAGACTATGGCAAAGACTTTAGCTCCATGGCAATTGTACTGTGTGAATAGGTTCTGCGCGCTATTCGGTAGTTTTGTCCGCTCAGATCCCAGCTATCTGGGGTATGTGAAATGTCTGTGGGTTATGGATAAAAAGTAACTTTCTGTATTTTACATCTTCCAACTGATGTGTAAATAACTCCTCTGACAGATCAAGTGAAGTGGCTGTGGTGCTAGTGTTGGTGGTGGCGGCAGGCGGGCGAGTGGTAACTTGAGAGGTGCCCGAAGCTAAGCTGGAGGAGGATGGTGCGTCAAGGTTCCGAGCGGAAGCTGTAGAAGATTGGGTGTCCTGTGTTAGCCAGTCAACTATGTCCTCAGAACTTTTCAAGTTCAGGGTACGTGGCCTCTGAACACTGGGCATTATTCTAGGGCCAAAGGGAATCACAGCACCACGACCACGATGGCCCCTGCGGGGTGGCCTGCCTCTGCCTGTAATTTTTTTTTTTCGATTAGTGGTACTATGCGTGCAAGCTACTGTGACAACAGATATGAGTGGCACTGTGCACTGGTAGAAGTTGGCAGAGTAGACGCTGTAGGCCTGACACACATGCTTGCAGACAAGTAACTGCTATTCAATCTATTACAGTCAAAATTTATTTTTTTTTAAATGTACACTACTGTTACACCAGATATGAGTTTCACTGGTGTGACACTGTGCCCCGGCAGGCCCTGAAACGCACACATGTGAAAGAAACTGACTGCTGTTATATTACAGTCAAAAAAGTTTTTTTTTTTTAAATGCAAGCTATTGTGACACCAGATATGAGTGGTGGCACTGGGCAAGTGGGCACAGTATACGCTGTGAGCCTGACACACACGCTGGCAGGCAGGCAACTGCAATTAGATTACACAGAAAAAAAAAAGCAGACTGATGTTCTAGCCCTAAAAAGGGCTTTTTGGGGTGCTGTCCTTACAGCAGAGATCTGATGAGTCCTTCAGGACTGTAGTGGACACTGAATACACTAGCCTAGCTATTGATTTCCCTATTAAATCAGCAGCAGCTACACTGTCCCTCCTCTCACTAAGAATGCAGCTTCCGGGAGGCGGGGCCTAGCTGTCATGGAGAAAAGACGCACTTTGTGTGAGCTCCCTCAATAGCTCACTTTAAGCAGCTATCAACAAGTGAATTTCACCCCAGAAGGGGATGACCCAGCAATGTTGCTCCTACCTGACCGACCAGACATGCTTAATAGCGGTCAGCAACTCGACAGAGTCTTACTTACCTCCACGTGGCAAGTGTGGCCTGGTGCTCACCGGGCGGGAGAGGCGGCCGATCGCCCGATCCTGGGATGCCCAGGAGCAGCTACTTCCCGGCAGGAGCTCCGTTACCCCCCCCCCCCCTCAGACTGGTGGAGGTTATCCCGGTCCACCCCTGAGAGGCTGTCTGGAGCTATTGGACGCACAGAGCACAGCCGCCCAGGCTGACATACTCATCTGCGACTCTCCCAATATGGCGGCAGCCCCGTGTCCTCCTGGTACCAGCAAAGCATGGCAGGATATTGAGTATAAGCTGGACAGACTCTTTAATCAATTTTGGAAGCAAATAACAAGCAGGAAGCCCCAACAAGCTCCACCACAGTCCCAACAAGCTCCACCACAGCCAAGCGAAGCAGTCCCCATTAAAATCCACCAACGCAAAAGGCGTCGAAGACGGGACCGGAGGCACAAACAGAAATGCAGAGCCTGCCCCACGTCAAGCACTCGCCTCCACCTTAAGCCACCACAATCTCGCACCGGACGTGAAGCACCACCGGGACAGATCCGACCACCCGACAAAACAAGCTTCCACCACCTCAAGCCGCGAACCCGGCACTCAGCCAGAGACTTGCCTTTGTTGTTCCAGGTATCAGGGACTCCCATGGTCTGCACCTGGCGCCCAGAAGGGATTGGATGAGCACAAGTAGTAAACAGCAGCCTGCCAAGCATGTCCCACTATAGCCGATCCTCCACACCATGCCTTTGATCACATGAACTGCTCTCTGCACATTAACTAATCGTAAAGTAGCAAGCGTTTAAACATGTCATTATTTCACCTCCTAAAGAGTTTATTGTCGTAGTTCCTTACATGTTAGTTCCTTTACCTTAACCGTTCATGTATTATGTTATTCACACACTTGATTTGGAGCTGCTGATATAAATACACAGTTGATAACGTGCAAGCTACACCCTAAACATGACAGCCATCTTTCACAACAATGTACTGCTATATATTCATACCCTCAGTGCAACTAGCCATGATATACGCACGTTCAGCCTAGCATGCTCAAATATAACACACTTCTGTCAAAAAAAAATAAAAAAAAAAAAAAAAAAAGAATGCAGCTTCCGAATGAATCTAAAATGGATGCTGTCTAGGAGGTGGAAGGGTCTGGGAGGGAGGGTCTGCTGCTGATTGGCTGGAATGTGTCTGCTGACTGTGAGGTACAGGGTCAAAGTTTACTCAATGATGACGAATAGGGGGCGGACCGAACATCGCATATGTTCGCCATCCGTGGCGATTGCGAACAAGCTATGTTCGCCAGGAACTATTCGCCAGCAAACTATTCGGGACATCTCTACCTATCATTGTTATTCATACTAACATATGATTTGTTTAAAGATAACGTCATATTCAGATTGTTGAATTCTATAACATGTAAAGCATTCTAAACAACTGTGTTAAACTGTCAGTGAGAATGGCCAGATTTTACTATTAACATGACGTAAAGTCATGATTTTATTAATGACACGGAGGCGAGTATTATGCATTCTATTTCTTTATTTTACTCCCAGCAGCAAGAAAAGGAAGTATGATAGAATCATAGAAAAAAACATAACAATAGCCTGGTGTCACTTGCACCAATCTGCATCCAATATTGTCCATATAGGTGTGGTGCTCCTTGACTCCTCCTCTTTCTGTGTAGATCTCGAAGACCATTATTGTAGGTTCTAAAGTATTCCAACAAAGAACACAAATTCCCAAAACAAACCCATAACTGGAAATTCAACAAGGAACAACTTCAACCGCCAACTCTCGAAGGTGTATTGAAGCTAAAAAAGAAGAAAATATATGGTAATATCGAAAGCTTGCGACTGCTAGGTAAAAACTATCAAACTCATCAACCATGTTTTTCAATCAATATAAGTATCATATAAGTTATTTATCGGATACCTTACTCACCTGCGTGCCGTGTATGACATTTGTACCTACCATGTCGTGTCATCCAAAAGGCCCAATGACTGACCTGTAACTTAACCACCAACACGGGTAGGGTGGGTTGGAATAATACTCGCCTCCGTGTCATTAATAAAATCATGACTTTACGTCATGTTAATAGTAAAATCTGGTAATTTTAGTAAAGACACGGAGGCTCCTATTGTGCTACCTGAGCAACCACCATACTGGAAATATGTTGCACCGGGCGAAAGTAGAAATTACGAAACATAGATTAATTCGACCACATAGCCGCTCGTAGGATGTCTTCCAATCTACAACCTTTCATGGAAGCCTTAGAAGCCATAGCCTCACAAATGGAGTGTAAGGAAAAAAATTAAGTGTCTGTGCTTGCCACAGACAATAACCACTTGATCCAACGAGCTAAAGTCGGAGTAGATACTGGTAGATGTGGTACTTGAAATGAGATGAATAATGGATGGAGTTGATTTGAACGGAGCAAGATCGTACAGCCCTCGTATTCCTTAAGACATAACACAGGGCACAGATTTGGGTTGTCTGGAAACGACGGGTAGAAAACCTCCTTAGTCAAGGATTTCGTCCTATGTGAAATATTAAAGGATACTCCGTTCGGAACAAAAACGCGTGCTTGCCAGTCCAACCCTCTGACATCAGCAACACGCTTACATGAAAGTAAATAAAACAGCATCATCAGCTTGGCTGATAATTGTTTAAGAGAAAGTTCATGATTCAAAGGCCAAGATTCGAGAAAATGAAAAATCAAATTAACATCCCAAAAGGAAGAATATCGAGCCAGAGGGGGTCGAGCAAATCAGATGCCTTTGAGCAAACGACAGATGTGGGCATGTTTACCTATTGGAGTACCATCCAAACCCATATGTCTCGCTGATATGGCTGATCTGTACAGGTTTATATTACGAAAGGCTTTTCCTTCTTTAAAGATCAGAGTCAGAAATTGCACGATGGATTTCACAGGAGCTTATATGGGTTCCACCGATCGCCCACGCACCAATCAGTCCACTTTCTCCAAGCCAACCCATAGGAATGTCTGGTACCTGGTGCCCAAGACTCTGCCAAGAGACTGAGTGTTGTCTGCAAAACATCCTCGAGATTCCACGATCTCCTGAAATGAGCCATGCCATCAGATGAAGAAGACCCTGGTCAATCAACTCGTGACTCACTCCTTCTGGATTGGTCAGAAGGTAGGGTATGTCCGGCAACAGCCATGGAAAATCTATCGATCTATCTATCGATCTATTTCCAATAGATGTGGAAACCAAATGTTGTGACCTCCATATAAGGGTTATCAGAACCAGAGTCCCTTTGGAATATCGAAGGAATGCAAGGGTCTGAGAGATTAGGTTGAAAGGTGGAAAAGCGTAATTCCTGCCCTTGGTCCAGTCTTGTAAGAATGCATCTGTCGCCAGAACATCTGGGTCTGGTCTCCAACTGAAGAACTGAGGAAGTTGGGTATTCAGTCGAGACGCGAAGAGATCTATATTGAAAGGCCCCCAAAGTAGAGAGAGACGTTGGAAGATCATTGGGTGGAGATGCCAATCCCCTGCGTCTCGAAGGTATCGAGAATTCCAATCTGCCATTGCATTGTCTCATCCTGGGATATATTCTGCTATTACAGATATGCTGTGTTTCAGACAATAATGCTAAAAAGCTTGAGCCATCACTGCTAGAACTTTCGATTTCGTTCCTCCTAGGTGGTTGATATAACGCACCGATGAGACATTGTCCATCTTGATTAGGATAGAACATGAGATGCCAGTGGGGGTCATGCTGCGAATGGCAAAGGATGCCCCTAACAGTTCTAGGCAGTTGATGTGTAGCAACGTTTCTTCGTTGGACCATCTGCCACCGGTGGAAACTGAACCGCAATGCGCGCCCCAGCCATGTAAGCTGGCGTCCGACTCTGATCAGATCTGGCGTAGACCCAAATATTGCCTGTCCGTTCCACGCCTCCATGTGGGCTAGCCACCATGTCAACTCCTCTCTGGAGTCTTCGTCCAGCGTAACACAGGTTTTGTACGAGTGTCCGGAGCGCAGTTATAAGGGTTTGAGCCTTTGTAGGGCACTATAAAGTAATGGGCCTGGGAAGATAGCTTGTATGGACGATGCCAATAGCCCTATGATCCTCGCAAGTTGTCTGAGGGAAATGGTCGTATGATGCATTAGTCGTCTGATTTCTTTCTTGATCTAAATCATTTTGTCTTTTGGTAGACACAACCTCTGTTGTACAGAGTCCACTTGAAATCCCAGAAATTCCATGCATTTGGAGGGTAGAAGAACTGATTTATCCCAATTCACCAAGAATCCTAAGTTTTGGAGAAGGTGGGTCGTCCAAGACAGGTGAACACATAGTTGGGATTGAGACTGAGAAAGGAGAAGGATATCGTCCAGGTAAATTATTAATCTGACCCCTCGTGTGCGCAGAAAGGCAATCACCGGCTTCAGTACCTTTGTGAAGCACCATGGAGCAGAGGACAGGCCAAATGGTAGACATACAAACCTCCACTTCATCCTTGCCACTGAAACTGCAGTAGGTTTTGATGCGCTTCTGCGACAGGCATTGTCAGATAAGCATCCCGTAAATCTCTTTTGACCAACCAATCTGATGGTAGTAGGATGTCCCGAAGGATACCCTCCATTTTGAAGTGGTGGTATTGGAAAAACACATTTAGGGGTCGGAGATTGATAACTGGGCGTACCCCGCCCCCTTTCTTGGGGACCAGAAACAGGTTGCTCACAAACCCTTTTGTGTCCCACGGGATTTGTCGAATAGTGTGTTTTGACGCCAAATCTGCGATATCTGCCGAGATCATCGTGTGGGTTGGGCTGTGGGCATTCCGCTCGTAGTTTATTACGCCCCTCCTTGTATAAAGGTTTCCGCACTCTTAGCGCGTGATATCTCGCGATGTGCTCAGGAGGCTTCCATTCCGCTGAGCGAGGGTGACCGAGATCATCCGGGTCAAACAATGGGTTACCATGAGGGTCCCGAAGACCGTCGCCCTCGCCCGATCCGGTAGGCTCAGCGCCCTGAGCCGTAACCTTCTGGGTCACAGTGATTGCTTTCACATCAGACCAGGAATCGTAATTGTCCGCACCATACTGATTTATATATGAATCATCATACTCCTCCTCCAAACTCTGGTCCGAATCGGACGAGTCCTCATGTGCACGTGCCCGCTTCCATGATCTGGCCAATTTTGCCTGAGGCGTGTCATTCAGTGCAGACCGAACCTGCAGTTCTGAAGGGGAAACAATATGTTTGCTTTGAACCAAAGCTTTGCGTCCCAGTTGTGCCACATTAGTGGTACCCGGGTTTCGTGTGCCCTGAGGGTCACTACCCTGAGTCTGCAGCAATGCTTGGGTTATAGAATGTGTGATAGAGGATGACATGACCCCCATCGCGGAGGCCAAAGCCTTCTTGATGGATTGTGCCATCGTAGAATCGAGGAGGGATTGAAATTCCTCCGATGCCATGAGGCTGGCGTCATCCCTAAATTCCCTGCCTGAGGAGGGAAACCTTGGTGTGGGACATACCGACCCTGCAGGTCTCTCAGTCTGATCCTGCATCCTAGCATAAGCAATACGTACTATCTGCCCACAGGGAAATATACTTCCAATCACACTCAGGATCAAATTTACTGGGCCCAATAAATCAATGCTACTAGCAGTAGCTCAATGATTAAGAAAAACAGTACCTCAAGTGACCTGTAGGGAAAAAATAATACTAGCTAAGGCTAAGAACAAAAGGTGTCAGGATAGAGTAATCCTCGACACCAACACTTACAGTTTGAACAGCAATTAACAGCAATAAACAGCAATAATGCTCAGTATGGGTCTGGGAGTGCACCAGGAGGGTGGAAGAGACCGTTATCCACCTTAAACATCGATGCGCAGCAATTTCCCTCCGAAACCGCACTTAAAATGGCCGCCGCAAGTGAAATATACAGATGCGGCGATGGAAAGCAAAAAGATGGCCTCCGCGGCGCGAACTGCGCATGCGCGGCAGCTAGGATTTTGGAAATCTGGTATATGAACCATTGCGCATGCACAGACTGCACGAAACCGCGGACTAGACCGTGGACATTCACGGTAAGCAGCTAGGGAGCCCAGCTGCACCACCAATGAGGCTGACAGTGGGAAAACAATTACCCAGAAGTATGGGCATGAGGGAAAACAAGGGTCCCAGAGACCCCAATAAGCAGCACTCCCAGACACCAGCAGGACTCATAAACCAGCAATAATAGTGAGCAATAAACATACACTAATACATAAATCTGCACAAAAAGCACACATATATGTTTAACATTAAAGGAGTAGCAAGAGATGAAGTTCATAACTGGTCTGAGGGAGCAGCAAGAAAGAGGAGGGGTCAAGGAGCACCACACCCATATGGACAATATTGGATTCTGATTGGTGCCAGTGTTACCAGGCTATTGTTATGTTTTTTTTCTATGATTCTATCATACTTCCTTTTCTTGCTGCTGGGAGTAAAATAAAGAAAGAGAATGCATAATACTCGCCTCCGTGTCTTTAATAAAATTATTTAATATGTTGTGTCATGAATGTGGTTTAGAGAAACACTACAAGGAACATAGCAACTACAATGCACTGTAGTGGTTACGGTACCATGAGTGCCCTAAAGTAATGTAATTAGTCAAATCATCTGCTAATAGTTTGATTTATTATCCTGGGCCCTGTTTCCTGACGCTCCTATTCTGGTATAGAGAGCCAGAAGCAAGTTGTTTTAGCTCTCCCGAGCTAAAATGTGCCATGCAGGATCAAATCATTGTCTGGGAGCATCAGCTGATTCCTCTCAGTCAATGAGCTTAGTGTATCCAAGCATAGCTCAGACAGAGAGCCTTTTTTTGCAGAGGAGCAAGAAGCACAACCTAGCAGGAATGGAGTTAGCTAGGGTTATTGGGGAAGTGGTGATAGGGCACTGCTGGCACCATAACCACTGCAGCTCAAATTTGATTTCTGAATTACATATCAGGGCATGCGTTTGTGGGATATTCTTAGCACTCCCATGTGTTTGCATCTGTTGGTTTTTTAATTGGATTTATATTTGAAGCAATTTAAAAGTAAGATAGGTATAATTTTTTAGCTATGGACAAGGCTGGTTACTGGGCATCAACCTAAATATGCATAGCTGGGTCATCCTAATGATTGATATGAAATAATTTTATTAAACTGATAACCTTGCTTGTAGTTCTACTTAAACATAGCAGGCATTTAGCAGACATTAGTATATATTTTTTGCTTCTGGTTCTTAAAACAGCTGAAGCTGTTGGAAAGATGAACCTTTGTTTCTAGAAGTCTTGAGTGATATTCTGAAAGGTACTAGCATTGTCAAGCAAAGTGGCAGGAGATTGAAGATACTCTCTTGGTATTTGCAAAGAGAACTAAGATATTGGAGAAATGTCTAAGCTTACCAAAGGAGAAGGTATAAGCTTAGAACGGGGGTGCCCAAAAGGAATATCCCCAGATGTTAAATTAGAACTCTGATGCTGCTTTGCATGCCTTTAGAATGGCAAAGCATCATTGATGCTGTAATTTTACATTATTTGGAGATTATTTGTAATTACATAATTACATAGTTGAAAAGAGACTTGCGTCCATCAAGTCCATCAAGGTCAAACACATGGGGGGAGCTGGGGGATTGAGACAAATGGGGAAGCTGTGAGAAATAGACACGTGGGGTAAGCTGGGGGAATGAGACACATAGGGGACTGGAGGAATGAGACACATTGGGGTGAGCTAGGTGAATGAGGCACATTGAGGTCAGCTGTGGGAATTAGTCACATGGGGGAAGCTGGGGGAATGAGACACATAGGGGACTGGAGGAATGAGACACATTGGGGTGAGCTAGGTGAGTGAGGCAAGTTGGGGTGAGATGTGGGAATGAGACATATGTGGGGAGTGGAGGAATGAGACACACGGGGGGAGCTGGGGGAATGAGACACAAGGGGGACTGGTGGAATGAGACACATGGGGACTGTAGGAATGAGATACATGGGGAGCTGTGGTAATGAGACACTTTGGAGGGAGCTGTAGGAATGAGAAACATTGAGGAGAGCTGGATGAATGAAATACATGGGGGTCTGGGGGAATACGACATATGTTGGTCATGGGGAATGAGACACATATGGGCTGGTAAATGAGACACATGAATAAAGGGGTTGGAGAGCAAATGAGACACATGAAGGGGCTGGGGGAAATGAGCCACTTTGAGGGTCTGTTGAGACAAAATGAGACACGTGGAATGGAGAGTCTGGAGGGGGACACAAAGAGATGGGGAGAGGCTGAGGGAGAAAGAGACAAGGTGCGAGGTGGGGAAGAGACAGAGAGGGGAACAGAAGGCGCAAAAGAGACAGACAGGGGCTGGGAAGGGGTAAGAGAGACAGACATGGGCTGGGGGAGACACTCAGAGACATGACAAAGAGATACAGAGGGGCTGTGGGGAAAAAGAGACAAAGTGCTGTGGGACAGAGATGGGGCTGGGGGTTAAAGAGACACGGAGGGGATGCATAAGGGGAAAAGAGATATAGAAAAGGGGGTGCAAAATTCTAGAGGGGGATTAAGGGACCCCCAGGTGAAGATGTTGAGTGCGCATGAGTTTCAGCTATTTGGGCCTAAATGCTTGTAGTGGCACCTCAATGAGGGGCATTGGAAACTGATGTGCATGTGCATGCATCCAAATGCTTCAGTAATGCACACATTTCAATGCAGTTTTACTCGGTCAGAGCAGCAGAATTGCTTTAGGAAGACAGCCACTACATGTGTATTTAACCCTCGATGTAAACATTTCAAATTGCAGGGTTAAAAATAAAGGGCAACCGCACTCAGACCACTTCATTGAGATGAAGTGGTCTGGGTGACTTCAGTGAACCTTTAAGTATCATTATCATTTATAAAGCGGATCCGCTATATATTTTAATAGAAAATACTGTTTATCTTATACAAGAATAAAAATAGATAAATTAAAGACTACAACATTTCATTATCACGCGCCATGTTTCAGGCAGATTCTTCTTTATATGTGATAAGATTTTTTTTTTGTATCTGTAGGAAGTATGTCCACATACAGACATAAGTTATTATAATATGCATCCCCCAAAATACAATCAGATTCTTTAGGAATACCCATAAGCAGGGTATTGTCCATTTTGGTATATTTTATTTTCGTCATGTATGAAGCAAAAACTGTATCGATACATAAATGCTAATATTTCAGAATGTGAGTCTTCATGCCATGGTCTGTTTGTACTTTAAAAAAATGTTTTTATGGGCATGGAAATAAAATTGAAAATGTTTTTTTTTTTTTTTTTTTTTAAAGCAAAGATAACAAGACTTTTGATGAGCACTGGACACTTTATAATTGCCAACAAATCATTTTAGTCTCTTGCACTAAAGACATGTGTAAAGTGAATAATCGTCACATAAAATGTGTTGTGAAACGGATAGAATTAAAAGTGTTTTGTTCCTAAATAATTGTTCTATTGAGCAGTGAATTATAATCTACCATTTGCACCATGATTTCTTCGTTTCGTAAAGAAATTAGTTACTGATTCATTTATAATACATGTTAAGATTTCTATAGCACTTACTATGTCTAATTGTACTCTCCTGTATTGCAGAATATGAACTGGACTTTAGATTAAAATGAGAAATGACATTAAAATCGAGTGTGTATTTTAAATTTAATTTACATTACATTTCTCAAATAAGAAAATTATCATAACCTGCACATAAATTTCCTTCTGATTACGGCTATTAGCTTAGTTGAATATTCCAATATTTGATGTTTGTTGATTTTCTGTGTTGTTTAATCACAGAGCAGATAGAGTATTATATTAAAAGGCAATTTTCCTAAAGTAATTACAAAGCCCCAAATGTATTTCTGAGAAAAAAAAAAGCGTTTGTTCCTGATTAAAAAAATATGGGCGCACAATAATTGCTATGCTGTGGCGAAGCTGTCCAGAAGTTAAGTGCACCCAAGAGATTTACTTGGCAAATATTCTAATTAATGCAAAAGTAGAAAGCAAGCTAATCTGCATAATTCATTCATTGAAAATGATGAATCACACATACTGTCTGAGTTGATAGCAACATTAGAGATTAAAAGCGAATAAAAAGATGCCACTACAAAATATATACACTGAAGCAAAATGTGCAATTGCACTTGTAAAAAGCAATAAGAAATAACAATAACGCGCTAAAGCAAAAAAGTAATTTAGAGTTCATGTGAATGAAGTGTATTTTTAATTCTTGCAAGTTTGTGGACTGGTAGATAGGAATCCAAACACCTACTAAACCACCTCACTAAAGAGTGAATTGCTGTGAATTGACTCCACAGATTCCACAAAGTAATAACAAATCCAATATTTCATGGTAAACTACTATTGTCTTTAATTTCCTTCCACCGATGCTCTCCACCTGAATGAACACTTTTGGAATCACTCTGATGGAACCACATTCTCTAATTTGCATTGCCTACAGTCCCCCTGGGTAAGGCAGCGTGCCTTTAGAGAATGCCGCACACTTTTCATTTTGTCCAGGTACACGAGAGGACATACTAAATGAATGTGGTATATCCTTTGTATTACAGACGCCAGATTTAACTAGGGAACATTATCCACGGAATGTAGGTATTATAACCAGATACTGCATTAATGCATGCATTCTGCTGTTATCTGGGGATTATTTATTCACAATAATACACTAAGAGGGACATTTGAAAATACGTATTTAAATTTTAATTTGACACCCATTGTATGTTTTCTAGTGTATAATACAATCTGATTCTTTAAAGGAACACCCCGCAAACCTAAAGCAATTTAGCTTGCTTTTTTCATTTAAAAAAAAAGTGCAGGTTTCAATAGAAAATGGCACTTTTATAGATTAATCTTGTAAAATCCTTGAACTTCAGACCTTGAACCATTCCCATTCAGTAAGTTCCTGTTACGTCCTGGTTGAATAGCACAGTGGAGCTAAATTCAAGAGGCAGTCAGTTGCCTAGTGCACCTGTCTTGCAAAGACTTCTCACTGAGCTGCATTGGGAAGTCTGTGATTGGACACACAAAAAGAGTGTGGACTCTGGAGGAAAGGGATGGGGGGTTCAAAGGCTGCAGTCAAGAGAGATGCAGCTTTTGCAAGCTGTTATAAGATAATTGTCCAGTGGAAAAAAACTCCATAATTAACCTCTTACCGATAGATGACGGACCCAATCCCTCATGTTGGGAAAGCAGTTAACACCGGATGACGGACTGGGTCTGTCATGCGGTAAAGTTAACCCCAGATCGCCACGATCGCGGCGATCGCGTGTTTAATGCTCCTCCGGTATGCCTCTGTCTTGAACAAAAATTAAATTAGTTTAAAATCCCACCCCCCTTTACCCATTTTAAATAAAAAAAATAACCCATTCCCTGCCAATTGATCACTGAATACAGTGATCAATTGGAAGGGACTACATTTTACTGTAATCTGATTACAGAGTCAATTTTTATTTTTTTGTAACCCTCATGGGTTAATTTTATTTTATTAATTAATTTAAATATATCAAAATGATATATCTAGCTAGCTGGTGTGGGTGTAGGTTAGTGGGGAATTGGGGAATTTGGTGTTAGCTAGGGCTTAACATTAAAAAATTTTGTAAAAAAGTTTTAAAAATATATATTTTTTAATAACGTTTTAAAAAAATCCCACCCCCCTTTACCCAGTCCAAATAAAAATTAACCTTTCCATGCCAGTTGATCACTATCTACAGTGATCAAAATACAGATCACAGTATTATACTTTGATCTGTTTTTTTTTTAACCCCTTAGGGTAATTTTTTGTGTTTTTTTAACCCTCAGGGGTTCAATTTATTTAATTAATTAATTTAAATATTTTAAAATTATATATTTTGTTAGATGGGGTGGGTGGGAGTTATGGGAAATTGCAGAATTTACGGATAGTGCTGCTTACTGACAGTTAGGGGTTAACGGTAAAAAAAGTTTATAAAAATGTTAAATCTGTAAATATAAGTTTTAAGAAAGTTTAGAACGTTTACAAAATGTATAAGCAAAAAAAAGTTTTAAAACGAGTTTAACCCCTTAAGGACCAAACTTCTGGAATAAAAGGGAATCATGACATGTCACACATGTCATGTGTACTTAAGGTGTTAAAAAAACAAGTTTAAAAAAGTAAAAAAATACATTTAAAAATGCTCATTACCACTACACCTAGAACAAACTAGAGAAAAAATGATCCCACGCTAAGGTTCAAATTATGCCTTTTGAATTACCACAGGGTGTATTCTTTAATAAATAGTATGTGTTTGTGGGGAAGTTTGACTAACCAACCAGCTAAACTACTCCTAAATGGAACATGGACACAACGTAAAACTTAGAAAAAAATGAATGGCTGCGTCTCAAATGTGCCCCTTCAACATCCACATATACCTGGAAAGGTACATACGGGGGTATTGCTGTACTCAGGCGACATAGCTGAGCAACATATGTAGTATTATACAGTAGAGATGTCCCGATTCCCGAATAGTTCGCTGGCGAATAGTTCCTGGCGAACATAGCTTGTTCACGTTCACCACGGCGGGCAAACATATGCGATGTTCGGTCCGCCCCCTATTCGTCATCATTGAGTAAACTTTGACCCTGTACCTCACAGTCAGCAGACACCTTCTAGCCAATCAGCAGCAGACCCTCCCTCCCAGACCCTCCCACCTCCTGGACAGCATCCATTTTAGATTCATTCGGAAGCTGCATTCTTTTTTTTTTTTTAGACAGAAGTGTGTTATATTTGAGCATGCTAGGCTGAACGTGCGTATATCATGGCTAGTTGCACTGAGGGTATGAGTATATAGCAGTACATTGTTGTGAAAGATGGCTGTCATGTTTAGGGTGTAGCTTGCACGTTATCAACTGTGTATTTATATCAGCAGCTCCACCACTAGTTATAAATCAAGTGTGAGTCGCCCCTTGAGATGAGACTAGTGAATAACATAATACATGAACGGTTAAGGTAAAGGCATGTAAGGAACTATGACAATAAACTCTTTAGGAGGTGAAATAATGACATGTTTAAACGCTTGCTACTTTACGATTAGTTAATGTGCAGAGAGCAGTTCATGTGATCAAAGGCATGGTATGGAGGATCAGCTATAGTGGGACATGCTTGGCAGGCTGCTGTTTACTACTTGTGCTCATCCGATCCCTTCTGGGTGCCAGGTGCAGACCCTGGGAGTCCCTGATACCTGGAACAACAAAGGCAAGTCTCTGGCTGAGTGCCGGGTTCGCGGCTTGAGGTGGTGGAAGCTTGTTTTGTCGGGTGGTCGGATCTGTCCCGGTGGTGCTTCACGTCCGGTGCGGGATTGTGGTGGCTTAAGGTGGAGGCGAGTGCTTGACGTGGGGCAGGCTCTGCATTTCTGTTTGTGCCTCCGGTCCCGTCTTCGACGCCTTTTGCGTTGGTGGATTTTAATGGGGACTGCTTCGCTTAGCTGTGGTGGAGCTTGTTGGGGCTGTGGTGGAGCTTGTTGGGGCTTCCTGCTTGTTATTTGCTTCCAAAATTGATTAAAGAGTCTGTTTAGCTTAGACTCAATATCCTGCCATGCTTTGCTGGTACCAGGAGGACACGCGGCTGCCGCCATATTGGGAGTATGTCAGCCTGGGCGGCTGTGCTCTGTGCGTCCATTAGCTCCAGACAGCCTCTCTGGGGTGGACCGGGATAACCCCCACCGGTCCGAGGGGGGGGGGGGTTAAGGAGCTCCTGCCGGGAAGTAGCTTCTCCTGGGCATCCCAGGATCGGGAGATCGGCCGCCTCTCCCGCCCGGTGAGCACCAGGCCACACTTGCCACGCGGAGGTAAGTAAGACTCTGTCGAATTGCTGACCGCTATTAAGCATGTCGGGTCGGTCAGGTAGGAGCAACATTGCTGGGTCATACCCTTCTGGTGTGAAATTGCTTGTTGATAGCTGCTTAAAGTGAGATATTGAGGGAGCTCACACGAAGTGCGTCTTTCCTCCATGACAGCTAGGCCCCGCCCCCCGGAAGCTGCATTCTTAGTGAGAGGAGGGACAGTGTGGCTGCTGCTGATTTAATAGAGAAATCGATAGCTAGGCTAGTGTATTCAGTGTCCACTACAGTCCTGAAGGACTCATCTGATCTCTGCTGTAAGGACAGCACCCCAAAAAGCCCCTTTTAGGGCTAGAACATCAGTCTGCTTTTTTTTTTCCTGTGTAATCTAATTGCAGTTGCCTGCCTGCCAGCGTGTGTCAGGCTCACAGCGTATACTGTCCCCACTTGACCAGTGCCACCACTCACATCTGGTGTCACAATAGCTTGCATTTAAAAAAAACAAAACTTTTTTGACTGTAATATAATAGCAGTCAGTTTCCTTCACACGTGTGCGTTTCAGGGCCTGCCAGGGCACAGTGTCACACCAGTGCAACTCATATCTGGTGTAACAGTAGTGTACATTAAAAAAAAAACTAGAAATTTGACTGTGAAATAATAGCAGTCAGTTTCCTTCACACGTGTGCGTTTCAGGGCCTGCCAGGGTACAGTGTCACACCAGTGCAACTCATATCTGGTGTAACAGTAGTGTACATTAAAAAAAAAAACTAGAAATTTGACTGTGAAATAATAGCAGTCAGTTTCCTTCACACGTGTGCGTTTCAGGGCCTGCCAGGGTACAGTGTCACACCAGTGCAACTCATATCTGGTGTAACAGTAGTGTACATTTAAAAAAAAAAAAATTTTGACTGTAATAGCTTGAATAGCAGTTAGTTGTCTGCAAGCGTGTGTGTCAGGCCTACAGCGTCTACTCTGCCAACTTCTGCCAGTGCACAGTGCCACTCATATCTGTTGTCACAGTAGCTTGCATGCATAATAACACTAATCGAAAAAAAATGACAGGCAGAGGCAGGCCACCCCGCAGGGGCCGTCGTGGTCGTGGTGCTGTGATTCCCTTTGGCCCTAGAATAATGCCCAGTGTTCAGAGGCCACGTACCCTGAACTCGAAAAGTTCTGAGGACATAGTTGACTGACTAACACAGGACACCCAATCTTCTACAGCTTCCGCTCGGAACCTTGACGCACCATCCTCCTCCAGCTTAGCTTCGGGCACCTCTCAAGTTACCACTCACCCGCCTGTCGCCACCACCAACACTAGCACCACAGCCGCTTCACTTGATCTGTCAGAGGAGTTATTTACAGATCAGTTGGAAGAAATGAGTGATGCGCAACCATTATTGCCAGAGGATGTAGATAACAGGGATATGTCTCAGTCAGGCAGTATTACACACATGGACGTACGGTGTGATGATGATGATGTTGTACCCGCTGCTGCTTCCTTTGCTGAGATGTCAGATACAAGTGAAGCAGTTGATGATGACGATGCGTCCGTGGATGTCACGTGGGTGCCCGCTAGAAGAGAAGAAAAACAGGGGGAAAGTTCCGATGGGGAGACAGAGAGGAGGAGGAGACGAGTTGGAAGCAGGAGGAGGTCGTCGCAAGGAGCTAGTGGCACAGTCAGGCAGCATGCATCGGCACCCGGGGTCAGCTTTTACCATACAAGCTGGTTGAGTCTGAGGCGTTCCAAATATTTGTAGCTATTGGGACACCGCAGTGGAAGGTACCTGGCCGAAATTTCTTTGCACAAAAGGCAATCCCCAACCTGTATTCGATTGTGCAAAAGGAAGTAATGGCATGTCTGGCACACAGTGTTGGGGCAAGGGTCCATCTGACCACTGATACCTGGTCTGAAAAGCAAGGTCAGGGCAGGTATATCACCTACACTGCGCATTGGGTAAACCTGCTATCGGCTGCCAAGCATGGAATGAAGAAATTTGTTGACGGCATTGAATTTGGGCAAGTTGACACATGTGCCGTGCATGGCACATGTGTGTAATCTGATCGTACAACGTTTGTGCATAAGTACCCAGGCTTACAGGACGTCCTGAAGAAGGCCAGGAAGGTATGTGGCCATTTCTGGCATTCCTACACGGCCATGGCGCACTTTTCAGATATCCAGTGGCGAAACAACATGCCAGTGAGGCGCTTGATTTGCGACAGCCCGACACGTTGGAATTCAACACTCCTAATGTTCGACCGCCTGCTCCAACAAGAAAAAGCCGTTAACGACTATTTGTATGACCGGGGTGCTAGGACAGCCTCTGCGGAGCTGGGAATTTTTTTGCCACGTTACTGGACAATCATGCGCAATGCCTGTAGGCTCATGCGTCCTTTTGAGGAGGTGACAAACCCAGTCAGTCGCACCTAAGGCACCATCAGCGACATCATACCATTTGTTTTCTTCCTGGAGCGTGCCCTGCGAAGAGTGCTGGATCAGGTCGTAGATGAGCGTGAAGAGGAAGAGGAAGAGTTGTGGTTACCATCACCACCAGAAACAGCCTTATCAGCATCGCTTGCTGGACCTGCGGCAACGCTGGAAGAGGATTGTGAGTAAGAGGAGTCAGAGGAGGAATGTGGCTTTGAGGAGGAGGAGGAAGACCAACCACAACAGGCATCCCAGGGTGCTTGTTGTCACCTATCTGGTACCCGTGGTGTTGTACGTGGCTGGGGGGAAGAACATACCTTCAGTGAGATGACTGAGGACAAGGAACGGGACATGAGTAGCTCAGCATCCAACCTTGTGCAAATGGTTTCATGCTGTCATGCCTGTTGAGGGACCCTCGTATAAAAAGGCTGAAGGAGAACGACCTGTACTGGGTGTCCACGCTACTAGACCCCCGGTATAAGCAGAAAGTGCCTGAAATGTTACCGAATTACCGCAAGTCGGAAAGGATGCAGCAGTTCCAAAATAAATTAAAAAGTATGCTTTACACAGCGTATAAGGGTGATGTTACAGCACAACGGGAATCTAACAGGGGAAGAGGTGAAAGTAATCCTCCTCCTCCCACGACCACGCCGGCAAGGACAGGACGCTTTACAGACGTGTTGTTGATGGAGGACATGTGGAGCTTTTTAAGTCCTACGCATCGCCACAGCCCTTCCGGGTCCACCCTCAAAGAACGACTCGACCGACAGGTAGCAGACTACCTTGCAGATATCGACACTCTGAGGAGCGATGAACCCCTTGACTACTGGGTGTGCAGGCTTGACCTGTGGCCTAAGCTATCCCAATTTGCGATAGAACTTCTGGCCTGCCCCGCTTCAAGTGTCCTGACAGAAAGGACCTTCAGTGCAGCAGGAGATATTGTCACTGAGAAGAGAAATAGCCTAGGTGAAAAAAGTCTAGATTACCTTACCTTTATTAAGATGAAAGAGGGACGGATCCCTAAGGGACTGACAGTGGGCGATACATTTGACTAAAAAAGGCCTGATGAGGGGGACGTAACAGGAATTAAACTGATAAGAATAGTACTACTTAACACACCACTCCTATCTGGTGGCACATTAGATTGCATGCGCAGTTCCCCAAATTTGAAGTAGAAGGACCGATCAAGCATCTTTTTCCATCTCCCGGTTCCTAAAATCGATGCCATATACATGTCCCCTGATAGGGGACGTAACAGGGATTAAACTGATAGGAATAGTACTACTTAACACACCTTATAATAATGCAGAGAGAGGCAACGCAGAGAGAGAAGTCTGAAGAAGAGGAGTCAGAGGAGGAAGGTGACTTTGAGGAGGTGGAAGACCAAACACAGCAGGGGTCCCAGGGGGCTTGTTGTCACCTTTCGGGACCCTTGGTGTTGTACGTGGCTGGGTGGAGGAAGAGACCTTCAATGACATCAGTGAGGACAAGGAACGGGACATGGCTAGCTTGGTATCCAACCTTGTGCAAATGGGGAGTTTGCGGTTGTGCAAATGGACTGTTTGCGGTTGTTTGCGGTGCGTTAAACGGGGAGTTTGGTCTGTCACTGTGAAGCGGGCATAACCCTTACACTACCTGATCGATACAACATCATACCTGATGTTTTAAAGCACGTTATTCCAAACAATTTAGGAATGTTTGGTGATTTATGCCCTTTATGGATTAAAACCAGACTCTGCATCAACTATGTCATTTTCCATGGCAGTTTTGCCATGGATCCCCCTCCGGCATGCCACAGTCCAGGTGTTAGTCCCCTTGAAACAACTTTCCCATCACTATTGTGACCAGAAAGAGTCCCTGTGGGTTTTAAAATTCGCCTGCCCATTGAAGTCTATGGCGGTTCGCCTGTTCGCGAACATTTGCGGAAGTTCGCGTTCGCCATTCGCGAACAGAACATTTTATGTTCGCGACATTACTATTAGGCAACAATGTACAATTCCAATCAGCAGTTACTAAGGCACATAAGGTATTGCCATGCATAAAAATGGGCATTAGTTCTCAGGATAAAAATATAATTGTACTCACTGGTAAGACAAAGCCTTGATTATGTGCAATTTTGGGCACCAGTTCTAAAGATAAATATTTTGGCACTAGAAAAGGTGGAGGCGGGCTACGTTTTAGTTATGAAGGAGGTTAACAAATTTAAATCAGTTTAGAAAAATGGCATCTCACAAGGCATATAAGAGCATTATACAACTATATTCGGGGCCGATGCTAACCATTGTCTGAAAATATATTCCTAAACAAGGCTGTACATAGAACATGAGATCACACATTTAGACTGGAAGAAAAGAGATTTAGTCTAAGGCAAAGGAAATGATTTTTTTGCAGTAAGGACAATAAGAATGTAGAATTCTCAGCCTGAAGAGGTGCTTTTATCAAAGTCTGTACAGATGTTTAAAGAGCAACTGGATGAATACTTGCAAAAACATAATATTCAAGCAAATATCTTGCCATTAAAGAGCCAAGGCAGACAGCAGTTCATCAAACAAAGAAGAATATTATCCACTTTAAGAGGATATTCAACCAAATATGCAGATTATAATATTATTAGGATGCCATGCATGGTTTGAAACATAGCCTTATAGTTTGTGCTAGTGAATTGGTAATTGAGAAAACACTTTTAAGTCATTAGTTTAGCTGTAAAGGGTTACTCCAAATATCATAACCCCTATTATTTGCTGTAGTTGTAATGATGCTAGTAGTACTCTGCTGTTGTTCTTGCAGCGATCTACCCTTTTACCTAGTTGCTGCCACACACTAAGCCTCTTCTAAAGTCCAGCTACAGGAGCCAAATGTAGATCCCAACAGTCATTCATTAGTTGAGAGCATCAGCCGAGCACTCTCAGCCAATGAATAACCCTCTGTGTACAGAATATGAGTATGAATTGATATGACCCCGGAATGGACTAATGCTGGTGCCAGAGGTGGAGTTTCACCTTCAGCAGCATGCAGCAATCTAAAATATTCCTGTATGTGTGTTGTTATAAACTGAAACACTGCAAATAGAAACTCCAAGCATTATGAATGCTTCAAAACACTAAATGTGTCATGGTGCTTGGAGTAATCCTTTAAAGGTGGCATAAAAATAGTTACACATATAAATGGACCATATTTTTTAATATGGACAAATGTTTCTTTTTTACTTTCCCCTTTTATCCATACAATATCTCAATTTGGCTTCTTGCTGGTAATTGTATTTTAATTTAAATGCAATTTTTTGTGTTTTTACCGTATGGTTACAAAGTACGTTTTTACCAAAATATATATGCCAGTGTACCAATCCTTATTATGAAAATGGTTCCTTATTGTCTTGCTTCGTGCCATCTTCTATTAGGGCAATAGTACTATGCCCACCATATGAATCTGCTAGTCATGCCCAAATGACTATGAATAGCAAGGGTGATAAAGCAATTACACTTGGCAGGCTTTTAGAGATCTTTAGTACAGATGTATCCTAATTGTGGTAGCTATTAAGGTGGCAGACGGCTTGGATTTTATTGCACAAGATATTGACAAATATATATCTATTAAATTAACTTGGTGATTGTCAGTATATTTATATCAGCAGACATTTTGTGTTAAGACAGAATTTTTTTTTTTTTTATTTATTTATTTTTTTTTAACATCAGATATTGGTATTTGATTGATATTTTTTTTTTATAAAATGCTGTAATATCAGATACCCTATCATCATTTGTTAAAACAATTATTTTATAATTTCGTTCTTGTTACAATATATATTTAATCGTGGTGACATAGCTACAGTCCATCTCAAGTAGACATCCATTCATACTAAATTCATACATTCTTGAGCGCTATCGGGGGGGGGGGGGGGGGAAGGGAAGGGAACTGCCAACTAAGCCGCCTCCAAAGCATCCTTGACATTCTCCCAGGGGTTCCATATTCTATAATAATCCTGTTTTTTCCCCATATTGACATACACTGCTTTTTCCATCGTTTTTTTAAATTGTACCTGTACCTGTATCTCCGTCCATGATGGGGTTATACTAGTTTTCCATCTCCTAGCTAGACAGATTTTTGATGCCATTAAAATCTGTATCGTCAGACTATGAGAATAGATATTGCTATCTGGAAAGTCTAAATGAAATAGGAATAAGTAAGAGGTTAAACGAATTTGCATTCCATAGATTCTACCTATCACTAATTCCAATTTGTTTTTCACTGTTTGAAGCATAGGGCAATCCCACCATATATGCAAATGTGTGCCCGTAAACCTGTTACATCGCCAGCAGATGTCACTTGAACCAGTTTGAAATTTAAAAAGTTTTACTGGTACCATGTACCACCGATGTAGAATCTTTATATAATTCTCATGAATAATAATATTATGTATTGTTTTTTTTGTTAATTTAAATGCTTTTGCCCATTCTTCTTCAGTGAAAACTTTTTTTATTTCTTGTTCCCAGCTACTGATTTTGTTTAATTTGTTCCTAGGAATATAGTCATATAATATTTTATTTATTTTTGAAATTAACTTATCTTTCCCCCTTATCGATATAATTTTATCGAAAAGATCTTCTTCAATACACTTGTTTTTCAGGGTGTTTCTTATTTTTTGGTAAGCCAGAAACTCAGATTTTAAAGGGGTATTTAATTCATATATTTCTTGAAAAGACTTTATGTTATTATCTATATAAAGGTCTCCCATGACTTTATATCCTTCCTGTTTCCATTTACTCAAGTTTATATCACTTACATATCCCTTCAAAACATCTATTGGGGCGGATGCTGATATATTGTTTTCAATTTTATATCTTTTTTTTAGGTAGTTCATATAATGATGTAGTTCTATCAAGATATTATTATGTACCTTTAATTCCTTAAAGGCTATTTTATCCAGCCAGATTAAAGCAGTTGCATCTATATTTTTCGATAGTCGTTCTATATTTACCCAGGATTTTTGTTCCGAGTCTGTAAACATTGTATTAATTAGATGCATAATCATAATTGCATCGTGTCTCATTATTAAATCAGGAAAAGATACCCCTCCTTCATTTTGTCTACGGCTTAACAATTGGTGTGATGTTCTTGGCTTTTTAGATCCCCATACAAATTTCAGGAAGGCTACATGAAACTCTAGCAGTATTTTTTTTGGTATCCTCATTGGGATTGATCTCATTAAGTATTCAAGTTTGGGTAATACATAATCTTTAATCACACTTATTCTCCCCATCCATGAAATATATATAGGTTTCCATATGGATAGTGTGTTTTTTATATCCTGGAGAAGAGGTAGATAGTTTTTCTCAATAATTTTATTCCAATTAAAATCCAATCTAACTCCCAAATATTCAATAAATTCAGATGACCACTTAAATTTGTACTTATCTTTTAAAATAGAGATCCGATTCTGAGATGTTATAGTATAGAACAAGAGATTTTGACATATTGATTTTATAGTTTGAGAATAGGCTGAATTGATCAATACACGGAATTACTGCTGGGATAGATGTGTTAGGTAAGGATAGTGTAAGAATCACATCATCAGCATATAGAGAGATCTTATATTGTGAGGCTGCAATGTTAATTCCCTGTATCTCTTTTGTTTGTCTGATCAATGCAGCCAATGGCTCTATGGTGAGAATATACAGCATTGGCACCAATGGACATCCTTGTCGCGTCCCATTGTTTATCATAAATCCTTTAGAACTCAATCCCCCACCACATACTTTTGCCAATGGTAGTTTGTATAAACTCATTATTCGGTCATAAAAAGTATCTTGTATCCCAAAAGTTGTTAAGACCTCCGACATGAATTCCCAGCTAACCCTATCGAAGGCCTTTTCGGCATCTAAAGCAGCGAAGACTGCAGGATCATTATCTCTGTTTATTTTTTGTATCAGATTCAATATTTTACGAATATTGTCACTTCCGCTCCTTTTAGGCACAAAACCTGTTTGATCTACATGAATTAGGCTGGGTATTATATGTTTCATTCTGTCCGCTAAGATCTTAGAATATAGCTTGATATCAATATTTATAAGAGAAATTGGGCGATAATTAGTAACATAGTTCGGGTCTTTACCTCGCTTAAGAATTGGAATTATATTAGTTTGCAACATTTCTCTAGGAAAGTTCGTCTGATTACCAATTCCATTAAATAGTTTATTTAATGTTAAAAGAACCGAGCCCCCCAATCTCTTAAAAAACAATGATGTAAACCCATCTGGGCCTGGAGCTTTCCCTGTTTTTAGTTCCTTGATATTCCTCTCTATCTCTTCGTTAGTTATGGGAGCGTTTAATCCTACAAGTGCTGTACTATCCACCCTTGGGAGTTTAATCTTCTTCAGAAAATCTCTGATGTCGGATGTTGATACCTTAGGAGTATTCAAATTATATAAAGATTTATAGTATTCTTCAAAAGTATTACTAATTGATTCGGGTGATAAACATACTTTATTTCCTGCGACTATTTTCTTAATTAGAGAAAGATTTTTCTTAGATTTTAATTTATTTGAAAATGCTTTCCCGACTCTGTTATCTGCATAATACCATGTTTGATTTAATTTCAGAATAGCATTTGATGTTTTAATTTCTAGTCTCTTTTTTATATCTTTTTGGAGATCCTTTATTTTTTGTATGTTATATTCTGTTACCTTCTGTTTGTTCTCTTTTTCTAATAGTGCTAAAGAAATATATAAATCCTGTAACGGTTTACCCATCTTTCTCTTTTTTAATTTTAAGAATATTGGAAAAGACCTTCCTAAAAAAAATTTGGGAGTATACATTTGGGGCATAGATATTTACTAGTGTGTACATTATGTCATTAATCTTGCAAATAATTATAATATATCTACCTTCGGTATCCTTTTGTTCTAATATCAGATCAAATTTTAATCGTGCAGCAATCAGTATGGCAACCCCTCTCCTTTTTTTTATCTTGTCTGGATTCGAAAACTAGTGGAAATTTTGCATATCTCCATCTTTGTTTATATCCCTCCTTCCAATGTGTCTCTTGTGTAAAACAAATATCTATATTTCCCTTTATTAATGAGTTATATAAGCAGCCCCTTTTCTGTGGTGAGTTTAGACCCTGGGAGTTTATTGAAAGGACCTTAATCGTCACAATTGACGATAGGTGCTATACTCTTCTCAGAGGCGGCCCAGGCCATTACCCCTCTCCCAACCCGACAGCGCTGTACCATCATCCCAAACATACATACTAAAACTTTCAAACCTATTGAATCCATGCCTGGCCTGTACCAAGCAATTTCCTAGCTAAAAAAAATGGATTCAAATCAAAAGAAAAAAAAGTTTCTCAGCTAGATACAGTTGCTGGCGCGATGAGGGACTGAGTGCAGGAAGAGGGAGCCATGATATATCCCCGGGCATTCCCGATTCAAATGGGGACTCTCCTCAAATACTGCAGCCCAATACATACAAAAATATTATTTCAAGACAACTTCCTCTACCTCCCCCCCTTCCTAATGTACTTATATCAATACAATCTTCTCTATTCCTCTCTCCTCTCTTGTTCTTTATCTAGTTCTTTATAATTCTTTATAACCTCCTCGATATTCATAACCTCATTTATTACTTTAAGCAGGGGTCGATTTATTATAATTCGTTATTATTCCCTCCCACTTCAGGGGAAAAAAAAAAGATAAGTATAAAAAATAATTAAGTCCACCCCCCCCTTTTTTTTTTTCCCCCATATTTTTAACTCTGCTTATATCTACCCCACTTGTGAGTGCTTTATATATGTGTTAGCATATTTACAACTTTCTTTTGTGAATATTCCTGTGTCTTGATAACTTCCTTGTCCTCCCATCTCTTTCATCAATATCTTCTTTCTTATATACTTATTAATTAGTGTGTCAGCTTTTCAAGCTATATAAATATTTTCTCTAAACAATCCTTTTTGTAGTGATTATATGTTTACGTGTAGTGTATGTTATCAGTGCTTGTACCTATAAAATTATTATTATATGTGTGTATTTCACTCTTTTTTCGTTCCTTTCCCTTTCCCTTATCCCTTCCTTCCCTTCCCCTTTTTTATTTTAATTATTATTATATCCCATATAGAGGTTTCAGTAAAAATTATTTCCCAGGGTAGGGTCCCATTTTATGCTTCTCCTCCACTGGATCCTTGGCCAAAAAGAGTTCTCTGTGTATTAAGTTGTAAACTTGAGGGGAAACGCCCAGCTTTATGGGATATATACTTTGTCAAAAGCACTGAGTATATCTCTGTATTTTTAAAAATAAATCTCCATCTTCTGGAGCGATTTTGGACATAAGGATTTTCTGTTTATCTTTCTGTCCTTATATTATAGGGGTATTGTGTTCCTCATGTGATCTTTGAGTATCAATCATCTAATTCCTTGCGAGGAGGTATATTTTTTTTTCTTTTTTTTTTATTACGGAAGGACTGTATTTATTATTTGATTTAGTTTCTCGGTTTCTATTATATTCTCTTTTAAACACATTATTCCATGGATTGGGGGAGTTCGTGAAAGGTCCCCTTTAAACCAGCTAGTGCTGATGATGCTGCATTAATTTGATGCTTGATAGAGCAAAAAGAGGGCAGTAATAATATTATTTTATTAAGGCTTCCCCTAACAGAGCCAATTATTCCGTAAGTTTTTATTCCTCTACGGGTACTGCCTAGTGCTCTAGTAGTCCACTTGTTCCGTAAGTTTTTATTCATCTACGGGTACTGCCTAGTGCTCTAGTAGTCCAATCTGGGCGAGTTTTTGCCTATCCATACCTCTGCCATTATCCGTCTCACCCCTGATCCTATATCTCCTTCTCCCTAGTCTTTTTTTTTTTTTTCTTCTTTTTCTTTTCTTTTTCTCCCCTCTTTACTTGGTCTTTAATCCCTGATCAACTTCTCTCTTATTTTTCATCCATTTCTTGTATTAATCTCAATGTTTTAATCCTCCCTCAGGGTTCCGTATATTTTCATTCCTTGTTTTTCTTTGATAACTCTGGGTTTATTCTGTATTTCGAGTTCGTCTAATATGTTAATCCTTAATTATATTTTACATAACAGTTCAGAAAAATTAATTTCCAATATGGATTCCCAATTTGTCTAACTCCTCTGATGGGTCCTTAGCCACAATTGTTTTCTCCTTATATAAGATAAGAAGCTTGGTGGGGAATCCCCATCTGTATGGGATATTATGATTTCTCAATGTAGTGGTCATATCCCTAAATCGTTTACGGTTATTCCTGGTGGCTTTTGACAGGTCCGGAAATATTACTATATCCATATATTTTCCTTCTTGGAGTTTTTTATATCGGACATTTTTCATCAGCGAGTCTTTAAGTGCGCAGTTCAAAAATTGTGCTATGACATCCCTTGGTTCAGTGGTTTTTATATTAGGAGGTTTTTGAATTCTATGTATTCGCTCAAATGGTGTATCTCCAATCTCGTGAGTTTCCATAAATTGAGCCATGTATTCTTTTAAATAGACCTCCATTTTATCTGATTTAATTTCTTCCGGGACTCCTCTAAATCTCAGATTATTCCTTCTTGATCTATCTTCGATGTCAGTGGTCCTAATTTCTAATACACTCACTTGTTCTTTTAATATATTATTTTGTGTTTGAAGGAAGTGTATTTCTTGACGTGTTTCTTTAATATATTCACCTTGTTCGCTCAGTTTCTGCTTTAATTCGGTTACTTCAGACTTTAATTCATGCATAAATGCTTTAAAGTCATTACTGATTTTTCCATGAAGATTATCTAGAGCTTCCACCAAGCTTTCTTGAGATACCATTTTAGATTTGTCCATCTTCTGCTTATCCGGCTGTCCAGATACTATGGGGGAGTTCAATAACTCATGTTGATCTGGATATATTGAGCGTCTTTGATCTTTCCGTAATGGAATAGTTATTTTTGGAGAGAAGAGGGTACTTGTTGTTGTTGTTTTGATTTTCTCTGTTTCCATAGATTTCTCTTTTTTTGGACCCATTTTCAGGAGGTTTTTTTTTTTTTTATTTTTTATTTATTTATTTATTTATTTATTTTGATCCAAAGGAGAGATGGGTGCTTCTTAGGACTATTAGTTTTAATTAGTGCTGATACAGAAAATACATAGGCTGTACCAATAAATTATATCATGAGATATTCTGTCAGCGTCTCAGTTATCCTATACTGTATTAAGTTATAATACTTAAGAACATTTATGCTCTTTGTAATAAAACTAATTTGCTGATTAATCCAGATATTTCTTGGTCTATCCAAAGAGGCTGTACTAGTTAGTGCAGCCTGGTCTGAATAGTAAACAGGTTCTGATTAGGGCATAGTATTATTAAATTGCAACAGGCAATGACAATTAATGGCAGTTAATGGCAGTTAATGGCAGTTAATGGCAGTTATTGGCAGTTATTGGCAGTTAATGTCAATACAGTACAATATACAATATACTTGCGACCTCCTTTGCCATCCCCGGTTATGCTTTGTATACTGCCTGTTTTTGCTGGTGCTGCTCATGCATCCCGATCTTCTGGTGTCCTGCCCGTGAACCACTCTATTCGGCTAGTTGGCGTTCCATGCTGCCGCCATTGCCGATCGCTCCCCTGTTCCGATATCTCCGTCCGACTCGCTCTGCCTCGCTCTCCCGTCCTCCTCGCGCACCCGCAACGTCACTCCGTTGGCTACGTCATCACTCTGTCCAGGAGTGTTTGTTGTGTTAAGACAGAAATTAAAGGAACACTATAGTCACCTAAATTACTTTAGCTAAATAAAGCAGTTTTAGTGTATAGATCATTCCCCTGCAATTTCACTGCTCAATTCACTGTCATTTAGGAGTTAAATCACTTTGTTTCTGTTGATGCAGCCCTAGCCACACCTCCCCTGGCTATGATTGACAGAGCCTGCATGGAAAAAAAACAAAACTGGTTTCACTTTCAAACAGATGTAATTTACCTTAAATAATTGTATCTCAATCTCTAAATTGAACTTTAATCACATACAGGAGGCTCTTGCAGGGTCTAGCAAGCTATTAACATAGCAGGGGATAAGAAAATCTTAATTAAACAGAACTTGCAATAACGAAAGCCTAAATAGGGCTCTCTTTACAGGAAGTGTTTATGGAAGGCTGTGCAAGTCACATGCAGGGAGGTGTGACTAGGGTTCATAAACAAAGGGATTTAACTCCTAAATGGCAGAGGATTGAGCAGTGAGACTGCAGGGGAATGTTCTATACACCAAAACTGCTTCATTAAACTAAAGTTGTTCAAGAGACTATAGTGTCCCTTTAAAAGTATATACTGTAAGTCACCCTCAGAACATTTTGTATTACAAGGCTAAGACAGACACAGATTTCTCTGTAACTCTATTCATTCAGGTCTGAGCTAAGGAATGCGACTGATTTAGTGATAATGGTGGACGAACAGTGGCAAACCATCAGGCAACATCTGTACAACTCTGGGGCTATACATTCATAAATGGTACAACCCCTTAAGGTAAGATTGCAACCAGGACCTTTAATCTCCATAACAACCTCTTTGAAATTAAATTGTTATAATGCCCACAGTGATTCTTTAATAAATAGCAAGTGATACTGATGACCATCTTGAAAAATGTAGCAGAGCTTAAAAAATAGCCAATGGACATTCTCACATACAATATTGAAAAATAAGTGACCTTCTTGTGACCCTACAAATACTATTACCATACCATATTTAACTAATCGACACACATAAAATCATACTTTTAATAGCAGAAGATGTTATAAAATGCTAATTATCTGATCACATGTAAATGACTTACAAAATTTAGAGCTAAATCATCTAAGTCACAACAATAGACAATCACAGTCTGCTTAAACTAATAACACACAAAGAATGAAATGTTGCCATGTTTTTATTGAACACACCATGTAAACATTCACAGTGCAGGTGGAAAAAGTATGTGAACCCCTAGACTAATGACATCTCCAAGAGCTAATTGGAGTGACATGTCAGCCAACTGGAGTCCAATCAATGAGATGAGATTGGAGGTGTTGGTTACAGCTGCCCTGCCTTATAAAAAACACACACCAGTTCTGGGTTTGCTTTTCACAAGAAGCATTGCCTCATGTGAATGATGCCTCGCACAAAAGAGCTCTCAGAAGACCTACGATTAAGAATTGTTGACTTGCATGAAGCTGGAAAGGGTTATAAAAGTATCTCCAAAAGCCTTGCTTTTCATCAGTCCACGGTAAGACAAATTGTCTATAAATGGAGAAAGTTCAGCACTGCTGCTACTCTCCCTAGGAGTGGCCGTCCTGTAAAGATGACTGCAAGAGCACAGCGCAGACTGCTCAATGAGGTGAAAAAGAATCCTAGAGTGTCAGCTAAAGACTTACAAAAGTCACTGGCAAATGCTAACATCCCTGTTAGCGAATCTACAATACGTAAAACACTAAACAAGAATGGATTTCATGGGAGGATACCACAGAGGAAGCCACTGCTGTCCAAACAAAACATTGCTGCACGTTTACAGTTTGCACAAGAGCACCTGGATGTTCCACAGCAGTACTGGCAAAATATTCTGTCGACAGATGAAACCAAAGTTGAGTTGTTTGGAAGAAACACACAACACTATGTGTGGCTAAAAAGAGGCACAGCACACCAACATCAAAACCTCATCCCAACTGTGAAGTATGGTGGTGGGGGCATCATGGTTTGGGGCTGCTTTGCTGCGTCAGGGCCTGGACGGATTGCTATCATCGAAGGAAAAATGAATTCCCAAGTTTATCAAGACATTTTGCAGGAGAACTTAAGGCCATCTGTCTACCAGCTGAAGCTCAACAGAAGATGGGTGTTGCAACAGGACAATGACCCAAAGCATAGAAGTACCGTATATATTCGAGTATAAGCCGAGTTTTTCAGCCCATTTTTTGGGCTGAAAAACCCCAACTCGGCTTATACTCGAGTCAAGGTCTGTATTATGGCAATTTGCATTGCCATAATACAGACTGGGGGCTGGCAGAGCTGTAACTTACCTTTCCTGCAGCTCCTGTCAGCTCTCTCCTCCTCCGCGCCGTCCGGTCAGCACCTCGGTCAGCTCCCAGTGTAAATCTTGCGAGAGCCGCGGCTCTCGCGAGACTTACAGTGTAAGCTGACAGAAGAGCAGAACGGACGGCGCAGAGGAGGAGAGAGCTGACAGGAGCTGCAGAACAGGTAAGTTACAGCTCTGCCAGCCCCCCTCTCCCCCCCACTGAACTGCCACTGGACCACCAGGGAAGGAGAGCCCCCCTCCCTGCCATATATCAAGCAGGGAGGGGGGACGAAAAAAAAAATATATAAATAAAATAAGAAATAATAATAATACATTTTTTTTAATAATAATTAAAAAAAGGGGTATAAGGACCACTATGGGAGGGGGGGTATAAGGACCACTATGGGAGGGATGGGGTGGGTTAAGGACCACTATGGGAGGGATGGGGTGGGTTAAGGACCACTATGGGAGGGAGGGGGGTATAAGGACCACTATGGGAGGGAGGGGGAGGGGATAAGGACCACTATGGGAGGGAGGGGGGTATAAGGACCACTATGGGAGGGAGGGGGGGGGATAAGGACCACTATGGGAGGGAGGGGGGGGATAAGGACCACTATGGGAGGGAGGGGGGGGATAAGGACCACTATTGGAGGGAGGGGGGTATAAGGACCACTATGGGAGGGATGGGGTGGGTTAAGGACCACTATGGGAGGGGGTGGGATAAGGACAACTATGGGAGGGAGGGGGGTATAAGGACCACTATGGGAGGGAGGGGGGGGGTATATGGACCACTATGGGAGGGATGGGGGGGGGAATAAGGAACACTATGGGAGGGAGAAGGGGGATAAGGACCACTATGAGAGGGAGGGGGTGGGATAAGGACCACTATGGGAGGGGAGGGGGAAGTAAGGACCACTAGGGGAGGGGAGGGTAAGGACCACTAGGGGAGGGGTGAGTCAGGACCACTGGGGGGGGTGAAGGAACACGGGGGTGGGGAGGTAAGGACCACTGAGGGAGGAGGAGGGGAAGTCAGGACATATGGGGGGGGAGGGGGCGGCAAAAAATGTTTTGCCTACGGCGGCAAATATCCTTGCACCGGCCCTGCACACACTGCATTCACACACTGCATTCATACACACACACACTGCATTCATGCACACACACACTGCATTCATGCACACACACACTGCACTCATACACACACACTGCACTCATACACACACGCTGCACTCATACACACACATACGCACACACTGCATTCATTATACACACACTGTAAATAAATATTCAATTAATATATTTTTTTTTAGGATCTAATTTTATTTAGAAATTTACCAGTAGCTGCTGCATTTCCCACCCTAGTCTTATACTCGAGTCAATAAGTTTTCCCAGTTTTTTGGGATAAAATTAGGGGCCTCGGCTTATATTCGGGTCGGCTTATACTCGAGTATATACGGTAAATCAACAACAGAATGGCTTAAACAGAAGAAAATACGCCTTCTGAAGTGGCCAGTCAGAGTCCTGACCTCAACCCGATTGAGATGCTGTGGCATGACCTCAAGAAAGCGATTCACACCAGACATCCCAAGAGTACTGCTGAACTGAAACAGTTCTGTAAAGAGGAATGGTCAAGAATTACTCCTGACCGTTGTGCACGTCTGATCTGCAACTACATGAAACGTTTGGTTAAGGTTATTGCTGCCAAAGGAGGTTCAACCAGTTATTTAATCCAAGGGTTCACATACTTTTTCCACCTGCACTGTGAATGTTTACATGGTGTGTTCAATAAAAACATGGCAACATTTCATTCTTTGTGTGTTATTAGTTTAAGCAGACTGTGATTGTCTATTGTTGTGATTATCAGATCACATTTTATGACCAATTTGTGCAGAAATACATATCATTCTAAAGGGTTCACATACTTTTTCTTGCAACTGTAGTTGTGGAATTTAAATAAGACAGCCGATTCTAGGCTCAATCCTATAAAACTTAGACACTACTGATGAAAGTAGTAAATACAGGAGAATGTGGTATATAATAAATTTACAGGACTATTTCTAATTCTTAACAGGAGTAGTCCCAGAAGATTGGAAGTTAGCGAATGTTGTGCCCATTCACAAGAAAGGTAGTAGTGAGGAGTCAGGCAACTATAGGCCAATAAGCCTTACTTCAGTAGTGGCGAAAGTAATAGAAACCATGTTAAAGGATAGGATTGTGGAACATCTAAAAACACACGGACTTTAAGATCAGAGACAACATGGGTTTACTTCAGGGAGATCATGCCAATCTAATCTTATTGATTTTTTTGATTGGGTAACTAAAATTATAGATCAGGGTGGTGCAGTAGACATTGCTTACCTAGATTGCAGCAAAACTTTTGACAATGTTGCACATAGAAAGCTTACCAATTAACTGCAATCTTTATGTTTGGATTTCAGGCAGGCAACAGAGGGTTGTAGTCAATGGAGTATATTCGAAGCTTGGGCTTGTCACCAGTGGGGTACCTCAGGGATCTGTACTTGGACCCATTCTCTTTAATATTTTTATTACTGATATTGCAGAAGGTCTTGATGGTAAGGTATGTCCTTTTGCTGATGATACTAAGATATGTAACAGGGTTGATGTTCCAGGAGGGATAAGCCAAATGGCTAATGATTTAGGTAAACTAGAAAAATGGTCAGAGTTGTTGCAGCTGACATTTAATGCATCTTGGACGTATAAACCCAAGGGCAGAGTACAGAATATTTGATAGAGTCCTAACCTCAACATCTGAGGAAAGGGATTTAGGGATAATTATTTCAGATGACTTAAAGGTAGGCAGACAATGTAATAGAGCAGCAGGAAATGCTAGCATAATGCTTGGTTGTATAGGGAGAGGTATTAGCACTAGAAAGAGGGAAGTGCTCATGCCATTGTACAGAACACTGGTGAGACCTCACATGGAGTATGGTACGCAGTACTGGAGACCGTATCTTCAGAAGGATATTGATACTTTAGAGAGAGTTCAGAGAAGGGCTACTAAACTTCATGGATTGCAGGATAAAACTTACAAGGAAAGGTTAAAGGAACTTAACTTGTATAGTTTTGAGGAAAGACGAGATGGGGGGATATGATAGAAACATTTAACTACATAAAGGGAATCAACACAATAAAGGAGGAGACTATATTTAAAAGAAGAAAACTACCACAACAAGAGGACATAGTCTTAAATTAGAGGGGCAAAAGTTTAACAATAATATCAGGAAGTATTACTTTACTGAGAGGGTAGTGGATACATGAAATAACCTTTCAGCTGAAGTGGTAGAGGTTAACACAGGGAAGGAGTTTAAGCATGCGTGGGATAGGCATAAGTTTATCCTAACTATAAGATAAGGCTAGGGACTAATGAAAGTATTAAAAAAATTGGGCAGACTTGATAGGCCAAATGGTTCTTATCTGCTGTCATATTCTATGTTTCTATGTTTCTATGGGTTGTCAACGGTCGGATGGAAGATGGAAAAGGTGAAGTAAAGAAGAGTAGAAGGAAAAAGTTCCATGATCCCTGCAAATATATCCACACACTTGCAAACTGGAGCTGAGTATTACAGGCTCTACACTTGTGAGTACAACCACACAAGAATAATCTGCTCTTATTTGTAAAGACTTACAATGCTGCACTAGGATCTGGTTATTTTTGTATTTCAGTAATGAATACATATCCCACTATACAGTGCAATCACAATAGACATATTGCTTTGAAAATAACACGCTCCACCTACTGTACGTATTTTGTGTTCTATTTTGGTGTGGATTTAGAGGTGTTAGAGTGTGTTACACAAATTATTACACTAGGATTTTGCACATATTTTGTTGAAATCTAAATTTGTATTTAGAGATATCTTGCTGGATTACGTAAAAGGACCCAAGCTTCAGTCTTTAAGGGTGTTTTTTAGTCAATACATCATATTGCTCATTTAGAGTAGCCATACCAGTCCCATATGGCAGAACAGATGTTTTGTGAATTGATATTGCTCCTGAAAACATCCTGAAGAGCAACCATATGAATGTAGCTTTTATAGAAGCAAAGAAACAAATAGATATTTGACTAACACGATCCAACTTAGAATATTGGAATGGACCCTGCAGCGCACAAATAAAACCTATGATGTCAGAGGTAAAATCCCATCACACCACGACAAATTCTTACAGGTTGTATAAGCTTTTAGAAAATAGGCTTATACACGTCATGCACATCCCAGCCTTTATCATAATTTTCATTAGGGTCAAATTTATTTTGAGTTCACTGCTACTTCCAGGTACCAGTACCTACTAAATTCTCTGAAAGAATCAGCTTAACATGCCAAATAACTGAAATACTCATGAATTAAATTAAAGGAAGAGAGAATGCCGAAAGAGCTAGGAAAACATCTTACTGTATTCTCTATTAGTGAAAGTGTCACTGCCTATTTCGTAGGACTTTCTGTTTTCTCTGTTAGAGGCTACTTTATTGTTATACATGTATGTGGCAATGAGACATAATGCCTTGCTATGAATTTTGAAATGAAACTATCAAAGCTAAAAGCATGATTTGACGGAACACTGATTAGTGAGAAAGTATTGCATGCCAAGACAGAGTGAACAAGAAAAAGCAAACAAACAGGAATATTCACTAGAGAATTTAAAATGTAAAACCTAAATGGCAAAACTGGAAAAATTCTTTAAGCCAGCTATGCTTGCAGTTCTACTGCTACTGTGGCCTAAATTTTTTAATTCACTTAACCTCAAATATTTATTATCTGTACACTAATACGGTGTTACCTAGCCAGCAATCAAGGCACACCTATAGTCCAAAATGTTGCCATGTTCCAATTCTGTTCTCTTTGGAATTCAGGCAAAACCTAGATTTTTGTTGTTGCTTGAGGACTAGGTTGTAAACCACTGCACTAGTAAATTGACATAAAGGGACACTCCAGGCATCCAGACCACTTCTGCCCATTGGAGTAGTCTGGGTGCCAACTCCCATCACCCTTAACCCTGCCACTGTAATTATTGCAGTTTGTATAAACTGCAATAATTACCTTGCAGGGTTAAGTCCTGTGGATTGCTCTGTTTATTATGCTGGAACATTATCTACCACAATTGTTCAGAAAAGTAACAAAATTAATGTGTCACAAATTATACAGAAGTTAATAAACGGGTCATTGAGTCCTCCTGAGACTAGGAGCTTTAACATTCAAAATATTTGCTATACCCTTGGAGCTTTTGGAGTGTAACAACTATGTCATGGGCTCCCTGGGGAGCAAGAACACAAATCAAACTAAAGCAGTAAAGAAAACTAGGTCAAGTTCACTTACAGTTTTGGAAGCAAGATCCTATAATATTAAGGAAGGTCTATTTTGAGCTTCTTAAAGAATATGATTTTCTGCTTGAAGATATCCAGTGTTAAATGAAATCGATAACACAAAATCATTTATTTTTTGGCCCTTTTTCAGGGGAAAAATAACTTCATGTGCACTACCGAATGTCAAAACCTAACTAAACAAGCCCGTTGTGTTCACTCTGACTTGTATATAATAGGGGAAAGAAAGCAACAAAACAAAAATACAATGGAAAAAAAGTGGACAAGGGAAAACTTAAAGAAGATGAATAAAGAGGGGCGTGGCCGGACCGTTCAAGGGAATGGACGTGTGAACGATCGGCTCCGTGAGAAATACCAGCAATACAGCGTTTAATCTAGCGTTTATTGAGAGAAAAGACCCAACAGAACCTGCCTCGCCTAGCCTAGACACTATGGCACAGCGTGTGTCCAAAAAAACTAAGCCTAAAGAGACACCATCGCTGCAAATTGCGACCATGGCCTCGCCGCCACGCCGCGCGCAAGATGGCGCAGACAGGCCTACCTCCCCGGCCTCGAGTTCAGGAAGGAGCGACGTCACATCTATATCCCACCGGGAGATACCGGCCACAGAATCCGCTATACAGAGAATGCTGAACAGCCTCCAGACATCCTTGAGGGCGGATTTTACTCTAATCGCGAAAGAAATTAGAGACGATGTCAGGGCGCTGGGGGAGAGAATGGACTATATTGAAACCAAGACGGAAGAAATCATAACCGCACATAATAATGTGGTAACCGCATATGACACCATGGAAGCTAGATTGACTTCTATATACGCCAAAATAGCCGACCATGAAGACAGAGACAGGCGGAACAACATACGCATCCGGGGCATTCCGGACAGCGTAGGCCCCAACGAACTGGGCAACTATGTATGCCGCATTTTTCACCTCTTGGCGCCAGACCTGCCGATCACTGCACTACTGCTGGACAGAACACATAGACTACCCCGACCCAAACATCTCCCTCAGTCCGCCCCGAGAGACACTATAACCCGCGTACATTACTATACTACCAAGGAAATTATAATGGCAGCTGCCAGAAAAAAACCCACACTCCCTGAAGAATACAGCAAAATCCAATTATACACGGACCTCTCCGCACACACATTGAATGCTCGGAGGAATTTTGCTCCCATAACCAGCGCATTAAGAACGGCGAATATTCTTTACAAATGGGGCTTCCCTGCACGAATTATCGTCAGACGGAATGGCGTTGAGAGACACATCACCAACTTAGAAGAGGGGAAACGAGCTCTGGCTGAATGGAACATCCCGATGACTGAAAATGGGGAAACCACGCCACCAGCATCCACCCCACAACACGCTACCACAGTGACAACCTCGCCGATGAAACTCACTCACGACTGGGCCACAAGCACGAAAATCAAATGACTCTTGCCACATTTGCAATCTGAGACTGTATATGCCAACCTTGGCGGCAAAGAGCCACGACACGAGGGAGTCAGGCTCTGTGGATAAGTACCTTATCACTTGTTTTACTTTCTGATGCATATCTTACCGCATCTTATTCTCTTTATTTAATTTAGTCTCTATGTTTTATCTACTCTAATGTTGATACTGGTGCCTCCCCCCGTTATATGTGTTTGCCTTTAATGACCCTTCTGTGCTGGGGCACAGAGATGTATAGTGTTGGGGATGTGGAGCCGCCGTTAGCGCATAGCAACTCCATACCTAATTGTCTACTGTAACCCAGACTATCAGAAAGGTTTTATGTGTGATTGTATAGGGTGCTGTGGCATGCCTCAGACTGATAGCAATACTATCACAAGGGACACTGGGCACCCATCGCTCCAGTTGAATAACTAGAGTCTTAGCGGATTCACCTGATACTGTACTCTGGGAGGATATTTTACACTGTTTATGTTATACTTCCCTTTTTACTTTTAATCTTTATGCTTCTTTTTTTTACACATGGAGTATACTTGACCCCCAGGCCATTAGCCTGCTTATGAGTGATTACACCCCAAAGCTATTCCTTATTTCATGTGCTAGGCCATGTTACGACCTACCGAAAGGGTAACAGAGGTTCCCCGTGTACTATCAAGATGGCCGCCTGGGCATGGGAGCTCCTACACGTAGGGCTTCCTATGAGTAACCGGCCATCACAAACATTACTGTATTATCATACTCCCCTAGGGGAATTGAACTACTTGCTCTCCAAGTTATGAACCCTTAACACGACAGGAGACGAAAAGTACCCTCTCGGCCTATTAGGGGTACCCTCCCTCACCCCGGCTAGCGGGTTTTCTCAACCCCCACGTAAGGGCTTCAGTGCCCATGAACATCTCGAAAACCAGGTCCTGCACTACGGACCTTTGTTATGTACATAGTTGGTTAAATTCCCTTTTGTTACACTCCCCCCTTGACCTCCCTACCCCCGCCAAGGCAAATGTATATCACTTTGAACCTCTAACTGAGCATGACACTTACTTATACCAGCCAGCTCATCTTATCACATACAGCCGCATTAATCTATCATCCCACCATTCGATCCTAAATGACGCTTAACCTACTCTCAATAAATGCCAAAGGGCTCAATTCACCTCATAAACGCCGTATGGCCTTACTGGAAGCACAGAAACAGAAAACGCACATAGCATTTTACCAGGAGACACACTTCCAGACTCATAACTCTCCTAAATTCTCCTCCAGATATTTCCCAATAGGGTACCACTGCACTTACAAGAAAAAGAAAAGAGGTGTCTCTATTCTACTCAGTAAGGAGATAGCCTTTCAGTTGATAAAGAAAAGGTCGTTATCTCCTATTGCAATGCATAATAAATAATGTTCAATATACATTGGTTAATATGTATGGCCCGCCTGACAACCATCATATTTTCCTAGACCAAATTTTGTCGTTAGCAAACGCTCATAAATTCGGAACTGTCATAATTGGAGGCGACACAAACTTCATCCTAGACCAAAACCTAGATACAACCTCCTCCTCCAAGATTTCAGGCAACACCACAAAACAAAGGACGCGCTCTATTTCCCTTCTGGAAAATACTTTACAAACACACGGGTTTATTGATATCTGGAGAATTCTACATCCCTTAGTTAGAGACTACACATATCACTCCTTAGTTCACGGCTCGTACTCCAGAATTGATCGATTCCTCATTCCTCCCTCACTCACACCACAAATAGCTACAGCAGACATAGGCACCATCACTTGGACAGATCATGCCCCTATCATACTGAAATTTACAACACAACACCCTACTAGTGGGAACCGCACCTGGCGATTGAATGATACCCTCCTGGCCGACCATAAACTGGTAACACAAATCACCAAGGAAATAAACACTTATTTTAGCTTAAATGACAATGGAGAGATAGGTATAGATACTATTTGGCAAGCCCATAAGGCGGTCCTACGAGGCCAATTCATCAAACACGCCAGCCACAATAAGAGACTTCGGACACAGGCGTACATCGATTCACACAAGACACTAGCGAACCTCACTCGCACTAACATAATAGCACCTTCACATACCATCACACAACAGATTCATCAATTACAGTCAAAATTGAAAGACATGGAGCTGGAATAAACGACCTACTTAATGTCGAAACTGAAAAACAAATTCTTTAAAGACGGAAACAGAGCAGGGAAGACGTTGGCAGCACAACTCAAAACTAAAACACTATCGTCCAAAACTGCATATCTCACTGCACACCAAGGCGAAAAGATTACGGATCCACAAGCAATTGTGGAAGAATTTAGCCGCTACTACAGCGGCCTATATAACCTAGCAAAAGAGCCTGACTGCCACTCTCCTACGCAAAATGAAATAGACATATATCTGTACGATATCCACCTACCGACCCTCACCCCAGAAGAATGTCAATCCCTAATACAACCCTTTACGTCCCAAGAAATAAAATACGTCATTAGACAGCTACCAAAACATAAATCACCTGGCCCGGATGGGTTTACTAACCTATACTACTATACGTTCCAAGACCTCCTAGTACCCTACATGACAAAATTGTTCAACCGCTGCTTTCAGGAAGGAACTATGCCTACCGCTATGCTACAAGCTTTCATCTCAACTCTACCCAAACCTGGGAAACCCCCAACCCAATGCTCCAAATTCAGACCCATATCGTTATTAAACTGTGACACGAAGATTTATGCCAAACTTTTAGCAAATAGGATCAATCCCATTCTCACCCGCATAATCCATAATGACCAGTCAGGCTTTATTAAAGGAAGGCAAGGCACAGACAATACAAGGAAAATTCTTAACATACTTTCCCATATTGACGCGACACAAACAGAAAGCCTTTTGTTAGCTTTAGATGCGGAAAAGGCATTTGACCGGCTCAATTGGAAATACATGATTTCAGTTCTACATAAATTCGGATTCCCACGGGAATTGATCCGAGGCGTTATGGCTCTTTATAAGGAACCGACAGCTCAAGTGTCCAACTCAGGTTTTACTTCGCTACCATTCAGCCTCTCAAACGGCACCAGGCAAGGCTGCCCGTTATCCCCCCTCCTCTTTATCATTGCGCTAGAACCTCTAGCACAAAAAATTAGGAACGACCCACTCATCTCAGGGATACAGATTGGACACTCACAGTTCAAACTTGCAATGTTTGCTGACGACATTTTAGTTACCATTAGTAATCCAGACACTTCTATGCCACGCCTTACACATCTCCTACGAGACTATGGCAAGATATCATACTATAAGTTAAATCAAAATAAAACGCAGGCTATGCCCATTCATGTCCAAGCACCAACAGCTGACAAACTGAAAAGGACATACCAATTTGACTGGAGACAGAAATACGTCACTTATCTTGGTGTAAAGCTTGCGTTACATCCACACACCACCCTATCACTCAACTATGGACCATTGTCACATATATGCACCTCCTTCTTCCAATCATGGAAACACATCCACTTGTCTTGGTTGGGGCGCATTAATGTAATTAAAATGATCTTATTGCCAAAAATCCTCTATATATTTCGTATGCTACCAATCCAAGTACCACCACGAATGCTTAAAACTATTCAATCTATACTATCCCGTTACATATGGGATAAGAAAAAAACACGTTTACCCATGTCCTTACTCCAACAACCACCGTCTGAGGGAGGGTTAGGCACGCCTAAAATATCCGCCTACTATGCAGCTGCGATATTAGAATCGGCCATTCGTATCCATGCTAATAATCACACGCTCCAGTGGGCAGACATGGAACACGAAAAATCCAAACCACACTCGCTGTTACATATCATGTGGTCCCCTAAAGTACATCGCCCCCCAAAACTCTCGCTATACCCGACCTCAGCATTAATGTTGAAATATTGGGACAAATTATTGTCCACGGTATCAGAAAAGGGGAAATACTGTGCCGAGGCTCCTATTGAAGCATTGACCCTACTGACTCCTTGGTTGTCATTGAAAACCTGGGCCAAATATGGGGTTAGGCATATCAAGGACCTGTGCTCATCCCACTCCATCGAAACATTCCCCGATTTACAGAAACGACTGCATCTACCGAACTCCCTGATATTTCAATATCTCCAATTAAAGAGTATAATAACCTCCCAAGTCTCATGGCATCACTCGTTGCCCCCCCAACGTGTAAACAGTACAGTTGCTATTATATCTAGGTGCCGAAACGCACCGTTAAAGCCTAAATCCCTTTCGATATGTTACAAATCTATTCTAGAATATCATACCCCCCACTCCTTTCAATTCACACGCCAGTGGGAAAAAGAAGGCATCCCTAACCTATCGGAAGATACATGGCTCCGAGCTACCAATGCCCTAAAAGGTATTACATCCTGCTTCTCCCATGTAGAAGCACACAAAAAAGTGATCTATAGATGGTACCTTACCCCCCACAGACTGAACCAAATATACCCCAACACGAATCCCATGTGTTGGAGATGTTCGAGTAACATAGGCACTATGATGCATATTTGGTGGGAATGTACAGAAATTCGGCCGCTATGGTCCAAGGTACAACTAATACTAAACCGAATCCTACAACATAAAACACTCATCACACCTGAGATAGCACTCTTGCTCCTCTACCCAGCACACTGGGATCGAGCAGACAAAAAACTAGCTTCCATCGTGCTCTTAGCAGCACGCCACCTAATATCACAAGGTTGGAAGAGTAATGTATGTCCCTCTAGAAGGGAACTAATAGAGAGGGTAAAATTATTCTAAAAGTATGAACTGCTTACTGCAGACTCATATACGAAGAAAAATCGGTTAGAACAAATGTGGAGACCCTGGGTTGCCCTCTTGGAAAAGGACAACTCCTAGGATCTCACTCATATAGCCTCCACCGCATAGAGCAGTATTTACCTCCAATAACCGAGTAGAAGAAAGAGGGTCAAGCCGGAACAATACTAAACGATACAATCTGGTGACTGAACTGCCAACATATAGTTTCACAAACTATTAACATGTTGTTTTATTCTAGATTGATAATACATCCCAAATACGAATGGTGCTGCATGATTGTCTAAACACAACCGTTACATGTGGTTCATTGAGTTTTGTGTATAAGGCAGTTTTGTACACACTGTACAGAATATTGTAAACGACAATGTAATGTAATGCAAACTATCTGATACACTGTATATGTACATGTACTGATAATTCAACTTGATGCCTTGGTAATTGTCCCCCCCAAATCCCCATCCTCCCCCTTTTCTTTATTCTGTATCCCATACCCCCTAAGTATTTGAAAAATAAAAATCTCAAATTTAAAAAAAAAAAGAAGATGAATAAAAATACATTGAAAGGGAAATTGAATATATAATTTAACAAATGCTAATGTAAGCTGATATTACTTAGAGACCCAATTCTGGGTGAAATTGTCAGGGCCCTGCGGGCGGCTGTGAGGGGAGGCTGCAATCCTCTCGCAGCACTCACCCTCGGTCCGTCGCCGCCCGCGGTCCCCTCTTCCCCTACCTATCGGCGAGCGGCGTCCTCTCTGCTTGACGCACCGCTCGCGTCCTCCTCCTCTCCTCCCAGCGGCAGCATGTATAACGCTGCACGCTGGGAGTCGGCATTTATCTAAACGCCGGGGTCACTCGCGTGACCCGGCGTTAAAGCAACAGCACAACAATCACAGTGGGAGGTATAGATATACCCCACGTGTGATTGTTAATTCTGATTGGAAGTTATCCAATCAGAATTAAGCACAGGATTTAAATACTTACCTTTCCTGTCTCTCAGTGCCCTGTTGTGGTCTTATGATACCTGTATTGCAATTTGCTCGTGTTTCTCTCTGGTTACCGAATATTTGGCTTGTTATTCCGATTCTCCTGCTTTCTCCATTCCTTTGACCTCGGCTTGTTTCTTGTTCTCCTGTTTTCTGGCTCCCTTTACTTGGCTTGTCTCCTGACTATTCTTAGTGTGCTTAACCCGGCCATTCTAAGGACCGGTATTGCACCCTTTACAATCTGTGACCTGTTAGCGTTTTAGGTTCCCGAATCGTGACAGAAATGCTTCTAAAAAGCCTCCAGTATTTTTTTTTATTTTTTTTTAAAAGTTCTAAATTTAAAAAGTATATTACCACCAAATGCTATACCAACAATTCTGTTGGATGAAATAAATTAAGACATAAAATAGAAAGTTTTTAGAAATTATTTAAAGGTATACTCCAACCTCCATGGCCACTTCTGCTTTTAGAAGTGATCATGATCTCAAGAATCTGATTGGGCAGTGTTCCTGCTCCAGACACTGCACATACAGAGTCATCTGCACTTTTGTCCATGACTCTGTTCTAGGCTGCCTAATGTTAAAGTTGTGCAAAAATTACATCTGTCATCAGTGTGCACAGCGTGTTGGCGACAAACCCATAGTGAGTTTCTACTTTTGAAGGCACTGCTGGGAGTTCACCTGCAAGGGGAAGCCTTAATATCCCCTCCTTCCATTCTTCCAGCATTCCCTGCCTCCCTATAGTTCTGATACATTTAACTTTTTTTGTTTTCTTTAGTCCCTATTTTCCCTGTCAATTGATTGGTTATTGTTGACCATTTTGCACCACAAGAAATAAAACAGCTGAGGCCTTTGTAGGCACAGATGGCTCACAGTATGGCTTGTAGCAAAGGAATCAGAACTCCAGCAAAATAAGTGTTTAGTTTTCTTCCTACACTAGGCCACCATGTTTGACAGTTGACACTCTCATTACATGTGTAAGAACTAATTACCCAAACGTTCTCCCTTAAAAAAAAGGACATATCATTTCATTGTTACCTTGGACTGGTAGATTTCTTAAGTACAACCTGTTGTTGTCCACCCTGAACTTCTCAGCTTGTGATTGGCAAACAAGGCAATACCGTCCTGTACTATTTGGCATCTGGAGAAGGACTTAAGGAGGCAGTGCTGATGGGTGTTGGAGGGACAACTATTGGGTTAAACTGTATTAAAAAAGTTTAACTTCTAAATGTAAGATGGCATCCAGGCACTACAGCACCCAAAATGGATTTATGGAGATAAAGTTATGGGGTGTAATAAAGAACTGACAAGATAAACATTGCAAATGTTGCTTATGAAAACGTGTATTAAAAAAAAAAATATATATATATTTGAACATTTGCTGCCCTGTGTATAATATTACATTTGTTATATAAAAATGCCAATTAATCATAAATGTGTTCTGTTAATATGGATGATTATTTTGCCGTGAAATACAGTTTTTCTCCTCATGCTGAAATGTTGATTTTTTTTTCATGCTTGATTTAGCTTGAAAAATTAAATAATGAGAAATTAAATATGGAGAAATATTGTTTTATTGCTGATTGTGTAGATCAGGGGTAGGCAACCTACGGCACTAGTGCCATGCACGGCACTCGAGGTGTCTTTGCACGGCACTTAAGGCTGCTAGAGCCAAACAGGCGCTGGCATATCAGGCGTCTCGGTGAAACTTCAGATATCTGCTAATACGAAGAGGTAGTGAAGGACAATCCTTAATTTATGCGTTGCAGAACGTAGAGGAAGTGATCTCAGATCAGTTCCTCCCAGCACTTATGAATGGGAATCCACACTGTAGTAGAGCATCCTGCAGCTGCTGTTGCAGCTCCTGTCCTTGAGCTGTGCCTGGTCCCCACTGGAACCCAGGGAAGTCACCCACACTGCTAGATATACACAGAGCTGCAGAATAAGCCTCTCCTCATACAAATAATACAAACAGCCCACACTCAAACACAACACACAATCCGCACAAACTCAACACCACTAACAATCCACATACACGAACACAATTCCACATGCAGCCTCTCACATGCAATACCCCAAACAGCCCCCACACACTACCAAACACACAATGTGACATATCCATCAACACACAAAGCAATTACAGTAAAAATAACACAAGCAGAATACGGCAGCATACACACCTCAATTTATAAAAATAGGATCGGCACGCTACGGGACATCACAATCCTATATCGGCACAGTGCTTTTAAAAGGTTGCCTACCCCTGGTGTAGATAATATGTGCAATAGTCAGTACATACACATTAATGTCAACTGTCCATTCGTAGGTAATACTACAGCAAATATTGATACATTGTTACATGAAAATGTAATCTATAGTGTTATGAGACTCAATAACTTTTTAGAGCATTTGCTGTTTATTTACTTGAATCTGACGTCTTCAATAATGATACTGTGCTGAAAAGGGCACGTTAAATCAAATGTATAGGAACTAAAACTGTATTTTCGGTTGAATTTCCCATCTTCCCAGAAACAAGTGCCCATGTATCACTTCTATAACGCATGTTGTCACCATCACTGTTCTTTCATTTCTGTTCACCCAGTGACCACAAGATTAATAAAATAAAGAGCAATAAATGTCAATGGATGTTGTTGATTTTAGCATTCAGAGCCACCAAGTTTATTATTGTGCAGAACAATTTAATGTCATGACATTTGTGAAGAATCTAAACCAGTTATATGGGTAGCCAACAGTTATTTTGATTTCTTTCCCATCTTGATGTTGCATTTTATTGGTTAAAGTAATCCTCGAACACAAATGTCATAGCTCTCTAAATTAAATATACAATCGATAAATGGTATTTCTTATGGAAGAGTTTCCATTTGGCATTAAAAAAAGCCCCAAATATTTAATTAAAAAATGTGGCCTAAGCAATCATATTATTTGTTACTCACTGCATCTGTATTTGGTCCAAAAAAATTATAATATTAAAAAAAATCAGAGTAGGCATAGTTTATCCAATTAATTTGTTTTAGGGTTAACAGCCTAGGATGCTCCATGTGTAGAAGAGATCATAAATAATGGTATATGCACAGCATGCTGCTTTCTATTTCAAACATCTAGATAATAAACTATGAGTTTTGGTGAATAGACAACTGTTTTGATTGTGGTCTGATTATGTCTATTACAGGTTTAACAAGATCATGTTATTAACAGTCCTGTTTACAATTTAAAATAATTATGAATCATAAGGACAGCAGTAAAAAAAACCAATGCTAAATAACATAAATACAAAAAGAGAAGTCCTGCGCTCACTCCCATCACTACTGGGCCGACAGCAATGACTACAGTACACATCAGCCCCAATAAATAGTAAAAAATAAAAGAAAAAAAGTTACCTGCGTTACCTGCAAAATAACATACATTTTGCTTTTGTAAATATGTATGCGTGCTTGAGTGTGTGTATATATGTGTACTTGGGGATGGTTTGGGCAAGCACACAGAGCCTATCACTGGCTTCCAAGTTTGGATGTATAATGGGAGAACAAGCTTTTAGTGTTCTTGGTTTTATAAAAAAAGAAAATAAAAAATCCTCATAAACATTGTGGTGAAAATACAATATACTTTACTACAATTTTTTTTGCCATTTCCAATATATGTTAAAAATCGCCCATACAATTTGGAAATAAATGGATATCCTACTGCATAATTTCAATAACTCACTCACTGATCACCCAATGACAGTAAGAATTACGTAACACAAAACATCAAAATGAATGGCATACAAGGAGGCTACAACCAGTAAAATAAATTATTGAGTACTTAATATTTTACTCTTGTACTGGGTCTAACATTGGAGAGTGATTCTTCTGGCTGTCCAGGACTCATTTTAATACAGCAAACAAGTGTAGCACATGAGAACGGAAGATCATAGTCAACTATAAAAAATATTTAAAGGTCATTGGCTGTTATGTTCCTTAATTGTGGACGTCCACACACTAACTACAACACTCACTATGGGGGAAATTATTAGAACGCAAATATGGCATTATTTACACACCTGCTTTTATTTTTAAATATTAATTTTTGGTTACACATTTTCTATCTGAATACCCAAATGAAGGATGGGAAATTACATTAATTTTGCAGTACATTTAGGTTTGCTGATTTGCCATTGTACACTGTTCTGTGCTAGAACCTCAATATGTCACTTTTCAAGACCTGTATTTAAATTGCATTTGCCTTTCAGCAAAAGACAGAAAAAAAAATATATCCAAGATTATCATTTCCACTGTGAACTGCACAGAACAAAGGATGTTAAATCCTTCTGTAACCATCATAGGGATATGAACTTGACACTTGGTTAAAGAACATAGGCTGAGCTTCATGATAAGTAGCCTTTCACTGATTGTGATTAATGACAAGGGTATTAGAAATGCCATGGCTTAAAGCTAATGATGATCTTAGAGTCTATTCTATTCATCTATCAACAAAGAAATTGTCTGATACTTGTAATATATTATCTCACTGTTATAATCTTATTGTATGTCCTTTTTAGTATGGTCTGTGCATATGTCACAACACGAAGAATGATAAAGCAGCTTGATATTATGTAAGATTCTAAAATGATTTTAAGTCCAGAGAGATTTTACTACTTGAGAAATCAATAAACATAAACCTGTGTATGTAAACCACATTATGATTTATACCCCTCCCTCTTTTACCCCGTACAACCTGTATCTTTTTTGTTATAGATTTCATGTGGTGCTTAAAAGATTCCTTAGAAATTAAATAGTTTTGTTTTGGTTTTTTTTGTGGCTGCACACTCACACTCAATGCTGTATTTGCCACGAGGCAAACAAGGCTTTTGCCTTGGGTGGCACTTTCCAGGGGCGGCAAAAACACCCCAAATGTAAGGGCAAATGCCTTGTTAGCCTTGGGGTAGGCGGTTAGTTGAGGTCCAGGCAGGTGGCGAGGGAGCGCTGATTTCTGGTGTCACATTCCGGCTCCCAGCATCACTCTGCGGCTCGCCGCCTGCCTGGACCTCAACTGGCCACCCGCCTGCCTGCATGCCTGCCCAAACAGCCCGACAGAAGCCCCAATGGACCCCATGTAAAATATCCACCCAGTTATCCCAAAGGTATAGAGGCTGGGTGGATTTAAAATAAAATAAATAAATAATCTGTGAGTGTTGGAGGGGGGAGGTGTATTTATGTCAGTGTGTGTGTGTGTATGTCTGTTAGTGTGTGTGTATGTCTGTCAGTGTGTCTGTCTGGCAGTGAGTCTGTGTGTGTATATCTGTCAGTGTGTGTCTGTGAGTGTGTCTGTCAGTGACTGTGTGTCTGTGAGTGAGTGAGTGAGTGCATGTGTCTGTGAGAAAGTGAGTGAGTGTATGTCTGTCAGTGTGTGTCTGAGTGATTGTGTGTGTCTATGAGTGAGTGTGTGCGTTTATGTGTGTGTGTATGTCTGTCAGTGTGTATCTGTGAGGGAGCCTGTGTGTCTGAGTGACATTGTGTGTCTGTCAGTGTGTGTCTGTGAGTGAGTGTGTCTGTCAGTGAATATGTGTTTGTGTCTGAGTGAATGTGTGTGTCTGTCAGTGTGTGTCTGTCTGAGGGACAGGACAGAATGTGTGTGTGTGTGTGTGTCTCTCTGAGGGAGCCTGTGTGTCTGAGTGATTGTGTGTGTCTGTGAGTGAGTGTGTGTGTCTGTCATTGAATGTGTGTGTGTGTCTGCGGGTGGGTGTGTGTCTGTCAGTGAGAGAGTGTGTGTGTGTGTCTGCGTCATTGTGTGTGTATGTCAGTGAGCGTTGTGTGCTTGTCGGTCAGATTGTGTCAATGTGTGTATGTCAGCGTATCTGAGAGTGTGTTTATGTTACTCAAAGTGTGTGTTGGTCTTTTACAATGAAGAGGTGTGGCCTTGACATGAAGGGGTGGGGCAAATGTAAATTAGGGGGTGTCTGGGTTGCATCCTGCCTAGTGCAGCACAGATACAAAATACACCACTGCTCATACTACAAATCTCCCATCACTTGTTATGATCATGGAATTAGCTTGAGATGACATGTGCATTTTAATATGGCATGGTGGAAATAGTACTTAAAAGATAGATCGATTTTTACCATAAAGAGATGTTTTATCAGCAATGATGTTCAGGTAAGCTGTGACATTCAAATAATACTCAGCTGGTATTAAATGAACTAAGGTTGCTACATAAAAAATTACATATGCCATTACAATATTACAAACTTTGATCCATGTACTTATGTTGTTTACACCAAAATCCAATTCTACTATTTGCATATTGCAGAAGAGATTGAGACGTGGAAATGTTTTTAAAATTTTCTACTAATTATCTTGGTGCGCTTGTGCCCACTGAACTCAAATATGCTTGCGCTTACTGAAATCAAATATGGTTTTCTACATAGCATTGCTATAGCATGTCATATCAGTTATTGTTGCTTTCCTGTCAGATTGAACTATTCTGATTGTGAAGAAACTACCCCTGTTATTTCGTTACTTTGGTTTGCTCTCTGTGTATCCATATAGTCGAGTGCTACGTGCCAGAGAAAATGGCGGCCATCTTGTTCACACTAAAGGAGGCAGCGGTACTAAGTCGTCGAGTGTCTGGAACTAAAATCGTACACTCGACTTCCCAAGCGCGATTCAGTAGATTTGTTCCCACAAACTAGGGAAGCAAACGCTATCTATGAGCCAGGGGAACCTTTCATGGATTTATTCGGTTTTTTTTTTGTACCGCACAGCCCAATTTCATGGAACTATTCCTGGGCAGGAGCATTGTGTGTAGTCTGTCAATTTAAGACCTCCATGTAACTCTTGAACTCCTGAACTGATCTGGTTGATTTTTGAATATGTTGGTCCCCAAGATCAGGGCTCTCAGGGGACATTATTTTTGTGGGGTTCCAATGAAGTTTGGGGTACTTTCTGGGTTTTGTGAAAACGTGGCTTTGGGCTTGGAGATAATGGAGTTTAGTAAATTGCTTGACTCAATTATCTCCCAAGTGCAGGGGACGGATTATATTATTGTCAATAGGAGTGTCCTGGACCTGAGAGCCAATGTAACTGCAAAATGTATTTTGTCACTCTCCCCTCTCAGGTCCAGTGGGCAATGCCTCTGGAATATGTTAAAGTAAACCCTGTATATTTGTAACTGCATGCAAACCAGGCAGTTAGCCTAAATGAACCATTCCTGTTGTACCCATCAACTAGTTTAAGCTGATGTTTGGGTTATCTGTCTACTTTGCTGGGAGAATATACTTGGATGCTGTAAGACATCTGGAGAAACGTTCGAATCAACACCCGAACTGTGAGCTATAATCACTCAGGCTCTAGCAGTTCGGGATAAAATAGGTGAACGGGTATCTGTAATACCAGCGTTCATTACACTGGTCATTTTTGTCTGACCTCTGTCATTAGCAAGAACAGACAATAAATAATGGAGTCGCAACACCAATAGCATCTGAAGGAGATTTATTCCACCAAAGTGCAATGATCCCTTAGGTGGAATAAATCTCCTTGAGAAGCTACTGATGACGTGACTCCATTATTTATTGTCTGTTCTCTGAGAAATTTTGGAGAAGCCCTCAGAAGTCTGCACTCAAAATACACTGCAGAGTACTGGGGTCTGTTGAGCATGCATATCAGTATGAGATCAGTAGTTTCCGATACTCAAACCAGCACATCTGACACTAACAATAATGGCCAAGGTCACATTTTACCTAACACATTTTTCTTTGTTCTGATGTTTGGTTTGCACATCAAGTGCTATATGATTGGCTAATTAGTTATCCTATCTATTTTACACACATACAGACTATTGACAACCAGAGACATTGTATAGATCTTGTGGATAGGTACAATGATATTAATCCTTTAGAAGTAGCAGCATGGTTTGACTATCATATATTTGTTGCTTAGGTAGACCTTTATACAGCTATTTGCACAGCTTTTGTGTTATATTTAACTATAATAAAACATAGGGAGAAAGACAAAAATATTTTGTGTGTTGGTAAAACATTTGGTAATTTATTTGAATAGCATCAATAAAAACGGTGAAAAAAAAAGTGATATAATTTGAACAATGAAATTCACTAAAGTAATATTACACAATATCAATGGAAATATTCCAGATTAAAGTTATATTATGAAGAAAACATAACAAAACTAAGGCTTAGGCTTTATTTTACTATGTTTGTATGCATTTTTCTAATTATTCAAAGTTATTCCATAGTGTCAGAAAAAAAAAGCTGTTTTTCTGGCACTATAGAATCCTACAGAGTCCACCTCACTCCACCCCCTCTTCCACTCCCTCCCACGGTGCTGAAGAGGTTAAAACTCCTTCAGTTCTCCTCCACCAATGTCAGCTGGTGGGGAAGACCTAATGCGCATGCTGAAGTCAGCAATAAAAGGGACACTTCAACCCCTCTAAACTGCCATGTCAAGCAGGTCCACGTCTTCACCATAATCCATTCTTTAACTGCGTAAGAATAAAAATAACAGATTACATCTCCAGGGTTTGCATCCATAGTAACACAGCTGTCAAGTATTTTTGGGCTGAAGCCTCCAGGAGACTTATATATGCATATATTGCTGCACCTCCCTCGATTGTCGAGGTCCTTCATGTGTCGTCTCATATCCAGCATGACAGAGCATTGTCTTTGTCAGTGGTGTATTTAGGTTTTGTGCTGCCCTAGACAGGATGGTGTTTGGGCACCCCCCCCCCCCAAGTTAAATTTTTCCCACCCCTTCCTGTCAAGGCCGCACTTTGACTGACAGACGCACACACTCACTGATAGATGCATAAAATAATTGACAGACACACACTCTCATATACACTGACAAACAATGACATACACACACTCACTGATTTGACACACTGATAGACAGGCATACACTTAGTCGGACACACACTCACTGACAGACTCACTGACAGACGCACAGTCTCACTGACAGACGCAAGCACTGACTGACAAAGGCACGCACTGACTGACAGAAGCACGCACTCACTGACCGACACATACACACTGACTGACCGACACACACACATTCACTGACAGACATACACACACTCATTTAAATTCACTGACACACACATCCACTGAAACACACACACTCACTGACAGACATACACATTCACTCACATTTACTGACACACACATTCACTCACATTCAATGACACACACATTCACTGACACACTCACTCACATTAATTGACACACACATTCACTGACACACACACACTCACTAACACACACATTTACCCACACTCACTATTATCAATATAATTTTTTTTAAATTTAAATCCACCCAGCCTCCCTACGTTTGAGATAGCTGGGTGGATTTCTCACCTGGGGTCCAGTGGGGCTGCTGGGCAGGGAGGCTCACTGCTCAGCTCCCTCGCGTGCCACAGAGTGATGCCGGGAGCCGGAATATGACGTCATATTCCGGCTCCCGGCATTACTGCAGGTCGCGCAAGGGAGCTGAGCAGAGAGCTCAGCTGAGCAGAGAGCTCCCTCACCAGCCTGCACATCTGGGGAAGCCCAAAGGTGGCCAGCCGGACAGCTCTTGAGCTCCCATAATATGAGGCAAACAGGGTATTTACCTGGGCATTTGGGGTGGCGTTTTTTGACGCCCCCTGGAAATTGCCGCCCTAGGCAAATGTCTTGTTTGCCTCGTGGTACACACATCCCTGGTCTTTGTTCTGCTAGCTCTATGGCCCTATGGCACTGCTCCGTCTGTGCGGCTTGCGTCTCCATTACTGCCACCCTGCCCTTCATTCTAGAACATAGTTCAGCCAGCTCTGTGTGAATGATAGGCTTTATCTCTGTAGTAATTGCAGCTAAATCCACATTGGTGATTGCTGGGTAAGGTGCATGCATACCTTCAGAGGTACTCCACCTCTAGAAAGCTTAGTCTGAGCAAGCAGAATGGGATAAAATACATTTTATTATTGGTTGTTTTTGTACAACTGCAACTTGTTTTACACTGCAGTCCTAAAATAAATTTGCCAGCATAAGGTATTTTTTAAATTAAAAAAAAAGTTGTTTTATAAAATGCAGAAACAGTAAAAAAAATAAATACATTTATATTATACAACAACCAGAATTCCTAAACTACCAAAAAAAAAATGATTGTAAATTTGCATTTTGTATATGGGTAACGCTGCAAGGATGTTAATATCTTTTAAATCAGAAACATGATAATGGTTATCAAAGCGTTATTTCTGGAACAATTTCTTTCAGACGCCTGCAATATGGTGTTCAACAGACCTTAAAGATATTCTGGTTATCAGTGTGTTACTTCACCACTAGATAATTTAATTTAATTTCCATCGCAGATTAAAGCAATTTTGTAATATTGTATTCGATCCTACACTTCAGATTGACATTTCCCATCGTGACACAGTTGCATACGAGGATGAATTGTGTTCATTTGTGCTGTTAGTAGGGGACACCGGACATTTTCAAAGACATAAAAGATAGGAGAATTTTAAGGAATCTGTAATAAAAATATTTTCTATTGACTTTAAAGGCACCCATTTTCAATACCCTAGAGTGCAGCTCTATATGCAGGCAATTTGGCTAAATATTTTGTGAAAGATCATGATTCAATTCATCTAACAGAATAGTTAGGTTGAATGCTAGACATATGACCAGACTCATCACTGGTAGAAATCCACATGCATATATTTCAAACTGTGGAAATTGATGGATCTAACAGACTAACCATGCACTCAGAACCACTTGATTAGGTACATCTATCATATATTGGGTAACAGGACAGCTTAAGTTATTCACCATATTGTTTTTAGCATTTGTGAAGCCTCTGTTGATTTTGTCAGCCACATATTAACGCTGTAAACCTTTAGATTAAAATCCCAAGCTACAACTGTGATGTGCCTAATTATATATCATTCTGTCTGTAAACCTACCTATGTTTCTGAAGTACTATGGATAAGAGTGTTGTATAAGAACTGTAAACTAAATGAAATAGATCAATTGAGACTCGGGTCTCTACAGGCCACTGAAGTCAGTTTAAGTATTTTTTATGTTCCTGGGGCCAGCTTGAGATGATGCAAGCTTTCGATTTGGCATCAGGAAGCTCAATGACACTGTATTTTGTGCATAGGTACTTAAGCCTGGATTATTTAATTTACTTAAATGGGAACTGTTCAAGAGTGTTTACGTTATGTTACCTTATCCATATATTTAATAGTTATGTATTTGTAAGGTGTTATATATAATTATATAAATTAAATCGTTTAAACTCACTTATTCATAAAACCGTATCAATTAAACTGTTAATAGCTCCCAACTGATTCCTCTTCTGCAACTGTCACTAGTCTAATACTATCCTTACCTTTTGTGTAATTTTACCCCACTCCCTCTAGCATGTAAGCTCATTGAGCAGGGCCCTCAACCCCTCTGTTCCTGTGTGTCCAACTTGTCTGGTTACAACTACATGTCTGTTCGTCCACCCATTGTAAAGCGCTGCAGAATTTGGCGGCGCTCTATAAATATAATAATAATAATAATAAATTAAATGTAAAATCCCACAACTTATCATCCTGCTATTCGGAGCCCTCCATCTTAGTTCCCTGACAGTCATTGGCATGATCATTCTTTTACTCAGTGAAATACATTCCAGAAAAGTTTCCCTCTAAGCAAACAATCTAAAATTCATAGAAAGCAGAGACGAAACATATTGTGTTTGTACTCAACCATAATATCCAGTCTTAATGATTATCCGTATGATAGACATTACTGAACTGAAGAATTAACTACACTAATGTTCTCTGTTGGAAGCCTTTAAAATTGAGACTAATGACTAGAATTCCAGACATTAATTAATTTTACATTACATTTCATTTCGCTGACAGGAACCCTGTTGAGTTCTTTAGCAATAGTCTGTGAATATATTGATATTGGTAAATGTATTGACAAAACTGTGTAGTATGAGAAACTGAGAATGGAATTGCAGATTTAAGGAGAAATGCTGGAATTAAAAAACAAACAAATGTTAACAACATCTCTTTTCCCATTCTGACAATACTTGGTAGAACAGTGCTAATGCATATGATCTAATTTAGAATGTTTAAAATATTTTTGTCTCTTGTAAAAATGTTCATTTTTTTATAATTGGAGCACCTATTATAATTTGGCACTTTCCTTGGAAAGGCATTTATTTCATGTTGAAAAAGTCATTCAGAAATACACATCTTGTACAACTTGTACATCCCTTTATTTCTCTTCACTTCCTATCAACAATATCAATTTCATTATACTTTTATCATTAGTATTGTACATGTCCCTAAACCTCCCTTTATCATGCTTACCTGGGTGATTGGGGAACAATAGCAATGTCACCATGGAGAACCAGTTAAGAATGTATTAAATGGGCAATTTTAATTCCTTAAAAAGGCTTGGTCACCAAAAATAAATGCCATGTATTCTTCTTCTGTGTATCTGTATCTGAATCATTTTTCCCTTTTTTCCCTGAGTGCTATAGTTTTCATAAAATACATAAAGAAAGGTAGGGACTACTTTTTCTTCTATATAGCAGTGAAATTGACACTTGGCCAATGAAGGTACACAGAGTCATTGAGGTGGGGTAATATATAAATCAGGCTGTCAGGATGTTGGCTTGCATTCATGTAGCCACACTGCTTGTTATAGCACAAGAGACTGAGAGAAATACATTACATTTATTGTACTTTACTTGTTGCAAACTTGGGGAGCCACATTGCTTTTAAGTGTGTGTTCCAGGGAGAGAGAGAGAGAGTTTTGCCTTTTTTCTTCTTCTGCATTTTGTTTCTTTTTTTGATGGGGGGGGGGGGGGGGAGGGTGAGAGAGTGTGTGGCTGTGCAAGCCAGGTTGTCTGATTGCCAGGGTGTCGCTCTGCTGCACTGTAACTTTGTGTATCAGCCATCACTTGCTCTCACTTTGCTCTCTCCCTCGCTTGTTCACACACAAATTGCTTTCTCTCTGCTCTCACAATCTTCTCTCATACTCTGCTCACTCTCTGCTCCCCCTAAACTCTCCACAAAGATGGTGTCACAGGGGTGGGATTATATAGTGTACAAAAGTGTTGCATGCTGGTAGTGCTCCCTGATTGGCTGCACTATATGTGCAGTGAAGATATCATTTTGTAAATTGTGTATATACTAAACTAACAATACTAATTATTAATTAAACCCAGACCACTTCTTTAAGATTAAGTGGTCTGGGTGCTGCTGGTGTCCACTATACAATGTAAAATATTGCGGTTTAAGAAAAAAACACACACATGTTTATAAAACGAACAGAATTCCGAACAGCCGAATGCCTGAAATGAATGACATGCCAAACTGCCGAATGCTTGAAATGAATGCTCGAATGCCGATTGTCTGAACTGAATGCCATTCAGGAGTTCCGAAGTGCCAAACCAAACCAAATGCCAATGGTCCGAATTGCAGAAGCAGACACATTTTTTTACTTACCAGAATTTCCGAACCAAACCAAATCTTTTGCCCATGCACATCCCTTATTGGTAGTGGGGAACGTATATACCCAATATTGAGATCCAACACAAGGAAGAAAAGATAATAAATATAAATAAGTCAAGTAACAAGGGAGAGAATATATTCAGTATGATACAGGTAAGAAAAACCAGAAAGGAAAGGAAAACCAAAATAAATAAATAAAAAAAATTACAGGGTTGCTTTAAGATACCAGCATGAGATGGTTATGTCTTTCTACCCTCACATCATTCTTGGGTAGAAGAGAAGATGTCAACCTATGCATACCTTCCTTATCCAAGCTGTAGTGGTAATGGTGCCAGGTTTGGACAAAATAGCCAAATTGGAAAAATAATCATAATTTTTCTTGGCTCTAGTGCAGATAAAAAGTGGATTTTTTTTTTTTTTTTGTGACAAACACATTTCAGGGAGTTTGATGTGAGGATAAGACTCATGGATGTGTAGGTGGGAGGGAATAATATTATTTTTTTTCTGATCTAATTAATGTTTAATATTATATTCCTATGCTTTTTTTCAACACTATCTGTTTAATAAGGTTATGTTCACATGTGAATGGAATTAATGATTTATCTTTACAAGTCGTTAGTCATGATTTCTTTCTTTTAGAACAAACACAGGATTTTAGAATCAAAAAAGAAAAATATTGGGAACCCACTGCGAGACAAGCAAAAAAATGGAAACATTGCTCCTATGTGTTATAATAACCCCAAGGAGACCAGATTTTGGTAAACAGGTCAGAGAGTTCAGAATAAAAGCTTGTCCATCAATCGTTTGTCCTCAGACCTCAGGGGCAGTGAGGACTTTAGGTTTCAGTCAACCTGTGGCTCACGCTCTCCTTTCTGCATAAGTAATCTTCGCAAACTATTTTTGAGAATGCGTGGGAAAATTGTCAATTGGACTCGACAGTAAAAGAGACCAGTTGACCCAGAAAAAAAGGCCCATGCAATATAAAATAAGACAATCTAAGACAATAAAAAAATCTTTAATTTTGTCCCAGAAGGGTGACTATAGGACTCTCCCACCACCTATGTACATATAATTTGAAACGTAACATGTGTTTTATTGTATGTCACTATGATTTATGAGATATAGGTATGTTATGCTGTAGATTGTAGACACTTACCAAGTTTTGCAAGTGTAGGGGAGGGACAGGAGGTTTATGTCTATCTTCATTTGATTACTATTTTATTTTGTTTTATATCCCCTTTGTACAGTCCTGTAGAATTTTCTGAAGCTATGTTAATAATGATATCAAAATAATTTCTTAGACTGTTGCTATTTATAACATAAAAACTGGAGTTACTGAGAACCATGTGACCCCAGTAATTCACTATGGAGAAATTGTCACGCAAGCTAAGCAAAAGGGCATTCTATAAATGTAAATGTAATCCGTTATACATGCCTTTAGTTTTCAACTACCAGGAATGATGAGTCTCTGCATCTGAAGTAAAATAACATATGTTGCAGTGCCTCATCTTACCTTTAAATTTACTTTTATGTATCCCTGAAAAAAGCACAAAGTGTATACAGGAGCAGATTGTGCGCTGAAGGCAATGATTATGCATTCATTTCCATTAATAGCAGCTGATTTCTCTGTGCTTTAATGGTCCGATTTTAGCTCACATATGTACTGTGCTCTGTTCTAGCATCATATCTCACTATAATGTAAATGCTGGATTCATTAAGGGACTATGATTTTCAAATGCTTTGAATTCAAAGTTATAAAGAAAATAATAAAAGATATTTACCTCTAAATAAAGGGATTATCCAGGCTGTTGCCAGCCCATTTTTAAAAAAAATTTTTTTAATCATTATATAGTTAAAGCTTGAAAATATGGAAGAACAAGTCATCCAAAATAACCAGAGATTAAAAAAAATACTGACATTTAAAGTTACTATATGTACAAATAACTCCCATACTTTAGATCATCAGCTTTGAGCTATGTCCTCTAGCCTGGAGTCTGAACTGCCCCACAAGTGTCAAAGTGTAGACTGGGAACTGTTCAACGCTTTCTGCAGAGATTACAAATATAACAGGAGCTGGCCTACACAATAATTTACCGTTTGTGTCTCTTTCATCTATAAATCTGTCACTCTAAAAAATTGCCCGGGTTTGCACAGTGTAAAGAGAAGGGGATGAGTGTTGCTAACTGATTTCAAGGTTCTCTGTGCACAACTTGAGTTATGGTGAGATCAAAGGTTTATGGGACTTTCAGTTCATTCAGCTTTTTACTTATAAAAGATGTGAGCAGTACTGCAGATAGGTATGCTTCCTGGTGGCTTATTGTGTTTCTTAGAAGTGAGGGTCAGAAAAGATAGGCTTATAGAACTCTGACATCATGTACCTCTGTTTGGGAACCAGCATGAAGGAAGCATTTTAGAATGACGGAGCTGAGACTGTGAAGACTGGGCTATTTATGATTATAATTATTGGTAGTTATATAGTGTCAACTTATTCTGCAGTGCTTTAAAATATTATGAAATACATTATAGTCACCGGGACTCTCCACTCACACGTTGTACACCTGATCAACATTTACGCCCCGAATCAGCCTGATGCTGGGTTTTGGTCTACACTGCGTGATAAGGTTGCCGCATTGCCACACGGCATGGTCCTTATGGGGGGAGATTTTAATGCTACACCCTGTCCGGCGATGGATAGGAGCTCCAGGGCTGGAGGACCGAGATCGCAGGGACGCGGGGGACAGGACCGCCAGCTTAAGACCTTTATTGCGGAAACAGGACTAGTGGATGCTTGGAGGGCGCAACACCCTATGGACAGAGATTATACTTTTTACTCTGCTCCCCATGGCACCTATTCTAGAATAGACCTATTTTTAATAAATGCAGCTAGCCTTTCCAGGCTCTCGAGCTCAGAGGTGGGAAGTATATCCTGGTCTGACCACGCTGACGCATCTATAGTCTTAGGTAATCTTTGCACGGCGAGCCCATGGTCCTGGAGACTGAATTCATCGCTGCTGAGAGATGAGTCGATTCTAGACAGCATTCGGAAGGCTATTACGGATTACTTTCAGGTCAACACCACACCTGACGTAAGCAACAGCACGATTTGGGCTGCACACAAGGCGGTCATAAGAGGGGAATTGATTAAACTGGCCACAAGAAAGAAACGACAAAAACATTTCCATCTGGAAACTCTGCTTAAACGGCTGAGGAACCTTGAGCAGCAACACCAGGCTACCCCGGACGCTGAAATACACGGTAGACTGGAGACAGTCAGACGGGACATACGCACACTTCTGCTAGATGACACGGCTAAGGCCATGACATGGTCCAGACGGACCTATTTCGATAAAGCCAATAAAATGGATACGCTATTGGCCAGGACGCTTAGGCCCAGGCAACAACGACCCCACATCACGGCCATCAGACACCCAGACGGCACGACGAAAACAAAACCGACAGACATCGCAAAGGTATTTGAAGAATATTATAAACAATTGTATAATCACTCCCCGAACGGTCACTTGAGGGGAGGCCAAGAGGACCGAAGCATAAAACGATTTCTCGAGGGACTAGACTTGCCCAAATTGTCAGGGGACGCTGCCGAGAACCTGGCGGCGGAGATCAGTGCTGAGGAGGTAGACAAGGCCATATCGAGCCTTAAAGGGAACAAGGCACCTGGCCCTGATGGATATGATGGCTCATACTACAAGGCCTTCAGGGAGGAGCTAGCACCTCACCTGGCCACGCTGTTTAATTCCTTAAGACAGGGAGGAAGACTGGGCCCTGACATGTCATTGGCTACGATCATATTACTACCCAAACCGGATAAGGATGCACACCTACCTGAAAACTACAGGCCTATATCATTGATTAACCATGATGTGAAGATCTTGGCCAAAATACAGGCAGACAGGCTGAACCCACTTCTGACTACTCTTATACATGCCGATCAGGTGGGGTTCATACAAGGCCGACAATTGTTCGAAAACACAAGGCGAACGGTTGATCTGATCTGGAAACAGGTGGCGACGAATACGCCCTCCCTGGTAATATCTATCGATGCCGAGAAGGCCTTCGACAGGGTCAAATGGAATTTCTTATTCGCTGTATTGTCACACCTGGGATTTCCGGAAGAGTTCGTGCACATCACGAGGGCAATGTACCATGATGTAAGGGCTCAGATACAGATCTCAGGGGCCCCGCTTACTCCTTTCCACCTACATAATGGAACCAGGCAGGGGTGCCCTCTCTCTCCCCTCCTCTTTGTGCTGGCCCTCGAGCCTCTTCTACAGGCGATTCGCAGGCATCCGAACATCCATGGAGTAGAAGTCGGAGGGGTAGAATTCACCGTATCTGCCTACGCAGATGATGTTCTCCTCACCGTTACGAACCCGCTCGAGTCGATGGCCGCATTACAGAGAGTTATAGGAGAATACGGGGACCTATCTGGATACAAAGCAAACATTCCAAAATCCAGCGCGATGCCAATCGGCATGACAGCTGAAGATGTGGCTCAGATACAGACCGCTTACCACATGCGAATGGAACCACACTCCCTCAAATACCTGGGAGTTCATTTGACGGCAGACCCGAACCGACTGTACTCTAGTAATTATGAACCCATGCTACGGGCTTTAATGAATGACATGGACAAATGGACCGATAAATCTATCTCTTGGCTGGGTCGTATTCACTCCGCCAAGATGAACATCCTCCCTCGTATTCTATTCCTGTTTCAAGCCCTCCCCGTCCGCGTCACGAAATCTCAATTACAACCGCTACAAAGGGCGATATGTAACTTCGTATGGCGGAATAAGCGGCATAGAATAGCCAGACAAGTTTTGTATAGGCGTAAAGATAGAGGGGGATTGGGGCTTCCGAACCTGTACTATTACTATTTGGCGGCCCAGCTGTCCCAGGTGATTATGTGGCATTCCCCTGTGGGTGACAGGAGATGGGTGGAACTAGAATCTTTGATGGTCGGTCTTGATGTTCCCCAATTCACTATGTGGGTCCCGAGAGAACATAGGCCCATGGTCAGGGTAACCTGCCCGGCCATCCTTAATTCTCTACGATTATGGGATGTGAACAGCACCAAATTCGGACTCACCTCATCCCCCTCCCCCATGACTCCGCTACTTAGGAATCGAGCATTTCCACCTGGTATGGCCCCGAGGAATTTTCGTAATATAGAAAAAACCGGGGTTCAACGGTATTACCAACTCTATCGAGGGGGGACCGTGATCCCTTTCCAAGACCTCCAACAAATCACCCACCTGACTCCCACAGATTATTTTCGATACCTCCAGGTGAGGGACTTTGCTAGGAAACCAGATATTATAGCCGCGGCCAAGGGGCAGTTTACCTTCTACGAGAAACTTTGTAGAGATGCATCTGCCCCCAAGGGGATGATCACCCTCATATACGCTCACCTTAGTACAGAAACTAGAGAATGGGGTAGACTGGCGTACATTGACAAATGGGAACAGGACTTAGGGGAAGTACTCGAAGGTATCGAATGGCAGGAAATCTGGGAAGCCACCAAGAGCGCCTCCATATGCGTCACACAACAAGAACAGGCATGGAAAACCATGCTAAGATGGTATACTACCCCGGTCATTTTACACAAAATGCACAAACTAGACACCGACGACTGTTGGAGGAGCTGCGGTTTCCAGGGTACGTATCTCCATATGTGGTGGGAATGCCCGGCGCTCCAGGGTTTCTGGAAGGCTGTTGAAAACCTATTGAGACAGACATTTGGCAGACCCCTCCCCCTAGACCCGTGGATCTATCTTTTAAATAGAACTATAGAGGGATGGTCCAGGAAAGAACAGAGATTGGTGAGAACAATCACCTTAAGTGCGCGTAGAACTATAGCAGCGGCTTGGTTAACACCTGGAGGACCGGAGTTCGGGGGGGTGATCTCTAGAATAAGGGACAGCAGGATCATGGAGGATCTTACTGCCAGGATGCGAGGGACTGTGGCGGCCTTCCAAAAAGTTTGGGAACCGTGGGACACTAGCGCCCCGGGCACTGGGGATACTTAATGGGATGGGACCACGCACACTACTTCGGGAGGTCCCTAGCTCGTCAGCCCCCCCTCCCCCCCCCCCCTCCCCCCCCCTCTTTATTCCTTAATCCTTGTTACTATTTCTTTCTTCTCTCTTCTTCTCTTCTTTTTATACTTCCATAAAACCCTTGATATGATAGGGGTTTTCTCCTCTATTATTCTTTCATTTGTGTTGTCTCAGTTCAATTGGAAGTGGTTCCTTCCTAACACAGACATGGGACAGGTTGGAGAGACGGGGATCCCTGGGGCTCATCCTACCTTGGGTGGCCTCTGGGCTATTGATTAAGGTACAAGACCTGTCTGGTAGTACAATATACTTGCAGAGAGGCGGATAGCCTGGAATGCCGGAGGTGGATTATCTGTAGAACTGGCATTTGGTACGATAAGAGCTCTGGTAGGGGTTATCTAACATTGTAAACTATTGCACAGGATTTGTCTTACCGCTATTTCTCGCTATGCCTCTCCTGTGTAACAGTAAGGAACTTAATTGATGTTACACACAAAAAAAAAAAATCCCTCGATAGGGGGCAGGTATTACAGACTGCATACAGTGAATTGTTGTGAGTGCCAAAGGTGTTATGTATTTGTCTTTGATTATATGTTCCTGTATAATTTGGCTTCTGCGCAAGCCTACATGTCGTATTGCTTCTGCCTTTCCTGTCGAGTGCAAAAATAAAGAATTAAAAAAAAAAAAAATATTATGAAAGGGGGAAATGTAACAAAAAATTAGAAAAGTACAAATTACAAAATTGTACTGGAACAATAGGTAGATGATGATCCTGCTCAAACAAGCTTACAGTCTAGCGGAGTGGTGTATAAAGACACAATAGAAAGGATGTTCTGATTAGGAATGCTGCAACATGTTTTTTTTTGCATAAAATATATTTATAGATTGAGTGAAACTACAAATAGCTATAATATATAAAAGTTGTGCTAGTGCCTGGAGTGACCCTATATTGATAGTTTTGTTGCATATCATTAAGTTCTGAGGCTTTCTGCAATAACTTTCTCTTCAACTAGGAAATGACTGAGATAACTCAGCCAATCACAATCCTACTATATGTCTCTGATTTTACAGTTAGACTCAGCATCTAGACTGCAAACATATTGCTACAAATATAAACACAAAAATGGCTGAACGCATAAATACTGTTCCACTAATCTTTTATACTGATAAGAGCAACCTAAAGAAAAAGATAAACAGTCAACATATGACTTTCTGCAAATGTAATAGTAGTTATTCCGCACATTGACCACTTTGAATATTATATAGAACATTATTGCAATTTTATATAACATTTCATTAAAATGCACATTTATATATAGCACAGGTATGTTCCTTGTTGAATCAATTTATATAATTTCCTTGTTCACTTTTAATTGATTTTTGCATTACATTACATTTGTACCTGTTTTAACACATTTAATATTACTATTGCTGCAAATATATTTACTAATACTGGAGAATTGCCAATAGTAAAAAGAAATGGCAGAGATAGAAAATAGCTGATTACTAATGATTTGTCTCTTTTGGTCTAAAATTTCCATTCCCCTTGTTAATTTTCCACCTTTCCTAGTTTAGTGAAGAAAGAAAACCTGTCAGATACAAAGAATCTAACGGATAAAAAGTTGGATTTAAATGTACAGAAGACTGTTTTAAAAATCTTAAGTACTAGCATTACTGCATTCTATCTGTCATGCTGATGTGAAAACCATGTACTATCAGCTATTTACAGTTCTTCACATGGATGTTAGGATGTTTTGGAACAATAACGCACTTTGTGTCTATTACAAGAAAGGGCGGTAGCATAGGAGTTAACTTAGGAGTTAACTTATATTGTTGTCATCCATTGTATTCACCATTAGAGCCTACCATAAGAACAAATGCAATCTTGACTTCTATACTCCCAAATCCATACTGCATTTATATATATATATATATAAATATATATATATATATATATATATATATATATATATATATATATATACAGTGGTACCTCAGTTTACGAATTTAATGCATTCTCCGGGGTGTTTTGTATTGCGAAGAATTCATAAACTGAAACGTGGTTTTCTGATAGAAATGCATTAAAAACCAATTAATCCGTTCCAGATTAAAAAAAGTCAAAATGAGTTGGCATGTAAATCAACCCACAATGCATAACACACAGTAGAAGGCATGCAAACGACCAAGCTCAGCTCCCTACCTTTCCACCGCTTAAGAAATGTTATGCACTAAAAAAGTCCCAAAACCGCTGCAAAAAGTTCCCAGAATGGCTCCAAAACTCAATGCAAAACCGCTCCAACACCTTAACACTCAACGCCACGTGCTACCCACAGACTCCAGCATGAACGGGGGTGGCGCTATAAACCTCCCAGGCGCAATACATCCTGGGGAAACTTGCTTCCTATTGCAAAAAAAAATTCTTAAACCACACAAAGGCCAAAGCTTGTCAATTTCTAAGATTTACCAGCTGCACACTATGCTGGATTATACAATTATTTCCAAATGCTCGCAATATAAAATTCAAATGTCAAAACTGAGGCTAATATAGCTGATTTGGCAAAATTCTCCAATTCAGTTCCAGCTATATTAGCCTACTTTTGCTATTCAGATACTAATTTGCTACAATTCGGAAATTAGTGAATAACCCTGTCTGTTAGTGAGCATGCATCATTGACTTTACAAATTTTCAATTCAACATTTATTAATTAAGATGTCTGAGTTCATTAATAAGCAAAGAAACACAATACTGTAAATAAAAAGGTTAAATCTACATTTGTCACAGCATTAATTAAATTAATCAGCGTTTCTGTATATTGTCCAGGTTGTTAATTTAAGCATATATTCCTGAATTCTTCTGAATCAGTTTTTAAAAGGAAATTGAGCTTTATCCATCGGTTGTACATATCGAAAACATTAGCTCAGTGTTCTCCCATTGCAAGAAAACTATATTAATCCATTTTGTCATTGTCTTCTTTCTTCACTTTAAACTTTTTAGGAACAATCTCCCATTTTCAGTGAAACATGACTTCCAAGGGAGGTTTTTCAAAGTCTATAGTTCCTCTCTACCCCTGGTCATTTCCTCCTCTGACTCCCATCCTTGAAGCTACTCCTTTTCTTTTTTCCTCTCTTTACCTTTCTGTTCGGCAGTGTTTTTCTCTTCTTTTCTATGTTGAGGGGACAATATGTTTCTTATTTTAAAATATTGGATTGTGGGAATATATGACATTATGTATAATTATTCTGTGTTATACACGTGCTGAATATTGTATATCTTGCTGTCTAACCTTAAATAAAGAATTGAAAAAAAATAATGCATTTTTTGCAAAGTGTTTTACATTGTTACTCTAACTCTCTATAGCTACAGGGGTAAAGAACAAGGACAATTTTGATTTTAGAACTGCAGTCGTTATCTTCAATGTGCTTCCTTAGCATATCTAAGAGTTTGTTCCACAAACAGTAAATCATAGTGTATTGAAAATCTAATTTAAAAACTAGGCTGAAAATCAAAGTCAGAAAAAGAGCTATTTAGCTATTTTGGTCTAAATTTTACAATTCATGTTTCAGTTTACCACAATTTCCTGTGAATAAATCCAATGTATAAAACTCCCTAACTCTCACAATCTTCATTATTATACTAACTCCCATAATGAAGCCCATGGAGCAACGCAGGGGGGGGGGGGGGGGGGAGTGGGCTTTGACAGGGCCAGAGAGTGGACAGGTGAAGTTAAGGTCAAGGGGTGGGGAAAAATGTATATTTGGTTAGGGGGAGGAGAATAGGGGTTTAAATAATGTCCATTTTAGTGAAGTGGCCATCTTAATAAAAAACCTCACTTACTTGTTACTTGTCCCTCCCATACTCCCTTTGGTTTCAAGCAGTTTCTGTTTGGTCACAGCGGGAATAAGGCGTGGGTTAAAAAGGATTTAGGTGGAATAGAAAAGGGGGTAGGCCAAGGTCTAGGCTGGAGTAGGCCGGAGTGGAAAAGTGGTTGGTAGGTTCAAGCTCGTTGGTGGCTACGAACTTGGGGGTGTAGGGGTGTCTGGGTACACACCTACAGTTAAACATATGGTTATGGGGCCTCTTTGGTAGGCCATGGGTAAACGTTATGCATTATTGGAATGTTCATTATTGTTATTTGGTAGGGCCATTGTCAGGGGTATTGGGCATGAAGGTCGGAAGTAATTATTACTTGTGACAATGACCCTAAATTGTTAAATTGTATATATATATATATATATATATATATATATATATATATATATTTATAATAAGTAATAAAGCTGTGGACTTTATACTCCAACAGAAAAATTTGGTTTCCGAGTGTCATTCAATTAAGGATTTAGCACATGCCGAATAACGACTGTGCACGTGTCAAGTAATCCGGGAATTTAAGTGCCTGCTGGAGCAGTTTCCAAACACGAACAAACTTGTCAGTTGTTGCTGCCTATCAAAGGACAATCATGTGCCCAAGCTAACCTACCCAACTGACGACACAACAGTGCTGTGTCGCTACCACATTGTCTCTAAGCTCTTAATCCCTAGGGGTCTAAATGATTTAGAAAGGGACTCAATTAACATTCATGATAATAACTTGGTGACCAAGCCCTTAATTATAATGTTAGCTCAGTGACACGTTATTCAATTACCATATTAAGCTACATAGAATAATTTTATATTATTTAGCGGTTCTATTTTTTTTATTTTTTTTGTAAAATGTTAATACTGAAACATATCTAAATCACTTCATCCTAGCTTAGTAGTTGCTGTTAGAGCACTTTTTTGGGAACTCATTTTTAATGGTATGTCATTTATTCACCTAAAATAGGAAAAAGTAATATTACGGGAGACCACATCATTATGTTAGCTAATGGTGTGCAAAATAAATCCAATACTTTTCACATGATATTCATGTATTCATTTAAATTTTTAATAGATGTCTCGAGGCTTAAAATGCCAAGTGAATTTCAGGAGTAATGTTGAGAGACTGTGTTATTGGTATATTTTAGACATGAAAAATGAATGTCATCTAGATTCCAAGAAAATCTAAGAATTAATATAGAACAGATTGTGTGTATTCCAAGACAAGTTGTATGTGGGTAGAAATCATCACCTTAAGTTGTAAACTTGAATTGTTATTTAATTCTGACATTTAACTAGATATTGACAATGTTAACATGTTTATGAAAATGGACTAGGTAAATCCATTTATATAACAAAGAATTCACAATTTATCTGCCATGCATATGTTAATGTAATTTGTAAAACAGCTAAACCAAAAGTATAAAAAATAATTAATAATAATTAGTGTGAACCTACTCACAGCCCATCTACACACTACACTGTTCTTGTTTTAAATAGTTAATGCGTTTTATGTGTTTTGTAATATTTGCAGAACACACAAATGTTGGACGAATGTTTAAGCAAATGTTGGATGAGCATTCAGCGATGTTCACAAAATATTAATTTAGACATTCACAGCCAACATTTGTGTTTTTATGAATGTAATTAAACATTTCTCTGATCCCGTCACAAAAATCTGTTTATTTTGTACATTTTTCATGAAGGAAAGAATGGCACTATAGTGTCAGATTTGTCAATATGAATATGAAAGTAACAGGCAAAACTACACATTCAAGCAAGTTGCTGTCTCATAAATGGCATACATTGCATTTGGCATGGCAGCGAACCTAGCAACAGATATCATCTTGTCTTTGTGCAATGCTAGAGGCATAAAGTGCCATGTTCCCACCCATATTCAGATAGTGATTTTGTTGAAGCAGTTATATTAGCGCGGCATCAGCATTTAGAAGACAGAGGACTTCAGGAGCAGACTGATTTCTGAACACAAGGAACAAAACTTTCTTACATCTCTAATACAAAATGGCTGCATAGCGAGACAGAGGGGAGGTGTGGTAAGACGTTAATTTACTTTCCTCTCCAGTACCATAGAGACCATAAAGATTTTATAAGCAATCATATGGGTGCTGCAACATGCACATAGACATGCAGTTCCCACTCTAGGGTGCAAAGGGAAAAAAATGAAGGTTTCTTTCAGAAGAAATATGACTGTGTAGATAATGCTGTAGGAATGGTTTCCATGGATATCCATAGCTCTTGTCAATGACATTCTAGAATCTTTCCATATATTTATTTTGGACCCTTTGCATTTTGACCACCTCATGCTGTATCTCCATGACTCTCTTGTGATATTTCCATGTTTCCATTCTCCCCTGGCTTCTGCTATTTTACATATATTAGGTAATATAGTTTTTCTATCTTTCTTCCTTTCCTTTATTTGGTTTCCTATAGTCTCCTCATACTCCACCATTTCTACATCTGTGTATAAACTTCTATAATCAGCTTTTTCTATGGCCTTCCTCGTTTCTTTTCTTTTTATTTTTCCTTTGTCTTCTTTTCCTCCTAAATGCTTCCTCAAAACATTTTTTTGTTAGGCACTGTCTCCTTAGACTCTTCTATGCACCAATTTGTCTTTAGATTGATCTGTCTACTCATATATGTCTGCTTTTTTCTCTAAAACTTTTGTTTTTGGCTTCATCACACTCAATAATGTCAAAGTGAAAAATAGAGAATTAGTAAAAAGGCTATGAAGAAGAGGCTATGACTATGCTTGATTGAACAAGTGAAGAAATATTGTTGGCTGGCAGCAGTCAAATATAGTGAAAACACCATTACTGAAATGATAACTAAGCAGAGTATGGCTATAAATTAACTTGCTAATGAGAGAAGATTATGGTCAATGTTCCTTCTAATTTTTAGTAATTGAGCAAACATATTATTGTGCACATTTTTTTCCTGATACAAAAGCATGTGTGCACAGAATGCTTGTGCAAATATAAAAACTTATTATTTTTAGGATAATGTTGTCCCAACCTATCTCTTATGGCTCATAAAACTGTATTGCCATGTTTTAATATAATACAAATGTGAATGCAAGCTATATAATGATGCTCACCTACCACATTTTCCACATGCAGCATTGCCTAAATTTTTCAAGTTTGCCTACATTTTTTATGCCCATCTGCCACATAACTTGCATTTGTTTTAGTTTTAGACCTTGTTATTATGCCCACATGCTACATTGCCTACATTTATTTCAGTTTGAATCCATTTTGTTATGTCCATATCCATGCAACATTGTCTAATTGTTATTATGCTCTCATCCATTCCACATTGCCCACTTGTTACATGCACACATTTTATTATGCCCATATCCATGCTACACTTCCCACATGCCATACTGCCTAGATTTATTATGCCCACATCCATGCCACATTGCCCACATTGTACCTGCGTTACCTGATGATGAGTGATGAGACTGCCTAATGATGAATCATGACTCTGCCTGATGATGAGGCAAAGCAGAGGGGAAGAGTCTGCGCTTAATAACAGAGAAGAAAGCAGCAACCCTAACAAGGGAATCCCTCAAGACCCTTGGTAAAATAGGAAGAAAAAAGAGGAGTTAAGGGCTGCGCTATTGTACAGAAAACAGTACCATAAAATAGAAACCAATTGGTTGAAGTATATAAACAGCAAGTGATAAAACCTGGGTATAATAGTCTCTTTTGCAATTATATGAAAATAATGAATAAAACAGAGTCCATCCAGATGTTCAGTAAAGATCAAATGATAAAAATAAAAAAAAATTGTTGAATAAAACCAATAAAAACAGTCTCACTGATATATGGATAGGGTGTGTGTACAATCCTCAGGAGTTGATCCGTCCGGGTTGTAGATAATCCGTATATGTGAAGATAAAATAAAGCACAGAAAACTGCCAATAGTGAAATATTGTAGCTCCAAGGGTAAAAATAAGTAAAAAGGAGGATTGTACACTCACATTTGATGGAGCTAGGGCCAGCTCTGGGATGAAGGGCACTTAGTGGTATGATCCCAACTAAAGGATGTACTGGGAGGGTAGGTCCGTCCGTCCGGCTTGGGTTCCGTCGTATTCCACAAGGTATAAGAAACAGCAAATAGTGCTCTCAGTAAGAACAATAAAATAAATAAAAGTAAAATAAAATATACTCACAAGAGCAGAGCAGAAAATACTGCTCTGTTGCCACAGCTCTGGTGGAATTATCCCCACCTATGGATTTCTTGAGATGGGATACAATAAGAATAAAATAATACAAAAATAAAAAAATAAAAAAATGCCAGGAATAATAATAGTAAAAGTGTATGTGAAATACAATAAAATAAGTAAAAGATTGGTCCTATAAAAAAGATAACCAAAAATAAATTTTATTGTTATAAAATACACAATTTAAAACCATTAACGCGTTTCACCTATAAGGCTTTATCAAAAATGGTAATAGAACAATATACCTGGCATAAAACAGTATTTATAAGAGTACACAGTGGTTAAAAATGGCGCCAAAATCTGTTGCACCAATTACAAACAAGTTTTAAATTTTTTTTTTAAAACAACCTCAAAACAGATTTAAAACTATATAGTAACATAGATATGGCTTATATTAACCGTAAACTATATTTATTTGTGCAAAACAAAGCTTTATTAGCGATATTGAATAGTGATTGTAAAGTCACGTGATCGGGGCTAGGGTATTGCGGTACGCATGCGCGAGCGAATGGTGGGCGGGTCGCTCAGGTGTGTGACGCAACCCCTAGCACCATGTGACCGGCATGTTGGAGCTATGCTCCTTGGGAGATGTAGTCATGCCGGTCACTGTGTGCATGGGGAAAGTTGCGAGCAGGCTGACTTGCAAATACCGATAGGCAGCCACTCCCACTTGGTGCAAAGCCAATATAAGAGAGGGGAAAGGGACCAAATAACTACAAAATGAGCCTAATAAATTATACTACAAAGTAGTGGAATAATATTACTGTCACAAATAAGTGAATGTTAATGCAGGCAGATAATATAAAATATATAAATAAAAATGGACATTACTATACATAAAAATAAATAAATAATAAACAGTGAGATAATTGGATACTGATAAAAGGTGACATACATAATATGATATTTAAAAACATAGATAAAATGAAATAAATACAATAGCAAAATAAAAACAGATAGTATTCATTTATAAAAAATTATGCAAATCAAAGTCTGCATTTAGCCCTTGAGGTGCAAGGGTCTGTAACCTATAGACCCATTCCATTTCTGTTTTTCCTAAAATATTTTTTATGTCACCTCCTCTCCAGAGTAGGGTAAAAAAAATTTATCCCCATACATTTAAGCATTTTTTGGATCTTTACTGTGAATTAAAAAATGTTTTGATACAGAATGGTTTAAGTATCCATTTTTAATATTCCTACAGTGTTCGCTTAGTCTAATTTTTAAACTTCTTGTGGTCATTCCAACATATTGGAAGCCACATGGGCATTCTAGTAAATAAATAACATTTTTAGTATTACAGCTTATAAATTCTTACTTTGTAAATAGTTTTGGTCCTGTTCGAGATAAATTCTGTAATTTTAGATGGCAGTTTAGAGTCAGTGGTCTTGCATACAATACATGTTTTGCATTTATAAAACCCTTTAGATTGGTGAAAAAAAGATAGTGGGTTTTTGGGTGGAATTATTTTAGTAAAATTCGTAGTTAAAATCGATTTAAAATTGGGGGCTCCTCTAAAAATTATATTTGGCTTTTCTGGAATGATTTTACTGTTTGTCATCATGTTCTAAAATATGCCAATGTTTTTTGATGATCTTTTTTATTTCTCTACTTTTATTGTTATAGTTGAAAGTAATAGGGAGGAGTATAGGATCATTATTAGTTTTTGGTTTATATATTAAAAGTTCATCCCTATCTTTGATTTTTATCTCATTGATACTATCTAGTAGATCTGTTTCTAAGTAATTTTTTTCTTAAATTTATTTTTCAAAATGTCGGCTTGTTCGTTAAAATTTTCTAATTCTGTGCAGTTTCTACGTAATCTTAAAAATTGGCTTTTTGGGGCACTATCAAGCCAAGGTTTATAGTGGCAACTGTTTTTATCAATTGCTGTGTTAACACAGACTTTTTTAAAAAAGGTTTTGTGTGAATTTTTCCACTTTTCATAAATATATTGAGATCTAAAAAGTGTATTTGTTCCCTACTGAATTCATGGGTTAAAATTATACCTCTATTATTAGTATTAAGAACATTGATAAAAGAAATAAGGCTATCTTCAGGCCCATCCCAAATAAAGAAGAGATCATCTATATACCTAAAATATGATACCAGGTTTGCCTCCTACATGCTCTGTAATTCTCGGAGGCTTTGTGCTGCAGGCAAAACAGAAGAGAGACCAGTGGTTGTGGCTATTGGGTGCTATGTTAAAGCTTTGTGAGCCATTATGTATATACTATTTATGTGCAAGCTCGGGGGGGGGGGGGTGGAGAGGAATGGAACCACGAAAAATATATATACTTCACTTGGACATCTCCTCTCCTCCCACAAATTTTTCTACGGAAAATCTATTACCTTCCACATTTCCGTTGACCAGAAATTCTCCATCATTATGACACCTGGTTACCCATGTATAAGACTTATCTCTATCTACACTACTGTCTTACACTCCTCTCTTCCTCTCTCTTCTTCCCCATCTGGTGCCTTCCCCACTCTACTCTCCCCTTCTTCCCCTCATCCCCCCCTCTTTTTTATTCTTCTTTCATTATCCTCTCTCACTCTCTTTCTCCCCCCCATTCTCCCTTATTTCCCGACACAACTCTTTTTCAGGACAGACCCGGTAGGGGATCTTTGACGTACCTACGCCAGCTGGTTTCCTGGATACACACTGACTAAACAGATTACAACTTAACCACCATGTCGCCCTCTCTGTCCTGCGTCTCCATTAACTGCAAGGGCCTTAATAACCCTTCCAAACACCATCAAGTTATACGATGTGCAAACAGAACTCGAGCTCAAATCATACTCTTGCAGGAAACCCACTTCACCCAGGCACGTCCATTCCCTCTCCTGCGTCAACACTATAACAAATATTTTCTGGCCAACTCCGCAACCGGTAAACAAAACGGCGTAGCAATCCTACTTCATAAATCGTACCCCTTATTCATAGACCAAACAACAACAATTGCTGGCCGCATAAGAACCCACAAATACGCTTTCACTTCAATTTACGCGCCCAATACGCCATCTAGCTCCTTCTGGCAGAACATTCAAGCTCATCTACGTCTCTTCTCCTCTCACCACCTGGTCATTGGATGAGACTATAATACCATAATATCTCCCCTAATAGACAGACACCGGGCCAACACCCACAAGGCCCGCTCACCCCCTACAGGCAAATCAGATACACTTTTCCATGTTTCCACAACACAAGCAAAATTAGAGTATGCTTGGAGATTACAATACCCAACTTCCAGAGGCTGCTCCTTTTTCTCTCACCCTCATCAATCACACTCTTGTATAGACTATTCCTAATTTCTCCGCAAACATGCTAGAATCAAATGCCAAACAAAGCAGGAGGACTGCCACACTTTATTCAATTCCATGCTGATCAAATGGCCCAAGCTCAAAACATCCATGTCTCTTATTGCTTCAAAAGATTGGTGGACTTGGGGGCGGGGCCTGACCGCCATGCAGACAGGACGCACATGAAGCGAGCTCCCGACAAGGGAAACCAAAAGGATGAAAATAACACTTTTCCACCTAAGAAAACGAGCTCTTACCCGGCTGGAGTACTTATACTCTCCTGGGAGACATTTCCTACGGCACCTCTTCACCTGACCGGCAGTCAAAACGCTTCTTTTGGGCCTGCTTGCGGGAGCGGCTGGGGAGATACGGACGGTCTCCCCGCTGCCTGCATTGCTTCCCCACCCGCCGTTGAGGGTCATCACGGCACCAGCGCACCGGCTACAGCTTCCCATTAAACCCAAGCGACTAAATCCGCGCCCAACCGGGGGCGTCGGACTAACCAAGATGGCGGAGCTGGTACAGCACAGGAAGAAGCACTCGCCTCCCAAGCCGCCCCAGCACATAACAGAATTTTTTTACAGACTCTGTTCCTACCTGTGGGTGCAATTTAAGGCAAGGAGGCAACCTTTCAGACGGGCAGCGAAAGCGGTGGCGGCGTGGATCTGCCCGGCGACCCGCCGCGGCCTGCGGTGGAACCCCCCACGTCGCTCCAAAACAGCCTCCCGGCAGGACAACACACGCGACCCCAAACTCAAGCAGGGAACTTGCAGGAGTACCCGACCTACCTACCGACAAGAGGCCCCAGCAACAGCCATTCCGCACAGCGCAACCCGGCACAGTGGGACTAGCAGAGCCGACGGCAATAAAAACCACACCGCAGCAGATTTGGAGTCCGAATGGCTAAAACAAAAGAATAACCCACGGCCAAACGGAACGAGAGCATCGAGGGGGCAACCACCTGACCGCGACAGCACAATCACCGGCACCTCACCAAAAGAGCGAGCCACCCCCGGGCAAGGCACCCCCAAGATGGACACAACAGAACACCCGGCGGTTATAGGCTGAAAGGGGAATCCTTACGGGCGTATGATGCTGGACTCTAGCCTCTGCCTCAGGCACCTCATGGGACGGGGCTAACGAAAGCAACATATAACGGAGTCAGGCAAGCTGTGTATTCCCTAGCCCTTTTTAAACTCCAGACACACGACTACAAGCCTCATTAAAACGGACCCTCTTTTATATGACCTATTTATAAGTTTTCCATTATGCCTTTTATTTATGCATTTTTCTTCTCTCTGCTCGGCCTGCTATATATACTTACAGTGTCACAGACATGGTTAACCCACGTATTCCTAGAATTTTTATTTCCTTAGCATGTAACCTCGACCAGAACCACATATGTGTTTTCTAATGTCTTCCTCAAAATGCAAACAAGCAATTAACGGCTAGACGGGCAGCTTACCAGATCTTAATGTGCCAGTAATCCATAGCCAATCTAGCAATATTGAATGCTGACTACCCAGTCTTAATTCTTAATTCTACACAGAAAGGATAGATGCTTGGCCCAACTTGTCTACCTAACCAGATATAACTGGACTGAAGCCATAGAACGTTAACCTATGCTTACAACTGTTACTGAGGCAAACTTAATAATATGCTCTCTCAGCCATAACTAAAGTTGAAAAAGGCTGTACCCCACTGGTGTGGCACTGAACACCTGCTGTGTTTCTTCCTATACATGATTAGTTAACTGCTGTATGTCGCTCCCTAGATACACTTAGTCTAACCTTTACATATATTCTTTAATCTCGCAACTGCTGTACTGTAAACTGTGTTTACACATTACGTTTATACATTACGTCTATGATAGCATTACAACAGCAGAATTGAAATCTAAACATTAGTCAATCTCATGTACAGTGTACAGCTAAGCAACCTTAACTTTTTCACATGCCATACTATGTGGCAGTAAATATTCATCTATGTTAAGCCTGTTATATTGTTTATATTCAAAAAATGTGCACGCACGCATGCCACTGCTCAATCTATATGCATATATATTTACGCTGTTGTGGCATTTAAAATGTCATGTACCTACCTGCACATCAAAAATAAAGAATTCAAAAAAAAAAAGATTGGTGGACTTGGAGCATTTCATATTCGGGAGGGATTTCCCATCCCTATATATCTGGTTTCCAAAACAAGCCAGACCACCACTTCCCTTCACATCCCCAGCGATTCTGACATCCATAAAAACGTGGGACATGTAGTTCACTCCTGGTATGAACCCTAAAGACTTTTCACGATTCGAAGACAATAACCTAGTCAGATTCCACAATTTTTTTATGCAAATCAGAAACTAATTGCAAAGAAAAAAAGTTACCCGCGCTCTTCCCAAATTCCTATGATAGATCTTGTTCTTGTAACATAACAAATCATTTCAAGTGACTTTGTATTGCAAGATAGAAATCATGACCAGTGATGTACTTAAGGGAGTGGGTGGGCATTCTGGTGACAGGCAGCAGGTGGGTGAAAAAGGCATCTCCCCTCCCTGCAGAGCACAGTTCTGCCTACCTGTTTGCTTGCGGTGCAAGCACTGAGGAAGCTGCTGGGATCACTCTTGTATTGTTTTGCAAGATAGAAATCAAGATAGAAATCATGACCAAGGGAGTGGGTGGGCATTCCGGTGACAGGCAGCAGGTGGGTGCAAAGGGCATCTCCCCTCCCTACAGAGCACGGTTCTGCCTGGTGCTAGTCATTTATATGAATAGAAAATGATTTAAGTTACCAACAACTAATTGAAACTAAACGTACTATCCCCTCCAGTTAGAAGGTCAATGTTCTACGGGGTAGTACTAGAAAGTAGACTTGTGCATTCAGTTTCAAACTGCTATGTGTGTGAATTTTGGACGATCGGCGAGTCATCCAAAGTCCAATTATCTGACTGAATTTATGGGACTTTTGTTTTGTTTCGAGATTGAAGTGATATCTGTGGTGCCCCAAAAAAAGGATATGAATAATGGAAAAAAGATGATTCATGGTTGGGGACAGCTACACAATGCAGATTTTATTCACAGACCAAGTGAGAAGTGAGTAACAGAGAGAAAAAAAAGAAACTACTTGCTTTTTTATATATTCATATTTTATATATTTAGTAAGTAGTATATAATACATATATATATATATATATATATATATATATATATATATATATATTGTGCTCCTTATTTTTTCCCTCTATTGATTACTTATTCTCACTTGATCTATCAAACAATATTTCTATTGTGTATATTTTGCAGTACACTAATAGGGTCATTTTTGTGACACTTTGGTTCATCTGAATAATTTTTCCTGAAACTATCCTATAGTAGAAATTTGTCCAAACCGAAATGCCACATGTACAAACAACAATTTGGCCAAAACTATTTTTGGGAAAACAAATCAATTCTTATGAATCACATTGTATCTCTGTGCAAGTCTACTTGAAGGACAATCTCATAAAAAAAAGGTAAAAGCTACATAAATATTACTATTACAATGGGAAATTCCCTACCAGTAGTAACATTATGAAAGATAAATAGAGTTGAGGCTGAAGATAGGTTAACTAAACAGTGCTCCCACCAAACAGTCCCTATACCCTGGATAATATTGCTCCATATAGTGTGAAGCCAAAAGTTGCTAAATCATGGAGCATGAAAAGAACTGAAAATAATAAATACATTTTATTGGTCCCTCTTGAGGGATAGGGAGAATATAACAAACTCCCAAAAGATAAAATAATTGTATTAAGGAAAAGGAAATACTCAGTAGTATATAAAATAAATTAGCATCATCCCATATTATGGAAACGTTGATGAAGTCAGGTATAATAACCACATCAATAGGATAGAAATAGTAGTTGTGACCTGATATTAAGTAACAGCTACTGATATTTGTGTGCAACAATATGTTACCAAGTAAAAAAGTAGTCACTGATACTATCCTCCAAACAGACCCTTAGGTATAACTGAAAACACTGACTGTATTTGCAGTAACTGTCTGGTCAATATAGGAGTGAGGTCAGAGTGTTTAACTGACAAAAAGCATCTAATTAGGAGTACTTGAAGCACATACTGTTGATAGAGGGGTATAACAATCAAGGATGTCTGGGAACAACGTATGGTAGTAAAGAACATGAAAATTACACAAGTCTAAGTGCTAACCGATACGATAGACTGGTCCCGATTAAGACACCAATTAAAACACCTAGGTAGAGTCCCTCATAGGATAAACAGAAAGAAGTTAACTCAAATTCCTAGGATATATACAGTAATTTCTCCAGCTACTATCTGCACTGTCTGCACTGATCCCTACGTGATGTATCGCAAGGTGAGTGTATATTGAGCGGTACAGCAGAGTATCTGAGCTCCCGATCTGGTAGTGCTTCCCTAATTAGTATGCAGTAACCCTAGGTCAGCTAAGTGTGATCGAAATTAATAGGAAAGCTCCTAAATAAGATTTAAATAAGATTATAGTAATCAAAGAGAGGCAAGCGCTCAACGCGCGTTTTGGCACAAACGTGTGCCTTTGTCAAGAGCATTGCCTGGCTGTGAATTCGCGCCACTTTTTAAACCCAGTATGCTCCGCCCCTCATTCGTGACGTCATCATGATGTTCCGACGGCGGGATGGGGTAGTGGCAATGAATAAACTTAGAAGTAGGGAGATTTAGATCCCTATTGAACTAAAGATTCTAATATAGAGTCCCTACAGAAGGGGACCATATTTAGTATAGTTCAAAGTGTAAAAAACACATATAAACTGATCATATGCAAACCTGCACCTGGGCTGGTGGGAAGAAATGATCATGGGCTCAGACACATTTTCATCTTTTACATCTAGGATACATCTATGGGCAAGATACATAGATGATATCCTAATTGTATGGAAAGGCACATCCCATGACTTTGATCTTTTTGTGAGCCTCCTTAACAACAACAACCTTAATCTAAGGCTCACCTCTGAATTTGGTGGGAACGCCCTCAATTTCCTGGATCTGACCATCTCACTCGACAACTCAAGGTCCATTCAGACAACCCTCTTTAACCCCTTAAGGACACAGGACATGTGTGACATGTCCTGATTCCCTTTTATTCCAGACGTTTGGTCCTTAAGGGGTTAAAAAGCCTACAGCGTCCAATAGCCTCCTGACTTGGGATAGTTTTCACCCTAGACCCTTAAAACGTGGCATACCCATCGGCCAATATTTAAGAGCACGCAGAAATTGTAGCACCATTCAAGAATTCAAAACCCAAGCTAACATACTGCGACTACAATTCAAAGATAAAGGCTACCCCAACCGCTGACTAAAAGAAGCATACAGGAGAGCCTTGGAAATGGATAGAGAGACCCTTCTGACTAAAAAAACACCTACACCCACAAACCCTTCCCCACGTATGATTGCAACATACGATGCAGGATGGGACAGAAAACAGAAACAAAAGAAAGAGAACCTGAGACAAAATGTCCAGGATCTACAAGTAGGATAATTCAGAGTAAGCTATTACTGATAAAAACCATACGTTTATTGAAACATCATAAACATAAACAAAAAAATAAATAAAAATAAATATAAAAAAGCACACACCCAAATTCCCCAAATGAGGAAAAACTAATAAAGCTCAAATTGCTAGGGAAGGAGAGCCAGAATTTGTGGGAGAAAGAGAAAAAGAAAAAGAGAGGTAAGTAGCTATTAAATGGCAACTAAAGCACATTAAATAGATATCTAGAAGAGCTATAATATGTTCTAGATAAACCTCTCTAATCTATAGTCCATTCTGAAGCTATAAGAAATAATATCTACACTGTAGTAGCATAAGTAGGGCATATCCAATTTTAATAAAGCTTCAGGATAAGCAGAAGGGATAGTAATAGGTACTAATCAGCAGTTCACAGGAAACAAGTCCCTATCATCCTGTTAAATTCATAAATAAGAAAACTAACCACTGCTAATCCTATACATAGCTGGTTAAATCATAAAGCAGGCTGCATCCTATGCTAGATTATATTTCAAAATTACGGCTAAGATTCCCCATAAAAATAAATAAACACCCCAAAAAACGAAAAGTGTTGAAATAAATGGTGAAGTGATTTTAAAAAATCCTAATAATCAGCCTAACGCGTTTCGGCGCATAAATGAGCGCCTTTCTCAAAGGCTAAGACTGATTAAAATATGGCATTCAGAGGTTTTGGCCTCTTCTAACCAGTGATACTCACCTTAAAAAAATCCTGGGCCCCAGGGTTGAAATGACAGCTCGAAGAGAAAAAAACCTGCAAGATCTCCTAGTCCCAAGTCATTTTCAACCTCTTAGCACGCATACTAAGACCTGGCTTAGCACCCCTATTTTTGGATCCTTCCAATGCGGGCGCTGTGTCGCCTGTAAGTATATCAAGCGGGACTCAAAAACAGTATCTGACAGTGAAAATAAACAATGCTTTACCATCTCTTCATTTTTCAATTGCAACACCGCAGGGTTGGTATATTTACTTACCTGCGAATGTAATTGCAAATACGTAGGAAAGACTTTTCGCCCCTTTAAAGAAAGAATCAAGGAACATGTCAGGTCACCTAAATTGTGTATTGAAACACCAATTGCTCGACACTTGAGGGAACATCACACGAGTAATTCACGTGGTTTACGGTTCTGTGGCCTGGAATTGGTGAAACGCAATAAAAGAAGAGGCGACTATGACAGGTTCGTAAGACAGCATGAAAGTTTCTGGATATACCTTAAAACATTACAACCCAATGGGCTAAATGAGGGCTTCTCATTTGCACCTTTTATTTAAAACTTTTTACCATCATTCAATCGAAATGGGACAAATGTATACACTCTATGTTTATTTCCCTGGATGTTAGGAATCACTATGATACCCTTAGACTACTAGGGGTTCCAGTTCATACTAACTGGATAAGGGGGTTCTGGGATCACTATCAATTTCCCAGCAGAACCTTTTACACTCTAGGATCATTATTCCCTCCCCAACACTACTGTTTATTTATCTTACCTATTTTCATCACTATTTGTCATTATATGTAACCTCTAATGGTCCTTCATTACGTGACTCTAGTGATATCATCTCTGACACTTAGAGTAAATTGCTCATTAGAACTAATGTCCTTCCTAATATCAAATGGAGAAAAACTAAATCAAATAGAATAAAACTAATGAATATTTAGTCCATCTTTTGATGAACTTACCTATCTATTCAGTTCACTTATATACATTCAGTCCCTTAATAATTGTTTTGGTCGGGTTTCTTTGCTTTTTGACTTTACTTACCTGCTGAACAGTTTATATGTGTTTTGTAAACTTTGAACTATACTAAATATGGTTCCCTTCTGTAGGGACTCTATATTATAATCTTTAGTTCAATAGGGAACTAAAGCTCCCTACTTCTAAGTTTATTCATTGCCACTACCCCATCCCGCCGTCGGAACGTCATGATGACGTCACGAATATGTGGCGTGAATTCCACAGTCAGGCAATGCTCAGGCAAGGCACACGTTTGTGCTGAAACGCGCATTGAGCGCTTGCCTCTCTTTGATTACTATAATCTTATTTAAATCTTATTTAGGGGCTTTCCTATTAATTTCGATCACACTTAGCTGACCTAGGGTTACTGCATACTAATTAGGGAAGCACTACCAGATCGGGAGCTCAGATACTCTGCTGTACCGCTCAATATACACTCACCTTGCGATACATCACGTAGGGATCAGTGCAGACAGTGCAGATAGTAGCTGGAGAAATTACTGTATATATCCTAGGAATTTGAGTTAACTTCTTTCTGTTTACCTTATGAGGGACTCTACCTAGGTATTTTAATTGGTGTCTTAATCGGGACCAGTCTATCGTATCGGTTAGCACTTAGACTTGTGTAATTTTCATGTTCTTTACTACCATACGTTGTTCCCAGTCATCCTTGATTGTTATACCCCTCTATCAACAGTATGTGCTTTGAGTACTCCTAATTAGATGCTTTTTGTCAGTTAAACACTCTGACCTCACTCCTATATTGACCAGACAGTTACTGCAAATACAGTCAGTGTTTTCAGTTATAACTAAGGGTCTGTTTGGAGGATAGTATCAGTGCCTATGTGCTTCTTCTTTACTTGGTAACATGTTGCTTACAAATATCAGTAGCTGTTATTTAATATCAGGTCACGACTACTATTTCTATCTTATTGATGTGGTTATTAAACCTGACTTCATCAACATTTCCATAATATGTGATGATCCTAATTTATTTTATATACTACTGAGTATTTCCTTTTCCTTAATACAATTTTTTTTTATCTTTTGGGAGTTTGTTATATTCTCCCTATCCCTCAAGAGGGACCAATAAAATGTATTTATTATTTTCAGTTCTTTTTATGCTCCATGATTTAGCAACTTTTGGCTTCACACTATACGGAGCAATATCCAGGGTATAGGGACTGTTTGGTGGGAGCACTGTTTAGTTAACCTATCTTCAGCCTCAACTCTATTTACTAATTCTACTCAGGGTCATGCCCTTTATACCCGTCAACCACCACACCCTCGATGAGTGACCATTCTGAGCACTCATTGCGGCTGTATTATTTCTATAACATTATGAAAGATACTGCCAAAATATTTCCTAAGGAACTTATTATTCAGCATTTCAACTAACACGTGCAGTTTATTCGCTAAAGTCTAAATTGAAGAAGTTTAAACCTGCATAGCAAAATGTAAGCTAAAAAAAACCTCGAAATCAGTTCTGGAAACTTCTTGGCCATTTTGGTCTACCTTTTGCCTTTTTTAATTTGCTACAATTCTGAATTTAGTGAATAAACCATAGTTATTTATACATTTAGAATACCATGATTTTCAAAAGATGTAATTCATCAAAGAATTAGCAAAAAATACTTTTTAGTAAAGATGAGGAAAACAGTAGTAGATGTGTTTATTGCTGTGAAAAGACAAACTGAACACTGTCCTCTTAAAAATCATTTTTGTGTTGGGAGTCCCATTTTGGAGGGAAGCTGAACTGGCAGACCTGGAGGGCAGATATATTTTCCTTAAAGGAAAAATAAATGACATTCAATAACTTTTGCCAACCTATACTTGCCAAGTAAAGACCAGAAACCTTGCATGGCTTCTACTCTGTGCACTCTCAAGTCCTTCAGTGAAGTCTTTCTCATCTTGGCTGGTGATTTTTATGTTTCCCTTGATCCTCTATCAGGACCGCATACCTCGCCGGACATGTTATTCATAGTATATGAGCCCTTCTTCATGTATACAAACTGTCTGACTGCTGGCTCCACCAGACTGAAAGGGACTACAACTTTTTCTCTCCTCCATATAGATCCTACTTACACATAGACTATTTCTCAATGAAGCACAGACAGCTAGCCGAATTGCACACCGTGTCTATCGCCCCCAAGTCATAGTCTGATCATGCACTTGTCACTATTTCAATTACATTTACAACGTCTTACAATACCAATGGATATGCAGACTCAAAAAGACTCTCCAAGATGACTCCCTCATCGCGACAGACCTCCACACTCACTTCAACCAGTATTTCCTTACAAATGGAACACCCAAAACTAAATTGTTGGAAGCCTACAAATGTGTAGTCAGGGGCCTGCTTATTAAACATGGCACCTAACCCAACAGAAAAAGCAATACTCACTGAAAATTATTGACCTACTTGATCACACAACTTGAAAGACAGCACAAAACATCCTTAGATATATATATTTCCATAGTTTATTTTATTTTGATTATTTACATATATGTATATGTGTAAATAATCAAAATAAAATAAAAAACTATGAAAATATAAAAAATAAATGAAAAAAATATAAAAAAAATTTAAAAACTGAAAAAATACAAACATTAAAATAAAAAAGTAATGAAAAAAGTATATATATAATAAAAAGTGGTGAAAAATGCAATATGCTACTCGATGTTTGCCCTCAATATTTAACGTAGCTACCCCTTCACATTAATAATTAATAGCTAGGGATCAAATCGGCAAAATAATTCCATTTCATTCTAACTCAATAAAATAAAAATCAATAATTAAAATCAATATATATGCCTCTTCCATCTTAATATTTAGTAAGAACAATGTGATATATATGTATGCCTCTCCCATCTTTATATTTAGTAAGATCACTGTGATTGGTTAGCTTGGATGAAAGATCTGCCCAATAAGGTGTACACTGGTATGCGGCAAAGTTCTGCCAGTTAGTAAAGTGCATTTTTGTAATCATTATGCAGCGACTATAATCAATACAGCGTACTAATCTAATAAATCCATTTAAGTACACTGATCAGCCCCAGCCACTGACAGGTGATGTGAATAACATTGTTTAGATCACTACAATAGCCAGGGCCATCTTTAATGTGGGTCAAATAGGGCAGCTGTCCCAGACCCAGTTACACCTGCGGGGGCCCCTGAGCAGCTGCCCCTAGGGCCCTGCTGCCTGCAATTTATTTGTGCAGCCCCATTGACCTGGTGGGGTGGCTGCACAGAGTCAAACTGCCCGCACCGCCCACCGAGTGTCCCATGCATTAAGGTTCACTGGGTGGGCTTGTGTCAGCAGGGGCCCGGTCGGGCGCTGTGGTGCTTAAACAGCGCGACCGGGACCCTTTCTGTCTGCAGCCGGCTTGGAGGAAGTAACAGCCGCCAGTCACTTCCTCCCACAAAGAAATCAGAGCCACACGGGAGGAGTAAGGCAGTGAGGAGGGGGCCAGGCCGGGAGTTCCAGAGGCTAAGTCCCAACTACCTCAGCCTGCCACTGGATCCCAGGGAAACCACCCTCCAGAAAAAGATAAGAACCTGGAGGGTGGCTAAGTGTTAATACAGCATGTGTGTGTCATCAGTAAGTCTGTGTATGTATCAGTATGTCTGTGTGTGTCAGGATGTCTGTCAGTGTGTGTCTTTGTGTGCCAGTATGTCTGCCAGTATATGTGTCAGTGTGTCTGTCAGTATGTCTGTCAATGTGTGTGTCTGTGTGAGTCAATATAAGTGTTTGTGTCAGTATATGAGTCAGTGTGTGTGTCAGTAAGTCTGTCAGTGTGAGTCCGTATCAGTCAGTGTGTCTGTATGACAGTATGTCTGTCAATGTGTGTGTCAGTATGTCTGTCAGTGTGCGTGCCAGTGTGTGTCTGTGTGTGTTTGTGTGTGAGCATGTGTCTGTGTATCTGTTTTCTGTCATTGTGTATTGTATACATGTTGCCAGTTTGTGTATCTGTGTATGTTTGTCTCAGTGTGTGTATCTGTATGTATTCAGTGTGTGTATCTGTGTATCTGCATATGTGTCAGTGTGTGTCTGCATGTTTTTAGAGTGTGTGTGTGTATCTGCATGTGTGTTTGTGTAGCAGTATATGTGTATATGTGCATACATTTTAGCATTGAAACACTAACACGACGCACAAGTACACCAAACGTCAACACTTTATACAAGCACACTCCTACATTGAATATCAACAATACATACAAAAACAGATTTGTGTTATTTAAATATAAATTATAATTTTATAAATTATATAAAAACACACCCTTTGATTAAAAAATCAACACTATTCATAAATGCATGCTTGCATTCAAACACCAACACCACTTATAAACATACTCCTACATTCACACAACCATACTCCATACGAAAACATTCTTACATTCAAACACACAAACAATGCTAATTGCTTAATACAACCCTGCAAGCATGGGAATATGTAGAGCCCCAGATGTTAAAGCATTGTTGGAGCTGCATGACAGATGGGGATCTACCTTTTGGCCACCCTTGCGATAAGACGCACAACAAATGATTGCACCAGGGCTCTCTACTTTAGTACCGTCATTGTGATGGTTTGTAGGGTATGACTGCATGCCAGTGAGTGGGAGATGGAGGACAGGGTCCAGGGGTTCCAAGCTAATGCTTGTCCAGGGTCCATTCAATATTATAGACGGCCCTGGCAATAGCACCTGTCAAGTAGCTGGATATATTGGGCAGCAAGTGAACAGTCAGGGCCAAATTGTGCTGGCTAGATGACTGGGTCAAAGCCTCTCCAAAATGGCAAGTCTTGTGGGGTGTTCTTAGTATGCAGTGATTAGTACCTACCAAAAATGATGCAAGGAAGGTCAACCAGGAAACCAACGTCAGGGTCATGGGCTCCAAAAGCTCATTGATGCACATGGTGAGCAAAGGCTAGCTCATCTGGTCTAGTCACACAAAAGAGCTACAGTAGCTCAATTTGCTGGCCATAATAGAAAGATGTCAGAACACAGTGCAGTGTAGTTTGCTGCATATGGCTGCATACTAGTCAGAGTGCCCATGATGATCCCAGTCCATTGTATAAAGCTCCTTAAATGAGTGAGTGTCAGGATCATGGAGCAATGGAAGATGGTTACCTGGTCTGATGAATTGCATTTTTTTTTTGATGGACACCCAGATGTATGTGCATCATTTACCTGGAGAAGAGTTGCCGGCAGGATGCACTGTGGGAAGAAGGGAAGCCAGCAGAGGCAGTATTATGCTCTGGGCAATATTCTTGGAATCCTAGAGTCTTGGCATTCATGTGGATATTACTTTAACCCATACCATCAACCTACAGATTGTTGCAGATCATCTTCATCCCTTTATGTCAATGGTTTTCCCTGGTGGCAGTGCCCCTTTTTAGCAGGACAATGCGCCCTGCCACACTAAAAAAAACTGGTGCCAGATACACAGAACACACTCAGAGATCCTGTCCTTGCCTCAACTTATCAGAACTGTTCTTGTAACAAAAAGGGGACCTGCATAATATTAGGCAGCTGGTTTTAATGTTGTGGCTGAACAGTGGTTGTGTTCGGCTGGTATGAGAATACATTAACATTTCAGAGGAGATCTATAGACAAGTGAGGACTGACTTTAGACTGGAATATAATAGTTGGCAAAAACTGGCTAATCAGACATTTTTCCAGTTCAATTCTTTTAGTGCAAATGTTACCAAGTCAGTTTTCAAAGCATCATAAAATGCTACTTAGAGAGTAAACCACATTGAATTATAACTCTAGAAACTCAATTTAACTAAACTGCAAATAATCTAATTTGTATAATCTGATAGTAAAAATGGCTATGGGTGTAATGGTGCATAGATCCTTGCAAATAGCTGCATTGTTCTTTACTAGCACTGCATAATATTGCTTGTTTGTTCAGTTGTTTAGAGATTCACACCAACTGCATTAAAACTGTGTTACAATGAAACAAACTGAATAAAATGACTTAAATGCCTGCAAGAAAGTGTGCACCTATTTTTTTTTATATTAAATCATCATATCTCAATATTTAGAGAATAAATCTAGTTTGTCTACTAACTAATTATAATATATATATATATATATATATATAATATAATTATTCTATGCATTTTAATTAAAATACATAACATTTACTAGTAACATCAAGCAGATAATAATACATTGAATGTTTATCACGAACAAGAGCATTTTACTACTAAAATATAGTTTGCTTATATGAGCTGTTGTTTCTGTTTAAATTATTAAAATTAAATTCTTATTCAAGCAATATATGTCCTGTTTCTTGCATTGTTTCAGAAATCTAAAGGGTCAAAGTAATCCTATCAACATAAAACTTGAGGAAAGGGAGCTATGTATTCATGTATGACTATATCTGACAAATTCGCCAGCAAATATATAACTCAAAGTTATATGTAACTGGAGACTGAACCTATGCCTCTAAAATGGCATTGTGAAATGAATGAGGCAGCTGCACATAATCTATGATGTGTACTCCATTCCACATATTCTGCCACCATAGAAACTAGGGTTCATTTTACTAGATGGAAATTATAACAAATAATTAAATAACAAATAAAAATTATGAAAAAGAGTGAGTATATATTTTAGAAAGACTTAAACATCTAGAAATCTAGTCACTTCCAGAAAAAGAAAGTTGGAAAATATTGTGGGACACAGTTACATCAAGATAACTACCATATAAAACAGATAGATCAAAGGAAAACAGCCTACATAAATGGCACCAGCCAAATAATATACAAGATGATATACAAAGCAAAAAAGCAAACATTTAGTCCTCCAGTCCACCCAGCAGTTCAGTTGCTTAAAATCTCAACCAAACCTTCATCCCATTATACTATAATTTGTCAATATAACATCTTTTTGAATAGGATCAAGATGGTGTAACTCCGATTAGGCCCTGAAGTTGACATGGCCAGCTATATCTGGTCTCCAGGTCTGTGCCTATTAACAATAACTCCAGCTAAGAATGCAGAGAGCAAAGCTAGAAAAGGACATGCAAATCTTCACTAAGCAGTGATCAGTTGAGAAATAACCTATATTTAACTCCTTAAGGACACATGACATATGTGACATGTCATGATTCCCTTTTATTCCAGAAGTTTGGTCCTTAAGGGGTTAAAGCCTTAGCAGACTTTACTGCTCATATAGCATAGAATTTGCTTAAGAGCAATATCAAGCACTAAAAGGGATACTATAGACATCACAACAACTGTAGCTAAGTGAAGCCTTTTTGGTGTATAGACTATGCCCCTGCAATCTCACTGCTCAATTCCCTGCCATTTAGGAGTTAAATAACCTTTGTTTCTGTACATTCAGCCATAGCCACAAAAAAAAAAAAATATTTCAACAATAAGATGTTATCTTGCTTCAAATGTTTTTATCTCATGCTCTGTAAAAATACAACTTTTAAAACCCGCATGAGGCTCCTGCAGGTTCTAGACGGCCCTGGAGATACGGAATTCTAAATTAAACATAATGTGCATTAAAGCAAATTTAAACATTTGATCTCTCTTTACAGGAAGTGTTTAGGAATGCTGTACAAGTCACTTGCATGAAGTCCTGACAAGGGCAGTAAAAGTGACTTAACTCCTAAATTGCAGAAAATTTTGAAATGAGACTGTAGTGGTATGATATATACACCAAAACAGCTAGAGTAGTTTTGGTGCCTTTTGTGTCCCTTTAATGTACCGAGCTTTAGCAACTCTAAATTTCCTATTGATTATTTTAGTAACAGGTCTAGTATAAAGATATGGTTATCTTCATCTCTAGGTCATGTCTCTTCACCCCCATTGCAAACAAGCTCAACCCTGAAGGCCATGTATACTTACCTTAACCTCTTAAGGACAGAGGCAATTGTACGAGTTCCGACCAAAACAGAACCTAGAATTTGACCTTTATGTTTGTTCAATCTTAAATTAGCTCTTTCATATTAAGTGCATCTACACTTTTTATATATAATTTTATATATCATATTTGTATGCTGTGGTGTCCCACGAATACAATGATGCCCTCATGTACAGGTTTCATGTTATTTTGGAAAGTTACAGGGCCAATTAAAGAGTTTGCCCATTTCAATTTTTACACATTGAGATTTGCCAGATTGGTTTGAGACCGTGTGCCAGCCACTCCAATCATGGCATTCAATTTGCAAAAGAAGACAACCCAAGGTATTCAAAATGAGGTATGTACAGTCTTTTAGTAGCCACTTGGTCACAAATTCTGCCCGATCTTAATGTTCATATTTGTTTTTTGCATTTTTCACAAACAAACTTCCCTTCCACTGATCAGGAGTCTAACAGTACCCCTCAAAAACAGTTTGTTTGGGGGTTTGGGAAAATGACAGGGTCAAATATATGGCTTGCAAATTAAATTCTCTGGACTTTCTGCCGGAGTTGTCAGACAGGCCCCTCAAAATATAATTAATAAAGTCACATAATTATATAAAATTAATACATAAACATACATGTGAAATTAAACTTTCTTTCTATCTATCTATATTTTCCCCCTCTCTCTTTCTTTTAATCCAACAAGCAAAACCAACTAGTGCATTCCAAGAATTGGGTACAGATACACAGCAATAATTAAATATAATCAGATGGGTAGAAGTGAGCACCGGCATTACATTATTGGTGATTTTTGGTGTAAAATTTGCAGATTTGTTGTCAATTCTCCACAGGAACCTATGTTTAATCACAAGGAAGCTCATCAGTGGTATCCTACTTTGTGTGCTGTGAAATCATAAATCTAGGAATAGCTGGATTGTACTGCATCCTAGACACAACCATTTTGAAACCTTTTGATGTAAGCCAAACTTTTAATTGTGTCCTTTTCTCCATGTAATGGATGGTCTTGGTTATATTGGCTGACTACTTCGGATGTGAGAACAAAGCAAGTCTACACTTTACTGTACACCTCAATTTGTGTCACCTAAGGGAATACACGTCTCTGTACCTAATGTCCAAGATGTGGGCTCTATTCTAGCCTCAAGCTGCTATAATGACTGAGTATGCATCTCTTTCTACCATCATAGCAGCTGTTAATTAAATATTCATTTCAAAAGATTTATAACTGAGTTATCTAAGTATGTAGTTCTTTCATTTTCATGTGCATGTTATATAGCTTATTTAGAAAGGTAACTGACTTCTCTATTCTAATATTTAGGAGCTAACTGGTTACTCCAGTGCCTGCCACATCCGATTAAATGGTATAGTATTTCTTCTGTGATGAAATTCAACATGTAAATCAAGCATCGATGTTAAGGTTTTAAGAAAAGTCCTGTGGATTTATTATGGCATCAATGCTGACACAGCATGGGCTGATTTGCAGTGCTAAGTGGAGAGGGATTGCCATCAACTCGTACATTAACTCATATATTAATATTCTCTGCCAAAGTGTGTACATTACAATTTAGGCACATGGCACAAAAGCCTAAATCCTGCACGGTATGGGACTGAAAAATGAAGTAAGAATAAACAAAATATAGAAACCCTTGTGCTCGTTTTTGATTAATGAGGTTAGAGTAACCTTTTTATTATATAACCTGTCAAATAAAACCTCCAGGGAACTCTGCTTGCTAGAAAATGGCAGGCCTGGAATTACCTGGGAGCACTCTGGGAAAACATATAATAATCGATGGCTGTGTCTAAAAAGAATCAATAACCAAACTAGAAGCATGAATACAAATAGAAGAACAGAGAAAAATGGAAGGATGCAGAACTTTTGTATTGTTCATTTTTATAGTGAATGCGTACCCTATGATGCTGAATTAAATACCAGTTTCTCAGATGCATGTTTCTTCAGAGAGAGAGCGTGCGATTTATATTCTGCCACAACTGGGATGACTTGTCTCTGCTATAAATCTAGTGTGTGACAACTGTATTATGAATGTCAGGTTCATGGTGTTTCAGTGGTGTTCAACGCTAGTAATGATATAGTTCCATGACAGCTGCATGTTGACTGCATACAGTTTAAATCTTCTTAACCAAAGATATTTGTTTAAAAAATGGCCATAGTATCTGTCTCTCTGTCCATCCATCCATCCATCCATCCATCCATCCAACTATCTATCCTGTCCCCCTGTCATAATACATAGCCATTCATCTAGCAGCATCATTATTTATCCATATATAGACACACACATGAAGGCATGAAATCACACACAATTACATATATTCATGGAGACCTCATCAGTGTTAATTTTGTCAGCAAATGTCAATTTAGTTTTAGTCATAGTCTTTTGACTACGACGCCATTTTAGTTTTATTTGTATTTTAGTCATCTGGATTGTTTTAGTTTTAGTTTAGTTTTAGTCAACTAAATCTCCAGTAGATTTTCGTCAGCACAACTAAAATCTAGTGGGTTTTGTTAAAGCCTCTATCTGTCTCTTTTGCCTCTTCCCCGGCCCATCTGTTTCTCTTTGTGTACTTCTATACCATCTAGGTGTCTGTCTGCCAAGCCCCTTCCACAGACCCTCTTTGTGTTAATTTTGGTGGCAAATTTAGTTTAGTTTTAGTCATAGTCTTTTGACTAAAAAGCCATTTCACTTTAAGTCGTATTTTAGTCATCTGAATAATTTTATAGTCTAGTTTTGTTGACTAAATCTCAAACATTTTAGTCGACTAAAATTTGACTAAAATTGATAGTTGACAAAATGAACACAGTACATAATCACAAACACACATTTGCATACATACACAGACAGTAAATCACCTACACAGTTAGAAATATACACATTCACAGTCACTTAGACCCGATCAATCGCATCGTTTCAGACATGCATGTGCACACACACAATCACACACAGACATTGGAGAGGGAGGAGAGGAGGTGCAATCACAGCACAGTCCCTGAGGCTCCTGACTGCTGGAAAAGCAGGGGAACTATTTAGCCATTTGCATTAAATACTTCTTGCTTTCCCTTAGCTTATGGCCCAATTAACAGACATCAGGTACCAGAAAATCACTTTGTATTTACTGTCTATATCAGCAATGGCACAATTGCATGGTCTACTTAAGCAGCTACCTGCTTAATAATAGAAAATAAAAATAAAAAAATAAAAAATGGAATCCTTCCACCTGCATATAGCATTCAGTTTTAGGCATAGGCTGTTGAAAATTTCAAATACATCATTGTATTGCATTATGTATTAAGGGCTATGTTTAAGGTCAGTGTTTGAGTTGGGATCTTTTTAAGTTTAGGGCGGTGCCATGACATATACAGGACAGGGAACCTTAATTAAGACATACATGGATGGATCTCATACGCCTAGTGGGAGTTATACTTCTGGACAGCAACAGCAGACATACCGGTAATTCTAGCAGAGAGACGTAATGAAGTTTTTAATCTATACAAAAATACTTGTTTTTTTATTGTACCATTTATTAAAATGTGCAGAATAACTGTGATTTAATTTTCTGCCCATCTATATCCCCTTCCATCCCCCCCAAAAAATGTATTCACCAGGTGACAAATGCAAATATTCTTTAGGGAAATTATTTTTAAAGGATCTGTCAATCACTTTTGTCAAATGTACTCATAGGTGAAGGGTCAAACTTAATTTGCTTTAAAACTTAAAACCTAACGTGTAAAAATGATATACATAAATTCATTCTCGTTCAAATATGTAGTTATATATTTTTTATTGTTATAAAGTCACTCAGTTTGAACAGTTTTGAAGATGAATATGAAATGAATCGCATCTTACAAGTTATAGTAGTATTTTATTTCCATATTATCTGAGACTTTGTGGTTTATTCATTAAAGGATCACTATAGTGTCAGGAAAACAAACTTGTTTTCCTGACACTATAAAACCCTTAAGTCCCCCCACCCTCAGGGCCCCCTTCCCTTGGCGCTGAAGGGGATAAAACCCATTCAGTTACTTACTTTAATCCAGCGCCAGGCTCCCTCGGCGCTAGTGACCTCTCCTCCAGTTTGTGGGATACAATAAGTATAGGTGCTCATATCCACAAAAGAATTAGCAGCCAAAGCTTGAAAATGAATCTGCTTTACAGATGATCCACATCAGCAGATATATGCTGATATAAAGTAGTCAAAAGGTTTGTTTTAATACAGCCCAAATCAAGGGGTGGGATAGAAACTAGCTGTCCAAATTTATTCTTAAAGGAACAGGGTCTCCCCCCCCCAAAAAAAGGGCATCCAAAATAATTAGTTGAAGAACCTCACCTTGAGAATCTCACTAAAAATACAAAATGAAAATAAAAAGAATAAAACATATTCTAAAATATATATGAACTCCCCATGTTGTATGTGATATTCAGACCCATATTGACGTAATGACAAACATCACCGCGAAAATCAGTACAATATAATATAACAAATATTACATGAATATTAATGAAAACATGATGTGATTGCTGTGTAGGAAATATTTCATTCCTTGTTAAGACCATTTGGTCGCAAAGAGACCAACTTTAAAATCCAATTAGTTTTTGCAGTTAACATCCTTTTCTTTTTTCTTTTAACATCCCATTCTGATGAGATACACTCTATTCTAATTACCCTAATATATTTGGGATAGCTGTAGTGCACTGCTTAAAAATGTTGAGCTATTGCAGACTTGTTGCCTTGCTAGAGAATTTCTAAACGGTGCTCTCTTAATCTGGTTTTCAGGTTTGGTTTACCTACTGTAGTCCACAGGTACAAATCAAAAGGTAAACCACAAATGTGGCATCAACACTTATTAAATATATAATATTATAGTATTATTGGCTAAATTACATTAATGACTTTACAGATATTACTCAGTCCAATATGTTAGAGCAAATCATTGCTATTGGAAAGTCCTATTTTAACATTGCTGTATTGCATATTTAATTTAGAAAATGATGTTATTATAATATAGTACTGCCCATGAGGCTTAAAATCTAGTATCCACTGTGTCTCTGTGTCAGTGATTGGGAGATCATCACCTGACTGCTTACAGTCAATCACTGGTATGTATTGGTATGCAGTCTTCAACATACCTTCATTGGAGTCCAGGCCTGAGGCTGCCTAGGACTGAGAACCAATACTAAATGGTAAAAAAGCTGTTAAAAAGTGATCCAGAATGGCCATGGACTCCTGGTACCATAACCTCATAACTTCATCAACTGAAGTGGTTATGGTGGAGTGGTTGTGGTGGTTAAGAGACCCAATACAGAACATGAAAGATTGATATAATTAACAAAGGTACAACCCATGTCCCACTGACTGCTACCCATTTTTATGATGGGAACTGCATACAGGCATCTCCGTGTTTGTTAGTAAGAGGACAATGCTTGACACGTGACCTGCTAGATGTAACACTAGTTATACCATGTAATCGGTTGTTGATGACTATTTGGTAAGGCATGTGTCTTTAAATTTACACAGGTATTGGTTACACAAACAATCTTCCTAAATACATTTATTATAGAAGAGAGTTTTACATAAGCATTTTTCCCCACGTAATTCCATATTGTATGTTCTAGTTAATGAAATCACCACATTGGATATGTATACTTTATTTATAAGAGCTAATGACACATATAGACAAATTCACACTAGATACTAGAAAAAGGAAGGGGAGCAGGGAATCCCAGATCTGTCATTTCTTTAATGCTAATAATGTCAAAGGGTTTGCCATTTCGTAAGAACGTGAGGTTGCAAAGAAAGATTTAAAACGACTGAAGCTTGAACGTGAATACTGCTGGTAAAAATGTTATGATTATGCACGTTCAAGTTAAATGTCTGCACGTCATCTATATTTACAATTACTCTTTATTATGCTGTTGTCGACTCAACAGATCATATTTTTTTCTGCAAGATTTTCCATGTATTCCAGTATTATCTGTTTCTATGGAAACCATGGTGAATGAATTGCTTTTTGTAGAGCACAGAAATAATATGTCAGCAGAAACGGAAGAAAGATCTAAATTCACTTAAGCTAATTTTTAATCACCAATCTAAAATTAATTGGGATACTCACAAAAATAATGAATAAATAACATAGTACGCATAAATGCATATGTGATAAAACTATTTACTAATTACATATTGTAATTACGATGGTGGTAACTACACACATGTGCACTCCTCTTAGTTAGGCATATATTAGTTTAGCAAGCTATCTACTTTTTTTTTAACAATGCTCAACATGAACTAACTAGATTAGGAGATCTACATTTTGGGTACACTTGAACTAGATAGTGTAAGTTAACTGCAAGCATGTGACTTAATGATAATACCAGAGAAAAGAAGTGATATGAGTAAATCAGACCAATACAAACCAAATCAAAATAAAACCTGGAATAAATATTGGCTGTGTATGCTAATTGTGCAGGTAGTTTCACTGATGGATGAAAGTGTCATGTTATTCCACTGACAGGATACCAGGCTGCTCGGTAGGGTGGTGAATTAGAGCTGTCCATTAGAGATGTCCCGAATAGTTTGCTGGCGTATAGTTCCTGGTGAACATAGCTTGTTCGCGTTCGCCACGGCGGGCGAACATATGCGATGTTCGGTCCGCCCCCTATTCGTCATCATTGAGTAAACTTTGACCCTGTACCTCACAGTCAGCAGACACATTCCAGCCAATCAGCAGCAGACCCTCCCTCCCAGACCCTCCCACCTCCTGGACAGCATCCATTTTAGATTCATTCAGAAGCTGCATTCTTTTTTTTTTTGCTGTTTTAATTCTTTATTTTTGAAGTGCAGTGAACATACACGTAGTAGCAATGACATATGGTGCAATGGAATACAGACTTAGAGTTATGAAACAAAATGTCAAGAGGAACTGCACATTTTTAAAATATAAAACAATCATGCTAGGTAAACCTGTCTTGATATAAGTGAAAAGCATGGCATAGGGAAATTGTCAGACATGTTGAGAGTGTTCGTAAGTTTGAATACACATGCTTAAACTGAAGAGGGGTAAGGGGATTAACACCACCAGTTATAGATCAACATGTGTGAATCAGAATATCAAAACTAGAAATAAGTAGACTAAATAACCTCTTAGTGAGTGATGTTAAATGCTAGACAACTGACTACACCTCATAACAAGGGCATTTTAGATTCTCAGCAGCAGAGATGTTTTAGCCAATTCCTCTGACATGCTTCAGAGAGTGGTCGTCTCTACTCGCATCCATGTGCCGCTTAGTAGTGCTTCCACCGCCTGCCGGGTGCACCAGAGGATCGCTCAGACCACGAGGGTCAGCAGGTCGGTGCATCAGCACCCTTGCTCCCCGAGCCCAGTCCACTGTGGAAGAAGATGCCTGGTCACCCTCCAGCTTCAGTATAAGTAACCTGTGAGGTTCTGGGATCGGTCCTGTTCAGTCGTGGGCGGCTGGTTGGCATGCCACCCCCCCTGGCTCTCTGTTCCAAAGGAGAGCACAATGCTGGGGCACCTCTGGAGATCTCTTCCATCCTAGGTGAGGTGAGTAGCAAAGCCCTCTGCCGTGATTCAATCCGATTCCAGAAGGCTGCACAGAGAGCATCAAAATATACACATCCCCTGATAAGGGACGTAGCAGGGATTAAACTGATAAGAATAGTACTACTTAACACACCACTCCTATCTGGTGGCACATTAGATTGCACGCGCAGTGCCCCAAATTTGAAGTAGGAGGACCGACCAAGCATCTTTTTCCATCTCCCGGTTCCTAAGATCGATGCCATATACACGTCCCCTGATAGGGGATGTAACAGGGGTTAAACTGATAGGAATAGTACTACTTAACACACCTTAAAATAACGCAGAGTGAGGCAATGCAGAGAGAGGAGTCTGAAGAAGAGGAGTCAGAGGAGAAAGGTGGCTTTGAGGACGTGGAAGACCAAACACAGCAGGCGTCCCAGGGGGCTTGTTGTCACCTTTCGGGGACCCTTGGTGTTGTACGTGGCTGGGTGGAGGAAGAGACCTTCAATGACATCAGTGAGGACAAGGAACGGGACATGGCTAGCTTGGTATCCAACCGTGTGCAAATGGGGAGTTTGTGGTTGTGCAAATGGATACCTGTTGTTTTAAAGCACGTTATTCCAAACAATTTAGGAATGTTAGGTGATTTATGCCCTTTATGGATTAAAAGCAGACTCTGCATCAACTATGTAATTTCCCATGGGAGTTTTGCCATGGATCCCCCTCCGGCATGCCAAAGTCCAGGTGTTAGTCCCCTTGAAACAACTTTTCCATCACTATTGTGGCCAGAATGAGTCCCTGTGGGTTTTAAAATTCGCCTGCCTATTGAAGTCTATGGCGGTTCGCCCGGTTCGCCCGTTCACGAATATTTGCGGGAATTCGCCTTCGCCATTTGCGAACGGAAAATTTTATGTTTGCGACATCTCTACTGTCCATATGTTGAGCATTGCTGAAGCACTTAAATATAGGCTGAAATAACTTGTGATTTAAACCTAGTGCATGCTCTTGAATAAAACTTATAAAATAAATCCCAGGCTCAATAAAGCCACGTGCCAAAGCTGCGCAGGAGATAGGAAGAACCGTTTTTATGTTGGGTATCACATAATAAAATCATATGACTAGACACACCTTCTCTTTTTGTCCATCTCTCAACTGTCTGTCTGTTTTCTTCTTTCTTTTCATTTTTGTATTTTTTATTTAAAGTTTTGCAAATTTTTAAACACAACATCATTTTTTTATTGAACTGAATAAGGATGACAGTAAGAAAAGGGAAAATGTTTTTACCTCTTTCGGTCTACCTATTTCAATCTACCTGCTTTTCTTAATCCACCCGCTCTGTCTGTGTAACTCTACCCTCTCAAGTCCAACACCAACCCAAAAAGAATAAGAACATGCACTCAAATATATAACTGGGTGCAGGCTCCATAGGTTCTTTTTGATTGCTTATAACACATACCTGTGACTTTTTGAACATCATGATATGTTCCTGTCCAGGATGTAAAGGAACACTATAGGGTCAGGAACACAAACATGCATTTCTGACACTATAGTGTTAAAATTACCATTTAGGTGGCTTGGCCCAACTTAGCCTACTTCAAAGGTAATAAAATGTACCTTATTTACAGCGCCACACGGCTCGGCCGGCCTTGGACCCACCTCTGATCCACCTCCTTGCTGACATCATCAGAATTTATTATGTCAGCCAATTCAATGATTTCATGGGGACAGGGTGAAACACCAACTTGGCCAATCAGCACCTCCTCGTAGAGATTTATTGAATCAATGCATCTCTATGAAGAAAGTTCAGTGCCTCCATGCAGAGTGTGGAGACACTGAACGACAGTGCTGTACAGCACCTCCAGTGGCCATCTGCAGTGTTTGCATGAAAATGTCTGCAGAGAATGATTATACTCACCAGAACAACTACATTAAGCTTTAGTTGTTCTGTTGACTATAGTGTCCCTTTAAATATATATTCTATTTTCCCAAATTTATTTGTTTTTTTTTTCAAAATTAATTGATTAAAAGTTCTCACATTTATTTATTTTTTGTCTGATTATGTTATATAATAGAGGGAGCATGGATTCATAAACTTTAACGTATATTCTTCTGCAAATGTGAATTTATAGGAGGGTATTTACATGTTTTTAATTGTTGCATTTGGCAATTAGTTCTCACTTTATTGCATTAATCATATTGTCTGCTTTGATACTCCACCAATAATCTATATTGTTATACTAATTACATGTAATTGTGTGTAATTAACTATGTATTTAAAGGCATGTTTTCCTTTGGACTCTGGGCTTGACAGAGACCCTATAGGGTTGAAACATTGTTGAGCCCACTGTGGTGGAATACAAATCCTACTTTTTGCTACAAGATATTGTAGTTCCAGCTACTTCATTTAATTTTATTCCCTCTCAAGCTGTCTGTCAGTATGTCTACTGTAATTTGTCTGCTTGTCCCTCTACCAGTCAGTCTTAATATGCCTTATGCCTGTCTTAACATGTACCTGTCTGTCAATCTTTCGGCCTGTCTGTTAATCTTGTCTCTATTGATCTGTCTACATAAATGTACTCAAGGTGCCTCGATTAGACCTTGATTTAAAAGCTTTCCAAGTGAATCAATACTGTTTGAAGAACTTTCCAAATTACTTTCTTACAGAAATCACCATTAAAGTCTATGACATCTTTTGTAGGTAAATCATTTGTAAAATACTTCTAAAAGTATTCATTTTGTAAACTTGAGGCCTTAGTCTGCCTGCCAATCTGTCTCAGTGTGTCTGTTTGCCTTTCATTGTCAGTATGTCTCACCTCTTTTTATACAGTTCACTTCACTGGGTGTGAAGAAGTGAAGAGTTTAATATAAACTTTTGGGAGGGAAAGGATATGCGTTGTGCATGCACAAGTGTGATGAATAAAATGGAGAGAGCGATCAATGTAAAGGTTAGATTAGATTGTAATTTATTCATGTATGTACTTACTGGGGAATCCTGATGCAGCATAATAACAGAAAACTATCACACTTACCACCCAAATAATGACAGACAACGTAGCATGGATGAAACAGGCCACAGCATTTATTATAACATATATTAAATACTGTATAACACATCCATAATTTATTTTAATCTTTATCTTTACTTGATATAAACCAAAAGTCAAACATAAATGACCATAACTTAACAAATAAGTTAACATATAGTGTCATACAGTATAACCCGACCGTCCTTGCCAATATACTGACAATGAGCCTATGCACCACTTCTTCTCACCTCCCCACTCGGCACAAAATTATTTTTCATCCCAATGCTTACCATTAGCCGACCTTTTTCCTCGCTTGGTGGGCAACATCCTAACTGGTAACCTAAGGTAACCCTTTAGAGCAGGGGAGGTTGAGACCTGAAACTTGACCACCTCATTCCACATATTGACATATCCGCCTCAAACTTAATTGGCAATGACACACCCCCAGCTAGCTGCGACTAAATATAACACTTGGGCAGGTGGGAGGGAAGCTGTTTGCTGGCCCGAATCCCAAGTGGCACTGAGGGAAGACCACCCCCACCAAACTCACACAGCACATAATCCCACCCACACATTCAGACACAACCAATCACATGCATCCATCCTCACACTCATACATGTGCCCTTTTCCGCTTAGCTGTGCTATCTCCCCAGGGCCTTTTTCAATTTTTTTCATAATCAGTCATATTAAAGGAACCTTTTTGAATCGGTTGTAGGGCCTGCAGTCCGCTGGCACTTTCCCTGCATTCAGTATTAAACCATTTTAGATCATTTAAACACTGGCTACCCATTGTCCAGCTCCTACTAGATGTGTGGCTGAGGCAGAGACTACACACTTCCTAGTAATCATACCTCTTCATACCAGTAATGTCACAGGCCCTGTGAGAGACTGAAAGCAGTATGCTAACACTGTCAGTCAATCACAGCCACCCATTGCTGCTCAAGCTAATACTTCCTCATAAGCTCAAGCTGCACACAGAGCATGGACTGCTGGGGACACTCATTTAGCATTAACACATTAAAAAAAAACATTTAATTCTCTATGGAATGACAGCACCAGGGGACTCCAAACACTATAACCATTATTATAAGATGAAAGAGTTACAGTGCCTACAGTATCCCTTTAAAGGAAATACTAAATAATCAATCTCCTATGAAAATGATTTAATATGTTTAGTTAGGTGAAAATTATTGGGGTTTTATTAAAACCCTTTCATTGGTAACAAAAATAACGCAATGATTTAAATGTTTGAATAATGTTCAGATTGTAATTATTTTTTTTAAATAACATAATTTTGCTGAAGCAGCACATGCAGTTGGCAGATTGAAACATTGGCAAAGAAATTGCAAAAGAAAAAAATAGCTTTTTTAAATTCAAGATGATGATGGGAGCCAAAAAAATTGCAGTTAAACCATCTGTTCAACAATTATGTAGCATTACCCTTATTAAAATGGCACCTGCTGTCTCTACTTGTTCACTTTACTGGAATACACTATGATTATTTATAGCATGAATGTTCAAGAACTTCAGAAAGATAACTTTCAGTAAGCTACGGAAATCACTAATTCAATTTAATATTTCCAACGTTCCAAGAGCAGATTCTAATGAGAAATAGAGAATATTTAGAGGTCCTCCATGCCCACATGACCAAATAAGCACCCCCTATGTGCTAATAATGTTTCAGCAAAATAGTCCATCACTGCGTGAGACTAGACATCTTTATCTTTTCAACTCAAGGCTTATTGATTTACCAATAAATCAGATATATCCATATTTAGTACAGATAAGTAGTATGAACAGTATAACAGGAGAGTAATAAATAAAAAAACAAAAATGTCACAAGTCCACAAATAAATACAGCATCAGGTGCAATAGGTTTTAAGCGAGGAAGTGCAACACTAAATGTAACCTATTCAGGGGATTGTTGTATATTACTTATTGGTACCGTTTTTCAAGATACAGCATAATGCCACACAATGTAGCCTCGTCTATTGTAGGCATGTTTTGTTTATGTTTTAGGTTGGTTTGCTGGGCCTAAATTGATTTTGAGACCATATGTTAGCCAAGGAATGTGAATAAACCCCATCATGGCATACCATTTACAAATGTAAACAACCCAGGGTATTCAAAATGGGGTATGTTCAGTCTTTTTTAGTAGCCACTTAGTCACAAATCCTGGCCAAATTTAACATTCATATTTTTTTTGTGTGGCATTTTTCACACAAAAACTGCATTTTCATTGATTCATTGATGATATCATCGTCATGATACACTTTAAGGTTTTAAACACTCGTATTTGTATTCAGTAAAGTCTCCTGAAGTGACCCAAGTATAACAGTGCCTCCAATGTAAAGGTTTTATGTTGTTTTGGAAAGTTACATGGTTAAATATAGGACTTGCCAATTAAATTATCTGGACTGTCTGCCTGTTGTCAGGCAGGTCCCTCAAATTATCATTATTAAAATCAAATAATTCTGTAAAATTTATAGTTAAATATATATGTCGTAGAATATATATATATATATATATATATATATATATTTACCTTTATATTTTATGGCCCATTATAATGGGGACAGCATAGATATATATAAAAAATATGCATGCATGAGATAAATGTAAAACAAAATGTAGCCTCATGAAATCCCCTTCCATCATCCTTTGACTCCAGCAATTAATTTTTCCAGCAGAGTTCCAGTCACTTAATCTGTCTCGCTAAGAGTGACTGGAAATGCCAGCCCTACATTTTTCCTTACTTTTCAAGTACCAGTATAATACAACTCTAGTCAGGGCCAGCGCATTCATAAGGCGGCAGATGAGGCATCAAGGGACAGGGAGGGGAGAAAAACACTAAGGGACAAGGAAAGGAGTAAGGAGGGGAGAGGAACACTAAGGGACAGGGAAGGGAGGGGATCACTGAGGGACATAGAGGGGAGAGGGGCTGGATGTGAAAGAAACACACAGCAGGGCTTGAGGGGGGAAACACAGACATACAGAGGGGCAAGGGGGGCAGGGTCGCCATCAGGGGGAAAATGCCCCTTCCTCCCCCCCACACCCCCAGATTGCACATTTACACACACTGCATACAATAACACAACACACTGCATACACTAACACAACACACACACACTGCATACACTAACACAACACACTGCATACACTAACACAACACACACACTGCATACACTAACACAACACACTGCATACACTAACACAACACACACACTGCATACACTAACACAACACACTGCATACACTAACACAACACACCACACACACACTGCATACACTAATACACACACTGCATACACTAACACAACACACACACACACACTGCATACACTAACACACACTGCATACACTAACACAACACACCAACTGCATACACTAACACACACACTGCATACACTAACACAACACACACTCTGCATACACTAACACACACAGTGGGTACACTAACACAACACACACACTGCATACACTACACTGACACACACTGCATACACTAACACAACACACACTGCATACACTAACACACACACTGCATACACTAACACAACACACACACACTGCATACACTAACACAACACACACACACACACACACACTGCATACACTAACACACACTGCACACACTAACACAACACACACACTGCATACACTAACACAACACACACACACTGCATACACTAACACAACACACACACTGCATACACTAACACAAACACTGCATACACTAACACAACACCCTGCATACACTAACACAACACACACTGCATACACTAACACACACACACACACACACTGCATACACTAACACATGCACTGCATACACTAACACAACACACACTGCATCCACTAACACAACACACACACTGCATACACTAACACAACACACACACACTGCATACACTAACACAACACACACACTGCATACACTAACACAAACACTGCATACACTAACACAACACCCTGCATACACTAACACAACACACACTGCATACACTAACACACACACACACACTGCATACACTAACACATGCACTGCATACACTAACACAACACACACTGCATCCACTAACACAACACACACACTGCATACACTAACACAACACACTGCATACACAAACACAACACACACACACTGCATACACTAACGCAACACACACTCTGCATACACTAATGCAACACACACTGCATACACTAACACAATACACACACTGCATACACTGCACACTAACACACTCACTGCATCCACTACACCGACACACACTCTGCATTCACTACACATTAACACATTATGCATTCACTACACTAACACACACTCTGCATCCACTACAAACTAACACACACTCTGCATTCACTACACATTTACACACACTCTGCATTCACTGCACTAACACACACACTACATTCATTACACTGACACACTCTGCATTCAATACACTAACATACACTCTGCATTAACTGTACAGACAGCATCCACTACACAAACATCCTGTATTCACAGTACACACACTACATCCACCACAAATTGAAACACTCTGCATTCACTATACACAGACACTGCGTCTAATACACACACTACATCCACTACAGACACTGCATCCACTAAACACATTTCATCTAGTACATACAAACACTACATCCACTACACAAACACACACTACATCACTGCACACACACTACATACACTACTCAAACACACTCTGCGTTCACTATACACACTGCATCCGCTACACAAACACACACTCTGCATTCACTGCACAAACGGTATCTAATACAAACAAACACTACATCCATTACACACATTCTAATTCACTTCCACTATACACACCACATTCAGTCCTGCATCATTGTCAGCGGACTAGGTAGGGCATGGGCAGGGCCCGGGAGGGGGGGAGAGGGGTCAGACCTTGTGCTTTGTCAGGGGCCCCAAAATGATCTGTGAGCTTTCAAGCTAGTGTTTAGTGAGTGAGTGCGCTGGATTCTGGCATAGATAAATAGATAGATAGATTTGACATATATTTGAAATCCCGCTCTATGATTAAGGCACAAGGACCTTGCAGTGAGCACTGAAAAAGTGCTCCCTGCATGTTCTGCCTACAGTGTACAGGCATGCATGCTTGAAAGAAAGCCTATTGTGCATTCATGCCAGGCTGACCTGTCATAAACTCATGCAGACCCACCACTTCTCTGAGCAGATCAGCCCCCTTGGGGGACTGGCTCATCAGCTTTACCTTCCTCCCACCGACGTCCTGTTTCTCAGGATGACGGCGCTAGGCATGCTAATGTTCAGGGCCGCCATCAGAAATTTTGGGGCCCCTAACACAGCTCAAGGTCTATGCCCCCCTTCAAGCCCGTCCACAGGGCCCACCTCCAAATCCCGCCCACAGGAATACACACACACTAACATATACAAATACTGAAACAGACATACACACATGCATAGGGAGATACTGACACACACACATATACATGCAGACATACATACTGATAAACATACATATACATACGCATACTGCATACTGATATATACATACATACACACACACTGGCATACATACACACACACTGTGGCATACATACACACACACACTGGCATACATACACAGGCATACATACACTGGCATACATACACTGGCATACACAGGCATACACAGACATACATACACACATACACTGGCATACACACATACATACACTGGCATACATACATACACTGGCATACACATACATACATACACTGGCATACACACACATACATACACTGGCATACACATACATACATACACTGGCACACTGGCATACATACATACACTGGCATACACACATACATACACTGGCATACATACATACACTGGCATACACATACATACATACACTGGCATACACACATACATACACTGGCATACACATACATACATACACTGGCACACTGGCATACATACATCCATACACTGGCACACTGGCATACATACATACACTGGCATACATTCATACATACACTGGCACACTGGCATACATACATACATACATACACTGGCACACTGGCATACATGCATACACTGGCATACATACATACATACACTGGCATTCATACATACATACACTGGCACACTGGCATACATACATACATACACTGGCATACATACATACATACATACACTGGCACACTGGCATACATACATACACTGGCATACAGTGGCATACGCTGGCATACACACATACATACACACACACACCTCATTTTCAGCCACCCTCATCTCTTACTTACCATTTCGTCGTAGGAGGGTGGCAGGGGAGGATGTGAGTCGGCTGCCTCTCCTCGCTGCCTTTCTCTCCTCCTTTCTCCGCGCGGAGTAAACAGGGAGGAAGTGACCGGACGTCACTCCCTCCCAGCAGCACTTGCTTTCCGGCTGCATTTTCTTTTTAAAGGGGCCCGGTCGCGCTAGCCCGGTCGCGCTATTACAGCGCTGACCGAGCCCCTGAAGATAATAGGGCCCATTGGGTGGCCTTTAATGCTTGGGCCACCTGATGGGCCCCATCAGTGTGTGGGCCCCGGTGCAGATGCATCGGCGGCAGTTAAGCTGATACACGTGGGGCCCGGGCGGCCGGGCCCCCCAGGGCCGCCGGGCCCGTGACAATTGTCACGGTTGTCATGCCCTGATGGCGGCCCTGCTAATGTTAACTCATTTTTAAAGTAGGGTTAATGCTTTTGGCAGCATAAAATGGGGATTAATGCTTGAAGTAATTAAATCTTTACAACAAAGATGTCTCCGGGAGATATAAAAGACTGCCTTGCGATCCATGAGTCTGCAAATATTTGAAGGAAAATTAGCTATTATAGTATATTTCATTTCTAAGAAGCACTAGTTATTTATCAAAAAATATTCAACATATTTGATTTCTGCATTTAATTTTCTCATTTTCAACAAAGTATTGAAAGTTTTCATAATAACATATATTTTTCAGTCAAAGCATGGCCAGCTACTATAAATAGTCTATTCAACTGTAACCATAGTAACTTAAATGCTTTGTACATTAGTTTTTAAGGCATCTCACTGAAGTTAACAGTACTGCAAAATAGCAGGATAAATAATTTTGACATTATTTCACTTGACATTTGTGGTACTCATTTAACACAGCAATAACTTTTATGTTTTTTCCCTGAAGGAGAAAGAAAACTAGGTGAGAGGAAGTTGGCAGCAATGATTTATTCTAACAAGGACCGCAACCTGTATTAGATATGAGAACTCATTACAATCCTTAATAACCTACCAAAAATATCAACTTTTTAAATTTAAATGTGAAGGTGTACTCCTAAACCATTTGTTACCCCTAGAAACAAGCTTTTCTAGAGCCCCCCGTTAGTTAACAAATCATGTATACATTTAAAGCGTCACTGTCATACCAAACTTTCTTTATTTGCTTCCTCTTCTCTCCCTCTGTCAGGATCTGTTCTTCATTTCTTTCTGTCTGCTCTAGTTTTCTTTAAAACATAAGACAAAGTAGGGACTACTTTGTCTTGTGGAGGTTTACTGCTCTTGACCAGCTTTGACCAGCAAAGGAACAAAGTGTGCTCCGTTTCCTGAGGTCAAAGCAATTTTCCAACAATTCTCACCTTTCCTCCGTGTTCTTGCGATGCCTCCTTTCCTTATTCCCGAACGCCAGCAAAACTATCTAATTTCATCCTAACAGAATGAGAGCAGTTCATCCATTCATGTAAGGACGAAATCCGGGACTTTTGTTCGGTTCGAAAATTCATTCAAATGGATGAAATTTCGATCTGATCTCGGCTGCATCTTGCTGCTGCTTAGCAGATAGCTTCCTAATTCCCACGGTATTAGGGAGCTATCTACTAAAAAGATGAAAGACCAATATTGGTCTTTCAGCCAACTTTACTAATACTAAGTGAAAATTACTTGGTATTAGTAAATAATCTGCCACTACTCGCTATATTGCGAGTAGGGGCATGCTCACTGTTGTAAACATTAAATAAATAAATAACCCACCCCCTCCCAATAAATGGGACCATGGTGGGGCATCTTTTAGCTAACCTGGGGAGAACATAGTGTCCCCCCTTGGCCCCCACCCATGCCCTGTGAGTGGGGGCTATTCAAGTAAATGGGGGACATAGGTTCCCCCTTGGCTCCCACCCCTGAGCAGCGGGTGGGGGCTCTAAATTACAATAAGGAGGGGGACCTATTGTCCTCTCTTCCTGGCCCCCGTGCATGAGCGGTGGCTGGGGGCCACCAGCCCCCTCCCCTGAGTGGTGGGTGGGGGCCCTAAATTACACTGGGGGGGACAACTACTGTCCTCCCCCTGGCCCCATCCATGAGCAGCGGCTGGGGGCCTTTAATGAAAATAGGGGGGAGCCTATTGTTCTCCACCCTGGTCCCCACCCATGAACTGCAGGTGGGGCCCCTAAATTACAATAAGGGGGACCTATTGTACTCCCTCCTGGCCCCCACCCATGAGCAGCGGGTGGGGGCCCTAAATGATAATGGGGGCACTTATTGTCCTCCCCCTGGCTCACTCATGGGAAATGGGTGGGGACTAAGTGTAAATACCCCCCAGGTGACTAGGGGTCCTCAAGCCTCTAGTCACCCCCCCACCCAAAAATCTTTTAATAAAGACCTACTTACCCCACTCACCCTAAAAATAGTGAGGGGGAATGAGAAAACAAATTACACAGCATGGGAAAATTCCAAGGAACTTTCCCACACTGTGTAAAATGACACAGAACACTCTGATTAGTTGGCTTGAAATCCAGCTAATCAGAGTGCACTGTGTCATTTTACAGAGTGTGGGAAAGTTATTTGGAATTCTCAACATGCTGTGTAATTTGACTCATAACTCGCTGATTGGTTGGTTGAAAGCAACCAATCAGAGTGTTGTCTTCATTTACCTGTCAGAGCACAACCAATCATAATGCTCTGAGCCTAATTGCACAGCGTAGGAACCAGTCTGCACTGTGCCCTCCTTGGGTGAAGATGGATTACTTTTTTAGTGTTGGGTTTTCTTTTTCGTCTGATTTCTTTTTTGTGCTCTGTTTTTTTATTTTCAAAGTTCGATGGGTATCATGGATTTTTATTTGATCATTTTTGGGACTGAAAAAATAAGATTTTAGAAAAAAGAAGACAGCAAATTGTAAGTTATTTTTTATTTACAGGTATTTAGTTTTCTCGTGCCCCCCTCACTATTTTTAGGGTGAGGGGGGATAGGTAGGAATTTATTTAATTGTTTTGGGTGGGGGTGACTAGGGGTTTGGGGACCCCTATTCACCTGGGGGGGTATTCACACTTAGCCCCCACCTGCCGCCCATGGGACACTTGGAAAAGTGTCACTAAGCAGGACAAATCACAGAAGACTGCATGAAGAGCATGAGTAGAATGGAGCTGAGTGTTGCAGAAGAGCAAAATTTTACATTGAATACATCATGTATCTCTGTGAATAGAAACAAAAGGTGGAAGTATGGAAAAACCCCAAAGACACCGAGTGAGGGCACTAGAAAATTGAGATATAGTGACTTCAAATAGTCAAATATAGACTTAAAAGGTAACAAATAGTCACTATACTATATCTAAATTTTCTAGCACCCTCACTCGGTGTCTTTGTTTCCTCCCCCCATACTTTCACTGTTTGTTTGTATTTGCTATATATAGGATTATCTGGAGTGTGCCTATTGAGTCTCTGCTTTTCATATTGAGATCCTTGAGTCTGGATCTCTGTGATATATGATGTGTTCACTGTACATTTAGCAGATTTACTTTAAGTGTATATACAAAACAGTGCTAGCTAAGTATAAATGTTCAATTTTATTAAAACTCTGTAGTAAGGGTTAAAGACGTGCCTCAGTGGCTACTAACCATGCAGTGTCCTAATCTTGCAGAGTGTTTGAGGGAAATGTAGCTCAGCATGGAAAAAGCAGTAAAGTGTTTGCTTCTTTATTGTTTTGTATTTGTTGGACTACCCAAGAAAATCAACAAAAGATTTATGATCCATGTTAATATTTTTCAAAAAGGTCCTTATAATTGTTAGATTCTGACCAATGCAAGAATATTGAATATTTTAGTCATTACCTTTCATCAATTGCTGTTAGTGCATTACAATTAGACGAGTGTAGGAAAAAAAAAGATCTTCCAAAACACTGCAGCAGTTCTTGCTGACAATATTCAAATGCGCCTGCTACTTCCGTTAGCTCAGTGGAGCTAATAGAAGTAGGATGTGACTCTCCCCAGCTGTTTGATTGACAGCTGGGGAGGTGTTTAAATTTTGAAATAAAAATGAAATTGGGACTTTTATAAATGGGGATTTTAAAGGGATACTCCATAGCCATGCTGCAATTCAGCAAGCTGAAGTGCTCCATGGGAGTTGGGTGCTCCTTTAAGGCGCAGTGGCTAACAGTGTGACCCTGCACTGACTGTATACAACAGTGTCACACTAAGATGAATGAGGCAGACTATATCTAGCACCAATATGAGATCAGCTAGGCAAGAGGATTTTGTTTTGTTGGTTTTTACCGAACATCACACTCACCAAACTAAGAATTAATCAAAAACAAAACACTTTTGATAGCTATATGTTGATGATTACAAGTTGGTGTTAAGTGGTAGAGGCTACAAGTGTTACACTGCACTAGACATAAAAAACAGTATTATTATTATTATTATTATTATTATATTATTTCAATAGCGCCAGCAAATTCCATAGCGCTGTACAATGAGTGAACTAACACACACATAATTGAAACCAGACAAGTTGACGCACAGGAACGGAGGGGTTGAGGGCCTTGCTCAATGAGCTTACATGCTAGGGGGAGTGGGATTTAGTGGCACAAAGGGTATAAGTAGGGGTAATGAAATAACACTAGGATGAATGATACAGGCTATCTTTACCATTCAAAGTTTGGGTAAGCGCCAATATGGGAGTAGCTAGGCTTTTTTCTTTTTTACTCTCACAAAAACTATTTTCTTTATGCAAACAATTAACAAAAAAAAAACAATAAAATAAAATAAAATAACCCTAGTCTCACACTAGAATACATGACCCAGGCTACTTCCCAATTCCACACAGGCACAGCAAAGGTAAAACACACAGTATAAGTGCTCGTCTGACTTCCTCAGTAGCTGCAGTCAAAGTGTATAGAAAAATCCTGCTTGGATATATAGATTGCTTTACTGCTTCTCATTTTTCCTGTCTATTGGACAGTTGTCAGTTGATCAGGAAAGGAATCGTATCCATCATTTAAAACTAGCTTGTTTATTTGCTCTTCTCCATTGTATCCAACTTTTTTCAAATATGTTCAGGCTTGCAGCAGTCAGTTCCCCTGAGATTCTAGTGCATGGCAGCTTGGAAATTAGAATCAGAATTTGGCCAAAATGTCATTCTAAAAGACAGATCCTTTACCATACCTAGAAATTCAAACTTAACTTTTATTAGTCCTGAATAAAACTCTGTCAATGGTTAGACTTTCAATTACAAAAGTCATAAGAACAATAAAATCAAAGATGTCTCCCTACTAGGAAGCCTGTCATCCTAGTATGCATGTGCATCCGGATGGCACACTCCCTTTATGAGTGGCATATTGTCCATGACATTAATTGCATTATGGACCTGCTTGATCGCTAACCATTGTGTCAATCTCAGTAGGATTTCACAAGAACACCGACATATAAATAGGATATTTCATACCATGGGATTTACGCATACAGGTTTCTGTATTTCCCCATCTCAATTCAGATATGAACATAGAATAGAGTACAAATATACATTTGTAGGTGTATCCTTACAGGTCCCTTTATTGAATTAGAGAAAGTTAAAAGACAAAAACCTCCCGCGACAGATGCAACATCCAAAACACAAAGATAGAATAAGATTTATTGGAGATGTATTCTGCTATCAACTGCACTCCTAATATTTGATTATTGCCTCTGCAAGGTATAACCCCCTGTCATTGTAACACAGGGATTATATCATGTAAAAGGAAAATGTTTCTAGTAGGAAAACTAAAATAATACAATGTAGTACATCTTATTGATAAGGACAAAACAGCACTTCTGTTACAGAGAACATGTTCACATAATTATCACAAAGAAAAGATGTTTCCAGGGCAACAAATAAAATTGAAATTCTGACTTAAAACCTATAACTATTCCTATCTGAAAAAGTTAACTGAAAAAAGTGAGCACCTACTTGGGCTTTTAATACACTAAGCCTAATATTCTGTAATCAAGCTCAATTAATATATTTCTTAATATGCTTTTATCATATAGTATTGAAACAAATATAATAATTTGACGTTATACTCATCCTCATCCATCCTTCTTTTCCCTAAAATTCAAGGAACACTCCAAGCACCATAACCACTACAATGAGCTGCAGTGATAGGTGTGTCCTGGTGCCTCTACACCCCAACCTTTGTAAGTAGTCAAACTTTTTATGAATGGTTGAAATCTTACCTAACAAAAGTTCTTGAGAAGCGTTCCAATGAGAATAGCATGTGGCTAGGATGTTCAATATGTTTTCACTCTACTTCCATACAAGATAATAATTTTTTCCTATTATATTTAAATTGAGATAACATTTTCACTATATTTACAAAAGCTTTATTATTCACTATCTCATGACATATTGTGAATCATGTGTTTTTTTGGTGTATGCATTACACCAATGATTAAGTAAATCTGATGTCTGACCATATGAGGTGTAGGGTTTCATTAACATGCTTGTTGGGCACCCTTCAAATTGCCCCCAACCATCACACACGCATGCAAACTGAAATTACTCCTAGGCATTGTCTTATCTTAAGGGGCTAAACAGTATACAAATTATTTAACCCCTATACCAGATGGAGCCCATTCTCCTAGCTCCCCTGCTTCCTCCTCCAGCAGCAGCTTCAAAAAGGAAGCCTTCCACTGGTCACCGATGATAGGCTGATAACTTCAGATTATGCTTTTTAGTTTATCACTGGCCTCCAATAGAGAAAGAAAGCAAATAAATACATTTAATGTGTAGGGATGTTGCATCCTGAGGAAAGGGATACAGGAAGACAAGTATGTTTTCCTGGCACTATAGTGGTCCTGTAAGGATGTTAGGACGTTCCATGCCTTCCTCCATAGAGTGGTCTTTAAGGGTTATAGGACAGCATTGAAAGTCCAGTAGATCAAGTTTAAGATTACTTACTCTCTGTTCTACCCCTTTAGGGGAGTGGAATACAATCCACACTGAGAAGACCAAAGCCAGACTGTATTTCACTCCCCTAAATGGGTATAACCCAGAGAGTAAGTCATCTTAAACTTAATTACATTTTTATTATTTGCTGGAAGACTCATGAAAATAAATAAAACAATATTAAGTGTAATGAAAGTTAAGTTAATCTTGCAACAGTTTTCAAAATGAATATGCTATTACTACCTGTACACTGTGTAACGTGACCAAAAGACATATGGAATATATCTTCATATATATTCTTATACAGGTAGGTCCACAAATATTTGGACACTGACACACATTTCATAGTTTTGGCTCTGTACACCACCACAATGGATTTGAAATTAAACAACCAAGATGCAATTGAAGTGCAGACATTCAGTTTTAATGCAAGGGGTTGAACAAAACTATCATATGAAATGTTTAGAAATTGCAACCATTTTATACACAGCTCACTTATTTCATGGGCTCAAATGTAATTGGACAAATTAACATAATCATAAATAAAATGTTTATTTTTTTTAATACTTTGTCGAGAATCCTTTGCAGGCAATGACTGCTTGAAGTCTGGAATTTGTGGACATCACCAAACACTGGGTTTCCTCCTTTGTGATGCTTTGCCAGGCCTTTACTGTAGCTGTCTTCAGTTGTTTGTTCGTGGGTATGCTTTAAGATTTGTTTTTAGCAAATGAAATGCATGCTCGATTGGTTTAAGATCAGGTGATTGCAAATTCCAATCATATTTGACTTTAGTAAATATGAGAATTGCCACTGTGATCAAAATTCAGTAATTCTCAATGGATTTTGTCCATCCAGAAAAATATGTTGTGCTTAGCGAATAACCGTGTCAGTTTTCTTTCTTTGACCCTTAAAAAAGGGCAATTAAAAAATAAATAAAAAATCATATCCCCCCAAAAAAACTGTTTAGAATAACACAGAGCCAATTTAGAACAAAAACACAAATGGGATTGTGATTTCTTTGGTTTCTTTTCGAAGGCTCGCTCTTTACCTGGAAGTTGGAACCTTATACTAATGTACATTGCAGTAAATTTACACTAGTTAGTAGAGAGCAATTATTTTTACAGGTGAGAAAAATGCTGTGATCTAGTAAATCAAGTTGAATATTACTTACAAAATGTACAGTGACTGATGTTAAAATATACATATGATTACATTAAGATGTCTACTTTCAAATAATAAAGTGTGATCATTTCGTTTTATCCCATTATCCTTTCAATGTAGGCTTTTAAAAAGTATCATATTCCTTGTAATTTGTAAGATGAAACTTCCAAGACTGTACTGAAATTATAGACACACACACAGACATCTCTCTGAGATAAAACACCACCTATTTATGACATCATTCTGGTTTAAACTGAAACAGGACCCATTTATGCCATCATTTAGAATGTTCAAAGCAGTCAGATGTGCAGAAGCAGTTTGATGTGCAGAAGCAGTTAGATGTGGAGCAGCCATGCCAAATGCACCCGACATACTGAAGATGGCAGTTATGCTGAAGGACCCAATAGTGCAGAAGACACAAGCCAAGCAGAATGTGCTAGTTGTGAATAAAGGATCAATTACTCAGAAATCATCAATCATAAAGAAGACGCTACCCAGAAAAAAAGAATCAATTTTGCAGAAATCCCCAGTCATGACAAAGCCACCAGTCACACAGAGAGGATCAGTCATGCAGAAAGGCTCAAGCATGCAGAAGGTGAGCCAAAAGCAAAATGTTCTTTTCATGCAGAAAGTCCCAATAATGCATAAGGTGGAACTCATGCAAAAGGTGCCTCTTACCTCACCAGTCATGAGGAAAGCGGCAGTCACACTGATGATGCCGGTCTTGCAAAAGGTGGCAGTCATGAAAAAGACTCCAGCAATGCAGAAACCAGTAATCATGTATAAGGCATCGGACATGCAGAGAGCAGCAGTCATGCCAAAGTCTACATTCATGCAGAACCAGTCAGCAGGGCACAAAACATCAGTTGTGAAAAAACAGTCAGTCATACAGAAGTCATCAGACTTACAAAAGATGGGAGTCATACAGAGACCATTAGGCATGCTGAAACCGCCAGTCATACAGAAACCATCACCAATGCAGAAGCAGGTTAGAGTACAGAGAAAGGCGTCCGTCAGGTCATCAGCCGTGATGAAACAGTCAGCAGGACATAAGACATCATCAGTTCCACAGAAACAGCCAGTTATTCAAAGGATGTCTACCGTGCAGAAGCCACTGGTCATGCTTAAACAGTCAGTGGGGCAGAAGCAGTTACCCAATCAGAAACCAGCAGCCATGCAAAAAACATCAGTAAAACAGAAATCATCAAACATGCAGACGGCTACAGTCATGCAAAATAAGTCAGTAATTCCGAAACCATTAACTGTGCAGAAACTACTAGTCACACAGAAGTTAACAGTCACCGAGAAGAGGTCATTAACGGTGTCAGTTAAAAAGAAGCAGTCATCTCTATAGAAGCTGTCAGTTATGCAGAAGTCATTAGCAATGCACCCCCATATCAATAGTAACAGGTCAATAAATAGAGTGCATTCAGAGTTTGTAGAAGTTCATTATAATAATCTAAACCATGAGGAAAGTAAGCTGGAAACAAATGGAGTCTCAAATAAAAATAGGCAAAATAAATTAAATCCAAAATGGATGGTCAGTTTCCCAGAACATATCAGTGGAGCCATTCAATGAATTTTTATATACTGTATATAGATACTGGCCCTGATAAAGTGTAAGGCTGATGAACTGTGGAACAACTCAGTTTTGGAATATTGTAACATTGCTTGTTAATGTACAATATACACAAGGATTCAACTAAATAGCATATGTCACATTTTAACACAAACTCAGATTTATTACTGCATGGATTAAGTGATAAAAAAACACAGTGTTTTTATGAAATGGTGTGGTAAGTATAGGGATTGCTCGTAACTTGAGCAGCATTAAAGGGACACCCTAGTTACCAAAACAACTTTAGCTTAAAGGAACACTATAGTGTCAAAGATACAATTATGGCTTCCCGACACAATTTTGAAAGTATAGTTTAGGTGGCCGACCGGTCAGTTGAGTAAAATATGTGTTTACTCACCTTTTTTCTTGTTGAGTCTGGCTCCGCCTCCGTGGCTGAGATCATATAATTCATTGGTCTCTGTCAATTTAATGCTTTACCATAGGAAAGCATTGGGAGGCTATTGCGCTTGCGTGGAAAATGCTGTGCTGCGCCAATCAGTATCTTCTCATAGAGGTGCATTGAATCAATGAATATCTACGGGGAGCAATCAACATTCCCATGCAGAGCAGACACTGTGCAGCACTGACCCAGAAAGCACCTCTAGTGCGCTATCCGAGTGACTGCCACTAGAGGTGTTCCTAGGCAGTAATGTAAACACTGCCTTTTCTCTGAAAATTAATTCTAAATATATGCATATGAATACACACATTGAGAAAAGCTGTATCATGCATGCTGAATAACCATCGGCACACATACACAAAAGCAAAAAACCCAGAGCCACACATAAAGTGAACAGCAGAAACACACAGAGAAGGATGCATTCTTCCTCTTTCACTCTCTCTCTCTCTCTCTCTCTCTCTCTCTCTCACTCTCTCTCTCTTTGTCTCTGTTTGCTCTGAAGGCTGAACGATATCCAAGATTCCACCCTTCCCTCATAGTGACTATAGACATGCTGCAGTGACTCAACCTGGGTAGCTTCATTGCGGGTCAGGTCCTGCAATTCAGTTGTTGCTGGTCCAAGAGCCCAACACATGGAACTGTCCAAGCAAATTCAAAACAGTTGCCATTTTAGCAGGCAGTACTTAAACAGTGCTTTTGTGTTTCATGATTTTTTAAACAAACAAAAAAAATTATAATCAGGAAAGTAGATGGAGCCCTTATATTATATACTGAATAAATATAGCTACTGCCTCAGCTGAAACCAGGCATTCACAGAGTAAAAGAGGAGGCTTGTTCTCTACTGAAACTATACAAATAGAAGTCCAGTTGGTAAACCACCAACAAAAGTGAGGTGAAACGAAAAGAAACACTCCATAGAACTCTTTGTACAACTCACTTGCCATGTTCAATGAAGTCTTTCTTTTCTTTCCACCATTTTTTTGTTGTTGGATAGTTTAACATTTAAATTGTTTTTGTATGGGTTCCATGCACTGTATAGACAGAGCAGGGTCTCAAACCATAGTCTGACAGCCTGCCTCTCACTACTTTACCAGCTTGCAATTCATTGCTTTAATTATTGCTTTAAAGTACAGGGGAGGAGCGATCTGCATCTTAATATGCGAGGCCATCTTGCACTCCTAATGAAATGGGTAGCATGTATACTTATAGTAACCAATCACTGCCTCTTGTGAGGGTTGTGGCAGTAAACTACAGACATTTACTGAAGTTAAGGCAGTCCCCAAGGAGAATGGATTAATTTCCCAAGACATGCTAGATTCAGTTCCACTATAAGTATTTGTCTCTGTGTAGGACGTCGTAGGGAAGAACCATCTCCGATTCTAACTACTACAACTGTCTGAAATAAGACTGTATGTGTGATGGCTTATGGAAACCAAACTATTTTTTTATAATGTGCAATAAATATCTCAGGCATTTCACCACAAATGAATCCGCGAAGATCATGGTGACCACCATACACCAGCGAGGAGACCCTCACAAGTGACACTATGATGGTGCAGACTGTACAAGTAATCAATTTCTTTAAAGTTGAACTAAATTTAGCAAAATACTGTATTCAGCATAGAAAATACTCTTTCCAGAGGTTCCTAGTTCACTGGGGAGATGATGCCACTATGTTAACCCCTTAAGGACCAAACTTCTGGAATAAAAGGGAATCATGACATGTCACACATGTCATATGTCCTTAAGGGGTTAAATAATTTATTGTGGGAGGTTACCTGGGGTCTGATAAATGAGATATGCCTGATCCTACCTCTGAGTATCCAATACAAATACATGATTCCAGTGGTTTCTGGATGTAGGACCAATATTAATTCCTATAGAAATGTTGCGTGATCAGCAGCTCACAGACTTTTCTTTTTCGTTTTGTGTCTGTACTGCATGGAAAAGACTAAAAGGAATTGAGAGCAAACCCAAAATATGCATTTCACAGGAATGGTGCTGCCATAGTGACCAAAATGCATACATAATACAGATTAACAACAGCACACATAAAATACATTTTTTAATTTTATAAGGCTACTTAAAATCAGCTATCTCAGCAAACAAATATGGGGATTCACTTCCACCATATGGCCATATTGCTTTAAGACCTCTACTACTTCACAGTACCCCAACGTGGGAGACAAATTAAATAGTTCTTAACAAGCTGAAGTGTATATAAATAATCTGTTGTTAGAGCATTGTGAATATATAACATTTTAAATTAATGTGATAAATGCAATAAAAAAAATGCAGTGTCAAAACTAAACAATTAAAGTGATAGTACTTTCATGCATATACTCATAATGCATATATCATATATCTGCCCTATTAAAGTTATAATTAAAGTGACATTACTATCCAAAGCATTCTCAAATATATATCTGTCGTCACATCTAAAGAGGCCCCTGAAGCTGGGGCGCTGGGCACGGTGCTTAACCCCAAAGGCAATCCGGTCTGGATTCCAAACTTACATAGTAAAGACAAAAAGGAATTGGGGGCACACCGAAACATACATTTCACATGAATGGTGCTGCCTTAGTCACCAAAATTCATACATAATACAGATTAACCCCTTAAGGACACATGACATGTGTGACACGTCATGATTCCCTTTTATTCCAGAAGTTTGGTCCTTAAGGGGTTAAAGAACAGAGCACCTTTGGAGGTAACCACAGGTATATATTTGAGGTGGTTTTGGTGAAGAGCCCCTTTCCATTTTGTGTGGTTATATAAAACATTGCTGTGTCAGAGAAATTGCAATGTGTGCATTTTACCAGAGATATGCTTATAGTGGCTGCAGTTTGACAAGTAAAGATTACAAGATAGGTAACACAGGGTGCACAAATAAAAAAATCTAATCTATTAAAAAAGTATATATATAAAATGCACAGTTCAAGTTCACACCTTAGTCAATACACCCCGTGGGGGGGGGGGGGGGGGTTAGGGGGGGAGGCACAGTATAAAGCAGCACAATACTACTAATAAGCAGCCAATAATAATTGATCAAATTATATGCAAAATAAAAGTGTAAGCAAAACACAAGCATAGAGAAGATGGAATTAGGGAGCAGCACCTTGAAGAGGTCCTCACATTCGAGATGATATGTAATGACAAGAAAGGACAAAGTAAGGGAATATAGTGTAGTAGGTAGAGAAAAAAAGCGATACACTTAGATGTAGCTCTAGATGTAAAGCCTGGCCGGTACAATCACTGCCTGTGGATAGATGTCTGAAATCTTGGTTTAATAACGTATGGTTCAGATATGCAATATAAACTAAATAGAGACATTGATATAGTGTAGTATGTTAGATGTCAGAGATAGTTTATAAGTTGTATATAAGTGCACACTTTTCAGATGGTTCCTTGCATAAGGCCTGGAGTGTAATGATCCCCACTCTTGGTTATATGTGCAGTCTCATCTCTCAGATATGGATGGGTTAAAATCCTCACATGGTATAAAAACAGAAAATAAAATATAGTGTACACTGTGTTATTAAAATGAAATAAAATAACAGGAGATGCACTCCCTTGGTTAAGAGCAAAAATGGTTTTGCTCAAGCCAAAGGTTGCAGTTGGTATATATCCCAGCAAGGAAAATTATTTCCCACCGTATGGGTAACAGGAAGGTCCAGAGGTAGCGGTGAAATATTAACTTTTTAGTTATAATAGTTATAATAGTTATAATAAAAACAATACAATAGTAAACTAGCACACAATGAGTTTCACCCAATAAATATACTTTTTCAAGTGTATGACAGACATAAGGAACTTCACTTCTTATATACCAGAGTACATGCATTGAACATTTAAATATAACGGTCATATGATGTCATAGGCCATGTGGTCATTTTTAAAATAACTATAGAACACATTTTTATTCTGTAGTTAATTTTTTTAACTTAATTGTGTTCCTTAGAGCTGTGGCCAACTTATTAATCCCATCTATCAGCCGACCCAGCTCTGATAATGCTTGTTTTCATTTTTTCCCTCCTTCTCCTACTATGTTAGGCACAGTTCAATATAGTGCTACATTTTGGTCATATTTTGTAGATGCATAAGAGCGGATCCTGTGGCGCGGATCGCTGCTCCATCTTGCTACACCCACATAGATCTTTATAAGCTAAGGGTTCCCAACTACAACTCCCATGGTGCTTTGCATGCCTTAAGGATGATTTTAGAATGGCAGAGCATCATGGGAGTTGCAGTTTTAAAACATCTGGGGATCTAATTTGTGGGCACCCCTGTTATAAGCCATTCTGGATTTTAACACACCTGTTTTTATTTTTATTTTTATTTTTATACATTTTCAATGTCCCTCTTCCTTTCTTTTTTGCCCCTATAGTGTCTGCTATATATTTTTATTTGTTCTATAGTTAATTTAAAAAACAGTCACATGACCTATGATGTGACCATTAGTCGAACGGGTCTAAACCACAATAACCATCACATAATACTTTAGTGGTTAAGGTGCTTGAAATGTTACTTTAAGACTTCTAAAGGTATAGTATTATTAGAGTATAGGGCAGATAGACAAGTGCAATATTCTAAGGCCATAAAAAAGTGTAAATACTAGAAAAAGTAAAAAAAAAATATCCAAAGTGCGCAAAATTTCAGCAAGAGTATATAAAAGCAGACTGACAACTGAGATGAGGTGGGAATTACGTTGCCAAAAAAAGTTATGTTTTTTATTTGAATTATTGTTTTCCATATTTTTTTAAGAACATAGACAACCATTAAAAATGTTTAGGAATCTGAGTTAAAGGAAATCCTCATATCACAGAGAGAATTTCATGGCAGGTGCAGTGTCGCCATATGGGCAGGTAAATCTGTACCTAGAAAAGCAATCCCCAACCCCCCTTGAATAAGACACAACAATGCTATGTATGGGAAAAACTTATCCACAGCTTTTATTGAACACAATATATAATATATAATAACAAAAGTCATTGTCCCCCACCTATTGTCATCTTATATTTTTTAGCAGACCCAATAATAAATAGGGCAATGACTACAACCATAAATAATATATATATATATATATATATATATATATATATATATAATAATATATAACACGTAACCAATAAAATGTCCAAATGTTTACTTAACAGTCCAGTGGTGAGGGTATACCCGGATACCCCCACACCTCCGAGGTTCTGAGCCACCTACAGATTTAAAACCTCCCAACACCATAACCAACTGTATAACCCCAATTCTATTTCACCACTCCTTTTTACCTACCCCTTCCTTCTTTTCTGACTCCAAATTCCCTATCCCCCTTTTTCCTTCCCCTTACCAGCCCCGCCACAAGCTCAGACCTTAACCCCTTAAGCCGTCTGAGCTCTGCCACCTTGCAAAAACAGTGCCTTGCTAAGCCCTTCCTGAAATTCCAGATTCAACAAATCCCAACTCACCTCAGAGAGGTGCACCCCGTCTCGACGGAAATACCCAGGGAATCTATTCTCCAGCTCCCTGTGCCTGGCTACCAACCCCCAGCTTCCGAATAAAGCTACCCATTAAACTGTTCATCTTACATCGACAGCGATCAATCTCCATGCATCCCTTGCATGCCGCCCCGAAGTTGCGGTATAATAAGATTTCCACACAATGGTTTCTATTGGCTCCGAATATATTTGTATAATGTTATCATATCCCCTCTCAGGCAATGTTTTTCTAAACTAAAGAGTTTTAAATTTGTTAACTTTTCTTCATAGCAGATATGTTCCATTCCTTTTGTTAATTTTGTACTCCTTCTTTAGAACAGGTGCCCAAAATTGCACAGCATATTCAAAATGTGGTCTTACCAGCGATTTATAAAGAGGCAAAATGATATTCCCTTTTTCATGCATGACAATACCTTACTGGCCTTAGCCACTGCTGATTGACATTGCACATTGTTGCATAGTTTGTTGTCTATAACAATTACCAAGTCCTTTTTGAGTGTTGTTATCCCTAATTCGCTTCCACTAGGGGTATTCGTTGCTTGTGCATTCTTTATGCCGAAGTGCATAACTTTGCATTCTTCAACATTAAATTTCATCTGCCATTTGAGTGCCCAGTCCCCCAGTCTATCTAAATCCATCTGCAGCATAGTAATATCTTGCTCACATTGTATTGCTTTACAGAGTTGTGTGTCATCTGCAAACACTGAAACATGACTTTCAATGCTTTTTTCAAGATCATTTATAAACATGTTAAATAGAAGGGGTCCCAGAACAGAACCCTGAGGGACACCACTTGCCACCTCTGTCCAGCTTGAAAATTTACCATTAATGACAACTCATTCTACTCTATTTTTAAGCCAATGTTCTACCCAAGAACAAGAATGTTCATCTAGACCGATTTCTTTGAGTTTGAACACTAATCTATTGTGTGTCAAATGCCTTGACAACATCTAAATAGATCACATCCACTGCAACACAATAGATCACATCTATACTTCTACTTACTTCTTTGTAGAATCCAATCAAGTTAGTTTAACCCCTTAAGGACACATGACATGTGTGACATGTCATGATTCCCTTTTATTCCAGAAGTTTGGTCCTTAACTGGTTAACATGACCTGTGCTTCATAAAACCATACTGACTTTTGCTGATAATCATGTTCTTCTCAAGGAATTCTTGAATATTATCGCTTAACCCCCTAAGGACACATTATTATTATTATTATTATTTTATTATTTATATAGCGCCAACAAATTCCGTAGCGCTGTACAATGGGTGGACTAACAGATACATAATTGAGATCAGACCATTGGACGCACAGGAACAGAGGGGGTTGAGGGCCCTGCTCAATGAGCTTACATGCTAGAGGGAGTGGGGTATACTGACACAAAGGGTTAAAGTAGGGGAATTAAATAGTTTGTTAGAGAAGAGTTTATTGAGTGCTTGGTAGGTCATTTTTGACAGTTGCAGGAAAGGAGTCATGGGGTGGGGGATGAGAAGCCTGCTGACAGTTTAATTGATACGCTTTAATGAAGAAGTGAGTTTCAAAGATTTTTTGAAGGAGTGGAGGCTGGGTGAAAGTCTGATTGAGGAGGGAAGGGAGTTCCACAGAATAGGTGCAGCCCTAGAGAAGTTTTGAAGGCGAGCGTCAAAGGTGGGGATCCGGGCAGAGGATAGGCGTAGGTCTTGGGATGAGCGCAGGGGTCTCGACGGGACATATTTGTGTATGAGGGAGGATAGGTATGTTGGAGCAGCATTATGTAGGGATTTGTAAGCAAGCTCCAGAATTTTGAATTGGGCCCTATATCTAACTGGAAGCCAATGCAGGGACTGACAGAGCGTGGAGGCGTGGGAGGTGCGACTGGACAGGAAAATAAGCCTCGCAGCCGCATTCATTATAGATTGCAGCGGTGCAAGCTGGGAACATGTAAGACCGGTGAGAAGGGGATTGCAGTAGTCGAGGCGAGAGAGAACAACAGCATGAACCAGTATCTTAGCCGCGTCTGGCGTTAGATATGGGCTGATGCGCGCTATGTTCTTGAGTTGGAAGCGACAGGATTTGACTATCGATTGGACATGGGGAGTAAAAGAGAGGTCAGAATCGAAAAGAACCCCTAGGCAGCGAGCCTGCGAGGTAGAGGTGATAGTAGCGCCGTTGACTTGGATGGAAACAATAGGAGTAGCAGCACTTGAGGGAGGAAGAACTAGAAGTTCTGTTTTGGACAGGTTGAGTTTAAGGAAGTGAGCAGCCATCCAGTTGGAAATAGCAGAGAGGCAGTCAGAAACACGAGTCAAGGTGGGCGGAGAGAGATCAGGGGAGGACAGGTAGATTTGCGTGTCATCTGCATATAAATGATATTGGAAACCAAAGGAGCTGATGAGTTTACCAAGGGAGGCAGTATAGATAGAGAACAATAGGGGGCCGAGGACAGAACCTTGGGGGACGCCGACAGAGAGGGGTTGGGGAGAAGAGGCAGAACCAGAGAAAGAAACACTGAAAGAGCGCTGGGAGAGGTAGGAGGAGCACCAGGAGTTTAGTGTGTTTACGACTCTTTATGCCATTCTGATATTTTTGTATATTCTGTTGTAATTTTTGTTCTTGTGACTGAAAGGAGGGATCTTCCCTACAGCTCTGATCCTGAGACCATATGTGGAGAATTTAAAGTCGTATCTAAAAGATACCAAGGATACACTGAGATGTCTGAAAGGTATAAAAGTACCAAAAGGAGCGACCTTGTGTAGTTTAGATGTGGAAGCCCTATATTCCTCAATACCCCATGTGACCGGCATTAACAATGTAAGGTCATTTTTGGCATCCAGAGGAATGGAACATCTACCACACACTACTTTTGTTATAGACCTATTAAGGTTTATACTTACACACAATTTTTTCCTTTCTCAGAATACATTCTACCACCAGGGTGGTGGGAAAACGAAGTTGTAAGCTCTGAAGCGTTTTCACAATACAGGGATAAGGTTTTTCTATGGAAACGCTTCATAGATGACATACTAATAATATGGACTGGAACCGGGGAACTATTCCTAGACTTTGTGAGAAATCTGAACATGAATACTCTCAACCTCAAATTGTCCTCAGAAATGGGAAATCCCTCTTTGAATTTCTTGGACTGTACACTCACCATATCAGATAATGAGGAAATTGTCACCACTCTGTATCGGAAGCCCACATCCACAAACAGCATGTTAAAGTGGGAAAGTTTTCATCCTAATGCACTCAAACGTGGGATTCCGATAGGTCAGTACTTAAGACTTAGACGGAATTGTTCCTCTGTGGAGGACTTTAAAGTAAAGGCAAAAGATCTCAGAGAAAGATTCAAGGAACGGGGCTACCCAGGTAGATGTTTGAAACAAGCCTACCAACAGGCATTGCAAAACGATAACTTTTTGATGATATCCCTGAACCAAACACTACAAAAATGATACGCTGCATAGCCAAATATGATGCAGGTTGGGATGTGGCAAAGAAAATCATTGGTAGGTTCTGGCCCCTCCTTACCCAAGATCCCCATCTAAAAAATGTGGTATCTCCTACAGTATCAATTACGGCTAGGAGAGTTAAGAATCTGAAAGAGATACGTGTCCCAAGTCATTTACAGCTTCAAAATAAAAACAAAGGAAGTTGGCTCACGGTACACGGCACATATAAATGTGGCAGGTGTGTCGCATGTTGTTTCATGGCCAAGGACTCCAAAATTCTATCTGACTCCACAGGTACAATTCAGATCCCCATAAAACATTTCTTTAACTGCAATACTGCAGGTTTGGTCTATCTCCTGACCTGCAGTTGCGGCATGAAATATGTGGGGAAGACCATACGTCCCTTTAAGAGAAGGGTAATGGAGCATGTCCACTCCATAACATCATTGAGAGACAGTGGCCAAGCATATGAGACAATACCATAATGACTCATCAAGAGCCATAAAATTTGCAGGTATTGAACGTGTCTATAAGGGCAAAAGAGGTGGAAACTTTGACCTGATCTTAAGAAGAAGGGAATGTTTCTGGATAAGCAAATTGGACACCATGTCACCAAAGGGACTTAATGAAGGGTTTTCTTTTACCCCATTCATTAACCCCTTAAGACCGCAGGACGTTCTATGCCGTCCTTAATTGGACGGCTCTAAACGCCGCAGGACAGCATAGAACGTCCTGGGCGGTCTTGCCTCCCACGTGGCCGGCGGCACATGGCCGCTGCAGATCGCGGTCGGGGGGCATGCCTGGCCCCCCAGGCAGCCCCCCTGTGCCTGGGGACCGCGGTCTGCAGCTTCCGATCGCAGTGACAGGCTGTCACTGCGATCAGTATTTACCATGTGTCAGCCGATTTTAAAATCGGCTGACACATGGAGCCGCGGCATTTTCACTCTGCAGATCGCGGTCGGGGGACATGCCTGGCCCCCAGGCAGTCCCCCTGCGGTCAGTGACCGCGGTCAGCAGAGTATGATCGCAGTGAGAGGCTGTCTCTGCGATCTGAATGCAGAGACAGCCTCTCCCTGCGATCTGATCGCAATGACAGCCTGTCACTGCGATCAGAGCTACTATGTGTCAGCCTATTGGCTGACACATGTAACTACAGGCAGGATCCCCCTGCAGATCGCGGTGGGGGGCATGCCTGGCCACCCAGGCACTCCCACTGTGGCCAATTACCGCAATCTGCAGGAGGTGATCACAGTGACAGCCAGTCACTGTGATCACTGATCCTGTGTGTCAGCCAGTGATGTAAAATCACTGGCTGACACTGTCTCTGCCCCTCTCCTCCCCTCTTAACCCCTTAAAGTTTAAAATAAATTAAAGTTACAAATAAAATATACTTATATATTATATATATGATCTAAGTATATATATATATATATATATATATATATATATATATACACACACATTTACACATACACTAAGTGTATTTTAATATTTATATTTATATATAATTATATATATATATATATATATATCAAAATACACGTAGAAGGATATTGATTAATTATATACATAATTATAATTATATATATATATATTATAATAAAAAATATGTAAATACGTAAAAAAAGAAAAAGAAAAAAGAAATAATTAAAAATATATATATGTGTGTAATTTCATTCTAACTGTATTTTGATATTAATATATATATATAGATATCAAAATACATGTAGAACGAAATAATATATATATGTATATACCTAAGTATATAAGTATACATCACTATATGTATACCTATATATAAATAAAAATAATTGTAAAACAATTATATACATATATATACATACCGTATATACTCGAGTATAAGCCGAGTTTTTCAGCACATTTTTTGTGCTGAAAAACCCCAACTCGGCTTATACTCGAGTCAGAGTCTGTATTATGGCAATTTGCATTGCCATAATACAGACAGGGGGAGAGGGGGGCTGGCAGAGCTGTACTTACCTTTCCTGCAGCTCCTGTCAGCTCTCTCCTCCCCCGCGCCGTCCGTTCAGCACCTCGGTCAGCTCCCAGTGTAAGTCTCGCGAGAGCCGCGGCTCTCGCGAGACTTACACTGGGAGCTGACAGAGGGAGCTGCACAGACCGCGCGGAGGAGGAGAGAGCTGACAGGAGCTGCAGGAAAGGTAAGTACAGCTCTGCCAGCCCCCCCTCTTCCCCCACTGAACTACCAATGACACTGGACCACCAGGGAAGGAGCCCCCCTCCCTGCTATGTATCAAGCAGGGAGGGGGGACGAAAAAAAATATAATAAAAATTTTTTTTTTATAATAATTCCATTAAATAATAAAAATAAAAATATATAATAATATTAAAAAATAAAAAATAAAATAATTAATAATATATCAAAATGCCCACCCCCACCAACACATACACAAACACACACTGCATCACACACACTCACACTTCATTCATATACACACACTGCACTCACACACACACACTGCACTCATACACACACTGCACTCATACACACACTGCACTCATACACACACTGCACTCATACACACACTGCACTCATACACACACTGCACTCATACACACACTGCACTCATACACACACTGCACTCATACACACACTGCACTCATACACACACACTGCACTCATACACACACACTGCATTCATTATATACACACTGGAAATAAATATTCAATTAATATATACACACACACTGCACTCATACGCACACACACTGTACTCACACTGCACTCATACACACACACACTGCACTCATACACACACACTGCACTCATATACACACACTGCATTCATACACGCACTGCATTCATACACGCACTGCACTCATTATATACACACACTGTAAATAAATATTCAATTAATATAATTTTTTTAGGATCTAATTTTATTTAGAAATTTACCAGTAGCTGCTGCATTTCCCACCCTAGTCTTATACTCGAGTCAATAAGTTTTCCCAGTTTTTTGGGGTAAAATTAGGGGCCTCGGCTTATATTCGGGTCGGCTTATACTCGAGTATATACGGTATATATATATATATATATATATATATATATATATACACACTCGTATATATAATAATTTTACATATATATTTATGTAATAATTTTACATATTTAGGTTATTTTATTAATTACAATTTGCGGGACCTGCCTAACAACCCAGGCCGAAAGTATAGGGAATTTAATTTGCTAGCACTATATTTAACCCTATAACTTTCCAAGACACTATACACCTGTACATGGGGGTACTGTTTTACTCGGGAGACATCGCTGAACACAAATATTTGTGTTTCAAAACCGTAAAATGTATTACAACAATATCGTCAGAGAAAGTGACGTTTTTTGCATTTTTCGCACACAAACGGCACTTACACTGACGATATTTTTGCTGTAATACTTTTTACTGTTTTGAAACACAAAAATTTGTGTTCAGCAAAGTCTCCTGAGTATAACAGTACCCCTCATGTACAGGTTTTATGGTGTTTTCAAAAGTTACAGAGTCAAATATAAGGCTTGCGTTTCAGTTTTTTCACAATGAAATTCGCCAGATTGGTTACGTTGGCTTTGAGACTGTATAGTAGCCCAGAAATAAGAATTACCTCCATAATGGCATACCATTTGCAAAAGTAGACAACCCAAGGTATTGCAAATGGGGTATGTTCAGTCTTTTTTAGTAGCCACTTAGTCACAAACACTGGCCAAAATTGGCTTTCAAATTAGTTTTTTGCATTTTTCACACACCAACAAATATTAACGTTAAATTTGGCTAGTGTTTGTGACCAAGTGGCTACTAAAAAAAAAAGGACATACCCCATTTGCAATACCTTGGGTTGTCTACTTTTGCAAATGGTATGCCATCATGGGGGTAATTCTCATTCCTGGGCTACCATACAGTCTCAAAGGCAACGTAACCAAACTGGCAAATTTCAATGTGAAAAAACTGAAAAGTGTAACATGCTATATTTGACCCTGTAACTTCCCAAAACACCATAAAACCTGTACATAGGGGGTACTGTTTTACACGTGAGACATCACTGAATACAAATATGTGTATTTTATTGCAGTAAAAGGAAACAGTATTATGACATCACAGTTAGAATGTCACATAGAACTAAGAACATTTAAAAAAAATCTTATTTTCTCTCATTTTTTTATATTGTATTCATATTACGTTATGTTCCATACTTAAATATTTGATGTTAAATGAAAGCCCTGTTTCCCCTGAATAAAATGATATATAATAAGTGTGGGTGCATTTAATATGAAAGAGGTAAATTATTGTTGAACAGACATATAGTCAAAATCTGTGGTTTGTTTACATTTTTTTTGGTTAACAACTTGTACATTTGGCTGCGGTCTTAAGGGGCTAATGTCTAGAGAAGGACCAGTAACAATAATAATGTTTTGGCTTTACTATTTATAATGATTTTTGTTTGCTTTTTTAATTTAAATTCCCAATATTCTACAAATGTAATGAACCAGAATAAGACTCCTGTTAGTGTCACATCAGTCACCTGTATGATAATATTTCAAATAAACCAACCCCACTTTCTGTGTATATTTTCTTGGATCACTCAGGGGTCCGAATTTTCAGGACCTTAAGTGAAGTATGGGGTAACATGACCAAAGGTTTAACACTCAGGATTAGTACTGACTTCATATACACAACCTATTAGGCGGAGTTTCGTCGAGGATGTAATTGAAGGGGCGGCAGAATCGGATGGGAAGTGCTTCTGTCAGCACGTTGCGTTTCAAGCCTCGCTCTGGTTCGAACGCATACCCGCCCATCAACAGCGATTGGATGGCTAAGCTCTCCCTTCAGGTATAAAAGAACACGCAGAAGTCAGCACGGTTCATTCTGCCTTTGACAAAGGCGCTTCAGCAGCGCCAAAACGCGTTAGGCATCATGCTCTAGGCATTATGCCATTTTAATTTCACTCAGCACGATTTATTTAAGCACGTTTTTTTTTTGGGGGGTCTTTATTTATGGGGGTTTTGCCAGCTCGGATTTAGAGCCTCTAGGTCGCAGTCTGCTACTAGTTGGGGGGGGGACTTCCATTTAGTGCTAGAATCTCTTTACAGCACCTGCAGGATTGAGTAAGGGGCACCTCTATTTAGTGCTACCATCTCTTTAGTTATAGGGTCCGTTTTCTGAGATCTATAACACCTATAGGATTGAGATTTCTGCAGTACTAGCCATAATGAAGTCATTTCTATCTGAGGACTTTGCTATTTTGCTTATTTAGCTAGATTTCATCTGGTATATCCTCAGTGTACACCCCTACCAGGGTATACAATTCCTAAGTCCAGTCCTTCATTAATTTTGAGCGTTTTTCTCTCTTTTTTTGCAATTGTTGCAATCCTTATGCAAGCGCTAAAGTTGTTATACTGGCTATACCTTGTTACCCTTTTAGCAGATATTCTGCAACTCTGTATTTATATGCGCTAGGGGTTTAGTATTTACCTTGTTAGAAGGGTTTTGTACCCTCTAGATAGGAGTAGCCACAAGCTAACTTTCCTTAGGGATATACTTTCCACTGTTCATGGCTCCACAGGTTTATTTTGGCAATTTGAACTTTTTTATAGCTCCCCTCTGGGATTCACCTTTATGTGTTTGAATTAGTAGTTAGGAGTCTGTTTATTCAATAAAGCTATTTTTTATTTTCATTATATCGTATTTAGACCAATCTCTACAGATATCCTAGTTATGTTCTAGGGTCTACTTGTTAGAACCTTAGTACATCCCTTTTTTTCTTTTTTCAAGTTTACCAGGGTTACCCCCTATTTTGGATATCTGGTAGACACCACACATTCACCTTAATCAGGAGTTTGTGATTTCTTGTTTTCTATAATTTTGATTGAAATCGTTTTTGAATTCAGGAAATATGCTGCAAACACAACAAATGGCAATTTTCAGTTCTTTACAACCTATAAAGTGTTTTGAAACTTACTGTGCGTAATAATTTGGAACAGTGCATTGTAAGTTTTTACAAATACAGTTATTTTTAGGAGGTTTGTTCAATAAAATTTGAATTGTACTCTAAATAGTTGATAACATGAGAATTATTGAGACTGTTATTTACATCAATTATTTAGGTAAATAAGAAAAATATCATTTGCATAATAATTTGGAATAGGAATAGGGTGTATATCCTTACCCTTCCCTTGCACATCTGCTTTTGAACGGGTCAAATGAATGATCACCCTGTCCGCAGCCACCGAGATGTCGCTCCACTGCATGCTTCCCCCAACTTCAGGATTGGCACTAACCAGCTCACTCACCCAAAACACCCTAAAAAACACCATGCGATACGCTATCCCAAATAGCAGTGCTTTGTAGGTGCTAAAGCAAACCTCAGGCAAAACCCGAACCAGATCACCCAAAAGTCGAATGGGTCTAGGCGCATTTGGCACACTCAGACCCCTGCGGAAACCCTTCAGAGCCTGTCTAATAATGAAGTGTTTTGTCAGGTCCCCCCACCGCCATGTGCCTGTCAACGACCGCTGGCGACGAGGCCCTCCTGAGCAAATCGAATGAAAACCCTAATAGTGCGTCCAAACAGGAACCCTCCAAGTCATTTACTGATTTCGACAGTTCCCGAAACAACACCGTGCCATTAAAGTCTGCCAGAAACATGTCCCAAACCACCAAATCCTCCTTCATGGCTTCAGTCGCCTCTACAAAATGATGTGGCGACCGCACTGCCGCCATAGCCTGAGCCAGCCCTCTACTGAAACTCCTCCCAGTGGGAATCACCCGACAAGCAAAGTTGAGTTTGCCAAGCAAAGATTGCAATGTCCGAGGCGTGTTCTTCTTGACCTGACAAACCCCACCGCAGTCTGAAGTACCTCAAGCTTGTCCTCAGGCAACCAACTTTCGCCCACCACTGAGTCAATTGCCAGCCCCAAGAAGCAAATACAGTCCGTGGGTACTTCCGTCTTATCCCCCGCCAACAGGACCCCAAATAACCTGGCCACCCACTGAAGGCACGCAAGAGATGCAGGCAAAATGATGAGTCCTCAGGACCCACACACAGAAAGTCGTCCAAGTAATGGACCACTGAGCGACTCCCCGCTTCCTGCCATACCACCCACTCCAAGAAAGTGCTGAGCACGAAATAGAACAACCCATTGCCCTTTGAAACTGCAACCCAGTGAGTGCAGACCGGTAGCAGTAGGAACGCCACTTCCACATCCACCTTCGCCGTAAGGGCATAACATCCGGCGCTCCTAACCAATTCGACTGCCTTGTAAAATGATGCGTAGGGGACCGAGCACAGCTCTCTATCTATGTCGTCAGTAACCAACGACCCCCGCGGGTAAGACAAGTGATGGATCAAACTGTACTTCTCTGGTTCCTTCTTGGGCACAATATGCAGCGGGCACAGCGGCAGCTCATCGAGCTGGGGGTACGGAAATGGACCCATCATCCTACCCAACTGCACCTCCTTCATCAACTTGTCCTGTACCACTCCAAGAAATTCCAATGCAGACTTCAAATTACGTAACCCCCGACCCCTTCCCTGTCCCAGAAAGGGATAAAAAACCCATATAAGAAACCTGACCTCTGTAATTTCGCATCACCTTTGTTACCATAATGGTTTAGCCATGGTAACATCTCTCCTAGCCTCACCGACATTGTGCCCAGCGGCAACGGGCCCTGGACTCACGGCCGCAGACACCCCAGCAACCCTCCTTTTCCCTTCTTGAAGCATCTTAGCAGGCTGTGGGCGCCCCCACCCCCTCGCAGCCTGAACACTCATGGCATACCGACAGTCTGTACCCCACTTGCACTGACCCTCAGCAAAGATCCAGCAGACGAAATGCGTCTGATGCAGTGTATTGGCCACTTCCAGCCCCTTGCTGGAAGGGAGGCACCTTTTGAGCCATCATCAGCTTAATCTATAGGGGGAGATCCATCCGGTCCCGCTTCATACCCGGGTTAGCCACCAGCCGCTGCTGAAATTGCTAGTCGTATTTCCACCACACGAGCCCACCATACATTCGGTACGCCTCCCAGATCCCAAATAAGACACTAGCAAAACGGCCTCAGCCGGTACCGTTTCTTCTTCTCCTCTTCCTCTTTGTTGGCGTCTTTTTTGTCATCATCCTTGATGTCAATGTATTCCTCTAATGGGAGGAGCAAGACAATCTCCACAAACTCACCCGAACACGTGGCAGCGGCCATCTTATTTAGTCGAACATGTTCAGCAGTGGTTTGTCGTCGAGTTCATGGAACTCAAATCGGACACGCAACTGCACTGTTACCTTCCAGAAAACGTAGACTATTCAAACGGGAGTCGAACGGCATTCAGTGAGTGGAAACCCACGAACAAGGGACACACATTTACTATGGCCATTCACCATTCCGTTTGGTAAACGGTACTTCGAATGTTTTAAATAGAGCGGCCACACAGACTAATTCTCTGAAACTGTTTTGGGCCTGAAACCATGCTTGCTGTCGGTCAAAAGAGACTTCCAGGAATTTCCTGAAACCCTGCTCTGATCACATCAGGGCCACTTTTATGGGGATAGGTTGTGTTTTGGGGTGTTTTCGATACTTTGTGTAAAAATGTGTTTTTCTGCCTGGGGATAATTAAGTTAATACATTAGCTACTTTAATTATATCACAAAGGGGAGGGATTGTGTGCTGTATGTGGGAGTGCCACACATTGTTACATTGTTTTTATTGGTCTGTACAGTTTGTAATTCGGTGCCCCGTCAGGTCCAGGGGGTGTTCCTCTGGCCTGAGGAATTGTTTATAAAGCAAACCTGTACCATTAAAACTTCAAACTTCTTCACCCTCAATACTGAGTTCTGTCTCTTATTGTAAGGAACCGCTATATCACAAATCACCAGCTCTCGTAAGAGCTGTTCCTGTTTCTCTCACGGATGACTCTGTAATCACTAAAGCACCTCTCACTCTTGGTTAAAGGATATCTCTGGCAGTGAAACCCTTCCACTACTAGGGGTACCGCTACATATGCCCCCACCCCTTATCCCTTATCTACCAATCCTGGTACTGCTCCACCTATGCCCTCCTAGCCCTGTCAGGGCCCCTTTCTACTAAACTGCGATATACATATGAAGGATGATCTGTCAGATATATTATGCAGTCATTTACCAGCTGGCCAAACATGACAGGATTTAAAGTCCAACTACAACCACTTTACTAATGCTCCACTGTGAAAAATAGACATACTCAGAACACTCTGTAACATGCTTTGTCAAAGCTTTGTCTGTAAAGAAAATGTTATTGGAACAAATATTTGCAGTTTAGTTCCATGACTTTCCCCCACCAAGAGACTACATTAGCAGTCTGGCCTCTGATGCCTGTGATAAAAGGTCCAAGCTCTGGGATAGGCCCAATATGTGGTGCTTTAGTGTAGTGTGTAGCTGGGAGCCAAGTAGCACCCACTTTTTGCTGGATCGCATTGTTACAGGGAAGAATTTTCAAGCACAGTACATAGCCCAGATTCATACGGCATCCTCAGCGTCATTACTTATTTCGGATTTTGTACTTTAACCATTTTACTTTTAGAAGGATATGAAAACACCTTTGGAAGCCATTTTCCTTTTAAGACAGGGCTCAATTAAATGCCATCTGACATGCACAAAAAATATATATGAATTTTTTTGCTATCTCGTATTTCTAAAAAAAATCACATGATTTGACACTAAAAAAAACAAACAAAAAAGAGACAGAAATCAATGTTCAGAGATTAGTTCTAAAAACGTTTTTTTCATTGAGTCTGATGAAAGTAATAATTACTGATATGCTATTCACCAGTGAAAGTGCAACAGTCAATTACAATTAAAAGGAGCAGGTGGGCTGCCGTATCCCAATATAAATTGAAAGGGAGTCTAATAATGTATATATTTACAGAAATAAAGCTCTCAGTAATTTCAGGTGAAATGTGTTTCATTGATGGCTTGATAAAGACACATATAGTGTCAAAAGGTTGCCTCTCATTTGGGAAGACTGTGCTGGAGCTTTATTTTTTTTTTTTATTATTAGTTTTGGATCCATAGAGCAGGGGTCTTTACTCATGACACAGGTACCAAAAATCGAGCAGTTTGTACTTTTTTATTGTATAGATACAGATGATACTCGAAAAATTAGAATATCGTGCAAAAGTTCATTTATTTCAGTAATGCAACGTAAAAGGGGAAACTAATATATGAGATAGACGCATTACATGCAAAGCAAGATAGTTCAAGCCGTGATTTGTCATAAGTGCGATGATTATGGCTTACAGCTCATGAAAACCCCAAATCCACAATCTCAGTAAATTAGAATATGATGAAAAGGTGCAATATTCTAGGCTCACAATGTACCACTCTAATCAGCCAAGTAAGCCATAACACCTGCAAAGGGTTTCTGAGCCTTTAAATGGTCTCTCAGTCTGGTTCAGTAGGAATCACAACCATGGGGAAGACTGCTGACCTGACAGTTGTGCAGAAAACCATCATTGACACCCTCCAAAAGGAGGGAAAGCCTCAAAAGGTAATTGCAAAGGAAGTTGTATGTTCCCAAAGTGCTGTATCAAAGCACATTAATAGAAAGTTATGTGGAAGGGAAAAGTGTGGAAGAAAAAGGTGCACAAGCAGCAGGGATGACCGCAGCCTGGAGAGGATTGTTAAGAAAAGGCCATTCAAAAGTGTTGGGGACTTTCACAAGGAGTGGACTGAGGCTGGAGTCAGTGCATCAAGAGCCACCACACACAGACGGATCCTGGACATAAGCTTCAGATGTCGTATTCCTCTTGTCAAGCCACTCCTGGACAACAAACAATGTCAGAAGCGTCTTACCTGGGCTAAAGAAAAACAGACGTGTCTGTTGCTCAGTGGTCCAAAGTCCAAAGTCCTCTTTTCTAATGAGAGCGACTTTTGCATCTCATTTGGAAACCAAGGACCCAGAGTCTGGAGGAAGAATGGAGAGGCACACACTGCAAGATGCTTGAAGTCCAGTGTGAAGTTTACACAGTCTGTGTTGATTTGGGGAGCCATGTCATCTGCTGGTGTTGGTCCACTGTGCTTCATTAAGTTCAGGGTCAACACAGCCGTCTACCAGGAGATTTTGGAGCACTTCATGCTTCCTCCTCAGACGAGCTTTATGGGGATGCTGACTTTATTTTCCAGCAGGACTTGGCACCTGCCCACACTGCCAAAAGCACCAAAGCCTGGTTCAATGACCGTGGGATTACTGTGCTTGATTGGCCAGCAAACTCACCTGACCTGAATCTATGGGGCAGTGCCAAGAGAAAGATGAGAGACATGAGACCGAACAATGCAGAAGAGCTGAAGGCCGCTTTTGAAGCATCCTGGTCTTCCATGACACCTCAGCAATGCCACAGGCTGATAGCTTCCATGCCACGCCGCATTGAGGCAGTAATTGCTGCAAAAGGGGCCCAAATCACGGCTTTACCTATCTTGCTTTGCATGTAATGTGTCTATCTCATATATTAGTTTCCCCTTGTATGTTGCATTACTGAAATAAATGAACTTTTGCACAGTATTTTTCATTTTTCGAGTATCACCTGTATATGACACCCTCAAAGCAATGGGGGCCCAATTCTTTGCCCTAAGTCTACTGATCATGTCCAAATGCCTAAATAGCAAAGAAACAAATGTATTGTTTAAAGTAACTCAGTTACCTCTGGGGGTGACACATGTACCATCTACTGTACATAAGATCTTGTATTCATAAAATACAATATAACTTTCTCACCGAGGAGGTATACTTATATTTAGAAAGATTTGTGCATATCTCTGTAGCTTTAATTAAAAGAAGGAATATGTGTGATACAGGGGAGCATTTAAACCCATCTAAGGGGGAAGGGGCATTTTTAGTGTTTGGGGTGTCATTTAAGGCTGCCAATCAAACAGCCTGTTGACAACTGCTATTTATTTCTGAATTCTTACTAAGCAGTTTCCTGTTATGTGCAGCAATTAGTTGTTAATTAAATGTGGTCATCAGGGAGAATATATGGTATTACTTGTCTGTTTCTTTTTCTTCAGCCCTCAGAGTGTACTTCATTTAGTGACTCCCCGCAGAAGCATTGCTCGGGTAATCTAAAAGGTTGAGTCACTGGTATGTCAATTCGACACAGTGTGAACCATAAAATCAGCACTGTTAGGAGCCCACAGGACTGGAGTATGGAATTGGAAACTATATTGCATATATATTGCTATCATTCTCATTGACTGTTATGAAATGACAAAATTCAGAAATTGCAAAATTGGAATTTGAAACTTGCATCCATATTTGTGGAGATGCAAAAACTATAATTTCCAGAATTGTTAAAAAGTCATATTGGACTGACCTTCTAAACAGTAAAATACTGGAAGCATATGTTAATAATGAGAGAAAAAAAGGGTAGCAAGAGAGGTGAGGATGGACAACACTATACACTATGTCAAAGGGTTCCACAAATTCACAGGAAAAATTAATTGGGCATCAAAATCATACATTTTGTGCATCAATGAAATTTGGAAACCCATGACTCTGACACAGGTTCAACTGTTGTGCTTCATTACTAACCACTGCATACTGGGAGCACCACACAAGACATGTCATATTTGAGATGCCCTGATCCAGTCGTCTAGCCATCACTATTTGGCTCTTGCCAAAGTCGCACCAGATCTTTTTGATTGCCCATGTTTCCTGCTTCCAACACATGAAATTCAAGAAGTACACTGTTTACTTGCTGCTCAATATATCCCACCCCTTGATATGGGCCATTACAATGATATAAACAATTTTAGTCATTTAATCTGTCAGTGGTTTTAATGTTGTGGCTAATGATAAACCCTTTAATTCCAGTGGAACAAAAACAAATTCTAGTTTTTGTTTGGCTTAGAACTTGGACAAATGCCTCCGTTAAAGGGTTAAAGGTGGTTGATAAACACCTATAATTTTCCACTCTTTATATTTTTGCTCAGATCTGGTTGCCTCTCTTCCCACTCATGTCTGGATTCTATTACAAGAGATATACTTAACTCTGTTAAGTGAGTAACAAGTTTTCAATTGACATGTATGTGCAAATTGCTCTTTAATTACCAGATATATGCTGATTTTTTACAGTAGAATCTAGCCCACCGTGACAAAGGGAGAGAGATAGACAGAAAAATACAGTGACTGCATAATTGAAGGGAAAATGCTAAAAGAAAATTCTGATGAAGTATAATTCAAAGAGAGCCAAAAATGCGGTATCTTGGACTATTAAAGATAAGGTGCAAAAGCACAGTCACTATTTCCCCCTCCAAGTTAGTATTTGTGCGTTCCCTGTACATTTTTGTCTCTTTTGGAGACAGTAAAATAAATAAAAATCATATTTGACTTATCTAAATGTGTATGGTATGCGTGTGGTGTACGAGCATGCTCTGAAATGTTTCAAAATGCCTTTAGTGCATAGAATGCATATTTTTGTGAATGCAAATTTCCTTTTGAAAATCAATGTACATTGATCATTCTTTTTAATCGTTTTGATGAGAAAATCAAGCTTTCTTAATCTGCATTCTACATCACACACTGAAGGCACCACAAGCAACAAGATCAGACACACAAATAGCTTACAGACAGCTAACAAACTTTCCAGCTGCCATTAATTCTGTTTCGCTAATTCATACCCTTTAGACGACAGTATGTGATGTGTTTGTTGAATATCTGTCTAACTATCTCCATTTGTCAAACCTCAAAGAAAGTAAATATCTTCAAATGATATTATGCGTATCCATAGCATTATCCATTATGCTTCTTGTGGAAAAATAATGGCACCATATAACACTGATTTTCACTGTGTATTATATTGATTATTATCCTTATAATACCTCAATAACCGTTGTAACTAAAAACAAAACATAAAATCAATAGTGAAATAAACTGAAGATTAGTTAATAATCGATTGGTTCTTGGATGTCATTAAGAAATAAAAATGGATGAACAACTCAACAACAAATCAAATATCATGAGCTCCGTAGAGCTACGTAAGCATTTTACAAGGAATTATCATAAAAAAAATAAAACAATTAGGTGCGTACACTCAAACATTATTTTGACTAAACATCAGTGGAGTTATCACTGGAGATATTTAGATGAAAAGAGATAACTTCACAAATAAAGACATTCTTTTCATCTTTGTTTTCCAGTTTCAGTGGGTTATTACTGTGATTTATGAATAATCAGCAGCTCTGATTAAGTTACCTTGACAGAAATGTTTGAAACATCCTTCATTCTTGCTTTCTTTAAGTGCACTGCTAGGTCTTTGTCAAGGTGCTGACAGTGGTTAGCTCCTTCAGCATGCTGCAGGTTCCCACAGAGTTTCTTATAGTTCCCAGAAAGATCTGATGACTATTAGAGGCACTAAGCACCACAGCTACATTCAGTAGAAAGAGTAGACACACTTGACTGATGACTAAATATCATTTGAACTCCAGCCTATTTAAAACACCTTAGATATTTATATACCTCTCTTCTGTGGTTCTAGCAAGTCAATAGAAAGTTCCTCTGAACTACTGTTGTTTTTTTTTCCATTTATGTGCAGGTATCTTCTATGGTATTTCTGACCATGTCTAGGTTTTGGTTTATGCATGTGTCTGGCATTCTAACTTGTTTTCTGATTGAACCCTTTAGGATATCTTACATTTCACCTCATCTAAGTTTATCATGTTAAAGCACCACTATAGTGCCAGGAAAACAAGCTAGTTTTTCCTGGCACTATGTAGTCCTTAGGTCCCCCCCAACCTCATGGCCTCCCTCCCGCTGGGCTGAAGGGGTTAGAACCCCTTCAGCCACTTACCTTTATCAAGTGCCGGGCTCCCTCTGCGCTGGTGACCTCTCCTGCCCCTCTGACGTCGGCTCCCGAGTGGTGCCGAATGCGCATGCGTGGACAGAGCCATGCACACATTAAAAACGCCCATGGGAAAGCATTACTCAATGCTTTCCTATGGACATCAGCATCTTCTCACTGTGATTTTCACAGTGAGAATCGCGAAAGCGGCCCCTAGTGGCTGTCAGTGAGACAGCCACTAGAGGCTGGATTAACCCTGCAGTGTAAACATTGCAGTTTCTCTGAAACTGCTATGTTTTCAGTGGCAGGGTTAAAACTAGAGGGATCTTGCATCCAGGCCACTTCATTGAGCTGAAGTGGTCTGGGTGCCTATAGTGGTCCTTTAAGCTGGGCCATTTGAAGGACTGGAAATATGTCTCACTGCTCTTTATCTATGCTACATCTCCTTTTGTGTTAGGCCTGTCTTTACTGAGTAAGAGCCTATACAAGCCATTACAATCTGTTGATCAGACTATAATCTCTCTAGTTTGTAATTACCTAAATCCAATATGTTTCTAATCATGCTTTTTCCTTCTATTAATTACTTTTTTTTTAGCATCTTTCTCCTTACACTACAGTGCAAAACTAACTTAATTCATTGCTGGTAAAAAATTAATTCTCTGCTCCAACAATGTATTATATATACATTGTGGCCATTTCAGAAGCACAATTGTTCACATGGTAAATCGGTCATTTGTTTCTACATGTACATAGGAAGTATCACCACACTTTTAGGTTTACCTTTCTGCTCTTCTGCAATTATCTAACTGATATTTTTCTAAGAATGCTATTTTACGATTTCTTTCTACAGTCAATCTCCAGTAGAAGCAGTAGCCTTTCTGGAACAACCAAAGAATAGTAATCTTACTGCTAAAATGTAATGAAATTTGATTTGGACAAAGCAGAATTTGGGTACATTGATATAATTGCAAGGCTTTGCATTTATGACTACACTTTGTGATTAAAACTCAATTTGTCACTGTAGTCAGGTACAGATGGTATCTGCATCCTTCATCACTCCACTTACCATTAATGTATTGATCTGGATAAAGGACAGAAAAATAATGTGCATTTAAATTTAATGGAAGACACACACAGTGACAGTTTTAGAGGACTACAGAAGGTAACAGGGTAAAGAGTCAATCTTCTACTCACTTCATTTCCTCTGTTACTACAACTATAATTACATGGAATAGCCCACGTGTCACACTTAATTGTCAAAAAAGGAGAGAGGAATAAAATGATGCAAATCATGATTGGTTTGGGATGGAGAAAGGGTTCATGGAAAGGGGGAAAGAATACGATATATGGATAATAGACCTGCTTTCTGTGGAAGAAGGAAAGGACAAGGAGAATTTTGTGGGTGGATAGAAGGGTACATTACTTATAGCGAGTGCAGGGAGAGGGGAGGAGGCAGAGCAGGGTAAAACAGAGATTCGGTGGCTGATTATGAAGGATTTAAATATTATCATGATATATGGCTGAATTTCTAGAGTAATTACATTTGTGTGAGTGGGTGCTTACTCAAGCTCAATGCCTTTTCCTGAGCTTATGTTAAATAGTGCACTGCATGTATCATGTCTTGATATTGTCATAATTTAAAGTGATTTCTTTAACCCCTTAAGGACACATGACATGTGTGACATGTCATGATTCCCTTTTATTCCAGAAGTTTGGTCCTTAAGGGGTTTTGTATTGATCTAAGAACAGTTGTTTCTTTTCTCGAGTCATGTGTTTCTTATTATTTTAGTTTGGCTAGTTTAATCCATATGTTGTCTGAATAGATATCTTGTTGAAATTAGTTTATTGGTAATTTCCAAAGACCTTGAGATCAATAGACTAAGACATTTTCATTGTTAGCCATGTGCCAGGAACCAGAGTGATGAGGTTGCCAAATGTCTCTTGATTAATTAAGAGTGAGATCAATAGGAGCAGTGACATGATCAGGCGTTTCAATACTAGATGAAGCAAGCGCCTACAAATATTTAATGTGTATACAGTAGCATTCAAATTGGACATCTGTAAATAAGATATTTTTATAAGAACAGGAAATAAAACCACCAGTGCATTAAACAACTTTTGATCAAGTAATTAAAAACAATATCAAAACTAAAATCATGAAAACTAGCGTATGGAAACCGGGCATAAATGGATAAAGATAATACACAGTCAAATGGATGTGACTGAAATAATATGTGATATGTGATTTTGTTAAAATTGTATAAAAATAAAAAGGAAAACATATATGTAGCATTAGGGTCACTTTGGTAATTAGTTTAAATATAAATCCCATGGAGCTGCTTCAGTTAACAGTGTTCACAGATGAATCATATCACCTCCTAGCTCTCCTTAGGCCCAGCCTAGTACTAGACTTGCAGATTAATTTTTCAGTGTATCTAAATTTGGTCCAATTGGATGATCATTGGCATTCTTATTCTCCAAATTGAAAAATGGCCGAATCACGAAACAAACGAAAAGTACAATGGCCAAGCATGTTCGTTTATATTTGCGATTTTGATTTTCACCCTAGCTGTCAAAAAAGGAGATGATTAATGAAAAAAAAAAAGGTTCTTAATGGCTAGCGGAAAATCAGTAGGGGAAGTGACCTTCAAAGGAAAAAAAAATATTTATATTTTATAAATTTAATCCATATATAACATTACTTTTTCTCATGTGATCTGTGAACCAAGTGGCACAAAAATGCTCAAATCAGTGTACTGCAATGTATATACATATTTTTTTTTATAAATTTACATTATGTTTACATTTTGCAGTACACTGATTGGACCATTGTTGTGTCTGTTGGTGCATTTGATTAATTTTCAGGAATCTCTCTTAATTTACAAGATTCAGTCAAACCGCCTTGTTCCTGAAATTAAGCTGTTCTTTAAATTATTTTTGGCAGAATTTTACCCAATACATATTTAATAAATCCTCTTAGTAATTATGCCTTTATAAGGGCTGCTTTGACTAGGTTCTAGAATTGGAAAGGTATTTCTGGCATACAGTGTCTCCATGTTTACTGTCAGATGAAGAAGCAACCTGGGCAACTAATGCATAACATCATCTGAAGGTATGGCAGGGAAGCTGAAAGCTGCTGTGTTATGCAGTGCTTCATGGGAAACTCTCATTCCTCAGGATTTTTATGTTTACTTTTCCATATACAGTGGGACCTCGGCTTACAAACGACTCGGTTAACATAATTTTTGGTTTACAAATATAAATCCATTGAAATATAAATCTATTGAAAATAATGCCTCGGTTTACACATTTTTTTTCGCAATACCAAGCAAGTTTCCCCAGGATGCATTGCACCTGGGAGGTTTATAGCACCGTTCCCTGCATGCTGGAGCCTCGCCACGTTGAGTGTAGTGGTGTTAGAGGTGTTGGAGCGGCTTTTGCATCGGGTTTTGGAGCCATTCTGGAAATTGTTTGCAGTTGTTTTGGGACTTTTTGGTGCATTTCTCAAGCTGTGGAAAGGTAGGAGCTGAGCGTTGTCTTTTGCATGCCTTTTATTGTGTGTTCTGCATTGTGGGTTAGTTTCCATGCCAGCTCATTTTGACTTTTTTCTGACCTCTAGAATGGATTAATTGGTTTTCAATGCATTCCTATGGGAAACCGCGGTTCGGTTTACAAATTTTTCGCAATAAGAAACATCCCGGAGAACACATTAAATTCGTAAACCGAGGTCCCACTGTATTTAAAAAAAATATATTGGTAAGGTAGGAAATAGACATATTAAATGTGTTTTGGTGTTTTGTTCTGAATTTCATTAGAAGTATTCTGAAACCAATCCCAAAAAATAAATAAAAATGAAGTGACTTATCTACTATGCAAATGTCTTTTACTTAATTTTTCTCTTTCAGTTGTTTCGTAGATAGCTCCCTAATATGGTAACCTTACTTCTCCTTCTCTTGCAACATCATGGAGGATGCATGGCTTACACCACCATGGTCTAATCCAATGCGCATCATAGAGGACCACTAGGATCTGATGCACATGCTCTGCGAGTGTCGCACACGCATCCAACTTCCCAGTATGAAAGCCATTGAATCTATGCTTTCCTACCGGGGCATCCACATCATATGACCAAGTTTAGCTTGCTTAGTACTGCTGAAGCGCCTCTAGTGGTTGTCCATATGACAGCCACTAGAGGTAATTCTGCAATGTTAACAAATGCAATGTATTACATTGTATGGTTAAAACTGCGGAACCACTGAACCCAGGCCACTGCAGAGAAATGAAGGGGCTTTAGTGGTCCATTAATATGTGGAGACCCAGGACCGGCCCAAGACGTTGTGCTTTCTGGGTTGAAAGATAATATGCTGCCCCCAAAACCTTGCGCACATCTTGGAGATGCAGTGTGTATTGTATAAACAAAAAAAGGAGAACAGCTAGGGACAACCAGCGTAGGTGTGTGTCTGGGGAATCCTAAGAAGGGGGTAACCATTCCATACATATTGGACTAGGAACAGAAAAGAGGGAGACCCTGGGGGAGAAGAGGACAAATATCCTCCCTCCACAGGGTCAACCAAAGTAGAAAACCCCTACCTTATGGTAATGCTAAAACTTAACTTTTAATAGTATTGAATAAAAAAGCAAATACAAACAAAAAAATATATAAATAAAATAAAAATGGAAAAAGGGGGTGCAGACACTGTCACTTAGGGTGTAGATAGCAGCTATATATAATACAACCCACTAAAACCACCTAGTGATACAGATAATATTGCGGCATAGAGCTCACTAAACCTGTTCTAAAGTATACCATGAAAATGGGCAGTCTAATAGGGCTAAAAATAGGACATGGAGGTGAAGAGAGATGTGGATATAGTGACCACATAGATCAAAAAACTTCCTACAGACCTTCTATACATAGAGGAAGGAGAGAGAAGGGAAGCAGTGAGTCCTCGTTGAACAACTTAACACTGGGGATACTATTGAATAAAGTAGCAGGTAATAATGTTGCAATGTCTAGAGTGCAACAAGAAATGTAATACAAGTAGCAACCAACACTGCTAATGCAAAAAGCTAATAGAAGCTGGCAAGTGTAGCCAGCAGAATAACTTAAACTGAACCAAAGTAAAAAGTGCAAAAAAGTGCAGTAGTGCAAAAAAACCCCAATGCAGAGGACTCCTAAACCATAACGGAGAAAACTCTCCCCCCCTCTCCTCCCCTCCTTGTTCGTTCTCTCCTCTCCTCCTTGTTCGTTCTCTCCAACCCCTATCCTGCCTGACGCACGTTTCGGCGCTTCTAAATGCGCCTTCGTCAGAGGCAAATCAGTGGTCCTTGCATTACACGGCTCTTTTATATGCATCGAGCCAACGAAAGATTGAATGGGCGTGTAGGACTTGTTCTCGCCAAAACCGGCGTTCGAACTGATACCGCCCCCTTTGAGTGCGTGTCACTAGAGATTGACAGGGTATGCAGATCGATATTAACCCCTAGAGTACTAAGACCTAAAGGGTATTAAGCCCTAAAGTACCATCACTGAAGAATACTTAGCAAGTTATTTAGGGGAAAAATTTAACACCTTGGAGACTGTGTTATCTAAGAACTCAATGTTTGATAACCAGTAATTTAGAGGCAAAGTTAAAGCCCCACTATACATATATATACTATACATATAGGGTTTTTTTAAATATTTTTCCCCAGGAAAATTTGTACAAAAGACTAATTAATTCCTTATAAGGAAGAGAGCATACATCACTTTCTAAATGTCTCTTGTCATAATCATTAAAGAGACATACACACTAATATAGTGAAAGTGGTGAAATGACTCTCTATAATGAAGTTGTAATGTGCAAAGTAAAAGTTACTTGCTAATTCATGGGATGAACAATATGGCTAACTTAACAAAGTTATTAATAAAAACAAAATAAGTCAATGAAAGTATTTACAAAAGTTAATAAATGAAAATTAAGTAATATTGCATACCTATGATGGTAAGTATTAATTCCTGTGAAACTTATTTATCAATGAAGTGGGTAAACGTAAACCCCTCATTAAGTCCATTAAGGGCCAGGGTGTTAAATCTATAAATCCAAAAACATTCTCTTTGAGAAGGGTTCGATCTAGATCACCTCCTTTACGACCCAACTGCACCTTTTCAATCCCTGCAAACTTGATCCCTCTCGTGTATCCATGATGATTATTTATGATATGTCGAGGCACTGGGGTATCTTTAGAGTTTCTGACTGAGTGTATGTGTTCCATAACTCGCCTCTTGAAGGGACGAATGGTTTTCCCTACATATCTAAGACCACACTTACACATCAGTAGGTATATAATCCCCTTGGTGTTGCAGTTAAAAAATTGTTTGACATGACATACTCCATTATCCATTGAGTCCATAAGGACTTTGGAATCTTTCGTCATGTACTGACAAGCTACGCACCTACCACATTGGTAGGTGCCTTGCACGGAGAGCCAATTTTTGGTGACATTTTTGGTGGAAAAATGACTGGGAACCAAAACTTCTTTTAAATTTTTACCTCTTCGGGCAGTGAGGGAAACGAATGTAGTAATAACTCCCTTAAGTTGGGGATCTTGGGATATCAGAGGCCAAAATCTACCTAGAATCTATTTAGTCTGATCCCATCCAGAATCAAATGTGGCTATACAGCGGATGGGTTCTTGTTTGGTTGGTGCTTCCTTGTCTTTTAAAAGTTCCATTCTGTCACTCAAAAGTGCCCGCTGGTACGCATATTTGAGGCAACGATTTGGGTATCCCCGCTCCTTGAACCTGGTTCTAAGGAGCTTAGCCTGATCCATAAATTCTTCCATAGTTGAACAGTTTCTTCTTAAACGTAGATACTGGCCAACCGGGATACCTTTCTTAAGTGTACTCGGATGGTAACTCTCCCACCTCAACATGGTATTTGTTGAGGTAGGTTTCCTAAAGAGGGTGGTCTCAATCCCCAAATCATTGGAGATTTTGAGGGTACAGTCCAGGAAATTCAAAGTGGAACCACCAATCTCCATCGTGAACATTAGGTTCAAATTATTGGAGTTGAGTTTTGGTACAAAGGTGATGAAGGAGTCCCCCGTGACCATCCAGACAACGAGGACATCATCGATGTATCTTTTTCACAGAAAGATATCTTTTGTGAACTCAGCGTTTTCATCTGAAAACACCATTTTCTTCCCACAACTCCAGGTGCAGGTTGGCATATGATGGGGCACAAGACGTACCCATAGCAGTACCCTGCACCTGGTGGTAAAGTTGGCCATCAAAGAGGAAGAAATTGTGGGTTAATACAAATCTCAATAATTCAATAGTGAATTGCGTATGGCGTTCATGTCTCAAGCCCCAAATATGAGGGAAGCCTTTCAACAAAAGGTCTAAGTATTTTGTCTATATATAGACTAGCTTTACTTGTCAAATTATTTGATCCTGACACAATCGGTCTAGCTGTTAATTGAGTAGACTTTTTGTGCACCTTGGGTAGGCAGTAAAATGTAGAAACAACAGGGTTTCTGATGTATATATATGCATGTTCCTTCCTACCCAGGATGCCATTATTGAACGCTGAGTCCAGCAGACCCTTAAGGTCTGACAGAAATTTAATGAAGGGGTCAGTATGCAATGTATGATAGGTTTTATCATCCTTAAGTATGTTTATTGCTAACTGAACATAGTGTGTTCTATTCAAAACAACTATGTTCCCCCCTTTATCTGCCGGTTTTATGATGATGTCCTCGTTGTCCTGCAGGTCATGGAGGGCCCGCCACACATCCTTCGAGAGGTTGCTATGAGGTCGGGGCTCTAGTTTAAATTTTTGTATCATACTACAGGATGACTCACCGAAGATGTCTATGTTATTAAAATCCCGATATTGGGTGTAAATTTACTGCTGAGGCACAGATCTGTATAGGGATGAGAAGTAGTATCATCATTGCCCTCCAATAGGGACACCAAATCATTGAGGCATTGATTTTCTCTGACACTAAAACCGAGATCTTTGGCTCTTTTTTCATTAATGTTAAGAAAGAATTTATGTAGAGCCAAACGTCTACCGAATAAGTGGATGTCTTTTATCCATTCAAATTTATTAAAAGGGGGTACCGGAACAAATGAGAACCCCTTCATCAAGACTCGGTATTGTAGTTCAGTGAGTATGGTGTCAGAGAAATTAAGGACCTTTGTATTGGTACTCAATAACGTTTTCGTGCCCTCCCTCTGTATCTTGTCTGTCTGTGTTATAAGGACGATTCCCCCTCCCGTATCTGTATCACTAGGTGGTTTTAGTGGGTTGTATTATATATATCTGCTATCAACACCCTAAGTGACAGTGTCTGCACCCCCTTTTTCTATTTTTATTTTATTTTTTTATTTTTTTGCTTGTATTTGCTTTTTTATTCAATACTATTAAAAGTTAAGTTTTAGCATTACCATAAGGTTGGGGTTTCCTACTTTGGTTGACCCTGTGGAGGGAGGATATTTGTCCTCTTCTCCCCCAGGGTCTCCCTCTTTTCTGTTCCTCCCCCCTCCTACAGCCCATCCACTGGACCACCAGGGAGTGAGAGCCCCCGTCCCTGGCCAGCTAACAGGCAGGGAGGGGGGACGAAAAAATAAAAATATTAATAAAACAACTAATAATAAAAAAACAATATTAAACTAATAATAACAAAAAAAATAATACAATTAATAATAAAATAAAAAAATAATTACCTAAAAAAAAACAACAAAAAAAATATTAAGATAATAATTAAATAATAATTAATAAAATGCCCAACCCCCACCAATGCTCTGCACACACACACACACACTGCACTCACACATACACACACTGCATTCATACACACACTGCACTGCATTCATTATATACACACTGCACTCATACACACACACTGCATACACACTGCACTCATACACACACACTGCACTCACACATACACACTGCATTCATCATTCATTATATACACACTGCACTCATATACACACTGCACTCATATACACACACTACATACACACACTGCACTGCATTCATTATATACACACTGCATTCATACACACACTGCACTCATACATACACACTGCATTCATACACACACTGCACTCATATACACACACTGCACTCATATACACACACTGCACTCATATACACACTGCACTCATACTGCATTCATAATATACACACGCTGTAAATAAATATTCAGTTAATATAATTTTTTTAGGATCTAATTTTATTTAGAAATTTACTCTTATACTCGAGTCAATACGTTTTCCCAATTTTTTGGGGTAAAATTAGGGGCCTCGGCTTATATTCGGGTCGGCTTATACTCGAGTATATACGGTAACTAAAGTGAGAATTCAAAGTGAATTTCAAATTGAAGATTAAAAAAGCCAAACTGGAAAACTTGATTAAAACAGCTCTGCTTTTGAGTTAGCTGCTCTGGCCTTAAATTAAAAAATGAATTTATTTTGTATTCTCAATTTAGTTAATTATTATTATTTTATCATTATTGCCATTTATATAGCGCCAACAGATTCCTTAGCACTTTACAATATTATAAGGGGGATTTAACTATAGGACAATTACAATAAAACCTACAGGGTTGATAGGTTGAAGAGGACCCTGCTCAAACAAGCTTACAATCTATAGGAGGTGGGGTGTAAAACACAATAGGACAGGAAATAGCAATCAAATAAGGTGGGAGTGAAGCAGAGCTGGAGGAGAGAGTATAGTGCTGCCCTTTAGGAGAGAGCAAGAGTCAGGTATGTGAGGTAGAGGTTACTCTGGGAGGCCATAAGCTTTCCTAAAAAGATGGGGTTTAAGGCACTCCCTAAACGATCGAAGACTACAGTAGAGTCTGATGGCGAGAAGTCCTGCAGGCATTAGTTGCCCATACTGGTGCAAGCAGCGCACAGGAGAATCTCACGGGCAGAGCAAAAAGACAGAGAAGGCAATATACCTATGGATCTGTGAAGAGATATAAGAGGGGCTAGAATTGGACAATGCTTCATAGGTATGGGTTAGCACTTTGAATAGGATACAGGAAGCCAATGTAAGGACTGACAAAGGGGTGAGGTGTGAGAGGACCGACTAGAGAGGAAAATCAGTCTGGCGGCAGCATTCATTACAGACTGTAGTGGGGCAATAGGAGAGGGTTTCAATAATCCATGCGGGAAATTACTAGAGCATGGACAAGCTCTTTGGTAGCATCTTGCGTAAGAAAGGGGCGGATGCGGACTATGTTTTTAAGATGGAATCTACAGGATTTGGTAACATGCTGGATGTGAGGCTCAAAGGTGAGGCTAAAATCAAATATGACACCAAGACAGCGCACTTGCAAGGATGGACTGATGTGGATACCACTGACTTAAGGGGGGGGGGGGGCAAAAGAAGAGGATCAGTATTAGAAGGAGGAAAGTTTTAGAGATTTAGTTTTATAAAGTGGGAGGACATTCAGTCAGAGATGGAGGAAAGGCAAGCAGCGACACGTTGCAGGACGGCAGGGGAGAGGTCTGGGGAGGAGAGATATATCTGTGTCATCAGCGTACAGGTGGTAGGGGATTCCTAAAGAGGCATTAAGTTTGCCAAGAGAGGCAGTATATAGAGAAAATAGAAGGGGACCATGGACAGAGCCTTGGGGGACTCCAAAAGAGACAGGATGAATGGAGGACATATCATTAGAAAAGGAGATACTGAATGAGCGGACATGAGAGGACAGTGTCACAGAGACAGAGTGATTGAAGAGTTTGAAGAAGGAGAGCATGGTCAACGGTGTCAAAGGCAGCAGAGAGGTCAAGAAGTTTTAGTATGGAGTAGTGGCCTTTGGATTTAGCTGTGATTAGGTCATTAGTAACTTTGATAACAGCAGTCTCAGTATAGTGGAGGGGGCGGAAGCCAGATTGAAGAAGGTCTAGGAGAGAGTTGGAATTGAGGAAGTGAAACATACAGGTAAAGGCAAGTCTTTCCAGAAGCTTTGAGGGAAAAGGGAGCAGGGATATGGGGTGATAGTTAGAGGGGGAGGATGGGTCAAGAGATGTTTTTTTCAGGATTGGTACTACAGTAGCATGTTTAAGGTCAGCAGGGATAATGCCAGAAGAGAGAGCAGTAGAAGATGTGTGTTAAGGAAGTCACAAGACAAGGGGAGAGAGATCTGATAAGGTGAGATGGGTCAGGACAGGGCCGGTGCTAGGATTTTTAGTTACACAGGCGAAGATGCATTTTGGCGCCCCCGACCCTCATTAAAAAAAAAAAATGCATCTTCACCTGTGTGTCTTTCCTCCCAAGCCACAGGCACACAGGCATCATTTTTCAGTCACACAGTCAAAGTCATACAGGTACACTGTCATACAAAGACAGCAATAATCATACAGAGACATACAGACACATACAGTCAGAGACATACAAGCAGAGACATACATGCATACAGAGACATGCAGGCATATAAATACATACATGCATACAGAGGCATACCGTCATACAGACACATACATACAGACAGGCATACAGACACATACATACAAAGACATACAGACACATACATATAGACAGGCATACAGACACATACATACATACAGAGGCATACCGTCATACAGACACATACATACATACAGAGGCATACCGTCATACAGACGCATACATACATACAGAAACATGCATACAAAGACATACAGGCATACAGAGACACACAGACACACACATACGTACATACAGAGACTTAAAGGCATACAGTTACATACATGCATACAGAGACATATATACAGACATTCAGAGACAAACATACATCCAGTTACATACATGCATACAGAGACATACAGAAACATACGTACAAGACATACAGGCATACAGACACATACATACATACAGAGGCATACCGTCATACAGATACATACATACAGACAGGCATACAGAACAATACATACTCACACACACACACACACAAACTCACAGACACATACTCGAACACACACACACTGACAGACACACATACTCACATGCGCACACACACACTGACATACTCACACACACCGACAGACACACTCACTCACACACAAACTCATAGACACACTTACACACACACACTGACAGGCACACATACTGACAGACACACACACTGACAGACACACACACACTCACAGACACACATACACACTGACATACACACTCACACACACCGACAGACACAATCACTCACACACAAACTCATAGACACACTTACACACACACTGACAGACACACACACTGACAGACACACACACACTCACATGCACACACACAGTAATTAATAAAGTAATTAATAATACATTACAATTAAATGTCCCACCCAGCCTCCCTACCTGGAGTGCTGGTGTGGGTCTCTCATTGGTGGTCCAGTGAGGCTGCTGGGAGGCGTGCGGCTGAAGTGGATTAGGAGGCGGCGAGGGAGCTCTCTGATCTCTCTGACCGGCTCCCTTGCAGGCTGTTTTCTGATGCCGCGGGAGCCGGAATATGACGTCATATTCCAGCTCCCGCGGCATCAGCAAAAGGCGCGCGAGGGAGCCGGTCAGAGAGATCAGAGAGCTCCCTCGCCGCCTCCTAATCCACTTCAGCCGCACGCTTCCCAGCATCTCCGGGGATCCAGGAGGTGACCTGGCAGGAGGGAGCACTTCCCTCCTGCCGGTCACTGGAATTTTGCGCCCCCAGAGCCGGTGCGCCCTAAGGCGGCCGCCTGTGCCGGCCGGCCCTGGGTCAGGATCAAGTGGGACAGTGATGGGGCAAGGAGAAGCGCAGCCACCTCTTGTTCAGTAGCCAGGAGAAAGTCTGAAGGGTAGGAAAGGCATGATCTACATGTGGTTGAGAAAGAGAAAGGCAAGTTGGGGAGAATTCTTTCCTTAGCTGTTCAATCTTGTCGGTAAAGTAGCATGCAAAGCTCTCAGCTGTAAGGTTAGTTTGAGGGGGGGCCACAGCAGGGCAAATAAGAGAGTTAAAGATGTCAAAGAGACGCCTGGGATTGAGGGAGCATGAACTAATGATAGAGGAAAATAACTCTGTCTGTATCTGATACACAAAGGGAAAAAAACTGTCTGTATTTTTTTCTTTTTTCATAAACATTGAAATATGTATGAAAAAGACATTCCTTTTAGAGTCAGATAATGTCTGGTGATACTGCTATAATTTCAAAAGAATCTGCAAAAGAATCTGCAATCTACAAAAACAATTATAAAATATTTTAATTGTTATTGGTTTTATTTCATACTCTGCTCCATTTTTGCTTCTGAAGGCCAAATTCAAATATATAGACAATTCAGACACCATGGCAACCTCAGCGTGTTCATAAAACCAGCTCCGTGTTATATACACATGATGTACATATCTTTATTTTAAACAACAGTGGAAGAATTATTTCAGGTATATTCATTATGTTTTCTAGAAGAGCATTCTGATTAAGATCATGTTACATATCTCAAAAAGATCTGGATATGCATTCTGTAATATATTTTGCAATTTTATTTTTCAGTACCCAGAGGATGTGTGTTTGCGTGCCTCAGAGAGACACTAATGACATTCTCTACGCATGCTCCAAGGTTTTTTTTTTTACAACCCCCCTCCTCAGCAAGTGGCTTTCTAATTCCTTCCATTAATACAAACAGGGGAAGCCTGAGCAACCTGGAACTACTGGATTTGAAATGTAGAGAAAGAGAGAAATAGACATTTAGATGGAGGATTAAATGCGCACTGCCAGGATTAAATAGCAGAAACATTAACAGCAGATTACAAACAAGGAAATCAACGCACAGGGCGAGAATCAGGATGCATTCATTTGGGATTTTGTCTCATGCAAGTTGGACGGGATATTGGGATTCCTAGCTGGATGAACTGGCTGCAAAGAATAGAAAACAAATAAGGTAAGACATACAATTAGATGTTAGAACAATCACACAATGTAATGGGGAGGAGGGTTGCTTATTCAATAGAAGAGAAAGACAAATTAAGGCACCCTGGAAAATACTTGTCGTTTGGAATGTTACAAATGACTGGGTTTTCAACCTGACATACGAATAGCTTCTGGTTTAAATTAGAAATTTTTTTTACATACATTTTATTATAGAGTATATCTGTATTTAAAAATATCCTCATGGCAATCTGCATTAGCTTTGTTTGCAGTCTGAAATAATGCATGGGATAGAACCCTAGAATGAAACCACAAAACCAGAGATTTATGTCTGCCTAATTCAGATCAGCATTAGGAGATCCTGAATTTGCATCTATCGTTTTCTCCCCCAGAAGCAGCAGCACCAGCAGTTGTAGATGCTTTTAGATTTTGTAGGGCAGGTTCTCTGTAGTAACTTGCTGATTCTAAATGTTCTTTTATGTAGATAACTGAAGAGGAAAGAGGTGTGAAAATCATTATGAAATTGTAAAACAAAACATTAAATCACTCAATAGGTGTAATTTTTTTTAACGTTCCCCAGTTTGGTGTTGGACAAGAAAATAAAGAAAAGGGTGACACGGAGGTCACCAGAAGACATGATGAGTTATTATTTTAGACCACCACAAAAGGTCTGGGGGCTTGTGAAATAAACTAGTGCTGGTGTTGTTTTCAAATAATCATTCAGGCCCAAATTCCCCAGAGGGGGTTGCAATCTGCACAGGGATATTGTGCTCCTTTAATGACAAAAAGGGGGAGGTAAGAAAATTTTGAGCCAATATAGCACGATGGCAATACACACAGCATGTATATTTCTAAGATGTCTTTACTCAATGTATACCATATTGTGTATAACAAATCTATTTTCTTACATCAGTTTGTTACATGCTAAATGGCAGTTACATAACATCTTATTTTGAATGACATGCTATTAGTTCATTTCACATTGTCCTTGCTGTCCCAGAATCCTTTTAAACGAAAAGAGACAGTGCATCTTTAACCCTTTGAATGGCAGAGTGGCGTTGGATGAATGCAGTGCCACTCAGAGGATTAAAGCAGCAGACAGACATTCCATGTGTGACTCTGAATGCACATTGCATCTGCTGTGCTTATGGAAATGCAATGTTCTTACTTTCTGGGGCAAAGACAATAGGACTGTTGGCTTTGAATAAAAGTGGTCGTGCAGGTTGCCTTTTAGATAAAAAAAAAAAAAAATGGGTTCCATTTTAGTTGTGGCACAGAAACCAGAGTACAGATCAAATGCTACATAATCACAATTTATTATTTTACCATTTTTATATATCTATGTATACATGTTTCCAAAATGTAATAAATGTTATATATCAGCAAATACTGTTATGATGGTTTCATAGAGCCTTTTTCTCAAAAAGGAAAATAACACAATTATATAGCATAACAAATCCATAAAAAAATAACTAATAACAAACACATCTAGAATATGTTTAGAATTTACTTTATAACTGTACTGATTCGGTAACATAATTTAAAATGGGAATGGAAGTGGTGTTTAAAATTACAACTCAATTATTATTTTCCGATTACAATAATAATGTATCAACAAACTAAATTTACGAACATTTTTGCAGCTTGAAAAGCTACCTGCACAAAATTACAATTGCAATGTTAAAATCCTAAACTGATTATATTGCCTGATTTGCATTTAAAATGTACATGATTATTCAGTAAAGTTGCATGCCAGTGGTCTGGATTAGAAACAATTATCCCTATTCAATCCAAGAGCATTCCGACTGCAAAACAGAGATACTGTTCAAAAGATTAATATTGTCTGGATTTTAGCCTGGCTGGATGTAACTAAATCGCTGAAATACTAAAAATGTTGATCTGAAATTCAAATAGTTTTTATAATTTGCCACTAGCATTGATAAAAAAAAAAAAAAAAAAAACCTCAGCTAATCATCACACTCTTTGAATTGTAGTTAGAGTTTGGTTTAATCATTTGCCTTGAAAGCCAAGCATGCTCAGATGGCCAAATTGTATTTCTCCTGAGACTTGCCCAGTAATGTGTCGGTGTACATCATACTAAAACCTCAGGACTTATGGGTGGATGGGTGGGATGGAGGGGGGTGGGGGGCATTGGCATGCTTCTTCCTAGTAGCAAATATTTGCCTCCATGCACTTTTCAAGTGTTGCTGTAGGTTGGCACAATAACATGCCCCCTCTTTTATTATAACATAGAGCTAACTTGCTTCACGAGGATAATGGCAGTGGGTAGATAATGGTACGTCCATCCCTGTCTTTATATCTATACCCTACACCTGCTGACCATTGATAGAGGTTGTGGGGGCCAGTGCCAGGTCTCCCCCATACTTTTAAAGGGTTTATTCCACCACTAATGCAATATGTCCCGAGTTCATAATCTATTTAAACCCCTAATTGTTGAAAGAGTGAGAAAGGAGAATCATATATGAATGATGCCCCCCCCCCCCTCCTTATTCTCATTATAATAATACCCCATACTACTTTCTGGGGGATAGAGTATTAATGGTTGATCATGCATTGTGTCTGCTTACTATGCAGTACATATGCTCCCATGTTTTGCATTTTGAGTGGTGCTTAAGGGAAGATACAATTGTCCTGAGACTTATATTGGGGCCACATTGACCCTCAAATAGTTTTTTTTTGTTTTCTTTTGCACAGCTAAGGGATTTTTAACTATCTTCCCACTGGTTGCTTGTTTTGCCAATAGGGAACTAATATGAATATTTTTTGAGGTTACATGTGTCTGATTCCCAGCATTATTCGATAGATATGAAGTATACATTTGATCTTTGGCAAATATGAAAATCCTATATATTTACATTTGTTTCAGTGTTTTATATAAACAGATGGCTTATGAGTTTTAAGAGACTGCATATTTTTGGAGATATATTTTTTATATTTTATTTTCTATTTATAGATATGAATTAAATATAGCCAATAGATGATTGCGGCTCAAAAATAAGTGTCAGATTTTCATGGTCTCCTTTGCGAGTAAAGGCTACTCGCTACTCACAACTGTCTCCACCAATACCAACCACCGCTTAGAGTTAACCATCTTACACATAAGATGTGCATCAAGTAAAGGGATCCTTTTCCAATCCACTGCCATAGAAACTGCACTAGAACACGGAGACAGTATGAAACGTTTGTTCAGTGCATTAATACTTCACTTACAATAATCTGAACAAATTGTGTTTTCATACACTTGACTTGCTAAATTTTACTGAGCATTTTATTGCAAACTGCATACATGCCTATAGATATCCTTAAAGTTACCATTACTTAAATATAGAATTATTATTATTATTATTTTGTAATATTGGATGTAGTGAGTGTTTGCCGTTATGTAACTTATTTATTCTCTTTATAGCTAGGTGAGGAGGTGTAGTTTTTATTCAAATCGCAATAAACAAAAACATAGACATTAAGAAGCAGCTGCTTCTTAGTGTTTAACAACTTCTGTTAATCTTTATCACAGACATTAAAACTTTCAGCAGTTGCTAATTACCAGCCACTAATCGTTAAATGTTGTAACATAGAAACCCTTTGTTGCCAAATTAATTTTTCTTCTTTGTATTCCCTTTTCATCTATCTCCTGTTTCTTCAACTGCTATAAAGCTCACAACATATTTTGCCAGGGCACATTCTCATGCCTATCCTCTCCAACCATCGATTTCATACCCTGCCACCAATCTTATACTCATCCTTGCCACACTTCTTTGCTCTCCGACAACCATTTTATACCCATGCAGAATATTTATTAATTCTACTCAATTTCACCATAGTATTTTTGCATGCTGCCTTTCATCATATTATATACAAAAATAGATTCACACCTTAGTTAATGACTCAAATCTCTTTATTATATACACAAAGTAAACAAACTGAAATAAAAATAAATCCAAAGTTAACATGGTATTGTATTGCAAGGCTATAACAACCAGTGATAGCGGCTATATAACATGAATTTAAACCACAATGACATATACGCTCAATTGGGCTGGACACCTGTACCAAACAAAACTCAATGTTTCAGCACAGTTACTAGAGCCTTTCTCAAGGTATAACCACATTTACCCTCCATTGGTGTTTTAAATGGCCTTTCTTCCAGCTGATGGCCATCACGGTCATAATCAAAGGAGTCTGAGCATGACATCATCACGCTCAACATTGTTCGGTTAATGTCTCTCAAAATACATGTACGAAATATTCACAATGAAACAATAATAATAAACAAGATGTGGCATTAAGAATAAAGGAAATAAATGTAAGGCTCCCATCGTATGCCATTTATTTTTATTCATCCTTCCCCTACCATTTTTTTTCAGCCTTCCCCTGCCAGCCCATGCAGGAGCGGCGCTATTCAAGCACCAGCTTTGCAGTGTGCCTTCACAGGCTGGTGGGAATATCAAATATCTCCCTCACTGTCCCACAGGTTCTTAAGTGTGGCAAAGGAAAGGAAGAGAGTGAAGGACCTGGGGGCTCTAGCCTGCAGTTACACCTGGATCTTCTTGTTGCAAGCTCAGAGCGTTGCTTCAGTTATCATGGCAATGCTACAACACTGTTGAATCTCACGAGAGTAAACTTTAGCTGCAGGAGCTGCAGGCTAGAGTTCCCTCAGTACCACCAGACCACCATAGTTTGCAATGTCCCTCCACATTGACAAAGGTAAGAAGAATAAAGAGGGGATATGAAGTTCATTATTATTAATTTTTTTCTTAAATAAAATAATAATGAAGAAACATGCAAACACAATATAGGCCTTATACCTCACAGCATTTTCAAAAATTGCATCCCTCACACACACTGCACACCTCACACACACATTGCACCCCTCACACATTCAGTTTACTATACACAATCCAACAAGCAGCCTTCAAACACATGCACAATAAACTTTCCTGGCCCTTTTGGCTGTAGTATCCCACTTATGTAGACACAAGAGACAAGTCACAAACAAATTTGCACAGAACAAATACAGGTTCTTTTTTTTTTTTCGTGAGAGCTCTTCAGCAGTGCTCTGCACATGGTTACCCTGGAAAAGCAATGAACCAACATGCTTACTTTAAGGAAGGGCGGGCTCGTCATTGGTTATGACAAAACAACCCCCTCTCTGGCCCTGTCCCCTTCTCAATGAGCCATTGTGATTAAACAATGCCTGGACCAGATTTTTTCCCAGTATGGCCCTGCTTATGAATATACATTTAAAAGTAAGGTAGTTTTTCATTGATAGCAATATTGCAAAGGAAAATCTCACTTGTCAAAAAGTGTTTTGAGTGGGTATGCCGGCTTCATATTAATAACCCTTTCCATTCCAGGGGTAGTGCAAGTGGGTTTTTACACCTCTATAGCATCGTAAAAGAGGCTATTTTAGATGCATGTCACAAACTCATTGGACTGTTTGTATTTAAAATGATGCTGGGATTATAGAATGGATATTTTACAAGTAATTGACAAACACAATGTTAACAGAGATAAGATGTGAACAAGTCCCTGCTCAGATGAACTTGCAATCTATGACTAAAATGATCCAACATTAGTGATGTCCCGAACAGTTCGCCGGGAACCGTTCGCTGGCGAACATAGCGTGATGTTCGGTCCGCCCCCTATTCGTCATCATTGAGTAAACTTTGACCCTGTACCTCACAGTCAGCAGACACATTCCAGCCAATCAGCAGCAGACCCTGCCTCCCAGAGCCTCCCACCTCCATGACGAATAGGGGGCGGACCGAACAACGCGCGTGTTTGCGACCGCGAACACGCTATGTTCGCCAGCGAATGGTTCCCGGCGAACTGTTCGGGACATCACTATCCAACATGTTTTATATATCATGCATATAAAAAGAATACGCAAAAAAGGTTTTTTTAAACATTACAAGTCAAAAATAAAATACACAACATTTATATTATATTGCAATTGTATTACAACTGCCACAGTCAAAGTGTTTTGTATTTTTTTGTGTTGTTCACTTTAGGGATTAGCATCAGTTCCAAATGATTTGGATTTTGTTGAATTTGATGAAAACAATGCACTTTCTTCTGACTCTCTTGACACCATTAAAATGGATCATTGATTTCACGAGGGTCACTGCATAACTATAGACTCATCAATAACTGGAGATGTTAAAGGAAGAAAGCCCAACACTGTGCTTTATGTAACTGTGGCTGTAATGTATCAGCTGTCTCTTGGATTTCACTTTCTGTTGGCTGTAAATACACTGAAGATTTTCATTCCCAGTTGAACACACCACACATTTCCACAGCATATTTTATAATTCATATAAAAAATGTGACATTAACCCTTCCCTGAACAGCAACTTATATACATGCGCTAGATTACCTTTTATGCACTGTAAAGCAATGTAAAAAAATGAACATTTCTCATTAAGTACCCCTTTGCTCCAATATTGATTTTTACCAAGCTAAAAAAAAAATCTGTTCCATGGCTCTATTATTTCCTTATGCATCTGTAAAGAGGGACTCCATGTATCTGCCCCCCCCCCCCCCCATACTTGACAGCAACATTTTTGGAACACACTTCATTGATGTAGTCTAACAACCAGGGAGGAGGAGAACAAATGGCTCTGTACAGACTGACTATACTGCAAAGAGTTTTGCAGACTGCATTTGCTGCTTAATAAACACTACATAGTGTAGATATTTGGTATTAATATAATTATTGAATGAAGGCATCATGCTAAAATATAGACATTTGTTTTATGCTCTTTTGGTATTTTTAAGAAGCTGCTTTCACAGAAATGCCATTGGTTCTCTCCCTTAGTAAGATCTATCTATCTATCTATCTATATATCTATCTATCTGCAATGATCTATCTATCTATATATCTATCTATCTATCTTATCTATCCATCTATCTATCTAGTTTTCCAGAACATGATAGCACTCCAAGGACTTTGAAAATATATATAGCTAAAATTTAGCTTTTATTGCAGCTTGGATAAAACAGTCAGTGTGTCAGTTTCCAAACAAAACATTCATCAGGTCATACATTTACATCTTCAATTTCCTCAAAATGTGTTATTTGTGATTCATCATGCTCATCAATGCTCGTTAGAACAGTGACTATTAATTATATATCATTCAATTTAAAGTAAGACGATGGTGTCATTAATACAGACAACTATTCCTGATACTATAATTTTAAAACTGCGGTTCAGGTGGCCGGCTCCAGTTAAAAAGGAGTAAAACTTACCTTTTTCCAGTACCGCACGTCTGATCATTGCTCGCTCTGCCCCCCTCCACCTCCTCATCAAACTTTTTTATATCAGCCAATCCAATGTTTTCCTATAGGAAAGCACTAAAGGCTAATGCTCATGCACAGCAAAATGTTGCGGTGCCCCAATCAGACTCTCCATGTAGAGCTGATTCTGAACGACTGCCACTAGAGTTACGACAAGGCAGTAATGTAAACACTGCCTTTTCTCTAAAAATGCAGCGTTTACATTAAAAAGTCTGCAGGAACAGGAAATAGCCACCAGAATAATTACATTAAGCTGTAGTTCTTCTGGTGACTATAGTGTCCCTTTAACTAGCATATATATATTGCTGGCTTTTGATAGCTGTAAAAACATTGGAAATATCCTGAACATACTCTCTGTATTCTCTCATACTTTCTGTAACCAATATGTGGTTAGAACTATTTACTAAAATGTTTATTTAACAAACTATGAATCTTACAGATACCCAATTGTGTAATAAGTGAAAAAAATGTTTTCCTGATTAAGTTTACGTATAAAAAAAATATACATGGTTTGAGATATTGGTAGATACTGGCAGTAAATGTTAATGTTTATATTATACTATTTGTTGAGATGCACAAGGCCATTTGGAAGGATGACTACTCTCAAATGATGCAGAAGTCAATAGTTGTCGATGCAATGTGCGTCATTTGTCTTGTCAAACCTAGCAGCACCCATATAGCTGTCATATTCAGTAATCATGATGGCTAATATGATTATAAACACCATAAAAAAGCTAATACATTACGCATTTAGAAGTAAAAAAAAAAAAATTAATACAATTTGAAAATAGGAGTAATATTCCGAGAGACGTGCATCAATGAGTCACTTTAAAAGAGCAAATGATCTGTCATAGCAAATTTAAAATGTTAATTATGTTTTTCAGAATTGATGGAAAATATTCATGCCTAATTTTAAGTAGTTTGAAATAAATGAAGGTCAGAACAATCCTGAACCAACAGTTACATGTTGTATTCTAAAGATGTAGACATTTGCAAAAATAATTGTGATGTAAGTAGCATCTAGTTACTAAAGGGAAAGTTTCCCATAGAGGCTAACAGGGAATTGTAACACAGTTGGTCCTTTAGTTCAGTGTTCCCCAACCCCCGGGCCGCGGACCGGTACCGGTCCGTGGATCAAACGGTACCGGGCCGCCCAGGGGTGTGCGAGTCTGCCGGCTAATGCAGGGCTGGCATTGCCCAAGTGCCAGCCCTGCAATGTGCCTGCGGACCGGAGGGGAGATCAGAGATCTCCCTCCCCGGTCTGCAGGCACTGTGCTGACAGCCGGCAGGGGAGGGAGTGAGAGAGGACCCGGGAGCTCTTACCTGCAGCTCCTCCGGGTCTTCCTCTCGCGAGATTTGGAGCGTTGCTGCGGTAACCACGGCAACACTCCAAATCTCGCGAGAGTGAACTCTAGCCCTGTAACTGGGCTAGAGTTCATCTCACCACCGCTGGGACCACCAGGGATTCCCCACCGGACCACCAGGGACTAAGAAATGCCCCCCCTCCTCCCAGTAAAGGTAAGAAGGGAGGGGGGACATTAATATATAAATTTTAATTAAATAAAAAATTTATAAAAAAGCCTCCCTACCCTCCTTACCCCCCATACACACACTGCCCCCATGCACACACTACACACATTGCCCCACAAACACTGCCCCCATGCACACACTGCACACACTACACACACTGCCCCATACACACACTACACACACTGCCCCACAAACACTGCCCCATGTACACACTACACACATTGCCCCACAAACACTGCCCCCATACACACTACACACACTGCCCCACAAACACTGCCCCCTCATACACACCTGCCCCACAAACACTGCCCCCATACACACACTACACACCTGCCCCACAAACACTGCCCCCATGCACACACTACACACACTGCCCCACAATCACTGCCCCCATGCACACACTACACACACTGCCCCACAATCACTGCCCCCATGCACACACTACACACATTGCCCCACAATCACTGCCCCCATACACACACTACACACACTGCCCCACAAACACTGCCCCTATACACACACTACACACACTGCCCCACAAACACTGCCCCCATGCACACACTACTGGCGCCATAACAGAGGGCAGAGGAGACTTGTGATCGGGCACCAGAGAGAAGGGGCACTGCATGGAAGCAGAGGCAGCTTGGGACAAGGTAGGTAGGAGACTGAAATACAGCCTTGAGTTCCCAGCCACAGAAACTCCCCCAGTCTGTGACTGGGAAAGAAGCTGCTGAGTATAGGTGGTGTTACATCAGCATTAGTCTGCTGGTGTAACACTACCTACCTATCCTGTCTGTCACATACCCTCATATGTACCCCATTTTTATTAACTCTCACATGAACATGCTATATACATTCAGTCTGAGTATGTGTGGGACCCTGAACCAACAATTTTGAGTCTATGTCTTTATGTGACTGTGTTTGTGATTTTCTCACTATGTATGTGTCTGTGTGTTTTTTTTAATATATGTGCTCTTTTTTTTTTTTGTCTTATTAAATCAAAACAAGCGGGCCACGGAAAAATTATCAAACGTTTACCGGTCCGCGGCGATAAAAAGGTTGGGGAGCACTGCTTTAGTTGATTAATACACTGATTCTAGAATTTGAGTTTGTGAAATATTCAAGTCTTTTTTTGGTATAACAATAACCAGAATGTGCTTAAACGTAATTTGATGGTTATTCACAAAAGGTTTTTAAAACTAAATTGAAACATTTTGCATAAAAGCATAGATTAATAATATTTGTTCTTATTCTTTTCTATGAATAGTCAACCTATTGATTTAAAAACAGTCTCAACACTGCAGCCCAAGCCTTTGTGAACTCTGATGATATTTGTCCAACCAGATGCTACTCCTAGGCATTGAGGGCCAGGGCTGCCATCAGAAATTTTGGGGCCCCTGACACAACTCAAGTTCTGGGGCCCGTCCCCTGGTCCGCCCACAGGGCCTGTCCCTGAGTCCACCCACAAGGATGAAGTGTGTGTGTGTACAAAATGTGGTGTGTGTATAGTGTATTTAGAATGTATCATGGATGCACTGTGTATAGTGGATGCAGATTGTACATTTGGCTAATTTATATAGTGTTTGTGTGTATTAGATGCAGAGTTCATGTAGTGTGGATGTAGTGTGTGTATAGTGAATGTAGTGTAGTGGATGTAGTAAGTGTATAGTGAATGCAGAGTGTGTGTTTGTGTAGTGGATGTAGTGTGTGTAGTGCATACATAGTGTGTATTTGTGTAATGGATGTAGTGTGTGTATAGTGATGGCAGAGTGTGTGTTTGTGTAAGGATATTTAGTAGATTTAGACAATCCACCCCTTTTATAGTTTTTGGATTCTTGAATTGTCAAAGGATTGTTCTATCTGACGCATGTTCTTTTATAGGTTTAGCATTTTTTATAAAGAGATTTTTTTTCTATATGTACCCTTATAAAGGATTTTTATGTAGAATTTTTTTTTTTTTTACTTTTTTATAAACTCTAAGAGATATCTATTAAGTATATAGAGCTCTTTGTACATGTTCTTTTGTAATTTTTGAATTATTTATCAACTATAGTTGTGTCTGTCAAGATTTGATTTAGACAAGGCACCCCTTTTAGGATTTTTTTTAAATATTGCTATATTTAATACTTTTTAGACATAGATCAGATGGATGGGTTGCTATATGATCACTATGAACTAGGTTTTTAAGTCCTTAAATCTCAGATGTCCACATTTTTTATATGGTTTTATATGAATTTATATGACCTGTTTTCTAAAAAGACCATTCATGTTCTCATTTGTTTATTTGAAAGTAGCTCAAAGAGATGTCCATTGCCATTTTGCATATGATATTTTTATACTCCGTTTATACCAGGAATTACCAAAATATTTATGGTAACTGTTTGAAGTCCTATGTATATTAGCCAGCACTGGGATCAGTGGTGCTGTTTAATTATTCAGAAATGAATAAGAGACTTTGGGCAGAAGGACCTTAGGACGAATTGAATTACAGGTCCTTGTATATAAGATGGAGGAAAGTGGGAGGACACATAAGCCGTTTGACAAAGCCCCGAGGGGAGGGGCGAAACGCGTCATGGATCCGGAACCAGGAAGTGAATTATAGAAGGTCATCAAGAACCGCCAGGACACAAAATCCGAAGGACTTTTGCATTGTGTATTTGTATTGAACTTTCCTTTCGGTTTCCTGAGGCTGGTGAGCAGACCAAGAATTAACATCTTTGTTTTTAACTGCTGTCTAATAAAGAATACTTACCTGTCATCCGTATTACAAGTGTCTTTCCCACGGATCCTACGCACTCTAGGGGTGATCCTCCCTGAGTGCCATAGCCACAAGTTGTGCTTTTACCACTCCAACTTTGTGAGTGTGATACTTTGAGAGCTATTTGTTTTTTTGTGATTATAGATAGATAGAGTGATTATTGTTTGCAAGTATACTTACTGATTATATCTGTTTATCACAATCACTGTTTTGCACCAGCTATTGAGATTAATACACCTAATATGCACCTTATGTAATAACACCGATGCATACTATTTCTCTATACAAGGTCCACAGTGAATGCTATTTTCTTTGTTGCACACCATCACTACTGTATGTTGCCCGAGTATAACTGGATGTGATAAGAAAAATAAATAAATAGATAGAATCGATACAATCTAGTGGAAAATACTAGTAATTAGATAATAGTGTGAAACTTGCCTTGATGGCTCACCTCTATAAATATCAAGTGATACCCTGATACCTACAGTGCTCCAAAAATGCTAACTGGCTACTGACTTTATTGGGCAAAAGAATGGTCAAGTCCAGAGCTGGGAACCAGTCTCCTATCAGCCCCTGACGAAGGTGCATCTAAGCAAGCACCGAAACGCGCGTCGGGCTCTATGGGCTCTTTTCCTTCACCTCTAATTCACTTAGGGCTATCTATCACCATGTGCAGGCAACCAACATTCTAAGTATGGTTCTGCACATGGAGCCACTTTAACTCTGTCTCATTTCACCTCTCTCTTTAGTTTGGGTTATGGTTACTTTATAACAGTCTGCAGAGGATTAACTCTCACAGAATAGTTTGGGGGTTCCCTGGTATCAACTGCAACCGTTATTTGCTTGATGTTACAGTTTTCTAGCGAAATAGTTTAAAGGGATTTTCTGTATTCCTCCCTAAAGCTAGATTTTATCCTTTCAAGATATACAGGGAATAGCTATACGCTGCCCCATATGCCAGCTTGGTCCATGACTCGGTTCACTACAGTTTACTGAAACTGCATATATTTAGACTACTAATAGTTTGGAGTCATTTACAAGCTATACGGCACAAGAATTTTCTAAGGTTATATTTTAGTAACCATACCCTAGATACCCATGTCAGCTAAGTGACATACACCTACCCTTTACGCTCCCAGCTCTGGACTTGACCATTCTTTTGCCCAATAAAGTCAGTAGCCAGTTAGCATTTTTGGAGCACTGTAGGTATCAGGGTATCACTTGATATTTATAGAGGTGAGCCATCAAGGCAAGTTTCACACTATTATCTAATTACTAGTATTTTCCACTAGATTGTATCGATTCTATCTATTTATTTATTTTTCTTATCACATCCAGTTATACTCGGCCAGTCTGGATTCTTCCAGCTGTTTGAGTATTTTTTGTTTGTTCTCGTAGCTATAGGGGTTAAGCCCCAGGACACCACTGGCAGGGCCGGCCTTAGGGGTGTGCGAGCTGTGCAGCCGCACAGGGCGCCATGGAGCAGGGGGCGCCGTGCGGCCGCACAGCCGGCCGGGATTTAAAAAAAAAAAAAAAAAATATTTTTTTTTTTTTTAAAATTTGCAGCGGGGGCGGAGCTTACCGTGCGGCGGGGGCGGAGCTAAAAGCGCCAGAAAACTGCTGCAGGGGAAGCAGGAAGGAGTCCCTGCTTCCCCACCAAACAGTCACCAGGAGCTGCACTGCCTCCACAGGTAACTGTGTGATTGTCAGGTGAGTGTGACTCTCTGCCTGTGTGTATTACTGTCTGTGTGTGTATGACTGTCTGCCTCTGTGTGTCTGTGTGTATGACTGTCTGCCTCTGTGTGTCTGTGTGTGTATGACTGTCTGTGTGTGTATGACTGTCTGCCTCTGTGTGTCTGTGTGTATGACTGTCTGCCTGTGTGTATGACTGTCTGCCTGCCTGTCTGTGTGTGTGTGTATGACTGTCTGCCTGTGTGTGTCTGTGTGTGTGTGTATGACTGTCTGCCTCTGTGTGTGTCTGTGTGTATGACTGTGTGTGTCTGTGTGTATTACTGTCTGCCTCTGTGTGTGTGTGTGTGTGTGTGTGTGTATGCCTGTCTGCCTCTGTGTGTGTATTACTGTCTGTGTGTGTATGACTGTCTGCCTGTGTGTGTCTGTGTGTATGACTGTCTGCCTCTGTGTGTGTCTGTGTGTATGACTGTCTGCCTGTGTGTGTCTGTGTGTATGACTGTCTGCCTGTGTGTGTCTGTGTGTGTGTGTATGACTGTCTGCCTCTGTGTGTGTATTACTGTCTGCCTGTGTGTGTCTGTGTGTATGACTGTCTGCCTGTGTGTGTCTGTGTGTATGACTGTCTGCCTCTGTGTGTATGACTGTCTGCCTCTGTGTGTGTATTACTGTCTGTGTGTGTGTGTATGACTGTCTGCCTCTGTGTGTATGACTGTCTGCCTCTGTGTGTGTATTACTGTCTGTGTGTGTGTGTATGACTGTCTGCCTCTGTGTGTATGACTGTCTGCCTCTGTGTGTATGACTGTCTGCCTCTGTGTGTCTGTGTGTATGACTGTCTGCCTGTGTGTGTCTGTGTGTATGACTGTCTGCATGTGTGTGTATGACTGTCTGCCTCTGTGTGTGTTTGTGTGTATGACTGTGTGTGTGTCTGTCTGTATGACTGACTGCCTCTGTGTGTGTCTGTGTGTATTACTGTCTGTGTCTGTGTGTATGACTGACTGTCTGCCTGTGTGTGTCTGTGTGTGTGTGTGTGTGTGTGAGACTGTCTGCCTTTGTGTGTCTGTGTGTGTGTGTGTATATGACTGTCTGTCTGTGTGTGTGTATGTCTCCCTGTGTGTGTGTGTGTATGGCCGTCTGACTCTGTGTGTGTGTGTGTGTGTGTGTCACATACAACCAATACACGCATATCACACACTGTTAATACACCCATTACAAATATCACACATAGCATACATATCACACCTACTATCACATACACAGACAACACAAACATTACAGCATACATGGATGATGGGGGGGGGGGGGGGCGCTGTGAAGATTTTTCGCACAGGGCGTCTAAATGCCTAAGGCCGTCCCTGACCACTGGAGTGTCCATAAAGGTGTTCTTCCACCAGTGGGAAGGTTCCTATCTTTTGGACCCATCCTCACAGGTGGAATCTTTTTCTGTTACATCTACTGTATGTTGCATCAGGATATAGTGTGTGTAGTGATTGTAAAGTGTTTTTATGCAATAGATGTAGTGTGTTTAGTGAATGCAAAGTGTGTGTTTATGAATTGGATGTAGTGTGTGTAGTGAATGCAGAGTGTGTGTAAGGAAATAGTGTGTATAAATGTTGTGTAAAATGTATTGGGTGCATACTGTGGGGGGGAAGCATCTTTGTTGTTTTTCTCATTAATTGTAGAAAATTGTATTGCATTCTCCCCCTCCCTCTTTATTCTTACCTGTGGCCAAGGAGGGGGAATCACATTCCCTGGTGGTCTGGTGGCATGGTGCCCCCCCCCCCCCCCCCCCACGTCTACCTGCACACTGCAGAGGGAGTCCAGCACACGTGATAACATGGTAACCCGTGACAACGCTCTGTCGACTGCGGGGCTCGCAAGACTTAGTGAAGAACAACTGGGAAGTGGACATGGAGTGTGCTGGGCCCCCTCTGCAGTGTGCAGGTAGCTGGGGGCCTGAAGGTGCACATATATATAGCATTCATAGCTATATATGTTTGCACAGAGGGAATCTGGGGCCCAGTACTTCCTGAGCAGTCCGGGCTCCCCAGGACCGCCGGGCCCATGACAACTGTCATGGATGTCATGCCTTGATGTTGGCCCTGTTAAAGGGCACACAGAGCTTGTTAAACAATTAGCACTCTCCACCAATCCAGAGATTGAATGTAATCATTTTGAATACTAATGGCTGTCTGAATGTCAGGCACTGGTAAGGTTCAGCAATACAAAATGTACGCAGTGCTGTCTAGCAGGAAACAGCACTGCATTAATTTGCTAAATTTCAGGGGCTGCATCTATACCCTATAATCACTCCAGTCAAATAAAGTGATTTTTTGTGCTTAGAACATCCTTTAAGAAAAAAACATGTAAAAATGAATTAGTATGATAATTACCAAAATCCTACATGGTTAACTGATGCCAGTATTATAGTAATTGCAATTATTATTATTATTATTTATAAGGTGACAACACATTGTAGTGGTGACAATACATGGACTTGCAGATATGTATTTATAACAAGCCGACCTGGATGCACAAGAACAGAGTGTGTTGAGGGCCCAGGTCAAACAAGCTTACTCTCTAGAGGGAGTGGAGTAAAGTGGCAAGAGAGGTATGGCTAGGATGTATTTCATGTATGAGGAAAAGTTAATTACTATAATAGTTTACAGTGAAGGTTTAGTTTATTGAATGACACAGTTGCAGAAGAGGAAGCAGGGTGGGTACGTAAAGGGAAGTAAACTTTCACAGGATACAAGGGGAGCCAGGGGGCTAAAAAGTGTTTTCACACTTATAGTGTCAGGAATTATTATTATTATTATTATTATTATTATTATTATATTATTGTGCCAGAAATACATGTTTGTATTCTTGACACTATAGTGTTCCTTAATTGTTTGCTTTCCTAAAGAAGTGAGTTTTAATGATCTTTTGAAGGAACTGAGACTGGGTGACAGTCTAAAAGACAAAAGAAAAGAGCGTAGGAAAGGTGCAACCCTAGAGAAGTCTTGAAGATGGGCATCAAAGGTGCGAGTACAAACAGAGAATAGACGCAGATTTTGAACAGAGCATAGAGACCTGGACAGGACATACTTGTGTATCAGTGCAGATAGATAGGTAGGAGTAGAGTTATGTAGAGCAAGCACCAGCATTTTAAATTGAGCCCTATATCCAGGAAAGCAGTGTAAGGACAGACAGAGGGAGGAGACATGGGAGGTGCTGGCAGACAAGAAAACAAGCCTCGCCACCAAATTCATTATAGACAGTAATAGGGCCATCTGGGAACGCATAAAACCACTGAAAAGTGGATTGCAGTAATCAAGGCAAGAGAATATAGCAGCATGGACACATCTGGTGTTAAATAGAGGCAGATACAAACTATGTTTTTGAGATAGAAGCAGCAGGATTTAGCAAGTGACTAAACTTGAGCGGTGAAGGAAAGGCTGGAGCCAAAGAGAACACCTAGGTAGCAAGCTTGCAAGTTTGAGCTGATGGTAGATCAATTGACTTGGAGGGAGACAGACACGGGAGTATCAACACTTGAAAAAGGTGAGATTGTGCTTTGGAGAGGTTAAGTTTAAGAAAATGAGCAGCCATTCAGCTGGAAATAGCAGAAAGGCAGTCAGAGGCACGGGACAAGAGAGACGGCGAGAGATTAGGAGAGGATAGATTTACATGTCATCTGCATAGAAAGTATAATGGAAGCCAAAAGAGCTGATGAGTTTACCAAGGGAGGCATTGAGAAGAGTAGGAGACCAAGGTCAGAACCATGGGGACTACTGACAGTAAAATGTTGTGGAGAAAAGGAAGAGTCAGAAACATTAAAAACACCAAAAGAGAACTGGGATAGGTAGAACAGGTAAGAGTAGACCGAGGTTACGGAGGATAAGAAGAAACTGTTGATGATCAACAGTGTCAAAAACAGCAGAAAGGTCAAGGAGAATTAGGAGAGAGTAGCAACCACTGAATTTAGCAGCAATTAAATAATTGGATACATTGGTAAGGGCAGTTTCGACCGAGTGACAAGCACATAATTCGTAAGGCTGTGGGTGGAGCAAAGAGTTGGATTCAAGGAAGTCGGTCAATCTAACATACACAAATCTCTCAAGGATCTTGGAGGCAAATGGTAGTAGTGAGATAGGGCAGTAGTTAAATGGGGAGTTAGGGTCTAGGTTGAACTTTCTGAGAATCAGGGTGATGGTTGCGTGCCTAATAGATGAAGCAAATATGCCAAAGGAGAGGGTGGGATTGAATAGGTTAGTGAGGGGCAGAGCAGGAGGAGACAGAGCATGAGTGAGATGCGATGAAATAGGATTGAGGGAACAAGTGATGGAACTGGAGGATCAAATCAGAGTAAAAACCTCTGCTGGTGTAGCAGTGACCATAAAACAGACAAGGGTGCAGGGTAGGGGCTAGGGGAAGGAGAGAGTATAGAGATCTCTTTTCTGAACATGGACATCTTTTCAGTGAAGTATGTTGCAAAATTTGTAGTGGTCAATTTAGTAGGGGGAGGAGCAGCAAAAGGGAGAAGAAGAGAGTTAATAGTGGGAAAGTGGTGTGGTGATGAGGGTGTTGAAGTAGTTTTTTTTTGTGGAGGAAAGAGCCAAACTGTAGGAGTGTAACATAAATTTATAGTGGCGTAAGTCAGATGAAGATTCCTGCTGGCATTAGTCATTGGGAGGTTTTGCACTTATCAGGTGCTTGTTAATCCATAACATCAGGAGAGCAGCAAGTAGAAAGCATGTGAACAGGTATTTTGTGGAACCGAACAGCTAATGAGGCTCCTTCCATAAGTTGGAGAATCCTATACATTAATTAAAATTAGCACAATTTAGAGTGTCATTTGAGCAATGTTTTATATTTATTTGGGGTCTAATTTCAAGATTTGGAGTTTACGAATTGGTTTGTAACATCTACTTTGTGTAATTTATTCCAAATTCTGAGCCAAATCTAACTACTTAACAGTGCTCTAATTAGGGGCCAGTTTGCGACTATTTTAAACTGAATTATTGAATTTAATTATAAATACTAATCCCATAAAATATATTTTTTTTAGGTATTATGGTATCTTAAGGTATAAAGCAAATCTGCAGTTTATAAATCTGTCATTGCAGATTACATGAATTAGAGGAGATTAAAAGCGCTGTATAAGAATTTTTATGTATCTGGAACAAAATATAGGTGAAAATTGCTATGGGTTGAGAGTTGGTTTCTGCTAGGAAGTTCAAGCCAATTGCTAATACGCAGCTGTTCTGTGAACGAGACACCTGCTGTTCTATTTTCTTTTTTCAGATGCTGATTAACAAGATAAAGCTCAAGTTCCTTTTTTATATAAACCCCTACCAGCTATTATACTTTCGCTGACACTTTACATCACATATTTGACTGCAGAGCTTATTGTCACAAACCAAGTTACTCCAGGTGTGCATGTGACTTCCATCAGTGGGTGAAAGTGTTCAAAATTACTATTTGCTGATGTTACCAACTAAATTAGATGAAAAAAAAAATATATATACGGTATATAACAATTTTAAATGACCAATTACGGTGAAACAGTGGTGTCTAACAAATACAAATGCCACAACTCCACAACTGTAGTGAAATAAACACACATATTACTTAGGTGCACCGACATTGGCATATATCCAGATTTAAAAAATTAAAGCAAAACAAAATATTCACACGTGTAATATGCACATATTACACTTGTGAATAGTTTTTTGTGCACCATTATTTCTTTTAAAAAACACAATTTAGCAAAAAAAAAAAAGTCTATGAAACCAGGGTACTACCCATAAGTCTCTTTGGTAATGTAATTCTTATACCAGACACAGGCATAACTTAATAAAGGAACATTTATTATAAACAACAAATAGTCACAGTGCACACAAATATGATCAAAACAACCTACACCAAACAATTAGACAAAATAAAGAGGGAGAAACTAAATTAACAGTAAAATCCTTAAACTCATTGCACAAGTAAAGTTTCAATATTTCTGTCCCTAGAGAGGTTTTTGTAAGGAAATGGCCATCCACTGCAAAATCAGTTTGACTCTCAAAATGCATTAGAAAGTTTTTTAGGTTTTATCAAAGACGATATATACTATTTTGACTTGTCTTTTAGGTTTTAGGCCGGTACTCCTAATAAGGGACAGCGGGTTGCATATATTCCAGATTTATGAGGGGCAATTAAAGGACCACTATAGTGCCAGGAAAACATACTCATTTTCCTGGCACTATAGTGCCCTGAGGGTGCCCCCACCCTCAGGGTCCCCCTCCCGCCGGGCTCTAGGCGGAGGAAGGGGTTAAACATACATCTTTCTCCAGCGCCGGGCGGGGGACTCTCCTTCTCCTCTCCGCCTCCTCTCCTCCTCTTCGGCTGAATGCGCATGCGCGGCAAGAGCCGCGCGCGCATTCAGCCAGTCTCATAGGAAAGCATTTACAATGCTTTCCTATTAACGCTGGCGTCTTCTCACTGTGGTTTTCACGTTGAGAAACACGCAAGCGCCTCTAGCGGCTGTCAATAAGACAGCCACTAGAGGCTGGATTAACCCTAATATAAACATAGCATTTTCTCTGAAACTGCTATGTTTATAGAAAAAAAGGGGTTAATCCTAGAGGGACCTGGCACCCAGACCACTTCATTAAGCTGAAGTGGTCTGGGTGCCTATAGTGGTCTTTTAATGTTCCCATATTAAAGTGCACCTGGCCTTAGAACCAGATACCTGTTGTACATTTCTGTACAATTTGGTCTACAAACAACAAATAAAATATGCCTTAGTTTGCTGTCCATTTCAAGCTATTATTCAGTGGTCACCAACAAGATTTACTCTCCAGATATAGTTTACCTCGTAAGTGAATCATTACACATAAACGTATGCAATATTGAGGATGTCGCACATTGATTAGCAAGGGAGAGGCTAGATGTAATACATTTCATTTTAACTTTAACCAGAACACAGCCTGCTTTTGATCTACTCACTTAAAGGGCAACTATTACTTCTCAGGAATTGTAATATTATGTTTACCTATCCCCTATTGTTATAAAAATGTGCAAATGAAATTACATTTAGAAATTTATATCATGCAGATTTGTGACACCTTCTTTCCTCACTTGCAATCACTGTAATAAGCTCTGGCATTCATCATAGAGAAATCATACAGGGAAGAGGAAAAAAGTGTTTCTGTTTCTCCTCAGCATTTGTAATGTATTCTTTGTCATTGCTGTGCCTGGACGGAACTGGGTTGTATGCCATTTGTTGAATCTTTAATATAAGTTTAAAAGAAAATGATGCATCACATGATAAAAGATTAACATGATTTATAGGGGATTTTAAATAGTTTTATTCACTTGTGTAATTCATTTATCTGGGGCCAATTTTTGTTTTCTTTCAAAATATTAGTTTGGTGGTTTTTAACTCAAAGCTATTTTTTGTTTAGTTAGGAGACCCCCTTGTGTCCAAATAATTATATGTGCATCTTAAAATCAAAATGAATGGCCGAAAACCGAAAGCAGCTGCAGAGGACAGACCCCTTCCTGAAAATCAAAACCTCCTCAAGGACGTATTCCTATACGGAGAAGAGGACCTATCATCTGTGGAAGAGCTCTTAGATGAAGGTTCTGACCTTTGTACTATAATGAGGATTGTCCTGTGCTGAGAGTGGCAGTCCTCAAAAATACTGCCCTGCATAAGGTAGATGCTTGGCTTGGGTGGGAGGAAATTTACAGAGGTGATTCTGGGATGCTATGCAAGTATAAACAGGAAAAAATACAACGATCTGACTGCACATGATGTGGCTCTGAAAGCTGAGTATGATGAAATTAATGCTTTGTTTGCATCCAAACTCGGACATGACATTTTGGACAATCTAATCAAGTCAAAGAGCATTAGCCTAGCTGTCTTTTAACACAGAGCGAACAGTTAATGCCGCTTTTATATGTGAAGTATACAAATTTAATAATAAACCCTTATTTGAAATTCTGATTTGAAAAGGTCTGATTAATTACAATATATAAGAAAAAAGAGAAGGGGATCCCAGACTCAGTAAGAGTGAGGGATTCCAACTGTTAGATAAATAGCCAATACTTAATAAACAGAGCTAACCAATATATCTACAATAACTTAGTAGGATAAACCACCATAAATCCTCCAGGGAACTTATTAAGCACAATGTATTCAAATGAGAAAATAAATTTATTGCTGTGCATAGAAATGAAAAATAAGATACAATTGTTCTAAGATTCCCAGCTGGGGAGTGGTGAGCAATTACCTTCAAAAATATGTGGATAATAAACCCTTGTTATCATGAACAGCATATATCTTCTGGATACTCTTAAATGCATCTAGATATTGCTGCCTAAACAGGTACAAAATTGTCACAGGGGTACTATTCGCTAAACAGTGAGCTGGGTAGTATCCACTGAGAGAGTAAAAACTGCACAAAGTGGAGGTGGAGGACGGTTAGATTAAGAGGTGGAATAAGTCTGGAGATGATGTAAAGTGAAATCCCCAAAGGGAGCAGATTGTTGGCGTCCCCAACTACTTTGCAAATAGATATAAATATCTTTGTTACTTGTAGGGAAGTCACCAGCTCCTAGGATATAGCTACCTGACTGTGGAAGCTAAAATGGTAAAAGCCACAACAGTTTCACTATCAGATAGTACAATGGTCTGCAGCTCCTAGGAAAACACCTATGAGTATTCAATACTAGACGTCCTGCTACCTAACCACCTTGCAATTCCAAATAGGGCTACAGCCAGTGGCGTACACACAATCCATGGGGTCCCGGTGCAAAACTGATCCGTGGGCCCCCCCTCCTCCCCTCCTTATTCCCCCCACTAGCCCCCCCTACAGACACACATACACACATACATAGAGACACACACACACACATACACACACATACAGACAGATACATACAGACACACACACATATATACATACATACAAACACACACACACACACACACACACACAAGACACACATACATACAAAGACACATACATACATACAAACAGACAGGCACACATACACACAGGCAGACACATACAGACAGACAGTCAGACACACACACATACAGGCAGGCATACATACATACAGACACACACACACATACATACATACAAACAGAAAAACACACACACACACATACATACAGGCAGACACACAGACAGACACACATACACATCTCGCCACTGGGTTTTGGAGGGGCCTGATTGCTCGCCTTTTGCCCCAAGATAATGGACCTGTGGTGTATGGCCCTTTAAAACTGTTATTGGGGCATATTGAGACTTTTGGGAACAATGCCTCTTTAAGACTGTGTCCCCAGACCTTTAAAATACTATGTTCGTGGCTTTTTCCTATTTGGTTCGGTAAATGGAGCTTACCGAACCAATGACTGCATAGGCAGACCACACAGAAGTGGAAGTGTGCGGCTAATTTACCTCCCAGGCTGGCAGTTAACCACACGTTAATTGCCGACCGCTGGGTGGCCTCCGTTTGTGCAGTCGAACACGTAGTGGCGGCCATCTTTGGCGGTCATGGAATTAAAATCAGCTACACATTTTCACGGACACCGCTGACCCCTACCTTCAACTCCACTTAGACGCTGCGTCTGAAAACTATGTCCTGTTTAACGATTCAAACGCACAGTGATACTAACCTATTTGCACGAACGGTGCACCGTTCGTGCATTCAAATGGGACTTAGTCATTTTTCTGAGTGAAATTGACCGACCTCACAGCCCAAATCTATGGAACTGTTTTGGGCAGGAAAGCATGCTTGCGGTCGGTCAAGAAGGACTTTTAACTAACTTTTTAACCCCTGGAGGGAATTGTATGAATTTTGCATATGTCTATATTTGACGTGTGCTGATTAATAATAGATAACTTTCATGGAAATTGGATGTATATTTTTTAAAGTTATAGTAAATGTGTAAAAAGTATATTTTTCCTGCCTGTGACAATTACGTTAACCCATTGTGTACAGTAATTATATCACAGGCAGAGGGGAGTATTTTGTGGGAATGAATGGGAGTGTTTAACTGTATTGTACATGTTTGATTGGCTGTTCTACAAAACAATGTGGGTGGTAACATTGTGTAAAGATATGTATAAAAGAAGCAATAAAACCACAGCTCTGGCTGTTCCTGCTTACACTCCAAACTGTGTGTCGTCCAGTTATTGGATGGAAGAATATTGGCTCCTGTGTCTGCTGTTCCAGCTTGCAGGAGACTCAACAGGGAAAGTCCTTGTAAGGACTAGATCTAATTCCCCATTCGGTTCCAGAGTTCCCAGGACTGAGTAGTGTCCAGTGCCTGGAGGTGTCTGCTGGAGTGCTTGGAGCCCTCAGGAAGCACTAGGAGCATCCTTCAACGGAGGTACCCAGTTGGCGTGCCAGGTGATCCATATCCATCAGGTGGCCCTGACAGCATGGGCCACCCGATGGACCCCTTGAACGGGCCGGGGCTGCAAAAGATGATGGCAGGTACCATGGAGTGGTGTGCCCGGTCGCAGCTGCTACCCCTACGACCGCGGTACATACGCCAGTGGCTACAGCTCCTAAACAACACCTCCAGGGGTGTTATAAGCTAGAAAGCTGTCCCACATTAACAACCCATCCTTCCCTCCAAATCATACCAAGACTAAAACATCAAAACCCTCAAACTAGAAAATGAAAGTGATATAGAGTGCATAGTGCTAAAAATGTGAGAAGACAAAATGCCCTGCGTAAATTAAATTAAACTTTAATTACATACAGGAGACTCCTGCAGGGTCTAGCAAGCTATTAACAGAACAGGTGATAAGAAATTCTCAATTAAACAGAATTTGCAATAAAGGAAGTGTAAACATTAGATGACCCTGTACAGGAAGTGTTTAAGAAGGCTGTGTAAGTCACATTACAGGAGGTGTGCCCAGGGCTGCATAAACAAAGTGATTTAACTCCAAAATGGTAGAGAATTGAGCAGTGAGACTGCAGGGGTATGATTATACACCAAAACTGCATAATTAAACTAAAGTTAAACTAAAGTTGTGTTGGTGACTATAGTGTCCCTTCAAGTAAATGTAGAGCTTGAATGAAGGGGTGTTGGAATTTGATTTGATTTACTGCTGATATCTGCTTTATGTCCTATACAAAGTATGCATTATAATATGTAGCCATCTTGCAACCAATCCAGCACTAGCCTTATTCTAGCCTTGTTCTAATTTTCATGGAAAAGTACATATTCTTACTAGGGAGAATAGGCTAATTCTCAATATAGTTGGATAATCTCTATGATTTTCATAGTAAAGAGGCTAGGAGTAGGTGTGATAGTAGCTGATATACAGAAGTGACAAAGGTATTAATTTGTTACAAAATCACTGTGTGCAGTCCGACACACATTTTAGAATGAAACATGTTTAAATAATATGCATGGCATTCTTTAATTTGCACAGACATTTGCACAGCAGATCCATTCCCATTTAATGATGAATACAACTGCTGATGACAATACTAAGACTGACGGGCAGGTGTTTGCTATTGAATGCATAAAATGTCTCCTATTACACCCAAAGTTATAGCAAAATAATATATAATACTTATAATATGATATATTTATATGCGTGTTGATCCCAAGGTTTTAAATCCAAAACTGTAAATAACACATCATAAACTAATAGTGTAGTAAGTTACTGCAATATAGAATTCAAAAAAATACGGTAAAGTATACATTCTCTCAATAAACTCTCGTGTTCAAGAGCATCAATGTTGGATCTTGTATATATACCCAGTACCGGTAGGAAATAACTTTTAGCAGCCCCAACTCCAGCATAACAAGTTATCTAACACTTGATCATGTATGTCTTCTTTGGGCAAAGCTTATTGTTGGATGCTGCACACTGTGGTACACAAATATTATTTTCCTTGCTGTCTCATACAAGTGGATAAAGCTACAAAGTTTTGAAGCTTGATTGCGGCATTGGACCATAGTCTACCTAGGGCATGGAGAACCCTGACCTGGATTTGAACAACTGATTTTCGTAGCATACTACAGACCTGTGGATTTTGTGATCTTTTGTAATCTGACACAGATAATGCCTATTAAGTTAATATAGTATAACACTTACATTTTCTAACTATCAGGAACCAGTCATGGTCATCAGTGTTAATAATTAGAGGTTGTTAAAGCACAGTGGTATTTCATTCAAACTTGGGATCTGCATTTTAGGTGGCCTCTTAAATTATATTTAAGTATTGACACATTTAAATGGTTAGCATATTATTGCAGTCTTTGATTCACAAAGCTTGTTCAGTAAATAGAGCATATGTTATTACGTTTAGTTTTTAAGCCTGCCTGCTTAGCAGCTAATGCCTGTAATGGAAGTCTCAATCAACAAGAACAGTTACCCATTTTCTGTAGCTCAGATAAGCGGCTACCTCTTGGGAGTGTAAGGTTTCATTACTCATTGAACAATACAGGACTATGCTTAATCACCTTGCTATTATTCGTCTGTCTAGGAACAGTAGCGATTCACCTGGTATGCATATGCTCTGCATTCAAGCCTTTGTTCAATGGTGGTGTCAAACATCTGTGCCAAAGGCACAATTAAACACACCTAATTTATCACTGACTATATTAGAATATGCAATCAGTTATTCTACACTATGTATGCACTTGGCACAGTCACACCTGCTATTTCCAGCCATATCATCTTGAATCTCAGAATTCCCTCTGAGATGAGCTACACTGCATATTTTAAGTATTATAATTTTATATTGTATTGTGTAATAATAACGCTTAGAGCTTTTTTCACTGGTGTTACTTTTTGAACACTGCACATGGACATATAAACCCCTCTGTATCTAGGATCCAGTTGCCCGTCTAGACAAGCTGCAGGCAGAAAACCTGCAATATTTGTAACTTAAACAATATTGCATCATTTTTCTGTTTGTATTGCTTTTACTAATACCTTTTACTGACTACTGTGTATATACATGTTATGATCATTGTAATAATAATATTATTAAAGCAATGTGCAACAAAGTAGCTTTTGAAAAACACAGTAACAGCAATAAGAATATATAAATACTGGGCTGGATAAATTATAGAATGCTAAAGGTTTGAAGCATAAATGGTTTTATCCTTGTTCAACCTTTTAACACTAATGATTTATATATGTCTGTCCCACTGTGAAAAGCCACTCATCGGCTGTCGATAATCAACATTTGATAGGTTACAGCAGATGAAGCTGCTGGAAGAGGAGAGGCACTTTCTATATTTGCTGCTAATATGACTTGTGTCGGTAATGTAATAGTCCTTTTATTTGCTTAGTGGCTTTTAAAGAGATTTCAAGGGACTATCAAAGAAAATGGCAGAAAACATGCAGAAGGCATGCCTCCATGATCTTGTCAAGCCTAGTGTAAGCGTGAAAGGCTGATGATTCAAAGTGCTAAACCATCTCTCTCTCTTCCTCTCTCTCTATTTAGGGCCCCTAACAGTGGTAATTAAATAAAATTAAAAATATATGCATCTTTCATTTCCTATGAGTAAAGGAAAATACTCATGGAGAAATGTTACATTCACATGCTTTATCTATCTAAGGTTTTGATTGAATAAGCTTTCCAAATGACAGAATGTTGTAAGATAAACTTTCTGAATCCCAAAGAATACAAATAAGGTCATATAATGTACTGGTGGTGATACAACGATTATGATTAATATTTTGGATAAACTTTTGAAATTATTACAATATGTTAGAAAAAAAAAAATCTAATGATTTATCTGCTAAACTTACCTTACACTTTAATAGTGACTTCTGTAGATGCAAATAATTTGAAAAGCATTATAAGAGAGAAATCTGGAATATTGAAGGTCTTGAGTCAATAGGGCTTTACCCTATGTAAAGAGTATAGAATAGAGAAAAAACACATTTTGTTACAAAATAAATTTGTTTGAAAGTAAACCTAATATATGAATAAACATAATGTAGTAAATTTAATATAAGGGAAAAATAGAACGCAAAAGAGAGAAGCAATATATACATCGTTATCAATCAATTTATCATCATTAGAGATCAATAAGTTTAATTTCCTGCTAGGTATATGGAGTCAGAGGGATATCTGGAATCTGGTGACGTTAGTCACAATGCCAGACAAACAAAAACTGACAGTCTGAGATAACAACAGTATCAAGTTGAGTGAGTATAACTCAAGCACCGAGACATTCTCAGGCACTGTGTTATGGAGACAGACTCAGGTCCTGAGTGTAATGGTGTTGTGGAGACAAGCTCAGACATAGAGTGTAATAGTGTTATGGAGACATTCTCAGGCACCCAGTTTGTGGAACCACCATCCTCTATGTCAGAGTTGTGCAATAATGCAGCTTATGACAAAAAGGACAAGGTGAGGCCTGATAGAAAGCAGTTGTCGTTAGGCGATTCTATCAGGTGGTGTGGAGCTGGACAATAGTGGCCTTGTGAGATGTCTTCCTGGAGCTACTGCTCGCAGAAACAGGAGACGTATTTGTAATGTTGTTAAGCTAGCAAAGCAGGAAGGGGAATTGGATGTACTTGTCCATCTAGGGACAAATGACTTGGCTTGCAATGAGGTTTCAGAGGTAAAGGAAGTTTTTGTGTTTTTGTCAAAAATATATACGGCAGTTGCTTCCACACTGTCATTCTCTGAAGTTCTGCCCGTGCATAACACTCAGAATGACAGACGGATGTGTATTAGGGACTTTAACTTGTGGCTTGGTGAATGGTGTCGGGAGCAAGGATTTGGTTTCATTTCTCATTATAGCTCTGTTTGGAATGATAATAAACTGTACAAAAAAGATGGTTTGCATCTTTCTCAAAAGGGAACAAATGTTCTCAGTGAACAGTTGATAGGTTTTGCTAGGACGTATCTAAACTAGGAGGGATAAGCAGAAGGGTGATAAAACATCAATCCAAATTCCCCTCAAAACAATAACAGAAAGTGCCTGTAGCAAGTGTGTTAAAAAAAAGATAAGCTTAGAGTCATGTCTACAAATGCTTGCAGTTTAGGGAATAAGATCCATGAACTTGGGGCAATAATGGCAACTGATAATGTAGATTTAGTTGCTGTTACGGAGACATGGTATAATGATAACAATGACTGGGACATAGCAATACCAGGGTACTCTTTATATAGAAAAGACAGGAAAGGCAAGAAAGAGGAGGTGTGGCCCTGTATGTGAAGGACAGCATAAAATCTAGCCTAATAAAAGTTAGTGAGGCAAACATAGAGTCTGTTTGGGTTACGTTAGAATTTGGTAATCACACAGTAACTCATGTAGATGTGATTTATAAGTCCCCAGGGAAAATAGAAGAGTTAGATAATCTACTAGTTGTGGAATTAGCTACAATGACAATGAAGGGGGAAGTTATCATCATGGGTGACTTTAATCTTCCTGATGTGAACTGGAAAACCAAAATAGCTGCTTGTGCCAGGAGCACACATATTCTAAACTCCCTACTGGGATTGTCTCTCAAACAAGTCATTAAGGAGCCAACTCGTAAGGAGGCCATACTAGATTTAGTGTTAACAAAATGGAGAATTGGTACCAGATGTTACTGTAGGTGAAAGTTTAGGATCCAGTGATCATCAGTCAACGTGGTTTAAAATAAGAACAGTGACTGAGTCACACCACACAAAAACTAAAGTTTTAGACATTAGAAAAAAAAACTTTTCTAAAATTAGAATATGTGTAAAGGATTCATTATCAGACTGGAGCAATTTAATTGGAGTCCAAGAGAAATGGGATTATTTAAAAGTTGCACTGCTGCAGGCGACAGAAAGTTTCATTACACTTGTCAGTAATATTAAAATTTAAGAAACCACTGTGGTACTCCGCAGATGTGGCCAAAATAGTAAAAAACAGAACATCTAAAATCACATGGATTTCAAGATCAGATACAACATGGGTTTAGTTCAGGGAGATCATGCCAAATTAATCTTATTGTTTTTTTTGATTGGGTAACTAAAATAAAAGATCAGGGTGGTGCAGTTGACATTGCTTACCTAGATTTCAGTAAGGCACTGTTGCACATAGAAGGCTTATCAATAAACTGCAATTTTTAAGTTTGGATTCCAATATTGTTGAATGGGTAAGGCAGTGGCTGAGTAACAGGTCACAGAGGGTTGTAGTCAGTGAAGTATATTTGAAGCATGGTCTTTTTACCAGTGGGGTACCTCAGGGATCTGTACTTTGACCCATTCTCTCTCATTTACTAAAATATGTCTTAGGGCAGTACTGAAAGTATTGTTATTCTTGGAAGTCAGAGGTAAATGCAAATGCACGTTTCACCCGTCATTGGCCGACATATTTTAATGGGGTAAGAGTTTGTCCACAGATTAAGTATACTGAGAGAAGCCAGAGCCACAAATGCAGGGTTAATTTTATCTTACCCTAAATGGTGCTAACCTTAGATTAGAAGACATCATATTTATATAGAATAGGTGCCCTCGAAGGCACATCTTAGAATTCTCACACTAGATCAATTACAGCGCCATTTGTAATTATATATTTTTAATCAATTTTATTGAGAGTTTGTTTCCTTGCTGAAATTACTATTGGTCTGAGGTAGACTTTCCTGTTCAAGTTAAAACTTTCATATATTTTATTATAGCAGCCCACTTCAAGGACAATTGCTACATTAGTTTTTAGTTGCTAATACTTATACTTTGTTATACTCGCTAAACTTGATACTGTTATTATCTCAGTCTGTTAGTTTTCATTTTTCTGGCATTCTGACTAACATCACAAGATTCCAGATATCCCTCTGATTCCATATACCTAACAGGAAATTAAACGTATTGATCTCTAATTCAATGATCAATTGGTTGATACTGATGTCTATATTGTTTCTCTCTTTTGCCTTTCTATTTTTCCCTTATTTTAAATGGACTAAATTAGGTTTATTCTTATATTCGATTTAGCTTCAAACAAATTTATTTTGTGACAAAATGTGTCTTTTAACAAATATATTAAACGTTATGTTTTAGAGAATATCATATCATAGGGCAAGTGCTCCTCATTTAAAAATAATTTTCAATATATTGCGATTAGTTGAAAAGTTTATCCAAAAATATCAAATCAAGGCCTATGTAGGGGTGGCTTCACGCATTACTTATATAAGGCAAAAATGGTCTTACCTCTGAACTATATGAACAATCTTAAGAATATTGCATAATTATAGGATCAACTGGATCATATATTTCTCCTTCAGGAAGTATATTAGCATTCTCTTTAAATGACCATTTTTAATTAACCGAATGTGTCATTTGGTCACAAGCGTTTGGTATGTTATGCCCCTCTCAAATTTAAAATATGCTCTTTTAACATCCACATGCTATACAAAGTATAGGGTTCTCAATATGTATATAGCACCAATTTTAAAGTAGATGCATATTCACAAATTATTTTCACTTGCTTTTTAATATCTATAATCTATCTATCTATCTATCTATCTATCTTATTTCAAAACAGCAGATATTATTTTCCATTTTACTGATTCTTAATATGAAACAGACAAGACCACATGCAAACAATATGGTCCTTATCAGCAGGTCTAATAATGTATGACTGGTGCTTAAATTGAACTCTTATTCTCACAGGATGTTGTTATAATCACAATTCTTTATTTTTTGTGTGATTCTGGCAGCAACACATGGGTCATCGTTTGGTACCATCTGTTCCTTTAGATTTTCTATGATGATACATGATTCTAGCTGGAAAAAGAAAAGTAATCGGTCTTTGAGTGATGGTACTGTATCTGTCCTTCCCGCCTGGCTGCCTTCCCTCTGTGCCCTGCTAACCATTTCTCTGATAAAAACCACCATGCTCCAAAGATATACATCTAACAGAGAAGATCTTGAACATATTTTATCTATTATGTATATTAAATGGTGTTAGTGGTATGTTATGAATCATGACTTTGTGGGACCTTTGTATATCATGACATTTTATGTCTCTGATAGCATGTTCCATATTACAAAAAAAGTATTTAAACTGTAATATTATAATTATCATTATACCACCAACAGATTACAAACCATTGAACAGTGTGGAAAACAACAAATACACTACAACTAAATTTAGGTTAGCAGAACAGAAGAAATATCCTGCTCAAAAAAACAAAGCAAAAAAACTAAACTTGCGAACAAAGTAGTAGTTACTTATAATAAATGTACACATCATTTTTCACTTAATAACAAGAGCAATACTGAATTACTATAAATACTTCTTAAATAATAAACATGTAAGAAATTAAGGTTAGGTGTAGTGTAAGTGTTATCAAATTGTTTTTTTTTTTTTACATTTTTAATAGGGTCTTGAATTTTTTTTAGTAAAGCATAATTAATACTGAAGCTACAGATAATTACTCTCCTCAAATTGAGCCACTGTTTTCATAGGGCTCTCAGAAGCATTGGGCTTACTGTGTACGAACATTTTTTTCCCAACTTTACTTAAAAAACTATTCTTTTTGCAACGTCATCACAAAAAGGGGCTGCTAGAATATAATATAATAATATATAAGATGATATATCACTAAGCTTATTTTATAACAAGACAAATTTTAACTGTGTTGTTTATTTGAACAATATACTAAAGTAATATATCTACCTATTTATATACAGTAGAGTACAGTTATTGTAACTTGTTTTTCTTGTGTGGAATAATAATTTACCATATGTCTAAAAACAAAAAATATATAGATACTATATTTACAATGCACTGTATTCTTTGATAGTTAATGCTGTACCTATTCACACATTGACAAATATAAACTTTTAATAAATAATTGAATAAACATAAATATATATTTTTGACGGGGCCCAGTTAAAAAAAAAGTATTGGTGGACAATATTATTAAATCTTGGATGATATTTTTATAGGACAAAGGTCTAGGATCTAGACTGGTGTGTAATCTGCCAGTTTTCTGAAATAATATACAGTGAGGAAAAAATCTTTCGATCCCCTGCTGATTTTGAAAGTTTGCCCACTGACAAAGAAATGATCAATCTTTAATTTTAATAATAGGGGTATTTTAACAGTGAGAGACAGAATAACAAACAAAAAGAAAACTTAAAAAGCACATGTCAAAAAAGTTATCAACTGATTTGCATGTCAGTGAGTGAAATAAGTATTTGACCCCTGCGACTTAGTATTTGGTGGCAAAAGCCTTGTTGGCAATTACAGAGGTCAGACCTTACTTGTAGTTGGCCACCAGGTTTGCATACATTTTAGGAGGGATTTTGCCCCACTCCTCTTTGCAGATCCTCTCCAAATCATTAAGGTTTTAAGGCTGACGTTTGGCAACTCGAACCTTCAGCTCCCTCCACAGATTTTCTATGAGATTAAGGTCTGGAGACTGGCTGGACCACTCCAGGACCTTAATGTGCTACTTCTTGAGCCACTCCTTTGTTGCCTTGGCTGTGTGTTTTGGGTCATTGCTGGAATACCCATCCACAAACTATTTTCAATGCCCTGGCCCAAGATTTGACTGTACATATCCACGTCCATTGTCCCTTTGATGTGGTGCAGTTGTCCTGTCCCCTTAGCAGAAAAAACACCCTGCAAAGCATAATGTTTCAACCTCCATTACATCACAAGCTGGGAGGAAGTGATTCCCTGGTCACTCCTCCCAGCTATCAGGACCAGCACGGGAGGAAGAAGGAGTGGGGCCCCCTGATAATCCATATCCATCATGTGGCCCTGAAAGCACGGGCCACCCGATGGACCCCTAGGATGGTGGCCCCAGCCCGCACGGCAAACCACCGGGGCGCCATCCTAGGGGTCCATCGGGTGGCCCATGCTGTCAGGGCCACCCGATGGATATGGATTATCAGGAGGCCCGGTCAGCGCTGGGCGCTTTAACAGCGCGACCGGGCCCCTTGTGATTACATCACAAGGTGGGAGGAAGTGATTCCCCGGTCACTCCTCCCAGCTATCAGGAACCGCATGGGAGGAAGGAAGAGGAGGGAGTCAGAGTGGGAACTATGACTCCCATCAGGCTGAGCCCCCAGGGAAAGTCACAAGGTAGGAAACATTTTGCATATGTATGTCTCTGTATGTGTCTGTGTCTCTGTATGTATGTGTGTCTGTGTCTCTCTGTATGTGTGTGTCTGCGTATCTGTGTGTGTGTCTGTGTCTCTGTATGTATGTGTGTGTGTCTGTGTCTCTGTATGTGTGTCTGTGTCTCTCTGTATGTGTGTGTCTGTGTCTCTGTATGTGTGTGTGTCTGTGTCTCTGTATGTATTTGTGTGTGTGTCTCTGTATGTATGTGTGTGTGTCTATCTGTATGTGTATCTGTGTCTCTATGTATGTGTGTGTGTGTCTCTGTATGTGTGTGTGTCTCTGTATGTGTGTGTGTGTCTCTGTATGTGCGTATGTGTATTTGTCTGTGTGTGTATATATGTGTCTCTGTGTGGCTGTCTGTATATATATGTGTGTGTCTGTATGTATGTGTCTGTCGGGGGTGTATGTATGTGTGTGTGTCTGTCTGTATGTTTGTGTGTGTATGTATGTGTCGGTGGGTATGGGGGGGCACGGATCGGGGGAGAGAGAGGGGGTGGGGGGCCCACGGATCAGTTTCGCACTGGGGCCCCATGGATTGTGTGTACGCCACTGGGTCATAGGCAGCATTCCTCCTCCTCCAAACACAGGGAGTTGAGTTGATGTCAACGAGCTTGATTTGTGTCTCATCCGACCACAACACTTTCACCCAGTTTTCCTCTGAATCATTCAGATGTTCATTGGCAAACTTCAGATGGACCTGTATATGTACTTTCTTGAGCAGGGGGACCTTGCGGGCACTGCAGGATTTCAGTCCTTTACAGCGTATTGTGTAACCAATTGTTTTCCTGGTGACTATGGTCCCAGCTGCCTTGAAATCATTAACAAGATCGTCTTGTATAGTTCTGGGCTGATTCTTCACCGTTCATCGTTGAAACTTCATGAGGTGAGATCTTGCATGGAGCACCAGATCCAGGGAGACTGACAGTTATTTTGTGTTTTTTCCATTTGCGAATAATCCCACCAACTGTTTTCACCTTCTCACCAAGCTGCTTGGCGATGGTCTTGTAGCCCATAATAGCCTTGTGTAGGTATACAATCTTGTCCCTGACATTCTTGGACAGCTCTTTGGTCTTGGCCATGGTGGAGAGTTTGGAATCTGATTGATTGATTGCTTCTGTGGGCAGGTGTCTTTTATACAAGTAACGAGCTGAGATTAGGAGCACTCCGTTTAAGAGAGTGCTCCTAATCTCAGCTCATTACCTGTGCAAAAGACACCTGGGAGCCAGAACTCTAGCTGATTGATAGGGGATCAAATACGTATTTCACTCATTGACATGCAAATCAATTTATAACTTTTTTGACATGCGTTTTTCTGATTTTTTTTTTTTTTTTTATTCTGTCTCTTTCTGTTAAAATACACCTGCCATTAAAAATTATAGCCTGGTCATTTATTTGTCAGTGGACAAACGTTCAAAATCAGCAGGGGATCAAATGCCTCACTGTAAACTTTAAATACAAGTACATGTTAATTCAGTGTTTGACAGATAGAAAAAAATATATAATATTGTAGTGGTCCATAGTAATCTGCTAGAAGCTTCAACATAATCTGGCATTTGATAGAAAATGGAATGATAACTTGACTTGCATGTTATACTGTGAAAGTGCTATTATATTGCATAAAGAACACACCCATCAATTGAAATGTGGAATCCCCTCTTAAGTTACCTATTAATAATGCTTGGCAAAACAGTCAACACTGCACCATTCCCAGCTCTCCGCACACACTTCCAGTCTGTTTGAAAGACAATTCATTAATCTAACAGAATAATTGAATTTGTACCAAAACATAATCTAGCCAACAGACTGAAACATCCCTGAGGTTTGCGCATTTATGGAACAGAACAAAGAAGAAGACAGAAAGCTTATTTCTCTGTTCCGATGAAGACATATTTTAAACATTGCAAATTCTACATCAAGCACAGATGAGGTTCCCTCTAATGTTAAGAAAAAAATATTGATTTACAGAGGATTGTATGTATATATATATATATATATATATGTATATATTATTATTGTATTATGTATATATTATTATTATTATTTATATGGTATATTAATACCATATATATATATATATATATATATATATATATATGGTATTATTTTTATTTTACATAATATATGTTATTATTATTACTATTATTTTATTATTTTATTAATTTATTAATTCTCTGTAAATCAATATTTTTTTCTTAACATTAGAGGGAATCTCATCTGTGCTTGATGCAGAATTTGCAATGTTAAAAATATGTCTTCATTGAAACAGAAAAATAAGCTTTCTGTCTTCTCCTTTGTTCTGTTATATATATATATATATATACACACTTTTGTTTTTGCCCCATAATTATATACATTTTTTACTATATTCTTAATTATATAGCAGAGATTCCAAAGCAATTTCACAGACACATACCATAGTGAGTCATAGCATTGTTACAAAGTGACTCTTAGCAACTGTACTTTGTCATGCAATGCAATTGTACTTGGCAACTGTACATAGTGACCCTTAGTAACAATACATAGTAACTTAACACAAATATGCATAGCATCTCAAAGCAACTGTACATAGAAACTCAACATAGTTATGTATAGTGAATCAGGGCAACTGCACATAGTGACTCATACTTAGTTTTACTGTTGAGTGAATGTTTTCTTGATATGCGCTTGCAATAATGCAAATACTTGCCATGCAGATGTTAGCTGGGGAAAAAACGGAAACGTACGCGCATTAGATCTCCCCATAGGAAAGCATTAAATCAATGCTTTCCTATGGGAAAAATCTGGATGTCTTCATGCAGAGTGTGGCGACGTCCAGGGTCAAATTTCGGACCAAAGGTCCATTTAGAGCCAGGAAGCACCACCAGCGGCTGTCTGGAAGACAGCCAGTGGAGGCAGACTTAGTGCTGCAGTGTAAACATTGCAGTTTATTTGGAACTGCAATTTTTTACATTGCAGCACTAAGTGAAAAAGGGACACTGCTGGTCAAGGTATAGCTATGATTATGCTTCACCTTTGCCAAATCAACTCATGCCAACGTATCACTGCTATCCTTGCCTCTTTCTGCATTAGCTCAAGCTACAAAAAGGTACAGCAGTGCGGATTGCGAGGGACTATTATTCAGTGTTAAACCATTAGACAACGGTTTAACAATGAACTGTGAGCTGACACCAGGTTTCAATGCATAATGAAGTTGTTTTAGTGTCTACAGTACCCTTATAATAGGAAAGTGTAATGTTCAGTCTATTTAGCTGTTAAAATTATCAGAAGGCATGAGTTCACGGAAAATGTACTATATTCAATTACGAATATTTATCAAACTTGAAATTCATAAACCAGTTAACAGAACACAGAGTTCTGATTCATAGTGTATGTGACCAATACATGTATTAAAATAAAACATCTATTTCATTCTTAGCATTAACATAGTTATTGTGGAACACTGGAGTGGGCTTTAAACAATAACTATGTTCCACTCTTGAACAGTAAACATCACTAGGTTATTTGTTGACTCATCTACAGCAACAAAAAGGGTTCTTTACAATAAAGGTATGGAATTCATATTCTAGAGTTTGTGATGGAAAACTGAGTAAATGCAAAAATGAGTTGGATGCATTGTAGCAAGGCAGAAAACTCAGAGTTGAAATATTTAATAAAATAAAATATTATTGGTAATAATACCAATAATCTATCGAAATATCTGTTTGTTACTTAAATGTCAAAAAGTATATTATCCTTGAACTAGAATTTGAAAGTTCTATTGCATTATACAATTATACCTTAATGAGTAAATGCATTTCTAATAATAGGTCGAGAATCATTCTGGAATAGCTATTAACAAGGTATCAACACCAATAAAACACCTTTTACAGAGTTCATTGAACAGGAAGCGGCGTTGCAATATAACATATCCGGAGAGAATGTCGAAATCTTAAAAATTAAACCGAAAGTGGTGTTCCCCTTTTATTTTAAGATCTTGTGAAATAGAAATTTGTTCTACTTTGGATGCAATCCATTGGCAGAGAATTAGCCGCCAATAAACTTCATCTAAAGATGGACAGAATTGATATCGCTATTGCAGAAGTACCAATTTGTGCTTTAGTGATATATGTGAAGCCTGGAGGACCAAGTTAAGTTGAGGACCCAGGTTCAAACAGTGGAACAGTGCCTTGCACAAGGATCATTACAGTAAACTGTGTTGGTTATAGTGCTTATATGTCTTAGATTCAAATCAAGTGTTGTCATATATTTATGATGTATTATTTCAGTATGTTTCCTTAAAATTGGATATACATATACAGTGCACTGAAAATGTAACTATGGCAAATTACCTATACAATTATTTTTTTAGTATGTAGTTAGGAAATCATGATGTATAGAGTCATCTACCAAGATGCGGTTTAAAGTAAGCCACCTCTCCAGCCTTATATGTGCATGAACGATTATTTAAAGAAGTTAGAAGTAGGAATTCTAAATATTTCAAATCGGTTTGTGAGAATTGTTGATCCAGTTGTTTAAGTAAAAAGTAAAAACAAAATGCCAGTGAGTTAATAAAACAATGCGCTGTTAGATCAAAAGGAACAAAGCACTACTTGCAATAATAATTTTTAAAAGTAACTTAAAACGAAATAAAATAATTTATCAGTCAGTTAGTGATTCTTTTAACATTTATTCATATAGTTAGTTTATTCTTGTTTGTTTATAACTTAAATATCAGTATCAATATTATATGTGCATATATGTATAAAGAATGTGATGACTGCATGTACTATTCAAGGGTAACATGCAATATTTTGGTACATATTTCTTTGATGATCAACGGTATATAGCAATCTAAGGCTTGTAGCAATATGAGAGAGAAATGAATATATTTACTGAGGATATGCTTAAAATATCGTGAGAAGTTAGAAACTACCAGTGACTTTTGTAAACTGCAAGCATAAAGGTATGTAGGTCTGATTAAGTAAGAGGTGCTTAAGCAGGTCGCTCATCACCATGATGGAGCAGGGCTATTATCACCTCTTGTTCCTAAGTCTCTAATAAATTAAGGAAACTCTAGTTTCTCTGTAGGAATAACTTTCACAAAACTGCAGACCATGCAGTAAAGATTTATTTTATGAAACATTAAACCTACTAAGATTAATTTTAAACAGGGTCAGACTAGGAATAAACTGAAAATTATTTTATGCCAGCCCTATATTTCATTATGCCAGCATAGTGTGCACCTGGGTGGAAATATTGTATCCTGAATCATCTTACATTGTGTAAGTAACATACATAAATATCTTCTTATATACATCATTTGCATTGTATTTATCAATCACACAGCAATGTATCACATAAAATACCCATACACTGATCAGCCACTACATTAAAACCACTGCCAAAAACAGCTCAGATGCATCGAGTCATGGACGCCACAAGACCTCTGAACTTGTCCTATGGTATCTGGCACCAAGACATTAGCAGCAGATCCTTTAAGTCCTGCAAGTTTTGAAGTGGGGGCCTCCATGGATTGTAGACCTGGAGAATTTGATAGCCAAACTCTAGGTAGGTTGTACAAGTCAAAGGAACCAAAGATTCCCAGCAGAACCCTGTCCAGAGCATAATGCTGCTTTCGCTGGCCTGCCTTCATCCTGCCTTCATTCAAAATTCATAGTCCATCTCTTATCCAGGTAAATTATGCACATGCACTTGGCCACCCACCTGATCAAAAAAACAATATTTGATTAATCAGAAAGAAAACCTTTTTCCATTGCTCCATGGTCCAGTTTTGATGCTCTTGTCCCCACTGAAGTCTCTTTTGGCAGTGGATAGGGGTCATCATGGCCACTCTGACATGTCTTGAGCTAGGCAGCCCCATACGTAGCAAACTGTAATATACTGTGTGTTCTGACACTTTTCCATTATGGCCATGATATCATGACACCTTTCTATCATATGTATCTCAGCAAATAAACTACAGTAGCTCTTCTGGTTGACCACAACAGACTGTCTAGTTTTTAAACCCCACGTGTATCAATAAACCTTGGGCGCCCATAACCCTGACAGTGGTTGTCCTTGCTTGCACCACTTTTGCTTGGTACTAACCACTGCACACTGGGAACACCGCACAAGACTTACTGTATTTGAGATGTTCTGACCCAGTCATCTAGACATCACTATTGGGACTTGGTTAAAGTCACTAATCTTTTTGCTTGCCTATTTTAAATGCTTCCAAAACATGGAATTCAACAACTGACTGTTCACTTGCTGCTTAATAGATCTCACCCTTGACAGGTGAGATTATAACAATATAATCTACATTATTCACTTCACCAGTCAGTGGTTTTAATGTTGTGGCTGATCAGTGTATAACAAGATTTAAATTCTTAGTTGTGAAAATGTATTCCATTCATTTTGTCTACCTGGTGATATATATTTTTAAATGCATGCCTACTAGCAGATGTAATATTGGTATTTTGCACAAAACTAAATTAATATTCAGTTTAGTAAGATGTAAAAAAAAAAAAACCCAGCATCTCTGGGAATTACAAAACTATTTAAACTGCTTGCTGCAATGAGTCCAACATTCCACCCCATAGATATCAAGCCTAGTCATTTTATTTTCGTCAATCAGGCATTTATACATCATATAGAAGGCTAGCATTGGCAAGATTTCTGTATGGATTAACTGCATGCTATCGTTTGCTCAGGAATGCTGGACCCTAACAGAAGCATGTTCAGACAGTTTGACTTGCTTTTCTGTAAATGCATACATTTATAACTCTTTTCTAAATGTATTTATTTATTTTTGTACACAGGTTATCATTGTATGTGCAGCCGTAACTTCAATGGATTTGTTAACATATTGTGTCTCCTCACATTTTATTACAACACATTTTAAATTCTTTCACTACATATTATTGCCTTTTACCTATCTTCTCACCCATGTCTAATTCCCCTCTTAGCCTCATTCTCTTTATTTTTTTTTCTTTAAAAAGCAGCAATCTCTTCCTCCTGTATAAATTTTAATTATTCTAATACTTTCATTTGAGGAGGGTGCCCATAATTTAATATTAATCTATTATTTATATTTGAATTAAATGAATAACTGACCAGAATTGCCACAAAGTCACAAAGGAGATGTGTTGTCAAGCTCAAATATTTGTGTAGCTAACTCCTCACTTCGTGCAGTTGGGTGCCTCTGGAGAAGTTGTGATCTCAAAAAATATTTCCATCCCGAGAGAATGTTTCCAGATAGCTATGTCGCTTTACAACACATAGATTATAATACTGCTAATGAAAGACTGTCTGGGTGGATATCAACAGACTGCACTAGTCCCCAAATCGTATCCTCCTCCTGTTCAGAGGTGGAATTATAATACAGGGAAAGTGACAAAAATTCCCAAAACTCATAGCAGATGCAGACTGGTCATCCCAGATACTGCGGCCAACTGAAATATATATCCCCTTGTATTCTTGAAGGCCACTCTAGCACTTATAAGAATTGAATACACTACCCTTGGTGTTACTAATGATGCATACATGGAGACATAACAATACTTTAATCCTTGTTCTACAGCTAAGGAGTTAAGAAGAGAAAGAATGGCCAAGCAGACGTTGCTGTTCTTCTTCTGTGATTTGATTTTTTTCCTTTTGTGCAATCAACTGCACAGTGGGATGTCTTTCTGCAGAAGCATTAATGTATCTTTTGTGATAGCAGGTAGGATTCTGGAAAGGAAGCTAGGGATTTGAGTTAAGTCATGGACAAGAGCTTGATGTAAAAAATAAAACATGGATTTTACGGTACAGTTTTAAACAGAACAGTTTAGTTTTGTATGGGCACGTGGAACAATGAAGTAATAGCATATCACATTAGGTCTACAATTTGGAGGCTAGATTATAAAAAATGCTTTAAATTTAAAAGCATATAATAACAAAATAATACAATATACATAGGTTTGCTGCATGTGTGTTGTGTGCCTTTACTGTAGTGATCCTCTTTTACATTCTTTTCAAAACAGCTGTTTTTTTATTTTTGTTACTTTTTACATTCTAATAACTGTCATATATTTCTTGCTTTACTTTTTTTTTTTTTGCTCAGCCTTACCATATCATTTTGTATATGACGCAAATAAAAGTTACAAGCAAAAATAAATACAAATGCCTACACAGCACATATACGCAACCATTGCAAATTGTCACATCTTCATGGATTATAGAATGGAACATTCAAAGTCTCTTGCAAGATTCTCCTGACATTTGCTGTAAAAAGTATGTAACCTAGGAAGGGGAAAACAAAACTGATATGTTTTGTATATTTATCTCAGTTTGAAAGATTTATGACTAAGAGCTTTAGACCACAGGACACTGATTTTCCCAGAAGAACTGCCTGCTAAAATGAATGTAAGTCAATGACTGGTTTTGCTTTTAAGAAATAACTTCACAACAAGGGCACAATGCCCTTTCTGCGTGTAGTGTGGAGCGGCTCCATTAAGAGATGTAAGAAGTCTGATTTACTTAAATGACTACCATTGGCTTTAGCTGGTATAGCAACTCTAGGTATTTACACAGCTCAGAGGAGATACATTGAAAAATGTGAGCAAGGCAGCAGTAAGTGAACTGCAGATTCATGATTATAATTTGCATGAAAAGAAAGGTTACAGTGAAAACTGTCACCTGTGGGTATCTTCCATTTTAAATTCTTTTTGCACAACCTAACTGCTAAGGATTGTTTTGCTAATTTTTTGTTGTTTTTACTTAATAACTTACTGAGATCATGTTATGCATATTTGTTTGCATATTTGTTTAACCCAAACCAGTGCCACTTGTGAATACCCATGCCTCTATGGAGGGATGCCCTAGTCTGCATACAGGACCGCATTTCTCAGTGGGCTGCAGTAAAGGGCTCAATTAGTTTCAACATGGAAATCAATAAAAGGTTTCTGTATTGCTTTGGAATTACTTGACATTTGCCAGAAGGCACAGTACAGGAACCAAGCTAACATTTTTAGGGGTATTATTGTTTGTTATGCAACTTTAATTTTCTACAGTTATTGCAAAATAACTTAATATATATATATATATATATGTGTTTTTTTAGCATCCTGCATCTTGACCCCACCTCCTCTGTCATACTTTCCACATTCTAAAATACTTCCTTCTTGTTGACTCATGTACACGAGTTAGTGAGGTTATGTTTTATTTTCTGTCCCCCCCCCCCCCCATCCCCCCATAATCAGTGGCATATTCTGGTTTTGTGCTGCCCTAGGCATGACAAAACTTGAGCAACCCCTCACCCCCCTTTCCAAATTTCTCTTCCTGACAGACACACACCCTCACTGATGCATGCAATGACAAATATTCACTGACAGATACACAGTCATTGTCACACACACTGTTTAACCAACACACACTTTCACTGAAACATACACATTCACAGACATACACGCACACTCATTCATTATTACACTCACTCACAGTTACACGCACAAACATTCACTCATTCTCCAACAGACACGCATGCACACTCACTGACAGACACACACACTGACAGAAATGCATACTCACTCACTGACAGACACACATACTGACAGAAATGCATACACACTCACTGACAGACTAACATTCACTCAGTTCCAGACACACACATCCTAAGACACACATACACTAACTGACACCAGCACACTGACAAACACACATACACACTCACTGACAGACATATACACAAACTCATTGACAGACATATATACACTCAGTGTCAGACACACACCCACTCAGTGTCAGACACACACATTAACTGACAGACACACACTGACAGACATATACATTCACTGAAAGATGTACACATTCACTGACAGACACACACTCTTAGTGACATACACGCATACACACACTGACAAACACACTCCCTGACAAACACATATGCACTCTCACTGACAAACACACATACACACTCACTAACAAAAATATATACACTCTCAGTGACAGACACACACATTTACTAATAGACACACACACTAACACACTCACACACACACACACACACACACACACACACACTAACACACTCACTAACAGACACACACACTAACACACTCACACAAACTCACTAACAGACACACACACTAACAGACAGACACACACTAACACACTCAGTAACAGAAACACACTAACACACTCACACACACACATACACACACTCACTAACAGGCACACACACACACACACACACACACACACATACATTAACACACACACACTAACACACTCACTAAAAGACACACACACACACAAACACACTCACTAATAGACACACATATGAACACACTCACAATTTTTTATTTATTTTTTAAAGTATAATCCACCCAGCCTAACTACCTTTGGGAGTGCTGGAGTTGATTCTTCCCTGGGTATCAGTGGGGCTAGCTGCATATTGGCAGGACGACGGGCAGGCTAGCGGGCGGTCAGACAGGCAGGCTCACAGTTCAGGTGGGCTCTTATCTCCGTCGCTCGCCTCTTTGTGATGCCGAGCTTGAATGACATCATATTCCGGCTCCGGCAGGGAGCTGAGCAGGGGAGAGCTCAGGGCAAAGTGCTCCCTTGCCGCCTCCTACATCAGCACATGCTAGACTCGGGGGGCCCTGAGGTGGCCAGCCGGCCAGCTTCTAGGCCCCCAGGCATTTGGGGGGTGGCTTTCTTTGCCGACCCCCTGAAAGTGCAGCCCACGGTAAATGCCTTGCCAGCCTCGCTGTAGATACATCACTGCCCATAACCAAATATTCAATAATAGAATTGTACATGTCATCAGGAAGCATAATCAGGTTTCTGGTGTTTGTACTTCAGCTAAAAGTTTTTCATAAGTAGAAAGCTGATAATTAATAAGTCCCATAAATGACTACACTGAGCAGAACTGAGGATCTAAACAGTGCGTTTTTTTAAATCTTCAAGTTAGTCCCAGTACTTACTTTCTTTTGCTTTTGACCATTTTGCATCTCCTGGGAGTAACTACTATTGGAGGAGGGTGGTGTACTGCCATAAGAGTACAGAAGTATCTTATAGGCTCTGTATAAGTGATATACATTTTTCACTGACTTCATATGTTCACTTGCTATACCGTGTTACACTATTTGTATTTATTTATTTAGAGACACATATATCAGTTTAAAAAGGGTGAGTGTTGCACCCAGTGCTCCAACATAGTTTTGTATATATTTGTTTTCTATTGGCTACACAGTTTTCACAAAATTGTCAAGTATTGACCCCACCCCAAACAATCCAGTTGTTTCTGCTTACTCCATATTTTGGAGGATGCACAGGAAAATCCAGAATTATATATTTTCCTTCATTTGTGCAATTATTATGTGCAAAATAAAAAAATATATATTCAAATGTATCTAAAAAATAGAAATACACATTTGAAGTTACGGTAGGAGCCCTTAACAAACAGACAGACAGTCACAATTCTCATTTCTGCACAGAAAGTTAAACAGCTAGTACCTGATTTTCAATTTCACCCTTACAGTGATGGAGTGCAGGTTAATATTGTGGAGTAACTTGACTTGATTTTGCTTCCCTTTGCTCCATCAATTAAGGGACACTATAGTCACCAAAACAACGTCAGCTTAATGAAGCGATTTTCATGTATAAATCATGCTCCTCCTGTCTTACTGATCAATTCACTGCTATTTAGGAGTTACATCACTTTGTTTATGCATTCCCCAGGCACACCTCCCTGCATGTGACTTACACAGCCTTCCTAAACACTTCCTGTAAAGAGTCATCTAATGTTTACACTTCCATTATTGCAAATGATATTTAATTCAGAATTTCTTCTCTGGTAATAGCTTGCTAGACCCTGCATGAGCCTCATGTGAGTAATTAAAGCTCAATTGTACAGAGCAGGAGATAAGAACGTTTAAAGTAAGCTACTTCTGATTAAAAATGATACAATTTTGCTTCATGACACTGACTCTGTCAGTCTTGGTATACCGAGGGGTTCTATTCCTCAGGTTAGAAATAGGAAAATACATGAATATATGATAACTAAAAGTTGACATTTACTATTACAATTACAAACTGTGAATAATACTACATGGTATGTGAAAAAGAAGAGAAAAAAATAGTAATAGTATTTTAGTAAAATTTTTTAAAATTCCACAATAGTAGGACACCTATTCCTCATTTATGATTTGACAAAAAACTCAAATTCTGTGAGGTCACTAATGCCATAAGTATAATAATATATCCAGTCTACTGTAGCCAAACAGTATAATGATATGTCAATCTTTGTTTACCTGCATAAAGCTATAAAACATGAGTCACCCACTAGGGGGAGATATAATATATCTCGACAGACAGTAGAAGACTACCAAAGTAGCAAACCAAAAGCGGTTGTCAGAAATATACGACTATTCCATATGCAATGCAAGGTAATAACAGGCTAGACTTGTCCTAGGTATTTGGTCCCAGGAGTAACTAGATACAAAGGTAGATTGACAGAGGGAGTAGGTGCAAGCACCTTGAGCGTGTTTCGCTCTTTTAGTTCTTGATGAGCCCTGCACTAATAGAGCGAAACGCACATCCAGTGCTCGCACCTACTTATTCTTTTATCCTCAGATATTTTACAATTGAAGTCTGCAAGTTCACAGAAAATTTCAATCCAAATTCAAAACAGTTGTTGGGGTGAGGGGTTGGCAGGACTAAAAAGTTATTTCTATATTTTACCAAACTCTACACTATTTACCTCTTCCCCATTATGAGCCTGAAAGGAATATTTGAGCTAAATAAATGTAATTTAGTAAAGTTCAATATACCATCTTGTGTAGTCTGCTAATATATAGGCTACATAGCCATTGACTCATGTTAAAGGTTTTGTGTATGGACTTGCCAGGTTTGTAGAATTTTGCTGGACTTGCCAGGTTTGTAGAATTTAGATTTGCCTGGATCACAAACTGCCCTAGACTTCTTGCTTGTTAAACATGTTTGCAAACTTTCAATATTTGCTTAAATTATGCCTTTACAGAGTCTTACATTTACATATGGTGTCTACAAACTAGAATGATTGAATTTGCATTTATAATGACAATGCTAAAAGTCTTTATTGTAAGTACTCTTTGCTATACTTCTCTCTCTACAATATACTTGAGCCACTTGTTATATATGGAAAGTGTTGGTTATGCATTGTTACTAAGAAATACCGGTATTAATATTCACAAACTCTACACATATGTTTAAATACTCACTAGATTCGACTCTGGAATTAACATGGTATGTTTTAGTTGTGTTGCCACCGAAATACTTTGTTATCCTGTTTATTGTATCATGTGTTATCAGAATTCTTATGTCTTGCTCCTTGACAAACATGTTTTTTTTGGTCTGAATTTAAATATATATAAAAATCTACCTACTTAACTCGAAACTAAGGGAAGCTCTTTCTCAATCAAGAAGTAAAAATATAAATGGTAACCTTGAAGTCCAGGGTATACTTTCTGTTATAGAATGAACTGTCTGTCGAAATCTTAATAGAATCCTAAGCAAGCAGTATGTCATTTTATGTAAGCAGAATTGACATATTCTTTAGAACGCTTCCTGTTGCTCTACTCTGCAACTAAACAACAGTTTATCTGCCTTAAGCTTTTTGGCTACAATGTATTTAGTAAATAATCTCTAGGTTTACCTGGAAAATAGATTGCCTGTAGCCTTATGATATCCTATCTTTAAATCACTCACAAGTATGTCTATACTGGAGCGTTCAGTCAAACTCAGTAGAGGTTTTGATATCCTAATATTTGCTCTAGGAAAAAAAAAAAAATGTTTCACTCGTTATGACTCCCATCCTTCAAATCTTACCCTAGCAAACCTATCCAGATGCACATTATTAGTAAGGCTAATTCGCCCCCAAGGTTATTTTCGGTTGAACCAGGGGACTCCTTTGAATATTTGCACACCAAAAGATAACCTGACAAAGATGAAAAGTGATAACATTTTTTAGTAGGAATTCCTGAAATAAGATGAAGTCTGACTTTTAACCTGCTCCATAATTCAGGGTACACCCTTCTCTTGTACATCTTGGCTACGTGTACCCTATAGTCATTCAATACAGGATGCATCTGTCATGGTTAATTATATTTATTACCTGTTATGTGTTAAATTTGTATATGTGTGTCTGTATATATATATTTTGTGTATTGTTTTATTTTTTAAATATTATATTGTAACCTAATATACAATGCAGGACATACTTGAAACGATAAAAATCTCAATGTATCCTTCCTGGTAAATTATTTTATAAATGTTTAAGTAAATAATAGTCAATTCCAACTCATGTTAACTCTTAAATTGCTCTTTAATCACATTTTATATGCTCATTGCACATTTTCAAAATTTCAGTTGTAATACCTAAACCAAAAAATAATGAAATCTCTAAAGCAGCTTTCTTTTCTTTTTACAGGACACTGAAGTATCAGAGATCAATCCAAGTTAGAAAAAAAAATGGCTTTAGAAAACAACACCCATCGCAGCTTTTCAATTATACCATGCTTTATTTTTGTCGAGGTAAGTATAGTGTTCTGTGGTTAAAGGCGTCTGTGTTGTTATGGAGACTGTTGTAGATCAGTAAATAAAATGCCGAAGATTTATATAGAGTTAGTATTCCTAAGACTTCTTTGTTACTACCTATTGTATGAAAAAAACATTTTTAGAAGATGACTCGGAAAGAAATATTGTGTACTGGAAGGAATTTGGTGTTTGCTCTAAATATTTGTATATCGGTTAAATAACAAATACATGTTTTTAATAGAAAAGTATAAACTTGATGCAGTTAAGTTCCATTGCATAGCAAGAGGTCACCAATTATAAACATTCATTGAGACAAATGAGTGGATCGATGATAGTGCAGCTACCTAAAAAATCAATAGGAGTTACAGAAGGCAACCACACAGACAATTAAACCAGCACTTATCCATATTTGCTGTGTAACAGATTCCCTTTAACTTCTGAGAGGAAATTTGAAATCAATGAAGTACAAAGTGCATTTTGTCAAATTAGTCCTACAGGAAAGAATATTATTTTAACTAGTTGTAGCATGTAGGCGACATATTGGCTATTAAAACATAAAAAGAGTGTTCTGTAAGAGCTAAGAGATAATAAATCCAAGTAACACCCTAGATTAAGGGTTGGGGACCTTTGGCACTCCATATATTGTGGACTACATTTCCCCTGATGCTTTTTCAACATTATGGCTTTAAGAGATTCATGGGAGATGTAGTCCATATATCTGTAGTGCCGAATGTTGCCTAACCCTGTGCATAGATAATAAGACCACTATTAGAATTGTAAGTTTCTTTCAAATATTAAGTCACATATGAAACAAGTCATTCAATATGATCACCTATAGCATACACAATATTTAGAGCCTATATATTTTGCTGTTGCACGTGTTTACCAATTTTTATACCGATTAGAAATTTAATCATATTTAGAATGAGATTCTCTGAAAATAAGCTTAAAATTGAAACTGCTATTTAAAAACATTACTGTTGAAATATATTAATTTTATCAAAGCATCTCCTGTTGAAATAATACTCAATAGACATTTTTCAAATTGTGCACAGCAGAAAGAGTGGGTTACTAGTATGATTTTATGCATTATTGGCTGTGCAGTCACTGTTACTGTTGTATAGCATATATCATATATAAATGTAGTATAAACTTCCACTTAAGCTTGGATGAACTAACCATTAAGGTATAAGTCAGTTGCACTTGGCTAATTTGTGGACTCAAGCTGATGAAGCACACAGTCAATCCATTATTTGCTTACTGTCTTTGAGCTTCCCTGAGCGCTAGTGAGTTGATTAACCATAAAATCAACTAGAAAGCTAAGCTCACTGAGCATAAAATACTACTAGGTTTGCCATTCAACTTTCAAGGCTCTGTCTAAGAGTATAAGGGACCTCAGCCGGTTTTCTTCTTAAAGAATCATCACAATAACCAAAGTTAACAAACATGTGCACAGTCTCTCCTTGATGGAAACTTTTTACAAAGTGATCAATAAATGGTACCTGGTACCGACAAGATTGTCAAGAATGTCACAAAATAATAACGACCTATGCTGGAGATGCGGACTTACTAAGGGGGATTATCTTCATATATGGTGGAGCTGTAATAAGGTATTACCTTTTTGGCTTATAGTCAAATCATTATTGTACACTTTAAATAATATAAAAATAAAAGCTACACCAGAAGTTATGTTGTTGCACTTAAGATGGCCCTCCTTTAGTCAAATGAATCAAGTTTTGACAATTCATTGCCTGGTAGCGGCAAAGATTATCATTGCCAGGAACTGGAAAAATATACAGTCATTTAATGTATCACAGCTTATTCAACAATTGAGATATCAGATTCAAATGGAAACAGGGTTGAATAAAATCAAAAATCACTATAAGGACTACGATAAATGGGTAAATTGGCAAAAACAATTGGAGCAATTAGAAAGGGAATTATTGTTAAGCGATTTATAAGCCCTAGAGAGATAAGTTCGAAATAGACAATACTCCTCACAATAAGCAACAAATACGACTGATTGAAAGAATAGTGTGAATGAAGTTATGAATGTGTGAATCTTTTCTTTTTGTTTTGCTTTGTTTGCTGGGTTCTCCTCCCGCCCATTTTGTCTAGATGGTAAGGAGATATGTTTTAAGGAATACCAATAGAAAGAGAATAAATAAATTTTATAAAGCTTAAATAAACAAGGGAATTCTAAATAATAAATATAATAGAAGTGATAGGGATGAACCAGCAAATATTTATGATGACTAATATACCAGCCATAAATGAAAAATTTGAAACGATAAAAAACGGCAGGTACAGTCTGGAAAAAAAAAAAAAAAAAGAATCATCACTTTATCAATATTTTTACAATGTAATAGTTAACTAATAGTTAGCTATAGGTTATGCTTAATTGGTTTTCAATGGTTCATTTACATGCTTTGCAGGGCATGCATTGGTACAGAATTGCTGGAGTATATGGCAAGTTTACTCCAACAATGCCGGAGTAAACTTGCTATATACTCCAGCAAATGGTGAGTAAATTCTGGAATTAGCGTGTACAGCATCAGGGGACAGTGATGTGGCCAAACTCGGAAGTGCAGTGAAGTTATATGTGTCTTTTACTTACCTCTTTTGTTCTGTGTACCCCATTAAATGGTGTAGTAGTGATTACTGGTGGAAGGAACAAGCAACTGTCACAATTCGGTTTTAAATTATGCAGCGTTAGCACCCCATAGGTGCTAGGCGAAGAATGCAAGAAGGTGTTCAGCTTTTTGTTAATTGTATGCTAATTGAGCTCTTTGTGTTCAAATTTTGGACTGGTTCAAACTACAAACCAGGTTATATCTAAGGATATTGATAAATCATACATAATAAATAAACATAATGAAATACTCGGGAGGATACAGGGACTACAAAAAACGTCTTATTGAGACATTTTAATTCTATTTTATATAAAATGTATGGTTAGTATTATGTTTATTTTATTAAATGTTGTCCAGATGCCTACACTTTTCTGTTATACTTTTTGAAAGACATCTGTATTATGTAGTATATATTATTTAATATTGTCCTGATAAGATGTTTTGGGGCTGTGCTACAGTATTATAGAAACAAATTAAATGTGTAGTCAATACACAATATTAACATTTTATAGCAATATATTATAGTAGTTTATATCTTATGAAGCAATTGTGCCACTTATACTATCGGCACAAAAGCAACTTTAGCTTAATAACACAATATTGGCATATAGAGCATACCCCATGCAGTCTCATTGTTCAATTATGAGACTGCAGGGGTTTTGGAGTTAAATCAATTTGTTTCTGTCCATGCAGCTCAAGCCATACTTACCTTGGTTAAGGCTGCAAGAAAAAAATGGTTTCATTTTTAATCAGATGTTAATTTACATTAGAAGTGTTTATCACCTTATCTGTGAATTGAACATTTGTTTGAAACACCAATAATGTCAAACAATATAATACAAAGCTTAAAACTAAAGAAAACTCTGTGACCAACTTTAAGATAATATAAAGTACCAAAAAAAGTATAAAATATTATACATATATAGAGGAAAATTTATTCATACTTACCGTAATTTTCTTTTCCTGGTAATAGGCCATGGCAACACAACAATGGGAAGCTCCTCCCCATCGCTAGTTAGACAGGAACTAATTAAAGCAAGGGTATAAGTACCCCCTCCTACCCCTCCTACCCTCAGTCTTATATTCCAGCAAAATCCCTGGGCAGGATCTTTGTGCTGCCATGGCCTATGACCAGGAAAAGAAAATTACGGTAAGTATGAATACATTTTCCTCTTTCCTGGCCATATCCATGGCAGCACAACAATGGGTAATACCCAAGCAAAACCAAGGGAGGGAAAAGAATATACGGACTCAAAATATTTTGTAATGCAAGTGTATTAGCACATCTATAAGACTGAGGGTAGGAAGGGTAGGAGGGGGTACTTATACCCTTGTTTTAATTAGTTCCTGTCTAACTAGGGATGGGGAGGAGCTACCCACTGTTGTGCTGCCATGGATATGGCCAGGAAATATATATATATATATATATATATATATATATATATATATGTATATTGTTAAACATGTACCTGCACACACCAGTCAAACCATAAGCCTTGCTTTTCTCACAGAAATCTTAACTTTGCTGTGATGTTACTGCTGCAATTCTGGGTGGGCATATGCAAATTAGTTCAACAAAAAAATCATCTTTTTGCCTCATTATACCATTTTAAACATGGATTATGTGGAGTTTATGTTTGCTGTATACAACAGCTTTGAAACACAACTTAGGAAAAGATGCAAAGCCAGTAAACCACTCATGGACAGCTGTTTCATTGTCAATGCGACTCATCAGCATTATGTTGGTTACTGGCTTGCTATTGAGCCAGTAATATACCTTATGCTGATTAGTTGCAATTTTTGCATTTATATTTATATTTTTCTTCACTTTTCACCCTTTTAATATCAATTACTAGTGTCATTTTGTTTTTGTACTGGTGTAAGTGATTCCCCCACCCCCCTTTTTCACTATCCAAATACACTCAGTAGCAAAGCAAAAGCAGATCCCACCTCTATTTTGGACCTCCCAGCTAGCATCATCTTCCCGTCTGCCATTTATTTGATTTCCATTTAGTCTCTTAAGTCACCATTTTGTCGGAGACGCCCTAATTTACTAATGGCCTGACTCCTTCCCTTCACCCTTTGTTTGGGAGCTCCTCCAATATGGAGAGCTTCCCCACTGCCCCCCATATGATTGTCAGCAGTGAGGCATTATCAACTTATAGAATAGAGATGATAAAATTGAAATGCTGGTAAAAAAGTATAATTTTGAAATAATTGAATAACTTACATATGAGTTAAAAACAACAAGTATGGGGGGCAGGCCGGTCCGCCGAGCTGGACGGATGTGGTGCACCTCAGCTCGGCGACAAATCTCCAATAACCAGTTTATACTTACCCCCTTTTACCTGCAACAACTTTAAGCAGATGTCGGTTGACAAGGGGAATACAAGCAACAGACTATTGAGTCCATATCGGCTCCCGTCCGGCCGGTGGGCCGATGAGTCTGCGACCTGCTGTGAGGCTCTGGCGGGAGAAACGGCCGATCTCCCGTGCTTGGTCCAGCGGGACCTCTCTCACACCTATCCGACCATGGCAGACAGTGCAACCTCTCCATTCCCCCCGACCACCGGACAACAGAGGGTGACAGCTCACCACCCAAGCAGGGAGACATCTCGGCTCATTGACAGGAGCACTGTTCACACCATTCGAGGTTTCACCCTCCACCGTTTATGACCGTACTGACGGATATATGAGGACTTGACCGGGACTCTGACACAGCCCAAACTTGGGGGAATAACGGGCATGGGGCACAAGCTCTACTATCTGCCCCGGGTTGACGCCAGCAGACCCACAGTTCCATTGAATTCTGCAGTTTCTCACAGGTGCAAGGTACACACTATAAAACAGCATTGGGTTAAAACATGTGTCAAATATGTGCTCTCCACACAGACCGACATCGGAAGAAAATCAAACCGCCGACGCTAAACACCGCCAGACCCGCATAGGTGGACATTATCTCAGAACTATCACTGTATGACTCAGTCCAGCTCCCGCTGAAGATTCTCGTGGCTGCGGAAATACCCAGAATAGCACAATGCTTGTGTCCCAGGGTGGCAACTAGCCTGAAACGCAACTTAAGTAACTACACAATACCTGTTCATGGATATGCCTTGTAACATGACAGCTTGCTTTACCACATTTGACCAGGCATATATGTCTATTGCACAAGCCTGTTGCCCTAACGTGCCTTACCACTTTAGACATGCTAAATCAGCTTGTACTACATTTAACTATAAAATCTTACTCTCATTCACACACCTAGTGAAAACCACGGCTAGCGCACTATTCAAGCATTTCCAAACACCAGCTACACCCTACCTGTATTAAGCTTGATAAAGAACCAAAAATGGTGCAACTGCTTTTTGCTGTGTTAATAATCTAGCATCTTACTAACCGGATCTTATAGCTTGTATTTTCCAACTAAAGATTAACGACAAAAATAAAAAAATGAGGCATCGATATCCTGGAAATATAAAGTAATCTTGATGAATGATGTATCAACCCTATACTGTAAATCACTCGTACATTTCCCCTGCTTTCTCTTATGTACCCCATATTATATGCCTTTAATTAAAGAAAGAATAAAAAAACAAAAACAAACAACAAGTATAGTTAGCAAAGAAGTCACCCAGCAGTCCAGCATGTTTGGTCTTTCTCATGACTTCAGGCTTCAGGGACCATTCCAATACAAATGCAGACAAACAGTGAATACAGACGTTCCCTCCAGCATCTTTTAAACCCTTTTACATGTCCTTCTCAATCTTTTATTGGCTCCTCCAGCTGGACTGAATCTTCTGTTTTTGATGATTACCAGTGTGCACGATGATGTCATGCATTCCATCTCGCAAACCCGAAAGCTTGCATTTCAGCTTGTATTCCATGTTTTCTGGCCACATCTTGTATTTATAATTCATAAGTAGATGCTGTGTGGAGGAGTGTAAAGAAGCATATGGAGGTACAGGGGGAATAAAATTATACAAAAATAGGACATAACATTAAAACATAAAACATATACGCATTAAAGAATAACCATATTTATATAAAAATAACACTGGAAAACCAATATTATTGCATAAATGTGAAAGGATCTAATGTATATAAAATAATAATCAAGAGGGTTAATGGACTGTTGTTACTGCATCTTGATACTTTATGTATGCACAGGAGTGATCTGGAAACATTAATCACCTAGCAGAGATATAAATTATTTACATTGGTATTATTAACTCCCCCCCCCCCCCCTTTAGCATTATATCTGATATCCCAAGGTGTTATATGCTGCACGGTATTTTGCCCCCTTTTGGTTAATTGTAAATAGTGATGTCCCGAACGGTTCGCCGGTGAATAGTTCCTGGAGAACATAGCTTGTTCGCGTTCGCCATGGATGGCGAACATATGCGATGTTCGGTCCGCCCCCTATTCGTCATCATTGAGTAAACTTTGACCCTGTACCTCACAGTCAGCAGACACATTCCAGCCAATCAGCAGCAGACCCTCCTTCCCAGACCCTCCCACCTCCTAGACAGCATACAATTTAGATTAATTCTGAAGCTGCATTCATTTATTTTTATTTTATTTTTTTTTATAATTTTTTTTGTGTTTATTATACATTATCCTCCATAGCCAGTAACCTGTGTTTATTATACATTATCCCCCATAGCCGTAACCTGTGTTTATTATACATTATCCCCCCATAGCCAGTAACCTATGTTTATTATACATCATCCCCCCATAGCCAGTAACCTGTGTTTATTATACATTATCCCCCCATAGCCAGTAACCTGTGTTTATTATACATTACCCCCACATTGCCAGTAGCCTGTGTTTATTATACATTATCCTCCCATAGCCACTAACCTGTGTTTATTATACATTATCCCTCCCATAGCCAGTAACCTGTGTTTTTTATACATTATCCCCCATAGCCAGTAACCTGTGTTTATTATACATTATCCCCCATAGCCAGTAACCTATGTTTATTATACATCATCCCCCCATAGCCAGTAACCTGTGTTTATTATACATTATCCCCCCATAGCCAGTAACCTGTGTTTATTATACATTACCCCCACATTGCCAGTAACCTGTGTTTATTATACATTATCCTCCCATAGCCACTAACCTGTGTTTATTATACATTATCCCTCCCATAGCCAGTAACCTGTGTTTTTATACATTATCCCCCCCATAGCCAGTAACCTGTGTTTATTATACATTATCCCCCCATGGCCAGTAACCTGTGTTTATTAACATTATCCCCCATAGCCAGTAACCTGTGTTTATTATACAGTATCCCCCACAGCCAGTAACCTGTGTTTATTATACATTATCCTCCCATAGCCAGTAACCTGTGTTTATTATACATTATCCTCCCCATAGCCAGTAACCTGTGTTTATTATACATTATCCTCCCATAGCCAGTAACCTGTGTTTATTATACATTATCCCTCCCATAGCCAGTAACCTATGTTTATTATACATTATCCCTCCATAGTCATTTATCGTTGGACCTAGGCAGCAAGATGTCTTAGGCCGGCCCAGAGAGTGAGTGAGTAAGTGAGTGAATAATATAATATATATGTTCAGAAACATATTAGTAATATATGTAAATCGGGTTCATGCAAAGAGGGTGAAAAGGTATTAAAGAAAAACACACTTATTGCATCAAATTTACAAAGCCAAACTTTTAAAAGCTTTCCTCAATTCTTTCTCGGGATGAGGAATATATCGGTTGTAGACTGAGGATTTCCATCTGCCCAATCTTTTAATAATGTGCACTGGAGTGTCAGTGTTGAAGGAGACCGAAGCTGCCCCTATTCTAAATAAAAGACCCGAGACATGGATACAACCCAATCATAGGAGTAGTGTTCTGATGTAGAAGATGAATTTAGCCATAGTCAGAGGGATTCAGTGAGAGTAGTGGTGAAATGTGTGTGGCATGACTGAGTGTGGGTAAGTAAGAGTCAAGTATTTTAACTGGGCACTAGTTCTAGGTGGGATAAAGTGGTATAGCGGATGGATGAGTAGTTTGGTTCGTTTTAGAGGTTTGTAGAGAAAGTATATAGTGATCATGATTTTTAGCGATATCCAATATTTTTAAGGTGGTCCCAGTGCCACCACTCATATCTGGTGTCATAATAGCTTGCATTTAAAAAAACCAAAAAACATTTTGCGGATCCGTGATCCACCCTATTGCTCCCTTGTTCCCTTTTTCTTTTCTGTATCCCTTACCCCTCACCTATCGGAAAAAAAAAGAAAATCTTTCACTAAAAGTCAAATTTGAGAAAAAAAACAAAAAACTTTTTAGACTGTAATATAATAGCAGTCAGTTTCCTTCACACGTGTGCGTTTCAGGGCCTGCCAGGGCACAGTGTCACACCAGTGCAACTCATATCTGGTGTAACAGTAGTGTACATAAAAAAAAAAAAACGAGAAATTTGACTGTGAAATAATAGCAGTCAGTTTCCTTCACACGTGTGCGTTTCAGGGCCTGCCAGGGCACAGTGTCACACCAGTGCAACTCATATCTGGTGTAACAGTAGTGTACATTTAAAAAAAAAAAAAAATATACAGGGGGCTTGTTGTCACCTTTCGGGGACGTTTGGTGTTGTACGTGACTGGGTGGAGGAAGAGACCTTCAATGACATCAGTGAGGACAAGGAACGGGACATGGCTAGCTTGGTATCCAACCTTGTGCAAATGGGGAGTTTGCGGTTGTGCAAATGGACTGTTTGCAGTTGTTTGCGGTGCGTTAAACGGGGAGTTTGGTCTGTCACTGTGAAGCGGGCATAACCCTTACACTACCTGATCGATACAACATAATACCTGATGTTATAAAGCACGTTATTGCAAACAATTTAGGAATGTTAGGTGATTTCTGCCCTTTATGGATTAAAACCAGACTCTGCATCAACTATGTAAATTTCCATGGGAGTTTTGCCATGGATCCCCCTCCGGCATGCCACAGTCCAGGTGTTAGTCCCCTTGAAACAACTTTTCCATCACTATTGTGGCCAGAAAAAGTCCCTGTGGGTTTTAAAATTCGCCTGCCTATTGAAGTCTATGGCGGTTAACCGGGTTCGCCCGTTCGCGAACATTTGCGGACGTTCGCCATTCGCGAACGGAAAATTTTATGTTCGCGACATCACTATTTGTAAATGTAACATTGGTATTTCTAACTTCCCTTCCCTATATCACTATATCTGATATCCCAAGGTGTTATATGCTGTACGGTTATTTTGCCCCCTTTTGGTTATCCGTAAATGTAACATTGTATTTGGAAGGACATACAATTTATTATCCCAAACTATCCTATTGTCAAAATCATTAGGTGGATTGACTAAACATTTGAAACATATTGACCTGAGGATAATAAAGCCTGAGAGGTCCATCCTGTAGGTGATCTTCCTCTGTGCAATATTAACATGGGGATTTAGGCAGGGCACGTGTCAGAATCACTTGGCACAGATACACTAGAGGAGGTATATGGTTTTTTATTTAGAATTTTTTTATTTATTTTGATACATTTGTATAGATATAATTACTAGCAGATGGGACCACTCCTCTTGTAGGGAGTTATTCTGGCATAATACACCCATTTCCATTGTATTGTCCTTTTATCTCATTGCATATTTGCCTATGCATTCTGATGACTCTGGTGGCTTCATCCACACACACAACATTCACAGACGAAGACCTTTGGCGCCACTAAGCAGTGGCTGGGTAGTCAGTAGGTTTTTTTTATTTTAACCCTGCTATGAGCAAGTGGCAAATTAGCCTTGGTGAGGGGGGATCAATGCTGGACGCATGACGTTTGCTCCTCTGGATAACTTTGAGCTGCTGCTCTCTAGTTAGTCAGAGCGCAGTCCGTTTGCACTCTGACTTGCTGAGTGCTGAACTGTGAGGGAACAATTACTGAGGTCTGCATCCATCAGTGATGCAAATTTCAGGCTATTCTGCTGGACCATCAGGGACTCAAGACCCCCAATAGAACCCCAGGCAGAGCTAACCAGTGTTGGACCACCAGGGAGGATGAAAGCCAAGTAGAAAAGGGCTACACAGAGCAACATCACACACATTATATACAGCCAACACCACATACATCACATATAGCCAGCACGCAGATACACACATCACATACAGCTAGCACTCGCCACACACATATTAGGCAAGGGCTGCAAGGGGCACAATTTTAGTGCTTGCCATAGGAGTTATCTTCAGAAGATACACCTCTGTAGTGGAAATTATATTGCCAGGCAATAGCTGTTATTTGCAGCTGTTGCCATCCAATTCAGCTCTCTACCAGTAATGACATTGCATAAGGATGCTGAGGTGACTGAGGTTTGTTATGTCTGCAGAATCCATCAATGATATTATTTCCCAAAATGCACATTTCACCTTTATGTATAATACATAAAAATCAGCCGTAGTTTGAAAAACTGTTTGTTCTAGGAAGAATTGCTATAATTATCTTATACATTTGGAGTGGTTGATGGGCAAAAGTTACAATACAATTAGTGTACTTATTTGTAATCTGTTTATTTTGGATGATAATTATATCTTCCTGTCTTCTGACATATTTTTTTCTTTTCTTTTTTTGGGGGGGTGGGAAGGGTAAGGGGTTTATTAGATAGACGTTATACTGTTACCATACACACTTTGCATTAATACTGGACTGGTCAAAAGATAATAACTGTACATAATACTTTACATAAAAGGAGAGCATATTCAATACAAATAAAACAAAAAAATCAACCGGCTTAATAATACATTATTGGTCAGGAATACTTTAGATTAATTAATTTTTCTCCTTCATGTTTTCTAAAACCTATTAGAGTAAATATGATAGTTGATATTGCATTATTCTTTTAATCAGCAAGATTCAAGCAAGGACATTTTATCCTGCTAACATAATTTTCAAATTGTGGTTATATAACTGGGAATTAAAGTAGAATTATTAGCCCTACTTTAATATCATATTTTGTTAATTCAGCAGAACTTGGACAAGCCGTGATAATTATGTATTAATATGTTCCTTATAATGTAATTCAGAATAAATGTATGAAAATCATTTCTTTAAACAAAAAAAAAAACAAAAAAAAAAAACGAACTGGAAATGCACTAAATAATACCATGTTAGTCTTTCCATATTAACAGAAAAGCAACTGCTTACTGTTTAAGTAAAAATATTCAGTTGTCTTAGACAAGACCGTTAAAAGACCACTCTAATTAGGATAGATAGATAGATAGATAGATACGTTTTTTTTTACAGTAAGAGCAATAAGGATATGGAATTCGCTGCTTGAAGAGGTGGTTTTGTCAGAGTCATTACAAATGTTTAAACTGCAATTGGATAAATACTTGCAAAAACATAGCATACAGGGATACAATTTCTAATTAGTGGGGTAATATCTGCTTGATCCAAGGGGACATCTGACTGCTATTTTGGGGTCAAAATTGAATTTTTTCCTAATTTGTTGCAAAATTGGAAGAGCTTCAGACTAGGTTTTTTGCCTTATTTTGGATCAACAGCAAAAACATATTTGAGGAAGGCTGAACTTGATGGACGCAAGTCTCTTTTCAGCTATGTAACTATGTAACTATGTAACTATGTAACTATGTAGATAGATAGACAGAGCAATAGATAGGCAGCAGACAGAGCGATAGACAGACAGACAGACAAAGCAAAATATAGACAAACAGACAGATAGATAGAGAAATAGATAGATAGATAGATAGATAGATAGTTAGATAGATAGATCGATAGATAGATAGATAGATAGACTTGTGTATTCAATTTAACATTTATAATAAAAAGTCAGAATTTGATGATTTGTCTGAATTCTGCAACTCCAAAACACCACATGGATATATCAAGAAATAAACAATAAGACAATGGACTAGCTATTTAATTTATTTCATGATTCTCAGTTTGTTCCGTGGCACCAGATAAATGGCAAGGGAATGGAAAAGAAGATGTTTTGTTTGGGTGGGGGCAGGGGGGAGGCAAATATGCAACTTGGCTTGCTATGATGGACCAGAAGTCTGCCCAGTGATGTGGTCTTTATCTCCTGTCCAATCAATAGATGCTAAAAAAAAGATGACTGATGGTTAGGGGACAGCCATTAATTTTTTTTATTTTACTCACATATCAAGTGAGATGTTACCAACAGAGGGTAGAAATGAAGAAGCAGTAACAAAATCTATATACTTCTAATCAGGATTCTCACATACACTTTGACTTCAAGTATTGAGGAAGAAGAGACCAGTAGACAGTGATTTATTTTACAATTGCTGTGCCTGTGTGGACGTGGGAAGTGTCATTGATCTGCCAGTGTCCATGTACATAGTACATAGTTACATACATAGTTACATAGCTGAAAAGAGACTTGCGTCCATCAAGTTCAGCCTTTCTCACATTTGTTTTTTGCTGTTGATCCAAGAGAAGGCAAAAAAAAAACCAGTTCGAAGCACAATTTTGCAACAAGCTAGGAAAAAAAATCCTTCTTGACCCCAGAATGGCAGTCAGATTTATCCTTGGATCAAGCAGTTATTACCCTACATTGAAAGATTATATACTTGAATATTCTGTTTTTGCAAGTATGCATCTAGTAGCTGTTTGAACATCTGTATGGACTCTGATAGAACCACTTCTTCAGGCAGAGAATTCCACATCCTGATTGTTCTTACAGTAAAAAAACCTTTCCTTTACTTTAGACAAAATCTTCTTTCTTCCAGTCTAAACGCATGGCCTCGTGTCCTATGTAAAGTCCAGTTTGTGAATAGATTTCCCCACAATGGTTTGTATTGGCCCCGAATATATTTGTATAATGTTATCATATCCCCTCTCAGGCAACATTTTTCTAAACTAAATAGGTTTAAATTTGTTAGCCTTTCTTCATAGCTGATATGTTCCATTCCTTTTACTAATTTTGTAGCCCGCCTCTGCACTTTTTCTAGTGCCATAATATCCTTCTTTAGAACAAGTGCCCAAAATTGCACAGCATATTCAATGTGTGGTCTTATAAAGAGGCAAAATGATATTCTCGTCTCGAATGAATGCCCTTTTTCATGCATGACAATACCCACTGCTGATTGACATTGCACATTGTTGCATAGTTTGTTGTCTATAACAATTCCCAAGTCCTTTTTGTGTATTGTTATCCCTAATTCGCTTCCATTAAGGGTATACGTTGCTTGTGTATTCTTTACGCCGAAGTGCATAACTTTGCATTTTTCAACATTAAATTTAATCTGCCATTTGAGTGCCTAGTCCTCCAGTCTATCTAAATCCCTCTGCAGCAAAGTAATATCTTGCTCACATTGTATTATTTTACAAAGTTTTGTGTCATCTGCAAACACTGAAACATGACTTTCAATGCTGTCTTCAAGATCATTTATAAACATGTTAAATAGAAGGGGTCCCAGAACAGACCCCTGAGGGACACCACTTGCCACCTCTGTCCAGCTTGAAAATTTACCATTAACGACAACTCTTTGTACTCTGTTTTTAAGCCAATGTTCTACCCAAGAACAAGCATTTTCATCTAGACCAATTTCCTTGAATTTGAACACTTATCTATTGTGTGGAACTGTATCAAATGCCTTGGCAAATTCCAAATAGATCACATCCACTGCAACACCCCGATCTATACTTCTACTTACTTCTTCGTAGAATGCAATCAAGTTAGTTTGACACGACCTGTGCTTCATAAAACCGTGCTGATTTTTGCTGATAACCATGTTCTTCTCAAGGAATTCTTGAATATTATCCCTTATTAACCTTTCAAATATGTTACCAGCCACAGAAGTTAAGCTCACATGTCTATCATTTCCAGGCAAGGATTTTGAACCCTTTTTGAATATTGGAACCACATCTGCCTTCTTCCAATCCTCCGGAACACTTCCTGAAAGAAAAGAATCTTGAAAGATTAAAAACAGAGGTTCACTTATTTCTACACTTAGTTCCTTAAGTACACGTGGATGGATACCGTCAGGCCCTGGAGCTTTGTTTATATTAACTTTCTTTAGTTGCTGCAGCACCTAGTCTTGAGTTAACCAATTACAATTATTATGCAAGTTTTTAGTAGCAATCAATTGCACATCTATTGCCATGGGTTCTTTCTTAATATATACAGAGGAGCAATAGTTATTTAAAATTCCTGCCTTTTCCTGGTCTTCATTGACTTACACCAACTTTAATTCACTGATGTAGAATTATATTACTGATTTGGGATTCTTTTATTTCTTGTGAAACAGATTATTTAATTTACAATATGCTTCAGTGCCACTGCATGCAGGGCGAGATTAAGAGCCCGTTGGGCCCGGTTATGATGATTACAATAGGCCTCATTACAGAATCTTATCGACTGAAAACACTAAAACTGTCATACCTCCCAAGCTTCATGTATCTGGTGGAGGTGGTACTGGATGGAAACTCACACAAAGCAGCTATAAGAAAACAGCCTATGCTAATCTCTCGCTTTCATCTCTTAAGCAAATACATACCCCCTTGCTAGAAATCAGAAGCTCCTGGTATGCAGCCTGGGACAGAGAAAAGGTGTATGTAGTGAGTGAAGAAGAAAGGGGACATGCCACATTGTTAGAGAGACTGAAGCAGCAAGACCATTTTCTCAGCACGCAAAGTCAGCTTTACCTTAACTAATTTCATTGTCAGCCAGTCCACACAAGTTATGTAGCCGTACAAACCTCACCGCACAAAGCAAGAGCATGTGAAAAATATATAAAATATATATATATATATAAATATATATATATATATATATATATATATATATATATATATAATGTCAAATGGCCTAATCCATGGCCATGGACCTGATGCTTCAGCTCCATCAGCCCCTATACTAATTGAACCCTGACCACATGTGCTTTGCAAATTGCAACACAATTTGTGAAAGTTAACAGCAAACATAAAACCTGCGTTCCCTGTATGCGGCAGGTCTTCTTTTGTAACTCTTTGTTTAAAGAACATTCCTTTTTTTCTGAGTATTTTTTGCAGTATGCTACAACAGTAATAATGTTATAGGCATGATACATAATAATTTAATATGATTTTTTTCTTTTAGAGCCCTACTTTGGAATTCCATTGAGGTTATGTACTTTAATATTGTTTCTGACTTATCTCTAGAAAACAACTCATTGCAAGATAACACGTTTTTTTCTCAAGATAACAATTCAAAAATAAATTAAAAATACATTACCTCTTTCAGCTTCTGTAACAGACAGAAAGACAGTTGATTTGGTTTGCAGTTGCACTGTGCTTCGGTGGCCCTGCATTTGTATTTCAAATTGCAATTTACTGCACAAGTAATGATGCACTGGCAGGGTTATTTAGTAAAGTGAGAATTGCTAAAATGCAAAGTTGATCTAAGGCTAAAATAGCTGAACTGGAAGCACACATAACTTGGAGAACTTTTCCATTCTCTAATCAGTCTGGCTAGTTTTTCCTTAAACTATAAATTTACTAGTGAATAATCCTGTATGTTTTGTAGATCTTTGTATTGATTTGTAGATATATAAATATATATATATATATATATATATATATTTTTTTATTCTTTATTTTTGTGGGTACAGCACAGTAAAAGCCATATCATGTGTTATGCGTACATTTCAAATCAGATAACATGGAGCTTAATAACAATCATTACACGTGGGTGAGGACTACCTGGTTTTGTTTTTTATGGGCCTGGTCAGCCCCCTTTCGCCTATTTTACAGAGCTTGACACTTGTTTGGTAGAGTGGGGGTTACAACTATACAGCATCAAGTGTCTGTATGCCTGCTTTCAGCGTGTGACTTGTATTATAATATTAGGCACCTCTAGGTATGGACTTATGAAGCGCGGGGCCTCAGTCAGTTGAGTTCAGGTGAGTGTGTTTGTCATAGCTGGGTCGGACTGTCTAGGCTACGAGCTGCAAGTGCTGCAAAGAGTTAGCGGTAATTACAAGCTGCTTTGCGCACTCTGAGTGAAAAAATATGGGGGAGGGTAGCTTAACATATATGATAATTCAATGGCTTACAGAGCCAGTATTTTGAAGGCAAGGAGAGAGCGCAATTTGAAACATTTTACGAAAAAAGGAGAAATAAGCGAACAATGTAAACAGTATAGGAGATAATAAACGTAGAACGGAACATGCATATCTCCCGCTGTCTGTAACGGGTAAAGGGTAATCAAGTCCCTCTCAGTTGCTGCCACATCAGGTTGTTGAGGCAGTGGTTTTCTGAACCTCTCCTCTGGGCACGAAAGGAGTAATCTCCGCTGCAGTCCATGTTGGACGGGTTGTCGCTTGAGTCGTTAGCGCTGGGAGGCCAAGTACTTGCAAGAAGGCCGGTATGTCGGTTGCGTGGGAGAGCTCCTGTGTCTTGCCTGCCTTTTCAGTCTGCAGACGGTGTGGGCCCCATTTGTAGGGGATGGCTTGATCCTGGAGTAGCTGAGTGACCGGACGAAAGGTCTTCCGCCACATCATGGTGTGTCTTGATAAGTCTCTGTAAAGCTCCAGTTGTGCTCCTTCAAAAGCCAGTGTGGGGGAGCCTCTCGCGGCCCCCAAAAGCATTCCCCTATCAGAGTCCCGCACAAACTTGAGCATTACATTGCTGGGTCCTTCGCGCGGTGCGGAGGCTGCCCTGGTGAGTCTGTAGCAAGAGTCTATCGTGACCAGCTTAGCTTGTCGCGGTGTCAGTAGCGTAGCTATAAGCCGCCGGCAATAGTGCGGCAATTCCGATCTGGTGATTGTCTCCGGCACTCCCCGGACCCGCATGTTCCTTGCCTTGTTCCGGTCCTCCATGCCGGCCAGTTGGGCTTGTTGGTCTGCATATTGTTTGCGGAGAGAGTTCAGCGCTGCGTCTGTGGCGCTTTGTGCTAGTTTGGATTCCCCAAGGCCCACTTCTACATTTGCCACTTTACTGGTGAGAGTGGATATGTCTGCCCTCACCAGCGCCATGTCCGCTTGGAACATGGACTGAATGTCCTTCACAAGAGCTTTAATATCTGCATTGGTGGCTGGTGCAGCGTCCGCCATGTCCATGGGTCTTTGAGGCATCTGTTGCTCTCGTCTAGGCACTGCGGGCTCTGTATAATAGCTGTCCTCGTCCGAGGATTGTGTAGTATAGGCCTCGGGCACCATCTTGGAATCTGCAGGCCGCGAGGCAGCATGGAGAAAAGCCCCTATATCTCCGGACCCCTTGCTCGGATCCGCTCTCTGCTTCTTACACTTATTCCCCATAGTGTGAGTATACTGTGTGCCGGCTTTGGAGCTCGGTGTGCCCGTGGATTGCGGCTCCGGGCGGGTTAATTACAGTATCTCGTACGGAGCTGTTAAAATGTGCGGCCGGTTAGCTCGGGTGCTGGCTCCGGCCCCTCTGTAGATATATATTCTTTAATAAAGATATAATAATATAATTAATATCACAAGATAACAAGTCACAATTGGCATTACAAAAATGCCTTATATTGTAAATCCATTAGACTAGACAATATTGTATCCTTTTTGCATTGCAGTACACAGGTGCATTTTCATACCATTTTGGTTAATCTGATTTATTTTCCCAAAATGATCGCAAGAACAAAATTTGTTCCAAAAAAAATGCTATATGGACTAAAAAAATTTGGGGGGATGAATCAATTATGATTAACCTAATTTTTTTGCTGTGCATAAGTTTAAAGACTAATTGGCTATTTCTTTGTTTGTCTGTTTTTTAACACACTTTTAATTGTAGTTTATAAATACTATTTTCCTGTCTTTAAATTGACAATGTGTGAGTTCATATGAGTTTTATGGCAGAATTCCGTAATTAATATTCTGTTACGTGTAGACGAGTTTTGATGGTACGTTGAGCTGTTATTCAAGTGATTCTCTTTCAGAAGTGCTTGATGATGAGTCTGGCAGCATATAATTCCATTACTATACCTCTTGTGAGGCTGTGACGCTAACTGTCAGATTTTCTGTTTCTTTCTGTCATTCATTGTGAAGAGAAGTAAATGAAGAATAATAAATTCATTTTAAATTCTCTTTTCATTTAACATACTAACAGTTGTTGTTTGATGTCTGTTCTTTTTCTTCCATTGGATCGTTTTGTACTATTATTATTATTATTATTATTATTATTATTATTATGTTATTATTTATATAGCGCCAACAAATTACACATTAAAATAATCAATGAGCTAACTAAATATTAAGTTCACGGTTTTTATTTCAGCATTTGTTTCATCATTTTATAAACTATCAATTATAAATCCTTGATAATGATTACAAGGACCAGGTGAGAGATCAACTAAAAGCCTCATTAAATCCATTCTTGTATACCGTATATACTCGAGTATAAGACGAGTTTTTCAGCACATTTTTTGTGCTGAAAACCCCCCACTCGGCTTATACTCGAGTCAGTGTCTGGATTATGGCAACTTACATTGCCATAATGTAGACCAGGACCGCTGGGCTCATTACAAGCCCGGCGGTCCTATTGGGGGCTGGCAGCAAGCTGTTACTTAGCTTTCCTGCAGTTCCTGGTCCAGTGGATGGGCTGTGCAGGAGGGGCTCCTGTCAGCTCCCTTCTCCCCTCTGCCGGTCAGCTCCAGTGTAAGTCTCGCAAGAGCCGCAGCATCAGAGCGTTGCCACGAATTACCGTGGCAACGCTCCGCGCGGCACGCAGACCGCGAGACTTTCAGTGTGACCTGACCGGCACGGAGGAGAAGGTAGCTGACAGGAGCCCCTCCTGCACAGCCCATCCACTGGACCACCAGGGACTGCTATATCCCCCCTCCCTGGCCAGCTAACATGCAGGGAGTGGGGACAATAAAATAAAAATGTAAATAATGTTATAATAAAATAAAAAAATTCATAATATTAAAAATAAAAAATGTAATATTAAAATTATAATATTAATAATAATAAATGCCCACCCCCCACCAAGGTTGCACACACTGCATTCATACACACACACACACACACACACACACTGCATTATATACACACACACTGCATTTTATACACACACACACACGGCATTCATACACACACACACACACTGCATTCACACACACACTGCATTCATACACACACTGCATTATATACACACACACACTGCATTATATACACACACACTGCGTTATATACTCACACACACTACGTTATATATACACACACACACACTGCATTATATACACACACCGCATTATACACACACACACTGCATTCATACACACACACACTGCATTATATACACACACTGCGTTATATACACACAAACACTGCATTATATACACACACACTAAGTTAAACACACACACACTGCATTATATACACACACACTGCATTCATACACACACACACTGTATTATATACACATACACTCTGCATTCATTATATACACACACTGTAAATAAAGATTCAATTAATATAATTTTTTGGGGATCTAATTTTATTTAGAAATTTACCAATAGCTGCTGCATTTCCCACCCTAGCCTTATACTCGAGTCAATAAGTTTTCCCAGTTTTTGGGGGGTAAAATTAGGGGCCTCGACTTATATTAGGGTCGACTTATACTCGAGTATATACGGTATTTAGTTTCCCAGGGCCACAGTGAATATGCAAGACCCCCGTATGACTTGCTGCTGATTGTGACATTTTCATCCCCTTCTTATCTTTGTTTATTACGTGTATGTTTATGCATATTACTTTCTAAGTAAAGAATCTTTTATATATTTAAAGTATTGTAAGATTAACTTACTTTGAACAGGGTGATGCTTTTATTTTAACCCCTTCTCTTCCAATCACTTTTTGATTGAAAAAATATTAGCAAAACATTTATTTCAAAGAAGTGATGCATAGCTAGCATATAAATATATCAGAACACAGCAATTATGTGTATATAAAAATATTTTATGTAAAGTTGCTTCTCTGTTTGCTATTTTGTATTGCATACTTTCAGTAAATATTGTACTTGGAGATTCGTTTTGGAACTAAATACAATTTGGATGAATTTAGGCTACTGGAATGACTGGAAGCAATTCCGATTTATAAGCCCCCATATGCCAGAATCCTGGGGGAGCTGACTTGTGCAAGACCAACCATGTTCCGTTTTGTTTTTGATGCACAGCATATATTCTGGACCTAGAAATAAAAGGGGTATAGAATGGAGAAGAGGCTTTTTTTTTGGGTGAGAGCAAATTGGTAGCTTATTTTCATATGATGGACAAACATGTGGGCTGAGGGGGCAGCCACTAAATGTAGATTTTATTCACAGATCAAGGGAAGTGACTAAATGGGGAGCAACAAAACAACTTTACTTACAAGCATGATTCTTAAAGACACTTTGACTTAAGCTGTCGAGGGAGGCAGACCCGCAGTGATCCTGAGTGCTTGCCCTTTCTGTGTCTGTGTTGGAGTGGGAGATCGATGGGTCATTGATTCTCTTGTGAGACCAGGTTTAGCTTTATGCTATTTCTTGCCAAGAGCACTGGAGAAAACTTTGAGTGGGAGACTAGAAATTGGCACCTGGCAGGAATATTCTCATTGATTATTTATCTATTTTTTTTTGTCTGTCGGTCTGTCTATCTATATATCTTTTTATTTTGATTGTGTTAAGTTCAGTCTGTGCTGTGAGAAAGAGAAGCACTGTGCAGTGTTTCATAGTTTTAAACAGAATAACACCACAGTAGTAAATTCACCAATCACTTACCTATTTTGCAACACAAACATCAGTATGTGTTAAATAAAGTAGTAACTTTACACAATATGTAATCATTGAAATACCTTAACTAATGTATTGTAATAAGTAAAATAAATTCACCATCATCAATGTCACATACCAATTGCAAGCCACAATTGATGGGTAGGGGGTAGTGGTTCTATTCACAAATCCATTATCAGCAGATTGCCATGGCTTCTGAGAACTGGAACACCTCTACCTTAAAATATCTCCACTGCTTAGTGCTTCCACCACCACCTCTACTGTGACTAACACTATTAGTAGTATACAGCCCCGGGATAATAGGATTAGCAGCATGCTGGAAAAGTAAAAAATGAGTGGGCCTAGGCAACTGACTACCTTCTCTCTCGTTCCACGTAGAGAAGAAAGCTTTCCTCACATGCAATCTGTAGTGTCATTGACCAATTCTTTAATGTGGGAAAAAACAGTGCCAGGCAGGTCAAAACCACTACAGATGTTTGAAAAAGAGAGGAACAGTTTCAGCAGAAGTAATTCAATTTAAAAAAAGATGGATTTAAATATATATGTAAGGCCTTGGCCTGTAGTTGTGGGAGGGGCTGAATTCCCTTAAAAGGACTGCCAAACCTCTCCCACCTTACCGTGGACAGTCTGGCGAGTCACTTCCGGTCGGACCGCCATCTTGGTTTCTTACATACCTTCCATGGTGGTTCTGGCTCCTGTTCTACCCGTGGGTCCTCACTTCCGCGTTAAAACAGGAGAAGACCCTTGTTGCTATTCTAGAGGTCGTGCTGCCGGGAGATGACAGCGTGTATGCCTCTAATCGTGAGTTTAACGACGAGTACAATTGTACACCGTTGGTATCATACCGGAGATTCAGCCAACCACCAGGGTCCCTGGCACCGTCCTATATGTATTCCGGATATGCTACAGACCCCCCACGGACTCACATGTGTCATGGGGGTCTGCGGTATTCCTTGTTAAAGGGCTGTTTCGGCTCCCGCGCTTTACAGTGAGTACAGACGGGTACACTGGTACACCGTCTGTATCACTTAACTTGGCTCGATACCCTCCTCCCCACCCCTCTCACGGTATCACCAGGGGCACGGAGAGTACCCACATGCCAGCTTCCTGCCCCCCCCCTATCAGCAGGGTGGGGTGTCACTGACGCCTATCCCTCAGTAACAGGGGCACTAATGGGAGTCACATACCGGCTTCCCTGGGTCTTCTCCTCCTCCTATGATGAAGGTCACGGGTAGTGGTTGCCAGGTGCGCTCCCTCTAAGGACGGCGTCGGTATATATTTCCGGCCGTAAATGAGATCTCACCTCAGCTCTGCAACAGCAGTATAAGTGGGAAAGCACAAAGCAGCTCAAGCCCATCACGCACAGCCACATATGCCACATAAGTGAGAAATAACATCACTGTCAGAGAAACTACGTTCCCACACACTTTTATGTTACTGAGAATGATTCTGTGTGTATACATAAGGGGGAATATAGGGCCGTCGGGACACAAGCTGTTCACTTATATCACGCTATTCAGGCCACGTTCGGCAATTTCTATTTGGGTTTGCTGGAGCACTATTAATCGCTTTGTTTTCCCTTAAGTTTGGATGAATTCCATCATTTAGTTTTAACGATTTCGGGTGGTTAAGTCATATCGCCACCTGGTGGCCTGATTGTGTAATGTCATATGACGTGATTATGTTTAAACTAGTATTGCTGGCTGTAGTAAGGTTCGGCTACATTCCAGCCATTCGTGTAAACGATTTTAGGTTATTTAAGTCATATCGCCACCTGGTGGCCGGTTTATGTAATGTCATATGATGTGATTATGTTTAAACTAGTGTTACTGTCTGAAGCAAGGTTCGTCTAAATTCCTGCCATTCGTTTAAACATTTTCAGGTTGTTTATGTCATATCGCCACCTGGTGGCCTGATTATGTAATGTTATGTCCCTAGTTTTAAGTCAAATGGGCTTTAACATCTCGCTTTTTAGGTGCCTTGGTCATGCAGGACGGTTGCTTTTAAAGCACTGCAAATCCGTCTCCTACCTCCTACCAGCCATATTTTCATTGCTCATCTATAGATTCTGGTAGGTTTTCCGGTTATTGTTCGGGTCCACAATCTGGGCCACTCACATATTCTGTACGCACAGATACTCCCCTTATTTTACTGGGTTGCAGCATGTATCTACTGCCAACCTCTCGCTCCTATTTTTCTGCTTATAGTCTCGTCCTGACTCAAACTTTTTCAGGCACGCTTTCACACCCCCGTCCTTTCTATTTAGAGTAGTACTGGCTTTTTGAGATTTAGGTTACCCAACTAGGTTTCTGTTTTCCGGTCTTAATCCATACGTTAGTGGTCCCGCGAGGCCAACACCCATCCTCATACTCGGAGGTATACGTCCCTTGGCCCAAATCATAGGTAGCCGCCTCACATTGTTGCATAGGGAGGGCCTCCCATGTCACTCCCATTCTATCTTATGCTTTAGTTGCCACCGAGAGGCCAACACCCCGCCACAACGTTTCCGTGGCCTTAAAAAATCCCCTCGGGCCAACTCATAGTTAGCGCCTCTCACGCCGCTTGGCAATTAGTAGGGACTCATCTGTCACGTTAAGTTAGCTTAATTCTTTGCCACTTGGCTTCTAGCTAGCCTGCCAGTACACGGCCCCTTCATCTCGCTTATAACAATTGAGTTACATATATATTATTTGTTATGTATCAAGTTCCGGAGGGACTGGTGGTTCTAGTTCAGGTAGGTTCTTACATGTTTTGTTCTCTTTATTCCCGGGCTCATGCTACATCCATGTGTACGGATATAGTTTTCCTAAAACCTCACCACACTGGCATGAATGTCACGTTATTGGTTATACTTACAATACCGTCTCTCACAGCATTTGGTTAAATTTATCAGCTAAGGCTGACTCAAGGGTTACACGTGGGTTTAGTACATTTTGACGCTGGGACACTAGAATGCAATAATTTGTAACCGCTTTAACAGACCAAGAGTTAGTGTGTACAGTTATAAGGGCGGAACTAGATCAAGGGTTTGGTTCCCCTCCTTTTCACATTAGGGAGAACCAACCCCATAAGACGGTCACGGGGAACACTTCGCTTAAACCCTGTCCAATCATAAACGTATCCACTATTCCCAGTCTTCATTCCCTCGTACCCTCCGACGAACTTTCCTTACAATATGCCGCTATCACCTATGCCATTTGGGCCATCGGGTGACTGGTACAGACGCTTGGCTCTAAGAAACGGACGTTGTCGATGTTTACATTACTTCCCTTTCACCCTTCACTAAGGCAGCTGCACGGCATTTAAGTGACTAGGGCTTTATTATTTCTCACAACTCACTTTGGCTCCATGAGCAGCCCCAGAATCTTTGCTACTTGACTGATACTTTGTGTTGGTTATGGCTTAATATGTACAGGTGTCCATCCGTTATTTCTACCTGGACAATTTCCCCATGATTAAGACCAAGGCACTCCCCCCTAGCAGCCTTACACACATGTTGTTTTTTGAGTCCCGGGCTACCCTAGTCTCCCCTCACAAGACCTTAGGTCTTGCTAACACCACACAATTTTGACTTAATCCACATACAAGCTAGCCTTCCCCAGGACATAGATTGAGTGCACCCTATCACGCATTTGAACTCTACTTGCAACCTCGGTCTTGCAACCGCGAGGAACTTCAAGTATCTGCAGGGGTCATTCAAATTTGCCATTAGAATCATTCCACAGGGTAGATTCTTCATTTCCCGGTTACTACTCTTTATTCTCACGACTCACTACAGACACATCACGTATCACGTTAGACACTCATGCAACCTCTAATTGCTTATGTGGCGCTTTCCTCAAATACTGGAAAGGGTGAGCATGTTTATTCCTCCCTCTCTGACTTTTCAACCACCGTTCGAACTGATGCAGCGGCAAACTCTGGTTTTGCGGCCATCGGAGGGGATAAATGGCGTTGGGGGGTCATGGCCCACAGACGTTAAGTCTATTTCGGCCTTGTTTGAATGATATCCTATCATGACGGCTACCGTTGCCTGGGGACCAATATGGCCGGTCACTCGATCAGATGTTATTCACATACACCTAGCCACATGCAAGGACATTCTCATGGATTAAATGTCTGTTTTAACCTTGCACGTCCCGTTTCTCACCTTACACTTTTAGTCAACACTAGAAATTATACGATAGTGTGTTCACAAATTTTCACTAAGTCTATAGTGGAGTTCAAGTTCTTTGACATGTTTGAATGGAATCTATTTTAGGTTCAATTATTTTGCCACCTTAACTTAAATTATCATTTAACACATTAAACGGTACCTTACCGATATCCAACACCACATGCCCATACGACACCCCAACAATACAGGATTCCTTTCATCATATCTGATGAAGACCTACTGAAAGGAATTCAAATTCAAGACACACGTACCATCTCAAAGGCTACCCATCCACACAACATATTTCATTCACTATCTGACTTAGTAGATTCCGCTCCTGTTGAGCACATGACCAATACGACAATCAAACGGCCATACATCTAGCACGCTATGGGTTCTTACATCCCAATGAATTACCACTAGGAATATAACTACCACTGAATACCTGGGAACAGCTGATATCCAGACAACTTAGATCATTGGGTCCTATCTCTGCATCAGTCTATACCTATCCCTATAGCACATACAGTCACAATACCCCTATTACCTACTCTAAACAATGGTGCCCTGTAAATTTCTGGGTACTTATGGCACTACTTTCCAGATAGAACCACTCCAACCATTATCAGAACTTCATGGCTCCATTCTTACAGCATAATAAGTCATGCTTCATGTTCACATACTGTTAACTAGGCTCGGCATAATACAAACCTTTCCTCAGGACACTCCTTCCGCATAGGGGCAGCATCCTCAACTTCCTCCAACCACATTCCAGCTCATATCATCGGGGCTATGGGACGCTGGAAAGTCTCCACCTAGACTCTTTACATTCCGGATCCAGTTAAAAACTTAAGGCAAGCTTTTTCGTGACTTGTCAGAATAAACGATGGTTGGTATATGATTAATTTTGTATGATATTCTTCTTTTTGCCCACTTTTATTACAGGCCTACTGCTCTGTCGGTTCCGGCACACCACAACCGACTGGTGTCATTTGAATATGTCTAGTGGTTATAATATGCTATGTTACACTCATTACAATCATTACGGCTAGATTGCCCCGACTACAAATGTAAGGCCTTGGCCTGTAGTTGTGGGAGGGGCTGAATTCCCTTAAAAGGGCTGCCAATCCTCTCCCACCTTACCGTGGACAGTCTGGCGAGTCACCCCTCCCACCGCTCCCTCTATTCATATCACCCTCTAAGGTGGGCCCACTTTTATTACAGGCCTACTGCTCGGTCGGTTCCGGCACACCACAACCGACTGGTGTCATTTGAATATGTCTATTGGTTAGAATATGCTATGTTACACTATCATTACGGCTAGATTGCCCCGACTACAAATATATATATATATATAAAGAAAAATAAAGAATTTCTTGCACTCACGCTATATTGTCCCTTGTGTGCCGGGCGCTAAGCCAGGGCTTGGTTATCCAGGTATCCAAAGAGGTAGCAGCACTCAAGGACTTTAAAAGTTCTAGTCTTTATTAGTTCATATTAAAAAAAATTACGGGCCAAACGTTGATCGTGATTTTTTTTTAATATGAACTAATAAAGACTAGAACTTTTAAAGTCCTTGAGTGCTGCTACCTCTTTGGATACATATATATATATGAAAAGGCTAGTGAGAAATTAATGCTCATGTCATTTGTTTATTTTGTTAAATGCCAGTTTCCCCAATAAAATGTCTTCTGCAGCCGCTAGGACACAGTTTATAAAAAAAAACAAAAAACTGAAGGGCAGTCACTGATGCTACTGGTTATGTGGGAAAGCTTTCTTCTTGTCAAGGTGGAAGGATTGCGTTCTTACATTTTGTAATAAAAAGTCAAAAAATTACAATCAATCATTCTAAGTTCTCTTTTTTTTAAATTCAAGACAAATAATAAACTAACCTTGTCAACTCAGAATTGGTATTGTAACAGCCTGTACAATAATGGTCCTCTTTTTTGATGCTGTTCTGTGTGTCTGAAGGACCTTCTTGATTTTTTGGTACCAAAATTTGAAGCTGAAAAATTCAGCCAACCCCAATTTTCATTTTATGATGAAGTATTTAAAAAAAAAAACTTTTTTCACTCTCTGGGAGTTTAATAAATACATTCCAATGCATTCCCTTGATTAGCTCCATGGGAATGTACATATTTAAAGCTACCATCCCCTTCCTTGTAATTAGATCATTTCAAAATAGAAGCAGTGGAGAGCTCTTCTCTGTACTGCTTCCTTACTCCAATGGATTAAATTAACTCTGCATGCTTAGTTTGAGAGAGATATCTCCCATACTAAGTAACAAATAAAAGCCTATGGGAGACCACATATATCTTCTATTAATCTAAAGGAGGTTTTAAACTTCTCTAATGCCCCCACAATTCATGTCACAGGTAAGGGCTGGTCGTAACAGCAAGAAGCCAATAGATACACAGTCACTAATGCTATAAATTAGGATATCTGGTGAGGTTAATTGGGGGAAGGGTAGAAAAGTAACTAAATGTACTTTGTTAAACTTTTCTTAGGGGGGCAGCCCAATAATCTAAACATGTAGTTAAATAGGTAGAAACGCTTGTATTTCTAATGTTAGAGAGTTTCTTTAACAATAGATCTAAAAAGAATGTAAATATTATTTTAATACTGCTTAACTATTATATCATCCATCTAAAATGAAATTGTGATATAATTACAAACATAGACTCTGTACATATCACAGGTATATTTGTGCAGTTGTTCTTTATGCATTATAAAAATAATAGAAAAGAAGAGAATGCTAGATTTCAATATTTTTTATTAATTTAACAGTTGTATAGCGTAGTATACATTATAAAACAGTTACCTGAATACCAAAACATAGAAGTAAGAAAAAACATGAAATAACCAAGCATGATACAAAGAAATTAATCCCGAATCATAAGTGAGTGCGTTTTGTTTTGGAAAAAAAAAATATTTGACATTTATTTTAAGCTAAGGAGATGCACTGCTTTCATGTAAACACCAATGACGTTGTGGGAATAGTCCAATCTCTAAGCTAATTAACTTTGTATGGTAAATTGTAAATACAATGCATATAAATAGAACATTGCTATCTTAACTACTTAAGGAGTGAAGTTAATCTTTGTGTTAATGATTGAATAACTTTTAACATTATTGATATGTGTCTGTTCCACCATAATTTCACTTGTTTATGTACTTATATGTATTAAAACCCTTTTTGTAATAAGAGATAAATCAATCTTAAGAACCGACCTCGAATATGTAGTGCAATTTTGGTCATCAGTTGAAGAAAAATATTGCAAAACTATAAAAAAAGTGCAGAAGGGAGCTAAAAGATTTTTTTAGGGGAATGGAAAAAGTAGTTATACACAAAGTCTACAAAAACTGCATTTGTCTTCTTTAGAAAAAAGGTGTATCAGGGTAATATGATAGTTCTATACATATGTAAGCCTCACATTAAAATTTAAGGTTACATTAACATTTTTCACATGATTTAATATTGTTGGCTAATTTTCTTTTCAAAATATTAAAATATATAATTTCTAAAATATATATTAATAAATATTTAAATAGTATAATATTAAAAAAGTTTCAAAATGGGGGGCGTGACCGACTGTGTAGCAAGCAAGATGTGCTTGAGAGGAACTCTGAACCAGAGGCCCAAATAAAGAGGGATTAACTTACCTGAACGGCTCCCACGAGCACCGAGACACCCACCCCCAAACAGTAGACCAAATGGGGCGAAAAAACAAAAAAAAACACGAACCGGAGACCCGTACAATGCCTGATATCAGAGGAGAGGCAGAGTGAGGATGAGGCCGCAGAGGCCTCACAAGAGGCGGAACAGCCCAAGGCGAATACCCTAGCGAGCGGCACTACCAGGGAGTCTGACATCCGATGCAGATTCAGCACCATTAAATGCCTCCTGACTGAAATGAGGCAAATATGGAAGGTGGACCTACGGGCAACACAGGTGGAAATTGACAACCTGGGTAATAGGCTCACGGAGGTGGAGTCCAAAGATGGAGAGAGGGAGACAGCTGCGGACTGCCCAGCAGGTCCAACACCTGTCCAAGACTGGGATAGTACTAGAGTCCAGACACCAGAAGAAAAACATCTGCATCACAGGAGTACCGGAGCGGATCACAGGGGATGACCTCCTGCCCTTCCGGCACCGCATGCTGACCCACATGGGGGCCAAAACTGGAGTAGCCTCAGAGATGGTGACGACCGCATTCCGGATCAGAAAAGCCGCCTCAGCCCCAGCGGAGGCACAAAGAGACATAATTGCATTTACCAAGAACATTGTGGCCAGGTCCGTATTATGGCACGCTCAAGAGAACTGAAAACTGTGAACCACACACATAGTCGAGACACAGATCTCTAGGCCAGCAGGCAGCTGATCGTCACAAAGGTCCCCGAGCGAGCAAGCAAGTAAGGGAGGACCAGTACTTGTAATATACCAGCAAGTGAGATACGTTGGACACTGTATATAGTTCCGCACACACATCTCAGAGGCCATGACCCATAATAGACTCTTAGCCAGAATATAGAGAGACATCGCCCAGTCATAGCCCACACAAATAGACAGGACAACAGGACAGAGGTCCCAAGGATAAGTTAACCCTTTACTGTATGGTACCGAGATACACAGCATGTTATTATATTATGAACACGCAGATGAAGATAATGTATCACAGATGGACCAATGTTGGTACCCTCTGTCACTTTTCACTTTCATATTATGACACAGTTGTATTTCAGTGAATGGAAATTCAATAAAATACAAATAAAAAAAAAGTTTTAAAATATGAAACCATTTTAAAAGTTAGCAGGATGTGAAATCCTCTACCAAATTCTATAGATATTTATTTATTTATTTTAAAAAAAGGTTATAATTAATGTGTATGTTGGTTGTTGATGCATGATTGATCCCCCCCAAAAAATTGGATTGCTATTATAGAAGTATTACAGTTTTTTTTTTTATTATTCTTTATTTTTGTTGTGCATGTTAATTGCAAAGATTGCTCAATTTACACTGTATAGGTGGCACGTGATTAGATTATCAAAGATGGTAAGTGTACATATTTGACAGCACATTTTTTATATAATGAACGATTGGAGACAAGTGTAGCATAGTGCAGATTGGCGTAATCAGTATAGTAAAAGGTAAGCAGGTTATATGCACTAAAGGTAAGTGGACAGGAAATAACTGTAGAGGACAACAGGTAGCTTATTTACTAGTAAAACTCCCCAGAAGCCCCCCCCCCCCCCCAACAGGCAGTAGGAATAGGTGAGATCGGCAGGCTTACTGCTGGTAATTGCTATCAGCAGGTAAACAGTGACACAGCATTATGGTTAGTCATGACCCTCTGGGGGCCCAGAACATTCCCTCTATGGAGGTCCAGGTTGTAGGCTCAGAGTTGCACAGCCACATTGTGGAAATTGGGTGAGTCCCATGTAGGTATCAGGGACTTCCTCGAGGGGCTGTAAAGTCCAGCTTGATCGGGTAGGTCTCACCCCTGAAGGTACCGGCTCCATGCTCTGCAGCCACGTGCCACTTGGGCCCAGGTGCATCAAAAGTTGTCCTCCTCATGCACAGTCACCACTCGCAGGATTGCTGTGCTGGTTCTCTCAAGAACGCTTTAAGCCTTGCCCAGAGTAACTTCATGCAGGACTGCAACGGTGTCCCCAAAGTAGTGACACGCGGCGTTCGCCATCTTGTACATGCTAGTTGCGTGTTCAGCAGGTATGCCGCGTGGAAATGAGCAGTGAGGGGAGCCTCTAGAGGGTAGATCGGGATCACCCCCACTGGTTCAGAAGGGCCGGGGGATGGGACATCACTCGTCAGCGCAGGTCAGGAATGGAGATCAGCTGCTTCTCCATTCCCCCAGACTCACCAGGCCACCCAGCCTGCTCTTGGTGTGTCTGAAACGTGGACGGGGCATCAAACAAGCTCCAATGTCATCCACGATGGGTTCAGGAGTGCCCCAAATTTATTAGGGGTCATTAAGGATGGTATATATTTTGTTAAAAATGTTTTTTATAAGAGTTTGTACCGGAGCCCATACACGATGAGTGGGTATGGCATGGCAGGCAGGTCCAGCTCTCTGAGTTATTACAGATTTTTTTTTTTTTTTTTGCATAACTGGTGTTTATTTTTGTAGCAAATGGTGTTGCCTTATTTAGGATCAACAGCATAAAAAGAAGTGTTTAATCTCTTAACGATCACATCACATTCTATGTCATCATGCTCTGAAGAACTGTAATGCCTGTTGACATCATAGACCATCATGCATTAAATGTACCAGCAGGGTTAAATCCCTTCTGGTATCAGGGAGCCCAAGGTATCATTGAATATCTAAAGGTCTCTTCTGTCAGCTGGTTCCACAGACTGACAGTTGAGCTATGTGCAGCTCTGAAAGTCGGTACGTATAGTCCCAGGATGAAAAAGACCCTAATGAAACTAATAAAATGTGGTTTTATTTAAAATGTTTCAATTTTTTTATGTTTTATTCAGATTTAGCAGTGTATAATATATATGGCATCAAGAAACACCCCTTTTATGTTTTAGGAAGAACTGTTATATAATATGTTTGATAAAATGAATAAATAAAATAGTAAAATATCCTCCTTATGTGTGCTTGAAAGGAAACTGATGCCTTCATAAAGCAAAAATGATGACTATGACTGTATATGGACATAAGGCACGCACAGCCTTTGATACTGTTACATTAGGCATACCATCATATATTATCAGATCAAAACAATTACCCTGTGTCTTACAAAGAACTTATCACACCTCGTCAAACATTTACTTAAACGTTGATTCTAAAGTCAGACCATGATGGACTGACCTCTATAACATTAATGGAATATTTAAAAAGTATATATTGTGTATATTTAAACTAGAGTAGTCATTAAAAAATGTGCAAAAATATAAGTTTTCATGCATCTTGGATCATCAATAAAGAAATTAATCATTTGTATATATTTACCTCACACTACGTGGCACAATTAATTATAGGGCTGGCATACATTTTTTTTCCGGGATTGCTTTTTATCCCAGTCCAACCCTGTGTACACCCCTTCATGGCGATGGCTTTCCCTGATGGCAGTGGTCTCTTTTTAGCAGGATAATGCACCTTGCCTCATTCCAATAATTGTTCAAAAATGGTTTGAGGGACAAAGAGTTCTAGGTGTTGCCTTGGCCTTCAAATTTCTCAGGTCTCTGACTGAACATCTGTGGGATGTGCTGGAACAACAAATCCCATCAATGGAGGCATCACCTCGCAAGTGAGTTTAGAGTTCTTGAGGATTCCATGTCTCAATGCATCAGAGCTGTTTTGGTAGCGCGAGTGGGACCTACACAATATTAGGCAGGTGGTTTTAATGTTGTGGTTGATCAGTGTATGGCACGATTCCCCTAACAGGTTTTCTGGTACATGTCTATAATAGTACTGTCACTGGCTCAAACTGTTTACCCTGGCTAATCAGTCTTAGCCATGGTAAATTTTCCTGTGTTATACATTTGTTGTGCAAACAGTATAGTAAACAGTGTTTATTATTCAGGAAATATACTATTTGAAATATAATTCTCAAACAAGCAAACACTTGGTATGTAGTGTGTGCTAAATCGTATGCTTAATGGAACTCTTCAGTTCTCCACAATCTTCTTTATATTAGAGTATTTCACAGCCTGCAAAAGTACATATATCTGACTTATTCAACTGAATCATTAACCACAAAATAAAATTATTTATTTATTGAACAAGTTCCACAGCAGGGACCCTGCTACATGGCAGGGACAAAATTAGCTGTATAGGTAGACACCATGAGCTTGCTATACACTTCAGATGCAAACAATTCCTCTGGGGATTTTATAACAAGCATTTTATATATCTCCTTTATGTTTCCTAACACGTATTATAGTAAAACTGATATTCAATATTATATTATTCTTTCAATCGGCAAATTAAAAACAAGGACATATTAGCCTGTTTACATAATTTTCAAATTGTGGTTATATAATTGGGAATTAAACATACAAATATTAACTCTACTAAAATATCATGTTTTGTACAATCAGCACAACTTGGACAAGTAGTGCTAGTTATGTATGAACATATTCCCTGTAGTATAGTAATTCAGAATATAATTATAAAATCATTTATTTTAAGCTGAAAAAAACCCGGAAAGGATCGAATGCACTAAATAGTACCATTCTAGTCCTTATTATTTTTTTTTTTTTTATTCTTTATTTTCGTATTGACATGAAGATACAGACAGTTTCCAGGAAAAAATCGACATTGAGCTTGAACATTTGCAAAAATAATCCAAATACCTCTGAAAGGTACAAGCCTCGCTATCTTATTGTATGTATGAGTGCAATAATCAGCCTGATTTTCCTTGTATGGCTAATGCATACTTCCCTTAGTCGTCTCTATAATCGCTTTGTCACAGTCAATACAGTTTTGGTGTTTAACATAAAACGTGAAAATTAACATGTAAAATAAAGGTGTCTAGCACAGTTGATGTATGGTGACCCATATGTCCCTTCTGGGGCCTCTGAGTTCTGGATCCACTCCATGTAGTATTGGATGCCGTGATTGGGCTCAATATCTTTGTACTTCCAGCTATATAAATGCCTGATCACTAAACTACACCGATACCCCCTTTTTATTATGTGGTGGGATCTCAAGATCGCTCATTCACTTGGTAGGTACTAATGGTGGGTCTCTCTTCTGCCCTTTCCCTTCCGCCCATATAGGCATAATGGATTGGATTCTAGTCCTTATTGACAGAAAAGCAGCTACTTATTGTTTAAGTAAAACTATCCAGTTGTCTTAGTTAAGACAGTTAAAGGACCACTCCAATTAAGATAGAGATTAGATATGTAGATAGATAGATAGACACATAGATACATAGATAAATAGATACATAGCTAGATAGCCAATAGCTTTGCAGGCTACTTTACCGACAAGATTGAACAGCTAAGGAAAGAATTCTCACCACCTTCCCGCTCTCTTTCTCAACCACATCTAGGTCATGCCTTTCCTATCCTTCAGACTTTCTCCCAGGCTACTGAACAAGAGGTGGCTGTGCTTCTCCTTTCCTCTCGACCCACCACTTCTCTGCCTGATCCTGTCCTGTTTCACCTAATCTGATCTCTCTCCTCTTGTCTTGTGCCTTTCTTAACAAACATCTTCAACTACTCTCTCTTCTAATGTTGGCCCTGCTTCCCTTAAACATGCTACTATAGTACCCATCTCAAAAAAACTCTTGACCCGTCCTCCCCTTCTAACTATCGTCCCATATCCCTGCTCCCTTTTTCCTTAAAGCTTCTGGAAAGACTTGTCTTTACCCATCTAACTTGCTTCCTCAATTCCAACTCTCTCCTTGACCCTCTTCAGTCTGGCTTCTGCCCCCTCCACTCTACTGAGACTGCTCTTATCAAAGTTACTAACAACCTAATCGCAGCTAAATCCAAAGGGCACTACTCTTTACTAATTCTTCTTGTCTGCTTGCCTTTCTTCAATCTGATTGGATGTCCTCCTGCTTTTTAAAAACTCAATCTCTCTAAAACTGAACTCCTTGTCTTTCCTCCTCCTAATACTGATCCTCCTCTTTCACTCTCCGTTCAAGTGAGTGGTGAGTCAGTCCATCCTTACAAGCGTGCTCTCTTGGCATTATACTTGATTCTGGCCTCACATTTGAGCCTCACAACCAGTCTGTTACCAAATCCTGTCGATTCCACCTTAAAAACATAAGGGCCTGCACCCGCCCCTTTCTTACACAAGATGCTACCAAGGAGTTTGTCCATGCTCTAGTAATCTCTTACATGGATTAATGTAACTCTCTCCTAATAGGTCTTCCCACAAGTCGTATTGACCCGCTACAGTCTGTAATGAATGCTGCAGCTAGACTGATTTTCCTCTCCTGTCGCTCCTCTCACACCTCTCCCCTCTGTCAGTCCTTACATTGGCTTCCTGTATCCTATAGGAGTCAATTCAAGGTACTAATCCATACCTATAAAACACTGACCAATTCTAGCCCATCCCATATTTCTTCACTGATCCGCAGGTATGCCCCTTCTCGGTCTCTCCGCTCTGCCCATGACCTTCTCCTGTCTGCTGCTCGCACCCATACTGCCAACTCACGCTTGCAGGACTTCTTGTGGGTGGCTACTTTCCTTTGGAATAGCCTGCCTATGACCAACAAGCTCTCCCCTAGTCTTCAATCATTTAAAAAGTGCCTCAACAGCCATCTCTTTAGGAAAGCTTTAGGCCTCTTAGAGTAACCTCCACCTTGCTCTCTCCTAAAGGGCAGCACTCTATTTTCTCCTCCAGCTCTGCTTCACTCCACCTTGTTGGATTGCTACCTCCTGTCCTGTTGGGTTTTATGCCCAACCTCCTATAGACGCTAAGCTTATTTGTAATTGTCTCATTTATTGTTAAATCTCCCCCTTTGATAATATTGTAAAGCACTACTGAATATGCTGACACTATATAAATACCAGTAATAATAATAATAATAATAGATGGATAGATGGATGGATGAGTCATCTTGCGTAAAATGCACACTTTTGACAGATGTGTTCCTTTGCTAGTTTAGAAAAACTGGGCCCCTCTTTATACCTACCAGTAATTCAATCCCACGGCAGACTCCTCATTGCAGTCTATTCTTTCTGCTGTGATATCCTTAGCCTTGATGATCTGTAGCCAATCAAATGCCTGTTGCGCATAGGTGACCGTGATCTGCAAGTTTAGTCCTTCCCTCAGGAGTGGAGAGAGATTAACAAGAATTATTCACAGTCCTTTTTAATTTAATGCATCAGACTATTTTTTTTCAGGAACATTCATTGATCAGCCAGTACATTGTGAATTGATTGAAAGGGATTTAATTCCAAGATCATTTAAAAGGGCTTTAACCCCAAGCTCATTTGAAATTTGGAGGTGGGTTTGCAGATTTTTCAAGATAATAGATCTAGACAATATTTTCTAAAATGTGGCCTCTGAAGTGTTGCATATAGAAAAAAAATATTGTTTTCACAAAAAAAAATTTTGAAAAACAATTATGTATTATTACATTGAAAGTACTGTATGAAAAATTAGTAACAGTGATCCACGTTCAGACATCACAAAGCAAAAATATAATTAAAATAACTCATATCAAAGTCTGCAATTTTTGCAAAACTAATTCTCCATTTCCATCATCTTGATATATTAAGTTCCCTAATGCATATCTGAACACTGCAGTAGCGCTATTGGCATGTTTAAAAATGCAACTAAGACCATGGATTTATTCCCTAGTTAACACATTACAGACTGTAGGTCAAATCAAATGAGCTGAAAAAAATTTCCACACCGTCCAACTCTTTTTTTTTTTTCTTCAATACTTATTCATCTCATCATAATTCATGGCTTAATGTCAATGAATAAACCCATCTTCTTTCCCACAGGGTTTTTAGATGTGCATCACAATACAAATAAATGCCATCATTTATTTAAGCTCCATTGTCACGTTGGAATTTTTTTTTTCAGTAAAACTTGGAAGTGATTAGAGCTCCTTCTTTATTTTCCCAGTTCCTGTGAATGATGACTGATGGGAACATGAGCAATTAATGTCATATAAAATCTATGGATGATCCAGCAGTCTTGCAAGGCCTTTCATAGACTCCTCTTTTGTACTCGTGTGAACACAATATGGATGTGGACAAATAAAAAAGACATAAGCTAAATACACATACAATCAAAAGCCATAGCAATCATGGAAAGGGACAGCATCAGGCAAGATTATCTCTCTAAATACTCTCCAGCCAGCACTGATACGCCACCATATAAGTATAAATAAAACCTTTGATGAGGTGTTTGCAAAAATTAAAATAAAAAATGTGGTTTTGTATATTTTAGTTAGTGTTTTTGGACCAGATTGATGAATAACAAGTATAATTAGGATATATTGTCAAACTGTTTAAAGAACTTTAACTCTTAAATATCTTGTCTAGAGCAGTGTTACTATCTATTAGCATTCCTACTTTTGTGGCACATAGTTCCATTGATGTGGATATATATAGTGGTTATGGTGCCAGGAGTGCCCTAGTGTATACCAATGGGAGCAGTCAAACTGTTCTTACTTGGGGTCCACCGGGGCTGCTCCTAGCCTCCTCTCAGTCTCGGGAGAGCCAGAAACTCCTGCTTAAAAGATTCTGTTAGCTCTCCTGAGCTAAGCCCTGCACTAATCACTCTCAACCAATGAACTAAGATCTTCTGGCTGAGAGTAGGCTGCAGTGAAGTTAGAGAGCGGTGCCCGATGCATCACAAGTAAAAAGTCAAACCGTCACTAAACAGTTTGACTACTTAAAATAGAAATAATACGGCACTCAAAAATATCAATGTAACTACAAAAATGAAAATATCTTTTATTTTTTTTAGTTACATAGTTACATAGTTATATAGCTGAAAAGAGACTTCCGTCCATCAAGTTCAGCCTTCCTCACATTAGTTTTTTGCTGTTGATCATAAAGCCAAGCATTCGCCAAAAAGATTGAAAGACCTGAGAGTACAATTGCATAGATAAATATGGTCAAAACGTGGAAATGAGAAACAACAGTAAAATGTAGAATATAAAAAAGCCAATACACACTACCATTTTTACAACTGCAGATAAGCCTAGCATATAGCTCTGGTATTGCTCCATTCAAAATTTATAGCACACAATATAATACTAAATGTTCTACTCCCATTGTTTTAAGCAGTTTAGTATTAAATGCAGATGTCCAGAAATAAATGTACAATAGGAGAATTGTTTTACATGTTTCCAAGTGTAGCCATTAAGATGTCCTCATAGATATGGTTATTTATTCCAAGCAGTTTTCAAACTGTAAAAATCAAAAGAATAAAATAAGTAAAAAATATCCAAAGCAAAAGAGTCCTTTGAAAAACCTGTTGGTCAGTATTGAATCAGTGAATCAGCTTGCCCAGGCATATGGTAATGACGTTCATATAGCCTTGCAAAAATCATCAGGTAAAAAAAAAAATTAAAAAATTAAAAAAATAGAAATTAAGGAAGAATTAAAAAAAAACACAGAAAAATAAGCTGTAGTCGAAAAACATTCCTTAATAATCGCTGATAAGCTGATGGGATCTCACTCCATCCAAGGAGACAGTGGCTGTGGCATGAATGAGGATGCTTCTGGAGTCCCTGGACCCTGGAGTAGTTGTGTGTGAGGTAAAAGTTGATACTCTTTTTCATAAGGGAAGCATGCAGGGATCCCAATCCGGGGCTGTGCACTCAGGGCCGATCTGATTCTTGTTCTGAAAGAAAAAAAAAATCTGTTATAATTTTTCTATCAAATTTTGTCTTGTTTGTGAATAAACATTTACCTTACCACAATGTAATAAACAAACAACAAATACAGCAAAATAAATTAAAATCTTTTCATACAGCGAGGATAAAGAAATAATTAATAAATAAACTCCAGAACTCCACCACTATTATCATCATCGTGTGTGCAACTGCCAAAAATACTCCACATCACACTGAAAGATATGGAAATTAAAACGGACAAAATTAACCAGGAGAAGTGGAGCACATTAAAGTTGAACCAAGCGAGTGAAGTTTATATTATAAAGGACAGTGAAAGAATTTGGAAATAGCACTGGCTATTTAACCATTAAGATGTACTAACAGAATAATGCATTTAGTTTAAAAATTCAACAAATATGACCTCTCACAAACACAAAACTATTAGATTATTCTGTCAAAATTCCTAAATCATCACTGCAGCATAATGCTATATTATCACGTTACCTATTGTCGTGTTCCTTGCAACATGTATTTGTTTGAAGGGTGAGTATTACTTACCTTTCAGCTCTTATCGCGTCTGTCTCCATATTTGTGCACCACCGCTTTGGCTAAGATCATCCGTGTAGATGGCCTCAGCCAGTCCAACGTTTCCCGTAGAGAATCATTAGGAGACTAGTGTACATGAGCAGGAAAACACTGTGCTGATCTAATCAAATGGACTCTGTTAAATACCTGAATTTAACTTGGATGTTGGGACAAAAGCTCTTGTAGTGTGACAGTCACTAGAGGCTTGTTAACCCTGCAATAATAAACATTGCTGTTCCTGCAAAACAGCAATGATTTCAGTTGCAGGGTTAACACTACCGGAACATGACACTAAGACCAATGTATTGAGCTAGGGTGGTCTGGGTGACCATAGTGTCCTTTTAATTCTGTTTGCCTCCATTCTTTTTCAATGGGTTGTTTATACCAACTTCATGATTCCGATTTACTACTTGACCCATTTCTATATAGTTTATACTTGCTGCAATCCATTGAAATTCTCTAACCAATATGAGCATCACTGCTGAATCCTTGTGCCACCATTTTCACTCTTTCAGTGTTTCCTTTTCTGACTCTTCCTTCTCTCCATTACGACCTTAAAAAAGATATCAAACAGGACTCTATAGGGTGTCTCCTATTTTAAATGGCACACTTATAATGTATTTCAGATTCCCATAACATCTATATTCTCATAACTGATTTCCCCTCTTGATTAGTATCCCAAGCTCCCACTCCCTAACCCTTCATGTATATCCTAATGCAAGTAAATTGTCATATCAAAAGTCCCACTGCCTTGGGGTAAGTTTTGACTCATACCCAATCAACTTTCAAATCCTACTTCCTGTTAGTAAAGCAATTTGCAATAAACATACTGTTCCACCTCCCTCATCCTGGTTATTGCAACTCAATCATCATTACTGTAAGATTTAACCCCTTTGCAAACCATTATGAATGCTGAAGCCAGTGTTACTACCGTACCTGCTGCTCTTCTCTCAACTTATTACTTTGCCAGTATATACAATGGACTCCTATATATTTCATAATGTACTCAGAATAATAAGCAAATATGTCCCATCACAGTCACTGAATAGTGGCAGTGATTCTATCTGGCCCTCTGTTCACCTTCACCCCAGCTTTTATCTTCAAGACACAATGACATTGATTTACTCTGCTTATTTAAGCTTCCTTTTTTACTATTACTATTCAATAAACAGAGTAAACCTTCACTCTGCTGCTCTTAGACTCTTATGAAATACTGTTTCTCACCTTCCCACTAATCTCCAGTCCTCTAAAACAATGGTCTCCAACCTAGTCCTCATGGACTAGCAACAGTCCATGTTTTGTCATTATCTCCATTTGAATAAAAAGGGAAATAGATAAACCCTGGACTGTTGGAGGTCCATGAGGACTTGGTTGTGGACCACTGCCATAAAACAATGTAAGGGTTACTTACTAAAGTGAGAATTCCAAGTGAATACCAAATGAATTTAAATTTTAAGGCCAGAGTAGCCAAACTGAAAGTACAACTGACTTAGGGAATTTTTCCAGTTTGGTTATTTTGACCTGAAATTTGAAACTCACTTGGAATTCATGTGGAGTTCTCAATTTAGTAAATAACACTATCTAGATTAACCTTTAGGCTAACTTTAATATATCACTTTATAGTTATCTACATTGTTTCATCCTTTCTACCAACTATGTGGTCTAACACACTTCATATTGTAATTTTTCTGTAGTCATACATTAAAATAAATCACGAAAAACTTTGCAAACACTTTGAATTTTATACATGCAATAAGATATCCTTGAATTACATTTTCATTGTTGTGGTATTTCTACATAAAGCAAAATAAAGCACAAAGTGAATACAAAGGTTTCAGGACTGTACTGTAATGCAAAGATATTTTTTTTGTAGGATGGGGTATAACAATCTATATAGACGGATTATTGTCATTATCACATATGTATGTAAATAGCCTCAGTATATACATGTAACTATATCTTGAAGAACCTTGGACTGAGTATGCCCTTCTTAATCACATTCAACTGTTCTAGGACAGCCTACAAAAAAAAAAAAAAACGGTATGGTTATAGTAATATAATCCAGCTTTTTATCAATTCTGAGCTATTTTATATGTACGGTGATGAATGGAGCAAATTTGGAATGAAAGAAAAACTGAAAAAAAAAATACTCCAATTTTCCATAAAGTCGAGTAGAGTTTGAGACATGAGTTATTATAACAATTTGTTTGTATCCCTCTAGGTAATACAATTATAACATGTTTTGCTCTAAATATTTTTTGTTATATTTTAGTTATAACAGTTATATGTTTTTACATTTTGCAAAAAAAAATACTTATTTGAAAATTTACAGTAATATTTCTCAGGTATGCAGAATACACCTGACTCAAATGGCTAGAGTAACATTTAAAGGATGTAGGTAGTAGGATCAGGGAGCAGCGCCTGTGAAGGAATTCCCACGCTCAGAGCGATATGGAGGAGGGAAGGAAAATTACACGGATATAGTGTAGTATATTGAGTGATGGTAAATGAAGGGAAAGGAATTGCACTTACAATTTTCTGGAGCCTATACTCAGCTCCAGATATGTGCACCTGGACGGTACAATCCCCGCCTATGGATATGTAGATGGTCGTTGGATGTCCTCAAAAAGGTGGTCTCCAGTGGTGGTAGGGTATATCTCCTTTCCAATGGCAGTAGGCCGGTAGTTGAATAATTGGTGATATATAAAAAGGATAAAAGGATAAAAAAGGATAAAAACACAAAATAGTGCTCTCTGGATAATACAAAATAAAATGATAAAAACATGGAGGTATAAAATAGTAAAAAACACTAACGCGTTTCTCCTGCAAAGAGGCTTTATCAAAGTGAATACTTTGATAAAGCCTCTTTGCAGGAGAAACATGTTAGTGTTTTTTAAAGCTGTTTTATGTTACTATTTTTTTTATCTCTAATAAAGATAGCTCATTTATGCTATTGGAGCCTCCAAGCCTATCCTTTTATTCAATTTTATTTTATAATATAATTCCTTTTACTCTCACCAACACCACCACTGGAGGACTTGAAGAGTGATATCCTTGGTGGGGATCATACCACCTACGCCTACATATATTGAGCAATATCCTATTTGCTCTGCACTTGTGAGTATGCCTCCAATTTTTTTATCATTTTATTTTGTATTATTCAGAGAGCACTATTTTGTGTTTTTATCCTTTTTATATATCACCAATTATTCGAATACCGGCCTACTGCCATTGGAAAGGAGATATACCCTACCCCAACTGGAGACCCCCTTTTTGAGGACATCTAAGGACTATCTACATATCCATAGGCGGGGATTGTACCGTCCAGGCGCACATATCTGGAGTTGAGTATAGGCTCCAGAAAATTGTAAGTGCAATTCCTTTCCCTTCATTTACCATCACTCAATATACTACACTATATCCGTGTCTTTTTCCTTCCCTCCTCCATATCGCTCTGAGCGTGGGAATTCCTTCACAGGCGCTGCTCCCTGATCCTACTACCTACATCCATCGTACCACCATAAAAGAAGAGACTCTGTTTTTTGGGAAGTTTCAGCAGCCACATACTACAATTGCAAGTACTGATATTCCACCTACCCCTCCATTGAACATTTAAAGGAGTTACTAAATGAAGTATTTAATATGCTTAGAGTCGATCATGGTTATTTACTAAATTAAGAATTAAAAAATAATTTAAAATTTAAGGCCATGGTAGTTCAACTAAAAACATATCTAACTTTCACTCTAAATTCAGACTGAATTCTTGCTTTAGTTTATAAACCTATGAAATTCTTATATTTATAATACTGATGCTTCAGGCAGGATCTGCCAACCTTTAAAGAGAATTTAATATTATTCTTGCCCGAGACAGTTTCTGGAGCATGCACATTTCTTTGTAATCTACAAATCAGTCATGCACGTGTTCTATTTGGCTCTTTCAGATTCAGAATGTATTCCTGTTTGGTTACTCTGTAAGAGGAAGAAAAGTACAACATATGAAAGTGTTCACTTATCAGTAGTTATATGTGCATAAAAACCAAAGAAAAAAAAGTTACCTGCGCTCTCTCCTTAATCCCTATGTATATTTAACCCCTTAAGGACACATGACATGTGTGACATGTCATGATTCCCTTTTATTCCAGAAGTTTGGTCCTTAAGGGATTAAACAAATGGAGGTCATTTAGTTACTCCAATGGCCACTGGAGGGAATGCCCGCCTGCCAACGTCAAGGCACACCCCCCTAGACGGGTCCATTACGTCCTTGAGCTTCTGGCAAAAATATCTTTTATATACACCCCTATATACTTGTTAACCCTTAATAGGGAACACATGGGATGGGCGGCAGCATTGTAACCTAGCTGTGGGATACAAAAAGTAAATACAAATACAAAAAGAAAAGTCCTGCGCTCACTCCTATCACTCCTGGGTGGCAGCAATAACCACAGTACACATCAGCTAATACATATAGTAAAAACCCTTTTTTCCCCCTGTTTTTTTCTTTGTTTTTTACTATATGTATTAGCTGATGTGTACTGTGGTCATTGCTGCCACCCAGGAGTGTTGAGAGTGAGCGCAGGACTTTTCTTTTTGTATTTATATGTGCATATGTGCACATAATTGTATGCTATATATACATAGATATATAACATACAATTATGTGCACATATGCACATAAGTGAACACTTTCATATGCTGTACTCTTCTGTAGAGATTAAAGGACCACTATAGGAACCCAGACCACTTCAGCTCAATGAAGTGGTCTGGGTTTCTGGCCCAACTAGGATTAACCCTGCAGCTGTAAACATAGCAGTTTCAGAGAAACTGCTATGTTTACTTTAGGGTTAATCCAGCCTCTAGTGGCTGTCTCATTGACAGCCGCTAGAGGCGCTTCCGCGCTTCTCACTGTGATTTTCACAGTGAGAAGATGCCAGCATCCATAGGAAAGCATTGAGAATGCTTTCCTATGGACTGGCTGAATGCGCGCGTGGCTCTTGCCGCGCATGCGCATTCAGCCGATGATGGCGAAAGGAGGAGGAGAGTCCCCAGCGCCGAGGGAGCCCGGCGCTGGAGAAAGGTGAGTGTTAAACCCCCTTCCTCCCCCTTCAGCCCGGCAGGAGTGGGACCCTGAGGGTGGGGGCACCCTCAGGGCACTATAGCGCCAGAAAAACAAGTTTGTTTTCCTGGCACTATAGTGGTCCTTTAAGTGCACATGTGTGTAGTGAATTTATTCATGTTTATTTTTAATGTGTTTATTTGTTTTAAACACCAACAGCATTGGATGACAGAGTATTGTCATTATGACACATTTATGTAAGTAGCCTCAGTATCTACGTGCAACTGCAACTCTTTCTTAAAGAACCTAGGATTGTGTGGGCCCTTCTTCATCTCATTAGACATTAATCTACAAACTTACTGTATGGTTACAGTTCTAAGTGAACAATATTGTACTTTCTTCCATATATACAGCGCTACGGAATTTGTTGGCGCTATATAAATAATAAAATAATAATAATAATAATAATAATATATACGTAAGGATGTAGAAAGTGAAGGCAGTAGTAGTCCCAGTTGTGATAGGAGCACTCAGGGCTGTAATCCAAATTAGGTGAGTGGCTTCAACAGATTATAGGGGGGACATTTTAGATTGCTGTCCAGAAGAGTGCAGTTCTAGGAACAGCTAAGATACTGCGCAGAGCCCACAGACTCCCAGGCCTTTGGTAGAAGACCCCAGAATGAGGAATTAAACCACCCGAGCGAGGTGTGAAAATCTAAAATAAATTTTAAATGAAACGTTCATAGACCATGTGTTATGGCCATCCATTAATTTTTCTAAAGACATTTTGGCGTGCAGAAGTCATTTTTCATCTGATTTAAGAAGACCTTCTCAGACCCAGTGCGTGGGATTCCTCCAAAAGTACTGACACGTTATTGCTATTTATGTTGCTGTCGATAATCCTCATGGAACACCCTATTCATTTTCCCTTTTGAAATTAAAGAGAAACAATGGACACCCATGAATCTACCCTGTTTTTATATGACTGCCTCCTTTTGCCACCCTGTATTTTTGTAGCCTTTTCTGTCGGTTTAAATCATCTTTTTAGGAAAAAGTCATGACTATGTTCAACCTGTGCATGCTTTACAATAGCATATGTAAGAGGAATAAATAATGTTTAGTCCTGTGTTTGTGGAGATATTCACGTTGACTCGTGTTCGGGATGTTGGCGTTAAAAAGCTGGTTTAGTACTTTTTAGATTAAACTAGAGGTGAAAAAGTTTTGAGTTTGTTTAAGGCATCTTTCTTGGTGTAGTGTGGAAATATCATCACAATAATTCAATCACATGTCAGAAGAACAGTTTACCCGCACAAGCACTTTATAGTAACCTGACACTGAGGTGTTGTACGTATTGATTGTTTTACACAGCACAGTTTGTGGTTGCTCACGCTGAGATGTAGCATTTATTTATTAAATGCTCATTCTGCTAATTTCTTGAAAGAGCTCCAAACTGATATTCCCACTGTGTATTCTTGATCTTGGCTCATGGAACAGTTATAGGAACGTCTTGGAGTAGATATGAGTTGCAATGATTATCATTTCAATTTCTGTTCCTAAAGTAAAATGTAACTGCAACTCTCAGAAATCTACCCTCATTGCTAAAAACCTGGGCATTTCTAAGATTTTAAGATGTAGTTTCTCCATTCTTTCAATTTCACTGATAGATCCTTCAAATTATCTTTTGTAGAAATCCTTTTTCTTTATTTCTCTCACTCCTCCCACAAGCAGTCAGTCTTACACTCTTTTCATTACTGCTTGTTAATGTCAAAACAAACTGATTGCTAGTTATTCCCTTGCATTCTGTTCCCTGCTCAGCAACGTTTCTGAAAACTGAAACGCACACTGTCATTTCAACCCATTGATTTGAGAAAATTGTATTTGTAGATATCCACAAAGTACAAAGCAGTCATTTCTTCAATGTTGCTTCTTCCGATTAGTTCAGTGAATGGGAGTGTAATATTTTTAAGCGAACATTCCAAGTACCATAACCACTACTGTATGAGGTAGTGGTTATTGTGCCAATAGTGCCTTGGCAACCCTCCCCTATTGTGATCAAACCATTGGTTTGATTTCCTATCTGGGGTCTGTAGGGTGTCACTCCCTGTTCCCATTCAGAGGGAAGCACTTCGAAGAGCTAAACTTAGCAGTGAATATCTTAGCGTATTGGCTGAGAATGACTTAGGGTGTAACTCAAGAGAGCTAATGTAATCTCTCACTTCTGCCTACACCCAGGTGAATGCATTGCCCAGCAGCACCCAAGTACAAAGTCAAGCTGTTCTGAAACAGTTTGTCTGCTTACTATGGCGGTTTATGTAGTGTGGTAGTGGTTATGGTGCTTGGAGTGTTCATTTAATTAAACCATTCCTATTAAACAATGTGAGCAATGTTAACATTGCTTTAGATGCACTGTATTTTGAAACAATGTTATTTGCCCACCACACATATTTACTTCATCCCCCTGAGTGTATTCTTAAACAACAATTCACAACCATTACTGTGCTGCTATTGAATATATATGTCCCCTCCTTGCCGTTCTCCTTCTCAACCACACATAAATCATGCTTTCCCTACCCTTCAGACTTTCTCCCCAGCTACTGAACAAGAGGTGGCTGCACTTCTCCATTCCTCTCGCCCCACCACTTGCCCACTTGATCCTGTCCCATCTCACCTCATCAGATCTCTCTCCCCTTGTCTTGTGCCTATCCTAACACACATCTTTAACTGCTCTCTCTCTTCTGGCACTGTTCCTGCTGACCTTAAACATGCCACTGTAATACCTATCCTGAAAAAACCATCTCTTGACCCGTCCTCCCCCTCGAACTATCGTCCCATATCCCTGCTCCCTTACTCATCAAAGCTTTTGGAAAGACTTGTCTTTACCCGTGTGTCTCACTTCCTTAATTCCAACTCTCTCCTTGACCCTCTTCAGTCTGGCTTCCGCCCTCTCCACTCTACTGAGACCGCTCTTATCAAAGTGACTAATGACCTAATCTCCGCTAAATCCAAAGGTCACTACTCCATATTAATTCTCCTTGACCTCTCTGCTGCCTTTGACACAGTTGATCATTCTCTCCTCCTTCAAACTCTTCAATCACTCGGTCTCTGTGACTCTGTCCTCTCTTGGTTTTCCTCCTATCTCTCCCAACGCTCATTTAGTGTCTCCTTTTCCAAGGATACCTCCTCCCCTCGCCCTGTCTCGGTTGGAGTTCCCCAAGGCTCTGTCCTTGGTCCCCTTCTATTTTCTCTTTATACTGCCTCTCTTGGAAAACTTATTGCCTCTTTTGGATTCAACTACCACCTGTACGCTGATGACACTCAGATATACCTCTCCTCACCGGACCTCTCCCCGGCCGTCCTGCAACGTGTCACTGCTTGCCTCTCTTCCATCTCTGACTGGATGTCGTCACGCTTTCTCAAACTTAACCTCTCTAAAACTGAACTCCTTGTCTTTCCTCCTCCTAATACTGATCCTCCTCTCTCACTCTCCCTTCAAGTCAGTGATATCCACATAAGTCCATCCCTACAAGCGCGCTGTCTTGGCGTCATACTTGACTCTGGTCTCACCTTTGAGTCTCACATCCAGTTTGTTGCCAAGTCCTGTAGGTTCCAACTCAAAAACATAGCCCGCATCCGCCCCTTTCTTACGCAAGATGCTACCAAGGAGCTTGTCCATGCTCTAGTAATTTCCCGCATGGATTACTGTAACCCTCTCCTGATTGGTCTCCCCAAAAGCCGTACTGCCCCGCTACAGTCTGTAATGAATGCTGCAGCTAGACTGATTTTCCTATCCAGTCGGTCCTCTCACACCTCGCCCCTCTGCCAGTCCTTACATTGGCTCCCTGTATCCTATAGGAGTCAATTCAAAGTGCTAACCCATACATTTAAAGCACTGAACAATTCCAGCCCCTCTTATATCTCTTCACTGATCCAGAGGTATGCCCCTCCTCGTACCCTCCGCTCTGCCCGCGACCACCTCCTGACCGCTGCTCGCACCCGTACGGCCAACTCACGCTTGCAGGACTTCTCACGGGCGGCTCCTCTCCTATGGAATAACTTGCCTACTGCCATCAGACTCTCCCCTAGTCTTCAATCATTTAAGAAGGGCCTTAAATCCCATCTCTTCAGGAAAGCGTATGGCCTCCCAGAGTAATCTCTCCCTTACATACCTGTCTCTATGGGATAGTGCTTTGCTCTCTCCTCCAGCTCTGCTTCACTCCTACTTGATATTTCCTATCCTAATGTTTCTAATACCCCACCTCCTATAGACTGTAAGCTCATTTGAGCAGGGTCCTCTTCAACCTATTATTCCTGTAAGTTTTCTTGTAATTGTCTTATTTATTGTTACATCCCCCCCCTCTCAAAATATTGTAAAGCGCTACGGAATCTGTTGGCGCTATATAAATGGCAATAATAATAATAATAATAATAATATGTTATGTATATGTAAGTATAGGAGAACTGAACTCCCTTTAGACGTAGAAACAAGAGGGATTTTGTGACATACACTGTACTACAAAACATTGCAATAGAATGTGTGTCCATTTACTGTCAGGAACTGTATATGTGGGTGAAAATGGATTTATCATCAAAGTAACTTGTCAAATCTTTACAATAAAAAAGTGGTAGAATTTCTCAAAACAAACCTTGACCACACAAAAGAAGAAACAATTCACCTTTCTCCTATTTCTAATCAGCAATTTTTAATCCCAATATAAATCTCAATATAGTGACCTATATTTTTAACTCCATGTTTGGGTATCAGTCTAGACATGGTCATATGTTTATATATGTGTGCGTGTGTACACATGTATATACATATTTCTTCTTGATCAAGTGACCAGCGCTAAAAGTGAAGAGGTGCAATCTTGGTGCATTTTAAGAATAAATGCTAGAAGAAAAATTACACCGTTACTTTTTTTTGTGTGCTTAGAAATGCATATTTAAGTAAAATAATTCTGTATTCCGAATACATCTAAACCTTAAATTATCTTGGATAACCCAGAATCGCACATATGTACTTGTATCTTTTTTTTTATCTAATTACATTTAGTTTTAAAACAAGTTTGTGTTTTAAAACTTTACTGACAAAATGCATATACTTTAAAGCCAAGAGCATTATAAATTCAGAAAGGTTTTTCTTTAAGTGCCACTTTTCTTTAGAACACTTTCTGATGGGCACTTTTGATGAATATTGCGGTCAAAGGTTTATGGAATGAATGCAAGATTAGATTTCCTGGAAGTGAATACTGGTTGATCTGACACACAGATGTATGACCAGAAAGTGTATGCCAAATTGCTTGGCTGGCAGTCTGTTCTTTTTAATTTAGTTAACATCCATTTTCTTCTGACAGTAAAGTCTAGCTAAATTTCACTTCACTTTTTCACCACTGTTTTGATGCTGCAGCATATGCTAATGTGTTTCATTTCAATGGTATATATGTACCGTAAGATAGCCATTAAAACAGGGGTAGGCAACCGTTAGCTCTCCAGATGTCATGGACTTCATCTCCCATAATGCTCTAGACAAAGCATCAAGGGAGATGTAGTCTACAACATCTAGAGTTCCGAAGATTGCCTACCCTGGCATTAACTGAACCTGCTTTAATCCAATTTATATATTAAAGAACAGCATGTAAGAAGTTAAAACATGTCCAGTGTAGAACATTTTGTCAGCTGGCTGTCAACTCTTCTTAACTCAAATGTCATACACGTCCCTAACTCTTCAAAAGCCATGCACTCTAATAAAGCATACCGTAAATGAATAGACGGCCAGTATGCTACATCTACCGTGGATTAAAAATGAGCTGGAAGACTCAGCTTTGTTGATGTCTTGATTGAAAATGACAAGTTATCCTTGCCTCCTCTTCGTAAGTCACTCAGAGTTCAAAAAAGGGAAAAAAAAAATAAAATTAAAAAGGCAACCTTTGACAAAGAATGTGAAGATGTCAGGATGCAACGTTTCTCATGAGAATCTATATCAGAGCCAGAGCAATCTTCAATAAAAGCAATTTGAAGCAATTCCACAGTAAAGTAAAATGACGAAAAATGAACATATACAATTTTAATGCAGATTGATAAATTATGTTAATACTAGTGATGAAATTAAAAGTGAAAGTTTCACATCTTGGGCATTTGTACAACCAAGTAGCTAAACGAAAATAGTTAATGCTATTTTTATTTTATTTGAGCTATGCAGTGCAGCAGTCCTTGGATGTTTTTGTAGGACTGGAGTTATTAAACAATGTTCTGATGCTCACCAATACATTGTAGGGCATGTTACAGAGGAGAGCTTAGTCTTCTTGGCTTTTGTCTGCTTGTTAGCCCCCCACCCACCCAATAAGTACAATTGCCCCATTGCCTAAGCAAATTTAAGAGACATATACAAATGCATTTTCCACACATTAATACACCATGCAATGGACATGATGTGCATCAATTATAACATTGATTTTGGTTTGCTCATGTGCATTATGAGATGGTGAGCAAATTTGAGGCCTTACTAGTTGCTTAGGCTCTGCAATATTGAGAAATTATATATATGATATATGTATTCAAACCATGAGATTGGAAGTCAAGTGTTTTTTTTTTTTTATGTCTCCAAAACAGATTTGTCACTATTTTATATTACTGCAAGCTTCACAATTATGAATCTTTTATAATAAATTATATTTTAAAAATGTTTGTTGAAGTTCGCCCATAGCAGTTACCATATGCCAAAGAATCTTCTTTGCTATTCCATTTGCGGTGGAATGCAACACACAGACATACTCTGAGACACATTCTGACAATGATACATACAAAGACAAAAAAAAACAAACAAACATGCACACACACACATGCACTTACAAACATACATGGTAAGTTAACAAAATACCCAGGGACCCAGCCCAAAGCAAAACTTGTGACCTCACAGCTCAAACACTCAAAACCTTAAAGGAACACTCCAGTGAAAAATGTATGTATTTATCACCAATTTATCAGATATACCCAAAAGAAAACAAGCCCTTATTTTTGTCTACATGTTTTCTTTGTGGGTATAAACAACTTCTCTTTGTAAGTCCACCCCTTTTTCCCATCACAGACTTAAGTCCAAAACACTAAACAGACTTTTAGTCTTTGCTAGGTAATACTCCAATCAGAGGCTTTTTAATTGAAAAGCTTTTGTACTGGAGACGCGAGAATGCAAGCACGCAGCTCTCCTGTGCTTCTCGATTAGTCAGAATACAACTTGTTGAGAAGGGAGGAAGGCAGGTAGCCCAGCACACCTGCCACTTATGTTAGTTCCTTAGTGTGAAAGCCAGAGTTTATGCAGAAATTATAAAAAGGTAGAATTCTGTGCCACAAAACAAACAAAATTGTTAGTTTTTTAATTTGTCCAATTAGCAGTTTGGGATTTTGGACAAATCACCAATCACCAAAATTGGGACAAATTGCAAAAAACAAAATCTAATGATATCCTCTATTAAATATTTTTTTATTAAGCTTTTCGAATGATTTAATACCTTTGGGTACATTTTGCAAGTGATTCATCAACATAACTCACCATTAAAGTGCATGTGAATATCCAAAATATAAAAAATTATCCAAAAATGATTAAATCAATTGGAAAGCTTTTTAAAAAAATATAAAAAATCAAGGCCAATATTAGAAGAAAACATTTGAAAGTTTAGCCTTGTTTAAATACATAGACATAAAGTTAATATTAAATTGAAAAGTATGCTATTACAACACACAAGACATTGGAACAATTTTACGATCCATTTGTAGAGTGAGTGTTTGTCAAGTTCAGCATTCTTCCATTTTATTACAGTAGTTAAGGAGTTCGATTTTAGAAACCTTGCACTTAAGCTTTTAAGTTATTGTTGTCAGAATAATTAATTGCTCCGACTGCAATTTATTAGTTCTAGTAAAGATCTGCAATGCATATTTTTTAAATACAATTTCATCTTATATTATTAAAGTGGTTCCTTGAAATGTTTATGTTTTCTATCCATTTTATTAATGCTTGCTCGGTTAGCAGGTAGATACTAGCTGTTATAGAAGTACCAATCCCATGATGCTTTGCCAGTCTTAAAGGAGCACACAAAGCACAGAGCGCAGTAGTGGTTATGGTGCCAGACATTCCCTGGTGCCTTCCCAATACAATTATAAGTAGTAAAACTATTTAGAGCAGTTTGGCTTCCTAACTAGAGTCTGCTGGTGCTTCTCCTCACTTCCGCTGCTGCCTTCACGAGGGTCAGAACCTTCCATTAGCTTTACTGAGGTAAGACCTTCAGTGACAGGCCAGCTCATTAGCTGACGGTATCAGCTTAAAACTGAAATGTGAGACTCAGTTCAGAGTTGACAGCTTCCAGCTGCAGTGGAGCGGTTGACCTGGTGGACCACCATCGGTAATTCCCTAACTTAGGACAAGATGGTGTCTTAAAGTCTGAACATCTTATCTATTGTTTATACTAAAACGTAAGTGCACACGTCATGGGAAATTCCCAGATTTGGGGAATTTCCAGTAACTTGGGACAAGATGGCTTCCTAAAGTCTGAACATTTTATTCACTGTTATATATGGGTAAGAGGTCATTTATTAAAGAAACATTGTATAAAAAAAACAATATGTTCCATTTCTAACACCTTGTCAGTTTGCAATATCTTAAAGACAAAGTACACAGTTTAAAATAGAATTTTACATTCTAAAACTTGTAATATTTGCATTTGCCCATAACAGTAAAGGTTGCATCAAAGGTCTACCTGACTTTAATGCAACATATGACAACTAAATGGCATCATGACATTTTATTTTTGGTGTGGGTATTCTAAGATTTATCTTTAGGTATGTCCTACAACTGCACACTATTTCAGACTTGTATGCACCCTTTATAATAAATTGCAACCATCCAGCTTGATGCTGAGGATTAGGGACTGCCTCTGTTCCTGGATACATCCTTTTAGACTCTTCCATGTAAGCAACATTATTTGCTAGGGACTGTGTTCTAAAGAGACAGCTGTAACTGGTGCTTGTGAAATTATCATCAATGTCAAACAGCTATCCCCCTTGTCCAATGAGTTGAATTATTCTGATACGTTGTCTAAATTTCTGTGATCAGCCACTAAAGTGATTTAAACTGGAATATCTTGGGGGTGGAGCTAAGCGCTTGAAGTGGACGGTCGCATGGCCGCAGACCTCCGGGCCAGAAAGTCTGACAAACGGGACTTGAGGGCTCACACACCCAAATTAAACTCACCGGGAGTACGCCTGAGACCCGCAGGAACCAAATGGGTCGCAAAAACAAAAAAACTAAACCTGACAAACCCCGCCAGAACAGGGACATTGGGGAATTGTGGCGGCAAGCGCACGAGGCGGCGGAGGCCAAGATGGCATACCTGCATGGCGGCTGCTCTGACTTCACGGATGGATCATCAGATGAGGAAGGGAGTGCTTCCACGGCGGCCAAGCCAGCCCCATCGACAACACAGGTGCCAACTCACACGAAGACCCCCACTCCAGTGACTATGGAGGCGATTGGGGAGCTAATGGCGACCCACCACGAGAAAATTGCGGCCGACGTGGCCCTCATAAGAGGACACATTAAGGGCATAATGGTGAGGCTGAGAGCGGTGGAGGCCTCCTCCGCTGACCACACCACCTAGATAGCAGACCTCCAAGCGGCGGTCCGGGCGCTGCAGCAAAAATCCTGGCAGCATGAACAACACATTTCTGCACAGGAAGACAAGAACCGCAGAAATAATTTAAAGCTCTGGGGAGTTGCCGACTCAATACCAGAGAAAGAACTCCCACACTTTGTCAGGCGGCTACTCACTGAGCTATTGACCCCTAAAGCAGCAAAAGTAATCGCCCTGGGGGGCCTTTTCCGCACACCAAAGCCAGCGAAGGTCCCGCCAGCTGCCCCAAGGGACTTACTAGTTCAGTTCCAATCCGCCAGAGACAAAAGAGCGGTTCTGGAAGCCACAAGAAAAGAGACCACTTACCCCTTCGAAGGGATGACCCTCTCCTTTTTCGCAGACCTTTCAGGTGGGACGCTAGCATGGCGAAGATCCATGCACGCATTTACGGCCTTACTACGGCTCCACCAAATCAGGTATCGCTGGGGACCCAGCCGCACCATACACATCGACAAAGGGGACTCCAAACATGTTGTACACGACATGTAAGAAGCGGTTGGGACATTGGGCCTACTCAACTTACCCGCAGGCTCGCTTACACTCACGCTGCACCCAGCAGACCGCACAAGCACACTCGGAGGTAATGCCGCAAACGCCCCAGAGTTTATCCCCCAGGGGCAGCCATCGGACCCATACGCCAAGGCCACCACTTGAAGCCGGGGCCCAACCCATGCGAACTCTGCTAATACCGCACTAGACCACAATGCGGCAATATGCACTGTTTAAATGCCACTAAAAATATAGTTTCACAACTGCTTATTACCACAACACGTTTTTTCTTTTTTCTTTTTTATTCAGTCTCCGTAAATAAGACAAATTGTTTTTTTGTAGTATAGCTTATTTCTAGTTGGTTATTAACTTGTTATTACTGAGTAACCAAGAATTTGTTTGAAGAACAAACTGCCAACTTGTCTCAAACATCACTCATTTGGTAAATCGTGACTTGCGCTATTGTCATAACTTTCAGATTTTCATTTGCCTAATTAATAACCTTGTGTATGTGTGTGTCTATCTCTTTTCCCCAATTGTGTTCTAGTCTTTATGCCCCATGTATTTACTGTATATGTAATGTGAAACCGTGATTTCCTTTATAATTCTTCGAAATAGATGTATGCATGTGCTACCGGGGTGCATCTCAAGGTGGCACCAAACCTGTTCTGACTGACACAGTACACATTATTCAATATGAATTAGTGAGAGGAGACATAATAGGTATACAATGTACATATATATATATATATTTTTTTTATTATTTTTTATTATACATTGACACTGATGAGGCCGTAGACCTAGCCACTCATAACAAATGCTACCACTTGCTCCCGATACTAAGGTAGTTAATCTACATCAGTTAAACATTAATTGTTCTCCTAGGTTTAAAATATGCTTACTCTGGTGGTGAATATGCTAGTTCATACTCATGAACCGAACGAATACTTATGCTAATGTCTAACGTGTAAGAATCTTTTATAACGCGTAGCTTGTCCATAACTTTTTATTGTAGCGAGAATCTAAGCAGATATTTATGGAAAAGGAAAGTGAAGGGAAAAAAGAAAGGGAAAAAAAAAATAAGCATAAGCATAAACGTTGGACCCTCACAGAATAGCAATGCCATGTACTTAAACTGAACCTCAAACGAGATCACACTAACTATAAGCTTGACAACCTACACATGTTTAAACTAATTTACCAATGTGATTAAGCAAGTCATTTTTTTTTAATGTGTTCTCTTTAAAAAAACAAAATGTGCTGTTTAATCTGCCATGCCTTACAATGTTAAAATGTTGTGAAAAAGCATGCAGCTGCTGTCGTGGCCCTGTATGCCAAATGTTCTTTCATGCACAATGAAAATAAAGAATTAAAAAAAAAAATGGAATATCTTTTCCTTATAACTTGAACCTTTTGATCTGTTCTGAAAAAATGCCACATTGATGTCCTACTGACCTTGCCATTTCAACCTCTCCTACTTTTAAAAATATCCCTGGATCTACTGACTAAGCAGCGATTTTGGCGAGTCGTCACCCTAATCACAAATTGTGGTCAAAATAGCTGCACTGGAGAGAAATCCTGACTTTACCTTTTACATTGGCCATAGGTATGAAACACAAAAAAATAAGATTTGAATTTTACTATTGATCTGATATTAAAATACCGGTAGTCTCCTGTTCCGTAAAATAAGTTCAATTTTTTTTTTACTTTTCTACTTTTGTAAAAATGTTTTCTTTCTTATTTCTTAACACAAGCATTTCTGTGTGAAATGCTACTCATCTATTTTCTGGCATTTGAACTAAAGATCCCATGGGGATAAATAGAAGTCAGCTTGATTTGTGTTTTCTGTGATCCATTTTTCCCCTAGGTTAACACTAACAAAGGTCGAGCTTATTCAAAGAACCATAAAATCAGAAAAATATACAGTGACTCACTGCACAAATATGGTATACTGGCACTGCTGAAACATCAAAGGAATATGATGTTAATGGTTTTTTTCTTCCCTTAGCTAATTTACAGTTCATAGCTTTGATATTATTATTATTTTTTTAATCTATGAGCCATAACACACAATAGAAAATGTCTATAGAATAGAACCGTTATTAACCGTAATAACCAAATGGTCTACTATATATCCATAAAATAATACAGAAAAAGAATTATACTAATAATTAAAAAAAAAAAATGAAAAACAAACTAAATGCCTTATACTGCCATTGACCCTATTGGATACTAAGAAAAATACCTTTAAATTCTTACTTTGTATAAATTAATATATCCATTCTATGCAGCCTCATGTTGCATACAGTATAAACTAGAATGTCTCTTTACTGACATCTACTGTTAAATAATAGATAAGGTTGCACATTTTATCATGTTTAACCTATATATATAATTTTGTTTTGAATCTAACATGGGCCTCTATTTAATATTTTGCATACGCTTTTCAAATGATTTAACATTTTGGACACAATTTTAAAATGTATATAATATTTTGAAATTCAATATTTTCATATGATTTTTTTATATTTTAATATTTTGAAATTAAGGACATGGTGTCTGCATAAATATTTGATTGACCACCATCATTAGATTGTATGCCATGATGAATATGTAACAATTTGAGTTGCACATTGAGAACTACTTAGGATATAAACCTGTTACATAACTATTCAACACAACACAAGTATATCAACACAGCCTGTATTGAGACTATATTAAAACATATTTCACTGATGTAGAATGATTACAAATTTTGAAGAAACTCTATGTGTCCTGTAAAAGAGGTATTCAACATTTGGCACTGCAGATGGGCTTAAAATCCATTCAATCACAGTGCTCTGTGTCATTTTACACAGTGTGGGAAAGTTCTTTGGAATTTTCCCACGCTGTGTAAAATGACAAAGAGCACTCTGATTCGCTTAAACCAGTCAATCAGAGTGTTCTTAGCCTAATTGCAGGGCGTGGCAAGGCTTTGTAAGCCTTCTCCCGCCCTGCAGAGCTCAGTCTGCGCGGAGCCCTCCATGGGTGAAGATGGATTTTTTTTTTTGGCGCTCGTTTTTTTTTTTTTTTTTTTTCGTCGGTTATTATGTTTTTTTATTTACCCTTTTTTGGAGCTGAAAAAAGAAGATTTTAGAAGAAAGAAAACATTGAATGGTAAGTTTTTTTTCTCATTTTCTTTAAAGGTTCTTAGTTAAAGGTCCCCCCCTCATTATTTTTTGGGTGAGGGGGGTAGGTAGGGGGATACATTTTTTTTTAGGGGGGGAGGGGGTGACTAGGGTCCCCCACATTTTTTATTTAGGGCCCCCATCCGCCGCTCAGGGGTGGGGGCCAGGGGGGAGGACATTAGGTCCCCCCCTTATTAGTATTTAGGGCCCCCACCCACCGCTCAGGGGTGGGGGCCAGGGGGGGGACAGTAGGACCCCCCTTATTGTTTTTTTAGGGCCCCCACCCACCGCTCAGGGGTGAGGGCCGGGGGTAGGACAGTAGGTCCCCCCCTCATTATTTTTTGGGTGAGGGGGGTAGGTAGGGGGATACATTTTTTTGGGGGGGGAGGGGGTGACTAGGGTCCCCCACATTTTTTATTTAGGGCCCCCATCCACCGCTCAGGGGTGGGGGCCAGGGGGGAGGACATTAGGTCCCCCCTTATTAGTATTTAGGGCCCCCACCCACCGCATCCATAGACTTCCTGCTTTACTGGACACTGCTGTTAGGGGGCATGGGTTTACTTGAAAGATGAAAGCATGAGATTAGCAAAGGGTATGTGTTTTCTCATAGTTGCATCCTATGAGTTTCCCTACAGAATCATCTCCATCAGATACATGACGCTTAGGAGGTAGGACTGTTTTAGTGTTTTTGGTCAATAAGATTTTGTAATTAGGCCCATCATAATTATCAGCACCAGGCCCACTGGGCTCTTAATCCGGCCCTGCTGCTACTGATTGTCTGTAATGTGTCTGCTGACTGTGAGGTACAGGGTCAAAGTTTACTCAATTATGACGAATAGGGGGCGGACCGAACATCGCATGTGTTCACCCCTGGTGGCGAACGCGAACATGCTTTGTTCGCCAGGAACTATTCGCCAGCGAATCGTTTGGGACATCACTTCTCCTATAGTCATAATGCTGGCAAAGCATTAGGGGAGATGTCAGATGCTGGATCTTAAGTGATAAATGCTGAATCCCCTTACCCTAAGATGCACTAACCATTTTAAACTTCTGCTGAAGATACTTGTAGATGGAACATCTACAAAATTATGCCAAAGAGGCTGTGACCATTTGTTTTAATTATTTTTAAACAGTTTATAGTAAAAAAAAATTATTGAAAAGTCTCCAACTTTCACATGTCTCTTAGATTAAAGCTAACTTAGCAGAAATAAAATAGAAGAAATACATTTCACAAAGCTATACTTTTTCACCCTTAACATTCCAAAATATATCAACTGTTGGAAAATTTGTATTATACATCCTATTAAATATCCTATTCCTGAAAGATGACCATATACAAGCCTAGAACCATAATACTGTTACTATATATGTTTATGTTCTGTAATACAATTTCTACATATTGTCAAACTCTTTTGTATTATGAATGTCAGCTGTACTACTTTTTTGTAAAGACAACGAATGGTAAAATTTATAAAAAATCTAATTTTAGCTAATTAAATTAGGATTAGGATTACTTTTATTGCTGATATCTCGAGTGTATGAACTTCATGTATATATGTTGTAACCATAGAATTGCATACTACTTTAATTCACTTTTTTATTTTTATACATATGTTTGTTATATTTCTCTCTTACTGAAAAGAAACAATTCAATTAACCATAATGCAAGGTGTTATGCAATGCATAAAATAAAAAATATATGTATATTTATTAAACATATAATACATAAATATACATTAAAAAATGTTTTATTTTATTTTTTACTTTTGAGTTCATCTGTGAAGTAAATCAACATTAGCTGACTGTTCTCTAGCCATCAGTCATCTTTTTTTCCCATCAGTCATCTCCTTTTTTTGGTGCCACGTGTGTAATTCAGAATCGTTAATTATAATGAACATGCTCAGCCATTGCGCATTGGTTTGTAAATCGGCTACATTTCAGCTTGAAGTTTGGGAATTCCACCGATTACATGATTAGTACAAATTCAAATAAATTCCTGTTTGTTATGAAACAAATCTTGGAGTCTAATTTGTACCACTCTACTCTAGAATATGTACTCTAGAAGGCAATGCCCATCTTGGAGTATGGCATGCTCTCCTTTTAAGTCTATAATTTAGAAACAAAATGAGTGAAAATCTAGCCAGTAAATAAAATAATTTCACCTAAACATGTATCAGATAACCAAAAACACAATTCAAACATAGGTTACATAGTTACATAGTTACATAGCTGAAAAGAGACGTGTTCATCAAGTTAAGCCTTCCTCACATTTGTTTTTTGCTGTTGATCCAAAAGAAGGCAAAAAAAAAAAGTTTGAAGCACTTCCACTACAATTTTCAGATTTTTTTTTCTACATATCCTCTGTGCAGTGATTCCTCTTCATTTTAACACATAATGTGGGGAAATTCCAATTTTAAGTTATAGGCATAGGCAATAGGCATAGGCAATATTCAGCAATACAGATGTTTTGGAAAACACCTCCCATGATGCTTTACCAGAATTATGGGTCCAAGAGCATTATGGGGGATGTAGTCCACAACATCTGGTGTGCTGAAGGTTGCCTACCCCTGGTATAGAGTTTCTGAAGCAGGACTGAATTTAAAGATCCCACTAGTTCCCCATTTTTCTCCTCTATGTGTGAATAAACAAGTCCTCTTTAAGCAGGTTGACAAAAAAGGGGTTTATTTTTCCAAAGGAACTAACAAGTACTAAGTATATTTAATATATAAACCTCATTAAGGAATGAGTTTCACACTGAAGAGATATTTCTCACATTTCTCTGCCAAGAATCTGTCCTTTCCTCCTATATCTTTGCAATAGGTTTTAAGTACCACTTCACACCCATAAAGCCCTTTAGCGCTATGGGGAAAACTGTAGAATGCAAATGAGTCCTGTAGTCCTGTAAATATATTCAACCTTGACAGGTGCATTCTGGGCTGAGGTATATTGCCATAGATCTCTTAAAAGATTTTAGATTGAATGAAGATTTGACAGTGTCCCTGAGGTTATTCCATAATTGCGGTGCTCTGTAGGAAAAGGAGGATTGAGACACTTTATTTTTATATTGCAGTATGCTAAATATTGTGCTATTACTGGATTAAAGGCTATAGGTGGTGGGAACAGCCGGGGAGAGCATTCTACTCAGGTAGGGTGGGAGCTTCCCAGAAATGATCTTATGCACAGGGCTGGAAAGATGAAGAGTGCGTCGGGATTCCAGCGACAGTCAGTTTATCTCTTTTAACATGTCACAGTGGTGGGTAAAGTAATTACATTCTAGTACAAAGCGGCAGAACGAATTATATAACGTATTAAGTTTATTAAGGTGGGTATGCGGTGCGGGTGCATATACTACATCCCCATAATCAATGACCGGCATTAGCATTTGTTGCACTATCTGTTTCCTTACTATAGGGCTTAGGCAGGATTTGTTTCTGTACAGGGCAGCTAGTTTTGAGTAAAGTTTTGAAGAGATTTTTTCAATGTGAAGGCCAAAGGATATATTGGGGTCTAGCAATATACCTAGGTATTTAAAAGAGCAGACTGCTATCAGTGTGCCATTTGAATTTGTTCTGATACACAATTGTTGATTCTGTAGTTTACGTAATTTAGATACAGTTCCAAAGATCATTGTAACGGTTTTGTCAGTGTTTAGGAAAAGTTTGTTATCCGCTATCCACTTTTCTACCTCTGTGAATTGGTTTTGAAGCACAACCTCAAGCTGCGGTAGCTTGGGTTTACTAGCGTAGATTACAGTGTCGTCTGCATACATCTGTACAGTTGAGGATTTGCAGACGTTAGGCAGATCATTTATAAATAATGTGAATAGCAGGGGGCCAAACCTTGGGGAACACCACACGTGACTGGAAGAGGGAGGGAAGCGCTATCAGAAATGGCCACATATTGCAATTGGTCTGAAACATACGATGCCTGAGTTTTTAAGTGTTTGCCAAAGAATGCCACGGTCTACTGTGTCAAAGGCCTCGGCAAAATCAAGGAAAATAGCTCCAGTTAAGTCTCCCTGTTCCATGCCAATTTGGATGTCATTGCAAACTTTTAAGAGGGCAGTTGAAGTTAAGTGATTTGGACGATGTGTTCATTGCAGGGTTAAAAAAAAGTAGGACATGGCACCTAGACCACTTCAATGAGATTTAGTGGTCTGGGTGCCTATAGTGTCCCTTTAATATATATTAAGTATTCCATTTTAGAGGATTTATTTGAGAAATCAACACTTTATCAATAAAATAAGAACTGCCTCTCTAGCTGTCAGACGGGAAGGTCCACTTTCTTTTTGAGCTAACGAAAGTGGCAGCTGTGCTATTTTGCCTTCTGCTCCCCTGGGCAGTTACACGAGCCTGAGTGTATGCTTTATTGTGCGTGCGCGTGTCTAATAGTAAAAGTATGCACGCACAGGGGAAAAAGATACACAGTCTCTTCTAAGGCAAAAGGGAAGGGATTTCAAAGTCTGCAGGCATAAGGACTGCAACATTTGCAAGCTCTATTTAGATATACCCCAATGACAACTTGCATAAATAAATGCATTCATTGGTGGTATATATATACTAAATAGTGGTTTTTCTTTTTCATTCGAAGTGTAGACTGTTCCTTTAAAATAAAGAGAGCTAGAACTGTGATGTCACTTATAACAGTACAGGAAACAATGCTGATTATTATAGAACTTTGCAAGCATCCACATTTTACAGTTTAGTGGATTAGTGGTATAACTGTTCTAATTTCATGGAAGCTCTGATACAGATAGCTTTACAATTTATTGGAATTTTTAGAATTTTAGAAAGCTGTGTTGCTATTATTGCTTAATACTAATAATGGTATCAGGGATATTCCTAAAACCAATAAGCAGGATAGGGTTACCAATTGTATTTATGTATTTCTGATTAATCTACTGTATGTGATATTATGTGAAATATTGCAATACATGGTATACGATTTAGTATCTAAAACTTTTTATCCAATATTTCTGCAAACAATGAACAAATAAAGAGAACACTCAAATGTTTAAACTTAAACTTGTATATGTATGCCCCGAGTATTTGTACAGCAGTCTACCCATAAAATTGATATTTTAATCTAAATATTACAACTAAGCATTGAGTGTTTCAAATAAATGTTATTCCATGTTTTTACATCAAAAAGTATGTGATAGCAAGTTAGTACAAGTGTTTAAATCTAAACACCAAATGAAACATCAAACTACATTAAAATTCTTTCTTTTTTAATTAAATTACAAATGAATACTTCTAAACATATGGTAAGTGAAACAGCATTGAGCCCAAGGTCTTTAATTGATTTACACAATGATGGGCACATGTATATTCAAATGACTGAGCACCTTACTAGCGCTCCAGTTTCAAAACAGAGAACAACTGTTGAGGACTCCTTGAGATTTGATTTGAAAAGTACTGTGCTAGACATTTTATTATGCACAAAAGGATTTAGCTAACATCTGTTGCATTAAGATGCTAATAGAGCAGCATTTCAGAGCTTCTAAATCTCAATTGGTAGTTGCCATGGCAATTCTGCTTGTAGCTGTTGGTTACCTTGAGCTGCAGTCTCATGTTATTAATGTTCACAAAATAATATAGGATGCCAAGAGATTATGCAAAAATGCTATGATTTTTATGGGCCATTACTCATTTATTTTTCTTCATAGTAACATTGGGAATAACTGTAATGTTTGAGAAAAAGAAATAGACTTGCACATTTGTCGGGAATTTTGGTTGGCAAGTGTGTGAATTTGTTGGAATTTTTGTTCAAAGGTGTAATCAATCTTTTTTAAACTGTGATATCTGAATTCTGAGGAGTCCTGTTTTGATAGAATAAAAGCAAGTTTGTTTACAGAATATATGTATTGCATACATATACCTTCCAAGTGTCCCTATTTAGGAAGGACAGTTCCTATTTGGGCCTGGATCTCTCTGTCCCTCTTTTCTCTCCTAATGACCCTCTTTTCTTTTATTAAAATAGCTTTAAAATAAATCCAGTAATTTTGGCCACTTCTATACTGTGAATGTGCCATTTTCCTTTTCTTATTGCTTTATTTTATATTTTATTGCCTGGCATCCAGTTTTTCTTTTCAGTGAGGACCTCACTAAAGAATCCCAGGTGAGAATTATATCACCCACTCCTTATCCTTTGAGCGTTTTGCCTGCTCAATCAAATGTGAGTAAAATATATTTTTTATAACTCCTGGTTTAGTTTATATAGAGAGCACTATTGTGTTTTTCTCTATTTTGGGTCTTTATGGTCTTTACACTGCTGAGATATTTTCTGACCACTGCTTCACACGTATCTTATAAGTGGGGATTGTACCACTGTATATCATTCAAACAAGCGCTGGTACTAGCTCTAGAAGACACGAGCAGGACTACATAAGACCAACGTACTATTAGAAATATACCCTGTTGTGATATACTACACTATTTGGTTATTTCCTCTGTTTTCTTGTATATCTACACAAGCTTTTTTTACAAGCTTTTTTTCTGATGTGGTATTGAGAAGAGACTCCCCTACAGCATTTGGCTGTTTATTTGGAAATTTTTATTCTATTATCTTATTTAGATTTTTTTTAAGCTGATTTAATTCTTCTGGTTTTTATCTATTATTGTACATATTCCTTATTACTACTGTATATTGTCGTATTTCTTATGGGGTTTTTGAGGGATAGTTTAACGAGAATGGCCATAGAAATGTCTTAATGAAGTAAAGGAACAGAAGGTAGGGGGTAACCCAAAATAGAAATGTATAATGTATGGGAAAAGGGGAAGGGAAAAGGGAAAAGAGGGAAAGGGTCTGTTCCCAAAATTTAAATTAACAAAAAGGTAAAAGTCCTTTATTAGTGGAATAAACACAATGGGACATAAAGATAATAACACAACTATCCCAGAGATAACTTACTGACTAGAAATGCGAGTCAGTTCTGGCAAACAAAAACCGAGAATCAAAATATGAAAGAAAAAAGAGAAATAATAATAATGATGGTCTTAATAGAAGTGATGCAGGCATGAAACATGCTAATGTTTAACCGGGTAGGTGAAGCATCACAGTGTCGGTATAAAAATCAATAATAATCCCAAGGAGTAGAGGGGTCAACAAGTACTCCCAGGAGGTTTGTCTAAAGAGGTAAAAACTCTAAATCCCTAACGGTAAGTATAGAGTTAAATGTAAGAAATCCGTGTGAGTACACATGTAGAAAGCAAGGAATGAACCTCTAAGTGAAAGGATCACTTTCTCTGTTCGGATATGCCCTGCGCTACTGAAAGTATACTATAGTACGATATAGTATTAATTATAGTTATCCTTGTACCTATCAGAGTCTTAGAAGGTTTAACTATATAATCCCGGGTTTTTGAGGGAGCCAAATTATTTCTAGGTGTGCTGCCTTCTCCTTACTATTTTGGTTTGTTTGTATAAGCGCTGACTCTTTGTTTTCCCTTTTTGATGTCTGCACATTGACTGGGCCATTGCAACACCTTTACTCTTTTCTTTCTCATCCATTCTGTTGTAGATATACTGGAGTGCTTGGGGTCATTGCCTAATGCATGACACAATATAGGCCAAGTTTTAGCTGTCGGACAGATGGACTTACATGTGACTCTAGAATTATTTGGTATACAGAGGAGTTCATGCTAGACTCAATGACTGCAAGGTTCCCAGGTCCTGGGGCTGCAAAACAAGCCTAAATCATCACCACTCCACCACTGGGCTTGACAGTTGGCATGAGGTTTTTGTGCTCAAATGTTGTCTTTGTTTTTTGCCAAATGTGGCACTGTACATTATGACAAAACATCTCCACTTTGGTCTCATCTGTCCAAAGGACATTGTTCCAGAAGTCTTGTGGTGTGTGGTTTGCAAACCTGAGCCATGCTGCTATGTACTTTTTAGATAAATATGCTTTCTCCTGGCATCCCTTGCAAGCAAACCATACTTGTTCAGTCTTTTTCTAATTGTACTGTGATGAACTGAGGTCCGTAGAGTCTGATGTTTAATTATTTTTATTTTGTTGCAATTTCTCTAAGCATTGCATGGTCTGACCAAAAATAAAGTGAATTTGCTGGGATGTTCACTCCTGGGAAGATTGGCACCTGTCTTGAATGTTTTGCACTTCTGAATAATATTTCTCACCGTAGAATGATGGACTTTAAATTGTTTTAAAATGGCTTTATAACCATTCCCAGTTTGTTGGGCAGCAACAATTACTTCTATAATATCATTGCTGATGTCTTTCCTCCTTGGCATTGTGTTAACACACACCTGAATGCGTACTAATAAAATGTTGTTTTTTATAGAGGTGGTCACACTTGCTGATGGTCAATTAATCAAGGGCATTTGATTAGCAGCACCTGACTGCTTTTTAGCCTTTTAATTAATATGGAAGCAGTAAGGATATACCTCGTTTTCACACATAGCTTCTCCATATTGGTTTTATTTTTGTTAAATAAATTCTGACACTGTGTAATCTGTCATGTGTTGTTGTTCATGTGAGGTTGTATTTGACGAATTTTAAGACGTGCTAAGCACCTGCTTAGAATTCTTTCTTTCTCTCATAACTGTATATTTAAATGCACACATTCATTTACACACACACACACGCACACACACTTTAATTACCACATTACATAGACTATTAATCAGGTAATTTTAACTGTGACAGATTGTGGCAATTGCAAATTACGGCATGTCTCTTATTTTGCCCTATAACTGTCCATAAGCCTGACTAAAGTAGAGATACATAGAGTATTGATGTACTCGGGAGATTTAGCTGAATACAAATTGATTGGGAGGGGTACAGTAGTATGACTTGCTCAAGCTTAATGCAATTCACAGAGGAATTGCATTGTGTATGCAGAATTTATGTAAAAACTGATCTACTGAAAAAGGCTTAAAATATCTCGTGTGAAAAGGTCTAGATGGTCTAATTTTGCAAAACTGAATGACACAATTGGGAATAATTTAAATGCGGGGCCTGCTTTTGCATCTTAAATAATAAGGGGACTACGTAAAAAAGTCAAGCTAAATTACCATATTTATATATAATTTAAGCCAAAGGCTTCCCACAAACTTGGCTAGTTATACTTCTTGGATATTGTTTTACCTTGTGGAATGAGAACAGAAATTTTTATTTTTCTACAACAGAAGAACACATTATCAATACTAATCACAAAAGTGTAAAATGTAGATGAAAAAAAAGTACAAAATAAACAAAAAGATGTCATGGACAAGAATTGTTCAATCTTTTTTTTTTTTTTTTTTATCAAATTACCTCCCATCACTGGCCATTGAACACATTTAAATGTTCCTTTTGTCATATATGATGACTGATGTTGCTAAAGAGGAGGCAAACAGGGTTATTCACTAAAGTGAGAATTGAAAGTGAATTAAAAGTGACTTTCAAGATCAGTAAAAAAAAAAAAAGCATATCTGAAAACATTCTCTAAGTCAGTTATGCTTTCAGTTTTACTATTTTGGCCATAATGTTGAAATTCGATTTGAAATCACTTTAAATTCTCACTTCGGTGAAAAACCTTGTAACTGTGCATATATAACTTGACAAATGCACAGTAGGATCCTTCGGCATAGACTCTAACCTTACCCTGAACCCCATTAAGACACAGATACCATTTTACTGTTGGAAAATTACAAATCCACAGCTTTATTAGATTATTATAAAATATAACAAAATAGGGTCATTGCCAACAAATATAATATAATATGTTTTAAAACCAACCTCCCCCGATACATAAATTACCCCTGGCAATGACCCTGCATAATAATAATAATATATGACAATATAAACACCAAATAAGAACAACCAAACGGCCCCATTACCAACTGATTAAACTGTAGGGGTTTACAAAGACACCCCTAGCCCCCAGGTTTGGAGCCACCGGCGAGCTTGAACCTACCAACCAACTGTAACACTGCCTATTACACAATAAACCTATCCATGCTCCCCCCACCCCCCAATTTCACCTGGCCATCCCCCGCTAACCAAGAAGAAAAAGGGGAGTGTCGGCGGGACAACTAATTGGTAAGATTAGGTTACTTAATATGGCCACTACCAAAAATGGCAGAAATATATATCCCTACTAAGTCCCACACCCACTCCCTGACTGACAGTTAATTTAACTTGGTTACAATGCCTACCTTCTGGCCTTGTCCTCTGGCTGTGCTGTTTCATGGGCTGCAGTCCCTGATGTCTCCTGAGAGGAAATGCACTTCTATGACCTTATGAATGTCTGAGAATGTTTACTAAGACCCTTACTCCCAGGGCCGGCCTTAGGGGTGTGCGAGCTGTGCGGCCGCACAGGGCGCCATGGTGCAGGGGGCGCCCTGCGGCCGCATAGCTCACACAGCATGTCTGTTAGCCGCAATGCTAACAAGGCATTTGCCTTGGGCAGCATTTTCCAGGGGGCGGCAAAAAAAGCCGCCCCCAAATGCCCAAGGCAAATGTCTTGTTAGCCTTGCGGCTAACAGACATGCCGGGCTGCTGGGCGGTCGGGCGGCGCTGGCGGGCGGCTGGCGAGGGAGCACTTCCTCTGAGCTGTATGCTCAGCTCCCTCGCGCGCCGCAGAGTGAGGCTGGGAGCCGGAATATGACGTCATATTCCGGCTCCCAGCCTCACTCTGCGGCGCGCGAGGGAGCTGAGCAAACAGCTCAGAGGAAGTGCTCCCTCGCCAGCCGCCCGCCAACACCGCCCGCCCAGCCCAGCAGCCACTGGACCACCAGGAAGGAAGAGACCCCCCCCAGCATTCCCAAAGGTAAGGAGGCTGGGGGGGGTGTCTAAATAAATTTAAAAAAATGTGTTAATGTGTGTGTGTGTGTGTATGTTAGTGTGTGTCTGTGTCTGTTAGTGTGTGTCTGTGTCTGTTAGTGTGTGTGTGTATGTTAGTGTGTGTCTGTGTATGTTAGTGTGTGGCTGTGTATGTTAGTGTGTGTGTGTGTGTGTTAGTGTGTGTGTGTGTGTATGTTAGTGTGTGTCTGTGTCTGTTAGTGTGTGTGTGTCTGTGAGTGTGTTTGTCTGTTAGTGAGTGTGTGTGTGTCTGTCTGCCTGTGTGTGTGACTGTTTGCCTATGTTTGTGTGTGTGTGTGTGAGACTGTCTGCGCGTGTGTGTGTGACTGTGTGTGTGTGTGTGACTGTCTGTGTGTGTGTGTGACTGTCTGTGCGTGTGTGTGTGACTGTCTGTGCGTGTGTGTGTGTGACTGCATGTGTGTGTGTGTGTGTGACTGTCTGCGTGTGTGTGTGACTGTCTGCCAGTGTGTGTATGTGTCTGTCTGTCTGTGTGTGACTGTGTGTGTGGCTGTCTGACAGTGTGTGTTTGACTGTTTGTCTGTGTGTGTTTGACTGTTTGTCTGTGTGTGTGTGACTGTGTGTGTGTGTGTGTGTGTGGCTGTTTGCCTCTGTGTGTTTGGCTGTCTGCCTGTGTGTTTGTGTGTGGCTGTCTGCCTGTGTGTGTGGCTGTCTGCCTGTGTGTGTGTGTTTGTGTGTGACTGCCTATGTGTGACTGTCTGGGCAGACTAGATGGGCCGAATGGTTCTTATCTGCCGTCACATTCTATGTCTGTGTGTGTGTTTGTGTGTGGCTGTCTGTGTATCACTGCCTGAGTGTGTTTGTGTGTGTGTGTGTGTGTGTGTGTATGGCTGTCTGCCTGCCTGTGTGTGTGTGTGACAGGGTGTGTGGGAAGGGGTAAGGAGTGGGGGAGGGGGGGCGCTGTGAAGATTTTTTGCACAGGGCGCCCAAATGTCTAAGGCCGGCCCTGCTTACTCCATCCATGCTTAATGGGGACTTCTCTGTGGTCTCCTGAAAAATTGGACATTATAAAAACACTAAACATAATAGAGATCCCAAATCAGGAAGTTATGACTGGCATTTGACTTTGTAACTCTATCCTATCTAGTTTGGAATCAGAGGATTCATGTCTGCATGCTGTATGTTGCTGAGTGACATCTTATTATGATTTTATATCTTGTCATTTTTGTACAGAAGCTAGACTATATCATAAGTAGGGCTGACCGATCAGCATGTTTTCCTGTATAATTTATACATGCAGACAGGCTGCCAAAAATAAGCAACACCCTACAGTATATAGAATCCATATGCTGTTGGATATCTCAATGACTAATGATTTCTTTTGTCCTATGCAGTATGTGAAGGCTACATACTGTAGGGTAGCACTTTTCTTGTGCTGTCCATCAATATGAATGATTGACTCAAGTCTAGGAAAACACAGTGAATCTGAAAACATTAATACATCAGACCAGTAAGCAGATATTCAGAGAAAACCTTGATTTCATCTGATAATATACGTGCATAACTTGGATATCTGCAGAACAAGCTGTTCTTACCTGATTGACATCAACCACAGTGCTGTTAAATGAGGCACTCTGCCTACTTATTATCCTAATAACACCAAGCATATTAAATGGAGCTGAAACAGAGTAATCATTAGCATTACCTTGATTGCAGAAAGTTAATAATTATGATTATACTTTTGAGACAAAGCTCAGAAGAATTTTTTGTACATTGTATTTCCTACCTAAACTACATTAACAATGGAAGTTTTGTTATATGCATATGAGAAAAAGTACATGCAGACATGCTGTAGAATATCATTTCACGTATAATACAATGAAAAGCAGCAATCTACAAAATACTGAGAATTGAGACACTTCTGCAGGATTTATATTAGTAATTATATAAAACTACATTAAAGTGGAACTGTCACTTCCAGAAACGTGAGGAATGTAACGAACGAATGCTGTATGCATGTACGACATTTTCTCCAGCACTGCTGTGTATGCGCATGCACCATATTTTATCTGGAAAAGCATGTGAATAAGAATAAAAGACAATATGGAAAAATGTATAACCAATAGTTAACTATAAGTTAGCTATAATGTTGTGCTTAAATTGAGGAAGTGACATTTTGCTTTCTTTTAAGAAGATCTTAATAAGAACTTCCATGAATAATTGTAGAGGTAACAAAATCCCACTAGGTAAATACTCTGGGGTATCTCGTTTTTATAAATATTTAATTTTGTAAGAGAAGTGTTGGAATTACAGCTTTAGTTAACCCGTACCTTTACACAAAGGTACTAAAATAATAGCATATAATCACAATACCATGTATATCACATGCAGTAGATAAAACAAGAATAGATAAAAAAAAATGGTCATATACTACACTTGTTGGTATTTTTAATGACCCTGATTAGTATTATCATTATTCATTAGGCATTTGTAACAATACAGCTTCCTAAAATGGTTAAATGATGCAAAATATGCCTGGTTCTGATTTTAATTTGTTATGTAATAGCTGAGCTACATTTTGTCCTTAGCTTCATTGATTATGCTGTCATTACTGATACTCGTATGCACTTTGATAAAAGAACTGCTTATGGCACATATCCCTCTGTGAGCCCGCTGAGGCCTAAAGTCGATCAAAGGCAATCATTAAAGCTGCTTGCCAAAAGGCTCATAGAACAGATAGTGTGTGCTATACGTAAACACACTAACTCAATAACTCCAGTAATGAAGGGATTGCCTGGGTAATGGGGGAAATATTGGTTCATGAGATCTGCTCTCAAGAGAACCTGCTTTTGTATATATGTTTAAATGTACCATGCTCTATTTTCAGCTTGTCATCATGGCTGGGACAGTTCTGCTTGCATACTATTTTGAGTGCACAGACACTTTTCAAGTACACATTCAAGGCTTTTTCTGCCAAGATGGGAACCTAATGAAGCCTTACCCAGGGACAGAGGATGAAAGCTTTATCTCTCCACTGGTGCTGTACTGTGTGCTGGCAGCAACGCCAACTGCTATCGTAAGTAATTTATTTGCTAAATGTGTTTAATAATGTATGTGACATATTTAGTTATACGGAAAACTGTCATTTTAGTTCTGTTCAGGGGAAACAGCAATATGACTATGCAAAACTCATACTCATCTAGATGTTACCTTGGCTCAATTAGCTTGCCTATAGTCCAGGTAAGGGCTATACAGTCGTATGAAAAAGTTACATTTTTGTTCATGCTAGCACACAATTGTAGTACAAAACAACATTTAAGCAAAATATATTGATGATCAGAGATACAAAGAAAATAATTAAATGTTGTGCATTTCCATGCTTCATTTAGCACTCCAAAATTCTATAACATTTAAAATAATGTTCTTTAGTGATAGACATTGACCTCCATTTCACCAACTCCTTGATGTAAGCATGTCTACAGAAAGTTGTTATTTGAACAGATAGAATAAGAAATAAATAGAGAAACGGGAAGCAGGTTGGTAGAATAATACAGCTTTCATTATACCGAGACACTCATTTTAATGGTGACAATTTCAGACAATTTACATCCCTGAAAATCCTGGTAGTTACAGTCCAGAGCATATTCCAGACAAGTAGCCTTAATCCTTTGCCTCCACATGTAAGTCCCCCTCACCTTAGTATCACTAATGCAAAGGACCAGCTAATCCCTAAACTATAATCTTACCAAACATCTTCTCTAATTGTAACCTTACTCTGAAACCTGGCATTGTTATGAACGCACAGTTCTCAGACACACATTGAGTATACTACATTCTTTTGCACACAGTGATATTAGAACTTATCACCATTGGCAACATTTAAAATGGGGCTTTTCAATAGCAGATTTCCAATGTGTTCACATTAAATATACATGTCAGTATGATGCTGTGCCCTTCTCTTAGAATTGGCACTTGTCCCACTCACTCCAAGTTGAAGAAACTGCTTGGCTATTTCTGCCTGAAGTTTAAGATCACTTTTCAAATCAACACAATCCACTTTGTATGTTTTTTTTTAACTTCTTTTCTGCAAACAATTGCTATGAACATTTCATCATACAAGCAATATATAAAGGCTCACTGGGGCCAAGTAAGCTATTCATCAGTACATCATGGGTACAAAATGTAGGTCATATTTGGCAACAGGCATTTCTTAGTATTGTTTCCTTTATGTAGTGCAGAGACATTGATAAACAGTCTCCCTTGATCCCTCTTTTATATCTAGTGAGCATGATTGAAAGGATAGCAATTCATGTAACTGTTACTAGTGTTCTTTTAGCTATTCTTTGTTCAGTCCAGAGAATGTTTACCAAATTCCAAATGATTTTATAACACCTATCTTTGAAATACCACATTGTGATGCAGATTTTTATTCGTTTTCAGTATAATTGTTGATGTATCAAAGTAATTTGATGCATTAATAATCATGTATTAAAAATCTCACTTCCAGTATACTGATTTTAGATTTGTTTACCACACATGCCACAGACTAATTAAATGATAGTTATAATTTGTTGGATTTTTTTTTTTTTTTTATAGATTTTTATTGGAGAAATAACAACATATTTCATAAAGTCTACAAGAGAGAACCTGATTATTCAAGAAAAAATGATTTTGACAGGGGAATGTTGTTACCTGAATCCATTAATCAGAAGAATTATTCGGTTTATAGGTAACGATCATTATCTTAACATATTGCACATCTCAATGTTTGTTTATGTGATCTAACACGGTTTTTGAGTTTATTCAAAGTCTATTCTATAATGGACAGACATATAGATTGCTGGAATTTGAAAACAAAATAGGTACATTAATGTATTGTTACATTAAAAAAGTGTAAATTACTATGTGTTTTAAAATGTAAAATGTCTAGGTGGTGTGTGGAGTATTTCTAGAAATTTGAGATTCACTTTAAATTCACTCTGGAGAATTTTCCCAACATTTGGGTCACAGATCAAGTGATAAAGAGTAACCAGTAGAGGGATAAATAGGAGAAGCATTTAAAAAAAATATCTATATTAATGTATTTTTAAAAATGTATAATATATCAATATATATATTTATTTTTACTGCTCTCATTTTTTCCATCTATTGCTCCCTTTTCACTTGATTTGTGAATAAAATCAAGATTTAGTGATTGTCCCCTAACCATCATTCACCTTTTTTCCAATTAATTATCTATTATTTTGGTGCCACAGATGGAATTTAAAATCACAAACCAAGACGAACATGCTTAATCATTGCACATTTCTATTGGTATGTGATTTGGGTACATTTTGGCTTGAAGTTCTGGAATTTGACCGATTACCTGATCGACCAAAATTCAGATAAATCTCCAACTCTAATAATCAGTATTAGAAAGGTGTACTTAATAAAGTGTCCACTGAGTGTATATTACATACACTATATTTAGTGAATTTACAAGAAAAAAATCACTCAATGACCAGGATATACCGATTTAAGGTTTGTTAAGTTCAGATTAAATATAAAGAGATTGATCTTCTTTGATTAAATAATAAGGTGTTCTTTCACTATATACACTGAGCAGCCACAACATTAAAACCACCTGCTTGTGGTTGTTGTTCAGGTGACTATAGTGTCCCTTTAACATTTTCTATCTTATTGAGATTGTAAAACTGTAAATCCTCCAGAGTATGCAGTTCTAAGCAGGAATGGAATTTGTTTTAAATGCTAAAGATACAATGAACATCCACAAACCACTGGCAGATGAAGTGAATAACATTGATTATAATGTTACAACAGCATCTGTCTATGAGTGGGCTATATTAGCCAGCAAATGAACAGACAGTTCTTGAATTTCCTGTGTTGAAAGCAGGAAAAATGGGCAAGCGAAAATATCTGAGTGACTTTGACGAGGGCCAAATAATGATGGCTAGACAACTGAGTCAGAACATCTCCAAAACAGCAAGTTTGCTGTGGTTAGTACCTACCAAAAGTAGCACTGGTTTACTGTCATTATGATGATGGGCTACTCTTCATGGCAATGGTGTTCCCTGATGGCAGTGGCATCTTTCAGCAGGATAATGCACCCTGTCACACTGTAACAATTGTTTAGGAATGGTTTGAGGAACATGACAAAAACTTTAAGGTGTTGCATTGGTCTACAAATATGCCAGATGTCAATCTGATGGATCATCTGTGGGATGAGCTAGAACAACAAATCTGATCCATGGATGCCTCACCTCGTAACTTACCGGTCTTAATGTTTTCTCATTACCCGAGAAGCAATTAGGGGAAAAGGCTGCTGGGGACTCTCATTTAATATTGAAACATTAAAAATGGTTTAACTCTGAATGGAAGGAATGCACCGGGTACTCCAAACACTATAACCCCATCAATAAGATGAAGCAGTTATATTGTCACTTTACATTTTAAATGTAAGGCTAATTGTAATGAACTGTAAACCTCTCTGAGTCAGTTCAGTTTCCAGTTTGTCTGCTTTGGCCTTAGATTTTAAATTAACCTGAAAGTCACCCAGTGCAGGCATCTGGGTGCAGTGGTCCTGTATGTTTAACCCTTTCAGAATGGGTAATGTTTACCTTAAAGGGTTAAACATGACTCCAGAGGCTTTCTTCCAGACAGCAACTAGAGGTGATTCTGCTGCATTTGACGAGTAAAACTCAGTCACATGATGGGACAGCTTATAGAAAAGCATGCACATCAGGTCTATGTTCCTCTATGAGAAGCATTTGTTAGTCAATCGCTGGATGAAGTCATGCCTTCTTGATGATGTCACCAGATGTTGAGAGGTGAACAATGCTGGATACTATAGCTAGTAACAGGGACACATAGCTTAACACTACATTGTTAATTTCATAAATTCAAATGTGGAATTACAATTAATAAAATATTCAATCTAAAATATTTTCCCCTTGAAAATGCTTATAAAATGTTTCACCTTCCCGAGCAAAATACTGCATCTCTAAAATGAAAAACAAAATAATAATCCCACTCATTTTCTGTAACCTTACTTTGTTACATATTTACATAGGTGAAAGAGGCATGTGTCCATCAAGTTCAGCCTTTCTCATATCTGTGTTTTCTGTTAATCCAAATGAAGGCAAAAAAACAAGTCTGAAGCGCTTCCAATTTTGCAACAAACTAGGAAAAAAATATATTTTTGACCACAGAATGGCAGTCAAATATTTCCTTGCATTAAGTAGCTATTACCCCACTAATGAAAAATTATATCCCTGAAAATTATGTTTTGCAAATATTTGTCCAATTGCTGTTTAAACATATGTATAGACTCTGATAAAACAACCTCTTCAAGCAGATAATTCCTTAATGTTGTTACTGTAAAATTTCCTTTGCCTTATACTAAATTTTATTTTCTTCCAGTCTAAATGTGTGACCTTGTGTCCTATGTATAGTCCTGTTTATGAATAGAATTCTAGACAATGGTTTGTACTGGCCCCAAATATATATGTGTAATGCTATTGTATGCCCTCTGAGGTGCCATTTTTTTTGTTAAACTTTCTTCGTAACTAAAATGCTCAATCCCTTTTTATTAATTTTGTAGCCCTGTACTTTTTCTAAGCTTCCGAGAGTTTTCCTCTCTTCTTCAGGTCTGAAGCAATTCTGATCAATCTGATAGAGTTTAACACTTAATACAAATGATGTTAGAGAAGGGGAGGGAGAAGGGGAGTGGGGTGTCATAAATAGCAGAGGATGGGCCTGAAAGTGCAGGTTGGCTGAGAATAGCCAGACAAAGTAAATAAGCAGAGGAGAGTTAATAAGCTTGTTGAAAAGAAAAGAAAAAAAAAACACAAAAGAGAAAAAAACAAACAAACAAAAAAAACAAGAAAACAGCAGAGCAGGGCATGCAAGTAAATTGCTGCATATATGTATGTATATAAATTGATCCAATAAAGGTTAAATGAAAAGATTGAAAAAGAACTATATTAGACATTAAGATGTGTGGTTATATAAAGTTTGGGTAGTGTGTGAGAAAGCCAGAATCTACAATAAGACCTTCATTTCTAGTGTTGAAATGTGAAATAATTTTCATCTCAAATGTCTTTCATTCATGAGAGTCTTTGAAATTCCCTTTAAGAACTTTAATCCTGAGGTTTTGGATAGAGTCTTGGTGAAGTGGTACAATATCCATTTTCCTTGTGGTCAGTGGTACAATATCCATTTTCCTTGTGGTCCTTGATTGAGTGTCTGTGTAGATTCATTCTGAGATGCAGCTTAAGGCCAGTTTCTCCAATGTAGCAACCTTTGTCACACACTGTTCACTGTATCATGTACACCATATTTAGGCAAAAGGGCTACAAGGAAAAGACAATATCTAAAAAATAAATTATGCGCTAAAAACACCACGGGAAAGGCTTTTACAATACAAAGAAAAGGAAAACAAAACAAGAATCTCTCAAGTAGTTTCATACAACCCAACTCTAGAAGGAGTACTTAAAATTATTAAAGAGCTACAACCATTAATTTCAGAGGAACCCACACTCAAATACATATTTCCTGAACCTACCATACTAGCATTCAAACAACCGCCCAACATATATGTGGCACTAACACAGCCAGACACAATAACAAATCATACAACATTAAGGGATCATATTCGTTCACATCTGCAAATGTGGTGTACATGATACAGTGTACAGTGTGTGACCGAGGTTGCTACATTGGAGAAACTGGCCTTAAGCTGCATCTCAGAATAAATCTACACAGACACTCATTTAAGAACCACAAGGAAAATTGATATTGTACCCCTGTTGGTCATCACTGCACCAGACTAGTCACTCTATCCAAAACCTCAGGATTAAAGTTCTTAAAGGGAATTTCAAAGACTCTCATGAACAAAAGACATTCGAGATGAAAATTATCACACATTTCAACACTAGAAATTAAGGACTTAAAGAGACTCTATAGTCACCATATAAAAGCAAGAAAGACAGGTCCCCCAGCCTTCCTTCTTGCTTTTATATGAACTTTCATTCATTAAAAAAAAAAAAATCGGTGTTTTTATATTAAAAACTTACCTCCGTTCCAGCGCCGAGCCCCCCGCTAGGCCGTGCCCCCTTTTTCGTCAAAATGACGAAATCGCGGGGCCCAATGGGACGGCTTCGCGCTGCACCAATCGCGTTCTTCATAGAGCGGCATTGAATGCCGCCCTATGAAGAACCTGAGCGCTTTACCGCGCATGTGCGCGGAATGCGCGTTCGCGAGCTGAGCTGTCTGACTGACAGCTCAGCTCGCTTTCTAAAATTATCAATAATAATTATCAATATAATTTAGGGCCCCCACCCGCCCTGTGCGGTGGGTGGGGGCCCTAAAATTATCAATGAGGGGGGGGACCTACTGTCCCCCCCCGGCCCCCACCCCTGTGCGGCAGGTGGGGGCCCTAAAATTATCAATGAGGGGGGGACCTACTGTCCCCCCCCAGCCCCCACCCCTGAGCGGCGGGTGGGGGCCCTACAATTATCAATAAGGGGGGGACCTACTGTCCCCCCCCGGCCCCCACCCCTGTGCGGCGGGTGGGGGCCCTAAAATTATCAATGAGGGGGGGACCTACTGCCCCCCCCCGGCCCCCACCCCTGAGCTGCGGGTGGGGGCCCTAAAATGATCAGTAAGGGGGGGGACCTACTGTCCCCCCCCCCGGCCCCCACCCCTGTGCGGCGGGTGGGGGCCCTAAAATGATCAATAAGGGGGGGGACCTACTGTCCCCCCCCCCGGCCCCCACCCCTGTGCGGCGGGTGGGGGCCCTAAAATGATCAATAAGGGGGGGGACCTTCTGTCCCCCCCCCGGCCCCCACCCCTGAGCGGCGGGTGGGGGCCCTAAAATTATCAATAAGGGGGGGGGACCTACTGTCCCCCCCCCGGCCCCCACCCCTGAGCGGCGGGTGGGGGCCCTAAAATTATCAATAAGGGGGGACCTATTGTCCCCCCCGGCCCCCACCCCTGAGCGGTGTGTGGGGGCCCTAAATACAAAGGGGGGGGGGACCCTAGTTAACCCTCCCCCCCAAAAAAAAAATATCTCCCTACCTACCCCCCTCACCCTAAAAATAATGAGGGGGGACCATTAACTAAAAACCTGTAAAAAAATGAGATAAAATCAACTTACCATTCGATGTTTTCTTTCTTCTAAAATCTTCTTTCTTCAGCCCCAAAAAAGGCCAAATAAAAATCCATAATAACCGACGCAATTAAAAAAAAAAAAAAAAAAAAACGAGCGCAAAAAAAATAATCCATCTTCACCCATGGAGGGCTCCGCGCAGACTGAGCTCCGCAGGGCGGGGGAAGGCTTATAAAGCCTTGCCCCGCCCTGCAATTAGGCTAAGAACACTCTGATTGGTGGGTTTAAGCCAATCAGAGTGCTCTTTGTCATTTTACAAGCGTGGGAAAGTTCTTTGGAATTTTCCCACGCTTGTAAAATGACACAGAGCACTGTGATTGGATGGATTTCAAGCCATCCAATCACAGTGCTCTGTGTCATTTTACAAGCGTGGGAAAGTTCTTTGGAATTTTCCCACGCTTGTAAAATGACACAGAGCACTGTGATTGGATGGATTTCAAGCCATCCAATCACAGTGCTCTGTGTCATTTTACAAGCGTGGGAAAGTTCTTTGGAATTTTCCCACGCTTGTAAAATGACACAGAGCACTGTGATTGGATGGATTTCAAGCCATCCAATCACAGTGCTCTTTGTCATTTTACAAGCGTGGGAAAATTCCAAAGAACTTTCCCACGCTTGTAAAATGACACAGAGCACTGTGATTGGATGGCTTGAAATCCATCCAATCACAGTGCTCTGTGTCATTTTACAAGCGTGGGAAAATTCCAAAGAACTTTCCCACGCTTGTAAAATGACACAGAGCACTGTGATTGGATGGCTTGAAATCCATCCAATCACAGTGCTCTGTGTCATTTTACAAGCGTGGGAAAATTCCAAAGAACTTTCCCACGCTTGTAAAATGACAAAGAGCACTCTGATTGGCTTAAACCCACCAATCAGAGTGTTCTTAGCCTAATTGCAGGGCGGGGCAAGGCTTTATAAGCCTTCCCCCGCCCTGCGGAGCTCAGTCTGCGCGGAGCCCTCCATGGGTGAAGATGGATTTTTTTTTGCGCTCGTTTTTTTTTTTTTTTTTTTTTTATTGCGTCGGTTATTATGGATTTTTATTTGGCCTTTTTTGGGGCTGAAGAAAGAAGATTTTAGAAGAAAGAAAACATCGAATGGTAAGTTGTTTTTATCTTATTTTTTTTTTCTTTACAGGTTTTTAGTTAAAGGGTCCCCCCTCATTATTTTGTATTTAGGGCCCCCACCCACCGCTCAGGGGTGGGGGCCGGGGGGGGACAATAGGTCCCCCCCTATTGATAATTTTAGGGCCCCCACCCACCGCTCAGGGGTGGGGGCCGGGGGGGGGGCAGTAGGTCCCCCCCCTTATTGTGAATTTTAGGGCCCCCACCCGCCGCACAGGGGTGGGGGCCAGGGGGGGACAGTAGGTCCCCCCCCCTATTGTGAATTTTAGGGCCCCCACCCACCGCTCAGGGGTGGGGGCCGGGGGGGGGGCAGTAGCCCCCCCCCCTTATTGTGAATTTTAGGGCCCCCACCCACCGCACAGGGGTGGGGGCCGGGGGGGGCAGTATGTCCCCCCTTATTTTTTATTTTAAGGCCCCCACCCGCTGCACAGGGGTGGGGGCCGGGGGGGGGGCAATAGGTCCCCCCTTATTGATAATTTTAGGGCCCCCACCCGCCGCACATGGGTGGGGGCCAGGGGGGGCAGTATGTCCCCCCCTTATTTTTTATTTTAAGGCCCCCACTCACCGCACAGGGGTGGGGGCCGGGGGGGGACAATAGGTCCCCCCTTATTGATAATTTTAGTGCCCCCACCCGCCGCACAGGGGTGGGGGCCGGGGGGGCAGTATGTGCCACCCTTATTTTTAGGGCCCCCACTCACCGCTCAGGGGTGGGGGCCGGGGGGGGGAGGAGAGTAGGTCCCCCCCCCCTTCAACCACTATTGTGGCCAGACAGCATCCCTGTGGGTTCGGGCTTCAGCTGTCAGCTGAAGCCACGCCTACAGCAGTGCTGACAGGCTGTCAGCACACAAAGCGCGTTCACAGTGCTTTGTGTGCTGATAGCCCGTCTGATGCATTCACCCAGAATGCATCGGACGAGAGGCCTTTTTAGGGCCTCTGAACTCGGAAGTCCCTCTGGTGGCCGTCTGATTGACTGCAACAAGAGGTGTTCCAAGCTTCCAATGTAAACACTGCATTTTCTCAGAAAATACAGTGCTTACAAGAAAAAGGCTCCGGGTAGCTGTAGCACTCACCTAAACAACCTCATTAAGCTGAAGTTGTTCAGGTGACTATAGTGTCCCTTTAATGTAGATTCTGGCTTTCTCACACACTACTAAAACTTTATATAAACACACATTGTAACGGATCGCCTGGCACCCCGACTGGGTACCTCCGTTAATGGATGCTCCTAGCGCTTCCTGTGGACTCCAAGCACTCTGGCAGACACCACAATCACCGTATCAGAGAAGCATATGAATCCTCTCAAGCCTCTGAATGCTGTAGACAGTTGAATAGGAACCATACGAATAGGTTTGCACTCCTAGCAGTCAAACTGGAACAGCATACAATAAATCCTCCCCCAATAATGAGACGACACTTCACTTTGAGGGTTAAACAGGAACTCTGGACTGGCTCATCCAGCCTGGCTTGTATTTCCATCTCACACATACAGGCCACACCCAGGGGGAGGCATAAAATGACCAATAGTATCATGGGTGCAACCCACACATCCCCCTCCCCTTAGTGTGACACATAATCCCATTATGCATACAGTTTAAAATATACTTTTTACACAACTTTCATAACTCTAAAACCATACATCACATTCACATAAAAATACATATCCACAATCAATCCATTCAGGGGAACAACATATTAAAAAATGGCATGAATCCGACCAGGGGTTCAAAAGTTACTAAAAGTATATTTTGTCCCTTACTAGCCGCATGGCAAACCAGTTTAGCCAGGTTTTACATAGGCCTCTATCCTGGAGACAAAGAGGGAAGTAATCCAATTATCCAGGGCTAGAAGCAGACTCCATTAACCACATGGTTACAGAAAGACATAAAACACTTTAAAATACAGAAAGTTACTTTTTATCTATAACACACAGACATTTCACATATCCCCAGATAGCTGGGATCTGAGTGCACAAAACTACCGAATAGCGCGCAGATCCTATTCACACAGTACAATTGCCATGGAGCTAAAGTCTTTCCCATAGTCTTTCATTATATGAATAGGCTCCATGGTATAGCTATCTGGGTTAACACATTCACATAAAGTCTGGTCCATAGTCCAAAGGCAAGAGGCGGGCAAGCAGCCCCCTCCAAGGACACGTGGCGAGGTCGGTTTCGCCACACACATCTTAACCCCTTAGTGATGAATGATGGACCCAGTCCATCATGCCAGGCAAGCAGTTAACACCGGATGACGGACCGGGTCCGTCATGGGCTAAAGTTAACCCCAGATCACAGCGATCGCAGGGTTAACGCTCCTCCAGTCTGCCTCTGTATTCGAAGCAGATCGGGAGCACCCGATCGCGCTGTCCCTGCAGCAATGATCGCTCTGATAGCCTGTCAGGGTGAGCACATTTGCTGCAATCCACCTCCCTGCTCTTCTGTGTTCTGTGTCAAGTGCAGGTAGACGGATCAGCAGTGAACTGCTTCTCCATGTAAAAAAATTGGGTTAATTTTGTTTTATTAATTAATTTAAATATATTAAAATTATATATTTAGCAAGCTGGGGTGGGTGCAAGTTAGTGGGGAATTTGGTGTTAGGCTAGCTAGGGGTTAACGTTAAAAAAAGTTGTAATTTTTTTAATAACGTTTAGAAAATAAAGTTTACAAAAATCCCACCCCCCTTTACCCAGTCCTAACAAAAAATAACCCCTTTCCTGCCAGTTGATCATTACCTACAGTGATCAAAATACAGATCACAGTATTATACCCTCAGAGGTTCAATTTATTCAATTAATTAATTTCAATATTTTAAAATTATATGTTTTGCTAGCTGGGGTGGGTCGGAGTTATGGGAAATTGGAAAATTTACTGTTAGTGCTGCTTACTGCCAGTTAGGGGTTAACGGTAAAAAAAAATTATAAAAAATTTAAAGCTGTAAAAAAAGTTTTAAGAAAGTTTAGGAAAGTTTAAAAAATGTAATAAGCAAAAAAAAAGTTTAAAAATGTGTTTTAAAAAGTAATTTTTTTTTCAAAAAGTACAAAAAGTACATTTAAAAATGCTCATTACCACTACACCTGGAACAAACTGGAGAAAAAATGATCCCACGCTAAGGTTCAAAATATGCCTTTTGAAATACCCTGGGATGTCTTCTTTAGGAAATTGTATGCCTTTATGGGGTATTTGGATAATATAGCCTGGTAAAAATGAGACATGGACACAGCGTTTAAATTTTAAGTTTGAAAAAGACTGGAATGGTTGTGTCTCAAATGTGCCCCTACAATGTCCACATATGTCCTGGCAAAGGTACATACTGGGGTATTGCTGTACCCAGCCAACATAGCTGAGCAACATATGAAGTATTATAAGTTGTAGCACACATACAATCTGCTAAATATACTGTGTAAACTTACTTTCTGTGTCAAAAAGGCAGAAAAAATGCTTATTACCACTACACTTGGTACAAGCTAGCGGAAAAATTATCCCATGCTACGGTTCAAAATATGCCTTTTGAAATGCCATGGGATGTCTTCTTTAAGAAATGGTATGCCTTTATGTTGTAGTTGTAATATGTAGCCTGCTCAAGTGCTCCAAAGTGGGACACAGACGCATCAAAACCCTCCATGAAAATTCACACTTAAAAACCTGAACTTGCCACGTCTCTTTTACAGCACTGTAACTTCACAAAATAGTGTCTAGGTCATACATTGGGCATATTGTTTTACTCAGAAGATGTAACTGAGCATAATTTGGGGATTTTTATGACAGTGATACATGTCAAGTGTAAGAAATACTCAGCAGAAATGCAACATATATGTAAAAAAGCAATTTTTTCCCCTCTCACCACAAACATTGACATAAATTGGTAAAAAAAAATGGTGACAAGTTAAGGCAGAATATACACCATATAAGATACTCTGGGGTGTCTTCTTTATCAAATGAAGGCCCTTTGTGTGGTTATTTGAACAGTCACACTGCTATAATACTCTAAAATGATACATAGGCCCGTTAAATCCATCTACGAAAATTCTAACTATAGAAACTGAAATAGCCTTGTCTATTATATGGCATTGCAGCTGTACAGAAAAGTGTCAAAGGCATACAATGGGGGTATCATTATACTCAGCAGATGTAGCGGAACACAATATGGGGTTGTGTGCAGGAATAGCACACACCAGCTTTATGAAATACACATTACAAAAACCTTGTTATATTTGTATTTGCCAAAATAAAGAAAAAACACAATTTTACTCCAATATTTAGCAGAGATTGGCGATGAAATGGCTATGTAAAAAGTGTCAAACTAACCTTAGGTAAATAGCCTGTGATGTCTACATTATATAAATATATGCTTTTGAGTGGCATTTTTTTTTCTGTGATGGCTACTAAACCTACAAGACAAACATAACAACAAGTTCTTGTATTTTGTGACCTGTAACTTTCAAAATAAGCTGAAATCCAATACATATGATGTACTCTATAAATCAAGACACACCAATTTATTTATTTGGAATTACTTTTTCTAAGCTGGACAAATTATGCACACGCTATTATTGCCAAAACTGCCAAAAAAAATAGTTTGGCATTTTTTTATAATTAATGAGAATGTATCTATGTATATTTGACATCAAATTAAAGCCCTATTTGGCCTCTAGAAAACAATATATAATATGTGTTGGTGCAATAAATGACAGAGATGCAAATTGCATTTGAACACAAACAGCAAATAATGCAAAACTGGCTTGTGTCCTTAATGGGTTAATGTCTTATATAGTTATTTTTCAATATTCTCACTTCACCTTTGTTGGATCAATTTTTATACATACATATATGCGGCTATTTACTTGCATGCCCTGCTCTGCTGTTTTCTTGTTGTTTTTTTCTCTTTTGTGTTTTTTTTTCTTTTCAACTAGCTTATTGACTCTCCTCTGATTATTTACTTTTTCTGGCTATTCTCAGCCAACCTGCACCTTTCGCTTTCAGGCCCATCATCTGCTATTTATGACACCCACTCACCTCCCTTCCCTCCCATTCACTAACATCAGTTGTTTTACGTGTCAAACTCTATCAGATTGATCAGTATTGCTTCAGACGTGAGGAAGAGAGGAAAATTCTCGAAAGCTTGTCTTGAAATATTATGTTAGTCCAATAAAAAAGGTATTTTGGCATCTTATATAGATAGATAGATAGATAGATAGATAGATAAGATAGATAGATAGATAGATGGATAGATAGATATCATTGTAGATAGATAGATAGATAGATAGATAGATAGATAGATAGATAGATAGATAGATGGATAGATGGATATGGTCTGATATCTTATATCACTTGTGTGTGCATCTGTAATTGAATTTGTATTTGAGCATTTCTATGAGCTAAATATAACACATTACCCCAACATATGTCATAATATACTCAGATATGTTATCATCTCACCAACCATCCATTCTGCATAACATCACTTCACCACAATGTTGCCACATTACCACACATACTTATTTCAAATTCATCATATGCTTTCATATTGGCCATCCCTTGATGTCATACTGCCATCAAGTTGTTGAGATACACTTACACATACATTTAAATAGGTAAAAGAAGCAAGAAAAGAAGTGTGCAAGCAAGATCGGCGGCAGCTACTCGAGCACTCACACAGGGCTACACATTTTTTTTTACCTATTTCTCTGTGTCCGCGCTTAAAAATCAGCTGGAGATCTTGCTTGTTTATTTTAATTGGACTTTTAGCACAATAACAAGTATCACTAATTACTGCAATAATGATTTATTCTGCATGTATTTCCCTGGACTAATGCTACAGCAACAATGTACCCTTTACATTGATAACACTTTAATTCGTAGTTTTACAGAATAAGTGACATTCTGCGTGGGAACTGATAACATTACAACTTGACAGGCGGAGCAGAAGTCATTCAATGACTAATTTGTTCTTTGAATCGGGTTTAAAACACACCCACTAAACTCTTACTTTCTTGTGTTTCAGGACAATTTTTTTTTTATTAACAGATGACAATTTATTATTCCCATTAAGCTGTATTTTTACCTTTGCCACAGCATATTTCAAGCATGAGTGTAGGAATCCCTCAAAACATCTGGTTGGTACTCCATTTTGCCAAGAAAACCTTACTTTCCAATTGCTTTATTAAAATAGCATACTTTAATAAAATAAAAATGTTGTGCAGACAAAATACACTAGGGGGATATTTAATAAAGTGTTTTCCCATAAAATATTTGCATGTTTGTGGCTAATTCCAAGCACCATAACCACGACCACAACCACCATTGCCACCATAACCACAACCATGTTGTTTGGTGCCCTCATGACCTTCTAGGGTAATTAGTGAAACTATTTAAGAACTGTTTGACAACTTATCTTGGCCATTGTAGCCTCCTCTGTCGCAGTCTTGAAGCTTCTTAGACTTAGCTCAGTGGAGTTAACAGAATATCCTTGTAGGAGCTTCTAGATGACTTGTATCTAGTGGACCCCGGGTAAGATGTCAAACCATTCTTAAACAATTTCACTAATTACACTGGGAGGCCATAAGGGCACAACTTAGAGGGTTCCTTTAAATCTGTTGGGTTTTGTATCTCTTGCTTATTTTGTACACTAACCATCATTTTTGAATGCATGCCATTTTTTTGAGTCATGCATATCAATTTTTCTGCCTTTTTTTTTTAACAGAAAGTGCTCTATTTCACTTTTCTTTTTTTTCTGCCACTCTGAAGTTGACAGCCATCTGAAATGGAAATTACTGCGAAAACTGACATCATTTACAATGTAATAGAGTTTAACCGCCACTTTTCAGAACACCTTGTTAGTTAACCCGATATTTCTTACATCTCCTTTTCCTCTTTATCTGTTGTCCCTTAGTCTCCTCCTCATTTAACACATGCATTGCCCCTGGTTATCCCATGTTTTACCAGTCTCGTGATGTTTATTAATTCATTGTTGATTATATAAACATGAAAAATAATAAGAAAAGCGCTTTAGGTTTTCAAAGGGCTCTTGTACTCTTATCCAACATTTAGGTCAGTATTAGCCGAACAAAAGTCAGTGAGATAGCATAGACGGAAAATTTACAGAATATGCCTGTGGCGGAACCAACCTCGCCACTGTGCAATGGAGAAGCCTGGTTGCCGCCTGCTCCCTTTAGACTATAGCCCTGCAGTTCAAACCTGTTATTTCCCCTGCTGAAAGGTTTATTCGTGCCTTTCTGCCGGGGTGTTCGGTAGATTCAATCTACGAACAAAATACAGAACCATGGACCACCTGGGAACTGGAGTGTGCCGTCAATTGACCGCCTAGAAGCTGCGGTTAACCGCAGCTTAATTGACGAATGCTGGGTGGCCTTTGTTCGTTTGCCGAACACTTGGCAGCGGCCATTTTAGCTCCCGAACGGCCAGAGGTGTTCAGCGCCCAAACTATGGAACTGAAAATGGACATTTAATTGCACAAACACCGCTGAGCCTCCAGCATCCTTACCTCTGCATTCGGTAGTGGAACCGACTGACTGTTCATTCAGTAGTTTGACCGTATGAACAGCATCACCCCAGATAGCCACGCCATGGAGCCTATTCGTGTAATGAAAGACTATGGGAAAGAATTTGGCTCCATGGCGATTGAACTGTATTTATGTGATCTGAGCATCATTCGGTAGTAATGTGCGCTCAGATCTAAGCTATCTGGGGATATGTAGGATGTGTATGTTTTATGTGTTAAATGTAACCATATGTAATTTTATGTCTTTTTACTAACATGCGGTTAATGGAGTTTTGCCTCTGTCCTTGGAGATAATTGGATTACTTCCCAATTATTTTCAGGGCAGAGGGGAGGGATTGTGATGCATTGTGGGATTGTTGAAATGTGTAAGTCTGTGATTGGTCAATGTCCAATATGTTTCCCAGTCTTCCATCTGGTCCCCTAGGGGAGTGTCCACCAGGTGGGAGACCTTCATAAAAGAAGGGCAGTTAGCCCCAGTAAACCAGATTCTGCTTGACCCACAAAACGAAGTGTCATCTCGTTATTGGGGGATTTGAATTGTATGCCGTTTGCCAGGAGTGTAAGCTGATTGTATGCTTTTCCTGTTTGACTGTTTCCCGGGTTCGTGTGTTTCCTGTTCGGGAGTTGGAGGATTCGTGTAGTTTGCAGTTCGGGAGATTGGTGCTTACAGTAGCTGCCTGTGCATCTGGAAAGGGGAATATCGCCTAAACGATTTTTAACCTCTTGTGTGCAAAACGGTCTGTTACAATGCCTCTCCCCTAGTCTTCAATCGTTTAAGAAGTGCCTTAAAACCCATCTCTTAAAGCTTATGGCCTCCCAGACTAACCTCTACCTCACAAATTGCGTTTCAACACAAACAGCAAAAAATGCAAAATTGGCTTGTGTCCTTAAGGGGTTAATGTCTTATATAGTTATTTTTCAATATTCTCACTTCACCTTTGTTGGATCAATTTATATACATATATATATGCAGCTATTTACTTGCATACCCTGCTCTGCTGTTTTCTTGTTGTTTTTTTCTCTTTTGTGTTTTTTTTTTTTTCTTTTCAACTAGCTTATTGACTCTCCTCTGTTTATTTACTTTTTCTGGCTATTTTCAGTAGTGTGCTCTCTCTTGCACACTACTCTCTCCTCCAGCTCTGCCTCACTTCCACCTTATTTGACTGCAAACTCCTGACCTATTGTGTTTTACACCCCACCTCCTATAGAATGTAAGCTCGTTTGAGCAGGGTCCTCTTCAACCTATCGTTCCTGTAAGTTTCTTGTAACTGCCCTTTTTATAGTTAAATTATAAAATAATATTAATAATAATGCCTGCATCAAGAAGCTGAAGTACTTTTGTGGTGTGGAGTAGTCCTTTAAAGGAGCACTGTAAGCACTATAATAACTTCATCTTTTTAAAATTTTAATAATGTTTTAAATATGGCCCCCATTCTCATGCCATCTGTTGAGATCTCTTTCAACTGTATGGAGGCTTCGAAAGTGTGGCTTTAAGTTATGCCTCCAAGCCCTCTGAACCTGAGAGCCAGTACTGTAACTTACTAATTCATACTGTGATGTCGGCACTCAGTTTGCTAATGTTGATGGTAAATAACATATTAATTTACATTTATTTAAGTTTTTAAGTGTGTGAGAGGAGATCCTTTATTTCACACTTGCAGGCATGCACAGTGTAGCGTTCACAATTGTGCATAGCGGATCACTGAATTCAATGATTCCCTATAAGTATTATTTGATTGGTGGATCACATGAGTGCCACACATGCACCTAAGGTCCGTAGTGCTTCTCTATGAGATGCTATTGATTGGACCAAAATATAAGGAAAAGTTAAAGTGTGAGGGGGCGGAGTAAACTGCTGTGAGTAGACTTCAAACTCAGATTAAATAAAGGTAAATATGTGTCTCAAATTTAAAAATTAGACAAATGACAGAGATGGCAATAATATTTATCAATTTAATGTGAAAACATAGTTAAGATTGAATACATTTATCCAGAGTGTAGTGTTCCTTTAAGAATAATTAACTCAAACAATTATTGATTTGCCTCTGTTTGTATACAAGATTGCTTAATTACTACACAGAAGGTTGTTCTCTGAGCAGCGGTGTTGCTGGTAGTAGGAGAGGGGGATGGAGCACTGTGTGGGGTACTGAAAAGTCCCAGGTCTAATTTTGGCACCACTACTTTGTTATTCCCGAGTCCCCTGAAATATGAAGAGAGCAAGATCACCTTCATTTATATAATGGTGGTGGTATTGCTGTGAGTGCAGAGTTTTCATGTTGTGGATTGAAGGGTTAATACACCGTGACTCGGGTGTTTATCAGTATAAAGATGAACACAAAAAGGAAAGAATTCAGTGCTAATTAACACACAATTAGTAGAGGTAGGCAGCAACCCAAATGAAGGAGAACCCCTCAGGTCCTTCAGTGGATAAACACAGATAGAAAAAAAAATATATAGGGCTGCGCCAAGTGGAGAAAGATAGTCCAGTAAAAATGTCACTAGGATACCAGTGGATAGTCAGGAATACTTGATAGGGTATGGTTTCTTGGTAGAGGTAGGTGCGTCTGGTGTTGACCGTTCAGTATATGAAAACAAAAGAGAGGTAGAGGTGACCAATGGTGCAGTATGTCTAAAATTCAAGGTGCAGTAGATAATATAAGTAGAGAACTCACATTTGGGAGAGCTATGGCCAGCTCTGGTGTGAATCGTGTACAGCGGTATAATCCCCGCTTATGGGATATGTAGGGAAGGGGTCTCCGTCAACACCGTCTGGTAGTCCAAAACTCTGAAAAGAGATAGAAAGCAACAATAGTGCTCTCAATTGTGATGAGATTCAATGTGCAATTGGTAGAGAAAGGTAGAGAACCCACATTTGAGGGAACTATGGCCAGCTCTGGTGTGGATAGCGTGCAGCGGTATAATCCCCGCTTATGGGATATGCAGCGGAAGTGCGTCCGTCAACACTGTCTGGTAGTCCAAAGCTATCCACTGGTATCCTATTTAAATTTTTACTGGACTTTCTTTCTCCACTTGGCACAGCCCTATATATATATTTTTTCTATCTGTGTTTATCAGTATAAGATTACGTAATATTCTGAATGTTGTCAAAATGTACTTTGTAGAACACAATCCAACGTTTAAGGTTGTGAAAGGGGACATACAATTTACTCTAGGCCAAAGCCCATGGTATTTGTGTCCTCAAGAAACATGTCTGCCACTAGTAATAAGCACTGGAGAAAATATATTTCTTCTATAAGGCAACAAATAAATTGCTATATGTGTAATATGCTCATTCGGTTTATATGTTCAAAAAAAGGTGTTTTCCAAATACCACATGTGATGGGTATAGAAGCAGTTGCACCTACTCATTGCAAGGTTTGCAATATTATGGTCAAACTTCAACACACTTTCATAAAAAGTCCTTCCTTGCTTTATATATGCCCTCCCTTATTCTTAAGGATCTATACAAAACTACTACCATCTATTTTATCGAATGTCTTTTGAAAAGGGAGATCTCACTTAGTCTACCTCTCTAGGGGAACCTAACGAATCATCAAATATTATTTAAACTATACGCCACACACCAAAAGTACAATCTAGTTATTGGCTTTACTTTCTATGGTCTTTTCCATGAGAAATTCTCCTCGAGCTGTCATTTGGCCACTCGTGTTTAAGAAATATTGTAGTTATTGAATAAATGACTGTATTTCCAGAGCATGACTTAAACACAACCAACTAAATGAGTTTTGATCAATTCTAAGTCTTAGCACCATTCTAAATAAAATAAAATAAATGTAATAATAATAATAAAAAAAGTAAATGCATTTTGATGAGATATTTTTTTTAAATCACTCAGTAAATTCAAAAATAATCCAGAAAAAGTGTAATAATACGTCTTTCCAGATGAATCTGAAGACTACCTTCTATACAAAGAAGAGTATTTAGTTTCTTCCCACCAATACAATCTCTATTAGAATGTATGCAAATTAAAAAGCACATTTTACAAATGTCTGGGTTTAGCTGGGAGAAGAATTAACCTTTCTGTAAAGTGCTTAATTAATTTTTAAAAAATGGACATATTCCAAATGACAAACCAAGTAGTCTTAAATCAGTAATATGTAACAGATAAGCCATGTTAACTGACAGATCAGAGACGTTTTAATCCCTAGGTAAAGCTTTCTTTTGTCCTTAAGCCTCAAGATATGTAAAAGCCAAATTCCGACAAGGCAATGCAAGCATGACTATCTATAATTTAGCTTCAGTGGTAAGATCTTTGTCTGCATTCCACCTTTATTTTGTAAGAACTATTTTGCTACTGATTTTGATGGAATTAAATAGCAGATTGAAAGGTTAAATATTTCTATTGTTAGGCTTGTAGTGCTGGACAGTTCCTGTTTTTTATTCAAGCAAGTTGTTAGAAAGAAATCCTTTTAATTAATGACAAAATAACATTAAAATTGAAACAAATTTAGGGAAAAGTCCATATATTATATGCTATCCAATATATGGTGGGCCAAGGTTCAGAGTAGGTTGTAAGAGGTCAATCACATTTTTTATTAATGAACAAATGTCAATGATATTATAGACAATGAATGCTTAACGTATAGAGATTTCTTTGACTGGATACAGAAGATAACATGTTGTACATTTGCTCCATTAGCCACCAATTGCATTGCTCATAACTTTAGTTAATGTTTGAGGCTGCATGGGTATTCTTCTTGAGCTGCTCAAGCATACGTGTTTTTTTCACGTACACCCGCTCCTTCAGCTATCCCCACAGGAAGTAATTGGGAGCTGAAAGGTCAGGAAAACATGGCGTCCAATTAATCTGAGAGTTTCTTGAAATTATCTGTCTCAGAAGGTCCATTGTGGCCCTGGCTGCATGGGCAGTAGCCCCATCCTGCTGAAACTACATTTCAACACAGTTTTCTCATTGTGTCAAAATAATGATCCTGACACTGTAAAAATAAAATGCCACTATTTTTACTCGTTGTTCCATTGTGAAATTACCCATGATGAATCTCCCAAGACTCTGTTATAATATATACCTACAGTATAAAAAAATTAACTACTAACAAATAAGTTATTTACCTGTCAAATCCTACTCTGAATTGAACCTTGCCATGCATCCTAAAGTCAGTGCCAAGTAACTTTTAGGTCTGTCTACTAGTATAGAACATAACATTTTAATCCATGGACAATATATACATATCACTGACACATAAGGACATATAAAATACAATATGGATTTTTTTTTAGGCATATTAAATACCTCTGGAGATATGCTATTATTTTACTCCATATATGCTTCATAATAATTCCTCTTTCATATAAAAATTGTGGTCATCAGAAAAAAAAATTGTTTTAAATTATTTTCCCACATCACCTAAATTATAAAATATTGTTCTTTGCCCTCCCAGCAGCTGCAAAATGCAAAAGTACAGACTGTCAAGACACACAAATAACTGCAAGCAGAAAGTCCACAAGTTTTACTTCATCCCTCTGTCCTGGAACTAGAGATAGTGATTATGGAATAAGTGTCCAGCTTACTAAGCTGTGATAATATTCACCTCACTAGTGGCCCAGTGGCCTCCAAAACACAACTCACAAGAATAACGTTCTGGATTCCTCTTATTGATTAAAACTAAATGTATTTGACTATGTATAGAGACTTCATGCACAAAAATAGTAGAGACATAAAATATGTACATTGTAGACTTATTCAACTAGTGAACTAGTGATAGAGGAACGGATGAGCACCTGCATTTGAGTAACCACTAGTGATGTCGCGAACATAAAATTTTCGGTTCCTGAATCGCGAACGCGAATTTCCGCAAATGTTCGCGAACCAGGCGAACCGGGCGAACCGCCATAGACTTCAATAGGCAGGCGAATTTTAAAACCCACAGGGACTCTTTTTGGCCACAATAGTGATTGAAGGGGGGGGGGACCTACTCTCCTTGCCCCCCCGGCCCCCACCCCTGGGCGGCGGGTGGGGGCCATAAAGATAATGAGGGGGGGACCTACTGTCCTCCCCCCAGGCCCCCACCCCTGTGCGGCGGGTGGGGGCCATAAAGATAATGAGGGGGGACCTACTGTCCTCCCCCCAGGCCCCCACCCCTGTGCGGCGGGTGGGGTCCATAATGATAATGAGGGGGGGGACCTACTGTCCTCCCCCCGGCCCCCACCCCTGGGCGGCGGGTGGGGGCCATAACGATAATGAGGGGGGACCTACTGTCCTCCCTCTCTCGCGCCCCCACCCCTGGACGGCGGGTGGGGGCCATAATGATAATGAGGGGGGGAACCTACTGTCCTCTCCCCCGGCCCCCACCCCTGGGCGGCGGGTGGGGACCATAAAGATAATGAAGGGGGGACCTACTGTCCTCCCCCTCTCCGGCCCCCACCCCTGGGCGGCGGGGGGGTGCCATAATGATAATGAGGGGGGAACCTACTGTCCTCCCCCTCTCCGGCCCCCACCCCTGGCCAGTGGGTGGGGGCCATAATGATAATGGGGGGGACCTACTGTCCTCCACCCCCGGCCCCCACCCCTGGGCGGCGGGTGGGGGCCATAAAGATAATGAGGGGGGGACCTACTGTCCTCCCCCTCTCCGGCCCCTACCCCTGTGCAGCGGGTGGGGGCCCTAAAGAAAACAATAAGGGGGGGACCTACTGTCCTCCCCCGGCCCCCACCCCTGACTACTTAGACAGAAGGATTATCATCACCTAGAGAAGCAAAATCAGAAGTGTCCAATTCAAGACATTTACTGTTATTCACTAATCTAGAATTATAAATTTTAGGACCATATAACCAAGCAAATAATTGAGTTACACAAATTTTTAATTTCTTCTATAATGGGCAAAAATTGTGTAACTACCATTTAGCTTTCGTTGTGCGTGCTGCACAGAATGGCACGTATATCACTTTATGATGTTTGACATGAGACAGATGACACATTTAAATGTAGTTATTTTTCTTCTATGCAGAAATAATTAAACGTTTGAATTGAAGCAACAATAAAATTCAATCAATATGTCATATGCAGCAATGCAGACGATGTATCGGTTGCTAATTTACATATAACAATCAAGGAGCTTGGCTAGAAGAGATACCATTCTTGCTCCCAATTTCTCACTCCAATTACCTATAGTTTATTGACTAGATTGCAAGCTTGTTTGAACAGGGTCCTCATCAACCTGTTGTTCCCGTAAAATGTTGTAATTGTCTAATTTATTGTTAAATTCCCCCCCCCCCCCGTTTATATCATTGTAAAGCGCTGCGGAATATGTTGGTGTTGTATTAACGCTAATAATAATAATAATGATAATAATAATAATAATAATAATAACAAATAGAATTGTAGTGACTCTTAAACTAGATTTCTAAATGTATGACAAAATAGCTAATTTATGTCTACATAGTACTGTGGTAAACTTTTGATGATGATTTGTTGATATTCACAAACATTAGCTTTTGAGCCATTTGCATTTATGTGCTATATTGTATATTGTTCTAAAACAGTTCACACAACTGGGGTTAGTTATAAAGAGAAAATCAGGGCCAAAATTCTAAAAGTCAAGAAATTGTGAAAAAAAGGTTTTTGGTAATTGTCCCACATTTAGAACTTTAAACCAAGTTTTCTCTTTGTATGTAACCTCAATATACTAAGTCAGAGTTTTGCATGTTCTTTAGTAAGGAGTTAACTGAAGTGACTTTGACATGCCCTTGAACTTAAGTTGTCTGTTTGCATGTATTGATGTCTGGCAGTCTGCCACAGATGGAATGGAGTATGTAGGAATCCCTTTGGGCATCATGCTATGAGATTCACCAGCAACTCTAGCACATTACAGAAGACTAATCAAATAGTATTGCTAGTGGGGCAGTATATAATCAGTTTAGAAAATTAATTATACTTAAACCGAGTAAAATTATCACAATCTCTTTCCATACATTTTGCTGGTTCTCAATACCATTAAAGTTCTTTATAAACGAATATTTCAAAGGAAGGCCAATATTTACAATATTACAGTTGTAATCTCACTAATAAATTACCATTGAATATATTATTTTAATTGAAATAGGATTTAATCTATGTTAGCGTTTTCATGCTGGTATAGCCACAAGCACATGAAAAAAAAAAAACAGTTTTTTTGCAGTCATTAAAGAAAGAATTGTGTTATAAAAAAAATATATTAATATATACATATGATTTTTTAACTGAGACTAATTTAAATATTAACATATAGGAAAATATTAACATTAAATATCTATCAGCATTAATTGCACAAATCCTCAACAAGCTGTCACAGTGAACACTTGCCCTGTGAAACTGTTCTAATGCACTAGTGTAATGAGACAAATATTGAATCCAATGAGATAGACCTTGTGTATAGACTGGAGAGCCATTCAGACAACTCAGTTAGACAACTCTACTCTTTACTGATCTGGTATCTGGAGATTAAATCAGTAAGTATCATTAAAGGGAAACTCCAGTGCCAGGAAAACAATCCGTTTTCCTGGCACTGGAGGGTGCCTCTCCCTCCAACCCACCAATCCCCAGTTACTGAAAGGGGGAAAACCCCTTCAGTCACTTACCTGAGGCAGCGACGATGTCCCACGTCGCTGTCTCCTCCTCTGCGCCGCTCCTCCCTGTGATTCCGTCGGCCGGTGGGCGAGACTGATCCCGCCCACCGGCCGAGGAGACCTAAAGCGCATGCGCATTAGCGCTCCCCATAGGAAAGCATTGAAAACTAATTTCAATGCTTACCTATGGGGATTTGAACGATGCTGGAGGTCCTCACACTGCGTGAGGACATGGAGCGACACTCTAGCAAGGAAAATCCTTGCTACAAATCAGGAAGTGACCTCTAGTGGCTGTCTAGCAGCCACTAGAGGTGGAATTAACCCTGCAAGGTAATTATTGCAGTTTATAAAAAACTGCAATAATTACACTTGCAGGGTTAGGAGTAGTGGGAGTTGGCACCCAGACCACTCCAATGAGCAGAAGTGGTCTGGGTGCCTGGAGTGTCCCTTTAAGTATTTTTCAAACAACAGAGTATTTCCACATCTTCAATTTCTTTTCGATTTTATATTACTAACACAGTAGCCTAACATACAAAGTAATGATTTGAAAGGTTTCTATGAAGCAACAAATAGTTTGAAAGGTTTCTATGAAGCAACAAATACAATCATCACAACTTAGATGTGTGACTCTTGAGTTCCAGGTGATCCTCCATATGTAAAAGTTTAAAGCACATTTTTTCTTCTTTGATTCATTTTGAAGAAAGAAATTTAGATGTTTTTTTTTCAAACATATATGTATTATATTTATTGCACTATATATTTTTCGTTTTTTTCTCCCACAGGGGTTTTTGCATTTGGCCTATTTGCCACAGATATTTTTGTTAATGCTGGCCAGGTAGTAACAGGCAACTTGACTCCCTATTTCTTGACGGTGTGTAAACCAAACTACACTGGAGCAGACTGTCTTGCTCATCATCAGTTTATCAACAGTGGAAACATCTGTACTGGTGAACCTGAAGTTATTGAGAAGGCCAGAAGGTCATTTCCTTCCAAGCACGCTGCTCTTAGCATTTACGCTGCACTATATGCGACGGTAAGTCACACACATCACACTGCATTAACATGCATTGTTAAATGTTCCCATGGAGTTCGCTGTAATAGCTGGTTTAATACCTGTATCTCCCACAGCACAATTTTATTTAATATATAACTATTCGTATAATTTACTTTAAATTGTTTTGTGTTGCTAGGCAGCCATTAAGTGTAAGTCATTTTAAACAGTCTTTAACTATTACAGTACGAGAAAAGTGTGTGAGGTAGAGTGCAGTGTGAGTATTTTATCATACAGGGACCTTAAAAGGAAATACAGTTGAAAATAAAGTCTGTATGGCTTTTGTATTTTCTATAGACCCAATAGAGCCAATATTTGTGCCTTTATTTTCTATAGACCCAATAGAGCCAATATTTGTGCCTTTGTGGTTATGGTCTTCATCCAACTCACTTCACATGAGGTGGACAAATGGATTGGCCTATTCATAAAGGCATTATTCAGTTACAATTTCTCAACATCAACTCAAACTGGGTGGAGAAAAAGGTCGGCTGATCTCTGAGGCCTTAACTGGTTATACTTGGGGTGCAGGTAATCATATGTTAGTTTTCCCTTAAATCCCATATCTGTCATGCATCAACCTGGGATGAAAGAGCCACTTGGCTCTCTCTTGGTAAATGGTGGGGTCACACAGAAACCATATTAATTTGTATTAGTGGAAACGCTATATAGCATAGACAGCACACTATGTTATATAGCTAAACAAGAAACAACGCTATAACTCCGATATTCACAGTGAGCTGTAGTGGTTATGGTGCTTGGAATATCCCTTTAAAATTCCATAGGAGAGAAATCAGAGATCTCCAGGCAAGACAATTTTCAAACTTTCCCATTATTCCAATTAGCATTGATTGGAAAAGAACTTGCTAGCCAGCCACCACATTAACAAAAACAAAATGTTAAAAATAAAAAGTCTTTGGTGGGAGAAATGAGACTTGGATGTTAGAATGCTCTGATTGGTTTGCCAACCAATCAGAGCACTCTGATTGATATTACGTAGCCTAGAACATTTCCCACATGATGTAATAACTGACATAGCTTGGGAAAGCTTTTATAAGTGCTTTCCCCAGAACGAGAGCTTTTTTTGCAAATCTTTTTTTATTTTCACTAGTTGCCTTGGGGATTTATGGATTTTAATTTGGCCCTTTTCGGTGTTGAAGAAAAGAAAAATTAGAAGAAAGAAGTCATGGTCATAAGTATAATATAATTTAAACAGCTATTAGTTTTATTAGCCCCCCTCTCTATTAGTAGGATCAGGGGAAATGGGGTGTCCATGGGTGTGGGCCTCAGGAGGGACTAGATCTCCCCAATGGGTGGCAGCCATTATGGCCCCCACCCACTGCCAATGGGAGCGGCCCTGGGCGTAAACTTGGTGCTCCTACCTTTTAAAAGTATAGTTAAGGTCCCCGTCTGATGGCATGTGGGTGAACATTGATCTGTGATTTTTTTTTTTATGTCCTCTTACCAATGCCCACGGGTGGGGGTAGAGAGGAAGGGACAATGTACCCCTCAGTTATTTTAGTTGCCCCATCTTCATGGGATGGGACCATTCTAGCAACTTGACAGCAACAGATTTTTTTAAAAATCTGTGCCTAGATTTTAAATATTTGGTATGGATTTCATCTGTCCGACAGTGGTCAGTCTGACGGAAATCAGGACCAAATTTAGGTCCCATTTGGGCCTGAAGTGCAAAATTGGGTAATTGTTGAATAGTGTGAAAAATGAATGGCTCCATATGCAGCTGGATGGTTTTAGACTTTTCAGACTTTAGTGAATAACCCCGACATTGTTCCGTTCTGAAATGCCAATTATTAGTTTGTTAATTGTTTGCACTTATTGAAAGAAAACAGTAAGCATAGTATTTTGAAAATAGAACAACCTAAAACATTTTTGAAGGAGCATTGGTGCCCTCTAGTGCATTCTTATATTACTACAAAGACTATTATCTTTATAAAACATTTTCTGATGCAGCTTGTAATACTGTATGTAAAATTGCTCACACATTACATCCTTAGTAATCCTTACATCAGGAGATGAACGTGTTCTATACCTATCCTTCCATTCTTTCATTCATTGATTGAGAACATCATCTAAGTGGTTTCACTCAATGGATGAACCTTTGTGAATTATATGAAAAATACACAGAAGTTACACTTAAATATCCCAGTAAGTGAAATGTTTAATACTTAAACGCTGCTCACACCATCACTTCAAACTTTTGAAGGGTCATAGTGCTTGGAGTAATCCTTTAAGAGTAATGGAAGTTAAAAGCTCATGCATTCCCCAATAATATATTGATATTTGAAACAATGTAGTCTCTGTTAAGCTCCTGCTCTATCACAGCTCAGATGGTATTTTGCCCACTTACTATGGTTGTCAGATTCCTGCGTACCTTTAATGGTAGAAAGGTCATGCACTGCAGGCTTTAGTAAACCGTGAACAATAGTATAATTCTAGCTAGTCAAAATCTTGGCTATATCTTGGGTTTATGAATTCTCTGAAAGCTCTGGAAGTTTTGTTTAAATACATAAGTGTGTTAGTGTGAGTTTAGGCATGTATAAAAATATGTGCATATGTGTGTTTATGTGTGCATATGTTTGCATTCTGATAAAATATCAAATAACGATCCGTCCTTTAATGGTTTATGAAATTTTCGAGATCTGCCAAATATTATGGCAAAAAAATGTTAGATATATTTTTATTTAATTCCATTGGATTTTTTTTTATATGCATTAACTTATTAATTCATATTCTTTTTCAGATGTACATCACAAGTACAATTAAAACGAAGAGCAGCAGACTAGCAAAGCCAGTACTGTGTCTCGGAACCCTTTGCTCTGCATTTCTAACAGGGCTTAACCGTGTTTCGGAGTACAGGAACCACTGTGTAGATGTCATAGGAGGTTTCATCCTAGGAACTGCAGTAGCTTTGTTTCTAGTAAGTATGACATCTTCATTAACTATAATTCCAGACTTTTTTTACCTTCTACATTTTACATTAAACCTAAAATGTTCATAACTAGGCTTATTATCCCAAAGTCTTAAATCTTGATATTATTACTATAGAAACTATTTGTGTTTAAGCCATGTGTTCACATAATTGCTTCAGTTGGCAAAACCTGTAAGTCTGTGAATAATCATTACAGCACAAAATAAGTCCATGTATTTAGTCCTGACAACTGATGGCCTGACGCTACCTCTAAAAGACTTAATCACTCACAGGTGCTTTTTGCTCCAGTTACTTATATCTATATATTGGTACCAGAGCGCTCTGTTTTTGCCACGTCCATCAACCAACTCCCTCATCCAAGTTAGAATCCCTGACCGGACATCCAGGTCAAGTTCCCACATATGCATTCAATCTATGCAATTTTTAATCTACTCATTAAATTAACAAATCAAACAGATAGCAGTTTAATTGTATGCACTGACTGCTTTCCAAAATAAAAAAAATCTTTCTTTACAGTATGATTTGCTTTTTAAAAGAGATATTTGAATGTCACCTCCAAAAAAGCTAAATTTGTTCATTAAAGGAACACTCTGGGCACCATACCAACGTTCCCAATTTAATCTCAAAGTCTTCTCTCCAGTGCCATTTGTATAGCACCTGTACTTCTGTGTCTCTCAGATTCTTCAAACAGAAAGCCATGGACTCCCTTGAACAAAGACACTGCAGATTGTCCATAGCTCAAAAAACTGTTTGAGAAATGTAAATATTTTTCTCAAGCTACTGATTGGTGTATTGAATCAGCTGTTGCTATGGGCCAATCAGCGGCATCCCTGTCCAAGGCAGTTGAACATTTTGTGCCTGGAGAATTTTAGAAAAGCAAAAGGGCAGGGGCAGAGGTAAATGGCGCTGCAAGGAAAACATTGGGGTTTAACTGTTTATGAACAGCTTAAGCCCTAAATGTAAGCCAGCACCATAATTAATTCAATTAAATTGTTCTGGTCCCAAAGGTTCCTTTTAAGCATTGAAACTAATTACAGGAATAGGCATGGCAGTGTTTGCAGACATAAATGTACAACTTTATCACAAGATGGTGTTGGTAGCACCGACAATACAAAACACATGATTTAAGAAAAAATGTATGTAACATTTACAAACCGAAATACAGAAAGAAAGACAGCTTGCCGTCTCTCACTGCTGTACAAACTTGGTTTCAAATTATTGATAAAAATATTGGCCAAGATAAAAAAAATACCCTTGACCAGTAAAAAAAAATATGGTTCTGTTTCATTAAGTAATCGTGTGTACAATACATTTTTCTTTATCACCTACACCCTCTTTTCTTTGCTCTGCCTATTCCGCCACAATGCACCTCTCTCTCCTCAATCACCTTTTAAGACAGTTATTCAATTACCTGTCGATCATGTTTTCCATTTACACTTTTGCCTTACTTTAGCATGTTATGCGGAGCCTATCACTTAACTTTGCTCTTGTTTCTCATCAATCTGTGGATTTTTAGATTTAAATTCTGTTATGCATTACATTCTACTGAGAAATATAATTTCACCTTTCTGCCGTGGAATGTGAATCAACCTCTGTAACTTTATGTCCTTCTTATGTGCTCTACATTCACACAACCTACATTTATTGGTAAGGAAGTAGGAGTTTACTGCATGCATTAGAGTGGCCAAATCCATAGATTATTTCAGAAATAACACAGATATAACATTATGTTAACTTCATCATTTTATACTGCAGGTAAGTCATTACTGCAGAAAATTGCTTGATAAAATTTTATTTCTAACTACCAAACACATAATAAATGCAGGACATAGTGTAATTATATTCAAAGCAAAAATATACAAGCTCACATATGCCGATAAATACATTATTTAAGGTTATAATTATTAATATTATAAGCATTATTAATAAATGTACATTTACATTATATTGTCTTTGTGTATTTTTGAATGCATACATATGTTATTTATTTATTTTATTTGACATTTGTTATATAAGTTAATATATAACAAATAAAAATGTTATTAAGGGATAATATTCAAGAATTCCTTGAGAAGAACATGGTTATTAGCCAAAATCAGCATGGTTTTATGAAGCACAGGTCATGTCAAACTAACTTGATTGCATTCCATTAAGTAAGTAGGAGTATATATCAGGGTGTTGCAGTTGATGTGATCTATGTGGATTTTGCCAAGGAGATTGATACAGTTCCACACACTAGATTAGTGTTTAAACTCAAAGAAATCAGTCTAGATCAGGGGTCCTCCAACTGTGGCCCTACAGTTGTTGCTGGACTACAACTTCCATGATTCTTTGAATTACATTGCTTGGCAGAGAATCATGGGAGTTGTAGTTCAGCAACATCTGGGGGGCTGGAGTTTGAGAACCCCTGGTCTAGATGAAAATTCTTGTTCTTGGGTAGAACACTGGCTTACAAATACAGTGAGTTGTCATTAATGGTACATTTTCAAGCTGGACAGATGTGGCAAGTGGTGTCCCTCAGGGTTCTGTTCTGGGACCCCTTCTATTTAATATGTTTATAAATGATCATGCAATAGGCATTAAAAGTCATGTTTCAGTGTTGGCAGATGACACAAAACTCTGTAAAGTAAGACAATATGTTTAAGATTTTACTTTGCTGCAGAGGGATTTAGATAGATTGGGGTGCTGGGCACTCCAATGACAGATTACATTGAATGTAGATAGATGCAAAGTTATGCACTTTGGGGTAAACATGGAAACATAGAATGAAACGGCAGATAGGAACCATTTGGCCCATCTAGTCTGCCCAATTTTCAAAATACTTTTATTAGTCCCTGGCCTTATCTTATATCTAGGATAGCCTTATGCCTATTCCATGCATGCTTAAACTCCCTCACTGTGTTAACCTCTACCACTTTTAAGCATATGTAACTATGTAATATCTCTTTTTAGGTCATATCTGGTTTATTCATGCTCTGTTTGAGCAGCAGTCTTTAATTCCTCTTTAGTCATATGTAATGCTTATTTTCTAAGACCACGTAAAATATTATCAATGATAAATGCCTCTTAACTGTTTTTTTTTTTTTAAATGGTCTGCACTTGTGCACAAGGTCTGGATTTAGGAACATGCACTAGTTATCAGTACCCTCATGGTATTTAAGAGGTTATTTTGCCTAACATCATAAAGATGCCCGTCTTCACTGGGCATGGATAAGTCAGGAGAATCAATTGGAAGAGGTGTTCAAATTTAGGTATAATATGCATTTTTTTATTTTCAATAATAATACAAAATTAATACAAATCAGGTATTGATATTCTTTGCAATACTCCTACTGCACATATACTATTTGGAATGAAGTCATTATTATAGAATGCTGCAGGGTTAGGTGTAAAACTATATTTGATTTACCAATTGGCAGAGATTTAAATTTGCTTTTAGAGCTGCTTAAAAAGTACATAATGTATTATTATACCATATATTAATATCCCTAAGCCTTATGATGCATAATATAATTTTATGAACACACCATTCAAAAAAAAAATCATCTTTTAAGCAGAGGAGCACTTTGGTCACATAAAATGTTATTGCTATCAAAAATCCACTTTACCAATAGCATATAACAGATCAAATTGTCAGTTTTTCCATTACATGCTACCTGAAAGTATAAACTGTGATTCGATAGTATGAGTTATTTTTCAATGTGAGGATGGTGCTTAGAAATCTATCAAGGTATTCTGCTACTATATTAATACTTAGCGTTCAGCAAATAAATATTTTAATTTAAATACCGTAACCATAGCTAAATTTGAATGGCAGGAAATTGCATATGCTACAATCTTCATTTGTGATTTTATGATAGAAAAAAAAGTTATTGGCATCACATGGGGCATCACTGTGAACAGTATTATTTGCTTGAATGACAGTTCGACCCACTTCTGCTCCAATGCTTTAATCACATTATTTATGCTGTAAAAAACTTTTGACCGTTTAAAAAGACTAGTACAGCTTATTGTCCTATTATAAACCAAGACAGGCTTTTGTTACCAAGATATTATATCGACATGATTACAATGAAGACGTTCAAGCACATTCATAGGGATAGTTTTTAGTGCCTTTGCTATTCTATGTAAGAGGGATTTTAAAGGCAGTCTGTCATCTAGTCAGACTAATTTCCCTTAAAGATTCCATTAGAAAAAAAGGTCATGATGGTCATATGAATACAGAAAAAAGTATATCACAATTTCTACTTTCTATCTTTTCCAATACCCTTACAGATTGATTTACTAGAGCCTATTACTGAAATAATTGGTTCTGCAGCAAAGCTATGCCAAAAATGTTATCCATTAACTGACATAACTTTGCTGTGATGCCAGTTAGTAAAAGGTTCCAACCAGAGTTACAGTGCTCCTTTTGAAACTATAAAAGATGCAATGCCATTTGGTATTCACTGAATGGGTTTATAGTTTCACATATTCCACCAAGGGCTGTAAACGGCAAAGCAAGAAACAGTAAAGCATGTTATTTGGCCGATTAAAAAAAAATGCAAACTGTAATAAGCACAAGGGTCCAGTTAAGCATTAAGACACCGGGTGCAAGTCGATTATTTTGAAATATGAATCACAGAATATGCTGTAAATAATAAATTATTAATAATAATCTAAATCTATGGAAAGTCGGAAAGTCCAAAGCTCAAATTCTTGAGATGGCTTCTGTTATAAAGATACGCGAGTGTTCTTACAAAATAAGATTGAAGTTTGCATCATGATAATATTTCTTTTAGAAAACATGTCTGTTTTTCATTCCCTGCAGGGTCTGTGTGTTGTGCACAACTTCAAAGGAACACGTGGGTCCCCATCTAAACCAAAACCTGAAGATCCAAGAGGATTGCCCTTAATGGCTTTTCCGAGAGTTGAAAGTCCTCTTGAGACTTTAAGTGCACAGGTATTGTATTACATTATAATATGTGCTTATCTATTTCTTGTGTATCCCAGGCATACCTTGTCATGTGTTTGCCACCCCTTGTAATTCACACCTTCTGTCTCTACAAGTTAAGGTTGTCTTATTTCTTTCACACCCATGTGTTTTATTACCTGCCTTACCCCTAATACAGAAATATTTTCCCCAGCCCTCCACCCTATCCCTTCCATCTCCTACACAGCCAAATGACAGTTTCCCTGACCATCACCGCTGCTGTGAGCTGTAAACTTGTAATGTGTTAAAAACACAACAAATTTAAAATGAAGTTTTTTTGAATGTCCCAGTAATAATAAAAAGATGGACAATATCAATGCATTCAAACTTGTTTAGTGCTTATGGCGAAAAGGTGATCTACCCAATTCAAACTGTAGGTTTTTAAGAATATGGATGATGCAAGGGGAATTTAAAGGCTGTTTTTAGCAGTTTACACATTTTATTTCCTCACAAACTGACAAATCAGCTTAGGATTGTAGTCACATTCAGCCCCTGACAGCCCCTATAAGTGCCATCCATCTGTCTAATATGCAAATGGTAAAGGTTTCTTCTTTAAATTGCTTTTAAATTACTTTTAAAGTGAGATAGAAGCAACAGAGTATAAGTTGTTTGGCCATTCAAATCATGTTTTATTTTATTTGCATATTCATTGGGTATCCACAAGTATCAAATAGGTAATTTGGACTTTGGTACCAATGCACTCTTCTAGTTTGTTAATTCATAAGAAGAAAAAGCTCCTATGCATTGCTAAGTTTTTTTTTTTGTTTTTGTTTTTTGTGCTTAAGAGGTTTTTAAATGTACACTCTTGAATAAAGTGACCTTTATTTTTAACCCTGCAATGTAAAGCATTGCAGTAATTTAGAAACTGCAATGTTTATGTTATAGGTTTAAATCCCCCTTTTTTGGCTGTCAGAAAGTGCCTGGCTGCTTAAAATTATCATTCACTTGCAAAGAAAGCAAGTAAAAGATAATTTGTGAATGTATATCCTGCCAAATTTTAATAAAACCAGTGCTTTGAGAATATTCTAAATCCTCTGTATGGGATTTGGATGTAAAAACATTGATTTTAATCCGGACAGTGAATCCATCCAGGCAATTTTTAAAAATGTGCTTTGCCCGAATAGAATTGGCTTTAGTAAATATATGAATATCAGAATTTTTTCATTTTCACTGGATTTTGTCCATCCGGACAAAATCCTGTCTTTAAATGAAATCAAGAGGGCTGCACTCACCTGTACTCACCTATCATGTTGGAATACTGCCCTGCAGCCCAGTCTCCGAAGGGAGGGGATCATGCTCCCCATTGAAAAAAAATGTATCTTCACCTGCGTGTCTTTTACCCCCCTTTTGACTAACTTACCCCCTTTAGTGTTTTATATCCCATTTTGTATGTCTTGCCCCCCCTTTTATCCTTTGTGTGTCCCCTTTGCTGTATTTTATCTCTCCTGTGTCTCTTAAAACCCTCCTTGTGTATTTTTTACTTCCCCCAGCCCCTTTGCCTTTCTCTTTCTTCCCCACAGCCCTTTTGTGTGTCTTTCGTCCCCCAGCCCCTTTGCCTTTCTCTTTTCTCCCCCCAGCCCTTTTGTGTGTCTTTCGCCCCCCTGCCCTTTTGTGTGGCTCTTTTTCCCCAACATATTTGTGCGTCTTTTTATCCCAGTGCCTTTGTGCATCTCTTTCTCCCCCTAGCCCCTTTGTGCTTCATTCTCCCCCACAGCCCCTCTGTGCTTCGTTCTCCCCCACAGCCCCTCTGTGCATCTTTCCCCCAGCCCCTCACCCTTCTGTGCGACTCTTTCTCCCCCAGCCTCTTTGTGTTTGTCCCCCCTCAACCCCACTGTATGTTTATTTGTGCCACCCAGCCCTCCTGTGTCTTTTAATATTCTCCCGTACCTTTTATTGCCCCCCCCCCTCCACTCCTGTGCCTTTTATTGTCCCTCCTGTCCCTCCTGGCGCCTTAGGGTAGTGCCGGCCCTGCACGCTTGACACCATCTGAACCAAATATGTTTATTTTGGTCTCATCAGGCCACATGACTGTTTGTGGGCTTTCTTGTGCATCATCCTTAGAAGAGGCTTCCTCCTGGGATGACAGCCATGCAAACCAATTTGATGCAGTGTGCAGCGTATGGTCTGAGCACTGACAGGCTGACCCCCCACCACTTAAACCACTGCAGCAATGCTGGCAGCACTCATATGTCTATTTCCCAAAGTCAACCTCTGGATATGACTCTGAGCACGTGCAATAACTTTTTTAGCTGTCCATGCTGAGACCTGTTCTGAGTAGAACCTGTCCTGTGAAACCGTGCTGAAGCTCAGTTTCAAGGTCTTGGCAATCTTCTTATAGCCTAGGCCATCTTTATGTAGAGCAACAATTCTTTTTTTCAGATCCTCAGAGAGTTCTTTGCCATGGGGTGCCATGTTGAACTTCCAGTGACCAGTATGAGAGTGTGTGAGAGTGATAACACCAAATTTAACACACCTGCTCCCCATTCACACCTGAAATGAATCACATGACACCAGGGAGAGAAAATGGCTAATTGGGCCCAATGTGGACATTTCCTTTTATGGGTGTACTTACTTTTAGTGATGTACCGAACTGTCCGCCGGCGAACATTTCCTGGCGAAATTAGCGTGTTCGCGTTCGCCGCGGCGGGCGGACACATGCGCAGTTCGATCCGCCCCCTATTCGTCATCATTGGGCAAACTTTGACCCTGTGCCTCTCGGTCAGCAGACACATTACAGCCAATCAGCAGCACTCCCTCCCTTCCACACCCTCCAACCTCCCTCCCAGCATCCATTTTCGATTCATTCGGAAGATGCATGCTTAGTGAGAGGAGGGAAAGTTTAGCTGCTGCTGATTAGATAGGGAAATTGATAGCTAGGCTAGGGTATTCAGTGTCCACTACAATCCTGAAGGACTCATCTGATCTCTGCTGTAAGGACAGCACCCCAAAAAGCCCTTTTTAGGGCTATAACATCAGGCTGCTTTTTTTTTTTTTTTCCTGTGTAATGTAATTGCAGGTGCCTGCCTGCCAGCTTCTGTGTGAGGTTCACATTGGATACTGTGCCTATTTGCCCAGTGCCACCACTCATATCTGTTTTAACAATAGGTTAAGCTTTACATTTAAAATAAATATTTATTTTTCACTGTAATAGAAGAGCAGTTGCCTGCCTGCCAGCTTCTGTGTGAGGTTCACATTGGATACTGTGCCTATTTGCCCAGTGCCACCACTCATATCTGTTTTAACAATAGGTTAAGCTTTACATTTAAAATAAATATTTTTTTTTCACTGTAATAGAAGAGCAGTTGCCTGCCTGTCAGCTTCTGTGTGAGGTTCACATTGGATACTGTGCCTATTTGCCCAGTGCCACCACTCATATCTGTTTTAACAATAGGTTAAGCTTTACATTTAAAATAAATATTTTTTTTTCACTGTAATAGAAGAGCAGTTGCCTGCCTGCCAGCTTCTGTGTGAGGTTCACATTGGATACTGTGCCTATTTGCCCAGTGTCACCACTCATATCTGTTTTAACAATAGGTTAAGCTTTACATTTAAAATAAATATTTTTTTTTCACTGTAATAGAAGAGCAGTTAGTGGTCTGCAAGCGTCTGTGTTTCAGGCCTACTTCAGCGTGTGCTCTGCAGACCTGTGCCAGCGTGCTTTGACAGTTGCCACTCATATCTTGTGTCTCTATAGCGTGCTTTTACAACCAAAATGTTGTTTCCACTGTAATAGAAGAGCAGTTGCCTGCCTGCCAGCTTCTGTGTGAGGTTCACATTGGATACTGTGCCTATTTGCCCAGTGCCACCACTCATATCTGTTTTAACAATAGGTTAAGCTTTACATTTAAAATAAATATTTATTTTTCACTGTAATAGAAGAGCAGTTGCCTGCCTGCCAGCTTCTGTGTGAGGTTCACATTGGATACTGTGCCTATTTGCCCAGTGCCACCACTCATATCTGTTTTAACAATAGGTTAAGCTTTACATTTAAAATAAATATATTTTTTTCACTGTAATAGAAGAGCAGTTGCCTGCCTGCCAGCTTCTGTGTGAGGTTCACATTGGATACTGTGCCTATTTGCCCAGTGCCACCACTCATATCTGTTTTAACAATAGGTTAAGCTTTACATTTAAAATAAATATTTTTTTTTCACTGTAATAGAAGAGCAGTTAGTTGTCTGCAAGCGTCTGTGTTTCAGGCCTACTTCAGCGTGTGCTCTGCAGACCTGTGCCAGCGTGCTTTGACAGTTGCCACTCATATCTTGTGTCTCTATAGCGTGCTTTTACAACCAAAATTTTGTTTCCACTGTAATAGAAGAGCAGTTGCCTGCCTGCCAGCTTCTGTGTGAGGTTCACATTGGATACTGTGCCTATTTGCCCAGTGCCACCACTCATATCTGTTTTAACAATAGGTTAAGCTTTACATTTAAAATAAATATTTTTTTTTCACTGTAATAGAAGAGCAGTTAGTTGTCTGCAAGCGTCTGTGTTTCAGGCCTACTTCAGCGTGTGCTCTGCAGACCTGTGCCAGCGTGCTTTGACAGTTGCCACTCATATCTTGTGTCTCTATAGCGTGCTTTTACAACCAAAATTTTGTTTCCACTGTAATAGAAGAGCAGTTGCCTGCCTGCCAGCTTCTGTGTGAGGTTCACATTGGATACTGTGCCTATTTACCCAGTGCCACCACTCATATCTGTTTTAACAATAGGTTAAGCTTTACATTTAAAATAAATATATTTTTTTCACTGTAATAGAAGAGCAGTTGCCTGCCTGCCAGCTTCTGTGTGAGGTTCACATTGGATACTGTGCCTATTTGCCCAGTGCCACCACTCATATCTGTTTTAACAATAGGTTAAGCTTTACATTTAAAATAAATATTTTTTTTTCACTGTAATAGAAGAGCAGTTGCCTGCCTGCCAGCTTCTGTGTGAGGTTCACATTGGATACTGTGCCTATTTGCCCAGTGCCACCACTCATATCTGTTTTAACAATAGGTTAAGCTTTACATTTAAAATAAATATTTTTTTTCCACTGTAATAGAAGAGCAGTTAGTTGTCTGCAAGCATCTGTGTTTCAGGCCTACTTCAGCGTGTGCTCTGCAGACCTGTGCCAGCGTGCTTTGACAGTTGCCACTCATATCTTGTGTCTCTATAGCGTGCTTTTACAACCAAAATTTTGTTTCCACTGTAATAGAAGAGCAGTTGCCTGCCTGCCAGCTTCTGTGTGAGGTTCACATTGGATACTGTGCCTATTTGCCCAGTGCCACCACTCATATCTGTTTTAACAATAGGTTAAGCTTTACATTTAAAATAAATATTTTTTTTCACTGTAATAGAAGAGCAGTTGCCTGCCTGCCAGCTTCTGTGTGAGGTTCACATTGGATACTGTGCCTATTTGCCCAGTGTCACCACTCATATCTGTTTTAACAATAGGTTAAGCTTTACATTTAAAATAAATATTTTTTTTTCACTGTAATAGAAGAGCAGTTAGTTGTCTGCAAGCGTCTGTGTTTCAGGCCTACTTCGGCGTGTGCTCTGCAGACCTGTGCCAGCGTGCTTTGACAGTTGCCACTCATATCTTGTGTCTCTATAGCGTGCTTTTACAACCACAATTTTGTTTCCACTGTAATAGAAGAGCAGTTGCCTGCCTGCCAGCTTCTGTGTGAGGTTCACATTGGATACTGTGCCTATTTGCCCAGTGCCACCACTCATATCTGTTTTAACAATAGGTTAAGCTTTACATTTAAAATAAATATTTATTTTTCACTGTAATAGAAGAGCAGTTGCCTGCCTGCCAGCTTCTGTGTGAGGTTCACATTGGATACTGTGCCTATTTGCCCAGTGCCACCACTCATATCTGTTTTAACAATAGGTTAAGCTTTACATTTAAAATAAATATATTTTTTTCACTGTAATAGAAGAGCAGTTAGTGGTCTGCAAGCGTCTGTGTTTCAGGCCTACTTCAGCGTGTGCTCTGCAGACCTGTGCCAGCGTGCTTTGACAGTTGCCACTCATATCTTGTGTCTCTATAGCGTGCTTTTACAACCAAAATTTTGTTTCCACTGTAATAGAAGAGCAGTTGCCTGCCTGCCAGCTTCTGTGTGAGGTTCACATTGGATACTGTGCCTATTTGCCCAGTGCCACCACTCATATCTGTTTTAACAATAGGTTAAGCTTTACATTTAAAATAAATATTTTTTTTTCACTGTAATAGAAGAGCAGTTAGTTGTCTGCAAGCGTCTGTGTTTCAGGCCTACTTCAGCGTGTGCTCTGCAGACCTGTGCCAGCGTGCTTTGACAGTTGCCACTCATATCTTGTGTCTCTATAGCGTGCTTTTACAACCAAAATTTTGTTTCCACTGTAATAGAAGAGCAGTTGCCTGCCTGCCAGCTTCTGTGTGAGGTTCACATTGGATACTGTGCCTATTTACCCAGTGCCACCACTCATATCTGTTTTAACAATAGGTTAAGCTTTACATTTAAAATAAATATATTTTTTTCACTGTAATAGAAGAGCAGTTGCCTGCCTGCCAGCTTCTGTGTGAGGTTCACATTGGATACTGTGCCTATTTGCCCAGTGCCACCACTCATATCTGTTTTAACAATAGGTTAAGCTTTACATTTAAAATAAATATTTTTTTTTCACTGTAATAGAAGAGCAGTTGCCTGCCTGCCAGCTTCTGTGTGAGGTTCACATTGGATACTGTGCCTATTTGCCCAGTGCCACCACTCATATCTGTTTTAACAATAGGTTAAGCTTTACATTTAAAATAAATATTTTTTTTCCACTGTAATAGAAGAGCAGTTAGTTGTCTGCAAGCATCTGTGTTTCAGGCCTACTTCAGCGTGTGCTCTGCAGACCTGTGCCAGCGTGCTTTGACAGTTGCCACTCATATCTTGTGTCTCTATAGCGTGATTTTACAACCAAAATTTTGTTTCCACTGTAATAGAAGAGCAGTTGCCTGCCTGCCAGCTTCTGTGTGAGGTTCACATTGGATACTGTGCCTATTTGCCCAGTGCCACCACTCATATCTGTTTTAACAATAGGTTAAGCTTTACATTTAAAATAAATATTTTTTTTCACTGTAATAGAAGAGCAGTTGCCTGCCTGCCAGCTTCTGTGTGAGGTTCACATTGGATACTGTGCCTATTTGCCCAGTGTCACCACTCATATCTGTTTTAACAATAGGTTAAGCTTTACATTTAAAATAAATATTTTTTTTTCACTGTAATAGAAGAGCAGTTAGTTGTCTGCAAGCGTCTGTGTTTCAGGCCTACTTCGGCGTGTGCTCTGCAGACCTGTGCCAGCGTGCTTTGACAGTTGCCACTCATATCTTGTGTCTCTATAGCGTGCTTTTACAACCAAAATTTTGTTTCCACTGTAATAGAAGAGCAGTTGCCTGCCTGCCAGCTTCTGTGTGAGGTTCACATTGGATACTGTGCCTATTTGCCCAGTGCCACCACTCATATCTGTTTTAACAATAGGTTAAGCTTTACATTTAAAATAAATATTTATTTTTCACTGTAATAGAAGAGCAGTTGCCTGCCTGCCAGCTTCTGTGTGAGGTTCACATTGGATACTGTGCCTATTTGCCCAGTGCCACCACTCATATCTGTTTTAACAATAGGTTAAGCTTTACATTTAAAATAAATATATTTTTTTCACTGTAATAGAAGAGCAGTTAGTGGTCTGCAAGCGTCTGTGTTTCAGGCCTACTTCAGCGTGTGCTCTGCAGACCTGTGCCAGCGTGCTTTGACAGTTGCCACTCATATCTTGTGTCTCTATAGCGTGCTTTTACAACCAAAATTTTGTTTCCACTGTAATAGAAGAGCAGTTGCCTGCCTGCCAGCTTCTGTGTGAGGTTCACATTGGATACTGTGCCTATTTGCCCAGTGCCACCACTCATATCTGTTTTAACAATAGGTTAAGCTTTACATTTAAAATAAATATTTTTTTTTCACTGTAATAGAAGAGCAGTTAGTTGTCTGCAAGCGTCTGTGTTTCAGGCCTACTTCAGCGTGTGCTCTGCAGACCTGTGCCAGCGTGCTTTGACAGTTGCCACTCATATCTTGTGTCTCTATAGCGTGCTTTTACAACCAAAATTTTGTTTCCACTGTAATAGAAGAGCAGTTGCCTGCCTGCCAGCTTCTGTGTGAGGTTCACATTGGATACTGTGCCTATTTGCCCAGTGCCACCACTCATATCTGTTTTAACAATAGGTTAAGCTTTACATTTAAAATAAATATATTTTTTTCACTGTAATAGAAGAGCAGTTGCCTGCCTGCCAGCTTCTGTGTGAGGTTCACATTGGATACTGTGCCTATTTGCCCAGTGCCACCACTCATATCTGTTTTAACAATAGGTTAAGCTTTACATTTAAAATAAATATTTTTTTTTCACTGTAATAGAAGAGCAGTTGCCTGCCTGCCAGCTTCTGTGTGAGGTTCACATTGGATACTGTGCCTATTTGCCCAGTGCCACCACTCATATCTGTTTTAACAATAGGTTAAGCTTTACATTTAAAATAAATATTTTTTTCACTGTAATAGAAGAGCAGTTGCCTGCCTGCCAGCTTCTGTGTGAGGTTCACATTGGATACTGTGCCTATTTGCCCAGTGTCACCACTCATATCTGTTTTAACAATAGGTTAAGCTTTACATTTAAAATAAATATTTTTTTTTCACTGTAATAGAAGAGCAGTTAGTTGTCTGCAAGCGTCTGTGTTTCAGGCCTACTTCAGCGTGTGCTCTGCAGACCTGTGCCAGCGTGCTTTGACAGTTGCCACTCATATCTTGTGTCTCTATAGCGTGCTTTTACAACCAAAATTTTGTTTCCACTGTAATAGAAGAGCAGTTGCCTGCCTGCCAGCTTCTGTGTGAGGTTCACATTGGATACTGTGCCTATTTGCCCAGTGCCACCACTCATATCTGTTTTAACAATAGGTTAAGCTTTACATTTAAAATAAATATTTATTTTTCACTGTAATAGAAGAGCAGTTGCCTGCCTGCCAGCTTCTGTGTGAGGTTCACATTGGATACTGTGCCTATTTGCCCAGTGTCACCACTCATATCTGTTTTAACAATAGGTTAAGCTTTACATTTAAAATAAATATTTTTTTTTCACTGTAATAGAAGAGCAGTTAGTTGTCTGCAAGCGTCTGTGTTTCAGGCCTACTTCAGCGTGTGCTCTGCAGACCTGTGCCAGCGTGCTTTGACAGTTGCCACTCATATCTTGTGTCTCTATAGCGTGCTTTTACAACCAAAATTTTGTTTCCACTGTAATAGAAGAGCAGTTGCCTGCCTGCCAGCTTCTGTGTGAGGTTCACATTGGATACTGTGCCTATTTGCCCAGTGCCACCACTCATATCTGTTTTAACAATAGGTTAAGCTTTACATTTAAAATAAATATTTATTTTTCACTGTAATAGAAGAGCAGTTGCCTGCCTGCCAGCTTCTGTGTGAGGTTCACATTGGATACTGTGCCTATTTGCCCAGTGCCACCACTCATATCTGTTTTAACAATAGGTTAAGCTTTACATTTAAAATAAATATTTTTTTTTCACTGTAATAGAAGAGCAGTTAGTTGTCTGCAAGCGTCTGTGTTTCAGGCCTACTTCAGCGTGTGCTCTGCAGACCTGTGCCAGCGTGCTTTGACAGTTGCCACTCATATCTTGTGTCTCTATAGCGTGCTTTTACAACCAAAATTTTGTTTCCACTGTAATAGAAGAGCAGTTGCCTGCCTGCCAGCTTCTGTGTGAGGTTCACATTGGATACTGTGCCTATTTGCCCAGTGCCACCACTCATATCTGTTTTAACAATAGGTTAAGCTTTACATTTAAAATAAATATTTTTTTTCACTGTAATAGAAGAGCAGTTGCCTGCCTGCCAGCTTCTGTGTGAGGTTCACATTGGATACTGTGCCTATTTGCCCAGTGCCACCACTCATATCTGTTTTAACAATAGGTTAAGCTTTACATTTAAAATAAATATTTTTTTTTCACTGTAATAGAAGAGCAGTTAGTTGTCTGCAAGCGTCTGTGTTTCAGGCCTACTTCAGCGTGTGCTCTGCAGACCTGTGCCAGCGTGCTTTGACAGTTGCCACTCATATCTTGTGTCTCTATAGCGTGCTTTTACAACCAAAATTTTGTTTCCACTGTAATAGAAGAGCAGTTGCCTGCCTGCCAGCTTCTGTGTGAGGTTCACATTGGATACTGTGCCTATTTGCCCAGTGCCACCACTCATATCTGTTTTAACAATAGGTTAAGCTTTACATTTAAAATAAATATTTTTTTTCACTGTAATAGAAGAGCAGTTGCCTGCCTGCCAGCTTCTGTGTGAGGTTCACATTGGATACTGTGCCTATTTGCCCAGTGTCACCACTCATATCTGTTTTAACAATAGGTTAAGCTTTACATTTAAAATAAATATTTTTTTTTCACTGTAATAGAAGAGCAGTTAGTTGTCTGCAAGCGTCTGTGTTTCAGGCCTACTTCAGCGTGTGCTCTGCAGACCTGTGCCAGCGTGCTTTGACAGTTGCCACTCATATCTTGTGTCTCTATAGCGTGCTTTTACAACCAAAATTTTGTTTCCACTGTAATAGAAGAGCAGTTGCCTGCCTGCCAGCTTCTGTGTGAGGTTCACATTGGATACTGTGCCTATTTGCCCAGTGCCACCACTCATATCTGTTTTAACAATAGGTTAAGCTTTACATTTAAAATAAATATATTTTTTTCACTGTAATAGAAGAGCAGTTGCCTGCCTGCCAGCTTCTGTGTGAGGTTCACATTGGATACTGTGCCTATTTGACCAGTGCCACCACTCATATCTGTTTTAACAATAGGTTAAGCTTTACATTTAAAATAAATATTTTTTTTTCACTGTAATAGAAGAGCAGTTGCCTGCCTGCCAGCTTCTGTGTGAGGTTCACATTGGATACTGTGCCTATTTGCCCAGTGCCACTACTCATATCTGTTTTAACAATAGGTTAAGCTTTACATTTAAAATAAATATTTTTTTTTCACTGTAATAGAAGAGCAGTTAGTTGTCTGCAAGCGTCTGTGTTTCAGGCCTACTTCAGCGTGTGCTCTGCAGACCTGTGCCAGCGTGCTTTGACAGTTGCCACTCATATCTTGTGTCTCTATAGCGTGCTTTTACAACCAAAATTTTGTTTCCACTGTAATAGAAGAGCAGTTGCCTGCCTGCCAGCTTCTGTGTGAGGTTCACATTGGATACTGTGCCTATTTGCCCAGTGCCACCACTCATATCTGTTTTAACAATAGGTTAAGCTTTACATTTAAAATAAATATTTTTTTCACTGTAATAGAAGAGCAGTTGCCTGCCTGCCAGCTTCTGTGTGAGGTTCACATTGGATACTGTGCCTGTTTGCCCAGTGTCACCACTCATATCTGTTTTAACAATAGGTTAAGCTTTACATTTAAAATAAATATTTTTTTTCACTGTAATAGAAGAGCAGTTGCCTGCCTGCCAGCTTCTGTGTGAGGTTCACATTGGATACTGTGCCTATTTGCCCAGTGCCACCACTCATATCTGTTTTAACAATAGGTTAAGCTTTACATTTAAAATAAATATTTTTTTTTCACTGTAATAGAAGAGCAGTTAGTTGTCTGCAAGCGTCTGTGTTTCAGGCCTACTTCAGCGTGTGCTCTGCAGACCTGTGCCAGCGTGCTTTGACAGTTGCCACTCATATCTTGTGTCTCTATAGCGTGCTTTTACAACCAAAATTTTGTTTCCACTGTAATAGAAGAGCAGTTGCCTGCCTGCCAGCTTCTGTGTGAGGTTCACATTGGATACTGTGCCTATTTGCCCAGTGCCACCACTCATATCTGTTTTAACAATTAGTTAAGCTTTAGATTTAAAATAAATATTTTTTTTTTCACAGTAATAGAAGATCAGTTAGTTGTCTGCAAGCGTCTGGGTGTCAGGCCTACTTCAGCGTGTGCTCTGTAGACCTGTTCCAGCGTGCTTTGACAGTTGCCAATCATATTTGGTGTCTCTATAGCGTGCTTTTAAAACCAAAATTAGTTTTTCACTGTTATAGATTGAATAGCAGTTACTTGTCTTCAAGCGGGTGTCTCAGGCCTACAGTGTGTGCTCTGCAGAACTGTTCCAGTGCACATTGCCAATCATATCTGGTGTCTCTATAGCGTGCTTTTAAAACCAAAATTTGTTTTTCACTGTTATAGATTGAATAACAGTTACTTGTCTTCAAGCGGGTGTCTCAGGCCTACAGTGTGTGCTCTGCAGAACTGTTCCAGTGCACATTGCCAATCATATCTGGTGTCTCTATAGCGTGCTTTTAAAACCAAAATTAGTTTTTCACTGTTATAGATTGAATAGCAGTTACTTGTCTTCAAGCGGCTCTGTCAGTCCTTTCTTCAGCGTGTGCTCTGCAGAACTGTTCCAGTGCACATTGCCAATCATATCTGGTCTCACAGTAGCTTGCACGCATAGTACCACTAATCCCCGAAAAAATGACAGGCAGAGGCAGGCCACCCCGCAGGGGCCGTCGTGGTCGTGGTGCTGTGATTCCCTTTTGCCCTAGAATAATGCCCAGTTTTCAGAAGCCACGTACCCTGAACTTGAAAAGTTCTGAGGACTTATTTGACTGGCTAACACAGGACACCCAATCTTGTACAGCCTCCGCTCGGAACCTTGACGCACCATCCTCCTCCAGCTTAGCTTCAGGCACCTCTCAAGATAGCACTCACCCGCCTGCCGCCACCACCAAAACTAGCACCACAGCCGCTTTACTTGGTATGTCAGAGGAGTTATTCACACACCCGTTTGAAGAAATGAGTGATGCGCAACCATTATTGCTAGAGGATGTAGATAACAGGGATATGTCTCAGGCAGGCAGCATTAAACACATGGAGGTACGGTGTGATGATGATGATGTTGTACCCGCTGCTGCTTCCTTTTCTGAGTTGTCAGATACAAGCGAAGCGGTTGATGATGACGATGCGTCCATGGATGTCACGTGGGTGCCCGCTAGAAGAGAAGAAGAACAGGGCGGAAGTTCAGTTGGGGAGACAGAGAGGAGGAGGAGGAGACCAGTTGGAAGCAGGGGGGGGTCGTCGCAAGGAGCTAGTGGCACAGTCAGACAGCATGCATCGGCACCCGGGGTCAGCCCGACAGCACGCCAATCAACGCATGCGGTGTCCACCACCAGAATGCCGTCATTGCAGAGCTCAGCAGTGTGGCATTTTTTTTGTGTGTCTGCCTCTGACAACAGCGATGCCATTTGCAACCTGTGCCAAAGGAAACTGAGTCGTGGGAGGTCCAACACCCACCTAGGTACAACTGCTTTGCGTAGGCACATGATCTCACATCACAAACGCCTATGGGATCAACACATGAGTGCAAGCAGCACGCCTACTCTAAGCCGCCATCCTCCTCCTGGTCCAGCATCTTCAGCCACGTCAACCACTGCTGTCCTTCTTGCCCCCTCTCAACCATCCGCCACTCCGTATCCCGCCTTGAGCAGTTCCCGCTCATCTGCCCACAGTCATGTGTCTGTCAAGGACATGTTTGAGCGTAAGAAGCCAATGTCACCAAGTCACCCCCTTGCCCAGCGTCTGACAGCTGGCTTGTCCGAACTATTAGCCCGCCAGCTTTTACCATACAATCTGGTTGAGTCTGAGGTGTTCAAAAAATTTGTAGCTATTGGGACACCGCAGTGGAAGGTACCCGGCCGGAATTTATTTTCACAAAAGGCAATCCCCAACTTGTACTCGATTGTGCAAAAGGAAGTCATGGCATGTCTTGCACACAGTGTTGGGGCAAGGGTCCATCTGACCACTGATACCTGGTCTGCAAAGCATGGTCAGGGCAGGTATATCACCTACACTGCGCATTGGGTAAACCTGCTGACGGCTGACAAGCAAGGAATGCGTGGCATTGCAGAGGAGTTGGTGACACCGCCACGAATTGCAGGCAGTCCTGCTGCCACCTCCTCTACTCCTCCTACTCCATCCTCTTTCATAACCTCCTCGGCTGAGTCCTCTTGTGCCGCTGCTTCTTGCTCCACATCAACGGCACCCCCCCAGCTCCCCAGGTACTATTCCACATCCCGGATACGGCAGTGTCACGCCGTCTTGGGTTTGACTTGCTTGAAAGCAGAGAGTCACACCGGACAAGCACTCCTGTCCGCCCTGAACGCACAGGTGGAAAAGTGGCTGACTCCGCAGCAACTGGATATCGACAAAGTGGTGTGTGACAACGGAAAAAATTTGATAGCGGCATTGAAGTTGGGCAAGTTGACACATGTGGCGTGCATGGCACATGTGTGTAATCTGATCGTACAACGCTTTGTGCATAAGTACACAGGCTTACAGGACGTCCTGAAGCAGGCCAGGAAGGTGTGTGGCCATTTCAGGCGTTCCTACACGGCCATGGCTCACTTTGCCGATATCCAGCGGCGAAACAACATGCCAGTGAGGCGCTTGATTTGCGACAGCCCTAAACGTTGGAATTCAACACTCCTAATGTTCGACCGCCTGCTCCAACAAGAAAAAGCTGTTAATGAATATTTGTATGACCGGGGTGCTAGGACAGCCTCTGGGGAGCTGGGAATTTTTTTGCCACGTTACTGGACGCTCATGCGCAATGCCTGTAGGCTCATGCGTCCTTTTGAGGAGGTGACAAACCTAGTCAGTCGCACCGAAGGCACCATCAGCGACATCATACCATTTGTTTTCTTCATGGAGCGTGCCCTGCGAAGAGTGCTGGATCAGGCTGTAGATGAGCGTGAAGAGGAAGAGGAAGAGTTGTGGTCACCATCACCACCAGAAACAGCCTTATCAGCATCGCTTGCTGGACCTGCGGCAACGCTGGAAGAGGATTGTGAGGAAGAGGAGTCAGAGGAGGATTGTAGCTTTGAGGAGGAGGAGGAGGAGCAAGACCAAACACAACAGGCATTCCAGGGTGCTCGTTGTCACCTATCTGGTACCCGTGGTGTTGTACGTGGCTGGGGGGAAGAACATACCTTCAATGACATCAGTGAGGAGGAGGAACGGGAAATGAGTAGCTCAGCATCCAACCTTGTGCAAATGGGGTCTTTCATGCTGTCCTGCCTGTTGAGGGACCCTCGTATAAAAAGGCTGAAGGAGAACGACCTGTACTGGGTGTCCACGCTACTAGACCCCCGGTATAAGCAGAAAGTGGCGGAAATGTTACCCAATTACAACAAGTCGGAAAGGATGCAGCATTTGCAAAATAAATTAAAAAGTATGCTTTACACAGCGTATAAGGGTGATGTCACAGCACAACGGGAATCTAACAGGGGGAGAGGTGGAAGTCATCCTCCTCCTCCTCCTCCCACGACCACGCCGGCAAGGACAGGACGCTTTAAAGACGTGTTGTTGATGGAGGACATGCGGACCTTTTTAAGTCCTATGCATCGCCACAGCCCTTCGGGATCCACCCTCAGAGAGCGACTCGACCGACAGGTAGCAGAATACCTCGCCTTAACTGCAGATATCGACACTCTGAGGAGCGATGAACCCCTTGACTACTGGGTGTGCAGGCTTGACCTGTGGCCTGAGCTATCCCAATTTGCGATAGAACTTCTGGCCTGCCCCGCTTCAAGTGTCCTGTCAGAAAGGACCTTCAGTGCAGCAGGAGGTATTGTCACTGAGAAGAGAAGTCGCCTAGGTCAAAAAGTCTAGATTACCTCACCTTTATTAAGATGAATGAGGGATGGATCCCGAAGGGACTGACACTGGGCGATACATTCGCTTAAAAAAGGCCTGATGAGATGAGCTGCCTTGGGCTAAAAATGGTCCACACGCTGCTGTATTTTAGCTCTGAATGACGTTTGACTTGCGTGACTTATCCGCCACCAACTAGGGTTCAAGCCGCCATGTTTTAGGGCACTTTCTGCCTGTGAAACAAACATCAATTTTTCTGGCCGCTGCTACAGCAGCGGCTGCAACAATACCAAATTTTTCAGGCATGTGTACATGCCTAATTTTTAGGCCCACTGGTGCAGCACTGTGGCTTCAAAAACCAAACCAAAAATTAAAATCCTCCAAGATGGCACCAATATACCAGTGGTCTAAGCATCTTCCCACCTTGGCCTAAAAAGGGGAGGTGATTCAACAATTAAAAATCTCTGCCATTTACACGTCCACTGATAGGAGACGCGGAAGGTATTAAACTGATATGAACAATACTCCACTCCTATCAGTAGGTCCGTCCCATTGTGATTTATGCCCCCCACCCACCGCGCAGGGATGGGGGCCGGGGGGGAGGAAAGTAGGCCCCCCCATTGTGATTTATGCCCCCCACCCACTGCGCAGGGGTGGGGGCCGAAGGGGGGAGGACAGTAGGTCACCCCATTGTGATTTATGGCCCCCACCCACCGCGCAGGGGTTGGGGAGGACAGTAGCTCCCCCCAGTGTGTATCAGGGGCTTTGAGGACAGGTGTCAATCCATACCTGCCAAGTGACCCTATGTAGGGGGAACAGTCTCTATTCTGCTCTGTGTCAGTGTGTATCATGGTCTCTGTGGACGGTGAACAGTCTCTATTCTGCTCTGTGTCAGTGTGTATCATGGTCTCTGTGGACAGGGAACAGTCTCTATTCTGCTCTGTGTCAGTGTGTATCAGGGGTTTTGAGGACAGGTGTCAATCCATATCTGCCAAGTGACCCTATGTAGGAGGAACAGTCCCTATTCTGCTCTGTGTCAGTGTGTATCAGGGATCATTAGGATAGGTGTCAATCCATATCTGCCAAGTGACCCTATGTAGGGGGAACAGTCTCTATTCTGCTCTGTGTCAGTGTGTATCAGGGGTTTTGAGGACAGGTGTCAATCCATATCTGCCAAGTGACCCTATGTAGGGGGAACAGTCTCTATTCTGCTCTGTGTCAGTGTGTATCAGGGCTGGGCTTTGAGGACAGGTGTCAATGTTAGGTGATTTCTGCCCTTTATGGATTAAAAGCAGACTCTGCATCAACTGTGCAATTTTCCATGGGAGTTTTGCCATGGATCCCCCTCTGGCATGCCACAGTCCAGGTGTTAGTCCCCTTGAAACAACTTTTCCATCGCTATTGTGGCCAGAAAGAGTCCCTGTTGTTTTTAAAATTCGCCTGCCCATTGAAGTCAATGGCGGTTCGCGCGGTTCGCCGTTTCGCGAACATTTGCGGAAGTTCGTGTTCGCCGTTCGCGAACCGAAAATTTCGGGTTCGCGACAACACTACTTACTTTTGTTGCCACCAGTTTAGACATTAATGGCTGTGAGTTGAGTTATTTTGAGGGGACAGCAAATTTACACTGTTATACAGGATGCACACTTACTACTTTAAATTGTAGCAGAGTGTCATTTCTTCAGTGTTGTCACATGAAAAGATAAAATAAAATATTTTCAAAAATGTGAGGGGTGCACTCACTTTTGTGAGATACTGTACAAGAAATGAGGAATCAATCTACAGATAAAAAGGGATATGCAAACAAAAAAAGTATAACTTGAAAAAAGGTAGATCTACTAAACGCTGTTCAGGGGATCCATTAACTGGAGTACTACATTGCATCTAAGTTCCAGTTCCCCTAGTGTCCGACTGATGGGAAGTTAGTGTAAACAAGGGACCAGATAATCTGGTCTAAACGCAGATGAAAAGCCTCAAAGAAAAAAAAAATCTCTTAATTCACCCAATCTCTCAATTCAGAGTTATCTCGACACCGTGGTCTGACTACTAGTGTCTACCTGAACCAACTCCAGGGCTGGCGCGTCCTATAGGTGACTTAGGCAGTCACCTAGGGTGCAATTTTTTACCTACCGGTTCACTCTATGTAGCGTGGTAAGGTGGCGCGGATCTCAATGCAGGAGCTTCCTGTAGCTGGCCGGACTGAAAGAAAGTGCTCTCTCAGTGAGCACTTCCTGTCTGTCTGGCTGGGTACAGGAAACAGAAGCTCCTGTACCGTGGTCCACACCACCCGGCCACACTACACAGAGGTAGGAGGCAAAACAGGGAAGGGATGGGATAGACCACTAAGGGACACAGGGTGGGGGAGGGAGAGGAGGAGAGACCACTAAGGGACACTGGTGGAGGAGGGAGAGGAGGAGAGACCACTAAATGACTCTGGGTGGGGGGGAGTAAGAGGAGGAGAGACCACTAAAGGACACTAGGGGTGGAGAAGACCACTATGGGACACTAGGGGGGACGGAGAGGAGGAGAGACCATTAAGGGACACTGGGGAGGAGCGAGAGACCACTAAGGGACACTGGGTGGTGAGGAGAGACCACTAAGGGACACTGGGGGGGGAGGGAGAGGAGGAGAGACCACTAAGGGACACTGGGGGGGGGGAATGAGATACCACTAAGGGATACTGGGGAGGGGGAGAGACCACTAAGGGACACTGAGGGGGGCACTAAGGAAAGGATGGGGGAGGGGCGAGAGCACTATGCAACAGGTGTGCATGGGGAGCACTAGGGGCCAGTAGGGCAGTGGAGAGCACTAAGGTACAGGGGAGCAGGGAAGAGCTAGTGCTGCAGGAGGGCAGGGGAGATCACTAAGGGACAGGGGAGGAGGGGAGGTCACTAAGGGATGGGAGAGCACTAAGGGACAGGAAGGAAAGGGAGAGCACTAAGGAACAGGGGGGAAGGGGACAACACTAAGGGACAGGAGGGGAGAGTTCTAAGGGACAGGATGGGAGAAGTGGAGTTGAGACCACTAAGGGACGTGGGGAAGTGGGAGAGATCATTAAAGGACAGGGGGAGTGTAATACACACATAAAGGCTGAGGAAGGGGTGAAAGAGAAGCACAGAAGGGCTGGTAGGGGAGGCAGAGACACACAGAGGGGCTCAGGAGAAACACACAGAGTCGCTTGTGATGGAGACACACAGAGGGGCCTGGGGGGGAAAGAGACACACCAAGGAGCTGGGAAGAGTAAGACAAACTAATTTGCATATGCCCAATCAGAATCCTTTGCGGTAGTAACATCACTGCAGATTTGTCATTTCTCTTGGAAAAACAAGTCTTATGACTTGCCTGGTGTACAGATTTTTGCTTAACAGAATTCAGGTGGAAGGGGTTTCCAATCCCATTTTTTTCCGCACCATAACCTTTTTTGGTTTTTGCTTCCTATATTTATATACATGCCAATGTTGTATGATATATTATTTTAAAACATTAATAAAATATTTGACATATAAAATCAATCAAATAAAAACAGGTGCCTCAAGCAATACTTTTACTTCATTCATGTAATACTGATCTATACCTCCTTGCATATTTGGTTTTGCAAAACACAATTTACCACTGTCACCACTTGATGGCAATCTTATATCAACATTTCTACAAAAAGAAAAAGTGAACATGTACCTTCTGTGTGTGTGTGTGTGTGTATATATATATATATATATATATATATATATATAGATATGTATATACATATATATACATATATGTATATATGTATATACATAAAAAAAGATGCTTGTGTCCTTGCACTCAGGCTTAACCACAAATTTAAGGGCCGGGTGCTTCAAAGCCATAGCCAAAAAGTATATATGTAAAGAAATGGCTTGCACTCACGGACTTGAAATATAAAAGGTTTTTCTTTTTTCAAAAAATCGTCACACCAATGTTTCAGCCCTCGTCCGGGGCTTTCCTCAGTATGAACTGACATATATAAAATCAGAAGATATTGCAGAATATAAAAGTTGTCACTGAATGACACAAGAAAATATATTTTAAAAAAAGGAAATATATCACAAACAAAAAGGTAAAGAAAACATAAAATAATGGAAAATCACTACGATGTAATGTCAAAAAGACAAAAAATACTAAATAAACAGTAAAAAAGAAAGAAAATTCACAAAAAAATTCACATAAACTATAAATTCACATAAACTATAAAACCACTAGAATGATTGTATTTTGCTAATGAGACTTATATCTCTGTGCCTTATTGTAAATCAACATTGTAGGGTCTAAAAAAAATTAAAGCACAGTCTAAGCATGTTTATGATCCAGTGGGGCAAGACTTCTGTTTAATTTTAGCATTCCCTGGGTTCTTTTGAAATGTATCTTTTTTTTTTTTTATATTTCTTTATTGTCAGATTGTATGCATATACAATAAAATACAAAGATGAAATGGTAGTATTACACCAGGTAGCAGGAGTTGAACGAGTAGAGATTATTCTCCATTACAACCACAGTAGTAACACATCTTTGAATAGTTGATTAACACATACATCTATGTATATACTTCCTATATCTTTATAAATAATTTCTCTCAATTAACAGTAACAGTTTTATACAGTTAGCATTTTCTGTCAAGTTGTAAATTTCTTCTAAGTTTTGCATCTCTCTCTGCCACTAGGAGGATTAGGAAGATGATGTATTGGTAGATCTTTTTGTGTTGTGGCCTGAGTTGGCCTATTCATTTCTGACAAGCTAAGTTGGAATGTTCCGACCTTTTGCTCCGGTGAATGTCATAAAGGTTCCTCTGGAGTTTCTGTATCTCTTATATATCAGGGTTAATGCATAAAAAGTGGGAAGAAAATAATTTCTAGCCATATTGTTCAACCTTGAGTGGCACCCTAACTCTTTGGAGCGTCAGCTGTTTAATGGCTAATGCAATCGATAGACTGGAAGGGGAGGGTGGGATATCAGTGAGGATGGGTGTGAGGAGTCGTTTGGTGAGCCAGGTCCAGCTAGTCTATTATCTAACCGTTAATCCTATGACGTCTGGGCTCAAGGGTCGTACCTAGGGCAGTAGGGGGGAAGGTTCTTTCTTAGGAGTGCTAGTTGGGGGTTTGGTTAGTTGCGTCTATTGGACTACTTTTCAGGAACTTGCACCATGGGTCCCAAGTGTTTGTATATATCTGGTAGTTGTTAGAGAGAGAATATATAATGCATTTCCTCCATTATCCTAATGTTTTCGACCTTTTGTATCCATTCCCATAAAAGATGGGTGATTCTCTTGTTTCCATTTGATAGGGACAAGTTGGTTAGATGCAGTTAGTAGGTGTTTGATTAGAGAATTTGTGGGTTTTTTTTGAGTATAAGGTATGAGATGAAAGGAAGACACCCGGTGCTAGGGATAAGTGTATTCCCAGAATAGTGTGTTTGAGTTTGGCAATTCTAGACCAGAATTTTTAAATCTCTGGACACGTGCACTATTTGTGCCCTGAGTTACCATTTTGTTGGTGGCCTTTTCCAGCAATGGCTTTGGGAGTTTGGGAAAAAAAAATAAGTTTGGTTGGTGTATAGTGCCAATGTATTATCCTCTTATAATTACTTTCTTGCGTGGTGAGGTTAATTGAAGATTTGTGAATCAATTTCAGGATCTGTTTCCATTCACCACCTGACAGTGTCAGGTTTAAATCCTTTACCCAGCCCACTCTTAACCCTGTAAATTGCTCTGGTTGTGTGTTTTGCAGTACGGAATACAAGGTAGAGACCTGTTTTTTTTTTCAGTGTGTACATGGAGTATGTGGTTTCGAACTGTGAGAGTGCGTGGTTGCCCTATTGGGTGTAGTGTCCCGCTTGCAGAAAGTGGGTGAGTTGACTGTACTGGAATTTTTGTAGGTATGTGTGGGTCCCTTCTGAGAGTAAAGTGTCTTTACCATCTATAAGAGAGTGTAGAGCCAAGAAAGGGGTCATGTGGTATGTAAATGGCACCGGATTCACCTGGTTTGAAAAGAGGGTTGTGTGAGACTGGGTATAGTGGAGATGGATATGGGGAGATATCCTTGTGATTTCTGATGTGGGACCACAGCATTACGGTTGGGGTGATAGTTGGATTTTGCGAATGTGTAGGAAAAGTTTGACCTGATTTGTGCCACAGGACTGTATATATAGGGACCTGAAAGAATGAGTTCTCTATTGTGACCAATAGCTTGTTTCAAATTGGTGTCGTTCCAGGAGTACTGCATTATGATATGTTTCGATGTCTGGAAGTCCTAAGCCTCCATCCGTCTTTGGCCTGGTGAATAGTGTGTATGACAATCTTGGGTGTTTGTGTGACCAAATGAATGTTGTGAAAAATATGCGTAATGCTTTAAAGACTAGTTTCGGAAGGGCAATAGGGAGGACTTGGAGTAGGTATAGAATTCTGGGTAGGACATTTATCTTCAAGATATTTATCCTACAGAACCATCCAAAAATGGGTGTGCCATGTTGTGAGATCTTTGATAATGGCTTGAATTAAGGGTGGGATGTTACAGTCATATAGTTGTGCCAGAGTGGAGGGGAGCGATACTCCCAGGTATTTAATGGATACTTTGGTCCATGTGTATGAGTATGTCGCTCAAATCTGAGTGTTTGCTGCATTAGTAATGTTTAAGGGTAGAATCACATACTTACTTATATTAGCTTGGAAGTTTGAGACCTTGCTGTATATGGCCATTTCTTGAAGTATGTGTGCGACAGCATATCGTCAGTGAATACAGTGACTTTGTCGTCGACCCCTCCCACTCGGAAGCCCCTTATTTGTGACCAATCTCTTACCCCTTGGATGGAGGGCTCCAAAACAAAAAGGAGTGGGGATAGCGGGAACCCCTGTCTCGTGCCATTCGTGATCTGAACCCGCTCCGACAGTTGGCCATTAATACGAAGCCTCGCTGTTGGTTTGGAGTAAAGCGCTCCCATCCACCGGAGCCAGTTTGGTCCAAATCCCATCTGTTCCAGTGTAGCCAGCATTAGGGACCAATCCACCCTGTCAAAAGCCTTTTCGGCATCTATGGATAGTAGTAGAGTCGGCGTGTAAGTAAATTTAGAGAGGTGTATGATATTTAGTAGTTTTGTAGTATTGTTCTTAGCCTCCCTTCCAGGTACAAACCCTGCCTAATCAGTGTGGATTAGTCCCAGGAGCAGGGGCGTAGGCAGTTTGTGAGGATTTTCGCAAAGAGTTCGATGTCAATATTTATGAGAGATATAGGTCTGTAGCTTCCACAAAGAGTGGGGTCTTTGCCTGGTTAAGGCAGGAGAGTGATAGTGGTGTCTAGAGATGGTGGAAGGGAAGAGTTTGCGAGTAGTGAGTTGAAGGTATTTAGAAAGGGCTGTGAAAGTTGTAAGTGGAAGCATTTGTAGTATTTGGCTGTATAACCGCCGGGCTTGGGCTTTTTCCCAAGAGAAGCAATCTAATTGCCACCTCCAGTTTGTCCTTTGAAATGGGTAATTCTAGGGAGTTTTTTATATTGGGTGGAATTGTCGATTTAATCCTTTGTGAAAGAAAACCTCTGATATCAGCTGTTGGTGGTGGGGTATCCCTGAGATTGCAAAGTTTATGGTAAGTTGTGAAAGGCCTTGGTAATGTCAGACATTATACTTGATTTGGTGCCCTTGGAATCAGTTAAAGTGAAAATAAATGTGATCTGTCTTTGTTTCTTTAACACTTGGGCTAGTATTTGCTTTTATTCAGTAATAATTTATTTTTAAATTGGGTAACCATGAGGATACATAGTTCTGATCTTTTGCCAAGATTTTATATATTGCTATATCTGAGTCGGCTTTATGTTTTTTTTCTAGCTTTCTTATGTCCGATAGTACATGTTTGGTCTGTTTCTCCCTTTTGCGCTTGTTAGTAGAAGCTATTTGGATGATTGTACCCTGATCGCACTTTTGTGTGCCTCCCACATGATTGGATTTGGTGAGTCAGGATGTGACTTTGTTGCAAAATAATAGTTTAACCCCTTAAGGACCAAACATCTGGAATAAAATGGAATCATGACATGTCACACATGTCGTGTGTCCTTAAGGGGTTAAGGAGGATTTAAGCTTTAACAGTATCTCCCTGTCGTTTAGCAAAGTGTTATTTAGTTTCCATTGGGCTGTGAGGGATAAAGAGATGGGATTTGAATGGCAAGAGACAGGGGTGCATGATCCGACCATGTTATTGTGCCGTTGGAGCAGTGGGTGATCAGGTGAAGGAGGCGATGTGGTAGGAAAAACATATCAATTCTTGTGTATGAGCCCGTAGAGTGTGAATAAAAGGAATAGTCGCTGGTTGTTGGGTGTAGTGTCCACCAGCAGTCAAACAGTTCTGTTTTGTCTAGAAATGTTTGTATTTTTTTATGTGTAGTGCTTTGATATGTTTGTATGGTTGATGTGGAGTCTAAGGTGCTGTCTACGATGTGTTGAAATCTCCTCCGATGAGCAGGAGGCCCTCTGTAAATTGTTCTAATTTATTCAAGATTTTGCATAGGGCATTATATTGTTGTCGATTACGCAGATATAGGTTTGCAAAGGTGACCTTTGTGTTGCCTAGCAGTCCCTTTACAAATAGGTCAAATGGGTATACAAATCGGGGAAATCGCTGTCTGAACCTATAAAAAATTAATAAGACATAGTGAAGACTGTTACATATATAAAATAACAGACACGTTCTTGAGTGCACTCACAAGATGTAGGAAGGCAAATCGCTCTGAAATAGCCACCACCTACTCCTGTAGGGGGGTCACACTGAGAATACACTGGATCTTGTAGATATTAAAATCCGGAAACCAAAAGTAGAGCAGGAACAAAGTATGGTAGAAAAAAGTATTTATTCATAAATACAATAAAAGGCACTGGTCCAACGCGTTTCGTTCAAACAGAACTTCTTCAGGGACCTTTCAAGTTCAAAATAATAATACAGGTACCATACATAAAAATTCCCGCTGTACCCTCCCTTATCCCACAGTCCCAATATATAAGGCAGCTACTAATCCCATTGGTGGTGTGGTGGGTGTGTTCGAACTTGGTTCCGGATTCCTCAATCACTTGCCGACTCACAGCTGATCGTCAAATTATTTTCCCGCTTCTCGGGTTTCCAAAGTGTCGCCGGAAGTGACGTCTGCGTTCCAAAATAACACTTCCGTGCGTTCCATCTATGATTTCACGTCCGCGTGAAAAGTGGTCCTCGTGAGTCCCTATAGTTATGCATGCACATGCGTGGTCGGCAGAAAGCCGAACTTAGACAAAAAATGATCAGTAACTTGCTATTAACATAGCCCATTGGAAAAAAAGAAAAAAAGTATCAATTTCAAATCATGAAAATTTATCAAATGCAATCATTGCTTCAAATGTAATTCATATAGTGTCTATTTTCGATAGTTTTAAACCCTTTAATCCAAAACATATTGAAAAATATGTATAGTAATCATAAAATGCACTCTGAATAATCAGTAATACGTGAAAGAAAAATATACAATAAAACTAATAATAATTCCCATAAAATTAAACAAAAATACTCCATATAGCTCAGACGATAATTATAATACTACAAATATCTAATCATCAAGAAAACAAATCAAATCAATGTCCACATTTAACCCCTTCGGCTCCAGTGTCTGTAAACAGTGTATCCAATAGGTTTCTTTCTGTCGAAGTCGTTTTAACCTATCTCCTCCTCTCCAATGGGGGGTATATATTCAATGCCCTTACACACAAAATCTTTAAAATTAAATGCAGGACATGACTGACAGTGTAATGGAACCGAGTGGGTTGTGAGACGTTTTTTGATATTATTCAAATGCTCCATGACTTTCAGCAATCTATTAGTGCGTCCCACATATTGCCTGCCGCACGGACACTGCAGTAAATATACTACAAAATCCGTGCGACAGCCAATCAGGGACTTAATGGGAAATGAAATCCCTGTGATGGTACTCTGAAACGAGTCAGAATCTAGTAAAGATGCCGTGCCACATGCCACACATCCTCTACAGCCTCTAAAACCCTTTATAATATTGCTAGGGATTGGTTTATTAATAGGTTTAATATAGCTTGGTGCTAGCATATTCTTCAAATTTTTGTTCTTCCTATAAATCATTTGTGGATTGTTCGGCAACAATTGTCCCATAACAGGGTCACTTTGTAAGATAGACCAATGTTTCCCAAACACTTTTCTAATTTCATTATGTTGGGTATTGAATCTTGTCTTAAATGCAAAGTTAAATTTGGATGTTGAATTCTTCTTAGATTTATCCGTGTCCTTAAGTAACTCATCCCTCTCCCCAATACCAATAATTCTCATCTCTTTTTCTATACTATTTTTGTTATAGCCACGTTTCATTAATTTTTGTTTAATATATCCCGCCTGTGTTTGAAATTCTTGAGGTATAGAACAGTTACGCTTGACTCTAATTAGTTGACTTTTAGTTATTCCTCTCAGCCAAGGCTGGTGATGGCAGCTGGTCTTGTGTACGTATGTCAGGATCGGGACAGGGATCCAACACGCAGAGTACAAAGAGTGGAAAGGTACGTATACCGGGCCTTAGAATGGCCGGACTAACGTACCGAGAGTAAAGAATAGTCAGAGACAAGCCGAGGTCGAGGGAACGAGAAGACAGATAAGCGAGAGACAAGCCGGGTCAAGGGATAACAGAGAAACAGGGTAGTACAACGAGCCGAGTCAAAACCAAAAGAGCAAACTAGAATACCAGAGCACTGAGTGACTAGACAAGCTAGAACCACGACAGGGCAATGAGCTGAAGTAAGGAGTAAGCTTAAATACCCTGGCTCTGGATGGAAATCACGCCTCTGACAAGTACCGATTGGATATCGGACACTTGAGTGACAGATTGCTCGTGCTAGCGTCATGACGTCACGTATTGAGCGTCCTGCTAGAAAAGGACGTGGATTCCTCGCGGCCGGTGTTTAAGTGACTGGATGAACCGCGAGGAACGGAGGAAACAGCTCGCCTGGACGGATACACCACCAAGTCTCTACCTCCCTTAGAGGTAGAGGCCTCAGGTACCCTGACAGTACCCCCCCTCTCAGATACGCCCACCGGGCGGAATGAACCGGGGCGAGATGGGAAGCGGAGGTGAAATGCTCTGCGAAGGCGAGAAGCATGGACGTCCTCCTGAGGTACCCAACTCCTCTCCTCAGGACCATATCCCCTCCAGTTGACCAGATATTGCAATTTTCCCCTTGAAATTCTGGAGTCAATGATGGAGCTGACCTCGTACTCCTCCCGACCCTCCACCTGAACAGGACGAGGCGAGGGGACCTTAGAGGAGAATTTGTTGCAAATGAGGGGTTTCAACAAGGAGACATGAAAAGAGTTAGGAATGCGTAAGGCAGGTGGCAGAGCAAGGCGATACGCAACCGGATTGATACGAGTGAGAACCCTGTAAGGGCCTATGTAGCGAGGAGCAAATTTCATGGACGGAACTTTTAGGCGAATATTCTTAGTACTCAACCATACCCTATCCCCAGGAACAAAAACAGGAGCCGCTCTTCTATGTTTGTCAGCGTGTTTCTTGAACAGCGAGGAACTATGTAATAGAATTTGTCGAGTCTGATCCCATAATTTCTTCAGGTTGGCGACATGATCATCAACCGACGGTATCCCCTGAGAAGAGGAAACCGAAGGAAAAATCGAAGGATGAAAGCCATAGTTCATGAAGAAAGGGCTAGAGCGAGTTGAATCGCAAACAAGGTTATTGTGTGCGAACTCCGCCCAAGGAATCAGACCGACCCAATCGTCCTGGTGTTCGGAAACAAAGCAACGCAGATACTGTTCGATCTTTTGATTAGTACGTTCAGCAGCTCCGTTAGACTGAGGGTGATAGGCAGAGGAGAAGTTCAATTTGATGCCCATTTGAGAACAAAAGGATCTCCAGAAACGTGAGACAAATTGAGAGCCTCTATCAGAAACAATCTCTGAAGGAATCCCATGTAGGCGAAAAACTTCTCTCGCAAAAATCTCCGCCAATTCAGGAGAAGTCGGAAGTTTAGGTAATGGCACGAAATGGGCCATCTTAGTAAATCTATCCACCACCGTGAGAATAACGGTCTGTCTTTTGGAAGCAGGCAAATCAACGATAAAGTCTATGGACACACAGGACCAAGGTTTCTCAGGAATGTCCAAGGGGTGTAACAGGCCACATGGGGATGCATGAGGTAGTTTAGTCTTGGCACAAGTCTCACAAGCTGCGACGAACTCCTCAATATCCTTTCGAAGTGAAGGCCACCAGAAATCCTTGGATATCAGAGAGTATGTCTTGCGAATACCAGGATGACCAGCTATTTTACTTTCATGAAAACATTGTAAGAGCTCCAGTTGAAGTTCAGGAGGAACAAAGTTTCTTCCCTCAGGAGTGTTTCCGGGAGCTAGATGTTGTGACTTCAAGATCTGGTCAAGTAGCGGAGAATGAATTTTGAGACTGGTATTAGCAATAATATTGCATTTGGGTACAATGGAAGACAAAAGTGGTTCAACTGAAGCAGAGGGTTCATATTGGCGAGATAGCGCATCGGCTTTAGAATTCTTTGACCCAGGTCTGTAAGTCAGAACGTAATTGAAATGGGTAAGAAACAACGACCAACGAGCCTGCCTGGAGGACAGACGCTTGGCTTCTCCGATATAGGACAAGTTTTTGTGGTCTGTCAGGATGGTAACAGGATGTAACGTACCTTCCAATAAATGTCTCCATTCTTTCAAAGCCTTGATAACCGCTAGTAATTCTCTGTCACCAATGTCATACCTGCTTTCAGTACCGGTCAATTTTTTAGAGAAAAATCCACATGGATGTAATGGTTTATCAACACCCAACCTTTGAGATAGAACAGCACCTAAACCAGTCTCTGATGCGTCTACCTCGAGCAAAAAAGGCAGAGAAGTGTCAGGGTGAACTAAAATTGGAGCGGAAGCGAAAAGCTCCTTGAGAGTCTTGAACGCAAGGAGAGCTTCAGTAGTCCAATTCTTAGTGTCAGCCCCCTGTTTGGTCATGTTAGTGATAGGTGCAATAATGGAAGAATAGCCCTTAATAAAGCGCCTATAATAATTGGAAAAACCAATAAATCTCTGTATGGCTTTAAGACCTGTGGGTAAAGGCCACTCTAGAATGGATTGGAGCTTATCCGGATCCATCTTAAATCCCTCCCCAGAGATCACATAGCCGAGAAAGGTTACCTGGGTTTGATCAAAGCTACATTTCTCCAACTTGCAGTACAAGCCATGCTGGAGAAGCTTGTGCAAAACCCTCCTGACTTGCTTGTGATGAATCTCAATGTCACTAGAATGAATGAGTATATCATCTAGGTATACAATGACGCACTCTTGCTGAAATTCCCTAAGAACCTCATTAATCAGATCTTGGAATACCGCTGGCGCATTGCATAACCCAAAAGGCATGACAGTATATTCATAGTGGCCATATCGAGTATTGAATGCCGTCATCCACTCATGTCCCTGCTGGATTCTCACCAAGTTATATGCCCCTCTGAGGTCTAACTTGGTGAAAATTGTAGAGCCCTTCAAACGATCGAAGAGTTCGGCGATCAAGGGAATCGGGTAGGCATTTTTAATGGTTATCTTATTCAAGCCTCGATAATCAATACAAGGTCTCAAAGAACCATCTTTCTTTTTAACAAAAAAAAATCCAGCCCCGGCAGGGGAGGAGGACCTCCTGATGAATCCCTTGTCTAAATTCTCGTGAATATATTCCTCTAGGACTGAGTTCTCCTTTATAGATAATGGGTATACATGACCTCTGGGAGGCATGGTACCAGGGAGTAGGTTAATTTTGCAATCAAAGGACCTGTGTGGGGGTAAGGTATCGGCTTTCTTTTTGTCAAATACTGCCTTTAAATCTAGATACTGAGGCGGAATTTGTGTCTCTGTAGGATTGTCAGAGGTATTCGATGTATTAGTTAATCCAAGAGGTAAGACCTTCCGCAAGCATTTTTCTTGACAATTCTCTCCCCACGAAACTATCTCCCCTGATTCCCAATTAATAATAGGGTTGTGTCTCCTCAGCCAGGAGTACCCCAGGACTATGGGAATAGACGGAGAAGAAATGAGCATTAAGGATATATCCTCTTTATGCAGGATGCCAACAGTCAAGTTAATCGGTATGGTCTCATGGAAAATAACAGGCTCAAGTAACGGTCTACCATCGATGGCCTCGACAGCCAGAGGTGTCTCTTTTAACTGGGATGGAATAGCATGCTTGGCAGCAAAACCCTGATCTATAAAGCTCTCAGCAGCTCCAGAATCGATTAGTGCCATAGTCTTAACTACTCCCTTCTCCCACTTTAAAGAAACGGGTAACACAAGCCTGAGCTCCTTGTAGTTGTGAATAGAGGACAAAGTAGAAACACCCAAGGCCTGTCCTCTAGAGGAACTTAGGTGCGAGCGTTTCCCGAACGATTGGGACAATTTAGGCGTAAATGACCCCTGACTCCACAATACATACATAAACCCTCCCTTCTCCTGTACTGTCTCTCCCTTTCAGTGAGATGAGTACTGCCTATCTGCATAGGTTCAGGAATACGTAAGTCTTCGAACTCAGAGATTTGAAAGGTAGGCGCTAGTTTAAAGGAGGGTCTACGGGTCCTATCTCGAGTGTTCTGCCTCTCTCTTAAGCGTTCATCAATACGAGATATAAAAGAAATTAAATCCTCCAAATTTTCAGGGAGTTCTCTAGTAGCGACCTCGTCAAGAATTATATCTGATAACCCATTCAGAAACACATCTATATAAGCCTGTTCGTTCCACTTAACTTCTGCCGCCAAGGATCTGAACTCTAGTGCATAATCCACAAGTGTTCGATTGTCCTGTTTAAGGCGCAACATTAATCTAGCTGCATTGACCTTTCTGCCAGGAGGGTCAAAAGTTCTTCTAAACGCAGCTACAAAGGCATTATAATTATAGACTAGTGGATTATCATTCTCCCATAAAGGATTGGCCCATCTCAAAGCTTTTTCAATGAGCAGAGTAATAATAAATCCAACCTTTGCTCTATCTGTAGGATAAGAGCGGGGTTGTAATTCGAAATGGATGCTAATCTGGTTTAGAAAGCCACGACACTTCTCCGGTGACCCGCCATAACGTACTGGTGGGGTAATACGGGAAGAAGCACCTACAGTGGCTACCTCTAGACCTGAGACTGCAGGAGAGATAGAAGGAGTACGTGTCTCCTCAGGTGGATTACTAGCACGAGACAAAAGTGCCTGTAGTGCCAAAGCCATCTGATCCATCCTATGTTCCATGGCGTCAAACCTGGGATCCGAAGAACCAAGCTGACTGTTTGTACCTGCAGGATCCATTGGCCCTGTCGTAATGTCAGGATCGGGACAGGGATCCAACACGCAGAGTACAAAGAGTGGAAAGGTACGTATACCGGGCCTTAGAATGGCCGGACTAACGTACCGAGAGTAAAGAATAGTCAGAGACAAGCCGAGGTCGAGGGAACGAGAAGACAGATAAGCGAGAGACAAGCCGGGTCAAGGGATAACAGAGAAACAGGGTAGTACAACGAGCCGAGTCAAAACCAAAAGAGCAAACTAGAATACCAGAGCACTGAGTGACTAGACAAGCTAGAACCACGACAGGGCAATGAGCTGAAGTAAGGAGTAAGCTTAAATACCCTGGCTCTGGATGGAAATCACGCCTCTGACAAGTACCGATTGGATATCGGACACTTGAGTGACAGATTGCTCGTGCTAGCGTCATGACGTCACGTATTGAGCGTCCTGCTAGAAAAGGACGTGGATTCCTCGCGGCCGGTGTTTAAGTGACTGGATGAACCGCGAGGAACGGAGGAAACAGCTCGCCTGGACGGATACACCACCAAGTCTCTACCTCCCTTAGAGGTAGAGGCCTCAGGTACCCTGACAACGTAGCTGTTGCCATCTGTTGGTTTGAAATAGCACCTAGTGTGAATCTTTTCTTGTTGACTAAACAGGACTAAGTCTAGAAAATTAATAGATTCCTTCTCCCATGTTGGAGTGAATTTCAGGTTTAGGTTGTTACCATTTAAATACGTAGAAAAACAGTCAAAAGAAATCCTATCTCCCTTCCAAATTATAATAACATCGTCGATGTATCGCCGCCAGAGCACCAGGGATGCCCCCCAGCCATGGCCAGCCCATAGGAAGAACAAAAATTTGAAGAATATGCTAGCACCAAGCTATATTAAACCTATTAATAAACCAATCCCTAGCAATATTATAAAGGGTTTTAGAGGCTGTAGAGGATGTGTGGCATGTGGCACGGCATCTTTACTAGATTCTGACTCGTTTCAGAGTACCATCACAGGGATTTCATTTCCCATTAAGTCCCTGATTGGCTGTCGCACGGATTTTGTAGTATATTTACTGCAGTGTCCGTGCGGCAGGCAATATGTGGGACGCACTAATAGATTGCTGAAAGTCATGGAGCATTTGAATAATATCAAAAAACGTCTCACAACCCACTCGGTTCCATTACACTGTCAGTCATGTCCTGCATTTAATTTTAAAGATTTTGTGTGTAAGGGCATTGAATATATTCCCCCCCATTGGAGAGGAGGAGATAGGTTAAAACGACTTCGACAGAAAGAAACCTATTGGATACACTGTTTACAGACACTGGAGCCGAAGGGGTTAAATGTGGACATTGATTTGATTTGTTTTCTTGATGATTAGATATTTGTAGTATTATAATTATCGTCTGAGCTATATGGAGTATTTTTGTTTAATTTTATGGGAATTATTATTAGTTTTATTGTATATTTTTCTTTCACGTATTACTGATTATTCAGAGTGCATTTTATGATTACTATACATATTTTTCAATATGTTTTGGATTAAAGGGTTTAAAAATATCGAAAATAGACACTATATGAATTAAATTTGAAGCAATGAGTGCATTTGATAAATTTTCATGATTTGAAATTGATACTTTTTTTCTTTTTTTCCAATGGGCTATGTTAATAGCAAGTTACTGATCATTTTTTGTCTAAGTTCGGCTTTCTGCCGACCACGCATGTGCATGCATAACTATAGGGACTCACGAGGACCACTTTTCACGCGGACGTGAAATCATAGATGGAACGCACGGAAGTGTTATTTTGGAACGCAGACGTCACTTCCGGCGACACTTTGGAAACCCGAGAAGCGGGAAAATAATTTGACGATCAGCTGTGAGTCGGCAAGTGATTGAGGAATCCGGAACCAAGTTCGAACACACCCACCACACCACCAATGGGATTAGTAGCTGCCTTATATATTGGGACTGTGGGATAAGGGAGGGTACAGCGGGAATTTTTATGTATGGTATCTGTATTATTATTTTGAACTTGAAAGGTCCCTGAAGAAGTTCTGTTTGAACGAAACGCGTTGGACCAGTGCCTTTTATTGTATTTATGAATAAATACTTTTTTCTACCATACTTTGTTCCTGCTCTACTTTTGGTTTCCGGATTTTAATATCTACAAGATCCAGTGTATTCTCAGTGTGACCCCCCTACAGGAGTAGGTGGTGGCTATTTCAGAGCGATTTGCCTTCCTACATCTTGTGAGTGCACTCAAGAACGTGTCTGTTATTTTATATATGTAACAGTCTTCACTATGTCTTATTAATTTTTTATAGGTTCAGACAGCGATTTCCCCGATTTGTATACCCATTTGTTCTATTTTGGCACCTATGTGGAAAGTTGCCGTTGGGAAGCTGTTGTTAAGTTAAGTTTATTTATTTATTATTTATATTGTGTTTGCACAGTCTATTCGAGTGTGTATTTTGTGTTGTCCTTTACAAATAGGTACCTGCCATCATCATCTATTCTATAGTCCCCGTATGTGAAAGGCAAGTTGGTCCCCACAAGGATCGCAACCCCCCCCCCCTAGATTTAGACCTGGTGTAGTTACCAAAGTAACCTATGGGGTAATGTCTGTCCCTGAGGTTGGGTGCTGCATCCCTGCGGAAACAGGTCTCCTGGAGGAAGACCACCTCTGCTTGGCGTCATTGAAGTTCAGTAAGTACCTCTCTGGAGAATTTAGGGCTCTTATGTTTATTGATGTTACCCTTATCTCAGCCATGAGTAGCTCTGTGATTGAAGCATTAGTTTCTCTCCTATACCTGGGGTGATGGGGTGATGGCTATCTGGGGTTTGGAGATTGAGAAGAGAGAGATGCCAGTACATTGCAGTATGCTTAAAAAACAAATGTATAGCAATAGCAATAACTATATACAATATTATAGCAAACAGTCAGATATCTTTCTTTTTTCTGCTATGAGAATTTGGGATTGTACCAAAAATGCTGGTGTCGATCCCTAAGATTTACCAGAGTCTACAGGGAACAGATTGGAATTTTACGACACCACTAGTAGGTGAGTCGGGGGTTAAGTTAACTTAAGTGCGTGGGCCAGTTAACTACCTTATGGCCAATAATGTAGTTTTAATGTGGGGGGATGGTTATGCGTGTTTCGATGAGTGTTGTAATGTGATGGAAAATTTTGTATGAGTAGCTAGTGATTGTAGATGAGTGCGAGCTTTTAGGCGGAAATCCTTTAAGTGGTAACCAGTTGATAACGAGGTACCTAAGGGTAATATTTATGCAATATTTATAACTCCCAGTCTCTGAACAAATCCCCCAGACCTAGTAGATAGGGATGGTGTGGGAGGGAAAGTACAGGGTATAATAACAGTATATTATTTTTATTTATGTATTTTTTGTTGTCAACCTCACTGAAGGAGTATGAAAAAGTGGAAAATAACCCAATAAGAGAGAATAAGTGTTATATTACTTGCTATGGGCCCATCACTGGTACTCCAGGATGAATGCGGTTAAGGTCTGAATGTTCATTGAGACCTGTTGTGTATTTAGAGGGTTAACCACCGGATCTAGTGAGGCCTAAAAAGGTTTTGAAGTATATAGTGGGTTCTGTGGGCTCTGTCCATCATTTCTTCAGAGGTGTTCTTCCCTTCTGACGGTGTGGCTGTTTTTTGCTACAACTTGAACCGTGTTATGTTCCAGCACCTGTTAGAATGGTTGTATATCCTGGTGTGTGGCTATAGGGTGGGTTGAACCTTTATGAGACACTATGAGGGTGAATGGGAAGCCCAGCGATATTTAATGTTGCAGCTCCTTAGTTGGTCTTTGACTGGTTTTAGGGATCGTCTAGTGTACAGAGTCAGCCACGATATATCTGGGTAAATCTGAACCTCACGACCGTGGAAGAGTAGTGAAGGTGTTGTTGAGCACGTATAAGCTTCTCTTTATCAGTGAAATTGTGTAATATCAGTGTGTCTCAGCTGTATTTCTTGGTTTAAGTGAGCATTGCGCTCTATCAAACAATAGTGATGTGTCTACGGCCTTGCCCAGGATTAAATTGAACAGCTCTGTCAGAGTAGTGAGCACGTCCTCTCCTGCAGATTCAGGTATGCCCCTGACCCCGAGGTTGTTTCTGCGTCCCCTTTTATCCACATCACCCATGGAACACTGTAAGTGTGATAGACATGCAGCTTGGGATTCTACCCTGGAGGTAAGTATCTGTAATTGCACTTGTGTCATGTCTCTATCTTCCTCTAGGTCCTGGATGCGATGGCCCACATGTACTTCAGATTCCAGGCCCTCCAGCCTCATCTGAAATGTAGTTTCCAGCTTCCCCAGCATATCCGCCAGGTCTTTATGGGAGGGGAGATATTTTAGTATCTCCCTTATGTCGGGCTCCATGTAGCTCAATTAATTCTCTGAGGGTGCAGGACTGGGTGGTGCAGATTCAGGCAGCAAGGCCGTTAGCGCCATGTTGGAGTCAGAGCTCTCGGGTATGCGGTCAGCTTCTGGGTATGCGGTCAGTATTAGGGAGCCCGGTTTCCACAAAGGGGTCTTCCCCGCTGTGGAGTGGCTGTCTTGGGAGCGTTTGGGGTTACCCATTTTCGTAAGGTACCCCTTTTGAAGCTGATTCACCGCCTGTTATGCCCGGAGCTCAGTTAGTGTGCGACCATCTCTGTCGGCAGTTGGCCACGCCCCCTCCTTTCGAAATGTATCTTGTGACATTTTTATAATGTATCGTTTATGTGAAATCAACATTCTCTTTTTATGTATAGAAGACCTTTTAAAAATACTCCAAACCCCTAGAGCATGCTGAAGTACTTTAAGGGTTAGCAGAGTATCCTCTCTTTCTCATTTTCTAAAAGTGTTAAGTTCAATAGAAATCCACACTTTTATGAAGCATCTGGAATGCACTGTCCCAGCTGTCTGAATGATAGGCTGAATGGGAGGGTGCTCTTCTTGATTGCTTTGTGGCCCAATACAAAGCAGAAGGCAATACTGAAACCATTGGATTAAATGTCTCACTATAAAAATCATTGCAGGTACGATGCATTGATTGCCATGCATATTCACTGATTCTCAGTGAGAAACATTAGGTTGGCTGTGAGATCATCAGTAGTGATGATCTCCTGGGAGCCGAGCAGAGCTTTGGCAAGGAACCATCTCATGGTTGGATTAAAGTAGGTTAACCCCGTTTTTGTGGCACTGGAAGAGTTGGGATAATAATCTAAATGGACTTTTAAATACTCCAGTAGTACAAAAAAGTTTTATTGTTAGGTATTAATTAGGTAGGTGACAAATTAAAAAAAATATTGCATTTTAAGGCTAATGTAACTGATGGTATGCCCTATGGATATATTTAATGCATAATGCAATGTGTCTCTGCAAATAGAAACAATGAGTCGCCATATAGATCAAAGACAGACACAGCTAAATTATCATAGTTCAGCTGGTACTGGTAAAATAATCAACAAAAGACACAAAGGAACAGAAAGCAGGAGACCATACAATCTGGGAAATGACATAATTGCCAAAATGAGTTACTGAGTGAATCTTTAGTTCTTACAAGTTTAAAGAAAGACAACAGTTGTGGACTGTGGTCTTCTATGCAGTAGTATCAAGCAGACAATGTTATAGGTTTGGCAGCTGTTGATACTATTTTAATGAGAAAATCACTATGAGAATAACAATCATGTAATTTTCCTTATTTTCCTTATAGGTTGAGTCAAAACATTTCCAGCAACCATTTTAAATCTTCTTTATTGAAAGAAAGCAAGTAGTCTATTTTACAATATATTGTGTAAAATTTTGGCTGTGCGTAATTGTGAAATGTTTGTTTTTGTCTTCCAGAATCACTCTTCCTCTATGACTGAAGTCACCTGAACTAATCTCAGAAGAATGGAACTTTTTTATATTACCTTATAGTATGGGAACTCTTTAAAAAAAACACAGTTGCTCAATGTTAAACTGTGATCACCAGTATTATGTTATATCTAGTTAGACGCTAATGTTTTGTATATTTTTGTTCAAGGAAGTGATGTAGCTTGCCTTTTTTAAATGTCATCTTCAACAACTTGTGTTTATGCCATAATCTGAGCTTCTCCTGTTATGGTATACAGTGCACTAAAAAAAAGAATGAAAAAAAAAAATGAAAAAAAGCATCTTTTGAACTGTTGATGTTTTGTGAAAATGTTTGTATACAATTTTTGTATTATTTTATATACATTGAACTGCCGTGTAAATTAAATGCAATCATACAATTTCATTATTTATGATTTTTATTTCTTAAATGAACGGGACAATTTTATACTTGAAATGTGTACAGGAGCGAAAATAAACAGTTGTTTTTTTTTTTTTTTTATTCTCTTTTACATAACATTATGTGAATAATTCACCAGAGCAGTTACAAGCTATAAATAATTTAAATATTTGCATTTAAAATTGTTAAAATCATTAACTAGCATATGCTTATGCGGTATTTATAAACATATGAAATATTGTATAGGGAGAATGTTCAGTACCCTCTGGCTACAATTTTTGGCTATTATCAGAGCTTTGAAATCAAGGGTTTTGCTTGCTATAGCATTAAGATTGCTCTCTCCTATTACAGTTTGATCAAATAAGGTTTTCTGTTTGTAAATTTATTGAATTCAATTTGTACATGAAAAAAGACACTTAAACTTTACAAAATTAAAAAAAAATGGTTACTTACTATATTGTAAAATTTTACTCCTAAAAAAGGATGCTGACATTTTTTTTCAAATTTCAAGCATGACTGAAAGATTGTGATTATATAAAGATATAACATAATTTAATAAAACTAAAAGAATGATTGATAACTGAGGTGCATAACACAGTGACCATTTAAGTCAGGCTTCTATTTGCTTGTTTCATAAATAAATAACAAGAAAAATATTTTTTTTTTAAATGACATCTAGAAACTCAACATGTCAACTTTTCCATCAAAGAACATTTAATTTTGTTGATAACATCAAACAGTTTGGCTAATTTTCAGAACTGTACATACCAAGATATATTATTTGCGTGTTTTTAAATGTCTGTATTTAATCCTGGTTAAAACCAATAGTATTTGGTGATGTTTCAATTTTAAACGTTTTTGAGCAATAAACTGTTACGTTTTACTCAGTATGTCCTTATGTTTTGTTTTTTTAACATCATGTAAAATAACAAAATATGATGCATATCTATCTTTCTGTCTGTCTGTCTTTCTGTCTGTCTCTCTGTCTCTCTATCATTTCTCTGCACACGTGTTAGTGGTGAGTCATTTAATAAAAAAACAGTTTTTGGCAAGAACATCCCTTACTTTCCTGCTCCTTCGTCAAATGTATTTTTTATTCTTTTAGTTTTTTCAGAATAAAGCAAAAACTTAATGTAATCCTTTGCTAAGGCCAAGTTCTCCTGGCAGCCTAATTATTCTCCAGTTTTAAAAGAGAAAAGAGGGACTGCACTCAATCATAAAAACAACAGGGTGCTAACTGAGCATGTCAGCATATCCCATAAGATCAAGTATCAAACTTGATAAAGACCTGGGTACAGGTCAAAATGTTGTAGTGTCGGATAAATATGCCTTATTTATTAGAGTGAGTGTCTGAGATTTTTCTTTTATAATTATTCTCCAGTGACATCACTTTCCCTCAATGTCTGTCAGGGATGACAGGCGGAGCAGAGGACTTAGAAAACATGGAGGGGCATACTGCCATTGGTCATCTGTCACCAACAGGTGTCCAGATTAACATTTGCCAGTCTGAATCTTTTGCTTTAGGCAGCTAATAATGCCTTGAAGGGACACTATAGACACCCAGACCACTTCATCTAATTGAAGTGGTCTGGGTGCAGTGTGCCGGTCCCCTTTACTCCTACAATGTAAAACATTGCGGTTTTTGAGACATTGCAGGACTAAGACTGCCTCTAGTGGCTGTTTACCGGACAGCCACAAAGGTACTTCCTGGAGTCTAACGGACTTTGACTGCCCTAAATGATGCAGGATGTCCTCACACTCTGCATGAGAACATCCAGCGCCAGTGAAATCCCCATAGGAAAACATTGATTCAATGCTTTTCTATAGGGAAGGCCCAATGCGCATGAAGTGCTTGCATTAGGTCCCCCCTGTCAGATGACATCGGAGGAGGAGTGCAACTCATCATCGAAGGAAATGGAATCGGGTCAGTGACTTAAGGGTAATTTAAACCTTTATGTGCTAGATGGCCACAAGGAAGGGGAAGACTAAGGGGCATCACTGTGTTAGAAATACTACTTTATATTCCTAACACTACAGATTCCATTTCATGATGGTGCCTAAGGTAGAGTTACAACCTTGGCAGCAAAAGATTTTATCTCCGTATGTAGAGCATTCATAGCGAAACACTGCAAATACAAATTACAAGAACCATGATCCCTTCAATTGGTCATGGTAATTGGAGTAAACCTTTAACAAGGGCAGAACTCGGAATCAAAAATAAAGCAGTATGGTTAATCTACTCTCCAGTTCAGCTGTTTTGTGACTTGGTTACATGACAACTCAACCCTGCCGATCACCTTAAATTTGGACCAATTACAATTCATTTGAAAACTAATGCACAAGTCTAAGGGCAGATTCTTCCCTAGGAGTTTTGGTCTTTACGATCTTTCTGGGATGGAAGAGCAGCAGGCTTCCAGATGTCCTCTTTCCTTGTAAAAATTGCATTTATGAGCTTCTTTATTCATTCTGGTTAACTAACCTTAAGATTGGTTTATTCTGCATGGCTTTTTAATTAACCTTCTACAGGTTTGCTGGCATTACCTCCTTTCTCCTTCCTGAGCAAGATAATCCCTAATACATTTTCAATTTAATGTTGTTTTCTAGAGCTTTTTTAGTGTAGTTATGGCTTTCATTATTGTTCTCTATTTTTGCATTGAGTTCGGGAGAGGGGGAGGGTTAAATGCATGCATATTTGGTGCATTTTAATATTTGTGTCAATATATACATTTTAATTCTTTATTTTTTGTCGTGCTTGATAATACAGATGCAACCTGCAAAGCTACAACAGCAATACAGGATGAGATATTGACACAGAATTTGCACAAAAATGTAAGGCATATACATGCATTATCGCCACGTTATGTCACATTTTTAAAAGAAAATCGTAAGACAATATGCTAGAGTAGTGTGTCCAGGTGTGGATGCTAGGTGATGATTGGCGATTTTCAGACATGCATAGTGAGAAATATATATATGTTAATAGTGAAACTCTTGGTTAGCTTGCGTTATGCATACAAGTTATTAGGGATGTGCATGGGGAAAATTTTCGGTTCAGTTCGGCATTCCGCAATTTGGGACTTCGGCAATTCGGGACTTCAGCACTTTGGTTCGGTTCAGCACTTTGGAACTTCGGCACTTCGACACTTCGACACATTGGAACTTCGTCGACTTTGGAACTTCGGCACTTTGGCACTTCGGAATTTCGGAATTTTGGGACTTCAGCATTTTGGAATTTCAGGACTTGCGGACTTTTCTTGCAGCCACTTAGTAGATAACTACCTAATTCCCACGGTATTAGGGAGTTATCTACCAAAAGGCTGAAAGAAATAAATTGGTCTTTCAGCCAAATGTGCTAATATTAAGTAAAAAATATGTAGTATTAGTCAATTATGCAACTACTCGCTATACCGCGAGTAGGGGCATGTCTAGTAAACAGTGACATGTATCACTGTAAAAAACAAAACAACACAAAAAAAATTAAAAATTCTATGTTCTATTTTCCTCCCCCCGGCCCCCACACCTGAGAGGCGGGTGAGGGCCCTAAAGAATAATAATTGTCCTTCCCCCTGGCTCCCACCCCTGAGCGGTGGGTGGAGGCCCTAAATATCAATAAGGGGGGCATATTGTCCTCCCCCTGGCCCCCACCCCTGAGCAGTGGGACGGGGCCCTAAATTAGAATAAGGCGGGGGACCTATTGTACTCACCCTCGGCCCCCACCCCTGAGCGGTGGGTGGGGGCCCTAAATTAAAATAAGGGGGGACCTATTGTCCTCCCCCTTGCCCCCACCACTGAGCGGTGGGTGGGGGCCCTAAGTTAGAATAAGGGGGCCCTAAGTTAGAATATTGTCCTCCCCACGGCCCCCACCCCTAAGCAGTGGTTGGGGGCCCTAAGTTAGAACAAGGTGGGCCTATTGTCCTCCCCCTTGCCCACACCCCTGAGTGGTGGGTGGGGGCCCTAAATTAAAATGTAACCCCCCAGGTGTTTAGGGGTCCCCAAACCCCTAGTCACCCCCTCCAAAAAAAATAACCCCTACCTACCCCCCTCACCCTAAAAATAATGAGGGGGACCATTAACTAGATACCTATTAAAAAAAATAAAAAACTTACCATTTGATGTCTTCTTTCTTCTAAAATCTTATTTTTTCAGCCCCAATAAAGGCCAAATAAAAATCCATAATAACCAACGCACTTTAAAAAAAAAAAAAGAAACCAGTGCGCCAAAAAAATATCCATCTTCATGGAGGGCTCCGCGCAGACTGAGCTCTGCAGGGCAGGGGACGGCTTATAAAGCCTTGCCCCGCCCTGCAATTAGGATAAGAACACTCTGATTGGTTGGTTTAAGCCAATCAGAGTGCTCTGTGTCATTTTACACAGCATGGGAAAGTTATTTGGAATTTTCCCACGCTGTATAAAATGACACAGAACACTCTGATTGGTTAGCTTGAAATCCAGCTAATCAGAGTTCTCTGTGTTTTTACATAGCATGAGAAAGGTCTTTGGAATTTTCCCACACTGTGTAATTTGACTCATAACACTCTGATTGGTGGATTGAAAGTAACCAATCAGAGAGTTATGAGTCAAATTACACAGCATGGGAAAATTCCAAAGAACTTTCCCACGCTATGTAAAATGACACATAGCACTCTGATTGGCTGGATTTCAAGCTAACCAATCAGAGTGCTGTGACAGGTAAATGTAGATTATTTTTATTTGGCCTTTTTTGGACATCAAATGGAAAGTTATTATTTTTTTTAACAGGTACTTAATGGTTAATGCCCCCCCTCATTATTTTTAGGTTGAGGGGGGTAGGTAGGGGTTATTTTGTTTTGGGAGGGGGGTAACTAGGGGTCTGGGGGGGTTAATTTTTTAGTTAGGGCCCCCACCCGCTTTTCAGGTCCCCCCTTATTCTAACTTAGGGCCCCCACCCACCGCTCAGGGGTGGGGGACAGGGGGGGGACAATAGGTCCCCCCCTTATTGATATTTAGGGCCCCCACCCGCCGCTCAGGGTTGGGGGCCGGGGGGGAGGACCTCCATCCACTGCTCAGTGGTGGGGGCCTGGGGGAGGACAATAGGTCCCCACCCTTTTTGATATTTAGGGCCCCCACACGCCGCTCAGGGGTGGGGGCAAAGGGGGGGACAATAGGTCTCCCTCCTTATTCTAACTTAGGGCCCCCACCCACTGCTCAGGGGTGGGGGCCGGGAAGAGGACAATAGGTCCCCCCTTACTCTAAATTTAGGGTCTCCACCCGCCACTCAGGGGTAGGGTCCGCGGGGGGGGACAATAGGTCCCCCCCTTATTCTAATTTAGGGCCCCTACCCGCCGCTCAGTGGTGGGGGCTGGGGGAGGACAATAGGTCCCCCCTTATTGATATTTAGGGCCCCCACCCGCCACTCAGGGGTGAAGGCCGGGGGGAGAACAATAGGTCCCCCCATTCTAACTTAGGGTCCCCACTCACCCCCCCCCATATTCTTCTTTAGAGCCCCCACCCGCCATTTGGGGTGGGGGTTGAGGGGGGGAATGTTTTTTCGGGGGTTACAGTGAGCAGCCACTGTTTACTAGACATGCCCCTACTCGCGTTATAGCAAATAGGGGCATAATTTAGCTGAAAGACCTATAAAATACAGTGCAGTATAAGTGACAAAGACCTACACCTATAAGTGTAGCGCTCAAACAAATATAAAGCTTACCAAGCGTGACTTGATTCAATAGTACAATATGAAGTACATGCCAAAAAAAATAGAAAAAGATACAATATAGTGCAGATGGTATTTAAAATTACAATACAGAAATGATAATATCGTAGTAAACTGTGCACTCACATTTCAAGGAGCCTGTATATAAAAAACCTGGCTCCGTATTGAGACTTGTGTGCTTTTTATGGTAGCACCACCCTTCCGCTTCGGCTTGGAGTAGTTCCCATAAATAAAACATAAAAGGAGAACGAACCAATGTGTAGACTGTAGCGATAAAAACACGGATGTAAAATAATAAATGGGTGCTCACCTGGTCCTGAGCCTATGGGTCCCGGCTCTAAGGTGTATAGATGGGGTGCCAATTTAAATTGGGATGGCACTGCCCATATGAAGATTCCTAGAGGCTCCAAAAAGGACTTGAACAGGATATCTTGAGTAAAATAACAAATTTATTGATATACAATAATAAAAATAAATAAATGGTAAAAGTCCTTAATAAAAGTCCTTTAAAATGGCCAATATGCGTATCACTCTCAATAGAGCTTCCTCAGTCAGCTGTAATGATCGTCCTCTGAATCTTCCATTATAAGTGTCCTTTAGGCCCTCCCTGTGACGAGACCAATCTCACCACTGTGCATTGGAGGAGCCTGGTTGCCCGCCTGCTGCCTTAAGACTATGGTCCCATGTTGAAACGCTTGATTTTCCCCTGCAAAGACATGAAAGCGGGTCATTCGGTGCTTGACCTGTTTGAGCGGTGATACCCCAGATAGCTATGCCGTGAAGCCCATTCGTATAATGAAAGACTATGGGAAAGACTTTGACTCCATGGCAATTGAACTGTATGTGTGTGGTCTGAGCGCCATTCAGTAATAATGTGTGCTCAGACCTAAGCTATCTGGGGATATGTTGCATGTCTGTATTTTATGTAATAAATGTAACCTTGTGTATTTTATTTTACTGTCTTTTTACTGCCATGTGCTTAATGGAGTTTTGCCTCTGTCCTTGGAGATAATTGGATTACTTCCCAATTATCTCCAGGATAGAAGACTCCGTGGAACTGGTTTTGGGCAGAAAAGTCATGCTTCATTTGGTCACAAAGGACTACGATCTATCTTTTGAACCACTGGACCAATGTGTATGATTTTGATGTATGTTTTTATTTGGAGTATGCTGATTCTGAAAATGTTGTGAAAAAAATTATTCTGAAAATTTTATGTGAATGTGATGCATACTTTTAAAGTTATGAATAATGTGGAAAAACTGTATTTCTCTGTCTGTGATAATTACATTACCCATTGTGTAAGGTAATTGTATCACAGGCAGAGGGTAGGATTTTGTGTGGGAGTGTCTGAGTGCATTGTACGTGTTTATTGGTTGTTTTCCAAAACCCTGTGGGTGGTACTAATGTGTATATAAGAACAATAAACCCACAGCTCTGTCTGTTCACTGCTTGACCCTCAACACGGAGTTTTGTCTCGTTCTTGGAGGGATTTACTGTGTGCTGTTAGAGACCGATTGCCAGGAGTATAAGCCGCTTGGGTGCTTTTCCTGTTCAGCTGCTAGTAGCTATTCGTGAGGTTCCAATTCGGGAGTTTGGAGTGCTACTTGGTATCCTGTTCGGGAGTTTGGGGTTCTGCAGTAGCTGTGCCTGTGTCTCTGGAAGGGGAAGATCTACTAAACGGCGGTTTAACCATTTTTATGCCTGGGGGTGCCGTTACACTCCCCTTTAATGATCTTAATACAGTTTATCCAATTACAGTAGTGTGTATATATATTTCTTATGTGGGGTAATTTGTATGTACACCTTTAATTGGTCGAATTTTCTGCGCCTTTATTTACTGACATTTTCATTGGGCCAAATAAAAATCCATAATAACCGATGCACTTTAAAGAAAAAAAAAGAAACCAGTGCGCCAAAAAAAATATCCATCTACCAGTTTGTGCAGGCGATGACGTCATATTCCGGCTCCCGCGGCATCAGCAGACAGCCCGCGAGGGAGCAGAGCAGAGAGGTTAGAGCTCCCTCGCCGCGCCTGATCGCAGCACTGCCGCCCAGCAGCCCCACTGGACCCCAGGGAATGATCCACACCAGCTCTCCAGGTAGGGAGGCTGGGTGGATATTATTTATTTATTAAAATAATTTGTGAATGTATGTGATGTGTCTGTGTGTGAGAGTGTCTGTCTGTGTGTGTGTGTGTCTGTGTTAGAGTGTGTGTGTGTGTGTGAGAGTGTCTGTGTGTCTGTGAGTGAGTGTGTGTGTGTGTGAGTGTCTGTGTTAGAGTGTGTGTGTGTGAGTGAGTGTCTGTGTGTATGTGTCTGTGTGAGAGTGTCTGTGTGTCTGTGAGTGAGTGTGTGTGTCTGTGTGTGTGTGTCTGTGTGTGAGTGTCTGTGTGTGAGTGTGTGTGAGTGTCTGTGTGTATGTGTCTGTGAGTATGTGTCTCTGCGTGAGTGAGTGTGTGCGTGAGTGAGTGTATGTGTGTATGTGTCTGTGTGAGAGTGTCTGTGTGTCTGTGAGTGATTGTGGATGTGTGTCTGTGAGTGAGTGTGTGTCTGTGAGTGAGTGTGTGTCTGTGTGTGTGTGTGTGTGTGTGTGTGAGTGTCTGTGTGTGTGAGTGTCTGTGTGTGTGAGTGTCTGTGTGTGTGAGTGTCTGTGTGAGTGTCTGTGTGAGTGTCTGTGTGTGTGAGTGTCTGTGTGAGAGTGTCTGTGTGAGAGTGTCTGTGTGAGAGTGTCTGTGTGAGAGTGTCTGTGTGAGAGTGTCTGTGTGAGAGTGTCTGTGTGAGAGTGTCTGTGTGAGAGTGTCTGTGTGAGAGTGTCTGTGTGTCTGTGAGTGATTGTGGCTGTGTGTCTGTGAGTGAGTGTGTGTCTGTGAGTGAGTGTATGTCTGTGTGTGTGTGTGTGTCAGGGTACCTGTCGTCTCTACCTCCGAGGAGGTGAGACACTTGGACGTTCTTCCTCCCAAAAGGGTTAAATCACTCATTCCTCGCGGTTCTCCCGGTCCTTTACACGCCGGCCGCGAGGTATCCACTTCCTTTTATGACGCGGCACTCAGTAGCCGACGTCATGACGACAACCCGTCCCGACCTGTCAATCAAGTCCTGAGCACGAATGAGGACTCGTCGGGGGCGTGATTACCTATCTGGAACCAGGGTATAAAGTAGGGCTTTCTACATTTGTTCATTGCCCTGTCGTGGTTCTAGCTTGTCTAGTCACTCAGTGCTCTTGTTATATTCTGTCTCTTTTGTTTTGACCCGGCTTGTTTGTTATACCTCGCTTACCTCTATTACCCTGGACTCGGCTTGTCTCTCGCTTACCTGCTCTCTTGTTCCTTCGACCTCGGCTTGTCTCTAGACCATTCTTTACTTTCACCTACGTTAGTCCGGCCATTCTAAGGTCTGGTATACGTACCTTTACCTGTTTGTACTCTGCGTGTTGGATCCCTGTCCCGATCCTGACATTACGACAGGGCCATGGATCCTGCAGGTACAAACACTCAGGTTGGTTCTTCCGACTCTAGGTTTGACGCCATGGATCACAGAATGGACCAGATGGCTCTAGCGCTGCAGGCCTTATTATCTCGTTCTAGTAATCCACCAGAGGAGATGCGAGCTACGTCCATCTCTCCTGTAAGTTCAGGTCTAGAAGTAGCCACTGTAGGTGCTTCTTCCCGTATTACCCCTCCTGTACGTTATGGGGGTTCCCCGGAGAAGTGTCGTGGTTTCTTAAACCAAATTGGTATTCATTTTGAATTACAACCCCGCTCCTTCCCTACAGATAGGGCGAAGGTTGGATTCATTATCACTCTACTCATTGATAAAGCTCTGAGATGGGCCAATCCTCTGTGGGAGAATGATAACCCGTTAGTCTATAATTATAATGCTTTTGTCGCTGCTTTTAGAAGAACGTTTGACCCTCCAGGTAGAAGGGTCAATGCAGCTAGATTACTGTTGCGCCTTAGACAAGATAACCGAACCCTTGTGGATTATGCACTAGAGTTCAGGTCATTGGCAGCAGAAGTTAAGTGGAATGAACAGGCTTATATAGACGTATTTTTAAACGGATTATCAGATGTAATTCTAGACGAGGTTGCTACTAGAAAGCTCCCTGAAAATTTAGAGGATTTAATTTCTTTCATTTCTCGTATTGATGAACGTTTAAGAGAGAGACAGAACACTCGAGATAGTACTCGTAGATCTTCCTTTAAACTTGCTCCCTTATTTCAAAATTCTCAATCCACAATTCCAGTTTTTTCAGAACCTATGCAGATAGGCAATACTCGCCTCTCAGAAGAGGAGAGACAGTACAGGAGAAGGGAGGGGTTGTGTATGTATTGTGGAGTAAGAGGGAATCTACGCCTAAATTGTCCTAATCGCCCGGGAAACGCTCGCACCTAAGTTTCTCTAGAGGACAGGCTTTGGGTGTTTCTATTTTGTCCTCTATACACAATTATAAAGAGCACAGACTTTTGCTACCTGTTTCTTTAGCTTGGGAGAAGGGAGTACTAAAAACTATGGAATTGATAGATTCCGGAGATGCTGAGAGCTTTATCGACCAAGTTTTTGTTACTAAACACTCTATCCCATCCCAGCTAAGGGACACTCCTTTGGCCATTGAGGCTATTGATGGTAGACCATTGTCTGAACCTGTTATTTCTCGTGAGACCATACCTGTTAACTTGACTGTTGGTATCTTACACGAGGAGGTTATATCTCTTATGCTTATCTCGTCTCCTTCTGTTCCTATAGTCCTGGGGTATCCATGGTTAAAGAAACATAACCCTATTATTGATTGGGAACTAGGGGAGATAACCTCATGGGGTCAGGGTTGCCAGAGCAGTTGCTTACAGAAAGTCTCACCACTTTGCTTAGTTAATACACCGGTTAATTCTACCCAGTCTACAGATATGCAAATACCGCCCCTGTACCTGGATTTAAGGGCAGTTTTTGACAAAAAGAATGCTGATACTTTACCTCCACACAGGTCCTTTGATTGTAAGATTAACCTTCTACCTGGTACTATGCCTCCGAGGGGCAATGTATATCCTTTATCCACTAAAGAGAACTTAGTCTTAGAGGAGTATATCCGTGTGAACCTAGACAAAGGATTCATTAGGAGATCCTCCTCCCCTGCCGGGGCAGGTTTTTTTTTTGTGAATAAGAAGGATGGCACGTTAAGACCTTGCATTGATTATCGAGCTTTGAATAAAATAACTATTAGAAATGCATACCCGATTCCTCTGATTACTGAGCTCTTTGATCGTTTAAAGGGTTCCAAGATTTTCACCAAGTTAGATCTCAGAGGGGCGTATAACTTGGTGAGAATTCAGCAGGGAGACGAGTGGAAAACAGCGTTCAATACCCGTTATGGGCATTATGAGTACACGGTAATGCCCTTTGGGCTTTGTAATGCACCGGCTGTATTTCAGGATCTGATCAATGAAGTTCTTAGGGAATTTCAACATGATTGTGTTATTGTATATTTGGATGATATACTAATACACTCTAGAGAAATTGAGACCCACCACAGACAAGTCAGAAGGGTATTGCGCAAACTCCTACAACATGGGTTGTACTGCAAATTGGAGAAATGTAGTTTTGACCAATCTCAGATAAACTTTCTTGGTTACGTGATTTCTGGGGAAGGCTTTAAGATGGATCTGGATAAACTCCAATCTATTTTAGATTGGCCATTACCCAGGGGTCTCAAGGCCATTCAGAGGTTTATTGGATTCTCCAATTATTATAGGCGCTTCATTAAAGGATACTCTTCTATTATTGCTCCTATTACTAATATGACCAAACAGGGGGTTGACACTAAGAATTGGTCTACTGAAGCTCTCGTTGCTTTCAAAACACTCAAGGAACTTTTTGCTTCTGCACCAATTTTAGTTCACCCCGATACGACTTTGCCTTTTCTACTCGAAGTAGACGCCTCAGAGACAGGTATAGGTGCTATCTTGTCTCAAAGGTTAGGTGTGGATAAACCGTTACATCCATGTGGTTTTTTTTCCAAGAAATTATCTGGGCCTGAAAGCAGATATGACATCGGTGACAGGGAACTACTAGCTGTTATCATGGCTTTGAAGGAGTGGAGACATTTATTGGAAGGGACTTTACATCCTGTTACTATTTTGACGGATCACAAGAACTTGTCCTATATTGGGGAGGCTAAACGCTTGTCCGCCAGGCAAGCTCATTGGTTCTTGTTCCTCACTCATTTCAATTACGTGCTCACTTATAGACCTGGTTCTAAGAACTCTAAGGCCGATGCTTTGTCTCGCCAACATGAGCCTTCTACTATATCTGAGACGGTTTTGTCTTCTATAGTTCCCAAGTGAAAAAAAAGGGAAGGAAACCGCGCCTTAAATGCAAAGATATATACAAATATATATATATATATATATATATATATATATATATATATACGTACACAGAGGTTGTAGTTTATAGTCTTCTTTACACAGTAGACCTCAAAAAAAGCATAAAACATAAAAGACAATGATAGTGTAGTATATTTAAATATGGTGGGTGGATAAATAGTTGTAGATATTCCACACTCACATGGCCCAGAGCTAACTCAGAGCTCAGCTGTTATCTCGCCTGGACGGAACAATCCCCGTCTAAGGATATATGGGGTCCTCACACTCTCATATGGGCGGTATATGTAAAATAAAAGAACTCCAAATAGTACAGTATGTATTGTTAAAATATGTGAATAAGTAATAAAAAATATCGTACTCACATTTGCTAGAGCAGAACTTGCTCTAGTCTTAATGGCATAGGTGGTATAGTCCCCACCAAGGAACAAGCAGGTAACCAGGAGTGAAAAAAATAATAAAAAATCCGAAATATAGTAAGTAAGGATAATTTATTTAACAATAGTTAAAAGAGAGATTTAAAAATATAAATATATAGTCTCTAAAATCCACTTGACGCGTTTCACCTGTAGCAGGCTTCCTCAGAAGTGTGGAGAATGTCCTGGTTCCAAACGTTTAAATAAGAGTCCTAATGATAGTAAATGCTTCCTGGTGTGAGTGATTGATACTTCCTGTAGCCACCAGTGAACCGCACGCGTCACACCGGAAGTGACGCGGCGGATTAAGTCCATGGTAATAATAACACATCATATATAAAATGCATAAAAAGAAATACAAAAATGCCATTAAGTGTTAATAAATTCATAGGAAAAAACAATATAAATACAATCTTGGCGGCATCTACAATGTACAATCATTATACACCATTATCCAACACAGAAAAGGTTGTGAAGCAGTTAAAAAGATGCTAGAAATAGACAATTCTATGTTACATGATCAAATTGATTTTTTAATCAAAGGTATAAAACTAATTTTAAACAATAATTATTTTTGGTTTCAAGATTCATTTTATTTACAGAACAGAGGCATAGCTATGGGCACCAGATTCGCGCCCAGCTATGCTAATTTGTATATGGCTGAATGGGAAGAGAGATACATTTGGAGCAATCATAGCTGGGCGAAGAATCTGGTGTCCTACTCCAGGTACATCGATGATCTCATTTTTATTTGGAAAGGCTCCAAGTTAGAAGCACAGGATTTTATAAGGTTTTTAAACTCCAACCAGGAAGGTATCATTTTAACCTCTGAAATAAGTAACAGTGAAATCACATACTTAGATCTAAATATTTATATCAAGGATAATTCTATAAAAACTAAAACGCACTTTAAAAATGTACACGTGAACAATTATATAGACACCGAAAGTTGCCATAATAAAATTTGGCTTGACAGCATCCCAAAAAGTCAAATTACTAGATTAAGAAGAAACTGTTCCGACAATACCATTTTCGTTGAGCAAGCAAATAATATAAAGAACAGTCTGACCAATAAAGGATATAATGGTAAACTAATAGAATCTATCATATCACAAAATCTGGAAATCAGCCAAAAAGATCTTATACACAAAGATAAATCACAACAACAGAAAAAGGATTTCACACTTCCCATAATATTAGATTATAATGATAAAAGTAGACATCTAAAAAAGATCATGAATAAACATTGGCACCTTTTAAAAGAAGATCCGATCTTAAAAGATATAATTCCAGAAAGACCTAAAATTATATTTAGTGGTGCAACAAATTTAAAAATGCACCTTACAAAGAATTTCACTAAAGATGCCAAACCTAATCTTATCAAAGATAATTTTTTGTCTTTAGGCAAAGGATTCTTTAAATGTAATAGTTGTGTAGCATGTAGGAAAACAAATCCTACAGATAAAAAAAGAATTTCATTTAAATCTAACAATACAGGCAAAACATATACAATAAAAGAAACCATTACCTGCGAAAGCAAGAATGTGATTTACTTATTGGAATGTCCTTGTGGACTACAGTATATTGGTCGCACAATAAGACCTTTAAAAATACGAATATCAGAACACTGTAGGAATATCGAGAAAAATTACACTAATCATTCAGTGTCATCACATTTCTGCATACACAATAATGATCCGAAACACCTTACTTTTATGGGAATAGCCACAGTAACTAACGATTGGAGAGGTGGAGATCTAATTAAGAAAATAGGAAAAAAAGAAATGGAGTGGGTTTTTAATATGGATACTCTCCATCCAAATGGACTCAACATAGAATTTGATTTATTTAATTTTTTATAAATCTATCATAATATTTTTATATATACATTTCTTTTTATTACAGACTAAATATTCTTTGTCATCCACTTTTTACCACCCATCTTTTATCCTGCCTTGTTATTAGACTCCCTCCTTTCTCACTTCAATAAACAGACACCATATGTGTTTTTATTATATTTTCAATATATTTTAATGTTCTGTTATTTTATCTTGTTCATTGGGATAATTTACATGTTTGTTTTTACATATGTGCACCCTTGATCAGTTACTTATATATTTCATTTTTATTCTATTTTTCAACATCATTAGAGTTGCCTTTGTATTTTTATTTATTCAGACCAGCTTGGCCCCCCTCTTTTTGATTATCCATGTACTGACTGCATATCAGATCATACGCATATGTTTTATTTTGGCTCTCTTCATATATATATATACATATTTTCCCCTTCCTTCATATATATTCTGCAATTTATTACCTTTCTTAGGATTCTATTATGTTTCCCTTTAGCTATAATGAATACCGGAGTAGTTCCGGTTTGTGTTTGCGCTCCATTGTGGAACGCATAATATATTTACAGCTCTCGATATTGGAAGAGCCAATTGCCAAGCAGTTCCGGTTTCGCCTGCGTTCCACGGGTGGAACGCAAGATAGAGTTGCAGCCCCTTACGTCGCGTCATTTCCAGGGCGACGTCGGCGAAACCGGAAGGGTCTATACGATATTTTCTACATATTGTAGATGCCGCCAAGATTGTATTTATATTGTTTTTTCCTATGAATTTATTAACACTTAATGGCATTTTTGTATTTCTTTTTATGCATTTTATATATGATGTGTTATTATTACCATGGACTTAATCCGCCGCGTCACTTCCGGTGTGACGCGTGCGGTTCACTGGTGGCTACAGGAAGTATCAATCACTCACACCAGGAAGCATTTACTATCATTAGGACTCTTATTTAAACGTTTGGAACCAGGACATTCTCCACACTTCTGAGGAAGCCTGCTACAGGTGAAACGCGTCAAGTGGATTTTAGAGACTATATATTTATATTTTTAAATCTCTCTTTTAACTATTGTTAAATAAATTATCCTTACTTACTATATTTCGGATTTTTTATTATTTTTTTCACTCCTGGTTACCTGCTTGTTCCTTGGTGGGGACTATACCACCTATGCCATTAAGACTAGAGCAAGTTCTGCTCTAGCAAATGTGAGTACGATATTTTTTATTACTTATTCACATATTTTAACAATACATACTGTACTATTTGGAGTTCTTTTATTTTACATATACCGCCCATATGAGAGTGTGAGGACCCCATATATCCTTAGACGGGGATTGTTCCGTCCAGGCGAGATAACAGCTGAGCTCTGAGTTAGCTCTGGGCCATGTGAGTGTGGAATATCTACAACTATTTATCCACCCACCATATTTAAATATACTACACTATCATTGTCTTTTATGTTTTATGCTTTTTTTGAGGTCTACTGTGTAAAGAAGACTATAAACTACAACCTCTGTGTACGTATATATATATATATATATATATATATTTGTATATATCTTTGCATTTAAGGCGCGGTTTCCTTCCCTTTTTTTTCACATTTATCCATCACAAGGTTGGGGTTCCTTGTACTGGTTACTGCTGCCACATCACTCTATTATATATAGCGAGCGCCTAATTCACCCAAACTACCATTCTATAGTTCCCAAGTGTAATATTATCGCCAACACGAGCCTCAGGATTCATTCTCCGTTGCTTGCCGAGATCATGAAGTTACAACATCTGGCTCCTAGACAGGGTCCCGGGGCACGGTATTTTGTTCCTCCTGAACTACAACGGGAGCTATTAGAATGCTTTCACAACAGTAAGGTGGCTGGGCATCCTGGCATTCACAAGACGTGTTCCCTAATATCTAAAGATTTCTGGTGGCCTTCATTACGTAAAGATATTAGGGATTTTGTTGAAGCATGTGAGGTCTGTATGAAGACTAAACGACCTCAGACACTTCCATGTGGGTTTTTGCATCCCTTGGAAATCCCCGAGAAACCATGGACCTGTTTGGCCATGGACTTCATTGTAGATTTACCTGTTTCTAAAAAACAGACTGTGATTCTCACGGTGGTTGACAGGTTTACTAAGATGGCACATTTCGTGCCCTTACCTAAACTTCCATCTTCCCCTGAATTGGCTGAGATATTCGCAAGAGAGATTTTTCGGTTACATGGGATACCTTCCGAAATTGTTTCCAATAGAGGTTCCCAATTTGTTTCCCGTTTTTGGAAATCATTCTGTTCTCAAATGGGTATCAAATTGAATTTCTCTTCTGCCTATCATCCTCAGTCTAACGGAGCTGCTGAACGCACCAACCAAAAGATTGAGCAATATTTGCGTTGTTTTGTTTCCGAACACCAGGACGATTGGGTTGGTCTGATTCCTTGGGCAGAGTTTGCACACAACAATCTCGTTTGTGATTCTACTCGTTCTAGCCCCTTTTTCATGAATTATGGCTTTCATCCTTCCATTCTTCCCTCGGTTTCTCCTTCCCAAGGGGTACCGTCGGTTGATGTTCATGTTGCCAATTTGAGGAAGTTGTGGGATCAGACTCGACAAATTCTTCTGCATAACTCTATGTTGTTCAAGAAACACGCTGATAAGCATAGAAGGGCGGCTCCAGTCTTTGTTCCAGGTGATAGAGTATGGTTGAGTACCAAAAACATTCGCTTAAAGGTTCCTTCTATGAAGTTCGCTCCTCGTTACATTGGTCCTTACAAGGTTCTGACTCGAATTAACCCAGTTGCGTATCGTCTGGCTCTTCCATCTGCCTTACGCATTCCTAACTCCTTTCATGTTTCCTTGTTGAAACCTCTAGTATGTAACAAGTTTTCCTCCACTGTATCCTCCCCTCGCCCTGTTCAGGTTGAGGGACAGGAGGAATATGAAATTAACTCCATCATCGATTCTCGAATCTCTAGGGGGAAGTTACAATATCTGGTTGATTGGAAAGGATATGGACCTAAGGAGAGGTCTTGGGTACCTCAGGAGGATGTGCATGCGCCTCGCCTCCACAGGGCTTTTCACTCCCGTTTTCCATCTCGTCCCGGTTCCTTCCGCCCGGTGGGCGTTTCTGAGAGGGGGGGTACTGTCAGGGTACCTGTCGTCTCTACCTCTGAGGAGGTGAGACACTTGGACGTTCTTCCTCCCAAAAGGGTTAAATCACTCATTCCTCGCGGTTCTCCCGGTCCTTTACACGCCGGCCGCGAGGTATCCACTTCCTTTTATGACGTGGCGCTCAGTAGCTGACAGCATGACGACAACCCGTCCCGACCTGTCAATCAAGTCCTGAGCATGAATGAGGACTCGTCGGGGGCGTGATTACCTAGCTGGAACCAGGGTATAAAGTAGGGCTTTCTACATTTGTTCATTGCCCTGTCGTGGGTCTAGCTTGTCCCGTCACTCAGTGCTCTTGTTATATTCTGTCTCTTTGGTTTTGACCCGGCTTGTTTGTTATACCTCGCTTACCTCTATTACCCTTGACTCGGCTTGTCTCTCGCTTACCTGCTCTCTCGTTCCTTCGACCTCGGCTTGTCTCTAGACCATTCTTTACTTTCACCTACGTTAGTCCGGCCATTCTAAGGTCCGGTATACGTACCTTTACCTGTTTGTACTCTGCGTGTTGGATCCCTGTCCCGATCCTGACAGTGTGTGAGTGTGTGTGTGTGAGTGTCTGTGTGTGTGAGTGTGTGTGTGTGAGTGTCTGTGTGTGTGAGTGTTTGTGTGTGAGTGTCTGTGTGAGTGTGTGTGTGAGTGTCTGTGAGTGTGTATGTGTCTGTGAGTATGTGTCTCTGTGTGAGTGAGTGTGTGCGTGAGTGAATGTATGTGTGTCTGTGAGTGACTGTGTGTCTGTGAGTGACTGTGTGTGAGTGTGTGTATGTGTGTCTGAGTGACTGTGAGTGTGAGTGAGTGTATGTGTGTCTGAGTGACTGTGAGTGTGAGTGAGTGTATGTGTGTCTGTGAGTGTGTGCGTGAGTGAGTGTATGTGTGTCTGTGAGTGATTGTATGTGTGTTGCATGTGAGTGTGTCAGTGTATGTGTGTGTCTGTCAGTGTGTGTTTGTGAGTGTCTGTCAAATCAGTGAGAGTATCTTTGTCATTGAGTCTGTGTGTGACTATCAGTGTGTCTGTCAATGAGTGTCAATCAGTGTGTGTGTGTCAGATCAGTGAGTCTCTGTGTTTGTCATTGAGTGTGTGTGACTGTCAGAAGAACACTAAGGGACAGGGAAGGGAGGGGACCAATAATGGACGGGGAGAGGGGCTGGTTAAGAGGCACATAGGTGAAGATGTTATTTTTGAATTGGGGGGGGGAGGTGGAAAAATACATCTTCGCCTATGTACCCAAAAATCCTTGCACCGGCCCTGCATACACATAAATACACATACACTAAGTGTATTTTAATATTAATATATATATAATTTTATCAAAATACATGTAGAATGATATTGATTTTATATATATATATATATATATATATATATATATGTATAATTCTAATTACATATATATATATATATTTATATATAATATAAAATAAATAAATATGTAAATACGTTAAAAAATAAAAATACTAAATACTAAAAAATAAATAAAGAAAAAATATATACGTGTAAATTCGTTCTAACTGTATTTTAAAATTAATATATATATGGGGGCGGGGCCTGACCGCCGGCGGGATCAGACGTGCTCTGTCTGAGCTCCCGCTTCAGGGCCTGAAGAATCGGAGCCAACTAGGAGCCGAAGGCAACTACAGCCCCACAATGGTGCCCACCGTGACCTCCAGCTGATGGGGCACACAGGGTTACCTCTCACAACCCTGACTGGCACCCAAAGTAACCCGACGAGGCCCGAAGCTCGCTGGAGCTTGAGCCGGGCAGGGACGGCCGCTCTCCCGGGTCTCCGGCCGGCGTCTCGCCCCCCCCCCCCTCTGGACCGGGGGGTTATCCCGGTCTCCATGGGCTACTGAGGATATGCCAAGCTGGGCCCAACAATCGCCCTACCACATAAGGCTTACAGGGCAGGGCCCCTCAAGATGGCCGCCGCACGTCACCCATGTGCGCGAACAGCAAGCACGAACAAGCTGAATGCAGAAGGGACCACCCAACACCAACCGACCATCATGACAATCTGCCCCAGGACACGGCAGGCTGGCAATAACGTGCAGACCCAGGTACATACCACCGAAACTCAGCAGAGACTAAACAGGGAGCGAGACGTGCGGGACTCCACTGAACTAGCCTCCTAACGCAGGCTCACTGCTGCACTTGGAGGGCCTGCTCAGGCTGCTTATGAACCAAAAGAGGTACCTGGCACAACACCCTAATTATACCTACAAGCCCCACTACAACCTCCCACCTCAGCAAAGAGATCAACTACTTACCTGCCCGCGAGCAAACCAAAAGACGACACATACATCTGCCTGGGCCTCAATCCGTCTGGAGAGTGCTCTGGAGGCACAACTCACGCAGTCTGGCAGAGTGGAGACACAGGGTACACGCTCGTGTTGCAGAACGCGGTCAGACCTGTGGGCAATGTGCACTGGACTGTGATGCAGCCTGAGGCTGGTGGGGCACAGCTACATGGACTCTGAGTAAAATCACCCTGCTGGGCGCACTGCACTGCTTAGTTGGCATAAGCTGAGTGTGTTATATGGCATTGAAGCCTGGGACTTCCGACCTATTCCCATACATAAGCCTAGGGCTAATACTGGGCAGCTTATTTGGTATAGACACAGTGGCTTAACCCCACAACTTAATTTCAGCATGATAACACTTATGACATTAGGCCTCTTGTCTTGCTACATTTCTGTCAGTATATAGTTAGCTCTCACTACTCATTCTGGTACCGGGCGACAACGCTCCGCATGGACTCTTTGCGGCATAGGCTGAACGTCACAAGCGGACTCACAAATGACCTAATGCAACCAGGGTATAAGCCAGATATATCTCTTACCAGCGTGATAGTTGATTTAAAAGCCTGTTTTAAAAGCCTGATCTAAAAGCCTGATCTAAAAGCCTGATCTAAAAGCCTGATTTAAAAGCCTGATTTAAAAGCCTGATTTAAAAGCCTGATTTAAAAGCCTGATTTACAAGCCTGATTTAAAAGCCTGATTTAAAGGCCTGATTTATAAGCCTGTTTTTCTAAGCCTGATTTATAAGCCTGTTTTTCTAAGCCTGATTTATAAGCCTGTTTTCTAAGCCTGATTTATATGCCTGTCTTCTAAGCCTGTTTTATACGCCTGTTTTTCATGCATATTTCGTCTTTACAAATAACAAAACAAGTGCATTGTCTATTTACCCCCTACTGTAACTAATGTCTTGAAACCTGCATATGGAATGCCGTTGGGGTACCATATGTGTGACTAATATACGCACTACAAAAATAAAGAATTAAAAAAAAATTAAAAAATTAATATATATATATATTGATATCAAAATACATGTAGAACAAAATAATATATACATATCTATATACATAAGTATATAAGTATATATCACTATATATATTAGTGATGTCGCGAACATAAACTTTTCGGTTCGCGAACGCCGAACGAAAACTTCCTCAAACGTTCGCGAACCGGTGAACCGGGCGAACCGCCATTGACTTCAATTCACTATTACAGTGAAATTTTTGTTTTTGTTTTTAAATGCAAGCTTTTGTGACACCAGATATGAGTGGTGGCACTGGGCAAGTGGGCACAGTATCCACTGTGAGCCTGACACACAGACGCTTGCAGACAACTAACTGATATTCAATCTATTACAGTGAAAAAAAGTTTGTGGGTTTTTAAATGCACGCTATTGTGCCACCAGATATGAGTGGCACTGTGCATATTGGCAGAGTACACGCTGTTGGCCTGACACACAGACACTTGCAGACAACTAACTGCTAATTAATCTATTACAGTGAAAAAAAAATTTTGTTTTTAAATGCAAGCTATTGTGACACCAGATATGAGTGGTGGCACTGGGCAAGTGGGCACAGTATCCACTGTGAGCCTGACACACAGACGCTTGCAGACAACTAACTGCTATTCAATCGATTACAGTGAAAAAAAGTTTGTGGGTTTTTAAATGCACGCTATTGTGCCACCAGATATGAGTGGCACTGTGCACACTGGCAGAGTACACGCTGTTGGCCTGACACACAGACGCTTGCAGACAACTAACTGCTATTCAATCTATTACAGTGAAAAAAAATTGTTTTTAAATGCAAGCTATTGTGACACCAGATATGAGTGGTGGCACTGGGCAAGTGGGCACAGTATCCACTGTGAGCCTGACACACAGACGCTTGCAGACAACTAAATTCTATTCAATCTATTACAGTGAAAAAAAAAGTTTGTGGGTTTTTAAATGCACGCTATTGTGCCACCAGATATGAGTGTCACTGTGCACACTGGCAGAGTACACGTTGTTGGCCTGACACACAGACGCTTGCAGACAACTAACTGCTAATTAATCTATTAAAGTGAAAAAAAAATAGTTTTTAAATGCAAGCTATTGTGACACCAGATATGAGTGGTGGCACTGGGCAAGTGGGCACAGTATCCCCTGTGAACCTGACACAAAGACGCTTGCAGACAACTAACTGCTATTCAATCTATTACAGTGAAAAAAATGTTTGTGGGTTTTTAAATGCATGCTATTGTGCCACCAGATATGAGTGGCACTGTGCACACTGGCAGAGTACATGCTGTGGGCCTGACACAAAGACGGTTGCAGACAACTAACTGCTAATTAATCTATTACAGTGAAAACTGTTTTTTTGTTTTTAAGTGCAAGCTATTGTGACACCAGATATGAGTGGTGGCACTGGGCAAGTGGGCACAGTATCCACTGTGAGCCTGACACACAGAAGCTTGCAGACAACTAACTGCTATTCAATCTATTACAGTGAAAAAAAAGTTTGTGGGTTTTTAAATGCACGCTATTGTGCCACCAGATATGAGTGGCACTGTGCACACTGGCAGAGTACATGCTGTTGGCCTGACACAAAAGACGGTTGCAGACAACTAACTGCTAATTAATCTATTACAGTGAAATTTGTTTGGGGTTTTTAAATGCAAGCTATTGTGCCACCAGATATGAGTGGCACTGTGCACACTGGCAGAGTACACGCTGTTGGTCTGACACACAGACGCTTGCAGACAACTAACTGCTAATTAATCTCATTGTTAATTTTTAATTTCTTACACACACAGAAAAAACAACACAAGCCATAAACAACACAAAACACAATAACATAAAACTAAATAAAATAAAAATAAAAATACATAAACAAAATAAATTCAATTTTACTTTTCTTTGCTATTACCTTGATTTAATTTATAATCCTTATATTCAACTTATACCAGTATGCAAAGTAAAAATAATTGACATTGACAATTAGTTCTTACTCACAAGCGGAATGCTCAGCATATTCGTCCTGTTTTAACAGTTTTAACACTATTTTACCTAAATCTTTCAGCTTTGCAGTCATACCCTATCAATTATTCATTAATATGCAATAATATACATGCTTTAACCTCATATCTGTTTTAGGCTATTCCTCCTTTTGCTATAACCTCTATTTATACCTTACACCTATATGCTAACCAATCTTGCCATGTTTTTCATGGCCACCTTCTCTTCCTTCTATTTTATTTACTATTCTCTCATATTCATACGTCTTGTCTACTCTTTCCTGCACTTCCAAAATATATGGTGGGATTGTTTTTTTCCAATTTTGAGCAATGCTTATTTTTGCAGCGATTAATATATGAATAATAACTACCTTATTTTTTATTCGACTCCACTCTTGGTATATATGTAAAAGATAGAACTCAGGGAAATTTGGTATCACTGTATCCATTAAAATTTGAATTACTAATTTAACATCGTTCCAAAACTGTACAAGACGAGAGCATCCCCAAAAAATATGTAATAAAGTTCCCTTCTCCCTTTGACACCTCCAGCACCTGTCAGAGGCAGCTTCATACATTCGAGACACTTTTGCGGGAACTAAGTACCAACGCATTAATATTTTGCTATAAGCTTCCCAATATGTAAGGCTGTGAGATATTTGTTTAGTATTTTTTATAGTTTGATACCAATGGGATAGATCAAAGGTTTTTGATAGGTCTCGTTCCCATAATATCATATAAGGCAACTTTTCTTCCCCATTTACATATAAAAGGCTTTTGTAGCATATTGAAAGAGGTTTACTCTCCATATTAGGGTTCAAACAGAATTTACCCAACCAAGCCACTAAGGCCATATCTAATTTTAACAGCTTATTTTCTAACAAAAAATTCTTGATCCTTAAATACGAAAATACCTCTTTATTCGGAAGGGCAAACTCTGCCTGCAAACTAGGATATGATTTGAGCCCTGCCTCATTATATAACATATGCACTTTACTAATGCCATTAGTTTCCCAAGTATTCAAATTTAAATCTTGTATAAAGTACTTTATTACATATAATGGTGCTAAGACTAATAGCTTTACATCTTTTAGCAATTTAGGAGTCCATTTTGACCAATGATAGAGCATTAATTTTGTCGTAGAAAGCATATTTTTGCCTATTGACCCATTCATTAAGGTCTCCCATAAAAGCTTTTCTATTAAATAGGGTTTAGCGCAAGCTTGTTCCAGTTTTAACCATACTGGTGAATTTAAACGGAAAAGTACTGCCAAAGCATAGGACAACTTAGATGCCTGATAATATTTAATAATGTTAGGAATACCCAATCCACCTTGTAGATATGGAAGCTCTGTAAGCCTAGCTGCCACCCTTGGCGTTTTTTTTTCCCATATGTATGAGTTAAACATAAGTTGAAATTTTTTTAATAAATTTTTTGGCACAGCCATAGGAATAGTTCGAAAAAGATACAATATATGGGGTAAGGCCATCATTTTAATTGTGTGTACACGCCCTAACCAAGATGTCCCCAAAGTCCCCCAATTTTCTAACTGATCTTTTAATTTATGTAATACAGGAATATGATTATGCTTAATTAAAAGAGAGCTCGTTTTAGTAAGTTTTATGCCCAGGTATGTTAGAAAATCTTTGCGCCAATCGAACGAGTAAGTACCTGCTAATTGATTTATCTCCGTTTTAGGTACACCCAACGGTAATGCTAATTAATCTATTACAGTGAAAAACATTTTTTTGTTTTTAAATGCAAGCTATTGTGACACCAGATATGAGTGGTGGCACTGGGCAAGTGGGCACAGTATCCACTGTGAGCCTGACACAGAAGCTGGCAGGCAGACAGGCAACTGCAATTAGATTACACAAAAAAAAAAGCAGACTGATGTTCTAGCCCTAAAAAGTGTTTTTTGGGGTGCTGTCCTTACAGCAGAGATCAGATGAGTCCTTCAGGACTGTAGTGGACACTGAATACACTAGCCTAGCTATACATTTCTCTATCAAATGAGCAGCAGCTACACTTTCCCTCCTCTATCTAAGAATGCAGCTTCAGAATGAATCTAAAATGGATGCTGTACAGGAGGTGGGAAGGTCTGGAAGGGAGGGTCTGCTGCTGATTGGCTGGAATGTGTCTGCTGACTGTGAGGCACAGGGTCAAAGTTTAGTCAATGATGACGAATAGGGAGCACTTTAATACAATACACTGGAAGACTCTTCAGTATATGTAATAATACTGAGTTGTCTCTAGGAAGCACTGTTTAGTATAATGAAGTTATTGGTGTACATTTTATGACATATAATTTTGGTGTTTAAATTGATACAAGTAAGAATAGTAATTTGTACTGTTCATATATATAGGAATTAGGTTATGTGATATATATCTCCCCTAATATAATAGAAATTATGTAAAAAGCATTTGACACATAGAGGGAATAGATTTCATAGTAAAGTCTATATGAAGTGTGAGATGTATTGTGATGTCTAAAGACAGTGGATCATTACGATCGATATGCCCTCCCTATTATATAATTCATAATGGTTGAGAGCTAGTGAGTTATGTAAGTAATGTTGCCTCATGTAGTGATAAAATGTGTAGTGATCGTATGTTTTTATGTTGAAACTTTCCCACCGCATGAATACCCTGGCGCTGTGCAGCAGGACATCGTTGCCGTGGTGTCTGTTTCGGGTTACCACGGCAACGGGGTGGTGACGCGAGCACGCCACTTCCGGTTTGACGTGCTCGCACATGCGTACAGGATCGGGATAGACGCCGGGTATTCGAGAACACAGGTGGTAAGCATTGTTTTTAAATCAGGTTAGCTGTATATAAGCAGTAATTTGTATATGAAATGTTTTATATGCTGGATTGGTCCTGATGAAAGCCACAGGAGTGGCTGAAACGTTGATGATGATGGCAGCAACTATATTTTAATGAATTGAAATAAACAAGAAATTTTACCTATCTACAGACCGTGAGTGCAAGCCTACATTTATTACTTACTATATATATATATATATATATATACAAGAAGAGATATATACATGTATATATATATATATATATATATATATATATATATATATATATATAATAATTATACATATATATTTAAGTAATAATTTTACATAATTAGGTAATTTTATTAATTAATTTTATTAATTAACTTCTGGGACCTGCCTGACAACCCAGGCCAAAAGACCAGGGAATTTAATTAGCTAGCACTATATTTAACCCTGTAACTTTCTAAGACACCATAAAACCTGTACATGGGGGTACAGTTTTACTCGGAAGACTTCGCTGAACACAAATATTAGTGTTTCAAAACAGTAAAATATATTACAATGATATCGTCAGTGAAAGTGAAATTTTTTGCATTTTTCACACACAAATGGCACTTACACGGATTATATAATTGTTGTGATATGTTTTACTGTTTTCAAACACTAATATTTGTGTTCAGCAAAGTCTCCTGAGTATAACAGTACCCCTCATGTACAGGTTGTATGGTGTCTTGGAAAGAGGCTGGGAGGCTGGGAGGCGGAGCCGGAATATGACGTCATATTCCGGCTCCCAGCCTCACTGTGCGGCGCGCGAGGGAGCTGAGCAGACAGCTCAGAGGAAGTGCTCCCTCGCCGGCCGCCCGCCAACCAGCACTGCCCAGCAGACCGCCCAGACGGCATGACAGTTAGCCGCAAGGCTAACAAGGCATTTGCCCTGGGCGTTTGGGGGCGGCTTTTTTTGCCGCCCCCTGGAACTTGCCGCCCAAGGCAAATGCCTTGTTTGCCTCGCGGCTAATACGCCCCTGCCTAGGGTAGCACAAAATTACCCTTCAATACACTTATCAGGTCCCAAGTCATTTACAACAACTGCCATGTGTAAATTAAGCAGACTGGAGAGTAACATCAATTAATCTAATGTCTACTTCCACCTAATTTGTCTACCACGTTTGAATTCGTGTAGGACCCACAGTTATTGTGAAGTAGTGATGGGCTGAACAAAATATGGCCATGTGGTGGAACTGAATTCCCATATTCGGTTGCTGAGATTGTTGATTTAAGTAGCCTTGTAAAATGTCAGGGCCGGTGCACGGCCACACCAGCTGCAGGAGGGGAGTGCTGTGCTGCTCCCCTTCTTCCAGACTCTGTGAGTACCGAGCCTGAACTTTGTGGTCTGATAGGAGGTGCTCAGTGAGAGAGCACTTCCTGTCAGACCAGGTACCTCTGAGCCATGCTTCTCACAGAGTCAGAAGGTACAGAAGGGGAGGTATTAGAGGAGTGAAAGAGGGAATGAAATAAATGGAGAGGCTTGGGGGAGAGTAACTGAGTCAAATGGGGTTGCTGGCAGAGGGAGCGAGGCAATGAGACAAATGGGGGGGGGCTGGGGAAAGAGAGGGAATGAGACAAATGGGGCTGAGAGGTTGGGAATGAGACAAATGGAGGGGCTGGGTCAGAGAGGGAATGAGCTAAATGGAAGGGCGAGGGGTGGTGGAATGAGACAAACGGAGGGCTGGAAAAAAGGGGGATGAGACAAATAGAGAGGTTGAGGGGGAAAGGGAATGAGACACATGGAGGGGCTGGGGGAAGATGAGCTGGTGAGGCGCTGTTCCTTAATCTGTATTAGGTATACATTTTAGTCTCTAAGGCAAAGCACAGCTTAGAAATACATATTTTGGGTGTGTCCCAATTCATTCTTTATACTATATTAGTAAACACTGACATGGCTATTTACTAAAGTGAGAAATCAAAGTGAATTTCACATTGAAGATCAAAATAGCCAAATTGGGAAAAGTCAGCCATGCCTTCAGTTCACCTGCTATGGTCTTAACATTTAAATTGCTTCAAAATCACTTTGACTTCACACTTTATGTAAATAACCTTGTGTGTATTCCAATTGCCAGTTCATATTGCACCCTTCATTTTAGTACAAAGAATAGGGCGTCTGACATGAAACTTGTCGTACGGGAGATGGCAACATGTGTCAGAGTTCATAAAATGACCTCTAGAAATATATCCTATTTATAAACCCCCATTAAAGGGCAGGCTACTTGAGCTGTTGTCCATTCTCTCGTTCACCTGTTTTCTTCGCTCTCCTCAAGTTAAAAGGGTAATCCAGACATGGACCCCTTGCTCATTGAAATTAGACGGGTATCAGCTATACCTGACTGACCAGGCCTAACTAGGCCAAAATGATAGTCTATGGCTGCTGTATCATTCATGTAGAAAGAGCCATTTACGATCAACCAGTTTGAAATCTGAGCAGGGACCCACCGAAGGGCAGGCTACTTAAGCTGTTTTCTCTTCTCTTGCTCCTTCTTTTTTTCCTCTTCCCTATTTATAAACATGCATATTAAATGAGCGACATCATAATAAAAAATAACAAACATTTCCAAGCTCAAATGACACGTTTTTATTATACTAAATACATGAACTCAGATACAATGCTGCACCTACAATAAAAAAGATACAAAATCTTATGGGTTTATTTAATGGTTCAAAAACACACAAAAATATTATCTGTGAATTATTTGATGTAAAACTGTACTATTGATCTACTGATCAATACATTGCTCCCCTTGATTCTTACAAACAGAGTGGGTTGGAAGACCAAACTAATTTCAGTCTCTAATAGTTTTAGAAATTCTGGTTACCTGTCCTGGGGAAATAATTAAAAGTGATAATTAAAAGTACAGCATTCCAGCACAGCATTTTCATACACTTGGATGTTATAGCCAACTGTATGAGCGTGTAAGTGTATAGATATATAGATAGTTATAGAGAGAGAAAAAGAGTTCATGTACTTGTATTATGTATCTTTATCTGCTAGTTGATTAAAAAGCCAAAGTCTCTGGCATTTAATACTATTTCAGAGTATTTGGGTGGGGGGGGGGGGGGAGGAATGGGGGGACAGATTGGTCCTCTGGTATTGAGAACGGATTATTTAGCCTAGAAGCTAACAGGTAAGCATAAATTTGGAGTTGATTTGGAAGAATGGGCTTGGCTGTCAGCTGACCTAGCTGTAACTAAAATAGCTGATATTTTATAAATGTTTACAGTTATTACCTGTATACAATAAAAATAGCAGTTAATGTTTACCCTTGCTACTGTTGCTTTAAGGCTTCTGTTGATGACAGAAAGCAATACACAACGGATGGGGTAGGGCTGCGCCAATAAAGATTAAATGGTCCCAAATAGTGATGTCGCGAACACAACATTTTCGGTTCGCGAACGGCGAACGGGAACTCCCGCAAACGTTCGCGAATCGGCGAACCGGGTGAACCGCCATTGACTTCAATGGGCAGGCGAATTTTAAAACCCACAGGGACTCTTTCTGGCCACAAAAGTAATGGAAAAGTTGTTTCAAGGGGACTAACTGTCAGGGTGGTAGTCCGGTGCCCGGAACCCAGACACAGTGTCCAGGCGGCGGCGCATGGACCGGGACCCATAATGCCTGATGAAGTGGGAGTCTTCAGCGTGGAGGTGGATTAGCAGGGTCTGGTGCAGGGTAACCGCACGCCCCCTGGTGTTGAGCACCAGCGTTTGTGCAGCCACAACCAGAACCCTGATTCAGCTTTTGCGGATCGAAGGAACTAGGAGCTAGGAAATAAGCAGACCTCCCAGGAGCTGTATAGGGAGGCTCTGCAGCAAGGGTGTATCCAGTACTAGAAACAAGACAAAGCTAGAACAGGCACCAAACATGAAAACAAGACATAACTAGTAGAACCCAGAACCAGAGAAGGATAGGAAGCTAAACCCAGAACATGACACAATACATAAGGGAACATTAACTAAACATGGGCATGACGGGACAGGGCTGAACATGGACAGGTATATACAAACTAAGACACGACAAGATAACATAGGCAAAACAAGAGGAGAAATAACTAAGTACTACATATGGAAATCATGGGGGTTTAGTCACACTATATGATCATACATTGCATAAGCCTGCCAACAACGCCAATGTACCCCATATCTGGCAGGTCCTACACTGCCTAATGTATGCTAAAACAACCACAGATTAAGAACACATATATAGCACTTACCTGCAAGAAAGGACAGAAGCTTTGAGCCGCTGCCTGCAGGAACTCCAACACATAATGAAAGCTGGAAACATAAAAGGGTGTGGCACATAAAACAAACATTTAAAGGAAACCTGGAGACTGGGAAATCCAGGGACGAACTATAGGAATGAACCCAGAAATCCCAGCATAAAGAAAACCAGACACAGAATAGAAAACCAAAAACCAAGAAATATTAAACAAGAATAGCAAAAGGAGTACTGGATACCAGAAGCCATTACCAGAATGATCCGCAACCAGGAACAGAACGTGACATAACTCCCCTCTTAAGGAGCGAACTCCGGACGCTCCAAACAGCTCCCAGGCAGAGACCAAGAACAAAAGCGGATCCTGCAACGAAGTCCTCTTGACTTCCACGAAGGCAAGGATCCCCCAACCAAAAGGTCTCCTGCATAGGAACCACCAGAAAGGAAGGTCCGGATGCTCCCAACAGCTCTCAGGCAGAGACCAGGAATGGTGAGCGGATACTGCAACGAAGTCCTCTTGACTTCCACGGAGGCAAGCATCCCCCACCGGAAAGGCCTCCTGCAAAAGAGCCACCAGCAATGAATGAAGATCACCACCAGAAAAGGAGTATGTCAGCAAACAGGAAAGAGGCATCACAAGAGAACACCAGAATCGACCAAAGAACAGCTTAGCAGATCGACCCCCTCCAAAACAGAAAACAGGAATGAGGAAGTCATCTCCAGCAGACTGGTCCAGATACAGAATCTCTTGCATGCCGGAAAAACAGGAACAAAAGCAGAACAAGATGAAACCTGCAGATACAGGTACCCTTGAATGCTGCATAATCCAGACTGAACAGGATACAGTCAGGCCAGGCAAGCAGGGCAAGACAACCACTGCGGATACAGGTACTCTTGATGATGCGAAATCCAGGCAAGACATGACACAGACAGAACAGATCAGGAAAGCTGCAGGGTCCACTCCACGAACTCCATTGTACTTACGGCCATATGTCAGGGTGGTAGTCCGGTGCCCGGAACCCAGACACAATGTCCAGGTGGCGGGGCATGGACCGGGACCCATAATGCCTGATGAAGTGGGAGTCTTCAGCGTGGAGGTGGATTAGCAGGGTCTGGTGCAGGGTAACCGCACGCCCCCTGGTGTTGAGCACCAGCGTTTGTGCAGCCACAACCAGAACCCTGATTCAGCTTTTGCGGATCCAAGGAACTAGGAGCTAGGAAATAAGCAGACCTCCCAGGAGCTGTATAGGGAGGCTCTGCAGCAAGGGTGTATCCAGTACTAGAAACAAGACAAAGCTAGAACAGGCACCAAACATGAAAACAAGACATAGCTAGTAGAACCCAGAACCAGAGAAGGATAGGAAGCTAAACCCAGAACATGACACAATACATAAGGGAACATTAACTAAACATGGGCATGACTGGACATGACTAAACATGGACAGGTATATACAAACTAAGACACGACAAGATAACATAGGCAAAACAAGAGGAGAAATAACTAAGTACTACATATGGAAATCATGGGGGTTTAGTCACACTATATGATCATACATTGCATAAGCCTGCCAACAACGCCAATGTACCCCATATCTGGCAGGTCCTACACTGCCTAATGTATGCTAAAACAACCACAGATTAAGAACACATATATAGCACTTACCTGCAAGAAAGGACAGAAGCTTTGAGCCGCTGCCTGCAGGAACTCCAACACATAATGAAAGCTGGAAACATAAAAGGGTGTGGCACATAAAACAAACATTTAAAGGAAACCTGGAGACTGGGAAATCCAGGGACGAACTATAGGAATGAACCCAGAAATCCCAGCATAAAGAAAACCAGACACAGAATAGAAAACCAAAAACCAAGAAATATTAAACAAGAATAGCAAAAGGAGTACTGGATACCAGAAGCCATTACCAGAATGATCCGCAACCAGGAACAGAACGTGACACTAACACCTTGACTGTGGCATGCCGGAGGGGGATCCATGGCAAAACTCCCATGGAAAATTACACAGTTGATGCAGAGTCTGGTTTTAATCCATAAAGGGCAGAAATCACCTAACATTCCTAAATCGCAATGGATATGGATTGACACCTGACATATGACATATTGACACCTTGACATATGGATTGACACCTTGACATATGGATTGACACCTGTACTCAGAGACCCTGATACACACTGACACAGAGCAGAATAGGGACTGTTCCCCGTCCTCAGAGCCCATGATACACACTGACAAAGAGCAGAATAGAGACTGTTCCCCCTACATCGGGTCACTTGGCAGATATGGATTGACACCTGTCCTCAAAGCCCCTGATACACACTGACACAGAGCAGAATAGAGACTGTTCCCCCTACATAGGGTCACTTGGCAGATATGGATTGACACATGTCCTCAAAGCCCCTGATACACACTGACACAGAGCAGAAGAGAGACTGTTCCATGTCCTCAGAGACCATGATACACACTGACACAGAGCAGAATAGAGATTGTTCCCCCTACATAGGGTCACTTGGCAGGTATGGATTGACACCTGTCCTCAAAGCCCATGATACACACTGACACAGAGCAGAATAGAGACTGTTCCCCGTCCTCAGAGCCCATGATACACACTGACAAAGAGCAGAATAGAGACTGTTCCCCCTACATCGGGTCAATTGGCAGATATGGATTGACACCTGTCCTCAAAGCCCCTGATACACACTGACACAGAGCAGAATAGAGACTGTTCCCCGTCCTCAGAGACCATGATACACACTGACACAGAGCAGAATAGAGACTGTTACCTCTACATAGGGTCACTTGGCAGATATGGCGTGGTCGTGGGAGGAGGAGGATGACTTTCACCTCTTCCCCTGTGAGATTCCCGTTGTGCTGTGACATCACTCTTATACGCTGTGTAAAGCATATTTTTTAATTTATTTTGCAAATGCTGCATCCTTTCTGACTTGTAATTCAGTAACATTTCCGCCACTGTCTGCTTATACCGGGGGTCTAGTAGCGTGGACACCCAGCACAGGTCGTTCTCCTTCAGTCTTTTTATACGACGGTCCCTCAACAGGCACGACAGCATGAAAGACCCATAGGCGTGCGCAGCCTATTGCATTAGGGTGTGTACCCTAAAGCACAAACACGCCGCATGTGTATATATTTATTCTATTTTTATTTTTCTATTTTTACTATATATATATATATATATATATATATATATATATATAAATGGTATAGATTGGGCACTCACCCTTAAATGGCTGTGACTGATTCTTGCCTTTGGTGCTACCGGCGTCCAATATATACATACACACACATACACTGCTGTGTGAGGGTGGTGTTAGTGGGATGTGTGGGTGAGGGTGCTGGTAGTGTGCTATGTGGGTGAGGGTGTTTGTGTGGGTGCTGTTTGTGTGTGAGGGTGCTGGTAGTGTGCTGTGTGAGGGTGTTTGTGTGTTTGTTAGGGTCCTGTTACTGTGCTCTGTGAGGGTGCTGTTTGTGTGATGGTGCCGTTTGTGTGATGTGTGTGGGTGTCGTGTATTTGTGAGGGTGCTGTTTGTGTGTGTGTGTGTTTGTGAGGGTGCTGTTAGTGTGCTGTGTGTGAGGGTGTTGTGTGTTTGTAAAGGTGCTGTGTGTGTTTGTGAGGGTGCGGTTAGTGTACTGTGTGTGTGAGCGTGCTGTATGTGTCTATGTGCTGTGTGTGTGTGTGGGCTGTATGTTGGGAGGGATTGTGGAGGTGGGGGCAGATTAGTAAATATCCCCCCTCCCTACCATGTGCCATCCCTGGTGGTCCAGTGGAGAGTGAACTCTAGCCTGCGGAGCTAGAGTTAACTCTCGCAAGATCTGAGTGTTGCCGTGGCAATGCTCAGATCTCGTGAGAGGAACCTGGCAGAGCTGCTGTCTAGAGCTCCCCGGGTCCTCTCCTGCCTCCCTCCGTGTTGCTGTGGGTTGGTGAGGTAGATCTTTGATCTCCCCGCCAGCCCATGGAGGCTAAGAGCAGAGCCGGCACTCAGCGCCGACTCTGCGTGAGCGTCAAGGGAGATCCGGACATCTCCAGAGAAGTCCTGGGGAATAAAGTGTGGGAACTCTGTTCCCACCCCCCCAAAAAAAAAATATACACGTGTGTGTGTGTATATATATACTGACATAGAAACATAGAAACATAGAAACATAGAATGTGACGGCAGATAAGAACCATTCGGCCCATCTAGTCTGCCCAGTTTTCTAAATACTTTCATTAGTCCCTGGCATTATCTTATAGTTAGGATAGCCTTATGCCTATCCCACGCATGCTTAAACTCCTTTACTGTGTTAACCTCTACCACTTCAGCTGGAAGGCTATTCCATGCATCCACTACCCTCTCAGTAAAGTAATACTTCCTTTGTCCTTCTAATTTTAGACTATGTCCTCTGGTTGTGGTAGTTGTTCTTCTTTTAAATATAGTCTCCTCTTTTACTGTGTTGATTCCCTTTATGTATTTAAATGTTTCTATCATATCCCCCCTGTCTCGTCTTTCCACCAAGCTATACATGTTAAGATCCTTTAACCTTTCCTGGTAAGTTTTATCCTGCAATCCATGAACCAGTTTAGTAGCCCTTCTTTGAACTCTCTCTAAGGTATCAATATCCTTCTGAAAATATGGTCTCCAGTACTGTGTACAGTACTCCAAATGAGGTCTCACCAGTGTTCTGTACAATGGCATGAGCACTTCCCTCTTTCTACTGCTAATACCTCTCCCTATACAACCAAGCATTCTGCTAGCATTTCCTGCTGCTCTATTACATTGTCTGCCTACCTTTAAGTCCTCAGAAATAATCACCCCTAAATCCCTTTCCTCAGATGTTGAGGTTAGGACTCTATCAAATATTCTGTACTCTGCCCTTGGGTTTTTACGTCCAAGATGCATTATCTTGCACTTATCCACATTAAATGTCAGTTGCCACAACTCTGACCATTTTTCTAGTTTACCTAAATCATTTACCATTTGGCTTATCCCTCCTGGAACATCAACCCTGTTACATATCTTAGTATCATCCGCAAAAAGACACACCTTACCATCAAGACCTTCTGCAAAATCACTAATAAAAATATTAAAGAGAATGGGTCCAAGTACAGATCCCTGAGGTACCCCATTGGTGACAACCCAAGCTTCGAATATACTCCATTGACTACAACCCTCTGTTGCCTGTCACTCAGCCACTGCCTTACCCATTCAACAATATTGGAATCCAAACTCAAAGATTGCAGTTTATTGATAAGCCTTCTATGTGCAACAGTGTCAAAAGCCTTACTGAAATCTAGGTAAGCAATGTCTACTGCACCACCCTGATCTATAATTTTAGTTACCCAATCAAAAAAATCAATAAGATTAGTTTGGCATGATCTCCCTGAAGTAAACCCATGTTGTCTCTGATCTTGAAATCCATGTGTTTTTAGATGTTCAACAATCCTATCCTTTAACATGGTTTCCATCACTTTCCCCACTACTGAAGTAAGGCTTACTGGCCTATAGTTGCCCGACTCCTCCCTATTACCTTTCTTGTGAATGGGCACAACATTCGCTAACTTCCAATCTTCTGGGACTACTCCTGTTAACAATGATTGGTTAAATAAATCTGTTAAAGGTTTTGCTAGTACACCACTAAGCTCTTTTAATAGCTTTGGGTGTATTCCATCAGGTCCCATTGACTTATTTGTCTTTACTTTTGACAGTTGAAATAGAACCTCTTCCTCTGTAAACTCACGTGTAATAAATGACTCATTTATCCTTTTTTTTAACAGAGGTCCCTTTCCTTCATTTTCAGCTGTAAATACCGAACAAAAATATTCATTGAGGCAGTCAGCTAGACCTTTATCCTCATCTACATACCTTCCTTCTTTTGTTTTTAATCTAACTAATCCTTGTTTTACTTTTCTTTTCTCATTTATGTATCTAAAAAAAGTTTTGTCCCCCTTTTTTACTGACTGTGCTATTTTCTCTTCTGTGTGTGATTTGGAAGCTCTTATAACTTGCTTAGCCTCTTTCTGCCTAATCTTATAGGTCATTCTGTCTTCCTCACTCTGGGTTTTTTTATAATTACTAAATGCTAACTTTTTGTTTTTTACTATTTTGGCCACATCTGCGGAGTACCACAGTGGTTTCTTGAATTTTTTGCTTTTACTGACAAGCCTAATGCAATTTTCTGTTGCCTTCAGTAGTGCAGCTTTTAAATAATCCCATTTATTTTGGACTCCATTTAAGTTGCTCCAGTCTGATAATGACTCCTTTCAGGGCCGGCCTTAGGCATTTAGACGCCCTGTGCGAAAAATCTTCACAGCGCCCCCCCCCCCCCCGTCATCCATGTATGCTGTTATGTTTGTGTTGTCTGTGTATGTAATAGTACGTGTGATGACTGTGTGTGATATGTATGCTATGTGTGATATTTGTAATGGGTATATTAACAGTGTGTGATATGCGTGTATTGGTTGTATGTGACACACACACACAGAGTCAGACGGCCATACACACACAGGAAGACATCCACACACGCACAAGCAGACAGTCATACACACACACACACACGCAGACAGTCATACACACAGACACACACAGACACACACAGGCAGACAGTCATACACACAGAGGCAGACAGTCACACACACAGAGGCAGACAGTAATACACACAGACAAACACACAGAGGCATACAGTAATACACACAGACACACAGTGGCAGACAGTAATACACACAGACACACAGTGGCAGACAGTCATATACACACACACGCAGACAGTCATACACACACACACACACACACGCAGACAGTCATACACACACACACACAGACAAACACACAGGCAGATAGTCACACACACAGAGGCAGACAGTAATACACACAGACAAACACACAGAGGCAGACAGTAATACACACAGAGGCAGACAGTTATACACACACACACACGCAGACAGTCATACACACACACACACACACACACACACAGACACACACAGGCAGATAGTCATACACACAGAGGCAGACAGTCATACACACAGACACACACACAGAGGCAGACAGTCATACACACAGACACACAGAGGCAGACAGTCATACACACACACACACAGACAGTAACACACACACACACACACACACACACACACACACAGAGGCAGACAGTCATACACATAGGCAGAGAGTCACACTCACATGACAATCACACAGTTACCTGTGGAGTTAATTGTGGAGGCAGTGCAGCTCCTGGTGACTGGTGGGGAAGCAGGGACTCCTTCCTGCTTCCCCTGCAGCAGTTTTTCGGCGCTTTTAGCTCCGCCCCCGCCGCACGGTAAGCTCCGCCCCCGCTGCAAATGTAAAAAAAAAAAAAAAAAAAATTTTTTTTTTTAAATCGGCTGTGCGGCCGCACGGCGCCCCCTGCTCCATGGCGCCCTGTGCGGCCGCACAGCTCGCACACCCCTAAGGCCGGCCCTGACTCCTTTACACATATTTTAATTTTAGAAAAGTCTGTTTTTCTAAAGTCTAAAACTTTTGTTTTTGTGTGGTGTGACTCAGTCACTGTTCTTATATTAAACCACACTGACTGATGATCACTGGATCCTAAACTTTCACCTACAGTAATATCTGATACCAAATCTCCATTTGTTAACACTAAATCTAGTATGGCCTCTTTACGAGTTGGCTCCTCAACGACTTGTTTTAGAGACAATCCCAGTAGGGAGTTTAGAATTTGTGTGCTTCTAGCACAAGTAGCTATTTTTGTTTTCCAATTTACATCAGGAAGATTAAAGTCACCCATGGTGATAACTTCCCCCTTCATTGTCATTTTAGCTATTTCTTCAACTAGTAGATTATCTAACTCTTCAATTTGTCCTGGGGGCCTATAAATCACACCTACACAAACTACTGTGTGATTACCAAATTCTAACGTAACCCAAATGGACTCTATGTTCGTCTCACTAACCTTTATTAGGCTAGATTTTATGCTATCCTTCACATACAGGGCCACCCCTCCCCCTTTCTTGCCTTCCCTGTCTTTTCTATATAAAGAGTACCCTGGTATTGCTATGTCCCAGTCATTTTTTTCATTATACCATGTCTCAGTAACAGCGACTAAATCTACACTATCAGTTGCCATTATTGCCACAAGTTCATGGATCTTATTCCCTAAACTGCGAGCATTTGTAGACATGACTCTAAGCTTATAATTTTTTAACACACTTGCTACAGGCACCTTCTGTCCTTGTTTTGGGGGACAATTGGATTGATGTTTTATCACCATTTTGCCCCCCCCTCCTAGTTTAAATACATCTTAGCAAAACCTCTGAACTGCTCACTGAGAACATTTGTTCCCTTTTGAGAAAGATGCAAACCATCTTTTTTGTACAGTTTATTTCCGTTCCAAACAGAGCTACCATGAGCAATAAAGCCAAATCCTTGCTCCCGACACCATTCACCAAGCCACAAGTTAAAGTCCCTAATATGACACACAGATATATATACGCGTGCACACACATACTCAGACACACACATACATTCACAGACACACACACAATTACAGACACACACACACACCCATATACACACATACACTCACAGACACACACACACATACCCATACACTCAGACACACACATACTCACAGACACACACTTACAGACACACACTTACAGACACACACTCACAGACACACACACTCACAGACACGCACACATACCCATACACTCAGACACACACATACTCACAGACACACACTTACAGACACACATACACTCACATACATACACTCACAGACACACACACATACCCATACACTCAGACACACACATACTCACAGACACACACTTACAGACACACATACACTCACAGACACACAAACACACATTCACAGACACACACACATACATTCACAGACACACTTACAGACACACACACACACATTCACAGACACACACTTACAGACACACATTCACAGACACACACACATTCACAGACACACTTACAGACACACACACATACAATCACAGACACACTTACAGACACACATACATTCACAGACACACTTACAGACACACACACACACATACAATCACAGACACACTTACAGACACACATTCACAGACACACACACACATAGAAATAAATTTTTTTTTATTACAAACTGTCCACCCAGCCTCCCTACCTGGAGTGCTGGCGTGGACTTGTCCCTGGGGTCCAGTGGGTCGGATGCCTGTGTCCATCTCAGACGCGGCAAGGGAGCTGTGACGTCATATTCCGGCTCCCAGCATCAGCAAACAGCGCGCGGCGAGAGGGAGCAGACAGCATACAGCTCCCTTGCCGCGTCTGAGATGGACACAGGCATCCGACTGGGGGTGGGGGACATGGGGGCCGGAAGGGGGCATTTGGGGGCAATGAGTGCCCGCAGGAACAGCATTCCTGCTCAAATAAAAGTGCAGGAACGCTGTTCCGGCAGGACTCAATACATAGGCGTGCCGCGGGGATTAGGGTGTGCCCAGGCACACCCGGCACACCCCGTGCGCACGCCTATGGAAATACCCCATTTGCACAAGGTTGGATGCCGAGCTACTTCCCGTTCCTCCTCCTCACACAGAGCAGAATAGGGACTGTTCCCCCTACATAGGGTCACTTGGCAGATATGGATTGACACCTGTCCTCAAAGCCCCTGATACACACTGACACAGAGCAGAATAGGGACTGTTCCCCCTACATAGGGTCACTTGGCAGATATGGATTGACACCTGTCCTCAAAGCCCCTGATACACAATGACAAAGAACAGAATAGGGTCTGTTCCCCCTACATAGGGTCACTTGGCAGATATGGATTGACACCTATCCTAAGGATCCCTGATACACACTGACACAGAGCAGAATAGAGACTGTTCCCCCTACATAGGGTCACTTGGCAGGTATGGATTGACACCTATCCTAAGGATCCCTGATACACACTGACACAGAGCAGAATAGAGACTGTTCCTCCTACATATTGTCACTTGGCAGATATGGATTGACACCTGTCCTCAAAGCCCCTGATACACACTGACACAGAGCAGAATAGAGACTGTTCCCCCTACATAGGGTCACTTGGCAGATATGGATTGACACCTTTCCTCAAAGCCCCTGATACACACTGACACAGAGCAGAATAGAGACTGTTCCCCGTCCTCAGAGACCATGATACACACTTACACAGAGCAGAAAAGAGACTGTTCCCCCTACATAGAGTCACTTGGAAGATATGGATTGACACCTGTCCTCAGAGACCATGATACACACTGACACAGAGCAGAATAGAGACTGTTACCCCTACATAGGGTCACTTGCCAGATATGGATTCACACCTGTCCTCAGAGACCATGATACACACTGACACACAGCAGAATAGGGATGTGGAATAGCACCTGGGGAGCTGGGGGGGTGCCGTTGATGTGGAGCAAGACGCAGCAGTAGAAGAGGACTCAGCCGAGGAGGTTATGGAAGAGGATGGAGTAGGAGGAGTAGAGGAGGTGGCAGCAGGACTGCCTGCAAGTCGTGGCGGTGTCACCAACTCCTCTGCAGAGCCACGCATTCCATGCTTGGCAGCCGTCAGCAGGTTTACCCAATGCGCTGTGTAGGTGATATACCTGCCCTGACCATGCTTTGCAGACCATGTATCAGTGGTCAGATGGACCCTTGCCCCAACACTGTGTGCCAGACATGCCATTACTTCCTTTTGCACAATCGAGTACAGGTTGGGGATTGCCTTTTGTGAAAAGAAATTTCGGCCGGGTACCTTCCACTGCGGTGTCCCAATAGCTACAAATTTTTTGAACGCCTCAGACTCCACCAGCTTGTATGGTAAAAGCTGGCGGGCTAATAGTACAGACAAGCCAGCTGTCAGACACCGGGCAAGGGGGTGACTTTCTGACATTGGCTTCTTACACTCAAACATGTCCTTGACAGACACCTGACTGTGGGCAGATGAGCAGGCCTGACACACAGACGCTTGGAGACAACTAACTGCTATTCAATCTATAACAGTGAAAAAAAGTTTTGGGGTTTTTAAATGCAAGCTATTGGGACACCAGATATCAGTGGCAAAGTACACTGGCAGAGGTCTGCAGAGCACACGCTGAAGGCCTGACACACCTGCTTGAAGACAACTAACTGCTATTCAATCTATAACAGTGAAAAGTTTTTTGGTTTTAAATGCACGCTATTGTGACACCAGATATGAGTGGCAAAGTACACTGGCAGAGGTCTGCAGAGCACACGCTGAAGGCCTGACACACCCGCTTGAAGGCAACTAACTGCTATTCAATCTATAACAGTGAAAAAAGTTTTTTGGTTTTAAATGCACGCTATTGTGACACCAGATATGAGTGGCAATGTGCAGTGGCAGAGGTCTGCAGAGCACACGCTGAAGGCCTGACACCCGCTTTAAGGACACTGACTGCTATTAGCTTACACTAAAAAACTTTTTTTCTTTGTAAAAGCACGCTATACAGACACCGGATATGAGTGGCAAATTACACTTGCTGAGGTTGCACTTGCAGAGCACACGCTGAAGGCCTGACACCCAGACGCTTGCAGACAACTAACTGCTATTAGCTTACAGTGAAAAACTTTTTTGTTTTTAAAGGCACGCTATAGTCACACCAGATATGAGTGGTGGCACTGGGCAAATGGGCACAGTATCCACTGAGCCTGACACAGACGCTGGCAGACAACTAACTGCTCTTCAATCTATTACAGTGAACAAAGTTTTTTGGTTTTAAATGCACGCTATAGAGACACCAGATATGAGTGGCAAATTACACTTGCTGATGTTGGCAGAGCACACGCTAAAGGCCTGACACCCAGACGCTTGCAGACAACTAACTGCTATTAGCTTACAGTGAAACACTTTTTTTGTTTTTAAAGGCACGCTATAGTCACACCAGATTTGAGTGGTGGCACTGGGCAAATGGGCACAGTATCCACTGAGCCTGACACAGACGCTGGCAGACAACTAACTGCTCTTCAATCTATTACAGTGAAAACAGTGTTTTGGTTTTAAATGCACGCTATAGAGACACCAGATATGAGTGGCAAATTACACTTGCTGAGGTTGGCAGAGCACACGCTGAAGGCCTGACACCCAGACGCTTGCAGACAACTAACTGCTATTAGCTTACAGTGAAACACTTTTTTTTTGTTTTTAAAGGCACGCTATAGTAACACCAGATATGAGTGGTGGCACTGGGAAAATGGGCACAGTATCCACTGAGCCTGACACAGAAGCTGGCAGACAACTAACTGCTCTTCAATCTATTACAGTAAAAAAAAAATGTTTCTTTTTAAATGTCAAGCTTAAGCTATTGTGACACCAGATATGAGTGGTGTCACTGGGCAAATGGGCACAGTACGCACTGTGAGCCTGAGACAGAAGCTGGCAGGCAGGCAACTGCAATTACATTACAGAGAAAAATAAAATAAAAAATAAAGCAGACTGATGTTCTAGCCCTAAAAAGGGCTTTTTGGGATGCTGTCCTTACAGCAGAGATCAGATGAGTCCTTCAGGACTGTAGTGGACACTGAATACCCTAGCCTAGCTATCAATTTCCCTATCTAATGAACAGCAGCTACACTTTCCCTCCTCTCACTAAGCATGCAGCTTCAGAATGAATCTAAAATGGATGCTGGGACGGAGGTGGGAGGGTGTGGAAGGGAGGGTCTGCTGCTAATTTGCTGGAATGTGTCTGCTGACCGTGAGGCACAGGGTCAAAGTTTTCTCAATGATGACGAATAGGGGGCGGATCGAACAGCCCATGTGTTCGCCTGCGGTGGCGAACGCGAACACGCTATGTTCGCCAGGAACTATTCGCCGGCGAACAGTTCGGTACATCACTAGTCCCAAATATAAAGTCTCACTAAAGCAGGAGTAGAAGATCAGGGATACGTGATAGAATGTAGATAAATGAACTCTTCAGTAGAAAGAGGTTCGTCAGAATATCTCAAGATGTTCGTTTATACCTAGTAACCAAAAGATTTTTATTGATAGTTACATAGTTACATAGTTACATAGTTACATAGCTGAAAAGACACTTGCGTCCATCAAGTTCAGCCTTCCTCACATTTGTTTTTGCTGTTGATCCAAAAGATGTGTGTCTGTGGATCCGCAGTTATCATTGCATAATTATAATGTGTGGTGATAATATTGTTTAGATATATTGCTATCATCAGTATTGTATTACAGATGACAACAGCTCCTAGTATTTCTTATCATATAATCAACTGTAATACCTAAATTATATACCATTTGTATTTCAAAATACAAAGTGTATACAGATCTCATGCATTTTATTATTTGGTTTTTTTTAAGGTTTTCTGGTTATCTTAACTAAATACTAAGATATAATCAGGGAACACACACACAACAATGCTTCATATACTTCCTCCCTATATTGGTGAAATTAAATATTATTGGGTAATTGGACAATTTGACATTTTCTAACTGTTGTATAATTTGGGCAACTATTTTAACACAATAAATAAATTTTTATAAGACATGTTTTGTTAACTTAAATTAGATACAAATAACATATTACATTGACTGTTGTATTGAGGTTTTCCTGATCATCATTTCCTGATTAAAAAACAAAACAAAACAAAAAAATATATATGTGTTATGCGGCAGGTTTACTCAATGTTAATATCCCAATTATTTATTGACATATGAAATTCACAAAATGGGCTCTAGATGGCAGTAGTGATCTAGTTAAAGGTATCTGTTTGAATACCACTTTCACATTTTTTTTTTCTTGATCGCAATAAGAAAAAACAGATAATATCAAATTCAATCACAATTACAAAGAGAAGTATTATGAGAAAATGGATGGCAATACAGACCTTTGAGGTGATCTCAAACTGTTTCAGCTGTTTACAGATTTGGTCATTATAATCTATATTTTCACAAGCCATTTTGTGCATTGAGATGGATTCTGATTTTCAACAGTGCCATTTTAGTCAATTCAATTTCAATGTTAAATTCCAATTTGTACTTCAATATAGATTGTATTAGGAGAGACACATACACACACACACACAGATATATATATATATATATATATATATATATATATATATATATATATATATATATATATTATTATTATTATTAAATTGGTTGTTGATAAACATTACAGACACATACAATTGATAACAATTGATAACATCTAAATAAAAACAGGTATATTATCAATAAGTAAAAGAACAAAAAAAGTCAGGTATGCTTTGATCTTACATAAAGTCTGTGAATAAAGGGAAATTCAAAAACACTGAAGAAAGACAGATTTGATTTTAAACATTAAAAACACAACTGAGGGGGGTGGGAGGCTAACTCACAAACAGAACAGACGTGTTTACCTGATGCGCTGGTGTTTTTCCAATTGTAGGGCATTTCATTTATGATTCATTACTATAGGGAAGCGTGCAAAGAAAAATAAACCTCTTATGGGTTCTGATGCCCAGAATATTGGGGACTTCATGCATGAAGGCCGACCATGTGAAACAACTAAGACTGTGGATCAGCAAGAGGAGGAACCCTCTGTGGACACACTGGATGATATCCTCACTACACGTGTCCTATGATAAGTAGTCCAACAATCTAGCCACTAAGAACAACATAAAAGCGCTCCTGCGCAATACACAAGCAATATTGCATGTCAATGTCTCAATACTGTGGGAGGAACTACATACAGGGAGAATCATCGATGCAGAGGAGAACTCACTGGTCATCAGGGCCCTGCAGGCCTCTTTAACTGCAGTGCTGAGCAAAAACACTTATTGCAGACTCAGGCTTGATATTACACAGAAAATGGTGGAACAAGAGTATCGCAACTGAAACAAGAATATTAAAACCCAGGTTATCCATAATACTCTGGAACTGACTGAGCTACCGCATTTCTTGAGATGCCTTTTCCACCATCCTTTACCACATAAGCAGGCCGTTTTGGCCTTTCGTATGTGGTTAAAGATGGTGGAAAAGGCATCTCAAGAAATGCGGTAGCTCAGTCAGTTCTCATTTACAGCTTTGACATTTACAGCTTTGACAGAATCCGCGCACAAATTAAACTACCCACCAGGAATCTAGGGATCTCATTGTACTGTCACACATCTGGACAAGATGGCAGTAATGTCGGCAGTCATAGACTCTCGTAATCTAGAATTTGAGCTACATACCTTTCCATCTTTCTCAGACCTATCCAGGTCCACAAAGCTTTGGAGTCAGCTGCTGCACCCTGGTACTAGTGTCCTATGAGTCAATAAAATATTGCTGGGGTACACTGCACTCTCTACAAGATGGAAAAGTCCACACATTTTTTTCTAGAGCAGATGGTCATGATTTCCAAGCCAAGATAGGCATTCCTCAACAAGACTAGCAGCTGAAGCATCGTTGGGATGTTGATAACATTACTCCATTTTAACCTGCTGCTGGTAATTCTACCCCCACTACAGGGCCTGAAACAGGAGAATAGTTACTAAATGTCATCAGTGATGCAGTTTCTATTTCATCAGTGCTTCATTACAATCTCAAATAGATAATGTTTGTTTTAGGCTAGTTTTTGATATGTTTTCACTTTGATTAATTTTAATGTTAATTTTTGCCTTCTATTGGATCAACAGCAAAAACATATGTGAGGAAGGCTGAACTTGATGGATGCAAGTCTCTTTTTAGCTATGTAACTATGTAACTTTATAACTATGTAACTATGTAATGTCTAAGGCTATATTTCAGGCTTCTACCCTACTTTCTCGGGTGCCAACACCAACACGGGTGCTTAATACAGCCTTATCTCACAAATATACCAACTTTCTGCCCCACTTAAGAATAAGAATGATAATGTACTCACAGTGGCGCCATGTCAGATAAGCTAGATGTTTAGAAAGGTTAATTTTTCCTTTTGCAAAAATCTTAAATATCTAGGTACCAGAGCAACATGCTATCATATTTTATATACATGTTTTATATTATGCAAATTTTAGCTGATTAGCTGTTATGTCTTAGCTGATTGTTAATTCTTGTGCAATATCTGTATATGTAAAAATGTGGATCCGTAGGGCCTACTGCTCAATTCTAAAAAAACAAACAAAAAAAAAACAACACAATATTAACTTTATACATAGTACTCAAATATATAAAATATTTATTATATGCAGATCAATCTTTTTTTTTTTTTTTTTAAAGTGCTTGTAATACAAATGTTAATGGAAAAAGTGCATGATGTGCAAAGATTTATCAATGTTGCAGAGTTTTCTTTCTCTTTAAGGAGTACATGACTCAGATCCATCAGGCAATCCCGATCTTCATATAGTTTTAAATAGGAAAATTACTAAATCATACACCACATTTGACTTCACATGAATACTTGCATGCTCACGTAAATGTGCAATATAGCGTATCCATTATAGAATAATATGTATTCAAATACAAATTAATCTCTTATTTTAAACAGATTCCCTATATTGCTAATTACTTTTCCCTATCTTTTTAAGTTATGTTCTCTCTACCAATGAACAGCTTGTTGCTGATGCTCCCCAGGCTCTCAATCAAAGCACATGCAGAAACAAGCATATGCAGCATAGCCAGGTATTCAATGCAATTGACATGCTACCTAATAGAGGTGTGTGCACCAACATTCTGTTCCCCAACGCTCTCTGCTAACAGACCCTTCTCCTACGTAGCCTGACACTGCACTATACTAGTGGCCCTTCTTTTTTTTATAAAAAATAAATTCATAAATCATAGATGTGTGATAAAAATATTTTAGATACTGAAGAATGAAACAATAATCCATAAAGGAAATAACATAGAGAGGGACCTGATGCAAAAATAATCCACCCCCTTTATAGAACATAGAACAGGGGTTGCCAAAAGGCAGATCTTAATTGTTGCACAACTTTGATAATACTTTGCCAGCTGTAGATTTACAGTTGTTTTTGTATGGATTGTGTCTGAGTGTAGATGTTTGTGTATTTCTGCATATAGCTAATATTAGAATGAGAGGATGTATTAAGTGTAGTGTTGGTGTTTGAATGACCAGGTATGTTTTTTGTAGTGTTAGCATTTGAATGCAGGGGTGTGTTTTTGTGCAGTATTGTTTTTTTTTGCATACAAGGCTGTTTTGTGTGTTGTGTTAGTCTTTGAATGCAGGGGTGCATTTGTGTTTGGTGCCAGCACTTAAATGTAAGGGTGTGTTTGCGTGTGATGTTGATGTTTGTATGCAGCTGTGTGCTTACAATTAAACAAACATTGCCACACAAAATGGTATAAGCATAAAGCCCCAGCGGTGAAACGCGTTATGGTTATTTATATTGTGTTATTTATAAAATAAATGATTTTTTGGGTTAGATATTTGTACCATTATCATTTTTTACACACTATTATAATTTTTACTATTTCAACTATTTTCCTGGCATTTTTATACTATATATCCTGAAGTGGGGATTATACCACTAACGCTACCTTTAAAGTGCAGTGTGACCTGCACTTTTCTTGTGAGTATATTTTATTTTATTCACCACCTCAATAATATCATCAGAGAGCACTATCTGCTGTTCTTATCTCCTTCTTTTGAGAGTTGGACAAAACCCCTGGATGACAAGCACCAACACATCCTGTAAGCGGGGATCATTCCGCTATATGCCTACAAACCCTGAACTGGCTATAGCTCATCTAAATGTGAGTGTAATACATATGTTTTAATACTGCTATATTAACTGTAAACACTCCGCATGATTGGTCCTCTCTTCTTGTGTTTTCCATATCACAAGACGGTGTGAACTACTAAAACAAGAGAAGTCACCCCCACAGCGGAATTAAATACTATAACCGTCTGATCTCCTGATACTCATTGGAACTTATCTATTATTATTTTTAATTCTACTTATTTTTTATTATTATTATCATTTATCTTTTATTTATTTATTTTTTAATTTTGGCGCAAGCTTTCTTTGTTTTTACTGTGTATTCCTTATATAGAGGGTTAGAGGGTTACCCTCTATAAGGTCGCTGCCTGTTCAATATATTATTAGCGCAAACCTACACCCCTTTTTTTTTGCACTGTATTTTTCTTTTGATAACTATATTTGTATCTTATTTACATCACTCAGCGTGAACCTCTGTCCTATTGTAATTTTTTTAAATATGATGATAGTATATTTTATATTTCCTATCAATTGTATTTTTTTACCTTCACCAGCTGAATGCTGCTTTTTAATTCCTACCCCAGACTGATTTCTTAGCAACCCCACAACCTCAGACTGACCCTCCAATGCAGGGCCGGTGCAAGGATTTTTGCCACCCTAGGCAAGCAAAAATTTGGCTCCCACCCCAACACAATGCCCCGCCCATATGATCTGCCATGTGAGAGAACGCCAGTGCTGCACACAGTGTCTTTTCTTTGAAAAGGCAGTGTGTTTACATTAAAAAGCCTGCAGGGACAGGCTATAGACACCATAACCACTACATTAAGCTGTAGATGGTTCTGGTGACTATAGTGGCCCTTTAATGTGAGGTAAATTAGGGATTAGTGCAAATAATAATTTGCTGGATTGCCTACATATCACCACATGAGGACAAGATGATGATGATGGGCTCAGGCTGCAGTCTGGCTCCACTGGTCTGGTGTTAAAAAAGGCTCTCTGGAGGCAGTGCTCACAAAAACAATGAACAGGAAGCTGCTCCATTTTTTGGGCCCCTTACACAGATCATGGTCTGGGCCCCCAGGGCCTGACCGTGAGTATGCCTAAAAGGCCTGCCTATAAGCCTGATGCCTACAAGCCATGAGTTCACTCACAGGGAGTGGAGTGTATGCGTGTAGGGGATGTGTTATTGTAGAGGATGTAATGTGTTCCTATGGAATTTAATGTATAGGGATACCAGTTTGTGTAAGGGATGTAGTGGGTGTGTATAGGGGATGCAGTGTGTGTCTGTGTGTAAATAACATGTTTTTCTGGGTGTGCGTGTGTGTAAGGCATGTATGCTGTGAATCTTTGTTTGTATGTGTAAGGGATGCAAGGTGTGTTTCTGTGTATGTATTTAATGCAGTGTATGTGCCTGTAAGGGGAACATTTGTATGTGTGTGAAAGAGATGTGTAAGAGAAGCAGTGTGTGTGTGTGTGTGTGTGTGTGTGTGTGTGTGTGTAAGGGATGCATTGTGTGCTTCTGTGTATGTGTGCAATGGCTGCCTTGTGTGTGTCTGTTAGGTATGCATTGTGTTTGTGTAATGGATGCATTGTATGTTTCATTGTGTGTGTGAGTAGGGATGCATTCTGTGCATGTGTGTTTCTGTGTATGTAGGAGGATGCATTGTGTATGTGTGTAGTGTGAAAGAGAGGGTTGATGGGGCAGAATATTGGCTGAGAGGGGAGTAGCTCTTTATATTTATTATTATATTTATTTTGTTATATATTTTTTTGTATATTTTTTCCTTAAGTTTTGTGTCTTACACTCCTTTTTAGTGTATCTCTTACAAACCCCTTGTGTGTCTCTTATCCTCTCTCTTTGTATGTCTCCTACATCCCAAACCCCTTTGCGTGTCTTACTCCCCCAAGCCCCTTTGTGTCTTACTCTTCCCAGCTCCTTGATGTGTCTCTCTTCCCCCCAGGACCATCTATGTGCCTCTCTTACAAGCGGCTCTGTGTGTCTCTCTCCTGAGCCCCTTTGTGTGTCTCTGTCACCCCTACCATTCCTTCTGTGCTTCTCTTTCACTCCTTCCTCAGCCTTTCTGTGTGTCTTACACTCCCCTATCCCTTAATAATCTCTTCCACTTCCCCCGTCCCTTAGTGGTCTCAACTCCATTTCTCCCCCTGTCCCTTAGAGATTTCCTATCCTGTCCCTTAGAATTCTCCCCTTCTGTCTATTAGTATTGTCCCCTTCCCTCCTGTCCATTGGTGCTCTCCCCTCCTGTCCCTTAGACATTGTCCCTTAGACATTGTGGAACACAGGATACAAAGTTGCAAAAACAGGACAGACTTGTACAATTCGACACTCCCAAATACTGCACACAAACCCTCCCCTCTGCTTGGGAGATAATTGAGCAAGATACTGTATTAACTCAATTATCCCCAAGCAGAAAAAAACTAATTTTTACACGTTTCTCATAACATCAAAATTATACATTCAATTCACATAAAACTTAAATTGTTTCGAACAGGCATAATTATGGGAACAACATATTCATAGCAATCGGTTCAGGGGTTCGGGAGATGGCTGGAAGTTACATTTGACCGACCGCAAGCATGGCTTTCATGCCTAAAACCATAGGCGTGCACAGCCTATTGCATTAGGGTGTGCACCCTAAAGCACAAACACACGCCGCATGTATATGTATATATATATATATATATATATATATATATATATATACACACACACACACACACATATATACATACACTGCTGTGTGTGTGTGTGTGTGTGTGCTGTTAGTGTGCTGTGTGAGGGTGGTGTGTGTAAGGGTGCTGCTGTGTGTGTGTATGTGTGTGAGGGTGCTGGTAGTGTGCTATGTGGGTGAGGGTGTTTGTGTGTGTGTGTGAGGGTGTTTGTGTGTGTGTGTTAGGGTCCTGTTAGTGTGCTGTGTGAGGGTGCTGTGTGTGTGAGGGTGCTGTTTGTGTGATGTGTGTGTGATGGTGCTGTGTGTGTGAGGGTGCTGTTTGTGTGATGTGTGTGGGTGTCGTGTATTTCTGAGGGTGCCATTTGTGTGCGTGTGTTTGCGAGGGTGTTGTTAGTGTGCTGTGTGTGAGGGTGTTGTGTGTTTGTAAAGGTGCTGTGTGTGTTTGTGAGGGTGCGGTTAGTGTACTGTGTGTGTGAGGGTGCTGTATGTGTACTGTATGTGTGTGTGAGTGTGCTGTGTGTGTGCTGTTTGTGTGAGAGTGCTGTATGTCTGTAGGTGCTTTTTGTGTGTGGGTGCTGTATGTGTGTGTGTGTGTGTGCTGTATGTTTGGACAGATTGTGGAGGTGGGGGCAGATTAGTAAATATCCCCCCTCCCTTCTTACCTTATGTAGGGAGGGGGGATCCTTGCTGCCATGTGCCATCCCTGGTGGTCCAGTGGAGAGTGAACTCTAGCCTGCGGGGCTAGAGTTAACTCTCGTGAGATCTGAGCGTTGCCGCGGCAACGATCAGATCTCGCCAGAGGAACCTGGCGGAGCTGCTGTCTAGAGCTCCCCGGGTCCTCTCCTGCCTCCCTTCATGCTGCTGTGGGCCGGTGAGGTAGATCTTTGATCTCCCCGCCGGCCCATGGAGGCTTAGAGCAGAGCCGACACTCAGCGCCGGTTCTGCGTGAGCCGACAGGGGAGAATAAAGTCCTGGGGAATAAAGTGTGGGAACCAAATTCCCACCCCCCCAAAAAAATAATATACACTCCAGTGTGTGTATGTATATATGTGTGTGTGTGTGTGTGTGTGTGTATATATATATATATATATATATATATATATATATATATATATACACACACTGACACGCATACTCAAACACACACACATACACTCACAGACACACACACACTCATACATTCATAGACACACACATTCACAGACACACATATTCACATACACTGACACACATACACATTCACAGACACACATACACATTCACAGACACACACACACACACATTCACAGACACACACATATTCACATACACACACACACACATTCACACACACACACACACACACACACACACACACACACACACACACACACACACACACACACACACACACACACATTCACATACACACACACAGACACACACACACATACACAGTCAAAGACACACACACACACACACACAAACAGACACACACACAAACAGACACACACACAGACACACACACAGTCACAGACACACACACACACATTCACATACACACACACAGACACACACATACACAGTCAAAGACACACACACACACACACAAACAGACACACACACACACACAGACACACACACACAAACACACACACACACACAAACACACACACAGTCACAGACACACACACACATTCACACACACACAAATGATTATTTTTTTAATTAAAAAAAATGTCCACCCAGCCTCCCTACCTGGAGTGCTGGCGTGGACTTGTCCCTGGGGTCCAGTGGGTCGGGCGGCTCTCTCAATATCAGCCGCGGCGAGGGAGCTGTGAGCTCTCTGCTCCCTCTCGCCGCGTGGGCTGTCTGCTGTAGCTGGGAGCCGGAATATGACGTCATATTCCGGCTCCCAGCATCAGCAAGCAGCGCGCGGCGAGAGGGAGCAGAGAGCTCACAGCTCCCTCGCCGCGGCTGATATTGAGAGAGCCGACCGGGGGGGGGGGGGGCAGGAAGGGGGGCGCTGGGGGGGGCAGGAAGGGGGGCGCTGAGTGCCTGCAGGAACGGCGTTCCTGCACAAAAAAAGTGCAGGAACTCCGTTCCTGCAGGACTCAATCCATAGGCGTGCCGCGGGGATTAGGGTGTGCCCAGGCACACCCGGCACACCCCGTGTGCATGCCTATGCCTAAAACAGTTCCACAGATTTGGGCTGTGCGGCCGGTCTATTCGCCATAGTTCACATGCTATTCAAATGCACGATAGGGGCCATTTGTGCAAATAGTCAATGTTAATGTGGCGTTCGTATTGTCGAACGCCGCTCGACTACTGTCAAAGCGTTAAAGTTCCATAGAAGGTAAGGTTCAGCGGTGTTTGTGCCACCGTGTGTCCGATTTTAGTTCCATGAGCTCGACAGCAAAATACTGCTGACCGCATTTGACTAAACAAGATGGCCGCCGCCATGTCTTTGACTATACGAACGGTGACCACCCAGCCGTTCGTCTATTAGCTTGTGGTTAACCACCAGCCTGGGAGGTAAACTGGCTGCACACTCCACTTGTGTGTGGTCCGGCTGTTCAGTAGTTTGTTCGGTAAATTCAATTTACCGAACCACATAGTAAAAAGACACGAACAAGCCTTTTTACAGGAGGAAAACAAAGGCTAGCAAACAGGTCCCTCAAGAACCCAGTGGCGAGGTTATTTTTGCCACGCATCTCCCCCTTCCAGGGAAGACCACCCAGCCATTTGTCTATTAGCTTGCGGTTAACTACCAGCCTGGGACGTAAACTGGCTGCACACTCCACTTGCGTGTGGTCCGGCTTTTCGGTAAATTCCATTTACCAAACCACATAGTGAAAAGACACAAACAAGCCTTTTTACTGGGGGAAAACAACGTTTTAGCATATGGGTCATAATCCTGGGGCAAAACGCTAGCAAACAGGCCCCTCCAGAACCCAGTGGCAAGGTTTTTTTTCGCCACACATCTCCCCCTTCCAGGGAAGACCACCCAGCCGTTCGTCTATTAGCTTGCGGTTAACAACCAGCCTGGGAGGTAAATTGGCTGCACACTCCACTTGCGTGTGGTCCGGCTGTTCAGTAGTTTGTTCGGTAAATTCCATTTACCGAACCACATAGTAAAAAGACACAAACAAGCATTTTTACCAGGGGAAAACAAAGTTTTAGCATATGGGCCATAATCCTGTGGCAAAAGGCTAGCAAACAGACCCCTCCAGAACCCAGTGGCAAGGTTATTTTTGCCACATGTAGTACTGTGGTCCACACTAAATTATCCTAAAGTAATCTCATGCAGTTTTATTATGTGTGAGTATGGTGTGTGACTACAGCCCACCAGGGCCGGCCTTAGGGGTGTGCGAGCTCTGCAGCCGCACAGGGCACCATGGCAACAGGGGCGCCATGGGGCCGACACAGCTTGCAAGTTCTACTGACAGGCAGGCTGTTTTAGAGATTGCAAGGTGCCAGGACTCTCCTCTCACCTTGCAGATGGAAGACTAGCTGCGCTCTCCCTGCAGTGTCTTCCTTGCTGTTAGAGTCAGAGACCGAGAGTGCACACGGGGGATTTCTGACTTCACACTGCCTGCAGGAGATTCAGTGAGTCATGGGAGGCGAAGTTATGCTCTCGACTCCCACATAGAGAATGGCTGCCTGCCACTGAACAGCTCTGCGAGGGAGTGCACAGGAAGATTAACACCTAACACTCCTGTCCAGCACAAAATGGTAAGTTAATAAAATGGACACATTTTGGGTGAGATGAAAGCACAGTATGAGGGAAATAGAGATTGAGAGACAGTGTGACAGGAGGACTTTGATGATGAAGTGGGTGTCATCTGGCTAATAGAGGTTAGAAATGGAGGGGGGACAGGGGGATCATGGAGATACAAAATAGGTAATACTTGAGGAATGGGGTGGAATAGGAACAACAGAGATTAGAACTGGGAGAAGCACATGGGGATAATGGGGATACAACAGTGGTTAGAAATTGGGGAGATGGGATAAGTGAGAGATGTGTGGATATAAAAGAGAAACAGCTGGGCTAGAAGTAGGGGGAGACACAGTTTGGAAAGTGTTGGTATAAGGAGAGACACATAGGATACAGGATAAACTAGAACTGGTGATGGGAAAGGAGTGATATATACAAGTATGGAGATGTGTGTGCAGAGCATGAGTGACAGTTATAGCAAAGGCTAGGTGAGAGACACCAGTGAGGGAAGGATGGTTAATAGACAAGCAGGAGAGAGATGGATTAAAATAGACAAGTGTGAATATGAGTAGAATGATAAACATAGGAACTATATGGGAAGAAACACATTGGGGAGTAATGGAGGAGAGACAAATACGCAGAAATAAGGGAGAAAGATATGTGAGAATATAAGGAGATATAAACCTGTGAGAAAAAGGCAAACTAGTTAAAAAATGTAAATGTATGCACATTTTCAGTCTCTGCATTTACACACACGACCACACCCAAACAGTTACAAACATACACAGTTTCATCTATATTTTTACACACAGAAACCGACATTCCCCACAGGTACTCACCTAATACAACGTAGACGTACTCTAAAATCACAAACACTGACACTACAAACACACTGGCACTAGACACAGAGAACAGGACGTGGCCAGAGAGGGATGTGGCCAGGGGGCGCTGTGAAAATATTTTGCACAGGGCGCCTAAAGGTCCAAGGCCAGTCCTGCAGCCCACAATCCCTGCATGCAAGTGGTCCAGGTAGCATTTGCCATCCCTGCCCCCTTGACAACCCTCCCCTGGATTGGTATGAATTTGATGTTCAAAAAACGTCTTCCAGTTTTGGTAATAGTCTAGGTTGTGTGGACAATAACATGAAAATGGAAGATCTTTTATTTCTTTAAAAACATTAGCCAGAATAAAACATGGGGGATTGATAACGCTAACAAGTGGTGTGCCTTTTAATGGAAAAGGGTTGGTGGCATGTTTCAAACTCTCCCAAAACATCGTCTCATTCACAAAGGCTGAACTTGATCAAAGGCTGATCTTGATGGACACGTGTCTCTTTTCAGCCACTGTAAATGAAAGGCAGATTTGTAGTTAACTATAAATCAAGGAGTTAGTCCTTAACTGTACATACTTGCAAACCACTCCACCATCCACAACTACTGGCCATTTCATTGTTATATAATATAATGATGGGGTTAATGTATTTATTTATTTGTGTTAGTTGTGATATTTGCAGAAATGGGGTCACTGATAAGGATCATCTCCAATCCTCTCTCTCACATCTGATTGCAGTGACTGAGAAAGAGACATATACATTAGTTCACTGAATAACTAATGAGTGTGGCGGAACCAACCTCGCCACGGGGCATTGGAGAAGCCTGTTTGCCTGCCTCCTGCCTGCTGACTATGGCCCCTGGTAGATTTGACCCTTTAAGTACAGGATTTGGGCATGTTGTATTGTATTATGCTGCTACTGGCCCTTTAAAAACCATCTGGGGACATACTGTGGAGTTACTGGGTGGCCACCATTTCATGTATCAGAGGCACATGGTGAGAACAATCGATGAAGCACATGGTGAGAACAATGGCGGCCATTTTAACTCACAGACACTGTTGTGACTTTTCTACACGGTGCCATCTCTACGGTATTTGGTGCACAAAGACATTGTGTAGTAGTTTTAAACTATACAACAGGGGACACATTATACAGTGATTATTTTTCATATAGCCTGTATATGTTCTGCGGAATCTGCATTAAACTGTATCTTCCAAACCACTGAACGGATCTGGGTGAATTTTGGATATGTGGTTCACCCAGATCCCCCTGTTCCGAGGATATACCGTTTTATAGTTTTTTTGCATGTTTTGGGGTCCCTGTGATATGTTTTAATAAACTGTATTTCTCTGCCTGTGATAATAGATTACCCATTGTGTAAGAGGGGAGGATTTTGTCTGGGAGTGTCTGTGTGTATTGCACAGATTGATTGGTTGTATTAAAAAACCCTGTGGGCAGTACTATGTTTGTGGATTGGGAATAAAAGAGGCTGTATGTGCCAGTACAGTTAGTTCTGCTTGACCTCAAAACGAAGTTTCGTCTCGTTATTGGGGGAATTGGATTGTATGCTGATTGCCAGGAGTGTAAGCTGATTGTATGCTTTTCCTGTTCAGCTGTTTACAGCATTCATATGCTTGAGAGCATTTGTATGCTTCTCCGGTTCGGTGGTTGTGGTGTCTGCTGCAGTGCTTGGAGTCCTCAGGAAGCACTAGGAGCATCCTTCAACGGAGGTACCCAGTCGGGGTGCCCATCGATCCGTTACAATGAGGTTGAAAGCAGCATCTGCACCTAACCCTGAAACCCTCTATTACTCACAACCATTGAGAGACTCAGACTTAAGTGGAACTCATTGATTACTGTATGAGGCAGTGATGGCATGGCTATTTTTATTTGTGGCGGGATAATACATTTAATTCCAAACCTCCCTACTACTTTGAATGAACAGCATGTATGAATATCAAAGATAAAACAAAGTACAGCAAAAATAAATAAATAATAATAATAGTTATCAAGTTATAAAGTGGCTAAGGAATAAATTCATTTTTATAAGAGTGGAGAGAGTAGTTCAGATGAGAAAAAATTATGAAGGGAGACTATAATGTAGAGTGACATGTGGTCACTATCTGAAAGTGTTTACATGTTGGTAAATGTCTGAAACTGACAACTTCACATCAGTAGGTATATATAACTATGCTGTACTCTACAATAGTTAAGCTGTGGGTTAATTGAATTTATATGCAATGTCCATCATGTCTGACATAATGAATGAAACTTAGCTAATTAGCTAATGGCTTGTGCACGTATCTCACTAGTGACAGTAACAAGCCAACTTACTGCATGTTACCAGTATTTGCATTACTGTCATCCCCCTGCTCACCTGTACTGATTTTATATCTCCCACTGATGTTTTAATAGATCATAGCAGGCAATAATTTGGATGAACTGTCACTGTTTATTAAGTATGTGGGAAAAAAATAACGAGCCATTTGTGTTATTTGCATGCCCTGCCATCATCGTTGCAATATGTATTTGAAAATGAATGCAAACCTATATCCTAACGCTATAATGTCCTAGTCCAGAGTTAGTTTAGAGCCCCTCCCAACTACAATAAAAATAATTTTAAAAATGGTTTTGCTTACCTCTTATACAGTACTGCTGCCCGCTTCACCGGCAGGCATTGCTCTCTAGCCATTGGTCCAATATAATGCTCCTCTTGAGCATTGGAGACAGGCCCGGACTGGCCATCGAGCATACCGGGCAAATGCCCGGTGGGCCGCGATTGTCGTGGGCTGGGGCCAGCAGGGGAGATCACAGGATCTCCCCTGCCAGCCCCTGCAGGGCCAGCGCTACCCGAGTGCCAACCCTGCTGTGTGCCTCCATGGGCCGGTGGGGAGATCAAAGATCTCCCTCACCGGCCCAGAGGCACTGACATGCGGCCGCCAGCTGGGGAGTGAGGGAGGCAGGAACAGGGGCGTACCTGGAGCATTTGGCACCTGGGGCGGATCCTTTATTTGGCACCCCCCCACCTACCCCCCCCAACTTTAAAATGTAAAAAACAACTGCAAATGTTTTAAATGTATGTGTGTGCAGTGTGTATGCAGTGTGTGTATAGTGTATGAAGTGTATGCAGTGTGTGTATAGTGTGTGCAGTGTGTATGCAGTGTGTGTATAGTGTATGAAGTGTGTATGCAGTGTGTGTATACTGTGTGTAGTGTGTGTATAGTGTATGCAGTGTGTGTAGTGTGTGCAGTGTGTGTATAGTATGTGCAGTGAGTATGCAGTGTGTGTATAGTGTGTGCAGTGTGTGCAGTGTGTGTGCAGTGTGTGCAGTGTGTGTATAGTGTGTGCAGTGTGTATGCAGTGTGTGTATAGTGTGTGCAGTGTGTGTATAGTGTATGCAGTGTGTGTATAGTGTGTGCAGTGTGTGTGCAGTGTGTGTATAGTGTGTGCAGTGTGTGTATAGTGTGTGCAGTGTGTATGCAGTGTTTGTATAGTGTGTGCAATGTGTGTATAGTGTGTGCAGTGTGTATGCAGTGTGTGTATAGTGTGTGCAGTGTGTGTATAGTGTGTATGCAGTGTGTGTATAGTGTGTGCAGTGTGTATGCAGTGTGGGTATAGTGTGTGCAGTGTGTATGCAGTATGGGTATAGTGTATGCAGTGTGTGTATAGTGTGTGCAGTTTGTGTGTGTGTACTGTATGCAGTGTGTGTGTAGTGTGTGTGTAGTGTATGCAGATGAAGTGTGTATGTTGTGTGGAATAAGTGCTGCCACTTACCTGCCCGTCCCATCCTCTTTGACCGGTGGCACAGCATCACTGGGCAGTGAAGAGGGGCCCAGTAATCTCCATGCTTGTTTCCCATCCAGCAGCAGCAGGGTCCTATGTTCTCGCGATCCGCGAGAGAATTGCCGTGGGTTGCCATAGCAACGCTCTCGCGGATCGTGAGAACAGAGGACCCTGCTGCTGCTGCTAGATGGGAAACTTGGGTAGATATTCTTATTAGTGGCCGGTCCCGTTACATAAGACACAGGAGCGGCGAAATGCTGCCCCTGTGAAAGTTTGCCCCGGCACCCCCCTAGTGAGTTGTACCCGGGGCGGACCGCCCCCGCCGCCCCCCCCTTAGTACGCCACTGGGCAGGAGAGAGGACCGTCGGGTCCTCTCGCGGGATTCTGAGCATTGCCACGGTTACCGGCAGGCTAGAGTTCACTCTCACTCTCACCACTGGACCGCCAGGGATGGATGGCAGAACGGCTCCCCACCCCCAGGCAGAACAGATCCCCCCCCCCCCGCCCCCCAGGCTAAAGGTAAGAAGGGAGGGGGGAATATAACTTTTTTTTAAATTATTAATAAAAAATATATTTACATTTAAATAAATAAATAAATTCACACTCACACACAGCACCCAGACACACACAGCACCCCGAGACACACAAAGCACCCCCAGACACACACAGCACCCTCAGACACACACAGCACCCCCAGACACACACAGCACCCAGACACACACAGCACCCCCAGACACACACAGCACCCAGACACACACAGCACCCCCAGACACACACAGCACTCAGGCACAAGCAGCATGCCCAGACACACGCAGCACCCTCAGACACACGCAGCACCCAGACACACATGTAGCACCCAGACACACACGCAGCACCCTCAGATACACACAGCACCCACAGACGGACACTGCTCCCTCAGACAGACACTGCTCCCTCAGACAGACAGCACCCTCACTCACACAGCACCCACACACAGCACACTCCCACACATATACAGCACACACACACACACACATATATATATTTATATATAATAAATAAAATAACCCTGAGTTAACAGACAAAGAAACCTAGAATGTGATGGCAGATAAAAACACCCTCACACACAGCACCCCTCTTACACACACACACTGCACTCCTCACACACACACTGCGCCCCTCACACATACAATACATCCAAATATATATATATACACACTAGAGCACCCCTCACACGGCACCACTACACACATTACGCTTCAGATACACACTAGATCCCTTACCCTATATGCACTCTTAATCCTCTACACACACACACACACAATCTCCTATACACACTCTGAGTCCTTTACACACTAGATCTCCTACACACACACACTGCTCCTAGCCACACATATTACACCACAAACACAAATGAAATTGACCTATTTACACACACCACATACCACACCACACTCTACACATACGCAATCCCACAAGCAGGCTCCAAACGCATGCACCATATGCTTTCCTGGCCCTTTTTTCCTCTGGTATCCCACTTGTGGAGACACCAGAGACAATTTAAAAGCAAACACAGCGCAAGCATGTTATTAAATTTGCTTACGCAATGCAGAACACATACAGGGCCTTTTTCTAATGCTAGAGCTCTTCAGCAGGGCTCTGCGCATTGAACCAACATGCTCACTTTGAGAGGGGGCGTGCTTGTCATTAGTGATGACAAATCACACTCTCTCTAGCCCGCCCCCTACTTAGGGGGCTGCTCTGATTGAAAAAAAATGTTTTCCCAGTCCGGCCCTGATTGGAGACTAGTATGAATGTGTGGCGAGTGTCGCACGCACATTCAAACAAAAGCTTCTTATGGGAAAGCTTCTTATCTAATTCAATGCTTCCCAATGAGCTTCACTCGGTCATTGTAGAGAAAGCTCCTCTAGTGGCTGACAGGAAGACAGTCACTAAAGGCGGGTTTAACACTGCAAAGAAGTTATTGCAGTTTCTACAAAACTTTAATGGTTTACATGTCATGGTTAAAACTACAGGGCCAATGTGCACGCTGTAGATTTAGATGAAGTGCTCTGAGTGAATTAGTGATCCATCAATAGGAGAATATCACTTCATACATGTTTTTGTTGTATCTTTTTACTTTTTGGAAAAGTATAATATTTGTATGTTTATAGCTTTGCTAGACTATGTGCACAATGTGTTGTCCCAGCATTGAGTTAACCCAGAAGTTACACAAGACCCTTAGCTGTAGGTCACCAGGAGACACACACTTGTGAATAGCCTGCATCTTGAGGTAGATCATCTCATCCACTAAACATCATAGGTGGCTTCTACTTCAACTAGTAATGGAGCTTATTATATCTAAACTTAAATTAAACATAATTGAATTAAAGACTTATATAATAAACACAAGCTAAGCTAGACTATGAACAGATCTAGTTCTGTGATATATCTATAACAGAACTCTTTAGCTTTAAAAACATTATTTTGGAAGAAAAAGCAGGTAGTAACACATTATAATATTGCTGAAAAGGTGTGATTGATTCTACAATAGCAGTTAAAGTTTCTTCACACGTGAACTGAGAATGAACTGTAATATATGTTCAAAAACCAGATAAACATTGCAGTTTATGTATGAGTGATTGGCATTAGCTAGTTCTCTTATAAGCCTGCACACAATTCTATTAGTAATGACTATATACTAATGCAGTATGTGCGGGTTGGTATTGTGTTTTGTAATAATCACCTGACATTCTAAAATCTCAATTACCTGTAATAATGGAAAGCTGCATTTAATGGTCTCAGAGTCAGCTCTAACCATCTCATTACACTCCCGTTCACATCTTTAGCTCCGATTGAAGCTATAGCTTATTGCTTTCATTCGGTCTTTACCTCATACACTCTCCCATTTATGACTGGGTGATTATCTGTGATAGTTTGAGCTATGTTTCTAAAACTATGCTGATGATATTTTTGCTAAAGTCCATTCTGATCCTATTTCAAGTAGAAGTCGAAGTTGCATTTTGGAAGCTGTTAAGTTGAAAGAAGAAGCTTATCAAACAATGGACTGAATAATGTAATTTGATAAAGTTTGCAAATGCTTCCTATTTCATGATTCCACATTACGAAAACAAGCAAAAAATATATAATATGTGTCATATTTCCATTAATTGTTCTGATGCATTAGTATCTTCACAAACAGCATTCTGAAAAGAAATAAAGAAGATCACATGTAATGGTGAAAATAGAAACAACATATAATCTGCAGTATCAATTCAGAAAAATCAAGTTGATCCAATGCTTGAATTTTAACATAGTTCCTCCAGAAAAAAATACTCTTGACAATTTGCAAACCCTAATACCCACAAACATTTCATAATACTTTATTGTTGTTTTAAAGAGGTATAATTTTTTTTTTCTTTTAAAAGTAAACTCAATGCGATGGTGACTAGAATGTATATCAATGAGGAAAAGTATAATGAATTAATACAAACATATAAATTTGAGTGTACTATAGGGCACAATGCGCTTAATTTTTCTTACATAATATTATTGGTTTTATGCTTTGTTTTGAGTTTAAAATTAAGGAAGGATAACTACAGCACAATAGGTTTCTGCTCTGCTCTTGTCCTCCCGCCCCACCACCTGCTCCCTCGATCCTATTCCCTCGCATCTCATCCGCACTTTGTCTCCCTCTCTTGCTCTACCTCTCGCTAACATCTTCAATCTCTCCCTTTCCTCTGGCACATTTCCCTCACCCTTCAAACATGCAACTGTAACCACAATTCTGAAAAAGCCCAACCTTGATCCCAACTCCCCATCCAACTACCGCCCTATCTCGCTACTGCCATTTGCCTCCAAGATCCTCGAGAGAGTTGTGTACGCCAGATTGACAGACTTTCTCGAATCCATCTCTCTGCTTGACCCCCTTAAGTCTGGATTCCGAGATGGTCACTCTGTCGAAACTGCTGTGACCAAAGTATCCAACAACTTAATTGCTGCTAAATCTCATGGCCAATACTCTATCCTAATCCTCCTTGATCTTTCTGCCGCCTTTGACACTGTTGATCATCAACAGCTTCTTCACATTCTCCGTAACTTTGGTCTACGGGATACTGCATTATCCTGGTGCTCCTCCTACCTCTCCCAGCGCTCTTTCAGTGTTTCTTTCTCTGACACTGCCTCTTCTCCTCAACCCCTCTCTGTCGGCGTTCCCCAAGGTTCTGTCCTCGGCCCCCTACTGTTCTCTATCTATACTGCCTCCCTTGGTAAACTCATCAGCTCCTTTGGCTTCCAATATCATTTATATGCAGATGACACACAAATCTACCTGTCCTCCCCTGATCTCTCTCCACCCACCTTGACACGTGTTTCTGACTGCCTCTCTGCTATTTCCAACTGGATGGCTGCTCACTTCCTTAAACTCAACCTGTCCAAAACAGAACTTCTAGTTTTTCCTCCCTCAAGTGCTGCTACTCCTGTGTCTGTCTCCATCCAAGTCAATAGCGCTACTATCACTTCTACCTCGCAAGTTCGCTGCCTAGGGGTTCTTCTTGATTCTGACCTCTCTTTTACTCCCCATGTCCAATCGATAGACAAATCTTGTCGCTTCCAACTCAAGAACATAGCACGCATCCGCCCATATCTAACGCCGGACGCAGCAAAGGTACTGGTTCATGCTGTTGTTCTCTCTCGCCTTGACTATTGCAATCCCCTTCTCACCGGTCTTACATGTTCCCAGCTTGCACCGCTGCAATCTATAATGAATGCGGCTGCGAGGCTTATTTTCTTGTCCGTTCGCACCTCCCACGCCTCCACGCTCTGTCAGTCCCTGCATTGGCTTCCAGTTAGATATAGGACCCAATTCAAAATTCTGGCGCTTGCTTACAAATCCCTACATAATGCTGCTCCAACATACCTATCCTCCCTCATACACAAGTATGTCCCGTCGAGACCCCTGCGCTCAGCCCAAGACCTACGCCTATCCTCTGCCCGGATCCCCACCTCTGATGCTCGCCTTCAAGACCTCTTCAGGGCTGCACCTCTTCTGTGGAACTCCCTTCCCTCCTCAATCAGACTTTCACCCAGCCTCCACTCCTTCAAAAAATCTCTGAAAACTCACTTCTTCATTAAAGCCTATCAATTACACTGTCAGCAGGTTTCTCATCCCCCTCCCCATGACTCAATTCCTGCAACTGTCAAAAATGACATACCAAGCACTCAATAAACCCTTCTCTAACAAACTATTTAATTCCCCTACTTTAACCCTTTGTGTCCCTATACCCCACTCCCTCTAGCATGTAAGCTCATTGAGCAGGGCCCTCAACCCCCCCTGTTCCTGTACGTCCAGTTATCTGATCTCAATTATGTGTCTGCTAGTCCACCCATTGTACAGCGCTATGGAATTTGTTTGCGCTATATAAATAATAAAATAATAATAATAATAATAATAATAATAATATCTATAAGTAAAAGAGAATGCACTATAAGGAAAATTCACTCTCTATGGTTAGTGGTGATGCAACCGATTGGAAATATGCAGGAAGAGTTTTTTGTTAATGTGCTCTATTTTCCTGTTTCACATGGGATGACCAGAAGATTTTGCTAGGATGAGGGAAGGAAAAAGTGAAGGGAGGGAGAAAGTAAGGGGTAGAGCAAGGGAAAGAAAAGAAAGGTGTCATTGTATTATAATGCACAATATACTTATATTTTTTATATTTCACAGTACATGTATACAGTAATTGTATTGCTCTCAAGACTAGTTTTGAATTTAAATTTAGAGCAGGTGTATTTATAAGTAAAGAAGAAGAAATTAATTGGGAATCAAACTTAGTTTGCACGTTTATCTGGTGTTGATAGAATTCGCATAATAAATTAAGAATTTTGTTTTATTTTTTTTGGACCTATTTAAGGTTATCCTTATAGGTTTTTTGCATAAAAAAATAGCTCTATTTAATTCTGTTTAGAGAGATGTTAGTTTATTTATTTTTGAATGTCACAAGGAGACTTTATTAAATGGGCATGAATAATCAACCATTCCCGTATTAAAAGACATAAAGTTCTAGTGACCCCACATGCCACTATATATCCTCCAGTAATTTTTGTGGTATTAAGGTATGTTCTGAAATCAGAAAGTCTATGAAGCTGTACTTACTTGTTTTGGGTTTAGATTATTCGATTAGCTGCGGTGTGTTAACGGATTTATTTCGCACAAATATAATTATGTTATATAATGACGGGGGAGTGTCCTTCGGTTATAGGCCCCTCGGTCATGCTATTGAGTCTCCTCTCTTGTGTAGAAATACTACATTATTTTCATTGTGCCCTGATGGGCATTAATGGATTCATCAGTTTTATACTTTCATGTAATTGTTTGATGTGCGCAGATGACGGATTGGTGCACAATCTGTCATCAAAGCGTTTTTTCTCTAAGTTTTCTTTCTCTTTTCTTTTTTTGTTCTTTCTTTTTTTGAGCAGGAGGTTTCCATATGATAACTATGATGCTTTTTTATGTTGAAGATACTATCTATAAATGCCCAGGGGCTTAATACCAATAGGAAAATAAATCGATTGTACAACTTCTTGGTGGAACATAACATCCAGGTTGCTTTTTTACAGTAAACCCATTGGCTTAAGGATTCTAGACAAAGATGGGGTGGAGACAAATACTCAATAATTATTCATGCTTCGCTAACAGGAAAAAAAAAAGAGGGGTTGCACTTGTATTCAATAAAGATCTTAAACTGGATATTATACACTTGGAATTGGACCCTGATGCTTGGTTTATTATTTTGGTTTGCAATATTGACAATAGGATCTATACTTTGGTCAATTTATATGTTCCCAATGTTGACCCAATTGGCAAATTCTCTTTAATAATGGATAAAGTTGTCAAGATCTCTAAGGGCTCTCTGATTATTGCCGGTGATTTTAATTGTGTTAATGACCCCAAATTAGATAAGACAGTTATATCTTCATCCATGAATAACAAAAGAACCATTAAACAGACCAACAAATTACATAGTATTTGTAAACAATTTAATCTCTATGATATCGGGAGACTACTACATCCCTTTCAAAAAGATTACTCTCATTTATCTAGTGTTCATGGTACCTATTCAAGGATTGATTACTGTCTAACTAATTCAAACACAATTCCTCTTTTTAACTCTATTATTATCAAGGAAAATCCCTGGTCTGATCACAGCTTTGTCTTATTTGATCTTGGTAATTACCCCCCCTTGTCCCGTACCACCTGGAGACTGAATAATTCCCTTATTAAAGACGACCAAAACAGGGAGGAGCTATCCAAGTCATTAGATTATTTTTGGGCTGAAAATAATCCGGCTGATACTTCCCCTCTGATTAATTGGTGTACTCAGAAATCTGTCATGAGGGGTTATCTAATCAAAATGGGTTATACTTATAAGAAAAAGAATGGTAAGAATTTAAAAGATTTATATATTGAATGTTATTCTTGCTCTCACTTAAATAAACAATATTCTTTTCTAGATTTAAGGACTCGTTTAAAACACCTACAACAACAAATCAATTTAAAAGAAGAATAAAAGATTAAGATCAATATAAATAAATTAAAGTTAAATAATTACCATACGGGCAACAGAGCTAACAAAAACCTAACAAAAAGACAAAATCAATATGCGAGGAATAGGGTAGAAAAATTGGTTATCGATCACATAGTTTATTCCACTCCTTCTTAAATAGGACAAAAAGTTAATCAATTTTATCAAGAACTATACAATTTAAAACTGTGCCCAAAAATAATGGATATTCAACACTATCTATACAATACACTAATCCCGAAAATTAATTCACAAGATCTGGCATCTCTAAATAAGAAAATCACTATGGAGGAAGTGCAGTTCCAAATAGATAGATTAGCCACATATTATAAATATATGAAGTCACATTTATTAAACCCAATTACTCAATTTTTTAATCAATTAGCCGAAAATAACATGTTACCAAAATAATTGTTACAATCCAATCTCGTTCCTATTTTGAAACAGAATAAAGATGGCACGGATCCCAGAAATTATAGACCGATTGCGTTAATTAATGTAGACATGAAGATATACTCAGCTATTATTGCTGATAGAATTAAAATCATTATATCGAAACTTATCAACCCGGACCAAATTGGGTTTATCCCCGGCAGATGGGCATCAAATAATTCCCGTAGACTGATTTATATCATTGACTGGACCAAAAGACATAATACCCCCCTCCTGGCCCTGTCTTTAGACGCCGAAAAAGAGTTTGACAGGGTTCAGGTGAGGATATTTAAGTGAAGTCCTGAAGGCATTCGGATTCAGGGGATGGATACACGGTGCTATTTTAGCTCTGTATTCCACCCCCTCAGCCTGAACAGTGGGCCCGAATATAACTGCGGGCTGGTTCGATCTCAAAAATGGTACCAGGCAGGGGTGTCCTCTCTCACCTATATTGTATATTTTATCGCTTGAACCCCTAGCTATCAATATTAGGAACAACTTATTAATTAAGGGTGTCAATATGAAATCATGTGATATTAAAATTTCACTATATGCGGATGACGCTTTAGTTATTTTAACATCTCCTGAGAAATCACTCCGGCCCTTAATGTTCAAAATTGATAGATATTCTAATATATCTAATATATCTAGTTAAATATTTCAAAATCGACAGCTCTAAGCATTCATATGCCCTTAGATCAGATTGATAACTTATCTCAGAGATACAAATTTAAATGGATAGATAAGGAAATAAACTACTTGGGTCTAACTATTCCTGCAAGTGTTTCGAACATAATGGAGAGAAATGCTTTGATCTTAATGAAAAACATGAACCTTTTAAATTAAAAAAATGTCAACATTTGTAAACTTTGTGGATAGGTAGAATTAATATCATAAACTCCTACATTTTACCTAAGTGGTTATATATTTTTTCTATGGTCCCACTAAAAATGCCCAAGCCTTGGCTAGCAATGATTCAATCAAGTTTCAATAAATTTATCTGGAAGAATAAAAAACCTAGAATTAGTCAGAAAATTTTATTCAAAAAATTCTCAGGGAGGCCTTAGCATTACTCACATTTATTTTGCTAATATTATCCGCCATATTTATATTCTTCAAGATCCCCAGGTCTTTTCGGAACCATGGTTTATCTTGGAGTCGGAAGCTGCCCATACCTCTAGACTATATCATTATATGTGGTTGGACATCAAGGGAATTCTAAACGATCCTACCATTGGTTATCCATCTACTTTGGTTCAAACTCTAGAAGTTTGGGCAGAAATTAAGAACATTTTGGGTATTGTACAAATAATCCCAAGATCTTGTAGACTCAATATATTAGAATGTATTATAGAGGATTTTTCATTGAGATTCTGGGGAAATAATGACTCATTAATTATCTCGGACATTATGCAAGGAGATACTATTTTGTCTTTCCAACAGATTGTCGATAACATACATATTTCTCCTAGAGAGATGTTTACTTACCTTCGAATTAAACATTTCATACAGAAACGTGTTATTCCAACCTCCTTCCCATTGGCTAAGAAGTTGGAAAGTTTATTTTGCTACCGAACGGTTTCTAAGGTCACTTCTGTTGCTATCTCCCTGCTTGATGAATCTAGGGTCATCCACCATAAATTGATCAATACATGGGAGAGGGAATTAAATTTAGTGATTCCCCTAAATGATTGGCTAGTCTCCTTAATTTATACAACTTGGTTTGCGGTTTTAAACCACTTTTTGGAGGGAAGGTGCCTGAAACTTAGGGGAACAAATGCTACATAAGCATCAGGCGGAGCACCCTGTATTGCGGCAGCAGGAGTTCCCAAAAGTTGACTGGCATATGCACCAAACGCCATGGAACTGTTTTTGGCATAGGACCACACATGCAGGCGCTCAGAATATTAACACAGTGGCATTTCCCCTACACTGCATGGATCTGAGCACTATTTAGAGAACTTGGGCGCTCAGATCAGGGCTATTTAAAGATGTATTATTTGAGGGGTTATTTTATGTTTTTATTATGTTTTGGGGTACTTTTATCTGTGCATAAAAGGCTGAGCATGGCTCATTAAAATCAGTTGTACTCCCAGAACTATGTATTATCTAGTTACTGGAAGGGAAAGGGCTATAATCACTGCTAAGCACCTTGTTCCAGCTCATGGAGGATTCAGCGAGGAAAGTCCTCGTAAGGACTAGAGCTCACAGGACTGTGTGTCATCCAGTCCCTGGGAAGGAATAGAGCTAGTCCCCTATCCTGTTTCAAGATGGAGAGGCTCAAGGAGGACCTTCCTAAAGCCATGGTGACAGGGACAGAAGCGCTGAGGTTTTCACCTGTTCCCGCTAGAAAGCGGTCCTTGGCGGGGGTACCCAGCTGGGTACAGGGAGCTCCGCTACAGTGGTCATGTCTCACTGCCACAAAGTCCCTGATCTCAACTCTGTGGAAGCAGAGTGGTGCGTCAACTTTCTAGCAGTGGGTGGCCAGGGTGGAGGAGATACACAGCATGGAAAGCATGACTGCAGACCTTAGAGGTCATACAGACAAATGTGCCCTGAAATGGTACCTATGGACCAACTTCCTATATAGAGGGGGAACACTGACCCAGACACCCGCATAATGCCACAACACAGACCAGTAACGACGGATGGAGAACAGGAGACAACTCCAAACTCGACCAAGGGAGCTAGGCCACCACCTCGTAAAATGAGGAGCTACTCATAGGACCTACATACTAAATCGGAAAGTACAGGCATATAAATTAGCACACTAGGATCCAAAAGCAGAGAGGAGGGGGTGGAACCAGCACACTTACAACAGATGTATTAAAATATACTTTTGCTTATTTAGCACTAGCACTATTTCATTTGTCTCCCAAGTTGGAATTAGTGAAGGGCCCACTGTCCTACTGTGAAGTAGTTGTGGGTTTAACACAATATGGCGATGTGGTGGAACGGAATCCCTATACTTGTATGCTGAGATTGGTGATTTTAAATAGCCTTAAAACATTTAAAATGTATGTGTATGTGTGTGTTGTTCCTTAATCTGTATTCTAAACAAACAAAAAAAAGTGTGAAAAGAAGCCAATCAGTATACTGCCAAAAATATATAGAGAATATAAATATTATGTGTTCATTTATTTGCAGAACACTGAGGCACATTTTTCCACCATTTGCTTCACAGGTCTAGGGACACAAAGTAACCAATATACAGAAAGAGCATCTAAAAAAATATATATATTTTTTATATTTACTATATATATCATATTTAAATATATAACTATAGATTTTGTTTACTGCTCCTCCTATTTTGTCTTCAATTTGCCACATTTCACTAATCTGTGAAAAAAAAATCAACATTTAGTAGCTCTCCCCTGGTCTTCAATCATCTTTTTTTCCCATCAATCTCTTTTTCTGCTTTCCACTGGTGGAACTTCGAATTCTGTAACAAACGAACCTACTTGTCCTTCTCGCTTGTTGTTTGCTTGGTTATACATCTGTTTGGCAATTCGGAGATGCAGAATTCAGCTAAAGCCAAATGCACAAGTCTATAATACATGACATATTATTAGGCAGTCCTTGATACAAGAAGAATGTAAACTTGAAACATATAAAACAATGCCTCAGCAAGCTTTGTTTTCCTTTTCATGTTCTCAATATCAGTATGCTGTTCCTGTGGCAGATAAGTAACCATGTTTATGCAAGAATCAGAATAATTTATGACAAATAAACAAAAGAAACAACACAAAATAATATGAACCTCATGTTTTAATGTATATTGAAAGATTGCTTGGAAATAGATCCCCAGTTGTTGGAGAACTACAATTCCTGTGATACATGATCCAACGTACAGATTGTAAGGCAACATAGGAGTGGTTGTTCTGAAACAACCTCTGGAGGGCCGGAATTTGGGGAAGTCTGAAGTAGATCATCCAAAAATGAGAAACAGAAACACAGTAAGTGTAAGTAAGGAAAAAGAGCCCTACCTACAGTTTCTGGAGCATATAAACTGCTCAGATGTACAGGATAGGTGGTATATGCTGTATGCTGATTCTTTTCTCCAATGTCCACAGATGGTAGTGGGGATGCCAGTTAGAAATCAAATTAAATCAAAATAATAAAGTAATACAATTATAAGGCTACACCAAATAGGTATTAAGGGCCAAATAATACCTTATTATTAAAAACATAATATATAATTAACCCACAACGCGTTTCACCAACATAGGTTAAATCAAGTTTATCCATGATTGTGCAGATGTTTTGTCCACCGTGGTTAACTAAGCTGCTAATTTGCCTCACCCACAAAATGCCTCTACTCCTTTCTATTCCCTTTTTTTCTGGTACCAGGTCCAAAACTGGGCATGTTGGGGCTTGCCAAGATGGTTCCCCTGAGTTTTTGGTGCAGAGCAGCGTGGAAATCTGAATTATGCCTGTTGTGTTCACCTGATCAACCATATGCAGGCGAATTGCACTTTGACCCAAAATGAATTTCCAAGTCTAATCACTATGAATAAAGCGTTTAGGGGTAAGCTTCCCTTACTGTGATACAACTCTTTCAATTGAGCTACCTCTCAGTAAAGAACATTCTGCTCTTATCCTACTCTGTTCACGTTTATTTCAATATTCCCTCAATCTAGCAAATGATATTGAATCATTTACCCTAGGGAATAAGGTATCAGAGATAAGTAAAAAACAAACAAACAAAAAAACTCCTCTGTGCTGATGTGTTTAGGTTGATTTTGCTAAACCCAAAAATGCCTCTGGCATGCTTATTGGTGCTTAAGTATCAACAGAGAAATGACATGCTAGGGCATGCACAGTTTGTAGTTCTTCAGTAATGCTAGGATGTAGCCCCAAGGAGCCAAAGCGCAGCTTAGCGGAGGAGGGCCTTGACAGGGGTTAGGAGGCGGGCTTAAGAGGAGCCGGCCAGGACTGGGGGGTTGTGGGTAATAAGGGCTGGTCTACTTAAATAGGCAGCCATTTTAGTCAGAGCACATTTAATTTCTTACCTAGCCGAGTTTGTGTGCACCTTGTGTTCACTGCTTTGCTGGGTAGGGTTTTCCTTTTTGTCTCCTCTGCAGGGCCATGGAAGAAGTGGAGAGGTTACTTGCTGGAATCCGGACGGCGGCACTGCGACAGGACACGAGCTGGGTTCGGGCCCAACTAGACCAGATCCTAACGGCCACAACGGGACAGGAGGCCTCCGCGGCGTTTAAGTCCTGGATCAGGACTGGAGGAAGGAGGAGACGGCGGAATGGAGGCCGCGGGCGGAAGCGGCACGTGTGACAGGCCCGCGGACCCCGTGGTTGAGGCCCCGCCTCCCGCGGCGCGGCCCAGGCCTAGGCGAGGTGCTTCCCGGCGGGTGGCGGCCGAAGAGGCTCGCGGTGCGCACCCCGGATCGGGTGGGGTGGCGCCTGGCGTGAGGAGGCGTGCGGCTGATGAACGGCCCTCTCCAGGGCCAGGCCCGTCTGGGATGCGGCCCGGGAGGGTGCCCACTCCACTGGGGGCCGGGAAGGACAGGGCCCAGGGCAGGACGTCCCGGAGAGGGCCCCTGGCGAGCCGGAAGCAGCAGGCAAGTGCTGGGGATCCTCCAGGGGCCCCCCATGATGTGTCCAGTGCTAAGGGGGCTCGTTTAAGGGACAGGGCCCAGGCTGTAGGGGGGAGGGGGGGTCAGGCTTCCCCTAAGAGACCAGTAGTGGGGGAGGGGGGCCGGTTAGCCTCGGGTGGAAGGGGGCAGGAGGGAGTCGGGCTGTAGTGGCGCAGGGGTCTAGTGGTAGGGAGGCCGGAGAAGGGGAGGTAGGGGGGGAGAGCAGGCAGCGGGCTCTTCCTTCTGGCAGGTCAGGCGGTTTGGTGAGGAGGGCTGGGCAGGGGGTAGCTGAGGTTAGGGGAGGAAGCGTAGGGGCAGTTTTTCAGGGAGCAGTGGGGGTGAGGAGGGTGGGGCCTTTGGTAGTTCGGGGGCTGAGAGGGGGGGTCGTGGGCGGGGTTGGCCCGGTGTCAGGTCGGGTTCTAGGTCTAGCAGTGGGAGTCCCTCCCCAGTTAGGTACGCTAGGGCCGGTAGGCATTTCGAGAGGCAGCGACGTCGGTCTTCGTCCAGTGGGTCCGCGGGAGGTAGGGTGGGGTCCCCCAGGCATGGTCGACGGGGGCAGGCTTTAGGGGGTGTCGGTAGGAGTCGTAGCCCGCGAGGTGTGGCCCCTGGAAAGCAGCGACAGGACAGCGGGTACCGGGAGGCCTTGGTGGTCGGCAGGCGCTCCCTGGGTCGGGACGGGAGGGCTGCTGGGGAACAGCACACCCTGCCCAGGACTTCTCCTCGTTTCAGGTCGCGGAGTCGCTCCTCATCAGTGTTCGGGAGGCACCGGGTGGGCTCCCCGGTTGGCGGGACTTCAGTGGACGTTGCCCTTCATGGAGGCACAGCAGTTCCCATCGCAGCCCCGGGCGCTTCCGGATTGGGGGGCTTGGCCGGTGAGTCCAGCGGATCATTGCACTCAGACACGCTAATACAGACACTACAATCACTGCTCCACTCATTGGGGGCGGGGGGTGGTTCAGGGGTTAGCGTAGGGCAGGTGTGGGCGCAGGGGGTAGTGGCTAGTGGGCCCGGGGTGGGGACCCCGGCGGCGCCGGCAAGCAGTGTAGAGGCAGGGGCTGCGCCCAGCGCAGGAGATGCAGGGAACGAGCGGGCGGAACTAACAGGGGGGGTGTCGGATGCGGCAAGGCAACACGCCTACGTATCGTTTGCTGGCCCGCTCGGGGTCCACCTCAAGCAGGAGGTGAAAGACAAGATCTGGAAGGGGGAGTACTTAGAGATCTTCTCCCTCCTTCCCTTGGAGGAATTTATTGACCTCAAGGAGGAAGATAAAAAAGATGAGAAGAAGGAAGAGGAGGAGAAGCGGAAGAGGTATCACAAGATACCGAAATCCTTTGGGAACTGGTTGAGGGCGTTTTGCGTCTTGGTTCGATCTCAAAAATGGTACCAGGCAGGGGTGTCCTCTCTCACCTATATTGTATATTTTATCGCTTGAACCCCTAGCTATCAATATTAGGAACAACTTATTAATTAAGGGTGTCAATATGAAATCATGTGATATTAAAATTTCACTATATGCGGATGACGCTTTAGTTATTTTAACATCTCCTGAGAAATCACTCCGGCCCTTAATGTTCAAAATTGATAGATATTCTAATATATCTAATATATCTAGTTAAATATTTCAAAATCGACAGCTCTAAGCATTCATATGCCCTTAGATCAGATTGATAACTTATCTCAGAGATACAAATTTAAATGGATAGATAAGGAAATAAACTACTTGGGTCTAACTATTCCTGCAAGTGTTTCGAACATAATGGAGAGAAATGCTTTGATCTTAATGAAAAACATGAACCTTTTAAATTAAAAAAATGTCAACATTTGTAAACTTTGTGGATAGGTAGAATTAATATCATAAACTCCTACATTTTACCTAAGTGGTTATATATTTTTTCTATGGTCCCACTAAAAATGCCCAAGCCTTGGCTAGCAATGATTCAATCAAGTTTCAATAAATTTATCTGGAAGAATAAAAAACCTAGAATTAGTCAGAAAATTTTATTCAAAAAATTCTCAGGGAGGCCTTAGCATTACTCACATTTATTTTGCTAATATTATCCGCCATATTTATATTCTTCAAGATCCCCAGGTCTTTTCGGAACCATGGTTTATCTTGGAGTCGGAAGCTGCCCATACCTCTAGACTATATCATTATATGTGGTTGGACATCAAGGGAATTCTAAACGATCCTACCATTGGTTATCCATCTACTTTGGTTCAAACTCTAGAAGTTTGGGCAGAAATTAAGAACATTTTGGGTATTGTACAAATAATCCCAAGATCTTGTAGACTCAATATATTAGAATGTATTATAGAGGATTTTTCATTGAGATTCTGGGGAAATAATGACTCATTAATTATCTCGGACATTATGCAAGGAGATACTATTTTGTCTTTCCAACAGATTGTCGATAACATACATATTTCTCCTAGAGAGATGTTTACTTACCTTCGAATTAAACATTTCATACAGAAACGTGTTATTCCAACCTCCTTCCCATTGGCTAAGAAGTTGGAAAGTTTATTTTGCTACCGAACGGTTTCTAAGGTCACTTCTGTTGCTATCTCCCTGCTTGATGAATCTAGGGTCATCCACCATAAATTGATCAATACATGGGAGAGGGAATTAAATTTAGTGATTCCCCTAAATGATTGGCTAGTCTCCTTAATTTATACAACTTGGTTTGCGGTTTTAAACCACTTTTTGGAGGGAAGGTGCCTGAAACTTAGGGGAACAAATGCTACATAAGCATCAGGCGGAGCACCCTGTATTGCGGCAGCAGGAGTTCCCAAAAGTTGACTGGCATATGCACCAAACGCCATGGAACTGTTTTTGGCATAGGACCACACATGCAGGCGCTCAGAATATTAACACAGTGGCATTTCCCCTACACTGCATGGATCTGAGCACTATTTAGAGAACTTGGGCGCTCAGATCAGGGCTATTTAAAGATGTATTATTTGAGGGGTTATTTTATGTTTTTATTATGTTTTGGGGTACTTTTATCTGTGCATAAAAGGCTGAGCATGGCTCATTAAAATCAGTTGTACTCCCAGAACTATGTATTATCTAGTTACTGGAAGGGAAAGGGCTATAATCACTGCTAAGCACCTTGTTCCAGCTCATGGAGGATTCAGCGAGGAAAGTCCTCGTAAGGACTAGAGCTCACAGGACTGTGTGTCATCCAGTCCCTGGGAAGGAATAGAGCTAGTCCCCTATCCTGTTTCAAGATGGAGAGGCTCAAGGAGGACCTTCCTAAAGCCATGGTGACAGGGACAGAAGCGCTGAGGTTTTCACCTGTTCCCGCTAGAAAGCGGTCCTTGGCGGGGGTACCCAGCTGGGTACAGGGAGCTCCGCTACAGTGGTCATGTCTCACTGCCACAAAGTCCCTGATCTCAACTCTGTGGAAGCAGAGTGGTGCGTCAACTTTCTAGCAGTGGGTGGCCAGGGTGGAGGAGATACACAGCATGGAAAGCATGACTGCAGACCTTAGAGGTCATACAGACAAATGTGCCCTGAAATGGTACCTATGGACCAACTTCCTATATAGAGGGGGAACACTGACCCAGACACCCGCATAATGCCACAACACAGACCAGTAACGACGGATGGAGAACAGGAGACAACTCCAAACTCGACCAAGGGAGCTAGGCCACCACCTCGTAAAATGAGGAGCTACTCATAGGACCTACATACTAAATCGGAAAGTACAGGCATATAAATTAGCACACTAGGATCCAAAAGCAGAGAGGAGGGGGTGGAACCAGCACACTTACAACAGATGTATTAAAATATACTTTTGCTTATTTAGCACTAGCACTATTTCATTTGTCTCCCAAGTTGGAATTAGTGAAGGGCCCACTGTCCTACTGTGAAGTAGTTGTGGGTTTAACACAATATGGCGATGTGGTGGAACGGAATCCCTATACTTGTATGCTGAGATTGGTGATTTTAAATAGCCTTAAAACATTTAAAATGTATGTGTATGTGTGTGTTGTTCCTTAATCTGTATTCTAAACAAACAAAAAAAAGTGTGAAAAGAAGCCAATCAGTATACTGCCAAAAATATATAGAGAATATAAATATTATGTGTTCATTTATTTGCAGAACACTGAGGCACATTTTTCCACCATTTGCTTCACAGGTCTAGGGACACAAAGTAACCAATATACAGAAAGAGCATCTAAAAAAATATATATATTTTTTATATTTACTATATATATCATATTTAAATATATAACTATAGATTTTGTTTACTGCTCCTCCTATTTTGTCTTCAATTTGCCACATTTCACTAATCTGTGAAAAAAAAATCAACATTTAGTAGCTCTCCCCTGGTCTTCAATCATCTTTTTTTCCCATCAATCTCTTTTTCTGCTTTCCACTGGTGGAACTTCGAATTCTGTAACAAACGAACCTACTTGTCCTTCTCGCTTGTTGTTTGCTTGGTTATACATCTGTTTGGCAATTCGGAGATGCAGAATTCAGCTAAAGCCAAATGCACAAGTCTATAATACATGACATATTATTAGGCAGTCCTTGATACAAGAAGAATGTAAACTTGAAACATATAAAACAATGCCTCAGCAAGCTTTGTTTTCCTTTTCATGTTCTCAATATCAGTATGCTGTTCCTGTGGCAGATAAGTAACCATGTTTATGCAAGAATCAGAATAATTTATGACAAATAAACAAAAGAAACAACACAAAATAATATGAACCTCATGTTTTAATGTATATTGAAAGATTGCTTGGAAATAGATCCCCAGTTGTTGGAGAACTACAATTCCTGTGATACATGATCCAACGTACAGATTGTAAGGCAACATAGGAGTGGTTGTTCTGAAACAACCTCTGGAGGGCCGGAATTTGGGGAAGTCTGAAGTAGATCATCCAAAAATGAGAAACAGAAACACAGTAAGTGTAAGTAAGGAAAAAGAGCCCTACCTACAGTTTCTGGAGCATATAAACTGCTCAGATGTACAGGATAGGTGGTATATGCTGTATGCTGATTCTTTTCTCCAATGTCCACAGATGGTAGTGGGGATGCCAGTTAGAAATCAAATTAAATCAAAATAATAAAGTAATACAATTATAAGGCTACACCAAATAGGTATTAAGGGCCAAATAATACCTTATTATTAAAAACATAATATATAATTAACCCACAACGCGTTTCACCAACATAGGTTAAATCAAGTTTATCCATGATTGTGCAGATGTTTTGTCCACCGTGGTTAACTAAGCTGCTAATTTGCCTCACCCACAAAATGCCTCTACTCCTTTCTATTCCCTTTTTTTCTGGTACCAGGTCCAAAACTGGGCATGTTGGGGCTTGCCAAGATGGTTCCCCTGAGTTTTTGGTGCAGAGCAGCGTGGAAATCTGAATTATGCCTGTTGTGTTCACCTGATCAACCATATGCAGGCGAATTGCACTTTGACCCAAAATGAATTTCCAAGTCTAATCACTATGAATAAAGCGTTTAGGGGTAAGCTTCCCTTACTGTGATACAACTCTTTCAATTGAGCTACCTCTCAGTAAAGAACATTCTGCTCTTATCCTACTCTGTTCACGTTTATTTCAATATTCCCTCAATCTAGCAAATGATATTGAATCATTTACCCTAGGGAATAAGGTATCAGAGATAAGTAAAAAACAAACAAACAAAAAAACTCCTCTGTGCTGATGTGTTTAGGTTGATTTTGCTAAACCCAAAAATGCCTCTGGCATGCTTATTGGTGCTTAAGTATCAACAAAGAAATGACATGCTAGGGCATGCACAGTTTGTAGTTCTTCAGTAATGCTAGGATGTAGCCCCAAGGAGCCAAAGCGCAGCTTAGCGGAGGAGGGCCTTGACAGGGGTTAGGAGGCGGGCTTAAGAGGAGCCGGCCAGGACTGGGGGGTTGTGGGTAATAAGGGCTGGTCTACTTAAATAGGCAGCCATTTTAGTCAGAGCACATTTAATTTCTTACCTAGCCGAGTTTGTGTGCACCTTGTGTTCACTGCTTTGCTGGGTAGGGTTTTCCTTTTTGTCTCCTCTGCAGGGCCATGGAAGAAGTGGAGAGGTTACTTGCTGGAATCCGGACGGCGGCACTGCGACAGGACACGAGCTGGGTTCGGGCCCAACTAGACCAGATCCTAACGGCCACAACGGGACAGGAGGCCTCCGCGGCGTTTAAGTCCTGGATCAGGACTGGAGGAAGGAGGAGACGGCGGAATGGAGGCCGCGGGCGGAAGCGGCACGTGTGACAGGCCCGCGGACCCCGTGGTTGAGGCCCCGCCTCCCGCGGCGCGGCCCAGGCCTAGGCGAGGTGCTTCCCGGCGGGTGGCGGCCGAAGAGGCTCGCGGTGCGCACCCCGGATCGGGTGGGGTGGCGCCTGGCGTGAGGAGGCGTGCGGCTGATGAACGGCCCTCTCCAGGGCCAGGCCCGTCTGGGATGCGGCCCGGGAGGGTGCCCACTCCACTGGGGGCCGGGAAGGACAGGGCCCAGGGCAGGACGTCCCGGAGAGGGCCCCTGGCGAGCCGGAAGCAGCAGGCAAGTGCTGGGGATCCTCCAGGGGCCCCCCATGATGTGTCCAGTGCTAAGGGGGCTCGTTTAAGGGACAGGGCCCAGGCTGTAGGGGGGAGGGGGGGTCAGGCTTCCCCTAAGAGACCAGTAGTGGGGGAGGGGGGCCGGTTAGCCTCGGGTGGAAGGGGGCAGGAGGGAGTCGGGCTGTAGTGGCGCAGGGGTCTAGTGGTAGGGAGGCCGGAGAAGGGGAGGTAGGGGGGGAGAGCAGGCAGCGGGCTCTTCCTTCTGGCAGGTCAGGCGGTTTGGTGAGGAGGGCTGGGCAGGGGGTAGCTGAGGTTAGGGGGGGAAGCGTAGGGGCAGTTTTTCAGGGAGCAGTGGGGGTGAGGAGGGTGGGGCCTTTGGTAGTTCGGGGGCTGAGAGGGGGGGTCGTGGGCGGGGTTGGCCCGGTGTCAGGTCGGGTTCTAGGTCTAGCAGTGGGAGTCCCTCCCCAGTTAGGTACGCTAGGGCCGGTAGGCATTTCGAGAGGCAGCGACGTCGGTCTTCGTCCAGTGGGTCCGCGGGAGGTAGGGTGGGGTCCCCCAGGCATGGTCGACGGGGGCAGGCTTTAGGGGGTGTCGGTAGGAGTCGTAGCCCGCGAGGTGTGGCCCCTGGAAAGCAGCGACAGGACAGCGGGTACCGGGAGGCCTTGGTGGTCGGCAGGCGCTCCCTGGGTCGGGACGGGAGGGCTGCTGGGGAACAGCACACCCTGCCCAGGACTTCTCCTCGTTTCAGGTCGCGGAGTCGCTCCTCATCAGTGTTCGGGAGGCACCGGGTGGGCTCCCCGGTTGGCGGGACTTCAGTGGACGTTGCCCTTCATGGAGGCACAGCAGTTCCCATCGCAGCCCCGGGCGCTTCCGGATTGGGGGGCTTGGCCGGTGAGTCCAGCGGATCATTGCACTCAGACACGCTAATACAGACACTACAATCACTGCTCCACTCATTGGGGGCGGGGGGTGGTTCAGGGGTTAGCGTAGGGCAGGTGTGGGCGCAGGGGGTAGTGGCTAGTGGGCCCGGGGTGGGGACCCCGGCGGCGCCGGCAAGCAGTGTAGAGGCAGGGGCTGCGCCCAGCGCAGGAGATGCAGGGAACGAGCGGGCGGAACTAACAGGGGGGGTGTCGGATGCGGCAAGGCAACACGCCTACGTATCGTTTGCTGGCCCGCTCGGGGTCCACCTCAAGCAGGAGGTGAAAGACAAGATCTGGAAGGGGGAGTACTTAGAGATCTTCTCCCTCCTTCCCTTGGAGGAATTTATTGACCTCAAGGAGGAAGATAAAAAAGATGAGAAGAAGGAAGAGGAGGAGAAGCGGAAGAGGTATCACAAGATACCGAAATCCTTTGGGAACTGGTTGAGGGCGTTTTGCGTCTTGGCCAGCGTGATAGGGGAAAAGTCACCGGGCGTCTGCTCTTCCTTGTTCTGCTACTTGGATGGGATTTGGGAGGCATACCGCACCTATGGCGGGCTGGCATGGTGGCGGTATGACGAGCAGTTCCGACAGCGGTTGGCGGCTAATCCGGGTATGAGGTGGGACCAGATGGACCTGCCTTTCTGGATGAAGCTGATGATGGCGCAGAAGGCGCAGCCCTTTCAGCATGCGGCTGGCGCAAAAGGTCAGTCCGCCTCGTCGGCCGCCTCGCAAAAGGGACTTTGCTGGCTGTTCAATGAAGGCCAATGCAAATGGGGTGCTTCCTGCCGATTTAAGCACGAATGCTCCGGCTGCGGGGGAGCACATGGGCTGCAGCGCTGCTTCAAGAAAGGTAAGTCTGGGGGATTGGGAGCCGGGTCCGCGGTCGGCGGTGGAGGGGCTTCCGCTGCCCAGGGGACTCACCCCGGTGAGGCTAGACGCGATGGAACCCTGGCTAAGCCGCTACAGTAATAGGGCGGACGCCGAGCTCCTCAGGGCCGGGTTCGGGCAGGGTTTCTTTATCCCGTTCCAGGCCTGAGAGAGCATGGGGCAGCCGCGTAATCTAAAATCAGTGGCGGAATTTCCAGAAGTGGTACGGGACAAGCTGGGTAAGGAAGTTATGTTGGGTGGGATGGCAGGGCCGTTTCCGGTGCAACCGATAGAGGGCCTTCGGGTTTCCCCTTTTGGAGTGGTCCCTAAGAAGGAGCCCGGGAAGTTTCGGCTCATTCACCACCTGTCGTACCCTAAGGGCGGGTCGGTTAACGATGACATTGATAAGGAGCTGTGCTCGGTCTCTTATGCATCATTCGACCAGGCGGTCGAGCTGGTGAAGAAGGCTGGGCGTGGGGCTCTTATGGCAAAGGTTGACATTGAAGCGGCTTTTCGGCTGCTCCCTGTCCAACCGGCGTGTCATCACCTGCTGGGGTGTCTTTTCGAAGGGGGCTACTATGTGGACTTGTGTCTCCCAATGGGATGCTCCATTTCTTGCTCTTATTTCGAAAAGTTTAGTTCTTTTCTTGAATGGGTGGTGCGGGTTGAGGCGGGGGACAGGGCGGTGGAACATTACTTGGATGATTTTTTCTGTGTGGGGCCAGCTGGCTCCCCGCATTGCCTGCACCTGCTGAGGACCATTGAATGGGTGGCAGGCCAATTTGGGGTGCTGCTAGCGGCGGGGAAGACGGAGGGCCCGACCGGGTGCCTCAGCTTCTTGGGTTTGGAGATCGATTCTGAGCTTGGGGAATGCCGTCTGCCGCTGTCCAAATTGGAGGCGCTACGGTCCAAAGTGGGAGCGGTGTGGAAGGCGCTTAAGGTGACACTCCGGCAACTGCAATCGTTGATTGGGATGCTCAACTTCGCCTGCCGGGTGATCCCGATGGGTAGGGTGTTTAGCCGCAGCTTGTCAGCGGCTACGGCTGGGGCCCGGTCTCCACACCACTTCATACGGGTATCCTCGTCCATGCGGGCTGACTTGGTCGTGTGGGACACCTTCCTGAGGGATTTCAACGGGACGGTGTTCTTCCGACGGGAAGGCGTGTCAACAGCCGAGTTAGAGCTGTTCACTGACGCGTCAGGCAGCGTGGGGTTTGAGGCCTACTTCGGTGGAAGATGGTGCGCAGAAAAGTGGCCGGTGGCGTGGGGGCAGAGCCCCCTTATGCGTAACTTGGCCTTTCTGGAACTGTTCCCGTTGGTGGTGGCGTTGGCATTGTGGGGGGATAGCTAGCGGGACAGAAAAGTGGTCTTTTTCACAGACAACATTTCCGTGGTGCATGCGGTTAACAACCTTTCCGCAGCATCTCGGCCAGTGGTGGTGTTGTTGCGGCGATTTGTCTTGCTGTGCATGTCTCTTAATGTGGTCTTTCGCGCGCGACATGTGCCGGGGTACTTGAACGAGGTGGCTGACGCTCTGTCTCGTTTTCAGTGGTCCAGGTTCCGGACGGTGGCCCCGGAGGCGCTGGACGTGGGCCAGGCGTGCCTGGGCGAGATGTGTCATTTAGGAGCGTCATGCTTGGAGGACTTGTGAAGGCGTCGCTCGCACCGGCCACCTGGGCCGCCTACAGTAAGGTCTGGGGTGCATGGGAGCGTTCCTGGGACGGGCTGGGTAAGCTAGCGTCAGGGGAGCCACCGCTGGACGCCTTCCTGTGGTTCATCTTCCAGATGTTGGCAAGCGGTGCGTCTCCGGCGGTAGTGGACCGGACCATGGCGGCAATGGCCTTTTGGTTCAAGCTCCGTGGGGGGGAGGACCTTACTAAAACTTTTGTTATACGGCAGGCTCTTAAGGGCTACCGGAGGGGGCGTAGGGTGCCAGACGCTAGGCGCCCGGTGTCGGTACGGGTGCTGGGGGGGCTGATTCGGGCCATGCCTGACATCTGCTTCGATGGGTTTGAAGTGGCTCTGTTTAAGGCGGCATTCCTCCTGGCCTTTTTCGGGGCCTTCAGGATTGGTGAGTTGGTGAGTGCCACACGGTCGGCATCAGGAGGTATACAGGCATCGGGGGTCCGCACACTTGAGGGTAAGTTGGTGGTGCACCTGGCCAGGTCTAAGACTGACGTCAAAGGGGCGGGCAGGGACGTGACCCTGGGCCCCCTGCCAGGTTTGACCTTGTGTCCCGTGGCTGCGGTAGTGCACTACTTGGAGCGGAGGCCAATAGTGGACGGGTTGCTCTTGGTGCATGCGGACGGCTCGTCGCTATCCCGCTTCCAATTCACTAAAGTTTTCCGGATGGGCTTAGTACGGCTGGGGTTGAGTGCGAGCGCCTACGGCACACACTCATTTCGCATCGGAGTGGCCACAGAGGCTGCGCGCCTGGGGTTGGGGGACGAAATGGTCAAGAGGATCGGGAGATGGGAGTCTGTCCGTTTTCGCTCCTATATTCGCTTGGGTTTATTGGAGTGCTAGCTAGGGCACGAGTGGGGGGGTACCCTGCTGGGCACGGGGGGTACTTATACTCTGTTCTTTCCTCCTTCCCTAGGTCGTGTTGCTTGGATCGTGGGCCATTCCTTCGTCTTCTGGGCCGCCAGGAGGGCTGCAGCTCGAGCGAAAGGCCAGCAGCTGGGCTTTCCAAAGGACCAGTTGGCAATACAATGGCTGGGGTACAGGGGTTACTGCTGGAGGGATATATGCGGGTGGTGTTACGTAAGGTGGCAGGCGGGGTGAGGCCCGACATGTTGGTACTGCATGTGGGGGGCAACGACTTGGGCCTCATTCCGCAACGAAGGCTAGTTAAGTGGATGAAGCAGGACCTTAACAGGCTGGTTGATCTGCTTCCCGGGGTCATGCTGGTATGGTCGGAAGTGGTCCCGCGGATGCGCTGGAGGCATGCCCGGGACCACGCGGCCTTGGATAGATGCAGGGGCAAGGTTAACAGCTTGATGGCTAGCTTCGTGAGGAAGTTGGGGGGAGTAGTGGTGCGACACGTGGAATTAGAAGGTGGTTTGCCAGGGTACTATCACCCGGACGGCGTTCACCTGTCAGCTGTGGGTTGGGACCTGCTGAACCTGGGGCTGCAGGAGGGGATGCAGAGGGCACTCTTTCTTCGGGGTGGGGGAGCTCAGACAGCTTAAGGGGTCAAGGTCTGAGCCCGTGGCGGGTTAGGGAGCCGAGGAGGAGGAAATAGGCTCCCATGAGGAACGTCACGGACATGGAAATTGTGGTCACTGGTGGTTGGTAGGTTTCGAGTCCTGGAGGTGGCTCAGAACCTGGTGGGGTAGGGGTATCCGGGTATACCCCTACCGTGGTTATTTATGGTTGGCACTTAAATTGTTATGTTGGAATAAGGTTGAAAATTGTTAAAGATATATTTATGTGTTGGTATGTTGGGGCTCATTGCCCGTTATATTAAAAGAAGGATGCGGTTGCGAGGGCGGAGTATGGGGGCAATGACCCATATTTATATGTTAAATTATTATTATATTGTTATGAATGTTATTATTGATGATAACTTATTAAATGAATGGTTATAATGGTTAATAAAAGCTGTGGACAATTTTACCCATATACCCTAGTGTCAGCGTATTATTGGGTTAGGGATGTGTGGTTTTTGTCCTAGGTTACGACTGCCCATATGGCGACTATACACCTGTCATGAATTTCAAGGAACCCCGCGGTGGTTAACTTAATTTACATGTCATGTTCAGTATGTTCAGTATGCACACCAAAGCATATAAATATAAAAAATGTGAGATTTATTGAAATATAAATAGCATACCCTATAAAGTTAGCTGTCTGCTTGTACATATATTTCACAAGTGATTTAGTGTTTCTCATTATTTAAAACCACATGAAAAAAAATACACGTGATTTGGGTATCTTCCCTTAAATTTTTCTTCACATATTTGTGTTTTTCTCATGAGAATAAATTGCTATGTTTCTTTACTCTCTAAAACTGTTAAGTTGGTAATGCAGTTCATTCTTTTCATTAAAATTAATATAAAAGAATTTACATTTCATTTTATTAGATACATTTTCTGATAAAATATGCCATGATCACTACAGTAAGTCTCTGCCTTAAATACAAACAGAGCATGGTAGCATTGCTTTTTTACTTGTATATCATTTATAAGAATCTATTCTCATGTGAAAAAGATAAATACATTTTGGCAGAGGTACCTAAATGTAAAATGATTACAGAGAATAAAAGGTTGTGATATAGAAGAATATTCCCTATTGAGTTAGCAACCACTCTGGTATCAGTATTGTTTTAAAAGATCTAAGATTGTGTACCAAATGTAGAAAATCTCTCTTGAATTAGCACATTAATGACTATACAGCCTGTCGGTAGGGTAAGAAATATATAAGTACAGAAATAAATCACAAGAGGTCAACACCTGCATGATGGTATAACAAATTGTTGCGGTTGTCGGAGTATGAATTATCCACAATTTTGAAATCTCATTGGTATATTCACTTCATAATAACTGTAAACATGTTATACTTAAAGGGACACTATAGTCACCCAGACCACTTCAGCTAAATGGTCTGGGTGCCAGGTCCCTCAGGTTTTAACCCTTCAGATGCAAACATAGCAGTTTCAGAGAAACTGCTATGTTTACATGTGGGGTTAATCCAGCCTCTAGTGGCTGTCTTCCGGACAGCCACTAAAGGCGCATATGCGACGCGGGATGCAAATTTCGCATCCGTCGCACAGAGTGTCCATAGGAAAGCATTGAGAAATGCTTTCCTATGGACTGTTGAAATGCGCGTGCGGCTCTTGCCGCTCATGCGCATTACGCTCCACTAGGGAGCTGACGTCGGACGGGGAGGAGATGTCACCAGCACCAAGGGAGGGGGACCCTGAAGGTGGGCCCCCCCTCAGGGCACTATAGATACTTAAAAGGGCACTATGAATACTTAAAAGGAAGAATGTAATATAGTCTTTTTTCCCTCAAAACAGTGGCTATCCAAGCAATCCTCATAAATGTTCTTTTTGCTTGCTATTAAAGAGGAATGATCATAATGATCATTCCTGTATAACAGCAAACAAAAAGTACATTTATGTGCATAGCCGCATGTAGTAAATATTTCCTGCACAAAATTTGTAAGCTGAACTTCTTTTCAAAGCAGTGTAAATATTACAAGTGTAGATGCTCAAATAATGGCCCACTTAGAAGATTAACGCACCTAAATCTTCCACTTAAATGAGGAAATTGTATGTAACACTATGTGTGAAATATCAACCCCTCTTTCATATATGTATAAATTCTAAATGACTTGCACTTTAGGACTACAACAAAACAATTTTAATCCGCTGGTCAAATCTAGCAGTTAAATGATAGAAACCAAAAATGAATGGAAAGCACTCGAAGATCTTAGCAGAAAAAATCAAACTTAACTTTTATACTAGAGACATTTCAGTCTTTAAAAAAAAAAAACAATCATCAAGGACATCCAGGACCATGATGAAAGTTTTTACTAAAAATCAATAGAATAACATTTAAGTTTTCTTATTTCTATGCTATGTATAGTTCTGCTAGGTTCCAGAACTACCTGATGTTTGATCAAGAAACACCCTTTTATACCATGTTTTGCCAGATCTTATGTATTTAAATATAATCACTGTGCTTATACACAAATATTAGTACAACTAAACTTAAATGGATACTCTAAGTCAGTAGTGCAATTAATGCAGCAAGGGCTCTGGTGTAAGAAATTGTTTTGGGCCCCCTCCAGCACAGAGGTGGTCAAAAGGTAGATAACCCACAATGCTATGCCAGCTGGGGCTTTACCATTTACCATTACCATTTTAGAGTTTGAATGCATGGGTGTGTTTGTATGTAATGTTTGTGTTTAATTACAGGGTGTGTTTGCATGTTGTCTTGGTGTTTCATTGCTCGGATGTAAGCATATGCACACATACATTGCCACATACATACTTTCTTACACGGATATACATAATAACACACAGACACATATAAAAACGCTGAAACATACACAAGCACACTCAGATACACACACCAACATACACACACACCCTGACACAGAGATACACACACTAAGATCAAAGATTTAAAATGAAATTAAAATCAAAAAACAAGTCGCAAGAGTGCACTGAGGACGGACATCAGCTGAAATAGCCTGCCCTTCGGTGGGTCACCGCTCAGAACTCAAGCTGGTTTTAGCTCATCTTGCGCCATTACAGAGAGAACATCTCTGAAGCATATCAGACTGATCCCACCCATACGGGCAGTCCAGATCCGAATTGCCAGCAAGTTCTCTCTACACAAGAGATACAGCAACCCCAGACAATCGTTTCAACCTTGTTAGGCATCATCAGTGAGGCATAGCTGATATCTCTCTAGGCACCGTGAGCAAGGGGTCCACGTCTGGATTACCCTTTAAAATTGTGGAGAGCAAAAAACAAGTCGCAAGATTTACTGGTTGTCCCTTAACTATCAATCTTGTTTTCCATAAATCATCTGTTTTTTCCACCTCTTAATTGGACAGGAGATACAGCCATATCATTGGAACGGCCTCTTGTCCATCGTTACAAACTAAGCTGCTTATTTGTAGATCGTTTGTAGATCTTGTCCATCGTTACAAACTAAGCTCCTTTTTTTGGTTCCTTAGATAGAATGCCGAATCACGAAACAAACAAAATGGTCATCCATTTTGTTTTACAATAGCCCATATGGCGATTTGTAGTTGTGGAATTCAGACAAATCAACAATTGGCCAAAATTTAAGTCATTTAAAACCAATCATGCAAGTCTATTTCCAGGTACCAGTGCACATACTTCTTATGGTTGATGGAGAAATCAGACGGACTCCGTAACAGAAGTTCGACAGGTGCAAGGCAGCATGTATGTGCAAATATATATATATTGTAACCCTCTCCTAATTCGTCTTCCCAAAAGCCCGGCTACAGTCTCTAATGAATGCTGCTGCCAGACTGATTTTCCTCTGCAGTCGCTCCTCTCACACCTCACCCCTTTGTCAGTCCTTACATTGGCTTCTTTTATCCTATAGGAGTCAATTCAAAGTGCTAACCCAAACCTATAAAGCACTGAACAATACTGGCCCCTCTTATATCTCCTCACAGATCCTTCTCGTTACCTCCGCTCTGCCCGTGACCTTCTCCTGTCCACCGTACGGCCAACTCGCGCTTGCAGGACTTCTCGCGGGCGGCTCCCTTCCTATGAAATAGCCTGCCTACCGCCATCAGACTCTCGCCTAGTCTTCAATCATTTAAAAAGTGCCTTAAAACCCATCTCTTTAGGAAAGCTTATGGCCTCCCAGAGAAACCTTAACCTTACATACCTGTCGCTTGCTCTCTCCTACATGGCCGCACTCTACTCTCTCCTCCAGCTCTGCTTCACTCCCACCTTATTTAATTATTTCTGTCTTAATGTGTTTAATACCCCACATCCTATAGACTGTAAGTTAATTCGAGCAGGGTCCTCTTCAACCTTTTGTTCCTGTAAGTTTTCTTGTAACTGTCCTATGTATAGTTAAATACCCCTCTCATATTATCGTAAAGCACTACGGAGTCTGTTGGTGCTATATAAATGGCAATGATAATAATAATAATAATAATATATGGTAAAATATGTATGGTAAAAGAGCAAACATTTTTATCAAGTATTGATTGCTCAACATTTCTGGGTAACACTTAATGGAAAATAACTTGCAGAGGGGACAATAAAAAGAAGCAGGTATATGCTGGTGGGCTATAGTAGGGCTACCTTGTAGAGATCAGGTGCTATGCAAAACAAACCATCATGTTAGTATGTGGTGCTTTTCAACATGAACTCATATAGATTTTAGAAAAATGTATTGTATTTTTAATTGCTACACATGGTGCTATTATCAGATAATTGTATATTGTTTCTTAAATATTCAACAAACATTTGGATATTGTACACACGGGTATAACATAGGTTATCAGAAGCCTGCTGACAAAATTCCTCATTGGGGGCAATGCATTTTATATGTGAAATGGCTTTTAACCTGCCGCAAAGCTTGATAAATCACCTTTCCAAATTTTCATCACACAAAAAAATGGTACCTATTAAAGCACAGGACACACAAGGAAACAATGAGGGTCATAGGAAGCTGCCAAATCTTAAATTAAAGTGTGAGAAGAGTTATAGTTAAAGGCAGCTGATACTTTTCCTTAAACATTGCAACTATATGACCTTATAGTGAGGTGGAAAGATTGTTATTACTAGAGTTGAGATGAGAGTCAAAATCTGATTTAAATCTGTATTTGAAACTGCAAAGGCTAAGAGGCTCTGCTCTTCATCACATGTCTTATGATTTGTTTTAGGATGGGTTAGCACCTAAAATGATTTGCACGCTCAATCACAAGTAATATTTTTATTCTTGCTATCCTCGGTCCTTTACTGTTCACAAAATGGCCTCAGCGGAGCTGTAATGATCTATATATTTGTCATTTACAAATAGAAGTCAGCAGGCCAAGAGTATTTCGCACACACTCTGTATAGAATGCTTAAGGTTATTATCAACCATGATATTGACTTGTATCTTATATCCAAATGTACCCTACTTAGTTGTTTCTTATTATATTAATTATTTTGTCATTATATAGATATGCCTAAAATATATTGCATTATTTTTTTTAATTTAATGAATTCAGAAGATAACATTATATTCTTCTTGTTATCAGGTGAATTAATATTGCTTTGCCTTTTTCTGAGCTTCTATAAAAAACAAACAAACTCAGCATTCGGGATTCAAGTAAAATCAGTCTGTGACAAATAACATTGAAAGTGTATATCTTTTTCTTTCTTTTTATTCTGAGAGAGATTTATTGAAATAGGTAATATTAAAGATTAATTTAGTAATTAAATTCCACAGGATAAAAGAAGGGAAATTTACTAAAAAAAAAAAAAAAGAAAGATAAATAAGATAAATCTCACTGTATCCATCCTGGTAAAATATTTTATACATAAATAAATATATATAGCTAATTTATCTTTTTTAAATCTTCAAATCGGCACAGAAGAGCTAGGTCTTAATTTTACAGCGTTTGCATTGTAGCCTATCGATTTTATTTACTAGAGCAAGAATTTAAAATGAATCTCAAATTTAAGGCAAGAATAGCTAAACATATCTATAACTCTCTGACTTTGAGTGTTTTTCCAGTTCTGTTAGGCTGATTTTAAATTAGAAATTTACTTTAGTAGATAAATCTGTACATTTTGCACTATGGATCTAAATTCGACAATTTGACTCACAGTTTAGAGAACAACCCCTGGTGATTGGAATGAGTCAAGAACACTCACATTTCTTTTGTATCATAGCTTGCAGGTTGACTATTTATATTGTACTTAGATTTTTCCAGGTGTGAGAAAAAATTATTTTGAACGAAATAGCACTGCATACATATTTAAAACACATAAACATTTGCCATTATAGTAAAAAATAAAAATAGTAAGCGTTTATACTATGCAAGATTTGTGTTTTCGATTTTTTATAATTTAAAGCAGAGAGAGGAGTTGCACAAGAAATAAATAAAAATGTGTGTATTTTAATGGTGTGTTAATATTGCATGTAGCTAGTGATTACATGCACAGATACATCTAACAGGGTTATTCACTAAAGTGAATTAAAATTGAATTTAAAATGTAAAGTCAACAACTACGCTTTAGAGTTTGGTTACATTGACCTTCACTTTGAATTCACAATTTAGTAAATAACTCTATATAGTATATGAACTATTTCTGTGTGGCTTGTAAATGTATACATCCAGTGTTAATATGGGTGTATCTTTGCAGAATTTTATTGTAATGTGCCAGTGCATGTATATTATATGTGGATGTATAAAGGTAGAGATGTCGCGAACATAAAATGTTCCGTTCGCGAATGGCGAACGTGAATTTCCGCAAATGTTCGCGAACGGGCGAACTGGGCGAACTGCCATAGACTTCAATAGGCAGGCGAATTTTAAAACCCAGAGGGACTCTTTCTGGCCACAATAGTGATGGAAAAGTTGTTTCAAGGGGACTAACACCTGGACTGTGGCATGCCGGAGGGGGATCCATGGCAAAACTCCCATGGAAAATTACATAGTTGATGCAGAGTCTGGTTTTAATCCATAAAGGGCATAAATCACCTAACATTCCTAAATTGTTTGGAATAACATGCTTTAAAACATCAGGTATGATGTTGTATCGATCAGGTAGTGTAAGGGTCACGCCCGCTTCACAGTGACAGACCAAACTCCCGTTTAAGGCACCGCAAACAACCGCAAACAGTCCATTTGCAAAACCGCAAACTCCCCATTTGCACAAGGTTGGATACCAAGCTAGCCATGTCCCGTTCCTTATCCTCACTGATGTCATTGAAGGTCTCTTCCTCCACCCAGCCACGTTCAACACCAAGGGTCCCGAAAGGTGACAACAAGCCCCCTGGGACGCCTGCTGTGTTTTGTCTTCCACCTCCTCAAAGCCACCTTCCTCCTCTGACTCCTCTTCTTCAGACTCCTCTCTCTGCATTGCCTCTCTCTGCGTTATTATAAGGTGTGTTAAGTATAGTACTATTCCTATCAGTTTAATCCCTGTTACGTCCCCTATCAGGGGACGTGTATATGGCATCGATTTAAGGAACCGGGAGATGGAAAAAGATGCTTGGTCAGTCCTCCTACTTCAAATTTGGGGCACTGCACGTGCAATCTAATGTGCCACCAGATAGGAGTGTTGTGTTAAGTAGTACTATTCTTATCAGTTTAATCCCTGTTACGTCCCCTATCAGGGGACGTGTATATGGCATCGATTTTAGGAACCGGGAGATGGAAAAAGATGCTTGGTCGGTCCTCCTACTTCAAATTTGGGGCACTGCGCGTGCAATCTAATGTGCCACCAGATAGGAGTGGTGTGTTAAGTAGTACTATTCCTATCAGTTTAATCCCTGTTACGTCCCCTATCAGGGGACGTGTATATGGCATCGATTTAAGGAACCGGGAGATGGAAAAAGATGCTTGGTCAGTCCTCCTACTTCAAATTTGGGGCACTGCGCGTGCAATCTAATGTGCCACCAGATAGGAGTGTTGTGTTAAGAAGTACTATTCTTATCAGTTTAATCCCTGTTAGGTCCCTCTCATCAGGCCTTTTTTAGTCGAATGTATCGCCCACTGTCAGTCCCTTCGGGATCCATCCCTCATTCACCTTAATAAAGGTGAGGTAATCTAGACTTTTTTGACCTAGGCGACTTCTCTTCTCAGTGACAATACCTCCTGCTGCACTGAAGGTCCTTTCTGATAGGACACTTGAAGCAGGGCAGGCCAGAAGTTCTATCACAAATTGGGATAGCTCAGGCCACAGGTCAAGCCTGCACACCCAGTAGTCAAGGGGTTCATCGCTCCTCAGAGTGTCGAAATCTGCAGTTAAGGCGAGGTAGTCTGCTACCTGTCGGTCGAGTCGTTCTCTGAGGGTGGACCCCGAAGGGCTGTGGCGATACGTAGGACTTAAAAAGCTCTGCATGTCCTCCATCAACAACTCGTCTGCAAAGCGTCCTGTCCTTGCCGGCGTGGTCGTGGGAGGAGGAGGATTACTTTCACCTCTTCCCCTGTTAGATTCACATTGTGCTGTGACATCACCCTTTTACGCTGTGTAAAGCATACTTTTTAATTTATTTTGTAACTGCTGCATCCTTTCCGACTTGCGGTAATTCGGTAACATTTCAGGCACTTTCTGCTTATACCGGGGGTCTAGTAGCGTGGACACCCAGTACAGGTCGTTCTCCTTCGGCCTTTTTATATGAGGGTCCCTCAACAGGCACAACAGCATGAAAGACCCCATTTGCACAAGGTTGGATGCCGAGCTACTCATGCCCCGTTCCTCTTCCTCAGTGATCTCACTGAAGGTATGTTCTTCCCCCCAGCCACGTACAACACCACGGGTACCAGATAGGTGACAACGAGCACCCAGGGATGCCTGTTGTGGTTGGTCTTCCTCCTCCTCCTCAAAGCCACATTCCTCCTCTGACTCCTCTTCCTCACAATCCTCTTCCAGCGTTGCCTCAGGTCCAACAAGCGATGCTGATAAGGCTGTTTCTGGTGGTGATGGTGACCACAACTCTTCCTCTTCCTCTTCACGCTCATCTACAGCCTGATCCAGCACTCTTCGCAGGGCACGCTCCAGGAAGAAAACAAATGGTATGATGTTGCTGATGGTGCCTTCGGTGCAACTGACTAGGTTTGTCACCATGAGCATCCAGTAACGTGGCAAAAACATTCCCAGCTCTGCAGAGGCTGTCCTAGCACCCCGTTCATACAAATAGTCGTTAACGGCTTTTTCTTGTTGGAGCAGGCGGTCGAACATTAGGAGTGTTGAATTCCAACATGTCGGGCTGTCGCAAATCAAGCGCCTCACTGGCATGTTGTTTCGCCGCTGGATATCTGAAAAGTGCGCCATGGCCGTGTAGGAATGCCTGGAATGGCCACACACCTTCCTGGCCTACTTCAGGACGTCCTGTAAGCCTGGGTACTTATGCACAAAGCGTTGTACGATCATATTACACACATGTGCCATGCACGGCACATGTGTCAACTTGCCCAACTTTAATGCCGCCAACAAATTTCTTCCGTTGTCACAAACCACTTTGTCGATCTCCAGTTGGTGCGGAGTCAGCCACTGATCCACCTGTGCGTTCAGGGCGGACAGGAGTGCTGGTCCAGTGTGACTCTCTGCTTTCAGGCAAGTCAACCCCAAGATGGCGTGACACTGCCGTGTCCGGGATGTGGAATAGTACCTGGGGAGCTGGGGGGGTGCCGTTAATGTGGAGCAAGACGCAGCAGCAGAAGAGGACTCAGCCGAGGAGGTTATGAAAGAGGATGGAGTAGGAGGAGTAGAGGAGGTGGCAGCAGGCCTGCCTGCAAGTCGTGGCGGTGTCACCAACTCCTCTGCAGAGCCACGCATTCCATGCTTGGCAGCCATCAGCAGGTTTACCCAATGCGCAGTGTAGGTGATATACCTGCCCTGACCATGCTTTGCAGACCAGGTATCAGTGGTCAGATGGACCCTTGCCCCAACACTGTGTGCCAAACATGCCATTACTTCCTTTTGCACAATCGAGTACAGGTTGGGGATTGCCTTTTGTGCAAAGAAATTTCGGCCGGCTACCTTCCACTGCAGTGTCCCAATAGCTACAAATTTTTGGAATGCCTCAGACTCCACCATCTTGTACGGTAAAGGCTGGCGGGCTAAGAGTTCAGACAAGCCAGCTGTCAGATGCCGGGCAAGGGGGTGACTTTGTGACATTGGCTTGACAGACACCTGACTGTGGGCAGATGAACAGGAACTGCTCAAGGCGAGAGACGGAGTGGCGGATGGTTGAGACGGGGCAAGGAGGACAGCAGTGGTTGACGTGGCTGAAGATGCTGGACCAGGAGGAGGATGGTGGCTTTGAGTTTGTGTGCTGCTTGTACTCATGTGTTGATCCCATAGTTGTTTGTGATGTGCAATCATGTGCCTTCGCAAAGCAGTTGTACCTAGGTGGGTGTTGGACTTCCCACAACTCAGTTTCTTTTGGCACAGGTTGCAAATGGCATCGCTGTTGTCAGAGGCAGACACACAAAAAAAATGCCACACTGCTGAGCTCTGCAATAACGGCATTCTGGTGGTGGCAACAGCATGCGATGATTGGCGTGCTGTCTGGCTGACCCCGGGTGCCGATGCATGCTGTCTGACTGTGCCACTAGCTCCTTGCGATGACCTCCCCCTGCTTCCAACTCGTCTCCTCCTCCTCTCTGTCTCCCCATCTGAACTTTCCCCCTGTTCTTCTTCTTGCCAAGCAGGCACCCACGTGACATCCATGGACGCATCGTCATCATGAACCGCTTCTGTATCTGACAACTCAGCAAAGGAAGCAGCAGCAGGTATAACATCATCATCATCACACCGTACGTCCATGTGTGTAATGCTGCCTGCCTGAGATATATCACTGTTATCTACATCCTCTGGCAATAATGGTTGCGCATCACTCATTTCTTCAAACGGATGTGTAAATAACTCCTCTGACATACCAAGTGAAGTGGCTGTGGTGCTAGTGTTGGTGGTGGCGGCAGGCGGGTGAGTGGTATCTTGAGAGGTGCCCAAAGCTAAGATGGAGGAGGATGGTGCGTCAAGGTTCCGAGCGGAAGCTGTAGAAGATTGGGTGTCCTGTGTTAGCCAGTCAACTGTGTCCTCAGAACTTTTCAAGTTCAGGGTACGTGGCCTCTGAAAACTGGGCATTATTCTAGGGCAAAAGGGAATCACAGCACCACGACCACAATTGCCCCTGCGGGGTGGCCTGCCTCTGCCTGTCATTTTTTTTTGGATTAGTGGTACTCTTCGTGCAAGCTACTGTGCGACCAGATATGAGTGGCACTGCGCAGTGGCAGAGGTTGGCAGAGTACACGCTGTAGGCCTGACACACCCGCTTGAAGACAACTAAATGCTATTCAATCTATAACAGTGAAAAAAAATGTTTTTGTTTTTTAAATCAACGCTATTGTGACACCAGATATGAGTGGAAACTGACTGCTATTATTTCACAGTCAAATTTCAATTTCTTTTTTTCATGTACACTACTGTTACACCAGATACGAGTTGCACTGGTGTGACACTGTGCCCTGGCAGGCCCTGAAACGCACATGTGTGAAGGAAACTGACTGCTATTATATTACAGTCAAAAAAGTTGTTGTTTTTTAAATGCAAGCTATTGTGACACCAGATATGAGTGGTGGCACTGGGCAAGTGGGCACAGTATACGCTGTGAGCCTGACACACACGCTGGCAGGCAGGCAACTGCAATTACATTACACAGAAAAAAAAAAAAGCAGACTGATGTTCTAGCTCTGTAGTGGACACTGAATACACTAGTCTAGCTATCGATTTCCCTATTAAATCAGCAGCAGCTACACTGTCCCTCCTCTCACTAAGAATGCAGCTTCCGAATGAATCTAAAATGGATGCTATAATACACACAGGTTACTGGCTATGGAGGATAATTTATAATAAACAAAAAAAAATTATAATAAAAAAAAAATGAATGCAGCTTCAGAATTAATTTAAATTGTATGCTGTCTAGGAGGTGGGAGGGTCTGTTAGGGAGGGTCTGCTGCTGATTGGCTGGAATGTGTCTGCTGACTGTGAGGTACAGGGTCAAAGTTTACTCAATGATGATGAATAGAGGGCGGACCGAACATCGCATATGTTCGCCCGCGGTGGCGAACGCGAACAAGCCATGTTCGCCAGGAACTATTCGCCAGCAAACTATTCGGGACATCTCTAATAAAGGGCTATTAAACTGGTTTATGGATTGCAGAATAAAACTTACCATGAAAGGTTAAAGGATGTTATTATTATGTTATTATTTATATAGCGCCAACAAATTCCGCAGCGCAGTGGGTGGACGAACAAACATGTAGTTGTAACTAGACAAGTTGGACACACAGGGACAGAGGGGTTGAGGGCCCTGCTCAATGAGCTTACATGCTAGAGGGAGTGGGGTAAACTGACACAAAAGGTAAGGATAGTATTAGACTAATGACAGTTGCAAGTGAGGAATCAGTTGGGAGCTATTAACCGTTTAATTGATACGCTTTTATGAAGAAGTGGGTTTTTAATGATTTTTTGAAGGAGTGGAGACTGGGTGAGCATCTAACGGAAGAGGGAAGTAAGTTCCAAAGAAAAGGTACAGCCCTCGAGAAGTCTTGAAGGCGAGCATTAGAGGTGGGAGTACGGACAGAAGATAGACATAAGTCTTCAGCAGAGCGTAAGGGCCTAGATGGGACATACTTGTGTATTAGGGAGGATTGATTGGTGGGAGCAGCATTATGTAGAGATTTGAAAGCAAGAACCAGAATTTTAAATTGAGCCCTATATCTTACAGGAAGCCAATGTGCTGACAGAAGGGTGAGGTGTGGGAGGTGCGGGCGGACACGAAGATGAGCCTCGCCACTGCATTCATTATGGACTGTAACGGCGCAAGTTGGGAGCACGTAAGGCCACTGAGAAGTGGATTACAGAAGTCAAGGTGAGAAAGGGCAGTGGAATGGACCAGCACCTTAGTCGCATCTGGCGTTAAGTAGGGTAAGATGTGCGCAATGTTTTTGAGATGTAAATGACAGGACTGAACATGAGGCTTGAAGGAGAGGTCGGAGTCAAAGAGAAGACCTAGGCAGTGAGCCTGCGTGGTGGAGCTCATGGTAGCACCATTGACTTGGAGGGAGGGAGACACAGGAGTGAAAACACTTGAGGGAGGAAAGACCAGAATTTCAGTTTTGGTCAAGCTGAGTTTAAGGAAGTGGGCAGTTAGAAATAGCAGAGAGGCAGTCAGAGACACTAGTCATGAGGGACGGGGAGAGATCAGAAGAGGACAGGTAGATTTGCATGTCATCTGCATAGAAATTATTTCTCCACCTTCATGTTCCTTCTCATGTTCCTTCTCATGTTCCTTCTTCCTGATGTTATAGTCACTGGGTATTGCCACATCCACCACGATTGCAGTCTTCCGTTCCTTGTCTAAACACAATGATGTCGGGTTAGTTGGCCAGCACTTGCTTATCTGTCTGGATCTTAAAGTCCCACAGGATTTTATCCCTGTCATTCTTGACTACCCTTTGTGGTATCTCCCATCTGGACTTAGGCAGGTCCAATCCATATTCTGTGCAGATGTTTTGGTACACAATCCCAGCAATTTGGTTGTGTCTCTCTGTGTATGCTGTTCCTGCTAACATCTTGCATCTGGTTATTAGGTGGTGCTGGACTGTCTCAGAGGCATCTTTGCACAGTCTGCACCTTGTATCTTGCCTGGTGGGGTAGACTCCTTCTAGTGTGACAAATGGAATTTAAAAAAAACGGACTACGGAAGAAATCAAATATATATATATATATATTTAGATGGATTTTCTCATGCCTCCTGGGTGGTATGTTTATTCCTCATTTTCATGTACTCTGGAAGTCTGAAGGTTTTGCGCAGTATATAAATATATCTGGAAGAACCACATTTTTCAACCCTACTAACATCAATTAAAATTAATGTCCTGGAATTTATTGTTTGTTAAATTATTGGAAAGTTGACCTTTACAGGGCATAGTTTTGAACTCATAAGCCTTTATTTTCAGGTTTTGCTCTGGTTTTAAGCCTTTTGCTCAGATTAAAAAATCTAGATCCAATTTGGGCACATTTGAAGAATGTGTGCAGAGTTTGGGCATAATCAAATACCATGAATAATGTCTGTATTTTAAAGATAGACCCATGCAGAGTTGGTTTATTTTGCCCCATTCAGTAGAAGGCAATTCAGACTTTAGTGAATAACCCTAATAGATATGAATCTGGCACAACACAAAATCACAGTACGTGGTATACATTGTAAACACTGTTGCAATCTCCTTTTAAAGCTAATCATAGGATGATGTACATATGCGCATGATGAGCATGCTTTACCGGCAAGGTGTGGTTGCTATGGTGACAACTTACCCAGCATGTATTTTTGTGTTCTGCTAGCAAGTGGCTAAACTGTAACTGGTCAGGATCTATGCAAGATATTATTGGCAATCTGGCCCTTAAAAAAGGCCACAAGGTTGCAAAGCAGTTGGTGGTTAGTAGCTGCCATTAGCTACCAGCTGTTAAGAGTGACAATTTACAGCAGCTATTTACTAACAAGGGTTGGAAAGAAACCCCACTGTGCATGCAGATAATGCACTCATTCTGTGGCATGTTTTGCATCAGAATGTACAGTACCTGCTTGTATTAATCAAGTTAACTAGAGAAAACCTGTCATCTTCACATCACTTTAGTCTTCATACCATATGTGAATGTGACTATGTTGACAAAACACGTCATTTGTCACCTCATACAGAAAGAATGCAGAGGAATGTCTCAGTGCCAGACATAGGCCTTTGAATGAAGGCCACACTCATTCCCTGCAGGAGTTCTTTCTTGATCTGTTAAAAAGAAACAAAAAAGTAATTAATAAATTGATATGAGTTATGAGTTTTAATCAACACACTTTCACAGTCAGAACATCTGAATGAATGCAGATGGCTATTATAAAAGAATTTGTACAATAAAATAGTATAACATCACAGGAAAAAAATAAATGCAAACCAATATAGGCATGCAAGTTAATATAACTGTCAAGACAATAACAGTTCTAATTATAACCACGCTGGCATTTTTTTATTAGGAAAAATTTAATGCGTAGACCTAACACCTGCATTATACTTTCTTTGGGGATCTATTTCAATATACAACCTTTGGTTATAATTTGCTAGATCACAAAACAGTGAGGGGAAAAAAGTAAACAAAATCCAGAAAAACACATGTAAAAAAAGTTGTAAACCGATTTGAATGTCAATGAGTGAAATACGGATTTGATCCCATATCAATAAGCAAGATTTCTGGCTCCCAAGTGTATTTTATACAGATAACGAGCTGAGCTTAGAAGCACTCTCTTAAAGGGAGTGCTCCTAATCTCAGCTTGTTACCTGTATAAAAGACACCTGTCCACAGTAGCAATCAATCAGATTCCCAACTCTCCACCATGGCCAAGACCAAAGAGCTGTCCAAGGATGTCATGGACAAGATTGTAGACCTATACAAAGCTGGAATGGGCTAAAAGACCATCGCCAAGCAGCTTGGTGAGAAGGTGACAACAGTTGGTGCGATTATTCGCAAATGGAAGAAACACAAACTTAACTGTCAGTCTCCTTTCGGTCTGGTGCTCAATGCAAGATCTCACCTCATGGAGTTTCAATGATCATGAGAACAGTGAGGAGTCATCCCAGAACTACACGGGAGGATCTTATTAATGATCTCAAGGCAGCTGGGATGATAGACACCAAGAAAACAATTGGTAACACACTACGCTGTAAAGGACTTAAATCTTGCAGCGCCCGCAAGGTCACCCTCAGGGCCGGCGCCACCTGTAAGGCGACCTAGGCAGCCGCCTAGGGCGCACCTTAGCAGGGGGCGCCGGATCCCTGTGCCGGGTTTGAGTGACCGGCAGGAGGGAGGCGCAGAGTGCTCCTTCCTGCCGGTCTCTCAATGTAGCTTGGCCAGGCGGCGCAGAACGCGGGACAGGAACCTCTGTTTCCTGTACCCGGCCGCCGGCGGAATGACAGGAAGTGCTCACTCAGTGTGCACTTCCCTTCAGTCCGTCGGCGGCCAGGTACAGAAAACAGAAGTTCCTGTCCTGCGTTCTGCACCGCCCGGCCACGCTACATAGGTAGGAAGGAAGAGGAGGGTAAGGACCATTAGGGTTGGAGCAAGAACCATTAGGGGAGGGGAGGGGGGGGAAGCAAGGACCATTAGGGGAGGGGAGGGGGGGGGAGCAAGGACCATTAGGGGAGGGGGGGGCAAGGACCATTAGGGGAGGGGAGGGGGGAGTAAGGACCATTAGAGGAGGGGAGGGAGGGAGTAAGGACCATTGGGGGGAGTAAGGACCATTAGGGGAGGGGGGAGAGCAAGGACCATTAGGGGAGGAGAGGGGGGGAGTAAGGGCCATTAGGGGAGGGGGGAGTAAGGACCATTAGGGGAGGGGGGAGCAAGTACCATTAGGGGAGGGAGTAAGGACCATTAGGGGAGGGGATGTAAGGTAAGGACCACTAGGGGAGGGGGGAGTAAGGACCACTAGGGGAGGGGGGAGTAAGGACCAGGAGGGGAGGGGGTAAGGACCACTAGGGGAGGGGAGGGGGTAAGGACCACTGGGGGAGGTGGGGGGGAGTAAGGACCACTAAGGGGTTTGGGAGAGGGAGGACCACTAAGGGGGGGAAGGACCACCAAAGGGGGTAAGGAGGGAGGACCACTAAGGAGAGGGGAGGAGGGTAAGGACCACTAAGGGGGGGGGAGAGGGTAATGACCACTAGGGGGGGGATTACCACTAAGGGGGTGGGGGGAGGAGGGGAAGGTTTACTAAGGGGTTTGGGAGAGGGAGGACCACTAAGGGGAAGGATGGAGCACCACTAAGGGGGAGAGGGGGGAGTGAGAAGACCACCAAGGGGGGACTGCAGAGAGACAGGGGGCCAAGGGAGAGCACTAAGGGACAGAAGGGGAGAACACGGAGGGACAGGAAGGAATGGGGACATCAATAATTGACAGGAGGGGAGAGCACTATGAATATGTTTTTAAAAAAGTCCCTATCCTACCCCTCAAACCCTCTATTTTACACTACACACACACACACAGAAACATACAATGCATTCCTACTCACACACAGACACACCCGAAACACACAATGCATCCCTTACGTTCACACAAACACTCATTCTCTTACACACAGAAACAAAATGCATCTCTTACACAATCAATGCACCCCTTACATACACACACTGCATTCAATTACATACACAGAAACACACCTTGCACCCTTACACACACACATTCACACACAAAAACATTTAATGCATTCATTACACGCAAACACACACTGCATCCCCTATAAACACACTACATCCCTTACACAAATTGATATCCCTATACACTACATTCTATAAGAACACACACACATTGCATCCTCTACAATAACACATAAAACATCCCCTACACACATACACTCCACTTCTTGTGAGAGAACTCATGGGTGGGCCACGTAGGTATTTATGGGTGGGCATTGCAGGCATACTCACGGTCAAGCCCTGGGGGCCCAGACTTTGAGCTGTGTAAGGGGCCCTAAAAATGGAGCTGCTTCCTGTTCGTTAATTGTTGTGAGCACTGTTAAAAACAGTCTCCAGAGAGCCACTTCTACACCAGACCTGTGGAGCCAGACTGAGCCCATCATCAGCCTCTTGTCCTCATCTGGTGGTAAGTAGGCAATCCAATATATTATTAGTGGCACTAATCTCACATTAAATGGATACTATAGTCACCAGAAGCACTACAGCATAATGTAGTGGTTCTGGTGACTATAGCCTGTGCCTGTAGGCTTTTTATCTTTTCAGATAAAAGACACTTTGTGAAGACTGGCGTTGGCCCATATGGCAGAGCATATGGGGGAGGGGGGGGCGGCAAATTTTGTTTTGCCTAGGGCGGCAAAAATCCTTGCACCGGCCCTGGTCACCCTGCTCAAGAAAGCACATGGACAAGCCCATCTGAAGTTTACCAATGGACATCTGAATGATTCAGAGGAGAACTGGGTGAAAGTGTTGTGGTCAGATAAGACCAAAATCAAGCTCTTTGGCATCAACTCAACTCGCCGTGTTTGGAGGAGGAAGAATGCTGCCTATGACTCCAAGAACACCATCCCCACCATCAAACACAGATATGGAAATATTATGCTTTGTGGGTGTTTTACTGCAAAGGGTACATGATAACTTCCCTGCATCAAAGGGATGATGGACATGGCCATGTACCATCAAATCTTGGGTGAGAATCTCCTTCCCTCAGCCAGGGCATTAAAAATTGGCCGTGGATGGGTATTCCAACATGACAATAACCCAAAACACACAGCCAAGGCAACAAAGGAGTGGCTCAAGAAGAAGCACATTGAGGTCCTGGGGTGGCCTAGCCAGTCTCCAGACCTTAATATCATAGAAAATCTGTGGAGAGAGCAGAAGATTCAAGTTGGCAAACATCCGCCTCGAAACCTTAATGATTTTGAGAGGATCTGCAAAGAGGAGTAGGACAAAATCCCTCCTGAGATGTTTGCAAACCTGGTGACCAACTACAAGAAATGTCTGACCTCTGTGATTGCCAACAAGGCTTTTGCCACCAAGTACTAAGTCAAAGGGGTCAAATATTTATTTTACTCATTGACATGCAAATCAATTTATAACTGTTTTGACATGCGTTTTTCTAGATTTTTTTTTATTATTATTCTGTCTTTCACTGTTAAAATACACCTACCATTAACATTATAGACTGAACAGTTCTTTGTCAGTGAGCAAACATTCAAAATCAGCAGGGGATCAAATACTTTTTTTCCCTCACTATACATGTCAATAACTACTCTGCATCTTAAGAGGGTTTTGTAGTATCTCAGGAATGACTGATTAGTACTTACCAGATTGAGGCATCCATGGGGTACCAATGCCACTAATTGCTGATTGCTACTGGCATTTCGGTTCATGGATATTTCCCTATAAATTATTCAACAAATGATGGATGTTATTAATTTATTGATCAGTGATTATGTGATTTTATATATATATATATATATTTTATTGGAGAATAATAACATCATAATAAAAAACAAAAATAGTTGAGTGGTTTGTAATGAACCCAGATCCATGAAATTGCATAATTTGCCCATAATATGTGGCATCATTATGTAAGTTTTATATTAAAACCAATTTTGAGTCTATGCTTTGTGTGTGTCTACTGCATTTTGGTCCTAGTTTTCTGCTCAGAAATGGTGGGAGTTACAGTCACAGGCAGTAGCTATGTCAGCTTTCTGTCTTATTAATTACAATCAGGGATGACCAGAACTAAAATTACAGCAATTGCTCCTCAGAAGTGTAGCTCTCACTAATCTCAGATAGACCGGGACACGTCTTTATACAGTGTAAACCTGTTTTTCATTAAGATTCGATAGTTGACTAACATTTAAAGTGACATAACTGCTTTAAAGGTGGGAATAAAAAAAATCCCTTTTCTAAAAAGTAAAGAACTTCAGTTGATTTGAATCAAGATACCAGGTTCAGCTGCACATGGCAAGCAGGGTCATGAAGAAAACACATCATCAATAAGCTTAATAATTAGTGCTTCTCTGTTGAAGAGCTGAGTTGTGCTGTGGATTGCTGTCAACCAGATTAATGCTATTTTCAGTGCTATCTGATCACAACTAGCTCACTAATCCCATTTCCCAGTCTTCTTTATAAGCTCTATTTTATTCAATGTGATTTTCATTAAGAGAAGAGTTTTTTGAAAAATGGTTATATAGACCAAGAACAGATAATAAAGATTTCTGGTAAATTAAAGGTCCCCATGACCCATGTAAACCAAATGACAAGAGGAAATTGCTTCCGTCTCGTTCTCCATATTGTGCAACCTTTTCCATTTTATACCTGAAACCATAAAAAAGGCATTTATTTGAGAATCTTATGATTAAATGGAAAGCCCACCTTTTTAATATCTTTGAAGAAAGTATTTGATATACTTTGTATTTAAAAAGATGCTCCTGACTAGAGCTGACTCCAATGTTCAGTGCATTAAATAATTATAATAAATAAGAAATTCATCTATAGAAATCTCCTTGCGGGAAATCAACCACTCCAAACATTGCATCTGCCTTCTCTACATTTTTCTGATTAAACCCACTTATGAGTCACACCTGCTGTAATATACAAAATACTGGGAACGTGATCTCAGGATTTCCATTGATCATGAAAACTGAAACAGGGTATCCACTCTGGTCATCCATCGACTTGGGATACCAAGAATCAGGCTTAGAAATTCTTACTCTTTGCTACAGGACACCTGACTAACTCGCTGTTTTAAAGGATCACAATAGTGCCAGGAAAACATACTCGTTTTCCTGGCACTATAGTGCCCTGAGGGTGCCCCCACCCTCAGGGACCCCCTCCAGCCGGGCTGGATGGAGAGGGATGGGTTAAACTTACCCTTTTTCTCCAGCGCCGGGCAGCAAGCTCTCCTCCTCCTCTCCGCCTCCTCTCCTCCTCTTCGGCTGAATGCGCATGCGTGGCAAGAGCCGCGCGCGCATTCAGCCAGTCTCATAGGAAAGGATTTACAATGCTTTCCTATGGACGCTGGCGTCTTCTCACTGTGATTTTCACAGTGAGAAGCATGCAAGCGCCTCTAGCGGCTGTCAATGAAACTGAAACTGCTATGTTTATAGAAAAAAGGGTTAACCCTAGCTGGACCAGGCACCAAGACCACTTCATTAAGCTGAAGTGGTCTGGGTGACTATAGTGGTCCTTTAACATCAAATCATGAGCCTCAATGCTGGAAATATGGTTGAGAACTTGGCACGTTATCAGCCAAATTTACATCGCAGCATCAAAAACGTGTCTTCTGCAAGTCATATGCTATTTTTGTCCACACAGATGTTTGTATAATGGACTTTCCATACAATTTACAATCACAAGTAATTAAATCAGGTAAATTACATGTGATTTAGGTGCAATCACAATGTCAGTGCAAAGTAAGTGCTTTTTGTCAAAGAATGTACAAATTATTTCCAGAAGAACAAGATTTGTTTGTGCTGATGCTCTGTAAGCAATGCAGCATCCGTTTTTCAATCCTGACACCGTTTTCTTTCTGGCTATCAGTTCATTGTGATGGAATGCAAAAGGAAAGACAAACAGGGTTATTTACTAAAGTGATAATTTAAAGTCAATTCAAAGTGAATTTCAGATTTAAGTCCAGAGTAGACAAAGTAAAGGCATTGCTACAGTTATTTTGACCCACAGTTTGAAATTTACATTGAATTCACCTTGTAGGCGGCATAGTAAGGATTTATAGGTGAACACGATTTATAACTGAGTTTTTCAACTCGTTAATCCACAGATGTTATAGAAGTTCCATGATGTTTTACTTTTCTCAGGCTATCTATAATGGGAATTTTAGTTCCCTAACGGCTGGTAATCATCAATTTGGCCAACACTGCTCTACACATTTCATGCCAGTTGCATACCTCCAACATTTAAACAGACAAAGGGGGATACTTTAATCTTGGGTGTGTGAGATTGTGTGCAGAAGGATGGGCAGAGCTGTTCTCAGAAATTGAAGGTGACTTACTAATGTAAAATTTTACAACTAAAATGCAATTTAGAACAATGTATACTATTTACAAAAATGTAAATTCTGTACACATTTATTGTAATTTACAGGCACATTGCTAGAAGTTTTATTGATGTGGAGCTCTATTATACACTCAGACACACTGACAATATGGGGCTCCTAGGAAAGAGGGACAGATGGATTTTGGGACTCATGGGGCATATGCAGTTGTGGCAACATGTTTGTGCCTCTACTAGTTACTTATTTGTGATCCTAGATTTGATAAATCTCTTTAATATGTTCTCATGATGGGTTCTCCAGCATGCCTTTATATCCTTATCTGTTCTCATCTAGCCTTAAGCTTGCTGGTGTAGACTTCTCTAAACTCCAAGCACGTTTTAGATGCACCATTAAGTAGTTTATTATAATGGCACAGTGACAGTACTGGAGCATTAATCCATTCACAATAGGTTAATTCCCAGTGGAGAATAAAATAAATCCAGACCAAGCATTGCAGACAAAGGTAAGCTGATCTGTTTATTAATATTGCAACATGGCCCATTCAAAGTAAAATCTAAACTCAATTTGAGTGAGTTTTGAGCATTGAACTAAAAATCCAGAATTAATCTTAATATTTATTTATCTTTTTAATCTAATTGTTAGCATTAAAGATTGTCTTATATAACAAAAATTAACCCAATTACATTGCAAATTATAAAGATTAGCTAAACCCAGCTAGAACAAGGGTATGTTAGAGTTAATAGGAAAATAGGATTATCAAACCAGTTTCTGCCATTGATAACATTTTCAACCTCTACCTTAAACCAATTGATGTTAATAATGTGGTGCATAATGTTCAATGTCTGGTCTGACACATAGCCACAGCATTTTATTGAGACTAGGCTGAACCCCTCCCAAGTTGTTGGAATTTGGACAACTACTTTTTATATCCTGCAAGCCCTCTTTAGTCTCATTAAGTAAGGCATGCAAAACCATGACTGACAGGTGAATAGCTTGGGGATCCATTTATACCCACAACCCTCAAAATATAGCCCTTGTAAAAGAATCACCATTGTATTGGGAGTTATGAGTTGAAGAGGTGGGGCCCTATGATTTTGAATTGACCCATAGAGAAAGGGATATGTTATGTGGATGCCAGATGCCACAGTTTCCATGAAACACATGGCAGACATACCATGGAGTATGACAGAGACTGCTGTGTGAACACAAATACAGGGTATGAATGAGACAATCAATTCAGAAGAAAGGAAACTGCTGTTTCCTTTATTTGCTAAGTCATTTTCTGATTTATATTGATTAACAGTGCTGTTGAATTGGTTCCTTACTGTCCAAGAGAACATACATTATCATCGTCACTGCTTTGTGTGGATTGCAAAGGGCATCTGGTACCTTCAGGGTCATCTCTAAATTTATGGGTGTTATTTTGCAAATATATGTTTTCAGAGGTGGAAAAATAGTTAGGCAGACTCATTTTGTCCACCCCTCATTGGTTACAGGCACAATTCATGAACTAGCCTGAATCAGGGGTTCTTTGGACTGATTCTGTTAATTGTTTAACCTTGCTGCTTAGCAGCTTCATGTTGGTCTTGAAAACCCAGTCTGTTCAATTCGTCAACAACCATTCCATAGCATGTGCAGTGTGTAGTGGAATACTCATATTTTTTTCATTTTTAATTCTTTATTGGGTTATGGTGCACCTCAAGCATGCATAACAATGTTGACCCATCATGTTAGTCATTTAACATTTGACAGACAAGCCCCGGCATTAGTCCTTCGTACAAGTGTACATAGCTGGTCACTCACAACACCCTTAGGCACCCCTAGTCTAAACTAGCAGCCCCTGACGGTACCCGCACCTTGCTAAGGTACCTATGGCATTGTGATACTACACTATAGCCGGATTCGTGGCCATGGGTCTTTACCATCAGAAGAGACACCGATAGTTCGAGCAATTTCAGTTTAAATTCGAGACAAAACCCACTTTACATAATATTAGTAATCTCAGTACTGACCCTAGTAGACGTTTATTGTATAAAAAGTGCTGAAAATCGGAATACCATGTTTGTATATCATGTTTATTATTTCTCGTTTATATGCCTGAAACTATTGTCATGGTGTGTCTGGCTTGATTCTCATAGTGTTGCACCAGCATGAAAAATAAAGATTGACAAAAAAAAAAAAAAAAGAAGCATCACATAACACACACAAAAAAACACCTTTTGAAAAAAAAAAAAGAAAGTGCACATACACATTTGTGAGTCTTGGTATACCACTTTAATGCACCATTAAATCACATTTTATTGCTGGTCACATAGTTTGTGCCTAATCTGCAACATATTGAGAAGAAAGAAGTAAAGAAGTAAAGAAGAAAGGAGTCAAGGAAGAGGAAAGTGATGAAGTGAACAGGGGAGTGATGGAGGAGTAAAAGGAGAGGCTCCAGGAGAGCCATAGCATTATCCATCTTCGACAAGTATATCGTCTATCTAGTACAATAAATCAACCTCTGCACGTTTTTTCCCCAGTTATTGTGAGAAAGGGTGTATGAAGTTGTAATGTTATCTTTCTGCATATCAGGGGGATAGTCTGCTCCCATCCAGTATTAAGTTGGTGCGTGTGTTTTATTGTGTACCCATAGCTTATATGTTAAAACCCCCCCCGTATGCCAGTGATGTGTTCTCGTATGTTGAGACACGTACTACCACCTTGCGCTAAACACACCCCTCCCATTTTTTTATATCTGTTTGAAAGTATTTGGCTACAACCAAAACGTGTTTCCCATATTGCCCAGGTGTCTAACCACTTGCTTCTTTTGTTTGAGTTTAAATGGCCATCCTCTCATACATCCCATTTAGTGTTACATGTCTTATTATCTCTTCTTTCTTGGGGGCTAGCCTAGATTTCCATTCCCTATCTATCAGCAAGTTGGCTGCTATCAAATCATGGAAAGTCAAAGTGTGGTGTTCTCTGGAGAGTGAGTTCTGGAACATGAATAACAAAAAGAACTCCCCTGTAGGTTGTACCGAGTGACCCACCAGCCCCCCTGTCATACCCACTACGTCTATCCAGAGCAGTTTAATCCTGGAACACTCCCACAAATGTGATACATGGTACCCCATTCGGTGTCGCATCTCCATCATCTATACAATGTTGTGCTGTATATGTGGGCTAGTCGTGTTGGCACTAAGTACCATCTGGAGGCTATTTTCCTGCTCAATGGCCATTTGCATATACGAGAGCTATAAAGTTTAAATTCTTGGTCCAGTTGCGAAAAGGGTTTAACCCTTTTTCCTGTCCATATTTGGAACAGATAGTGGAGTCCCCTTCCTTCCTATTACCTACTGTCAAAGGTGGGCACTAGCAGTTTAAAGCAGCGTATTGGGGTTGCTAGTGATAATGGGTCCCAAATAGTACATTTGAGCCTGTATGTGTTCCAGGCTTTCAGCATTACATGCGTGATGGGCAATATGTCAGAGGTGCGGGGCCTGGCTTGTTTAGGAATCCATAGATGTTTTATTCCTATTGTGTTTGCCCATGCAGATTCTATTTCTGCAAATTGGTTGTACTGATGTGTCTGTCCTGTGCTGCTACAGCTTGGCTTACCAAAGTTGCTTGGTAATATCAATGCAAATTGGGACTTCCCATTCCCCTGTCCAATATTTTCTTATTTGCTACTGATGTGGGTATTCTGGCTTTCCTTCTGCCATTTATAAATCTGTGCTTTTGGAGCTCAGTGAGGTACGTTCTTGGGACTTCGATATGCAAGGAGCAGAATAAACATGGAATTCTTATATATTTTTTAGATTGCAAGTTACAGGGAGACCTAGGTTTGTCTGATGGGCCGGATCACCCAACAAAGATCCCAGTAGAATTTTCATGTTTCAAAGGGTGCAAAGATAAAAAAGAAATCAATCAATTCCTCTGGCTAATCAAGAAAAGTAAGAGCAGAGACTGCAGTTATGTCAGGAAAAGATTTAGAATACTGAGAGTTACATATTTTTTGTGCTTCTTTAAAAAGATGGTGTGTCTTCATCTGCCAGTTTTTTCATTGCCAAAATATGCTTTATGCCTGTTAACTTGTGTTGAACGACCATCAGAAAATCACTTTTCTGAATGCAGTGTACAGGTAGAAGATATCTTTAGTTCATTACACAAAATGTTTAACTTTTCCTTACACAAACCATTTGCATGCATTTTTTTTTCTAATTTGTCAATACACAAGATTACTGTATTTATTTGTATTACTTAACTCAGAAATCATATTTAGCTATATATATCCAGATCTTTAACCCCTTAAGGACACATGACATGTGTGACATGTCATGATTCCCTTTTATTCCAGAAGTTTGGTCCTTAAGGGGTTAAACACATCCTTATAGTTACTAGGGCCACTTTTCTTTGTATCCCTACTTAATCTTGGTTATCCTTATCCCTAATCAATGGGATTTTGATTCAGCATAGCATGCATGACAGGCACATCTTAATGAAATGGCGTTTCTTGTTAGCAATATGGACTTTGCATTGTTAGTGTAACTGTTAAGAAATACAAGAACAGCAGAAATGTATTATTACAGTTCCATCTACCAGAGACTTCTGCCCAGCATCAGTGAATTTACTATATTTTGATAACTATATTATATTATTCATGTTTTGAACTCTTTTTTGGTACAAACTTTTTATTGTAACAAGAAAATGTTGTTTAAAACTTTAAATATGTTCCTGCTTCTTGTAATATTAGGCAGGCACACTTGATCATATTGTGCACCAGAATGAAGTGTTTTTTATACCTCCCAGCCCTGGATTAGTGAGATTTCAGACGGTGATAATTAGCCAGGGACGGAGGGCATATCCAGAGTCTTCTACAAAAAAAGGAATAAAACCAGAGAGACAGATAGAATCAACAAGGATAAAAGAGAAAGATCTATCACTTATGATTTGATTTGGGATGATAAAACTAATTATAATATACATTTAATGCAGACCAATTCTATGGTCGTTTCTAATTTGATCGGAGAATGGCAGCGAATTAAAAAATTACTCAAGATATCCACAAAGATAATCGAGGGAGTAAACACAAGGGTCATCGAAAGGATTATCCCTGACATAAGTCTCTCCAATTGGAGAGGAGAACGGGAGATATGTGTCAGAGACCTTCTCCAAAATAGAAGCTTATTGCCGTTTAAGGATCTTAAATCCATCCTAAATCTTTCTGATACAGAGATTTTTACTTACCTAAGAGTTAGAGGATTTATAAATGAATCTCTATTAAGAAGAGATAGTGGCTTAAATAATTTGGTATATAAGATTTTTGAGAAACAAACAACAAAATCGATTTGCTCCATGGCTATAGATCTGATCAGACAAACTTATTCGGATATTCTTCCTACTGCTAAAAAACAGTGGGAGAAAGATCTCAATATAGTATTGACTGACTACGATTGGTGCACTCCTATGAAAATATTGAGAAAACACATACATTGTCTAAACCTAATAGAAACTTTTTTTAAAGTCTATCATAGGTGGTATTTAGTACCAACAAGATTAGCTAAAATATCTATATCTAATTCTTCTCTATGTTGGAGATGCCACAAGCATGAAGGTGATATGCTACACATATGGTGGAGCTGCCCATTAATTTCTAACCTTTGGGACCAAACATACAGTTTTTTTGAGTTTTTTAATATCAAAGTCAAAAAATGCCCACAAGTAGGCTTATTACACCTCAAATGTGATAGACTCCCAAGAGTTCAGTTAATATTAATTATTCACTCTTTTATTGCAACAAATATATTAATTGCAAGAACTTGGAAACAAACCCACATACCTGATAGCAGACAGTTTATAGTACAATTATTGCACCAACTAGAAATGGAAAGAGGAGTTGCATACTCTAACAACAACAGAAAGTATATCCATCATCTAGATAATTTGATACTTAAAATTAGAGATTGTTTTAGTTGATTTGACCCTCTCTTTCTTTCTATTTAAATATTGTTTAATACTAACTATACTGATATCAGCTGTGAAAAAACAATGTACTTATAAAGCAATGTACTTATACAAAGTTTCATTTAGTAGTCTGGCTTAAAATGGAAAAAAAAAAAAAAAAAAAAAAAAGTGCCGGATACTTTAATAACGATAGATAATAGATTTATGACTCTAATAATATGGTATCTAACATAAAAGTTCACCTTAGTGGATTGACCCATACTTATTATTCCCTGCTCTATCCAAGTATTGTTAAATGTTTGTAAGGACATGTGATGATACCATCTGGGTAGGTCACCCAACAGTGAGCTACCTACATCGTATCATTAATATACGTAGGCGTATGTATATGTATGTAGTGATATATGTATATTTATGAATGATTTTTTTCTATGTCATTGTATTGTAATTAAAAAAAAAGGAAGTTATCCCAATAAAAAAAGTATTAAACCTAAAAACAGAGAGACATTGTCTACTTCTCAAAAAGTTACCTTACCATTCAATTCAATTACTTTTTTTTTTTTTTAGAAATTCATTAAAAATTAAAGGTGCATTGAATGCTGTTCAATTGCAATTTCTTTATGCAGCCTCATCCCACTCTGGCAGAGGCTTAGTTAAACAATCAAGGAATATCTAACATTACTATACCTCTTTTGACTGCTCTGCTTCCTACTCTCTTACAATCTATTAATCCTTCCAGGTTTGTATATGTAACTCTTCATCTATTATCAGTGCCGGTGCAAGGATTTTTGCCGCCCTAGGCAAAAGAAAAATTTGCCGCCCCCCCCTCCCCCCAATGTGGCATCACAATGCCCCACCCATATGATCTGCCATATGAACTAACGCCAGTGCTGCACACTGTGTTTACATTAAAAAGCCTGCAAGGACAGGCTGTAGACACCGGAACCACTTAATTAAGCTGCAGTGGTTCTGGGAACTAGAGTGTCCCTTTAATGTGAGGTTAATTAGAGATTAGTGTCACTAATAATATACTAGATTGCTTACTTACAACCAGATGAAGATGGTGATGGGCACTGGCTGCAGTTTGGCTCCACTGGTCTGGTGTAGAACCGGATCTCTGGAGGCTGTTTGTAACTGCGGTCACAAAATTCAATGTTCTGGGAGATCAGGAAGCAGCTCCATTTTTTGAGGCCCCTTACACAGCTCAAGGTCTGGGCCCAGGGCCTGACGGTTAGTATGCCCATAAGGCCCACCCATAAGTCCACCTATATGTTCCACCCATTAAATTTGCTCACAGGGAGTGTAGTGTGTAGGGGATGTGTTATGTGTTATTGTAGAGGATCTAATGTGTGTGCTTATGGAATGTAGTGTATAGGCATACCAGTTTGTGTAGGTGATGCAGTGTGTTTGTGTGTAGTGGAAGCAGTGTGTGTTTGTGTATAAGGGATGTATTGTGTGTTTCTGGTTGTGTGTAAGGGATCCATTGTGTGAATCTGTGTTTGTATGCATAAGGGATGCAAGGTGTGTGTCTGTAAGTGTGTGCATTGAGTGTGTGTAAAAAATGCATTGTGTTTCTGTGTGTATGTAAGAGAAGCAGTGTGTGTTTGCATGTGTGTGTGTAAGGGATGCATTGTGTGTGTGCGCGTAGTGTGAAAGAGCTCTCCCTTCTGTCCCTTAGAGCTCTCCCCTTCCCCTTAGTGGTCTCTCCTCTCCCCCCACCCTCCCCTAGGGGTCTCTTCTCACACCCACCCACCCTCCCTGTGTTCTCCTCACCTCCCCTTCTCCTCATCTCCCCTTCTCCTCCCCCCCTCCTGTGTTCTTCTCACCTCCCCCCGTGTTCTCCTCACCTCCCCTCCCTGTGTTCTTCTCACCTCCCCTCTCCTCACCCCCCTGTGTTCTTCTTACTCCCCCCCTCCCCTCTTCTTCTTACGCCCCCTCCCCCTTTCTTCTTACTCCCCACCCCTCTTCTTCTTACTCCCTCCACCCATCTTCTTACTCCCCCTCCCTCCTTGTTACTCCCCCCTCCACTTGTCTTCTTCTTACTCCCCCCTCCCCTTGTTTTCTTCTTACTCCCCCACCTTCCCTCTTCCTCTTACACCCCCTCTCCCTTCTTCTTACTCCCCCTCCCCCTCTTTTCCTTACGCCCCCTCCCCCTTCTTCTTACTCCCCCCTTTCTCCTTACTCTCCCCTTTCTTCTTACTCCCCCCTCCCATCTTCTTCTTACTCCCCCCTCCCCCTTCTTACTCCCCCACCTTCCCTCTTCATCTCCCCCCTCATTCTTCTTCCCCCCTCAGTTCTTCTTATCCCCCTCCCCTCATTCTTCTTCCCCCCTCAGTTCTTCTCATCCCCCCTCCCCTTGTTCTTCTTATCTCCCCTAGTTCTTCTTACTCCCCCCTCCCCTCTTCTTCTTACTCCCCCCTCCACTTGTCTTCTTCTTACTCCCCCTTCCCCTTGTTTTCTTCTTACTCCCCCCTCCCCTTGTTTTCTTCTTACTCCCCCACCTTCCCTCTTCATCTCCCCCCCTGCCCTCCTCTCGTTCTTCTTCCCCCCTCAGTTCTTCTTATCCCCACTCCCCTCGTTCTTCTACCCCCGTCAGTTCTTCTTATTCCCACTCCCCTCGTTCTTCTTATCTCCCCTAGTTCTTCTTACTCCCCCTCTCCTCTTCTTCTTACTCCCCCTCCACTTGTCTTCTTCTTACTCCCCCACCTTCCCTCTTCGTCTCCCCCTCCCCTCCCCTAGTTCTTCTTCCCCCCCCTCAGTTCTTCTTATCCCCCTCTCCCCCAGTTCTCCTCCTAACCTCCCCTCCCCTGTAGCGTGGCCGAGCTCCTCTCCGGTACGCGGTACATGAGTTTCTGTTTCCTGTACCCGGCCGGACTGATAGGAAGTGCACACTCAGTGTGCACTTCCTGTCAGTCAGGCCGGGTCGCGGACCGGAGAGGAGCTCGGCCACGCTGCAGGGGAGGGGAGGCAGTGCAGCAGTCTATAGAGCGCTCAGGCGGCTGCAGCATTTAAAGGGCCGGCGATGGGGGCGCAGTTCGCCTTATAGGAATCGCCGGCCCTGTCCATTATGCTAAATTAGTTGTCAACCTTTATTTTAATCTCTAATAATCAACTGATGTATATTATAATGTACATTTTTTAAAGTGCTTAATTCCAGTTCATGTTTTCCCATGTAATACTCTAAAATACCCCTCCCCCCCCACCCCACCACAACTACAGTTTTTAATACTAATTCTCCATTGTCTCCTATATAGATATTCACTACTGAGTGTTAGTGGAGAATGTTAAACTAGGTGTCCCCCAGGTTGGGTTCTTATGGGGCTTATATTATATTTTATGAAAGGGCCAAAGAGACTGAGCATCTTCTGGGCCCTATTTGGCTAAATTAATATAGGACTCATGAGACTGGGCATGGCCTAATCCCTTTCAGGCAGCATAAATATAGAGTCAAGCAGACTATGCATACCCTTGGCATTTGGGCCATATTATTTTAGACAGGAGAATGGGTATTTTCTGGGACCTTACTGGAGCCACATATTGACGGAGATGGAGATCTCACACATTTTTTATTATACAAAGAGATAACCTAAATCAGATCCGGTGACAGAGATGAGCAGTTTCTGCTATAACATGTTAAGTTCTCAACGATCTTACCATTTTTTTTACGAATTATTATGATTAAACGTTCAATCAGCGAAGAAATGGCATGGTTTGCAGCTATAACTGACTGTCTTACATCTACTTAGCTATTTGGTGCCTAGTTTTGTGCTTTCTTTGCACTCTAGGGGTATAGCTCTGCTGCTTGAGCTCAGTTACGCTCAGAAGCCAGCCTGTGAGTCATGATAATAAATATTATGGATTTTTAAACTGACTTCCAAGTGTAACTGAATTCAGCAGCAGCTCAGCTATTTACACTGCCAAGTAGATCGAGATCTATGTGTTAAATATATTTTAGAGTAAGTGCTGTCTTGTTTATGTCATGTTTGCAAAGTGACACTTTTATAAATATACTAGAGAAATCTTCTATAACAATTTGTAGAACATTTGAAATTTCAAAGGCCAATCTTAGATTATAGTTATGAATATAGTGCAAGGGTTTTGTAATATCGATTAAGAACAAACAACAAATGAAAGACAAGTTTAGATGAACTAGAAAAAAAAGAGGCTAAGAAGGCTCAGCTCAAACAAGCTTGCATTGTAGAAGAAGTATAAACGCATATGTTAAGAATAGGAGATAAATTACTTGACACAACATCTAAACTAAACATAAAAAATATGCGTTTATGAAAGTTGATGACTGGAAAGAGAATAGATCGAAAAACACAGAAACGTACATGAGAAGGAGTCAGACTGGTGTAGAAATGTGAATTACTAAAAAACAAACAAAATAATCTGGGGATAAGATTTTAGAAACTTTTCAACACACTGAAGAGAACAGGAAAGTCTGATAGGATAATGTAGAACATTCCAAAGGAAAGGTATATATATAGTTCAGAAATATTGTAAATGGTAATAACTTTGGGAGATTCAATTTTTTATGCTATCTGATGCAAATAAAGTTTGTTCCAGTATTTCATGATTTGGTTTCCATTATTTGGAACAAGGGGATCTCTACAGCGATCAACTTAACCTGCTTTTTCAGCATTGTGGTCTCCATCAATTTTCTAAAAGGCGCATACAGTCTGAGCCACTATTTACGGCTCAGCACCACGTGAGTGGCCAATTTTATATTTTATCTAATTTTGTTTACCTCATACAGGCTATACTATGTTCTTTGTTTTATATTTTTAGGACATTCAAGATATATGGTAATATTGCCTGTTTTATACATCTTATCTGTTTTAAATTTGGTGTTTAAGACTTTTGCTCTCACTATACCATTTACGCTATTTTATTGTACATTTTCTGTGTGATTTGGAGTGATTCACACTTGGTGATTTGAGCACTTTATCAATACTCCTCCTTTCTACCACTGTGTTATATTCAGAAATATTGTGTCTGTGGAAAAGTGGAGAGATGAGAAAAGGTGTACTTGTGAATTACAGAAGAACTGTAACTTAGTGTGGCTTCAGTGGTGTATCTTGGTTTTGTGCTGCCCTAGGTATGACAAAACTCAGGCGCTCCAGCCCACCCTTCCCCGCCTTCTAAATACACACACAGAGTCACTGACAGACACGCATACACTAGCTAACGGACATACAGGGCCGGACTGGCCCACCGGGATACCGGGAAATTTCCCGGTGGGCCGCGGCACCTGGGGGGCTGAAGGGAGAGAGGGAGTCCTGCTCCCTATATTTTAATAATATTGCGGCCGCCGGCCGCATTGTCGGTGCCGCCGGGTGGCCGGTCCGGCGGCACACTCTGAGGGTGTATACTTACCTTGTGGCCGGCGGCCCCATCTCCCGTGCTGACAGCTGTACCTGCTGTCAGTATTAGTGAGTGAGCCGGGCGGCCGCCTAAGCGATCCGGCGGCACACTCACTGATACTGACAGCAGCATAGCTGTCAGCACAGGAGGACTGAGGGAGGGGGCGGAGCTAACGACCATGCTCCCTCGCGGTTCCCATAATTCCTAGCATCTACACATCATAGAGTAATCACTACTCTATGATGTGAAGATGCTAGGAATTATGGGAACCGTGAGGGAGCATGGACGTTAGCTCCGCCCCCTCCCTCAGTCCTCCTGTGACAAGTTAAGCAGGTACACAGAAGGGGAAGGGTGGGCAAATAGAGGGGAAGGGGGGGGCAAATAGAGGGGAAGGGGGGCAAATAGAGGGGAGGGGGGGAAAATAGAGGAGAAGGGGGGGCAAATAGAGGGGAAGGGGGGCAAATAGAGGGGAAGGGGGGTGCAAATAGAGGAGAAGGGGGGAGGCAAATAGAGGGGAAGGGGGTAAATAGAGGGGAAGGGGGAAATAGAGAGACACCGGAGAAGGAGGACACAGAGACAGATGGGGTAATAGAGAGACACAGGGGTTGGGGGTACAAAGAGACAGAGGGGTAAGAGAGAGACACAGGGAGGAGATGGGGAAGAGAGACACACAGAAGGTTTGTTGGGGTGACAAAGAGACATACAGTAGGGAAGGGGGACAAAGTGACACAAGATTTGTGGGAGGCAACGCTGGACTGGGGGAAAAGAGATAGAGAGTGGCTGGGAGAAGAGAAAGAGGCACACAGAGTCTGGAGTTAGAAAGAGACACACAGATGAGATTTGGAAGGGGAGAAAGAGACAAAGTGTCTGGGGCTAAGAACAACACAAAAGGAGCTGGGGGAAAGAGAAATACAGAGGCTGGAGAAGGGTAAAAAGAAACACACATGGACTGGGATGAAGTAAAAGATGTACAAGGGTCGCTGTAAGAGAAAAAAAAGGAGACAATTGGAGACAAGATACACTAAACGAGGTAAAGGTAATAGACGTAAATTGATGTGATCCTGACAGTAATACACACATATATATGCAATGTATATTGATGTGTGTATTAGTAACATATAACTATGCCTATAATATTTACACATATTGTAATATACATTTATATATGCATAATACACACATAAATGTCATTAATATATATATATATATATATATATATATATATATATATATATATATATATATATATATATATATAAAGGAATAAGAGATGCACTCTCAGGTCTTGATAAATAATAAAATCGGTATTTTATTTTCCAAACAAGGTTAACATTATCCGATCGACGTTTCGACCCCTTAGGGTCTTCCTCAGGATCCTGAGGATTCCTGAGGATCCTGAGGAAGACCCTAAGGGGTCGAAACGTCGATCGGATAATGTTAACCTTGTTTGGAAAATAAAATACCGATTTTATTATTTATCAAGACCTGAGAGTGCATCTCTTATTCCTTCATATATATTCTACAACGTGGGATAGCACCTAGGCATTGAAACCATTTGTTTTGGAAAGGGTGAGTGCCAAGATACATATTTTTATATATATATATATATATATATATATATATATATACACGTGTGTGTGTGTGTGTAATGAGCACGTATTGGCCCTGTCTTGTTGCTAGTTGCATACTCATGCACAATAACATATTCAAAGTGAAGAGCGCACCCATAGATCTTCAAAATTAACCAGATCACTTCATTTTTTTAGTTGTGCAACTGCAGACATTCACCATTTCAGTACCATTACTAAAATGTCCTTAATAGGCCAAAGTAGTTGTACTGAAACATTGATTACATGCAAATGTACGTCTACTTAAAAAAAAGGCGCTCTTTTGTTTATTTTGACGCCCTATATGCGTTCCTTCGTTGGAGTAAGAGTTTTCAATTTCAATTTATTTTTTCACCCTCTATATCAGCACACTATGCTGTCGCAACGCATTATTGGGCTGGTATAGAATTTTTTTCCAGGGCTGATTTTAGTTCCCAGTCCGGCCCTGCGGACATACATACTCACTAACAGACACATACAGTCACTAGCAGACACACATATTCACTAACAGACATGCATGCACTCTCACTAACAGACACACATAGCAACACACTCCCTAACAGACACACTCCCTGACATACACACACTTACTAACAGACAAACACACATACACACACTAACACACACACACACACACACACACTAACACACACACACACTAACAGACACACACTAACTCACTAACAGACACACACACTCACTAACAGACACACACACACTAACAGACACACACTAACAGAAACACACACTCACTAACACACACACACACACAATAAAAGACACACACACACACACACTAACAGACACACACACACTCACGATCAGACACACACACTAACACACACACACACTAACAGACACACACACACACTCACTCACATTAACACACTCACTTTAAAAAAAAAAAAAATCAACCCCCCAACCTCCTTACCTTTGGGAATGCTGAGGGGGGGTTCTCCCTTTACCTGGGGTCCAGTGTGGCTGCTGGGCGGGAGAGCAGGCGGCGCTGGTGAGGGAGCACTGATTAGTGAGCTCTCTGCTCAGCTCCCTCGGGCGCTGCAGAGTGATGCCGGGAGCCGAAATATGATGTCATATTCCGGCTCCCGGCATCACTCTGCGGCGTGCAAGGGAGCTGAGCAGAGAGCTCACTAATCAGTGCTCCCTCGCCAGCGCCGCCCGCCCGACCGGATTTTTAGTTAGCCGCCAGGCTAACAAGACATTTGCCTGGGCATTTGGGGGCGGCTTTTTTTGCCGTCCCCTGGAAAATGCCGCCCAAGGCAAATGCCTTGTTTGCCTCGCGGCTAATACGTCCCAGTGTGGCTTAGAGAGGTCAGAAGGTTAGCGTTACTTATTTCTTTGCATAGGGATTAGTGATGTCGTGAACATGAAATTTGCCGTTCGCGAACGGTGAACGCTAACTTCCGCAAATGTTCGCAAACGGGCGAACCCGGCGAACCGCCATAGACTTCAAAAGGCAGGCGAATTTTAAAACCCACAGGGACTCTTTCTGGCCACAATAGTGATGGGCCCCCACCCACCTGAGCGGTGGGTGGGGGCCCTAAACAAGAATAAGGGGGGACACCTAATGTCCCCCCCCCAGGCCCCCACCCCTGAGCAGTGGGTGGGGGCCCTAAACAAAAATTGGGGGGGACCTAATCCCCCCTGGCCCCACCCCTGAGCGGCGGGTGGGGGCCCTAAATACCAATAGAGGGGACCTAATGTCCTCCCCCCGGCCCCCACCCCTGAACGGCGGGTGGGGGCCCAAAATACCAATAGGGGGGTACCTATTGTCCTCACCGTCGGCCCCCAACCCATGAGCGGCGGGTGGGGGCCCTAAATACCAATAGGGGGGACTTATTGTCCTCCCCCCCGGCCCCCACCCATGAGCGGCGGGTGGGGGCCCTAAATACCAATAGGGGGGGACCTATTGTCCTCCCCCCCGGCCCCCACCCCTGAGCGGCGGGTGGGGGACCTAAATACCAATAGGGGGACCTATTGTCCTCCCTCCCAGCCCCACCCCTGAGCAGCGGGTGGGGGCCCTAAATGCCAATAGGGGGGGGGACCTATTGTCCTCCCCCCGGCCCCCACCCCTGAGCGGCGGGTGGGGGCCCTAAATACCAATGGGGGGGCTATTGTCCTCCTCCCTGGCCCCCACCCCTGAGCGGCAGGTGGCGGCCCTAAATACCAATAGGGGGGACACCTAATGTCCTCCCCCGGGCCCCCACCCGCCGCTCATGGGTGGGGGCCCTAAACACAAATTGGGGGGGACCTAATGTCCTCCCCCCTGGCCCCCACCCCTGAGCGGCGGGTGGGGGCCCTAAATACCAATAGGGGGGGACCTATTGTCCTCCCCCCCGGCCCCCACCCCTGAGCGGCGGGTGGGGGACCTAAATACCAATAGGGGGGGACCTATTGTCCTCCCTCCCAGCCCCACCCCTGAGCAGCAGGTGGGGGCCCTAAATGCCAATAGGGGGGGGACCTATTGTCCTCCCCCCGGCCCCCACCCCTGAGCGGTGGGTGGGGGCCCTAAATACCAATGGGGGGGCTATTGTCCTCCTCCCTGGCCCCCACCCCTGAGCGGCAGGTGGCGGCCCTAAATACCAATAGGGGGGACACCTAATGTCCTCCCCCGGGCCCCCACCCGCCGCTCATGGGTGGGGGCCCTAAACACAAATTGGGGGGGACCTAATGTCCTCCCCCCTGGCTGCCACCCCTGAGCGGCGGGTGGGGGCCCTAAATACCAATGGGGGGACCTATTGTCCTCCTCCCGGCCCCCACCCCTGAGCGGCGGGTGGGGGCCCTAAATACCAATAGGGGGGCCTAATGTCCTCCCCCCGGCCCCCACCCCCCACACCTGAGCGGCGGGTGGGGGCCCTAAATACCAAAAGGGGGGGACCTATTGTCCTCCCCCCGGCCCCCACCCCTGAGCGGCGGGTGGGGGCCCTAAATACCAATAGGGGGGGACCTATTGTCCTCCCTCCCAGCCCCACCCCTGAGCAGCGGGTGGGGGCCCTAAAAAAAATGTCCCCCCCAGATGACTAGGGGTCCTCAAATCCCTAGTCACCCCCTCCCCCCCAAAAAAATAATGTTCCCCCTACCTACCCCCCTCACCCTAAAAATAATGAGGGGGGAGTCAATAAAGCTAAAAATCTGTAAATAAATAAAAATAAACTTACCATTAGATGTCTTCTTTTTTCTAAAATCTTCTTTCTTCAGCCCCCAAAAAGGGCAAATAAAAAGCCAATATAACCGTCGCAAAAAAAAAATTAATCCTTATTCACCCTTCGAGGGCACGCCGCGTGCTGAGCTCCGCAGGGCGGGTCAAGGCTTATAAAGCCTTGCCATGCCCTGCAATTAGGCTTAGAACACTCTGATTGGTTGGTTTAAGCCAATCAGAGTGCTCTGTGTCATTTTACACAGCGTGGGAAAATTCCAAAGAACTTTCCCACGCTGTGTAAAATGACACAGAGCACTCTGATTGGGTGGATTTTAAGCGCGACGGTTATATTGGCTTTTTATTTGGCCTTTTTGGGCCTGAAGAAAGAAGATTTTAGAAAAAAGAAGACATCTAATGGTAAGTTTATTTTTATTTATTTACAGGATTTTAGCTTTATTGACTACCCCCTCATTATTTTTAGGGTGAGAGGGGTAGGTAGGGGGACCATTTTTTTTTGGGGGGGAGGGGGTGGCTAGGGGTTTGGGGACCCCTAGTCACCTGGCGGAGGGGGCATTTTATTTTAGGGCCCCCACCCGCCGCTCAGGGATGGGGACCGCGGGGGAGGACAATAGGTCCCCCATTGGTATTTAGGGCCCCCACCTGCCGCTCAGGGGTGGGGGCCGGGGGGAAGGACAATAGGTCCCCCCTATTGGTATTTAGGGCCCCCACCCGCCGCTCAGGGGTGGGGGCCGCGGGGGAGGACAATAGGTCCCCCCATTGGTATTTAGGGCCCCCACCTGCCGCTCAGGGGTGGGGGCTGGGGGGAGGACAATAGGTCCCCCCCTATTGGTATTTAGGGCCCCCACCTGCCGCTCAGGGGTGGGGGCCGGGGGGAGGACAATAGGTCCCTCCCCATTGGTATTTAGGGCCCCCACCGCTCAGGGGTGGGGGCCGAGTGGGAGGACAATAGGTCCCCCCCACTATTGGTATTTAGGGCACCCACCCACCGCTCAGGGAGGGGGGACCCTTTTTTTTTCTTTTTAACAGTGAGCAGCCACAGGCTTTAATAGACATGCCCCTACTGACGGCGAGTAGGGGCACAATTTACTAATACTAAGTAATTTTTACTTAGTATTAGTAAATTTGGCTGAAAGACCACAAAAAAATAGGGGGCGGACCGAACATCGCATATGTTCGCCATCCGTGGCAAACACGAACATGCTATGTTCGCCAGGAACTATTCGCCAACGAACCGTTCGGGACATCACTAATAGGGATGTGTTTGGGGAGCACTCAGTAAAAGAGAAAAGCTTGCTAGCATTATGTTATAGGTTGTAGTGGGACTATATGGGTCTGATAGAGCCAATAAGAAATTATACATAGCATTCAGGTCAAAACATAAAGTTATTGGGCATAGTTTGGCAGTTCATGGAGTTGGACACATGAGACACTTTTTCTTTGAAGAAGTGGCACATTTCAGCATGATTACCAGTGATTGCAAACCGTCTACTTTCACTGGAAATGACCCCTCTCATTCTGAGTAGCAATTACCAACCAATCAAGCTATGAAAGCAAACATTAGGTGTTTAAAGGGACACTACAGGCACCAAAACAACTTTAGCTTAATTAAGCAGTTTTGGTGTACATATCATGCTCCTGCAGTCTCACTGTTTAATTCTCTGCCAGTTAAATAACTTGTATGGCTAATCATGGCAGCAGCATGTATGGGTAGCTTTGCCCCTGAACCAAACAGGACAGGAAATAGATAACCAATTAATAGACTGTATTTATAAAAGGTCCATCTTCCTTCTATACCACAGTCTTTTTTCTGTCTTCAATCAGACAGATGGGAATTTACTTCTTTTTTCGGTCACCTTCCCATGTGCACATGGTAGAATGCACCAGGTAGAATTCAGCCTCTCTTCAATTGAAGAACCCAGTAAACAGCCTGTTATGTAGACAAGACTAACTAGATTAGGTTTAATTTACTATTGAACTACTATGTGCGAAATGTTTGTGGGCTGCAACCTGGAACTAATTCTGAATACATATTACTAGGTTTGGGGTAAGTATTTTCCTAAACCAAGTACCTTGATCCTGGTTGTCCCTCACCAGTTCTAATGTTTTCACTTTCTGAAGGAGAAGTCACATTTGTATTTGACCTTTTTAGATTATATTTATTTTTCTATTTATTTATTTATTTATTTATTATTTAGCCCCCAATGCCTTTGGTTGCTCTTATCTAGTTTCTTAGGTTTTGCAGGAACGTTTTTAAGCAGCCAGTGCCAGGAAAATCCATGGTTTTCTGATCTCATTCTAGAGAGCAGGCACAGTTTCCTTTGTGTCCTCTCCTCCAAATTGTGCATGCCCTCACTTTTACTGGGTTTTTTGATCTTTAATCTTAAATGACCACTATAGTGCCAGGAAAACAAACTTGTTTTCCTGGCACTATAGGGTCATTAGGTCCCCCCTACTCTCATGGCCCCCCTCCCACTGGGCTGAAGGGGTTTAAACCCCTTCAGGCACTTACCTTAATCCAGCGCCGGGCTCCCTTTGTGCTGGTGACCTCTTCTCCCCCTGCCAACATCAGCTCCGAATGCACATGCGCGGCAAGAGCTGCATGCGCATTCACCGCCCATAGAAAAGCATTACTCAATTTCTTTGAAACTGCTATGTTTTCAGCTGCAGGGTTAAAACTAGAGGGACCTGGCATCCAGACCACTTCATTGAGCTGAAGTTGTCTGGGTGCCTATAGTGATCCTTTAACTAGTTCAGTGAAGCCTGCTCAAGTCCTCTATTACCCTGTGGTTGTCCTTGATACCAATCCCTTCTTTGGGGTTAGCATTCTTGTTAATTATTCATCTTCATACAGATGGCTTCTGTAGGGGAGATCTCTGTACTCCGGTTGGGTACCTCCGCCAAGGAGCGCTTACTAGCTGGAACAGGGGAAAACCTCAGCGCATCAGCCCCAGTCGCCATGGCTTGACTGGGGTCCTCCTGGAACCTCTCTGTCCTGGAGCAGGATAGGGGACCAGTCCTATTCCCTCCCAGGGACTGGACAACACACAGTCCTGGAAGCTCTAGTCCTTTCAAGGACTTTCCCCACTGGATCCTCCGCGAGCTGGAACAAGGTGCCTAGCAGTGATTTGCCCTTCCCTTTCAATAACTAGACGAAACATATTTCTGGGAGTACAACTGATTTTAATGTATCCAAACACATCCTTTTTATACACAGACCCCACTAGGGGGTCTCCATTGTCTTCACCACATGCCACTCCCAGGAATATCTGGGCCTGGGAGATAATTGCGTTTTAAGACCGGAAAGCTAATAATCTCCTAGGAACTGAGGGGAAAACAAACATAAAAATACCCAAAGACATAATAAAAACATTAAAAAAAAACACAAATAATACACACTTAAATAGCCCTGATCTGAGCGCTCAAGTTCTCCAAATAGGGCTCAGATCCATGCAGTGTAGTGAAAACACCACCGTGTTAACATTCTGACCGGTCGCACATGTGGTCCTATGCCCAAAATAGTTCCAGGGCGTTTGGCGCTTATGCCAGTCAACTTTCAAGAACGCCTGCAGCCACAATACGGGGTGCACTGCCTGGCTCTTAAGTAGCGTTTGTTTCCCTAAGTCTCAGGCACCGTCCCCCAAAAAATGCTCTCATGGCGGAATTGTAAAGTGGTATAAAACCGCGAACCAAGTTGTCCGAGAACTGCACGGTCACCTCATGCCAAAAACAGTTTCATAACATTTGCGGCCAAGTCCTGCTGAGGTAACCGGGAACCCACGAAGTCCCATTCTTGAAATTAGTTCCATAGCGGTCGCGGCTAAGTACCGCTGGGACTATTCATGGGTTTGGTTCATGCGAACAGCCGCCAGAGAGCCAGCATTCGGTTCTTTTCACATGAAGAGAAAGTGCCGAACCAGGGGCACCCAGGGAAAGCTGTTAATGGTGGCTGGGCAGAGTAACTCCCAAATGGTGTCTCAGACCTAGACCATAGTCGGTGGGCAGGAGGCTGGCTTCTACACTCCTCGATGAGTCCGTGGCAAACATACGTGTGAAGGAGCGTTTGTCACAGCTTCCCTTTCTGCCTCTAGACACTCTGACACCAGAAAACACAGTTCAGCCAATAAAATATTTTTTTATTCAATTGGGGGAAGATAAAAGAGAGCCATTTATTTATTGCCAGTTTGGCAATATTCTAAATAAGCATGACATTTCCACAGAAAGTTCCTAAAACTGCTGTCGTTTTGCAGAGGGGGCAGTGTGCTTCTAAATTATCATTTTTTTCCTCCTGCTCAATGAGGAAAAGTTGTATCCTGTTTTCATACTTCAGCTGGTCGGAAATCATTGCTAGTCCCTAAATTTTTTTTGTAGGAACATTACAAGAAGCCAAGCTGCCTCCACCTTCTAGAAAGGCCTCACCAAATTCCCTGGAAGCCTGGGGGCAGCAAAAAGCTCACAGCAAGCCTAGCAGAAGCCACGTGCCCTCCTAAAGCCCTGCTGCAGCCTGCATCTGACCTCCAGAGGCACATCAGACAAGGGCTAGTGTCAGATATCTTAACTAAAATCTAGTTGAAGCTCTCTCTCCTCCTCTCTGTCTCTTCCCATTCTGTTTCTTTTTCCTTCTTTGGTTCTCCTACTCTCAGTGTGTGTCCCTCTCTCTCTGTCTCTCTTCCTCTTTTTCTATCACCCTTGCTGTTCTCTCTATGTGACTCTATGTCTCTCTCATTGCCTTATTCTCCTGGCTCTACCTATCCCTTTTTGTCTCTCTTCCCCTGCCTGTCTATTTTACTCTGTGTGCTCCCTCCCTTCTCTCTCTCTCTCTCTGAACCTCTGCTTTACCATACCAGCTCAAGCAGCGTGTGTACCTGGCAGAGTGTTAACAATATTATGATATAAAAGCACTTAAATAATAGCACTTCAATGTAACTAATTAGGTCTTATAGCAACATTATAATTAATTTGTTTGTAAGTGTAAATATGGCTAAAGTTATTTTTCTATTTTTTATTTATTTAATGGTAATTTATATGGGCTAGTATGCTAATTAATGGTATCACTAAATACAATTAAAACATATATGTACTAAGCCACTCACTCAAAAATAAATATCTCAATAGTAGAACTTAACAATTTCTCTCATTAGACCCTTTCATTACACAAAGCAGAGGAGACTAAAATGGCATATAATAATACTAATTAGAGGTTATGCCTGTCTTTCTTTGTTAATAAAATTAATTAATTAGTCATCAGTATGACAAAGAATGGTGTTAACAAAGCAAATACATTAATTGCAAATGTTGATGAAAAAGGTCATTTGATTAATATAATAAATCTAAAACTTATTTACACATCAGGATTGCTAATTTTAATTCTTGTTGGATCAATTCAACCTTAGGAAAAAATAAAATACTATTGAATTGACTAAGGATAATCTCTGTGATTTACTAGTTTAGATAATCCCAAAGGGCATGTACTAAGTATGTTGAATATCCCCTTGGATAAAACAGTATTTTATTTTCCCTAAGGTTGAATTGATCCAATTGGAATTAAAATCATCAATCCTGATGTGTAAATAAGATTTAGATTTATTCACTTTCAAGATATCCGTGGTTATATGGAACCTGATTAGTAGATAGAATGACTGAGGAGTGTTGCCTTTCAGGTTCTTAAGACTGACTCGGGACCAACCCTCGGCGAGAGTGTTTTTTTTTTTTTTTCTTCCCCTCTGTCTAGGTTTCGTTAATATAAGGCTAGGGTAAGTTGGGAAATTCAGGGAAATGCAGAAATATATAAGGAAGGGACTTAAAACTAAGAGGAATGAGAAAAGGTGAACTGAGGGAGAAAGGGAGAAGAAGAAGTAGGAAGGAAAGAGAAAAAAAAAGGAAAGGGCCCTTAGAATCTGTTACATATATTTATCTTCATCCTCTTTGAAATGAAAATTGCCAAATTATGATTGAACTGTAATAATTTTATACATACCCTATGTCATTTTATTCTTATTGTGTAAATGTTGAATGTTTAATTTATGCTTTCTTATCTGTTTGTAATAATGCATGTAAAAAAAAAAGAGAAAAGAAAAGGAAACTTTTCAATAAAGATTATATAAAAAAAAAGATTTAGATTTATTATATTAATCAAATGACCCTTTTCATCAACATTTGCAATTAATGTATTTGCATCAGTAAATGACCACTAATATCACCCACACCACTAAATCCAAATGAAGTGGTATGGGTGCATTGGTCCTGTCACTTTAACCCTTCCATGTAAAACATTGCCGTTTTGTTAAAACAGCAATGTTTATATGGATGGGTTAAATGCACCTCTAGTGGCTGTCTGGAAGCACTTTCGGCTCCATAGCCAAGTTAAATTTGTCCATTTAGTCAGATGATCTCATAAAGACATTTTGCCACGTATGTTTTACCAGGATGGATACATTGAGATTTCTCTCGTTTTCAAGTATGTCCTGGGTACACAAAACATTGCATTGTTACAACAGGGTACAATATTAAAAAAAAATACAATTTACAAAAATATGGACCTAGGACATACTTGAAAACGAGAGGAACCTCAATGTCTCTTTCCTGAGAAACTTATACCAAATAAGTTGTGGTGGGGAAAAAGTGTGAAATGAAAACCCCTTCCACCTGAAATAAGTGGATAGTTAATGCAATGTTAAACACAAATACACACACCAGGCAAGTCATAAGACTTGCTTTTACCACAGAAATCTCCAGTATATATATATATATATATATATATATATATATATATATATATATATATATATATATATATATATATATATATATATATATATAAAAAATGTAACACATACCATGTGATAAATATATAAAACTATGACAGGTGCATTATGTGCTGATGTATATTGCCATAGATCTCTTAAAATATTTTAGATTGAATGTATGCGCAATAGCCTCTCAATGTTTCCTTATTGGGAAACGTTTGATTTGCTATGATCATAAATCTTGACGATCTCAGCCAAGAAAGATGAGCAACTGTGGCAAGACCAGCATTGTGAGGGAGTAATGGTAAGTTAAACTACCTTTAAGACCCAATAAAAAGAAAGGTATAAACAATATACCAGCGAGTGGAGTGCTATAATGAATATAGATATAAATAATGAGGGGGTATACTCACCCCTCCAACATAGTTATACAATGTGTCCAAATCTACATACAAAGTAAAACAACAAAAAAAGAGAATATAGTGCAGATGGTTTACAAAAATAAAAAATGAATAATAGTAGCAATTGGTTGAAACCACTTACGTGGGTTGGAGCCTATAAGCTATTGGCTCCATAAGTAACTCCTTTTTGCTCTTGAGGCAGCAACACACCCCTTTATCCCAAACGATGTTTCCCGAAGATATGGAACAAGCAGAGAGAAAAAACCTCATAGGTGGTATTGTACAGATAGTGTATACAATATAGTGAGATAGTAATGATTATGCTCACCTTAGACAGAGCCTTGAATTCCTGGCTCTGAGGTTTGTTGGCAATATGCTAATTTATTGGGATATGCATTCCCCACATAGTGTTCCTGGAGGCTAGAAAGGACTATATGGACTAATATAAAAAAATATTGATTTATTGTAGAGATAAAAAATAATAATAAAAACAATACTAGACTTCTCAAAAGCATATAAGCAAAATGAAAGAAAGTTCAAGTATAAAAGTCCAAACTCCAGCTAAACGCGTTTCACTCTTGGATGAGCTTCCTCAGTAGCTGTGAAGTAGCCTCAGGAATCTTCCACTGAAAAAATAAAAATAGTGGTGTGATGGGGATAAACTCAATATACAAAATATGTAAAAATATATAAAATTCTTCTTCAAAAATAAATCTGAAAATAATCATGTAGACACATAATAGTGCAGCTCTATTATGTGTCTCTATGATTATTTTAAGATTTGTTTTTGAAGAAGAATTTTGTTGAGTATTATCCCCAGCGCAACACTATTTTTGCAATTTAACTTTTTTGTGTGTCACTTGGATGTGAGTGCTTCTGGTATAATACACTTTTATTTTAGTGTACTTTGAGTACATATACATTGTAATATTGATGGAAGCACTTTTTTCCACTGTTTGGTCACATATTTAGGTAATCATATTTGTCTGTTTAACCTGTATGTGTGCGAACATTAGGTAATCATATTTGTCTGTTTAACCTGTATGTGTGCGAACACTGAGCTGGCTAAATCTTTGTGCAGGTATTCACACATTTTGATACATTTATTTGTGTACATTTGATGGTATATTTTGGTGACTTTTGTGCTTTATCGATGCCAACTACCAGAATAAAAATGTTGCAGTAACTTTTCATACTTTAACATTTTTTATATATTTTGCTTTGGATTATAAACTGTGAGGGTGATTTATTTTTACATATATTTTTATATAGATATATTATATGTATTCAGTTTGTGTGCTATGATGCTTTTCAGTATTTTTAGGTATATTCACTAAATGTCAAATTGTGGATATTTGAACTTACATGCAAAATAAGAGAGTAAATGAGATAAATTGCAAGCTGACTATCTATTCAATAAACAGAGCCCCACATCACTTAGTTTCAGATCTGGTAATTAACAATATGAAAATCAGTAAATTATTTTTTGTTTCTGTTTCTAAAATGTGCTAGACTTGCTAATGTTCTAAATGGATGTACACATAAAGATTGGAAATAACTGCAAAGAAATATTTTTTATTCATACAAAGTTTTAATTTTCACATGATTCAACTACTGTAAAAAATAAAATAGCATAATTCAAAATGTTCCGTGGAAACTCTACAAATATCCACAAAGTCTAATAAACATAAGATCTCTATTATAGTCTTTCACTGACCTCTTCAAAAATGTAATCAATTTTAGGTTTCATCAAATATTTTGTCGAGCTTCCTTCGAAGTCCATTATAGTAAAGACGAGTAATTAATTTCTCACCCTCATTCTCCACTAACCTCAAACTGCTGAAATTTCAATTTCAGAGACACACATTAAATGCAAATTTCCTTCATAAAATTTAAAAATACTAGCAAAAGGACACAGCAGAGATAATTCAAAATCATTTTCAGTTTTATTAATGCACATTAAGGGGTTTAGAGGTGAAAATCTTCATTTTATGCCGTAGGAGGGATACGAGCGCAAATGTGGTTCTGGGTTTTAAAAGAGTCCAAGGTCACATTTTTCATACTGGCTAACAGTTCACATAGACTAAAGAAATACAGGTTGAATCATACAAAAAGACAAACAAACTCAATAGGAATTAAGAGTAAAGAAATGTTGCCACTTGGTGTTGCCTGAAGTCCACAGAACACACATAGTATCTGTCTTCAGTACAGTTGTTTTGTTGGTTTGATAGTTCTAGATTAAGGTGCTTCCTAAGATTCCGCAGTCCTATTTTTCTTCTGATATTCTTCCAGTTCATTTTTCCTGTTAATCGCTGTTTGCAAATCTTGCTTAATAACCTGAATTTGTTTTTCCAATTCATTGAGTTCCTGCATTACGGAGTTCCTAGGTATATTAAGAGATTCAGCTTTTCCGTTGGTGGTAAGTAATTTGGGGGGTTCTCTCCTTAATTGAGGCAGAGGCAAATCTTGCTGGTGTCTAAAGCTCAATTCATTATGTGCTTCCTTAAATATATATTTCCTTCTGTTGCAACTGCTTTGGTTATATGTATTCCACACTCTAGGCTGGCTATTTCCTGTATTACACCTATGAAGAAGAAAAATAAAACACCTATACATTTACTAAACAGACCTTGAATGCACAGATTTTTAAAAGTTACAACAACATGTTAAATATAATATTCAGATATTTTGGAAAAATTATTTACCTACTGCTCATTATATATCCAATATCATGTACAACAAAATTAGAAACTGACCCCCAATTCTAATACAGCAAACCAATTTTTTTTTTTTGTAAAAACAAAAAAATGCTAAGTTGAACTGGAGGGCTAACTAGAGCAGCATTTCATATTTGAAATAAACATTGGTAAGTTTCCTAACAGTGTGCAAGAATACAGCACTGGTGTGGGCTCTTGGCAGATAAAGCACCAGGAGCTTAAAATAATCCACTGGATGGTCATGGTAGAGGCTGCAAGGGACAGCCTTATGTAAGTAAAACGTACCTTCCACCAGGAAACCGCACAGCATTAGGCAATGTCACCATCGACGGTCTTAGCAAAATATGCAAAGACCCCAAAAGTTGACAGAGCCACTTTAAGATTTTGTAAGTGTATCAACATGTCTTGTACTACTTGATAGTCTCATATTGTTGACTACAGATAAGTTTGTTCTTTATTTATCATTACTTGTGTCTTGCTCCTTTTACCTAGTTTCTCTTGCAGATTCCATATGTATATATTTCTCTACATTGTCAACTTATGATGTGCAGTGAGGGCATAACCACTTCATATTTGATGTTAGCTGGATATGACTCCATAAGCTGAACATCATTTAGAATTTCATCCTTCATTTTTTATTTAACAATGTCAAGTTCAATGCCTGTGGTTTAGTCATTAGATTTCACCAATGGCTAATCGTATCTTTTTTTTTCAATAAAACCTTGCTGTATGCCTTTAGGATTTGTACTTTTATTAATGCCCCATAGACATATACTCTTACTTACAATTGTGTTTCATCTTCAATAGATTTTGTTTTTAAAAATATGTCTTTTGTAAAGTAAAAAGCTTTAAAAACACTAAGCAAAAAAACAGTAATTAATTTATTAAGTCAAACAGAATGTGCTGATGTGGAGTAACCTTCCAAAAAATATCAAATATGCCACCAGTCTAATGTCACTGAAACATCTACCTCAATATATATCTATAAGCAAAGATAGCTGCAATAATTGTTAAGTTGCCTTATATATCCTATGTAAAAGGTTTAAAACTGTAGTTTCCTAGTATATTTTATACTCTGAACCACTTGGATTTTGGTAAGGCATTTAATACAGTTCCACACAAAGGGTTACTGTACTAATTAAAAATGTGCAATTTGGGTGAAAGCATCATGGTAGTTGTAGTTCTACAACATCTGGGGATCTACCTTTTGGGCAGCCTTGCCCAAAATGGTACTGAGCTAGAGAAAACAATAAATGAGAAGGACTTGGGATAGTCAACAGAAAAGGCAACAATGTGAAATGACAGTCATTGGTTGATAAGGCCAGTAAGGTATTGTCATGCATAAAAATGGGTATTAATTAAAGGGCCAAAAATTTAATTTTGCCTTTCTATTACTCAATGTTGAGAAGCAGCCTTACATTTGTGGTTTAGTTGTGGGCCATTATTATAGAATGATTTTATGGATTTTAAGTAAAAAAAATAGTGTAGAGAGGGCTACAAAAATTGATAAAGGAAGTGGAAGATGTTTGTTATGAAGAAGGTCTAGAAAACTTGAACTTTAGAAAAAGACATCTCAGAGGGTATGTGATAAAATTATGCAAATATAAACAAGGTCAGTATAAACAGCTTTTTTTGGCAAACTCTTCATTAAAGAATTGTTCAGAGTACTACAACCCACACATTTTGTCTTCAAGAGCACAGATTTTGACTATAGCAGAGAAAGAGTTCTTTACATTAACCCCTTAAGACCGCAGCCAAATGTACAAGTTGTGAACGAAACAAAATGTAAACAAAACCTGGCATTTGCGCTATATGTCTGTCCAACCGTAATTCACCTCTTTCATATTAAATGCACCCCCCCTTATTATATATCATTTTATTCAGGGGAAACAGGGCTTTCATTTAATATCAAATATTTAGCTATGAAACATAATTTAATATGAAAAAAATGGGAGAAAATAAGATTTTATTTTTATTGTTTTAGTTCTACATGACATTTTAACTGTCAATGTCATAATACTGTCTGCTTTTACTGCAATAAAATACACATATTTGTATTCCGCAAAGTCTCACGTGTAAAACAGTACCCCCTATGTACAGGTTTTATGGTGTTTTGGGAAGTTACAGGGTCAAATATAGCGTGTTACATTTGAAATTGAAATTCGCCAGATTGGTTATGTTGCCTTTGAGACTGTATAGTAGCCCAGGAAATAAATTTACACCCATAATGGCATACCATTTGCAATAGTAGACGACCCAAGGTATTGCTAATGGTGTATGTCCAGTCTTTTTTAGTAGCCATTTGGTCACAAACACTGGCCAAAGTTAGCGTTAGTATTTGTTTGTGTGTGAAAAATGCAAAAAACGCCAATTTTGGCCAGTGTTTGTGACTAAGTGGCTACTAAAAAAGACTGGACATACCCCATTTGCAATACCTTGGGTTGTCTACTATTGCAAATAGTATGCCATTATAGGGGTAATTTTCATTCTTGGGCTACCATAGGGTCATAAAGGCAACGTAAGCAATCTGGCAAATTTTAATGTGAAAAAAATGAAACAGAAGCCTTATATTTGACGCTGTAATTTTTGAAAATATTTGTGTTTCAAAACAGTAAAAAGTATTGCAGCAATAATATCGTCCGTGTAAGTGCTGTTTGTGCGTGAAAAAATGCAAAAAACGTCACTTTTACTGGCGATATCATCGTTGTAATACATTTTACTGTTTTGAAACACTAATATTTGTGTTCAGCGAAGTCTCCCGAGTAAAACAGTACCCCCCATGTACAGGTTTTATGGTGTCTTGGAAAGTTATAGGGTTAAATATAGTGCTAGCAAATTAAATTCCCTATACTTTCGGCATGGGTTGTCAGGCAGGTCCCGCTAATTGTAATTAATTAGGATACCTAATTATGTAAAATTATTACATAAATATATGTGTAGAATTAATATATTTATATATATATACAAGAAACCAAGAGGGCTGCACTCACCTAAACATGCATACATTATAGGGCGCTGCTGGGGCCAAAATATACAAAATACAGAATCCAGCGCACTCGCTTATTAACTAAACAATGCTTTTTAAATCTTAGAGATTGTAATAGTTTTATTTAAAAGCACCTCACCTAGGCAAAAAATGATGGGGGTTTAGTTACATTATATGATCATACATTGCATAAGCCTGCCAACTACGTCAAAGTACCCCATATTCGGCAGGTCCTATCCTAATAGCAGCCTAATGCTTGCTCTTATGAGATTAATCCACTTACTTGGTTTTGCACCCCTCCCTGTTACAGGTGCCTCATTCCAGGACCCTATTTAGCCCTGACTTGCAGAGAGTCCCAGTAAGGAAGTATTTCCCAAGTAAGTGGATTAATCTCATAAGAGCAAGCATTAGGCTGCTAGGATAGGCTTATGCAATGTATGATCATATAATGTAACTAAACCCCCATCATTTTTTGCCTAGGTGAGGTGTTTTTAAATAAAACTATTACAATCTCTAAGATTTAAAAAGCATTGTTTAGTTAATAAGCGAGTGCGCTGGATTCTGTATTTTGTATATTTTGGCCCCAGCAGCACCCTATAATGTATGCATGTTTAGGTGAGTGCAGCCCTCTTGGTTTCTTTTATATATTTGGGAGTCCCAGGCCAACTCCTTGGTTTTGCACCCCTCCCTGTTACAGGTGCCTCATTCCAGGACCCTATTTAGCCTTGACTTGCAGAGAGTCCCAGTAAGGAAGTATTTCCCAAGTAAGTGGATTAATCTCATAAGAGCAAGCATTAGGCTGCTATTAGGATAGGACCTGCCGGATATGGGGTACTTTGACGTAGTTGGCAGGCTTATGCAATGTATGATCATATAATGTAACTAAACCCCCATCATTTTTTGCCTAGGTGAGGTGTTTTTAAATAAAACTATTACAATCTCTAAGATTTAAAAAGCATTGTTTAGTTAATAAGTGAGTGCGCTGGATTCTGTATTTTGTATATATATATACATATGTGTATATATACGTATATATATATATATATATATATATATATATATAATTTTTTCAACTATTTTTATTTATATATAGGTATATATAGTGATATATACGTATATATTTATGTATATATATTATTTTGTTATATGTGTATTTTGATATAAATATATATATATATTAATATAACAATACAGTTAGAACGAAATAAAACACATCTATATATTTTTTTATTTTTTTATGTATTTACATATTTATTTTTATATTATATATAAATATATATATATAACAATAATTATATATATATATATTTAATCAGTATCAGTCTACGTGTAATTTGATATTAATAATATATATAATTATATATATATTAATATTAAAATACACCTAGACAGTGTATGTGTATGTGTGTATATGTGTATATATATATATACTTAGATCATATATATATATATATATAATATATATATGATCTAAGTATATATATATATATTTTTTTTACACCTATTTTAAGTTATTTGAATTAGATTTTCAGCCAGCAGGGGGACTAACTGTCATTACAGTTAGTCCCCCTGCTGGCATTGCTGCAGCCAGCTATCCCGGCCATGTGATTGTGAGGTCCTCGCAAGGACCTCACTCTCACATGGCCCGAGGGGGCTGAAGAGGGCAGACGTGCCACGGGGGGCTCCCTGGGAGTAAGGGTAAGTAAAAAAAAAACGGAGGGCGTACTATTACTACTACTATTAATAGTACGCCCTGCGGTCTTAAGGGGTTAATAACAAAGATGTGACATTCTCTGTCTAAGCAGGCCGTTGTATCAGATTTAGTACAGATTTTTCAACAACCTCTGGACTTTTTGTTTTTACAAATGGAATATTCACAGTAGTGATGTCGCGAACATGAAATTTTCCGTTCGCGAAAGCGAACTTCCGCAAATGTTCGTGAACGGGCGAACCCGGCGAACCGCCATAGACTTCAATAGGCAGGCAAATTTTAAAACCCACAGGGACTCTTTCTGGCCACAATAGTGCTGGAAAAGTTGTCTCAAGGGGATTAACACCTGGACTGTGGCATGCCGGAGGGGGATCCATGGCAAAACTCCCATGGGAAATTACATAGTTGATGCAGAGTCTGGTTTTAATCCATAAAGGGCATAAATCACCTAACATTCCTAAATTGTTTGGAATAATGTGCTTTAAAACATCAGGTATGATGTTGTATTGATCAGGTAGTGTAAGGGTTATGCCCGCTATACAGTGACAGACCAAACTCCCCGTTTAACGCACCGCAAACAACTGCAAACAGTCCATTTGCACAACCGCAAACTCTCCATTTGAACAAGGTTGGATACCAAGCTAGCCATGTCCTGTTCCTTGTCCTCAGTGATGTCATTGAAGGTCTCTTCATCCACCCAGCCACGTACAACACCAAGGGTACCCGAAAGGTGACAACAAGACCCCTGTACTTTTTTTTTAAAATGTACACTACTGTTACACCAGATATGAGTTGCACTGGTGTGACACTGTGCCCTGGCAGGCCCTGAAACGCACACGTGTGAAGGAAACTGACTGCTATTATATTACAGTCAAAAAAGTTTTTTTTTTTTTTGTTTTTTTTAAATGCAAGCTATTGTGACACCAGATATGAGTGGTGGCACTGGGACCACCTTAAAAATATTGGATATCGCTAAAAATTATGATCACTATATACTTTCTCTACAAAACTCTAAAACGAACCAAACTACTCATCCATCCGTTATACCACTTTATCCCACCTAGAACTAGTGCCCAGTTAAAATACTTGACTCTTACTTACCCACACTCAGTCATGCCACACACATTTCACCACTACTCTCACTGAATCCCTCTGACTACGGCTAAATTCATCTTCCACATCAGAACACTACTCCTAAGATTGGGTTGTATCCATGTCTCGGGTCTTTCATTTAGAATAGGGGCAGCTTTGGTCTCCTTCAACACTGACACTCCAGTGCATATTATTAAAAGATTGGGCAGATGGAAATCCTCAGTCTACAACCGATATATTTGTCATCCAGAGAAAGAAATGAGGAAAGCTTTTAAAAGTTTGGCTTTGTAAATTTGATGCAATAAGTGTGTTTTTCTTTAATACCTTTTCACCCTCTTTGCATGAACCCGATTTACATATATTACTAAAATGTTTCTTAACATATATATTATATTATTCACTCAGTCACTCTCTGGGCCGGCCTAAGACATCATGCTGCCTAGGTCCAACGATAAATGACTATGGGGGATAATGTATAATAAACACAGGTTACTGGCTATGTGGGGGATAATGTATAATAAACACAGGTTACTGGCTATGGGAGGATAATGTATAATAAACACAGGTTACGGGCTATGGGGGGGATAATGTACAATAAGCACAGGTTACTGGCAATGGGGGGATAATGTATAATAAACACAGGTTACTGGCTATGTGAGGGATAATGTATAATAAACAAAGGTTACTGGCTATGGGAGGATAATGTATAATGAACACAGGTTACTGGCTATGGGAGGGATAATGTATAATAAACACAGGTTACTGGCTATGGGGAGGATAATGTATAATAAACACAGGTTACTGGCTATGGGGGGGTAATATATAATAAACACAGGTTACTGGCTATGGGAGGGATAATGTATAATAAACACAGGTTACTGGCTATGGAGGGATAATGTATAATAAACACAGGTTACTGGCTATGGGAGGATAATGTATAATAAACACAGGTTACTGGCTATGGAGGGATAATGTATAATAAACACAGGTTACTGGCTATGAGGAGGATAATGTATAATAAACACAGGTTACTGGCTATGGCGGGATAATGTATAATAAACACAGGTTACTGGTTGTGGGGGGATAATGTATAATAAACACAGGTTACTGGTTGTGGGAGGATAATGTATAATAAACACAGGTTACTGGCTATGGAGGATAATGTATAATAAACAAAAAAAAATAATAATAAAAAAATAAAAAAAATGAATGCAGCTTCAGAATTAATCTAAATTGTATGCTGTCTAGGAGGTGGGAGGGTCTGCTGCTGATTGGCTGGAATGTGTCGGCTGACTTTGAGGTACAGGGTCAAAGTTTACTCAATGATGACGAATAGGGGGCAGACCGAACATCGCACATGTTCGCCATCCGTGGCGAACGCCAACACGCTATGTTCGCCAGGAACTATTCGCCAGCGAACCGTTCGGGACATCACTAATTCACAGATATATTAGTTCATTTGTGTGATAATGGCTTGTTGATCTAAAGAGATGTATTACTGCCACTTTGGAATAAAGAAGGGTTTTTCTTGAATTTTTTGGAAACATTTTAAATATTTTTTACTTCTTCTGAATCAACAGTAATGGCAGATATGTGATGAGCTGAAACTGAGGGAGTCAAGAGGTGTGATTTGCGATTGTAAAGTATTTTACTATTTATTTTTTATTGCTTATTTGGTAATTAAATTGCTTTTACCATTTGATTCATTTTTATTTATTTATATAATATTTTATTTTGGTCCTACTTTTTCTTTTATCTTGAACATCATAATCATCCTGAAAAAAAATGCTGAAATTACTGCACCTTATCCACTTGTCCTTGCATATCCCAGGTGGGGATTGTACTGCCCTCCCTGTTACCACAAGCATGTGTATGCTCTTTTAAATGAAAGTACATTTCACTGAAATGTTAGAGCTATATTTCCACTTCAAATAGGGTTCACTATTATTTAGTATTTCTATTTTTATGCATATTGAAAAAATATGGAAGAACACTCACCAAAAGGAATATGGGTGAGCGGGATTATACCATTTCATGCTTTGACTAAGCTGACTTTGAAACTCTTTGTTTCTGAGTGTATTATCTTATTTTAATTTACCCTTTGGTTGTTTTATGGGATTACATGATTGGATTCCTCTCTACTTTTATATTTCATATGAGTCACGCATGTTGTGAAGGTGTCACTATATACCGGTGATCCCAAAAAGATTCTTAGTGTTTATATATTACATATCCAATGACAAGGATTGTATTGTCAGATGATGTTACATGAGAGTTTATATATAGCTCCTTGTTGAATCCGCATAATTTGGTGAACACACTACAAAACCTGCTGTACTTCACCTCCCCTATCAAGAATTCTGCTATCAATTGAATTTAGGACTACGCTGTAAATACTATTTTACTACTTTTTATTATTAGTGCTGTTTAACATCTCTACAGAAACATTTGACACAGCCTGTTTTTATCTCTACCTTTTCTATTCTCTTGGATAGTTGGGGTATACAAATTCCAGTGTTTGCTGCCAACGTTTTTTTCCTTTCCCTTATTAATTATTAAGGTTATTAATTATTAAGGTTGTTTTTTTTTTCATGAAATTTTGATGTGAGTTAAATAATCACGTGTTATGAAAGCTTTTGAATCTTAGAGTAACAGTTTGAGTTTTAAGCATCCTCTGTTATACCACCTCTCCATTATAATCCACATCAGGAGGGAGCTTTTATATCCATGGATTTTTTTGTTAATGGGCTAAAAGGTGATGTGGCGAAACCAACCTTGCCACTGGGCATTGGAAAAGCCTGTTTGCCCGCCTCCTGCCTGCTGACTATGGCCCCTGGGAGATTTGGCCCTTTAAATACAGTATTTGGGCATATTGTATTTTATTATGCTGCTGCTGGCCCTTTAAGAACCATCTGGGGACATACTGTGACTTTTGGGAACAATGCCCCTTTAAGACTATGGCCCCTGGAAGATATTGCCTGTAAAAGGCTATTTTAGTAGATTGGATTTAAAAGACTTGCTGCCCCTTTAAATTGTATTGGAACAGTTCTGCTTGACCTCAGAACGAAGTTTCGTCTCGTTATTGGGGGAATTGGATTGTATGCTGATTGCCAGGAGTGTAAGCTGATTGTATGCTTTTCCTGTTCAGCTGTTTACAGGATTCATATGCTTGAGAGCATTCGTATGCTTCTCCGGTTCGGTTGTTGTGGTTTCTGCTGCAGTGCTAGGAGACCTCAGGAAGCGCTAGGAGCATCCATCAACGGAGGTACCCAGTCGGGGTGCCAGGTGATCCGTTACATTGGTGGAAGCGGTGGGATGGCATCCTAGTGCGAGGTAAAGCAGCTCAGAGACACCGTTCGTGTATTTACAAATTAAGGGCGATGCTAGTGTTCATACAGCGTCCCTGTCTACAGAAAGATTTGGGAAAATGGGGTTCGTGGACCCCTGGGCAGCACACACACCTGAGGAAGAGAGTGAATTAGAATGGAGAGATATTGCCTGGAAAGAATTATGGTATGATGCCCTGGAGGAAGTCCAGTATCAACGGCAGCAGCGCCTTCCTGGTGTCGCATACCAGTTGGAGGAACAAATGGCATGGCGAATGCCACTTCTGGGAGACCAACCCGGAGGGGAGCAGGTAAGACAACTTGAGTACCTCGTGGAAAGGGAACTGAGCCTGGACACCTCATACCGAGTACTGTGGTGGTGCACTGTCCAGCCAGAGACGTGGAGGGCAGAGGGCATCCAGCCAGAGGGGGAGAACTACACTAGCCCTGGCCTGTTGTGGAAGGCCTTAGCGGAAGACGTCCACTTTGGCAGTCCAGCAGAGTCACGGTACTGGGCTATGTTGCATTACCGGGGTGAGATGTTACAGGGCCCGAGATCTATTGGACTGGGAGAAGACCTCCGTCGTTTCGCTGCCATGAAACGAGAGCTGGAGATGGACTATGTGGAACTACTTAATTCATGCCAGCCGCAGAGCATGGATGCAGAACGGGAAAACTGGGTGGCGGACCCAGACCTGCTAGCCTACAGCTGGGAAAACGCGGCAGAGATACCCCCTGCTTCACTACCAGCTGCAGAAGTAGGGGACCTCATAGACTGGTCCTGAAGAGACCCACAGATGGCAGGTGGAGATGGGGCTGCGGTCTCTCTACCGGCCCTACAGGGATGCTGGGCAGTCGGCCCAGATCCCCAGCAGCAGAGTACATTACAGGGAGGAGAGACCATCGGTTTCACTCCCCAGTGGCAGAGCGCATTATTGGAAGGGGAGACAGTCGGCCCCCCTCTCCACCAGCAAGGAGAGTGTCAGGGAGAGGAGCCTGTTACCCCCTCTCCCCAGCGGCTGAAAGTGTGTAAGGGAGAGGAGCTGGTTACCCCCTCTCCCCAGCGGCAGCGTAGCCCGCCAAGGGGAGACACTAAGGCCCCCACCAGCACAGATGGGACCGTGGTCTCTGCGCTCAAGCTACAGGGAGTACGGACAGTCAGGCCTGCTCCCCAGTGGCAGAGTATTCTACCAGGAGGGGAGAGCCTCGTTCCCCCTCCCCAGCGGCCGCCTAGCCCACCAAGGGGAGATGATAAGCCCCACATTGGTGCAGATAGGATTGTGGTCTCTGTGCCCAAACCACAGGGGGTAGGGACAGTCGGTCCTGTCCCCCAGCAGCAGGGCTGTATATCCAAAGGGGAGACAGCCTGTCTTCCCCTCCAGCAGCAACACCAGGTCCAGAGGGAGGAGCCTACAAACCCTTCTCCTCAGCTGGGCTCCAACCAGTACCGCTGGTCTCTGCCCACTCAGCAACCCACCGGAGGGCTATTACTCCCCAGACCCATGGTGGAGCCCCTGGACATGGACAAGCTACCCACTACCCCAGGTGCAGTAACTTTTCATTGTGGGTGGGCTGCACTACTGACTATGTTTTGTGGGTGGGTTGCTGGACTAACCAAGGCACTGACCAATAGGAGGCCAGATACCTTGTTAGTCATTTTGGGAAAGGGGAGAAATGTGGCAAAACCAACCTCGCCACTGGGCATTGGAGAAGCCTGTTTGCCCGCCTCCTGCATGCTGACTATGGCCCCTGGGAGATTTGGCCCTTTAAATACAGTATTCGCGCACATTGTATTTTATTATGCTGCTGCTTGCCCTTTAAGAACCATCTGGGGACATACTGTGACTTTTGGGAACAATGCCCCTTTAAGACTATGGCCCCTGGAAGATATTGCCTGTTAAAGACTATTTTAGCAGATTGGATTTTAAAAGACTTGCTGCCCCTTTAAATTGTATTGGAGCAGTTCTGCTTGACCTCAAAACGAAGTTTCGTCTCGTTATTGGGGGAATTGGATTGTATGCTGATTGCCAGGAGTGTAAGCTGATTGTATGCTTTTCCTGTTCAGCTGTTTACAGGATTCATATGCTTGAGAGCATTTGTATGCTTCTCCGGTTCGGTGGTTGTGGTGTCTGCTGCAGTGCTTGGAGTCCTTCAACGGAGGTACCCAGTCGGGGTGCCAGGTGATCCGTTACAGATGACAAATTAAGGTCAGAGTATTTGTGATTTGATATCCTTCTGAGTGGGAAGATGAAGCAAAAATTTTAATTATACTACTTAATAAAACTGTATTCGGATTATTGAGCAATGTCTGAGAGGCTGAGAGCTAACAGCATACATGATTTTATTTAATTCATTAAAAAAAAATTTCATAAAATGAGGCTCCACTCCACTTCCTCCAACAAAGCCTTCCTTTTCCTAGAGTGGAGCTGCATTAAAGGATCACTCTAGTGCCAGGAAAACATACTTGTTTTCCTGGCACTAGAGTGCCCTGAGGGTGCCCCCACCCTCAGGGTCCCCCTCCCGCCCGGCTCTGGAAAGGGGAAAAGGGGTAAAACTTACCTTTTTCCAGCGCTGGGCGGGGAGCTCTCCTCCTCCTCACCGCCTCCTCTCTGCCCTGTCGGCTGAATGCGCACGCGCGGCAAGAGCTGCGCGCGCATTCAGCCGGTCGCATAGGAAAGCATTTACAATGCTTTCCTATGGACGCTTGCGTGCTCTCACTGTGATTTTCACAGTGAGAATCACGCAAGCGCCTCTAACGGCTGTCAATGAGACAGCCACTAGAGGATTAGGGGGAAGGCTTAATCAATTTCTCTGAAACTGCTATGTTTATAAAAAAAATGGGTTAACCCTAGCTGGACCTGGCACCCAGACCACTTCATTAAGCTGAAGTGGTCTGGGTGCCTAGAGTGGTCCTTTAATTGCAAAGACTGATCCACACTCCTTGTCAATCACTTAATCTCACCACTTCTATCAGAAGAGCAGGCTCCTGTGGCCTCTATCAATAATATCCTCTTGAGATATTAATTCTGTGAAGGTAACTGCTCTGCCCATTAAAATGACCAGCTCTGATAGAAGTGCATCTGCCTGCTCCTTGTTACCCATGGTTAACCAACCACTCATTAATATGCAACTGCTGAGAATAGACAATAATAGCTCTTTAATTAGTCGACACTCACATCTCAAACAAATTTTGGCATACATAGGGCATCTATAAATGTTGCATTGATTTGTAAGGGCAGGTCACTATCAGTCCCCTCGGCACAAGTGATACAGCAATAGTTTGCAATGTTTTTGACCCTCATTGAGGATAGTCAACAAAGTGTAGATGATACTCACTGGAGATAGTGAGCAAGGGTTCATGTCTTGGATATCTTTTAACTTGGTGTTAACTTATACATATGCAAATACGCCAAAACAGAATGTAGGAGTAAAGTGGAAGCAGAAGAAAATTTGATTGCTCTTTAGTCAATCCAAGTTTAGGGCTCAAATACATTTCAGCTTGCGTATGCCACTGCAAAGAGAATCTATACTATTTACATATCAGACTCATCCCACCCACACGGGCAGTTCATTATCAAAATGCTATGCATAATATTTATTTGAAATATGCATGTAATCTAGCATGTAATCAAAGGACAAAACACCAATTTCATATTTACCTTGCTGCTCAGGGAATGAAAAAGTAAAATAAAAAATAAAAAATGTGAATTGAATACATTTAAAGAAAACTTCATTTTCATTTCCTCATTTATATTGGGGGTTAAACAATTGTAGAGATTACATGGTATCCTTTCTTGTGTCATATTTTATGCAAGATTTTATATATCATGGAAGCAGAAATACAACTTTTCTCATATAGAGTAATTATAGCAAAAACAAAATGCCTGCATAAATTGTTTATGTAATATGGTTGCATAAATCGTTTATCTATATATGGATATGTGTGAAAACTGTGAAGGTAGTCACCTTCCCTGGGGATGGAAGACAGACACTATGCGTGGGTCTCCAGGTTACTTTTGTGTTTTGGTCACCCTGTGCCTATTATTTGTCCAGGGTATGCTGAATGTATTGCTTGTCTGTGTCTCTCCCCTCTCCCTCCCCTGTCCCTCCTCAATTTCCCATCAGCCCTCGCTATTGTCTGACCCCACCATTCCTTGTACTATAGTGCTTTGTGCACCATTGTACATAAATGAGGCTGTTGGGAGCTTAAATGTGTGTGCTATGCCTGCAAGTGTCGGCTGTTTTTTGTTCCAGAGTGGAAAAGGCACCCAGTGATCCCAGTCAAGCCTCGGCAACTGGTTTTGAAGTGCTCCAGGGTACCTGAAGGCTACGAGAAAGCCGACTTGGTGGTGGTACTTGGTTGGAGTACTGGAGCTCTGTCACATTTGGTTGGCAGCAGCTGCATGACTTCCTTGCTATTGTGGAAACATCCAAGACACAACTGGGATCCCTGCACACTGTATGGAACTCAGAGAGATAGATAGAGCTAGCAGCATCCCAATCCGACTCTGTGCAGCAGCAGGTACCAGAGCCTGGGGATTTAATAGACCTTACATCTGAGTATGTTGGTCAGGTAGATGTGGAAGGAACTATATACTCCACACCTGAATCACAGGGATACTGGGTAGCCGGCCCTGATCCCCCAAGCCCCTGGCCTGGAAACCCAGGGAGCAGAGGTAGAGGTTGTTGGCCTCCCCCCACAGTTACTGGGAAAATATGTAGTTGGTCACCCTCCCCAGCAGCAAAGTTCAACCGCAGCGGAAGCACTGGCATCAGGACAGAGCACTACTGACCTCTGCCCCAACTTGCAGCAACGCCCCAACTTGCAGCTAAAGCACTGGCATCAAGGCAGAGCGCCACTGGCCTCTGCCCAAACCCACTGGTAACCTACGAGCCTGAGGCATCAAATACAGCTGGCCCCCACTGAAGAGCGGATCCCAGGGAAAAGCACCACTAACCTCATCCCTTCTCCAGCACTGGGGGTTGTCTATCCAGTACAGGTGGATGGGACTGTGGTCTCTACCTGTGGTCCCCAGGGAGGCTTCAATCCCCAAACCCATGTCAGAGGGGGCCCAGCCACCCTGCCTTCCCTCCAGTGGATGAGATTGATCCAAGGAGACAGGGCAGTGGGAACACATCACCATCAACAGGTATATACTTCAGTAGATGCAGAGGTCTGCTGGGTGAGTACTGCTCTTGAATGGGCAATTTGTTTGGGGTACCGATTTGGTGAGTGCCTTGGTGGGCTGGATGTACAGACTAACTTCGGAGTCAACTCGTCTGTGGTCTCCTTCCTGCCCAAACCAGACTTCCACAGACTGATCGACTTTGATGGCACCATGCGCCTGACTGGGTCAAACTTACAAACTATGTGTAACTTTGTCAAGGGACTTGTTACCCGACTAACTCAGACACAGACTGATTGGAGGTCTGGTACCTGGTAAGTCTACCTTTGGGGAGGAAGATATGTGACGGTAGTCACCGTCACTAGTGATGGAAGACAGACACTATGTGTGGGTCCCTAGATTCCCCTTTGTGTTTTGGTCACCCTCTGCCCATTATTTGTGCAGGGTATGTTGAATGTATTGCTTGGCTGTGCCTCTACCCCTCCCCCTTTATCCTGTCCTGTTGTTTCCCCAGCAGGGCATTGTTCCTGTAACGAGAATATACCCCTACACGCAGGATCCAGCTAAACAGAAGACAGCACAGAGGAGAGATACGTCTACCGGACCTTAGAATGGCCGGACTCGACGTATATAGGAGAAGTACAGAGTCAGGAACGATCCGAGGTCAAGGGCACAAAGAGACAGCGTAAATGAGAACTAGCCGGGGTCTGGTACACAGGAATCAGCAAGCCGGCAAACAGAACAGACAAGGATAAAGCGAAAACGAAGTCAGAATACAAAGCCAAGGTCAAATACGGAGGAACACAACTGAACACAACAAGCACTAAAGGGAACTGAAACAGAAACCACGATAGGGCAAGGAACTAAGGGAAAAGGGTAAGTATAAGTAGCTTCCAAACTAATGTGATTGGCTCCTGTCACTTCCACACCCCCAAAAGGTAAGTGTATGGGGTGAGTGGCATGACAGGAGCCAATGGGAGCCTTTTTGCAATTTAGGCTCCCACTGTCTCTTTAAGAGCGCGCCCGAGACTCGCGGCGCGCTCTTAGATTCAGGCGGGACACGTGACCGCATCTTGCGGTCACTGCCCGCCTTCCTGTTGGGAGAGTCGGATGAGCCGCGCGCGGCTCGTGCAGCCGCAGGACCGCGCGCGGCTTGAAGAGAGGACCGTGGCCGCCCCCCGGATAAGGTAAGTAACGCTACAGTTCCACAGACACTTCCAGACCAGTTTAACCTAGCTGCCCTAGCTCTCCCATCAGCCCTTGCTATTCCCTTACTTGTACTATAGTGCTCTGTGCTCCATTGTACGTAAATGAGGCTGTTGGGGGCTTACAGGTGTGTGCTACGTCTAGTAAAGTTAGTTGTTATTTTAACCTTCACCAAGTGCCAGCTGGTGTTTGGTCCAGAGTGGAAAAGGCCCTTAGTGATCCCAGTCAAGCTTCGACAACTGGATATGAAGTGCCCAAGGGTCCCTGAAAGTTACGAGGAAGCAGACTTGGCGGAGGTACTCGGTTGGAGTACTGGAGATACGTCACAAAAACAATGTATGTATGTACGTTTTGTGCCCACATACTATGTAAGTCCAGTTAAACTAAGCAAATATTGCATGCTCAGGGTTCTCTGAGCCATTCCTACTAGGTCCCTGACTGTCAGAATGCAGCCATAATGTTTGGCCAACAAATATACTGTTACTTTTCTAGTCACTTTTCAACCTCTGCAGAAAAGTAGAGAAACAGATTGTTACCCTAGCAGAGAAATGTGTTTGTCTTTAGGGCAAAAATAAAATACTGGCATAAATGGAAGATAAGGGGGTTAATACAGAGCACAACATAAACAAAATATAACATTCCACAAATAAAATGTACTTAGTCAAATTAAAAAAAATATGTAGTCATAGAAAAAGAGACACATTTACCTTTTTTCCAGTCTTGTTAATTTCTGCTGAAATTTTTCTTCATCGAATGATGTATTTATAGCTCTATGAAGACGCTGTATTAATAAGAGCATAATTAAAAAAAAAACTGGTCATCATAGATTGTGCCAACAGAAAAATGGTTATTTGTGGGGTACTTGGTATGCAGCATAGAAGTGGCAGTATTTTGCATGTGAGATATAATGTGTCCAAAAGGGAGAAATAGGACATCAAATATATCTAAAACTGTCCTGATGAAAAAAATGTGCATTCAACTTTCTACTTCTGTATGTGTATAATAATATAGTGCTAATAAAATATTCAATCAGACAGACTTTTCTCATTAAAGTTTTTTAGACACTCTTGGTAAAATTACAAACACACAAATTAAAGGGATACTGTAGGTACCCTAACCGTTTCAGCTCACCAAATTGCTTATAGCGCCTGGAGTCCACTGGCACTGTCCCTTCATTCAATGTTAAACAATGTTCAAGCAATTTAATACTGAATGAGGGGCCCTGGCCAGCCAGTTTTGGAGGTATGGCTAAGGCAGAGATCCCATACTTTCTTCTAGCCATATTAATTCCTACAAGAAACTTTAATGAGATGAAGCAATTTTAGCACCTACAGGGTCCGTTTAAATATACAAAATATCTAATGGAGAGAAAGTAAGCATCCCATTATTCCTAACTGTAATTAACAGATTGTGTGTCCATGCAAATTATCTTGCAATATTAAGTGTCTTTGTCTTTAAAAAAAAAAAAAAAAGTGTCTGGTTTTTCGACAAATGTTTTTGACTGAAATGCCAAATATGATGTGGGAATAAAATATGATTGGCAACTATGTTCTATAAATGACACACAAGTAATAATTCCTTTACTTATGACTTAGCATTTCATTTGTGTTTTGTTTTTTTCAGTTAAGAAAAAATGTTTATTCACATTTTTAAACTTACTTAGAATTCTATGTTCCTTACCTCAGACTATCCCGTTGGAATCAACTGGAATCTTATTACAGAACCTGGCTGGTCATAATTTTTCTGAAGTATACGTTGTGATCTGTGTATTCACACTCTACCTTATAAAAGCTATATATGTTTACTTCCTTCACAGTAACTTATTTGTTTCCTGAGATCTATTATTACTAAATTATGATTTTGGATTTTAGTTCTTTAACTCATTTATTGTTATTTTTAAAATATTTTTTCCTTTAGTATGATGGTGCTGGATGCTATCATTTTTCATTATTTAATTTTGTTTTCCAGCATTTGATCTGAGGCTTCTCTGAGTGGATTGTTGTTAGTCCTTCTGAGGCTACACTATTGTATTTATATTTGTACAAAGGTATTTATAGCCACACCAAGACAAAGCCCAATCTGAGGAAAGAGTGGGTTCCCATTAAGATCATTTTGGGCTTCTGTTGCTCCTTTATACCGGCATCCTTCTGGATTTCTTCACAATTATATTTACTTAAATGAAAAGAGTAGTATTGGATCACACTAGTTAGAGCAGGACAAATATGCTTACTACGGATCTATAGACTTTATGCTTTTAGTAATTTTAGTATCATCTTCCACCAAGTATACGAATATATTGATAGTGGGAAATAATAATGTAAAGGAGATGCACAACCACAACAAGGTAAATAGACAAGTTTAATGGGTTATTGTCATTCTTCTATTATTTTTTACTATTTCTATATACAAAGGTCAGTTACTGCATCTCCAATGCTCTTACATGGAAAATGTTTAAACACAATTATCATGGACTTTTCTGCAGCAAAATGGCTTTTGCATAACTACAGAAACATTAAATTCTGCACCTTTCCAACCAATGAACAGAACAAAGAACAAAAGCTCAGAAGAGCAACATATAGATAATGAAAATAAAAGGTAATGGAAGTTCAATGACGGCTATTAATTGAAAATCTACAAACAGAAAGTGATGCTAGTATTATTAAAGGCTAAATTAAAGGGTAAAGTGAACATTAACTGAAGTACAAAAACGGTTTAGAGGATATAGTGACCATTAGCTCAGATACTAAAAACAGCTCAGCGAGGATATCAAACATTTCATAGAGGAATATTTTAGTGTTTTATTTACAAAACAGTAATGTGGAATAAGAAGTTCTCTCTTTATGGTAATAAAATAAAATAGTCATACAATCTTAGAAAAAAATATGTATGGGAATTAAACTAATTACAGTAAGTGGCTCATTTACAAATAATCTAGATAGGTAACAGGTGGGAACCCAGCTTGTGCTTTCAGGTAGGTCAAAGTTAGGAACCCGGATACTCTATCAGGGTTATTCACTAAGGTAAGAATTCAAAGTGAGAATGAGAATTTTAGATTTAAAGTCAAAATAGTCAAACTGGAAAAATATCTAAGTCAGCTATGCTTGCAGTTCGACTACTTGCCGAATCTTGTCTAGAAACTTTTGTATCAATTTTCTTACAAGTGGTGACATTGAGAAACTTGTGATTCCTAAACTATATATCTGCAATAAAACACTTTGATATTCATTTATAATAGCTGAGACTACTAGATATTATACAATATTCTTGTTTAGGGTATTTGTGACTCTTTTTTTTAATATAATTAAATCCCTGAATTTAATCAATAAGGGAGGATGTAAACGTATATGAGATTTACTGAATGCATGAAATGACAAGGGGTTAATACTTAAGATTTGATTTGGTGTAGGCACACACTTGTTATTTCAAATTTTTATTTTCACCAGACTATACAAGTTTATGAACAAAGTTACACCGGACACTAGTTACTAATGTATTAGGGAGACTTACTGTTATTATCTCTTTTTGAGTATTTCATTATTTTATTATTTAATATAGGAAGTACCCTCATTAAAGATACCTTTTGTATCTCATTAGATCAAGGATTGAAAACCTTTGCCACTCTAGATGTGTAGACTAAAGATCCCCTGCTGCTTTGCCAGCATTATGGATGTAAGAGTGATGTAGAATTATTAAAAATCTTTATTGAACTTGTATTGAATTATTGTACTAACTCCATTTTAACTGCATACTGTGAATCCTCCATTTTGTCCTCCTAACCTGACTTCTTCAATCCTCCATTTTGTCCTCATAACCTAACTTGTTCATTTTAAAACTACATTACATGACAGAATTTCCCAGCACATCTAATACAATAGACAAAGACTGTATTCTCTATAAAGATATGATTAACTCAGGAACTGCTGACTTTACTGACTTTCCCCTAACTTGCAACATAGTATAATTTGAAGGCCACGAGAACACAGTAGTAATGAAATGTTCTATTCATAAGAGACCTTGCACCTGGACATGAGGCCCGATATCACTGACTGTGTAAAATGACGCTCAAGCCCCCCTTTCCACCGAGTAAACCTCATGCTGGGAAAGATGGCGCCTGAGCCTTCTGTCCACACCCTTGTCCAGAACAATACCACCTCCCGGTGGGAGGACACCTAGCTGGTCACTCAAACCCCTGAGCCAATTAATAATATTGGTGGGTGGACACGAAGTTAGTCACATAATGTTTAATCCAATTAATGATGTTTATTTGTTATTATCTGATATTCAATGATGATGTCATTTTGCTTTTAAAAAGATCTGCACAACTGTTTTCCAACCAGATTGTATTAAATTTTCTGAAGTGCTTTTAACCTGAACTCCATGTGTCAGTGTGAGCTTACTTCTGCGTATACGCAATTTAATCATCTCAGATTTGGACAGGAACAGATAGACATTTAAACATATTTGTTTATTTCTAAATTAATCTACATCAATTTGGCGCATCCAACGTGGGGCATCGGGCTATGGCCTCTGGCCGGTGAGCCGTCCTAAGGAAGATACTGTTGGACGGGGGAATCCTGGGGGTAGGAAAGGAGACTGATCACCTCCAGATACACGGTAGAGACTTCTGCAGAGTCACCGGTATGTTCCGGCCCCTTTGATTGACCCGTCCACGTGTCTGTGACTGCTTCCCGGGAGGACATCAAAGACAGGTAATATCTTGCCCGGTGTCTCGTTACTCACTTGTTTACCTGCATTTTAGTCTATCTGTTGCCTGGGTGTGTTTGAATTGTTTGCCTGTTTCCCCATTTTGAGATAAAGGGGGGGTGGACCTGCAGGGGATTTGCCTGGGGTTCTGTCTTGCTTGTTTTCCCCTTTTTGGGATAAAGGGGGGTGGACCTGAGGGGACTTGCCTGGGTCTTCAGTTTGTCTGTCTATCTGTTTGTATTTTACCCCTTTTGGGATAAAGGGGGGTGGACCTGAGGGGATTTGCCTGGGTCTTCTGTTGCCTGTTTTACCCCTTTTAGGAACCACGGTGCTGTGGTTGTAGGGAAAAAGGGGGGTTGACCTGTGGATGTGTTCCTGGGGGTCATCTTTTCCTGTTTAACTCTTTTAGGAGCCTCGTGGCTGGGGCTGTAGGGAAAAAGAGGTGTGTTGGATCTGTGGAGATTGTGTAGACTCATAGTTTCCTGGGGATCCTTCTTGTGTCACTTTGATAGCCTAGCTAGCTTCTCTGTGCACGTTACTCTGCTTGCAGAGTGGTGGTACCCTCCAGCTTTGAGCGCTGAGCTGGAGCCATTCCAATTTTTATTTGGTGGTGTGTGAATTCGGGCAGGCATTGCTGTCTTCATCACCACGGAGTAGTGGGACTTATAAAGTGGGTCTTTATAGGGGCACTACAAGAGTGAGGGTAGCGCAGACACTATTAGTGGGCTGCTGTGACGAGGGAGGCATATGGATTTCGGACCGGTGTTAGCTGTTATCCTTGGCCGCTGGTAGTAAGATACTACGGGATTGAGGGAGGTGACTTTGGAGTAAGCACACGAGTAAAGGAAAGGGATTATTGTTGATTTCATTTGAACTGTGATGCATGCACTGTATTTCAATTGTACTGTTGTTTTGTTTGTGTAATTAGGAGTTATTTAAACTCCTGTGTCTGTCTCTAAGGATTTTTCCTTGCCTTTTCCCTTTTCTATACTTCCTATATTATTATTCTATCCTCTCCTATTTCTATTGTGAGAGAAGTGATTGGTCACACACTTCTCACCTCCAATTAGTGACTAGTCTACGTTTTGGGAAGACGCACTGGGGGGGGACCCACCCCTCTCGAGTGTCAGTCCACCATTGTAGACACTGTTTAAAACCTTTTCCCCCTATATCTGGGACGCCTGTATAGGAGGGGAATGGAACAGGGTTAGAAAAGCCCAATAAGGGCTGGCTAGCGCGTGTGATCTAGTTGAAGATAGAGATTGCTAAAGTGTGTAAAATTGCTGTGCCTTCATGTGGTAGATTACTGACAGAGAAGAAAGCAAGCTTACTGGTACAGAGTAGCACTGCTATTCAGCAGGAAGGTAGGGTTGAGGAAGAACTAGATCACAAAGGGTTAAGAATGTATGTATATTATAATAATTGTTTTTGTATTTTGTGTTAGCCATTACCCTGGTAGAGGGTCGGGGTTTTGTATTGAGTTTCACTGAAGAGTATTATTAAATGTTGTGTTTTTGTGTCTCTTTGCTTTTGCAATAATTGTAACGTAACTGTCTTTCCAGCGCTGACATGGTTAAAAAACTTCATGCTGGCTCTCTCCTTGCCTTCTGTGAGACGCGAGGGGGGAGAGGGAGGGGTGACATTCCTGGTTTTTCAGTTCTGCGTTCAGTAAAATTATTCAGAAACTAATGATAAGATTTAGCAATGGAACAAAGTATTTTCTCCAAGACTGTTGTATAAGATAAGGAGTCAGGGATGTAGCTCAGTGTTTATTACGAAGGTTAGGAAAGTGAATCTGATGCAGGAATAGAGAATTATTTGGACGAGTTAAAAATGTAAAGGCAAGTGTGATTTGTTGCATTACTATGCAATGTGGATAGAGGGAATATGCAAAGTTGTTAAGCTAGATTGTGAAGAGGAAAAGTGATTAATGGCTGTAGGTATATTGTTTGCATTCCGTGAGTTTATTTATTTATTTTATTTATTTATTTTCCGCCCGTGTATTGTGTCATGCTCATCCTATCTTAAAGACATGCTGTCTTCCTTAATTCCCATATATTATGAACAAAAAGGTTACGGTTACTAGGATTATCCTGCTATTAGTTTCCCTGTGTCAGGAAGGTGTCTGTGACAAGTATTGGTTAATATGTAGATAGAATATATATGTCTATCGTTTCACGTATAAGTAACAAGTGTGTTTTAGCTTTGTGTACAAAGATTGATAGATAACATGCTGAAAGAAGGGTTATCTTAAAGAACATTTACTAAAAGAAAGTTCTAATAAACCAAGATTTCTTGAACAAATGAATAAGCCAAGTTTAAAGACTGACTAACATAATTTTTGTTGTAAGCCCAGATATTTTATTATTGCATATGCGTAGGAATTGAGACTTTGGGCATTATAGTATATTAATTCTAGATCTGTTACTAGCAGCAAGTGCTTAGCCTTATGCCTATCCCACGCATGCTTAAAACACTTCTACTGAGTTAACCTCTACCACTCCAGTTGGAAGGCTATTCCATGCATCCACTACCCTCTCAGTAATGTAATACTTCCTGATATTATTTTTTAAACCTTTGTCCCTCTATTTTTGAGACTATGTCCTCTTGTTATGGTAGTTTTTCCTTCTTTTAAATATAGTCTCCACTTTTACTGTGTTGTTTCCCTTTATGTATTTAAAATGCTTTTATCATATTTCCCCTGTCTCGTCCTTTCACCTAGCTATACCTGTTAAGATCCTTTAACCTTTCCTGGTGAATTTTACCCTGCAATCCGTGAACCAGTTTAGTAGCCCTTCTTTGAACTCTCTCTAAGGTATCCATATCCTTCTGAAGATATGGTCTCCAGTACTGTATCCAGTACTCTAAGTAAGGTCTCACCAGTGTTCTGTACAATGGCATGAGCATTTCCCTCTTCCTACTGCTAATACCTCTCCCAATGCAACCAAGCATTCTGCTAGCATTCCCTGCTGCTCTATTACATTGTACATTGTCATTAACAGCCAGAAACTGGAGGAAAATAAATGTGGATTAATGTATAGCCATTTATAAGCTTAACAAAATCTCCATTATCTTTTCCATTTATTTTGCAGAAGGCAATGTTATTTGTCTATTTTGTATGTTTTAAAAATACATTATCAGTGAAGAGTAGAATAAATTTTATCCCATTTACGAGACATAAAATTGTGATAATGTATATTTGTGATATAAGTAGAAATTACATTTTGAGATGTTAGATATAAATTATTAAATTAAGAACGAGAGTCAGGGATAGCGTCTGTCTCCGCGGGCACAAGACCCCGTGTGGAGAAGTGGTGGGCAAGCCATCATGGGCCACCCATGGGAGTGAAACGTTCGAGGCTTGTGGAGACAAGATGAGCATGTTAGCCTTTTATTATTTTTCTCTAGGGAAAGCATAGGGCCAGTTAATAGTTGTTGTACATGGGCTATTTGCAGCCTCCATTGCATTTCTACCTAGTCTTGATTTCTGATGTATCCTCCATTGCTACATCACCTGTTTGCTCCCTTACCTGCCCATCCCCGCTTATTCCTCCCACCGATCCCTCCCCTTCATCTACAGTCCCCCACTTTCCCCTACTGCCCCTCCCTCTACTCCTCCTTCTCCTCCTCCTACTCCTTCTTCCTGCTCTTACTCCTCCCTCCTCTTCCTACTCCTCCCTCTACTCCACTTTCTCCTCCTACTCCTCCCTCTACTCCACCTTCTCCTCCTCCTACTCCTTCTTCCTGCTCTTACTCCTCCTTCTTCTTCCTACTCCTCCCTCTACTCCACCTTCTCCTCCTCCTACTCCTTCTTCCTGCTCTTACTCCTCCTTCTTCTTCCTACTCCTCCCTCTACTCCACCTTCTCCTCTCTCCTCCTACTTCTCCTCTACTCCTCCTTCTCCTCCTCCTACTCCACCTTCTTCCCTCTCACTCTATCCGCTACTCATTCTTCCATCTCCCCACCACCATATCTATATCCTTTATATGCTTCCTCCCTTCTTATTCCTTACCAATTTCCTCCACCCATAGACAACTCTGCCTCTACCTGACAACATTATATTTTGAAGAAAAGTTGCTCTGGCCACTCTTCCGCCACTCCCCAGGGGGGAATACCACACTGAAAGAACTGTTTTGGGCACTCTCAAGGAAATAGTGCGGCCCTGACCCAGATTCCCATGGAAGTAAGGGAGGTGGCTGTCCCTCATGTTTTTTCTTCACTAAGTCCCCAGAAATCTCATGAAAGGAACTTGACTCATTAGAACAAAACATGAACATTCAATTTACAAATCTCTACAGAGGGGGGTCAGCAAGAGAACTGTGAATAGAAAGACAAAGTAGCTTTACCAGATCCTGACTCCACTCTGTTTGCGGATAAAGAGGAAAGGTACCATACTGGATTTGCTGTTGCTACAGAAGATCAGGTACGTCAAGCACCTTCACTTTCCTCACTCACATCTGCTCAAGACGCTGAATTGACAGCCTTCTCAGTGGCATACAAAATGCCTGAAGGAAGACATGCCAATATCTACACTGACTCAAGACATGCCCTGGGTGCAGCACATTATTTTGGATCAATCTGGAAGATAAGAAGCACCACTCAGCTGACTAAAAGCTGCCAACCAAGCCACAAGTGCACCAAGGGAAGTGGACAGAATGGTGTCCGCTAAAGAAACTTCTATACTCACCATGTAGATCCTACCTACAGATCTCAAGCTTCTAAAAGAATGACAAAGCAGCTACTGACCCTGAAGAAATACAAAGCTGGAAAAACAGAAAGGGGCAACCCTTGAAGACGGGCTGTACTCCAACGCTCTTAAGCTCTGTTTACCCAAAAACATGTACTGGGCAGTGAGCCCATGGAACTTTATACCTATCCAAGACCCTCATGAACTCTTTGATCTCTAAATACTCTAAAGCACCTAGAATTACTCCTCTAATCACCAGTCACTGCCGATCCTGTGTTATTTGTGCCAAGGACAGCTCAGGCAGAAGAGGAGGAGAATCCTAAGCACCTAGCTAACTCTCAATATCCCTTTCAAGAATCCAGGTGACAAAGAGCTACTGGGTCAAATATGCACTAGTTATAATAGACATTTTGTCAGGATGGCCAGAAGCCTAGCCGGTCATCAATGTGACAACCAAGACCATATATCCAATAGTGCATTGTGAAAGTTGCAGAGATCACTCAGTGGATTCATTGTTCCAGATTCAAGACTCTCTCTATCTCTGCAACATGAGAAGTAACATTTGTTGATTTTGACACACTTTTGACTCTAAAGAAAAAAAAATGACTTGTTAAATAAAAAGATACCAGCAAGTAGGTGTTTGATGGCCATAATAATGCCTGACCACCTGCCATCGATGGAAAGCCGAGGACCCCAAAAGGAGACCTCGTGAAGCTGAAGAGATCCAAATGCCAAGCTTCCTCAGGATTATTTGCCCATCCTGAGTTTGTGGTGATATTAATATTGACTAAATGATCCGAGTCCACCTACGCTGATGTAGCGTGGGACAGGTTTAATACTACACCCTAGCCAAGGTTATTATGTCAATACACATAATACATGACAAGGTACTCTTGACACACCACATTCATGCTTCAGAACATAAAAAGGAGCGCCCCTCTAAAGGGAAAGTTTGATATATATATATATATATATTGATGCCATAGGTGTGCCAAGGGGGGTACCAGATGATTTAGCAGTAAAGGGAAAGTTTGAGTCCATTTTCCCAACCGTCACTGCTAATAATAATAATAATATTTTGATTTGCATCTATTGCAACCAACAACGTTTACCTGTCACCATGACTTGTTGTGCCTATATTCCAGATAACACAGGTCCATATGGTAATGTAAGCTTGTCTATTTATGATGTCCCTCTGAAGAACTAAGAAGACTTTAAGAACCGTTACTTCATAGGGTTTTGTGCCTTTGGGCTAACCTGTCTTCTGAAACTAACTAATAAAGTTTATCTCTTAGAATATTAACATTTCATAGGGGGGACTGATGTAGAATTATTAAAAATCTTTATTGAACTTGTATTGAATTATTGTACTAACTCCATTTTAACTGCATACTGTGAATCCTCCATTTTGTCCTCCTAACCTGACTTCTTCAATCCTCCATTTTGTCCTCATAACCTAACTTGTTCATTTTAAAACTACATTACATGACAGAATTTCCCAGCACATCTAATACAATAGACAAAGACTGTATTCTCTATAAAGATATGATTAACTCAGGAACTGCTGACTTTACTGACTTTCCCCTAACTTGCAACATAGTATAATTTGAAGGCCACGAGAACACAGTAGTAATGAAATGTTCTATTCATAAGAGACCTTGCACCTGGACATGAGGCCCGATATCACTGACTGTGTAAAATGACGCTCAAGCCCCCCTTTCCACCGAGTAAACCTCATGCTGGGAAAGATGGCGCCTGAGCCTTCTGTCCACACCCTTGTCCAGAACAATACCACCTCCCGGTGGGAGGACACCTAGCTGGTCACTCAAACCCCTGAGCCAATTAATAATATTGGTGGGTGGACACGAAGTTAGTCACATAATGTTTAATCCAATTAATGATGTTTATTTGTTATTATCTGATATTCAATGATGATGTCATTTTGCTTTTAAAAAGATCTGCACAACTGTTTTCCAACCAGATTGTATTAAATTTTCTGAAGTGCTTTTAACCTGAACTCCATGTGTCAGTGTGAGCTTACTTCTGCGTATACGCAATTTAATCATCTCAGATTTGGACAGGAACAGATAGACATTTAAACATATTTGTTTATTTCTAAATTAATCTACATCAAGAGCATTATAGAAGATACAGTCCACAACATCTGGAGTGCTGAAGGGCTGAACAATCCTACCAATCCAGTATTCTGTCTAGTTTCTCGCCATACTGCTGCATGCTCAAAAGCTTCAGTTGCAAGGTTTTGGTTACAGAGAATCCAGATCAAACATAGACTTGTTCGGAACCTGCGTTGAAAAATGCAGACATTGTTTAATTGTGAACACGGTCATGATTTTGAATTCCAAATGGACCTGTTCAGCACCAAATGGTTTTGCACCATTCATTATGGAGCCATTCGGACTTTTAGTGAATCAGACTGTAGGTATTCCTATTGTAGTTGGAATGTGATATTAAGAGGAATAAACATGTTCCATGTGTTATTAATCCTAATGTGAGACTGGTGAGGTGGCTAGGTTACTGCTGTGCCTACACTGCCAGTGTTGCTTTAACCAACTTTGATTCACTAATTTAATTCACTAAATCAAACTTATTTACTAATTTGTATTTTTTTTTTATTTCTCATTTTTTTGTTTTTTTTTTTAAATCTCCTTTTCAAATTAAAATTACTCCTGTTGCTCCCCTTTTTTCATTAACTAAAAAAAACACTTATAAAACCATAGTTCCCACTTAGGCCTTTACTTAATATCATTGGATAAACTTTTGAAATGATTTAATATTTTTGGATACACTTGTAAAATGATTTTGTAACTATTAAAATATAAAATTAAGTCAAGTTTACCTTGCACTGGACCAGATGAGTTGTGTGAGAGCTTCTGAATATTTGGCAATTTTGGGGGTGCTCAACCCGGCTAACCAGAGACTAATTTTTCCAAAAGTGCACTGCCACAATGGGGAATACCCAGGCAAGTAAATACAGCTTTTGTTCGACTTCTAACTCCACTGGAAGCTGGAGAATCATTGTTGTGGTCTACTGAGGCAGAGGAAAAGTGGTTGATCTCCTTTCTTTTCAGTCTAATACTTGGCACCTCAGTGCTCCTCCCCCCTCCTCCCCCTTTGGACCGGTGGTGGTTATCCTAGTCCTCACTGAAGTTCCACAAATCAGTTTAGCTGCACTTACCTCACACTCAGAGTTGTGCTCAAACCACATCTCAATTGCCTCGCTCACCCAAGATGGTATCTGATCTCGGACCCATCAAGCAGAGCCCGGGACCATCCCAACTGCCTCACTGCAGTGCTACTGAGGCTGTTACGCAATATCTAGCCACAATATCTAGCCCCGAAGGTTGGCTCGAAACTACATATCCCACAAGGCCATATAAAGTATTAGTCGTGACTCTTCATTTCCGGCGATGTGTGCGCCAGAAGCACATCAAGGAAATATAAGAAACACATCTGATTGCACTAAATAGTGATATACAGGACAGGAACATCCACACTTCTGAGGAAGCCCTGCTGGGTGAAATGCATAAAGTATAGTACTGGAGGACTTTTACCTTTTTTATTAATCAATTCAATGTTTGTTTCATATATAAGGATATACTGCAACATTCCTGTCTGCAAGTACTTTGAAATGGCACTGATTTGTGAATAAGGGCTGTTATTTACCACTAGGATTACTAAAGGAAACTCTTAGTATATATATGATTAGGTAATCTCGGGGCACTGCTTTCTCTGCATTGGTTCACTTATATATAGAATATCATTCAGTGTGCATAATGTAGTGTTAATGGGGCCTTGGTGAAAGCCATACATTTAGGTCAGTATAGCATAAATTATTTAAAATGGTAGAGGATGGATCCTGGGTCAATCATATTAAATTAACTGAGCAGTGGAGGTGTAGGGACAAGCAAAAAAAGAGGAAAACCAATAGAACAGAAAGATTAAATTATGAAAGAAGGCAAATGTATCTGAGGGTAACCTTGAAGTAGGAACTTCACAAGATAACACTTAGTTCTTTGTACCAGCAATATACAGTGGGACCTTGGTTTTCAAACTTAATGCGTTCTCCAGGATGTTTCTTATTGCGAAAAGGTTGTAAACCGAAACGCGGTTTCCCATAGGAATGCATTGAAAACCAATTAATCCGTTCTGGAGGTCAGAAAAAAGTCAAAATGAGCTGGCATGGAAACCAACCCACAATGCAGAACACACAATAAAAGGCATGCAAACAACACAGCCCAGCTCCCGACCTTTCCACAGCTTGATAAATGCACCAAAAAGTCCCAAAACAACTGCAAACAATTTCCAGAATGACTCAAAAAGCCGCTCCAACACCTCCACACTCGGTGCCACGTGCTACCCACAGGCTCCAGCTTACAGGGGGCGGTGCTAAAAACCTCCCGGGTGCAATGCATCCTGGGAAAACTTGCTTTGTATTGCAGAAAAAAACGTAAACCGGTGCATTATTTTCAATGGATTTTCATTTGTAAACCGAAAATTATGTTAACCGAGGCGTTTGTAAACCGAGGTCCCACTGTACACTATAAACTAGTCATGTACAGGTATTTTCCCCTTTTTCTCCAGTAAAACTTAACTAAACTCTTACTAAAGTTTTACTTAATTTTACTTAATTTTTTACAGAGCTGAGGCGCACTGGCTCAACTCTCTGCCTGAGGTCATTGAGGAAGCTGGGCCTCCTCAAGTGATGCTCCATGGTCCTCATAGAGGAGCGAGCATCGAGCGTGCATCCATGCTTCCTCATAAGAAAGCATTGTATTTAATGTTCTTTTTATATTTCCACATCACAATCAGTATAGCGGAAGCACCTTTAGTCAGGAAGACAGACATAATAAGTGGATCGAACCCTGCAAATTAAGGATGTAAATCCTGTTTTACATTACAGGATTGAAAGGACAGGGTTCCTTCCCCTAGACAAAGTGGTCTGGGTGACTTTAGTGTCCCTTTAAAAATACTTTAACCATAAATAATACTTAAAGGAAGAAGGTCCAAATTTTGGACAAAAACTTTTCTATCTTAAAGTAAATGAGAGTCAAAATGTGTTGTGCCCTATGGACTTGCCTCTTGTGAGATGTGTATATCAAGCGTTTTAATCTCTACCATTTGCATTTAGAACAGCATTTTTTTTTATTTTTTATTATTGTAATATTTTTACTAAATATAAACTTTGTGGAGTATTTGATGATGTCTGGCACTGTATAACCCTTCCTGAATTATTCAGGCCCATGAAGAGGGTATTCTTGTGCGGTTTCTATAGCGCCTGTCCATGGCTGTGAACCACATAAGTGCTACTTAATATTATTACTTCTGCCACACTTTGGATTATAGGCTACATTATGAGATGTCTATGTTTTTTTTTTTTTTTTTTTTTTTTTTTAATAGATGTCATTCTTTTTTATTTACCTTCATCATTATTGAGGAGAGTAGGGTTTTTCTGTACCTCTGTTAATTCTTATCCTGTGCAGTAAACTCACTTATATTATTGCACATTCTTTTCTTTATTTTTATCTAGACCCGCTACATTAAAGATATTGAAAAATATTTAAAATATAGAAAAATACATACCTGACTAGTGTGAAGCCAGTATTTCAATTTTGATTTCTTCTTGATTCTTGGCAAAACCAATTTAAATACAATATGTTCTCCAATGGTAGTGAGGATAGATAATCCAAATCCTATGCAGAGCATCACAAACAGCCCGGAGAAATGTTTTATGCCCATTTGTAGAGTCTGTGAAAATAATATGGATAAAAAATCAATTAGCCATGCTAGCATTGCACAATTTTGAGCAGTGTATCTAACTTGAAAGTTCAATGAATAAAATAATAGTAAAAAAAAAAAAAAAAAATTAAGATAAGTTAAGATAGCAAAAGAGAAATACTGTATTTTTATATGTATGTTAATTAAACAATGTCTTGCTCCCTAGGTCCATGCACAAAACACTTATACTGTTTTCTGTGCTTTTATTAGGTGGACTTAACCCACAGTGCAGCTGGCTCTATTGACTGCCCATCTCCAAAATATCCATCCATCTACAAACTCCAAATATTGTTCATGCTATTGGTACCCTTTACTCTGTCACATGCACCAGCTGAAGACATACATCATACACACTTTATTAAATGGTTAATTATTTTTTAAAAGCTTTTTTGCTCAAACAAAATTTTCATTTTTGTTTTCGAGAACCCCTTCACACCAGTACTTATGTATACACGACTGCCGGGCTATGCAACCATACCCCATGATTGTGTATAAACGATTGGCATAATTGGAAATTACATTTATTTATTGCAAATGAATTTTGTTTGCAAATTATGCTACAACTAGAGAGCTCACAATGCAGGGGCACAGGAAGATGTGACACTGCAAGCTTCTGAACAATGAATGCAGAGACTGACTCTCTATATCCAGCACTGCAAGCCTGCCTTTCGATATGGAGAATGCTCCTTACACACACAAAATACAACCCTATTATTTTATACTTTGGGTGTTAGTGGGGCCTCATGCTTGAATTTTGCATATGGCCTCATAAAGTCTAGAGCCGCCTCTGCCTACCATCTACAAGGAACCAAGCTGGGTGACGTATCCACAGGCAGGGATCATACCGCCAAGGTGCATATATCTGGAGCTGAACATAAGCTCCAGAAAATTGTAAGTGGCATTTCTCTTATTTTATCTCACCACCTATAGAATATACTACACTATATTCTGTTCTCTGTCCTCATATTTTCCACATTGGCTCACCAACATATGATTTTGAGGACACCCAGAAGGTACTGCTACCTTTTCCTAGCTGGTAGTGGCTAATAAAAAAAATATACAAGGGTAAACTATACTGCTGGCCATCAGCATGCAAACGTACTGCTACCTTTTCCTAGCTGGTAGTGGCTAATAAAAAAATATACAAGGGTAAACTATACTGTTGGCCATCATCATGCAAACTTGTGGCACAGCCCCATTTGGCCATAGCCACTCTCTGAATAAATATATTCTCCTTCAGTCCTATCTATCCATTTGGCCATCCATCATCTATTCATCTCTCTCTCTCTTTATATAAGGATTATAACCACTAGAGGTGGGGTTAGGCAGCAGTGCAAGCCCTGGCTATATGCCTCAGTGCCCATAGTGTCCCTGAAAACACACAATTATATAGAGACAGTCCAGATAAGTTTGTTAATGGTTTCCACAATAAACTTTTTTTTCTGCAGCACATTTTGATATTTGTTTTTTGCATTCTATTTTTTTTTTTTTTTTTAAACATCTCCATATACTTATCCAGATAATCCATTGTTTACAAGAGTCTTTGGAAAGAGAACAATTTCAAAAAATACCACATATCACAATTTCATTCTTAGCATTGCATTAAATGTCACTTATCTCCTTTAGAGATGCTTTTGCTTTCCAGTTGTATAGTTATAAATAGTTGTAGTTTTTGAGTATACAAAAAGTGCTGAAGGTTTTATTATATCAATACATCTTGAAGTCTGATAAAACTAGATACAATACCATTGATTTGAAAGGCAAATCTTAAATCACTCTTGAAGTCATTAACTAAAGATGAACCTTAAATATGTTGTTGAATGAACAAAATCTATTTTCAAAACACATGTTCCATTCCATCTTTAGCGTTATATGAATAAGCTTGGCACACTGAATCAAAAGACAGACTCAATTTGTCTATCATGTTCTCATGGGATATTGCTTTACATTGTTAAAAGAAAATAATGTCACCAATTTTAGATTTTTAAAACAGCAGATTCATTTTAGATCTCACTTTTACCTACCATTGAGTATAAAAAATGACTTCAGGGAAAACAGGAAACATTGTACTCAGATCTCTATGGAGACACATCATTTGTATTACACTGGCTTTATTTTTTATTTTTTTTAGACCTAATTAAGTGCAGCTTTATATAGTACATACTTCTGCAAAGAAATGTGAAAATTGATTTATAAATTAAAAAAAAGCAGTAAGAGGATGTGTTGATAGGAAACTATGTCTAAAATGTATATTTTTATATAATCATAATTTTTTTTTTTTAAATCTGCATTTACCGTATATACTCGAGTATAAGCCGAGTTTTTCAGCACATTTTTTGTGCTGAAAAACCCCAACTCGGCTTATACTCGAGTCAGTGTCTGTATTATGGCAATTTGCATTGCCATAATACAGACTGGGGGCTGTGGGGGCTGCAGAGATCTTACTTACCTCTCCTGCAGCTCCTGTCAGCTCTCTCCTCCTCCGCGGCGGTCCGTTCAGCACCTCGGTCAGCTCCCAGTGTAAATCTCGCGAGAGCCGCGGCTCTCGCGAGATTTACAGTGTGAGCTGACAGAAGAGCTGACCGGACGGCGCGGAGGAGGAGAGAGCTGACAGGAGCTGCAGGAGAGGTAAGTAAGATCTCTGCAGCCCCCACAGCCCCCACTGAACTACCAATGCCACTGGACCACCAGGGAAGGAGAGCCCCACTCCCTGGCCAGCTAGCAAGCAGGGAGGGGGGACGAAAATAAATATAAATAATAATAAAATATAATTAATAAAATAATATTAAAAATAATGAAATCAAAAATAATAATAATAAAAAAATATTAATAAAACAAAAAAAATATTAAAATAATAAAAAAATATATAATAAAAATGCCCACCCCCCACCAAGGCTCTGCAACACACACAAACTGCATCACACACACTCACACTGCATCACACACACTCACACTGCATTCATATACACACACTGCACTCATACACACACTGCATTCATACACACACTGCACTCATACACACACACTGCATTCATACACACACTGCATTCATACACACACTGCATTCATACACACACACTGCACTCATACACTGCACTCATACACTGCACTCATACACACACTGCATTCATACACACACACACTGCATTCATACACACACACACTGCATTCATACACACACTGCATTCATACACACACTGCATTCATACACACACACTGCACTCATACACACACTGCACTCATACACACACTGCACTCATACACACACACACTGCACTCATACACACACACTGCACTCATACACACATACTGCATTCAGTATATACACACACTGTAAATAAATATTCAATATAATTTTTTTATGATCTAATTTTATTTAGAAATTTACCAGTAGCTGCTGCATTTCCCACCCTAGTCTTATACTCGAGTCAATACGTTTTCCCAGTTTTTTTAGGTAAAATTAGGGGCCTTGGCTTATATTCGGGTCGGCTTATACTCGAGTATATACGGTAATAAAACTTGCACACATATATGTTAAATCCTTAAAACTTACCTTTTGCAGCTAAGGAAGGTCAAATAGCTTTTTGCCCACCATGTCCATGTGAGTGCTGGGTATTGTCCAATCACATGCTTCTCACAGAGTATCTTTAGGGCCAAATCTTTAATTGAAAGTTTCTCATTGCAATAGGTGGTTTTAACGTAAATAAGGGATTTGGATTAAAAATGCCATAATTTAGGGTTATATTAGCTATAGTACAATTTTAAGTAATTTAAGTTTGAATCGGGAGCTGGCCAAGGAACAGAGGTTGTACAGGAGAACTGGTGGACAAGGATCAAAGACTTTGCAGGAATCAGGAACTGGACAAGAATCAGGGGCTGTGGAAGTAGGCAGGGAAGTGTGACTGGGTAGGGATTAGTAAGCAGGTGGACATGAATCAGAGACTATACACTGATCAGCCACAAAACCACTGGCAGGTGAAGTGAATAATATTATACATACATTGATGTATTAGACAGTGTGTGTATACATTAGGAAGTGTGTGTGGATATGTTTATTGGGCTGTGTGTGTATGTTTTTTGTATGTATATAGATGCATATACTGGATGAGTATGTTTATATTGGGCAGTGTGTCTGCTCACTTTATCTCTCTCCTAAAATGTCTCACAGTCTCTGTTTCCTAAATATTTCATCCATCTCTCTATCCCCTCCCTAAGTGTCTCAACAGTCTGTTTCCTTTCTCGAAATGTCTCACCGTGTGACTGTTTTCACTTAATATCTACCCAGTGCATCTCCTTCCCTAAATGTCTCTTCACTGCAATTCAGAGTTTAGTGAATGAACCTCTTAAGAATGTAGTTGCATTCATAAGGGGGGGGGGGGGGCGGCAAAATGAATTGTAGCCTAGGGCATCGTGAATCTTTGCACCAGCCCTTCTTAAACTTTCCCTAAGCCAAAGTAACTCATTAGTATGCACTGCATAACTATGTCTCCATTTTCGGAACACTAGTAACAGTGTGTTGAAGTAGGGAAGATGCTATAGTCTTTCAGAGTTAACACTATCACTGCTGCTTAAAAAATATATAAGAGATAAACAAGACTATGCTAAAGATAAAATAAGATTGTACAACAAAAAAAATCAACTATTACAAGAGTGAGTGGAAGAACCCCTATCAAACAACACCCACCACTCCAATTAACACATATAACACATATTTTTTCAAATTTAAAACTTGCAGTGCTTGCAAATCTACCTGGAATTGCCACACAAAAAACAAAACAAAAAAAAAACTAGAAGGATTTAGATCTCAAGTTACAGGAAAAAGTTAAAAAATACATGAATGTATTACATGTATCTCCAAAATGTTTTTACTTGGATGCCCCAGTGGACTACAATATGTAGGGATGGCCCTAATATGTTTGAAAATAAGAATAATTGAACACTGCAGAAATTTAACTCTTTCCAAATACTTCTTATAACATTTAAAAGATCTAATACTTTTAAACCCTATCCACAGCAAAGTAGAGATCCAGTAAAAATATTAAGAAAAAAATGTTATGGATAATTGAAGATTATATTAGCTTTAGTGTACTAATAATCTTAATTTTAGTAATGACAGGAGGCGAATATTTGCATATCTTTCTTTACTGAAAACTCCAGCAGCATAGAAACAGTAACAACCAATCAGAGAAAAGATATGCTGCCCATAAAAGGGCCTGTCTATGAAATCATTTCCTCTTTCTTTGAGGCGAAAAAAGGTAACAGTCAATACATAAAATATCAATACAGATTAACGATTCAACAATATATAACGATAAAGAACTTAGGTAAATCCATGATATGACTCAGTGGAAAACGATTCTTCGTCCCATGAAATGAATATTCACGCTGAAAGAAAAAGAAAAAAGGTGAAAGGTTTCTGGCGTGGAAAACGTGTCCGCATATCATAACCATTGTATAACTGAACAATAATATATATTAAGAGTAGAAATTTAAACCTAGGGCATCAAAGTATTATACTTAAACTAGGTTATCAAAACGGAACGTGAGTAACATGACCACAAAAACAAATGAAAAATGATGATATGAATAATCCATACATAACCAGAACAATGCAAAAAACATATGCTAACATATACAGAATAACCTGCATGCTTACCTGAGCACTAGGACTTAAACCTGAAGAAAAACAAAGTATCTGGGGGGGAAGAAAAAACCCTAGGGCGGGAAATATTCGCCTCCTGTCATTACTAAAATTAAGATTATTAGTACACTAAAGCTAATATAATCTTCAATTTTACCACATGACAGGAGGCTTCATATTTGCATTTTTAAAGCTTAGGCCTAACCAGTGTGAAGGAAGCATGTGAAACCTGGCGAAAATAGAATGTCCGAAAAGTACTTTCCCTAGACCAGTCCGCGCAACGCATAATGTCGGTTAGGGAGGCGCCTGCCAAGAACGCTTGGGATGCCGCCGCCCCCCTAACTGAGTGTGCCCCAAAGCTAGATTCGATTCCCACCAGTTGTAGTAACCAGCGAACCCATCTGGCCAGGGTGGTCGTAGACACTGGTCCGTGAGGCTTCACGTAGGAAATTAACAGTTGACCCGTCGGAAAATGCCGGAGAGAGGCTGTGCATTCTACGTATCTCCTGAGTGTCTTGACAACACACAGTTTGGGGTCCAATTCAAAGTATGGATAGGATACAGAGGGCGTATCCGATTTAGTCCGTCTTGCAATGGAAAAGGTGACTCCCTCTGGAGTGAGAGAGAAACCGTCCACGTCAAAGGCCCTAATGTCAGACACCCGTCGGAAAGAGATCAATCACAACAAAAGGGCCAATTTTGCTGAGAGTTGTTTCAGAGATAGAAACGGGTTGTCCGGCCAACCTCTCAGAAAGTCCAGTACTTTACTTACCTGCCAAAGGTTGGAATATTTGGGCGCTGGGGGTCTCGTCATTCTAGCGCCTCGCAGTAGGCGACACACCAGCGGGTCTTGACCCACCGGTCTGCCTTGTACTGGGATGTGAGCCGCTGAAATGGCCGATCTGATCACGTTAAGGGATCTGAATGATCTACCAGTCGAGAAGAGATGGGCAAGATAGTTAAGTATCAGCGGGATAGGGGCAGTAAAGGGATCGGAATCCCTCTCCACGCACCAATCACTCCAGGCTGACCAAGCGGAAATGTAACATCTCCTGGTGCCCGGGGCCCACGAATCCCAAAGGAGGTCCTTAGTAGACTGCGATAGGCCGTGAACTGACCAGGATCCCCTGAAATCGTCCAAGCCACCAGTTCCAACTGGTCTTCCAGGACGAGGGGGTGAGGTTCCCCTCGAGGTCCCGACAGCAGGAGTGGGAAGGTCGGGAGTCGCACGGGAGTGTCGTGGGACATCTCCAGGAGGTCCGGAAACCACGGCTGACTCTGCCAGAGGGGCGTTATGAGTAGAGCCGAAGTCCTGTGGGTGCGTAAGTACCGTAGCACTCGTGGGATCATCGAGAATGGAGGGAAAGCGTAGGCTCCGTGTGAGGGCCAGTCCTGCAGGAAAGCGTCCGCCGCTTCGCTCATCGGATCCGGAAGCCAGCTGTAGTATCTCTGCAGTTGGTGGTTGGTCCTCGATGCGAACAGATCTATTGATAGCGGACCCATCCGTTGTCGCAGTGACTGAAATATCTCTCTGTTGAGCGTCCAGTCGCTGGTGTCTCTCCAGTGCCGGGAGAACCAGTCCGCCGTCAGGTTGGCGACCCCTGGGAGGTATTCCGCCTGTAACGTGATGTTCCTCTGCATGCAGAAGCTGTAGATGTCCTTCGTAGCTTCGGTCAGGTCTTTGGACCTCGCTCCGCCCAGGCGGTTGATGTATTGCACCGCCGAAATGTTGTCCATGCGGAGCAGGATACAGCAGTTCGATTTGTCCTTGGCCAGGCTGCGTAAGGCGAAGGAGCCCGCGATCAACTCCAGGCAGTTGATATGCAGACCGGTCTCCTCCCCTTGCCAAGGACCCCCTGTGGAGGCCTCTGAGCAGTTGGCGCCCCATCCCCATAAACTGGCGTCCGATTCCACAACGAAGTCCGGGGAGGGGCCGAAGATCGCCTTGCCGTTCCAGGCTTGTATGTGTAGCAACCACCATCGCAGTTCTGATCTCACCTCCCGAGTGAGTGGGATCCAGTGGTCGTAGGAATGTCCGGTGCGTAAGTATCCCGCTTTCAGCCGTTGCATGGCCCTGTAGTGTAGTGGGCCCGGGAATATCGCTTGAATGGATGAGGACAGGAGTCCTACAATCCGGGCGAGCATCCTGAGCGGCATTGAGTCCATCTTCAAGACTCGCCTGATTTCCTTCCTTATTGAGGCAATCTTTTTCGAGGGAAGGCGTAATACGCATTCTCTCGAATCGATGTCGAACCCCAGGAACTGCACTGACTGGGATGGAGTGAGAGACGATTTTTGCATGTTCACCACGAATCCCAGGGACTCTAGTAAGTGAACTGCAAAGTTCGTCTGCGATCGTAGCCTGGACGCGGACTCGCAAAAAATCAGTACATCGTCCAAGTATACGAGACAGCGTATGCCCCTTGTACGGATGTGAGCCATCACTGGTCTCAACAGCTTCGTGAAACACCACGGAGCCGAGCTGAGGCCGAATGGCAGGCAAGTAAATTGGCATACCCGTCCCCTCCATCTGAAGCGGAGAAACTGGCGGTAATCTTTGTCTACGGGGACCGTGAGATACGCGTCTTTGAGGTCCAGGCGCGTAAACCAATCGTTCTCGGCGAGAAGGTCTTGCAGAAGATGGATGCCTTCCATCTTGAAGTGTCTGTAGGCCACAAAGGCGTTTAGTTGTCGGAGGTTGATAACCGGCCGATACTCGCCTGTTTTCTTCTTCACCAAGAAGATATTGCTTATAAAGCCTCCCCCGTCTGGCGCGTACTGAACCGCGCCCTTCTCGAAGAGCGAGTGGATCTCCTCGTCCACCAGTCGGTTTTGTTCTGCCGACATGTGTATCGGGGGGGGGGAGAGCGGTTTGGACAGGTTGTGCGGTGAAGTCTATTACGAAACCGCGTACCGTCTGGAGGACCCAGGCGTCTCTGGTGACCCGTGTCCAGTTCTGGAAAAAAGAAGACAGGTTGCCTGCAATAAACTTTGGGGCAAATGTACGTATGGAGGGACTCACCATTATTGAAGCGGCCGCGTCCGCGGCTCCTGAAACCTCTGGACCTTCCTGCGCCTCGAAATGTAGAGGGCTTTTGTGAGGAGGACGGGAAGAAGGTTGGCGTCTGTGGGAACGCCCTGGAACCTGAGGTCCAAAATCGGCTGGCGGCACGGTTCCGCTGTCGGCCAGCCCTTCCAAAAACACCTCTAGCTGGAGGAGTGTGGAACACTTGTCTGAGTGAGGTCTGGGCCTTGTTCAAAGTCGTGAATAAGTTCACATGTCGTTTCAGCTCAGAAATGAAGGCATCGCCAAATAAAAGACCTTTGGCCTTAGGCCCGAATTCCTTGGCTCCCAGTTCCAGGAGCTTGCTGTCGATTCTGATCAGAGCCGATCTGCGTCTCTCGACACAAAGCGCTGCGTTGGCGTTGCCCAGCAGACAGATTGCGCGTTGGGCCCATTCGCGCATGATATGGGGGTCCAGTAGCGATCCTTGATTGAGGGCCATGTCAGCATGATACAACATCTTGGCTATGGGACCCAGCAGGTCCAGCACTTTGTCCTGTGCTGCCTTGATGCCCTTTTCAACCCCTTTGCGCGGGTCTCTGCCCGAGCGTGACATAAAGGCTACCATCGTATCATCAAATTCTGGTGTTAGCGCCACCTTGTCGGGGATCAGGGGTCTGGGGCATTCGGCCCGGAGGCGCGTCCGCACCTCCTTCTCCAATGGCTTGCGCAGCCAGTAATGAATAAATTTTTGCCAGGTGTTCTGGCAGTGTCCACTCTGAGGAGCGAGGGTGTCGGATGGTGCGTGGGTCAAACAGCGGCAAGCCCTGCTCGTCCATAAGGACGCCATCCCCGGACGGACCGGCGGTGTGGCTGTCATCGGCCTCTCCGTCCAAGAAGGTCTCCTTGACATAAGTCGAAGAAGTGGGTGGCAGGTCCTGCCAGTCCTCGTTGTCCGAGGGTGAACCCTCCCGTTGCCATTCATCCACCACATTTAGGTCACGTGGGTCGTAGGCGTCATCCTCGTCCGAGGACAGGGGTGCGCGGGGTGCGGGTTGTTGGTCCGCGCCCTTGACCCGTTTGGCGGGCACCTTGCCCTTCGCCTTGGCGGAGGGGGGGCTCAAAGGTTTCTTGAGTCGCCTGGTCTTGGACGTCTCAGAGCCCGACGCTTCCATGCGTCCCGAAGGGCTAGTATCACCATGGCTGTGGGGGAGGGCTCGCAAGAGGGCCTTTTCCACGGAAGCCGCCACGGCGGCATTGATCATGGCTTGAAAATCTGAGCTTTGCGTGTCTTCCATGACCAAAAGTAGCGTCAAACCTGTGGGGCGAGAACAAGGTTCAGTGGGGAGAACCGTGGAGGTTTTTCGTATGCAAACATAGACAATATAGTCGTGTATAGAAGGCTTTTATGCACGTATTTTTATCCAAAGGGCTAAGCGTCAGACTTAGGTACGCCCTAGTGCATATTCTCGGGGTTCGCCCCGGGTGGCGTGCCGTGGTAACCAGAGGACACCCACATCAACCAAAAAAAGGGGGGCTGTAGCGCCCTGCATGCGTGACTGGGGGGTCACCCCAGGTGGTGTGCCATGAAAAAATACCCAGAGGACACCCACATAAATTTCACCCTTGGGTGCAGTAATTTAACAGGACCCTATGAGGGGTACCCAATGATATACCCTGGAGGGTTGGTAGTGTCAGTAAATTCCCCTGAGGGGTGATAACATATATATGTGTATATGTATGTATGTCCCTTTAATAGTAGTCACATTGAGGGGACGGTAGCCTTATGAGCCTTCAGATTATTGCATGCAAACCCTTGCCTTACAGTGAGGCAGATGTACACATAGTAAACCAACGTGTTGTGGAGAAATCTTGCACCCTCAGTGAGACAGAGTGCATTAACACATAAAACACAAAAGGAACTATCCCTGCATGTGGTGCAGGAGTTGGGAGCGGAAGGAGACCGGGGAGACACACTGATGGTGGTCCCCGGTGTCGATACGGCGGTCGGTGAGTACCGAACCGCAGAGAGAGGCCGCCGCGGATCTCGCGATAACCGCGAGATCCAAGATGGCCGCCGGCCGCGTGGGGAAGGGGTTCCCGCTCGCGGCCGCGATCTGCAAGGAAAAAAACGCGGCGAAAAACTCGAATAAGCCCTGGCTACCCTCCACCCGTCACCCCACAATAGCCCTGCGCTAGATAGAGGCAGGTCCGTGCGGCGAGCGTGGCACAGGCAGCCGCGCCGCCTGCGGATCGCCGGAAAAATAAAAGTGAGAAAAACGGTCACAGAGCAGAGTGAGGGGAGCAGGTACAGGCAGTCAGGGCAAGGATAAACACATGTTATACAAAATATACAGTACACAAATAAAAAACAGGTATACAGTAAATATCTTTGCACAAGGCAAAATACTCTGACCTGTTAATGGCTGGAGCAGCAAAGAAAGAGGAAATGATGTCATAGACAGGCCCTTTTATGGGCAGCATATCTTTTCTCTGATTGGTTGTTACTGTTTCTATGCTGCTGGAGTTTTCAGTAAAGAAAGATATGCAAATATGAAGCCTCCTGTCATGTGGTAAAATTATAACCTTAAAACAGTAACATCCAACGACTTAAATGTAGACTTTGATCTACATCACCCTCTATAATACCAGTTCTCTGTGTCCAATACTTTATACCATCTGAAAATAAGCAAATATTATCAATATTATATTGCTTTATACTTATTTGAATTATTTTTCCATTTTTAAACTTGAAAAAGTCAAGAAGAAAAAAGGAAAATTATTTTTCTTTAGTTACTGTTATATTTAATATACCTATCGCATTCTCAGTAGCTGTAAGACTATATATCTCATAATACGTCATCCAAGATTTCAGATTTTCATCCCAATCACATGATTAAATTTAGAAACTACATTCCCGATAATAATATGGAATTCACATATTTTGGATCTAACCATCAGATCTAGTTATATTTATTTATATATGTACTTACATTTTTTTTCTTCTTATACTCTTCCCTCTGGCTATTTCTACCACTACAAGCTGGCAATAATGTATTTTTAATTAATGTAATTTTCTAATGGTTTGATCATGTGATTGGACAATTGAACTACCCACATAATACCAAGCACTTCATATCACTAGGTTTTGTTTAACCGATAAACTACTATTCCCATAATATTATGCACCCTATACCACTATATTCAGTCCAAACACATGATTGAACAATCTAACTACTTTTCCCATACTACCACGCTCTCTATACTATTAGTTTCACACAATCGGATTGTAACTCTATCAAAATCCCAAATATAATATCCTATTCACCTATAGTCTTAGGGATTTTATAATCTCAATCAAGTTCTCCATAACTGTCTCATAAAGTACCACCCCGGCATTCCGCCTCTTTGTTTGAGTCCTATAGTAATACACCAGGCCCAACCATTTTTTTTTAATTCTTTATTTTTGTTGTGCAGGTGGGTACATAGCATATTCATACGCCACAACAGCGTGCATTAATAACTGAACATAGATAGGTGAAACAGTGGCATAGAGAATTTGCACATTTTTGTTATGAAAAAACATAATGATAAGCTAGGCCGATATGTCTGAACTATAATAAACTGTTAACTAATTCGCTTGCAGCATCCTGACGGAGTAGGCTTTCTTAGTTGGAACATAGGGAGTAAGACCATGTCATGGCACAATCAGTTTCCCCCTTTTGTGGTTCTGTGCCAAGATAGTTACTGTATGTGTGCCTTGTGTCTAGTGTGATGTGTTTGTCTGCGTTTTGTTAGTGGTGGAGCAATAGGAATGCGTGGCGCTGGTCGCACCATCAACCTGGGTCGGCAAGTTGACATCTATCCTATGTTCCCCTGAAAAACGCAAAGCCTTCGCTAGCAATGCTTAAAGTTAATCACTATAGGTTTTCAAGCAGGATGTATACTGTAAATGAGAAGTCGCTGGCTCATACAGTGACTTTAAGTGTGATAGAGCCCCCAGTGGCCCCCCTGGTAATCTAAAAACATACCCCACATGAGAGAATATATAAACAGATAGAAACATAAATATAAAACATAAATGTTCACCCCACAGTAACAGTTGGAGTAGTGGCATGATGCTGGTCACGGAAGGTTAGCCAATACCCCGCTGAGGTGGCTCAGTGTCCTTCCATGGAAGTCTTGTTATCTGGCCCAAGGGCTCAGCAGGGCAAAGACTGCCAGGCAAGTGGAGAGAGTTCAGCAGGATCCGTGGTGACTGCAAGGTTCTCCCTTGTAGGCTCTTTGCAGACCTCGATGCTGCTCGCGTGTCTGTGCCGAGGGGAGGTGAGCTCTGTGGGAAGCCAGAGGCTTCTTCGTGGGTTCTCATGCTGGGCATACCTTGTGGCACGGCTGTGGTCTGCCTAGGTTCCCAGAGGGTCTGCCAGGCTCCATCGCCCGCCCGGGTCTAGTGCCTATCCGACCCTGCAGCCAGCCTGATCCCGCCACACTCCTCCGGGATTTCCACCACTGCAAGGCTCTTAGGTGAGGAGATCCGTGGCGCTTTCTGCTTGGCCGGGTACGGGAGTGTTTTCCCTCAGAGGTGGCCCCTTCTGGATGTGCTTCCACTCTGTTCGCCATCTTCACGTGGGTTTTTGTGACTTCTCTCTTGGCTTTACGAGGTAGGTAGTGTGATGGGTCAGTGGGTATATTCTCTGGCTATGAGGGGTTCATGTGATACTCTAGTTTCTGCCAGAAGGCTCGGAAAATTTTATTTAGCCGCAGCTCAGTCTCAATCTTCGCTCTGTCCATGTCAGAGGTGGAGAAGCTGTCGGCCATTTTGTGTGCCACGTATGGAGCTTGTCGGGGGTTTTGCTTTGGTGTCGCTTGGTCATAGCTGGGTAGGGGAGCCATGTGGGGGTAGACCGGGATGACCCCCACCGGTCCAAAGGGGGGAAAAGGGTGTTCACGTGTTGGTTGTCAGAGAGTTGCGGCGGTAGGAAAGTGGCCGTCCCTCTTGCGCCTATTTGGTTAGCAGGCCTCACCTTGGTTCCGGGTGCATGTTGCTGTGGGTGTCGTTTGGGTGGTGTCATTCTATGCCCCTTGATGTCACCTTCCCCTGTTGGCCCTTAGGTGTCGTATAGTTGCCTTTATAGCCATGAGATTTGGCTTTTTCTGCCCCTGATGGTTGGAGCTGCTGAGGTTTGCGTCCTCACAGCACTGCGTTCAGGCCCCGCCTCCAGGCCCCACCATTTTAATGCAGTCCGAGTTAACACTACACTTAAACATAGACGTCAATACATCCTTTGTGTGATTAAAGTTCAATTTATATAGCAGGTCTAAAGCAAGTTAACATCTTAATGAAAAAGAAAAAAAAATCATACAGGCTGTATGAGTCACAGTCAGGGGAAGTGTGGCTAGGGCTGCATAAACCGAAACAAACATAATTTAACTCCTACATAAATTGTAAAACTGCAGGGACATGATCTATACACCCAAACTGCTTCAATAAGCTAAAGCTGCTTTGTTGATACAACACCTTTTTTGTCTTTGAGTCTATATTAGATGGTTATTTCTCTCTTTAGAGGAAGTAAGACACTCACATAGCTAACCCAATTTTCTTGTCTCCTTATTCTATCACTGTAAATAAGCAACTGAAAGATGTTGATTACCGTTTCACCTTCCAAACATATTGTGTGACGTGCTTAGGGAAAGTGTAGTTTGGCGGCATCTTCCTCTGAATATAAAATATAAAACAAGGTAAGACACTGCTCTCCTCCACCAATTATAAGTGCAATGATTATTTTGTTTGAATCAGTTTTTATTGATCTGTGTTCTCTGCATTTAGAGACCTCTTGTGTCCATAGCAGTCGTATTCCCTCTGCATTAAAACTGGATTTATTTGTATCCGCTGCTATTCCTTGTTTCATTCAGCATATTTTTGACAAGAAAAAACAATAAAATATCCTCAGAAGTTACAGCGAATTGATATTTCTCAGATGCTCTCATTGTTTTTCAATGCAGTATTGTAATGCTTATAAAATAGATATTACAGAAGACTGTGGAGATTAGAACGGCATGCACTATCACATACAGAAATTAATTTCAAAACCACAGAATTATGTAGAAACGCAGCAGGGATAAAACAGATAAAATGGATTACACTATGCATGGCTGTTAAAACCTAAATATGAATATATATTTTTATGGGGCTTGCTTCCATTAAAGTTTAAATTGCTTTACCAAATTGCTTGCTATATTTGGCTATCAAATCAATTGCTGTACTTTATATTTGTTTTCTTTTTCTTGCTAGGCAAAATGACCTAAATATACTATATAAAAAAAAAAAAAACATTTTTTAAGCTGAAGTGCATTTGCTTTAGGTAACACAGAAATAAGAATCGTGACTGCAGGTGATATTTGTTAAAACCGGTTTGACAACTTTCCTAGGTACCAGCTGGTGCCTGAAGCTGCCTGTCCTGCTACAGGGTGCCACTGCCACTGATCAAAACCCAGCCATGTAGGCATTGGCATATTAATTAAGAACGCTCAGTTGACACTTTCCGTCAATGAGACATTGACTTAGCTCAATTGAGCTCTTGCACGTGCTTCTAGTACTGGGAATGTAGTGAATGATGCCATGTGGAATTTTAAACAGTTTGACTATCTACTCTGGGGTGTACCAGGGTCCTCTGAACAAAATAACAACTACAGCAGGCTATAATTGTTATGGGACTTGGAGTGTTTCTTTAATAGGCCCATCTAAGGAGTCATAATGAAATAATAAAATATTTTGAAATTTTATTTTTCAGGAGAGACTTTTGCAAATCCCAACATTTGGGAATAATGTCACTATGTTAACATTTAAAGAGCATCCACTGTCCTTTTAAAATTCTATTAGGGTTACTTTCTTAATTCCAAATTGAAGCAAATTGAAATACAAATGGCAAAAATGAACCAAAAATAACCGGTCTAAAAAAACGTCAGAGCTTGGCTTTTTTTTTAGCCTGAAATTTTCTAATAGTTTAGTGCTAAGTATCTGTCTGTCTATTTATTTATGTTGCAAAGTAGTAAAATACCCTGTTAAAAGCCAGTAATAACTGTATATCTGTATTACACTTTGTACTGGAGAAGATCTCCTGTTAGCTATCCAGTCAGTATAACAGTGTTCTTAATTTTGGCAGAACACACATAATTAATTGAAGGTGTTCAATGAACCTCATGCTCTAAAAATGTGATCTGAAAAATTATTAGCTCTGCAATGCAGTAACGTTTTTTTTATAAAAAATTAAATCTACATCATTTGAATAGTTATTATGACTTGTTAAACAGAAATGAGTTAGTGCCAAAAAACAACATAATAAATCATATCATATGCTAACATTTCCATTAAACCTTTGATTAATTTACTGCAAGTATTGCAATATCATTGCAAAGTAAGGTTAGGAACAATATGCATTTCGAGAATGATTTTGCACAGTCCCCCCTCTCTCCATAGCAAAAAATAACATAAACATTGGTTTGTCTGGTAACCTATAATGGGAATTGTTGCTTCCATACACTCGCACTAACCGAAACATGGCTCTCTCCCTCTGATACTGATACCCCTGCCTTTACCCACAATCCAAGACATGCAGAAAGAAAAGGTGGCGGTGTAGGTTTTCTCCTTTCACCCCACTGCTCCTTTAAAACTCTGCCCACCCCCATTCCCTCTCTTTCCCATAATTTAAAATTCATTCAGTTCGCCTTTTCAAACCCTTCTCTGCTAACATTGCCGTTATCTCTCGTCCCCTTGGGTCCCCTCTCCTTTTCCTTGACCACTTTGCTGCCTGGCTACCCTACTTCCTCTCTTCTAACTTTCCATCCCTAATTCTTGGAGACTTCAATATTCCCATTAACCCACCTTTGACCCCAGCAGCCTCTAAACTACTTTCAATTACTTCCTCCCTTGGGCTATTGCAGTGGGCTAATTCTCCCACTCATATAGCTGGCAATACCCTCGACCTTATTTTTTCTTATTCATGTACAGTATCTAATATCTGCAACACTCCATTTCCTCTCTCTGATCACCACCTCTTATCGCTTGCTCTCGATTACCCCCTCAGCCAACAACCTCAGCCTAACTCCCCTCAACTCAGGAGAAATCTTAATTCTATTGACCTCCAGCAGCTGTCAGCTGAAATTGATTCACAACTGCTATCCATCCCTTCCCTCTCCTGTCCCTCACTGGCCATCTCCACATATATATCACCTCTGCCTTAATGCTGCAGCCCCACTCCAAACATGCACCTCGAGGAGGACACAACCCCAACCTTGGCATACTAAATCAACGCGTTATCTGCAGAGCTGCTCCCTTTGTGCTGACGCTCCTGGAGGAAGTCCCGCACCCAGGCAGACTTTCTCCATTATAGATTCATATTGCATACAGCACAGCCCTTGCCCTCGCCAAACAGTCTTACTTTTCTTCTCTCATTAGTTCATGCTCCTGCAATCCCAGACGTCTCTTTGACACCTTTAATTCTCTTCTCCTCCCTGCTGTGGCCACCCCCAAAACTAACCTTACAGCTAAGGAAATAATTCTTCCCTCCTTGCCATTCTATTTCTCAACCCACATAGAGCACGCTTTTCCTACCCTTCAGACCTTCTCCACAGCTACTGAACAAGAGGTGGCTGCGCTTCTCCTTTCCTCTCGCCCCACCACTTGCACGCTCGATCCTGTCCCATCTCACCTCATCAGATCTCTCTCTCCTTGTCTTGTGCCTTCCCTAACACACATCTTCAACTGTTCTCTCTCTTCTGGCACTGTCCCTGCTGTCCTTAATCATGCCACTGTAGAACCTATCCTGAAAAAAAAATTTCAAATCCAACTCTCTCCTTGACCCTCAGTCTGGCTTCCATCCTCTTCACTCTACTGAGACTGCTCTTATCAAAGTTACTAATGACCTAATCGCAGCTAAATTCAAAGGTCACTACTCCATTTTAATTCTCCTTGACCTCTCTGCTGCCTTTGACACCGTTGATCATGCTCTCCTCCTTCAAATTCTTCAATCGCTTGGTCTCTGTGACTCTGTCCTCTCATGGATTTCCTCTTATCTCTCCCAACGCTCATTTAGTTTCTCCTTTTCCAAGGATACCTCCTCCCCTCGCCCTATCTCAGTTGGAGTTCCCCAAGGCTCTGTCCTTGGTCCCCTTCTATTTTCTCTTTATACTGCCTCTCTTGGCAAACTTATAGCCTCTTTTGGATTTCACTACCACCTATACGCTGATGACACCCAAATATATCTCTCCTCCCCAGACCTTTCCCCTTGCTGTCCTGCAACGTGTCACTGCTTGCCTTTCTTCTATCTCTGACTGTATGTCCTCGCGCTTTCTGAAACTCAATCTCTCTAAAACTGAACTCCTTGTCTTTCCTCCTCCTAATACTGATCCTCCTCTCTCGCTCTCCCTTCAAGTCAGTGAAGTCCATCCTTGCAAGCATGCTGTCTTGGCGTTATACTTGATTCTGGCCTCACCTTTGAGCCTCACATCCAGTTTGTTGCCAAATCCTGTAGATTGCAACTTAAAAACATAGCCTGCATCCGCCCCTTTCTTACACAAGATGCTACCAAGGAGCTTGTCCATGCTCTAGTATTTTCCTGCATGGATTATTGTAACCCTCTCCTGATTGGTCTCCCCAAAAGCCGTATTGCCCCGCTACAGTCTGTAATGAACGCCGCCGCCAGACTGATTTTCCTCTCTAGTCAGTCCTCTCACACCTCACCCCTCTGCCAGTGTTTACATTGGCTCCCTGTATCCTATAGGAGTCAATTCAAAGTGCTAACCCATACATATAAAGCACTGAACAATTCTAGCCCCCAATATATCTCTTCACAGATCCATAGGTATGCCCCTCATCGTTCCCTCTGCTCTGACCATGACCACCTCCTGACCGCTGCTTGCACCTGTATGGCCAACTCGCGCTTGCAGGACTTCTCGCGGGCAGCTCCCTTTCTATGGCAAAGCCTGCCTACCCCCATCAGACTCTCCCCTAGTCTTCAAACACATCTCTTTAGGAAAGCTTATGGCCTCCCAGAGTAACCTCTACCTTACACACCTGTCTCTTGCTTTCTCCTTTAGGGCAGCGCTTTACTCTCTCCTCCAGCTCTGCTTCACTCCCACCTTATTCGATTGATATTTCCTGTACTAATGTGTCTTATACCCCACCTCCTATAGATTGTAAGCTCATTGGAGCAGGGTCCTTTCCAACCTATCGTTCCTGTAAGTTTTCTTGTAATTGTCCTATTTATAGTTACATCCCCCCCCTCTCATAATATTGTAAAGCGCTACGGAATCTGTTGGCGCTATATAAATGGCAATAATAATAATAATAATAATAATAATAATAATAATAATAATAATAATAGTGACTAATGATAACATTTGCTTAATCAGCATATTTCCAGTCACAATTATTATATATTTTTTAAACTCCAGTACACCATTAAAGGGACACTGGCTTTTTGGAAAGTGTTCAAACAAAGTTTTGTTGGTGTGTACCATGTATTCAGAAAAATGTAAAGCAACTGGGCAACTTAGTGGTGCAGAACAGTATTTTATTTTGTGTAACTATGTCAAAGTTCCCTGTACTTATATCTGTTGAAAATAAGTAATGTTCAAGGTTTGGATAGACAGACATTTGAGATTCTAGACAATATTAAGTTGGACTTTTTAGTTCAAATATGCATGCATCACACAATGACCGTGATTTAAATACATTGCTTACGTGTATAATGTAATTACATGTATTTTCACATGCAAGTCTTTATCTTTCACACCCTACATGGTTGTGTGATGTTAGTGCTCATATTAACCCCTTAAGGACCAAACTTCTGAAATAAAAGGGAATCATGACATGTCACACATGTCATGTGTCCTTAAGGGGTTCCATTCACATGTATGCTGTTGTTATGTAATGCATGCATGTGTAATATAGGTAGGGCTAGCATCAGAAATCTTGGAGCAGCTTTAAAAAAAAAAAAAAAAACACTTCCTCTGCTCCCCTCCCTGTTGTACAAACCCAGACATGTGCACACACACAAACTCACTAAGACACGCATTTGCACACAGAAAAACACATAGATATGCATTTGCAGACACACCCTTTTAGATACACACTACCAGATACATACACACAATGCTAGGCAGACACATATACAGCCAGTGACACACAGGTACACACAGCCACACATGTAGCGGGAACAGAATGCAGTTTTCCATTCATCCTCTTGTGGACTTTTCATTAATTATATTGAGAACTGTCACGACACTCCTTAGTCGACATGCCCTCGTGCAGTACTCGCACTCACCACTCTTTCTGTTTGGCACTGTTCTCATTTCCTTTGGTTAGGCACTACACCTGGCCCTTGTTTAGCACCTATATATTCTGGTTTCTCCCCTCACTCCCTGTCAGATCATTATCCTCTATCCTTGACCCTGTACCTGCTGTTTCCTGGCTCCCGTGATGCTGTCTCCTGTCTCCTGTCTCCTGTCTCCTGTCTCCTGTCTCCTGTCTCCTGTCTCCTGTCTCCTGTCTCCTGTCTCCTGTCTCCTGTCTCCTGTCTCCTGTCTCCTGTCTCCTGTGTCTTGTTTCCTGAGTATCTTGTGTTTCCTGATCCGGTGTTCCGATGTCCTTATGGTCCTGTGTCCTGTGCCTCCTGTTCCAGTGTTCGCCTGCAGTGTTCCTGTCTAGACTCCTTCTCCAGTGATTCTGACCTTGCTGCATTATTTCTGTGTGACCTGCTTAGGACTTTGCCCCTTGATGTTCATTTTGTACTTGGTGGCTGCACTAACCTGACTAAGCCTTTACCTTTGCCTAGGACTATCGTGGACTCTGCCTGCTCTATTGTATATATTGGGTTATTGTATATATTTATATATTTGTGGCATTGTCATATTTTGTTTTGTATATATTATATATATCTATATCCTTTTGGTTTGCCTTAATACATTTTCTTTATTACTCCATTTATCGTGTCCTAGAATTATTTCTCTGCTAAGTTGGTTCCCACACTTAAAGGGACAGTGCTGTTGCAGGGCAGCACCCCTTCATGTCATGACAGAATGATCTGACCACTTGGAACCGGCAGAGTATAATGTCTAGGATCACAATGAAGAACCTTGTTGGTATTCACGCTGATTCACAGCAAGAGTGTGCTCTCATTGAGACTTGTTGTAATCAGTTAGGAAAAATTCAGCGGCAGATTGGAAAGGCCTCTAATTTATGCTTATCTATTATAGATGTCTCCTGTCAAATCCAGAAATCTGTATTATGTGGATTTATCTATGAACTTCAAACTTTTCACAAAAACATATGTGATTCATTGCTTTTTCAGTTACCTAATTGCGATATATGGTTGAGAGAGCCTCCTGTGATAAGTAGGGTGTATACACTTATCCGTATGTCTCTTAAAGAGATATCACATAAAAAATCTTTATCATATTTGCAGAGACAAGTGAGAGTAATGCACAATAATCTTGTTGCCTTGTTACCTGAAGTGCAATTTATTATTAATCTTGTACAAGAAAGAATGACTGTCTTTATGCCTGATAATAATGATGGTATTCCTTTTTCTGATGTACATAGCATAACAAATCCTCCTGACTCTGACTTGGGGAAAATGGCTTGTTGGTCCTCCCGACTGCAAAACCGAAGTCCCTCTGGAAATTAAAGCTGAATGCCTTTCTGCCCAAACAAAAGACGAAGATGTTGAGGGGTTATATAGCACTGGCGATCCCCTCATGGACCAAGTCTTTGATGAACTGGGTGCTCGTTGCATAGCAGCTTTAGAGGACGAGCAGTCTGAATGGGAAGGTAGTACCAGTACGCAGTTTCCTAATGTTGTCTCAGTACCAGAGACCCATAGTACCCATATATTACCGTCTCTTTTCTGCAAGATCCACTCGCCTATTCCCAAGGTGAAGCTACCGGCTACCAAGATGAACGATCTCCACACCGTTCAAGAGGGTACATGTCTGGTCAGAGAAAGTCTCAAGCAAACTCTGCCCAACCACGAAGCAGAAACAGACTCCCCTGAGTCTGCAACTAGAGATACGAATTCCTACCTCACCGTGCCAATTGAGGAGACCACCAGTGACCTTAACCAGGTAACGGGATCTGATCTGAAGGCCTGTCCCACAAAGGACAATGCATCTGAACTAGAAGAGTCACCAATAAAATGTGCTCCGGGTGATGCAAGTGACGACAAGGTTGGACCATTGAAATTGGGGACCAATCTCATTGAAGGTGAATCTCCTGTCAAAAAGTCACCACGTAGGAGACGTGGTAAACGACCTACTTCTTTCAAGACACTGGCTGAGAAGGCTGAAGAACCAAAGGTGAAAACTTCAGAACAACCAGTGGAAGAAGAGGCTATTGTGCCAAAGGCAGCTCATGACTTTGATGTGGGGAGGCCTGATGATTCCAATTTTAACCCTTCTACCTCTGGGGGTTTGAAGATTGGCACCCCTCTCACAACCGCAACTGTGGAAAATGAGTTGTCGCCAAGTAAAAAAGACTGTTATCTTCAAATAGAAGACAAAGACTCAGACTGGGTGCAACGTGACAAACCCGTGATGGATCAAGCCCAAGAGAAGAATCTAAATGAGACCAGGCTTGTTCTAAACCCACAGCCTGAAGAAGACTCTACAGTTCTTCGAGTTACATGCTCTGGTAGAACAATTTCTCTGCTGCAAGAGGAAACCCCAACTACCAAGCTTGTACCTGAACCAAGCGCCGAAGATTATTCTAATCAGCTGCTTAATCAAACGCCAAAGGAAAGGAGTGTAACCGAACAAGGAGGTACCTGTTCCCATGATGAAGGAAGCTCCTTCTATGACATTTCAGTTACCATGATGTCTATCACTCCACCTAAACTCCAGCAAGTATTAAATGAAGACTTGCCTTCAGTTGAAAGTCTATCTACGACAAATAAAGAACTACCTCAAGCTGAGTTCACAAGGGAAGAAGAGAGTGATTTTATTAACCAGGTATCTCTAGCCGCTACAGAAAAATGTCAATTTGAGAGAGAGTCGTCTCTGCTTCGGTTAGCCCCGTGCTCGGAGAAATTTGGGGAACCGTTCCTTGATGCATATCTGCGGTCTGTGGAGGAAGGCTCGCAGAATGTTCTTGATCCTGTACCTATTAATTTAGGGGATTCTCCTTGTTTGGTTCCAGTGGTACCTACCCAAGATTACGCAGAGACTGTTCTCCCTTCGACTGAAGTTGCATCGCAGTCTTTGTTCCGAGGATCCCACAAGCCAGAAACCAAGTCAGACCCAGGACTTCTGAGTGATGAACCTGTTACTAGCAATAGTCCCAGATCTAGTGGGTTAACACATTTGTCGGTCACTGGTATGGAGTGTTTCTTATCTTATGTGCCTTTACCTTCTGTTTCTGTGTCTGCCCTTCTATTGCTAAATGTTACTCTACAGTCCTTGCTTTTGTATGTTTCTATTCTGCCTCGTTGGTTTCTCCCATGGGATTGTCCACCTCTCATTCCTCCTAAGCCTCCTCCTTGTTTTCCTCTACTGGTTGGGTGGCCCTGATTTTCTTCTGTCACCCGTGGGGGATCTTTGGGTTTTGGAGCGCCGGGAGTCGCTCCTTAAGGGGGGGGTACTGTCACGACACTCCTTAGTCGACATGCCCTCGTGCAGTACTCGCACTCACCACTCTTTCTGTTTTGGCACTGTTCTCATTTCCTTTGGTTAGGCACTACACCTGGCCCTTGTTTAGCACCTATATATTCTGGTTTCTCCCCTCACTCCCTGTCAGATCATTATCCTCTATCCTTGACCCTGTACCTGCTGTTTCCTGGCTCCCGTGATTCTGGCTCCTGTGTCTTGTTTCCTGAGTATCCTGAGTATCTTGTATTTCCTGATCCGGTGTTCCGATGTCCTTATGGTCCTGTGTCCTGTGCCTCCTGTTCCAGTGTTCGCCTGCAGTGTTCCTGTCTAGACTCCTTCTCCAGTGATTCTGACCTTGCTGCATTATTTCTGTGTGACCTGCTTAGGACTTTGCCCCTTGATGTTCATTTTGTACTTGGTGGCTGCACTAACCTGACTAAGCCTTTACCTTTGCCTAGGACTATCGTGGACTCTGCCTGCTCTATTGTATATATTGGGTTATTGTATATATTTATATATTTGTGGCATTGTCATATTTTGTTTTGTATATATTATATATATCTATATCCTTTTGGTTTGCCTTAATACATTTTCTTTATTACTCCATTTATCGTGTCCTAGAATTATTTCTCTGCTAAGTTGGTTCCCACACTTAAAGGGACAGTGCTGTTGCAGGGCAGCACCCCTTCATGTCATGACAAGAACAGATAGAACGTGACAGATTGTAAGTGCTCTAGGAGTTCTGGAATGAGGGGCAGTGGATGGTTATTTCTGACTGTGATATGATCGGGTTCTCTTTAATCTACACAATGGTGCTAATTTAATTATTTTCCCAATAAAATATATCCCAGCTCTTGCACGAGAAGTTAAAGGTCTGATTCACCCCTTTTATAAGCTTTCCTGTATATATTTCTTAAGGATCTGTAACTTATTTTCAGGAAGGGGTAGATTTTACCACAAGGCATGTGTGCTCCTGGTACAAGATTGAATGGACATTCGTATTTTCTTCTGGGAGGCATTTTTCATATCGAATGAAGTAAGCTCCTTGAGTAGTGCATAGGGACAAGAAAAAGCATAGGATTCCAGTGAAGGAGGTAGTCCAGTCCCAAGATGAGTGGAAAAAGGAGTGAAGGCACCAGATCAAGAGTATGCTTTCCAATGGAATCTATAATGGGTATACTCTATGAAAAAACTGTGTTGTAAACTGGAAAGATGGGCAGGAGAGTGACTTTGATAAGGGCCGAATGGTGATGGCTAGACAACTGGGTCAAAGCATCTCCAAAATAGTAAGTCTTACCAGGTGTTTCCAGTATGCAGTGTTTAGTATCTACCAAAAGTGATGCAAGGAAGGACAACAAGTGAACTGGCATCAGGGTAATGGGCACCCAAAGATCATTGACGCACATGGGGAGTGAAGGTTATCCTGTCTGGTGCAAACACAAGAGCTAATTTAGCTCAAATTGCAAAAAACTTAATGCTATCCATAGTAGAAAAGTGTCAGTACACACAGTGCATCACAGTTTGCTGCATATGGGGCTGCATAGCCGCAGACTGGTCATAGTGAACATGGTGACTGTGTTCACCACCAAAAGTGTCTTCAGTGGGACGTGAGCATCAGAACTGGACCACAAAGCAGGCCAGCAGAAGCAGATTCTGATGTGGGTCTTTGCATTTATTTTGATGTTACTTTGACACATGCCATCTACCCTAGAGATTGTTGCAGACCATGTACACCCATTCATGGCAATGGTGTTACCTAATGGCATGGCCTCTTTTAGCAGGATAATACACCCTGTCAGATTGCAAAAATTGTGGTGGAATGACTTGAGGAACATGACAAAGAGTTCAAGATGTTGCCTTGACCCCTAAATTCCCCAGATCTAAATCTGACTGAGCATCTGTGGTGTCGTGACAACAAATACGGTCCATGGAAGCCCCACCTTGCAGCTTTCAGGACGTAAAGGATCTGCTGCTTATGTCTTGGTGCCAGATACCACATAGCACCATCAGAGGTCTTCTTAAGTCCATGCTTTGAGTCATCACAGCTGTTATGACAGCACAAGGGGTCCTAGTCAATATTATGCAGGTGTGTTTTTTTTTTTATATTGTGGCTGATCAGTGTAGTTCACTCACTTACCAACATACATCTTTGCTCTCGCTGAAAAAGGATTTAGCCAAATGATTGTTGCTTCTTCTCCTTTATAGTTCTTCAGGGGGGTAGTTGTCCTTGGACCAGATAAGCCTGTATGGGCATTCCTCCTGTGGTATAGAAGGAAGAGCAAATACCTTTCCTTCACTGGTACTTGTGGGTAAGGTGATATGATGGCTTGTTCCTTACGTCTTTCCCATAGACACTGATCAAGTTGTAATGCCTCTAGTGTCTTAGGAATCCCAAAGTGGGCAAACTATGAGAGATTCAGTCAACCAAAAATGGAATTGGTTGGTAAGTCCAATTCATCCCAATGGGTATCTGCAGAATACCATTTGAACTGTGATGTAGTCTTACAAAGATCTACAGCCTAGTTGCAGGGCTCTCTGGGCTGTGTCTTTTCTTTTGAGATTATCATACATAGAGGATATAGCAGCAAAGAAATTGTTCCAAGTTTGAATTAATAGGTCACTAGAACATAACAAGTTGTGTACCTATTCTTGTGGGGGTCTGACAGGTTGTAGATTACAGTATGAATATGGATTGCTCCCACATCGTAGTCGCATGGTTTTAAGTCAAATGCTAACTCGCCAGACATTATGAAGGTTTTGGTTCCCACTGAACTGCTTGGGTAGTAGAATCTGTGGTTCTGGGGTTGAGAAGTGCACCAGATGAGTGGAAGGGGGTGGTTGTGTTGGGTTATTAATGGGTGTAGTGGCTGCAGCTCATGTAGTACCACTTGAGTAAGGTTGGTTAGTTGCCCAGATAAGGGCATTAAGTATTTCTGACAATTCTGTGAATTTCATTAAAGGCTCAGCTGTTCTGTCTAGGTTTTCCATAAATGAATTCAGAATTCAGCAATTACTTGTATTGTGTAGTACAGATGAGCCATGTCACTCTGCACTGACTCTATTACATTTGGCAAATACTGGTAGTTATGTAGAACTGAAAATCTAATTGTAAAATGTAGGTATAAATTACAGATTTGGACAAGAAATGGACTTTACTCCAGAGTTTCTGAGACTGTGGATGAGTGGTACTGGCACTTAAACAGGCCTGGTACTCCGATACGTGGACATGGACATACCCTGTCAGGGAGTTGATTGATTTTTTTATGTGAGATGGACTATCCACCAGAAGCTGAGCCCTTGCTTTAACAGCAGCTGCCACTTTCATCTATATGCCTAGCTCAGTGTTTATGTTGGCAGCAGTACGAGCATGTCTCTAACAAGCATGATTCTCATACTATTGATCTTTCTATTCTAGAACTAATCTAAACTGAGAATGTGTAATTTAAGCCTGTTTTATTATACTATTATCTTTTAACTAGTATTTCTCCTGTCTAGCTAGTCTACTAGGCATACCAGGTTAACTCCAATTCAGCGTTTACAGAGAGAACAGCTTGACTCAGTTAATTTTAAAAAACGGTGCAATACTATCAAATGCCACACAACTGTTACATTTTGTACTCATTTGTGCTTGTTCATGCTATTGTGGCTTGTAGGCCTGCTTTTTATCTTTATGCACTGCAAAAATAAAGCTTTAAAAAAAAAATATACTGGTTTGGAAAAATTCCTGGAGTCAGCATTAGTCTCAGCTTGGCTATTAAACCTGAAATTCACACGTCAATTTTTAATTCAGGGCAGTTCATTTTTTTGTGTGTCCCTAAAATATTAATTTACAAATATTGCTGCTTACTTCTGTGACGGCAAAACTTCTTTTTCCGCAAGGTACTACTTTATACCACTTGTCGTGTAGCATGTCCATAAATCCACTTGACTTATACTGACTGACCAATTCGGAAATGTTTGATGTCAGTGGAGAGTTCGGAGGAAGACCAATCCCATAGCCTAAATAAACAGAAATTATGATTAAGTCAACATGGTTTCATTTAGGTTGTGAAGTTATAGATACATATGAGAAAATTTCTAAAATATTCACTGACACGTACAATAACACAACAATAAAATGTTTTGTGCAGAGTTGACCTACTCTTTAATCAACAGCGTTGATTTACTAGCTTGTGCCAAAAGTAAATCATGACTGCTGAGCCCGTGATAAATTACTAAACCCCATCAAATGTCCTAACTCCATCAATAACACAAACTCAGTTTGATAGCTGTAGACATTAGCCACAACTTTCTTGGTTTCATTTGACCAAAAGGTTATTCCTTCATCTAAACTAATATAGGACCAGGGGATGTCCAGGTCCATAGACCCAAGTTGTACCTGACCTCAGTGGCTAGAGATGCCGAAGCTCCTAGGGACACTTACAACACACCTTTCTCATCTGCTGCTGCCTCATGAAAAAATAATATTTCAAAATACAACTCTCCTCTAATAAGTATTAGTGATAGGAGGAGTGGTATAGTAATTATTTAAAACAATGTGATACTTTAATATTGTTAATATCTATGCCTTGATTGAAGTTGTTTGGAAAACAAATTTATCAAAAATACATAATTACTCAATACAACAAAGCACAACAATAAATCTTTAATCAGAGACACCATGTTTGTTCCTGTCAGTTTGAAGAGTATCAATTGCACTGTGACTGGTTGACTTGCAAATAAAGTCAACTCCCAGAAAAGTCAGAGTAGTTTAGTGATGTTTTACTCTAACTGGTATTTCTTTCCTTCCATCTCATGTAGATCGGGTTGAGGAAGAAGACAGCTAAGTTGGCGGACCCTCACATCATATTTTTAAATTTCCATCATGCTGGCATTCGTATAGCAAAACAATTTGTATTTATCCTTGTGGATTCTAAAGTTTTCTGTGCTGCTTTAGAAGTATACCTCATGCAAGTGTGAGTAAATATTTGTCTCAGTATCTCCATACAATTTGAGTAATAAAGATCATCATTTGTCCCACAGCAGAGATTGTACAGCCCATGTGTCCTATCCAAAACTTTGAGTAGTGCTCCATTTTATAACTATGTACATTTCTTACATGCATATGCACAATTCTCTTTTCTCCCATATATTTATAATCATTGGAGTGATTTTCAGATCTACTGGTTTGTCTGCCATATATAATACTATATTGTACTTATGAGTGCAGACACCTGTTTTTTTTTATTATTTTTGTACTCTGACTACGTTTGAGGAATCCCACTATAAAGGTTTACGATGTTTACTGAAGATCAATTCCTTCATTTAATTTTTGGGAAAATTGTAATTAAGTAAGCAGACTAAATCATTACTATAATAAGAGAGTCCAGCACTGTGTAGCTGCTGCTTTATTTTGAAGGCTGGGGATTATTTGGCACTTGACTACTGCTTTTTCTATAATTGTGCAACTATTTGATTAATAGATCACTACTAATATTATGTACAAACAAAAAGTAAATATTTGATAAAAGGGAAAATGCATATTTGGTAAAATATATATATTTGTGAGAAACATAAAAACATAGAATGTGACGGCAGATAAGAACCATTCGGCCGATCTAGTCTACCCAATTTTCTAAATAATTTAATTAGTCCCTAGTCTTGTCTTATAGCTAGGATAACCTTCTGCCTATCCCATGCATGCTTAAACTCCTTCACTGTGTTAACCTCTACCACTTCAGCTGGAAGGCTGTTCCATGCATCCCCTACCCTCTCAGTAAAGTAATACTTCCTGATATTATTTTTAAACCTATGAACCTAAACCTAAAAATTATGTTTAAATCTTTCTATCATATCCCCCTGTCTTGTCTTTCCTCCAACCATTCCTTGTAAGTTTTATCCTGCAATCCATTAACCAGTTTAGTAGCTGTTCTCTGAAGTATCACTATCCTTCTTGAAATACGGTCTCCAGTACTGTATACAATACTCCAAGTGAGGTCTCACCTGTGTTCTGTACAATGGCTTTCTACTGCTAATATCTCTCCAAGCATTCTGATTGCATTTCCTTCTGCTCCATTACATTGTCTGCCTAACTTTAAGTAATCTGATATAATTACCCCTAAATCCCTTTACTCAGATGTTGAAGTTAGGACTCTATCAAATATTCTATACTCTGCCCTTGGGTTTTTACATCCAAGATGCATTAACTTGCACTTATACACATTCAATGTCAGCTGTCACAACTCTGACTATTTTTCTAGTTTACCTAAATCATTTGCCATTCATATTATTCCTCCTGGAACATCAACCCTGTTACATATCTTAAAATCATCAGCAAAAAGCAAAAATCATCAGCAAAAATCATCTTACCATCAAGAAAAAAAGATAGGGTCGCACTCAGCCACAATAAAACAACCCAGGGTGCTACTGAGCATGGGTCAGCAAAAAAAACACACATGAAATATACATAAAAAGAAAAAATCTCAGGCACTCACTGTGATTAAAGACCTTGACAGGTCGAAACGTTGCAAATAAATCTGTCTGGATACAATCACAGTGAGTGAGATTTTTTCTTTTTATACCTTACCATCAAGACCTTATGTAATATCACTAATAAACATATTAAGGAGAATGGGTCCAAGTACAGATCCCTGAGGTACCCCACTGGTGACAAGACCATGCTTTGAATATACTCCATTGACGACAACCCTCTGTTGCCTGTCACACAGCCACTGCCATTCCCATTCAACAATATTGAAATCAAAAGACTGCAGTTTATTGATAAGCCTTCTACGTGCAACAGTGTCAAAAGCCTCACTGACATCTAGGTAAGCAATGTCTACTGCACCACCCTGATCTATAATTTTAGTTACCCAATCAAAAAAATCTATAAGATTAGTTTGGCATGATCTCCCTGAAGTAAACCCATGTTGTCTCTGATCTTGAAATCCATGTGATTTTAGTTACTTTCCCCACTACTGAAGTAAGGATTTCTGGCCTATAGTTGCCCGACTCCTCCCTACTGTCTTTCTTGTGAATGGGCACAATATTCGCTAACTTATAATCTTTGGGAAATACTCCTGTTAACAATGATTGGCTAAATAAATCTTTTCATGGTTTTGCTAGTACACCACTAAGCTCTATTGATAACTTTGGGTGTATTCCATCAGGCCCCATTGACTTATTTGTCTTTACTTTTGACATTTAATATAGAAGCTCTTCCTTTGTAAACTCACATGTAACACATGACTATTTTGTCCTTTTTCCTAACTGAGGTCCCTTTCCTTTATTTTCATCTGTAAATACTGAAAAAAAATATTCATTGAGGCAGTCAGCTAGACCTTTATCCTGAAACATGGTTCATACTCCAGGGTTAAGAGCTAGTTCTCTCCCGGAAGAGAGCTCGGTCATCTGAATGTTTCACCCCTCCTGGGGAGGCTCAGGGCTCTCCTGGTCTCAGGAGTGCAGGCTTGGCCTCTTGGATCCGTCAGTCTGCGACTACGAGGCTTGCTTCACCTCCCCCGGGGGCTCCTGTAACTACCCAGCTGTGGCGCCGTCTGCTGCAGCCCATGCTCATTTCCAGTCTTCCTCTTCAGCCCCTCGCAGCATGAGCCGCAGTCCCACCTCCCGGCGAGTGGAGTGGTGGACAGGCCTCAAGGCGTAGGGTATTTCCCGGGGGGAAGAGGTTTCCCCTTCTGATGCGCGGGGGGCAGGCTCGGAATAGTATTAGATGGCTGTCTCCTTCCCCTTCCTGTAGTAGTTCTACAAAACACCCTTCCTTGGGTGTTTTGCCAGGGCCTACTGGGCATCCCTTGCCTTCCCCGTCCCCCTGGGGTTTGCCTCCCATTCTGGGTCTGGGGGGGAGGAATATGAATTTACCTGTTCTTTCTTCCCATGTGGCTCAAGACCGGGCTATGTTTCAGGCATCGTTGGGTTCTACTCCGGTTTCCATTCCGCTGGAGCTTCCATTCTGCATCTCCGGCCCAGCCTCCTGTTGGCATGGCTCCGCTGCTCCTGTCGACTCCTGCGCCATCCAGTGAGTCTGGTTCTGTAATAGAGGACGGACGGGGGTGGCTCTGGATGGAAGCTTCAGCCTGATTGGGGTTCTCTGGTGGGTTTTCTACTGGGTTTCTTGGATCAGTGGGAGCGTAGCTCAGTAGGGTCTCTGGGCCACTCTTCGTTGGATGAGCAGGTTCTGGCAGAGTGGGACACTTCTCCTGTTACTTCTTCTGGGGGGACTGGGGTGTCTGTCCCGGGGGGGGACATCAATAGCCCCTGCCCCTGTAGTCCCCACATCTCCCTCCTCCATATCGGGATCGGTGGCGGGGTTGCCTGCCACTCAGCCAAGTGTGAAGGTTGCGCCAGCTGCCTACGGTGCGGCCTATATGTGTTGGTCAGGCCCTCTTGGGTTACATTTGCGCCTGGAGGTCCGGGAGAAGATCTGGAAGGGGGAGTTTCTGGAGATAATTTTCCTGCTCCTGTTGGAAGACTTGCCCCCTCCTGATAGCGCTGTACAATGGATGAGCAGTTTCGACAGAGGTTGGCGGTTCGCCCATTCATTGGATGGATATTGGCTTGTGATTGGCGATTATGACTCCCCCAGCCTCGCATCAAGGGGGTATGTCATACTTTCTTGGGGGGGTAAGCGCGGCAGGACATTCCTCCCCGTCGGCCTTGCCCAGGTGCGTGGGTTGTTGCTGGCAGTTCAACGAAAGCCATTGCAAGTGTGGGGCCGGTTACAAGTTTAAGCGCGAATGCTCCACTCTGCAGCCCGCTGCTTCAAGCGGGGCAAGGCTGGTGAGTGGGGGTTACCATGGTCTGGAAGGGTGAGGACCCCAGTGGACATTGGTGGACACTAAGCTGTTATAGGAACCTCAATGCAGCGGAGTTTTGGAATCCCTATCGGGCTAGAGATTCCCCTGGGGGTCTGTCAGAACCTCAAGTTGGTTCGTGACCACCTTGACGTGGTGGAAGACAAGCTCAACAAGAAGCTGTCATTGGGACATATGGCGAGCCCGTTCTCAGCTCTGCCGATTCCTTACCTTTTAACGGGACAGTTGGACTTGTGCCTGTCCAACATCCTGTTTCTATTTTGAATGTTTCAGCACATTCCTCTAGTGGGTGGTGCGGGAGGAAGCAGGCTTGTGATTTGCTTCTACACTACTTGGATGATTTCCTCTGTGTTGTTTCCGCAGGTTCACACATGGGTTCCCACCTTCTTCGGACCCCTCGCGTTTTTTCAGGATTCCTCTGGCCCCTCATAAGACCACTTGTTTGAGTTTCTTGGGGATAGAGATGAGTGTCATCTGCCGGAGGATAAGGTTTCGGATTTGTGTAGCCTAGTTTCGGCCGCTGGTTTGCTCAAGAAGATTCAATTGCGCCAGCTGCAGTCGCTCTTGGGCAAGCTGCAATTCGCATGCCAATTCGCATGCCAGATTATTCCCATGGGAAAGGTGTTTACTCGTCACTTGGCAGCGGTGACATGTGGGGTGGAGGGCCCTAATCATTATGTGCGAATCACTTGCCCCCTACGCGAGGACCTGTCAGTTTGGTCCGTCTTCTTGGAAGGTTTTAATGGGTGTTCCTATTGGCAGGCTCCTGAGGTGTCCATGCCAAGCTCCATCTCCTTACTGATATGGCCGGGACTGCGGGTTTTGGGGCCATCTTTGGGGCCCACTGGTGTGCGTGCTCCTGGCTAGAGTCTTGGCATGCTGCAGGGTTCACAAGGAATATGGTCTTCTTGGAACTTTTCCTTATAGTGGTTGCGGTGGAGCTCTGGCGGGAGGTGGTATTCCACTGTGCTATAATGGGGGTGGTGTTCGCCAACAATTTGTTGTTATCTTCCCGTCCCATGATTCGGCGCCTGTTTCAGGTGGTTTTCCCTGTTGCCTTTTTCCAGACCATGTGGGCGGGGGAGCTCGTTAGCCCATCCAAGGCGGTCCCTGGGGGATTGTTGTATGGGGATGTTTTTAGTGAGGTTGAGGTGGTGCGTTTTTTACTGCGTAAATCCAAGATGGATGTTCTTGGCCAGGGCACTTGGATCACAATACTACACATCCCGGGTTCGATGGTTTGTCCAATGGCCTGTTTTTATGCTTTCTACGAGGTTCCCCCAGCGGGCGCGGGTCCCTTGTTGGTTCACAGGCACGCCAACTTCTTATCTCGATTCCAATTTTATCAGGATTTTCCGCATGGCATTGGAGGCCTTGGGGTTAGCTAGTGCAGAGTTTGAGGGGCACTCCTTTTGTATAGGAGCTGCCACTGAGGCCTCACACCTGGGGTTGTCTGAGGAAGTTATCCAATGGATTAGGAGGTGGGAATTTAGAAGGCTCTGTTCTTATGTTCATCTAGCAGGACTGATTCCATTTCCCTTTTGTCTCCATAACTGCCGGAAGGCGAGTGTGGGTCATCGGCCATTCCTACATTTATTGGGCACGACAGCGGGCTGAAGTTCGTCCCGGGGGACTACAACTTGGTCAGTCACCGGCGGTGGCAGAGGTCTGTTGGTTCGGTTCCCGGGGCATGCGGTGGGAGCACCTGTTGCCTGAAATGGTCCGGTTGGCTCACTTACTCGGCATTCCTGATATGCTCCTAATTCATTTGGGGGGAAACGATCTTGGCACTATTCTGGTGTGGGATCTGGGTGAAACGATCCAGAATGATTTGGCTGAGTTATGGCTCAAGTTCCCGAGACTTTGTATCGTCTGGTCCAAGGTGCTATCCCGGAATTCTGGGATGGGGGCAAAAGACCCCAAGGCACTTGAGCGGAGCAAGATTAAGCTGAACATGCGAGTATCTAACTTTGTGAACTGAATGGGGGGCTCACGGTGCGTAACCGCATCTACAAGCAAAATACAGTTATGGATTTTAGGGGTGATGGGGTCCACCTTACAGAGGTGGGACTTGACTTGTTTAATTTGGTGTTACAGGATGCGCTGGATGAGGCCATGGCTTTGGTGTTTGGGCGGCCCCGCTGATGTAGCGATATATGGCCCTTGTCAACAGGGGGTTGAACCAGCGGTCTGTGGAAAGTGGATGGGTAGGGCTGTACCTCCCCTAACCTCAGGTACAGTTATGGATAACAGACATGCCCACTGAGCCAATAATCAGCTAATAGTTAGCATTATGAGAATGGAAGGCCCAGGAAAGGCCTTGTGCTGGTTGGGATGAGGGAATCTGCTCAAGTGAATGTTTTTGGTTGGCAAGGTGGTACTCAGTGAAGGATATATTTACTGAGTAAATTATATATATTATATGTTATAAAGTTGAAGTTTAAAGATTTATACATATTTATATATTTAATAAAGCTGTGGCCTATTTTCTCCAAGTATGTCTTTGGTTTGTTTGGTATTTCGGGCAAGTAAGTGGTTGGGGTTTAGCGGTTGGGTACGGGTTATGCCCATACACAATACCCTCTATCTACGCACATGAATCTTACCTGTAACAGTAAAAAGAAAAATCTTAGCAATATCTTAGACAGTTGATAAATCAGTAAAACTCTCCAGAAAATCTCCAAGCCCACACTTTGAAGAAGCACTTATACGCAGCAACCAAGCTAGTGAGGTGTGAAAGAAAAAATAAATCCAGAAACCTGTACCATTTCATCCTTCCACTGGGTGCCTCCATTTTAAGTCTCTGTCAAACAATGTTTCTATGTTTTCTTTTAATTTGCAATGCTTACCATGTCTTTACCTTGTCTGAACTGAGTTATGATGTGTACATTTAAAAGAAATCGAGAATTTATTAAAAAAGGTTGACACAAGTTATGTGATTTTCAATGTTTTTTTCAATGTTCAATGTTTTTCAATGGTGCAAATTCCATACAAGTGACATCTCCACTTTAATTTCTAGTTTTATTTGTTTTATACTTTTTTTTTTTTTTTTACTATGTTTTCTATATCCCTACAATCCATATAAAACAGCAGATAATCTAATACAGAGAAAAAGGTGCAGAAAATGCAGAGCTGAGTACAGTTCTTTTGTGTCTAACTCCAGGGAGGCTGTATTTCTTAGTATTAAACACGTGTGGTTAAATAACCACTCTGTTACACCATTGTCCTAATATATGATGGCATATTACCACAATTCTTTATTAATACAATTTTATATTAGTTTACCCTTTCTTGTACAAATTAATTGTTTGCCACTACAACCATTTATTTGTAACAGGCCATGATGTAGAGAACAGGGCTGCACATTTAACAGTGATCTATGAAAATGTATGTTAGCTACAAATGTTTTAAGCACCATCTATAGATCATTTTGTATGCACTATAAACCTGCACTGCTTAGGTGACAGACTCAAATTATACAGGCTTATAAAACAAAATTTTAACATTTCAGCTAAAGAGGAACTGTCACTTTGGAGTTTCCTCACATCTTAATACCAATTACAGCCTTCATTTAATATTGTTGGGTATACTTTTCAAATGATTCAATAATTTTGGATAAACTTTTCAAATTTTTAATATTCTTAAACTTGTAAAATATTTGTAAAATATTTAATATTATGAAACATATTTTGATACTGTTACATTTTGATTTTTTGGAGATATAGATACAACTAGATCCAGAAATATTTAAACACTGATACGATTTTCATAGTTTTGGCTCTGTACGCCACTACAATGGATTTAAAAAAAAAAAACAACCAAAATATACTTAAAGGAAAACTCCAGTGCCAGGAATCCATTTTCCTGGCACTGCGGGTTCCCTCTCCCTCCCAGCACATTAGAGCTCCCCATAGGAAAGCATTGAAAAAGATTTTCAATGCTTTCCTATGGGGAATTGAGCGACGCTGGAGGTCCTCACACAGCGTGAGGACGTCCAAAGACGCTCTAGCAAAGAAAATCTTTGCTATAAATCAGGAAGTTCCCTAGAACTACTAGACAGCCACTAGAGGTGGAGTTAACCATGCAAGGTAATTATTGCAGTTTATAAAAAAAAAACTGCAATAATTACACTTGCAGGGTTAAGAAGTGGTCTGGGGCAGAAGTGGTCTGGGTGCCTGGAGTGTCCCGTTAAAGTGCAGACTTTCAGCTTTAATTCAAGGGGTTGAATAAAAATATTGTATGAAATGTCTCAAATGTAACTGAACAATCCTTCGCAGGCAATGACTGTTTGAAGTCTGAAACTTATGGACATCACCAAACGCTGGGTTTTCCACCTTCATGATGTTTTGCCAGGCCTTTACTGCAGCTGTTTTGAGTTGTTGTTTGTTGTTGTTGTTTGTTTGTGGGTCTTTCTGCCTTGAGTTGCGCCTGTAGCAAATGAAATGCATGCTCGATCAGTTTGAGATCAAGTGATTGACTTGGTCTTTGCAGAATATTCCACTTCTTTTCCACACTCCTTTTACACAATGTTAACAAACTACTGGGTTGCTTTTTCAGTATGCTTTGTGTCATTATCTATCTATTATCCATCTATAAAGTGAAGCGCAATCCAATTAACTTCACTGAACTTGGCTGAATCAGAACAGACAATGTATCCCTATACACTTCAAAATTCATCCAGCTGCTGCTTTCTTCTGTAACATCATTAATAAACACTAGTGACACCGTGTCATTGGAAGCCATGCATGCCAACGCCATCTCACTGCCTCCATTATGTTTTACAGTTGATGTGTAATGTTTTGGATCATTAGCCTTTCCATGCCTTCTCCATAATTTTTCTTCCCATCATTCTGGTACAGATTGGTCTTAGTTTCATTTGGTCCAAAGAATGTTGTTCCAGACCTGAGATGGCTTTTTTTTAAGCAAAGTCTAATTTGGCCTTTATATTCTTGAAGCTTATGAATGGTTTGCACCTTGTGAACCCTGTTCTTCACTTAACTGGATTTTGTGAAGGGTTTTTTTTGTTTTTTTTTTACCATGGAAAGGATCCTGCAATCAACCACCACTGCTGTTTTAATGTTCAGGTTTTTTTGTGTTGGAGAGCTTACCAGTGCATTTTCATTCTTCCTAATGTATCTGCTTTTTTTGCAGCCTAAGGAGGGCCTATTTCACTTACATTGAGAGCTCATTTGACTGCATGTTGTGGGTTCATAGCATAAGCTTTTTTTAAATGCAAATGCCGCACCTGGAACACACTCCAAACTTTGTATCTGCTTAATTAATGAAGAAATAACAAAGGAATAGTCCACACCTGTCCATGAAACAGCTTTTGAGCCAATTGTCCAATTAGTTGACCCCTTAAGAAAGAGAGGTTTACATATTAAAGAGCTGTAATTCCTAAACCCTTCCTCCAATTTGGATGGGAATACCCTCAAATTAAAGCTAAGAGGCTATACTTTAAGTCCAAATTCATTATATGACTGTAACTGGCATTTATGTTGGTAAACAGACAAAATGACAACTTCTGTCAATGTCCAAATATTTTCAGACCTAACTATATATTTGGTTGTCGCCAAATGTGTTGCTGTGCATTATGGCCAAAGATTGCCACTTTGGTCTCATCTGTCCAGTGGACATTGTTCCAGACGTCTTGTGGTTTGTTCAGTTGCAACATTGCAAAATTAAGCCATGCTGCCATGTTCTTTTTAGAGAGAATATGGTTTCTCCTGGCAACCCTACCAAACCATATTTGTTTAATCTTTTTCTAATTATACTGTCATGAACTTTAACATTTAACATATTAACTAAGGCCTGTAGAGTCTGAGATGTAAGTCTTTGTTTTTTTTTTTTTTATTTCTGTGAGCATTGCACAGTCTGACCTTGGGGTGATTTTGCTAGGGCATCCACTCCCCGGAAGATAGGCAACGGTCTTGAATGTTTTCCACTTTTGAATAATCTTTCTCACTGTAGAATGATGGGCGTGAAATTGTTTGGATGGGCAACAACAGTTGCTTCTCTAAGATTATTGCTGATGTCTTTCCTTGACATTGTCTTAACCACCTGTATACTCCAAAACACCTAACTTCTAAAAGTTCAGCTTTTATAGAGGTGGTCAGGCTTGCTGATGATCAATTAATCAAGAGCATTTTATTAGCAGCACCTGTCTGCTCCTTAGGCTCTCCATTCCTATGGAAGCAGTAAGGGTGTACTTAGTTTTTCACACATGCCTTCTCCCTTTTGGCTTTATTTTTGTTAAATAAATCATGACACAATGTAATATGTCATGCATTTTTTTCTATATATGTAAAAGGACACTATAGGCACCAAAGCCACTTCAGGTCATTGTAGTGGCCTGGGTGCACTGTCCCTGGTCCCTTAATGCTGAGCAGGTAATTATTGCAGTTTTAAAGAAATTTACCTGCTAGGGTTAACTCCACCTCCTGCTAGGGTTAACTCCATGGCTGTCTACCAGGCAGCCACTAGAGGGACTTCCGGGCTGTTGGGCGACATTGAATAATGCCATTGCGTGCATGCACATTAAGTGTTCCCTGATGGCTGATGTTGGCCCGAGGAGAGAAGGCGAAGCTGAGCCAGCGCCGAGGGAGAACAGCACTGGACCCAGGTAAGTTCCAAAAGGGGTTTTTACCCCTTGCGCACCATGGAGGGGGTTCCTTAATGAAGGGGAACGCTATAGTGCCAGGAAAAAAATCTTGTTTTTCTGGCACTATAGTTTCCCTTTAATTTTAAGACATTCTAAGTCAATGAGTGATTGTATATCAATGTAGGCTGATGAGAGTATTTATACACCACAGCCTGATAACCAGATGTGCGGCCTGGGCTGTGTGCAGCTATTTGCCAAGCCATCAACTGCTCATGTGCACAGCCGTAGCTTGCCTGAGATGAGAGATAGGTTTCCCCTTTGTGCATTATACTCATACAATGGATTTTGCACAGCAAATGAGAAAGTAAAAACATTTTGTAAATGACTGCAGTAAATTGCCACTTAGAATAGGGAAACAATATGACTGTGTCCTCTCTGCATTATAACCTTTGCAAAGCTGTAAAGTTCTTATAGTGCTCAGAGTGACTTTTGTGTAAACAATAAACATACTGGACATGTAAGATGTCTCATTCTTGCGAAGTGCGTCTGGCTTGTTTAAGGCATCTTAGTCACATTTTGGTTAATAAATAAAATATATATTTTAAGTAACCTAAATCATAGATACTAAGAAATACATTGAAAGGTAACTAGCATCATGCATTACTATTATCTGCTTATTTATTGAAATGTTTGCCTATTTATATTTATTGTATTAACCCTTTAAGACCGGAGGGCGTACAATTCCGTCCTTTTTTAAACATCTCTAAACGCCGCCGGGCGTAATTGTACGCCCTCCTTTTATTTTTACTTAACCGGTCGCCGGCGATCCCACGCTGGCGATCGCAGTTGGGGGGGACTCCCAGGGAGCCCCCCATGGCACGTCCGTCCTATTGGCGCCCCCCCGGCCATTTGAGAGTGAGGTCCTTGCGAGGACCTCACAATCACATGGCCGGGATAGCTGGCTCAGGCACTGCCAGCAGGGGGACTGCCTGTAATGACAGTTAGTCCCCCTGCTGGCTGAAATCAAATAAAATTAAAGTAAAATAAGTGTAAAAAAATAATAATATATACTTAGATTATATATATATATATATATATATATATATATATATACACATACACATACACTCTCTAGGTGTATTTTACTATTAATATATATATAATTGTATATATATATATATATATATATATATATATATCTATATATATATATTAGTATCAAATTACACGTAGACTGACACTGATTAAATATATATATCTAATTATTGTTATATATATTATATATAATATAAAAAATATGTAAATACGTTAAAAATAAAATTAAAAAAAATAATTAAAAATAAATAATTAAAAAATATATAGATGTGTGTTATTTCGTTCTAACTGTATTTTAAAATTAATATATATATATATATATATTGATATCAAAATACATAGAATGAAATAATATAAATATATCTATATACATAAATATATGTATATGTATATGTATAAATTTATGTTTATTTTATGTGATTTTAGTTGCTATGGACACTTTGGCCGCATAGCAACAAACTCCCAATGAAGCTGCATTCCGGCCAATCACGTGACGCGGTAATGACGCCGACGCCACGTGATGACGTCACGTACGCACACGTGACCGACGGCGGAACCCGCGCGTTTTTCGGACCGGACAGACAGGGAGTGGGAGTTTATTCCGGTAGTGGGTAAGTTAATTGCTTGTTCTTATTTCTGTATATATGTGTGTATCAGTCCTGCATGTATTAGTCCTGATGAAAGTCTGTAAATAGCAGACTGAAACGTCGATTTTTTTTATTTTGTAAACTATTAAAAGTTAAATCTTAAGTTGGAGTCCTGGGAGTGCTATCATTTTCAACTTTTCTACATTTTGCTTGACAAGCACCGGGCAAGTATTTCTACTATATGGAGTGCAAGATTATTTTCCATATTTATATACATAAATAGATACGTATATATCACTAAATATATACCTATATGTAAATAAAAATATTCTAAAAAAATTATATATATATATATATATATATATACATATATATACACATACGTATATATATATATATATATATATATATATATATATATATATTAATTCTACACATATATTTATGTAATATTTTTACATAATTAGGTATCTTAATTAATTACAATTAGCGGGACCTGCCTGACAACCCATGCCGAAAGTATAGGGAATTTAATTTGCTAGCACTATATTTAACCCTATAACTTTCCAAGACACCATAAAACCTGTACATGTGGGGTACTGTTCTACTCAGGAGACTTTGCTGAACACAAATATTAGTGTTTCAACGTGTATTACAACGATGATATCGCCAGTAAAAGTGAAGTTTTTTGCATTTTTCACACACAAACAGCACTTACACGGACAATATTATTGCTGCTATACTTTTTACTGTTTTGAAACACAAATATTTGTGTTCAGCGAAGTTTCCCGAGTACAACAGTACCCCTCATGTACAGGTTTTATGGTGTTTTCAAAAGTTACAGCATCAAATATAAGGCTTGTGTTTCATTTTGTTCACATTAAAATTCGCCAGATTGGTTACGTTGCCTTTGAGACCCTATGGTAGCCCAACAATGAAAATTACCCCTATGATGGCATACCATTTGCAATAGTAGACAACCCAAGGTATTGCAAACGGGGTATGTCCAGTCTTTTTTAGTAGCCACTTAGTCACAAACACTGGCCAAAATTGGCGTTTTTTGCATTTTTCACACACAAATACTAACGCTAACTTTGGCCAGTGTTTGTGACCAAATGGCTACTAAAAAAGACTGGACATACCCCATTTGCAATACCTTGGGTTGTCTACTATTGCAAATGGTATGCCATTATGGGTGTAAATCTTATTCCTGGGCTACTATACAGTCCCAAAGGAAACGAAACCAATCTGGCAAATTTCAATTACAAATGTAACATGCTATATTTGACCCTGTAACTTCCCAAAACACCAAAAAACCTGTACATAGGGGGTACTGTTTTACACGTGAGACTTTGCTGAATACAAATATGTGTATTTTATTGCAGTAAAAGCAAACAGTATTATGACATTAACAGTTAAAATGTCATGTAGAACTAAAAAAATAACAACATTTCTTATTTTCTACCATTATTTTCATATTAAATTATGTTTCATAGCTAAATATTTGATATTAAATAAAAGCCCTGTTTCCCCTGAATAAAATTATATATAATAAGGGTGGGTGCATTTAATATGAAAGATGTGAATTAAGGTTGGACAGACATATAGCGCAAATGCCAGGTTTTGTTTACGTTTTGTTTTGTTCACAACTTGTACATTTGGCTCAGTCCTTAAGGGGTTACATTTACATTTTTCTTACTGCGATGCAAATATGCATACTAACTGGGCAAGAAATGTTGAAGTTATGCTAATATTTAATATCTTCCTGTCACTGTGAGTCTCTTTGAAATCCATTAGATTAATGTGCCCACTGTATGAAGACATCGGATGGTCAATCTTACTGTTTTAGAAATATTGTTTTAATGGCATGTATAAAGACTAAGCAATGCAAGTCATAATGTAATTTAATGAGCTGACGGCTTGGACATGGACTATGAAATGTTTCAAATAAAACCTTTACTTTATATACACATTCCAATTTCCAATCACAGTGCCCAGAAATGCATTGCAGTGTATTAAATTGAAGCAGCATTAGTAACACCGTTTACTAAAGTAAACTAACATAATATTTAAAAGACAAGCTTTCAAGAATGTTCTTTCTTCCTCAGGTCTGTAGCAATACCTGAGGAAGAGAGGAAAGCTCTTGAAAACTCCTCTTTTAAAGGGACACTATAGTCACCAGAACAACTACAGCTTATTGAATTTGTTCTGGTGAGTAGAATCACTACCTTCATGCTTTTTGCTGTAAACACTGTCTTTTCAGAGATAATGCAATGTTTACATTACAGCCTAGTGATAACTTCACTGGCCACTCCTCAGATGGCTGTTAGAGATCCTTCCTGGGTCATGGCTCCTAAAATGCATCCAAACATTCAGTATCTCCTCCCTCTGCATGCAGACACTGAACTTTCCTTATAGAGATTCATTGATTCAATTCATCTCTATGAGGAGATGCTGATTGGCCAGGGCTGTGTTTGAATCATGCTGACTCTGCCCCTGATCTGCCTCTTTGTCAGCCTCAGGCAATCCTATGGGGAAGCATTGTGATTGGATCAGGATACCACTTCTGATGATGTCAGAAAACAGTGACAATGCAAGCATCTCCAGACTTGGGAAAAAAGTAAGATTTCAATATTTAGGGAGGCATGAGGGGACAAGGGTGGCTAGATGGTGGTTTTAACCCTATAGAGTCAGGAATACATGTTTGTGTTCCTAGCCCTATATTGCTCCTTTAAATATTTTGTTAGTCCAATAAAAATGTATCTTTGCATTCTGTAATACTCTGGTTATTTTGGCATCTTGTCTACTGGACTAATAAGGCGAATCCTATCTGTCTATCTCTCTCTGAATTAGTACTGCACTATGCATGTCATGTATGAAATCACTATGTAATATATTCTGAAATTTAGAAATGGTATTCCTATACTTATTTTACATATAAAACAATCACACTATGGTGGAGATTCTACTTATAAAAAAAAATCAGAAATATATCAATACTGGATAACTATGTAACTCACGGAGACAGTATTGTACTGTATATGATGCATACAAAGTCATGTTTGTACTGTAGATGTTACAGTTAAGAGATAGTTCATTTTTATAATTTGTCAATTGGGACAGCCTAAAAAATTTCACTCTTTGTGACCCTGTCTCATGATGAAGTATACCTTGTGCTGCAATTTATGTCTGGGACATAACAGGGAAAAAACTTGTATCAGAGACCAGTGCATAAGCATATATCATACATAAGTTTGTAATAATGGACTTTTTTGGTAAAATGCATATGGTAATGGAAGTAGCCCCTGCTTTTAGTTATATGTACTATTTCTATTGGTTCTAATGAATACTGAATAAACATAGAGAATTTTCAGCATACTGATTCATATTACACACAATATTTTGATTCAATAGGTAAACAGTGCAGGGCAACTTTGCTATGTTCAAATAACTGTTCCTTTGTAACATTGTACAATGTCCTTTGTAGGAGTGGATGGTCATCATGTACAGTCCCTCTGCACAAACAGAGAAATTTACTGGAACGCAATGGAAGATACTAATCTACAATTATTATTTGTTTAAACAGCAATGATCAGGGGCATTACACAGGTCAAAAAATACAGTGCTTAAGCTTAAAGCAACATTTGTCAACCCCTCACTAAAGTTTGACCCTGAACCCAACCCTCAAATCCCAATGCTTAACACCTACAAGATACACCTTGTGACAGTTACACACAGACACAAACATACAGATACACATATACACGCAAAGACAGGCAAACACAGGCAGACAGAAACACAGACATATACAGACAGACAGGCATACACCATCAGGCACAGACACAAAAAAGGCATAGGCAGACACAAGCAAAGAAATACACAGATAACAATACACAAGGACAGGTAGACCCACACAAACACTGACTCAAAGAAACAGATAGGCATATATATTAAGCATAACTAGAAACAGCTGAAAAGATTGTGTAGCAGATTTTATTAAGGCTGTCCTCAAGAATTCGTGTTGAAAATGTATTCATGTAATTGTTTCTCTGTATATCTGTAAGTGTATGTAGCTTTCGTATGATTGTTCGTTAGTTTTCATACGAATGAAACTGCCGAACCATCAGACCACCCCAGTGAGAAGTGTGCGCCTCGTTAAGCATTCACACTCTGTAAACCGCAGCTTAATTGATATATTGTATGTGCCTGTGTGGTCACCGTTCGGCATACGAACCACGTGCGGCAGCCAGCTTACGCAAGAAAATCTCAGCGGTGTTTGGTCGTTGAGTGTCTGGAACTCAAATCGGACACTCAAACAACCGAACACCGCTGAGACCTCCAGAGCTCCAAAACTCCCGAACGGAGGGACTAGTCAGCACCCGTTCGGTAAAATAAATGTACTGAACAAGGGAATACATACAAATATAAGATTAGCTGTGTATGGCAAGGATTACTGTATGTTTTAACTACCGAACGGAGACCGACCGCAGGGCCAAAACACATGGAGCCTTTTTCGGATACCACCTCGTGTGCAGTCGGTCAAATTACACCTTCACCTAACTCCCTAGCCCCTGGTCCGATCTGGGTGAATTTTTAATATGTTAGTCACTCAGATCATGGCTACCAGGGGGTACCCAAAGTATTATTCTATCTGCTTGTTTTGGGGTACATCCAGAATTCGGGGAAAACTGCAGTATGTTTAATGGGATTATGTGTCACACTGAGGGGAGGAGATGTGTGGGAGGTAACTGTTACATTATTGGCTACTGTACTAATTATGGTGAATTCCTCCCTTGAATGGGAGAATGCTTTAAAAGGAGGTTGTGTGGATTACAAATTAGTTCTGCTCCTGATGCTGTGTGTCGTCCAGTCATTGGGATCTGTATTGGGATATTCATGGATTACCTTGCTTTCTGTGATTATTACTCTATGGTATTTTATTACTTGTTCCTGAGCCTCACTGGGATCTTTAGTGGAGTTAACCTGTGAAAGACCAGCTCTCTGCTACAGATTGTATATAGTTTGAGAAAATTCATTACATATTTACATAGTTACATAGTTATCTAAGTTGAAAAAAAAGACTAAAGTCCATTAAGTTCAACAGTGAAGCCCATTCTTGTATGCTGTTGATTCAAAAGAAGGCAAGTATTAACCATAAGTGACGTCCCGAACGGTTCGCTGGCGAACAGTTCCTGGCGAACATAGCTTGTTCACGTTCGCCACGGATGGCGAACATATCCGATGTTCGGTCCGCCCCCTATTTGTCATCATTGAGTAAACTTTGACCCTGTACTTCACAGTCAGCAGACACATTCCAGCCAATCAGCATCAGACCCTCCCTCCCAGACCCTCCCACCTCCTAGACAGCATACAATTTAGATTAATTCTGAAGCTGCATTCTTTTTTTTTTGTGTGTTTGTGTTTATTATACATTATCCTCCATAGCCAGTAACCTGTGTTTATTATACATTATCCCCCCATAGCCAGTAACCTGTGTTTATTATACATTATCCCCTATAGCCAGTAACCTGTGTTTATTATACATTATCCTCCCATAGCCAGTAACCTGTGTTTATTATACATTATCCTCCCCATAGCCAGTAACCTGTGTTTATTATACATTATCCTCCCATAGCCAGTAACCTGTGTTTATAATACATTATCCTCCCATAGCCAGTAACCTGTGTTTATTATCCATTATCCCTCCCATAGCCGGTAACCTGTGTTTATTATCCATTATCCCTCCCATAGCCAGTAACCTGTGTTTATTATACATTATCCCCCCCCATAGCCAGTAACCTGTGTTTATTATACATTATCCCTCCCATAGCCAGTAACCTGTGTTTATTATACATTATCCTCCCCATAGCCAGTAACCTGTGTTTATTATACATTATCCCCCAAAGCAAGTAACCTGTGTTTATTATACATTATCCTCCCATAGCCAGTAACCTGTGTTTAGTATACATTATCCCCCATAGCCAGTAACCTGTGTTTATTATACATTATCCCCCCCATAGCCAGTAACCTGTGTTTATTATACATTATCCCCCCATAGCCAGTAACCTGTGTTTATTATACATTATCCTCCCATAGCCAGTAACCTGTGTTTATTATACATTATTCCCCCCCATAGCCAGTAACCTGTGTTTATTATACATTATTCCCCCCCATAGCCAGTAACCTGTGTTTATTATACAGTATCCCCCATAGTCATTTATCGTTGGACCTAGGCAGCATGATGTATTAGGCCGGCCCAGAGAGTGAGTGAGTGAATAATATAATATATATTTTCAGAAACATATTAGTAATATATGTAAATCGGGTTCATGCAAAGAAAAGGTATTAAAGAAAAACACACTTATTGCATCAAATTTACAAAGCCAAACTTTTAAAAGCTTTCCTCATTTCTTTCTCGGGATGAGGAATATATCGGTTGTAGACTGAGGATTTCCATCTGCCCAATCTTTTAATAATATGCACTGGAGTGGCAGTGTTGAAGGAGACCGAAGCTGCCCCTATTCTAAATGAAAGACCCGAGACAAGGTTGGATCTCTTAGGTTAAATACAGTAGAAATCAGAATGCTGGATGTAACACCTATCCTACATAACCATACAGTGCAATGCATTCTTATGAAATAGGAATCACTCATGAGAGACACATGTAAAACACATTTTTTTTTTCAACAATGCATACAAGTTACTAAATCTATAAGCAAGATGAAACATTCAAAAATTAAAAATAAATATATTTAGTTTTGACACTGGAGTAATCTTTTAGGGAAATAGAATATAAAATTAGTCACATCAAATATAGTCCTACATTTAATATTTTTGATACGCTTTCCATATGTTTTAAAATTTTTAGATAAACTTGCAAATTGTTTTAATATTTTAAAAATGTATTTCATATTTTTTAAAAGGTTTGATGTATTAATATGTATATATTTATATATGATATATATTTTTTAAATTGTTTCAAAAAAATTATGTTAAAGGTTTCCAAATATATCATTTGAAAAACGTATCCAGAAATTAAGGCCATAATAAGCAAATAAGGCAAAACTTCTATTTACAATGTGACCCTATTTTGTCCTGTACTAGAAAGCATTTAACTCTTATCATTGACCAGACAATATATTATAAACAGAATTGACCTCATTTAATTTCTTACAGATAGCTGCACAGAAGTGTTCTTTTTTAAATGTAACAATCTGCATATTTACATAATCTTTACATTTTCGTTTTTTGAAGATTCATTTTGTTTTCATGATTGGCAGCTTCAGTTAACCAACGCAGAGGTCAAACGTCACCATCATATTCTTCTATAAAACATACCGGAATGTGCGTTACATACCTTGGTTAATAGAGGTTATTTAGTCACAAAACAGTAATATGCTAAATTGCTATGTATGAAATGAAAGCAATCAGAAAAGAGAACCTTAGGGTGTAGAACTTTACTATTACCTAGTACTACAATTACTTTTAACGACAATCTTTTGTAAAAATGAAAAAGACTTCTTTAAGCTGTTGGGTGATTTAGTAACTTGCTTGTTTTGCATAGAATAAACTCATGTTTCTCAACATAAAAAAAGTTAGATAAATATTAGACATGGGCATTTAGGACATTATAGAGAAAGTATTACACTAACGTAATAAAGAAGCAGAATAAATATTATTAGAAGGGACATGTTAGCATGTTTTAATCAAACATAGGTCATGATAAACAAACTTAATTGCATTCTACGAAAAAGTAAGTAACGTATAGATCAGGACATTGCAGTGGATGTAATCCACTTGGATTTTTCCAAGGCGTTCAATACAGTTCCACACAATTGGTTAGTGTTCAAACTAAAAGAAATTGATCTTGATGAAAAAGTCTTGTTCTTGGGTAGAACATTAGCTTAAAGATAGAGTACAGACAGTTGTCATTAATGGTCAATTTTCAAGCTTAACAAAAGTAGTGTCCCTCAGAGTTCTGTTCTGGGACCCCTTCTATTTAACATATTTATAAATGATCATGCAATAGCATTGAAAGTCAAAATGTAGCATTTGCAGATGACACAAAACTCTGTAAAGTAATTGTGGCGAAACCGACCTCGCCACGTGTCCTTGGAGGGGGCTGCTTGCCCGCCTCTTGCCTTTGGACTATGGACCAGACTTTATGTGAATGTGTTAACCCAGATAGCTATGCCATGGAGCCCATTCGTGTAGTTAAAGACTTCGGATCCATGGCAATTGAACTGTGTGAATAGGATCTGCGCGCTATTCGGTAGCTTTGTGCGCTCAGATCCCAGCTATCTGGGGATATGTGAAATGTCTGTGTGTTATGTGTAAAAGGGGACTTTATGTATTTTAAAGTGTTTTATGTCTTTTTGCAACCATGTGCTCAATGGAGTCTGCCTCTAACCCTGGATAATTGGATTACTTTCCCCTTTGTCTCCAGGATATAGGGCCTCTGTAAAACCTGTCTGAGCCAGATTGATATGCTGCCAGTCAGGGGAACAAAAGATACTTTTACTAACTTTTGAACCCCTGGTCTGATTCATGCCAATTTTGAATACAGGGAGTGCAGAATTATTAGGCAAGTTGTATTTTTGAGGATTAATTTTATTATTGAACAACAACCATGTTCTCAATAAACCCAAAAAACTCATTAATATCAAAGCTGAATATTTTTGGAAGTAGTTTTTAGTTTGTTTTTAGTTTTAGCTATTTTAGGGGGATATCTGTGTGTGCAGGTGACTATTACTGTGCATAATTATTAGGCAACTTAACAAAAAACAAATATATACCCATTTCAATTATTTATTTTTACCAGTGAAACCAATATAACATCTCAACATTCACAAATATAAATTTCTGACATTCAAAAACAAAACAAAAACAAATCAGTGACCAATATCTCTGTATTACTGCAGATACTCCCCCCCTTTGCAAGGACACTCAAAAGCCTGCCATCCATGGATTCTGTCAGTGTTTTGATCTGTTCACCATCAACATTGCGTGCAGACGCAACCACAGCCTCCCAGACACTGTTCAGAGAGGTGTACTGTTTTCTTGTAAATCTCACATTTGATGATGGACCACAGGTTCTCAATGGGGTTCAGATCAGGTGAACAAGGAGGCCATGTCATTAGATTTTCTTCTTTTATACCCTTTCTTGCCAGCCACGCTGTGGAGTACTTGGACGCGTGTGATGGAGCATTGTCCTGCATGAAAATCATGTTTTTCTTGAAGGATGCAGACTTCTTCCTGTACCACTGCTTGAAGAAGGTATTTTCCAGAAACTGGCAGTAGGACTGGGAGTTGAGCTTGACTCCATCCTCAACCCGAAAAGGCCCCACAAGCTCATCTTTGATGATACCAGCCCAAACCAGTACTCCACCTCCACCTTGCTGGCATCTGAGTCGGACTGGAGCTCTCTGCCCTTTACCAATCCAGCCACGGGCCCATCCATCTGGCCCATCAAGACTCACTCTCATTTCATCAGTCCATAAAACCTTAGAAAAATCAGTCTTGAGATATTTCTTGGCCCAGTCTTGACGTTTCAGCTTGTGTGTCTTGTTCAGTGGTGGTCGTCTTTCAGCCTTTCTTACCTTGGCCATGTCTCTGAGTATTGCACACCTTGTGCTTTTGGGCACTCCAGTGATGTTGCAGCTCTGAAATATGTCCAAACTGGTGGCAAGTGGCATCTTGGCAGCTGCACGCTTGACTTTTCTCAGTTCATGGGCAGTTATTTTGCGCCTTGGTTTTTCCACACGCTTCTTGCGACCCTGTTGACTATTTTGAATGAAACGCTTGATTGTTCGATGATCACGCTTCAGAAGCTTTGCAATTTTAAGAGTGCTGCATCCCTCTGCAAGATATCTCACTATTTTTGACTTTTCTGAGCCTGTCATGTCCTTCTTTTGACCCATTTTGCCAAAGGAAAGGAAGTTGCCTAATAATTATGCACACCTGATATAGGGTGTTGATGTCATTAGACCACACCCCTTCTCATTACAGAGATGCACATCACCTAATATGCTTAATAGGTAGTAGGCTTTCGAGCCTATACAGCTTGGAGTAAGACAACATACATAAAGAGGATGATGTGGTCAAAATACTCATTTGCCTAATAATTCTGCACTCCCTGTATGTTGTTCCCCTTAATGGATTGATTGTGGGTATGTATTTTTATGTGAATGTGATGTATGGTTTTGAAGTTATAAATATTGTGTAAAAAGTATATTTTAAACTGTATGAATAATGGGATTATGTGTCACACTAAGGGGAGGGGATGTGTGGGTTGCACCCGTGATACTATTGGTTATTTTATGCCTCCCCCTTGGTGTGGCCTGTATGTGTACAATTGTAATAAAAGCCAGGCTGGATGTGCCAGTCCAGAGTTCCTGTTTAACCCTCAAAGTGAAGTGTCATCTCATTATTGGGGGAGCATTTATTGTATGCTGTTCCAGTTTGACTGCTAGGAGTGTAAACCTATTCGTATGGTTTCCTATTCAACTGTCTACAGCATTCATATGCTTGAGAGGATTTATACGCTTCTCTGATTCGGTGGTTGTCGTGTCTGCTGCAGTGCTTGGAGTCCTCAGGAAACGCTAGGAGCATCCATTAACGGAGGTACCCAGTCGGGGTGCCAGGCGATCCGTTACATAATACAATATGTTTAAGATATTGCTTTGCTGCAGAGGGATTTAGATAGATTGGGGTGCTGGGCACTAAAATGTCAGATTAAATTTTATGTAGATAGATGCAAAGCTATGCACTTTGGGGTAAACCTAGAAACATAAAGAGAAGGAGGAAACAAGGTCTCTTAATAGGGAACCATTCAAATTATGAGGGCCTAACCCTAATTGCGAATACCAAAATTGTTCCCAAAAAAATGAACCAAAGGACATTGGATAGCCTTTTTAAATTATTATTATTATTATTATTATTATGTTATTTATATAGCGCCATCAAATTCCGCAGCGCTTTACAATGGGTGGATGAACAGACATGTAGTTGTTACCAGACAAGTTGGAGACACAGGAAGAGAGGGGTTGAGGGCCCTGCTCAATGAGCTGCCATGCTTGAGGGAGTGGGGTAAAATGACACAAAATGGTAAGGATAGTATTAGACTAGTGACAGTTGCAGAAGAGGAATCAGTCAGGAGTAGTGATGTCCCGAACAGTTCGCTGGCAAATAGTTCCTGGCGAACATAGCATGTTCGCATTCGCCACCGCGGGCGAACACATGCGATGTTCGGTCCGCCCCCTATTCTTTATCATTGAGTAAACTTTTACCCTGTACCTCACAGTCAGCAGACACATTCCAGCCAATCAGCATCACACCCTCCCTAGTAGACCCTCCCACCTACTGGACAGCATCCATTTTATTTTTTTTTTCATTTTTTTTTCAGTGCATATAAATGTTACAAACAGATACTCCCCCCAGACACTCTGTATTACTGCAGATACTCCCCCAGACACTCCGTGTTACTGCAGATACTCCCACCAGACACTCTGTGTTACTGCAGATACTCCCTCCAGACACTCTGTATTACTGCAGATACTCCCTCCAGACACTCTGTATTACTGCAGATACTCCCTCCAGACACTCTGTATTACTGCAGATACTCCCTCCAGACACTCTGTGTTACTGCAGATACTCCCCCCAGACACTGACACAGAGCAGAATAGGGACTGTTCCCCCTACATAGGGTCACTTGGCAGATATGGATTGACACCTATCCTAAACATCCCTGATACACACTGACACAGAGAATAATAGGGACTGTTCCTCCTACATAGGGTCACTTGGCAGATATGGATTGACACCTATCCTAAGGATCCCTGATACACACTGACACAGAGCAGAATAGGGACTGTTACCCTTACATGGGGTCACTTGGCAGAGATGGATTGACACCTATCCTTAGGATCCCTGATACACACTGACACAGAGCAGAATAGGGACTGTTCCCCCTACATAGGGTCACTTGGCAGATATGGATTGACACCTATCCTAAGGATCCCTGATACACACTGACACAGAGCAGAATAGGGACTGTTCCCCCTACATAGGGTCACTTGGCAGATATGGATTGACACCTGTCCTCAGGGACCACTCTTCTCAGATGATCTTACAGTCTAAAGAAAGTGAATATAATTGCACAGATGGAGAAGGTAAATGTGCAATGTGTCCAAAGGGAAGACTGATTGCTAGTTGAAACAACAACATAATTGTTATTAAGGTTATATGACACATGAAGAGAAGGTGGTAAGGGTTAGTGAAGATAATGGTGGGGTGAGACAAAAGTTCACTGGTAAGTGGCAAAGATATTAAAATGTATTTTGTTCCTAAATTTGAATTCTTCTTTAAAGGATATGTGTTCTAAGGTCAAGGAAAATGATTCTAGGGCAAGCATAAAATGTGCAGAACAAATATAAAAAAACAGCTACCATAAACTTACTGAAAAATACAAAAGAACAAGCAATAATAATTTAAATAAGTATATTTCATGAGAGTAGATAAATACCTAAAAGCTGTGATTTTACTTAAAACATAATTGTGCAAATGATCACTGACATGAAACATAACAAACAACACTATATTACTGCAGGTTACGTTAATAAAAATTTAAAAATAAAATAATTATAGTTTTCGTTTAATGTACGTGTGTAGACTTTATTCATAAATCTATTTTTAACATACTGGGTTGAATTATGAATGGTTTACATTTATTACTTATAGAAAATCCATACTCTTGAATGTAATCATATATCAAACTCCTTCAGCAGTCTTCAAGAAATCAGATTTAACAACATTTATTTCTGTCTAACTGAATATCTTCCAAAAGTCTGGGATTCAGTAGGACCATCTTGATTTCAGGGTTTCCTGATTTGTCCCAATTCCCATCAATGTTGAGGTCTATCAAACTAATGTGTTTTACAACTATAGGTTACATTATCATCATGTTAAATTATAGAGTTTTTACATGCAAAAAATGCTATCTGTAGAGCATAGAAATAGTTGTGATATTAGCAATCTACCTTTATAAAATCCAATAAAGTAGGCCATGAATAAAATTATAGGCATATTAAAAAAACGCAACCGAGGCTTCAGTAATGATCTAATACTTTCACTTGCACTAGATTCTGTACATATGTGTTCATTTATTTGATATATTTCCCTGTCTCAAGGATTTTCCATATATGAAGTCTTTCTAGTACACCTGAAACTGTTCTGCAAATGACTGTTCTCTAGATTTCTTTCCTTTATCTTATCACATTTATCTCAAATCAGATCAGGTTATTATAGCACACTAAAATGAACCATTCAGCAAAAGCTAAGCAGAGATGCATATTTATGAATTCATATCTAAAACTAGTTGTGGTGGTTATGATGTTTAGAGTGTTAATTTTTTATGTATGTATTCTTTAATGACAACTATGGCAATCTTTTCCTAATAATCTATTGTTATTTTACATATCTTGTGTGTAAACCCTATTGGCTCAGTACATAATATGGCTTGCTGACAATTATATTGCAATATGCTTTGTTTTAAATATGTTATAATGAAATATGATTTTAGATGTTGAACATCTAAAATCACATTGATTTCAAGATTAGAGACAGCATGGGTTTACTTCAGGGAGATCATGTAAAAGTAATCTGATTGATTTTTTTGATTGGGTAACTAGAATAATAGATCAGGGTGATGCAGTAGACATTGCTTAAAGGATTGTTGGAAAATGCATTTGTAACATCTTCAAGTTTCTGATCTTGGTTAATAATCTCTGATAAAATGATAGACATATTTGTAACGTTTACCAAAAAAAGAAAGGTGAAGCGCTACATACAATGCTCAAATATAGTCCACACTTTTAGGAGTATTCCCTTCCCAAAAGGTCGTGGGGTGGATGGAGTTTGGTACCCAAATGTTCTGAAAAACAAATTAAATCTTCATAGTGCAACTCTGTGTTTCCATGTATAGATTGTAAACTTATATATAGAACCACTCACATTTAGTTGAGCTTATAGCCTAGCTCAGGAGTACACGCTTTCAGGTCCGTAAAGGCGACCTTAACCCTTCTTCAGTACTTTTCTTCGGATGTGGCTAGAGCTCAAGCGAGAAAATATATAGTACAATATCGTCTATAACCAGTATTCAGTATGAAAAGAATATAGGGATTATACTCACAAGTCAAGAGCCAACTTATAGGCTCAATTGATGCACAATGTGTAGTTCAGGACTACACTCCTTTAAGAGCAGGAACCAGTAGCCCAGGTGATTTTTAAAAAATATATATTTATTTATTAAGCATTAAGATCTAAAAATGTAATGGCCAATTACAATATATAAGAACCAATATACTTAAACAGGTAAATAACATAAAATATCTATGTATATAAATTCACTGGGCATAAAGGTGATACTAATTTGCAATTTCCCAGGACGCGTTTCGCCAACACAATGTCGGCTTCCTCAGCTAGGTGCAAAAGTTTTCCAAGTGTTCCTCCTACTATCAGGAGTCCTGCTCTTGTACCTTCCTGTTCAATCTTCAATCCGACGTTCAGCTGTTCTCTGGCGCGCTCCTCTTCCCGCCTCTCCGACTGCCTCTGCATGTGTCTCAAGCCTCGTTCTCATTCACGTTCACTTCCGCATGTGGCGGCGTGCGTCTCAACCCTCGTTCTCATTTCCGTTCACTTCCACATGTGACCGCATACCGGTGAAAAAATGCTAATGGTACTATTAACCCTGTAGGTACCGAGAGCTGTACACTCTCTCTTCCGATGTCCTTAATACTTATACATGGCGTTCATAACCAGAGAATGTATTAGAATAAAATTGACATATATGCACATATCGGAATCCCAATTTCTATATAGAAAATTATCATTATATATACACACTATCTTCAAGATATATATACTATATCTAGTATTATAAAAATTCTAAAAATTCTAGATCATAAAAAATCTCCCCTTCTAAAGAAAGGGGGGACACACAACTATAAAAACAATTTTATACCTATTCTAGTAAGATAAACATTGCACTTATACCCATGCATATCAGAAAAAACGAGAAAAATATATATAATAAACCAAATAGGTCATAACATAAGAATAAAGGGTAGAATGCATCAAAAAGGCATACAACTATCCTAAAAAATAATAATAATATATCTCCAGCACAAAATCTAAAATAGAAAATAAATCCTTAAAAATAAATTAGTCCAAAAAATGACAAATTTCGAATTCTGAATTTAAGCCGTAGGGGATGAGGGTATTTAGTTCGAAGATCCACTTCATTTCTTCCTTGCTGAGTTTCTTATTAAAATCCCCCCCCCCCTCCAATCTTTCCCCACTCTATTTAACCCCAAAAAGGTACTACCTAAAGGTGATTGGTTATGATATTTCTTATAATGAAGAGGCACACTGTGGTTCTCTGCCCCCTTCATTATATTTCTACTATGCTCCTCTATCCTAATGTGTAGTGGTCGACTGGTTTTGCCCACATAATTTAAGCCACAAGGGCATTGCATAACATAAATCACATTGTTCGTGTGACATGTGATACCTTCCCTGATCTCGTATTTCTGTTTTTTATTCTCAAATTGTGTGATTCTTCTTTTCTTATTACCAGTTCTTCTGCACGCCAAGCACTGGCCGCAGCCAAAAAAACCCTTTTCTTGTTCCAAAAAGGTGTCTTTCTTTTTTCTTTCTTTAATGTAACTTGATGTCAGGATATTGCGAAAGTTCTTAACTCCTCTATGGATAAATTTGGGTTGAGGTGGTAATATCTTCTCAAGTGCTGGGTCCTGGCGAAGGATAGGCCAGAATCTCTTAACAATATTCCTAATTTTAAAATTGTCTGTGCTGTAATTACAGATGAAAGGTACCCCTTCCATATTCTGTTGGGTCCGATCTTTGTACTTTAAAAGGTTATGTCTTTCTATCTCTTTAACCTGTACTCTTGCTTCTTCTAGTTTACAGTCTTCATACCCTTTCTTTAAAAAGTCCTCTTTAATCCTTATTGACTGATTATTATAATTCTCCAAATCTGTGCAATTTCGTCTGATGCGCAAGAATTGCCCTTTTGGGGCATTCTCTAGCCACGGAGAAAAGTGGCAACTTGCTCTTTCTATAAAACTGTTGGCATCTACTGCCTTAAAAAAAATTTTTGTTTTGATTTTGCCATCTTCTATAAAGATGGTAAGGTCTAAAAAGGATATTTCCTTCTCACTCCAACTGCTAGTTAGGCTAATCCCCCATGTGTTATTGTTGAGAAATGCCAAAAAATCCTCCAAAAGCGGGACTCCTCCTCTCCAAATAAAGAAGATATCATCAATATAACGGCCATAGGTGACCAAGCTCCCCCCCAGCCATGCCCTTCATATATAAAATGTTGTTCCCAATATGACATAAAAAGATTGGCATAGCTGGGGGCGAACTTGGTCCCCATGGCCGTCCCATTAGTCTGTAGAAAAAAATCCCCCCCATACCAAAAATAGTTATTCTCTAGGATTAGCTTAATCCCATCCATAATAAACTCTATTTGTGTTCCCAAAAAATCTGAAGTGTTCTGTAAATAGTGCTCTACTGCTCTACATCCATACTCGTGGGGAATATTACTGTATAGCGATGCCACATCGCATGTTACCAATAGGAAGTTTTCTTCCCATATACAGTTGTTTAATATATTTAATATCGCTATGGTATCCTTTATATATGATCTCGTTTTTTGTACCATAGGTTGGAGTTGTAAGTCTATGTAATGTGAAAGCCTACTAGATATGGCGTCTATTCCCGCCACTATGGGTCTCCCTGGGGGGTGTGTGACGCTCTTATGCACTTTCGGTAAAAAGTAAAAGACTGGGACTTTTGGGTGTAAGATATTTATGTACTCAAATTCTTTTTGATTGAGTACTCCTGTGTCTAACCCTCCTTTTAGAAAGGCTCTAAATTTTTCTTGAATTTCTAGACTTGGATTTGTTGCCAATTTTCTATAGGTTACCCCTTCTGTTAAGATTCTTATGGCTTCCTTATTATAGGCCTCTTTGTTCATAATGACTATCCCCCCCCCTTTGTCCGCTGGTTTAATAACCAGCTCTTCATTATTCCTTAGTTCCCTCAGGGCTTTTTTCTCCTGTATGTTTAGGTTATCTTGAAAATTTTCTTTCAGATCTAGTTTTTTACACTCATTCAAGACCATGGTCTCAAATGTGACCATTTTATCCGAAATCATCTGTTTCGGGAAGAAGTACGATTTTTTCTTCAACTCTGTATGCTTGAATTCGTTCTCCATATGTACCTGCCTTTCTATAGGGTTTTTTATAAAAAACTTTTTTAGGCAGAGGTTCCTCTTAAATTTGTTTAGATCTATATATAGGTCAAAGGGGTTTATATGTTTGCTGGGGGCAAATTTAAGCCCTTTTTTGAGAATCTTAATCTGTTCTTTATTTATTTTCGTCTCACTTAAATTGTATATTCCTATCTTACTAGTATCTTTTAACTCTTCATCTTCTATTCTTTTTCTCTCCTGTCTTTTCTTTCTCTCTTTGACTGATTTTCCTCCTCTATTTCCTCTTGTAATGGATATCCTCGTTTCCTGTGATTCGTGGGGAAATTTCTCATCGCCTCTTCCTTGTGCCTTTCTATAATCCGACTCCTCCAAAAATCCTGTCCCTCTTCTCTATCCTTTAAAACCTCAAATCGGTTTTGTATTCTTGATTCTTGGGTGTGGGGTTGATATGTTCCTCTATCCTTACCATGCATCCGTCTATCATGGTGAGGAGGCCTGTAAATGGGATTTCTCTCTCTCTCGTAGGTTCCCTTACCTATTCTCTCTTCTTCTCTATCTCTTCGTCTCTCTCTAAAGTTATCTCCCCGTGATCTATAGTTAGGTCTCCATTCTCTACTTTCATATCTATTGTACGTCTCTCTTTGGGTCTGTTTGTTCTCAACAACTTCTTTATAGGTTCTTTTGGGTATGGGATTTCTCATCTGTCTAGATTCGTGCTGAGTAGATGGATGTGTTCCTTCTCTTGGATTTTGGTATGTCTCTATCTCCCTACGATATCTATCTCTAGGTTGTCCTTGATTTCTGGAAAAGGTTCTTACTTGCTTATTTTTGTAGTCTCTTACATCCCTAAGATATTTATTTCTCTTTATCTCCACTACTCCTTTCTCTACTCTATCTAGATTTTCTTTAATTTCTTGTGTAATACAATCAAATTCTTCCTGATTCAAAGCATTAAGTATTTCATCTTGACATTTGTTAATTTCCACATCCAGCTCTCTTAGATGTTCTCTCCTTCTCCCAATAATGAGTTGCATAGTGGTGAAGGAAAAACCTTCCAACATATTATGCCATTCTTCCATAAAGCCCACATGGTCTTGATCGAATGTGGGCAATTTGAAATACCGCAACCCCCTTGGGGTGATTTTCTCTCCTATATATTTCTCTAGGGTTGCGATCTCCCATTTTATCTTTAATTCCTTCTGTAGGAGTTTATCTAGTTTATCACTGGTTTTATTGGGTTCAGTTATTCTTTTATTTTCTGGTTTTTCTGCCCAATTTGCAAACTCAATAGCCATTTCTCTATGTATGTTATTTCTTTTATCAAATAGAGACATTATTATCAAAAGCTGCCTTGTATATAGAGGAAAGCAGAATGTATACAAATAGGAAAAAAAAAAAATATATACTGGCGCTTTTGACAGAACCTTGATATATCTAGTAGCCGCTGTATCACCAAATGTACCTTCCCATATACACAAATTACAAATACCAAAAAAAGAAAGGTGAAGCGCTACATACAATGCTCAAATATAGTCCACACTTTTAGGAGTATTCCCTTCCCAAAAGGTCGTGGGGTGGATGGAGTTTGGTACCCAAATGTTCTGAAAAACAAATTAAATCTTCATAGTGCAACTCTGTGTTTCCATGTATAGATTGTAAACTTATATATAGAACCACTCACATTTAGTTGAGCTTATAGCCTAGCTCAGGAGTACACGCTTTCAGGTCCGTAAAGGCGACCTTAACCCTTCTTCAGTACTTTTCTTCGGATGTGGCTAGAGCTCAAGCGAGAAAATATATAGTACAATATCGTCTATAACCAGTATTCAGTATGAAAAGAATATAGGGATTATACTCACAAGTCAAGAGCCAACTTATAGGCTCAATTGATGCACAATGTGTAGTTCAGGACTACACTCCTTTAAGAGCAGGAACCAGTAGCCCAGGTGATTTTTAAAAAATATATATTTATTTATTAAGCATTAAGATCTAAAAATGTAATGGCCAATTACAATATATAAGAACCAATATACTTAAACAGGTAAATAACATAAAATATCTATGTATATAAATTCACTGGGCATAAAGGTGATACTAATTTGCAATTTCCCAGGACGCGTTTCGCCAACACAATGTCGGCTTCCTCAGCTAGGTGCAAAAGTTTTCCAAGTGTTCCTCCTACTATCAGGAGTCCTGCTCTTGTACCTTCCTGTTCAATCTTCAATCCGACGTTCAGCTGTTCTCTGGCGCGCTCCTCTTCCCGCCTCTCCGACTGCCTCTGCATGTGTCTCAAGCCTCGTTCTCATTCACGTTCACTTCCGCATGTGGCGGCGTGCGTCTCAACCCTCGTTCTCATTTCCGTTCACTTCCACATGTGACCGCATACCGGTGAAAAAATGCTAATGGTACTATTAACCCTGTAGGTACCGAGAGCTGTACACTCTCTCTTCCGATGTCCTTAATACTTATACATGGCGTTCATAACCAGAGAATGTATTAGAATAAAATTGACATATATGCACATATCGGAATCCCAATTTCTATATAGAAAATTATCATTATATATACACACTATCTTCAAGATATATATACTATATCTAGTATTATAAAAATTCTAAAAATTCTAGATCATAAAAAATCTCCCCTTCTAAAGAAAGGGGGGACACACAACTATAAAAACAATTTTATACCTATTCTAGTAAGATAAACATTGCACTTATACCCATGCATATCAGAAAAAACGAGAAAAATATATATAATAAACCAAATAGGTCATAACATAAGAATAAAGGGTAGAATGCATCAAAAAGGCATACAACTATCCTAAAAAATAATAATAATATATCTCCAGCACAAAATCTAAAATAGAAAATAAATCCTTAAAAATAAATTAGTCCAAAAAATGACAAATTTCGAATTCTGAATTTAAGCCGTAGGGGATGAGGGTATTTAGTTCGAAGATCCACTTCATTTCTTCCTTGCTGAGTTTCTTATTAAAATCCCCCCCCCTCAAATCATACCCCACTCTATTTAACCCCAAAAAGGTACTACCTAAAGGTGATTGGTTATGATATTTCTTATAATGAAGAGGCACACTGTGGTTCTCTGCCCCCTTCATTATATTTCTACTATGCTCCTCTATCCTAATGTGTAGTGGTCGACTGGTTTTGCCCACATAATTTAAGCCACAAGGGCATTGCATAACATAAATCACATTGTTCGTGTGACATGTGATACCTTCCCTGATCTCGTATTTCTGTTTTTTATTCTCAAATTGTGTGATTCTTCTTTTCTTATTACCAGTTCTTTTTTTTTTTTTCCTATTTGTATACATTCTGCTTTCCTCTATATACAAGGCAGCTTTTGATAATAATGTCTCTATTTGATAAAAGAAATAACATACATAGAGAAATGGCTATTGAGTTTGCAAATTGGGCAGAAAAACCAGAAAATAAAAGAATAACTGAACCCAATAAAACCAGTGATAAACTAGATAAACTCCTACAGAAGGAATTAAAGATAAAATGGGAGATCGCAACCCTAGAGAAATATATAGGAGAGAAAATCACCCCAAGGGGGTTGCGGTATTTCAAATTGCCCACATTCGATCAAGACCATGTGGGCTTTATGGAAGAATGGCATAATATGTTGGAAGGTTTTTCCTTCACCACTATGCAACTCATTATTGGGAGAAGGAGAGAACATCTAAGAGAGCTGGATGTGGAAATTAACAAATGTCAAGATGAAATACTTAATGCTTTGAATCAGGAAGAATTTGATTGTATTACACAAGAAATTAAAGAAAATCTAGATAGAGTAGAGAAAGGAGTAGTGGAGATAAAGAGAAATAAATATCTTAGGGATGTAAGAGACTACAAAAATAAGCAAGTAAGAACCTTTTCCAGAAATCAAGGACAACCTAGAGATAGATATCGTAGGGAGATAGAGACATACCAAAATCCAAGAGAAGGAACACATCCATCTACTCAGCACGAATCTAGACAGATGAGAAATCCCATACCCAAAAGAACCTATAAAGAAGTTGTTGAGAACAAACAGACCCAAAGAGAGACGTACAATAGATATGAAAGTAGAGAATGGAGACCTAACTATAGATCACGGGGAGATAACTTTAGAGAGAGACGAAGAGATAGAGAAGAAGAGAGAATAGGTAAGGGAACCTACAAGAGGAAATAGAGGAGGAAAATCAGTCAAAGAGAGAAAGAAAAGACAGGAGAGAAAAAGAATAGAAGATGAAGAGTTAAAAGATACTAGTAAGATAGGAATATACAATTTAAGTGAGACGAAAATAAATAAAGAACAGATTAAGATTCTCAAAAAAGGGCTTAAATTTGCCCCCAGCAAACATATAAACCCCTTTGACCTATATATAGATCTAAACAAATTTAAGAGGAACCTCTGCCTAAAAAAGTTTTTTATAAAAAACCCTATAGAAAGGCAGGTACATATGGAGAACGAATTCAAGCATACAGAGTTGAAGAAAAAATCGTACTTCTTCCCGAAACAGATGATTTCGGATAAAATGGTCACATTTGAGACCATGGTCTTGAATGAGTGTAAAAAACTAGATCTGAAAGAAAATTTTCAAGATAACCTAAACATACAGGAGAAAAAAGCCCTGAGGGAACTAAGGAATAATGAAGAGCTGGTTATTAAACCAGCGGACAAAGGGGGGGGGATAGTCATTATGAACAAAGAGGCCTATAATAAGGAAGCCATAAGAATCTTAACAGAAGGGGTAACCTATAGAAAATTGGCAACAAATCCAAGTCTAGAAATTCAAGAAAAATTTAGAGCCTTTCTAAAAGGAGGGTTAGACACAGGAGTACTCAATCAAAAAGAATTTGAGTACATAAATATCTTACACCCAAAAGTCCCAGTCTTTTACTTTTTACCGAAAGTGCATAAGAGCGTCACACACCCCCCAGGGAGACCCATAGTGGCGGGAATAGACGCCATATCTAGTAGGCTTTCACATTACATAGACTTACAACTCCAACCTATGGTACAAAAAACGAGATCATATATAAAGGATACCATAGCGATATTAAATATATTAAACAACTGTATATGGGAAGAAAACTTCCTATTGGTAACATGCGATGTGGCATCGCTATACAGTAATATTCCCCACGAGTATGGATGTAGAGCAGTAGAGCACTATTTACAGAACACTTCAGATTTTTTGGGAACACAAATAGAGTTTATTATGGATGGGATTAAGCTAATCCTAGAGAATAACTATTTTTGGTATGGGGGGGATTTTTTTCTACAGACTAATGGGACGGCCATGGGGACCAAGTTCGCCCCCAGCTATGCCAATCTTTTTATGTCATATTGGGAACAACATTTTATATATGAAGGGCATGGCTGGGGGGGGAGCTTGGTCACCTATGGCCGTTATATTGATGATATCTTCTTTATTTGGAGAGGAGGAGTCCCGCTTTTGGAGGATTTTTTGGCATTTCTCAACAATAACACATGGGGGATTAGCCTAACTAGCAGTTGGAGTGAGAAGGAAATATCCTTTTTAGACCTTACCATCTTTATAGAAGATGGCAAAATCAAAACAAAAAAATTTTTTAAGGCAGTAGATGCCAACAGTTTTATAGAAAGAGCAAGTTGCCACTTTTCTCCGTGGCTAGAGAATGCCCCAAAAGGGCAATTCTTGCGCATCAGACGAAATTGCACAGATTTGGAGAATTATAATAATCAGTCAATAAGGATTAAAGAGGACTTTTTAAAGAAAGGGTATGAAGACTGTAAACTAGAAGAAGCAAGAGTACAGGTTAAAGAGATAGAAAGACATAACCTTTTAAAGTACAAAGATCGGACCCAACAGAATATGGAAGGGGTACCTTTCATCTGTAATTACAGCACAGACAATTTTAAAATTAGGAATATTGTTAAGAGATTCTGGCCTATCCTTCGCCAGGACCCAGCACTTGAGAAGATATTACCACCTCAACCCAAATTTATCCATAGAGGAGTTAAGAACTTTCGCAATATCCTGACATCAAGTTACATTAAAGAAAGAAAAAAGAAAGACACCTTTTTGGAACAAGAAAAGGGTTTTTTTGGCTGCGGCCAGTGCTTGGCGTGCAGAAGAACTGGTAATAAGAAAAGAAGAATCACACAATTTGAGAATAAAAAACAGAAATACGAGATCAGGGAAGGTATCACATGTCACACGAACAATGTGATTTATGTTATGCAATGCCCTTGTGGCTTAAATTATGTGGGCAAAACCAGTCGACCACTACACATTAGGATAGAGGAGCATAGTAGAAATATAATGAAGGGGGCAGAGAACCACAGTGTGCCTCTTCATTATAAGAAATATCATAACCAATCACCTTTAGGTAGTACCTTTTTGGGGTTAAATAGAGTGGGGAAAGATTGGAGGGGGGGGGGGATTTTAATAAGAAACTCAGCAAGGAAGAAATGAAGTGGATCTTCGAACTAAATACCCTCATCCCCTACGGCTTAAATTCAGAATTCGAAATTTGTCATTTTTTGGACTAATTTATTTTTAAGGATTTATTTTCTATTTTAGATTTTGTGCTGGAGATATATTATTATTATTTTTTAGGATAGTTGTATGCCTTTTTGATGCATTCTACCCTTTATTCTTATGTTATGACCTATTTGGTTTATTATATATATTTTTCTCGTTTTTTCTGATATGCATGGGTATAAGTGCAATGTTTATCTTACTAGAATAGGTATAAAATTTTTTTATAGTTGTGTGTCCCCCCTTTCTTTAGAAGGGGAGATTTTTTATGATCTAGAATTTTTAGAATTTTTATAATACTAGATATAGTATATATATCTTGAAGATAGTGTGTATATATAATGATAATTTTCTATATAGAAATTGGGATTCCGATATGTGCATATATGTCAATTTTATTCTAATACATTCTCTGGTTATGAACGCCATGTATAAGTATTAAGGACATCGGAAGAGAGAGTGTACAGCTCTCGGTACCTACAGGGTTAATAGTACCATTAGCATTTTTTCACCGGTATGCGGTCACATGTGGAAGTGAACGGAAATGAGAACGAGGGTTGAGACGCACGCCGCCACATGCGGAAGTGAACGTGAATGAGAACGAGGCTTGAGACACATGCAGAGGCAGTCGGAGAGGCGGGAAGAGGAGCGCGCCAGAGAACAGCTGAACGTCGGATTGAAGATTGAACAGGAAGGTACAAGAGCAGGACTCCTGATAGTAGGAGGAACACTTGGAAAACTTTTGCACCTAGCTGAGGAAGCCGACATTGTGTTGGCGAAACGCGTCCTGGGAAATTGCAAATTAGTATCACCTTTATGCCCAGTGAATTTATATACATAGATATTTTATGTTATTTACCTGTTTAAGTATATTGGTTCTTATATATTGTAATTGGCCATTACATTTTTAGATCTTAATGCTTAATAAATAAATATATATTTTTTAAAAATCACCTGGGCTACTGGTTCCTGCTCTTAAAGGAGTGTAGTCCTGAACTACACATTGTGCATCAATTGAGCCTATAAGTTGGCTCTTGACTTGTGAGTATAATCCTTATATTCTTTTCATACTGAATACTGGTTATAGACGATATTGTACTATATATTTTCTCGCTTGAGCTCTAGCCACATCCGAAGAAAAGTACTGAAGAAGGGTTAAGGTCGCCTTTACGGACCTGAAAGCGTGTACTCCTGAGCTAGGCTATAAGCTCAACTAAATGTGAGTGGTTCTATATATAAGTTTACAATCTATACATGGAAACACAGAGTTGCACTATGAAGATTTAATTTGTTTTTCAGAACATTTGGGTACCAAACTCCATCCACCCCACAACCTTTTGGGAAGGGAATACTCCTAAAAGTGTGGACTATATTTGAGCATTGTATGTAGCGCTTCACCTTTCTTTTTTTGGTATTTGTAATTTGTGTATATGGGAAGGTACATTTGGTGATACAGCGGCTACTAGATATATCAAGGTTCTGTCAAAAGCGCCAGTATATTTTTTTTTTTTTTTTTCATATTTGTAACGTTTGTTCAAAACTAGTACAAAATTATGTCAATATCACATCAAAGGTGATTGGGAGTTGGCTAGCTTGAAGGAACACTGTATTGTCAGGAATACAAACTAGATAGATAGACAGACAGACAGAGATAGAGAGATAGATAGATAGTGTAGACACATTGTAACTGGCCATGTTGTTTTAACCAGCAAATCAGAGGTAAATACTAATTGTTCCATTAACTTGATTTCAGTAATGTAGCCCCATGTAGCCAAAGCGCAGCTTAGCAAAAAAAGGGCCTTGACAGGGGTTAGGAGGTGGGCTTAGGAGGAAGCGGCTAGGACTGGTGGGTTGTGGGAAAAGGGGTTTGGCTATTTAAATAGGTAGCCATTTTGGAATGAGCACTTTAATCTCCTACCTGGTTTAGTTTGTGTGCACTCCGGTGCTTGCAGATTTGCTGGGTAGGGTTTTCTCTTTTTCTCATTCTGCAGGGCCATGGACGACGTGTAGAGGCTCCTGGAAGGAATCCGGTCGGCGGCGCGGCAACAGGGAGCGGACTGGGTGTGAGCCCAGCTGGGACCAATCCTGGCGGCGGCCGGATGGGATGGCGGAGGTGGATGCCCGGCGCGGGCCAAGAGGCCCCCGAGGCACTTGAGTCCAGGCGCGGGGCCCAAGGTCGGCAACGCTGGTGATCATGATGAGGCGGGTGGAGGCTGCAGCAGGCTCGGAGGCCACATGGTCAGGGCCCCGCCTCCAAGCGTGCAGCTGGGGCCTCGGCGTGGTGCCACACGAAGGGCTGTTGCCCGGGGAGACTGCAGCGCGCCCCCCAGATCAGTTGGGGCAGCACCTGGAGCTGGACGGCCCTGTGTGGTGCCTGGCGGGAAGGGGTCATGGCCCGGGAGGGCGCCCCCATCGCCGGAGGTCGTTGTCAGTGGAGCCCAGGCCAGGACAACACGGAGCAGGCCCCAGGCGCAACATGCTTCCGAGGGCCCTCTTGGCGAACGGGGCGGGGGAAGCACAGCCTGGGGCTAGTGAGTGGGCAGATAGGCGAGTTTCCCCTTGGTTACGGGTAGCGGGCGGGGGGATACCTAGGGGGGTGCCAGGTAGCTCTCAGGGCTTGGGGGGGCTGGAGGAGGGCGAATTTCAGCAGCAAGGGGGTTAGGGTCTCCTGGTGTTAAACAGGGGGAGCAGGGAGGGTCCTTAGGCCCGACAGGCAAGGCTGGGGAGACGGGTGTTGAGGCTAGGGGTAAGGCTCCGCGTCACTGCAAGCAAGGGGTAGATCCTGATGAGGGTAGTGAGGAAGGCAGTACCAGGGAGACGGGGGGGGCTGTGAGGGCCACTTTCCTGCACATGGTGAGGGCGAGGTGGGGGGGCATGACAGTCCATGGGCTGAGTATGGGAGGCAGGGGGTGGCAGGTCTGGAAGTAGGTCAGGTTCGGGGTCTAGCAGTGTTAGCCCCTCGCCGGTCAGGGACGCGAGGGCTCGAGGGGCTCATAGGAGGTCGTGGAATGGGGAATTCTGCGAGATCTTTTCCCTTCTTCCTTTGGAGGACTTTATTGACCTCAAGGACGAAGATAAGAAGCACGAGAAAAGGAGGAGGAGGAAAAGCGGAGGTGGTATCGCAAGATACCGAAGTCCTTTGGTAACTGGTTAAGGGCGTTCTACGTCCTGTCCAGCATGATAGGGGAGAACTCGTCGAGTTCCTGCTCATCCCTGTTCTGCTACTTGGACAGGATTTGGGAAGCGTACCGCACCTATGGCGGACTGGCCTGGTGGCGGTATGATGAGCAGTTCCGGCAGCGATTGCCAGCCAATCTAGGTATGAGGTGGGATCAAATGGACCTGCCTCTCTGGATGAAACTGATGATGGCGCAGAAGGCACAGCCCTTTCAGCACGCGGCTGGCGCAAAGGGTCAGTCCGCCTCGTCGGCCGCCTTGCAGAAGGGCTTTTGCTGCCTTTTCAATGAAGGTCAGTGCAAGTGGGGTGCTTACTGTCGCTTTAAGCATGAGTGCTCAGGCTGTGGGGGGGGGGGGGGCCCACAGGCTGCAACGATGCTTTAAGAAAGGGAAGTTGGGGGGAGCTGGAACACCTTCCACGGTCAGAGGAGGGGGCTACCACTGCCCCCGGGCCTAACCCCGGTGAAGCTTGACGCGATGGAGCCCTGGCTAAGCCGCTACGGTAATAGGGCAGACACCGAGCTGCTCAGGGCTGGGTTTGGGCAGGGGTTCTTTATTCTCTTCCGGTATAGGGGTGGTATGGTATGTCTGCGTAATCTTAAATCGGTGGCGGAGTTCCCGGGGGTGGTGCGGGACAAACTTGGCAAGGTAGTGCTGTTGGGTAGGATGGCGGGACCGTTCCCTGGAATTGTTCCCGTTGGTGGTGGTGTTGGCTCTGTGGGGTGATAGGCTGCGGGACCGGAAGGTGGTCTTTTTCTCGGACAACATGTCCATGGTTGATGCAGTCAATAACCAGTCGGCGTTGAGACCGGTGGTGAAGCTATTGCGGCGCTTTGTCTTGCTGTGCATGTCCATTAATGTAGTCTTTTGCGCGCGCCATGTGCCAGGGTACTTGAACGAAGTGGCTGATGCTCTGTCTCATTTTCAGTGGTCCCGATTTAGGACAGTGGCTCCGGAGGCGCAGGACGTAGGCCAGTCATGCCCGGATGAGATGTGGCAACTAGGAGCGTCCTGCTTGGGGGACTTGTGAAGGCTTCGCTGGCGCCGGCCACTTGGGCCGCCTACAGTAAGGTCTGGAGTTGATGGGAACCTTCTTGGGATGGGCTTAGCCGATGGGTGAGGGAGGAACTGCCTCTGGACGCCTTCCTGTGGTTCACCTTTCACTTGTTGGTGGGGGGCGAGTCCCCGGCGGTGGTTGACAGGACCATGGCGGTGATGGCCTTTTGGTTTAAGCTCCACGGGAGGGAGGACCTTACCAAGGCTTTCATCATCAGGCAAGTGCTCAAAGGGTAAAGGAGGGGTCGGAGGGTTCCCGATGCTAGGCGCCCAGTTTCAGTGCGGGTGTTGGGGGATCTAATCCGAGTTTTACTGGAAATCTGTTTCAACAGGTTTGAGGTGTCTCTGTTCCGGGCAGCATTTATTTTGGCCTTTTTCGGGGCTTTCAGGATTGGGGAATTGGTGAGTGCCACGCGGGCGGCTCCGGGGGGTCTGCAGGTATCCAGGGTTTGCATACTTGAGGGGAGGTTGGTGGTGCACCTGGCCAGGTCTAAGACAGATGTTAAGGGGGTGGGCCAGGATGTGACCCTGGGTGCCCTGCCATGTTCTGCATTGTGTCCAGTGGCCGCAGTAATGCAGTACTTGGATCGGAGGCCTGTGATTTGGGAGTCTTTATTGGTGCATGCGGACGGCTCTTCGCTCTCTCGCTTCCAATTTACCAAGGTTTTCTGATCGGGCCTGGGGAGGTTGGGGCTACGTGCGTAGTAGCTGCGGGACACATTCTTTCCGCATTGGGACGGCCATGTAGGCCGCGTGCTTGGGTCTGGGGGATGAGTTAGTCAAGAGGATCGGGAGATGGGAGTCGGTTCGGTTCCGCTCTTACGTACGTTTGGGCTTATTGGATCAATAGTGTGGGCCTTGGGGGACTCCGGTGGGGGAGTGGGTATTTACATCCTGTTTTCCTTCTTCCCCAGGCCATGTTGCATGGATCGTGGGCCATTCCTTTGTCTTCTGGGCCGAAAGGAGGGCTGCAGCTCGAGCTTAGGGCCAGCAGTTGGGCTTTCCGAAGGACCAGCTGGCAGTACGATGGCTTGGGTACAGGGGATTTTGCTGGAGGGATGTGTGCAGGGCGGTGTTTCGGATGGTAGCAGGCGGGGTGAGGCCGGATATGCTGGTCCTACATGTGAGTAGCAACAACTTGGGCCTCGTACCGCAGCGGAGGTTAGTAAAATGGATGAAGCAGGACCTCAACAAGCTGGTGGATCTGCTTCCCGGGGTGATGCTGGTATGGTCGGAGATTGTCCCGAGGCGACGGTGGCGGCATGCGCGGGACCCTGTGGCTATTAACAGATGCAGGGGTAAGGTTAACAGCTTGATGGCAAGCTTCGTGAGGAAATTGGGGGGGGGGGGGGGGGTGGTAGTGAGACATGGGGAATTGGAAGGCGGGTTGCCGGGGTATTACCACTCGGATGGCGTTCATCTTTCGGCAGTGGGTTGGGACCTGCTGAACTTGGGTTTGCAGGAGGGGATGCAGAGGGCACTCTTTCTTCGGGGTGGCGGTGCTCAGACAGCTTAAGGGGTCAAGGTCTGAGCTTGTGGCGGGATAGGGAGCTGAGGAAAAGGAAATGAGGAACGTGATGAACATGGAAAATTATGGTCACTGGTGGTTGGTAGGTTTCGAGTCCTGGAGGTGGCTCAGAACCTGGTGGGGTAGGGGTATCAAGGTATACCCTTGCCGTGGTTACTTATGGTTGGCACTTAAATTTGTTCATGTTGGAGTTAGGTTGAAAATTGTTATGTATATGTGTTATTTATGTTGGGGTCATTGCCTTTATATTAAAAGAAGGATACGGATGCGAGGGTGGTGTATGGGAGCAATGACCCATGTTTATATGTTAAATTATTATTATCATTATTATGATTGTTATTATTATCATTATTATTATATTTGTTTAATAAAAGCTGTGGACAATTTGACCCATATACGCTAGTGTCAGCGTGTTATTGGGATAGGTATGTGGGATTTTTTTGTCCAAGGTTCATATGGCGACTATACACCAGTCAGGCTTTTGACACTGTTGCACATAGAAGGCTTATCAATAAACTGCAATGTTTAAGTTTAGATTCCAATATTGTTGAATGGGTAAGACAATGTAACATATTCCTCCTCACCTTGCGGTATTTGCGCCCAGCGGCCATGCGTTTGTACAAATGACTCTTGCAACATGTTAATGGACATCGGCCGCTGGGGATCCACTGGGGATCCACACCAAATTATACCCCCACGTACGCCCACGTCAATGACTACGTCGGCGTGGGCATGACGTAACACGGGAGACGTGCGCACACGCTTTGGGGTCAAAGGCCGTTCTCGGCCAATCAGAAATGTAAAGCATGTTTTCCTCATTGCCCTGTCGTGGTTTCTCTAGTGGTTTTCCAAGAGTGTGTTCCTGAGCATTTATATTCTGTTTTTTTTTTACTTTGGCTTTGTTTGACTTCCCTGTATTCTGGTATCCCTGACTTCTGGCTTTCCCTTATTGTTGTGTCTCATTCTGTGCCCCCTGACCTCGGCAAGTATCCTGACTATTCTTTGGTGCGTTAAGTCTGGCCTTTCTAAGGCCTGGTAATACGTTACCTATTAGTCCTAGGTGTGACATAATTCTACATGCTGGATCAATTAGTAATCCTGACAGACAGTGGCTAAGTGACAGGCAACAGAGGGTTGTAGTCAATGGAGTATATTTGAGCATGGTTTATCACCAGTGGGGTACATCAGGGATCTGTACTTGGACCCATTCTCTTCAATATTTTTATTAGTGATATTGCAGAAGGTCTTGATGATAAGGTATGTATTTTTGCTGATGATAATAAGATAAGTAACAGGGTTGATGTTCCAGAAGGGATAAGGCAAACGGCAAATTATTTAGGTAAACTCAAAAAATGAGTTGTGGCAGCTGACATTTAATGTAGATAAGTGTAAGATAATGCATCTTGGATGTAAAAACCCAAGGGCAGAGTACAGAATATTTGATAGAGCCCTAACCTCAACATCTAAGGAAAGGGATTTAGGGGTAATTATTTCAGATGACTTAAAGGTAGGCAGATAATGTAATAGAGCAGCAGGAAATGCTAGCATAATGCTTGGTTGTATAGGGAGAGGTATTAACAGTAGAAAGAGGGAAGTGTTCATGCCATTGTACAGAACACTGGTGAGACCTCACTTGGAGTATTGTACGCAGTGCTGGAGACCGTATCTCCAGAAGGATATTGATACTTTAAAGAGAGTTCAGAGAAGGGCTACTAAACTGGTTCATGGATTGCAAGATAAAAACTTAGAAAGAAAGGTTAAGGGATCTTAACATGTATAGCTTGGAGGAAAGACAACACAGGGGGATATGGTAGAAACATTTAAATATCTAAAGGGAATCAACACAGTAAAGGAGGAGACTATATTTAAAAGAAAAAAAACTACAACAACAACGACATAGTCCTTAAATTAGAGGGGTATAGGTTGAAAAATAATCTGTGTTTGTGAGCACTTCTCCTTTGCAGAGATAATCCATCCACCTCACAGGTGTGGAATATCAAGATGCTGATTAGACAGCATGATTATTGCACAGGTGTGCCTTAGGCTGGCCACAATAAAAAGCCACTCTAAAATGTGTAGTTTTATCACACAGCACAATGCCACAGATGTCGCAAGTTTTGAGGGAGCATGCAATTGGCATGCTGACTGCAGGAATGTCCACCAGAGCTGTGACGAAAGTAGCCTCGTCACTGGTTTTGGAAGGGCCTGTTTGCCAGCCTCCTACCCTGTGATTATGGCCCAGTGACAAACTGAACATTGTTAAGGGTTCTTGGAGGGGCCTGTTGTTTAGCCAATTGCCTCAGGACTATGGGCCCTGCAATATACCTTGCCCAATGCACTTTAAAAGGCTCTGTTCATGTGAAGTATGTACTTTTGTACTAAAGACAGAGAGACCAACCGTTAGCCCTAATTCTCTGGAACTGTTTTGGGCATGGGACCATGTACACAGTGGGTCAAAAATAAGACTTCCAGGAAATTCCTGAACCCCTGCTCTGATCTTTGTGGTTTTTGGATATGTTGTTCATCCAGATCAGGGCTATCAGGGAGTGTAATGGGGGGATATGTTGGGGATATATGGGGGATTTATGGGGATATGTTGTGTTTTATGGTACTTTGGGAGTTTTGTAAAATATATGTTTTTTATGCTTTGGGATAATTACGTTAATCCATTATCTACCTTAATAATTCCTTATACTTTTGAAGAAGCCCAAACCCGGGTGAAACGCGTAAAGTAAGGAACAGGAAGCTTGCTTTTTTTATATAGATTTTATTCTTTGTACCAATTAAAGTTACTGTTTTTTTCCAACCCCTTTTTTGATTTTCTTCTTTTTCCTGGTGCTATTGGATTCCTGCTTATCCTATATATCCCTTGGTGGGGATTATACCACCACAAGTTTTCATTACCAGAGCAAGTTATTGCTCTGGAAATCGTAAGTAGGATACCTGCTTCTTATCATATTACCAATTACACTGTACATACTGTACCATTGGATTTTATTCTGTTTTTTCCTCATATGCACGGCTGCTCAGAATTGGACACCTAACACAGCCACTATCCATATATCCTAAGATTGGGATTATACCGTCCAGGCGTTATACGGCAGAGCTCTAAGTAGCTCTGTAAAGTGTGAGTTAGTCTGTGTTTTAACATTTATATGACATATTGCACAATTATCGTTCTATTTGTATCTCCTTTTGAGGGCTACATCACCATAATATTGGATTTCCCATATGTATGTGTATACCATATTTTAATTATATTCACTCTGAGCATCTTTTGGCACGGTTTACCACTTTTAGCAGGTATTGGGAAGCCCTGCTGGTTCACTTATGCCTTTTATTTGGTTATTTTAGTGAGTGCCTAAACCCTGTTTTCTGATTGTTACATTGTTTCTATTGGTCTGTACAATTTGTGTCCTGTGCCACATCAGGTCCAGTGGGTGTTCCACAAGCCTGAAAAGTTGTATAAAAATCCAATCTGTACCATTAAACTCTCAGATCATCTTGCACCTTCATGAAGTTTTGGCTCATGTTTGAGGGATTGGAGAACTACATACACTCTGGGGATTGCTATATCACTATACTCCCCTGAGTATAATCACCAGCTCTTCTGAGAGCTGTTCCTGCTACGCTCTCTGGACTAGGAGAGGTCTACACACTGGAAGCTGGATCCTGGTCTTGGGTCCAGGGTGGATGGAGGACGGCGAGACCCCAACCAAGCTGCAGCGGTTTGTGGGGTTTACGGTGGTTATGGTGTTCCAGTGCAGTGCTTATGGTACTTGCAAATACTAGGAAGCAGCGATTTATGGAGGTACCCGGTCAGGGTGCACGGCGGTCCGTTACAAGAGCTGTTGCACGTGAATTGAATGTTCATTTCTCTACCATAAGCCGTCTCCAAATGCATGTTAGAGAATTTGGCAGTACATTCAACCGATCTCACATCTGCAGACCATGTGTAATCACACCAGCCCAGGACCTCCACATCCAGCATCTTCACCTCCAAGATCGTCTGAGACCAGCCACCGGGACAGCTGCTGCAACAATCGGTTTGCATAAGCAAAGAATCTCTGCACAGAAACTGTCTCAGGAAAGCTCATCTGAATGCTCGTCATCCTCTTCGGGGTCTTGACCTGACTGCAGTTTGTTGTTGTAACCAAATTGAGTGGGCAAATGCTCACATTCGATGGTGTCTGGCACTTTGGAGAGGTGTTCTCTTCACGGATGAATTCTGTTTTTCACTGTACAGGGCAGATGGCAGACTGTGTGTATGGCATCGTGTGGGTGAGCGGTTTGCTGATGTCAACGTTGTGGATCAAGTGGCCCATGGTGACAGTGGGATTATGGTATGGGCAGGTGTATGTTATAGACAACAAACACAGGTGCATTTTATTGATGGCATTTTGAATGCACAGAGATACCGTGATGAGATCCTGAGGCCCATTGTTGTGCCATTCATCCACGACCATCACCTCATGTTGCAGCATGATACACAATTCATGGAAGCTTAAAACATCCCAGTTCTTGCATGGGCAGCATACTCACCGGACATGTCACCCATTGAGCATGTTTGGGATGATCTGGATCGGCGTATACGACAGCGTGTTCCAGGTCCTGCCAATATCCAGCAACTTCGCACAGCCATTGAAGAGGAGTGGGCCATTATTCCTCAGGCCACAATCAACAACCTGATCAACTCTATGCGAAGGAGGTGTGTTGCACTGCGTGAGGCAAATGGTGGTCACACCAGACCCTCCAATACAGTAAAACTGCGCATTTAAGAGTGGCCTTTTATTGTGGCCAGTCTAAGGCACACCTGTGCAATAATCATGCTGTCTAATCTTGATATGCCACACCTGGGGGTGGATGGATTATCTCGGCAAAGTAGAAGTGCTCACTTACACAGATTTAGACAGATTTGTGAACAATATGTGAGAGAAATAGGCCTTTTGTGTACATAGAAAGTCTTCGATCTTTGACTTCAGATCATGAAAAATGGGGGCAAAAACAAAAGTGTTGCATTTATAATTTTGTTCAGAGTATGTTAGCAAACAATCTATGAAGAAAACAAAGTTTTACAGCTCATATAATTCCTCCCCACACACCTGCTTCATGTCTGTGCACCTGTATTTTTTGTGTGACCATGTTCATGTGTTCAGTGCTGCAGAATTTGTTGGCACTTTATAATTAATAATAACAATAAATATTAAAAATAATAATGTGTATATATGCCTTTCAGTGGTGGTTTGACCCTATGGGCACCTGGGGTAATGCCCATCCAGTATTTATAAGGGAATAAATCATTTGTAATATTTTAGAAATGCTAATATTCTTTTTCTGTGGGAACTGGGGTAATCTACAAAAATGGAGAAAAAAAGTAGCTTAACATTCTCCAACCATGCTTATGTGTGTCAAAATAATAAAAAAAATATATGTCTCTTAAATTCTGAAATAGGTTTTATTTCTGCATGACCTTGACCTTTATTGGTGGCTGTGTAGACAAGCGTTCTTGAAGTGTTCTTGAGAGTAGCTAAGCACATGAGAAAAATGGGACAGATCATAAATCTGTCCTAGTTCAGCAGCTTTTGCACATGCCTAGTCTTTTTTTTTTTATTATTATTTTTGTTCACATCACATATGTACATAGTTTAGATTGCATTACAGTACCGTTAGCAGTTGGAACAGGTTTGAAGCAGGTTACAGATTACAGCAGCAATAATTAATGCGTAGCCACCTAACATTCAGGTATATGCGACATGAGTTTTTTTGTTTTTAGATGCAGAAGTTATGAGCTTGAGAACTGTCAACTTGTAAAAATAGAAGAGATAAAAATAACTGTAAATGATGACATTACATCCTCTGCGTTTACTGCGCTATATGTTGTCGGGTTGCATCATGAGGATCTATGTTGCGCTACGTGTGCGCCAAAGTGCTTAAACCAAGGCTGGTGTAAGCGTAGTATATGTGGCATTAGTAGGGGTAAGAATGTAGGGGGGATAATTTTGGTGTTGCTATGGCTTAGCAAGTTTGCCTACGGAGCCAGAGAAATAATAACAGATCTTAATAAACAAATAAAACTTTTATAAATTATATAACTGTCAATTATGACATGAAGAAAACCAATAGTTAGTTCAGACGGTGTCAAACTGGTGGATCCGCCGACCCCATCAGTGCACGTCTTGGGACAAATGGAGGGATTTCCTCTACTGCCTGTATTCTTCTGTCCCGTGTAGGTAGGGTTCCCGCCGAGACTCCCAATGCTTGAAGGAAGGCAGGTGCGTCTTGGAGTTGCGAGAGTGGGAACTTGCCTAGTCTTCCTTTAAGGAGAAATTTCAGAGGACTCCTTTTGAGATGTGATACGGTCAGCAGAGCCAGCTGCCCATGAGTGGCCTCTCTATTCAAGGGCCATAATTTGCTCATAACACCAGGGTTACAGTGCCCACAGCAAAAAGAAGCAATCAGACATCTTGAAAGCAGCAGAGAGAGTGCACAGCAGAAGCAGCTCCTAGCCCCTGCTAAATGTATCATTTTCTCTGCCCAAAAAGCCTCAGTGATTGTCTGAAGGGCTGATTAAGCAAGGAAATGTACTAAAATATGTAATTGTTTTTATATATATTTGTATATATATATATATACATATATATATATATATATATATATATATATATATATATATATATATCTCAATGTTAAACAGAAATCTGCACACCAGTCAAGCCATAAGACATGCTTTTCCCGCAGAACTCACAAATTTGCAGTGATGTTACTACCGCAAAGGATTCTGGGTGGGCATATGCAAATTAGTTTAACAAAGAATCACATTTTTGCCTCATTCCATTTTAAACATGGATCCTTCAAGTCTGTGTTTGTTGTATACAACAGCTTTGAAACACAACTTAGGAACAGATGCAACGCCAGTGAACCACTCATGGACAGCTTTTTCATTGTTAATGCAAATCATCAGCATGAGGTTGGTTACTGGTTTGCTAATGAGACTTGGTAGTGCCTGGGAAGCAAAAACCAAAAAGGTGGAAAAAATTATGGTGTGAAAAAAATTGTGATTGAAAACCCCTTTCACCTGAATATATATATATATATATATATATATATATATATATATATATATATATATATATATAAATTATTGCCATTTATATAGCGCCAACAGATTCCGTAGCGCTTTACAATATTATAAGAGGGGGAATTTAACAATAAATAGGACAATTACAAGAAAACTTACAGGAACTATAGGTTGAACAGGACCCTGCTCAAACAAGCTTACAGTCTATATGAGGTGAGGTATAAAACACATTAGGACAGGAAGTAGCAATCAAATAAGGTGGGAGTGAAGCACACGTGGAGGAGAGAGTAAACTGCTTCCCTTTATGAGAGAGCAAGAAACAGATATGTGAGGTAGTGGATACACAGGGAGGCCATTAGCTTTCCTAAATAGATGGGTTTTAAGGATCTTTTTAAACGATTGAAGACCAGGGGAGAGTCTGATGGCGGAAGGCAGGCTATTCCATTGGAAGGGAGTCTCCCACGAGAAGTCCTGCAAGCGTGAACAGGCCGTACGGGTGCGAGCAGAGGACAGGAGAAGGTCACCGGCAGGGTAGAGAGACCGAGAAGGAGAATACATTTGGATCTGTGAAGAGATTTAAGAGGGGCTAGAATTGTTCAGTGCTTTATAACTATGGGTTAGCACTTTGAATTGACTCCTATAGGATACAGGAAGCCAATGTAAGGACTGACAGAGGGGTGTGGTGTGAGAGGACCAACAAGAGAGGAAAATCAGTCGGGCGGAAGCATTCATTACAGACTGTAGTGGGGCAATATGGCTTTTGGGAAGGCCAATTAGGAGAGGATAACAATAATCCATGCGGGAAATTATTAGAGCATGGACAAGCTCCTTGGTAGCAACTTGCGTAAGAAAGGGACGGATGAGGGTTATGTTTTTTTAAATGGAATCTACATGATTTGGCAACATACTGGATGTGAGGCTCAAAGGTGAGACCAGACACCATTTGGGGACTGCCCAGCGGAAAGTCTCCTGGAGCGGATGGGCTCTCTAACCTGTACTATAAAAAATTTGCTCTGACACTGGCTCCACACCTACTGGGGACCTTCCAACAGGCAGTGGAGGGGAGAGCCCTGCCACCAGAGATGCAGCTGGCCACCGTGATGACCCTACCGAAACCTGACAAACCGACTGACAATTGAAAAAATTTCCGCCCCATTTCCTTTCTCAACACTGACGCAAAACTCTACGCCAACATACTAGCCTCATTACTGCCCTCACTCATTAAGGATGAGCAGACTGGCTTTGTAAGGGGCAGACAGGGACTAGATAACACCTGTAAACTGTCAGTGGTACTCCAGCAGCTTAGGGGGCTAGGCAGGGCAGACTACTAGTTTCCCTGGATGCAGAGAAAGCGTTTGACTGCCTTGGCTGGCCCTTTCTGAGGGGTCCTACGGTTCCCCCCACCGAGTGATACAACAAATATTTGTACTCTATACTCTGGCTCCACCACACAGGTGCTCCAATCGGGGTTCCTCTCTTTCCAGTTTGGGATTTCCAATGGGACAAGGCAACGATGCCCCCTATCCCCACTGCAATACGTACTGGCACTGGAGCCCTTGTTGGAGGGGATCAGAGTGAGCAGCAGGATTCAGGAAGTGACAGTCTGCCACAAGGAGATCAAAGTAGGGGCTTTTGCTGATGATATCTTACTGTACATAACACACCCATAGTCATGCAGATTATCGTGGAATATGGCAGGGTATCTTTCTACTCCCTCAATGCTTCCAAAACACAAGCACTATGCATATCCTTACCCAATACCTTGGTTCAACATCTCCAACGGACTTACACGTTCAAATGGAGAACGGACACACTTAAGTACCTAGAGATCACATTCACAAAAGTCCACACAGATTTATATTCTGCAAGCTATGTTGCGGTCTGGAATAGCTGCCGCAACCTCCTTAAGAAATGGTCCGCATTGTTCCTGTCCTGGACGGAACAAATTGTAGCGGTAAAGATGTTGATTCTCCCCAGACTGCTCTATTTATTTTATACCCTCCCACTAGAAATTCCCCAGACCTTCTTTAAAGCAGTACAAGCTGACATAAACTATTTTTTGTGGAGGGGCAGCAGACCCAGAGTGGCCCAAACATTGCTTAACGCACCGAAACACAGTGGTGGCCTAGCGCTGTCCAACATACACACGTATTACTGCGCAACTGTCCTGGCTACTGCCCTCTTACATTTCCTTTCTAACTCCCCTCCCCAATGGATGCACTTAGAAAGTGAGCTTATTGCTCCACATGCCCTGATCAATCTGGTAAGGATACTGAAAGGATCCAGACCCAGCATCCTCTTGGCCCCCCTTACAATCCGGCTACACCTGAAAATCTTGGAGAAACACACACATATGCTGAGTGGCCACTCGGGCTTGTCCCTGGCCATACCCCTCATGTCTCTTACTTATTGTATTCCCATATTCAATACAATCCTGTGGCACTCCAGGGGAGCCACCCACTTAGAACACCTTTACAGTCAGGGCACTCTACTGAGCTATGATGTATTAGAGAGGAGATACTAGCAAAACCAGCACAGCAATGGGAATCTGATTTAGACTGATCCATCCCAGACAAAAAGTGGGACCACATCTTTCAATTACCTAGACAGCTGATCAAATCTTCTACCCACGTAGAACAGCATTATAAAACAATTTACAGGTGGTACATGGTGCCTAGTAGACTGCACAAACTATACCCCAACACCCCTGCCACATGATGGAGATGCAATGATGTGGAGTCTACTGCCCTGCATATATGGTGGTCCTGTCCATACATATAAACCTTCTGGGCAGGTGTCCATGACATAGCACAAGTAGCAACTGGATGCACCATCCCACTATCACCCCTACAGCTGTTACTAATTGACTTGCCTATAGGACCCTCTAGAGCTAAACAAAAAATATTGCTGCACATTGTACTGACAGCACAGAGGTTAATTGCTCAAAACTGAAAGAAGACAACCCCTCTGTATCTCAGATGTTTACTCACTGACCTGGATACACAGAGCTCATATGAGTAGGTCTTGAGAACACAATTCCCTTCTTATCAAACGCTAAAAGCATTGGGATATGTGAGACTCGTGGAGATCGCGTACCAAATAAAATATCATTACAACTAAACATCAGGGTGGAGCGAGAGGTGCTGTAGGTATAGCTCTCTCTCTCTATGGGTTTGTGCCACTTATACAAGGCGCCTGTATATAGTGTTGGACAGACTGTGGTACCAGATGCTGGGACAACATCCTTGAATGAATGAAATATGTAATGTATCTTTATCCATTGCCTACCTTGTACGAATATATGTTCTGTGATGATGAAATCAATCCCCCCCTCCTATTTCCTTTCTGTACCCCTTGCGTTATGCAAACCAATAAAAATTGTCACAAAAAAAAAGGTGAGGACAGAATCAAGTATGACGCCAATACAGCGCGCTTGCAAGGATAGACTTATGTGGATACCACTAACTTGAAGTGAAAGGGTAAGAGGAGGATCAGTACTAGGAGGAGTAAAGAGAGATTGAGTTTCAGAAAACCGGAGGACATCCAGTCAGAGATGGAAGAAAGGCAAGCAGTGACACATTGCAGGATGGCAGGGGAGAGGTCCGGGGAGGAGAGATATATCTAGTGGAATCCAAATGAGGTAATAAGTTTGCCAAGAGAGGCAGTATAAATGGAAGATATAAGGGGACCAAGAACAGAGCCTTGGGGGACTCCAACTGAGACAGGACAAGGGAAGGAGGTATCATTAGAAAAGGAGACACTGAATGAGCATTGGGAGAGATAAGAGGAAAACCACGAGAGGACAGAGTCACAGAGACCATGTGATTGAAGAGTTTTAAGAAGAAGAGCATAGTCAACGGTGTCAAAGGCAGCAGAAAGGTCAAGAAGAATTAGTATGGAGTAGTGGCCTTTGCATTTAGCAAAGTAACTTTGATTAGTAACTTTGATAAGAGCTGCCAGATTGAAGAGGGCAAGGAGAGAGTTGGAAGAGCTATATAAGAGCTCTACTTTGTTCAGCGTGGACGGTATAATCCCCGTCTAAGGATACAGGATGGTAAAGGTGGCATTGGTGGTATTGGTCCTCCAGATGCAAAATGGGGATAAAAGAGAGAAACACTCTGATAGTGTAGTAAGTACTATAAAACCAGGGTAGTAGGATAAAGTAATGTACTTACAATTTATAGAGCAAGACCTGCTCTAGTAATCACAGCATGGGTGGTACTATCCCCACCTAAGGATATGATGGCACCAGGTAGTCAGCAGGACATCAAATTTAAAAAATAATAAAAGATAAATGTCTAAATGTAATTAAATAGACTATTTATTGTAAAAATATATCATATAAAAGTCTAAATACAAATGTCCAGAAAGAGGGGTGTCCCACTTTAAAAGTATAAATACAAATGTCCAGAAAGAGGGGTGTATCTGGAGGACCAATACCACCAATACCACCTTTACCATCCTGTATCCTTAGACGGGGATTATACCGTCCACGCTGAACAAAGTAGAGCTCTTATATAGCTCTACCGTATGTGAGTGTTTTTCCTACAGTTACCCAGCACAAATATTTGCACTGTTATATACTGTATTGCACTATTATTTTCTCTTTGTTGTATTACTCCGAGGTATTTACCAACTCTCCCTCGCAGAGGTGTATGTACGTATTACATTTGGGCGCAGTATACACCATATTTTATATTCTCTGTTTCACTACACATGTTCACTGACACAAATATGCACATGCTAACTACAGAAAAGCTCACTACAAGTTCACTGACACACACAAGCTTACTACAGACATGCTTACTACATGCTCACTAAAAACACACAAGCACAATACAGACAAACTCACAAGCACACTGACACAGACAAGCTCACTACAAGATCTCTGGAATACACAAGGTCACTGACACACACGCCAACACAGTACAGACATGCTCACTGACACACACACAGGCTCACTACAGACAAACTCACTACATGCTCACTGACACACAAGATCAGTGAAACACACAAGGCAACTATAGACAAGCTCTCTGACACACATAAGCTCACTATAGACAAGCTCTCTAACACACACAAGAACAATACAGACAAGCTCACTACCAGCTCACTGACACACACATAAGTTTACTATAGACAAACTCTCTGACAAAGCTGTGTATATATATATATATATATATATATATATATATATATATATATATATATATATATATGACAAAAGAATGGAGTGAAAATGGCATTAGATTCTGGCAGCACTGTGCTGTCTATCACTAATAGTTTTAATAACTCCCACTGCACATTGCATAGTGTAGGCTTAGCTGCTCAATGTGCACCATATTCTTTAAAGTGCTTTGTCACTCAATAGCTTAGAACTGAGACACATGCTGTGACTAGATGAAAGGTTGTAAAGTTCCACACTGCAGGACTAGGGCTATTACTCAAATTCTGATTTCAATTTGTAATGATTGTGCTTCTGCTAACCATGTCAGCTACTTCGTGACTCCATATTACCACAGCAGATTACTTATATTGCCAGCTGCAAAGGTAATCAAGAATCTATCAGTATCCTGCTGTAGTAACCCTTTGCGTACTGTTTCATAACGGCAGCAAAATTCATTGGAAAGCTGTAGTTGTCAAAGCAGGAGCACTACTGAAGATGAGATTAGAAAAGGGAGGGCTTGAGAGCAGGAATTAGAAAAAGCCAGAGCATTATACAGAGACATTGCATTGTGTGGAGATCTCTGTGTAAGCCATCCCAATCACCCGGGCCATGTGGGATACAGGGCCGGCGCTTCCTATAAGGCGAACTAGGCAGCCACTCAGTGTGCATTTCCTTTCAGTCCGGCCGGGTACAGGAAACAGAAACTCCTGTGCCGCGGACCGGAGAGGAGCTCGGCCACGCTACAGGAAGGGGAGGTGGGGGGAAGAAGAGATTACAGGGAGGGAGGGGGTGGGAGAGATTACAGGGAGGGAGGGGAGAGAAAGAAGAGATTACAGGGAGGGAGGGGGGGGAGAAAGAAGAGATTACAGGGAGGGAGGGGGGGGAGAAAGAAGAGATTACAGGGAGGGAGGGGGGGAGAAAGAAGAGATTACAGGGAGGGGGGGAGAAAGAAGAGATTACAGTGAGGGGGGAGAAAGAAGACATTACAGGGAGGGAGGGGGGAGAAAGAAGAGATTACAGGGAGGGGGGGGGAGAAAGAAGAGATTACAGGAAGGGAGGGGGGAGAAGAGATTACAGGAAGGGAGGGGGGAGAAGAGATTACAGGGAGGGAGAGGGGGAACGAGATTACAGGGGGGGGAGAAGAGATTACAGGGAGGGAGGGAGGGAGGGGGAGAAGAGATTACAGGGAAGGGGGGGAAGAAGAAGAGATTACAGGGAGGGAGGGGGGAGAAGAAGAAGAGATTACAGGGAGGGAGGGGTGGAGAAGAAGAGATTACAGGGAGGGAGGGGTGGAGAAGAAGAGATTACAGGGAGTGGGGAGAAGAAGAGAAGATTACAGGGGGGAGAAGAGGAGAACACGGGGGAAGAAGAGGAGAACAAGAGGAGAAGGGGAGGAGAAGGGGGATAAGAACACAGGGAGGGGGGGTTGAGAAGAACGTGGGGGCGGGAGAGACCACTAAAAGAGGGAGGGGGTGGTGGAGAGACCACTAGGGGAGGGGGCTGAGGAGAGACTGCTAAGGGAGGGTGGGGGAGAGCAGATAACACTAAGGGAGGGAGGGGGGTGGAGGATAGACCCTTAGGGGAGGGTTGGGGGAGAGTAGAGACCACTAATGGAAAGGGGGCATGAGAAGAGACCACTTAGGGTGTGGGGGAGACCACTAATGTAAAGGGGGGGGAGACCACTAATGGAAAGGGGGGGCAGAGAAGAGCAGAGACCACTAAGGGGGAGACAAGAGATCATTAAGGGGAGACGAGAGACCACTAATGGAAAGTCGGGGATAAAAGGAGACCATTAAGGGAGGTGGGGGGAGGAGAGTAGAGACCACTAAGGGACAGGGGAGGAGAGGAGAGACACTAAGGGGCAGGGGAGATCTCTAAGGGACGGAAGAGCTCTATAGGACAGGGGGCAGGACAGGGAGCTCTTTCACACTACGCACACACACACACACACACACACACACAAAATGCATCCCTACACACAGAAACACAACATGCTTCCCTTACACACAGAGAAACACACAATGCATCAATTACACACACACACAATGCAACCCTTACACATAAAGACAATGCACCCTTTGCACATATACACAGAAACACACAATGCATCCCTTACACACACATGCAAACACACATTGCTTCTATTACACACACACAGAAACACAATGCATCTTACACACACTCAACGCACCCCTTACAGACACACACACACTGCATCCCTTACACACACATGCAAACACACATTGCTTCTCTTACACACACACAGAAACACAATGCATCTCTTACACACACTCAACGCACCCCTTACAGAAACACACACTGCATCCCTTACATACACAGAAACACACTTTGCATCCCTTATGCATACAAACACAGATTCACACAATGCATCCCTTACTCACAACGAGAAACACACAATACATCCCTTATACACAAACAGACACTGCTTTCTATCCCTTACACAAAAACACACCACTTCCACTACACACAAACACACTGTATCACCTACACAAACTGGTATCCCTATACACTACATTCCATAAGCACACACATTAGATCCTCTACCATAACACATCCCCTACACACTCCACTTCTTGTGAGCGAACATATAGGTAGACTTATGGGTGGACCTTATGGGCATACTCACCGTCAGGCCCTGGGGCCCAGACCTTGAGCTGTGTAAGGGGCCCCAAAAAATGGAGCTGCTTCCCGTTCTCCCAGAACATTGATTTTTGTGACCACAGTTACAAACAGCCTCCAGAGATCCTGTTCTACACCAGACCAGTGGAGCCAGACTGCAGCCAGAGCCCATCAACATCCTCATCTGGCAATCTAGTATATTATTAGTGACACTAATCTCTAATTTACCTCACATTAAAGGGACACTTTAGTCCCCAGAACCACTGCAGCTTAATGAAGTGGTTCTGGTGTCTATAGTTTGTCCCTGCAGGCTTTTTAATGTAAACACACGCTGTGTGCAGCACTGGCGTTAGTTCATATGGCAGATCATGTGGGTAGGGCAATGTGATGTCACTGGGGGTGGGGGGGGGCAAATCTTTCTTTTGCCTAGGGCGGCAAAAATCCTTGCACCGGCCCTGGTGGGATATTTATGTTATATAATTTCTGTTCTGTGCCTAGCTACGTGTGCTATCTCTGTATTTTACTCAATAATGTACCTGCCTCTGTGTGCATTATGGGTATATGGGTATCTCTGTATTGTTCCTAATTTTGAGTATTGTATGGATATTTCTATTTACTAACTAGCTCTGTGCATTGTATGGGTAACCTGTATCTGTTACCATTAAGTGTTGAGTAATTGAGGTTAAGTGGACAGATGACACAGGTCAGAAGATGTTAGCTACAGAGTAAAAGGGTAGAGTATAATTCTGGGGAGGTGTAGGGCACCCCACAATCCCAAACCATCACTGGTGTCTGTGGTAGTCTATGTGTGTCAATGTATGTATTTATTATTTTTAAATAAACTTTTAAAATTGCATTTGCAACATATTAAATTATCAAAACATATTAAAAAAATATTTGAATGTATCAAAAAATATCAAAATATGTAAAATATCTAAATATAAAAGGTTTAATAAAAAAAAGTGTATCGTTTGGAAAGCTTATCCAACACTATTAAATCGAGGCATTAGTGTCTGGCACCATAAAGAGATTATATATACAGTTGCAAGAAAAAGTATGTGAACCCTTTGGAATGATATGGATTTCTGCACAAATTGGTCATAAAATGTGATCTGATCATCATCTAAGTCACAACAATAGACAATCACAGTCTGCTTAAACTAATAACACACAAAGAATGAAATGTTGCCATGTTTTTATTGAACACACCATGTAAACATTCACAGTGCAGGTGGAAAAAGTATGTGAACTCTTGGATTTAATAACTGGTTGAACCTCCTTTGGCAGCAATAACTTCAACCAAACATTTCCTGTAGTTGCAGGTCAGACGTGCACAATGGTCAGGAGTAATTCATGACCATTCCTTTTTACAGAACTGTTTCAGTTCAGCAATATTCTTGGGATGTCTGGTGTGAATCGCTTTCTTGAGGTCATGCCACAGCATCTCAATGCTGACTTAGATGATGATTAGATCACATTTTATGACCAATTTGTGCAGAAATCCATATCATTGCAAAGGGTTCACATACTTTTTGCAACTGTATATAGATAATAGATAATAGAATAGATGATAGAAATTTCACCATTTGTTGAATAGTGTGGTGGTGCCTCATGCAGCCCCTGTCTCCCCAGACACTTAACTAAAGTCTAGTGGACGGTGACATACAATAAAGTGAGCAGGGAGACAAGGAGGAGTAAGAACACATACACAATGCAAAAATACCACAATATTTTTCATTTACCACACTTAAACTATATGTACTACCTACTGCAACACTACACAAATATATCCTCCAATTCCATACACTGTCAGTTTCCTAAATGCACACCCACATTCACACACACTGCCAAGGTAAGCAACCAAATTCACAGACCTTAATTTAAACCCAGACACGCACTTCAATATCTTCACAGAAGGTAAAGTGTGTGTCAAAGGGTATGAGGTGTGTGAGAGAGTTACCCTCACTATGTGCACATACACAGAGGTTAATTCTCCTTTTATTTGCAATGCACCAATGAAACATACTTCATATTCTGTGTCATTTTTATGAATGTCAATTTTGTATTTCAAGAAAATAGGGGTGATACACAAATTTAAGTCTGGCACCTTTGGGTAGATTGTCTCACCAGGATTTTCCTACTGATTAATATTCAGTCACCTAAGTACACCCTAGTTTGAAGACTTGAATATCATCTGGGATTAAGTCCACTGCACAGTTTATGCTGCAGAATACTGGGATAAGTGTCATACTGTAGATTATTCCAAAATGTTCTCAAGCATAAAATATAAATAAAAGCAACATCTAAACCAACCTTCGATTGCAAATGGTTTGCCAACTGTCAGTAACTTGCAGTCTGCATCTATGGACACCTCATAGTCCAAGAGTGCTTTATCCATGATGAATGCATCTAGTGTTTCTGGATCATTTCTGTATGAAAATAAATAAAATAATATATAATGAACAAAGAAAGATAAACACTGTTAAATTATAGAGTAACATTCAACAATTAGATAATGTATGCTATTGTATTTATAGGGTAATGAGCTGTCAAGTCAGCAATGAGCCACAGTGTTATATTTGTATTATAATTGAAAATGAGCCACTCACTGTACCATTGTAATATATATATATATATATATATATATATATATATATATATATATATATATATATATATATATATTTTTTTTTTTTTTTACAATGATACAGTAAGTGGCTATTGATCAGTATATGAGCCACTCACCTTATCATTGATATATATATATATATATATATATATATATATATATATATCAATGATACGGTGAGTGGCTCATATACTGATATATATACATATGGAATGGAATGAATTAACATGGTGAAAAGAAAAACTGAGTAGGCAATAGGCATTAATTATGCAAAAAAATGTTTTTCAAAATCCTGAAGTCACTCTGATATTTTCCCATTTTTTTCTGCTTCCAACACATTCAAGAACTGACTGGTGCCATTGTAACAATATAATCAATGTTATTTACTTCACCTGTCTGTAATGACTGATCTGTATATATATATATATATATCAGTAATGTAATAATCAGTCATTACAGACAGGTGAAGTAAATAACATTGATTATATTGGGTTAAACTATTAGTGTCTTTTTGTTTTTCTGTTTCATATGGGAAAACTTTTAGAAACTAAAAGATCTGATTATTTATTCAGCAAAGAGAACAGATTGACCCTCAAGAATACTATTTACAGTAGGTTTTATATCTGTACCATAAAGACGTTCGCTTTATAATATAACTTTTATATTATATTCTTATTTAAGCTATTTTACATTGATATATTGTGTTCATACATTTGTTTAGTCAACAATTATATTTGGCACAGCCTGTCCCCTTTTTTTCATTTTTCTTGTCCTCTCATTTTGGATTGTTAGGGTATCCATATACAGACTTGCTGCCTTCAGGGTTCGCATTGTATTTCCCCCCCTCTTTTTTGCACTCTACACCAAGCCATAGAAACTGTAACGTCATTTGGTGCTCACTATTATCATCATTAATGGCATTTATATAGCACTAACCTATTCTTCAATGCTCTAAAATGTTAAAGGGGGGGGGGGGGGGGGGGGTATTAACAACAAATATGACAAGCTATTACACATTTTAACATGAGAGCTAGATTGGTGAGAACCTATGAGAACAATCTAGATAGTGTAAATTATATACAAAAGATTCTGAAGCTGCCAAGAGAAAGCAACAGACTGTGAGAGGGAATAAAAACAGCTTAGTGGATACGCTCTAACTGGAGAGGTAGGATTTCACCAAGTCCTATAAAAGTTAAAAAGAACTAAGAACACCCTAAGGTGTAGATATCCAGGAGCGAATTAGGGCATTTTGGTCGCATGCATTTTGGTCGCATGCATTTTGGTCGAGTCAATCTGGTCGCCATGCATTTTGGTCGCATGGCATTGTGATTGCATGCATTTTTGTCGCCATTTTTACCATAAAAAATATTTTTTTTCGTCCCCCCTCCCTGCTTGATATATGGCAGGGAGGGGGGCTCTCCTTCCCTGGTGGTCCAGTGGCAGTTCAGTGGGGGGGAGAGGGGGGCTGGCAGAGCTGTAACTTACCTGTTCTGCAGCTCCTGTCAGCTCTCTCCTCCTCTGCGCCGTCCGGTCAGCACCTCGGTCAGCTCCCAGTGTAAATCTCGCGAGAGCCGCGGCTCTCGCGAGACTTACAGTGTAAGCTGACAGAAGAGCAGAACGGACGGCGCAGAGGAGGAGAGAGCTGACAGGAGCTGCAGAACAGGTAAGTTACAGCTCTGCCAGCCCCCCTCTCCCCCCCACTGAACTGCCACTGGACCACCAGGGAAGGAGAGCCCCCCTCCCTGCCATATATCAAGCAGGGAGGGGGGACGAAAAAAAAATATATAAATAAACTAAGAAATAATAATAAAAAAATAATAATAAAAAAAAATTAATAATAACAAAAAAAAAGGGGTATAAGGACCACTATGGGAGGGGGGGGGGGTTATAAGGACCACTATGGGAGGGAGGGGTATATGGACCACTAGGGGAGGGGAGGGTAAGGACCACTAGGGGAGGGGTGAGTCAGGACCACTGGGGGGGGGTGAAGGAACACGGGGGTGGGGAGGTAAGGACCACTGAGGGAGGAGGAGGGGAAGTCAGGACATATGGGGGGGAGAGGGGGCACTCATACACACACGCTGCACTCATACACACACACACATACGCACACACTGCATTCATTATACACACACTGTAAATAAATATTCAATTAATATATTTTTTTTAGGATCTAATTTTATTTAGAAATTTACCAGTAGCTGCTGCATTTCCCACCCTAGTCTTATACTCGAGTCAATAAGTTTTCCCAGTTTTTTGGGATAAAATTAGGGGCCTCGGCTTATATTCGGGTCGGCTTATACTCGAGTATATACGGTAGTTAGGGAAGTAGTTTTGAGTGATTCCTGAAGTTTTTAAAAAATTTTCAGGTGACTAGTGCAAGTTTGAAAAACTGGCGTTTTGAAGCTGTGAGGGAGGCGCTGCCCAGTGTGAGAGGCACACAGGGAAGAGCTCCTGTCAGCTTTCCACTGCTATTTGTGCCTAGAAAGTCTGTATTGCAGTAAAATTTGAGAAAAAGGTGTCAGAGGAGGTAGGTGTCGAATATTTCACCAGGGGGGACATTTAAGGCCCCAAAAAAATGTTTTTTTTTTTTAAAGCTATTGTTAAAGGGAACCATTTTATGATGTTTTTTTTTTTTTTTTTTTTTTTTCCATTCCTGGTTTTAAAAAAATATTATTATGGGGAAATAAGAGCTATGGTGTGTTAGAAGATGAAGGCTAAATGAGGTTTATGGTCTTCCCACAGGAACGTAGTTGTGACAACATGGATGATTTCCCAGTGGTGTCGTACTGTCAGAGTTCGCGAGGGCACCAGTTACTTTTGCTGGAAACATACGAGCACTATAGAGAAAGGGAGTTAACCAATGGAAAAATCTTGTGGAAGTGCACGAGCTGGAAGAAGCTCAGATGTCCAGCAAGGGCACACACGGTAAATGACAGGGTTACCCATTATGTCAAGCACACCCACCTTCCAGCACCGGGAAAACTGCAAGAACGGAAAATTGTACAAAATATAAAAGAAAGTGCTTGCAGTTCCCGGGACAGTGCAAAAAGTATTGTGGCAGCATGCGTTTCGGAGGCACCCGAAGGCGTACTAGGCAACCTTCCGGACCAAATGTCTCTGAAAAGATATGTTCGTCGCGTTCGTGGGCCAGAAGGGAATGTACATAAGTATGGAGAAATCAATATAGGTGTTGCCATTCCAGACAAACTTCAGCATACGAGCCGGGGGGAAAGATTTATTTATTTTGATAAATTGGACGAGAACGAGAGAATCATCATGTTTTCAACAAACCAGAACCTAATCGTGCTCAGGGAATGCACCACCTGGTTAATGGATGGGACATTTAAGAGCTGCCCACATCCTTTCCAACAACTGTACAGTATCCATGGGCTGAGGGGTGCATTTGCGCAGCCCCTTGTGTATATTATAATGACAAGAAGAAACAAGGAACGTTATATTGAGGTCTTCAATCAGGTTAAACTTTTAATTAGTGGTTGTGGACCAAGTTATATCATTGTAGATTTTGAAAAGGCAGCGATTGAGGCCATTGGAGCAGTGTGGCCTGCAGCAGAATCAAAGGGCTGCTTCTTTCACTTCCAACAGAGCATCTGGCGCCATGTGCAGGCCTCAGGGAAGCAGGAGCGGTATCTTAACGACCCTACTTTTTCCCTGAACATTAGAAAGCTAGCTGCGTTGGCCTTTGTGCCCCCAGACAAGTTGATCGAACATTTTGAATGTCTTGTAGAATCTGATTATTTTGTAACTAATTTAGAGGACCTTACTGTAATAATGGATTATTTCGAGGACACCTATGTTGGGAGACCCCAAAGATCAGGGAAAAGATGCGCACCTATGTTCCCCATCCAGTTTTGGAATATGACGACGAACCTATCCCTCGATCTGCCAAGAACAAATAACTTGGTGGAAGGATGGCACAATGGCTTCGCCTGGCTCCTGGAGCACAAGAAGCCAGATCTGTGGGGCTTCATTTTAGGCCTACAGAAAGAACAGGCGTTGCAGGAGGCCAGAAGGGAGCAGTTTTTAGCTGGGCATGGTGCCATTCCTCAAAAAAAACAATACCGTGACACCACTGAGCGTCTAAAAATGGTTTCCTCGACTTATGACAGTGTTCCTTTATTGGACTATCTTCGGGCCATTGCCTATAACTTACAGTTGAAAGTATGAGCTGTATAAGTTGATTTTCATACGCATTACCTATTAATTTTGCATCACATTTAGTTGTTATGATATTGCAGTTAGTGTACACTTCCTTTTATCTTGCTGTTTTTGTTGCTGTGAAATCCAGTTATTTCAATTCTGTGCACCAGATAAGCTTCAGTTCAGTTGCCTTTTTAAAACAGATTTTGTTGTTATACTGTTACAGTCCACCTCCTTTTGAATGTTTTGTTATTTCAGTATGGCAGTTATTTGAATTCTACTTAGCGAATACAGTATACTAGTTCAATATAGTTATTAAATATTTGGGTGAGATTCCGTTTTTTTGTCACTGATTTCGGTCTACCAAAGTTACACAGAATGAGCGCACAATTGTAACCCGGAACCCGGAACCCACTACCCCTAACCCTATCCCTAACCCTAACCCTAACCCTAACCCTCTAACCCTAACCCTAACCCTCTAACCCTAATGAATGGCGACCAAATTGCATGCGACCAAAATGCATGCGACCAAATTGCATGCGATCAAAATGCACAAACAGTGTAATGCGACCAATTTGTCACGACCAAAATGCATGCGACCAAAATGCATGCGACCAAAATGCACAAACAGTGTAATGCGACCAATTTGCATGCGCGGCCAAATGCATGCGACCAAAATGCACAAACAGTGTAATGTGACCAATTTGTCACGACCAAAATGCATGCGACCAAATTGCATGCGCGACCAAATTGCATGCACGACCAAATTGCATGCGATCAAAATGCTTGATATGCACGACCAAAATGCATGCGACCAAATTGCATGCGATCAAAATGCACAAACAGTGTAATGCGACCAATTTGTCACGACCAAAATGCATGCGACCAAATTGCATGCGATCAAAATGCTTGATATGCCAGGAGCTAAGAAATTGATAGATCTAATACTGATATGGAGGAAATGAAATAAATATAACCTCAATTATACAGTCTTAAAAACAGAATTATAAAATACAATTCAGACTAGTTTAAAAGTGGTATTATATAAAAAAAAACTGTGTGTATCACAGTGGGATTACAGTTAAGCATTGAATAATACATTTCCCAAATAATAGTCCTTATTATGTTGTAGATAGTAACTGTTCTATAATCTGTAACAAATCCTTATGTCACTTTTGTATCACAAGTAGCTATGACTCGGCCAGTAATAACAATGCCGGGTAAACCAAGCACCTATGAATTTGATCTACTTAAAATGTTAAGAAAGTCCAAAGTCCAAAAATAGAGCAAATGGCAATTTAGTATCAATAAACTAAATGCCTAAACCAGTGGTAGTCAACCTTTTTTTACCTACCGCCCACTAATGCATCTTTTTGGTTGAAATAATTTCTTTACCGCCCACCAGTTTTCGCGCAAATGCAGAATATTTTTTTAGAAAGGAGGGTGTTTAAAAAAAAAAAAAAATGTACGTACATTTATCTTTTTATTTCTACTTAATGCAGGTTTATAAGGTTTTAACTTTATAAAGTTTAATGAGAAAACAATAAAGTAAATTGAAATTACCTTTACTAGTGATTAATGAGATCCTTGAGGTTGATGCTGCGAGACTAAATATTTGATATCTGGTTCGATTTTCGTAAGGAACAAACGAAGGTCTCTTTCAGTGATATTCAGACGACTTCTCTGTTTGCGCATATGATTTCTCATTTGTGCGTCAGCTCATCTCCTCTCCCTCCTCAATTCTCCTCCCCACCTTTTTTTCCCTTTTTTCTATTTTTTTAACCTTCCTTGTAGCAATGCCCAGTAGGAAGGCTGAGCTAGGTAGCCCACTATAACAGACAGGCACACATACAGACACACATACAGGCACACATACAGACACCCACACACACACAAGACACACATACATACACACACACAGACACATACAGACACACATACACACACACACACACACATACAGACACACACAACACATACATACACACATGACACACATACAGACACACATACAAAGACACATACAGACACACACATACACATACACATACACACACAAGACACACATACAAGACACATACACACACACACATACAGACACACACAAGACACATACATGCACACACAGACATGCACACATACAAGACATACATAGACACCCACACATGCAGACACACACATTATATTTAAGTCACCCTCCTGTTTCCTACATTTAAGGTGCAGGAGGGTGACTTATTTTTATTATTTCACTTTTGATAGGCTGTGTATTGCGTCATCGAAAGATGGCACTCCTCTGGTCATTTTTATTTTCAATGACTGTGTTTTTGTATGGCTTTTAAGGCTTCTGGTTATTGTCTGTCCCAAAGTGCAGACGGGCTTTTACTGCAGATGGAGGCACAGAGGTTATCTATGACAAATAAATGTTCTAAGATGTAATTTCTAGCAAAGCAGACATATCCAAGAGGTTTATATCAGAATGGCGTTGACAATATGGCTGGAATAATTCACATTTTTAGGGTGTGAAAACTTCTAGACGAGGCATGCGTTTGTGATTATTTCAAATGGAAATTCATTGGAATTTCTTAATTTAAAACAGAAACAGACATATACACACACACAGACATACAAGACACACGCATACAGACACACAGACAGGCACACATACACACATACATACACACACAAAGACAAGCACACAGACAGGCACACATACACACACACAAGACACATACATACAAACAGACAGGCACACATACAAACAGACACACACAGACATGCAGACACACACAGACACACATACAATGACACATACAAAGACAAGACACACATACATACAGACACACATATATACAGACAGACACATACACACACACAAGACATACATACAAAGACACATACAGACAGACACACATATATACAGACAGACACATACACACACAAGACATACATACAAAGACACATACAGACAGACACACACACACGACATACAAAGACACACACACACAAGACATACCTACAAAGACACACACACACATTATATTTAAGTCACCCTCCTGTTTCCTACCTTTAAGGTGCAGTAGGGTGACTTTCCCTGGGGTCCAGTGGTGGCTCAGGTGGATGGGAGTCAGAGTTCCCACTCTGACTCCCTGGTGTTCCTCCCGCGCGGCTCTCAGTTTTAGCTGGGAGGAGTGACCGGGGAATCACTTCCTCCCAGCCCTGTGATGTCATCACAGGGGGCCCGGTCGCGCTGTTAAAGCGCCCAGCGCTGACCGGGCCCCCTCACAATCCACATCCATCGTGTGGCCCTGACAGCATGGGCCACCCGATGGACACCTCCATATGCGGCCCCGGCGGTTTGCCACGCGGGCCGGGGCCGCAAATGGTCACGGCGGTACCCAGTCGCACGGGTACCGCCGGCTGGAACCCGCCGGGCGTCAAAACCTGGAAATCCCTACCGCCCACCTGGAATCCTAAAACGCCCACTAGTGGGCGGTAGGGACCAGGTTGACGACCCATGGCCTAAACAAACAATAACATTTTAACAATTGTCCACTGGAAAACCAAGTTGATAAATAAAAACATGTAGAATTTATTATGCAATAAAAAGATTAAAAGATTCCAAAATTTAAAAATGACGGTGATAAATACTGAGGTAAGAGTACAGTCTATTGAGTCTCAAATATGAAAAAGTATGAAACCTGTGATCCAGACCCAGATGGATTTGGATTGAAAAAGATAAAGAAAATCCTTCTCTTCTCCCTCCTTGCAGTCGGCGAGGATGGCGTGTGGGTCCCTGAATCCTCCGCCTCCGACCTCACATCGAGAGGTGGAGCTGGAACTCGCGAGGGAGATATCGATGAGGCTGGATACCGGGTCCGGGATGTTGTAATCCACAGGGAAGATTGTAGAGACCTGTAGAGGGAGATATCGATGAAGCGGACCCGGTATCTAGCTTCATCGATATCTCCCTCGCGAGTTCCATCTCCACCTCTCGATGTGAGGTCGGAGGCGGAGGATTCAGGGACCCAAACGCCGTCCTCACCGGCTGCAAGGAGGGAGAAGAGAAGGATTTTCTTTATCTTTTTCAATCCAAATCCATCCGGGTCTGGATCACAGGTTTCATACTTTTTCATATTTGAGACTTAATAGACTGTATTCCTACCTCAGTATTTCACCGTCATTTTTATATTTTGGAATATTTTTATCTTTTTATTGCATAATAAATTCTACATGTTTTTATTTATCAACTTGGTTTTCCAGTGAACATTTGTTACAAGGTTATTGTTTGTTTAGGCATTTAGTTTATTGATACTAAATTGCCATTTGCTCTATTTTTGGACTTTCTTAACATTGTAAGTAGATCAAATTCATAGGTGCTTGGTTTACCCAGCATTGTTATTACAGGCCTAGTCATAGCTACTTGTGATACAAAAGTGACATAAGGATTTGTTACAGATTATGGAACAGTTACTATCTACAACATAATAAGGACTATTATTTGGGACATTTATTATTCAATAAATTAACTGTAATCCCACTGTGATACACACAGTTTTTTTTTATATAATACCACTTTTAAACTTGTCTGAATTGTATTTTATAATTCTGTTTTTAAGACTGTATAATTGAGGTTATATTTATTTAATTTCCTCCATATCGGTATTAGATCTATCTATTTCTTAGCTCCTGGATATCTACACTTTAGGGTGTTCTTAGTGTAAATTATATGCCTAGTGAAACCTGACACAAAGTATCACTAAGCAAGTGCCACCAGTGAAGTGCTACCAGTAAAATTAGACCTATCAATGATGCAGCAGAGAAAAGCATGATGCTCTGCTTTCCCCTTTGGCCCTGAATGTGACAGTACAAATATTAAATGTATTCTTCCTAAATAATCTGTACTCCTGTGTGTCTGGCCTTTTACCATAATGTGGAAATCGTGGTGTTATTATTAATGTGGTTGATATTCTAAATCTAATACTTACATCTGCAAGATGTGTTTGTGGGTAATTTGTTTCCTCTTCCTTTTTGACAATATATATGTTTGGTAATACCTTGCATTGATTCATAGTTATAGAGTAATATAGGCTGACAAAGACTTACATTTCAGCCTCACACATCTATATAACTGCTGTTGATCCAAAAGAAGGTGTAAACCTAATTTGAATGGAATTTTCAATTTTGCCACAAAATGTGAAAACATTATTTCTCGACTCCAAAATGGTAATTATATATATTCTGCATCAATAAGTTGTTACCCTACATATTGACTATTATATTCTTGTTTTCCAAAATAGCGTCCAGACATTATTTCAAAGTCAGTATAGAATCTGATAAAACCACATTCAGAAAAGTCCACATATTTATTGTTCTTACAGTAAGAACACTTTCCTGTGTAGTATAGAAAATATAATTTATTCAAGTTTAACATCATAGTCATAACACTACTTGTCCTTTGTACTGTAACCCTGTTACGTATCTTAGTATTATCAGCAAAAAGACATACCTTACCATCAAGGCGTTCTGCAATGTAACTAATAAAAATATTAAAGAGAATGGTTCCAAGTACAGATCCCTGAGGTACCCCACTGGTGACAAGCCATGCTACTCCACTGACTACAACCCTTTGTTGGCTGTCCCTCAGCCACTGCCTTACCTTTTCTACAATAGGTAAGGCAAACTTAATCCAAACTTAATCCAAACTTAAAGATTGCAGTTTATTGATAAGCATTCTATGTGCAACAGTGTCAGAAGCCTTATTGAAATCTAGGTAAGCAATATCTATTATTTTAGTTACCCAATAAAACAAATCAATAAGGTTAGATTGACATGATCTCCCTGAAATAAACCCATGTTGTCTCTGATCTTGAAATCCGTGTGATTTTAGATGTTCAACAATCATATCCTTTAATATGGTTTCCATTACTTTCCCCACTACTGAAGTAATGCTTACTGGCCTATAGTTGCCCGATTCCTCCCTACTACCTTTCTTGTGAATAGGCACAACATTCGTTAACTTCCAATATTCTGGGACTACTCCTGTTAACAATGGTTGGTTCACTAAATCAGTTAAATAAATCAGTTAATGGTTTTGCTAGTACACCACTAAGCTCTTTTAATAACTTTGGGTGTATTCAATCAGGTCCCATTGGTTATTTGTATTAGCTTTTGACAGTTGAAATAGAACCTTTTCCTCTGTAAACTCACATGTAACAAATGACTAATTTGTCCTTTTATCTAACTGAGGTCCCTTTCCTTCATTTTCATTTTTAAATACTGAACAAAAATATTCATTGAGGCAGTCAGCTAGACCTTTATCCTCTTCTACATACCTTCCATCTTTTGCTTTTAATCTACCTAATCCTTATTTTACTTTTTTGATTTATTTGCTTTTACTGACAAGCTGCCTTCAGCAATGCAACATTGAAATAATCCCATTTCTCTTGGACTCCATTTAAATTGCTCCAGTCTGATAATGACTCCTTTACACTGTGACGGACTGCCTGGCACCCCGACTGGGTACCTCTATCAATCGCTGCTTCCTTGTACTTGCAAGCACCATAAGCACTGTACTGAAACACCAAAACCACCGTAGACCCCACGAACCGCCGCAGCTTGGTTGGTGTCTCATTGTCCTCCACCCACCCTGGATCAGACCCAAGACCAGGATCCAGTTTCCAGTGGGTAGACCTCTCCTAGTCCAGACTGCGTAGCAGGAACAGCTCTTACAAGAGCTAGTGATTATACTCAGGTGAGTATTGTGATATAGCAAACCCCAGAGTGAATGTAGTTCTCCAATCCCCCAACCATGATCATGAAGGGGTAAACAAATCTCAGTTTAATGGGAGCCACACTTGGCATTATATGACAATCCCCATGCAAGGGGTATGCCCACAGGCACCTTGTGGGTGACTGATTTGCAACTTCACAGACCAATAAAAATAAGGTTACAAGGCACGACACTCCCACACACAGCACAAAATCCCTCCCCTCTGCCTGGGAGATAATTGGATCAGATACTGTATTAACCCCATTATCCCCAGGCATAAAAAACACACATTTCTATAAAGTCCCAAAAGTACCCCAAAACACATAATATCCCCACAAAGTATACATCCTCTAAATAGCCCTTATCTGGGTGATCAACATATCCAAATATCACCCAGATCAGTTCAGGGGGTTGAGGAATTTTATGGAAGTCACATATTTGACCGACCACAGGCATGGTCTCATGCCCAAAACAGTTCCAGAGAATCAGGGCTTGTGGTCGGTCTAGTTCGGTAGTTTGAAAACAAACAAATTACCGAACAGAGTCAATAGTCTTACCCTGGAGTAGGCATGTGCATGGGGAAAATTTTCGGTTCGGTTCGCATTCCAAAATTCGGGACTTTCGCAATTCGGGACTTCGGCAATTCGGCACTTCAACACTTCATAACTTCGGTAACTTCGGCACTTCAGAACTTCGGCACTTCGACACTTTGGAACTTCGGCACTTCGGAACTTCACCTCTTAGGCACTTCAACACTTCGGAAATTCGGCAACTTCGGAACTTCGCCACTTCGGCACTTCAACACTTCGGCACTTCTCTTGCAGTTGCTTAGTAGATAACTCCCTAATTCCCACTGTATTAGGGAGTTTTCTACCAAAAGGCTGAAAGACCTAAATTGGTCTTTCAGCCAAATTTACTAATACTAAGAAAAAATTACTTAGTATTAGTAAATTTTGCCCCTACTCGCTATACCACGAGTAGGGGCATGTCTAGTAAACAGTGAGCAGCCTGTGGCTGCTCACTGTTAAAAAAAATAAAAAAATTAAAATAGGGTTCCCCCTCCCAAGCCCCCACCTATTGCCCCCCTGGCCCCCACCCCTGAGCGGTGGGGGCCCTAAAGTAAAATGATGGGGGGACCTATTGTCCTCCCACCCGGCTCCCACCCCTGAGCGGTGGGTGGGGGCCCTAAATACTAATAGGGGGGACCTAATGTCCTCACCCCCTGGCCCCCCACCCCTGAGCGGTGGGTGGGGGCCCTAAATACTAATAAGGGGGGGACCTAATGCCCTCCCCCCTTGCCCCCACCCCTGAGTGGTGGGTGGGGGCCCTAAATTGGAATAAGGGGTGGGGGACCTAATGTCCTCCCCCCTGGCCCCCACCCCTGAGCGGCGGGTGGGGACCCTAAATACTAATAAGGGGGGAACCTAATGTCCTCCCCCCTGGCCCCCACCCAAAATTCCAAAGAGCTTTCTCATGCTGTGTAAAATGACACAGAGCACTCTGATTGGTGGATTTCAAATCAACCAATCAGAGTGCTGTGACAGGTAAATGTAAAGACTTACTGTTACGGTTGCCTCCAGGCTGGCTGGAAGTTGGACCATAGAAAAGAATGCTCCTAGCGCTCACCAAAGGACCATCAGCATCGTAGACACCATAACTACTGCGTAGCCACCATAAGTACTGCAGACTCCACGAACCACCGCTGCTGGGCTGGTATCTCGCCGTCTGCTCTGCGCCCCCTGGACCTACGACCAGGCTCCAGGTTCCAGGAGGAGAACCTCTTCCTTCTGTAGAGTGAAGCAGGATCAGTAACAAGAGCTCTTACAAGAGCTCAGTAGCTAAGGGAGTATGAAGAGCATAGAAATCCCTGTAGTGAATATAGCTAGCCCCTACAAACATGAGTCAAGGCTGCAAGTAAGAGGGTCAAGTCATTCGTGCGTTAGGTCGGTAGTAGATTGAATCTACCGACCGCCAGGCAGAAAGGCACGAACAAGCCTTTTCTGCAGGTGAAAGGAATACTTTTAAACATGGGGCCATAGTCATGAGGAAGGAGGCTGGTAACCAGGCTTCTCAAAAATCCAGGGAAGCAGGGCAATTTATCCTTTAAAGGGCCAGTTACAAATAGCAGTTTGTAACACTTACCTGTCAGTCTCTTCATTTACCTGTCAGACCACTGTGATTGGATGGCTTAAACACACCAATCAGAGTGCTCTGAGCCTAATTGCAGGGCGGGGCAAGGCTTTATAAGCCTCCCCCCACCCTGCAGAGCTCAGTTTGCGTGGAGCCCTCGCCTGGTGAAGATGGATTTTTTTGGGGGGCTTGTTTTTTTTTTTTTATTGCGTCGGTTATTATGGATTTTTATTTGGCCTTTCTTGGGGCTGTAAAAAGGATATTTTAGAAGAAAGAAAACATTGAATGGTAAGTTTTATTTTTTTTACAGGTACTTAGTTAAAGGTCCCCCCCTCATTATTTTTAGGGTGAGGGGGGTAGGTAGGGGGTTAATATTTTTTGGGGGGGAGGGGGTGACTAGGTGTTTGGGGACCCCTAGTCACCTGGGGGGGTAACATTTTTATTTATGGACCCCACCCGCCGCTCAGGGGTGGGGGCCAGGAGGGAGGACCTTAGGTCCCCCCCTTATTAGTATTTAGGGCCCCCACCCGCCGCTCAGGGGTAGGGACCAGGGGGAGGACATTAGGTCCCCCCCCCCTTATTAGTATTTAGGGCCCCCACCCGCCACTCAGGGGTGGGTGCCAGGGGGGAGGACATTAGGTCTCCCCCTTATCCCAGGGCCCCCACCCACCGCTCAGGGGTGGGGGCCAGGGGGGAGGACATTAGGTCCCCCCCTTATTAGTATTTAGGGCCCCCACCCACCGCTCAGGCGTGGGGGCTAGGGTTGAGGACAATAGGTCTCCCCCCTTATTCTGACTTAGGGTCCCCACCCGCCGCTCAGGGGTGGGGGGCCCGGGGGAGGACAATAGGTCCCCCCATTATTATTATTTTTTTAACAGTGAGCAGCCACAGGCGGTATAGCGAGTAGGGGCATAATTTACTAATACTAAGTAATCTTTACTTAGTATTAGTACATTTGGCTGAAAGACCAATTTAGGTCTTTCAGTCTTTTAGTAGATAGCTCCCTAATACCGTGGGAATTAGGGAGTTATCTACTTATTCATTCCTGTCATTACATTGACTGGCTAAGTAACTTACATTTTATATGAATGTATGTTACTTGATTGTTGTAAGTGTTGAAAATACTTACAGCTGAATCATGGCTATGTTTGTATACTTTTTATTTAAAATTGTATACAATGTAACATTCTTCTTCTTTCACTGGGTAAGTGTATCAGTACTTAGGCAATACTGTGCTTCGGATCTTCAACACTTTGGAAATTTGGTAATTTCGGAACTTCGGGACCTCGGCAATTCGGCAATTTCCCGAAATTTGTCTGAATTCATATTCGGACCGAAACTAATTGCACATGTCTACCCTGGAGCTTGTTCCCCTCATCCAGATGAATGATCTCACCGAACAGTGCCCTTCTAAGTTGAATAGAACTGAACAAGGCGATATGGTCTCTGGTTTGTGTGGTTGTTCGGTAAACTAACCATATAGTCCCAATTGCAGGAACAGAGACTTTTTAAGCCAGGTCTATTGCAGGGGCTATAGTCACAGGGTAAGAGGCTGGCCAGCAGGCTCCTCCAAGAACCAGTGGCGAGGTTCAGATCAGTGGCGAGATCACGTGATCTGAGGAAGCCTTTACGGCGAAACGCGTCATCACGCTTTTGTGAAGGCATAGCTATTTAAAGACACAGCGCACTTTATGTTTTAACTATTTGTATTCTAGTGTTTTTTGAGCTTTTACACTTATAAGGTGCTGCTATTATTTGTTTTAATATCTTTTAGTCACTTAGAAATTACTGCGCCATCTTTTAGCTTGGTTTCTTTGTATATCGTCACATACACATATTCTAATTTTAGAAAAGTCTGTTTTCCTAAAGTCTAAAACTTTTGTTTTTATGTGGTGTGACTCTTATATTCTTATATTATATACAAGTCTATGGATCTTATTCCCTAAACGGCGAACATCTAAAAATGCTCACTGAGAACATTTGTTCCATTTTGAGAAAGATGCAAACCATCTTTTTAGAACAGTTTATTTCCATTCCAAACAGAGCTACCATAAGAAATGAAGCCAAATCCTTGCTCCCGACACCATTCACCTAGCCATAGGTTAAAGTCCCTAATATGCATCCGACTGTCTTTCGGAGTGTTATGCACAGGCAGAACTTCAGAGAATGACAGTGTGGAAGCAACCTGCCGTATATCAAAGCAAAAACACAAACAACTTCCTTTACCTCTGAAGCCTCATTGCAAGCCAATTCATTTGTCCCTAGATGGACAAGTACATCCATTTCCCCTTCCTGCTTTGCTCACTTAACAATATTACAAATACATCTCCTGTCTCTGTAAACAATAGTTCCCAAACATGAGCCAAGACTTCATGAAGGGGTAAACGAATCTCCCTCTAATGGGAGCCACACTTGGCCTTATATACCAATCCCCATGCAACGGGCACAACCACATGGACCTTGTTGGGGACTGCAATACAAAATTATAAACCAATAGCAACAGGGTTACAATGCATGGCACTCCCATATACAATACAATAAGCCTTTCCTTTTACTTAGGAGATAATTGAGTCAAGCATTATACTAAACTAAATTTTCTCCAAACACAAAAAACACACATTTAAAAAAAAATAAAAAATAATTACCTTAAAACACATTAAATCCCCACAAATGTTACATCGCCTGATAGCCCTAATCTGGGTGACTAACATATCCCAAAATCACCCAAATCAGTTTAGGGATTCAGGAATTTCCTGAAAGTCATAGCTTTTCCCATGGCCAAAACTGTTCCATAGAATCGCGGTAAGTGCCGCTGGCGATCGACCGGGAACCGCAAAGTCCTCATGCCGAAAATAGTTCCATAGAATCGTGGCTAAGTGCCGCTGGGGGATCGACCGGGAACCGTGAAGTCTTCATGCCGAAAATAGTTCCAGGGCATTCGATGCTCAGTCCCCCTGAAGTCTATTTGCGGTTTTGGTCCATGAAAACGGCCACCAGGGAGCTAGCCTTCAGTTCCATGGAAAGTGCCGAACCAGGGGGAATAAAATATGAGTCTTTACAGCTGTTGACTTGGCCCATAGTCTTTTGGCAAGAGGCTGGCCAGCAGGCCCCTCCAAGCACCCGCGACGAGGTTCAGTGCGTCATACCTGGGTAGGCCTATGCTTATTTGCAAACAATAGCTAATTAACCAACAATCAATAGCAAATACCTAGCTAATCAAATGCCTTACCAATTACCAATAGGAAATCAAACCTTGTGCAATCAGTAACCTTTTCCTATAGATGAATCTTACCAATTACCAACAGGAAATCAAACCTTGTGCAATCAGTAATCTTTTCCTATAGATGAGAGTTTCTGTAAAACTCTCCAGAATATCTCCAATCACACACTTTGAAGCAGCATTTAGATGTAGCAACCAAGCTACATTAAACAATTTTATGGCAATACATTAATGACCTCAGCAACTGTTACCTGATATTTATTTTTATATTGTTTTGTTTTCCCTAACTCATAGGATGATATCATATAACCAATTCACTATTTTGAGTTCACCCTCCATTTTATTTTTTGCAGCTCATAACTGTTTAAAATAATCACATAATTCACATATAATAATAGTATTAAATTGGATCTTATTATTCAACTGCTTGTGCATGTAACCGTTTTGCCTAAATTTGACCCTCACAGATGTTTCCTTTAGAATGTTAATACTTTAAAAACAAGGAACTTACCAAACCACAACTCCCTTGACATTTTGTAATGCCTGATTATAAAATAAAGTTAATCTTATTAATAATGTTTAAATATAATATCTTGTGATAATGAGTAATCTTTGACAATTATCTAAATGTGATGTAATGTGACATGATAAGATACCTATATAATGTGATGTGTTATACCAATAAACTCAGAATTCATTTGGACCTTACAGTGGAGGTGTGTCTGAGTTAATTCTCCAGGCCTGTAGTTGTGATACGCTGATCGGAAGTATGAACTGCAGCCGTTACAATCCCCGGGAAAATAAAATAACCCTAATACTAAGTCAGTTCCATTTAGGGTGCAAGAGATATACCTTCTTGAGGTTAATTTCTTTTCAAGGGAAAGATCTCCCACTTTTGCCTTTTTTCTTTTCTTTCTTTTTACAAATAGATTGTTTTGGCACTGAGTGGATATTTTAAGTATGGACCCCACTCTTCCACTGCAAATTCTCTTGTCTTCCTGGTTATTGCTTAGTGACCATTTAGATAACATAGTTGCCACAGGTGAAGCTTTCACTACTTTAAGCTTATTTTTTTTATTTCTCCATTGGTTTTTGTTTTTCTTTTTTCCTCTCCCATCCTCCTCACTCCCGCCTCCCTATAGGACAGTTACAGACTACAGGATGAATTTTTGAAAAAAAATGCTTTCCTATGGACTGACTGAACGCGCATGCATTCAGCGGATGACATCGGAAGAGGGAGGAGAGTCCCCAGCGCCGAGGGAGCCTGGCGCTGGAGAAAGGTAAGAATTTAACATCTTCCTCCTCCTTCAGCCCAGCGGGAGGGGGATCCAGAGGGTGGGACGACCCAAAGACCCTATAGAGCCAGGAAAACGAGTTTTTTTTCCTGGCACTATAGTGGTCCGTTAAGTGCCGGTTTATAAGTAACGTGCAACTCGATCTAAGATAGAGTAGGGATGTGTGAAGAGAGGATGAACACTTAAGTGTTATAGAAAATACTGTATTCCAAATAGAAATACTGTAAAGAGGACATGCATTTCTATGTGTATGTCATGAAAAGTGTTGCCATATTCACAACAGCAATATATTCGCTGTAAGGGGGGGGGGGCACATATAAAACAAAGTGCCAATTGTAGTGCAAGGTGCTGGTAAAATATGTAAAGTGCTACAGTGAAGTTAAAATACCATAGTGCAAATAAAGTGCCACTTGTCTTATTATTTGCACCATAGTATTTTAACTTCACTGTAACACTTTACATATGTCAGCGTCGCTATGGAAACACACATGACGTCACCACGCTATGACGGCACTTGGGGGCAGAGCACGGTTGCACAGGCACACTGGCCTCTCTGGGACGCTGGTCTGGGACTCAATTCACCTGGGGGTAAGTCAATGTAGCCATTATATCTGCCTATATAAATGGTGTTTTTTTAAGATGTATCTATGCATTGATCCTGATGAAAGTCCTGGACATAGGACTGAAATGTTGATTGTGATTTTAACAATTTAAAATAAAGATTGGATTTTTTAAACTCCGTTAGTGCTGCTACCTCTTTAGATATGTGGATACCATAACCCTGGCTATTTAGCACCTGGCATTTAAGGGACATTTAAGCGTGAGTGCAAGAGACTTTCTTCTTTTGTATATATGTATATACAAAAGAAGATTTCTCTTTTTCTAATGATACCTCCTCCCCTCGTCCTGTCTCGGTTGGAGTCCCCTAAGGCTCTGTCCTTGGTCCCCTTCTATTTTATCTTTATACTGCCTCTCTTGGCAAACTTATTACCTCTTTTGGATTCCACTACCACCTGTACGCTGATGACACCCAGTTATATCTCTCCTCCCCGGACCTCTCCCCTGCCGTCCTGCAACGTGTCACTGCTTGCCTTTCTTCCATCTCTGACTGGATGTCCTCCTGTTTTCTGAAACTCAATCTCTCTAAAACTGAGCTCCTTGTCTTTCCTTCTCCTAATACTGATCCTCCTCTTTCGCTCTCCCTTCAAGTTTGTGGTACCCACATCAGTCCATCCTTGCAAGCGCGCTGTCTTGGCGTCATACTTGATTCTGGCCTCACCTTTGAGCCTCACATCCAGCATGTTGCCAAATCCTGTAGATTCCATCTTAAAAACATAGCCCGCATCCGCCCCTTTCTTGCACCAGATACTACCAAGGAGCTTGTCCATGCTCTAGTAATTTCCCGCATGGATTATTGTAACCCTCTCCTGATTGGTCTTCCCAAAAGCCGTACTGCACAGCTACAGTCCGTAATGAATGCTGCTGCCAGACTGATTTTCCTCTCTAGTCGTTTCTCTCACACCTCACCCCTCTGCCAGTCCTTACATTGGCTTCCTGTATGCTATAGGAGTCAATTCAAGGTAATAATTCACACCTATAATGCACTGAACAACTCTAGCCCATCTTATATCTCCTCACAGATCCATAGGTATGTCCCTTCTCGGTCTCTCCGCTCTGCCCGTGACCACCTCTTGTCCGTTGTTCGCACCCGTACGGCCAACTCACGCTTGCAGTACTTCTCGCGGGTGGCTCCCTTCCTATGGAATAGTCTGCCTACCGTCATCAGACTCTCCCCTAGTCTTGCATCTTTTAAGAAGTGCCTTAAAACCCATCTCTTTAGGAAAGCTTATGGCCTCCCAGACTAACCTTTACCTCACATACCTGTCTCTTGCTCTCTCCTAAAGGGCAGCCCACCTTATATGACTGAAAATTCCTGTCCTAATGTATTTTACACCCCACCTCCTATAGAATGTAAGCCTGATTGAGCAGGGTCCTCTTCAACCTATTCTTCCTGTAAGTTTATTTGTAATTGTCCTATTTATAGTTAAATCCCCTCTCATAATATTGTAAAGTGCTACGGAATCTGTTTGCGCTATATAAATGCCAATAATAATAATAATAATAATAATAATAATAATAATAATAATAATAATAATTATTATTATTATTATTATTAGTATTATTATTATTATTATGATATATTTATTTTATTAATTTATTATAAGAAATTAAGTGATTTTTAAAATGATATATTGAGGAACCTGCCTGACAATCCAGGCAGAAAGTACAGAGACTTTAATTTGCAAGCACTATATTTGACCCTGTATCTTTCTAAGCCCCATAAAACCTTTACATTTAGGTACTGTTATACTTGTGAGACACAACTATGAGTATTTTAGAGCAGTAAAACATATTACACAACAAAAATATAATTAGTAAAAGGGCAGTTTTTGTGTGAAAAATGTAAAAAACAAATATGAAAATTAACTTTGGCCAGGGTTTGTGACTAAGTGGATACTAAAAAAGCCTGAATATACACCTTTTTGAATAACCTGGGTTGTCTACTTTTGCAAATGGTATGCCATGATGGGGGTGATTTTAATTTTTGGTCTGCCATTGGATTTCCAAGGCAGCATAGGCCAAGAAAACCAATTTGGTAAATTTCAATTTGTAGAAAACACTGAAAAGTTGAAAGCTCTATATTTGACCATGTAACTTTCTAAAACCCCATGAAACCTGTAATATGGGTAACTGCTGTATACCTGAGACATTACTGAACATTATTGTATTGATCCTGACTGGATAATCCCCCTCTCAGCTGTCTTGAAGAGTTCAAGTAACAGCTGAGATGATATCTGAGAGGGGAATTATCCAGTCAGAATAAAGTGACAGGAGAAGAGCACAGCCCCAGGAGGATCAATTGGGTAAAAAGGAGGGATATGGCTATTGTAATTTTACATGCTTTTGCTATTTGGTCCCTGAGGAAGTCCCTTCTGGGAAGAGATGTGTAGGACCTAATTTTGCTTTTTATGTATTTTAAAATAAAGCCACTTTTCTACATTGTATCACTGCTGAAGTCCCTTGTTTTTATTATACCTAACAGATATTGCAGCAAGCCCAAAGAAGTACTCAGAGAGAAATTGGCCCCTAAATTTTTGGGGTGGCACCCATTGTGGGGAGACCTACTGGGAAGTCTCCTTTTGGGAAGCTGTATTGTATTATCATACCAGTTAAATATTGTATACAATTGGTGGTGGGAATTATAATTGTGTTTTTTGTCAGTGTATATAGTACATAATCTGCCTGTTGAAATAATGGTTTCAAATCCTGTACTACAGGTTTGGTAATATCATCCACGTATTATTGCCTGTGCAAAGCAGTGCCCTACTACACAAAGCCTGTGCAAACATGCCCCAGTTGTCTCAAAATTATTGAAAGTTACACATCTAGACAAAATAAGCTGTATGCAGCTATGGCCTTTGTAATTTATATCGCTCACAAGCTGATTAAATTATGGTAGCTGCACACAGCAACTGCCTCCCAGGAATACATCGTAGGGTTGCCTTACATTAATGGAAACCTAACACTATATACAAGAGATGCATAATGGTGCATGAGGAAACGTATATATTCTTGGGCACTGGTGACATTTATAAACAATCTGACCTTCCTTCTCCAGAACCACTCAATAACAATATTTCTCACTCCTAGGCTTTGGGGTCCCATATTTCATTTTGTGTTTGGATGTGCACACACAGTGGAAATGAAAAAAAAAACATAAAAAAAAACTGAGATGTCAAATTACTTTAAAAATGCTACTCCTTCTGAAGTTGAGGGTGCATTGTATCGTCTCATGTATTCATGCATCTCTGGAAAGCTTTTTTTCACATAACCTTCTGCGCTGCTCTCTCGAACTGTACCAAACCGAAATCCCTGGGAAGGATGATGCAGCTATAAAATAAAAATTGATATGTTATGGTTAAATAGTTTAATTACTGAGATACTAAATAGGACTACAATTAATTTCACAGAAGTATGCAAACATTAAGATATTAAGGATGAAATAAGCAATATCTGTCATAATAATCATATTTTTATATAAATATTAACATATTATTCTACTACTTTATGGTCAGGTAAAGAAAAAGTAGTTAAAACCAGAATGTTTTGTGGACTTGACATATGGGTTCCACATGCCATGTATTAAGCCCTGAGAAGTGGCCACAAAATGGATAGTTGTGGTTATTAACCTCTTGAGAACCAAGGTTTTTTTTTAGATGCTTTTGTAACCAAGGACACAATTTCCCGCTTTCTGTATAAGTGCACCCACACATACTATCTAGAATTGTATTAAATGAGAAATGTGGCTTTATTTTGATACACTACATGTATACATAACGCAAAATAAAATAAAGTATGAAAAAATGGAAAACAACTTTTTTTTTTTAGTTTTTCCATTTAATAATTCTTACACACTAAGTGCTACTAAAGAAAACTAACTCAAAATAGATTCACTAATTAGTCCTGGTTGCTAAATGACCAATATCTCTGGAAGTTAAAAAACAAATAATGCAAGAAGTGAATTATGGTTTTAAATATAAGTCTCTAACCACTACTCAAAAGTGCATATTTGTAGAAAGTACGTCCTCCAGGTTATGGAACTAAGAGCATTTTGACACTTTTCATTTCATCATTTTGTCACAAACCTAGATCAAATTAGTTAACTTGTTCTTTTTTTTTTACCACACGTGTTTTATTTTGGGGGACTTCAAAGAAAACGCATGTCCCACTACTGCAAACTAAATATATTTGTATTCTGCTATGGATCTCAAGCACACCAGCAGAGATTTAACCCCTGCTACCTGCATGATGGTCTATGGCTCTATGCCATCTCTGGGTGTTAAAGCCCCACACTGCATGACAGCATAGACCGTCATGTGGTCCTTAAGTGGTTAAGTCTACTTCAACTGGATGTCTGAAACAGTGATTTTCAAGCACTTGTGCATAATGTGTGCTAACACTTAATTACATAGTCTTTACTTAGATAAGCTATGCTTTCAACCAATATAGATGGCTTCCCTCATAGAGTAAGTAAAGCCAAGAGACACAATAAAAGGGGATATATACTTACATTTGTGAATTGCAATAGAGGCTATAATACATAAAATCTTTCATTTATAATACTTAAAAAAAATATGACAGTTTTCCTTTGAATGGCAGTTGATCTTTGATGTTTATTTGTGACTGGAACCAAATAGTTATTTTAAATGAAAAGGTACTTTAATACAGACTGAGACAATGGAAAGGCCTTAACTGTGATATGTATCCTGTTGTCCCCAGGATCCTCATGTGTGATTTAAAGATACAATACAAGAAAGCTTTTTTTTCATGACAACTTGCCTTTCAGAAGATAAACACAGCTAGAAGATATTATTTGATCTAAGACATGTTTCCTCATCTCTTTTAAAGTGTTAGATTTTCTGATTGTAGCTATTATTCTCTAGTGGTTATATATTGGGTTTTATTATTGATTTCATTTTCAGGCTATTTTTGTTCTTGTCATCTAAAGTGTCGTTCATTTTAAACAAACAAACTTGCAATTTGTTATACCTTTTATATCATAAACCAGCCAGACACTACAACACTATGTGACAATGGTAGGCACATTATAATGATCAGGTCAAACATATGGTTTAGCACATAACACATTTGTAGTTGTGCTTTGCGATTGTATCCATTATACTGTTCCCGAAGGCACTTGCCTTAGTATCTATAAAAGTTTGAGAATTTCAATTTACATCAAAGTATTAGGTAGGGAACTATGAATCATTCAAAGTAATTTCATATCACGGTAAAACTAGAAAGAAGATTGATGTCAATATATAAACTTTAGAAACTTGCATGCTCAAAGCCATTTGTAATCTCACTTGTGATTGAAGGTCGTGACCAGGACAACACACAATATCTCAACGTAAAACGTGTTTAAAGGAGAGAAGGTTTAACTCTTCAAATAAACCTTATGCACAGGAGGTTATTTCAGTGATAGCATAAAGTATACTATTTCAGTAAGAGCTTTTCCTGATCTGTAGCTAGAGACAGAACATTCTGTTTATTAACACTTTGAGTGGTTGGTAATGGAACATTTGTCTCTCTTAGCACTGAACTCTATTACAAGAGATAAACCTAACTCTGAAAACTGAATGAGGTCATTTTGTGTGAAATCAACAACTTATATATGATTGCATCCGCATGTTTTATTTTTCAGAAAATTGGGTAGTGCTTTTTATCAACCTTCTTGAACAAACCCCCACATTTGTAGATAAAGAAAAATTGAGTATATGGGCAATTATATGCTGCAAATATGGCATGAAATCACAGTTTTGTTGCATTATTGGATTGGACTTTTTTCTTTCTTATATATAAGAGCAAAAACATTTACCTCTAATCAACAAAATATTACAGAGTTGAACTTATGCTATGTGCATACAAAATAATAACTGAAAGGGAGCTTTAATTCCCTGCACTTTTCTCATAGTGTGTGCAAAAGGGCCACAAGGCCATACTCTTTTTTTTTTTTTTTTAATTCTTTATTTTTGGCATGCAGGTAGTTACAATAGTGCCTGTATCGCCACAATAGCGTCAACAGGTTTGGTTTTCATTGTCATATTAGAACAGAAGTGTGGCATGTTGGTTATGCATACATTTTTAAATTAAAAAGGTAACAATAACGTAAACAAGCTATGAACAGTGTGGTTTAAGCTAAAGTAGCTAAAGTAGTAGTAGTGGCTAGCTTGAGGTGTCTTGTCTGTCACTTCTAATGTTAGGTACATATAGATCTATGTGTGTTTACGGTAAAACATGCTTAATTATCGGTCGCTCCGGTAATACATGCTAAATTATCATTCGCTCCGGTAATACATGCTGAATTATCAGTCGCTTTGGTAAAACATGCTTAATTATCAGTCGCTCCGGTAATACATGCTAAATCATCAGTCGCTCCGGTAATACATGCTGAATTATCAGTCGCTTTGGTAATATATGCTAAATTATCAGTCGTTACGGTAATACATGCTGAATTATCAGTCGCTTCGGTAATACATGCTAAATTATCAGTCGCCTTGGTAATACATGCTAAATTATCAGTCGCTTCGGTAATACATGTTGAGTTATCAGTCGCTTCGGTAATACATGCTGAATTATCAGTCGCTTCGGTAAAACATGCTTAATTATCAGTCGCTCCGGTAATACATGCTAAATCATCAGTCGCTCCGGTAATACATGCTGAATTATCAGTCGCTTCGGTAATATATGCTAAATTATCAGTCGTTACGGTAATACATGCTGAATTATCAGTCGCTTAGGTAATACATGCTAAATTATCAGTCGCTTCGGTAATACATGTTGAGTTATCAGTCGCTTCGGTAATACATGCTGAATTATCAGTTGCTTCAATACTATTACAAGAGATACAAAATGAGATGGCTTTGTTAGGCTAGCTGACCGCACTGGATAGGACAAATATAGTGCAACCACCAGTAGTGAGTATTATCAAGGGAGCAAAACATGCTTTATATAGTAAAGCAAAAAAAGGGTGTAAAACAGCCAAGCACATGTAAAAAGCATTTAGGTGGAGTATTTGGTGTTGTGCACTAAGGATATGTCCCCCTGGGTGGCTGGCAAGAGTTCACAATAGTCACCCTCATTCGATGCCCTGCAAAGGGAGGCTGCTGGGACTAGCTGGTGAGTAGCTTGAGGCAGGTGTAGGGTAAAAGTGAGGCTTGCTGGTACATATGGAGGATAGTTCCTGGAGGGGGTTAAGTGTGGCAACCCTCCAGCCCCGGGCTGGGGGGAATTGAGGCCAGGTCCGTCTCTGGCGTGATACAGCAGTGTCGCCTGGTTGGTCGCTGCTTGCGGCGAATCTTCTGCCTCCGTGGGTGATGCATAGGGGGATTAACCCCGGCGGCTATCGGCCCAGGTGGGCTCAATACTGGGTGTGTTGCCGCTTGTTGGGTGTTTGTGCCTGAGGGTGGTGCACGGACCTCCTCTCCGCTCTTTCTTCCTCCCTTCACTCTGCTGGGTTGCTGCTTTGCTTCGGGCCTCCAGTTGTGCCCAGAAATGGGCGAAGATTGCATCTAGTCACAGCCTCGTGTGATCGAGTGCTGTGCTTCCAGCAGGCGCTTCATGTTGCCTCTGGTGCTCAAAGTTGGGAGACCCGTCCGCCATCTTGAGAGGAACCTTGTGGTTTGCGTCCCAGTGGAGGTCGTCGCTTTAGGTAGGTGGGTTGCGTGGAGCTGATCAGCGGGGACCGGGATAACCCCCGCCGGTCCAGAGGGGGGGGGAGGCTCGGGTTGCGTTTTGCTGCTGCAGGGACAGAACCGTGTGAGCGGCCGTCTCACTTCGATTCGTTCCGGCGCAGGCCGCAAGCCTCGGACTGGGTTGTTCAGGGTCCAGGGAGCTTATGTGGGGTATCAGCGTGGAGTGCAGTGTCCCCCGATTGCAATTATCGCTGTTAGCTGCCTGGGTATTGTGAGTAATAGGGTTTTTTGCCCCAAAATCTGCTGCCAGTCGTGGGAGCTCCAGCCAGGCACGTCTGCTCTGCTCGGCAGTTAAGCTCCGCCCCAAGGCCATACTCTTTTAAGGTGCCTAGTCAGTTAGCCACTCCCCCTCCCCCCTTGCCTAGCTTGGAATGACTTAAACCTCTGAGAGTGCAACAGGCATTTATTTAATGTAACATGGATGAGCAGTCTGGGAGTGAGAGTATGGGTAGTTTGAAGGCTCTCTCAAGACTCTTCACTATGCACAATGGACTGTGAAGATTATGATGTTATGTTATATCCAGTAGCGAAACTACAGGGGGAGAAGACTGCGCGGTTTGCCCAGGTGCAAATATTTGGGGGGGGGGGGGGTGCCGAGTGAAGCTTGCACTTATTCTCTCAGGTAGGTGCCTACTCTGCAAAATATACTGATGGGGGAGGAGGTAGGCGAGGGAACACTCTCTGCCAGGTACTTATATTGCTCTCTTGCGCACCCGCTGTGGTGATGATTGGAGCCACAATATGATGTCACCGCAGCCCTGGCATCACTAAACAGCTCTCGAGGGTGCAGTATGGGGATCTGGAATATTGCAGATTGATCCCCAGTAAGAGGACCCACACCAGTTTTCTCAAAGATAGGGAGTCTAAATGGGCTTAAAAAAACAAAACAACCATAATATATAAAGTGAAATCGTGAGTGTGTGGAAGACTGTGTGAGCTTGTCTGTCAGTGTATGTGTGTGTGTGTGTGTGTGTGTTAGTTTACGTGTGTGTCTGTCAGTGTATGTGCATCTGTCATAGTTACATAGCTGAAAAGAGACATGTGAACAGTGGCGTACATACCGCGGTCGCAGGGGTAGCAGCTGCAACTGGGCCCATCCGCCCTGACGACCCCGGCGACCGGGTACCAGCTGCCACGTTCATGTTAAGGGGTCCATCAGCCACCTGATGGATATGGATTATCAGGGGGCCCGGTCAGCGCTGGGCGCTATAACAGCCTGATCGGGCCCCCTGTGATGACATCACTGCTGGGAGGAAGTGACTCCCCGGTCACTCCTCCCAGCATACAGAGAGCACGCGCGGGAGGAAGCAGGAAGGAGGAGGGAGTCAGAGAGGATCAATTTCACACCGGGGCCCCATGGATTGTGTGTACGCCACTGCATGTGAAACAAATAGAAACTCAAATTTTTAGGTAATAAGCCACCACCTAATAAACATTAAAGTGTATCAAGTGCAGCGCTCAAAAACAACCTCATGCAAGTGTACAAGGGCTTACTCTTATATTTTGGACATGAAGGGGTAAAAAAGAGGGGGGGAGGGGAGAAGTACAATACTGCAATATTTAGTAGGTGGTGGTTTATCACCTAAATATTTGAGTTTGTATTTGTTTCACTTTAGTTTTTGAATTTGTGGGTTGACGAGAGTGCCCACTGAGTGCTATAGCTGCTATTAAAAGTTTTCTGTTCGAGGTTCATGAAATGCTTTTAAAATTCACATTTTTCTTTATTTTTTTCTTTATTTTTTTAAAGACATGTGTCCATCAAGTTCAGCCTCTCTCACATCTGTTTTTACTGTTGATCCAAGAGAAGGCAAAACACATTCTAATTTGAAGCACTTTCAATTTTCAGGTTGGTGTTTAAAAATCTGTATAGGCTCTGATAAAACCACTTCTTCAGGCAGAGAATTCCACATCCGTATTGTTTTTCTGTAAAAAAAAACAAAAAATGTTTTCTTTGCCTTAGACCAGTGGTAGTCAACCTTTTTCTAACTACCGCCCACTAATGCATCTTTTTGGTTGAAAAAATTTCCTTACCGCCCACCAGTTTTCGCGCAAGTGCGGAATATTTTTTTCGAAAGGAGGGTGTTTTAAAAAAAATAAATGTACGTACATTTATCTTTTTATTTGCAATTAATGCATGTTTATAATGTTTTTAACTTTATAAAAAGTTTAATGAGAAAACAATAAAGTAAATTGAAATTACCTTTACTAGTGATTAATGAGATCCTTGAGGTTGTAAGGAACAAACGAAGGTCTCCTCTTTCGGTGATATTCAGACGACTTCTCTGTTTGCACATAATATGATTTCTCATCTGTGCGTCAGCTCCCCTCTTCTCCCTCCTCAATTCCCCTCCCCACCTTTTTTCCCCCCCTTTTTTTAACCTTCCTTATAGCAATGCCCAGTAGGAAGGCTGAGCTAGGTATCCCACTATAACAGACTGGCACACATACATACAGACATACAGACACACATACAGACATACAGACAGACAGGCACACACACACACACAAAGACATACATACAAAGACACATACACATACAGACAGACACAAGAAACAGACACACATACATACACACATATATACAGACAGACACACACACGACACATACAGACAGACACACACACACGACACATACAAAGACATGCATACAAAGACACACACACACAAGACATACATACAAAGACACACACACACAAGACATACATACAAAGACACACACACACACACAAAACATACATACAAACACACACACACAAAACATGCATACAAAGACACACACACGACATACATACAAAGACACACACACGACATACATACAAAGACAAGACACACATATATACAGACATACACACAGACACAAACAAGACATACATACAAAGACAAGACACATGTATACAGACATACACACACACAAGACACATACAAAAGACACACATACAGACACACACACAAGACATACATACAAACACAAGACACATGTATACAGACATACACACAAGACACATACATAAGACACACATACAGACACACACACAAGACATACATACAAACACAAGACACATGTATACAGACATACACACAAGACACATACATAAGACACACACAAGACATACATACAAAGACAAGACACACATATATACAGACATACACACACACACATAAGACACACACAAGACATACATACAAAGACAAGACACATGTATACAGACATACACACACAAGACACTTACATAAGACACACACAAGACATACATACAGACACACACAAGACATACATTATATTTAAGTCACCCTCCTGTTTCCTACCTTTAAGGTGCAGGAGGGTGACTTTCCCTGGGGTCCAGTGGTGGCTCAGGTGCATGGGAGTCAGAGTTCCCACTCTGACTCCCTCCTCCTCCTTCCTCCCGCGCGGCTCTCTGTATGCTGGGAGGAGTGACCGGGGAATCACTTCCTCCCAGCAGATTTGATGTCATCACAGGGGGCCCGGTCGCGCTGTTAAAGCGCCCAGCGCTGACCGGGCCCCCTCACAATCCACATCCATCGGGTGGCCCTGACAGCATGGGCCACCCGATGGACCCCTCCATATGCGGCCCCGGCGGTTTGCCGCCGGGGCCGCAAGTGGTGATGGCGGTACCCAGTCACAGTGGTACCGCCGGCTCGCGCCCGCCCGCCTGCCCAATTTATAAAAAAAAAATTGAAAATCCCTACCGCCCAACAGGAATCCTGAAACGCCCACTAGTGGGCGGTAGGGACCAGGTTGACGACCCATGCCTTAGACTGTCTCCTTTGCTCCAGTGTAAACACATGGCCTATGTCCAGTTGTGTACCAAGTATAGTCCTTTTTGTAAATAGATTTCCAGACTTGTATAATGCTATATTATAAAGAAGTTTAAGAGTGCTAACCTTTTGTTCATAACTAAAAGGTTTTATTGCTTTTATTAATTTTGTAGCCTGCCTCTGCACTTTTTCTAGTGCCATAATATACTTCTTTAGAACAGGTGCCTAAAATTGCACAGCATAGTCAGAATGTGGTCTTACCAGTGATTTATAAAGAGACAAAACTATATTCTCATCCTATGAACTAATGCCCTCTTTTATACATGACAATACCTTAATGGCCCTAGCCACTGCTGGATGACATTGCACATTTTTGCCTAGTTTGCTGTCTATAACAACTGCATTTTTCTACATTAAATTTCATATGCCATTTGAGTGCCCAGTCCACCAATCTATTTAAATCCCTCTGCAGCAAAATACTATCTTGCTCATATTTTATTATTTTACAGTTTTGTATCATCTGCATATTTCAATGCGTATTTCATGATCATTTATAAATATGTTAAATAGAAGCGGTCCCAGAACAGAACCTTGAGGGGCACCATTTACCACTTTTATTCAGCTTGAAAATGTACTAATAATGACAGCTCTCTATACTCTATTTTTAAGCCAATATTCTACCTAAGGACACAAATTTTAATCTAGACCAAGTTCTAGACCGAGTTTGAACACTAACCTATAGAGTGGAACCATATTAATTGCTTTGCAAAATCAAAGTAGATCACATCGACTGCAACACCCTGGTCTATACTTCTACTTACTTCTTCATAGCATCCAATTAAGTTAGTTTGATATGGCCTATATTTTATAAAACCATGCTGAAAGTGTATGTGTGTGTGTGTGTCTGCCACTGTATGTGTATCTGTCAGTGTATGTGTGTTTGTCAGTGCATGTGTGTGACTGTCTGTCAAAACATTTAGGAGAATTCCATAATGGGGATAGCAAATGTTTAAGTTTTTGTGTTATTGAGAAAGTCTTCCCATACTGGAGGGTGTGGGGGGGGGGGGGGAGATATAGACGTTAATCGTCGTAGGAAAGAAATGGAATGGATTTTTAAAGGATCACTATGGTGTCTTGAAAACAAAGCAGTTTTCCTGACACTATAGTGCCTTGAGCGTGCCCCCACCCTCAGGGTCCCCCTCCGGTGGCGCTGAAGGGGTTAAAACTTAAAACTTAATCCAGTGCCGGGCTCCTTCGGCGCTGGTGACCTCTCCTCCCCCTTACATGTGAAGGGTTAAAACCTGAGGGACCTGGCATTGAGCTGAAGTGGCCTGGGTGACTATAGTGTCCCTTTAATCTTGATACCATAACCCCCAAAAAAGGAGTAAATGTTGAATTTGAGATTATCCATTTTATATAATGTAAAGTTGCAAAATTAGGCTATTGTATTTTTAACATTTTTAATATACCGTATATACTCGAGTGTAAGCCGACCCGAATATAAGCCGAAGCCCCTAATTTTACCCCAAAAAACTGGAAAACTTATTGACTCAAGTATAAGACTAGGATGGGAAATGCAGCAGCTACTGGTAAATGTCTAAATAAAATTAGATCCTAAAAAATTATATTAATTGAATAATTTATTTACAGTGTGTGTATATAATGAATGCAGTGTGTGTATGAGTGCAGTGTGTGTATGAATGCAGTTTGTGTGTGTGTATGAATGCAGTGTGTGTGTGTGTGTATGAATGCAGTGTGTGTATGTGTTTGAGTGCAGTGTGTGTGTATGAGTGCAGTGTGTGTGTATGAGTGCAGTGTGTGTGTGTATGAGTGCAGTGTGTGTGTATGAGTGCAGTGTGTATATGAGTGCAGTGTGTATATGAGTGCAGTGTGTATATGAGTGCAGTGTGTGTATGAGTGCAGTATGTGTATATGAGTGCAATGTGTGTATATGAGTGCAGTGTGAGTGTATGAATGCAGTGTGAGTGTGATGCAGTGTGTGTTTGTGTTCCAGAGCCTTGGTGGGGGGTGGGCATTTTTATTATTATTAAAAAATTTTTAATTATTATTTTAATAGAATTTTTTTTTGTTAGGTTATATTATTATTATTTTTATTTATTTTTTTCATTTCATTATTTATTATTTTTCGAAAATGTAACACAATAGACAATAAGAGACTTACATTTAAAAATATAAACAAAAGACAATAGAACAATAAATACAATCCGACAGTTCTAGCACTCTAAGATACCAATTTTTCATTTATTACCCTTAATTATCACCTTATTTATAAATTAGACGACATACCAAATTTAGTATCTTCACTTTGACTTGAAAAACCTTAAATAGCTATTCACTGTCTATGACAAACCATAGAAACATAAAAACAAACAAATATAAAGTCAACTGTGCTGAGATCTATAAATGCTGATAGATAGTGCCTTACTATAGGACTTGATATTTTCCCCTTTTCTTTTCCCTTTTCTGCTACATTCTCTCTTTTCTTCTCCCTTTTTTTAAAAAAAAATAAAATTTACGCTATTAATAGCCAAAAGACGGCTTTATATAGAGATGCAAAATATAGAAACATTACAACCTTATGAATATATCAACAGTGTTAGCTCTCTAAGATGTAAAATTATTAAGACATTTTTTTAATCTGTCTCTATATTCATTAGTTATTTGTCATACTAATTCTCTATCTTTGATTCTTCTCCCAAAAATGTTTATTATTTTTAATATTAATATTTTATTTATTTTATTATTATTTTATTTTATTTATTTTATTATTATTTTATTTATTTTTCGTCCCCCCTCCCTGCTTGATACATGGCAGGGAGGGGGGCTCTCACTCCCTGGTGGTCCAGTGGCATTGGCAGTTCAGTGGAGGAGGGCTGGCAGAAAGCACTTACCTCTCCTGCAGCTCCTGTCAGCTCCCTTCTCCTCCACGCCGGTCCGGTTAGCTCCCTCTGCAAGTCCCACTGTAAGTCTCGTGAGAGCCGTGCTATGACCCCATTGTCCCTGCCCACTCATTCATCTAGTTTAGAACCATGCCCACTTGCCCTGAGTCCTCCCCTTCCGGTACCTACCTCCACTAGTTCTATATATCCCGAATTAACGTCACTTCGGGTCCCTGGTAAGGCTCCTCCCAGCCCGGCCCGCAACATCCTGTTGACTGAACTTCCGCCCAGTAAAATTAACACGCCTCACTCTCCTTACCTTACTACCCCTAGACCGGAACTTACTATAAAACAGCCTCGCCGAAGTCCCCTATTAACCCGACAGATGACTGGTACCCTTCAACCCCGACATTACCAAATGCCACTCCGACTTATACCGGGCCCAACACACGTTGATGAAAATGGCCAAATACAACGGGCAGATCCAGTGTTTGTCTATGTCCCCTTCACCACAACTGATCTATTTAATTGGAAGACTCATAACTCTTCGTATACCGACAAACCTCAAGTCATGACAGATTTGGTTACCTCTATTATACAAACACACAATCCCACCTGGGCCGATTGCCAGTAATTATTATTAACTTTATTTAATTGTGAGGAAACGACCCGGATTAATCAAGCGGCTATTAAAGCGCTTGAGGAAACGGCCCGTACTCAAAATCAGGCCAATCCAGTTGCATGGGCTGCAGCCCATTATCCAAATGTTGATCCAAATTGGAATGTGAATGGTGCTGACATGCCCCAATTAAGGGCTTATCGGGAAGCCATTATTGCTGGCATGAAGGCAATAGGGAAGAAGGCAATCAATATGTCAAAGACGGCTGAGGTGTTGCAAAAGGTTGATGAGTCACCTAGTGCCTTTTATGAAAGATTATTGGAGTCATATAGATTGTATACTCCTCTTAATCCAGAGGCCCCTGAGAATTCGTGAATGATTAACTCAGCAATTGTCAGCCAGGCCCAAGGTGATACTAAAAGAAAATTGCAAAAGTTAGTGAGATTTGTAGGGATGTCCATATCACAGCTAATGGAGATCGCAAATAAAATATATTTGAATAGGGAAACTGAGATAAAGTGAGAGGAAGAACGTAAAATGAGGAAGAAGGCAGATATGCTAGCGGTAGCTATCACAAGTGTAGAAAGGTAGCTATCACAAGTGTAAAAAGACAGGGAAGGGACGTGAATAAAGGAGTCGAGAATAGGCTGAGTAAGGGACCTTTAAATAGGAATCAATGTGCATTTTTTAGAGAGGAAGGACATTGGAAGAATGAGTGTCCACAGAGAGAGCATTATGAAAATAATAGACAAGGAGAGAGAAGAGTACGGGGAGGTTATAGTGGTAGTTATAGAGGAAGAGGAAGTTTTGGAGGGAACGGTGGGAATAGTAGAGAGAGTGTTCAAGGAGCTTCTATCACTTTGTCTATAGTTGTTACCGCATACCCTGCATAACGTATACCTTCTTTCACATAACTACTACCATCCGTATAATACTGTATGTCCGGATTCTGGATGGGGAAATCATGAAGATCAGGCCTGCTTGAAAACACTTCATCCATTATCTCCAAACAATCATCTTGACTTTCAGTAGTCTGGGGCAGAAGGATAGCTGTATTCAAATTATTGACAGTCTCGAGGTGTACTCTTGGATTTTCACATAACATAGCTTAATATTTGGTCATTCGACTATTGCTAAACCAATGATTTCCTTTGTATGCAGCAGAAATACTCCAACTATTAGAGGCGGTATGGGAACTGAAGGAAGTTGGTATTATGCATTGCAGGGCAGATCTGAAAGGTGATGGTGATGTAGTAAAAGGAAATCGCAGGGCTGATAGTGCAGCAAAACATGCCGCTGAATCCGGGCAAGAGGAATATGTGGGGTATGTTGCTGCCCTTGTGCCGGCACCTCTGTCTCAATGGACTCCGATATATACAACCCAAGAGATGGAGTGGTTGAAGACTGAAGCTGGGAAATACTTCATATTGGTATCAGTTAGAAGATGGAAGAATAGTTATTACGACATCTCTGGCTATAGAGATTGTTCAGAACTTCCATAATGGTACACATTCAGGAAGAGATAGTATGGAAGAATATCTCAGGAAACATTTCTACATACAAAGATTATCCAATCTTACTCAAGCTATTGTTCAAAGATGTGTTTTGTGTGCCCGAAACAATGCAAGACAAGGCCCTGTCAAACCCCTTGGAGTTCAATATATGGGAGGACTCCCAATGTCAGATTTGCAACTAGACTACATTGTAATGCCTAAATCTGGGGGATATTGTTATTTGTTGGTAGCTGTGTGTACCTACTCAGGTTGGGTAGAAGTTTGTTCAACTCGTACAGAAAAGGCAGGAGAAGTTGTACGATTTCTGTTGCGAGAAGTTATACCCAGATATGGACTTCCGTGTTCTATCGGATCAGACAATGGTCCAGCCTTTATCCATCAGTGTTTACAACAATTGACTCATGTGCTTGGTATTAAATGGAAACTTCATACAGTATATAGACCTCAGAGTTCTGGAAAGGTGGAGAGGATGAACAGAACAATAAAAACCCAATTGGCTAAAATGTGTCAGGAAACTCAGCTCAAGTGGAATGTCCTTTTGCCAATAGCTCTGTTGCGGGTACTCCTCCCAGAAGAATGGGTCTGTCTCCTTTTGAAATCATGTATGGGCACCCACCTCCCATACTCAGTAATCTAAGGGGGACTTGAATCAGTTGGGTGAAGTTATTACTCAGCAGCAGGTTGTAGAGTTGGGTAAAACTATGGAGGAAGTACAGAAATGGGTAGGTTACCTGTGAACATATATCCACCTGTTCATTCCTATCAACCAGGAGATCAAGTGTGGATACAAGAATGGAATATTGTTCCATTAGATCCAAAGTGGAGGCGTCCTTATGTTGTTCTTTTATCTACTCCAACAGCTGTAAAGGTGGCAGAAGTGACTCCGTGGATTCATCATTCTAGGGTTAAACCAGCGGCAGATTCTTGGCAAGCTATTCCAGATCCTGAAAATCCTTGTAAGATCCGGTTAAAGCGGGTAACTCAGTCGGAGTGAGAAATAATACGAGGAGATATTGGGAAATCTTAGTTGAAAGTAACAACAGATATCAGCAAGTAGGTGTTTTGACGGCCATAATAAAGCCTGACCACCTACCTACGTGTCATAGCCAGAGTGTCACGAAGGGACCTCTGTGAAGAAAAGTGAGGATCAGAAGAATGACAATCCTTGCAGCCCTCACAATCGAGAAGCTGAGGTGCCGTCGCACGGTCGAAGAGTAGAAATGAGGACTTCTGAAATAATATGTTATATTATGTGTTTAGGCATTTTTGTGATTTTTCAGGAAGGTACAGACATACAGAATTGTGATAGTTGCATTAAGACTACAAAAACAGGTAATCAAATATCCCAAACTCTTATTTGGCACTCACAGTATGAATGTAAGGGATCTGTATCTAAATGTAGATATTTAGATATTGATTACAGTGTGTGCAAACCAATATCAGGAGAGCCTAAATGTTTTGATCCCCAATTCCAACCCCGTACAATTTGGTTGGTAATTCGGAACAGTAACTCTCAGGCGACCTTGATAAATAGGACTGTGATAAATACCATACATTCTATGGGCATTCTACTATTTGATGCATGTAAGGCGATCTCTGGTAGTGGGAAACCTTGGAATGTATGTGGTAATCTTAAATGGGAACGAACTTATGGGTTTAATGATAAATATTTATGTCCCAGCAAGAGATCTACTGATCCTGATTGCCCAAATAGGGATTTTAATTTTTGTCCACATTGGTCTTGTGTAGGGTGGGCGACCTGGAGAAAAGAAGTGGATCAAGATATGATTATCCAAAGGTTGCCTACCACACCACATTGTAAATCTATGGAGTGTAATCCGGTCCATATGACCATCTCTAATCCACATTTTATTGATAAGTTTGGAAATCTATTTGGGTTCCAAATATATGGCACAGGAGTAGATCCAGGGACCATAATATATGTAGGACTTGAAACTGAGACGATAGCAACTCAAACTCATCAGGTTTTTCATTCCTTCTATGAGGAGATGAGTGTTGAGGATACAATTCCCCATAATGTTAAGAACCTATTTATTGATTTGGCTGAGAGTATTGCGGGTAGTCTTAATGTAACTAATTGCTTTGTACATTAAGGGAGAAGTGAAAGTGAAGTGAAAAGTTTACCTGAATATGTTACCGTTATCAAGTTACTGGTGGTATGCCCCATTTTCAAGCTTTAATAAACACCACGGCCAAGCCCATTGAAATAAAATGAACGGTGTCTGTGTTTATTGTGTGGTCTAAGTTATTTATGCAAATTATTGCCTAACAGATATATAATTCTGCTCACCTATTAATGAAAATTATGTCAGATGAAACTGAAGACAATAGAAGGATGATCCTACCTCCCCAGACTCCTTCCAGGCTGCCATATAGAGCTACCGCATGGTCTGTCAGGGGGCGTGTCAGCTGTCAAGCTGATGTCGGGAGAGGAGCTGGAAGGCTCCACTAGATGATGAACCAGAGGGGTGTGCAGCAGTTACTGAACTGCTTATCATGCTGACTTCTACCTTCTAGGAGAGAGATTTTTCATCCTGCTGCAGTTTCTCTCAGTCTAGGCCCCTTTCCCTGTTTAAGCTCTGCTTGGGAACAAAAATAAAAGTAAGCAGCCTGAGGATGACAGCTTGCCACCCCCATTCTTTGTCGCGCCCTCTAAAGTGATGCCCAACGCAAGTGCCACATGTTGCATATATTTATGCATTTATAATTGCCTCAAAGTTATGCTCTCTTTTTAATAAGCTTCTCAAAAATGAGAACGATATCCCTTATAATTATCTCTTTATTGTCTTTTATTTTCTATTCTCTTTTATAGGAGTGACTAATCCGCATTCCTAATTTTAAGTCCATGCATAATATTTTATTTGAAATTATGCCTGGATAAATAATTGTCTTTACAGGTACTTTATCTTGGACTGGTTTTAAAATTGTTTTCAGACTGTGCAATAAGATATTAAATTGAGGGCAGAACTTATGAATTTACTTTAAGGAAGATGGCTTCCGCAATAGTGGCTGACGGAAATATGTCACCACGTGATGACATCAGATGCCGAGCGTGAGGAAGAAACAAGCAGGAAATGACGCGGAGTTGCACTATGAATCCGGAAGATCCAAAAAGCAGAAAATTTCATGAAAAGCCACCTTGAACAAATCAGAAATACACAAACAAACTTTGAGCACTTTGAGAAAGATGTGTTAGTGCTGCTGTTTGTATATAATTTATATATTTTTTAACCTTGTTTGGAATATAATTTCCCCAATAAATTGCTTTATATTTGACCTTGCATGGACCAAATTTTTTGACTGGTCAATAAGAATTTGGGAAGGAAACCTTCATAGGAAACAGAGATCCAGAGGTAAATAACCTATAAGAGCGCTGACAGTCTGAGCCTGCTAACCAATAGGATCAGCAAAATGTGAGTTTTACCAATTTGGTCTTATCCATTATCATTTGAACTGTACATACTGCACTATGGTCTATGTTTAATATTTATGTAACATACTATAAGTGAAAATACTTACTACTATTTTAGGATTTGTTCTAATGTTTAAGTGTATTAATTTAGAGTGACAAGTACACCACTGCTCACAAATAGCAATAGTACATACAAACATACAACTGCATTAAATGTCAACACTAGACAGAAATAGAAATAGAAACATAAATTACATATATACATTAAAATACATCAAACTTGCTTAAATTCATCAGTTATTTTTTTCTATTGCATTAAGAAGTGTTTATTAATAAAAAAAAATTGTAAAGCACTTTATCAACAAATAGTATAGTCTTAAGTCTTGTATGGTTATACCTTCTTTAAATCCAACATGTAAGTATCTTATGTTCCAATTTCTATAGATGATCTATAGAATGTGTAACCACTTAAACTCTGGTGCTTAATTTGATGGATGCATTCAGCATCATAATACTTATCAGTTATGTCACATTTATCGTGATACTTATAGTACCTCTCAATTTATTGTATATACTGGCTAGCTCATACAACCATCCAAGCCTCAACAGCAATGCCTTAGGGGTTAACCTTTCCCCATCTTTTCTACATATGGGTTTTGCCCACGTCTAAACATCACATTCCACTACCCATGTCGGGTACCGCGTCATATGACGCAACCGCTAACAGGGCGTGTCCGTGAGCACACGTGGATACTAATGAATCCTAGTTCTACACCTTCCCGTATGACTGGAACCACGTCAGATGACGCGGCTAGCAAGAGGAGGGATTAGAAATGAGCTAGACCAATCAGCATTGAGAGGAGGTAATAGAAACGAGCTAGACCAATGAGCATCGAGTACGCACAGCGGACCACGTGGTATACACAGCCGGCAACATTTACGGATTGATCACACAGAAAGGTATTTAAATTGTTACAGGGAACCCAAACAGTTCATTGCTCCTGACGACGGCGTGCTGAAACCCCGAAACGCGCATCGAGCTAGACTCCTTTATCTATTTACTAGCACTTTTTGGTAGCACTAATGGGTTCTATTTAATTTAATTTAATTTATTTTTAAGCTATTAGGACAGGCAGGGGTTTTGGTTACAGTAGGCACTAGTGGCTTCCTCACAGTGCCGAGGTACTTAGGGACAGTTCTCTCTACACAGCATTCCTGTTAAGGTTAAATTTTGGGACCTTTTTGTGTCCCCCTGTAGAGGCTTTTCCCTTTTCTGCACCTCTGTTCACTGGCTTCAAGCCTTTCCTACTATTTTAGATCCTTTTACAAGGGTTTTGTTTAAGGGGAGTTTTTACCTTCAGTTAGGACATCGTCAGATAGCCTTCCCAATTGAAGGGGGCACCTGAGTGATTCTTTGTTATTTTTCTGCTGGCATACTCCTACTTCCTGATTACCTGTCCTATCCCCATTTGTTTCCCTTTAGGATTATTAAAAGGTAGGGACTCCCCATCTTTCACCTTGCATTACGCTCTATTTTAGGGACTTTCTCCAGTCCCATTTCTCTTTTTCTCTACGTTACATTTGAGGGTAATTTCATTTTGGGAGAGTAATCATAGGGCATTTTTGGCACTGATCCACCGGTCAATATTATGACCCCTGCATGAGTGCCACCACTATTCTATTTACACATGCTGAATTAGCCTTACAACCAGAGGAAAAGGGTGAATTGGGACTGGGGCTGGGTGGTACATGGGGGGTGAAGCGTAAAGTTGCTTTCTGCCCCAGGCATTTATAACTCTGGTATGACACTGGATATTACCTCACCCCTTCCACAAAGCACTTGGTGCCAAATGTCACATAAGATGAGTCCTATCAGATAAAGTTCATTCACAGGACTTACACTATACTGTTAGATTACACTGCCAGAGAGAAGATGGGGGTGGCATGCATTACTAGTGAATAAACAAAAGTAGATGCTCAGTCATTTGCCTTTTATTTCTGCACTTGCAGTATGGAAAGTGTTTGCATGGGGAAGGTATAAAACCTTGAATCTTTTGCTTTCATGAGACGCGTTGATTTCAGTGTACAAAGTCCTTCATAATTCTCTATCTATGAGTCTATGTGCCAATATACTGCTTTGCAGCAAAAGAATGGATGATTTCTGAATGAAAACAATAAAACATCATGTTTTTAATGGATTAGCAACAGTATGAACATCTGATCTATATTCTCACATTTTAGAAGGTATAAACCGCCCCTTGTACTAATTGGAAGTCATATTGACCACCAAAACAATTTAATGCGGTGGGTGGCTAGCAAGATTAACCCTTGCAGTGCTGTAGATATGTGCGGTTCAGTACATTTTTGATTTTCTAAATTACTTTTTGTTGAAGTAACATATCCTTTTTAGCATCAAATACAATAGCCCTTTTGCAGGAATTTTATTTACTTCCTTGGGGAGACCATAGGCCTTTGGATTCTAAATGGTTGATTACTGACTCACCCTCCCTACAAGAGGTTATAGTCAAGGTGCATTAAACCTATCTTACAGACAGGCTCACTGATATGGTGCAAAATTCCCTACCTATATATAAAAAAGTTTGGTTTCCATATGATGATTTCTCTGCTTGAGCTCTCTTTACTTTCACAGTTCCTCTCTTCTGTGGAGTTAATGCCTTTTATTTATTTAGTAATTTTTGCTTTGTTTATGTTAGGAAAATAGTGCTGTTTTTCAGGGCTTGTCTCATTTACCTTCTGTATTTTTGTATCATTATTTCAATAAAGAATTTTTAAAAAGGTTATTTCTGAGCCAGTTTAGTGTAGGGATGTTCATTGTCAAAAAATTTGGTTCGGTTCGGACTTCCGAAATTCGGGACTTCAGGAATTTGGCAATTCGGTTCAGTTGGGCACCTCCGAAATTCAGGACTTCAGAAATTCGGCACTTCGGCAATCCAGCACTTCACTTCGGTTCGGCACTTCAGAAATTCGGGACTTTGGCAATTCAGGAATTCGGCACTTTGGGAAATTCAGGAGTTCTCTAACCCTACTCCCAACCCCAACCCTACCCCTAACCCAAACCCCACCCCTAACTGCTAACCATACCCCTAACCCCACCCAGGGTTAGGGTTAGAGTTAGATTCCAGCCATCATTCCCTTAATTTCCCCTCCCTCTCCTGTTTTGCCACTTTTCAGAAATCCGAAGCACTTCGGCACTTCCGAAATTCGGTTTGCTTCGGCACTTCTGAAATTCGGCAATTCAGGACTTCCGAAATTCGGCACCTCGGAAATTCGGACATTCAAAAGCATCCGAATGTCTGAATTGCCGAAATTCAGACCGAAACTAATTGAACATGTCTAATGGGGAGTCACTGAGAGCTACAGCGGACCATTTTCAGCCAATCAGCAACACCCCTGCCCAGCAACATTCTGCGCTTCCTAAAACTGAAATTTCAGAAGCCGGATGCAGCCCGGGGGGAAGTAGATATCACCGCTGGAGGTATCTTAGGAGTTAAACCGTTCAAGAACGGTTTATCCCCTTGAGGTAAGAGTGCCTCCAGGTGTCCCTTTAACTCCTAGTGAGCAGAGTAGCTTTTTTTTATCCGACTTGATGCACAGAAGATGGAGGAGTGAATAAAAATTGTCCCTGGAATAGCCAGGGGATTATGAAAACTAGTTTGTTGCTTCAACCTCCCTGTGTGGGAAGGCTGAAGAAAATTAATCCTAAATAGGAGGAATGGACCCTACTTCTTGCTCCCTCCTGTCTTCTTACTACTTATTACAGTCTGCACGTGGGTCTTATAATCCTCTAGTGCAATATTATTGGACCAGAGAATGCACAGTGAACTGATTTTTATACTGATAGGATTATCAAAGTAAGAATGCTCAAGGATGTCACGTCCTGTTCCATTCTGCGGATATGTCTGGCCTTATCTTCTGGTATCCAGTACTCTTTTTACAATTCTTGTTTAGTTTTTCTATTTTTTTCTAGTTTTCTATACTATTTATTGTTGTTTATTTAGTCATACATATCTAGGCAGTTAGGATCAATCATAATTAGAGCACTTTGGTGCAGTTGTGGGCTGCATACATCTTGGCCATTTATGTATGTCTAAATCTCCAATGTGTATTACATATATAGTACTTAGTTATGTCTCCTCTTGTTTTGCCTTATATTTCTTGTCTTGTTTTCCCAGTTCGTGTGCAGTCCTGTCCTGTCCAGCCCTGTTCATGTCCTGTTGATGTTTCCCTCTTGTATTGTGTACATGTTCTGGGTTCTGCTTTCTTTCCTGCTCCGGTTCTGGGTTCTTCTATTCTTGTCTTGTTTTCTTGTTTGGTACCTGTTCTAGTCTTGCCTTGTTTCTAGTACTGGATACATATCAGCATATCATCTAGCTCCTTGGATCCGTAGAAGCTGCATCAGGGCCCTGGGATGTGGCTGCACAAACACTGGTGCTCAACACCAGGGAGCGTGTGGTTACCCTACACCAGGCCCTGATAGTCCTATCTTCATCATCAGGAATACAGGGGTCCCAGTCTTCAGACCACTACCTGTGACAACCGGGGTCACAATAAGAAAATTCTTTGAAATAATCCACACTATTCCAATCAAGAATTCTGTTAAAGTGGACCATGTTGGCTGTCTCAAACAAGAGGATCTGCTTAATCCAACAACTACCTGACACAGAAAGAAACTTGGTGTGTGTATTACATTAGCCAGGAATTTTGTAAATACTATCCATGCAATAACCAGAGCAAGAGAATGATAAATAATATATATACAAGCCTTCTAACATCCTCTGTCCAATGGATTTGGAATCTCCTGGTCCCAATTGTTGAATCTTCTGGTAGCTCAGGGTTCAACCTGGACAATTTGATTCAACGTCATCAAGCTTTGGTGAAAAATATCATATTCGGGACCCACCCCTTGTTCTGATTTGATGCTTCCAAACGTTGTGAGGTATGTATTAATATGATTTGCGTACTCTTTGCAGAACACTACTAAGACTACTGAAAATGTTTTTAATATTCACACTTTTTAAATATCAGAAGAGGGTATTGAGTTTGTTATTGTCTCAATTCCTCACAATCTAAAAAAGAAACAATAACTCCAATTTTTTTAGACATTGAATCTGTTGGACTTCATCCTCTTCTTTGTTATGCAATAAAAAATAAAAATGTATTCAAATCCAAAAGGTAAAAACTCCTTGTTGGACAAATAAAAAATAAAATTAAAAGAAAAATAAACAAACAAATATTTTCTTTGCTTTGCTTTCAGATTTCCTATTTGTCAACCACTTTGCCAGTTAAACCCCTATGGGTTCATTTTAGTGCTAGAAAAGTCTTAGCAATAGCAATCCGACCTTTGAAACTCAATTTATCTAACTCATTTTGAACAAATGAAAGTTTCTATATTTTTTTTGTTTACTTTTTCCAAAACTTCTATATATCCCTCAAGAAATTATAAAGTGGTAATCCAATATACACATTTCAATGTAATTGATTTCGATTTTCTGTTTTATAGAACTCTGTATACCCAGAATCCTGCTTATATGAATGATGATGAAGATGCAGGAGATTAAAGATCCATTAAGGACCTGATCCAGAGTATTAAAGACAGTAATTCATTAACATAAATGTAGGCATTTAATATTGTAGTTCAATATTCATTATGCTAATTTACTTTAGTAGCAGGAAGCCAGGCACATCTGATTTACGTGATGTGAAGAAAAATTATAGAATTAAACATGATTCCATCTGATTTTTATTTGTGCATATTTTAATTTAAGAGATTGATGTAATTGCCTGTACTGGTTTAAAGTAATGAAACTTTTAATGACAAAGCAAAAACCTAAAAAAATAAAATTGTGATTATTTATCAAGGAGATCACAGTTTAGACATTGTGAGCTTTTGTTAAAAGGGAACAGTCACTTCCCAGCATTTTTAATATCCTGCTAATGTTTATCCCCTATGTTTATAACTAATATGTGTTTGTGATGTATGAAGAAAAAGATTAACAGAAAACAGTCACTTCTCAGAATTTACACCATTAAATAGCACTTTAAAAAGCACCTATAACTTGTGTTAGCATTGTTTTCATGACATGCATTTATGTATTTCAATTTATATTAAATAATAAGCAAATGACATCCTAATATAGTTCAGACAAGGCAAATGCAGGGAAAACATTGCAGATGAAGAGGAAAAATATAAATATTGTTATATTTCTTCATTTTCTGTATTCATTCTCTATGTCAGCGGTTCCCAGCCCCGTGGTACGCAGACCCCCCAGGGGTACAATTCAGTGCCCTGGGGGGTACGTGAACAGAAATCGTTAATGGCGGCCCTATCCGTGTAGCTGGACGCAAGGGCTGGGAACCACCAGTCCATCGGATGGCCTATGTACTTAGGACCGCCCAATGGATATCTGCCATGAGGGGCTGGTCATTTATTCTGGCTCTTTAATTGCATGACCGGGCCCTTCCAATGCCGCCTGGAGAGCTTGGAGGAAGTGTGAGTCTGTCACTTCCTCCCAGCTGACACACTGTAAGCCACACGGATGGGGAGTTGAGGCGTCGACCCGAGAAGCAAGAAACCTAACTCCCAACACCCCCAACCATGGAAGTCACCCTCCTGCTGCCAAAAGGTAGTGCCTGGTGGGTGGCTAAAATCTTAGCCTATATGTGTATGTATGAGTGTCTGAATCTGTATGTCTGTGTGAGTGTCTGAATCTGTGTGAGTGTCTTAATCTGTATGTCTCTATGAGTGTCTGAATCTGTATGTCTGTGTGGGTGTCTGTATCTGTATGTCTGTGTGATTATCTAAATCTGTGTGGGTGTCTGAATCTGAATGTCTGTGTGAGTGTCTGAATCTGTATGTCTGTGTGGGTGTCTGAATCTGTGTGCGTTTGTGAGTTTCTGAATCTGTATATCTTTGTGAGTGTCTGAATCTTTATGCCTGTGCATCTCTTTGTCTGTATATCTGTATGTGTGTGTCAGTGTGTGTATCTGTATGTAATTGTGTGTCTGGATACACAGACTGAAAAAACGTATGTATTTTGATTTAATTTGTTTTTTTATGATGTATTATTCCTGTTTTATCTCCATTATATATTCATATTTTTTTATCATGATTTTTGATTATGATCTATTTTTCTATCTATTGTCTCCGGGATCCCTCCCTTTTCTTTCACTTTTTCTTATTTCTATTATCTTTTGGTTCTCTAAACTACTCTGAGGGTAGTATGATGCATGTTTTTTTTTACCCTTTTTTAACTTTTGACATAAAAATAGGGTAAAAGTATTTGACTGAATACTTTTTTATTTAACTGTGAAAAATGCATATATACATTGCATATATTGAACCATTAATATGTTCTGATTCTCTAGACTACTCTGAGAGCAGTGTGATACACATTTTTTTACCTTTGGCATAGCATACTTACTATATGTATTTCACTGTATATTTTTACAGTTGGCTGTGTGTATATATTGCACATATTGAATCACTAATATGTTTCTATATGTTTTCGTTTTATTATTTTACAATTAATGAGGACTTATTAAGTTCATCCTGCGAAAGGAAAACGAAGTGGAACGCATATGTGTTCCAGCCGCACATCACTGTCGTCAACAGCATCCATACAAGAAGTCAGAACACTTCCTGATCGGTGAAACGCACATATGTTCAACGGACGTCCGCCAGATTTCCATATAAGGAAGTGAGTGAATGCACAATGGAAAACAAGTGAAGTGAAGAAAATGGATTGGTTGAATGGATTACAACACCTGTAGGAGGGACTTTTAAATACAGCTATGGTCCTCAGAGTTATTTAAGCACTTTATTTGTATACTACCTCATTTTTTTTACTCCTGATGAAGTCTAACTTATTAGATGAAACGCTTAGAGTATATTTTTTAATTATTGTTTTATCTACATATTGTCCTTTTCGCCTACCATTTCTGTGAAGAACCCTTAATTTAACATCATACAGATTGGGGACGCAGAACGATATTGTTGGGCTTTTAACTGCTTGTACACTGTAACTGCATTCATTAAAGCGTGTGATTTGAATTTATATCAGCGCTGTTTTTCATGCATCATTGGATATCTGAACAAGGATGAACCCGTGAGAGTCCATATATTTTTGATGAGCCCGAATATCTCTTCAATTTTGTGAGTGCAACATTAAATAAGGGGCCAACTGTAATCTTGTCTTTTAAATTGTATATCTGTATGTGTGTGTCAGCGTGTGTATTTGTATGTAATTGTGTGTCTCTATCTGTTTTTGTGTCAGTGTTTATCTGTATGTATGTGTGTGTATCTGTATGTGTTCATGTGTATCTGTATGTCTATGCAGGTGTATGTGTCAGTGTGTGTATATCTATATGTGTCTGTGTGTATCTGTATGTCTATTCAGGTGTATGTGTGTCAGTGTGTGTATCTGTATGTGCGAGTATGTGTATCTGTGTGCCTGTATCTGCACGTGAGTTGGTGTGTGTCTTTACATCTGTATGTGACCCACAGGCCCACATACAGTTGCACAGACACACTGATACACACACTGACACACATGCAGATGTACAGACATACAGATACACACACGGACACACATGCAGATACGTAGACACATAGATGCAATTACTGACATTTGCAGATACACAGATACACTGATACACATACTGACACACATGCAGATACAGTGTGTCTGTGTATCTGCATGTGTGCCAGTGTTTTTATCTGTGTGTCTGTATCTGTATGAGTGTCAGTGTTTGTATCTGTGTATTTGCATGCGTGGGGAGCCTGGGGCAGAAGGAAGAGCAGAGAGAGCCTGGGGCAGAGGGGAGAGCCTGGGGCAGAGGGTAGAGCAGGGTGAGCCTGGGGCAGAGGGGAAGAGCAGGGAAATCCTGGGGCAGAGGAGGAAAGCAGGGAGATCCTGTGACAGAGGGGGAGAGCAGGGAGATCTTGGGGCAGAGGGGAGAGCAGGGAAAGCCTGGGGCAGAGGGGAGAGCAGGGAAAACCTGGGGCAGAGGGGAGAGCAGGGAGATCTTGGGGCAGAGGGTAGAGCAGGGAGAGCCTGGGGCAGAGGGGAGAGCAGGAAGTGTCTGGGGCAGAAGGGAGAGCAGGAGAGCCTAGGGAAGAGGGGAGAGCCTGGGGCAGAAGGGAGAGCAGGGAGAGCCTGGGGCAGAGGGGAGAGCAGGGAGTTCCTGGGGCAGAAAGGGAGAGCAGTGAGAGCCTGGGGCAGAGGGGGAGAGCTTGGGGCAGAGGGGGAGAGCATGGAGATCCTGGGGCAGAGTGAAGAGCAGGGAGAGCCTGGGGCAGAGGGAAGGAGCAGGGAGGGCCTGGGGCAGAGGGAAGGAGCAGGGAGGGCCTGGGGCAGAGGAGAGGAGCAGGTAGAGTCTGGGGCAGAGGGGAAGAGCAGGGAGAGCCTGGGGCAGAGGGGAAGAGCAGGGAGAGCCTGGGGCAGAGGGGAAGAGCAGGGAGAGCCTGGGGCAGAGTGAAGAGCAAAGAGTGCCTATGGCAGAAAATAACAAATACTTTTTAAATAACAGCAACTATGTTCATTACAAACAATTTATGGAAATGGGCTGCCAAGGGGTACTCAAGTGAAAAAAGGTTGGGAACCACTGCTCTATGTTGACTAAGTGCAAAGAGTTTATAATAATGATTGACAGGGAGCTGAGATGGAACAGGCCAGTTGCAGGATAAGGAGACGTGGACATTGATATTTCGCACTTCTCAAATATTTAGTTGTTGAATATAAGGAAAAGGAAACGTACTAATTCTGGAAAGTGTCCGTTCCCAACCAAGCAGTGAGCACTTCTACCTTGCTTCCCTGTCAGTCATTGTTAGAAGTTTAGCTATACACTCATTTACAATGTGTGCCCCGAGCAATGACTAAGGATGCTCTTAATCTTCTCGTGGGGTGAAAAAAGATCACACTCACTGCCCAGCTTACACAAATGCAAGGAGCACAGATCTGAGCTTTCTCTCTGGTGATTGCTGCCCATGTGTAGTGCTCTTGCAAGAGAATCAAAACATTACCATTGCAAAATTCTGATTCTAACAAGCCTAGGAATGGAATATGAAATAGAAGTGGTCTGCACCTACCAGAGAACAGGGATCAATATTCAAAGTAGGCAAGAGATAGGTGGGAATAAACTATTGTATAAATAACTATTTTTTAAAAGGTTGCTGTTGTGGTTATGGTGCCTGGAGGGCTCTGGCACCCCCTCATTGTAAGAAGTCAACCCATTCCTGAACAGTTTAAATTTTTAGCTGCTCCCTTCTTTTACCTCTGCTTCCTATCGAGAGCCAGAAGTGACTGAAAAGGAACTGGCTTAATGGCTGAACTGATTGCTCTCAGTCAATGAGGTAAGTACTGCCCTGGATGGCTTAACTCAAATAGAGTGCTTCTACCTCTACATACATAATAAGCAGTGGAGTCATCGAGCAGTGATCCACAAACCTATAGAAAGGAAGTAAAAAATTCAAACCACTGTAGAATGGTTTGCCTCCTAACAATGAGGTGCTCCAAGCCAGTCCTGCACCCTAAAACACACTTCATCACCAATAGCCCTCTCCACCCAATGATACACACACCAAAAACAGCACATTCCACATAAAAGCAATTCCACAAGCTTCGTCCCTTTCCACATGCAATCCCAGAAGCAGCCTCACCCTAAAACTAACCTCCTCACTATCTAGCAACCACACAAGTAGCACCACATAAACACTCAACAACACAAACAGTCTATTCACATATATGAAATCCCACAAACAGTCTCCAAACAAATACAACACCATAGGCAGTCAGTCTCCCTATATACTGTTGTCTTCCTTATTTAGACACCACAGACAAGTCACCAGCAAATGCAGAGCAAATAACACATTTTTTTTACCATGCAAGAGCTTTTCAGCAGGGCTATGTGCATAGGCTTCCCTGGAGCGGCACTAAACTGACATGCCTGCTCTCTGGCCAATTTTCTGTAAAAATCTTTGGATTTGTATGTTTTCAGATTTTTGAATACAGCTGTTAACATTTTGTTTAGGGCTGGCCCTTTCATTATTTTTTAGGAAACTTTCTATTGCTTGGAAAATTATGCAATATCAGAAGCACAATAGCAGTTTCATTGAAATGTGTACTGATGAGTGACATATAAGAGTATACTTGTGGACTATAGACATACATGTTGCTCTCTTTATAGAGTGTACATCTGAACCACAGCCATTTAAACCATGTTTAGAATTATTATTTTCAAAATATTAAAATGTTAAAAATAATATCATATATAAAAAAACATTTGTGGTTGGGGCAAAAATAGCCATAACCAGTAACTAATAAACATGCCATAATAAATGTAGTAATTAGTTCAGAAAAGTGTTCTGAAAATTAGGAGTTGAGGGTGGAATACATGCTGCTCCGATCAAGATAGGGTTACTGGCTAGAATAGGTGTGTACTTCAAATAGCCAAAACTAGCCGCTCCCACAGATCCAGACTCACACCTTTATATTTGTGATAAGAATAGCATAATAAATATAACATATGCCAGGTCGTGTGCCAAAACCGACATACTGGTAAGCCACTGTAAATAAAAAGGGCAAAAATAAATTTTGTGGTAGTTAGAATAGAGCCGTGAAGTTAAATAAATTGGTTGGATAGGAATTACAGACAAGTAATAGTATAAAATCGTAACAGGGCACCACATGTTATATGTAGGGTAAATTGATATTTCAATAATTTGCCCCATTTGGCTGGTTTTGGTAATGACCCATTTGTGTGCCTATAGAGCATTGGAGTGCCTGGACATTCCTTCTTCAATTTATATTGTAATTGCTCACGTACCTGAGTCTGGTTGCACCCATATCTAGCTCATGTGATTTTTAGAGAGGCTGCTCATACAAAAGTAAGCCTGGTAAAAAACTAGTAGTGCTTTGCCTACTTGATACCATGTAGATGTCATGGAGATAGGTGAATAGGGAGTAGTTCAAATGCATGTTCAATGTCTGTTTTGCGTAACCATGCACCAATTCCAGCTGAAATGATAGCCCATTGTATAGCGCTACAGAATTTGCTGGCGCTATATAAATAATAAAATAATTATAATAGTAGCTTGAATGGCATTATCTAGTGCAGCGAGAATTCTTTAGACGGGATTAATTAATTTAGTCTAGGCATAGCTGTAGAGTGTGGATAGGTGCTGCTTAAAGCCTCGCTCTGACTGTAGCATAACGGCTGCCTAAATCACCAACACTGTCACCTGTCAGGTCCTCAGTCTATGACACTCACCCTATCACATTAACCCCTCCAATCCTGTCCTCTAAGCATGCCACATATTTCCCCAACCCTGTAATACTTTTACCACCACCCCTGCCACACTTACCCTGTAACATTAACGCCTCTATTACTATCACAGTCAGTCACACTCACCCTGTCACATTAACCCCCATTAATCATGTCATACTCCTTCCTCCAACCATGTCACATTAATCCCCTTAATTCTGTCACACTCCCTACAACCATGCCACATTCACCCCAACCCTGTAATATACACCCTCCCAATCATGCAACACTCACACTGTCACATTAACCCCTCCAGTCATGTCACACTTATCCCCCCAACCATGCCACACTCACCCTGTCATATTTACTGCCTAATCCTAACACTTACCTTGCCTCACCCTGTCACACTCCCTCATCCAACCATCTATCTTACTCGCCCTTCCTCATTCTGTCTCTTCATCCCCCTCACCCTATAACAGTCACTCTGCCACAGTTACCCCTTTACTCACCCTGTCACAGTCACTAGATCGGGGTAGTCAACCTGGTCCCTACCGCCCATGGTTTGGGATTTCAGGTGGGCAGAGAAAACGCCCACTGGGCCTCAATGGCCGTGGATCAAGGCTTACAGGGGAGATCCTTTCATCTCCTCTGCTAGCCCATGCAGAGCCAGTTTTGCTGTAAGCCCTCTCGGGCTGATGAGGAGATCAAAGAGTTCCAGCACTTAGTTCCAGCAGAGGGAGGGAAGGGCCTGGGAGGCTCTGTGTTCCTCCAGCAAGCAGGCTGGAGGAACTCAGCGTTACAGTGCTGAGCTTGCAGGAGGACAGGAGACAGGAGTGAACATGCCACCGCTGGACCACCAGGGCTTGCAGCATTATGTCCCTCCTCCCTGGTAAAAGGTAAGAAGAAGAAAAGGAGAGACATTCAGATAGATTTTAACATCTCACCCACATACATACAGCATAGACCCTATGCACCCTTCACACACAAACACACACTTCATCCCTCACACACACACAAACACACACACACACACACACACACACGCACTACACCCCTCACACACACAGACTGCAATCTCACACACACACACAGACTGCCCCCTCACACATACACACACTGCCCCCCTTACACCCATCACCCATGCACTGCCCCCCTCACACACGCACATCAACCCTCACACACACTGCACCTCTCACACACACACTGCACCCTTCACACACACGGCCTCCTCACACACACACACAGGGCCCCCTCACACACACTGCACCTCTCACAGACACACACACACTACACCTTTCACACACACACACACACACACACACACAAACACAGCACCTCACAGACACATATAGAAAAAAAAGTAGAATAGAAAATGGAAAAAAATAAATGTGAGTACATGTAAAAAAATCAAAAGTGGGCAGTAGGTATTAAAAGGTTGACTACCCCTGCACTAGATGAAGACATTCATCATACACACATATTTATAAAACATAGCTTTGCCATAAACACAATGCCCAAAGTTTACAGGCAGCCCCCCATACACCCAACATACTGCAAGCAGTTACCAGACACAAATATAAACATTCTCACAGAGACATACATTCACACATAAGGATACTTAGGCGCACACTCTCTAGCACATACACAAGTAGACAATGCCAGAGACACTCAGACATACATTGCCAGATACACATTGTGACTGTATGTCTGTATTTTTATTGTGATTGTATATGTTTGTGTCTGTATTTTGTGTATGTGTGCATATTTCAGTATGTTTGTGTCTATAACTGCAATGTGAGGGTTGTATGGTATTGGCAATGCAAAGGCAAAGTGGCAACATATATAATATATGTGTATATACAATAGCTGGCACAACACATATCCCAGTATATTATATACGATAATATATATGTGAAAGGATTATAGAATATGTGGGGTAATATCTATAGCACTGTTTTCTTATCAGTAACTTTTTTGAAAATATTGAAATATTTTAAAATAATTAAAATAAAATATTTTAATACATTTTATATATCAAAAATATTAAACTATTACAAAATTTTAATATTTTCATAAACCACAATCCCTACCCACACACAGCTAGACAAGAAATATCTCCCACACACACGCAACACTAAAAGCAGACTTCCCCACACACCACCCTAAAAGATTTTCCAGAAATAAGCAACACCACACGTAACCTATCTTCACAAATACAACACAAGTAGACTCCCCACACACACAACCAAATATATATATATATATATCAGATGGAATTTTTTCCCAAGTAAGTGGTTAATCTCATGAGAGCAGACATTAGACTGTGAGAGTAGGACCTGCCAAAGATGGGGTACATTGACGTTGTGGCAGGCTTATGCAATGTATGATCATATGATGTAACTAAATCCCCATTTTTTTTGCCTAGATTAGGTGTTTTTAAAAAAACTTTTACAGACTAATAGTCTGTCGACATTGAAGTTGCTGTTTAGTAGATAGGAGAGTGCGCTGGATCTTGTGTATTTATTGTATAATATGGCCCCCAGCAGCACCCCATTTAAGCATGTTTAGGTGAGTGCAACCATCCCCCCATGTTTCCTATATATATTTGGGAGTCTAGCCAACTCCTTGGTTCTGCACCCCTCCCTGTTACAGGTGCCTCATCTCAGGTCCCTATTTAGCCTTGTACTGCAGAGAGCCTCAGATGGAATTTTTTTCCAAGTAAGTGGTTAATCTCATGAGAGCAGACATTAGACTGTGAGAGTAGGACCTGCCAAAGATGGGGTACATTGACGTTGTGGCAGGCTTATGCAATGTATGATCATATGATGTAACTAAATCCCCATTTTTTTTGCCTAGATTAGGTGTTTTTAAAAAAACTTTTACAGACTAATAGTCTGTCGACATTGAAGTTGCTGTTTAGTAGATAGGAGAGTGTGCTGGATCTTGTGTATTTATTGTATAATATGGCCCCCAGCAGCACCCCATTTAAGCATGTTTAGGTGAGTGCAACCATCCCCCCATGTTTCCTATATATATTTGGGAGTCTAGCCAACTCCTTGGTTCTGCACCCCTCCCTGTTACAGGTGCCTCATCTCAGGTCCCTATTTAGCCTTGTACTGCAGAGAGCCTCAGATGGAATTTTTTCCCAAGTAAGTGGTTAATCTCATGAGAGCAGACATTAGACTGTGAGAGTAGGACCTGCCAAAGATGGGGTACATTGACGTTGTGGCAGGCTTATGCAATGTATGATCATATGATGTAACTAAATCCCCATTTTTTTTGCCTAGATTAGGTGTTTTTAAAAAAACTTTTACAGACTAATAGTCTGTCGACATTGAAGTTGCTGTTTAGTAGATAGGAGAGTGCGCTGGATCTTGTGTATTTATTGTATAATATGGCCCCCAGCAGCACCCCATTTAAGCATGTTTAGGTGAGTGCAACCATCCCCCCATGTTTCCTATATATATTTGGGAGTCTAGCCAACTCCTTGGTTCTGCACCCCTCCCTGTTACAGGTGCCTCATCTCAGGTCCCTATTTAGCCTTGTACTGCAGAGAGCCTCAGATGGAATTTTTTCCCAAGTAAGTGGTTAATCTCATGAGAGCAGACATTAGACTGTGAGAGTAGGACCTGCCAAAGATGGGGTACATTGACGTTGTGGCAGGCTTATGCAATGTATGATCATATGATGTAACTAAATCCCCATTTTTTTTGCCTAGATTAGGTGTTTTTAAAAAAACTTTTACAGACTAATAGTCTGTCGACATTGAAGTTGCTGTTTAGTAGATAGGAGAGTGCGCTGGATCTTGTGTATTTATTGTGTATATATATATATATATATATATATATATATAAAGCAAAGTGAAGATGGGAAGCACTCCAAGGACTTCTTTAAAATATAAAGTTTATTCGATCCAAAATAAAACGGTCAACGTTTCAGCCCGATATACTCAGGCTTTCCTCAGGACACATCACACAACAAACAATAACCCAATATATAGCATAAAACATAACGCTTACTTACCCCCACCTGTGTTGCATCCGACTCTCAGGGCGACCGGAACGAGACTGCCGCGGGCTGATGACGCGAGTCGCAAGCCACGTGGTGTCGCGCTCAATGACGCGACCCCGGAGTCGTTGCCATGGATACCCACATATACAAATCGTAAAAAACTTTAAAAACAACCCTCTAAATGAAATCGTAATGAAAGCTGCAACTATAATGTTGATAGGGATCCTGAATAGGCATATATATATTCTCAGATGGCAAAATTAAACCTTTAAACATGATTCAGAGTAACCACATTCTAATGCTCATCAATGAAGATAGTCGTAGTAGTACTATGTGGGCATACATAACAATTAATGCCAAACAAGGTACCCAAATAGATTAAATATTACTTGTGTACACTGCATAGATAGTTAAATAATTCAAGGGGAAACTGTCAATGCTTTGTAATGGCTGCCATGATGCTGCAGCCAGACCAAAAAACGGACTCCTACTCCCATAATTCCCATCCTGTCAAAAAGTTCTAATTAACTGCCTATTAATCATCCAACAGTTATCCTTTAACCAAAAATTTAACTTAAACCGTGAATGCAGACTACATATCAGTGACAGACATTAGTCGTTTCCATATCAAGGAAATGTCCTTATACTGCACAATAAACATAGATAAATATAAATCGTGCTCAATAATCTACTCCAACGAAAATTAATTGTAACATGATCCAAATAAATAGATCACTCTATACATCTCTTAACCAATTTAAACAATTTGAACAATATGGAGGATTAATCATTTGATATGGTCTCACAAGGAATATGGCTAGAGATGACTTGATAATACGATTATATTGCCTTAATCCAATTAAAGGTCAAAATTTCATGAAGTCTATCCCCTAGACTGTAACCAAACTAGACCCATATTTGCAGTTCTATAGATTGGGCGCCTGACATAAAAAATAGTAAATATACATAACACACATTCCTAATTCCAAACAATAATGATTGAATACCATTAATACCAAGTCACTAAAGGTAAGTGATCGGCCTCTCCCCCAGGGTGGGCTCACAATCACCCCTCACTCGTGACCATCAATCCTTATATATAATACAAAATGGTACAGTGGAGATATTTAAACATGTATGCCTATCCCCCAGGGTGAGCATCACATGTTATCCACATATTATAGAAATGACGATAAGCTATATTTCTCATTAAGGCCGTTTGGATATACGGTTCTCAGAGTCCTTATCCAAAAAAGTTCACGTTGGAGCAACATTTTTTTCCTGTCCCCTCCTCTCCGTGGAACTGGAACATGATCAATGGCCATCAATTTTAGAGTTGGTAACGTATGTCCCTGTTCCAAAAAATGTTTTGCCACAGGAAGGTCTGACTTCTGGTCCCTATATGCCACTCTGATACTTGACCTATGATTCCGAATACGTTCACGTAAGGGTAGATCGGTTTTCCCAATGTACGTTAGCCCACACGGGCAGCTTAATTTGTACACTACAAAATCAGTGGTGCAAGTCAATCGATGCTTGATATTGTACTTTTTCCAGTGTGTGGGTGGGTGAAGAATTTCCCGGGTAGCATGTGTCCACAAGTGACACATCCTAAACATCTGTAACAACCTGGGTTCATCACTTTTTCTTCTTGTAGATAACAATGCGTAGGATCCGTTCTGACCAATAGGTCCTTAAGGCTTTTGTTTCGCTTATAACACATCATTGGCGGGTGCCGAAATTGCTCCGGCAGTGTGACGTCATTTGTCAAAATTCTCCAATTCTTGTTAATAATTTCTTTAAATTGTAAGGAAGCCGTTGAATAGGTTGTTGGGAACACCAATCTCTCCATGGTTGATTTATCCGATGTAGGACAAATTTGTTGGCATTTATCCAATGCCTTCTGTAGTGTGTAATTGCTGTAACCACGTTGTCGGAACTTGTCCCACATATCACTCAATTGAGCTTCAGCCTTCACTTTGTTGGAATTATTCCTCAAAACCCTAAGGAATTGCGAATACGGTAAAGATTCTCTCAATGCCTTGGGATGGAAACTACTAGCTTGTAAGAGCGTGTTCCTATCCGTAGGTTTTGAGTATAGTGTGTAAGCCAGCTTATTGCCTTCTTTGTAAACTCGTACATCCAAAAAGTCTACAGTCAACGGATCCACGGTCATTGTCAATTCCACATTAGGCGTACATGAGTTGATATTTCGCACCATAATCTCTGCAGTGCTGATGTCTCCCCTGATAATCATGAAAATATCATCGATATATCGTCCGTATATTATGATGTTATCCCGAAAGGGTTCCAGAATATATCGTGATTCAAAACAAAACATATAGCCATTGGCGTACATTGGAGCCATGGATGCTCCCATAGACGTGCCCGCTATTTGTCTATACCAACTTGATTCGAAACGAAAGTAATTTTGCGTGAGGACTAATTCCAAAATTTCCATCACGTAGTCAATGGAGGGTCCCTCATATTTCGTTGAGTCCTGAAGTATTTGTCTCATAGCTTGTACCCCCCCCATATGGGGTATAATAGTGTAGAGACTTTTAACATCACAGGTTACCAGAGATGTAGGTTCTGTTGGTAACTCCACAGAGGAAATGAGTTTAATGAAGTTAGGAGTATCCTTAATATACGTTGGTAAAATCTCTATTGATTCTTTAAACAGAAAATCCAGCCATCTTGCCAAAGGCTCCAGAATGCCCCCAACCGCCGAAACAATTGGCCTTCCCGGGGGTTTTTGGAGGTTCTTGTGGACCTTCGGGAGTGTATAGATCACTGGTGTTCTGGGATTGGACTGATGTAAAAATTCCCAGAGATCCCTGTCTATTAATTCATTCTCCAAACCCCTCTGCAGAGCATTTTCAATCAACGTGTTAACTTGAATGGTAGGGTCTCCATGTAGTTTCAAATAAGTGTTAGAATCAGATAGTTGGTCTAAAATTTCCATTCTGTAATTACTGTAGTCCTGGATTCACTGATATGTAGTCTGCATTCACGGTTTAAGTTCAATTTTTGGTTAAAGGATAACTGTTGGATGATTAATAGGCAGTTAATTAGAACTTTTTGACAGGATGGGAATTATGGGAGTAGGAGTCCGTTTTTTGGTCTGGCTGCAGCATCATGGCAGCCATTACAAAGCATTGACAGTTTCCCCTTGAATTATTTAACTATCTATGCAGTGTACACAAGTAATATTTAATCTATTTGGGTACCTTGTTTGGCATTAATTGTTATGTATGCCCGCAGAGTACTACTATGACTATCTTCATTGATGAGCATTAGAATGTGGTTACTCTGAATCAGAGTATGTTTAAAGGTTTAATTTTGCCATCTGAGAATATATATATGCCTATTCAGGATCCCTATCAACATTATAGTTGCAGCTTTCATTACGATTTCATTTAGAGGGTTGTTTTTAAAGTTTTTTACGATTTGTATATGTAGGTATCCATGGCAACGACTCCGGGGTCGCGTCATTGAGCGCGACACCACGTGGCTTGCGACTCGCGTCATCAGCCCGCGGCAGTCTCGTTCCGGTCGCCCTGAGAGTCGGATGCAACACAGGTGGGGTTAAGTAAGCGTTATGTTTTATGCTATATATTGGGTTATTGTTTGTTGTGTGATGTGTCCTGAGGAAAGCCTGAGTATATCGGGCTGAAACGTTGACCGTTTTATTTTGGATCGAATAAAGGTTATATTTTAAAGAAGTCCTTGGAGTGCTTCCCATCTTCACTTTGCTTTATATTTCTATGTTTGGATTTAGCACCGGGCATTATACCATTTTGTTTTGGGTGGAGTGCAGGATTTTTTGGTATTTATATATATATATATATATATATATATATATATATATATATATATATATATATATATATATATATTTGTGGTCGGAACTTAATCTGTATATGGAATAGAGGAAAAGGAGAAAGTTTGTAGTGTTGTGCCGAAACCAACGGCCTGTATAAAGAGGGCCAAAAAGGTATTGGTGAAAAACATTATTTTAGCATACTTACAAAGATAACCTTGAGCGATTCCCTGAGCTTTATTCATGAAGGACTGAATACAGGGATAACCGCCTGTTCGATGTAATAATGAGGACGGAGCTGAGTGGAGGCCTGTAAAGTAACTGCAACAGAGTTAGATGGGTATGCATGTATCTAGTATTAACATGGGGCCAGTTGTTGTCTGTCAGGAATAGTGATGTGTGGTTAGATGGTTGATCTGGTTAATAAGGAAATTCTCAAGGGTGAGAATGTAAAGGTTGATGCGTATGACAAGGTCAGATTTGACTTAATTTGGTGTACCACTGTGATTTCATATTAGGCCTGTGTTGGCCTAATATGAATTTGGGATAGCCCAAAGACAGATAAGTTATGTACATATCAAGTGATGAACCTTGCAAGGGCAACTTGTATATGGAAAATTTAACAGAGAGTGGAATGGTGGAGAACCAGGAGAGTAGTGATATTGGAGAAGATGGAAATTTAAGGTAATGAAAACGATGTCAACGAGAACATATGATGAAAGTGATAGAAAAAACCCTATGTAGAATTGACGTTAAAATGCACAGTGAACGTTTATACCAGTTAAATTAAATGTCATTTAATCAAGTGTATATACCCAAGTTTGAGCCTGACATAACTTTATTACAGTCGGTAGTGACACCTAGACATATAGGGGACTAAGTAGAATTGTGTATGATAAAAGTCGAAACAGCTAAGAGAGGACCTAATACCGTATGTGGAAAGAGGCCTCGCTGTGATGATATGCATGACTGAAATAGGCTGATTACTATAGTGAGTTAACTGAATTACTGGCGTGAACCACTCAAATTTGGATGAACTGCAGTTTGGAATTAAACAAATCTGCAAGTCAAGTTTTTTGGGGTTAGCAGTAACCAGTACTGGATAGAGTAAAGGTTGGAAATCAGTTGGAAATGTGGCTAGAGACTCCCCAAGAAAATAATAGGAGCTGTTAGCTGTTACTTAGCAACTGGCTCTCAGTAATAACCGCTGATACCTCTCTGTCACTAATTGTGAAATGTTGCTGTTGGGAAACAGCTGCTACTCTCTAACAATGTGACAGGTACAGTAATGATTAGTGCCTGATTGCTAAAAAAAATAGCATCAAGTTTGCAAACAAGCTCTTAGTTATCATATTCAAATATAGATATGCAAGAGATGTTATCTTATGTGCTCCCACAACTTTAAAGTTGTATTTTTTTCTAGCCCTAATTATTGATATTTATGAAATCTTTAACTGTTTTCAAATCATCCATTTCCACATAAATACAAAAAACTAGACACGAGAACAAATAAGATAAATCATGGCCCTAGCTCTTGGACCCCTAAAGTTTTATCTAATACAGTTATCCTACCTTTTGTGTATTATAGTCTCGTGTTTTTTATTTTATATTTTTAAAAATATTTTAATTTATTTTAGATACATTGATATATTTTTATTATGTGATATATTTTTACATAGTTACATGAAAAGAGACATGTGTCCATCAAGTTCAGCCTTTCTCACATCTGTTTTTTGCTGTTGATCAAAAAGAAGGCTAAAAAGCATTGTGAAGCGCTTACAATTTTACAACAAACTAGAAAACGATTATTCTTGACCTCAGAATGGCAGTCAGATTTATCCTTGGAGCAAGAAGCTAATACCCCACAATCTAAAAATTATATTCCTGAATATTGTTTTTGTAAGTATGCATCCAGTTGCTGTTTAAACACCTGTACAGACTCTGATAAAACCACTTCTTTAGGCGCATAATTCCACACCCTTATTGTGCTTACTGTAAAAAAAATCCGTTCCTTTCTTCCAGACTAGTACTTTTGGCTGTACATATATATATATATAATGATTCTACGGATATATTTATGTAATAATTTTATTAATTACAATTTGCGGGACAACCCAGGCCAAAAGTCCAGGGAATTTAATTTGCTAGCACTATATTTAACCCTGTAACTTTCCAAGACACCATAAAACCTGTACATGGGGCTACTGTTTTACTCAGAAGACTTCCTCTGAATACAAATATTAGTGTTTCAAAACAGTAAATTGTATTACAACGATGATATTGTCAGTGAAAGTGAAATTATTTGCATTTTTCACACACAAATGGCACTTACACGGACAATATAATTGTTGTGATACGTTTTACTGTTTTTAAACACTAATATTTCTCGAGTATAACAGTAACCCTCATGTACAGGTTATATGGTGTTTTCAAAAGTTACAGAGTCAAATATAAGGCTTGTGTTTCAGTTTTCTCACATTGAAATTCTCCAGGTTGGTTATGTTGCCATTGAGACCATACAGTAGCCCAGGAATGAAAACTACCCCCATGATGGCATACCATTTGCAATAGTAGACAACCCAAGGTATTGCAAATGGGGTATGTCCAGTCTTTTTTTAGTAGCCACTTAGTCACAAACACTGGCCAAAATTGGTGTTCAAATTAGTTTTTTGCATTTTTCACATATAAACAAATATTAACACTAACTTTGGCCAGTGTTTGTGACGAAGTGGCCACTAAAAAAGACTGGACATTTGCAATACCTTGGGTTATCTACTTTGGAAAATGGTATGCCATCATGTAGGTAATTCTTATTCCTGGGCTACCATAAGGTCTCAAAGGCAACGTAACCAATCTGGCAAATTTCAATGTGAAAAAAATGAAAAATGTAACATGCTATATTTGACCCTGTAGCTTCCCAAAACACCATAATACCTATACATAGGGGGTACTGATTTACACATGAGACATCGCTGAATACAAATATGTGTATTTTATTGCAGTAAAAGCAAACAGTATTATGACATTCACAGTTAAAATGTCATGAAGAACTAAAAATAATTTTAAATTCTTATTTTCTCCCATTTTTTTTATATTTTATTCATATTAATTTATGTTTGATACCTACATAGTTGATGCTAAATAAACTGCCTGTTTCCCCTTAATACAATTATATATAACACGTGTGGGTGCACATAATATGAAAGAGGCGAATTATGCTTGAACAGACATATAGTGCAAATTCAAGTTTTTGTTTACGTTTTGTTTTGATCACAACGTGTACATTTGGCTCAGTCCTTAAGGGGTTAATGGCAACTCTCTGTACTCTATTTTTAAGCCAATGTTCTATCTAATATTTCTATTTACTTCTTCGTATAATGCAATTAAGATAGTTTGACATGAGTTATGTTTCATTATACCATGCAGATTTTTGCTGAGTTCTTCTCAATTAATTCCTGAATATTATCTCTTAATAACCTTTCCAATACTTTCCCAGCCACAGAAGTTAAGCTCACATGTCTATTATTTAAGGCAAATTATACACCTTTTATTTATTTTAATATTTGTAAAAATATATTTTAAAAGTTTAGTCAAAAATATTAAATCATTTGAAAAGCTATCCAAAAACAATAATTGAGGACTAAAAATGGCTCTTAATAGCCTTTACAGCGAATCTGGTTCTGTAAGAAGATACTATGTCATAGAGAATATTACTAAGTTTGTGTTCTCATCTTCAAATATAATAAAATATGTAGAATATCATTGCATAAGGCTGTATAATAGTTGCTGGTTTAAAAAATAACAAAACTACTACTACTATTAACCCCTTAGCGCCGTTACGGCGTTCTATGCTGTCCCGGCTTTAAAGGGCTTTAAAGCCGTTGCGGCGGCATAGAACGCCGTAACGGCTTTGAGCCCCTGGAGGTGAGATGTACTCACCTCCGCCGCAATCCTCTTCTGGAGGGCTGCCTCACAGCCCAGGCAGCCCCTCCCCCCCCCCTCGGCAAGTCAGGCCCCCGGGGGCCATGTGATCGCTCTCAAAATAGCGATCACATGGCCCCGTATAGCTGGCTGTGGATCTGCCAGCAGGGGTACTGTCTAAAATATCAGACAGTCCCCCTGCTGGTAGGTAGTGTAAAAAAAAAAAAATTAGACAAGTGTAAAATTAAATTAAAAGTATTTTTATATATATAATGTATGTATATATATTATATATATATATATATATATATATATATATATATATATATATAATATATATACATATTATATATATGTAACGTCATACAAAGTGTATTTTAATATTAATATTAGTATATATATTATTATTAAAATACACTTAGAATGACGTTACATATATATAATATGTATATATATTATATATATAATAGATATATACACATATATTATATATATATACGTATAATTACAATAATAAATAAATAAAATAAATAAATAAAATATTGAAACAAAATTTTATATAAATTATATATTCATTTGTAATTTCATTCTAACTGTATTTTGTTATTTATATATATATTGGTAACAAAATACACTTAGAATGACATTCTATATATATCTATCTATATATAAAATACAAATAACCGCAAATATATATATATAGATAAATACATATAATTACATAAAAGATTACATTAGTATACACGTAGAATTTAAATACCTATAAATGCATATATATTAAAATTCTACGTGTAAATTCAAATAATCTTTTAACATAATTAGGTGATTTTATTAATTAAAATTTGATTGACATGCCTGACAACACAGGGAGAAAGTGCAGAGAATTTAATTTTATGTCAAGACAGGAGGCTTCATATTTGCTTTATCTTTCTTTACTGAACCTCCCAGCAGCAAAGGAACAGTTAACAGTAATGTAAAAATTTCAACCAATCAGATAGTATAACAGTATTATATGATGTCATCAAACTCCTCCCATATCCTCTTTCTTTGCTGCTTGCCTCCCAGGTGAGTCTACTCCAATTATATTGCTGTATCATTTAACCTTTAATACACTATTTCAATTAAAAAATGTAGTACAATGGTCATATACCTTTAACACTTTATTCACTTATCACTTTAACAACACTTTCTGTGGAAACATTTATGCTCTATTTATTTTAATTTCATTCTATTCAATCTTGGACTACTTTGTCAATTTCCTATTAAACTTTATTTAGGTTTCCCCTTTAAATCACAGGAGGTTTTTCCTCCTGCGACTCATTACTGCTTTTTACTATTCTCAGTTTCGCGCCCTCGCGTTACCCCGCCCGTTCACATCAGCACTTAGCAAGTGCATAGTTTCCCGCCCTTTTGCTGGCGGCGGCCATTTTATTCACGTTCCAGTCACCAGAGCAGCGATCAACTCGCCTGACTTCGGATCTGGTAAGTACTATTTTCCTCTTCTGTTATAGCACCTTAAAGTGCTAATACCTGAATTTCTTTTAGTGATTTTTTTCCCCCCTTTTATTTCCTTCTCAGGATTTTTTTCCAACACCTGCTGTATTATCATTGTTGTTACTAAATAAAGGAAGGCCTTGTGGGTGACCTCCACCATTTTATTATCTGCCACTTCATTATATTGAGTGTCTTTAATATCAATTCTTAAGGTGTTTTTAACACCAATATTACTGTTAAGGGTGACCCCCTTATACAAATACACTATAATTACAGTGATACAACACTTTAATATCAAGTCTTAAGGTGTTTTAACACCAATATTACTGTTAAGGGTGATCCCCTTATACAAATGCACAATAATTAAAGTGATACAACACTTTAATATCAATTCTTAAGGTGTTTTAACACCAATATTACTGTTCAGGGTGACCCCCTTATACAAATGCACTATAATTAAAGTGATACAACACTTTAATATCAAGTCTTAAGGTGTTTTAACACCAATATTACTGTTAAGGGTGATCCCCTTATACAAATGCACAATAATTAAAGTGATACAACACTTTAATATCAATTCTTAAGGTGTTTTAACACCAATATTACTGTTCAGGGTGACCCCCTTATACAAATGCACTATAATTAAAGTGATACAACTCTTTAATATCAATTCTTAAGGTGTTTTAACACCAATATTACTGTTAAGGGTGACCCCCTTATACAAATGCACTATAATTAAAGTGATACAACACTTTAATATCATTTCTTAAGGTGTTTTAACACCAATATTACTGTTAAGGGTGACCCCCTTATACAAATACACTATAATTAAGTGATACAACACTTTATTACTACTCAGTGGTGAACCCCACTGTCTATGGTTATAATTAAGTGGTTAACCCCACTGTTTACTATCATAGTGGTACAACCCACTTGTGTATATTTTAGTGGACAACCCCACTAAATATTGAGTGCTGCCTACGTATTAAACTACACAAATATTTTGGGTGACCCCCATCTATACTCTGGAATAATTTTGGGTGAACCCCATTCAACTCCATTCTTTCAAATTAATATACTTAACTGTTTGGCAACCGCTCTAAGACATACCATGTCTGACAATAATGAGCCCGCTATATCCCAGGTACTCAGAGCCTGGTTGGTTTCAACCATTGCAGATTCCATCCCCAAGGCATTAGCAGCCTTTCATGAGAAGACTTCGGCCGAAGTCACCCCTACTGCACGTCAACTCTCTGATTCTGACTCTCAACCCTCGGATCAGGAGGTTACACGCAAACGCCCCTGGAAAGGGGAGAGTAGGTCTGCGGGCAAGGGCAAGGCTCCTGCCAAGTCCCAAAAATTGATTGCCACTCGCCCCGTTCAAGCTAACTTTAACCCCTTAGAGGGTCTACATCCCACACGTTAGACGGGGTTGACGATTATTTCCTTGGATATTCTGGTGAGGACCCCTCGGCGAATGCGCTAGGGGATACCCCATCGGAATTTGTCAAGGAAACCTTTCTCACACATAAAGATCTAGATGCTATACTACCTAATCAAAAGGGCCCGATTCAGACATCCTTCTGGATGCTTCGGGTGATCCTTTATTTGACCCCAGGGTCATCAGACACCCACGGTCGGCAGAATGGGCTCCACCAGAGCACATTTCCAACTTTTGTAAAATGTGGTTATGCAAACCACTGGACAAAGAAATTAGGGCAAAACTCAGAGCCGAGTGCCCTCGACCGACCATTCCAAACAAGGTAGCTCTCACGCCAGATTTGACCCAAACACAGTTAGAGAGCCTTATGCTTACTAGGCAACGCTAATGTGGCCATGTCCACTGAGAGACGCTAGGTGGCACTGTACAAACTGGATGCAAAAATTAGCCGATCTGAGCTCCCGAGAACTGGGACCAGAGGCAATGGATTACTGTTTGGGGACTCGTTCATGAAAGACCTTTCCAAACATGTAGCGGTGTTTACCACCCTAAATAAGGCCCAATCCTCCTTGCGCAGGGTTTTTCGTTCTCAGTCAGGCCGTTTTTCTGGGAGAGCTGGACGTTATAGAGGCTAAACGAACAGCAGAATCGCCTTCACAGGCTACAGGCCTCGCCTCTCTGAAAACTATTGGCAATCGGGACAACCCCGACCCTACCACAGGCAACTATTCACTAATAGAGGGTCTATCCGGGGACGTGGATCTGCCTTCCTACGCGGAAGAGCTGCTCCAGGTAATAAATCTCCCTTCTTTCAATGTACCTATAGCAGGTCGATTAACCAGTTTTTCCAACAGTGGGAATTACTTTCTCAGGATCTACACACAGTCCTACACACAGTCCAAGGGTTCAAATAGATTTCCTTTCCACCCCTTCCAGGACACCCCACCTACACCACTACAGATGTCTGCAGCAGACAACCTGACACTACAAACCGAACTGCGCAAGCTAGTAAAAAAAAAAAAAAAAAAAAGAGCCAATAGAGAAATCACCTTTCCCGCATACTTTTCTAAGCAACATTTTTTTTTGGCCACAAAAAACTGGAGACCTACGCCCAATTATCAACTTTAAAAAACCTGAATCACTTTGTCAGGTATCGCCACTTCAAGATGGAGGGCATCCATCTACTCAGGGACCTCCTTTGCGTGGGAGATTGGTTCTCCAGCTTCGATCTCAAAGACGCATACCTCACAGTTCCTATTGCTCGCAACCATCGAGCTTTCCTTCAAGTCCTCTGGCAAGAGGAAATCTGGCAATTCACATGCCTCCCGTTCGGACTATGCTCCGCACCATGATGTTTCACGAAACTGATGAAACCAGTGATGGCGCTACTCCGATCACAGGGGATTCGATCCATCATATATTTGGATGACATCCTGATAATGGCACAAGACATTCGCAAATTGTTATCAACCCATCAGATTCGCTTACGCGATCTGGCCCATACTATAGGCCTACTGTCCGCCTCTATCCAAGCCATTTACCCAGGACCTTTACACTACCGAGCCATGCAACGGCTCAAGACATACTACCTACACCGTTCCACCTCCTACGATCAGTACATCCAACTGACAGACGAAGTTTGTACAGAACTTCACTGGTGGCTTCACAGTATGGAAGCCTGGAATGGCAAAGCCATCTTCGGATCACAACCAGATTTCATTCTGGAATCCAATGCCAGTCTCCTGGGATGGGGCGCCACATGCGCCCAAGGGTCCACAGGGGGACTTTGGTCCCCATCCGAACAAGCACTGCACATCAATTGTTTGGAATTGATTACAGGATCTTTCGCAATTTGCAGTTTCACGAAAGACTGTTTCAACTGTAGTACTGCGCATGGACAACGTCTCTGCAGTGCGCTATGTGAATCGGTTAGGAGGCTCCCGATCCAAGCTACTATCCGATCTGACCAAAGATCTTTACCAATTCTGTCTAGAACGGAACTTATCTATCAGAGCGGAATATCTTCCGGGCACGGACAACCTAGTCGCGGATTGGTTCTCTCGCCATTGGAGGGATGTAAGCGACTGGCAATTAGACCCCCGCGTGTTCCACCAAATTCATTGCCTTCGCGGGCCCCTTAAACTGGACCTGTTTGCATCCCGTCTGAACCGCCAGACGGAAGCCTTTATCAGCTGGCTCCCAGACCCCAGTCATGGGCAGTCGACGCCTTTCTACATCCTTGGCCGGAGACAGGAGCCTATGCGTTCCCACCTTTCTCCATGATCCAACGCACCCGCTACCGGGTCAAAGCCCTAATAGTGACGATAGTCATTGTCACTCCACTAAGGAGAACCCAGTCTGGGTCAGCTGGTGTTTTTCAGCACCTCTGACGATCATCCTAAATTTTCTGTCTACCCTATTTGATCAAGGTAAATCCTATCGATCAATTAATGTCTATAGATCCACTATCTCTGCGGCCCATAATCCCATTGACAATGCGTCAATAGGGAAACATCCTTCAGTCTGTAGACGTTTACGAGGGATCAGGTTAGCCAGACCCCCTCTTCCTAAATACTCCTGTTTCTGGGATATCACTCAAGTCTTTTCCCTTTTAGAATCCTGGACCGCTAATGAAAATTAGCAAACAAAACTAATTCTTCCTCCTTATTCTACCTTACTTTCCTAATAGACAGTCACTCTGCGTGGCACTCTGCGTAAGGCATTATTTAGATGCCACCACCACTCTACGCCCCCCTACGGGACCCCTCCTCGTGTCTTATGTAAAACCACACAAACCGGTATCCGTCGCACGGTGGATCAGATGGATACTAGCGCAAGCAGGCATTGACTCAAATTTTGGCGCAAATTCAGTCAGAGGAGCAGCCACATCCTCAGCCTTTCGCGCGGGAAGCTTCCTCTCAGACATTTTGTCATCTGCAGATTGGTCCAGAGAGTCCACATTCCGTACATTTTATTTCAAACCTATGACACATGCTGCATCTTCTATCATATAGGAGCGTTAAAACAGCAAATATGAAGCCTCCTGTCTTGACATAAAATTAGGGATTATTCTAGCTTTAGTGACTGAATAATCTAAATTTTATTAATGACAGGAGGCGAATATTTTCCCCCCCTTCTTTATTTTCACTTTTTAACACCCGCCCAGGTAAGTTACTATGCATTCCAGTCTACTGGTTACACACACTTTATACACCATCTGCCATAGGTTCACGCCATAACACTTCTAATCTAGTGTTTGAAATATTCAATATTATATTCAAAGAGTAACTACAATTTGTTCTTAACATACATGCCATAAATTGCATTCACTTAGTATGAGAACCTATACTCTCACGTCTCTTCTCTATTCCCTTAGTGTGAAAAATACCTACCTTTGTATATACGGCTCCTTCAAGCACGCTGAAGATTCCACATGTTGACTACTTCAGGACTCCAACTTAGTCCGCAGTTCATCGTTACAGTTTACACGGTTGACACAGACATATCATCGACCACAGCAAGAAAGAGGATATGGGAGGAGTTTGATGACATCATATAATACTGTTATACTATCTGATTGGTTGAAATTTTTACATTACTGTTAACTGTTCCTTTGCTGCTGGGAGGTTCAGTAAAGAAAGATAAAGCAAATATTCGCCTCCTGTCATTAATAAAATTTAGATTATTCAGTCACTAAAGCTAGAATAATCCCTAATTGGCAAGCACTATATTTGACCTTGTAACTCTCCAAGACACCATAAAACCTGTACATAGGGGGTACTGTTTTACTTGGGAGACTTCGCTGAACTCAAATATTAGTGTTTCAAACTGGTAAATTGTATTAAAATGATGATATTTTAAGTAAAAGTGAAGTTTTTTGCATTTTTTTTACAAACGAACGTCATTTTTATGGACTATATTATTGTTGTAATATGTTTTACTGTTTTAAAACACTAATATATGTGTTGAGTGAAGTCTCCCGAGAATAACAGTACCCCCATGTACAAGTTTTATGGTGTTTTGGAAAGTTAGAGAGTCACATATAAGGCTTGCATTTCATTTTTTTGACATTGAAATTTGCCAGATTGGTTATGTTGCCTTTGAGAGTGTATGGTAGCCCAGGAATGAGAATTACCCCCATGATGGCATACCATTTGCAAAAGTAGACAACCCAAGGTATTGCAAGTGGGGTATGTCCAGTCTTTCTTAGTAGCCACTTAGTCACAAACACTGGCCAAATATTAGTTTTTTGCTTTTTTCACACAAAAACAAATATGAACGCTAACTTTGGCCAGTGTTTGTGACTAAGTGGCTACTAAAAAAGACTAAACATACCCCACTTTCAATACCTTTGGTTGTTTACTTTTTCAAATGGTATGCCATTATGGGGGTAAATCTCATTCCTACGCAACCACACAGTCTCAAAAGTAACATTACTAATCTGGCAAATTTCAATTTGAAAATGTAACATGCTATATTTGACCCTGTAACTTTCCAAAGCACCATAAAACCTGTTAATGGGGGGTACTGTTGTACTCGTGAGACATCGCTGATTACAAATATGTGAATTTGTTTGCCGTAAAACCTAACAGTATTATGACATTTACAGCTAAAATGCGAGGTGGAACTACAATTTTTTTTTTTTTTTAAATTAAACTTTCTCACAGTTTTTTTTATTTTATTCATAATAAATTATGTTTCATATATAAATATTTGATATTAAATGAAAGCCCTGTTTCTCCTGAACAAAATGATATATAATAAGTGCGGGTGCGTTTAATATGAAAGAGGTGTATTACGGTTGAACAGACATATAGGGCAAATTCCAGTTTTTGTTTACGTTTTGTTTTGATCAGAACGTGTACTATTGACTCCATCCTGAAGGGGTTAATAACAATATAAATAATAATAATAATAATAATAATAATAATAATATACAACATTAACAAAGCAACAATAGTGGAATTAATTATTCAGTGTAGGTTGACTAACCTTTGGATCGTGTATGCCAGAAAGTTCCTCATATATTTTCTCTCCTACCATGACTGCTGCAAGGTTAGCTGTGTATGTCGATAAACAAAATAAACAAAAAATAGCCCATAGATTCATTAGAAACCTCCCGGTCCAACATTTGGGTGTTTTGATAGCTGCCGTCCTGCCAAAGAGTATAGCATAACACACATTTAATGCAGAGGAAAATGAAAATACTTTGCTTCTGTTTCTGCCCTTTGGAGTCATACCAAATGGACTTTTCCATTCATAAAGTGTGAGGAATATTGCAGTAATGTGAAGAGACACAAATATCCCAAGCCACATCGTCCAATGAAGTGGCCACATAAATGCTCCAATTGGAGCAGCAGTATCCTTGGTCCTTACTAAAATACCCAGACTAGTGGAAAAGAATGGGCTGGTGAAATCGATGACTTGACTTCTTGCTGTGTTAATACTGAATGATGTCACTGCCATGTGGGCTGCACCGCCAAGTAAATCACCTACAAGTCCTGTCCAGTGGCCATTTTTCCATGCACCATATTTACCATCCCCAACAATGTATAGGTCAAAGTCAAAATTCATATCTTCTGACAATTTTTCTAACAAATCAATGCAGTAGCCATAGCAGCATTTTTTGAATTCAATTGGCACTGTGTCATTATCACTTTGTAGGCTTTCAAATAGGCTGTCGAGTACACCTGAATCATTTGTCATGGGATCTAAGCACAGTTGTCCTGCTATACACTGGCCATCATCATCTACATTTCTTGTAAACACAAATGGATGTTCTACCAAAGTGACAACTCTGAGGTGGAGTCGAGTAGGCTGTTGATATTGATTTTTGTGCCTCTGTGCTTGGTCTGGCCACAACCCATAATCCATAATGATTTTTCTATCTTGCCAACTCCCAAGTCGAGTCCACATTGGCTTGCCAAGAGGATCATGCTGTAGATTCCAAATAAAGTAATGGTTTTCAGAGTTTACAATGGATGACTCTTTCACCTTGATGTGTCCACTAACTCCACTAAATGTGGTATTAGTTAAAAACCTGTTGAAACAAAATTTGGAAGGTCGGTTCATAAATGTGAGATTGGTAGATTGTGTCTAAATACATATCTCTCTAATGTAATTCAAGGTAGCTTTTGATGTTTTGTCTGATAATTTCTAATACACATTTTATAAACATTACACTGTTTAAGCAAGAATACAAACACATTTTAAAGTGGTCGGCTATGTTTGCCACACGGTTCAATTTACTAAAGCCCAAAACTGTTTATTGACACTCGGGAAAATGTACACAAGAATGCTACTGTGTAATTCTTCAGACAAAAGGAAAAACAGGAAAGGAAACCGTACTAGAACTAGTAAACTGTGAGTCTAATGTGAGAACCAGTATGCTAGTAATATAGTAGTATGAATTCTCCTGATTACTTCCAAACATAACTCCTTTTCAGCTATGGTAGTTTTGACATAAGTTAGTAAATCAAACAGCAGGAGTCGATACACATACTTTTATCACCTCATTTGGCAGAAGATTACATTAAGTATGACAGAGAGTAACAAAAGAGTTTATGCCAGTAATCCATGCAGATTTTGTCAAACCTGATTATATTTTGCCAGGGTATGCCTTAGGATCCCTGTGATTTAGCATTATAATTAATGATCTCTACCTTAGTAGACATCATTTTCCAGGTCCAAATCTAAAGTTTACTTATCTCCCAGGGTGGAAGAAAATGGTGCATTTACTGCCATGTGGTTAATTTTGGAGCTCATGGACAACATATAAGAGGCCAGACAAATTATATTAGGTGGTAGTAAGAGAAATACTTAGCATTCTCAAGCAGTATGTTTGTGTTTTGGTGACACCTAAACACCATTTTTCCCCCTTTTCATTATTGTAAATTATTATGTAATTTCAGCATCACAAAAAAAAGAGAAGTATTGCACTGTAAGACTGAAAAGGTTATGGATTGACATCAAGGGTGCATTGCCTTTAAACTTTGCTAGGTAGGCTAATTGGTTACATTTTGCTAGGGGCCTTTCGCATGGTCTCATTAGTCGTTAATTAATCAAAATTGACTATATCATGCATCCCATCCATCCCATCTACTAAATGGATTTTGGCATTGTGGTAATTATAATTTCCTTAGAAACAAATGTATTTCACCAAAAACAGATAATATAATAGAACTCTGAGAATGGATAAGAGCTTAGAGGAACTCTGTAGCTTGCCATTCGGTAAATCCCTGCTCAGGTCTCAAAATAGTTTTTCCTCATGTGTACCTTTACAGAGAGAAACAGTTCCAAGGTATATCAGACTAATCCCACCCATAAGGGCAGGTAAAAAAAAAATAAAAGCGTTCTCTCTACTTGAGAGATACAGCAACCCTAGACGATCATTTTGGCATTCTTTTGGCCTCGTCAGTGAGATGCAGATGATACTCCTCTAGGTACAGTGAGCTCGAGGTCCACATTTGGATTAGCCTTTTGAACTTGAAGAGAGCCAAGTTAATGTGCTGCAGCAAAAACATAGAATATAAGAAGTCTGAGAATAAACAAAAGCTTAGGGGAACTCAGTAGCTTGCCTTTCGATACATTTCTGCACAGGTCTCAAAATAGTTACCCCTAGAAGGGTATCAGCTACGCCTTGCTGGCAAGGCCCAAAAAAGTCTGAAACGATCGTCCAAGGTTGCTGTATCTCTCATGCAGGGTTTGTGGTTCTGGACTGTCCTTTTTGAGGGATCAGTCTGGTATGCCTTGGAACTGGTTATCTCTGTAAGCAAAAACTTTTTTGAGACCTTTTTTGAGACTTTTTGGAGACCTGAGTGGGGATTTACCAAAGGGCAAGCTACGGAGTTCCTCTAAGCTTTTGTCTGTTCTTAGAGCTCTCCCCAAGTTAAAAGGTTAATTTAGACCCCTTGCTCACTGTACCTAAAGGGGTATCACCTACACTTCTCTGACGAGGCCCAAAAGAAGGCGGAAATGATTGTCTGGGGGTTGCAGGATCTCTCGGGCAGAGAAAACTTGCTAGCATTTCAGTTCTGAATTCCACTTAAGAGTGGGATCAGTCTGATAAGCCTTGCAACTAGTTCTCGTAATGGCACAAGTCAGCAAAAATGTTTTTGAGACCTGAGTGGGGATTTACCGAAGGGCAAGCTAATGAGCATCTCTAAACATTTCTTCTTTGTTTTTGAGACAATTTCTTCTGGCAGAGCTAATGTTTGCCTTTTGACATAAATATTCAGCATTGCCATAAAAGAAAAAAAGAAAAGAAAAAAGAAACATGAGAAACTATATTTAGTAAATGGGCAAAGTTTTATTTAATTCCTCATTGATATTCCCATTTCCACACACTCAAACTGAATATTGTTTAAATCTATCATTTTATTATCCTAAAAATCAACTTTCTGCCACCAGTTTCAACATCGTCACAAACATTCCTTATAAACTGCTTTACCATCTTTGGCGGTTTCCAGTATCTTCAAGAGTATTTTTATTTTTACTTACAAAGCCTTTCAACAGTTCTGAACCCACTTACATCTATTTGCCCATCCCTAGTATCAATTTAGATTATCTGTGCTTACCATAATCTAAAGATTTTAATTTATGTTATCACATTTTTTGTCTAATATTTATAAACATTTCCTAGGCTGATCCTTTTTAAGTACATTGGTAGTTAAACTAAGAACGTTTACAGCAATAAGGGGGATTAGAGAGATAAGAGGAGTAAAGAGGGAATATGGAAAATTTTGAAAAATATGAGTACTTTGGGCCTGTGGAGCATGTCCTGCAAGTCTCCCTACAACAGAATGTTAGATATATGTAATCCCCCAGTCAGTGTAAAGAGTTATCTGTCTCTCTGATGATTGGTACTTGGCTTCTGCATTGGTATGAGAGCTGGAAAGTGTAGTTCCAGGTTCTCTTATCAATAAGATATTTCAACTGAGCTTCAAACTTTGATTTAAAGCCATATTTTGCCACAATGGAAAATAAATTGTAAGACTTCTAAGGCACAATAACCACTCCAGTTAAACTCAACAGGTATGATACCTTGAGTATCACTTTACTTACTTATTCTATATTTAAATATGAGCGGAATATTATATACATTATATATAGTAACCTGTTAATTCTATAGCCAATGCTCATTCTGCATTCTTATATAATATATATTTATGTTATTCTTAAGTATTTGTTAAACCAAATAAAGTATTACGACATTATCATACTGTTCTGACACATGATATCTTACCGTACATTCAAAATGTTTTTAAGCCTTTATTTACAGTGGTGATTGGGGCGCAAGGGACGGGGGAGGCAGAGGGAGCTATAGTGCCAGGAAGACAGCTTTGCACTTATTGTTTCCCTTAACAGAAACATTTCGTTCAGCCAACTTAATTAGTCTGAAATGTTTTTTTAATTTGTATGACTGAATGTTATTGACCCAATGGTTTGGCTCACCCAAATATTGTCCAACTGATTCAGGAAAACCTATTCAAACAAACCAAGTGTGTGCAAAATGAGTCTTTCACTGTACTAAAACATATACAAAGTATTCATATGTACACATTTTTTGCAGTACAAAAATGGGCACAAGTTCAGGTACTTTTAATGAAGCTAATTTCAATCCAAAGTCAGAAAAATTGTGACTGAATTCTGACCAAATAAAATGGTATTTTGCATTTTAATTTAGTCCACATTCTGACAATATTCACAATTTTTAGCATTTGGTTACGCTTGGGCAGACTAGATGGGCCGAATGGTTCTTATTTGCCATCACATTCTATGTTTCTATGATTCATTTATGTATTTTAAACATTTGGTCCAGCTAATATCTGGTCTATTTTTTAGTAGTTAAAGTAATTTCGGACTGTCTCTTAACTATCAATCATTTGTTTATGGCACCATGGACTTGTAGTTTTTTCAGGATACATCCATATGGCACATGCAAATTGGTCAAAATTTGTACCAAAAGTCTATTAGTAATAAATAGGCATTCAAGCACAATAAATAAGCCACAAACAGTTAATAAATAAAACAGATTTACTTTGTAGCTACATGGATATATGTTAAAGTAGATTGTAAAAACAGTCGAACCTGTCACATCTAGTTCAACTTACCACATATATGTTTGAGCTGTTAATTCAAAAGAAGGCAAACAATCAAACAAACAAAACACAATGTGAAAATATTTCCAATTGTTACAAAAGAAGAAAAAAAAATCTTCTTTGATCAGCAAGCTGTTACTACACATATTAACGATTATATACTTGAATATTCTGTCCTGATGAAAGTTCCCTAGCGGAACTGAAACGTTGACCGTTGGAATAAAGACTTATTTTCATTTTTGATACAAATCCTGGGAGTGCTGATTTTCTTTGGCTATATATATATAATCTAAGTAATTTTATATACACATACACATACATAAATCATTATTAAAAGTATATTTTAATATTAATCTATATAATTATATATATACATATATATAAATATTAAAATACACTTAACGTTAGAATAACGTAATTTTATATATATATATATATATATATATATATATATATATATATTTATAATTATATATATATACAAACATATATATATATATATATATATATATATATATAATAATATATATAATAACATAATACTATATAAAAATAATCAATAAATACATTTAAAAAATATATAATAAAAATGTAATTAAATGTAAACAAATATATATACTGGTTTAAATTTGTTCTAACTATTTTTATATTAATATACATATATATTTAAATCAAAATACATTTAGAATGATGTTATAAATACATCGTCCGCGGCAAATAGGAGCCCTGGACCTACCTGGACTGTCAATCCGCGATGATCACGGTCGGGGGGGGGGGGGAGGGCCCATCAGTCCCCCTGCAGCAGCTCCAGCCATCCTGCCCTCCAGGGCCATGTGAGTGGATAGTTAATACATTGCTAAACACAAATACACACACACACCTTTGCCACAACCAGCACCGGGCACTACAAAAGTCTTCTTGGAGTGCAAGCTACTACGATGTATGTATTATGACTCCATAGGCAGGAGCCTTGCCATGCACCCAGACTGAAGGGAACTCATCCCCATAAGAACTATTAAACTATTTATATACGCTTGCAACTCTAAGCAACACGAGGATACCTATACCATACGATCTTATCGTACCTTCAACCTCATCTATTCAACACCTGTCTGCCTCTCAAACATCACCTTATGGATTACTTTTTTACTCAAGCAGGAGGCCTCGCAGAACTAGCTGAGGTTTTCCAATACACTGACCAGGATGCAGAAAGGATAAGATGGGAAACGACAAGTACTGATTTACCAAACACTACAACATTGAAAGAAATTTTTCATGAATTATTGAGACTGAGAAAAAGGGAAACTGATTTGGACTTACACGGTTTATTCCTCTCAGACTATCATAAACGATTACAGATACCAAGAGGCTTCAGAATCAAGAACATACCTACAATTGGACGCTTAAAGCCCAAGGTATGCAAAAGGTGGATAGCTGTTCTCAATAAGTGCTCATTAGATCTCATACTCATCATTATAGAGAATGTGAAAGAAGACTTGATTGCAGTAAGGAAAAGAATAACAGAATTGGAAAATAAAGAAGCACTGTTGCTATCTGCAGTTGAATCAGCACCCATTGTACTGAAGCTAGAACAAAGTGTCAAGATCTACAAAACAGAGCTTATTAGATTCAAGAGAGACGCCACGTGATGACGTCACGTACGCACACGTGACCGACGGCGGAACCCGCGCGTTTTTCGGACCGGACAGACAGGGAGTGGGAGTGCATTCCGGTGGTGGGTAAGTTAATTGCTTGTTTTTACTTCTGTATATATGTGTGTACCAGTCTTGCATGTATTAGTCCTGATGAAAGTCTGTAAATAGCAGACTGAAACGTCGATCATTTTATTTTACTAATTATTAAAAGTTAAATCTTACATTGGAGTCCTGGGAGTGCTATCATTTTCAACCTTTCTACATTTTGGCTTGACAAGCACCGGGCAAGTATTTCCACTATATGGAGTGCAAGATTATTTTCTATTTATATATATATATATATATATATATATATATGTTTGTATATATATAATTATAAATATATATATATATATATATATATATATATATATAAAATTATGTTATTCTAACGTTAAGTGTATTTTAATATTTATATATATGTATAGATATATATACATCGTAGAAGCTTGCACTCCAAGAAGACTTTTGTAGTGCCCGGTGCTGGTTGTGGCAAAGGTAGATATGGGTGTAGAAACAATCGCACTCCTGGGACTTGGTTGAAGTAGTAAAATTGAGCTTTTATTTATTCCATATAAAATATCAACGTTTCAGCTCCAACATGGAGCTTTCATCAGGACAGGTAACTTGTAACAAATGTGCAGACAAGAGAATTTATACCCCATATCCCTCCAAAACAAACTGAACACTCAAATTAAATTAAATATGCACCACAGGAGTGTACTTACTGAATCAGTGTCCAGATGTAGCACAGCTGGCCATGGCTGTCTCCCACTCTGCCCTTGTATCTGCATAATTAGGACTCAGAGGGAAGGGGGGAGGGGAGTGTTTGTGTTCCAACCATTTCCTGGCAATATCCGGTATGCATGGTTTGAGGTTACCATGATTACAAACAGAACTATAACTCTCATCATCCTTAGCCAGCGGTGTTGCCAGGGTACTTGATTCAGTAGGGTAAAAAAGCTTGTATAAATAGAAAGTTACTAAGCAGTGAATTACTAAAAACAAATACTCGCAGGACAAGATGGTGAATCACAAAGCTAACAAATTATTAGTATAATAGACAGATAGTTAGAATGCATCTTATCTATAAGTTTAAGGGAAGGACTTGGTGGGAGTAGCGACAGAGTACCGTCAACCTTATAGTAATAGCTTGTACTGGCACTTTTTTAAGTGGCAAAAAGGTTTTAGTGCTAAGACAACATAGCCTCAACAGAATAGCTATAGCAGGGTGATAGCAATAGGAATGAGTTGGTGCAGGACTTGACACACAGTGACAGTGCAATGAAGTAACTATTTGAAAATAGTAACATAATATAATTGTACATATTAGGTATATTGTATAGTGACGTCAAGAGTCTCTACACCATAATCCCACATTAAGCTGGTATTGAAGCAATGCGCAAAGTACTACAAAATTCCACAGTATACAAAGGCCCCCCCATAGAATTTGTACTGGAAATCCTGAGGATCGTTCTAACTTCCAACTACTTCAGGTTTGAACACACCTGGTACCAACAGACATCAGGCACTTCCATGGGGGCAGCCATGGCTCCGATGTATGCCAACAGCTACATGTTTGTATTTGAGTCCCTACACATCCTACAACCTTTTGCTGCAAATATAATCTTCTATCGTCGATTCATCGATGATGTGTTTATAATATGTAGAGGGGACTTGGAGTCAATCACATCTATGGTAGATTCGATTAATGAAGCACCCACACCGGTCAAACTCACAATGACAGCAAGCCCCACAGAAGTCGACTTCCTCGACGTCCACATCTACAAGAACCAGTCCAAATTGGCATACACCCTCTATACCAAACCAACAGATAGAAATACAATACTCAAAGCAGACAGTTTCCACCCGAAACCACTCAAGGAATCACTACCACTCTCTCAATTTATGAGGGGAGTGCACAACAATTCTGATCCTGTGAATACCCAAAAACAGATCAAAGAGATGTGGACCAAATTCAGAGATAGAGGCTATAAAGAATCAACCTTACAACAAGCACTGATTAAAAGTCAAGAGCCAGCACGACAGAATACCAAAAATAATCCACGCCTGGTATTTCCAACCACGTACCACAGCGTCCAACAGTCTACAAAATGCACTAAGGTCCAACTGGCGCATCCTAGAACGTGACCCGAGCCTACCAGAGGTCTTCCACAATCCCCCCATGATGTGTTATAAAAGAGGGAGGAACCTGAAGGATCTTCTTGTCAAAACAGATCCAGTGCACTGTTACACCAAGGAACAGACATCTGTTAACTGGGGCTGCTACCGCTGTCTGGGCTGTGTCACCTGTAGTCACATGTCACCAGGTAAATACTTCACTCACCCTCATTCAGGGAAGAGATACCCTATCAAACATAGACTCACTTGCACTACATACTTTGTAATCTACAAGCTGCTGTGTCCCTGTGGACTGTCCTATATAGGAAAGACAGATCTCCCCTTAAGAGAACGCATAAGGAACCATCGTTCTAATATCCGCATAGCCTATAGGGACAATAAGGCTGACCTCCCTGTGGCCAAACACTTTTTGGCATTTGGACACCCCCTTCCAACGTTGAAGTTTATGGCTATAGACCACATCCCCCCCCCCCCTTCGCAGAGGAGGAGATCGTAAGAAACTTTTACTTCAACGGGAAGTCTATTGGATTAAAACTTTGAATACTGTCCACCCTAAGAGTCTCAATGAAAAACGTGCCTTATCAGTATTTTTAGGATAATTCCTCTATGTCTATACTTAGCATCTGCTACTTATCTCTGGTGTGCTAAACTTTAATGTGACAACACTTCCAGTATATTAATTGTTGCTATATGTGTTAGTTACTGAATTGACAATACCATGTCATTATGTGTCCAGCTCAATATACCTAATATGTACAATTATATTATGTTACTATTTTCAAATAGTTACTTCATTGCACTGTCACTGTGTGTCAAGTCCTGCACCAACTCATTCCTATTGCTATCACCCTGCTATAGCTATTCTGTTGAGGCTATGTTGTCTTAGCACTAAAACCTTTTTGCCACTTAAAAAAAGTGCCAGTACAAGCTATTACTATAAGGTTGACGGTACTCTGTCGCTACTCCCACCAAGTCCTTCCCTTAAACTTATAGATAAGATGCATTCTAACTATCTGTCTATTATACTAATAGTTTGTTAGCTTTGTGATTCACCATCTTGTCCTGCGAGTATTTGTTTTTAGTAATTCACTGCTTAGTAACTTTCTATTTATACAAGCTTTTTTACCCTACTGAATCAAGTACCCTGGCAACACCGCTGGCTAAGGATGATGAGAGTTATAGTTCTGTTTGTAATCATGGTAACCTCAAACCATGCATACCGGATATTGCCAGGAAATGGTTGGAACACAAACACTCCCCTCCCCCCTTCCCTCTGAGCCCTAATTATGCAGATACAAGGGCAGAGTGGGAGACAGCCATGGCCAGCTGTGCTACATCTGGACACTGATTCAGTAAGTACACTCCTGTGGTGCATATTTAATTTAATTTGAGTGTTCAGTTTGTTTTGGAGGGATATGGGGTATAAATTCTCTTGTCTGCACATTTGTTACAAGTTACCTGTCCTGATGAAAGCTCCATGTTGGAGCTGAAACGTTGATATTTTATATGGAATAAATAAAAGCTCAATTTTACTACTTCAACCAAGTCCCAGGAGTGCGATTGTTTCTACACCCATATCTACCTTTGCCACAACCAGCACCGGGCACTACAAAAGTCTTCTTGGAGTGCAAGCTTCTACGATGTATATATATCTATACATATATATAAATATTAAAATACACTTAACGTTAGAATAACATAATTTTATATATATATATATATATATATATATATATATTTATAATTATATATATACAAACATATATATATATATATATATATATAAATAGAAAATAATCTTGCACTCCATATAGTGGAAATACTTGCCCGGTGCTTGTCAAGCCAAAATGTAGAAAGGTTGAAAATGATAGCACTCCCAGGACTCCAATGTAAGATTTAACTTTTAATAATTAGTAAAATAAAATGATCGACGTTTCAGTCTGCTATTTACAGACTTTCATCAGGACTAATACATGCAAGACTGGTACACACATATATACAGAAGTAAAAACAAGCAATTAACTTACCCACCACCGGAATGCACTCCCACTCCCTGTCTGTCCGGTCCGAAAAACGCGCGGGTTCCGCCGTCGGTCACGTGTGCGTACGTGACGTCATCACGTGGCGTCGGCGTCATTACCGCGTCACGTGATCGGCCGGAATGCAGCTTCATTGGGAGACTGTTGCTATGCGACCAAAGTGTCCATAGCAACTAAAATAAACATAAACACAGCTCGAGGGACATTTACATAATATGTATATTGGGTATAACCCAAACAGTCTGCCCAATCTAATTCATTATCAAATATGTGATACACATATAGCCCTTGATAGAATATATACATAAAGTACCAAGTATAAAGGCAGAGAAGGCTTATCAATAAATTTAACGACCAAGCAAAACAGGCATATAAATCAAACCAGAGAGGAACTGGAAGCCAAGAAAAATAAAATAAAAATACATAATAATAATGATAACATGCATGAGCTCAAGAAGAATGTGTCACATGCACTCAATCTAAGCATTGCAGGGTAGTTAATGACACTGGCTGTCATAAATCAAACACCTATGTGTCTATATCCTAAATATATTACAACACATTAATAAAAGAAAGAGCCACTTCAAAGCTAGGGATATACACCAAGTGGAAATTAGAGCAAGTAAAGTATTGTATCGTGGGAGAATACCTATCCCCCTGGGTGGGCAACACTACCCATACTTTAAACTCGCCATGAAGCAGAATAAACTTAGGACTGGATAAAATAGCTCCTAGGATTGAGCACCTTAAGAATGCATGGAATTGTTCCATGTGGCTATAAAGTGTATGGTTCCAAATAGGAATACTATTCCAGAGCAGGGAGGATGTCAGTCCCCTAGTTCAAAATATATACAACACAATAATCTGTACAAGAGTACCAGGAGAACGAGCAGTACCCAAGTTAGCAGGGAAGCTAGGGTGTATGCCTATCCCCCAGGGTGGGCATCACTTCCCCCTTTCTGCCTCCGCAGGGTACTTAGGTGCACAAATGAGTAAAGAAAAATAGGTACCATACAAATATACCCAACAACATAACCAACTGCTAATCTAAAGACACAGCCCTAGTAGACCACAACACTAAGGTATCATAATGACCTCAGATAGTACACAACGGTGTAACGGGCCTTACAGGAGACCTCTGCACCACGACACGCTGAGCCATAGAGATGGTACCTAGACCCATTGGATGGGTACCAAACTCCCACCACAGCTAGTGTCAGAGTGAGCATATCACAGAAAAGCAGACAGTGAATACTTCTCATTCAAGCCATTGGGGTGGACAGTGGCCGATCACGTGACGCGGTAATGACGCCGACGCCACGTGATGACGTCACGTACGCACACGTGACCGACGGCGGAACCCGCGCGTTTTTCGGACCGGACAGACAGGGAGTGGGAGTGCATTCCGGTGGTGGGTAAGTTAATTGCTTGTTTTTACTTCTGTATATATGTGTGTACCAGTCTTGCATGTATTAGTCCTGATGAAAGTCTGTAAATAGCAGACTGAAACGTCGATCATTTTATTTTACTAATTATTAAAAGTTAAATATTACATTGGAGTCCTGGGAGTGCTATCATTTTCAACCTTTCTACATTTTGGCTTGACAAGCACCGGGCAAGTATTTCCACTATATGGAGTGCAAGATTATTTTCTATTTTTGTATCTATAGCTCAGTGGCTTGAGCTGACTTTCTATGCACCCTGAATAGGGAGTTGGGTCCCTTATATATATTTTTTCTATAACATTTTTGTGATACTATTCAGTTCCTGGTCTATACCACTATTTACTGGAGTATACGGCATATGCTTTTTCTTTTTCATCTATGGAAGATTTTTTCTCACTTGCTGGGGGTTTGTCTGACCAAGCAGAAACATGGCAATACAGTGAAGATGATGCGGAGAGGATTCGCTGGGCGGAATCTACTACAGAATTGCCTAACACCACGTCCTTGAGGGACATTTATTTTGAATTGTTACGCCTGAGAAAACGAGAAACCGATTTAGACTTGCATGGCTTGTTTTTATCAGAATATCATAGGAAGCTACAAATCCCTAGAGGGTTTCGTGTGAGGAATATCCCTACTATTGGAAGATTGAAACCACATGTATGCAGGAGATGGATTTCTGTTCTGAATAAGTGCTCTTTAGACTTAATGCTCATTATTATTGAAGATGTGAAAGAGGATCTTATACAGATCAGAAGAAAAATATCCGAATTGGAAACCAAACAAGCGGTACTGTTATCAGCAGGAGAATCTGCACCGACTCTATTAAAGCTAAATGAAAACATAAAAAATTACAAAACAGATCTGATAAGGTTTAAAAGAGAAAAACAAGACAAAGTAACCGCAGACTATAAGGAGCATCGAGTGTACAGGTGGCTGAGTGGGAAGAACGATCAACCATACTTTATAAAGAAACGGAGACCTATTAGAAAGCCTAGACAATATACCATTGACAAAACCTCTGGTGAATCTACGTCTGAATCAGAATATCCTCGTGAACAAAGATCTACACGACAACAGGGTGGTGCGACTGGCACATCACAACCTTTTTTAGGGACATCGTCATCAGAGGACACGGGTATACGGACACGGTATCAGAGCAGACACGGTGTGTCAGGCGTAGACACATCACAAGACGTGGTCAGCAAGGGCGGACCTTTTTGGGGAAGAGGCAGACCCCCCCGTCAGCAGAGATAGCCCCTATCTTTAATTTATCATCAAGAATTTTATCAACAGATGAAGTGAGCTTATTAAGCAAGGGACTATCCTTCGTTCCCACCTCTAAACCAAGTCCATTAAACTGGGAGGTGGAATTGTACAAATTCGGCCGCTCTTTAAGACTGAAGGATTTCTTTAAGTCTAAATCCACTGACTGCTCTACCCGGTCTGCTCAATTTAAGAAGAAGAGTACATTTGATCCCATGCCCAATCAGGCTTCCATCAAGACGTTTCTGCGTTCAGTGCACAAAGAGTCATCTGACCATCTGAAGGAAAGTTCCCCACACCACTCCAATTGCACACAAAAGGATCGAGCAATAATTAAGTCACTGGCTAGTGACAAGACCATCGTCATTAGGCCAGCTGACAAGGGTGGCGGTATTGTCATTCAAAATTATTCTGATTACCGCTCCGAAATTTTGGGACAACTCTCTGATCAATCGACTTATCTCAAATTGCCAAATGACCCTACGGAACAAGTGATCCACCTGATTGAAACTTGCTTACTACGAGGCTTGCACTCCAATCAAATCTCTATGGAACTATTTGCATACCTGCAGTCAACAGCACCCAGAACCCCAGTGTTGTATACACTGCCCAAAGTGCACAAGAACAGAGAGACACCACCTGGACGCCCCATTGTATCTGCAATAGGGGGCGTATTGGAACCATTGGCAAAATGGTTGGACCATCTATTTAAGGAAACTATAGAACATCTCCCAACGTGCATTAAAGATACTCCAAGCTTCATTAAGCGATTGTCCGATACGCTGCTACCCTCTGAACCTATAGTCCTAGTGACTTGCGATGTGAAAAGCCTATATACAGTTATACCGCACCAAGAAGGGATTGAGGCAATGAGGTCTATTCTAGCCACGTCCACATACTACACTGGTCCTTCAATAGAATTCACGTTGGAAATACTGGACATTGTTCTATCTCAAAACTACTTCAGATTCGAATCTGAATGGTACAGACAGATTGCAGGAACATCCATGGGTGCTGCTATGGCACCCATGTATGCTAATGGTTACATGTTCAACTTTGAGACCAACTACATCTTGGAACCCTACAAAGACCGTATCCTATTTTACGTCCGCTATATCGACGACATTTTTATGTTAGTCAAGGGGGACGCAGTGGAGGTTGAACAGATGATTGCACAGATCAACTCTTGTACGTCTAATATAGAACTCACAGCGGTGGTGGATGCATCTTCAGTGGACTTTTTGGATGTCAGAGTAACACGTGTAGACTCCACTCTGGCCTACACATTGTACTCCAAACCCACGGATCGTAACATGCTATTACAAGCAAATAGTTTCCATCCGACAGCATTAAAAAATTCATTGCCTTATTCTCAATTTCTCCGAGTGCTGCGAAATAATTCTAATTTCAACAATGCTCAAGAACAACTTCAGAGTATGTGGCACAAATTCCGTGAGCGGGGATACAGTAGCTATGTGCTACAGAAAGCCCTCAATAGATGCCTTACAACTATTGACACTTCATCCTCCACGGCTCAGCCCAAGAGATTGGTGTTCCCTACTACATATACTACGTCATCATTGAAATTCAGGGACATTATCCATGACAACTGGAGAATACTAAAAAACGATGTCACGCTACCGACCATTTTCCAACAACCACCAATGATCTGTTACAAAAGAAATAAAAACCTGAAGGATCTACTAGTAAAGACGGACCCTACACACTGTTACCTGAAGGATAAAACGGCGCAGAACCTGGGTTGTTATCGTTGCCTTGGTTGCGTGACCTGTGGACACATGATCCCAGGTAAAACTTTCACCCATCCACACACAGGCACTAGTTATCGAATACAACATCGTCTAACGTGCACGAGTGACTTTGTGGTCTACAAATTAGTATGTCCGTGCGGGCTAACTTACATCGGAAAGACCGATCTACCCTTGAGAGAAAGAGTACGTAAAAAGATGCTCTTACAGAGGGAGTTATACTGGATCAGGACATTACAAACTGTCCACCCCAATGGCTTGAATGAGAAGTATTCACTGTCTGCTTTTCTGTGATATGCTCACTCTGACACTAGCTGTGGTGGGAGTTTGGTACCCATCCAATGGGTCTAGGTACCATCTCTATGGCTCAGCGTGTCGTGGTGCAGAGGTCTCCTGTAAGGCCCGTTACACCGTTGTGTACTATCTGAGGTCATTATGATACCTTAGTGTTGTGGTCTACTAGGGCTGTGTCTTTAGATTAGCAGTTGGTTATGTTGTTGGGTATATTTGTATGGTACCTATTTTTCTTTACTCATTTGTGCACCTAAGTACCCTGCGGAGGCAGAATGGGGGAAGTGATGCCCACCCTTGGGGATAGGCATACACCCTAGCTTCCCTGCTAACTTGGGTACTGCTCGTTCTCCTGGTACTCTTGTACAGATTATTGTGTTGTATATATTTTGAACTAGGGGACTGACATCCTCCCTGCTCTGGAATAGTATTCCTATTTGGAACCATACACTTTATATCCACATGGAACAATTCCATGCATTCTTTAGGTGCTCAATCCTAGGAGCTATTTTATCCAGTCCTAAGTTTATTCTGCTTCATGGCGAGTTTAAAGTATGGGTAGTGTTGCCCACCCAGGGGGATAGGTATTCTCCCACGATACAATACTTTACTTGCTCTAATTTCCACTTGGTGTATATCCCTAGCTTTGAAGTGGCTCTTTCTTTTATTAATGTGTTGTAATATATTTAGGATATAGACACATAGGTGTTTGATTTATGACAGCCAGTGTCATTAACTACCCTGCAATGCTTAGATTGAGTGCATGTGACACATTCTTCTTGAGCTCATGCATGTTATCATTATTATTATGTATTTTTATTTTATTTTTCTTGGCTTCCAGTTCCTCTCTGGTTTGATTTATATGCCTGTTTTGCTTGGTCGTTAAATTTATTGATAAGCCTTCTCTGCCTTTATACTTGGTACTTTATGTATATATTCTATCAAGGGCTATATGTGTATCACATATTTGATAATGAATTAGATTGGGCAGACTGTTTGGGTTATACCCAATATACATATTATGTAAATGTCCCTCGAGCTGTGTTTATGTTTATTTTAGTTGCTATGGACACTTTGGTCGCATTCCGGCCGATCACGTGACGCGGTAATGACGCCGACGCCACGTGATGACGTCACGTACGCACACGTGACCGACGGCGGAACCCGCGCGTTTTTCGGACCGGACAGACAGGGAGTGGGAGTGCATTCCGGTGGTGGGTAAGTTAATTGCTTGTTTTTACTTCTGTATATATGTGTGTACCAGTCTTGCATGTATTAGTCCTGATGAAAGTCTGTAAATAGCAGACTGAAACGTCGATCATTTTATTTTACTAATTATTAAAAGTTAAATCTTACATTGGAGTCCTGGGAGTGCTATCATTTTCAACCTTTCTATATATATATATATATATATATATATATATATATAATAATATATATAATAACATAATACTATATAAAAATAATCAATAAATAAATTTAAAAAATATATAATAAAAATGTAATTAAATGTAAACAAATATATATACTGGTTTAAATTTGTTCTAACTATTTTTATATTAATATACATATATATTTAAATCAAAATACATTTAGAATGATGTTATAAATACATCGTCCGCGTCAAATAGGAGCCCTGGACCTACCTGGACCGGCAATCCGCGATGATCACGGTCGGGGGGGGGGGGGGGAGAGGGGCCAGCAGTCCCCCTGAAGCAGCTCCAGCCATCCTGCCCTCCAGGGCCATGTGAGTGGATAGTTAATACATTGCTAAACACAAATACACACACCAGTCAAGCCATAAGACTTTCTTTTCACACATAAATCTCACTTTAACAGTGCTCTCACTACTGCAAGGGATTCTGGGTAGACATATGCAAATGAGCTCAACAAAGAACCACATTTTTGCCTCAATTACACTTTATACATGGATTCCTTGGAGTATGTGTTTGCTGTATACAGCAGTTTTGAAACATAACTCAGGAAGAGGAGCAAAGCCAGTGAACCACTCATGGACAGCTGTTTCGTTGTTAATGCAACTCATCAGCATGAGGTTGGTTACTGGCTTGCTTTGGAGGCTTTGCATTACTTGTAAAGTACATACCAACAGAGTTATGGTGGGGAATAAAGTGTGGATGAAAACCCCTTCCACCTGAAGTAAGTGGGTAGTTAATGCATTGCTAAACACAAATACACACACCAGTCAAGCCATAATACTTGCTTTTCCCAGAGAAATCTCACTTTAACAGTGCTCTCACTACTGCTAGGGATTCTGGGTAGACGTATGCAAATGAGCTCAACAAAGAACCACATTTTTGCCTCAATTACACTTTATACATGGATTCCTTGGAGTATGTGTTTGCTGTATACAACAGCTTTGAAACACAACTCAGGAAGAGGAGCAAAGCCAGTGAACCACTCATGGACAGCTGTTTTGTTGTTAATGCAACTCATCAGCATGAGGTTGGTTACTGGCTTGCTATGGAGGCTCGGCGTTACTTGTAAAGTATAAAGTATATACCAAAAAAATTATGTGTATACATATATAAACACACACACACAGGCACACACACACACAAACATTCTACATATATTTAACTATTAACTACATAATCATTTGATTTTATTAATTATAATTTGAGGGACCTGCCTGATAACCCAGGCAGACAGTCGAGAGAGTTTATTGGCAAGCCCTATATTTAACCCCATAACTTTCCAAAACACCACAAAACCTTTACATGGGGTATTGTTATACTCTGGAGGCTTTGCTGAACACAAGTGTAAGTGTTTTAAAAAGTAAAACTTATCACTACAATGATATCACCAGTAAAAGTGCAGTTTTTATGTAAAAAAAAAATGCAAACAAAAATAAAAACACTAATTTTGGCAAGCGTTTGTGGCTAAGTGGCTACTACAAAAGACTGGACATATCCCATTTTTTTTTTTTTTTAATTCTTTATTTTCTTTGTGCAAGGAATAACATAGCATTTATCAGTGCCACGACAGCATTTTTAAAGACATAAACACAGTGGTTTCACATTTATGGCATGAGGGTTTCTGCACATTTTTTAAATTTGTTATGAACATGCTATTCCGTCAGTAATGTCTTTCTAAGTAGACTATTGTACAAAAAGTAAACAAAGCATGACATAATAATAACAAAATCTAGCTGGGTTCAAGCTGGCCAGCAGTAATGAATATTTCAGTCGTTTAGTTACAGTAGCTTAAGGTTAATAGATGTGTTGAATGTCGTCGCTTTAACCTTGGGCCCTAAGTGTAGTCTTACTTTACTCGCTTAACTGTGCTCTAGTATGGCGTGTATGTTCCACGTGATAGTGAGCAATGGCAGGCGGTCCGACCAGTCTAGTCTTAAAGTAAAGGAACAGGTGGGCCATGAGTCGATTAGTGTGTCTGTCTCTAGTTAAGTCGTGTAACCTAGATAAATCAAGTGTGCCTATTCATATCCTGCATTTGTCATTTATCGGGTTAAAACAGCGTTTAAACATGCATTTGTGATTTCAATAAGTGACAGTCAGTTAGAGACAAGCTGGTGAGATCTACAAGCTGGGTGTTAATTATGGCGTGGTCCATAGGCAGGCTTAGTGATGGGGTATAGCACCAGGCATCATATCTCAGGCCTTGATGGTACAGAGTTCCTGAGGGAAAGGTGGCAAAAGGTAAGTCTTTCATTTATAACAAGTCCCTCTTCGGATGGTCGGGATATGTCTCCTCTCCGCAGCCGCTGGTGTGTGGTATCAGGGCGCACAGGCTGTAATGCTGGGCGAGACCTCAGCTGTGCCCGATCTGCATGTGAAAATCTCTCTGACAGCGGCAATGTGGACGATCAAGTTCAGCCTCTTTATGTGCCGGCGGGCCCCCCAGTGCAGCGGTAGTTACGGGTCACTAATATCCCTGTGGGGCGGTGTGTTGCCCTGCTTGGAGGAGTGAGGATGCACGGGGTCCCGCATTCGGCCTCTGAGGGTACTGTCTCTGCGACGGTAGGCGGCATGCTAAGATGCAGGAGTACCCTAGTGTGTCTACTTTTCAAAAATATATGGTTTAATGGGGGTAAATTACATTGGCCAGCTTCAAAAATGTCCCAAATAGGACATGGGTGCATGATGACCAGCTGTGAAAATTCCAAGTTGGAAAACTGAAATGCGCACCCTCCAAATAAGGTATTTTAGCCCCCAGAGAACCCAACACACTTATACATGGGGGGTATCACTGTACTTAGGAGATGTTGCTGAACACATATTGGGGTGTTCTTTAGCAGTAACCCTTAAAGTTCTCAGTACATGTATTCTTAAATTGCTATGTGTGTCAAAAAAAATCAACATTTCTTAATAAAATCTTTTATTTGGCATAGATTGGTGGTACAATGGTTGCATGAAAAGAGCATGAAAAGAGTCAAAATACCCCAAGTTTAATACCTTAGGTTGTCTTATTTAAAAAAAAAATATACATGTGAAGGGTTATTCGGGGAATACTGACAGATATCAGTGTTACAATGTAACGTGTGTTCATTTTGAAAAAAAATGGTTTGGAAATAGCAAAAAGTCTACTTGTACTTATTGCCCTATAACTTGTAAAAAAAGAACATATTAACATTGCGTATTTCTAAACTCGGGACAAAATTTAGAAACTATTTGTAGATGCGTAACAGATTTTGGGGGTCACAGTTCGAAAAAGTGTGTTTTTTATAGTAAATTGGTATCTTTAAAAAGACCATTTAATAGCGAGAAAAACGGTATATGATATGTGTGGGTGCAGTAAATGTGTAAGAGGAAACTTACAGCTAAACACAAACACTGCAGAAATGTAAAAACAGCCCTGGTCCCAAACAGTAAGAAAATTGAAAAGCAGTCTGGTCACTAAGGGGTTAAAGAGAATTGGCTTACAGCATTCAAGAAACATCTCCACACTAAAAAAAACTTGTCAATTATCATTAAATGGGAACAACATTGTTTAAACATTGTGGTACTCAATGATCCTGTTAGATGTTTCCATGGTACCTGCAGGAAAAAGCTTTCAATCTAGTCCAAGAATTCATACAAAAATGGAGACTTCAAAGTAATAGCAAATAATTTAGTAAAATTATCACTGATTCATGGAAAAATATTGAACAAACACATGCTCTCAACTGCTGGTGCCTTTTGTGGTATCGAAACATGCTTTTGTCAACAGAAAAGTGTATACTTTTAGATTAGATTTAGATAGATTTTTTTTTTCTATGAATACCTGAAGTGGCCCTAGAATAGATCCCTGAAGGACTCCACTTACCACTTGTGTCCAATTTGAAAAATGTCTATTAGCGCCTTTTCTCAGCATTCTGTCTTTAAGCCAGTTTTCAACACAGGAACACACATTTTCATCTAAATCAAATTATTTTTACAGGATTAAATCACAAAACCCTGTATTGTAACTTAATGAGATTTGAATGACAAAATTAGGGCTAAAATAGCCAAGTTCCAACAGTGGATTACATTTTTTATACTGACACATCCGAGTTCAATATACTCTAAATATCAAGTGACCAACTATAAGATCCTCATGCAGGTATAACACACCTTAACAGACTTCATTGGGTCTTCCTGGTATTCCACCCTTTTTTGAAGAGCGTTAATGAGATCATGAACCCTTTGGCAGATGAAGTGATGACTTTCCACATGTTATTGAAACATGCCAAACTTCCATATCCAAGTATTAAAATATTTTCTCCAAATATTTCCTGAACATGACTAGGACAATGGTCCCTGTTCTATATATGCAACCCTTGAGACCCATACCCTTCGCAGTTGGCAACAGCAGATGGAAGAAATTAGGATCATTGAGGAGCAGACTGTGTGTTTCCAGGAGGATAGAATAGAGACATACTTAGAAACTTTGAGGACCTGACTATCCTATTTATCACAATGAGCAATCTCCATTGTTCATGCATTTAGCCTATGAATACCCCAAGCCTAAGATACTCTGGTTTTGGGCACTGAAATGGAAGGTGATGGAAATGACCTTATGATCCCCCCCATATGTCAGAGTTAATTCAACTTACATGAGTGCTGGTGCCATATTTGTGAAATTATGTTCCCAACCATTGTCTCTTGATTTATTATGACTACATTCTCTACTTTTCTACATATTCTTATTTGTATCCCTAAAATCAAAATAAAGATTGTAAAAAATAATAATAAAAATAGTCAAGCTGTCATTACAGCTGAGTCAGAGAAATTTTCCAAATGAGCTATTCTAGAATGGATTTTACAATTTGGATTGCAATTGGCTGCAATTTGGAGTTTAGTAAAATAGGCCTTTGAGTATAGTAGCCTTTTGAAAGGTTATATGTTATATGTTTTAAAATATATAAAATGTTTCATAAAATGCAATTGTTAGTGTCATATGATAAATTCTACTAATGATGTTGCTCAAAATTATATTATCTTTTAGTAACCCTTCAGTTATTTGTATGCTTTACTGGTACAATGTGATTTTTAATGGCAATTATGCTATTTCTGGGGAATAGGGGAGGGGAAAGGAAAGTGTCTAATTTTGCTTATTTTATGATGCTATACTTGGGAAAATTACTGATCTCAACCAGAATTATTTTTTATGCATTCGGGTGTTTTCTTTCTTTCTTTCTTTCTTTCTTTCTTTCTTTCTTTCTTTCTTTCTTTCTTTCTTTCTTTCTTTCTTTTCCCTCTCTCTCTTTGATCACTCTCCCGAATTAACAATTTTTATGTATATCTTGAAGAACTCATAACTATGGCCTTTTTCTGCCATAATAAAGGTTGTGCATTCTACCCAGGGTAACATTGTTTTTGAATGGGGGGGGGGGGAGAGGGGGGGGGGAAGAGCTTCAATCAGAATGGTAAATGCACATTTCACGCCAGAATTCTTAAAAAACTGTCTAGACCAGCAACTTCTAGCAATAAAACAAGAAATTCTCAGTAATAATGAGGAGTTAAAAAAGGAAATTAAAGAGATAGGCCTGAGGATTAACCAAGTCGAAAGAAAAATGGATCTAATTGACTCACTAATTAAAGATCAACAGCAGCAACAGGGAGAAATAAACCAGAAAATCCAACAGCTACAATTAAAGATAAATGATCTTGAAGACAGATCAAGACAAAATAACTTGAGATTAAGGAACATCCCGGAAAGTATCACACAGGAAAAAATAAAAGCATTCCTGGATTCATATTTTTTGGAGTTAGGTATCCAGAAGGATGATAATTATAAATTTCTAGAGAGATACCACAGAATTCCAAAACCTAAAAATCTCAAAATGGAAGCTCCCAGAGATATTATGGTCTGCTGTAACTCATACCTATTTAGAGAAGAAATAAGAAAAGCCTCAAAGCAAGGCAGTAAAAAAGAAGAATATGCGAGTATAAAAGTTCTTCCAGATTTATCATACGAAACGAGGAAGAAAAGGCGATTATTCGCTTCGGTTCTGGAGACATTAAGGAAAAATAATGTTAAACACTTTTGGGCTTTTCCAGCAAAACTAATCATCATATATGAAGCAAAAACTCTGGTGTTTGCCAACTCAGATCTAGCCAGGAAATGGCTACAGGAGGTCCATATGTAAATTTAATTGATAAGACTGGCCATTCCAGCGGGCCGATTAAGGGTTGAATAATTTTTATTTTTTTTTTATTTTATTTTTTTTGTGTTTGTTTTTCCTGATGTAATTACAATAACTAAATATACTATACTGTAAATGGCTGGCACGGCATTGGCCGGCTTAACTCACAGCTTATAAAGATGCTCCTTATAATAGGTGGTACATAGGAAATTGCAATATCTATACTATAAACTTCTCATGTTACAGGGGAACAGGTTAATGCATATATAAATTACACTTTTTTTTATGTTAATGGTAAAGCCAGGTGTATGGATTTTGTGACGTTGTATGGGGGGAAGGGGAGAAACTTTGGATCATCCCGGCTGACTTCGTTGGCATGGGGATGGCACGTGTGAGATTGAGGTGACCACACTTGGTGGCGTCTCCTCCCAGAGGAGAATGAGATCACGTATAGATAATGACACTTTTTGGTGTAATATGAATGGTTAAACTATAAGAATGGTTCGCATGATAGAACACTGGTTTAAAATAATCTATAAAGTATAAGTATTGAAATCACTAATATAAAGTTATTATGAGAGCAATAGAACTAATTACACTACAAATTGTCTTCATTAGTGGAGATTAGGAGAATGTATATATAAGTGTGCCTTTTTTTTTTTCTTTGTATTTTTCTTAGTGTATTTTTGGGTGTAAATCTAATGGTTAAATTAGCTATATGGTTCACACGATATGGTATAGACAACATTTTAGATTGCAAAGATAGATTCTAGTAATATAAAACTGTTATATAAGAAATTGAAATAACCACATTTAAAGGCACCTCTGGCTAGAGGGGATTAGGATAATACATATATAATGACACTTCTTGGTGTAATTTGAATAGTAAAATGGATTATAATGGATTACATGATATGTTTTTGGTATAGAATAATTCTTAGATCATAAGGATTGCTAGAATTAACACAATGTGTAACATAAGAAATTGAAATAGTTATATTGGAAGTAGCTTTCACAGTGGGGACTATGATATGTATATAGAAAAGGGTATTTTTTTTTTCTTTTCTTTCTTATATTGGGGATATTTAATAGCTAAATTGTTTATAATGGTCCGCACGATATGGCTTATTGATTATAGGGATTGACTTTATTAATGTAAAGCTGATATACAAGAAATTGAAATAATTACATAGGTTAGTGAGATCCAAGAAAATGTAAATATGAAATTTTCTCATTTTTTTCCCTTTTTTTTATTTTTTTTATTTTTTTATTTTTTTTATTTTTTCTTTCTTTCCCCCCCTCTCTTCCCTTCTTCTTCCTGTTGGGATTATATGGACTCCCGCAGCACTCTTGGGGAGGGCTTTCCTCATGCTCCCCCAATTAACTCCATATTTTTGTGGAGTTTTGGATGTATTCCCAGGGTTTTGGGACGCATTTTCTGTCTTCCACTAAGTGGGAGTGGAGACGGAACTTTTTACCAAGAATGTGGGTATGTTTGGACTCATGTTTGATTTACATGAGGTCATATGAATGTAATTGTTACGTGTTTTCTTCCCCTTCCTTTTTTTTCTCTTTTCTTTCCCCGCCGGGGGGTATGGTCCCGAGTCTTAAATGCTTAGACTATGGTTAAGTTTTTGACGGTGAATGTACAGGGTCTGAATAACCCAACTAAAAGAGCCATGGTGTTCCAATATATTAAAGAGGAAGGTGCAAAAGTTATATTACTCCAAGAAACTCACTGGTTAAAGAAAGATATAAAACGTTTTATCCCAAAAAAATTTAAAATCCAACTTTGCTCTTCATTGGAGGATAAAAAGAAATGTGGAGTAGCTTTATTAGCAACAGATGATTTAGATATTCAAGTTATATACCAGGATATAGATAAAAATGGCAGATTCATCTTAGCTATATGTAAAATACAAGATGAAGAATTCACTATTGTAAACATCTATGCTCCTAATACTAACCCAGTTCAGTTTATACAAATGGTTTTGAGTAAAGTAGAAAAAATTAAAAAGGGTAAGATTATTATAGGAGGAGATTTCAATTGCATTCTGGACGGAACGTTGGATAGGAACTCATTGATAGGGGTAATGCAAGATAAAAGGGGAAAGAAATCCTCAATGCAATTCTTAACTTTGATAAACAAGTATGAATTATTAGATCTTTGGAGGATAAATCACCCATCAGAAAAAGATTATACATGCTTCTCGAAAGCACATTGTACCTACTCTAGATTAGATTTGTTTCTGGGTTCTTTAGAGGTTTCATATAAGACTAAAAAGGTTTTGATTCAAGAAGTAACCTGGTCAGATCATAACCCAGTAATACTTGATTTCACTATTTCACCAGATATTAAAATTAGGAATAGTTGGAGACTTAATGAATCCCTCCTGAGGGAGGCCCAAGATATAGATACCATAAAAGAATTAACAAACCGTTTTTTCGAGGAGAATAAAAATAAAGGAACTTCAGACGCCATAGTTTGGTGTACATATAAGGCTGTGTTGAGGGGACATTTTATTAAATTAGGTACAATTAAGAAAAAACAAAAAGAAGCTTCCCTGACAGAACTATATGTGTCTCTTTATAAATTAACAAATCTTAACAAAAATAACCCAAATACAGAGATAAGTGAGAAAATAGGAATAATAAAAAATAAAATCAATAAAATTCTACTTTTACAAACCTCAAAAAAACTCGAATATTTAAAAATAAAATGGTACTATAAAGGAAACCGAGCAAATAAAATGCTCACAAACCGAGTTAAAGGTGCGAAATTAAATAAGTTAATACAAAAAATTATTACAGATGATGGCATCCAATTAACTCCTGAAAATATAGGTAAAGCATTTAATTCATTTTACCAAAAATTGTATAACTTACCTGATCACCCCTATAATCCAGAAACATATTTTCAAAATAAAACCCTAAAAAAATTATCAAGGGAACAATTGAATTCTATTAATGAACCCTTTTCAAAAATTGAAATAACAAATGCAATTGAGTCTTTAAAAAATAAATAAAACTCCGGGGCCGGACGGCTTTCCAAATATATTTTACCAACAGTTTAAGGACGTACTGGTAATACACCTTGAAGATCTTTTTAATAGTATAGTTCTAGAAAAAGATTTGCCTAACGAATTATTATACGCCAATATAATTCCCATACAAAAGCCAGATAAATCGACGGAATTGGAAGGGAATTATCGTCCTATATCCTTATTAAATTCTGATATAAAAATATACGCAAGTATTTTGGCAAAGAGACTACAAAGAGTCCTCCCGTCCATAATTCATGGAGACCAGGTTGGATTTATGAAGGATAGACAATCAAACAATAGTGTAAGGACAGTGATTGACATTTTGGAACACGTTCATGAATCAGGCATTCCATTGCTGGCCCTGTCATTGGACGCGGAGAAGGCCTTTGACAGGGTCAGATGGGACTTCCTTTGGGAGGCATTGAAGGCTTTTGGTTTTGAAGGCTGGATTCTGAGCGCTATTATGGCCTTGTATAGCTCCCCAATGGCAAAAACAATTGGCAGGGGTATAACTTCTGAGTGGTTTAACATAAGAAATGGGACAAGACAGGGGTGTCCCCTGTCCCCATTGCTATATTTGATATATATAGAACCCTTGATTTGTGACATCAGGTCTAATGAGAAAATAAAGGGAATAACAATAGGCCAAGAGGAATTTAAAACTTTACTTTATGCAGACGATGTGCTAATCACTGTATCAGACCCTATAATATCAACAGATGAACTGTTAAGGGTGATTTATGAATTTGGGCACTATTCCAACTTTAAGTTAAACGCAGATAAGACAACTATTCTTGCCAAAAATATAAAGAAGGAAGATAAAATACATATTAAAGCGAAATATAGTTTTGAATGGGCAAAAAAATGTATTATCTATCTAGTTATTAAGATTTCCAGTAATCCTTTTAGGATTTTGGAATACAATGTTTTACCTCTAATGATGCAAATTAATAAACAACTGAAGGACTTGAGAATAGCAGAGATATCATGGACAGGTAGAATTAACATTGTAAAGTCTTATTTGATCCCCAGATGGAGTTATATATTCCGTATGTTACCATTGAAAATGCCTAAACCATGGCTTATGATGATTCAATCTGCTTTAGATAAATTTATATGGCTGGGGAAAAAACCCAGGGTTAATAAAAAAAATTTGAATTTAAAGCCTAAGTTGGGAGGGATGGGAGTCCCTGATATTACGGACATATATGAAGCTTGTTCATTGGCGCATGTTATTTCCTCTATGAAAGAGAGCTCTAGGGGTGAATCATGGGAAAAAATTGAGGCTAGGAAAGCGGCAGTTCCGGATTTGACGACTTTATTTTGGAGGATAGTTAAATATGAGAGAGATGATATGGGTTTAATTTTAGCTAATTTACTGGGTCAATGGAGAATTTGGAAAAAAAGACTCAAAATTGAAGATAAAATTATTATAGATTTACCCCTGCATGTATTGTCCAATAATATTGAGGATTTAAATCTAGATCCATGGTTAAGCAAAGGTATTAATAGAATAGACCAGCTATTCCAACAGCAACAAATTAGACCTTTTGAGGAGATTAAACAAGTTTTTTCGCTTTCCTATAGAGAAAGTTTTGAGTATTTAAGGATAAAACATTTTCTAATGAGACATAGAATAACTGAGATTCCTGAGGAATTACAAACTTTCCTAAATTTGATAAACACCAGACATAACAAAAATTTAGTTTCCAAAAGCTTAAAAATTTCTAGTAAATATAAGTCAATCCCTGAATTCCCAGCCCTAAAAGCATGGGAAAGAGACTTACAAATTACAATTACGAGAGATGAATGGCTTAAGGCCAATAAAGCAGTAATGAAAGCCTCGCACTGCCTAAATCTAACGGAAAGTCATTATAAAGTTATCAATAGATGGCATTACGTCCCAGCTAAATTAACAAAAATATATCCAGGATCTCAATATTCCTGCTGGCGATGTGCCTCATTGAGAGCAGATTATGTTCATATATGGTGGTCATGCCCGATTATATCTCCATTATGGCAAAAGGTAGCGAAATTCTGCAGGGAAGCAATAGAGGTAGACCTTGATTATACCTGTAGTTCTATGATATTACATCTGGGCTGGCCTACAATTCCAAAGGATAAAAAAGAATTAATAATCCATATTCTCATAGAAACTAAAGCTACTCTTGCAAGATTCTGGAAAATTCCAGACTCCCCGATATGGGAGCCGATAAAACAGCAGGTCTTGAATAATTGTAAAATGGAAATAGGGATATTAAGGCAAGAACACTACTTTAATCCGTGCATTGAACAATGGCAGAAATGGATTATAAAACTAGATAGAAGAAATGAGTCTTAATTTACACTGGGATGTTTATGCTATGGAACTATGGTTGGGGGGTGAACCCTGGGCATTCACTTTCAGGATATCCGTGGTTATATGGAACCTGATTAGTAGATAGAATGATTGATGAGTGTTGCCTCTCGGGTTCTTAAGATTGACTCGGGACCAACCCTCGGCGAGAGTGTGTTTTTTTTTTTTTTTTTCCTATGTCTAGGTTTTGTTAACATAAGACTAGGGTAGATGGGAGTTTCAGGGCAATGCAGAAATATATAAGGAAGGGATTTAAAACTAAGAGGAATGAGTAAAGGGGTATTGAGGGAAAAAGGGAGAAGAGGAAGTAGGAAGGAAAGAGAAAAGAAAAGGAAAGGGCCCTTAGAACTTATTACATATATTTAACTTCATCCTCTTCGGAATGAAAATTGCCAAACTATGACTGAACTGTAACAATATTTATACATACCCTATGTCATTTTATTCTTAATGTGTAAATGTTGAATGTTTAATTTATGTTTTCGTATCTGTTTGTAATAATGTATGTAAAAAAAAAAAAAAGAAAGAAAAAAGGGGGGAGAAAAGAAGGGGAAACTTTTCAATAAAGATTATATATATTTTAAAGACAAGCTTTGAAGACCCCAGGATCTAGTAATGGATTAGGCACACTGATGTCTCACAGCAGGATGTTAGCTCGTGTAGCATTATCCACCAATACAAGAATGACTTATGATAGGGCTTTTCGTATCTTTGTTAAATTCACATCTGAATCATAATTTTTTTAGATGTCTTTATGTTAGAATCCATTATTGCTTTTTGCTTTATTAACCTTAAATCTCTCATAATACAATTAAACTATATCTTATAGGTGTACAACACCACACGCTGACCCTTGCGGCTATCTACATTACGTTCATGACATCATAACCAGTTAAGAATATACTGAAGGGCATACAGAAATTAGAACACTCATGTTCTACCAAACAACAACACATAGCTGGAGCTAACCTTCATTCTCTTTCAGATCTTTTAGACACTAACCCATTCAAATAATGCACAGGTATAGTCATCAAGTCAGACATTTTGTAAAACGTATTCACTGTCACCAAAATCTCAGATACGGTCAATTATCTCAAGATACGAGGTGTACAGCGAATTGATAACCACAATGTCCTCGCACTCTAGCACACCAAGACAAATTAGACTGTAAAACTCATTGTGTGCATATTGTAGTACATACCAAGACCAGTTTCTGAACTAAGACAAGTGTATCACGATTTTGCTATGCAAAGATTCTTGAAATAAATTCTATTGCATCTCAACTGATTTCTTTTTGGCCTTGTTATTTACAGGCCTACCTGGTTTTGGCACAGCCCAACCGACTTTCATATTTCCTCTACAAAAATAGCTTTTCTCTTGAACACAAATAAATATATATATATATATATATATATATATATATATATATATATAATAAACAATACAATATATATAATGTATTTTATTTATTTGGTTTCTAGGGAATAATATTTAGTAACTCTGATGTTCCTGTCAACTTTTGCAGATTGTGTCCAATCCCAAATCATAAATAGGTTCTTCCAGTTTTGAAAAAGCATGACTCACAGTAAAAAAAAAAAAAAAAGAATTGCAAAAATTTATGTGAAATCTAGAAAAATATGCATTTATGACAACCTCATATAATTATTAAAAATATAAATATATACTTTTTTTCTGCTCCTTCTTTATTCCCTCTATTGGTCACTTCTCATCTGTTTTCCCATCAATCAACTCTTTTTTCGGCCCCACGGTTGGAATAAAAAATTGCTAATCAAACAAATATGCTCAAGAAACATGCTCAGCCATTGTGCATTTCGTGTGATTCGGAATTTGAATGGTCACCCGATCGACCCAAACTTGAATATGATTTGAAGTTTGCAACAAAACAAATCTTCAAGTCTGCAGCCTAATATAACTTTATGTGGCAATTATGTATTTATCTTGAAGTAGCTATCTGTCTACGAACATTTTTTTTTCTACAGGCATTTCAATTTAAATGCAAATATAGAGTATTTTGCAACATAAATCTTTCCTACTCATACATTAAAATATTATGAATAAATCCCAAGTCATACCTTGATAAATACTGCCCAGAAGTGAGATTCATATTGTCTCGGTTCATGCAGTTTGTCGTGCTGGGAATTAGTGCAAGTTCTGGCTGGTCCATTGTAGCTGTTGCAACGGCTCTGGCAATAAGTTCCATTGCATCCTGTACATAGTGTTCAAAGAAAGACTCTCTGGTTTTTCCATGAGCTATGAGTCCCAATGGTAATCCTTCGGTTCTTAGCTCATCGACATGTTGTGAATCTCCCAAAATCCAATGGAATTCTGGCAGCACTATTCCAAATTGGGAAGCAATTTCAAAGATTCTTCTTGTGTCTTCCATGTCACATCCAAATATAACAATTGTGGTTGTGGTATCTTTTATGCTTTCTAAGTTCAGTTGCAGGTAGCTAATAATGTAATTATTTAGAGTAACATTTACAGTGATGTTTATAATTAATCCAAGGTGAAATCTAGAATTATTCTGAGTCAACGTTAGGAAATCTGTTATATTCCAGTCTTCTTGGCAAACCAGCAAACTATAATTATACCAGCTGTTCATGGTCAAGATGTGAAAGGTTACTTCAGCATTTGATGTTAGTGAATTTTCAAGACTGAGCTGTAGGTGAAGTGGATTCTGCATTAAAACAATAATATATATATACAAGTGTTAATGTCACATTGGTTTATTTTTAAAGCAACATAGAAACGTAGAAACATAGAATGTGACGGCAGATAAGAACCATTCGGCCCATCTTGTCTGCCCAATTTTCTAAATACTTTCATTAGTCCCTGACCTTATCTTATAGCTAGGATAGCCTTACGCCTATCACACGCATGCTTAAACTCCTTCACTGTGTTAACTTCTACCACTTCAGCTGGAAGGCTATTCCATGCAACCACTACCCTCTCAGTAAAGTAATACTTCCTGATATTATTTTTAAAACTTTGCCCCTCTAATTTAAGACTCTTACGCTATAATTTCATCAACAAGTAAGCATCATCATACGATCTGTTTGTTAAATTGGCACTTTCACTTATGGGGACTGTGCATCCCATGGCTGTGTCCAAAATGATGATTAAAGAGAAATATATTAAGCCTATGGTTAATATAAACTATATGGTGCCTCCATTATCTGCATGAGCATTGTGTTCAGAACCTGACAGATAAAATAACTAAGACCTATGTCTATTTCATGACCAATTCAGGGGTCTATGGAAGATCTTTCATTTATTTTCTCATACACTATTTACTATGTTTTATATAAGAAATAGAGAAAGATGCTTGTTGCTATGTGATTTTTAATTTTTTTTATTTTTGCCATTCTGCCTAAAAGATAAGCTTGTAGATAGCGCAGAGCAGTTGCTACTTTATCTTACTAAAATCCCAGTGTACTCTATATGAGATTTTTTTTAATAAAAATCTGTCTTTATGAAAACCTCCAAAGTGACACAGCTTATATTTTCAGTTTTGTTTTATATTCTTCCCTATAATTCATTTTTTACTGCAACATTTGAATTTCAAAAGAGAATTCCCAGTTTTTTACCTTTATGAAGTTTTATTGTCTTCACGTTGTGTCACAGTTGATTAAAGTTATTTTTCCAAGGTACAGAGATAGTATTAGAGGCATGGGTGCATTTACAATTTGGGTAACTAGGCAGACTGAAGGTGATAAATGTGTATTTAGATCATAGATAAATTATAGATAAACTTAGCCTTTGGCAGCTGCTTCACATAATTGATATCTTCCCACAAATATAGCCAGGATACCTACTCTCTTCTGAGGCCTCCGTTATAATTTTATCTATATATGTAGCATGGCTGAAGATGTCAATATGCTGCAAAAAATGTGTGTGTGTGTGTGCATGTGTGAGTGTTTGTGAAGATTTATTCAGATATAAGGCAAATAAAAGTAATTACATGATTTCATAATATATAATTTACTGAAGCACACTGTCTGTTGAAGACAGCAGAAATATGACAGTTTAAGGCTAATGTACAACTTCATGATACATATGTAATAATTGCATGTCAAAGTTACCAGTATATTTAGTTATGAAAAAATATATAAGTATAGCAGATGTTTAATATCTTCCTGTGTACTCCTCCCGCTGCAAGTTTTCATTCGCTGTACTGTGAAAACACACTTCAATAAATGATTGCTATAACAATATACAGATGGAAAAGATAACTTAAAATGATAAATGATTTCTCCATCATTAAGGTAAGCACTCACATAGGGTTTCAAAATAAACAAAAACAGCTTTATTTTAAGCAGACATTCATCAGCATACAATAACTATTACCTTGCCATTTTAAGAAAACCTTGGTAATAGGAGAGTAATGTTGACTGTAGATGTTTTATGTGTTTTAATTTATAATTTCTACAAATGTGTTCTGTCACTATTGATCAGGGCCGGTGCTAGGATTTTTAGTTACACAGGCGAAGATGCATTTTGGCGCCCCCAACCCTCATTAAAAAAAAAATGCATCTTCACCTGTGTGTCTTTCCTCCCAAGCCGCAGGCACACAGGCATCATTTTTCAGTCACACAGTCAAAGTCATACAGGTACACGGTCATACAAAGACAGAAATAATCATACAGAGACATACAGACACATACAGTCAGAGACATACAAGCAGAGATATACATGCATACAGAGACATGCAGGCATATAAAGACATACATGCATACAGAGGCATACCGTCATACAGACACATACATACAGACAGGCATACAGAAACATACATACAAAGATATTCAGGCACATACATACAGACATACAGGCATAAAGAAACATACATACAGAGACATACAGGCATGCAGACACATACACACATACATACAGGCATACAAAGACATACACACATACAGATACATGCATGCATACAGAGACATAACGTCATACAGACACATACATATAGACAGGCATACAGACACATACATACATACAGAGGCATACCGTCATACAGACACATACATACATACAGAGGCATACCGTCATACAGACACATACATACATACAGAAACATGCATACAAAGACATACAGGCATACAGAGACACACAGACACACACATACGTACATACAGAGACATAAAGGCATACAGTTACATACATGCATACAGAGACATATATACAGACATTCAGAGACAAACATACATCCAGTTACATACATGCATAGAGACATACAGAAACATACGTACAAGACATACAGGCATACAGACACATACATACATACAGAGGCATACCGTCATACAGATACATACATACAGACAGGCATACAGAAAAATACATACTCACACACACACACACACACACAAACTCACAGACACATACTCGAACACACACACACACACTGACAGACACATACTCACATGCACACACACACTGACAGACACACACACACACTCACACACACACACTGACAGACACACACACACACACTCACACACACACACACACACTGACAGACACACACAAACTCACAGACACACATACACACTGACATACACACTCACACTCACATGCCCACACACATACACACACAGTAATTAATAATCTAAATTACATTTAAATGTCCCACCCAGCCTCCCTACCTGGAGAACTGGCGTGGGTCTCTCATTGGTGGTCCAGTGGGGCTGCTGGGAGGCGTGCGGCTGAACTGAATTAGGAGGCAGCGAGGGAGCTCTGATCTCTCTGACCGGCTCCCTCGCAGGCTGTTTTCTGATGCCGCGGGAGCCGGAATATGACGTCATATTCCGGCTCCCGCGGCATCAGCAAAAGGCGAGCGAGGGAGCCGGTCAGAGAGATCAGAGCTCCCTCGCCGCCTCCTAATCCACTTCAGCGCCGCTCCGGGGATCCAGGAAGTGACCAGGCAGGAGGGAGCACTTCCCTCCTGCCGGTCACTGGAATTTTGCGCCCCCAGAGCCGGTGCGCCCTAAGGCGGCCGCCTCTGCCGCCTTATGGACGCGCCGGCCCTGCTATTGATATATTTTCAGACAGGAGTGTGCACCTAGCACCAAGACTGGGCCACTAAGTGCTAAACCCTCATTATTATTATTTTTATTATTATTAGTAGTAGTAGTAGTATTAGTATTATTTATCAGATTTTATGTATAATATAGGTGTAATTTCTGAGTGTATTATTCATATACATGTATATTAATATATGTTTAAATAGCACAAGCATAACAGTAATATTAATATTATAAACACATATTAATACACACAAACACACACACACACACATATATATATATATATATATATATATATATATATATATATATATATATATAGGTCTTGATAAAAGTCCATTATATGACTGAAACATTGAACTTGTATATACATATGCAAAGTCTCACTGACACAAAATAATGGCACACACACACACACATTCTCTCACTGATACGACAGTTACTTACACACACTCTCTAGCAGATAATGTAACTTACACATACACAAACACACTCACTGATATACACTCACACACACTCTCATTGACATATATACATATGTATTATTATATATTACTTTCACATACTTCAACTACTCTCTCGCAAACGCACACTTTCATACAATGACACTTAAACACACACCAATTTACCAGGAAAAGGATTCTAGTCCCTGGAGAGCAGGAGAGCCATGCACTATGAGCGCAAGCTCTTCTTGCTAACCTTTGGATTCTGGTCTCCTGTGTTTTAGGGCTTGGAGGTCCAACATGCATTAGGTGTTTAGCTTGTCCCTTTCCCCTGTTTGTTTTTGTGTCCCCGTGCCAAATAAACTGCATTTGGATTTTGAGTGCTTGTTAGCCTGTTTTTTGTGTTCATGTACCGGTATCCACTGCCTTCAGTTTTTTACTCACCCACTGTTACTCCCTGCACACCGAGAAGCTTACAGTCAGAGCCAGGCAATGTATTAATAAATGGCTGCTCTGCATTGTGGGCATTCAGCAGTGGTGATCACTGTGCAAGGGGTTAGTTTAGAGGCATCTATATTGGCCAGCCCCAGGGTATAGCGGCATACTAGTTCGGCCCTGCATGGGTTCCTCACCCAAATGGTTGGCCTACATGTGATCTAGAAGACAAGTGCCTATAGACAGTTTTACTCTGTCTACTATAAAATCCAGCCCTTTCAAATGCAGTGTTCTTGGGCTGCAAGATTAAACATAAAGTGACCTTATGGGGCCTCCACAGACCCAGAGGTTAGACACTGGCCCAGTAACCATACATTTGATTGGCTTCATTCACCAGTTGTAGGAATGAAGGGGAGGGGAGGGGGGGGGGAATTAAGGGATTAACACCCTGTGCAATATTACTCTTTTCTACACTGTATAGTTTTCTATCTGGGAGTTGTTGTTCAGCTTTTGGTTTTCTTCAACTCTTAGAAACCACAGATATCCTCATAAAACAAGGACTTGAAAGAATGTAGAATGCTGTCATCGAAAGTTTTGTTTAGATAGCACTCACTAAAAATGTTTGTGACAAGGTTAATCGCAATGCGGCAGAATCCATAGCAGCACAACTTAATGGCACAGCAACAATTACAAAACAAAATATCCAGCATTCACAATGTCCCAGGACAGCTCTTTCCTAGGAACCCACTATAAAGAGTTGTCATGGGACATCATGAATACCGGAATCTTTCTTCTGTACTTGCAGCTGTGCCAAAGTGTTTTTGAAATCTAATGACTGGCAGAGTCACTTCTTGATCTAAGCAAAGTTTGCTGCAGATGTTACAAAATCTGCAGGTTTACAGCAAATGCCAGAACTTCAAATGGAGTATCTTTTTTATTCTTTTTAGTATACTGTTTTTGCATACATTTTTAATGCATTAGTTATATAAAGCATTCATAGAAAGGATGGATCCATTCTAGTCCGTAATGTATCTTTAAGCATAACATGGATAAAATGTGGTGTGTATCAACTTGCCTCACATAGCAGGATAGAATTTTGTTATCATTAAACTGAGAGATGCCGCAGTTACCATATATCAAAAGAAGTGGTTTTACGCTGTGAGTAGCCTATCTATCAAAAATCCCTCTTTTAATTTAAACTTCAGTCAAGAAGACATTGGCCAGGATCCAAGAACAGTCACAATGAGTTCTATCCTGTGAGGATGGCTGCATGTTGTTCAGGAAAACACTATTATTAGGGCTCAGCAAAATAGTTTTCTTTTTAGCTTTTGTTCTAGACTGGTTTAGGTGTTTAATTATTGTGCATGACTAATCCTTTTAAAAGCCATTTAATGTGCCTGTTTATACAATTATGTTTTGGAAAGAAGAAATAACTTTTCAACAACATGTATAATGTCAGATATCAGATATTACTGCAGCTACTTCATATATATTCCTTTAGACCAGCGTTTCCCAATTGGTGTCCCGCGGAACCTTAGGGTTCCACGAGAACACAATTGGGGTTCCGCCAAAATTTGGAAAAACAAGAGGGAGCAGTGGACAGTGATCTCCCTGCTCAGCTTCCTCGCGCGCACAGCAGTAATGCGAGAGCCCGAATATGACGTGGCTCCGGCATCACTAAGGGAGCTGAGCAGGGAGATCACAGGGACTGCACGCTTAGCCCAACAGCCCCACTGAACCCCCTCCCCCCGTTAAAAAGGCACAGTTTTTTTTGTGTGTGCCGGTGTGTATCTGTGTGTCAAGGTATGTGTATCTGTGTTTGTATATGCCAGTATGTGTTTATGTGTGTGTGTGTATATGTATCTGACACACATATACACACACACCCACTGACACATAGTGGCACACAGATACACACATACATCATCTGAACAATGTTTTGAGGTGTGGTAACTGTAGTATAAGCTGAATAATTGACGACAGGCCGCATTATCACCTCGGTGTGCATTATTTTTCTAATAATTCAATGGCCTGTCGTCAATTATCCCTTACATATTTAATAGAATCTTGGTTACAATAATGATTTGGCAGTCCTAGTAGTCAGTAATATGTGCCACCAAGATGACATACACTTCCAAGTCTTAAGTATGTGAGAGAGATACAGCCATTTTACGTCACAGTATAGCATTTTACTAGTTTAGTTTAGTTTAGTGATCTTTGAACTTATTTACTAGAATCATAAATATTGCACAGGTATCTAATTACAATGTAAATTAATGCAAATGTTTCTATTATGCTCTTTTGAAAATGCACTTTTGCAGAATGCTACACTCTTATCTCATTAACAGGCAGCTCACACCATATGTTATAATGGAAATCAGCAAACAGCACAATGTGTTAATGAGAAGCAAGGTGACAGTTTAAAATAAAGACCACTTACTACACTGGGTACATGGCTGTGCCATTTATCATCTGCTGCTGTGTGTTTACATATGTCAGCACTATCCATGCACACCACAGTCGCATACTGCATTTGGAAAGATTACACACCATGTTTCTCTTTGCAAAACATATACATGCATTTTAAAGTAATAAAATAGCATGTGCAATTGTGTATATAAGTATAATGTAAAAGTATAATGTAAATGTAAAAGACTAACAAATAAGGAATTAGGAATGAATGGATCTGTTATCTATCTATCTACATACCTACCTATCTATCTATCTGCATTCGCATATTAATGCCCAGAGAGAAGAGAATTATTTAAAATCATCATTCCCCAGATGTATAATTAATTATTTTAATTACATGCACCCTTAATCTTTGTCACAAACTACAACATTACTTTAATTCTCTGAATTAAATGAACATTTGTGAGTGTCAAAAACAAAAATAAGTGACTATGAGAGGGGTGGAAAGTGGAATCAGGAGCTTATTAGTGGACCTCACAACACCACTATATAAAAGCAAAAACACACACATATACAAAGTATAAGACAAAGTAAGCTCCACAATACAGACTAACACGTGAAGTACCACCTGATAATAAGGGTAAATCTGGGTACTGATCTAAAGACAGTATTTGGTGTAATACAGTATGGATAACGGGGGGAGAGGGGAAGTGAGAGCACTCACAAGACGTATAGAAAAGCAGAATTGTCTCCCCTCAAAAGGGTAAGGTTCCTTCAGTGTGTGCTTCAGTATGTGGCTGTAGATCATAAAAAATGAGAGAAATCAAGGGTACCTGTGATAAAGGCAACCAGTTGGTGCTGAAACATTGGGGGAGTTGGTGACCAGTGTTTCTGCCTTGGGGCTTGAAAGATTTTTTGGTATAGTACTATTGTATTACTGTTTGCCTCTATTTCTGTTACTTTGTTTATTATTGTTTTTTGTTTGTTATTGTGTTTTTTTTCTACTGATTAACCCCTTCAGGACGGGTGACGGACGAGGTCCGTCATCCTGGGGATACCCTTAACGACGGGTGACGGACCTCGTCCGTCACGCGGTAAAATTAACCCCAGATCGCCGCGATTGTGTTGATCCTGCCCCCTGTGTAAAAAAAGTAAAGTTTTAATAAAATCCCACCCCCCTTTACCCATTTTAATAAAAAATTAACCTCTTCCCTGCCAATTGATCACTGACTACAGTGATCAATTGGCAGGGATTACATTTTACTGTCATCTGATTTTATTTTTTAACCCCTGAGGGTTAATTATTATTTTTTTAACCCTCAGGGGTTAAATTTATTTTATTAATTAAATTAAATATTTTAAAATTATATATTTAGCTAACTGGGGTGGGTGGAAGTTAGTGGGAAATGTGGGGATTTTGAGTTAGGCTAACTAGGGGTTAACGTTAAAAAAAGTTTTAAAATAAGCTTTAAAAAGTTAAAAATGACTTTTAAAAAAAAAGTTTTAATAACGTTTAAGTAAAAAATAGAAGACACCCGCCTTAACCCACTCCAAATAAAAATTAACCCCTTCTCTGCCAGTCGATCACTGACTACAGTGATCAAAATACAGATCACAGTATTATACTGTGATCTAATTTGTTTTAACCCCTGAGGATTAACTTTTATTTATTTATTAACTCTCAGGGGTTCAATTTATTTAATTAATTAATTTAAATATTTTATAATTATATATTTTGCTAGCTGGGGTGGGTGGGAGTTATGGGCAAATGGGAAATTTACAGTTAGTGCTGCTTACTGCTAGGTAGGGGTTAACGGTAAAAAAAAAAGCTTAGGAAAATGTTAAATCTGTAAAAAAAAAAAGTTTTAAGAAAGTTTAGAAAGTTTAAAAAAAATAACAAGCAAAACAAAAGTTTACAAACTAGTTTTAAAAAGTTAAAAAAGTTTAAAAAAGTAAAAAATACATTAAAAAATACTCATTACCACTACACCTGGAACGAACTAGAGAAAAAATGATCCCACGCTAAGGTTCAAAATATGCCTTTTGAATTACCCCAGGGTGTATTCTTCAATAAATAGTATGTGTTTGGGGGGAAGTTTCAATAACCAACCATCTAAACTACTCCTAAATGGAACATGGACACAGCGTAAAACTTCAAAGCTAGAAAAAAACTGAATGGCTGTGTCTCAAATGTGCCCCTTCAACATTCCTATATACCTGGCAAAGGTACATACGGGGGTATTGCTGTACTCAGACAACATAGCTGAGCAACATATGAAGTATTATACAGTCATAGCACACATAAGGTTTGCAAAATATACTGCGCAAACTCCCTTTGTGTGTCAAAAAGGCAGAAAAAATGCTTATTACCACTACACTTTGTACAAGCTAGCGGAAAAATGATCCCATGCTAAGGTTCAAAATATGCCTTTTGAAATACCCTGGGGTGTCATATTTAAGAAATGGTATAGCTTTATGGGGTATTTGGTTTATATAGCCTGGTAAAATACTCTAAAATGGTACATGGGCAGAGCGCAAAAAATTAAAGTTTGAAAAAAACTGGAATGGCTATGTCCCAAATGTGCCCCTCCAATGTCCACATATACCTGGCAAATGTACATACGGGGGTATTGCTGTACTCAACCAACATAGCTGAGCAACATACAAAGTATTTTACAGTCGTAGCACACATAAGGTTTGCAAAATATACTGTGCAAACTCACTTTATGTGTCAAAAAGGCAGAAAAAACGTTTATTACCACTACACTTGGTACAAGCTAGCGGAAACATTATCCCACGCTAAGGTTCAAAATATGCCTTTTGAAATACCCTGGGATGTCTTCTTTAAGAAATGGTATGGCTTTATGGTGTATTTGGATTATATAGCCTGGTAAAATACTCTAAAATGGGACATGGGCAGAGCGCAAAAATTTAGTTTGAAAAAAACTGGAATGGCTATGTCCCAAATGTGCCCCTCCACAAAAAAAAAACGTATATAATATGTGTCGTGCAATAAACGAGAGAGATGCAAATTGCAGTTGAACACAAACAGCAAGAAAATGCAAAATTTGCTTGTGTCATTAAGCGTAAGACAAGCTTCTGAAGCTGTGTCCTTAAGTGGTTAAAGTCTTATTGTACTTAATGATTGAAGTTGTTATAGTGTGCATTCTATATTATATATGGTCTCCAGAAAATCTATACACATACGTACAATGTGTGTATGGCACTGCAATAGTTAATTAGTTTACATATTTTTCTGGTGTTGCCTAGCAAACCTTGTAAATATAAAAAAAATAGAAAAATAATCTGTTAAAGTTGACTACAATATAATATTTAAATAACTAAATCTACAAAATACATGTAAAAAAAACAAAAAAACAAAACTTGAGCTCCTATTATGCATACCAATGAGACACAAGTAACCCTACTAGAAAAATATGCAAATCATTCAATACAATTAAGACCTCAATATGATTATATGGTACTGTCCCTTTAAGCAGTATTTCATAATTGGTGTATTCAATAATAAAGATTCAAGAAAACATACATATATACAGCCTTAAACATATGTGTTCCATTGTGGTTACGTTGCATTGCAAGTGTTTGCCCATGCAATTTATCACTATAGCTGTGACAATAACTCCCTCCAAGGTCCCAATACCATGGATCATTGACTGCAAGCATGAAGAAATTGGTAACTATTGTTTTTTTACTCTCCACATGATTTACTTAATGAACATGAAATGTACATTTAAATATATGTTTTTTGCAATGCCTCAATACAAATAGGCTTTTAAATGCTATTTGCTTTATTGGTTACAATCTCTGACAAATATATGACAAACTCTGTATAGGGAAATGTACTTTATAATAAACTCAGGGACCTCTCTACAATTGGAAAGAAGACATTTTACTATACCATAAGATGACAGAAAAATAGATGTGCACAATAGGCTAGATCTTTGTTTTCTCGTAGTAATTGTAAATTAAGTTATGCTGATAGTTTCTGACTGTATAAAAGTTAAAATAAGAAATAGATACTTTTCTTGCTGAAGTTTCTCCCAATGCCTCTATTTAAATGACTCATAATAACACAAAAGTAATAAGATAAAATAGCCCTAGCCAGCGCAGTGCCAGTATGCCCAATGCTAGTTATGTCCCGAATTGTTCGCTGGCGAATAGTTCCCGGCGAACATCGCTTGTTCACGTTCGCCACGGATGGTGAACACATGCGCTATTCGGTCCGCCCCCTATTCGTCATCATTGAGTAAACTTTGACCCTGTACCTCACAGTCAGCAGACACATTCCAGTCAATCAGCAGAGACCCTCCCTCCCAGACCCTCCCACCTCCTGGACAGCATCCATTTTACATTCATTGTGAAGCTGCATTCTTAGTGAGAGGAGGGACAGTGTAGCTGCTGCTGATTTGATAGGGAAATGGATAGCTAGGCTAGTGTATTCAGTGTCCACTACAGTCCTGAAGGACTCATCTGATCTCTGCTGTAAGTACAGCACCCCAAAAAGCCCTTTTTAGGGCTAGAACATCAGTCTGCTTTTTTTTTCTGTGTAATGTAATTGCAGTTGCCTGCCTGCCTGTGTGTCAGGCTCACAGCATATACTGTGCCCACTTGCCCAGTGCCACCACTCACTCACTGGTGTCACAATAGCTTGCATTTGAAAAAAAAAACTTAGAATTTATGGGAAAAAAAACCACAAAAAAAAACCACAAAGTGATATATAGAAAAGGAGTGTCAGATGTATTAGATAGCCTCATGTGAAAGAGCTGCGACTCGAGACTCAAGACTTTTTTTTTTTATTGTGCGGAAAAGTGTATACCCCCTACCCCCTTCCTCCCTTCCTTCTGTACCCTTCCCCATCACCCATGTTTATGCACATACAACAAAATAAACAAAATTTAAATCTGAAAAAAAAAACTTTTTGGACTGTAATATAATAGCAGTCAGTTTCCTTCACTAGTGTGCGTTTCAGGGCCTGCCCAGTGCCACCACCACTCATATCTGGTGTCACAATATCTTGCATTTAAAAAAAACTAAACTATTTTGACTGTAATATAATGGCAGTCAGTTTCCGTCACGTGTGTGAAGGAAATAGATTGATCACATGATCGCACATCACAAACGCCTATGGGATCAACACATGAGTACAAGCAGAACACAAACTCAAAGCCGCCATCCTCATCCTGGTCCAGCATCTTCAGCCACGTTAACCACTGCTGTCCTCCTTGCCCCCTCTCAACCACCCGCCCCTCTGTCTCTCACCTTGAGCAGTTCCTGCTCATCTGCCCACAGTCAGGTGTCTGTCAAGTACATGTTTGAGCGTAAGAAGCCAATGTCACAAAGTCACCCCCTTGCCCGGCGTCTGACAGCTGGCTTGACTGAACTCTTAGCCTGCCAGCTTTTACCATACAAGCTGGTGGAGTCTGAGGCGTTCCAAAAATTTGCAGCTATTGGGACACCGCAGTGGAAGGTACCCGGACGAAATTTCTTTGCACAAAAGGCAATCCCCAACCTGTAATCGATTGTGCAAAAGGAAGTAATGGCATGTCTGGCACACAGTGTTGGGGCAAGGGTCCACCTGACCACTGATACCTGGTCTGCAAAGCATGGTCAGGGCAGGTATAACACCTACACTGCGCATTGGGTAAACCTGCTGACAGCTGCCAAGCATGGAATGCGTGGCCCTGCAGAGGAGTTGGTGACACCGCCACGACTTGCAAGCAGGCCTGCTGCCACATCCTCTACTCCTCCTACTCCATCCTCTTCCATAACCTCCTCGGCTGAGTCCTCTTCTGCTGCTGCGTCTTGCTCCACATCAACGGCAACCCCCCAGCTCCCCAGGTACTGTTCCACATCCTGGATATGGCAGTGTCACTTGCCTGAAAGCAGAGAGTCACCCCGGACCAGCACTCCTGTCCGCCCTGAACGCACAGGTGGGTCAGTGGCTGACTCCGCACCAACTGGAGATCGGCAAAGTGGTTTGTGATGACGGAAGAAATTTGTTGGCGGCATTGCATTTGGGCAAGTTGACACACGTGCCGTGCATGGCACATGTGTGTAATCTGATCGCAAAACGCTTTGTGCATAAGTACCCAGGCTTAAAGGACGTCCTTAAGCAGGCCAGGAAGGTGTGTGGCCATTTCAGGCGTTCCTACATGGCCATGGCGCACTTTTCCGATATCCAGCGGCGAAACAACATGCCAGTGAGGCGCTTGATTTGCGACAGCCCGACACGTTGGAATTCAACATTCCTAATGTTCAACCGCCTGCTCCACCAAGAAAAAGCCGTTAACGAGTATTTGTATGACCGGGGTGCTAGGACAGCCTCTGCGGAGCTGGGATTTTTTTTGCCACGTTACTGGACGCTCATGCACAATGCCTGTAGGCTCATGCGTCCTTTTGAGGAGATGACAAACCTAGTCAGTCGCACCGAAGGCACCATCAGCGACATCATACCATTTGTTTTCTTCCTGGAGGGTGCCCTGTGAAGAGTGCTGGATCAGGCTGTAGATGAGCGTGAAGAGGAAGAGTTGTGGTCACCATCACCACCAGAAACAGCCTTATCTGCATCGCTTGCTGGACCTGCGGCAACGCTGGAAGAGGATTGTGAGGAAGAGGAGTCAGAGGAGGAATGTGGCTTTGAGGAGGAGGAGGAAGACCAACCACAACAGGCATCCCAGGGTGCTCGTTGTCACCTATCTGGTACCTGTGGTGTTGTATGTGGCTGGGGGGAAGAACATACCTTCAGAGAGATCACTGAGGACAGCTGCCAAGCATGCTGTCGTGCCTGTTGAGGGACCCTCGTATAAAAAGGCTGAAGGAGAACGACCTGTACTGGGTGTCCACGCTACTAGACCCCCGGTATAAGCAGAAAGTGCCTGAAATGTTACCGAATTACGGCAAGTCGGAAAGGATGTAGCAGTTCCAAAATCAATTAAAAAGTATGCTTTACACAGCGTATAAGGGTGATGTCACAGCACAATGGGAATCTAACAGGGGAAGAGGTGAAAGTAATCCTCCTCCACCCACGACCACGCCGGCAAGGACAGGACGCTTTACAGATGCGTTGTTGAAGGAGGACATGCAGAGCTTTTTAAGTCCTACGCTTCGCCACAGCCCTTCGGGGTCCACCCTCAGAGAACGACTCGACCATCAGGTAGCAGACTACCTGGCCTTAACTGCAGATATCGACACTCTGAGGAGCGATGAACCCCTTGACTACTGGGTGTGCAGGCTTGACCTGTGGCCTGAGCTATCCCAATTTGCGATAGAACTTCTGGCCTGCCCCGCTTCAAGTGTCCTGTCAGAAAGGACCTTCAGTGCAGCAGGAGGTATTGTCACTGAGAAGAGAAGTCGCCTAGGTCAAAAAAGTCTAGATTACCTCACCTTTATTAAGAATGAGGGATGGATCCCGAAGGGACTGACAGTGGGCGATACATTCGACTAAAAAAGGCCTGATGAGGGGGACGTAACAGGGTGTCGCGGCTGCCAGCCCGCCGCGTGATATTTAAATCCCTAGCTCACCCCAGTACCTTGCCCTGTCATGGTTTCCTGTTCCTGGTTTCCTGAGAGTGCTTTATCATTGTGAATCTGATTTCCTGGTATCCTGATCTTGGCTTTTCCCTGGTTATTCTGAATTCTGGTTTCCCTGACTTGGCTTGTGTAAACAGTATTGTGTATTTTCTGGCTTCCTTGACTTCGGCTTTCCCTTTGACCATTCTCTGTCTCTAGCGTATTAGTCCGGCCATTCTAAGGTCCGGTTTACGCACTGTCCTTTTATTTTCCTTTTCTTGCCTATGTATATGTTTACATAGTTTCTGCGTGCTGGACCACACTAGTAGTCGTGACATTGGGATTAAACTGATAAGAATAGTACTACTTAACACACCACTCCTATCTGGTGGCACATTAGATTGCACGCGCAGTGCCCCAAATTTGAAGTAGGAGGACCGACCAAGCATCTTTTTCCATCTCTCGGTTCCTAAAATCGATGCCATATATACACGTCCCCTGATAGGGGACGTAACAGGGATTAAACTGATAAGAATAGTACTACTTAACACACCACTCCTATCTGGTGGCACATTAGATTGCATGCGCAGTGCCCCAAATTTGAAGTAGGAGGACCGACCAAGCATCTTTTTCCATCTCCCGGTTCCTAAAATAGATGCCTTATTCACACGTCCCCTGATAGGGGACGTAACAGGGATTAAACTGATAGGAATAGTACTACTTAACACACCTTATAATAACGCAGAGAGAGGCAACGCAGAGAGAGGAGTCTGAAGAAGAGGAGTCAGAGGAGGAAGGTGGCTTTGAGGAGGTGGAAGACCAAACACAGCAGGCGTCCCAGGGGGCTTGTTGTCACCTTTCGGGTCGACGCTTGGTGTTGTACGTGGCTGGGTGGAGGAAGAGAGACCTTCAATGACATCAGTGAGGACAAGGAACGGGACATGGCTAGCTTGGTATCCAACCTTGTGCAAATGGGTAGTTTGCGGTTGTGCAAATGGACTGTTTGCGGTTGTTTGCGGTGCATTAAACGGGGAGTTTGGTCTGTCACTGTGAAGCGGGCGTAACCCTTATACTACCTGATCGATACAACATCATACCTGATGTTTTAAAGCACGTTATTCCAAACAATTTAGGAATGTTAGGTGATTTATGCCCTTTATGGATTAAAACCAGTCTCTGCATCAACTATGCAATTTTCCATGGGAGTTTTGCCATGGATCCCCCTCAGGCATGCCACAGTCCAGGTGTTAGTCCCCTTGAAACAACTTTTCCATCACTATTGTGGCCAGAAAGAGTCCCTGTGGGTTTTAAAATTCGCCTGCCTATTGAAGTCTATGGCGGTTCGCCCGGTTCGCCCGTTCACAAACATTTGCGGAAGTTCGCGTTCGCCGTTCGCGAACAGAACATTTTATGTTCGCGACATCACTACCCAATGCCTTATCAGACATGTTTACACTGTGCTGAGATCACTAGCACTATGCAATTGCAAAGTTTAGCTCAGCACCAGTCACTAATGGCCTGACCAATTTTTGTCAAAAGTGGTATCTCTGTCATGACCCCATCCTAATTTCATACCTTCCGTGTTGGGAGGCATACGTGGGTGGCATCCTCCCTCATATGGGGGATTTAAGTTATATGTCTCAAAATTGGTTACATTCCTTTTGTTTTTTATTATTTTTTTTTATTAATTTTAGCATTTACAAAGAATCAACGTAAGAAAAAGAAAAAGTACAATGTTCAACTTAGTTAACCAGGCACACTGGTGAAACCTAAATTTATTAGAAGAGCATGCCCGAAGACCCCTGTCATTATATCAGTGTAACACATTTAAAACATGGTAACTTTATTGTCTGTTGACAGTACCACACCCCTGTTGCAGAAATTATCTAAGAAAGCAAATAATACAGATGCAACCACAGAAGCCATATTATTTTGCTATGCTGGAAATGAGAGCTATATACAGTAAAGAAAGTTTCACCTTCTAGACTTCTTGATTTGCTACTGATTTATAATTTATTTACATACCTCATTGTGGACACATATTCCATCTCAAAATACTGCGCTATATAAACATAATGTGAGACTGTGTAACTGAGTGGGTATTCTTTGTAAAGAGTAGGGCTTGGTTTATCATGTTGTAACATTATTTGAATCTTTAAAAACAAGGATTTCTAACATTTCTATAAAAGTTGCATAACTGCTGTTTACAAACATTAAATCATTAAAACAATTAAATAATATTACACAATGAGCCTTTTGGGAGAAAGGAATGTGTTAAAATAGAAGGGTGCACTCAGGTCTCTTCCATGTATAAACAAATAGTGATTTATTCCAAAGTTTTTACATTAGCCAAAAAAATGCTCGATCGATGCTTTGACCCTTACAGTTTATAGATATTGCTTGCCTTGGTGCAGTCCCACGTTATATGTCGATTAGGTAAAGAAGGGTGCACTCACAGGTCTCTTCTGTGTATAAACAAATAGTGATTGATACGTTTCGACCCCTCATGGTCTTTCTCAAGATCAAAATACCTAGTGACAGTGAAGATTTAAATAAGAAAATGTAAAGTGTACTCACCAATGAAGTGTGCAATTGTCCCATACTGATCGATGTACAACCCGGAAGTGTGCCTGTAAGGTCACATGACATGATGAGGATAACATGAGATGACGTGATAGCGTGATTACCAAGCAACCCATGAATCGTGCGTCCCAATGAAATGAAATCAGAGTTAGTACTATTCATGAAGGGCATAAATATATGGTAGAATGTAAAGAAAAAGGGTCTATTAAGAAGCTGGCCAGGAGACACGATATAAAGGGAAAGAAGGTTGAAAAAAATAACAGTGAACTGGGTGTGTGTATGTACATGTGAAAGTGCAAACATGCCAAGACATGGTAAAAAAAAAACAGTGATGTGATCAACTATTATTGCGAACAATATTCTATTAATTCTAATCATAATAGTTTGAATATCTTGTAAATGTATTCATAGCACGAAAACAAAATCATCGTGGATCATAAAAAACTTCTGATACATGAGATTACATCAATAGGGTCAAATACAAATCATGCGTAGCTAGCTACTGAGAAGTCAATCAGTCAATCAATATATGATATGCTCATTCAGTCCCTTAGGGGCCACTGTGTCCAGTTGGAAAGTCCAGTATGCTTCTCATTGTAATAGAGCCTTGGATCTATCACCTTACTGATGAAGTGGAGGAATGTGGTCTATTGCCATGAATCTGAGCGTAGGGAGTCAGTTTTTGCATAGCAAGATAGTGTTTTGCCACTGGTTTGTCTGTACATTGGTCTCTGAATGCAGTGGTGATGGCTGACCGATGTCCTCTTATTCGTTCACGGAGGTTGAGATCTGTTTTTCCTACATAGGATAATCCGCAATGGCAGGTAATTAAGTAGATCACATGGTCTGTAGTACATGTGATGTATTGAGGTATCTTAATTCTTTCTCCACTGTGTGGATGTGCAAACGTGGTACCACTGGACATGTGGCTACAGGTCACACATCCGCTGCACTTTTAACATCCGTTCTTCTTGGTAATAGTTTGTCTTATGTAGCAATGCAGGGGGTCATCCCGTACAAGGAGATCTTTTAGATTTTTGTTTCTACGATAAGTTATAACTGTTTTTTCTTGTAATATTTTCAGCAGTGTCTTGTCTGCCTGTAATAATCCCCAATGTTTGTTAATAGCGTCTTTGAATTTGGCTGTGTCTGTGTGGAAGACCAGTCGTAAGTAAATCTTTGGATTCCCTTTGTTCCTTGGGGATTTTATCCCATTTGTTTCAAATTGCCATAACTCCATTGCTTTGTTTTTAGCAATTGTCAGCATCCTTAAAAAAAAACCAAATACAAATGCAAAAAAAAAAAATGTTCCCTCATCTCCGGAAATTGGAACTCTATAGTATCTGGTTCACTATTATATCTCAATATTCTCAAAAATTGAGAGATTTGTAAGGAGTTTTTTTTTTTTTTTTTGTCTTTATAAATTCTTTATTTTCAAAGTTTTAAGTCTTTCAAACGTATGTGAGGGATACAGAATGTAAAAGAGGGGTGGGGTACAAATACGAGTCTTTCAATACAGTGAGTCAATCAATGTTTCTCATGTATGAGGTCACATAGGCTGGAATATCGTTACTATAAATGCTAATTGTTGCGGTCAGTCGTCGTTCCCGTTCCCAAAAATATGGGTCGGTAGGTGTTCCAAGTAGGGGAGTTTCAGTTTTGACAGCACTATGCGGCCTTGTGGTGTGTATTTCCAGAGGGGTACTGAGATGGGTTGGGTTTGTGGAGGGGGGGAGGGGTGAGGTACATCTCTATAAGTCAAATGAGATCTTAGTGTTCTTCTAGGAACTATGCTCGTGCGGTGTTGTGAGGAGTTAGGCCATGTCGAGTGGGGAGTGGGTCGCACGTGCTAGTGTGCGCCATTGGTGGTCAGTGGTCAAGGGATGTATTTTGGAGGATGTGGGCCTGATGATTAGATCCGGGGGGAGGGGGGTATGGGGTATGGGGGTGTGGGTTCCCTGCGGGGTCCCCGTGTTGGGTGGGTGAAGTTGTCGGGGTCGTGTTGTTGGAGTGTGAATAAGTGCGATTGCACGGGTAGAAGACTGAGGTGTATTCAAGGTCATTTTATCTATTCCCCGGGTAGGTTCAGTGTCATGGGCTTACCCTAGTTGAGTGATTCGGGGTCGAGGGATAGTCCATGTTATGGTGGCAAAGTGGGTGGAGACCTCTGGGGAGTGGTCTGAGGTGATCTAGTGGGTGTGTGCGGGGTGGTGAGAGGTTTGGGAATTAGGGTAGGTCCGGGCAGTGGTCTTCGGAGCAGGTAGTGGGGGAGGGGTGCTGGGGTAGCCGGCCTTTATGGGCAGGGATGAGTCAGCCTATATATGACCCAGGGGTCCCAAACTTTGTTGTGGTGGTGGGTTGTGTCATGGAGTAAGGCTGAGAGCTTGTCCATTTCCCTGGCTTCCTCTATTTTTTTGAGTGCAGTGTCTAGGGTGGGTATGTTTTTGTTGCCCCATTGTTCGGCTATAGTGCGCCTCGTGGCCAGAGCTATTTTGGCGAGCAGTTTATTCTGTGACCTAAATAGGGGGGCGTGGGGTTTAGACAATAACCAGATCCACGGGTCGAGAGGGATCTTTGTATGTAGGAGGGCTGATGCCAGGTCCGCTACCCCTAACCAAATCTGCGCTATGCGTGGGCAGTGCCACCAGGCATGGATATAGGTACCCTGTGCCCCACATCCTTTCCAACATTCGTCTGTAGTCGAGCATTTCATTTGCTTCATCCGCAGGGGCGTCAGGTACCAACGGAGTAGTGTTTTGTAGGCCTGTTCCCTATGGTTGACGCAAATGGTAAGGGATGCTGTCGCTTCCCAGATATCAGACCAGTCCGAAGGGTCGCTGGGGGGGCCAATGTCTCTTTCCCAAGTTTTGGTGTCAGCTAGTGCATCTGTTGAGGAGGAGGAGTTAAGTTGGGTGTAAATAGAGGAGATTTGCCCTTTGCGTATCGGGGTGCGTATGCATTCTCGTTCGAATTGGGTCAGGGTAGCGGTTGCCGTGGCGGAGTGTTGGGGATTCTGTAGGAAGCTACGGATCTGGAGAAATCTGAAGTGGTCTGAGGTGTTTAGCGGTGTGTTTCTGGGTAGGTCCGGGAAGTGGAGCATCTGATTGGATCGGAAGAAGTGGAAGAAGCGGTAGAGTTTGTTGTCCTCGAAATGTGCAAAATCTCGAGGGGTCATTCCTGGAGGGAACTGTTTGTTTCTTAAGAGTGGGGTCAAGGGGGAGGGGGAGTTGACCAAGTGGGAGTGCTGTATGATTTTGTCCCATATCTGGAATGAGGTGCGTAGGGCTGGGGATGTTTGTGGAGTGGCGGGTCTGGAGTGTTTGGGTACCCAAAAGAGGAGTGAAGGGTGATCACCACCCATGAGGTCGTGCTCGAGGTCTACCCACAGTTTAAGACCTGGGGGGGCGTGTAGTTGTTGTATTTGTGATATCTGTGCAGCTTGGAAGTAAGTTAAGAAATTGGGGAGTCCCAGACCCCCAGTTTTCGTGGTTTTATACATCGTGGTTCTTTTTATCCTGGGTCGCTTTTTAGACCAAATGAAGTTGTCTATTTTTGTTTGAAGAGTCTTGAAGTCTCTCCGGGATATCGGGATGGGTAAGGTTTGGAATAGGTACAAGAATCTGGGAAGTAAATTCATTTTAATGGAGGCAATCCTGCCCATCCACGAGATTGGCATGGTGGTCCAGGTGAGGAGGTCTGTATGGGCCTGTCAAATTAGGGGGGGGTAGTTGAGTGTGTATGTGTATTCTGGGTTGGCCGGTAGGAGGATGCCAAGGTACGGGATACTAGTCGTGTTATATTTAAATGGGTGTGAGTGGCGGAGGCTTTTTAGGTCGCGTTCTGGGATCCCCAGTGGGAGTGTCTCCGTTTTATCTAGGTTCAATTTATATCCTGAGAGTGCCGCGTATTCGTTCAAGAGAGTCAGTAGGGGAGGGATGGATTGGGTTGTGTTCGCGAGTGTGAGGAGGATATCGTCGGCATAAGCCGCGATCTTATATTCGGTGTGTCTCACCATGAGACCAGTGATTTGCGGGGTGTCTCGTATCATTTGTAGAAAGGGTTCTAAGGAAAGGGCGAAGAGGAGCGGAGAGAGAGGGCAGCCCTGCCTAGTGCCATTATGAATTTTAAATGAGGTAGGTCCGGAGTTGGGTATAAGAAGGGTGGCCGTAGGATTATTGTAAAGGGATTTGAGGGCCGCAATGATGGGGTCGGGGATTCTGAATTTCCTGAGGGTGGCAAAGAGGAAGGGCCAAAGGAGGCGATCAAAAGCCTTCTCGGCATCCATGGAAAGAAGGAGGGTCGGGGTCTTTTTATGTGTTGCCACCCAAATGAGGTCTAATATGCGCCTGGTATTATCACTGGCCTGTCTTGAGGGGATGAAACCTACTTGGTCGGGATGGATTAATTTGGGTAGGGAGTATTGGATGCGGTTTGCTAAGAGTTTGGTAAAGATTTTGATATCCACATTAAGGAGGGATATTGGTCTGTAGTGGCCTGGGTCAGAGAGTGATTTGTTCGGTTTCGGGATTAGTGTGATGTTTGATCTCAGCATATCCTCCGGTAGTGCGTTGCCCTGAAGTAGCGAGTTAAACAGTGTGGTTAGGTGGGGTAGGAGGGCGTCCGGGAATGATTTGTAATATTGGCCCGTGAATCCGTCTGGGCCTGGGCATTTGTGAGGTTTAAGAGATTTAATGACTAGCGCTATTTCTTCCTCTGTGATGGGCATAGCGAGTCGTTCTCTCGTGTCGTCTGAGAGCGCAGGGAGAGGGATGCGCTCGAGGTAAGATTCTATAGCTTGAGGGTCAATCGGGTGGTCATGTCCCGATTGTGATTGGTGGTCGTAAAGGTTTGCGAAGTACGCGGCAAAGACGGAGGCGATTTGGTCAGGGGTGGTGTGTGTGGTACCTCCGGGGGAGTTAATGTGGTCTATGCTTTTGGATCGAGTTTTATGGCGCAGTTTGCGGGCCAAGAGCGAATCTGCTTTATTGGATTTGTCATAGAAAAGTTGTTTAGTCCAGAGAAGCGCTTTTTGGGAGTCTTTGGACATAAAGGTCTTGATAGCTTGTTGGTGTATCTGTATTTGGGCTAGCTTGTCCAGGGAGGGGTCTTGTTTGTGTTGAGCAGAGATAGCTCTCAGGGAATTTATGTGGTGTTCTAGATCTTTGAGTTTCTGTCTCTTGAGTCTGGTGGCTTGTTCAATCAGGGTGCCTCGGACAACCGTTTTGTGAGCTGCCCAAAGTGAACTAGGTGAGGTGACAGAGTGTATATTTTCGGTGAAGTAGTGTTTTATAGCAGTGTGTGTATTACGTCGAATTTCTGGGTTTTGCAGCAGAGTAGGGTTTAGCCTCCAAGTCCAGGTCCTGGCTGCTAAGGGGAGTTCTATGTCGAGGGAGATCTCCGCATGGTCTGACCACGCGATAGTACCTATTGTCGATTTCGTGGCCTGGGGTAGAAGGGAGGGGGAAATCAGAAACATATCTATTCTGGAGTACGAGGAATGGGGGTGTGAAAAGAATGTGAAGTCTAGGGTATTGGGGTGGTGTAGCCGCTACACGTCATGGAGGCCCGTGTGGAGTGTGAAGTTTGCGAGGGTCCTGTCTAATCTCGTGGGGCGGGAAGTGAACCCTTGTTTGTGGGGAGCGGGTCATTTGCGGTCCAACTCAGGGGCAATGGTCGCATTGAAATCCCCTCCTATAATCAAGTGGTGGGAGCTAAACAGTTTGAGGTGTGCTTTGAGGGTCGACCAGAAAGATGAGTCGGGGGTGTTAGGTGCGTATAGGGAGGTAATTGCATATTTATGGCTCCCTAAGTGGCCCTCTATTGTGAGGTAACGGCCCTGGGGGTCTGGGACGGTGCGCGTGAAGTGTATCGGGCAGGATTTATGTACTAGAATGGCCACTCCATTTCTTTTCCCGTTAGGGGAGTTTGCGAGGTGGCATGTTGTGTAGTGCTTGTTGCATAGAGGGAAGGGTCTGGAGTCATCATAATGTGTTTCTTGGAGGAGGATCAGTTCTGCCCTCGAGCGGGTTGCCCATCTCAAAAGTTGGTGCCGTGTAAGGAGTTTTTGAAGTGTTGTGGGTGGAAACTTGTAGCCAGAAGTAAGGTGTTTCTGTCCGTGGGTTAGCGTTGTAGTTTATAACCCAATCTATCATTTTTCCTGAAGATGGTTATACTAAAAAATTGTACAGCACAAGTATTACAGCATACGCTCAGGACCACCGGCATTGTTGATATGTTTATTTCTTTAACCAGATTTTCAAATTCATCTGAAGTACCTGTCCATATTATCAGGATATCATCCACAAAACAATAATAGAGTTTGATTTTTTGTCCATATTTAGCCAAAATGTGGACTTGCTTGAACATGTACATGTAAGCATTGGCATGTGATGGTGCCATCGCCATCCCCATCGCAGTCCCGGATCACTGTAGAAAAAAGTTTCTTTTGAATTTAAAATAATTGCATGTGAGGGCTATTTGCAGGAATTCCATCAGGTATTCTATAGGTGGTCCTGTGTAAACTTCTGAGTCACAGTATAGTAAATAATACACATTTTTTCTTTACATTTTACCATCTATTTATGCCCTCCATGAATAGTACTAACTCTGATTTCAGTTCATTGGGACACATGATTCACAGTATACATGGATTGCTTGGTAACCACTCTACCACGTCATCTCACGTTATCCTCGTCACGTGACCTTACAGGCGCACTTCCGGGTTAAACACAGATCGGTATGGGAGAACTGCACACTTCATTGGTGAGTACATTTTACATTTTCTTATTTAGATCTTCACTGTCACTGGGTATTTTAAACTTGAGAAAGACCTTGTGGGGTCGAAATGTCGATCGAGTATTTGAATAAATCACTATTTGTTTATACACAGAAGAGACCTGTGAGTGCACCCCTCTTTACCTAATCTACATATAACGTGGGAATGCACCAAGGCAAGCAATATTTATAAACTGTAAGGGTGAGTGTTTGTCCTGGTGAGAGTTCCTATTCGGAACTGAAACGTTGATGATCCTTTGACACTCTTTTCAGTAAAGAAGTTTATGTGAAAATACCTGGGAGTGCTGATTTTTTTGTTATATAAATATATATATATATATTTGTAGTCGGGGACAAAAGCCGTATACATGATAAGTTAGATATATGAGCAAGTCGGTTGTAGTGTGCCGAAACCGACGTATCGGGTAGGCCTGTAATAAAAGAGGGCCCACCTGTAATAGTAATATGTATAAGGGGAGAGGTGGGAGGGATGAACCAGGCAGCATCAGCCCTGTGGTGTAGGGGGCCTGAGTTTAAATAGCCGGGTAACCCCTCCCACAACTTCAGGCTACGCCTTCCAATTTGTAGTCGGGGACAAAAGCCGTATACATGATAAGTTAGATATATGAGCAAGTCGGTTGTAGTGTGCCGAAACCGACGTATCGGGTAGGCCTGTAATAAAAGAGGGCAAAAAGTTGAATAAGATACCTTATTACACATCTTTACGTTGCAAGATTCATAACGGCTTGTCCTACTCAAATCTAGCTCTGGTTGTGGTATGTATCTAGTGTTATACTGTGGATTTCCAGCGTCCTAATGTTTATGGTGTGAGCAGGGACATTTTTCTGGAAGCAGCTGATGCTGCCCTGATTCTGGAGGAATGTCCCGAAAAGGCATTGGGGTTGAGTCCCCGCCTAGTTAAGAGGGTTCTGAGGTACATTATGAATTTAGCTGTAGTGAGTGGTTTGCCCTGCAGTTAAATAGGGGCATATTGAGATTTGGTCCTGTGAGTGATAACCTGTAAAGGTCTGACATTTTGACCGGCACCTTATTGCCCGTAGGATTGTCCCTACGTATTACATATGGCAAGAGGATGTGAACTGTTTGGTACTAGGATGGGCACTTAAGACATGGTGTAGCCAGCCAAGTTTTGTAGTGTTAAGAGAGATTTTATAAATTGTGTGGGCAAAAAGGAGAGGAGTGTCGCAATGGTGACTAGTGAACGAGTATCGGTTTTATGGTAATCGGTGGTAAACTTGTTGTAAAGGTGAAATGTCTATTGTATGCTTGTGATGTATAATCAGAGAGGGCAGCTCAATCCAGAAATCTGCCAAATGCCATGAGGCGAGTTAGTGCAGTATTAAGCCATGGAATGTGGGTATAGCCAGCTGCTTTATTGTCAGAAAATCACTTGACTTCCCCTATCCGATCATACCTCCCCAGGCCTCGTAGGCGGCCACTATGGGGCAGATTCCAAAGAAATGTTGACGAGGAATAGAATTTTTTTTTTTTTTTTTTAGAGTCTCAACTGGCCAGGCAACTCAGAACCAAAAGTCACCAAATTGGCTGTGAAATCAGTGTGTGCGGACGCATTGGTCCATGTAACTGGGAAATGATGAGAAATGGCGGGAATAACCTGGCCCCCAATCCAATGTGGTATGAACCTGAGCCATATGTGTAGGTCTGCTTACAACTAGTGCCAGAATGCAACTGTCGGTGGGAAGAAGACTCAGCGGTCGGGAAATAAATGTGCAGAATAATTCTCATGGCAAACCTCAATGTGCCCAGTAGGACTGTAGATCCATTCTCCCCCCACCCTCCCCGCTTGTTCTTCAGAAGGAAAGGTTCCCAGGACTCCGATGCACTGTACCTGCTCTGTAGGTGGACATGTTCTGTAGCTTATTAGTGTCAAGATGAATGCCTAAGAAGGTCAGTTTGTGAAAGTGGAACCCATAGTGAGGAAAAGTGCCATCGTCTTGTGAATACTAACCAAAGCGGAGTGAGGGTGTTCTATCATGAGGAAGTTATCTAAGATAACCGGTGACTGCAGGACATTCGCTAATATTGAGTGTTAGTCAACATAGTGTGTTAGAAAATAAGATAAACAGCTTGGGGTTACTCTTTGCTCTAAAAGTTACACGTGTGGGAAATTCATGACAATCCCTCCATAAAATGCCATGAACATGCCCTTGGGATGGCTGAATAGGTAGAAGCTTGGAGGCATAGGAAATGTCTGTCTTGCCTACCCAAGCTCTTGTCAACCCCTTTGGCATAGTGCTGGGAGAATTCCTTAGAGGAAATCAATGAGTTGAGGCTAGGGGTGGGTAATTAATATGGTTGAATACCTTCTTAAGCAAGGTGATTGTGTTGCGGGGTCTATTAATGCAGACAGAAGGTTCTGACACTCGTGAATACCGGACAGGAGTGTGACCAGACCTGTGTGGAACTGGTGTGTGGAAACCTTGATGTAGAAGTCGACTGAGTGACAGAAAGGCTGTGCTTAGAGGTAAAACTCCAGGTTGTCGATGCAAACCTTCTCTATGGTGAGGAGAAGTAGAGCCACTTACATCACAAAAGTCTGAAGGCTAGGATGAATTCTGGGATAGTGAGTTTCTGATTGAGTCTGGGATTCTGGTGTATAGAACAACGTACAGATCATCGTAGTAGTAAGACTTGTACTCTAAGACATTGTGGGAGGCAATCAGTAAGGAGACTAAATTAACCTTTCCAGATGTCTTTGCGTATGGTCAGGGACACAAAGTATGAGGGAGTAATAATGTAAACCGATGTGCTAAGGGAGGGATTTGAAAGGATAACATAACCATGAGAGGGATTTGGGAGTCCTGTGGCTGGGATGTGCATCAGTGCCTGTGGAGATTCCAGTCTCTGTAGTCCATCGTTGATGTTATGTATGGAGGCAAGTAGAGTGGATATCAACGGTTTGACTTCATGTGATTTGGACTAGTGGGCAGGGGCCACTGAAAGGTGTGGCAAGAATGTTGGCCTCTTGGGGACTGTAAAAAGAGTCAATATAAGAGGCCATGCTGGGTGAGGCCCTAACTCGTAACCTGGAGAGGTTGATGTGAGGCGTTAGCTATGTGTTGGGCCGAGGGGCGTGTACCTCCATATGCGGATGAAGATGGGTGTTGGCCTCACGGAACTGATAATGATGAGGCTAGTTACTGGCATAGCTGGGTACCAGGCCGATAGCTGACATAGCGGATCCGAGAATGGGACGGGTAATGGGTAGTAGCGAGGTGGGTAAACATACCTTGCTTGGGGTAGAATGTGGTTTCCTTGCCAGAGGAATGAGATATTGGAGAACCTACAGGGAAATGGTGGGAGGCAAGTTGGAACTGGAATTGGGCTTGACTTACTGTGAACGAAATACGCCTGTATAATCGGGGTGGTTGTTCTTGAGGCTGGTCTATGAATAGGTAACCTGAGGACATAGTTGTTAGAATCCTGACCCTACAATGGTGGGTACAAGATTCATAGGACATAAATCAAATATCCCTATAAGTGAGTAGGGTGAGGATCCTAGGCCACTACCAGAGACCATGGGGAGTGTTTAACCAATACTGCGACAATAATGGGGGATAGGCAGAGTCATGAGTGACCGCTAATTGGTCCTGTGACTTCTTAAGCTAAAATACATATAAGGGGATATGGAATACCAAGCTATGATGGCAGTTTTGAGCTATCCCGGTAGGACTTAGAATATTTAATTATGGTCGTGCCAGCATGGGAAGGAGGGTGTATGTGTGGGGAATTAAGGATCCCCGGGCGTGGGCCTGTGTACGGCCTGGCAAAGGAATTGCGTGCCAGCGTTGGCTGATGTAACATAGAACAGTTAGAGTGGAGTTGCTGTAGGTTTAGTGATACAAGGGTCGGTTAGGATGATGAACTTGCTTGAGTAGAATATAGCAGCAATGAGTAAATAACCTTTAGTGCATAATACGTGATTATTTTGACGTAGAGTCAGGGGGAACATATGATGGTATGGTAAAGCCTGGTACACTAGGGTTTGTCCCAGGGAACATGATGATACATATGAACATAGGAGTGTGGCGTGTTACAAAAAAGGTTTAGCGAATAGGTGATCGTCCTCCAAATAAGTAATATACCTATCGTGGGAGCAAGTATACAGATTGGCCATAACACATGGTAACAAATGTGAACGTGATGACTGCCTCAGAACAGTACCAGGTCCATAAGTGATAGAATAAGACATATGCGATATATGATGGTAATGCTATATATGTAGTGAATATTAAATGCTTACCAGAGCTGAATTAGTAATGGGAAACTGACAATATCCATGCACAATCGTAAATAATAACAAGAAACATAGCAAATATAACAGAACTACAGGGGGCATGTAAGGATAACTAGTAGCAGGCTAAAGAACCTGGACATTTCATGTATCAGGGAACAGTGTAAAACTAACGAATTGGTACTATGATTGTGGTGGCCATTGATGGAAGCATGGAATGGAAGATGGAAGCATGTAATTGAGATAGACTAGAGACTAGTTCGGTAGAAATTTGACGAAAAGAAACTAGCGAATAGGAATGGAACAAAGAGCAGGCAGGAGTAGGTGAACTGACTTAAGTCCTGAACGGGAAAAAGTCCAGAATATACGGTATGTAAAAACGTAAACGTGTGAACAATTGTGTGTTCATGGATTTGGCCCGTACAGGCAGACTCACGGTTCGTGGATTTGACTGGTACAGGAAACAAACGAGAGGTCAGCTATGTGGCTGGAAAGTACCCAGACTTGGTGGACACGGAGGTTTGGTCCAGGAAAAGGCCCGATAAGCCGGTAAGGGGTCTCATAGAGCCAGCGGGAACGAACAGCCAGTTCTGGAGAGGAGGTGAGTAGTCTGACTGCGTGTGGCTAGAACAGCGTGATGGGAGTTGTTGGAGCAGGGAAAACTTGGTCCGATCAGCGTGGGAGTCAATGACCGCATGTGGCTGGAACAGCGTGATGGGAGTTGTTGGAGCTGGGAGAACTTGGTCCGATCGGCGTGGGAGTCTGACCGCATGTGGCTGGAACAGCGTGATGGGAGTTGTTGGAGCAGGGAGAACTTGTCCAATCGGCTTGGGAGACTTTGGCCGCATGTGGCTGGAACAGCGTGATGGGAGTTGTTGGACCAGGGAGAACTTGGTCCAATCATCGTGGGAGTCTCTTACTGCATGTGGCTGGAACAGCATGATGGGAGTTGTTGGAGCAGAGAGAACTTGGTCCGATCGTCCTGGGAGTCTCTGACCGCATGCGGCTGGAACAGCGTGATGGGAGTTGTTGGAGCAGGGAGAACTTGGACCAATCAGCGTGGGAGTCTCTGACCGCATGTGGCTGGAACAGCAGGATGGGAGTTGTTGGAGCAGGGAAAAACTTGGTCCGATCGGCATGGGAGCCACAGTAGGCCCAGACCAGCTTGTTTGGAGTTTTAGGCAGTCTGTGTTGATGACCTTTGAACCGGAAGTAGTCACGAACCAGGCAGCATCAGCCCTGTGGTGTAGGGGGCCTGAGTTTAAATAGCCGGGTAACCCCTCCCACAACTTCAGGCTACGCCTTCCAAAATATATATATATATATATATATATACACACTTTTTTTTTTTTTTTACCAAGGATATAAATGCAGTCATACTTCAGTAGGAAGTAAATCTAAATCAAGACGATTCCTCATTTCTGCCAACAAATAGCTGCAGGTTTTTAGCATGAATTAAAAACTTGCAGCCCAACTAACTATTATCTATTGCCAGTCAGCCCACAGAGATTTGCACTTGGCAGATCTGGTTTATTTGTTGTGTGCCTTGCGCAATGCTACTGCTGGTTCATTTGCATGTGCAAAATATTTAAAATAAAGAAGGGCAGAAGTGAGAAGATAATATGAGAGGAAAGAGGACATTGGGAATATATTATAACATAGAGCAAAGAAAAAAAACAATTCCCTTTATAAGGCACCTATCTTGTACCATATTAAGAAATGAATAAAATTTACAAAAAGTACAAGGACAGCTGCCCAACTGGATGTCCAGAAAGTTGGCACTTACTGCCTTTTGAGAGTGGCATAAGCTGACAGCAACTGCACTACAACTTTGTGACAGGAGCTGGAGATATAATTAGGCAACCTCTCCAGCTTGCAGGTGCGGCTCATGCTACTTAAGTGCAAGCTGTGACGTGGTATCTCACGTTTGTTGGGGACGTGTTTATCCTACTTTGATTTAGTGCTTGAAATGCCCCTTTCAGATCATCCATGAACAGAATGATGTGTCAAACATTGTAAGTATCTTAGGAATTTGATGTCAAGAACAAAATAAAATTCTGCAATTTCTTTGTTATTGTGTTATTTTGTTACTGAAAAAAGGCATAGAACTGAAAGCATGTTTCTTTAATGTGTTTTTTTTTTTCGTTTGATGGAGATGAAAATCACAGTCACTTGTGTGAAATCATGTACCCAGCATTCTTTAATAAGACTGAAAATTCAGATATAATATATAAGGGCTTCATTTTTCAGCTCTTTCTGAAGCCTTGTGATACATTGTGACACCCTTTAATTAACCGTACAGAAATTTATTTAGAAAATGAAACTTTGGAATTCAGTACAAACATACTGGAGCAGTTATTGTTATATGATTTTTCATTGCTTTTAAATGTCAGCAGAAATTACTTTAATGTATTAAAGTATTGTGAATGACATACATTGGGAGTTATTGGGAGTCACAGGGGGTAGCATGGCTGGCCACGGAACTGTAAGGACGCAGTTTAGTAGAGCTCAGTAAAATATAAAATAACTGATTAATAGTAATTACAGTACAACTCTGCTCGTTCCTGGCAGATAAAAAAAACTTTTATTCAAGGTGATAAAGAAAAAACAGAGCTCTTTGGTGTATATGATGAAATCCCTTTTGATTAGGGCACAACTCAATTTTGGGGAACCAGAAATCATCCCACAGTTCTCAGAATGTGTCAGGTAAGACACCATCAGGAAATGTGGGCTTCCTGACAAAGTATTTAAATGACACAGCCAGCCGCTACACAGACCATGCAGACTCAAACATGGTGCCAGGCCTTAATGCAGGATGGGATCTTCCTTGATAGGCTGGTAGTTTCAGAAGACTTTATGGGCTGTCAGGATGCTAATCTTTAGGAATTACTAAGTAAAGTAAATAGTTCAAAGGTTATCCGGCTAGAATGTTGTTGAAGCGGAAGGTCGCATCGAACAGAAGGTAGAGGATATTGAAGCGGACATTCACCATTCACTATTGGTGACAGTGTTGGAGAGCTGGAAGATAACAGGGACCTGCTAGTTTCCCTCACCTAGCATCTGAGAACTAGCATGGAAGTTAAATATGATCCTGGGGAGGTCCACAAATACTCAGATTAAACTGGACTGAACACATAGGTTCCTAAAGCCTCAAGGTACCTCCAATGGTAATCAGGGCCTGCCTTAGGGGTTTACGAGCTGTGCGGTCGCACAGGGTGCCATGGGGCAGGGGGTGCCCTGCGGCTGACGCAGCTCATACATTGCTGGCTACCTGGGTGGAGTATTTCATTATTCTCCACCTGGGATTAAAAAAAATAATAATTGCGGCAGAGGTGGGGCTTAGCGTGTGGCAGAGGCAGGGTTAAATGACTGTGGGCCGGGTAATTGCTGCATGGGAAGCAGGAAGGAGTCCCTGCTTCCCCAACAACCAGAATCCAGGAGCTGCACTACTTCCACCTCCATAATGAACAGAGGCAGGGCCGGATTAACATAGGGGCTGATGGAGCTGCAGCTCCAGGCCCAGGCCCATGGAATAGGCCCATTGGTTTTAAAAAAAAAAAAAAAAAAAAAAAATTTTTTTTTACATTTTTTTTTTTTTTTTTTTACACACTACTCTTAGGGTTGCCAGGTATTTCTCATGTATTTCTTAGGGTTGCCAGGTATTTCTCAGAAGTATTTCTCAGGTATTTGAGGCTGCCTAGCCGGTGCCGGTATTGCAGTAATACCGGCAATACAAATGTCTGTCTCAGTATAAACATAGTTTATTCTGCAATACCAGCGCCGGCCAGTAGGGGTCGCTGTTTGTGTGGAGAGAGGCAGTGATAAGAAGTTACGGCATCTCCCTCCCTGCATCTCTCTACTCACTGATCCGCGGGGACCAGTTCTGCACAGAGAGTCCAGACAGCAGCTCAGAGACATGGGGACGCTGAGACATTGGGACACTGGGTAACATGGGGACCCTGAGCATGGACGTCCGCAGGAATTTTTCCGGGGGGGAGGGGGGACATAATTGTAATGACATCCATGCTTGGCCCCTTTTTGACAGTGTCATGAAAGGGAAGGAGCATAGTCATTTTCACATAAAGCCAGGGTGAATAGCGTTTTCACAACTATGGTGTCAGGAATATATGTTTGTATTCCTTACACTATAGTGTTCCTTTCATCAAATTACAGGAACATTCTGGTCACCATAACAACTTTATCTAAATGAAAATGATGTGATGCAAGGAGGCCCCTGGGTGCTCTTTCTTTGAAGGGGTTAAACCGCTCTCAAATGGTTTACCCCCAAAGGCTTCCTTCAGCTCCAGATCTCCAGGTCGCTCAGTGGTATTCAACTTCTGAAACAGAGTGTCAGGAAGTGCAGATTGACGTCAGGCATGGGTGCTGCAGATTGGCTAGAGTGGTCAGCTGACCCTCTAAGCCAATCGCTAGTTCCCGATTCATAAAAATGTTTTACGTTTTTATGAATGGGGAGCTACTGATTGGCTTAGAGTGCTAGCTGACCCATCTAGCCAATCAGCGGCACCCCTACCCAGCGGCCCTCTGTGTTTCCTGACACTCAGTAAATAAAAGTGAACACATTAACATTGATATTGTTTGTTTTTACCTGGGGAGATGAGAAGGTCCAAAGTTTCCCTGCCAGGCCCAGGTACCAACGCCTAATGATGTGGTGTCCAGAATGAAGTGCTCCAATCTCATTTTCTTCTCCTTCATTTGACACAGTCTTCTTTGCCTTCTGAGGCTCCTTCTGCTCCTTTACCTTTCTGCTACTTTCTGCTTATTTTGCGCCCTTCTGCTCTCTTTCTGATCCCTTTCTGCTCATTGATGGCCCTTCCTGCTTCTTGATGGCCCTTCCTGCTTCTTGATGGCCCTTCCTGCTTCTTGCATACCCTTCCTGCTTCTTACTGCCCTTCCTGCTTCTTTCTGCCCCTTCCAGCTTCTTGCAGCCCCTTGCTGATCCTTTCTGTTCCTTCTGATTCTTCCTGCCCCTTCCTGCTCCTTGCTGCTCCTTGCAGACCCTCCCTGCTCCCTCTTCCTACTCCTTGCTGCCTCTTCCTACTCCTTGCTGCCCCTTCCTGCTCCTTGTTGCCCCTTCCTGCTCCTTGCTGCCCCTTCCTGCTCCTTGCTGCCCCTTCCTGCTCCTTGCTGTCCCTTCCTGCTCCTTGCTGTCCCTTCCTGCTCCTTGCTGCCCCTTCCTGCTCCTTGCTGCCCCTTCCTGCTCCTTGCTGCCCCTTCCTGCTCCTTGCTGCCCCTTCCTGCTCCTTGCTGCCTCTTCCTACTCCTTGCTGCCTCTTCCTACTCCTTGCTGACCCCTCTTGCTCCTTGCAGACCCTTCCTACTCCTTGCAGACCGTCCCTACCCCTTCCTGCTGCCCCTTCCTATTCCTTGCTGACCCCTCCTGCCTCTTGCAGACCCTTTCTGCTCCTTGCTGACCCCTCCTGCTCCTTGCTGCTCCTTCTACTTTACCCTCCTGTTCCTTGAAAACCTTTTGACCCCTTCCTGCTTCTTGCTGCCCCTTTCTATTCCTTGCTGGCCCCTCCTGCCCCTTGCAGAACCTTTCTGCTCCTTCTACTTTACCTTCCTCTATGCGGTCTCCCCCACCCCCCATCCCTCACTTACCTGCTCTGTAGGCTGCCTCTGTGCTGCTCCCCTGCGGTTTCAGTCATGAGAGAGAGGCAGGGATAAGCTGTAGCTTCCTGCCTTTCTCCATTCACAGCGCCACCTACTGGCCAGCGCTGGTATTGCACTGTATTCTCACACTAAAACAAAAAATAGCAGCACAAGCTGAAAAATCCGGGGGGGCCAAGTACCCCCTTTACCCCCCCATTCGGATGCCCATGACCCTGAGACACTAGGGACACAGTGGCCCCATGTCTCCCAGTGGCCCCTAGTCTGTGTCCCCATGTCTCCCAGCCACTGTCCCTAGTGTCTCAGTGTCCCCATGTCTCCCAGTGTCCCCATGTCTCTAAGTGTCCCCTAGTGTCCTAGTGACATCAGGACACATGGAGACATGAGGACACAGACTCTAAGGGACACTGGGAGACATGGGGATACAAACACTAGGGGACACTGGGCGACATGGGGACACTGAGAGGCATGGAGACACAGGGAGACATGGGGACACTGGGCGACTGAGACATAGGAGACATGGCAGTGTTCCCATGTCTCCCAGCCAGTGTCCCTAGTATCTCAGTATCGCCATGTGTCCCTGGTGTCTCTCAGTGTCTGTAGTGTGCCAGTGTCCCTAGTGTCTCAGTGTTCCCTAGACTCCCAAAGTCCCCTAGTCTCCCAATGTCTCTGTGTCCCCATGTCTCCTAGTGTCTCAGTGTCCCCTAGTATAAAAGAAAAAATCTCAGGCACTCAATGTGATAGATTTAGGCAGGTTTATTGGACACCGCAACGTTTCGACCTGTACCCAGGTCTTTATCAAGTCTCCAATGTCCCCTATGTATCAGTGTCTCAGTGCCCCATGTCTCTCAGTGCCCATAGTGTCTCTGTGCCCGTAGTGTCTCTGTGCCCGTAGTGTCTCTGTGCCCGTAGTGTCTCTGTGCCCGTAGTGTCTCAGTGTCCCCTAGTATAAAAGAAAAAATCTCAGGCACTCACTGTGATAGCTTTAAGCAGGTTTATTGGACACCACAACATTTTGACCTGTACCCAGGTTTTTATCAAGTCTCCAGTGTCCCCTATATATCACAGTATTTCAGTGCCCCATGTCTCCCTGTGTCCCCTCGTGTCTGTCACCCAGTGTCCCCAAGAGTCTCAGATTTCCCAGGTCTCCCAGTGTTCCCTAGTATCTGTGTCCCCATGTCTCCCAGTGTCTCCATGTCTCTCAATGTCCCCTAGTGACATGGGGACACTGGGAGACATGAGGACACAAACACTAAGGGACTGGGAGACATAGGGACACAGACATTCCCCCTTTTTGTGTATGTTCGCCCTTTCGGCCGTTCTGGTTATGTGATTTGTGTCAGTAGCCCACCCTTTTACCGCATCCATAGACTTCCTGCTTTACTGGACACTGCTGTTGGGGGTATGGGTTTACTTGAAAGATGAAAGCATGAGATTAGCAAAGGGTATGTGTTTTCTCATAGTTGCATCCTATGAGTTTCCCTACAGCATCATCTCCATCAGATACATGACGCTTAGGAGGTAGGACTGTTTTAGTGTTTTTGGTCAATAAGATTTTGTAATTAGGCCCATCATAATTATCAGCACCAGGCCCACTGGGCTCTTAATCCGGCCCTGAACAGAGGTAACTGTGTGTGACTGTCTGCCTCTGTGTGACTGCCTGCCTGTGTGTGTGTGTGTGTGTGTGTATGTGTGTGTGTGACTGTCTGCCTGTATGTCTGTGTGTGTGTGCGTGACTGTCTGCCTGTGTGTGTCTGCCTGTGTGTGTGTGAATATGTGAGACTGTCTGTGTGTGTGTGAGGCTGTCTGCCTGTGTGCATCTGTGACTGTCTGCCTGTGTGTGTGTGTGTGTGTGTGACAGTGTGTTTGTGTGACTGTCTTCCCCTGTGTGTGTGTGACTCTCTGCCTGTATGTGTGTGGCTGTCTGCCTTTGTGTGTGTGTGTGTGGCAGTCTGCTTGTGTATGTGTGTGGCAGTCTCCCTGTGTGTGTGTGTGTGGCAGTCTGTGTCTGTGACTGTCTGCCTCTGTGTGTGTATGTGTGTGTGTGTGTGACTGTGTTTGCCTGTTCTGTGTGTGTATGTGTGTGTAATGAATATTTATTTTAAAATTATTATTAATTTAATAAATCCCATATACAATTACTACACTACTATACACACACTAAACTTGGATGACAGGGGAGTGGAGGGCGCTGCGAAGATGTTTCGCACAGGGTGCCTAAAGGCCTTACGCTGGCCCTGATGGTAATAGTGTAGTGCAGCCTGCAAATAATATCCCTGGTGGATTCTCCACATGTTATTTTCAGGTAGCACAATAAATCCCTTAAAGAGGAGGATTTTCACTCTTTGCGTTCCATTCAAGAAATGTTGACTGTTACACTTAAAATAAGTTCCTAAGAAAGCTACCTGCTGATTTTTTTCATGTATGTATATATATATATATATATATATATATATATATATATATATATATATATATATATATATAGATATAGATATAGATATATAGATAGATAGATAGATATTCCACATAGTTATAAAACTACATTTGTTCACTTTATTTATTATAATGTTTATAAATGTTATAATAGAGTCTTAATTGTGCAAATAATGCTCTAATATACAGGAAAAACCTTTAGTGAGGATTATAAAGCATGATTCATTCATTTTGTAGATAGCCTTATTCTCACACAAGACAGATATTATTGATACAAATCAACAGTGACTAATGTCAGAGTAATGGACAAACTATGCATTTAAAAAAACATCTTAGCACATTGCATTTTTCATTCATGAAAAATGTTATTCCAGGAGTTAAAATAAAGTATGATTAATCTGCTTTAAGGTCTCATGGTTAACATAGAAATAATGATTCATATCTCATATGCATTAACTATGCTTGAATACATTGTTTTCTGCCAAATTGTGACAAACATTTCACATATACTTGTGATAAATGCCATAATGATTTTCATTAATTTTTTTTACTATTTATTCTTGACAATATATGTTATTTTTTATTGTATTGGAGAGAAAAAAATTGTCTGTTACGAATTACCAATCTGTTTGTGTTCACTCAGATACAAAAATAAAGTGAAACCTATCTGAAATGTTGGAGTTACCTATACTTTATATTCCATACACTTTGGATAAAGTAGCAGTTTTAAATAGAGAATCAATGCATATAAATTAGAAATAGTGTGGGAATAAGTCATAAAGGTCACTGCATAATATAGTTAATTAAATATCAAAATGAAATGTAAAGCTTAAAGGAACACTCCACACTCTTACAACACTTCAGCATGCTGACAGGCTTTAAGGGTTATCAAGCGTTAATGGTTACTTTATAAATGTGCCTATTCTCAAAGAAATCTGCACTTTTATAAATATAGTTATTCACAAAAGTAAGAATCACTAAGAATTTTAAGTAGATTTAATGTAAATATCAATTTTAAAGGGGCACTATGGTCACCAGAACCAGTACAGCTTAATGCAGTTGTTCTGGTGTCTATAGCCTGTCTTTGCAGGCTTTGTAATGTACACTGCCTTTTCAGAAAACAGTCACTCAGATGGCCACTAGAGGTGCTTCCTGTGTCATTGTTGCACCGAGTGCAGCACTGGCATTCAGTGTCTTCACACTCTATGAGGAGATGCTGATTGGTGCAGCCTTTTTTAAAGCTGATCATTAGTACTCCTGATCTTGTTGCTAATGATATGTAAGGCAAAAAACAAAATCACTCAAAATATTGGTGCAGTATATTTACTGATATCAAAATGATTACTTTCAATATAATTGATGCATAATGTATAGCTTTAAGTATCTTACAATGATTAATGGGAGATTGCACATGAGGATCATGACATCACAAGCACAGGTGTGCATAGCAGGCAAGCCTAGAAGTGACAGCCCAGTAGCTTGATTGAATGTTTACTTTCATGTGAATGTGAATGACTATGCAGGGCACACTAAATAAAAAACCCTCTCAAAAGACTAGAGGATAAAAAACATGCATATAATTACGATCTCCGAAGTACCCTGCAGCGTACTTTGCTTATTCCCAGAGTAAATCTAAGGGAGTAGCAATCTTTTTTCACATCGACTGGGTATTCACGTTGCGCAAAAAATGTACAGATCTAGATGGGAGGCTACTGATACTAGTAGGAGAACTAAATGGCATACTGGTGACGGTGGCTTCCCTTTATGCCCCTAATGAAGCGCAATTTTCTTTCCTCAATAAAGCAATCAAAAAGATAACCTCCATTAAACACGGCCATGTAATTATATGTGGAGATTGTAACTGTACCCTTGATCCCTCGCTGGATATCCAACGTATCAGAAACAAAACCCCTAGCAAACTATCCACTCACAACAGTAAATTGTTCTCTCAACTTATACATGAACATGACCTCTTTGATACATGGAGGAATCTATTTCCAACTGCACAAGACTATACATATTTTTCACCGTTACACCTCACTTACACACGCATTGACCTGTGCCTGATTGACAAATCTACACTTTCTCATCTTTTAGACCAATCCATAGGTCTTAGAACATGGTCAGATCATGCCCCCATACTGATCACACTGACAGTGCCATACCCAACTAAAGAAAGGGGTAAATGGCGCCTAAACGAATCCCTTCTAGATGACCCCGCCTACAGTCAACAAATTGCCACGACACTCAATACATACTTTTTAGTAAATACCACCGACAATACTACGGTAGAAACCAAATGGATGGAGCACAAAGCGGTTGTTAGGGGTGAACTCATTAAATTAGGGTCCACCGCCAAAAAACAATTTCTCTCCAAAGATTCCACACTTCATCAGACACTTCGTACTCTAGAAAATTCCAACAAAAAAGCCCCCTCCAAATCCTTATCCCAACAAATCACTGAAATACAGGGGGACATCCAAAATCTTCATGCCCAAACTTATACCAAACAAGCAATTAAAACCCAACAAACATACTACATAAAAGGTAACAAGGCAGGCAAATTACTAGCCAATCAACTAAAAATAAAATACTTACAAACGAAAATCCCATATATCTCTTCCAAAGATAATGTCAGACTATATAATCCCAACGGCATTGTCGATGAACTATCCCGCTACTATGAGGACCTCTACAATCTTGCTGCTAACAAAGAAACGCATATACCGAATTCATTAGAAATATTGCATTACCTCTCACGAATCACACTTCCACAAACCACGGCACATCAAAACGATCTCTTAGATGCCTTATTTACTGAAGAAGAAGTAGCCCTAGCAATACAATCCCTGCCCAAACACAAAGTTCCCGGGCCCGATGGGCTCTCAAATTACTACTATATCAAAATGTCAACACAACTAACTCCACACCTTACCAACCTGTTCAATACAATTAGAATAACAGGCAAATTCCCACGAGAAATGTTGGAAGCTTACATAATTACATTACCTAAACCAAATAAACCTCCAACGCTCTGTGCAATCTAAGACCAATTTCATTGCTTAATGCCGACGTAAAATGATATGCCAAACTGATCACAAATAGGCTTAAACCACCCCCTACACACACTTGTATCGGAAGAACAAGCTGGTTTTGTTCCTGGAAAACAAGTGGGGAACAACACAAGATATTGCATGGATTTAATTGACTGGGCCATCAGCCAAAATAAGAGTGGCGTCATTATTATTATTATTATTATTGCAATTTATATAGCGCCAACAGATTCCGTAGCGCTTTACAATATTATGAGAGGGGATTTAACTATAAATAGGACAATTACAAATAAACTTACAGGAAACAATAGGTTGAACAGGACCCTGCTCGATCGAGCTTACATTCTATAGGCATAATGGCGTTAGACGCAGAAAAGGCATTCGATCGCCTGAATTGGGAGTACATGGCCACTACGCTAACAGCCTTTGGTTTCTCCAAAACCTTTCTTAATGGTGTTATGGCCCTGTACTCTGCCCCCTCTGCCAAAGTGTTCAACTCTGGCTTCACCTCCAGAAGCTTCCAAATCTCAAACGGCACTAGGCAGGGGTGCCCCTTATCGCCCTTGATATTCATTTTGTGCTTGGAACCTCTGATCCAAAACATAAAACTGGATGCAAAGCTACCTGGCCTTGTTACTCCGGCTGGAGAGAAGAAATTAGCTTTTTTTTTGCTGATGATGTAGTCCTCTTCCTCGCTAATCTATTCCACATCTTCTACATACTTTAACTAACTACGGCACTGTCTCCTATTATAAAAACAATATTAGTAAAACTCAAATTCTTCCCATACAACTGAATGGACAAGTAGTGTCTGATCTGAAAGGTACATACCCCTTTGAATGGAAATCCACAGCAATCTCCTACTTAGGAATCAAATTAACACACTCCAAAACACTAACCATAAAAGAAAATCATATCGCTGTACTAGCCAAGCTTTCCAAACAAATTGATTCTTGGAGTAATTTATACACATCCTGGTTTGGTAGAATAAACTCTATCAAAATGATGATCCTACCCCATATACTTTATCTATTCAGGACACTCCCCACAGCTTTGCCTAACTCTCTTATCAAACGTTTTCAAATGGCTATAAATGCTCATATCTGGAAAAAAACCTCCAAGAGTTGCTTTTCGCTCTCTATGGCGACCATTCAAGGAAGGTGGACGCAGGGCCTTAATATCCTAACAGGCAAATCCAATACAGTTTGGGTCAAATTAGAAGCCGCCTGCGGAGGTATGCATTCCCTCTCTGATACCCTGTGGACACGATCCTCCCTAACAAGTCCCTCCACGCTCCCAGCATCACACTTTTTAATAAAATCCTGGACTTCATGGAGCACAGCATTGTGGCCCAGAGGGGAAGAATTTTACCTCGCACCTCTCTCAGCCCTTTCTAACATATCCCCCGACCTTCCTACACGACACTGGTGGACTTTAGGAATAATGCATGTACATAAGCTACTTAACAAAGATGGCATTCGCCTGTTCCCTGATCTACAGGAAGAATATAACTTATCGCCCAGAGATATCTTCCTATACTTCCTTACGTATCAATCATATCTTACTTTCCGAATCAATTAAGTTTATCAATCCGTCATCACTCAGCAAACTGGGTTTTAAGTGGTACAATGCAACATTAACCCGACCTTCCTGCAAATTTCTCTCCTTATGTTACTCAGCGCTGGCTGATCTACATGCATCCACTAAACTGTCCTATATGCATAAATGGGAGTCGACTTTAGGAATAGCTCCTACTCTCCACGAGTGGGAACAAGCCATCACCTACACAAAACAGTCATCAAACTGTGTCACACAGTGGGAAGCTTACTTTAAAATGTTGATGAGGTGGTATTTGGCCCCGAGTAGAATTAAAAAAATTTACCCTGAGTCTTCCTCATTATGTTGGAGATGTCACACTGAAAGAGGTTCTATAGAGCATATATTTTGGTACTGTGATAAAATACAAGTAGGCAGGAAATTCGAAAAACCATTTACACACTCTGTAAATATAAACTCCCATTAACACCAGAGAACTACTTACTTCATCTCATTACAGGATTAAAATATATACCAGCTAGAGATGCGGTGCTGAATGTGCTCCTAGCAGCAAAAATTAGCATTGCAGCCCACTGGAAAACATCACATGTCCTACAATATCGGAGGTTCTCCGTAGAACGGACTCCACATACCACCACGAGAGAGAATGGGCAAAGAGGGGCAATATGAACATCTTCCTGGACAGGTGGCATAACTGGGAACCATTTATGACTTCGACTGTAACACCACAATAGGTCCTGCTCACTTATAGACACCCCTTGTTCCCATCTAACACAAAATTGATCACATTGGCCAACAGCTGTGATCCCAGTGTGGGGTGACGTCAAGTCACATCACATCACACCACATCACTTTACTTGACTTAACCCAGAATAAACATATCACGTACACATCCTTGGCGTAAAATGTTCCCCCATTCCATACCCCCCTTCTCCCTTCTAGTTCACAACTTTTCACACCTTTCAACCACTCGAGTATTTCCTCTTATATTTTTTATTTAAGTGATACATCATTGCTCACTCTCCAAACCAACTCCATTACCTAGCGTATAACGACTGGAATTGATCACATTGCCCACAGGCATAAAGGACAAAGCAATAAGCTTTGCGGAAGGATCTAATTTGTGGCTACACCTGCCAAATGCCTTCTGGCAACCGTTAGGTATGGAAAGGGATGCCATAGGCTTGGTCCGCAGACTCACATGCATCTTGTAACATATATGTCTCTACTCCAAAATTTATTGTAATGAGCAAGTAGTTGGAATTTTGTTTACATTAATCGTACAGCTCGTACTTTTTGCAGGTCCCTTATTAAATATATCTCGGTACATACTGTAAACCTGTTCAATTGTCGCATTACTGTACAATGTAACTACATGTTATCTTAGTGTTACAGCCGAAGCAATTTTCATGCTCCAAACCTTTAATCCGTGTCGTCAGCTGCAATGATTGATGTATCATGATGTATCATTTTGTACAATACTTTTGTATAATACTTTTGTATAATACTCCTGTACTTTGTGTATTGCTATTTTCCATATAAAACCAATAAACACTATATATTGAAAAAAGAGCCTTCTATGTGGAACAGTGTCAAAAGCCTTACTGAAATCTAGGTAAGCAATGTCTACTGCACCACCCTGATCTATTATTTTAGTTACCCAATCAAAAAAATCAATTAGATTAGTTTGGCATGATCTCCCTGAAGTAAACCTATGTTGTCTCTGATCTTGAAATCCATGTGATTTTAGATGTTCAACAATCCTATCCTTTAACATGGTTTCCATCACTTTCCCCACTACTGAAGTAAGGTTTACTGTCCTATAGTTGCCCGACTCCTCCCTATTACCTTTCATGTGAATGGGTACAATATTTGCTAATTTCCAATCTTCTGGGACTACCCCTGTTAACAATGATTGGTTAAATAAATCCATTAATAAATCCGTTAATGGTTTTGCTAGTACACCACTAAGTTATTTTCATAACTTTGGGTGTATCGCATCAGGCCCCATCGACTTATTTGTCTTTACTTTTGAAATAGAACCTCTTCCTCTGTAAACGCACATGTAACACATTACTCATTTGTCTTTTTTCCTAACTGAGGCCCCATTTCCTTCATTTTCATCTGTAAATACTGAACAAAAATATTCAATGAGGCAATCAGCTAGACCTTTATCCTGTTCTACATACATTCCTTCTTTTGTTTTTAATCTAACTAATCCTTGTTTTACTTTCCTTTTCTCATTTATGTATCTAAAACATGTTTTATCCCCCCTTTTTACTGACTGTGCTATTTTCTCTTCTGTGTGTGCTTTGGAGGCTCTTATAACTTGCTTAGCCTCTTTCTGCCTAATCTGTCTGTCTTCCTCGCACATTTTCTGTTGCCTTCAGCAGTGCAACTTTTAAATAATCCCATTTCTCCTGGACTCCATTTAAACTGCTCCAGTCTCACAAGGACTCCTTTATGCATATTCTAATTTTAGAAAAGTCTAAAACTTTTGTTTTTGTGTGGTGTGACTCAGTCACTGTTCTTATAATAAACCACACTGACTGATGATCACTGGATCATAAACTTTCAACTACAGTAATATCTGATACCAAATATCCATTTAACACTAAATCTAGTATGGCCTCTTTACGAGTTTGTTCCTCAAGTTTAGAATTAGTGTGCTCCTGGCACAAGCAGCTATTTTGGTTTTCCGATTCACATCAGGAAGATTAAAGTCACCCATGATGATAACGTCCCCCTTCATTGTCATTTTTTTCCTCAACTAGTAGATTATCTAACTCGATTTGTCCAGGGGGCCTGTAAATCACACCTACACGAGTTACTGTGTGATTACCAAATTCTAATGTAACCCAAATGGACTCTATGTTCACCTCACTAACTTTTATTAGGCTAGATTTTATGCTATCATTCACATACAGGGCCAACCATCCCCCTTTCTTGCCTTCTCTGCTATATAAAGAGTACCCTGGTATTGCTTTGTCCCAGTCATTTTTCTCATAATTGGTCTACACGGAAGGCACTAATTGCAATTATTTAGGATTACTACGATTCTAGATACTTAGTTCTACACCGTAGACATGCATCCTATTGATACTTACCATTGCTTGAGTACACTTATGTGCATGTTCGCTTAATTTCATTACATTTATTAGCACAATCTTAATGACCCTAAATATTGGGTAATTGCAGGGCATGCCTTACAGGCTAAACTACATATTATATATGGCCTACCTGCACACAACGCTTTATTTAGGCTATAAATTTACATCAGCAATATATGTATTCAGCCACACTGTAACATGCTATGCTAAAATATATTTACTCAGCCACACTGTAACATGCTATGCTGAAATATATTTACTCAGCCACACTGTAACATGCTATGCTTTTCTTTGCACTATATATATATATAATCACGCAAATTATGTGCATAATTGCTGTACACTATTGCTTTCATTCTGTATAAGTTGTCAAACTTTTTCTATAACAGAAGAAAAAAAAAAAGTTAGCGACCTGTACCAACCTGCATCTGTTTTTCCACATTGTGTGCACGGTCACACGGCGTGGGAGAACTGTGTATTGTGATGACTTCAATAAAACGGATTTAACAGAAATTCTGTAGAGCTTTACAATATTACTAGAGGGGGAGATTTAACAATGAATGAGACAATTACAATTACAAAAATTAGACAATTACAAAAACTTAAAGGAACAATAGGTTAAAGAGGACCCTGCTCAAATGAGCTTACAGTGTATAGGAGGTGGAGTATACAACACAATAGGACAGAAGAAGGCACTCAAACAAGGTGAAGCAGAGCTGGATGAGAGAGTACAATGCTGCCCTTTAGGAGAGAGCAAGGGACATTTATGTGAGGTAGAGGTTACTCTGGGAGGCTATAAGCTTTCCTGAAAAGATGGGTTTTAAGGCACTTTTGAAACAATCGAAGACTAGGGGAGAATCTGATGTTGATAGGCAGGCTATTCTAAAGGAAAGGAGCCGCCCGAGACAAGTCATGCAAGGGTGAGTTGGCCATACGAGTGCGAGCAGCGGACAGGAGAAGGTCATGGGCAGAGCGGAGAGCCCGAGAAGGGGCATACCTATGGATCTGTGAAGAGATATTTAAGGGGCTAGAATTGTTCAGTGCTTTATAGGTATAGATTAGTACTTTCAATCGACTACTATAGGATACAGGAAGCCAATGTAAGGACTGACAGAGGGGTGAGGTGTGAGAGGAGCGACTGGAGAGGCAAATCAGTCTGGTGTCAGCATTCATTACAGACTGTAGCAGGGCAATACGGCTTCTGGGAAGACCAATTAGGAGAGAGTTACAATAATCCATGAGAGAAACTACTAGAGTATGGACAAGTTCCTTAGAAGCGTCTTGCATAAAAACGTGACGAATGCAGGCAATGCTTTTAAGGTGAAAATATCAGGATTTGGTAACAGACTGGATAAACCAACATTGGACAAATAAATGTTTCACATGTGTAGATGATAAGGTACACTAAAGAATTAAATAGATCATTAAGAGTCAGCCCTATCCTTCCAACATCACACCCAACCTCAAAAAAATCTGTTTTGTTTGTAAGGGGGGCACATATTCCCACAGACATAATCTATACTCTCGTGGAAAGCATTCACAGGTGAGTAGTGGCTGTATAGCTGCAAAGGTGGGACCCATTTAATGTCAGCACCATTGGATTGCCCCATGTCCAAAGAAGCTCAAATTGTTGTTAGGTGTTCACAATGTTTTGACCACATGGTATATATGATATACTGTAGATAGATGAATAGATAGACAGACAGATTATAGATAGACAGACAGACAGATCCATTTGATCCTAATTCTTTTTTAGTTAAAGTCGTTTGCATTTACATTATACTTCTATACGCAATTATACATGTTATTTTGTTACTCTAAACTGCATTTATATGTTTTGCAAAGATAAACATGGCATGTAATCTTTCCAAGTGCATTATGCAACTGTGGTGTGCAAGGATATAGCTGACGTGTTGATGGTGTGACAAGCAGTTGATATTTTTTTGATAGGAAATATTATAACAAAAATGGTTTCCTTAAATAAATTCACTTAAACAAGATATTATAAAAGTGCTTTGTAACACAATATTGGTAATATTGAAAAAAATCAACCAAAGGCACACTTGAATGAGAGCATTTATGTACACAAAATATTAATAAAATGCATGGTTAATTCTGTCAAATGTTCTGTCAAATGTTTCACTTGTACTCACTGTTCTCATAGCAGACAATGCATCCTTGATGCATTCGCTAAATCTGTACAGTATTAACCGTTATTACAATAACGTTTAAAAATCACAAACATGACTCAAATTTACATTTAAAAGAGGAATTTAATGTTGAACTGTTATATTCACTGCTATTGTGTGTGTGTGTGTGTGTGTGTGTGTGTGTGTGTGTGTGTGTGTGTGTGTGTGTGTGTGTGTGTGTGTGTGTGTGTGTGTGTGTGTGTGTGTGTGTGTGTGTGTGTGTGTGTGTGTGTGTGTTCTTTGTGGGGAACAAAATGGAAATAGTATGTTGATGAAGGTGAAAAAAAACAAAACAGTGACTAAAGATTTCTTCTAGACATAATAGAAATATTGAACTGAACTGGAAAATAAGATATCCTTAGAAAACCTGCATATTGTATAATTTACAAAAAAAGCATTCTCAGGTATTTCTATTGCAATTTCTTTTTAAATTTAAACATTTTTGTTGTGCTAGATTAAGTTGTCTGAGTACTTTAGGTTCTAATCGATTGTGAAGTGAATTTTCTCATAAAATCATTCCCGGTGATTTTTGAGTATGTGGTAAGCAACTCCTTGCACTTCTATAGGCTGGTTGGAAAGACTTTTAGGGACATTATGGATGACATTGAACTTTGAATCATCAGTAAACTTATTTGTGCCCTTCACTTCAATAGCTCTGGTTGTTTTTAGTACACAGTGGCCTCAACCAATGAAGTGTCCCTGTATATCTGTACAGAATGGTGTAGGCCATACCAAGAAGAATTAAGAGTTTTAATTTACCCACTATGTAGAGAAAAGTTTATTTACATGTTTCCATTTTTTATGGAATTGTCTTCATTTCCAGATCCCACCAACAGCCTAAAACTAATTATTAAAAAACCTTGAGTGGAAGGTAACAAGAATGTTGGAAATCAACTGTAAAGCTTACATTCAAAAGTAACATATTTAAGGAATAAAATAATTTAAAAAAAATGCAATCTCCATCAGAGAAAGCAGAAGGTATACAAATCTGTAATATCTGAAATATACCTGAAATGAAGTGTGTTGTATATGTGGCAAGTAAACGAGTTGATATGGATGATTGCTGTTAGTGTACTGTTTTTAAGAATATAATGTCTCCCTTTATTGCAATCTATAGATATAGAGATACCAGTTTAATAACTTATTTAAATACCTGTTCTATGTACTTAGGCTGATGACTACTATAGCCATTGTTGCCGCTCAAGAGTAGTGGGAGTTGGAACGCAGGGCTTAATTTAGTGTGTAATAACTTATTGTGTCAGGGAATGTAAAATTTCTAGCCAATATTGTTCAGATCTGTTATGTTTTGAATTTAGTTCTTATCTGTTTTGTTAAATTGTGCAGAATAAAGAATGTAATTAGTAAGAAATTGGTAAGTAGGAGAATGTGTTGAAGTATGGTTTATAAAAGTTGAGCTTTAAAGTTGCTAAAAGAGAAACTAGAAGTTCCTCTCCCCCGATCTGCATCTCGGCCACGCTACACAGGAGTGAGATTAGGAGACACAAGGGGGGGAGGGGAGGAATTATACACATATGAGGGGAGCTGGGGGAATGAGGCATATATGAGGGAGCTTGGGGAATGAGACACATATGGGGGAAGCTGGGTGAATGAGACGCATAATGGAAGCTGGGGGAATGAGACACATATGGGGGAGCTGGGGAAATGAGACACATATGGGAGGAGCTGGGGGAATAAGACACATATAGTGGAAGCGGGAGGAATAAGACACATGGGGAAGCTGCGAGAATAAGACACATATGGGAGAATGAGAAATATTGTCAGGTCCCCTGCACTCGCACTGCTCGCGGCGACCTTGCTTACTTCCTCACAGCAAGCGGCGTCACCTGGTCCCTGTCTCCTGACTGGCAGTATGTCTGACACTGGATGCTTGGGAGCAGTTTCCTTATATGTGTGCTGCACCCAGTCATGTGACCCGGCACACAGTGATGAGCTCAGAGATCACAAGGGAGGGACGAAACTCCTCCCACATGTTGTGGTTAACACTAATTGGAGATTAGCCAATCATACACACCCGGTGTGTTTATAAGCTAACCTCTCCCTTGCCTCAGTGCCCTGTTGTGGTCTTTGGTTTACCATTGAGCGTTGTACTTGTTATTTGGATTTATTTGGATTTCCTGATATTTGGTTTTGTCTGTTGTTATTCCGTCTCTTTGTTTCCCTTGACCTCAGCTGGTGTTTTGACTATCCCTTTTTGCATAACCCGACCATTCTAAGGATTGGTATTGCAATTCTCTCTACTCTGTCCTGTCTGCGTGTTAGGGTTCCCTAGTGAACGTTACAAATATATGGGGAAGTTGGGGGTATGAGATACTTGGGGGGCTGGGGGAATGAGACACAGGGGGCTAGGGGAATGAGACATTGGGGAACTGGGAAAAATGAAACACATGGAGGGGCTGGGGTAATGAGACAAATGAATGGAGGGGCTGGGGGAGGAAATGAGACACATGACTGGAGGGGCTGAGGGGCATAGGGTTATCATATCTATGCGGATGACACGCAAAACTACCTGTCCTCCACTAATTTCTCACCACCCCTCTTGACTCGTGTCTCTGACTGCCTCTCTGCTATTTCCACCTGGATGGCTGCTCATTTCCTTAAACTTAACCTGTCCAAAACATAACTTCTGGTCTTCCATCCCTTAAGTGTTGCTACTGCCTCATCTATTTCCTTCCAAGTCAATGGCGCTACCATCAGCTTTACATCGCAGGCTCGCTGCCTAGGTGTTCTCTTTGACTCTGACCTCTGCTTCACCCCTGTCCAGTCAATTACCAAATCCTGCTGCTTCCATCTCAAAAACATAGCATCTGCCCATTTTTAATGCCTGATGCAGCTAAGGTGCTTGTCCATGCTGCTGTCGTCTCTCGCCTTGACTATGGCAATCCGCTTCTCAGTGGTTTTACGTATACCCAACTTGCCCTGTTACAGTCTATAATGAATGTGGCAGCGAGACTCATCTTCCTATCTGCCTGCACCTCCCACTGTGTTAGTCCCTATATTGGCTTCCTGTAAGAGATAGGGCTAAATTTAAGATCCTGGTACTTGTTTACAAATCTCTACATAATGCTACTTCTGAAGATGGACCAGTCACACAGCACTGAGAAAGGCCCCATCTAGGGACGAAATTTGTTTGTTACTTACTTGACATATTCTGGGACTTTTTGTTGGCGATATCTATTTATGTTTGTATCTATTTGTATTTGCACTGCTTCTTTTTTTTGGCCAAACTTGCGGTGTATTATAATTTCCTAAGATACCTACCATACCTTTTGTCCCTTATTATCCACATATTTTTAATTATATTCAATTAATAAATTTGTATTCAAATATTTTATCATTGTGAACATTGAGTTATTCACTGAAATATATCGAGAGCCTGGACAGGCACCAACGGACTGTTTTCATAGAACCTACGTGGCTCCATCTTTGTGAGTGCATTCCACATATACTTTAATCTCTATATTTTACATGCTATGGAGAGCACCATATATGTTTTATTTGTTTTTCAGATGGTTATTAGGTCAAATGTGTTTTACTTCAACTAAATATAAAAAACGCTGTCTTCTCTACATGAAGAGCAGTAAAACGTTGTGATTGCAATATGAGATTTCCTATTCTCTCAGCTTTCCTGTCAATCTGTAGAGTTTGTTGTCAGTCAGTATAATTCATTAATATTTGATGGTTAGTAATAATTTCTAGCAGTTAAATTGCTCCTTTTTGCTGTGCGTCATTATCTCTTAAGAATTGGCTGTCTCTGTAGAGATTAAATAGTTGTTTGTAAAGCTAAATATGCAAAATTGTGTTGTTTTTGTTGTTATTGGCTGCTTGATGGCGATTTACAGTAAATTCAATGTCAGTAGCTCCATATAAAGCTAGTTTGGATAAGTTGCAGAGCTCTATACAGAAGGATCCCTGTAAATTATATAAAAGTATAGATTTCACTGATGGCTGTTTTTTGTCTAAAATAGAGAAAGGGGTATAATATGCAAGTGAATATTTTAGTTTGAGATTGCATCTGTAATCAATCATGCGTGGTGTCTAACGTTATTAAATAGCTTTTTCTGAGCAGGGTATTTTTAAAAAATGTTGTCTTTGAGTTATAATGTTCTTAATGCCTTTCATTGTAATTAACATGCCTTAAAACTAGAAACCTAATATCTGTATTATTGTGATATTTTCTTTTTACTCTGTGGGACACAAAGTGTGAGGTTTATATAGTCATCCAATTAAGATTATAATATGATATAAAACCTTTATATTTCTATTCATCAATAAGATAATATTTTAGCGATCCACTGTAGGATTTGGTGGTGGACTGTGTGTTGACCCCCAATTCCAATCTCTGTTGTTTACATTTTATGGAATATAACCTGTGGAGTACAAACTGTTTTTTTTTTTTCTTCTGCTTTTTGAAAGACTTATTTTTCTTTTTTTCTGAACTATTCCTAAGTATTTTGTAATATAATTTTTGTTTTTGCAGAGTTAACCAGAGAGAAAAGAGGTGTTAGCAGACCCAGGGACAGGTGAAGCGTAGGGTAATGGATGTGTGGTTTTGATGTAAGCTTACATTGAGTCTACACTAGTGGTCTCAGGAAGGTAAGGAGGTACTGAAGAATGAACAGACCATGTTAACTTGGGCATTGTTTAGTTTAAAAGTCTAGAATAAAATAAATCTGAAGTGGTTAAATCTCTAGACTTACTTGTTTAAAGGACCACTATAGTGCCAAGAAAACATACTCGTTTTCCTGGCACTATAGTGCCCTGAGGGTCCCCCACCCTCAGGGTCCCCCTCCTGCCGGGCTGGATGGAGTGGAAGGGGTTAAACTTACCTATTTTTCCAGCGCGCGTGGGGAGCTCTCCTCCTGCTCTCCTCCTTCTCTCTGCCTCCTGGCGCGCGCATTCAGCCAGTCTCATAGGAAAGCATTTACAATGCTTTTCTATGGACGCTGGCGTCTTCTCACTGTGATTTTCACAGTGAGAAGCACGCAAGCCCTCTAGCGGCTGTCAATGAGACAGCCACTAGAGGCTGGCTTAACCCTAATATAAACATAGCAGTTTCTCTGAAACTGCTATGTTTATAAAAAAAAGGGTTAAACCTAGCTGGACCTTGCACCCAGACCACTTCATTAAGCTGAAGTGGTCTGGGTGCCTATAGTGGTCTTTTAATCAGGAGAGATTTTGTAACTTTTAACGGTAACTTAAACATAAACTTGAATTGTCAGAATATTGACCATTTCATGTATAAAAACCCTTGCTTTTATTACCAAGTTGCTTGCTAAGGTCTCACTGTAATCAAAGTTGCTTCACATGATCAATAAAGCTCTTCGCTGAACCTGGTCGTTATTCTATTATTATGCCAACACCTGTAAAATTTTTTTTCCAGGTTCTCAGTTTTCCAAAATTTTTAGTTACACCTTACTTAATTTCTAGCCTCGACTCTCACACTGCTATCATTTAATTTTTTTATTGCTTCTTTAAATCTTCCTTCTCCAAATGTGTCAGAGTTTTTAGTTTTTTTCTCTCTGTTGAGCAGGAACACACAAATACTTTGAGATCTTCACAAAGTTGTAATTGATAAAGGGCTGCCAATCAAAAACTGCTTCTAGGCAAGGTGATTGTGCATAAATATGCATCACCTGTTATAAAGAGCAGACAGTCTTTTGATACAAGTTCTGCTGTCAGTACTGTCTTGTCTAAATCAAGATTGTCGAGAGTTATGCTGCCATTTTTTTTCCTTTTAATTATATTTATCATCATTTTATTTTTCATTTTTATTTCTCCAAGTGGATATCTGAGAGTTAACAGCCATCAAGAGATAGTGCTTTCTAACTCCAATCTCACGATTACACCACAAAACTGCACTGCAAACAGAATTATTTTGATTACTTTTAAAGGAAATGTCAAAATATATTACAGAATGTGCCATAGTATGATGCAAGCATAAAGATATCTGTATCTACAAGCTAATCATCTTATGTTTCAAAGATGCATACATCATCGTTACACCATATGGCACAAATGCTAAAGATGGTTTATTTGTTCTCATTATGTTTGATAGCATATTTTAATTTTCACACCATGCTATTCTAATTAAATGCAAATACCTCAACAGGGATTAACTTATTTTCTGGAGGAAAAGATGTATTGTGTTTATGTAGATACTATTTGCTCTACAAAGCCTTAGCCTACAATATAGTATGAAAAGCTGCTTAAGAAAATTCAAATATATAGCACATTGAAATATAATGAGATGATCATAAAATTGTTATGTTCTTTTTAATGTGAACATTGTTATTTTGTTTAGTCTTCAATAAAATACTCTGAGAAAAATGTTTAAGACTCAAAATAACCTAATCTGTTATGCAAATGTTTCTTAACCTATAGGTTAGACATAAAATTGGGGTCTTATTGGGGTCTATTTTAGTGTGTTGCCATTGGTAAGTCCACAAGCTTTATCCCATAATACATTTTTTACTGTAGTGGCATTGCTCCAATGCCGTGTGAAAAGCTCTTGATAGTATACGTTGTTGTTGAAAAACAAAATATTTTTTCCAAAAATATATTGTTATAATTCTTGTGTTACTTTTCAGTTATGGGTCACCAGGTTATTCCTTTTGTTAAGGGGTAAGCAACCTTCGGCACTTGAAATGTTGTGGACTATATCTTCCATAATGCTCTTATGGCCATAATGCTGGCAAAGCATCAGTGGAGAGGTATCGCACAACATCTGTGCTGAAGGTTACCTACTTCTGCTCTAGTCGTTAAATTGATTGTCGAGCTAATATCATGTACATAATTTGGCTCTCTGACAAAGAATTAACCACTATTCTATAGAAAGTATTGGTAGAAATTGTACATATATCATCCTCTTCATGAGTTAAGCAGTTATGCTTCTGGTACAGGAAGAAGCATAGTCACAAGATATGCGTTGACCATGATTCCGAGATTCAAGCTTCCAAACATTTGTTATAGTGCTAAAATGGAGCGGCAACAGCATACTGCCTATACAATAGAAAATAGCTAATAAAAATGACATTTTGCTGAGTGAGCATAAAGACAATGTATGAGCAGCAGGGCATAGAAGAAATTATCTATGCAGCAAAGAATATCAGCAAGGGGACCAAAATAATACATACAATTTACAATTTTAGTGTTACTTAACCTTTTTTGCTGCAGATCATATCCTTTATATAATTTGCCTCTTTTAAATGTTTGTGTGTTTTTCCAAAAAATTAACAGATTAAAAAAATGTCTTGACACGTAGAAGAGTTTATTCACTAAACTGGGAGATGTGGAGAAGTGACAAGGAAATTGCACATTTTAGGCAAAAAAAGCTCAATTCTAAAAATAATTAGATGGAATTATTTTTCCATTTTGACAATTTTGGAATTAAACTTACAATTCCTTTGAATTTTCTCCACAAGTCCCAGTTTAATGAGCAAAGCCCAAACAGTGTTGATTTCAGTATAAATTATTTAAAGATGATCTGTGATGTTTATGTGGTTTCCATAATAAAGTGAAAGCGTGAACTTAGATCCCCATCCTGATATGTCACATAAAAATTAGGCTTTTAAATGACTTTTTCCAATGCCAAGGCTCCCTTAACTCAGATTACATCTCCTACTTCTGTAAAATCATTGAGGAGAAATGGCCTCCTCCAGCATTGAGGAGCACTGAATCAATGCTTTCCTATGGTAGCTTCCATGTCACATACTCTGTCAGTTCCACGAATCACCTCCAGTGCCTGTCAGTGTAACATACACTGGAGATGTGTTTAACCCTGAAGGTAAACATTGCTTTTCAGCAAAACAGCATTGTTTTACTTTGAAGGGTTAAATTGACAGGACCACTAGAGACATTAAGATGTAGTGGCATAGATGACTCTAGTGGCCCTTTAATTAGGCTTATTTACTAATGTGAGGATTTAAAAGAATTTTAATTTGTGACCAAAATAACTGAACTAGAAAAATTCTCCAACTTCAGCACCCTCTCATGCCCAAAAACCTAAACAAAAAGTATGTAATGGACTTCACTTTGCATGCTTATTTTTAGTCAATAATCCACTGAGTGGATTAGAGTCTGAATATCTGCAGCACGTAAGGTCCCATTTGGCTTCTTGCCCTGAAGTAGAAGTGTAGAAAATATATTTATATACAGAGTTTATCATATAAAATAAATTGTTTATTAGATGTTGCAATTAAAATAATAGAATACTTGGCAAAAGAGGGAAGGTAGCAACTCAACTAATTTTGCATGTTGGCAGAACTTTGTGAAAAGATCCAGGCTTGAATTTTTTCCATTATTTGTTTTTTTTTTTAGTATTCCACAGGGCTAGGACTTTGAAATCTATATTGTGTTTCATTATTATATTTATTTATTTCATTTGCATGATTCTGCATAAAAGTAGAAAATAAAGAGAAAAGAACTGAACGTGAAGGATGACGATAGAGACTGTAGGACCTCATGGAGAAGAAAGTATTTTTGATAAAAAGGCATACTGAATGAAGCCAAAACGTAGATATAAATGGTAAAAATAGATTAATAGTAAGAGGTGATTGGGAGAATACTGTATGAATAAATGAGGGGAATAGATATATAATCGCTAAAGAGTGCTAGGATGGGTAAAACAATTAGAGCAAATAAGAGTAGCTGCTCTAGAAAAATTGAGCAAGCAATATCTGGTACGGGAAAGTGGGAGATGGAGACTTGTGAGAAGGCAGTGGAAAAGTTAGTCATTAAAATGGATCCAACGACTATTGAAAATAAAACGCCATCTTTATTCTTAATAATTTGGTTTATGGCAAGCCACGCAAGTATTCTTCATCTCACTGCTGTAGACTGGAAGGATTTAAACCCTAGCATAACAAAACAGTCACAAAATGATTTTAACCTTGCCAGAACACACTGAAAATGTATGATTATAGTTTCAACCCTCATGATTTTAATTTGAAAGAAGCAATATTCAGACACAGAAAATGTGTTTCTCTCAAAATTACATGGATAATGATATACTCCAAATTAGATTCTATAAGTTTTTTTTGTTTTTTTATGTCTGATTTATGTCTTGTTCTGTTGGAAAGCTTTTGAATTTTTTTTCCCAGAGATTCCTTAAATGAAGCAACAAAATTGAAACCAAATTGCAGTCTGACTTTAGTTTTTAAATATTGTGTTATGTGATCTACTATTTGGGTTTCATACTTGTAAATTATCATGTAAATTAATTCCTAAATTGGTTTTCTTATTCATGAACAAATCTTGCCTAAACTTCACAGTAAGAATCAAATTATGCAACAAATGCTATTCCAAAGCATTAGATATGGAGATTTGTTTTGTTCCTAAATGAAATTCACAAGAATGTGGAATGATCCGGTGGTCATTCAAGTTCCAGAACTCCAAGCCAAAATGTAGCCGAATAGCTAACCAGATTATATGCGCTATGGCCAAGAATATTTATTTTAATTTGGAATTTGGAATTCCAACTGTGGTGCCAAAAAAATATATTATTAATTGCATAGGAACAATCACTAAATGTAACTTTTATTTACAGATCAAGTAATGAATATATAATATATAAATATATAGCCCACGGTTGGGAACAAATCCTTAAAGGACCACTATAGGCACCAAGACAACTTCATTTCAATGAAGTTGTCTTGGTGCCAGGTACCTCTACTTTTTTTTTTAAATACACTGCCGTTTTTGAGAAAATGCAGTGTATTTTTTCTTTCCTATTCCAACCCCCAGTGGCTGTCTCTGAGACAGCCACTAGAGGGTGCTTCCGCAATCCTCACTGTTGGAATCACAGTGAGCTGATGTCAGACGTCCTCATGGACGTCTAACGTTATTCCCCTGTAATGCAGGCAGCTCAGATGTGAGCGCGCCTGCATTATAGCCTATGCTGAGATGTAAACGCGCCAGAGCGCGTTCACATCTCAGTTATATTCCTCGGAGGCCAGTGTGTGAGAGAGAATCTCTCACTGAAGACAGAGTGCCGAAAGAAGAATCTTCCCAAACGGAATCTGGCTGCACATTGACAGTAAGTACACGTTTATAATATTTTTATTTGCTTATTAATTAATGTAATGTCTTATTAATGTTTTTATTTTTTAATTTTAGTTAGTGATTTATATAATCTTTCATTAATTTATTTGCCTTATTTATTTAGAGAAAAAAATGTAGATTTTGTATATATATGACCTATGTAACAGATTTACTATTTATCTATAGAAATATATATAGAAAAATATAGATATATATATGTGGGGGGGGGGGGGGGTTTGAAAAAAAAAAAAAAGGATTTATATTGATTGATTTACTTTTCCTGCTGGTTCCCTGGACTGGCGCTGGGTAGTGAGAGTTGGAGTGCCGGTGTTCTATCAGATTCACAAGGTATCTGAATCTGATAGAACACCGGGGCTAGAAGAATGGGAGGTGGGCTAAGGGAGGACACTGGGCGGTGAACTGAGATGTCACTCAGTTCGCCGCTCGTGAACGCGCACACCGCGCAAATGCGCAGTGTGCATACAATTTCTTCCCATTGTAGTCAATGAATCTCAATGAGAAGATTTTCATTGGATGAGCACTGCGCTGGACGCGCATGCGCTTTTCGCCCGCAATGATTTCCTATGAGAGGAAATTCATTGGCGGGCGGCGGAGAAGAGAGTCAGCAGACCTGTGGTGTAGTTGATCGGTGACGTAGCGCTGCAAAGAAGGTAAGTAAATGGGTATTTAGAATAGTTTTTAAAAGTTACAAGTGGGCTTCAGAGGGGCACAGAGTAGTCAGTTATAGAATAAGGCTGTCAAATCAGGTAGTTTATGGGGAACTATAGTGGTCCTTTAACTGATCTGTTTCTGACCAAATGCTTTAAAACTAGTAAAGTATAAATTAATTTTTCATTTGAATCATTTTACAGTTTTTTCAGCATACAACTAACATTTGCAGGTGTCACAGCTGAAACATCAAATTTTAGAAATATATTTTTTTTAACTCACAAATATTTAATGCATTCTATATAAGCCAAAAGAAAGAGGATATAAAATGATCACTTTGAGGATTTAATTGGGATGATCACTTTGTTCACTTTGAGGATTTAATAGGGGTGATATTAAATAATTACTGTGGAGTTTCTCAACGTAAAATGTTGCCTGGAGTTTGCTTGAAGTAAATGTTTAATAGATAGCACAGGAAACAAAATGTCTCAATAACACAAAATTACAATGCTGTGAATGACAAGTTAAGTTCAAGGATATGCAAAGCCAATTGTGTTTATATCCAAAGGTTCAAACTAGATTCTACTTTGCTTTTTAAAAATTAAAAAAATAAGCTTTTAAAAATAAGTCTCCCATAAAAAAGATTGAACTTCTAGCTTCAGCTTCCATGGGAACAATTTGTAATGTTAATATTGTATACAGTTACTATTACCGACAAAACAGTAATAATTGCTATCAGTAAAACTAAAATCTTGCTGATGGCTCAATGCTATAAAATTTCCCTGGCAGCGACTGGTAATTGGCAATTAAGTTTTAACGTCTAACAGGAAATGACAAACGCTAACACTAGGTTTCTATACTAGCTAGACAGTAAGAATTATTACTAGATCAGATGCAGTTGCTAACTCACACAACGTTACTACTACTTCAGTATGGTGTTTACAATTGTCCAAGAACAGCCAACTAAAGGTACTCAATCCTTTCAATTTATGAAGGACTTGACGCTCAACGTCATCATGTCCAGCATAAGGATACCGAATTACTTCAATTATTCTCCTAGAAAGGCACTAAATTCAAAAATTGTCTATGGGAAGCATTGGATTAGTAGCACAGAATACAGAAACATAATTATTCTGTTATAAAGGGACCTATTCCTTCCCAGGACTTTTAATTTTAGGTTTACTCATCCATTTATATAACAAATATGTAATTTTGAAGTGTTGAAAATATTGCTAAATGTAGAAATCCACATCCGTTGTCCTCCAACTCCCTGTCAATCATTGTTATAAGTAGTTTTCCATTTACCTGGCAGTCACCATAAAGAGAGCTTAGGAAGAAGTTGAGAACTGAAACAATGCTTCTATTTCTCCTCTTGATTACCAAAGGTTGTCCTAGATTTGCTTTATCTTAATTGGATTATAATGTAATTTGTTTAAAGGGACACTATAATCACCAGATCAACTACAGCTTATTGCATTTGTTCTGGTGAGTATAATCATTCCCTTCAGGTTTTTTGCATTAAACACTTATTGTCAGAAAAAATGCAGTGTTTATATTACAACCTAGTGATAACTCCACTGGCCACTCCTCAGATGGCTACTAGAGTTGTTTCCTGGGGCAGTGCTGTACACTGATCGATCAATAGACAATGTCTGTAAGTGCTTATTTGCAGGCCAAGCTGGGAACTCTGGGATAGTTGTGGAAACATGATTTCTTGAGTTTCTGAGCCCAAGGAATACTTCTCCAGTTCAAAGTTGAGATATGCAGGTGATGCACAATAGTAATTTTTCTATCTGCACGTTTGGTTTTATCGTGTTTGGTCTCTGATCCTTTTGGTGCCCAGCTATAAAGCATGGACTTGAAAGACAGGCTGCACTTTCTGGGCTAACTCCCCCACCCCCAATGGTTACAGCAAATCACTGTTCACCTCTTCATCCTCATTATCTTTATCTGTGCAAAACAGAGGTGTCAGGCTTTAGGTGCCAGTAGATCCTCTGTTTATGTCAAAGTCTCAATAAAGATTTGACTAGTGATGTCCAGAACGGTTCGCTGGCGAATACTTCCTGGCGAACATAGCGTGTTCGCGTTCGCCACGGACGGCGAACATATGCGATGTTCGGTCCGCCCCCTATTCGTCATCATTGAGTAAACTTTGACCCTGTACCTCACAGTCAGCAGACACATTCCAGCCAATCAGCAGCAGACCCTCCCTCCCAGACCCTCCCACCTCCTAGACAGCATACAATTTAGATTAATTCTGATTAATGCATTCATTTTTTCTTACACCTGAAACATGTTCAAATAGCCAGCTGTTGGTAGTAGCATTCCCTTGATAAAGGCAGCAAACATTGTTTGTACTGGATCTCCTTGGTTTGAGTCAAGTGATAAGCATTACAGTATTAGTTATTTTGTTTGTGATTTTTTTTTATTTTTGGTTCTTTGACAAAATGTTAAACACATATTTTTATATTTTATTAAAATATATTCTATGTTTGGACACTTTATAAAAATAAATAGTCACGCAAAATGCATAAGCGCACCTCTGTAGGTTCACTTGTAAGTCGTCCACATGTGGGGTATATGGTAGAAGCCAATAATTGTATTTTTGACCCATGGTATATTATTACCAACAATAACTTTAATAACATTTTGCCAATTAGTACTTAATGAATAAAATAAAAAAAAAACATAAACAGGATGCTAATGGGAACATTGTAGGCTTATCCTTGTAGGACCCACCAGTTTTTTTATGTTGAAAATACATTATTGGCAATATTTGTTTTTGGTGGTGGGGGGTGTTGTGAACAGATTCACATTCTGCAGGCATTGCCAAGTGTATATAAAATTGACTGATTTATTAATTATGTAATAATTTTCAATTCTGCAGGGTCCCTTTCCCTAGATTAAGCCTTCTTGAAAGCAATTAGGCAAGTAATAAAAGAGGACATTTGTTAAATCTGCCCTATTTCAAAAGCAATTAGGCAAGTAATAAAAGAGGACATTTGTTAAATCTGCCCTATTTCATTACACATGACATGAGTTTACACATGACTAGTCTTGTTTGAGAAGTGGGGCGTGAGGATGACCAGTGCCAGGTCCTTCCCTGTAATTTACTGACTCCACCTGACAATGGTTAACGTGTTATCAAAATCAGAATGGTGATGAAAGTAGATCATACTAGGAAGATGGAGCAGCTACACTAGGTGGCCAGGGGTTGTAAAAAGAAATATCTAAACATTTGGGCCTGGTTGGATTACTGAGACAATATTTAGAGGTAGAGTGACTTTGGTAATTATAATTAGGTGAATTTAGCTATACATAGATGTGAGCCCCATACCTTAATTATTATAAATAAGGTAATATGTAATTAAATATACTTAAAGTTATATTAATATACTTAATATTTAGTTAAGTCAGTGATATATATATATATATTTTTGCCAGGTTATTTTTCTAATTGTTATATATCTTATAGGCATAGTATCTTAGGTATGTTCTTTTTCATTTGTTTTGTTTTTTAGTCTGTTTTTTTTTGTTTGCTTTTTAGTTCTCTTCATATTATATTCGTTGTGTAGTGTACTTATTTTTTTAAGAGATTTTATTAGAATTTCATTTTTATGTTTAAATTGTTTATGCCCTGTGAGGAGGTGATTTTCTCCCTTTTTTTTCAATCTGTCTTTTGAAAATTAATACAAAGGAAATAACAGAAAAAAGCCCTTATTTGGGGAAATGCTTGCACCATTAACAAATTAACTGTGTTCATGCCTTCTGTTGGTCATTTTAAGCTACGTGTTAATTTCTACTTGTTTGTACTTCAATTAAACTCAAACACAAATTTGCTAAATAAAATTAAAAAAATGCAATTTATCTGAAAAAAAAAAAATCAGAATGGTGGGATTATTATCATCAATGGCTTATCAACAGCCATTAGCATGTCGATAAATATTAAACACGAGATTGCAAGCTAGTCCATCATTTTAAATGCACAACACATTCACAACAACATCCCTTTGTTGAGTGTGTATGACACTGTAAACTTATAGTAGTCATGGCATTGGCTCTCAGGTTATACACAACTTTGATACTATTTGATGAACTGGTTGGTGTGTTAGCATTGCTTGAGTTGCAGTCAGTGTGTAGCTCTGCTAAATTTTGGAGGAGGGCAGTGCTTTCCCTATTTGTGTGTGCAGTGTACATATACTGCATTCACTTTATATTGAAAAAAAAGAAAAACATATATATACATATATAAATCAGTAATTTATTTTTGTGTTTTTTTTTAATAAACATTGACAATTTAGTATATGACAATGTTACATAGCATCAAGCTCAGCAGTGGGAAGTGATTAACAATGAAGTAAGCTTACAAAATGAAGCTTACTTTTCCAAGTACAAATTCTTTCTCTTGTGAATCATCTAAAAGCTATATGTGTAGGTCTCTTGTGGGAAAGGTCAGTTTACAGTCTCTGAGTAGGATTAGCTCCTGATAAAAAAAATCCTTCACAAACATACAAGAGTGGAATGTTAGCTGGAAATTTCTGGCAGAGTCATAGTAGGGATAGGTTTGAAGTACTGAGTAGTTAACTACCGTATATACTCGAGTATAAGCCGACCCGAATATAAGTCGATGCCCCTAATTTTACCCCAAAAAACTGGGAAAACGTATTGACTCGAGTATAAGACTAGGGTGGGATATGCAGCAGCTACTGGTAAATTTCTGAATAAAATTAGATCCTAAAATTTTTTTATTAATTGAATATTTATTTACAGTGTGTGTATATAATGAATGCAGTGTGTGTGTATGAGTGCAGTGTGTGTATGAATGCAGTGTGTGTATGAATGAGTGCAGTGTATGTATGAATGCAGTGTGTGTGTATGAGTGCAGTGTGTGTATGAATGCAGTGTGTGTGTGTATGAGTGCAGTGTATGTATGAGTGCAGTGCATTGGCGGATACAGGGGGGGGGGCAACGGGGCAATTGCCCCCCCAAGATTCTCCCCTGCTGGCTAATGCAGGGCTGGCATTGTCCAAGTGCCAGCCCTGCAATGTGCCTGCGGACCGGGGAGGGAGATCTGAGATCAGTGATCTCCCTCTCCGGTCCACAGGCACATTGCTGGCGGCCGGCAGGGGAGGGAGAGAGGACCCGGGAGCTCTTACCTGCAGCTCCTCCGTGTCCTCCTCTCACGTGGCTCCAAATCTCGCGAGAGTGAACTCTAGCCCTGGAGCGCGGGCTAGAGTTCACTCCACACTGAACCACCAGGGATTCCCCACTGGGACCACCAGGGAACTAAATATGTCCCCCCTCCTCCCAGTAAAGGTAAGAAGGGAGGGGGGACATAAATATATATATTTAAATAAATCCTTTAAAAAAAAAAAAAAAAAAAAAAAGCTTCCCTACCCTCCCCCCATACAAACACTGCCCCACATACACACACTGCCCACAAACACCCCCCATACACACACACTGCCCCCATACACACAGTGCCCCACACACACTGCCCACATACACACACTGCCCCCATACACACACTGCCCCCATACACACACTGCCCCATACAAACACTGCCCCCCACACACACACTGCCCCACAAACACTGCCCACATACACACACTGCCCCCGATACACACACTGCCCCACAAACGCTGCCCCACAAACACTTCCCCATACACACGCTGCCCCACAAACACTGCCCCATACACACGCTGCCCCACAAACACTGCCCCCATACACACACACTGCACACCCATACACACACAGACACATACAGTGCCCTACACACACGACCCCCCATACACACAGTGCCCCCCATACACACACTGCCCCACACATACATACAGTGCCCCTCATACATACAGTGCTCCCGATACACACACTGCCCCACACAGACATACAGTGCCCCCCATACACACACTGCCCCAAACACACATACAGTGCCCCCATACACACACTGCCACCCTCACACACACACACTGCCCCACACATACACTGCCCCTTAACACACACACTGCAACCCTGACATACACTGCCGCCCTCACGCATTCACACACACACTTTACCGCTCACACATACACTGCACCTTTCACACACACTTCACCCCTAACACACACCACTGCTCTATATTCCAGCAGACCCCAGGTAAGTTGTCAAACTGTTACTAAACGGTATGACTACTTACTCTGGGGTGGGATCCTGGCACTACTGGCACCATAACTACTACACTGAGCTGTAGTGGTTATTGTGCCAGGATTATTTATTTAAATAATCTACAAGTGCCCCTCCCGAGATCAGGCTCTGGATCTGCCACTGGTGCAGTGTGTGTATGTATGAGTGCAGTGTGCGTGTATATGAGTGCAGTGCGTGTATATGAATGCAGTGTGTGTGTATGAGTGCAGTGTGAGTGTGTATGAGTGCAGTGTGAGGGTGTGTGATGCAGTGTGTGTTTGTGTATGTGTTATAGAGCCTTGGTGGGGGGTGGGCATTTTTATTATTATTTTTTTATATATTATTTTAATAATTTTTTGTTATATAATTTTTTTTTTTAATTATTAATATTTTATTTTATTATTTATATTTTTTTTCCGTTCCCCCTCCCTGCTTGATACAGAGGGGCTCTCACTCCCTGGTTGTCCAGTGGCATTGGCAGTTCAGTGGAGGGGGGCTGGCAGAGCATTTACTTACCTCTCCTGCAGCTCCTGTCAGCTCCCTTCTCCTCCGCGCCGGTCCGTGCAGCTCCCTCTTCAAGTCCCAGTGTAAGTCTCGCGAGAGCCGCGCTCTGACCCTGTGGCTCTCGCGAGACTTACACTGGGAGCTGACAGGGGAGCTGACCGGACCGGCGCGGAGGAGAAGGGAGCTGACAGGAGCTGCAGGAGAGGTAAGTTAACGCTCTCTGCCAGCCCCCCTCCTACACAGCCCCCTGTCTGTATTATGGCAATGTAAGTTGCCATAATACAGACATTGACTCGAGTATAATTTGAGTTGGGGTTTTTCAGCACAAAAAATGTGCTGAAAAACTCGGCTTATACCGGAGTATATACGGTATATATATATATATTTTAGATCCTTAAAAAGTATCCCTGGGAGATACAGAATGGAAAGATTCATGACAGAACAACATCATCGAATCATCGAATTTTACCTTGAACATCAGCACTCCATTGTTTTATCTCAAAGAGCCTGTATGCATTTTCACAAAGTAATTCTCCATCAAAACAAGCAATACTAGCCATGGTTCGTCAATGTTTTCAAGAGCATGGATCCGTCAAAGTGCTATAATATCTTTTTTATAATATTAAGAATTAATGAAGTTCTTATTTTCAAATGATAAAGTTACTTTTGACCCACCCTGTATGTTGCCACAATTGATAAAGATCTGCTGCATTGCTAAAGTGGGCTTAAAGCCCCAAAGGTAGCCTTTAAAGCAGGCACAGGCAACCTTTGGCACTCCAGATGTTTTGGACTACACTTCCCATGATGCTTTGCCAGCATTATGGGTGTAAGAGCATTATGGGGGATGTAGTCCACAACATCTGGAGTGCTGAAGGTTGCCTATCCCTGCTAAAGGCTCAAAAATTAAATTTTTTTACTGTGATCTAGGCCAGGATTTCTTCCAGACTGGGGCTAGTGTAGATAAGCTTCCCATTGCACCATTAGTCACATGACCAGAGCAGGGTCCTGCACATTCTATTACTCTTTCACACAGTGAAGGAAAAAACTAAGGAGAAAAAGTATCTAGCACAGCTGCAACAAAAAGTTCTGCCCAGGCCTGAGAAACATGTAAATAACTTGTTGTTCTCTAAAATGTACTCCTGCTGGGTGTGAGATGCAGCCACAAGAGAGATGTCATATAGCATAGTAAGTTAGCCAAGAGGGAGATTATACCGTACAATGTGACGATTAATAGTCAATCTTGTTTTTTTTCCTTTGGTTGACTCTGACTCTGCTATAAGAATGATAGAGAAATTCCCCTCCTGGCTGCATTCCATTCCATTAACCAGTTCAGCTTCGGAAACACACTCCCCTTTCAGAATATTAGTCTCTGAAGGATGCAGATGATGAGCTGCCTCTGCCTATCTATCTAATTTTTGATTCATTGAGCTGTTAGCTTTTATAACCTTCCTCCTAATTGATCTGCTGCATTCCAGCTGTTAACAGTACACCATCAGTGCCTGTGTAGGACTATGTGCATTAGACAGTCTACACATATTTCTATATAAATATATCTCCATATCACTGCATTAGTGTGTCTGTCTATATGTTGGGGGGAAAAACTGATTTGGATTACCTGGAAGTCTTCTGTGTGGCATTTTGGTTCGGACAAATTTCATCCATTTGATTGTTTCAGGAAAACACTTTATATGAAACAAAATTATCTCGAACATGTGCCTATGAGAATACTGCAAAGCAAAAATGTCTGCAAAGGCTAGGCAATATCAGGCATTTTTACAATGTCAATTCTGAGTTGTAAACTCAAAACATTATTTATATTACTATGTCAGCATTAAAAAATATTCAGTGAGGGAGGGGCGGTGCTGAATGGTCGCACAAAAGATCAGCTCCTGCAATATTGTATATTATCAGCCCATAAATGCTGATTAAAAACAAACCTTGAGACTGATAGCTGTGGCCCATTGTAAGAAGACACCCTGGTACCGAGGTGAGGCTTGCCAAGGTGTTTTAGTCCCTTAGAGGGGAGCTCCTTGTCACCTAAGATGAGGACTACCCGGGCGGTGAGTGGGGTGGACGGCCGCTGCCCTGCTATCCTGCCTACCAGTTCCTTATCAGAAGCACAAGGCTAAGTGGAGCTGGCCCTGTCCCCCCCCCCCCCCCCCCCTTGGACTGGTGGGCGTGATCCTGATCCCCACCCCTTGACCCCTGCGATTGTGATGACACCAGCACCTCGGGCTGCAGCAGTGTTGACCCAGGGCTCAGAGGCCGCACTCAAAATGGAGGAAACAACGTGCTGAGCTACCTGTGCCATAGGGAGGACCTCAGCACCAGCTTTAACACTGGCAGAATGTCGTCGCGGACTGACCAGAAATCTGTGGATGTCTGCCCAGAGGACTCTACACAAACACTCAGTCTGACACCTACTACGCACGCTCCACCACAAAATAGGGGTTTCAGTCCCAAGGCGAATAAGATCGCGTTGTAGAAGCCGGAGACGAATCAAGCCGACCCGTGCAGCACAGAAAAGGTTAGCAGCCGGCACTGCTTTTCATACCTTCCTGAGAACCCGGTTCCCAGCATGAGACACCATTTCTGCACCCCATCATTTCCTGCAGTACCTCCCTGATAGCCGCGAAGAGTCCACAACATATTGGTCGGCTGTCAGTAATGGGGAGGCTGATCCTGATGAGCAACAAGACCACTGGGAGCTGTGACCTGACCGCAGCGGGCATCAGCAGAACCGCAAGTGGAACACTAAGGGACTGCCACTTTGAAACCTGTCTAGCATACCATCACTGTCAAATATCTCACTCAGCAGCCTACATGCTTCTGTACCTATCTATTTCCCTTTAATTAAGCAGATTCAATGTCATGGGGTCACTGACTGGCAGTTTGAAGGCGCGGGGGTCCCGCGGGGTTGTAAACTCTAAAGATAGGGCAAGACGCTGGAGAGATCCTCACCTAAAACGTTACTGTCTGACACCTGCTTTTGGGTGTCCAGACCTGTCGCCCCACTACTACAAAAGTTGGGCTTGTGTTATTTAAACACCTACTCTGATCGGATAAATCAATACCCGATCCCATACTAGCCAGCACTCACTCACAGTATTCTGTTGCCGACCAGGGCATAACATTTAGTACTGTTGAGCACTACATAGGCACGATTGCTAAAAACTTAGGACACACTTTATCTGTGTCCTTCTATTTCTCCTCTTTACTATACCGGGTACCCAAGAAGGCACCTTTCCTTTTTCTCCATTACGGATTTTTACACTTCATGACATGACGAGGAGGTATTTTGGTCCCTGATCACACTATTCACTACCACACATACGATACCCTAGCCCGATTTTTACATTTCTCTGGGCTCATCATATTACTAAACTAGTGTGGTGTTAAGTGGAAGTGTATAAACGGGCACACTCTTCTCCACTGAGTGATCCTCGTCAGGTTGCCAGCGTTTTGGAATTAGTCAAAAGATTGACATCTAACTTACTAGTCCAACTGTACGGAGTGTTAGACTGGGACATTGTATCCCCTGTAGTTCACAGACAAATTACTTTGTTATCCGCTCAGTCTACCTTTACACTTATCCCCCTTCTCTTCCTCGGCAAGATACTTTATTGTTCCGAGGAGAACCGTGGGGACAACCGCAGTTACTGAGCTCACAGGCACCGTGTTAACCGCTCAGCCAACCTGTATATTATTTTTCTCCTGTCTCTCTCGGCAAGAATTTTATTGCTCCGAGGAGAATATTGGGGAAAATTGGAGCTACATCGCTCTAACGTATATTTCAGTAACTACCACTTTTACAAATAATCCTGTGAAACTACCACTATTTAACTCCGTTAGAATCACTGACAACCCAGGAGATTCTAAGGGTATCTGCAGCCAGGTTCCACTTATTGATGTATGTATTACCCTTATAGAGGTGTTTGATTGTCTATCTCTCTCGGCAAGAATTCATTGTACCGAGGAGTAATATCCCTTTCACCATAGTGGTCCTGCATACAGCCGCTTACCCTGCCTAGTCACACAGTACCATTACTGTATCACTCGGCAAACCTCCCATGGTATTGAGGAGATCTAGAGGAGTGCCCGAGCTAGCGGTCTCTATTATCTTAGAAACCTTCTGTGTATATATATATAGGCCTATCTCTATATATATATTTTTAACTACCTAGGTGCTTCCGCATCAGACATACTTCTGTCTCTCCCTCCCCCCTCCCCTTTGTACATAGTTCAGTTTTTGTGTTACCTAATAAAGTTATTATTATTCTTTTTCGACTGTTGCTTTGATATCGATGTATGTATGCATACATATGTGGACAGACTGTGTTCTTTTCTTTCTATTCCTTCACCATTTAGGGTTAACCCCTGGTCTGTCCTATAGGACCCACTGCCTTTTGGCCATTTCTCTTCCATACTCAAACTCTAAAGATATATTCCCATCTGTCTGATGCATCTACTTATTTTAGTTTTTGATTTCTCCACTGGGTTTGCATTATTATTTTGTTTTTCCACCTAATAGCCTCTACCCAGACAGGAAGATAAGCATGTTTCCTATATACTAGTTCAAAGTCTAGGAAATTAATTTAGTAGACCTCAATGTATAGCTGTTACGTCTCATACCTTAAACAAAAAATGGTGTAGATTTTGTGTACTTCTGTGAATGTTTGTCTCTATGTGTTTGCTTACATACGCTGTTGTGGCAATGTCAGGGCTTATTGTATTTACATGCACTACAAAAATAAAGAATTAAAAATATATATATATATATATATATATATATATATATATATATATATATATTCAGTGAGGGCTTTCCTTTACAGTATTAATGAAAAATGGGGAGCAGGAAAGGCCGAAGTAATTTAAAAAAGTGAAAGGGAAATGTGAGTGGGCAATTGATGACCCACTCATCTGTTTCACCATGCAAAGATCAAAGCTGTCCTACACTTTGCCACTAACATTCCTGTTATTGTCCAATCCTCATGCCCCCAGTGGGTATCCAATGCAAATGTACTTGCTGGAAGATAGACAATGAATTGACCCTCTTCTATTCCAAAATTCTACAACATCTAAATAGAGTTCCACCACGAGCTGCCAATCTGTTGCATATAGTGTGTAGGAAGCCCTGTTTGCTTGTGTTCCTGACTTATGATTAGCCTTTACACTATGGTAAATGCCTAGAAATCTACAAATAAAGATCACATATAGTTGCCACAACTGTGTTGCAGCATTTACCACGTACGTGTGCAGAATAGCGATCTACAAAGAAACCATATAGCAAAATTGATCATAGGAACCGCACTCAATCCAAGCGCCCACAGGTGCCCTGGAACAGGACCAGCATCCCAACACGTTAAGGCAGCAAGCAAGATTTCCAGGCACTCAAAGTGTGAAAACTGCAGGCAGATTTATTGAAACAAAAAAGACAGCAACATTTCGACCTACTGAGAGGTCTTTTTCAAACAAGCTTGTAAAAGACCTCTCAGTAGGTCGAAACGTTGCTGTCTTTTTTGTTTCAATAAATCTGCCTGCAGTTTTCACACTTTGAGTGCCAGGGAATCTTTCTTGCTACAAAGAAACCATGTCACATAGTTTTGACTATGATATCAGCTCTGCCGTGAACACAAAGCCAAAATGCACTCGGATGTCTACGTTCTCTCCCAACTAATTTGCCACCATATGTCTGATTGCCTGGAAAAAGTTTTCTAAAGTTTGCTTTTCGTACATAATTTCAGCATGTAACAGGAGAGATTGACAACCCTGCTGCCATACACACCCACTCCCAGTCTGCCATGCTGCCATGCTTCCATGCACTATCACCATACCCAGTTACCATGACCTTATTTCCTGGTCAGTATATGAATTCCCCAGGGCACGTATACTGACCTGTGTTTAAATTGAAGACAAGTTCTGTAAATAAATTCCACTAGTGGTCCTAAGTGTTTTACACGGATTAAGTACGTTATTGTCTTGACTTAAAGTGAGCAGCTGCATTTAAGTATTTTTGATGGGGAATTCATAGGAGGAATATACTGCCCTAACCATAGTGAAACAACATAAGGGCAAAGAGGCAGTTAAAGATGTAAGGGAGCTTCTTAAGAAAGCTGGGATGCCTTCTGAAGTCTCCCTGGACCTGCATGTTTGGAAATAATTTGTGGCCAACTATAAAGGATGGTTAATGGAAAATAATTTAGTTGAAGTTGCCCAGAACTGGCTTGATACTGTAGTCGATTTGACTAAATGTGGTTGTAGAGAAACCACTTGGAATGGGGTACCCTACTACTAATGTTTTGGCACCCTATGATCCAGGTCTACAGCTATAGCCCCTAGTACCTCATACAACCCACCACCTTACCCGGGTAAGGTTGAGGCTGACCCTAAGCCTCTGCTAATGGTGGTGGTAATAATTATGAGTTAGCTAATTGTTTCTCTGGTAGTAGATGATGTTACAACTGGATAAGGTGGATAAAGTGATTATCCATTGAATAAGGTGATTAAAAGATATACATTAATTTTTTTGCATGTTAAAAAGTGTAAGCTGAATTTCATTTAACACCAATTACCAATCAACGTACATGAACAAATGTGTTTGTTGCTTATTTCTATGGCATTTAGAACAGTTCCTCAAAAGGCAACTATTGCAACAATAAAAACGTAATACAAAATGGCTAACACACCTTAAAATGGTGGAAAAAAGTGTTTCATATCTTTTGAATGCAATGTCATCTTTTATATCAAGATTATGTCAAAATTTTGAGTCTTACTAAATAGAGACCTTAGGTGTGCTCCGGTTGCACCTAGAAGGGATACCTAAATCTGGTGATCTTAAAAGAGAGACATGTTAATTTTCTTCTCTTCTAAGGCTCTTATAATCTCATACAGCATTATACGCAAAGCTGACTAATGTTGAATTAGAATTAAACACTTATACATGTCAAAACTTTGCTCTTTCACTTTGACAGCTAACTAAAAATATGGCAACAGTAGGTGAAGAGGGCCTTTCCCAAACGAGCTTACAAATGTTAGAGCAGGTAAACCTGCCCTGGCAACCTTAGTCTGTGTAATTAGAGATTGTAGCACAATTCAATAAACATTTTTGTTTAAACCACAAAATATCCATCAAAAATTTAATTTTATTTTATTCTCCACACTTTCCTCCTGTTTGTTATGCAAAAGATCCGGGTTTCACTAAAAATAATTTGCAAAACTAATTGACACCCGACACAAAATCTCCTACAGATTGGAGCTGCAGGGAAAAGTCAAAGTGTATTTGTCAGTGAATCTATTTCTTATTCCATTATTCCATGGATGATATATCATAGTAGCATGTACATGCTCATTGCTCACAGCACTGTGCAGCCATGTTCTTGACTGCTTCATTTACCAGAGGACCCACTGTATACAGCAAACAATTCATAGCAACATGTTGATTCACATTGCCATACACTATACACAGCAACCATGTTGCTCATTGCACAGTTACATTGTTTCTGTGAGCAAAATCCATGCATTTTTATACAATGCTATGTATAAAACCCTGTACAGATATTGCATGGTAAATCCATAGACTATGTGTGAAAAAATATGCTTCTCAAGAAAATAAACTCTGAATAGCATTTACAGTCTCCTCCACATCCGAAGGGGTTTTAAAAAAAGGCACATAAAATGCAAATTCACTGCTTTCTACTATCAGCTCTAAATTGGATTGTAAATTTATTCAGTGATATAGTTGGCAGACCAGAAGCCAGGGAACACTCAGCTATGTAAGAAATACATTGTTTGATATTTATTTTCCAGAATGTTGCATTTCATGTAGTACCATTTCTAGATAGTTTGATTGGCCCAAAAAATTGTTATGTTGCATAACAAACTGGTAGGTGGGAGATTGCAAATCTACAGAACATTGTAGCATGTTTTGCTTAACAGAACAGGAACAGGAACCAGTGTGAGATAGTTTCCAGTAGAATGCCAATATAAAATAACAGATTTAGAATGTTTTATATGAAAGTGTTGTTTATTTACTGTAATGGGCAAGATAAGCAAGTGAGGTAATGGGTAAAGTAGTGATGGAAGCCCCTGGCTATTGAGGGGATTTAAGGCCAGCCTACTGCCCACCTGTCACGACTAGTAATGTGGTCCAGCACGCAGAAACTATGTAAACATATGCATAAGTCAGAAAAGGAAAAATAACAGGACAGAGCGTAAACCGGACCTTAGAATGGCCGGACTAATACGCTAGAGACAGAGAATGGTCAAAGGGAAAGCCGAGGTCAAGGAAGCCAGAAAATACTCAATACCGATAAAACAAGCCAAGTCAGGGAAACCAGAGATCAGAATAACCAGGGAAACGCCAAGGATCAGGATACCAGGAAATCAGAAACACGAAACTAGCACTTTCAGGAAACCAGGAAACTGAAACCACGACATGGCAAAGTACTAGGGTGAATTAGGGGTTTAAATACCCCTCTCTAAGCTATGATTGGTCAGAGGGCGACCTCTGACCCCAGAACGTGCGTGTGCGTTGACGTCGTGACGTCACGCACACGTTAGTATAATTAGATAAGGGGCTATCCTTAGACGCGACCACGTGGTCGGCGCCATATTGGATTCGGGCGTGATGCCCGGAAGAACTACACGCGCGGTTCCCGGCTCGCCGACGAGCAGGTAAGCTCGTGTAGTCGGAGCGGTCGTGCCGGTCGGGCACGACCGTGAGGCTCGGCGGGCCGGTGACCGCAACAGTACCCCCCACTCGAAGACCGCGCACCGAGCGGGAAGGACCCGGCTTAAGAGGAAAGCGGTTGTGAAATGACCGGATAAGACGGGGCGCATGGACCCGGTCAGCAGGAACCCAACAACGTTCCTCGGGACCATAACCCTTCCAGTCAACGAGATAGGACAAGACACCTCTGGATAATTTGGAGTCCATGATAGAACGGACTTCGTATTCCTCTTGATCACCCACTACCAAGGGCGGAGGAGGAGTGGATACCCTTGTGTAGCGATTGCAAGTAAGGGGCTTGAGCAGAGACACATGGAAAGTATTCGCTATTCTCATATGAGCCGGTAGTGCCAAAGTATAGGTCACTGGATTAATACGTTGGGTAACTCGAAAGGGACCAATATACCGAGGGGCAAATTTCATGGATGGGACCTTAAGCTTGATATGTCTTGTGGAGAGCCACACCCTGTCACCTGGAATATAGACAGGATTAGCGCCCCGTTTCTTGTCAGCTTGGACCTTCGCTCGTAATGAGGCTTTTTGCAGAGCTGAATGGACGGAATCCCAAGTATCATGAATCGAATCTAAACGGGTGTTCAAAGCGGGGATTTCTGTGTCTGAGAATGCAGAAGGAAAAACAGTGGGGTGATAACCCTGATTAACAAAGAATGGACTGTGATTAGAAGATTCATGAGTGGCGTTGTTTCTGGCGAACTCAGCCATGGGTAAGAGCTCGTACCAGTTAGATTGATTGGCATTTATAAAGCAACGTAAATAGGCTTCTAAAGACTGATTCGCCCTCTCTGCTGCTCCATTTGTTTGAGGGTGATATGCTGACGAAAAGGAGAGTTCGACGCCCAATTGTTTGCAAAAGGAACGCCAAAACCTAGAAACAAACTGGGTACCTCTGTCAGATACTATGCTTTTGGGTACACCGTGCAACCGAAAGATCTCTCTCAAGAATATTTGAACTAGATCTTGAGCAGATGGTAATTTTTTAAGTGGGACGAAATGTGCCATCTTCGTGAATCTATCAATGACCATAAGGACTGTATTAAACCCGTTTGAACTGGGTAGATCCACAATGAAATCCATGGCCAAGTGGGTCCATGGAGCACTAGGTATGGGCAGTGGTTGTAATAGTCCAGGAGGTGACCTGGGAGGAACTTTAGAAACAGCACATATTTGACATGCCCCAACATAATCTTTGACATCGTTTCTAAGAGCAGGCCACCAAAATCTCCTGGAGATGGCAGAGAGAGTTTTATGGACTCCAGGATGGCCCGCTGTGAGGCTGTCATGGAACAAATCTAGTACCTTCTTTTGAAACTGAGGTGACACATACAGTTTGTCCGGAGGTTTTCCCACAGGTGCCTGAGTTTGATCTGCTATTATGGCACAGAAGAGTGGAGAAGACACTTCGGAAACTGTAGTGGCAATGAGGCATTCAGGAGGTACAATAGGATATATCACCTGTTCCGGAACTTCATCTGTCTCAAACTGCCGAGAAAGAGCATCTGCCTTGGTGTTTTTAGTACCAGGTCTGTATGTAATTACGAAATTGAATCGGGAGAGGAACAATGACCACCTAGCCTGACGAGAGGACAGTCTCTTAGCGTCCCCAATATAAGCCAAATTCTTATGATCAGTAAAGATCAAAAGTGGCTCTTTGGAACCTTCCAAGAGATGCCTCCATTCCTTAAGGGCAAGTACAATGGCCAAAAGTTCCCTATTCCCTATGTCGTAATTCCTCTCCGCAGGTGTGAGTTTGCGAGAGTAAAATCCACAGGGATGTAAAGGCGTATCAGGACTCTCTCTTTGAGACAGAATGGCTCCAACTCCTGTCTCTGATGCATCCACCTCTAGGATAAATGGTTTGGATGGATCAGGATGGGTCAGGACAGGTGCTGAGGAAAATAAAGATTTTAATCGTTCAAATGCCTCTCTTGCTTCTTTGGGCCAAGATATACAATTTGCTCCTTTTTTTGTTAAATTGGTTATAGGGGAAATCACGGAGGAAAATCCCCTTATGAATTTGCGGTAGTAATTCGCAAAACCTATAAAGCGTTGAGTAGCTTTAAGGCCCTTGGGTAATGGCCACTGTAAGACTGCCTCCAGTTTACGAGGATCCATTTGGAAACCAGACGGAGATATAACGTATCCAAGGAATTGTATCTCCGTTTGGTCAAACTGGCATTTCTCCAGTTTACAGTAAAGGCCGTTCTGTAACAGGGTTTTCAGTACAATTCTCACATGTTCGTGATGTGTCTCTAGGTCTGGGGAATAGATGAGAATGTCATCCAAATACACTAGAACGAACATGTGAAGGTACTCTCTTAGGACATCGTTGATAAAATCCTGGAATACCGCTGGAGCGTTACATAATCCAAACGGCATAACCAGGTATTCGTAATGTCCCATTCTGGTGTTAAATGCGGTCTTCCATTCGTGACCGTCCTTAATTCTGACTAGATTGTAGGCACTACGGAGATCGAGCTTGGTAAAGACTCGAGCTCCCTTTAATCTGTCGAATAGCTCTGATATAAGGGGAATAGGGTAGGCATTTTTTATGGTAATCCTATTCAAACCCCTATAATCAATACAAGGGCGTAGGTCTCCTTCTTTTTTAGAGACAAAGAAGAATCCAGCCCCGGCTGGTGAGGAGGACCTACGGATATGACCCTTTCTGAGAGCATCCTTAATATATTCCTCCGAAAAAAGATTTTCCTGGGGGGACAAGGCATAGACTCCTCCCTTGGGAGGCATAGTCCCTGGTAATAAGTTTATAGTACAGTCATAAGGTCTATGAGGAGGTAACCCTTCTGACTGGACCTTGTTAAATACCTCTTTCAAATCCATATACTGCTGTGGAATTTGTGTGGTCAAGGGAGGTGTAACAGGAACATTAATGGTGCCAATAGGTTGTGGGATTTGCTTAAAGCAAACACCTTTGCATCTCTCACCCCAACTCACAATCTCTCCTTCAATCCAATCCAAATGTGGATTGTGTTTCAGGAGCCAAGGGAAACCGAGTATTATCGGAACTGTAGGTGAAGATATAATTTGAAAGGTCATTTCTTCAGAGTGGAGAATACCCACTGAAACAGTGATTGGCAGAGTTTCGTGTGTGATGAAAGGCTGGGTAAGAGGCCTTCCATCAATGGCCTCGACTGCTATAGGTTTCTCTTTATGTCTTAAGGGCAGGAGATGTTTTGCAGAGAATTCTTTGTCTAGGAAATTCTCCGCTGCCCCAGAGTCAATCATAGCCTTACATTGAACAGCAGTGTTCTCGAAAGATAAGGTTACTTTGATAAGGAAACGGTTCTTAGTCAATTTAGGGGACATATACATCACACCTAAGGTCGGTCCCCGTACGTGCCTTAGGTGTGCAAGTTTTCCGGCCGAACCGGGCATGACGATCTTAGATGTCCCTTCTTGCCACAATACATACATAACCCCTCGTTACGTCTGTGTTGTCTCTCTGCCTCAGTGAGTTTAGCACTACCCAATTGCATGGGTTCAGGTTCTGGAAGAGGCGTTTGGCTACTCACCACTGGGTTAGAGAAACGAGGAGCTATGGACAAATTAGAACGTCTGTTACGTTGTTTGTTTTTCTCTCTCTCTCTGAGCCGGTTATCAATGTCTATCATGTAGGCAATAAACTCGTTAAGATTAACCGGAAGGTCTCTAGCTGCAGTCTCATCTTGTATATTCTCAGCTAAACCTTCAGAGAAAGCAGTCACCAGACCGCTATTGGTCCAATCAACCTCAGACGCTAATGTCCTGAACTCTATTGCATAATCGGCTACAGAACGACTGCCTTGTTTGATTCTCATAAGGGCTTTGGCAGCGTTCTTCTCCCTGCCTTTAGGTTCAAATGTAGCCTTAAAGGCCGTAAGAAAGATACTGTAATCACGGGCTACTGCGTCACCACTTTCCCATAAGGGGTTAGCCCAAGTCAAGGCTTTTCCAGTTAATTGGTTCATCAGATAGCCTATTTTAGATCTATCTGTTGGGAATGAACCTGGGGAGGCCTCAAAGTGGTATTCTATTTGGTTTAAAAAACCTCTGAATTCCTTAGAATCACCTCCATAACGAGGGGGCGGTGACAAGGTTATGGACGGTGGTTTATGTGGTACGGGAACCACTACAGGTGGCGGAACCACAGGTGGTACAGGAGGGACCTCTAAAGAGGCAGTCCTCTGGAGCAAGATCTGAAATGCCTGGGCAAATTGGTCTAACCTGTGGTCCATATCCTCCACCCTATTTTCACAGGCGATCATATGTTTGCATAGTTCTGCAGGATCCATGGCCATGTCGTAATGTCACGACTAGTAATGTGGTCCAGCACGCAGAAACTATGTAAACATATACATAAGTCAGAAAAGGAAAAATAACAGGACAGAGCGTAAACCGGACCTTAGAATGGCCGGACTAATACGCTAGAGACAGAGAATGGTCAAAGGGAAAGCCGAGGTCAAGGAAGCCAGAAAATACTCAATACCGATAAAACAAGCCAAGTCAGGGAAACCAGAGATCAGAATAACCAGGGAAACGCCAAGGATCAGGATACCAGGAAATCAGAAACACGAAACTAGCACTTTCAGGAAACCAGGAAACTGAAACCACGACATGGCAAAGTACTAGGGTGAATTAGGGGTTTAAATACCCCTCTCTAAGCTATGATTGGTCAGAGGGCGACCTCTGACCCCAGAACGTGCGTGTGCGTTGACGTCGTGACGTCACGCACACGTTAGTATAATTCTCGGGGGCGGGGCTATCCTTAGACGCGACCACGTGGTCGGCGCCATATTGGATTCGGGCGTGATGCCCGGAAGAACTACACGCGCGGTTCCCGGCTCGCCGACGAGCAGGTAAGCTCGTGTAGTCGGAGCGGTCGTGCCGGTCGGGCACGACCGTGAGGCTCGGCGGGCCGGTGACCGCAACACCACCGACTATGGCCAATGTCCCAGACCCTAAATAAGAATAAAATGGGCTATTGGGGATGGGGGCAATGGGAGCTTATTCTCCCTCCCCACCCCCTCCCCTCCAGTTGGAGCTGGGTGAACTTGGGGGTGTCACTTGGATTAATTATCATACCAAGAACCTGAGCAGGAGACACCCTGAATCACTATGGAACTATTCAGAGGGAATCTTTGATTGGGTGATGATCAGTCCAAGTGAGGAGACCTGGGGATACCCATAAGTTGGGGATGCTACCTACCCAAGGACTCCAGGAACAAAAAAACAAAACCAAGATAGAACAACAGCGTTATCCAGTGGAACGTTAAAATATTGTTGCTGGGGCTGGGTAAATCCAATTTGGGTGATTTTTGGACATATTGTAGCTCAGGTGGCAAGCTACTATAGCCCTGGCTGGTAAGGACACAGTGTAGTGGGCCCTGTGTAACCTGGCTGGTTATCCCTTTTGGTTAAAGTAGGTCAGACCCATTTCCCCAGTAACAGGACTGGACACAGTTCCAGGATACATCGTTTGACAATGTTTATTGGGCACACAGCTTATTATACACAGACCCCGGGGGTCTCCATCCAGCACAGCACACACACACACACACACACACATACAGGAGGGGGCTGTGGAACTGATAACCATCTCCCGCTCTTGGAGATACTAACAGGACACAGGGACACGCATGAGTGCCCTTCCCATACAGGGGGGTGAACTTTGGGGCTTGGTGCCCTGGGATGGGAAGGGGGTACAGGGTAACATTTTATATGGGGAAAGAGCCCTGGGTCCCATCTGGGATCCCCACGAAAAGTGGGGTGATCGGATTAACAGAGCCGGAGATATCAGCGTTGGAAGTCTGGGGCTCAAGGCTCTGTACATCCCTGGAATCCAATCCATGGTGTTGCTTGGTTTAGTCCGGTGAATTCAAACTTCGCGCTTAAACCAAGCAATGATCAATCAGCCCCCGGTCGGTCAAAAGGTGTAGTGCAGGATTTTAAAGTCAAACTCATAGAAAAAGGAATAGGAAAGAGGGGAAACACACATTCTAGTAGGCACATCCACACACAAAAGTAACAAGGTAATTCACAGTTTAGGCAATCCTGCCACACACAGCAGGGGGAAATAGCTGTAGCCCTGCAATGATCTCATAACCCTTATCAACCCAGACAGAGTGGGGCGGAGGAAAGGATTGGATTGTGTTAAATTACATCTGTGTAATGTGTGTTCAATAATGGCGTTCTCTTTTACCCCCACATTAAGCCTTGGCAAATGCTATAATCTTTCTAAGCGAAGACTGTGATAGGATTCAAAGAATATATAATTCACTGGTAGTATGATCGAAGTCTCCTTACTAGGGAAACTGCGACTTGATTGGATTCTCCGGATTGCAGAGGAAGCAGACCTGGCGAAGGTACTCGATCTAAGTACAGGAGCTCCATCACAGTAGCTTTGGCAATACATAGCCTAAATAACAATGACAGTAAGACACTATAGCTTTGATTGGTATTATAACTAATAAAATACAACATATATTTTACCATTCTGAACTATGATTAATCAGTTTTATCTAATTGCTTATAGGGTTGACCACGAATAAGCCATATCTGGATATTCACCAACCCCTCTTTGCCATCTTCTGGGTTACATTCGTTATATACTAGCCTGAGCATTTTATTTTATGAATAATTAGCAATTTTCTTAATTTATTCCTTTCTTTTCAATGTTAAATATAATCTTAAGAATGAGCCCCTTTCCTCAAGAGTACCAGTTTTAGACTACAGTTAACAGGGCAATAGGTAAGCCTATATGTGTGAATGCATATAGCTATAAATGTGTGTATATATGTTAATTTATTTATGTGAGGGCCTTCAACAGGTAAAGAGGTAAGACTACATTGATAGGTTCAAAGTCAGATTTCAGGGGTGCAGTCTAGAACCCCATAATCTAAAAACTTCATCAAACCTCTCTACCCGCATTTATATATATATATATATATATATATATATATATATATATATATATATATATATATATATATATATATATATATATATATATATATATAACTAAACATCTATTATTGTTTGCCTAGGTGAGGTGTTTTTAAATAAAACTATTACATTCTGTGAGACTTGAAATTGCTTTTTAGTGAATGAGCAATTGCACTTTTATACAGTTTTAATCAAAATTATTCAAAATATTATACAGTTGTAATCAAAATTATTCAACCTCCATTGAAAATCAGTTTTATTGTCAAAATTTACAGACTTTTAGTCGTTTGCAATGAACAAATTAAACAAAAGCAATATAAAAAGCTCAACACGGGGCAGGGCCTGACCGCGACAGGATCAGACGTGCTCCGTCTGAGCTCCTGCTTCTGGGCCGGAACATAGGTGCCAACTAGGTGCCAAATGCAACCGCTGACCCATACTTGTGCCCACACTGACCTCCAGCAGCTGGGGGTCACGGGGATACCAATTAGACCATGCCTGGCATTCCAAAGTAACCCGACGAGGCCCGAAGCACTCCGGAGCTTGAGCCGGGTAGGGACGGCCGCTCTCCCGGGTCTCCGACCGGTGTCTCGCTTACCCCTCCCCCCCCCCTCCAGACCAGGGGGGTTATCCCGGTCCGTGCCCAGTAGCCACGGCAACCACAGGACCACCAAGACCCAGCAGCGTTGCTACCACGAAGAATGGCCTAAGCATCTCACCAAAGATGGCGGACACCAGGCGTGCTGAAGGCAATGAGGCGGCCTGCAACAACAACCCAGCACTCACAACAGCTTACAGGTACAAACTAGCCTGTTACCCACGACAGTCAAGGGTAAACCCCCAGCAAGGCGCCATGGCGTGATACTTACCATCGGGGACACAATCTTGAACTCCATACCACAGGGCCAGCTGGCAAGTAGTGAAGGGCATAGGCTAAACACTGTCATAATCCTAGGAGCCATGTTGTGAGGGAGTCTTAGAACCAGGCACAACAGAGTCTAATTGTTCGCAATATACACTTGATTACCCAGGGATACTCATATGCATTTACCGCTAAGCCAAGCGTCAGCTAACCATGAAACAATGTAACGCATAGCCAGATACCAAGCTTAGTCAGCATGCCTAGTACAGGGGTTAGCTTTTCACTGCTGAATATTGTTTTCATTTCTTAACCATGTACTTACAGTTAAGCAGTCAGTTTACAAGCACAACCTAAGTTTTATGCTAACTCAAGTTATTACTGTTATTATTATAATGGAAAAAGTTACACTTGTCTGTTTCATGTATATGAATATAATCAATGCCATTACGCATAATCTCTCACTGCTGACCATGCGTATACATCTTGTTTAAAACAAAAAATGTGCAAATCAATCCTGTCATGGTGATATGTGCTTTCATATGCCTGATGGTGCTATTGTGGCACCACAGGCCTGCTTGTTAACCATATTGAACGAAAAACAAGCTCAACACAATGAATGAGTGGTTTCCCTAAATTCCTTGTTGTATTTGACTGAATGCCATCGAACTCATCTATCTGAAATCTCGTTCCTTTCAAAGGTGATTTTACTTTTGTGAAAAAAACAGAAGACGCAGGGCACCAAATCTTTCATCAGATTCTTGACCATCTTTAAATCATTTGTGCCACACTTTTATTTGCTCTGCACACATTGTTTTACCACTGAAAGACTTCTAAATCATTTGAATAGTTTCCATATGAATGTTCAAGCTTAGCGCAAAATTTTATGCAGGTTCGTTGCTCTACTCGCTCAATGATTTTGAATGCAATGACCACACAGCACATATGTTCACTGAATGGTGACCAGCATCCCCACTAACTAGAACAGTGAAGTTTTCATGCACATTCCAGTCCTTTGTTGCCAGGTTACATCGATGTTACGCAAACCATTCTCATGATATTAACAAAAGCTGGACTTTTTCCAGACAGACCTTGTATTTTAAAATGATTAGTTTATGATTATTTGATACATGTGTTAGGTGGTATAGTTATTAGTAGACTTGGAGATTAGTTTTGGTCCTAACTGTACTTTGTCCAAATTTGGGCCGATCAGATGATCACTAAAATTGCTGAGTTCTGAGCTAAAATGCACCTAAATCACAAACAAACCAAAATGTGCAGTGGTCGTTAATTTCAGGTTGTGATTCTGAATTCCACCCGTTGCACCAAAAAAATTGATAATTAATGGGGACAAAGATGATCAATAGCTAGGTTACAGTCATTAAATGTTGACTTTAATCACAGGTTACGTGAGAAGTGAGCAATACAGGGAAATATAGAGGAGCAGTAAAAAAAAGCTATATATATTATATATGTTATATTTGAAGGCTTGGCCTGTAGTTGTGGGAGGGGCTTGGTTCTCCCTTAAAAGGGCTGCCAATCCACTCCCACCTTACTGTTGCTGGTCTGGCGAGTCTGAAACGTTTTACTTCCAGTTCAGACCGCCATCTTGGATTTTCCTTACCTGTTTCCTGGTCTCCTGGTCCGGCGCTTCCCTGGGTCTCCTCCCCGTCTTCACAGCCCGTTTCGTTACTCACAACCGCGGGAAAAAAACGTAAGTCAGGCCCGCCATAAAACAACCGCCGCAAAATGTCCTAGCTTTACACGGCAGAGCCCCGTTCGTTTGAACCAACGCTCGGTTCTTTTTCGTTTTCGCACAAATATACCGTTCGGCTAAAAATCTTGTATCTACTCGCATGGTTCACATTTTTTAAATCAAACGAACGATATCATTCGGTTATATAAATATGGAATTGCCGTTTCGGTTTACGATTTAAACTTAGAATGTATCCATTCGTATGTTTCAATACTCTATCTAGTTCTTTCGGGGATTACATACAACTCACAAAATAATCACGAATTTCAAAACACTCCAAGAGATTTTGCCCCTACTGGTTACAAACGTTATTACAGTCACTTATAAAATGCTACTAATATAAATGGTTAAACATGGATGATGTGTCCTTTTTTCACAGGTTCATACCAGGGATTCGTACTAGGAATTGTGATTTCTGACACCTGTGTTAATTGTATTTACCTGATAGGTTGGTTGGAATTTATTAGGTTTAAATTTTAAAGGCCAACAATACACATAAAAAATAGGTAAATGTGTAAATTTACTCTTTTAGGTTATTATACGCGGGACAGCAGCTTTTACAAGCACAGAAGCAGTCATCTTTTTTTCGTTTAAAACTACCCTCTGCAGAGTGTCGGGTAGGTTCTTGTTTTAGGGCCCACGATCTGGCCAAAACTACTACATTACAGTCAGACGTTTATATATCAAATCTCATGTCCACAGGTAAACATCCCGATACTTTTTTCAGTTGCTGGTTACCTTTACTTTGACAACTCGGCCTGACTCACATATCAGGTACTACGCCAGAACCCATTACTTTCTATGTTCTGAGGGGTACTGGTCCTATGTTAAGTAACCCAATTAGGTATTGAATTTTCTGTTCTTAATCCATAGGCTAGTGGTCCCGCGAGGCCAACAACCCCATCCTCATACTCGGAGGAATACGTCCCTCGGGCCAAATCATAGCTAACCGTCTCGCAAAGTTGCATAGAGAGGGCCTCACCTATCACTCCCATTCTATCTTATGCTTTAAACCATCACCGAGAGGCCAACACCCCACCACAACGTTCGGTGGCCTCATACTCTCCCCTCGGGCCCATGCATAGGTAGAGCCTCTCATTCCGCTTGGCAATTAGTAGGGACTCATCGGTCACTATCACGAAGTATAATTGTTTCGCCACTTGGTATTTAGCTAGCCTTACCAGTACCCACCCATTCATTTCAGAGTGATTGATTAAAGCTACCTTATATTTTTCAGTTATGTCAAATACTCCTGATATCCCTGAGGAACTCTCGCTACCCTGCACACCCGCTAGGCCTGATACCCCTGTTCCTGGAACAGAAGTTACTCTTCACTCAGATCATGGACCATCCCACGTCTCACTGCAGAACTTAGAAGACGCTGCATCCCTTTCCCTGCTACTGCTAGGAAGGCAGAGTTGTTCAGACTCTTAAACACTACCACTGACAACTCTGATGCAGGGGAAGGCCCAAGTGGCACACAATTGCCAGCATTTCACACCATGATGACCTCTCTTATGTCATCCATCAGCACAATTAGTGATATACTGGATAAATTGGAAGCAAGTAGTGCTAAACAGACCACTACAAATCAAATTGTTGCCAGCCAACCTCTTGCTGATGTTATGCCTGGTAATTCATTGGAATCCATTTCAATTATTGAAGCTATTAATCCTTTGCACATGGTCCCATCTCATCTCAAAAAGGACATTCTGGAAGGCAAGGATGTAAACCTAGTTTTATTGCTCATAGCCTCAGAGAATGTCCTAGAGAAGAAGACATTTGTATATGGGGCTATATCAGTTGTGCTAAGAGCAAGAGACCCGAGGCTGAACAAACAATTGAACATCCCTGAATTTGTACTAGGTTTTGGGATCTATAGGGATGTTTACTGCTCAGTATACCCAGGGAAAAGAGCAGAGCTGGATGCATACATGCACAAGATGGTGGACCTGTGGCACAAATACGGTAGTACTGCTTTCTATGATTACCACCGTTCCTTTTCTGCAAAGGTGGCTGCAGCTCTGGCTCAGTTCAATTTGAGCATTAATTGGAGTAAATTGGACACTGAGTTATTCTGCAGGCATTTTGCAGGCCTCAGGCCTCCAGCTTGTGCAGTTTGTGCATCGACAGCACATCATACTAATTTCTGACCAAACACAGCAGAAATAGAACAAAATCTATCTACCTCTAACTTTCCTAAATCTACTAGAGGGTTAAAAGACAAACTAGGTAGGGATATTGTATTTCTTGGTAAATCTCAGGTTTGTAATAACTTTAATGCATGGAATTGTAGTTTCAGTTCTTGCAGACTGATGCATGTATGATCCCACTGTTTCAGGGCCCATGCCAAGACTATGTGCCCGAATAAAGTGTTCCCCAAACCGTATCACACGTGTGTGAACATCAAATTATTAACCTCGCTATTACAACTACATCCATCACGTCATTTCATTGACCATATTATTACTGGAATGACTGAAGGGTTTCACACAGGGTTGGTCCATCTACCCTCCAGTACACTAGAATGCAGCAATCTACAATCCACGTTAGACGATCCACAGTTGGTAACCACTCTTATATCCACTGAGGTGAAACAAGGATTTCTGTTAGGGCCTTTCTTTTCCCCACCCTTCACATCTTGGAGAACCAATCCCATAGGGGTGGGACTGTGAGGAGTTGAAACCTATGAAATTAATCTTAGCGGAATTGGTAGATTTTGTGTTTGAGATTCAGACGGTGATTACGCCTCAAATGTTTTTGTTTCATCTAGACCTGCCAAAAAGCAATATAAAATTAAAAATTCTTATGATTCACATCTGTATGGCAATAAAAATAGTTATGGCTAGAAATTGGAGAACTATGGGTGCGTTAAACTGGCATGATATATGTACACAGATAGATTACCAACGCAGCATGCAAGCTGGGATAGCTCTAAACAAGATATCTAGAGAAAAATATAATGAAGTTTGGGTCCCTTGGGTTAGATATATTAACCATAAAACTCAAACCCCCCCGCCCTCCTATAGATAGCCAATCGTAGGTAGTAGTGAAAATGTGATGTATGGATAAGATGAACTGTATGTATGGTATGTTTGTACGGCTGTAGATACAGCAGAAAACTGGTAGATGTTTATTCGAAGCACGGTCCTACTGTTATTCATATTTATTATCTTATTGCAAAGTAACTTTTTGTACTATGTTTAAAATTTTACAGTTGAAAGCTGTATCTGTACTTGAATGAATTTTTTAAAATGAAAATAAAGATTTATATATATAACAATCCCATAGGGGTGGTCACAGGGAAGACCTCACTTAAACCCAGACTGATAATTGATTTATCTGCACCACATTCCTCCACTGTCCCCAGACTTAACTCTCTAATACCCTCCGAAGAATTTTCACTTCACTACGCCACTATCGACCATGCCATAGGGGCCATTCTTCAAGCTGGAAAAGGGGCATGGCTAAGTAAAACCGACGTGTTAAACGCTTTTAAATTACTACCCATGCATCCTTCCCTATGGCATCTACACGGCATTAAATGGCAGGGGATGTATTATTTCTTCACCCGTCTAACTTTTGGCTCCAAAAGTAGCCCATGTATTTTTTTGCAGAAGCTTTGCAGAAGCTTTATGTTGGTTGTTACTTAATGTGTGTAAATGTCTTTTGGTTATTCACTATCTGGACGATTTCCTCACAATTGAGAATAACACACTCCCACCCAGTAGTTTGAAACACATGTTGGCTTTGTTTGAATCCCTCACTATTCCTGTCTCACATCACAAAACTTTGGGTCCAGATACCAACATGCAATTTTTGGGGATCCAACTAGACACAATACACATGCAAGCTAGTCTTCCTCAGGACAAGATTGAGCGTACCCTGACAAGTATGGAACATTACCTGCTACAAGGTCATTGCAATTGGAAGGAACTTCAATCACTGCTAGGGTCGCTCAATTTTGCCATGAGGATCATACACCAAGGTAGATCCTTTATATCCCACCTGCTATCTTTGTTCCCACGATTCACCTCAGACACCTCACGTATCACAGTAGATGTACATGCAACCTCGGACTTACTCATGTGGGGGCATTTTCTAACCTCTTGGAATGGGCGAACCATGTTTATACCACCCCCCTCCGACACTTCACCTACACTTTGGACAGATGCCGCAGCTAACAAAGGCTTTGCGGCCATCTGGGGTGATCATTGGCTTTAGGGCCCTTGGCCGACTGAAGTCAAATCACTACCCAAATTCTCTGATACTTCGGCTTTATTCGAGTTGTAACACATCGTGGCGGCAGCCATTGCTTGGGGACCATATTGGTCTAGCCACACGGTCAGGTGCTTCTCAGATAATATGGCCACATGCCATATTGTCAATAAAGGCCAATCGGCATCACTGGTCATCATGAGACTACTAAGACGACTCACATGGGTAGCGGCCACTAGTCAATTCTTCATAACATGCATACACATCCCGGGGTACACAAACACCTCGGCTGATCACTTGTCTCGGTTTAGTTTCCAGGTTTCTTCTCAACACTACCCAACGCTTCCAGACGAGCGACACCTGCACCTCTATTCCAAGACATGATCATGGATTAAAGACTTTGTTAGATCACGCACGTCACATTTCTCATCTGTCACTCTTAGTAAACACTAGGAACACTTATGATAGGGCTTTTCACGTATTCACGAAATTTATCACCAAGCTCCACATCCACATCATGTTTGCGCTAGAAATTATATTAGGTTTTACCTCTTTTTGCCACATCAACCTCAAACTATCCTTTAATACCATTAAATTGTACCTTACCAGAATTCAGCACCATATGCTTATCCAACAACCTAACACTATGGGTTTCTTGACATCATATCAAATCAAAACATTACTTAAAGGCATTAAAAAATTAGATACACATGTCCCCTCACAACGACTACCCATAGACAACAACATATTCCACTCTCTATCCACCTTATTAGATTCGTCTCCTTTTGAACCCATGACCAATAACATAATAAAAACAGCCCTATATCTAGCTTTTTACGGGTTCTTACGTCCCAGTGAATTTACAACGATGATCATCACTGCCCAGATCTACCTAAGAACTAATGATTTACAAAAACATACCGACCATTACATTCTCTCTTTAAGACAATCTAAAACCAGCACAGAAGGACATACTATTCAAATTCCTCTGTACCCTACTCACAATAAATGGTGTCCAGTTAAAGTTTTGGATATGTATTCCCTTTCAGTCCAAAAACAACCCCAACAGCCTTTGTTTGAGCTACATGGACACACTCTGACCACAGCTAAATTCATGTTATACATACGACTACTGTTAACCAGGCTCGGCCTAAACCCCAATCAATTTTCAGGTCACTCTTTCCATATACGGGCAGCATCTTCGGCTTCCGCTAACCACATACCCGCTCATATTATTAAGGCTATGGGACGCTGTAAATCCTCCGCCTACGCACTTTACATACCTAATCCCGTTAAAGAATTAAGACAAGCTTTTTGACAAGCTTTTTGTGACTTATCTCAATAAATGAAGTTGTTTCACGATTTATGTTTCCTGGTAATTTCTTTAGCCCACTTTTATTACAGGCCTACTGCTTTGGCAGTTCTGGCACACCACAACCGACTGGTGCTAACTTATGGCTTTATGTTTATATTATGCTAAGATTTCTCTGTTCGGATATATAACCCCGACTACAAATATATATTTGTAGTCGGAATTGTTGTTGTTACTCAACCACCATTGAAAATCAGGTCTATTGTAAAAATTCACAGACTTTTAACTGTTTGAAATGAACAAATCAGACAAAAGCAATTGAAATAGCTCAACACAAAAAATGCTTCAAGTTGATTCCCCAAATGCAACCTATAATGACTTCTTCAGTCTCAACATTATTCAACCCCCTCAATAGAATCCCTCACAGCAGCACAAATATGTAAAACAGGTGTTATTTCAAGCACACCTGATGCAACTAATTGAGGGCTTCAATAGTTGCACCAGGTGTGCTTGAACTGGAACACTTGAAATACCTGAACAAGATAGGGGTTTGTTGAGTGTAACGTTTGGCTGCATGTTTTACGAATATGGAAGTTAAAAGAATGCTCCAGAAAAGTTAAGAAAATAGATAATTGTCCTTCACAAACAAGGAACATTGTTGGTAGCATAGTTTGCAAGTTCAAAGTTGAAGGAACAGTGGTTACACTACCTGGATGGGACTGAAAAGGGAATCTAGCAATGACAGCAACCAGATTTCTGAGAAGGAAGGCGGTAAAAAAAAACCTGAATAACTACAAAAGACCTGAGCAACACTTGTGGCAACAGGCGCTGAGGTTTCAGTGAGAACAGTAAGGTGCGGGCTAAATTTAGGTTTCCATGCCAGAACTCCAAAAGGTACACCACAACTGACCTGAAAGGACAAGAAAAGTTGGCTCCAATATGCTTTAAAATAATATAAATAAGCCATAGATGGAGGGGCGTGGTTTGGCTACGCACCAAGATGGCCGCGTGAGTGTGTAGCTCCCTCACCGGGCGACCTAATTCAGCGACAAGTGGAGCGATCCGAAACAAGACACACGACCAAAATACATTCCCGGCGTACCGGAGGGGCCATGGCGACTAAAAGCGCAAAAAAAACGAAAAATAAGCGCTCGGCACTTCAGGTGACAGCGCTCTCTCCACCGCGCCGAGCACACCAAAATGGCGCCGACACCCCCAGCTCACCCACGTCGTTCTCGGAAAAGAGCGACAATACCACGATCTCCCTACCTACCACAGCCCCTGCAACAGACTTATCTGTGCACAGGATGCTGCAAGACCTGAAGTCATCACTACAAGCTGACATCTCAAAGGTAGCAGGGGACATAAAAGCAGAGATTCAGTTGCTGGGGGATAGAACCTCACACTTGGAGGATAAAACGGAGGAGCTGATCTCAGCACATAATGATTTAGCTGACACCTATGGAGAGCTGAACTCAAAGATAGAGCACTTAACAGACAAGCTAGCAGATCAAGAGGACAGGAGCAGACGCAGCAACATACGCCTGCGCGGGATACCAGAATCAATTATGCCACAGGATCTCGCGGCCTATGCCACAGGTCTCTTTCTAGCCTTGGTTCCAGACATAGGGGAACCTTTTCTGCTGATGGACCGCATACATAGGCTACCAAGACCCAGACACCTAGGCCCCTCGGCACCGAGAGACACCATTGCCAAACTGCACTACTTTACCTCTAAGGAAAGAATCATGCAGGCCTCCAAATCACAGCCGACACTACCAGATAGATTCTCGGGAGTGGTGCTGTACGCAGATCTCTCTGCCGCCACTCTGTTAAAACGCAAAAGTTTCCTACCTATCACCAAAGCGTTAAGAGAGGCTGGCATCATGTACAAATGGGGATACCCCACCCGCCTTATACTGAAACACAATGGCGTGGAACGACACATCACTACAGTGAAAGAGGGGCGCCAACAACTATTGGAATGGAATATAAAGATCCTCGATCCGGGAACTGCAGCCCAGCCGAGAGACACCCAATCTTCAACCACAAAAGTGACAAGAGACTGGCAAACTGTGGCAACCGCTAAATGACTGCTATTAACCCACTCATAACCACACATGCAATCCTCCTGCCGGTTAGCGGCGCGGTAATGTATTGCCTTTGCAGAATGTTTACATGTTTTATTATCTAACTGTTATAACTACTTATATATAATTTTTGTTCGATAGAATGGTTGTTAGGAATGATGCGGGACCTGCGGGGTACCCCTCTCCCATGGAGGCATGTGCCTGCAAGTCAGGTAGACGGGACGGACATGCTTCCATGGGAACACTTGAGGAAAAAGAGGGCCACATAAGCCTGCAATCTAGACAGCAACCCCCATGGGAAACTAGAGGTTTGTCGAGGTAGCCGAGATCATACCCTCACGACTCACGTGACTAATGTGAGATACCCAAAGGCCTCCTCCATTTTATTCTCATTGCATCATCTGATCTCAGGTCGCATAGGGTTTACACACCCCCACCCCCCCCATCGGCTCACTTGAGCCATGACTCTGCCATCGCAACGCCCTTGCGCTGCAACAAATGGCCTCATGTACATAGTTCTCCTACCTAACCACCCCTGTTTCATTGCCCACCCTGCCCACCCTACCTATTTCACATCCACGTACAAAACGTCAAAAAACCACCACAGACTTCCATATACACAGAACCGTCTCATAGCCAACGCCACTCCGCTACAAGTCCACCACCTATACCCATACCCCACCATGGTAATTCTCAACGACAAGGATCCTCTCCTACTAGTGGATAGCCCATCAAAGCACAAATGGGTCTAAAAATAATTTCTATCAACGCCAAAGGCCTTAATTCGCCCAATAAAAGAAGACAGGCACTGTCAGAAGCTAGAAAACAAAGGGCACAAGTTGCATTTTATCAAGAAACTCACTTTCAATGGGGCAAAGCTCCGAAATTTAACTCAGCCTATTTCCCGTACGACTACCACTCATGCTACAGGGACAAAAAGAGAGGGGTTTCCATACTGATCAGCAATGCTGTCTCCGTCCAACTAGTCAAAAAAATAGGGGACAAACACGGGAGGTACCTATTGTTACAATGCTTACTCAACAACGCACCTTACACGCTGATTAATGAATATGGACCGCACACTAACCAAGGGGAATTTTTGGAAAAAATCTTTGCCCTAGCTACCACCCACAAGTTTGGACAAACAATCATAGGAGGTGACACTAACTTTTTGATAGACAGCACACTGGACACTACAGCCGGGACTAACGTAACACATTCCACAGCGACCAAAATTTCCAAAGAAACCTCCGCCCGCTGTGCACAAATACTACAACATAATTATATTGACCCCTGGAGAATACTACACCCTTCCGATAGAGACTACACCTTCCACTCCATGGCACACAACACGTACACCAGAATAGACAGGTTCCTTGTACCCTCCACCACAATTAACTCCATTGAAAAGGCGGACATAGGTTTAATCACCTGGACTGACCATGCACCTATCACGCTGACCGTACGAGAGCACTTTCCCACCTCAGGCACAGGCACATGGCGACTCAATGACACCTTGTTGACTGACCCCCAATTCGTAAACACGCTAAACAAAGAACTTTCTGCCTATTTCGCAACAAACACAACGGCGGACTGCTCAATCACAACCATATGGCAGGCACACAAAGCTGTGATCCGGGGCTTGCTTATTAATAGAGCTAGTTACACCAAAAAACAGAGGACCAAACACTACACTGAATTGATAACGGAACTAACAGCATTGACACATAACAACAAAGCTACCCCCTCCACAGCACTAAAGACACGAATCCTCGACATCCAGACTGAACTTAGGAACATAGAACTGCAAAAAACGGCATATCTCCTACGGAGATACCAACATAATTTTTTCGCTCAAGGCAATAGAGCAGGAGCTCTGCTGGCCTCACAACTTAAGGCGAGAACGCGTAACTCCAAGATTGCGTACCTCCACACAAAAGGGGGCTCAAAACTCATGAACCCACAAGACATGGTGAATGAATTCGCCTCTTATTACAGCGATTTATACAATCTAGCAGACGACCCTCTGACGATACCCCCCACTACAGAAGCCATTCAAGCCTTCCTATCCGATGTCCACCTACCACAATTGACACAAGCCGACATAAACACTATATCACAGCCATTCCAGATAGAGGAAATTACAAAGGCCATACACAATTTACCCAAGCGAAAAGCACCAGGTCCAGACGGATTTACAAATAAGTACTACCAAACCTGTGTGGCTACTCTAGCCCCGCATTTAACAAATCTGTTCAATACCTGTTACTCATCAGGTAACATCCCTAGCGAAATGCTGCTAGCCCACATCTCTACTCTCCCCAAACCCGGAAAAGAACCCACCCACTGCCAAAACTTTAGACCCATCTCGCTGCTGAACGGAGATGTAAAATTATATGCCAAACTATTGGCGAATCGCCTATCCACTATCCTCCCCACCCTCACGCATAATGACCAATCGGGATTTGTCAGACATAGACAAGGGGCAGACAACACCAGGAAACTATTGAACATATTATCCCACATGCACTCGACTAAGATGGAGGGCCTTCTCCTCGCCTTAGACGCGGAGAAGGCATTCGACAGACTTAACTGGACCTTTATGTCCCACGCCTTAACACATAGGGGTTTTCCACCCACTTTCATAAAAGGAATCATGGCACTTTATAATAACCCATCGGCCAAGGTCTCCAATGCAGGATTCCTGTCCACACCATTTCAGATTACGAACGGGACCAGGCAGGGATGCCCACTATCCCCCCTGTTGTTTGTCTTATCCTTAGAACCCCTGGCACACAAAATACGCACACACCAACAAATTAGCGGGATTCAATTGGGGAAACGAGAACATCACCTATCATTATTTGCAGACGATATTCTGCTTACGTTGACCAAACCCGAAAAATCCCTACCGGCTTTGATGTCCCTCCTAGACGCATACGGTGCAATTTCCTATTATAAATTGAATAGAACCAAAACACAAGCATTACCAATAGCCATACCAACCCAATCACTACACACCCTCCAACAGAACCATACCCTTGACTGGCGCACAAAACACATTACCTATTTGGGGTTAAAATAGCCCCGACACCGGGAGATGTATTCCATTATAATTTCAAGCCGTTGATAGCACAATGCAAGACAGATATTTCCAAATGGAAATCAATACACCTCTCATGGTTGGGGAGAAATAATACAATTAAAATGGTATTGCTTCCGAAGATATTGTATGTTTTTCGCATGCTGCCAATGCACATCCCTGTCTCCTTCTGTAAACAGATACAGTCGGTCCTAACATCTTTCCTATGGAGCACAGGCAAACCTAGGTTACCAGCATCCCTACTCAGTAGACAAAGCTCGAAGGGAGGCATAGGCCTACCGCACATATTGACCTATTACAAGGCCGTCCATATAGAAGCAGCTATAAAATTAAACGCCCCAGATGGCGCAATTCAATGGGTGGACATAGAAAATGAGAGTTGCCGGGAGGGGAAATTGAGAGACCTACTGTGGACTCCAAAAACTTTGCGACCTAACCTGCCCGACATATTTCCCACTACAAAATTAGCTATGCACCATTGGGACCTATTTCAGAAACAGCATGGGACCCATCTACGGTATCTCCCTTATGCTCCTCTTACATCGCTCAGTGTGATCAGCCCAGGGCTCACCTTTAAAAACTGGGCAAAACACGGCATAACAACGGTCGAATCACTAACCCTACAAGATGAAATCCTTACCTTTCCCGAACTACAACAACAATATGGCCTGCCGAACTCCTATGTCTTCTCGTACATGCAACTGAGGAGTATTGTGCGCACGCAGGTATACACACGAGCAGACGCATCTCGCACACACATATCCGAAACCGCAGAGATCTATGACAGATGCATCAACTCACCCACTAAACCTAAAACTCTCTCCCTGTGTTATAGGGACATCATCCAAAGTACACCCAGCCCAACTCCCTCCTTTATTGTCCAGTGGGCAACTGAAGCGGGAGCGCGGTGGTCCGAGACGGAGTGGTCCAGCTCCCTCTCGGCCCTAAAGGGACAGACTCAATGTTATTCACACATAGAAGCGCATAAAAAGCTAGTATACCGCTGGTACCTAACGCCAAGCAGGCTACATAAAATATATCCCACAGTAACTAGTAACTGTTGGAGATGCGGAGCAGCGGATGGCCATATGACACATATATGGTGGAGTTGTAGGGATATACAACCATTGTGGGACATGGTAAATGAAATATTCACAAAGGTAGCTCCGGGATTACCGTCTCTAGATATCCAAGCAGGACTTTTTTTAAAATTACCCAACTCTATAAAGACCATACACAAGCAACCGTTCCTGCTCACAATACTAGCTGCCAGGCACCAAATAGCCATGCACTGGAAGCAGCCTAAATGTCCACCCACATCGCGCATATTGGATAAGCTTAAACAATATTACACGTATGAAAAAATGTCGCTCATATCCGCCAAACATGCTGAGGCCTTTGATATAGCTTGGGCACAGTGGAAGCTCAGGGGCCTACTGGGAGGGACACCTTAACACACCTTAACACGCCTTGACATACGTTAACACACCTTCACACAGCGTACCAAAGGCATTGGAACGAAAATGTAGCGCAGGAGTGCCGGATGTATTAGATAGCAAGGTATTAGGTAGCCACATACGGCAAAGTGTATTATTATTATTGTAACTGGAACTTATGATGTGAGACACTATGATTCTGTGGAAAAGTGAATATCCCTAACCCACCTCCTCCTTTCCTTCTGTACCCTCCCCCACTACCCATGTTTATATACATGCAATAAAATAAAAAAGTTTAAATCTAAAAAAAAATAAGCCATAGATGTTTTGGGATTCTGTTTTGTAGAGCGATGAAACTAAATTGAAACTTTTCCACCAAATGGATCAGTGGTATGTCTGGAGGAAGAAGAATGAAGCATACACTGAAAAGAACACTCTGCCTACAGTAAAATGTGATAGTGGCTCAGTGATGCTCCTGGGCTGCTTTGCCTCCTCTGCCACTGGAAAGCTGCAGCATGTGGAAGGCAAGATGGATTCATTGAAATATCAGGAAATTATAGGAAAAAACATCATGCATCTGTGAAGAAGCTGAAGCTGGGGCATCATTGGACATTCCAACAAGACAATGATCCCAAGCATACTTCAAATTCCACCAAGACTTGGTTGCAGAAGAAGTCCTGGAAAATTATACAGTGGCCATCACAGTCACCTGACTTGATCCGCATAGAAAATCTCTAGCGGGATTCGAAGAAGCCCATTACAGCACGCAAACCCAAGAATATTACTGAACTGGAGGCCATTGATCTTGAGCAATGGGTTAAGATTCATTTGGAATGCTGCCAGAAGCTGGCATCTGGCTAGTATAATATTTGCAGAAAGTCATAACAGCAAAAGTGTGCTCTACTAAGTACTAAAGATGCCTTCCAGAAAGGAGTTGAATAATTTTGAGACTGGAAAAGCCAATATAAGTTGCATTTTCAGTTGAATTCGGGGAAACCACTTGAAGCGTTTGCTATTTCAATTGCTTTTGTTTGATTTGTTTGATTTGACATTGCAAACAGCTGAAAACTTTGGATAGTCTGTAAATTTTTACAATAAACCTAATTTTTATTATGCATACATATTTATGTAAATATTTAGCAGTGAACTAATTGGTCCATTTTTTTAACCCTTTTGGGTCATTTGATTTGGTTCTTGAACCAGGATTCAGTACCAGAAGTCTATCAAGCCAACATTTATACAAAATTAAGGCATCCACAAAAAAAATCAGTTTTTAGAATAATCTTTGGCAAGCCAAAATTTCTTGCTGTGCACAAGTTAATGTGAAAAAAATCATTTTATTTCAGTGGTTTTTATATCGTCCTTCTGACCACCAGAAGGTTAAATGCGCCTCGCGTGTTATATTGGTTCTATATTTTATTGTACGCATGTTGTAAATGTTAGAATTGTAAACAATTATCAAAACAAAATCCTGCTGGGAACAACCATTTTGTCTGTTTTGCAGACCTCAGCCAAACAAACTTGATTGCTTTGAGAAATCATTTAATCTCTTGTTTTAAGATCACTAAAAAGTGTTGAGCAAAGCAAGATTGAAGTGATATTACTATTTTTCTGCTTGTAGAACAGTTTCCAACAGTGTTATCACAAGACAGTCAACAATTTGCATCCAACATGAAATGATACTTTAATGTTTTTGTTTATTTAGCTAGAAAATATCCCATTTAAAACATTGCAAAATAGAAAAGTATATATTTTTAAGGTGGAACTTCCGAAAGGAGTTCCTTTATTACATATGATAGATAGACAGACAGACAGACAGATAGATAGATAGCATGAGCATACTACCTACCTGCCTGTCTGTCTATCTAGTGTGTCTATTGGTTATCACTAGTATTTTTATGCTCATCTCTTGACTTTTCAAACAAACACAAACACGAAACAAACAACCAAAGGAAAAAGGCAGCCGATGGGTTGCACCTCACTAAACAGGAGGTAAAGTAAATCATTTAATCTTTCCTTCAATTTAAAGTTCAATTTAGCATGTATCATCTGCTGTCTTACCCTTCCTATTGAATTTTGTCATGTGGAACCCAATTTCCACAACAAGGGATCATCACTGAGCATGCAAACAAATTTCCTCTAGTAATTGGCAATATTGTAGTCTTGTTTCAGAATTTTAAAATTCATAAACCATGATTATTAGAAATCTATACATTTTGCTAGAACTGCTCTATAATGCCATCAAGACACAAACCCAAAGATTTGTTAATTTTACTATATATTTCCTTTTAATTATAAATATAAATATATATATATATATATATATATATATATGTGTGTGTATATATATATATATATATATATATATATATATATATATATATATATATATATATATATATATATAACCAAGGGACCCCACACTCAACAATGCAAACTTAGTAGTTAATTGGTAGTTAATGAGGTGCAAGACTCCAAGCCAATATCATATATTCAGAATGTTAAGCATACAAAGAAATATACATTTATTCTAATTTATTTCATATATCAAGCAGTAATTTAAATAGCAGTTATCAATGTTTCAGTTGGCACAGGGACTTTTCATCTAGGACTCCTCTCTTTTTTAGGGCAGCACTGGCCATACATGGGGCATTTATGTACTACCCCATCTGAAAATTATCGAAGTCACACTCCTTTGCTCCAGCCCTAATTTGTGGCTGCCTTAATTAATTAAAACATTATTCTATTACTGAAGCTCAGATATCTAATAACCCTGTACCTAAAATATCCAACATTTTACTGTTTATGTAAAATATTTTTTACATCTTTGGTATTTATCTTTAAACTGCAAGCAACTATTCTAATAAACCAAATACTACAATATTATTATATGATTATGATGATTTCAATATGCATGTTAATAAATTGTTAAATACATGTTTTGCTTAATTATAAAATAAAATTAATAATAAATATATCCAACTTTGCCAATATAATTCACCAGTTCTAAATTGTGTATTTTATAATGATTTTTATTGTATTTAACATTAGTATAGCATTATGTAAGTTGTCTTACTTAAGAAGAACTATAGATGGCATACTTTAACCATCCGAGGCCAACAATTTATGAAAGTCACAAGCTTTTATTAAACATCATCGTGGAATTTCGTTTCTCAAACCGTTCACATTTACAGTCTTTAAATACAGTAAAAAGTTTGTAATTTAAAAGCCGTCCCTGCAGTCCAATAATCATTTTAAGTAGGGATTATAAATGTTTAAAAATGCATATGGTCACAAAATTCATTATGTTACTAAAAGAATATAAAATCATATTTAATCCCATTGTGCTAGCCAAAAGGAGAGGATTTTACGGTCAATGATAAGCGTGGGATTCAAACCACTTTTATTTTTTAGCTCAGTTTTAGCATTAAAATAGAATTATACTAGATATGTTTATCCCAGGGACAGAGCTTCCCATCATCTCACACTTTTATCAGAACATGGCATCCTTCAGGGAAGCATAGATATTGTAAATTTAAACAAAATTCTTTTCTCTGTTTAGTGTATACATTATTTCATTCTCTGTGCATTAAAGTTTGAAAAAGCTCATTAATGCAAGCTGTCAAACCCAGTGAGAATACTTCCCAGAACTTTCTCAAAGAAGGAAATATATGTTTCAATGCATATCTGAATATGATCTGCATTATTTTTTTTTCAAAGTAATTCTAAGATGGTCAAGTATTTATTTATGACACTCGATCTGTGCACAGTCAGACAGGAACGAACATTTTGCTTTGAGCACTACGTTGTCGTTGCACAGCTACCTGCAATATTTTCGGATCCCAATTAATTTTACTATATTGTTAGAAAATTCTACATGATTTGGAGCACGATTTTAAATGTAACCAATGTATTTTTCTTTTCACTGAACTACCAATTTGTTATGCAAATCATACAAATGTGTTGACACATAAAATCTTGTGCCTACATTTCTAGAGATTCTTATTGCAAGGACTTGCTATTTTAAACATAGCAGCTGAGCTAAAGTATGGGTTACAGTCAAAATGCTCAAAATGCTATATAAAACCCGAATAATTATAATGCTCATATTTTTATGACATCCTGGAAATACTGCCTGAGCACAATCAGATCTTTTGTGAATAGGGCATTATTTTTGTTTTAGAATGTATCGTTATGAAGATGTTTCCCATCATTAAATATGTATGAAATAACATGTTTGAATGTCAGAACAGTCGATTACAAATACAGAAAATACATATAGTTGTATATAAATGCTTGTATGCCAGAGCAATCTATTTTATATACATATGTAGATATTTCAACCATCATGAAGATCTCATTTATGAAAGCCTCTATCATTATGATAAAATATAATATATATATATATATATATATATATATATATAGTTTTTCCAAATACCAGTTTTCTTACTCTGCACATGATCTTTTTACTTAATTCATATGCATATCTAATAAATTAAACAGCTACAAAATATTTGGAATTTCACTATATACTGAGCTGCTTATAGACCGTGCGCACTGGACTCAGCAAAATAGGGGTCTTTTCCTGCTAAGTGCTTGGTCAGCTGCCACAACAGGATTTCCTGCAGAAATGATGAAAGAAGCACATGCTACAACCTATGTAGCTGTTTAAAGAAAGTTAGTGCATAGCAAAGCCTTACCTTACCTTTTACAATTAGCCATCAATAGACATCTAATGGGCATAGGCAGGGCCGCCATCAGGGGCTGACAACCATAATGGTTGTCACGGGCCCGGCGTCACTGGGGGCCCGGCCGCCCGGGCCACACGTGGAGCTGCGAAACTGCCGCAGGTGCATCTGCACCCGATGGGCCCTATATCTTCAGGGGCCCGGTCAGCGCTGCGGCCGGGTAATTGCACGACCGGGCCCCTTTAAAAAAATAATTGCAGCTACACCGCAAGTGCTGCTGGGAGGAAGTGATGACCGGTCACTTCCTCCCAGATTACTCCGCGCAGGGGGAGAGCGGAGGAGAGGGAGAGCGGAGGACACCAGAGGCATCCACTCCCATCATCCCCAGTCACCCTCCTGCAATGCTTCTTCTAGAACCAACATTAAATGATTACTGGGGGTTTATTGGTACAAACAAGCCTCAGTAAACCATTTCCATAAAAAAAGTTAAAGGGTAACTCGACCCCTTTACAACCTACAAATAAAGACTTTTACTCACCTGTATTCCAAAGCTGTTCGAAACGCATCACAGGTGCCGTGAGCAGAGAAGCCTGTGATTGGTCTGTTTTTCCAGCTCAGAGCTTATGCACCAGGCTGGTGAGGGGAGGGGATTGAAGAGAGTAGAGAGGCAGAAAGGTTTTAAAAAAAATAATATAAATACTGAGGACAATGGATAAAGGTGGTAGGCTGGACAACGTAGGAGGAAGGAAGGCAGAATGGAAGGGGATAGCAATCTTCCCTTTGCAGGTGCTCTGTAGATTTCTACATTTGTTGTAAGCATGCAGTGTGTGCTGATGACAGACACACAATAATTGACATTAGCAGTGCTGGGCTGCCTATGTCACACGTGCTTGGGGTGCAACTAGCCCTTAGCACACAATTAAAAATATCTCAGCATGTGCAGTGTTTTAAGCAGTGAAACACTGCACATAGATACCCACTTCAAATCACTGAAATAGTCATGGTGGTTTGAGTAATCCTTAAATAGTTCTGTGTTGATATTGGTATGAACTGGAACAGAGCTGGAATATGAATTTGCATAGTAAAGAATGTTGCTTTCAACTAAAAGTACATTGTTATCAAGTATGACATACTCCTCTGGGTTCACCTCTTGGGCATTAGCATTCTGTAGAAATATATAGTGTGCATTTTAACTGTTTTCATTCATCAACCCCCTCCAAAAGAGGCAACATTTTCAATATCGCTGAAGCAGCACTACAACATAATCTTCTCCTGCTCTGTCATATAAAATGAATACCATTAAAGCCAACATGAGTCTATAAACTGCTAGTTCTGATGAGAAAAGCATAGATATAAATTATCCAGGCATTGCATGCAAATATTACTGTCACAAAATCCATAGAGCAAAATACTCTTTAATTAGCTGATTTGAATCAGACAAACCAATTGCCTTTTGCCAATCAGTACAAAGCTTCACTCACATTTAATTTCCTGGATTATTGGATTATATACATATATATATATATATATATATATATATATATATATATATATATATATATATATATATATAATGTCAAAATACCAGAGTATTACAGTATGCAATGATACATTTTTTATTGAACTAACATAATTTTTCAAAGACAAGCTATCAAGAGTAGAGATGTCCCGAATAGTTCGCTGGCGAATAGTTCCTGGCGAACATAGCTTGTTCGCATTCGCATCGGCGGGCGAACATATGCGATGTTTCGTCCGCCCCCTATTCGTCATCATTGAGTAAACTTTGACCCTGTACCTCACAGTCAGCAGACACATTACAGCCAATCAGCAGCAGACCCTCCCTCCCAGACCCTCCCACCTCCTGGACAGCATCCATTTTAGATTCATTCGGAAGCTGCATTCTTTTTTTTTTTTTTTTTAGACAGAAGTGTGTTATATTTGAGCATGCTAGGCTGAACGTGCGTATATCATGGCTAGTTGAACTGAGGGTATGAGTTTATAGCAGTACATTGTTGTGAAAGATGGCTGTCATGTTTAGGGTGTAGTTTGCACGTTATTAACTGTGTATTTATATCAGCAGCTCCACCACTAGTTATAAATCAAGTGTGAGTCGCCCCATGAGATGAGACTAGTGAATAACATAATACATGAACGGTTAAGGTAAAGGCATGTAAGGAACTACGACAATAAACTCTTTAGGAGGTGAAATAATGACATGTTTAAATGCTTGCTACTTTACGATTAGTTAATGTGCAGAGAGCAGTTCATGTGATCAAAGGCATGCTGTGGAGGATAGGCTATAGTGGGACATGCTTGGCAGGCTGCTGTTTACTGCTTGTGCTCATCTGATCCCTTCTGGGCGCCAGGTGCAGACCCTGGGAGTCCCTGATACCTGGAACAAAGGCAAGTCTCTGGCTGAGTGCCGGGTTCGCGGCTTGAGGTGGTGGAAGCTTGTTTTGTCGGGTGGTCGGATCTGTCCCGGTGGTGCTTCACGTCCGGTGCGGGATTGTGGTGGCTTATGGTGGAGGCGAGTGCTTGACCTGGGGCAGGCTCTGCATTTCTGTTTGTGCCTCCGGTCCCGTCTTTGACGCCTTTTGCATTGGTGGATTTTAATGGGGACTGCTTCGCTTAGCTGTGGTGGAGCTTGTTGGGGCTGTGGTGGAGCTTGTTGGGGCTTCCTGCTTGTTATTTGCTTCCAAAATTGATTAAAGAGTCTGTCCAGCTTAGACTCAATATCCAGCCATGCTTTGCTGGTACCAGGAGGACACGCGGCTGCCGCCATATTGGGAGAGTCGCAGATGAGTATGTCAGCCTGGGCGGCTGTGCTCTGTGCGTCCATTAGCTCCAGAGAGCCTCTCAGGGGTGGTCCAGGATAACCCCCACTGGTCCAAGGGGGGGGGGGGGGGTAACAGAGCTCCTGCCGGGAAGTAGCTGCTCCTGGGCATCCCAGGATCGGGAGATCGGCTGCCTCTCCCGCCCGGTGAGCACCAGGCCACACTTGCCACGCGGAGGTAAGTAAGACTCTGTCGAGTTGCTGACCGCTATTAAGCATGTCGGGTCGGTCAGGTAGGAGCAACATAGCTGGGGTGAAATTTGCTTGCTGATAGCTGCTTAAAGTGAGATATTGAGGGAGCTCACACGAAGTGCGTCTTTCCTCCATGACAGCTAGGCCCCGCCCCCCCGGAAGCTGCATTCTTAGTGAGAGGAGGGACAGTGTAGCTGCTGCTGATTTAATAGGGAAATCGATAGCTAGGCTAGTGTATTCAGTGTCCACTACAGTCCTGAAGGACTCATCTGATCTCTGCTGTAAGGACAACACCCCAAAAAGCCCTTGTTAGGGCTAGAACATCAGTCTGCTTTTTTTTTTTGTTCCTGTGTAATCTAATTGCAGTTGCCTGCCTGCCAGCGTGTGTCTCAGGCTCACAGCATATACTGTGCCCACTTGCCCAGTGCCACCACTCATAGCTGGTGTCACAATAGCTTGCATTTAAAAAAAAACAAAAAACGTTTTTGACTGTAATATAATAGCAGTCAGTTTCCTTCACACGTGTGCGTTTCAGGGCCTGCCAGGGCACAGTGTCACACCAGTGCAACTCATATCTGGTGTAACAGTAGTGTACATTAAAAAAAAATAGAAATTTGACTGTGAAATAATAGCAGTCAGTTTCCTTCACACGTGTGCGTTTCAGGGCCTGCCAGGGCACAGGGTCACACCAGTGCAACTCATATCTGGTGTAACAGTAGTGTACATTTAAAAAACAACAACACTTTTTTGACTGTGAAATAATAGCAGTCAGTTTCCTTCACACGTGTGCGTTTCAGGGCCTGCCAGGGCACAGTGTCACACCAGTGCAACTCATATATGGTGTAACAGTAGTGTACATTAAAAAAAAAACTAGAAATTTGACTGTGAAATAATAGCAGTCAGTTTCCTTCACACGTGTGCGTTTCAGGGCCTGCCAGGGAACAGTGTCACACCAGTGCAACTCATATCTGGTGTAACAGTAGTGTACATTTAAAAAAATAAATAAAAATTTGACTGTAATAGATTGAATAGCAGTTAGTTGTCTGCAAGTGTGTGTGTCAGGCCTACAGCGTCTATTCTGCCAACTTCTGTCAGTGCACAGTGCCACTCATATCTGTTGTCACAGTAGCTTGCACGCATAGAACCACTAATCGAAAAAAAATGACAGGCAGAGGCAGGCCACCCCGCAGGGGCCGTCGTGGTGCTGTAATTCCCTTTGGACCTAGAATAATGCCCAGTGTTCAGAGGCCACGTACCCTGAACTCAAAAAGTTCTGAGGACATAGTTGACTGGCTAACACAGGACACCCAATCTTTTACAGCTTCCGCTCGGAACCTTGACGCAATATCCTCCTCCAGCTTAGCTTTTGCACCTCTCAAGTTACCACTCGCCCGCCTGCCGCCACCACCAACATTAGCACCACAGCCGCTTCACTTGATCTGTCAGAGGAGTTATTTACACATCAGTTGGAAGAAACGAGTGATGCGCAACCATTATTGCCAGCGGATGTAGATAACAGGGATATGTCTCAGTCAAGCAGCATTACACACATGGACATACGGTGTGATGATGATGATGTTGTCCCCGCTGCTGCTTCCTTTGCTGAGTTGTCAGATACAAGTGAAGCGGTTGATGATGATGATGCGTCCATGGATGTCACGTGGGTGCCCGCTAGAAGAGAAGAAGAACAGGGGGAAAGTTCAGATGGGGAGACAGAGAGGAGGAGGAGACGAGTTGGAAGCAGGGGGAGGTCGTCGCAAGGAGCTAGTGGCACAGTCAGACAGCATGCATCGGCACCCGGGGTCAGCCAGACAGCACGCCAATCAACGCATGCTGTTGCCACCACCAGAATGCCGTCATTGCAGAGCTCAGCAGTGTGGCATTTTTTTGTGTGTCTGCCTCTGACAACAGCGATGCCATTTGCAACCTGTGCCAAAAGAAACTGAGTGGTGGGAAGTCCAACACCCACCTAGGTACAACTGCTTTGCGAAGGCACATGATCGCACATCACAAACACCTATTGGATCAACACATGAGTACAAGCAGCACACAAACTCAAAGCCGCCATCCTCCTCCTAGTCCAGCATCTTCAGCCACGTCAACCACTGCTGTACTCCTTGCCCCCTCTAAACCATCCACCACTCCGTCTCTCGCCTTGAGCAGTTCCTGCTCATCTGCCCACAGTCAGGTGTCTGTCAAGGACATGTTTGAGCGAAAGAAGCCAATGTCACAAAGTCACCCCCTTGCCCGGCTTGTCTGAACTCTTAGCCCACCAGCTTTTACCATACAAGCTGGTGGAGTCTGAGGCGTTCCAAAAATTTGTAGCTATTGGGACACCGCAGTGGAAGGTACCTGGCCGAAATTTATTTCCACAAAAGGCAATCCCCAACCTGTACTCGATTGTGCAAACGGAAGTAATGGCATGTCTGGCACACAGTGTTGGGTCAAGGGTCCATCTGACCACTGATACCTGGTCTGCAAAGCATGGTCAGGGCAGGTATATCACCTACACTGCGCATTGGGTAAACCTGCTGACGGCTGCCAAGCATGGAATGCGTGGCTCTGCAGAGGAGTTGGTGACACCGCCACGACATGCAGGCAGGCCTGCTGCCACCTCCTCTACTCCTCCTACTCCATCCTCTCCATAACCTCCTCGGCTGAATCCTCTTATGCTGCTTCATCTTGCTCCACATCAACGGCACCCCCCCCAGATCCCCAGGTACTATTCCCAGATACAGCAGGGATCCCCCCCCCCCCAGATCCCCAGGTACTATTCCCAGATACAGCAGTGTCACGCCATCTTGGGGTTGACTTGCCTGAAAGCAGAGAATCACACCGGACCAGCACTCCTGTCTGCCCTGACTGCACAGTTCGATCAGTGGCTGACTCAGCACCAACTGGAGATCGGAAAAGTGGTTATTGACAACGGAAGAAATTTGTTGGCGGCATTGAATTTGGGCAAGTTGACACATGTGCCGTGCATGGCACATGTGTGTAATCTGATCGTACAACGCTTTGTGCATAAGTACCCAGGCTTACAGGACGTCCTGAAGCAGGCCAGGAAGATGTGTGGCCATTTCAGGCGTTCCTACACGGCCATGGTGCACTTTTGAGATATCCAGTGGCGAAACAACATGCCAGTGAGGCGCTTGATTTGCGACAGCCCAACACGTTGGAATTCAACACTCCTAATGTTCGTCCGCCTGCTCAAAGAAGAAAAAGCCGTTAACGACTATTTGTATGACCGGGGTGCTAGGACAGCCTCTGCGGAGCTGGGAATTTTTTTGCCACATTACTGGACACTCATGCGCAATGCCTGTAGGCTCATGCGTCCTTTTGAGGAGGTGACAAACTTAGTCAGTCGCACCGAAGGCACCATCAGCGACATCATACCATTTGTTTTCTTCCTGGAGTGTGCCCTGCGAAGAGTGCTGAATCAGGCCATAGATGAGCGTGAAGTGGTCACCATCAGCACCAGAAACAGCCTTATCAGCATCGCTTGCTGGACCTGCGGCAACGCTGGAAGAGGATTGTGAGGAAGAGGAGTCAGAGGAGAAATGTGGCTTTGAGGAGGAGGAGGAAGACCAACCACAACAGGCATCCTAGGGTGCTCGTTGTCACCTATCTGGTACCCGTGGTGTTGTACGTGGCTGGGGGGAAGAACATACGTTCAGTGAGATCACTGAGGACGAGGAACGGGACATGAGTAGCTCGGCATCCAACCTTGTGCAAGTGGGGTCTTTCATGCTGTCGTGCCTGTTGAGGGACCCTTGTATAAAAAGGCTGAAGGAGAACGACCTGTACTGGGTGTCCACGCTACTAGACACCCGGTATAAGCAGAAAGTGCCTGAAATGTTACCGAATTACCGCAAGTCGGAAAGGATGCAGCAGTTCAAAAATAAATTAAAAAGTATGCTTTACACAGCATATAAGGGTGATATCACAGCACAACGGGAATCTAACAGGGGAAGAGGTGAAAGTAATCCTCCTCCTCCCACGACCACGCCGGCAAGGACAGGACACTTTACAGACGTGTTGTTGATGGAGGACATGCAGAGCTTTTTAAGTCCTACACATCGCCACAGCCCTTCGGGGTCCACCCTTAGAGAACGACTCGACCGACAGGTAGCAGACTACCTCGCCTTAACTGCAGATATCGACACTCTGAGGAGCGATGAACCCCTTGACTACTGGGTGTGCAGGCTTGACCTGTGGCCTGAGCTATCCCAATTTGCGATAGAACTTCTGGCCTGCCCCACTTCAAGTGTCCTGTCAGAAAGGACCTTCAGTGCAGCAGGAGGTATTGTCACTGAGAAGAGAAGTCGCCTAGGTCAAAAAAGTCTAGATTACCTCACCTTTATTGAGATGAATGAGGGATGGATCCCGAAGGGACTGACAGTGGCCGATACATTCGACTAAAAAGGCCTGATGAGGGGGACGTAACAGGGATTAAACTGATAAGAAAAGTACTACTTAACACACCACTCCTATCTGGTGGCACATTAGATTGCACACGCAGTTCCCCAAATTTGAAGTAGGAGGACCAACCAAGAATCTTTTTCCATCTCCCGGTTCCTAAAATCGATGCCATATACACGTCCCCTGATAGGGGACATAGCAGGGATTAAACTGATAAGAAAAGTACTACTTAACACACCACTCCTATCTGGTGGCACATTAGATTGCACGCGCAGTGCCCCAAATTTTAAGTAGGAGGACCGACCAAGCATCTTTTTCCATCTCCGGGTTCCTAAAATCAATGCCATATACACGTCCTCTGATAGGGGACGTAACAGGGATTAAACTGATAGGAATAGTACTACTTAACACACCTTATAATAATGAAGCGAGAGGCAATGCAGAGAGAGGAGTCTGAAGAAGAGGAGTCAGAGGAGGAAGGTGGCTTTGAGGAGGTGGAAGACCAAACACAGCAGGCGTCCCAGGGGGCTTGTTGTCACCTTTCGGGGACCCTTGGTGTTGTACGTGGCTGGGTGGAGGAAGAGACCTTCAATTACATCAGTGAGGACAAGGACCGGGACATGGCTAGCTTGGTATCCAACCTTGTGCAAATGGGGAGTTTGCGGTTGTGCAAATGGACTGTTTGTGGTTGTTTGCGGTGCGTTAAACGGGGAGTTTGGTCTGTCACTGTGAAGCGGGTGTAACCCTTACACTACTTGATCGATACAACATCATACCTGATGTTTTAAAGCAGGTTATCCCAAACAATTTAGGAATGTTAGGTGATTTATGCCCTTTATGCATTAAAACCAGACTCTGCATCAACTATGTAATTTTCCATGGGAGTTTTGCCATGGATCCCCCTCCGGCATGCCACAGTCCAGGTGTTAGTCCCCTTGAAACAACTTTTCCATCACTATCGTGGCCAGAAAGAGTCCCTGTGGGTTTTAAAATTCGCCTGCCTATTGAAGTCTATGGCAGTTCGCCCGGTTCGCGAACATTTGCGGAAATTCGCGTTCGCTATTTGCAAACGGAAAATTTTATGTTCACGACATCTCTATTCAAGTTTTCATCTCTTCTTCAGGTCTGAAGCAATACTGACCAATCTGATAGAGTTTAACACTTCAAACAACTGATTTTATAGATGGGGGAGGGGAAGGAGTGGTTGTCATAAATAGCACATGATGTGCCTGAAAGTGAAAGCTGCAGGTTGGCTGAGAATAGCCAGAAAAAGTAAATAAACAGAGGAGAGTCAATAAGCTAGTTGAAAAACAACAACAACAAAAAAAAAACACAACACAACTCCCCCCCCCCCCCCCCCCCCCAAGAAAACTGCATAGCAGGGCATGCAAGTAAATTGCTGCATATATGTATGTATAAAAATTGATCCAATAAAGGTGAAGCGAGAATATTGAAAAAGAACTATATTAGACATTAAGTGTTTATATCAAGTTTTGGTAGTGTGTGAGAAAGCCAGAATCTACATTAAGTCCTTCATTTCTAGTGTTGAAATGTGTGATCATTTTCATCTCAAATGTCTTTTGTTCATGAGAGTCTTTGAAATTCCCTTTAAGAACTTTAATCCTGAGGTTTTGAATAGAGTGACCAGTCTGGGTGAAGTGATGACCAACAGGGGTACAATATCCATTGTCCTTGTGGTTCTTGATTGAGTGTCTGTATAGAGTCATTCTGAGATGCAGCTTAAGGCCAGTATTTCTAATGTAGCAAGCTTTGTCACACACTGTACACTGTATCATGTACACCACATTTGCAGATGTACACAAATATGATCCCTTATTGTTGTATAATTTGTTACTGTGTCTGTCTGTGTTATTGCCACATATGTTGAAACAGTTTGCAGAGTGATTTAATGCATCATACAGTGACATTCTGTGTGAGCTCCTGTTCCGTGGTCAATTTGCTGCGAACCAACCACTTCACTTTTATTGGATCAATGTATATACATACATATATGCAGCTATTCACTAGCATGCCCTGTTATGCTATATATATATATATTTTTTTTTGTGTATGTTTTTCTTTTTTCAACTAGCTTATTGACTCTCCTCTGTTTATTTACTTTTTCTGGCTATTCTCAGCAAACCTGCACCTTTTACTTTCAGGCACATCTTCTGCTATTTATGACACCCCACTCACCCGCCCTCCCCCCCCCCCCTCCCCTTGTCTAACATCAGTTGTTTTAAGTGTTAAACTTTATCAGATTGATCAGTATTGCTTCAGACCTGAAGACAAGAGGAAAACTCTTGAAGCGCTTGTCTTTGAACTATTATGTTAGTTCAATAAAAAAGGTATCACTGCATACTGAAAAACTCTGGTATTTTGGCATCTTGTCTACTGGACTAATACGGCTAATCCAATCTACACGTATAAATATATATATATATATATATATATATATATATATATATATATATATATATTTAGATATTGTTTATATATATATATATATATATATATATATATATATACACAAAGCAAAAATCTAAAAAGTTATGGTGGGGAAAAATTGTGTTTGAAAAACCCTTCCACCTGAAGTCTGTGGATAGTCAATACAATGTTAAACAAAAATCTGCACACCAGTCAAGCCATAAAACTTGCTTTTCCCACAGAAATCACAAATTTGCAGTGATGTTACTACTGCAATGAATTCTGGGTGGGCATATGCAAATTAGTTCAACAAAGAATCACATTTTTGCCTCATTCCATTTTAAACATGGATGAGTCTGTGTTTCCTGTAAACAACAGCTTTGAAACACCACTTAGGAAAAGTGCTAAGTGCTAAGTTTTACATTTGTACATCTTTATGAAGTCCTTGGAGTGCTATAATTTGTTTTTATAAACTCTCTCTCTCTCTCTTTTATATATATATATATAAAGTAAATAAAAGTGTTTGCACTCACGGTCTTTAAATGGTTAAAAGGTTAAATATTTATTGAAAAATCCATTAAAAGTATCCTTTAATTTTTGATACTTTTAACAGATGTTTTAATAAATATTTAAGCTTTTAACCATTTAAAGAGTGTGAATGCAAGCTTCTCCATTTACTTTCTATATTGCTTGCCCCACGCTATATGCACCCGGCACTTAATACTTGAGTGCAAGAAACCACTGGAATATGTATCTATCTATCTATCTATCTATCTATCTATCAATCTATCCATCTATCTATAAAATCCGATATAGAGTGGCTGCTTATCAGTCTTTTAAAATGCAAATATTTTATTGGATAAAGTTTAAAAACGACCAACGTTTCAGTCCCCGCTTGGGACTTTCTTCAGGGTCAATAATAGGACTGTTATTGACCCTGAGGAAAGTCCCGAGAGGGGACTGAAACGTTGGTCGTTTTTAAACTTTATCCAATAAAATATTTGTATTTTAAAAGGCAGGTGAGCAGCCACTCTATATCGGATTTTGTGTTGTTGGAGCTCAGGCTTATGCACCCGGCAGTGAAGGAGTTAAAGCGTGACTGCGGGGGATTTTTTTCTTTTATATATATATATATATATATATATATATATATATATATATATATATACAGATGAAAAGAGTGCACTCGAAAGGTCTTCTTAAAGATATAAACAATTTATTGTGCCAAACTTCAAAGACATACAAGTTGAAGTTTGGCACAATAAATTGTTTATATCTTTAAGAAGACCTTTCGAGTGCACTCTTTTCATCTGTATATATTGAAGGCTGAGGCAGCACCGAGGCAAGCACAAGACCGGTACATTGAGTGCGGGACATTTGCAGTTTATATATATATATATATATATATATATATATATAAATATAAAGTTCCAATTGCTTGCACTCCTGGATTAATAGTAAAAAGCCCGGTGCTGAACAGTCAAATAATAGAAATAAATTAATGATAGCACTCCAAGGACTTTGAAAATAGCGTGAAAAAACGTAGCTTTTTATTCGGGCATCTACCACAGAAGATCATCATTTCAGTTCTCTAAGGAACTTTCGTCAGGACGAAAGTTCCTTAGAGAACTGAAACGTTGATCTTCTGCGGCAGATAACCTTCATTAACTTTATATTTATAGATGGGTAGTGCAGCTGAGAAGATGCGACCCCCAAATCACCCAAGATATCATAATAGTTATGTTAGAATGTTTGAAAAATGAGTGATTGATATGCTAACATATTTGTGATTTGTTAGTGAGATGATCAGTTTGCAAGTATAGGGGTTGTGGAGCCAGTTAATTTGGAAATAGTTTTTAAAGAAATTGTTGAGTATTGGAAGTTCCAATGTGACCCATGAGTGATAATCCTGACAACAGCCATACAAAATGTTATGGGTTTGTGTGATATGTGTCCTTGAAGAAGAATACTAAAGATTGCTAGCTCTGAATCTGAGCTATTTCATTGGTAATGTACTAGATATGCAGATCCTACCAACAGCATTGTATGGCAAAACAAAACAACCACGTCGTTGTGTGTTAAATATCGATTACTTAACTTCAATTAGTCTGTAGCCTCCCAAGATCGTTATCCACCACAAAACGATCATATATATGTATAGAACCACAAGCAGAAGTGGGATACGGCTGTACAGTCTATATAGGGAACATACAAGGAAAAAAACAATAGTGTGATACAGTATATACAGTGAAAATGTGCGCTTAAATGGATGCACTCACGAGATAGTAAAGGTAAAACAGCATTCAAGGTGCCTCCCCAGGGAATATGGAGGGATGCTGGTATCCTTCGGTAGTGTCTAGCAGCCATATATGGATTCGTTTCTCCAAAAATATGCCCAGGGGGCCCCCTCATATATACGCGATACTAAGTCCTTTCTCCAAGAATTGGAGAGTATAGAATGGGAATCCGACTACAGTTGGGCCACGCTTGACGTGACATCTCTGTATACGGTAATCAATCACCGTTTGGGGCTGGAAGCTCTTGATCACTATATGTCCCAGGATTTGGACTTGTCCTCAGGCCAGAGGGATTTCATATTGACTTCGGTCCAGTTTATATTAGAACACAATTTTTTCTTTTTTAACGACCAACATTATCTCCAGATAACAGGTACCGCCATGGGCACCAGGTTCGCCCCCAGTTATGCCAACACCTACATGCGGAGATGGGAAGAACTCTTCGTATGGTCTGGGCATGACTGGAGGGAGAGCCTGGTGCTCTGGCGGCGTTATATCGACGATGTGATCGTTATCTGGAAGGGGTCTTCTGACAGCTTTTCAGATTATGTTCATTATCTCAATTCCAACTTGTTCAACCTTGTCTTTACTCCTGAGTGGAACAAGAGCAGGATCCATTTTTTGGACCTCGAAATTTTTTGTGATCAGGGCCAAATCCATACTAAATGTTTCTTCAAGCCAACGGATGGCAATGGTTTCGTTCACCAACGTAGCTGCCACCACAAACCGTGGCTTAAAGGCATAGCACGAAGCCAGTTCACTAGACTTAAGCGCAATTGTTCCCGCCCACATGATTTCCATACCCAGTCCACACATATAAAGAATAAATTGTGCGCGAGGGGCTATAACAAAAACACCCTAGAGAAAGAGATCCGTTCCATAGGCTCTTTAGAACGAAGCCAACTTTTGGAGGACAAACCACCGGGGACAGGAGGGAGGGGTAATTTCAGATCTTCCTTTGTAACTCAATACAATACCGATCATCTTAAGATAAAAAGAAGTTTAACTGAATTCTGGCCTATCTTACAACAGGACCCCATTTTGGGCAGTTCTCTATCTGAACGTCCAATAGTGATTTTCAAGCGAAATAAGAACCTTAAGAACATGCTAGCGCCTAGCTATGCGATTAAAACCAACAGATCTAATGTACCTCCTGATTCAGGTTGTTTTAGAGGATGCAATAGCTGCAAAGCCTGCACCACTGCCCATATGGAAAGAACCAAGGAATTCGGCAGTTTTGTAACTGGAGAATCCTTTGGGATTAAATCACCTATTAGCTGCCACACGGACCATGTAGTATATTTACTACAGTGTCCGTGTGGCAAACAGTATGTGGGACGGACACAACGTATTTTTAAAGTTAGAATCTTGGAACATCTGAACAATATACGTAAGGGACTTGTAACTCATTCAGTCTCCGCCCACTGCTCCAGCTGCCCTTCTTTTTCATTTAAAGAATTTCGATGTATGGGGATCGAGCATGTTCTGCCCTACTGGCGGGGAGGAGATAGAGTTAAGAAGCTATCCCAGAGGGAAACCTTTTGGATACACAAGTTAAAGACCCTGGAACCCAGGGGCTTAAACATTGGGATAGATCTGGTGTGCTTTTTGGAGTAACCGTAATAATTACTCTTTTCTTTATAATCTCTACTTAAAGGGAGTACCCTTCCTCCAGATAAAGGAGTACCAATTAATCATATAGGTTACTAGGGACATGTTAATGTGGACTCCCTCTGGCCTGGGGATAACTTTTTTCTCCTTTTTTTCTCCTTTCTTTCTCTTTTTTCTTTTGATGATATGGGACAATGAGAGTGATCTATCTTTGGTGCATATGTATGAAACCAAGGAATATAATTAAGATAAAAAACAGATCAAGACAACATATATGAAACAATAATAATAACTAACGTAGTTTATATTATACGGTTATGTGTACTAACTAGGTATTTATAATGTCCTTAACTAATAATATTCAGGGAACATTTGTAAAATCTATAGGTTATGGTTTTCTAGTTTATTATTCGTTTAGCCTATTAGGTATGAGTCACTTAGATAATTTTGTAATAGGTGCTTATCACCTTTATTGATTCACGGAGGAATCTATAACTTCAAACAGGTTTTTGGAGATAAGGTGTGTGTCACTTTAAAATAAACCTATAGAGGGGTTTATTATGACAATATCCTCAATAAAGAAGAGGTTTATAGAAATTTATGAAGAGTCTGTCACTTTAAATAGATTTGTAGAGAAGATGTTTTCTATTTCCATAGAATTACAGACACCAGAAGTATAATGTTTAATGTTTAATTTTGTCACATGACAAGTTTAGGTTCACTCAAGTAATTAATTATGTTTGTATATCATATATTAATTTATTTTTTCTCTTTCTAGAGATTAATTGCACCTTTAGTTATGTTTTGAGCTTTTAAGGGCTTTTTTAAATGCATTAGGATGTTTTTGATTGAGATAGTTAGTGTAATACCCACTGAGCATGTGCGGACTGCCCTTGGAACGCATGTGGAACGCACGTGGAACGCATGTGGAACGCGGAAGTGAAAGAAAACGTCTACTTCCGGTTCCGGCGTATGAAAAAAACGCGCTCGTTTTCTGGGCATTGAAATGCCGAAAATGGAATCAGCTGGATGAGATTATCCCTTGACCAATGGAGAGCAGCCCGGAGGATACCCCCCACACTTAGGACCAATGGGACATTGGGATTAGCCCTATTTATAGTGATTATTGTTAGGGTGAGTAGGATGTGTATTTTTTTACAATCTGCAATATTGCTGTTGATTTCTTTTACTGTGCGGTCCCTGATGAAGTTCCTGTGTTGAACGAAACGCGTTGGACCTACTGCTGCACTTTTATATTTTATCTGCTTGGTGTTGTATCACCTTTTAAAGAAAATAAAACTACAAATATTTTCTACCATTACTCACCTGGAGTCCTGTGTCCCATTTGGCTGCTAGACACTACCGAAGGATACCAGCATCCCTCCATATTCCCTGGGGAGGCACCTTGAATGCTGTTTTACCTTTACTATCTCGTGAGTGCATCCATTTAAGCGCACATTTTCACTGTATATACTGTATCACACTATTGTTTTTTTCCTTGTATGTTCCCTATATAGACTGTACAGCCGTATCCCACTTCTGCTTGTGGTTCTCAACAGCATTGTATGGCTGGAAATGACAGCAGGCAATACATCAGGAAAGGGGCCTCAGTTAGGAAAAAGGACAAATTAGTCATTTGTCACATGTGAGTTTACAGAGGAAGAGGTTATATTGCAACTGTCAAAACTAATAACAAATAAGTCAATGGGACCTGATTAAATACACCCAAAGTTATTAAAAGAGCTTAGTGGTGTAATAGCAAAACCATTAACAGATTTATTTAACCAATCATTGTTAACAGGAGTAGTCCCAGAAGATTTGAAGTTAGCGAATGTTGTGTCTATTCACAAGAAAGGTAGTAGGGAGGAGTCGGGCAACTATAGGCCAGTAAGCCTTACTTCAGTAGTGGGGAAAGTAATGGAAACCATGTTAAAGGATAGGATTGTTGAACATCTAAAAACACATGGATTTCAACATCACAGACAATATGGGTTTTGTTCAGGGAGATCATGCCAAACTAATCTTATGGATTTTTTGATTGGGTAACTAAAATATTAGATCACCGTGGTGCACTACCATTGCTTACCTATATTTCAGTAAGGCTTTTGACACTGTTGCACATAGAAGGCTTATCAATAAACGGCAACCTTTAAGTTTGGATTCCAATATTGTTGAATGGGTAAGGCAGTGGCTGAGTGACAGGCAACAGAGGGTTGTAGTCAATGGAGTATATTCAAAGCATGGGCTTGTCACCAGTGGGGTACCTCAGGGATCTGTTCTTGGACCCATTCTCTTTAATATTTTTATTAGTGCTATTGCAGAAGGTCTTGATGGTAAGGTATGTCTTTTTGCTGATGATACTAAGATATGTAACAAGGCACTTTGAAAAAGACCATTATCGGTCGAAACGCGTTAGTGCAATTGGGGGACGAGATTTTTATGCTGTGTTTTTAGCAATAAAAGTTTTTTTCATTTACCTGCTTTTCCTGTCTGATATCAATTCTACAAGACGGAATTTATGCACTGAAAAACCTGCTTCCGGCATTACAGTCTCCAATATAACTTTACAAGGCGCTGATAGTCTGAGCCACTTTCAAACGGCTCAGCACCACGTGAGTGGGCATTTTTATATTTATTATTTATATGTTTTGTTTTACAGGCTATACTATGTCCTTTATTCTATTGTTTTAGGACAAGCCCAACAGACAGTTATATATGGTAATATTGCCTCTCATTTATTGTTATCTAGTATTTTATTTGCTCTCACCATTACTCTCACGTTATTTGCATGTAACACGGTTGATGTTACAGGAGGGATAAGCCAAATGGCAAATGATTTAGGTAAACTAATGCATCTTGGACGTAAAAACCCAAGGGCAGAGTACAGAATATTTGATAGAGTCCTAAACTCAAAAACTGAGGAAAGGGATTTAGGGGTAATTATTTCTGATGACTTAAAGGTAGGCAGACAATGTAATAGAGCAACAGGAAATGCTAGCAGAATGCTTAGTTGTATAGCGAGAGGTATTTGCAGTAGAAAGAGAGAAGTGCTCATGCCATTCTACAGAACACTGGTGAGACCTCACTTGGAGTATTGTGTGCAATACCGGAGACCGTATCTTCAGAAGAATATTGATACTTTGGAGAGAGTTCAGAGAAGGGCTACTAAATTGTTTCATGGATTGCAGGATAAAACTTACCAGGAAAGGTTAAAGGAACTTAACATGTATAGTTTGGAGGAAAGATGAGACAGGGGGGATATGATAGAAACATTTAAATAAATAAAGGGAATCAACACAGTAAAGGAGAAGACTATATTTTTAAAGAAGAAAAACTACCACAACAAGAGGACATTGTTTTAAATTAGATCGGCAAAGTTTTAAAAATAATATCAGGAAGTATTACTTTACTGAGAGGGTAGTGGATGCATGGAATATCCTTCCAGCTGAAGTGGTAGAGGTTAACACAGTAAAGGAGTTTAAGCATGCGTGAGATAGGCATAAGGCTATCCTAACTATAAGATAAGGCCATGGACTAATGAAAGTATTTAGAAAATTGGGCAGAGTAGATGGGCCGAATGGTTCTTATCTGCCGTTATATTCTATTTTTCTGTGTTTTTATAGGGTGGCAGTAAGGTTAAATATGTAAGTAAGCTCCAGATTGGCATAATTTTGTTTTACAAGCAATGTGTTAAAGAAATGATGTCCAGGGACAGGAGCAGGGGTTTTCTTCAGATCTGGTGATATATGCTGAAACTGAACAAATACAGGAGTTTGTTACATTTATACCCACATGATTACATAGGAAGAGTCCTGTGCCTTAGCTAGCAGCTAATAGCCAACATAGAAATGGCAAATAATAACCAGGTAGCTAAACAGAAGGCAACCACTTGAAAGTTGGTTAACAATCAACAGACAGATGGCTAGCCAGGAAACATTTACAGCTCCTCATAATGCAGCATGCGGATAACAAAAAGTAGTCAGTTGCAGAACATCAGCAGTCAAAGACCAGCACATAGATTTCAGCCATCCAAAAAATCGACAAATATAAAGTAGCAATTCAATAGCAATTTAAAAAAAACACTCAATGTACACTCAATGTACCATAACCACTACACTGTAATTATGTGCCACTCAGCCTCCAAGAGGGCCAGAAGTTCTATTCACTGTGCTAGCCTGGCAATGCGAGGCTAGCTAATTCGCCGTGAGTGCTCAGTAGATATTCTCAATCTAAGATCCAGTCCTGAACTGCAGGGTTTAGCTCACAGGAAGCCATGATAACCAATCGGCAGACCCCAGGTAGTTGTCAAACCATCCGCTATTATGAGCCAACATACAAATGTCAGCAAGTCAGCAATCGCAGTACACAGCAAATAAGTTAACAGTCATCCATATGATAGCCACTAGCCATGTTGTTTGTGTAACTATACATTCCATGTTTATAAAGCATGGAGTAGCAACTATGTAGTCCTTGACTGCTTATTTCTTTCATTAATCTGGCATTTTAACTAAATATGTTTGAAGGTGATGTAAACACTAGCTATCTAATCCTTTAGAGTAATCTAGAAATAAGAAAATTGTTCCGGAATAGCAGGTTATCTGAGAAGTGTAAATAAATTTGTATTTGAGATGTTTCTGGTGTACCATCCATCATTTATTCTGTTTTTTTTTTTTTTAATGTTATTTTTCATTATGACAGCCATGCATATATATAGGCAACAGAAATCCTAAGTGTTACTAAGGTTGAATAACAAATCAAACAAAAATAGTACCATAAAAAAATAATATAAAATAATATAAAATAATATAAAATAGTAAAACTCTAAGACAGCTAAATGTGGGCTGTAGGCACAGCTGAAGGAATCTCCATTGAATTGATTTATTCAGACTCTGTAAAACATCAGACTATTTTTTTTACTGGCAATGCTCATTGCAATTGATGGAGAACAATTAATTAAATGCTGACACTGAATATTCTGTTCAGTAAAGCTGCTGGTTCCTTTGCATAAATCTCTCACTGGATTTGAACGCAATGCAAAACCCTCCCCACTTCAAAAGTTCTCTTAGAAAGTTCATATACTGTCAGCTCTTTTGATCGCTTCCAAAAGTATGGTATTTGATTAAGATGAACGGACCTTCTATATTATATTTTCAATACCTTGTCCTAGCATCTCATATTGTGTTTCCCCTATCTCTGATAAATTAGTATGAAACCAAATAAAAGAATCTCCCCCTTTCCATGAATTAATTAAGTGTAGAATGTTAGACTCATAGAGCAATAGCAGGACAACAAGTACAAATTTGTGATTTACCTTTTATATGAAATGTCAGTTTAATAATTGGATTACACATTTCCCTTGGTACTGGGTGTGATAATTGTGTTACAGGTATTTTTTGCAAATTGAACATTAAAATACGAGTTTACTTTTTTATTATTTGTAATGCACAACAAGGGAATAAATAAATTAAACATCTCAACAAGCTGAAGGATATTTACACGTTGACACACAGCTTAGAGGGCCAAATGATACATCAATAATGGTAATCACTGAGAAAGTACTGGTGATCCAATCATCAGAAAAATATTGGAAATGATTTATGAAAGTGTTGTGTTGTAAAAAATGGTGCAAAATTTTAAAAATGGAAAACATTGAAATCAGGGAACACAGTCTACTGATGATTACACCACAATTTCAACTTTTCAACATGATTCAGAAAACAATACATTGTCTAATCTCCCACTGTTTCTAACTGCTCCTGGTATGGAGAAGTAATATACATTCTGTGTATTCTGTGTCTAGCTGGCAATTCGTGTATGTGATGTAAGGGAAAATAACAAGCCCCCTCCAATCCCAATTTCCTGTTACCATCCCCACCCACCAATCAATCAATGCTTTATCCAAAGATAAAGTTACCTCACTGCAGCTATGATTCAGAGAGACAGACTTGAAGATAAGTATGACAACTCTTCTCAGAATGAAACCACTTAAAAACATTTTTTTACCACTGCCTTATAACATGTTTCATACACTGTTCCAAGCCTAACCCTCACTCAGAAATTTTGAGCATAAGAGATCATTGGAGTTTATTATGGACACAAACCCATTTTCACCAAATCCCTAAAGTCTCCTATCCCATATTTAAAAGGAAAAAATAAGGAAACCTTGATCAGGAAATATACAATGAACAAGAAGCCCTCACAATTGGCAAGAAAGTGCCATGACAGTTAAAATTAAAAAATAAAACTGTTAGCAAGTGACAAAAGAAGACCTGTAGCTATTCTCACTCAGCATGTCACACTAATCGCTGGCAAGGTATGTATATCTCAGTATACCTCAGTATAGTATAGCACAGGATGTAGAAACGTGTCCTATCAGTTAAAATAGTAAACTAACAAAAAGAAAACAGAAATAATTCCAATGCAAAGCAATTTACCAGTTCCATTAGGATTAAATTAAATGCATAATTGCTATTTCAATTTCATAATGTAAATATAATAACAGTATGCCTGTTTCATTTTATTTATCAGTATAGTGATATTTGTTATACTCATTAATGAAAACTACACTTTTTTCTTTATGATTTTAATAAGAAATATATGTAAATTTCTGCTACAGAGGGACAATCTCACAGTTACTGCATTTTCATGAGCCTTTTCACAGGTAGTGTGGTAATAGGATTTCAAGTCTTGTCTCTTTGAGAATTTTTTTGTAAATTAGATTTTTTTTTTGGTTTACAACAAATAAGTAGGTACCATAAAAGGACACCCAGGTCCTCAGGAGTAACCAGAAAAGTATCTGTTAGCCTCACAGGGCTAAAATAAAGTGCATAAACAAGAATGTAGACACGGAGGTCCTTCATGAAAGGTCCTTTAAGACATATCAAAGCTGTTTAACCAAAAGAAAAAAAGGAATTACAGATCAGACCTGTTAGACCAAATGAGCAGATATAACATCCTGGGGCCCTGAAGAAGCAGAAGTGAAATATCTATGTACATGCATCTCAACTAAAAATCATCCTGCATTACAAACCTAAAGAACAGAAGTCATCATTTGATAAAGTTCAGGTTCTTATGCAGGCATGAGTGTCCAGGTTTCTGTACTTCTCTGCAGTACAGTATTAGGTAGGATTAACTGGGCATCGACTGACAGCTAGCATTCTCAGCCTGTGAGCGCCCATTGAGAAGAATAAAAGTATAAGTGGTGTCCATCAGGGTTCTGTTCTGGGCCTGCTTCTATTTAACGTAATTATAAATTGAAATAATTTTAAAATAGGCAATAAAAGTCACGTGTTAGTGTTTGAAGTTGACACAAAACTCTGTAAAGTAATACAACATGAGCAGGATATTACTTCACTGCAGAGGGATTTAAATAGATTATGGGACTTGGCACTCAAATGGCAGATTCAATTTAATGTTAATAAATGCAAGTTATTCTGTATATATATATATATAATTAATTAGGGATAATAACACACTAGAAGGATTTTGGAACTGTTATAGACAACAAACTAGACAATACAGTGCAATATCAACCATTTAAGGCCTTGCTAAGGCCAGTAAGGTATTGATATATACATAAAAAATAAAAAAGGGATATTCATTCTAAGGATAAAAACATTGTTTTGCTTCTTTATAAATCAATGGTAAACTACAACTTGAACATGCTGTATAATTGTGGGCACTTGTTCTCAAGAAGGATATTATGGCACTAGAAAAAGTGCAGAGGCGGCTACAAAATTAATGAAAGGAATGGAACATTTTAGTTATGAAGAAAGGTTAAAAAATTCAAATCTGTTTAGTTTTGAAAATCAGTGCCTCGGAAGAGATATGATAGCATCATACAAATTTATTTGGGACCAATACAAACCATTGTCTGGAAATCTATTGATAAACAGGACTATACATAAGACACAAGGTCACACATTTAGACTGGAATAAAGGAGGTTAAGTCTCAGGCAAAGGAAAAACAATAAGGATGTGGAATTCTCTGCCTGAAGAGGTGTTTTTTTATCAGACTCTGTACAGATGTTTAAACAGCAACAGCAACTGGATGAAAACTTGCAAAAACATAATATTCAGTGATATCATTTCTAATATGTGGGGTAACAACTTCTTGATCCAAGAAAAAATATGACTGCCATTCTGGAATCAAGAAGGGACTTTTCTTGTTTGTTGCAAAATTGTGAAGGGCTTCAGACTGATTTTCATTTGCCTTCTTTAAGATCAACAGCAAAAACAGATATGAGAAAGGCTGAACTTGATGGATGAATGTCTCTTTCAGCCATTGTAAAATGTAACTATGTAACCATGTAAAAAAAAAAATATAGTAACTAAATACAGATTTCACAACTGCTTTTGCCAGATGAATATGGCTTTTGTCAAATAGCATGGTATGTTAACTTGCTTTTGAAGTTTGTATCTCCTGCTCCGTAAATTAAACTTTAATCACACATATAGGAGGCCCCTGTGGGTTCTAGAAGGCTATTACCATAGCAGGAGATAAGACATTTTGAATTGAACAGAATGTGCACTAAAGGAAGTTTAAACGTTAGATCTCTCTTTACAGAAAGTGTATAGGAAGGTTGTGCAAGTAACATGCAGGGAGGTCTGACTAGGGCTGCATGAACAAAATGATTTAACTCCTAAATGGCAGAGAATAGAGCAGTGAGGCTGGAGGGGCATTATCTGTACACCAAAACTACTCCATTAAGTTAAAGTTGTTGTTGTGGTGCCTATAATGTCCCGTTAACAATTTCTATTATTTCATTGTCAGCAAGAAAGCATTGTCCCAAAATACTTTTCTAAGCTATTTTATGTAATGCTAATTAGACAATGTGTCCTTGTTCTTCTTTCCTTACTCTAAAGGTAAAGTAGTTATTGTTAATTAGGCTTTTAAAATAACAGACTAATTCATTGGTATTCAAGTAAATAATATCATATATGTTTTATAATAGTTATTACAATAATTACTTACAGGACAATTTACATTTTTATTTTGGCCTTCAGCCAAACAGACTTTTCTTCCAACAATATATGTGCTGAAATTAACTACCATGAACTTCCCAGAAGTTAATCTGAAGCAGCAAATATGCATATAAGTGGGCATACAAATGCTCAATGTTTACTATACAGCAGACTAGTTAGGAGTGATTTCAATTAGGTGCAGTTCTGTAAAAATAATGAGTATGCAGCATCTTATTAAAATCTGAAAGATAACTTCATTTTCTAAGTTACACAGTTGAGAACATGCTGAAGTAGATTGTTTTGTGAATGGGTGTACAATGGATCGATCTAGTTAGACATACAAAATAGTGTTTCATTAGCATATATTAAACAATTCCTTGCAGACTGCTTTGTCAAGCTTCATCATTTGCTGTTACTATAAGCAAGTAGAAACATTTCAAATGTAATTAATCAAGGCATCTTAACTTCCAGCTAATTGGCATTAACTCTATTCACTCTATTTCAGATATAATGGTGAAACTTTCTAAAAATGGCATATATGAGAACGAAATGTGTTTCAATTGAAAGTATAGATATGTTGGTTTTAAATCAACAAACATATGTGTAAAACAAAGGCATACAGACAGGCAACATATGCAAGGGCTGCTTCCTACAGGTGGTGGTAACATAGTTAGATAGGCTAAAAAGAGAAGTGTGTGCATCACCTTCAGCCTTCATCACATCTGTTTTTATCCAATTGCTTTTTAAAGAGCTGTATAAACTCTGATAAAACCACTTCTTCGGGCAGAGAATTCCACATGCTTATTGTTCTTACTGTAAAAATATTTGGTCTCCATAATGCATGACTAGACTAACTCAATTAAATATGGGGCTACATTGGAACATACATATGACAGATAACATTCATCTGATTTAGACCTCTGAGAACCAGATACTGTTTGCAGCTACCATGAATTAAATCCAGCCCAACCTGATATTTTACATGGTAGGTAAGAGACTGAAAGGGAGGCAGAGACATCACAATTGCCTCCCCAGCTCCTCTTTCAAGTGAAGCTAGATAACAAGTGTGCAGCTTCCACCAATCTCATGCCGGCTGGGAAATGTATATAGTGCTGCACTAAGATTAAAGGATTCCTAATATTAACATTACATTTAGCCTTTAAGTAAGTAAAAACGTACTAACCATCAGAATACAAGTGGAACCATCATCATCTGGGGTCTTAGCAAAATATACAAAAAGGATCCCAGAAGATGACAGAGCTGCATTAAAGTAAAATATCAAGATACAAAATGCACGTAGGGCAAACATATTGCCATAATAGGGCTTTGGGCACACACCTGTCCAATATTTTTGACATTACATGGCTGGAAACTTTCCGGACAGGATTTGTATGTGTGTGTATGTATGTATATGTATATATATATATATATATATATATATATATATATATATATATATATATATATATATATATATATATGTGTGTGTGTGTGTGTATATGTAATTTTTTGTTAAACCCGATAAGAACCAAACACTGTTTGAGACGTCTAATGCAATGAGTGGATCATAATAAATAATAAAGCTAAATGGCTCCCAGGTTCATCTTCCTCAACCACCAACATACTCTTAATTCTTATATCCTTGTTCAACCATGGCACACTAGGTCTACCTACTACCAGCAAAGATGCTCCCATTCAATGTTGCTGGAAGAAGTTTTCACCTTGTCAGATTTTCTCCATTACAAATTGATGCTACACTCATACAGCACAGCCCATTTCCTTGCTAAACAATCATACTTTTCATTAGTGCATTCTTACATGCTAGCCTTACATCTATAACTTTTCATGATATTTTACAGACAGGACTAGTCAGTTAAGGAAAAATGTCTACCCCTTTCATCCCTCTCTCACGCAACCTGACTTGGATTATTGATCTCCTAGCATTAAAGCCATCTCCCTAGTTACTGATCAGGAGGTGTCTGTGCTTTCCTTTCTTCTCATTCCACTACTTTTCCCCTTGATTTCCCTCCCTCCTACATGATCTGATTTCGTCCCTTGTCTTGTGCTGTCTTTAGCAAATATCTTCAATTGCGCTCTTTCTTCTGGCATCATCTCCACTCCCTTTAAACATGCTACTTTTGTATTCATCCTAAGAAAAGCCATCTCTTGACCTGGTGTACCTAGGTTACATGACATCCCAGGTGGAGATGTATTTTGTGAACCCCTTGAACTGCAAAAAAAAAAAGGTCTCCCTCTGCACCACCTTAAAGCCCCTGTTTTCATATAATATAGCCTAGGTCATGGCTTTAACGTTTTTATATGCCATTGGTGAGTATAAATGTAGCCCTGGTGAATGTCACATCAATCAGCTTGCAGTGGCAAGTAACTTTTAAAACCTTGCTAGTACCATAGGACTTGAAATTTTACACTCTCTAGGTTCTGGTTGCTCAAGGTATATGCAGACCAAAAACAGGCGTAAGAGCTGACTGGCAGGCCAACTTTGGGACCTCCAGCAAGGAAGCGGCTGACTGTGCACTAAGGCAGAGTAGGCACCTGATTGCCTGAATGACAATCGCCTACTATTCCAAGATACAGTGTTTGTGGGGCGAGGGATCTGTAATCTCTGTGCATTTTCAGCACTGCTCTCTTAAGCACCCTGTGGGGGATTGGTTATCATGTAACTCCCGTCCTTGCATCAAAAAGTAGGGAGGCTTGGTGGACTTATAAAAAATAATAATAATAATTTGTGTGTGTGAGAGAATGTGTATGTGTCTGTCACTGAGTGTTTGTTAGTGAATGTGTGTGTGCATGTCAGTGTGTGTCAAATCAGTGTGTGATTGAATGTGTCTGTCAGTGAGAGTCTGTCAGTGAATGAGTGTGTATGTGTGTAAATGTGGGGTTGTCACTGTTTCCTGTGTATGTGTTTCAGAGTTACCTCTGTGTATGTGTTTCAGTGTCTTCTATGTGTAAATATGTAAATATGTATGTCAGTGTCCACTGCATGTCACTATTAAGTGTGTATTATGTTTTCATTTTGAGACTTTTATACTTCAAATTAATAGATTAACACTCCTCCTTACATACATAATATTTACATTATGTCATATTTATTTTAAAAATATTCTTTACTATCTTGAATTAGATTTGTTCTCCAATATGGGATTAACTTAAATATCAGTGTCTACATGTTTTATTTGAAATTTAAATCAGTACTGCAGGGGTACTTCTCCATAAAAGGTTAAGAAACACTACTCTAGGTCATAGTTGGACACAAGTGATGAGCCCTCATTTTCTGTCATAATTACATATTTTGATATTGATCAAAATCCTGTATTTTGTTTGTATTTAATAACTATTTCTGAACTTCAGTTGGCATTAAAGGAACATTCTAGTGTTAAGAATACAAAGTTGTGCTCCTTGCCATGTAAAGGGTTAAATAACCTTTTAATACTTACCTGATTCCAGTGCCAAGGTCCCTCAGTGCAAGGTTGGGCTATTCTTCCTCCAACAATGGGGGATCCTAAAGCGCATGAATTAGGCATTCCACATATTAAAGTATTGACTCAATGTTTTCCTATGGTGTTTTTTAACACGCTGGCCATCCTCAAACTCTGTGAAATAGCAGGAATCACCTCTGGTAGACATTCTTTTTTTTTTTAAATAGTTTATTGGGTTTTATATAGATAGTACACATGTGATATATCAGAAATCAGATAGTAGTACACTATTAAACAATTAATAAGGCAAATTAATACAATTGGTGGTACACTTGCGGTACGATTTGCGATACAATTGATACAGTTTGTGATACAGTTTCCTCCATGTACATATTGCTTATGTTGTATTCATACAGGTTTGCAACATTAAAGATTTTGGGATATCTTGAGCCCATCGCTATAGACATTCCTTTTTACATTGCAGGTCTAAATGAACAGGGACACTATGAGATAAAGTGGTCTGTGTGCCTATTGTGACTCTTTAACTGTTTTAAACCAAGCCGGTGGTGCAGCCAATTAAAAATCATTATTAACTTAAAACCAGGCTTAACCTTTGGCATCATCACTCATAACACAATCTGACGATCAACATGCAGTGATCACTAGGTTACCAACAAATATAATAGCTTTTTTTAATGCTTCTATACAACATGACAGTAACAGGTGATATGTGACAGGTATGCCTTTAACTTATGTTCCAAATCAATACGGATATGTATTTATTCCTTTACGTATGTTTGTGTATTTTATATGTATTTGTTAAGTTATAGTCCTGCTATATATATATAACTGCTAAGTTCTATTAGTCTTATAGTGCGTCTTTTCATTTAGCTTCCTTAATTAATTATTTTTTTCCCCTAACAATGTGATATATTCTTAAATTCTTCCTTCCGAGAACCAGGTATACACAAGTTATTTTTTAAATTATATTTTACCTGTAGATGTAGCCCAACTTACCATCTCTATTTTACTAGCTCTGATTTCCACCCTGAAGAAAAATTAATATGCAAGTCACAGTTGCATTCTGTTCTCTGCAAAATTAGAACCACAACGTTCTTCATTTCATACTACATTGATCATTCATATTCTAAAACCCAGAGAGGAGAGAAGTAATCTCAGGACACAGAGTACTATATAAGTGCATAAGCACTTGGAGTAAACGTACACACAGTATGTGCCCTGGCAATACAGGCAATATTTTTACATTGGAATGGAATTTTAACAAAGCTGTGTTCGTAAACGTTCCAACATGTTCCTAACAAATGCCCATGATATTGTTTGACCATTTCTATAACCTATTTCATGTTATTAAAAAAAGTATTTTATTAATATTCCAGACTCGCTTGCTGTTTCATTTTATGTTTTTGTGCTAGCTGAGTATTCCAAAAGGTAATTGATATTTTAAACATAGTTAAAATGTTATAAATAATTATTATAAATATTTTTTTATTTTTTATTTTTTAGTGGTTGGAGTAAAAAAAAAAAATGCTTGTAATGCCACAACAGCAGGAACAAGCTTATGTACACAATTCAGAATAAACACTATTAAGACATTCAGGGAGACAGCACAATTTTAAGTATGATAAACATGCTCAAACAAAAAGTAGGCTATACATCAAAGCTTTTACATAAAATATTATGTCAAGCAGCCGATTGAAGTGGGAACACCAACATGGCTGTCATTGAACATAGTAATAGAGAGTTACTACAGCACGCAATCTATCCTGCACCAAAAGGCCTAATGTTAACTCAAGAGAGGAAAGTGTGTGTGACAGTGTGCTTTGGCTCACTACAGCGCTGCAAATGGTTAAATTCCATTGAAAAAAACCCAAGAAAAAACAAAATGGATATTGTAAAACTAAGGAGTTAACCATGGATTTCCCTCAATATGTGAGGGCGGGTCAGGTACCCTAACAGACTGGAGCAAACATTGGGATAAACATGGATAGATAATTAATAAATAGGTGTAATCGCAATCCACACCTCATGCATAAACCTAGTAGCAGGTGATTCATCCAATACCCACGCTTGGTGTCCAGCCCATCCATACTGCCAGCCCTGGGCTCCATATGTTGCTTCCACTATACTGACAACTCTTGCCAACTCTTGACAAAGTCCCAAGAGGGTTAAGATGTAGCTTGTATTCAATGGTGTTTCCTCCGGGAAAGCGTGGTGTGGATTGGGATAGATCCCTTCGAGGCCCTCAGCCCAGGAAAGCAGAAGCAAGTATCAGTCACTCCAGGATACAGGAAGGCACTGGGAGATCTGGACATGGTTAGCAAGCATGCATCATATTATTCTCCATAGGCTAGCTCTGTCTGCACTCCAGTTTCTTCCCTAACTCGGTGAAGATCGTGTCCAGCAGGGCCATGGTCATCTCCAATAGGCCTCACTGTGTAGGTGTAAGCCTGGCATCTGCTATCTTGATTGAAGCTGTGAGTTAGAGCTCATGGTATCAGGGCTTCTGCCTCCACCCATATTGAGGTGATTAGGTCCAATAGGCATATGCCAGGATAAACAACATCGGCAAGTGGGACAAATGGGAACCCAACTGCCACTACACACTCTGGCAGGATAACAGTGGAAAGAGCGGCCTGCTCTCCCCATTCGCATCCACTTGCAGGTCGCAGAGATTCTTTGGGTGTGAACCACCGATCAGTCTGCCAAACACTGCAAATGTAGCTGGGGGATTTGCAAAATGAGATCAACACATGTATTATGTTTTTTTCATGTGAAAAAGACAACTTTGTGGAGTGTTTATACAAAGTTCACTTCAAAACACGGTTGTTCAATACTGCAGCCAGGCCCCATTGCCTAATTAATTTATTTACATCTAACTTAATTTTTATTTAATTAATTGTAATGCATTATCTAATAATTATATTTAAATATTATAAATATTTTCTAATCTATTTTCTGTTATTTTATTTCACTCCACTTGTTACATAAACTATGCCTTAGCTATCCACCTACATTCATTTATGGCCTTTTATCTGAAAGCACTGGTCCATTAAAATTTGTAGAAAGCCATACATTTAACATTTTTGTAATATTTTATCTATTAAATGAATTACTAAAGCTATTATGGGAAAGATACACATATTATATTGAAAGCAACTTAAAATCCTAAAGATTTAGTAGATACAAAAATTGCTATAAGACATTAATCTCTAATTAAAGCATGAGTGAATGCAAAATGTAGTCCTATAGTCAAGTAATTAATAACTGTAACTGTCTTACTTATGGATAGAATGTTAAAAAGAAATAGTCTCTTTGACTTCTTTTATTCAACCAAACTTGCAAAAAATAAAATAATCATGAATTGTATTGGAAAAGAACTGTGATAAATGGCAGATACTTCTGAGAAGCCAATGATTTGAAAATATAATAACTTCATAGAACAAAATATACTGTAAAAAGCTAATTATACATTTGAAAAAAAAATATGCCTGACTCAGTAATCAAAAATATAGATAGGTTGAGTTCTTTAAGTCCAGCCATTAACTAACCTTTTTAAATAGATGCATTCAGTACCTTACATATCTATATTTTGTATTGGGTGATATGTACAGCAATGCTTTTTGGCTAATAACATATGTTATTAATGGATTTCATACTTTACCAGATACATGCAATCGGTCCAGAGAAGATATTTTGTGGAGTATATACTCCAGCTTAAAAACAAGACTATTGGATTTATTTAAAAGATAGTGATTAACTGATAAGGACGTTGAAAAATAGGTCAGATTGTGTGCGTTGGTTATACTGTGGCTTAAATCTACAATGTCTTAATTATTTCACCATAATATATTCTACTGTGTTCTAACATTGTGCTTTTCAGCTGTATGTTACCATTTTGAATTGAGAAGCCACAATAAATAAACAGATTTATTAATCTTTATCCACATAAATGCTGCACTGTCAACTATATTAGACTGTGTAAGGTGTATCACCTTAAAATAAAGCCCTTCTAGCTGCCAATTTGCACACCAATTTCACCGACATTTCATAATAGTGCCGCTAAAAAACTCTATATTCTGCTAGTACCACCCGTTCAGTCACAAGATTATTTCAGTGCTCCAACATGGCTGCTAGTATCAGAATGGTGTTCTAGAGGAAGCTGGAGGAAAACAATAGGATCCAAGAGAAGGGATCAATTACATAGTTACATAGTTACATAGTTACATAGCTGAAAAGAGACTTGCGTCCATCAAGTTCAGCCTTCCTCACATATGTTTTTTGCTGTTGATCCAAAAGGAGGCAAAAAAACCCAGTTTGAAGCACTTCCAATTTTGCAACAAGCTAGGAAAAACATTCCTTCTTGACCCCAGAATGGCAGTCAGATTTATCCTTGGATCAAGCAGTTATTACCCTACATTGAAAGATTATATCCTTGAATATTCTGTTTTTGCAAGTATGCATCTAGTAGCTGTTTGAACATCTGTATGGACTCTGATAAAACCACTTCTTCAGGCAGAGAATTCCACATCCTGATTGTTCTTACAGTAAAAAAAACCTTTCCATTGCCTTAGACGAAATCTTCTTTCTTCTAGTCTAAACGCATGACCTCGTGTCCTATGTAAAGTTCGGTTTGTGAATAGATTTCCACACAATGGTTTGTATTGGCCTCGAATATATTTGTATAATGTTAAAAAGCGAAGTTTTTCTAAACTAAATAGGTTTAAATTAGTTAACCTTTCTTCATAGCTGATATGTTCCATTCCTTTTATTAATTTTGTAGCCCGCCTATGCACTTTTTCTAGTGCCATAATATCCTTCTTTAGAACAGGTGCCCAAAATTGCACAGCATATTCAATGTGTGGTCTTACCAGTGATTTATAAAGAGGCAAAATTATATTCTCGTCCCGAGAATGAATGCCGTTTTTCATGCATGACAATACCCTACTGGCCTTGGCCACTGCTGATTGACATTGCACATTGTTGCATAGTTTGTTGTCTATAACAATTCCCAAGTCCTTTTCGTGTGTTGTTATCCCTAATTCGCTTCCATTAAGGGTATACGTTGCTTGTGTATTCTTTACGCCGAAGTGCATAACTTTGCATTTTTCAACATTAATATTAATATACATAATAGTAAAGAACATAAGAGATCTGTGAGATGCATAACAGTCTTTTCATATTATAAAAGTATACAGTTGCAGGTGTTTTAGTATATCAGAATGGTTGAGATTGCTGTGGCAATGATATGCTAAGCCAGTATTCAATATAATATATGGGTATATTTAGTTCCCATTACTGTTTAGGAAACAGCAGACAATAGTGGTATGCATTTAGTTGATTATACCATCTTGTGAATAACCTCTTAGTGTATTGCATAAAAGGTTATTTTTACCAGTAATTTTCGATATTGCCCCACTTTCTATTCTAAACATATTTTTATGATTATATCAAACTGAGATTTTTCTAAAATGTCTCTTCAACTACTATTCTGCTACTAAACATTTTGTTTTAAAACCACACTTTTTTTTATTTTTTTTATCATTCTCGAACATTTTAAGTGTAAAAAAACAAAAAAAATGATAATGTTTTTTTACTGACTACTCATGCCGTAACAAAAAAAAAATGTAAGGTTTAGCTATAAGAATCTTTTCAATGTCATGTTATCCCCTGAGCAAAAGTTATCAAAGTGTCTAACAAATATATAATAGGCTAGATAAATGTCTTAGTGGAAAAGAACATGGATTAGAGAATATGTACTTAATACATTTACTGTTGCTTTCTCTTCTTTTATTTTCAATTCTATTCTCCCTTGAGGATTACAAATTATAATAGAATGACTGGAACATCATCATGAGTGATTTGAATTATTATTTTGTATGTAAATAGTAATACACTTAGACAGATACATGATTAAAAATCACAAATGTATATATCTAGTGTATAAACCACTATAACTTTGCTAATCAAATACATTTCACTGTTTTTTTATTAAATGCTATTTAAAAATGTGCACGTCATTTAATCTATCAGTTGGTGCAAGATAATACGATAGCTAGAGACAAATATTTATTCACTTATTGTTAGTATGTAAATATATGATTTTACCTATACATCCATATTGGAAAACATCAAAAAATTAAGTAAAAATAATATCTATAATTTTTGGAAAAATGTAACTACTCTACTGGTGAACAGAGTATATGAGGCATTTTCCCAGCCAATCTTACATTTAACCTTTAATTGTTTGTTAAATTACAACTTCAAGCACCAGAACCACTACATGGTGCTTTTAAAGAGACACTATGGGCACCCTGACCACTTCAGCTCATTGAAGTGGTCTGGGTGCAGTGTCCCTGTCTCCTTAACCCTGCACTGTTAATTATTGCAGTTTTTGAAAAACTGCAATAATTACCTTGCAGTGTTAAGACTGCCTCTAGTGGCTGTCAGGCAGCCACTAGAGGCACTTCCTGGTGGTTAGGCAAATTTGTGTCACCTGACACTGGACATCCTCACGGTCTGAATGAGGACATCCAGCGTTTGTAAAATCTAATAGGAAGCATTGCAGCAATGCAGCAAAGCCTAGTATGCTCGCCGGCTTGCACAAAAATGGTTTATAATGTATAGAGATGTCGCGAACATAAAATTTTCCGGCGAACGCGTATTTCTGCAAATGTTCGCGAACGGGCGAACCGGGCGAACCGCCATAGACTTCAATAGGCAAGCGAATTTGAAAACCCACAGGGACTCTTTCTGGCCACAATAGTGATGGAAAAGTTGTTTCAAGGGGACTAACACCTGGACTGTGGCATGCCGGAGGGGGATCCATGGCAAAACTCCCATGGAAAATTACATAGTTGATGCAGAGTCTGGATTTAATCCATAAAGGGCATAAATCACCTAACATTCCTAAATTGTTTGGAATAATGTGCTTTAAAACATCAGGTATGATGTTGTATCGATCAGGTAGTGTAAGGGTTACGCCCGCTTCACAGTGACAGACCAAACTCCCCGTTTAACGCACCGCAAACAACCGCAAACAGTCCATTTTCACAACCGCAAACTCCCCATTTGCACAAGGTTGGATACCAAGCTAGCCATGTGCTGTTCCTTGTCCTCACTGATGTCATTGAAGGTCTCTTCCTCCACCCAGCCATGTACAAGACCAAGGGTCCCCAAAAGGTGACAACAAGCCCCCTGGGACGCCTGCTGTGTTTGGTCTTCCACCTCCTGAAAGCCAACTTCCTCCTCTGACTCCTCTTCTTCAGACTCCTCTCTCTGCATTGCCTCTCTCTGTGTTATTATAAGGTGTGTTAAGTAGTACTATTCCTATCAGTTTAATCCCTGTTACGTCCCCTATCAGGGGACGTGTATATGGCATCGATTTTAGAAACCGGGAGATGGAAAAAGATGCTTGGTTGGTCCTCCTACTTTAAATTTGGGGCACTGCGCGTGCAATCTAATGTGCCACCAGATAGGAGTGGTGTGTTAAGTAGTACTATTCTTATCAGTTTAATCCCTGTTACGTCCCCTATCAGGGGACGTGTATATGGCATCAATTTTAGGAACCGGGACATGGAAAAGATGCTTGGTCGGTCCTCCTACTTCAAATTTGGGGCACTGCGCGTGCAATCTAATGTGCCACCAGATAGGAGTAGTGTGTAAAGTAGTACTATTCTTATCAGTTTAATCCCTGTTACGTCCTCCTCATCTGGCCTTTTTTAGTCGAATGTATCGCCCACTGTCAGTCCCTTCGGGATCCATCCCTCATTCATCTTAATAAAGGTGAGGTAATCTAGACTTTTTTTACCTAGGCGACTTCTCTTCTCAGTGACAATACCTCCTGCTGCACTGAAGGTCCTTTCTAACTGGGCACTTGAAGCGGGGCAGGCCAGAAGTTCTATCGCAAATTGGGATAGCTCAGGCCACAGGTCAAGCCTGCACACCCAGTAGTCAAGGGGTTCATCGCTCCTCAGAGTGTCAATATCTGCAGTTAAGGCGAGGTAGTCTGCTACCTGTCGGTCGAGTCGTTCTCTGAAGGTGGACCCCGAAGGGCTGTGGTGATGCGTAGGACTTAAAAAGCTCCGCATGTCCTCCATCAACAACACGTCTGTAAAGCGTCCTGTCCTTGCCGGCGTGGTCGTGGGAGGAGGAGGATTACTTTCACCTCTTCCCCTGTTAGATTCCCTTTGTTCTGTGACATCACCCTTATACGCTGTGTAAAGCATACTTTTACATTTATTTTGGAACTGCTGCATCCTTTCCGACTTGCCGTAATTTGGTAACATATCCACCACTTTCTGCTTATACCGGGGGTCTAGTAGCGTGGACACCCAGTACAGGTCGTTCTTGTGGCGAAACCAACTTCGCCACTGTGGGCTGGAGAAGCCTGGCTGCTAGCCTCCTGCCCGCTGACTATGGCCCCTGGACATATTGCACTTTAAAGACTATATTTGGGCATGTACTAATTTATATTGCTGCTACTGGCCCTTTAAAATCAGCAATGGACATTTTGGGACTACTGTCCCTTTAAGACTGTGAAGCATATCCTATTGTACTGCCTGTATATTGTATATGTATTTATGTATGCAGTTAACCTGGGTTATATATATATATGCAGCCTTCATCTGATTGTTCGGTAGAATCACTCCATTCATTGTATTGAGGAAACTACCGAACAACCAGACCACCCAGGATTAAGTGTGCCTCCAATTACCGTTTGCAACAATGTTGCAAACAGGTAATTGGCAATCCATGTAATGTGTTCTGTGTCCTCTGGGTGGCCGCCATTCAGGAAACCAACACGTGGCGGCGGCCATCTTAAACTACCGAACAGCGGTGTTTTGCCGTCGAGTGTCTGGAACTAAAATCGGACACTTGACTAGGCAAACACCGCTGAGACCTCCATACTTCCAGAAATTCGTATGGAAACTACCGAATGACCCGCCGTTCGGTAGAAAGGAACATACGAACTAGGGGATTCATACGAACTCCCCTTAGTCTCTATAACACCAGTAATTCGTATGTTTCATTCACCTGTTTGTGACCGACCGCAGGGCCAAAATGCATGGAACTGTTTTCGGATACTTTACCCATGCGGTCGGTCAATACTTTAAAGTCCCATAACTCCTGAACCGTTTATCCGAATGGGCTGGTTTTAACATATGTTGTTCCTCCAGACTAGGGCTATCTGGAGATATTGGATTTGTGGATGTACCCCAAGTATTTAGGGTACATCCAAAACTTGGGTAAAAATATGTCCCTGTTAATTGTGTTAACAGATATGGTGGAGGGAGGAGATGTGTGGGTTGTACCTTAAACTGGATTGGTGTACTGTAAACCCCTCCCTTGCATGGGAGAACCTCATATAAACCCTTGTGTGAATAAATCAGTTGTTGTTGCTGTTAACCCTGAAGCTGGAGTGTGTCTCTTTCTTGGGGGGAAGGGGACTGTATGCCGACTGCCTGGAGTGTAAGCTGTCCATATTGCTTTTCCTGTTCGGCTGCTTCCAGGGTTCGTGTGTCTGCTGTTCGAGAGTTGGTGAATTCGTGCAGTTTGGGAGTTCGGGAAGTTGGTGCTTATGGTAGCTGCTGGTCTATGGAAAAGGGGATTATCGCCTAAACGCATTTTTCCCCTTTTATGCTGAAACGGTCCGTTACAGTTCTCCTTCAGCCTTTTTATACGAGGGTCCCTCAACAGGCACGACAGCATGAAAGACCCCATTTGCACAAGGTTGGATGCCGAGCTACTCATGTCCCGTTCCTCGTCCTCAGTGATCTTACTGAAGGTATGTTCTTCCCCCCAGCCACGTACAACACCATGGGTACCAGATAGGTGACAACGAGCACCCTAGGATGCCTGTTGTGGTTGGTCTTCCTCCTCCTCCTCAAAGCCACATTCCTCCTCTGACTCCTCTTCCTCACAATCCTCTTCCAGCATTGCCGAAGGTCCAGCAAGCGATGCTGATAAGGCTGTTTCTGGTGGTGATGGTGACCACAACTCTTCCTCATCCTCTTCACGCTCATCTATGGCCTGATCCAGCACTCTTCGCAGGGCGCGCTCCAGGAAGAAAACAAATGGTATGATGTCGCTGATGGTGCCTTCAGTGCGACTGACTAGGTTTCTCACCTTCTCAAAAGGACGCATGAGCCTACAGGCATTGCGCATGAGCGTTCAGTAACGTGGCAAAACAATTCCCAGCTCCGCAGAGGCTGTCCTAGCACCCCGGTCATACAAATAGTCGTTAACGGCTTTTTCTTGTTGGAGCAGGCGGTCGAACATTAGGAGTGTTGAATTCCAACGTGTCGGGCTGTTGCAAATCAAGCGCCTCACTGGCATGTTGTTTCGCCGCTGGATATCTGAAAAGTGCGCCAGGCCGTGCAGGAATGCCTGAAATGGCCACACCTTCATGGCCTGCTTCAGGACGTCCTGTAAGCCTGGGTACTTATGCACAAAGCGTTGTACGATCAGATTACACACATGTGCCATGCACGGCACATGTGTCAACTTGCCCAAATTCAATGCCGCCAACAAATTTGTTTCGTTGTCACAAACCACTTTGCCGATCTCCAGTTGGTGCGGAGTCAGCCACTGATCCACCTGTGTGTTCATGGCGGACAGGAGTGCTGGTCCGGTGTGACTCTCTGCTTTCAGTCAAGTCAACCCCAAGACGGCGTGACACTGCCGTAACCGGGATGTGGAATAGTACTTGGGGACCTGGGGGGTGCCGTTGATGTGGAGCAAGATGCAGCAGCAGAAGAGGACTCAGCCGAGGAGGTTATGGAAGAGGATGGAGTAGGAGGAGTAGAGGAGGTGGCAGCAGGCCTGCCTGCAAGTCGTGGCGGTGTCACCAACTCCTCTGCAGAGCCACGCATTCCATGCTTGGCAGCCGTCAGCAGGTTTACCATTGGGTGTAGCAGTGTAGGTGATATACCTGCCCTGACCATGCTTTGCAGACCAGGTATCAGTGGTCAGATGGACCCTTGCCCCAACACTGTGTGCCAGACATGCCATGACTTCCTTTTGCACAATCGAGTTTCAAAAGAAATTTCGGCCGGGTACCTTCCACTGCGGTGTCCCAATAGCTACAAATTTTTGGAACGCCTCAGACTCCACCAGCTTGTATGGTAAAAGCTGGCGGGCTAAGAGTTCAGACAAGCCAGCTGTCAGATGCCGGGCAAGGGGGTGACTTTGTGACATTGGCTTCTTACGCTCAAACATGTTCTTGACAGACACCTGACTGTGGGCAGATGAGCAGGAACTGCTCAAGGCGAGAGATGGAGTGGCGGATGGTTGAGAGGGGGCAAGGAGGACAGCAGTGTTTGACGTGGCTGAAGATGCTGGACCAGGAGGAGGATGGTGGCTTTGAGTTTGTGTGCTGCTTGTACTCATGTGTTGATCCCATAGGTGTTTGTGATGTGCGATCACGTGCCTTCGCAAAGCAGTTGTACCAAGGTGGGTGTTGGACTTCCCACCACTCAGTTTCTTTTGGAACAGGTTGCAAATGGCATCGCTGTTGTCAGAGGCAGACACACAAAAAAAATGCCACACTGCTGAGCTCTGCACTGATGGCATTCTGGTGGTGGCAACAGCATGCGTTGATTGGCGTGCTGTCTGGCTGATCCCGGGTGCCGATGCATGCTGTCTGACTGTGCCACTAGCTCCTTGTGACGACCTCCCCCTGCTTCCAACTCATCTCCTCCTCCTCTCTGTCTCCCCATCTGAACTTTCCCCCTGTTCTTCTTCTCTTCTAGCAGGCACCCACGTGACATCCACGGACGCATTGTCATCATCAACCGCTTCACTTGTATCTGACAACTCAGCAAAGAAAGCAGCAGCGGGTACAACATCATCATCATCACACCTTATGTCCATGTGTGTAATGCTGCCTGACTGAGACATATCCCTGTTATCTACATCCTCTGGCAATAATGGTTACGCATCACTCTTTTCTTCCAACTGATGTGTAAATAACTCAGATCAAGTGAAGCGGCTGTGGTGCTAGTGTTGGTGGTGGCGGCAGGCGGGCGAGTGGTAACTTGAGAGGTGCCCGAAGCTAAGGTTCTGAGCGGAAGCTGTAGAAGATTGGGTCAAAATTGTATTTTTTTTTTTAAATGTACACTACACCAGATATGAGTTGCACTTGTGTGACACTGTGCCCTGGCAGGCCCTGAAATGCACACGTGTGAAGGAAACTGACTGCTATTATTTCACAGTCAAAAAAGTGTTGTTGTTTTTTTAAATGTACACTACTGTTACACCAGATATGAGTTGCACTGGTGTGACACTGTGCCCTGGCAGGCCTTGAAACGCACACGTGTGAAGGAAAGTGACTGCTATTATATTACAGTCAAAAAAGTTTTGTTTTTTTTTTAAATGCAAGCTATTGTGACACCAGATATGAGTGGTGGCACTGGGCAAGTGGGCACAGTATACGCTGTGAGCCTGACACACACGCTGGCAGGCAGGCAACTGCAATTAGATTACACAGGAAAAAAAAAAGCAGACTGATGTTCTAGCCCTAAAAAGGCTTTTTGGGGTGCTGTCCTTACAGCAGAGATCAGATGAGTCCTTCAGGACTGTAGTGGACACTGAATACACTAGCCTAGCTATCGATTTCCCTATTAAATCAGCAGCAGCTACACTGTCCCTCCTCTCACTAAGAATGCAGCTTACGGCCTAGCTGTCATGGAGGAAAGACGCACTTCGTGTGAGCTCCCTCAATATCTCACTTTAAGCAGCTATCAACAAGCAAATTTAACCCCAGCAATGTTGCTCCTACCTGACCGACCCGACATGCTTAATAGCGGTCAGCAACACGACAGAGTCTTACTTACCTCCGTGTGGCAAGTGTGGCCTGGTGCTCACCGGACGGGAGAGGCGGCCGATCTCCCGATCCTGGGATGCCCAGGAGCAGCTACTTCCCGGCAGGAGCTCCGTTACCCCCCCCCTTGGACCGGTGGGGGTTATCCCGGTCCACCTCTGAGAGGCTGTCTGGAGCTAATGGACGCACAAAGCACAGCCGCCCAGGCTGACATACTCATCTGCGACTCTCCCAATATGGTGGCAGCCGCGTGTCCTCCTGGTACCAGCAAAGCATGGCAGGATATTGAGTCTAAGCTGGACAGACTCTTTAATCAATTTTGGAAGCAAATAACAAGCAGGAAGCCCCAACAAGCTCCACCACAGCCCCAACAAGCTCCACCACAGCTAAGCGAAGCAGTCCCCATTAAAATCCACCAACGCAAAAGGCGTCTAAGACGGGACCGGAGGCACAAACAGAAATGCAGAGCCTGCCCCACGTCAAGCACTCGCCTCCACCATAAGCCACCACAATCCCGCATCGGACGTGAAGCACCACCGGGACAGATCCGACCACCCGACAAAACAAGCTTCCACCACCTCAAGCCGCGAACCCGGCACTCAGCCAGAGACTTGCCTTTGTTATTCCAGGTATCAGGGACTCCCAGGGTCTGCACCTGGCGCCCAGAAGCGATCGGATGAGCACAAGCAGTAAACAGCAGCCTGCCAAGGATGTCCCACTATAGCCGATCCTCCACACCATGCCTTTGATCACATGAACTGCTCTCTGCACATTAACTAATCGTAAAGTAGCAAGCGTTTAAACATGTAATTATTTCACCTCCTAAAGAGTTTATTGTCGTAGTTCCTTACATGCCTTTACCTTAACCGTTCATGTATTATGTTATTCACTAGTCTCATCTCATGGGGCGACTCACACTTGATTTATAACTAGTGGTGGAGCTGCTGATATAAATACCCAGTTGATAACGTGCAAGCTACACCCTAAACATGACAGCCATCTTTTACAACAATGTACTGCTATATACTCATACCCTCAAAGCAACTAGCCATGATATACGCACGTTCAGCCTAGTATGCTCAAATATAACACACTTCTGTCTAAAAAAAAAAGCATGCAGTTTCCGAATGAATCTAAAGTGGATGCTGTCCAGGAGGTGGGAGGGTCTGGGAGGGAGGGTCTGCTGCTGATTGGCTGGAATGTGTCTGCTGACTGTAAGGTACAGGGTCAAAGATGACGAATAGGGGGCGGACCGAACATCGCATATGTTCGCCCGCCGTGGCGAACGCGAACAAGCTATGATCGCCAGGAACTATTCGCCAGCGAACTATTCGGGACATCTCTACATATGTATCATTTCATATAAAAAAAAGATTTTGTAAATGTATCTCTCTTTTGTTGCATATTTAGGTATGTATTGCTAGACTGTAATTTTCTGTCTTCCATCATAAATGTTTGATTGTCTTATTAACAATTATTACTTTTATATGATTTACAGGACCTTGGCATGTCACCAAATAAATATGGTGAATCAGCCCCTGGGTTATGTAGTTGACTACCGCCTAACCTTGCAATTCCACTCCTGTACTGTAGACTCCAATGCTCAACAAAAGGTCAACTCCTGAAAGCAATCCTCTTTAACGAATCAAATCAATTGAAGTTGTAACAGTAACATTTACTGTTACAACTTTTTTTACTGTAACATTTATAGCAAATATGAGCTTGCACAAATTAGTTAACTCACCTCTACATATATATAATACAGAAATATATGCATTATATAATCCTATTGTAATTTGTATTCCACTCAAAATACTTTACAATGATAATGGTATTATAGACATTTCCTTCACAGATGTTGTCCTATATGCTATTTGAATAATACGGGCACATTAATTTGAACTCACAAATCATATACCATGTTTAATCATATTATATAAATGTTGAAATATTTTTGTAATGTTGATAAAAACTATTCTCCGTTGATACCAGACATATTTTTTTATAGAGTAGTGTTTGTTTTGATTTATTACGTAGCATTTACTTGCCTAATGAACCCGTGTCTGTGATTAATTGGTAGAAGTAGGTTGGTTTGGGTAATTTTAAGTTTGATGTTCTGAATTATATTCCATTGGGAGTTGAAAAAAGTTTCCTTAACTGAAAATGCATAAGACTGAAAAATAGTAGGTATATTAATGCATTGTGTTCGATATTACAAATGTGAAATTAAAATACTTATTCACTAAAGTACGAAATACCCTGAACCGAATGGGGCAAACCATATGGCTGCATGTGAGGCCTATCAGGCTGGAAAATGCAAACATTGTTGATGAAATTCATCAGTGTCTGCAATCTGCAAATCAAGTCTGAATTTAGTCTGGATTTCAGCCCAACCAAACGACACCAGACAGCTGAAATCTGGGTCAAATTAATTAAATTTGGGACTAGAGCCTTCAACATCGGGCCTAGCCGAGGCGCATTCAGAACTTAATCTTTGGAGGGGCACTGGTAGATTATTTAAAGGAACAATCCAGGCACAATAACCACTACAGCTCTATGGTGTGGTTATAGTGTCAGGAGTGCCATGGTGCCCTCCCAGAAGAAGTAGTCAACTTACCAGGCTCTAGTAGGGTATAGGGACAGTAGAGTGTAAGGGGTGCAATGTGTGTGCAATGTGTGTGTGTGAGAAGTGTCGTGTGTGTGAGGAGTAAAGTGTGTGTGTGTGTGTGGGGGGGGGGAACATTGTGTGTGGGGTACAGCGTATGTGAGGGGTACAGTGTGTGAGGGGTACAGTGTGTGTGCGTGAGGGGTCCAATGTGTGTGCGGTACAGTGTGTGTGTGTGAGGGGTACAGTGTGTGTGGGGGGGAGTGTGTGAATGTAAAAATTATTGTGTGTGAGGGTAGGGGGGGCAGATTAAAATAAAGAATCTTTATATCCCCCCTCCCCCCCCATCCATCCTTTCTCAAGCCCTGGTGGTCCAGTGCAGAATCCCTGGTGGTCCTAGTGGTGAGTGTGAACTCTAGCCTGCAGCTTCTGGGCCAGAGTTCACTCTCGCGAGAGGTTACCACGAGCTCACGAAAGGAGGACCCGGAGGAGCTGCAGGCTGAGCTCCCAAGTCTTCTCTCTCTCCCCTGCCGGCTGCCATTTACCTCCGAGTATGGCTCTTATCTGCCGTCATATTCTATGTTTCTATGTAGTTAGCCTTTCCCATGCTATGACAGCTGTGGCAGAGCATAGGAAAATTTAGAATGCTTTGCAATAAGAGCTCTCTGATTGGTTGGTTCGAGAACTCTGACAGCCAAGCCATGTGAGAAGTGACACTTGGCTGTTAGAGCAGGGAGGTGCAGTTTGTATTTTTCCAGCTGGTGTTTTTTTTTGTGGACCCAGGACATACCTTAAAACGAGAGAAATCTCAATGTATTCTTCCTTGTAAAATATTTTATAAATAAATCAATTATGGATTATTACTTGGCCTTTATTATTATTTGGCCTTTTCGTTGGGGAATAGAAACATTAGAAGTAAGAAGACTTCTGATGGGAATATATACATATATATACATATATATTACATATATATATATATATATATATATACATATATATATATATATACATATATATTACAGATTGTTTTGAACCCTGTCTCGCTATAATTAAGATGAGGGGATAGGGCATTTATTTATGAGGTGTCTAGTGTACTGGGGACCCCTAGCCTCCCGGGGGGGAGCTATTATTATTTGGGGCATGGACAATGGCAACTATTTTGTAATTAATTAGGGCTCCCACCTACTGGCATAATTAACCCTTGTACTGCTGAGGATTTTTAACATAACTAAACCTGGCACTGCCACCCACTGGCTGTTAGTGCTAGAACTCATCTGAACCAATGTTACAGAATCAGTGAGACCGACAGATTCCTGACCACATTTGGCTTTAGTAAATCTGAGAATTGACAATTCGGTTGGAATTCAGGCATTTTAGTGAATAACCCTGTAAGAATTAAAAAACATGAATGAGTTGCTTAAATCTATGAAGCCATGCTTTTTGCTATTTAAGGTATTCCATTATGCGGATGCCAACCTGGTCAGACTCTAGGCCTCGTCTTTAATCACAATCTATCATTAGATGATTATCATCATGTTAATGGCTGCTTTTAACAACCTTGATGCAATCACAATCATACTTTTTGGACTCCATTTGACACCACCACCACCATTGATAATATCAGTATGGCAACTATATTCAATTAAGTAAATAATATTTTTACAATTATCAAACAGTTGAGTGCATGGGCAAAATAAAAATCATCACACTTGCAAGCAAACTCATGAGATGTGTAATAATGATTAAAAAAACAAACAAACAGTAATTAGAAAATTATAGCCATCCTGCCAGTTGATTTTTTGCCATAGTAGTTAGTGGCTCGAAACGGGATATTAAGCATCCTACATGAAATATCTCACTGGTGCCTCCATTTAATAGGGTTTACAAACTGTTTGAAAAACTTTCCAAGTGATTTATCTAGAAAAATTCACATAGACTTTAATGGTGACTTCGGCAAATAAATCAGTTGGAAAGTTTTTCAAGTAGTACTAAATGTGTTGGAAAACTTATATTGAGACTTAAGCTAGCTAAGTGTCAAGTTTATAATACTTGTAGATTTACTAATGACTGGTTTTATAACTACTGGCCTTAAAGGATTACTATAGTGTCAGGAAAACAAACTCGTTTTCCTGACACTATATAACTCTCAGGTCCCCCCCCCACCCTCAGGGCCCCCCTTCGCTGGGCTGAAGGGGTTAAAACCCCTTCAGCTACTTACTTTAATCTCCCCCCCCTCCGACGTCAGCTCCCGAGTGGAGCAGAATGTGCATGCGCGGCCAGAACCGCGCATGCATTAAAAAAAACATAGGAAAGCATTTCTCAATGCTTTCCTATAAAGTTCTGCACGCTGAATGCGATTTTGCATTCAGTGTCGCACAAGCGCATCTAGCGGCTGTCAGGAAGACTGCCACTAGAGGCTGGATTAACCCTGCAATGTAAACATAGCAGTTTCTTTGAAACTGCTATGTTTACATCTGATGGGTTAAAACCTGGGGGACCTGCCACCCAGACCACTTCTTTGAGCTGAAGTGGTCTGGGTGACAATAGCGATCCTTTAAGGGAATCTAGATTTATTTTTATTTTATTTTTACAAACATTTTGTTTGTATAACATTAGATAAAATAAAAAGCAAAGTCACTTCAACTTGATCAGTTGTTTGTAGACTACATCTGTGCTTTGCTTATTTGACCTATACTGGAACATTGGTTTATCGGTTTATAACGTTCTCTGTAGAAAAGTCTATATATTCAATACATTTCAGAAATACTCAATGTTTATGAGCCTTATTAATGAAGCCACTTAATGAGCCGCAAACAAATTGCTAGAAACTCTCATGGAAATACCTGATAAATTGAGATACTTTGTATAGTGAAACTTCAAGAATTTATCTTGGGCTTTAATATATATACTGCCTTGAGATTAAACATAAAATTTGAAATAAGCAACACTTGTGCATATGTTTATTTTACAAGTGTTGCTTATAAAACTTGAAATAAGCAAGTAAAATAAATACATGCAGAAATAGAGATAATTCACACATTCAGTTAAAGATGCAATTAATTCTGTGTTAGAAAACTCACATGTTCAAATCTCTGTAATAGTTTCTAATAGTGTCTAAACTTTTGTAAAAAAAAGTTGGTCATCCACATAAAATTCCTGTCGATTGTTGAATGAATTGATGCAGAATCGTTTAACCTGTGCTTTCACCTGTAGAATCTGCAGGCAAGATCAATTCAGAATTGGTTTGTTTCCATATTGGAATTGAATTTAGATGAACCGGCTCAAACTCATTTTTTCACAAGTCTAATGGTTTCCGTGACAAACAGCTTTTTTATGGGAATGATATGGGAATGACTTTGGCCAAAATTACCCAGCTCCATTGCAATTTCAACATGAATATTTTGGGTACACATTCTGCATTTTTCTTATCACACTATATTTCACAGTTTAGTTTATAATTCTAACATATAGTGAAGACAGTGCCATACATACTGCGGTCACAGCCCTGCGGACCCCTGCGACCGGGTATCAGCTGCCACGTTTAGTGGCCCCAGGCCAACGCTGCAACCTGCCGGGTCCATCTTTCAAGAGGTCCATCGGGTGGCCCATGCTGTCAGGGCCACCCGATGGAGATGGATTATCAGGGGGCCCGGTCGGTGCTGGGCGCTTTTACAGCACGACCGGGCCCCATGTGATGATGTCAGACATAGCTGGGAGGAAGTGACTCCCCGGTCACTCCTCCCAGCTATCAGAGCTCACGCGGGAGGAAGGAGGAGGGAGTCAGAGTGAGAACTCTGACTCCCATCAGGTCTAGACCCCAGGGAAAGTCAAAAAGGTAGGAAACAGGAAACATTTTGTATATGTATGTGTCTGTGTGTGTGTTTGTGTCTCTGTATGTGTGTGTGTGTCTGTGTCTCTGTATGTATGTGTGTGTGTCTCTGTATGTGTGTGTGTGTGTGTGTGTATGTGTGTATGTGTCTCTGTCTGTATGTGTGTGTGTGTCTGTATCTCTGTATGTCTGTGCCTCTGTATGTCTGTGCCTCTGTATGTATGTGTGTGTCTCTGTATGTGGGTGTCTCTGTCTCTGTATGTGTGTGTGTCTGTATGTGTGTGTGTCTCTGTCTGTGTCTCTGTCTATGTCTCGGTCTGTGTATGTGTCTCTGTCTGTGTCTCTGTCTCTGTATGTGTGTGTATGTCTGTATGTGTGTGTGTGTGTCTGTATGTGTATGTGTCTCTGTCTGTATTCGTGTGTGTCTGTATCTCTGTATGTCTGTGCCTCTGTATGTATGTGTCTCGGTATGTATGTGTGTGTGTGTGTCTCTGTATGTGTGTGTCTCTGTCTCTGAATGTGTGTGTCTCTGTATGTATGTGTGTGTGTCTCGGTACGTGTGTGTCTCTGTATGTGTGTGTGTATGTGGCTCTGTATGTGTGTGTCTCTCTGTATGTGTGTGTATCTGTCTGTGTCTCTGTCTATGTCTCAGTCTGTGTCTCTGTCTCTGTATGTGTGTATGACTGTGTCTCTATGTATGTGTGTTTGTCTGTGTCTATGTATGTATGTGTCTGTATGTGTGTGTGTCTCTGTATGTGTGTGTCTGTGTGTATGTATGTATGTATGTGTGTGTCTGTGTGTGTGTGTCTGTATGTATGTGTCTGTATGTATGTAAGTGTTTGTATATGTCTGTCAGGGGTGTGTGTGTCTGTCTGTGTGCATGTATTTGTGTGTGTGTGTATGTATGTGTCGGGGGGGCCCATGGATCAGAGGAGAGAGGGAGGGGAGGAAAAGGGGAGGGCCTACGGATCAGTTTCGCACCGGGGCCCCATGGATTGTGTGTATGCCACTGGCCGTCTCCATTATCAGTACAGGGAACGTGAGGGAGCTGAGTAAACAGTACAGAGTGATCCCAGCAGTCTCCATCACCATCACCATAGCCAGTGACTACACAGTGACAGCGCCGGTGCATGCCGCATATCACCCCGCAAGGTGCCTGATACCTAGTACAGATCCTCACACACTATGGCTAACTCAGATTTAAAGGATGCTTAACGTTTTTCTAAACTTACACATGAAATGATGACAATTGTGCATGACACGCAATAGGATTGGTATAGTAGCAGGAGTAAAAACCTGGCTTACACTCATCAACACACCCTATGTAATTTACTAACATCGCTAATATCTGAGCCTAATTTGACACTTGTAGTATAGGGTTATTGTTAGCTTAAGTGGTGAGGTTTAAAAATGAATAGTGGAAGGGCCACAGCCAAAAAAGTGAAATACCATCTCTGTATCTAGCCATAATGCAGTCATAAAAAGAAACCTAATGGTTTTCTCAACCAACTACACTTTACAAGAGACAATGTTATACCAGATAGAGAGCTGAAGAATGGCTTACACCCCTTCCTCAACCACATTTATTGAAGTATGTAAGGAATAATTTAGTGAGTAGCAGCAGGGATCCAGTGAATGGCCCTTAGTCCTTCCTCCATGTCCTGGCTAGTGAAATAGAGAGTTTTAATATTTAGCAGCCTAGTCCAATAATATGTGTGCCAGGGGATGTCAAGTCCTTTCTGAATAACAATATCAATCCAAATCAACACAGGACATGGGGAGATCAAGTAAAATTACCATCACTAAAATCCCAACCATCCTTCCATGATATTAAATGATCATAAAAATACATGCAAAGCTTAAAAACGTGTATCTTGACACAATTTGTTTACTGTGTAGATTTATCTCAGAGTTCTATAATTTTCTCTCCTTTGTAAAGTGATATAGTATATATTGCCACAAAAACAGCAGTTGAAATGAGTCATGAAGAACAGCAGGGACCTAGCGGTACTGTAGTTTTCTTGGTAAACATCTATCTAGAACTCTCTCTTTCTGATTATTAATATATGTTTGCCTCTGGCAAAGTGACAGAGCACCAGTGGGAACAAAGATGTACAGATGACATTATGTCACTCACACATAATCTAGAACTTGCTTAATAGGGCACATTATAATCAATATTTTTCATTAGACAATAAGGACATGTTATATGCAAATATCAATGTGGTATAACAATACATATCTCCAAATTACTGATTGCTAAGCTAATTTTAATACACATAGGAAAAAGTGACAACAAGAGCTTTGGATTAAACTAAGTAACAATGGGAAGTGAAATACCACAAGAGAATTGAAAAATCACATAGTGAAAAGGACAAGAGAAACAGGGGAGCGAGTAAAACGAAAAATGGTATAATGAAAAAAAATACTATAATACACACACATAGTATGCCAACATATAAAGGATGGATGAGTACTGAATAGTAGCGATGACATGCAAGTTTGTATACTAATGAGATATGTTTTGTTTATCTTGTTAAAAAAATATATTTTTTGAAGTTGGTAAACCCTACTCATAAAAAAACATACATTTCACAAAAGGCTTAGATTGCTAATATTTGAGTTCATCAAGGTAATAATGTACAGTTTTAACAAGACTCTGTTGGTTAATACAATCTGAATGATGTATGTGCATAGGCTTAAATGTTTAGAAATATATCAAATGTTATATGTACATACATTGGGCAGTGAGACAAATGAATTTGAACTACTGTGCATAATGAGCATGGTTTAATACTGAATATAACCTACTTGGTTATTAAAATATGAAATTAGCTAAAGTTGCATTAAATAAACCTAATGGAGCCTAGATGGGGCTCTAATATTGCTAGTTATATACCTATGTCCTATTTTTTTTGTAAAATGTTAACACTTTCAGTATACAGTTATTTTCATTGAATATGAGCTATAGCCCATTTTAAAGTCCTCTCATTTTCCATACAATGTTGCCTAAGGTCAGGGTGTCAGTATTTTACTTCAATATAAACATCAGTTTAGCTATCTCCATGATATATGAATGAGCTAAAGCATTCTAAATATTCTATAGACATTGAATCAGCACATAGTATGCCTGAGTTATTAATGGATGCTAGGTTTATTATTTTATAAGAAAGTATGTACAATGCTGAGAGATGCATTTGGCAAGGATGTCTGTCTATTCAAAAGGAACCACGGTTCCAATAAATAATCAGTCATTTAAAGAACCAACAAATCTCCTTTATTGTTTAGTGATTAGGTAACTAAAAGTGTACATAAAGGTACATGCATTTTATTACTTGGCATTCTAGTAGACCCAAACTATCCAGTATTAAAAAGTCATAGAAACAAGCAGTGTATGCTGTATATTATTTGTGCAGGGCTCATGTGATGGGGATAAAGGTGCTGCATCTACAAAAAAGGTCACAATCCCTAATCTGTAATCTAAGCAAATGTACAATATGATTAACAATAATGATTTGAATGCAGAACCCATATAATATAATTAAATACAATAAAACAACAACAAAAATATATAATAAAACCTCTCATTAACACACATGATTTATACAGTAAATGTTTCACTCACGCTGTGTTACCTATCTCTCTAATCAGCTCATAGCCATGTCTTGAGAAAACAAGTAGCCCTGTTTAATAATTGCTGATATTGTCCACAGTGGAGATATTTTGACAGTCAAGCAATTGAATTAACAATGTTACTGTATATTGTGTACTTATAATTCAGCTCCTGGGAATTCTTCTCAAACAGCCTCCTCAAATCAAGTGTGAAGAACAAAACTCAGATACATGTATATTGTTATTGTCCACGGGCATATAAATTCCCAAATGATTACATTTTAAATTAGACATGTTTCTTAGGGATACCTGTAAAGCAAACTAAAGCTATACAACTCTTTTTCCACGTAGGTATCTTTACAAAAACATATGAGCATTCCGACAAACAAGGGTTTACTTTCTAGAGTGGCTCTACATTGTTCTGATGAAGACATTTCACATTCCTGTTGTAAACTATGCCTCCGAAGACCAGAATTAAAATAACCCTTTAATTATAATTTAATACATATTCTACATATTAGTCATGTTTTAAGTTTAGTTATGTGTAATGTTCTTTTTTTAAATATGCTTTTCATTTTTTTTTTTTTTTGCAAGATCTGGAAGATTGTAAACATATTGTAGGGTAAAACTAGTAATCTGGTACATTTTGGACAGAGATGTGTTATCAGCATTAGTTGGCTTATAACGATTGTTTGCAAAAGTAGCATCAATAGTAATGCAATAAAATGAGACTTAGATTTCCAGATTGTTATTAGGGCTGCGGTTAGGGTAATATAAACATTGCAAAGTACGCAACACTAGATAGTGTGTTTATTAAAATGTATAAAGTACACACATAGGGTAGTTAGTGTGTGGGGGTTGTGAGTGTTAAGTGTGTAATACATATGTATGAGAGGCATAATGTATTTGCAAGTGCATGGCAAAAATTATTGGTGTTCTGTGAAAGAGTAAAACTTATTATTGTTCGGTAAAAGTCTGCTATGAAACTAAACCTCAATTCTTGTATGATCTTGGCTCTATCCAATACATAACAAGTATTTTTTTTCAGTATAGAAATGTAAGAATCATTACAGAAAATAAAAATATAATTCAAAGTAATACAAAAGTTGTTTTGTACTCCACACAAGCCTAGACGTGTTGAAACTAAGTATAGGATGAAAAGATGAAAGCCAAATACATTTAAATCACAAAATGTGATAGTTTAAGGTAGGGTGAAGAGTCTTGTAAAAATAAAACTCAAGTGAGATTGAAAGATGTTGAAATGCGTTCATTTTCTATTACTGAAAAACTATCATTTTCTGGGCAACTGACAGGATTTGTAAATATTTTGTAGTACCGAGATCATTTTCAAGCTTTGTGTAAACCATTTGCCTGAAACACACTGGGCATTTTATATGCTACACTTATAGTTGCTTCAGCTTAAAATGTATAACTGACCTTGTTTGAGAAGCTTTAGAGTCCTGGTCATTGAATCCCTAAACCAGGCCCGTGCAAGGATTTCTGCCGCCCTAGGCAAAGATCCATTTTGCCGCCCCCTCATGTCACTCAATCACTGACAGACACACACTGGCAGAGACACACACTCACTGACACACATTCACTCACTGACAGATACACAGGCACACTGAGAGACACACACTCACTCACACACATACACTCACTCACTGACACACACACACACACACTTGCTGACAAACATACACTCACTCACTGACAGACACACACACACACACACATGCGCACACACACAGACAGACACTTACTGATAGGCATACACTCACTCACTGACAGACACAAAACACACACTCACTGACAGACACAGACACTCACTGACAAATACACTCACTCACTGACAGACACACACACAGACACTCACTGACAGACAGATACACTCACTCACTGACAGACACACACACAGACACTCACTGACAGACATACTCTCACTCACTGACAGACACACACATACACTCATTGACAGACAGACACACACACAGACACTCACAGACAGACACTCACACACTCACTGACAGACATACACTCACTCAAAGACAGACACACACAGACACTCCCTGACAAACATACACTCACTCACTGACAGACACACACAGACACTCACTGACAGACAGAGACACACAGACACTCACTGACAGAAAGACACACACACACACAAACAAACACAGATACTAACTGACAGACAGACATACACTCACTCACTGACATACATACACTCACTCACTGACAGACACACATACACTCACTTACTGACAGACATACACACACACACACACACACTCACTGACAAACACACACACATAGACAGACACTCACTGACACACTTAAACACTTACCTCCCTGCTGGGGTCCAGTGTGGGGCAGCTCCTCACTCCTCCAGCGCGCCGTTTAGTATGCCGGGTCCGGAATTACGTCATATTCCGGCTCCCAGCATTACAGGGGGCGCGCGAGGGAGGAGTGAGAGGCTGCAAGAAAAGGCTCCCTCGCCACCTTCCTGCTCCGTCCCCCTCTCCTCCGGTTACTGCCATTTTTTGGCAGAACAGGCACCAGCCATCAAGGTAAGCAGATGCCTGCTCTGCCTTACGTAATACAGGTTCAGAGGCGCCCTGAGGCATCCAAATGGCCACCTCATGGGCCCCCTGTGACAGGGATCCTCTTGGCGTCCCCACCTTTGGGCATCTTGAGGATCAGCCTGGTGCCTAGTTTGCCTAACGGTGGCGCCTGCCCTGCCCTAAACCTAAAAAAAAAACATGTATCTCTGAGTTCACTGTAATGTGTAAGCAGGGGGATCCCTATGATCTCAGCAGTGACATGTGCTTTAGGGTTAGGAGCATTGTTTACATTATGGTTAGGGTTAACTAGTGTTAGTGTTAGCTAGCTGTAGAATTACCCAGGGTTAGGTTTAAAAATATAGGTTTAAAATAGGCTTCAATATATTAGGTTTCAAAATCTTTCAGAATGTGATACAGATACTGTTACTACACCAAACAGCACCACAGCGAAGGCACGGCAAAATTAGAGCTAGTCTGGTATTTGACCCTTCAAGTCTGTCAAACATCTGGTATACAAGTGGAGTATTATTGTACTTAAAGGTAGTAGAAGAATACAAATATGGTGTCTTTGGGGGGGTATGTATATATATATATACACATATGTAAGTGTATTAATATACCAATATAGATATATTAAATACAGATGTATTAAATACAGTTAGCTACACACACATGTATTTTTTTTTTTTTTTTTTTTATTTTTAAAAAATATAATTAAGTTCACATATATTTTTTATATTAAAATACACTTAGAATAATAGTGTGTATATATGTGTTTATGCATATTTACTTAGATCATATTTATATATATATATATATATATATATATATATATAATATATATATGTGTGTGATCTAAGTAATATTTTATTAATAAATGTGTGTAAATCCTTTTTAAGTTTGGGGGACTGCAGCTGGCTATTCCGGCTATCAGGCAGTCCTATTCCGGCTATTCCCGCTATCAGGCATATTGGGATATCATGCAGTCCCCCCGATTGCGATTGCAAGAGGGGGAATGGTGAAGAGTAGGCAAGTCCCTAGGACAGTGAGGACATGTTATGCCACCAAGTGGTGTTTAGGACCGCCTCCTTAAGGATGGCATGGCAGGCCCACCGTCCTTAAGGGGTTAAGCAAAACAGATTTTTTTTTTTTTTTTTACCCTTTTTAATAATATCTGCATTTTTTTTAATGCGGGATGCAACCGACATACTATGTGTTCAACGCAGCAGTGAAAGTCTAAACAATACTTAAATCTTACTCAGTTGTACCCATTGTGGTGGAACAGTTGTATTCGCCTACAAGCACTAGCGGAATTATGTTATTGAAGTTCAATGAATAAGAGTTATAGACATGTTGTGATAACTGATTCCCTATGGACATTCACTGATTCGCCAGTAACATGTGATACATGTTTTACTTCACTCAATTTTCTTATCGTGAACTGTCATATGATCTTCCTTCTTGTTCTGTGATTTAACTTTGTCTGAAAATCTTAACTAAATAAAGATTGTAAAAAAAAAAAATCTGTTTTTATTTTATTAGTACCATTTCAATGTTTAATAAACCTGTGGATTAATACACATCTGAGAGTGGATTTCTTTATCTATGACCTAGACTAGCAATTTTCAGGTGAGTGAGTGCCATCTAACTAGTTAGCACATTACTATTATTACCTGAAGCCGGGATCTGAGGCTTCTTGACAAGCAGGTTCTCTGTATAATTTAATTTATTATATCTGGAGGATACGGCACTATTTTGGATGTGTTTATGTTCTTGTTTTGTAGATTCCAAGCTGTAAAGTCCAAGAATGAGGTGATATGCCCCATATAGGCACAGACTAAAAGATTAGATCCATCTTAGTAAGGCTCCATCATATATGAATGGCTTTACGCCCACCCTTGCACATATGGTGGGTGGTCATACAGTATTACACTATTGCATTTTTTCTTTTTGTTTTTATGTACCATTTGGAGCTGGATAGTAGACTTGTGAATTAATGCTTTATAGCTGTTAATCTACAAGCAAACAAATTGATCCATATTGGATTTACCTGTGGAGTCTTATTCATTATAAAGCTGAAAAGCATTAATTACTGTATAGTAAGATTGGAAACACAAGAAAATAAAGAATAAATATTGTTGCAAAAGCAAAACATTTCAAATCCCAGAAAGGCTTGAGCAAATTAAAAGAGTATTTGAGTGAAAAGATGAAATTTAGCCTTTTTAAAAGTTTGCTAAAATGAGAATTCTCTGCATGGTAGCAGCATATCTGATGACTTGTGACATGTGCAGAGTGTGGCTGCACTTGTATGATTGTGTCTACTTGTGGTCACTCTAGAATTTTTTATTAAACCACCCTAGTTTTTGATAACAGAAGGTGAATTTGGACCCTGGTTGTTTAGGCCAACCTCTTGCTAAGTAGTGTGGGTCCAAAGAGAGAGATACCACTAGATTATTTTTGTAAAGACTGGACCCACTGTGTTGGTTTGTCACAAATATGTAGGGGCTACATCTAAATCACAAGTAGAAGGAAGTATAATTTCACAGCATTAAAGCATATTGAAAAAGGCTATCCCAGTAATCCCGTCGGCGTGGGAAATGTTGTGTGGTTCGCTGGGTATTATGTTGTATCTCTAAGAGGAGACTTAGTGTACAGTAGGTAATTTTATAGGTTTAAACTCAAATTACTCCTCTAGAACGACTAAGATATTATCAGGGTTAATCTCAGCGAACATTGTATTGTATTGTATTATATTTTTGTACAATAATTTATTATGAAGACACTTTGAATGTATACAATTATCTGTCTTGTTGATACGATGTGACAAAATAATAAAAATTATTTAAAAAAAAAAAAAGTCTAACTGGTCAGGAGACTCATCATTGAATCTCTAAGGGTGTTTATGTTATCCTACTGTAACAATTATCCAAATTAAGGTCCATGAGATTCATCTCTATTGCTTTGATATGCTTACCATTATCATTATTTCTTGTTCTATATTTCACTTTAGTAATTGCAAATATATTATGCTCTTTTGACACTTATTACAAATTTTACTGTAACGTCAAATACAAATTAATGGCTTCATGTAGAAAAACTAAGATTAGGAAGCTATAAAGAAACTATAGCTACAGATGCCATAAGAGAAAATAGACTATTCATACAGCTATTTTGTACGTTTTTCACTTTTAACTATCTTTTTGATGTTTCCTAAATATTAGTTGCTGTTTCTGAGTAATCTGAATTTGCCAGGTGGGAAAATAAATTCACTTTTGTTTGCCTGGGCTATAATTAGATAATTAATATATTTTTTGAAAGTACTTACCAGCACTATTGTGCACTATATTATTGCATTTCTACAAATGTCTCTTATAATTACAGGTTGAATGATGTCTATTGTAATCAAAAACCTCCTACCATTCTGGAAGTAATAATGCATGCATTGTTTTCTTGCAACAAAGAGATATCCTGCTGCAAAATGATTCATTGTGTATTTACCAATGAGACATATAACAAAAACAGTGAGATTTTTTTTACCGCTATCAGCACTAGAGCAGGTATGTCTAAGCAATAGAAATATAATATCTCCGATATGTATTGTATGTCTTTCTTTTATTATTCAGCTTTATTACCTGTCATGCTCTTATAGCCTTTCCTAAAGCACAGGTAATACTTTTTATTAGGACTATAATTGTGTTACAATGTATAACTTACTGGTTCTGTTACAGATTTTACCATTGAAAGAGTTTGCAAAATATATATTTTTTATATTCTCAGCTCTATATGTAAATGTTAACACTTACAAATGGATCATTTTTTGATAGCTAACCTATTTAACCCCTTAAGGACACATGACATGTGTGACATGTCATGATTCCCTTTTATTCCAGAAGTTTGGTCCTTAAGGGGTTAAAATGTTATTATTTTTCTCTAATTTTGGTGAAATTATGATCTTCTTTATCAATCTATTTACTAACCAGTTGTTTGTTTTGTGAGTTAAAAGTACATCTCTATGTCAACTAAATTAAGCTTGGTCAGTTTAATGGTAACACCACCACTTATTCGATAAAATAAAATGTTACAATGAAATAGCAAGTCAAAGGGGTATAAAAATGGGCATGTGTATTTGGAAATGTTGCCAGGGCTATTGACTAATGAATTCAAAGTTATATCAAAGAGAATTTCAAATTTAAGGGATCAAATAACCTAACCAAATAAATTATCTAAATAACCACTATTATTGTAGTCTGAAAGTGTTTGCATTGCAGGCAACAGAATGCACCCCAGCCAGTAAGCAATAATTCTCAGTGGAGATTTTCCGGGCACCTATCTTGTATGTATCATAGATTTTTATGATATGTGAGCACATTCATCTAATTAGTGTGCCCTCTGTCAAATCCATCTGAAAACTAGTTATATAATTTTGTAAAGCAGTGAGTGTATTTTGATGAATCATGCAGGATGGTTCAAACACAGAAAACCTGTTGGTGACTCAACACTGTTTCCTTTTGTACAAAATGACATGGATTTTAAAATGTACATGGCATTTTATTCCCATAGTTAACTTTTTCAAAGTGAATTCTAGAAAGAATTCCATCCAGAAAAAAAAAAAAAAAAGATTATTCGCTTCTTCAACATGTCTTATACTTGGGTGACAAACTGACAAAGGTTACCTGTTCTTGCGCGATACCACATCTCAAATTAAATATGGTATTGGTATATATACTTTATTGGTATGGTAAGTCTTAATAATAAGTGTGTGAGAGAATATGATCATGCTGTATCTGTAATGAAATATATATGCAGTTTCCCCCTCCTCTACTTTATTAATGGACAGGGATGCTGTCGAGAGACTGATTAATCAGGTCAAGCTTTTTGGGTAATTCTTTTAAAATATTCTCTATTTCTTGGGCATAGAGTCCTCGGTATGCTTAATCTGCTACTAAAGGCAGGTCTACTTATTGCCTAGTCTTATATGGTTGACATTGTATAATAGCATAGGGTAAAGTCAAAACTCTTTAAAGTGTTTGCTGGTTTGCACATATGTGCATCTCTAGCAGGGGTAGGAAACCTTCAGCACTCCATATCTTGTGGACTGCATCTCCTCGAATGCTTTGCCAGCATTATGGCTGTAAAATCATTTTAGGAGATGTACTAAATGTTGCCTACGCCTAAACTATAGTGTTTTGGGGGCAGCCCAAGGCATGATATCTCACTTGGTCAGGGGTTGAAAATATGGTATTAAGTGAGCAGGGTCCATAACGTATAGCACTCCACTACCTTACACTTTACCAGCTGACACTGTTAGTGATGTTAAAAATACCTAGTAGACTGCTCATTCTGTCCTGCCAATTTCTGATTAACTACAAATTAGTTTAAAGACTCCATGCAAATTACCCTTCATTTGATGATGACTAAGATTGTAAAATAAACACTTTTCCCGGAGAACTTATACAATAAAGTATTATGTGAGCATTGTTTGAGATATGATATGTATGCTGTGAGATTACAGAAAGACACCTGTGTTAGTAACAAAACAGGTTATAGATTTGTATGTCACGTATTAATAATCAGTTTCTTTTATTCACAGCATGTGTTAATAACACTCCTAAACTGCCAATTTCAGCCTGTATTCAGTCGTGTGTATTTTTGTCATGAATGTTTCTGTAGCTGTATGAATACCGTCGTGTTTAGATGGGATGTCTACTTACTAAGTAGTGATTTGTGGTTAAATCTTAGCTGATGTAAAGAATTTTTTGCTAAATAGCTTTGAAAGTTAGGTTTGAAAAATAGCCAACTCAGTGTGTATGGTCACATTTTGAGATGTTGACTCATATCTTGCTGTTTAGTGAGCTGTCCCTTAAGACTAACAACTACACTATTATTTATGTGCCTTAATGTTGCATTTTTTGCTTTGAAATCGTTTTAGATATATCTAGTCAAGCATGGAGAAGGTAGTATTCAAAATCTTGAGGAATTAAATAATGTTTAAAGATATTTTTTGAACAGTCTGAAACCTTGGTTTAGAAAAACTCCTATAAATAAACAGATTAACTAATCTAATTAATTTACCTTAAAACTCCATCTGTTCCTATATCATTCACAAAACCCATATTTAATTATTACAATGTTCTATATGCTTCTCAGGGTGATAATGTACTTCCATCAACCACTATACCATGTTTAGACACTAATTTTATTTTCTCCCTCATAAGGTTAAGTATTGGGATCAGTAAGTAAAAAGGAACAGTAAGAGATGTTTCGGGCAATTTTATTTTTATGGATATTTGTGTGTGCTTGTGTGTGTGTGTGTGTGTGTGTGTGTATACACACACAAACACCTTTTTATAAAGAAACATTATAGTAATAGTTTCCCTTTTAATGTATTAGTTACATGAACAACCTCCTCTGAGTTTATTTGTTGTTTATGTGAAACTACAGCTGACAAACAATATGCTTTGCTGAAGAAACACATTAGAGACAATGCATCATTTATAGCTATCTGTAATAAAATTGTACTAGTTTCCATTTTCCTACAGGCTAAAATAGCTACAACAAATGGCTACACTGTGAGCAATTTACTAGTTTTAGTTGAAATGAGCGAATTGGATTCTGACTTATTGTCTCAAAGGATATTCTGAGTAAATTGGATTTTAATTAGATTTTTACCTTAAATATTAGAATTTTGTGAATGAATTCCTCCGAGCTCTGGGGGTATCAATGAAGATTAATGATCAGCTATCCAAAGGTTAAAACGATAAAATGCAAATTGATAATTAATTTGAAGAAGGCAGTGACACTTTTTAGTTAGAACTTTGCTGCCCCCACATATCATGGTGCTAAGTAAACTTACAGAATACTGCCATGTAATTAAAAGCTGTTAAATAGTGTGTCAATTGGACCACTTACTGTGTAACAAAGTAAGGCTCTTCCAGACTCCCACTGGGTGCCCCAGGAGCAATTACAATGGATATCTTATTAATTAGAGTAGGGTGCTAATGTATCATACCAAGAGATACATACTGAAGTTTAATAGCAGCAAGTTGTTTACACTTGTGACTTTTATTATGGCACATTATCCAGAAATGATGAGAATCACAAAGCATCTTTTACTTTATGCTATTGGCACCTGTTTTCTTCAAACCACTTTCCTTAAGCACCATGCAGCTGGTTTGTTCAGAAGACTGAAAGCACACGCTGTAGATAAAACTTAATTAGCCATCACCAGCCAGATGAAATCAATTCCACTAGCATCATATAAAATCCTTCTGGACAAGTGCTGAGAAACAAACTGATTTATCAGGGAGCCTTTGTAAACTTTCTCCAATACAATAAAACATTGCTAAGCTAAATACATGAATGACATAAGGCTGCTTGAATCCAGAAGCAGCTTGATCATTATACAGTAGGTATAAAAATGGTGCATAACACGGTGTGATTAGATTTTACTCTGACAATGTTCTACTTGATTCTGAGAACAGACAGGCAGGCTACAAGGATGACAGACAGTGAAAGAAAAAGTCAGATTGATAGACAAGTGGAGATAGATAGATAGATAGATAGATAGATAGATAGATAGATAGATAGATAGATAGATAGATAGATACAGTTATATAAATGGCAATAATAATAATAATAGATAGACAGACAGACAGACAGCTAGACAGACAGACAGGCAAACTTCAAAGTTGACAAGAAAGTCAGGTAGGTAGACAAGTGTGTAAAGAAATAAAGATATAGACAGACAGACAGACAGCAAGGCAGACAGGCAATAGCACGTTGACATTTTTCACATGACATTTTTCATCTAGAAGTTTACTATGCTGTTTTTGTAGAGTAAAAAAAGGTAGGATGACATGACTTGCCAAGGTCACAGATATAACTCTGGGTTCAGAACCTACTGAAATAAAACAGACTGTGACAAATGTAACTTGTAAATAATCGAGAAAGCAATATTTGTCAAATTCTAATCAGACCTAAGATATTGTACTGAAGATGTTTCTTTATATCCCAGCAAGAGCACTACTGAAATATAAAGAAAAGTATTTAAAAGCAATGTTTTAGGTATAGGCATTGCCATTTACCGAATTTGTCAAAAACTGGGTTTACTATAATAATGTACAATAACACAAATAACAGGCGGATGGAAATGAAATTAACGGTTATAGCAGTCTAGGAAAATGCGAGTACAAGAACACATTGTATATTGCAAAATAATACCATTGCAAAAATTGCTGACACACAGTGGGGCTAGAAGCACTTTGCTCCCAGTGAGCTGTGTATCCTGTAATGTTACTTATATAGAGCTTTGAGCTGTCCATTGTACTGAAAGCTCTTGGCTGCAGTCCCTTTATTCCAGCCTCAGAGCAATCAAATAGTTATAGAAGTTGCTGCCAAGTGTTGATATTTGATACCAATAACTTATTAACCATGAACTGATTTTACAAAAACAGTAATAGCGAAATGATTTTACAAAAAACAGCAATATCAATGGAGCATGTTTAAACGTTGGATTTTTACTTCTTTTTTATTTTGACTATTTTTGTGACTTAGAATCCCCTGAAAGTATTATTGGATATCTTACCTCACTTTTTCGTCTAAACTCATTCCTCACAATGCTGACAACTGGAATTTGCAGAGTTGAAGATATAAACTCCAATTCCAGCATCTCCCCTTTGTTTTGGGGAAAGGCGAGGATGGCGCTGACTCCTTGGACCACCACAGTGTGACAGACACTTTGCAGGAAGGAAACCGGGTCACTACTCCAGGAAGAAGCACTGGGTGATGCTGAAAATGGAAGTATGGGCAGATCCCCTAGCCCAGCTTCTATGGCCATCACCACCTCCAAGGACAGATTGTAGGGCAAAAGACCTGGCACCCGATTCAAGTTATCCATTGCCAAAAGTAGAGCATCCCTGGGAAAGAGCAACTCATCCCCACCTCTATAGCCAATAAAACTCCGTGGGCTTTGGTTCCACTTTCTATCCAGACTGGCTCCATCCAACTCAGGCTTGCTGTCATCTCCTCTTGGCCGACTCACTCCTTCCACCCCATCACCCTCATCAGCATCCTGGTCACGACCTGCTCCCATTTTCTGAAGCGCTATTTCATTTTCAGGCCAGGCACGGGAGTACTGGGTTGGGATCCCCCTAGTTCTCCAAGGTTGGAGCTGGACAGCCCCGATCCTTACAGTGTGTCCGATTCTCTTAAGGATCTGACAAGGCTGAGGGTGTGAGGAAGAGACAGGGACCCTGGCCAGGACCAAAGCACAGGGAATCAGCAGGCAGATCCTGCTCAGCGCCAGGCACCACCAACTCAAATTCAACATCACTGGCATAAAAAAAGAAAAGGAGGAGGGGAAGAACCAGCGGCTTGATCAACAGTCACCCCTGAAGTCCTGGAGTAGAAGACAGAGCTCTTCTTTCTCTGAAGGGTTCCGATCAGCAAGATTCTAAGAACCTCATTCTCCCCACCAAAGTTCTGAGCTTCTCTCTCGCTGGACGACTCAGTGGCTCCAACAAACATGAGCAAAAGAAAAGCAGAATGGGAAGAAATAAGAAGAAAAAAAAAAGAAGAAGAAAATAAAAAGTGTGCCTCTTCAAAGGGCTGTCTCCAACCACGACTGATCACATTGCAATCATAATGTAGAGAGTCCCATAGACAGGAACAAAACCATCTGCCCCTTTAACGCTGTAACCACCATCAATACGAAAAGACCAAAATGTTACATGGGTAAGGACGCTTTAAAAATCATATATCAGCTAGGACAGCACTGCCGTTCATTTCTCTTCTTTTTATCTAAGCAGGTTTAGTGGGAACAAACCTAATCTTCTATGAAAAAAAAAATAGCTTAAACTACTGCCTGCTACTTTTTCTTTTCAGCTTGTTTGTTTCCTTTTAGTAAATAGATGTAACAGACGATGTTGCCTGACAGCTGAAAAGTTGTATGGTGCCTGGAGGTGTTACAGTTAGCTCTGATCGGTCGCTTGGCTGCGCTAAAATCCCACTGAAGAAAGAGAAATTCCACCAGAATGTGCTCACAAGCTCCTGCTGCTCCTACGGCGCAGAGTTACTAGGGATTTGTAGTTCATTTGACGTGCAAAAGTAACACTGTACTAGACGTGGCGAACTACTTTTCCCGTGATGCTCCTGGGTAACACATCCGCCTCTCATCTTACTGCAGTAACCATTACACATTGCTATATTCTCGAGTCAGATCAGTCTCTGTTACACCCACTATATGATTGGAAAAAAACAAAACACTTTTTTTTTAAACCAGAACTAGATTACAGTTGTATTAGTTAAATTCTAAACATTATTTGTACGTATTAAGGCGCTTATCAAAATGATAATATGTTTAATTGAACTGTTACTTATTTCAGTGTATTCTTTTCACAGCTCCAGAATTGGGTGATATTTTTGTATTTCTAACCACAGGAGATAGTCAAATTTCACAGACTATTAGGAAATATCAGGATAAAATGATGGGAACTTTTTTTTTTTTTAATATATCAATAACGGAAATGTGTGCGATAGGAATCGCGCAATTAGTGACAGGTTTGTAAATCCAATTTAAGAAGTTGGTTCATTAATATCATTTGATTGCGAATGTGAATTGGGTGCAACAGGTGACACTAGCTTTTTATATACAAGAGTGTACAGATTTGTAGTTATATATATATATATATATATATATATATATATATATATATATATATATATATATTCACTTTTTCTGAAATTTACTATATAAGAATAAAATAGTACAACAATGATTAATAAGCAATATCTGCTCATGCCTTAATTACACTCATTATGTCACATTATAAACTGCATTGACAGAACATTTTTCTGGCAAGACAAATACAGTGAAATATACGATTTTTTTTTGTCTTCTGCCCTTTGATTTATTAATAAAAATATGTTGAATGTCCTTATTGTTTTAGATTTAATGAACACAAAAATAGCAGCCAATTAAGTTGGATATTTGGAAACTTTCCATGAAATTCGAAAATGCAATATGGGGAATAGCTGTTAATTTTCAGCTAAAGGCACCATGTTTATGACATGTTACATTCTTAGCACATCACTAGGTGTCCATAGTGTAATGCTTAGCCACAACAAACTCGTGCAGAGATGCAAGATCGTGGATCAAACATGCCGCTTAGAACCATTTAAAGGTTTAGAAAAGAAGATATATTAACCCCTTCATGATCAAGCCTTTTCAAAATAAAATAAAATAGTACAGCATTTATTTGAGAATATATAGAAAGCATTTCTAGTGCCTACATACAGTTATTGTCTCATACAGAAGGATTGAAAAAAAGTGCTAAATAAATATTGTTTGAGTCCCGTGCAGCGTAAGGGTGTTTTTAAAGAATACCTGATGACATTCCTGATAATATGGCTTTCTTAAAGTACAGATTTGGCAGAAAGTTCAGAGAGGAGCCTCTGCTGTAGGAAAACAGTCCTAGAGCAGAGAGAAAGGTGGGTTAGGCTATTATGGACTACATTTAAGCTCGCACTGTTTTGTTTTCAAAGAAATACACAAGTTGTTGGGAAGGAAGGGCTTAAGAAGCACATTTAACACCTTAAGGAAACAACTTCTGGAATAAAAGGGAATCATAACGGAAAATTTCCGTCATGTGTCTTTAATGGGTTAAAGGCATCATGTACCTTTTAAATGAACAGTTATTTTGCTTTATTTTATTTTTTTAACACTGATGAAATTAGGATTCAATTTCATGTTTTCAAATGTTTCCTATAACATTTATTTTACAGCTCAAAAGATAGGATGGCTGACCTGGGTCCTCTGACTTTGTGTTCTTGGAATGTCCTAACAAACCGAGGTTCAGGAAGAGGTAATACATAATAACTATTAAATATTTATAATGATAATTTCACAAAGAAAGGGGTGATATTTAATCAGGATTAACTACATCTTTCCAAAAATAAAGGGAAATGTTTTTAAGAGAAATACATTTAAAGGGACACTGTAGGCACCATGGGCGTAGGAACCCCCACAAATCTTGTGGGGGGGGGGGGGGGGGGATAGCATTTTTACTCGCTGGGTATATTCTTATTCCGTAAACTAGGAGTTGTTTATCCCATTGTACAGCGCTACGGAATTTGCAGTCGCTATATAAATGATTAAATAATAACATTAAAGGGTCACTACAGAAAAGGGGTTTTACTTACCCGGATACAGCGCCGGGATCCTCCTGATTAGAACCACCCCTACCCTTCCCATGAATATTAGAACCACCCCTACCCCTTCCATGCACAAAAGAACCCCACCTACCCCTTCCATGCATATTAACCCCCTACCCCTTCCATGCATATTAGTACCCCCCTAACCCCTTCCATGCATATTAGTACCCCCTAACCCCTTCCATGCATATTAGAACCCACCCTACCCCTTCCATTCATATTAGTACTCCCCTAACCACTTCCTATAATTTTTCTACCTCCCCCCTCCTCCCATCCATATTAGTTGCCCCCCAAACCCTTCCAATTATTTTTCTACCTACCCCTCTCCCCTATCCTTATTAGTAGCCCCCCCTATCCCTTTCCAATTATTTTTATGCCATGTTAACTAACGCCAGTGCTGGAGTGCCGCCGTGTTTACATTAAAAGGCCTGCAGGGACAGGCTATAGACACCAGAACCACTACATTAAGCTGCAGTGGTTCTGGGGACTATAGTGTTTCTTTAATGTGAGGTAAATTAGAGATTAGTACCACGAATAATATTCTAGATTGTCTACTTACAACCAGATGAGGATGATGATGGGCTCTAGCTGTAGTCTGGCTCCACTGGTCTGGTGTAGAACAGGCTCTCTGGAGGCTGTTTGTAACTGTGGTCACAAAAATCAACGTTCTGGGAGAACGGGAAGCAGCTCCATTTTTTGGGGGCCTTTTACACAGCTCAAGGTCTTAGTCCCAGGGTCCACCTTCATGTTCCACCAATGAGTTTGTTCACAGGGGGTGGAGTGTGTAGGGGATGTCCTGATATGTGTGTAAGGAATGCATTGTGTGAATCTGTGTTTGTATGTGTAAGGGCTGCAAGGTGTGTTTCTGTGTATGTACGGGATGCAGTGTGTGCGTCTGTAAGGGGTGCATTGAGTATGTGTACAGGGTGCATTGAATGTGTGTAAGGAATGCATTGTGTGTTTCTGTGTGTGTAAGGGTTGCATGATTGTGTGATTGTGTGTGTGTGTGTGTGCACGGGGTGCATTGAGTGTGTGTAAGGAATGCATTGTGTGTTTCTGTGTGTGTAAGGGTGTGATTGTGTGTGTGTGTGTGTGTGATGGATGTCAATCTCTCTCCCTCCCTTGTCACTCTCTTTCTCCCCCTCCCTCCCTCCCTTGTCACTCTCTTTCTCCCCCTCCCTCCCTTGTCACTCTCTTTCTCCCTCCCTTGTCACTCTCTTTCTCCCTCCCTTGTCACTCTCTTTCTCCCTCCCTTGTCACTCTCTTTCTCCCCCTCCCTCCCTCCCTTGTCACTCTCTTTCTCCCCCTCCCTCCCTCCCTTGTCACTCTCTTTCTCCCCCTCCCTCCCTCCCTTGTCACTCTCTTTCTCCCCCTCCCTCCCTCCCTTGTCACTCTCTTTCTCCCCCTCCCTCCCTCCCTTGTCACTCTCTTTCTCCCCCTCCCTCCCTTGTCACTCTCTTTCTCCCCCTCCCTCCCTTGTCACTCTCTTTCTCCCCCTCCCTCCCTTGTCACTCTCTTTCTCCCCCTCCCTCCCTTGTCACTCTTTCTCCCCCTCCCTCCCTCCCTTGTCACTCTCTTTCTCCCCCTCCCTTCCTTGTTCCCTTTTTTCTCCCCCTCCCTCCCTCCCTCCCTCCCTCCCTCCCTCCCTCCCTCCCTTGTCACTCTCTTTTTTCTCCCCCTCCCTCCCTTGTCACTCTCTTTTTTCTCCCCCTCCCTCCTATGTCACTCTCTTTTTTCTCCCCCTCCCTCCCTTGTCACTCTTTTTTCTCCCCCTCCCTTGTCACTTTTTTTTTCTCCCCCTCCCTCCCTCCCTTGTCACTCTTTTTTCTCCCCCTCCCTTGTCACTCTTTTTTTTCTCCCCCTCCCTTGTCACTCTTTTTTTTCTCCCCCTCCCTCCCTCCCTTGTAACTCTCTTCTTTCTCCCCCTCCCTTGTCACTCTCTTTTTTCTCCCCCTCCCTCCCTCCCTCCCTCCCTCCCTTGTCACTCTCTTCTTTCTCCCCCTCCCTCCCCCCCTCCCTTGTCACTCTCTTCTTTCTCCCCCTCCCTCCCTTGTCACTCTCTTTTTTCTCCCCCCTCCCTCCCTTGTCACTCTCTTTTTTCTCCCCCTCCCTCCCTCCCTTGTCACTCTTTTTTCTCCCCCTCCCTTGTCACTCTTTTTTTTCTCCCCCTCCCTCCCTCCCTCCCTCCCTCCCTCCCTTGTCACTCTCTTTTTTCTCCCCCTCCCTTGTCACTCTCTTTTTTCTCCCCCTCCCTCCCTCCCTCCCTCCCTCCCTTGTCACTCTTTTTTCTCCCCCTCCCTTGTCACTCTTTTTTTTCTCCCCCTCCCTCCCTCCCTTGTCACTCTCTTTTTTCTCCCCCTCCCTCCCTTGTCACTCTCTTTTTTCTCCCCCTCCCTCCCTCCCTCCCTTGTCACTCTTTTTTCTCCCCCTCCCTTGTCACTCTTTTTTTTCTCCCCCTCCCTCCCTCCCTTGTCACTCTCTTTTTTCTCCCCCCTCCCTCCCTTGTCACTCTCTTTTTTCTCCCCCCTCCCTCCCTTGTCACTCTCTTTTATCCCCCCCTCCCTCCCTTGTCACTCTCTCCCCCCCTCCCTCTCTCCCTCCCTCCCTCCCTACTCTCTTCCTCCCCCTTCCCCTACCTCTGTTGTAGCGTGGCCGAGACCTGTATGGTCCGCGGGTACAGGGAGCTTTTGTTTCCTGTACCCGGCCGGACTAAAAGGAAGTGCACACTCAGTGTGCACTTCCTTTTAGTCCGTCCGGGTACAGGAGACAGATGCTCCCTGTACCCGCGGACCATACAGGGCTCGGCCACGCTACAGTGAGGGAGTGACAGGAGGGAGCGCTGGACGCACCAGCCCGGGCAAAGCTGCAGCCGCCTGAGGCTCTCTACAGAGCGCTCGGGCGGCTGCAGCATGAGGGGGGCCGGCGGAGCTGGGGGGGATTTCCCCATAACCTGTCCCCCCCGCATGATTTGCTGGGGGATGCATCCCCCCCAAATCCCCCCCCCAAGTTCCTACGCCCATGGTAGGCACCCAGACCACTTCAGCGCATTGAAGTGATCTGTATGCAGTATGCCTATTGTACTTAGTCCTGCAATGTTAAACATTTTAAACAATGTTAAACATTTGTCACAAATGCGCATTAGAGCTTATGGACTACATTTAAGCTCGCACTGTTTTGTTTTCAAAGAAATACACAAGTTGTTGGGAAGGAAGGGCTTAAGAAGCACATTTAACACCTTAAGGACACAACTTCTGGAATAAAAGGGAATCATAACGGAAAATTTCCGTCATGTGTCTTTAATGGGTTAAAGGCATCATGTACCTTTTAAATGAACAGTTATTTTGCTTTATTTTATTTTTTTAACACTGATGAAATTAGGATTCAATTTCATGTTTTCAAATGTTTCCTATAACATTTATTTTACAGCTCAAAAGATAGGATGGCTGACCTGGGTCCTCTGACTTTGTGTTCTTGGAATGTCCTAACAAACCGAGGTTCAGGAAGAGGTAATACATAATAACTATTAAATATTTATAATGATAATTTCACAAAGAAAGGGGTGATATTTAATCAGGATTAACTACATCTTTCCAAAAATAAAGGGAAATGTTTTTAAGAGAAATACATTTAAAGGGACACTGTAGGCACCATGGGCGTAGGAACCCCCAAAAATCTTGGGGGGGGGGATAGCATTTTTACTCGCCGGGTATATTCTTATTCCGTAAACTAGGAGTTGTTTATCCCATTGTACAGCGCTACGGAATTTGCAGTCGCTATATAAATGATTAAATAATAACATTAAAGGGTCACTACAGAAAAGGGGTTTTACTTACCCGGATACAGCGCCGGGATCCTCCTGATTAGAACCACCCCTACCCTTCCCATGAATATTAGAACCACCCCTACCCCTTCCATGCACAAAAGAACCCCACCTACCCCTTCCACGCATATTAACCCCCTACCCCTTCCATGCATATTAGTACCCCCCTAACCCCTTCCATGCATATTAGTACCCCCTAACCCCTTCCATGCATATTAGAACCCACCCTACCCCTTCCATTCATATTAGTACTCCCCTAATCACTTCCTATAATTTTTCTACCTCCCCCCTCCTCCCATCCATATTAGTTGCCCCCCAAACCCTTCCAATTATTTTTCTACCTACCCCTCTCCCCTATCCTTATTAGTAGCCCCCCCTATCCCTTTCCAATTATTTTTCTGCCATGTTAACTAACGCCAGTGCTGGAGTGCCGCCGTGTTTACATTAAAAGGCCTGCAGGGACAGGCTATAGACACCAGAACCACTACATTAAGCTGCAGTGGTTCTGGGGACTATAGTGTTTCTTTAATGTGAGGTAAATTAGAGATTAGTGCCACGAATAATATTCTAGATTGTCTATTTACAACCAGATGAGGATGATGATGGGCTCTAGCTGTAGTCTGGCTCCACTGGTCTGGTGTAGAACAGGCTCTCTGGAGGCTGTTTGTAACTGTGGTCACAAAAATCAACGTTCTGGGAGAACGGGAAGCAGCTCCATTTTTTGGGGGCCTTTTACACAGCTCAAGGTCTTGGTCCCAGGGTCCACCTTCATGTTCCACCAATGAGTTTGTTCACAGGGGGTGGAGTGTGTAGGGGATGTCCTGATATGTGTGTAAGGAATGCATTGTGTGAATCTGTGTTTGTATGTGTAAGGGCTGCAAGGTGTGTTTCTGTGTATGTACGGGATGCAGTGTGTGCGTCTGTAAGGGGTGCATTGAGTATGTGTACAGGGTGCATTGAGTGTGTGTAAGGAATGCATTGTGTGTTTCTGTGTGTGTAAGGGTTGCATGATTGTGTGATTGTGTGTGTGTGTGTGTGCACGGGGTGCATTGAGTGTGTGTAAGGAATGCATTGTGTGTTTCTGTGTGTGTAAGGGTGTGATTGTGTGTGTGTGTGTGTGTGTGTGTGTGATGGATGTCAATCTCTCTCCCTCCCTTGTCACTCTCTTTCTCCCCCTCCCTCCCTTGTCACTCTCTTTCTCCCTCCCTTGTCACTCTCTTTCTCCCCCTCCCTCCCTTGTCACTCTCTTTCTCCCCCTCCCTCCCTCCCTCCCTCCCTTGTCACTCTCTTTCTCCCACTCCCTCCCTTGTCACTCTCTTTCTCCCCCTCCCTCCATTGTCACTCTCTTTCTCCCTCTCCCTCCCTTGTCACTCATCCTCCCCCTCCCTCCCTCCCTTGTCACTCTCTTTCTCCCCCTCCCTCCCTTCCTTGTCACTCTCTTTTTTCTCCCCCTCCCTCCCTTCCTTGTCACTCTCTTTTTTCTCCCCCTCCCTCCCTTGTCACTCTCTTTTTTCTCCCCCTCCCTCCCTTGTCACTCTCTTTTTTCTCCCCCTCCCTTGTCACTCTCTTTTTCTCCCCCTCCCTCCCTCCCTTGTCACTCTTTTTTCTCCCCCTCCCTTGTCACTCTTTTTTTTCTACCCCTCCCTCCCTCCCTTGTCACTCTTTTTTCTCCCCCTCCCTTGTCACTCTTTTTTTCTCCCCCTCCCTCCCTCCCTTGTCACTCTCTTTTTTCTCCCCCTCCCTTGTCACTCTCTTTTTTCTCCCCCTCCCTCCCTCCCTCCCTCCCTCCCTTGTCACTCTCTTCTTTCTCCCCCTCCCTCCCTTGTCACTCTCTTTTTTCTCCCCCCTCCCTCCCTTGTCACTCTCTTTTTTCTCCCCCTCCCTCCCTCCCTTGTCACTCTTTTTTCTCCCCCTCCCTTGTCACTCTTTTTTTTCTCCCCCCCCTCCCTCCCTTGTCACTCTCTTTTTTCTCCCCCTCCCTTGTCACTCTCTTCTTTCTCCCCCTCCCTCCCTTGTCACTCTCTTTTTTCTCCCCCCTCCCTCCCTTGTCACTCTCTTTTTTCTCCCCCCTCCCTCCCTTGTCACTCTCTTTTCTCCCCCCCTCCCTCCCTTGTCACTCTCTTCCCCCCCTCCCTCTCTCCCTCCCTCCCTCCCTACTCTCTTCCTCCCCCCTCCCCTACCTCTGTTGTAGCGTGGCCGAGCCCTGTATGGTCCGCGGGTACAGGGAGCTTTTGTTTCCTGTACCCGGCCGGACTAAAAGGAATTGCACACTCAGTGTGCACTTCCTTTTAGTTCGGCCGGGTACAGGAGACAGATGCTCCCTGTACCCGCGGACCATACAGGGCTCGGCCACGCTACAGTGAGGGAGTGACAGGAGGGAGCGCTGGACGCACCAGCCTGGGCAAAGCTGCAGCCGCCTGAGGCTCTCTACAGAGCGCTCGGGCGGCTGCAGCATGAGGGGGGCCGGCGGAGCTGGGGGGGATTTCCCCATAACCTGTCCCCCCCGCATGATTTGCTGGGGGGATGCATCCCCCCCAAATTCCCCCCCCAGTTCCTACGCCCATGGTAGGCACCCAGACCACTTCAGCGCATTGAAGTGATCTGTATGCAGTATGCCTATTGTACTTAGTCCTGCAATGTTAAACATTTTAAACAATGTTAAACATTTGTCACAAATACGCATTAGAGCCCGCTCTTCGTGGGATGGAAAAGGGGACATATAGTGCTGGGATAAGGTAAGTAAATAAAGGGTTTTTAACCCTTTATTCACAGAGGATGGGGGTACATGTGAGGGAGTTCGGAGGCAGGGGGAGCTATAGTGCCAGGAATAAAGCTTTATTTTGCTGGCACAGTAGTATCCCTTTAAAACATTGTATGAAGATCAAGTCAGTATAGCAAAATTGTCAAAACGAGGTACAGTATTCAAGAATAACGCACTCAACAGTATTAACCTTTTTTAAAATATAATAAAGGGATTCATTTACTTAACAGTGAGTTTCAGTAAGTTGCGATTTTGACAAAATAATCAGTTTGAATCATTTGCGACGTGTGTGTTTAGGTTACATTTTGCGAGTTCATCTTTTGGTCGCTGTATAGTGAAATAAACTCCAACAGAGTTATTTGCTAAACTTTGAACTTTAGTAATTTAAATCCAAATAGCTAAACTGAGACTAACATAGCTGACCTGCAAAACTTGTCCAACTCAGCTGTAGTCACAACTTGTTTATTTTAGCTTGAATTTTGGCATTTCTATTTAATTTGCTACAATTCAGAGTTTAAAGAATAACCCTGAATACATTTATTTTAATTTGTGCCCACGGAGGAATATAACATGTTCATGTTCCTAATTTTAGTATATGAGCTCACAAAAATCACAGGTAATTTTACAATATATCTAGTAATAGTGTTTTCTGTGCATTGCTATTAAACAAAAGAGAACAATTTAAATGGGAAATATGTCTCGATGCCAAATAAGCTAAAAATCTGCCTAAATGTCAATAATGAAAGTGTGTATTTGGGCAATCATATTGTCCATGACCTGAATTTCAGTACAATATACCATGTATTCTTAGTTTTGGTAGAACAAAGAAAATTGCCGTAGGCTTACAAAGAGTAGATTATCCATTTATTTAATGCAAGCAGCTAGCATGAAACATAGCCCCAGGTGAGTTTACAGAAAGTCTGTAATTTTTACTGTGCTCAGTCTATCACAGTAAATTTTATTACATCTCACTACTTTTGACAAATATTGTTTAATTCATTAGAAGTCGTTTGCATATGTACCAGTTGTTTTTTTTTTTTTTTTTTTGTACAGGTTTTCTTCAGATTCCGAATTCAAAGTGCTTCTTGAAACTAAAGTTAATGCAGAGATGGCGCATATATGAATTTTGAAATAAAGAAATAGTTAAATATTAAAGAAATTCCTTGCTTAGTGAAAACTATTTTCAGTAATTCTATTTTTTTCAATTTGACCATTTTTATTTATTTTTTCATAGGAAACTAAGAGCAAAAAAGCATCTTAGTTTCCTATGATGGGTAAGATATCTGCACAGTCATTTTGGCTGGATCTTCTGTCTGCTGAGGTAGCAAAAAAAAAAAAAAAAAATGATGGTTAAGGAACAGCTACTAAATTGATGTATTGTTGATTTCATTCTCAGATCAAGTGATCTTCAATGTTCAATACAGGGAAAAAATGAGAAGCAATAAAACAACTATACCTGTGAGCAGGATTCTTCTAGACACTTTGACTTCACCTAACGAGCAAGACAGACCAGCACAGATTCTGTATTTTTACCATTCCTGTGCCTGTGTTTAAGTGGGAGATAGCCTGAATAATTTATTCTAGTGTGATACTATGTTCTGCTTTATGCTGCATATAGGCCCAAGGAATGCCAGAGTTTCATGAGGAAGAGGGTACACTGCTCCAGATATGATGTACAAGCACTAAAATCCTGCGAGAAATGAGTCACATTATATGACTTCTATGTTATCCTCCTTTCCTCCTGTTATGCTACTTTATCAAACATATTGGCAAATACTTATCATAAGATGTTATGGTTGCCTCAGGCTAGCTGAGAGTTGGACCGCTTGGATGTCCTTGTCCCTGATCATGGAGAGCGATAGAAAACTTCAATTCGGCAGGCAACTTGTTTTTCGGGGCAACTTGTGGCTGTCCAGAACAGGGCTTATTCCGGACTGAGGTCTGTCTATCTTGATAACCCATCGGCATTGCCATTCTGCTTCCCAGGTCGATAATGAATCGTGAAATTGAATGGTTGTAAGGACAGGCTCCAACGTAACAGCTTGCCGTTGTCTCCTGCGACCCGGTTCAGCCACACCAATGGGTTATGATCGGTGATCAGAGTGAACTCTTGTCCATAGAGGTAGGAAGTCAGTTTCTTTAATGCCCACACCAACGCCAGACACCCCTTTTCCATGGCTTCATAGCTGACCTCTCGTAGCAGGAGCTTTCGGCTGATGTAAGCAACAGGGTGCTCCCCTCCGTCTTCTCCTACTTGACTGAGAACTGCCCCCAGCCCGAACATGGAAGCGTCTGTATGGATGATAAAACGTTTGTTAGGGGTTTGGGCAGCCAAAACAGGAGCAGTTACAAGTGCATTTTTGAGAGCCTGGAACGCTGCCTCAGTGGGGAGACCACAGGACCTGTCTGGGAAGGTTTTTCTTAGCCAGGTCAGTCAGGGGTTTAGCCAGAGAACTATAGTCCTGTACAAATCGCCTGTTATACCCGGCGGTGCCCAAAAAGGCTAGTACCTGAGTCTTGGTGCAGGGTGTGGACCAATTGGCAACTGCCTCTATCTTGGCTGGCTCAGGCCGTCGCTTTCCACATCCTACCCTGTGTCCCAGGTACTGAACCTCTGCCATACCAAAATGACACTTCTCTGCTTTCAGAGTCAGGCCAGTGGCCCGAATCTGATCCAGGACCATTCCTACTTGAGCTAAGTGGTCCTCCCAGGACTCACTATAGATCACTATGCCATCCAGGTATGCACAGGCAAAATCCTGGAAGCCATCAAGGAGTCTATCCACCAAATGCTGGAACGTGGCTGGGGCATTTTTCATCCCAAATAGCATGACCTTAAATTGGTAAAACGGGGTGACAAAGGCCGACTTGGGGGATAGCCTCCCTGGCCAGGGGAATCTGCCAATAACCTTTACAGAGGTCAATGGTGATCAGGTCGTATCCCCTGGCTATGCGATCAAGTAGCTCATCTACTCGGGGCATCGGGTAGGCGTCTGTCACAGTCTTATCGTTAAGCTTATGATTGTCCACACAAAATCAGGTAGTTCCATTCTTTTTGGGTATCAAACAACTGGGGAAGCTCAAGGACTGTCGGAGGACTCAATGACTCCTAGCTTGAGAATCTCGTTTATTTCCTTCTGCATCTCTGCTCTAACCGCCTCAGGGATGCAGTAAGGGGATTTCCGTAAGGGTTGCTGTCATGGGGTATCTACCTGGTGCGTGGCTAGGTTAGTGTAACCGGGCTCTTGGGAGACGGTGAACCTTTTACTTTGGAGTAAGGTACTTAGCTGCTCCCTCTCAGTGGGGATAAGCTTGTCGCCTATTTGGACCTGACTTACCAAGTCAGTGTGGGGGCCCCTCGCTAAGAGGTCGGGTATGGGTAGGTTGTCAGGGTGCTCGTGTGCTGGACTACATATGGTGGCCACGTCCTCTGGTTGCTCAAGGTACTCCTTGTGCATATTGATATGAAAGGCTTTCTGCAGCTTTTCATCTTGACAGCTGGCAATGATATATGTAGTGTCACACCATTTCTCTACTATTTTGTATGGCCCCTGCCAGGAAGCCTGCAATTTGTCCTTTCTGACTGGTTTAAGGCACATCACTTTCTGCCCTATGTGGAAACTGCGTCGCCGGGCCCCCCTGTCATACCATACTTTCTGGATGGACCTAGCCAACTGCTCCATGTGGTTTTGAAGCTCCAGCATCTATGGCACAATGGGGACTCCAGCGTTTTCTGTCTCTTCCTCCCAGTGTTCTCTAATAAAGTTCAGGGGCCCTTGCACCTTTCGCCCATAGAGCAACTCAAAGGGAGAGAAGCCTGTCGTTTCCTGGGGCACCTCCCGATATGCAAACAGGAGGTGCGGCAGGAATCGCTCCCAATCCTTATACTCCTGGGTAAACTTCTTGAGCATCTGTTTGAGGGTTCCGTTGAACCGCTCACATATGCCATTAGTTTGTGGTTGATAGGGAGAGCTAAGTAAGGATTTGATTTTACATACATGCCATAGTTGCTGGGTTAGTTTGGCTGTGATTGGGATTCCTTGGGGAATCCTACCCGAGAAAAGATCTGTACCAGTGCATTGGCCACAGTGTCTGCCTGGATATTAGACAGCGCCACCGCTTCAGGGTAGTGGGTTGCGTAGTCCACCATGGTAAGGATATAACTTTTCCCTGATAGACTAGGGATGGCGAGGGGTCCTACAAGATCAATGGATATCCGGCTGAATGGCTCTTCAATAATTGGCATATTCACTAAGTGAATACAAATACAAAGAAACAAGTCCTGCGCTCAAACTCCCATTACTCCTGGGCGGCAGCAACAACAAATAACAAGCTCGAAAGCTTGAAAAAGACCTTTCCGGTCGAAACATTGCGTTGCATTCTGCCACAATAAAACTGCCTGCGGCCTGAAATTGGAGTGCCTGTGAGTTTTTCTTCCAGGTATACTGCACCATGATATTTTTTTATTTTTCTGTTTGGCTTTGAAAGAGGAACTTGTTTGAAAAAGGTGGGGTGCCACCCAAAGGAGCTGCGTTTATACAGGGAGTGCAGAATTATTAGGCAAATTAGTATTTTGACCACATCATCCTCTTTATGCATGTTGTCTTACTCCAAGCTGTATAGGCTCGAAAGCCTACTACCAATTAAGCATATTAGGTGATGTGCATCTCTGTAATGAGAAGGGGTGTGGTCTAATGACATCAACACCCTATATCAGGTGTGCATAATTATTAGGCAACTTCCTTTCCTTTGGCAAAATGGGTCAAAAGAAGGACTTGACAGGCTCAGAAAAGTCAAAAATAGTGAGATATCTTGCAGAGGGATTCAGCACTCTTAAAATGGCAAAGCTTCTGAAGCGTGATCATCGAACAATCAAGCGTTTCATTCAAAATAGTCAACAGGGTCGCAAGAAGCGTGTGGAGAAACCAAGGCGCAAAATAACTGCCCATGAACTGAGAAAAGTCAAGCGTGCAGCTGCCAAGATGCCACTTGCCACCAGTTTGGCCGTATTTCAGAGCTGCAACATCACTGGAGTGCCCAAAAGCACAAGGTGTGCAATACTCAGAGACATGGCCAAGGTAAGAAAGGCTGAAAGACGGCCACCACTGAACAAGACACACAAGCTGAAACGTCAAGACTGGGCCAAGAAATATCTCAAGACTGATTTTTCTAAGGTTTTATGGACTGATGAAATGAGAGTGAGTCTTGATGGGCCAGATGGATGGGCCCGTGGCTGGATTGGTAAAGGGCAGAGAGCTCCAGTCCGACTCAGACGCCAGCAAGGTGGAGGTGGAGTACTGGTTTGGGCTGGTATCATCAAAGATGAGCTTGTGGGGCCATTTCGGGTTGAGGATGGAGTCAAGCTCAACTCCCAGTCCTACTGCCAGTTTCTGGAAGACACCTTCTTCAAGCAGTGGTACAGGAAGAAGTCTGCATCCTTCAAGAAAAACATGATTTTCATGCAGGACAATGCTCCATCACACACGTCCAAGTACTCCGCAGCGTGGCTGGCAAGAAAGGGTATAAAAGAAGAAAATCTAATGACATGGCCTCCTTGTTCACCTGATCTGAACCCCATTGAGAACCTGTGGTCCATCATCAAATGTGAGATTTACAAGGAGGGAAAACAGTACACCTCTCTGAACAGTGTCTGGGAGGCTGTGGTTGCTGCTGCACGCAATGTTGATGGTGAACAGATCAAAACACTGACAGAATCCATGGATGGCAGGCTTTTGAGTGTCCTTGCAAAGAAAGGTGGCTATATTGGTCACTGATTTGTTTTTGTTATGTTTTTGAATGTCAGAAATGTATATTTGTGAATGTTGAGATGTTATATTGGTTTCACTGGTAAAAATAAATAATTGAAATGTGTATATTTTTTTTTTTTGTTAAGTTGCCTAATAATTATGCACAGTAATAGTCACCTGCACACACAGATATCCCCCTAAAATAGCTATAACTAAAAATAAACTAAAAATTACTTCCAAAAATATCCAGCTTTGATATTAATGAGTTTTTTGGGTTCATTGAGAACATGGTTGTTGTTCAATAATAAAATTAATCCTCAAAAATACAACTTGCCTAATAATTCTGCACTCCCTGTACAGAGCCTTAATCTTTAGGCTCTAAAGATTGTGAGTTCCTTTCCTATAAGAGTTTACATTTTATATTTTTGTACAATTACCATCTGAACTATTATTTTGTTCTGTGCTTTATCTTTTCTACATACTCAAGTATACCAAGATACCCATATTTGCAAATTAGGGGTAAGCCACCACTGCATGCGAATATTCACAGTTCAAGCGCTCCACCCATCAATTAGAGGATTATATCCTGCTAATTGTGTATTGGTTTAGCATTTTTCTATAGCTCGGGCTCTCCAAAGTAGTACTAGTAGTATTTATTGCAACAGAATAAAAGAATACAGAAAAATACACACTCACAATTTAAAATGGCATAAAAAAGTGTTTTGTGCAGTAAAAGCCTTGCCCCTAGTGGGACTTCTTATCTCGAGAAGGGTGCACGCTTGGATTCTTTATGGGTCCTGTGGAGTCTCTCTGAGTCCTGTAACATCAAATTCCCCCTTGTCACTGATCCAAAATAGGAATGGCTTGAAATGTTCTCTATGGGGAAGAACTCCTTTACCTTAGGAGTGTCCAAGAGTCCAAGAGTCTGTGTGCAAACTTCATCCACTCAATGCGTTTAGTCTGGAACCAGACTTTTTCAAGAGCTGTCTTCACTTTAGATTTGCTTGTTTAAGTATCCCGCTATGGGATTTCTCTGCCCCCAGGACATTGCAATTGGAGGCTCCCTAAAAAAAGTGTCCACATCCACATGTCCGGCCGCACCGGGGCCCAGTCTAGCCAATTTAGTTGGTAATTTTCCCTTGTGTGTGGGGGCGCCTTAGCCTGTTCAGGGACGCATACATGCGATGCTTGTCCCCGGGGGGTGGAGAGACCCATCTGAGTTAAGGGCGAGAGGAGTAGGCTGCGAGGCAATCACAGGGGGCAACCTCATGGGAGTACATGAAAGGGACACATAGGCAGGCCTGGAGGCACATAAAGGCTGATACATCGTAGTTCCATTGAAACAGAGAAAAAAGCACATGTCAGTGAGGTAGAGGGTGCATGGCCAGCTGGGGGTTACCCAGAGTGCAAGACATGGTCACCCAACAAGCACTATAGCTTAAAGCAGAGCAGCCCAATAGAGAGGGGTCACCCTCTGTCTGATGGAAATATTTGTGATGCCTGGCTGTGAGTGATCCGTCAGCACCCTGTGACTGGATGTTAGTGACAGCATGACTACTTGTGGCTAGCTGTCAGTAATAGGAATCAGCAGTCGAAACACATCACCCATCATGGCCCGGACAGGCTACACCCACCCTATGCTGTACTATCAGGCACTAGACATTGTAAGACGTGAGGTCATTAATAAGGGGCCTGAACACCAGGCATACAGAGATGTGGCACTCTGCAGTAGACAATCTCCTACCCCAGGGGGGGCTGGAACACACAAAACAAACACTAAAGTTTAGTAGGTAGTAATGCAAACAAACAGTGAGGAGGGATCAGCACACCCAGAATACATACTGTGCTGTCCTCACATAAAGAACCTGCAAGAGAGAGGAGGGAAAATAAGGCGGTCCAGCCACATGGCCCGTAGAACCCTTATGCAGCGCTGCAAGTGCGACCCAAGGGCCAAGACGCAAAGAGAGTGCGTGGGAGTCACGCGGGTGCAACAAAATAGCCACCGCAGTAACATGCTGCGGCCTATCGTGGCAAATGCAGCAGCTCGGCATAAAGCACCCACCGACTGGGAGAGCACATATGAAGCAGGTGGGTAAGAACATAGCATGGATTTCTGAAATCGCTGAGATCTATTTGGGGGGGAGGCACAAGAGAGCGGACAGGGGAAAAAGGGTGCAGTGGCCTCATAAGAGTGCCACGACTGTAGACCAGAGCATGGGAAATCTCACAAAGTAGTACACACTAGCCTAAACACCCCACACAAAACTAGCTGGTAGATAAAAAAACAAATATGCTAGACTAAATACAGCAGACATCAAGGCAAAATGCTGCATATTACAATATGAAAAATAGAGTAATAAACCCAACTCAATGTTGTGTTTCTATCGCCAAATCCTGCTGCTTCTATCTCAAAAACATTGCGCGCATCCGACCTTACTTAACGCCAGATGCAACTAAGATGCTGGTCCATTCCACTGTCCTTTCTCCTTGACAACTGTAATCTGCTTCTCAGTGGTCTTACGTGCTCCCAATTTGCACCATAATGAATGCGGCGGCAAGGCTCATCTTCCTATTCGCCCACACCTACCACATCCCACCCTTCTGTCAATCCCTACATTGGCTTCCTGTAAGATATGGGGATCAATTTAAAATTCTGGTTCTTGCTTTCAAATCTCTACATAATGCTGCCCTGTGGGGATATTTATGGGATAATAATAGTAAACAGTTGAGAATTACCCACTATTTTAATTCTCAGATCCCAAAGATATTAAAGAAGAACCCATGGCAATAGATGTGCAAATGATTGCTACTAAAAACTTGCAGAATAATTGTAATTGGTTAACTCAAGACAATGTGCTGCAGCAACTAAAGAAAGTTAATATAAACAAAGCTCCAGGGCCTGACGGTATCCATCCACGTGTACTTAAGGAACTAAGTGTAGAAATAAGTGAACCTCTGTTTTTAATCTTTCAAGATTCTTTTCTTTCAGGAAGTGTTCCGGAGGATTGGAGGAAGGCAGATGTGGTTCCTATATTCAAAAAGGGTTCAAAATCCTTGCCTGGAAATTATAGACCTGTGAGCTTAACTTCTGTGGCTGGTAAAATATTTGAAAGGTTATTAAGGGATAATATTCAAGAATTCCTTGAGAAGAATATGGTTATCAGCAAAAATCAGCACGGTTTTATGAAGCACAGGTCGTGTCAAACTAACTTGATTGCTTTCTACGAAGAAGTAAGTAGAAGTATAGATCAGGGTGTTGCAGTGGATGTGATCTATTTGGATTTTGCCAAGGCATTTGATACAGTTCCACACAAAAGATTAGTGTTCAAACTCAAGGAAATCGGTCTCGATGAAAATGCTTGTTCTTGGGTAGAACATTGGCTTAAAAACAGAATACAAAGAGTTGTTGTTAATGGTAAATTTTCAAACTGGACAGAGGTGGCAAGTGGTGTCCCTCAGGGGTCTGTTCTGGGACCCCTTCTATTTAACATTTTTATAAATGATCTTGAAGACAGCATTGAAAGTCATGTTTCAGTGTTTGCAGATGACACAAAACTTTGTAAAATAATACAATGTGAGCAAGATATTACTTTGCTGCAGAAGGATTTAGATAGACTGGGGGACTGGGCACTCAAATGGCAGATGAAATTTAATGTTGAAAAATGCAAAGTTATGCACTTCGGCGTAAAGAATACACAAGCAACGTATACCCTTAATGGAAGCGAATTAGGGATAACAACACACGAAAAGGACTTGGGAATTGTTATAGACAACAAACTATGCAACAATGTGCAATGTCAATCAGCAGTGGCCAAGGCCAGTAAGGTATTGTCATGCATGAAAAAGGGCATTCATTCTCGGGACGAGAATATCATTTTGCCTCTCTATAAATCACTGGTAAGACCACATATTGAATATGCTGTGCAATTTTGGGCACCTGTTCTAAAGAAGGATATCATGGCACTAGAAAAAGTGCAGAGGCGGGCTACAAAATTAATAAAAGGAATGGAACATATCAGCTATGAAGAAAGGTTAACAAATTTAAACCTATTTAGTTTAGAAAAACGTCGCCTGAGAGGGGATATGATAACATTATACAAATATATTCGGGGCCAATACAAACCATTGTGTGGAAATCTATTCACAAACCGGACTTTACATAGGACACGAGGCCATGCGTTTAGACTGGAAGAAAGAAGATTTCGTCTAAGGCAAAGGAAAGGTTTTTTTACTGTAAGAACAATCAGGATGTGGAATTCTCTGCCTGAAGAAGTGGTTTTATCAGAGTCCATACAGATGTTCAAACAGCTACTAGATGCATACTTGCAAAGACAGAATATTCAAGGATATAATCTTTCAATGTAGGGTAATAACTGCTTGATTCAAGGATAAATCTGACTGCCATTCTGGGGTCAAGAAGGAATTTTTTGTCCTAGCTTGTTGCAAAATTGTGCTTCAAACTGGGTTTTTTTCTTTTTTTTTTTTTTTTTTTTTTTTTTTTTTTTTTTTTTTCTTTTCTTTTGGATCAACAGCAAAAAACAGGTGTGAGGAAGGCTGAACTTGATGGACGCAAGTCTCTTTTCAGCTATCTAACTATGTAACTATGTAATATGTAACGTTATCGTGTATGTGAAATGTATTCCATATAAAGAAAATCACAATGTGTTATAAAAATAGATATAATTTATTTTTATATTCAAATAATAATCATAAGTAACATGCGTGATAATAATCCATGGAAATTCAGTATAACATGAGTATGCAATACAATATGGTAATATAAAAACATCTCCTAATGGGTAACGCAGTTTAGAATCTACAACATTAGCCTTCAAGACAAGATTTACGACTTTCTTCACAGAGAATGAATGTGAAAGTTTCACAGAGAGAACAGAATGCAGCGTAAGGTCGTAAAAACTTTAGCTAACAGTTAGAATAACCCTTTCAATGCTGGCTAGACCTCTTCTAGGCATTTAAGATCTATTCTTATGTAATTTTAAATAAAATAACACTTAAGCAGTTCATTAGCCATTTCCTAGATCCATCCAATGAGAAATCTACATGCTCTATAAGCTGATATTTTTTTAATTTGCCTAAACAGATATTTAATCTTATTTTATAGCAAATCAATACAGCTGGATAACTATCACGATATGCTATCATGTGATATGTCACATAAATACAGAATTATCGTTTTTTACCTGCAGAATAAAAAGTTTAATAATGTATTTCTTATTAACTAAGATTTCTAAATATCGAAATCTGATCGTGATTTATCCAGTCATATATCATGCTATTAGAAAATTTTAATTAATATAAATTAATTAAATGAAGCCAGTATATTTACCAGTTAAATAGATATTCTCACCAGATGTTCTCAGGTAGCTAAGTGTCAAGGAATGTTTCTCTGTCTTTTCTTTCTTAGCCTGCTTCCAACTCTTTTGCCCTGACTGCTTTCTCTCCTCTTGATTTTCTTGATTAATGCATACCTCCTTGCATCTGCCTTGATCTTTGATTACCTTGATTGCCTCTCTCTTCCCTTTGTCTTAACTTTTAAAGGAACAGATTCTCTGTTCGTCACTAGTTTATGAACCAATAGAAGCACTAGGGGTGTGGTTCCCTTCTAGATAACCATTTTAGTATTTGGACTATAGAGGGCAGTCTTGTCCCACTAAACATGCCTATCCAGGAAAGAGTTAACTTTTCCTGGTGGCTATTTTGACGTCATTTTCGTTATCTTTATAGTTGCTATAACTTAAGGTTACTCGTTAGATCAAACTGTTTCTTTAAGTTTTGTCCAGACTATGTGTCTCCAAATTCTGCTGTAATTCCTAATATGACAGTTCTTAAACTTAATTTCAACTTCCACTCACAATGGGATCTTGTTAGATATAGAAAGTAAAATTAAATTATTTAATCTTCTCTGTCACCTATGTCTGGGTTTAGAATTTATTCTATTCCATTAGCAATTTAGACAGTCTCTTATCACTTGGTTTGTTTATCCTATGAATTCCATTAGCTCTGGCAAGTGGTTAGTTTTACAGAGAGCATAGAAATTTTGTGTATTTTGTTAACTTGAAAATAACAAAATGGAGTCTGGTCTGTTCATAATGACTTCAGAATATACACTTTATATTTCTATCATAGCACAAAATGTCTGCCGATATAAATACCCTGACATAACCCCCCTTAGTGATTATCTAAGCAACAATTAATTTAGCGTAGACTAAGCACTATAGAAGTTACAAGACTTATTGTGCAATCACATCATTTCTAACATAGGCCCTTGCATGGAATGAACATTTTCGTATATTTTTGTACCTGTAAGAGTTTTGAGCTTTACACTTAGTACAATCAACCATAATATCATTATTATCATAACACACCCAATAACAATCTTAACATGGATGAACCAGTCAACACGAGCAATAAGGTCAGTATCTAACTCAGAGTATTTAAATGTGTCCACAGAAATGTTATCATTCCTGATTGACATTTGGATAGTGTGGTTGGGCTTATGGTCCAGCAAGAACTTTAGATTAGGATCTAGAGGTATATCTAGATTCTGGAAGGGATCCACCATCTCAATAGCACTTTCGATGACATCAGTGTACACTGGGTATAGCGTAACGTCACCGATGGTGATACGAGAGTCGTGGGGTACCTTGATCAGTGATACAGGTGCTGGTAAGGCAATTACTTTATTAGTCACCTGGTCCCTGCGAAAAACACTCATGTTTTTAACACATGCTCACCAACAATTTATCTTTTACTATCTTTTACTAAGATAGCATGTACTCAGGGCCGGTGCAAGGAATTTTGTCTACACAGGCGAAGGAGTATTTAGCCGCCTCCCCCCCCCCATACATTTTTCTTGCAGTTTCTAAAATGCTTTAGAGGTGTGACAAAACACTAGATTGTAAAGATATTTAGATAGATAAACACTTTTTTTAAGAGATAAAGCCATTTGACATCCACTAGAGATGTCCTTAGAAGCAAATGTAAACTCTGCCTTTTCTTATGAAATGCAATATTTACATCTGTCAGACTGCAGGGACAAGCTCTTTTAACCAAAACCACTCCATTATGTTATAGTTATGTTATGTTATGTTATATATTTAACATGTGTTTTTTTGTTTGTTTGTTTTTTTGAGAAAAATAAGAACAAATTTGTGGTTTTGTAAAGTATATTTTATTAACATTTATTCAACAAAACAAAAATTATAAAACAGAACAATAATAAATAATAAATTCAAGTGCATGTAAACTGCAATAACTATTACTCAAACTGCATGACGTAGTGCAACTAGTATCAAGGTGCTTTAATATCAACATAATTACTATAAATAACTTTTATACAATGAATAAAACTGTACGCTTTAGGTTTCTGCAAGTGCAAATTCACCTAAAGTGCAAAATGCTTTAACAGATATTGCACACAAACAAAGTGAGAATGGTAGCCTACAAAAACTTAACCCTTCTTGCTTTCGCATTTACAAAATCATGAAGCAGAGTTTTAAAATCAATCTCTTTTGCAATCTGATTTTCAATGGAAATCAAGTCCCACCAATCTCTCTTGAGACATAGAGGACCGAAGATAATTTTTTATTAACTTCAGCTTTGAAAAGCTTCGCTCCCCAGAGGCAACAGATATTGGCAATGTCAACAATATGCGAAGTGCAATAGACACATTGGGAGCAAAGCCATTTTTAAGTGCATAGGCTAGAATCTGACTGGGTGTCATTGTAGGCCTCAAGATAGGAGCCAATATTGTAAGTTCCTCACAAAGTTGTGCTCCATCCAGATCAGCATCTCCTGATTTATCATCAGTCAAAATATTCTGCAAGTCTGTACAGTACTCCATAACTGCTTCCCTTGGTACATCCTTAAGTTTTTGTATAGTATAAAGAAACTGGAAGTGCTTACTGTGGTGCTTAATTTGCTCAAATCTCTCATCAAGAGAATTACTACATACATCCAAAATGCTGTAAAAGCACTCAATTTTAAATTTTTTTGCAGGCTCACAAATCGGATCATCCGGTGCTTCATAACAAAACATCCTCTTTTTCTTAATTTGTCGCACAATAGGAGGAAACACAGGATCTATTTCCATTTCCAACGATAGGTCTTTTGCCTCTACCAGTAAATCTTCAAACCCTTTATCTGACCGATAATTCTTCAAAAAAGTGGTTTTGGATTCCAGAATATCTATAGCATCTGGAAGATACATACTTCTACTTTGGAGAAGTTTGCTAACAAAGTTTATTCTATTTAAGATGTTGTACCACAACACAATAAGACACAAAAATTTAAAGTTATTCAGTTCTTTTGAAAGCGATTCAGCATCAGACCGTGCCATTGCCGTGTGAGAGTTCTCTCTTGAAATTTCAGAGAGCGCATCAAAAATTTCTCCAACCTGGAACCTAAATGGGCGAATAGCATCTATTCTTGAAGACCATCTGGTGTCAGACAAAGGTTTAAGCGTAAGTCTGCCAATGTGCTTCTTCAAGACATTCCATCGAACTGTGGATCCTGACAAAAACACATAGATTTTCTGTACAATAGAAAAGAAGGTTGCAGCATCCCTGCATGACATGGCTGCATCATTCACAACTAGATTTAATGTATGAGCGCTGCAGGGAATATAAAAGGCACGCAAGTTTTAATCCAGGATTCTTTTCTGAACACCTTGGTGTTTGCCCTTCATATTGGATCCATTATCGTATCCTTGTCCTCTCATATCACCAACTGGGATCTTACATTTTTCAAGTTCAGACAAAATTGCCTCAGTTAAACCTTCCCCAGTTGAACTTTGGATTTGGATAAAACCTAGAAAATGTTCTTCAATACAGATCTCTGGTTCAGCAGTTGGAGACTCTCCTTCCTTGATGGACACAAAACGAACAATTATAGTCACTTGTTCAATTAATGTAATGTCTGGTGTGCAATCAAGTATTATAGAATAATACTTTGCATTTTTCAACAACTGCAGAATGTGTTTTATGATTTCTTTCGCTATAAGGCTGATGAGCTCGTTTTGAATGTCTTTCCCCAAATAATGTTGGAAAATTTCCTTATTTTTTATTCTTTTCAAATGTTCCTGCATAACGGTGTCGAATGTGGCTAGCATTTCCACAAGTTGCAGATAATTCCCATTATTGTCACTGTATAATGTATCTCTGCTACCTCGGAAAGCCAAACACTGGCGACCAAGATATTTTACTATGCCTATAAGGCGCTTAACAACATCTTGCCAATGTTGTGTTTCAGTTGTCAACAATCTCTGGGAAGCTGCATCTATTGTTTTTCCACAACCAAATCTTCTCGAGAGTTCATTCCAGTCTCTTACAGCGACAAGATGAGAGTTAGACTTTTCATGAATGGAAAGATTTTGAGATAAGTTTTTCCAGTCATCATAACCTCCACGTGTCAAACTTGTAGTGACTTTAGTTGCAAATAGCTTACAAAAAAAGCAAAATACTTTGTTCAATTTGACAGAATAAACCAGTTTCTAAAGGTTTCTTCTCCGTTTGGCAGCCGTCGCTTGTAATTGGCTTTAGTGAAACGTCTATTCACTGCATCTTTGGGGAAAATGAAATTAGTTTTTTGCTTTGCAGGACCTTTCCTGACAAGAGCATCCCTTAGTGAGGTGGTGAGAACAGCTGGCCAATTAGCTGGATCAGACAAATCCAGTATTGCCAAAGAAGTAGATTGTTCCTCCTGCTGCAGTTCCTCTCTTTCTTCTTCTTCGTCATTTGATTCTTCTGGGTCAATAGTCTTCTCAAGGAAGACAGAGTGTGATGATGTGGAAGGTTGCTCATAATCTTGTTGTTCTGGTATTTTTCCAGTATTTGCATCTTCTACCTTAACAGCCTCTTGGACTGTGATGGGCTGTTTGAATGATGATGATGAAGATTCATCGATATCGATTAGCACGGGTCCGCTTGCAACATTGGAAACGGGTTCTGATGCAGCAGTATCTTGCTTTCTCCTTTTGTGAGAAGTCAAGTACTCCTTTAAAGCTTCAGACATCGCTTCCCAGCTTTCTCTTTTTCTGCTCGTCTTTGTCTGAACACTGCCCCTGATGATTTCTTTTCCTTAAATAGTTTCGGCATTTTGATTATACTTTTCCAGCTATGTAAAGAATAAGAATGAAGTTTAATTTCACACACACAATTAGGAATTTTAACATTATAAGGAAAAGTGAAATTTCATCCATAGGTCAACCTGCCTTCCTCGCTTCCTTTATGCAGGTTCTTTCCTTCTCTGCAGCAGCCAGAACAGGCCAGCCTTGTCCAAACCATTCCTTCCTTTCATTGTGTTCCTCTCTGAGTATCTGCTTTGCTTCTCCACCAACTCAATAATACCTCAAAGTTCAAACCTGCTTGTTGCAGGGCTTGACAAATTTGTTTGCGATCTAGGAGCCAGCTAAAAAAGTTGGGAGCAAGGATTTCCAAAAAAAAACAACTATAGTCACCAGAACCACTATAGCTTAATATTCTGGTGTCTAAAGCCTGCCCATGCAGGCCTTTAAATGTAAACACTGCATTTTCAGAGAAAACGCAGTGTTTACATTGCTGCCTATTAACTAGTGACAGTCACTCAGATGGCCAGTAGAGGCGATTCCTAGTTCAGTGCTGCACAGTGTTCATCTTTACAAGTAGATTGTTGCAGTGCAACGTTTTGCAGCACATTTACAATGGACTTACCAATGCTCCAATGCATGTCATGTGTCCTTAAGGGGTTAAAGGGACACTGTAGGCACCCAGACCACTTCAGCTCATTGAACTGGTCTGGGTGCTGTGTCCCTTTTGCACGTAGTGCTACAATGTAAACTATTGTAGTTCCAAAGAACTGCAATGTTTACATTGCATCACTAAGTCTGCCCTCAGTGGCTGTCTACCAAAGGGGACGCCTCTGGAATTGAAACAGACTTTTGGTCCGTTATCTGATGCTGGACGTCCTCAAGCTCTGCATGAGGACCTCCCGCGTCAGATTTTTCCCCATAGGAAAGCATTGAGTCAATAATTTCCTGTGGGGAGGTCTAATGTGTACTCGGCATTTGCTGTGCACATGCGCATTAGACCCCGCTAGGCGCTGCGCTGAGATAAGGCAAGTAAATAAACGGTTTTTAACCCTTTATTTACAGGTGAGAGGAGGGAGGGAAGGAAGGGGTAGGCAGAGGGTCAGTAGTGCAAGGAACACAGCTTTGTATTCCTGGTACTACAGTATCCCTTTAAGGAGATACAGGAAATCAAGACTAAACAATTAGGGAACCTGGCGGTGAGTGGAGTGGATGGTCGCCGCTCCGCTATCCTGCCAAACGTAGCCCGACAACCACACTGCATCTGTGCGGACCCGGTCCCCCCCCTTTGGGCCGGGGGGGTGATCCCGGTCCTCACCCCACAGCCATACCTGGAGGCCATATCATACCAGGCCGTGGCGTAGGCCTGAAGCCAGAATCCAAGATAGCGGAAGCCACACGTGGAAGAGCTGACCCACAAAGCCCAGAACGGACCACTGACCCGTACTGCCCTGACACGCGAGAGAACAGACTGCCAGTAAGCACTGCAGGGCCCCAAATAAACAACTACCATCAAAGGCCGAAGGGAAAAGAGAAGAGGAGACGCAAAACAAATGGCGGCACCACAAACGTCGCTTCCGGCGCCATGCACCAAACTACTTACCTAATGAAAGAGCCAAGAGGACGGAGCCAGAGGCACAACGCTGCGTCCCACTCCAACACACCAAACAGCATCACCCACCCAACGGTACCTCAGAAACAACACCCCGAGACTATGGACGTGCAACAGGTCAGTGAAGTCCCCGCGGGAGGCACGGAGCGAGCCACTGCACAAGGGGAAGACGAGCAGACACACAAACCCGCACTGGCGAACAACAACGCTAAGTAGACCTAAGAGAATTGCATATCATCTACGACCCAAACTCACGGAACACACTCATGATGAGGCAACACACTGGCCCATTAATCAGGACTATCCCAGGCCCAGCCACGGCCGAGAGGCCATATATACTGACACCAACTGTTTTGGGCTAGATCAGAGACACTCAGAGACGCTTGCTATCCTTTATTAACTACAGTGTTCGGGTGTACCTAATTATGCTGATGATACTGAATGTTTGGGGGCTGTTATTACTTTCATTTTCATGGTTATTATTATTATTATTGTTGTTACTTTCTCTATCACCTTCTTTAGCGCTCCTCATACCACCGACAACCACTATCATACCCTCACGCAACAAACATGTCCGCGCAAACACACACAGTCCAGAGGGCACAGACACCAAACGCCTACACCAGGCTCTGCACAGACACGCCGCGGCAGGCTGCTTGACCACTCAATCTTATACACGCGCAGGGGCTCCTGCTACTGAGGGCTTGGGGTGACCAACATAAGCCACTGACCCACTCTACCTGAAAGCAATAAGTTTATACAAAGATGTTTAATCGACTAACACCCATGACATAAAAATATGCATAGTATAGCGTTCAACCAAGCCTGATACACAAATATAAAAATGTGCGACTTTTCATGCCACTGCCTAACTATTGCAAATCTGGAAACACGCTGTTGTGGTGGATGTCGATACCCTGTAACCACCTGCACATCAAAAATAAAGAATTCAACACAGGAGCTACCAGAGAGCATTGTCACTGTGTTCTACTTTTAACTCCACACAAGTTACCAGAGAGCATTATCACTGTGCTTTACCGTTAACGTCACATGAGTTACCAGAGAGCATTATCGCTGTGCTTTACCGTTAACGTCACATGAGTTACCAGAGAGCATTATCGCTGTGCTTTACCGTTAACGTCACATGAGTTACCAGAGAGCATTATCACTATAACAAAGCAAATATAGATATAAATGCTGTGAAAGTACTCACTATACCATGTTATGTTTGTAATACCTGTCAAAGAAATGCTTGCAACAGCTGTTGGAGCTGTGCAAGCCCAATGTTATTTTATGCACAACCAAAATAAAAATAAAGAATTTAAAAAAAATAATAATAATAAAGAATAAAAAAAAAAATATAAAAAAAAATTAAATATAAAAAAAAAAAAATTAAATATAAAAAAAAAAATCAATCTTACCCCCTTCAAGTGCTGGCAGACAGTTCTAAAGTGATGGGGATCTGAGGAGACTGCAGGCACTCCAACACTATGGGGAGCAGTCTTGCAGAAGAGGCAGCTCTTCCAAAGTAAGTCTGCTGCCGCCTGCCTGCAGGACTTTGACAATATGGAGTCAGGGGAAGGGGGAAGGGGGAGGGGGCGGAAGTCAGACCACCTACTCGGCTCACCATATTAAACTAAAGTCTGCCTGGGCCTATCTGCCTATCTCCCCTCCCCTTCCCTTACCTTCCTGTTCCAGTTTTCTCTGGGCTGGCCTGGCTCCAAACGCGGGCGGGCTCCCCTCTGTCATGGGCGCCGCCATATTGGAGCCAGCAGAGGGAGCCCGGCCCTGATGCATCCGACGGTGGACCGCAGGGGACTCTGGGGGAGGTGTAAGTCGGGCCCTCCTCCTGACATCATCAGGAGTGGGCGGCGCGGCAGGAACTTCACCTCCGGTCCGGAAGTAAGGGAAGCAGGCAGCCTCAGCAGGGCAAGGTAGGCTGCGGTATTATAAAAATCCGAATCCCTAGCCGATGGCTGGGGATTCAGATTTTTGCGCCCCCCCTGCTCGGGTGCCCTTATGGATGCGCCGGCCCTGCATGTACTAACGCATTACTGTCGGTATTTGACATAGTTACTTGACATGTTTCAGAGCCATGTTTAAGGTACTCGATCCCACACAAAGCATTGGTAGAATCGTACACAAAAGGTTTTCCATCACATTGGAAATTATTGTCTTTGAATTTTTCACAGTCATTCAAAATGGGTATTGAATACCAATCTGGTATCCACGGTTGAAAAGCCAAAACATCTGGGGTTTGGACTTTTACATGGATATTTTCCTTCCATGTACCGACGTTGTAAATTGTTTTCATTTGAAAAATGTTTTTGGGAGTTACATATGGTATGGCCAATAAAAAGCAAATCTCCATACGTTCCGGATCAATTAAGAGAGGTATAGCGCTCCCCATCTCAAAGGCCAGATTTAATTGCATGGGCTCAATTGTTTCTCCATCCACATTGGCAAGCATCGCATGAACAATATCCTTGGATACAAAATACAGAGGTATGCGTCCCCCTGCCAATTCGATCATTCCAGTTTGCACTTCATCAAGAAAAGCAAGTGTGTGGAACAATATTGGGTCATGCAGAAATAAAAGTTCATGCTTAAATAAGTCATGACTTTGGTGCAACTCAGTGGATTTGGCAATAAACTCCGAATGCAAATTTGTTGTGACAACTGTGTGTCTTGGAGAAGTGTTCTTTGCTGAGTTATCACCTGATGAATATCGTTAATGTGTTGCTTTAGCGCATAGATTTCCATAACCAGCTTTTGGACAGTAATAGAGTTGGCTGCAGACATTCCAGTTGCGACAACTGCACCGACAGTGGCACAAACTAGTGCAACAATTATAGCGGTGAGGAACCTTTTGGGTCAGTTGCTCATCGAAATAGAACTGGATACAAATGGTTTCCGGGCTTTCTCCAAGATGTTCCGCACACGGTCCTTTGCTCTTTGGAGGTGCATCTGGTACCAAACCTGTAACTCAGGAAGCTGCATCGATGAAATGTCGTACGCCTTCTCGATGGAAATCTTGGGGTCATAGCTGACGAACACACGTCGGGTAAGGATCCTCTTCTCTGTTAAGATGAACCCTGGTGTCTCTTGAATCAGGATGCCGGAGGATGGTCCAATCTCTGCGATCGGGTCGGTCCATAGCTCTTGGCACAGGAGCAGTACGTTTGAGAAACACGCCACATCCTTCTTGGACATCTTTCGACAGTCACAGATCAGGAACTCGTTTCAGACTTATCTACTAATGATTCAAGGTTTGTTAAAGGGACACTCCAGGCACCCAGACCACTTCTGCTCATTGGAGTGGTCTGGGTGCCAACTCCCACTACCCTTAACCCTGCAAGTGTAATTATTGCAGTTTTTTTTAAACTGCAATAATTACCTTGCAGGGTTAAGTCCTCCCCTAGTGGCTGTCTTTTAGACAGCCACTAGAGGGAACGTCCTGCTCTTTAGCACAGGTTTTCTGTGCTAGAGCGTCGCTGGACGTCCTCACGCTGTGTGAGGACCTCCAGCGTCGCTCTATTCCCCATAGGGAAGCATTGAAATTAATTTTCAATGCTTTCCTATGGGGTGCGCTAATGTGCATGCGCGGCATTGCCGCGCATGCGCATTAGGTCTCCTCGGCCAGCGGGCGGGATCAGTCTCGCCCACCGGCCGATGTAAGCAGAAAGAGGAGTGGCGGGGGAGGAGGAAGCAGCGACGTGGGACATGTCGCTGCCTCTGGTAAGTCACTGAAGGGGTTTTCACCCCTTCAGCAACTGGGGATTGGGGGGTGGGAGGGAGAGGGACCCTCCAGTGCCAGGAAAACGGATCGTTTTCCTGGCACTGGAGTTTCCCTTTAAGTATACAGACTTATAACGGTGTGACATCACTTGGCCTAGGACAACACATTATTACGATTCATCAACATATGTATTCTCTCTAATTCTATTTTTATAACTTCATCCCTCACTACATTTATTACTGACTCCTCAACAATATGCCTATAGCAGTTAAACAAGCTAGTAACCTGCTTTGACAATGTAGTTATTGAATGGCAAGGAAATGGTTAATGACATGAACGTACATGAGATCATGGCACATCACAACATTTCACATCATACGATACCACGTGAATCAAGCATTCATCCAGGTTAGTCGTTAACCCTTCTGCATCCGAATCCACACCTATAATCCTTAATTGAGATTTAGGATGACAAGCACGCAACTGGTTAATGTGAACCCATTTTTCAATAAAATCACCATCCTTAGGAATTTTTATCTTGTACACTACTGGGAAAATTTTGTCAATGATGACATATGGCCGTTTCCAAGAAGGTAAAAATGTATTTTCCTTGACTTGATTTCGCGCAAAATTATACAGATAGACTTGATCTGTTATCTCATACTCCTTTTTCGTGTTTTTTTAAATCGTAATAGGTGTTAACCCCTGTCACTGCTTTTTCTAGATTCTATTGGGCAAAAGCAAACGCATGCTGTAAATGCTTGCGCAAATCTTCGATATACTGATGCGTAGTGGCAGCAGTGATCAAATTATGATCTGAAGTACGATATAGTAAATGCTGTGGTAAAACCATCTTTCTTCCTGTCATCAATTCAAAAGGTGACAATTTGGTAGCAGTGCTAGGTGTAGCTCTAATCGCCATTAAAACTAGGGGCAATTTAATGTCCCAGTCTTTACCAGACTCCTTAACATACTTCTTCAGAGTATTAACGATAGACTGGTTATATCGCTCTACACCCCCGCTAGACGCATCGCGGTATGCAATATGCAGCTTTCGTTTAACACCTAGAATGTTCCACATCTTAGCCATTACTTCGCTGGTAAAGTGACTACCTCTGTCTGTCTCAATTCTTTGAGGCAGACTGAACCTGGAAAAGACATGGTTAATCAACAAAGTGGCACACACGGTACTCGTGTTCTCTTAATAAGGCACACACTCTATCCACTTTGTGTACATACATGTAACGGTTAACATGTATTTGTTACCTCTTGAAGATCTTGTTACAGGACCTATAAAGTCAATTTGAATATCAGACCAGGGTAATGACACCCCCCTCTTCTGAAGTGGTGCACGATGGGTTGGATCATGGGGTTGATATTGCGGACAAATCAAGCATCCCTGACAGTATGTCTTAACATCTCTTAACATGTGTGGCCAATATGCATAATCACGCAATATCTCATATGTGATCTTATCACCACGATGCCCAGATGTAGGTGCATCATGTGCATGTTGGAGCATTAACCCTCGGTATACAGTTGGGACTATCCATTGTTGAATACCATGTTTAGAAGTTCTGACCAGCAACCCATCCATGATACTAAATTGGACTTTATATCTCGTCAAGATTCGTAAATCTTCATTATCTTTACAATCCTCATCTGTGATGGGATTGACAGTATGGTCTTCTATATATTTATAGAATATTCCTATGACAGGATCGTTCTTCTGACTGGTAATCAGGTCCTCACTAGGAGCTTCTTGACTCCATTGCACGACATTTAAGTCGGCATTATCTCTGGCCTGTCGTCTAGTTATGGCTTCAACGTGAATTGAACCCATTAGATCATCAATGTTTAGGGTTTCACCATTGATGGCTGCTTGTTTTGCCAGTGAATCGGCTAAGTCATTACTTGTCAATACCTTCTATTTTAGAATGGCCTTTGGTTTTCTTCCAATATATGGTTAAACCATTTTCCTTAACCAACTCATCGATTTTACAAAACAACTTCCCATGTTTAACAGGTTTGGTATTGCTTTTCAGCATTTGGTTACGTTTCCAGCTAGGCAGATATTCGACGAAACTGTTGCGAACATAGTTGGAATCAGTTATGATAACAAATTCTTTGGTACCATATTCTATTGCCATTTGAATGGTCTTATATACTGCACAGAGTTCGGCTATCTGACTGCTTTTGGCACCAATATTGTATCCTATAGATACATTGGGATAATCACCTATCCAGGCGATTCCGATACCTGCAACTAACTTCTGTTCAGCACCAGCGACGTGGTGATATGAAAAACCATCAATATATACCAACGGTAGTGGTCGACAGTATTCCTCGTCATAAACTTTATAAGGGGATAACAATTGCTCTTCTAGGAAGTCATCTCCGGTGTCATTATCATCCAGAGATGGAGCAGTACAATCATGTAATTCTGCTAAACCTTGGGCAACTGGGCTTCTCTTATTATTTTTATAATGGACTTCTAACGGCCATCCCTGTAAGGATAGAGTCCATGCAGTAATCCGACTGTTAGAGAGATTACCGTCTCTAATTCTTTCTTTAACTTCAGATACTGTAGAGGTTGGTGAGCTCTTTCTACAATTATTTTCTCACCTTGGATATAGCTACGAAAATGTTGTAGTGCCCAGACCGTCGACAATAACACCTTCTCACACGTGTTGAATTTAACTTCAACAGGTGACAAAGTCTTGCTAGCATATGCAATAACTTTGTTTAAACTGTCCTGCTTCTTATACAGAACAGCACTTATGCTTAAATCGGTATATCCTGTCTCCAGATAGAAGGGTTTACCCCCTCTGGGTATGCTAAACAGGGTGCCTGAGTGAGCTTCCTTCTCAGTTCACTTACCGCTTGGTCCTGAGGCTCCCCCCAGTTCCAGGTAGTTTCCTTTTTAAGCAGGTGTAAGAGTGGTTTCGTTATTTCTGCATAGTTATCTATAAACTTACGGGAGTAGTTAGTCATACCAAGGAATGATCTTAATTCCCTGATATTTGAAGGTGTTTTAGCCTTTAGTACGGCTTCAACCTTTTTCCTCTGGGGATTTAATCCTTCAGAGGCTACCTCATGTCCGAGGAAATTGACATGGGTGCGACACCATTGCGCCTTTTGTAAAGACAGTTTAATCCCTGCCTCTCTTAACCCCTTAAGGACCGGACTTTTTTTGCGATGTTGTACATTTGCGACCAGGCCTCTTTTTGACACTTTTGTGGTGTTTGTGTTTAGCTGTAATTTTCCGCTCTCTCATTTACTGTTCCCATACAAATTATATATTGTTTTTTTCAGGACAAAAGGGGCTTTCTTTACATACCATTATTTATATAATCTCATGTAATTTAATTTTAAAAAAATGAAAAAATATGATGACAAATTGAAAAAAATACATGTTTTTTGAATTTTATGTGAAAAATCTTTTACTCATCTACAAAAGCGAATGAAAAAAACTGCTAAATAGATTCAAAATGTTGTCCTGAGTTCAAAAATACCCAGTGTTTACATGCTTTTTGCTATTTTTTTGCATGTTATAGGGCTATAAGTACAAGTAGGATATTGCGGTTTCAAAACATACATTTTTAAAATGTATCAATAGTGACATTGTAACACTATTATCTGTCATAAATTGCTTAATAACACCCCACATGTACATATTTTTTTTAAAAGTAGACAACCCAGGGTATTCAATATGGGTATGTCCAGACTTTTTTAGTAGCCACTTAGTCGCAAACACTGGCCAAAGTTAGCGTTCATATTTGTTTGTGTGTGAAAAAAGTAAAAAACTAAATTGAACGCTAATTTTGGCCAGTGTTTGTGACTAAGTGGTTACTAAAAAAGACTGGACATACCCCATTTGCAATACTTTGGGTTGTCTTCTTTTGCAAATGGTATGCCATCATGGGAGTAATTCTCATTCCTGGGCTACCATACGCTCTCAAAGGCAACGTAACCAACCTGGCCATTTTCAATGTAAAAATATTTGACCCATATATTTGACCCTGTAACTTTCAAAAACGCTATAAAACCTGTACATGGGGGGTCCTGTTCTACTCAGGAGACTTTGCTGAACACAAATATTAGTGTTTAAAAACTGGAAAATGTATCACAACAATTATATCATCAGTAAAAGTGCAGTTTGTGTGTGAAAAATGCAAAAAAAGTCACTTTCACTGACAATATCATTGCTGTGATATGTTTTACTGTTTTGAATCACTAATATTTGTGTTCAGCGAAGTCTCCCGAGTAAAACAGTACTCCCCATGTACAGGTTTTAGGGTGTCGTAGAACGTTACAGGGTAAAATACAGTGATAGCAAATTAAATTCTCTGTACTTTCGGCCTGGGTTGGCAGGCAGGTCCCTTAAATTGCAATCAATAAAATAACTTAATTATGTAAAAATATTACATAAATACGCACGTAGAATTTAAATATATATGCATATTTATATATTTGAAGTCTACGTGTATATTTATATAATTATGTATGTAATTTTGTATATGGACATATGGAGTTTGCATTCTTTTTTATTTATTTATATATACATAGATATATATACAATTTCATTCTAAGTGTATTTTGATATAAATATATATATATTAATATCAAAATATAGTTAGAATAAAATTTCGTATAGATATATAATTTTTTTAAATTTTTATTATTATTTTTAATTTTTTAAATTTAATTTAAATTATTTATTATTCGTATTTTATAATAATATATATATATACAATATATATAGTTATTATATATATTATATATATATACGTGTGTAAATTAATTATAAGTGTATTTTTATATTAATATATGTACATATTAATATAAAAATACACTTAGCATGACATTATATATATGATATATAGACATATATTATATAGGTATAATATATGTCTATATATTATATATATACACATATATAATAATATTTTTTTATTAACTATAACTTTAATTTTTTTTTGATTTTACACTGATTTTACAGTTGCAGGGAGACTGCCTGTCAGCACAGACAGTCCCCCTGCAGGCAGAGACTAGGACACCTATTGTGACCATGTGGTCGCCCTGTTGGGCGATCACATGGCCACAGGGGTCCTAAACCACCATGGGGAGACTGTCTGGGCTGCAGGCAGTCTCCCCACACCGGGAGCACCGCCGATCGCCGCCGGGGGAACAACGGCGATCGGGTAAGTACATTGGACGGTTAGGACGGTTCAGGACCGTCACCGGTCGGCAACGCAAAAATGCCGATGACGGTCCTGAACCGTCCTCCGTCCTTAAGGGGTTAACTGAGTGAGAACATGTCTAATCTCTATGATATGTTATCAAAGGAAGTGCTTTTCAGCAAGACATCATCGACATATGATAACGTTCCTCTCTCGAGTGCGTCAGGCATAGCTTTATGCATGAACACAGCAAATTCATGACCAGAGTTTATGTAACCGAAGGGCATACGGGTCCAGGTATACTGCTGCTTTCCAAATGTGAAGGCCAATTTGTATTGGTCTTCATTATGGACTGGTACAGTCCAATATCCCTGCGCACAGTCAATGGCAGTGAATATTTTGGATCCCTGCATTTGTACCAAACATTGGTCTATGTATGGCACTGGCCAACCAGACACATAGACGCGTTTATTTAGCTGTCGTAAGTCAGCGCATAAACGCCATTGTCCATTAGGTTTCAAAATCCCCAAGATCGGATTATTATACAAACTGTGCACTGGACGTATAATGCCCCTTTCCTTTAAATTCTGAATGATGTCTTGTAGACCATCATATGACGCTAATGGGAGTCTATATTGTTTGATAAATACAGGTGATAAATTTGGATCAGTTTGTATTCTGGCTACGTGGAGGTTAGTTAACCCACAGTTGTAGGAATCTTCAGCAAAAATATCTTGGAATTCCAAAAGGATTTCCTTTAGCTGTTGCCGCTCAGCATCGTTGGAGCAACCATCAGCTAAAGATATTTGCTCTTCTAGCCTTTCCTGAAATCCTGGAAAGATTTCAGGCTGGCCTATCTCATAAGCTTCTTCAAGCCTAGAAGTTAGGTCAGTTCGGTGTTGACTTACCTTTTCTCTTTGGTAGTGATACTCTTGTGATTCCTGCTCATTGAGTGGATGATCGAAGGTTATTGATGCTTCTTCGATTTTACACGAGCCGTCTTCGACATTGAAGGGATATACAGATAGGATAGTGAATAATCCTTCTGGGGAGGAATGGAATATTTGATCGACAATTTCGTGCTCAGTTACGTATTCTTCAGGGATGAGGCCTATAATTTGGTTTTGGAAACCAAATGTATAGTACTCAGCATACAATGCTAGACCTAGTAATGTTCCTTTTGGCAAAGTAACACTATTGGGTGTAACATTGTTGACCATTATATAGGTGGGATTCTTACCAATATTTACCATTGGTGTATGCGTTACCACCATCCCTAATTGTTGTATCCTGTTGGATAAACAGATTAGGGCATCAGAGTTTTCGAATCTCTGACCCTCCTTGACCTGTAGGGGTAAAAGAAAGTTACTTGTCCCTTGTGGAATGGTTATGTCATCAGGTACTTGGATACTTACCGCATATGGGAGTATTTGTCCTGATGTCAGGGCGTTTTCCTCGTGAAGGTATCCACAAGGATTACCTTTTAACCTTGTCCACAAGTTGGAATTAATCAGGTCGTGTATGGCAAAGCGATGTATGGCATCATTGCCGATCTAAACCTGATAGCGAGGTTCGTCTATCACTAGGAATAAATGTTTAACTGTCTTATTTCCAATGGAAATAGATAGTAAACATTTTGCTATCACATTGTGACTCTCTGATTCGCCATCCAGGTTCTGGATCCACCTGTCATGTGGGGAAGCGTACCTGATCATTTTAGGATTAGCGATCTGCTTTGACAGACTTCTGCTAATATAGCTGTTCTCACTCTTCAAGTCCAGCTTTGCATTCTTTTTTCTTCCTAAGTCATATATTTGAATAGGAAAGAATAAGTTGTTATTAACCCTTTCAATTCTGGCAAGGAATTGAGCATGACCTGCCAGATCTACAGATTCAACATAGTCCCTGTGGAGAGAAATGGTTAAAACATCACCTTCCAGAGAGACATTCTGGATCCTCTCTGGAGCAATTCCTATGGAATGCTCATCTACAGGTGCGATTGCATCATCCACCTGTAGGATAGTCACGTCAGGTGACTGACTATTCCTAAAATGTACCTCTATCGAGTCAGGTCTTTCTTCTATTACATGGCAGTTACGATCAGATTGTACATGTGATTTCTCATAGGTTATAGGAACCTTAGCTTGTGACCATACAATTCCATTCACACTGTCAATAATTGTGTTAAGTCTTCTGAGTATATCTATACCCAGAATCAGTCGGTTATAGGGGAGATCTACCACTGTCACCGGGTGTCTAAAGCTTTTGTTACCTATTTTAAACTTTAACCAGGTATTGCCAATAACATGAAGTGCATTTCCTCCAACACTCAACAGAGCATTGGGGAAATCTCTTAGCTTCGGCTTATCCGTTGCTAAGTCTATTACCTGCTGGAAGCAGGTATTGGATAAGATCGTGGCTTGTGAACCAGTATCTATTAACCCTTTCAAAGGCTGGGGTAGAGAATCCTGTATTTCTACAGACATGTAGTACCTTCCTTCATGTTCTTCTAATTCACATAAGAATTTAGAATGTGTCAACATATTACTTGTTTTTCCATACATTACCGGTCACAGCAGTAGTTTCTACCTGTACTGAGGAATGCTCAGTCTTACCCACAGGCCCATCCTTTTTAGGAATATCTTGAACTGTAAAGCGGGAACTAGTGGTCGGCATCTCATCAGTTCACCCTTTCAGGGCTGGATCCTGGAAACTAGTGGTTGCTGGGGCTATTTTAGCCTTTGGCTGAAATGAAAAAACAGAGGAACACGTTGTGCCTCCTTCACCCGGAAGTGAAGTGACGGGATAGGCAATAGGTTTCCTAACACAACTAGTTTATTTGACTGTGAGTACCTGGAAAGGAAACAGGGTTAGGTATTACATCTATTGACAACATAGCCTGTTTAGTCACTGTAGCTATATTTGCTGTGGCACTTGTTGTTGCCACAGGTGGCTCTGCAATTGTAGCTGTCCCTAAAAAAGGATTGATAGCAAAGACTCGGTTAATCTTTGTTATTTCCTCCATTAATTTGCCCATCTGATCTGTCAATTGACCAACCTGATGACGCAAATTATTTCCCCCATTGACGTTTTGTCTTTGCCCATTAGAATTTGGCTGGGATGGCTGAGACTGTTGGGAGTTATTGGAAGCAGATTGGTTGTTTCTGTTTCCATATCTCCTATTTCCCTGAGGATTCCTTCTCCATTGGGAATTGCCCTGGTTCTTATTGACCCAGGGGCGTTTATTCCCATTGGTATTGGATTTTTCAGAGTTATCAGAGGAATTTGCAGAATTGCTTCTGGCGTTTTCCTGTTTCTGAGGTTTTGGTGTTTTCAAAACCTCAGAATAGGTCCTCTTTTTCTGTTGGGTTTCTAAACCTAACTGTATTTTAGTCTCTGACACCATTTTATCACCAGGTTTCTTAACCTTTTGCTGATTTTCGTCATGTGCATGGTGTATAGTATACAATTGCATGCACTGACTGACTAGCCATTCTAACGGTAATTTACAATCATAATCTCTTGCGAGATTCATTTGTATGTTTACTGGCATGGCATGAAAATACAGATCTATGAAATCTGTGCTTTCATACCTGGGTTTTCTTTGGGCCACGGAGTATGCATTTTTAAGAATTATTAAAAATTCTCTGGGGCTTTGATCTGGACGGCACTTTAAGTTATAAAGCGCTTTCTTTGCAGAAGCAATGGTTTTATACTTACCATATTCCATGATTATTTCATATTTCATCTTGGACCAGGACATTAACTGTATAGCTTGAAGACTTTCTAGATAAACACGGCACATTGAATCAAAGGTCCACGTAATGAACCATTTCTTATGAATGTCATCATACATGCCCAATGAATTCATTGCTCTATCATAATTTTCCAGATGTTCAGATATGTTTCCTGAACCTCTAGAAAATTGTGGGACAGTTTCTCTAGGGAATTTAATAACCTTTGGCGATTCATAAGCAGGTGTCGTTAACTTGCGACTTCTGTTTCTGTTTTCCCTGTGTCTGGGTAAACGTCTATGCGATCTGTCTGCTGAAGAGGAATTAGGCCCGTACAACAGTGCAGATGGCATATCAGTCACATGGCCTTCAGAGTGGACAGTGCAATCACTTTCACTCCCATTACTCTGAGCTTCTCGTTCACTGTCATTATTCTGATCAGCATCAGAATCCTGCCAGTGTACAGAACCATGTCTGTTTTCATTCCGATCAACCTGAGTCTGATTCCCTCTGTCAAGTTTGGCCAGGACAGTCTTTTCAAACTGCTCTGCCAAGATTGCCAAGAATGTACAGGTGTTTTCTCAGAATTACTCACATCTTTTCTTAGAGACTGGTTTATGAAAACCTGGTCTGGTGTGGGAAAATCATAACAAGGAGGAGATTTATAGATAGAATTTTCTTGCATTTTTGTGCAACTTTTTGGCACAGAATGATGACTACTAACCTCACTGTCTGATTTCTGACTCTCCTTTTCATACTCATCCAATTGCGTTTTAAGCTGATTTATTTCCTGTGCATATTTATCCGTCAAAGCTTTCATTTCTTTTTCATGATCAGCCTGACGAGTGTTATCAGCAAGTAAATCTTGGTATTTCCCATCTTGAATGGCAAATTGTTCACTGTACGTGTCCAGTTTGGTATTCAATACCTTGTTTTCATCTAACGCCTTAAGAAGTGCTGTTATAAAGAAAGGCCAAGAGTGTATTATCATCGCCATTTCTATTTCTATGTTCTTTTGTCCAGTAATTACGATATGTTATTATGTGTTCATCAGTTAGAATGGTGTGTTTAGCTTCCCATTCTATGCTTCTCAACCAAACCTCATAGCTTAAATCATTTTTCATATGTTTATGAATATGGACTAGAGCATTTTTTCTTAGGTTTTAAATTATTTCAGTATTATCTGTTACAGATTTATTGCTGCCGCTGGACATATTTTAATACAGTGATTTTAATCTCAATACAAAACTCTTTTCTATATCAAGATTAATATTGCATGAATTACACCAATATTATTTATATGGAAAATAATTTCAACTTAAACGATCTCAGCAGTGCCTCCAATTTGTGGGGATATTTATGGGATAATAATAGTAAACAGTTGAGAATTACCCACTATTTTAATTCTCAGATCCCAAAGAACGTTATCGTGTATGTAAAATTTATTCCATATAAAGAAAATCACAATGTGTTATAAAAATAGATATAATTTATTTTTATATTCAAATAATAATCATAAGTAACATGCGTGATCATGGAATCATGGAATCAATGGAAATTCAGTATAACATGAGTATGCAATACAATATGGTAATATAAAAACATCTCCTAATGGTTAACGCAGTTTAGAATCTACAACATTAGCCTTCAAGACAAGATTTACGACTGTCTTCACAGAGAATGAATGTGAAAGTTTCACAGAGAGAACAGAATGCAGCGTAAGGTCGTTAAAACTTTAGCTGACAGTTAGAATAACCCTTTCAATGCTGGCTAGACCTCTTCTAGGCATTTAAGATCTATTCTTATGTAATTTTAAATAAATTAACACTTAAGCAGTTCATTAGCCATTTCCTAGATCCATCCAATGAGAAATCTACATGCTCTATAAGCTGATATTTTTTTTATTTGCCTAAACAGATATTTAATCTTATTTTATAGCAAATCAATACAGCTGGATAAATATCACGATATGCTAACATGTGATATGTCACATAAATACAGAATTATCGTTTTTTTACCTGCAGAATAAAAAGTTTAATAATGTATTTCTTATTAACCAAGATTTCTAAATATCGAAATCTGATCGTGATTTATCCAGTCATATATCATGCTATTAGAAAATTTTAATTAATTTAAATTAATTAAATGAAGCCAGTATATTTACCAGTTAAATAGATATTCTCTTAGCTTCTGACTTTAACTAAAATGTCTACCATACCCTTACGCAATTATAAGCCTGATTGAAACTAATGTTGGAGACATTTCTATTTAGCTTGATTCCTTTTAAAAATTGTGCTGTCAATGTTCGCCATGAAACTGTTTATTCTCTGTTATGCCATCAACTTGTATCTGCTGTCGTGGCGATATAAGCATGTTTGTCAATCTGAGCACTACAAAAATAAAGAATTTAAAAAAAAAAGATATTCTCACCAGATGTTCTCAGGTAGCTAAGTGTCAAGGAATGTCTCTCTGTCTTTTCTTTCTTAGCCTGCTTCCGACTCTTTTGCCCCAACTGCTTTCTCTCCTCTTGATTTTCTTGATTACTGCATACCTCCTTGCATCTGCCTTGATCTTTAATTACCTTGATTGCCTCTCTCTTCCCTTTGTCTTAACTTTTAAAGGATCAGATTCTCTGTTCGTCACTAGTTTATGAATCAATAGAAGCACTAGGGGTGTGGTTCCCTTCTAGATAACCATTTTAGTATTTGGACTATAGAGGGCAGTCTTGTCCCACTAAACATACCTATCCAGGAAAGAGTTAACTTTTCCTGGTGGCTATTTTGACGTCATTTTCGTTATCTTTATAGTTGCTATAACTTAAGTTTACTCCTCAGATCAAACGGTTTCTTTAAGTTTTGTCCAGACAATGTGTCTCCAAATTCTGCTGTAATTCCTAATATGACAGTTCTTAAACTTAATTTCAACTTCCACTCACAATGGGATCTTGTTAGATATAGAAAGTAAAATGAAATTATTTAATCTACTCTGTCACCTATGTCTGGGTTTAGAATTTATTCTATTCCATTAGCAATTTAGACAGTCTCTTATCACTTGGTTTTTTTATACTATGCATTTCATTATCTCTGGCAAGTGGTTAGTTTTACAGAGAGCATAGAAATTTCGTGTCTTTTGTTAACTTGAAAATAACAAAATGGAGTCTGGTCTGTTCATAATGACTTCAGAATATACACTTTGTATTTCTATCATAGCACAAAATGTCTGCCGATATAAATACCCTGACAGCCCCTACCTATCTATCCTCCCTTATAAACAAGTATATCCCGTTTAGGCCCTTACGTTCTGCTGAAGACTTATGTCTATCTTCTGTCTGTACTCCCACCTCTAATGCTCGCCTTCAAGACTTCTCGAGGGCTGCACCGTTCCTGTGGAACTCACTTCCCTCCTCTGTTAGATGCTCACCCAGTCTCCAGTCCTTCAAAAAATCATTAAAAACCCACTTCTTTATAAAAGAGTATCAATTTAACTGTTAAAAGCTCCCGACTGATTCCTCTCTTGCAACTGTTATTAATCTAATAATATCCTTACCTTTTGTGTCACTTTACCCCACTCCCTCTTGCATGTAAGCTCATTAAGCAGGGCCCTCGACTCCTCTGTTTCTGTGTGTCCAACTTGTCTGGTTACAACTACATGTTTGTTTGTTCGTCCACCCACTGTAAATCGCTGTGGAATTTGTTGGTGCTATATAAATAATAACATAATAATAATAAACCTGAGCAGACACACTTTCTGAGTTATGGAATGCTCATCATGCACACAGTCGAAGAGCCCGACGAAAAACTAGATGGAATAAATAACCAAACATACTAACTAAATACAACTTAGAAATTAAGGCAAACATGCACATATAGAAATACATGAACATTAAAGCAGTAAACAGCCCAGAGCAGACACACTCTCGGAGTTGGGAAGTGGGAAGGTCTGCCTGAGAGTTTAGTTCTACTGTTCTTTTGTTCTGATTGGTTCTTTCTGAAAAGTTTATGATTTTGTGACTCTGGGCATCTAACATGTAAACCTGTCCCTGAATAGGGGGCAACATAGGCAATGACAACAAGTCCACTAGATTCACCAATCCCTTGCTCTGAGCACCATAAAACCACAGAACACAGAAGGTGTAATGATTGAACTAGCTGCACTAGAAGAAATTGCAGTAGAAACAGCAGCAGAAGGTACTGCAACTTGATAGGCTGAGAAAAGATTCAACTACCTCCTAGATGTTCAATTGGATTTAGCAGACATGGTGCTAATCCCACTTTTCTGAAGCTAAATATTACTAATATTGATGATAGTGGTGGTGGAGGCAGCAGTCCTCATGACCATTGAAGATGTGTTCAGACTCTCAGAGGCCATTGCTTATGGTGGATACTTCCATAATTTCTTCTTGAGATTAGGAAGGAATATTGATGATTAAGGGTTTCTTTTTTATATTAAAGTAAATTAGTAAACAAATGATTGTGTGTTGCATAGACTAAAATAAGTTTATCCAGCAAAAATAGACTTTTTTAATATATAATTTTTATTTCAAATTTTTATCACAAAGTAAAAACGAATACAAAAAACAAATTATTTTGAGCACATGCTATTGGAGAGCGGAGAGCGGAGACACTCTTTTACTGGTGATGTCTATTTCAATTATATTAATTCACTATAGTAATATATACAGAGGCTGTTATTCTTGTCTCTTTATCTTTCTTTCTTCTCTCTCCTTCCTTTCTCCTCTTCTTCTTAATACATATGCATAAGCGATTACGGAGTATGTATTCATAAGATTGGAGGTATCAAAAAAAGTCTTACTAGCATGTGTGACATTTAATCTTTCTAAATCTTATAGATATTGACACAAATTTACAGAGCATTATTACGATAAACAACGACAAAAAACAGATTTTTTTTCTCTCGATCCTGGAAAAACTGGGAGGGGAGGGGGTATAGTGCATTCTTTTAGACTTTCCTTCGATTTTTTTTTCATATTATACAGAATTTATTAGATTTATTGTTTAATCCCAGAAAATATTATATCTTTTTTTATTTTTTTATTATAGCTTGTCAGAATAAATTTCTCCATCTTTATTTGATGGTTTATTTGATGTCTAATCAGACACCAATCAGGTATAAACAAGCTTTTCCAATTCCTGGCTATGCTTAACAGCTGTCAACACACGAAATAGCAAGATCAAAGCTTTTTTTAATATTAGGGATGTTGATATGTAAAAGCATCAATTCTAGTTTTAGGGGTATTGCATTCAAGATTTTATTTATGTTTTTCTCCCACATCTTGCCATAGTTGTTTAATTGGAAGAGTTGTTGGATTCGGCACTTAGTGACCAGTAGAAAAAAAAGGTAAAAAGGGCCGCAACCTAAGGGTATGATGTTCCCTCACAAACCATCAAAGGAGTACACAATGTAAAAACGGATAAGATAGATCGCACCACACACATAATATTTTATGTTAAAACCAATGGGTACTTACATAAAATGCTAAAAAGGGAACAGAGTCCTGAATAAAATGAGTAAAATAATATAGTCCAAGTTGTTTGAAGAGATAAATGAATCCAATGGATCTATAAGTCTTGAGATAATCCAATGTCCAAATGGCGTAGAGGCATGAAAACAGAAAAATAAATTCCAATAGTGTAAAACCGTAGATACCAGGCGGAATATGATAGTAGTAGTACTTCTCCTACTCACCTAGTCGAGAGCTGGAGCCAGCTCAAGTGTACACCGCATTCAGTGGCGTTGATCCCCCACTGGAAGGCTATAGGTGTTGGTAGGTAGGTAAAGATCCTCGATATTCCTTTAATGATGTGAAATAAAAAGAGTAAGAACAGTAAAAACAGCCAAAATGCGTTTTGCCACACAGGGCTTTATCAAATGGCAATAAAAACATAACCTGGTACAGTGGTACTTTAGATAGGCACTTACAAATAGTCAGTTATTCAAATTTTGGCGCCAAAATGACGTCACAATTCTATGAAGCATAAAATATAAAACAAAACTAAAGTCATATAATGATTATAACGTAGTTGTACACAATATAAGTATGTCATTTATTTATTAAAATAAAAGTGTTATAACCTTAAAAACAAATGTAAAATTAAAAATGCAAATGAGCGGTCATGTGGTGCGCGATCAGAATATGACACGCTTTTCCACTCGCCGAGGGAGCTTATGGGTAATGTATGCACGATATACAATCCACTGGGAGCATACATTACCCATAATCCAGAGATTTAGTAAAAGAAATATTTTTTTATCCTTTTGGGGACTAAGTACCATCTTTTTAAGATCTTATAATGCAGCTTATTCAGGTTCAGTCAATGTATGTTTTGGTTAAGCATCAAAATCGAGCTACACCATTCTCTAAAAGAAATTTGTATCTTTAAATCTCTATTCCATTTTAGTATTACTGGTGAATATTATATATTTTCCATGTTATATAATAAAAGGTTTGCTTTAGAAAGTAGTTTTTTAGTATGCTTGACATTGATAAGTTGGTCAAAAAATGTTAAGTTCACATTTTCACAAGGAAGTGTTAACATTTTCTTTATATAAGATTTAACTTTTAGATAATCAAAAAAGTCTCTGTTCGAAAAACATAATGTTCTCTCGAGATCATCAAAAGTTCTTATTTTTCCTGCATAGAATAAATCAGCAACTGTTTTAATACCTTTTACAGAACATGGGTACAAATTAATATCTGATAGTAAATCATTTAGTAGTTCTATTCTAAGAGATGGAATTTTTTCTCTTTATATCTAACTATCTGTTTGATTTCTTACCAATTTTTTTAAGATGTTATTTTAAACACAGTTTTCATTATAAAAATTCAATTTTCTGAACTTTCTGAACTCTTGATCTGATAACCAGAAATTTGCGCATTTTGCACATTTTTAAATGGTTCAATTTGCCTGGTTTCTAATTTGTACCAGCTTTCATCTTGAGATTAATCTTGGAAGGTGCATATTGCATGAGTTAAGAGAGTGGCCTGGACCAGTCTTATCAAGGATGGAATCCCAAAACCTCCATCTGCTATTTTTTTAGACAACATTTTAAAGCTAATCCTGGGTCTTTTCTTTGACCAAATAAACTTTGCAATGGAGGTTTGTAATAGTTTAATCCAATTTATGGGAATGTTACTTGGGATTAGACTCAATATATATGTTAGTTTTGGTAAAACATAAGACTTATTTGTATTAATCTTACCCCACCATGATATTTATTTTTTTAACCCAAATTTTTAACTTTATATTGGTTTCTCTAATCAGTAGGAGCAAATTAATTTCCATCCAATTTTGTGGATTTCCTAAGATTTTCATGACCTAGATAAGAGAAGTGTTCCTTTGCCCAGAGATATTCAAAGTTAGACGTAATCTCTGATTTCATTTGAGGTGTTATAAAAAAAAAAAGAATGGGCCATTGTCTTAGAGATGTTTAATTTATAATTTGAAAAATGGCTATATATACATATTCCATCACGATGAGTGCGTCATCTGCCTATAATTTTATTTTTATCTCTGTATGGTCATTAAAACCTTTTATTTTATTGTTGTGTCTTATCTCCATTGCCAATACTTAAATGGTCATAAAATATAAAAGCGGAGAAAGCGGGCAACCTTGTCTGGTACCATTTTTTATTTAACCCCTTAAGGACACATGACATGTCTGACACGTCATGATTCCATTTTATTCCAGAAGTTTGGTCCTTAAGGGGTTAAATGAGTCAGAAAGGATGACATGGCCTATTACTTTTCCTGTTGGGTTCGAATATAGCGCCATAATGGCCTGGCGTACAATACCTGACAATACAAAAGCTTTTAGGGTGTTTGATAAGAATTCCCAGCTGACCCTGTTGAAGGCTTTCTCTGTGTCCAAAGACAGGGCCAGCATCGGAACCCCTCTTCGATTGGCAATCTCAAAAACATTAGATAATGTACGTATGTGGTTAGACAATGTTCTCTCTGGTATAAATCCTACCTGATCTATATGAATTAGATCAGATATAGGAGAATTTAATCTTTGCGCCATAATACCTGCATAAAGTTTTAGATCTTCGTTCAGAAGAGAGATGGGTCTAGAACTCTTAACCTCATGGGGATTTTTGTCTTGCTTTAGTATAGTGACAATATTTCTCCTTAATAGATCTTCTGGTAGGCAACCTTTTTCTGCGAACTCATTAAAGGTAGTTCGTAAATGTGGCACCAAATCTTCTTTAAAGGATTTATAAAATATAGTTGTCAGACCATCAGGCTTTATTGAGTTTTGAATGATCTCTGTAATTTCTTCCCTTGTAAATGGTTCATTTAATTTTTCTAATTCTAGGGGAGTTATTTTCTTAAATTTCTTCCCATGAAAATAAGATTCTATGGTTTGTCCGCTTTATTGCTCTTGTAATAGTGTTAAAATTTAAGTTTTTCTAATTTATTAGAAGTTTCAAGGATTATTTTCTCATTAATGCATTTTTTCATGTCATTAATTTGATTTGAGGTATCTTTTGAGAGACTTTCCCAGTTTAATATATAATTCAGAGACATTACTTTCTCTGTTTTCCTTATTTTGAAAAGCCAATTTTATAAAATGGCCTCAGATCACATATTTAAAAGCAGCCCATACAGTAATTGGATATACCTCCCTAGAAGAATTGTCCTGAAAATATTGCTTGATATTTTTTTTTAATAAACTCCCTATTTTGTGGGGATTCCAATAGCGTTCCGTTAAGTTTCCAATCTGGTCGCTTTTTGGTAAAATTATCTTTTAGTTCCATAATAAATATATTATGGTCTGACCATGTAATTTCGCGAATATCTATTTTTGTTGACTCTTTGAATTGAGTTTCTATCTGCCAATATATAGTCAATTCTCGAAAATGCAGAATACATTTATGAGAAACACGCAGAGTCTTGCACATTATCGTGAAATGTGCGCCAAGTGTCATATAATAGATTTCCCTTGACAAAGGAGCGAAATTTTGAAGCTTGTATATAGGTATTTCTGTCTGTTTTTCATTATCCGTTTATCAAGTTTGGGGTCTATTACACAGTTGAAATCTCCCATCCAACGAATTAGTCCCTGTTTTATCCTGTTTATTCTTTCCCAAAGGCCAAATATAAATTTAATTGGAGCAGAATTTGGTGAATAAGTATTACCGTATATACTCGAGTATAAGCCGACCCGAATATAAGCCGAGGCCCCTAATTTTACCCCCAAAAAACTGGGAAAACTTATTGACTCGAGTATAAGACTAGGGTGGGAAATGCAGCAGCTACTGGTAAATTTCTAAATAAAATTAGATCCTAAAAAAATTATATTAACTGAATATTTATTTACAGTGTGTGTATATAATGAATGCAGTGTGTATATGAATGCAGTGTGTGTGTATGCAGTGTGTGTATGAGTGCAGTGTGTATATAATGAATGGAGTGAAGTGTGTGTGTATGAGTGCAGTGTGTGTATAATGAATGCAGTGTGTATGAGTGCAGTGTGTATGCAGTGTGTGTATGAATGCAGTGTGTATGTATGAGTGCAGTGTGTGTATATGAGTGCAGTGTGTGAGTGCAGTGTGTGTGAGTGCAGTGTGTGTGTGTATGAATGCAGTGTGTGTATTAATGCAGTGTGTGTATGAATGCAGTGTGTATATAATGAATGCAGTGCAGTGTGTGTATGAGTGCAGTGTATGAATGCAGTGTGTGTGTATGAGTGCAGTGTATAATGAATGCAGTGCAGTGTGTGTATATGAGTGCAGTGTGTATATGAGTGCAGTGTGTATATGAGTGAAGTGTGTATATGAGTGCAGTGTGTGTGTGAGTGCAGTGTGTGTGTGAGTGCAGTGTGTGTGTGAGTGCAGTGTGTGTGAGTGCAGTGTGTATGAATGCAGTGTGTATATAATTAATGCAGTGCAGTGTGTGTATGAATGCAGTGTGTGTATGTGTGAGTGCAGTGTGTGTGTGTGTGCAGTGTGTGTGTGAGTGCAGAGCATTGGTGGGGGGTGGGCTTTTTATTAATTATTATTTAATTATTATTTTAATATTTTTTTTAATGTTATTCTATTTTTTTAGGTAATAATTTTTTTTATTTTATTATTAATTGTATTTTTTTATGTTATTATTATTTTAATATTTTTTTTTTTCTTATTATTATTTGTTTTATTATTAATAATTTTATTTTTTCGTCCCCCCTCCCTGCCTGTTAGCTGGCCAGGGAGGGGGGCTCTCACTCCCTGGTGGTCCAGTGGATGGGGCTGTAGGAGGGGGCTGTCAGGAAGCTGTAACTTACCTTCACCGCAGCTCCTGTCAGCTCCCTTCTCTCTTCTCCGGTGCGTGCAGCTCCCAGGTCAGCTCCCTCTGCAACTCTCGCGGCCGTGGCAACGCTCTGACCCCGCAGCTCTCGCGAGAGTTGCAGAGGGAGCTGACCTGGGAGCTGCACGGACGGAGGAGAGAGAAGGGAGCTGACAGGAGCTGCGGTGAAGGTAAGTTACAGCTTCCTGACAGCCCCCGGTCCTTGTCTGTATTATGGCAATGAAAATTGCCATAATACAGACAACTGACTCGAGTATAAGACGAGTGGGGTTTTTTCAGCACAAAAAATGTGCTGAAAAACTCGTCTTATACTCGAGTATATACGGTAATTAATGTATTAAGGACATTATTGATCATACAGATTACTATAATGTACCTTCCCAATGCTGTTTTAGATATTTTATATTTAAGTCAATATTGCGTGAAAAGAAAAATCCAACTCCACATTTCCTTTTATCTTGCATTGAAGATGTAATAATCTCAGGGAAGTATTTTGAATTACTAAAGAATGTATCTAAACTCTTCCAATGCGTCTTTTGAATAGCACAAATATATATTCTCTGTTTTTTTAATAGTTGGATGAGAATAGATATTTTATCTGGGGAATTTCCTTCCCGTATGTTTAGACATGCAAACTTAACCATTTTTTGGTGAAATACACCGACCCCCTCTCTCCTCCCACAGAATCCAGCATCAAGAGAAAATTAAACAAAGCAAAAGTAGACATTTATGTTACAAAATTGGTTGAAACTTGGTTGATTTACTGTTGTAACATTATTATGTTTGCCCTTAAGAAACAATGTTCAGTGCTTGCCCACTTGCAGGGCACATACATGATCGAACACAATCAGAAAAAAATAAAAAATAAATAGGATTTTCTTATTCCAAACAGTTAACAAAAATAGATAAGTAAAATAAATAACTTTTAACAACTGTTTATTGGTAAACCAGTCTCATAATATGATCAACAATAAAATATCTGACTATCTCCTATCTCAATACTCAAAGTTGTTTCAAATGCCTCTGTCAGTAGCTGATAGCTAGATACAGCAAAACTGCCAAAAGCTAGTCTCACACTATAATCAATGACCCAGGCTAGGATTTTAATCCTAATATCATAATCCCCAAAATAATTTTGTTGCCTCCAAATAGTTATCAGGAAATTACTTTTAGCAACTGTAGATAGGTAAATTAGTCTCACACTAGGATAAATGCCAACCGATTGGCAATCTTCTGTCTTCAACTCAAAGTACTAACTGCTATGCACAACATAAAAGCAAGAACAAGTCTCACACTATAATTAATGACCCAGGCTCTCTCTCACTCCAACACAGGCACTGAAAGAGTAAACACACAGGATAGCTGTTGATCCTCTAGAATGTAAGTTCATTGAGCAGGGCCCTCCACCTCTCTGTTCCTGTACGTCCAGTTGTCTGGTTACAATTACATGTCTGTTAGTCCACCCAGTGTACAGCGCTACAGAATCTGATGGCATTATTTAAATAATAAAATAATAATAATAATAATAATAATAAGCAACAGCAATCCCTTACAATTACGACCCTCAGGGGCAACAGAAGGTGAGAACAGGGCCCTGATAAGTCAATGGTGGCAAGGGGGGGGCTTTAATAAGCAAAAGGTCCCAGCCAATAGGACCCGAGATGGAGAAGGCAAGAGACATGGCCTGAATGTCCAAAGAACAAGGCAGGCAGTGATCAAATGTGTGGTCAGGAGTGAAGCTGGAGTCAGGAACCAGGAAATCAATAACATAGAGGCAGGTCAGGAAACCACAACGCGTCAAGAACAGGGAGCTTAGAACAACCAAGCATTGTTTGAAATGTACTCTGTGTTTAAATAGGCTGAGAGAGTCACATGAACAGCAAAAATCCTGCTTGGAAGTATTGTTGTCTTGTTTCACCTCCTTTTTTGTCAGTTCTCGCTCTATATGTGAATAAAATCAACATTTAGTGGCTTTTCCCTAACCATCATGCATCTTTTTATTTTTTAATAAGATTCTATCTACCTCTTTCTATCTATTCGACAGAAGATTCGGCCCACATTATTGGGCAGGCATCTTGTCCGTAGAGATGTCCTGAATAGTTCGCTGGCGAATAGTTCCTGGCGAACATAGCTTGTTCGCGTTCGCCACGGCGGGCGAACATATGCGATGTTCGGTCCGCCCCCTATTCATCATTGAGTAAACTTTGACCCTGTACCTCACAGTCAGCAGACACATTCCAGCCAATCAGCAGCAGACGCTCCCTCCCAGACCCTCCCACCTCCTGGACAGCATCCATTTTAGATTCATTCGAAAGCTGCATTCTTAGTGAGAGGAGGGACAGTGTAGCTGCTGCTGATTTAATAGGGAAATCGATAGCTATGCTAGTGTATTCAGTGTCCACTACAGTCCTGAAGAACTCATCTGATCTCTGCTGTAAGGACAGCACCCCAAAAAGCCCTTTTTAGGGCTAGAACATCAGTCTGCTTTTTTTTTTCTGTGTAATCTAATTGCAGTTGCTGTGCCCACTTGCCCAGTGCCACCACAGCTTGCATTTAAAAAACAACACTTTTTTGACTGTGAAATAATAGCAGTCAGTTTCCTTCACACGTGTGCGTTTCAGGGCCTGCCAGGGCACAGTGTCACACCAGTGCAACTCATATCTGGTGTAACAGTAGTGTACATTTAAAAAAAACAACAACACTTTTTTGACTGTGAAATAATAGCAGTCAGTTTCCTTCACGCGTGTGCGTTTCAGGGCCTGCCAGGGCACAGTGTCACACCAGTGCAACTCATATCTGGTGTAACAGTAGTGTACATTTAAAAAGAACTAGAAATTTGACTGTGAAATAATAGCAGTCAGTTTCCTTCACACGTGTGCGTTTCAGGGCCTGCCAGGGCACAGTGTCACACCAGTGCAACTCATATCTGGTGTAACAGTAGTGTACATTTAAAAAAAAAAAATACAATTTTGACTGTAATAGATTGAATAGCAGTTAGTGGTCTGCAAGCGTGTGTGTCAGGCCCACAGCGTCTACTCTGCCAACTTCTGCCAGTGCACAGTGCCACTCATATCTGTTGTCAGAGTAGCTTGCACGCATAGTACCACTAATCAAAAAAAAATGACAGGCAGAGGCAGGCCACCCCGCAGGGGCCGTCGAGGTCATGGTGCTGTGATTCCCTTTGGCCCTAGAATAATGCCCAGTGTTCAGAGGCCACGTACCCTGAACTCGAAAAGTTCTGAGGACATAGTTGACTGGCTAACACAGGACACCCAATCTTCTACAGCGTCTGCTCGGGCACCTCTCAAGTTACCACTCGCCCGTCTGCCGCCACCACCAACACTAGCACCACAGCCGCTTCACTTGATCTGTCAGAGGAGTTATTTACACATCAGTTGGAAGAAATGAATGATGCGCAACCATTATTGCCAGAGGATGTAGATAACAGGGATATGTCTCAGTCAGGCAGCATTACACACATGGACGTACGGTGTGATGATGATGATGTTGTACCCGCTGCTGCTTCCTTTGCTGAGTTGTCAGATACAAGTGAAGTGGTTGATGATGACGATGCGTCCGTGGATGTCACGTGGGTGCCCGCTGGAAGAGAAGAAGAACAGGGCGAAAGTTCAGATGGGGAGAGAGAGAGGAGGAGGAGACGAGTTGGAAGCAGGGGGAGGTCATCACAAGGAGCTAGTGGCACAGTCAGACAGCATGCATCGGCACCCGGGGTCAGCCAGACAGCACGCCAATCAACGCATGCTGTTGCAACCACCAGAATGCCGTCATTGCAGTGCTCTGCAGTGTGGCATTTTTTGTGTGTCTGCCTCTGACAACAGCAATGCCATTTGCAACCTGTGCCAAAAGAAACTGAGTCGTGGGAAGTCCAACACCCACCTAGGTACAACTGCTTTGCGAAGGCACATGATCGCACATCACAAACACCTATGGGATCAACACTTGAGTACAAGCAGCACACAAACTCAAAGCCGCCATCCTCTTCCTGGTCCAGCATCTTCATCCACGTCAACCACTGCTGTCCTCCTTGCTCCCTCTCAACCATCCGCCACTCCGTCTCTCGCCTTGAGCAGTTCCTGCTCATCTGCCCACATTCAGGTGTCTGTCAAGGACATGTTTGAGCGTAAGAAGCCAATGTCACAAAGTCACCCTCTTGCCCGACATCTGACAGCTGGCTTGTCTGAGCTCTTAGCCCGCCAGCTTTTACCATACAAGCTGGTGGAGTCTGAGGTGTTCCAAAAATTTGTAGCTATTGGGACACCGCAGTGGAAGGTACCCGGACGAAATTTCTTTGCACAAAAGGCAATCCCCAACCTGTACTCAATTGTGCAAAAGGAAGTAATGGAATGTCTGGCACACAGTGTTGGGGCAAGGGTCGATCTGACCACTGATACCTGGTCTGCAAAGCATGGTCAGGGCAGGTATATCACCTACACTGTGCATTGGGTAAACCTGCTGACGGCTGCCAAGCATGGAATGCGTGGCTCTGCAGAGGAGTTGGTGACACCCCCACGACTTGCAGGCAGGCCTTCTGCCACCTCCTCTACTCCTCCTACTCCATCCTCTTCTGCTGCTGTGTCTTGCTCTACATCAACGGCACCCCCCCCAGCTCCACATCCCGGATACGGCAGTGTCACGCCGTCTTGGGGTTGACTTGCCTGAAAGCAGAGAGTCACACCGGACCAGCACTCCTGTCCGCCCTGAATGCACAGGTGGATCAGTGGCTGACTCCGCACAGGACGTCCTGAAGCAGGCCAGGAAGGTGTGTGGCCATTTCAGGTGTTCCTACATGGCCATGGCGCACTTTTCAGATATCCAGCGGTGAAACAACATGCCAGTGAGGCACTTGATTTGCGACAGCCCGACACGTTGGAATTCAACACTCCTAATGTTCGACCACCTGCTGTAAACAAGAAAAAGCCGTTAACGACTTGTTGTATGACCGGGGTGCTAGGACAGCCTTTGTGGAGCTGGGATTTTTTTTGCCACATTTCTGGACGCTCATGCGCAATGCCTGTAGGCTCATGCATCCTTTTGAGGAGGTGACAAACCTAGTCAGTCGCACCGAAGGCACCATCAGCGACATCATACCATTTGTTTTCTTCCTGGAGCGTGCCCTGTGAAGAATGCTGGATCAGGCCGTAGAGGAGCGTGAAGAGGAAGAGTTGTGGTCACCATCACCACCAGAAACAGCCTTATCAGCATCGCTTGCTGGACCTGCGGCAACGCTGGAAGAGGATTGTGAGGAAGAGGAGTCAGAGGAGAAATGTGGCTTTCAGGAGGAGGAGGAAGACCAACCACAACAGGCATCCCAGGGTGCTCGTTGTCACCTATCTGGTACCCATGGTGTTGTACGTGGCTGGGGGGAAGAACATAGCTTCAGTGAGATCACTGAGGACGAGGAACAGGACATGAGTAGCTCGGCATCCAACCTTGTGCAAATGGGGTCTTTCATGCTGTCGTGTCTGTTGAGGGACCCTCGTATAAAAAGGCTGAAGGAGAACGACCTGTACTGGGTGTCCACGCTACTAGACCCACGGTATAAGCAGAAAGTGCCTGAAATGTTACCAAATTACCGCAAGTCGGAAAGGATGCAGCAGTTCCAAAATAAATTAAAAAGTATGCTTTACACAGCGTATAAGGGTGATGCCACAGCACAACGGGAATCTAACAGGGGAAGAGGTGAAAGTAATCCTCCTCCTCCCACGACCACGACGGCAAGGACAGGACGCTTTACAGACGTGTTGTTGATGGAGGACATGCAGAGCTTTTTTAAGTCCTACGCATCGCCACAGCCCTTCGGGGTCCACCCTCAATGAACGACTCGACCGACAGGTAGCAGACTACCTCGCCTTAACTGCAGATATCGACACTCTGAGGAGCGATGAACCCCTTGACTACTGGGTGTGCAGGCTTGACCTGTGGCCTGAGCTATCCCAATTTGTGATAGAACTTCTGGCCTGCCCCGCTTCAAGTGTCCAGAGCAGCAGGAGGTATTGTCACTGAGCAGAGAAGTCGCCTAGGTCAAAAAAGTCTAGATTACCTCACCTTTATTAAGATGAATGAGGGATGGATCCCAAAGGGACTGACAGTGGGCGACACATTCGACTAAAAAAGGCCTGATGAGGGGGACGTAACAGGGATTAAACTGATAAGAATAGTATTAATTAACACACCACTCCTATCTGGTGGCACATTAGATTACACGCGCAGTGCCCCAAATTTGAAGTAGGAGGACCAACCAAGCATCTTTTTCCATCACCCGTTTCCTAAAATCGATGCCATATTCACGTCCCCTGATAAGGGACGTAACAGGGATTAAACTGATAAGAATAGTACTACTTAACACACCACTCCTATCTGGTGGCACATTAGATTACACGCGCAGTGACCCAAATTTGAAGTAGGAGGACCAACCAAGCATCTTTTTCCATCACCCGTTTCCTAAAATCGATGCCATATACACGTCCCCTGATAAGGGACGTAACAGGGATTAAACTGATAAGAATAGTACTACTTAACACACCACTCCTATCTGGTGGCACATTAGATTACACGCGCAGTGCCCAAATTTGAAGTAGGAGGACCAACCAAGCATCTTTTTCCATCTCTCGGTTCCTAAAATCGATGCCATATACACGTCCCCTGATAGGGGACGTAACAGGGATTAAACTGATAAGAATAGTACTACTTAACACACCACTCCTATCTGGTGGCACATTAGATTGCATGCGCAGTGCCCCAAATTTGAAGTAGGAGGACCGACCAAGCATCTTTTTCCATCTTCCAGTTCCTAAAATCGATGCCATATACACGTCCCCTGATAGGGGACGTAACAGGGATTAAACTGATAGGAATTGTACTACTTAACACACTTCATAATAATGCAGAGAGAGGCAATTCAGAAAGAGGAGTCTGAAGAAGAGGAGCCAGAGGAGGAAGGTGGCTTTGAGGAGGTGGAAGACCAAACACAGCAGGCGTCCCAGGGGGCTTGTTGTCACCTTTCGAGGACCCTTGGTGTTGTACATGGCTGGGTGGAGGAAGAGACCTTCAATGACATCAGTGAGGACAAGGAACGGGACATGGCTAGCTTGGTATCCAACCTTGAGCAAATGGGGAGTTTGCGGTGGTGCAAATGGACTGTTTGCTGTTGTTTGCGGTGCGTTAAACGGGGAGTTTGGTCTGTCACTGTGAAGCGGGCGTAACCCTTACACTACCTGATCGATGCAACATCATACCTGATGTTTTAAAGCACGTTATTCCAAACAATTTAGGAATGTTAGGTGATTTATGCCCTTTATGGATCAAAACCAGACTCTGCATCAACTATGTAATTTTCCATGGGAGTTTTGCCATGGATCCCCCTCCGGCATGCCACAGTCCAGGTGTTAGTCCCCTTGAAGCAACTTTTCCATCACTATTGTGGCCAGAAAGAGTCCCTGTGGGTTTTAAAATTAGCCTGCCTATTGAAGTCTTTGGCGGTTCGCCCGGTTTGCCCGTTCGCGAACATTTGCAGAAATTCGTGTTCGCAGTTCGCGAACGGAAAATTTTATGTTCGCGACATCTCTACTTGTCCGTAATGGAAATCTAAACTGCTTATTTCCCAAATACACAAAAGAAAAAACAAAACATCCTATTGTCATTCAATCCCTCTTATTGCCGGTGCTAGGAATGGCACTGTAAATCAAACATGTTCGGGCTTGCACAACTCGGTTACCCTGAGATACGGCCATATAGTAGTTTGGAAATCGGATATTCTTGCCAACACCCGATTGGCACAAATTCGGCAGAATTGCAGTTTGGTCCAAAATGAATCTCCAAGTCTTGTGATTTAACAGAATTTCCCTGACATTTATTTATCACTGCTATTTATAAAGCGCCAACAGATTCCACAGCGCTGTACAATTAGTGGAGAATCGTACAATATACACAGACAAATACAAGAGGTAGAGAGAGCCCTGCCCGTAAGCTGATATCTAGCCATTGGAGCTCTTTTATACAAAGTGCTTGGCTAGATGGCCCGTGAGCTTACAATCTAAAGGATACCATGGGGATTTGAAACAAGAGGTAGCAGAACAAGAGGTAACACAACGTAGCCATGTGTTATATACTAAAAGTTTAGCAACCAAATTCTATCACCCAAAATATTAATAACTGTCTACATGAAATATTGGTCAGAAACATTAAATGATAATAGTACAGACTGCATGCACATAAAATTACAGTGGCAAACTACAGGTATAAATGGTAAAAAACCTATAGTAACACATGAGAATATGTTAGCAATCCGGGAATACATGATGTGGAGTATCTTCCAAGCTTCAGTCAATACCTGAGGGTGGTAGGTGTTTCACTGCAGGATGTAAAATGCAGTCTTTCACTGAGTGAGGCCTGAGGGCGGTAGGTGTTTCACTGCAGGATCACCTTTCATTGTCACCTTTTCGGCATATGCATGATAAATTCCAACCCCCCACAAATACTCAGACACCTTTATTTGGGAAAATTATCACAGCTTTATTAATAAATAAATGTAAAATATTTCAGCTATGACTATTAACCCCTTAACGCCGTTACGGCGTTCCATGCCGTCGCGCTTTAAATGGGCTTTAAAGCCGTTGCGGCGGCATGGAACGCCGTAACGGTTTAAGCCCCCAGGAGCCAGCAACTACTCACCTCCGCCGCGATCCTCTTCTCGGGGGCTGCCTGAGAGCCCAGGCAGCCCCCCTCCGGCAAATGAGGCCCCCGGGGGCCATGTGATCGCTCTCAAAGAGCGATCACATGGCCCCCTATAGCTGGCTATGGATCTGCCAGCAGGGGGACTGTTTGAAATATCAGACAGTCCCCCTGCTGGTAGGAGGTGTAAAAAAAATAAAATAAACATGTTTAAAAATAAATTAAATATATTTTAATATATATATAATATGTATATATATTATATATATAATATATATACATATTATATATATGTAACGTCATGCAAAGTGTATTTTAATATTAATATAAGTATATAAATTAATATTAAAATACACTTAGAATGATGTTACATATATATAATATGTATATATATTATATATATAATAGATGTACATATATATTATATATAAATACGTATAATTAAAATAATAAATAAATAAAATAATAAAATAAATAAATAAAATATTGAAACAAAATTTAATATAAATTATATATGCATATGTAATTTCATTCTAACTGTATTTTGTTATTAATATATATATATCGGTAACAAAATACACTTAGAATGACATTCTATATATATCTATCTATGTATAAAATACAAATAACCGCAAATATATATATATAGATAAATACATATAATTACATAAAAGATTACATTAGTATACACGTAGAATTTAAATACCTATAAATGCATATATATTAAAATTCTACGTGTATATTTAAATAATCTTTTAACGTAATTATGTGATTTGATTAATTAAAATTTGATTGACATGCCTGACAACACAGGGAGAAAGTGCAGAGAATTTAATTCGCAAGCACTATATTTGACCCTGTAACTCTCCAAGACACCATAAAACCTGTACATAGGGGGTACTGTTTTACTCGGGAGACTTCACTGAACTCAAATATTAGTGTTTCAAACTGGTAAATTGTATTACAACAATGATATTTTAAGTAAAAGTGACGTTTTTCGCATTTTTTACAAGCGAACGGCACTTTTATGGTCTATATTATTGTTGTAATATGTTTTACGGTTTTAAAACACTAATATTTGTGTTTAGTGAAGTCTCCCGAGAATAACAGTACCCCCCATGTACAGGTTTTATGGTGTTTTGGAAAGTTAGAGAGTCACATATAAGGCTTGCATTTCATTTTTTTCACATTGAAATTTGCCAGATTGGTTATGTTGCCTTTGAGAGCGTATGGTAGCCCAGGAATGAGAATTACCCCCATGATGGCATACCATTTGCAAAAGTAGACAACCCGAGGTATTGCAAGTGGGGTATGTCCAGTCTTTCTTAGTAGCCACTTAGTCACAAACACTGGCCAAATATTAGTTTTTTGCTTTTTTCACACAAAAACAAATATGAACGCTAATTTTGGCCAGTGTTTGTGACTAAGTGGCTACTAAAAAAGACTAAACATACCCCACTTTCAATACCTTGGCTTGTCTAATTTTTCAAATGGTATGCCATTATGGGGGTAATTCTCTTTCCTGGGCTACCACACCGTCTCAAAGGTAACATTACTAATCTGGAAAATTTCAATTTGAAAATGGAACGTTCTATATTTGACCCTGTAACTTTCCAAAACACCATAAAACCTGTTAATGGGGGGTACTGTTGTACTCGTGAGACATCGCTGATTACAAATATGTGCATTTTTTTGCAGTAAAACCTAACAGTATTATGACATTCACAGCTAAAATGGCAGACGGAAATACAAATTTTAAAAAAAATCTTATTTTCTCACCTTTTTTTTTATTTTATTCATAATAAATTATGTTCCATATATGAATAGTTAATGATAGATTAAAGCCCTGTTTCTCCTGAACAAAATGATATATAATAAGTGTGGGTGCATATAATTTGAAAGAGGGGAACTACGGTTGAACAGACATATAGCGCAAATTCCAGTTTTTGTTTACGTTTTGTTTTGATCAGAACGTGCACTATTGACTCCGTCCTGAAGGGGTTAAAAAAGAAAAAAAAAAGTTTTTAGGGTCATTGTCACATATTAACATAACATATCCCCCAACTCCTTTAAAAATACTACGCCAGACAATGACCCACAACACAATAAGTAAAAAACACATAGAAACATAGAAACATAGAATGTGACGGCAGATAAGAACCATTCGGCCCTTCTAGTCTGCCCAGTTTTCTAAATACTTTCATTAGTCCCTGGCATTATCTTATAGTTAGGATAGCCTTATGCCTATCCCACGCATGCTTAAACTCCTTTACTGTGTTAACCTCTACCACTTCAGCTGGAAGGCTATTCCATGCATCCACTACCCTCTCAGTAAAGTAATACTTCCTGATATTATTTTTAAACCTTTGTCCCTCTAATTTTAGACTATGTCCTCTGGTTGTGGTAGTTTTTCTTCTTTTAAATATAGTCTCCTCCTTTACTGTGTTGATTCCCTTTATGTATTTAAATGTTTCTATCATATCCCCCCTGTCTCGTCTTTCCACCAAGCTATACATGTTAAGATCCTTTAACCTTTCCTGGTAAGTTTTATCCTGCAATCCATGAACCAGTTTAGTAGCCCTTCTTTGAACTCTCTCTAAGGTATCAATATCCTTCTGAAGATATGGTCTCCAGTACTGTGTACAGTACTCCAAGTGAGGTCTCACCAGTGTTCTGTACAATGGCATGAGCACTTCCCTCTTTCTACTGCTAATACCTCTCCCTATACAACCAAGCATTCTGCTAGCATTTCCTGCTGCTCTATAACATTGTCTGCCTACATTTAAGTCCTCAGAAATAATCACCCCTAAATCCCTTTCCTCAGATGTTGAGGTTAGGACTCTATCAAATATTCTGTACTCTGCGCTTGGGTTTTTACGTCCAAGATGCATTATCTTGCACTTATCCACATTAAATGTCAGTTGCCACAACTCTGACCATTTTTCTAATTTACCTAAATCATTTGCCATTTGGCTTATCCCTCCTGGAACATCAACCCTGTTACATATCTTAGTATCATCTGCAAAAAGACACACCTTACCATCAAGACCTTCTGCAATATCACTAATAAAAATATTAAAGAGAATGGGTCCAAGTACAGATCCCTGAGGTACCCCACTGGTGACAAGCCCAAGCTTCGAATATACTCCATTGACTACAACCCTCCATTGACTACAACCCTCACTCCATCTACACCATCAAGTGCGGGAAGCCCATTTGTATGCCTTGACGATGAACTGCAGCTCTCTTTTGTGCCCAGTACACATATGAGTGCCCCATCACCCAGGAAATCCAACCTGTTATCTACACAGAACAATAATCACCATTTCAACCAGACTTAAACTGATTGAGCAGGCCTCACCTATGACCTGAATCTCACCGATTCCCTCCTCCCAATCTTATTGACCAGTTCAACCTCCAACCCAACCGAGCTGCCTCCATTGCAGCCACAATCCTGAAAGAGTGTGTGCTGAACTGTAACGGACTCAGGCCAACACGCCCAAGGCCAACCAAAAATCCCTAAGGAACTGAACTGTGGACACCGAAGAGCCATCAGCTTCCAATAAAAACAAACTTCCTCTCCCAGCATGAGCCGCCCAAAACGCCACTGCACATGCCATTGACATGCCCATACCTGACACCTGCAACACACTTATCGGGGGCTCCTTGAACAGCCTCACCCTCCTCCCTAACTGTACCTCTTTGAAATATTTTTTCCAGCAGAACGTCCGGAAAAAATCCCCACAGACTTCAGATTCCATAGATTGCAAACCCCTTCCCATTGCTGAAAAGGCATCACAACCCTGTTGGAAACCCGTTCTGCAACAGCACAGTGTCCTCCACATGGCTGCGTAGCCATGGCAACATCACGTTGACCTTCACCGGCGATCGCCCCAGTGGCAAGGGCACCCCGGAATCCCCCAGGCATTTCTCCCATGGAGGAGGAGGACTTACATGTCTCGGAGCAGAGGTGATATCCATGCGAACCTACACCCTGGGACACTCGTGTCATGTTCCTGGAGCAGGAACAATTGCCAGGGTTATTGGTCGAAACTTTATTTGTCTCTTTAGACATAACAATTTACTTGAAAGTAAGAATTAAGGCAATATGCCACAAAAAGGATACTTTGAGAGTTAAAACAGAATAAAAGCAATATGCCACAAACAGGATACTTTGAAAGTAAATGAATAAAGTCTTTTATATACAAGTAGGTTTGAAGTTATTTCCAAATAGATTAGTAGTTTGTGGAATGTCACACTGCAGCTAGGTTCAGGATGATACAGGGTTGAAAGGGTTAAAGCTGGTAAGTACTTTCATTGTAATATAGTACATGTTGCTTAAAGGATTATGCAGAGTTGCAGCAGTTGAGACAGGTAAGTAGATTCCAATATAATATGGTACAGGTGGCTTACAGGATTTTGCAGATTTTCAGTAGTTGAAGACAAGAGTTTCAGGAGGATTCCGGCGATGGGACACACAGAGTCTCTATAGAGGATCAGGATGTTTTCAGGAGCCAGGATACAGGATGGTTTCAGTAGTTGAAGAAAAGAGTTTCAGGAGATTCCTGCGACGGGACACACGGAGTCTCCATAGAGGATCAGGATGTTTTCAGGAGCCAGGATACAGGATGTTTTCAGGCAGAACATTGACTTCACAGGATACAGGATGTCAGACTTCAATGTAAAGGCCATGAGAAGAGTTGGGTGTGGCCTTTTATAGCAGACTTGGAAATTCATATGAAGCAGGTGAGAGCAACTGAGGATTGACTAGTGGTTAGGGAGGCCACTAGAGGTGAGAAACAGGAACTGCAGCAATAAAATAAAAAATTTCTTGGTTGTCAGGATAGAATACTGACAGTCGTGTATCCTGAACTGACCACAAGCCTATGCCGAAACAGTTTGTCGTACCACCACATGCCAAGCCCCCGTATGTGTAGTATACCTCCCCGATCTCCATCTAAGTAACAGAAGAACTGTGAGCACCTTCAGGGGATTACTCCCCCACAATCCCCAGAATACCACATTCCCTCAACCAATTCCCGACAGTTTTGGGTATTAGCCGATAGCGGCACCAGTTCACTTCTTCCTCCTTCCTGGCATCTTTCCCATCCTCCTCTGTCAATTCTATGTATTCGTCCAAAGGAGGAAGCAAAAAGATCTCCAGAAATTCCCCTTTCCATTTCCTCGCTCTCACTGGTTTAAGGTGAACCCCCCCCAATGGCCCTGCGAAGTATACATGGACATCCCGCCTAGCTGTGTCCTGAATGACCCCAACTAGTTCCACCCTCTCTCCTGCCTAGTAGTCCAGACCTGCCCAAAGGTAACACTTCCCCCAAAACCCCTGCTCCATGTGTCCAGAAAAGACTATAGACCCTCTAAAAGATCCCTGGAAGGTTTAGCAGAAGAAAACTCACTGTCCAAACCTCTTGCTGCCTAAGGCCGTGAGGCAGTTTTCCTCCTGACGTCGACCAAGCCCGGGCGCAACGGTGCCTCCAGCCGTAGGTCTGCTTCCTGAGGCCTCACCCGGAGCGTGGAATGAGAAACTCAGGGTAGGCCACCCGATGGAGATGTTTTGAACTACAACTCTTATGATCCCCTGGCTATCAGACATAAGTCCCTGGCTGTCTGTGTTTTTAAATTAATCATGTGCATTGGCTGTTTTATTCAAAGGATCATGGGGATTGTAGTCCAAAAACATCTGGGTGGGGCCGCAGGTTGTGCAGGCCTACTTTAAGTCATTGACTACACAAACGAGAGTGAGGGGGAGAGGGACCAAATTAATGTTCCTCAGCAGAACTTGAAGAAGAGCAAATGCAACCCTTTTTCTTTTACATTTCACTGGGAACAAATCCTCCTCAGAAAATAGGCCCCTGGCAAGGAAAGCTCTCTTATGGAGCTATCTAACATTGATGGGGCTGTCTCTTAGAGAGACATCTATCATCTCTGTGGTAGACACAGATATAAAGTCCAATATTTCCATTTTAAAATCTGAGGTGATCAAGGCTGTTGCTTGCTGCTCAACTGTCCTGATCACCTGATTGGCGGAAAACGCTCTTGCTTAGTAAGAGTACAGCACAAGCGTTTTAGTGCAAATATTTCTCTGGAAGGCTGCCACATACCCACTAACTTTGCTAGATGTTTATGCCTCATGGAGGGACAAATGCCCTTCTAGCGATTGTCCAAATATGTGTGTGTATTAATATATGGAGGAAAAGGGCTAAATGTTTTGCCTAGCGGATCCAGTAGAAGACTACTTGGAATACCGAGTGTGGTTTTTGAGTGGTTTTCAAACCAACCACTAAACCAATGGATATTTGATAAAATAAATATTTGCAATGCTGGTTTAAGTTTTAGAGATGACATAACCATTCAATACAACAAAACTGTGTGTTTTTATTCATTTTAAGCAAGCTATATTGGGATTGTGAAGCTCATCCCACTTCATGAATATGCATAAACTATTTAAATACGACACCTAGGTAGAGCCTCATTGTGACATTGAGGAAAACACTTTTTGCTATTGTGAACTCACACAGTAATTCAACTTTTAACAAGGCCACTGGTGTCTGAGAATCCTTTTCATGCTTGCAGCTCCCGGACATAGGCTGATTCAAGCTGAGTGAGGAAGATCAGAGGCGCTCAGTGAATTCCCCTGTCATTCAGCTGACTACATGAGAGACGTTGACACAATGTGACAAATATACAAGTTTATTTTGTCTTTAATAAATGTTATATTTTTCAACAGTTATAACTCAATATGCATTTTGTACACTGTTTTCCCTGTCCCTTACTGTTTTCAAGCACTGTGACACTATGCAGAGAACAGGAGTCAAGGGAATATTATTTTAGAAAGGACTATTTTAAAGATTATTTCAAAGACTTGTATTCGTGTTATTTTTATTGTTTCTAAGAAACATTGGCATTCACTTGCTCTGTCACCACCTGTAGTGATAATTAGAGTGAATTACTACCCGTTCAAAAGATCTGTTTTTATCTGTATGGTGTCAGTGTATGTTTTAATGTTGTAACTACTTGGGCAGTTCTACTAAGGGAGGTCTTATTTTTTAGCAAAAGTACTCGTTTTTTTTTTTTTTAATCACCAAAGACACACAGACCTTTGAGTTTGGTTGGTGTTTAAACCTTCCAGGCTCCCAGTTGGAGTGCAGCGCTTTACCAGTGTATATGAAGTGTATCTACAAAAGGATAAATACATAAAACACTTACCCCTTTCAAAATTTAATTTTTAGGGGTATACATGAAAATAAAAAGAAAGAAACAAATGATAGTACAGTACTGTATAGTATAAGTGGGCTATATTTTGTGCTTTTATGTATTTATCCTTTTGTAGATACACTTCATAGCTCTATGTGTCTTTGGTGATTACAATTTGTGGTAGGATCTTGGGAGTATCCACAGAGTGTATCCAGCAGCTAAATTATATATATATATATCCATCCTGAGTAATTGATTCATATTTTTTTTATTAATACATACCAGTACCTTGTCAATGTTAAAGGGGGAAAAAAAGAGCATATAGAGCACAAAAAGGTGTGGCAGATACAGGTGGTTTAGATTTTTTTTCGTATATATATATATATATATATATATATATATATATATATATACGAAAAAAAATCTAAACCACCTGTATCTGCCACACCTTTTTGTGCTCTATATGCTCTTTTTTTCCCCCTTTAACATTGACAAGGTACTGGTATGTATTAATAAAAAAAATATGAATCAATTACACCTGCTGCAGGACAAATAAGCACTTTACCTAAAAAAATACTTAACATGATTGATAACATACAAATACGCATATGCAAAATATATGATATGTCTTTGTATTTAAACCTTAAAGACACATGCTTGCACGCACACACTGTGTTTAGCAGAACATAATAAGTTACGAGACACCCAACTGACACCTATTAGCATCATCAGCGCACATGGCTTTCAACCTGGGATATCATTAAAAACCCCTCAAGATTTAAGGTCTGACACTTATGCCATTACCAGTAGAGAAAAAAAAAAGCATTATGAAATGTGTATTCTTGCCACTTTGATTGCTGTTATATGGTACCAGCTCACCCTCAGAAAACATTATCAATCTTTCAGAGGCGGCTCTAGACTTTATGAGGCCTTAGGCGAAACGCAAACATGAGGCCCCACTAACAAAAAAGTGTCACATATACACATTGATGCACTGTCTACCTGTGTATGTGCCTGAGAGTGTGTCTGAAAGAGAGTATCATTGTGTGTGTGAATGTATGTCTCTGTGAGCATGTTTGCGTTTTGGTCTGAGACCCTGTGTATGGGGTAGCTGCTTGAAGTGTGTTGTGTGTATGGGGGGGTGATGGTGAGAGGCGGGTGATGGTGAAAGGGGGGTGATGTGAGAGGCGGGTGATGGTGAAAGGGGGGTGATGGTGAGAGGGAGCGGGGGGATGATGGTGAGAGGGAGCGGGGGGATTATGGTGAGAGGGAGCGGGGGGTGTGATGGTGAGAGGGAGCGGGGGGTGTGATGGTGAGAGGGAGCGGGGGGTTGATGGTGAGAGGGAGCGGGGGGTTGATCGTGAGAGGGAGCGGGGGGTTGATGGTGAGAGGGAGCGGGGGGTTGATGGTGAGAGGGAGCGGGGGGTTGATGGTGAGAGGGAGCGGGGGGTTGATGGTGAGAGGGAGCGGGGGGGTGATGGTAATGTGACAGGGAGCGGGGGGTGATGGTAATGTGAGAGTGAGGGGGGTAATGTAAAAGTGAGGGGGTAATGTAAGAGTGAGGGGGGTAATGTGAGAGTGAGGGGGGTAATGTGAGAGTGAGGGGGGTAATGTGAGAGTGAGGGGGGTAATGTGAGAGTGAGGGGGGTAATGTGAGAGTGAGGGGGGGTAATGTGAGAGTGAGGGGGGGTAATGTGAGAGTGAGGGGGGTAATGTGAGAGTGAGGGGGCATAATGTGTGAGTGAGGGGGCATAATGTGTGAGTGAGGGGGCATAATGTAAGAGTGAGGGGGCATACTGTGAGAGTGGGTGGGTAATGTGAGAGTGGGTGGGTAATGTGAGAGTGGGTGGGTAATGTGAGAGTGGGTGGGTAATGTGAGAGTGGGGGGGGGTAATGTGAGAGTGGGGGGGTAATGTGAGAGTGGGGGGGCTAATGTGAGAGTGGGGGGGCTAATGTGAGAGTGAGGGGGGTGTTATGTGAGAATGGGGGGGTAATGTGAGAGTGGGGGGGCTAATGTGAGAGTGGGGGGGCTAATGTGAGAGTGAGGGGGGTAATGTGAGAGTGAGGGGGGTAATGTGAGAGTGAGGGGGGTAATGTGAGAGTGAGGGGGGTAATGTGAGAGTGAGGGGGGTAATGTGAGAGTGAGGGGGTAATGTGAGAGTGAGGGGGGTAATGTGAGAGTGAGAGGGGGTAATGTGAGAGTGAGAGGGGGTAATGTGAGAGTGAGAGGGGGTGATGTGAGAAGGAGGGGGTGATGGTGAGTGGGGTGAGGCTGAGGGTGGTGACGGAGGGTTATGCTGAGGGTGGTGGGGGTGAGGCTGAGGCTGGTGAGGGGGGTGATGCTGAGGGTGGTGGGGGGAGTGATGCTGAGGGTGGTGGTGATGATGAGGGTGGTGGGGGATGGTGGTGATGATGAGGGTGGTGGGGGTGGTGATGATGAGGGTGGTGGGGGGGTGGTGAGGCTGAGGGTGGTGGGGGATGAAGCCGAGGGTGGTGGGGGTGAGGCTGAGGGTGGTGGGGGGTAAAGCTGAGGGTGGTGGGGGGTAAAGTTGAGGGTGGTGGGGGGTAAAGCTGAGGGTGGTGGGGGGTGATGGTGGTAGGGGGTGAGGCTGAGGGTGGTGATGGTGGTGGGGGGTGATGGTGGGGAGGGGTGATGCTGAGGGTGATGGTGAGAGTGGTGGGGGTGATGGTGAGGGTGGGGAGGGGTGATGGTGGGGGGTGAGGCTGAAGGTGGTGGGGGGTGATGGTGGTGGGGGGTGAGGCTGAGGGTGGTGTGTGATGGTGGTGGGGGTGAGGCTGAGGGTGGTGGGGAGTGATGGTGAGAGTGGTGGGGGGTGATGGTGGGGGGGTGAGGCTGAGGGTGTGGGGGTGAGGCTGAGGGTGGTGGGGGTGAGGCTGAAGGTGGTGGGGTGAGGCTGAGGGTGGTGGGGGGTGATGGTGGTGGGGGGTGAGGCTGAGGGTGGTGGGGATGATGGTGGTGGGGGGTGAGGGTGGGGAGGGGTGATGGTGGTGGGGGGTGAGGCTGAGGGTGCTGGGGGGTGATGGTGAGAGTGGTGGGGGGTGAGGCTGAGGGTGGTGGGGGTGAGGCTGAGGGTGGTGGGGGGTGATGGTGGTGGGGGTGAGGCTGATGGTTGTGGGGGGTGAGGCTGAGGGTGGTGGGGGTGATGGTTGTGGGGGGTGAGGCTGAGGGTGGTGGGGGTGATGGTGAGAGTGGTGGGGGGTGATGGTGGGGGGGTGAGGCTGAGGGTGGGGGGGGGTGAGGCTGAGGGTGGTGGGGGTGAGGCTGAGGGTGGTGGGGGTGATGGTGGTGGGGGCTGAGGCTGAGGGTGGTGGGGGGTGATGGTGATGGTGGGGAGGGGTGATGGTGGTGGGGGGTGAGGCTGAGGGTGCTGGGGGGGTGATGGTGAGAGTGGTGGGGGGTGATGGTGAGGGTGGGGAGGGTTGATGGTGGGGGGTGAGGCTGAGGATGGTGGGGGTGAGGCTGAGGGTGATGGTGGTGGGGGTTAGGCTGAGGGTGGTGGGGGGTGATGGTGAGGGTGGGGAGGGGTGATGGTGGTGGGGGGTGAGGCTGAGGGTGGTGGGGAGTGATGGTGAGAGTGGTGGGGGGTGATGGTGGGGGGGTGAGGCTGAGGGTGGGGGGGTGAAGCTGAGGGTGGGGGGGGGTGAAGCTGAGGGTGGTGGGGGGTGAGGTTGAGGGTGGTGGGGGGTGATGGTGGTGGGGGGTGAGGCTGAGGGTGGGGGGGTGAAGCTGAGGGTGGTGGGGGGTGAGGTTGAGGGTGGTGGGGGGTGATGGTGGTGGGGGGTGAGGCTGAGGGTGGTGATGGTGGTGGGGGGTTATGGTGGTGGGGGGTGAGGTTGAGGGTGGTGGGGGTGATGCTGTGGGTGAGGCTGAGTGTGGTGGGGGTGATGGGGAGGGAGAGCCTACCTTTCCCTGGTGGTCCAGTGGGCTCCCTGGTGGTCCGGTGGCCACTGCTTCCGGTTTGCAGCTCCGCATAGCTGCAGACCATGTAATCTCGCGAGATTTCAGAGCGTTGCCACGGTAACCCGCGGCAACGCTCTGATTGGCCAATTCTCGCGAGTCACATGGTCTGCAGCTCTGCACACTGCGGAGCTGCAGACCAGTGTCTGCGATGGTGGCCGGGCAGCCAGGAGGGGCCTCGCACCCGGCGGCATACCGGGCAAGCCGCCGGGCCCCCTCCTGGTGTCAGGTCCTCGGTCACTGACCGAGGACCTGACACACTCTGCTCACAGGTGGTTTAGGCGGCCGCGAGGCCCCCGCCAGCGCGAGGCCTTAGGCGGCCGCCTAAACCGCCTAATTAGAGAGCCGCCTCTGCAATCTTTGCTGTTGCTGGTTTGTAAGAGTTTTTCTTCATAACACATTTTATGTTAACCATACAATACACTGTGAAATACATGATTTATACTGGGGGAAAAACTTCAATAAAATAAATAGGAAAAATAGCTTAAAGGACCACTATAGGCACCCAGACCACTTAAGCTCAATGAAGTGGTCTGGGTGCCAGGTCCCTCTAGTTTTAACCCTGCAGCTAAAAACATAGCAGTTTCAGAGAGCAATTGATTGTCTCTTGAGTTTAGCTTGGAGATAAACAACCAATTTGTAAAAAGACCTATTGTCTGCTTGATATCCAGGGGTGTGTAACAAGGTTAATTTATAACAGAAATCTGCACTTTCTGTTAAATGATAAAAGATGACACCCTCTTCACACATAAAGATCTTCACACATAAAGCAAGCTGTAGTGCTTTTGGGGTCTGAAGTGTCCCTTTAAGTCTGTTTTTCTGCTTACTTTTCTATTAGTACATAGCCTGAATATTGACCAACATGCTGAACCAATTTTAAATAAAGTCAATTAACTTTTTTCAACTTCAAAAGCCTATGTAGAATCAGTTTAGTAGATAGACGTGTTAAACTACCACAGTTGTAGTGCAGTTTGTTGGAAAAAGAATTTAAAAAAGGCAGTTTATAATAGCATAGATATTAAAATAGCAAGCACATTTTCTAGCTTTTATGTCCAGCTCAGTATAGTGAGTGTTATTTCACCTGCATTTTACTTTTTACATAGACAAAAATACTCTGTCCAAAAAGCGTATTAAATTGCAAAGAGCTACTGCAACCAATTATGTCTGTCATTTCTCTGCACTGAAATCTCGTCTGGCAGCTAGGTTGTGTAATAGCAAGAAAGATGTTTTCAGACTCATTTTAGAATAATTCTTCTGTTAGATACTTTGCTTTATTCAGCTTCACCTATAATATAATTTGGAACGTTAACAGTCTAAATAATGCAGGAGGCTTCCAAATATCTTCTTCTGGGGCACAAATGTCATAATTTGCATTATGCTATGCTTTAGATTGCTTTAAGAATAATATATATTTTTAACATATTTTCGAAGGAAACCCGTTCTCATGTACAATATTTCTGGATTTTATTGCTAGGTCCTAATGCACTTTTGGATAGTTATATTTTATTTAAGAAAAAAGTAGAATTGATTTTTAAAGTAAAAATTGTGGGCATTTTATAGGCAGCCAGGGTTTCAAAAATTATGTATATACATACACATACACGTTAACATGTTCATTCAGCATTAACTATGATTACAGTGGTCTCAATAAAATGGTGTGTCCCACACTTTAAGATTCATTCTGGAATAACTGGTTTTAAATCTCCTAAATAATGAGACACATGGAAGACGATGAACGCAAAAAAGTTTGATGCAAATCACAAAGCCTATACATAACAAATAAATGAAATGATCGATGCTAAGAACTCTTGTTAACTCCTTTTTGGTGTAGGGAGGGAATACGTGATTAAATATGGCTTTTTTTGCAAGTGGCAGAGGACCAGCATAGAATTGGCAGATGAGCCTTATTTTTAATTTCTTTTTAAATTGTAATGGAGTATTTTTTTTTAAATGCATGTCTTCAAAAGGACACAAATACAGATATAAGATATTTATAGTATTGATAAAAAGTAAAACGAGATTCATGATATGGCCCATTTTAAGAATATTGATATGAATAGATTACAAAATATGAGATTCAAAGGGTTCTTCTCACCTATAAAATTGTACTGAAAGCAATGCTCGGGACACTTCAATTTGGTTGTTGTATTAGGTAGATATATACAAAAATAGGGATACAGCTGTAGTCTATAACAGAAAAAATAAACAATACATAGTGAAGTACAGTAATATAAATGTATAGCACAGCAGTTATGCACTCACAAGATATAAATTCAAGAAGCACCTCAAGTCCCTCCATGGGGCTACCGTAGTCCTCTCTCCACACTGGGTAAGGATGGATACTCAGCAGGTACAGAAACTTAGCGGAGTCAGGCATCAGGTTAAAAAGTAATATCTTTTATTAGGCTTAAAATGCCTGATATAAAAGTAATGAGTAAAAGTACAAAAATAAACAAAGGTATAAAATATATCTAACATGTTTCGTCCACTTAAAATGGACTTCCTCAGAGATATAATATAATTGAACAGCATAATTATTATTTTCTTAAGGGGGGTATCTACTAAATTGTTAGACAAAAAGGCAGTTGAGTGTACATTTAAATCAATACTCAAGCTTATTTTAAAGTTTTAAATATACCTTTCTGGTTAATTGAATTTTGGCAACCTGAACTATATAAAATAGTTTATTCATTTAGTATTTTAGTACTTTGTGAGATTAAGTATTCATTCAAATTAATGCTTCACGTTTGGCAATGTCTCATTTCCAACCAATATACATGATATAAAGTATGTGATGAAGTCCCAGATGACTAACGCTTAAAACAAGTAATAGTGTGCAGGGTAAGAATAGCTGTGTCTGCATAAGGGCCAGCAAGGTGCCTTAAAATCTTATTCAGAGGGAATTACTAAAGTATGGTTTAGTTAGGGACATAGAAACATAGAATGTGACGCAGATAAGAACCATTCAGCCCACCTAGTCTGCCCAATTTTTAAAATACTTTCATTAGTCCCTGGCCTTATCTTATAGTGAGGATAGTCTTATGCTTATCCCACGCATGCTTAAACTCCTTTACTGTGTTAACCTCTACCACTTCAGGTGGAAGGCTATTCCATGCATCTACTACCTTCTCAGTAAAGTAATACTTCCTGATATTATTTTTAAACCTTTGCCCCTCTAATTTAAGACTATGTCCTCTTGTTGTGGTAGTTTTTCTTCTTTTAAATATAGTCTCCTAATTAACCGTGTTGATTCCCTTTATGTATTTAAATGTTTCTGTCATATCCCCCCTGTCTCGTCTTTCTGCCAAGCTATACATGTTAAGTTCATTTAACCTTTCCTTGTATATTTTATCCTGCAATCCATGAACCAGTTTAGTAGCCCTTCTCTGAACTCTCTCTAAAGTATCAATATCCTTCTGGAGATACAGTCTCCAGTACTGCATACAATACTCCAAGTGAGGTCTCACCAGTGTTCTGTACAATGGCATGAGCACTTCCCTCTTTCTACTGCTAATACCTCTCCCTATACAACCAAGCATTCTGCTCAATTATATTGTCTGCCTACCTTTAAGTCATCAGAAATAATCACCCCTAAATACCTTTCCTCAGATGTTGCGGTTAGGACTCTATCAAATATTCTGTGGGTTTTTACGTCCAAGATGCATTATCTTGCACTTATCCACATTAAATGTTAGCTGCCACAACTCTGACCATTTTTCTAGTTTGACATCATCATGGTTAAGATCTAAAGTTGATCCAACAAATTAACTAATAGACCAGGGGAGAAATGTAACATTGATAATGTAAAGTATGCTTAAACTAGTGTCTCTGTCACATTCCTGCCATATTAAAATTTTAGCTAGTTGTCACACCCTTCTGATATATCATGAGTTCTGTATATGATCACAGGTAAAAGGGACATGATATTCCACATTCTAGTGCTTATGAAAAATTGGAAAGACAGTTAAATTATAATGTTTACAAACAGGGAATAAAAATAAATGTTAAGATATATTAATTAAAATGCCAGTTTTGTATATTCTTGAATTTGTGGAAAATGAACTAAATGTTTGGTTTATTTATCCATGGAAAAAAATTAATGAGATTGACTGTTGCATTTTTACTAGTGAACATAGTAGAATATAAGTTAATCAAAATTATTTTCAGAAAATTATGAGCAAGTATATTTATTTATTTATTTGTTGTTTATTTCAAACTACACATTGCCTCATGTGCTTTTGGGACCTACAAATGGATATGCAATATACTTAGACATACAGTGTTATTCACTATAATGAAAATTGTAGGGAATTCAAAGTAAATGTAAAATGTAAGTCCTAAATAGAGATGTCCCGAACAGTTCGCCGGGAACTATTCGCCAGCGAACATAACTTGTTCGCGGTCGCCGCAGCGGGCGAACATATGCGATGTTCGGTCCGCCCCCTATTTGTCATCATTGAGTAAACTTTGACCTTGTACCTCACAGTCAGCAGACACATTCCAGCCAATCAGCAGCAGACCCTCCCTCCCAGACCTTCCCACCTCCATGACGAATAGGGGGCGGACAGAACATCGCATATGTTCGCCCGCCGCGGTGATCGCAAACAAGCTATGTTCGCCGGCGAACAGTTCCCGGCGAACTGTTCGGGACATCTCTAGTCCTAAATAATCAAAGTAGAAAACTTCAGGTATGCTTCCAGTTCAGCTACTTTGACTGTGCCTAAATTTTAAATAATTTTGAATTCTCATGAATAGCCCTGAGAGATTTAACAATCACGCAAAGAATTGTCTCAAACATGACAGTCCATTTGTCTTTAATTTAATAATTATAGGTTTTATTTCTTATATGAAACTTAAAGTGAATCTGTCATGACTGATATAGATTTGCAGTGTTCTAACAATCTGGCTTAACTTATGTTATAGAATTATGTATATCTTCCCTAAGTACTATAAAAAGCTTATTATATCAACACAACAACAATAATAAGTGGAAGAAAGGTGCTTATGAATATATAGCACCAAAATCTTAAATTGCACCCTATACCTAACTGGAAGCCAATGTGGAGACTGACAGAGCGGGAAGGCATGGGAGGTGTGGGCGGACAGGAAAATGAGCCTCTCCACCGCATTCATTATAGATTGCAGCGGTGCAATCTGGGAACACATAAGACCATTGAGAAGGGGATTGCAGTAGTCAAGGCGTAAAAGAACAATGGCATGGATCAGCACCTTAGCTGTGTCTGGTGTTAAATAAGGGCAGATGTGAGCTATGTTTTTTTTAAATTGAAGCGGCAGGATTTGGCGATCGACTAGACATGAGGGGTGAAGGAGAGGTCGGAGTCAAAGAGAACACCTAGGCAGCAAGCTTGCAAGGTAGAGGTGGTGATGGCGCCGTTGACTCAGAAGGAGACAGACAAATATACGAACATGCTAAAACAACTGTAGCAACCAGTCCAGAATGCAAGCAATTATTTATTTTACTCACAACCCAAATGTTGGTGCACAAAAAAGTAAATAAGAACTTAGAATACTTCTATACTAATTTTCTTGTAAGTGTCTAGGTCTGCATCTGTGGAACAAAATCTAGAAAAAAAATCTAGTGCAGAACATTCATAAATTACAATAAATGCACTCAAGTATTGATAAACAGTATCACACTTCAAATATTGAGTGGATTAAGTAACGCTCTCACTTTTACTCTACAGGCACAGTGTGATGGATCCAATAGACAGAAGCAGGGCCAGCGCGTCCATAAGGCGGCACAGGCGGTCGTCTTAGGGTGCTAGATTAGAGTAACCGGCAGAAGGTGAGTGCACATCGCTCTCTTCTACCAGTCACTCAGTGTACCGTGGCTGAGTGGAGTGGACCTTGGTACAGGAGCTCAGTTTCCTGTACCTGACTGGGCAGACAGGAAGTGCTCACTGAGAGAGCACTTCCTTTCAGTTCGGCGGGGTACAGAAAACGGAATGTGGCCACGCTACAAGAGACTTAGGAGGCACACCAGGGAAGGAGCAGAGCAGGCCACTAAGTGGGGGAGGGAGGGAAGCAGACCAGGCATGGGGAGACACAGGGGAACTAAGGGACAGTGGGGGGGTGAAGAATCAATTAGGAACAGAGGATGGGGCGACCACTAAAAGAGAGGGAGGGAACAGGAATATTAGGGGGGCACTAAGGTACAAAGAAGAGAAAAGGAACACTGGGCTGGGGGAGGGGCACTAAAAGAGAAGGAAGGGAGGGGAAAGGAACACTATGAAGGGGTGGGGGTGGGAGGAACATTAAGGGGGGTGGGGGGCACTAAGAGACAGGTAAGGGGGTAAGAGGAACATTAAAGGACAGGGGAAGGAAGGGGAAAAAAAACACTAATGGGGAGGGGAGAAGAACACAAAGAGAGGGAGGGTACTAAGACAGGTAAGTGGGAGAGGAACACTAAGGGACAGGGGAGGCAGGCAGAGGAACACTAGGAGACAGGGGAGGGAGGCGAGAAAAACACTAAGGGACAGGGAAGGAAGGGAAGAGGTACACTAAGGGAGAAGGGAGGTGAGAGGAATGCTAAGGGACAGGGGAGGTAATGGAGAGAAACAATAAGGGATAGGGGAGGGAGGGGAGAGGTATGCTAAAGGACATGTTGTGGAGATGAACACTGAGGGACAGGGAAGATGACCACTAATGGACAGGAAAGGGAGGTGAGAAGTCCATTAAGGGACAGGAAGGGGAGAGGGACACTAAGGGACAGGAAGGGGAGAGGACCACTAAGGGACATGGAGGGGAGAGTGGCAAACAGTGAGGACTGAATGGAGAGAAAGACCCACAGAGGGACATGAGGTGGGAGAAAGACACACAGATGGGTCTGGGGGTGAGAAAGATGCACAGAGGGGCTGGGGATAAAAATGACACACAGAAGGGCCTGGAGGTGTAAATACAAAGAGGCTGGGGGGTGAAAGAGATACAGAGGATCTGTAGAAGAGGAACAAGAAACACAGATGGGCTGGGGAGGGGGATAGATGGGCTGGGGTGAAAGAGAACCACACAAAGGAGCTGGAAAGAATAAAAGACTTAAAGATGCTGGGAGAGAAGGAGACACACAAAGGGGCTGGGGGATTAAGACACACAAAGGGGTTTGAAAGAGATACACAAGGGAGATGTAAGACACACAATGGGGAAAAATACAGGATAAGATACAGTAAAGGGGGTAAGACATTTTAAAAAGGGGGATAAGAAACAAAAGGCAGGATAAGAGGCACACAGGTGAAGATGCTTTATGGGGGAGGGGTGCCAAAATCATCTTTGCTTGTGTACCCAAAAATCCTTGCACCAGCCCTAGACAGAAGTCTAAGTATTCAGACTGGAGACATGGGATGCCAATATTTACATTAAACGTTTATTGAAAATACAAACAATTTAAAATTATGAACAAATTAATAAGAGGTTTGCAGGTACTCCTAATCGCTCACCGCCACTTCTAATCGATTCCTTCAGCTTGAACTAAGCCACAACTCCTCATGGCAGTTCCATGTCTGTCTCCTATGCAGACTAGGTTTGCTTCGCACCCAGAGTTTAATAATTTTAAGTTCTTTTCAATAAAAGTTTAATGTGAAGATTAGTGATCTGTGTCTCTGTTCTGGATACCTACACTTATGTCTACTGAATCCATTGCGTACAAGGAGCATGATCCCTCATGTGCCTGAAGAGTAAGAGTGGCACTTACTTTCAAAATTGCCACTTTTATAGATTATCCTTGTTATACCCTCCCTGGCTTCTCATAGTTTTTCATTTGAGCAATGGAGTGTCCATTTAAAATGGCAGAGTATTTAAAAACATATTCTCCTCCTAGCTGGCAAATTGGGCATAATGGATGTGCTGGTTTTGCTATCCTCATCCTGAGACTAAATGCTAAAATTAGTGATGGTACTTATGGTGGTAGTGGTGGAGGTATCAGGATGCTATGGAGGTCATGGAACTACTGCTGATGGTGGGTGTTTCTCTTATTCTTAAAAAACATTTTAGATATGAATGATTGTGTATTGTATACACTAAAAACTTTATTCACCAAAAATATTTACTACTGTAACATGTTCGAATTTAACACTAATATTATCATTTGCATTTATGTAACATCAACATATTCCACAACACTTCTTTAATTATTTAAAGAGGATATCTGAAAAAGCCCTACTCAAATGAGCTTATAGCCTATGAGAATTTGCTGTAGGCCCAAGGCATGGCACGCTCACAAGGTGCCTTTATATGTGGTGTGACGAAACTGCATGATGCCTGTAGCAGAGCCCCATTCATTCATTTGTTTCCATTTTGAATTACTGTGTTTCCCCTAGCTTTTCAAATGTTATGCCTTCTTTCCCGTTCAGGAGCGTTCATACGAACGGAACTCAATCGTCTCCCGAACAGGGACCACCCCGGTGCCCATTAGAACCTTCCCACCAATTAATCAGAACATTTGCACTTGCAACATAAGTGTGAAACCGCAAGGGAAGTAATTAATGAGTGCTCTCCTGGGTGGCCGCCATTTCGTATAGGCGAACACCAACCAGGAGGAGCATTTGTACCCCGATAGGAGACGCTTTCCTTGCAGGTTTCAGCATAGGAACCTCGCAAACAGAGATTGGTCAGGGAACGTGCCACTGTGGGGGCTTCTGTGGTTGGCGGGGACACTTTTGGGGCACTAGCTAGTTTGGTGGGCTTTTCTGTGCCTGGGAGACAAATGACCTCTTTTTCGTGCACTTGGCTCCCAGGCACAGAGACTCCTGGGATGAAGACTGTCGTTTTGCATGGGAGACCCCCCGCCTTTGTGGAAGGCTTTCCATACCTGGAAGACAAAGGGACAGCGACCTATTTCCCCACCTTTGGCTCACAGATGTGGAGGATCCTGGGATATGACCCAAAGGAAAGTTTGTGTAAATGACACTGACAGTGCTACTGACAGGGTCTAGGCACAGTAGTAACCTAACCAATCTCACATTAGGATCAATAAACAATTTAAAGCATGTGTAAATGGTACTGCAATAACCAGTCTCACACTAAGATGATCAATAACCCTACCTCCCACTCAAAGTTAGTTTCAGTGGCACTGGCAGTAGCTCGGCAGGCACAGCAGTAACCTAAGAATAAGGAGTCTCACACTAGGATGATCAATGACCCTAGGCTGCCACTCTCACAGAGGAATAGCAATCTTATTACATACAATATGACTGCTTATCCACAATCGCTGCAGTCAGAGTGCCTGAAACAGTACTGCTCTGACACTTGATCTGTGCCTAAAATTGAAGATTATGCTAGCTGTCATTACTAAAATTAAGATTATAAGTACACTAACGCTAGCATAATCTTCAATTTTACCACATGACAGGAGGTTTCCTATTTTGCATTTTTAACGCTGATGCAGGAAAGATGAGGCTGCTCCCGAGCTTGGGCGGAAGTGAAACGTCCGAAAGGTAGATTCACATGACCAGTCCGCGGAATGTAGGATATCCGCCATCGAAGCACCCACCAAGAAAGCCGAAGAAGCCGAAGAAGCCGCTGCCCCGCGAACGGAGTGGGCTCCGAAGACCTCTTCCACTCCCGCCAGTGATAGAATCCATCTTATCCACCTTGCGAGGGTAGTAACCGAGACTGGCACGTGTGGTCTAACGACACTAAGAGCTGTCTCGAAGAGGAGACCCAGAGTGGAGACCTCCACATACTGACGTAGGGTAGAAACCACGCAGAGCTGTGGATCAGAAGGGAAGAACGGGTAGAAGATCGACGTAGAGTCCAATTTCGTCCGACGCGAGACTCGAAAGGTAACTCCCTCTGGGGAGACCGAAAAGGCGTCGATGTTGAATGCTCGGATGTCCGATACCCGGCGGAACGAGACTAGGCAGAGCAGGAGCATCATTTTAGCTGAGAGCTGTCGGAGGGAGAGTCTGCCATTGTCCGGCCAGTCCCTCAGGAATCGTAGGACCACTTCGACGTCCCATAAGTGAGAGTATTTGGGTTTTGGGGGCCTCTGTAATCGAAAGCCCCTCAGAAGTCTGCAGACCAGATGGGGGTCTTTCCCTATGGGGATCCCCATGACCAGGACGTGGGCCGCCGAAATCGCGGAGCGCACAACGTTTAGAGAGCGGTAAGAATAAGCCGCGGAAAAAAGAAAGGAAAGAAAATTCAAGATGGCCGTTACAGGGGCAGTAAAGGGATCAATGTTCCATTCACTGCACCAAGAGGATAGGTAGCATTGCCTGGTTCCTGGAGCCCATGAATCCCATATCAGATCTCTAGCTGCCTGCGATAACTCGCTGGTTTGCTAGGCACCCCTGAAAGAGTCCAAGCCACCAAGGTGAGACGGTCTTCCAGGATTAGAGAATGAGGGTTGCCTTTCGGGTCCGTGAGGAGCGTTGGATAGGATGGTATGAGAAGGGGATCCATGGAGGACGATGCTAGGAGGTCCGGGAACCAGGGTTGGCCCCGCCATAGGGGAGCGATGAGGAGCAGAGACCCACATTGGGTCTTCAGGTACTGAATCGTCCTCGCTATCATGGCGAACGGGGGAAAGGCATATGCTCCACTGGTTGGCCATAGTTGGAGGAATGCGTCCAATGCCCTGCTCTCCGGGTCCGGGAGCCAGCTGAAGTAGTTGGTTGTCTGTTTGTTGTTGCGTGATGCAAACAGATCCAGGTGAAAGGGACCTCTCCTGTTCGAGAGGCGCTGGAAGATCTGTGGGTCCAGTCTCCAGTCGCTACTGTCTCGCCAGTGGCGCGAGAAACAGTCCGCAGTCAGGTTTGTTTCTCCCGGGAGATATTCTGCTATGAGGGAGATTTTGTGTGGCAGGCAGAAGTCGAAGATTCTTTTCGTTATCTCTGAGAGGAGTCAGGATTGGGCACCTCCCAAGAGGTTGATGTAGCGGACCGCAGAGACGTTGTCCATCCGGAGGAGAATGCAGCAGTTTGTCCTGTCTCTTTCCAGGCTGCGGATCGCGAACGACCCCGCCAGGAGTTCCAGACAATTTATGTGAAGGTCGAGGTCCTGGGAAGTCCAGGAGCCACCTGTCGACCTGCCTTTGCAAATGGCGCCCCAGCCCCAGATGCTGGCGTCCGATTCCAGGACTGTGTTGGGTGTTCTCCTGAAGATGGCCTGGCCGTTCCATGCCTCCATGCTGTCCAACCACCATCTGAGTTTCTGTTTGACCTCCTCCGTTACTGGGGTGGTTTGGTCGTAGGAAGGATTTTGGCGAAGGAAGGACGTCTTCAAGCGTTGCATCGCCCTGTAGTGGAGCGGCCACCGGAAGATTGCATGGATGGAAGCGGATATTAGGCCTACTATCCGCGGCCAGTTGCGGAGTGGAATGGAGTAGCAGCGAATGACCCTGCGTAGTTGTTTTCTGATGGCCGTGATCATCGAAGCTGGCAGTCGCAGTGTGCTGGACGTGGAGTCTATCTCAAAGCCCAAGAATTGTATGGTCTGGGCTGGAGATATCGCCGACTTCTGGTAGTTCACCACAAATCCTAGGCACGTCAGGAATCGTATGGTATATCGTGTGTGTTGAGTCAGTCTGGACTTGTCTGAGCAAAACAGAAGCAGGTCGTCCAGGTAGATAATGCATCGAATGCCTTGTGTTCGTAGATGTGCAACTACTGGCTTCAGCAGCTTGGTGAAGCACCATGGTGCTGAGCTGAGGCCGAATGGAAGGCATGTGAACTGCCATGGTAGGCCGTGCCACTGAAACCTGAGGAATTGTCGGCAGGAGACGTGGACGGGTACTGACAAGTATGCGTCCTTGAGGTCCAATCTTGTGAACCAGTCCCCGTCTTGAAGGAGGTCTCTTAGAAGGTGGATGCCTTCCATCTTGAAATGCCTGTACATTACGTATGCGTTGAGCCTCCTCAGATTTATGATGGGTCGGAAATCTCCTGATTTCTTTTTCACCAGAAAAATATTACTGAAGAAACCCTCTTCGTTGGGAGCGGATTCGATCACTCCTTTCGTCAGGAGTTCTTGCAGTTCACCATTGATGAGTTGGCGATCTTCCGTAGAGCACTGTATAGGGTGCGGGGGAGTAGTCTGGCGTGGGAGGCCGATGAAATCGATGATGTAGCCTTGCACCGTCTGGCGGATCCATGCGTCCGCGGAGATGGTGGTCCAGTTCTGAAAATATAGAGCGATACGACCTGCAGTACGTGGGGAAAATGGTACAGGAGTCAAAGGTCTGCTTACCTGTGGGGAAGCGTGCTCTGCCACGACCACGTGGTCCTCTGCCTCGGTCGGCTCCTCTAGTGTAGGAGAAGGGTTGTCTGAAGCCCACTTCCGGGTAGAAGGGCTGAGGTCTGTGGGAACGGGGGCCTGATGGCCAGATGTGGCTGGCTGCACGGCCCCTATGGCGGCCAGCCCGTCCAAAAACACCCAGAGTGGGGTGGCCCCTGAAGACCCGTTTTATCGAAGACTGAGCCTTATTAAGGGACATGAATATATTAACATGTTTAAAATAACCACCACACATAGAATTATGTGAAGTGGGAGATTGCTCATTCAATGATCTATACCCCTTTGGTAATGGTATTTGTGGGGAAGAGGATAGCGTAAGTTTTAAAACAAAAAACTTTTTATGTTTTATATGGTAGAAGACGTGGGTATTCAACCTTTAATAAGACAACATTGTATTAATCACAGTAACAAAGTGCTTAAGGGTCAGTAAAAAACACTGGTCCCTCATTATTATGCACCTAGTATATTAGACTTTAGCAACATATAGTGGCCCAAAGGCTGGCCAGCAGGGCTAGTGGCTAGAGTGTGTAGGGATAATAAATAAACCCAGGTAGATAAAGTACCCCTGGAAGGGGAGCAAAGTGGTCACTGAAGTGGGCTGCAAATACTGATGTGAGAAGGCGGACAAAACAAATGGCCAGTTCTGACAGTGTATATATGCCCCACAGAGCATGAAAAAATAGCTTGCTGTCAAGTGGACCTGAAGGGCATGTCCATCCCTCACCCTCAGTAGCCCTACGGTAACTAACTGTCTCCCTTAAAGCCAGGGGACTATAGAACACTACCTGCTGCTTCAAGGCAGCCTCAAAGTTATCCCTGATACTAAGCCCCACTCGCCCAGATGCTTAAAAAAGTCATGAGATGAGCTGCAGAGAATAATAAAATTGAATCACACCGGAGTGTATCGGCGTTCTGTAATGCTCACTGGTCAAAGCTCATGCCGTTACAGAGTGCTTGAGGATCAGTAGGAAACAATGGTCCCTGATGATTATGCACCTAGTATATTAGGCTTTAGCAACGTATAGTGGCCCGAAGGCTGGCCAGCAGGGCTAGTGGCTAGAGTATATAGGGATAAAAAGTAAACCCAGGTAGGTAAGGTACCCCTGGAAGGGGAGCAAAGTAGTCACTAAAGTGGGCTGCAAGTACTGATATGAGAAGGCAGACAAAACGAATGGCCAATTCAGACAGTGTATGTATGCCCCACAGAGCATGAAATACTAGCTTGCTGTCAAGTGGACCTGAAGGTCATGTCCTTCCCTCACCCTCAGTAGCCCTACGGTAACTAACTGTCTCCCTTAAAACCAGGGGACTATAGAACACTACCTGCTGCTTCAAGGCAGCCTCAAAGTTATCCCTAATATTAAGCCCCACTCGCCCAGATGCTTTTAAAGAGCCATGTGATGAGCTGCAGAAGTGCTAGAGCCGGAGCAAACAAAAGTACGGGGGGGGGGGGGAGAAAACAAACGAGGAGAAAAATAACAAATAAAAAATAATAATTAAATTAAACAGGAATGCATTGGCATTCTGTAATGCTCGACGCGCGTTTCGGCGTAACAACGCCTTTGTCAAGAGCTGGGGAGGTCTGCCTACCTGTCCGTGTATAAAGGATGACTAAGCCCGCCTGTGGGAACCCGCCCGCCAATTGTCGATGTCGGCACCGCCCACGACACTACGTCATGTTCCCACCATCCGGAAATCAATCGCGGTCCAATGGGGAAACGAGGGGAGGAGTCAACGTAATCTGTCCCACGTGGGGGACGGGCTGACAGTCAGTTGTCAGTCTCTCGTATTAGACCCGCCCCTCCCAATAGCGTCATCATTTCCGATCCCCGTCATATATTGTGAGGTAAGGTTAAAAGACTACAGTCATCTCTAGAGTGGGATCATACAGTACATATAAGTCTGTGAACCCTATTTGGATGTGTATTTTGGCTGCTAGAGTCCCAAATAGGTGTATAGTTCCCAAATATCCTCTTGACTAATTGTGTCTTTCGGAAGGTGGGCATAAGTTACAATCCCACCAGATACTGACAGCCGTGAGTGGTGGCAATAGGGGATAGTGGCATAGGCTACTTGTAAGCCATGTACTGTGCAGCCCCCCGAGTTTATCGGTTACATGGGGATGTACTCAGATGGCTGGTAGTGCATTCTGTCAGAGAGGGGGGAGGAGCGTGTATGGTCCACCCTATCTCCCCTAAAATTATGGGGTTAGGTAGCGAGGCAGCATATGTTGGTAAAGGTCTATGGGGGTGGGAGGGGGGGGGAAAACTGGGTATGAGTTCCTATATGGGTCTAAAGGACGGCGGGATTGACAACATTGAAACAACTAACTTCACCTCCCTTCCCAATGAAAACCTATCCCGTCTAGAACAGAAGGCTTTAAAATATCTTAGAGATAACGACACTATTGTCATTAAGCAGGCAGACAAGGGGGGGAACGTGGTCCTGATGGATAAACCTGACTATGAGAAAATGGTACTTACGGTCCTTAATGATAGGGACACCTATACGGTCCTCCACTCTGACCCGACCAATGCTTTCCTCAAGAGCTATAAAGAGATTCTGGATGGGGGGCGCAGTGAAGGTTTGCTGTCTAACGAGGAATTTAGTTTTATCCTTAACCCTTGCCCTAAGACAGCAACCTTCTACTGCCTCCCCAAAATCCACAAGTCTCTCCAGAGCCCACCCGGTCGCCCAATAGTTTCAGGGATTGATAACCTTACACAAAACGGGAGCCTCTACATTGACCATATCCTAAGGCCATTCGTAGAGGGTCTCCCGTCCTATATCAGGGACACTAAGCAGGCCCTACACCTCCTCGCTGACTTGCAGATCTTACCCACGTCCAAACTCTCCAGCCTCGACGTTGAGGCACTGTACTCATCCATCCCACATCAAAGAGGTTTGGAACATAGCAGACATTTTCTAAACAAAAGGGGTATTGAACACCAGGCACATACAGATTTCACTGTTAATCTCCTTGAATTCATCCTAAAACATAATTTTTTCCTGTTCAATAAGAAGTTCTACCACCAGGTGAGAGGTACGGCGATGGGCACGGCTTGTGCCCCATCTTACGCCAACCTCCACCTGGGGTGGTGGGAGGAACAGATTAGGACCAACAGTACATTATCACCTTTCATGTCCAAAATTACATCATGGTACAGGTACATTGATGATGTCCTGATTATCTGGCAAGGTGACTTGGATGAATTCAACCAATTTGTGGCACTCCTCAATACCAACGAGGACAACCTTAGATTTACTTCCGAATTTGGGGGCTGCTCCCTGAATTTCTTAGACCTGTCAATCTCGATTTGTGGGGATGGCTCCATTAAAACAACCCTTTTCCGGAAACCATCCGCATCTAATTCCCTTCTCAAATGGGATAGTCACCACCCGAGGTCCCTTAAACAGGGCATTCCAACAGGCCAATACCTAAGACTCCGACGGAACTGCTCAGACACAGGGGACTTCCAATTCAAAGCCAAAGCCTTACGGCAACAATTTAAGGAAAAGGGCTACCCCAACAAGTGCTTAAAAAGAGCCTATAAAAGAGCCCTTCTGACAGACAGGGTCGAACTCCTGTCAGACTCGCCCATTGCCAACCGAAATACAAACAAAATCATTAGGATGATCGGCACATTTGACACTGGATGGAACGTTATCAACGGGTCCCTCCAGAAATTCTGGCCCATCCTTTTGAAGGATCCTCACTTGAAAGAAGTACTAAGTCCACGTGTCACCATCACTGCCAGACGGGGCAAAAATCTTCGGGACATGCTATCCCCCAGTCACTACACTGACAAACAGAACTCCCAGTTGTCATGGCTGGGGCGACAGATCCCAGTGGGCACCTTCCAATGCGGAAGATGTGTAGCGTGCAAATTTATCCTAAGGGACTCTAAGAAAGTTTGGGACAGTGAGAAAAAGCAATCTTTTCAGATTGCACATTTCTTCAACTGCAATTCAGCAGGGGTAGTATATCTCCTCATGTGTAGCTGCAAGTTGATGTACGTGGGTAAGACTTTCAGGCCCTTTAAGGAACGTATTAAAGAGCACGCGCGATGCACCAAGAATCGGGTGGAAACTCCGATCTCGAGACATCTTAAGGAGCATCACGATGGCTCATCCAAAAACATACGGTTCTGTGGCCTCGAGCTAGTTAAACGTGAGCCGAGACGGGGCGACTTTGACAAGTCTTTGCGCCAAAGAGAATGCAGGTGGATTTATAAGCTCAATACCCTGCATCCAAAATGCTTGAACGAAGGGTTCTCTTTCGCCCCTTACATTTGAAATATATTTGAAATACCATTGGGTAGTCCTCATTCATGAGATATGTCCATTTTTACATTTATTTATTATTACTTCTTTATACACTAGACCCCTTCTCATCCAAGTGGCTAGTGCCCCTCCCTATTTAGAGGGTTCACACCAACGTATTTTTTCCTCTTTCTTGTCTTTTTACTATTCTTTTAAGGCCACTCTTTTTGGTGTTTTCTGCACAAATTGTGATGAATATAAGGTATTTATGGAATTCATTGTGGATTCATCCTTTTCCACCCCCCCCCCCTCCTTTTTTTTTTTTTTGACTCTACCCCCCCCCCCCCCTCCCCGTTTTTTAGTAGTTTCTCTGCCTAATTTAAACCTACTGACTTACCTAATGCCCCACTGGGAACCGAATGAATTTCTTGCCCGCCGTCCTTTAGACCCATATAGGAACTCATACCCAGTTTCCCCCCCCCCCCTCCCACCCCCATAGACCTTTACCAACATATGCTGCCTCGCTACCTAACCCCATAATTTTAGGGGAGATAGGGTGGACCATACACGCTCCTCCCCCCTCTCTGACAGAATGCACTACCAGCCATCTGAGTACATCCCCATGTAACCGATAAACTCGGGGGGCTGCACAGTACATGGCTTACAAGTAGCCTATGCCACTATCCCCTATTGCCACCACTCACGGCTGTCAGTATCTGGTGGGATTGTAACTTATGCCCACCTTCCGAAAGACACAATTAGTCAAGAGGATATTTGGGAACTATACACCTATTTGGGACTCTAGCAGCCAAAATACACATCCAAATAGGGTTCACAGACTTATATGTACTGTATGATCCCACTCTAGAGATGACTGTAGTCTTTTAACCTTACCTCACAATATATGACGGGGATCGGAAATGATGACGCTATTGGGAGGGGCGGGTCTAATACGAGAGACTGACAACTGACTGTCAGCCCGTCCCCCACGTGGGACAGATTACGTTGACTCCTCCCCTCGTTTCCCCATTGGACCGCGATTGATTTCCGGATGGTGGGAACATGACGTAGTGTCGTGGGCGGTGCCGACATCGACAATTGGCGGGCGGGTTCCCACAGGCGGGCTTAGTCATCCTTTATACACGGACAGGTAGGCAGACCTCCCCAGCTCTTGACAAAGGCGTTGTTACGCCGAAACGCGCGTCGAGCATTACAGAATGCCGATGCATTCCTGTTTAATTTAATTATTATTTTTTATTTGTTATTTTTCTCCTCGTTTGTTTTCTCCCCCCCCCCCCCCGTTCTTTTGTTTGCTCCGGCTCTAGCACTTCTGCAGCTCATCACATGGCTCTTTAAAAGCATCTGGGCGAGTGGGGCTTAATATTAGGGATAACTTTGAGGCTGCCTTGAAGCAGCAGGTAGTGTTCTATAGTCCCCTGGTTTTAAGGGAGACAGTTAGTTACCGTAGGGCTACTGAGGGTGAGGGAAGGACATGACCTTCAGGTCCACTTGACAGCAAGCTAGTATTTCATGCTCTGTGGGGCATACATACACTGTCTGAATTGGCCATTCGTTTTGTCTGCCTTCTCATATCAGTACTTGCAGCCCACTTTAGTGACTACTTTGCTCCCCTTCCAGGGGTACCTTACCTACCTGGGTTTACTTTTTATCCCTATATACTCTAGCCACTAGCCCTGCTGGCCAGCCTTCGGGCCACTATACGTTGCTAAAGCCTAATATACTAGGTGCATAATCATCAGGGACCATTGTTTCCTACTGATCCTCAAGCACTCTGTAACGGCATGAGCTTTGACCAGTGAGCATTACAGAACGCCGATACACTCCGGTGTGATTCAATTTTATTATTCTCTGCAGCTCATCTCATGACTTTTTTAAGCATCTGGGCGAGTGGGGCTTAGTATCAGGGATAACTTTGAGGCTGCCTTGAAGCAGCAGGTAGTGTTCTATAGTCCCCTGGCTTTAAGGGAGACAGTTAGTTACCGTAGGGCTACTGAGGGTGAGGGATGGACATGCCCTTCAGGTCCACTTGACAGCAAGCTATTTTTTCATGCTCTGTGGGGCATATATACACTGTCAGAACTGGCCATTTGTTTTGTCCGCCTTCTCACATCAGTATTTGCAGCCCACTTCAGTGACCACTTTGCTCCCCTTCCAGGGGTACTTTATCTACCTGGGTTTATTTATTATCCCTACACACTCTAGCCACTAGCCCTGCTGGCCAGCCTTTGGGCCACTATATGTTGCTAAAGTCTAATATACTAGGTGCATAATAATGAGGGACCAGTGTTTTTTACTGACCCTTAAGCACTTTGTTACTGTGATTAATACAATGTTGTCTTATTAAAGGTTGAATACCCACGTCTTCTACCATATAAAACATAAAAAGTTTTTTGTTTTAAAACTTACGCTATCCTCTTCCCCACAAATACCATTACCAAAGGGGTATAGATCATTGAATGAGCAATCTCCCACCTTCACATAATTCTATGTGTGGTGGTTATTTTGCCCATTTTTTCATTTTCCTTTCGTTGCCTCCGGGGTCAAGCCCCCTATACCCCTTGTAACCACTTCAGAGCTGGGGCAGCTGGTTCCCTCCAGCACCCTATACTCTGTCTCCTTCTCTCTAAATATTAACATGTTTGTTCAGTTCTTTCAGGAAAGCTTCCCCAAACAATTTGCCCTGTGCCAGTGGTCCTAGCTCCTTGGTGCCCAATTCCACCAGCTTACCGTCAATGCGGAGCAATGCTGCTTTACGCCTCTCAGAGGAGAGGGCTACGTTGGTGTTACCAACGAAACAGAAGCACCTTTGTGCCCATTCCCTTATGTCATGAGCCCATTCTTTTACCATGCTGGTATCAAACTGGTCAGCCCGTTTAAAAGCGTCGTCCGCCAAATACATGATGCAGGCAAGTGGGCCAATGGGGTACAGCAATTTGTTCTGGACTCCGTGGAATCCTTTTTCCGCGCCTCTTCGGGGGTCACGACCACCCTGAGACATGAAGGTGGTCATGACCTGGTCAAATTCGGGAGTCTGAGCTACGTGGTCAGGGAGTGCATTCGGAGAGTAGGCGGTTGCGCACCATTTTGTCCAGCGGTTTGCGGAGCCACAGATGCATAAATTTAGAGAGGTGTTCTGGGAGGGGTCCAGTCCGCCGAGCGCAGATGTCCGATATTTCGAGGGTCAAAGATGCGCTGCCCAGTGGGGTCCAGAACAGTTTCTCCCTTGGGCAGATGCGAGGACATCTGGCAGTTGGATGTCATCCAGGATGTGCCTCGTAAGAAACCGGTATGGGATCCACTCATCATTATGTGAATTGGAATCCGCGGCCTGCCACTCGTCCAGCACGGCCATGGAGTGCGAGTGTTCTTCCCCCTCATCCGAGGAGTAGCAGTGTTGTGGGGCAGGGGTAGGTGGGGTCGGCTTATGGTGTTTGGTTGGAGCCTTGCCTTTGCCCGGGATAACGTTCCCCTTTTCGCCCTTCCAGTGGCATTTGCTAGGTCATGGGTCAGGCTGTGCCTGCGATTCTGAAGCCTCAGAATCATAGTCATGGTGTGGGGCTTTAGTAGATGACATGGTTAGATCGGCTGATGCCGTCATTACCCTGGAAAGCGCTTTCTCCATAGATGCGGAGATGGCTTCAGTAATCATTGCCTGAAAATCTGCAGGGTTCTGGGGAGTTTCCATAGTGTTTTAGGAGCAGGACCGGTATAGATCAGTATATTGTTTGGCACAGGGTGTACATTGGGCTAGGGGTCAGTCTGTGGTGTGGATCACAGTAAGTGATGGTACCAGTGGTACCTGTAGAACCCCATCAGGGTATAAGTATATATAAAATAAGATTGTAAGCACCCCAGCAGGGTGGGTATGTAAAATCCAAGTATGTGGTATAAGAATACCAGCTTCCACAGCAGGGTAGATTGGATTTTGCACTGGGCCTCACCCAGGTATGTATATGTATAGGAAGATGGCACAAAATCCACCTGAATAGAAAAATTACAGGGTTTCACCTGATTATATATATATATATATATATATATATATATATATATATATAGTTGGCACAAAATCCACCTGAAAGCAGCAGTATTTAATGGGCTTCACCCAGTTATATATATATATATAAAGGTGGCACAAAATCCACCTAATATAAGTAAGAGTATAGTGGTCCACCACTGTATGGGACTGACAGCAGTTATAGCAGGTTAGATTGGTAAGAAACTAACCTGCTGACCCCTGCCTGGATGGTGAGCCTTGTACTGTGCGGTCGGCAGCCGGAATGACGGAGATCACGGGTCTCCTAAGATGGCGGCCGTAAATCTCGTGAGACGCGTGATCCAATATGGCCGCCGGAGAGACAGGAAAGGGGTTTCCTGCCGTGCCGGCGAGTGATTGCGGTTGAGAGGGGCCGCGAGGAGAGCGGTTAGGGCGGAGGGTGAGCGTTACCCTCAATAATAAAACCAACGATCCGATCTCGGGGAGAGTGAGATCGGAAAGTGCCGTGAAACAAAGGGAGAGATGGAAGTAAAAATACCAGCACACAAATACAAGTCCCTGAGGGCAGGGAGGGAAAGCGGCAGGGAGAATCCCTGAGAGGAGAAAGCACAAATGTAAAAGGGGGACAGAAAGTCCTAAGAGACAGATAGGGAAAACCCTAGTATATAATCCATAGACAAGGAGAAATCATGTAAAGCAACACAAATCAATACAATTAAGGGAAGAGCCAAAAACTCTGACCTGTCTGCTGATGGACCAGTAAAGAAAGAGGAGGAGGAGCCTTATCACTGTGAATACTATGCTTCCTATTGCATTTTGATTGGTTAATGTTAAACTTTTCTTTACTGCTATGTGAAGTTAGTAAAGAGAGTTTAATGCAAAATAGGAAGCCTCCTGTCATATGGTAAAATTAACATTTACACCCCGTTCCAAATTATTATGCAAATTATATTTTTCTCATTTACCTAAATAATTGATGTAAATAACATTTAGCATAATTCTCATGTTATCAACTATTAAGAGTACAATTCAAAATTTATTGAACAAACCTCCTAATGATAACAGTATTTTTTTAAACATAAAAAACGTACAACGCACTGTTCCAAATTATTACGCACATCAAGTTTCAAAACACTTTATAGGTTGTAAAGAACTGAAAATTGTAATTTGTTGTGTTTGCAGCATATTTACTGAAATCAAAAGCTATATCAATCAAACTTATAACAACATTTTAACTTTTTAAACATTTTAACAGGTCGCGTTACATTTTAACATAGGACCCCTTATTTGATAGCAGCTTCACAAGTCTTGCATCCGTTGAACTTGTGAGCTTTTGGACAGTTTCTGCTTGAAATGTTTGCAAGATGTCAGAATAGCCTCCCAGAGCTGCTGTTTGGATGTAAACTGCCTCCCACCCTCATAGATCTTTTTCTTGAGGATGCTCCAAAGGTTCTCAATAGGATTGAGGTCAGGGGAGGATGGAGGCCACACCATGACTTTTCTCCTTTTAGCCCCATAGCAGCCATTGATGCAGAGGTATTCTTTGCAGCATGAGATGGTACTTTGTCATGCATGAAGATGATTTTATTATGGACCAGGGAAGAAAGTGGTCAGTCAGAAACTCCACATACTTTGCAGAGGTCATCTTAACACCTTCGGGGACCCTAAAGGGGCCGACCAACTCTCTTCCCATGATTCCGGCACAAAACATGACTCCAACACCGCCTTGTTGGAATAGAATGGCCGTCCACCAACCATCCACTACTCCATCCATCTGGACCATCCAGGGTTGCACGGCACTCATCAGTGAACCGGACTGTTTGAAAATGAGTCTTCATGTATTTTTCTGTCCAATGCAGCCGTTTCTGCTTGTGAGCATTGGTTAGTGGTGGCCGAATAGAAGGTTTATGCACAGTTGCAAGACTCTGGAGGACTCGACACCTTGATGTCTGTGGGACTCCAGAGGCACCAGCAGCTTCAAATATCTGTTTGCTTCTATGTAATAGTATTTTATCAGCTGCTCTCTTGATCCGATGCATGGATCTGGCAGAAATCTTCCTCAATGTGCCTTTATCTGCACAAACCCGTCTGTGCTCTGAATCAGCCACAAATCTCTTAATAGTGCGATGATCACGTTTAAGTTTTCGTGAAATATTTAATGTTTTCATACCTCGTCCAAGGCATTGAAATATTTCACTCTTTTCGGCAGTGGAGAGATCCTTTTTCTTCCCCATATTGCAAGAAAATGGTGCTCTGCTTAATAATGTGGAACACCCTCCTTTAGTAGTTTTTCCTTAAATTGGGCTCACCTGGCAATCTAATTATCACAGGTGTCCGATATTGTTTTTAGTGATCAAAAGAGCCCTGAGACACAATGCCATCCATGAGTTAAAATGAAATACAAAATATTTAATCTTTGTGACACTTAAATAGAATTTGCACAATCATTTGGAACAGGCTGTAGTGGCTGTTCCCTAACCACCAATTATCTTTTTTCCCCCACCTCCTAATTGGACAGGAGAGGCAGCCACCATCACTGGGAAGACCTATTGTTGAGCATGGCAACCTTAGTTGCTTATTGGTCATCCCTTTAAAAAAAGATTTTTTTCATTCCTTCCTTCTTTGTTGGCCCCACGTGGGTAACCCATAATCCCAAAATACACAAACATATTTGTACATCGACTAAAACTCAATGCTCAAGTACATTACTGGGCAAATCTTGTGTGAATCAAAAATTGCCTGCCAGAGTACTCTGATTGCTTTCAGGGTTATTCACTTAAAGCGGCACTATCATGCCGAACTTACCTTTCCTCAATCTCTTCCTCTTCTCCCCCTCTCTCAGGATCTGTTCTTCTTTTCTTCCTGTCTTCTTTAGTTTTCTTTAAAATCATAAGACAAAGTAGGGACTCTTTGTCTTATAGAGGATTCCTCCGCTTGACCAGCTCTGACCAGCGGAGGAGCAAAGTGTGCTTCATTTCTGCTGGTCAGAGCAATTTTCCCATGATCCCTAGCTTTCCTCCCTGTTCCCACGATGCTTCCTGTCAGTATTGCCGAACGTCCTGTCACTTAGAATGCCGGCAAAACTGCCGAATTCCATCCCAACAGAATGAGAACAGTGAATCCGATCCTATTCATGCCGTGGCTGCATCTTGCAGCCGCATAGTAGATAACTCCCTAATTCCCACGGTATTAGGGAGCTATCTACTAAAAGGCTGAAAGACCAAAATTGGTCTTTCAGCCACATTTACTAATACTAAGTATAGATTACTTAGTATTAGTAAATTCAGCCCCTACTCGCTATACCGCGAGTAAGGGCATGTCTATTAAACAGTGAGCAGCCTGTGGCTGCTCACTGTTTAAAAAAATAATAAACTACTAACCGCCCCCCTAATTGGGGGGGACCTATTGTCCTCCCCCCCGACCCCCACCCATGGGCGACAGGTGGGGGCCCTAAATGACAATGAGGGTGGGGGCTACTGTCCTCGCCTCCCCCGGCCCCCATCCCTGCGCGGTGGGTGGGGGCTATAAACCACAATGGGGTGGACCTATTGTCCACCCCCCGCCCGGCTGGTGGGGGCCCTAAATAAGGATAAGGGGGGGACCTAATGTCCTCCCCCCAACCCCCACCCCTGAGCGGTGGGTGGGGGCCCTAAAAAACAATAAAGGGGGGACCTACTGTCCTCCATCCCGGCCCCCACCCCTGAGTGGTGGGTGGGGGCCCTAAAAAAACAATAAGGGGGGGACCTACTGTCCTCCCCCCCGGCCCCCACCCCTGAGCGGTGGGTGGGGGCCCTAGAAAAACAATAAGGGGGGGACCTACTGTCCTCCCCCCGGCCCCCACCCCTGAGCGGTGGGTGGGGGCCCTAAAAAAAACAATTAGGGGGGACCTACTGTCCCCCCCCGGCCCCCACCCCTGGGCGTCGGGTGGGGGCCCTAAATAAAAAATCACCCCCCTCCCAATCAAGGTGACTAGGGGTCCCAAGCCCCTAGTCACCCCCCACCCACATAAAACTATCCCCTACCTACCCCCCTCCCCCTAAAAATAGTGAGGGGGGAATAAAATAACTAACCTGTAAACAAAAAGTAAACTTACCATTTGATGTCTTCTTTTTTCTAAAATCTTCATTTTTCAGCCCCCAAAAAGGGCAAATAAAAAGCCATCATACCTGTCGAACTTAAAATAAAAAAACAGAGTGCAAAAAAAAAATCCTGACGAAAAAAAAAAAAAAAAAAAACGACGCTAAAAAAATTAATCCATCTTCACCCATGGAGGGCTCTGCGCAGACTGAGCTCTGCAGGGCGGGGGAAGGCTTATAAAGCCTTGCCCCACCCTGCAATTAGGCGCAGAGCCCTCCATGGGTGAAGATGGATTAATTTTTTTAGCGTTGTTTTTTTTTATTTTCGTCAGGATTTTTTTTTGGCACTCTGGTTTTTTATTTTACGTTCGACAGGTATGATGGCTTTTTATTTGACCTTTTTGGGGGCTGGAAAATGAAGATTTTAGAAAAAAGAAGACACCAAATGGTAAGTTTAAATTTTGTTTACAGGTTAGTTATTTTATCCCCCCTCATTATTTTTAGGGTGAGGGGGTAGGTAGGGGATAGTTTTATTTGGGTGGGGGCTGGTGACTAGGGGCTTGGGACCCCTAGTCACCTTGATTGGGGTGGGATTTTTATTTAGGGCCCCCACCCGCCGCTCAGGGGTGGGGGCCGGGGGGGACAGTAGCCTCCCCTTATTGTTTTTTTAGGGCCCCCACCCACCGCTCAGGGGTGGGGGCCAGTGGGGAGGACAGTAGGTCCCCCCTTATTGTTTTTAAGGGCCCTCACCCACCGCTTAGGGGTTGGGGGCTGGGGGGAGTGGGGGCAGGACAGTAGTTCCCTCCCCCCATTCTTATATTTTTAGGGGTGGGGGCCGGGGGGAGGACAGTAGGTCCTTCCCAACTTATTGTTATTTAGTAGGTTATTTTTTAAACAGTGATCAGCCTGCTCACTGTTTAGTGGACATGCCCCTACTCGTGGTATAGCGAGTAGGGGCATTCGGGAGATTTTAATCTCCCTTGTGCTATTATGGGGGTCATATTGACCCCCATAGAATGAGAGGGGGACCTGGGGGTTTTAGGAAGTGGTACTGCTCCCTGCCGCTTCTATCTTTACATATTACAAGGAGGGAGCTGCAAGCCGGTAGCTCCCTCCTTTTAATAAACTGGACGAACAAACGAATACTGATACACAGTTCGTCTGTTCATCTGATTTTTCTATTCATTCATTCGTTTGTCTGATGAATGAATGAATAGATGAAATTCCCGTTCGCATGTTCAGGTGTTTCACTGGGCATGTGCGGGAATCTCAGCGCTATCTAGTGTGGGCAGATGACGTGTCCCACAGGAACTTCACCTACCCACACAAAGATGGTGGCGCCATGAATAAAGATCAGGGTATAAAATAAAGACTAAAAAAGGTAATATTGGGGGCTTAGGGACATTTGGGGGTGACTAGGGGGTCAGTTAGATGTAGTGGAAGCGGGAGGGGGTTAAAATTCAAAGTCAGTTTAAAATTTAAGGTTAAAATATCTAGACCACAAAATGTCTTTAAGTCAGATAGGCTTTCTGTTTGAATACTTTTAAATTTGAAATTTACTATGCATTCTCATTTTAGTAAATAACTCTGTAGGTTTCCAAGCCAACCAAATATATTAGTCACACTGAATATTACATAAAGGATTAAGGTATAAGGCCGAGAGTCATGCTGGAGGGTGTTGACTGGATGCTTTTTTCTTTTTTTTAAAGTACACTTTATTTTTTCAGATTTAAAATTAGGTTTTTTTTAGTTGTGTTGGCATTTTATGGATTTTTTTGAATAAAGGTTAGTGACTTTGAAGAAAGATGATTGTCATAGAAGCCTTTTTTTCTTACAATATTTGCCCACAATTTGCACCAAAAAAAAACAACCAAACAAACAAACTATTAGCTATAAAAATATTGATATGTTGTTGGATTAAAAATTATAATTCTATTTAGTGTTCTGCAAGAAGAGTACTCAAACCTTAAAGCTTTCCCTAAAGTAAAAGGTGTGATGTGCAACCAAGTTTCAGTGTGTTCTGATAATGTAATATATCTTGGGTTTATTACCTTGTATTTCAGAAAACAAAATGCAGCACAAATCAGCCAGCACTGCTTACTTAAAATCAAAACATATTTAATTGATTTCTCTACAGATTCCAGAAAATAATTTTCTTGTATTCTTTATTTTTGGTGCATATTAGTACAAGCTGACCTGTAATGCCACAACAGCAGAATCAGGTCTTTGCAAGCATGATACATCAAAACAATGTCATGGCATATGTTTGAACTGCACATTTTTAGTAGTAATAAACAGGTTCATTTGAGATTACAACTGCACAATTTAAAGAATAAACAGACTAAATTAAGTTGTGTCAGTAAATGAGTCGCCAAGAAGAAAGATAGATGCATGCTATGTAAACCGACATTAAGATAAATCAAAGTAGTAATAAAATACGTTAGCGTTACATGTTAAACTATAATTGTGAGAAAGGAAATGAGTACTGTTCTGTATTCTTATAATCATACTATGCATACTGAGAGCGATTATCAAAACATATAAAAACTTAAGAGTTATGAGGGTACTAGCTCGGGGTGATCAGGTTCCCCTTCCCCCACCCCTGCATTTGTATCTTTGTCATGCCTTCTGGGGTTTGAGGCAAGTTGGCGCTATAGGGGAGATGGGAACAAAGAAACCACGAGTGTCCTTCCTTTAAGGCCGGCAAGTGTAGTGGGAGTCCTGCGGGAAGTTTTGTGCCTTAAGTAGTGCCTGCAGCTTGATGCCGAGGTCAGCCAATGCCCTATTTGGGCAGTTTCAAGTCCTTTCCTGGGAGTCTTTTGGTCGGGACCGGACTTGCACTCATGTGGAAGTTTACCATACAGCCGCTGGTGTCAGTCCCGCCCGCAATAGTCTTCTGGGTGCTCACTGTGGTTGCAAGGCGACTTTGCAGGTAGGAATTCTGGTTATTCTGGCTTCGTGATGGGTCGTGTTGGATGGCTTGGCTAGGTCAACTTTGATGTAGTCTTGTGTTGGTGGGCAGCTGCTGTTGGGACCTGCCATATCAATTTGCACGCTGCATGTGGATGTTGCTGTCTGCGGCGCATTTTTGGGCTCGCTTTTTGTGGTGAGGAGTGTCTCTGGGGCTGTAGCGTGTGCGCAGAAGCTTGGGTGAGTGCTTCTCAGGAGGGTATGCAAGGGCTTGCTGCCCCCTATGCTCCATTTTCTCTCAGAAGGCTGCAAATATGGCTTCCAGCCATGTCAGCAAGTCCAGCCTTTTTGTTGTATCGGGGGGCCCAGTGTCAGTTGCGACAATCTCGCTGCCTGGGGTGCAATCTCGCTGCCTGGGGGGGGGATCCCCCTGGGACTGGGATAACCCCCACCGGTACATGGGGGGGAACGAGGGCCTTTATGCAAGATTACCCGCGGCTGTCGCACCAGTGGCTCATGCAGGCAATGTTGCTTGTTTGGTGTCCCATGGTGTCACCTCTCAGTTGGTGGACCAATTAAGTAGTTTGGAGGCTGTTTATGCCTGATAATCAGTAGTGTTTGCCCGGGATAGCAGGAGTTGCTTTACCCTTTTGACTCTCGGTGTTCAGGCCCCGCCCCCCAGAAAATAATTTCTTAAAGACTAAAAATGTTTTAATGGCAAATGTGTACCTTTTAGATTTTAAGTGGACACTCTATGCACCGAAACCACTACATCTTAATGTAGTTAGTATGCACAGCTGATGTCTCTTTACCTGGCTAATGTAACACATTTCCATTTCCGAGTATTTATTTATGTGTTTGGGAAAGTGGTATATCTGGGTCTTGTAGTCTGTGAATTACATCTGTGTGACATGGAGTGGTAGCCAGTGGGCTTGTAAAGGTTATTTTCCAGGTTAAATTGCTGGTAATGCAAGGTAAATTGAAAGTGAATATCAAATCTAAGGCCGAAATAGTCACTGAAAGACTGAAAGAATACGAATTTGAAGAAGGTTTCTAGTATATTACCATTGTAAGGTGAGCATCTTGTTTTATCCTGGTATAAATATCACATATTACATTTTTTTTTATATTATATAATTAAAGAAATGTATTTTCTTTTCTTAAATGTATAATATATTCATTATTTTGTTAAAAATATTTTTTCTGAGTAACTTTGCAGTGTTTAAAAATAAAAAAAACAACTATTGTAAGCGTAATTTACATTTATAATACAAAGTTATATATTGCATTGTATGTATTAGTAATACAGAATGAATACAGAAATATTATTTCCCTGTCAATTTTATATTCTCATCATTATTTATTGTATTCAATTGTCTAGTAATTTTTACAATGATTATTAAACACAATATAGAATTCTTTTTTTTTTACACTGGATAATTAAATTATTTTTGTTAAGAGATAAACCTTATCCCACTCCATGTTTTAAATTATCATTTGTAACACTTAATTCTATAGCATAATAAAATAATTTTGTAGTATTGTGTCTATTCATATTATGTGCTTTATGAATATCCAGCAATTTCCTTTTGAATTTTCAATATGTCTACAATTTTATAGCATGACAGGAGGCTTCATATTTGCTTAAGTCTCTCTTTACTAGAACTCCACAGCAGCACATTAACAGAGAGATAAACACCAAAGACAAAAACATAAGGTATCTATATAAGGCTCCTCCTAAGCCACCATTTCCTCTTTCACGCTGCGACAACGTAACGTACACAACAATGACAATAACTAAATAAAGAAAAATTCACAACATAACGATGAATGTCATCTGGAAAAACTTCGGATAATGGATGAACTTGATCTTTATCCCGCCAAACGGCCGATCCTATGAACTGAAGTCGAACCATTAAACTGAAACGAAATAAACAGAATCGAAAACACTGATTAGTGAACGAAATGTACTGATAAAACATAAATCCCACGATCCAGTACTGATAGAATAAAGACACGAAATCCATACTAATGACCGTCAATACAGTATAACATGCACTTCCCACAACATCACCCCAGACTAACCAACCTAGCCCAGATAATCAGACAAATCAACAGAAATACAATCAATGCAATCCATCCAAAACAGGGGGGGGGGGGAAGAAATCAAATTGGGTGGGAAATATTCGCCTCCTGTCATTAATAAAATTAAGATTATAGTTACACTAAAGCTAGTATAATCTACAATTATTTAAATGTTTGGGAATTATATCATTAAAAACAAGGTAAAGCAGAAACATCCTGTAAGATGAAAAGTGCCTTTATTTGTAACAAAACCACTGGGATCGTGTTCAGTCCTGGAACTCAGGTGCAGTAACAGCTCTCTCTTACAAGCAGGATCCACAGAGATCCTGAGGTTGAGAACAGGATTCTATAGGTTCAGTGATGGCATGGGGGCTTTAAAAAAATAACAGAAAAATCTAAGGCATAGTATCTGAAGAAGGGTAGGGCAGAAATCAGTCAGACGGTCCAGAGTTCAGGGCAGGTGGCAATCTGCAAAATCTGGAGAGCAGAGAAAGTCAGGAAACCAGCAAGGACAGGAAACACAGGGACACAAACGCTAGGAGTTCTGAGACAGGCAACAAAGCAACCAAGCACTGACTGAAAGGTGTGCTCTGCTTATAAAGGAGTGGCTTCATCACATAACCTAGTCTCACCTGTAGGAGGGGTTACCTGAGGTAACTGTGACTGATTGCAGGACTCAACTCTATCTTTGATGCATTATTGTCCTGGCTCTGCCCCTCAGCGACACATCCTTCAACCTCTGACCTGCAGACCAGTCTCCTCATGCAGTGGCTGCCATCTTGGAATGCTGGAGCAATCACTCTGAGTTTCCTGGCTGTGAATCGAGGTTCAGAGTATGCAGACTGGGGTGCAGCAGCCACCAGCACTAAAACCACTGTAGAACCGTCAACGAATGTGACATTATTAGAGTATTTCATGTCCACCTAAGGAGTCTAATAAGGTTAAGGGTATTACCGACAGGGCTTATGTTCAGACTCTAAAAGCAATTCAATCACGCTAGTCTTTGCCAGGTGCTACAGACAGTAGCAACTATTCAAATATAACAATACCGTTAAATGCTCTGGAAAAGGGGATGTGGTACCCTGAAACTCTCGTGTTGATCAAGTTCAAATTCCTCATTGATGCTTTTGAAAATGGGGCTGGCATGATCATGACCACAATGATGTAGGGGCTATTAAAGCTGAACACACTTTCTGCCTTTTATTTATTTTTTGTGATCTGCTGCTCTGAGGTGCTCAGTGCCATAACCATGTAGCCAAGGAGGAACACATATCCTTTCTGTCTGAGCAACATGGGAAAAACTGTAACACATTACGTGCCAAAGCTTGATAGTTTTTAAAGCCACATATTGCCAAGATATGTTGAATTAAGGATTTGAGAGAGGTATTTTAAAAAAAACAAGGTAGGTTATTTATGTTGTAAGCATCCTATTTCTCTGGTGTTCTATTATCTGCTCAAAATTCATAAGAGTCTCACCAATCATCACAGCTGACCAATTATATATGGGATAGGTTATCTTACATCCAAACTCTAACTATGTAGATTCTTTTTTACAATCCCTTGTCAAGAAACTGAAATCCCATCTTCTAGATACCACTCAAGTTATTAATGTATTGTCAATGGGAAGATGACTATGTCCTGGTCACTGTTGATATCACATCCCTGTATACTGTCATTGAACACATTGTCCACTCTGAACTCCCTAATGACCAGATTGCGTTTTTAATCAAATGTGTTTTTTTTATTTTAAGTCAATGTTTTGGGAGGGGGGGGGGGAGTGAGAGACAATTTTATCTCCAGATTGACGCCATAGGGACTAAAATGGTGCCAAGCTATGACAATCATTTTATGGGCAAATGAGAGGATGAATTTATTTGGGAGAATTTTCTGTTTGGTGGAAACCTAGTCCTCTGGTGAAGATATATAGATGACTGTATTTTTATTTAACGAGGCTCTTTGGAGCTTTTAGAATCTTTTATATTTTATAATTCTATATTTTTGAGGTGCTTAACATTTCAGGTTGATAACATGAGACAAAGTCGTGATACATAGCAGATGCACATGTAGTGCACCATTTTTTAAATAACAAAAAAAAGATGAGAGACACATACATACAGACACACATGCATAAGGACATACAGACACATACATACACATTGACATCCATACACACAGACATCCATTCATAATGACATACAGACATACATTCAGACAGACACTGACATCCATACACACAGACATACATTCATAATGACATGCAGACATACATTCATACTGACATGCAGACATACTGACATACATAGTGACATACATACACACAGACATACATGACATAAAGACATACAGACATGCATACAGACACACAGACATACATAATGGCATACAGACATGCATACAGACACACAGACATACATGCATACAGACCTACATAATGACATACAGACATACATGCATACAGACACACAGACCTACATAATGACATACAGACATACATGCATACAGACACACAGATCTACATAATGACATACAGACATACATAATGACAGACACACACAGAGCTAATTTTTCAGCCACCCTCCTGTTTCTTACCTTTTCTTTGCAGGAGGGTTGCTGGGGCTGATAGGATTCGGCGTGGCTCTCCCTCTTCACTGCCTGGCTGGGTGGCTCTCCTCCCACGTGGAGTGAGCTGGGAGGAAGTGACCACTTCCTCCCAGCAGCACTTGCGTTGTGGCTGCGTTTTTTTTTTTTAAAAGGGACCCGGTCGCGCTATTACACGGTCACAGCGCTGACCGGGCCCCTGAAGATATAGGGCTCATCCGGTGGCCCTAAGTGTTTGGGCCAGCCTATAGGCCCCAACAGCGTGCACCGGTGGCAGTTCTGCCACTACACGTGGGGCCAAGTTGGTTGTCATGGTTGTCACGCTCTGATGGCGGCCCTGGGCCGGAGGTGGGGGGAGAGTAAAGAAGGATGCCAATTGGTGACATTTGGGATATGAGCGGCTGCTTACAAGTGTATGGGTTGTGGTGGTGGTGGCAGTTCTTAAACGGAAAGTATTGCACAATAAAGCAATACAAGAACAAAAACAAAAAAGTAAAAAAAAATGCTAATGCTAATAACTATAGCCAGTTGAGCCTTTAAAAAATAAACTATTAGTCAGTTTACATGTCCATGCAGGCCCTTTGAGATTTCCGTTGCCTGTGCAGCAGAGTGCCTTGGTTCTAGCAGTAATGGGGCTGCTATCTGGGATCTTGATTCCCTCAGGACAAAGGGGACGACAGTAGATGGATCCCAAAGTCCAGCTGGTGAGCTCCCAGTTGGAGCCAGGTTTAGGGTGGATAGCCCTAGATTACTTAGGAACGTTGATGCCTCCTTCATCGATGTTGAAGTGTGAGAAGTCCCAGCATGGGTTGCTATCAAAGAGCAATTTGCTCCCCACTTATAGGTCATATTTGTAGTGCGGAGTTGGGCAATGACAGCGCTGAAAGCTTTGCACATGAGGAGGGTGGTCGTTGTGAGATCCTGGTAAAACGGGAGAGTGGTGCTTTCAAAAGCCATGGATGTTTTGCCCCTCAGAGCTGACATGATCTGGATTTTATCTTGAATGGTAAGACATCTGAGGTTTACATCGCATACCATTTTATGCTTTAGTGGTGCGGTTTAGGAGAAAGGGTAGACTCCGTCTATGGTGATTTTTTCACCACTGTGTGAAACAAGATGGTGGCAAGAAGTCGCCAGATATGTCTTCTGCCATGATTGTGGCTGGGATACCCAGTATCTTAATGTGGGTATGTCGCTGACAATCTTCCATGGCTGCAAGCTTTTGTGTGAAGGTTTGCTGAATAGTCTGGATCGTTTTCAGAATCTTTTAAAGTTTTTGAACTTTAATCTGTATCATCTGAAATTTACTTTTAATCAGTCTATGACCAATATTGAATTTTTAGATCTTGAGAAATACATTAGAAATGGGAAGATTCGAACTAAGACTTTTAGAAAATCGGTAGCATGTAAAAGCTTCATTCCAGCTAACAGTCATCATACAAAGGTTGGGGAATATACCCTTTGGGCAATTCAGACAAGTTAGAAGGAATTGTTCAGAAATGGAAACCTGCTTACTCAATTGTCTGATATGAAACAAGATTTTCTAAATAGGGGGTCCTACTTTTATGATTAAATATATTAAGCAAGCTTCTAAAATTAATTTTATTCTTAAAAAATACTGGAATATTTCCAGATAAGATTCTCCCTTAAATAAGATATATGTTTGATAAACATAAAGTTATCTACCCTAAAGCTCCCAGTCTCAAGGATCTTTTGGCTCCCACAATTAGGAAGCCAAAAAACGGATACAACATCTGCCAAGGATGTAAGAATAATATGTCCTTTAAATCCCTGTGAGAGGTTTTTTCTGATAGTATACATGAGGTTAAATATGGAGTAAAGAGTGTTATTATTGCTGCACCTCTGGTTCTGCATATTTTGTTGGAATGCCCTTGTGGTAAGCTCTATGTAGGACTAAGTAAACAGCCCTTAAAAATAGGATTCCAAAACATCTGAGAAATATTAAAACAGTCTTATATCTCATAATTTATCTTGTCATTTTGACATGGTACATAATATGAAGCCTGCAGGTTAGAAATTTATGGGCATCCAGAAGGTGTCCACACATTTGAGAAGGGGCAACATTGAAAAAGAATTAGACAAAGTGGAGGCCTTCTAGATCTTTAAGTTGCAAACATTGGAACCAGGGTGCTTAAATATGAATTTCGATCTTAATGTATTTTTTTTTTTCTGCAAGTACGATATCATTCATACCCAGGAAGGGAATTTAACAACACATTTTAGCCAGCCAGTGTTTTAATCATGTCTATATTAACTGCTCCTACTATATATATATGCGTTATGAGTGTATTCATTTAAATAGACTTCATAGATATAGAAATGCATTAAACCGCATGAATTCACATATACAATGTCATGTATGCACATGGATTTAGTTATGGTATACATTTTTTATATATTTTCTGTCCAGGCAATAGTAATATGGATCTTGGCTACATGAGAGTTTTTGAATAAGTATTACTATATTCTATCATCACATAATTTATTTTTATATGTTTTTTATATTATTTGATATGAGAGTTTTTGTATTTACATTTTTGAATATAGCTTTTCATTTTGTTTTTGTTTTTTTATTATCCAATGGACATTAATTGATTGATGGCTCAACCTATAAATTAACTTTTGAAGTCCTCCTACTCCAGCCTCTGATGAAGTGACACTCCACAAATCCAGAGACTTTTTTAATGCCTCTTCCCCCTCATATGCTTTTATCCACTTATATGCCTCCGAGAAGAATTGCAAATCGACGATCGCTACCCACTTCCGGGTATGTGGAACGCACGTTTGGAACGCAAAAGACGTGCGTGATGACGACATCCCGTCTAAACAGGAAGTGCCGCCTGAACAGTGAAGCAACACCGGGTGAGAATAACTGAATAATGAACGCTCGGAGGGGATATATAAGAACTTGGGGGGGGGGAGAATGTTTTTTATACTTGTTTTTGCTGTCATTGATGCACCAAGTCCCTGAGGAAGTCCCATCTTAGGACGAAACGCGTAGGACGCCCAGTGGTGATATGCTTATTGTTTTTAACTGATATGTAAGTTATTAAAACTCTTTTTTACTTTACTCGGGAATTGCACTTTATTTTCCATATAGTTTCTCTTTTGAGCAAATATTCCTAACTACTGATGGGAGTGTGAAGAGGAACATAGAAAATATTGAAGAAAAGGATTGTACTCAAGGCTTTTTTGCATCTTATAATTTGTGAGTGGCCAATTGTTAACTATACATCCTTATTTACTCTCACACAGTTAAACGCTATGTTTTTCCATTTGGTCTGTATTTAGCAGATAATCCCCTACTCTATTTTGTACGAAAAGCTTAAGGTCAGAAATGGACTTCTTATTTGTTATCTTGATCGGCTCCACATAGCACTTTGTACAGCGACGATACCGCAAGTCAGACTGAGTGCTGGAACGCATTGTCCAAACGGTTAAAACAAAGAGAACCTAACCTCTCCTAACTTTATTATTCACTCCTTACCATTGCCTTTTTGATTTCAACTTTATTGGGGAAAAAAAATTGAAATAATCAGTTAGAATTTGTGCCCTGCCCAAGGCCTGCAAGCTGCTTCTCATGTAGTGTGACATCTCAGTTTACTCCAGCCACCAATGAGAAAAGAAAACAATGCTTAACTACACGTTTGTAGGTGGAACAAGATGTAACCAGGACCTTACAAATGTGTCAAAGCCTAGTTATTCAGTGTCATTCCCATCCAGTCCTGGATGCACATTACTATGAACTCATTTAGTATTTCCCTGTTAAGACAAGAACACTTATTTTGTGATGATTGACACATTATCAAAGAAAGCACATTTTACTATATTCGCCTTTTACTGAATTTGTTTCTGCACATATCTACACTTTATACTGCTCTGGGCTAATATCACGAGCAATTACATTTTATGGTTTCCAACAACATAATTTTAGATAGGGTATCTCAATTTACATTATGATTTTGGAGGGTAGTCTCTGAGTAATGCTGTTGTTAAGTTGCATACTACATCTGCACGCTATATTTATATATATATTAAAAAAATTAAAAAAGGAGCATGGGAACTTCTCAGATTTGCCACTAATTCTCTTTATTATAAATATTTTTAAATCCTACTCAGTTATTTATTTAAAGTATCAACTTACAGTACTATAATAATAAGAAATAGAAATTTTCAAACATAAATTCCAAGTATATAGCTACAAATGGAATACTGTATTGCCATAAATAGACATCAAACCCAATTACCCCAATATAGATAACCATAACCGGGCCAGACATAATACAGACATATATAATTATAAATATAAAGCCCATAAACATGCATAACACCAGTCACGCTACAGCCCATATTGGCTATAGATTGGTGAAATTTACAACCCAAAAATAGCAAACAGCAGCAGAAACAAGAAAGAAAGCAAATAACCAGTGTATACAAAACACCACCAACATTTTGATGAACAGAACATGAAAATGAAAAGGTTTTTCTGAAGACAAATACTCCTCTACAAGAAGCCTACAGGGACAACTTTTATTAGTACAATGAAGGTTTTAAACAGCGAAAAGCCAGTAGCTAGTGACCTTGCAGCAATAGATGATACAGGTCCCCCCCCCACACGATTGGGCTAATGGAATTTTCAAACGGAAAGTCAACCAATCCAAGACTCTGACTGAAATTGCATCACAGGTATAAGAGTAACCGGGCCCCTCTCCTGGGAAGGATTTTTTCTTTCTTCTTTTAATTACAGCAATAGACTTGAAGACCCCATGGACACCCAGGTGGTGGACATAATTTTTGGAGGGTGGATAATGACTTTCTATATTTGATTGCAAACCCCCAAACACTGCCAAGGGATGGGGCTGAGGGATAAATTAGACTCACCCCACCCCCCAGTTTATCAAAATTAGAACTCCCACTCACTGGTTATGGCAAAAGGTCTCCCTTGAATTTTTTAAATTAAAATTAGAGCCCCAACAACCACCTATGGATGTGAGCTAGAAGGAACAATAGGTCACCCCACAGTTCTATTATAATTATAGTCTCCACCTACAAGACATGGGTGGGAGTTTTTTTTAACTATTTGTCAGATGTATGCTAGTGTGTCAGCTGGCAAAAAGTAAAAAATGCATTTATCAGATTCATCAAATATGTCCTCTATAATGCCATTTATTATCCAACGCTGACATTTGCAATACTTTTCAAAAATATTATTTACTTTGAATATTTGTAAAATATTTTCAAAGTGATATCTATTGGTTCCCCAAAAATCTTTAATAGCGGTAAATTCATTAATTTGAACCAATAAAATACTTATTAGGAGCTGATAAACTGCCATTAATTGTTGTCAGCTGGTTTTTAATCCAGGCCAAAGTGAGGGAATTGAGTTAAAAATGTTCTAGAGCCCTCAGTGAACAAACCACAAGCTGGGATTGTTTGCTGCCTATTGCAGAGTTTTAATGAGAACTAAATGCAATACTGCCTTTGGGTACCATTGCTATGGTACCTCCCTCTTTCAGACATTAATGTGAGTGATCCACATAAGTCTAAAGTACCCATTATTTGAGTCCATATTGTTGCAGCTGGAAAAGAAGGAAATATAAAATAAAGGCCATAGTGTAGTGGACTACTGCAATCCCCTTCTGACCGGTCTTACATGTTCCCAGCTTGCACCGCTGCAATCTGTAATGAACGCGGCTGCGAGGCTTATTTTCCTGTCCGGTCGCACCTCCCACGCCTCCACGCTCTGTCAGTCCCTGCATTGGCTTCCAGTTAGATATAGGGCCCAATTCAAAATTCTGGCACTTGCTTACAAATCCCTACATAATGCTGCTCCAACATACCTATCCTCCCTCATACACAAGTATGTCCCGTCGAGACCCCTGCGCTCATCCCAAGACCTACGCCTATCCTCTGCCCGGATCCCCACCTCTGACGCTCGCCTTCAAGACTTCTCTAGGGCTGCACCTATTCTGTGGAACTCACTTCCCTCCTCAATCAGACTTTCACCCAGCCTCCACTCCTTCAAAAAATCTTTGAAAACTCACTTCTTCGTTAAAGCGTATCAATTAAACTGTCAGCAGGCTTCTCATCCCCCACCCCATGACTCCTTTCCTGCAACTGTCAAAAATGACCTACCAAGCACTCAATAAACCCTTCTCTAACAAACTATTTAATTCCCCTACTTTAACCCGTTTGTGTCACTATACCCCACTCCCTCTAGCATGTAAGCTCATTGAGCAGGGCCCTCAACCCCCTCTGTTCCAGTACGTCCAGTGATCTCAATTATGTGTCTGTTAGTCCACCCATTGTACAGCGCTACGGAATTTGTTGGCGCTATATAAATAATAAAATAATAATAATAATAATAATAATAATAATAATAGTATTAAAGCGCTGTATCTTTCAGGTAGGACACTGACTATCCAATAAAAATATCTACACTAGATAAAAAAAGTGTATATACACCATTATGCAATTGCAGGTTTTAGAAAAGTGACAACAGAAATAACAACAATGTAAATGTCAGACTTTTTCCATTTGTAATATGATCTTACAGCAAGCAAACATGTGGAGAAAAAACAAACATAGTTAATTATCAGGAAATTTACAAAAATCTTGATTGGACAAGTTTGCATGTCCTTTCCTATTGGAGACTCTAGCTGTGTTCACAGTTAACAAATAACATTCTAAATCATGTCTTTAGGCAGGGACGGACTGGGAAATAAATTCATCCCGGGCATTATTTTAATCACAGCATCCCAGTGGCAAGGCGGACCAGACGGGAGGTATGTGCCATCACCAATGACAAGCATGCCCCTCTCAGAGTGAACAAATTGGTTCAACACTCTTTCAGGGCAGCCCATGTGCAGAGCCCTGACGAAGAGCTCTCGCATGAGAAAAAGACCCTGTGTTTGTTCTGTGTTTTTGCTTGTGACTTGTCTCTGTGGTCTGCATAAGTAGTTTATAAGAGGACAAAAAAGCCATGGGAGAGAACTTTATATTTGTTTCGAGGCTGGTTATGGGATGTAGGTGTGTAGAGTGAGCTGATTGTGGTGTGGTGTTTTTGTGTTCCAGTATCAATTGTGCTTATTTTATGGCTAGGCACGGTAGAGAGTGTGTGTGTATAGGTAGCATAGTGTGTGTATAGGGGATGCAGACAGTGTGTGTATAGGTGACTAAGTGACATTGTGTGTAGGGTCTGCGAATACACTGTTTACCCAAATCTAGTTCGTTGAAGAGCAACTTACCTAGAGTATGTTACAGTAAGTGATTGGCGGCATTCCCATTACCACGTGGGAATGCCTCCACAATGAGATGTGCCTGCCGTGTCCATGTCCGCTCCCTGCGTGACAGTTATATAATCGTGTGTGTGATATAACTTACCAGCTATTTACTTTAGTGAATGTATATATACCAAGTATACATCACTTTGTTTTCTTGAAAAGAGGGACAGCTTTTAATTGCAGGTGACCTAAACTGTGTCCCTGACTAACATTTGGATAAAAAACAAAACAAAAACAATGCCTCTAATGCTACAGACAAAAATTATATTAAACAATTGAAAGAGCTAAACAAATGCATCAGTGGAGCAAATTTTGCAGATATCTGCAGAGGCTATCACACTAGTGAAAAAGATTCTACACAGTTTTTTAAGTTCACTTATCATTTTCTTAAAATAATCTTTTTTAGGGAGATATGTCAATAGTTATCAATATAAAAAGGGTATTCATTAAAGATAATGTGTGGTCAGATCACAGCTTGGTGTTCCTGGAATTGAATAACATGTCTAAAAAATATCTAAAACCATGTGGCATATGGATGCTTATATTCTCAAGAGTCTATTAAATCAAGATTATATCTGCAAGGTAATACAATTTTAATTTCGAGAAAACTCTACAGAGGAAATTCCCCACACCAAAGTTTGGTGTGTAGTCAAAGCAGTGGTTAGAGGACACATATATTACATAAAAAAAAATCTAATCTAACTAAGGAAAAAGGCATTTTTTAGCAGAACTTTATATAAAATTCTGTAAACTTTATCAGGAAACCAAAAACAACTTTACACTTGCAGCTCAAAAAAAAAAAAATAGAAATTCTAATCAGAATTAAACTGTTAGAATTAAAAAAAAACAGTTAAAAACCTGGACCGCCTCAAAATAAAATTATATCATAGAGGCAATAGGGCGGACAAATTTCTAGCAAACTTAAAAAAAAGATTAAAAGAAAGAATTTCTTTGATAAAAGTGAAAAATCAAGTCTACATGATGCCAAAAGATATAGCAAAAGCATTTGTTGAATTTTATAAACAACTATATATTCTTCCTAAGAAGGCCTCAAAAGAGGAAATTAACAATTGTCTTAAAAACATAACACCACCTTTAATTCCGAGTGAAAAGATTGATAAACTAAATTCACCAATAGAAAAACCAGAGGTAGAGTAATTTGAAAATTAGCACAAAATAAAACACCAGGCCCGGATGGTTTTAGTAACTTGTTCTTTAAATTATACAAAAATGAATTTCAGATCACTTAGTTAACACCTTTGATGAGATTGTGACTACAGGTACCTTCTCTACAGAGATGTTGAAAGCAAACATTTTACCAATTTAAAACAAGGAAAGGACCCATCGGATTTAACTAGTTATCATCCAATCTCATTAATTAATGTAGATACAAAGTTATTTTCTTAAGTTTTAGCTGAGTGCTTAAAGAACATTTTGTTGGCCACTATACATCACAACCAGACTGGCTATGTTCCAGGAAGGTCATTATGCAATAACATAGGAAGAATAGTTAACATTCTGGATTCGACTGAAATAACGTGTGCTCCCCTCCTCACCCTGTCGTTAGATGCCGAGAATGCATTCGACAGGCTTGGATGGGAGTACATGTTCGCTACACTACAGTCTTACAGCCTGAGCGACTGGATGCTGGCAGCAATAAAATCTCTATATACTGTTTAAACCGCTAGGGTAGTAGGTATGAACCTATGTTCAGATTGGTTTGAATTAAAAAATGGGACCAGACAAGGCTGCCCACTATCCCCTATATTATATATTATGTTGTACTATGTAATGGTAGCCTTCTAAGGAGAAAGTGTCAGGTTACTCTAATGAGGGGGTGAAACCCCCAGGTAGAATTTACTGTGAAAAAAGGAAAGCACAAGAGTAAACCATTTAGAGGAACAACCCTTTTGTGCAATGACTAACCCAAATAAAATGTCACTTTTAATATAATTGTTTAAAATATTTAATTTCAAATACTTGATCGCAGATATAATTGATATCTATAATAGAAAGAAATCCTAAAAAAAATATTTTACCAAAAAGGAGATAAAATGAAAATATTAAAGAAAATCTTGAAAAAAAAAGAGTGTTCTAAATATAAGTAATAAATAAAATATAACAAAAAATTTTAACCAATTGATCATTAAATAGGTAATGGCTAGGCGATCACACCATGCATTACAAATGAGTGAGAAAAATGTTAACTAAGGATGAAGTAACAAAAAGATAAAGGTTACATTTGTAGCATAACCAGGAGGAGAGAGATATAACAGGAGTACAAATGTGGTACAAAGAGCGGGGGAAAAAGTCCTGCAGGTAAATCTAAATGGAATGCCAACTTCCTTACTCTGTTGTGCCTTCGAGGGCACCCCTTAAAAAATGCTAAAAATGTAGTCCCCCCTCCTCCTCTTAAATATACAGCGTCATGGTCTGTATGAAGCAAAGGGGCTGTAAAGATATCTTGTGGGGAAAATCGGCTATGATAGATAGTAGCTATAAATAAATAAAATGAAATCAAAATGATTAAATAAAGAAATGAAGTATGGGTGGTGATATCATAAAGGTATTAATACATGTCGTCCCGTATCTCCTGGACCAACACCATACTATGTAACGTCCCGACGCGCGTTAAGGAAGAGACTTAACGGTAAATGGAATAACAAACATTATAAAAGCCTATGTTTTACCGAAATGGGTTTATTTATTTAGGATGCTAACTTTAAGTTTCCCAACCCCATGGCTTGAGTTAATTCAACAAAGTTTTAGAATCATTGTGTAGAAAGTCAAAACACCAATTATCAGTACTAGTATGTTATCAAAAGATACCAAAATTGGCGGCTTGAGCTTTCCTGTTATTTAACAGTATCATGATGCTAGCATCGTGTACCATGTAAATAAAATGTATAATTGGAGAAGAGCAGGCATAGAAAGGGAGAATCAAATTGTAGAAAGCAACACCATTAAAAATTGAAGACTTGCAACATTGCAAATATTTAATTACATCATAGTTAAAAGTTTTCTGAAAGAGCATGCTCTAATTGAAAATAATGAAGTACTGATAATGCTGGAGAATATTTTTATGCAGAAAGAAAATAAAAAAAAATTACTGGCCAGATGTGTAAAATTAATAAAACTATTAAACAACAAAAAATAAATAATGTCACAATTTGGTTTCTTCTCAGTCTGGTACAGTACCTCACAGTGCCACTACCCGTCTCTGGTGCTATTCCAGGCTGCTGCACCTAGACTGAGACCTCTCTCTGTTCCCAGCTGGCCTTACTTTGTGATTAACTTCTCCCTATTTAGTTAAGCATCACCCTTTCTTGTTTGCCAGTTCATTACTGTTATGTTGTTGGTTCGGTCCTCCTGTCCTGCCTTGCCTGTACCAAAGGCCTGTCCTGCCTTTCCAGTATCCAAAGGCCTGCCTTGCCTCTCCAGTATCCAGAGGCCTGCCTTGCCTCTCCAGTATCCAGAGGCCTGCCTTGCCTCTCCAGTATCCAGAGTGTTACGCTACTAGGGGTGATTTGGGTTGGAACTCAACTGCAGCTTGTAAACTCCCTAATTACAATAGTGAAGAAATGGAGAATCCTTAAGTATCAATACTGTAGCTTTAAGAAAAGAGAGAATCACTGGTAACTTGATTCAACCGAAGTTTTAATAAGTGTTAAACTTAAATGAATTGCATTTAGGCAATAATCCAATAAGAAGTGCAAGTAATCAATAACACAAAGATCATTTTAAGTATTTCTTCAGAGATCCATTAAGTAACATTCTTTAAGTTCATGAGAATAATCTTCAATAGGAACAATAATCAAGTAGCTAAGAATATTTGCAAAGCAAGAACAGTTCATAGTGAATAAGCATGATGGGAGTTGTCCTTCATGTAATTAGTAGATTGAAGCACTGAATGTATTTGCAAAGCAAGAAACAGTTCATAGTGAATAAGCATGATGGGAGTTGTCCTTCATGAGATTAGTAACTTGTAGCAATGAAGGTTTGAGTAAGCAAGCATTAGTTCATTAATAAATGATTTTGTAGACAAATAGCTGAAAGATATACTTAAGTTTAATATGGGCAGTCCTCCAATAGTTCAGAGATATGGTCCACTTGTAAAGTAGCAAAGTATCCATTCTCCAGTAATCCTTCATGGCATGCAGCAATCCTTGCATTTTCTCAAAGGCTGGAACGGCTTGTCTGAGCTTGTGGAGAGGAAGTCCGGTGGAAGTAGATCCCAGTAGCTGAGCCTGTGGAGCCTGCGGTCTCGCGGAGGCAGCTCACACATTAGCTCACACAATCAATCACCAAGCACCCTCCCTCTGGCCCAGTCTCCCTAAATACCGTCAGAGCTGTGTCAGAGGGGGGCAGGGTCCGGCTCCTCACAGCTGAGTGCCGAACCCGGAAGTGTTACTCCATGACTGGTGGTCCAGTGGATGGGCTGTAGGAGGGGGCTGGCAGTGAGCTGTAACTTACCTTCACCGCAGCTCCTGTCAGCTCCCTTCTCTCTCCTCCGTCCGTGCAGCTCCCAGGTCAGCTTCCTCTGCAGAGGAAGCTGACCTGGGAGCTGCACGGACGGAGGAGAGAGAAGGGAGCTGACAGGAGCTGCGGTGAAGGTAAGTTACAGCTCACTGCCAGCCCCCTCCTACAGCCCATCCACTGGACCACCAGGGAGTGAGAGCCCCCCTCCCTGGCCAGCTAACAAGCAGGGAGGGGGGACGAAAAAATAAATAAAAAAAATAATAATAAAATAAAAAAGTAATAATAATAAAAAAAATAATAACATTAAAAAAATATATATTACAATAATAATTAATTAATAATAATTAATAAAATGCCCACCCCCACCAATGCTCTGCACTCACACACATACACACTGCACTCACACACACACACACACTGCACCCACACACTGCATTCATACACACACTCATACATGCACTGCATTCATTATATACACACACTGCATACACACTGCACTCATACATACACACTGCACTCATACACACACTGCACTGCATTCATTATATACACTGCACTCACACACTGCACTCATATACACACACTGCACTGCATTCATTATATACACACTGCACTCATACACACACAGCACTGCATTCATTATATACACTGCACTCACACACTGCATTCATTATATACACACTGCACTGCATTCATTATATACACACTGCACTCATACACACACACTGCACTCATATACACACACTGCACTCCATTCATTATACACACACTGCACTCATACACACACTGCATTCACACTGCACTGCATTCATTATATACACACTGCACTCACACACTGCATTCATTATATACACACTGCATACACACTGCACTCATACACACACTGCACTGCATTCATTATACACACACTGCACTCATACACACACTGCACTCATATACACACACTGCACTCCATTCATTATATACACACTGCATTCATACACACACTGCATACACACACAGCATTCATATACACACTGCATTCATACACACACACACACTGCATTCATTATATACACACATTGTAAATAAATATTCAGTTAATATAACTTTTTTAGGATCTAATTTTATTTAGAAATTTACCAGTAGCTGCTGCATTTTCCACCCTAGTCTTATACTCGAGTCAATAAGTTTTCCCAGTTTTTTGGGGTAAAATTAGGGGCCTCGGCTTATATTCGGGTCGGCTTATACTCGAGTATATACGGTAACTTTATTTGCAAAGAAGAGTGAAATAGTGTCAAAGTCTAGATGTACAATACAATGCAGACAAAGCTTCTACAAAATATATATATATTTTTTAATTTGAAATATTTCTAATAATAAACTCTTTGCTTTTATTCCTGCAATTTTGCTTGTTGGAAGCTCACATAAATAGAAAACACCTTTATATTCTTTTTTATTCTTATTTATGTCTTTACAAAGTTATAAACCAATAACACATTTATAATGTAAGGCACTTTCACACAATGCAAACAATCCCTCCCCTCTGCTTGAGAGATAATTGAGTTAATTACCGTATCAACTCAATTATCTCCAAGCAGGAAAACCAGACATTTCTAAAAAGTCCCAAAAGTAACCCAAAACACAACATATCCTCAGTCACACCCCCAGAAAGCCCTGATCTGGGTGAACAACATATCCAAGCATCATCCAGATCAGTTCAGGGGTTCAGAAATGCCATGGAAGTAATTTATTTGACCAACCGCAAGCATGGCCCCATGCCCAAAACAGTTACAGAGAATTAAGGCTAACGGTCAGTCTCTCTGTCTAGAGTACAAAAGTACATACTTCACAGGAACAGAGCCTTTTAACCCCTTAAGGACCAAACTTCTGGAATAAAAGGGAATCGTGACATGTCAAATGTCATGTATCCTTAAACGGTTAAAGTGCATTGGGCAAGGTATATTGCAGGGCCCATAGTCCTGAGGCAAGAGGCTGGCCAGCAGGCCCCTCTAAGAACTCGTGACAAACTCTGGTATCAAGGGGAGTTTGCCACAGTAAGGAAGGATTTTAATGGTAGCTTAATATGATTTGTACAATATGTTTAAGGGAATACGGCTCACATTTGTAGCGGATAGTACCCCTCATGAAAAGGGAGGAGTTGCAAAACAGGTGATTGCAAACTCCATTTCCTCATCAAACTTGTCAGCATTTACTTAATGGTTAGCTCCTCCTTTAGCAGCATTTACTTCTGAGTTAGATCCTCTCCTCACAGCAGAAAGGACAGGAAATAGAACTATGACATTGGTATAAATCACCACAAGTTACAAATAGAATATTACAAGTAAAACATTAAAAACAACTATGAATACAATAATAAAAAATCTTTCAAAGAAGGAATCACAATATCAAACTCATAAAAGTAAGAGTGAAAATGCTAGTGCTAATAATAATAATAATAATAATAATAATAATAGAAAACCGGGTGTACATTAAAATGGATGGATGAAATACTGAATGGATTGCACTTTCAAATCAGAAGCTGGTCAAAGGCATAGCGTCCAGTTGAGTGTCTGGAAGCTATGCCTTTGGCAAGCTTCTGATTTGAAAATGCCATCCATTGAGTATTTCATCAATATTAGAGAAGCTTATAAACTTCTGTTTTTGCCAAAATATGTTTTGCATTTCTAGACTGTCGTTATGTTTTAAGAAGGTTCTCATCTAATCTATTTTATTATTCTCCATAGCAAGGTAGATGCGAGACAGGTGCCTCATTTCTTACAGTAATTTGTCTCGAATTAGTGTAGACTTATAATTCTCCAGGATATTCCCTTTATTTGAATACCAGGGGGTTGCTGACAGTAGCTACAATAACTTGTCTGAACAGGTATTATGACAATATCCTATTGATTACTTAAATGCTTGTTAGGTTTATGCAGCTCAATAAAGCTCTTTTTTTATAAGTATTAGCTGTGTTTAAACTCTGCTCCTTCCACTATATATATATATATCTATATATACATATACATATACACTTGGGTATTCCCGTAAGTAAATTTTGCCATGTTTAATCAGGAATAAGGAAAATTGTTTCATATTTACCGTAATTTTATTTTCCTTATCATTATACATGGCAGCGTTATTTTCCCCATCTACTATGCGAGTTGTGGAACTAGTTACAAAAACTGCCTGGTGCGGAGGGGGTGGATCTAGTTATACCAATATCTGAGTTCTATTTCCTGTCCTTTCTGTTGTGAGAGGAAGAGCTAACCCATAAGTAAGTGCTGTTAAATATAATGAACAGGAAGCTAAAATTACTGTAAGTATCGAATTGTCTTCATATAGTATGTAGGTAAGGAGAGTTTCTTTTCTCTACTCAATGAGTGACTTAAAGCTTGTGATTTAAAGGGGATCTTACAGTTCATAAGATAGTAAAACTGGGTCTCACTATTGACTAATTGGTCTACTTTTATCAAAATCTAAAATACTGATATATACTGTAAGAGACCGACAGACAGCAGGATGTAATAAATATTTAATTATTTGTAACAGTTTTTTTCACTAACTTTTAATGTTGGGAACTTGGGACACAACCTTAAATCCCCAAACTGAGTAACTGAGTTAAAAATGTAAAACTTGGCAAACAGCCAACTTGCTGTTCTTGTTCAGGTTTTTGGAAGCCAATACAAATGGAGCTTTTATGACAAGACCCCTATTTAAAATACAATATTTTCTGGCATGCCTGACATTATCCCACATTCTTTATTACATTGCAATGTTTGTGTTAAATTAAATGGCAGAGCTTTGAACAAAATGTCTACATGATTTACTCACTATTTTAAGTGAATAAAAGCTTTACTAGGTATCTCATTATTTTTCATGTTTAAGTACTCTCTACAGTAATGCAAATTATTTTTCAGTAGATTAAGAGAACACAAGAGCAAAATGTGTAATGATAAAAATGTATATATATATATATATTTTTTTTTTAAATACATTTAGATGTACCAATCTATAAAAGTCGAAAGGTTACTAACTTGTCAATCATTTATGGAATATAGAGAATTACAGTGATTGTGTAAAATTATGCTCTGATTTGTTCCTACTGTTAAACACCCACATGAAAATTGAATACATTGCGCTGGAAATAATGCAATGCATTATAGCAAGTTGTGATAACTCTAATTTGTAATATAATTTACAATGACATAACTTGTGTTATATATTTAAAGGCCTTTTTCATTAGGCTTGCTCCGTTCAGTCAGTTAAAATTGCTTTTGTAAACTTTAATGATTGACTGACTTTTACATTTTGATCTTTGAGGAAACATGAATTCATTGAAGGGACCGACAAGGGAAGCAGATGATGAATCATGAGCAAGATTGTGCCATACCTGAGCTTAGTAAAGTTACGCAAAATAGCAACTCCAAAACAATTAACCACTTAGGAGATGGAAGCCTTGCTCCATCCTTTCTTAGGTACTTATTAACCAACTGAGTTTTCATGGCAATCTTTACCCAAAGAACCATGCAGCAATGTAATCACAAGATAAGTTACAATCTCTTAGAATTATACTGCCTTGAAATCAAGTTAGACCCAGTTGAAATCAGTTGGACTGTAACAAACGATATACATATTAGATAGACTTGACAAGGTGGAATTTTTCAGTTTGTCTGAATCAATTTGTTGGAAATACATTTTGTTTCATCTGAAACTAATTTCCTCCATCAGTTGATTTGTCAGAAGAAATTCGTCCTATATTTTCAGCTCAGAAATTCTATTTTAATGAATGGAATGCTGTGATTTCCAGAAAACTTTTTTTGATTTAGAAAGTAGAGAAGACCCTAATTTGGTACCCTTATGTAGGATTGCCATATTTAGGCATATTAAATGTATTAAATTAGAGAGCTGTGTTTAGTAGATAGCTCCATATTTTGGTATTCTTAATATGGCAATCCCATATAAGCATATTAAATTAGGGCACCATCTACTAAGAAACTGAACATTTAAAATTAGGAAAAGGGCTTTATTGGTATTCATTGTTCTTGTGTTTCAGAGAGCCCCAACACAGCATAACAAAATAAATGGACCTGCTTCGTTAATGGTCAAGTCACGTCGCTTTCACAAAGAGTTAAAGCCCTTAACCAAGGGCTGATAGAGCTTCAAGTAACAAACAAATATTTACTTACCTATATCAGAAAAGGAACACAACATCATACAGAGAACAGGTTCCCTCAAACCAATTTTGAAGACCTTGCGGTTTGTGAATCTTTTGCTGGTGGTAGAATTTTTAAATGCCTACAGATTACTGTATCAAGTGAAATAGAGTTAAAGTATGTATTGTGACCTCTTTTCTAAAAGGGGACCTCATTTTTGGCTTTAGATCTACTTGTTAACTTTTAACTCCCCCTGTTAAATGTGATCAAACAGATTTTTGCATGTTTCTTCGCATGATGACCAAAATAATAGTTCTCAAAAGAAAGTGTTATGACAATCCATTTAAAGTAAAAAAAAAGACCTGTAGGTCTTATTTAATTTAGAGGTTTACATTGATACTCAATATGATGACATTTATTCTACACTACCATTTCTTCTTTGGTATGTATAATGTTTTCTCGAACATTCTTAATCAAACCTCCACTATCTGTGCATGGTAACTGAAGTATAAAGTTATGGTCAGGACAATAGTTTTCAGCAAAATATTGCTTTTTACCAGCTGAATATTTATATCAAATTAGATTTACTGTTTGTGAATAAATCACATCTATATACAAATATAAAGGTGAGTGTAATTGTTTCTGAGTTTGGAAGTTATAAGTTGTATCTGACTGAACATATGGTGTACGTCGGGATATTGAAGATGACCTAATTAAGAATCCTACCACATACTTGTACTACACTTTCACGCTGAAACTTTTGAATGTGTAATACTTAGCATCTGTCTGTGATTTATATGTGAAAATAATAATTTTAATCTAATCAGTTTCTTCTAAAGAATGCAAATCTGTACTGCAGAATTTATCTTTGCCATTTTTAATAGATACAACACCCTTACATAGGCACATATTTCTCTTTCATGGTAAAACTGTAATACAATAATAGGATAATACTGACCATTTTTTCTCATATAAGAACAATTCTCTCAAAGCTTATGTGAGAGACAACTGCAAAAACAGCTACACAAAATATTTTGCAAGCTGTAGAACGTGTAGAAATGATCTACAAAATGCTGATAAAATTGCTTAGTTTGGAACTTAACTATTCCGATGCAACTTATTACAATACTCACAAAACCCATACTTTTGAAAAGTAATGCATTTTTTTCCCTAGACCAGTAAATGGAGGAAACTGACAAGTTTAATTGCATATTTCAGGAAAAAGGGCTGTAAAATAGCTAAGTTGGGGAATCTTTATATTCCAACTGTTTTGGTCTGCAATTTAAAATTCTATTATATGTTCTGTAGAGTTACTTGTTTAGTGAATAAACACTACATGGAATTTTGTTATTTTATATGTTTCAGCAAAATTCACATTTGTTTGACCTGTAAAACAATAGTTACTTTAAGATAAGATATTACATGATATTTGAGATACTTTAAAAGGAACGCTCTAGGCACCATAATAGCTTCATCTAAATTAAATTGTTATGGTACCAGGAGGCCCCCTGGTGCACTCTTGCTTTAAGGGGTTAATGTTTTCAAACTGTGGAGAACTTTGGGTTTAAACCATTTGAGAATGGTTTAACTCCTTGAGGTAAGAGTATACCCGGGAGCCTTCTGGCACCATAAGGCATCACAACGTAATCTAGATGAAGTTGTTATGGTCCCTAAACTGTCTCTTTAAGGTTGGGTCGAGAACCATTTCTAACAGATATTCAAGACCTGCACTTGCCATATTATTTTTTTAGCCATTGCAGTCTTATAATAGTGTCCTTTTTGAAATATATGATATTATGATGCATGCTTGCATACAAGTACATTTTAAAACCACAGTTTACGCTATTGTAGTATGCCAAGTAGTGTCCCTGTGGGCAGAGGGCTTGAGATCAGTATATTAAGCAGAGAGTTGGTAATTGCCTTTTACAACTGTAAATCCAATAAGGTCGTTGTCACGACTAGTAATGTGGTCCAGCACGCAGAAACTATGTAAACATATACATAAGTAAGAAAAGGAAAATAACAGGATAGAGCGTAAACCGGACCTTAGAATGGCCGGACTAATACGCTAGAGACAGAGAATGGTCAAAGGGAAAGCCGAGGTCAAGGAAGCCAGAAAATACTCAATACCGATTAAACAAGCCAAGTCAGGGAAACCAGAGATCAGAATAACCAGGGAAACGCCAAGGATCAGGATACCAGGAAATCAGAAACACAGAATTAGCACTTTCAGGAAACCAGGAAACTGAAACCACGACATGGCAAAGTAATGGGGAAAGCTAGGGGTTTAAATACCCCTCTCTAGGCTATGATTGGTCAGAGGGCGACCTCTGACCCCAAAACGTGCGTGTGCGTTGACGTCGTGACGTCACGCACACGTTGGTATAATTTTCGGGGGCGGAACTACTCTTAGGCACGACCACGTGGTCGGCGCCATGTTTGATTCGGGCGTGATGCCCGGAAGAACGGAAGGAGCGGTTCCCGGCTCGCCGACGAGCAGGTAAGCTTGTGTTGTCGGCGTGGCCGTGCCGGTCAGGCACGGCCGTGAGGCTCGGCGGGCCGGTGACCGCAACAGTACCCCCCACTCGAAGACCGCGCACCGGGCGGGAAGGACCCGGCTTAAGAGGAAAGCGGTTGTGAAATGACCGGATAAGACGGGGCGCATGGACCCGGTCAGCTGGAACCCAACAACGTTCCTCGGGACCATAACCCTTCCAGTCAACGAGATATGACAAGACACCTCTGGATAATTTGGAGTCCATGATAGAACGGACTTCGTATTCTTCTTGATCACCCACTACCAAGGGCGGAGGAGGAGTGGATAACCTGGTGTAGCGATTGCAAGTAAGGGGCTTGAGCAGAGACACATGGAAAGTATTTGCAATTCTCATATGAGCCGGAAGTGCCAAAGAATAGGTCACTGGATTAATACGTTGGGTAACTCGAAAGGGACCTATGTACCGAGGGGCAAATTTCATGGACGGGACCTTAAGCTTGATATGTTTTGTGGAGAGCCACACCCTGTCACCTGGAAGATATACAGGATTAGCGCCCCGTTTTTTGTCAGCTTGGGCCTTAGCTCGTAATGAAGCTTTCTGCAGAGCTGAATGGACGGAATCCCAGGTATCATGAATTGATTCCAAACGGGTGTTCAAGGCAGGAATTTCCGTGTCTGAGAATTCAGAAGGAAAAACAGCGGGGTGATAACCCTGATTTACAAAGAATGGACTATGATTAGAAGATTCATGAGTGGCGTTGTTCCTGGCGAACTCAGCCATGGGTAAGAGCTCACACCAGTTAGACTGATTGGCATTTATAAAGCAACGTATATAGGCTTCTAGAGACTGATTCGCCCTCTCTGCTGCTCCATTAGTTTGAGGGTGATATGCCGACGAAAAGGAGAGTTCAATGCCTAATTGCTTACAAAAGGAACGCCAAAACCTAGAAACAAACTGGGTACCTCTGTCAGATACTATGCTTTTAGGTACACCGTGCAACCGAAAGATCTCTCTCAAGAATATTTGAACTAGATCTTGAGCAGATGGTAATTTTTTAAGGGGGACAAAATGTGCCATCTTTGTGAACCTATCGATAACCATAAGGACTGTATTAAACCCGTTTGAACTGGGTAGATCCACAATGAAATCCATGGCTAAGTGGGTCCAAGGAGCACTGGGTATGGGCAGTGGTTGTAAGAGTCCAGGAGGCGATCTAGGAGGAACTTTAGAAACGGCACATATTTGACATCCCCCAACATATTCTTTGATATCGTTTCTAAGAGCAGGCCACCAAAACCTCCGGGAGATGGCAGAGAGGGTTTTGTGAACTCCAGGATGGCCTGCTGTGAGGTTGTCATGGAACAAATCTAGTACCTTCTTTCTAAACTGAGGTGACACATACAGTTTGTCCGGAGGTTTTCCCACAGGTGCCTGAGTTTGATCTGCTATTATGGCACAGAAGAGTGGAGAAGACACTTCGGTAACTGTAGTGGCAATGAGGCATTCAGGAGGTATAATAGGATATATCACCTGTTCCGGGGCTTCATCTGTCTCAAACTGCCTAGAAAGTGCATCTGCCTTGGTGTTTTTAGTACCAGGCCTGTACGTAATTATGAAATTGAATCGGGAGAGGAACAATGACCATCTAGCCTGACGAGAGGACAGTCTCTTAGCGTCCCCAATATAAGCCAAATTCTTATGATCAGTAAAGATCAAAAGTGGCTCTTTGGAACCTTCCAAGAGATGCCTCCATTCCTTAAGGGCAAGTACAATGGCCAAAAGTTCCCTATTCCCTATGTCATAATTCTTCTCTGCAGGTGTGAGTTTGCGAGAGTAAAATCCACAAGGATGTAAAGGTGTATCAGGACTTTCTCTTTGAGACAGAATGGCTCCAACTCCTGTCTCTGATGCATCCACCTCTAGGATAAATGGTTTGGTTGGATCAGGATGGGTCAGGACAGGTGCTGAGGAAAATAAAGATTTTAACAGTTCAAATGCCTCTCTTGCTTCTTTGGGCCAAGATGTACAATTTGCTCCTTTTTTGGTTAAATTGTTTATAGGGGAAATCACGGAGGAAAAACCCTTTATGAATTTGCGGTAGTAATTCGCAAAACCTATAAAGCGTTGAGTGGCTTTAAGGCCCTTGGGTAATGGCCACTGTAAGACTGCCTCCAGTTTACGGGGATCCATCTGGAAACCAGACGGAGATATAACGTATCCAAGGAATTGTATCTCCGTTTGGTCAAACTGGCATTTTTCCAGTTTACAGTAAAGGCCGTTCTGTAACAGGGTTTTTAGTACAATTCTCACATGTTCGTGATGTGTCTCTAGGTCTGGGGAATAGATGAGAATGTCGTCCAAGTACACTAGAACGAACATGTGAAGGTACTCTCTTAGGACATCGTTAATAAAATCCTGGAATACCGCTGGAGCGTTACATAATCCAAACGGCATAACCAGGTATTCGTAATGTCCCATTCTGGTGTTAAATGCGGTCATCCATTCGTGACCGTCCTTAATCCTGACTAGATTGTATGTGCTTCGGAGATCGAGCTTGGTAAAGACTCGAGCTCCCCTCAATCTGTCAAACAGCTCTGATATAAGGGGAATAGGGTAGGCATTTTTTATGGTAATCCTATTCAAACCCCTATAATCAATACAAGGGCGTAGATCTCCTTCTTTTTTAGAGACAAAGAAGAATCCGGCCCCGGCTGGTGAGGAGGACCTACGGATATGACCCTTTCTGAGAGCATCTTTAATATATTCCTCCAAACAAAGATTTTCTGGGGGGACAAGGCATAGACTCCTCCCTTGGGAGGCATAGTCCCTGGTAATAAGTTTATGGTACAGTCATAAGGTCTATGAGGAGGTAACCCTTCTGACTGGACCTTGTTAAATACCTCTTTCAAATCCATATACTGTGGTGGAATTTGTGTGGTCAAGGGAGGTGCAACAGGAACATTAATGGTACCAATAGGTTGTGGGATTTGCTTAAAGCAAACACCTTTGCATCTCTCACCCCAACTCACAATCTCTCCTTCAATCCAATCCAAACGTGGATTGTGTTTCAGGAGCCAAGGGAAACCGAGTATTATCGGAACTGTAGGTGAAGATATGATTTGAAAGGTCATTTCTTCAGAGTGGAGAATACCCACTGAAACAGTGATTGGCAGAGTTTCGTGTGTGATGAAAGGCTGGGTAAGAGGCCTTCCATCAATGGCCTCGACTGCTATCGGTTTCTCTTTATGTCTTAAGGGCAGGAGATGTTTTGCAGAGAATTCCTTGTCTAGGAAATTCTCCGCTGCCCCAGAGTCAATCATAGCCTCACACTGAACAGTAGTGTTCTTGAAAGATAAGGTTACTTTGACAAGGAAACGGTTCTTAGTCAATTTAGGGGACATATACATCACACCTAAGGTCGGTCCCCGTACGTGCCTTAGGTGTGCAAGTTTTCCGGCCGAACCGGGCATGACAATCTTAGATGTCCCTTCTTGCCACAATACATACATAACCACTCGTTACGTCTGTGTTGTCTCTCTGCCTCAGTGAGTTTAGTGCTACCCAATTGCATGGGTTCAGGTTCTGGAAGAGGCGTTTGGCTACTCACCACTGGGTTAGAGAAACGAGGAGCTATGGACAAATTAGAACGTCTGTTACGTTGTTTGTTTTTCTCTCTCTCTCTGAGCCGGTTATCAATGTCTATCATGTAGGCAATAAACTTATTAAGATTAACCGGAAGGTCTCTAGCTGCAGTCTCATCTTGTATACTCTCAGCTAGACCTTCAGAGAAAGCAGCCACCAGACCACTATTGGTCCAATCAACCTCAGACGCTAATGTCCTGAACTCTATTGCATAATCGGCTACAGAACGACTGCCTTGCTTGATTCTCATAAGGGCTTTGGCAGCGTTCTTCTCCCTGCCTTTAGGTTCAAACGTAGCCTTAAAGGCCGTAAGAAAAGTACTGTAATCACGGGCTACTGCGTCACCACTTTCCCATAAGGGGTTAGCCCAGGTCAAGGCTTTTCCAGTTAATTGGTTCATCAGATAGCCTATTTTTGATCTATCTGTTGGGAATGAACCTGGGGAGGCCTCAAAGTGGTATTCAATTTGGTTTAAAAAACCTCTGAATTCCTTAGAATCACCTCTATAGCGAGGGGGCGGTGACAAGGTTATGGACGGTGGTTTATGTGGTACGGGAACCACTACAGGTGGCGGAACCACAGGTGGTACCGGAGGGACCTCTAAATAGGCAGTCCTCTGGAGCAAGGTCTGAAATGCCTGGGCAAATTGGTCTAACCTGTGGTCCATATCCTCCACCCTACTCTCACATGCGATCATATGCTTGCATAGTTCTGCAGGATCCATGGCCATGTCGTAATGTCACGACTAGTAATGTGGTCCAGCACACAGAAACTATGTAAACATATACATAAGTAAGAAAAGGAAAATAACAGGATAGAGCGTAAACCGGACCTTAGAATGGCCGGACTAATACGCTAGAGACAGAGAATGGTCAAAGGGAAAGCCGAGGTCAAGGAAGCCAGAAAATACTCAATACCGATTAAACAAGCCAAGTCAGGGAAACCAGAGATCAGAATAACCAGGGAAACGCCAAGGATCAGGATACCAGGAAATCAGAAACACAGAATTAGCACTTTCAGGAAACCAGGAAACTGAAACCACGACATGGCAAAGTAATGGGGAAAGCTAGGGGTTTAAATACCCCTCTCTAGGCTATGATTGGTCAGAGGGCGACCTCTGACCCCAAAACGTGCGTGTGCGTTGACGTCGTGACGTCACGCACACGTTGGTATAATTTTCGGGGGTGGAACTACTCTTAGGCGCGACCATGTGGTCGGCGCCATGTTTGATTCGGGCGTGATGCCCGGAAGAACGGAAGGAGCGGTTCCCGGCTCGCCGACGAGCAGGTAAGCTCGTGTTGTCGGCGTGGCCGTGCCGGTCAGGCACGGCCGTGAGGCTCGGCGGGCCGGTGACCGCAACAGTCGTGGGATAACAAAAGTGATTATAGCTAGTTATTATAAGCTAGGGGATTTGCAAGTCCTAGGATCAAGGAAAAGGAAAGTCATATAGTCAGTATTATTCTTTGCCATGAGTTTTCTGAAGAGGTTATAATTTTATTTATTTTATATTATATTATGTTATATTATATTATATTATCTTTTATTTATAAGTATTCAATGTATAAATATAAATAACACAATGTGACAAGACCAATCTCGCCACATTGCATTGGAGGAGCCTGGTTGCCCGCCTGTTGACTCTGGACTATGGCCCCATGTTTAAAAGTCTCCCTTTCGCCTGCAGAAAAGGCTTTGTCGTGCCTTTCTGCCCGGCGGTCGGTAGATTCAATCTACCGACCTAACGCACGAATGACTGGACCACCTGGGAGCTGGAGTGTGTCGGAAATTTACCTCCCAGAAGCTGCGGATAACTGCAGCTTAATTGACGAATACTGGGTGGCCTTTGTTCGTTTGCCGAACACGTGACGGCGGCCATTTTAAAGTCCCGAACGGCCAGCGGTGTTCAGCGCCCAAACTATGGAACTAGAAAGGGACACTTATTGGCGCGAAAACCGCTGAGCCATCAGCCTCCCTACTTCTGCCTTCGGCCATTTAACCGACTGCCTGTTCATTTGGTAGTTTATCCGTATGAACAGCATCACCCCAGATAGCCATGCCATGGAGCCTATTCGTATAACGAAAGACTATGGGAAAGACTTTGGCTCCATGGCGATTGAACTGTATGTATGTTATCTGAGCGCCATTCAGTAATAATGTGCGCTCAGATCTAAGCTATCTGGGGATAGGTAGAATGTATGTGTTTTACAGGGAGTGCAGAATTATTAGGCAAGTTGTATTTTTGAGGATTCATTTTATTATTGAACAACAACCATGTTCTCAATGAACCCAAAAAACTCATTAATATCAAAGCTGAATATTTTTGGAAGTAGTTTTTAGTTTGTTTTTAGTTTTAGCTATTTTAGGGGGATATCTGTGTGTGCAGGTGACTATTACTGTGCATAATTATTAGGCAACTTAACAAAAAACAAATATATACCCATTTAAATTATTTATTTTTACCAGTGAAACCAATATAACATCTCAACATTCACAAATATACATTTCTGACATTCAAAAACATAACAAAAACAAATCAGTGACCAATATAGCCACCTTTCTTTGCAAGGACACTCAAAAGCCTGCCATCCATGGATTCTGTCAGTGTTTTGATCTGTTCACCATCAACATTGCGTGCAGCAGCAACCACAGCCTCCCAGACACTGTTCAGAGAGGTGTACTGTTTTCCCTCCTTGTAAATCTCACATTTGATGATGGACCACAGGTTCTCAATGGGGTTCAGATCAGGTGAACAAGGAGGCCATGTCATTAGATTTTCTTCTTTTATACCCTTTCTTGCCAGCCACGCTGTGGAGTACTTGGACGCATGTGATGGAGCTGTGTCCTGCATGAAAATCATGTTTTTCTTGAAGGATGCAGACTTCTTCCTGTACCACTGCTTGAAGAAGGTGTCTTCCAGAAACTGGCAGTAGGACTGGGAGTTGAGCTTGACTCCATCCTCAACCCGAAAAGGCCCCACAAGCTCATCTTTGATGATACCAGCCCAAACCAGTACTCCACCTCCACCTTGCTGGCATCTGAGTCGGACTGGAGCTCTCTGCCCTTTACCAATCCAGCCACGGGCCCATCCATCTGGCCCATCAAGACTCACTCTCATTTCATCAGTCCATAAAACCTTAGAAAAATCAGTCTTGAGATATTTCTCACTTTGTGTGTCTTGTTCAGTGGTGGTCATCTTTCAGCCTTTCTTACCTTGGCCATGTCTCTGAGTATTGCACACCTTGTGCTTTTGGGCACTCCAGTGATGTTGCAGCTCTGAAATATGGCCAAACTGGTGGCAAGTGGCATCTTGGCAGCTGCACGCTTGACTTTTCTCAGTTTATGGGCAGTTATTTTGCGCCTTGGTTTCTCCACACGCTTCTTGCGACCCTGTTGACTATTTTGAATGAAACGCTTGATTGTTCGATGATCACGCTTCAGAAGCTTTGCAATTTTAAGAGTACTGCATCCCTCTGCAAGATATCTCACTATTTTTGACTTTTCTGAGCCTGTCAAGTCCTTCTTTTGACCCATTTTGCCAAAGGAAAGGAAGTTGCCTAATAATTATGCACACCTGATATAGGGTGTTGATGTCATTAGACCACACCCCTTCTCATTACAGAGATGCACATCACCTAATATGCTTAATTGGTAGTAGGCTTTCGAGCCTATACAGCTTGGAGTAAGACAACATGCATAAAGAGGATGATGTGGTCAAAATACTCATTTGCCTAATAATTCTGCACTCCCTGTATTCATTATTTGCAACATTATGTATTTTATTGTATGTTCGTGTTTTACTGTAACCACATGGTTAATGGAGTTTTGCCTCTGTCCTTACTTCTCCAATTACTTCTCCAATTATCTCCAGGTAGAGGGGAGGGATTGTAATGTACTTTGGGAGTGTTTTAACCCTGTATGCCTGTGATTGGTTATTTTACCATTTGTGTCCCAGTCTTCCATCTGGTCCCCTAGGGGAGTGTCCACCAGGTGGAAGACCTGCATAAATACCGGGCAGGTAGCCCACATTAAACCAGACCACTGATTGACCCTCAACATGGAGCTCTGTCTCGTCTTTGGGGGGATTTACTATATGCTGTTAGAGACTGATTGCCAGGAGTGTAAGCCACTTGGGTGCTTTTCCTGTTCGTCTGCTAGCAGCTATTCGTGAGGCTCCAGTTCGGGAGTTTGGAGTGCTATTTTGTATGCAGTTCGGAGCATTCCCTTGTATCCAGTTCGTGAGTTTGGTGTTCTGCAGTAGCTGTGCCTGTATCTCTGGAAGGGGAAGATCTTCTAAACGGCGGTTTAACCCCTTTATGCCCGGGGTGCCGTAACACACAAGCTTTTCAGTGCACTGCTAGACATATTAATATTACTATGATGGTATAGGTAGCAGGTGCAGTGTGTACTCATTGAAGGGACTCCATGTGCTAAACATGACCCATTATATTTTATATACATATGTTACATTTTTTTTTTACTTTTGTAGTTGCATAAATGTTTGTGACTTTTTTAAAAACATAAATATCCTTTTTTTCTGTTTTTGTTTCTGCAGCTAATAAGCTCCTTATGTACCAGTCTGTAATTTCTTCTCCAGATCGCAACCAATTTCTGCTTTGAATCCAATCAGGGTGATGTAATTATTTTCTATGAGAATCCTTTTTTTTTAGACCTATAAAAATCAGTGTGTTACAGATATGGAGCAATGTACCAGGGCTGGTCCATGCCACTCTGCTGCCTGAGTCCAAGAACAAAATGTTGCTTCTAGCCCCACTATAAATACCAAATGGCATCACACATACCCTAACTTCTCACATATGACTAATCCACAAATGAACACAGAAAACATTATCCACACATACAGTTGTAACTCGCAGCTGTTTGTAATGAACAAATCAAACAAAATCAATTATAAAAAGCTCAACACACCGAATGCTTCTCAGTGCATCACTAAATTCAACTGAAAATGCAACTAATCCAGTCTCAAAATTATTCAATTGCTTCATATAATGCATTTATGCAATTAGTACTTAGTAGAACACCCTTTTCCTGTTATGACCTACTGCAAATGAGATGCATAGACAGACACCAGCTTTTGGCAGCATTCCTAAGGAATGTTAGCCCATAGTGCAATGGTCTCCAGTTCAGTAATATTCTTGGGTTTGTATGCTGTAACCACCTTTTTAAAATCCCACCAGAGATTTCCTATGGGGTTCAAGTCAGGTGACTGATAGCCAATGTAGAATTTTCCAGGACTACTTATGCAACTTAGCGCTGGTATGCACTTACTCTAAGGGTTTTTCACAACCTATCTTCTAAGAAATCTGGTTGCAGTCATTGATAGTTTCCTTGTTTTGCCCAATCCATCTAGTATAACCACTGTTCCTTCAAGTTTGAACTTGCGAACTATGCTTACCAGGCCCGGACTGGCCATCAGGCATACCGGGCAAATGCCCGGTGGGCCCCGATGGCCAGGGGCCGAGGCCGGCAGGGGAGATCACAGGATCTCCCCTGCCAGCCCCTGCAGGGCCAGCGCTATCAGAGTGCCGGCCCCGTTGTGTGCCTCCATGGGCCGGTGGGGAGATCAAAGATCTCCCTCACCGGCCCAGAGGCACTATATCATTGCTATGCCAGCCTGGGGAGTGAGGGAGGGAGGAGAGGACCGGCGGAACTCTACCCTGCAGCTCCGCAAGGTTCCTCTCGCGAGGTCGGAGCATTGCCGCGTTCAGATCTCGCGAGAGTGAACTCTACCCCTGGAACTGCAGGGTAGAGTTCACTCACCAATAGGACCACCAGGGACAGCAGCATGGGAAAGCACCATCAGGGACTCCTCCAGGGACGCACGGCTCCCCCTCTCCCAAGCTAAAGGTAAGAAGGGAGGGGGGGGGGAATATGAAGATAATTATTTTTAATATATTTTTATTTATCCCCTATTTCTAAAAATCATTTTTTTTATCCCACATTTCTTTAATCATAATAATAATAAAAAAAAAGAATCATACTTTTACACCTTGCCCCCCCACACACACACAATCCCTCCAGACATATTCACACACACACAGCACCCTCAGACACACACACACACACACACACACACAGCACACTCACCCACACAGCAACCCTCAGACACACACAGCACCATTAGACACACACAACACCGGTAGACACTTACACAGCACACTAACAGCACCCTCAAACACAGCACACTCACACTAACAGCACACTTACCCACACAGCACCCTCACACACACACACAGCATGCCCAAACACACAGCACGCTCAAACAGACAGCACACTCACAAACACAGCACCTTTAGACAAACGCACACTTACCCACACACAATCAATGATGAAGTTAGTTGAAAAATTAAACCTTTGTAAACAGACCAAATAGTGATGTTTATCTTAAGTGATGTTTATCTTTAAACATATATATTCTGCAGAGGGTGGGACTAAACTGTGAAGTGTACTGTGTACCATTTTAGAAAAATAGATAGATAGAACAGCAACATGGTGTCTTGATTCATGGATCTCTACCTGCTGTCACTATGGTGCCTGAACCATGCTTGTTGGCTCTATATGAGATGACCTCAGATGTGGTCTCCACAACTACTTGAATCAGCTGTCTGAGAATTTCTCTTATGTTATGACTCAATGAAGGAGATTGTCCTTTGCCAGCTTACAGTGTATAATATATACACTACAGCGCATCATCCTTTCTCCTGTGCATAAGAGAACCTCAGCTGTTTGAACCAGAATGTCTTCTTACCAATCAAGCCAGATAGAGCTACCATGGTTTTTAAAGGTGTACTGTTACGGTCAATTTTATTGCTTGGACTTGATGTATCAAATTATATATAATGATTACAGACTTTTTAGCTGTATCAGTAACATGTTTTATGATGCTTAGTAGGGGCATCTTCCCAGCCTGCAAAACACGTATTCCACCACACCCTGAATTATGCAGAGCAAGCTTGCTTATCTACCCCTAACATACAGAATTGTATGTGATCTGTTAGAATTGATTGGTTTGCAAAGAATACTGTGCCAATCTGTGATTGGCTGAATAAAGTGCAACACCCTAGACTAATAATCTACATATCCCCTTTGCTGTGAAGGAAAAAATTAAAGGCTTGATTAAAATACTATCATGGTACCTGCCACTCACACCTCCTTCTTCTCCAGCAATTTAGGCACTTTGGACGCCGGCCGCGATAGCCCCGCCCCCTTTTTTGACGCGGCACAACTCCGCCGACGTCATGACGTCAATAACGTCATGACCCGCGGGAAATCTCAAACCAGGACGTTCTGGGGGCGTGGATATCAATTAAAGAGACAGGGTATAAAAGGTACTCACTTACTGTGAGTCATTGCCCTGTCGTGGTTTCAACTTGCCTGTCCCTTCAGTGCGTTTATATTCTCTTAGTGTTCTACGGTTTTGACTTTGCTTGTTTCTTGACTTTGCTTCCCTCTCCTATCCTTATACTCTGCCCGGCTTACGCTTACCTGTCTTCTCGTTCTCTCAACCTCGGCTTGTCCCTGACCATTCCTTGTTTGCTTGACGTTAGTCCGGCCACTCTAAGGTTCGGTATACGTCTTTATAGTTTTAGTACACTGCGTGTTGGATCCCTGTCTTGATCCTGACAAATACATTGTGATGTCCTGTGTGTGTTATTTCTAACAGGCCTTTTTCCAGATCTGAGGGAGATAAGCAGAAATTTGGTGACAAGTCCATGGCAGTTTGAAAAACCTGAGAAATTGACAGTCTTACATGTACCTAAATTAAAATTAAAAAAAGCTTCATTATTGCTATGATTCACGTGTCTGCTTCAGGCCCCGAACAAGCCACCAATACAAAGGTACTCTTAAGGTTTAATTTGCTGCCAGAGGTTCATTAAGCCAAGTCATTCCTGGGCTCTTCTCTCATCATGCCTCTTTGGGTGCATCACCTCTAGAACCTCATCATTACTTCCATGTTCTTGGATAGAATTGCCCTCTTCTACCCTCAGTGTACCAACCTTCACCCAATTAGCTTACATATTTTCTGTTTCTGATTACTTGGAGGGACTTGCAGTGTTTTTTAAATTAAAACATTGAAGTATACCATTTCAGTATTTATACCATCATTTTGCCATCATTGCCATGATTAGACATGGGGAATTGTTTCACATTATTCCCTTTATTTTGTTAAATTCATAGTATTAACTTTTGCAACTGATTCACATTAGTTCTACTTCTCCTCTCTTATTTTTACTGTGATTTATGTAAGTAATTGATTCTGTTTGTTTTCTTCAATTGCCCTTTCATGTCATAGGGGATTATACTGGCTTTACTGATCAATAACGTTTTCTCTAGATATGTTGCTCCCATAGGCAGCTGGTGACTTTTAAACATGGTGGGGCACTAGACTATAAAGCTAGAATTTACTCTGCCCCTAATATTAGGCTCCACCTATTTAATCTGATATACTCAATCCTTGACTCAATGTAGTTCCTGCCCTTTTTAACACCTTAAACCTATAGATCCATTCATTCGGAAAACAACCACTTTAAAGAGGTCTAACTCCAGGCACAATGCTTTTACTCAATGACAACCCTAAAGACAAGACAATACGAAGGTCTGTCTGTAGCAGACCACAGGTAACCCGACTAGTTACCTCCACTAAATCCTTCCTTCAGCCACTCTGGAGCCATCAGAATACATAGACATCCATTCCCCCAGTAACCAGATGAAACATAGTTCTGGGAGTGAACTGATTTTATTCTGACCACACACGGCTTTTATGCACAAAACCCTACATGGGGTATCCAATACAATAAAACAGGGGTTTCAATCCTACGATCCTTTGTGCCTGAGAGATAATTGCGTGAGAAAAACATATAATTAATTTATCACTCAGGTACAGAAAATCCATACATAATACGCAGTACCCCAAAAGTATCCCCACCATCCTGGATAAAACTGATCTGAGTGTATAAGATATAAAAAGATCAATCGGTGAAACTGGAATGCCACCGGGGTAAAGTTTTGACTGGCCAGACACGAGGTACTAACCCAAAACAGTTGCAGGGAAATGGGTGCCTTGGCCGGTCACTATTCAGGGTTTTCCGTGCAAACATCATGCAAAAGGGAATCTCTTGGTTTCAGGGTACAAATGCTCCCCCTGTTCGTTAGTTCATATCTCCCGAACGTCATTCGTATAGGTGCTCAGGAAATAGAATTGGCAGCAGTCTAATCTTTACTGGGGTTCATGCGAGTGCCTAATCGAAAAGAGTTCCAGGCACTCGATGACCAAGTGCCACTGCCCATGTTTGGGAGACAAGATGGCCACCATTCTTTTGTTGACCACGTGCATTCTGTTATTCGAAATGGCGGCCACCCAGGGGTGTGAACGTTCTAATGGGGTACCAGGGTTGTCCTCATTCAGGAGACGAATAGATGGCGTTCGTAAATAATAACTCCTGAACGGAAAAAGGGAAAAATATACTAACCGTGTTATTGTCAAATATTTTGGTTAATGATTTCTTCTCTAGTGTTCTAACCAAGGTTCCCAGGTTTGCAGGTAAGCTTTCCGTTTACCTTCTACCGACCAGTGCAGTTCTTCCAATTCCCTCATAGCTTCTACTGTATGCAGCCATTGTTCCTTTGTAGGAACTTGTGTTTGATGCCAGTAAATTGGGATTAATGCGTTGACTATTTCTAGAAGTAGACCCAATAGTTTTTGGTTGTGGCGGTTCTGAAATGAACCAGGCCATCCTAATATTACTTGGGATGGTGTCAATTTGTTTTCCAATGGAAGTTTTCCAGCTATGGCCAGTATTATATGTTCACAGTAAGGCCTAATTAGTATGCAGAACAACCATATATGCTCCATGGTCCCCTGCTCCTCTCCACACCTCCAACACTTTTCGCTGAGCGTGGGTCAAAACCTGTGCAGTTGCATGGGGCTTCTATACCATCTGATGATACGTATGTAAAATGTCTCCCTTCTGGATATGCTAATGGTAAGAGTCATCCCTTTGTCCAATATAGTAGCCCACTCCCTTTCTTTGAGGTGTATACGGAGACCCTGCATCCATTTCTGCTGGACGGCATTATCATTGTGTTCTGTGGAACCTGTTTGAAGTAGTTTGTAAATTTTGGATAGAGGGCGTGTGAGGGAGCTACCATGTCCACATAGGGTTTCAAATGGGTTTTTGTCCCTGATCTGTCCTAAGGGTATTACTACTCTCCTCAGAAAGTTCTTGAGTTGGGAAGTTCCCATAATGTCCAGGAGTTTTCTGTCTGCCCGGTCTTCTAAGGTCTCAAATTCCTGGTGGGGTGTCAGGCATTAGAACTTTGTCTAGGGTCGGGTTTCTGTCAGCCTGGTGCCGTTACTGATTTTGAAGGGGCTTGAGAGAATACCATTAATTCGGACACATGCCACCGGTCCTCTGTATAAAGCCTGGATCCAGTTTCTCATGTTCGACCCAAGCCCCAATGCCTCTAAGGTTGCAAATAGATAGGACCAGTCCTCCCTGTCGAACGCTTTCTCAACATCGATTGAAAGTAAAAGTGTAGGCGTTTTGGTCACGGTCGCTCCATAAATCACATTCAGGACCTTGGTGGTGTCCCTGGCCTCTCAACCCCAGCCTGGTCAGGGTGAACTAGTCCAGGCAGAAGAGACTTCAGTCGATGAGCCTGGCAAATATTTTCAGATCCAGGTTAATTAAGGAGATGGGCCTGTAGCTAGTGCAGGAGTTTGGGTCCTTTCCTGGTTTGGGGATTATGGTTATAGATGCACCTAGCATCGGAGGGGGTAGTTGAGCTCCAGGGGCTAGGCCATTGACTGTTTGTTGGAAGTGGGGATTCAAGGAGGAGTCAAAATGTTTGAACTAGCATGCCGTAAGGCCGTCTGGGCCTAAGCTTTTCCCTTTCTGGAGGGTTTTGATTACTGATGCAAGCTTTGCCTTCCGGTATACCCCTTACCCAGAGGTTATTGCTCCTTCCTTAGTTGTCTACGTCTTCTAGTTTTCTCTGAAGAAATAGTATAGCCTCTATGTGCATCTGTTGATTCTGGTGGCACTGGGACTATTGCTGTGTGGAGGACTCAGCCTCGTCTTCCAGGATCTGGACCCTGTCACATAGCTGGTCCGTCCTCGCTGATGCTTTTAAGCTTATCACTGAAGCTTTCCTCCAGCCTGAAGAACATAGCGGTGAGGTCTGTCTTTGAAGACAATTGGGCCAACATGGGTCTAATGTCTGTATCCTCTGCTGAGCACTCAGAGCGCGATAGGCTTGATGGTGAGCCCAGCTCTGTTTGCTTCTGCGAAAAATCGTTGATTTTGATTATACCGGGTGTGTGGCAGGGGTGCCCACGGTATTGTCGTGGAGTAACACTTCAGGGTTAAGCACTCAGCAGTGAGGAGCCTGACTCCGCCCCCCCTCTGACACAGCTCTGAGAGTATTTAGGGAGACTGGGCCAGAGGGAGGGTACTTGGTGATTGATTGTTTGAGCTAACGTGTGAGCTGCCTCCTGGAGCTCCACAGGCTCAGCTACTGGGAACTACTTCCACCAGACAAGTCCTTCTAGCCTTTGAGCAAATGCAAGGATTGCTGCAAGCCATAAAGGATTACTGGAGAAAGGAAACTTTGCTACTTTACAAGTGGACAATATGTCTGGACTATTGGAGGACTACCCATATAAACCTTAAGTATAACTCCTACAATATCATTTATTCTATGAACTGTTTCTTGCATTGCAAATACTTCCATTGCTACAAGTTACTAATCTCATGAAGGACAACTCCCATCATGCTTATTCACTATGAACTGTTTCTTGCATTGCAAATACTTCCATTGCTACAAGTTGCTAATCTCAAGAAGGACAACTCCCATCATTCTTATTCACTATGAACTGTTCTTGCTTTGCAACTATTCTCAGCTAATTGATTATTGTTCCTATTGAAGATTATTCTCATGAACTAATGTTACTTAATGCATCTCTGAAGAAATACTTAATACTGAACTTTGTGTTGTTGATTACTTGCACTTCTTATTATTGGATTATTGCCTAAATGCAATTCATTTAGGTTTAACACTTATTAAAACTTTGGTTGAATCAAGTTACCAGTGATTCTCTCTTTTCTTAAAGCTACAGTATTGATACTTAAGGATTCTCCATTTCTTCACTATTGTAATTAGGGAGATTACAAGCTGCAGTTGAGTTCCAATCCAAATCACCCCAAGTAGCGTAACAGGTATGTCCTCTCGTTTTTTGGGGTTTTATTTTTTGCCATTTTGCTCACCGGGTAAAGCTAATTAAGCCCTGTTTGGGACGGAGCTCCGTGCTCAGGCATCTGTCTGCATCAGAGTCTAGGCCACTGCCCCTTTTTTTTTTTTTTTTTTTTAACGATTTGCTGATAATGAACAAATGGTTCAAGTTTTAAAATATGGGACTGGGTTTTTATCAATCCATTCCTATATTTTAATGTTTGTTTCAGATTCTGGCTCATGAAATCATTACATTCAATATTGTATCACAGTATTTTTAAAGAACCATCTCAAAATAGTTGCCTGGGTGCCGTGGTCAAGTAGGTTTAACCCTGCAATGTAAAACATTGCTGTTTTTTTTTAGGAAAACATTGAGTCAAACACTTCAGGTCCTAGGGACAGGGGGACACTACGCGTTAGGAATATACCTTACTGTTCCTTTAAATACTGTGAACACCTGGATTTTGCGTTGTGAATGTAATTGTTTTTCCACATGCCACATTGAATCAAGAAAGGAAAGGCAATCCTATTATTATTATTATTATTGCCATTTATATAGTGCCAACAGATTCCGTAGCGCTTTACAATATTATGAGAGGGATTTAACTATAAATAGGACAGTTACAAAAAACTTACGGGAACAATAGGTTGAAGAGGACCCTGCTCAATCGAGCTTACATTCTATAGGAGGTGGGGTGTAAAACACATTAGGAGGGCTGCCCTTTAGTCAAATAAGGTGGGCTGCCCTTTAGGAGAGAGCAGGAGACAGGTATGTGAGGTAGAGGTTAGTCTTGGAGGCCATAAGCTTTCCTAAAGAGATGGGTTTTAAGGCACTTCTTAAAAGATGCAAGACTACGGGAGAGTCTGATGGTGGTAGGCAGGCTATTCCATAGGAAGGGAGCCGCCCGCGAGAAGTCCTGCAAGCGTGAGTTGGCCGTACGGGTGCGGACAACAGACAGGAGGTGGTCACGGGCAGAGCGGAGAGACCGAGAAGGGACATACCTATGGATCTGTGAGGAGATATAAGAGGTGCTAGAGTTGTTCAGTGCTTTATAGGTGTGAATTAATACCTTGAATTGATTCCTATAGCCTACAGGAAGCCAATGTAAGGACTTGCAGAGGGGTGAGGTGTGAGAGAACCGACTAGAGAGGAAAATCAGTCTGGCAGCAGCATTCATTACGGACTGTAGCGGTGCAGTACGGCTTTTGGGAAGACCAATCAGGAGAGGGTTACAATAATCCATGCGGGAAATTACTAGAGCATGGACAAGCTCCTTGGTAGTATCTGGTGCAAGAAAGGGGCGGATGCGGGCTATGTTTTTAAGATGGAATCTACAGGATTTGGCAACATCCTGGATGCAATCCTAATTTTATCCCAATTTAAACTTGTTCATTTTTCTTTATTCTTGACTGTTCTTGACCTGATGGCAGCTTAAATGCCGTGTCTGTTTATACTGATTTTAAGCAATTTTGACAAATCAATATTGTTAAGGAATGTTGCTTACTTCAATTTTGCTGTAGTCTGCTAACTTTTAAGTGTACAACCAAAGAAATAGCAGCAAGGTGTGTAGGCGCTTCACAGTGAATAAAAAAAACACAATCTAAGGTGTACTACTGGTGTATCCCCTTCACCATATAATTTAAGTCTGCTGTTTAAGTCTGTGTAATGGGTCACTTGAAACAGACAAGATTTAAAACACTACTTTTATCACTTAACTTTTATTCTAAATTACTAATGAGAAGGGGTATCCCTATACTAATAAGTAAATGTATTCCAAAATCGAGAAATAGCTATTTAATTTTATGGGGTCTAGTTAGATGTAAATCCCTCCGTGTGCCAGAAGGATATTCAACATGGAAAGGTTAATGGTCATGAAATATTTACATGATAGATTCCGTACAATATGCAAACAATATTACGCAGTATGTTTCATGATTATACATGTGCCAGGTGAAATTATTAACTTGAACTTTAACGTTATTTTGTTCCTAATGCAATAGTGTGAGTGAATAAGCTGTATGTTGTTGTTATATGAACTTGTTAGTTAATCACTGATGCTAACAGCTGGATAGAGCAGGTGCAATAAACATTTGCAAGTCTATTTACATATTTAATTGAATAAACATTTTATACAGTACATCGGAGAGCAAGATCAAAATTGTATTAAGATGAATGACTCTTAAATGTATCACTTATTGTTCCAGGTAGTTACTGTAGAAGACGTAAACATTTAGGGGTTTACTTACTAACTATTTAATTGTAAGCTGAAAAGTGTGCAAACATTTAAGGGACACTATAGTCACTAAAACAACTTTAGCTTAATTAAAGGGAAACTCCAGTGCCAGAAAAACGATCCGTTTTTCTGGCACTGGAGGGTCCCTCTCCCTCCCACCCACCAATGCCCGGTTACTGAAGGGGTGCAAACCCCTTCAGTGACTTACCTGAGGCAGCAGCGATGTCCCTCGCCGCTGTCTCCGCCTCTGCGACGCTCCTCCTTGTGATTGCGTCGGCCGGTGGGCGAGACTGATCTCGCCCACCGGCCGAGGAGACCTAATGCGCATGCGCGGAAATGCCGCGCATGCGCATTACGTCTCCCCATAGGAAAGCATTGAAAAATCATTTCAATGCTTTCCTATGGGGTTTTGAGCAACGCTGGAGGTCCTCACACAGCGTGAGGACGTCCAGCGACGCTCTAGCACAGGTTTCCTGTGCTAGAAACCAGGAAGTGCCCTCTAGTGGCTGTCTATTAGACAGCCACTAGAGGTGGAGTTAACCCTGCAATGTAATTGTTGCAGTTTATGAAAAACTGCAATAATTACACTTGCAGGGTTAAGGGTAGTGGGAGTTGGCACCCAGACCACCAATTAGCAGATGTGGTCTGGGTGCCTGGAGTGTCCCTTAAAGTAGTTTTTGGCTATAGATCGTGCCTCTGAAGTTTCACTGCTCAATTATCTGCCATTTAGGAGTTAAGTAACTTTGTTTATGCAGCCCTAATCACACCTCCCTGCATGTTACTAACACAACCTGCCTAAACACTTCCTGTAAAGAGTCATCTAATGTTTACACTTCATTTATTGCAAATTCTGTTTCATTTAGAATTACTTATCTCCTGCTCTGTTAATAGCTTTCTAAACCTTGCAAGAGCCTCCTGTAAATGATGAACCCCTTAAGGATGGCGGACGTGCTATGCCGTCCTTGGGGACCTGGCTATAAACGTTGTCGAGCGGCATAGCACGTCCATGCTGTCCTATGTACTTACCCGCTCGCCGGCGATCGTGATGGGGGGACTTACCTGCCATCCCAGGGAGTCCCCCTGCAGCCGTTCTGACCTTCCTGAGCCATGTGATCGCGAGGTCCTTGCGAGGAATAGCCGTCCACAGCATTGCCAGCAGGGGGAGTGTCTGGAATGACAGGTAGTCCCCCTGCTGCCTGTAAAAAGTAAAATAAAGTTTAAAAACTGTTTTTAATTCAATAATATATACTTAGATCATATACAGTGTGTGTGTGTATATATATATGTGTGTGTGTGTGTATGTGTGTGTATAGATATCCAAAATTTCTGGCACTCTTCCCCTAGGTATTCAAATCAATTCAGCATCCAACCAGGGTGCCTCTCCGTGCAAATATATAATCAGAAAAAATGAGAGCACTCACTGGATTTGATTCAATCTTATATTAAGTAATGAGCAAAAAAACATTTTTAGTCAGTAGGCAACGTAACCAATCTTGTGAATTTCAATGTGAAAAAACTGAAAATTGTAACATGCTATATTTGACCCTGTAACTTCCCAAAAAATCTGTACATAGGGGGTACTGTTTTAGACGTGTATTTTATTGCAATAAAAGCAAATAGTATTATGACATTCACAGTTAAAATGTCATGTAGAACAAAACAAATAACACAATTATTTTCTCCCATTTTTTTCAACATTTTATTCATTTTAAATTATGTTTCATAGCTAAATGTATGATAAATGAAAGCCCTGTTTCCCCTGAATAAAATTATATATAATAAGTGTGGGTGCATTTAATATGAAAGAGGTGAATTACGGTTGAACAGATATATAGTAAAATTCCAGGTTGCACAATGTGTGCATTTGGCTCAGTCCTTAATGGGGTTAAAGTTCAAATCACAGGGCAGGAGTTAAAAACCTTTAGTAAGTTACATCTGATTGAAAATGAAATCCTTTTTTCTTTCCATGTAGGCTGTGTCAATCACAGACAGAGTAGGTGTGACTAGGGCTGCATAAACAGAAACAAAGGTGGTTTAACTCCTACATGGCAGTGTATTGAGCAGAGATACTTCAGAGGCATGATCTTTATACAAACACTGCTTCATTAAGTTGAAGTTGTTTTGGTGACTATAGTGTCCCTTTAAGGCTCACTTACATTATCTATAGTCACAGGTTTGCTTTTTAATTTACATTTTCCAATTTGGATTTCAGATCTTTATATTCAGTGTAAAGTTAATAACACTATTTTCAGATTTTCGAATGGTCAAATGCTGTAAATGACCAAGAAGAGAATTTCAGTGGACCTTCTTAATTTTGATGATTGACTAGGTTATCCTTTTGCCTATTTCCACATTATTTTACACAGGATACTTCTATGAAAATGAACTTTCCTATATGTCCATATTCTTTGCTAAACACATAGAATTGGTTTTAAAAATGAAAAACTAAATATTTTTCCATATGTTCAATAACATTTTAATCTGTCTAGTTTCTCTTAAAGTCATATTAATTAAGGTTACCTTATTGTTTCCAGCTTTCAATGTCTGAAACAGGATTCCTCTATTGAAATAATGTGTGTGGCTGTGCACATGTAGAATATTCCACTTCAATATGAGTGCGTTTTTCCTTTTCTATTGAACTCTGGAATCCACTTTCTGAATATGATAAGCATTTCTATATTTAGCATGGCAATACTTAATTGTTTCCATCTTAGATTTTATGTGTGTCCAGTTATTGTCCAGTTATTACGCTGGTCTGTAGAGCAGCTGTTTCTCACAAAAGAACCATTCTCAAAAATAATCCAACCCTTTAGTTTGACAAACTAGCAGAAATAAAATCAACTTGCTTCAGCAGAAGATAAATATAATATACTGTAACAAAATAAACTGCTACATATCATGTTTCTCTATTTTATCAAATGGTAGTTCTCAAACAAGGTGACTTTCTTAGTTTATCATTCTCCTGTTTTGCAGATCTTGATTATACTTGTTTTTGAAACAGACTAACACATTTGTTGTCTATGTGTATGCACTTGCTTTTTTATCATTAAAGTATATCTTTCACACATTTTGTTTGTTTGCTTTATGCATATTATATACTTCGACAACATGTTTTGTCCCACACAGCATATTATTTATATATAATTATTTAAACCAGCATATATTAATTATGCTAATTATTTTTTTTAGCAACATTTCAAGAAATAAACTCTTTATTGCATAATTCAAAGAGTAAAAAAAAAAAATACTTAATACCTAAATAAGTACCATAAAAAAATAGTCAATATTTTAGTACATGCAGTAAATACTGTTTAAATTATTTAGGTGTTTGTTTTCTATTTTCACACTTTATTCTGTAATCACACATTATAAAAAAGTCATAGGTTATTCCAAGCAGTCTTAAGCATATTAAAGCTTGATTTCTAAATTACGATAGAGTAATACATGTATGAAGGAAATTCCCAAATAATATGTCTAATAATTAATTAACTGGAAATCAATGATAAATGAATACTGCTATGTCAGTTAGACCTTCATAAGCCTAAACGGATAGCACGTTGTTCACCCCGGGAACCAAAATATTTAAATCTACCTTAACGACATATTAGCCTTAATCTTCAATTAGACTAACAATTTTTTATATATCCATGGAATAAATATGTGTAGCATTAAAATATTTTTTAATATTTGCAATAGTGTTCAGATGTAGTTCTGTGATTATTTTTTTTTAAGTATATTTGTGAATTTAAAAAAAAAATGTTATTGCTCTCATTCATTATCTGCTTGTAGTTTTCTTCCAAAGAAAACCTGTTCTAAGCTTCAGAAGATCATGTTCAAAAGAGGATTAAACATGCTACCAGGGAAATTACTCTGACTTTCTGACATACAGTTGTGTTCTTCAGTCTGGTTTTCTTAAATGGATCTATTTACAGCATAAACGAACTACATACACCCACATACACAAACCAAAATCACACTGTTCTTTTTGAAATTGTAGACCCTTCCAGAAACTGCAGCATACAATGAATATTTCATCATCCTATTAAAGGAGGTATATGTCACAAAAAGGGTTACTGTGTCTTTTTTTTCCATGTCTTATTTTTATTAGGAAATATTTTTATTTTTTTGTTATACATAATACATTAAAAAAAATCATAAACAGAAAAATACAGTAGTAATGTGTAAATTAAACTGATACATATCACATAATTCATACTACATAAATTAAAATAGTACATAAGAAACTCCAAATACAGAATGCTTATCCCAATGGGGGAGTACAAATACCAAATTAAGACTTAATTTAAATTAATTTAGCTTGTCTGACAGGTCGTATGGTATATATCACATCTAGACAATCTCATATCGCTGCTTAGTCTCAACACCTATTTATGTGTCTTCCACTGCACTATTTTATAATCCCATTTGCTTATAGTGAGCAATACTAACACTTCCTATATTTTAAATATCTTATCATTAAATCTAGTTAAATATTATAGCTCATTTTAGTAGCTTTGTCTTACTTCACCCTGTACATATAATATATCTGAAAAGGACTAATAAAAACCAAAAAGTGGGATACTCTACATAGGTTATTTTAATAAAGTAGATCTGTGCTTTAGCCAATTAGCCCATTTTTAAATGGATGTGTGAACAAATTCTGTCCCCTTCACATGATATGCCATTTTTTCCAAATGGTATATATCATCCACTCTTTATAGAACTTCTTTTAAAGTAGGCGAAAGTGGAGATTTCCACCGTACCGCTATACTTGTTTTTGTTGCAAGAAGTTGGTGTAATATTATTTCTCTTTCCAGTATGCTTGCAAGCGTAGGGATCGTATTAAGTAAATAAATCTCCGGCTGAAATAATAAATTAAAACCAGTTATTTGTTGAATAATAAGTTTTAAAGACTTCCAGATGTCCAACAAAACTAGACACTTCCAAAATATATGTTAAAATGAACCAATTTCAAGCAAGCATTTGCAGCATTTAGGAGAAATATCAGCATACATATGAGACAGTCTCAGCGGAACCAAATACCACCTCATCATAACTTTACAAAAAGCCTCCCAATGTGTTAAACAATGTGAGGCAGCTTTGGTAATCTTCATTGTCCGAAACCATAAATCTAAAGGAAATGTTACACCTAATTCTTCCTCCCATTTGAGCATATATAAAGGTTTAATATCTGTGTCTATATTAATCAGCTCTGTATAGCACAAAGATAATGGTTTCCAGATTGGCAGGCGGCCTAAACATTTATATCCAAATATTGATAAATCTGTAGGATTATAGCTATATAATTGTCTAGTAGTAATAATATGTTTTAATATAAAAAAATTAAAAATGTCCTTAGGTGAAATGAAAAACTCTTTTTGAAGATCAGAAAATGGCTTAATACCCTCTTAATATTACATAGTTTATCGACCGTGTTGATTCCTGCATTCACCCAATGTGTAATAGAAAGATCAATTGTTATTCCTGTCTTTGTAATGGTCTGTAATGGGGCAATTGAAAGTAATTTATTTGTACCGATTAGTTTCGGGGGCCAAGTACTCCATATTTTTTTGAATTTTTTTATTTTTGTTGTGCATAGGTTAGACATGTACGGTTGCAAAGCCACAACAGCTATTGCGAACTTAATCAAGAGACATATGAATATAATTGTTGGCATTTGATGACATTTTTGTTAAGGTATATATTAAGACAAGCTTGTCGTGAACTTACTGCTATACACACAGAGGCGGCTCTCTAATTAGGCGGTTTAGGCGGCCGCCTAAGGCCTCGCGCTGGCGGGGGCCTCGCGGCCGCCTAAACCGCCTGTTGGCAGAGTGTCAGGTCCTCGGTCACTGACCGAGGACCTGACACCAGGAAGGGGCCCGGCGGCTTGCCCGGTATGCCGCCGGGTGCGAGGCCCCTCCTGGCTGCCCGGCCACCATCGCAGACACTGGTCTGCAGCTCCGCAGTGTGCAGAGCTGCAGACCATGTGACTCGCGAGAATTGGCCAATCAGAGCGTTGCCGCGGGTTACCACGGCAACGCTCTGAAATCTCGCGAGATTACACGGTCTGCAGCTCTGAGGAGCTGCAGACCGTGAGCAGTGGCCACCGGACCAACAGGGAGCCCACTGGACCACCAGGGAAAGGTAGGCTCTCCCTCCCCACAACCCCCCACCACCCTCAGGCTTACCCCCAGCTTCACCACCCCACCCACCACCCTCAGCCTCACCCACCATCACCCCCACCACCCTCAGCCTCACCCCCCACCACCACCATCACCCCCAGCCTCACCCCCACCACCCTCAGCCTCACCCCCATCACCATCACCCCCACCACCCTTAGCTTCACCCCCCACCACCATCACCCCCCACCACCCTCAGCTTCACCCCCCACCACCATCACCCCACCCTCAGCCTCACCCCCACCACTATCACCCCCACCACCACCATCACCCCCCACCACCCTCAGCTTCACCCCCCACCACCATCACCCCCACCACCCTCAGCCTCACCCCCCCACCATCACCCCCACCACCCTCAGCTTCACCCCCACCACCATCACCCCCCACCACCATCACCCCCACCACCCTCAGCCTCACCCCCACCACCTTCACCCCACCACCCTCAGCCTCACCCCCACCACCATCACCCCCCACCACCCTCAGCCTCACTCCCCACCACCACCATCACCCCCACCACCCTCAGCTTCACCCCCCCACCACCATCACCCCCCACCACCCTCAGCCTCACCCCCACCACCCTCAGCCTCACCCCCACCACCCTCAGCCTCACCCCCACCACCATCACCCCCCACCACCCTCAGCCTCACTCCCCACCACCACCATCACCCCCACCACCCTCAGCTTCACCCCCCACCAGCCTCACCCCCACCATCACCCCCCACCACCCTCAGCCTCACCCCCACCACCCTCAGCCTCACTCCCCACCACCACCATCACCCCCACCACCCTCAGCTACACCCACCACCACAGTCACCATCACCCCCCACCACCCTCAGCTTCACCCCCCACCACCATCACCCCCACCACCCTCAGCCTCACCCCCCCACCATCACCCCCCACCACCCTCAGCTTCACCCCCACCACCATCACCCCCCACCACCATCACCCCCACCACCCTCAGCCTCACCCCACCACCCTCAGCCTCACCCCCACCACCATCACCCCCCACCACCCTCAGCCTCACTCCCCACCACCACCATCACCCCCACCACCCTCAGCTTCACCCCCCACCACCATCACCCTCAGCCTCACCCACCACCATCACCCCCCACCACCCTCAGCCTCACCCCCACCACCCTCAGCCTCACCCCCACCACCATCACCCCCCACCACCCTCAGCCTCACTCCCCACCACCACCATCACCCCCACCACCCTCAGCTTCACCCCCCACCAGCCTCACCCCCACCATCACCCCCCACCAGCCTCACCCCCACCACCCTCAGCCTCACCCCCCACCACCATCACCCCCACCACCCTCAGCCTCACCCCCACCACCATCACCCCCACCACCCTCAGCCTCACTCCCCACCACCACCATCACCCCCACCACCCTCAGCTACACCCACCACCACAGTCACCATCACCCCCCACCACCCTCAGCTTCACCCCCACCACCAACACCCCTCCCCACCCTCAGCCTCACCCCTTCACCCTCAGCCTCACCACCCTCAGCCTCACCATCCCCCATAACCCCCCACCACCCTCAGCCTCACCTCCCACCACCCTCAGCATCACCCCTCACCCCCCTCAGCATCACTCTCCACCACCCTCAGCATCACCACCCTCAGCATCGCCCCTCACCACCCTCAGCATTACCCCCCACCACCCTCAGCATCACCACCCTCAGCATAACCCTCCGTCACCACCCCCCACTCACCATCACCCCCTCCTTCTCACATCACCCCGCTCTCACTCTCACATTACCCCCCACTCTCACATTACCCCCCCCACTCTCACATTAGCCCCCCACTCTCACATTACCCCCCACTCTCACTCTCACATTACCCCCTCTCACTCTCACATTACCCCCTCTCACTCTTACATTACCCCCTCTCACTCTCACACTACCCCCTCTCACTCTCACATTACTATCACCCCCCGCTCCCTCTCACATTACCATCACCCCCCACTCCCTCTCACATTACCATCACCCCCCGCTCCCTCTCAGATTACCATCACCCCCCGCTCCCTCTCAGATTACCATCACCCCCCGCTCCCTCTCAGATTACCATCACCCCCCGCTCCCTCTCAGATTACCATCACCCCCCGCTCCCTCTCAGATTACCATCACCCCCCGCTCCCTCTCAGATTACCATCACCCCCCGCTCCCTCTCACATTACCATCACTCCCTCTCACATTACCATCACCCCCCGGCTCCCTCTCACATTACCATCACCCCCCGCTCCCTCTCACATTACCATCACCACCCGCTCCCTCTCACCATCAACCCCCTGCTCCCTCTCACCATCAACCCCCTGCTCCCTTTCACCATCAACCACCTGCTCCCTTTCACCATCAACCCCCTGCTCCCTTTCACCATCAACCCCCTGCTCCCTTTCACCATCAACCCCCGCTCCCTCTCACCATCACACCCCCTGCTCCCTCTCACCATCACACCCCCCGCTCCCTCTCACCATCACACCCCCCGCTCCCTCTCACCATCAGCTACCCCATACACATAGGGTCTCAGACAAAAACGCAAACATGCTCACAGAGACATACATTCGCACACACAAGGATACTCTCAGGCACATACACAGGTAGACAGTGCATCAATGTGTATATGTGACACTTTTTTGTTAGTGGGGCCTCATGTTTGCGTTTCGCCTAAGGCCTCATAAAGTCTAGAGCCGCCTCTGTATACACATACTGCTATACACATACATATTAAGTTTAAGATTTAACTGAGTGTGTGGCTATGCTTAATTGCTATGAGATGTCTCCTATGTGGATCTTACTCATGCTATATACACTCTATTCATTACTCTAGGAGCTCATAGGATGCATTCCTTCCAGGGGTTAGTTGCTTAACTAACTGAACAGGGAGCCTAGCCAAGTGTGAATACTCATATTCTAGCCTTGTTAAGATATAGGCAGGTGTATAACTAAAGATTTAAAAACGCAATAATCAACATCAACTGACAAGCTGCAAAATTATAGTAATTAAGGACCACTGGGTATGAAGATACATGAGGGGGACACTTATTTCACACCCCTGTACAGGGGGGACTGCTTTTAGTTGTCGACTAGCTCAGCCTATGCCTAGCATATAATGTACTGTGCCCCGGTGGTTATGGTAGTCGGTGTCGTGCCTAACAGCGAAACCCCCACCCTGAGTCAAAAGGCAGTCCAAAGTGCTTGCGTCCCCGGTCTCTTGTTGTTCGGTAAACTCGTTTTGGCGTTGAGTCTGAGTAGCAGGCTTCTGTCGTGCTTGCTGAGGAAGAGCCTTCCGAGGGTGCAGGCTGTGGGCATGGGGGTGACCCATTATGATCTTTCGCCCAGAAAGCGCCTGGCTCACTGGATCGTGTTGTCGAGATTGGAGCTGTTGTGGAGGCACCCGCCATTGTCTCTCACCATCCCTGCTGCTTCAGGGTATCGTCCCACCGATCGTGGCGCGGCTGTGCCTCGTGGTGGGTCTGGCGTGATGCTGCAGGGAGAGATCCCCATGGTTGTAGCTGAGCTCTGGCCACGGTAAGCCGGGGTCTCCCCTTAGTGTGATTGGTATATAATTACAACAAAACCCCAAATGAATATTCAGTATACATATCTTCCAGACAATGCTCATTTTTTATCTGCACTTGAAAAGGAACATGCTTAGCACCAAAACAACTTTAGATTAATAAAGTGGCTTGGGTGTATAGATCATGCACCTGCAGCCTAACTAGTAAACTCTCAGTAATTTAGGAGTTAAATCACGTATTATTATTATTATTATTATTATTATTATTATTATTAGGCAAACCTAGCAACTCATCTAGCTACAGCCTATCTACAAACTTATTGTAAAAAGATCTAAATTTTAAACTTTTTTTATTGCATAGTGTGTTCAAGTTCTGCTCTTTTAAATGTACACTATAGGCATCCAGACTATTTCATCATAATTAGTGATGTACCGAACTGTCCGCCGGCGAACAGTTCCCGGCGAACTTAGCGTGTTCGCGTTCGCCGCGGCGGGTGGACACATGCGCAGTTCGATCCGCCCCCTATTCGTCATCATTGGGCAAACTTTGACCCTGTGCCTCTCGGTCAGCAGACACATTCCAGCCAATCAGCAGCACTCCCTCCCTTCCACACCCTCCAACCTCCCTCCCAGCATCCATTTTCGATTCATTCTGAAGCTGCATGCTTAGTGAGAGGAGGGAAAGTTTAGCTGCTGCTGATTAGATAGGGAAATTGATAGCTAGGCTAGGGTATTCAGTGTCCACTACAATCCTGAAGGACTCATCTGATCTCTGCTGTAAGGACAGAACCCCAAAAAGCCCTTTTTAGGGCTATAACATCAGGCTGCTTTTTTTTTTTTTTTTTTTCCTGTGTAATGTTATTGCAGGCGCCTGCCTGCCAGCTTCTGTGTGAGGTTCCCATTGGATACTGTGCCTACTTGCCCAGTGCCACCACTCATATCTGTTTTAACAATAGGTTAAGCTTTACATTTAAAATAAATATTTTTTTTCACTGTATTAGAAGAGCAGTTGCCTGCCTGCCAGCTTCTGTGTCAGGTTGGATGCCTTGCCCATTTGCACAGTCAGTGCCACCACTCATATCTGTTTTAACAATAGGTTAAGCTTTACATTTAAAAGAAATAATTTTTTTTCACTGTAATAGAAGAGCAGTTGCCTGCCTGCCAGCTTCTGTGTCAGGTTGGATGCCTTGCCAATTTGCACAGTCAGTGCCACCACTCATATCTGTTTTAACAATAGGTTAAGCTTTACATTTAAAAGAAATAATTTTTTTTCACTGTAATAGAAGAGCAGTTAGTTGTCTGCAAGCGTCTGGGTGTCAGGCCTACTTCAGCGTGTGCTCTGCAGACGTGTGCCAGCGTGCTTTCACAGTTGCCAATCATATCTGGTGTCTCTATAGCGTGCTTTTATAAACACATTTTTTTTTTCACTGTTATAGATTGAATAGCAGTTACTTGTCTTCAAGCGGGTGTGTCAGGCCTACAGTGTGTGCTCTGCAGAACTGTTCAAGTGCACATTGCCAATCATATCTGGTGTCTCTATAGCGTGCTTTTACAAAGAAAAAAGGTTTCTAGTGTAAGCTAATAGCAGCCAGTCAGTGTACTTCAAGCGGCTCTGTCAGTCCTTCCTTCAGCGTGTGCTCTGCAGACCTGTGCCAGCGTGCTTTGACAGTTGCCAATCATATCTGGTGTCTCTATAGCGTGCTTTTACAAAGAAAAAAGGTTTCTAGTGTAAGCTAATAGCAGCCAGTCAGTGTCCTTCAAGCGGCTCTGTCAGTCCTTCCTTCAGCGTGTGCTCTCCAGAACTGTTCCAGTGCACATTGCCAATCATATCTGGTGTCTCTATAGCGTACTTTTATGAACAAAAATTTTTTTTCACTGTTATAGATTGAATAGCAGTTACTTGTCTTCAAGCGGGTGTGTCAGGCCTACAGTGTGTGCTCTGCAGAACTGTTCAAGTGCACATTGCCAATCATATCTGGTGTCTCTATAGCGTGCTTTTAAAAACAATTTTTTTTTTCACTGTTATAGATTGAATAGCAGTTACTTGTCTTCAAGCGGGTGTGTCAGGCCTACAGTGTGTGCTCTGCAGAACTGTTCAAGTGCACATTGCCAATCATATCTGGTGTCTCTATAGCGTGATTTACAAAGAAAAAAGGTTTCTAGTGTAAGCTAATAGCAGCCAGTCAGTGTCCTTCAAGCGGCTCTGTCAGTCCTTCCTTCAGCGTGTGCTCTGCAGAACTGTTCCAGTGCACATTGCCAATCATATCTGGTGTCTCTATAGCGTGCTTTTAAAACCAAAATTTATTTTTCACTGTTATAGATTGAATAGCAGTTACTTGTCTTCAAGCGGGTGTGTCAGGCCTACAGTGTGTGCTCTGCAGAACTGTTCAAGTGCACATTGCCAATCATATCTGGTGTCTCTATAGCGTGCTTTTACAAAGAAAAAAGGTTTCTAGTGTAAGCTAATAGCAGCCAGTCAGTGTCCTTCAAGCGGCTCTGTCAGTCCTTCCTTCAGCGTGTGCTCTGCAGACATGTGCCAGCGTGCTTTGACAGTTGCCAATCATATCTGGTGTCTCTATAGCGTGCTTTTACAAAGAAAAAAGGTTTCTAGTGTAAGCTAATAGCAGCCAGTCAGTGTCCTTCAAGCGGCTCTGTCAGTCCTTCCTTCAGCGTGTGCTCTCCAGAACTGTTCCAGTGCACATTGCCAATCATATCTGGTGTCTCTATAGCGTGCTTTTATAAACAAAATTTTTTTTCACTGTTATAGATTGAATAGCAGTTACTTGTCTTCAAGCGGGTGTGTCAGGCCTACAGTGTGTGCTCTGCAGAACTGTTCAAGTGCACATTGCCAATCATATCTGGTGTCTCTATAGTGTGCTTTTACAAAGAAAAAAGGTTTCTAGTGTAAGCTAATAGCAGCCAGTCAGTGTCCTTCTAGCGGCTCTGTCAGTCCTTCCTTCAGCGTGTGCTCTGCAGAACTGTTCCAGTGCACATTGCCAATCATATCTGGTGTCTCTATAGCGTGCTTTTAAAACCAAAATTTATTTTTCACTGTTATAGATTGAATAGCAGTTACTTGTCTTCAAGCGGGTGTGTCAGGCGTACAGTGTGTGCTCTGCAGAACTGTTCAAGTGCACATTGCCAATCATATCTGGTGTCTCTATAGCGTGCTTTTACAAAGAAAAAAGGTTTCTAGTGTAAGCTAATAGCAGCCAGTCAGTGTCCTTCAAGCGGCTCTGTCAGTCCTTCCTTCAGCGTGTGCTCTCCAGAACTGTTCCAGTGCACATTGCCAATCATATCTGGTGTCTCTATAGCGTACTTTTATAAACAAACATTTTTTTTCACTGTTATAGATTGAATAGCAGTTACTTGTCTTCAAGCGGGTGTGTCAGGCCTACAGGGTGTGCTCTGCAGAACTGTTCAAGTGCACATTGCCAATCATATCTGGTGTCTCTATAGCGTGCTTTTACAAAGAAAAAAGGTTTCTAGTGTAAGCTAATAGCAGCCAGTCAGTGTCCTTCAAGCGGCTCTGTCAGTCCTTCCTTCAGCGTGTGCTCTGCAGAACTGTTCCAGTGCACATTGCCAATCATATCTGGTGTCTCTATAGCGTGCTTTTTAAACCAAAATTTATTTTTCACTGTTATAGATTGAATAGCAGTTACTTGTCTTCAAGCGGTGTGTCAGGCCTACAGTGTGTGCTCTGCAGAACTGTTCAAGTGCACATTGCCAATCATATCTGGTGTCTCTATAGCGTGCTTTTACAAAGAAAAAAGGTTTCTAGTGTAAGCTAATAGCAGCCAGTCAGTGTCCTTCAAGCGGCTCTGTCAGTCCTTCCTTCAGCGTGTGCTCTGCAGAACTGTTCCAGTGCACATTGCCAATCATATCTGGTGTCTCTATAGCGTGCTTTTAAAACCAAAATTTATTTTTCACTGTTATAGATTGAATAGCAGTTACTTGTCTTCAAGCGGGTGTGTCAGGCCTACAGTGTGTGCTCTGCAGAACTGTTCAAGTGCACATTGCCAATCATATCTGGTGTCTCTATAGTGTGCTTTTACAAAGAAAAAAGGTTTCTAGTGTAAGCTAATAGCAGCCAGTCAGTGTCCTTCTAGCGGCTCTGTCAGTCCTTCCTTCAGCGTGTGCTCTGCAGAACTGTTCCAGTGCACATTGCCAATCATATCTGGTGTCTCTATAGCGTGCTTTTAAAACCAAAATTTATTTTTCACTGTTATAGATTGAATAGCAGTTACTTGTCTTCAAGCGGGTGTGTCAGGCGTACAGTGTGTGCTCTGCAGAACTGTTCAAGTGCACATTGCCAATCATATCTGGTGTCTCTATAGCGTGCTTTTACAAAGAAAAAAGGTTTCTAGTGTAAGCTAATAGCAGCCAGTCAGTGTCCTTCAAGCGGCTCTGTCAGTCCTTCCTTCAGCGTGTGCTCTCCAGAACTGTTCCAGTGCACATTGCCAATCATATCTGGTGTCTCTATAGCGTACTTTTATAAACAAACATTTTTTTTCACTGTTATAGATTGAATAGCAGTTACTTGTCTTCAAGCGGGTGTGTCAGGCCTACAGGGTGTGCTCTGCAGAACTGTTCAAGTGCACATTGCCAATCATATCTGGTGTCTCTATAGCGTGCTTTTACAAAGAAAAAAGGTTTCTAGTGTAAGCTAATAGCAGCCAGTCAGTGTCCTTCAAGCGGCTCTGTCAGTCCTTCCTTCAGCGTGTGCTCTGCAGAACTGTTCCAGTGCACATTGCCAATCATATCTGGTGTCTCTATAGCGTGCTTTTTAAACCAAAATTTATTTTTCACTGTTATAGATTGAATAGCAGTTACTTGTCTTCAAGCGGTGTGTCAGGCCTACAGTGTGTGCTCTGCAGAACTGTTCAAGTGCACATTGCCAATCATATCTGGTGTCTCTATAGCGTGCTTTTACAAAGAAAAAAGGTTTCTAGTGTAAGCTAATAGCAGCCAGTCAGTGTCCTTCAAGCGGCTCTGTCAGTCCTTCCTTCAGCGTGTGCTCTGCAGAACTGTTCCAGTGCACATTGCCAATCATATCTGGTGTCTCTATAGCGTGCTTTTAAAACCAAAATTTATTTTTCACTGTTATAGATTGAATAGCAGTTACTTGTCTTCAAGCGGGTGTGTCAGGCCTACAGTGTGTGCTCTGCAGAACTGTTCAAGTGCACATTGCCAATCATATCTGGTGTCTCTATAGCGTGCTTTTACAAAGAAAAAAGGTTTCTAGTGTAAGCTAATAGCAGCCAGTCAGTGTCCTTCAAGCGGCTCTGTCAGTCCTTCCTTCAGCGTGTGCTCTGCAGACCTGTGCCAGCGTGCTTTGACAGTTGCCAATCATATCTGGTGTCTCTATAGCGTGCTTTTACAAAGAAAAAAGGTTTCTAGTGTAAGCTAATAGCAGCCAGTCAGTGTCCTTCAAGCGGCTCTGTCAGTCCTTCCTTCAGCGTGTGCTCTCCAGAACTGTTCCAGTGCACATTGCCAATCATATCTGGTGTCTCTATAGCGTGCTTTTATAAACAAATTTTTTTTTTCACTGTTATAGATTGAATAGCAGTTACTTGTCTTCAAGCGGGTGTGTCAGGCCTACAGTGTGTGCTCTGCAGAACTGTTCAAGTGCACATTGCCAATCATATCTGGTGTCTCTATAGCGTGCTTTTACAAAGAAAAAAGGTTTCTAGTGTAAGCTAATAGCAGCCAGTCAGTGTCCTTCAAGCGACTCTGTCAGTCCTTCCTTCAGCGTGTGCTCTGCAGAACTGTTCCAGTGCACATTGCCAATCATATCTGGTGTCTCTATAGCGTGCTTTTAAAACCAAAATTTATTTTTCACTGTTATAGATTGAATAGCAGTTACTTGTCTTCAAGCGGGTGTGTCAGGCCTACAGTGTGTGCTCTGCAGAACTGTTCAAGTGCACATTGCCAATCATATCTGGTGTCTCTATAGCGTGCTTTTACAAAGAAAAAAGGTTTCTAGTGTAAGCTAATAGCAGCCAGTCAGTGTCCTTCAAGCGGCTCTGTCAGTCCTTCCTTCAGCGTGTGCTCTGCAGACCTGTGCCAGCGTGCTTTGACAGTTGCCAATCATATCTGGTGTCTCTATAGCGTGCTTTTACAAAGAAAAAAGGTTTCTAGTGTAAGCTAATAGCAGCCAGTCAGTGTCCTTCAAGCGGCTCTGTCAGTCCTTCCTTCAGTGTGTGCTCTCCAGAACTGTTCCAGTGCACATTGCCAATCATATCTGGTGTCTCTATAGCGTGCTTTTATAAACAAATTTTTTTTTTCACTGTTATAGATTGAATAGCAGTTACTTGTCTTCAAGCGGGTGTGTCAGGCCTACAGTGTGTGCTCTGCAGAACTGTTCAAGTGCACATTGCCAATCATATCTGGTGTCTCTATAGCGTGCTTTTACAAAGAAAAAAGGTTTCTAGTGTAAGCTAATAGCAGCCAGTCAGTGTCCTTCAAGCGGCTCTGTCAGTCCTTCCTTCAGCGTGTGCTCTGCAGAACTGTTCCAGTGCACATTGCCAATCATATCTGGTGTCTCTATAGCGTGCTTTTAAAACCAAAATTTATTTTTCACTGTTATAGATTGAATAGCAGTTACTTGTCTTCAAGCGGGTGTGTCAGGCCTACAGTGTGTGCTCTGTAGAACTGTTCAAGTGCACATTGCCAATCATATCTGGTGTCTCTATAGCGTGCTTTTAAAAACTAAATTTTTTTTTCACTGTTATAGATTGAATAGCAGTTACTTGTCTTCAAGCGGGTGTGTCAGGCCTACAGTGTGTGCTCTGCAGAACTGTTCAAGTGCACATTGCCAATCATATCTGGTGTCTCTATAGCGTGCTTTTAAAAACAATTTTTTTTTCACTGTTATAGATTGAATAGCAGTTACTTGTCTTCAAGCGGGTGTGTCAGGCCTACAGGGTGTGCTCTGCAGAACTGTTCAAGTGCACATTGCCAATCATATCTGGTGTCTCTATAGCGTGCTTTTAAAAACAATTTTTTTTTCACTGTTATAGATTGAATAGCAGTTACTTGTCTTCAAGCGGGTGTGTCAGGCCTACAGTGTATGCTCTGCAGAACTGTTACAGTTCACATTGCCAATCATATCTGGTCTCACAGTAGCTTGCACGCATAGTACCACTAATCCCCAAAAAAATGACAGGCAGAGGCAGGCCACCCCGCAGTGCTGTGATTCCCTTTTGCCCTAGAATAATTCCCAGTTTTCAGAAGCCACGTACCCTGAACTTGAAAAGTTCTGAGGACATAGTTGACTGGCTAACACAGGACACCCAATCTTGTACAGCCTCCGCTCTGAACCTTGACGCACCATCCTCCTCCAGCTTAGCTTCAGGCACCTCTCAAGATACCACTCACCCGCCTGCCGCCACCACCAAAACTAGCACCACAGCCGCTTTACTTGGTATGTCAGAGGAGTTATTCACACACCCGTTTGAAGAAATGAGTGATGCGCAACCATTATTGCTAGAGGATGTAGATAACAGGGGTATGTCTCAGGCAGGCAGCATTAAACACATGGAGGTATGGTGTGATGATGATGATGTTGTACCCGCTGCTGCTTCCTTTTCTGAGTTGTCAGATACAAGCGAAGCAGTTGATGATGACGATGCGTCCATGGATGTCACGTGGGTGCCCGCTCGGCAAGAAGAAGAACAGGGCGAAAGTTCAGATGGGGAGACAGAGAGGAGGAGGAGACGAGTTGGAAGCAGGGGGGGGTCGTCGCAAGGAGCTAGTGGCACAGTCAGACAGCATGCATCGGCACCCGGGGTCAGCCCGACAGCACGCCAATCAACGCATGCTGTGTCCACCACCAGAATGCCGTCATTGCAGAACTCAGCAGTGAAGCATTTTTTTTGTGTGTCTGCCTCGGACAACAGCGATGCCATTTGCAACCTGTGCCAAAGGAAACTGAGTCGTGGGAGGTCCAACACCCACCTAGATACAACTGCTTTGCGTAGGCACATTATCTCACATCACAAACGCCTATGGGATCAACACATGAGTACAAGCAGCACGCCTACTCTAAGTCGCCATCCTCCTCCTGGTCTAGCATCTTCAGCCATGTCAACCACTGCTGTCCTTCTTGCCCCCTCTCAACCATCCGCCACTCCGTCTCCCGCCTTGAGCAGTTCCCGCTCATCTGCCCACAGTCATGTGTCTGTCAAGGACATGTTTAAACGTAAGAAGCCAATGTCATCAAGTCACCCCCTTGCCCAGCGTCTGACAGCTGGCTTGTCCGAACTATTAGCCCGCCAGCTTTTACCATACAATCTGGTTGAGTCTGAGGCGTTCAAAAATTTTGTAGCTATTGGGACACCGCAGTGGAAGGTACCCGGCCGGAATTTCTTTTCACAAAAGGCAATCCCCAACTTGTACTCGATTGTGCAAAAGGAAGTCATGGCATGTCTGGCACACAGTGTTGGGGCAAGGGTCCATCTGACCACTGATACCTGGTCTGCAAAGCATGGTCAGGGCAGGTATATCACCTACACTGCGCATTGGGTAAACCTGCTGACGGCTGACAAGCAAGGAATGCGTGGCATTGCAGAGGAGTTGGTGACACCGCCACGAATTGCAGGCAGTCCTGCTGCCACCTCCTCTACTCCTCCTACTCCATCCTCTTCCATAACCTCCTCGGCTGAGTCCTCTTGTGCCGCTGCTTCTTGCTCCACATCAACGGCACCCCCCCAGCTCCCCAGGTACTATTCCACATCCCGGATACGGCAGTGTCACGCCGTCTTGGGTTTGACTTGCTTGAAAGCAGAGAGTCACACCGGACAAGCACTCCTGTCCACCCTGAACGCACAGGTGGAAAAGTGGCTGACTCCGCAGCAACTGGATATCGGCAAAGTGGTGTGTGACAACGGAAAAAATTTGATAGCGGCATTGAAGTTGGGCAAGTTGACACATGTGCCGTGCATGGCACATGTGTGTAATCTGATCGTACAACGCTTTGTGCATAAGTACACAGGCTTACAGGACGTCCTGAAGCAGGCCAGGAAGGTGTGTGGCCATTTCAGGCGTTCCTACACGGCCATGGCTCACTTTGCCGATATCCAGCGGCGAAACAACATGCCAGTGAGGCGCTTGATTTGCGACAGCCCTACACGTTGGAATTCAACACTCCTAATGTTCGACCGCCTGCTCCAACAAGAAAAAGCTGTTAATGAATATTTGTTTGACCGGGGTGCTAGGACAGCCTCTGGGGAGCTGGGAATTTTTTTGCCACGTTACTGGACGCTCATGCGCAATGCCTGTAGGCTCATGCGTCCTTTTGAGGAGGTGACAAACCTAGTCAGTCGCAACGAAGGCACCATCAGCGACATCATACCATTTGTTTTCTTCCTGGAGCGTGCCCTGCGAAGAGTGCTGGATCAGGCTGTAGATGAGCGTGAAGAGGAAGAGGAAGAGTTGTGGTCACCATCACCACCAGAAACAGCCTTATCAGCATCGCTTGCTGGACCTGCGGCAACGCTGGAAGAGGATTGTGAGGAAGAGGAGTCAGAGGAGGAATGTAGCTTTGAGGAGGAGGAGGAGGAGCAAGACCAAACACAACAGGCATCCCAGGGTGCTCGTTGTCACCTATCTGGTACCCGTGGTGTTGTACGTGGCTGGGGGGAAGAACATACCTTCAATGACATCAGTGAGGAGGAGGAACGGGAAATGAGTAGCTCGGCATCCAACCTTGTGCAAATGGGGTCTTTCATGCTGTCCTGCCTGTTGAGGGACCCTCGTATAAAAAGGCTGAAGGAGAACGACCTGTACTGGGTGTCCACGCTACTAGACCCCCGGTATAAGCAGAAAGTGGCGGAAATGTTACCGAATTACAACAAGTCGGAAAGGATGCATCATTTGCAAAATAAATTAAAAAGTATGCTTTACACAGCGTATAAGGGTGATGTCACAGCACAACGAGAATCTAACAGGGGGAGAGGTGGAAGTCATCCTCCTCCTCCTCCTCCCACGACCACGCCGGCAAGGACAGGACGCTTTAAAGACGTGTTGTTGATGGAGGACATGCGGACCTTTTTAAGTCCTATGCATCACCACAGCCCTTCGGGATCCACCCTCAGAGAGCGACTCGACCGACAGGTAGCAGACTACCTCGCCTTAACTGCAGATATCGACACTCTGAGGAGCGATGAACCCCTTGACTACTGGGTGTGCAGGCTTGACCTGTGGCCTGAGCTATCCCAATTTGCGATAGAACTTCTGGCCTGCCCCGCTTCAAGTGTCCTGTCAGAAAGGACCTTCAGTGCAGCAGGAGGTATTGTCACTGAGAAGAGAAGTCGCCTATGTTAAAAAAGTCTAGATTACCTCACCTTTATTAAGATGAATGAGGGATGGATCCCGAAGGGACTGACACTGGGCGATACATTCGATTAAAAAAGGCCTGATGAGATGAGCTGCCTTGGGCTAAAAATGGTCCACACGCTGCTGTATTTTAGCTCTGAATGACGTTTGACTTGCGTGACTTATCCGCCACCAACTAGGGTTCAAGCCGCCATGTTTTAGGGCACTTTCTGCCTGTGAAACAAACATAAATTTTTCTGGCCTCTGCTACAGCAGCGGCTGCAACAATACCAAATTTTTCAGGCATGTGTACATGCCTAATTTTTAGGCCCACTGGTGCAGCACTGTGGCTTCAAAAACCAAACCAAAAAAAAATCCTCCAAGATGGCACCAATATACCAGTGGTCTAAGCATCTTCCCACCTTGGCCTAAAAAGGGGAGGTGATTCAATAATTAAAAATCTCTGCCATTTACACGTCCACTGATAGGAGACGCGGAAGGTATTAAACTGATATGAACAATACTAAACTCACCACTCCTATCTGGTGGCACATTAGCTTGCCCGCGCAGTGCCCCAAATTTCAAGTAAGAGGACCGACCAAGCATCTTCTTCCATCTCCCTGTTACATAAATCAATGCCATATCCATAGAAATTGTAGAGAATATCCAGGATAGTTTTACAGGGCCAAATCATGTCGCCTGTTGAAAGAGGTGACCTTGCTCGGGTCCCAGGTGTGCGGTTCCTAAAATGGCTGCCATATACATGTCCTCTGATAGGAGACGCGGAAGGTATTAAAATGATATGAACAATACTAAACTCACCACTCCTATCTGGTGGCACATTAGCTTGCCCGCGCAGTGCCCCAAATTTCAAGTAAGCGGACCGACCAAGCATCTTCTTCCATCTCCCTGTTACATAAATCAATGCCATATCCATAGAAATTGTAGAGAATATCCAGGATAGTTTTACAGGGCCAAATCATGTCGCCTGTTGAAAGAGGTGACCTTGCTCAGGTCCCAGGTGTGCGGTTCCTAAAATGGCTGCCATATACACGTCCACTGATAGGAGACGCGGAAGGTATTAAACTGATATGAACATTTACTAAACTCACCACTCCGAGTGCTGTTATTTATTTAATTTTTTTGTGGTGAGGCTTTACAGGACAGAGTGCTTCTCCACGGGACATGTTAACTCACGGGCAGCTGGCTCATCAAGGAACCAGAGCAGCTTGAATGAGGTGACCTTGCTCGGGTCCCAGGTGTGCGGTTCCTAAAATGGCTGCCATATACACGTCCACTGATAGGAGACGCGGAAGGTATTAAACTGATATGAACAATACTCCACTCCTATCAGTAGGTCCGTCCCATTGTGATTTATGCCCCCCACCCACCGCACAGGGATGGGGGCCGGGGGGGAGGAAAGTAGGCCCCCCATTGTGATTTATGGCCCCCACCCACTGCGCAGGGGTGGGGGCCGAGGGGGGGAGGACAGTAGGTCCCCCCATTGTGATTTATGGCCCCCACCCACCGCGCAGGGGTTGGGGAGGACAGTAGCTCCCCCCAGTGTGTATCATGGGCTTTGAGGACAGGTGTCAATCCATACCTGCCAAGTGACCCTATGTAGGGGTAACAGTCCCTATTCTGCTCTGTGTCAGTGTGTATCATGGTCTCTGTGGACGGGGAACAGTCTCTATTCTGCTCTGTGTCAGTGTGTATCATGGTCTCTGTGGACGGGGAACAGTCTGTATTCTGCTCTGTGTCAGTGTGTATCATGGTCTCTGTGGACGGGGAACAGTCTCTATTCTGCTCTGTGTCAGTGTGTATCATGGACTCTGTGGACGGGGAACAGTCTCTATTCTGCTCTGTGTCAATGTGTATCATGGTCTCTGTGGACGGGGAACAGTCTCTATTCTGCTCTTTGTCAGTGTGTATCATGGACTCTGTGGACGGGGAACAGTCTCTATTCTGCTCTGTGTCAGTGTGTATCATGGACTCTGTGGACGGGGAACAGTCTCTATTCTGCTCTGTGTCAGTGTGTATCATGGTCTCTGTGGACGGTGAACAGTCTCTATTCTGCTCTGTGTCAGTGTGTATCATGGTCTCTGTGGACAGGGAACAGTCTCTATTCTGCTCTGTGTCAGTGTGTATCAGGGGTTTTGAGGACAGGTGTCAATCCATATCTGCCAAGTGACCCTATGTAGGGGGAACAGTCCCTATTCTGCTCTGTGTCAGTGTGTATCAGGGGTTTTGAGGACAGGTGTCAATCCATATCTGCCAAGTGACCCTATGTAGGGGGAACAGTCCCTATTCTGCTCTGTGTCGGTGTGTATCATGGTCTCTGTGGACAGGGAACAGTCTCTATTCTGCTCTGTGTCAGTGTGTATCAGGGGTTTTGAGGACAGGTGTCAATCCATATCTGCCAAGTGACCCTATGTAGGGGGAACAGTCCCTATTCTGCTCTGTGTCAGTGTATATCAGGGGTTTTGAGGACAGGTGTCAATCCATATCTGCCAAGTGACCCTATGTAGGGGGAACAGTCCCTATTCTGCTCTGTGTCAGTGTGTATCAGAGGTTTTGAGGACAGGTGTCAATCCATATCTGCCAAGTGACCCTATGTAGGGGGAACAGTCCCTATTCTGCTCTGTGTCAGTGTGTATCAGGGGTTTTGAGGACAGGTGTCAATCCATATCTGCCAAGTGACCCTATGTAGGGGGAACAGTCTCTATTCTGCTCTGTGTCAGTGTGTATCAGGGATCATTAGGATAGGTGTCAATCCATATCTGCCAAGTGACCCTATGTAGGGGAACAGTCCCTATTCTGCTCTGTGTCAGTGTGTATCAGGGATTTGACTATCTTTATTCAGATTCAAAAATTACAATTCCAGGAAAAATTTAACAAACATTTACAAGAACATGTTATGCACATCATAGAAACAACGTAAACCTCTTTAAAGCCACAAACTTAAGACAAAAAATACGTACACACAATGTGTAAGGGTTTGAAAGAATATTCTGAATCCTTACATGTTTACTTTATCGTTTGTTTGATTTTTGTGAACCATATATAAACTACAAGCAGCGTGAAAACTATAAAAACTCAAGTGGCCATGCTGATCAAATTAAATAGTATGCTTTACACAGCGTATAAGGGTGATGTCACAGCACAACGGGAATGTAACAGGGGAAGAGGTGAAAGTCATCCTCCCCCTCCCACGACCCCGCCATATCTGCCAAGTGACCCTATGTAGGGGTAACAGTCTCTATTCTGCTCTGTGTCAGTGTGTATCATGGTCTCTGAGGACGGGGAACAGTCTCTATTCTGCTCTTTGTCAGTGTGTATCAGGGCAGGGCTTTGAGGACAGGTGTCAATGTTAGGTGATTTCTGCCCTTTATGGATTAAAAGCAGACTCTGCATCAACTGTGCAATTTTCCATGGGAGTTTTGCCATGGATCCCCCTCCGGCATGCCACAGTCCAGGTGTTAGTCCCCTTGAAACAACTTTTCCATCACTTTTGTGGCCAGAAAGAGTCCCTGTTGGTTTTAAAATTCGCCTGCCCATTGAAGTCAATGGCGGTTCGCGCGGTTCGCCGGTTCGCGAACATTTGCGGAAGTTCACGTTCGCCGTTCGCGAACCGAAAATTTCGGGTTCGCGACAACACTAATCATAATATACCTATATATTCTCTTGCAGCCCTCTGTAAGAAATACTAAATCTTATTTAAAAGACTCTATGTCCCTTATCCACATTTTAAGCACCATAACTTGGGACCCAAATTACATACTGGTGACGTGATGTGCAATCACTATATACAAATATTCCCCACAAAAAAGGGGTGCAAAGCTGTGTACAACATACTCCATCATTGATTTTATTGTAGAAAGTATTAATCTAATTTTAAAGAACAATTATTTTTGGTTTTTAGACTCTTTTTATCTGCAGAAAAATAGTACAGCCATGGCGACTATGTTCCCTCCGAGCTATGCTGATCTCTTTATGGCAGAGTGGGAGTTCACTGCCATATGGGGTCAGCATGCTTGAGGTTTGAACCTAGTCCTATATTACAGATATATAGATGGCCTATTTTTTTATCTGAAACGGCTCTTATCAAAGTTACTAACAGCCTAATCTCAGCTAAATCCAAAGGCCACTACTCCATACTAATTCTTATTGACCTCTCTGCTGCCTTTGAAATCGTTGATCATGCTCTCCTTCTTCAAACTCTTCAAACACTCTGTCTCTGTGACTCTGTCCTCTCGTGGTTTTCCTCTTATATCTCCCGACACTCACTCAGTATCTCTTTTTCTAATGATACAGCCTCCCATCGTCATGTCTCGGTTGGAGTCCCCCCTCTACCATCTGTACGCTGATGACATCCAGATATCTCTCCTACCCGGACCTCTCCCCTGCCGTCCTTCAACGTGTTACTGCTTGCCTTTCTTCCATCTCTGACTGGATGTCCTACCGCTTTCTGAAACTCAATCTCTCTAAAAGTGAGCTCCTTGTCTTTCCTCCTCCTAATACTGATCCTCCTCTTTTGCTCTCCCTTCAAGTTAGTGTTATCAACATAAGTCCATCCTTGCAAGCACACTGTCTTGGCGTCATACTTGATTCTGGCCTCACCTTTGAGCCTCACATCCAGTATGTTGCCAAATCATGTAGATTATATCTTAAAAACATAGCCCACATCCGCCTCTTTCTTATGCAAGATGCTACCAAGGAGCTTGTCCATGCTCTAGTAATTTCCCGCATGGATTATTGTAACCCTCTCCTAATTGGTCTTCTCAAAAAACATATTGCCCCGCTACAGTCTGTAATGAATGCTGCCGCCAGACTGATTTTCCTCTCTAGTTGGTCCTCTCACATCTCATCCCTTTGTCAGTCCTTAAATTGGCTTCCTGTATCATATATGAGTCAATTAAAAATGCTAACCCATACCTTTAAAGCATTGACCAATTCTAGCCCATCTTATATCTCTTCACAGATCCATAGGTATGCCTCTTCTCGGTCTCTCAGCTCTGCCCGTGACCTTCTCCTGTCTGCTGCTCGCACCCGTACAGCCAGGGGTGTATTTGCCGCGAGGCAAACAAGGCATTTGCCTTGGGCGGCATTTTCCAGGGGGCGGCAAAAAAAGCCGCCCCCAAACGCCCAGGGCAAATGCCTTGTTAGCCTTGCGGCTAACAGACACCCTGGGCTGGTGGCTGCTGGGCTGGTTGCTGGGCGGGCGGCTGGCGAGGGAGCACTTCCTCTGAGCTGTCTGCTCAGCTCCCTCGCGCGCCGCAGAGTGAGGCTGGGAGCCGGAATATGACGTCATATTCCGGCTCCGCCTCCCAGCCTCACTCTGCGGCGCGCGAGGGAGCTGAGCAGACAGCTCAGAGGAAGTGCTCCCTCGCCAGCAACCAGCCCAGCAACCAGCCCAGCAGCCCGACCGGCAGCCCCACTAGACCCCAGGGAGAGGGAGAACCCCCCCCAGCATTCCCAAAGGTAAGGAGGCTGGGGGGGTAAATTAAAAAAAAAAAAATGAGTTAATGTGAGTGAGTGTGTCTGTTAGTGTGTGTGTGTGTGTCTGACTGTGTGTGTCTGTTAGTGTGTGAGTGTGTCTGTTAGTGTGTGTGTGTGTGTGTGTGTCTGACTGTGTGTGTCTGTTAGTGTGTGAGTGTGTCTGTTAGTGTGTGTGTGTGTGTGTGTCTGTTAGTGTGTGTGAGTGTGTCTGTTAGTGTGTGTGAGTGTGTCTGTTAGTGTGTGTCTGTTAGTGTGTGTGAGTGTGTCTGTTAGTGTGTGTCTGTTAGTGAGTGTGAGTGTGTCTGTTTGTCTGTTAGAGTGTGTGTGAGAGTGTGTCTGTTAGTGTGTGTATGTCAGTGTGTGTGAGTGTGTCTGTTAGTGAGTGTGTGAGTGTGTCTGTTAGCAGCTAACAGACACACACACTAACAGACACACTCACACTCACTAACAGACACACTCATACACTCACACACACACACTGACAGATACGCATCCATTAGCTAACAGTTAGCTAATGGATGCGTATCTGTCAGTGTGTGTGTATTTAGAAGGCGGGGGAAGGGTTGGGTGGGGGTGGCGGGGTGGGGGTGAGGGGGGCGCCTGAGTTTTGTCCTGCCTAGGGCAGCACAAAACCAGGATACACCCCTGCGTACAGCCAACTCACGCTTGCAGGACTTCTCGCGGGCGGCTCCCTTCCTATGGAACAGCCTGCCTACCGCCATCAGACTCTCCCGTAGTCTTGCATCTTTTAAGAAGTGCCTTAAACTCCAACTCTTTAGGAAAGCTTATGGCCTCCCAGAGTAACCTCTACCTTACATACCTGCATCTTGCTCTCTCCTAAAGGGCAGCACTCTACTCTCTCCTCTGCTTCACTCAACCTTATTTGATTGCCATTTCCCGTCCAAATGTGTTTTATACCTCATCTCCTATAGACTGTAAGCTCGTTTGAGCAGTGTCCTCTTCAACCTATCATTCCTGTAAGTTTTCTTGTAATTGTACTATTTATAGTTAAATCCCCCCTCTCATAACACTGCAGAATCTGTTGGCGCTATATAAATGGCAATAATAACAATAATAAAGACTATCTCAGTTATTTTTTTACACATCTTAATACTAACAGCAAGGGCATCGTTCTTACTATAGAACACAATAAACAGGAAATACAAATGTTGGATCTTTACATTTTTATTAAGGACAACAAAATGAACACACAAACTTTCTTCAAAACAGTTCATTCAAATTATATTATTGATCACTACAGCCCCTGGCTAAACAGTATCCCCAACTCTACTAGAATCTACTATAAGATTTTATTGAACAATCTTAGATTTTTTATATTTTTTTTTTAAAAACAACGTTTTAGTTATAACTATACTAAGAAAAGTAAAACTACAAATAGCACCTTAGGTAATTTTACCAGTTTTTAATAAATGTAATAGATGCATAGCATGCAAAACAATGAACTTCAAAACTAACAAAACTATTGAATTTAAATCTAATGAAACAAAAAAAAAAACTATAAAATAAAAGACCTAATCACATGTAACACAAAAGATTTTGTATACTTACTTGAATGCTCTTGTGGATTCCAGTATATCAGCATGATGACTAGCTGTCTGAAAACTAGATTGGCAGAACACTGTAGAAACATTGATAAAGGTTTCAAAAACCACAGTGTGTGTAACCATTTTAGTATGCACATTAATGATCCGAGACTTTTCAAAGCAATTCGGAATTAAAAAATGCAAACTCCCATGGAGAGGTGGAAACATGAAAACTTTATTAGGAAAAATGTAGATGAGCTGGGTATATCACCTCAAAACTTTAGAACTCTCACAGTTTGAATGTAGAATTTGACTTGCATAACTTCCTAGAATTACTTTTACTTAGTCTCCAACAAAAATATTCCACCTAGACATATCTTATTTTACATCCCTAATTACTACATTTAAATATTTTTTAACAATGTATTATATATTATGTATGTATCCTCACTATATGTATTTATACATATGTAAAGCATACATTTTCATATGGATATGTATAAATTATACATTTATTTAACACATATGAAAATATTTTTTTCAATGTCACTAATATTAGTACCATTTCCAAGTCACATTTTCCCTCATATTCAATTACCCATACTTTTTAACCATACAATATGTATTTATAATACCAGTAATGTGCAATCACTATTTATATTTCCAATATTTCCACATTCTCTCCAACATTTTTTAGGTATATTTGGGTTTATGTTATGTTATGTAGTTTTGCTGGAACTAAATACCATCTATATATGAGTTTAAATGGTTTTCAAAAGGATTTGTGCATTGTGTCATTCCTTTAAAATTTAGGGGAAAACTGAACCAACCATCTAAATCATATTGTGTGCTTAATTCTTACTCCCACGAAAACATGTAATTTAATTTAGTGTTGGGTCTAGTAGAAATTTGGGAGTAACATAATGAAATAGTTGCTTTAATGTTTGGATCAAGGAGACACATTTTCTCTAATTTAGAGATTTCTAATGATTTATATCCTATATCCAAATCACTTATGCTAAAGCATTCTTTTAATTTGTCATTAATTAAATTGAATTCTGGGATAATATGGTCTGATAGATGAATTTTTTTTTTACCAAAAATGTAATGTTAACCCCTTAAGGACTGGACTTTTTTTGCGATGTTGTACATTTGCGACCAGGCATCTTTTTGACACTTTTGTGGTGTTTGTGTTTAGCTGTAATTTTCCGCTCTCTCATTTACTGTTCCCATACAAATTATATATTGTTTTTTTCAGGACAAAAGGGGCTTTCTTTACATACCATTATTTATATAATCTCATCTAATTTAATTTAAAAAAAATGAAAAAATATGATGAAAAATTGAAAAAAATACACGTTTTTTGAATTTTATGTGAAAAATCTTTTACTCATCTACAAAAGCGAATGAAAAAAAACTGCTAAATAGATTCAAAATGTTGTCCTGAGTTCAAAAATACCCAGTGTTTACATGCTTTTTGCTTTTTTTTTTGCATGTTATAGGGCTATAAGTACAAGTAGGATATTGCGGTTTCAAAACATACATTTTTAAAATGTATCAATAGTGACATTGTAACACTGTTATCTGTCATAAATTGCTAAATAACACCCCACATGTACATATTTTTTTAAAAGTAGACAACCCAGGGTATTCAATATGGGGTATGTCCAGACTTTTTTAGTAGCCACTTAGTCGCAAACACTGGCCAAAGTTAGCGTTCATATTTGTTTGTGTGTGAAAAAAGTAAAAAACTAAATTGAACGCTAATTTTGGCCAGTGTTTGTGACTAAGTGGTTACTAAAAACAGCTGGACTTACCCCGTTTGCAATACCTTGGGTTGTCTTCTTTTGCAAATGGTATGCCATCATGGGGTAATTCTCATTCCTGGGCTACCATATGCTCTCAAAGGCAACGTAACCAACCTGGCCATTTTCAATGTAAAAATATTTGACCTATATATTTGACCCTGTAACTTTCAAAAACGCTATAAAACCTGTACATGGGGGGTCCTGTTCTACTCAGGAGACTTTGCTAAACACAAATATTAGTGTTTCAAAACTGGAAAATGTATCACAACAATTATATCATCAGTAAAAGTGCTGTTTGTGTGTGAAAAATGCAAAAAAAGTCACTTTCACTGACAATATCATCGCTGTGATATGTTTTACTGTTTTGAATCACTAATATTTGTGTTCAGCGAAGTCTCCCGAGTAAAACAGTACCCCCCATGTACATGTTTTAGGGTGTCGTAGAACGTTACAGGGTAAAATACAGTGATAGCAAATTAAATTCTCTGGTCTTTCGGCCTGGGTTGGCAGGCAGGTCCCTTAAATTGCAATCAATAAAATAACTTAATTATGTCAAAATATTACCTAAATACGCACGTAGAATTTAAATATATATGCATATTTATATATTTGAAGTCTACGTGTATATTTATATAATTATTTATGTAATTTTGTATATCGACATATGAATAGTTAGCATTCTTTTTATTTATTTAAATATACATAGATATATATACAATTTCATTCTAAGTGTATTTTGATATAAATATATATATATATTAATATCAAAATACAGTTAGAATAAAATTTCGTATAGATATATAATTTTTTTTCAATTTTTTATTATTATTTTTTATTTTTTTAATTTAATTTAAATTATTTATTATCCGTATTTTATAATAATATATATATACAATATATATAGTTATTATATATATTATATATATACGTGTGCAAATTAATTATAAGTGTATTTTTATATTAATATATGTACATATTAATATAAAAATACACTTAGCATGACATTATATATATGATATATAGACATATATTATATAGGTATAATATATGTCTATATATCATATATATACACATATATAATAATATATATTTTTTTTATTAACTATAACTTTAAATTTTTTTATGATTTTACAGCAGCAGGGAGACTGCCTGTCAGCACAGACAGTCCCCCTGCAGGCAGAGTCTAGGACACCTATTGTGACCATGTGGTCGCCCTGTTGGGCGATCACATGGCCCCAGGGGTCCTAAACCGCCATGGGGAGACTGTCTGGGCTGCAGGCAGTCTCCCCACACCGGGAGCACCGCCGATCGCCGCCGGGGGAACGACGGCGATCGGGTAAGTACATTTTAAATTTAGGACGGTTCAGGACCGTCGTCGGTCGGCAATGGAAAAATGCCGATGACGGTCCTGAACCGTCCTGCGTCCTCAAGGGGTTAATGGAGAAATATGATGATTTAAAATAGATAGTGTTGTGGCTCTTGATAAACCAGATGATTGACTAACAGTTTTAAAAATAGTGTCCCAAGCTTTTAGGGTAATTTTGGTACTAGGAAACATATCAGAATTGTTTGGCTGTTTATTTGGAGGTAACCATAAATGGTTTTCAATTAAAATGGGATTTATTTTATCTGACTCCATCTCCAGCCATCTTGGTTTGTTGAAGTCTATATTAAATTTAATAGCAGAGGCAGGATTTGTTGCTGTATAATACTTACGAAAGTCTGGAACTCCTAATCTACCATTTATCTTTAGATATGGTAATGTAGTAAATTTTACCCTGCTTGGTTTATTTTTTCCATACAAATTTTATGAAAGTTGAATTCATTGTATTTAAAAAGTTTAATGGTATAGATGAGGGGATAGTTCGAAAAAAAATATAATATTTTGGGAAGAATTTTCATCTTGATACATTTCATTCTTCCCACCCATGAAAGCTCAAAATCAGACCATCTTTTCATGTCTTTTTGTATGTCGGGGCATTTTTTTTGTAAATTATATGTATGCATATTGTTTAGGTTTTTGCATAAGTTTATGCCAAGATATGCAATAAAGGTATGTTTCCAATCAAATAAGTATTCCTTTTTTAAGTTTATCCAAATCAAGATATGACATTTTAAAAGAGAGTGCTTGTGTTTTGTGAGAATTGATTTTATAATATGACACTTTTCCAAACTCTTTCAAAATAGAATTTAGGAAATGTATAGACGTACATGGACTTTTAATTGAAAATATAATATCACCTGCAAACAAACCTATTTTGTGGACATTATTACCAATTTTTTTTTTTTTTTTTTTTTAATTCTTTATTTTTGGTGCATATAAGAAAATACAAACTGACCTGTATTGCCACAACAGCAAAATCAGGCCTCTGCAGGCATGTTAAATCAACACACTGTCATGGCATAAAATTGGAATGCACATTTTTGTTATAGTAAACATGTTCATTACGTTTAGTTATATTAGCGGAGTTAGTGAACTTAATAAAAACAGTGAATAACAAACAGGCTATTTCAGGCTGATCTTGCTTATCTGTCAGGGTGCTTATACTGGATTAGATACTGTGCAATCTATACTGTCAGTGACAGATTATTATGATCCTTGCCCAAGGCTTGGTAGTTAAATGACAGACAAGAGGACATGCATGTAGGTGGCTGTGCAGGCTGGTAGTAGGTGCTTACGACAAGGTATCACATCTGTCAATAGGAAAACAACTATATAATATGTGCACTTTTATATAGGTATAATATGAGCACTTTGCTTCCTGACAGCAGGCATGAGAAAAGGAAATGAAAAACAAAAAAAGGAAATCATAGTTAAAGTAGTTTAGGTGAGAATGGCAAGTGTGCTAAGCAAAATGGCATGGCTAGTGTATGCATAAAAAAAACAAAAAAACGGAGGAAATCATGCCACAGTGATTAAAGACCCCTGGGCCCCTGAACAGAGACTCTCTTCGCAGTGGGAAGGTGAATGTGACCCTGATAATTACTACTCAGGAGTCAGAGAGTAGGCAACCCCAGTCCTCATGCAGAGAGCAGCTAGCTCCCATCTCTGGCAGGCCACAGTCATTCGCTTCTCGGCTCCATCTGCGAGTGGTTCCCTGATGCCGTGGTATAGCTTGTCAGGTGGTATCAGCCGTTTGCGGTTGGGAACTGGATATGTGCAGAGGCAGCTATCGGTTGTGTATCTCGGCATCGTGGGTCCGTACCAGCTGTCAGTCAGATGATCTCCGCACAGGGTACTCAGTGTCGATTGGTAGCACCCCAGGCCGGGTCTCAGGATAGGTAAGTTGCTCAGACGATTTCTTCCAGAGTTGCCCGCTGTGAGCGCCAAGAGCCCTGAGAGGGGGTTGGTCACCTTCTCCACAGAGTGCCGGTCAGGCTCAGCCGCCATCTTATAGGTTAGGCGACGTCTCCGATCAGAGTAGAGCACCAGGGTAGGCCGGGATGACCCCCACCGGCCCAGAGGGGGGGAAGCAGGGCCATCACCCCATTGTATTAGGGGACCCCCATTTTGCAGTCAGGCAGGATAGCAGGGCGGCGGCCGTCCACCCTACTCACCACCTAGGTAGGCTTGACTAGGCCTTGGTCACGGAGCTCAGTTTTCTCCCCTAAAAGGGTCAAGAATCGAGTTACTGGCTGATCTTCAGAGCTAGCACCTCATAGTGCAGTTGCCTTGCGTGTCTCAGCGCCAGAAATTGCGTTTTGGGACCAAATTGCCTGTAAATTGCAGGAGCTAGAGTACCATGCATCTACTCTGCTTGGCGGTCCGGCCCCGCCCCCCGATTATTACCAATTTTTATGCCCTTTATATCTGAAGCTTGTCTTATTAATTCTGCTAAAGGTTCAATTGCCATAATACATAATAGAGGAGAAGGTGGGCATCCTTGTCTTGTCTATTTTGTAAGCGGAAAATCATCTGATATGAATCCTGAAGCTGAAACATTTGCAGTCGGGTTGTAATATAAAGTGAATACTGCTTTAATGAATGAAAATGAGATGTCAATTTTTTTCAGAACATCTTCCAGGTAGCCCCAATGGACTCTGTCAAATGCCTTCTCTGCATCTAACGAAAGAAGCAGAGCAGGCGTCTGAGTTACCTTGTAATTTTGAATGTAATTTATTCCTTACACACCTAACTTGAGATCTGAACAAGCTCCATAGCATGAGTGCTACATATATACTACTGTTGAAAATACTATTTTTTCTGTCAAAACAATCTGCATTATTATTTGTAATTTTGTGTCTCCCTACATATATTTGCAAGTACCTTAGTAAAGAACCAATATTCCCCCAGAATCCAGAAACAGCAGGGAATGAGATATTTGGGCTGTGAATATTTGGACTTTTTTTATATTATCATATTATTCTATCGTTTTACACCTTTTGGCACAACCTTTTTTTTGTTGTATTTCATGCCGTCTATTTTTAGGGTTTGAGGGTATCCCCTATACCCAGTGTTTGTTGCCTATGTCTAGTCAGTTGTTTCCTTAGCGCTTATCTATTTTTGTGGTTTCCTTCTACATACAAATTGCCTGCATTCAAATTAAAAACTACATGCAAACACAACCCTAGATTGAAAATAAAAAAACTACACACACATACCCCACTGATTTTAAATGGCATCAGTGCATATAAACACACAGCTGCATTCAAATGTCAACAATAGACACAAATACACACCTACATTCACACACATACTCTTTACAAAAACATTAGCTTACACTCAAACATACAAACGGTGGTTTGATTATAACAACACTGCAAGAGGGGGGTGGCAAGAAATTCTTGCACCAGGGCCTTCTCTACATTAGTTCTGACACTGGCCAGTAGCTTGTAGCAGCTACAAATTACCATAAGGTGAAATGTTTCTGTGGTTTATAAACAACTTACATTTTTGATTTAACAAATTTCCATATAAGAATCTGCTAATTGAGCAATGGGGCCCACATGGAATAAGCCACATTACGGGACTCCAGCAGACTGGGTCCCCTCACCCATTCCCATCCTTGTTAGGATGGCAGAGCATGTCCTAACAATCTTGTCTCCTCCTCTCCCCCATCATGCACTGCCAGATTGCAATGGGAATACTAAAGACAAAGCAAAGAAAACCAATCCGAACCCTATGCACCCAAGGATACAAGACATGCCAAAAATATAATAAAAAGTGACACGAATAAAAAATATTTTAATTGCATAAAAACATAAAATATAAAAAAACTAAGATATTGCAGTAATATTTTCCTCCTTTTGTAGCACTGCAAAATTAGGCAAAATGTGCACTCACATATATAGACTCATAAATTAAACCTGGAGCCTTATATGAAGCTTTATATAAAGATATGAAATGTCTGTAGGGATCCACAATCCTCATTTTGCAGCTTAGAGCCAGCTGATCCCCTCCGTCTCTCTCACAGGCTTGTTTGGATCATATTTGTGGTATGTTCTTCCTCCAAAATGGCTGTTAATTGACCCCCCTGCCTCACTCACAGGCTTATTCGGGTCCAATTTGTAGCGTGCTTCCAGACAGTGTCCCAGAAGCCAGTTGCCACAGTCATGTTATCGAGGAGACATTGTTCTCTGCTTCTTTCTTTCCTTACTTTGAGTTGAAGCAAGAGAGGCAATTTAGTTTTTTTTTTAACCTGAGACTGATCTCTATACTGCATCAGAGCATTCTCTCTGATCAACCTGACTTGGTAACTAATCGTTTTTTACGGTTACTTTATTAAAAGAAAAAACAATGTAAAAAAAAAAAAACATTTTCAGTACTGATGGCATCTTTTTTGTGTTTGACAAGCAGGAAAAAGAAAAAAAAAATCATTATAGTATTTTACAATATAGCCATTCTAACTGTCTGAGAGAGTGACTAATTTGACGACACTGACAGTGACACTCTTACAGTCTCAGATACAGAGCCCCTAAATGAGGCTTATAGTGATGGTGTTACCAGAAACCCACCATCTGCAAGGGGAAGATCAGGGCACCTCTCTGTGTCAGCTGAAAATTGAGTACTCCCATACTTCATTCCCTGAAATTCCACCATTTATAACCACTTTTAGCACCACAACCAGCATTAAGATTTGTGAGCCTGTAAATTATTTTAAGCTTTTTATGTTGTAGAACAAATTTGAGCATATGGCTATGCAAACCAATATGTACAACATCCAATATCTCTCAGCACATCTTGAGACACACCACAACAGAAAAAAAAAAAACACATGGCACCCTATTAATGTCTCAGAAATAGAAACATTTCAGGCAGGGATTCTAGTAATGGATATATTAAAAACAGCACAATGTTCTACTGAACAATATTCCAATCCTATAATCTTCTTCCAGGGATTATGAGGTGGGATAGATTTGAGCAAATGCTTAAATTCCCCCATGTTAAGGACAACTCACAGTGCCCCACTAGAAACTACCTATTCTATCACAGTCTATATAAGATATGGCCTCTTATGAAACTCCTGTCTGATAAGTTTTCCAAAAATTACACCCGTGAACAAAATATATGCATAGATGAACCCTTCACTGGCATTTTACATTTATCAACAGAAAGATAGAGATCATGACTTACCAGCATGCCCTTATTATGTAGGCACAAACTGCAAGATTGTGTGGGATCTCCTCCTTCTCTTGATGAACAAGGCTACCATCTATGGAATTACATTTATTTCAGCATCATTGATTTATTTAAACATTTATTTTGAAACCCTAGTCTCTGGCACAGTAAGCACAAAATGCAGGGTTTACCAAAGAAACTGAAAAGCGGCAAAAACTGTAGAGGTTCAACATCAACTTTACACCAGTATGATGTACAAGCCCTTAAGTACACTGATAAAAAAAAAAATATGTGCACATGCTATCTACAATGCAAAATGGAAGTAGCAGTTTCTGGTGTGTGGGGATTGTATGTTTTCATGTATCTTTATTTATTCAGTTAACATTGTTTAATTGAGAAAAGTTCTTATAAAGTTGTTCTATACCCCTTACCTCTTTCCTACCTTTTACAAGATGAAGGGGGCATGAATCCACATTGTTCCTTGGTGGTCCGATGGTTGCAGCTCCCGGTCTGTTCCTTCTGTGGATACAGACCACCCATATCTCTGTCTCTGTTCTGGTGCTTTTCCATGTATAGTATCTCACAAAAGTGAGAACACCCCTCACATTTTTGTAAAGATTTTATATCTTTTTATGTGACAACACTGAATAAATTACACTCTGCTACAATGTAAAGTAGTAAGTGTACAGCCTGTATAACAGTGTAAATTTGCTGTCCTCTCAAAATAACTCAACACACAGCCATTAACCACTTAACGGCGGGAATGCTATACCGTCCTTCGGGACCCGGCTCTAAACGCCGGGAGGCGGCATAACACATCGGCGATCACAGTGGGAGTACTCACCCAACCATGCAAAATACAATTATATATACTTATCACATATATATATATATATATATATATATATATATATATATATATATATATATATATATATATATATATATATATATATATATATATATATATATATATATATATATATATATAGGAAACATGGGGGGATATATATATGTATGATCTAAGTATATATAAACACATACACATACATACACTGTCTAAGTGTATTTTAATATTAATATATATATATATATATATATTTTATTATTATTATTATGTTATTATTTATATACTGCCATCAAATTCTGAAGCGCTTTACAATGGGTGGACGAACAGACATGTAGTTGTAACCAGACAAGTTATATAATAATATATATATATATATATATATATATATATATATATTAATATCAAAATACACGTAGAATGATATTGATTAAATATATATCATTATATATATATATATATATATATTACAAATAAATATGTAAATACATAAAAAATAATAAATAAATATATATGTATGTGTAATTTTGTTCTAACTGTATTTTAAAATGAATATATATATACAAGGTATCTATATACATAAGTAAAACATGATAAGATTACTATAATGTTACACAATAGCTTAAACTTGGAATCCATTTATGTTTTCCAGGAAATACTAGTCATTACCTGGTTTTAAAAATGTTTTTTTTTCCAGTGCATATCACTAATTAATATATTTCTATATTGTGATTGACTGCTGTTTTCCATTAACATATAAATTCAAGCTATTGTAATTGGTTCATGCAGTGCAAAACATTGTAAGCATTTGCCTAATTTAAATAATTAGTTATATTTTAAGTTCGGATTAAATTTAAATTGAATAAATAAAGTAACTTATTTTTAAAGTGAAATTCTTGTCTGTGGGGATAGTTTTATTTAATGCAAGATTTATCCTAAATATAAACAAATTTATAGATTATACTTTTTATAAATGGGTATAAATTTAGAAGTGTGCTTTAAGATCAATTATACAGTATTCTCTTATTTTGATGGAGTGAGATTGAAAAATTATATTTCTAATATAGTTTATTTCAGTTCTCCCTGGGGTTATTCACTAAAAGTGAATTTTGCTGAATTTACAAGCAAATTGCCAAAATGTATCTAAAATAGTGTTTGTGAACAAATATCTAGAGTTGGATATGTAATAGTCTCAAACAATGTGTGTCCCTTTTTTTTCACAAGCTTGGTTTCACAAGTTCTCAAGTGAGAGATAACCACACAAATTAGATGGGTTTTATGTTTGAATCTCAGGAGAGTTGAGATCAAGATGCTAATTAGACAGCATGATTATTGCAAAGGTGTGCCTTAGGCTGGCCACATTAAAAGGCCACTCTAAAATGTGCAGTTTTATCACACAGTACAATGCCACAGATGTTGCAAGTTTTGAGGGAGCATGCAATTGGAATGCTGACTGCAGGATTGCCCACCAGAGCTGTTTTCCGTGAATTGAATGTTCATTTAAGCCATCTCCAAAGGCGTTTCAGAGAATTTGGCAGTACATCCAACCGGCCTCACAACCGCAGATCACGTGTAATCACACCAGCCCAGGACCTCCACATCCAGCATCTTCACCTCCAAGATTGTCTGAGACAAGCCACCCAGACAGCTGCTGCAACAATCGGTTTGCATAACCAAAGAATTTCTGCACAAACGGTTAGAAGCCGTGTTAGGAAAGCTCATCTGAATGAGATACCATGATGAGATCCTGAGGCCCGTTGTTGTGCCAATTATCCACGACTATCTCCTCATGCATGGTCCCATGTTGCAAGGATCTGTACACAATTCCTGAAAGCTGTAAACATCCCAGTTCTTGCATGGCCAGCATACTCACCGGATATGTCACCCATTGAGCAAGTTTGAGATGCTCTGGATCGGCGTATACGACAGCGTTTTCCAGGTCCTGCCAATAGCCAGCAACTTCACACAGCCATTGAAGAGGAGTGGACCAACATTCCACAGGCCACAATCAACAATCTTGATCAACTCTATGCGAAGGAGATGTGTTGCACTGTGTGAGGCAAATGGTGGTCACACCAGATACTGACTAGTTTTTGGACCCTGCCATACCCTCCCAATACAGTAAAACTGCACATTTTATTGTCTTTTATTGTGGCCAGCCTAAGGCACACTTTTGCAAAAATCATGCTGTCTAATTAGCATCTTGACATGCCACACCTGTGAGGTGGATGAATTATCTCGACAGAGGATAAGTGCTCACTAACACAGATTTAGACAGATTTGTGAACAATATTTGAGAGAAATAGGCCTTTTGTGTACATGGAAAAAGTCTTAGATCTTTGAGTTTAGCTCATAAAAATAGGGCAAAAACAAAAGTGTTGCGTTTATAATTTTGTTAAGTGTATTTATTAAATGCATGTAATATTTTACTGGTTACTGCTTATTTATCATTTTAAGTTCATCCTTTATTTTTGATTTCTTATTTTTGATGTACTATTTTTTAAATGTTGACCTTTTGTTTAGTGTTTATTTGAAATATACAACCTGTGATATGTTTGTTTTGATACTTGCAGTTGTAGAAACTGTGCCAAATGCTATTTATTTTTCCTTTTGTTAATTTATTTTCTATTCAGTCAATTTCAGTATAATAGATTTTGCACCCTTGTTTATCCTAAGCTCCTTGATGTCAAAATATTTTTCAAGAGTTTCATTTTTTGTGATTTACAATTTTTATTAAAGAATCTGAAAATATCTTCTCATTCAAGGGTTTTAGTCGTACTTGGTATGCTAATTGTCTTGGGTATTTCTATTCCTCTCTTTCCAGTCAAATAACAAAACACTTTCTTTAAATATGTTTTTATCTTGAAGTGTAATATCCACAAACAGGGTAAATTCCTCTTTTCAACATCTTGAAGTGCATGACTAATTAGCAGCATTCATAGTCTTAGTGTTAGTCTCTTAGTGATTTCAGACTTCTGTGTATTATAGAAATCAATAACTAATAATGTTACAGTATTTTAGTCATCTGCTTTATCAAAGAAGCTAGTGTGCATTATTTGCTCTTCCGTAAATTGCAGAATGAAATGTTTAAATCCACTAAGAATGAATGAAAAATCCAATTAACATTTTAAAATCCTTTTTGTGGATGTCTCCTATCCTGTCATGATAGCAATGGCAGGATAGGCGACATTATAGTAATTTATTATCTTTCTTATTATTACATTTATTATGCTGAAAGTAACACTCCAAACACCATAATCAATACAAAATGCTGTAGTGGACATGGTGCCATGTTTGCTCTGATGCCCCCCCCAGGGCCAGACTGGCCCACCGGGATACCGGGAAATTTCCCGGTGGGCCGCGGCACCTGGGGGCTGCACTGATCATGTATGTGCCACCGGGTGGCCGGTCCGGTGGCACACACTCTGAGGGGGCCGGCCGGCGGCCGCATTCCACGGTGAAGCCGCCGGACCGGGTGGCAGCCTCGCCGGTCCGGCGGCACTCCTGTCAGGCTGTCACTAGCGCTGGGGGCTGAAGGAGGAGCATGTCTCTGTACCATGCTCCCTCGCGGTTCCCACAATTCCCAGCACAGAAACCGCGAGGGAGCATGGTACAGAGACCTGCTCCTCCCTCCTCCTTCAGCCCCCAGCTCTAGTGACAGCCTGACAGGAGTGCCGCCGGACCGGTGAGGCTGCCACCCAGTCCGGCGGCTCCAGCAAAAAACCCTACTCACTACTCGCAGGTAAGGGGGAAAAAAAAGAGAGAGAAGGGGGAAAAAAAAGAGAGAGAAGGGGGAAAAAAAAGAGAGAGAAGGGGGAAAAAAAAGAGAGAGAAGGGGGAAAAAAAAGAGAGAGAAGGGGGAAAAAAAAGAGAGAGAAGGGGGAAAAAAAAGAGAGAGAAGGGGGAAAAAAAAAAAGAGAGAGAGAGAAGGGGGAAAAAAAAAAAGAGAGAGAGAGAAGGGGAAAAAAAAAAAGAGAGAGAGAGAAGGGGAAAAAAAAAAAGAGAGAGAGAGAAGGGGAAAAAAAAAAAGAGAGAGAGAGAAGGGGAAAAAGAGAGAAGAGAGAGAGAGAAGGGGGGAGAGAGAGAGAAGGGGGAGAGAGAGAGAAGGGGGGAGAGAGAGAGAAGGGGGGAGAGAGAGAGAAGGGGGAGAGAGAGAGAAGGGGGGAGAGAGAGAGAAGGGGGGAGAGAGAGAGAAGGGGGAGAGAGAGAGAGAAGGGGGGAGAGAGAGAGAAGGGGGGAGAGAGAGAGAAGGGGGGAGAGAGAGAGAAGGGGGGAGAGAGAGAGAAGGGGGGAGAGAGAGAGAAGGGGGGAGAGAGAGAGAAGGGGGGAGAGAGAGAGAAGGGGGGAGAGAGAGAGAAGGGGGGAGAGAGAGAGAAGGGGGGAGAGAGAGAGAAGGGGGGAGAGAGAGAGAAGGGGGGAGAGAGAGAGAAGGGGGGAGAGAGAGAGAAGGGGGGAGAGAGAGAGAAGGGGGGAGAGAGAGAGAAGGGGGGAGAGAGAGAGAAGGGGGGAGAGAGAGAGAAGGGGGGAGAGAGAGAGAAGGGGGGAGAGAGAGAGAAGGGGGGAGAGAGAGAGAAGGGGGGAGAGAGAGAGAAGGGGGGAGAGAGAGAGAAGGGGGGAGAGAGAGAGAAGGGGGGAGAGAGAGAGAAGGGGGGAGAGAGAGAGAAGGGGGGAGAGAGAGAGAAGGGGGGAGAGAGAGAGAAGGGGGGAGAGAGAGAGAAGGGGGGAGAGAGAGAGAAGGGGGGAGAGAGAGAGAAGGGGGGAGAGAGAGAGAAGGGGGGAGAGAGAGAGAAGGGGGGAGAGAGAGAGAAGGGGGGAGAGAGAGAGAAGGGGGGAGAGAGAGAGAAGGGGGGAGAGAGAGAGAAGGGGGGAGAGAGAGAGAAGGGGGGAGAGAGAGAGAAGGGGGGAGAGAGAGAGAAGGGGGGAGAGAGAGAGAAGGGGGGAGAGAGAGAGAAGGGGGGAGAGAGAGAGAAGGGGGGAGAGAGAGAGAAGGGGGGGGAGAGAGAGAGAAGGGGGGGGAGAGAGAGAGAAGGGGGGGGAGAGAGAGAGAAGGGGGGGAGAGAGAGAGAAGGGGGGGGAGAGAGAGAGAAGGGGGGGGAGAGAGAGAGAAGGGGGGGGAGAGAGAGAGAAGGGGGGGGAGAGAGAGAGAAGGGGGGAGAGAGAGAGAAGGGGGGAGAGAGAGAGAAGGGGGGAGAGAGAGAGAAGGGGGGAGAGAGAGAGAAGGGGGGAGAGAGAGAGAAGGGGGGAGAGAGAGAGAAGGGGGGAGAGAGAGAGAAGGGGGGAGAGAGAGAGAAGGGGGGAGAGAGAGAGAAGGGGGGAGAGAGAGAGAAGGGGGGAGAGAGAGAGAAGGGGGGAGAGAGAGAGAAGGGGGGAGAGAGAGAGAAGGGGGGAGAGAGAGAGAAGGGGGGAGAGAGAGAGAAGGGGGGAGAGAGAGAGAAGGGGGGAGAGAGAGAGAAGGGGGGAGAGAGAGAGAAGGGGGGAGAGAGAGAGAAGGGGGGAGAGAGAGAGAAGGGGGGAGAGAGAGAGAAGGGGGGAGAGAGAGAGAAGGGGGGAGAGAGAGAGAAGGGGGGAGAGAGAGAGAAGGGGGGAGAGAGAGAGAAGGGGGGAGAGAGAGAGAAGGGGGGAGAGAGAGAGAAGGGGGGAGAGAGAGAGAAGGGGGGAGAGAGAGAGAAGGGGGGAGAGAGAGAAGGGGGGAGAGAGAGAAGGGGGGAGAGAGAGAAGGGGGGAGAGAGAGAAGGGGGGAGAGAGAGAAGGGGGAGAGAGAGAAGGGGGGAGAGAGAGAAGGGGGGAGAGAGAGAAGGGGGGAGAGAGAGAAGGGGGGAGAGAGAGAAGGGGGAGAGAGAGAAGGGGGGAGAGAGAGAAGGGGGGAGAGAGAGAAGGGGGAGAGAGAGAAGGGGGGAGAGAGAGAAGGGGGGAGAGAGAGAAGGGGGAGAGAGAGAAGGGGGGAGAGAGAGAAGGGGGGAGAGAGAGAAGGGGGAGAGAGAGAAGGGGGAGAGAGAGAAGGGGGAGAGAGAGAAGGGGGAGAGAGAGAGAGAGAGAAGGGGGAGAGAGAGAAGGGGGAGAGAGAGAGAGAAGGGGGAGAGAGAGAGAGAAGGGGGGAGAGAGAGACAGGGAAAGGGGGGAGAAAGAGACAGAGGGGAAGAGAGAAACAGAGGGAGAAAGGAGAGAGACACACAAGGGGAGGAAGAGCCCCACGAGGCTCTTCCCTGCCAGCCGATCTCCCTCCCCGTTCCACAGGCACCGTGCGGGCAGCGGGCAGGGGAGGGAGGAAGAGAGGGCCGGGAGCTCAACCTGCAGCTCCTCTGCGTCCTTCTCGCACGAGCACAGAGCGTTGCCGCGGTTACCACGGCAATGCTCCGGCTCTCACGAGAGTGAACTCTAGCTCTGGAGCTATGGGCTAGAGTTCACTCTCACCACTGCGACCACCATGGATTCGCAGTGTTGAGAGTGAACTCCAGCCCATACACACACTACCCCCCCATACACACAATACCCCCCCATACACACAATACCCCCCCATACACATTTACACACTGCCCCCATGCACACATTGCCCCCACACACATACACAGCCCCCATACACACACATTCACAGCCCCCCTCACACATTGCACCACTGCTCCAATACCCTACTACAGCCCCATATCCCAGCAGACCCCAGGTCGCGACGCATTATGGGGCTGGTAAATATTTTTTTTCCAGGGCTGCTTTTAATTCCCAGTCCGGCCCTGTGCCCCCCAATCTAAGTAATCATTTAAGAATGATTTGAAATCTTTCCTAATGTTCTCTGGGCACTGATCCCCACCTCCACTACTTCATATGGAGAGCCGGATGCTCTTTCATTAGCAGGAACTTCCATTAGCTCTCCTGTGGGCTAGCCCATTGATTAAGAGTGTCAGCTGATCGTTCACAGCTAAGAGCTAAGCCCTGCACTGAATTAGAGGATTTCTAGTGCTCTAAGGAAGTAGTGGAGTAAGAAAACAGCACCCAGAAGTAGTGGAGTCAAACCATTCTAAATTAGTTTGACTGCCTACAATTTTGGATGGGGCACAAGGGCATTCTGTTGGGGATAGAGTTACCCGAACACGCAATCTTAAAAGAAACAGTAAAGGTACACGTACAGAGTTAGTGCTGGGTTAGTGCCTTAAACAGATTTGTGTCTGGGGCCATTTCAGTAATGGAATGCAATAGTGATTAAGTAAAATACCAAAATATGAAAAAGTCGGTTGAGGTGTGCTGATACCGATGTTTGTGATAGGCCTGTAAATAAATGGGCCTAAATTAGATAGAGTTGAATAGAGGGAGTGGAGGGTGGGCCAGAAGTACGTTGGGAACCAATAAGGTAACGTAGGTAAAAGGGGGAGTCCATTTTAAAGGCACATAGCCCTTCCCATAACTTCAGGCCCAGCCTTCCAATATATGAAATGTCTTCAAGCAAACAGAGAATAAACAAGAGAAAGGCTGAGGTTAGGATAACAGAAATATACAGACTTGATAGTCAGGGCAGGATCAGGATACCAGAGAACAAGAATAGTCAAACAAGCCGAGGTCAGAAAACCGGAAATTCAATACACAGTATAAACACACTTTCAGGAAACAAGAACCACAATGGGGCAAAGAAACAAGGAAAACAAAGAAGTATATATACCCATTACTGGGTTGTGATTGGTTACAGAGGACCATGATGTCACAAGTGTGTATACATCATCACTAAGTGACATATGGGCTGACATTATAAAATGAGACTAATGTGAGGGGTCCAAGTCATATAAAGTGTCATAATGAGGTACCAGGAAGCTAGGGATGAGTGGAACAGGTATTGTGACACAGTATTGGCACCATAACCAATTCAGATTGTTGTGCTATTTTAGATTCTTGGAGTGTTCTTTAAATTACATACTACAATTTTTTTGAGACTGCTTGCTCAGTAGGGAATTGTCTGCAGGCTATCTGAGCCATCACTGTACATATGATGCTGCAACACATATGCAACTGAACCTGTATACCCCCCATGTTTGACTTCAAACTGAAATTCAAATATTATTAATTCCAATTTAAGTACACGTTCATGGATTGGCCCAGAACCTGTTTATTCATTTTGCAGCAATTTGTGCAAGAAAATTATCACTGAAAATCTACAAAAATCCATATACAGTCATGGAAAAAAGAACGTACACCCTCTTTGAATTTTATGATTTTACATATTAGAACATAATAACAATCATATGTTCTGGTATAATAATATAACATAATTTCTTAACAAGTATTTAAATTAGGTAAGTGCTAGCTCAGATGAACAATACGTGATATATTACACAGTGTCATGATTTATTTTTTTAATGCAAGAAAGTATAAGCACAATGATTATGTTTTATTACTATTTTTTATGTATTTTTTTTTCAACTGCATAGACACATGCCTCACATGGAAGGTGCTAATAGAGCACATAATGGAATAGTTTTAGTATTCAATACTAATTTTAGTATGTAATCATTAAAATGATTTAATAGCTTAGCAAGCTGGTGCCATCCTAGCCCTATTTTAGGCTGGCATGTGAAGGGTGATGGGTGAAGCTAAAATAATAAAAGTAACAGCTGTTGAGTTGTTATTATGCAAATGCTTCATTATCAACCAGTCGGGGAAGTGTGTTTTCCTAATTAAAATTGTGTTCATTTTGTATTTATTTTTACAGATACATTTTAGAATTCTGTCTATTGAAGGTACAGTGAACTTCTGTCTACTTTTCTATTTTTGATCATTTACAATAATTAATAAAAATATGAAAAAATAAACAAGCACACAAATGAAGGGATTTGTCAAGGCATGATAAGATGTTATTCTGGGGCAAACTGCAAAATTAGATGCAATCACCATGGAAACTTTCAGAATGTTTCTCAACAATGTCCAGTGTGTTCACTTAAAATAGCACCTTTTTTTGCTTAGAGAAATCTCACTGAGCATGTCAGTAACTGATTCATATGAATTTTAGATGCCTACACTAAGAGACATATATTTGTGCTCAAAAGTTTGCATACCTTGGCAGAATTTGTGAAAATGTGGCATTGATTTTGAAAATATGAATTGTATTGACGGATAACAAACATATGAAGCTATTTATTATTACATAGTTGTTTGGCTCCTTTTTGAATCATAATGATAACAGACATCATCCAAATGGCCCTGATAAAAAGTTTACATACCCGAGGTGACACATACAGATTAAAATGTCAATTGAAGCTTAATTTCCCACACCTGTGGCTTTTTGTTAGCTCTCACGTGGATGCACTGAGCAGGCTAGATACTGAGCCATGGGGAGCAGAAAAGAGCTGTCAAAAGACCTGCATAACAAGGTAATAGAACTTTACAAAGATGGAAAAGGATATCAAAAGATATCCAAAACCTTGAAAATGCCAGTCAGTACTGTTCAATCACTTATTGGAAAATTCAGGAATCTCTTGATACAAAGCCAAGGTCAGGTAGACCAAGAAAGAATTTGGTTAAAATTGCCATAATAATTGTTCGGGATACAAAGAAAAAGCCACAGGTAAACTCAGGAGAAATACAGGCTGCTCTAGAAAAAGATGGTGTCGTTGTTTCAAGGAGCACAATATGGCAATACTTGAACAAAAATTAGCTGTATTGCCGAGTTGCCAGAAAGAAGCTTTTACTGCACCAATGCCACAAAAAAGCCTGGTTACAATATGCCTGACAACACCTTGCCATGCCTCACAGCTTCTGGCACACTGTAATTTGAGACCAAAATAGAGCTTTATGGTTGCAGGCACAAGCGCTATGTTTGGAGAGGGGTCAAGTGAAAAGAATACCATCCCCACTGTGAAACATGGTGGCTAACTGATGTTTTTTTGGGTGGGCTGAGCTCTGAAAATTGATGGCAAGATGAATGCAGCATGTTATCAGAAAATACTGGCAGACAATTTGCATTCTTCTGCAAAAAGGCTGTGCATTGGGACGCTCTTGGACTTTGCAGCATGAGAATGACCCTAAGCACAAGGCCAAGTTGACCCTCCAGTGGTTACAGCAGAAAAGGTTAAAGGTTCTGAAGTCTCCTGACCTTATTATCATTAAGCCACTCGGGGGAGATCTCAAACGTGCGGTTCATGCAAGATGACCAAAGACTTTGCATGACGTGGAGGAATTTTGACAAGGTGAATGATAAGCTATACCAAGAATTAGGGGCCTCAAAGACAACTATTTCAAAAGAGCTGCATGCTGACAGTATTAAGAACTAAGGGTATGCAAACTTTTGAAAAGGAGTAATATACTTTTTTTCTTTGTTGCCATGCTTTGTTTTATGATGGTGCAATTCTGTTATAACCTACTGTTAAATATGAATCCCATAAGAAAAAAAAAATGTATTGCTTGCTCACTCATGTTTTATTTAAAAATGGCACAAGGGTATGCAAACTTTGTAGCACAACTCTTAAAGGCACAAGCGGCCAGCATAGGTATTTTCCCCCTTCCCTCATATAGGCAGTGGCGGATCCAGGGGGGGGGCAACGGGGCAATTGCCCCCCCCCGAGATTCTCCCCTGCCGGCTAATGCAGGGCTGACATTGCCCAAGTGCCAGCCCTGCATTGTGCCTGCAAACCGGGGAGGGAGATCAGTGATCTCCCTCCCCGGTCCGCAGGCACATTACTGACAGCCGACCGGAAGGGGAGGGAGAGAGGACCCTGGAGCTGTTACCAGCAGCTCCTCCGGGTCCTCCTCTCGCGAGATTTGGAGCGTTGCCGCGGTTACCACGGCAACGCTCCAAATCTCGCGAGAGTGAACTCTAGCCCTGGAGCGCGGGCTAGAGTTCACTCCTACCACTGGGACCACCAATGAACCCCACTGGACCACCAGGGAACGAAAGATGTCCCCCCTCCTCCCAGTAAAGGTAAGAAGGGAGGGGGGACATAAAGTATATATTAATTTTTAATTAAATGTAAAAAAAAAAAAAAACACACACATTAAAAAAAAAGCCCCCCCCCCATCCTTCTTCTACACACACATTGCCCCTGCCCCCCATACACACACACACACACACACATTGCCCCTGCCCCCCATACACACACACACACACACATTGCCCCTGCCCCATACACACACGCACACCCACATTGCCCCTGCCCCCCATACACACACACACACATTGCCCCTGCCCCCCATACACACACCCACATTGCCCCTGCCCCCCATACACACACACACCCACATTGCCCCTGCCCCCCATACACACACACACACACACACACACACACACACACACACATTGCCCCTGCCCCCCATACACACACACACACACACACACACACACACACACATTGCCCCTGCCCCCCATACACACACACACACACACACACACATTGCCCCTGTCCCCCATACACACACACATTGCCCCTGTCCCCCATACACACACACATTGCCCCTGCCCCCCCATACACACACACACATTGCCCCTGCCCCCCCATACACACACACATTGCCCCTGCCCCCCCATACACACACACATTGCCCCTGCCCCCCCATACACACACACACAGCCCCTGCCCCCCATACACACACACACACACACACACACACACACTGCCCCTGCCCCCCATACACACACACATTGCCCCTGCCCCCATACACACACACACACACATTTCCCCTGCCCCCCAACACACACACACACATTTCCCCTGCCCCCCATACACACACACACACATTGCCCCTGCCCCCCATACACACACACACACATTGCCCCTGCCCCCCATACACACACACACTGCCCCTGCCCCCCATAAACACACTGCCCCCCATACACACACTGCCCCCACACACATACATTGTCACACACACATACATTGTCACACACACACACACACACACACACACACACTGCACCCCTGACATATACTGCCGCCCTCACGTACACACCGCAACCTTCACACACACACTGCTAATACACTGTCCCCCAAACACACACACACTGCACCACTCACACATTGCACCACTCACACATACCACTGCTCCTCTGCCCTACTACAGCCCCATTTCCCAGAGGACCTCAGGTAAGTTGTCAAACAGTTCTTAAACAGTTTGACTACTTACTCTGGGAGGGGGTCTTGGCATTATTGGCACTATAACCACTACACTGAGCTGTAGTGGTTATTGTGTCTGCATTATTTATTTAAATAATCTACAAGTGCCCCTCCCGAGATCAGGCTCTGGATCCGCCACTGCATATAGGTAAAGTACCAAATTAGTTTAGTTTACCTAGATTGTTGGTTTGCAGCTATCTGAATGTTAGGCCAGGCTGTGAGCTCCAGTCTATACTGTGTATAAGTACCCTGTTGCTACTCTTGCTAATTAATGAAGTGAAACTTTCCTTCACCTTATCACTGCTCTGTTTCTTTTCATTGCTACTTTGCTTATTATTCCATTATACAGGAAGTGTATATCACAATGCAGCAACAATGGAGATATTTTACATTATGTAATTGGTTCTGTACGTATATAATTGTTTACATTTTTTTTTTTTGCTTGTGTATATTTATTTAATTCTTATCTATACCAATTAAAGTTAAGTTTTATTTAACTCTTGGGATGTATTTAGCAAATATTTAGGTCCTAGTATACTTTCTGAGGTTGATATGTTTAACCATAAACTCCTTTTTACACCCCTCATTGTTTTGTTTTGTTTTTCACTATATAGGGGGTTATGGCCCATTTTCAGGGTGTTGATATACTTGGCTCCAATCCCTATTGAATTATTGATCATCTTTTTTAGATTTCATTTCTAAATGCTTTGCTTTTGATTCAAATGACTTTAAACCCTCATTTGTCAAAAGTAGCTTTTCCTGAAAAGAATGTAGTTCTTTTCTCCAGCTTTAATAATGATCCATCTCATTTTGCCAGTCTCTCTCACTTTTACAATACGCGCTTAGTTTAACCCACTGTGTTTGATTCCCTAAATCTTGATGAATGAGCTTGCCAACTCAGAAATTGACCCATACTTGAAAAATGATTCCTTGATCTTATCAGTTTCATTTTGTTCTAGACTGAGGATTAATTTTCTACAGTCAGAAAAAAGCAGTATACAAATCAGATACAATCTAAATTTTATCTTTCAGCAACACTCAAACTGCTTCAGGGGCTTATTCACTAAACACCTGATTTACTGTTCAGTAAATTATCCCTCCCAGAATGTTTTACTTCACTTGAATATTAATAACTAGTGAACAGGTGAAATCCGGTCGACCATGCTATTTGCATAAAATATGCTAAAATATGAATATTCAAAATTATACATTTTTAATGGGAAACAAAAATTCCCCCAATCTTTGTAATCAAAATTATTTTTTATCAGGACAATTCAATAACCAAGTTGATTAACCCCTTAAGGACCAAACTTCTGGAATAAAAGGGAATCATGACATGTCACACATGTCATGTGTCCTTAAGGGGTTAAAAAAACAAAACAAAAAACTTCACACCCCATCACCCAATATTAAATAGAATTTGAAACAAATTTACTATTTGTAGCCTAGCATTTTAACAATGTAGTAGGTATACTCCCAAATAACACACTGAAGGGCAACTAATGAACTGGTATCAGAGGCGCCCAAGGCACATTTATACATGTGGGGAGTGGAGGCTAGCCCATCTGGTCTGATCACACAGAAGAGCTACTGCAGCTTAAATTGCAGAAAAAAAAGCTGGTAAGTGTCAATAATTAAAGTGAATTACAGTGAGTATGTCAAGATAATGTTCTATACAAATGTAGCTATTTCAAGTTTATATATTCTGTGATCTGACCATGAAAACAAATATTACAATTCCATTGAAACAATGGATATACAGAGGAAACGTTATATCTGCATGAGCAAGTTTTTCTTCACTAAAAGCTTAAATAAATACAATTCTATAAGTTTGGCATTTGTGATATGACATTGCAATTGATTTGTAATTCACTTTTAATTAAATACATTTGTTTTCTCTTTAGTTTAATAAAGAGTTCAAACAGGTTTGCCAGTTATCTTGCCAAGCATATTAATAATAATTTATATACAACTTTCCAGAAATGAATGCTATTGATAGTGTAGATATTTATGGACTTTTATATGTGTTTATATCTGTGCAGCTGTATACTGTGTCTGTTATATGCCAGCTCAAATTGTTTGTTGATAATAATAGTAATATCTTAACATAGGCATCTATTGAATTACCACTAAAGTTTGATTATAAATCCAATCTAGAAAGCATATTATCCATTTAAATTTGCAAATGGATGGATAATGCACATTATATATCTAGAGCCAATATTTTCTGCCATGCTGTAACTGGTTCAATGCCAGCAGTGATTTCAATTATCATCAGCACAATGGGAACAACATGCATTATAAGGGATCAATCTTGGATAAATCCTCCTTGATCCTCGTCTATAGATAAAACAACATGTAGCCAGCATGTTCTGTATGCTATTAACAAATACACTGCTCTCAAAAAGAAAAGAAAAATGCAGCATTTATAATAATGTAGTTTATTAATATTTTATTTTCTTTTTCATACTTAAATGGACACTAAAATGAACATATATCATGTTGTGCAACTTTAGAAATTATTACAAAATAGTAATATCTGGGCATATAACTAGCCAACTCAAAACAGGCTATGCTCCAAATGAATCACATTAATACGATTACACACGTAGTTCCACCATGGAGACCTGAAGCTTATTAGAACTCTTCTTTCTGGTAAAAATAATTAATTCAAGATGTCAATTCTTCCCATCATCCTATACCTGTCCCTGGATCTTCCTTACACCCTCAGCCTTGTCCATAGGTGTCACTACTGAGTTGCAAAGGGAAGTAATCGCTAATTGCCCCCCTCTAACCCCCCCACCCCCCCCCCACTTCCTCAGTGTGTCCCAGCCTAACTTTATGGCCAGTGAGGAAATCAAAGATCTTCCTTATCTGCCAGGCTGCTCCGATACTGAGCGGGAGGAGGGAGAACTGAATCTCTTACCTTCTACTTTATTAGTATTGCCATGCATTACCGTGGCAACACTCTGATATATTTCTCAGTGCTGGCTAGAGGGAGCCAGTGGGACCCGCTGGAAGTTAAGACAAGCATATTTGCCCCCTCAACCACCAGGGATAAAGATGCTCCTCTCTCTCTGTCTCTCTCTCTCTCATCACAGCTCCCACCCCAACTACAGCCTCTATCCTCCATCCCTTTTTACCCACCAAAGCCTCTAACCCACTACAGACCTTATCGCATCTGTACTTACCACAGCCATTACTCTCTGCACCCACCACAGCTCCTATTACACTCTGCACCATCCACAGCCTCAATTACCCATTGCACCCACTAGGGACTATAGCCCACTTTACAAACCACTTTAATCCCTATCCCCCATGGCCCCTAACTTCTCCTATTACGCTCTGTGCACACTACAAACGCTATCCCCCTCCATCCGCTACAGCCCTTATGTCCCCTGCACCCACTACAGCCCCTATTCCTTTACCAGCTCCCACTTCAGTATTACCCTCTATTGCCCCTATACCCCCTGCCACCTTATCTCCTGCTCCTATGATCCCTGTATCAAATACAGTTTCTATTCCCCTGCACCCTCTACAGCCCCTATCCCCCTGTACCCATTACAGTCCCTATTACCCCCTGCACCCACTACAGCCTCTATCTCCTGCATCCATTACAGTCCTTGTTATTTCCCACAGGCCTGCACCCACTACAGCCTCCATCACTCTGCACTCAGTACAGCCCTTATTACTTCATGCACCAACTAAAGCCCGTATTACCCTATAATGCATTTTCAAACACTTTTGGTTTGTCTGATTCGCTTTCCTGAATCTTTTTTTCTAAATGAACCAAATTGCCAGTGCCTGAAATTCTGTCTCCCTGACAATTTTTATATTTAGGGCAAAGTGGTTTGGCTGAGAAATGTATTTTCACAGTGCACAAGTCTATTACATACTTACATATTAGAAAATGGAATCCCTGTCCCACAATACTTATAATCTGCCTAAATAATAGTTAAAGTAATGATGTCTAATGCCAACACAAAGAATAGTGCAGCGCTTATATAAAGTGCAATAATATATATATATATATATATATATATATATATATATATATATATATATATATATCTACTATAGCTTTAACAGATCTTTAGATACATTTTCTCAAACACTCACATGTTAAAGAGCTAAGAAACCTATCTTTGGTTGTAGGAGCAGCTAGAAACGTTTAGGTGACCCTTCCTGACATATGTAGAAGTCTTCCTTGGTCAATCCTGTTATGAGTTTTGAAGAAAAAAGGAAATAGAATGGTACAGTAATGTAATTATATGGTAAAATACAAGCAGATTTATACTCACAGGACAGTACCCTGGATAAGGCTCTTTATCATCAGGACTACACTCCCTCTCTTTAAAACTGCAGGATACCAGAAACCAAAATTAAATGTAAAATAATTTATTCTGGTATTACAATAAAATATCCAATTAATAAATTATACCAAAAGAACAATGTCCTATAAAATTACAGTTATTAATTAAAGTCTTCCTTTCTTTTCTTTCCCAGAATGCCTTTTACCACAATCTAAGTGGCTTCCTCAGCCAGGTAAAGATATAATGACATCCATCAGGTTTCCAGTCCTGCTTATATAACCCCTTAATAGGAGGATAATAGATTGTATCACATACACCTGCTCATGATTCCTATGTCTACAATCTATTATCCCCCTTTTAACGGGGTATTTAAGCTTGAAGCTTGTAGGGCTGAAAGAGACACAGATCCACTTTAAACTATTAATAGAAGTCATAATGCCCCATAAAGTTGCAGTAATCTTGAGATCTGATGATTGCCTGATGTTATGTTATTGGTTTTACTGTGAGGTCCATGAAACTGTTTGTTAGATTGTTTAGCAAAGTGAATTGGGGTATTGCAATTCTTGAATATAAGGTTATTATGGGAGAACATACAATTGGCTCAATAATTGATCCTTATACTATCATTTAAAACAATCAACTGATCTAATACAATGACATCACTGCCTTCATATTACAAACTACAATGTGCAGGGTTCCTATCCCTCAAAGACTAACACGTTTTATAAACTGTAAAATTAATAAGCACCAGAGGATTAATTCTTCAACCTTAGAATTGTTAATCCCAATAAACAGTTTTAATTAATATGTGTAGTTATTGTTGAACAATTGACGTATAAAGCTTTTATATACTCTGAAAGTATACTCAAAGTCAGACATTTCTTTAACCTTGGGAAATCAGTAAATATCTGTTTGCTCCAAAAATAAACATTGCAGTAATTGTCAGCAGGTTTGACAATTTTTTGTTTTTCTTACCTAAATAGAATACTATAATAGCCACTGGGACTTTACTGATGGCCAACACATCTACTACTAGTGCTAATGCTAGACAGGTACTGGCTATAAGCCAGCAACAGATGGTAGACATAATGAAAAGACAAATGACCTAGGTGAGCAATTATATATATATATATATATATATATATATATATATATATATATATATATATATATATATATATATATATATATATATATATATATATATATATATATATATATATATATATATATATATAGACAGACAGGAACCTGACAGGTAATGAAGTAAGGACTAGAAGTCATCAAAATAAGTATCTTGAATAACAGTATCAGGCACATTGGGAAGTCAAAAGGTTGGATCAGAAACTCAACAAAGAATGATCAGATTGGAAGCAGGGTGAAGACAGGCCAAATTAGCAATTAAGATCAGGATCAGATAGCACAGGGTCAAAATATGGTCACACACTATCTGAGTGGCAGACAAACTAAAGACCACCTGGTAAAGGCATCCTCCATAGTGAGGTGCTTTACAATTCATTGGAACAATATGTAGCAAACACCACAGCTGACCCTCCCTCACACTCCAATGTTTCCTGGAGAGAATTGCCAGAGGTTACCATAGTAATGCTTTGTCTGTTTTAGAAAGTGCCAGAGTAGAGAGAGAGTGATAAGTAAGCTGCACCCATAGAAGGTGCAGACCTAAAACTGCAACCACTGGACCATTATTAAACTGTATAAAACACTTTTTTAATTAAAGCTATATTTTCTGCATAAATATAAATCCATGCAATCACCTTCCATGCATGCAATACCAACACAACCCTACACACAGCCACAGAAATAAAACCAAAGAATCCACCACACATAATACCAGAGACAGCTCATACCACACATACAAGTACTAGAAGCAACCTACACACACACACACACACACACACACACACACACACTTAACATAATTCATAACAAACAAGTAGTACACATCAACTCACACAACACTAAAATAGTTCACATGTACACAAACAACACCAAATACAGCCTCCAATATACACAATATCACATACATACAACACCATAAAGATCCCCATTACACCTAAAAATAGTAAAATCAACTCGCATACACCCACTTAACACCATAGACAACAACACACACAATACAACAGGAAGCCCATATGCACACAATACCACAGTCAGTCAATATAAATACACATAACACTGACAGCCCTACACACAAACAAAACGCATACATAACAGAACTGGCAGCTCATAATCACACATGACATCACAAGCAGTCAACATACATAAACATAACACCACAGACATCTCAACAAGCGTAAATACTGTAAAAAAAAAAAAAGGAAGAAATACACAACACAACAGGCAGTTCATAATCACACACAACACCATATTTAGCAAACACAAAAACCCACAAACCTTACACACACACACAACCACCATATACACTCCCATAACACCATAGGCATCCCATACATGTATATATATATATCACTCACACAATACATGAAGTCCACCAACATACACAACACCATGCATAGTCCACATATGCACATACAAAATCTCACAAAGCAACCAACACTCCCATACATAATGCATGAAGAATTATCCAACATACATACTGTAATGGAGCTCATTGTACCCTGGATGGCTACCTCTGCTAACCTTGCTTCCTGACAGCCACAGGGAAAAACCTGGAACGTGTTTTGGCCAATTTGCCGCAGCTTGACTTTGGTCCTTCTGGAGCTATTCTACCCTGAATCAGGATACAGTAATTATAGCTAAAAATAGGATTAGCGCCTTCAAAACTTAACTTCAGCACAGTATTTCAAAAAGATTGCCTACTCTGTCATATACACTCATTATCTGTTATGTCCTATTACTTAAGAGATTTCAGTTACTTTCTGCAAAGTTTGTACAAACAAGGGAGGTAAATAGAGGAATATGTTTTTATTTCTTGTTGGATTTGTAATATTTTATCTTCATGCACTGAACAAAATTATAAATGCAACACTTTTGTTTTTGCCCCCATTTTTCATGAGCTGAGCTCAAAGATCTAAGACTTTTGCTATGTAAACAAAAGGCCTATTTCTCTCAAATATTGTTCACAAATCTGTCTAAATCTGTGTTAGTGAACACTTCTCCTTTGCCGAGATAATCCATCCACCTCACAGGTGTGGCATATCCAGATGCTGATTAAACAGCATGATTATTGCACATGCGTGCCTTAGGCTGGACACAATAAAAGGCCACTCTAAAATGTGCAGTTTTACTGTATTGGGGTGGGGGGGGGTCTGGAAGGGTCCGGGGTGGGGGGGTTCGAAACACAGTCAGTATCTTGTGTGACCACCATTTGCCTCACACAGTGCAACACATCTCCTTCGCATAGAGTTGATCAGGTTGTTCATTGTGGCCTATGGAATGTAGGTCCACTCCTCTTCAATGTCTGTGCAAAGTTTCAGGACCTGGAACATGCTGTCGTATACGCCGATCCAGAGCATCCCAAACATGCTCAATGGGTGAAATGTCCGGTGAGTATGCTGCCCATGCAAAAACTTTGATGTTTTCAGCTTCCAGGAATATTCTACAGCTACTTGCAACATGGGGTCATGCATTATCATGCTGCAACATGAGGGGATGGTCATGGATGAAAGGCACAACAATGGGCCTCAGGAACTTGTCACGGTATCTCATGCAGATGAGCTTTACTGAGACAATTTCTGACAATTTGTGGAGAAATTCTTGGGTTATGCAAACCGATTGTTGCAGCAGCTGTCCAGGTTGCTGGTCTCAGACGATCTTGGAGGTGAAGATGTTGGATGTGGAAGGTCTGGGCTGGTGTGGTTACACATAGTCTGCGGTTGTGAGGCCAGCTGGATGTACTGCCAAATACTCTGAAACACGTTTGAAGACGGCTTAAGGTAGAGAAATTAACATTCAATTCACGGGCCCCCATTTTTCCTGAGCTGAACTCAAAGATCTAAGACTTTTTCTATGTACACAAAATGCCTATTTCTCTCAAATATTGTTTACAAATCTGTCTTAATATGTGTTAACGAGCACTTCTCCTTTGCCGAGATAATCCATCCACCTCACAGGTCTTGCATATCAAGATGCTGATTAGACAGCATGATTATTGCAAAGGTGTGCCTTAGGGTGGCCACAATAAAAGGCCACTCTAAAATGTGGAGTTTTATCACACAGCACAATGCCTCAGATGTTGCAAGTTTTGAGGGAGCATGTGATTGGCATGCTGACTGCAGGAATGTCCACCAGAGCAGTTGCCTGTTAATTCAATGTTCATTTCTCTACCATAAGCCATTTTCAGAGGCGTTTCAGATAATTTGGCAGTACATCCAAATGGCCTCACAACCGCAGACCATGTGTAATCACACCAGCCCAGGACCTCCACACCTAGCATCTTCACTTTCAAGAGAATTTGGCAGTACATCCAACCGGCCTCACAACCGCAGACCATGTGTAACCACACCAGCCGAGGACCTCCACACCCAGCATCTTCACTTTCAAGATCGTCTGAGTCCAGCCACCAGGACAGCTGCTGAAACAAGCAGTTTACATAACCAAAGAATTTCTGCACAAACTGTCAGAAACCATATCAGGGAAGCTCATCTGCATGCTCGTCATCCTCATCGGGGTCTTGACCTAAAAAAGAGATGTGTTGCACTGCATGTGGCAAATGGTGGTCACACTAGTTCCTGACTGGTTTTCTGACTCTCCTCCCCCCCCCCCCCCCCCCGGACTCCCCCAATACAGTAAAACTGCACATTTTATTGTGGCCAGCCTAAGGCACACCTGTGCAATAATCATGCTGTCTAATCAGCATCTTGATATGCCACACCTGGGAGGTGGATGGATTATCTCAGCAAAGGATAAGTGCTCACTAACACAGATTTAGACAGATTTGTGAACAATATGTGAGAGAAATAGGCCCTTTGTGTACACAGAAAAAGTCTTAGATCTTTGAGTTCAGCTCATGAAAAATGGGGGCAAAAACAAAACTGTTGCGTTTATAATTTTGTTCAGTAGGTTCTCTCTCATGGTTTTTGACAGGAAATACCAGTTTGTGGACATATGCGTAAACATTTCCACAATCATTCTGTCATTCTATTTTATTTGTATTTAGTTTGTAATGGTTTGGATGATTACTTCATCTGAAATGAGGGACTTTTGTTATTTTAGATGTATGCAAATAATTAAGATTACAGAAGTGAAGAATAACTCCTGCAATATATGTACCCTGCATGTCAGGCTTACCTTGCTGGGAGTCCAACATGCAGAGATAAAAGCTCACCCTTGCAATTAGACACAGGCCGAGGTGATCAAGGTAGAACTCACCTGGCCTGTGAATCTGTGCACGGGGGCTGTGCAGGTGAATGCTTGTAGTCGCAGTACAGACAAGGAAATCCAGGAGAATAGTCGTAGGTAAGCCAATGGTCAGAGGGTGCCGGAAATCAGGGGATACGAGTAACAAGCCAAGGTCAAAGGATGCCAGAATTCAGGAGATACGAGTCACAATCCAAGGTCAGGAGAATACTTAGAACGTGGAGTAGCAACTCTCTAACCAGAGTCATTGAACTGACACTGCCCTTAGGGAGGAGCAGTGTCTTATACCTTGATGATTAGTATATCAGGTTCAGCTGGAGAGTGATCGACAGGTCTGAGCCAGGTGAAGTCCAGCCCCTTAGTGCTGCAGGCAATACAAGATAAAACAGGAGTTATCCCAAGTCCTGAAATGGCTCAGAGGTTAAAGAGTAGGTTCAGAACTGCCAAGTATACAGGTTCAAAATCCCTCTTCGGGCAATAAAGGGGCAACCCCGTCTGGCAGTCTGGAGGTCTCGGTGTGAATCCTGACACTGCATGCAGAGAAATGTGTAAGTTTGCACAATGAATCATTAAAGGACCCACCCTCAGGGACCCTCTCCCACCGGGCTCTGGGGAGAGGAAAGGGGTTAAAACTTTCCTTTCTCCAGCGCCGGGCGGGGAGCTCTTCTCCTCCGATCCTCCTCCTCTCCTACCATTCGGCTGAATGCGCACACGCGGCAAGTGCTGCGTGCGCATTCAGCCGGTCTCAAAGGAAAGCATGTGATTTTCACAGTGAGAATCACGCCAGCGCCTCTAGCGGCTGTCAATGAGACAGCCACTAGAGGCTTTGAGGGCTGGATTAACCCATTTATAAACATAGCAGTTTCTCTGAAACTTATAAAAAAAATGGGTTAACTCTAGCTGGACCTGGCACCCAGACCACTTCATTAAAGGGAAACTCCAGTGCCAGAAAAACGATCCGTTTTTCTGGCACTGGAGGGTCCCTCTCCCTCCCACCCACCAATCCCCGGTTACTGAAGGGGTGAAAACCCCTTCAGTCACTTACCTGGGACAGCGGCGATGTCCCTCGCCGCTGTCTCCGCCTCTGCGACGCTCCTCCTAGTGATTACGTCGGCCGGTGGGCGAGACTAATCTCGCTCACTGGTCGAGGAGACCTAATGCGCATGCGCGGAAATTCCGCGCATGCGCATTACGTCTCCCCATAGGAAAGCATTGAAAAATAATTTCAATGCTTTCCTATGGGGTTTTGAGCGACGCTGGAGGTCCTCACACAGCGTGAGGACGTCCAGCGACGCTCTAGCACAGGAAACCTGTGCTAGAACCCAGGAAGTGACCTCTAGTGGCTGTCTAATAGACAGCCACTAGAGGTGGAGTTAACCCTGCAATGTAAATATTGCAGTTTATGAAAAACTGCAATAATTACACTTGCAGGGTTAAGGGTAGTGGGAGTTGGCACCCAGACCACTCCAATGAGCAGAAGTGGTCTGGGTGCCTGGAGTGTCCCTTTAAGTTCAAATGGATGTTATTTAGGGAAGTTAGTGACAAACATTAAGTATGGGGTTATTACTGACAGGTTTTTTTTTTAGCAAATTTTATTTTATTAGAAATTGCATTGATTTCACCTCAAGTTGAAATAAATTCTATTTATGTTCCTGTTTCAAGTTGGGTCAGATATTCGTTGAGACCTTTTAAAATTAATGTAAAGCAAAAACAATAATGTGTTGTCACCATACAAGGATTTTAATGTATATAAATTATAGAATAGGAGACAAAGTTTGGATTTTCAAGAGTGAAATACTACATGCCCAAGGCATATGCTCAGATATATGTATTTAGAATTTTTTTTTTTTTTTTTAAATGACCAACATAACAGAAACACTGATTGTATTTAGATATAATTACTAGTGTAGCCAGTGTCTTTAAACATACAATGATGATGATGACGTAAAAAATTGAGCTGTTCCCACAAACTAGGGGAAGAAAAGCTACCTATGAGCCAGGGGAACCGTTTGTGGATTTGTTTTTAGACTTCCCGAAAGAGACCGACTGCACAGCCTAAGTTCATGGAACTCTTTCTGGGCAGGAGCCTCGTGTGCAGTTGGCCAAATTAAGACTTGCAAGGAACTCCTGAATCCCTGAACCGATTTGGATGATTTTTGAATATGTTGGTCCCCTATCACGTATTCATCTGCACATAAAAATGTGGTTAATGGCATTTACTGTTCTGACAGGAAAAATTGTGCTGAGCAACATTACTGTCCTGACAGGAAAAGTTGTGCCGAGCAGCAATCAATCCACAGGAGGGTTTGTGCTGAGCAGCAATCCTGCAAATGGGAACCTGGTAACTGCCTTTGGGGTCAAAGACCGGTCACAGCCAATCAGATCCACAGGCGGGGTATTTAAGCCCAGTTCTCCTCTTGCTCAGTGTCCTGTTGTGGTTTCCCTTGTGGTTGTCCGAGAACGCGTTATTGATTCTGGTTATTCTGGTATTTTGACTTTAGCATTGATTTTGACTTCCCTGTTTTCTGGCATCCCTGACCTCTGGGTTTCCTTTATCGTTGTGTTCCTTTCTGTGTCCCCTGACCTCGGCTATTCCTGACTATTCTTTGGTACGTTAGTCTGGCCATTCTAAGGTCCGGTATATGTTACCTATCAGTCCTCTGTGTTACACAATACTATGTGCTGGATCATACTGTAATCCTGACATTACGACATGGTTATAGATCCTGTAGAATTGTGTAAGCACATAGCTGCTTATGAAAGGAAACTAGAGGAGAATGTTCACCGCATGGATCAATTTGCCCAGGCCTTTAATACGCTTTTTTCCCTTAACCAAATAGAGTATAATTTCGAGGCCTCACCGGAATCTTTTCCCACAGATAGAGCTAAAATTGGTTACCTGATGAACCAACTAAAAGGTAAAGCTTTAGCTTGGGCCAATCCGTTATGGGAGAGTAATAAGAGTGTGGCACACAATTACCAGGAATTCCTTTTGGAATTTAAACTTATATTTGAACCATTAGGCAGGGAGGAAGACGCCTCCACTGCCCTGATGCACATCAGACAAGGGAACCGGTCTATCTTAGAGTATGCCATATAATTTCGTACCCTGGCTTCCGAGGTAGACTGGACTAACAGTGGGCTAATCTCTGCATTTAAAAATGGACTATCTGACACTATGCTAGATGAGACTGCTGCCAAAGATCTACCCAAGAAACTTAATGAGTTCATCACATTTGTTATGCAAATTGATAATAGACTAAGAACCAGAGAGACTACTAGAAATAAGACCAGACGTATGACTATGCCTTTAATACCCCGTCTCTTCGAACCTGTTGTTCCTGACCTTCCTATACAGTCCGAACCTGAACCCATGCAGTTTAGGGTCACTCGACTGTCAGAGGCCGAGAAACAATATAGGAGAAACGAAGGTCTATGTTCATACTGCGGTAGTAATGGACATATGAGAAACAATTGTCCCATTTGTCCGAAGAAACTACTGCACCTAAGCACCTTAAGGAGACAGGTCTTAGGTATAATGGAGACGTCCTCTGAAAAGAATAAATATAGACTTCTCATTGATATTTTGATTATTCTTGACAAAAATAACTTTTCAAGCAATTCCCTGATGGACCCAGGGGCTGCTGGAAATGTCATTGATGTCCAATTTGTCAAGGATAATACTATACCTATCAAGGAGAGACTATCACCCCTAGCGGTTGAAGCTATTGATGGGAGACCACTCTCGCAACCATTGATTTCACACAAAACCATGCCATTAATATGTCCATTGGTGCCTTACATAAGGAAGAGATTACATTTCAGGTTATTGCATCTCCTTCTTGTCCTATCATATTAGGCTTTCCATGGCTTAGCAAGCATAACCCTCATATTGACTGGGCCAATGGGAAAATATTAGAATGGGGTAAGTATTGTAATGAAAGGTGTATATTGCATGTCACCAAATAGTGGGCACCATTGAATTACCCACTAGTACATCTCAAAACCCTGAAATTCCTATACAATACCGAGACATTAAAGAAGTATTCATAAAAACTCAGTCTAATACTCTACCTCCTCACAGACCATATGACTGTTCCATTAACCTACTACACGACGCTATGCCACCTAAGGGAGCAGTCTATGCTCTGTCACCTCAGGAGAGTACAGTATTATTAAGGATTCATTGAATAAAGGCCACATCCGAAAATCATCCTCGCCTGCTGGTGCAGGATTCTTTTTAGTATCTAAAAAGGTGAATTGCGCCCATGTATTGATTACAGGGCATTGAACAAAATCACCATTTAGAACGCCTACCGCATTCCATTTATTGCTGAATTATTTGACAGACTCCAGGTGCTAAAGTGTTTACTAAGCTTGACCTTAGAAGCGCTTACAATTTAGTGAGAATCAAGGAAAACCACACTGGAGGTTGATGCTTCAGAGACAGGGGTAGAGGCAGTTCTCTCCCAAAGGGAGAGCCAGGAAACTCTGTTACATCCTTGTGGTTACTTTTCTAGAATGTTGTCTCCTGCTGAGCGCAATTACGATATTGGCAATAGAGAATTGTTGGCCATTATTCTAGCTCTCAAGGAGTGGGGACCTCTTTTAGAGGGTTCCATGGACCCCTTTTGATCATTACTGATCACAAAAACCTGGCTTACATAGAAGATGTCAAGCAATTATCTTTTAGACAAGCTAGTTGGTTGCTATTCCTGCTTTGGATGACCATCTGATTAAAGTTCAATCTGCTCTGGGTACTGCTGCTGACCTTTTCAAGCATTATGCTGATACACGTCGAGGTGCCAACCCTGTTTACCAAGTGGGTGAGAGGGTTTGGTTATCTTCTCGGAAGTCAAGAGCAGGATCACGGAAGGTGAACTATGTTGCCTTCAAAGCATTTACTGTTGGTGAAATGGATACCAACAGCTATTTGCAGGACTTTGAGCATCAGTGTGCTTTGGAGGGGCTAGAAAAGATTAATTGGGCTGCGGTTCTCAGCAGCAAGTCAAAGGCTTATAGAGCTGTACCTGGCAAGGAGATACAAAATTATGAAAAGGTGAAGGGGATATTGTTGGCCAGATATGCGGTCACACCAGAGGCGTACTAGAGGAAATTCCAGGGCCTCAGAAAAGGAGGAATAGACTCTTATGCCGTATGGGCATTCCGCCTGCACCGCGCTGCCCGAAATTGAATGCAGGGCTGCCGGGCAACTTTGCTGGAGGATGCTTTACAGCTATTGATACTGGAGCAGTTCTTTGATCACACTCCAACTGAGATCAGAGACTGGGTGAGGGACTGTAAACTAAAGACAGTGGAGGAAGCATCTAAATTGGCGGATGAGTACCAGGACGGCAGGCAACTAAAACCCAGCAGAGGGCGACCCGCTTTCAGGCCCTCATACCAGGTACAGTCCGCACCACCACCACCCAGACCTGCTCCTTTAAACCCAGCACCTGCTCCAGCACCCACACAGCGGCCCACCTTTTTATGCCACAATTGCCATAAGCCAGGGCATTTTAAGAACAACTTCCCTAATCGGAACAGAGGAGGTTGGGGAAGATCAGCACCCCAGCCCACCAGGGCAGCTGCCCATTGTTTCCACCAGTAGGCCCCCAGAGATACAGACCACAAGGAGCACGAGGAGCAGTGGACAACTCTACATGAGGCAAATCCAGTCCAGGTTGCAGGTGACAACAGAAAGCCTCGTCAGGGGGTCACCGTCGACGAAATGGACGATCGGGGCCTGAGAGACATAGGGGCCACCCTCACCTTGATACAGCCTCACAAGGTCCATGCTCAAGCCCGCACCAACAAGACAGTAGCCGTAAGGGTGGCAGGAGGAGCCATCCATAAACTCCCCACTGCACCTCAACTGGGACTTGGGAGACAAACATCTGGAGGTGGGCATAATGAAAGAGCTACCAGCCGAGGTGTTATTGGGGAATGACTTGGGGAATGAGAGTGGCACAAGTGCCGTAGGTTGCTGACCCCTGGTCTAGCTAGTAAAATACAATACAATGCAAAGCAGTTCAATTGTCTATAACTATGTAGTGAATAGTTTCTTAAATAGTGTGTAAAGCTTAACAACAATACTTCACATAATTGGTACACAAAATAAAGAACTATGCTTATATGTTCATCAGAATATTATCAATTTTGCATTAATTACATTTGAAAGACAATTAACAGTTATTCAGCCCTTAAATATATAGTTAATCAGTGTTATTCATACAAAACAATAGGTGGAACCGCTTGAGCCTTTGACAATCTGTAAAACACAAATGTGTACAAAATAGCGTAGTATATCTATACAATGATGTATGATAAGAAAAATCAATGGTAGTTTCACTCACAAGGTTGGAGTCATACCCTCATATGACTCTCTTAGTATGCTCCTTTGGACCATTTGAAGGTTGTCCAGACCATATGCAGCCGGAATCTCTGCTATCCTCTTTGTACTTTTGCTTGATGTCTCAAAACAAAATTGTAGGATATCCAGATGTATATTCAGAAAGTGGATTTATTCATAAATTCGTAAAAAATATATAAACAATGTGCTTTACCAGAAACAGCTGGTTAAAGTGCAAAGTGTAGAAGACTAATCCAAAGTAAAAGTCTTAAAAGGTATCCTGGAATAAATTGTCCAAATAAAATGTCCAATTTATTCCAGGATACCTTTTAAGACTTTTGTATAGATATACTACGCTATTTTGTACACATTTGTGTTTTACAGATTGTCAAAGGCTCAAGTGGTTCCACCTATTGTTTTGTATGTATGCTATTGTTGTTATGGTGGTGTAGGGGATACCACATATTAGGTGTTTAGAGCTGCTTACCTTTTATTTTTCCCACAGAGTGTACTATTTTACTATTTACAATCAGTGTTATTCATTCACTTATTTATTGAGAAACTGCACTAATTACCTTGTAGGGTTAGTCTACCATACAGCCACTAGAGATGCTTCCAGGTCCTTGGCAGACTTTTGGTCCACTAAATGATGCTATACGTCCTCACGCTTTGCATGAGGACATCCAGCGTCTGCTAAACCCTCATAGGAAATATTAATTCAATGTTGGGAATGAGCATTAGGTTCCCCCAATAGGCTGATGTCAGTGGAGAAGGAGCAGAGGCAGAGCCTGACCCAGCACCGAGGACATCAGCGCTGGATTTAGGTAAGCACCCTTTCAGCGCTGCAGGGAGAGGGGCACGAGGGAGGAAGGGACTATAGGGCACTGTAGTGCTGGGAGTACAACTTTCTGTTCTTAGCACTATAGTTTATCATTAATATGTAATAATTTGAACATATTTCAGCTTCCAGGTTTGAGCTATTTGTACCTTAGCTGCAGCCAGTTACATAAAAAAGCTCCTTGGCAGAGAGTGAAAGTTTTTGGATTGTTGTTTGGTGTCAAATTGGATTTGGGTATATATAAGGTATAGTTTGTGATAAAGCATGAATTTGCCTCCACTCGTTGCAAGTTGGGACAATACTATCAAATATATAAGAGTGTGCCAATGTCTTCTTTGCACCTTCATCGGGATGGAGTAGCATCATTTTAGAAAATCTGTATATTTAGATACAACCTAAATGCAGTCTTTTTGTTGAGTTTCAAATGAGTATCAATAAGCGGTGCCTGTGAAAGAGCTTAGTTATTGGCATCCACTCCTGATGCTAAAAGGATATCAGGAGGTCTACCTCACATACTCATAAAAGGAAGCTTGTGGGCCCAATGTGGGAAGTTTTACAGTTTATAACTCATACCCTTTACAGAAGTGTGAATAGTAGGACCTATGCAGATCTGTGGTTAAAGTTTGTAATTCTTCTGCTGAATGTATATCATTGAATTGAATGGCCTTAGTCACTTACAGTTCATCTGTATAAAAAGGAACTTAGTTAAAGCTATAATTTACAGGTATCTCAACATAAAATATGACTGCATTTGTTTTGGATAATATTTTATTACTCACGTACAATATATAGAGCTGCCAGTGAGCTTTACTTTATATGCACCTCTGTGGTACAAACCCCGCCTAAGGGTATTAGATGCATTTCTTGATCCAATAGGGGTTGATCTGGTGATTATAGAATATAAACAAAATGGCTACCAATATAGTGTAGTATGTCAGAAGGCACAGGTGTGGATAGTTTAATGTTTAAATATATACTTACATTTAATGGAGCCTGACAATGGCTCCCAGCAAAGTAAAGTGGTACAATTAACATTCTTGGATATGTTCTCTAGTAGTAGTAGACCTAACCATGGCCGTATGTAGATAACTTAGAGAAAATACATAGTGCACATTGTAAAATTCAAAGTGAATAAAATATATGGAAATTTACTCACAAGTCTGGAGCTGAAAGGAGGTTTTTTTTTTCTCTCAGTCCTTTGATAAAGCCCATCTGATGTGGTAAAACATGTTGCATTTTATTGTATATTTTTGTGTTTTTATACAATTCTAATAAACTAGTGAATTATCCTGGACCATCCTGTTTTGTAACTGTTATCTGAACATCATTTCCTTGGCAGGGAACATACCACTGTGAGGCCTGAGCAAAAACTCCTTTTTGCTCCAGACTTGTGAGTAAATTTCCATATATTTTATTCACCTTGAATTTACTGTGTACTATGGTGTATCTCTCTTTTAACCGCATACTGCCACAGTGAGGACTACTACTACAGCACATATCCAAAAGTGAAGATTGTATCACTTTACACAATCTGTTAAGAGTGAACTTCAGGCAACATTAAATGTGAGTGTATATTTACACACTATACTTTGTTTTTAGTAAATATTTATTGAGGTATTTTTATAAAATAAAACGTACAGCAATAGTCACAAACATTAACAATACAACGTCATAAATAGATATTCTCTACAATCCCAAAAGGTTTAAAGACAATAACAAACATTACATATAGGTTGGCAAAATAGAAAAAGCAGCCGGTAAGAACTAAGTATATTACATATATATCATACAGGGCTGATATTGCTTATCTTTCTATCGTACACCACTGCATTCAATACAAAAAGCCCCAATTGCACCATCAGAGGGAGGAGGGGGTGAGGTATGCCTCGAGCAGAAACCATATTCTATTAATGGAACATTAAGGGGAGTAACTCTAAAGCTAGGGCCGTACGTAGATTCATGTCTCTTGGATAAAGCTATTCCATATATTCCATCCATATTTAGTAATAGACAGGGTCTCTCTCTCCATCTTTAGTTGGAAGGAAATTGAAGATTATGCTAGCTTTAGTGTACTAATAATCTTAATTTTAATAAGGACAGGAGGCGAGTATTTTGCATTAACTCTCTTTACTAAACTCCACGGCAGTAAAGAAAAAACGTAAAGAGTAACAAGTAAATCACTGAGCAGCATAGTATATAAGGGTCATGCTGCCTGCACAACTTCCTCTTTCTTGAAGCGACATCCAAGTCCAGATAGATGCTCGAACATCCAGAAACTCAACAAAACTGTACCTGTGGTCTCTGACGAGCGGAACTTGAGGAGACCCCTGGTAATGAGATAGGAGGTAAGACCAAACAAAGCCGTCATCCCATCTTACGGAGTCGTGAGGTTAACAAACCAGCGACCAGTGGAGGTCCTGAAGAGGGTTACACTGAAAGGAGAGTATAAAATCGGTTAGGTAATGAACCGTAACTGTTCACGCCCAGTGGCGGCTCTAGACTTTATGAGGCCTTAGGCGAAACTCAAACTAGAGGCCCCCAACTAACACTCATAATAAAAAAACATATAGGGGTTGCATCTTGTGTATAATGAGCTGTAGTTATAATGTATGACAGGTTTGCAGTGCTGGATACAGAGTGCTAGTCTCTGTATTCACTGTTGGGGTGAGTGTGGCATGTCTAGGCAGGATGAGTGACAGGATAGGAGAAGTTAATGTGATAGGGTAAAGAGGGGGTGAGTTTGACAGGGTTATGGGTTATGTGTTGAACGGCTGGAGTAGGGAGTGTGACAAGGCAAAGGGAAAGTGAGCCGGACATGATTACGTGACAGGGTGAGTGTGGCATGGTTGGGCCCACGTGAAAGGGTTAATGTGAAAAAGGATGAGTGTGACAGGGTTGGGGGTGAGTGTGACAGTATGAGAGAAGATGAGTGTGATAGGGTGAGTGTAGAAGAGCGAGGGCCAGTAATTGTGGTATGGATGGAGGGGGTGAGAGCAACAAGATTAGGAGAGGTTAATGTGAGCGAGGTGAAGGGGGCATGACAGCATGTGGGGGTGAAGTGTGTGGGGTGGCTGTATGTGTGTGTGGAATTGTGATGGTGGGTAGGTGAGAGTGTGGGAGGCAGTGTTGGAAAGGGTGACAGTGTGTGCAGGGGCAGTGTGTGGGACTGTATGTATTGATGACATAGTGTTGGGGGCTGTGTGTGACAGTGTGGGGGGACAGGGTGTGTTACAGATTGGAAGGGCAAGGTGTATGGGACACAGTGTAGTGAGGGCAGGGTGTGTGACAGCATGAGGGGGCAGTGTGTATGACAGTGTAGGGGGGCAGGGTGTGTGACCATGTGGGTGGCAGAGTGTGTGGGAGACAGTGTGGGAGAGCAGGGTGTGTGACAGTGGGGGGCATTTTGTGTGAGAAATTGTGTGGGGGCAGAGTGTGTGGCGGACAGCGTGGGGGGCAGGGTATGTGGTGGTCACTGTGGGTGGCAGGGTATGTGTGGGAAGGTTATGTGGTGGGCAGTGTGGGGGCAGGTTATGTGGGGGTCAGGGTATGTGGTGGTCATTGTGGGGGTCAGGGTATGTGGTGGTCATTGTGGGGGACAGTGTCTGTGGTGGTCAATGTGGGGGACAGTGTCTGTGGTGGTCAATGTGGGGGACAGTGTCTGTGGTGGTCAGTGTGATGTTTAGTGTGGGGGGCAGTGTATGTAGTGGTCAGTGGGGGGACAGTGTCTGTGGTGGTTAGTGTGGGGGCAGTGTATGTGGTGGGCAGGGCAGTGTGGGGGGCAGGGCAGTGTGGGGGGCAGGGCAGTGTGGGGGGCAGGGCAGTGTGGGGGGCAGGGTATGTTGGGGCAGGGCATGTTTGAGGCAGGGCATGTTTGAGGCAGGTTATGAGGGGGGCAGGGCAGTGTATGTGGGTGGGCAGTGGGGGTGGGAGGGCAGTGTTGGTGGGAGGTCAGTGTATGTAGGTGGACAATGAGGGTGGGAGGGCAGTGTTGGGGCAGTGTATGTAGGTGGACAGTGAGGGTGGGAGGGCAGTTTTGCGGCAGTGAGGGTGGGCAGTGTTGGGGCGGAGAGGGTGGGTGGGCAGTATTGGGGCAGTGAGGGTGGGTGGGCAGTGTTGGGGCAGTGAGGGTGGGTGGGCAGTGAGGGTGGGAGGGCAGTGTTGGGGCAGTGAGGGTGGGAGGGCAGTGTTGGGGCAGTGAGGGTGGGTGGGCAATGTTGGGGCAGTGAGGGTGGGTGGGCAATGTTGGGGCAGTGAGGGTGGGTGGGCAGTGTTGGGGCAGTGAGGGTGGGCGGGCAGTGATGGGGAAGAGAGGGTGGGCGGGCAGTGTTGGGGAAGAGAGGGTGGGTGGGCAGTGTTGGGGAAGAGAGGGTGGGCGGGCAGTGTTGGGGAAGAGAAGGTGGGCGGGCAGTGTTGGGGCAGTGAGGGTGGGCGGGCAGTTTTGGGGCAGTGAGGGAGGGTGGGCAGTTTTGGGGCAGTGAGGGAGGGTGGGCAGTTTTGGGGGCAGTGAGGGAGGGTGGGCAGTTTTGGGGGCAGTGAGGGTGGGTGGGCATTGTTGGGGCAGTGAGGGTGGGTGGGCATTGTTGGGGCAGTGAGGGTGTGCAGTTTTGGGGCAGTGAGAGTGGGTGGGCAGTTTTGGGGCAGTTAGGGTGGGCAGTTTTGGGGCAGTGAGGGTGGGCAGTTTTGGGGCAGTGAGGGTGGATGGGCATTGTTGGGGCAGTGAGGGTGGGCAGTTTTGGGGCAGTGAGGGTGGGCAGTTTTGGGGCAGTGAGGGTGGGTGGGCAGTTTTGGGGCAGTGAGGGTGGGCAGTTTTGGGGCAGTGAGGGTGGGCAGTTTTGGGGCAGTGAGGGTGGGTGGGCATTGTTGGGGCAGTGAGGGTGGGTGGGCAGTTTTGGGGCAGTGAGGGTGGGTGGGCAGTTTTGGGGCAGTGAGGGTGGGCAGTTTTGGGGCAGTGAGGGTGGGTAGTTTTGGGGCAGTGAGGGTGGGCAGTTTTGGGGCAGTGAGGGTGGGCAGTTTTGGGGCAGTGAGGATGGGTAGTTTTGGGGCAGTGAGGGTGGGTGGGTAGTTTTGGGGCAGCGAGGGTGGGCAGTGAGGGTGGGTGGGTAGTTTAGGGGAAGTGAGGGTGGGCAGTGAGGGTGGGCAGTTTTGGGGCAGTGAGGGTGGGTAGTTTTGGGGCAGTGAGGGTGGGTGGGTAGTTTTGGGGCAGCGAGGGTGGGCAGTGAGGGTGGGTGGGTAGTTTAGGGGCAGTGAGGGTGGGCAGTGAGGGTGGGTGGGTAGTTTTGGGGCAGTGAGGGTGGGTAGTTTTGGGGCAGTGAGGGTGGGTGGGTAGTTTTGGGGCAGTGAGGGTGGGCAGTGAGGGTGGGTGGGTAGTTTTGGGGCAGTGAGGGTGGGCAGTGAGGGTGGGTGGGTAGTTTTGGGGCAGTGAGGGTGGGTAGTTTTGGGGCAGTGAGGGTGGGTGGGTAGTTTTGGGGCAGTGAGTGTGGGCAGTGAGGGTGGGTGGGTAGTTTTGGGGCAGTGAGTGTGGGCAGTGAGGGTGGGTGGGTAGTTTTGGGGCAGTGAGGGTGGGCAGTGAGGGTGGGTGGGCATTTTTAGGCACAGTGTGTGTGGAGGCTGTGACAAGCCTCCACACACTAAAATACCTTTTTTTATTATATAATTACCTGGTGGTCCAGTGGTTGAAATTCCCTGGTGGTCCAGTGGCAGCAGTCCCTGGTGGTCCGGTGGGATGACTGTTCTGTCTGCAGCTCCGCGAGAGCTGCAGACCTTGTTCTCGCGAGAGCCTGTAAGAGCGTTGCCGTGGTAACCCGCGGCAACGCTCTGTAAGCCCGCGGGAACCACATTATGTGATCTGCAGCTCTGCACTCGGCGGAGCTGCAGATCAGAGGCTGGCTCTCCCTGTGGGCAGACCATGTGGAGGGGCCACCCGGCGGCATACTGGGCAAGCCGCCGGGCCCCCTCTCACTGTCGGATCCTCGGTCATGGACCGAGGACACGACAGTTCAGTCTGCCCTGAGGCGATTTAGGCAGCCGCGAGGCCCCAGCAAGCGCGAGGCCTTAGGCGGCCGCCTAAATCGCCTAATTAGAGAGCCGCCTCTGTTCACGCCTGTGTGTTTTAACAAAATGGTGTAAATTAAATCAGTACAGACAGATAGTAAACTGGCCAGAGGCTAAATATGTGTTAGGTGTAAGTATGTTGTACAACTAAAACTGTCTGTTAGGTGGCAATACTGGGAATAGAGATGGAAGAGATTCCGAATATGTCCAGAAGGTAGAGTGACTATAAAATAAATCCCAATATCCATCACCTTAAGATCCACTCCCCCGAGGAGTCAGGGTAGGGAACAGAAGGGAGGGGAAATACTCGCCTCCTGTCCTTATTAAAATTAAGATTATTAGTACACTAAAGCTAGCATAATCTTCTATTTTATAACATGACAGGAGGCTTCCTATTTTGCAATTTTAACGCTGAAGAAGAGACATCCCAGCAGAAGGGGGAGTGCGAAAATAAAATGTACGGAGAGTGGATTCCCTAGACCAGTCCGCCGTTCGGAGAATATCCGAAAGGGACGCCCCTGCCAGGAAGGCTGAAGACGCCGCCGCTCCGCGAACAGAGTGGGCGCCGAACGCGGGGTCTATACCTGCGAGGGAAAGGATCCATCGGATCCATCGGGCCAGTGTGGTGACCGAGACTGGGGCGTGAGGGCGTACGTAGGAGACTAGGAGTTGGCCCGACGTAGAGGACCGGAGTGAGGAGGTAACCGAAACATATCTGCGAAGGGTGGACACGACACAGAGCTGCGGGTCATCGGGAAAGAAGGGGTAAAAGACCGAAGTCGAGCCCGACTTAGTGCGACGGGAAATGTGGAACGTGACCCCTTCAAGGGCCACCTCGAAAGCGTCCACATCGAAAGCCCGAACGTCCGAAACCCGTCGGAAAGATACTAGACAAAGGAGGAAAGCGCACTTAGCGGATAGTTGGCGTAGGGAGAGGCGGTCATTCGGAAGCCAATCCCTGAAAAAGCGGAGAACCAGTCCCACGTCCCATAGGTGAGGGTATCTGGGGGCCGGGGGGCGGCGGAGCCGCATACCGTGGAGTAGGCGGCAGACCAGAGGGTCTTTGCCGACCGGGAGATCCCCGACTGGGGTGTGAGCCGCCGAAATCGCGGAGCGAACGACGTTGACCGAACGATAAGAGCGGCCAGAGGAGAACAAGGAGGAGAGAAAATTAAGAATCATGGGAATAGGTGCTGTAAAGGGATCGGAGTCCCGTTCCATGCACCAAGTAGACCAGGAGGCCCAAGCTGAAAGGTAACAGCGTCTAGTTCCCGGGGCCCATGAGTCCCATAAGAGGTCCCTAGCAGCCTGCGATAGTCCGCTGACTCGCCAGGAACCCCGGAAAGAGACCAGGCCACCAGGGGTAGCCGGTCTTCCAGGAGGAGTGGGTGGAGATACCCTTTGGGATCTGTGAGCAGGTCCGGGAAGGAGGGTAGGAGGAGAGGGTCCCTGTAGGAGGAGGCCAGGAGGTCCGGAAACCATGGTTGGCTCTGCCACAAGGGTGTTATGACAACCAGTTTGATCTGTTGCGTCTGCATCTGGTGTAGTGTTCTCGCAATCATTGAGAATGGGGGAAAGGCGTAGGCTCCTGTCGTCGGCCAGTGTTGGAGAAATGCGTCCGTTGCCTTGCTCTCCGGGTCCGGGAGCCAGCTGAAGAACTCCGGAGTCTGGTGATTGTTGCGAGAAGCGAACAAATCCAGGTGAAAGGGACCCCTCCGGGCTGCCAGGGCCCTGAAGATTCTCGTGTTTAGCTTCCAGTCGCTGACGTCTCTCCAGTGGCGAGAGAACCAGTCGGCTGTGAGATTGATCTCTCCCGGTAAGTATTCTGCCTGTAGCGTGATGTTGCGAGGGAGGCAATAGTCGAAGATGTCCCTCGTGATATCTGACAGCAGGCGTGAGCGAGCGCCTCCCAGACGGTTGATGTACTGGACTGCGGACACATTGTCCATGCGTAGGAGGATGCAGCAGTTGGATCTTTCCCGGGCCAAGCTGCGGATCGCAAAGGATCCCGCCAGGAGTTCGAGGCAATTGATGTGCATGGAGAGCTCCTGCGCCGTCCATGTCCCTCCCGTGGAGATGGTTCCGTTGGTGGCACCCCATCCCCACAGGCTGGCGTCTGATTCCAATATGAAATCTGGGGTGTCTCCGAATATGGCCTTGCCGTTCCAGGCTTGCATGCTGTCCAGCCACCATGACAGCTCTTCGCGAACCTCCGTCGTTACCGGGACGGGTTGGTCGTAAGTAGGCCTGTGGCGTAGGTACTTCGCCTTGAGACGTTGCATGGCCCTGTAGTGGAGGGGACCCGGAAATATGGCCTGAATGGAAGCAGAGAGGAGTCCTACAATCCTGGCCAGGTTGCGTAGTGGAATGGAATCGAGTCGGAGAACCCTGCGAATCTCCTTGCGAATGGCTGTGATCTTTGAGGCTGGTAGTCTCAGAGTGCAAGTCGTCGAGTCGATCTCGAAGCCGAGGAATTGTATCGTCTGGGTAGGAGTCAGCTCCGATTTCTGTTGGTTTACCACGAAACCCAGAGATTCCAGTAGGGACACTGCCAGGTGAGTGTGTTGGCGTAGTCTGTGTTCGTCGGAGCAGAAGACGAGAAGATCGTCTAAGTAGATGATGCATCGAACGCCCCTGGACCTCAGATGGGCCACCACCGGATTTAGGAGTTTGGTGAAGCACCATGGGGCTGAGCTGAGCCCGAAAGGGAGGCAAGGGAATTGCCAAGGGCGTCCGTGCCAGAGGAAACGTAGGAGTGCTCGACAGTCCGGGTGCACCGGGACCGACAGGTATGCATCTTTTAGATCGAGCCTGGTGAACCAGTCGTTGCTCCGAAGAAGGTCCCGCAGGAGGTGGATGCCCTCCATCTTGAAGTGGCGGTAGACCACGTACGCGTTGAGGGCGCGTAGATTGATGACGGGGCGGTATTCTCCCGACTTTTTCCGAACCAGGAAAATGTTGCTGTAGTAACCTCCCTCGTCGTGGACCGGTTGGATAGCCCCTTTGTCTCGAAGCTTGCGTAGCTCCGCGTTGACGAGGTTGTGGTCGGAAGACGACAAGTGGATGGGGCGAGGGGGCTGAACCTGAAAGGGGGTCCCCACTAGGTCTATGATATATCCCTGCACTGTTTGTAGAATCCATGTGTCTGAGCATAGGGCGGCCCAATTGTGGAAAGAAAGGGAAATACGGCCCGCAGTGCGGGTGCATGGTAACAACGGAGGAATATGGGTCCTTACCTGCAGCAAAGCGGGAACGTCCGCGGGGTCCACGGCCTCTATCCAAGCCTCTGGAAAAGGGTCGTTGCTGGTAGACACTTGTTGGATAGAATGGAGTTGGTTGAGTACGGGGGCCTGAAGGCCAAAATCGGCTGGCGGCACGGCCCCGTTGCCGGCCAGCCCTTCCAAAAACCCCTCTGGTAGGGTTGCTCCTGAAAACTCTGCGCATTGAGGATTGCGCCTTATTAAGGGAGGTGAACACGTTGACATGTTTGTTTAGTTCCTTGAGGAACGGTTCACCGAAAAGTTTCCCTTGTGCCTGGGGCCCAATCTCCTTTGTGCCAAGGTCTGCCAATTTACCGTTAATACGGTATAACGCTGCTTTTCGTCTCTCCGAAGAGAGCATAACATTGGTGTTTCCGATTAAACAAAAACACCGTTGTGCCCACTCACGAATATCATGTGCCCATTCCCTGATGTCTTCGGTGGAGAAAGAATCGGCTTTGGCGTAGGCGTCATCCGCCAGATACATAATGCGAGCCTGGGGGCCTACAGAATCCAGCAGGTTATCTTGGGCGCCCCATAGGCCTTTCTCTACCCCTCATCGAGGGTCTCTGCCACTGCGCATCATAAAGGTCGTCATAACCATGTCAAATTCTGGGGTCTGAGCGACCTTATCCGGCAGGGAAGGGCGTGGGCATTCAGACCTGAGTCGGCTGCGGACCTCTTTCTCCAGAGGTTTGCGGAGCCACAGGTGCATGAACCTGGAAAGGTGTTCTGGAGGCGACCAGTCACCCGATCTGGGGTGCCGTATGTTGCGGGGGTCGAACATCGCCTGACCTGAGGGGTCTACAATGGTGTCTGAGTCAAGAGGAGGTTCTGCATCCGCAGTGTCCTCGATACCTCCTGTCTGGGCCGCACCCAGGAGGGTCTCCCGCATGAAAGCGGAGACAGACTTCTCATCCGAGCCCCATGCGTCGTAATCCGACTCAGAAGCGTCAGCTTGCCACTCATCCAGCACTGACATAGACTGGGCAGGGCCCTGCTCTTCATCTGAAGAGTACTCCTGACGCGGGGCCGGGGTGTGTAGTTTGGCAGATTTACGCTTGGCAGGTGCCTTACCCTTGGGTGGTTTGGGTGCATAGTCCTCGCCTTTGTCATGGCGTTTTGTAGGGCGGGATTCATCCCTTGTCTGATAGTCGGACAGTTCGGAGTCCGACTCATGACGTAGACGTCTTTCGGGTTTTAGGTACGTCAGGAGCCGAAGCTCGGGCCTTGGAGAGTGCCTTTTCCACAGAGGCAGCGACAGCTGCGTTAATCATGGCCTGGAAGTCCACAGGGACGTTCTGGGAATCTTCCATGATAAGGGTAGGCTGGTATGTCACTGAAAGGCACAGTAATAAACGGGCACCCAGGTCTTGAGAGCAGGCGTAGGGTCAGTTTTAATAGTATGGGAACAGAGCCCAGTATAAACCCCAGCAGGGTATAGTAGTGACCTTTTAAAACTGGGGCTCACCCAGTTAGAGAGAACTGCAACAGCTAGTCTCCCAATAAGCAGCGTATTTATAGTGGGGGCTCACCCCGGTTGCACAGGGTTGGGACCCTTAAGTGCAGGTCACAATAATAAACAGGTAGCAGCACTGACCTGACTGACCCAGCCACAGGATAGAGCTTGATAGGAGTAGAAGTCTGTTTGAAGCAGATGGAATGCTGAGCAGGTAATCCTGGACAGTCACACTGAATAGCAGTCTGTTAGAAGCAGATGGAATGCTGAGCAGGTAATCCTAGACAGGCACAGGGGTGCCAGACACAAAGGAGGTGAAAAACCAGCAATGTAGGGGTAACAGCAAGTTAGTACAGTAACACTGAGTCCCCAATGAGATGCACGAGGTAAAATTAAGATGGCCGCGAAATCTCGCGATGTCCGCGATCCAAAATGGCGGCCGCGAGTGTAGGCCGCAAGCCGGGGACTAAATTTTGGAGGCCGGCCGCGTTTGGAAGCAAGCTGGCGCGAAAACGGCCGCGAATGGTTTCGGCCGCAAGGAGGAAGCCCAGGAGGGCACTCCAGGCTAGGAGGGCAGTGGGGGGACCTGGGGAAACTGAGGGGAAGCCAAAGGGGGGGTCCCAGAAAGACTAGAGGGGCAGGAAAGAAGGGTGGAAACCCACAGAGAGCCCCTAGTCCCACAGCCCAGAACAAAAATACAGGTAAAAAGAAAGCAATAATAATAATAATAAAAGCAAATAATGATAATAGTAGAATAATATCAAGATTAATGTACAATAAGTACATAAAGCTCCAGGGGAGCAAAAAGTCTGACCTGTCTGCGATGGAGCAGTAAAGAAAGAGGAAGTTGTACAGGCAGCATGACCCTTATATACTATGCTGCTCAGTGATTTACTTGTTACTCTTTACGTTTTTTCTTTACTGCTGTGGAGTTTAGTAAAGAGAGTTAATGCAAAATAGGAAGCCTCCTGTCATGTTATAAAATTTGTGATTTTAACATTACCCACATTGGGGGGTCAGGTGGCTTCCAAAGTTCAACAATACATTTTTTCGCTGCTATCAAGATATGTGTGGCTATATATTCATCTTTTACTGAGAGTTTAGGCCAGCAAAGATGAATTGAAGCAGTTACAGGCAGAAACGTCATATGAGTATCTATAAGATTCTCTAGTATATTATATACTAGTTCCCAGAATGATTTTAATTTCTGACATTTCCACCATATATGTAAATACGTTCCCTCTGATAGATTGCATCTCCAACATAAAAAAGAATAAGAGGAATACATCTTATTAATTTTCATTGGGACCAGATGCCATCTGGTTAGTATCGTATTTTGTAACTCTATAAGGTTAAGACAATGGATCGATTTCTTAAGTTTCGGTATAATCTCATACCAATCTGATAGTGTTATTTCTATTCCAATCTCAATTCCCCATCTATTTTTAACGATAGCAGGGTCTATAAGGGAGTTTCTGTCACCAAAAATTGAGCTTTTCATCAAAATACGGATACTATCCCCTTATTTTAACAGAGACTTCAATCCTATAATTCCATCATCCGTTTTGCAAGTAAAACTTTTTTAGGTAGCTTTTGATTCTTAAATAAGAAAACACTTATTTTGGGGGTAAGTGGAATTCTAGGGCTAATTGATGGAAAGGTTTAATATGTGATCCGTTCAGTATGTCTGCTAGAATATTGATACCTTTGTTCTTCCACTTAGACATATTAATTTATTCCATATTATATTCTAGCAAGTTTATACTGCAGTTAGCTCTAAGAGTGTTCTCCCATTGTAAATTATACTCCAACATAAATCTGTTCCAAAACCTTAAGATTTCATAAGTAAGATAATGTTCCCCCCATACATTCTCTACAATTTTAACTAAGTTCATCTTCTTTGGGTCGATCCATAGAATTAGGGATAGATCCACTATTCCCAACATAGATTTTTCAATATCGCCCCTTGGGGTTTATGCTAAACCACTTAAAAATGTGTTTGAGAATAGCAGCATCATGATATTTCTTAAAACTGGGAATAGCTAATCCACCTTTATCTATGCATTTTTCCAATATCTTCCTCTTTATTCTAGGCTTTTCCCCATTGTTCATATAGTCATAACATTTGCTTTGGATAAATTTTTTCAAATATTTATACACTATACTATTCACACCTGTGCCTCCCGACATACTACACTATATTGGTATCCATTCTGTTTATAATCAGCGAACCAACACCATTGGATCAAGAGACGCATCCAACATCCCTAGGCGGAGAATTGGACTGCCCAGGCGTATATATGTAGAGCTTACTGTCAGCTCTACATATTGTAAGTGAATTTATTCCTTTTATTCTTAATATAACATCCAACTTACTACACCGTAAAGTCTTCCTCTGTGTGCTTTCCTCATTTCATATCCGAATATCCATGAGGATCTCCCGAGGCACTGCTCCCTATATAATTTTTCTGACCGTATAAGAGATACTCTAGTTTGGGTTGTTTTATATATTATAGTAAATAATTGACTTAAAGGTCAGCTGTCATTAATGTTCATCCTAGATATGCCTTTGTTTATTATTTATTTGGGAGAGTAAGTTTGTGTTGTTGGTGTAGTCCTAAGAACTTTCAAACCTCATCATGGATGTAATTATTCTACAGTATGTATGCTTGTGATGCTGGGTAAAAGCTATTTTGAAACATCGCTACTGCAATTAAAGTCAAAGATGTATCCTGTGTCCATTAATAGTCATCTTCCTTATGTTCATATCATGTGATGTCATGTCCTTTGTCCCTACAATATTCACTGTTTTTTCAGATGTTGTTCTAGAAATGATCATTTTCTAATTCTCAGTACTTCATCTGACCTCAAATGCTAATTCAATGTTTAATAGTCTGAGTATGTTAATTCTATGTTTTATCTCCATAGCAATAGTAATAGGAATTATCTAAGAACCTGAAAGGGACCTAAGGGCATACTAGCAATGGAAATCAACATAGAAGAATGCATAGTTGCTCTAGATGCTGCCCAAGAAAAGCTTCCTGAGATTCTGAATTGTTTTGATTCTCTGTGACTATCATAGTCATCTTTTCATATATTTACTAAAGTTTTATCCAGTCAGTTGATTGCTACTAGCATGTTAATGCACCACTTTAGATATTATAGGACTTTCTTAATTACATGATATAGTGGTATCTTCATGAACAAACATTGGTATACACATGTACAGCATAAACATGATCTACTTATGCTAATTTGCTTCTGGAAGTAATATAAGCTCAAGAACTATTAATAAGAAGCTTCTTAACCCTTAAGGACCAAACTTCTGGAATAAAAGGGAATCATGACATGTCACACATGTGTCCTTAAGGGGTTAAACAAGTTTCCGTGAATGAGCACAAAAACAAAAACAAAATCACCATGCACAATGTAAATTGCTAAGTGAAGAATTAATGAATTACACATATATGCGCATTCTAGCACGTAGCAATTACCATGTATGTTTAAACTTCCCTGTATGGAAGAGAAGACCATGAAACAGAATAATATGTCCATTCTCAGAGTTCTCATATTCTCTGTTGTTGTTGTTGTTGCAAAGCATAATAAATAATGTTTTGCATGAAATGGTTTTGTAATTAATTTACTGTATTGGAATAATATCTCCGTAACAACCAGTTCATGAATCGTATAGAATTAGATTTACTATTATTTTCAGGTTCAGCCTACTTGTGGTTACTGAACTTTTCAAGGTCATTCTTCCCTTTGACAAACTCCAAATTCTGCACAATTTGAAAAATAACACCTACTGTAGTAACCGGTGCATGTCTCCAGTCACTATTTATCTAATCATTATGTACTTGCACTGAAAGATTTTAATTGTCATTAGCCTATTATAGATTAATGAAGTTCTCATTTGTCACTGATGCACATGCTGCATCTTTAATTGGAATTTGTGAGGAGCTCCAACAGAATTGTAATTGACATGGGTTTTGTATAACAATTCCCATTACATCTAATTACTTTAAAAATCAATTCATATCACCTACATGTCAAGGTGAGTGATGGAACATATTATAAGTTCTGCAAAGATGCGATTACATTTTCAAATGACCCAAAAATGCAAATCTTCTTTTGATTTCTATGTAGAGCAAAGAAATGCAAAAGTTTAAGAACAATCATATCCAATTTTCTTGATAAAGTAAAGACTATGAATGAGACATATTCAAAAAAGGTAGCATTTTAATATGTAAGACAAAGAAAAAAGCAAAGAAAACATGAAATTTTTAGTGTACTCTTCCACAGGGTAATTTCATCATGGTTATTTTATGTCACAGTGTAAGAACCCAGAGGCAGATCACTCTGGTCAGCTTGCCTTCATGTACCATCACTTTGACCTGTTGCCACAACTAACAGTCCCATGCTTTTCTTTTAAACATATATCATATAGGTTACATACATAGTTACATAGTTAGATAGCTGAAAAGAGACTTGCGTCCATCAAGTTCAGCCTTCCTCACACCTGTTTTTTGCTGTTGATCCAAAAGAAAAGAAAAAAAAAAAAAAAAAAAAAAAAGAAAAAAACCCAGTTTGAAGCACAATTTTGCAACAAGCTAGGACAAAAAATTCCTTCTTGACCCCAGAATGGCAGTCAGATTTATCCTTGAATCAAGCAGTTATTACCCTACATTGAAAGATTATATCCTTGAATATTCTGTCTTTGATTATTTCCTTCTTATGCCTGCAGATTTTAATGTTACAAATACTACAGGTGGGCATTGCAAATCTTTTTTTCTCTTATTTATTGGCAACTTTGTGAAAAGAATGTCTAGTGGTATTGGCTTCTTATCATATTCCAATAATGGTTTAGGCAAAAATATGTCTAACCACCCTGTTTGATATATGAAATTCCAAAACTATATGTTAAATAGTATGTTTCATAGCGAAACTTCTCAGCAGGCTCTGAACACCTTTAATATCGCCTTTTTAATGTAGCATGCCTTAGATAAGGGATAGGCAATCTTAAGCACTCCACATGTTGTGGACTACATCCCCCATAATGCTCTTATACCCACAACGCTGGCAAAGCATCATGGGAGGTGTAGTCCAAAACATCTTGAGTGCTGAAGCTGGCCCATGCTTCATGGAAAAAAATAAAAATAGTGTGTGATACTATAAGCTGATCTGGTACATTAAAAAAAGAACAGTTCAAACGGACGTGCTGATGAGGCACAGATCAGCATTGAGACAATGAAATGACCACACCAAGCAATCAACAGCAATTTGTTTCTTTATTGTGAAATCATTTTCTTTCCTAACGTTTATTTTGAACATAAAAATGTATGTGAATTCTGTTGCTATCCAGGATTATTTATGTTATGCACCCAGGGATGACACTACCACTAAGCAAACTAGGCAGCCATCTAGGGCGCACCAGTCTAGCAGCACAATGTCCAGATGAGTGGCAGGAGGGAAGCGGACTGCACAATGCTCCCCATCCTGCTAGTCACTGCATGTAGTATGGCTGAGCGGACCGTGGTAGAGGATCTTCTGTATCCTAAACCCAGTCTGACAGTAAGCTGCTCACAAGACCCGGTAGAAGAAACAGAAGATCCTCTATTGTGGTCCACTTGGCCACACTATATGAAAATAAACAGGGGGGGCAAAGAGACACACAGAGGGGCTGGGTGGATGACAAAGAAGCACACAGAGCAGCTGATGGACAAAAAGACATGCAGAGGGCTGTGGGGGACAAAGAGACACTCAGAGAGGCTGGGGGAGAAAGAGTACACAAAGTTGGTAATTTTGTTTTGTGGGGTGCAAGTAGCTGGTCTATCAACAGTGTCAGCGCGTGTTGTATCTGCCCCTCGTGAGATACTCTCCAGGATACCACAAACAAAACTTATAAAATCTGAGTTCCAAAAATGGGATATCAGTGTAACAGTTTAACCCCTTAAGGACCATGGACGTATCAGGTACATCCAACAAAAAATGGTCCTTAAGGATCGCAGACGTACCTGATACGTCCGCGGCTAATTAGAGCATTGCAAGCGATATTCTTTGTCATGTATCCTATACCTTAAAGAAATCCTGCAATTCCACTTTGGAAGCAGGGTATAAAACTGTTCAGAATTGTCCACAGCACCTATTTTGAGAAAGCCCACTTCAGAGATGGGTGAAACACGTTGAAGGTGGTGGACATACTTTTTCTCAGCTAGCAATTACACACAAGGGTTTACCTCCCAGCAAAAAAGACAGTTGGTGTTCCTCCAGATTGAGAGTGAAGACAGTCAGCTCAAGTGCACAGAGCAGGCGGTATCTCTCTGAAAGGAACTTGTAATCTTTTGACTGTTTGGCTGTTTTGAATGTACCCTGTGTTTGTTAGTGGGACTTGGCAAAAAACACCACAATTGTATCATGTAAGGGTATTTATTTAGGGGGGATAAAGGGTATTAAAAAATCTACAGTGTTAAACTATGTCGCTGTTTCCTTAATTTTTTAAGGTGTGCACAGAATATTTTGTGGATTGATACAGAAGTGGACACAGTATAAAGATTTGGACTCTCAACATTGTTGGTTTTAAATTGTTACACTGTTACCCCATTTTTGGGACTCAAATTTTATAAGTTTTGTTTGGTGGAAGATCCACCAAGCGCTGACACTGCTTATTGTATGTGATTAAGACTTGGCAAGGTGTTTTTTATGTATTTTAGCAGCTGACATATCTGATTGTATTTATTTGTTCATTGCTATTCTTATTGTGCTCTCTAATAGTGTTTTTTAGTAAGTAGCTGGTCTTGCCTAGTCTGGTCTTGCAAAGTACAAAATCAAAACAGTGGAGCGCTTCTTTACTTCCCCAGTGCCATATTATATATATAAAACCAGTGGATAGTATAACAGCACTTAACTTAAATGTTCCAATTTGTACACTGACTTCCTTTGTGCCTTTAAAAATATTAAAATACATATAGTGTAAAATCATCTAAGATATATAAATACAGGAGTGAAAATGGAACACTCACATATTCCAGAGCTACAGTAACCTAGCTCTGGTATGAAAAGCTTGTAGGTCCGTTATGGGCGACCCTTCCCCTTTTCATTCAAGTGTCTTTACATTTTCAACGTTTCCTCCCAATAAAGGAGATAAATAATATAGTAAAATTTCACTTGGTATACAGAGTAAAAGGTATTAGGGGTAATATATTCACAAGTGTAGAGCCTGTGACCTGGCTCAGTAGAACAGCTTAGTGTAGTTTGGGACTACACTCCCATCTGTACGAATGCAGGAAACCAGGTAGGTATAAAAATATTTACTTTATTGATAATTTTATAAAAACAATAAAAATGTAAAAATACAAATACCAATATGTAATTAAAAATAAGAAACTTGTTTCACCGTTCTTTCGGCTTGCTCAGTCTTGTTGATGTGGCCACATCTCTATTCCAATGTGTATCCGTGGACCGCATGACGTGATTTCTATTTCCTAGTGGGGCTTGTCAACTTGCTTTTCAAAATGCTCTTGTTTCTTAGTGTAAGCAAATCAGCTTGTGTTCCACTGTGCATCCCACAATGCTGACTCGCTTACACTAAGAAACGAGTGCATAGTGAAATGCAAGTTGACAATCCCCCACTAGGAAACAGAAATGACGTAATGTAGTCCACGAATACACGTTGGAATAGAGACGTGGACCGCAACGCCACTCAGGTGCCAGGGAAACAAGCAGCAGCTGTAAAAAATTTATCAGGAAGGGTATTTAAACAGTGGGAACCAACTTTTGTCAGCTCCACTAAAACCAAAAATGTAATACTAGAATCTTTACTGGCACAAAGAAGTTAACAACAGCAATACAGCTGACAGGGTCCAATTTGTTTTGATTGCCAGCAGTATCTCCCTCTCACTTAAAATACGTGTGGAGTCCCCCAAGGTTACATTCTCAAACACCCTTCTGTTCTCCATATTTATTAATGACCTTCCACCTGTATATCAAAATTAACTGTGAACAGATGTGAGGAGAGCACTATTATCTATGTAAGTAAATCAATCTTACCACAAAATGAGGATGTGTTACAGAGTAAAATTGAAATACAGATAGCTAAAAATAAGCCTTCTCTAAATACTGGAAAATCAGTTTCAATGGTGTTCAGAACCATGCTCAAACCATCATAAATTCCATGTCCCTCCTGGCCACAGTCAGTTTCTATAAATATAAGTGTATGTAGTTAAATCCTTATCATTCAGCTTAAATATTAGAAAACTTTATTAGCAAAGTTTTTAACCCCTTAAGGACACATGACATGTCTGACATGTCCTGATTCCCTTTTATTCCAGAAGTTTGGTCCTTAAGGGGTTAAATCAGTCTTTGAAAGTAAGTATTGTGAGCTAGCACTCGCATACCCTTTGATAACGTCTCTCTTCTAAAACATGGACTGTGTTGGAAGAGGACATTAGACACCAATACAATGTTTCTCCTTGACTTCCACCTAACCAGATCTTTGTTTTAATTTCGTTTAACTTTGATATTCATTTTTAATACCTTAAAATAAACAACCTTAAATACAATGATCTTTCTATAATATTTTGACTTGCAATATTATATGACATATCAAAAGATGTAAACATACATTTATATACCCTTGTTTGATTGTAGTGCTACATTTTCTTTTGTTCTTATTAATATTATTGTTGTTATTGAAAAATGTATCAATAAAAGTAGTTGAAAACATATTACAAAACTATTCTCCAAACGTTTTTACAAATTAGGAGAAAAACATTTCTTTCCATAAGAAAAATAACTGTTCAGCAAATATTAATGCCAGCCATACATTATAAGGATTTAATAAATATCCACTAGACTCAACACATTATAACTTGTTTTACTGTGCTGTTTTCTAATGTAAAAGAAATAAAAGGATATCTTAAGCAGGTATATTGAGAGTGAGAGCCCGAGTGCCAGGGACACCCATCTATCGATTCTCAAAAAAATTACAAAGATTTATCCACATAAAGAGTAACAACTCAGTTTAAGGGGTTAGAAAGACTAATATCAACATCTTTATTCAATACTATAAGTTAGACTATATGTAAACGTGAAACTAAATATGTGACACAAAAAAATGTGCTAGTGGCTTAAAAAGGAAGAAATCCCTGTAGCCTGCCTAGTGTATCTTATAAATGGCTACTGTTAAAATTTCAAAATACAAAGCAGCTCAAGTGACTAATTAGATACACATTATAAAGTATCTTTAGTAGAGTTTAGCGAACCCGGACTGTAAAGTTCGGGTTCATACCGAACATTACGTTTTTTGGACCCCGGACCCGAACACGGACATATCACTGTATGTTCGGGTTGGAGTTCGGTGTTCGGCTATTTAATGACTCGTTTTGAAAGAGTGCAGGGCAACCAATCAACAAGCGTTTGACTCGTTTTCCCTTAGAAGCCATCACAGCCATGCTTACTAATGGTATGGCTGTGATTGGCCAGTGCAGCATGTGACCCAGCCTCTATATAAGCTGGATACTTAGTATTATTAAATTATGCCCCTACTCGCTATACAGCGAGTAGGGGCATGTCTAATAAACATTTAAAAAAACAAAAACATCCCCCCATCCTGAGCCCCCACCCACGACGCGCGACTGGTGGCTTTTAAATGGAAAGGGGGACCTATTGCCCCCCCACAGCCCACACCCCTGAGAGGCGGGTGGGGCCCTAAGCACCAATAAGGGGGGCTATTGTTCCACCCCGGCCCCAACCCCTGAGCAGTGGGTGGGGGCCCTAAATATCAATAAGGGGGAAACTATTGTCTTCCCCCCAGGCCCCACCCCTGAGCGTTGGGTAGGGGCCATAAATGAGAATTTGGGGGGGACCTACTGTCCTCCCCCCTGACCACCACCCCTGCATGGTGGGTGGGGGCCATAAATAAAAATTGGGGGGGGGTACTGTCCGCCACTCCCTGGCCCACACCCCTGAGCGGTGGGTGAGGGCCATAAATAAAAATTGGAGGGGGGACCTAATGTCCTCCCCCCCGGCCTCCACCCCTGAGCACAGAGCACTCTGACACAGAACACTCTGACATAGAGCACTCTGATTGGTTAGCTTGAAGTCCAGCCAATCAGAGTGCTCTGTGTCATTTTACACAGCGTGGGAAAGTTCTGTGGAATTTTCCCACGCTGTGTAAAATGACACAGAGCACTCTATTTGGTTAGCTTGAAATCCAGCCAATCAGAGTGCTCTGTGTCATTTTACACAATGTGTGAAAGTTCTTTGGAATTTTCCCAAGCTGTGTAAAATGACACAGAGCACTCTGATTGGTGGATTAAGTAACCAATCAGAGTGTTATGAGTCAAATTACACAGCGTGGGAAAATTCCAAAGAACTTTCCCACACTGTGTAAAATCACACAGAGCACTCTGGTGGATTTCAAACCAACCAATCAGAGTGCTGTGACAGGTAAATGTAGAGACTTACCTGTCAGTCTCTTCATTTACCTGTCAGAGCACTCTGATTGGATGGCTTAAACTCACCAATCAGAGTGCTCTGAGCCTAATTGCAGGGCGGGGCAAGGCTTTATAAGCCTTCCCCTGCCCTGCTGAGCTCAGTCTGTGCGGAGCCCTCCAAGGGTGAAAATTGATTTTTATTTTTTTAATTTGTGCTCGTTTTTTTTTGGGGGGGGGGTTTTAAGTGCATCGGTTATTATGGATTTTTATTTGGCCTTTTTTGAGGGTGAAAAAAAAAGAGTTTAGAAGAAAGAAGACATTAAATGGTAAGTCTAATTTTTTTTACAGGTATTTAGATAAGGGTCCCCCCTCATTATTTTTAGGGTGAAGGTGGTAGGTAGGGGTTATTTTTTGGGGGCAGGGGGGTGACTATGGGTTTGGGGACCCCTAGTCACCTGGGTGGGGTTAAACTTTTATTTAGGGCCCCCACCCACCGCTCAGGGATGGGGGCCAGGGGGAGGACAGTAGGTCCCCCCTTATTGTTATTTAGGTCCCCCACCCGCTTAACTAGAACAATGTAGACCTCACCCAGGAATCTCTGTGTCTGGGAGATAGCTAAATCGAATACCACTGATGTAATTAACCTACAGGCAACAGAGCTCCTAAACAGAATATCCATAAAAACATACTTTTAGACATCAGTAATAAACAGATTCTTCAACTGTTTAATATGCTTGAAAATCAGCTAAAATGGCCCGAGTGTAAAATGTAACAATAATAAAAGTCCATATACATAAAATTATACACTTACAAACATATGAGCACTTAATGGAAGTAGCACTAAAAAAAGCTTTGTAGCCACCCTGGTGACAGACCTGGAAGCTCTCTAATGTTGGTGTCATCGCACTTGCTACAGCCAGCCACACTGTGTATGATTGCAAACATCTGACCAGTCTCATCTTATTGACTTCTTCAGGGAGAGCTGCATATTTGAGTCTCCAACTCCCTGCCCTTATATCCCCAAATTGCCTCTTATTGAAGAAAAAAGACCATCTGCATTCACCACCACTGGTAGCATAACTGCTGGGATCCTATATGAGCAACATAAATGCTACACATATGCCTTAAAACTTCTTGGTCAAATATAACTTCCACCCAGATTGTGGCATTCAGTCATCTCAATTTAAAGTATAGACTCCAGAAGCTCTAGTTACATAGTTACATAGACTGAAAAGAGACATGTGACCATAAATTTCAGCCTTCCTTGCATTTGTTTCTTGCTGTTGATCAAAAGGAAGGCAAAAATAAACAGCTTGAAGCACTTTACATTTTGAAACAAACTAGGAAAAAAAATCCCTCTTGACCCCAGAATAGCAGTCAGATTATTCCTTGGATCAAAAAGCTATTACCCTACAGTTGAAAAATTATATCATTGAATATTCTGTTTTTCAAGCATGCATCTTGTTGCTGTTTAAATATCTGCATGGGCTCTGATAAAACCACTTCTTTAGGCAGAGAATTCCACATCCTTATTGTTCTTACAGTAAAAAAAAACTTTCCTTTGCCTAGGACTAAATCTTCTTTTTTCCAGTCTAAACGCATGACCTCGTGTCCTATGTATAATCCTGTTTGTGAATAGATTTCCACACAATAGTTTGTATTGGCCTCGGATATATTTGTATAATGTTATAATTTCCTCTCTGAGGCAACGTTTTTCTAAACTAAAGAGATTTACATTTGTTAACCTTTTTATTCCAAGATAAATTTAATTTACTGCATTGTGGGAATTCCATGGGTATTAGATTTGTCCCTAGTTATGCAAACCTATTTGTCACGGATTGAGTACTGAATTATGTGAATGGAGTATGGAGGACAAACAAACCTGGTACTCAGGTAGAGATTTATTGATAATGTAACTATAGTTTAGGATGGACTTAAATATATTGAATTACATTTTTATTAGACTATATTAATAAAAATCATTGTGGGCTATTTGTTTTGCAAAAAATCAAGATATCCATATTACTTTTTAGACTTTTTTTAAAATTATGGTTACATTTTAACAAAAATATATTTTAAATAAACAGACAATAACCATTTGAAAGTGGTTAACACAAAAATGAGTTGATTATTTTCCCAAAAGAGAAAAAGTTGAAATTGTATTAAAGAATATTGGTTGTGAATTACAAAGTTCTTGGACATAAATGGTGAAAACATTGTTTGAGGATTAAGTCAACAAATATCAACAAATATTGCCTGCAGTTGCCCTTTTCTAACTCATCCTAACTCGTGGATCCTCTTTGCCAATCATTGCATTCGAATTAGTAAAGCCACAAAGCCATCACTAACTCAATTCCTCAATACATATCCTCTTTACTCAACATATATTTCCCTTTTTGTTCCTTTCTCTCTGCAAAAGATCTTCTCCTGACATCTGTTCATTCTGACATTACTAACTTTATTCTGCAAGATTTTTCAAGATGGGATGCCCCATTCGTTTGGAATTTGCTACCCTGTGCCATCAGATTCATCCCTAGACTCCAGTCCTTTAAGTAGTAACTGAAAATACTCCACTTTAGGAAAACATACCATCTTTCTGGGTGATGCTTCTCTCATTTCACTACCCTTATCAGTTCTCTCGCCTCAATAGCCCAGCTCACTGTCTCTCCTGATATTATTAGATTTTTCCCTACTAGATTATTTAGACACAGACATTCTATCCATCAATTGCTACCCCCTCTGACATGCTGTTATTCCTTTAGTGTGTCTCATCATCATAGATTGTAAGCTCATTTGAGCAGGGCCTTCTTCACCTCTTGCCTCTGTTATATTCCATACGTAAATTTGTATTCAAATAGCCCTATTTTATAATTGTATAGCTCTGCAGAATATGTTGATGCTATATAAATTATAATAATAATAAGGAAACAATGTTCACAAACTTAAAATGTATGGGAATAGGTGTTATGTAATGTTATTACGGTTTATGTTCTCCTCTTTATCTTCTCTTGTTTTTGAGTCTTGTGCAATATTTGTACATTTGCAAATATTTTTCTATGTGGGTATAGAATGTGGCATTTCTGTAGACTTTTTAAACACAGATACAATTTGCTATAAGATATATAATATCATAACATAATATTTGATATATTTCTTACAGTTTTTATGTATTTTTACTATTTTAGTAGGGTGGATTTTATTTTTTTTCTTTATTCTGTATTCATGTGCCTCGGACAGGTTCATTAAATATGTTTTACATAAATTGATTATCCTTTCATTGTGTTGTGTTGGCCAAATGTGATTTTGGGTGTCTGCGTCTGATAATAGGCTGCCATTGTGCTGTTTGGGAGGGAATTGTATTCAGTTTTACAAATGTGCAACATTTGTCATTTGTATAGGATCCCAGAGGCAATATTTTCAGTGGAGGACATCCAAACACAATTGATCATCCAATTCTATATTGTGCTGTATTTTTGATGCTTTCTGTTATTCAGTGGTGGATTTTGTGGGTTAACACTTAGAAATGGGTTACATTGGAGATGATTGGACAGCATAATGTGGGTGTGAGTTATATTCAAACCCGGAAGGTCCCATGTGTGTGTGCAGCATTATGGTCATGGATATCGTAATCTGTCAACCATATTTTTAGTGGGAGACAACAATTTATTATTGGATATTGGATTCTATAGAAGGTTGAATATATGTTAATATAATATCAATCATTTTTGTTGCTTCCTGTTGCCAAATGATTAGTCCATATATAGGAATGAGTTGTTATGGAGATGACTGTAATCTGGCTGGGAGTATGAACCATGTACCAGTAAGCCACATCTAAGTGAAGTGCAGTGAAATGCACAAAACAGTGAGAGTGTCTAAAAAAAATCACGTCAAAGAGTGACATGTAAAACCAAAAGTGCAACTGTGAATGCTAATGGTGGCAAAAATGGTACACAGAACAAATATATACATAGATACACTGGTGAATTATGCAACAATAAACAAAAAATAAACATTGTTATAAAAATAAACATTGTTATAAAAATAAACATTGTTATAAAAACGGAGCCCATGTGTAATTAATAAAGCATTGAAGCATACACATCCTGTGCATTTGTAACAACCTTTTTTCTTAATAAACTTTATTTTCTGGTAACACTGTACAGGGTCATTGCGGACCAACATATCTCTCAGATTCCTATTTCGTTTGTAACTGATGATAGGAGGATTTTTAAAAATAGGTGACAGATGATTGTCTGCTTTTAATATGCACAGGATGTGTAACGTGCAGCCATATGCTATCCAGTACATCTTTTGCTCACCCACAAACAGGCAAGAGTATCCCGATTAATCACTATATTACCTGCACTACAGATCATGTTATTTACATGATCACATGCCCATGTGGTTTGTCATACGTGAGCAAAACTGACTTAACACTCCGCAACAGAATCAGAGGACATCGTTCAGGAATTACAACTGCCTTTCAGGACCAGCACTCTGAGAAACTAGTTTCCAAACATTTCTCGGCTCTACAACATCGGCTACCCACATTGAGGTTCATTGTCATCGACCACGTTCCACCTCTGCCTCGTGGCGCGGCTCATCCAACGGCAATCTCAGACAGACGGGCAGTGACCGCGAGAAGCGGTCACGTGTCCTGCCTGACTCTAAGAGCGCGCCACGTGTCTCGGGCACGCTCTTAAAGGGACAGTGGGAGCCGAAATACGAAACGGTCTCCCATTGGCCCCTGTCATGCCACATTCCCCATACACTCACGTTTTGGGGGCGTGGATATGACAGGGGCCAATCAAATTGATATCTAGGGTATTTATACTCACCTTTTCCCTTAGTACCTTGCCCTATCGTGGTTTCTGATTCAGTTCCCTTTAGTGCTTGTATTGTTCAGTTGTGGTTTTTTGGTGCTAGACCTTGGCTTTGTTCCTGACTCCGTTTTCTCTTTATCCTTGCTTGTCTTGTCCGGCGGTTTGCTCTCCCGTGTACCAGTCCTTGGCTTGTTCTTGTTTTCGCTGTCTCTCTGTCTCTCTGTCTCCTTGACCTCGGCTCATTCTGGACTCTGTCTTTTCTTGTCCTCGTCATAGTCCGGCCATTCTAAGGTCCGGTAAGACGTATCTTGTTTTCTGCCTCTAGACTATCTTGACTATTCTTGCGTGTTGGGGTATATTACCGTGACAGAGGCATACTGGATCCATCATTTAGATACAGCATCCCCCAAAAGACTCAATGAAAATGTCACATACTCTATGTTTCTTTAAAAACGTGCCATCATATATTTTAGATTTTATTTTATTTCTTTAGTTGATGCCAACCACAGAATAAACAGGGTAATCAATGGTTATCCACAGATCACCCCATTTGAGTTTCATTCAGGCATTGTGCTGGTCAGTATATGAGAATTTAGATGGCACACTACTAGTTACCTCCCTTTTTCTGTTAGCAGGGGGTCAGTTCTTCTATTTGGTATATAGTCTCAGTTTGTCCTGTTCTTATAGGGATCCTTTAGCCTCTTTCACTACATAACTGCCCCTTAATTAGATTACCCGGCTCTTTAGCCTCTAAGTTATTGGCGTTAATCTCTGTTCAGCTGTGATAAGTGCAGAGTTAGCATGAACATTTATTGTTTACTTTTTGTACATATTTTCTTCTTCATTTTTTGTTTTTTTTGGATATACTTTTTAGCTTGTTCTTTTCCCTTAGGACTCCCTATATAGTAACCACAGTGGCATGAGCTCCACATTTTATTATTATTTTTATAAGAGATTTCCTATAGATCTTTTGTTGGCACATTATGATCTTAGTGTGCACATATTTCTTTGTTTTAAGATTTATTTGGCATTTTGACACACGGACTGACCCATAAAAACACACTAACTGAACCATGTATATACACAGACTGACCCATATAAACACAGATTGACCCATGCACATACTGACCTATACACACACAGACAGACCCATATAAACACACATAGACCGACCCATACACACACTGATCCATACAGAGTGCAGACTCAACAGCAGCTGCTGGGATGCCTCACTTTTACTATGCTCTGTGCAGACCTGGGCCTTCTCCTCTCTGTGTCTCTCCCCTGAGCTTCCCTCACTTCCTCCCTGCACTGTGCCCCCTGTGGCCACATGAGTAACAACCAAATAGGGGCCCTGAACACTTGTTCCACAGTACGAATGTTTTTCCTATTGGTGAAAAAGTACAGAAACTCTGTTCCCATGCATTCGTGCAGGGCACGGTCTCTGTGTCTATCAATATATTTATATTATACTGTATATGTCTCATATATGTATAACAATGTATTTCTTTGTGATCTCTGAGGAATATTTAAACACTGTATCCTTCCTGGAAAAATATCTCATAATTAAATAACCTACATCTTTATATTTTATAAATCTATATGTCTTGATGAATGTGGGAACGAAATGCAGAGCAGATAAATATAATGTTATCAAATGCACTTCTTTCATATTTTCACATCATGTCTTTATCACAAGCCTTTGTTCTTTATCTCTTTATTAGCTAAGCAATTATTAATTCTTTCATAATTGTTAATGCTTTGCGATATTCTGTGACAATAACACTTACAAGAACAAAGAGTTTCCAAACAAAAGACTATTTTAAATTATGTGTATCAAATTCTCTCGGCACCCTACAGTAAAGTTAAGTAGTTGGTAAATTATGAAGGTGATCTTGCAAATATTTGCCAAAACTGACCAAAATTATATTCTTCTTACTTACTTTATAATGAGTGACAGTGATTAGATAGTGGGATTGACAAATGTACTGTTATCTAAAGGTTACAGAAAGATGAACCATTTATCCATGGCTTTAGTAAGATAAACGAGGTAAATGGATGTCGTTTGTTTCTACATTTTGTGCAGAGCAGCACCATAAAGTGTTTGCCTTAAACAACTTTTGATTAACCTTTTCAGTTATCTTTTATTTTATTTTAATTCAATTTTTTTAAAGAATTTAAGAATAGGAACTGCAAATGTATACTATTGTAAATGTCTATGGATACGTATTGCTGAATTATTGTATTTAAAAAAATATATATATTTTGCTCTTCATTTCCAAATAAGTGGAAAGAGTAGAAAAGCAATTTTTATTATTAATTGATTAACTTTGAAATGTACTTTGCCATAAAGATAATAAAATAAGAGAACAAACAATTTTTGGTGTTATAGATATTGCATAGAAAACACTCCATATGACTTACACTCAGAAGTCGAGCAGTTATGTGCCAAGATAACACTGGTGTAACTATGCCTTTTATAAATGGCCTCTAGTGCATATCTATGAAATATACATTTATTGAATACCAAAATGTAAGCAAATTAATGCTGCTTAGGGTATAAATTATGATATGCTGGGAATTGTGAAACAGTGTTGTGTTTTGGTAAAATTAAGAAATAAAACACTGTTTTCTTTTAAGATTAGGCACTTGTAATGGATCCACTATACTCTAGCTGAGTATATCCATGCAGAATCTCTCGAAATCCAAGTGTAGCAGAAGGTGTAGTGAATTATAGTTCCCAATCCCCCAAACATGAGCCAAGACTTCATGAAGGGGTGATACAATCTGTTTAATGGTGGCCACAGCTTGGCCTTTTATGCAAGTAGTCCTGCAAGGTATACTCCCACATGAGGACTGTGACACAATTACAGTAACCAATAAACATATGTAAAACACTCCCACATAAACAGTAAAATCCCTCCTCTCTATCCTGGAGATAATTGGGTGAAGTGGCTGTAGTAAACTCAATTATCTCCAGGCAGAGAAAATATTTTCAACTTATAACTTTTACAAAACATATTAAAATACATAATTCATCTTTCACATAACTGAACCTCCATATTCGACATATCCCCAGATAGCTTGGATCTGAGTGCTCAATATATATTTGAAAAGCGCTGAGATCCTACGAACATAGTCGAATCGCCATGGGGTTCAAAGATTTCACCGACCATTCGAAATAAGTCTGTCCAGCATTAGTTCATAGGGAAATCAACGAAAAGTTGAATGACTCTCCTGGCTCAGTGTATGTTAATGGTTCGGTAGTTTTCTATCAAACAAACTGTCAAACCATGTTCTCCTAACTTGCCGCAGCTAGAAGCAGGCATTCGGGAGTTTTGACCGGGTTGCGGGTCGTCGAGTAGCCGCCTTAGAGTTCCATGCACTTGACGACCAAGTCCCGCTGCCTGCGTTCGAGCAACAAGATGGTCACAAAGAGAACACTGCATTATTCCAATCATCCACCTAGGTTAAAGGGGCCAGGGAATAACCATTATTTTGACTTCTAAAGAGCTAACCTCATAGAGACGTTGACTCCTATACTACAATAGTGCCAGTAGATGCCCAGTCTGCTGAGCCCAATGCACTTAAAGGACCACTATAGTGCCAGGAAAACCAACTCATTTTCCTGGCACTATATTGCCCTGAGGGTGCCCCCACCCTCAGGGTCCCCCTCCCACCAGCTGGATGGAGAGGAAGGGGTTAAACTTACCTCTTTCTCCAGCGCCAGGCGGGGAACTCTCCTCCTCCTCCTCTTCGGTTGAATGCGCATGCGCAAGAGCCACGCGCGCATTCAGCCAGTCTCATAGGAAAGCATTTACAATGCTTTCCTATGGACGCTGGCGTCTTCTCACTGTGAAAATCACAGTGAGAAGCGCGGAAGCGCCTCTAGCGGCTGTCAATTAGACAGCCACTAGAGGCTGGATTAACCCTAATGTAAACATAGCAGTTTCTCTGAAACTGCTATGTTTACAGCTGCAGGGTTAACCCTAGATGGACCTGGCACCCAGACCACTTCATTGAGTGGTCCTTTAATCAGTTTGTACTTTTAAACCGCAGTACTTAGCTTTTTTCTTCTCCTTTTCCTCTCCCTTTCAGCTCCGTGTCTGTCTCATGTACTTAGGTTTTAGGCTATCTTTTGTTATTGTAGCACCTCCGGCTTGTCTCAGTTCCTCCAAACATCTTTCTGACCTCTATCATATAAGTCGTTCTCTGACTACATTAGTCCGCTTGCAAAGCTCTTAGGATGTTGTCTTTTCTCACAGCCATTCTGTGTAACCCCCCCTCGTGGCTTCCCCATGCCCCTCCTCATGGCATCAAAGTTACTTATGTCATACGCCCCCACTAGATATTTCTATTTAACTATATGGTTCCTCCCTCACTTGTCAATAAGTTCTGAGTATAGATTTATGTGCTAAGTAAAGGTGCAGTAATGCAATTAGGGGTGACTGAAGATATATGTGTAAATAAGAACCACAGCTTATAATCTATAAGCAAGGGAAGTCTTCTACATAAAGATGAAGTAAGACTATAATAGTTCTTGCAAGCAGTGTTATTTTTGTCGACTAACAGTCCTATTCAAACTAAAACTAGACTAAAACTAAAACATTCAGATTACTAAAATATGACTTAAAAAATTGCATTTTAGTCAAAAGACGATGACAAACTAAATTGAAATTTGCTGCCTAAATTAACATTGAACAGAAGGCTGTGGAAGGAGCAAAAAAGACAGACCAAGGCTTGGTGGAAAGACACCTAGAGGGGCTGGGAGGACACAAAGAGACTAAGAGGGGCTGGGTAAGAGGCTAAAGAGACAGATAGAGGCTTTAACTAAAATCATTTTTAGTTACGTGGACTAAAATCTACTGGAGATTAAGTCGACTAAAACTAAACAAACTAAAACAATTCAGGTGACTAAAATAAGACTTAAACTAAAATGGTCTTTTAGTTAATAGACTAATACAACTAAATTGAAATTTGATGCTAAAATTAACACTGGATGCAAAAAAAACCATATTTCTTTAAGATAATCTATTTAGGGCTTAAAAAACCTTTGTAAATTAACTTAAATGCACCATGGCAAGTTAAGTAAAATGTCACTAGAACACTAGAAAGAAGTTAGTGTCTACTTTTTTTTTTTTTTAAACTAATAAATAAATAAATAAATAAAACTGTTAGTTGATTTTAGATGTAAAAAAACAATAAAATTTGTATCTAGTAATAGTTTTTAATGACAAGCTTTCGGGAGAACCTCCCTTTCTCAAGTCTAAAGCATTTCTGAGCAAGACAACACAATTGTATCAGTTTTTTACGTTTACATCACTGGAATAATATGGCTATAATCTCTACTTTATTTATTTTGTCTACTTACTATGTTCTAAATTCTGTTGTATTTCAATTGATATTTTTCCTGTATTCTACCATACATTTCAATGATGTCAGGTAATTGGCAGATTTGCTGTCCAGGTAGATGCTCTGTGTAAAGGTTGCAAATGTTACTTTATCTTATAATGAAGAACTAATTTGTACACAAACACTAAGATAAAACTAGACTATGGTGTTGCTATTATTTGCACATAATAGATACACACTAAAAGAGGGCTATCTAGGTTTACAAATGTACATTTGATTACTACATCTCTCTCTGTCCATGTGGTATTACATTTCAAAATGTTTCCTCTCTCTTTATATCATATATAACACATAACATTTTTTAATAAACATTTGGGTGAATTAAACAATACAGACAAAAAAATATGTTAAAATCAATCAATCCAGACATATCAATAAGACACAAGACAAATAAAAACACTAATACATACACTCATGAAATAATATTTACAAAGATTTATGAAATCAGTGAATAGCTAGTAAGTGATATTAGAAGAGGTTGGGGAATTAAAGGGGAAGAAAAAAAAATTGTTCATCAATATGTTTAATTACATGGCCTCACGATTTGGGTCACAAAACTTCAATATGCTCTAAATGGGATCCATAAATTATTATGAGCAGGAAGTGTTCCCAAAAGGTTGTCAGTTAACTCCTCTGTATCTTGAACGAACTGCATTTTACTTAGTATCATGTTGAAGTCAGGAATTTTATTTTTCCAATGGCAAATTATAAACAAATGCCTATCTGTGCAAATATTATGGAACCATTTTAATTCCATTTGTAATATTTGGTTGTTACTTGGATCCAGAATCAATTTCAGATTGGATATTTGAGAAAGGTGAGAAAATACCTTTTTAAACATTTTAATGAGTAAGTAATTTCAAGTGACTTCCAGAAGTTGTTTTTACCCTAAATGCCTTATTATGTAACCAAGTTATAAAGAAATAAAAATAAAAAAAACTGATGTTATTATATTTGATCTAGGTACACCCTGTGTATCTGTGTGTTTACCCAACTGTGTAAATATATTGTATGTAAACTCTCTACTAATCAATTAGTGCATTATGTGCCCACCGTGTGAGCTGAAGTGTTTATTGTACTTAAAGTGTTACTTTAAACTGACACTATCATTTTTTTTTTAAAATGAAGACAGAGTTTTTTGAAAACCTAGACAAGGGATAGGCAACCTTCGGCACTCCAGATGTTTTGGTCTACATCTCCCATAATCTGGTCTTACAGCCATAATGCTGGAAAAGCATCATGGAACATGTAGTTCACAACATCTAGAGTGCTGAAGGCTACCTATCCCTGAGCTAGACCTATGTAACTGTGGATTTAATTACCAATTACCATGCATAGCACAGATTATATATATATATAACATAAGTAAGTCACATTTGGTATTTTTAGAATTAGAACATATTTGAGTTGAAAATTATGTTTATTTTACTGTCTTTTAGACCTGACAAATGGTCCTGTGAACCAAAGCATATGTGTCTTCAATAAAAAGGCCAGATTCTTCTCTACATAGCACTATGTGGATTATGTCCACTCATATTCAGGTGGCACCTTAGGTCTATCATCAAATTCCAAAGTGCCTTCTCATACTTCCCAATTTCTGCATACAAGTGGGAGGAGTCAAAATAACCACCTGGGAAGGGGGTGGTTCTGCATGTAGAATTGACAGGTCAACATGGCTTGAATGCTTGCCAGGCTGCCTGCCAATCAGGTATGCCAGCCCACCATGGACAGATAACGCAGGTAGCAAGGTTATAGTGTATTGTACATGGTCCTAATGCCCTGAGCATAGCATGAGCACATTTCATGTTGTTCTTACACTATGCTTGTTGTGTTCAAGTAAAATACACAATGCAGTGTGTGTGTATGAATGCAGTGTGAGTGTATGAATGCAGTGTGTGTATGAGTGCAGTGTGTGTGTGTGTATGAGTGCAGTGTGTGTATGAATGCGGTGTGTGTGTGTGTGTGTGTGTGTGTGTGTGTGTTGCAGAGCCTTGGTGGGGGGTGGGCAATTTTTTTTTTATTATTTTAATTTTTTTTATTATTATTTATTATTATTTTATTTATTTAATTTAATTATTATTATTTTTGTATTATTATTTATTATTTAATTATTATTATTTTTTTATTATTACTAATTATTTTTTTTTCATCCCCCCTCCCGGCTTGATACATGGCAGGGAGGGGGGCTCTCCTTCCCTGGTGGTCCAGTGGCATTGGCAGTTCAGTGGGGGGGGAGGGGTGCTGGCAGAGCTGTAACTTACCTGTCCTGCAGCTCCTGTCAGCTCCCTCCTCCTCCGCGCCGTCCGTGCAGCTCCCTCTGTCAGCTCCCAGTGTAAGTCTTGCGAGATTTACACTGGGAGCTGACCGAGGTGCTGAACGGATGGCGCGGAGGAGGAGAGAGCTGACAGGAGCTGCAGGAGAGGCAAGTTACAGCTCTGCCAGCACCCCTCTCCCCCAGTCTGTATTATGGCAATGCAAATTGCCATAATACAGACTATTGACTCGAGTATAAGCCGAGTTGGGTTTTTTTAGCACAAAAAATGTGCTAAAAAACTCAGCTTATACTTGAGTATATACGGTATTCACACAAGGCATAAGAGAGACCTATTGCATCTTATTGCACAGGCACTAGGTTATCTGTGAATTCTGGAGTATTTTATTATCTTCTATAGACCCTTTTCTACTCTTGTGCCTGTATGAGAGTACATTGATTAATGTGGATTCTGGCAAATTAGGCTGCTAGGAGCCCAGAGGAGCAAGAAATACAGGTAGGTGTATCTATCTCCTCCCTTTAACCCCAATCACCACCAATGTGGACATGTCACTGTGGGGTTCTTTGCAAAACCCAAAAGACCTAAAGGTGAATGTGTTGCTTTAATTGTTAACATTATAAAATTCACTGTAATTAATGATTCTATAATATATTATTTTGCTGCATACTGCTCAAAACTTTATGTAATTATTTTTTTCTTTATTTTTGAATATGTTATGATATTAGATCTTCAAACCTAGTTTTCCTGAATCTAATCTATGCAATAGTAATGCGTGTTGTACTCTAATTAGAGTCTACAGGGATTTTTACTGTCAGTAAGGAACCACAGTGTTTATATTTTGAAATATTTTGTTTACTCATGTGAATTGCAAATGAAAATAATGTTTTTGTTTACTCCTAGTGATATTATTTTCCAATTTCAATGAACAAATAGAATTGAAAACTAAAAAAAACCTAAATGAAAAGTATGTTATTGTACATAGCATAAAGAACTATTAATACCTCTCCATGTTGGTTTCCACTTTCAAAAGAATAAATAACAAACAATTCTGCTTGTGAAGAAAGGGTAAAAGGCATACAGAAAATGTCTCCGAAAATTTGTTTTTTTCAGGCACAATATCAAGCAGACACATAGGTCAATAGTGTGAGCACAGCTCTGCATGTAAAAGGACAGCAAAATGATTCTTCCTCCAGGCTTAAACAAAAATAGCCACTATTGGAAACATTTTATCCAATTTTGAAAGGCTGTCTTTAGCATCCATATAGAAAGAAAATAAAGAATTTCACATGCATACTGACAAATCCACGCATGCATCTGTCCATCCTGCAAGTGTTTTTCTTATTTTGATTACCAATATGTTTGTTTGTTTGTTTTTCAAGCGTTAGCTGATGTTATATCTATGAAGTAGTTATCCAAATGCTAAGATCTCATTGCAGATGGTTTCCTGAAATCCCAAGTTAAAGGAACAATCCAAGCACCATACCCACTACAGCCTCATATAGTTAATATGATACCAGGAATGCTCTGGTGCCCTCCCACAGTAAATAATCAAAACCTAGATACACTTCTGACATCAGGGGAGGCAGTTTGACTACTTAAACTGTGAGTGTTCAAAAATACACTACAGTGGACGTTTAATTAATGTTCTAGATTCAAACAACATTCCTATCTAACAAAAAACAGCTGTCATCCAACCCCACAGAAAAACATTAATTTCACTGAAGAACCCATGACATCGAGAAAGGTAGTAGGTACATGGCTGCAGCTAATTTTTCCAGGATTGAAGCAGGATACACCCAATATTCAACATTGACTGCACCAGTGATTTGGATGCAAATACTTGATTTATATTAAAGTTTATTTTCAAATAGAATGCAGATTACAAATGTAATGTTGTGGTGTTGTAACCACAGCTGGTTACAGGGCTAACCATACAGATATCTTAGCCATAATTTTATATAGTCAGTAAGAGATCCTCTATTTAAAATATATAAATAATTGATAATACAATTGCTTCCAATTGTCTTGGAAGCAATGAAGTTTTGTCTTTTAGATATTTTATTAAATATAAATATAGACATATAAAAACCATTACAATAATTTATAGCACAGTTTATAAGATTAAACTACATGCTTGCAAATATCATTAATAGAATAACATACCCTCCTGAACATGTCATCATGTCAGCCTCTCTGTCATTATAAGATGGAGCGTCTGTCTCCAAATCTCTCCTCTCTGTGTTAACATTTAAAAAGTACACATAGTTATACCTTATGTGTCTTCATTTTAGGGTTACCGTAGTTCATATATGAAAAAGTAACACAAAAATACAAGTCCATAAATGTAAGTGTGCACACGTCATGGGAAATTCCCTGACTTAGGACAAGATGGCATTTGCAAGTCTGAACATCTTTATCTATTTAGGGTTACCGCAGTATATTATGCACTGAAAGAGTCGTAGCATAGCCTTGAAGCTTGTTTATGCATTATTATTATATTTAGTCTGGGACAAAATGGCGTAAACATATCATGCACTGAAGGTAAAAGGTTATTGCTTAAAGAAACTTGTATAAAAAACTATGTTCCGTTTCTAGCACCTTGTCAGTTTGCAATATATCCTCCCTTATACACAAGTATGTCCCCTCTAGGCCCTTATGATCTGCTGAAGACGTACGTCTATCTTCTGTCCGTACTCCCACCTCTGATGCTCGCCTTCAAGATTTCTCGAGGGCTGCACCGTTCCTGTGGAACTCGCTTCCCTCCTCCGTTAGATGCTCACCCAGTCTCCACTCCTTCAAAAAAATCGTTAAAAACCCACTTCTTCATAAAAGCGTATCAATTAAACTGTTAATAGTTCCCAACTGATTCCTCTTCTGCAACTGTAACTAGTCTAATACTATTCTTACCTTTTTGTGTCATTTTACCCCACTCCCTCTAGCATGTAAGCTCATTGAGCAGAGCCCTCAACCCCTCTGTTCCTGTGTGTCCAACTTGTCTGGTTACAACTACTTGTCTGTTCATCCACCCATTGTAAAGCGCTGCAGAATTTGACGGTGCTCTATAAATATCATCATAATAATAATAATAATAAAGACAAAGTACACAGTTTGAGAAATACAATATTTGCATTTGCCCATAACAGTGTTGTGAAAATGTGAATTGAATAGCATTTGAGAACTGCAGCAAGGATTTTGTAATAAAACTATTTTCAGTGGTAAGACCCTCGTATATGATACACCAGAATGCCATGGACTTCAATTTAGAGATCTCTGCTTTACACTAAACCATTATTGATTGCAGTGCTGGGGGAGCCCCAAATGAACGACAATCACATCGGTTCATAAATAGCCGCCCAAGATTTTAATGCGTAACAAGACATATTAAAGTGTATTCATGTCTTGAGATGTGATGTGACTTTGTACCAATCAAAAGTTAACACATTTTCAAGGCTCTACATTTTGGGGGCCATAAATCCAGTCCATCATTCCTGGCATTATTTTATCTCTTTTAGAAGCTTGTGATTTCTCAGTTATTTGCTGCATAGCCAAAAATAGGTTTTCTAGGAAAAAATGAAAGTACGCACAATGTCCTTGAAATGTCAGTAAAGCATAAAACAAAGATAGGGATTATTGCCTAAACATGGTTATATCAAAAGGTAAAAAAAAATATTCCATCAGATGTTCCTATGTTACACAAAAAACAATCAAATGTGACCTACTGTGTGTTCATGTGCTTGTGTATATCTAAAACTAAATATTAATACTAATTTTAACAGAGTAGTGCTAAAATTGTTGTGCCATGGATACACATTCAGAATTGTCTACTTTTGTAGGGATCATTTTGTGCTAATTTTGTTTTAGCATAACCGTGGGGAGGAGGAAAAAGCCAACAGCCAGGATAAATGCTTCAGTTAAAGAGGCTTTCCAAGCACCAGCGTAACTGGTGATGTTCAATTGAACCTTTTCATCAAATAAAGTAGAAAAGTCACCAGCACTGTGGTATAATTGGGGCCTATCAAATCCATCCTAGTAGAAAAGGCAACATTTCAACACACTTTCTAAAGACACCAAGCATTCATACTTGCTTTTTCTGTTTTGATGGTTGAATATAGTTGGTTATGATGAGTGTTTGTTTTTCTCAATTTTCCTTAATTTTTATAGTCCTTAGACTTGTGCACTAATGTGTTTCAGCTGGTCAGAATGAACCATATTCCTTTTAATCTACTACTGAATTAATCAATCCATCTGGGATTTACCCTTATTCAATGAATAAGACTCAACATGTGCATTTCAGATGCATCTTTTAAAAGGGTTAAAGACATTTGATTTGTATGTTCCAGTTGAAATGCATGTGTGCACTAGTCTGGTAGTTTTTTTTTTTTTTTTTAATAATTTGTTATGTCCCATATGCCCACCCTTTGTGCCTCTCCAACCTTGCACTTATTGCTTTCTGTTTGAAATGTGGTAAGGTAGATGATGCAATTTTGCTTCATCTTTTCTATAGCACAAAGCTAACATTTAAACTACAGCTTCTAGAAACCATTGCCCATAAACCACTGTAAATGGGAAATGCTATGTGCTAGACAAAATATAGCATAATTTGCTTCATGTTTTGATGAGCCTGTTTTGCAGAAAATGTAGGAATTTATTTTCTGATTTTATTTTAAAATGTACAGTTTTTGTATATATTTGAATGCAGTCCCAATATTATCCATTAAATGAGTTTAGTCCAGCACGCAGTATCTTTAAATATTCATATTTCCTTGAAAAATCAAATTAGCTAATAAGGAACACAGTCATTGCTCTTCTGCTTCAGCTTTGTCCTTAGAAAATCATTTTGAGAAGTAAGAGACTAGTCAAAACCAGCATTTTTAAAGTAATTGTATAGTATAATCTGCATGATAAGTAGAGATTGGGAGAACATGAATGCCTCAGCCTTTGCATATATTTCTCTCACAAAAGTGCTTAGTTCATTGATTAATTTTTTGCTAAGTCTTTATATTTGGGACCTAAAGAATTTATTTTTTGCAAAGCTTGGCGGTGTTTAATCTTTTCCAATCATATTTGCTTTCTACCCTAGAGCAGAAGAAAAAATAAACCCAGCATTTATATAATTAACATGTCATCGAAGTGCAAAAAGATTACAGCCTATTATGTGAAAGTTTATAACTTGTATACCTAATGAAAAAAAAAATACATAACTACAATATTTAAGGTTTAGTCAGTAAAGGAAAATGCTGAATAAGCTTAAGCAGCAATGGCATTATTAAGCCATTATAGTAACCTCATTAGACCATCAAATCCTAAATTGCTCTATAATTCAAGTTTATTCTTACAAAGAAATGATAACTGGTACCTTTGTAATAATACAGGCTGTGTTGATATAATTCAATTTAAATATGATACCTTTCAGAAATAATGCTTGCATTTTATTCTTAGAAATAAACTTAGATGATCATATTAAATGTATTGATTTTATCATTTAAGTTAATTGAGTTCATGTCATTGTTGGCTGAAATCAATCATGCATATTCAACAATACTTATCACTATTAAAAATGTGGTGCTTTCAAATTAGTCCACTGCTTCCAGGTTCCATGAAAGCATAAAGAGAAAGCATGTAATTTATTCTTCCTTTCAGTTCTGAATTTGTACATTTACAGGAATGTTACCTACTTAATACTTGCTGAACATTGCACAATGACCACGCAGTACACCGCCATATCTACCATAGCTCTTTAGCTATATAACTATTTACTTTACAATATTTTCTATCTTGAACTCTGCATACTCATCAAGCTTCTATTTTAGCTTTCATTCTATGTATTTACATCAGTTGTTCCAAAATAGTTAGGTCCGGAAATATTTCAACACTGACGCAAGTTTTGCTATTTCATCTGTTTACCAATATAAAATCAGGTTACAGATCAATATTAGGTAAAACAGGAGAGTAGGCGGCGTGCCTTGAATGTCTCTGGACATTTTATGGAAAGACAAAGAGAGAGAGAACAAAGGCAGATAGTGTAGTAAGTCTCTTTTTTTTTTTAGTGATAAACAAGGAATAAGATGTACACTTACACTTTTTAGGAGCTAAAAACAAGCTCCCACTTCAGTACTTGGGTGGAATGAACCCTGCTTAATAATATAGTGTAGTAATAAAAAATCTAATCAACAAATCAAAGCTTTCCTGTCAAAAATTAAACTTTAAAAATAACTAAAGAGGATTTAATTAATTTGGCAGGCCAATATCTTTGAGTGAGATTGATGAGGTAATCAAGACTTTTGAAGCCTAATAAAGCGTCTGGGCAAGATGGGTTCATGTCTGTTTTTTATCGTAAATTCCAATCAGTAGTGACTCTATTACTATTGAGAGTATTTTCCATTTTCCCCAAACAGGATCAGTTACCTGAAGAAAATCTTCTAATTACAGGCTCATCTCATCGATAAATTTAGATGTTAAGATCTATTTGTCCCATCGTCTTAAGGAAATAATACCCTCCTTAATCCATGGGGATCAGGCAGGGTTCGTCAGAGACAGAGGAGCCACTGATAACATCCATAGAGTTCTGAACCTGATCCATAGAATTAATTTTAAAAATACCAAAGCAGCCTTCTTGGCACTTGATACCGAAAAGGTATTTGATAGGTTAAACTGGCAATTTATGGATTTACATAGTTGCATAGTTATAGCTGAAAAGAGACTTGCGTCCATCAAGTTCAGCCTTCCTCACATATGTTTTTTGCTGTTGATCCAAAAGAAGGCAAAAACACAAGTTTGAAGCACTTGCAACAAACTAGGAAAAAAAATCATTCTTGACCCCAGAATGGCAGTCAGATTAATCCTTGGATCAAGCAGCTATTACCCTTCATTGAAAAATTATATCCTTGAATATTCTGTTTTTGCAAGTAATGCATCTAGTTGCTGTTTGAACATCTGTATGGACTCTGATAAAACCACTTCTTCAGGCAGATAATTCCACATCCTGATTGTTCTTACAGTAAAAATACTTTGCCATCTTCTTTCTTCCAGTCTAAACGCATGACCTCATGTCCTATGTATAGTCCAGTTTGTGAATAGATTTCCACATAATGGTTTGTATTGGCCTCGAATATATTTGTATAATGTTATCATATCTCCTCTCAGGCTATGTTTTTTCTAAACTAAAGAGGTTTAAATTTGTTAATCTTTCTTCATAGCTGATATGTTCCATTACTTTTATTAATTTTGTTGCCCGCCTCTGCACTTTTTCTAGTGCCATAATATCCGTCTTTAGAACAGGTGCCCAAAATTGCACAGCATATTCAATAGGTGGTCTTACCAGTGATTTATAAAGAGGCAAAATGATATTCTCATCCCATGAATGAATGCCCTTTTTCATGCATGACAATACCTTACTGGCCTTAGCCATTGCTGATTGATATTGCACATTGTTGCATAGTTTGTTGTCTATAACAATTCCCAAGTCCTTTTCGTGTGTTGTTATCCCTAATTTTGCTTCAATTAAGGGTATACATTGCTTGTACATTATTATGCCAAGGTGCATAACTTTGCATTTTTCAACATTAAATTTAATTTGCCATTTGAGTGACCAGTCCCCCAATCTATCTAAATCCCTCTGCAGCAAGGTAATATCTTGCTCACATTGTATTACTTTACAGAGTTTTGTGTCATCTGCAAACACTGAAACATGACTTTCAATGCTTTTTTCAAGATCATTTATTAATATGTTAAATAGAAAGGGTCCCAGAACAGAACCATGAGGGACACCACTTGCCACCTCTGTCCAGCTTGAAAATTTAACATTAATGACGACTCTTTGTACTCTATTTTTAAGCCAATGTTCTACCCAAGAACAAACATTTTCATCTAGACCAATTTCCTTGAGTTTGAACACTAATCTATTGTGTAGAACTGTATCAAATGCCTTGGCAAAATCCAAATAGATCACACCCACTGCAACACCCTGATCTATACTTCTTCGTAGAATGCAATCAAGTTAGTTCGACATGACCTGTGCTTCATAAAGCCATGCTGATTTTTGCGGATAACCATGTTGTTGTCATGTTGTTGTCAAATTCTTGAATATTATGCCTTAAAAACCTTTCAAATACTTTTCCAGCCACAGAAGTTAAGCTCACATGTCTATAATTTCCAGGCAAGGATTTTGAACCCTTTTTGAATATAGGAACCACATCCGCCTTCCTCCAATCCTCCGGAACACTTCCTGAAAGAAAAGAATCTTGAAAGATTAAAAACAGAGGTTCACTTATTTCTACACTTAGTTCCTTAAGTACTCGTGGATGAATACCGTCAGGCCCTGGAGCTTTGTTTATATTAACTTTCTTTAGTTGCTGCAGCACCTTGTGTTGAGTTAACCAAATAACATTTTTCTGCAAGTTTTTAGCAGCAACCATTTGCGCATCTAATGCCATGGGGTTTTCTTTAATATATACGGAGGAGAAATAGTTATTTAAAATTCCTGCCTCCTGGTCTTCATTAACAACCCCTACTCGAGTATAAGTCGAGTTTTTCAGCACATTTTTTGTGCTGAAAAAGCCCCTCTCAACTTATACTCTAGTCAAGGTCTGAATTATGGCAACCCGGCGGTCCTGCTGGGGGCTGGCAGCAAATTGTTACATACCTTTGTAGCAGCTCCGGTCAGCTCCCTTCAGCTCCCAGTGTAAATCTTGCGACACCCGTGGCCATCAGAACGTTGCCACGGGTTACCGTGGCAATGCTCCGCACGGCACGCAGACCGCAAGATTTACACTGGGAGTTGACAGGGAAGCTGCATGGAGGTATGTAACAGTTTGCTACCGGCTTCCCCCTGCACAGCCCATGCCACTGGACCACCAGGGATTAAGATAGCCACCCTCCCTGACCAGGTAACAAGCAGGGAGAGGGGACAAAAATAAATATGAAATAATAAAAAAAAAAATAATATATAAAAAAAATGCCCTCCCCCAACCCAGTTCACACACACTACACAAACAAACACACTCTGCATTATACACACACAAAGTGTGTGTATATAATGCAGAGTGTGTGTTTGTATGAGCGTGTGTGTTTGTATGAGTGTGTGTGTATATAATGCAGAGTGTGTGTTTATATGAGTGTGTGTGTATAATGCACACACTCTGCATTATATACACACACTCATACAAACACACACTCTGCATTATATACACACACACTCATACAAACACACACTCTGCATTATATACACACACACTCATACAAACACACACTCTGCATTATATACACACACACTCATACAAACACACACTCTGCATTATATACACACACACTCATACAAACACACACTCTACATTATATACACACTCTGCATTATTCACACACACACACTCATACAAACACACTCTGCATTATATACACACACTCATACAAACACACACTCTACATTATATACACACACACACTGCATTATACACACACACACTGCATTATACACACACACACACACAGCATTATATACAGGATTATGTTCCAGGATCTTACCTAAGTAAAATCTGACAAAATTATAAAAATCACAGAATTTCATAGCCCCAAGTTTTACCCTCAATTTATCCATGAGGCATAGCATATTTCACAATTGTTGGTCACAAAACTGCACTCGACTTATACATGAGATCAACTTATACACGAGAATATACGGTATGTGTGGGTACAGTAAATGATTAAGAGGAAAATTACAACTAAACACAAACACCGCAGAAATGTAAAAACACCCCTGGTCCTTAACGGTAAGAAAAACAAATTAACATTTCTAGTGAAATCTAGTATTATTGCCCCAATCCTGCACAAGAAATAAGCAGGAGTAGGGCAAATTTAATAAAAATAAAAGGGGTTACTATTTGACACATTTTCCCAACATAATGTCACTACCCCAATACACATCCAGCACCCATACACGGTCATCCCATCGCTCACCCTGAAACAATCACACACCCCCACATCACCCTATTACTAACCCTATCAAAGTCACCCACAAAAGGTAGTCAACATCATACACAGTTAACTCCAACACATGAAACACAGTCTCACCATAAACACAACACACAAGTAAGACAAACAGTACCCTCACACACAACACAAGCAACTAGATAACATACATACACTCACTGACACACAAGGATGCTCAAGCACTTCCAAAGATATACAATGCCAGAGATACAGACACACTCATTTAGAAATGCCAACACATGCTCATTCACATACATAGTTATATAATAGATACATAGACACACTCAGCTCCCTTACATATCTCAGCCTCCACCACACAAAACACTGAGCCACTACACACAATCTCAGACACATACCACTCACAGAAACAGAAACAAGGGTTCTAGAGTGGGGGCACATTCCGGCACCCTGCCTAGGGCCCTAAGCATGCTTACTCCAGCATAATCTTTTCTGAAATGACTATTTCTGTATAAAACAGCAGAATTCAAACACATATTTAGACAATTTTTAGATCAATCTCATACATTCAACAACATTTCCAACTGAAACTGATCATATACCATATAATATATTTTGCAGAACTATTTAATCGTTTTTGTACATATATCTTGGCTACTGAGATCACAAAGTGACAGCGTTGCTCATACATTTAAAATGTGTGAGTATAGTAAGTTGCCATTTTATTATTATTATTTTATTGTCTTTTATGTATAAGTGCATATTTCACTAAACAGTCTAGGTTTTGTCAAATAGCAAACTGAAGTTCACAAAATAAACTTGCATCTGCCGAGTGAACCGGGTAATGTGCACCAGCATTTTGAATAATTCAATTTCAAATGTTTCCATTCTGTATGCAAATCTATTTGCTTTTTCCATGATTTAAATTAGTGACTCAATTACCAAATAGAATGTATCAGTATATGCAGTTACAATAAAACCACACAGAAAATATTTTGTAGCATACTCAAAATAAATGCTGCATTGTAAATAAAAATGCACTTCAATCAACAGAATTTCATAGAATATTCATGTTTGCTGTATACATACTATGTCATCATTGGTCAATGAGATATTTATCCATGCATTTTAAAAAAAAAATATCTATCCATTAGAACATAAAACCTTTTCTTTCACATATTTCTAGTGTGCTTCTCTTGACCTTGAACCTGGAACTGACCTTGACGAAGATACCTTGCAAATATAAAAAAAAAACCTGTTTGAATAAAGGTTACATAAGCAAACACAAGTTTCTTCTTTTAATATTCACTGGATTTCAACAAAATACAAGATCAAGCACCAAAATAAAGAATATTAACCCCTTCATGTCACCATACGTGTATACCTGATTGACAGGATACGCAGCCATACCCTTCAATTATGTATACACGATTTTCATAAATGCAAATGAAATTACTGTATTGCAAAACATTTTGGCTGCAAATTAGAGTTGGCTTGCCTTCTGTAGTGGAACTTACCCTCTCCAGGGGCCGGGTGAGGTCCTCCTTCTCCGCGCACGCCGTCCTGCATCTGAAGGGGAGGCCTGCACGGACCGCGAGAAGCGGCCACGTGATGCGCCTGGTACAGGGAGCGTGCCGCGCATAGCGGGCGCGCATTTAAAGGGACAGTGGGAGCAAAAAATAAAAAAGGTCTCCCATTGGGCCATGTCATTCCACATTCCCCATACTCTTACGTTTTGGGGGCGTGGATATGACAAGGGCCAATCAAATCAACCTAATAGGTATTTATACTCACCTTTCCCTTAGCTCCCTGCCCTATCGTGGTTTCTGGTTCAGTTCCCTTTAGTGCTTGTATCGTTCAGCACCCTGGCAGCACAACGGTAGGTAGCTCCTCCCTATCCCTAATTAGACAGGAACTAATTAAAATTAATGTATAAGTACCACCTCCTATCCCCTCCTCCCTTAGTCTTGTTACTAGCAATATCCCAGGGCGGGACCTTTGTGCTGCCATGGCATATGACCAGGTTTTTGGTGCTTGACCTTGGCTTTGTTCCTGACTCCGTTTTCTCTTTGTCCCTGCTTTGTCTTGTTTGCCGGTTTCCCTCCTGTGTACCAGTCCTTGGCTAGTTCTAGTTTACGCTGTCTCTCTGTCCCCTTGACCTCAGCTCGTTCTGGACTCTGTCTTTTCCTGTCCTCGTCAAGTCCAGCCATTCTAAGGCCTGGTAAGACTTATCTTGTTTTCTTGCCTCTAGACTATCTAGACTATTCTTGCGTGTTGGTGTATATTACCGTGACACCTTCACACTACAGTGAACATTACATGCAATATTCCTGCAATGATCAAGTATGTTTTCCATCTTTGTGATGTCTTCCGGCATTGCAACCATCACTACTAGATATAGTATGTGTGCCAAACAATGCACACCTACAAAGGAACCATCTCGCAGAGCTGTGACCACATTAGCAGTTCTGTCGGTGAACATGAAACTGATGTGTATATTGGTGTCTGACACCATTCACTTCACTGCATTCAAGATATATATTTTTTAAGTTTTACTTTCATCACTTCAGCATATAAAAGGAGAGAGTGGTAGTATAGCTACACTACAGATCAACTCCCAACCTGACATGCTGCTAAGAATTTAATCTCCTGCATTACTACTACCATACCTAGGTACCATGAGCTTCAAGCAGTGTGCCGTCAAGGAGTTGGCTTTTTTTTCAATACTATCACATAGAGTAGCAGGCAGTGATGCTGAAAGAGGATCACAAGGGAACAACATATTGAGAGTAAGGGCTTGTATGAGCTGCTTAAAATAATTTCACAATAGTTGAGCAAATAGACAGGTGTGTTTTTTTTTTTTAAGTGCAAAGTACATTTCATAGTCTGTGCTGCTACCCCAAACAGATATGTGAAATTGTTAGAAAAAAAATGTACTCACTCAGTGCAGATAATGTAGATGGGTACTAGAGGGATGATTCCTCTGTTCTGCACACAATAATGCAAAATACAAAAAGTTGGAGCAATCCTCAAATACTATCAGTCACGAATGATGTGGAGATTCCATGAAAAGTGATGAAAAAAAATACATTTACAGGATTTCAGACCACAAAGGTGTGGATAGACACGGTAGAGCAGGAAAACAATACCCACACACCCAGTGGCGTACTAAGAGGGGGGCGGGGGGGGCGGTCCGCCCCGGGTGCCATCAGGCAGGGGGGTGCCACCAGGGCTGGCCAGGCTTGCTATTCTGTGAGCTGTGTGGCTGCACCGGGTGCCGTAGCAGCAGAGCGCCGGGCAGCCGACACAGCTCACACGCAGGGGCTGGAAGCAGGAAACCTGCACGGAGATTTGGGGGCGGAGCTAAAACGGCCGTGGGGGCGGAGCCAAGCCGGATGCGGGGGCGGAGCTAAATGCAGCCTCATACTGCTGCACACAGAGAGAGGGGAAGCAGGAAGGAGTCCCTGCTTCCCCAACTACAGCACAGGAGGGACTGGATCCACTCCTACTCCAGCCCAAGCTTACTGTAAGTGAGAGAGTGTGTGCTGTGTGTAACTGTGATTGTGACTGTCTTTGACTGTGTGTGCTGTGTGTAACTGTGATTGTGACTGTCTTTGACTGTGTGTGCTGTGTGTATCTGTGATTGTGACTGTCTGACTGTGTGTGAGTGTGTAACTGTGATTGTGACTGTCTTTGACTGTGTGTGCTGTGTGTAACTGTGATTGTGACTGTCTTTGACTGTGTGTGAGTGTGTAATTGTGATTGTGACTGTCTTTGACTGTGTGTGAGTGTGTAACTGTGATTGTGACTGTCTTTGACTGTGTGTGCTGTGTGTAACTGTGATTGTGACTGTCTTTGACTGTGTGTGCTGTGTGTAACTGTGATTGTGACGGTCTTTGACTGTGTGTGCTGTGTGTAACTGTGATTGTGACTGTCTTTGACTGTGTGTAACTGTGATTGTGACTGTCTTTGACTGTGTGTAACTGTGATTGTGACTGTCTTTGACTGTGTGTGAGTGTGTAACTGTGATTGTGACTGTCTGACTGTGTGTGCTGTGTGTAACTGTGATTGTGACTGTCTTTGACTGTGTGTAACTGTGATTGTGACTGTCTTTGACTGTGTGTAACTGTGATTGTGACTGTCTTTGACTGTGTGTGAGTGTGTAACTGTGATTGTGACTGTCTTTGACTGTGTGTGCTGTGTGTAACTGTGATTGTGACTGTCTTTGACTGTGTGTAACTGTGATTGTGACTGTCTTTGACTGTGTGTAACTGTGATTGTGACTGTCTTTGACTGTGTGTGCTGTGTGTAACTGTGATTGTGACTGTCTTTGACTGTGTGTGCTGTGTGTAACTGTGATTGTGACTGTCTTTGACTGTGTGTGCTGTGTGTAACTGTGATTGTGACTGTCTTTGACTGTGTGTGCTGTGTGTAACTGTGATTGTGACTGTCTTTGACTGTGTGTAACTGTGATTGTGACTGTCTTTGACTGTGTGTGCTGTGTGTAACTGTGATTGTGACTGTCTTTGACTGTGTGTGCTGTGTGTAACTGTGATTGTGACTGTCTTTGACTGTGTGTGAGTGTGTAACTGTGATTGTGACTGTCTTTGACTGTGTGTGAGTGTGTAATTGTGATTGTGACTGTCTTTGACTGTGTGTGAGTGTGTAACTGTGATTGTGACTGTCTTTGACTGTGTGTGCTGTGTGTAACTGTGATTGTGACTGTCTTTGACTGTGTGTGAGTGTGTAATTGTGATTGTGACTGTCTTTGACTGTGTGTGAGTGTGTAACTGTGATTGTGACTGTCTTTGACTGTGTGTGCTGTGTGTAACTGTGATTGTGACTGTCTTTGACTGTGTGTGCTGTGTGTAACTGTGATTGTGACTGTCTTTGACTGTGTGTGAGTGTGTAACTGTGATTGTGACTGTCTTTGACTGTGTGTGAGTGTGTAATTGTGATTGTGACTGTCTTTGACTGTGTGTGAGTGTGTAACTGTGATTGTGACTGTCTTTGACTGTGTGTGCTGTGTGTAACTGTGATTGTGACTGTCTTTGACTGTGTGTGCTGTGTGTAACTGTGATTGTGACGGTCTTTGACTGTGTGTGCTGTGTGTAACTGTGATTGTGACTGTCTGACTGTGTGTGAGTGTATAACTGTGATTGTGACTGACTGTGTGTGCTGTGTGTAACTGTGATTGTGACTGTCTTTGACTGTGTGTGCTGTGTGTAACTGTGATTGTGACTGTCTTTGACTGTGTGTGCTGTGTGTAACTGTGATTGTGACTGTCTTTGACTGTGTGTGAGTGTGTAATTGTGATTGTGACTGTCTTTGACTGTGTGTGAGTGTGTAACTGTGATTGTGACTGTCTTTGACTGTGTGTGCTGTGTGTAACTGTGATTGTGACGGTCTTTGACTGTGTGTGCTGTGTGTAACTGTGATTGTGACTGTCTGACTGTGTGTGAGTGTATAACTGTGATTGTGACGGTCTTTGACTGTGTGTAACTGTGATTGTGACTGTCTGACTGTGTGTGAGTGTATAACTGTGATTGTGACTGTCTGACTGTGTGTGCTGTGTGTAACTGTGATTGTCACTGTCTTTGACTGTGTGTGCTGTGTGTAACTGTGATTGTGACTGTCTGACTGTGTGTGCTGTGTGTAACTGTGATTGTGACTGTCTTTGACTGTGTGTGCTGTGTGTAACTGTGATTGTGACTGTCTTTGACTGTGTGTGAGTGTGTAACTGTGATTGTGACTGTCTTTGACTGTGTGTGCTGTGTGTAACTGTGATTGTGACTGTCTTTGACTGTGTGTGAGTGTGTAATTGTGATTGTGACTGTCTTTGACTGTGTGTGAGTGTGTAACTGTGATTGTGACTGTCTTTGACTGTGTGTGCTGTGTGTAACTGTGATTGTGACTGTCTTTGACTGTGTGTGCTGTGTGTAACTGTGATTGTGACGGTCTTTGACTGTGTGTGCTGTGTGTAACTGTGATTGTGACTGTCTTTGACTGTGTGTGAGTGTGTAATTGTGATTGTGACTGTCTTTGACTGTGTGTGAATGTGTAACTGTGATTGTGACCGTCTTTGATTGTGTGTGTGTGACTGTCTGTGATTATGTTGTGTGTATGTGTGACTGTCTGCCTCTAATTGTGTGTGTGACAGTCTGTGACTGTGTGTGTGACAGTCTGTGACTGTGTGTGTGTGTGTGTGCCACTGTGTGTGTGACTGTCTGACTGTGATTGTGTGACTGTGTGTGACTGTCTGCCTGTGATTGTGTGTGTGTGTGCGTGCGTGCGTGTGTGTGTGAGTGACTGTCTGTGACTGTGTGTGTGTGTGTGTGTGCGTGTGCGTGTGAGTGACTGTCTGTGACTGTGTGTGTGTGTGTGTGAGTGACTGCCTGTGACTGTGTTGTGTGTATGTGTGACTGTCTGCCTGTGATTGTGGGTGTGACTGTCTGTGAATCTGTGTGTGTATGTGAGACTGTCTGACTGTGTGATTGCCTGCGTGTTTGACTGTGCCTGTAACTGTGTGTGAGTGACTGTGTCTGACGGTCTTCGCTCTGCAGTGAGCCGGCAGCCAGGATATGATGTCATCGCGGCCTCGGCATCATTACAGGGCGTGCGATGGACCTGTGCAGAAAGAGCACAGAGATCCCAGCAGCAACCACTGACCACCAGGGACTGAGGATCCACTCCAGCCCTTCTAGAGCAAGGTAGGGAGGCAGGGTGGACCTCTTAATGATTAAATGTGTGTATGTATGTAATATTTGTGTGTGTGTATGTGATTGTGGGTCAGTGATTGTGTAAATCTGTGATTATGTGTGATTGTGTGTATCTCTGCGTATGTGTTTAGTAGATAGCTCCCTTATTTCCTGTCCTTAAATATTGCAATCCCACATAAGGATAACAAATAAGGGATTTATCTGCTAAACAACTGAAAATAAGAAAAGGGCATTTTTTTATCCTTTATCTGTTTAGTAGATCATTCCCTGAATTGGTACCCGTATGTGAGATTTCCATATTTAAAGATACCAAATGAGGGTGCTGTTTAGCAGATAGCACCTTATTTGGTGTCCTTAAATATGGCAATCCCACAAAGGATAGCAAATAGAGGAGTTTTCTGCTAAACAAAGATTGCAATTAAGAGGTGTCAGCCAGCCCACAACAAGAAATCTGGGTGGCTAATGTGAATAATATGCAAATGTGTAGTCAGATGCCAGCATGCAGAACACAGCATGCTGGCATCAGACAGCCAATGGCAGCATATTACCCCATCCCCTAGTGAGAAGTTTTACTGCTCCCCCTCCCCCTCCTGTTTTGACTGTGGTATCTTATGTGCCCCCCCATATATATTGTTCCTAGAGTCGCCACGATGTCTGCATGTGTGTCAATGTGTATCTGTGTGTGACTGTGTTTTGTGTATATGTATCTGCATGTGTGTATGTCCGTGTATGTGTATATGTGCAGACATCTAACAATCTCGCCAACACTACACACAAATACTCTCATGCATTTCAACATCAACACTACATACACACCCCACCATTATATATAACCATACCACTGCATTCAAATACCACACAACACACAAATGCATGCTTGCATTCAAACGCCAACACTACATACAAACACACCGCTACATTCACTCACATATACTCCATACAAAAACATGCATACATTCAAACACACAAACACTGCTTAGTGCTAAATACATAAAAAAAATTGGTTGTTTTTATATTTAAATTTGGGGGGGGAGGGGCAGGGGGGTGCCAAAAATAGGACCCGCCCCGGGTGCCAAATGCTCTAGGTACGCCCCTGCACACACCTATGAAGGTGAGAGTAATTCAAAGAAAAACTGGACATATTGCTAATCTATAATGACACTTCCTCAGCTTCCTTACCATTATTATTTTAATAAACAAGGGTAAACAGGGAAAGACTGAGGTCAATGAAGTATAGAAAATGGGGAAAATTTTAAATCCGACTCAAAATCATGGATTCCAGAGGTCAGAACAGTCAGATAACAAAACTGAGTCAATAACCAAATCACACACCACGACAGGGAAAAGAACAGTGGTTAGACTGGTCTTATATAGCCTTAACTAGTTTCTACTGATCTGCATCAAAACGTATTCCAAAACATGCTCAACTTGTCACGGGATTGAAAATAATTCAAAAAAATTATTCAAAAATGGCATTTGGTAGTTTAAATGGAGTGCTAGTAGGATTGGTCTACATTTCAATTGACACCAAATATCCCTAGAATAGTTTCTACTGTGCCAGTTGCATTGCTGGATCGACATGTACCAAAGTGGCATCAAGAAAATGATGCAGTCATCAGAGAGTATAAGTAAATTGCTAATAAGAGTACTCAATTTTTAAATCAATGCCAGCGTGACACACAGCGTCAATGTGCATGCCTCAGTGTTCAGAGGTCACATGGACAATGACATCACCCACAATTTGCACAAATTATTATTCAGTGTTTTATAGCATTTTATTTTCATACCCAGCAACTTTCAAATCAGTTGTAAAACTGAAGAACTACCCCCTTTATTAGATAAATGAGTAAGTCTATGCCAACTAAATCTACCACACTTTACTTCTATACTAACCATACATAACCATGTTGCATCATCATGCATTCGCTTACAACTACCAACATCATATATGTTTTGCCCGCCATTGTACATCTTTCAAAATAAAAGAGTTCAAATATATAAATGAGTGCAACTATAAGGGCAAATGTATCCATACTTACCGTAATTTTATTTTCCTGGTCATATGCCATGGCAGCACAACAATAGGTAGCTCCTCCCTATCCCTAATTAGACAGGAACTAATTAAAATTAATGTGTCAGTACCACCTCCTATACCCTCCTCCCTTAGTCTTGTTACTAGCATTATCCAAGGGTGGGACCTTTGTGCTGCCATGGCATATGACCAGGAAAAGAAAATTACGGTAAGTATGGATACATTTTCCCTTTTCCTGGCCATATCCATGGCAGCACAACGATGGGTAATACCCAAGCAATAACCAAGGGAGGGAAGAATAAATAAAGAAACCACAGACTCCAAAATATCATATGCAAAGTGTATTGGTACCACAAACCAAGTGACAAACACCAAAACTTCAGGAATCAAGGGTTTCATACAGAAAGGACACTTAGCAAACTGGTCCGAATGGCCAGCTCTGACATCCACTTTGTAATGTCTGATGAAAGTAGTGGCAGAGGACCAAGTGGCAGCTCTACAAATCAGTTCAGGAGAGACCTTGGCAGAGGTGGCCCAAGAGGAGGAAAGGGATCTCGTGGAATGAGCTTTGAGTCCATGCAGGACTGGAGCTTTCAAGGCCTGATAAGCATGGGTGATGGCTGAAACAATCCATCTGCTAATGGTAGATTTAAGAGCCTGACTGCCCTTCCTAAATCCGTTATAAAGGACAAAGATAACTGAAGATGAACGCCAAAGGGCGGTTCTGTCAAAGTAGATTCTGAGGCATTTCACCAAATCCAAGGAGGAAAGATCGCTGACATCACCATCTACTTGTGGAACTGGATGCAAAGCCAGGAGAACAATTTCCTTGTTAATATGAAAAGTGGAGGTGACATTAGGCCAAAATTCTGGGATAGTACGAAGGACGACCCTGTCCTTGTGGAAGAGAGTGAAAGGCTCCTTGACCGACAAAGCATGAAGTTCCGAGATCCTTCTGCCTCAAGCCAAAGCCACCAGTAAGGCAGTTTTAATGGAGAGGAAATGGAAAGGCACTGAGTCCAAAAGTTCAAAGGGCTGAGACTTTAGAGCTTGGAGAACCAGAGGCAAGTCCCAAGGTGGAGCGAACGGCTTAATCGGAGGTCTGATTTTTAGAACAGCTTTAAGAAACCTGGCCACGTCCGAATCAAAGGCCCATTTGTGGCTAGTTAATGCCGACAAGGCAGATACGTAAACCTTCAAGGTGTTGTAGCGCAGACCTTTCTCGAGGCCGGACTGAAGAAAGTCTAAGATATTCCCTGTGGAAGGACACTGGATCGAGACATCCCTCGAGGAAGCCCAGGAAGAGAAAACATCCCAAATTCTATAGTATGAGTTAGAAGTGGAACGCTTCCTAGCCCTGAGTAGGGTGTCTACCACCGCATGAGAGAAGCCCTTATTCAACAGCCTTTCCCTTTCAACCTCCATGCCATCAGGTTGAGGGAGGACGGGTCTGGGTGGAGAACAGGACCTTGACACAGAAGGTCTGGGACTCTCGGAAGACTCCAAGGTGGCTCTACAAAAATGCTCTGCGCAGCTAAATTGGGGCTATGAGTATGAGGGAGATGCAAACCATCCTCATTCTCCTTAGAATGGGAAAAATCAGGGGAAAAGCGGGAATGCATACCCCTCTCGAAATCGCCAGTTGCTGGAAAGAGCGTCCCTCCCATGGCTAGAGGATCGTTGTCCTTCATGAAGAAACACTCCACCTTCCTGTTCTTTCGTGACGCAAACAAGTCCACTTGAGGAAGGCCCCATCTGTCCACTATTATTTGGAACACGTCGTCCGACAAAGACCACTCTCCCGGATCGATTTTGGATCTGCTGAGGAAATCTGCGATCTGATTTTGTTTTCCTGGAAGATGAATTGTTGTGAGGCCTGCCAGGTGTCGTTGGGACCATGACATCAACTGATGCATAAACACCATCATCCTGCAGCTCCTGGTGCCACCCTGATGGTTGATGTAGGCTTCCACCGCAGCATTGTCTGATCGAATTTTCACCCAACGGTGACGAATTAGCGGAGAGAAGTGTTTCAGGGCTTCGAGAACAGCAAAGAGTTCCAGGAGATTGGAAGGCAAGTTGTCCACAGGGAACTTCCACTCCTCCTGCACGAAGTCGTGTTGACAATGGGCTCCCCAACCCCAATGGCTGGCATCTGTCATTATTACTATCCACGGTACGCCTCCCAGAGGAAAGCCCTTGGCTAAGGAGACACTGTTCAGCCACCAAACCAGGGAATTGTGAACTGACAATGGAATCTTGATGGGCTGGAGTAGACTCTTTGAGGAGAATTGGAAGAGGAAGTTTGCCTGAAAACTCCTCATTCTCCATTGTGCCCACCTTGTCAGTCTTATCGTGGAGGACATGGAACCCAGGAGACTCTTTGCGTCTTTGCTGAAGTCACCTTGCATACCAACATCTCCACAACCTGTTTTTGTATTCTCAGGATCCTCTCTGGGGAGAGTTGAACCGGCCCCGTGGAAGTGTCGAACAGAGCACTCAGGTATGTCATGGACTGACTCGGGCAGAGATGTCTCTTTTTGACATTGATCCTCCAACCATGACATTGTAGGAACTAAAGGCAAACAGTTGCATGGGAGGACAAAGTATCCTTGTTGTCCGCCACAATCAGGATGTCGTCCAGGTAATGGAAGATGGATATGCCCTGTTTTCTCAGTTCTGCGATGAGACCAACAAGAACTTTTGTGAAGGTCCTTGGAGCCGTGCTGAGACCAAAAGTCAAGGCCCTGAATTGGAAATGAGCCTCCCCTACTGCGAACCTCAGGTATTTCTGATGTGCCAGGGCTATAGGAATGTGGAAATAGGCATCCAACAAGTTTATTGATAACATCCATTGATTGGGAAAGACAGCCTTCACTATAGATTGAAGGGACTCCATCTTGAAGCTGCGGATATGCAAGTATCGATTCAGTCTGTGTAAATTTAGGATGGGTCTCCACCCTCCCGAGGACTTTTCGGTCAGAAATAGGTGTGAATAGAAGCCGTGAGTCCTTTCTGACTCCGGGACTGGTACAATGACTCCTTTTTGCAGAGAAGAAGTGAAGACCTGGAGAGCAAGCCTTTTTACTTTGTCTCCGGCCACTTTGTGATTTGGAAGGAACTGGAAGGAGGGTGTTTGCAAAATTCTAGAAGATATCCCCTTCTGATGATATCCAGAACCCAGTTGTCGCTTACCAATTCCTCCCATGCCACACGGAATTGGAGTAAGCGAGCTCCAACACGGCCTGACAGGGAGATGAGCATGTCACAGATTCCTAGGGTTCTTGGAGGGTGCGGAACCTCAGGACTTGTCGCCTCTAGCGCCATGTAGACCGCTCCTCCAGGATTGATTTCTCCCATATTCCTTACCTGGTCTGTAGGATCTGCTATCATGAAATGGGTAATAATCCCTTTTTGCATGAAAGGAACCTTTGGGCCTGTTGTCTTGAGGCAGAAAGACCTTTTTACCTTCGGCTGCTCGTTTAATACAATCATCCAGCTTCTTGCCGAATAGCATGCCGCCATGAAAAGGAAGGGAGCACAAGCTGCCTTTGGTGGAGGCATCAGCAGACCATGATCTGAGCCATAGTGCTATCCTGGCCAAAACTGAAAGAGACATACTTCTGGCTAAGGACCTCACCAGATCCACCGCAGCCTCATATGAGAAGTCAAGAGCCAATTTCAGATCCTTCAGGCTGTCCAGTATGGAGGTCCGGCTCCTGCCGTTCTTAATATCCTCCTCCAAATTCTCCATCCAAACCTTAAGTGCCCTTAAGGAAAAGCAGACGAAACAAAAATCCATCAGGAGATAGGAGGAAGCCATGCAGCATTCACCAGAATGATTCCCACGAGTGTGAGAACCAGGGGGCTGTTAAATAGGCGTCTGACGTCACACACAGAGCTTTCACCTGTGTGAATCAGACTACCAAACAGGCGAATATACAGATGAATTTACTGACGAATTTACAGACGAACGAACAGGCAAAATAGCCATTCATGTGAACAAACAAACGTTCACCATAATTCATGCGAATTACTAAAATTCATCCGAACGCATGTACGTTGGAAAAAACGAATGCCAAGTGAAAATGAAAGAAAGCACAGGGACTTACCCCTAAGAAGGACGACGGAAAAGGCAGAGGGAAGCCGGAAACAGGGAGAAGTCGAGACCAGCAAGGTACATGTCCAGGTCCATAGTCATCTGTCCACTGCTACACCTAGGACACTGCAGCATTAGGGAACCAGACATAATAGCTTGCTACCCATTGGGTTACAGCAAGTACCAGACCCCCGGTCACTAAAGGTGTACTCTCCAGGGGGTCACCTTTGTACAGGGCCGTGTAACTGGAGACTTCCCAAGGGAGAGAGGGGACTGACCGATAATAATTCCCATGCTCCTGATTTACTAAAAGAGATTCCGTGTCACTATGGGAAATATGTCACAGACCCAGTTAGCTATTGAATTGGCTGCAATCCAGTGTGGGTGGCTGTATTAGTCCAGAAATTAGGGATAATGGTGGAGTAAACACGGTTTCCCTGTTCTGTTGGGATAGAAAGTTTAGCAACATTAACAGGACTGCTCAAGCATATGTCAAATGTAACAGCGCTATTGTTGACAGGTGAACCTGGGAGCAGATTGAGTGGATGGGAAATGAATGAGCTCCCTTGTGTAAGGTGCATGGTTAAGTTCAGCGGACCAAGGAGAGACTGGAGATCCATATGGGAATCAGGCATCATTGCCTAGAAATAATTTTCCCTTTCCCTGATATGCTGTATTTATTCTGCGTGGAGGCTGAACTGCAATGAAATCAGTCTAATGTATTTCCAGAAATTACATAGAAACATAGAAACATAGAATGTGACGGCAAATAAGAACCATTCGGCCCATCTAGTCTGCCCAATTTTCTAAATACTTTCATTAGTCCCTGGCCTTATCTTATATGTTGTGGTTAAGGATTAAAACGTTAACAGGGTTAGTAGTGGTAGTAGAAACCTAGATAATAATAGAACTTATGATTGTCAATATGGATATGAAAAAGATACCTAGTAGTGTTGTGTCTTATTATGAGTCCCCACTGTTCATCCTTCCACAAGAAGGACCTGATGTATGTATGAGAAATATCGGAACATTTCTAGTTTACTAGCAGGAAGCAAAATATCTAAGATCTAGTAAATGCCTCTGACAGGAGTTGTGGATTATACAAGGCTTAGGAAAAACTCTGACAGACTGAGGAGGCCTGAATATGGTTAAATGTGAAAAGAGAGTCTTGGTTCTCAGGAGTGCAGGGAGATGGTCGTAAAGGAAGGAATTGCGTGGGCATAACAAGGCTGAGAGGAATAATCAACCGTAGTATTGCAGGGTTGTAGTTGACCCTTGTAAAGCTGGAAATGTATGTAATTGTCCAAATGTGTGGCAGAACTTGTGTTGTATTGAATATATAATAAAATTGATATGGCTGAATGAGGGCAGAATACAGTAAGCAGCATGCATGAACCTAATTGAGGTATGACTATGATGCTATGCATGATTAACATAGTCCATATTCGCGTTAGTCGTGAAAGTCGCCATATCCGAATGAGGGCAGAATATGAGCTGAACAGAAAATGCCTCCGTAGCTAGTGAAGGCTGAACATTTGGCAAGTACATGTTGAATGTCAGGGACAGTGTGACACCACTTACGGTTTTGTTGTAAAAAACACACAAACAGCAACAGGAAAGCCATGGCTGAGCCGGATGCGGCAGTGCACCATGAGCTTTGAAGGAGGCGGCAGTTTTTTTACTATAGTGAGGTATGGGCTGCACAAGGCCAAGACCATCCTGTTTAGAGTTTAGGTAGTTTGTGTTGATGACCATTGAACTGGAAGTAGATGGTTCTGTACTGAACCAGGCAGTCTCAGCCCAGAAGAAGGGGAGGTCTGTGTATTTTTAGGCCGGATAACTCCTCCCACAACTACAAGCTTTGCCTAAAGACTCAGCCTTCTCATATATTACGTTCTGACATATACAAACCTATGAGAAATTATTAGAATTAAAATGAATGATCATGCTAAGACTATCATGATTTAGAGGTATTTGTCCAACACACTGATGTGAAAAAAGTTTAATGTGTGTGAGAGTCCATTTTTTTTTTTAAAACAAGCAATAACAGCATGATCAGTGCAGGGTGGTTTATTGTTGTAGGCAAATGGTATATATTCATTGATACATATTATTGGTCATGTATTAAATTTTACAGTGCTTCAGTCTTCTTTAACTAGAATTAAACCAAAATGTTTCTTTGGTTTAAATTTGTTTCTAAAATATCATTTTAGTAGATTGCCAGAGAAGAAGCAATTGCAATAAAACTGCATTTAATCACATCTTGGCAATGCATTCTATCTTAACCCTAATCATCACCTTTATGAACTGAGAAAGAAAATTCTGACAATGTAATCCTGACCTTTTTTTAACACTTCTTAATGGTTTGTGATATTTTGGAACATAGACAGCTGGCCACTGGAGACAGAAGTGCGAACATCAATATATTTTATCAAATGCTGTTAACCTTTGGGACTATACTCAACAAAACATCTCACACTATAAAATATTTTAGAATTAACCTTTTAAGTTCTACAAAGACATGCTCTGCTTTTCATATTATTGTATGCTATACTTACATATAAACATATATAGCTAAAATTGTAATGATCAAATATTTACAATTACAATATGTATCTAAAGGAGAACTGTCATTTGTTTTAATTTTGTGTTTTAATAACTTACTATTATGTTTATCCTCAATACTTAACATATATGTATTTGTGAGAAAAAAAAAAAGCTAAACAACAATCCACACTTGTTTATCCTGCAACTTGATGCCACCATCATAGCCCACTTACAAACTCTGTCTTTTGCAGTCGGAAACCACACAGAGTAGAGGAGGAAGGAAACAATATTATTAATTCTCCAGTCCACATTTGCAATATATGCCTTGGCCATGCCTGGATTGAACTAAATTGTGATGTAAATCTTTAATATAAGTTTGAAAGAAACCTGAGTATCACATGAATATATGTTTAAAGGAAAATATAGGCTGTGTTCAGTGACAGTTCCCCAGCACTGTTTAGAAGAATTGCTAGATGATTATTTAGTACATATGCACTGATCAACCACAACATTTGAACCATCTTCCTAATATAGTGTAGGTCTTCCTCGTGCTGACAAAACAGCTCTGATGCATTAAGGAAGGACTCCATAAGATCTCTAAACATGTCCTCTAGTATCAGACACCAATACATTAGAAGCAGATCCTTTTAATCCTGCAAGTTGTGAGGTGGGGTCTCCATGGATCAGATTTGTTTTTCAAGCATATCCCAAAGACTGTCAATCGGATTAAGACCTGGAAAATATGGATGACAAGGCAACACCTTGAACTCTTTGACAAGTTCCTCAAACCATTCATGAACCATCTTTATAGTGTAGCCTTATCCTGCTGAAAGAGGCCACTGCCTTTGCCATGGGGGGGGGGGTTATTTGGTATGTGTCAAAGTAATATCAACATGAATGCCAGGATTCAAGGAAAATGACACACACGCACCCGTCAATCCACCTGATCTAAAAGAAAACATGATTCATCAGATCAGGCAACCATCTTCCATTGTTCCATGGTTCAGTTCTGATACCAGTGTCCCCATTAAAGGACATTTTGGAGGTGGACAGGGATCATAAGGGGCACTCTGACTGGTTACGTAGCCTCACATGCAGCACACTGTGTGTTCTGACACCTTTCTATCAGCAATTTAAGCTAATTTAAGTAGCTCTTCTGTGTGATCAGACCAGATGGGCTAGCCTTCGCACCCCACATGCACCAATGAGCCTTAGGCGTCCATGACCCTGACGCCATGTCATCGGTTGTCCTTCTTTGCCCCACTTTTGCTAGGCACTAACCAACAAGACCCCACAAGACTTGACATTTTGGAGATGCTCTGACCCATTCATCTAGCCATCACTATTTGGCCTTTGTCAAAGTGAGTCAGTTATTTTAATTTGCCCATTATTTCTGCTTCCAACACATGAAATTCTAGAACTGACTGTACACTTGCCATTAACATAAAGTGCATGCTTTTTTTTCTCATGGGATTAAGAGCTGGGGTTAATGGGAAATTCATAGTTTTGTTGTTAGTGTGCTCTGAATTTTACCGGTCGTACAGTATGGGAAAAAGTATTTGATCCCCTGCTGATTTTGAATGTTTGTTCACTGTCAAAGAAATGATCAGTCTATAATTTTAATGGTAGGTGTATTTTAAGAGTGAGAGACAGAATAAGAAAAGAAAAAAAAAATCCAGAAAACCGCATGTCAAAAAAGTTATACATTGATTTGCAATGAGTGAAGTAATGATCCCCTATCAATCAGCAAGATTTCGGGCTCCCAGTTGTCTTTTATACAGGTAACAAACTGAGATTAGGAGCACTCTTAACCCCTTAAGGACACATGACATGTGTGACATGTCATGATTCCCTTTTATTCCAGAAGTTTGGTCCTTAAGGGGTTAAAGGGAGTGTGCCTAATCTCAGCTAGTTATCTGTATAAGAAAAAAAGGGGGAAAGGAGATCCTGAGACACAGTGTCCAGGATACACCAATTGGATATATCAGAGTAAGTAGTTACTAATAAAAACCATACATCTATATAACGTTTCCATAGATAAACATGATCCATGTACTGTTTCAAATGTTCCGCACACACAATATGGTTTTCCCACCATCCCAGATGCAGGTTGGCGTAGGATGGGGCACAAGGTGTCCCCATCGCTGTGCCCCGCACCTGTTGGTAGAACCTATTGTTAAAGAGAAAGAAATTGTGGGTAAGTATAAATTGTAAATTATTTAATTTAAGCACTTTATTTTTTTGGGGTGTTTATTTATTTATTTCATTGGGAATTTTAGCTGTTATTTCTATGCAATTTAGCAAGGGATGTAGCCTGCTCTAAGAGTTCATAAGAGATTCACGGGATTAGTAATGGCTAGTTCTTTACTTATGGATGTAACAGGATAACAGGGACTTGTTTCCTGACAGCTGTTCATCGGTGCCTATTACTATCTTTGACTCTGTCAATCTTTGAGCCTGGTTATAATTTAATAGGATTTAGAGGTTTCATACATTTCATCTATGAAATCATAGTGTAGAAATTATTCTATGCACGTTTCCAGCCCACACAATTAGGGAGATCTATCTACATGAAACTACAGGTCTTTTAGAGTTCTACTTTTTATGCTCTAGTCACTATATAAGAGCTATTTACCTCTTCTTCCCTTTTTCTCCCATATATTCTGGCTCTCCCTTCTTAATTATTGAGCTTTATTATTTTTTCCCCTTTTTGGGAATTTGGGTGTGTGTTTTTTAATTATTTTCATTCATGTCTATGATGTCTTAATAAAATTATGGTTTTTATTAGTAACTACTTACTCTGATATATCCAATTGGTGTATCCTGGACACTGTCTCAGGATCTCCTTTCCCCCTTTTTTTCTTTTTCAAGTTCATATATAGGGTTATCCCCTTCTACTGGATATTTTCAGGACACACTTTATAGCCCTGGTTTCTCAGGACTACTTCTGTCTTTAATCTAGTTATCTGTATAAAAGACACCTGTCCACAGAATCAATCAATCAGATTCCAAACTCTCCACAATGGCCAAGACCAAAGAGCTGTCCAAGGATGTCAGGGAAAAGATTATAGACCTACTCAAGGCTAGAATGGGCTACAAAACCATCGCCAAGCAGATTAGTGAGACGGTGACTACAGTTGGTGCGATTATTCGCAAATGGAAGAAACACAAAACAACTATCAGTCTCCATCAGTCTGGTGCTCCATGCAAGATCTCACCTCGGGGAGTTTCAGTGATCATGAGAACATTGAGGAATCAGCCCAGAACTACATGGGAGAATCTTGTTAATGATCTCAAGGCAGCTTGGACCATAGTCACCAAGAAAACAATTGGTAACACACTACTGTGTCTTGCACAAGAAAGAACATGTACAGGCCCATCTGAAGTTTGCCAATTAACATCTGAATGATTCAGAGGAGAACTGGGTCAGATGAGACACAAATCAAGCATTTTGGCATCAACTCAACTCGCTGTGTTTGGAGGAGGAGGAATGACCCCAAGAACACCATCCCCACCGTCAAACATTGAGGTGGAAACATGGTTTGGGAGTGTTTTTGTGCTAAGGGGACAGGACAACTGCACTGCATCAAAGGAACGATGAACAGGGCCATGTACCATCAGATCTTGGGTGAGAACCTCCTTGCCTCAGCCAGGGCATTGAAAATGGGTCGTGGATGAGTATTCCAGCATGACAATGACCCAAAACACACAGCTCAGGCAACAAAGGAGTGGCTCAAGAAGAAGCACATTAAGGTCCTTGAGTGGTCTAGCCAATCTCCAGACCTTAATCCCATACAAAATCAGTGGAGGGAGCTGAAGGTTCGAGTTTCCAAATGTCCAGCCTCAAAGCCTTAATGAATTGAAGAGGATCTGCGAAGAAGAGTGGGACAAAATCCCTCCTGAGATGTGTGCAAACCAGGTGGCCAACTACAAGAAACATCTGACCTCTGTGATTGCCAATAAGGGTTTTGCCACCAAGTACTAAGTCGAAGGGGTTAAATATTTATTTCACTCATTGACATGCAAATTAATGTATAACTTTTTGACATGCGTTTTTCTGGATTTTTTTGTTATTCTGTTTCTCACTGTTACAATACACCTACCATTAAAATTATAGACTGATTATTTCTTTGTCAGTGTGCAAACATTCATAAATCAGCAGGGGATCAAATACTTTTTTCCCTCACTGTATGTGTCATCACTTTGTTGTTTATAATGCCATAAAAATCTAATTAATTCAATGTCCAGAAGCTAGAATTCTGTATACATTTTCAAACTGGGAACAGATGTCCTTTGCTGGACACCCCTGGCTCACTAGCTCTTCAGATTGGATTGCTTCTTCCAATGCCATGAACAATCTGGGAGTACGTGTGTTGACACCCTGTGGCTGTGACATTTGCCGATGCCACTTTCCCATTAATTTTTACATTCTTAATTTTTCCAACAGTGATTTCTATTCTGGAGCTGTGCATTAACTTTATTAAGAAACGTATAATATATAGCTTAATACAGGTACACATGCATTTACATATAATTGACAGTAATTGCAACAACAAATAGCTAATTATTGTGAATAAGCATGGAAAATTGACACCGGTGACATTGAGTCATTACCATTAATCCAAACTTATTATTATTCCATTATTTTAAAGCTGATTTTTTTTTATTTCTGAATATTCACCGGCTGGAGGCATATATGAAAAGTATCATACTGATACAACATTAGGAATTCATTAAAATGTTTTATTAATGTTAGATAGAACCAATAAAACCAAAACACTGGCATATACAGAAAGGGTAAGTATTTCACGCTGTGTTGAATGCTAATGTTTCAATTTGTTTCAGTAGCATAATGTTTTTTTACAACCACTGCAAGTCGTCATCTATCCAACTGAAATATTAGATACTTTATAATAGCTGTGTTCAGACTTTATTTGGGAAACTTAAAAGGCAAGTTAAGCTAGGAGGATGAAAAAAAATGTCTTAATCATTCACATATCAGCTGTTTGCTAGCAGAATGTTTTGCAGAATATGTATAGCCTTATATGACAAAAAATGGCTATTAGGAATTGGTTTCGTAGTAACTGAACCCGAGGCATTTATTGAACATGGATAGTTTCAACAATAACAGAGACCGTTATAAAACAAATTATAAGAATGGGACATAATGGAATGTTTAAATCTTATGAGAACATACATTTCAGAAGTCTATTACTTGAAGCCTCAGAAGTCTGGTACTAAAGTTTATATTTACTAACCAGTGAACCAATATTTGATCAAAAGAGCCAGGATAAAAAGGAAAATCACCAAGCTGATAATTTGTCTCATTTCAGGCATATTGTTCTTTTTCCAAGCCTACTGTCAACTCATTACATCTCGCTGCATAAAGATTAATGCTTTTATCTGACGATGTGCAATATGCCTGCTAGTATATTCATTTGATAGTATGTAAATGTATTGTTTAGTCTAACTACTTGTTTAAGTTGAGCTAGTATATTTAAATGCAAAGTAGCAAAAACTATTTTAGGAGAATGCATTGCACATTTTTACAATTATACCTAGAGATTGTTAAAGCTTTATTCTATGTCTCTGTAAACTGAAAGGTTCTGTACAGATTTAGTTTTGTTTTTTTAATCTAAAACTGCACACACATCAGAGATAAGAGGTTATGGCTGAAGTTTGATTGTATTTTATTTAATACCAAGAGAGAATTGCAATATAATACAGTATAATGGCAGTATTGGTGCATAGAATATAAAAGAGAGGAGGGCATTCACCCCTGTAATTTCCATGAAATATTACGACAAAGTTCAATAAAACCCGACAAGAGAAGTCAAAGTTATTACTTTTTACAATATCATATTTTATGACCTTGTGGCTAATATAGTTGAAATATTCTAATTGTTCTAAAGAATTGTCTCATACTAGTTTGGTAAATAATAGTGCTGCAGCTTATCTCTACTGGTTGAAGCAGACCAATGGTTTGTGACTAGAGTTGAGCGAACCCGAACCGCAAAGTTCGGGTTCGTACCGAACATTACGGTTTTTGGACCCCGGACCCGAATACGGACATTTCAGTGTATGTTCGTGTTCGGTGATTTAATGGCGCGTTTTGAAAGGCTGCAGGGCAGCCAATCAACAAGCGTTTGACTTGTTTGCCCTTAGAAGCCATCACAGCCATGCCTACTAATGGCATGGCTGTGATTGGCCAGTGCAGCATGTGACCCAGCCTTTATATATAAGCTGGAGTCGCGTAGCGCCGCATGCACATGAGCTCTTTTTAGTGTAGAGAGTGGATGCTGCAGCTGTTAGGGACAGATTAGGAAAGAATTCTGGTGTTGAATCTGCAAACTACAGCGATTATTCAAACTACAGCGATTATTTTAGTGGGTGCTATACTACATTTTTGTACCCTGCCCTGAGTCCAGTGCCACAGAGAGTGCAGTGCACTTGCAACTGCATGTGTGCCAGGCACATGGCTTTAATCCTGTTCTGGTAGCTCAGTGGGCAACATCTAGGCATTTTTAAATACTGCTTTTTTATGCTAAATAGTACATTTGCATACTGCATTTCTTGCAGTCTAATAAAACCCTTATATACTACTGTTACATTGTTGTTTTAAAAAAAAATCACACTTTTTTGTGCTAAATAGTACATTTGCGTCCTGCGGTGCACTTCATATCTGAGAGTCAAATAGAACCATCAAATACTGTGCTTACAGCGCACTTTGAAAAATTCTAATTGTTTTGGGTGCTAATGCTAAATAGTACATTTATGTCCTGCGGTGCACTTCATATCTGAGAGTCAAATAGAACGGTCAAACACTGTGCTTTCAGGGCACTTTGAAAAATTCTAATTGTTTTGGGTACTAATGCTAAACAGTACATTTGCGTCCTGCGGTGCACTTCATATCTGAGAGTCAAATAGAACCGTCAAATACTGTGCTTTCAGTGCACTTTGATAAAGTGTAAATTTGGGGTGTGCACTTCATATCTGACAGTCAAATAGAACCATCAAAAACTTTGGTTATAGCGCAGTTTGACCAATTCAATTTTTTTGGATGCTAAATAGTACATTTGCAGCCTGCACTTCATTTCTGACAGTCAAATAGAACCGTCAAACACTGTGCTTACAGCGCACTTTGAAAAATTATAATAGTTTTGGGTGCTAAATAGTACATTTGCGTCCTGCGGTGCACTTCATATCTGAGAGTCAAATAGTACCGTCAAATACTGTGCTTTCAGCGCACTTTGAAAAATTCTAATTGTTTTGGGTGCTAATGCTAAATAGTACATTTGCGTCCTGCGGTGCACTTCATATCTGAGAGTCAAATAGAACCGTCAAATACTGTGCTTTCATACTGTGCTTTGATAAAAAGTAAATTTGGGGTGTGCACTTCAAATCTGACAGTCAAATAGAACCATCAAAAACTGTGGTTATAGCGCAGTTTGACCAATTCAAATTTTTTTGGGTGCTAAATAGTACATTTGCGGCCTGCACTTCATTTCTGACAGTCAAATAGAACGGCAAATACTGTGGTTACAGTGCAGTTTGACCAATTCTAATTTTTTTTGGTGCTAAATAGTACATTTGCGGCCTGCACTTATCTGACAGTCAAATTAACTGTCAAATACTAATATAACAATATTGTAATTCGGGGGCAATACCCTCACAAGTCAAACTGAGAGGTCAGTTTATAGGGAAAACTGTTGCCTGGATACAATTCTAAAACAATTCCCATATGTCCTTTGCAGAGTTTATATGCTGGAAAAACACTGGTGCCAACTGCTGTGACTTCCTGCACTGTGCAGACCGGCAAGGAGGGCAGGGTTGAGGAGTGGGTGGAAGATAATGTGTAGGATGATGAGATCCTAGACCCCACAAGGAATCAAGGTCATGCGAGTGACGTGTGCAGTTTGGAGGAAGAGGCGCTGGTCACACAGAGGCACCAGCACAGCATAAGAGGGAGCAGGGTGCAAAAGCGGAGCGGACGGCCCCTAGCGCTCATCGGCATGTATTAGCTTGAGAATTACTAGTTATCCAAGTAACAGATGGAGCGATGAAAGGATCCATAATAGAGTTGAGCGAACCCAAACTGCAAAGTTCGGGTTCATACCAGATTTAACGAGCCATTCGAAGTTTCACATTGAGGGCAGCAGTCCGGTGACCGGGACCCAGACACTGTCTGGGTGGCGGTCGGACGACAGGGACCCAGTATGCCTGATATTGAAGTTAGGAGTCACAGTGTGGAATGGATTAGCAGGGTCTGGTGCAGGGTAACCGCACACCCAATGGTGTTGAGCACCAGCGTTTGTGCGGCCACATACCAGGACCCTAATGCGGCTTCAGTAAAAAGAGTACTGGATACCAGAAGCCATCACCAGACTGATCTGCAACTTGGAACAGGATGTGACATTCACTATAGCGGCTATGCACGCTTTCGGAGTTCTCACCCTGCTGCTGCTCGCCTGTCTGCCCTGCAGCATAACTTTGTCCTTCCCGCTCACCGCCTCATATGCGACGTGCCCACAAGGTGGAACTCCACCTTGCACATGCTGGAGAGTGTGCGAGCAGCAGGCGATAGTGGAATTTCAGCTGCAGCAGGCACGGGTCAGTTGCTCTGCACCAGACTTTCCCTCCAGTTGATCATAGTTAAAGGATTTAAAGTGGACTCATTACAATTACAGGGCATCTAAAGAGTCCTGTATTGTTATTTGTCGCCACTACCTCCCCGCGTCGGGAGTGGGTAATTTGCGTGCCTGCTGCCTTCCTTGGATGTGGTAGCCATTTCTCAGGCTCCCTCTCTGGAATTGAACACTGATTCCCCGTTACCCGTGGTCACCATGGTAGGTGCAGAAAGTGGCATCGAAAGTTGATAGCGCAGATATCCAAATGCAAACTCGTCGTCATGGGGATGTGCGATTGGCCCGAGGTTCTCTAGAGTCACCAAAGTGCCTGCGCAACTATAATGTATAATGTCGACAGCTACTCTGCCGAACGGATCTTCACTAATAGGTAGGAGATGGAGGGGGGCCCTTCTCTTCCCTTCTCTTCCCCACTCTCTGGCAGATCCTGAGAGATGCCTGGCCAGATGAAGCTGTGGGTGAGCCGAGATGCTGTCCGGCTCCTGCCCAAATGTCCTGCCAAGGGGATATCGTGAGCTAGGGGATATCGTGAGCTAGCTTCAGCAGCTTACCAATACTTCTTGGGTCTAGGGCTGACGGTCTCTCACCAGACGTGTCGTTGGGAAGCCCATTGAAAAAGTGCTCTACCATGACGAGCTGGGTGATCTCCTCCGGGAACTTGGCTTGATGGGAGTTGAGCCAGTTCTGGGTGGCCCTTGTGATGCGACATGCCCACTCCGCATGGGAGTCCTTCTCCCCTTTCCGGGTCTCCCTAAACTTTAGGCGGTATTGCTCGAGGCTGACCGCATACCGGGCCAGGAGGATTTGTGTAATAAAGGGATAGCCTCTGATCTGCTCTTCTGGTACAGCCCAGTAAATATCCGCTGCCTTCCCCACTAGTTTGCTGGCCAGGATGGTGACCCAGTCGCTAGGGTCCACGTCTTGGAGTAGGCACTGGCGCTCAAAGTTTTGTGAAAAGTCATCAATGCCTTCTTCTGCTTCCTTGAATTCTTTGAAGGCATTGTATGGTAGCTTGTGGGACAGGGTGGTTGTGCTTCCCGGCGCCCTCTGCTCCCTTCTTCCTTCATCTGGGTTCATGGAGGTCACTCTCTGTCTCTTGGCAAGGACATAGGCTTGCACCGCCAAAAAGGTCCTGTTAACAATCTCCTCTGATGGTGGCTCTCGGTAATAAGACAGGCGCCATTACACCTCCTTGCGCACTTCCTCCTCATCTCCGGCCCCTGGCTGGGGTTAATTGCCTCACTGCATGCCTGGTCATCCTCCATGAGCGCAGCAGTCAATTCGGCCTTCTTACGCCCACCAGGCGTTATTCCTCTGGCTCCACACAAGTCCTGCAGTGTAGGTTGCTTTAGAGCACTGTAGTTCATGGGTCTGTTGGCAGGGACATGGGATCCCGCCGCTTGCCACCAATTGAAGCGGGAACTGGGTAACCGATGGTTATCCCCTTTGATTAGAATAGGTCAGACCCATTTCCCAGTAACTGGATAGAACACAGTTCCAGGATACAACGTTTGACAATCTTTATTTGGGCACACAGCTTTGCCTCATGTTGCCTCCTCCTCAGCTTCCTCCTCCTCTACCACCTCCTCATCCGGTCAGTGTAACACCTTCACCACCAACGGAACGACAGCAGGCTGTTTTAAAACTCATATGTTTGGGGGAACAACAGACCGATGAGTGGTTGTTGCAACTGAGCCTCAAGCCCGGCCTGGTGGTGTGTGATAATGGGCGAAATCTCGTAGCAGCTCTGGGCCTAGCCGGTTTGACGCACATCCTTTGCCTGGCACATGTACTGAATTTGGTGGTACAGAATTTCCTGAAAAACTACCCATTTAAATCAGAGCTGCTGCAGAAAGTGCGTGCCGTTAGTGCACGCTTTCGTTGTTCTCACCCTGCTGCTTGCCTGTCTGCGCTGAAGTGTAACTTCGGCCTTCCCGCTCACCGCCTCATATGCGACGTGCCCACAAGGTGGAACTCCACCTTGCACATGCTGGAGAGACTGTGAGCAGCAGCAGGCGATAGTGGAGTTTCAGCTGCAGCACGCATGGGTCAGTCGCTCTGTGGAACAGCACCACTTCACTACCAATGAGTGGGCCTCCATGCGAGATCTGTGTGCCATGTTGTGCTGTTTCGAGTACTCCACTAACATGGCCAGTGCCAATGACGCCGTTCTCAGCCTTACTATTCCGCTTCTATGTCTCCTTGAAAAAACGCTTTGGTCGATGATGGAAGAGGATGTGGCACAGGAGGAAGAGGAGGAGGAAGAGGGGTCATTTCCACAGTTATCAGGCCAGTCATTCACAAATGGCTCGGAGGGTGGGTTCCTGCACAGGTATAGGCCAGGTACACAATTGTCCAGCATCTCCACACTGTCCCATGGAAGCGTTCAGCTGTCCATCTCCCAAAAACAGGAGAGAAAGAGGAAGTACCCCCCCCTAGCCACCCGCGATCCCTGAAAATTTGTGGCCTTTGAAATGCTGTCATTCGGTCTGGTGGAGGCGGACAGTTTTAAAAGTCTGATGGCGTTATTGGACTGCAAGAAATGCACCGCAGGCCACAAATGTTTCTTTTTTTTATATGTCTCAATATTTTGTGGGCTACCCCAATTAAAAAAAAAAATTATATATATATATATATATATATATATATATATATATATATATATATATATATATAAATATTTTAAAAACTGTTTTGGCTACCTCCTCCTCCTCCACCACTGCTTCCACCTACACCACCACGGTCACCACCTCCTCAACCTATGGGTAACTTAGTATAAACTATGTACACAATAGCAGAGGCTTGTGAAGGCCTTTTCTCCAAGCATCAGGAGTTGAGCATTTATCAATGCATCAGGACAGCAAGAAATGCACTGTAGGTCGCAAGTGTTTCTTTTTTTATATGTCCCACTATAGATCCCAGTGAGGCTCAGGAACACGTAGTAAAAACACCATGAAGCAGTAATTCCAGCAAATAAAGTAATCCACGAACTATCCCCATACAGATCCCAATGACTGGACGACACACAGCATCAGGAGCAGAACTGACTTTTAATCCACACAGTCTCCTTATAAAGCATTCTCCCATGCAAGGGAGGGATTCACCTTAATCAGTACATTATCCAATAGTGTAACCGTTACCTCCCACACATCTCCTCCCCTCAGTATGACACTTAATCCCATTATACATACTGTAGTTTTCCCCGAGTTCTGAATGTACCCCAAAACAAGCAGTTACAATAATACTGGGGGTACCCCCTGGTAGCCCTGATCTGGGTGACTAACACATCCAAAAATCACCCAGATCAGACCAGGGGTTCGGGAGTTAGGTGGAGGGTGTAATTTGACCGACCGCACACGAGGTGGTATCCGAAAAGAGTTCCATGGGTTTTGGCCCTGCGGTCGGTCTTCGTTCGGGAGGTAAAACACATATCAAATACTGCCATCCGCGATTAATCTTGGATTCGTGAATCCCCTTGTTCGGTACTTTGAACCTACCGAACGGGGGGGCGTGGCCAGCAGCCGAGAGTAATGGACGCATAACTCCTAGCTCCGGCTATACGGGTCTGCAATCCATATCCATCCAACGATAAAAAAACAAATTACAACCAAAAACACCGAGATGGCACAACACAAAAGCAAGAAAAACACCAACAAGGTGGAAAAAAAATCCATTTCTTCGGACACGGAACCGGACTTATCACGAGCCTCCTTGCAGGCAGACGATCCAAGCCACGAAGGCCCCGAGCCTCAAGCACTAGCAGGTTCAGACCTGCACACGGACGGCATAACCAAGAACTACCTGCAAACTGCACTAGACGCTCTCTCCCACAAACTAATCAGCTCATGGCAGCACTCAGTGGACTCTTTGCGCAAAGATGTCCAGGAATTGGGTAAACGCACGGCACACGTGGAGACCAAAATGGAGAATTTCGCCTCAGCTCACAATGATTTGGCTTCCCATGTGGAGCAGCTGGAAAAAAAGATAATGGCGACAGAGGTGAAACTTACCGATTTGGAGGACCGGGCCTGTAGAAACAACCTGCGCATACGAGGGGTACCGGAGACCGTCACTCCCGACTACCTACAGGCCTACGCTAGAGGCTTATTCAAGGCCTACGCCCCAGACATCCCAACAGAAATGCTACTGATAGACAGGATCCACCGACTACAAAAAACGAAGTTTCTGCCTGAGACGACTCCACGAGATATCTTACTCAGAGTACATTATTTCCACGTAAAAGAGATTATTCTGCTAGCTGGCTGCAACAGAGCTGGCCACAACAGAGCAACACCGCCGGGTGTGAAACTCTTCGCTGATATCTCCCCGTCCACACTACGCAGGCGGAAAGAATTTACCCGAGTTGCCGACATGGTGAGGGCGAACGGACTGCGCTTCAGATGGGGTTTCCCCACTAAGATGATTGTCACCAAAGATGGCGCCACCCAAATTTTCGCCTCACCGGAGGAAGGTCTCCGCAAGCTACACGCCTGGGGCCTCACCGATCTACCGGCAGACCGAGACAAATCGCCGACGGAACGCCTGCCACTGGAGTGGAGCACAGTCTCGCCGAGAAAGAGAGACTGATGAGCCAGCAAGTATAACTCTTCACCCACATAACACACAAAAGACATTTAGGTGTTTTATATAATCTTATTGCAAACTAACTCTCCAACTTCCTCATACATAATACCACATATGAATAGGATGGACTCTATTATAATAATATGTACGTTGTATCGGTCTTAAATGTTTAAACCTTAGGCTAACGATGGCACAGACAGGGAACCTACTTACAGGGCTCATATAGGGACTAAAGCTAAATCAATTAAAGGGAAATTGTGCAAGTGTGGGTTTAACACAGCTAGGCCCAGGTGCATAAGAACATCAATAAGCTCTCTATTCCCACGGTAGGGAATTTATGGACGACACAAAAAAAAACAAAAAAAAACAAAAAAAACTAATAAATAAATAAACAAATAAATAAACAAACAAATAAATTACTTAATTGAAAAAAAAAAAAAACTACAAACCACAAACAGGACTTTCCTCAGGACCAAACACATTAATACATACAAAGAATCAATTTATATACAAAATACATGACATAAACGAGCTTACCCTCAGGTGAAGTGCATTTCCTGATCGGCGTCCTATGCCGCCCTGTGCGCATGTGCAAACCAGGCTCCGCCCCTATGACGTGATGACGTCATCGCGCCCGTTTCCATGACGACCGGATGCTAACGCGGTCACCATGGGGACGGAACTGCAACTGCCGAATTCAATAAAGAGAATCACCTTAGCCGTGAGGGGAAAGACTATTGAAAAGTGATTGTAGATAAAGTGCATTAAGTATGTGATTTACTAATAGAGATCCGAATTTAATAAGGCAACCACTGTTGCTGATAATTAGTGCTATCTATGTAAAGTGCTAATAGCAAGTATACATTAAAGTGCAAGTGCTTATATAATTAATTCCGTGGAACTGACCACTATTGCAAGCTGTGCAAACTGTGACATATATAAAGTGCTCAAAACATATGTATAAAGTGCTAAAAGAATATTTTGTAAGGGGCTAATCAACATCACATACTGTATATCTCATAATTGCTTAATTAAAAAACGTTAAAAAATTAAAAAAAAAAAAAAAAGCTTATTCGTTTTAACAGTAATGACTTGGTGCATATATATCTCTCTCTCCACCATAGCATACACATAGTGTAAACCCAGAATATCTATCATGGACTATACTGTTTAGTTATGTATATTTCTTAGTACTACATAGGGAAAAATTAATAGGCTACATCAAAGTATATACGTCAGAATTTTACCTTTTTCCTCTAATCTGTGTGCCATTGTTCCTCCTATGATGTATATTAGGACGCCCTATAGTGTCCGCGATCAAGGGAGTAATTGAACCACTGGCCAAATGGCTAGATGCACTTTTTAAAGAACCAGTCGAAGCATTGGAGACTTGCATAAAGGATACGCCGACTCTCCTACAAAAAAATCAGTAAAATTACATTCCAAGAAAATAAACCCATTTTAATCACCATGGATGTAAAAAGCCTATATACAGTGATCCCACATATGGAAGGGGAAGAGGCTATGAGGTCGGTTTTAACCCATTCTTCACTATACAAGGGTCCTCCTATAGAATTCGTTTTGGAGGTATTGACATTGGCATTGGAACAAAACTATTTCCGCTTCGAGGAAGAGTGGTTCTTGCAAATATCGGGCACTTCTATGGGGGCGGCTATGGCCCCCATGTACGCCAATGCGTACATGTACGTTTATGAACGAGAAAACATTTTATCAACATATGCCCACTTGATCCAAGGATACTATCGCTTTATTGACGATTTGTTAATAATATGGAATGGCACACTTATTGAGGCACACCAAATGGTCGAGCAGCTGAATTCACTACCAACACCGATTAGACTAACAGCAAATATCAGTCCGATCAAGGTACAATTTCTGGATGTTGAATTGACTGTTTGCGAACATAACATCGAATATAGTCTGTATACCAAGGATACGGACCGAAGCACTCTACTTCATGCGCAAAGTGCACATCCGGAACCATTGAAAAGGTCGTTACCCAAGGCACAATACCTTAGGGTTATGAGGAACAACTCTGATGAGACAATAAAAGAAACACAGATAAGGGAGATGACCGACAAATTTTTGCAGCGTGGATATTACGGACAAAATTTAAATAAGGCCCTAGAAGGTGCTAAAGCACCACGAGCTAATAAGGAGACAAATCCACCTCAGCAGTTAGTCCTTCCGATGACTTACCATACGTTAAGTCCTCAGATTTCAGCTGTCGTTCGAAAAAATTGGAGAATTGTGGCGACTGATGACACGCTCCCCAAGGTGTTCCGTGAAAGGCCTCTCATCTGCCATAAGAGGAATAAGAATTTAAAGGACATTTTGGTACATACAGACCCATTCAAAAGTTATTCCAAAGAAAATGACACCCAAAAACGGGGGTCAGTACGTTGCTTGGGGTGTGTAACATGCGGACACATGACACCCTCCAAGATGTTTAGCCACCCACATACAACGAAGAAGTATACCATACAGCATACCATTACTTGTAGAACGACGCATGTGGTTTATAAACTCACATGCCCCTGTGGATTGGCATACGTGGGCAAGACTGAGACCGCCCTGTGTGAGAGGATAAGAGGCCACCGCTCTAGTATCAGGTTAGCCTACAGGGACGGCCAGTCAGATAAGCCGGTGGCTAAGCATTTTTTACAATTTAAACACCCACTTGCTTCATTGAAATTTTTAGGTATAGACCATGTACCCGTATCACGCAGGGCCGGTGATCGTGGGAAAGCGTTGTTGAACCGGGAAACATTTTGGATTTCGGAGTTGGATACGGTGTCTCCAAAGGGACTCAATGAAACTATATCGTACCATTCATTCTTATGAACCTTGTCTCCAGCTTGTAAATGTTTTTATTGTGATAATGTAGTTGTTTTACCCTAACAAAAACATTTTTTGGGTAGAGTTTTACAGTAGAGTGTATAATATATAACATAATATACATCATAGGAGGAACAATGGCACACAGATTAGAGGAAAAAGGTAAAATTCTGACGAATATACTTTGATGTAGCCTATTAATTTTTATATACATAACTAAACAGTATAGTCCATGATAGATATTCTGGTATAGCCTGTTAATTTTTCCCTAAGTAGTACTAAGAAATATACATAACTAAACAGTATAGTCCATGATAGATATTCTGGGTTTACACTATGTGTATGCTATGGTGGAGAGAGATATATATGCACCAAGTCATTACTGTTAAAACGAATAAGCTTTTTTTTTTTTTTTTTTTTTTACATTTTTTAACGTTTTTTAATTAAGCAATTATGAGATATACAGTATGTGATGTTGATTAGCCCCTTACAAAATATTCTTTTAGCACTTTATACATATGTTTTGAGCACTTTATATATGTCACAGTTTGCACAGCTTGCAATAGTGGTCAGTTCCACGGAATTAATTATATAAGCACTTGCACTTTAATGTATACTTGCTATTAGCACTTTACATAGATAGCACTAATTATCAGCAACAGTGGTTGCCTTATTAAATTCGGATCTCTATTAGTAAATCACATACTTAATGCACTTTATCTACAATCACTTTTCAATAGTCTTTCCCCTCACGGCTAAGGTGATTCTCTTTATTGAATTCGGCAGTTGCAGTTCCGTCCCCATGGTGACCGCGTTAGCATCCGGTCGTCATGGAAACGGGCACGATGACGTCATCACATCATAGGGGCGGAGCCTGGTTTGCACATGCGCACAGGGCGGCATAGGACGCCGATCAGGAAATGCACTTCACCTGAGGGTAAGCTCGTTTATGTCATGTATTTTGTATATAAATTGATTCTTTGTATGTATTAATGTGTTTGGTCCTGAGGAAAGTCCTGTTTGTGGGACTGAAACGTCGACCTCATTTTAACATGTTCTAAATAAAGATTGGATTTTAAAATTATTCCGTGAGTGCTGCTACCTTGTTGGATTTTCTATATATCTCTATCTATATATCTATATATCTATATATCTCTATCTATATATCTATATATCTCTATATCTCTCTCTCTCTCTCTCTCTCTCTCTCTCTCTCTCTATATATCTCTCTCTCTCTATCTATCTATATCTCTATCTATCTATATCTCTATCTATCTATATCTCTATCTATCTATATCTCTATCTATCTATATCTCTATCTATCTATATCTCTATCTATCTCTATCTCTATCTCTATCTCTATCTCTCTATATATATATATATATCTATATATCTATATATCTATATATCTATATATGTATGTACAAACCAATATGCAACCAGGTTCCAAATGATTACCCGGATAAGGGGCAAATATGAAGCTTTAGACACCCCTGTACATTGTAGCCGCTGACCGTAGACCGCAACGGGCAGACCCGCTGCCACCACTGAGAACATGAAAGTTCTAACCCCCGAGGTACCCATGTCAGGTACCCTGCCTCAAATTCTGAGGCTGTATATATATATATATATATAATATATATATATATATATATATATATATATATATATATATATATATATATATATATATATATATATATATATATATATATATATATATATATATATTTCTTTTACGTTTACCCCAGTTAACCCCGACCCCACCTCCTCCCCACTGAACCCAAGCAGGGATAACAGGTTGCACCTAGCACAACCACGCAAACTACCACAAAAGGCCACTGGCATCCCAGGCTCGTCAAGGCCGCGAAATGCGAAGAAAAGACATACATGGGACCCTTGTAGACAGCCACAAAAAAAAAAAAAAAGGTATATGCAGGTAAACTTACTAAGGAGGCAGACGACACAGGAACCCAATACAATAGACATGGAAGACAACACAAACGAATTTGCAAATACTCCCTCATACCCCACCTGATCTGAAATTACAAACACAATGTGAGGGGCCTAAACAGCCCACACAAACGGCGACTACTTATGGAAACGATGAAAAAAGAACAGATTGACATAATGTGCATCCAAGAAACGCACTTTAACCCCTTAAGGACCAAAGTTCTGGAATAAAAGGGAATCATGACATGTCACACATGTCATGTGTCCTTAAGGGGTTAAACACGCTAGGGTTCCAAGATTTGGTCTACAAGACTTCCCAACACAATATCACGCTACGCACTCATCTAAGTCCAGAGGAGTCTCATTCCTCTTCCATAAATCTCTCACCTTTGACCTCTTGCAAATGATCAGAGACCCATATGGCAGGTACCTCATTCTTCACTGCACCATAAATACAGCCAAATATACCCTGGTAGGCATTTACAGCCCCAACATGAATCAAAGGAACTTCCTACTTAAAGTCCTGAATAAGGTACCACCCCCTCAACGGGCTTCGATGATAATATGTGGGGACCTGAACCATGTTATGCACCCACTTGAGGACACATCCCTTGCACCAAATACACCAAGATCCCACTCCCTAAAAAAACAATGCAAAACATTAACAAAATTAGTGTTAGAACATAACCTCTATGACGTCTGGAGAACACAGCACCCTAGGGACAAAGGATACACATTCTACTCGCAAGTACATAAGTCATATTCAAGGATAGATATCCTAGTGACAGACACGATTCTCTCCAAAATAACCGACAGCCGGCTAGGAGATATAGTATGGTCAGACCATGCGTCTCTTACGATAACATTGCAGACTACCCTCGACCATAGAGGCAGAGCCCCTTGGCGGCTGAATGATACACTATTGCAGAGCGCGGACTTCCGACACCAGACAGAGGGGATTCTCAAGGACTACTTCAAAGATAACACACTCCCAGAGCTCAAACCCACCACTATTTGGCAAGCACATAAGGCAATAATTAGAGGGGTCTTTATCAGCAGGGCTTCATATCTTAAAAAACTGAGGGACAAACAATACCTACAACTCCTGAAAGACCTGCAACACAACCAACAGATGCATCACATAAACCCCACTCCAGACAAAACACGCGAAATAGATACTCACTAAGTCACTTAATGAGCTTCACATTGAAGACACTGCACGAACACTCCAGAGGCTTAAAATCAGGAACTATACACAAGGGAACAAAGCCGGAAGGGCCCTAGCATCTTTATTGAGACAGAGACAAGCACAATCAAAAATTCCATACATCCACAAAAGAGAAGGAGGGAAAGCATATAACCCACATGACATTCTAGACGAAATGGCACACTTTTACACGGCACTCTACAATTTACGATTTGATGAACAGACCCACCAACCGACTACCATTGAAATCCAGTGATTCCTAAACAAGTTAAACCTCCCAAGTTTATCCCAAGACCATAGGGAAACTCTAAGCCACCCAATTACACTCCCAGAATTAGAACAAGTTCTACATTCCTTACCACTAGGCAAGTCCCCAGGTCCTGACGGCCTTACCGCAGCATACTACAAGACCTTTAGACATCTGCTAGGTCCACACTTGGTAAATACGCTAAACATGATAGTGACCACAGGTTCCATGCCACCAGACATGTTGTTGGCACATATAGCAACGCTGCCAAAACCGGGGAAGCCACCCAATAAACCGCAAAACCTAAGACCTATATCGCTACTCAACATAGACACCAAAATTCTAGCCAAAATATATGCCACAAGGTTGTCGGCCTTGCTACCCATAATGATCAACAAAGACCAAGTGGGCTTTGTTAAAGGAAGGCAGGGGACGGATGGGACGCGAAGGCTTTATAATCTCATGTACACCAAAACTCACCAGAGCGGGCCCAGGGCGTGCCTGTCCCTCGACGCTGAAAAAGCGTTCGACAGGCTGCACTGGGTCTATCTCAAAGAAGTGCTACGTAAATTGGGCTTTCCCGACCATTTCCTCCGATTAATCCAAGCACTGTATTCACAACCCATGGCCAGAGTAACGAATGGGGGCTTTGCATCACAGCCGTTTGGCATAACCAATGGAACAAGGCAAGGGTGCCCACTATCCCCTTTATTATATATTTTAGCGTTAAAACCCCTACTACAAGCGATCAGGGAAAATGTCCACATCAAAGGAATTACCATAGAGAAAACAGAACACAAACTTATAGCATTTGCGGATGATGTCATGTTGACACTCTCCAACCCACGTGAATCTATCCCAGCTTTTAAGAGAACGTTAAAAGAATTCAGTGCATGTTCCTACTACAAGCTAAATGAAACAAAAACCCAAGCCATGGTATTCAATATACCCGCAGCGACTGCCGAGCAGCTGCGGGACACAAACGCTTTTGAGTGGAGACAGGATCACCTGACCTTCCTCGGCATCAAATTCACAAAATCGGTACACAAATTATTTGCTAGTAACCACACCCCCCTTCACCATGTGATTAAACAGCTCCTGCAATGGAAAAACAAATACATTTCATGGTCAGGCAGAATAGCGGCAGTGAAAATGATGCTCCTCCCAAAACTCCAATACCTGTTTCGGACCCTACTCATACGCTTGCCGACAATATACCTTAAAGACACGCAAAGAATACTAAATACCTTTGTCTGGGCAGCAAGAAGACCTAGAATAGCAGCACATATCATGTACCTGCCCCAAAAGATGGGTGGAATGGGGATGCCAAACATAGAAAGATATTATAGGGCCGCACTGCTCAGTCCCCTAATAACAGCCCTCCACCTTCCAACAAATACACCATCATGGGTACAAATTGAAGCCTCCCACACAGAAGATATTGAAATTACCACGCTGGCAGGTGTGGATAAACAACACAGGAAGGCTTACCCACAAATCAGTGACACCACCTCTTTGACCTTGAAAGAATGGGACAGTTACAACAAAATACTAAATCCAGAAGGACATATCCTCCCAATAATGACACTTCGTACCTTTGAACTGATAATACCCCATATCAATATCAATACGTGGGCAGATAGGGGATTAACACATATACACCAGCTCTTGGAGGACGGGAAATTAATCCCCTTCCACGAACTACAAAACAAGTATACACTCCCGACCTCAGCAGAGTTCGCCCATAGACAGATCAGCTCATGGATCCAACACAAAAAAGGAACGACACACACAATGACAAAAACAGGCCATAACAAACGACTAGAACAGATATGCAAACATGCCAAGAGAGCAAAAGGCACAATGGCCAAAATATACGACAGTTACAGCAGCCACACAGAGGTTCATGATATGAGATTCATACAGAAATGGGAACAAGACATAGGTAAACACATACCAGAACAAGAATGGCTCCGCAGTTTTCAAGCCAATAAAAAGCTCACACTCTGCACATCTCAAATAGAAATGGCAAGGAAATGTCAGGCTTACCTTGCCGGGAGTCCAATATGCAGATATATGCTCACCCTTGCAAATAGACACAGGCCAAGGTGGTCAAGGAAGAACTCACCTGGCCTGTGAATCTGTGCACGGGGGCTGTGCAGGTTAATGCTTGAAGTCACAGTACAGAAAGGAATATCCAGGAGAATAGTCGTGGGTAAGCCAATGGTCAGAGGATGCCAGAAATCAGGAGATACGATTAGCGAGCCGAGGTCAGGGGATGCAAGAGGTCAGGGTACAACTGAGTAGCAATCCAAAGTCAGGAGAATACTGGAACATGGAATAGCAATACTCCAACCAGAGTCATTGAACTGACACTGCCCTTAGGGAGGGGCAGTATCTTATACCTTGTTAATTAGGTATTAGATTCAGCTGGAGAGTTATTGACAGGTCTGAGCCAGGTGAAGTCCAGCCCCCTAGTGCTGCAGGCAATTCAAGATTAAACGGGAGTTATCCAAAGTCCTGAAATGGCTCAGAGGTAAGAAAGCAGGTTCAGAACTGCAGAGTACACAGGTTCAAATCCCTCTTCGGGCAATAAAGGGGCGACCCCGTCTGGCAGTCTGGAGGTCACGGTGTGAATCCTGACAGGAAATTACTTTACAGATGGCATATAGTACCCACACGGGCTAGACACATAGACCCTACACAGCCAGGAACGTGCTGGCGATGTGGACACACAAGAGGCGATGTAATACATATCTGGTGGACCTGCCCACGTATCACACCACTGTGGGAGAAGGTACGCCGACTTATGCAAAACATAGACAACATAGATTTACCACTAGTTCCAGAAGTGTTCTTACTCCAAAACTCTAGCCAAACACCACAAATATCTGGCATACCATATGATTATGACAGTTCTTACAGCCATAGCCAGATCATGGCTTAATAAAGATCCACCGCTTTTAAAAGTGTGTATAGGACAACTTGAAAAAACAAAATTATATGAAAGCAAAGCCAGAGCGTATAGGACACCACAAATGTTTTGGGTGCAAGCTTGGAGGCTGTGGGACAACTACAGAAACACACAGCCAAGGGACGAATGAGCAGGTCAAGAAACAGAGGGGCATAAATAGAAACCTGCACGTAATGGATGTGACCCTGCTACCCCTATTCCCCCCCCCCCCCCCCCGCTTCCCCATCACTCTCTCATCCCCACTTAGACCCTTTGGCCCAAAACCCTGTTACAAACCCCCACACGTTGTTATGAATATCACTGGCAGACAAAAGACAAAAGTACAAGGTAACACAGATTATCATGACACATAAGACAACAGATTGACTCAAATAAGGGGCTCACAACACTCCATGAAAATTGCAAGGTGTTGGCCGCATATTCACCTATCTTTGTATAATCCCACCTAGGTTGTAATATTGAAATATTATGAAATTGTCTATGTAAGCCAAGAAACTATTACAGTTCATGACTGTGTTTAGAAAACAATGCCACATGGTATTCAAGATGTTTTTGCATTGGGTTGTTAATGTACAACGTTACCCTTTCCCCCCCTTTTCATTTCTGTTTCCCATTTTACATGTTTTACTTTCTGAAAAAACAATAAAAATTGTCAATAAAAAAAAAAAAAAGAACCTACCGAACGGGAGGCTGATTAGCCATGGAGGTCTCAGCGGTGTTCGGGTAATCGAGTGTCTGATTTGAGTTCCAGACACTCGACGACCAAACAGCGCTGAGATTTTCGTGCGTAAGATGGCCGCCGCCACGTGTTCGTATACCGAACGGTGGCCACCCAGATTCAGCACTAAAGTTCCGATTAACCTGCGGTTAGAGAAGTGTGAACGCTTAATAAGGTACACACTTCTCTATGGGGTGGTCTATTGGTTCGGTAGTTTACATTCGTATGGAGTACTGATGGAAACTACGGAACAATCATACGAATCCCACATACAGTTTAACCATAAAAACAGAAACAACACACGAATGGCAATAATAATACAGTCTTTTAGGACAGCCCTGGTACCATCTGCTACAATATATATCTATAAAAAACAGTGTTGGCTACCTCCTCCTCCTCCACCGCTGCTTCCACCTACACTGCCATGGTCACCGCCTCCTCAACCTATGGGTCACTTAGTATAAACGATGTACACAATAGCAGAGGCTTGTGAAGGCCGTTTCTCCATGCATCAGGACTGCAAGAAATGCACCGCAGGCCACAAATGTTTCTTTTTTTATATGTCCCAATATTTGGGGGGCTACCCCAATTAAAATATATATATATATATATAAAAAACTGTGTTGACTACCTCCTCCACCGCTGCTTCCACCTACACCGCCACGGTCACCGCCTCCTCAACCTATGGGTCACTTAGTATAAACTATGTACACAATAGCAGAGGCTTGTGAAGGCCTTTTCTCCAAGCATCAGGAGTTGAGCTCAGTTTGAACAATGAAAAAGAATACCCTGCACTCCAACCATCTCTTAAATTGATAATTCTGGTGATTCTCCAGACAGCCATGCTTTAGATTTTGATTATTGTTCTTCCAAAGCTAAAATCAAAGATTCCATCTAGTGCTATTTTATGGCTCAGCTGTATTTTAATTTTTTAGGTATTTTATGTTATTTTAAGTGATTTCCCTATCCACATTTGTTTGCAGGGCACTTGTCCTACTCTTACCCCCATTTTACTTCCTTCTGCAGCCCTCTAGCCCTTTAAATGACTTTTTTAGAGCCATTTTTGTGTCTAAAAGTTCGGGTCCCCATTGACTTCAATGGGGTTCGGGTTCGGGGTCAAATTTGGGGTCAAGTTCGATCCCGAACCTGGACTTTTTTTCGAAGTTCGGCCGAACCCGCCGGACCCGAACATCCAGGTGTCAGCTCAACTCTATTTGTGACCAGTCAGTAGTGTACAATTTTGCCATTAAGATATGAATAGAAATTTATTAGGCATGCAAAGGCTTAGTGTACAAATGTATGGTTCAGGAAGTCAGCTGAGTCTTCTATTTACCCAAAGCCCATTTAAGAGACAGCACTTGACAGATTAGACGTGCACATGATTGTGGTCTGTAATGTGTGAGGAGTATCTAGTTATTTATGGGGGATTTTTGCTGGTACTCCTAAATTCTATTCACTCAGGAAGGTCATTGAGGCCCACATTCTGTTTTATTTTTTTCATTTTTTTTACTGGGTTCATTATCTTGGATTACTTTTAAACCCTCCTAAAGTCAGAGGGCTGTGCCTACCTTTTAAAAGGGTTCAGTGGTGACATTTGAGCATTCCTGCTGGCTATTTACACTCTGTGTCATTTATCTTTTTCACGCCGCCACCTTTAAATATGAATGGATAATGCGCCTTTGATTTCCTAAAGCTTCTGTGCTCTGATGGTGCACTGTGCTGTGACAGTGATAAATGGTAGGGTTGGATGTCCTAAAGTTCATTAGTATACATTAAAACAATTGAGGGATCTCTGGTGTTTTGGTCTATTAACTGACCAGAAGATCCCCAAGCACATGAGCCTTAATATTTTGGTTAGGCACAAGTACATGCATAATACATGATGCCTAGTTCTGTGTTCTTGTATGTGTAAACTTCATCACAATACAAACCATGTGTCTAGGGTTTACCAAGCCTCTTGTAATTAAATCTATAAATAAAGTTCAATCAACACAACATGGACCTCTGATATATTAATACATAAATAAAGTAACATAACCCCTTCATTCAAATATTTATGAAAATATGTATCCTAACATGCAATTAAATACATATCCTGAAGTGTTCCACTATTTATTGATAGGAATAGTCTTGTGTAAAATAAAATGTAAAAATACCTATAGCAATAATAGTACCAAATACTTTGTTGCATTGTGATTAGCTAGCTTCATATAGAGAGAGGAAACTGTGTCCCTGGTCAAGCATTGTTCCATTCTGGCTTGTCTAATGGCATCACAATTGAAAATAACTTCTTCCAGTAGTCATAATGTCTCCCATGACTTACCTTGCGCTCCCTCGCAACATCTCTCCCCTCTCTCCCTGAGGCTCCATGATGGTGCACCTCGAGGATTTCAGCGCGGGTCGGCTCAGCTGGACCTCTTTGGCAACACCTCATGGAGCGCTCTTCCTAGCACTGGGTTGTTACAATTATTCACCATCTTTGTATACATTAGGGGATGAATATGATCCCTCCTATGAAACTCAGTTAGCTAATTAGCTCAGCTAATTAGATCAGGCCCTCCTCAGTGACAAATTTGTTCTGAGAATTTGTTCTGTTTTTTATTAAATCTCATCCTAAAAAAAAACCTCAAGATTTTCCCTCTCTGATGAAAGACTGTCCACCTCTGCAAGGCTGATATCTTCCATATTCTCTTCCTTGTCTGCAAGAGCTATTGTCCCAAAAGGAAGAGTAGTCAGAGGATCTCTTGGCTCGCCCTGGGAAGACTGATTTTATAATTGATTGTTGAAACTGCATCTTGAACTTGCATATGTTTAGGAATCCATTTAGTCTGTTTTCAATCTCTGATTCCTTTTTGGTGGGGAACAGATCTGTGCATTATTTCTGCATTTGGGACCTTTATCCTAACCACTTCTTTTTAAAGGGATTAAATGAATTGTAACAAAACATCTCTTCTTTCTCTGTCGTCTGTCCATTTTATCATCTAGAAACTGCAACCTCCTATGGTTCTGCAGAATTCTAGTAGATATCTTCCTTGTATGATATCTAGAACCCATCTGTCCTTTACATATTCCTCCCATTGGAATCCTATGTTGGAAAGACCGATTTGACTGTACGTGATCACATCAGAAGACATAGGTCAGGAATCACCACCACTTATAGGGATCAAAAAAACAGAGAAACTCAGAACCAAACATTTTTTATTTGCCTCACACAGACTACCTACCTTACTCTTCATGACCATAGACCATGTCCCTTGACTTCCACGTGGACTCGACAGATCCAGACTTCTTCAAAGAGAAGCATTCTAGATGCATCATCTCACACACCTAAAGAATTAAACAAATTTGTCACATATTCTAAGTTTCTTTAAAGTATTGGTGATTCATATTATATAGGGAGCATATAGTGGTTTTTAATATGCTCCACATATATATTTTTTCATATATTTTTTGATATTTTTGTCATTTTTTTATAAAACTTGTTTTCATTTTTTTATATTTTATTTATATATTTTTTCATATATATATTTTTATATATATTTTATTTTATTTTGCTTATTGACTTTTGGGGCATCTTGTTTTTCTTTTGGAGTCCTCATATATAGAATATGGTATTGAATTCATCTATATACATCATTATACTGTATATTCTAATAAAGTAGAAGTTAGTACACAAGTTAATAGTATTTGTAATGCTTATATAATACAAAATATGTCACACCATCCCAATCTGTTATTTATTTCTTTACTCATGATTTAGATCAGTTAATTTTGGTGTATTATACTGCCTTGATCTATCTTTTAGATCTGTAGGAGTTCGGACACCACACTTACTACCCCATGTCATCACGTTTTTCAAAAAAATGTATACAAGTTTCTTTGCACTTTGTTTTGTCACTGTTAAATCACATTTATGTGGACCATCCCCTCAGATCTTTATATGTGACCTGCAGTTTCCACAACTTAAAAATCTAATCCTCCATACAAGATTCTTGCAGTTTCAAGGCACTCAGGCCTATCACAAGTTTGTTTATGTTTGTCACTTAGCAACCACGGCAGACCTACGTAACTATGCACATCACGTGTCCTGGATTGGTAAGTTCATTTACACTTTTTCTATTTAACTCTATGGATTACACTGTTAAAATTGATCTTGAAAAATACCCAATTGGGTTGAAACATTAATAGGGGCAGACAGAATTTGTTTATTACAAAAAAAGCACATTAGAAAGATCTCAAAGTGCACCTTTCTTCATTTGGATTATATATATATATATATATATATATATATATATATATATATATATATATATATACATATATAAATAAATATATACAGCATATATAAGTGAATTGAAATACTGTGTAATAAATTCCATTAATATCTGCCCAATCCTAGGTTCGCAGCACATCTTCCACCCAGTATTAATAATTTATTTTTATATTATACACTTTCTTCGTCTGCCTTTCACCCCTTAAAGCTAGCACACCTGTATATAAATTAATATCAAAATAAACGTTTTATAATTAACTAATGAAATTATATATATAGTTAGAGCCCTCCTTGTGTAGGGCAACATAGCACATCCTTACATTGTCAGGGGTTAAACAACTTTTTTCACTAAACTCTGAATTGTAGTGGATGTAAAAACCAATGGCAAATTTAAGTTAAACAGCCAAGCTATGACTATAACTAAGCAAGATAATTTTTCTAGATCAGCTATATTTGCCTATCTTAGAATCTAGAATACATTTATATTAGAACATATTTATATGTTATATACTCTATATTTGCTAGAATTTAGAGTTTGGCAAATCAACCTCTTTGTGTATTTTGCCTTCTTTCTATTAGGGTGCCATTAGAAGCATGGCAAACAGCAAATATGTTGATCTATTTAATGTCAGATAATTTCAAGTGAATTAATCCATACATTACGTGGGCAATGCGTAAGTGAAATAATCATATAAACAATGGAAATTTAGGACTAATCTTTCTTTATAATTTCTTTATTGTTACCTTAACGTCTCTTGCTGTAAATCGTTAACTCTTAATCCAAATGATTGGTTTAATTATTGAAACCAGAATTCACAAAAGACTGTTGCTTTTCAGCTGGTGAATTTACTCATAAACTGGTCAGTTGGTAACAATGTTTTACATTCATTTCAAGGAAATGCAGTTTACCACTTACTGTAATTCTGTGAGCATTATGTTATGGTATTGTAGAAATCATAAATCACTACACAGAAAATCCATATGCATGGGATAAAGTTAATTAACTGAACACAATTTAAACTTTTATGCTTGTTAGACACAAATAAATGTACACTTGGATTTTTCAAAGTCTAATTTTGAAGAAAAGAGAAAATAAATAAGGCCAGGAATACAAGGGCCTGGGGAATATTTCATATGGGGCTGAAGTAGCCACACAGAAATTATTTAGGGTCCTACATCAACTTTGATTGATCTCATCTTTCAGACCTCAAGTTGTAATCAGATAGAGATGATTGGCATCATCACACTCAGGGAGACAACCCTCTGTGTCAAGCTCGATTAAATAAAAAACGGTGTACAACTGGATTCCTCTATAAGGTAAATACCCTCACCTTACCTCCGTGTGCACAAGGCTAAAGGGGAGATGTACCAAGTAGAAGTCCAATAAGTGGTTACTGCCACATAAATTAAAGTTCCCTGAAACAATTTAGCTTGTTGAAAAGCTTTATGCGTGAAGAGTGTGTCCTAATTGTTTTATTTTGGAAAAATTGCAGATTTCAAAAGAAATTGGTACTTTTATAAATTTTACTGGTTACACCCCTTGGCTTTTCAAGCAGACAACAGGTCCTGGTACTTCCTGGTTTGATTAGCTGCATTGTGAAGTCTGTGATTGAACAGGCGCATAAAGTCTGGGCTTTGGAAGGGGAGTGTTTGCAAAGGCAGCAGACAAGATATCTTCATGCTGTTTTTAGATATAATTTCCAATGAGAAAATGCATAATTAGATGCATGCAAATATTCATTTTTCTGATATCTACTATGCAGTGATTTATTTATTTTTCTATCTGGGCAGTGGAGTTTCCCTTACTTTTAGTGCCATAGAAGAGAGCAGCACATTGCAATGCTCTCTGCTGTGGCACTGAAAGGATTATCTATTTTTCCCAACTCTAGCATCTAATTTGTTTATGTTTGTTGCATATTTATAGCTATAAATAGTAAAGAAGAGTCACTGTTTGCTGCTATAATTAAAGGCTAGGTATTTGTAGGTATTTGCTGCACGTTTCCACTTCCAGCATACAGGTGCCTGTTCTAGAGATTGGGAGATGCTTTGTGCACCCCCTGTCACTTGCCCTCTCACAGGACGTACGCTACTGAATAAGACCATGTATAATTTGTGGATACATTTTAGTGATAAATTCACATATTCGAGCACTGGCAAGACATACGCATTTTAATTACTTTAACCCCTTAAGGACCAAACTTCTGGAATAAAAGGGAATCATGACATGTCACACATGTCATGTGTCCTTAAGGGGTTAATCATATTACTGCCAATGCAACCTGTTTGCTAATGTGTATGCCTCAAGCATATGTTGGACAGACAACACATAATAAAAATCAGAATGAGAGAACATATAATTTCTATTAAACCCACAAAAGGTAGCATAACATATCAAGAATGGGCAAACCTCAAATATTTATAGAAACAAGGAGTACACAAAATTATACTAAATAATAGAGGATGGAATAATGCCAAAGTTTAAGAGCAATCTTTGAAGGGACTTTTGTGGCTTATCTTAGATTTATGCCACCCCTCCCCCTGTCCATATTAAGGTAATTGTGAGTCCTTTTTGGGTGGTATGGTATTTATATCTTTGTAATTTTATTAGTTTACTTCTTGTTTAACAGTGGTATAAGTCATTTGTATTCTGTGCATTTTTTGTTTATTTCTTGTTTGTTTCACTATATTTTCAATTACTTATTCTTACAATTAAATAAATATACGGATTAGTGTTAATCTTCACATGACAAGTTCTATATGAAAAAGACTGTCCTGGCAGGTTATGCAGTATACAGGCAGTGTAAGGGTTTAACAGAGCCTACAAGCAAAAAAATCCTTTGCTATTTAAGGAGCTACCCACATGAATTTAAGTGTACCTCTGAATAAGTGCTTATCTTAAGATGGAAACACGCAAGGAGACTAACTATGTATTTTTTTCCTAGCATAGAACATAAAAACAAATTCTAAAGCAGATGATACATTCTGTTATAATCACAGCAGTAACTGAGATGCAATTTAAACTTATTGGAATAAAAACAAACTTTTATATCCAAAATCTTTATTTTCCTGTAAGAACTCTGTCTCTTTCTCGCAACAATCATTTCTATAAATAAACAAGCAGACCACTCATCTGTAGTAATGGGCATACAACTGTCTAAACAATAAATCAAAAACTTTCAGGCTGAAACTTTGTAAGTGGCTTTTCAACATTATATTTCTTATCTTTATGCTAGTACATGATATTTCATCTTTTTCTCTCCTATAAAAAAAAACTTATTTTAAGCACACAAAAGCAGGGTTCACACTATTTATCTACTACATAAAGTATGACATGAATATAATCTGAGAATAGATAACTAATCTGGTAGGTGCATTATGAAGAAACTGAAAACGAACTGCACTGTTACCCTCAGGGCATTACCAACACCATATCCATATCAATTTTCAACATATTGGAACGAGTGATAAACATACTTGCTAAATCATTATCATCTACTGCTGTCTAGGCATACATATTTTTCTTTCATTGATTTTAAAACTATCATTTGTTCTTTAATATCGTATGTAAAAGCATTCGGTGCCCTCCACTAATAGTGGCACCCTCGCTAACTATTTTACAAAGATGTATTTTTTTTTTTTATATAAGTCTGTGTTTTGTTTGCAATTGTTTGATATCCATGAGATTATTTTTGTGTAATTTTAGAATAAAACATCAAAAGGTTAAACAACAAATACAATTTTTCAACAACAAATACAATTTTTCACAGCCTTCTTTGGTCATATTTACAAGGATGCCAACATTAGTGGAGGGCATTGATTATGCCTCCTTAGACATTTCATCTTGTAGGCATTTTCTAAAATTCAAGCCAACAACTTCATGTTGATCTACCAAGTCATTCTACCTGGTAAGACATGCAAAGTAAATAAATAAAAATATTACAGCTGAGGTATTAATGAAATAAATAATGGGGTTTAACCAGGTAGATAAAAAAGTAAATAAAATATGAAATAAGAAAATGAAAAGTAAATAAAATATGAAATAAGAAAATGTGAGTTTCCCCATCATTGGGTACCTGATGACCAATTCTGTACATCAAACATTGTTGACTGGAGGCAAAATACTAAACAGGGTTATTGAAGAAAGACAGTAAGTTCACTAAACACGAGTTTGAGACTAATAAGCACTTGATTTACGGGGTGAAAAGAAGACGAAGAAAGTGTATAATATAAAAATAAATTATTAATACTGGGTGGAAGATGTGCTGCGAACCTAGGATTGGACAGATATTAATGGAATTTATTACACAGTATTTTAATTAACTTATATATTTAGAGATAAATAGAAGATGATACACTCTATGGGAAGTAGGGAAGGGACGATGATAATTTAGAGGACATACTAGTTATCACAACATATGAAGGGAATAAATGATTATATGTAGATATTCAGTATAATATGAGAAATATGTATTTAGAAGAAATTGGGCTTGTTTTTTGTTTTTTTCTCCCTCGCTATGCTGCACTATGTTTACCTAAAAGTTCTACTTGATGTCTGTATAAGACATATGTCTCGAGAGGGTTGGGTGTTTACAAGACAAAGTCTATCCAACAAGGGTGGATTAAGTCCTTGGAAGGATAGGTTTTTTATGTGGAAATTCAGGATTCACCTGAAAGGGAATTTGTCTTTTGTTTTTGATAAATGTAAACTGCAAAGTCTTAAAGAGATGAAGGGTGAATACATAATGGAAGGATTCGAATATGGTTAGGTTTTTGTCTGTAAATGCTCAGGGATTGAACATGATGAACAAAAGATCTTTGTTATATAATCATTTGATAAAAAAGTTGATGTATGTATGATACAGGAAACACACTGACGCCAGAAAGAGAAATTAACCTGGGGAGGTAGGAGATATCCAATTATTATACATGCATCAATGCCGTCCAAAAAATAAGAGGGATAGCCATAATAATCTCAAATAATGTTAAATGGGAGGCTTTATACCAGGAATTAGACCCAGAAGGAAAATTTATGATTTTGGTTGGTTTTATAAATGAGGTGAAATACACCATAGTTAATATATATCTTCCTAATGTTGCCCCAGTACCACTTTTAAATAAAATATTAGATAAATCAGAACAAGTTAAAACTGGGATCTATATTGTAGCGGGAGACTTTAATTGTGTGCTAGACCCTCAGAAAGATAAAAAAAAAAATGAAGGGTAGTGTTATGAACAATAAAGTATATAAATATACAAAGAATATGAATAATTTTGATTTATTTGATGGTTTGCGGGTACAAATCCCGGAATTAAGAGATTATACATATCTATCTAGAGTCCACTTCACATATTCAAGAATTGACATGGTCTGGGGTAATAATAAAACCTGCTGGAAAACTTATTGAAAATAAAGATAGTGAAGAATGTATGGTCGGACCATAGTATGCATGCATTTGAAATACAAGATAGTTTCACAGGGAAGAATAATTCAACTTGGAAATTAAACAATTATTTACTATATAATAATAAAAATAAATCTAAATTAGAGAGATTAATAGAATGCTTTTTCAGGGAGAATGACCATCTGGATACATCATGTTTCACCACTTGGTGTACTTTCAAAGCGGTTTTGAGAGGTTACCTAATTAAACTAAATCATGAACAAAAAAAATAAAGAAAAACATCTCGGGGAGCTGCATATCCTTTTATACAATTTAACAACAGATAATAAGGTAGACCCCACGTTAGAGAAAGCGAGAAAAATTATAGAAACCCAAAAAAGTATTTTGCAATGCTTAACTATCAAAATAGCAAAAAATATTAACAAATTAAAACTCAAATTTTATTGTAGAGGAACAAAACAGATAAGATGCTGACTAATAAGCTGAGAAAACAGCAAGCTAACTCCGGTATAACAAAAATTGTTTATAATCAAAGGACACATACAAACCCAAAAGATATAGGCAATTGTTTTAAGGATTATTATGGGGATTTTTACAATCTTCCAGTAGAAACTTCTATGAATAAAATAAAGCATTATCTGGAAAGAACAAATCTTCCAAAAATTGATCAAACTCAGGCAACTAGGTTCAATAGTCCGATTAATGAGGCAGAAGTGTATACAGTTATTTCTAAATTTCAGAAAGTTAAAATGCCGTGACCAGATGGATTTACTAACTTGTTTTTTCATACTTATAAATCCATACTGAGCAAACATTTGGCCCTAACTTTTAATAACATGGTACAGAGAGGTAGCTTTCCTGAAGAAATGATGAAAGCAAATGTACTTCTTATTTTGAAGCAAGGAAAATACCCTACGATAGTTTCTAGCTATCGTCCCTTCTCTTTAATAAATACAGATGTAAAAATATTCTCTTCTATTTTAGCTGTCCATCTTAAGGAAGTAATTAAGAAACTAATTCATAAAGATCAAAGTGGTTTTATTCCTGGTAGATGGGTTGGGTCTAATACGAGAAGAATTATAGATATTATGGATAGCGCAAAAAAGAAACATATTCCCCTTCTGTCTATAGCTGTAGATGCAGAAAAAGCCTTTGCAGAAGATATTCTCCTGTCAATAACGGATCCTATAATCTCTTTGGATTCCTTGATGGGAGAATTTAAGAAATATAGTCAGCTAGCAAATTACAAGTTAAACAATGATAAAACAATTCTGATGAGTATTGGTTTAGAAAAGGAGACTAGAGAGCAGATTAAACGTAAATACGAGTTTGCATGGGCAACAAGGAAATTTGAATATCTTGGAGTATCAATCACTAAGAACATAGATAGAATGATGGACGAATTTTTTTTAAATCTCTTCAAAACCACAAATTTATCACTTAAGATTTGGAGAAATATGCAGATTACGTGGTGGGAACGCATCAATGTTATCAAATCCTATATTATTCCTAAATTGAACTATTTATTTCAAATGATACCCCTCAGAATTCCTGATAGCTGGTTGACATTAATGCTAAATATTTTGGAAAATTTTATTAATAAAGGGAAAAAAAATAGAATTAGCAGGATAACTGTATCTCTAAAATCTACAGATGGGGGATTACATTTCCCTAATATAAGATTCATGTATTGGGCGAATATAATAGCCCACATATATAGAACTCAAATAGTAACCGCTAAAGATGAGGGTTGGTTAAAAATTGAAATGGAGGAATTAGGGTTGAAGACACCAGAAGGCCTAATATGGAATACAAATAAAATAGAAAAAATGGGTATAGATATCAATAATAACAAAATATGGGCACAGCTGCTCCCGGTTTGGGAAAAGATTAAAAGAAAAATAGGTCTCAAACATGTAATTTTTGATTCCTCAAGTTTGGGATAATAGCAGTGAATATTAAAGATATATCTCTTGCTAGGTGGAGAGAACAAGGACTATATAAGGTGGCTCCGATATTACACCAAGATAAGTTAATGTCATTTGAGTCTATAATTTGAAAAATTCAGCTATCTAATGCTGAATTTTTTTCATATCTAAGAGTCAAATACTTCCTGCAGAAACATTTGATCATAGCTACTAAAAATCTTCAAAGTTATTGAAATCTCTTTTTTCAAACGAGGTTATTGCTAAGGCTGTAGCTAAGGCAATAGAAGTTATTAGAAATATAAATTATTCAATACGTTTTCCTCAAAAGAATAAATGGGAAAGGGATCTGAACTGCTTTTTAGATCAGCAAGAATGGTGTAATGCTATTAATACTACCCGCAAACAAGTTCAATGCTTGAATTTAGTAGAAACGTATTATAAAGTTATGTACAGATGGTATCTGGTCCCAAACAGACTAGCACAGATGTATCCAAATGCCTCTGCGAAGTGTTGGAGATGTGACAAGGAGGAAGGGTCATACCTCCATATATGGTGGAGTTGCCCAGGTATTCAGAACGCAATTGTCCTATTGTATAAATTCATTAGAGATAAGACGAAGCTAATGATGGATAAGAAACCTGAAGTTGCACTATTGCATATGCATTGGCCAAATATGACACGTAAAAATGAGAGATTTATAATTCATTGTTTTATTGTATTTAAAAATATACTTGCACACAATTGGAAAAGCAATAAAGAACTGGTATGGGAACTTATTAAAGAACAAATATCGGTACAGATTAAGATGGAAAGAGATTTAAGTATTCTGTTTTTAAATGCTCCAAAAAGACAGGTTTTCTGGCAAGAATGGGTTACCAAAATACAATAATTTAAATCTAGGAGAAATGAAAAGGTAAACACTCCCTGAGCACAGACAGATCCCTCTCTCCTTTTGACTTCGCTGATATAAGTATGTGTTATGTATGTTCAAATGAATATAACCTTGGAAGATATATTATATTGCTGTATGTTTTTTACTGTGTGCAATAGTGTCTTAAGTGTATATTTGTAAAAATCTAATAAAAAAATTTATACTAATTAAAAAAAAAAAAAATAAACATTGTTGACTGGAGGCATAATACTAAACAGGGTTATTTGGACAACTTCTTAACCAGATGGACGTCAGTGAAACTCAGTAAGGGTGCTTCACTAAACTGATAATTGCCAGGATTGCAAAGTAAATTTCAAGCTTTAGATCAGTTCTGTTTTCAGTTTGGCCACTTTGTCCTTAAACGTGAAGTTCACTTTAAATTCCTGGCAATTCTCACTTTAGTGAATAACCCTGAATGGGTAGTCTATGTCATTCCCTTACCTTGTGGGCTGGCATTAATTGATATAATGAGTGGGGAGTTGTAAGGGATTACCTTGATTCTGTTACTATTTGTCATACATGGGAGAATAATAAAATGGTTAACCATACTGTTTGCTATTCCATCATCATATGTGCAGACGACCTTTTTTACAAGGCATAGTCCACAGGATCCTTACCTATTATATACAAACCACATTGTTTGTACAAAAAATGTTTAGTCAATCACTTTTATAACAGGCATCATCATTTGATGTCATCATGCTGAACGTAAGTCATTCTATTTTTTAAGGTGTACTGGGCAACTATTTAGAACTGTTATACTTGTTTAATTTTCAAATTTTCAAAGCAGTAACTAATAATTATTTTAAGGCTATTTACCTGAACTCAATTTATTTGGAAGACACACTTCACATCTGCTATTTCATGGAATCCAACTTTATTATTCATATCAGAAATATTAATGTTCCAATTACTATGATAACAAAATACTCACATTTTACAAATGCATTTCCTGAACTCGTAAAAGTTTATTAGGTTGTTAGTAGTACAAAATAGGGCATAAATTCAGAAGCACATCATTTTAGACATGTTGGCTGGATTGACTCGTATTAGCAAACTGGTGCATGATATTAGCCATGGTCTCAATAATTAGTGAGCTATATTATTTTAAAAATGTAAGCTTTATAGTTACTCTGTATGTATATAATACTTTAACCATCCTATACCAATGATTTATTTTTTTTATTATTTCATAAATTTAGTTTTAAAATATTACTCTCAGTGAAATGTTTGCCCGGAATATATTCTACTGCATCAAAGAAAATTGATTTTTAAAATACTATGCATAATGAATGAGTGCTAATGGAGAAATTGACTCGTAAACTATTGTATCTTTTTCCAAGAGAAAATAACACTTTTTAAAACTGCTTGTAAAATAAGAAAAAAAAAACTTAAAAATAGATTTCTGTCAGTTAGCTACTGTCAGAGAATTATAAGATGTTCACAAATGTGTTTTCAACTATTTGTATTTGCTTTTTAATTGAGTCAAGTCACTTTGTTGCAGAAAACAACTTGATTGAGCATGAACAAAAAGAGTTGCACATTCTCTACTAATTTTCCCAAATAATTGATTCAAGAAATGTCAAATTTTCTTCTAAAGGTATTAACGTTTTGCATTAGAAATAATAATTCACTCTTTTGGTTAGCCATTGGTTAAGAAAAATGTAAATCTCTAATACAAATACAAGCTAAACTATATATATATATATATAGGCACTTTTGAGGACTGCCTTCAAATGATTTCTATTTTCTATCCTGTGGAACCAGGATACACAATTTATATTAGGCAACTAGCCACTGGTGAGTGGAAAGTCAGCCCTGTTCAGTGGAAAGTCAGATGTGAGGAGTGTGCCATGGATCCTCACAAAATTCATTGTTGATTGATAGTAGCAGTTTATTGTAACTGTGGCTGCATAGCTATTGATATTTATGATATTTATGTTAGAGTCCTTAACCCCTTAGTGACCGCTGATGCATCAGGTACCTGATACGTCCTGGCATAATTAGAACTCTGGAAGCGATCAAGCAGCTCTAATGGTATTACAGCGATGCCTGAATGTTAAAGCTTCACTGTAATACCCCCTCACTGCTGGGGGCCACCGGAGATTACCAGTTGATTGCTCCCCCTGGAGCGATCTCGGAAGCCTTCAGGCAGGCTTCCAATGCCCTGTCTGTACTGAGTTCCTCGAGGGGTCAAGGCACTCAGTATTAGTAAAGAAAAAAATAAATAACAATAAATAATAAAAAAAAAAATTAAACCCTTACCCTCCCTCCCTCTGCCTCTTCCATGTACTTACCGATCGCCGCGTTCCCCTGCCGGCGATCGGTCTTCATCTTTGGGGGGACTCTATGGACTAAGCCCAGAGAATCCACTCTGTGCAAAAAAGGACCCCCAGGGGCCATGTGACCGCTCTAAAGTGCACAGTACTGCCAGCAGGGGGACTGCTTGAACTGACAGAATAAAATTAAATTAATTAATACAGTATTTATATATATATATATATATATATATATATATATATATATATATATAATGTATTAATTAATTTTATATATCGTTAATAAAATGCTAAACAAAATCTGCACACCCATCAAGCCATAAGACTTGCTTTTCCCACAGAAATCACAAATCTGCAGTGATGTTACTACCACAAAGGATTCAGGGAGGGTATATGCAAATTAGCTTAACAAAGAATCACATTTTTGCCTCATTCCATTTTAAACATGGATTCATTTTAGTAACATCACTGCAGATTTGTGATTTTTATGGGAAAAGCACACCTATACATGGGTGGTATCACTGTACCTAGGAGATGTTGCTGAACACATATTGGGGTGTTCTTTGTCAGAAACCCATAACAGGAACTGAGAATCCATACCTAAAGTACAATGTGAGAGAAAAATAACACAAATAAATGACTACCCAAAAGTTTGACAAAGACTGGTGGTAGAATTAATGCATGGAAAGTGTTAAAATACCACCATTTCAAATACCCGTAGGTGTCTACTTTTCAAAAATGTATGGATTGATGGGGGTAAATTACATTGGCTGGCTTCAAAAATGTCCCAAGTAGGACATGGGTGCATGATGACCAGCTGAGAAAATTCCAAGTTTGAAAACTGGAATGCGCACCCTCCAAAATAAGGTATTTTAGTCCCCAGAGAACCCAACACACCTATACATGGAGGGTATCTCTGTACTCAGGAGATGTTGCTGAACACATATTGGGGTGTTCTTTGGCAGTAACCCTTAATGTTCTCTGTACATATATTCTTAAATTGCTATGTGTGTTTTAAAAAATCACCAATTTTTTTTTTTTATTTAGCATAGATTGGTGCTAAAATGGTTATATAAAAAGAGCACGAAAAGAGTCAAAATACCCCAAGTTTAATACCTTAGGTTGTCTTCTTTTAAAAAAACTATAAACATGTGAAGGGTTAATCAGGGATTCCTGACAGATATCAGTGTTACAATGCAAAGTGCTACTTGTACTTATAGCCCTATAACTTTCCAAAAAAAGCTAAGAATATTAGGTATTTCTAAACTCAGGACAAAATTTAGAAACTATTTAGCATGGGTGTTTTTTGGAAGTCGTAGATGTGTTTTTTTAAATTTATTCATCATATTTTGTAAATTGTTTAAAGTGAATTATATGATATGATGAAAATAATGGTATCTTTTGAAAGACCATTTAATGGCGCGAATAACCGTATATAATATGTGTGGGTACAGTAAATGAGTAAGAGGAAAATTACAGCTAAACACCAACACCGTAGAAATGTAAAAAGAGCCCTGATCCTTAGCGGTAAGAAAATTTAAAAATGGTCTGGTCAATAAGGGGTTAAGCAAATTGGAAATGCATCTTACAACCCCCTAGCTTGGATCCATATGCTGAGAATGTCAGATGCTGTATGATTTATTGTGGGGCAGCAGGGAGTGGTAGAGTATACTTCTGCTATATCCATTCCCAGCAGATGCATTACAAGAGGAGGAATGCAGAGGCAAGTAAGGTTTAAGCTTGGCTGGTAACACAGAATGGTTGACCCTAATTACAAGGATTTATATTTAAAGGATGAATATTATCACAGAAACATACTCTCTATTTTAATGTATTTTTTAAATATTTTATCAGGCTGAGAAATAAAGACACAAAATATGGAAGCATTGACATATCATCAAATAGGAGACAGATAATAATGAAAAATACGTTCCTTTTTAAATATTTATTAGTAACAGCCAGACAGCATAAATAGGACGTTAAAGTGAAAGACAAAATGAAGAGTAGATTATGTGCAACTCAGGACAAAGGTTTATCAAAGCAACAAATAAGAAGTTTAGCAAAGTAAATGGAAATGGCTTCCATGTTCATTTCAGTAAGTACTGGGATGGGGGATAGAAAAATAAATTAATTAGAGCATAAACATATAAAGCTGTGGGATTTCTGGGTACTGATCAATAAGGGCAGATTTCAGAAGTGAAATAAAAAGTTGTATTTTTATTGTGATAAATCCAAAGCATAGCACAAGAGTTCACGTATAATTGCAGTGCATAGGATGGAAGTACCACATCCCCCACAAACACTGCAATTATGTGTAAACAATTATATCTTTGGATTTATCAATATAAAGACACACATTTTTTGTCGATATGGACTAGGCAACACTGCAGCTTTATATAGATTTTAGTATTTTAGTAGGTGTGAATCCACCATCCATTTTTCAGGTCCCTGTGCAATTGTTCCAGTAACAGTCTGAGTATACACATTAGATAGATAGATAGATAGATAGATAGAATAAATTAAATGAAACTTTGTGGTTACTCATGTTCCACCTCCAGTCTGCCTGCAGTCTTCTTTAATTTGCTCTGCTTGCAGACGCTTCCCCGAGTAAGGAAAATGTCATCTGCATGGCAGCATATGAATGGAGTGACATTCCTATACTCCCTAGCCAAAGCAAGCTGCCTTGGCTAGGAAGTTAGTGATCATGTACTGTGGTTGCAAGGACCACCTATGGGAGATCTTTTCTGCACCCACTTGTCAGTCAATTCTTTGGCATAGAGTCTGTGCACAAGATTTGAGTAACAGGTGAGGGAAAGATCTATTTCTATAAAGCTTTTTTTGCAATCTTTGCTAGCACAATGTTAAGATGAAATGTTATGCTCTTTAAAAAGAGCATAAGTTCAAGGTACTAGACTTACGCATTCGTTTTTGGATGAACATGTTTTCACTCAGATTTTGTCTATTCAGCTCTTCGTCAGAAAGATGAATGAACTAATAGAAATTAAAATGAATGAAATGAAGACCAAATTGCTTGTTAAACAAAATTTTATCACTCAATTCGTTCTTAATTTTTTCATTTTAGTTTATTACTACTGGCTTGCGGCTCCGTTCTTAATATTAACATATTTAAAAATAGAAGCAGCAGGGAGCACAAGCAATCAGAGTTCTCTGACAGGTAAATCTTGAGACAACCAATCAGAGCGCTCAAAGTCAAATTGTATGGTGTTGCAAGGATGTATAATGCTTTCCCTGTCCTGCAAGCCACAATCTGCATGGAGCCCTCGCCGGGTTATTATGGATTATTTTTCCTCAGCAGGATTTTTTTCGGTGTGTCTTATTTAATGTAATCAGGTCCTTTTTTATTTTGATAGCTCAACGCAAGTTTATGGATTTTTATTTGGCATTTTTGGGGGCTGAAAAAAGAAGATTGAAAAAAAAAAGACGAGGGAGGTATTTTTTTTATTTGAGGTGGTGACTAGGGATCCCCAAGTCACCGGGGGGGGGGGGGGGGGCCAATAGGGGCCTCATCTGCTGCCAATGGATGAGGGATGGGGTAGACAATAGGTCCCCCATTATCATTTAGGGACACCACCTGCTACCAATGGGTGGGGGGTAGCGCAACAGTATGACCACCTGTTCAATTTATTTGGGGGCTAGAGGGTAATTCTGTCCCTTGTTTAGTTTAATAGTCCTCACTGGTGGGCACCTATGGGGGCCGGAAGGGGGCATTGCCCAGTTTCTAGCCTTTTTAACACTGGCTGATCTCTGTTTAGTAGAAATGTCGCTGATCGCAGCACAGCGGGTAGGGTCAGGAGGATGAATTACCCACCACGTACCCTGAATGTAGTAGATGAGTGGTGCGAGGACGGTTCACTGTCAGAAGAAGGTGAATGGCAAGACCTACCTCAGACTTTCTCGAGATACGTAATACTCAGTGAAGACGACAGAGGCAGGGAAGACCAGGGTGGCCGAAGATGGAGTGTTCCTGGATGAATAAGGGGTGCCACTCTTCGATCCCCGCACTATTAGACACCCACGATCATTAGAGTGGAGCCTCCCCGACCACCTGGCACGATTTGTTCACTGCGTAAACCTTTGGAGAAGGAGGATTGCGCACGCCTCAATGCCGAATGTCCTAGACCACTACTACTACAAAGTGGCCGTTACCCTCAAATTCAACACCACAGTTGTGGTCTTTATGTCCTGCTCTGGATGGGATCCACACAAGGGCATTGAGAAAGGCCTGAAAGCAGAACAAGATAAAGTACTTGACTTGCTAGGAACTATTGCAAAGATACTCTACTTTGCGGATTTGGTGCTCTCCCAAGGCACTCAACTCGACCTTAAACACCATCCGCGAATAGGCTCAAAGCTCAATATGTCTCCTCGGCAATGCCAATGCGGTGCTATCCACCGAACTATACAAATCTGCCCTGATTCGCATTGATAACAAGCTATTGGATCTAGGATCGAAGGAATTCAGCCCAGAAGTAAAAGGCCTGCTCTTTGGTGAATCATTCATATCTGAACTTAAGAGGCACGTAAACTTATTTACCACCTTGAATATAGCACAAACTTCTCTGAAGCAGGTCTTCCGTGCCCTACCTGGAAGAGGGTTTTTTGGGAGGGCTGGTCGGCAATGGAGCCGATCCACTAGCCGCTTCTGGTCGACAGGCTCCAGATCGTACCCTCCGTCATCACATTTCTTCCCAACCACCACGCAGAGGACCTCCTCCCACAGAAGTGAGGATAGAGCCAGAGGCTCCAGAGGACATGAACATGGTCGCTTCTCTACAGGTGAGTTCAACTACCTGCCTACCCTTTTTCCCTGTCTCTTTTCTTACAGAATTGGGAGATGATCACCAAAGATGCCTTGATACTCCAGATGGTACAGGGTTACGTCATAGAGTTTTACTCGCAACCCATTCAGGCCTCTCCTCCACCTCCAATACACATGTCAGTGGAACATGACCTCCTGGTAGACGAAGAAATCCGCACCTTCTTCAGAAAGGGCACATTGCAATACGCACCAGACCAGAGGGTGGTGGTTTATTCAGCAATATCTTCCTGGTCAAGAATAAAACAGGCGATTACCGGCCAGTTATCAATCTAAGACACCTGAATTATTATGTAGTGTACAGACATTTAAAGATGGAAGGAATTCATCTTCTACAAGACTTGCTGATTTTCTGCGAATCCGCATCCAGGCTACGATTGGAGCTGAAATTTGTCATTCACTTCCTGGAATCTTTGTTTTTTTTGGTGAACAGATAGAAGTCATCTCTCTCTCCTTCCCAGTCGGTTCAGTTCCTCGGTTTCAAAATCAACTAGATGAACTGCGTACTACGCCTTCCTACGGCAAAGATAACTTCTATACGGTAAGAAATCAGACGTATCCTCCGGATGGATATGATTCCCCTCAGGATGCTCACTCAGATTGTTGGACTCCTATCCTCCTCCAGCAATACAATAACTATCTCTACAAGGAGATAGAGAGTGTTACTTCACAGTGCCCAAAGAGTAGAAGCTGCTCAACACTCAAAGTGGAATACCCACAATAAAAAACAAATATACAGAAAACGAGGTATAACAATGATACCAAACAAGTAGAGCGCTATAAGCAATGGAGGGATTCACTCACCCCTTTAGTACAATGACAATCTTGAATATTAAAACTTGGATGTAAAAGAAAGCAGGAAAAAAACAAGAAATATAGTGCAGATGGTTCTCAAAAATAGACAATTGATGATAATAAATGACTGACACCACTCACATGGACAGGAGTCTATGCAGTATTGGCTCTGTAAATAGATCCTGTATGCTCTTTGGGCAGCAAACACACCTCTTTATCCCAGGCAGTATCACTCCAGGAATATATAACGAGAAAGAGAACAAAAAAACGGCTGTGTAGAATAGCACATACTATATTAATATAAAAGATGGAAATAGTTACGCTCACCTTCACCAGAGCCCTGAAATCCTGGCTCTGAGGTTGATAGACAGTGTGCTTTTTAAGGGGGGATAGCACTCTCCCCAATGGAGTTCCTGATGGCTAGAAAGGACTTTGGACTGTGGTCACCTCCAAGGGGGCCTTTGAAGCTTGGGCTTGGGCGGGTGCTTAACCTCAAATGTTTATACAAGTTTGGAATCCAGACAAGATTCCCTATCCTCCTCCATCCAAGCGATATTTCCAGGACCACTACACTACAGGGCCATGCAACGTCTGAAGGCGAGATGCCTATGCTCCGGACACTCGTCCGACCATTGGATCACACCCTCCGTAGACGTTCGGACAGAACTCTGCTGGTGGCTACATCACATGCAATCCTGGAATGGCAAAGCAATCTTTGGCTCATCCCTGGATTTCATCGTGGAGTCGGACGCCAGCCTCAGGGGTTGGGGTGCCCACTATGTGGACTCTTCCATGGGTCCTTGGCAGGGTGAAGAGACCGCCCTCCACATCAGCTGCCTGGAATTGATTATGGGGTTCTTTGCCATCTGCAACCTTGCCAAGGACATGTCGAACTGCTGTATTCTGCTCCGCATGGACAATATCTCGGCAGTGCAATACATCAACCGCCTGGGCTGGACCAAATCCCAGGCTCTCACAGAGGCCATGAAGGACATATACAAGTTTTGTCTATCTCGCAACATCACGCTTCGGGCAGAATACCTGCCAGGAATTACCGATCTGATGGCGGATTGGTTCTCATGCCATTAGCGAGACAACAGTGATTGGAAATTCAGCGTCTCGGTATTTCAGGAATTGAAGCATTGGAAGAACCCATTACTTCTAGATCTATTTGCTTCCCGGACCAACCACCAACTTCCGAACTACTACAGCTGGCTCCCAGATCCGAATTGCGAAGTGGAGGATGCATTCCAAGAAAATGTGGCCGAGTCATGGGGCATATGCATTTCCCCCGTTCCCCATGGTAGTGAGAGTGCTCCGTCACGCACGCACCCACAGGGTATCTCTACTTCTCATAGCTCCACTTTGGCAGAGTCAGGCATGGTTTACGGACTTATTAGAGATGTCCCACGACGCACCACGTTTCCTACCAACGTTCCCTCTACACCCTGTTCAAAATTATTATGCAAATTCTATTTAAGTGTCACAAAGATTAAATATTTAGTTTTTCAGTTGAACTCATGGATGGCATTTTGTCTCGGGGCTCTTTTGATCACTGAAAACAATTTCGGACACCTGTGATAATTAGATTGCCAGGTGAGCCCAATTTAAAGAAAAACTACTAAAGGAGGGTGTTCCACATTATTAAGCAGAGCACCATTTTCATGCAATATGGGGAAGAAAAAGGATCTCTCTGCTGCCGAAAAGAGGGAAATAGTTCAATGCCTTGGACGAGGTATGAAAACATTAGATATTTCACGAAAACTTAAGCGTGATCATCGCACTATTAAGAGATTTGTGGCTGATTCAGAGCACAGATGGGTTCATGCAGATAAAGGCACATTGAGGAAGATTTCTGCCATGCATCGGATCAAGAGAGCAGCTGCTAAAATACCATTGCATAGCAGCAAACAGATATTTGAAGCTACTGGTGCCTCTGGAGTCCTCCAGAGTCTTGCAACTGTGCAAAAATCCTTCTATTCGGCCACCACTAACCAATGCTCACAAACAGAAATGGCTGCATTGGGCAGAAAAATACATGAAGACTAATTTTTTAAACAGTCCTGTTCACTGATGAGTGCCGTGCAACCCTGGATGGTCCAGATGGATGGAGTAGTGGATGGTTTGTGGACGGCCACCCTGTTCCAACAAGGCTGCAACATCAGCATGTTGATGGTGGAGTCATGATTTGGGCCGTAATCATGGGAAGAGAGCTGGTCGGCCCCTTTAGGGTCCCTGAAGGTGTAAAGATGACCTCTGCAAAGTATGTGGAGTTTCTGACTGACCACTTTCTTCCCTGGTACAGAAGGAAGAACTATGCTTTCCGTAATAAAATCATCTTCATGCATGACAATGCACCATCTCATGCTGCAAAGAATACCTCTGCATCAATGGCTGCTTTAGGGATAAAAGGAGAGAAATTCATGGTGTGGTCTCCATTCTCCCCTGACCTCAATCCTATTGAGAACCTTTTGAGCATCCTCAAGCAAAAGATCTATGAGGGTGGGAGGCAGTTTACATCCAAACAGCAGCTCTGGCAGGCTATTCTGACATCTTGTAAACAAATTCGAGCAGAAACTGTCCAAAACCTCACAAGTTCAATGGATGCAAGACTTGTGAAGCTGCTATCAAATAAGGGGTCCTATGTTAAAATGTAACGCGACCTGTTAAAATGTTTAAAAAGTTAAAATGTTATAAGTTTGATTGAAATTGCTTTTGATTTCAGTAAATATGCTGCAAAGACAACAAATGACAATTTTCAGTTCTTTACAACCTATAAAGTGTTTTGAAACTTACTGTGTGTAATAATTTGGAACAGAGCATTGTAAGTTTGTTATGTTTAAAAAAATACTGTTATCATTAGGAGGTTTGTTCAATAAGATTTGAATTGTACTCTTAAAAGTTGATAACATGAGAATTATGCTGACTGCTATTTACATCAATTATTTAGGTAAATGAGAAAAATATGATTTGCATAATAATTTGGAACAGGGTGTACTTCTGGCGGGACCACAGGGAGAACCTCACCCCCTCATGCTAGATCAGAAACTGAACCTAGTGGCCTGGACAATTTCAGGAGATTCTGGTCAGTCCACGGCCTATCTTCTATGGGATTCATGGGCTCCTGGCACCAGGAAATGCTATATTTCCGCATGGTCTGCCTAGAGTAGTTGGTGTCTAGAGAGGGATTCCGATCCCTTTACTGCTCCTGTCCCATTAATCCTCAACTACCTCTCACATCTGTTTTCGTTAGGTCGGTCATACCGATTCCTCAATGTGGTTAGATCGGCCATTTCAGCAGCACACGTCCCTGTACAGGGCATTCTGGTGGGTCAGGATCCATTGGTTTGTCGGTTACTACGGGGTGGTAAACTGTTGAGACTTCCAGCACCGAAAAATTCACACCTGTGACATGTGGATGTGGTGCTACGCTTCCTTAGAGATTGGCCGAATAACTCGTACCTCTCGCTGAAACAACTTTCGGCCAAACTTACCCTATAGCTATGTCTCGTCTCGTTTTGTCGTGTGGAGGACGTCAGGGCGTTCGATGTCGACGGTTTCTCGTTCACTCTAGAAGGGGTTACCTTCACGATATCGCGTCGTACTAAGTCAGACTCCGCTTCGTTTTTTTACCCGTCCTTTCTAGCGGACCCCAGACTATGTGTGGTTAATACATTATCGCAATATACAGAAATCTCAGCTCCTCTTCTAACCTCTTCGGCGGGTCAGCTTTTGATTTCATACGGAAATCCTCATGGACCAGTGTCTACTACAACACTGGCCACATGGGTCCGCTGGATTTTATCATTAGCCGTCATTGAACCATGCTTTGGGGCCCACTCGGTTACGGGTGTGGCCGCTTCACAAGCTTTCTCGCCATTATGCATTGCCGACATTATGCGTTGTGCAGATTGGACGCGCAAGAGTACATTCAGGACGTTTTCTTTTCGTCAGACTTCTCATGCCTACTTTGCTTTGATTAATTCTTAGCGTTAAAAATGCAAATATAGAGCCTATAGAGCCTGTCATGTGGTAAAATTGTAATTATTCTAATGTAGTGTACTTATAATCTTATTTTTAGTAATGACAGGATGCAAATATTTCCCACCATACTTTTCCTTTCCAAATTGTAGGTATGACAATGTAGTGTTCATTATGTTTTCTCTGGTTAAACTTTATAAGATTGTTATGTATCTAATTTATATAGAACTAACGACTAAATGACTCCGTTTTTCTTTCTATCATGACATGCATAATAAGATGTTTCAATGATCTTGGTGTTCATTATATGCGGGCAACTTCCAATTGCCAATTCAGATACCTTTCACTTTTTTCTTTTTCTTTTAGTGTGATTGGTTTTCTTCAAGGGACAGACTCCCCTTTCCATTTTTCTGCATGAAGTTCCTACCTGGAGTTGGGATAACACTGTTTGATTGAACTTTTTGGACTTATGTTACTTGTCACGTTTTTTCTGTGTTTGCTACCTGTTTAATATTCGCTACAAAGAAAGAGGAAGTGATGAGACTGTCAGGGCCTTTTATGTATCATCTGACTTTTTTCTGATTGGTTGTTCTGTTTCTGTGCTGCTGGAGATTTTCAGTAAGAGAGTTATGCAAATATTCGTCTCCTTTCATTACTAAAATTAAGATTATAGGTACACTACGTTAGCATAATCTACAATTGTGTATTTGAGTAATGCTGATATGTGTGAAACCCAGAGAATATTTTGTGTAGTGCCAGTGAGTATAAAATACAGGAGGTTATATTCAGGGCCGGCCTTAGGCCATTAGGCACCCTGTGCGTAAAATCTTCAGAGCCCCCCCCCCCATTCATGTATAGTGTGTGTGTTTAGGAGTGTAGTGACTGTATAGGGTATTTATTAAATGAATAATGATTTAAAAACAAATATGCATTCCTCCTTTCCTGTTGTTACCTAGTTTGAAAGGGGCTTGCTGATCTGAATCTGGTCTGCCCCTCCACTGGGTACAGACCATGCGTAACAGTTTTGCAAGCTCAGGGACTTGCAGTGTCCTGTGGTAATCTGTGGCAGTGCTCTGATTATCCTGAGCTAGGAAGACAACTGCTTATGGTCAACAGAAGTGCAGGCCAGAAGTGCCAAGCTGCCTCCCTTACATTACAGAAGAGCAGACTAAGTACATCACATTATACTGTGAGTGGTTTTGCTATAGCTCTGGATTTTACTTATTTACCTTGACATCTCTGGAATAAAAACTTGTAGTAATGTGCTACTTCTCCATTTATCAAAGAGCTCCACAACAATAAAACTCCCAGTAATGTGGAACTCTGTGACAAGATCATACACTACACAACAATACAACTCTAAGTAATGTGTCTATTAGTGTATCAATGAGCTCCCTAACTATAAAACATAGAGTAATGTGCATTTTATATACCAGAGCTCCACTGTAATACATCTCACTATAGTATAATGTAATGTTGTCTGTGTATATGATAGGTGTCATGACTGTGTGTGATATGTATGCTTAATGTTGGCTGTGTGTGATATATGTAATGGGTGTATTAACTGTGTGTGATATGTGTGTAATGGTTGTATGTGATATTTGTGCTGGGTTTATTGGCTGTGTGTGATGGGTATTTAATTCAGATAAAAATATGCATTTAGGCCTATGTGTGAATGCAGGTGTATTTTTTTGCAGAGTTATGTGCACACAGTCCCACATTCTGATGCAAACAGTTCTACATATACACTGTCAAATCCACCACATGCACACAGTCACAGGCACTCACACATAATTACAGGCACACACAAACTGACAGCCCCCACACACAGCCACACATACAGTCTTACACACACATACTTTCATGCAGACAGTCGCACACACACATACACACATGCAGACAGCCACACACACAGACAGCCACACACATACACACAGGCAGACAGCCACACACACACACACACACATGCATGCAATCACACACAGACAGCCACAAACATTTACACAGGAAGACAGGCAGACAGTCACACGCAGGCAGACAGCCACAATAACACACACAGGCAGATAGTCACACACAGGCAGACAGTCACATGCACACACACACAAACACACACACACACAAACACACACAGTCACACACACACAGGCAGACAACCATACACACAGACACACACACACAGGCAGACAGTCACATATACACACACAGGCAAACAGTCAAACACAGACAGTGGTGTATTTAGGATTTGTGCTGCCCTAGGCAGGACGGTGCTCGGGCACCCCCCCCCCCCCTAATTTAAATTTCCCCCACCCCTTCCTGTCAAAGCCACTCTTTGACTGACAGACGCTCACTCACTGACAGACGCACACTCACTGACAGACACACACTCTCATATACACTGACAAACAATGACATACTATTACTTGGACACACACACACATTCACTCACAGACACACATATAGACACTTACAGATGCACACAAACTTACAGACACACACATATTCACACACACACACACACACACACACACACACACACATTCACTTAGACACACACACATTCACTTAGACATACACAATCACAGACACACACACAGACATTTCCACCAACACTCACAAACTAATATTTTAAATTTGTTATTTTAAATCCACCCAGCCTCCATGGGAGAGCTGGAGTGAATTGCTTACCTGCAGTACAGTAGGGCTGCTGGTCATGCAGGCAGGGGTCGACAGTCTGAGTAGGCGGCGCTTAGTGATGCTTCATTAAGTGGCACGGAAGGAGCTGAGCAGGTAAGTATGCTCCTTCGCTGCACGCTGCCCACCGTCAGCCTTGGGGGGGCTCAAAAGTCGCCAGCCGGCCAGCTCTTGAGCCTCCCAGGACAAGAGGCAAACAAGGGATCTACCTGGGCGTTTGGGTGTGGCTTTTTTTTGCTGCCCCCTGTAAAGTGCCGCCCAAAGCAGATGCCTTGTTTGCCTCTAGATAGACACGTCCCTGCACACAGATATACAGACACACACAGGCAGACAATCACACATAGTTACCTCTGTTGATTATGGAGGAGTGGAGGCAGTGCAGCTCCTGGAGGCTGGTTGTGGGGAAGCAGGGACTCCTTCCTGTTTCCCCTGCAGCAGTAACTTGCCAATTTTAGCTCAGCCCCGCTGCACAGTAAGCTCCGCCAATGCTGCACGGTAATCCCAGCTTTCTGAGATCTGTGGTGAGTTCATGCATCTGCACTTTAATGATTGCCTGCAGTTTGTCAGAGAGCTCTGACATCAGGGCTCTCATCCCTGCAACTGTGAGGGGACCTTCCTCTGAGGCTGAGCTTGGTGAGGGTGGAGGGGAGGGTGAAACCTCGCCGGAGCGCTGTCCGCCGCCATCTTGGGCCTGGTCTACCCTGTGTTTTCCCGTCGGAGCTCGTGCGAGGAAGAAGGAGGCTTTCTCCGTTCTGGGGGTCTTCCACTTGCTTCTATGTGCCATGGTGGGGGTGAGTAATCGGTTTGCTGCTATTGGGTGGCTAGTGGTGCCGGTTAATTGTGCCCCTAAAGACCCGGGCTGCGGGAGCTTCACATTAATGCGTCCGTTCCCGTCGCGCTCCAAGCCACGCCCCCCCCGGTTTATTGTTTTTTATACAGTTTTCCCCACAAGGTTACCACCCAGGTGGACCTTGTGGAGCACAGGACACAAAGTCACAAAGCCAATCAGAACAGTATTGTACAGTTAGACACTCCCAGATAATGTACACAAACCTTCCCCTCTGCCTGTGATACAATTAACAAAGACAATGGAGTAATTCAATTAACTCTAAGCAGTAAAAACATACCTTTTACAAACCCCAAAAAGTACCCCAAAATACAACATATCCCCCCCAAAAAAAGTCACATCCCCTGATAGCCCCGATCTGGGTGAACAACATATCCAAAAATTACCCAGATCGGTTCAGGAATTTCCTGGAAGTCTTATTTTTTCCCTTACCATGCACATGGTCCCATGCCCAAAACAGTTCCATACACTCGACAACAAAACACTGCTGGACAATTTAAGTTCGCCGCTGCCACATGTTTGAATCTGTTCCAGTTAAAAGTCCAAGAGGTATTGTGCCAAGTCCCAATATACACAAATAGTGTTTTTAAACAGCAATACACCCCAGGGGCCATAGTCACAGGGCAAGAGGCTGGCAAGCAGGCCTCTCCAAAACCGTGGTGAGGTTGCTTTCGCCACGCCATGTTACCCCTATTTCTCTCCACAACCCACCTTTTGTGTGTCTGTATCCTCCTGGCTGCATTCAATCAGCTCTCTGTCTCACAGGTGCTGCTCCTCTTGTAGATGAGTTAAGGCCACTCTGCATGTGTGTAATGAGAGCAGAGGATGTGATATCACATCCTTTTCCCTCCTCTCATTGCACACATAGTGCCTGTACTGCACCGCGCAGGGAGACTGAAGATACCTGAGAGGGTAGAACAAGCATGCTGCCCCACACAGGCAAGGCCCACAACTATTGCTGGAATAAAGCACAATAAATAATGCTGGGCCAGATGGAGATCTGACACCCTTTCAATTCATCCGGGCCCCGGACTGCCACGGACCCTCGGTCAATGTTCCATACTATCTTTCTTCTGTATATTATACAAACTGATGAATTGGGGGTTTAGATTAGACAGGTGTACCGCATTGGCCAAAAGGAGATAAAGCCTGTGGTGGTCCATCGTGTATGGTATTTCCCTCTATACATTACACAAACTACCATTTTGGTAGCTAATGCAGGACAGGAGTTAGATGCACAATGTACAGATATCACTGGATTAGGCACATGTATTTTATAAATGTATTATTTTAAATATATGTTTGCTTACATTTGCAGTGATCTAACTATTACCAGGTAGGAATACCCCTCTTGTAGGTTATCCCATTTCTCTTGCATATTGAAACCCCATCACTTAAATCTGAAGTGTACGTAATGAGCATAATAAAATATACTACTAGCATTTGAAGTGAATTAACAACTGTGAATGATTTGTATGTATTTACCTGTGTGCCTTCGGTTATGCCTTCTCCCTGCAGTGTAAATTCATGTAATAAGTTCCTTTCGCTTATGTATGTTGAGCAATGTATTCGTCTACCGAACCGAGACCACCCTGGGTAGCAATCAGAACTTAGAACGTTGAGGAAGCCGCACTTTATTGCTCATAGGTGGCCGCCATTCGGCATACGAACACGTGGCGAGAACAAAGGATGGCAGCCATCTTAAATCTCACGAACGCGGTCAGCGGGACTTACGCATGATTTGCCTGGAACTGTTTTTGGCATGGCAATTCCACGAACACCCGGTCATCATGGAAGTCCCGGCTGACTACTTTCCACTTCATGAATCAAACCGGCATTCGGGAGGTGGAATCTACCGAACAAGGGGAGCAGTTCTATATAACCAAATACAACGTTCGTATGGTAGTCTTCGTGTAATTAGATGCGAACGGAGACCGGCTCTTGCTACTGATTTCATGGAACTGTAAAGCGGATACCACCAAATGGCGAGCCGGTCAAACTTCCACACAATGCGACACGGAAACTACCAAACGGAATTTCGTGAGATTTGGATATGTGACTCCCAGTATCATCAGCTACCCATGGATGTAAATATTATAACTGTATGTATTATGGAAAGTACTTTTCTGAAAATGCTGTAAATTGTAATATTTCTGGCCAGCAGATAATTGAGTTTAGTATGTCGCTGAAACTCAGTTATCTAGCCTGGCCCAGAGGAGGAGTCTGTTACTGTTTAAATTGAATGCCTGTTGCTTCCAGTAAATCAGTCTTGTTCCAGCATTAAGCCTTGGCTCATGTGTGGATTATTTAGTGTTACCAGAGATATTCATTCCTGTGGATTATTGGGAATATTCTTTTATGGGGAAAAAGGGAATACTGGACGATGATATAAACTACTACCGTCAAAACAACCTTTACATTACTGGCTCAGTATGCAACCTATAGGCAATATTGTAAGCAGGGACGTTTTAGCTGTGAGGCAAACAAGGCATTTGCCTTGGGCGGCATTTTCCAGGGGGCGGCAAAAAACGCCGCCCCCAAATGCCCTAGGGCAGCACAAAACCAGGATACACCACTGATTGTAAGTCAAAAAGTTTTTAAGATTAGATTTTAAGGCAAGTCACCACAAAAACTGATTGTCTAACAGAAAAGTACTTTTCTGTGATTTGCCCCACAATTTCAACATTAAAGTAGCACTGTCATTTTTAAATATCCTAATATAATCTCTATGTTGTAACATATACAACATTCTGAGCCATCTTTATGCATCTGTGTTCATATTGTAGTGTATTTGCCCCTGTACTCACTATTTTGGATATAATAAGAAAGAGAGCATGGCTTTAAAGAGCAACGGGCAGTTGACAAAATAGAGCATTTGGTCAGATAACTGACATTTTATCCTTTTAATAAAACTTTAAAGAAAAAAAAAAAACAGCCATGATTCTGAAAATCATGTATTAATTTTTTTTAATTATCACATGTTTTCTGGGAATAGTCAATAAAATAGACCAATATATAAAGCAGAATAAATATTGTTCAGAAAATAAGCAGGTGGAAAGGAGAGGCTTGTGAGATTTGTTTTTCTGAAAATCAATAAAATGCTGTGCTTGTGTCTAGCCATGTATGATAACAGGTGGCCAATACCAACTATCAGCAGAGGAAAGTGACCTCAAAAGACTTTTTGCTACCAAAGATAGAATTTCACAAAAAAAGAAATGATGTTGAAATAAGTTTTCAGTTTCAATGTACTTATGTGTTGTGATTTATACTGTGTGTTTATATACATACATACACACATATGTATACATAACAGGGGACCCCGCACTCAACATCTTTCAGGATATTTGTCCTGGTGCTGCACTTATACCTTTGTGCAATGCTGCTGTAATAAAAAGTTTGTTTTCTGTAATAAATACAATTGTTGTTTTCTGCTACAAGTCATTTGAATGCTCTCCTTCTATACAAATATTTACATATACACACGCACACACACACACACACACATATTATATTTTGTAGAATACAATTTTCCACACACAGTTCTTCCCTATACAATGTTTTTTGTCCATCCAGTGAAAATAGCCAAATTCACCTTTTTTTGGCAGAATGTGAATTCTCATATTTACTAAAGCAAATTCGTGTAGGAATTCAGTCAAACGACTCGGGGCCCTGGCGGCCATCCCCCCTCCCCCTCCCAGGGGACGGGGGGGCGACGGGCCGCGACGGTCCCGACACCAGTGCAACTAGTGCACACAGATAAATGTATGACTCCTATACCACTATTAGAACACACGACAGCACCCAGCAACAAGACTAGACCCAAGGAGACCCGGTCCCCACGCCAACCTAAGATTCCCGAGCCGTTGGACCCACTAGCGAAACACCCCGACAGACCAATCACCGTGCCGGGGTGTGGCACAACACACACCCCATGTATATAGTTATAGTTTCAGGGTGACCCACAGGTTTGGCCCTCTCCTTTTGGCAGCGCATACACCCACTTCCTCTTTCCGGACCCCAAGCTCCCTGGAGAGGACACCAGACTGGAGACGCCCTGACTTACAACAGTTACCTCCAAAGTTATATTTACTCAGGTTCTATGTTAAAGTGAAACTGCCCGCAAGAAATTGCACAATGTTTGCCGCCCGCTCCCAGAAAGACGACCACTTCCCCCCCATACACGACTTGATAAGTGCCGCCGGTCTCCGACCATACAGGCCTGAGAGACCCCCGGCAACTCAGTCTACCCTCGCTGGCAATAGAAGTAAGCCCAGCACACTAACACCCTAACCCACCTCACCCGACACACCAAGTACCTCTGCTGCCTCCTTGGGACCACCCGGACCCCGGTGCTCCCCCTACAGCTCCCCGTACCCCCCCCCCAGGACACACCGCAGCAAGCGTTTACCCTACCTCAGGCCATGCCGCTCAAACTGCACTGTATTTCCATCAACGCGAAGGGCCTTAACAACCCCAAAAAACGTCACTCCCTACTACGATGGGCCCACAGCCAAAAAGCAGACATTCTTATGATTCAAGAAACCCACTTTACCCCCCACAAACACTCCCCACTCAAGAACAAATACTACAACCGCAGCTTCCTCGCCAACTCGCCGGACGCCAAAACCAAAGGGGTGGCCATCATACTCAAATCATCCTGCCCACTGACTGATGTCCAAGCCATCCCAGACAAACAAGGGAGATTCCTAACACTCACGGGCAAAATAGGCCCTTCCACCTACTCCATCACATCATTATACGCCCCCACTACCCCGGACTCACTATTTTGGCAAACATTCTCGGCCCACCTAGCAGCACTCAACACAACATTCACCATCATAGGCGGCGACTGCAACGCCACTCACCATTCAGTCTTGGACCGCACCACCAAATCCCAGGATGACTCAAGACCATCACACAACGACGCCCTTTTCTCCCAATTCTTTAGCACTCATAACCTACTGGACATCTGGAGAGCCCAACACCCCTCAACCCTTGACTACACATTCTATTCCCACCCTCATAACACATACTCCCACATCGACTACTTCCTCATTTCCCCAAACATCACGACAAGAATCACACACTCTTCCATTGGCCACATAACTTGGTCGGACCATGTCCCTAACCCTCTCAATCCCCAACATGACACGCCCATGGACGTGGAAACTCAACTCACAACTCCTACACGACAAACAAACGACCATGTCCCTTGCCAATGACATCAAAGAATATTTCACCCTAAACGACCCATCCGTATCCTCCCCAATCACTGTATGGGCTGCACACAAACCAGTAATCCGAGGTAAACTGATAGCCATAGCAACAGCACGCAAAAAACAACACAACAAACAGCTGCTAGAAACCATTGCCGAAATAGGCCGCCTAGAAACCCTACATAAACTAAACTCAACCCCCTCTCTCCTCGAGCAGCTCACAACAGCTAGGGCCCTACTCAAATGCTTATCACTCTCAGCCACGACAAAAGCACTCACATGGACCAAGCAGAAATATTATGAGAAGGGTAACAAAGCGGACGCAATGCTAGCAAAACGCCTCAAAAACCTAAGCGAAACTAAACGAATCTCCCAAATCCGCACCACGGACGGCACAATAAGCAATGACCCACACACGATAGGGAAAACCTTCCAACAATACTTCACAACCCTCTACAACCATACCCCTGACCCCCGTACTGACCTAACCCAAACCCTAACCGACGCCTTCCTCGGGAAGCTTACCCTTCCCTCCCTCACAGACGCAGCCAGAACGCTAATCTCGGCAGACATCTCCCCAGAAGAACTATTGGCAGCAATCAAAACCTTAAAGCCTAATAAAAGCCCCGGCCCCGACGGCCTAACGGCCATTTCCTACAAATCATTTAGCGACATCCTCACCCCACGGCTCTGCAAAGTCTTTAACGCGATGCTCAAAGGCGACCCACTACCCCCAGATATGACCCAAGCCAACATCACCCTCCTGCCCAAGCCCGGTAAAGCCCATGACGAACCAGGCCATTACCGCCCCATCTCACTCCTAAACATCGACTTAAAACTCCTGACCAAAGTAATGACGACGAGACTTAACCCCCTTTTACCAAAACTCATTAAACCGGATCAGGTAGGCTTTATTCCACAAAGACAAGCACAAGACAACACGAGAAGAACAATAGACCTAATCTGGTACGCTAACCACAAACACCTCCCGACAACAATACTCTCCCTAGACGCCGAGAAGGCATTCGACCGCCTTCTCTGGCCTTACCTCTTTGCAGTGCTTCACAAGTTTGGATTCCCACAAGAACTCACACACTTCCTACAAGCAATGTATCACACACCGGCCGCACAACTCCTGATCCCCAACATTACCCCTCCCTCCTTTCCTATTTTGAACGGCACCCGTCAGGGCTGCCCCCTCTCCCCCCTCTTATTCGCCATATCCCTTGAACCCCTCCTAGAGACCATACGAACCAACCCACACATCACAGGACTCCACATCAGAGACGAAACATTCACCGTTGCCGCATACGCTGACGACATCCTTCTCACACTAACCAACCCCATCCCAACCCTGACTGCCCTCCTATCCACCCTCCAAGACTACTCAGCAATCCCAGGTTACCAATTAAACGCCACAAAATCAGACCTCATGCCGCTCCACCTCACTGACTCCACTATCCACACTCTAAAACATAAATTCCCTTTCCGCATCTGCCCAACGAAAATCACATATCTAGGCGTCCAAGTTACCAGTGACACCACCGCCCTCTACTCAGCCAATTACCCCCCCCCCTTTTCCAGAAAGCATTCTCAGATCTTAAACGCTGGAAACCAATGGCTATCTCCTGGCTCAGGAGAATAGCCTCAATCAAAATGAATCTCCTACCTAAGTTCCTTTACGCCTTCCAGGCATTACCCATCCCTTGTAAAAAAAACGACCTTAAACTCTTGCAAACAGCTGAACGGGAAGAAACGGGAAGAAACCCCGAGTCCGCAGGGCCACCTTATATGTACCTACACCATGTGGAGGACTGGGCCTTCCCAACCTCACACACTATCTACATGCAGCCCACCTGACGCAAATCCAACACTGGCACCTTCCCCCCGCACACAAACGGTGGGTGGACTTAGAACACTCCATTTTTGGCAAAGACCACCCCTCCCAATACATGTGGCTCCCGAAACAGCACAGACCATTACCACCCCCCACATCCCCAATGATCACCTACTCCCTGGACCTCTGGGACCACCTCAGCGACAAATTCGACTTATCCACAGGCCTATCCCCTCTTACCCCAATCCTCCGCAACAAAATGTTCCCGCCCGGTCTCACACCGCAACACTACACCCATTTCGAAGACAGGGACATAGTCAGACTTGGCCACCTTTACCCCAATGGCAAACTCCTGCAATACACGGAAATCCCCGACCCCGAAACCTTAACCACATTTGACTATTTTAGATACCTCCAACTCCGAAGCTTCGCCACAACAGATGCAGTCCGCATAGCAGCCACCTCGACCCTGACTGGGTTCGAAAGAGACACCCTCCGCTCACCAGCTAGGAAGAGCCAAATATCAGCCCTATACACGACACTAACTACACACCACACCCAGGTAGCCCTCCCATACATCACAGCATGGGAGACCGACTTAGGACCCCCCGAAGACCCAACTGAATGCACGGATGTCTGGTCATCCATCAAATCTATCTCAACCTGCATAACCCACAAAGAGCAGGCTTACAAGATGCTCTTCAGATGGTACCTCAACCCTTGCTACTTAAAAGCAATGAAACAAATCCCCACTAACCTCTGCTGGAAACTGTGCGGAGATACCGGCATCTTCCTCCACTGCTGGTGGACATGCCCCAAACTCTCCCCCCTCTGGAAAACAATCACATCACTCCTATCCAGAATACTCACCAAACCAGTGCCTCTAGACCCATGGGCCCTCCTACTCTCTAAACCCTTGGACACCTTCACCCGTAGCGAAAACAAACTCATTGCAAGAGTGGCCCTAGCCACTGAAGTCTGGTCCACACAACACATACCCACCCATCCCCAAATACACACTAAAATAACTGATAGCATTGACATGGACAAGCTTACAGCGCAAATACATGACACCCCAAAATCATTTCACAAAATCTGGGACCCATGGCTAGAAGGACACAGCTCTCTTCCATGGTAACCCGCCATGATCTCATGCAACTACACCTCTACCACTAACGCAACACCTACCAACTAGACCCCCCCACCCATCCTACCCTACCTGGGGCCCTGGCGGGACCCAAGGAGGCAGCACCACTCCCCTCATCCACCAGGCACCCCTCCCACCGCCCATACACCGCCCACCTACCCAACCACACTCCGACTACTGCACCATACCCAACTGCCTGGCTCTGCTGACGCAACCGCAATCAACAAATATTACTACGAAGGCAACCCCCACACCAACGAATCCCCCTATAAACGACCACCACCAGAACCTCTGAAATCACCGTCTCATAAGCTATACCACAACTCGCAACCGTAGAAAGGCCGATTGTATAGCCCGCTACCCAACCGGGGATCTCACGTCCCCACCGAGACCCCCCATTGGGATGCATAGACGGACAACCTGAACAAAGAGGTTGGACTCACGACCCCTAATAAAAATCTCGACCCTCAAGTGACGGTATAGCACATGATATCAAAACCGAAATGTCAGAATTGTCCGCAAATAACATGATGTCGTACCCTGTCATTGTTGTCATTGTTTTTATCATAACTAACCCCGTATTTCTTACTTCTGTACAACTGTTCATATGATATGACGTTTAAAAGTGAAAAATAAAGAATCTTTAAAAAAAAAAAACATCAGGTATGATGTTGTATCAATCAGGTAGTGTAAGGGTTACGCCCGCTTCACAGTGACAGACCAAACTCCCCGTTTAACGCATCGCAAACAACCGCAAACAGTCCATTTGCATAACCGCAAACTCCCCATTTGCACAAGGTTGGATACCAAGCTAGCCATGTCCCGTTCCTTGTCCTCACTGATGTCATTGAAGGTCTCTCTTCCTCCACCCAGGAAGCGGGAGATGGAAAAAGATGCTTGATAAGTCCTCCTTCTTCAAATTTGGGGCACTGCGCGTGCAATCTAATGTGCCACCAGATAGGAGTAGTGTGTTAAGTAGTACTATTCTTATCATTTTATTCCCTGTTACGTCCCCTATCAGGGGACGTGTATATAAGGCATCGATTTTAGTAAGCGGGAGATGGAAAAAGATGCTTGGTCAGTCCTCCTACTTCAAATTTGGGGCACTGCGCATGCAATCTAATGTGCTACCAGATAGGAGTGGTGTGTTAAGTAGTACTATTCCTATCAGTTTAATCCCTGTTATGTCCCCTATCAGGGGACGTGTATATAAGGCATCGATTTTAGGAAGCGGGAGATGGAAAAAGATGCTTGGTCGGTCCTCCTACTTCAATTTTGGGGCACTGCGCGTGCAATCTAATGTGCCATCAGATAGGAGTAGTGTGTTAAGTAGTACTATTCTTATCAGTTTAATCCCTGTTACGTAGCCTATCAGGGGACGTGTATATAAGGCATCGATTTTAGGAAGCGGGAGATGGAAAAAGATGCTTGGTCAGTCCTCCTACTTCAAATTTGGGGCACTGCGCATGCAATCTAATGTGCTACCAGATAGGAGTGGTGTGTTAAGTAGTACTATTCCTATCAGTTTAATCCCTGTTACGTAGCCTATCAGGGGACGTGTATATAAGGCATCGATTTTAGGAAGCGGGAGATGGAAAAAGATGCTTGGTCGGTCCTCCTACTTCAAATTTGGGGCACTGCGCCTGCAATCTAATGTGCCACCAGATAGGAGTGGTGTGTTAAGTAGTCCCCCTCATCGGGCCTTTTTTAGTCGAATGTATCGCCCACTGTCAGTCCCTTCGGGATCCATCCCTCATTCATCTTAATAAAGGTGAGGTAATCTAGACTTTTTTGACCTAGGCAACTTCTCTTCTCAGTGACAATACCTCCTGCTGCACTGAAGGTCCTTTCTGACAGGACACTTGAAGCGGGGCAGGCCAGAAGTTCTATTGCAAATTGGGATAGCTCAGGCCACAGGTCAAACCTACACACCCAGTAGTCAAGGGGTTCATCGCTCCTCAGAGTGTCGATATCTGCAGTTAAGGCGAGGTAGTCTGCTACCTGTCGGTCGAGTCGTTCTCTGAGGGTGGACCCCGAAGGGCTGTAGCGATGCGTAGGACTTAAAAAGCTCCGCATGTTCTCCATCAACAACACGTCTGTAAAGCGTCCTGTCCTTGCCAGCGTGGTCATGGGAGGAGGAGGAATACTTTCACCTCTTCCCCTGTTAGATTCCCGTTGTGCTGTGACATCCAGGGGCGGACTGACCGGTCGGGCACTTCGGACATGGTCCGAGGGCCCGGCCAGGAGGGGGGCCCGCCATCAGGGGGCCCGGCCGCCCCTTTAAATGCTGCAGCCGCCTGAGCGCTCTCTTAAGAGCCTCAGGCGGCTGCAGCTTCTCACCTCCCCTCCCCTGTAGCTGTGCGGTCCGCGGTGCCCGGCCGGAGTGATAGGAAGGTGCTCAGTGTGCACCTTCCTGTCAGTCCAGCCGGGTACAGGAAACAGAAACTCCTGTTTCGCGCGGAACAGGAGTTTCTGTTTCCTGTACCCGGCCGGACTCACAGGAAGGTGCACACTCAGTGTGCACCTTCCTATCACTCCGGCCGGGCACCGCGGACCGCAGAGCCGCCCGGCCACGCTACAGAGGAGGGGGTGGGTAAGGAGAGGGAGGGGAGGGGAGGGGGAATGAACATAGAGGGAGGGGGAGGGGAGAGGGGGAATGAACATAGAGGGAGGGGGAGGGAGGGGATGAACAGAGAGGGAGGGGGAGATGAACAGAGAGGGAGGGGGGGGGGATGAACAGAGAGGGAGGGGGGGATGAACAGAGAGGGGGGGGGATGAGCAGAGGGGGAGGGGGGGAATGAACAGAGAGGGAGGGGGAGGGGGGAGAATGAGCAAAGAGGGAGGGGGGGAATGAACAGAGAGGGAGAGGGAGGGGGGAATGAACAGAGAGGGAGGGGGAGGGGGGAGAATGAACAGAGAGGGAGGGGGGATGAACAGAGAGGGAGGGGGGATGAACAGAGAGGGAGGGGGAGGGGGGAATGAACAGAGAGGGGGGGAATGAACAGGGAGGGGGAGGGGGGGATGAACAGAGAGGGAGGGGGAGGGGGGGATGAACAGAGAGGGAGGGGGAGGGGGGGATGAACAGAGAGGGAGGGGGGGATGAACAGAGAGGGAGGGGGAGGGAGGGGATGAACAGAGAGGGGGGATGAACAGAGAGGGGGGAGGGGGGAATGAACAGAGAGGGAGGGGGAGGGGGGGATGAACAGAGAGGGAGGGAGGGGGGTGAATGAACAGAGAGGGAGGGGAGGGGGGAATGAACAGAGAGGGAGGGGGAGGGGGGAATGAACAGAGAGGGAGGCAGGGGGGTGAATGAACAGAGAGGGAGGGGAGGGGTGGAATGAACAGAGAGGGAGGGGAGGAGGGGGAATGAACAGAGAGGGGGGGAATGAACAGAGAGGGAGGGGGGGAATGAACAGAGAGGGAGGGGGGGAGGAATGAACAGAGGGGGAGGGGGGAAATGAACAGAGGGGGAGGGGGAAATGAACAGGGGGGGAATGAACAGAGAGGGGGGGTAAGAAGAAAGAGGGAGGGGGGTCAGAAGAGAAAGGGGGGGGGTAAGGAGAAAGAGGGAGGGGGGTAAGAAGAAAGAGGGAGGGGGGTAAGAAGAAAGAGGGAGGGGGGGTAAGAAGAAAGAGGGAGGGGGGGGGTAAAAAGAGAAAAGGAGGGGGTAAGAAGAGAAAGAGAGGGGGTAAAAAGAGAAAGGGGGGTAAGAAGAGAAAGGGAGGGGGGTAAGAAGAGAATGGGGGGTAAGAAGAGAGAGGGAGGGGGGGGTAGGAAGAGAGAGGGGGTAAGAAGAGAAGGGGGGGTAAGAAGAGAGAGGGAGGGGGGTAAGAAGAGAAAGGGGGGGTAAGAAGAGAGAGGGAGGGGGTAGGAAGAGAGAGGGGGGTAAGAAGAGAAAGCTAGGGGGGGTAAGAAGAGAAAGGGAGGGGGGTAAGAAGAGGGAGGGAGGGGGGTAGGAAGAGAGAGGGGGTAAGAAGAGAAAGGGGGGGTAAGAAGAGAGAGGGAGGGGGGTAAGAAGAGAAAGGGGGGTAGTCAGAGAGAGGGAGGGGGTAGGAAGAGAGAGGGGGGTAGGAAGAGAGAGGGGGGTAAGAAGAGAGGGGGGTAAGAAGAGAAAGCGAGGGGGGTAAGAAGAGAAAGCGAGGGGGGTAAGAAGAGAAAGGGAGGGGGGGTAAGAAGAGAGAGGGAGGGGGAGTAAGAAGAGAGGGAGGGGGAGTAAGAAGGGGTAAGAAGAGGGGGAGGGGGGAGTAAGAGGGGAGGGGGGAGTAAAAAGAGGAAGGGGGGAGTAAGAGGGGAGGGGGGGAGTAAAAAGAGGAAGGGGGGAGTAAGAAGAGGGGGAGGGGGGTGTAAGAAGGGAGGGGGGAGTAAGAAGGGGGGGGAGGGAAGAGTAAGAAGAGGGGGGAGGGGGGGTAAGAAGAGGGGGAGGGGGAGTAAAACGAGGAAGGGGGAGTAAGAAGAGGGGGAGGGGGGAGTAAAAAGAGGAAGGGGGAGTAAGAAGAGGGGGGAGGAGGTAAGAAGATGGGGGAGGGGGTAAGAAGAGGGGGAAGGGGGGGAAGAAGAGTGGGGAGGGGAATAAGAAGAGGGGGAGAGTAAGAAGGGAGCTACGGGCTAGAGTTCACTCTCAACACTGTGACCACCAGGGATTCCTGGTGGTCGCAGTGGTGAGAGTGAACTCTAGCCCCATAAACACACTGCCCCCACACACCATACACATTCACACACTGCCCCCCATACACCCACACACGCCATACACATTTACACACATTGCCTCACACACACACACATACACAGCCCACCCATACACACACAGCCCCCCATACTAACATTGCCACACACATACACAGCCCCTCATACACACATTGCCCCACACACCCTACACATTCACACACACTGAACCTTTCACACACACTGCACCCCTTACACATTGCACCACTGCTCCTATACCCTACTACAGCCTCATATCCCAGCAGACCCCAGGTAAGTTGTCAAACTGTTCTTAAACGGTTTGACTACTTACTCTGAAAGGGGGGTCCGGCCCTCCTGGCACCATAACGACTACACAGAGCAGTAGTGGTTATTGTGCATGGATTATTTCTTTAAATAATCTACAAGTGCCCCAGTAGCCAACAAGCCAGCCAGCCCACAGGCCGTCCAGCCAGCCAGCCAGCCCACAGGCCGGCCAGCCCACAGGCCACCAGTTAGGCTTACAGCCAGCAAGCCCACAGCCTGCCAACCGCAGCCAGCAAGCCACAGCCAGCAAGCCAACAGCCTGCCAGCCGCAGCCAGCAAGCCAACAGCCTGCCAGCCGCAGCCAGCAAGCCCACAGCCTGCCGGCAGTAGCCAGCAAGCCCACAGCCTGCCGGCAGTAGCCAGCAAGCCCACAGCCTGCCAGCAAGCCCACAGACTGCCAGCCAGCAACAGTAATTAAGGTAAGAGGAGCTAACTTGGCCTAGGTATCAGCGAGCTATGTTGTGTTGCTATATTTTGAATAGGAACCAGAGTGTTTGAGAGACCCCCCTCCAGGCCCCATTAGACTCCATTGTAGTCTCTAATGGGACCTGGAGGAAATTCTTTCTAACACACTCTCTAAAGGACACTGAGATAGCCTCTGCTAGAATGCTCCCCCCTCCATGGCCCATTCACCCTCAATTGTAGTCTCTACTGGGGCCTGGAGGCGACTGTTTCCAGCAGGGACACTGAGATGTCCTCTGTTAGAAAGACCCCCTTCCAAGCCTATTAGACTCCATTGTAGTCTCTAATAAGGTCCTGGAGGGGATTCTTTCTAACACAATCTCTAAAGAACACTGAGATAGCCTCTGCTAGAAAGACCCCCTTCCATGGCCCATTAGCCCTCAATTGTAGTCTCTACTGGGGCCTCGAAGGGATTATTGCACTTTTGTTCCTTGTGTCTAAAGATTGTGTAGGGTGTGGCTGGAGGCGGGACATGGGTGGCGCTTGCTGTGGAGTATGGGTGGGGCCTGTAAGGGGGCCCTTGATTTATTTTGTCCGGGGGCCCTGAGGGTTCTCAGTCCGCCCCTGGTGACATCACCCTTATACGCTGTGTAAAGCATACTTTTTAATTGATTTTGGAACTGCTGCATCCTTTCCGACTTGCCATAATTCGGTAACATTTCAGGCACTTTCTGCTCATACCGGGGGTCTAGAAGCGTGGACACCCAGTACAGGTTGTTCTCCTTCAGCCTTTTTATACGAGGGTCCCTCAACAGGCACGACAGTATGAAAGACCCCATTTGCACAAGGTTGGATGCCGAGCTACTCATGTCCTGTTCCTCATCCTCAGTGATCTCTCTGAAGGTAAGTTCTTCCCCCAAGCCATGTACAACACCACGGGTACCAGATAGGTGACACCGAGCACCCTGGGATGCCTGTTGTGGTTGGTCTTCCTCCTCCTCCTCAAAGCCACATTCCTCCTCTGACTCCTCTTCCTCACAATCCTCTTCCAGCGTTGCCGCAGGTCCAGCAAGCGATGCTGATAAGGCTGTTTCTGGTGGTGATGGTGACCACAACTCTTCCTCTTCAAGCTCATCTACGGCCTGACCCAGCACTCTTCGCAGGGCACGCTCCAGGAAGAAAACAAATGGTATGATGTCGCTGATGGTGCCTTCGGTGCGACTGACAAGGTTTGTCACCTCCTCAAAAGGACGCATGAGCCTACAGACATTGCGCATGAGCGTCCAGTAACGTGGCAAAAAAATTCCCAGCTCCCCAGAGGCTGTCCTAGCATCCCGGTCATACAAATATTCATTAATGGCTTTTTCTTGTTGGAGCAGGCGGTCGAACATTAGGAGTGTTGAATTCCAACGTGTCGGGCTGTCGCAAATCAAGCGCCTCACTGGCATGTTGTTTCGCCACTGGATATCGGAAAAGTGCGCCATGGCCGTGTAGGAACGCCTGAAATGGCCACACACCTTCCTGGCCTGCTTAAGGATGTCCTGTTAGCCTGGGTACTTATGCACAAAGCGTTGTACGATCAGATTACATACATGTGCCATGCATGGCACATGTGTCAACTTGCCCAAATGCAATGCCATCAACAAATCTCTTTCGTTGTCACAAACCACTTTGCCGATCTCCAGTTGGTGCGGAGTCACCCACTGATCCACCTGTGCGTTCAGGGCAGACAGGAGTGCTGGTCCGGTGTGACTCTCTGCGTTCAAGACGGCGTGACACTGCCGTATCCGGGATGTGGAACAGTACCTGGGGAGCTGGGGAAGTGCCGTTGATGTGGAGCAAGACGCAGCAGCAGAAGAGGACTCAGCCGAGGAGGTTATGGAAGAGGATGGAGTAGGAGGAGTAGAGGAGGTGGCAGCAGGCCTGCCTGCAAATCGTGGCGGTGACACCAACTCCTCTGCAGAGCCACGCATTCCATGATTGGCAGCCGTCAGCAGGTTTACCCAATGCGCAGTGTAGGTGATATACCTGCCCTGACCGTGCTTTGCAGACCAGGTATCAGTGGTCAGATGGACCCTTGCCCCAACACTGTGTGCCAGACATGTCATTACTTCCTTTTGCACAATCGAGTACAGGTTGGGGATTGCCTTTTGTGCAAAGAAATTTCGGCCGGGTACCTTCCACTGCGGTGTCCCAATAGCTACAGACTCCACCAGCTTGTATGGTAAAAGCTGGCAGGCTAAGAGTTCAGTCAAGCCAGCTGTCAGACCACGGGCAAGGGGGTGACTTTGTGACATTGGCTTCTTACGCTCAAACATGTCCTTGACAGACACCTGACTGTAGGCAGATGAGCAGGAATTGCTCAAGTCGAGAGACGGAGGGACGGATGGTTGAGAGGGGGCAAGGAGGACAGCAGTGGTTAACGTGGCTGAAGATGCTTTACCAGGAGGAGGATGGCGGCTTTGAGTTTGTGTGCTGCTTGTACTCATGTGTTGATTCCATAGGCGTTTGTGATGAGTGATCATGTGCCTTCGCAAAGCAGTTGTACCTAGGTGGGTGTTGGACTTCCCATGACTCAGTTTCTTTTGGCACAGGTTGCAAATGGCATCGCGGTTGTCAGAGGCAGACACACAAAAACAATGCCACACTGCTGAGCTCTGCAATGACGGCATTCTGGTGGTGGCAACAGCATGCGTTGATTGGCGTGCTGTCTGGCTGACCCCGGGTGCCGATGCATGCTGTCTGACTGTTCCACTAGCTCCTTGCGACGACCTATCCCTGCTTCCAACTCGTCTCCTCCTCCTCCCCATCTGAACTTTCCCCCTGTTCTTCTTCTGTTCTAGAGGGCACCCACGTGACATCCACAGATGCATCGTCATCATCAACCGCTTCACTTGTATCTGACAACTCAGCAAAGGAAGCAGCAGCGGGTACAACATCATCATCATCATCACACCGTATGTGTGTAATGCTGCCTGACTGAGACATATCCCTGTTATCTACATCCTCTGGCAATAATGGTTGCGCATCTGATGTGTAAATAACTCCTCAGACATACCAAGTGAAGCGGCTGTGGTGCTAGTATTGCTGGTGGTGGCAGGCGGGCGAGTGGTAACTTGAGAGGTGCCCGAAGCTAAGCTGTAGGAGGATGGTGCGTCGAGGTTCCGAGCGGAAGCTGTAGAAGATTGGGTGTCCTGTGTTAGCCAGTCAACTATGTCCTCAGAACGTTTCAAGTTCAGGGTACGTGGCCTCTGAACACTGGGCATTATTCTAGGGCCAAAGGGAATCACAGCACCACGACCATGACGGCCCCTGCGGGGTGGCCTGCCTCTGCCTGTCATTTTTTTTTAGATTAGTGGTACTATGCATGCAAGCTACTGTGACAACAGATATGAGTGGCACTGGTGTGATACTGTGCCCTGGCAGGCCCTGAAACGCACACTCGTGAAGGAAACTGACTGCTATTATATTACAGTCCAAAAAGTTGTTTTTTTTTGTTAAATGCAAGCTATTGTGACACCAGATATGAGTGGTAGCACTGGGCAAGTTGGCACAGTATACGCTGTGAGCCTGACACACACGCTGGCAGACAACTAACTGCTATTTAATCTATTACAGTCAAAATTGTATTTTTTTTTTTTTTAAATGTACACTACTGTTACACCAGATATGAGTTGCACTGGTGTGACACTGTGCCCTGGCAGGCCCTGAAACGCACACTAGTGAAGGAAACTGACTGCTATTATACTACAGTCCCAAAAGTTTTTTTTTTGTTAAATGCAAGCTATTGTGACAACAGATAGGTATGAGTGGTGGCACTGGGCAAGTGGGCACAGTATACGCTGTGAGCCTGACACACACGCTGGCAGACAACTAACTGCTATTCACTCTATTACAGTCAAATGTGTATTTTTTTTTTTAAAAAAATGTACACTACTGTTACACCAGCTATGAGTTGCACACACACACACACTAAAAAACATTGTTTTAAATTTTACAAGGTTACTTAAAATCACTTGTCTTAGCAAACAATATGGAGATGCAGTTCTACCATATGGATATATTGTATTAAGCCCACCACCTTGTCACAGCACCCTAATATCAGTGAGTCCTTCTAATTTTAACATGAGAGATGCTAACTGCAATACATTCATTCCTAAATTTATGATTTTCTGTGGATACATCCAAAGAGGCATCTATAGAAACCAGATTCCTATTGGGATGATCAATCCAATAGAAATCTGGTTTGGATTCCAAATTTATACAGAAAAATGGAAAATTGTGGGCACACCTGGAACATGCATTTCTAGCATTGGTGTCAAATATTAGTAGAGATGCTCTGATACTTGTGTTTAGTAGATATTTGTTAACATGAGCTCAGTCAATTTTACTTTTTCTTTGTTATAGAGGGATACAAAGGTTATCTAGAGGGTTAAATTCATGACAGATATGTGCCCTCAAATGCACAGAAATAGGATAATGAATTTATGGACAGACAGGTACATTTGTTAATAATTATTTTTTAATATACTTAGTTTAATTTTTCATTTGTTGTGTTCATTTTGTGTGCAGCTGGGGTTGGTCTTTGGACTGCAGTGCAATCATGTTGCATTTGCCATGACATCAATTGCTACATTATAACTCTGTTACATTCCATATTGATGAAGAGCTTTATATCTACTATATAGATTCCACAATATTGTGAACTGACAAAACATACGGACCAGTCTACTTTGCCACTACTTTGGTATGGCTTTAATACACTTAGTATTTTTGGTCCATTATAGAAGTTATGTATTCACTTTAATAAGCAGAATAAATGTATCTGATCTGCTTAGCTTCATAGTAATACATTGAGATGACCGAAGTAGCAAAGATGTTTTATTAAAATAAGGGTTGGAAGTGGTTTTATGTGATATTTTATATGATATGTAAGAGTTTATCACTGTTGCCTTTGATTGATTACACTAATGATCATATCGATATGTTATTTAAAGGGACACTATAGTCACCTGAACAACTTCAGCTTAATGAGTTTGTTCAGGTGAGAACTATAGCTACCTGCAGCCTTTCTCATGTAAACACTGTATTTTCTGGGAAAATACAGTGTTTACATTGGAAGCTAGGAATACCTCCAGTTGCAGTCACTGAGACTGCCACCTGAGGGACTTTGAATTCACCCTTGGGTAAAGACATCAAACGTGCTAACAGCAGACAGGAGATAGGAGGCACTGTGAATGCGCCTCCTATGTCCTGTAGTAACCCCAGAGCCTGTCAGCAATCAGAGCCGACAGTGTGGGAGCGGCTCAAGCTGACAGACTGAAGACTGGAGACCGAGCAGGAGGATCCAAACTGTAAGTAAACATATTTTGTGAGTGTGAGTGAGTGAGTGAGTGACTGAGTGTGGGTGACTAAGTGAGTGTGGGTGGGTGACTGAGTGTGGGTGAGTGGGTGTGGGTGGGTGAGTGAGTGTGGGTAAGGGTGAGTGAGTGATTGTGAGTGAGTGTGGGTGAGTGAGTATGGGTGAGTGACTGAGTGAGTGTGGGGGGTGATTGATTGAGTGTGGGTGAGTGGGTGATTGCGAGTGAGTGTCTGAGTGACTGAATGTTGGTGGGTGAGTGTGGGTGAGGGTGGGTGAGTGTGTGTGAGTGTGTGTGGATGAGTGAGTTATAGTGGGTGGGTGACTGAGTTTGAATGACTGAGTGTGGGTGGGTGACTGAGTGTGGATGAGTGACTGAGTGTGGGTGAGTGACTGAGTGTGGGTGGGTGAGTGAGTGTAGGTAATTGAGTGTGGATGAATGAGTGTGGGTGACTGAGTGAGTTTGGGTGAGTGTGTGAGTGAGTGTGGATGAGTGAGTGACAGTGGGTGGGTGACTGAGTTTGGATGAGTGACTGAGTGTGGGTGAGTAACTGAGTGTGGGTGGGTGAGTGAGTGTGGGTGACTGAGTGAGTTTAGGTGAGTGGGTGAGTGAGTGATTGTGAGTGAGTGACTGAGTGTGGGTGAGTGAGTGTAGGTGAGTGACTGAGTGTGAATGACTGATTGTAGGTGGGTTACTGAGTGTGGGTGGTTGAGTGAGTGTGGGTGAGTGTGATTGTGGCTGAGTGTGGGTGAGGGTGAGTGAGTGATTGTGAGTGAGTGTGGGTCAGTGGGTGAGTTTGAGTGAGTGATTGTGAGTGAGTGTGGGTGGGTGAGTGTGGGTGACTGAGTGAGTTTGGATGGGTGAGTGAGTGTGGGTGAATGAGAGTGAGTGTGGGTGGGTGAGTGAGAGTGAGTGTGGGTGGGTGGGTGAGTGTAGGTGAGTGAGTGTTGGTGACTGAGTGAGAGTGGGGGTGGGTGGGTGAGTGCTGATGAGTAAATGTGTTTTGAGTGGTTGGGTGAGTGTGGGTGAGTGAATGTGGGTGAGGATGAGTGAGTGATTGTGAGTGAGTGAGTGTGTGTGGGTGAGTGACTAAGTGTGGGTGGATGACTTAGTGTGGATGAGTGAGTGTGAGTGTGTGTGGGTGAGTTTGGGTGACTGAGTGTGAGTGAGTGAGTGAGTAAGTGAGTGTGGGTGGGTGACTGAGTGTGGTGAGTGGGTGAGTGAGTGTGGGTGGGTGAGTCTGGATGGGTGGGTTAGTGAGAGTGAGTGGGTGACTGAGTGTGGGTGGGTGATTGACTGAGTGTGGGTGACTCAGTGTGTATGCAATTTTTACTATTTGTGTGTTTGTATACAAACACTATATATCTGTATATATAGTGTTTCTATGCAAACACACACAGTTTGGGCTGGAGGGCTGCTGTAGGAGGGGGGCGGGCGTAGACAGCGAGCCGAGCTGTCAGTCAGCTCAGCTCGCAAATGCGCATACCGCGCACATGCACGGTAGAGCGCTGAGTTCATTCATAGAGCAGCATTCAATGCCGCTCTATGAAGAACGTGATTGGTACATCGCGAAGCCACGTATGTGCACCAGATCGCGATGACGCTTAGAGAATATTTTATATATTTTTTTTTTACATTTATGGGTTTATTATGTCTTGAATAAAGATTTTATATTTTTTAACCTGATCTCTCAGATGTCTTATCTGGGGGTACTTGAAACTCTTGACAGCAAAGCAAGTGGAGGAGATCCACAGCCACAGATCCACAAAAGGATCAATTTAAGGTGCTTTATACTTCAACATCTTGTGAGTGCAACCAGTAACTAACAGATGATTTATATGTTACAGTACATCACTACGTGTTATTCATTTCATTGCAGACATACAGCTGTATCCCTGATTTGTATATTGCCACATTCTGTATTTTACAGACATATGACACCTCATATTTATTGAATAATTTGTCAGATTTTTAACAATAATAGGAAAAAGAAATATAACAACAAAAACATAAATAATAATAATAATTAAAACACAACAACAAAACAAGGGGGACAAAAACATCCATCCAGTATAATGCAAAGTACATTTCCATTTTGTCTCGTAATGAACTGATACAAACAATGTGTATCAAATTAACTTAATTAAACCAAAGCATCCAAAGTGCTTACTATGTGAATCAGTCACGGTCGATGGCAATCTGAGATTCAGCTCATAACCTTTATTGTCCAAAGCCAAAAGTCTTCAAATACCTTGCAAATAAGGTTATTCCCGCAATCATGGCCTATCATTATTTTATCAGTTTTAGGAGAAGCATCAAGAAAGATCTTAAATAGACTGTTGTGGTATTGAATTTACAAGGGAGGGATTTAAGTCTTCAATGACTTTGTGAACATCTTTCCAAAACGTCTGAATTCATGGATATTGCCACCATTTATGAAGGTAAGTGCCCACCTGTCCACAAACGCACCAACATGAATGGGGTTAATTACCATCTACATTTACTTATCAGCTCTGATAATTAGTGAAATGTATTGATTATTTGAATTTAGGTTGAACAAGCCTTGTTATCCTGACGAATAACAGATGTTCACTTTATTTGTGTGCATATAATCTTATAGTTGTCTTTGTTTCCCTTGGGCTGAGATGGAAGGCTATTGAAAATGTTTAGCTTTGCAACTATGTGGTCTATCTATTAGATGTCTCTGTTTGGCCTAACAGTATCTCTACTGCCTATATATAGACATATTTTTCTTCACATTTAGATGCCTTATGTAGATTTGTTGATCAATTGATAGCTGACAGCACACTTTTATTGACATCATTGTGTATTGTTTATTTGTGTATTTTAATTGATTCCAAAAAGGTTATGTTTTACAGTCTTGTAAGGTTGGGAAGTTTGTCAATTTTCTGTTTCTTATTTGGTATTGGCACAAACAAATAACAATTACATCACCAATGTAAAACAATAATTGTATTAACTGTATTGTAAATGCAAGATAGCTGGTAAAAATAGTATATCAAAACCTTTTTTCAATTACATAGAAAGATAATACAAATCATATATGTCTACTCGTAAATGCAAGAAAAAAAACGTTAATCAATATGATGCAATCAAAGCTATTTGTCTATAATCAGGGCAGCATTATCATTGTGGATATCAGGCATTGTCCTGAAACATCAGCTCTGAGGATGTCCCTGCTCTGTGGGCCAGTGGAGAGATCTCCTTATTGGCTTTGTGCCCACTTAATACAATGCATTTGGTGCTTTAACATCCTTAAGAGGTTCCTGTGTCACACAGTATAATAGAACCATATTTAGGAACTAATCACAGGGAGAAGGCAGCTGAATTTGTAGGGAAGGTAATACCACTTGTGATGAAAGGGAGGCTAAATATGGAGACTGCTGTCTGCTCCCTCTGTCTGTTTACAGTAGATCCCTACCTTGCCGATTAGCAGTGGAGTGAAATGCTTCAATTGAAAGCAGATGATGCTACAGCCAAGGACTTTCAGCAGAATTGACTATGTGCATTATGGTTAGCCTGGACCTCTGCTAGGTGGCTGCCCTGCTAGCTAAAGCACCAAGTTCATGGCATCCAATGCATCCCCATAAGCTCACCTGAATAAATGTAGAAAGATCTAACATATATACCCATACACATAAAATATATATATATATATATATATATATATATATATATATATATTTGTAAATAAAAATAATAAGAAAATATATATATAAAACTTTGAGTACAGTGGTCAGTAAATAGTTAATGCTAAACAAATATTATGCTTTAAGATCCTGTTGTTCTATCTCTCCGCTATTGAATGTTTTGCTGCTAGATTATCTGAGTACTACATTATTGCCAGAAGTCAATTGAGACTACTTAAGATTGCAATTTAGATAATCAATTGATCTTCTACATAAAGAATTTTTGCTGCATACAATTTTCACACAGTGCTTCATCAATTACCGTTAATAAATGGTGCAGTCTCTCATCAACAAAAAGACTTTAAAATATAACTGAAAATAAGATTTCAAAACCATACAATCTGTTTCTGGTCATGTTAGATCAGTTTTATGTTGTAAAACAAAACTGTAAACATTTTTTCGGCATTTTTGTTGAGAGGTCAGATACAACTTTTAAGATAGTAAAAACATATTTGCTGTAAGAATTTACTTTGAAATTAATTTACATTAATTAATTTTATATAGATTAATTATATATATGTATATTTTCATATTAAAAACAATCTTCTGTAAGTTGAATTAATTCTGTATTCTTTATTTTAACTTGAACTTTAAATGCTGTTTTTTGCAACCTAAAATATAAAAAAAGATGAAATAATGTTACCTGCAAATTATTCAATTAATTCGTTTTTAAATGGACACTGTAGGCACCCAGACCACTTCAGCTCCTTGGGGTGGTCTGGGTGCAATGTCCCATGTCACTTAACCCTACAGTGGTAATTATTGCAGTTGCTGAGAAACAGCAATAATTACCTGCTAGGCTTAAATGACTCTTGGTCGTCTAAACAATGCTGGACGTCCTCACACTATGCATGAGAACTTCTACCATCACCGGAATCCAAGTAGGAAAGCATTGCCGTTCATGCATATTAGGTCTCTCCCGCTGGCTGACGTCAGCAGGGGAGGAGCATAGGCGGAGCCTGATCCAGCACCGAAGGACATCGGCGCTGGATTCAGGTAGGTGACTGAAGGGATTTTAACCCATTCCGTGATGTGGGAGGGTGGTAGGAGGGAGGGGGGCACTCTAAGATTCTACAGTGCCAGGAAAATGGTTTGTTTTCTTGGCACTAGAGAATCCCTTTAAGAACGCAGCTAAGCTACACTTAAAATCATGAACTGTTTATTTATCTGGTGTGAGAATGAATACTTATGCTTCTCTACGACCTGGCCTGGAGGCTCTACACATGGCCCAGAGGGTTTTTGTTTTTAACTTATAGGAAGTTAATTTCTCTAAAATGTTTTGAATGTTTATATTAAAATAATTTGAATATTTAAACTTGAAAGAATAAAACAAGAAAAATATATGAAATATATATATAAGATCTAAAAAAGAAGGAACATACCAGTGACAGAATAAGTCATTTTTTGGAGAGGCAAGCTACCTGTTCTCTGTTCTTTAACTGAAATGAGAAGTGCAGTCTAGTTTATATTAGCAAAAATAAAAAAGAAGAATATGTCTACCATGATTAATGTTGCAGTTTTATTGCTGGCAGGAGATACTGATGAGATGCTGAGCAACTAATTATGTTAAGACTTTGAAATTGTATAGCATGGGGAAGCCCATACAAGGCCCATATAAGTGGCCATATAGCATGGGGAAGCCCAGATAAGCTTGTTCTATTTGGAGCCCTCCATGGGTGAAATGGATTCATTTTTTAAACATCCACATTTTTTTTTTATATATATATTTTAAAGGTTTTTTTTTAAAATTAGGTCTTTAAAGCCCTTTATAATGCAGGCAGCATAGAATCCCATAACGCGTTATATAGTTTAGTACGAACTTCTTTGCTTCCATTTTTGGAGTATTAGTGATTTTCTAATTGTTTTTTAAAATGAAAGCATAGCTGAAATTTTACATTTCATCTATTTTACCTTAGATTTCAAATTCACTTTGAATTCTCATTTTAGTGAATAAACCTGCTAGTGTCCCACCAGCCCCCACCCAAGGGACAGGGGCAATAATGCTGATAACAGAGGGACATACAAGGTTACTTGCTAATGTGAGAATTCAAAGACAGTTTAAGTCAGTTATGTTTTCCTTGCTGTCCTTACATTTGAAATTGACATTGAATTCTTACTTTAGCAAATAACCCTTCCCAATGTCATCGGTGGCAGTTGGAAACTCTAGTTGATAAATTGGTGGAATCATTGGTGGTGGGTAGGTGTTCTAATTTTGATTAGAGGGGCTCCTAGTTTCCATCCAGCCCACATCCATGGGCTGTGGATGGGAGCTATACTTATATATATATTAAAAAAAATATATATGTATTTTATTGCAATAAAAGCAGACAGTATTGTGACATTTACAGTTAAATTGTTATGCAGAAATTTCAAAATTTCTCTTTTTTTAGATTTTATTCTTAATAAATTACAATCCATATATGAATATTTGATGTGAAATGAAAGCCCTGTTTCTCATCAACAAGATGATATTTAATGAGTGTGGATGCACTTCACATGAAAGAGGTAAATTATGGTTGAACAGACTTATAGTGCAAATCCCAGGTTTTGCTTTGATTAGAACAATTCTACTGTACAATTGCCTCCATCCTTAAGGGGCAAAATTAACATTACAGTTTAACTTTATTAAATTCATAGACATGCATAAACAAAGAGGAAATCAAATAGTTCTATACTGTTGATGGATAAGATTAACTTCCTTGGATTCAAGAAGCCTCGTATATATTAAATATGTAAAGATGCATGGATTATTTGATTGCTATCTGATAGAAAACAACTTGTTTTTTTACCAAGGTATTATGTCATTGAAGAGCGTTCTCATGTCGTTAGGTTGGATTTCAATCATCATTGCAAACAATTGAATATATCTGCAGACATGTTTTATAAATGTAACCTAAAATAATTTCTACATAATTCCAGAGTTCAGATTTTTTTACAGGAGCTATTTTTACTAGATGTGGGTCTATCTACAGAATTACCCACTTGCTTAATATAAATGCATGAGCACATAGAGGTGAGAGTGAGAGAGTGAGACTTGCTGGTAATGCAACATTTTAAAATTTAGGCCAAAATGTTCAAATTAGAAAAATAATAGTGTTTGAAACAGTAAAATGTATTACAATGATTATATCGTCAGTGAAAGTGAAATTTTTTGCATTTTTCACACAAATGGCACTTACACGTTAGATTGGTTACGTTGCCTTTGAGACCGTATGGTAGCACAGGAATGAGAATTACCCCCATTATGTCATACCATTTGCAATAGTAGAAAACCCAAGGTATTGCAAATGTGGTATGTCCAGTTTTTTTTAGTAGCCACTTAGTCACAAACACCGGCCAAAGTTAGCGTTTTTTGCATTTTTAACACACAAACAAATTTAAATGCTAACTTTGGCCAGTGTTTGTGACTAGGTGGCTACTAAAAAAGACTGGACATACCCCATTTTGAATACCCTGGGTTGTCTACTTTAAAAAAATATGTACATGTTAGGTGTGTTTCGGGGATTTATGACAGATAACGGTGTTACAATGTCACTATTGATACATTTAATATATATATATATATATATATATATATATATATATTGAAATAGCAATTTCCTACTTGTATTTATAGGCCTATAACTTGCAAAAAAAAAAGCAATAAAGCATGTAAACACTGGGTGTTTTTAAACTCGGGACAAAATTTTGAATCTATTTAGCAGTTTTTTTCATTAGCTTTTGTAGATAAGTAAAAGATTTTTCAAGTAAAAGTCCAAAAACGTTTTTTTTTTTTAAATCTTTCACCATATTTTTTTTTTTTTTTTAAATACAATATATGACATAATACAAATAATGGTATGTAAAGAAAGCCCTTCTTGTCTTGAAAAAAACAATATATAACTTGTATGGGAACCGTAAATGAGAGAGTGGAAAATTACAGCTAAACACAAACACCACAAAAGTGTTAAAACTGCTCTGGTCCTTAACGTACAAACATCGCAAAAACATGCCGGTCCTTAAGGGTTTAAGGGGTTAATGGGCTACTCCAACTAAAGACAGTGTTTAAAGAAAGAAAATAAAGATTACCATTTATCCAATCTACCTTCCTTTATGTCCCTCCTTTACCCTGCAGGGGAAGGGATGTTTCAGAGGCACAGCTGATGGAGAACTGTGCCACCATTGTTTGTCTATTGCCAGTATGATAAGTGTGCTTATGACCAACACTGTTTATGCACATATTTACCATTATCAGTCCAGACGTCTTGTTCCAGGCTGCTAGTGAAGCTTCTGAAGGTGGTGTTACACCTCCAGCAGCAAAGAATATTATCTTGGTATGTGCATACAGAATCTAAGTACATGACCACTTCAAATCATTAATTTGGTCATGGTGCTTATTTATAGAAAGCAAATCGGCACAAATACAGTTTTTCATTTTAGATAAGTGTTATTTCTTCATTACAATTCCTCCCAACTTACTATTGGAAGCTTAAAATATCTTTACTTCATTCTCGAGGAGACATATACATTGGCTTGCAGGCTTTTATGTGTGAAACACAAAAATATTGCTATACACCTTTGTCAATATTATTACCAGATTGGATTTTATCATAAAAATATATTTATTTTGCATCAAAGCAGCCAGCATCTTGCTATTAATAACATAACTCTGTAAAAATGATCATAAAACTGTCTAGCTAATGGGCACAGAAAAACATCAAGGCTGTTTGTTATAAACCTTGCTAATGCACTCAATAAATAATGTTGTTTCCCCTTAGGAAAAGGGCTTCAGCATTTTGCTGCATTATAATTCGGAGTTTCAAGAAGATATTGTAGCATGTAAGTGTTTTGGTTGGCATTCTAAGATGGAGTGCTTTATGAATAATACCTTCAGGTGTTTGTTTGAGATTGTCTTTGAAAGTCAATGGTTATATACGCATCACTTTAGTAAACTAGTGTATAAAGAGAATCTCAGAATCAGACTCTAAAGACTAGCCTCAAAAAGAAACAATAAGCTAATTGACAAAGAAGGTTTATATTATAAACTTTAGAAATCTTGCAGGGAATTCAGTTTGATTTTGCTCTTGGGAATATTGCAAATATGATAACAGTAACCTTTCCCTAAAAAAAAAAAAAAATGGGAAAATCTAGCTTCCCCATACCATTTTCTGAGTCCAGATCGTCAATGAAAGTCTCTCTTTGTTTTGTAATTCTTTTTTTTTGCAGTAAATATGGAGTAACAGACTTGCACGTGGTACCCCAAAGGCAATCCTCGTGCTATTCAGACATTAGTTACAATGGGGTATTCATTGGTACTTCCACAATTTTTGGTTAAGTAAGGAGGTCACGTTATTGTCATGAGCTCGTCAGAATTATAAGGTACAGGCTTATTTGCTCATTGGTGACATTTGCATGTGTCAAGGTTATTGCTATAATTATACGAGAAACAAATGAACAACAATCAGACAGGCATTAGCTGCAGGAGAGAGTCCCCGTGTGCGGTTATGTAAGGCTTATGTACTGGTCATCCGACCTGCTTGCACCTCAGGGTAGCTGACTGATGTGTCGTGGTTTGGCAGATTCAGCCAATGCCCTGCTTGCACAGGAGTGTTGTGGCCGGTGAGGACGTCCAACTGGGAGCCGCTTTGGTCGTCTTCATGTGAGTCAGGTCAGTCTCTTGGGTAGGCTTGCTCAGAGGCGCTGTGAGTGTGTAGTGGGGTTCCGATTTGGGTCTCCGTTGCCTCTTGTGTGAGTTTTCCCCCTGGTGAGTACTGGCCTTCCGGAGGGTGGTGTGGCTGCCAAGAGGTAGCCCCTTCTGGGGGGTAGGACAACTCACCGCTGGTCTGGGTCTGCATTTTAGAGGATTGTGTCGGGTCGTCCGCCGCCTCCTTCCCACCCACCGAGCTTTGCTGGAGCCCCGTTCGGGAGCCACGTGTCTCAGCACGGCCTTTCCTTGGGTTATTGCCGGTGGGGTCTCCTCTCTGGTGCCCCTTTGGTGATAAATTTTGGCCCAAAAGGCGGCAAATAAGCGATCCAGCCTTTCTTCAAGAGAGGGCCGCGGGGCGCCATTCAAGGGGTCACACGTGGTGTCTGCCATAATGACCATTGCTGTACCGGCAGTGTGCGACAGTCACTGTTGTCCTTTGCCGTTTGTCTCAAGCTTTGATTACCGGGATATCCCTCACCGGCGGGGGGGGGGGAGAGTGTAACGAGGAGACCTCCAGGTGAGCGGGCTACAGTCAGCGTAGGGATCGGCCGCCTCCCTCGCTGTATCTGTGTAGGCCTCAGGTCTATCCCCAGGTTGGAGCTGCTGATGTCGGTCGGGATGCTTATCTCTAGGTCGCTTAGCTGTCGGTTTGGAAGAATTTTCTTCCGATTTTGGCTGGTTGTGAGCGTTTTTGCATGGAGCTCCTCTGATGTGCAACTGCTCAGCATGCTGCCAGGCTCCGCCTCCCTGTTTTGTAATTCTTAACTGGTAAATTTGGGATACTTAACTAGCAAAAAGGTAAATTTGAGTTGGCAGTTGTCACAATACCTGTACCTCGTGGCGCCATACAGTCATAGAAGTAACACCCTTCTGTGTTCCAATCCAGACAAGACGTTCCCCACTTGCTACTTCCTAGTGCCTGCCATGTGCTGATGTCATTTATGGCATGGAACCCTTCCATTTATTTCTCAGTCTCTGTGGTGCTTTTTATGGTCTGTGCATATCTATGATATCACAGTTCTCTATAACTACTCAATAACAACTCAGTATTGTAAGGTCCCCTATACTTACCTTGGAGGTCCATCAATTAGCTGTTTCTCTGATCTGGTGGGCCACTGCTTCAGTGTCTCCAGATGGTCTGGACAGCCTCCTGTGTGCACACCAGCATCATGACATCAGAGGGACTCTAAACACTAGAGGCCAACGCACTCATGTTTTAGGGGTGTGGTTTCACCAAATGTATAAAATCTCACTCACAGTGCTCTGTTGTGGTTAGTAGGTTTCTAGTGTCCCATTGTAGTCTGTTTGTAGTATATTTTGGTATTGCCTCGGCTTGTCCCGACTACTCTGTTTCTTTGGTTTCCTTGACTCGGCCCTGGCTTTCGTTTCTGTGATCTTCTGGCTTACCTTGACCATGGCTAGTTCTGATGTTCCTATTTTCCTTTTATTTTTACTTTATGTCCGGGCATTCTAAGGACCGGCATAGGGACCTTTCTCTGTCTCTATTTCACTGAAGGATTTACATTATGCATGTTTGGTATAATGTTACAAGTATACAGTATATATACTTTGTGGCTGTCCTTGTTTCCTTGCCCTATCATGGAATGTGATTACCCAATAGGGTGTTACTTTAGTTTTAGTTTTTTTTTTCTTATCTTTGACCCTGGCTTGTTTGACTTTTCCTTTATTCTGTTATTCTGACATTGGCTTGAATTCTTGTTATTCTGATTCTCTGTTACCATTTGTCTGTGTTTTTTCCTAGTCTGCTTGTCTCTGTCCTCAGTGCCAGCCCAGCCACTCTAAGGACTGATACGTGCTTTTGTCCTGTTTATACCTAGGTTTGTGTGTTAGGATTAGGTCAATCCTGACACAGAAAAAAAACATACATATGTGCTTGCAAAAATAAGTATATTCCTTCATTCTATATATATATATATATATATCAGAATGAAGGAATCAAAGCTATTAATTTATAACCAGGGCCAGCGCTACCATTAGGCAAATCAGGAAGTTTGATAGTCTATTTTACATCCAGGTGCTTGAAATGTTGATGGGGACCAGATTTGCACTCAGCATCACTGGGCACAGTAACTGTTATCCTATTACCATTTTATTGATGACTTGTTCTGGATTTGAAAGGGACCTGGGGAGAAATTGGATAATTGCCTTCAGTTTCAAAATCATGAAATGTGGGGTGCTTTATTGAAACTTAAATACATTTTAGGATTTAAAAATATTTGATAAGGAAGAGGTTTTCCACACTAGCCCCCTTTTTAAGAAAGTCAATGTCAAGTTTTATTTTTGTTAATAGTCCATAGTTCAATAATATCTCTACGGGTCAACTCATAGTAATAAAGGATAATTATTTGGAGGAACGCATTTTTTTTTGTCAATATTTTATTTAGGCATAAGATAAAAAACAAAACGCATCACAGTGGCAACAACACTACTTGCAAACAAGCATAAAACAGTAGATAGTGGATGAACACATTTTTAATTAACAGTCAGTTAAACTACTAAATAATTTCTGTGCTAAAAATAATAAAGAAGACATTTAAAAGGAGGGGGGAAAGAAGGAGAGAAATGAAGAAAGATAGATCATAACTCTATTTTTTAAATTATCAGGGAACAATAGGAAACTTAAATATTGGTTTGACCATTTGGAAAATTCTCTACTTCAAGGCATTCTCACAGAGAGATCAAAAATAGTGTATCATGGTGTCCCAAGTATGAGGTCACACCTCACGAAGAACTTTTTAGGAATGAAAAGGAGAACACTTTTTTAGAACTGAAAGAAAGTATCGGTGTGGATATTGTAGAGCATGCAGAGAGACATGAGGTATAACAGCAGTAAACAACTAATTTAAAAGCTAGTTCTGTCTGCTTGTTTGTGCCTTTATGAGTGTGTAGATGTGTCTTTTGGTCTGTACTTGTATAATACATACAGCCTTCTCTAAAATAACTCCCATATTCTCTCATAGGAACACACCTCCTATCACTAACCCACACACATCTCAATATTTATGCAACTGCCACAGACTTATGCTTAGCTATCATTACTAACAACTCACAGCACAGATATGATAACCCTCTAAACATTCACATACATTTCCCATTACGCAACTACAACCACATTGTGGCGGACTGCCTAAACTGTGAATTGCCTTGTTTTATATGTATGGATGTGCCCTCCTAGAATGTGTGTTTCCCCTCTTTCATATTCCCCTTTCTGTAATTTTTACCATAAAATCCTGTAATATACCTTTGGAACGCCCGGGGGTGCTCCAGCGTCTGGAGCTCCATGGCACCACGGCACTTCATTTAGAATGTTTACTTAAAATGTTCAAACTTCGCTACCGAGGTGTGAAAATCGCAGACCGCAAGGGAACGAGCGGTGTGTGCTTCCCCTGGGTGGCCGCCGGTTCCTATCCCCGAACGCCCACCAAGGGGAGCATTCGTCTTCTGAACCAGCCTGCGTACACTGTCTTCGATCCCGGTGGCCCGCTCCCCAACGGAGCTATAATCACTCATTCCTTTCCCTTACCTGGGAGCTACGAGGCTATGCTCATGGCTGCCCAGGAGAACGCTCTCTCCGGTGGATACTCGCGTGGGGATATCCACCGGGGAGACAGACGTGAACCAGCAGGGAGTCCCTGGGGCTGTGACTCGGTCTCGTGGCCGCAGTCCGTGCCGACCAATGGGAGAGGGAGCGCCTATTCAAACTGGGTTCGTGCCCTTCTCCTGGTTGGTCAGCACGAGTAAAGTGCTGGTTGGTCACCGCAGAGAGCTGGCGACCAATCCGAGATGGAGCGCTTATTCAAACAGGGTTTTGTGCCTTTCCATCTGATTGGGCAGCAAAACCCCTCTCATCCCTGGGCGCTTATTGGCGCAAATTGGTTTTGCACCTTTCAGCAGAGTGATGCAATTGGGTTTCACGCCCTTTCCCCTGATTGGGTGTATATATATATATATATATATATATACATATATATATATATATATATATATATATATATATATATATATGTATATATATATATATATATATATATATAAATATATGCAATATTTCACATGCAAATGCATACATAAAGCAGTACTACAACATTACCAAACAGGACTAGATGAAAAGTCAAATTCTATATTTGCAATGACTCTTACATTTACACCTTTTTGTGGTGTCATTTATTATTGTTGTTGGAACCCAGATGCAGAAATGATTACACTCACACTTGAAAGATATTGTCTTGGAGTCAGAAAGTACAGACATAAGTACAGGAGCTGACATATAGAAACAAAGTGTATATGAAATTGGTAAGTAACTAGAATTTGACAACACAATTCAGGCAATGCTAAGCAACAGAAAGAAGCAAACATAGATGATTGTCTCTGATTATGTTCAAGTGAAACACTTCAGATGTTGTGCATGAGTGGGGTATATGCTGACATTGTTTATTGTTTCTTCTATCAATATAGCTTCAAATTTAAAAGAAAGTGGCATGATATTATCATGCATGAAAATCACAAGCCTGTAACACCTTTTTACAAATACTTTATTGATTGTCAATAACTGAGGTAGTTTGAGGTTGGGATTTTATACATGACTAAACTCAACTTAAATAACAAGGATTTAATCTGCTGCCATTCATTCCCTTAGTTTATATAGAGTTTATTTAGTTTGTTTTTGTAGTTTACACTTCTGTGTCTTCATTTTTTTTATGGAAGCAAACACAAGTTTCTTATGTAATTTATGATAGTTCTGTTTTCAGTCAATTTATCCTTTTGAAAGACAAGTTACATAAAAGTAATTCCTCTAAGGAAGTTAGCAACATGCAGAAATGAATTAACTGAAACAACACAATTTTATATTATCTTAGAAAAAATAATTAGAACTGTAAACTATACCAATGAAAGTGAAAAATATTTACTGTAACTAAAATTATGCATTTGGAAATACATACTGTTCAACTATTTTCTTTAGTCATTATTTTACTTTTTATGTAGAATTTTACCAAAACAGTATACACATAAACACATTATAGGTACAATAATAATAATGATAATAATTTTAACAGGAAAAAAACTTTAAATACAGATGTGTTTTACTGAAATTGTTTATATGTCCTATGCCCGAGGCAAAGGGGAAAAATGTACCAGCCATATGTAAATTTTTAAATATTAAAACTTAAGTGAAGCTATTATGCAGAAATTAATTGACACACTGCATTACTAATTAAGAAATTAATTTACACTACATTTGTTCTAATTCGATGAAGATTTCTAGCGTTGATTTGGCTGAAAGACACCAAATCCAATCAAATTACTTGATACGTGTTCATGAAAATAATCTCTTCCAGTATTAATTCACATTTTTTTTGTTGAAATTAATGCAGAAATTATTGCTTCCCTTGAGTAACTGCAAAATAAAATAAAAGCTGTTGCCTGATTTTTGTTGGGCAGGATTTGAAATTGCTCACTGACAGTATGCAGATTTTATTTCCTCTCAAGGTGAAATCAATTCATTAATTAAATTACTTATCTTTAGTGATTCTGCCTATGATTTAGTTCACTGATTCTATATTAGCAGCATATGAAGTCCACACTAGTGATGTCCCGAACAGTTCGTAGGGAACCGTTCGCCGGCAAACATAGCGTGTTCGCGGTTGCGAACACGCGCGATGTTCGGTCCGCCCCCTATTCGTCATGGAGGTGGGAGGGTCTGGGAGGGAGGGCCTGCTGCTGATTGGCTGGAATGTGTCTGCTGACTGTGAGGTACAGGGTCAAAGTTTACTCAATGATGACGAATAGGGGCAGACCGAACATCGCGCGTTCCCGGCGAACTGTTCGGGACATCACTAGTCCACACACTACGTGTAAGTCTTGTCCAATAGAATGAAAAAATGATATTCACAAAAATAGCGAACAATATCATATGGAGAAACTGCTTGTACTAGTTCATACATTAATGAAAGTGAACTGTGTTGAAGTTATTCTATTTTTTTTTTTGTTGTATGCAGTGTATGCAGTGCTCAAAGTGAGGCTATTGACTGGATCAATCATGTCATGGTCAACTTGGGCCTACACATAAGGTTCACAAATATAAACTAACTAGGACATGAGGTCATGCGTTTAGACTGGAAGAAAGAAGATTTCGTCCAAGGCAAAGGAAAATATTTTTTACTGTAAGAACAATAAGGATCTGGAATTCTCTGACTGAAGAAGTGGTTTTATCAGAGTCCATACAGATGTTCAAACAACTACTAGATGCATACTTGCAAAAACAGAATATTCAAGGATACAATTTTTCAATTTATGGTAATAACTGCTTGATCCAAGGATAAATCTGACTGACATTCTTGGTTCAAGAAGGAATTTTTTTCCTAGCTTGTTGCAAAATTGGAAGTGCTTCAAACTGTTTTTTTTTTTTGCCTTTTTTGGATCAACAGCAAAAAACTAATGTGAGGATGACTGTGCAATTTGACTCATAACTCTCAGATTGGTGGATTGAAAGTAACCAGAGAGTTATGAGTCAAATTACACAGCGTGGGAAAATTCCAAAGAACTTTCCTACGCTGTGTAAAATTGTGGATTTTAAGCCAACCAATCATATTGCTGTGACAGGTAAATGTAGAGACTTACCTGTCAGTCTCTTCATTTACCTGTCAGAGCACTCTCATTGGATGGCTTAAACCCACCAATCAGAATGTTATTATCCTAATTGCAGGGCGGAGCAAGGCTTTATAAGCCTTCCCGAGCCCTGCAGAGCTCAGTCTGTGCGGAGCTCTCCATGGGTGAAGATGAATTTTTTTTTTGCGCTCTTTTTTTAAGTGCGTCGGTTATTATGGATTTTTTATTTGCCCTTTTTTGGGGCTGAAAAAATAAGATTTTAGAAGAAAGAAAACATCAAATGGTAAGTTTTATTTTTTTCAGGTACTTAGTTAATGATCCTCCCTCATTAATTTTAGGGTTAGGGGGGTAGGTGGGTGTTAGTTTTTTGGGGAGGGGGGTGACTAGGGGTTTGGGGACCCCTAGTCACCTGGGGGAGGGGGGTTAAGTTTTTATTTAGGGGCCCCACCTGCCGCTCAGGGGTGGGGGCCAGGGGGAGGACATTAGGTCCCCCCCTTATTAGTATTTAAGGCCCCCCCCACTGCTCAGGGGTGGGGGCCAGGAGGGGGGGGGCATTAGGTCCCCCTCCCTTAGTAGTATTTAGGGACCCCACCCACTAAGGTACTTTAAGTCATTAGAATGGCCAGACTTAACATACCACTTGCCGAGGTCAGGGACAAAGAAAGAGACACAACGATAAGGGAAAGCCAAAAGTCAAGGATACCAGAATACAGGGAATTTAAAACAAAGCCAATGTCAATAACCAGAAATAAACGCTCAGGAACACACTCTCGGACAACCAGTAAGGGAAACCATGACAGGACAATGAGGAAAATGAAAAAGGAGTTTAAATAAACCTCCTTCAGATCCGATTGGCCGTACCCGGCCTTTGACCCCAGAACGTGCATGGGCGTCCTTTTCGTGACGTCACATGCACGCTGACATCATCAATACCATGGACGGACGTGGGGCTACAAATGGGAATGGATCCGGAGCGGCCGGCGTCCTTCAACATGCCGCAGGAGTCACACACACCAGCACAGGGCTGCTGAGTAGCCTCTCCGTTAATGCCAGAAAGGCATTTGCCATTACGGATACCACAAGGTGAGGATGAACATGTGACACCAACACAACGCACAAGGTTGCCTTTGAAGCTCCTACCTAATTAAACATCAAGATCATTACATGCTGACTTTACCCGTGACCAAAATGAGGGTCAACCCTTCCACATTCCATACTATCCCATTAAGAATATATGGTGCCGGTGAAGGTTTTCGATTCCTACCTCCGTACCGTCCTGTATTTTTGCATCTGCTACTGTCACTTCATGGGGCTATCCTCACTACCTCTAAGTTCATGTTATACATACGGTTATTGTTAACAAGGCTTGGTATGGACCCTAGCCTTTGTTCAGGATAGGGGCCGCATCTAGTGCATCAAGCCAGGATGTTCCAGTCCATGTCATTAAAACTCTAGGTCGCTGAAAGTCATCAACATATACAATATACATACCCCAACTGGTACAGGGAATAAAAATACAGGGAATAAAAATATAATCTTATGTACTTACGTTGTATTATATTCTTTACTCAAAAAATTTATTTTGAGCATGATATGTATTAATTTTTGCCCACTTTATTTACTGGCCTACAGCATATGTCGGTTTCGGCACACCTCAACCTTTAAAAGGTCCCTACCCTACCGTGATTGGTCTCACAAGCTGCTGCCCCATTTATTCACCATACTCTTCTAGTGTAGACCCACTTTATTTACTGGCCTATAGCATGCATCGGTTTAACACACTTCAACCGACTTTTTCCAATCACAGATTTGCTAACAACAATCTTACTTCATATCATAATCAATGTTGCCCCGAACACAAATATTTACATTTGTAGTCGAGGACAAATGCGTTGTGGGTTGCTGAAACTGAACTATCGGCTAGGCCTGTAATAAAATAGGGCCCACCCACCTGGTAAAAGTAATATAGTATAAGAAGAGATGTGGGAGGGATGAACCCGGTGGCATCAGCCCTGTGGTGTAGGGTGACTGGGTTTAAATAGCCGGGTAACCCCTCCCACAACTTCAGGCTCTGCCTTCCTATTTGTAGTCGCGGACAAAAGCCATATTTATGACAAATTAGGTATATGAAAAAATTGGCTGTGGTGTGCTGAAACCGATGTATAGGCCTGTAATAAAAGAGGACAAAAAGTTTAATGAAAATAACTTTATTACATATCTTTACATTGCAAGATTCCTGAAGGCTTGTCTCAACTCTAGTTCTGGTTGTGGTATGTATCTAGAATAAACTGCGGATTTCCAGCGACCTAATCCTTTGATGATGTGAACAGGGACGTTGTGTCTTGAAGCAGCTGATGCCGCACCAATTCAGAATGAATGTCCTGTAAAGGCATTGGGGTTAAGTGCCAACCTGGTTAAGAAGGTTCTGATGTACGTTATGAATTTAGATGTAGTAAGTGCTTTGCCCTGTATTAAAAATAGGGGCATATTAGGGTATAGGCCAGTGAGTGATAAACTATAAAGGATAGCATTTTTACTGGGCACCATTTGTTGTCTGTAGGATAGTAGCTTATCTCCATTGGTGGTCCTGATTGATTAGTTTTACAATGAACGATAGAGAGAACATAGTGATCTGAGAGTTTGTTTAGATTAGATATTTTTAGGTAATGTGGATTTAGGATAGGGTATTATCAGTTGTAAATTAGATTGGTCGTATGAACCGTAAAATGCCAGGTAAGCTGCGGTCTTAATGGTAAGGTTCATATTTGGTTCAAACGGTTTAGTGTCTAGCAGGTCGGACAGTGCCTGGAATTTGGGACAGTCTGTGGGTTGTCTTTTGACTGTCGTGGCGTTATCTACTAGACGTTGTATACCTTTGAGAATGTTCTTCACAGGGTAAGAGGTCATGAATTGTTTGTGTGACGGAACGCTGGCACTCCGACTGAGTACCTCCGCCAATTGATGCTCCTAATGCTCGCTGAGGACTCCAAGAACTCCAATCGACACCATCAGCACTGCAGACCCCACTTCCAGCAATACAGCTGCGCCGGGGTCTTGCCGTCTCCACCCACCCTGGATCCACAACCAGGATCCAGCTCTCAGTGGGTGACCCTCTCCTAAATTCAGAGAGCGTAACAGGAACAAATCAAGCTCTTGCAAGAGCTGACTCTGGGGAGTATGTGATTATAGCAATCCCCAGAGTGTAGTTATCCCATCCCCCAAGCATGAGCCAAGGCATCAAGAAAGGTTCAAGATTATCTGATTTTAATGACCACACACTGGCTTTTATGCAAGTCCCCATGCAAGGGGACATCCCACAGGGTGGGACACAGTACAACCAATCACAGACAATACAAACAAAACACTCCCACAGTGACATCACAATCCCTCCTCTCTATCCTGGAGATAATTGGGAAGTAATCAAATTATCTCCCAGGACAGAGGCAAGACTCCATTAACCACATGGTTACAAAAAGACCTAAAATTACACAATGTTACAATTACTACATAAAACATATACATGCAACATATCCCCAGATAGCTTAGATCTGAGTGCACATTATTATTGAATGGCGCTCAGATCACATACATACAATTCAATCGCCATGGAGCCAAAGTCTTTTGTTACACGAACAGGCTCCATGGCATAGCTATCTGGGGTAGCACTACTCACATACTGAAAGTCCCAAACACCCTGGCAGAATTACCCAAATAAACCTTAATGCAGGGTAAAATACAGCTATCAGCACCGGGGCCATAGTCGGAAGGAAGGAGGCTAGCCAGTAGTCCCCTCCAGGCATAAGTGGCGAAGGGCACTTCGTCACAACCAGTACTGGGAGTGATCCCAAGAAAGGGGTTGAGTGCAGCCTACGTTTGGCGCAGGACAAATTACTGGACATGCTGGATTCCCTATGCAGGATGCTAATGTTGGTGGGTGAGGCCTACTCAGAAGGGGCTACCCTTGACCCAGCTGCCATGTGGGACTGGGCTTTGCGCTCTATTTGCCTGCTGGGCAATACGAACATGGTGCTCTCCACAGAACGCAGGAAGGCAGTCCTTTTAAGCATGGACAACAAGTTGTCAGATTTGGGGTCGAAGGAATTGGGCCCCTTGGCTAAAGGTCTTCTGTTTGGGGAACCGTTCATAAAAGAACTACACAAGCATGTGACCCTGTTCACTTCCCTGGACAAGGCTCAGACCTCCATGAAGAGGGTCTGTTGCCCACAGTCTTCACTGTTTTTTGGCAGAGCTGGACGACAGCGGGGTCGTGTCTCCAGCCGCTTCTGGTCGTCTGGCCGTCGAGGATCCTGTGGACCATCGTTCTTCCCCTCCTACCAGGCTCGGCCCTTCTACTCTTAGAGTTCGGACAGAGGAAGAGGAAATCATGCCAGAGGACGTACAAGATTCTCTACAGGTGAGAGGCCATTCCTCCCTTCCCCCTGTTGCATGCGGGCAGACTGTTTTACTGCAGGGACAGGTGGCGGGAGGTGTCCTCAGACGCATGGGTTCTTCGGACTGTTCGGGTATATGCCATAGATTTTCATTCTCCTCTGACCCAGGTTCGTCCTCCGCGAGTTCCCATTTCTTGAAGAGAGCAACAGACCCTAATAGATGCTGAGTTTTGGGCCCTGTTCGACAAGTGCGCGGTACAGCAGGCTCCGGACACGCAAGGTTTTTTCAGCTCGATTTTTCTGGTGAGAATAAAGTCCAGAGAATTTTGCCTGGTGATCAATCTGCAGGACCTGAATGCCTTCGTTGTCTACCATCATTTCAAGATGGAGGGCATCCACCTCCTATGGGACCTCCTCTGGCCGGGAGATTGGTTCAAGAGATTGGACCTGAAGGAAGCCTACCTTTCAGTCCCTGTGGACGCCGAGTGCCACAGATTCCTCTACTTCCTCTGGAAGGGCAGGTCTTGCCAATTCACCTGTCTTCCCTTCGGCCTCAGTTCGGCTCTGTGGTGCTTCACCAAACTCCTGAAGATGTTGATTGCTTGCCTCTGATCAGACAGAAGGCGCCCATTGCATCGTTTACCTGGACGATCGGATAATCTTCTGCGAGGAGCCCTGCAGATTGAAATGTCAGACGCACTCTGCGGTCTCCTTATTCGAATGCCTGGGGTTCGTGGTCAACATGGAGAAGTCTGCTCTCTCCCCTTCCCAGGCGGTCGAGTTCTTGGGTTTTGAAGTAGACCCAAAAGAATGTGTCCTGCATCTGCCTCTATCCAAGATAGCAACCATTCGAAAGGAAATAAGGAGGATCCTACGTCAGGACCAGATCCCGCTGTGTATGTTGGCTCAAGTAGTGGGTCTCCTCTCGGCTTCGATCCAGGCAATCTACCTGGGCCTGCTTCATTACAGGGCCATGCAACTGCTGAAGGCCCGCTTTCTATGCAAGAGACCAGATGATTCCCATTTCTCCAGATGTGAAGACCGAACTGCGCTGGTGGCTCCTTCACATGTTGGCCTGGAACATCTTTGGTCTGACTCTGGATTTCATGTTAGAGTGGACAGAGCCACCTTGGAGAGCCACCTGCGTGACAAGCTCCACTGAGGGACATGGTCGAAGAGGGAGTTGAAGTTTCACATCAACTGCCTGGAACTGATTGCAGGATCGTTTGCGATTCGGAGTCTAGCGAACCACCTTTCGGATTGCTAGAATCGAAGATAGCGCAAGTACACCTATTTACATCCCTGATGTGGCTTCCCAATCACCTTCAACCAAACAAAGTACCCATGCTCCCCACGACCACACTTACATTACAGATCTGGAATGCACACGGACATAAATACTGTTTGCATGGCTTATACTCCCCGGCAATGCCCATCACAACCCTCCAATCTGTAATTCCAGATTTCAATGCTAGAATTTGGGGAAGACATAGGATCTGTTATCTCTACCAACTATTACAGGGAAACAAAGTTATAGAGTTCCCACACCTCCAGCAACAATATCACCTTTCGAATGTAACGTATTTCTCCTATATCGAATTGAAGGCGTGGTCACTTAAAAACTATATCCCTGCGATTACCAATGTATATGGGCAACAGCTGACAAGTTTCAAGAAAACTCTTGCCAATCAGACAGCGAATACAAAAATTATCTCACTACTTTACGCTGGCCTAACCACTGATCTCAAATTGGACCAACTACCACTCATTCAAACATGACAGCGAGACCTAAAAGTTAAACTCTCTGACAAAGCCTGGGCCTACTGCTGGCTTCCCACAAAAAACTCATGCTATGCACCAATCATGTAGAACTGACTAGGAAAATACTCTATATATGGTAATTACTGCCAACCTGCTTACACTGTATGAATCCCAGCATTTTGAACAAGTTTTGGAGATGCCAGGAGGGGCTTGACGACATGCTTAATATCTGGTGGTCATGCCCACACCTAACTGTCTTCTGGGGTAACAAAGCAGACTTGATCCACTAAGTAACAGGGATACTCATTCCACACACCCCGGAAACCTTTTTATTACAAACGTACCCCTCAAAATTGCACAAAGACACACATTACCTCATATACCATATAAACATGGCAGCGCTGACCATTTTAAACAGGAATTGGAGAAACACTGTAGCTCCTACACTGCAAGACTGCATCAAAGTTGTGGAGGCCCACAAACTATCTGAACTAACAGCCAGGTTGACTGCAAACCAGAAGAAAAGAAAATATGGAGGAATGCTTTGACTCGTTGGGACCAGGCGATACTTCCGAACTCATCACCAGCCCCCTGATCTCGATATCTTGACAGCTGTGCCCTTGGTGTTACTGTATGATCCAAGGTCTATTCTCTTTCCTCCCTCCCGTCCTTCCCCTCCCCTCATATAGTCTTCCCTTTCATACCCATCTTGTTAAGTTAAAAATGTTTAAAATGCTGTTAGCACAAGTGTGATGTACCTCAATTTGTCTAATGGATAAAAACTCTGTCAGTGTTAATTGACCTGTCAGTATCACTCCAATCAAAACAAGGATTGTGTTTAGCCACAGGAAAGTATCCTGAAACTCAATTTTCTGTGTTTGAAAGCCCTAAAGAGGCCAGCTAATAATATGCTGAGAGAGATACATGATATCTACTATAGTTTTACATCAAAGTAGCATTGCTACCAAACTTGTAGCCAGAACGCTGGCTAGAATTTAGAAAACACCTCCTATGTGCTTGGCATTGATTTTGTTATTTCTCTAAAAATACTCAGAGCACAAGAAATATACTAATAATATAGTAATCAAGATCAGGATGATGGCGATTAAGAAACAATAAATAGAAACAGTTTTTTATGTTAGAGCATCTGTGATTGCATTTAAAAAAGAGCAATTCTATGGAACTTAATACATTGGTTTCAGCGTTGCTCTCAAATGCTTAATTTGACAATATACAGTTATCAGGAAAATATATATATCTTAATTGAGAATTTGTACATGCCTTCCCTGTTATCAATATGTATTCTTATGTTAACATTTGTTTTGCATTTGCAAAACTAAATATAAAATTAAGTTCTTATGGAAGTGTACATTTGTGTCAGTCTCTCTGCATCACTCTAGAAAGATTGCAAATGGAACCTCATCTTTTCTTCTACACTCTTCAGCAGTTTTTATAGGTCAAACTTTATGAATTCAAGCAACCTTGGACGGTGGGAAAGAGGGTAGCTCATATAAGAGCATACTACATGGATTATCAACATTATGGCAGTGTTTTATCACACTGACAAATTGGTTTCTGATTCTAAACAACATTTCAGACCCTACAAATATGTTGCTAGATAGTTAATAACAAGTACCCTGCCCAACATTTTTGTAAAGGATGAATTCAATTTTTTTTTTTTTTTTAAATCCATGCACGTCAATCCATAAATGAATTTGCAGCTTTATCCTATATTTGTGAGCTAGGTATGGATTGTATGTTTCAATGAATTTTATATTTTTCAAACTAAGCATTTTAAGTGAAGACATTAATGAATTATTGAAATAATAAAAAAAAAATAAAAAAAAATGCAACCTATGGTAATTAAATACGCATTTTTAACTGTTTCAGTTTGGTGCCACTAAAAAGTGTTTTAAAATGAACACTGATTTGGATATTATTCAAATAACATTAAAACCATGCTTACTACTTTACAAAAAAAATAATCTGAATATTCTCAGCAAAAACTATTTTAAAGCTAATGATTTAGCAAACAATAAATCATTTCGAACAGCATATCATAAAAATGTGGATCTAACAAGTCCTCCATAATTAAAATTCTAACCTAATTTTTGAGAATTAATCCTTTGTGATAATGTTGACACAACTATGTTGGTGCATTATGCATTATTTAATCTTTTATTGGTTCCATTTTCTATTTAAGAATGTACATACAAAATTAATACGCTTTATGTTTTTATCCTCTTAGTAAAACTGCATTGTATTTTTGGAGAAATCCTCTAAAACTTGTTAAATGGATATTAATCAACCATTTCATGCTTAAAAATTAGATTTCATTTTACAGGCTGTATTTAATTTTCAGAACCAGAATACTGTGCTGCTTAACAGGTTAAACCATGCTATGAAGCTTTAGCTTACTGTCTTACTGCCCTAATGGATTGGTATTTTCTTTAGGCATGGCTTGACATTGGCACACATCATTACAGATGACATGGACAATGACTTCTGCAAAATGTTCAACATCAAATACTTCTCATTAATAATTCACTACTCCTTTCTTTAAGAGAGTTACAAGCACCATGCCTGATGTGATGCATTCATCAGTCATTTATCAACTTTCACTATAAAAACAGACATTTGAATGCATTGAATAGGAATAGAAATGTTCTAGGCATCTCTATTTTCAACTTCTTATAGAGCATATCATCTATTTTCGGTGTCGCTTAAATCAGTCCCCTCAAAGGTAATGCAGGGACTGTATTTTCAAGATATTGGTTTAAGGTACAGATTTGCAGACCTAATCCAATGATTCTTAACCGATTATTGCTTAAAGGGATATATATATATATATATATATATATATATATATATATATATCTGTGTCACTTGTTCCTATTTCTGTAGGTGTCAACTATTTGAACAATTGAGAATCCTCCGGTATGCTGGTTTGCATTTTTAGTTTTAATTTTGATTTGCACTTGTCTTCTTTAGAAAAAAATGGGTATCATATGAGATGTGATAACATTATACAAATATGTACAAGTGTCACGTACCCGTAGGCCAATCAGGTGCTGAAACACAATAACAGCAAGATGGAACATCCTAAAAACACAACCTCTAGCGGAGGGGTTCCCAACCCAGTCCTCAAGTAACCCCATACCAGTCCAGGATTTAGGGATTACCCTGTCGTATCTAAAGTGTGTTTTTTTTTTGTTTTGTTTTTTAAACATCTTAGACACAACTGGGTACTTGAGGATGGGAACCACTACTCTAGAGGATCAGGATTCTAGGAGATCAGTGGTAGAATGGGGACTTTATTAATGAAACAAAGTCCAAGTAAGGTGTCCAAGCGTACTAGGCACAAGCAAGGTTAGACCTACCATAGTCAGTGCAGGCAGCAAAGCCTCTTGAATAGATAAATATAGCCAAGTTCAAGCAGCTTGGAGATCAGGGAAGGACTAGAAAGTAGTATGCAGGACAGGAACAGGTGCAGAACGTGGGTCACAGTTATAGGAAAAGGAGCAGCATGCCAGGTAAACTTATCCAAAGCATCAGAATAGCAAAATACCGGACTGAGAATGCTCAGAGCCTTTATATGGGTTTTCTACAAGGTCTACAAGGACAACCTCTTCCTGACTCACGTGACTCTATAAATTATGCCAGGCAAAACAACTCCATCTTAGTACATAGTTGCAGCAGACTCCAAGCATGGACAGTCGTAGCATTGCGTGAAGTACTCATGAGGGTGAAGCTGGTAGTGAGGAGCAGTTAGGGTACTTCCCTCAGAGCATACAATGTAGTCGCCATGATGCACCAATGAAAAGCATAAGAGGCATTGGGAGTAATAATGCTATTCATGAGTCTTTTGAAAAATCAAATATCTGAAGGAGGAGGATGCTCTAATAAGTTGCTCTAGTGTTTATTTCAGCAAAATCTAAGAAATGGATTAATGGACCCGAGTATTTTTTTAACCTCTATACTATGTAACTATCATTAAAAAATAAAAGCTATCTATCTATCTATCTATCTATCTATCTATCTATCTATCTATCTATGAACTTTAGTGAATTTTATGAAAATAGCAAATGGTAGAGAAACATAAGGTGGTCAATAATTGTTTGTTTACCAGATGAATTCAAAAGTATGCAGTCATTCACGTTAATGCTTCCCTGTTTTACTCGCTTAAAATGTGTTCATAAATCATGTTGCATTCCTATTTATATCACATATTCTTTTTTTTTTTTTATAACTGACACCACATATATTTTCTTTGTGAATTTTAGCGTTTCAAAGTGTTTAAATAAACTAAGCTTGAAAAAACATCTGAGGAAATTAACCAATTCTTTAGTCCATTGAGTTTCCTAAACCTTCATTTGTCATCATTAATTTAATAGTGACAACGTTTTGACACTTGCATTTGCTTGTAACCCATGTAGTACACATTTAATTTGTATCAGGAAAACATGTTGCTGCATTAATAGCAGTGGGCACAATCTGTTTCAGTCCTGGACAAAATATATATGTAAAACTGTTGCTGAATGGTTACATTTAGAGTTACATTTTGCTAATCTTTTTCCTTCAATGTTAAGGGGAAGTAGTAATAAAACAAAAAATATGAACAGAACAAGAATAAAGTGCTGTAATTGCAGACATTTACAATAATTAAAAATATTAATTCAGGGAAATGGGGGAAAGTCTCATGGCGGATCACTGGTGCCTACACAGCAGGCTTCTACAAGTATGCCAGAATGTTAAGTGTAATTAGATGAAGTATCTGAGGCAGTATAATGTTTTATTTATTTATTTTTTTATTATTCTCCTATTCTAAAAAAAAAGACAGTTAAGTGGAGCCTATCTTTATTGGGTATGCTGCGCATGTTGTCACTGGTTAAGTCTGCCCCCCCCCGTAGGGGTTGCTTCGCTTCATGTACATTGGGTGGCTTTTGATATATATTTGATTGATAATGTACTGTTAATTGCTTCATTGCCCTCACTAATTTCTGTACACCAAACTTCTGTATGCCTCATGTAGACGGTGAATTGCGTGTACTGTTACTTATGATGGTCCAAAAATAAAGAATTTTATCATTACCAGTACGAATATTTTTTTTTGTACTGGTCCTGATGAAAGTTCCACTGTTGGAACTGTAATTGAACTAAAGAAAGAGGGTCCTAACTTGCCTGCTGACTTTTTACATGTTTGTTAATAAAGGCTATTACTGCATCTGCATAGCCTGACGCCTGCATTTCATTTTGGAGCTGATACAGTTAGAGATTCATCATCTGCTCTATACTTGTGAATTCTTTACAATTTATGCATTATCATAATATAACAATATCACACTATTAGAGTTGAGCGAATCCGAACTGCAAAGTTCGGGTTCGTACCGAACATTATGGTTTTTGGACCCCGGACCCGAACACGGACATTTCAGTGTATGTTTGTGTTGGAGTTCGGTATTAATGGCGCGTTTTGAAAGGCTGCAGGGCAGCCAATCAACAAGTGTTTGACTCATGTGCCCTTGGAAGCCATCACAGCCATGCCTACTAATGGCATGGCTGTGATTGCCCAGTGCAGCATGTGACCCAGCCTCTATATATAAGCTGGAGTCACATAGGGCCGCATGTCACATTAGCTCTTATTAGTGTAGGGAGAGGATGCTGCATCTGTGAGGGACAGATTAGGAAAGAATTCTGGTGTTGAATCTGCAAACTACAGCGATTATTTTTGTGGGAGCTATTCTACATTTTTGTACCCTGCCCTGAGCCCAGTGCCACAAAGAGTGCAGTGCACTTGCAAATGCATGTGTGCCAGGCACATTACTTTAATCCTGTTCTGGTAACTCAGTGGGCAACATCTAGGCATTTTTAAATACTGCAATTTTTTTGGTGCTAAATAGAACATTTGCATAATGCATTTCTTGCAGTCTAAAAAAAACCCTTAAATACTACTGTTACATTGTTGGTTTAAAAAAAAACACACTTTTTTTGTGCTAAATAGAAAATTGGCGGCCTGCGGTGCACTTCATATCTGAGAGTCAAATAGAACCGTCAAATATTGTGGTTACATCGCACTTTGAAAAATTCACATTTCTTTGGTGCTAAAAAGTAAATTTGGGCGTGCACTTCATATCTGAGAGTCAAAAAGAACCGTCAAATACTGTGGTTACAGCGCAGTTTTAAAAATTCTAATTTTTTTAGCTACTAAAATAGTACATGTGGGGCCTGCACTTCATATCTGAGAGTCAAATAGAACCATCAATTACTGCCGTGACATTGCAGTTTGACTAATTCACATTTCTTTGGTGCTAAATAGTACATTTGGGGCATGCACTTCATATCTGAGAGTCAAATAGAACCGTCAAATACTGCCGTGACTTTGCAGTTTGACTAATTCACATTTATTTGGTGCTAAATAGTACATTTGGGGCATGCACTTCATATCTGAGAGTCAAATAGAACCATCAAATACTGCTGTGACATTGCAGTTTGACTAATTCACATTTTTTTTGTGCTAAAAAGTACATTTGTGGCATGCACTTCATATCAGAGAGTCAAATAGAACTGTCAAATACTGCTGTGACATTGCAGTTTGACTAATTCACATTTCTTTGGTGCTAAATATTACATTTGTGGCATGCACTTCAAATCGTAAAGTCAAATAGAACCGTCAAATACTGTGGTTACAGCGCAGTTTTAAAAATTCTAATTTTTTGGGTGCTAAATAGTACATTTGGCATGTGCACTTCATATCTGGTGTATGTGTGCAACACTGGCTAGTTACCGCTTCTCAAGAAAGTCTAAAGACAAATAAATGTTGCCTATGGTGCAGGTAGTATAGAAAACAAGACTGAGACAAATCATTCGGGTTACTTTTGCCTGTTGACATGTTAATTATCTTAGACCATTAAAATTCAATAATCAATGAAAAAACACACAAGTGTCATACAAAAATATGTATTATAGACAAGTTAAAAACACGACTACAAGTCATGCTATAACAAAATTAAACAAGTTTTAAAATATGTATGGGCCAACCAGTGGTTGTAAAAACAAAGTTTTACTGGTTACATTCATGACTACACACTCTACACACTCTAGTGAACAGGACCTTCATGTAGTGTGTTCTTTTTTTTTTTTAAATCATACAACATCCTTTCATGTGCAGACCGGCAAGGAGGGCAGGGTTGAGGAGTAGGTGGAAGATGATGTGGAGGATGAGGAGGTCCTAGACCCCACCTGGAATCAAGGTCATGGGAGTGACGCGTGCAGTTTGGAGGAAGAGGCAGTGGTCGCACAGAGGCACCAGCAAATTATAAGAGGGAGCAGGGTGCAAAAGCGGAGCGGCCGTCCTCTAGCGCTCGTCGGCATGTATTAGCTCTAGAATTACCACAGTTATTCAAGTAACAGATGGAGCAATCAAAGGAACCATAACTGATTTAATGAGCCATTCACAGTTTCAAAGTCAGGGCAGCAGTCCGGTGACCGGAACCCAGACACTGTCAGGGCGGCGGTCGGACGACCGGGAACCAGTATGCCTGATGTTGAAGTTAGGAGTCACAGTGTGGAATGGATTAGCAGGGTCTGGTGCAGGGTAATCGCACGCCACCTGGTGTTGAGCACCAGCGTTTGTGCGGCCACATACCAGGACCCTGATGCAGCTTCAGTAAAAAGAGTACTGGATACCAGAAGCCATCACCAGACTGATCCGCAACTTGGAACAGGATGTGACATTCACTGTAGCGGCTGTGCGCGCTTCCGGCGTTCTCACCCTGCTGCTGCTGGCCTGTCTGCGCTGCAGCGTAACTTCAGCCTTCCCGCTCACTGCCTCATATGCAACGTGCGAGAGACTGTGTGAGCAGCAGCAGGCGATAGTGGAGTTTCAGCTGCAGCACGCACGGTCACCACCTCCTCAACCTCCTACTCCACATCCACCTCGCCCTCCTAGAGCAGGGTGCAAAAGCAGAGCAGCCATCCCCTAGACAGTACGCATGCTACTGCCCACCGCACCTAGGGACTGAGCACACCAAAGCCAGCTCCAAGGAGTTCCCTGGCGTGGCAGTTCTTCAGACGACGTGCTGACGACAAGACACTAGTGGTTTGCACGCTGTGCAATCAGAGCCTGAAGCGAGGCATAAACGTTCTAAACCTGAGCTCAACCTGCATGACCAGGCATCTACATGTAAAGCATGAGCTGCAGTGGAGTAGGCACCTCAAAAACCAAGAAAGGTCTCAAGCTCCTCCTGCTTCCTCTTCTGCTGCTGTCTTGGCCTTCTCCTCCACCTCTGGAGTGACAGTGGTGCCTGCCACCCTGCAAACAGAGGATGTGGCAGCAATGCCACCACGTCCGCCACTGTCCCCAAGCATCTCCACACTGTACCATGGAAGCGTTCAGCTGTCCATCTCCCAAACACTGGAGAGAAAGAGGAAGTACCCCCCTACCCACCCGCGATCCCTGGCCCTCAATGCAAGCATTTCAAAATTCCTGGCCTTTAAAATGCTGGAGATGAACAGTTTAAAAAACCTGATGGCGTTATTGGACTGCAAGGAATGCACCGCAGGCCACAAATGTTTCTTTTTTCATATGTCCCAATATGTTGGGGGCTACCCCAATTAAAAAAAAAAAAAACAGTGTTGGCTACCTCCTCCACTGCCGCTTCCACCTACACTGCCACTGTCACTGCCTCCTCAACCTATGGGTCACTTAGTATAAACTATGTAAACAATAGCAGAGGCTTGTGAAGCCCCTTTCTCCATGCATCAGGAGTTGAGCTCAGTTTGAACAATGAAAGAGAATACCCTGCACTCCAACCCTCACTCAAATGATAATTCTGGTGATCCTCCTGACAACAATGCTTTAGATTTTGATTTATGTGCTTCCAATGCTAAAATCAAAGATTCCATCTAGTGCTATTTTATGGCTCAGCTGTATTTTTAATTTTTATGTATTTTATTTTATTTTAAGTGATTTCCCTATCCACATTTGTTTGCAGGGCACTTGTCCTACTCTTAGCCCCATTTTACTTCCTGTTGCAGCCTTCTAGCCCTTTCCAGGACTTTTTCAGGGGCATTTTAGTGCCCAAATGTTCGGGTACCCTTTGACTTCAATGGGGTTCGGGTTCGGGTCAAGTTCGAGACCAAACTCAAACTTTTTGACGAAGTTCGGCCGAACTTGGTGAACCCAAACATCCAGGTGTCTACTCAACTCTACACACTATATATTCTCTTTTGTGTTTTCCCCTGATATGTTTTTCACATTGTGATACTGCGTTGAGAGATATGCTGAAAGGTGATATCCTGTAAGTTTCAATAGAGCAATTCATGTACTTAATATTGCAATTTTTGCACATATTGCACTAGCACTTTGATAGTGCTATATAAAGTTTGTTTACACTTGAATAAGGCAGTTTGCACTTTTACACAAAACGTTTTGGCTTATATATTTAGTCTCAAAGACACAGCACGCCATTTTTGTTTTTTCTTGTTTAGTAAAGCAAAACTATCCCATAGTAATCCACAGACATCACAAAATGATTAATTTGCTGTTTAAATTGTGTGGCTTTCCAGATTTTTTTTTTTTTCCAAATCTTGGAACTTATCCCAATCAAAAATACCCCAAAATATAATGCCTGGGTGCAATACTGCATTATATATATATATATGCATTATATAAATATATATATATATATATATATATATATATATAAAAAAAAAAAAAATATATATATATATATATATATATATATATATATATATATATATATATATATATATATATATATATATATATATATATATATATATATATATATATTAAAAATATATATATATATAGGAAAAAAAAATATATATATATGAAAAAAAAAATATATATATATATAGGAAAAAATATATATATATATGAAAAAAATATATATATATATGAAAATATATATATATATATGAAAAAAAAAAAAATATATATATATATATATGAAAAAAAAAATGTGTAGATTTGGTCTATTTTTGTGGTGATTGTATTTGATGAATCACATCGTAAAGTGGTCCCACTTTGGGTCTTTATCAGAATCACAATATTTAATATATTTATGGAATTATGTATTATTTTCAATGAGTGGTTTGTCAGTCAGGCTACCTATGCATACATGTCATAATATCTGTTGTTTTAAAAAACAAGCATTATGTTTTGAGGGCCAATAAATTTCAGCCTCAAATAAATATATACTTTTAAATGGGGTCCATTAGATCCAATTAAAACTTGAAACAGTCCCTATATAGGTGGCCCCTATCTCTAATTCCATTGTGTGGTTTATAGTGTGGAGTACTATAAGGGCAACAATGATAGACATGTTCAATGCGTTTCGTTCCGAATGTCAACTTGGACAAATTTTGGGCAATTCGAACATTCAGATAATTCCGAATGTCCGAATAGCTAAATTGCCGAATTGAAGAAGTTCCGAATTGCCAAAGTTCTGAAGTTCCGAAGTGCTGAAGTTCCGAAGCACAGTATTGCCGAAGTACTAATATACCTACCCAGTGGAAGAATGTTACACTGTATACAAGTTTAAATAAAAAGTATACAAACATAGCCAGGATTCAGCTGTAAGCATTTGCAACACTTACAACAATCAAGTAACACACATGCATATAAAATGTAAGTTACTTAGCCGGTTAATGGAATGACAGGAATGAATAAGTAGATAACTCCCTAATTCCCATGGTATTAGGGAGCTATCTACTAAAAGTCTGAAAGACCTAAATTGGTCTTTCAGCCAAATTTACTAATACTAAGTAAAGATTACTTGGTATTAGTAATGTATGCCCCTACTCGCTATACCGTGAGTAGGGGCATGTCTAGTAAACAGTGAGCAGCCTATTGTCCTCCCCCCGGCCCCCACCCCTGAGTGGCGGGTGGGAGCCCTAAGTTAGAATAAGGGGGGACCTATTGTCCTCCCCCCAGGCCCCTACCCCTTAGAACAATAGAAGAACAATGGGTCCCCCCCTTATTCTAATTTAGGGCCCCCACCCACCACTCATGGGTGGGGGCTGGGAGAGGACAATAGGTCCTCCTGTTTTTTTTTTAAAGTGAGCAGCCACAGGCCAATTTAGGTCTTTCAGCCTTTTGGTAGATAACTCCCTAATACCGTGGGAATTAGGGAGTTATCTACTACGCGGCTGCAAGAGAAGTGCCGAAGTCCCGAAATTCCGAAATGCCGAATTTTTGAAGTTCCAAAATTCTGAAGTGCCGAAGTTCTGAAGTTGCCAAAGTTCCGAAGTGTCGAAGTTCCAAATTTCGGAATGCAGAACCGAACCGAAAATTTTCCCTATGCACATCCCTAAACAATGATAACATCTGTTCAGTACAGGGTTTTAAAATATGATCTAGTTATTGAAATAATTGGCCAAGCATGTAATATAAATATTTGTTATAACTGTTATAAAACAATTTGGATATACATTTTTCAGTTTGTTCCTTGAATTTCTTTCAAGACAAATATATGCAAAATATCGAACTGTATGTAATATGTAGATTGCAACAATTTACTAAATACAGAGGCTAATTTAACAGGTTAAATTAGAAGGTGCATTTCACAACTATTTAAATTATTGAAACAAACAGACCAATGGCTAATCATTTAACAGTCTTATGTATGCACCATAAAATACTAAATGTTTCTTAAACTGTGCTTTGAAGACTCAGCAAAATTATCATTATGCTAATACCATGAAACACTTCCATATATTATTTCTTTCATTATGACACAAGTCTCTGCACATATGTTTATACTTATTTAGAGTAATCCAGAAAATTGTCAGGAAGCACGCTAGGTAGAGATCAGTTGAAATCTGGATTATCTTTAAATTATAATTATACCTACAGAGTAATATTTAAATATCTATTTAAGTATATTTTTTTTAGTTCTTAAATTCATTTACATAAGCAACTAATGTATTTTCAATTTTGTTTATCTATAAAAATAAAATTTTCCACTTTATATAAATTCATGTCTACCAAATAATTGTTTCAAATGGATTGTTTGTTTAAATCTTACATTGCTTGTTCCACATAAACTAATTCATGCCTTTGGAACCAGAAAATATATTTTCAACTATATTCAGAATCAACAAATAAGTCATTACATGACACCTCTCATTTCTTTTAAATATGGGTATTTATTAAAAGATTGCCGGATAAATATTTTTAGTATTATTATTATTAAGATTTGTATTATTATTATTGCCATTTTTATAGCACCAACAGATTCTGTAGTGGTTTACAATATTATAAGAGGGGGAATTTAGCTATAAATAGGACAATTACAAGAAAACTTACAGGAACGATAGGTTGAAGAGGACCCTGCTCAAAAGATAGTCTATAGGAGGTGGGGTGTAAAACACAATAGGACAAGGAATAGCAATCAGAATAGGTGGGAGTGAAGCAGAGCTGGAGGAGAGAGTAGAGTGATTCAGGAGAGAGCAAGAGACAGGCATGTGAGGTAAAGGTTACTCTGGGAGGCCATAAGCTTTTCTTAAAACATGGTGTTTCAGGCACTTCTTAAATGATTGAAGACTATAGGAGAGTCTGATGGCGGTAGGCAGACTGTTCCATAGGAAGGGAGCCACACGCGCGAAGTCCTGCAAGCGTGAGCTTGCTGTACGAGTGCGAGCAGCAGACAGGAGAAGGTCACGGGCAGAGTGGAGAGACTGAGAAGGGGCATACCTATGGATCTGTAAAGAGATATAAGATGGACTAGAATTGGTCAATGCTTTATAGGTATGGGTTAGCATTTTGAATTGACTCCTATATGATACAGGAAGCCAATTTAAGGACTGATGAAGGGATGAGATGTGAGAAGACCGACTAGAGAGGAAAATCAGTCTGGCAGCAGCGTTCATTACAGACTGTAGCAGGGCAATACGGTTTTTGGGAAGACCAATTAGGAGAGGGTTACAATAATCCATGCGGGAAATTACTAGAGCATGGACAAGCTCTTTGGTAGCATCTTATGTAAGAAAGGGGCAGATGTGGGCTATGTTTTTAAGATGGAATCTACATGATTTGGTAACATGCTGGATGTGAGGCTTAAAGGTAAGGCCAGAATCAAGTATGACGCCAAGACAGTGTGCTTGCAAGGATGGACTGATGTGTATACCACAGACTTGAAGGGAGAGCGAAAAAAGAGGATCAGTATTAGGAGGAAAAGACAAGGAGTTCAGTTTTACAGAGATTTCGTTTTAGAAAGCAGGAGGACATCAAGTCAGAGATGGAGGAAAGGCAAGCAGTGACACATTGCAGGACGGCCGGGGAGAGGTCTGGGGAGGAGAGATATAGCTGGGTGTTATCAGCGTACAGGTGGTAGTAGAATCCAAATGAGGCAATAAGTTTGCCAAGAGAGCCAGTATAAAGAGAAAATAAAAGGGGACCAAGGACAGAGCCTTGGGGGACTCCAAGAGAGACAGGATGAATGGAGGAGGTATTATTAGAAAAGGAGACACTAAATGAACGTTGGGATAGATAGGGGGAAAACCAAGAGGACAGTGTCACATAGACCAAGTGATTGAAGAGTTTGAAGAAGAGGATGATCAACGGTGTCAAAGGCAGCAGAGTGTTTAAGACGTATTAGTATGGAGTAGTGGCCTTTGGATTTATCTGCGATTAGGTCACTAGTAACTTTGATAAGAGCAGTCTCAGTAGACTGGAGGGGGTGGAAGCCGGATTGAAGAGGGTCAAGGAGAGAATTGGAAGTGAGGAAGTGAGTCATACTGGTTAAGACTAGTCTTTCCAGAAGCTTTGAGGAAAAAGGGAGCAGGAATATGGGACGATAGTTAGAGGGGGAGGACGGGTCGATGGATTTTTTTTTCAGGATAGGTACTACAGTAGCATGTTTAAGGTCAGCAGGGATTATGCCAGAAAAGAGAGAGAGCAGTTGAAGATATGTGTTACGGAATGCACAAGACAAGGGGAGGGAAATCTGATAAGGTGAGACGGGACAGGATCAAGCAGGCAAGTGGGGTCGAGAGTATAGCAGAAGCGCAGCCACCAGTTGTTCAGTAGCCGGGGAGAAAGTCTGAAGGGTAGGAAAGGCATGATCTATGTGTGGTTGAGAAAGAGAAAGGCATGGTGGGGAGAATTATTTTTAGCTGTTCAATCTTGTTGGTAGAGTAGCATGCAAAGCTCTCGACTGTAAGGTTAGTTTGAGGGGTGGCCTCAGCAGGACATAGAAGAGAGTTAAAGGTGTCCAACTTATGCCTGGGATTTCGAGAGCATGAATTAATGAGAGAGAAAAAGTATGACTGTTTGGCGATGGCAAGGGCTGCACTGTATGAACACAATATGAATCTATAATGGAAAGTCTGACTGGGTGCGAGACTTCCTTCAGGAGGGTTCAGCACAACGGGAGCATCTTTGCAGGTAGCGTGTTGATTTAGTATGCCACAGTTGGGGGTGTGTCCTCCTCGAGGTGCATGTTTGGAGCGGGGCTGCAGCATTCAAGGCAGAGACTGTCTTGGGTTGTGTATAAACTGTAGATCACCATAGGATAATGAGGCAGGGGTAGCTGTGTCAGAAGGAGAGAGTCAAGTTTCAGTTAAAGCAAGTAAGTTAAAGGACCACTCTAGGCACCCAGATCACTTCAGCTTAATGAAGTGGTCTGGGTGCCAGGTCCAGCTAGGGTTAACCCATTTTTTTTTATAAACATAGCAGTTTTAGAGAAACTGCTATGTTTATAAATGAGTTAAGCCTTCCCCCAAAGCCTCTAGTGGCTGTGTCATTGACAGCCACTAGAGGCGCTTGCGTGATTCTCACTGTGAAAATCACAGTGAGAGCACGCAAGCGTCCATAGGAAAGCATTGAGAATGCTTTCCTATGCGACCGGCTGAATGCACGCGCAGCTCTTGCCGCACGTGCGCATTCAGCCGCCAGGGCGGAACGGAGGAGGAACAGAGGAGGATCGGAGGCAGAGAGCTCCCCGCCCAGCGCTGGAAAAAGGTAAGTTTTTCCCCTTTTCCCTTTCCAGAGCCGGGCAGGAGGGGGACCCTGAGGGTGGGGGCACCCTCAGGGCACTATAGTGCCAGGAAAACGAGTATGTTTGCCTGGCACTAGAGTGGTCCTTTAAGGAAGCGTGAGAGGAATACATCATGGATGGAAGTAGATTTAGTTATGTTGCACACAGAGCATGCATTCCAGATGGCAGAATGGAAGGAGGGCTTAAAGAGAGCGTTACATGGAATGGATATAAGACTGGAGAGGTCACTAGGGTGGACACAAGTTAGGTGGGAAGAGGCAGGACCAGGGTTTGGAGAGAGCCAGCTGTCAGGAGTAGAAGTGTAGAAAGTAAGAGAAGGAGGGAGTAAGATTTAAATGTTTTGGTTGAATGCCTGTATTTTGAGGATTTACAAGGAGTTGGAAGGAAAAGGGTGGACAGGTGCGAGTATAGTGTATGGGATGAACAGAGAGAGGATGGTAGTAAACCATGAAGATGGTGTCAGGTAAGCAGAAAGATAGAGAGATTTTAGTAATGAGATAAGTGAGGTTGAAACAGAAAAATAGTAGAGAGAACATTGTTAAGTAGTGTTGAGGAAATTGTAAAAGGCAGCTAGGACCATAGGAGATTGTGGAGGGGTGAAGGGTTAACTGGTCTGTGTCGTTTGAATGGAGGTATTACATGTGAGGAGAAGATAATAGACATGTTTGCTGTGTTTGGAAAACCAGGTGATTTTAACTATCTATAAATGTAGTAAATACCATGGGGAGGTATATCCAGAAATGCTACCTCAGCATAAGGCTTTAGTGCTGAAAGGCATGCTGGCTGTGAGTCCCGGGCAACCTTTAAATGTGTCTGTTGGGCTCTGACTGAAATAGAAATTCTGGGTTTAGATAAACATAAATTATGGGTGGAGAGAGACATGCAGGTATAGAAGTGAAAGAGGGCAATTAAGGGAAGAAAGCAGAGGAGAGAGAATTTGAGATTTAGAGATAGGAGGGTATGGTAGAGTTCAAATATGTGAAAGTAACAAATGTTGTACATAGTGATGTACCGAACTGTCCGCCGGCGAACAGTTCCCGGCGAAATTAGCGTGTTCGCGTTCGCCACAGCGGGCGGACACATGCGCAGTTCGATCCGCCCCCTATTTGTCATCATTGGGCAAACTTTGACCCTGTGCCTCTCGGTCAGCAGACACATTCCAGCCAATCAGCAGCACTCCCTCCCTTCCACACCCTCCAACCTCCCTCTCAGCATCCATTTTCGATTCATTCGGAAGATGCATGCTTAGTGAGAGGAGGGAAAGTTTAGCTGCTGCTGATTAGATAGGGAAATTGATAGCTAGGCTAGGGTATTCAGTGTCCACTACAATCCTGAAGGACTCATCTGATCTCTGCTGTAAGGACAGCACCCCAAAAAGCCCTTTTTAGGACTATAACATCAGGCTGCTTTTTTTTTTTTTTTCCTGTGTAATGTAATTGCAGGTGCCTGCCTGCCAGCTTCTGTGTGAGGTTCACATTGGATACTGTGCCCACTTGCCCAGTGCCACCACTCATATCTGTTTTAACAATTGGTTAAGCTTTAGATTTAAAATAAATAATTTGTTTTCACTGTAATAGAAGAGCAGTTGCCTGCCTGCCAGCTTCTGTGTCAGGTTGGATGCCTTGCCCATTTGCACAGTCAGTGCCACCACTCATATCTGTTTTAACAATAGCTTGAGCTTTAGATTTTAAAGAAATCATTTTTTTTCACTGTAATAGAAGATCAGTTAGTTGTCTGCAAGCGTCTGGGTGTCAGGCCTACTTCAGCGTGTGCTCTGCAGACCTGTGCCAGCGTGCTTTGACAGTTGCCAATCATATCTGGTGTCTCTTTAGCGTGCTTTTACAAAGAAAAAAGGTTTCCAGTGTAAGCTATTAGCAGACAGTCAGTGTCCTTCAAGCGGCTCTGTCAGGCCTTCCTTCAGCGTGTGCCCTGCACAACCCTGCCAGCGTGCTTTGACAGTTGCCACTCATATCTGGTGTCTCTATAGCGTGCTTTTACAACCAAAATTTTGTTTCCACTGTAATAGAAGAGCAGTTGCCTGCCTGCCAGCTTCTGTGTGAGGTTCACATTGGATACTGTGCCTACTTGCCCAGTGCCACCACTCATATCTGTTTTAACAATTGGTTAAGCTTTACATTTAAAATAATTTTTTTTTCACTGTAATAGAAGAGCAGTTGCCTGCCTGCCAGCTTCTCTGTGAGGTTCACATTGGATACTGTGCCTACTTGCCCAGTGCCACCACTCATATCTGTTTTAACAATTGGTTAAGCTTTACATTTAAAATAAAAATTTTTTTCACTGTAATAGAAGAGCAGTTGCCTGCCTGCCAGCTTCTCTGTGAGGTTCACATTGGATACTGTGCCCACTTGCCCAGTGCCACCACTCATATCTGTTTTAACAATTGGTTAAGCTTTAGATTTAAAATAAATAATTTGTTTTCACTGTAATAGAAGAGCAGTTGCCTGCCTGCCAGCTTCTGTGTCAGGTTGGATGCCTTGCCCATTTGCACAGTCAGTGCCACCACTCATATTTGTTTTAACAATAGCTTAAGCTTTAGATTTTAAAGAAATCATTTTTTTTCACTGTAATAGAAGATCAGTTAGTTGTCTGCAAGCGTCTGGGTGTCAGGCCTACTTCAGCGTGTGCTCTGTAGACCTGTTCTAGCGTGCTTTGACAGTTGCCAATCATATTTGGTGTCTCTATAGCGTGCTTTTAAAACCAAAATTTGTTTTTCACTGTTATAGATTGAATAGCAGTTACTTGTCTTCAAGCGGGTCTTCAAGCGGGTGTCTCAGGCCTACAGTGTGTGCTCTGCAGAACTGTTCCAGTGCACATTGCCAATCATATCTGGTGTCTCTATAGCGTGCTTTTAAAACCAAAATTTGTTTTTCACTGTTATAGATTGAATAGCAGTTACTTGTCTTCAAGCGGGTGTCTCAGGCCTACAGTGTGTGCTCTGCAGAACTGTTACAGTTCACATTGCCAATCATATCTGGTCTCACAGTAGCTTGCACGCATAGTACCACTAATCCCCAAAAAAATGACAGGCAGAGGCAGGCCACTGCGCAGGGGCCGTCGTGGTCGTGGTGCTGTGATTCCCTTTTGCCCTAGAATAATGCCCAGTTTTCAGAAGCCACGTACCCTGAACTTGAAAAGTTCTGAGGACTTAGTTGACTGGCTAACACAGGACACCCAATCTTGTACAGCCTCCGCTCGGAACCTTGACGCACCATCCTCCTCCAGCTTAGCTTCAGGCACCTCTCAAGATAGCACTCACCCGCCTGCCGCCACCACCAAAACTAGCACCACAGCCGCTTTACTTGGTATGTCAGAGGAGTTATTCACACACCCGTTTGAAGAAATGAGTGATGCGCAACCATTATTGCTAGAGGATGTAGATAACAGGGATATGTCTCAGGCAGGCAGCATTAAACACATGGAGGTACGGTGTGATGATGATGATGTTGTACCCGCTGCTGCTTCCTTTTCTGAGTTGTCAGATACAAGCGAAGCGGTTGATGATGACGATGCGTCCATGGATGTCACATGGGTGCCCGCTCGGCAAGAAGAAGAACAGGGCGAAAGTTCAGATGGGGAGACAGAGAGGAGACGAGTTGGAAGCAGGGGGGGGGGGTTGTCGCAAGGAGCTAGTGGCACAGTCAGACAGCATGCATCGGCACCCGGGGTCAGCCCGACAGCACGCCAATCAACGCATGCTGTGTCCACCACCAGAATGCCGTCATTGCAGAGCTCAGCAGTGTGGCATTTTTTTTGTGTGTCTGCCTCTGACAACAGCGATGCCATTTGCAACCTGTGCCAAAGGAAACTGAGTCGTGGGTGGTCCAACACCCACCTAGGTACAACTGCTTTGCGTAGGCACATGATCTCACATCACAAACGCCTATGGGATCAACACATGAGTACAAGCAGCACACCTACTCTAAGCCGCCATCCTCCTCCTGGTCCAGCATCTTCAGCCACGTCAACTACTGCTGTCCTTCTTGCCCCCTCTCAACCATCCGCCACTCCGTCTCCCGCCTTGAGCAGTTCCCGCTCATCTGCCCACAGTCATGTGTCTGTCAAGGACATGTTTGAGCGTAAGAAGCCAATGTCACCAAGTCACCCCCTTGCCCAGCGTCTGACAGCTGGCTTGTCCGAACTATTAGCCTGCCAGCTTTTACCATACAATCTGGTTGAGTCTGAGGCGTTCAAAAAATTTGTAGCTATTGGGACACCGCAGTGGAAGGTACCCGGTCGGAATTTCTTTTCACAAAAGGCAATCCCCAACTTGTACTCGATTGTGCAAAAGGAAGTCATGGCATGTCTGGCACACAGTGTTGGGGCAAGGGTCCATCTGACCACTGATACCTGGTCTGCAAAGCATGGTCAGGGCAGGTATATCACTGTCAGGGTACCTGTGGTCTCTACCTCCGAAAGAGGTAGAGACTTAGCTGTTCCTCCATCCAGACGGTCTGATGGCTCCCTTCCCCGCGGTCTATCCGGTCATGCTAGGCCGGCCGCGAGGGATTGACTGCCTTTTACAGCATCTAGGCAGGAAGTAGTCATCAGGACACTCCCCCGGAACAACCTGTCAGTCAATGGCTGCAGGACCAATCAGGACGCCTTGGAGGCGTGGTTACTGCTCTGAACAGGGTATTTAACAGAGCTTCTTTCATTAGCTCATTGCCCTGTCGTGGTTCTAGCTTGTTCTAGTCACTCAGTGCTTGTGTATTCTATTATCCCTTTTGGTTTTGACCCGGCTTGTTTACCTCACTCTGCTTATCTCTGTTACCCTTGATTCGGCTTGTCTCTCGCTTACCTGTCTTCTGTTACCCTCGACCTCGGCTTGTCTTTGACCATTCTATACTGTACTACTTACGTTAGTCCGGCCATTCTAAGGTCCGGTATACGTATCTGGCTACTGTTTGTACTCTGCGTGTTGGATCCCTGTCCCGATCCTGACAATCACCTACACTGCGCATTGGGTAAACCTGCTGACGGCTGACAAGCAAGGAATGCGTGGCATTGCAGAGGAGTTGGTGACACCGCCACGAATTGCAGGCAGTCCTGCTGCAACATCCTCTACTCCTCCTACTCCATCCTCTTTCATAACCTCCTCAGCTGAGTCCTCTTGTGCCGCTGCTTCTTGCTCCACATCAACGGCACCCCCCCCAGCTCCCCAGGTACTATTCCACATCCCGGATACGGCAGTGTCACGCCGTCTTGGGTTTGACTTGCTTGAAAGCAGAGAGTCACACCAGACAAGCACTCCTGTCCGCCCTGAACGCACAGGTGGAAAAGTGGCTGACTCCGCAGCAACTGGATATCGGCAAAGTGGTGTGTGACAACGGAAAAAATTTGATAGCGGCATTGAAGTTGGGCAAGTTGACACATGTGCCGTGCATGGCACATGTGTGTAATCTGATCGTACAACGCTTTGTGCATAAGTACACAGGCTTACAGGACGTCCTGAAGCAGGCCAGGAAGGTGTGTGGCCATTTCAGGCGTTCCTACATGGCCATGGCTCACTTTGCCGATATCCAGCGGCGAAACAACATGCCAGTGAGGCGCTTGATTTGCGACAGCCCTACACGTTGGAATTCAACACTCCTAATGTTCGACCGCCTGCTCCAACAAGAAAAAGCTGTTAATGAATATTTGTATGACCGGGGTGCTAGGACAGCCTCTGGGGAGCTGGGAATTTTTTTGCCACGTTACTGGACGCTCATGCGCAATGCCTGTAGGCTCATGCGTCCTTTTGAGGAGGTGACAAACCTAGTCAGTCGCAACGAAGGCACCATCAGCGACATCATACCATTTGTTTTCTTCATGGAGCGTGCCCTGCGAAGAGTGCTGGATCAGGCTGTAGATGAGCGTGAAGAGGAAGAGGAAGAGTTGTGGTCACCATCACCACCAGAAACAGCCTTATCAGCATCGCTTGCTGTACCTGCGGCAACGCTGGAAGAGGATTGTGAGGAAGAGGAGTCAGAGGAGGATTGTAGCTTTGAGGAGGAGGAGCAAGATCAAACACAACAGGCATCCCAGGGTGCTCGTTGTCACCTATCTGGTACCCGTGGTGTTGTACGTGGCTGGGGGGAAGAACATACCTTCAATGACATCAGTGAGGAGGAGGAACGGGAAATGAGTAGCTCGGCATCCAACCTTGTGCAAATGGGGTCTTTCATGCTGTCCTGCCTGTTGAGGGACCCTCGTATAAAAAGGCTGAAGGAGAACGACCTGTACTGGGTGTCCACGCTACTAGACCCCCGGTATAAGCAGAAAGTGGCGGAAATGTTACCGAATTACGGTAAGGATGCAGCATTTGCAAAATAAATTAAAAAGTATGCTTTACACAGCATATAAGGGTGATGTCACAGCACAACGGGAATCAGCAGCGGCTGCAACAATACCAAATTTTTCAGGCATGTGTACATGCCTAATTTTTAGGCCCACTGGTGCAGCACTGTGGCTTCAAAAACCAAACCAAAAATTTAAATCCTCCAAGATGGCACCAATATACCAGTGGTCTAAGCATCTTCCCACCTTGGCCTAAAAAGGGGAGGTGATTCAACAATTAAAAATCTCTGCCATTTACACGTCCACTGATAGGAGACGCGGAAGGTATTAAACTGATATGAACAATACTCCACTCCTATCAGTAGGTCCGTCCCATTGTGATTTATGCCCCCCACCCACCGCGCAGGGATGGGGGCCGGGGGGGGAGGAAAGTAGGCCCCCCATTGTGATTTATGCCCCCCACCCACCGCGCAGGGGTGGGGGCCAAGGGGGGAGGACAGTAGGTCACCCCATTGTGATTTATGGCCCCCACCCACCGCGCAGGGGTTGGGGAGGACAGTAGCTCCCCCCAGTGTGTATCATGGGCTTTGAGGACAGGTGTCAATCCATACCTGCCAAGTGACCCTATGTAGGGGGAACAGTCTCTATTCCGCTCTGTGTCAGTGTGTATCATGGTCTCTGTGGACGGGGAACAGTCCCTATTCTGCTGTGTGTCAGTGTGTATCATGGTCTCTGTGGACGGGGAACAGTCTCTATTCTGCTCTGTGTCAGTGTGTATCATGGACTCTGTGGACAGGGAACAGTCCCTATTCTGCTCTGTGTCAGTGTGTATCAGGGGTTTTGAGGACAGGTGTCAATCCATATCTGCCAAATGACCCTATGTAGGGGGAACAGTCCCTATTCTGCTCTGTGTCAGTGTGTATCATGGTCTCTGTGGACAGGGAACAGTCTCTATTCTGCTCTGTGTCAGTGTGTATCAGGGGTTTTGAGGACAGGTGTCAATCCATATCTGCCAAGTGACCCTATGTAGGGGGAACAGTCCCTATTCTGCTCTGTGTCAGTGTGTATCAGGGGTTTTAAGGACCGGTGTCAATCCATATCTGCCAAGTGACCCTATGTAGGGGTAACAGTCCCTATTCTGCTCTGTGTCAGTGTGTATCATGGTCTCTGTGGACAGGGAACAGTCTCTATTCTGCTCTGTGTCAGTATGTATCAGGGGTTTTGAGGACAGGTGTCAATCCATATCTGCCAAGTGACCCTATGTAGGAGGAACATTCCCTATTCTGCTCTGTGTCAGTGTGTATCAGGGGTTTTGAGGACAGATGTCAATCCATATCTGCCAAGTGACCCTATGTAGGGGGAACAGTCTCTATTCTGCTCTGTGTCAGTGTGTATCAGGGCTGGGCTTTGAGGACAGGTGTCAATGCTAGGTTATTTCTGCCCTTTATGGATTAAAAGCAGACTCTGCATCAACTGGGCAATTTTCCATGGGAGTTTTGCCATGGATCCCCCTCTGGCATGCCACAGTCCAGGTGTTAGTCCCCTTGAAACAACTTTTCCATCACTATTGTGGCCAGAAAGAGTCCCTGTTGTTTTTAAAATTCGCCTGCCCATTGAAGTCAATGGCGGTTCGCGCGGTTCGCCGTTTCGCGAACATTTGCGGAAGTTCGCGTTCGCCGTTCGCGAACCGAAAATTTCGGGTTCGCGACAACACTAGTTGTACATAAATTAACAGGACAATAACTTAACAGGACAATCAAAAAAGGTATGGGTAAAATATCAGGCTGGTTGTTAATAGTGCCTAGTGTAGATAATCCATATTCATGTATGCACATAGATTGAATAAATATTTATACAACTATAAATTTAAAACATTTTATAAAATGGAATATCTGTGCTTAATTAGTCTATTCCGGTCATGTGATAATTGTCCTCCAATCACTGTGATCTATGATATGTGGAATAGTTCAGCCAGAGGTGAGGTCACTTCCGGGTGGTTTTTAATGATGTGTATGGATCTTCCCCTCAGGGAGGTTCAAAACTTCTATTTTGGAAAAGGGAAAGAGAAGGGAAAACACCCACACAAAAAAAAAAAAGGGTATGGATAAAATATCAGGCTGGTTGTTGTGGCATAGTGGCAAGTATAGATAATTAATATTCATGTATTACATCAATTGAGGTTTTTATAGAATATTTTTTCCATAAAAAGAATTTATAAAAAGGAATTTAAAAATAGTATAGGTTTCATAAAAAGTGATATAACTCAAAGTCTGCATTGAGGCCCCCTGGTTGTAGTGAGTTTAGATTAAAAATCCATTCCATTTCGGGTTTTCTTGCCACATCTTCTCCCCTCCAATTGCCAGTAATTCTCTGAATGCCCATGAATTGTAAGCCACTTGGGTCACAGTTGTGGTATGTTTTAAAATGTGTAGATACGCTGTAGGATTACGTGTCCATCAAATGCTTTTCTAATGTTCCTAGTATGTTCTTCCACTCTTATGTGGAGAGCTCTCTTTGTGCGGCCAACATAAGCAAGTCCACATGGGCATATGGGCATATTAAAAACATATATAAAATTTTTAGTATGGCATGTAATGAATTCTTTAATCTTGTAGTTAGAGTGACTTCTTTGTGAGGGATTTTTAAAGTCGGTAATGTGTCTTTTTGTGTTATTGGTGTTCTTACACGCTAGGCAGGTTCCACACCCGAAAAAACCTGTACTGTTATTTAAAAAAAGTCTTGCAAGGTTTCTTTTTAATGTGGTTATTTACTAATTTTTGTTTTAAACTTGGGGCTCCCCTAAAGATAATTTTTAGTTTCTCTGGTAAGATATTGTGTAATGTGGGGTCCTGTCTTAATATCGGCCAATGTTTACGCACAATTTTTTAAAATTACTTTTTAATTACAATTAAAGTTACTTAAAATTGGTACATCTACATTTCCCTTAGTTATATCTTTATTCTTATATTTTAAAAGGTCCTTTCTCTCCATACTTAAAACTTGACTAAAACTGGATTTGATGCTTGCCTCGTTGTATCCCTTATCATTGAAGTATCTCTGTAGTTTGGATGCCTGTTCTATGAAGTGCTCTTCTTTTGTGCAATTTCTTTTTACCCTGAGGAATTGAGAGCGAGGAATGCCATTTAGCCAAGGGTGGTAGTGGCAGCTTGAGGATTGGATAAAACTATTCACGTCTACAGGCTTAAAATGTGTTTTTGTACATATCTGATTGTTATCTATAAATATATTGAGGTCCAGAAAATCAACCGAGGTTTGGCTGAAATTAGCTGTGAGGGTTATACCCCAATTATTATGATTTAGATAACTTAAAAAATCTCTGAGGTGTTCTTCTGGGCCATTCCAAATAAAAAACAGATCATCTATGTAACGGCGATAGGTGACCAGGTTACCCACCCAGTCATGCCCTTGGTGAATGAATCTCTGATCCCAATCTGCCATAAATAAATTGGCATAACTGGGTGCGAACCGGGTCCCCATCGCCGTGCCTCAGATTTGAAGATAAAATTCATAATTAAACCAGAAGAAGTTGTTTGTTAAAATCAATAAAATACCCTCAATGATAAAATCTATCTGTTCTTGTTTAAATAGTTCGGATTTGGTTAAAAAATATTTAGTTGCCTCACAGCCTTTTTCATGGGCTATGATAGTATATAGCGAACTTACGTCTGCTGTAACTAGAAAATATTGGTCCTGCCATTGAATCTCCTTTAAAATTTGTAAGATGTTCAATGTGTCCTTAAGATAACTATCACTTTTTTGAACTATAGGTTGGAGGCATCTATCTATGTATTCTGACACTTTGCTTGATACTGAGTTTATGCCAGATACTATTGACCTACCTGGGGGATGTGCAATGTTTTTTGTGAATTTTGGGGAGGTAATAAAATACAGGAATTCTAGGAAATTCTATATTCAAATACTCATATTCTTTGTTACTTAAAATACCTTGTTCTTTTCCTTTTTTCAAATATTGCACAAATTTCTCTTTAATATCTGACGTAGGGTCTTTACTTAATTTCTTATATGTTGATTCATCATTCACTAATCTTAAGGATTCTTGTATATAATCGGCCATATTGAGTAGAACTATACCTCCACCCTTATCAGCGGGTTTGATGACTAGAGTATAGTCATTTTGAAATTCCTTTAGAGCTTTAATTTCCTCCACTGTTAGGTTATTTTGATATTTACTATTCTTTTTGATCTTTTCTACATCTTTCATCACCATTTTCTCAAATGTAATAATTTCACTCGAGATTAAGTGGTGCGGAAAAAATGAAGACTTGTTTTGTTCTGTTCTATTATCCGCTGCTCGTGGAGTGGAGAACCCCCAACTGCTTCAGGGGAGGCACCCTATGAGCGCTGTTTTCGTCACTATCTTGTGAGTGCATTTCATGTGGCGAATAATACATTGTTTTTACTGTATTACACTTTTTTTTGTTTATTCTCTTTGTTTTAGAGTTATACAGCCGTATCCCAATATTTCTCTGCGGTTTTCTTTATACTGTTTAAAGGTCGCTTTTGGGTAACGACCTTGGGAGGCTGTTTTTTCTGATTACACAAGCTAAGTATTATCTTGCTTATAATTCACTACCTATTACCACTGTGGTGATATTTGTTTCTTGTAACTTGTATTACAACAATTATATTTCTAGTAAAAGTGATTTTTTTTTGCATTTTTCTCACATAGACGGCACTGACAATATTATTGTTGTAATATGTTTTACTGTTTTAAAACACTTATTTTTATTTTCAGTGAAGTCTCCCAAGTAAACAGTACCCCCATATACAGTATTTATGGTGTTTTGGAAAGTTAGAGAGTCAAATATAAGGCTTGCTTTTCACATTGAAATTTGCCAGATTGGTTATGTTGAGATTGTATGGTAGCCCAGGAATAATAATTATCCCTATAATGGCATACCATTTGCAAAAGTAGACAACCCAAGGTATTGCAAATGGGGTATGTCCAATCATTTTTAGTAGCCACTTAGTCACAAACACTGGCCAAATATTTGTTTTTTTGCTTTTTTCACACAAAAATTTGAAAATATGAACGCTGACTTTGGCCAGTGTTTGTGACTAAGTGGCTACTACAAAAGACTGGACATACCACACTTGCAATACCTTGGGTAGGCTACTTTTGCAAATGGTATGCCATCATGGGGGTAAATCTCATTCCTGGGCTACCACATGGTCTCAAAGGTAACATTACTAATCTGGAAAATTTCAATGTAAAAAACTGAAAAATGGAATGTGCTATATTTGACCCTTTAACTTTCCAAAACACCATGAAAACTGTTAATGGGGGCTACTGTTGTACTCGTGAGACTTTGCTGAATCCAAATATGTGCTTTTGTTGCAGTAAAAGCTAACAGTATTATGACGTTTACAGCTAAATTATGAGGCAGCACTACAAACTTGTTTTACAAATTTTAAAATTTCTCAGTTTTTTTTATTTTATTCATAATAAATTGTTTCATATATGAATAGTTCATGAGAAATTAAAGCCCTGTTTCTCCTGAACAAAATTATATATAATAAGCAAATTCCAGTTTTTGTTTACATTTTGTTTTGATCAGAATGTGTAATATTGACTCCGTCCTGAAGGGGTTAACCTTTTTATTTTTTGTTAAAAAAATAAACAAATATTCTGCTCTCATGGATATCAGAAAATTGTAAACACAACACATGTTTATCCATAAAATAATTATTTGTTAAATATATGTGTAACATAAGTATTGGCACTTTTCTAATCAATGTTTCATGCTACCTACCCCTTGCCAAGATAACAGCTCTGAGTCTTCTCATATAATGCCTGTCCCTGATGAGGTTGAATAACATATGACAAGGGGATCTGAAATCATTCTTCCATACAGAATCTCTCTTGATCCTTCAAATGTTGAGGTCGACGCTGGTGGACTCTTCTCTTCAGTGTACCCTACAGGTTTACTGTAGGGTTCAAGTCAAGGGACTGGGATGGCGATTGCAGCACCTTGATTTTATGGTCTGGTCAGAAGAGCATTTTTGTCTTAATTTTTATGTATGTTCATTGTCCTCCCTGAAGACTAAACCATGGCCCATTTTAAGCTTTCTGGCTGAGACAGTCAGGTGTTCATTTACTATTTGTTGATATATATGTGTTCATAATTCCATGTATCATAACAAAATGTCCAGATCCTATAACAGATAATTCCCCAAATCATTAAAGAACCACTACCATTTTTAACTGTGGGCATGAGGTATATTTACATAGGATTACCTCTCTGTGTGCGCCAAACCAACCTCTGGTCTTTATTGCCAAAAACGCTATATTATGGCATCACCTGATCATAGAACCTGATTCCATTTGAACTTATAGTAGTGTCCTGCAATCTGTAGATGTTTTAGTTTTTTCTTGTTTGGCTGAGAGTAGAGACTTCTTCCTTGAAACCCTTCCAAACATGATGTTGTAGGTGATATCAGATTGCAGTCTTAGAGACTATCTGACCCAAAGATGTAACTTATTCCTGCATTTCTCCAGCTGTGATCCTTGGAGATATTTTGGCCACTCAAGCCATCCTCTTCACAGTTTATTGAGAGAATATTGGCACATGTCCTCTTCAAGGTTGATTCATAACATTTCCAGTTGACAGGAACTTCTTAATTATTGCAATGAGGATGAAAATGGACATTTTCAATGCTTTTGCTCCTTTCATATAGTCACTTCCTATTTATTTTTTTAAACGCAACAACTTTTTGCTGCATATCACAGCTATATTCCTGCTTTGTACCCATTGTGGAATGTCTGAGAGAATTTGTCCTATGTGTTACCTCATATGTATACCCCTGTGAAACAATGTCATGGTTCAAAAATGACCTGTTCCTAGCCAGGTGTACTAAAAAATTATATATCAATGGAAATATACTTAAAAAAATATCTGTATCATATGAATTCACAGGGATGCCAATGATTGTGCTACACATATATATTTAACAAATAAATAAAAAATTGGCAGGGAGGGGGAAGGGGGATTTAGTGTTGTGTTTGCAATTGTATAATTTTTAGCAAATGATCCAAAGGTAAAATAATAAATAATAGGGGGTGGAGCCTGACTGTGGAGCTAATTAGATGTGTGCAGCACAAGCTCCCGCAGATATCGTGATTACCTGCAAAACAACTGTAGTTCTTTGTAACGGATCACCTGGCACCCCGACTGGGTACCTCCGTTAATGGATGCTCCTAGTGCTTCCTGAGGACTCCAAGCACTCTGGCAGACACCACAATCACCGAATCCGAGAAACCTTTTAAATTCTCCCAAGCATATGAATGCTGTAGACCATTGAATAGGAACCATACGAATAGGCTTGTACTCCTAGCAGTCAACTGGAACAGCATGCAATAAATCCTTCCCCCCAATAATGAGACGACACATCACTTTGAGGGTAAAACAGGAACTCTGGACTGGCTCATCCAGCCTGGCTTTTATTTCCAACTCACACATACAGGCCACACCCAGGGGGAGGCATAAAAGAACCAATGACATAGATGTTACCTCCCACACATCCCCTCCCTTTAGTGTGACACAAAACTCATTATGCATACAGTGTAAAATATACTTTTACACAACTTTCATAACTTTAAAACCATACATCACATTCACATAAAAATACATATCCACAATCAATCCATTCAGGGGAACAACATATTAAAAAATGGCATGAATCCGACCAGGGGTTCAAAAGTTACTAAAAGTATCTTTTGTTCCTTTCTGGCTGGCAGAAAAACATCCCCACAATGCACCCTGGTTTCCTCCCTTCTGCCCTGGAGTTAATTGGAGAAGTAATCCAATTACCCAGGACTAAAGGCAGACTCCATTAACCACATGGTTGCAAAACAACATAAAACACTTTAAAAATACATAAAGTCACATTTACACATAACACACAGACATTTCACCTATCCCCAGATAGCTGGGATCTGCACGCACAAAACTACCGAATAGCGCGCAGATCCTACTCACACAGTACAATTGCCATGGAGCTAAAGTCTTTCCCATAGTCTTTCATTATATGAATAGGCTCCATGGTATGGCTATCTGGGGTATCACATTCCCATAAAGTCTGGTCCATAGTCCAAAGGCAAGAGGCGGGCAATCAGCCCCCTCCAAGGACACGTGGCGAGGTCGGTTTCGCCACACTTCTCCCCTTTACCCTCCAGACTAACAGGGTACTTGACCTCCTGCCGGTCAGTGCCCTTGTTAGTCCAGCAGCCCACCCACAAAACAGAAACAGCAGTACAGCCCACCCACAATAACTGGTTACTACACCTGGGTAGAGGAGAAATTTGTCCATGCCCAGGTGCCTCACCACGGCTGTGCTGGGGGCTGGTAGACTGCCTTGGTGGGTTGCTGAGTGGGCAGAGACCAGCGGTACTCTGCCCGGATGCCAGCACTACCACGGGAGTAGTCGGGTTGAAGCCTGGTTGTTGGAGACCGACTGTCTCCCCTTTAAATACACCGCTCTGCTGCTGGAGACCGACTGTCTCCCCTTGAGTTACACAGCTCTGCTGCTGGAGACCGACTGTCTCCCCTTTAGTTACACAGCTCTGCTGCTGGAGACAGACTGTCTCCCCTTTAGTTACACAGCTCTGCTGCTGGAGACAGACTGTCTCCCCTTTGGCTAAACAGCCCTGTCGTGGGGGGGCAGGACCGACCGTCCCTACCCCCTGTGCTGGAAGTGCAGAGACCACTGTCCCATCTGCACAGGTGTGGGGCTTACAGTCTCCCCCTGGTACATTAAGCTGCCGCTGGGGAGAGGTGGTAACCAGCTCCTCTCCCATTAGAACACTCTGCCGCTGGGGAATGGAGACTGGGCTCTCTATTCCCTGTACATTAATGATCCGCCGCTGGGGAGAGGTGGTAACAATCTCCTCTCCCATACATACTTCCCGACTCTGCGGAGGGAGACCGACTGTCTCTCCTCCCAGCACAGAGTCCTGCTGTGGGGGAAAGGGATCTGGGCTCTCCATTCCCTGCTGGATACTCTGCCGCTGGGGAATGGAGACTGGGCTCCCAATTCCCAACAAATCACACTGCCGCTGGGGAGGGAGGACGGCCCCTTCAGCTCCCTGTAACTTGGGCGCAGAGACCACGGTCCCATCTGCGCTGGTGTGGGGCTTACTGTCTCCCCTTGGTGTGCTAAGCTGCCGCTGGGGAGAGGGGGTAACAAACTCCTCTCCCTTACACACTTTCAGCCGCTGGGGAGCAGGGCTGACCCTCTGTACTCCCTGTAGGCAGGGCGCAGAGACCACGGTCCCATCTGCGCTGGTGAGGGGCTTACTGTCTCCCCTTGGTGAGCTGCGCTGCCGCTGGGGAGAGGGAATAACAAACTCCTCTCCGTTACACACCTTCAGCCGCTGGGGAGAGGGGATAACAGGCTCCTCTCCCTGCACCGTAGACTGCCGCTGGGGAGCAAGAACGGCACCTTCAGCTCCCTGTAACGCACACTGCCGCTGGGGATCTGGGCCGACTGCCCAGCATCCCTGTAGGGCCGGTAGAGAGACCGCAGTCCCATCTCCACCTGCCATCTGTGGATCTTCCCAGGACCAATCCGTGAGGCCCCTCAACATTTGTGAGTAAGGGCCACCTGCTTCCCCACCTGGCAACTCTGGCTGCTGCTGGGGATCTGGGCCGGCTGCCCAGCATCCCGGTGGGCCCGGTGGAGAGACCTTGGTCCCATCTCTACCTGCCTGTTGTGGTTCCTCACAGGACCAGTCTATGAGGACCCCCACTTCGGGTTCCTCCCGCCGCCTCAGGGAAAGACGGCTAACCTCCTCGGATGCAGCCTCTACTCGGCTGCTGTAACGCTCCTGCTGCTGAGCATACTTCCTCTCTTTTGCCAACCGGAATTCTCGGTCCCGCCTTGTGTTTCGCTCGGCCATGACCTGGTTCCAGATCACCCGGCGTGTCTCCATGGGTATATCATCCCCATACTCGGCCACTCGCTGCCTCACCTCGGCCAGCCAATCATCTCCAGAGCCAGAACCTTCCATACTTGTCTGCTCCCAGGGGCGCTGCACGACTGCTAGCGTTGCCCTCAATTTGTAAATCCAAACAGTGTCTCTGAGCTGCTTTACCTCACACTAGGACGCCATCCCACCGCTTGCCACCAATGTAACGGATCACCTGGCACCCCGACTGGGTACCTCCGTTAATGGATGCTCCTAGTGCTTCCTGAGGACTCCAAGCACTCTGGCAGACACCACAATCACCGAATCCGAGAAACCTTTTAAATTCTCCCAAGCATATGAATGCTGTAGACCATTGAATAGGAACCATACGAATAGGCTTGTACTCCTAGCAGTCAACTGGAACAGCATGCAATAAATCCTTCCCCCCAATAATGAGACGACACATCACTTTGAGGGTAAAACAGGAACTCTGGACTGGCTCATCCAGCCTGGCTTTTATTTCCAACTCACACATACAGGCCACACCCAGGGGGAGGCATAAAAGAACCAATGACATAGATGTTACCTCCCACACATCCCCTCCCTTTAGTGTGACACAAAACTCATTATGCATACAGTGTAAAATATACTTTTACACAACTTTCATAACTTTAAAACCATACATCACATTCACATAAAAATACATATCCACAATCAATCCATTCAGGGGAACAACATATTAAAAAATGGCATGAATCCGACCAGGGGTTCAAAAGTTACTAAAAGTATCTTTTGTTCCTTTCTGGCTGGCAGAAAAACATCCCCACAATGCACCCTGGTTTCCTCCCTTCTGCCCTGGAGTTAATTGGAGAAGTAATCCAATTACCCAGGACTAAAGGCAGACTCCATTAACCACATGGTTGCAAAACAACATAAAACACTTTAAAAATACATAAAGTCACATTTACACATAACACACAGACATTTCACCTATCCCCAGATAGCTGGGATCTGCACGCACAAAACTACCGAATAGCGCGCAGATCCTACTCACACAGTACAATTGCCATGGAGCTAAAGTCTTTCCCATAGTCTTTCATTATATGAATAGGCTCCATGGTATGGCTATCTGGGGTATCACATTCCCATAAAGTCTGGTCCATAGTCCAAAGGCAAGAGGCGGGCAATCAGCCCCCTCCAAGGACACGTGGCGAGGTCGGTTTCGCCACATTCTTAAGCCACACTGCTCATCAAATTGCACCACCCACACTGTGGGTACACAGATTTGAGACCTCTCGCAAGCTTCTACGCCGTCGAGAACCCGTCAAGCACTGTTGGGGCCTACTGGTGAGGGGGTGGAGAAGAGGTGGCTGCTCCTCTCGCTCCTAAGATCCTTGTGGGACGTAACTGACCTCCTGCACCACCACCCCCCCGGTGGGAGTTATCCCGGTCCCCACTGGACAACCACCGACTGCCTCAGCCGACCCTACCGCTAGCCCCGTGATATTACAGGGGCTCACCTCAAAGACACAAAATGACAGGTTAGCATCCTCTGAGCACACTGAACCAACCCCTAAGAGGCTTACCATGGCAACACTAAACTCTGCTTCCAGTGCCTGGAAGAAATATTTTGGTGCTTCCTGGAATGGATACAAGCTTGTGAGATCTCAACCCACTGCGGGGAAAACTGTACGCAATGAGAAGAAGAGGGCGGGAAAGCACGCTCTGGATACCAAGCCTGTTCGGAACTCTGTTCAGCTACCCACAGACCAACCTGGCCCAAGAGTCACAACCGGCCTGACCACTCAACAGTGGGCATGGAAGTGGAGATGTAAGAGCATCCCAGCTCCTCAAACGGGCCACGGAGGGCAAAGCAATACATGCCTGAGAACCAACAGGCCCCTGGAGAGGGGAAATTGAACCCTGAAAGAGCATGGAGATGTAGAAGTGAGCAACTCCGACAACAGACTGAATACATGCTCACACAGGACTGTTTAGCAGATTACCTGCGCTTCCTGATGTCGGGAGTCAGCTGAAGAGGGACTTACCAAATCCACACGGGCCTAAGTTACCAGACCCACCATAGCTGCCACCTCACCTGCATGCTTATTTGGTTATGTGCTTTAACTTTCGTTTATGTCTTTGTTTTTCTTTCACTTTACCATGCTCATCTTACATACCTCAGTCTTGGCAGGGCAGTATAAGTACCAGTGGTTTGTTAAACTCTTCTTGCCTAGCAAATGTGTTACACTCAGCTCACAGTTCTTATAATTAATGTATAGGCTACATAACACATATTTGACTACTCATGATCTACCTAACTAACACTAAACATCAGATCAACTTATTCAACATACCACTATCCTGACTTAGCTATCTTTACCTAATAACAAAAAATGTGCATACATTTTAAACAATTTGTCTTGCATATTGTATTCCTCTATACCTTGATACCACTGTTGTGGCGTACTGAGGCAGTTTGTTCATTTTGTGCACAAAAAAATAAAATACAAAAAAAAATAATTATAAAAATAATAATAATAAATAACAAGGGTGTAAAAATTAGTGGAAGGCTCTGTATATGCATTAGTAAAGTTTCTGGTATCATTAAATGTATTAAATATTTCAAGTGATGGATGGCCTGATCTCTCTGATTTGTTTTGCTCAAGCTTGCATCATTTTGTGACTGCTTGCCATGTACATAGTCATCTCTGTATTGTGTGTATCTCTATTATACACAGAGCAGTGTGTGTGTGTCTATATTTGCAGCTGTGGGTCAGGAGAGAGTCTTCTGTTGCATTGATAGTGTGAAATGTAGTTTGTACTGTAAGTGACCATCTGCTGTTGGAGCCAGTACATCTACACTTGCAATTGCAATTTATTAATTCCTCTCCTAAAACTGTCATCAAAACAAACCACTAAGCCTTCAATTAATACAATCCAAGCAACCTACTTTTCTACCCTACCCTTACCTTTTGTGTCACTTTACCACACTCCCTCTAGAATGTAAGCTCATTGAGCATGGCTCTCAATCCCTCTGTTCATGTGTATCCAACTTGTCTGGTTACAAATACGTGTCTGTTAGTCCACCCATTGTACAGCACTATGGAACTTGTTGACGCTTTATAAATAATATTAATAGTAATAATAATAACTGCAGGTTATCTACTACAGCAAACGGCTGTGTTTATGTAATCCAGGATTCTGAAGGGACCCTGGGTGCAATCAAGATAACCTTTTGTTGTCAGGGTGGATTTGCACATTATGGGGGAGAGGATTAGTGTAATGGATCACTTTGCAGCCATTTCGTTCCTGTGTGTTATTTTTGCCCAGTACTGTGATCCATGTAAGCTGACTGGTTCTACAATAAACTGTCTGAGTTTTTTTGAGCTGTCAAGAAAAGGAGTTGGTTTTCTCTTCTTTGAGGTCTCATAGGATATTGCTATTCATCGTTCTCTATAGAGTAATTACTAATAAGAGCATTGCCAGATGATTAGATAGAATATCATATAATAACCAGATAGCAGTGCAATATATCCTGCTTTGCCAGTGCATATGCTACCAAAGATGAGTCCTAGCATTTAATGGAGCAGTTTAGTGGTGCAGCCTACGTAAAAGAATACGCAAGGATGATAGCATGCCAGAGCTGTTGCACCTTCGGTAACAGAGGCACCAGGGCCATATCACATTCCACATTCCAATTGGTTGCATTTTTGGATATCAATGGCAATTGTTTAAGAGGTACTTAAACATCTGTTTACTAAGCTGGGATGTGCAATACCTGTTGCTTATTGACACGTTCCTGGCACTTTACAGGCAGGGGTACCTATGGAAAGGGGTAAGAGCAAGGAGCATTTTGATTTTACCTCTGGCAGTTCTATTCCTCTTTGTCCCACCACACACTAATGAGTCAGAGTGCAGTCACCATGTTCCCCATTCTCCTCTCAGGCTCACTGTATGCAAGAACTGGAAGTAGCAAAGTCTGCTGTCAACACAGGCTTGATACGGAGATCACATGTTGCTCTTATGGACTAGCAGGGAGTTTAAAACTAACTGAACCACCAAGGATCCAGGAATCCTGCAACTCCACAGGGAAGTTTACTCATGCTGGACCATCAGGAATTCACATGGAACCACCACTGGACCTTCCTGCCAGGAACACATCCTACTCCAAGTGTGCGCATGACTTACTTCTGGTGGTGAAAGGGTTACAATTCACTATTTATCTGCATCAGACCAGAAGTAATTATAACATTTCCCCTTAACAGCACCCACACTTAATTATAACAATATAAATATTACTATTTTTAATGCTACCACCACAAAAACAATGTATAAATAGGTGCCCTGGCCCCCCAGTTGAATAAAAACCCACCAAATACAATTTAGCACAATTGCAAACCCAAATGCATTGGTCTCTTCAGGTAATGTTATTCTTTACCAGACAAAGGCAGAGCTTAATAAAGGAATATTTATTTTGAACAAAATTAGTCATAGTGCATTCAAAAAATGCAATAAGGAGAAAATAACAGAAGTCATAATTACTCAATTAAAAGTAACAGTTCTTCTGCCCAGGAGGTGTCTGGCATAGAAAGATTGTGACATACACTAGACATTTACATATCATTGGGTATATACCCTCTGGATTCAACTCAGGTTTCCGAGCCCAGAGATGGAGATACCTATAGAAACAATAAGCTACGGCCTCCTTGTGTTCCAGATCAACATTAATACAAGTAGAAACTTTTGGTTGTATCTCCTCTTTTGTGCATGCCATAGAAGTAATAATTGCATCTATGGACTTGTTGCAATTTTCCCATTCCATAGATATGTCACATACTCTACTAGGACCTAATCAAATGGACATCACAATTTCTTCAAAACATCTTATGTTGCGATAATCATGTTTATACTTGTTGCGAAGATCGCACTTGTCCCATTCTAGATATGCACAAAATTAGGCACAATTAATAATCTTTCTTTTGGATATGATAATGGACATTAGCATATCAAATGAACCCACTATCTAAGAGGCATATGGTAAAAGCCAATCATTTTTATTAAAGCTAGACTCACAGGCACCTCTAGGGTAATATTTATAACACCTTGCAGAGAGGCTATGGAGTCACAACTTCAAAGGAGTTGTAAACCTTGTGACATCTATCACATTCTTGTATACATGAATCCCTTCGGACATCTGTCCTTTATAATCACTTTGGCACTACCAAGTGGCCAATTCATATATGCACTATACAAACTACATTAACTAGCAATATTCTCTAATGCAACAATGAATTATGCACCCTTGGCGTGACACTCCATCCTTGCAGAAAGCAAAGCAGGAGGTGTCAAAACAGAGCATCACCACACACATCACATATAACAGCACATACATACTTTACACACAGCTAACATGAACACACACATGCATTACACACAACCAACAATATAATATAAATTACACACAGCTAGCACACATAAACATTACACACAGCCTGTACACAACTCCAGCACACACAACACATATTACTTACAGCCAACTGGCAAAATTGAGGTATAAGTTGTAACTACAGCGGAGTTTGAGAATTCTTCAAGATCAGCTATTTTTTTGCCACAGAATTTTCCATTTGGATTCAATTTGTGAAAATTCCGACTTGAGTGAATAGGGCTCTAGGTGATCTTTGATCTTTCCAGCTTAAATTGTTTTGATTGTCAGGACAAGTAGCTTGTCATGCTAAATAGATTGGACTACCACTTTAGTCTCATGAACGAGTAGGTTTTTAAACAATCTCCAAACCTCTGCTAAACGTTTGGATGTGGTGACTTAAGAACCAAATTGCAAAATTAGTGTCAAAATAGAAATTACATATTATATTATAAAAACTAGCAGAAAAAAAAATTAGAACTATTGCCGCCATCAACGAGTGATGGGAGATTGAGTGCATGGCTAAGTTTTGTGTGTTTGTATTTGCTTATGTACTACACCACAATGTTACAGTACTGCCACCCACCCCATGTGAGTTCTATTAAGGGTTAATAAGTGTGTAGGGGTTCATAATAATACTCTTGTATGTCTAAGTAGAGATTTTGTATTTTAGTTCAGTGTTCCCCAACCCAGTCATGATGGACCACCAACAGTCCAGGTTTTGTCAGTATCTCCATTGGAATAAAACATGGAAAATATATAAATACTGGACAGTTGGTGGTCCATGAGAACTGGGTCTGGGAACACTGTATTAGTTGAATGTAGCATGGTGAATTGCTAGAACAGGACTCACCCAATATGGTTACCTTTCCACAGCAGGTGAGCTTACATGTTAATGGACCCTTGAGTGGTACTGAAAACCTCTTTTATGTAACTGTTCATAAGAATTTAAAATAGTGCCATGAAGCAATGAATGGGTGCCAGAAGAAAACTCTCTGGTGCCTGATTACTGATACAGTTTTTTTTTTGTTTAAGTTTTAAATGTGAGGGGAAGTCATAATCTAAGCCACAATGCAGATCCCCAGATATTTAAAATTACAGCTGCCATGATGATTTGTCTTTCTCTAGGCATTCCAAAAGCAGGCAAGCACGAGGGAGTTGTAGTTCTACAACATCTGGGGATCTACCTAATGGACACACCTGATCTAAGCAGTCAAGATACATATTAACATTAAAAATAAATATGAGGGGGCGTGGCTAGCCACGGAGCAAGATGGACGTGTAAAACCTTGCTCCAGCGAAGTGGCACAGAATCTCAAGCAATCCTGACAATCACAAGCCCATCTATACAGCAAAAACTGACATGTCTCATCAAAGAGGCAAGAAGGCTTCGGCAAAGCAAGAAAAGCTCGCGTTTTTTAACCAGAAACAGAGCTCTACAACGATGGCGATGCAGGCCGCAAGCCCAAATGGAAGTTTGGAACCAAATGGCGGCGTAGCCACAAACAAACTGCCATTATCAGAGGACCAGACCCAAATTACAAAAGCGGATCTGACATTAGCTTTGGAAACTCTTTCCACTAAACTAATAGCAACGTGGCAACACATGTTGGATTCCATGAGGAAAGACATACAGGATCTGGGAAGACGGACGTCACACATGGAGGGCAAGTACGACAAATTTACCACAGCCCATAATGATTTAGCCACAAATGTGGAGAATATGGCGGCGAAAATTGAAACCCTGGAGGGGAAACTAGTGGATCTCGAGGACAGATCCCGCCGAAATAATTTAAGGCTAAGAGGAGTTCCGGAGACAGTCACTAATGCAGACTTACCTGCTTATGTACAAAGCCTCCTGAATGCGTATGCTCCTGAGATACCAGCGGACATGCTGTTGGTAGATCGCGCTCATCGTATCCCCAAGCCTAGGCACTTGCCACAAACAACGCCTAGGGATGTGGTACTGAGAGCACACTATTATCATGTTAAAGAGCACATCCTTCGAGGCAGCAGACTAAGATCTACACCGCCAGAAGAATTCTCAACCATCAAGATTTTTGCAGACTTGTCAGCGGCAACCCTGAAGCAAAGAAAATAATTTCAGACGGTAACTACCACTCTAAGGAAACACGGCATACGCTATAAGTGGGGATACCCCACCAAACTAATAGCTACCAAAGATGGGGTTACCATACTTATGGGCACCCCAGAAGAGGGATTGCAATATCTGCGGAAATGGGACCTTTCAGTTGATCTGCCACCAAATCTGCCACCACAGGTACCGCCAGTGAAAATGCTACAATCAGAATGGAATATAATCCAGGAGAAACATTAAAACCAGAACGACCCTGGTAAGCACAGACTTTTATTAACAAGATAAAGACTGACGATGACAAGAAGCTCTTCTTGGGGGCGCCGCGCTTCATTCCCCACGCACCCTGGACAGTACAGGCTTGCCACATTGAGGAGCGCATGAGGAGAGCCGATACGAGATCGAGACTGTGGCCTGGGCCGGGGCCTCCCGCTGCTCCCGTGACGAGGCGCGAGCAGAGTGGGAAAAGAGCCGCGGGGGACCTGGGCCTGGTCCAGATGGAGATATGCGACCTACGAAGCAACGACCCGGTCATGTGTCGGGCGCTTATCCTGACTTCTGGTAACCGCTTATGAAACACCTTAGACTATAAGAGAGACTACCATCTGCGGGCTGGAGAGCCCACATAAATTTGTCCCGATTGACATCATGAGATACTTCAGGTATAGGTGGGCCTGGGAAAAGGACATATAACAAATGGGAGCCTTGTGGGGGTCCGGGTGGGGTGGGGGGGGCGGGGTGGGCGCAACCGGGGAGAGCAGACGAACATTTCTTTTGTTTAAGGTTTATGTTATTACTACTGTTTAGATTCTTAGCTATTTAATGCTAGTAAGATATACGGATAAGTTATATGGTATATTAATACAGGTGACGGAGAATAGAATCACCAACAATTTATTACCATAGCACATTAATGAGGTCATAGATATAAGTATAACTATGAAGCAAGTAGGCCCCCAAAGCACATAACAGTGAATAAGTCGGGAATTAAGACAAGACCCGAGTCAAATACCAAATCCATTGAACCAGCTTCCATTTTAGAGCGTTGATCAAGGTGGTACATGATCGGGAAAAAATGACTCTAAGCAAAATGTGCCCCAAGCCACGTTAAATGGAAGGAATTACTTCCTTTACTCCCCATGATGTGGAAAATCCACATAAAGTCTCGATGAGACAGTTTGTATATAGTTATACACCCCTCCCTAGTTCTCCTATTACAACCCCCAAATCGGTCACACCATCTCAGAGAAAAAATCATCTGTCCCTCATGCCTAAAATATTATACCCATGCAGTGGAATATATGGATCAACTAACCAGCAATATGAGCTAGGCCATAAACGAAGCATACTCACAGACCAAGAGATAAACTTGATTATTAATGGGCCCATATGCAAACACCTACACACTTTAATTAAAGTATGAAAATATACTCCATTAATGCACGGGGATTAAATACCCCACACAAACGGAGACTTTTAATAGAAGAAGCGAAAAATACGAAATCAGATATATTATGTATACAAGAGATGCATTTTGTCCATAATAGAGTGCCTAGTTTTGCTATGGGAGATTACCCCACACAATATCATTCAACCTACACGTCTAAATCAAGGGGAGTTTCTTTCCTCATACATGCCTCAATATCGTTTGAACTTTTGCATATTAAAAAGGACGCACAGGGTAGATACATCATATTACAGTGTAAGCTCAACAATGAGCTTTATAATTTGGTAGGGATATATAGCCCTAATGAAAATCAAAGATTGTACTTACAAAAAGTATTGTCAAAACTCCCAACAGAATATCAGACCCCCACCAGGGCCGGATTAACATAGGGGCTGATGGAGCTGCAGCTCCAGGCCCAGGCCCATGGAATAGGCCCATTTAAAAAAAAAAAAAAAAAAAAAAAAATTATTTTTTTTTTTTTACACACTACTCTTAGGTTTGCCACCTGACTGGTATTTTACTGGCACAGCCAATATTTGAGGCTGCTGTTCCGTGCCAGTATTGCAGTAATACCAGCAATACAAATGCAGGTATTTTTCTCAAAATAATTAGATTACTCTGCAATACCATCACCAGCCAGTAGGGGTCACTGTGTGTGGAGAGAGGCAGGGATAGGAAGTTACAGCATTTTCCTGCCTCTCTCTACTACTTACTGATCCATAGGGGAGCAGCAACACAGCACAGAGTCCAGACAGCAGCTCTACAGCTCTACAGCTCAGGTAAGTGAGGGATGGGGGGAAAGGCAGCAGGGACACATGGGGACACTGAGACACTAGGGGACACTGAGACACTAGGGGACACTGAGACACTAGGAGACAACGACACTAGGGCAGACACTAGGGGACACATTGGGACACAGACACTAGGGGACACTGAGACACTAGGAGACAACAACACTAGGGCACACATAGGGACACAGACACTAGGGGACACATGGGAACACTAGGACACATGGGGACACAGACACTGGGAGACCTGGAAACACTGAGACACTTGGGGACACAGACACTGGGAAACCTGGAAACACTGAGACACTTGGGGACACTGGAAAACATGGGGATGCTGAGACACATGGGGATGCCGTGAGACATTGGGAGACACTGAGACATTGGGACACGAAGACACTATGTCCCAATTTCTCCCAGTGTCCCCCATCCAGTCTCGCTAGTGTCTCAGTGTCCCCAAGTCTCCCAGTGTCTGAGTCCCATGTCTCTCAGTGTGCCTAGTGTCCCCATGTGTCTCAGTGTCCCTATATGTCCCAGTGTCCCCATGTCTATGTCCACAACTGTCCCCATGTCTCCCAGCCAGTGTCCCCTAGTCTCCCAGTGTCCCCATGTCTGTGTCCCTAGTGTCTTAGTGTCCCCAAATGTTTCAGTGTCCCCATGTCTCCCAGTGTCTGTGTCCCATGTCTCTCAGTGTGCCTAGTGTCCCCATGTGTCCCAGTGTCCCTATATGTCCCAGTGTCCTCATATCTATGTCCACAACTATCCCTATGTCTCCCAGTGTCCCCAAGTGTCTGTCTCCCAGCCAGTGTCCCCAGTGTCTCCCTGTGTCCCCTAGTCTCCCAGTGTCTGTTCCCATGTCTCTGTGTCCCTGGTGTCTTAGTGTTCCGAAATGTTTCAGTGTCCCCATGTCTCCCAGTGTCTGTGTCCCTAGTGTCCCCATTTCTCTCAGTTTCCCTAAATGTCTCATTGTCCCCATGTCTCCCAGTGTCCCCGGGTCTCCCAGTGTCCCCGGGTCTCTCTGTGTCCCCGGGTCTCTCTGTGTCCCCATGTCTCTCTGTGTCCCCAGTATCCTAGTGACATGGGAACACACTGAGGCATTGGGACACTGGAAGAAATGGAGACACTGAGACACTGGGAGACTAGGGGACTGGGCGGCATGGGGACACTGACACTGTGATGCATAGGGGCACTGAGACACTGGGTGACTTGCGAGACTGAGACACTGGGAGCAATCCATCTATACAGCAGAATCAAACTGTGAGTAGTTTGTTGGTGATTTTACAGAATTTTCTCTGATGTCACTCCTTGTGATTACACAAATGATTAAGGCTGGTATTTTATTCCAAGAAAGGTGGCAACCCTAACTACTCTTCACATACTCTTGCTTAAAGGCGCACTATAGGGTCAGGAACACAATCATGTATTTCTGACCCTATTATGTTAAAACCACCTGGCCCCTTCTTGCCTCCCTAAGTATAGTAAAATATAACTTGGATTCAAGTCTGCAGCTGCTGGCTCTGCCTCTGAACTGACTGCCTACTGACATCATCAGAAGTGGTGGTCTAAGCAAATTACAATACTTCCCCATAGGATTGGCTGAGACTGTCAACTAGGCAGATCAGGGGCAGAGCCAGCACAAGTCCAACATAGCCCTGGCCAATCAGCATCTCCTCATAAAGATAAATTGAATCAATGCATCTCTATGAGGAAAGTTCATTGTCTGCATGCAGAGGGTGGAGACACTGAATGGCAGTGCTGCACACTAGGCAGTACTGCCCCAGGAAGCACCTCTAGCAGCCATCTAAGGAGTGGCCAGTTGAGTTATTTTCTCTGAAAAGACAGTGTTTACTGCAAAAGGCCTGCATGGAATGATTCTACTTACCAGAACAAATACAATAAGCTGTAGTTGTTCTGGTGACTATAGTGTCCCTTTAAGTTTGGAATCTTAAGAGGGATGTATGTGAACAAAACTTGTGTGGACTGGCTGACAATAAAATTAGTTTAGGTAATGCAGACGTTGGTCTCTCTAACACTGTGGCATATCCCCTTTCTTCTACACTCACTACATACACCTTTTCTCTGTCTCAGACTATATACCAGGAACTTCTGCCTGCTAATAAGAAGGTAAGGAGACAAGTGGACCAGCGAGGGCTAGGGGACAGTCCTTAGAAAGCATGCAGTGAGAGCATCATTAGACGCAGTTATGTCAAACTCAGGGTGCTGCCTGCTTAGTATGCCCTTAGTTGGACAGCCTGCAAGATTGGCGCGCAGCCTGACATGCATTCATGCCAGGCTGCCCTTCCAATTCTTTGGACAGACATGCCCCCTTTTTGGGCATGTTCTCCTCTTTTGGCAGGTCTGGTCACGTGATTCGCACCAGGGGCCCAACCCTTTTACCCCACCCTTTGACTTCTTGCTTCACTGGACACTGCTGTTAGGGGTTATGGATTTACTTGAAAGATGAAAGCATAAATTAGAGAGAGATTAGCATAGAGTATGTGTTTTCTTATAGCTGCATCCCATGAGTTTCCCTCCAACACCATCTCCATTAGATACATGACGCTTGGGAGGTATGACTGTTTTAGTGTTTTTGGTCGATAAGATTCTGTAATTAGGCCAATCATAATTGTCAGCACCAGGCCCAATGTGCTCTTAATCCGGCCCTGACCCCCACGATAATATGTGGAGATTTGAATCATACACTTCAGACTGGACTAGATACTACCTTGACAGAGGCCTCACCTAGATTTAAACTCCTGGGTAAACAGGCAGCACCCCTTATGAAACTTCTTTCTGAATACAACCTATATGACGCTTGGCGACTGCATCACCCAAGTGACCGAGAATTCTCATTCTATTCCCCTGTACATAAAACATATACCAGAATTGATTATATATTTATAACTGGGGATTTAATATTGAGCTCTCAACATAGTGAAATCGGAAATATTGTGTGGTCTGACCACGCCCCTGTAATGCTAACACTAACAGATACATTCACAACACGAGGACAGACACCTTGGCGACTTAATGACAGTCTCCTATTTAATCCAGAAATATTCAATAAACTAAAGGAAGAATTATCCTCTTTCTTCCATATAAATGATACCTCGGACATATCAGCGGACACACTATGGCAAACGCATAAGGCGGTTATTCGAGGTTCCATGATCAGTCACGCTTCTTACATAAATAAGCAAACAAAACAAAAATACATCTCGTTATTGAAAGCACTTAGAGATGAAACGAATACACAGACTCAGGCCCCGAATCACACCACACAACAAAATATAGATAAGATCAGAAGACAACTAAATGATATACAAGTGAAAGTAACAGCTACAATAGCACATAAATTAAAGGTAACAAATTACACTCAAGGGAATAAAGCAGGAAAGAATCTAGCAAAGACACTAAGGCAAAAAAGACAAAACGCAAAGATCCCGTATCTCATAGACACAAAAGGCCAAAAAATGTATAACCCCCAAACAATTAATGACATGATGGTGGACTATTATACCGGGTTATATAACTTGAAAGATGATAAACACACACATCAACCCACACAGGCAGAAATAGGGAAATTTCTGGAGAAAGCCCAGCTGCCACAACTTGCAAACTTGGACCAATCCTTGCTAACAGAACCCATCACACATCAAGAAATAGCAGCCACAATTAAAGCACTACCCAAGGGGAAATCCCCAGGCCCAGATGGGTTCACAAATTTATATTACAAGACCTTCTCCACTATGTTAATCCCATACTTAGAAAAACTATATAACCATATAACAACCACAGGCGTAATACCGCAAGAAATGTTACTTGCCCACATCACAACCCTGCCAAAGCCAGGAAAACCACCCAATAAATGCCAGAATCTGCGCCCCATATCATTACTTAATACGGACTTAAAAATCCTTACTAAAATCTACGCTAATAGACTTGGAAGCCTTATGTCAAAGCTGATAAAAGATGACCAAGTAGGGTTTGTTCGGGGTAGACAAGGCTCTGATGGAACTAGGAAATTGCTCAACATCTTTCACGTGATACAGAAAACAGGGGAACCCAGTGTGGCTATGTCATTGGATGCAGAAAAAGCATTTGACAGGCTACACTGGGACTACTTGAAAACAACACTCAGACAATATGCATTCCCTGAACAATTTATTACTCTGATATCCGCATTATATGGTAACCCAACTGCAAAAATTTCGAATGGGGGGTTCACGTCAAAAACACTGAGTATCTCAAATGGTTCTAGACAGGGTTGCCCAATGTCCCCTCTACTATATATACTGGCACTGGAACCATTGGCCCAGCGTATTAGGAACTCCCAAGAGGTACATGGGATATACATAGGCGATGAAACACACAAAGTTACCCTTTTTGCTGACGATGTCATGCTCACCATCTCTAAACCGGAGATATCTATCCCAACACTCCAATGTATACTAACAGAATTCAGCAACTGTTCATATTATAAGCTTAACACCACTAAGACGCAAGTTATGGGCTTAAACATAAGTAAAAAGCAACTTAAACTCCTCCAAGCCAAATACCAATATGATTGGAGACTAAACCATTTAACGTTTTTGGGTATAGACATTACACCTCAATTACACCAACTATATAAAGCGAATCACATAAAACTACTTAGCTCAATTAAACAACAACTACAAAGTTGGAAAAATAAATATGTCTCATGGATGGGACGAATAGCAGCAGTCAAGATGTTGGTATTACCCCGACTGCAATACCTTTTCAGAACATTACAGATAAAAGTACCAAAGCAATTTCTCAGAGAATCCCAAAAATGTATAAATCATTTTGTATGGGGAGGGAGACGCCCGAAAGTAGCGGCAGATGTCATGTATAAGTACTTTAAAGATGGAGGGATGGGGATGCCAAATGTAGCTAGATACTATAAAGCAGCTATGTTGAGCACATTAGTATACTCACATCATTATACCGACCCACCGTCATGGGGGAAAATAGAAACCACACTGGCGGGAGGGCTTCCACTCCCAACGCTGGCTTGGTTGCCTAATGAACATAGACCCAAGAAAATATCCATTAGCCCAATTACAGCAGCGACACTGCAAACTTGGGATGAACTCATAGGGAAAGATCGATTTGCCTCACACATACCACCAGTCCTACCCCTTCAGATATACAAAATCCTTATCCCCGGGTTGGACTATGGCTTATGGACTAAACATGGGATCAGGTACCTATCACAAACAATGATCGACGGTCGCATGGTAGATTTCACCTCTCTCACCCAACGATTTAATCTACCAGGGAAAGCTCTTTTTTCATATATGCAATTGAAATCAAGGGTAGGGCAACATTCAAACGCCAACAAGCCGCAGCACTGTAATGAAATAATAAAAGAGGTGGGGAAACTATGTACATCCTCCAAACCTCCCCCCAGAATACTATCACATTTATACCAACTGATCACAAAATATGATAAATCACTTGAACCCAAATTCAAAAGGGCATGGGAAAGGGACCTCAACATGACAATGCCTGAAGAAACATGGTCACAAATATTTATGGCGCATAAAAACCTTACACTAAATACTACACATATCGAAATTAGTAGGAAAGTCCTATATAGGGCATATCTAGTACCAACTAAACTTCATAAAATGGATGCAAATAGACCTAAGACATGCTGGAGATGCCAAGCAGAATTGGGAACCATGATCCATATGTGGTGGTCCTGTCCACAGCTTAAAACATTTTGGGAGGAGGTCTCCAGCATGATTACATCAATCATAGGTACAACACTACCACACACCCCAGACACATATCTCTTGTTGGTACTACCGAAAGACCTACCAATAATCGACCGTTACTTAACATACCACTCTATAATAGCAGCCCTAGCTGCAATAGGGAGATCATGGTTAAAAACCTGCCCACCAAACTTTAAAAAATGCCTTGAGGAAATAGACATAACTAAAATATATGAAATGGAAACAAGAAGGAAGAGATCTAGAAACAAAATGTGGTCCACAGCATGGGACAAATGGGAACTATGGAGACAGAATAAAAACCTTCCTACATAATGATTTGCTGATTACTCAGGTTAAGCAAAACCGCGTAAGATAAATGACCGAATTTCCCCCCTCCTTCCCCCCCCCTGTTCGATTCATCCTAGTTCACCCCAGTTACTACCCCTTCTACATAGCTAGAGAGGGAAAGGCATGAGTTTAAAGTCGAGCGACCAGCAGACAAGGTAATAGAATATCTAGATGAAAGACAACCCATATGATACTGGAATATAGACACATGTGAAGACATTATAGGAATGCTAAGTTAAAGGCACCATTTATATCCCTCCGGGTGGGAACACACCACAATAAAACATGCAACCCGAAAGACTTCTAATTCTATCCTCTAGTATAACTACACCTATGAACATCTTATCATACTATACAATAAGGAGAGAATATACAAGGTTGTAAAGGGCAGCATAAGTCGACAGCACGTTACAGCTCTTCAGGAACATAATTCAGGAATGTATTACAATGAGATGATATGGATATACTATGTTGATATCATGTTTTCACTGTATTGACATTGTCTTGCATGAGGTGGATTCAATGTAAAAAGCACCAACGATGTAATGTATTGTTCCTTGCCTCCCTCTTCCTTTCTGTATCCCTTATGAAAACAATAAAATATTTTACAAAAAAAAAATATATATATATATAATTATTCTGGATATTAACACAGCTGCTCACTGTATTATCTCTAAACATGATTTAATTACTTATTAGAAATATATTATTTGCACTTTATGTCATTGATGTTAAAGGTTACATAAATGGAGCATAATGTACAACACTAATACTTGCTGGCTCCGATCAACCACCCTGTCGTAATACTAAGAGATTCATTTGCTATATACATAGACACTATTTTGCCTGATTTAGACTAAAACAGCAGCATTGGGAATGTAAATGAAATAAAAAATAAATAAAAAATAAATGTTTGGTTTTCAGTTCTCCACATTCTTTATTTAGCTATTTAACCACAAAATTCAAAGCCAAAGTTTTTTTTTTAATCACTATAGAAAGCCCAGCAGATGATCAAGTGATGACTTGATAACAGAACTGATGACTGAACTATTGTTTAACCCCTTAAGGACACATGACGTGTGTGACACGTCATGATTCCCTTTTATTCCAGAAGTTTGGTCCTTAAGGGGTTAAACTTCAGATCGCAAAAAACTTAGACATGAGTTTATATATATTGAAAACATTATCACAATTTTCAACTTACAGTGAGGGAAAAAAGTATTTGATCCCCTGCTGACTTTGAATGTTTGTCCACTGACAAATAAATTATCAGTCTATAATTTTAATGGTAGGTGTAGTTTAACTGTGAGAGACAGAATAACAACAAAAAAAAATCCAGAAAAACACATGTCAAAAAAGTTATAAATTGATTTGCATTTCAATGAGTGAAATAAGTATTTGACCCCTTCGACTTAGTACTTGGTGGGAAAACCCTTGTTAGCAATCACAGAGGTCAAACGTGTCTTGTAGTTGTCCACCAGGTTTGCACACATCTCAGGAGGGATTTTGTCCCACTCCTCTTTGCAGATCATCTCCAAATAATTAAGGTTTTGAGGCTGAAGTTTGGCATCACAAACCTTCAGTTCCCTCCACAGATTTATATTAGGGATTAAGTTCTGGAGACTGGCCAGGCCACTCCAGGACCTTAATGTGCTCCTTTGTTGCATTGACTGTGTGTTTTGGGTCATTTACATGCTGGAATACCCATCCATGACCCATTTTCAATGCCCTAGCTGAGGAAAGGATGTTCTCACCCAAGATTTGACGGTACATGGCCCGTCCATTGTCCCTTTGATGCGGTGTAGTTGTCCTGTCCCCTTAGTAGAAAAACACCCCCAAAGCATAATGTTTCCACCTCCATGTTTGACGGTGGGGATGGTGTTCTTGCGGGCATGGCAGCATTCCTTCTTCTCCAAACATGGTGAATTAATTAGATGCCAATGAGCTTGATTTTGGTCTCATCTGACCTCAACACTTTCTCCCAGTTCTCCTCTGAATCATTCAGATGTTCATTGGCAAACTTCAGACGGGCCTGTATGTGGCGGCACACCGGGTAGGACAAGGGATAATGCCGCCAAAGGATGTTCTTTCCCCCAAGTACAAAGTCTGCTACCAAATATTCCCAACCAAAGTTATCTGATAGAAGATCTAGTACGTGTAGGATTCTATTCCTATTAGTATTATTTTATTTCCTTAAGCCTATATGGGGGCTTCTCCTTACTAGTAGAGAACATCTATGTGATACTCACCACTGAACTGGGTAGAACCCTAATAGTATCTGTTCATTCCATAGTTTCCACGCACAAGGGCCAGATTAGTCTGTCCATTTTTAGAGAGCAGATGAAGCCTGATCTAACTGTAATCACCTTGATAAAACATCCAAGTAAATAGGATTTTAAAGCTTCGAGTGTAGAAAACAGTCTTTATTGTAACATATTTAAGAAAGCTGTGCAAAGCCGCTAAACCTCAAAACAACCCGACTGCACAGTTCCGTGGATCAGTCTGTCTGCTAAATGCTTCCCGGCTTTCGTTTTCTCTGGCTTGCATTCGGAACTGTCTTCACAAACCATTGTCTAGAAATATTTTCATAAACAGGACTATACATAGGACACAAATCCACAATTTAGACTGGAAGAAAGGAGATTTAATCTAAGAGAAAGGAAACGTTCGTTTTTTTTTACATTAAAAACAATAAGGATGTGGAATTATTTGCCTGCAGAAGTGGTTTTATCTGCGTCTGTACAGATGTTTAAAGAGAAACTGGATGAATACTTGCAAAAACAATATTCAGGGATATCATTTTAGTCCAAAGAGAGATCTGACTGCCAATTTGAGGTAAAAAAAGGATTTTTTTTCCTATTTTGTTGCATAATTGGAAGCACTTCAAACTGGGTTTTTTGCCTTCTTTTGGACCAACAGCAGATGTGTGAGAGGCTGAATTTGATGGACATAAGCCTATTTTTAACCCATACAACTATGTAACTATGTAACATTGTTAAAGGTGGGATAAAGCTGTTTTCTACCCCAATACTAAATGTTGATAGAATAAGTATAATAAGGCTTCAAACATGTGTTTCAACCCACATATTTTTTTTAACTTGTATTAAGAAATAAAATTACAAAAATATTGTAATATTATAATATTGTAAAGGCTTTCTGCCTTTCAGTGTTATAAGTGTTTCTTTATTTGTATATTTGCTCGTGATTTCTTCCCATAGTCTTCATGCTTACATAGCACAGAAAATACTACCAAACTTAATAGGGCAAACATATAGTTGTTTTATTTCTGTTCTGAAATGTTCTATTACCCCACTAAAAAAAGTAATCATAGGGCACATTCAAAACATAAAATAGTGGTGCTGCTGAAAAAAACGCCAAAATATATGCAACATGTAAATTAGGAAAACAAATTAGGTGCAATAAATAAGAGAGGTGCAAATTGCGGTTGAACACAAACAGTGCACACGTAAAAATACAATTTCAAATCTTACAAAGCTACTTAAAATTACCGATAAATATAGGGAGCTTGTCACACTACAAAGCCATATCATGTTTTCAGAGGGGCCAGGAGAACAGGTTTCATCAAGACCACTTTGAGATTAAAGAAATTACTAAAGGTAAGATGGTACCTTGGACCGCTAGACATTAGGTGTCTAGAGTGTTCCTTTAAGTTTAACACTATAGACAATGTGTGTGAGTTTAAGTGAAGTATTTGTTAATTTACATTTATATTCCACTGTGAGTTTCCACCATTTCATGATATAGAAGTGACCAATTCTTCTTATTAAAATAAGTCATCCGTTTTGATAACTCTCCTTACTTTATAAAGATATGTATGACCCCTAATATACCAGCAAGGAATGATTGCTAGTATTTTGAATTCCTTATCATTTTTAGCCATTTCACATCCACGTCGTAGTCTGAGATTTAGAGAATCTTCTTTATATTATCATATTACCAATAACCTTCATTTTGCTTGTGAACTCTACTCTGATCACTGGTCATATAGCTTAGTCTAACAGGAGCAGAATCAAGGCAGAGCTAAATACAAGACATGCTCTACTTACTTTGAAATAAGGTAATCAGTTTGCATTAGACTTGGAGATTCGTTTTGGTCTGAAATGCAATTTTGTAAAATTCCCAAACTTTGAGACGAAATGTAGCTAAATCATGAATCTTGAACCAAATGAACTGTGCAAAAGTCAAGCATGTTTGTTATGAGTTTTATTATGAATTACACGCATGGCACGAAAAAAAAAAAAAAGACGATTGATGGGGAAAAAGATAAATCATGATTAATGGCTAGGGAACAGTCACTATATGTTGAGTTTAGTGACTTATCAAGTGACCAACAGAAGGAAAAACAAAGAATAAACATATAACATATAAATATAGATTTTTTTTTTACTGCTCCTTCTGTTTCTCCCTTTATTGGTTACTTTTTCTCACTTGATCTGTGAGTCAGATTGTGTAAAAATACTTATCAGTGCACTGCAAAATACATACATAATAATATATAATATTTATATTATCTATATATTTTGCAGTATAGGTAAAGCCATTTTTTTCTTTTCCCAAATCAGTTTTTCAGTACCAAACTACTGCTGACATATGGCCGAAATTTTGATCATTTGCCACAAATAGCAACCATTAATTTTTTATTTTTTTTTGGGGGGAGGGGGAGAAGGATTTAAGGGAAACTGTATGTAACAGAGCTTCCTGTACCCCAGTTGGGTACCTCTGCCGACAGATGCTCCTAGTGCTCACAGCACCCCACTAGACACCTTAAGCACTGCAGACCCTATATCCACTGCAGCTTGGTTGGGGTCTCGCCGTCTCCTACGCACCCTGGACCTACGACAAGGCTCCAGTTTCCAGTGGGTTAACCTCTCTTCACCCAGAGAGTAAAGCAGGAATAGCTCTTACAAGAGCTCAGAGAATCCAAGGGAGTATAGTGATTATAGCAAGCCCTTGTAGTGATTTGGTAGTTTCCCCCAATAAGAGACAAGACTCTAGATTGAGGGTGAAGTAAGTCTGTTTAATGGAAGCCACAGCTGGCAATTTATGCAAGTTTCCCAACAAAGGTGAAGCCCAGGCGGACCTTGTTGGGCACAGGGATCACAAAGTGTACAAACCAATGAAAACAATGTGACAATGAATGACACTCCCACATACAGTACACAATCCCTCCACTCTGCCTGTGATATAATTAAGGCAGATAATGCATTAACTTAATTATCACCAGGCAGAAAAAACACACATTTTTACAAAGTCCAATAAGTACCCCAAAATACAACACATCCCCTGATAGCCCTGATCTGTGTGAACAACATATCCAAAAATTGCCCAGATCAGATCATAGTTTTGACCCATCGTGCACATGGTCCCATGCCCAAAACAGTTCCAGAGAATTAGGGCTAACGGTTGGTCTCTCTGTCTGGAGTACGAAAGTACATACTTCACATGAACAGAGCCTTTTAAAGAGCACTGGGCAAGGTATATTGCAGGGCCCATAGTCCTGAGGCAAGAGGCTGGCCGGCAGGCCTCTCCAAAAGCCAGTGACGTGGTTACTTTTGTCACACTGTAAGATAGCACAGTATTGAAAAATACTGTGCCAAGTTTTGCAAATGTCAAATCCCAAACTTAATTCTTGACAAAATTGTATATGTCCTCCTCTGCCTGCTAAAAATTTCAAAATAGCTAGTGTGAAAATGCGGGCAATATCCACAAAATAATGATAAAGATTTGCTTACAATATCTCCAATTAACACCTACCGAAAGATTATACTGGAATATCACAACCAAAAATCAAGTACACTTATGCTACATTCAACTTTTTTCCTGGAATGGATAGACACAGCTGAATAAAATTAGCATTTTACCGGAAAGATGTAGCTGTGTTGCTGAAGTTTAATTAGAACCAAAGAAGAAGTTACATTTTAAATAAATAGATTTATTTTTTTTAACCAATGTGCAACATACTTTAAAGAACAATATGCAAACTAATCAACTTCTGGAAACATATTTAAATATAATTGTGTAATGTCAATTTTAGTGATCTAAAGATCCAATAGTAGTAAATAAGTTCTGTATATTTCTATGACTCTTCCCCTGTGATGATTTGTCCTGCCAGTTTTATTAGCAAGCTAGGGCTTTTAGGTGTTTCTTTTAGACAAATCTCACAGCCAATTTTTTTATTTGGAAGCAATAACTACCACAGTGATTTAAGTCTTACGCCCCAGGAGAAACACTTAACAAGTTACTATGTTTATGGTCTACACTGAAGACTTAAAATGCATTAAAGCAAAGTGTTTCACTAAAATCCAGTAAGATGCGTTTCATCACAGCCTCATGTGCTAAAAATAAAAGTACCAAACTAATATGTCCACTGAGGGTACAGATGTATGTTTGCTTGTTAAAGTAAGCAAGCAAAAGGCTCCAAATTGAAGTTAACTGTTCAAAAATGTTTTAAAATGGTTCTACGGTAATAGAGAATTGCTCCAGGCAAGAATTAGAATATTAATGTCAAGCTGTTTTCAAAGAAATATAAACTTACTATTTTCTGCACTATGTAAAAAAAATAGCTTGAATCCATATATGATGGAGAAATTATTGTTGGAAACCCAGTGAGTTGGCTTGATAATTTGCTCTTGAGATGTTATATCCATTTCATTCTACATCAATTAACATGTGTGACTGTGTGAATATTCTGTTTGCTTCTTAATGACCCATTGTATGTTCATAAAATACAGACTTTTTTTAATCCAAGTAGTGTGAGTAATGCAGTTTATTATAATAAGAATTAATCAAGTTGGTTATTTTCCAAGAATGTTCCCTAATAGATTCCAATAAAGAATAATGTAGACTACTGAGTCAGTAGTCTCAGATTTTGTAAGATGAATTTTCTTGAAATGTTGACTTTTTTCAGCTCGTGGTTGGGTATAAATTGGCTGTGAATAGTTTTGATATTCTAACTATGAGCATATGTCCATTTCTCTTAACAAATAAATAGATTGTAAATTAGAGTATACAAACAAAAGGACGTGATTGCATTGAATAGCATGGTACAAAAATAAAAGAAACTGATTTAAATTGTAGTGATCAACACTGCAGAGAGAAAAAAACATTACTTTCTGTACAGAATAAACTGTATATATTGAGGATGTCTTGTGCACCATACAATATTGACAATATGTATGGACAAAATATTGTTTACTTTAAGCCAAGAAAATGTTGACTTTTAATATAACTGTCTTAGAAAAAGGAATATATCACAAAATAATTAAAGCAAAATTTAAACAAATAAGGAAAATATTACTGGAATGAGGATTTGTAATTACTGTAATTCTGTCAGACGCGTGCCAAAGATGAATACAAGTTTCTTGTAATAACGATCTTCAGCGATTTGTTTATGAAAAAAAAATACAGGAAAAAAATGAAATCAAACTTTTAGAGAGTCTGCAATCTTTATTTTATGACCTTTCATTCTCATGCTGTGTTTTTTTGGGTTTTTTTTTAGCTAATAATCTAACTGCACTTGCTGTAAACCTTATCAGCCATTGTTGTGTTAGTGTAAATATTTGCTGAACTTTTTCTTAATTTTGGCAAATTGAAAAGCATAATTTATTTAAAGGTTAGGCAATTAAATGTGCTTATTGCAAATTATTTAATTTCTGTATTTGGTATTGGTTGTTATAAGTCATATCAGCTCTTTAAGTTAAGCTTTTAAATTCAAGAAAGAACTAAACTGATGCACTAAAGAACTAAACTGATGCACTAAATTATCCTTTTGACATTTAAAGTAAAAATGTACAAGTTGTTAAGAGGGCAGTTTTCTTTTGTTTTTTTAATTCTTTATTTTATTCAGGCAAATATAAGGGGTACAGAATAAAGAAAGGGAAATGCAAGGGTGTTCCACTTAAAGGGTTAATACAGCGATAACACTGTTATTTACATTTCCGGAGTGTTAATGCCTCATTTTTTCTTTTGTGTAAGTCGTTCAACAAAAACATATTTTACACATTAGAGATGAACTTGATACCAGAGACTGGTGTAGTAAACAGGCGAATTACATTTTAGAATTTTAGCGCCAACTTTAATATCAAACAAGATGTAGCCAAGCTAGACAATTGATTTCAGGCAGAGATAGAATATAATGCATGAGCTTGTGTTAAGCAGGTTAATTTTGGCCAGACTGTTAAGGAAGTTAAGTATCGAGTGTGTCTAGTGCGTCTAGTGGCCTGTGAGGAGCCGTGCAGAGCAGCATAGGGGAATGCAGGAGAGCTGGCCTAGTGAACTGGTAGGAGGTAAATTACAAGTGTGGTTGGTAAGGCTTGCTAGCTGGACATGAGATGACAGTATCCTGCCTGTATCGGTATTGCTGCCTGTACAGGTGATTAGGAGACATGTCTACGCTCAGTGTGACTGAGTGCCGGCTAAGCATGTAGTAGCAAACATATTGTGAGAGCGTTAAAGTAGTTATAAGTATTTGTGTATTGCGTAATTAGCTATTCCTCGTTGTCTATGTAACTGAAGCTGCATTTTGTCCTAAATAGGAGATCTTAGCTGGAAAGATGAGTGTGAAAACATAATAAAAGGAAGGAACAAATCAGTACTTGCTTAGGGGAGTCGCTCAGATGCCTGTAACACTTATAGAATATGCATGTTATGGACAAGCAGTGGTACTGGAGCAGTCTTCCATAGTGTGGGAATGTCCACTTTGCCGCCCGGTGTCAGCCAATACCTACAGAGGCAATCTGTTGGTGTGGTGTGCTATCACCTGTAAAGGCTGGAACCAGAGCAGTGTCCTGAGGGTTTTGTGTTAGAGCCTCGCCGATGAGGCCTTGCTGCCTTCAAAGGTGTGGGTCTGCGTTCAGGGGTCTAAAAAAAAAAAGAGTCGTGCAACGGGTCCCGGGCAGCCTAGGACGTAGACACACAGGTCAGTCCAACATGGGGATAGCTTAGGAGAGAGCGTGAGGGCCATGCACGTAAAAGTTCCCTGTTCCCTATTGGGAGCGGTGGCTTTGGGACAGTCCGGCTGAGAGTTCCGTTGAGTAGGTGTCTCCTCTGGACAAGGTAGGAGGGTGGTCCTGTAGGGTCGATCCGGAGGTGTCGTTGCGGGTGGGCAGCATGCCCCGCGCTTCTGTTTAGGTAGTGACAGATGCGTAAGAGATTGGTGTGGCATTCCGCGGTATAAATGGGGCCGCTCCCGCTGGATCCCAGTTGTGGGTTGGGGGGGTGGGGGTCAGGGGTTCTACTTGTGAGATAAAGTCTCGAGGCAGTCCCAAGGTATGTAGAAGGTTGGTAGCATCCTGTATGCCCTGGATTTGATGTGTTTTCCCGTCATGCTGTACAAGTAATGTGGATGAGGCTCGCCAGCGATATTGTATGCTGTGGCGTTGGAGTATGGAGGTGAGTGGCCGGAGAGATCTGCGCCAGGCCAGAGTACCCTGAGACAGGTCTGTGTAGAAAGTTATCTCCGAGTTCTCTAACTGCACGGGAGTTTTCCCCATGAGGGCGGTGAGGACCGTCGCTTTGTCTGAGCTATTCTGAAAGGTCAGTATGGTGTCTCTTGTGGCTGTTGCTGGTGCTCTAGGGGATTTCGGTATCCGGAAAATGGCTGTGGGCGCAATAGCCTTGGTGGGGCCTGGGGGCAGTACAGAGGTTAGTATACGAGTAATCGATTGTGGCAGCTCTGCCTCCGGTAGCCCTTCTGGGATCCCCCTAACCTTGAGATTGAGCCTCCGGCTCGTGTCTTCCTGGGACGCAAATCTTCTTTCATGCAGCATGTTTTGGTGCCGCAGGTCCTGGATGTATTTTTGCAGAGAGGCTATGGTCCGCTGTTGTTCTTGGGAGGTATCCTCCAGTGTTGTTATGCGGCCTGTGAGGCCTCGTAGCTCTTCCCTGAGTGCAGTGACATCCATAAGGATGTTCTTCTGGAGTTCCACCAGCAAGCCCTTTAGCACCCCTGTGGTCACCAGATTCGTATCGGGGTCTGCTCTGCTTTTTCTGGACTTCGTTCTCGGCGTCGGGTCTGGAGCTTGGAGGTAGTCATCATCGGCTCCCCCTGAGCCGTCATCCGAAAAGTCCAAGCAGCCTCCATGGAGCACCGCCATATTGGCTCCGTTCAGGCCGCGTGCTTGCTTCCACATTTCTCCAATCGTGAGCCCTGGGGCCGTTTTGTCTGGGTGTTTCTTGTGCTTGCGACCCATGGGGTGTTCCAACAGTTGATCGGTGGTTATTGGGGGTAATAGTGGCTAGGTATGTGTTTGTTCTCTTCGATTGCAGCCCGGAGCTTTGGGATCATGCGTCCGCTCTCCTCGGCTGTCAGGCTCCGCCCCTTAGGCCAAGGAGGGGTGGGCAGGAGCCTGCAGCCAGCAGGAGCAGCAGTCAGTTAAGTCGGCCACTTCTGATCAAGAGGGCAGTTTTTTTATATGTTAGGTATCCATTGATGTGAAATTTACAAATGAATAAACACATTTCTTATACACTAACAAAACGTTGAACACATAAAATGCGCAATACCATAATGGTAATCTATACCAATTCAATCTATATCAATTTCTCAGCAGAAATTTAAAAATGAGAGAAATTACAATGAGACTATTATTCGAAAAGAAATAAAATAATGTTATCAAAGGAGCAGTCTATGAATAGTAAGTAATAGTAAATGTTTATTACATTTTTCATAACTTTGCAATAATAATGATTATCTTCAAAGCGTGTCATATTAGAGTATAGAGGTTCAATGCTCTAAAAAAATTACTAGTGCGTCACATTTTGCTCACAGGCTGCCATTCACAGATTAATCTTTTAGAACTTTGAAACAAGAAAGTAACTATGCATTGGGCACTAATGAAATCTTCATGTAATGATAATATGATGTTGAATTGCTTTTAAGTTAAGTGTGACTATTGCATTGTGATTATTTTTTTCATATCAGCAAAAAGAGAACAAGATAAACACGCAGAAAATGATGAAATGGACTTCTGCTCCATTAGTTTGAACTCAGAAGTCCATAAAATTAGTGTTAATTGAAAATAAAAATAAGTGGATATATTACCCTTCATTCAAATACAAAAAACAGATATTAATAAGACAGCACTGAACAAGGAATAGAGCAGCGCTAAACAAACTAAGAACACTAAGATGGGAGGCAGCACACCGTGTAATAGGGGAATTCCTCCAACCCCCAAGAAAACAAGAATAAGTCAAACAACAATTTTCTTTGCACTACCTGTATATTGTTGTTTAAAGGGAAACTCCAGTGCCAGGAAAATGATCCATTTTCCTGGCACTGGAGGATCCCTCTCCCTCCCACCCACCAATCCCCGGTTACTGAAGTGGTGAAAACCCATTCAGTCACTTACCTGAGGCAGCGGCGATGTCCCTCGCCGCTGTCTCCTCCTCCGCGACGCTCCTCCGTGTTCTTCCGTCGGCCGGTGGGCTTTATAAAAAACTGCAATAATTACACTTGCAGGGTTAGGAGTAGTGGGAGTTGGCACCCAGACCACTCCAATGAGCAGAAGTGGTCTGGGTGCCTGGAGTGTCCCTTTAACTTATTAATAAGATAGCAACCTAATAAATTAGGGTTCGCTATCTTGTGCCATTACAAAACAGTATGAGGGGAAAACACCATAAAAAAATTTGTAAGTTTGCCTTACACTTTGACTATCTGTTTTTTTTTTTGTAGTTGATCTCGACTAATTGTAAAGATAATGCTGTATTTCATTTGTGATGTTGTTGATCCCATGACCTATGTATTCTAAATGTCCTTTTCTTATGATTCTATATTGTAATTGACTTGTCTATCAAGCCACATTTTGTTTTGACATGTGTGTTTTATTTATTGATGGTATGTGTTTGCAATGTACATTTTTCAAATTTTTTTTATCCTTTGCACTTTATCTGGAGAACAGATCATAGCTGTAACGGACCGTTTCAGCAGACAAGGGGTTAAAATCGTTTAGGCGATAATCCCCTTTTCAAAGACAGGCACAGCTACTGTAGAATCACCAAAACTCACGAATTGGATATAAGTGAATGCACCAAACTCCCGAACTGCATACAAGGGAATAAGGTAGCACTCCAAATTCCCGAACTGGAACCTCACGAATAGCTGCTAGCAGACGAACAGGAAAAGCTCCCAAGCGGCTTACACTCCTGGCAATCAGTCTCTATCAGCATACAGTGAATCCCCCCAAGAACGAGACAAGGCTCCGTGTTGAGGGTCAAGCAGTGGTCTGTTTATTGAGGGCTACCTGCCCCTGTATTTATGCAGGTCTCCCACCTGGTGGACACTCCCCTAGGGGACCAGATGGAAGACTGTAACAATGGACAGACAAGTACCAATTACAGACATACAGCAGTAAAACATCCCCACAATGCATCCTGGTTTCCTCTCTTCTGCCCTGGAGATAATTGAGAAGTAATTCAATTATCTCACAGGACAAAGGCAAATCACCATTATGCACGTGGGGACACAAAGACAGTGAAACACCATAAAATACATAAAGTTACATTTTACATATAACACACAGGCATTTAACATATCCCCAGATAGCTCAGGTCTGAGTGCACATTATTAGGTGAATGGCACTCAGACCACACGAATACAGTTTAATTGCCATGGAGCCAAAGTCCGTTATTCCACGAACAGGCTCCATGGCAGGCTATCTGGGTACGTCCACATAGATTGGGAAATAAATTCAAAGTCCCGAATGCTCTGCCGTTCGGTTCATGAATAGCGCTAAAAACCCGTAGGTTGGTAGGTCAGCGGTACTTGGCTGACACAGTGTCCGGGTTTGGTGTATGAAAGCCGGGCAGAAAAGCGCTGGCTGCCCGGGGAGCTCCAGAACACCGCCATCGTGTGGCTGCTAGGTGTAACCGTGACCACCCAGTAACAATCAATTAACGGTTAACCGCGGCTTGAGGGAGGTTGATTGGAGGCACACGCCAGCTTCTGGGTGGCCCATTAACAGCGCCGGACGGCTTCCCACGGCTCTGGGGAGGTTGAAAAAAGGCTGTTTGTTCGGTAGATAGAATCTACCAAACGGCTGTGCAGAAAGGAAGAAATAAATCTTTCTGCACAGTAAAATTAACCCTTTAACTGCCGGTCCATAATCCAAAGGCAGCAGGCGGGCAACCAGGCTCCTCCAATGCAATGTGGCGAGATTGGTCTCGTCACAATAGCTGTCAGTGATTTGTAAATGTCTCTACACTGTTCAAAGTAACCGTTTTCAAATAGTTAAAATGTATTGTTCATAATTAACATCATGCTATTGTCAGTATTTCCTAAGTGCTCCCTTAATTAAATGTAAAAGAAACAGTTGGGGATTATTAAATTACTATCAGATCCACGCAAGCATCTATAGTGGTTAACGGAAATCATGATTGTTATTTAGGTTCAAAAACGTACTATCCTCAAGTAAACTATTGGCTCCTATACCCCAATTAATGTCTAGATAATTATATTATCCATCAAAATAAGATATAGCAATGCAGTGCTTATCATATTTAGCTATTTATGGTACATCATGTACACATTTCTACCTAAATATTTCCACATTATCACTTGTATCACTTGTATAATCATTCAGATTTGAAATATACCATATTCCTCCTCCTTATCAAAGCAGTGTATACCAATTTAAATGAACTGCCTAGTCATTTGTTTCATCCCACCAAGTTCACATCTGGATTCCATGGCATTGTGCCCAAGTACTTGCATTAACATTTTCCAGGAAAAGCCTTAATGAGATTAAAAATGATAGAAACTGCTAGCTCCTGCGAGAATATTTTCACAAAACTGCACAACAGGTGAAACATTCATATAAAACAGAAATAATTGGGAAGGACTCAATGTATAACTATGGATTTTTAAATCAAGTGCCACTAAGCTACAGAAAATATGTAAAACAAATTAATATAAACGTTGAAAGTGAATAATAAAAATACAAATTAAGAAAAAGAAAAGTATAAAAATACAGATTATGGAATTTCCAGTTTCTGTAATAAAAATAATAACAATAACAGGAACATTTAGAATAATCTGAAAAAGGTAAACAGTGCATAACTCTGATTTGAAAATTATCGTTCATAAGTTGATTTTGTTAGCAAAACCTGCTAGTTCCTGACAGTGGGGCGTAACTGAATATAGTGATTTTGTTTTCTCTGAAATAAAGTTACATTTACAAAATGCTGCCGTGGCAGTTTATTTTTACACCTGAGACTGCTACAAGTTAATTGCAGAAACAAATCAAATATGTTGACATAACTGCAGATTAAGTATCTTCAAAGTCTCTATAGTATCTCATAGATAAGGAATCAATTTCCTTTGAAAATAACTCAGCACTGCTGTAATACTAAGCAAATAGTTGTACTACTCAAGTTATAAACAATAACTATATGATGGACACTGGTGATAACTGATGGACAACTGTTGACACTGGTGACGTATAGAATCTCCTGACTTTGGACGTCTTACCCTCCCATGTAGTACTCTACGTCATGCTCCTTACTTCTATATATAGGGTGAGGTGGAGGCAAACATTGACTACAAAATTCAAAATATCTACAAAGAAAAATTAGACCTGTGCTGCAGATACTCCACACTGAAGTCCCAACAGTGTATATACAACCAAAAAAGAAACAAGAGTCCTGCGCATCCAGTATAGGTGTGCACACCCAGGTGCTACCACAATTTATTTGAGGACAAAGATAAAGCAGCAAATGTTTTGAGCAGCAGCCCTTTCTCAATGCTAATGTCCACTCCTTACTTCCATCACCTCAGCGTTACACTGCCAGTTGCTATCCAGCACATGTTTCCTCATCTAATGGTATTATCTGTACAGTAAGTCCCCATGTCCTTTGGAAGGACATAGCTACGTGATTGTTATCGCTAGGGAACACAGACTGTACAATCTGACTGTTCCGTTTTCGTACTTGCCTTTTGTCACTAAGAGGCATCTCCCTCAATACTCACACTTGCCCTCCTCTAGTTGAGTTTCTAATGACAGGTTTTACAGTAGGTTTCCGCACAGGCGTCATTATACTTTAATCAGGTGTTAGGGTTTGTCCTAACCTCCAATCTACTAGTTAAGACTTATTCAACGTAATTACTATTAGTGGCAGAATCAAGTATTGGTTTATTGCAAGGGCCCTTCTGACAGCCCCTTTATTGCGGGTACACCTACCATATTAGCCTAATCAATAGGAATCCCAATAATATCTGCTCAATTTTATTATCGACTACTCGTTCTTTAAAGATCACATCATTAGGCCATGGTATTTGGCCTATCTTAAGGTCCACAGAAGCAGCATGACTAGGATAATGCCATATTCCTAATTTTCAAGTTGCTCCCAGTGAATCGTGCCAGTGGCATTTGCACGATATTTAGTGAACTTACCGTTCTACTTTGCCACCCGTCTTACGTTTGGAGCAGAGAGATGCCCAAACTATTCAATATAGTTGCAAAATCTCTCTGTAGACTCCTCTTGTACATCAGTCCTGTCCCTCAGTAATACATTAACTACATGAGTGTAACGATTATGGACACGGATGCCATACCATGAAGCAGATGTGTCTTTTGTATCTGGTACATCTTTTGGAACTCCACTGTCTCGATCAACCTTGGGCCCCTACACCAATTTAATTTCTGGAAATACATTAGACTTGATTTCATTGCAGTTCAGCCTCTATGCAGAATAAGTACAGCATATCAAGAAAAGGGAAAATCCATTCTGGGCAACGATGCCTGTTAACTATATGGATCTGCAGTCTCTCCTTGGTCCTCTGAACTTTACTATGTACCTTACACAAGGGAGCTCATTCAATTTATATTCGCTCAATCTGCTCCCAGGTTCACCTGTCAACAATAGCGCTGTTACATTCGAAACATGCTTGTTCATGTCACTATACTTTCTATCCCACCAGAACAGAGAAACCATGTTCACTCCACCATTGTCCCTCATTTCTGGACTGATACAGCCGCCCACACTGGATTACAGCCAATTTCATAGTTAACTGAGCCTGTGACACATTTTCCATAGCAAAACAGAACATACCCTCTTTTAGTAAATCAGCAGCATGGAAATTATAATAATAATACATTTGATTAGGAAGAGATCTAGCTGACAGAATCACGGAAACTCTACTTTGTTCCAGTGGCGGATCCAGAGCCTGATCTCGGGAGGGGCACTTATAGATTATTTTAAAAAAATAATCCTGGCACAATAACCACTACAGCTCAGTGTAGTAGTTATGGTGCCAGTAGTGCCAGGATCCCACCCCAGAGTAAGTAGTCATACCGTTTAAAAACAGTTTGACAACTTACCTGGGGTCTGCTGGGATATAGGGCATAGGAGAAGTGATGTGTGTTAGGGGTGAAGTGTGTGTGTGAAAGGTGCAGTGTGTGTGTGAGCGGTGAAGTGAGTGTGTAAGGGTGGCAGTGTGTGTGTTAGGGGGCAGTGTGTGTGAGGGTGGCAGTGTGTGTATGGGGGCACTGTATGTCTGTGTGGAGCAGTGTGTGTATGGGGGGGCACTGTGGGGCAGTGTGTGTATGGGGGCACTGTGTGTATGGGGGGTTCGTGTGTGTGTGTGGGGCAATGTGTGTATGGGGGGCAGCAGTGTGTGTAGGGCACTGTATGTGTCTGTGTGTGTATGGGTGTGCAGTGTGTGCAGGGCAGTATGTGTATGGGGCAGTGTGTGTAGTGTGTGTATGGTGGCAGTGTTTGTGGGGCAGTGTGTGTATGGGGACAGTGTTTGTGGGGCAGTGTGTGTATGGGGACAGTGTTTGTGGGACAGTGTGTGTATGGGGACAGTGTTTGTGGGGCAGTGTGTGTATGGGGACAGTGTTTGTGGGACAGTGTGTATGGGGACAGTGTTTGTGGGGCAGTGTGTGTATGGGGGCAGTGTTTGTGGGACAGTGTGTGTATGGGGGCAGTGTTTGTGGGGCAGTGTGTGTATGGCGGCAGTGTGTGTAGTGTGTGTATGGGGTCAATGTCTGTAGTGTGTGTATGGGGGCAGTGTTTGTGGGGGCAGTGTGTGTATGGGGACAGTGTTTGTGAGGCAATGTGTGTATGGGGACAGTGTTTGTGGGACAGTGTGTGTATGGGGGCAGTGTGTATGGGGGCAGTGTGTGTATGTGGGGGCAGTGTGTGTATGGGGCAGTGTTTGTAGTGTGAGTATGGGGACAGTGTTTGTGGGGCAGTGTGTGTATGGGGGCAGTGTGTGTATGTGGGGGCAGTGTGTGTATGGGGCAGTGTGTGTAGTGTGTGTATGGGGCAGTGTGTGTAGTGTGTGTATGGGGACAGTGTTTGTGGGGCAGTGTGTGTATGGCGGCAGTGTGTGTAGTGTGTGTATGGGGTCAATGTCTGTAGTGTGTGTATGGGGGCAGTGTTTGTGGGGGCAGTGTGTGTATGGGGACAGTGTTTGTGAGGCAATGTGTGTATGGGGACAGTGTTTGTGTATGGGGGCAGTGTGTGTATGGGGGCAGTGTGTGTATGGGGGCAGTGTGTGTAAGGGGGAAGTGTGTGTAGTGTGTGTATGGGGGACAGTGTTTGTATGTGGGGCAGTGTGTGTATGGGGGAGGAGGAGGTAAGGGAGGCTTTTTAATAAATTAAAAAAAAGTATTTAATAAAATACATATATTTATGTCCCCCCTCCCTTCTTACCTTTATTGAGGACGAGGGGGGACATTTCTGGATCCCTGGTGGTCCCAGTGGGGAATCCCCGGTGGTCCAGTGGTTACAGTGAACTCTAGCCCGCACTCCAGGGCTAGAGTTCACTCTCGCGAGATTTGGAGCTTTGCCGTGGTAACCACGGCAACGCTCCAAATCTCGCGAGAGGAGGACCCGGAGGAGCTGCGGGTTGAGCTCCCGGGTCCTCTTTCCTCCCTCTACCACCCCTGCCGGCTGTCAGCACAGTGCCTGCGGACCGGGGAGGGAGATCTCTGATCTCTGATCACCCTCCCCGGTCTGCAGGCACATTGCAGGGCTGGCGCTTGGGCAATGCCAGCCCTGCACTAGCCGGCAGGGGAGGATCTCGGGGGGGGGGCAATTGCCCCATTGCCCCCCCCTGGATCCGCCAATGCTTTGTTCACATTCCCATACCAGGCTATCACAACATAGCAACTGATGAGGTGACTTGATCACAATTTTTTTGTATTCTTCCAAACGTTTCCCACAAGGGCCAGGCGACCTACCAAATCCCTACATTCCAGGATTTCATTGCTGGCCCCCGCCACACTCTCTGCCAATGTCACCTGTACATGGGCCATTTTCAATAAACTCACTTCTTCATATCAAATCATCAGACCGTTCTCATTTAATTCCATGGCGGTGTTCACATATTGTTTGCCACCTCAACCTTTAACTAGCTCACAAATACAACAGTTAACATTTTCAGGTCATTCTACAAGAATACGTGCTACTACCTCTAGTAATATCCCTGTACATATCATCTAATGGATGGGTGCCAGGTTTCCCACCGTAACTTCCGGAGTGCCAGGCGAGGTCACCCCAGGAGTGCCCAGTAGCGGATTTAAACCTGGGTACCTTGCAGTCCTGGGGCTGCAATGTTACCTCTAAGCCACTATTCAGCTTCAGTATGCCAGTATCTAGCCCTGTCTTGTATCCAGCACTAGGGTCTGAACATGTATTGGAATTACTCATGTTACTCCTGGTACACCTGATATTGATGGTCTCATTAGACAGGTATATAACCCTGTCTCTCCCAGAAGGCAGGGTCAGTTCCTTGACTCTGGTGACCGTATTGCTGTTTCGTGTGCTCCAGTTTGCTCCTGACCTTGGCTTGTTGTTTTGTTTATTCTGATTTCTGGCATCCTCTGACCTTCTGCTTCCCACGACGATTCTCCTGCTTTATCCGTTCCTGTACTGCGACTTGGAGAATTCTTACCTGACCACCTCAGCCTGTGTTTACTTGCAAGGGTGAGCATATATCTCTGCCTGCCGGACTCCCAACTCAGGTAAGCCCAGACATAAGGAACTGACCCTATGGAGTCTGCAGAGATGTGCTCACCCCTGTCCCAGCAAGTGTCCAGCCTGACCCAGACTATTTCGGAGCTGCAGCGAGAATTTTTTTTCTTAAAGGCACAGTACGCCCAGCCCCGGAACTTGCTTATCCAGAACCCTATGTCATACTGCCTGACCGGTTCGACGGTTCCCGTTCCTGCTTCTCGATATTCAAGATGGACTGTGAACTCCTGTTTGCCTTGAAACCCAGAACCTACGCCACCGACAAATAGTTTACTTCTATTTTTTGAGATACTATCAAGGTTTAATTCAAGGTAAATTTACAGTGAATGTAAGTCTTAATTTTAGCTAGTCTGGCTAAAATCAACTTTAGTAAATAACCCTGTATGTTTCATGATGTACCATGTCAATCCTGTTTTGTTTGTTAATTTTAATTCTGATATGGTTATGTATGTTTATTTTCCTATTGAGTAGTGCTACTGCTGAACCATTTCTGCAAGAATAAAAAATTCTTGTAGGCAGAAATTAGTTCATAATTCATAGCCTCTGGTAAAGTGGCCAAGAGTGCCACAAAAAAGGCATAAGGTGGAGAGGGCATGGCCAGCCATGGAGCTTAATGGACGCACACTGACACAGCTCCCTGAGACCCAGGCTTTAATCCGCAACGATCAGAGATTTTCCTCTGTAATGGGCAACCATAAGCGACAGAACCCGACGCAGGGACAACCCGGGAAAACCCCTACAACAAAATCGGGCGCTCTTACCCGATATTTCAAGAATGCTCCTGAAAGGGAGGCAGAGGCCGCGCCGGCCCAATCCAAAATGGCGGAAACTGATCAGGCCACGGATCAACAACCCTGTAGCCCATCTGCCTCTGACTATTCACATAAATCCACCGATTCAACTAATGACCCAGACATCAGGATGCTACTTAAAAACTTACCATCTAAGAATGATCTGCAGACAATGATGAGAAAACTCGAAGCCACCTTTCTATCCAAAATGGACGCCATGGGCATGGATGTCCGACAGCTTAGCCTCCAGGTCAATGATCTAGAAGAAGAAAGGGACATGATTCAAGCTCAGGTAACAAACGTGACCACAACACTAAACTCCCATTTACTGCAGTTTGCATCAACCCAGCGACACATAGACGACCTGGACAACCGGGGACGCAGGAACAACCTGCGTATAAGGGGTATCCCAGAATCTCAAGGTGAGAACTTGGAAGCACTACTCTCAGAATTGTTCAACCTCATACTAGGGGAACCTAGTGACAACCAAATCCTGCTAGACAGAGCCCACAGATCGCTACGCCCGAGGGGTCTCTACCCTGAGGCACCAAGAGATGCCATATGTAGAATACACTACTTCTCTATTAAGGACAACATTCTGAAAGCGCTGAGAGATACCTCCCAGCCCTTACTATTCCATGGAAACCCCATTAAAATATACCCTGATCTGTCATGGTATACTTTACAGGCTTGGAGGGCCATAAAACCTGTCACTGAACACCTGAGAAATAGAAACATCAAGTATAGATGGGGGTTCCCTTTTGCCTTGATAGTCTCCAATAAAGGAAATTTGCTCACAATAATCTCTCCACTAGATGTGCCCCCGTTCCTCAGAGCTCTCGATCTACCAGATACCCAAGTCATGGACTGGAACTCCCCACAGACTCACCAGGACTCTACTGCAAGCTTACCTCAACGACAACGCTGGCTTACGCCGGCTAAGAAGCGGAGGAACGATCAGAGGTTCCAATCACCTCTCCAAAGACACAGACCAAGCATGGAAGACTTAAATCACCAAAATCTAGACTCCCCTTAACAAAGGGAAACCTGACAAATTGCACATCGGAATTCATCCAAGAAGACTCAGCTCCAACGAAAATCAACCAATTGATATCCTCCTCCCTTCCCCTTTCTCCACCTTTCTCCACCTCACCTAAGGCGAACATTCCATGGACTAAATGATAGCAGCACTCACTAGTTACTCAACCCCCAACAGCATTATTAGATAATGGATAACAGCAACATACAATGATGTAAAACCCTGATCTCAAGAGGCTAAGGACAGCCCAAGTGGATATTTGCAGGCAATACTTCAATAATCACCTATGCACCATCGACTCACCTACACAGAAACGGCCTGCAAAATTCCATATGATGGTAGATTGATTTCTAAAGGTGTTTCTGGGCATGAGAACGAACCTCTTAATACCTGAGACTTTGTCAGAATACTAAAGACTCGCCTCGTCCCTCTCCCTGAGAGACAGCAGGTTGTATTGATATTATAGAAATTAATTTCTCTTTGTATGTGTAACAGGTTATGATCTCATCACAATGTAATGTATTGCTCACATTAGGAACCTTACTATGTCGAGACCTCAATCTACGGTAGGCCATGTGTATCGGGGGACACAACCATCCTGGTCTAAGTTAATTAATATTATACATATATAAAAAATCTTCCCTTCCCACCAAATTCAGAGTGCTATCTCTCTTGCCATCCCCTCTCTCCCCTCCCCTCCTCCTCTCCCCACATCATATTCTCCTCATGGTTGCTATATTGATTTTCAACCCCAATCTCCAAAAGATTACACACCTCTAAAGGATTACGTAGCCTAGAGTCCACTAAAGGACCACTACACCCCTTACTGACTAGGATTCTATCTTCTGCGTCCAGATAGAATTCCTCAACTCTCAATCCTGAGAGAGTCTCTTACAGTAGAGACAATCCTCTTATCCACTTTTTCCCTTGCCACTGGAATCCGTGGTTGAGAAAACTCGACTAACAACCTAGGATTCATACAGTGGACTAACACCTAACCGGAGACCCCTACCCGTAACGTTTAACAGCGGAAATACGTCCGCCCCTGACTTAGAAATGAGGGACCTCTCCGAATTACCAAACTTTGCAAATCTGTGTTCATTGTTTTTGAAAAGTTAAGGGTTTAATTGTTTTTGGACAAATCTGTTACAGGACTCGATATTAACCTAAAAGTAATATTAACCTAATGGTATTATTGTAAGGTACTGCACAACGGACATCACAGCCCCTTCTGAGCATACGGTAATCAGATATACATACACACAAACAAACTCTCGGGAACTACACCCGCTGCATTGCAGCGAGTAGACACAGTATTGCAACAACCCCCCCTATGGTTACCCAAAAATACATTCCCTAAAAATACTTACACAGAATGCCAGAGGCTTAAACACCCTGGAAAAAAGGTCCATAGCGCTATCCGACTTCCGCAGATACAAAGCGGACATAGTCTTTCTCCAGGAGACACATTTCCGCAAACATATAGCTCCTACACTTCGCAATAGAGAATACCCACAAGGCTTCTATGGGCACTACTCAGAATCTAAATCGAGAGGGGTAGTGATTTTAATTGGGAAACAGACACCCTTCACACCCTAGGAACACCTAAAAGACAATTCAGGCAGATAGGTAACACACAAATGACTCTGGCCAACCTTTACCTGCCTAATAGAAAACAACATCTATTTTTAAAGAAAACACTCCGTAAGCTTTCGGACTTCCAGGAGGGAATACTACTGGTAGGAGGGGACATTAACATCTCGCTAGACGGAGAATTAGACTCCACAGCTAAACTGCAACCCCATATGATCCATATTCGTCATCAAGTTACTGCCACACTTTATGAGGCCCAACTATACGACTGTTGGAGATTCACGCACCCCACGAGAAAGGACTATTCCTTTTACTCACCACCTTCAGGGACATGCTCCCGAATAGACAGCCTTTTCCTCCAGCACAGGCACCTGCCCTTAGTCTCAGCAGCCGAATATGGGCTGATCACTTGGTCGGATCACGTACCGTTGCTACTGACACTAACAATTCCAACCCTGCCGATCCCCTCGACACACTGGAAATTAAACGACTTACTACTAAATGACACAGAAACCATAACACAACTGAAAAAGGTGACCGAACAGTATTTCCACGAGAACACACACCCAGACATCAACCCGTCCCTCTTATGGGAAGCTCACAAAGCGGTTGTGAGAGGAGAGCTAATACGCATGGCCTCCTCCTTCAAACGCAAGAGGGAATTTAGAATAAAACAGCTAACACGCAAACTTAAGGCCTTGGAAAATAATCAACAACACCATACACCTCCCATGGACAACTATAAACTACTCTTAACCACTAGATCAGAACTCACCACTCTATTATCTCTGCACGCCAAACGTAAACTATCACTGCGAAAGGGGGTAAAGCAGGTAAATTGCTTGCACAATCCCTAAGACAAAATAAACAAACCACCTTCATCTCGGATATAAAAACGGGATCGGGGAAGGTAAAACAAAACATGACAGAAATACTCAAAGAGTTTCACCAATATTACACTAACCTGTATAACATAAACAAAGCTCAGCCAACGAAAGACGAGATCCATACATACCTAAGTTCTAGAATCAAAAAAAACCTCCCACCTAACGAAACAACCTTCCTAGACGAACCGATCTCGTTAGAAGAATTCAAAAGCACGGTCAAAACACTCCCAGTAGGCAAAAGTCCAGGTCCAGATGGGTATACCGGAAAATATTACAAAATGATGTCCCCCATATTAGCCCATCCCTTCACCGAAGCGTTTAACTCACAAAAACTTTCCCAGGAAATACCCCAATCGGCACTGGAAGCAACAATCACTCTCATTCCTAAACCAGGTAAAGACCCTACAATGTGTGGTAGCTACAGACCGATTTCCCTTATAAACATCGACTTAAAAATCCTGACGAAAATTATGGCAAACAGGCTGAAAGCGTTCCTGCCGAGCCTGCTACATCAGGACCAGGCAGGTTTCGTACCCGGAAGGGAAGCAAAACATAATACAATGAAGATAATCAATCTGATACATTGGGCCCAAAAAAACAAAATACATAGTACACTTTTAGCCATAGATGCCGAAAAGGCATTCGACAGGGTCAAATGGGCGCTACTCACACAAACGATGCGATATCTGGGGTTTGGGCCGCGCTGGTTGGAATGGTGGGCGGCAATTTACTCACTTCCCACAGCCAGACTGCGTATCAACGGCCAGCTTTCACACCCGGTCACAATTACAAACGGCACTAGACAAGGATGCCCCCTCTCCCCACTACTTTTCATCTTAGTTCTCAAAACCTTCCTCCAAGGAATACGAGACAGTCAAGATATAGCAGGCCTCCAAATCAATGGACACGAATACAAGGTCATGGCATTTGCAGATGACCTTTTGTTCACCATATCGCATCCTATCTCTACAATACCAGCTATCATAAGAGAAATGGACACCTATAGTAAGGTTTCAAATTTCCAGGCTAATATAACAATATGCGACATACTACCCATATTCACCACTAAAACCCTAGACACCCGACTGCAGAAGGGATTCCACTTTACATGGGCGGCACACTCTCTCAAATACCTAGGGGTCCACATCCCAACAAAACTGGATCACCTCTACAATCTAAATGTCCTCCCCCTCTTGGCCGAAATCACCAAAGACCTACAAAGTTGGAACAAATCCTGTTTTGGATGGTTCTGCAGAATCAATATCATAAAGATGCATGTTCTACCCCGCCTACTCTACGCCCTTCAAACGCTCCCCACAGCTTTTTTACGAAAATTAAATCCATACTCACAAATTTTGTATGGTCCAACTCCCATTCGAGAATAGCCTACTCCACACTGATTAAAAACAGGGAGAACGGAGGGTTAAATTTGCCGGACATCGAAACATACCATAAGGCAATCCACCTATGCAGAATTTACGAATGGACCAAAACAACCACATCGACTCTACACTGGGTCCGATTAGAAAACACATTCTCAGACATCCCACTAGAGATCCACCCATGGCTGCCCAAAACTCACACAAATCCACAGTCCCACATAAACTCACACCCCACGATCAAGGCCACACTACAAGCCTGGTACAAACTGACTAATACTTCATCAATCTCGCCCTTCCCCTCCCCGTTATACCCACTCACCAACAACCCGAACTTCCAGAAGGGTGATTCGGGTATGACCTACAACAAGTACCATACGGGGAAAACACTACTGTTGCGCGACGTCACGATAGAAGATAAACTCAAGACTCTACAACAGCTACTTCCCAACGAAACACTGACAGGGAACCAAAGGCTGCATTATGACCAATTAACACACTTCATTATGAAACAAGCACTGATTCCCAAAGGGACTAGACCGCTCACTTTATTTGAACAATTATGCTTAACTCACCAACACACAAAAAAGATTTTATCCATTATGTATAAGGTGATTAGAAACGCACATAAACCAGAACCCCCCAAATGCATCCTAAAATGGTCAGAAGAATCACAACTAGATTACATGCAACAACAATGGAACACGATATTCAAGTCAATACACAAATTGACCTCATCCACTCTAGCCCAAGAAAGTAATTACAAGCGTATCGCACGATGGCACTATACACTAGCAAAACTCCAACAAATATACACTTTAGAAAAAGGCGAATGCTGGAGATGCCAACACATAGAAGCGAATCACTCACACATATGGTGGCTTTGCCCGATCATAGAAAAATTCTGGAGGAGGGTCCACACACTCGTCCAATTAATTATGGATGCCAACATAACATTTACTCCTAAACACTTCATCTTTCTAATTCCACCACCGGGCTTCCGTAGGGAACAAACCATTTTTTTCAACCATCTAATCATGGCGGCCACACAACTTATACCCAAATACTGGAAGCAGACACAGGCACCTTCTATCAGAGAATTGATTCTCAGAGTAGAAGATACCAAACAATTGGAAGGGGTGTCATACGCTATATCCAAAAACTACAAACTCTTCTCCAAAATCTGGGACCCTTGGACCCAATTCACAAAAACCGACACAAACTGACAATATTAAATGAATCTTCCTCATCTATGCAAACTTCAATCTATACGCAGCTCTAATGGATACCTAACATAGGCAACGAGCCGATTGCCTTTTTTTTGAGTCTCTCAGAGTCTCTGAGGACAAGTGTCAATCCACATGTCAAGGTGTCAATATGTCATATGTCAGGTGTCAATCCATATCCATTGTGATTTAGGAATGTTAGGTGATTTATGCCCTTTATGGATTAAAACCAGACTCTGCATCAACTGTGCAATTTTCCATGGGAGTTTTGCCATGGATCCCCCTCCGGCATGCCACAGTCCAGGTGTTAGTCCCCTTGAAACAACTTTTCCATCACTATTGTGGCCAGAAAGAGTCCATGTGTGTTTTAAAATTCACCTGCCCATTGAAGTCTATGGCGGTTCGCCCGGTTCGCCAGTTCGCGAACATTTGCGGAAGTTCGCGTTTGCGAACCGAAAATGTTATGTTCGCGACATCACTAAAGAGAAACAAAATATAAGGTACAGAAGAGATGGTACTGGGTGCCGGCAAGAACTGAGAAATTGAAAGATAGCAGAGATTCAGATATTTACTTTAGAGTGATGATGAAAAGAGATAAGAAGTATGATGCATATGTGGTGGAGAAGTCCATTAATAAGGAAGCTGTGAGAAAATGTGTTCAAATTTATAGAAGATATAAGTAATAAAAAACTAGAAAGAAGCCCAGAACTGGTACCGCTATATTTAAAGATTAATAAAACACAGAAAGATTTGATTCCTATAATTGTACATATACTAACGGCATTAAAACTAATGATTGAAAAAAATTGGAAAACAAGTAACATTCCTAAACTGGAGACATTAATTGATCAAGTCATCTGGCAATACAAAATGGAAAAGAGCTGCCAAAAAAATAGAATAAGTAAAAATAAAGAGGAAGATCAACTGTGAATTTTGGCAATACATTTAGAATCACTCTAAAAGCATGTAGGATTATAATCAGATAAGGTGAACAAATAGATTTTTATTTGTGAGTCTCTCTCAAGGGATAGTTAGGTAACTGTGTGTGATGGAAGGCACCTTGACCCAAGGCTCAAGCTACAGATGACCTGATGCCCATGTTATGCTTTGAACATTTAGTCTAGTTTCAGTGTCTGACAAGTAAGCAGAAATTCTTGACTTGTGACATTCTGTGGTTTCTGAGGAGACGATTGCAGCTTCACCCTCAGCCCTCCTCCTTCTTAAGTCCTAACTAACTTCAAGCATCCTGGTTTTTGTCGCGCAAGTAACAAAGCTGTTTTACCAAGTACTATATAAACTGTAAACTTAGATTAAAAAGAGGAAGTCATCTTTGAATCACAAATTGTCTGGTGTTTATGATTTGATTGCTTCACCGAGTGGCTCAAAGTCAAATTTGGTTTCCCCTTAACATATCTCTAGGTAACTTTATATTCCTATCAAATTGGTGCCGAAAGTCCCAGGAATGACGGTTCACTGATCCGGAACCGGAGAATCTGTGCCTCTCTGACTGTGAACAAGTGCTGCAGCAAGGTAAGAAAAAGTGTTTATTTTTCTACCTATTACCTTCACTCTCAGAGCAATGCTTATTCTGTGTCCAGGCAAGTTTTGGACTTAAAAATTGTCAGATTCCAAGAATATATTTTAAGGGACATACTATGTTCAGGTGGAATGTCTTATGAAATAAATATTGGGATCTTGAGATAGTAGAATATATCTGTGGAGCTAAAGTTTGTCTGCCTTGTCATTTGTTTTATAGTTGTGTAGTTAGAGTCAGTATCCTCCAAGGCAGATCTCTTATCTGTGTTTAAATAAAGAAGACAAAGACTTTTAAAATTCCACTGCAGTGCTCCTAAGCCTTTAGACACTGTCTGTCTAGTCTTGTCTTGGTTAAGGAAGTAATTACCCCTTTACAGGTGTTAGAGATGGGTGTGAGAAAATAAGCATTTTCTACCTTTATTCGTGCAACCTTTCGGATTGCTGTTTATATTTCATTTGTTCTGTAGTTTTCAAACTACCAAACAAACGACCACCCCTCTGGCTCATTATCACTGCAGGAAACCTTCAATTAAGTGATCTCTATGTGTGCCCGCTGTTCGTATAGCTGAACGCCACATGGAAGAGAAAATGGCGTCCATCTTGTTTGCACGAAAGGAGGCAGCAGGACTTGGTCGTCGAGTGTCTGGAACTAAAATCGGACACTCGACTTCCCGAAACACCAATCAAACCGACGAACCCCTGCTTCCTTTTTACCGAACAGCTAGGAGAGCGCTGTTCGGTAGTTTGGTTCCCACGAGCCAGGGGAACAATCGCTGCTTTGAGCCAGAGGGATCCATTCGTGTATTTTGTTTGGTTTTATGGCTTAACTAAATAGACCGACCGCACAGCCTAAACTCATGGAACTGTTCTGGGCAGGAGCCTCGTGTGCGGTCAGTCAAATGGGACTTCCATGAAATTCGAAAACCCCTGACCCGATTTTTGGATATGTTGGTCACCCAGATCTGGGCTATCAGGGGATGTAACATTTGTGGGGGTCCTATATGTTTTGGGGTGTTTTACAGATATTGTGAAAATTGTGTCCCTTCTGCCAAGAGATAATTAAGTTATTAAATTATCTGACCCAATTAGAGGAGGAGGGGATTAACTGTTTGTACTGGGAGTGTCACTGTTTTGCTCTGTTCCCTTGCACCCAGACAGATAGTACCTTTTTGCAATCACACACAAGCACAAACAATACACCTGGACAGTGTTGCCACAAGGTGCCCAGAAATAACCTACTATGTATAGCATGGCGATGGCCCAAATTCTAGAAGCATGGCCAAGGGCAGATGAGGTTGTGTTACTACAATATGTTCATGATTTGCTTTTGTGCTGCCCTGATCAGGAGTCATGTACTGAGCAAACCCTGTCTTTATTAAAGTTTTTGGCACAAGCAGAGTGCAAAGCTACCAAGGCCAAACTACAGGCATGCGTTCTCACTGTTACATTTCTAGGACACTGTATTTCTCATGGTACATGGTGGGAAACAGAGACCCGTTACCTATTACTCCACCTGGTTAGACCATGTTGCCAGAGGTGCCCCTTCCTGTGTAAGAACAGTAGCTGCTCTTACTGCCTTACTGGACAAAGCCACCAACATTGTCTTTTTTTGTAGATGGCTCCAGATATGCTGATGAGAAGGGCAATTTCCACACTGGATATGCTGTAGTCTCTGCACATGAGGTATTTAAAGCTGAACCACCTACCCCTCACTGCTCTGCATGGGAGGCTGACCTGAAGGCACTCACTGAAGCATGCAAACTGGCCTCTGGTAAGACAGCTAATAGTTACACAGACTCTCGCTATGCCTTCGGTATAGCCCCTGATTTTGGGCCAATATGGCGGGCTCATGATTTTCTCACCTCAGCAGGAACTCCAATCAAAAACTCTGAAGCCGTGAGTGCACTTATGGATGCTGTCCTGCTACATACTCAAGTAGGCATCATCAAGGTGGCAGCTCATGTGAAGATCACAGATGAAATCATATGAGGAAACCACAAAGCAGACAAAGCTGCCAAGCAAGCAGCAATCCAACTTCATCCTTCTACAGGTAATTACTTCCTACAAGTTGTCTCTCCAGAAAAGACTGTTGACTACAATATATTGTTGAGCTTGCAGAAACAAGCATGCAAAGAAGAACAAGATCTCTGGAGGAATCAAGTTGCAGACAAGATGTGGAGAAAAAGTAAAATACTCTGTCTATGAGTATTGTACCCTTTGATGGCTCAAGTAGGCCATGGATCCACACATTTATCCAAGATGAACATGAACTGTATAGTAAAAACCCATTGGGTGGCACCTGGGTTTACTGATGTAGCAGCTAAGCATACCCGAGCTTGCATGATTTGTGCTAGGAATAACCCTGGACAGTCTGTCAAAACACCAGGTAAACATATCCCAAGGCCACTTTACCTGTTTCAGAGACTGCAGATAGACTATATTCAACTGCCTAAGGTAGGAGTGTATGAATATTTGTTGGTGTGCATTGATCTCTTTTCAGGTTGGCCTGATGCCTACCCAGTGTCGAAAGCCACAACAAAGGCCACAGCAAGTAAACTGTAACGAATCACCTGGCACCTCGATTGGGTACCTTCCATTGAGGGTCTGTTTAATGAGCACAAAGGCATTTCTTTTATACACATTTTTCCCACAAGGTTGCCACCCACGTGGACCTTGTGGAGCACAGGACACAAAGGACACAAACCAATCAGCACAGTATTGTACAGTTAGACACTCCCAGCTAATGTACACAAACCCTCCTAATGAACAACATATCCAAAAATCACCCAGATCAAAGCAGGGGTTTCAAAAGTTTCATGAAAGTCACATTTGACCGACCGCAAGCATGGCTTTCATGCCCAAAACAGTTCCACAGATTTAGGCTGTGCGGCCAGTATATCTTCTCCTCTATCCTGGCAATAATTGGCTTAAGTGGCTGTTGTAAGCCAATTATCTCCATGTACAGGAAATATTTCTAAGTCAAAACTGTTACAAAAACCACATAAAAATACATAACTCTTATAATACAATGTTTAACCTATATGTCCAACATATCCCCAGATAGCTTGGATCTGAGCACTCAATATGTCCGAAAAGTGCTCAGATCTCACGAATACAGTTGGATTGCCATTGGGTTAAACAATAGCAAGGGCTGATTAGAGATTGAGGAGGGACAAAGCAGCCAGTTTAAACTGGTCTGGCAGTGTCACTTCCGCCATTTGTACGGACGAATGGGCATACACATAGCATGGGGATTTAGCTGAATACGTCACTTCCGTTTTTCATACGGATCGATTATCTACAACACCTGTATTGCTCTACACCCCTTACCGAACGAGTATTCTATTGAACAAACGAACTAAGGAAACTCCTTTATAACAAGAAACATGGACGGAAGCAGCCCGATTGAAAAAGCCTGCACAGCGGTTGAAGCGCGTCTCGAACACCAGGAGGACTGCTCATGTGTATATTTATATATTTTTTATTTACTTTGTTTTATCTCCCTAGTGGAGCTTTTTATATTTTGTTTGTAATTTAATAACGTTTAAACTTATCTGATAATTAAGTCCACTTGGACTAAGATTTATTCCATCCACATTAACAAGGGGGTCCTTGCCACTCCATATTTGGCAAGCAGGTGCACAAACTTGGAGACAATTTAAAGCTATTTAAAGCCATACAAGAAAACATTCACTGTTTAAATTCAGTTGAATGTTAATATAAGATAATGTATAAATGGTATCTGATGCCCTATAAGATATCTAATGTACCCTAATCATATATCTAACTGCTGGAGATGTGGTGACTTAAATGGGTCATTTTTACACATATGGTGGCCCTGCAAAATGGTTAAACCATTATGGACATGGACGTACAGTTTGTATAAATGTATAGCTGATTTTGATTTAAAATGGATACCAGAAGTAGCTTTATTACATCTCAAGTGGGATTGAACAACTATCTCTTTAAGATGTTTAGCTATGCATTGTTTATTATGTATACAAAGAAAAAGGTGCACACAGCAACAGCAAGGTGAAAGCAGGCTCTTACACTTAAGTGAAGGAATCCCTTAACCTTCACAACACAAAACATGCAAATAGAACAAATTATAAGTGGAGCTCTGGTTTACCTGTAAAAACAGTAGTAAAATATAAGTGGACACAATGCTTCTACAGTATTCTGTAAAATAATGAACAAACAAATCTAAGTGCAGATGGTTTGTTACAAACTTTGAATAAGTGAAAATAAGTTGTAGATGGATAACTCACAAGAGTAGAGCCAATAATACATTGGCTCTAGTGTTCAGCGCCTCAGGATCTTCTAGGGGAGATCCACCACCCTCTTTGTTTCCTCCTGATCTCCTCCACCTTGCACCAATTAGGTAGAAATGGGAAACTCCAATGAAGGTTGAAACAAAATTTATTCAATTAAAAATGATCAATATAAATAAAATATTAAAAATCAATAGTAAAATTGATTATTGGACGTCATTTTACTATTGATTTTTAATATTTTATTTATATTGATCATTTTTAATTGAATACATTTTGTTTCAACCTTCATTGGAGTTTCCCATTTCTACCTAATTGGTGCAAGGTGGAGGAGATCAGGAGGAAACAAAGAGGGTGGTGGATCTCCCCTAGAAGATCCTGAGGCGCTGAACACTAGAGCCAAGTGTATTATTGGCTCTACTCTTGTGAGTTACCCATCTACAACTTATTTTCACTTATTCAAAGTTTGTAACAAACCATCTGCACTTAGATTTGTTTGTTCATTATTTTACAGAATACTGTAGAAGCATTGTGTCCACTTATATTTTACTACTGTTTTTACAGGTAAACCAGAGCTCCACTTATAATTTGTTCTATTTGCATGCATTGTTTATTAGCAACCAAAATCTTAATAGCCAGACAATGGAAATCAAGTCTCCCTTTCCAAAGAAAACTATTAATAAATCAACTAACATATCAATTACGCATGAAAAGGGATCTATCCAGCTCTACTCTGCACTCATATAATAAACAAAAAATAATCAATAAATGATTAAAAAATATATACATTTCTTGTTTATGAATTGTATATTTTTATAAAGAAAGAAAAAGGAAAGAAGGGAAGGGGAAGGAAAAGTGAGAAAAAAAGGAAGAGAAGAAAATATTTTTAATTTTATTTTCCTTTTTTGAGGTCTAACAGAGTGAGTTCATATTTTTTTTTTAATATGCCACGCTTCATAAACCTTTTCCTTACCATTTATAGATTAAAAACATGGTCTTTTCCTGTAAAATTTAAAAAAAAGTTATTTCTTAATAACAAACTAAATAGGTAGGGTTTTCTTGGTCTGTTCTTGAATGTTTTGATTTTTTTGTTGTTTGGTTTTTTTTGTTCTCCTTCTTCCCTTTTTTTGTGTCATAAAATATCTTTGTCTCGATAAAGAATGGCAATATGTAATAGGAAACGGATCTTATAATATATTTAATTCTAAATTTGATGTATTTGTATATTATGTATGTTTGTCAATATTTTGTTAAAATCAAAAACTTTAAGAAATAATTTTTATTAAAAAACAAAAATAAAATTCCTATCTATACTCTTCCTGAATAACGTTTATCCAAGATTGCCATGTTTTGTAGCGGTTAATTAACATATCCAAAAATGTAATGACTTTAATACTGTATTTATATGTGAAACATATAGGAGAGTGCATATTGTTCATCTCATGGAGAAGATTAAGCAGTGCCTCAACAGTGTCCTTTCATAAAATTAACCTCAAATAAATAAAAATCAAGAGACAAAAATATATCTCTGTTCATAAACAAAAATTAATGCATGGCCATCACAGACCCAATGGAGTTGTCGAATGTTTGTAAAAAAATATTTGTCTTTGCGGGTAAAGTAATTGCGGGCTAGTGACATAGACAAAAGGTAGCCTAAACTGCCATGTTGTATGGGATCGCTGTATGCAGATGTTTTATGTTTATGGTCACCAGCATAGGTGAATATGCAATGAAACAAAAATCCTTGATCAACTGGATAACATGAGTTACACTTCCCAGAGGCCAAGAGCTTTGAAAGGGAGTCCAACCAATTTGTAATGCGTTCTTATAAGCTCTCATGTCCCATGAGCAAATACAATCTGTCTGAATGGTGGGTGCAGTAGGTTTTTGTGTGGTTTTGACAATTTAGTTAATCACGGATCTCTTTCATAATATAATATAGAACAAACCAGATATATTCTGAAGTCCTTAGTTGATGTACCATGAGAGTGTGATGTTCCCAATTTCTAATATATTACTTGAGTTAGATGCTTTATATGTAGTTTAGATGTAGTTTTGTCTCATAGTTAATCAAGTTTACATGCTCTATATTGAAAGCAGCCTATTACCACTATTGCACAATTACAGGGGTGATTGCAGATAGTGGGATCATAAGAGAGACATCGAGACTTTATGCTCAGAATCTCACCTTGAGTGATCTCTCTGCTGATCTGATTTATTATTATAGTGGCCTATAATTTGCAATTCCCTTGCCAATTTTCCACAATTATTTAATATCTTTGGGTTTAATCCCTAAATCATCAAAGTAATAGATTTTATTTGAAGGGAGCAGCTTATATCCTGTTACTGAACAGCATTTTGCAATTAGATGTCAATAGGAAAAATGTCATTCAATAGCATAAGATAAAAATATCTTATCTAATAGAATGTAGTCCATAATTGCAAGAACCAAAATAGATACAATGAACTCTATGGAGCCTTTATGACTTCATATGGTTTAGATTACATTACTGCAGTGCATATTTCTATGGTTCAAGAGTACACCATTACATTTTTTTCAGCTCATTTATCATAAACTGGATATTACATGCATTATTAACTTAAAGAATGTATATATACCCAGTTTATTAAAAAAGTAAATCTGGGGATAGAAACAATTGACTGTAAAATTATTCAATAATCCTATGTCTGCATACCAGTCAAATCAGTAAATTTAATGTGGGATAGGAACTTTACAGTCTGAAAGCTTGCTTCTAACTGCAGCTATGTATTAACTGTTTTAATAGTTAGAGAAGCCCAGCAGAGCATGAATAGTGCATTGGTTACACTCAATGTACTATCATTAGAAAAGAAAATGTAAGGGATTTGCACACTCTTCTTTATACCAGAAAATATACCAGAAAAGAAACATTAAAGTGGTTCTATTACTGCCACTGTCTTACATCATTTTGAAAACTGAAAATGCCATGTGTTATTATTTTTCAACTTGTTTATATGTCAGATATGTGATTTTTTGTAGTGATGGCAACTACATTTGCACCATTACATATTTCATCTCCCAACAGGAAGAGGGAGATAAACTAGTGAAAGTGAGAGCTGAGCTCCTTTAATAAGGGTGGCAATTGTACAAATTCTGAATAAAAATAAAATCTAAAATTTGTGTTATGTATTTGTCGCACAGTAATTAAAGTGTTTCTCTCTGCACCTACACATTATATGTTTGGTTTTTTAAAAAAAAATATATATATATATATATATATATATATATATATATATATATATATATATATATATATATATATGAAGGCAGAGCCTGAAGTTGTGGGAGGGGTTACCCAGCTATTTAAATCCAGGCCCCCTACACCACAGGGATGATGCCGCCGGGTTCATTGAGAACCATTGTACTTCAATACTCACCTGGAAACTCGATCCCTCGCTGACAACGCCGGTCACACCAAACATACGATTACCGTCGGTATTTACTTACCGTTGCCGCCAGGACAACTAACTACTGCAGCTTATCACAGCTACGCCAGGGCCCCTCTGGCAACCAGCATCCATCCGGGAGCACAGAAGTCTGCTTTAGCTGGGTAACATCTCATCCCGTTACCGCTCCTCTTGCTCCACAGCCACAGCAGGTCGCACACAGCCAACCTATTAACTTAAAACTACTTCTGGGTTGTATCTCCTCTGTCAGTCTCCAAGAACTCCACGAAAAGTGAGTCTCTCTGAATGGGCAAATACATATGATTTGCCAAGCACCATACGCATGGTACCCTCTGCACGAACTGTACATTTGCATGTTTCTTTCCCCCAACGTAATCCCTGTTACTATAGTTTTCACTCGTTTGGTGGCCTACCGTTTAGTCGAAACCCACCGAACCAGCCGCACTGACACACGCTGCCCTCTAGTGGCATCCAAGTAAATTACACCGTTTGGTTAATATTGTACTGTTCACTGAATAATTTGGTTAATTTCTCTTGTTAGTCACTATTTTCCACCCCACACGGTCTATTCCTGATGGTTATTATATATATATATAGATGTGTATACAGATAGATATGTCACTCAGCTACATTAGCTATGTTATTTTACGCCTATCACTTGTCGACTAATAATGTTGTCACTATCTACCTGTGCTTATATGAATATATTAAGTAGTCACCTATGTTCCCATAATTAGGTCAACCATTCTGTCCGCGCTAGTTCATCAGCAAATTATGGTCTCGATACTCTCTCAGCTAACTGAACATCTTCCCCTTAGAACCGGGGAAATGTAAGTCTGCAATTTTCCTATCATGAATGTCATGTCACATCCTTATGCATTAGGTTTATGGAATTTGTTTGTCACTACTTATATCAATTATAAATTACATCCATCAATTCCAAGCTACCTACCACTTCTATACGTGCTTGGCATTACTCATGCATCACTAAATTTGTCGGTCAAGCTTTGCTCCTGGGTCATCACAATAATAATAATGTCTATTCCTTAAACTAGGTGATGGTCTACATCTCAAACTTCCCTACTACCCATGCTGCCACAGGATCCACCTACACACACTTTTCAGGTATATAACTTTGCAATATGTTGTGTGGGCCAGTAGCTACATGGACGTTTTTATCCTCACCCTCAGGGCCGACTGTTGCGCTCTCACATCTATCCTTACCAGTTTGGTTAGCAGCATGCTACTTATATATATATATATATATATATAATGGGAATAGAGTAAGGAGCACAACCAAAAATCTTTATATATATGAAAAAACTTTATTACATGGGTATATAGTCTAGGTCTGTCTCTTTAAATATTATCCACAGAAATACAAAGTCATGCTATGATAAAGCATTTACCAAAAAAGCATATGTATAAAGACACATATAAACACGCAATGCATGGTATATAAATGAAAAGAAATATCATGCAAACAGACCACTATAATATTGAGTATAAACAAAACCCAGACATATAAAAAATGTAAAAAAAACATACCAAAATCAGTGAGAAGCAGGGACAGAGTCAATAAAAAAAAACAAAAAACGTTTCGGCTGAAAAGCCTTTGTCAAGGGACAAAGGCTTTGACAAAGGCTTTTCAGCCGAAACTTTTTTTTTTTTTTGATTGACTCTGTCCCTGCTTCTCACTGATTTTGGTATGGTTTTTTGCATTTTTTATATGTCTGGGTTTTGTTTATACTCAATATTATAGTGGTCTGTTTGCATGATATTTCTTTTCATTTATATACCAATAGTGATGTACCGAACTGTCCGCCGGCGAACAGTTCCCGGCGAAATTAGCGTGTTCGCGTTCGCCGCGGCGGGCGGACACATGCACAGTTCGATCCGCCCCCTATTCGTCATCATTGGGCAAACTTTGACCCTGTGCCTCTCGGTCAGCAGACACATTACAGCCAATCAGCAGCACTCCCTCCCTTCCACACCCTCCAACCTCCCTCCCAGCATCCATTTTCGATTCATTCGGAAGATGCATGCTTAGTGAGAGGAGGGAAAGTTTAGCTGCTGCTGATTACATAGGGAAATTGATAGCTAGGCTAGGGTATTCAGTGTCCACTACAATCCTGAAGGACTCATCTGATCTCTGCTGTAAGGACAGCACCCCAAAAAGTCCTTTTTAGGGCTATAACATCAGGCTGCTTTTTTTTTTTTTTTTTTTTTCCTGTGTAATGTAATTGCAGGTGCCTGCCTGCCAGCTTCTGTGTGAGGTTCACATTGGATACTGTGCCTATTTGCACAGTGCCACCACTCATATCTGTTTTAACAATAGGTTAAGCTTTACATTTAAAATAAATATTTTTTTTTCACTGTAATAGAAGAGCAGTTGCCTGCTGCCAGCTTCTGTGTGAGGTTCACATTGGATACTGTGCCTATTTGCCCAGTGCCACCACTCATATCTGTTTTAACAATAGGTTAAGCTTTACATTTAAAATAAATATTTTTTTTTCACTGTAATAGAAGAGCAGTTAGTTGTCTGCAAGCGTCTGTGTTTCAGGCCTACTTCAGCGTGTGCTTTGCAGACCTGTGCCAGCGTGCTTTGACAGTTGCCAATCATATCTGGTGTCTCTATAGCGTGCTTTTACAACCAAAATTTTGTTTCCACTGTAATAGAAGAGCAGTTGCCTGCCTGCCAGCTTCTGTGTGAGGTTCACATTGGATACTGTGCCTATTTGCCCAGTGCCACCACTCATATCTGTTTTAACAATAGGTTAAGCTTTACATTTAAAATAAATATTTTTTTTTCACTGTAATAGAAGAGCAGTTAGTTGTCTGCAAGCGTCTGTGTTTCAGGCCTACTTCAGCGTGTGCTCTGCAGACCTGTGCCAGCGTGCTTTTACAGTTGCCAATCATATCTGGTGTCTCTATAGTGTGCTTTTACAACCAAAATTTTGTTTCCACTGTAATAGAAGAGCAGTTGCCTGCCTGCCAGCTTCTGTGTGAGGTTCACATTGGATACTGTGCCTATTTGCCCAGTGCCACCACTCATATCTGTTTTAACAATAGGTTAAGCTTTACATTTAAAATAAATATTTTTTTTAATTGTAATAGAAGAGCAGTTAGTTGTCTGCAAGCGTCTGTGTTTCAGGCCTACTTCAGCATGTGCTCTGCAGACCTGTGCCAGCGTGCTTTGACAGTTGCCAATCATATCTGGTGTCTCTATAGCGTGCTTTTACAACCAAAATTTTGTTTCCACTGTAATAGAAGAGCAGTTGCCTGCCTGCCAGCTTCTGTGTGAGGTTCACATTGGATACTGTGCCTATTTGCCCAGTGCCACCACTCATATCTGTTTTAACAATAGGTTAAGCTTTACATTTAAAATAAATATTTTTTTTCACTGTAATAGAAGAGCAGTTAGTTGTCTGCAAGCGTCTGTGTTTCAGGCCTACTTCAGCGTGTGCTCTGCAGACCTGTGCCAGCGTGCTTTGACAGTTGCCAATCATATCTGGTGTCTCTTTAGCGTGCTTTTACAACCAAAATTTTGTTTCCACTCTAATAGAAGAGCAGTTGCCTGCCTGCCAGCTTCTGTGTGAGGTTCACATTGGATACTGTGCCTATTTGCCCAGTGCCACCACTCATATCTGTTTTAACAATTGGTTAAGCTTTCGATTTAAAAGAAATATTTTTTTTTTCACTGTAATAGAAGAGCAGTTAGTTGTCTGCAAGCGTCTGTGTTTCAGGCCTACTTCAGCGTGTGCTCTGCAGACCTGTGCCAGCGTGCTTTGACAGTTGCCAATCATATCTGGTGTCTCTTTAGCGTGCTTTTACAACCAAAATTTTGTTTCCACTGTAATAGAAGAGCAGTTGCCTGCCTGCCAGCTTCTGTGTGAGGTTCACATTGGATACTGTGCCTATTTGCCCAGTGCCACCACTCATATCTGTTTTAACAATTGGTTAAGCTTTTGATTTAAAAGAAATATTTTTTTTTCACTGTAATAGAAGAGCAGTTAGTTGTCTGCAAGCGTCTGTGTTTCAGGCCTACTTCAGCGTGTGCTCTGCAGACCTGTGCCAGCATGCTTTGACAGTTGCCAATCATATCTGGTGTCTCTTTAGCGTGCTTTTACAAAGAAAAAAGGTTTCCAGTGTAAGCTAATAGCAGACAGTCAGTGTCCTTCAAGCGGCTCTGTCAGGCCTTCCTTCAGCGTGTGCCCTGCACAACCCTGCCAGCGTACTTTGACAGTTGCCACTCATATCTGGTGTCTCTATAGCGTGCTTTTAAAACCAAAATTTGTTTTTCACTGTTATAGATTGAATAGCAGTTACTTGTCTTCAAGCGGCTATGTCAGTCCTTCCTTCAGCGTGTGCTCTGCAGAACTGTTCCAGTGCACGTTGCCAATTTACGTTGCACTCATTAGAACCAAACACTGTGGGGTGATTTCACCAAGGACCACACGACGGAACAGGATCTGATTTTTAGGGTCCTTCAAATTGAAAAGGAGGATCCGGTATTTATTCTTATATCTGCTGTCAGTACACAGGAAAAGTTTAAATATTTCTTGTTCTACGTTCTCTGCAACTCCACGCACCGACTCATCCAATACGTGAAGATATGGGGTTTCTCTGACTCTCCTCAGTAGTGTATCAAACAGAGTCTGCACTGTGGTAACACGGACATCTTCAGGACATAACTCAACTATTTGCAGATAGGCAGTCTGCAGCTTCTCTTTTTCACCTGTTCTCTTCTTTCTCTTATGCGTATTCTTGTCTATATGCAGGTGGTCTCTTGCCTTTCTTTTAACCAATTCGTTCCTTCCATATGGTTTCAAAAGATCTCTGGCATCATTACTTTCAACGCAAATAACGTCATCATAGTTAGTCTCCTCATTATTCACCGGGAAGAGAGTGTTTGCACTGACTACCCACAGCATGCTCTTGACATTGCCTACTCCACCTTCAACGACAGGGTGCAAGTCCCAAGGAGAAGGAACATTCACTTTATTATCTGTCTTTATTTCACAAGTAGTGCCTGGAACATCCTCATGGGTCACAAGATGTAAATCTGGACTAATGTCAACCCCAGGGTCTGGAAAATCATCAATTTGAAATTTTTCGAATAATCCCAGTGGGCTGTCACATTCTTCCTCCTCTGATGGTATTAAAGTTTGCAGAGATTCACTATGGGGTGGTGTCAAGCATTTTGGAGAACAATTAAGCATCTCCATCCCAATACGTTTCAGATGTCCTATCAGCTCTTCCACCCTATGCGATACTATGGGCAGGCTACCCGTGAGGTCATAACTCACGGCCCTATTTCACGCGGACACTCTGTGTCAGTGTGTATCATGGTCTCTGTGGACGGTGAACAGTCTCTATTCTGCTCTGTGTCAGTGTGTATCATGGTCTCTGTGGACAGGGAACAGTCCCTATTCTGCTCTGTGTCAGTGTGTATCAGGGGTTTTGAGGACAGGTGTCAATCCATATCTGCCAAGTGACCCTATGTAGGGGGAACAGTCCCTATTCTGCTCTGTGTCAGTGTGTATCCTGGTCTCTGTGGACAGGGAACAGTCTCTATTCTGCTCTGTGTCAGTGTGTATCAGGGGTTTTGAGGACAGGTGTCAATCCATATCTGCCAAGTGACTCTATGTAGGGGGAACAGTCCCTATTCTGCTCTGTGTCAGTGTGTATCATGGTCTCTGTGGACAGGGAACAGTCTCTATTCTGCTCTGTGTCATTGTGTATCAGGGGTTTTGAGGACAGGTGTCAATCCATATCTGCCAAGTGACCCTATGTAGGGGGTACAGTCCCTATTCTGCTCTGTGTCAGTGTGTATCATGGTCTCTGTGGACGGTGAACAGTCTCTATTCTGCTCTGTGTCAGTGTGTATCATGGTCTCTGTGGACAGGGAACAGTCTCTATTCTGCTCTGTGTCAGTGTGTATCAGGGGTTTTGAGGACAGGTGTCAATCCATATCTGCCAAGTGACCCTATGTAGGGGGAACAGTCCCTATTCTGCTCTGTGTCAGTGTGTATCATGGTCTCTGTGGACGGTGAACAGTCTCTATTCTGCTCTGTGTCAGTGTGTATCATGGTCTCTGTGGACAGGGAACAGTCCCTATTCTGCTCTGTGTCAGTGTGTATCAGGGGTTTTGAGGACAGGTGTCAATCCATATCTGCCAAGTGACCCTATTTAGGGGGAACAGTCCCTATTCTGCTCTGTGTCAGTGTGTATCAGGGGTTTTGAGGACAGGTGTCAATCCATATCTGCCAAGTGACCCTATGTAGGGGGAACAGTCTCTATTCTGCTCTGTGTCAGTGTGTATCAGGGCTGGGCTTTGAGGACCGGTGTCAATGTTAGGTGATTTCTGCCCTTTATGGATTAAAAGCAGACTCTGCATCAACTGTGCAATTTTCCATGGGAGTTTTGCCATGGATCCCCCTCTGGCATGCCACAGTCCAGGTGTTAGTCCCCTTGAAACAACTTTTCCATCACTATTGTGGCCAGAAAGAGTCCCTGTTGTTTTTAAAATTCGCCTGCCCATTGAAGTCAATGGCGGTTCGCCGGTTCGCGAACATTTGCGGAAGTTCGCGTTCGCCGTTCGCGAACCGAAAATTCCGGGTTCGCGACAACACTATATACCAAGCATTGCGTGTTTATATGTGTCTTTATACATATGCTTTTTTGGTAAATGCTTTATCATAGCATGACTTTGTATTTCTGTGGATAATATTTAAAGAGACAGACCTAGTGTATATACCCATGTAATAAAGTTTTTTCATATATAGAAAGATTTTTGGTTGTGCTCCTTACTCTATTCACATTGTCATGTTTTTGGGGTTATTCAGGGGAATAGAGCCTTATGTGGGTGAGCACCCAACATATATTGTATTAGCCTTTTCCTGGGGCTAACTTAACGTTTAGTCGAGTGTGCCCACCTTGTCTCATTTTCATTAACTTATATATATATACACATGACCTGGTCTGTCCATTTTATCCCATATTCTCCTTAGGTGCTCCTGTAAATATCATCCAGCCTTTTTCAAATCCATCAATTCTACACGAACTAGGTACGTTTCCCTCAAACCCAGGGCAATTAGCACTCCCCCCCCCCCCCCACCCCTCTAGTTTTATTGGTGGTAGGGCTAGTTCAACTGGCTGTATCATTGGAATAAATGGCCTTAAATAGTCGTAATAGTCGAATGCAGGGTAATTTCTTTGCTTTAAGTTTTAGCTAGAAGCCAGTTGGAATAGGTCAATTATGCTCTGATCAGAACTCACCATAACATCCTTGTATTGTTGAATGTCGCAAGTTGCAAAACATGATGAGGAACTCTCATTACCTGGCACCCCAGCCAGACCCCCCCACCCAGCACTCCTACGGAGCATCCTGAATCGGCAAGTCCTTGCTCTCTCCATACATGGACTAGCCCCAAATTTGCCAGAAAATTGAGACATTTTGGCATTCCCTTCCCAGCCGCTGCCCATAAAGCCGAACTGTACCACCTCCTAATTGCTAGTTCTGGCACACCTTCACTGAAGTCAAGAACATGATGATAGCTCTGTTTGCTTTCATCAATACGGTCAGCTTCAGAGTAGAGAAACTGAAGAATCCACAGGCTCCGACACCCACCCCAGCCACCAAGCTTGTTACCCCCTCTCCTTCACTTCCACTCACATAATCATCTAGTACCCCTGATCATTTGCAAGGACATTCTGGAGGGCAAGGATGTGAATTTGATTTCCTTACTGATTGCCTCCCAGGATGTCATGGACAACAAATCATATAGCTATGGGGATCTGTCTGTCGTACTAAAGGTCAGAGACTGCAGACTTAATTGTATACTCTGGAGGGCAAGGATGTGAATTTGATTTCCTTACTAATTGCCTCCCAGGATGTCATGGACAACAAATCATATAGCTATGGGGATCTGTCTGTCGTACTAAAGGTCAGAGACTGCAGACTTAATTGTAAACTCACTATCCCTGAATTTATACTCGCCTTCGAACTATACAGTGATGTAATTTGCTCCACCTTACTTCACCGTAATTAGACCTTTACATGCACAAACTGGTGGTTCTGGGACACAAATATGGGAGTTTCGCTTTCTATGACTACCCCAATCTTTTTTGACCAAAGCAGCAGCATCTCTGGCACAATTCAACATTCACACCAACTGAAGTAGGCTTGAAACCGAACTATTCTGTCGCTACTTTGCCAGACTAAAACCCCCCTCTTGCGCCATATGCGCCTCCATCTCTCACTCCACCAACTTGTGTCCAGTAGATCCCAGTCTTCCCACCACCAGTTGTGCACCCTTTGGTTTGTCCACTGCTGAACACAAAGGTCTCAAAGGCAAATTGGGTAGGCCAATAACATATATATAGGGAAAGTGCAGCTCTGCAATAATTTAAATTCAGGCAGTTGCGGATTTAGCTTGTGCAGATTGCTGCACGTCTACTCAATTTGTTATAGGGCTCACACCAAAATCACATGCCCTAACCATCTGTATCCAAAGCAATGACCGACCAAAGTTAGCATAGACAACCTGGCATACTATCTCCAGGCACACCCTTCCCACCACTTAGTCAACTTCTTGATACAGGGTTTCACCAAAGGTTTCCACACCAGCCTTATCGCACTTCTTACTGGAACTCACAAATGCCCCAAACTAGTCAGCAATACTTGATACTGACACTGACAAATTGATCAAAAAGGAACTGGACAATGGCTTCATACTGGGCCATTTTTCTCACCCACCATTTTCTTGCTGGTGTACCAACCCTATAGGTATTGTCACAGGAAAATTCTCAAATAAAAATATCTCATTATCGATTTATCGTCTCCACATTCCTTGTCTACTCTGAATATTAACTCTTTGTTGATCCCCTCTCAGAAGTTCTCCTCCTGCACTGTGCCACAGTGGACAATGCCATACGTGCCATCTTAGTTGGGCAAGACTGACATCTCCAACGCTTTCAAGCTTTTACCGATACACCCGTCCCTGTGGCATGTGCATGACATAAAGTGGAGAGGTAAATACTACTTTGCAACATGTCTGACATTTGGTGCAAAACGAAGTCACAAACTTTTGACATGTTCGCAGACACACTAGGTTGGCTGTAGGTGCTTTGTTGGGCAAGACCGACATCTCCAACGCTTTCAAGCTTTTACCGACACATCTGTCCTTGTGGCATGTGCATAGCATAAAGTAGAGAGGTATATACTACTTTGCCACACATCTGAAATTTGGTGCAAGAAGCAGTCTGAAAGTTTTTGACATGTTCGCAGACCCACTAGGTTGACTCCTACTCAACATATGCGAATGTCCATCAGTGATCCGCTACTTAGATGACTTTCTCACAATAGAAGTCCCACATACAACACCTACTAGTATCAGCAAAACCAAGGCACTTTTCTCATCTTTAGGGGTTCCTCTCTCACAAGAGAAAACAGTAGGGCCTTCCACCAATTTAGTTTTCCTGGGGATTCAACTGGATATGGTTACTCTACAGGCTAGCCTGCCTCTGGCGAAAGTAGCTAGGATTAGACAATCCGTGGAGTCTTTTCTGGTAAAAAAAACAAGTGTACTAGGTCTGAGCTTTAGTCTTTAAATTAAACTTTACATTAAACTTCGCTATGAAGATTATTCCACAAGACCAATCTTTTATCTCCTGACTCCTATGCCTTCTTCCCTCGCTGACTAATGACAACAGCACCATAACACTGGACGAACATGCTATAGCTGATCTTAACATGTGTCTCAGGTTTCTGTCCAACTAGAATGGTAAAGCTATGTTCATCTCCCCATCTCAGAACATTCTCCCATAATCTAAAACGGCACAGCAGCCCACACTGGCTTTGCTGCAATTTTTGGCAATTCCTGATTTAGAGACACATGGCCGGTCGAGACTCTTGGCCTCATTCCAAACTATTTAAGCCTTCTTTGAAATGTACCCCATAGTGGCCGCCACCAAGACCTGGGGGCACCTATGGTAAGGTAAGCCAGTTAAATGATTTACAGACAACAAGGCTGCAAGTGACATCATAAATAAAGGCAGATCCTCATCCCTCATCATCATAAGACTCATCAGACATCTCACGTGGCTAGCAGCCATGTAACATTTTCACATTACATGCATTCACATGCCTGGATGCACCAACATACCAGCTGATGCTCTGTCTCGCTCTAAATTTCAGAAGTTCTTAGAAGCCCACCCGATAGCCGACAAAGTTCCGGTCCTAACTTCCTTCGTTCAAAGACCTAATCCTGGATTAACGTGCCTAAAGGCACACAGCAGATTCCTGGCTAGCTCTGCTCTCTTAGTAAACACCACAAGAGTATACATGAGGGTGTTTGCCATTTACACCAAGTTTACTTCCGACTATCAAATTACAGACGTACATTTGCTGAATTCCATAGTGGCGTTAATTACCTTTTGCCACCTTAATTTAAAACTCTCTTTCAACACCATAAAACTTTACCGGACTGGAATAGAACACCATATCTTAAGTGCCTATCCTAGTACCAAACTGTGAAGAATCACCCTCTATTCATTCGGTACTTTCCCTCCCTGCTACTTTATTCATGGATTTATTACTGTGACGAGGTGCCCTTCGCCACTTGTGCCTGGAGAGGACTGCTTGCCCGCCTCTTGCCCTGTGACTATGGACCCTGGGAGTTTTGGCCCGTTCAATTCAGTATGATAGGAGTTATGTATTTTTGTATCCTTTTGTGTTTTACTGGTAACATGTGCTCAATGGAGTCTGCCTCTATCCCTGGATATAATTGGATTATTTTCCCCATTGTCTCCAGGATAGAGGGCTCTGTAAAACCGGTTTGGGCCAGATAGCCATGCTGCCAGCCAGGCCCCAAAATATACTTTACTAACTTCTGAACCCCTGGTCTGATTCATGCCATTTTTGATGTTGTTTCCCTGAATGGATTGATTGTGAATATATAATTTTTATGTGAATGTGATGTATATTTTAGAAGTTATGAATATGCTGTAAAAACTGTATTTTTCCTGCCTGTGATAATTGCATCTTCTATTGTATAAGATAATTGAATCACAGGCAGAAGGGAGGATTTTGTGGGCTGTAACCTCTGTTTTATTGGCTACTGTAGATAACGTGTGTGTCCCTCCCCTGCATGGGAGCAGGGCATAAAAGAAACTGTAGCTTGAATACCTGTTGTTGTTGTTACCAGTAAAGTCTTGTTCCAGCATTATGCCTTGGCTCATGTGTGGATTATTTTGTCTTACCAGAGCTATTCATTCCTGTGGATTATTGAGGATATTCTTTTAAGGGGACAAAGGGAATACTGGACGGTGATATAAACTACTACCGTCACACTGGTCATTTACATAGAAATCAGGGAATTGAATTCTGGAGTCGTGGCGACCTTATCCAGCAGTACAGGCCTGGGACATTCAGCCCAGAGTTTTCTACAGACCTCCCAATCCAGAGGTCTGCGGACTCAGTAATGCACGAATTGTGCCAAGTGATTGGGAAGGGACAAATCGGAGGACCTGTGGTGTTGAATGGCCTGAGGGTCAAACAGGGGTTCACCCATGGCATCCAAGAAAGTGTCTTTGTCTGTGGCCGTAGCCACCACCCTAGGCATGGAGGCGCCCTCCACTCATGGTGCCACTTAGGGTCATCCCCAAGGTTCTCGTCCCAATCAACTTCGTCCTCTGAGGGGGAATGGTCCGCCCGCCATTCATCCAGGATGGCCATAGAAGGGGGGGTATAGAGGCCCCCTCCCCGGTGCCTGACAAGCAGTGGCGCCTGGCCAGTGAGGTCAACAACATCGTGCCATAATGCTTTGCTGGAGCCTTGCCTTTTCTGGGAGCATGGTTCAGGCCTTCACCCTTCCAATAGCGCCCCTGTGCACTTGCCTGTTCTCTCCTAGGAGAGTCTGACTCAGCCGAGTCATTGGCCATCTGGGAGGTCTCCCTAGTGCTCCATTCTGGTTGAGCTTGAGGGAGGGCCCTAGCCAGGGCCTTTTCCATGGAGGTGGCCACTGCCGCATTAATCATGGCTGGCAGATTCTGCTCCTGGGTAGATGGCTCCATGATCAAGGAGTCGTGGGCAATATGACACCTATGGCTATAGAGGACAGGCATTTAGGGGCAGCACCCATAATAGTGGCAGAGGCAAGTAGTTAGTGCATGCAGGGTCCAAATGAGCGCATGGACCCGCCTGGCATACAAAGAGAATGGCACACACAGCGAAGGTGAAATCGGGGGCACAGACAAAGCAGGCCAATCTAGGGGCACAGACAAAGCAGGCCAATCAAGGAGCACAGTCAAAGCAGGCCAGGCATGAGGGCACAGACAGAACAGGCCTTATAATGTGGCACAGTCCAGGCAGGCCAGTAAGATAGTGCAGACAACGTGCTTGATGGCAGGATTTCGGGCATAGAGAAATTAGGGAACAAGATGTTACAGAAAATGCAGAAAGCGGGGAAAATGTAGTCCCAATGTGACCCCCCCACCATTAGCCCCCAGGATAGACCGGCACAGAGCTGACACCCCCCCATGCGTGTCATGAGGCCACAAGGAGAGTGAGCGCAAGGAGGCCGGGAGCAGCTGATCCTACGTGGCCAGCTCACCTTCTCACTACCGCTCACGCCGCCTTCTCACTACCGTGGGGCCACCGGAATCGTACTCCGCGGCACGGCGGTCAGCAACAGGCATCAGTCAGAAGACCGCTCCCCGGCGACCACAAGAATAACAAGCGAGGGGGAGAAAAGGAGGGGTAGAGAGGGTGGGAAGACAGCAGGAAGGGACCAGGTGAGAGGGTAGGCCCAACCCGCAGTACAGCCCACAGAGAAGCCCCAAGCAGGGGAAAAAACATACAAAACACCCGCAATAAAACAAGGTGCAAAAAATAGAAATAGACAGAAGTAACACAGAATACAGTAAATGTAAATAATATCCACAGCCACCCAAAGTTAATAGGAGGCAGTGGTACTCTGACCTGTACTCAGGACCGGTGCTAGGATTTTTAGTTACACAGGCGAAGATGCATTTTGGTGCCCCCCACCCTCGTTTAAAATAAGGTTCATACAAACACAGAAATAATCATACAGAGACATACAGACACAGACAGAGACATACATGCATACAGAGACATGCAGGCATATAAAGACATACATACAGAGGCATACCATCATACAGACACATACATACATACATAGACATACAGAAACATACACACAGGCATACAAAGACATACACGCATACAGAGACATACCGTCATACAGACACATACATATATACAGGTATACAGAGACATACAGGCATACAGACACATACATACAAAGACATACAGGCATACAGACACATACATTTGTACATACAGAGACATACAGGCATACGGACACATACATTTGTACATACAGAGACATACAGGCATACAGAAACATACATACAAATACATACAGGCATACAGAGACCTACATACATACATACATACAGAGACATACATACATACATACATACATACAGAGACATACACAATTACATACTTACATCAGTTCAATCTTGTCCCCTCGATGCATGCTGTCTGGCTCCTTGGAGTCCTGTCCTGCAGCCCAGCCCCATCACAGGGCGCCAGCCACGCTGTGTGGTACACAGGGAACAGGGATATGATGTCATTCATATCCTCGCCCCCTCCACACAGCCTGCGGCAGACACCAGGGTAGGTGCAGTGGCGTACACATGACCCATGGGGCCCCAGTGCGCAAATTGATCCGTGCCCCCCCCCCCTCTCACGCTTACTCTGCGCGGGCCGGGGCCGCAACACATGGCGGCGGGCACCTGGTCGCTGGGGTTGCAGGGCTGTGACCCCTGCGACCGCGGTATGTACGCCAGTGCATGCAGATGCACACACACTTAAAGGACCACTACAGACACCCAGATCACATCAGCTCAATGAAGTGGTTTGGGTGTCAGGTCCCTCTAGTTTTAACCCTGCAGCTGAAAACATAGCAGTTTCAGAGAAACTGCTATGTTTCACCGAGGGTTAATTCAGTCTCTAGTGGATGTCTCACTGACAGCCACTAGAGGAGCTTCTGCTATTCTAAAACACCGAACGTCCACAGGAAAGCATTGAGTAATGCTTTCCTATGGGCAGTTTGAATGCGTGCGCGGCAAGAGCATTCGGAGCTGAGAGGCGGAGGAATCCCCAGCGCCAAGGGAGAAAGGTAAGTGCTGAAGACACACACACACTCTCACGAACAGATGCTAACCAGCTAACGGACACACATTTACTGACAGACACACTCAGCGACAGACATACATACACACTCACTTACAAAACATACACTCTCACTGACACACACTCACTAACAGACATCAAACAGACTCACTAATACACACACAAACACACTCAGTAAGAGACTCACTGACACACTAGCAGACACACACTGACACTCACTAGCAGACACACACTGACACTCACTAGCAGACACACACACTGACACTAGCAGACACACTCACTGACACTAGCAGACACACTCACTGACACTAGCAGACACACTCACTGACACTCACTAGCAGACACACACACTGACACTCACTAGCAGACACACTCACTGACACTCACTAGCAGACACACACAATGACACTCACTAGCAGACACACACAATGACACTCACTAGCAGACACACACAATGACACTCACTAGCAGACACACTCACTGACACTCACTAGCAGACACACACACTGACGCTCACTAGCAGACACACTCACTGACGCTCACTAGCAGACACACTCACTGACGCTCACTAGCAGACACACTCACTGACGCTCACTAGCAGACACACTCACTGACGCTCACTAGCAGACACACTCACTGACGCTCACTAGCAGACACACACAATGACACTCACTAGCAGACACACTCACTGACGCTCACTAGCAGACACACTCACTGACGCTCACTAGCAGACACACTCACTGACGCTCACTAGCAGACACACACACTGAAGCTCACTAGCAGACACACACACTGACGCTCACTAGCAGACACACACACTGACGCTCACTAGCAGACACACTCACTGACGCTCACTAGCAGACACACTCACTGACGCTCACTAGCAGACACACTCACTGACGCTCACTAGCAGACACACACAATGACGCTCACTAGCAGACACACACACTGACGCTCACTAGCAGACACACACACTGACGCTCACTAGCAGACACACACACTGACACTCACTAGCAGACACACACACTCACACACTAACACATGTTTTTTTATTTTTTATTTAATCCCCCAGCCTCCTTACCTTTTTGGAGTGCTGAAGGGATTCCCTGGGGTCCAGTGGTGCTGCTGGGCTCCTGGGCGGGTAGGCAGGCTGGCTGGCGGGCGGGTAGGCAGGCTGGCTGGCGGGCGGGAAGGCAGGCTGGGTGGCGGGCGGGCGCGAGGGAGCACTCTCCCATGTGTGCTTCCTCTTCAGCTCCCTCGCGCGCCGCATACTGATACCGGAGCCGGAAGATGACGTCCGGCTCCGGCATCCCTACGCAGAACCGGGCGCTCGGCCACGCTACAATAGGTCGTCGGTTGGAGGGGAGCGCAGTGCGCTTCCCTCCTTCCGGTCACCCTGATTTTGCGCCCCCAGGGCCGGTGCGCCCTAAGGCGGCCGCCTGGGCCGCCTTATGGTAGCGCCGGCCCTGCCTGTACTTGATGTGGAGCAGCAAAGGAAGATTAAGTAGTTGGTTGAGAGGGACCTTTTATGGTTTCCTTACTTTTTTGTGATTGTTTTTTCTCTCTATGTGAATGTGCTGCTGTGGAGTTCTAGTAAAGAGAGACTTAAGCAAATATGAAGCCTCCTGTCATGTTATAAAAAATTGATTTTGCCACAGCATTCTAGCTACAACTTTGGTAACGATGTTACTTTGACTATACACTATAGTAGATATCCTGTATCTATCTCAGCATATTATTAGCTAGCCTCTAGGGCTTTCAAAAACAGAAAATTGAGTTTCAGGATTCTTTCTTTCTAAGTATGTGGCTAAACACACTTCTTATTTTAGATTTTTAGTTGATATATCACTTGACATATTCCTAGCATTAATAAAGGATTTTCCAATTAGTACTTGAATTGGCTGTGTGGAATGTACTGTCAAAATAGATTGTTATCTTTTAATTGTGTGATACTATCCTATTTGTATTATGTATGATACATTTTTCTATTGCAAGTTTAGTATCTATGGTCCATTTAATTAAATACATGTAATGCTATAAGAGTTTTTCCAACAACTTTAGGTTCCTTTCCTTTAGTTTGGGACCTCTTTTCTGTTTTCTAAATTCTATCCTGTTTTTGTTAAATAAAATAGACTTAATTATTTTAAAAAATCTAATTAGAATTGTATGCTTTTTATATTAAACCAACAACTAATTAATACAATATCTTTGTTTAACTTGTAGCACTTTTTTCATGAACAAATATACATAGGAATACACATTGTAATCTTAAACCACTGTATATTTTTTGCAAAGTGCATGCAATTCTCATTTCGGAAAGTGTTGAGTTGACAATTCCAGGCAATGTTTCATTACTCATGCACTTCAGAAAATCAGCACAATATAGTATAAAAATGGTATGTAAGAAAAAAATGTGCATAGCAATAAATTAATTCCACAATATTTGAGTCTGAAGCAAGACACCATATTCTGGTGATATGTTTCCCCCACTTATCCTTTGTCAGAGAAAACTAATATCTACAGCATGTCCTTAGCCCAGAGCAAGTATATTCTGTTTTACTTTTTTTTTTTTTTTACTTTTTATAAACCATATTGTAGCAGAAATAAATCTAACGTAGAATCCTTTCAAATGGAAAGTACATGTTTGGTCTATTTCACTGCTAAGATTATAATATATTTCATACAATTATTTTCAAAGTATTATTTTTACATGGTCTCACTGATTTGTGAAAAAAAAGAACAACACAGTATGACTACACTGAATACCAACCTTTCAAAACTGGGATAATGCAAGATGTATTGTTTTATCTTGTACAGTAGTGCAAAATGTTCCTATATTATTAATAAAATATATTTTGCTTAGTTACAACCATTCTGTCAGATTTCACCTAAAGGGTTCAGTGTTGTGAAGTAAACATGTACGCTGGATGTGCAATGTTTAATTGTGTAATGCTTTACATATTTCAATATTCTAAAGTTTTGATATGGCTAGTATTAATTCTAACTACTTGCTGTTTTGTACTTCCAGATAAGATGGTGTAATTCTTTTGACTTTTACTCTGTGATTTGCACTTAACAATACCATAGTCAAAGGGGATACAGGTTGGAGTTGGTATACATACCTTTTATTTACTGCAGATTTGGTAAAAGATTTGGTAAAAGAAGAGGAAAGAGTATTTAGATATATATTGTAATTAATGCTGGCAGCCTGCTTCCTTTATTTGTACTATCAAGGGATGGCGATTTTAGAGTGGTACCTGCTCTAGTCTTGACAAGTCAGCATTTAAGTAGTAGTCCTTATTTACCGTATAGTCAAACACGTGGCGGCGGCCATCTTGTTTAGTCAAACGCCGTCAGCAATGTTTTGCCGTCGAGCTCATGAAACTAAAATCGACAATATGAATGCCACATTAACATTGACTATTTGCACGAACGGCCCCCGTTTGTGCATTTCAACAGTATGTGGACTATGGGGAATAGACAGGCTGCACAGCCCAAATCTGTGGAACTGTTTTGAGCATGAAAGCCATGCTTGCGGTCGGTCAAATGTGACTTCCACAAAACTTTTGAACCCTGCTCTGATCTGGGTGATTTTTGGGTATGTTGTTCACCCAGATCATGGCTATCCAGGGATGTATATGTATTTATACGGGTGTTTTGTGAATAATGTGTGTTTTCTGCCTGTGGGTAATAGAGTTAGTCCATTGTGCTTGTTAATTTTATCACAGGCAGAGAGGAGGGTTTGTGTACATTATCTGGGAGTGTCTAACTGTACAAGTCTGTCCTGATTGGCTTTGTAACTTTGTATCCTGTGTTCCACAAGGTCCACATGGGTGGTAACCTTGTGGGAAAACCTGTATAAAAAAAACAATAAACCCCCAGACCGCTGAGTTCCTGTTTTACCCTCAACATAAAGCCTTGTCTCATGTATGGGGGAAAAGGCTGCATCTACACTGGGTAATGCTATATGCTGTATACTTCCCTGGCTATAATCATTAAGCTCTTTTAAGAGCTTGTTCCTGCTTCGCTCTCTGAAGGAAGAGCGGTTCACCCACTGGAGCCTGGAGCCTTGTCGTAGGTCCAGGGTGGGTAGGAGATGGCGAGACCCTAACCAAGCTACCCTACCTTTTCAAAAGATTTGGTGGTGTTTTTAACTAATTCGATGAGCTTGTCCATTAAATAGTTATCTTTGAGGAGTCGTGTTACTTCTGTCATTTACGGGGTAGTTGGGCCCAACAATGTTGCCGCTATGGCCCTCCTGGCTGCCAAAGTGACATTGTTTATTAGTTTGTTGTGCTTGGATAACAGGGCTTCTACTAAGTTTATTGGTCTCTCCAGTAAAGCAGTCAGTAGGTCTCTAACTTCCCTCCAGAGTGGTTGTATTTTGATGCATGCCCACCACATATGTGTGTATGTGCCATTTTTGCCACAGCCTTATGAAGTAGAATAGTATTTGTGGTAGGACAGTCATTTTTATTGTGTGTATTCTGCCTATCCAGGAGAGGGGCCTGGTTGTCCACCAGTCCAAATCAGTCTTGAGGGTACGGGTGATGGAGTTGTAGTTTATTGGTCCTAGCCTGGTTGGGTCTGAGGATAACTGTATGCCTATGTATCTAAAGGAAGACCTTTGAACCCGCAGCCCATATTGGGTCTCAGCAGCACCACATCCTGGGCTCCCATGTGGAACAGCATGACACAGGACTTCCCTAGATTAATCTTGTAGCCCGAAATGGCCCTAAAGTGCTCTAGTAGATAGAGTAGGGAGGGAAATTAGTTTTGCGGATCTGTCAGTGTGAGCAACACGTCCTCTGCTATTGGAATACCTTTAATGTCGGGATGCTCCCTAGTTAGGTGAAGGAGTGGCTCTAGGCCAGTGCAAATAGTGGAGGGGAAAGGGGACACCCCTGCCTGGTCTCGTTGGTCAAGCCGAATGGGATTGGGGTCGTTCCTGGCACTAGTATCTGTGTCTCGGGGGTTGTGTATAGCACCTTAATGGCTCCTGTGAACCCATCCGGGAAACGCCATTTCTCCATTAGTCCGAACAGATAGGGCCATACAACTCGGGATAGGGCAAGAGAAGGCCTTCCTGACCTGACACAGCAGATCTGCAGCTTTTCTGGTGTTTTCGAAGAGCTGCCTTTCTTTTATGAAGCCCACCTGGTCAGGGTGGGTCAGGCTCCGCATCAGTGGATTTAGTCTCCCTGCCAGCACAGCTGCAAACAGTTTTGCGTCTGTGTTTATAAGGGATATAGGTTGGTAGCTACCCACTTCTTCAGTTGGTTTATCTTCTTTGGGTAGCAAGGTAATATTGGCTAGTTTTTTATCATCACTGAATGGCATCCCTGTTTTCACCATGTTAAAGAGTGTAGTTAAGTGTAGGACCAGGATTTCACTGAAGGTCTTTTAGTACCCTCAGCTGTAGCCATCAGGTCTGGGAGCCCTTCAGGGTAAAGTCTCTCTGCACCCAGCCACGGAGTTCTTCTGGGTCAACCTGCCTGTTTTCAGCTCTGGCTAGTTCAGCCAGGTCAAACAATTTGGCCAAAGGACCAAAAATGTCCAGGTGTTTGTCCTGGCATGATTTTAAAGCGGAATCAAATCCCTTGCGGGGATTCCATGCCATTTGTGAAAGAAATTGGGACATTTGGGGTCAACAATAGGGGTCACACAGATTTACTGGGAATCAGGGTTCTAGGACAGGGGTAGGCAACCTTCGGCTCTACAGATGTTGTGGACTACATCTCCCTTGATGCTTTGCCAGCAATATGGCTGTAAAAGCATTATGGGAGATGTAGTCCAAAACATCTGTAGAGCCGAAGGTTGCCTACCCCTGTTCTAGGACATTCTGCCCTGAGTTTGTTGGCCCCGCCTTGCTAAGGGGGCGCAGTACCCAGTTCTCTAGGTACTTAGCCACATGGTCTGCTGGGAGCCATTCTGCTGACCTCGAGTGATGGAGAGCATCCGGGTCAAACATAGGTTCCCCAGACTGATTCATGAGGGCGGAACCCACGGTAGTGGGGGAGTCGCTGCGCAAGCCACTCATTACCAGCCTTGATAGAGCAGGAGCAGAGGGGTCAATGTCCTGCCCGCCAATGTCGTCTTGGAGTCACATACGGACTCAGCATCAGCCTCCTCACTCTGAGTCTGAGTCACTCTCTTTTTGTGCTCTAGCACATTTCCACTGCCACGCCCTTTCTGCCTGGCGCGGAAAGGCTCTCTTGCGTGACATAGGCACGCTGTCATGGGTGGATATAGTCACACCAGTCGTATTGTTTCTAGAGGCAGGGGGACTTAAATGCCTGGATTTGGCCGTAGCCTTTCTTGGAACATCCCCTATAGGGCTTAAAGCAGAACGCGGTAAGCGCGTCAGCGTGACCGAGTCTTCTGCGGCCAAAGGGCGTGCCAGTAAGGCCTGGGAAATAGTCTGGGAAAATGCGGAGGACATGGAGCCCATGGCAGCCATAATGGCATCTGTAACGGAGCTCTGTAGAGCTAGAGATTAGGCATCGTCAGGTACAGATATAGGGTAACCTGCAGAGGAAGGGGGGCCAGAGCTGGCAGAGGGGTTAACCAAAGCATGGGGTATATCCATTTCCCCAGAAGGAAGCAGGATGGCAGGCACTTTGTACTTGGGCATAATAAAATTGCTGTGAGATATCCCAATGACACCAAATATAAAATAGTAATATATGCTGCAGGGAGTTGAAAGCTAAAACAAAAATGACAGGGAGAGAACAAGCTAGCAGGAGTTAATCACCCCAGACTAGCTATACCTTATTAGAGGGTAGAGATAGGGAGCTCACCAGGGCCCAGACCGTCAGACAGGAAGAAGGAGCAATGGAGTCACAGACAGCCTGAGAAAGATAAGGCAAAAGGAGAAAAAAGATAAGAGCAACAGGAGAAGCTCAAGTGATAGAGATACTGATAAAGAGGTCTGGAACCCTGGGCTCAAAGGATAACACAATATAAAAATCCACAAGAGGATAAAACATGGAAACATAAAATATATGGAAAATAAATAAGTAAATAATGAAACTACAAGCAAAAAAGCAAATAAATGGTACAGGTAGCAACAGAGGAATAATGAGAGTAACATCAATAATGCAAATAAATAGTATACATAACAATAAGGCAGTGACAATATGGAAGAAATTAGTCATGTACTTATCTTTTTGGTAGCAGCAAAGAAAGAGGAATTGTGTGGGGAGGTGCTGACTATTATACTGGGACTTGGTATGGGAGTGGTCTATCACTATGGTTACCATTTTTTCTGTTTGTATTCTTTGCTGCTATTGGTGGACAGTAAAGAAAGGGTTAAGCAATATGAGCCTCCGTGTCTTGACATAAAATTCTGGGTTTGCTTTCATTATGAAGTTAGACAATTGTCTGAAACCATAATATATGTCACAAAGTAGAGCATGTACTAAATTATATTGCTTGAGTTAAAATAGATCAGATGAGAACATCATGGAAATGTGACGTGAACAATAAAGACATACAGTGTAAATGGATCTACATATTTTTTGCTTTGTACTGTCAGTGTTTTGACGTGGAATATTCTTCTCACTAAAGAGAACAGATAAAGAAATAGGACAATATGTATGTATATATTTATTGATGGTTAAACATATATATCTTATAGAAAGGCATGTGTGAAAATCTTAAAAATATCTGTGAAGGTTGTAGGAACATATAAAAAGTACAATAGAAATAAAGTAAAAGGACGATTATAAAGCAATTTATAATGAGTAATAAAAAGGCATAGAAAATATTAAAAAAATATTTATACAACAGTACTTATATGGCTCTTATCCGGAGTGCTTTATCATTTTAAAAACAGAACATTCACAGACATACACAAACTGACACAAAGAGAACCATGCCTGTGTGCTTACAAGCTATAGTTCTTTCTACAACGTGACAAGATGACCTGTACACTTATAATCTTAAAGGGACACTCCAGGCACCCAGACCACTTCTGCTCATTGGAGTGGTCTGGGTGCCAACCCCCACTACCCTTAACCCTGCAAGTGCAATTATTGCAGTTTTTTTTTAAACTGCAATAATTACCTTGCAGGGTTAAGTCCTCCCCTAGTGGCTGTCTATTAGACAGCCACTAGAGGACACTTCCTGCTCTATAGCACAGGTTTTCTGTGCTAGAGCGTCGCTGGACGTCCTCACGCTGTGTGAGGACCTCCAGCGTTGCTCTATTCCCCATAGGGAAGCATTGAAATTCATTTTCAATGCTTTCCTATGGGGTGCGCTAATGCACCTGCGCGGCATTGCCGCGCATGCGCATTAGGTCTCCTCGGCCGGCGGGCAAGATCAGTCTCGCCCACCAGCCGACGTAAGCAGAAGGAGGAGCGGCGGGGGAGGAGGAAGCAGCGACGTGGGACCTGTCGCTACCTCTGGTAAGTCACTGAAGGGCTTTTCACCCCTTCAGTAACCGGGGATTGGGGGTGGGAGGGAGAGGGACCCTCCAGTGCCAGGAAAATGGATCGTTTTCCTGGCACTGGAGTTTCCCTTTAAGGTAATTATGGGGACTTGAGACATGAGCTTGTGAGGTGTCTTCTGTGTTTATGCCAGAGGTATGGGGACATATCATAAATACTGAATAGCTCGTGAGCTGATTACAGTTTAGATGAGAGGCATAAAGATACATGTGGATCTAGGGTGGGTGGCAGGAGGGTCAGAAGGGTGGGAGAGTGGCAGCAAAATTTTGTAGATAGTTTCTGAGGGAAATCAGAGTGTATGTATGGATCTAGAGAAAGAATAAATACAAAGGAAGTTGAAAAGCCACAAGCATGCTTCTAAGTAGGAAAGGAAGGAGGAAAAGTTGAGGAACATGTTGAGGAGGGTGATAGAATCTATAGTATTTGATGTGTGACTGAAATATTTTGGTATATACTATATCTTCTTAACAATTAGTAATGCACATACATACACAGTATGAATGTATTCATTACAATACATTTCATGATTTAACCCTTAGGGGGACTGCCTGACAGCCCAGACAGTCCCCTGCATGCAGGTGCATAGGCAGCTATGCCTGCAATGTGATTGCTTTTTCAGAGTGATCACATGGCCTGTGGGGTCTAAATTGCCAGGGGCAATTTAGGAAGTCCCCCACAAGCGGATCACGGTGTAGGTGAGTAGAGGGAGGGCGCTATGACTCAAAGCCGTTACGGCGTTTCATGTTGCCGGGATGGCATTAAAGTCCAATAAAAGCAGGATGGCATGCACAGTAATGGTGTTGTGGTTAATTGGAATAAAGTTCAATAAGAAGTATTCTGGTGACTGGCTGTGTTTCATCTCCGGTCAAGGACCCAGCTTGTTCCTAGGAATTGATCCTCCCTAGGCCTGATATTGTGGCGTGGCACTTGTCAACTTTCTTGTGAGTTTTATTCATAAATAAACACTCCCAAGTGTTTATTTTACTAATCTGCACTATTTGTTTTCTTCATATCTTTTATTTTAGGGTAAAAGAACCAATGTTGCTACATAAGTCTTGCCAAGCATGTTTAGCACTAATTAGTGAATAACACATTTTTCTTTGTTTGCCCTTTTTCTTTGCATTGCACTTTTTTATTTTTACACATATTGATTGTTGGAACGTTTACTGTATTTTCTGTTACACTTTTATAGTCACAAAGTATGTATTGCGCTCTTAACAATTTACAATGTATATCTCCCATGACAATTTTACTTTAAATTTGAAATAGTCACAGTCCACATCTCTTTAATGCTACATATGCAAAATTATCATTTACTTCTTCAACTTCTAAAATGTTTTTGAGGAAGACAAAGTTCCTTAATAGTGCAAAAATAATTATGTGATCCATTGTTCCATAATGTAGAATATAAAACATAGCACTAATTAGTGAGCAATATATGCAACAACCAAAATATCTGCCTGGAAATAAAAGCAAAAGGTCGAATTCTTATCTCTGGAACACATTTACGATTGACCCAGAGAAAGGGGGAAAGAAATGAAAAAAAACTGTCAAATTATATGTTGCTTAGGAGTGCAAAAAGAAAAGCTGATCTAAACACAATGACATTTTCATATTGCGTAGGTTCCTGCTGAGATGTCAGCTAACTGATTTCGATTTAAAAGTTTGCCAGAAAAGTCCCTAATTGACTTATAGTTTACATGTTGTGCAGTATGCATGCAAGAAAATGCTACATATTAAATTTGTGGAATACATTAGAATATTAAATCATGCACAATATCAACTGTGACCTCAAAACGCTGTAATTTTAAAACAGATCTTTAAATGTTACCTAATCATTTTAAGTTTATAAAGTATAAGAAAACTGGACAAAATATTTATTAATACTATTGCTGAGAGTACATTTAAATAACTATTATGAATGAATCAGTTGCAAAGAAATAATAACTCAAAGTTCACTTCCGAAATTGCCATTAAACACCAGCCTATGAACTGGTGTTATTACCAAAAGCCATAGATAATTTCTGCGAAAAAATGCTGTTGCTTCCAAACTCCTGGCTTATTATTATTATCATTATTATTATTATTTCATTATTTATATAGTGCCAGCAAATTCCGTAGCGGTGTACAATGGGCGTATGGGCTGTGACTACAAGTAGATGCCTTTCTTTATGCTATCTGAAGCTAAGCATTCACCAATAGCAATACAAATGTAAAGCACTAAAAAACATGCGTTATTGCCATAAACTGGGTGGTATAAAAGGTTCACCCTAAGTATGCATAGCATGCAGTGATTGACCTTTGCAGGACTGAACAGAGGGAATGAATGGAATTCAACATAGAAAAATGTGTATGGATGGAGTAGTAACGTAACTCAGATAGAAAATTAAATGGTAGGTGCATAGATACATCTAGGTTGTGTAAATATATCTATGTGCTACCATCTAATGTTCAGTTTGTACACATACAACACACACAAAAAATATCTACTTTCGGGCCACTTAACACTAATGTTTATATTTTACCAATATTTCTTATTTGTTTCATCCTAATCCTTCTGCCAATCTTATTAATCCTACATTCTCCTCTTCCAGGTAAGCCATTTCCTTTCGTACCCCAGTCCTGATCACTTTCCGGGTTCTGTGGGTGCTCTTGGTTTATGGATCTTTTGATGTGCATAAGAGTGTCACTACTTTGCTAAGGTGCTATTGTAGGCTGATGCACTCAGAGAGATGATATCTACAGAGATTTACACTGCCGGTAACATGGCCTTGCAGCCATCTTGATACATGCTGGCGATTGAGTCAGGGAACTATCTTTCATTTGTACAAGCAGATGGACTCCCCATGGAGATCAGGATAGCACCCACAGGTCCAAGGGCCACAAAGTCAATCTACAGGAGACTGGTGCACTACAGTGAGACTGCCTCCATCTATTCTCCACAGTAGTCCCCAGATCTCGGGTGTCACAGTCAACTTAGTATCAGGCCCATCCTGGGTCACAGCATGAATAGAATGGCACCACAATCCATGCAGAGCCAGGAGCAAGCCAGTAAGATTTTGGTAACAGATCACTGGTATTTAGTTTATTAAACAGGATATTGTAGGATTAATGTCCTTTTAGCATGGTGGTCAGGCCCATCCCCTGGCTAAAAGTGTTTTTTAAATAGGACACATGAAATGGAAATAATATGCGCTATTAAAATGTATTGTCTTAAACTAACTGAGGAGAAGGAGGAGGAAGTCAATTTTGAAACAGGCCAAGGAGATCACAAAGTGTTACGCACTTAGAAGGATAATTAGCAATAGAGGGGATTTATAGTTAGGGAGTATATTCCTGTTTTAAAGATTCTGTCCATTCTAACACCTATCATAGGATATCTTAAATGTACTGTTTTATTTTAGTTAACATTGAAAAACAATATAAAACTAGATTTAGCCCATTTATCTCATGTACCATTTCCCTTTGCTTCAGCACTGGTCTCCATCTGGCAAAGAATTTTTTTTTTTGTCACATCATCTGTGATAATAGTGATGTTTTTTGTAATATGCTATTCTTTCAAATCCTTTTTGAAATATTGCAAAATAAGCGATTTTATATAAGATCTGTTTTCCTCTCATTTTAGTTTGTGAATAATATGTAATTTGTGAAAAAATAAATAAAAAAATGTGATTGCATAAGCTTGCATTATTTTAATTTTACAGTCTTGAACTAAATCTTTATACAATATTGATGTTTTAGCCATGAATGATATAAAGCTTGTGTTATTTGAACTCCTTAATTCCATTAGTGCATAGTTTGCCACCCTGTACAAACTAACCTTACACGCTGTTAGGGTGGCATAGTATGCCCTGACGAATGTGAACCCTGAGGATCCATGCAGTTCCAGATCAGGAAGGAATGCCCGACAAGCCGGGTATTCCCCCTGCAACTAGACCAGCCCTTACGGGTTAAGTGATTGTGATTAGGTATCGAACACATAGGCGGAATGGCAGTCTCTACAACTGGCATTTCCGAAACACTAAAATAATGGGAACAATAATTCATAAAAAAAAAACAAATATAATATAATATATATATATATATATTTGTGTAAGGGGCAAATAGCCGTATATGGAGTAAGGATCCAGCATAAGCGTAGGATAGTATAAAGGGAGCAAGTCAGTTGTGGTGTGGTGAAATCGACGATACGGTAGGCCTGTAAATAAAGAGGGCCCACCAAGTTGTAAGAAAGTAAAGTAAATGGAAAGAAAAGAGAAAGCGTTGAAATGAGGAGTGGGTGGGAGGGTCATTCTGATGCTGACCTCATGATGCCGTGGGACTGATGCCTGGCGAAACGGGTAGGTCGACTTACGGTTTGAAGAAAGAAGGTGGTAGGCCGGAAAAGCCTGTGGCTGAATTCCTGACACAGCTCAGCTTAGAAAACCTCATGGAGTAATCAGGTAAAATGGTGTCTGGATGACCCGGAAGTGGAAATCATTCTGATGCTGACCTCAAACGATATGAGTCAGGTAAGGGGTGTCCCTTATATAGGGGAGTTAATTAATTTAAGCCCCTCCCACAAATACAGGCCAAACGGCCTTAATACAGATCATAAATAGAATTTGGAAGGTACTCACTTTCAGTTCTAGGAACCAAGGGTATCTTTGAGAAATATAGCCTCAATCTTCTACAGTGGAACAAAAATACACTCTTCAAATATTGGAAAGAAGTGGGCATTCATAGGACTTTGTTATGAAAAAATAAAAATGTTTTTAATTGTGCAGCGTCAATGTTTCAGACCCACCCGTGGTCTTTTCTCAAGACAAATTACAATCATCACTATATCACCATAAACATATAATTATTTAATTGTTTTACTTACTCCTTCTGTGTGTATCCCGCCACCAGAGAAGCTGAAACAGGAAACTAAGTACGTGCCGGTAATGAGTTACAGTCTAATGCCTCCCAAAACGGTGCACCCATATATGGAACCTATCAGCAGAAATATATACAAAGTACAAACAACTTGCACTCTTGGTTTTTAACCAATAAACCAAAAAACAAGGAAAAACCATTCTCCAGGGACTTGGTATTACAAAATATAAAACTTTTGTTGTACAGATAAAAGCTCTCAGTTGAGAGCTGAAATGTCGTCAATTTATTGGATCATGTAAATAAAAGCTGCTTTATATCTTGTAATACTAAGTCCCTGGAGTGTTGTTTTCGTGTGTATATATATATATATATATATATATATATATATATATATCCTCAATATATATAATTTTAAGCTATATTCTATATATATATAGAATATACAGAAAAAAGGCTTGCACTCACGGTCTGTCTTATGGTAAAAAAAAAATCCTCTTTATTCCAGTATTCTTAAAACATGATTCAATTCATCAACGTTTCAGCCATCAATTGTAGCTTTCATCAGGATCAGGATCAGATGCTAAACTGATCCTCATGAAAGCCACAATTGATGGCTGAAACGTTGATGAATTGAATCATGTTTTAAGAATACTGGAATAAAGAGGAATTTTTTACCATAAGACAGACCGTGAGTGCAAGCCTTTTTTCTGTATATTCTACAATTTTTTTTGGCTATGGCTGTATGCACCCGGCATTTTGTTAATTTCTGAAAGTGTGTGTGCAGGGTACCAGTGGAATATTATATAATAATATATAAAAGCATAGATTAAAGTCTGTACACCAGTCAAGCCATAAGACCTGCTTTTCCCACACAAATCACAAATCGGCAGTGATGTTACTACCGCAAAGGTGGTAGACGAGTAATGGAAGACTGCAGTTGTGGTGGATGTGGCAATACCCAGTGATTATAACATCAGAAAGAAGGAACATAAGGTGGAGAAATACCAATGACTGAAAGAAGAACTAGAAAGGATGTAGAAGGTGAAGGCAGTAGTAGTACCAGTTGTGATAGGAGCACTCTGGGCTGTGACTCCCAAGTTGGGGGAGTGATTTCAACAGGTTCTAGGTGGGACATCTGAGATCGCTGTCCAGAAGAGTGTAGTTCTAGGAACAGCTAACTTCTAGGAGTTGTGCAGAACCCTCAAACTCCCAGGCCTTTGGTAGAGGACTCAAGAATGAGGAATAAACATACCACCCAGGAGAGGTGAGAAAATCTATTTTATATATATATATATATATATATATATATATATTAAACAATACACAAGATCCAACGCACTCTCCTATCTACTAAACAGCAAATTCAATTTTGACAGATTTTATTACTTTTTAAAAGTTTTTTTAAAAACACCTAATCTAGGCAAAAAAAATAATGGGGATTTAGTTACATTATATGATCATACATTGCATAAGCCTGCCACAATGTCAATGTACCCCATCTTTGCCAGGTCCTACTCTCACAGTCTAATGTCTGCTCCTATGAGATTAACCCACTTACTTGGGAAAAAGTTGCTGTTTAGTAGATAGGAGAGTGCGCTGGATCTTGTGTATTGTTTATTGTATAATATGGCCCCCAGCAGCACCCCATTTAAGCATGTTCAGGTGAGTGCAACCACTCCCCATGTTTCATATACACATTTCACACACACACACATATATATATATATATATATATATATATATATATATATATATAATTTCATTCTATGTTTATAGCCCCTTCCATTGAACGCTGCATCTTTAAGGCCCAATCCCCCACCATCTCTGCAACAAGCCTTTTCAATTCTATTCAACTCTACCCACCTTTTCTCTCACCCACTCTGATTCCTCTGAACTTCATAGTATACTCTTCCAGCTGTTTGTAACCACCACCATTCACCTCCTCATTCCCTTCACATGTTACCAGTTATTGCAATTATATGATTAATTCTCTCTGCCATTACCTCAAAATGTCTCTGCTTATTTTTGTCTAATCTCCCCATTTTATGAATGGGCACCTTAGAATGAATTACGAATTATTTTAAAACAGTAAAATGTATAATCACAATGATATCATCAGTGAAATTGCAGTTTTTGTGTGACAAATGAACAAACAGGTATACTTGCTTTTGTCCTTAAGCGGTTAACATCATAATTTGTCATTAAATATTTAAAGTGGAATATATGAAAGTGGCATCTGTGCATGCATGTGCATACTTACCTGTCTTTTTCAAATACACAAATGATCTAATATATGGTAAAAAGATGTAGGTAGAATTTGTCAGAAACTCATTCATATGTACAAAAACAAGCTTTTAAATGAGTCTACACATTCTGTATCTCACACATAAAATCACGGATAATGCTTTATAGACTACTCTTACTTTTTTACATGTTTCGGATTGTCAACTTCAATGTTAAATTTAGCTTCAGTTTACTGAAGCATGGATCCTAATTTGTAACTTAACCTTACTGTAAATTAAATATTGACAAGCTTTCCAGGTGTATTACATTTAAAAAAAGAAAGTGGTAAATGCTTTTCATCTACGAAGTGATTCAAACTTGAAAAAAACATAAAAATAAAAAATACAAGCATTGTTAAGCTTTAAATAAAATTACATAAATCAAAAACAACTATTCTAGTTAAAAATTTAAACAGAACACTGTTTATTTTTGTGTCAATCAAGTCTAAAATTAGTCACACTCAAAATGTCCACTTAAAATTCAAGAGTAAATATTTTTTCAAAGTTGTTTTCATGAATATTTGAACCATTTAATCATTTCATTATTATTATTAGAGAAATATGTTAGTGACCCAGACAATCATAAAGAAGTTCAATTTGTAACATGTTAACTGATCAGCCACAACATTAAAACTACCTGCCTAATACTGTGTAGCCCCCCCCCCCCAAAAAAAAAAAAAAATATTGTAAACCGAGGCATTATTTTCAATGGATTTTCATTTGTAAACCGATAATTATGTTAACCGAGTCATTTGTAAACAGAGGTCCCACTGTATATATAAAAAAATAAATATAAAATAAATAAAATGATCAATATTAACCCCCCTTCCTTTTCTAAAGGCAGTGAATCATGGGGCTTCTGGGGGTGTCCCTAGCATGTCTCATCATAAGGGGCAGGCTGGGGTCATCCAATCACAGCTTGCCCCATTAGCAATTTCATCCCAAGTGTGTTCCCCATTTCTCTGATTAGTGTGGATCTGCCTCCCTCTCTTCACTTGTGTTTTAGTGAGAGAGGGATAGAGATCTGTGGTTTAGCTAGAGAGATTTAGGTAGGGATTTATAGGTAGGGATTTGTAAAATCTTGAGACCCAAAAGCTCTTTTCAGAGCCATTAACCTTGCCTTGCCAGTGATCACTATGATCACTGGCTCTTGCACAGGAGCACTTATTTTGCTGTCTGTTCATTTTTTTAGGGGTTACTTTTTTGTCTTTTTTTTTTGTGACAGGTCACTAAGTAAAGTGATTGTGATCATGTCACATGGGTCACGGAAGTTAACCAGCGCTGAGCAGTCATATGCCACCCTTGCGTCTATGTCAGACTCTGACCCTGATTTGCCAGGTGCTCAGATACATCATCACTAGATACAGTGTCTGCTGCTAGTGATGTATCTAGTGATGTTGTATCTCAGCCTGCTAGTCCCCCTGCCAGAAGGAGACGTGCTGCTCCAGCTGGCAGAACTGCTGAGGAGTGGGTAGTGCCTCATCGCCAGAGGCCAGACATCACATCCATTACTGCAAATCCTGGCATTAATTTGGATGTCACAGGATTTAGCCCTCAGCTGTTTATGGAGGTGTTTCTGGGTGATGATGTATTGGGGAACAAACTAATTTATATGCCCATCAATTCCGAGCTACAAATCCTGACTCTTTTTTGGCAAAGCAGCAATGGGCCCCCATCGATGTGCCAGAATTTAAAAGATTCTGGGCATTGACTATGCTGATGGGCATCAAAAAGAAGCCCTCCGTCCGCTCCTACTGGAGCAGTAGCACGATCTGCTCTACCCCCATTTACTCCCAATGTATGTCAAGGAAAAGGTATGAAATGATTCTGCATTTCATGCACTTCAGCGACAACAGCCTGTGTTCCCCTAGGGAGCATCCCCAGTTTGACAGGCTGTATAAAATCTGCCCCCTGATTACCCACTTCGCTGCCAGGTTTGCAGAGGCTTATACACCTGGAAGGAATATATGCGTGGATGAATCCCTGATGAAGTATAAGGGAAGGCAGGGATTCAAGCAGTATGTTCCTTCCAAGCACTCTAGGTATGGTGTAAAGATGTATAAGCTCTGTGATAGCGAGACAGGGTATACTCAGGCCTTCCGGGTGTACGAGGGAAAGAATAGTCACCTTGACCCTCCAGGTTGCCTAGAACATATGAGAACCAGTGGCAAGATTGTCTGGGACCTGATATTCCTCCTGATGAACAAAGGGTACCACTTGTATACTGACAATTTTTATACAAGTGTCCCTTTGTTCAAGCTGTCCTGTTTTGATATTGTGGCGAAACCGACCTCGCCACGTGTCCTTGGAGGGGGCTGCTTGCCCGCCTCTTGCCTTTGGACTATGGCCCTGCAGGTTAAATTGTTTATTTTCCCTGCAGAAAGGCTTATTCGTGTGATCTGAGTGCCATTCATCTAATAATGTGCAGTCAGATCAAAGCTATCTGGGGATATGTAGAAATGTGTGTTTTATGCACTAAATGTATCAGTATGTAATTTTATGTCTTTTACTGTCTTTTTGTCTGCCATGTGGGTAATGGAGTTTGGCTCTGTCTTTGGAGATAATTAGATTCCTTCTCCAATTATCTCCAGGGCAGAAGGGAGGAAGCCAGGATGCATTGTGGGGATGTTTTACTTTTACTGTTTGAGCCAGGGGGAACAAAATATACTTTTACTAACTTTTGAACCCCTGGTCTGATTCATGCCATTTTTTTATATGTTATTCCCCTGAATGGATTGATTGTGAATATGTATTTTTATGCGAATGTGATGTATATTTTGGGAGTTATGAATGTTGTGTAAAAACTGTATTTTCCCTACCTATGATAATTGTATTTTCCTGTGTGTACAGATAATTAGTTTACAGGTAGAGGGGAGGGCTATGTGTGGGATGTAACTATTGTGTGATTGGTTAATGTACGTTACTGTGTGTGTCCCTCCCCTTCATGGGAGCACCTAATAAAAAGGGCTGCAAGCTAGCAGCCAGAGAGTTCCTGTTTTACCCTCAAAGTGATGTGTCGTCTCATTATTGGGGGAAAGATTTATTGTATGCTGTTCCAGTTGACTGCTAGGAGTACAAGCCTATTCGTATGGTTCCTATTCAATGGTCTACAGCATTCATATGCTTGGGAGAATTTAAAGGTTTCTCGGATTCGGTGATTGTGGTGTCTGCCAGAGTGCTTGGAGTCCTCAGGAAGCACTAGGAGCATCCATTAACGGAGGTACCAAGTCGGGGTGCCAGGCGATCCGTTACATTGGTGGCAAGCGGTGGGATGGCGTCCTAGTGCGAGGAGAAGCAGCTCGGAGACACCGTTAACGTGTGGAGTTGTGCAGCGTCCTTATCTTCAGCAACATAATGGAACCAGCAGTGGCTACAGCAAGCATGGCGTATAGCTACTCCGTACTAGAGTTTGGCACGATGGTAGGGTTACACCTGAAGTTTTACGGACCCAATCCAGAGGAGAAATACGTGCGGTTCGTGTGGGACATGGTGACCCGGAACCTTCAACACAGGGCGTTGAGGGAAGGCCAGTGGGCACGTTGGGAGAAACTCCAGCCACAGGTAGAGTGGGACGAGGAAGAAACCGAGGTGGCCGGTGGAGATGGGACCGAGGTCTCTCTACCGGCCCTACAGGGATGCTGGGCACCCGGCCCAGATCCCCAGCGGCAGTATGTTTTACAGGGAGGGGAGACAGTCGGTCTCACTCCCCAGCGGCAGAATGTGTTATTGGAGGAAGAGACAACCGGTCTCCCTCCCCAACAGCAACCAGAGGTACCCGAGGTAGAGGACCTCATAGACTGGTCCTGGGAGGACCCCCTGCAGGCAGGTGGAGATGGGACCGAGATCTCTCCACCGGCCCTACAGGGATGCTGGGCAACCGGCCCAGATCCCCAACTAGAGCTGGAGTTACAGAAAGTGGAGAGCATCGACCTCCCCCCCAGCAGCAGCCGGAGTACCAGGGGGAGGTAAGTGATATTTCTCCTCCCCAGCGGCAGTGTGTACCCCAGGGAGCTGAAGGTGCAATCCTTCCTCCCCAGCGGCAGTGTGTATCCCAGGGAGCGGAAGGTGCCGTCCTTCCTCCCCAGCGGCAGTGCGTACCCCAGGGAGCTGATGGTGTCTTCCGTCCTCCCCAGCAGCAGTGTGTAACCCAGGGAGCCGAAGGTGTCGTCCTTCCTCCCCAGCGGCAGTGTGGTGTGTACCCCAGGGAGCTGAGGGTGCAATCCTTCCTCCCCAGCGACAGTGTGAACCCGAGGGAGCTGAAGGTGTCGTCCTTCCTCCCCAGCGGCAGTGTGTCCTGCAGGGAGCAGAGACCGTCAGTCTCACACCCCAGCAGCAGGACAAAATAATGAAAGGGGAGACAGCTGGTCCCCCTCTACACCAGCAGAGAGAGTGTCAGGGAGAGGAGCCTGTTAACCCCTCTCCCCAGCGGCAGTTGACAGTCCAGAGAGAGGAGCTTGTTACACCCTCTCTCCAGCGGCAGCCTAACCCACCAAGGGGAGATGTTGAGCCCCGCAACTGTGCAGATGGGACCGTAGCCTCTGCGCTTACAGCCCAAGGGGTAGGGTCGGTCGGTCCTGTCCCCCAGCCCCAGAGCTGTGTACCCAGAGGGGAGACGGTCGGTCTCCCCCTCCCACAACCAGGCTCCAATCAGGCTACTTCTGTGGTAGCGCTGTCACCAGGGCAGAGTATCGCTGGTCTCTGCCCACTCAGCAACTCACCAAGGCAGTCTACCAGCTCCCCACACAGCCGTGGTGAGGCACCTGGACATGGACAAGTTGCTACTTTATCCAGGTGGAGTAAACATTTATTGTGGGTGGGCTGTACTGCTGTTTGTGCTTCGTGGGTGGGTTGCTGGACTAACCAGGGCACTGACCGGCAGGAGGTCAGATACCCTGTTAGTCTGGGGGGCAAAGGGGAGAAGTGTGGCGAAACCGACCTCGCCACGTGTCCTTGGGGGGGGCTGCTTGCCCGCCTCTTGCCTTTGGACTATGGCCCTGCAGGTTAAATTGTTTATTTTCCCTGCAGAAAGGCTTATTCGTGTGATCTGAGTGCCATTCATCTAATAATGTGCAGTCAGATCAAAGCTATCTGGGGATATGTAGAAATGTGTGTTTTATGCACTAAATGTATCAGTATGTAATTTTATGTCTTTTACTGTCTTTTTGTCTGCCATGTGGGTAATGGAGTTTGGCTCTGTCTTTGGAGATAATTAGATTCCTTCTCCAATTATCTTCAGGGCAGAAGGGAGGAAGCCAGGATGCATTGTGGGGATCTTTTACTTTTACTGTTTGAACCAGGGGGAACAAAAGATACTTTTACTAACTTTTGAACCCCTGGTCTGATTCATGCCATTTTTTTATATGTTATTCCCCTGAATGGATTGATTGTGAATATGTATTTTTATGCGAATGTGATGTATATTTTGGGAGTTATGAATGTTGTGTAAAAACTGTATTTTCCCTACCTATGATAATTGTATTTTCCTGTGTGTACAGATAATTTTAAAATTTGAAAAATGCATATCAGACATTTTGCTTTGCACCCCCCAGTGAACCCGACACACGTATGCATGGGTGGTATCGATGTACTCGGGAGATGTTGCCGAGCACATATTGGGGTGTCCTTTGGCAGTAACACCTAACAGGAGCTGAGAATCTATGCCCAAAGTAGAATGTGTGAGTGAAAAATAACACCACAAAAACGTTTGACAGAGACTGGTGGTAGAATTAGTGCATGTAGAGTGTTGAAATGCCACCATGTGAAATGCCCTAGGGTGTGTACTTTTCAAAAACATACGGTTTGACGAGGGTGAATTACATTGGCCGGCTTCAGAAATGTTCTAACTAGGACATGGGTCCTTTTTCATCATATTTTACTTTTTTTATACTAGTAAATTATATGATATGATGAAAATAATGGTATCTTTAGAATGAACATTTAATAGCGAGAAAAATGGTATATAATATGCATGGGTACAGTAAACGTGTAAGAGGCAAATTACATCTAAACACAACCACTGCAGAAATGTAAAAAGAGCCCTGGTCCTTAACGGTAATAAAATTGAAAAATGGCCTGTCACTAAGGGGTTACGTCCTGAAATTTGTTGTGGACTCCATGGATCAGATTTGTTGTTTCAACACATCCAGCAGATACACAATTGGATTTCGATTTGGGGAATTTGGAGCTCAAGGCAACACCTTGAAATATTTTTCAGGTTCTGCAAACGTTTCCTGAACAATCTTTGCAGTGTGACAGAGTGTATTATCCTGCTGAAAGATACCACTGCCATCATATAACACCATTGCCATGAAGAGTTGTATGTGGACCGTAATTATCTCTAGGTAGGTGGTATGTATCAAAGTAACATCCACATAAGTGAAACTGTTTATTGGCCTCAGTAGTCCATACAAGTTTTGTGAAACATAAAAGAGAGTAACTCTGAGGAATGGAAGCAAAACTTGTCAAGACAAATTATGTCTATTTTAGAAGTATGGAAGATACTATGAACCTCAGAATGTAAGTACCTAACTGTAATCATAGTTTACCAGAGACATAAAAAATGTGTCCTAATAATGTTTCCTGACACTGCACACTGGCACTACAAAGGAGATATATAATCTTAAAATTATCTGTGAAAGTTTTCTTTTGTAGGCCAGGGAAAGCATGCTTGCCACATGCCAATGCCACATGCCAATCGCATTTGAGGATGGCCTTCACAAACAAAGCAAGTGAGGCCAGGTGAGACCTCTCCAGGTTTACATTTTAAGTCAAACTACCGGAGGAAAACACCTCTGATTCTTACAAATTATTACCAAACAGTGTGTTTCCAAGATGCAGAGCATCAATTGAAGTAAAATATGTCCAACTTGTGATTAAACTGTGTGTATTGGTCTCAGTAGTCCATTCAAGTTTCCTGAAAAAGGTATTTGAGCAGCAACATCAGGAGTTGCGTTCCTAGGAGTGAATGCCCCTAAGGACATCATGGTTACAGTTATCTTTAATAATATTATGTAACACCCTGCCAACTCTCCGGTCACCTTTAATAGAGCACATCAAAATCTCAGACCTAAAATGTCAGGATCCAGACAGGGATCCAACACACAGAGTACTAGAATAGATAGACGTATACCGGACCTTAGAGTGGCCGGACTAACGTCACAAAAACAGAGAATAGTCAGGGGCGAGCCGAGGTCGAGGGAAGGAGAAGACAGGTAAGCGAGATCCAAGCCGAGGGTCAAGGAAAGGAGAGATAAGCAAAGTCAGAGAATACGCCAAGTCAATAACCAGAATACCAAACATAAAGAACGCACTGAGGGAACAGGCAAGCTGAAACCACGACAGGGCAATGAGTCACTGGAAGGGATTGCCTTTTATACCCTCTCTCTTTAATTGATACCCACGCCCCCAAAACGTCCTGGTCTGAATATTCCGGCGGGTAGTGACGTTATCGACGTTGTGACGTCGGCGGGATTGCGCCGCGTCATAAAAGGGGGCGGGGTTATTGCGGCCAGCGTTAAACATGCCGATATTGCTGGAGTAAAGAGAGGTATCAGTGGCAGGTACCATGACACAAATCAGCAAAGGCTTCCTGCCCTAGGAAGATTATTTGTTGCTTATACTACTATGCATTTAAGAAAGAATTGCTCTGCAAGCTAGCGACACTGTGCCTATACAGTATGATAATGAGACCATTTCTATCTTTCAGGATCTTTCTTGGTTCACATTACAAGCTTGCATGATCCTTAACCCCTTAAGGACACATGACATGTGTGACATGTCATGATTCCCTTGTATTCCAGAAGTTCGGTCCTTAAGGGGTTAAACCACTCAGTAAAGCTCTGCAAAGTAAAGGCCTATTTTAACAATGTGGCCTCTATATTCCTCATAAAGGTCTCTCCATTCAACAATCTGAATGGATACCTTCTATCAAACTGTGTTATATCTTGCAGAATGTGTCACGAGAGTATTGCAGTCTCATAAATATTTTTTTATGTGCAATATATTCTGAATAGGTTATGCTTTTACTTTCTGGATGTACTTTGTAGGTGTGAAATTGCTAACTTGAAGTTCGTACTGTTTATTAAATACACCTAACTCAGGTTTTTTGATGCCACTTATCCCTATTCTGTACATTAAGAACTTTAATACTTGTACCCCTTTGCCTTTACAAGTTGCTGTAAAGGTTAGGAAATTGGCTTTATATGGAATCTGTTTACCAGCTCCGTCCCTTTAAAGTTGACTGTAACCCCCATGAGAACAGCCATTCTTACATATGATTTCTCCTGTAAATAGTTTATTTTTGTTTCATTACCTTTCCTAGTTTTACTAAGTCTGGTCACTTGATTTAGCATATAGGTATAATAATAAATGTATATTCTAAATCTTATGTAGAATGAAATGGATAGTATTGTTGTGTTGTTGATAAATGCAAGTGGACTTAACAAGCCTGTAAAGAGGTCATGGACTCTCAGAGAATTATATAATGCAAAATATACTTCAGAGGATCCTCAGCCCCCTCCCTTTACAACACCTTGATTCCCAACATACTTTTATCATAACAACCCTGATGCTAAAATGCGGGGTACTGCAATTCTTTTCTCAAGGCTGGTTCCCTTTCAACTAGTAGCTTACAAAAATATCTCCAGATGTTAGATTCTTGACAGTAAAAAGTAACAAATGTGATCAAATGTTCATCGCTGTTAATATTCACCTGCCTAATCGTAAACAGTGTAATACATTGACAAAAATTCTCACAGAAAAAAGTAGTTTCCATGAAAGAGCTGTAGATGTGGACTTTGTTTTTAATTTATGCATAGAAACCCAGAATAGATAACTCTTCTGGGTCTTTGTCCCATTACAAAAATCAAAGATGCAGGCTGAGGCACCCACTGCATTCCTCACATTTAGTAAACACATGGATAAGACCCAACTATTCAGTATTACACATACTATTCACATGCTAAACAATCTTATTCATGGATAGACTTCTTACTACTTTCACAAAGATTCCTCCATTTATAACAGGGCCACTTTACACCAATCACCTGGTTTGACCTTGGCATATTCGCTATGACCCTGATCACTGGCACACCGTGTCACACTCATTCGGCATGGCATTTAAACGAACACACTCTAAACTTGAGTAAAACCCACTCTAGGCTAGGAGAATCTCTCACCCATTATTTTAAGGAAAACATTACACTACAACATCTCTTGCTGAAGGTACATAAGCAGTAGTTAGGAGCATTGTCATAGCACTTGGATTAGAATATAAAATCTCTTGTGCGTACTTTATACACTTTAGAAAAATAACACAAACTATATCTTCTACCTCAGATGCTACAAGAACTAAACATGACTCACACTTAACTCAAGACTCACTACTTAATTCTGGTGCCCAAAGTTTTCTCTTTTTAAGTAAAGCCATATATTACAGTCACGTTATTAAGAGCAGTACATTTCTAGCAAAAGTAACTACAGCAACTCACATTCCCAAAATCCAATCCAAAGAAGGCACTTTGCATCATTTCACCTCCAATGTTGCAAAAGCCTTAAACAGATTTGTATACAAAATTTCTGTACACAAATCAAATGCAAGACCTGACCAGGATACACTTGTAACAAAACCCTACCCTGTGCCTGGAAACACTTGCTATTACTGGCACTTTAAGAACTAGCCGGGAACATACACAGGAACAGAAAACCTTGGATTATAAGGATATATCTTGTATTCAGTAAAGGACATCAAGCTGGATACAAATTGAAGGTTCTTACCTGCTTTCGTGGGGATTTTTCTATAAAGCAGTTCGGGACTTTTAAAGCATTCGCTCAATTGTGAGATCCAGACGGTATGGACACAGCATTCATCATGCGAATGCAAACTACCGAACACCGGACCACCCTGCTACCTAATTATGTTGTAATTTACCTCCCTGATCGGCGAATCCAGTCTTCATGGGAAACACATGAACGCTTTGTTTAAGTCCCTGGGTGGCCGCCATTTCGGTACTTTTACACGTGGCCGCGGCCATCTTAACTCCCGAACAGCTGTGTTTTGCCGTCGAGTGTCTGGAACTAAGATTGGACACTCGAGTAGGCGAACACCGCTGAGACCTCCATAGTACCAGAAATCCGTGCCAAAACTACCGAACGCCCTGCCGTTCGATAGAAAGACTAAGTAGCATATGCGGATTCTGGAGAACGTCAAGATACTCACGGATGGCAAGCCTTTCGGGACTTTTTAACCCACGAACAAGGACCGACCGCAGGGCCAAAACTTATGGAACTGTTTTCGGCTATTGTGCCTGTGCAGTCAGTAAAAACTTTAAAGTTCCATAACTCCCGAACCCGTTACCCGAACGGGATGATTTTTAAATATGTTGCTCCCCCACGTGACATTGTTTGTTGCCTAAGCTCTTTCCCAGTGTGAGACAGAATAATGGTTGCAGCTAGACGCCAACAAACCTGGAGGTTTATTGATTCACATGTCTCCTTCTATCAGGATGTAAGGATTACTAATTGATCCTGCATGCAGGATTATATCACACCTAGGACTAAGGATAGCGTCTACCGGACCTTAGAATGGCCAGACTTAACATATCCAAGAATAGTCAGAATACTTTCCGAGGTCAGGGATAGAGAATCAGACACAGCGATGAGTAAAAGCCAAAAGTCAAGGATACCAGAAATCAGGGAAGTCAGAACTAAGCCAAAGTCAAATACCAAAAAATCAAGATCTCGGATCAGAGCAATGAGAGAATGGAAAAATAAGTTTAAATAACCCTCCTGTTATTCCAATTGGCTGGAATCGGCCTTTGACCCCAAAATGTGCGCGCGTGTGACGTCACGCCGACATCCTTTTCAACGTGGGCGGTCGTGAGGCTATTAGGTGGCATAGATCCACAGCGGCCGGCATCCCTAGACATGCTGGGATTATCAGGTATCAGGGGACACGGCTGAAAATGGGCACACCTATTCCTGTCAGGTCGGTAAATACTATTAGCCACTTTACCATAAGCGGATGAATTCGTTACACAGGACTTGTCAGTCCTCACATTAGACGCCCACATTGCCTTACGGCCTATTACCACACAGCTGAGAGATGCGGGTATCCCATATCAATGGGGATTTCCCTTCGCTGTCTAGGCTCAGAGAGACAACACCTGGCATAGCATGAGGTGGCAAGAAGAGGCACAGGGATTTCTGGAGGCCCTCTCCCTACCGTATACCATAGTGCAGAATTAGACGCTGCACCCAACTAGAGGGGTTAATGCTCCCTTGCCAGCCAGACCTCAACGACCTATGAATCCTTTGTCATTTCAGCCTGCGCACCCATCTTCACCAGAAGAAAAATTGTGGCGAATACCAGACATATGTTCTTAGCCAATGCACTCAACTCCACATAGAGCAACTTTTGGCGGTGCTTGAATGACCAGAAACGCCGTTGTAGTATGCTTTAAATTGCAGCACAATTCTCCTAAAGATTAACCAGTGATTAACCAGTGGTTACTTGGCCATGATGTTCCTTTGCTCCTACCTGTTAAGCTACTAGGGGTGATTTGGATTGGAACTCAACTGCAGCTTGTAATCTCCCTAATTACAATAGTGAAGAAATGGAGAATCCTTAAGTATCAATACTGTAGCTTTAAGAAAAGAGAGAATCACTGGTAACTTGATTCAACCGAAGTTTTAATAAGTGTTAAACTTAACTGAATTGCATTTAGGCAATAATCCAATAAGAAGAAGTGCAAGTAATCAACAACACAAAGTTCATTATTAAGTATTTCTTCAGAGATGCATTAAGTAACATTAGTTCATGAGAATAATCTTCAATAGGAACAATAATCAAGTAGCTATGGATATTTGCAAAGCAAGAACAGTTCATAGTGAATAAGCATGATGGGAGTTGTCCTTCATTAAATTAGTAACTTGAAGCACTGAATGTAATTGCAAAGCAAGCAACAGTTTATAGTGAATAAGCATGATGGGAGTTGTCCTTCATGAGATTAGTAACTTGAAGCACTGAATGTAATTGCAAAGCAAGAAACAGTTCATAGTGAATAAGCATGATGGGAGTTGTCCTTCATGAGATTAGTAACTTGTAGCAATGAAGATTTGAGTAAGCAAGCATTAGTTCATTAATAAATGATATTGCAGACAAATAGCTGAAAGATATACTTAAGGTTAATATGGGTAGTCCTCCAATAGTTCCGAGATATGGTCCACTTGTAAAGTAGCAAAGTATCCGTTCTCCAGTAATCCATTATGGCATGCAGCAATCCTTGCATTTGCTCAAAGGCTGGAACGGCTTGTCTGAGCTTGTGGAGAGGTAATTCTGGTGGAAGAAGCTCCCAGTAGCTGAGCCTATGGAGCCCGCAGTCTCGCGGAGGCAGCTCACACGTTAGTTCACACAATCAATCACCAAGCCCCCTCTCTCTGTCCCAGTCTTTCTAAATACCGTCAGAGCTGTGTCAGAGGGGGGCGGGGTCCGGCTCCTCACTGCTGAGTTCCGAACCCGGAAGTGTTACTCCATGACACTACCCTCCGTCTAATCTGCAACTGATCCACAACGGGTATAAATACATGCATAACTGGTACCTTACACCTTTTGAGTGAATTCCAAGTTTGTGGAACTCTGCATATCTCAAGTCAGGTCTCCTAGCCATTGGACCTTAAATCTCTACACTCATTTGCACCAACTATGTGCCACCATGCAACAGCAAACCACAACAGTGAGGAAGGGTTTAAATATAATTTTTTACTTATTTATTCACTTTATTATTGTTATATATTTTTTTTCCTCTCCTGAGACCGGAATATTGACTGGACTGATCTCTCACCTGCACAGAAGGTTCATCCTGTGCTACCAACACAGTGCCACAGATATATTAGCATTTTGACTTAAGGAACTGTGCACAGGCTCTCCCAATAGTTTTTTTCTTTCAACATGTCCAGCAGGGGTGATGTAAAATCACATGGTGCAGTTGGAGAAGGGAAGGCTTAGCGGGAGTTTCTGGAGTATTAAAAATATGTCTGACAGCATATGCTGGGATTGTTAGGAGCCTCCCAGCTGTCCTTGGGGTGGGGGGGGGGGAGGGATGGGGGCTCCTGGATTAGGATGCCTGTGGCATATTTGGTCATCATTCATTGATATGTGGAGATGTGGGGGAAGGCAGTTCAACCGAAAGCTCATGGGATCATTAATATTTAGGTGATTACAGTGGGGTCGGGTGGGGGGGCACGGTATACATACAAAAGGAAAGGGGGAAAAAAGTGGAAAATACACTTTTTAACAGACTTGTATAGGCACTGAAATGCTGACAAGGTGTATATACCCCTTTTTGGTTAAGCCAGTGGGAGTTTAATAGTATTTGGCGCTCCTGCGCTGGCGGCTGACAGCTGCACTACCTAGTTGGAGGTCGTAGGGCGTGGGTATCTCCACCAGGTTGAGGACCCAGACGGACCCGGAGATCCGGGCTGGTGGGATTCTCTGCCGAGTAGATATCGACATTTCTCCATAGTACCCTCTGGGCGGGGGTTGGGATTTCTATTGTACTGTTTTACGTGTTGAAAAGTTTGAATTCTTCTCTTAGGTTGCCCAGCCAGCACAACAGACACACCGGGTGAAGTGCAGATGCCGATCACTCTTGTGTCTGTCTCATACTCTTCCTGAATCTATACTCTGACTCTGCATTAGCTTCCTATCACCCTCCACTCTTTCCTGGGGTGTGTTCTTAATTATTTATTTTTTCCTCTCTGAACATGGATTACCACTCTTATGTCCCGCAACATATATGAATGCAAACCTTTAACATCAGAGGGCTCAACAAACCCAAGAGACGGCGACAGCTCCTCAGGGAGCTGTGGGCGGGAAGGGTAGATGTGGCGATGCTTCAGGAGACGCACTTCCGAATGGGGATGACTCCGATTTTGCGGGATCATACATTCACATTAGGCTATTTTGCAAACAATTAATTAGCAAAGAAAGCAGGGGTAGCGATCCTCATAGAACACCACGTTCCCTTCCAGCTAGTAGATAGCAGAAGTAGACAAGGGTAGGTACTTATTTGTCAAGGGCGCCATACTCAATCACACCTATACTTTTGCCTGCCTCTATGCCCCCTACACATGACAGGGAGCATTACTACAAAACAGTCTGATAAAGCTGAACACATTCCGAGAAGGCACATTAGTGGTGGGGGGCCTAAACTTGATATTTGATCCTGGGTTGGATACTTCAAGGGGGTCCAGTGCACACTCACAACAACTCCTGAGGAGGGTCTACAGACTCTTCAAATGATTGGGTCTGGTGGAGAGCTGGTGCGTGCTGCACCCTTAGGACAGGGATTATACGTATTACTCCACAGCCTTTAACTCATACTCATGGCTGGACTGCCTCATGTTAGCACAGGAATACCTCAATAATTTAACAGCAGCTATGATAGGCACTTTAGTATGGTCGGATAACTTCCCAGTTGACATTAAAGTGACCTAACCACTTCACAGACCCAGACAAAAACATTGGAGACTGGATTAATCAATCTTATTAGACACAGAGACGGTCGCACAGATAAGGGACTCACTGACGCAATATTTCGCTAACAATGACACTGAGGAGGTGACACGCCCCACATTGTGGGAGGCACACACATGCACTATCAGGGGGACCCTTATCTCCCTTTGCATGCACCAGAAGCATGAGAGGACCAGGCACTTGACCTACTTACTCAAACTTATTGATGACTTAGAATCCAAACACAAACAGTCCCAAGAAGGGACGACTTATCGGGCTTTGCTCTTGGGTCGCCAATTACGAACATTGCTGACCCAACAGAATTATGTACTGTGACAAAAATCTAAGAGGCTGTTTTATGACCAGGTGCATAAATGTGGTTGACTGCTGGCCAGAATGATCCAAAACCGCAAACAACGTTTCCATGTATCTACCATTAGGACAGGGGTGGGGAAGTCATTAACCTTCCCGCCGGAGATTGCAAAGGCTTTTCACTCCTATTAGACTAACCTGTATAAAATGACACCTCCCCTGAAATGACCTGATGGGGAGCAGCACACGGCGACAATCTAGGACTATCTTTCAGATAAGATACGGACCAGTCTCTCTGCTGAAGATGCTGAAACACTTGAGGCGGCATTCTCACCGGAAGAAGTGTAGGAAGCCATCCAGAAGTCTCAACTGGTAGGGCACCAGGCCCAGATGGCCTAACCATTAAGTATTTCAAAACTTTAAGTGATATCCTTACGCCCTATATGTTGCAAACGTTTAACACAACCCTGTATCAGAGTACATTTCTGCAGGACTCCCTGTCAGCACATATCCTGATCCTGCCAAAGAAGGGAAAGACCCAGAGGTCTGCTCAAGCTATTAGCCCATATCCTTACTAAACGCGGATGTGAAATTTTATGCTAAGATGCTGGCCTCTCGTTTGGAGAGGGTTGCCCCACTGCTAGTCCACCTGGAACAGAGTGGCTTCATACCAGGGCGCAAAGAAGTCTGTACTCTGAATGGCATGAGAACCATGGAAGACTTACTCCCTGACAAGCAACTTATCCCCTTAGAGAAATTCAGATTCTATCAGCTATCACACTTTTTAAACTCAATCACGCCTCAAGTAGCACCTCACTAGGCCACTCACCTAATTTGCATGATATTGCTCTTGTGGAAGATCCTTATACAGGGACATCTCCCCATTGTACCAGATGTTACTAACGGGAACCCAGATAGAACCCTTACCGTACATGATGAAATGGGAAACAGACTTAGGGAATTCATTCTCAGGACAGCAGTGGACGAAAATAAATGCCATAACCCACCTGAGCTCACCAAGCACCCGATTCTAAGAAATTAACTTTCAAATACTGACCAGATGGTACCTGACACTAGACCGATTAAACAAAAAAACACTTGATCATTCAGATAGATGCTGGAGGTGTGGAAGAGATAGGTACTATGCTGCACCTGTGGTGGGAATGTGGGACACTCAAAACTTTCTGGGAGGTGGTCCACACAGAGATGGGCAAGATCTTGGATGACAACATAGCACTTGACCCGGCAGTGATGCCGTTATCATAAACTGATATGATGATTTCCAAATATAAGAAAACACTAACTCTCCTTTTGACTGCAGGCGAGTCACGTATCCCTGTCCTCTGGCAGTGGTGTGCAGTACCGACAATACAGAGCTGGGTGGAAAGGGTGGAGGAAATAAGGTCAGTGGAAGAGCAGACGGGAGTACTGTCTGGTAGAACAGCAAAATTTACTGAACTATGGAGATCTTTGCTCTCTTACATTTCACTTAGGCTGGGGGAGGCACGGGGGCAGTGCGGGTCAGGGGTGCACCTCCTGGAGCGGGGCAAACATGAGGCTTTCTTGATGGTTGGTGTGAGGGGCCAGATGGGGATAAACACCTTGAGGATTGATACGGATTGGGTTGAGCATCCAACAAGCTTGCATGGCTACTGGTCTAGCCAACTTCAAAAGAGAATTGCACAAATTTATGCATAGTTTTGCAGGTTTTTTTTCTCACTCTTCCCTCTCTTTCTCTTCTTTTTACCCTCCTATCCTATATGAATTCCAGATTGGACCATGTGTCGGGGCCTGCGCCCACACAGGCACTAATCTTACTGTCTGATCCAGTGAGTGACGGTCACGGATTGCGGAATAGCTATGTGTAGTGGTTAACGAGTCCTAGGTCATAATAGTGAGTAAATTACTATACTTTGTGGCCGTTAGCTATTTTTTTTACATAGCGATTCTGATGTAAATACTATTTAGATTGCAGTAAACGAAAAGTACGGTGCAGTGAGGGAAAAAACACAATATAGGAAACAGACCCGGAACCAGGAAGTGAATTGGAGACAGTCGGCAATAGCAGCCAGGACAGCAGCTGGAGGATTTTTACATTGCATGAGTATATGGAACTTTATTTGCGGTTTCCTGAGGCTGGTGAGTGGACTAACTACCTCCACAACAAGTTTTGCTGTTTTTAAATTGCTATTAATAAAGTATACTTACCTGAGATCCGGATTGCAAGCTTCTTTTCCACGGATCCCACACATTCTAGGGCCTGATCCTCCCTGAGTGCTATAGCAACGAGTAGTGCAGTGGCGGCTCTAGACTTTGTGAGGCCTTAGGCGAAACTCAAACTTGAGGCCCCCACTAACACCTAAAGTTAAAAATAGGGGTTGCATTGTGTGTATAAGGAGCTGTTGTTGTATTTAAGGACGAGCTTGCAGCGCTGGATACAGAGAGCTAGTCTCTGTATTCATCGTTCAGAGGCTTGCAGTGTAGCGGCTCCCTGTGCCGCCGCATTATGATCTCTCTGACTGTAGTTATGGCATAATATGCAAACTAACTTAATTTGCAATAAACAAATTTAATTAGCAATTATGCCAATCGTTTATACATGACTGAGGGGTATGGTTACATAGCCTTGCAGTCGTGTATACATAAGTGCCGGAATATGTATATATGAGTGTATCTGGCATTGTCTACCTATGTGTGACAGGGTTTGGGGTGAGTGTTGCACAGTTGGAGTACAGGATTGTAAGGGTTTATGTAATAGGGTGAGTGTGGCAGGGTGAAGGGGGTGAGTGGGACAGACTGATAGAGGATGAGTGACAGGGTCGGGGGGTGAGTGTGACAGTGCAAGAGAAGGTGAGTCTGACAGGGTTGATGGGGGGGTTAATGCAATAGGGTAGGTGTGGCAAAGCAAGGAGTATTGTATGGTTGCAGTGGGTGAGAGTGACAGGATTAGGAGGGGTTATGTAAGTTTGGCTGGGTGTAGGGGGCGGCAGTGTGTGGGGTCTGAACTGTTTGGGGATGGTGATAGTGTATGTGAAGGGGATGTCAGTGTGTGTGGTAATGATAGGGTCCGGTTGGGGAATGACAAGGTGTGCGGTGGAAAGTTGTGACAGTGCGTGTGTGTGGGAAGGCTGTGATTGGGTGGGTGTGGGGTGACAGGGTAGAGGAGCTGTGAGAGGGTAGGAGACTTTGACAGGACAAGGGGTAGTGGGGGGGGCTGGAGCAGGGGGTGGTGGGGCAGGTGGTGGTAGGGGGGCTGTGACAAGGTAGTGAGGTGGTAGGAGGACAGTAGGAGGGCAGAGGGTGGCTGGGGCAGAGGGTGGTAGGGTTCCCCTTGGGCAGGGGGGTTATGACAAAGCATGGGGTGGTAGGACGGCAGTGACAGGGTACGGGGTGGTAGGGTGGCTGTGACAGGGGGTTGCAGGAGGGCAGTGACAGGGTACGGGGTGGTAGGGAGCAGAAGGTGGTAGGGTGGCTGTGACAGGGCAGGGGATGGTAGGGGGCATAGGATGGTAGGAGGGCAGAGGGTGGTAGGAGTACAGTGACAGGGTAGTGGGTGGTAGGAGGGCAGAGGGTGGCTGGGGCAGAGGGTGGTAGGAGGACAGTGACAGGGTAGTGAGGAGGTAGGAGGGCAGAGGGTGGCTTGGGCAGGGGGTGGTAGGAGGGCAGTGACAGGGTACAGGTAGTAGGGAGCAGAGGTTGGTATGGTGGCTGTGACAGGGCAGGGGATGGTAGGGGGCATAGGATAGTAGGACGGCAGAGGGTGGTAGGGTGGCTGGGGCAGGGGGTGGTAAGAGGGCAGAGGGTGGCTGGGCCAGGGGTTGGTAGGAGGACAGAGGGTGGCTGGGATGGTAGGGGGGGCTATGACAGGGCAGGGGGTGCTAGGAGGACAGTGACAGGGTAGTAGGAGGGCAGAGGGTGGCTGGGGCAGTGGTGGTAGGGTGGCTGGGGCAGTGGTGGTGGGGTGGGTGGGGCAGTGGGTGGCTGGGGTGGCTGGGGTGGCTGGGGCAGAGGGTGGCTGGGGCAGAGGGTGGTGGGGGGGCTGGGGTGGTAAGAGGGCAGAGGGTGGCTGGGGCGGTAGGTGGGACTATGACAGGGCAGGGGGTGGTAGGAGGACAGTGACAGGGTAGTGGTGGGGTGGCTGGGGCAGTGGTGGTAGGGTGGCTGGGGCAGAGGGTGGTGGGGTGGTGGGGTGGCTGGGGCAGAGGGTGGCGGGGTGGCTGGGGCAGTGGTGGTGGGGTGGGGTGGCTGGGCAGAGGGTGGCTGGGACAGTGGTGGTGGGGTGGCAGTGGTGGTGGGCTGGCTGGGGCAGAGGGTGGCTGGGGCAGTGGTGATGGGGTGGCTGGGTCATTGGTGGTGGGGTGGCTGGGGCAGAGGGTGGCTGGGGCAGTGGTGGTGGGGTGGCTGGGGCAGTGGTGGTGGGGTGGCTGGGGCAGTGGGTGGCTGGGGCAGTGGTGGTGGGGTGGCAGTGGTGGTGGGCTTGCTGGGGCAGAGGGTGGCTGGGGCAATGGTGGTGGCGTGGCTGGGGCAGTGGTGGTGGGGTGGCTGGGGCAATGGTGGTGGGGTGGCTGGGGTGGTGGTGTGGTGGCTGGGACAGAGGGTGGTAGGAGGGCAGGGTGGGGAGCGGAGGCATACCTTAGGATCCCTGGTGGTCCAGTGGGCGGCCAGGCTGTTTCCCTGGTGGTCCGGTGGGCTCCCTTTACGGTCTGCAGCTCCGCCGGGTGCAGAGCTGCAGACCACGTGGTAAGTTTAGTCTTGCGATCTCAGCCAGTCAGAGCGTTGCCGTGGTAACCCGTGGCCACGCTCTGATTGGCTGAGATCGCGAGAGCCACTCAGTCTGCAGCTCTGCGCTCGGCGGAGCTGCAGACAGGCTGGCTCTCCCGGGCAGGCATGGGAGGGGCCTCGCACCCGGCGGCATTAAGTGCAAGCCGCCGGGCACCCTCCTGTGTCGGGTCCTCGGTCTCTGACCGAGGACCCGACCTGTCACACTGCCCTAAGGTGATTTAGGCGGCCGCGAGGCCCCCATAAGCGCGAGGCCTTAGGCGGCCGCCTAAATCGCCTAATTAGAGAGCCGCCTCTGGAGTAGTGCTTTTACCACTCCAATCTTGTGAGTGTAATACCTTAAGGGCACCTCTGTTTGCTTTATTTTATATATCTATAAGTGAATTACTATGCTGCACTAGGAGCTCTCTTTCTGTTTTTGTCTCCTTAATAGGTGTCAGAGTGATTTCCATGTTTGCAAATATAACTACAGATTGTGCTTTGTTTTACCACAACCACTGTTTGTGTTTCAATTACTAATAATATTTCCACTCTGTATACACCTCATTTCATGTACACATGGGTACTTTCACTCTCTATAAGAGGTCCATAGTGAATACAATTTTTGTTGTTGTGCACCAACACTACTGTAAGTTATTTTATGTTCAAATCGTCTTACCAGGATTTGTTTTTGTTGGTTGCTGCATGTACTAAGATCCTTGTCCCATTTGCGCCATCCTATTTATAATCGTTTTTTCTTTCGACAATAAAGGAAAAGACAAAGAGAGGGGCTTAATGGGAAACAACTGTAGAGGCAGCATGTACACTGGAGGCTCCTATAACAATTCACGTCCACTTTGGTCAGTAGTCCTCTCATCTACCTACAAAGGGTTACTGTCTCGATATGGATGAACAGTATTACTGATTGTAGCCAAATAGAAAGTACAATATGTACCCAACTTTGTTCATGCAACCATGTTAACTGTGTCTGTTTGAGTACTTTAACCTCCAAACAATGCCAAACTTCTCAGGTAAAAATATGTCATTCTAATAATAAGTTTTTAAGCAAATTCCATTGTTTTGAAAGAATGACCAGAAAATCTAAAAATAAAGATTGTCAAAAAAAAAAAACATTTTGGAGACTTACAAGAGTCGGTTTCCCCTAGATTCTGGCATGTGGCAGGTAGGAAATGGTAATTAAGTCAGAATGTCGGAATGCCCAATCAGTCCACATTTTACCAAACGGAAGTTTGGACTTAAATAATTCTAACTATTTTCAAATATAAGTTTGCAAAATTATGATGGCAAGATTTTTTAAATGTAATTTTTTCTTATTGCAATAACAAGCAAACTTTACTCAGCTAACATCCTTTTATTTGTCTTATTTTTCATAAAATAGCCTTGATTGCCTTGCTTGCTGTTTAAACATGCAAAAATTTATGCTTTATTAAATATAAATATTGATTATTATGCATGAACATATCACCAGATTTCAATTTTCTGATCTATTGAAAATACTCACTAAGACCTCTTGAAAAATACACATTTCTGTTTAACCATTTTGTTCCAATTAAGTGCAGTCACATTGGTTTGTAATCTGACTCTTTACATTGTGACATTGAAAGTACAGAACTGGACATGAAATCAATAAAACAAATAAATACTAGAACTATTAAGAAATCAAATACTGCCAGATGGAAGCCAGCACTCTCTCTCCTTTTTTTTTTACATTTTTTTTTTTATACACCATGTGTAAGCATTGTGGGTCCTCAGTAATTGTGTAGGTGAAACTCAGTGGCCTTACTTTGATAGTGATATATTACATGCAGTTCCTCATTATGCACACACGTGACTGAAATGCTAACTTATTTGGTATATGTTAAGCTGGCTCCCTTTTCACTCTATCACCGTACATTTTGGGATTATTTAAAAATACAACTTAGTAATGATTTATGCTTTTTTTTTATAATTCTTGATTTTTGGTGTGCATTGATTTAACACAGATATCACACTTCACAAGCTTTAAAGCCACATATATAAATATCCAGTATAGCATTCAATAGACTGCACATTTTTAAAGGAAAAGGAAAACAAGAGTATCATAATGCATAGTGGTAGTCATAGATAGATAAGTCATAGTAAAATATATGCACTGAGAAACTAAATAGTGATAAAGAAGCAGATGTAACTGCTGGTGTAAATAATCTGTCTTGGAGAAGATTTGGTACACCAGATCAGATAGAGCCTGGTTACCCAATTCACATTAGAGGAAGAGAACAGTCACGCACAGGAGCATTTGTACACAGAGGCACAGTTCTCACAATCAGGCATAGATAGAGATGCATCTGCCAGTGAATCAGCTTCTGGGGCCACTGTGGGTCAATTACCCAGAGTGGGCCCGAGGCAGTGTAGTGATGAAGTGCAGCTCCTTGTTTTATCCAGAGGGAATGCCACTGTGGCCTACGAGCTCCCTCAGTGATGTTTTTCCTGGTCTCCTAGGAACTGCCTTTTGAAACTGCCCTGAGAGGGCCACAGGTTGTGGTAGCATTTCGAGACTTGTAGACTTGTGCTTTGTGGGAGTAGGTGTGTATGAGAATTAACAATTCCTTATCCTGGCCCAGAAGTCTGCAGAGATCCGGTTCAGTGTAATCAAAATAATTTTATGCTTTTAATGCATCATTATCATTATATTATATAATCAGGAAATGCTGTGGGTGGTCAAGTTTTAAGTTGATAGGGTGCGATACTCCTGCCCAAGAAATTGACTCCACTTCTTAACTCTAGTCCCATCTCCAGCATCTGTCTGCATTTACTCATGTACTTAGCACCTAATTGCAGTCCGTAGGCAGTGAAAAACTTCTGTTTAGCCAAATCATTTCAACAGAAAATTGAAACGTTTTGGTTCGGAAGAATTTTGGCCAAAAATATTTGGTTCAGGATAAACATTTTGTGTTTCGATTCCACCTTTCGGGAAGCTTTAAAATGTTCAGGATGCCCAATAATGAAAGGACAGAAAAGACTTGACCTAAGTGTAACTTCAACGACAACAAAAGTGCTCAAACAGTAAATTAGTTATTCAAAGTTGGTGTTAAGTGGCTATTATTATTATTATTATTGCAATTTATATAGCGCCAACAGATTCCGTAGCGCTTACTAGCAGCAAGCACAGCAAATAGAATTCCAAACTCTGAATTAACTGAACTAGGTCACCTATCAAACAATTCGGTTGATTTGTTAATTGGATATATATTTCAGCTGTAAATTTAGCCAAACACCCGATGAATTACAAGTTGAACCAAGTCTCCAATGTTACCATACAATTCTCAGAGCTAGATAGAAATATTCATACCATAGTCAAAGCTAGGTTAGTATAGCTATTCATTATAAAGAGCTGAGTAGAATACATAGATACCCATACAATAAATAGAGCCAAATACAATACAGAAATACCATATAATATAAACAGAGTCAGGTACAATACAGAAATACCCATACAACACAAAGAGGAGATACCAATACAATACACATAGCTGGGTATAAAACATAGATACCCATACAAAAAAACAGAGCAAGGTACAACACACAGATACCTAGAAAGTACATAGAGCTGGATAAACTAGAGATGCCCATATAACATGGAGAACTAAGCAATCTACAGAACTGAGCACCATAAAGAGACACCAATAATTATTCCACACAGTCTGGATCACTGTGATGGTTTACACAGAGCTACAACAGAGAGAAATCCACACGGTACAATTTGTATAATGCTCCAGCCATCCCTAACTCTAGTTCTCTAGTCACTTCTGAGTCTTTGACTCTCCTTTTTCTTCATTAGTACTGCTGCAATCACAACTAATAGGGTGAGTATGTGGACAGTGATATGTGTAAATATACGGGCTTGCTAATGACGCTCCAATAATGGATGGATGGATTCATATCAAAGCAAAAGGTTTAAATTCTTTATGTGCAACACTTCAGGGTAAAATGTATGCACATACAGACTCCAGGAACCACAATCACTTCAAATCACTGTAGTGGCCATGTTGAAGTAAACCTTTAAAAATATAGAATGCCAGGCATAAACCTTATTTTAATGTTCCTTTATTAATGTGCCAAACTGCCTGGTGACGTTTCGTACCTTCAATGCCCTTTTAAAATCTGATACTTTCAAAGACACAGTGACAACAAATAGCCATTCAATTAAACAAAGGGGTAAAGAAACACATGAATAAATGATCATGCTGCAGGACATGTCATAAAAAAAGTAAATACAACAAAGGGCAAATACAAGTAATAAAGTGCTTTCTGAAAAAAATAAAGCAGAGTAAACCCTTTAAACACTTACATTAAGCAGACACAATGAGCTGCTGCTGTTGGGTTCTCTGTTTGTTACTTCCAAGATGGCTTCCTGTTTTTTTCTTCTGTGGGCACTGTAACCTAACCTCTATGTGCTATGAGCTAATGATCGTCCCTATATAAAGATGACAATAGAATGCCTCCACGCACAGTCAGTTGGCAATGCTACCCAAATAGCATCTTAATGGGAGGCTCTTGAAATGTCTTCTTAAAGGAGACTAGGCATGTGTACAGACTGCTCAAAGAAGAAAGATTTAAATCTGTCCCAATTTTTTGAAATGCCTAGTTTCTCTCACGAAAACATCTCCAGACAGCCAGAACTCAGGGGAAAGGGACACTGTGGTACTGAAAGCTTTTACAAAGAGACACAATTTCTTCTTCTGTCACAATTTCTTCTTCTGTGGGGTATGTCAATCTATGTTTATTCCCAAGTTTTTGGTTTACCCTCCCTCCCCCGCAGAAGAAAAATCTCAGTGGACCTAAGCTACTGCCAATATTTTTTTCTGCATGAACCTAATGCAGCATTTCCCCCAAGTGCCCCTGCGAATGAGTCTTCACGGATCAGGATGAAATAACAAGCGACTTTCACTATCCATTTAAATCTTCATAAAATGACTGATTTAAAAAAAATAAAATATTACTAGTATTGGCTGATATGACCTTCTTTTCATGATTCTATAGAATAATGGAATGATGGCAAGTCTCAGATAAGATGAGAAAGATGAGCATTTGCTCCTTTTATATTAAGGTCCATTCCTTCCTTTAAGCATATTATCTGCATATTAAATACACAAAACATATTTTGCAATTTGTAAGAAAAAGTTATAACAACTCCTCTAAAAATATGTTAGTTATTATTAAAAATAATTTCAGAGAAGAAAAAAAAAAACAACAAAAAAAAACGTATTCCGCTTAAGTATATATTATATACTTATCAGAGAATTTAAATGAAGGTCTTCAGCTTAGATCTCCTATTAAATGAAACATTCCACATAACAAAACACAGCAATTTATTTTACAGATGAACCACAACATTTGTTTAAGTCATTAGCTTCATAAGAGACTTCAAATTGCTCTGCCTTTGGGCTTTTTAAAATTAGAATTAATGCATAAAAATATAAAGACTAGCCAACCATACCTTCTCTGATAATTGGTTTTATTACTCCTGTATCCGTAAATGTGTTTATGTCATTGTTTTTCACAATTTAAAAATATTCAACAAGTTGCAATAAACTTTTACAGTAGTAGCAATAATTTTAATCTTTAATGACCTTTTATGGCATTCATGGTGTTACAAATATTAACAAACTTTGATACTGAAATCAATAAAAATGCAGAGGTAGTGAAATAATTAATGGAACTGAGCTCATATACATTTTTCTTTACAAAAGCTGTGCTGACAAAATATTTATTGATAAAAGCAGTAATTACACAATCATTTTTTCCATCCTCGATGATAGGTGAAAGTATATCTCACAAACAGGCAGTACCCATTTTACACAGTAAAACTCTATAACTGACAACTGAATTATTTATATTTTATAGTGCAATGAATAATACTGACAAGTTGAGACGTGTCACCACAAACATAAAATGATGCATTGACAGAAACACATGGTACAGTTGAGAATAATGCACAATTTTAAACTTTTTTATAATGCTCACCCAACTATAGAATACCAGAATTTTAGTTTGGTAGCTGTTTTTACACTAGTTGCAAAATAAAACTATGGTATGCAAAATAATAATAATAATAAAAAATTATACTGATCAATGATTTATCAAAACAGCTAGCCTGATTGGAACTGGACACCTCTGGTTTCAGGTACAGTCAGGAATCTCTGTGCTTAAAATATAAACTTGAGGTGGTGGGAGAAGGATGCATGTATGACCAGGGCCGGCGCTTCCTATAAGGCGAACTAGGCAGCCGCCTAGGGAGCCATATAGGAGGGGGCGCCCTGCAACCCCCATCGCCGGCCCTTTAAATGCTGCAGCCGCCTGAGCGGTCTATAGAGAGCGCTCAGGCGGCTGCCGCAATGCCTCACCTCCCCTTCCTGTAGCGTGGCCGAGCTCCTCTCAGCTCCAGGAGTGGAGAAGATTACAAGGAGGGAGGGGGGGAGAAGAGAAAATTACAGGAGGGGGGGAAAGAGAAGATTAGGGGGGAGTGGAGAAAATTGCAGGGAGGGGGGAGAAGATTGCAGGGGGTGAAGATTGCAGGGGGGGAGAAGATTGCAGGGAGGGGGAGAAGACTGCAGGGAGGGGGAGAAGACTGCAGGGAGGGGTGGAGGGGAGAAGACTGCAGGGAGGGGGAGGGGAGAAGATTGCGGGGGGGAGAAGACTGCAGGGAGGGGGAGGGGCGAAGACTGCAGGGAGGGGGAGAAGATTGCAGGGAGGGGAGGGGAGAAGACTGCAGGGAGAGGTGGAGGGGAGAAGACTGCAGGGAGGGGGAGGGGAGAATATTGCGGGGGGGAGAAGACTGCAGGGAGGGGGGAGAAGATTGCAGGGAGGGGGAGAAGATTGCAGGTAGGTGAGGGGAGAAGAAGTAACGATTACAGGGAGGGAGGGGGGAAGAAGAGAAGATTACAGGGGGGAGGGGAGAAGATGAGAAGATTATAGAGAGGGAAGGGAAAAGGGAAGCAGAACACACGGGGGGAGATGAGAACATAGGGGGAGTTGAGGAGAACGTGGGGGAAGGAGAGACCACTAAAGGAGGGGGAGGGTTGAGGAAAACACGGGGTGGGAGAGACCACTAAAGGAGGGGGGTGAGGAGAATGTGGGGGAGGGAGAGACCACTAAAGGAGGGAGGGGGTGGTGGAGAGACCACTAAGGGGGGGTGGAGGATAGACCACTAAGGGTGGAGGGGAGACCACTAATGGAAAGGGGGGCAGAGGAGATCAGAGACCACTAAGGGGGAGACGAGAGACCACTAATGGAAAGTCGGGGAGAACAGGAGACCACTATGGGAGGTGGGGAGGAGGAGAGACCACTAAGGGGCAGGGGAGATCTCTAAGGGACGGAAGGGAGAGCTCTATAGGACAGGGGGCAGGAGAGGGAGTTCTTTCACACTACGCACACACACAATGCATCCCTACACATACTCAGAAACATACAATGCATCCCTACACACACAGAAACACAACATGCTTCCCTAACACACAGAGAAACACACAATGCATCCATTACACACACAATGCAACCCTTACACATAAAGACACTGCATCCTTTGCACACATACACAAAAACACACAATGCATCACTTACACACACATGCAAACACACATTGCTTCTCTTACACACACACAGAAACACAATGCATCTCTTACACACAATCAACGCACCCCTTACAGACACACACACACTGCATCCCTTACATACACAGAAACACACTTTGCATCCCTTATGCATACAAACACAGATTCACACAATGCATCCCTTACACACAACAAGAAACACACAATACACCCCTTATACACAAACACACACTGCTTTCTATCCCTTACACAAAAACACATTGCTTCCACTACACACAAACACACTGCATCACCTACACAAACTGGTATCCCTATACACTACATACTATAAGCACACATATTAGATCCTCTACAATAACACATAACACATCCCCTACACACTCCACTTCCTGTGAGCGAACTCATGGGTGGAACATGTAGGTGGACTTATGGGTGGGCCTTATGGGCATACTCACCGTCAGGCCCTGGGGGCCAGACCTTGAGCTGTGTAAGGGGCCCCAAAAATGGAGCTGCTTCCCGTTCTCCCAGAACATTGAATTTTGTGACCACAGTTACAAACAGCCTCCAGAGATCCAGTTCTACACCAGACCAGTGGAGCCAGACTGCAGCCAGAGCCCATCACCATCCTCATCTGATTGTAAGTAGGCAATCTAGTATATTATTAGTGACACTAATATCTAATTTATCTCACATTGAAGGGACACTATAGTCCCCAGAACCACTACAGCTTAATGAAGTGGTTCCAGTGTCTATAGCCGGTCCCTGCAGGCTTTTTATTTTATTTTTTATTTTTCTTATTTATTTTTTTTCGTATAAAAAGTACAATGAATATAAGTACAATAAAGTAAAGTACAATAACATAACAATGTGCGTCTCACGTGTAAAATAGAAAGGAAGATACATCGAAATGACATTGCGCGGTTCACATATACATAAGTTGAGTAAGGATGTGATGAGCATATGAATCGGTTCACATTACAGAGTATATAAACAATTTTACAATCATTGTTACAAGCGGCGTAACTTTTGAGCATAAATTGACATGGATTAGAAAAATTTGATTAAACAGAAAAATATTGAGAAATCTGGGTAACTCTTAGCATTTAATGCAAAGTTGATAGATATTGTAGTAGAAAGACATATGCAACCTCAAGGACATGTGAGTGTGTAAGTTTGTTTGACAAGGTAGAGGTGCTTAAGCCTAGAGTGCATTATTAGCAAAGTGGAGTGAGGTTGATGTATTGGAGTTAAGATCAAGTTAAACTAAAACTGTGTTAGGAATTGTATGTGTGTAAGTGGAGCTAGAGGTTCCATGACGTTGTTGGTGATGGCGGCATTGCCGGCTGGCTGGCCTTGGTGGCGGTGTTAGTGGTGATGGTAGTGATGGTGATGGTAGGCGGCCGACACCAGGTATGGGAAAAGGGAGGGTAGGAGGGGGGGAGGGGGGGAGGAGGAGAAGTTGAGTATTAGATTGTTTTCCTGGAAGTCATAAATTGTAGCCATGGTTGCCAAGTTCGAGTGTAGGATTTGAAATTTTTCGTTAGTGCATATGTTATTTCCTCCATTTGTTTTTTTTCGTTTACTCTATTAATCCATTCCCTTATGGATGGAATCTGTTTGTGTTTCCAGTATATAGGTATGAGCTGCGAAGCAGCCATAGTCAAGAAGCAAAAGAGAGCGGATTTGTCTCTTCTCATATCTGTGGGGGGTGGTGAGAATAAAAAGTGTTGTGGCAGGAAGGGTATTTTAGTTTGAAGTAACAATTGTGTCATGGCATGTATTCTCGTCCAGTAGGTTGTTATGAGTGAACATTGCCACCAGATGTGGGCATGGTGGGCATTCCCTTGTTGGCATCTCTAATAATGATGTACCGAACTGTCCGCCGGCGAACAGTTCCCGGCGAACTTAGCGTGTTCGCGTTCGCCGCGGCGGGCGGACACATGCACAGTTCGATCCGCCCCCTATTCGTCATCATTGGGCAAACTTTGACCCTGTGCTTCTCGGTCAGCAGACACATTCCAGCCAATCAGCAGCACTCCCTCCCTTCCACACCCTCCAACCTCCCTCCCAGCATCCATTTTCGATTCATTCTGAAGCTGCATGCTTAGTGAGAGGAGGGAAAGTTTAGCTGCTGCTGATTAGATAGGGAAATTGATAGCTAGGCTAGGGTATTCAGTGTCCACTACAATCCTGAAGGACTCATCTGATCTCTGCTGTAAGGACAGAACCCCAAAAAGCCCTTTTTAGGGCTAGAACATCAGGCTGCTTTTTTTTTCCTGTGTAATGTAATTGCAGGTGCCTGCCTGCCAGCTTCTGTGTGAGTTTCACAGTGGATACTGTGCCCTCTTGCCCAGTGCCACCACTCGTATCTGTTTTTACAATAGCTTAAGCTTTAGATTTAAAAGAAATAATTTTTTTTCACTGTAATAGAAGAGCAGTTAGTTGTCTGCAAGCGTCTGGGTGTCAGGCCTCCTTCAGCGTGTGCTCTGCAGACCTGTGCCAGCGTGCTTTGACAGTTGCCAATCATATCTGGTGTCTCTTTAGCGTGCTTTTACAAAGAAAAAAGGTTTCCAGTGTAAGAAGATAGCAGCCAGTCAGTGTCCTTCAAGCGGCTCTGTCAGGCCTACAGTGTGTGCTCTCCAGAACTGTTCAAGTGCACATTGCCAATCATATCTGGTGTCTCTATAGCGTGCTTTTAAAACCAAAATTTAGTTTCCACTGTAATAGAAGAGCAGTTGCCTGCCTGCCAGCTTCTGTGTGAGGTTCACAGTGGATACTGTGCCCTCTTGCCCAGTGCCACCACTCATATCTGTTTTTACAATAGCTTAAGCTTTAGATTTAAAATAAATAATTTTTTTTCACTGTAATAGAAGAGCAGTTAGTTGTCTGCAAGCGTCTGGGTGTCAGGCCTCCTTCAGCGTGTGCTCTGCAGACCTGTGCCAGCGTGCTTTGACAGTTGCCAATCATATCTGGTGTCTCTTTAGCGTGCTTTTACAAAGAAAAAAGGTTTCCAGTGTAAGCTAATAGCAGCCAGTCAGTGTCCTTCAAGCGGCTCTGTCAGGCCTTCCTTCAGCGTGTGCCCTGCACAACCCTGCCAGCGTACTTTGACAGTTGCCACTCATATCTGGTGTCTCTATAGCGTGCTTTTACAAAGAAAAAAGGTTTCCAGTGTAAGCTAATAGCAGCCAGTCAGTGTCCTTCAAGCGGCTCTGTCAGGCCTACAGTGTGTGCTCTCCAGAACTGTTCAAGTGCACATTGCCAATCATATCTGGTGTCTCTATAGCGTGTTTTTAAAACCAAAATTTTGTTTCCACTGTAATAGAAGAGCAGTTGCCTGCCTGCCAGCTTCTGTGTGAGGTTCACAGTGGATACTGTGCCCTCTTGCCCAGTGCCACCACTCGTATCTATTTTTACAATAGCTTAAGCTTTAGATTTAAAAGAAATAATTTTTTTTCACTGTAATAGAAGAGCAGTTAGTTGTCTGCAAGCGTCTGGGTGTCAGGCCTCCTTCAGCGTGTGCTCTGCAGACCTGTGCCAGCATACTTTGACAGTTGCCAATCATATCTGGTGTCTCTTTAGCGTGCTTTTACAAAGAAAAAAGGATTCCAGTGTGAGCTAATAGCAGCCAGTCAGTGTCCTTCAAGCGGCTGTGTCAGGCCTTCCTTCAGCGTGTGCCCTGCACAACCCTGCCAGCGTACTTTGACAGTTGCCAATCATATCTGGTGTCTCTATAGCGTGTTTTTAAAAGCAAAATTTTGTTTCCACTGTAATAGAAGAGCAGTTGCCTGCCTGCCAGCTTCTGTGTGAGGTTCACAGTGGATACTGTGCCCTCTTGCCCAGTGCCACCACGCGTATCTATTTTTACAATAGCTTAAGCTTTAGATTTAAAATAAATATTTTTTTTTCACTGTAATAGAAGAGCAGTTAGTTGTCTGCAAGCGTCTGGGTGTCAGGCCTCCTTCAGCGTGTGCTCTGCAGACCTGTGCCAGCATACTTTGACAGTTGCCAATCATATCTGGTGTCTCTTTAGCGTGCTTTTACAAAGAAAAAAGGTTTTCAGTGTAAGCTAATAGCAGCCAGTCAGTGTCCTTCAAGCGGCTCTGTCAGGCCTACATTGTGTGCTCTCCAGAACTGTTCAAGTGCACATTGCCAATCATATCTGGTGTATCTCTAGCTGGTTTTTTAAAACCGAAATTTTGTTTCCACTGTAATAGAAGAGCAATTGCCTGCCTGCCTGCCAGCTTCTGTGGGAGGTTCACATTGGATACTGTGCCCACTTGCCCAGTGCCACCACTCATATCTGTTTTTACAATAGGTTAAGCTTTAGATTTAAAAGAAATAATTTTTTTTCACTGTAATAGAAGAGCAGTTGCCTGCCTGCCAGCTTCTGTGTGAGGTTCACATTGGATACTGTGCCCACTTGCCCAGTGCCACCACTCATATCTGTTTTTACAATAGCTTAAGCTTTAGATTTAAAAGAAATAATTTTTTTTCACTGTAATAGAAGAGCAGTTAGTTGTCTGCAAGCGTCTGGGTGTCAGGCCTCCTTCAGCGTGTGCTCTGCAGACCTGTGCCAGCGTGCTTTGACAGTTGCCAATCATATCTGGTGTCTCTTTAGCGTGCTTTTACAAAGAAAAATGGTTTCCAGTGTAAGCTAATAGCAGCCAGTCAGTGTCCTTCAAGCGGCTCTGTCAGGCCTTCCTTCAGCGTGTGCCCTGCACAACCCTGCCAGCGTACTTTGACAGTTGCCACTCATATCTGGTGTCTCTATAGCGTGCTTTTACAAAGAAAAAAGGTTTCCAGTGTAAGCTAATAGCAGCCAGTCAGTGTCCTTCAAGCGGCTCTGTCAGGCCTTCCTTCAGCGTGTGCCCTGCACAACCCTGCCAGCGTACTTTGACAGTTGCCACTCATATCTGGTGTCTCTATAGCGTGCTTTTACAAAGAAAAAAGGTTTCCAGTGTAAGCTAATAGCAGCCAGTCAGTGTCCTTCAAGCGGCTCTGTCAGGCCTACAGTGTGTGCTCTCCAGAACTGTTCAAGTGCACATTGCCAATCATATCTGGTGTCTCTATAGCGTGTTTTTAAAACCAAAATTTTGTTTCCACTGTAATAGAAGAGCAATTGCCTGCCTTCCAGCTTCTGTGTGAGGTTCACATTGGATACTGTGCCCACTTGCCCAGTGCCACCACTCATATCTGTTTTTACAATAGGTTAAGCTTTAGATTTAAAAGAAATATTTTTTTTTCACTGTAATAGAAGAGCAGTTGCCTGCCTGCCAGCTTCTGTGTGAGGTTCACATTGGATACTGTGCCCACTTGCCCAGTGCCACCACTCATATCTGTTTTTACAATAGCTTAAGCTTTAGATTTAAAATAAATAATTTTTTTTCACTGTAATAGAAGAGCAGTTAGGTGTCTGCAAGCGTCTGGGTGTCAGGCCTCCTTCAGCGTGTGCTCTGCAGACCTGTGCCAGCATACTTTGACAGTTGCCAATCATATCTGGTGTCTCTTTAGCGTGCTTTTACAAAGAAAAAAGGTTTCCAGTGTAAGCTATTAGCAGCCAGTCAGTGTCCTTCAAGCGGCTGTGTCAGGCCTTCCTTCAGCGTGTGCCCTGCACAACCCTGCCAGCGTACTTTGACAGTTGCCCCTCATATCTGGTGTCTCTATAGCGTGCTTTTAGAAAGAAAAAAGGTTTCCAGTGTAAGCTAATAGCAGCCAGTCAGTGTCCTTCAAGCGGCTCTGTCAGGCCTACAGTGTGTGCTCTCCAGAACTGTTCAAGTGCACATTGCCAATCATATCTGGTGTCTCTATAGCGTGCTTTTAAAACCAAAATTTTCTTTCCACTGTAATAGAAGAGCAGTTGCCTGCCTGTCAGCTTCTGTGTGAGGTTTACAGTGGATACTGTGCCCACTTGCCCAGTGCCACCACTCATATCTGTTTTTACAATAGGTTAAGCTTTAGATTTAAAAGAAATAATTTGTTTTCACTGTAATAGAAGAGCAGTTGCCTGCCTGCCAGCTTCTGTGTGAGGTTCACATTGGATACTGTGCCCACTTGCCCAGTGCCACCACTCATATCTGTTTTTAAAATAGCTTAAGCTTTAGATTTAAAATAAATATTTTTTTTTCACTGTAATAGAAGAGCAGTTAGTTGTCTGCAAGCGTCTGGGTGTCAGGCCTCCTTCAGCGTGTGCTCTGCAGACCTGTGCCAGCATACTTTGACAGTTGCCAATCATATCTGGTGTCTCTTTAGCGTGCTTTTACAAAGAAAAAAGGTTTCCAGTGTAAGCTATTAGCAGCCAGTCAGTGTCCTTCAAGCGGCTGTGTCAGGCCTTCCTTCAGCGTGTGCCCTGCACAACCCTGCCAGCGTACTTTGACAGTTGCCACTCATATCTGGTGTCTCTATAGCGTACTTTTACAAAGAAAAAAGGTTTCCAGTGCAAGCTAATAGGAGCCAGTCAGTGTCCTTCAAGCGGCTCTGTCAGGCCTACAGTGTGTGCTCTCCAGAACTGTTCAAGTGCACATTGCCAATCATATCTGGTGTCTCTATAGCGTGCTTTTAAAACCAAAATTTTCTTTCCACTGTAATAGAAGAGCAGTTGCCTGCCTGTCAGCTTCTGTGTGAGGTTTACAGTGGATACTGTGCCCACTTGCCCAGTGCCACCACTCATATCTGTTTTTACAATAGGTTAAGCTTTAGATTTAAAAGAAATAATTTGTTTTCACTGTAATAGAAGAGCAGTTGCCTGCCTGCCAGCTTCTGTGTGAGGTTCACATTGGATACTGTGCCCACTTGCCCAGTGCCACCACTCATATCTGTTTTTAAAATAGCTTAAGCTTTAGATTTAAAATAAATAATTTTTTTTCACTGTAATAGAAGAGCAGTTAGTTGTCTGCAAGCGTCTGGGTGTCAGGCCTCCTTCAGCGTGTGCTCTGCAGACCTGTGCCAGCATACTTTGACAGTTGCCAATCATATCTGGTGTCTCTTTAGCGTGCTTTTACAAAGAAAAAAGGTTTCCAGTGTAAGCTATTAGCAGCCAGTCAGTGTCCTTCAAGCGGCTGTGTCAGGCCTTCCTTCAGCGTGTGCCCTGCACAACCCTGCCAGCGTACTTTGACAGTTGCCACTCATATCTGGTGTCTCTATAGCGTGCTTTTACAAAGAAAAAAGGTTTCTAGTGCAAGCTAATAGCAGCCAGTCAGTGTCCTTCAAGCGGCTCTGTCAGGCCTACAGTGTGTGCTCTCCAGAACTGTTCAAGTGCACATTGCCAATCATATCTGGTGTCCTTATAGCGTGCTTTTAAAACCAAAATTTTCTTTCCACTGTAATAGAAGAGCAGTTGCCTGCCTGTCAGCTTCTGTGTGAGGTTCACAGTGGATACTGTGCCCTCTTGCCCAGTGCCAACACTCATATCTGTTTTTACAATAGCTTAGGCAGGCCACCCCGCAGGGGCCGTCGTGGTGGTGGTGCTGTGATTCCCTTTTGCCCTAGAATAATGCCCAGTTTTCAGAAGCCACGTACCCTGAACTTGAAAAGTTCAGAGGACATAGTTGACTGGCTAACACAGGACACCCAATCTTGTACAGCCTCCGCTCGGAACCTTGACGCACCAGCCTCCTCCAGCTTAGCTTCAGGCACCTCTCAAGATACCACTCACCCGCCTGCCGCCACCACCAAAACTAGCACCACAGCCGCTTTACTTGGTATGTCAGAGGAGTTATTCACACACCCGTTTGAAGAAATTAGTGATGCGCAGCCATTATTGCTAGAGGATGTAGATAACAGGGATATGTCTCAGGCAGGCAGCATTAAACACATGGAGGTACGGTGTGATGATGATGATGATGTTGTACCCGCTGCTGCTTCCTTTTCTGAGTTGTCAGATACAAGCGAAGCGGTTGATGATGACGATGCGTCCATGGATGTCACGTGGGTGCCCGCTCGGCAAGAAGAAGAACAGGGCGAAAGTTCAGATGGGGAGACAGAGAGGAGGAGGAGATGAGTTGGAAGCAGGGAGGGTTGTCGCAAGGAGCTAGTGGCACAGTCAGACAGCATGCATCGGCACCCGGGGTCAGCCCGACAGCACGCCAATCAACGCATGCTGTGTCCACCACCAGAATGCCGTCATTGCAGAGCTCAGCAGTGTGGCATTTTTTTTGTGTGTCTGCCTCTGACAACAGTGATGCCATTTGCAACCTGTGCCAAAGGAAACTGAGTCGTGGGAGGTCCAACACCCACCTAGGTACAACTGCTTTGCGTAGGCACATGATCTCACATCACAAACGCCTATGGGATCAACACATGAGTACAAGCAGCACGCCTACTCTAAGCCGCCATCCTCCTCCTGGTCCAGCATCTTCAGCCACATCAACCACTGCTGTCCTCCTGCCACCTCTCAACCATCCACCACTCCATCTCCCGCCTTGAGCAGTTCCCGCTCATCTGCCCACAGTCATGTGTCTGTCAAGGACATGTTTGAGCGTAAGAAGCCAATGTCACCAAGTCACCCCCTTGCCCAGCGTCTGACAGCTGGCTTGTCCGAACTATTAGCCCGCCAGCTTTTACCATACAATCTGGTTGAGTCTGAGGCGTTCAAAAAATTTGTAGCTATTGGGACACCGCAGTGGAAGGTACCCGGCCGGAATTTCTTTTCACAAAAGGCAATCCCCAACCTGTACTCGATTGTGCAAAAGGAAGTCATGGCATGTCTGGCACACAGTGTTGGGGCAAGGGTCCATCTGACCACTGATACCTGGTCTGCAAAGCATGGTCAGGGCAGGTATATCACCTACACTGCGCATTGGGTAAACCTGCTGACGGCTGACAAGCAAGGAATGCGTGGCATTGCAGAGGAGTTGGTGACACCGCCACGAATTGCAGGCAGTCCTGCTGCCACCTCCTCTACTCCTCCTACTCCATCATCTTCCATAACCTCCTCGGCTGAGTCCTCTTGTGCTGCTGCGTCTTGCTCCACATCAACGGCACCCCCCCCAGCTCCCCAGGTACTATTCCACATCCCGGATACGGCAGTGTCACGCCGTCTTGGGTTTGACTTGCTTGAAAGCAGAGAGTCACACCGGACAAGCACTCCTGTCCGCCCTGAACGCACAGGTGGAAAAGTGGCTGACTCCGCAGCAACTGGATATCGGCAAAGTGGTGTGTGACAACGGAAAAAATTTGATAGCGGCATTGAAGTTGGGCAAGTTGACACATGTGCCGTGCATGGCACATGTGTGTAATCTGATCGTACAACGCTTTGTGCATAAGTACACAGGCTTACAGGATGTCCTGAAGCAGGCCAGGAAGGTGTGTGGCCATTTCAGGCGTTCCTACACGGCCATGGCTCACTTTGCCGATATCCAGCGGCGAAACAACATGCCAGTGAGGCGCTTGATTTGCGACAGCCCTACATGTTGGAATTCAACACTCCTAATGTTCGACCGCCTGCTCCAACAAGAAAAAGCTGTTAATGAATATTTGTATGACCGGGGTGCTAGGACAGCCTCTGGGGAGCTGGGAATTTTTTTGCCACGTTACTGGACGCTCATGCGCAATGCCTGTAGGCTCATGCGTCCTTTTGAGGAGGTGACAAACCTAGTCAGTCGCAACGAAGGCACCATCAGCGACATCATACCATTTGTTTTCTTCCTGGAGCGTGCCCTGCGAAGAGTGCTGGATCAGGCTGTAGATGAGTGTGAAGAGGAAGAGGAAGAGTTGTGGTCACCATCACCACCAGAAACAGCCTTATCAGCATCGCTTGCTGGACCTGCGGCAACGCTGGAAGAGGATTGAGAGGAAGAGGAGTCAGAGGAGGATTGTAGCTTTGAGGAGGAGGAGGAGGAGCAAGATCAAACACAACAGGCATCCCAGGGTGCTCGTTGTCACCTATCTGGTACCCGTGGTGTTGTACGTGGCTGGGGGGAAGAACATACCTTCAATGACATCAGTGAGGAGGAGGAACGGGAAATGAGTAGCTCGGCATCCAACCTTGTACAAATGGGGTCTTTCATGCTGTCCTGCCTGTTGAGGGACCCTCGTATAAAAAGGCTGAAGGAGAACGACCTGTACTGGGTGTCCACGCTACTAGACCCCCGGTATAAGCAGAAAGTGGCGGAAATGTTACCGAATTACAACAAGTCGGGAAGGATGCAGCATTTGCAAAATAAATTAAAAAGTATGCTTTACACAGCGTATACGGGTGATGTCACAGCACAACGGGAATCTAACAGGGGGAGAGGTGGAAGTCATCCTCCTCCTCCCACGACCACGCCAGCAAGGACAGGACGCTTTAAAGATGTGTTGTTGATGGAGGACATGCGGACCTTTTTAAGTCCTACGCATCGCCACAGCCCTTCGGGATCCACCCTCAGAGAGCGACTCGACCGACAGGTAGCAGACTACCTCGCCTTAACTGCAGATATCGACACTCTGAGGAGCGATGAACCCCTTGACTACTGGGTGTGCAGGATTGACCTGTGGCCTGAGCTATCCCAATTTGCGATATAACTTCTGGCCTGCCCCGCTTCAAGTGTCCTGTCAGAAAGGACCTTCAGTGCAGCAGGAGGTATTGTCACTGAGAAGAGAAGTCGCCTAGGTCAAAAAAGTCTAGATTACCTCACCTTTATTAAGATGAATGAGGGATGGATCCCGAAGTGACTGACACTGGGCGATACATTCGATTAAAAAAGGCCTGATGAGATGAGCTGCTAAAAATGGTCCACACGCTGCTGTATTTTAGCTCTGAATGAGAAGACGCTTAGCTTAGTCAGGTTGCTACTTTGTTACTTAGAAGCTAGACTTAGGCTGGGATAGAACTTTTGATTTCCACTTTTATTTCGCAAAGTTTTCCAGCCTAGTTAGGCATCCACTTTTCTACCAATACCTAGACTTAGGCTGAGCTCGTATTTTGTTTTGTTTTTACAATACAAGGGGTTGGGAATAAGTGGGCATCTGAGTCCTGGCTGGATGGGAGACATTCCCTGCATCTGAGAGACAGGGGCAGCTCCTGTGTCTCTGGGGAAAGCTCACAAACTAGCAACTTCATACTATTGTAACTTTGTATCTTTCCCTAGTAGCACTACTCTGGGACCTTAGCGTACTATCAATAAGCACTAACAGATCGTCCCAGCTACTTTGTCTACATTATTTTTGTATAAGCAATCCACTACCTTTGTAATTTGGGGCTGACTACTACTCAGTTAAGTCGACCTACTTGGGTATCTTTACATACAGGGGGAAGTTTTCCAATTCTATTATGACTTCATTGTTTTTCCCCCACACTGTATGCCTTTGATCCCGATTTATCTCACCAGTGCAGTCAGCATCCCCACGGTTTACCATATACTCCAGGGAAGGACACCCTGGGGTCTGGGGTATCCCCCCCAGAATATACAGTTGGGCTACATTTTATGCAGTCACTCTGACACTATAGGGTTGATCTGTGTTCTGGTGCTTTATACATTTAGGTAGATACTCTTTTACCGTATGCTAGTATGAGCAAATAGCCTCTAGGGGTTGTGGTACAGTACTCTCTACAGTGATCTGTCCAGTACCCCCCCATCGTCAGTACAGCCATATGGACCAACCCCCACTCCTATACCCCATGATTTTTTTTTTAGTCTCTGTATGTTTTTCTATTAAAGATTTATTATTTTCCTTACTCTGTACATCTATTACTCTGCACACCAAGGGAGTGAATACCCTATTGTGGGCACACCCTCAGTCGAGTGTGTTCTGGTAGATGGATTTTGCTTTCCTCTCCGAACACCTAAATTCTTGGGATTTATTCTATTTTCTAATACTTATTGCGTTGGGGTAAGCCCTTTAGTTGTTGCCCATTTAGTCCTTGCCTTGGCTCCAGAGCTGGACCTTTCTAGCTCTATAGCCATCTTCCTTTTCCTAATATAGCTCTGAATGACGTTTGACTTGCGTGACTTATCCGCCACCAACTAGGGTTCAAGCCGCCATGTTTTAGGGCACTTTCTGCCTGTGAAACAAACATCATTTTTTCTGGCCGCTCTACAGCAGCGGCTGCAACAATACCAAATTTTTCAGGCATGTGTACATGCCTAATGTTTAGGCCCACTGGTGCAGCACTGTGGCTTCAAAAACCAAACAAAAAAAAATCCTCCAAGATGGCACCAATATACTATGGGTCACTTTACCACCAGTGAAGTTCAGCCCACCCCCGGCTCCAACCAATTGACTGAAATCCTCCAAGATGGCACCAATATACCAGTGGTCTAAGCATCTTCCCACCTTGGCCTAAAAAGGGGAGGTGATTCCACAATTAAAAATCGCTGCCATATACACGTCCACTGATAGGAGACGCAGAAGGTATTAAACTGAAATGAACAATACTAAGCTCACCACTCCTATCTGGTGGCACATTAGCTTGCCCGCGCAGTGCCCCAAATTTCAAGTAAGAGGACCGACCAAGCATCTTCTTCCATCTCCCTGTTACATAAATCAATGCCATATCCATAGAAATTGTACATAATATCCAGGAGAGTTTTACAGGGCCAAATCTTGTCGCCTGTTGAAAGAGGTGACCTTGCTCGGGTCCCAGGTGTGCGGTTCCTAAAATGGCTGCCATATACACGTCCACTGATAGGAGACGCGGAAGGTATTAAACTGATATGAACATTTACTAAACTCACCACTCCGAGTGCTGTTATTTATTTAATTTTTTTGTGGTGAGGCTTTACAGGACAGAGTGCTTTTCCACGGGACATGTTAACTCGCGGGCAGCTGGCTCATCAAGGAACCACAGCAGCTTTAACGAGCAGCTTGAACGGTGTCCCAATAGCTTGCATTTAAAAACCTGTTAAATGTTATAATAGCATCAGATTGCTTTGCAGCAGGATATCCTTCCAGAAGAGATGTATTTGACAAAATGTTGTAATACCTTTAGTAAAAATTAGTGAAAAAATAAATCACAAGCAGGGTACAAATGGCTAATTAAAGCTAAGGATTTCAGGATTAACCATGTTTTAGAGAAGGAGATCCCACCAAAAAAAAAAAAAAAAAAAAAAACCTTGTTCGATTCTAGAAACCTGGTGTGTATGGTAATCTGACCCAAGTCAATGAGGCAAAACTGCAGATGGAGGAAACATGCAAACTCACAAGTTACATTAGCACCACCACTCAAAAAACACTGAATAAACAGACGCAGAACTGTAGCCGTCTCTACATTTTAAAGTAAATTAAGTCATACAATTCACCACCCTCATTTTCTAAAAGGGGAAAAATTACTATGGGTCACTTTACCACCAGTGAAGTTCAGCCCACCCCCGGCTCCAACCAATTGACTGAAATCCTCCAAGATGGCACCAATATACCAGTGGTCTAAGCATCTTCCCACCTTGGCCTAAAAAGGGGAGGTGATTCCACAATTAAAAATCGCTGCCATATACACGTCCACTGATAGGAGACGCAGAAGGTATTAAACTGATATGAACAATACTAAACTCACCACTCCTATCTGGTGGCACATTAGCTTGCCCGCGCAGTGCCCCAAATTTAAAGTAAGAGGACCGACCAAGCATCTTCTTCCATCTCCCTGTTACATAAATCAATGCCATATCCATAGAAATTGTAGAGAATATCCAGGATAGTTTTACAGGGCCAAATCATGTCGCCTGTTGAAAGAGGTCCCAGGTGTGCGGTTCCTAAAATGGCTGCCATATACATGTCCACTGATAGGAGACGCGGAAGGTATTAAACTGATATGAACATTTACTAAACTCACCACTCCGAGTGCTGTTATTTATTTAATTTTTTTGTGGTGAGGCTTTACAGGACAGAGTGCTTCTCCACGGGACATGTTAACTCACGGGCAGCTGGCTCATCAAGGAACCAGAGCAGCTTGAACGAGGTGACCTTGCTCGGGTCCCAGGTGTGCGGTTCCTAAAATGGCTGCCATATACACGTCCACTGATAGGAGACGCGGAAGGTATTAAACTGATATGAACAATACTCCACTCCTATCAGTAGGTCCCCCCCATTGTGATTTATGCCCCCCACCGCGCAGGGATGGGGGCCGGGGGGAGGAAAGTAGGTCCCCCCATTGTGATTTATGGCCCCCACCCACCGCGCAGGGGTGGGGGCCGAGGAGGGGAGGACAGTAGGTCCCCCCATTGTGATTTATGGCCCCCACCCACTGCGCAGGGGTTGGGGAGGACAGTAGCTCCCCCCAGTGTGTATCATGGGCTTTGAGGACAGGTGTCAATCCATACCTGCCAAGTGACCCTATGTAGGGGGAACAGTCTCTATTCTGCTCTGTGTCAGTGTGTATCAGGGGTTTTGAGGACAGGTGTCAATCCATATCTGCCAAGTGACCCTATGTAGGGGGAACAGTCCCTATTCTGCTCTGTGTGAGGAGGAGGAACGGGAAATGAGTAGCTCGGCATCCAACCTTGTGCAAATGGGGTCTTTCATGCTGTCGTGCCTGTTGAGGGACCCTCATATAAAAAGGCTGAAGGAGAACGACCTGTGCTGGGTGTCCACGCTACTAGACCCCCGGTCTCTATTCTGCTCTGTGTCAGTGTGTATCATGGGTTTTGAGGACAGAAGTCAATCCATACCTGCCAAGTGACCCTATGTAGGGGGAACAGTCTCTATTCTGCTCTGTGTCAGTGTGTATCAGGGGCTTTGAGGACAGGTGTCAAATGTCAATCCCTACCTGCCAAGTGACCCTATGTAGGGGGAACAGTCTCTATTCTGCTCTGTGTCAGTGTGTATCAGGGGCTTTTAGGACAGGTGTCAATGTTAGGTTATTTCTGCCCTTTATGGATTAAAAGCAGACTCTGCATCAACTGTGTAATTTTCCATGGGAGTTTTGCCATGGATCCCCCTCCGGCATGCCACAGTCCAGGTGTTAGTCCCCTTGAAAAAACTTTTCCATCACTTTTGTGGCCAGAAAGAGTCCCTGTTGGTTTTAAAATTTGCCTGCCCATTGAAGTCAATGGCGGTTCGCGCGGTTCGCGCGGTTCGCGCGGTTCGCGAACATTTGCGGAAGTTCGCGTTCGGCGTTCGCGAACCGAAAATTTCGGGTTCGCGACAACACTAATCTCCAACATACCTGAGTAGTTAAGTTATGTATGTGTTGTATTTTGGCTGGTGTATAGTGCCAGTGAGTGATACGTTTATAGTTGCTTTCTTGGGCAACTATAGACGTGGTAGATTTGTGTGCAATTTGAAAGGTTTTTCCCCAGTCTTTTTGTGTGATTTGTATTTGAAGTTCATCTGTCCATTTCCCCGTGCATTTTGGTATTGGAAGTTCTCTTGAGTTCCTAACTAAGTAATACATGGTGGATAAAACTTTCTTTTTAAGTGTGTGGTCAGAGCATATTTGTTCAAAGTCTGTTAAGGGCCGTAGGTCCGTTAGTAAAAACTTGGCATGTTTAATATAATGGATCAGTTGGTCATAGTGAAGACGTTGGTTGCCTGTGGGGTTTGCAATAGAGGTCAGTTGGGCTAAGCTTTTTATTTTATTGTTTACTACCATATCTTTAAGTTGTAAGACCTGGCCCGAATGATATGGGTTGTAGATATTGCCTGATTGACCTCTTTGGAAGTCAGGGTTGTGTGTAAGGGGATAGAAAGGGGAGGGATGCGGGGAGATAGAGGTTTCTCTTGTCAGTTTGTGCCACATCTGTAGGGTAGGCCTTATGGTAGGGTGATTGTCAACAGTATGTCGTATCTGAGGAGAGTTTGCGGGTAACCATGGGCGTGCTCTTAATGGTAATATTGAGGAGGCATGCTCAATCTGAACCCAGTGTAGATTTATATCAGTTAGCGTCCAATCGTAAATTTGCGCTAAGTGTGTTGCCTTGTGATACGATTCGAGATCTGGGAGATTTATTCCCCCTTTATCTCTAGGATTGCTTAGTACAGTGAGAGCAATACGAGGGTGCTTTCCCGCCCAAATAAAGTTGGTGAACAGGGTTTTGAGTTATTATTGAGTATATGTGAAACAAAATAAAAGTATTAGAAAGGGATTTAAAGAGCTAACTAGAAGGATCAATAAGCAGATGTCAAAAATCAGTATACGAGTAACCTAATCTGGCGATCAAGACTAGGGTTTGAGACTGTGGAACCCTCTCAGATCAATGACCAGGTTTTACTAACTATGGTGGGTGTGCTGATACTCGTCTGCTTAACGTCACTCTATAAAAAGGGTGACGGGCGAGCTGTATCTCTCTATTTTCTATAGAGGAACAGCTAGATTTTTGGGTGTGTGGTCGAACGGTGGCTATGTGCAGTAAAATCCACTTTAAAAGTATGTTTTTTATGGAGACTTGTGTATAATTAGAGTAAAATAAGAGTCTCTACCATTTACCAGGATATCCTTTGAAGTTTTAGATGTGTCGCATAACCTTGGAAGGAAGGATAGGGGGGGGGAGGAATTATGGGGGAGAGGGGGTGAAATAGGTTGTTAAGAAGAGTAATACACAGTAATTGATACATAACCATTGGGAGAAATCATATACATTGTACAACACGATAATATGAAATCTGTGCTTATTAAAGTTATATAATATATAATATTGTATTTTCCCTGCAAGATGTGGTTTAGGAAGAAGCTATGTAAGTGTGAATATGGAGTGAAGTAGACCTTTAAGAATAGAAACATACCTTCTCAAGTACATACAATCTTTAAATCTTGACAGTTAATTAAATACTTTTCTCTGAATATATTCCAATCTGATCTCAAAGAACTAGTCTGGCTAGAAGTTGCGGAAAAAGGGAGGGAGAGGTCAGGGGGAGATCAATTGATAATTGCGTTGTCTTTGGAGAGTATCTAGTTGTCTCTCATGATCTTTTAATAGGTGGGTGCAGAGGAGAAAGGAGGAAAAGGGGGGGGGAGGTTGATGGAGAGATTTTAGCTAATGTGCGTCTGGTACCTGCTATATGACTTTTGTCTACCAGTAACCACATTATTTTAGCGTGGGTTTGCTGGATATCTGTGTGTTTTTTGTTTTTTTTTATATATATATTTTTTATATATATATAACTTATTTCGCCCAAATGTTCGAACATCCATTCAAGGTAAGGTGGGTGTGTCAAAGGAGAGGGGGGGAGGGGTTTGGGGGACATCAGAGATTATGTGATCGGATCTCAAAGCTTATTATTATTTTTTTTATTATATATTTTTTTTTTTTGCTTTTTTTTGAAAATTGATAAAGCAGTAACGTATGTCACATATCCCAATTAATGCATGTTAATTTAATTAAATAGAAGGTTTCAATATCATTTCTTTAGACCCTTTAATTGTATGTACATGCAGTCTATGTTGCCATTTCGTTGTATATCAAGGGGATTGGTGAGGTGGGAGAGGATGAGGATAGGGGATAAGCGGGTTAGGTTGAGAGGGCAGGGAGGGGGGGGAGAGGAGGGATAAAAGAAGGGGGGTTTAAGAGGAAACATAGATATTTTTGACAATAATATTTACAAATTAACTTAATAGTGACGGATCAAATATCTTACTGGGGGAGGATTGCTTCCTATACGTTATTTAAATGGTTTCAGAGTTAGGCTATCCAAATGGATCTCACTTGAAAGATCTTGTGCGAACGCACTCTGGTTGACATAATGAATGTTTGAACTATAAACCTCAGTAGTTTATCCGTAGGAGGGTTTTGTCTAGGGGATGATCCTAATGGTGGATGGGGGGGGGGGGAGAAAGGTAAGGGCGATATGAACGATAGAATATAATTAACCAATATCAGATATGGACTAAAATAATGGTATGGGGGGGGGGATTTTGCTTCCCCTTTAACTATAAACATACGACCTGATAGTCGATATCTCGGTACATCAGATGTTTCCGCTCAGAAGCGAAGTCAGCATAGGTATAGAAAAGACTTAAAACAGTTCGGTAACTTGAGGATGTTGCCTGTTAACTCAGCTGTCAGTCGGGAAACAAACTTGTGAATCCAGTGTAGCAATTGATTCGTTTCGTCGCGGAGTAGAAGGAGTCCCATGGATTGTTAAAGAATGAATGTCCTGTGCAATCCAGTTCATCGTGGCAGGTAACAGTGGGGAGCAAATAGAATTGATGGTGGTAGAGGTAAAAGACGAGAGGTAGATGTTGTCATTGAAAAGGTTTGCGAGTTTCCGAAAATGTAACGGCTGCATTTCTTCAAAGTTGTGGGGGTAGGTAGAGGTGAGCGTCGTCAGATAACTAATTTCTAGCTTCTCTTATTGCTGCTGGCGGTCTTCTGTTTGGAGAGAATAGACGGGAATCGGGCCGATGTTTTTTCATCGGGGTATATCCTCGTTGGGATGGAGGTGCGGAGGAATCTTCAGCAGGAGCAGGGGGGATATTCCAATCCATTACCATGGTGTCAGGTAACTCTAAAGCTCTTAAGAAGGGTTTGATGTCTTGAAAGGAAGTGATGGAAATTAAGCTACCTTTTTGCTGTACGATAAGAGCAAAGGGAAACCCCCATCGATATTTGATAGCGCGTTGACACAGTAGTGCTGTAATTGGTCTTAGGCATCTCCTGGCCTGGAGAGTGTACCATGTAAGATCGGGGAAAATTTGTACCGGTGAGCCATGGAACCGGAGAGGTTGGTTAGTGTCCCTGAGTGATTTTAGGATATTGTCCTTAACGGAAAAATAATGGAGCCTGCAAATAATATTTCTTGGCGCGTCCTGGGCTAAACCTCTGGGTCTTAGAGATCTGTGTGCTCTATCGAATTGGATGGGGCTGTCTCCCGCTTTGTCTAATAACAAATTGAAAAGCTCTGATAGAAGCTGGGCTAAGTCCTCTCCCTGTTGCTTCGGTAGGCCTCTTACTCTTAGGTTGTTACGATGACCTCTGTTATCGAGGTCGTCTACATACCTTTGAAAGCCGGTGAGTGTGTTATCTTGGGCTTCAACCATGCTGGAGAGGTTCGATATTTGAGCCTGAGTGACATCTCTTTCTTCTTCTAGGTCAGAGATCTGTTTTGCCGCTTGTTGTACCTCGGCCTCGACAGAGACCATCCTCGCCTGGAATGAGGCCTCCAGTCTGCTCAGCATAGATGCCAAGTCGTTTTTGGAAGGTAAGTTCTTAATCATTTCCCTGATATCAGCTTCTTTTTTGTAGTCAAGAGTTTGAACAGAGCGGTCCGAGCCTGATGGGCTAGAGGGATTATGTTCTTCATTTAAGTCTGGCGCGGCCATTTTGTTTAGATCCATGCCTGGGGTATTTTCCTGATTATATCGGAAATATTGATTCAGCATACCCGATTTAGATATCGGGGTCTTCCCTGACTTCTCCTGAGTGTTCACTTGTCTTTTGGGATTCCCCATAATTATTGAAAGTCTCCGATGAGAGTGGATATACTGCTGGGCCTAGAGGAGCTGATTCAGAGCACGTCCATACAGCTCCGTGGTCAGCCACGCCCCCCCTGCAGGCTTTTTAATGTGTGCAGCACTGGCGTTAGTTCATACGACAGATCATATAGGTAGGGCACTGTGATGTCACGGGGGGATGGGGGGCGGCAAATCTTTATTTTGCCTAGAGCGGCAAAAATCCTTGCACCGGCCCTGTGTATGACTATGCACTCTCTTCAAAAATCATATTAATTATTATTAAAATGCATCAAAATAAAGGATGACAAAACTATTTACAGTCTACTGTAACCATAGGGAGTTTGCTCTGTGCAGCCGAGTTGCTCACCATACACAGATGTATCTTCAGGTGGTAACCACGACATATGGGTCCTGTGTTGATCTTGGAGGGATGAAAGGGATAACTGTAGCCAAATTCCAGAGGTGTTTGAATCTGTATCCTCGCTCTGCCGGGCCCACCTGAGATAGTCCAGTGGTAGACCAAGAGGCTCTACTGCATTTACTACCTCTTGCATATAGCATATTCTGAGTGTAGCATTCTCATGGTTTACAAATCAGGATTCGTGATATACTCCACTAACAGTGGATCTCATTCACTCAAAGGAGAGCTGTAAAGATATGGATGGATTGTTGTCATGCCAACAATCCATCCATCTGACCACCAAATCTCTGGTAGTATCAAAATAACCCATTAGGTTTGGTGGCTTTATCTTGCTTAAGTGTGGTTACAGCCGCAAACAGGCGCCTTAGGAAATGGGGAAGTACTGCTGCTGGAATTTACTCAGAAATGCCCCTGATTTTAAAATTCTTATATCTCCTAATGTCTTCCATTGTGTCATGATCTTTAGGAGGTTAGATAGGAGACTTAGTGAAAGAATTTACTTAGACCGTCTGGATACCAAATCCGGAGGTCTATAGTAAGTACTGGAGTAGGAAAGATGGGATTACCAAATTAATTAATGATAGGACCGTAAAGAGTCTTTAGCAAAAATAACAAAATAAGTTGTCAAATACCCGAATTGGGTAAAAAATCTCGCCACAATGGCTCACCTCAAACTATCTTGGTCAAACTATCTTGGGGTACTTCAAAGATTTGTCTTAAGAAAGCTACAGATATTAGACTTTAATCATGGAAGGTAAATTCTGATAGCTACAGACAGCAGATAAGCTTAGCTCCAAGTTGCTAAGTAAAGTATTGACTAGAAACACTGGTCTTTAGGCTGGGAGCAGACTTAGTTGTAACGCTCTATAGGCCACAGCTAGCGTCTGTGGATATGTCTAAATAGAGCCAACAGGATTAAACAGTAGTCTTGCAAATAATCAACAGTTCAAAACTGCAAACATACCCACACATATAAGGGCTAGATAACTGTAATGAGACCTACTTGTACTGTCTAAGGCTCTCAGTATATCTGACCCATATTATGTGAAAAAAACGGGGGGGGGGGGGAAATTGGAACAGCTTGCAGGACTGTAGTACTAAGTCTAAGAGAATATAGTTAACTGGTCCCAGGCAACATGTCCAGTGTGATGAGGTGAAAAATAAAGAAAGTGAAAATTAAAGTGATCTAATGTGTAGAACCATACTTAGATTGTTGGTTGCCTACACATAGTGACAGTGCCCTAGTGAAAAGATAAGAGAAAGGAAAGAGAAACCCGACGCGCGTTTCGGTGCTTTCTGTAATGCACCTTCGTCAGGGGCTGGAGGGAGACTGACCTCAAGTCTCCTTTTAAATGTGTGCTAGTAGCTGCTAATACCTGTTGGACCAATCAGAATCAGTCATGTGACTACATTTGGACCAATCAGAATCAGTCATGTGACTACATTTGAAATGTAGTCACATGACTGATTCTGATTGGTCCAAATGCAGTCACATGACTGATGACTGATTCTGATTGGTCCAACAGGTATTAGCAGCTACTAGCACAGTGTTTCTAGTCAATACTTTACTTAGCAAATTGGAGCTAAGCTTATCTGCTGTCTGTGAGGTGAGCCATTGTGGCGAGATTTTTTTACCCAATTCGGGTATTTGACCACTTATTTTGTTATTTTTGCTAAAGACTCTTTACGGTCCTATCATTAATTAATTTGGTAATGCCATCTTTCCTACTCCAGTACTTACTATAGACCTCCAGATTTGGTATCCAGACGGTCTAAGTAAATTCTTTCACTATTCTCTATTTAGGGGTTAAGCCCCAGGACACTTCTGGAGTGTCCAAACTAGGTGAATCTCTGCCAGTGTTGAGGAGTTCCATCAGTTGGACCCACCAACAAGGGCAGGGATACATTTCGTTATTCAGATAGGAGACTTATGCCAGGGCTGACTTCAGGTACTTTATTAGTGAGTTTAGACATATTATGAAACTTGAGGGAAAACAGAATTTAGGCAATATGCCACAAAACAGGATACTTGCCACAGAACAGGTTACTTGCAAATAATAAAGAATGTCTGTAATTTCCAGGTAGAGTTGTAAGAAAGGCAGGTTGGTATCAAAGGCAGGCTGGTAACAGTGGAAGGCTGGTAACAGAGGCAGGCTGGTTACAGAGGCAGGCTGGTTTGAAGTATACGTAAGGGTGGAGCAGGTTATTGTTAGGAGCAGGTTTGAAGGTAAGTCTGGAGCAGGTTAGTATGGAGCAGGTTTGAAGATAAGTCTGAAGCAGGTTCACAGGAGCCAAGATATGAAGTGTTTCAGGTAAATCACCAACTTCAATGTAAAGGCCATGAGGGTATAGCCTTTTGTAGCTGAAGAAATCAAAGATAAGCAGGTGAGCATTCAGAACTAGAGGCAAGTGAGGCCACTAGTGGTAGAAATTAATCAAAGCAGGAACTTGTTTTAAAGGAACAGAAATAAAAGGAACAAAAGTCTTGTTTATCAGGATAGGATCCTGACACATTGCTCTTGTAAGATGAGTTCTTGTAAGGCAACAGTTGTTACTGGAGGCGAGTCAGTGTCTTTGGGAGAGTACAGTCATTCTATTTAGAGTAGCTTATTCCTCTTGCCAAATAAAAAGCTCATCTGAGGTGTCAGAACCCATTTCATCATACTCAGCCATCTTGGGCCTAGTAGCGCCCTGCACTTGAAGCCTTGCTGCGGCTTCTCTGGTTTAGATTTCTTGGTTTTCCAAACCTTAGTAGTTTGCGAGAGATATTCCTGCAATTTGTGAACCAAATAGAAATGCGGTAGGCTAAAATATTAGTCAATCACGGGAGCCCATTCAAACTGCGTCCATTCACTATTCCTGCTAGGCCCCACCCCTCCAGTTGAATTTTATCACACAGAAACCGTCCAACCTTCATAGAAAGACAGACTTTATCAGAGGCAAACCCTAAGGTATTGCCATTATATTTCTGCACTGCAATAATATTTGTTTCGGCCAAAACAATTCATCTGGAATAAAAAATGTTGTTGGCCATTTGGAATTCATCCATGTGGTGTATTGGCTTAAACAAATTTGGACTATCCAATCATTTCATAAAAATCATTTGGACAAACCAAAAGGTGGGAATATCGGCCAATCAGTGTACTGCAAAATGCACATAACATAAATTTTAAGGATACATTTTACATTACTCTGATAGATGCAATCTCCCACCATTTGGTTCACAGAACAAGTGAGAAGAGATAACCAATAGAGTGGGAAAAGGAGGAGCAGTAAAAATTCTACATTAATTAAATAATATGTATAGTACACCCCTCACATTTTTGTACATATTGTATTATATCTTTTCATGTGACAACACTGAAGAAATGACACTCTGCTACCATGTAAAGTAGTAAGTGTACAGCCTGTATAGCAGTGTAAAATTGCTGTCCCCCCAAAATCCAAAATAAGTCAACACACAGCCATTAATGTCTAAACTGTTGGCAACAAAAGTGAGTACACCCCTAAGTGGAAATGTCCAAATTGGGCCCAAAGTGTCAATAGTTTGTGTGGCCACCATTGTTTTCCAGCACTGCCTTAACCCTCATGGGCATGGAGTTCACCAGAGATTCACAGGTAGCCACAGGAGTCCTCTTCCATTCCTCCATGACAACATCATGGAGCTGGTGGATGTTAGAGACCGTGCACTCCCCCACCTTCCATTTATGGATGCCCCATAGTTGCTCAATAGGGTTTAGGTCTGGAGACATGCTTGGCAGGTCCATCACCTTTAACTTTAGATTCTTTAGCAAGGCTGAAGGTCGTTTTAGAGGTGTGTTTGGGGTCGTTATCATGTTGGAATACAGCCCTAGTCTCCAAAGGGAGGGGATCATGCTCTGCTTCAGTATGTGACAGTACATGTTGGTATTCATGGTTCCCTCAATGGCCAAGACCATGACACTCCCACCACCATGCTTCACTGTAGGCACTGTAGTTTATACTCCTCACCTGGTTGACGCCACACAAGTTTGACACCATCTGAACAAAAAAAGTTTATCTTGCTCTCATCGGATCACAGGACATGGTTCCAGTAATCCACTAATGTCCTAAGTCTGCATATTTACAAGAGGCTTCCTTCCGTGACGACAGCCATGCAGACCACTTTGATGTAGTGTGTGGTGTATAGTCTGAGCTCTGACAGGCTGAACCCCCACCCCTTAAACCTCTGCAGTAATGTTGGCAGCCCTTACATGTCTATTTCCCAAAGACAACCTCTGGATATGATGCTGAGCATGTGCACTCAACTTCTTTGGTCGACCATGGCGAGGCCTGTTCTGAGTGGAACCTGTCCTATGAAACTGCTGTATGGTCTTGCCCACCGTGCTGCAGCTCAGTTTCAGGGTCTTGGCAATCTTCTTATAGCCTAGGCCATCTTTATGTAGAGCAACAATTCTTTTGTTCCAATCCTCAGAGAGTTCTTTGCCATGAGGTGCCATGTTGAACTTCCATTGACCAGTATCAGAGAGTGTGAGAGCGATAACACCAAATTTAATATACCTGCTCCCCATTCACACCTGAGACCTTATAACACTAACGAGTCACATGACACCAGAGATGGAAAATGGCTAATTGGGGCCAAGTTGGACATTTCCACTTAGGGATGTACTCACTTTTGATGCCAACGGTTTAGACATGCATGGCTGTGTGTTGAGTTATTTGTTTGTGTTGAGGGGACAGCAAATTTACACTGTTATACAGGCTGTACACTTACTACTTTACATTGTAGCAGGGTGTCATTTCTTCAGTGTTGTCAAATGAAAAGATATAATAAAATATTTACAAAAATGTGAGGGGTGTTCTCACCTTTGTGAGATACTGTAATATATATATATATATATATATATATATATATATATATATATATATTGGTTTTTACTGCTCTTTTTCTTTCTGTTGGTCACTTGATCTATGAATAGAATCAAAATGTAGTGGCTGCCCATAACAATCAGTCATCCTTTTCCCCATCAATTTTCTCTTTTTTTGGTGCCATTGGCATAACTCTGAATCACAAAACAAACAAAACTGTTTGTTTAGTTTGTTTCATAATTCAGAGTTAGGGATATCAGAAGAACTGCTAATCACCCACTATCTCCCTCCTCTGAGAGAGTGAACCTCAGAGGAGGGAGACAGCTGCCATTTTGTGAGGGCTCAGGAGGACCTAGACTGCAAATCTGTGATTTATTTATAACACCCTTCAGAGAAATATTCACACTAAGTTTTTATTTGTGGTGTTGAGCACTCTACACAACTCTATTTAGCACCTAAGAAAGAATTGCCATTGGCATTACTACTCCTGAATTTTGAAAAAGTAGCTTGCTCATTTCTCTCTGCACCCCGTTGCTTCTTGTGTGCTTTCTGGACCCTGTAACCCTCTTATATGTCACTCCTTATCCCTAACTCATGTCTCTTCTTAACTTATAACCTCTTTCCTTATTACCCCTCTTGCCCTTGTGTGTCTTTTCTTAACACCTATTGTGTCTATCCTTACCCACACTGCTCAGCCTGACAGTTTGACCCACTCAGACATATACACATGATTGGAGTAACATTTTAGGATTTATTCACTAAACAGTGATATCATTGCAAACTAAATTGCAAAATTAAGGATAAAATAGCAGTCATAAAATTGGAAATAGGCCGTGCTACAATAACAGAAAATAATGTGTAGTGGTAATATACTCACATAAAATGAAAAAGGCAAGACAATGTATAGGTAATAGTCCTAATACTTAGTAGACTTCTATAGGGTCCAGTTGACCTGTAGAGACTTGGATATGTAATAAGTCCAATAGGGTACTGGATCTTCAAGTGCTGGAGTTGTCTTGACTCAGTTTTGGGTATGTGGATATAAAAAGACGAAAAGTACTCCAATAGTGCAGACTGCGAGCTGACAGGTAAAAAATCATATAAAAAGAATACACAAAAGGGACATAATCCACTCACCTATTCGGGAGCATGGACTAGCTCAAGTATTTTTGGCATTCAGTGGCGTCGATCCCCCACTAGTAGGATATAGGTGTTGATGATCTGAAGAGCTCCTCAGTATGTAGAGAGATAAAAGCCAAATATAGTTCTCACTGTATATATTGTAAAACAGATCAATAGTGAAGAAATAAAATACTCACATTCGCATGAGCAGGATATACTGCTCAATAATATAGCATAGGTGGTACTATCCCCACCTAGGATTCTTGGGCAGGTGTACGTTCCAATGTTGTAAGTGACCAGTTGTAAATAAAATGAATAAAATAATAAAAGGTATATGGCAAATATGTGGTTTAAAAAAAGCCAATATTCCTTTATTAATAATTTTAAAAATAGAGTATAAGAACAGCCAAACGCGTTTCGCCACACAGGGCTTTATCAACTGGCAATAGAAAAAAACAACCTGGTATATAGATGCTTATATAGGCTTAATAAAAATATGCTAATTCAAATGTATGCTGAGCCAGGGGGTCGGCATGAATAGGCACTCCTCCCTCTGACGTCAGTAAGCAGGGCGGCATAATAGTCCGTGTCTGTACGGCGGCCTGATTAAATTTGTTAGCGGCATAGTGCAGAAAAACAATAAGTAGGGCTTATACTATAAGCGGCAATGTACTTAGGGAAGTGGAGTCCGCGGGTGGAACGCTCCCAGAAGTGGATGCGTTCCACTCGATAGCCACCTCCCCAAACATTCCAGTACAACCTTAGTAAACAGTTAAAGTGCAAATATACCCACATGGCAATTTAACTCAATCCTAAATAGGGACATGATTTTTGCAAAATAAATCAATAAATACTTTAAAAATTTAAAAAGGAAGCTAAAAAACTTTAAATGAATATAAGATACTTATTTAAAAAATACTATCATAAACACATATCAATCAGAGTACTTAATAAAGAAAGAGGATACATAAAAATACAGTAAGAGAAAAAGTTGTATTTGATATAAAACCAGTGTAAAAAGAAACTTATACTTAATTTTATAATAGGGAAATAAAATAAAATGAAAATATGACCCAAATGGGATACATTGTAATTCAAGGGAAAGTATACTACCTTTTAGAGCCGAATAGGAAATTCACCTTTTGATTATTAGACCATGTTATGCATCGTGGTAAAAACAAAAGAATATGTGAGATGACAGGAGACATGACAAAAAAAATAAATTATAAAAAGTTAAAAAGATCAAATTCAGCATTGAGTCCTTCTGGAGAGAGGTTTTAAGTTGGAAGACCCAGTACATTTCCCTTTTCCCTAAAATTTTTGTCATATCTCCGCCTCTCCAGGGAACAGTAACTTATTCTATCCCAGTAACCTTCAAAAGTCTTGGGTCTTTGTTGTGTGCTAAAAAGTGTTTTGAAACTGAATGATTGTCATACCCTCTTCTAATATTTCGACAATGTTCCGCCAGTCTGATTTTTAGGCATCTTTTAGTCATGCCTATGTATTGGAGTCCGCATGGACACTCTAACAGATATATAACATTTTTGGTATTACAGCCAATAAAATCTTTAATTGGGTACGAAGCTTTTGTAATTGTGGAGGAAAAATTCGTGGTTTTAGAGTTGGTAGTTGGGTTTGTGGTTCTACACACAATGCATTTATTACACTTAAAAAAGCCTTTTGGCCTAGACAAAAAGTTACCTCTCTGTTGTACATTGTTTTATGTATAGTTTCTCGTAAGAATTGTTTTAAAATTAGGGGCCCCTCTAAATATTACATTAGGTCTGTCTGGGATGTGGTCTCTCAAAAGGTCATCTTGTTTGAGATTATGCCAGTGTTTATTTATAATCCTTTTTAGAGTTTTATTTTTGTTATTAAAGTCTAAAATAATAGGTAATTGGGGAGGGTCTTCTTTTTTAACTTTATATTTCAAAAGCTCCTTTCTCTCCTTCTCTTTAACCGCCTCTAGGGCTGCATCTAATTTATCTAATTTGTAATTTTTATCTAAAAACATATTTTTTATTATAACATTATTTGTTAAAATAGCAGTCATGTCTACGGATAACTTAGAGCATGTATATAATGTCAATACATGTACTTACGTATCTATAACATTCCTTTTTGATTTAAAATGCTATAGTAATTGTGTTGCCGAAACTCTAAGTTATTGATGGAATTACTTGCATTATTTAATTAACAAAACTGCTCTTTCTGCCATGTGCAAATAAAAAGTCATTATTTGTAATTAGGCAACCATCCAACACCCTTTCTGTTTAAAATTAATTTAATTTCCTGACACAAGGAAAATGTAACACTTTAATATCTAAATTTTTATTCCTTTAATAAATCATTCTGAATCAAGTTTAGTAATAATACAAAAACTTGCATGCAATGTTTTTTTCAAAAGCAGTTCCAATTCTCCATGTTAATAAAAAGTTTATCTCCTGCATCATGAAGCATATATTATGAGTTTATAGAGCCTTTAATGGGGAAAATCTCATATCAGTGTACTGCTAAATAGATAACAATATTTAAAAAAAATATGATTTCTTCACCTTATTCTGTTCCCTAATTGAAATTTGTCTGAGCACAAAATTAGCTTGTCCCGGAAATTTTCTATCCAGGTAAGAAAATGATTTGGCAGAACCAAATTTTTTATGTATATAGTATTAATCAATATTCTAGTTCTCTGAAGCTAATACAAGACTTTATACTTACAGCAATAGAGTTGGGCCAGGATTGGTCCATTTGGCTCTCCGGCTCTCCTAATGGCTCTAAGTGCAGTGACCAGTTGTAGTCCGCAACCCGACTTACAACGGGGTCCATACTGCGAGAGACTACAGACATTTTCATACACTACACCGCTGGTTAGTATGCATTATTGACATAGTAGTGTCGGGAGTGGCGATTGGTTCATCTCTGAGCATCTAGGACAAGCATACAGCCATACGTCTTGAATCCCGTTAGTAAGATAAAAATCTTCTTCTTCGTAATTAAAAAATTCTTTGGGATATTGGTCTGTTAGGAATTCACTGTATATATACTGTCCACGAGATCTATCACATATTCTGACAAGAATACCTGTCATTATGTTAGTGATAGTCCCCTTTTTTGTATATATGTGTATAGTCTTCTTTAGCTTTTTAATAGAAATTTTTCAAAGTCAACAGTATATTTCTCCCATCTAGCAAATCTCAATAAATGTTGTTTGTATGGAACATTACAAATATACGTGTCTATAATAGGCTGCAGTTGAAATTGAGGTAACATGTCCTCCTTGGTTCAATATACTGCACATTATTGGATTAGAGATATTCTTTATCATGGGCAGATATCCCTTTAAATGCAATGAGAATAACACATGGTTTAAACACACTAGGGATGGTGGAGATTCTCCCAAATAACTATGTTACAGCTATATCCCTCCCTGAATATATTATTGGTAAATAGACAACTCGTGATACACCATAGCTTATTGTTTTTATATAAAATTTCTTTCTATTGGTTTCTGTGTTAAAATATGATGCTTGATATCTTGCATAACAAAGTTGGGTGATTTGCAGCAGTGTGATTGTATCAATAAAGTTTTTCTTGCATACATCCATGTTGACATGGCAATGACTGATAGGCGCGGCACGCATGTGTGTAGATGACATGCCGCGCCAAACAGGAAATAAAATTAGACTACATTCTCTTCCCAACAGGGCCATTGAAAGGACTGTTGGGTCCCGAGCGCGCAGTCTGAGCACCCCACCGACCTGGCAAGAGACCCCCCATTCTTGGACAGCACATAAAAGCCTAAGCATAAGAAAAAGAGGAGTCCTTTCCCTGACAGGAGCTTGGATAAGCCACAGGTCCAGGATATTTCAGACTCCACATCAGCCAGCATATTGGTGAGACCTACCCATGCACTGTTTAGATGGGACATTCAGTACTACTTTTTGGTGTGTACACACTGGGACTGTAAATATTTTTTTTCCGTTTTTTCTAATTTTTTACTATTTTTTCAGTTTTTTCCTTTTTTGATTTTTTTCTTTTTTTGTTATATTTTTTTCTTTCATATATTTTTCCATTCTGGATAAATGCATAGTTGGTCTCCCAGCCAGGAGGAAATCTAACCCTGATTCAATTGAGGGCTCTTAGCCATACAGTGCGATTAGGCACAAAATTTATTGACATTGTCGGACTTTATTGGGGTTTGTTTAGTTATATTTGGTGTGTCAAGGATAATTACAGTGCTTATGGTGGGATGTGATGCATATAACTGATTGCAGTGATCACGCTGGTATGAAGGATTATTATTCTTTTTTTGGCATAACGATTAAATAAAATTTCTGAACAAGTACTTATGTAATGTGGAAATATGTGTCTATATAGAATAGTCTGGAATGTGGTATCAAATGTTTAAATGTATATATTTGTGGGGGTATTTAGAGTGGGCTACCTAGATACCTAGCACCTATTGGAATAGAAGAGTGCCAGTACACATCTCTGATTTTTGATCAAATTTTCTTACAAGTCTACTAGCAGCCCATGCCAACTTTGAACTAAGTCTAGTAAATTACAAGTTGGTTTAGAAGATGTGTCTTCTTTTTGCCTTTTGCTGGAACTGGTGATTTGTGTTTATCAGTGTTTGCAGAAGAATAACCTCCAACTGCCTGCTGGACTTGGCTGCAGATGTGCTCAGCAGGATTGCTGTTAATTTAAGTATTAGAAAGCTGCAAGTTAAGCCTTCCAGGCAGTCTTTAGTGTTTAATATATGCTATATGAGCACACCTCATGTAGTAGGTAGATTGCTAGTTTATCTGCCTTTAAATGCGAACAGCTTCTTTCTTTTGACATATATATCTTCTTCTCTCCTGAAATGTTTATATGAAAAGAACTAAAACTCTTTAGTGGTTCTATCATTTTTGAGTTGGCCTGTCAGTCAAATTAGTGAATGAAGAAGGGGGAGGAGCGTTGACGTAGGACGTGAACGCTGCACGGGAGCGCACGTCCTTGCACGCGGAGATGCTGGCGCCCTAGGGAAATGAGCCGAAGGACGACCAGTTAGTTGAGAGCGAGAGAGAGAGCTGAAGCCTATGCCTGAAACTGCTGTTTAGCTGCCCTAGAGAGTGACCACTCTACACACCCACAGCTGCAGAGAAATACAGGTGTGCCGGAGGAGCCTAGCCTGGAGGTGAGCAAGGGGCGCAGTGGTGGATACTGAGTGCGGCCAGTGTGAGGAGGTGCTGGTGAGCTGGGTTCCTCTGATTGCACCTTGCGAAGAAATTTGAGTGCTGTCTGGCGGGGAATGGAGTAGAGGGCACGGGAGTACCGCGATTTCGAGTGAATACTCGAGGGAATACCCCATAATAAGTATTATTAAGGCGCCAAGACCCACAATATATGCAGAGTGGGTACTACTCTGGAGGCAGTTGATTTTGTGGCACAAATATTGGTAAGAGAGGAAGAACCAAAAAGGATTGAGAAAACGAGAAGGAAAAAGGGGAGAAAAAGAGAAAAATTAAAGAGGCATTAATAAAATTAAATAAGAAAAGTAATATCTGCCTAATTGCCCAAATTGACATAATTAAGTACTTGTTTGCAAGTGGATTTCAGCAACTTCCGGTTGGGGGTGCAAATGGCAGGCTACAGGCTACAATAATATGAAGGATTAAAAAAGAAAGGCATCTGAAAAATATAATTTTCAAGTACAACACATATGATATAATGGCTTCAGCATAAAAGGGCTTATGAAAGCGTATGTTATAATAACGGCGCAAGGTATAAAGGACCAAGCGAACTGGACTAAAGGATACAATAAGCTGCTTAACGTTGTAAACGACCAAGTGAACTTGGACTAAAGGAGCAAGAGAAACTTTTTTTTTGTTTTGTTTTCTGTTTCAAGATGGCTACAAGGAAAGGTCAAGATAACAAACAGCTTACGAAGAGGGACAGAGAAAAGAAACAAGAAACTAAGACAGACAGGAGGCTTTCCTTTCCCGCTCCGCTGCAAACTCAGAAACAGGAAATAGACCATCAGAACGTTTCAGATTCCTCATCTCAATCATTTAAAGAGACAGATAATCTGTCTCCAAAGAGTATGCCCACAAAATTGAGTTCAAAAGAATATAGCTATGATGAATTACATATGTACCTTGAGACCTGTTTTGAACGACAACTAGATAAGATTAAAAATGAGATCCATGAATGCCTTATGGAATTTAAAATGGAGCTATCACAGATGGAAAAAAAATTAGAATCGCTGGAATACCAGCAAGTTTCATCAGAAAACACCATGAGGAATGCAAATCAAAAAATAGCAGAATTGGAATTTAAAATTGCAGATCTGGAAGATCGTTCTCAACGCAACAATCTTAGAATCAGGGGAATCCCAGAATCTATTAATAGTGATAAATTGCAAGATTACATAATGGAGATTTTTTTCACAATTAGGCATCCAAATGACAAATTCATTAAACTCTTTTGAAAGATGCCACAGAGTTATGAAACCAGATTTTGTGGCCCTAAGTGAGCCTAGAGATGTGATGATCTGCTGTTCGTCATATAAAATGAAAGAACAAGTCTTAAAAGCATCAAGACTTATTAGATTGAATGATTCACATAGCAACATTATGAATTTTCCGGATATTTCATACTATACCAGGGCCAAAAGAAAACCGTTTGCAATTTACTCAAAGATTCTACGACAGAAGAATATTCGATATTCATGGCGTTATCCTTGTAAAATTATTGTTTCTCATGACGCAAGGACATACTCTTTTTCGGATGTTACAGCAATCTTGAAATGGTTTAGATAGCAGAATTTTGAATTGAATAATTCAGCTGATGGAGACACAGGACGGTTTCCTCCGGCCCAAGTGGAAGCCAAAGAAGGAATAATAATATAAGGAAAACGACGAGAGGGAGTATTGATAAAAAAGGACACTATTCATAGAAATACTAATGTTTTGATGAAGGACTGATTGAGGTCACATGCAGGGATTCTTCCCAACTCTGATCACTTGATACACTGAATAGGCACTGGGAATTAGGGTCAAAAATGTATATAGAGGGATTAACTGTAACACAGATATAAGGAAATTGATCTTACACAAATAATTTGAAACTAGGACCAGGTAATCACTTAAATTGGGATATTTAATGTTTAGAAAGGCGGACCACTCAGGAAATATTGTTATTTAAAGGGGAGATTGATGTTTTCTGTGTTCACAGTATTGAGAGGCTGTAAGTCAATAATTGAAGAAATGACAATATATTATATTTTGTATATAATGCAATATTTTTACCGAAGGAATGAGTAAAACACAATCACTAGGACTACAAGGTACTGTTACTGAATTACTGACAGTTTAGGAAGAGGTTGAGAAGGGTCTCTGATGTTATAATTGACCTTAAATTGATAGTCCGTATATAAATATTGGATTCAAGATGAGTGATTTGATAGCTAAGTTAAACATTGAGACTTTTAGCATCGACAACTCCAACTATAGCTATAGTATGATAATCTTTAGGTTTAATTTTTGTAACGGGTGTTAGATGATAAAGTACAGATAGGAGAATTTAAGTCTATAAATGCTATATAGGAAATTGATTGTGAATGAGTAGGCGTAACCAAGGGTAGGACAATATAGATAGGTATAGTATGGTATTTACGGAGTGGAAAGTTTAAACACTAGGGATTATTTGAAATATATAATGATTTATTAATGGTTTTCTGCTTAGAGTACTAAGGATTTACTAAATATTAAGTGGCGATGGAAATAGGTTAGAAATAATACTAAAAGCAATGGTTCATGTATAAATCAAGAGTAATATAATTAGTTACTAGAAATAAAAGAACACAGTATGAGAGGCATGATGCCAGAGAGGTTTGGGTGGAGGAGAGGAGGAGGAGGGGATGGAGAAGGAAGAGGAGGAGAGGGAAATTAGTATAAGATAGATTATAAAAAATAGATAGATATAGTGATGGTAGACTGTATTATTATTATAAATTTATTTTATTTTTATTTATTTTTATTTTTTTTTCTCTTGATGCTTTGTGGCATCTAGGAATGTGCACTCGACTAACCGGGGGGCAAAGGAAAATAACTGGCTTAAAATATTTTCTAAGTGGGGTAGTTCAGCATCAAAATAATGATCCTGAATAGGATCTATTTGGAGGTTCTGTGAAAGAGGGTATACCACAGGTCCATCCACACTTCCTTTAAGAGATGTATATTTTACATGTGTTGTTGGTCTTTGTTAATGTTTTATGGTTTTTTGTATGTTACAAGTAGACGAAGTCTGATATGAAATATAAAATTCAATTATATTAGCTAGATGTTAAAAAAGATAAATATATCCACCCTGTTGGGGACTTAGGCCTCAGTGGGCAGTATAAAAGAAACAAAGATAACAGAAAGCGGAAGGAGAAAGTTAAAGATAAAGGAGAAAAGAGAAAAGAGGGAAAGAAAAAGGGAAAAAAAAGAGAAAAAAGTAGGATAAGAACCATATGATTAATGTTGTCTCAATTAATGCGCAAGGCCTTAACTCTCCACAGAAAAGGAGATTGTTATGTGAACATGCTAAAAGGGAAAATGCGCAAGTTGTAGGTATACAAGAGACCCATTGGCGCAGAGTCTATGAGGGAAAATTCAGTTTTAAAGACTTTCCTAGCTCAGTCTGCTCCTCTTTTAAAAACAAAAAAAAGAGGGGAGTAGCTATTTTTTTTTCATAGACAATAAATGTCTCTATAAAACATACGAAAACTGATACGATGGGCAGATGGATTATTCTTAAATGTACAATAGAAGATCAACTTTATACAATTGCTAATATCTACGCCCCGAATACTTCTCAGATTCAGTTTCTATATAATTTTTTTGCGCAATTAGATACAATCAAGCAAGGTCGCACCATAGTTATGGCGATTTTAATTTGGTAACGGACCCTAATTTAGATAGAAGGTCTGAAAAGACTAAAACTCCCTCGAGGAACGTTATTAATCAGGCAAAAAAAATTCGCAATATAATCCAAAATGAAGCCCTCTTTGACTGCTGGAGGATTTTTCATCCCACAGAGAAAGATTTCACATGTTTTAGTAAGACTCACTGTTCGTATTCAAGAATAGATTTTATTTTTGGAGACCGAAATTTGTTAGAAAATGTGAAATCCACGAATATAATTACGGTTACCTGGTCTGATCATAATATGGTGAAAATACAACTAAAGAATAATTTCATAAAGCAGAGACCAGATTGGAAATTAAATGATAAGTTATTAATTTCTAAAACTAATAGGGAACAGATTGCAAAGGTGATAGATATGTACTGGCTGGATAATGATAATAATGAAGTGTCCTCTGTTATAAAATGGTGTGCATTTAAAAGTGTTATAAGGGGACACTTAATCAGCTTAGAAGCCCAGGCTAAGAAAAACCGTCAGGAATCCCTGTCAGGTCTATATATTGAATTAAGCGAATGTTATAAAAAAAATATTGCTGCACCTGTAAGAACTATATCAAATCAAATTAGGACTACCGTATATACTCGAGTATAAGCCGACCCGAATATAAGCCGAGGCCCCTAATTTTACCCCCAAAAACTGGGAAAACTTATTGACTCGAGTATAAGATTAGGGTGGGAAATGCAGCAGCTACTGGTAAATTTCTAAATAAAATTAGATCCTAAAAAAATTATATTAATTGAATATTTATTTACAGTGTGTGTATATAATGAATGCAGTGTGTGTGTATATGAGTGCAGTGTGTGTGTATGAGTGCAGTGTGTGTGTATGAATGCAGTGTGTGTATGAATGCAGTGTGTGTGTATGAGTGCAGTGTGTGTGAGTGCAGTGTGTGTGTATGAATGCAGTGTGTATGAATCCAGTGCGTGTGTATGAGTGCAGTGTGTGTGTGTGAATGCAGTGTGTGTGTGTATGAGTGCAGTGTGTGTGTGTGTGTGTGATGCAGAGTGTGATGCAGAGTGTGATGCAGAGCCTTGGTGGGGGGTGGGCATTTTTAATCTTTTTTTTATTATTATTATTTTAATTTTTTTTATATTATTATTTATTATTATTATTTTTATTATTATTTTTATTTTTTTTTGCCCCCCCTCCCTGCTTGATATATGGCAGGGAGGGGGGCTCTCCTTCCCTGGTGGTCCAGTGGCATTGGCAGTTAAGTGGGGGGGGGGGGGCTGGCAGAGAGCACTTACCTCTCCTGCAGCTCCTGTCAGCTCCCTCCTCCTCCGCGCCGGTCCGTGCAGCTCTTCTGTCAGCTCACACTGTAAGTCTCGCGAGAGCCGCACTATGACCCCGCGGCTCTCGCGAGACTTACACTGGGAGCTGACAGAGGTGCTGAACGGACCGGCGCGGAGGAGGAGGGAGCTGACAGGAGCTGCAGGAGAGGTAAGTAACTGCACACAGCCCCCAGTCGGTATTATGGCAATGTAAATTGCCATAATACAGACAGTGACTTGAGTATAAGCCGAGTTGGGGTTTTTCAGCACAAAAAATGTGCTGAAAAACTCGGCTTATACTCGAGTATATACGGTATATAAAATAAAATAAATGAAATGTTGATATCTAAAATAAACAGAAATCTACATCTTATGAAAATAAATTATTATTATAGGGGGAACAAGGCAGATAAACTCCTTACTAATAAAATTAAAAATCAACAAAAAAATAAATTAATTACAAAAATAAAACAGGGAAATGAAACAATATTAGACCCTAAAAAAATTGGAGAGGTATTTAGAGATTATTATTATAAGTTATATAATCTGCCGGCTATATCATCTCAAGAGGATATAAATAACTTTTTTTTGAATATCCATCTCCCTAGGCTAGATGATTCTCAATTAGAGCAATTGAATACAGAGATTTCACTCCAAGAAGTTATTGACTCTATTGATGCTATGAAAAAAAATAAAGCGCCGGGCCCAGGTGGGTTCACAGACTCCTTTTTTAAAATGTATAAGGACAGGCTGGCTCAGAGAATGGTAGATTGCTACAATTTAGCAATGAATACAGGCAAACTACCTAAAGAAATGTTGGTAGCAAATATTCTCCCTATTTTAAAAAACAATAAAAATCCAGAAGAAATAACTAACTATCGTCCAGTAGCCCTATTAAATAATGACTATAAAATGTATGCCTCAATTATTGCTAAAATAATTAAGAATATAATCTCCTCTTTGATTGCAGAAGATCAGGTGGGTTTTATACCAGGTAGGATGTCTTCTAATCATATTAGGAAGATACTAAATATATTCACAAAGATTCATGTAAATAAAACCCCATTTTTAACGATGGCCTTAGATGGAGAAAGGGCATTTGATAGGGTTGGATGGAATTTTAAGCAGTCAACTTTAAAAGCTTTTGGGTTTTCAGGTCGGATTCTTCCGGCAATTTTGGCCTGTTACTCCTCACCATCGAGTAGGATTGTTGGGGGGGGGGACTAAGTCTGAATAGTTTATGGTATCGAATGGCCCTTTATCCCCACTACTTTATATTTTAACAGCTGAACCCCTGGCATATGAAACACGAAAAAATCCTGAAATAACAGGGTTTAAAAAGAGAGATATAGACTTTAAGATAAGCCAATATGCTGACGACACACTGCTAACGTTAACCAATCCAATCAAGTCAGTTCCAGTTGCTATGCAAGTAATTGAAAGCTACAGCTGTTTGTCAAATTACAAACTTAATGTTCAAAAAACGATGGTATTACCCTTCTATATGCAAGAGGAAGATTACCAATATTTAAATGAACACTATGCCTTTAAATGGGAAAAAAAGGGATTTGTGTACCTTAATAGGGATTAATATAGTGAAAGATCCAGAGAACATAATGAAGGCTAATGTAATCCCTCTGATTAGAGAATGTACTCATTCTCTAAAACAGTGGAATTCTGCAGGAGCAATCGTATAAGACCCTTTTTCGATGGTACACCACCCCGGCGACACTTTTCCGCATGGGTAAAGTTCCGACGGACGTATGCTGGAGAGGCTGCGGCCAGAAGGGTACGTATAGTCACATGTGGTGGGAATGCCCGATAGTGCAGACATACTGGAAGAAGATAGCGACATTGCTAGGAGACGTATTTGACAGGGTAGTAGAGCTAGACCCGTGGGTGTTCCTGTTATCAAGATCCCTGGAAAATTGGTCACGAACAGAACAAACCCTCGTCCACAAAATAACCCTTGCTGCAAGACGAGCCTTAGCGCAAACGTGGCTACAGAGTGACATGGCATTCACGAAACATAAAATAAAGGACACTTTTTTCATGGATAAACTGATGGCTCAGGTTAGGGGGACTATCAGGACATTTGAAAAGATTTGGGATCCGTGGGTTAATAGCAGAGTTAACGACTGAGACGCGACCTGATTCGATCGTTCCTGACCTAGACCTCACCACACTGACGAGGCCGGGGGGATTGGACTCCCACCACCCCCCACGCGTCTCCCGTGCCACGGTGGGATTGCTAACAGTGGCGCCTAGGACGGGTGGATAGTGGAGGGGGGCTCCTTCCCTCCCCCCAGTATCGCTAAAGGCATAGAGGTGCTGCTCGGATCGACCTTCCTCCCATAGTCCGCCCCATTCCCATTCGCCTTCCCTCCCCCTCCCCTTCTTCTTTCCTCCCCTCTCTCTCTCTTCATATCTCCTTTTCCTCGAATCTTCGAGGTAACTTACCCTCTTTCTTTCTCTTGAATTTCCTATATTTTGAACTATCTTACGTAGCCGGTATAAGGGATTGCTGGCAACCGCCGGGGTTATGAGGGGCTTGCCGTACAGCTAGAGAAGCAAATGCGATTATTCATAACCCCCCTAGTGGTTCGGAGGTGTGAATAAGTCATGATAGTTCTTTGTTTGATTTTATTTTGTTGTTTCAAGATTTAAAAAAACTAAACTAAAAACACTTTGTGAGATGTACAGCGATACTCAAAAACGCTTCAGCATGACTGGAAATTACGGGCACCATCATGTTGTACGAGCAGGGACATTGGACTGTGACACACTCGCACAGTGCGTCTTCACGGAAGCGGTTTTCACGGAATACCATTACATAGATGCATATCAACATGACGAATTCCTGTACTGTTTTGTTGTTTTTTTATGTATGATATGTATCTGCTGTCTCGCAAAGCAAAAAATAAAGAATATATAAAAAAAAAAAAACCAGTGGAATTCTATGCAGTTATCTTGGTGGGGTAGGGTCAATTTTATTAGGGCATATGTTTTTCCTAAGTTTATTTATTTATTGAGGATGATTCCGTTACATATGCATCCCCAACGGCTCAAACTCATAAATAAGATATTTAGAGATTATATTAGGCTTGATAAGAAACCCAGAATAGGGCAGGATCTCTTATATTTGCAGCATAAACAAGGAGGTATTGGTTTCCCAAATATCTTCTTATATCATCAAGCGGCTCAGTTGGTGCATACCCTTCCCTTAATTAAACAAGATAGAATCTCACAAAACTGGTTTAAAATAGAAGGGGAAGATATTACTGACCCATGTAATAATGTTGGACTAATGTGGCCTATAAGAAATAATAGTGGAAATAAAAATACAAGGTGTTTAACTGATAATTTGATAACTAGACCTCTTGTAAAGTTTTGGACTTACTTTAAAAACCAACTAGAATTAAGAAATAAAATATTACCCGCTTTGTCCTTTAAAATTCTGGAGACGTGGTTGGAAAATTTAGATACGACAGAATGGATTGGTCATGGGATTAAAAAATTAGCAGATATATTAGAGGATAGGCGGATTATCCCCTTTGCCGAGATACGGAGAGTCTTTGGTATTTCATATTTACAGACTTTTAACTTTATTAGGATTAAAAGTTTTCTGCAGAGTTCCCTAGGAAGTATAACAAAGTCATCCTCAATATCTAAATTAAATGAACTAATAGACTCACAAAGATACACAAATATTAACCAGATGTGTTGAGATTATGAAAAGTATAAAAGGACTTGTTCAGCCCCTAGCTAAAATCAAATGGGAAAGAGATTTATCAATAAAAATCAATATAAAGGATTAGAACAGGGCTCTCCAAACAGTGTACTCTACGATACATTGCTGAAATATTAGGGAAGCTCATTTTAAGCTTCTAAATAGATGGTACATGACTCCAAACAAAATACAGAAATTTTTGAAGGAAGAGATCTCTAGTTGTTGGAGACGTGGGAATGAGGGGGCGAATGAATTACACATATGGTGGGATTGTGCTCCAATTAGGGAAGCGTGGGATCAATTTTTGGGTCATATAAATAACCTTTTGGATATCACGCATATCTGGACCCCAGATATTTTGCTCTTTCATTTAAATCTTCCGCAATTAACTAAAGATAAGAAATGTTTGCTGATTCACGCCTTGATGGCTTTTAAGATGTCCATAGCAAAAAACTGGAAAAAGACATCAATCGATTCATGGCCGCATATTAAGGCAATCATTATAACCCAATGTAAAATGGAAAGGGGTATAGCCTCCAATTTAAGTATTAATATTCGCCAATATGAGATCTGGGATAAATGGATAAAGGTCCTTGAAAACCCAACAGTGGAAAGAATAATGTGACATTAAATAGGAATTTCCAGAAAAGGGGAATCTAATATGAACTAAGAGCGGTATAAATTATAATATGAATGATAAAGAAAGAAATGTCAACTTTATTGTATGTTTGTCTGTTTATTTGTTTATTTGTATGAGAGTAGTGATGGAAGCGAGGGACATTTAGCTTCCGGTACTTTCACCCCTACTGATGATTGAATGCTTGAAGTATATTTCTTGGAGAGCAGTAATATTGTTCAATATTGGTGCTGATATACATGTTGTGCAATATAATATATATGCTTCTTTGTAATTATGTATGTATACAATATATTGTTTTTTGTACGTTTTTTATGTATGTACAATATATTATGAAAAACACTAATAAATAAATTATTAAAAAAAAAAAATAGTGAATGAAGAGGTTTATATATTATTTGTCAGGTGTCGTGTCCTAAACAATACATTCACCTATGGTACCAAATAACACATCCAATAATTAAGTGGAAGAACAGCAATGCAATTTAACAATCAAGACCCTGAGCTTTTGCGAACTCATGAGCAGCTAAGATTCCAATGTTCTTACCACTTCCAAAGTTCATTAATGTTCTAACAGTGTAGCAATATTATTATGATCAAACCTAAAATGTTGTCCAATATTGCCATCTATAGTACATGTTTATTGTAAAGCAATCAGAAAAAAAGAATAACCACAAGTAATTATGTAGGCGCAGTAAAAAGTTACTCATTTTGTGATAACTTTGTATATGGTGACTGGTATTGTCCACATGCCTTAAGCTACCTAATGCGAAATGGGAAGAGAGTCTTCACTAATGCTTTGTGTTTTAGGGTTATTGTACTTTTGCTGCACAACATGACTCAAGTGGAGTAGCATAAATGGGTTTGCCTTTTTATGATGCCAACTCACTGCCCATCAGATGGCTCAATGATTGATTAAAGAACATTGTTGTCAATTGTGCAAATCACCAATTACTATATATATATATATTTATTTTTTTTGTCAATGGTCTATTCTGTTGTTATGAAGAAAAATATCTATTCAGTCTTAGTGTCACTGGAAAATCTTGACAGTTTATTGTATCAATAGTATACATGCGTTATTGTAAGTTCATCACACTTTTAAGCCTTATGTTGCATACTTTAACATTGCTATTATTCGTGGAGAATAAAAATAATTAATTATTGGATTTCACTTCTACACATTCCGTGAAAAATGTATTATAAAAAGAGCAACAAAGTGTATTGCTATATATTCTCATTATAGTTTGTACAAAGATATAAAACAGGCAAATGCACCGTGAAGCAAATGACTCATAGTACATTCTATCATATATGCAAATCCCAACATCAAGATGTACTTTTTATGCTAATAAAACTAAACAAAATACATGATAGCTCCTTGTATTATACTCTATTGTCTAATGGAGTATGTAAAGGAACATAATTGTTCAACATAATAGCAAAACTAGTGTATTGAGGGAATAATAACAGAAAAAGGGGTTTTATTGTTAGTGCATTTTTCTTCTTCTGTGCAGCTGTTCTAAATATGTGATGATATATATTTTATTCATAGTGGAAATCTTATCAAGGCAGGTAAACACCCAACAAATGTACTTGCAAAACTAACAACAATAAACATAATTTAGACTTGCAAAAAATGTAGAGATTGTGTGTGTCAGGCTCACAGCGTATACTGTGCCCACTTGCCCAGTGCCACCACTTATATCTGGTGTCACAATAGCTTGCATTTATAAAAAAACAAAACTTTTTGGACTGTAATATAATAGCAGTCAGTTGCCTTCACGAGTGTGCGTTTCAGGGCCTGCCAGGGCACAGTGTCACACCAGTGCAACTCATATCTCGTGTAACAGTAGTGTACATTTAAAAAAAAAAATAAGATTTTGACTGTAATAGATTGAATAGCAGTTAGTTGTCTGCGAGCGTGTGTGTCAGGCTCACAGCGTATACTGTGCCCACTTTCCCAGTGCCACCACTCATATCTGGTGTCACAATAGCTTGCATTTAAAAAAAACTAAACTTTTTTGACTGTAATATAATAGCAGTCAGTTTCCTTCACGCGTGTGCGTTTCAGGGCCTGCCCAGTGCCACCACTCACTCACTGGTGTCACAATAGCTTGCATTTAAAAAAAAAAAAAAACCTTTTTGACTGTAATATAATAACAGTCAGTTTCCTTCACAAGTGTGCGTTTCAGGGCCTGCCAGGGCACAGTGTCACACCAGTGCAACTCATATCTGGTGTAACAGTAGTGTACATTTAAAAAAAAAACAAAAAAACTGTATTTATATATACACGTATATCCGTATATTTTGCATCACAGTGATTGGAGACTTAGACTATCATTTTTCAGTTCATTGTTGTGGCATGTTGTGACTTCCGTTGGAATTCCTACCCCATTGGGTAGGAAAGTTGGAACTTCACTGTTACCTGCATTTATTGATTTTATTTTACCTCTTCATCTCTGGTTGTTTTCCATTTTACTTGGGAATATGTGACTTTTATTTCAAAGTATTTACTTTCATAAACTTTCTTATAATAAAGTTTTAAAATATCTTACACACCTATTCCTATTTTATGTTTCTATTTCTAGGAGCAATTTTAGGTTCCTGCTGTTTATATATCTTTGCCATCCATTAAGGTACGGTTTGATATGTTTTAATCAATACATTAGATCTTTGAGTGAAAGCTGTTAAAATAGTATTGAAAAAAAAAACATATCTCATTGTCTCTGTAAATCTATAATGCACAAATAGTACAATTTTGGAAGAAATTAGGGAAGGTAAAATGTTCAAACACATGAAGAGTAGTGTTGTCGCGAACCCGAAATTTGCGGTTCGCGAACGGCGAACGCGAACTTCCGCAAATGTTCGCGAACCGGCGAACCGCGCGAACCGCCATTGACTTCAATGGGCAGGCGAATTTTAAAACCAACAGGGACTCTTTCTGGCCACAAAAGTGATGGAAAAGTTGTTTCAAGGGGACTAACACCTGGACTGTGGCATGCCGGAGGGGGATCCATGGCAAAACTCCCATGGAAAATTGCACAGTTGATGCAGAGTCTGCTTTTAATCCATAAAGGGCAGAAATCACCTAACATTGACACCTGTCCTCAAAGCCCCTGATACACACTGACACAGAGCAGAATAGAGACTGTTCCCCGTCCTCAGAGACCATGATACACACTGACACAGAGCAGAATAGAGACTGTTACCCCTACATAGGGTCACTTGGCAGATATGGCGGGGTCGTGGGAGGGGGAGGATGACTTTCACCTCTTCCCCTGTTACATTCCCGTTGTGCTGTGACATCACCCTTATACGCTGTGTAAAGCATACTATTTAATTTGATCAGCATGGCCACTTGAGTTTTTATAGTTTTCACGCTGCTTGTAGTTTATATATGGTTCGCAAAAATCAAACAAACGATAAAGTAAACATGTAAGGATTCAGAATATTCTTTCAAACCCTTACACATTGTGTGTACGTATTTTTTGTCTTAAGTTTGTGGCTTTAAAGAGGTTTACATTGTTTCTATGATGTGCATAACATGTTCTTGTAAATGTTTGTTAATTTTTTCCTGGAATTGTAATTTTGGAATCTGAATAAAGATAGTCAAATCCCTGATACACACTGACACAGAGCAGAATAGGGACTGTTCCCCCTACATAGGGTCACTTGGCAGATATGGATTGACACCTATCCTAATGATCCCTGATACACACTGACACAGAGCAGAATAGAGACTGTTCCCCCTACATAGGGTCACTTGGCAGATATGGATTGACACCTGTCCTCAAAACCCCTGATACACACTGACACAGAGCAGAATAGGGACTGTTCCCCCTACATAGGGTCACTTGGCAGATATGGATTGACACTTGTCCTCAAAACCCCTGATACACACTGACACAGAGCAGAATAGGGACTGTCCCCCCTACATAGGGTCACTTGGCAGATATGGATTGACACCTGTCCTCAAAACCCCTGATACACACTGACACAGAGCAGAATAGAGACTGTTCCCTGTCCACAGAGACCATGATACACACTGACACAGAGCAGAATAGAGACTGTTAACCGTCCACAGAGACCATGATACACACTGACACAGAGCAGAATAGAGACTGTTCCCCGTCCACAGAGACCATGATACACACTGACACAGAGCAGAATAGAGACTGTTCACCGTCCACAGAGACCATGATACACACTGAAACAGAGCAGAATAGAGACTGTTCCCCGTCCACAGAGACCATGATACACACTGACACAGAGCAGAATAGGGACTGTTCCCCCTACATAGGGTCACTTGGCAGGTATGGATTGACACCTGTCCTCAAAGCCCATGATACACACTGGGGGGAGCTACTGTCCTCCCCAACCACTGCGCGGTGGGTGGGGGCCATAAATCACAATGGGGGGACCTACTGTCCTCCCCCCCTCGGCCCCCACCCCTGCGTGGTGGGTGGGGGCCATAAATCACAATGGGGGGGACTACTTTCTGCAGAGCACACACTGTAGGCCTGAGACACCCGCTTGAAGACAAGTAACTGCTATTCAATCTATAACAGTGAAAAAAAATGTTGGTTTTAAAAGCACGCTATAGAGACACCAGATATGATTGGCAATGTGCACTGGAACAGTTCTGCAGAGCACACACTGTAGGCCTGAGACACCCGCTTGAAGACAAGTAACTGCTATTCAATCTATACCAGTGAAAAACTAATTTTGGTTTTAAAAGCACGCTATAGAGACACCAGATATGATTGGCAATGTGCACTGGAACAGTTCTGCAGAGCACACACTGTAGGCCTGACACACCCGCTTGAAGACAAGTAACTGCTATTCAATCTATAACAGTGAAAAAAAAATTTGGGTTTTAAAAGCACGCTATAGAGACACCAGATATGATTGACAATGTGCACTGGAACAGTTCTGGAGAGCACACGCTGAAGGAAGGACTGACAGAGCCGCTTGAAGGACACTGACTGGCTGCTATTAGCTTACACTAGAAACCTTTTTTCTTTGTAAAAGCACGCTAAAGAGACACCAAATATGATTGGCAACTGTCAAAGCACGCTGGAAAAGGTCTACAGAGCACACGCTGAAGTAGGCCTGACACCCAGACGCTTGCAGACAACTAACTGCTCTTCTATTACAGTGAAAAAAAGTTATTTCTTTTAAATCTAAAGCTTAAGCTATTGTAAAAACAGATATGAGTGGTGGCACTGGGCAAGAGGGCACAGTATCCACTGTGAACCTCACACAGAAGCTGGCAGGCAGGCAATTGCTCTTCTATTACATTGGAAACAAAATTTTGGTTGTAAAAGCATGCTATAGAGACACCAGATATGAGTGGCAACTGTCAAAGTACGCTGGCAGGGTTGTGCAGGGCACACGCTGAAGGAAGGCCTGACAGAGCCGCTTGAAGGACACTGACTGGCTGCTATTAGCTTACACTGGAAACCTTTTTTCTTTGAAAAAGCATGCTATAGAGACACCAGATATGAGTGGCAATTGTCAAAGTACGCTGGCAGGGTTGTGCAGGGCACACGCTGAAGGAAGGCCTGACAGAGCCGCTTGAAGGACACTGATTGGCTGCTATTAGCTTACACTGGAAACCTTTTTTCTTTGTAAAAGCATGCTGAAGAGACACCAGATATGATTGGCAACTGTCAAAGCACGCTGGCACAGGTCTGCAGAGCACACGCTGAAGTAGGCCTGACACCCAGACGCTTGCAGACAACTAACTGATCTTCTATTACAGTGAAAAAAAATGATTTCTTTAAAATCTAAAGCTTAAGCTATTGTTAAAACAGATATGAGTGGTGGCACTGACTGTGCAAATGGGCAAGGCATCCAACCTGACACAGAAGCTGGCAGGCAGGCAACTGCTCTTCTATTACAGTGAAAACAAATTATTTATTTTAAATCTAAAGCTTAACCAATTGTTAAAACAGATATGAGTGGTGGCACTGGGCAAGTAGGCACAGTATCCAATGTGAACCTCACACAGAAGCTGGCAGGCAGGCACCTTCAATTACATTACACAGGAAAAAAAAAAAAAGCAGCCTGATGTTATAGCCCTAAAAAGGGCTTTTTGGGGTGCTGTCCTTACAGCAGAGATCAGATGAGTCCTTCAGGATTGTAGTGGACACTGAATACCCTAGCCTAGCTATCAATTTCCCTATCTAATCAGCAGCAGCTAAACTTTCCCTCCTCTCACTAAGCATGCAGCTTCAGAATGAATCGAAAATGGATGCTGGGAGGGAGGTTGGAGGGTGTGAAAGGGAGGGAGTGCTGCTGATTGGCTGGAATGTGTCTGCTGACTGAGAGGCACAGGGTCAAAGTTTGCCCAATGATGACGAATAGGGGGCGGATCGAACCGCCCATGTGTTCGCCCGCGGCGGCGAACGCGAACACGCTAAGTTCGCCGGGAACTGTTCGCCGGCGGACAGTTCGGTACATCACTAATGAAGAGTGTAAGAAAAACTGAGAGTGACTAATAGAACACCAAATATTTCACCTGGTTGAAATCCAATTTGAACAAATCTTTAGGTGTGAATTTCTGCCTTGAAGGGTTGAACTAGTATAAAATTGAAGACATGGAAAAGGGTGACCAAAAGCTTTTTGAATGTGTTAATTTATTATACATAAAAAGCAATAGGGTTAAATTAAATTAGTTTGATTATATCAGAAATATGTAGTGCTACAGTATACCATATCTGCTTATTTCGACCAATATAACACAAAATAACACACTGACAATCTTTCGCATTGCACTGTGCTGAAAAACAGAAAGAAAAATCAATAAGAGATTTCACATTCAATAAAGGTGTGAAGTATAAGGTGGCCACTCTGATTAAAAAGTCTTAAAGGATAATTTAACTTTCAAGTCAGGTGTCAACATCATAAAATGTCCACTGGATAGAAAGAAAATGTTGAGTTCCCTTAAAAGGTAGTAAAATATACTTAATATAGGCTACTAATATAAGTGTTTTTAAATCTTAAGCACATTTTTATATATTGGAAAAAAAATAAAACTTTAAAATACAAAACTTTTTGATAGTTAAAGGGACACTCCAGGCACCCAGACCACTCCTGCCCATTGGAGTGGTCTGGGTGCCAACTCCCACTACCCTTAACCCTGCAATTGTAATTAGTGCAGTTTTTCATAAACTGCACTAATTGCCTGACATGGTTAAGTCCTCCTCTAGTGGATGTCTATGGATGTCTATGAGTAGCTTCCGGGTTCTTAAAACACTTTTAGTGTTTTAACAGATGCTGGACGTCCTCACGCAATGCACGCAATGCATGCACCTCCAGCGTTGCCGGAATCCCCATAGGAAAGCATTGAATAATGCTTTCCTATGGGCCGGTGTAATGCGCGTGCGCGGCCGTTGCCGTGCACGCGCGGCAATTGCTGCGCATGTGCATTAGGTCTCCCCCGCCGACGTCAGAGGAAAGTTGGCTGAGCCTGACCCAGACCCCACTGGGTCAATGGATGCCAGGCAGTATCTGGGGAAGAGGTGCTGCAGTTGTTCTTCCTGATGCTCTTCTACAACACACTGAATTCGGAGATCCGAGAGTGGATTAGAGACCAGAGACCTGATTTCGTCATTTACAAACTTCAGTGCCCATGTTGACTGTCTTACATTGATAAGACTGACCTTCCTCTTTGAGAGAGAATTAGAAACCACCGATCTAACATCAGAGTTGCATATAGAGACAAAAAAGGGGAACTTCCAGTAGCCAAGCATTTCTTGGCAATGGGACACCCACTCCCCTCCCTCAAATTCACAGCCATTGACCATGTGCCTCCCTTGTTACATGGTGGTGATCAGAAAAAACTTTTGTTACAATGTGAGACATTCTAGATCAGGACTTTAGACACAGTATGGCCTAAAGGCCTCAATGAAAATGTGTCATTTTCTATGTTTCTATAGGTTGGCCTAACTATTGTCACCCTCCCTTTTTTCTTTTTTTCCTTTTTTCTTTTTTTTTATTGCACCACATGTATAGTTGCAAGAAAAAGTATGTGAACCCTTTGGAATGATATGGATCTCTGCACAAATTGGTCATAAAATGTGATTTGATCATCATCTAAGTCACAACAATAGACAATCACAGTCTGCTTAAACTAATAACACACAAATAATTAAATGTTGCCATGTTTTTATTGAACACACCATGTAACCATTCACAGTGCAGGTGGAAAAAGTATGTGAACCCTTGGAATTAATAACTGGTTGAACCTCATTTGGCAGCAATAACTTCAACCAAACGTTTCCGGTAGTTGCAGATCAGACGTGTACAACGGTCAGGAGTACCGTATATACTCGAGTATAAGCCGACCCGAATATAAGCCGAGGCCCCTAATTTTACCCCCCAAAAATGGGAAAACTTATTGACTCGAGTATAAGACTAGGGTGGGAAATGCAGCAGCTACTGGTAAATTTCTAAATAAAATGAGATCCTAAAAAAATATATTAATTGAATATTTATTTACAGTGTGTGTATAATGAATGCAGTGTGTGTGTATGAATGCAGTGTGTGTATGAGTGCAGCGTGTGTATGAGTGCAGCGTGTGTGTATGAGTGCAGCGTGTGTGTATGAATGCAGTGTGTGTATGAGTGCAGTGTGTGTGTATGAATGCAGTGTGTGTGTACGAGTGCAGTGTTTGTGTATGAATGCAGTGTGTGTATGAATGCAGTGTGTGTATGAATGCAGTGTGTGTATGAATGCAGTGTGTGTGTATGAGTGCAGTGTGTGTGTGTGAATGCAGTGTGTGTATGCATACAGTGTGTGTGTGTATGAATGCAGTGTATGTGTGTGAGTGCAGTGTGTGTGTGAGTGCAGTGTGTGTGTATGAGTGCAGTGTGTGTGTATGAGTGCAGTGTGTGTGTGTGTGTGTGAGTGCAGTGTGTGTGTATGAATGCAGTGTGTGTATGAATGCGGTGTGTTTGAATGCAGTGTGTGTATGATTGCAGTGTGTGTATGAGTGCAGTGTGTGTGTGTATGAGTGCAGTGTGTGTGTATGAGTGCAGTGTGTGTGTATGAGTGCAGTGTGTGTATATGAATGCAGTGTGAGTATGAATGCAGTGTGTGTATGAATGCAGTGTGTGTATGAGTGCAGTGTGTGTGTATGAGTGCAGTGTGTGTGTGTATGAGTGCAGTGTGTGTGTGTATGAGTGCAGTGTGTGTGTGAATACAGTGTGTATGTATGAGTGCAGTGTGTGTATGAGTGCAGTGTGTATATGAGTGCAGTGTGTGTATGAATGCAGTGTGTGTGTGTGTGAGTGCAGTGTGTATGAATGCAGTGTGTGTGTATGAGTGCAGTGTGTGTATGAATGCAGTGTGTGTGTGTGAGTGCAGTGTATGTGTATGTGTATGTGTGCAGTCTCTGTGTGTGTGTGTGTGTGTGTGTGTGTGTGTGTGTTGCAGAGCCTTGGTGGGGGGTGGGCAATTTTTTTATTATTTTTTTTTTTTTTATTATTATTTATTATAATTTTTTATTTAATTTAATTATTATAATTTTTTTATTATTATTTAATTTAATTATTATTATTTATATATTTTTTCGTCCCCCATCCCTGCTTGATATATGGCAGGGAGGGGGGCTCTCCTTCCCTGGTGGTCCAGCATTGGCAGTTCAGTGGGGGGGAGAGGGGGGCTGGCAGACAGTTTACTTACCTGTCCTGCAGCTCCTGTCAGCTCCCTTCTCCTCCACGCCGTCAGTTCAGCTCTTCTGTTAGCTCACACTCTAAGTCTCGCGAGAGACGGCGCAGAGGAGAAGGGAGCTGACAGGAGCTGCAGGAGAGGTAAGTAAACTCTCTGCCAGCCCCCACAGCCCCCAGTCTGTATTATGGCAATGCAAATTGCCATAATACAGACTATTGACTCGAGTATAAGCCGAGTTGGGGTTTTTCAGCACAAAAAATGTGCTGAAAAACTCGGCTTATACTCGAGTATATACGTTATATAGATATATATTATTTTGTTCTAATTGTATTTATATATATATATATATATATAATTATATATATATATATAATTATATATATATATATAATTGTATTATTTATATAGTGCCCTCACATTTCGTAGCGCTGTAAAATGGGTGGACTAAGAGACATATATTTGTAACCAGACAACTGGATGTACAGGAACAGAGAGGTGGAGGGCCCTGCTAAATGAGCTTACATTCTAGAGGGAGTGGGGTATAGTGACACAAAGGGTAAAAGTAGGGGTATGAAGTAGGTTGTTAGAAAAGTATTCACTGAGGGCTTAGTAGGTAATTTTTGAAGGTTGCAGGAGAGGAGTCATGGGGATGGGGAATAAAAACCTGCAGTTTAATTGATATGCTTTCTTGAAGAAGTGAGTTTTCATTGATTTTTTTGAATGAGTGGAGACTGGGTGAAATTCTTACGGAGAAGGTAAGGGAGTTCCACAGAAAAGGTGCAGCCCTGGAGAAATCTTGGGGGCAAGCATTAGAGGTGGGAGTATGGACAGAGGATATACGTAGGTCTGTGGCAGAGAGTAGGGGCCTCAACGGGACATACTTTTGTATTAAGGATGATAGGTAGGTAGGTTGGAGCAGCATTATGTAGGGACTTGTAAGCAAGCACCAGGATTTTAAATTGAGCCCTATATCTAACTGGAAGCCAATGCAGGGTGACAGAGCGGGGAGGCGCGGGAAGTGCGAGCAGACAGGAAAATGAGCCTTGCCGCCGCATTCATTATAGAGTGCAGCGGTGCAATCTGGGAACACGTAAGACCACTGAGAAGGGTATTGCAGTAGTCAAGGTGAGAGAGAACAAAAGCAAGGACCAGCACCTTTGCCGCATCCGGCATTAAATAGGGGCAGATGCACGCTATTTTTTTGAGATGGAAGAGAAAGGATTTGGCGATTGATTGGACATGAGGGGTGAAGGATCGGCAGCAGGGGGACTCCCTGGGGTGCCAGGTAAGTTCCCCAATCGTGATTGCCGGAGAGCAGCTAAGTCCCCTGGACAGCGTGGACATGCTAGCCCGCCCGCCGGCATTTAAAGCCGGGTCCCTAAAGACGGCATAGCACGCACACTGTCCTTAAGTTAAATTTAAGTTTAAATTTGTTCAATTTATATTTAAATCTGTACTTTTTGTATTATTTTTAAAAGGGGGCATACTCTTCACACATAAAGCACTTCAGCTTGCTTTAGAAGTCTGGAGTGCACTTTTAACTTTATAGAAATTGCTGTAAAACTGTTAAATTATTTTATTTTCGTAAGGCCACCAGACTCTCGATCTCCTGGTGGCAGGCATGAGAGGGGCAGCATGGCTGGTGGGGAGATCAAGCAACTCCCTCACTAGCCAATTATACTGCCATGGGGCCAAGCAAGCTAACAAGGGAGATTTCCAGCAGGAGAACAGACACAGATTAGAGCTTGCACAGAAGGAGAGGCATGGTGTTATATTCCTATATGTTCTAGACTTACAATGTTAACAAATTGTTATTTCTATCAACAAAAGTAATAGATTTAAATGTTTACCTTTCAGATGCTGTAGAGGAAATGAGAAGAATTTCCAGTAGAGTGAAACGGGTAAGTACAATGAAATCTTGTATTTTCCAGCAAAAGGGATCCCTGGCCCTAAACAAAAGTAAAGAGAGAAAATCCCCATGTAAAATAGCAATATTTTAAGTGTTAGTTCATCCTTGAAAACTTCTTTTGATGATAATCCAGAAATCAATATCTATTAGTCATTTCCGAGGTCAGTACCTGTAATTTAGTAGTGAGAGGAGTGAAAAGGAGAATCCAATATCCAATCCAATTGTGGCGGAACCAGCCTCGCCACTGGGCATTGGAGAAGACTGATTGCCAGCCTCCTGCCATGTGACTATGGCCCCTGGGATGTATTGCTTGCTCTCCTGTACTGCTGAGGTTTGCTACCAACTAGGTGGATTTGGCTATGGAGCTTGTCTAGTGCCCTCTGTTGGTAGCAACAGCAATATGCACTACCTGAATAGCAAGACTGGTTCATTTGCATATTCGGGTAGATTTGCATATTGCTAATTCTGCAGGCATGTGAGATATTTTCTGTTAATTATTATCTCCCCCACCTCTTTAAAAATAGGCCATTGTGTTATAATAAGTCACTGTATGTTGCCTGCTATGATTTGACTGTTTGTAATTTTATTGAGTTTTCACAGCAATGTTAATGTAATGACCATATGGGCTAGTCCCAAGTAAAATAAAGTTTTAGACAGTTCTTCTTGAACCTCAACACGTAGTCTTGTCTCGTGATTGGAGGGGACAGCTATATTCACACTGGGGATTTCTATGCTCTGCATACTCCCTTGAGCCTTAATCACTTAGCTCTTTTAAGAGCTGTTCCTGTTATGCTCTCCTTGGAGGAGAGCTCTTCCCCACACAGTCCTGGATGCTGGAGTTTCATACAGGGTGGAAGGAAGAGGTATTTCCCACATGGTCCTGGAGGACAGAAGCTGATCCAGCGAGGAAGACTCCAGTCAAGCTACGGCGGTTGCAGAGTCTGGTGGTTCTCGGCGCAAGCTAGGAAGCGTCCATCAGCGGAAGGTACTCGGTCTGCATACAGGTCTGTTACACCAATATTAAAGGTATAGGGGTTAAGGCAATAGAAGAATCTTTAATACAAAGCCAAGTTTAAAGCCATGAAAACAACAAGAGGAAATTAATCTTTAAATAGAGGTAATAAAGTGGGGCTCAAAGATCCAGCTTTGGGGCTCAAAGTTAGTATACCTAAAAAATCTAAAAAACAAATTTGCAGCATCAGAGGTTTACAGCTTCAAGTGCAAAGGGGCCTTGACAGCACACAAATTTATATGGAATGTGAGAGCCATCAGTGCCTTTCTTAAAGAGAAGTACATAACATACATTAAATACACAGAACAAAATTATAACACACTGGTATAAGTTACACTTTTGGACAGAAGTAGAGATACATATTGGGGGTATGTAAAAGAGTCAGGACACAGATTAGGGGTATGTACAAAAGGCGGGATACAGATTGGAGGTTTGGACTGGAGGAGGGACACATGTTGGGGGTTTTGACAGGAAGAGAGGCACAGATTGGGGGCTGGGACAGGAGGAGAGACACAGATATTTACACCCTCTTCCACATTATTATGCAAATTCTATTTAAGTGTCACAAAGATGAAATATTTTGGTTTGCAGTTTAACTCATGGATGGCATTGTGTCTCAGTTCTCTTTTGATCACTGAAAAAAATCTCGGACACCTGTGATAATTAGATTGCCAGGTGAGCACAATTTAAGGAACAACTACTAAAGGAGGGTGTTCCACATTATTAAGCAGAGCACCATTTTCATGCAATATGGGGAAGAAAAAGGATCTCTCTTCTGCCGAAAAGAGTGAAATAGTTCAATGCATTGGACGAGGTATGAAAACATTAGATATTTCATGAAAACTTAAGCGTGATCATTGCGCTATTAAGAGATTTGTGGCTGATTCAGAACACAGACGGGTTCGTGCAGATAAAGGCACATTGAGGAAGATTTCTGCCAGATCCATGCATCAGATAAAGAGAGCAGCTGCTAAAATACCATTACAGAGCAGCAAACAGATATTTGAAGTTGCTGGTGCCTCTGGAGTCCTCCAGAGTCTTGCAACTGTGCATAAACCTTCTATTCAGCCACCACTAACCAATGCTCACAAGCAGAAACTGCTGCATTGGGCAGAAAAATACATGAAGACTAATTTTCAAACAGTCCTGTTCACTGATGAATGCCGTCCATCATGGTCCAGATGAATGGAGTAGTGGATGGTTGGTGGATGCTCACCCTGTTCCAACAAGGCTGCGATGTCAGCAAGGCGGTGGTGGAGTCATGTTTTGGGCCGGAATCATGGGAAGAGAGCTGGCCGGCCCCTTTAGGGTCCCTGAAGGTGTAAAGATGACCTTTGCAAAGTATGTGGAGTTTCTGACTGACCACTTTCTTCCCTCGTACAGACGGAAGAACTATGCTTTCCGTAGTAAAATCATCTTCATGCATTACTATGCACCATCTCATGCTGCAAAGAATACCTCTGCATCAATGGCTGCTATGGGGATAAAAGGAGAGAAAGTCATGGTGTGGCCTCCATCCTCCCCTGACCTCATTCCTACTGAGAACCTTTGGAGCATCCTCAAGCAAAAGATCTATGCAGGTGGGATGCAGTTTACATCCAAACAGCAGCTCTGGGAGGCTATTCTGATATCTTGCAATCAAATTCAAGCAGAAATTGTCCAAAACCTCAGAAGTTCAATGGATGCAAGACTTGTGAAGCTGCTATCAAATAAGGGGTCCTATGTTGAAATGTAATGTGACCTGTTAAAATGTTTAAAAAAGTTAAAATGTTGTTATAAGTTTGATTGAAATAGCTTTTGATTTCAGTAAATATGCTGCAAACACAACAAATGACAATTTTCAGTTCTGTACAACCTATAAAGTGTTTTGAAACTTACTATGCATAATAATTTGGAACAGTGCATTGTAAGTTTTTTATGGTTTAAAAAAATACTGTTATCATTAGGAGGTGTGTTCAATAAAATTTGAATTGTACTCTTAATAGTTGATAACATGAGAATTATGCTGACTGTTATTTACATTAGGGATCGACCGATTATTGGTTTTACCGATATAATCGGCCGATATTCGGTATTTTCGGCAATATCGGTATCGGCCAATAGGGATACCGATATTGCCGATAATACCTCCCAGGACCGCCAGGCTCATTACAAGCCCGGCGGTCCTGAGGGGCGGGCAGCAAGCGTTTACTCACCTCCCAGCAGCTCCTCCAGCTCCCCAGTGTAAATCTCGCGAGACCCGCGGCCAGCTCTGACAGCCGCAGGTCTCGCGAGATTTACACTGGGGAGCTGGAGGAGCTGCTGGGAGGTGAGTAAACGCTTGCTGCCCACCCCACTTCCCTCCCCTCTACTCCCCCAGCTAAGCCACTGCCACTGGACCACCAGGGATTAACATATCCCCCCTCCCTGGCAAGGCAACAAGCAGGGAGGGGGGACAACAAAAAATAAATAATAATAATTAAATATTTATAAAAAAAATATTTATATAAAAATAAAAGAAATTTAATAAAAAATGCCCCCTCACACATACACTATTATTATACACATACACTACACAAACACACTGTGTATATAAAATGCAGTGTGTGTGTGTATATAATTCAGTGTGTTTGTATAGTGTGTGTGTATATATCATGCAGTGTGTTTGTATAGTGTGTGTGTATATAATGCACACTACACAAACACACTGTATTATATACACACACACACTATACACACACACACACTATACACACACACTATACAAACACACACTGCAGTATATACACACACACTATACAAACACACACTGCATTATATACACACACACACTATACAAACACACACTGCAGTATATACGCACACACACTATACAAACACACACTGCATTATATACACACACACACTATACAAACACACACTGCATTATATACACACACACACTATACAAACACACACTGCATTATATACACACACTGCATTATACACACACACACACTATACAAACACACACTGCATTATATACACACACACACTATACAAACACACACTGCATTATATACACACACACTATACAAACACACTGCATTATATACACACACACTATACAAACACACTGCATTATATACACACACACTACACAAACACACTGCATTATATAAACACTACACAAACACACTGCATTATATAAACACTGCATTATATACACAGTGTGTTTGTGTAGTGTGTTTATATAATTCAGTGTGTGTTTGTGCAGTGTGTTTGTGTAGTGTGTTTATATAATGCACACTACACACACACACACACACTGCATTATATACACACACTATACATTATATAAACACACTACATTCACTATATACACACACAACACAAATACACACACTCTGCATTCCTTATATGCACACACTACACAAACACACACACTTTGCATTTAGTATATACAGCATTCACTTTACACACACTGCATTCACTTTACGCACACTACCCACACACTATACAAACACGCTGCTTTCATTATATACACACTAGACAAATACACACTGCATCCACTACACAAACACACTGCATCCACACCACTCACACTACACAAACACACACTGCATCCACTACACACACACTGCACAAACACTGCATCCACTACACACACATACACAGCTCCCCTGTCTAAACACACTGCATCCACTACACGTGGCATATATATTTTGTGCATTTACCTTTAGAAATAGTTTTTTATTTTCCAAAATGGTAAATGTACAGAATATCGGCAAATTATATCGGCTATCGGCCTGAAAGTTCACAGAATATCGGTATCGGTATCGGCTCTAAAAAATCAATATCGGTCGATCCCTAATTTACATTAATTATTTATGGAAATGAGACAAATATAATTTGCATATTAATTTGGAACAGGGTGTAGTAAATATACTTCCACAAAAAAACAAACCTGCATTTATTTTTTTTCTGCATATCCTCTGCTCTCTAGAGGCCATCCCTTCTTTCCCAGGTACAAACTTTCAGTTCCCTAAACTTTGCTTGGGAATACTTCAATCAGAGATTTCTCACAGTGAAGCATATGTGCTGGAGCCAAACATGCAGTTGCACATGATTGTGGCATTTCAAAACATCTCAATTAAAAAGGGGGAAGACAGGTGTGCTCTGTCAAGCTATCGGAAGCAGAAAGAAAAAGTGACTGTATGAGAGTCATTTTGGCATCTCTTCTAAAAGTTTGAAAACCTCCAGGGACGTAAAGCATTTCAGCAAGCTGAATTGCATTTTATATCTGGAGTGTGCCTATAACATGCCTTATAAAATCCGCCCTTACATGCTTAAATGCACAAATGCATTCACACAAAGCAATATCAAAAAAATATTGCAAAATTCAAGGCCTAAATTACCACACTGGGACTATTGCAGAACCGGATTCTTTTTCCAAATCCACTACTTTAAATTCTTTAGTTTAGTGACTAAGCTACTGAGGTTTCTTCGTTAATCTGTGAAATGTAGTGAATTTAAATATTAATCACAAATTATAGACAAAAATAATTGATTTGATAAAATTCTCTGATTCAGCCTAGGCACAGCTTAACTAGAGGTGGAGTTAACCCTGCAAGGTAATTATTGCAGTTTATAAAAAAACTTCAATAATTACACTTGCAGGGTTAGGAGTAGTGGGAGATGGCACCCAGACCACCCCAATGAGCAGAAGTGGTCTGGGTGCCTGGAGTGTCCCTTTAATGCATCCAGCCGAATATCACAAACATCTGCATATTTATATGCATGTGAATATACTGTATATAGGGGTGCTGCATTGAGGAAACTGCCCGTGGGGCAGCAAGGAATGTAAATCTGTCCATAACAGTGTTTATTGTGTGTAGAAGTTATTCTCAAATGTAGATTTAATCTTTTGCAATTTGTAATAAACTGTACTGCTAGTAAGGCCATTAGGAACCTTACAAACACCTAAAGGCAGGGTGTTTGCAAGTATCTATTTGTGTTGCACCTACTGTATGTGAGAAATTATTTAGCATTTATAATAGCATTTCAGACACTTTGAGGGTAAGGGATACTGTAAGCGATCGGAAGACGCATTTCTGTAACAGGTTAATCAATTAAAAATTGTGTACATTTATATCAATTTAATTTTTATGTTTGACTGAACAGTAGTTTATTTTGAAAAAAAATGATGTTATATTTATGTGTACTTGTTAGCTATGCACCCCTTGTTTTAAATAAATGTTATTTTAATGTATGCTATATTTTAAATAACTTTTTAGAAAAAGGGTTAATGAACACAACGGGCTGTATATTTAACATCACTGCTCTAGATACGAACATATTGCAAAACTAAACACTGCCAGTCAAAATCTATGCAGAATAGTGTTTACTTAATCAATGAAAATATATTAATATAGTAGTATTTCATAGTTTATCAAGATTTTCACAAGAGCTAAACAGTGAACTTGAAACATGTAACACTATTATATGGAAAACAACATTTGACAAATTACTAGGTGATGTTTATCTGTGAAACAATTAAAATAATTCACACCCACTTAGAAAAATATACAGAGTAAAAAGGATATACCACCTATTGCAGATATAGATATGGTGGTTACATCTGTAAAACAAATGAGACATACATAGTGTTTTCCAGATAGGTAAAAACAAACAATTGTATCATATGAGGATTGAACTCACAAGGATGGAGCCTCTTAGGCTCTATGTACTTCGCTCTCGGTTGCCTATTCAGGCTTTCGATAATTTTCAGTTGAAGACCCAGACTCCACAAATTCAAGAGTAAATAAGGGTTTATTAATTGATGAAATATTATATAAAATATTAATAATATAGGACAAAAATAGGCAGATATATGTATAAAATACAGCATGGTATGGTACTGCAATAATGGCCAAAATTAAAAGCGGCAAAGCACCACAGCATATACACAAAGTAACAATACCGCCAAATGAAAGTCCCAGTAAAAAGTCCAGTAAAGTGCAAACGCGTTTCAGCCCTAGATATGGAGCACATGGGGAACATACGGAGGGGATACACTAAACATAGTGTGTCAGCACATTTTATTGAATTCCATAATGGTGACACTTCTCTCTTAAGTTTTATGGCTATTGGGAAGAAGCGGATGAATTGGAGAGGAGAGGATAATGTCCGAGAACTTAGTAAGTTAGAGGGTAAATGGATTTTTACTTTGGACACTATGTGCCCTAAAGGTCTCAACACAGATTTTGAGTTAGTCCATTTTTTATAATATAATATTTTATATATTTTTTAAATATTATATTTACATTTTTATATTAATATCTTTTCTTCTAGGACGTTTCCTCTCCCTTCCACATCCCCCTGAGTTACATTTCTTCTATTTTATATATGATGTTTTATATGTACCTATATTAACAAATATTTTGTATTTTATATTTCTATTCCGATTTATTTATTCACAGCTTACTCAATTTGTTTACTTATTTTACTATATTATTGTATTATTTGTTTGGGCAAATGCCCTCTTTCAATATGAACACTTTCTGTAGTCAATTCCACCATGCCCGAGTGTGGAACGCATGGTGGAACGCAAATACATCACATGACCGCATCCAACCCGAAGTCACAAAAAAAGGGGGAAAAAAAAAAAGTGTTTTTTTTTTTTCCGAAACCGGAAGTGATGTGGCCGGCGGCATTTCTGAAGCACAGCTGGATGCAGTTGGACTTATCAAGGGGGCTACTTAAGCCCTGAAGTTTCTCCAGGAATTTAGCACTGAGGAAGGCCCTATCTAGGGCTGAAACGCGTTTGCACTTTACTGGACTTTTTACTGGGACTTTCATTTAGCGGTATTGTTACTTTGTGTATATGCTGTGGTGCTTTGCTGCTTTTAATTTTGGCCATTATTGCAGTACCATACCACGCTGTATTTTATACATATATCTGCCTATTTTTGTCCTATATTATTAATATTTTATATAATATTTCATCAATTAATAAACCCTTATTTACTCTTGAATTTGTGGAGTCTGGGTCTTCAGCTGAAAATTATCGAAAGCCTGAATAGTAAACTGGCAGAAATTAAGCAGCTCTCTATAGTCAAGTAAATAAGTTGGGTTTAATAGAAATATGTCTAGTGCACAACATTGTGTTATAAATTTGCAAAATATGTCATTGTTTATACTCTCACCTTAACAAAAGTCATTTCGGTTTAAAACAATCCTGCTGAGGAGGCAGAACCTGGTCATATTAGTAAGTCGTTGCATTATTAGCAGCACCTAGGATTCCTATGCTTGCTTACTCACTATCATTATGATACCATTACTTTTTATTGTCCCCACCTTTGTTGAGTAAATGTTCACCATTTAAAGATGAATCTGAGATTTATGCATGGAGACTCATGCTGTGGCATGCTCTGGTCTAGGACCCTGCTCATTACTGCGTTTAAAATTAGGGATGATTCTAGTTTACAGTGAACGAATAATCTAAATTTTATTAAAGACAGGAGGCGAATATTTGCTTATCTTTCTTTACTGTAACTCCCAGCAGCAAAGAAATAGTTAACAAGTTGTAAATAAAAAATTCAACCAATCATAACATATCATATAACAATATAGTGCTATCAGACTCCTCCCACTTCCTCTTTCTTGATGGTGCCGATCAGCGATAGTAGTGGTCAACCATGTAAACTTGAGATTGTGGAACTTGAATTCCGATGTACGAGCAATCAACCATGTAAACGATTAGCCGAACAGGTACAAATGTGAACTTCACACTAGGAGAGAAGAAGAGAAAGTTCGTGAAAGTATGGTCTCTTGTATAAGAGAAAAAACATAAACACGCACCTAGGTGACAGTTCCGGTTACTTGATAGGTTAAACCTTAATGACAAGTGTGATACAGTGTTACAAAAGCCGGAGTAACATTAAACGAAGTGTGATATAGTATTACAAAAAACAGAGTAACATTAAACTGTATACTTACAAGAACCATTGTAAGAGTATATTCGTGCAATAGTAAGAGGAAAGAGACTTACCCAAAGAGACTTACCCTGGGATGGGTTCCATAATGAACGAAGGGAGGGAAAATATTCGCCTCCTGTCTTTAATAAAATTTAGATTATTCGTTCACTGTAAAATAGAATAATCCCTAATTTTATGGCAAGACAGGAGGCTTCATATTTGCTGTTTTAACGCTCTTGAATGAAAGAAGAGGCCGCGTGTGACGTAGGTTTAAAATAAAAGGTTCGAAAAATGGATTCTCTTGACCAATCTGCGGCGGATAGAATATCCGCCAACGAGCTGCCCGACTGAAAGGCAGAGGATGCGGCTGCTCCTCTAACGGAGTGAGCACCAAACGTTTGGTCGATCCCTGCTTGGGTAAGTAGCCATCTTATCCAGCGTGCGATCGTGGGTGTTGGCGTAGGGATAGAGTTGGCGTAGGGATAGAGCCTCGTTAGACGGCCAGGAATCCAACAGCTGGAAAACTTTAGAAATATCCCAAAAGTTGGAGTATTTAGCCGCAGGTGGCCTCGTCAATCGTATGCCCCGTAGGAGTCTGCATACGGATGGGTGTTTCCCAACCAGGGAATGATCAACAGTGTCGTGGGCCACCGTAATGGCGGAACGAAAAATATTAATCGTCCGGTATGATTTACCCTGGTCGAAAAGGGATAACAAAAAATTAAAAATTGGTGAAAGAGGTGCTGAAACGTGATCGAGGTCTCTCTCCAGACACCAGCTGACCCAAATTCGCCATGCGGCGAGGTATGTCCATCTGGTTCCTGGAGCCCACGAATCCCACAGGAGCGTCTGAGCAGTGCGTGAAAGTCCCGCGACATGCCAGGCTCCCCTGAAACTGTCCAAGCTACCAATTGGAAGTGGCCCTGTAGGGCGAGCGGGTGGTAGTCGCCCGTTGGGTTCCTGAGAACCTGGAGAGAGCGAGGTAGTAGGATTGGGTAGTCTACCTATAGTTCAAGGAGGGTCGGGAACCAAGTCTGAGCCCTCCATAGTGGAGTGGTTACTACTATCTTGGCCATTTGTGCCTTGACCCGGTGAAGGGTCCGTTGGATCATCGAGAAGGGAGGGAAAGCATAGGCTCCTCTCCACGGCCAAGGTTGTAGAAACGCGTCGACAGCTAGAGACAGAGGGTCTGGTAGCCAGCTGAAGAAATCGACTGTCTGACGGTTCAGACGGGATGCAAAGAGATCGAGTGTGAGGGGTCCCCGTAATAGATGAATATGGTGGAACAGAAAAGGGTCTAATTGCCAATCGCTGGCATCTCTCCAGTGACGCGAAAACCAGTCTGCGACTAGGTTGTCGGGTCCTGGGAGATATTCCGCTCGGATGGACAGATTCCTGTCCAGGCAGAATTTATATAGATCTTTGGTGAGATCGGACAGTAGTTTGGATTTGGAGCCTCCTAGGCGGTTTACATACCGCACTGCAGAGATGTTGTCCATCCGAAGCACTAGGGAACAGTTGGACGCATTCTTGGCAAAGCTGCGGATTGCGAAGGATCCAGCAATGAGCTCGAGACAATTTATATGGAGTGCTTGTTCCGAAGGGGACCAGAGACCCCCTGTGGAGGTTCGGGCGCATGTGGCACCCCAACCCAGAAGGCTTGCATCGTATTCCAGGATAAAATCTGGTTGAGATCCGAAGATCGCTTTCCCATTCCAGGCTTCCATGTTACGAAGCCACCATTGGAGTTCGATGAGAACTTCGTCTGTCAGGGATATGAATTGGTCGTAAGAGGTTGAGCGATGCAAGTAGGAGGCTTTCAACCGTTGCATTGCTCTGTAGTGTAAAGGCCCGGGAAATATAGCTTGAATTGATGCGGACAGGAGTCCAAGAATGTGAGCAAGGTCTCGAAGCCGAGGCCGTTGCGAAGAGAGTAACTTTCGTATTTCTCTCTTTATGTTTTTGATTTTTTGGTAAGGCAGCTGCAAAGTCGCCTGAATCGAATCTATCTGAAACCCCAGAAATTGGACTATTTGAGAGGGTTCCAGATCTGATTTCTGGAAATTTATAACAAAACCGAGGTTTTGAAGGAGAGCAGTGGACATGTCTGTGTGTTTGCGGAGCAAATGTTGGTCTTGGGCCATAATCAGGATATCGTCTAGATATATGATGGAGCGTACTCCTTGAGAACGGAGTAGAGCTCTGACCGGCTTCATTAACTTGGTGAAACACCAAGGATCTGAGCAAAGTCCGAAGGGAAGGCATGTGAACTGCCAAACTTCGTCTTGCCAGATAAATTGCAGAAAGGCACGATGACTCGGTGCAATAGGGACCGTGAGGTAAGCGTCCTTCAGATCGAATCGGGAGAACCAATCTCCCACGCAGAGTAGGTCTCTGAGAAGATGGATACCCTCCATCTTGAAATGACGGTATGTGATAAATTGGTTCAATGTTTTTAGGTTGATAATAGGACGGTGTTCTCCCGTCTTTTTTTGTACTAGGAAAATATTGCTGATGAAAGTTTGTGGGAAGGGCGAAGGCTCGATCGCCCTTTTTTCTTGAAGTTTGTGTAACTTCGAATTCAAAATTAGTTTGTCTACTCTCGACATCTCGAGAAGTGTCGGATGACCATATTGAATGGGGTGTGTAAGGAAATCTAACTTGAAACCCCTGACTGTATGAAGGATCCAGTGATCCTGAGAGAGCAGTTTCCACTGTTGGAAAAAAAGGGTTAGTCAACCAGCAATTGGTACATTTTTGAAATAAGTAAGGTCCATTACCTGAAGCAGTGCGTCCGCGCAGGGATGCAGAACCATGTCCTCGGAAGGAGCCTCTTGCATTGAAGAGCTGTCTGTGGTATGGTCGGGTGGGTCCTGAAGACCAGTAGTCTGTGGGGCGGGGTCTGTAGCCTTGAAAGGCTGCCCTACTGGTAGCTCGACCCCGAAAGCGACCAGCTCTCCCATAAAAACGACTAGATTGGGACCTAAAAACCCTTCGTAATGAGGATTGGGCTTTATTTAGGGTTGGAAAAACCGAGACATGCTTAGAGAGGTCACGCATAAACTTGTCGCCGAACAAAAGACCATCGGTTTCTGGCCCCAATTCTTTTGAGCTTAAATCCACCAATTTGGCATCAATCTTATAGAGTGCTGCTTTCCGTCTCTCTACCGACATTGCCACATTGGCGTTACCCAACAGGCATAGAGCTCGTTGAGCCCATTCCTTTGCCCGCTGTAGCGCTATTCCCTTTCCAGGGTCATTTGCGCGGGGCGCTTTCCTGGTCAGAAAAATGGGAGTCCTCCGAGTCAGAGGGTAGGTACGTAGAGGGGCGAACCTCTGGAGCAATCTGTTCTTGATAGGCTGCTAAAGCTTTGGGAATGTACTCCGCAATGGTGGAAAAAAGCCATTCCCGAAGCTCCGCAGAGATTGCAGGGTCCTGGCGGTCTGACATAGTTATTATAGTAAGGGATAATAATTAGAGGGATTGGCAGATTGACTGAATATATGATAAATTTGAGTTATAGTCTGAAAGACAAGCAGATGAGGCAACTCAGCTAGGATATATATAGAGAAAGTGGGGGTCACCCACTAAGTGGATTCAATCACCAATGTGGGTAGTGATAAAAAATATATAGGTGTTACCCAGTCAATAAAGTGATGTTCTACCACTGACCTTAAGAGGCAGGCATAAATATATGCATACAGTAACAAATGATGGGGGTCACCCACTATTATTGAGCAGCTTATGAGAGGTCACCCAGAAAATAGTAAATAGGCTATGGTGATAAGGAGTGGGGGTCACCCACAGAACCAAAGTGGGGGTCACCCACAAGGAAATACAGTAAATGTATATAGATAGGTATACAATGTAAAGGTGGGGGTCACCCACAGTAACAATGTGGTGTCAGCCACAACAGTAGGATTATAATAATAATATTAAAATTTATATTGAAACAAATTATTTATTTAGAAACAGGGAGGGGGTCACCCAAGTTTGAGCAGGTTTATCCTTTGAAGCAAGGTACCTGCAATTTAGATAAAGAGACAAAAAATCAGACATCTGTACAAAAGGGATACAAAGATTTATTAAAACCCTTAAGGAAAGGGTTAAATCTCTGTGGTTGTGACTTACCTTCTGAGACAGGCGATTAGAGCGCGTTCCCTGTCAGAAGCCTTGGGGTCCGTCTGAAGGAAAGCGATACCGCGATCCAAGATGGCCGCCGCGTGTGAGGGAAGGCGTTGCCGGCCGCAAGGGCGGGAAAAAAGGGCGCAAAATTGACGCGCAAGGTAACGGACTCCTGGGAAATGGAGTCCGTCACTGAAGAGATGCAGAGGGGAAAACAATAATCCGGCGGGCCGTTCCTGTGATTAACAGATAACGGCCCGGCGGAAATTTAAAGGTGTAGGATCGAAAGTAAAATAAAATAAAATACAAGGGTTATCAAACCCAACATGAGCATTAAATAGACCAAAAAATAGACATATGAATAAACGAATCTAGTGAAGTAAAGTGCCCTAAAGCAACAAGCATTTATTAAAGAATAGTATTAATATACAAACATTTTTAGTTCAGAATTAAAATTAATGACAATATAATAAAACAATGAATTAGAGTAGGCAGTGTTATTGGAATAGACTCACCTGGGAGGCAAGCAGCAAAGAAAGAGGAAGTGGGAGGAGTCTGATAGCACTATATTGTTGTATGATATGTTATGATTGGTTGAATTTTTGATTTACAACTTGTTAACTATTTCTTTGCTGCTGGGAGTTACAGTAGAGAAAGATAAGCAAATATGAAGCCTCCTGTCTTGCCATAAAATTAGTGACAGTTCAGAAACAGAATGGGAGGTAGACATAGAATATTATTTAGACGCATAAATACATAACAGTGAGAGTAATATCCTTCTATTCCTCTCAATAAGAGGAATCTGTGGGTATATAATTAATTCTATAATCAATTTTATCGAGGAAAAGGAATAAGAATATGCTATTTCTATTCCTCTATTACATAGAGCCATAAATACAATACGAGAAACTTCAAAAGAGATCTTGTGTATAGAAATAGCATATTCTTATTCCTTTTCCTCGATAGAATTGATTATAGAATTAATTATATACCCACAGATTCCTCTTATTGAGAGGAATAGAAGGATAACTCTCACTGTTATGTATTTATGCATCTAAATAATATTATATGTCTACCTCCCATTGCTGTCTTATGATATTACACACTTCCGGGTATCGGCCGAGTGAACCGCAAGGTGGAACGCATGACGTATCGGCCGAGTGACCCGTGACCGGAAGTGATGCGAAAACCAGGAAATAAACGAAAACGAGACGTGAATCGCAGGGCGTCACCGTTTCCATGGCGAAAGCCCGCGAAATCACGCACTCAAAATCAAGGATTGGACTTTTAAAGAGGTATAAAAGCAGGAACTGGTCCCAAAGAAGAAATAGAGACTTTTCCGACTTTTTTATCCAGTTGAAGAAGCTGCTACAGCGAAACGCGTCCTGGAGCTTGGAGAAGATCGGTCTTTATTAATTTGGACTTTTTATATGCCTATTCAGTGTTTTTATATTGTTATATATAGTTTTATGTTAATAAATACACTTATATTTTTATAACACTGCTGGCATTGTTCCTGCTCTTTTAAAGAAGGCGTGTGGTCCTTAACCACATATACCCTTGATCAGAGCCGATGTGGATGGCTCTGTGTTTGTAAGTACCAACCTGTTCTTTTTTTTATACTTATTTGGAACCATACAGTACTGCACCATATATGCTTTTCAACATTTCAGAATTCAAAGGAAAGAATATCCAGTAAAATGAAGGGATAGGGTCGCCTTCACGGACCCCACGGGCTATCAAATTGAGCTATACACTATTAGCTCTCAAAAGTGTGAGTGGGAATTTTTCACTCTTAATTGAAAATAATTTTTATTGTCACAGTTTACACTATGTTTGGTATATTCTGTTTATCTTTAAGGTATTGAATACCAACTTAGGACACTTTTTGTATACCTAAAAGGTACTGTTTATTTACATTTACACTTTAAGTTTATTCACAACTGTTATAAACAAAAACCTTTAGCGCTTCACCAGCACACTACCACTAGATCTATTCTTAAGATAAGAACTTGGTGTTACAGCTGCTCATCCGTTTTTCTTCACCTTTAAAATTAGCGCTAGTACTACCCTTTTCTGTTTGCACTTCTAATGTTTGGGATTATATAAATGCTCTATATTATGTTTGGACTCATTGAGTTGGAATATAATGTGGTAAAAGAGGAGATTGGGTGATTACATGTTTCATATAATCTCACAAATTGGGTCAGAATGCCACATATACGGTAGCTGTCCTAATTCAGAAACTGGAGTCAATCAATAGTGGAAGGGAATGTTATGGCCCAGGTGGGGGATCACATTTCCACACCTCTTTATACTGTACAATAGTGTTGTCGCGAACCCGAAATTTTCGGTTCGCGAACGGCGAACGCGAACTTCCTCAAATGTTCGCGAACCGGCGAACCGCGCGAACCGCCATTGACTTCAATGGGCAGGCGAATTTTAAAACCAACAGGGACTCTTTCTGGCCACAAAAGTGATGGAAAAGTTGTTTCAAGGGGACTAACACCTGGACTGTGGCATGCCGGAGGGGGATCCATGACAAAACTCCCATGGAAAATTACACAGTTGATGCAGAGTCTGCTTTTAATCCATAAAGGGCAGAAATCACCTAACATTGACACCTGTCCTCTTTAAAATCTAAAGCTTAAGCTATTGTTAAAACAGATATGAGTGGTGGCACTGACTGTGCAAATGGGCAAGGCATCCAACCTGACACAGAAGCTGGCAGGCAGGCAACTGCTCTTCTATTACAGTGAAAAAAAATGATTTCTTTAAAATATAAAGCTTAAGCTATTGTTAAAACAGATATGAGTGGTGGCACTGACTGTGCAAATGGGCAAGGCATCCAACCTGACACAGAAGCTGGCAGGCAGGCAACTGCTCTTCTATTACAGTGAAAACAAATTATTTATTTTAAATCTAAAGCTTAACCAATTGTTAAAACAGATATGAGTGGTGGCACTGGGCAAGTAGGCACAGTATCCAATGTGAACCTCACACAGAAGCTGGCAGGCAGGCACCTGCAATTACATTACACAGGAAAAAAAAAAAAAAAGCAGCCTGATGTTATAGCCCTAAAAAGGGCTTTTTGGGGTGCTGTCCTTACAGCAGAGATCAGATAAGTCCTTCAGGATTGTAGTGGACACTGAATACCCTAGCCTAGCTATCAATTTCCCTATCTAATCAGCAGCAGCTAAACTTTCCCTCCTCTCACTAAGCATGCAGCTTCAGAATGAATCTAAAATGGATGCTGGGAGGGAGGTTGGAGGGTGTGGAAGGGAGGGAGTGCTGCTGATTGGCTGGAATGTGTCTGCTGACCGAGAGGCACAGGGTCAAAGTTTGCCCAATGATGACGAATAGGGGGCGGATCGAACCGCCCATGTGTTCGCCCGCGGCGGCGAACGCGAACACGCTAAGTTCGCCGGGAACTGTTCGCCGGCGGACAGTTCGGTACATCACTACTGTACAACCTTAACCTGCCCTAAACTCATTTTCATTACTTTCATATGATCATTACATACATTAATAGATGAAAACATGGCTGAATGGTTACTTAAGGTTCCTAAAAAATTACTACATTGGTCCTTTCAAGATGTTTACTTAAATAAGTTTTTTTGTGAGTGCCTATTTTGCCCTTTTACTATTTTGACTGTGTAAAAGAGCATATTGTCTTTTTTCATTTTTTTCCTATTTTGCTTATTTTGTTCTAATATATATATATATACTTAAAGTGCTTCAAATTGTTTTTTTTTTTTGCCTCTTTTTATCAACAGCAAAAAAAAATGTGAGGAAGGCTGAACTTGATGGACACATGTCTCTTTTCAGCCCATGTAACTATGTAAAATGGTCAATGTATTGCATTTGTCTGGAAGCTCTATGGTTAACTGATACTTTCTTGTTTTTACACTATATTATGTGTTCTTTTATTTGTAACATAATCACTGTTTATTTCTTATCCCGGTAAAGTTTAAATCACTTGAGTATTTTTGTATCCTGTTAAAATTATTTCAGCAAACTAAAATATATACAGTGATTATTAAAATATATCTAAACTTAATTTCGCATATAACAAAGTAGTTTTTATGCATTTGAGCAGCTTGTTTTTTATCAGATGTCCCTGTACTTGGAGAAAAGTGTAACCTTCAACAGTCATTAAATACAAGAGATTAAAGATTCCTTCAACTGGTTTTTAGTGTTAAATGACTCTGTGATAATTTTCCTGATGTGATTAGTAATTCTACAACTTATATTGTACAATTAATTTATGGAGATAGTGCAAACATTTGAAAGCTACACTACGAAAAACTTTTTATCAATCACCCAATCATTCCCTGCTAATTAGGTTACATGAATATATAACATCCATTTTTACTTTCTTTCTTTTTTACTTCTCCCTAATGCATCTTGAAAGTATTATTAAATGGGCTGGGAGCAGTAATTACTTTTCCTCTGCAAGGCGTTAAGCAAATGTTTAAAAATTGCTTTGAAAAAAAAAAAGAAAAGAATAGAATCAAAATCATGCTAGCATATTAGTCATCAACACATTTATTTCAAATAATTTCAATGTATGACTTTTAAAATAATAAACTATATAGACGTCATTGTAATATCTTTAAAAAAATGCTCTTTTTGAGAAAAAAAATAAAATAAAACTGCTATATTAAACAATGTGTATTGTTGTGTATCATTATGAAATCTTCTGTATTGTCTTTTAATTGCCTCCTTTATTTTTGCAAAGATCTCTGCAGCATCTGTCTCCTTGAAGAATTGATTTGTCAACATCAACTTGTCCCAGAAATAGACTGTGGTTTCATAGACAACTGCCTGAAGCAATCATGGTAACTGTGTTCCATCAGGCAGATGTTTCTTGAGTTTATTAGCAACTTTCTGCTTCCAGTGAAGCTGGCCGTTGAAGATTCAATGTAGCTTGGTACAATGGTTTAGACAAAGCTTTCAAATTTACACAAACCCTAAAATAACAGAATTTTATTTTTATATTTGTATATTTGTTAGTGTCAATGTGTCTTTAGTACTGATATTTATAAAATATAGTTGCTATTTTTAAAGTACATTTATTTTTTATTGCTATGATTGTGGCTGAAGTAATATGATGTGAAAACCAATATACGTACATAGAAATAACTTCCCTAGGTAATGCTGAAAACCATACAAAATAATTTATATAGAGAAGCGCTTGGTAATGAAATCACTTTTATGCATAGTCTCAAATATCAATTATAATAATATAGCTGATGCACTTAAAACTTATAAAAAAAATATCCTGAAAAGGAACTATAAAAAAAATGATTTGTGGCAATGGCAAAAATATGTAGAAAAAAATGTAGTTTTAAAAGAATTGTGGTTACCTATATTGTACATTGTTAAATGGGATTAAAACGCATATACCTGCTTCAATGTATACAGTGAAAATAATGAATTAGGTAGACACTGTGGAGAGTCTCCTAAATATTTGGTAGTGTGCTTTTTAATTGACAGATGATGACTTACCACTTGTCAAGACATTAAAGAGGACATTGTGTGTGTTTTTTCAACCTAGTTTATATGACAGTTTATACACGATAAATGTTTCAAAGTTATGAGGCATTGAAATGCATGTTAGGATTACAGACAATGGAGTCTGGTCTTTAGTGGAACAGTCAAAAAATTATCTAATCTGTTGGTAGGGCCTAATAAAAGATGTGTTAGAAAAACATGTCTCTCTTGATTGTCCTAGTTATTGATTCCAGAAATGCTGTGGAAACGTTGAGTAACTAATTAACTCACCAATTTTATGGATATAGACCCCCTCAGACATGCTTAGGGTACCATAACACGATTTCTGTTAGCATGATTTGGTTTTGCATTACATCCTGAATGCTCTAAACCTTTAAAGCGTTAAACTGGAATGCAAGGGAGGTTTCACGCATTAGGATGCATCCTCAATGTGAAGCATACAGGGCGCATGGACCATGCAGAGGGAAAGTCAGAAACACTGCATGCATGTTCTGCTCAGAGTGGGTCAGCCAGGGTGGCTGCATGCATGCCAAGCCGGTTTACCAATTTTATGAGCAGACACACCCCTTTTGCAGGCCTCTTGTTGCTGTCAACTTTCTGGTCTTCCCACCTTGGTCCCAGGTCAAGAAGATCCAAAGTGTGCAGACATAACCCCTTTGAGTTTTCAATTCCTCCTTTTCAGTTTTACACTGCACACATGTATAGGTTGAATCTCTTTTTCTTGGCCACAGTCTTTCAGTCATTATTTTACTTTGTTCTATTTATTTATTTCAGTTCTTCTGACATTCGGTCACCTAGGCTTTTCGTTAATTGAACATTTTATTTTATTTACAAAATGTTGGTTGACCGTTAATCCTTATGGTTTAATTGAAAAATAATCCACCCCCCCCCCATATTACTATAATTTAAGTAGACCTCCTTCATACCTACCCCAGGTAGGGGCATATCCACTAAACATAAAACACTAGCAACAGGGCAGCCGTTGCTGCCCAGTAGCTAGAAAGACTACATCCCCTATTAAAATAAGGACATATTTGTTCCCTAAGTGCCCTCATTGGTGGATACTGGTCCCCAAGTTCTAAGCCACACCTTCAAATAAAACTAACCTATCTGCCCCTCACTGTAATATTAGTAATAGGGATGCAATACAATTAGTACCTGTAAAATTGCCACTATTTGGGGGCATATCAATGGCATGTCCATCCAGCTTGGATACCTATTTACAGCTCTTACCTGCCACTGATGGGTGGGGTGTGATGGCAGGAGACTATTTCTCAGCTAATATTATAATTACTGACTACTGGTAGAGACACGTGGGGATGTTCCCCCTTTGCTTTTATTAAATAGTCCCCACCTGCTAGCCAAAGGGCTTTTTTTTTTTATAGGGGTGCGTTTTATTTAAATGTTTATATATTTTTTTACTAGAAACAATCCACAGGTGCTATATAATTAGGCATATTGGTACACACATGAAACATTAAAAAAAAATATATATATATATATATTATTTATTTTTTTACTATTTTCGTGTAGTAGCTGTCTAGCAAGAGCTGACAAGGTGCTACGTAATTAACCCTTGCAGTGTGGAATTGTTCTAACTATATAGTACTTTACAGGTCAATAATCTGTTGTAAGATTAAAAGCAGCTATATCCTGAGTCATAACTGAGAAAGGTTTTTAAGCTATATGCAGACATTTTTTTGTAAATTATTTATGGAACTATGTCTGCATAGTCACCACAGCAATGTTTTAGAGTTTATCTGGTCATAACATAGTGTTACATCTTTTAAATAAGACAAAGTAGTCAAGAATGCCTTGATCAGCCAGTTTTCATGAACAGGAAACATGTACATTAGCGCGAGCGTAGTGAGACCTCCTTCTTCCTACTCTGTGTTAAGCATATCAGTCCCCACAAATGTACAAACTATCAACCTCCACCTATAAGTATCAAGAGAAAATAAAGGTCTGACATGAGTAGAATGCAGTCTGATGCATTTTGTGCACTTTGTTTTTTTAATGTTTTCTTTATTCAGGTAAAGTACATATAGACTGTTAAAAAAACAAAAAACATGAAGGTTTTTGGTAGGCCGTGGGAAATTTAAATAAAACTAAATAATCATATAGAGTTTTGTTGTATTATTAAATAATGTAATGCAGTCGATCACAAGATAATTGGTTTCCTGCAAAATGGACATTAGGCTACAAATCTGTATAATGTTAAAGGGACACTATAGTCACTTGAACAACTTTAGCTTAATAAAGCAGTTTTGGTGTATAGAACATGCCCCTGCAGCCTCACTGCTCAATCCTCTGCCATTTAGGAGTTAAATCCCTTTGTTTATGAACCCTAGTCACACCTCCCTGCATGTGACTTGCACAGCCTTCCATAAACACTTCCTGTAAAGAGAGCCCTATTTAGGCTTTCTTTATTGCAAGTTCTGTTTAATTAAGATTGTCTTATCCCCTGCTATGTTAATAGCTTGCTAGACCCTGCAAGAGCCTCCTGTATGTGATTAAAGTTCAATTTAGAGATTGAGATACAATTATTTAAGGTAAATTACATCTGTTTGAAAGGGAAACCAGTTTTTTTTTTCATGCAGGCTCTGTCAATCATAGCCAGGGGAGGTGTGGCTAGGGCTGCATAAACAGAAACTTAACTCCTAAATGACAGTGAATTGAGCAGTGAAATTGCAGGGGAATGATCTATACACTAAAACTGCTTTATTTAGCTAAAGTAATTTAGGTGACTATAGTGTTCCTTTAACTGCATACACACACCAGAACTGTACAGTAATTTCAATAATTCACCACATGCGTATGACTTACAATGTATATGATGCACAACATAATCAAATTACAACAGCACTTTCATTCATGCTTTCACCCTGCATGATGCTATTTTCATTATATCCATTTAATCAATGAAAGAGCTTTGTCATTTTCCCCATTATACAACCAAGTTATATATTAAAAATAACAAACAAACAAAAACAAATTAAAGAATCCTTTCAGCTTGTATAACGATTGATGCCAATACTAAATATTCTGATACAAGTTCATTCAAAAAGAAAATGTAAAAAAAAACTTTTGTAACTAATTAGGAAGAGAGCAAGACTGAAATCAATGAGAACTGATAGACACAAATATACTAAAGACAGTAAATACACATTTATATAGAGCTGTGTGATAGCTGGCATTGCCATGATATACAGAAACAATAAATGGATATGAAAAATAATTACAAATAATTACACTGTTTTGCACCATTCTACATCTTAATCCTATCTTCTACTACTCATGTTAAATTGCTTTCTTATCAGTTCCCGTATCAGTATAAACACAGCTCGGACACTAGCAGCACTGGTTAAGCTGAACTGCTAGAAGTCAAACAGTCTGCTTTTCAATAAGAGGAAATTCAGGGGAAATTCAATAAACTGAATTATCACAACATGTCTGTTTGTTGTCTCTCTTTGTTTATGTTTGTCTATCACTTGCTCTCATTAGAATGCACATTATAGAGGATTAAGTTCATGACATCACTTTAACTAACGCAGGAAGATGTGGGACAACAATACAAAGAGACAGACAAAGAAGAATAGAATATGCGTCTTTGAATATATAAGCATCCAGCCTGGGTTACAAGGCAACTCGTGTCAGTTTACAAATTATTGAAATAGCTGTGACTTATGGGTTTGTTTTTTTACAACTGAATTATTTATGTAATTTACAAGTATGGCGATATTAGAAACTACATTTTTGAACATTGCATCCATGGAAAGTTATGTTATTAAATCAAATGATGTATTAATTGATAGGAAATTGTTATTAAATAAAAACTAGGGCAATAGGTCAAACTAGCCAAGCAGGATTTACAGCAAGCTTGTTTTTAAACTTTTAAATTCTAATGCAATTTTGTAAATTAAATCTTTAGTCTACCTTAGTTCAATGTTTAGGGAAATGCCATAATAAATTATACCGTTATATTTTTGTGGGCACTTTTCATAAATGCATATTAGTAATTTAGATTTTTCAGCATAATTTAAAGGGGCAATATAAAGGAACACTCCCAAATAAAAAAATGAAATAATGTTTTTTTTTTTTTTTTTAAATGTAACCCTAATAAAAACATGCATGCATTTAATTATGCATTTTTTACATCGGGGGTATATCTTAAAAAACAAAAACTACCAAAAGCTATGGATGTTTTATTGAAGCTGCAGCCTTCACAAACCCCCCTTTCTTCCACAGCCTAGACTTTGCAACTGTCCAATCACGGATTTCCCAATGCACCTCAAAGAGTGGTCTTTGCAATGTAGGTGCTCTGAGCAATTGGCTGCCTCTTTTCACCTGAGCTAAGCAATCAGGAAGTAACAGGACCATTTGAATGATTACCAACCAAGGTGGTGTAAGAATGTTCTTATTGTGTAAATTTACTGTTATTGTTAGTGCATAAATTACCATTAATAGTTGTTCTAGATATATTATAAGATCTGTCTCAAAAGAACAGGATGAAGTTGGGTTATACAAGCAAGGATTCTTAGATGATTTGCCTAACATTGACATTGATTCTTACTGGATACCTTGTTTAATCCTAAATACTGTTTTATGTTGTTATTATTAAAAGGAACTCTATGGTGTTAAAAACTGTATTCCTAGCACTTTGCCATCTGCCCCCTCCTCCCAGCAATGTACCTTTTTTTTTGCTTACCTGATCTCAGCACTCATGTTCCTTTGCACTGGGTTGGGCCTACCTCCAGCAATGTCAGTTGATGGGGAACCTAATGTGTGGTGAGCACCCAGTGTGCAGTAGGCCTTTCCCATAGGAATGCATTGCCCCAATGCTTTCCTGTAGGGTTTTTCAACATGCTGGACATCTTAATGCAAAGCGTCAGGATGTCCAGCGTTGTTTCATGGAGTCAAACTCCATGAAACTGCAGGGAGGTAGACATCTACTAGAGGAAATGTTAACATTGCAGTGTAATCATTGCAGTTTCCCTAAAACTGCAAAGTTTTACATTGCAGGGTCAAGGGAATAGGGACACTGTGTCCAGACCTCTTCAATGAAGTGACCTGGCTGCCCATTGTGCTTTTTAAAGAACAAAAGATTGAACCTTCTTAAATACAAACAAATCATAGAGAAAATATTTTGGTCAAGACTTACAGAAACATAGCACAAACACATATTTATTTATATGTATTCCACAATAATGTTTCAAATAGGGGTTGCAAAGAGTATTGATATGTGATAATACATAACAGTAAATGCAAAATTATATAAAACTTTAATGAACCACATGACAGAGACTATTGATTGTTGAGCAAGTACGACAATATAACTGTAAACTAGAGCAATAATTCAGCCGAGGTTGATTGATTGATTAAGAAAATTAGCATTCTGTGAAATATAGAGGTTAATTGTAAACATGCAATGACGCGAAGATCAATTAGGCCAATTTACTCCAAATTGCATTGTGTTGTTCGATATACAAGGAAAATAAGTAAAGCCAGCATCATTCTGTAAAGAAAAACTGAAAAATGATTAAAATGGTAATGTAAAAATGTTGTCTTCAACATTTGCAAAGTATTTGTTTAGAACTGTCTGGACCATTTTGTTTTGTATAGGATTTGATTCTTGACTATCTGTTTATGACCATCCATCCCTACATCGAAACTGCATTTTTCTAGCTGTCTGTCTAGAGATATACAACTTTTAGAGATGCTATTATATTTCCTGGCATTTCAATTGTGATAAACCCAAATGGGAAACTTTCTATACACTTCATTTTCTGAAAGATACTTGTGGTTAACATGATTTCTCAATCATGCATAAAAAAAATTATGTATAGCTGATTAGATAACATTTACAGATTTTCACATTGAAATGTTATGCACTTCATAGATTCCAATATACATACTGATTTTGACCTGAAAATAAAAATGGTTTTGAGGGTATTTTTTAATTTTATGCAGATATGGCATATGCATTTGTTATGCTGTTTAGGTCACAAGCAATGCAATTATGTTATTCCCAGTTGATTTAGCTTATTTTCATTGCAACATGCAATGTTGCATTAACCATAAAATATCTGTGAATGTGGAGATTCTTGTTTACAAACTCCATGACTTTTGAATAAAAATGAAATGGATGTTTGCTCCCCATATAAATGTTGCTTATAGAGCATCTTCATTAGTATAGATCTTTGTGTGGGCTTGGAGCTCCAACTTAAGCAACTCATTGATGATGTGTTTGCCTAGCCCTAGCAGACTAGATCATGTACATTCCATTTTACAACAGCTCTGAGTAGTAGGAGAATGTGTATAGGATTTACATGCCTTTGAAAGCTTTTTGATACAGAGAATGGCTTTTGAAGGGCATCACATTCTGAATAAAGAATGATCTTGCTATTGTGTTTTTCATAGACATTGAGATGCACAAAAATCAATTTTGCACTACTGAGGCTAAAGTAGCCAAGCTATGACTACAATTAAGTTAGAAAATTCCTCCAAATCAGCTATAGCTACTTTAAGTTTGCCTTTTTAATTACAATTTACTAGATTTTGTATTTCATTGCATGCATCACATATTGTATGTAGGTGGATGGGTAAATAAATTTGGCTAGAGCAGCAAAAGAACTCCATAGTCATCATGTTCACACTCACTAGTTTATGTAGGACTGATCTATCCGTTGTACATATGTGAATGCAATTATAAGTTTATATATGCTCACAATTGCTCATTCACATGTGCACTTAGGTATCATTTTAGATATGTTTGCAACATCCAGTAAAATAGACACTCCATGTACCATAGTCATTACAACATGGTTATGGTGCCATATGTTCCCTGTGCTCCTTTTCAGAAGTAGCCAGCCCATTTTAGAATGGTTTGACTTCTTATCTGGGGTCTGTTTCTGCTGCCACTTTCGCAGCCAGAGAGTCAGAAGTACTCTGTTTTAGCTTTCTGTTTAGAGTGTTGCACTACTATGGAGTCAGCTATGCTTTCAGATAGGTCTCTCTGGCTTTAAATTTTAAATCCACTTTGAATTCTCACTTTAGTGAATAACCCTGTATATGTAATAATATATAGTTTACTCTTTGGTATTGTCTTGTATGTGTTTTTCTTTTTAATACCTGTTTGTATTATCTACATGTTGGTTAAGCCTGTTTTTGGTAGGACCGACATGGCATAAACTGTATACATAAGTATTCCACTGAACATTGATCTTCCATTGATACATGGTTTTCATGTGGCCCTGTGTTATATCCTTCTCTATACAGTCTTTCAATGCAGAAATTAATTCATATAGCATATGCATCTACCTCATCCTTAGTCCCAGACAATAGGATAGCAAGTTAGTTATTGAATCCTGATTCAAAACTAAAATTCATACATAATACAGCTTAAGGAACAGCACACACTTGAAAATACATTTTTTTTTATGTTATAAGGCTACTTAAAATCTCACATCTCAGCAAACAAATATGGGGATCAAGTTCCACCATATGGTCATATTGTGTTAAGCCCACCACTACTTCACAGTACCCCAATATTGGTGGACCCTACACTAATTCCAACGTGGGAGACAAATTACATAGCACTAGTGCTAAATAAGGTACAGTGTACTTATAGCCTCCTCCTAAATCCTGTGTGATGATTCCCTTCTATGCGGAACGCACAGAGCATTGTGAATACATAGAATTCAAAATTAATGTGATAAACGCATTTCCCTGCTTGTAAGGATGATGTGTTGATTTAAATTGGTACAATATATGCACAGCAACATTTTGTACAAAATTGCTTAAATATTGTACAAAATGTTTTTTGAGCAACAAACATGTGGAAGCAGTCATATAGATTAGATAGATTATCCTAAAAATTAAACTGCACATTAGATACTATCCATATGAAAGCACTTATCTCTACACTACGTACTAATACAATTTATTATGTATGCATACATGTTATTACACACATTATTACATATACCGTGGGTATAAATATTATGTTATATACGTTGGCATATACGTAATAATGCAAATAGTTGACCACTGTGCATGAAATATTCCATGGTTTTGTGAGATGCATTCCCCCAAAATGCAATTCTATGCAAAACCATCACCTTTTTACACTATTTCTTTTAGACAGTTTATGTTGGAACACAACCTTGCATCCCATTGTAGTTCTAGCCTTCTCCTGAATCCTGTGTGATGATTCCCTTCTATGTGGAACGCATCTTTGCATTCCACCATTCCAGTAGGAAGTTATAATGTCCATATTGTCCATGAAGTCCTCAATAATATACATAAATAGGAGAAAAAACAGGGGAGGAAGCAATATGTTAAAAAATTTGAATTTAAATATTTAGGAGAATAGAGAAGGGTTTTAAAATTAGACCATTTGATCTTTGAATAATGAGTAACATAAACAGATGATTGGAAAAGGAATTAGTACTAGATGAAGCATTAGACATATTAAAATAAATTGTATATGACATAATATGGTAAAACCGGTTATGGTAATTCAAGTATTCAAGGAATAGATACTTAAATAAGACATAAGACATATTTTGGTATATGCTAATAGCCACCTTAAAACTAAATAATGTAGAATATAATTTACACCGAATGATTAAGAATACAAACAGAACATGTTCAGACATCTCCAGGTATGTAGTGCACTGCACCTATGGTGGTGTCTTCTATAGCTTATACATAATCTGTGTGCTTTTACTTAAATAGGTAAATAAAAAAATAAATACAAAATAGATAATTAAAGTATAAATTAATATATCATGTTTTTTTTAAAAAAAAGAACTGTAAATGTTATATTCTCTTAAAAATGGCAAACTTCACTTACAAAATCAGAATTTAAGCCATGCGCGATTAGTGTTTTTTTTTTTTTTTCCAATGTCTCGTTTTTATTGGTATTTAATATAAAATATACATAAAAGTAACGGGATACAGAAGGGAAAAGGGGGAAGGGGGAACATTTCATCGACATTGACATCAGCACGTGTAGTAGACATAAGTTTATCACATAGTTAATGGTACATTGCACATATTCCTGGCCTCACATGCACAAGAAACTTTGTGTACCCGACTCCGACCTCTGCTTTCTTACTGCAATATTACTTCTACCATTTTAGTTGGGTGGAGATACGTGGTATTCTGACGAGTGGTTAGTTAGCTAAATGGTTGGCTGATGAGTGACCTGGGTTAGAAACTTTGATTACCTCAGTGGTTACTGCTGGTCTGGTTAGCCAACTTTGCCAGAGTAGTGTGTGTTTTCCCATCTGTCCCTTGAGTTTGTAAGCTAGCCTTTCATATTCGCATGTCATGTGTACCCTATCTTTCACCTCTTGGATATTTGGTGAGGATTTTTTTTTCCATCTCCCGGCTATTCCGGATTTAGCGGCCATGAGTAGATGACATACAACCACCTTGTGACGTGAGGACAGTAGCCCAGCGTATATGTGTAGAAGGCAACTTTCTGGGCGGTTTGGTATGTTCACTGCAGTTACTTCTAGGATCAACTTCCTTACTTGTTGCCAGTAAAGCTCTAGTTCTGTACATTCCCAAAATATATGCAACAACGTGCCCTCCCCACCTCCGCATCTCCAGCAGGAACGCGTTATTGATGGATACATCTGGGCCAGTCTTGTAGGAACTAGGTACCACCTCATCAGAAGCTTGCAATATGTCTCCCAATGAGCTAAATTATGAGAAGACGAGCGCGTGGTTTGCAGTGTGTGCAGCCACATAGGGAGAGGGAATGTGGTGTGTACGTCAGTTTCCCATTGCAACATGTAGGGGTGTTTCTTGGCGCTGTCAGCATTATTAATTGCGTTATAACAAAGGGATAATGATTTCTGTGTGAGGCTTGGGAAGACACACTGCTTGCTGAATGCTGTCAGTTGGTCGACCTCACAGTATTGTAACTTCATTGAAGCTAAGATGTGTTTGATACGTAGATAGGAGAAGATTTCCTTTGTAGGGAGTGCGTATTCTGTAACTAGCTCAGGGAATGGTTTTATGCCTCGTGGTGTGATCAGGTCACCTATGGTGGATATCTCACTCGCTAACCACGCTTTTAACTGTAGATCGCTTGTGAGATCGAGTAGACGGGTGATAGGGGCAAAGAAAAGTGGGTGTGCTTGCCCAAACAGGGCCCCTGCCCACCTTCTCCAACTAGTGAGCAGGAAGTTGGTGTTGGGCAGACCTGGTGAGGATGTCTTCCCAGGTACATTTGATGACCACAAGTTTTTGCGTATCGTGTCAGGGTTTATGCACGCATCTTCCAGATGCAGCCACACTGGTGATATGGGGCGTGTTAGAACCTCTAGGCCTTGTGCTAAGACTGATGCTTTATAGTAGGTTTTAACGTCTGGGGTTCCCAGTCCCCCCTTTGACGGTGGGAGCCATGTGAGCCTACGTGGGATTCTTGGAGGTTTTTTCTTCCAGATGTACGAGTTAAACAAGGATTGGAATTTTTTAAGTATGGTATCTGGCAATGCAATAGGTAGTGTTCTAAACAGGTATAGGACGTGTGGGAGGGCCATCATCTTTATTGTCTGAACCCGTCCCAACCATGAGATTTCTAGGGGCTGCCATTTCTCTAGTTGCGTCTGCAGTTTGTGCAGCATGGGAATGTGATTTTCCCTAGTTATTTTAGAATATGAGGCTGTCAGGTTGACCCCTAAATACTTTAGTGACGATTTCCTCCAGTCAAAAGGGTAGCTATCCTTCAGTTGTTGTAAAATCCTGTCAGGTAGATTAACTGGGAGCACCTGAGTTTTGTTGACGTTGTTTTTATAATAGGATACCTGGCCATATTGTGTTAGCAAAGTCATCAGCGCCGGGATAGATTTGTCTGGGTGCGTGAGGAATAGAATTATATCGTCCGCGAAAAGGGCTAATTTTTGCGTGCCAGCTGGAGTATCTAGACCCAAAATTCCTGTGTGATTTTTGATGCTGTGAATTAATGGCTCGAGGCAGAGGATAAAGAGTATAGGCGACAGTGGGCAACCCTGCCTTGTACCATTACTTATTTCAAAGGGTTCTGATAGAAATCCTGTGTTGAATATTTTGGCAGAAGGAGCTCGGTAAAGAGCCATAATCGCCCCCAAAAATGAATGGGAGAACCCCATCCTCAGCAGGGTAGCCTCTAGGTAGTCCCAATTTAGCCGATCAAACGCTTTTTCAGCATCGAGCCCCAGAAGCACGCCCTGCTGGAGTGTGGAGCTCGCCCAGCTGACCCAATTCATGCAGTGTCTGGTATTATCACCTGCCTGTCTCCCTGGGACAAAACCGGCTTGTTCCGCCGAGATTAAGTGTGAGAGGAATGGTTTTATACGGGAAGCAAGGAGTTTGGCATACAGCTTAACATCCGCATTTAGCAGCGAAATTGGCCTTAAGTTTTCACATTTTGAGGGAGGTTTACCTGGCTTGGGGAGCGTTATCACATGGGCCTCTAGCATGTCTTTTGGCATAGTCCCAGTGGCTTTGATGTTGTTAAACAACTTAGTGAGGAAGGGGGTCAAGATACTCATTAGTTTCAGGTAGTAATAATTGGAGAATCCGTCTGGCCCAGGGGCTTTGTGTTTTGGGAGGGAAAGTATAGCCTTAGATACCTCTTCTTCTGTAAATGGACTGTCCAGAGAGTCTATTTGTGCGCGTGAAAGATGCGGAAGTACTACCTTGTCAAGAAATTGTGTTATAGAGTCATGTGACGGTTGGTGCGTTGTGGGATCGTCTTTTAAGTTGTATAATTTTGTGTAGTAGGTAGATAGTGTATTTACTATCTCTGTTGGATTAAAGATTTTTGTGTTTTGTGGTGCATCAATATAAGGGATTTTCGACTGCAGCCTTTGGGCCTTCAGTCTGCCGGCCAATAACTTGCCTGCCCTGTTGCCCTGTGTGTAGTAAGACAGTCGTAATGCCCTCATTCTTTGTTCTATGACCTGTAATGAGAGTACATTCAGGTCGTTTTGAGTGCGGGTAATTAGTTTCGATAATTTATTGGATGGGTTAACTTTGTTTCGCTCCTCCAGAGTTGTGAGTTCATGGGTTAGACGAGCTGTGTCTTCATTGTGTTTTCTTTTTTTGCGAGACCCTAATTGTATCAGAACCCCTCTAATTACCGTCTTATGTGCGGCCCATTGGGTTTGTATAGTGGTGTCTTCTGTTACGTTTTCTTTAAAGTAAGCAGTCGCAGACTGAGAGATTTTTTGGAAAGCTACCTCGTCGTCTAACAGTTCCTCATTTAGTCTCCATTTCCCCCTACCTCTTGCTGGGTATAAGCTATTGAAGGTGGCTGTGACAGGTGCATGGTCCGACCATGTCCGTAGACCAATTTCTGCATCAGCTAAGTTCGTGAGCGTGAGCTTGTCAACCATGATCAGATCGATGCGAGAGTACGTGGAGTGTGTCGGTGAGAAGTATGTGTAGTCCCTACCTGTCAGGAATTTGTTTCGCCAAGTATCATATAAGTCTAGTTCAAACGCTAGAGAAGTCAGAGATTTACTATGCCCGCACGCGACAGCAGTGGGGACTTTGTTCTTTTCGCGTTTAATATCCAAACTGGGGTCTAGACAGCAGTTAAAGTCACCCCCAATGAGAACATGGCCTTGTTTAAGTGCGTCTATTTTCTTTAGCGCTTTCCGGAGAAAGTGTGTTTGCCCTTCGTTCGGGGCGTAAAGCGACGCTATTGTCATGATAATGCCATTTAGCTTACCCACCAGAATTAAAAGTCGCCCTGCGGAGTCGGCAAATTGCGTTTCAAGCTGGAATACCCAGTCCGCGTGAAAGAGTATTGAGACCCCTTTAGTTTTGGTTTGGGAGTAAGCGTGATAAGCTTGGGGATATTTTTTAGATGTGAACCTTGGGGGGTTGCGGGTGCAAAGGTGGGTCTCTTGGAGGCAGACTACTGCTGCCCGTGATTTGTGCATGTCTCTGATGGCTAAGCTTCGTTTATGTGGGCTATTCAGACCCTTGACGTTCAGAGATAGGACTTTAAATGTAGATTGTGCCATGACTAGATTTATGTTTGTGACTGCATGAAAGCAAACTGTGGTTATTTGTTTTGACGGTGTCCCGTGACAAGCCTGTTGCGGTACCGGGATTTGGTCTGCGTGACTGATGTCTGAGTTTAATGTACGTCCCTCGATTGAGGAACCATGACGTGAGATGTCGTGAGGGGTAGAGGGGTAAAGGGACTGGGAATGGGAATAACTGGGGATCCCACAAAACTAGGGATAAAAACGAACTGTCTCTGCTTCCTGCAGAGTGTAATGCCGAGGTCAAGGTGAGGCACATCCTCACACTAGCTCGGAAAGTGAGGTGTGGAGTAATTCCCACCAGTATAAGGCCCGATACGTCCTTCAATTCCCTATCTGACTGATGGGTGAGTACTTGTTCTTATTCTTATTCTTATTCCCCCCATGGCTCATATCAGCTGTTCTTGACTGATTTACCAAGTCTCCTGACGTGGACATATATTATACCCTGATGTATTACCTCCTACGGCTATTTGTTGTGCCGCCCGGGGCTCCTTGACCCAATTTAAATGCTGTGGAGTTAGGTTAGTTACTTGCTCCTCGGTAATGCTCCTCTTTTTTTTTTTTTTTTCCTTATTTATTTTTTTTTTTTTTTTTTTTTATTATTATTATTTTTTTTTTTTTGTGTGTTTTATTTTAACCTTTTCTCCATACTTCCCTCCCTCCCCATAATTTACTTTTTTTTTTTTTTTTTTTTTTTTTTGTGGTTTTTTGATGTTTTTTTTTTTTTTATTTTTTTTTTTTTTTTTATTTTTTCTTCCTCCTTACTATTGCCATAACTTCTTTTGTGTTCTGCTTAACCAAATTATAACCGTCACATTGTACTTGGGGTCTATGTGGATAGTGGGCCGCCTGAGGCCATAGTAACATGTCGGGGGGTGGGAAATTGTGTTTTGCGCCCTAGGCTCGCGACCGTTCTAGGACTAGGGATTAGTGTAGTGACGGAAGGGTGAACTCTCAGGATCTCCCTTCTGAGGCGGGTCAACCCACCTCCTGTCCTTGTCATACAGTCACCCCCTTTAGAGCATTCCCACTCTGAGGGCACCTTATTCCAGATTTGAAATGGGCAATAAGTAGTAGGCAGTAAAATGCAATCTCAATACAACTGATATTATATACATTTTGCCTGGGCGGACTGCGTGAGAGCTCATGCCTGCGGTCTTCGGGCCAGCAGGACCCCTGCTAACTTTCGCATTGACTGAATGCATTTAGAGCAAACCCTGCCCGGGAACTGAGCTCTACGTGGTGTGGGGGTAACCCTTACAGTGTGGCAACGGGCTTATAGCGTAATGGGTCTGATGGTCTACTAACGACCGCCCGTCCGGGCTGCCCATAGATTCCTCAAAAATCCCACGCATTCCCCCCGGCACTACTCTTATGATAACACTTCTACACACATAGGTTTAACAGTCCCAGCTGGAGCGACCCTAACCCTTCTCCTTGTTACAGCATAACATTAAAACATTTGTAATACTCAAGTGTTCGGTCGTTGTGCAGGCCCGGGCATGCCACAGACTAGTCCTGTGAGGTGGGTTCTTTGGCGGTCCCAGCCATCCTCCATTCTGGTAACATTTTCAACGGCGAGGAGCGCGCAGGAAAGGCCTGGCCTCGAGCATGATGTAGGCCCCATTCCTTCAGTTTCGCCAGACCCACCTCCGGTTCCAGAATTAGCACAGACTTTCCTCGGTACCAAATCAGCAGTTTAGTGGGGTAGCCCCACCGATAGGCGATGTTGTTATTTCTCAGTGTTTTGGTGACATCTATGAATTCCCTCCTTCTTGCCATCGTTGCTGCTGAGAGATCCGCGTAAATCTGTATATGCTTGTAAATATCCGGGAGGCTGGCGAGTTTTCTCGCTGTTGTGAGCAGTTTTTCTTTGGAACTGTAGTAGTGGAAGCGGGCTATGGTGTCCTTAGGCGTGTCAGCAGTGAATCGTGCCGGCCGCGGCAGCCTATGAATCCGATCCAGTTCCCATGCGGAGTCTTCTAGGTCTGGAACCAGCAACTTGCAGAGATTCTTAATGTACATAGGGAGTTCGTCCGTGCTGACAGAGTCACTGATACCTCTGAATCTCAAATTGTTGCGACGCGATCGGTCCTCTATGTCAGCCAGCTTATGTTTTAGTGCAGTATGATCCTCTTCCAGTCTCTGCAGCTTATCGACCACATCGTTGTGAGCCATACATAGCTCCTCCGTCTTTGTTTCCAGGTGGCTAGTGCGGCCGCCTAGATCCACTATTTCTTTTTTTAGATCGTTAGTGAGTTGCCTGAAATCGGAGCGTAGAGATGCCTTCAGGTCTTGGAGCATAATATGTAGACTTTTATTTGTGACCGGTACATCATCTGGTACCTGTGGATCACTGTCCGGGTCGCCCTCCAGTGAGGGTGACAGATCCTCGTGGCCGTCGCCATCTTGGAACGGTTTCACGCGGTCTTTTTTGCTTTGGCGGACCGGGTCGGTGAGTTTTGTTTGTTTTGAAGGTGCCATGGGGAGGTTGTAGAGACTCCTTTCTGTTTTCTGCCGTGTTTTTCGGGAAAATTCCAGCTCATTTGTCGCTATAGGGCCCGGCGGGATACGGAGCTAACACAGCATGCGACTGTTCCCGTCGGCAGTTGGCCACGCCCCCCCGCGATTAGTGTTTTTAAATTGAAAATTAACTTCATTTCTTCTCTACCTATTTTTTTCACATAATCACTTCCTCTCCAGTCCTTTTTCACCTCTTGCATTGCACAAAAGATCAGGCCTTCTGGGTTTTTTATTATGTATTTGTTTGAAATAGAGGGGGGCACTGTATGTTTCTACCCCTTTTTTATATTCCTGACATGCTCAGCAATTCAGATTTTAAGGGGTCTAATAGTTCTACCTACATACAGTAGCTTGCATGGACATCTCAGGATATATATGACCCCTTTGGAGTAGCATGTTAGGTGATATTTTGTAATGTATGGTTGTTTAGTGATGTTACTTATATCTACTAACTTCTGACACTCTTAGTTTCCCTGCATGGGAAACAGGAGACACATCCCAAAAATCCTGTGAGTTTCTGTAAAAAAGGGTCAGAGTTTTGGGGCTTAAACAACTCTTAACTAAAATATTTTCAACATTCTTTTCTCCCCTGCAAGTTATTTTTGGTACAAGGGGTAACATTTTATTTAAGATAGAGTTGTCCCTTAGTAAAAGCCAATGCTTCTTGATTGCTTGGTGTATTTGTCTATTCCATCCATTGTAATTGCAGATAAAAGGTACTTCTCCTGTTTTGGTAGGTTCTTTCTTTTGTTTACACTTGAAGAGGTTTTTACGTGGTTGTTTCCCTACTTCTATCAAATGTCTCTCTAGTGATGTTTCTTCATATCCTTTTTCTACAAAATGTTTTTCAGGTAACTTGCTTGCTCTATATGGTCTGAATCCTCCATGAAATGTCAAATTCTAAGGAACTGTCCCCTGGGTTCATTGGTGAGCCATGGTTTGTAGTGGTTTGGTTCCAACATTGACGATCTAACTGGAAACACAGCTGATGGCGACGTTACATTGCAATGGTGAGGCGCAAAACCGGAACCAGAAGCGAAAGGTATCCCTAGCCGGGAACGCAAAACACCTGAAACCGGCAATTACCAACCCTTTAAAAAGAAGAAAAGCAGCATATCTAAACACAGCACCTGAGGAAGCCTCCTTGAGAGGCAAAATACGTTTTGCTAACTCAAAGACTTACTAACAGACTATAAGAACTTTTATTCTATTTGATTTTAACTGTTGATTTTACCTATGTTTTGTGCACTTTATGGAGAATAAAGCACTTTACTTATACCTGAGTTTGTGGCTACAATCAAAAAGGGAAGGCTACTACCAACTACAGAACAGGGAGTGGGACCCCAAAAATCCCATCCAGCTGATACTTTGAGCCGATATTTTACTGGCTCCACACTTGATTATACTTCTCAAGGATTTACTGTATGCCATTAGCCTATTTTATGTAAGATACTCCACCGTGTTTCTATATGTTCGTGTGGGTCAAGGGGATCCCACACAGGTGTTAGAGTATCCAATACTGTTTGTTTACTCACTGGGATTTAGCATTTAGTTTTTGTTTTTACTATTGCAAAGAGACCTCTAATATAAAACTGATACTTAAAGCACATTATGATTATGCATTTGCATGAATAGTAAATGTTTGATTGCAGATTAATGTCTGCTATTGTAATCATTTTGCTATTGTAATCATTTCACAATCTAAATATTACATTATACACCATATGTTTCTTTCTGTATAACAGCTTTTTTTAGAATAGTTAAGCAACTTTCGATGCCGAACAGTTCTGTGTACACATATTTTTTCAAACATTTAAGCAGCTTATAGGATATACTAGCATTGTGCCATTTCTTTTAATCAACATTAAAAAAAAAAATCTCTTTTCTTCAACCACTACTGACAGGCAAGTCATTTTTAAGACTTAAGATATGAAGGAAATTGAGCTTGATTGTCTCTAACTATCATAAAGTATCTGGTCATACAGAGAAACCCTTTGATCTTTTCCAAAGAGATGGAGATGGTGTCAGTATTTCAATGCAATGTTCTCTTTCCATCTCACTGGTTATATTGGCTTGCTTTTCTGAGAGCAGTCATTCTGTTTCCTTTCAACCACTGCAAATACAGTATTTCATTGTACAATGACAAAAGATATTTCAGTTTTACATTATAAAATATAATGAATTATTGCTACAGGTAGGATGCTGGTAGATATGAAGTTAAAGCAGAATGCATACATTTATATTTGCAGTATGAAAATATTTATTTTTACAATAGGTTTATTCATGAAAAAGTATATTATAATATAATGATGACTTTTAAAAGTTAATTCTAGCTCAATGGTGGCATTAATTTGCTTATTTAATAAAATTCACTTTTCAGGAGACTTGTGCATGGTGAGAAAATTTGGCTCAGCCAAACAATTTTCCCCAAAAGTAGGAAATGTTAAAGGACTTCAGAATATCAACAGAATGTTAGTTTGCTCTGCAGTATTTTAGTATCAGAAACCCACTTTGGGAAACCGAAACAGGTGAAGCAAAAGAATCATGAAAATGCTAATCAGTGCACTCAAAAAGACATGGTAAAATAGGTATACAAGGAATAGATACATAAATATGACATAAAACATATTTTGGTGTATGCTAATAGTCACCTTAAAAGTAAATAATGCAGAATATAATTTTATAACATGACAGGAGGCTTCGTATTTTGCTTAAGTCTTTCTTTCCTTAAGCTTCACAGCAGCACTTTTAACATAGTAACAGGATAACCAATCAGAAAAAAGTAACAGGGAATAAAACTCCCTCCCAGTGATGTCACGTCCTCTTTCTTTGCTGCTTCACACCAGTACAGGTCAGAGTGCCACTGTGTCCTACTCTCTGTGGGTTTCTGTGGTTTATTCATTTATTTATTTTATCTGTTTCTCACATACTTTTGATATTATTATTGTGGCATATGTCTGCTGGGATTTAACTATTTTAATTGAAAAATGTACTAAATTTCTCTTCAGCTTATTTTTCCTATATCTCCTGCTACTTAATATATCGCTTTTTATATAGTTTTATTCTTTATTTCTTTTACATGTTTCTCCCATTCATTTGATATCTTTATTGTGGCATATGTCTGCTGGGATTTAACTATTTTAATTGTAAAATGTACTAGAAACGCAAGGTTTAAATGTCCCAGACAGGTGGACACTAGAGAGAAACACTCTATCCAGCCTACTCTGTCGGAATAGGAGGAAGACGCTTTTGCCCTACATCCCTTAGCCATTCTAGATGAATGGCAAGCCGACCACTCGTCGGATGATGTAAGGGACTGGCCTGAGGCATCCTTCGGGGGAGCACCTTCTCCTCAAGATACTATTAGTGACCCCACACAAGAGCATACGGTTCCTTCTGGATTAGGAGACCCCGGGATGAGGAGGTCCGCAAACGCCTAAGCAGAATGGCCAAGGCAAACGCCTAAGCAGAATGGCCAAGGCAAACGCCTAAGCAGAATGGCCTACCGAACAAGGTTGCTATGACCCCAGAATTGACACGCTGCTTTACACATACCTAGCCAGAGCTGGCCGTGACCCTAAAAAGGGCATTGAACACAGCTTACGCCTCACCCAGGACAAAATGATGGTTATCATTGCAAACATTTTTTTACTGGCTGATGACGACCTCTCTAGAGGCACCATTGGACCCATCTGTAATCAGAGAATGGGCACTACGCTCCATATGCCTGCTGGGCAATGCAAATACATCCCTCTGTACAGAGAGTAGGAAAGCAGTGCTGCTGCACATGGGCACCAAACTGTCCGACTTGGAACCAAAGAATTTGGCCCCAAGGTCAAGGGTCTGCTATTTGGAGAACCCTATATATTAAAGAATTACACAAACATGTAAATCTATACGCCACACTGAACAAGGTGCAGTCATCCATAAAAAGAGTGTTTCATCAACAACCCTCTCGGGTTTTTGGCAGGGCTGTACAAGGGGTCGTGCAGCCAGCCATTTCTGGGCCACAGGCCAACGCCAGCGATCCCACACATCATCATTCTTCCCGAACTTACACCCAAAGGTCGGATAGGGGAAGAGGAAACAGAGCTGTCACACACTTCTCTGCTCGATTCAGAACTATGATCCCTACTCACAAAAGGAGCGATCCAACTCGCCCAAAATGATGAGGGCTTTCTCAGTTCTATCTTCCTGATCCAGAAGAAGTCAAGGTAACTCTGCCCGGTCATCAACCTCCGCCATCTGAATACCTTCGTGGTGTACGAGCATTTCAAAATGGAAGGCATACATCTCCTCTGAGACATACTTCGGCCAGGCGATTGGTTCACCCGACTCGACCTCAAGGACCTCTGTGTCAGTACACCCAGCCAATCGACGCTTCCTCTGCTTCCTTTGGAACCACCAGACCTTCCAGTTCACCTGCCTACCATTTGTCCTCAGTTCTGCAACGGGGCTCTTCACCAAACTGCTCAAGCTGGTTACTGCACATCTTCGAGCCAGGAGCATACGCTGCTTAATCTACCTCAACGATCTCTTACTACTTTGTGAAGACACATCCAGACTGCGATTTCAGACGAACTACACATCCTCATTGCTCAAATCCTTAGGGTTCATTATCAACCAGGAGAAGCCGTCACTTTCCCCATCCCAAATGGTCCAGTTCCTCGGCTTCAAGATTGACTCTTCGACCTGTGTTCTACGCCTGCCTCAATACAAACTATCGGCGATACGGAAAGAACTACGTAAGACTCTTCGACAGGTGGATGTACTTCTCAGATGTTTAGCTTGGATCGTGGGCCTCCTTTCCGCTCCCATCCAAGCAATCTACCCGGAACCCCTACACTATCGGGCCATGCAATGCCTGAAAGCTCAATTTCTCCGAGCCTACTCATTGTACGACCAGGGGGTCCCGAATACCACCGAAGTAAGGGAGGAACTCCGTTGGTGGCTCCTCCACATGTGTGCTTGGAATGGCAAACCAATTTCGACCCCACTACGGACTTCGTAGTAGGATCAGACGCGAGCCTTCGAGGCTAGGGTACAACTTGTCATACGACCTCCACTGGGGGACCCTGGACAACCGCAGAACACTCATTCCACATCAATTGTCTGGAATTATTTGCAGGCTCCTTCGTAATCCGCAGTCTGGCCATTTACCTCTCGGACGACTGCATTCTCCTTCGAATGGACAATATCTCAGCTGTTCAATACATCAGCAGATGGGGCGGGGCCAGGTCTCGCACACTTTCAGAAGTGACGAAAGACATCTACTATGTCTGCTTTCAACGCAACATTACGTTTCGAGCGGAATACCTTCCGGGAGAGACGAACATCACAGCGGATTGGTTCTCCCGACATTGGCAATCTTCGTTTTTATTGCCAGCACCCCTGCCACCCATGTCCCAGCCCAGGTTCTCCCGACATTGGAGAAACGACAGCGATTGGCGCCTTCACAGATCAGTTTTCCTTCACATCTCAAAACACAGGGGCCCATTTATGCTGGACCTGTTCGCCTCCCAAACGAACTTTCAAATCCCACAGTTCTTCAGCTGGCTACCAGACCCAGAGTACTTGGCATTTGAATGCCTTCCTACCGAGATAGACGATGACGGGGTCCTTCCCTCCATTTGCAATGATCCCGAGAGTCCTTCTCCAGATTCGCAGACAACTAGTAACTGGTTACTTTCCCTGGCAGGGATAGAAGCCTCCTTCAGAGCCCACTCCTTCAGAGGTGTGGCGGCATCAGGAGCGTTCAACGCTGGAGCTTCTCTTCGGGACATTCTTCAATCGGCAGACAGGTCCCGGGAAGAGATGTTTCGCGATTTCTACTTTCGTCCAGCTGTACAAGCTTCCTTAATCCTACTTGGGGAGCGTTAAAACAGCAAAATACGAAGCCTCCTGTCATGTTATAAAATTGTAGATTATGCTAGCTTTAGTGTGTACCTATAATCTTAATTTTATTAATGACAGGAGGCGAGTATTTTCCCACCCTTTATTTTCTTTCCCCCCTAGTTTGTCTCCTCTTTAGGTAAGTTTATTAAAGAGATGGGTAAGTACATTTTGACTTACTTGAGTATATTATAAGGGGTTGTACTCTACGGGGTGGGAGGCTAGATATGATGTCCCATGTATACTTCAATATATGAATTAATCTGAATTGATGGCATTGATTTTAGAAGTCCATTTCGTGGATTAATCCTCTGTTTTGACTCCGCTCTCTCATTTCAGCGTAAAGCTACCTAAAAAGGACAACCCTAGTTCCTGTCCCTCTCAAGCATGAACTCTCCTCGTCTGCATAAAGCTCCCTCAAGAGGACAAGCCTAGTTCTTGTCTCTCTCAAGTATGAACTCTCCTCGTCTGGTATTCTGAGATTCTCGTCCGGTTCACCTACGGTTGCCCTGTTCCTGTTCATTTCGCAGCCAGAAAGAGGAAGTGACATCACTGGGAGGGAGTTTTATACCCTGTTACTTTTTTCTGATTGGTTATCCTGTTACTATGTTAAAAAGTGCTGCTGTGAAGCTTAAGTAAAGAAAGACTTAAGCAAAATACTCGCCTCCTGTCATTAATAAAAACAGGTACACTAAAGCTAGCATAATCTACAATTTACACCGAATAATTAAGAAGGGATAAAAATAGAACATGTTCAGACATCTCCAAGTATATAGTGTACTATGGTGGTGTCTTCTATAGCTTATGTCTAAATGTGTGTGGTTTTACTTAAATAGGTAAATAAAAAAATAGATAATTAAAGAATAAATTAATCTATAGTGTTTTTTTAAAAAGAGCTGTAAATGTTATATTCTCTTTAAAATGGCAAACTTCACTGAAAAAATCTGAATTTAAGCCATGCGGGATTAGTGTTTTAAATTGAAAATGAACTTAATTTCTTCTCTACCTAGTTTTTTCACATAATCGCCTCCTCTCCGGTCCTTTTTCACCTGTATAATATTATGTGTATATTTTGCAGTCCAATGATAGGAGCATTTTCCACCTATTTGGTTCACAGATCGAGTGTGAAAAAGTAAGCAACAGAGGGAAATACAGGTGAAGCAGTAAGAAAATCTCTAATTATATGTTTATATACAGAGATTTTTTTTTAATTCCTGCATTTTTTTCCCCTTTCTATTGATCACTCAGTGATTGTCCACTAGCCAATAATCAACTTTTTTTTCCCCATTAATCATCTTTTTTTTCTTGGCACCATGGGCGGAATTCCAAATCACAAACCGAAATGGACATGCTCAGCCACTGTTTGTTTTTGCTGGGTCCTGATTCGTATACATTTCAGTCCATGAATTTGGATGATCACTGTTCAGCCCAAATTCAGATGAATTGCAATCAGATCGAAATGAATTACTCAGTCTACTGTTCAGTGAATTCTGTACTTCAAAATCAATAGGCAAAGGACACATTTCAAGGTGTTTATTTTAAGATTCTTGTTCAGATTGTCTGAATGCCTATTATGCAGCACATTTTATGGAAAGCAGCTCATATTGTACTGATAGTAGGGCTTCCCAGAAAAAAAATGTATTTGGCAGTATTCTGATTTAATTTCTGGCAGAGTAATTAATCTGTAGTTTGCTTCACAAGCTTTATTTTTTTCTAATATGTGATTTCTCACTATCATTTTTGTTCCTATTTCTGTCTAGTCAGTTTAGTCATGGATGGAAGTAGATTTAAAGGTGCTGCACACAGAGCGTGCATTGCAGAGGGAAGCTTTAAAAGAGGAATTATAGTGAGAATTACATGGAATGGGTATTAGGTTTTTGTGGTTTCTGGTGTTTGTACCAGGTGGCTGAGTAGTGAAGGGACCAGGGTTTGGAGAGACATCACCTGCTGCTAGGAGTAGTAGGATGGAAAGGAAGAGAAGGTGCGAGTAAGATTTAAATGTTGGGGATGAGAGCTTGTATTTAAGGTATTTAGGAGGGGTGTGTGGAGAAAGGCTGTATAAATATGAGTAAAGTGCGTGTGATGAATACAGAGATGAGGGGAGCAGAGAGGGAGCAATGAAGATGGTGTTAGCAGGAACAGGTAAGTAAAATGATAGAGAGATTTTAATGATGAGGGAAGTGAGAGAGAAAGTGAAAAATAGAAGTGAGAACATTAGGAGAGAAGGTGCTGTGTTTTTAAGAGCTGTGGTTAGGAGGGTTAAGGGTTAAATAGGTATTGTGTGAGTATAGCTATTTTGGGTGTGGAGGGTTTGGTAGACATAATTGGTTTAACAGGAAAGTTAGGTAATTTGAGCTATCTATAAATGTAGTGATTACAATGGGGAGTGTGGGATGTGGGGTAGGGTGGGTGGGAAGCGATCATCCAGAAATGCTACCTCTGCTTATGGCAAGTCCTGCAGGGTTGTGTGCTGTGAGTCCTGGGTGTAGCTGTTTCAATATTGTATGGGGCCCAATATGTATTATCTTGCTTCCTTTGCCAAGACCCACCACACTCTGCTAGGATAGCTAAAGTAAAAAAATAAATGGAAGACTAGATAGTGCTTTTTATTTTGTCTGAGACAAGAGGATTTAACCAGACAATGTTACAAAGTTTACACCGTAGCCTTAATCATGTATAACACTGTCAAAGGCTGATCCCATATATTTACATATGTGCATATCAATAAGGAATATCCCATGACTCCAAAGCCAGTCCTGAAATAAAAACATAGAACAAAAAAATACAATAATAACAAATTAAGTATACACATAGTTGAATAAATGCAAATTATCATAAATTACAATGAAAGTAATTACAAATAGGGTAAAAAAAAGTTAGCATAGCACATACGTGCATATTTCATATGCTTTGGCCCAAATAAAAAGAATGACCTTTTAACTGAACTGAATTCCATGCTGCGCTCTATTTTTTATTTTTTTTGGATGTCTAGCTAGGAGTGTTTGTGGTTTCCCCTATGTTGTATGGTGCTCCGGGGATTTGTAACATAAGCACTTTGGCTCTGTGGACTGACCAAGACCCATTCCTTGTGTGCATAATTTTACTGACACTCCGCTAGGATGTGAGGATGAGGAAAACACAACTGGCAGATATGTATAACAAAAGCATACATACAAAACAATAGGTGGAACCGCTTGAGCCTTTGACAATCTGTAAAACACAAATGTGTACAAAATAGCGTAGTATATCTATACAATGGTGTGTAATAAAAAATAAATGGTAGTTTCACTCACAAGGTTGGAGTCATACCCTCATATGACTCTCTTAGTATGCTCCTTTGGACCATTTGAAGGTTGTCCAGACCCTATGCAGCCAGAATCTCTGCTATCCTCTTTGTGCTTTTTGCTTGATGTCTCAAAACAAAATTGTGGGATATCCAGATGTATATTCAGAAAATGGATTTATTCATAAATTAAAAATATATAAACAATATGCTTTACCAGAAACAGCTGGTTAAAGTGCAAAAATGTAAAAGACTAGTCCAAAGTAAAAGTCTTAAAAGGTATCCTGGAATAAAATGTCCAAATAAAGTGTCCAAAACGCGTTTCGCCTATCAGTCAGGCTTAAGGAAAGAGGATAGCAGAGATTCTGGCACAAAGAGGATAGCAGAGATTCTGGCTGCATAGGGTCTGGACAACCTTCAAATGGTCCAAAGGAGCATACTAAGAGAGTCATATGAGGGTATGACTCCAACCTTGTGAGTGAAACTACCATTTATTTTTTATTACACACCATTGTATAGATATACTACGCTATTTTGTACACATTTGTGTTTTACAGATTGTCAAAGGCTCAAGCGGTTCCACCTATTGTTTTGTATGTATGCTTTTGTTGTTATGGTGGTGTAGGGGATACCACATATTAGGTGTTTAGAGCTGCTTACCTTTTAATTTTCCCACAGAGTGTATTATTTTACTAGATATGTATAACACTTGCACTTGTTTGCCAAAGCTAACACATTTCTTGAAATTCTTCATCTTTTTGTTCAGTGGAGGATTAGGTCTAAGATTAGGAAATAAAGCTGTTTAGAATGATGAATAGAAAAATGCACAGTCAATGGAGGATGAGCATACTGCTAAATTGCATTCTTATTTTATACTTTAGAAAACATAGATTTAACTTGCAGTTCATGGGAGTAGCCTTGTTGTTAGGGATCCAGGATCGACATCCGCTGCCTAAAAATTTAGTGTAGATGTTCTGCTTAATGCTGTTATTCTGTTGAGCATAGCCTGTCCCCACTGGTATTTTCATGTAAACACTGTCTTTTCAAAGGCATCAGAATTGATGATCTCAACAAATAGGAAGCATTGGATTGGCTGTGATTGTCAGTTCTGATTATGTCAGCCAAAGAGGCAGATCGGGGGCAGGGCCAGCATTGGCAGACCCACACGTCACTGGAAATAAGGTGTTTTCTACTTATTTAACAGGGGAAAGTAGGGATAAATAGTGTTTTAACACTATAAGGTCAGGAATACAAGTTTGATGTAGTAGTTCTGCTTAATGTAGTTGTTTTGGTGAGTATAGCCTGTCCCTGCTGACATTTTTATGTAAACACTGATGTAACGGACCGTTTCAGCATAAAAGGGGAAAAATCCGTTTAGGCGATAATCCCCTTTTCTAAAGACAGGCACAGCTACTGCAGAACATCACACTCCCGATCTGGATACGAAATAACACTCCGAACTGGAACAGCTGAACAAGAAAAGCATACAATCGGCTTACACTCTTGGCAGTCAGCTTACAATCCAATCCCCCCCAAGAACGAGACGACACTTCATTTTGAGGGTTAAGCAGGAACTCTGGACTGGGACACCCAGTCTGGCTTTTATTACCAACAAGTACATACAGGACACTCCCAGGGGGAGGATGAAATTAACCAATCACATGGATGTACCTCCCACACATTTCCTCCCCTTAGATTAGCACTTAACATAATTATACCGTACACCCTTTTCCCCAATTCCTGGATGTACCCCAAAAACAGGGGGTACACCTTTAAATCCAGCATCGCTGGATAGCCCTTATTCAGGGGGACAACATATCCAAAGTTCAAGTAATTCGGATGAATGGTTCGTGAGATATGGGGTTCCAAAGATTTGACCGACCGCATGGGTAAAGTATCCGAAAACAGTTCCATGCATTTTGGCCCTGCGGTCGGTCACAAACAAGGGAATGAAAACAGGCGAATTGCCTGTGTTATAGAGCCTGGAGAGGGTTTGAATGAATTCCCTTGTTTGTGGGGTTCTTTCTACCGAACGGGGGGTCATTCGGTAGTTTCCATACGAATTTCTGGAAGTATGGAGGTCTCAGCGGTGTTTGCCTAGTCAAGTGTCCGATTTTAGTTCCAGACACTCGACGGCAAAACACCGCTGTTCGGTAGTTTAAGATGGCCGCCGCCACGTGTTTGTTTCCCGAATGGCGGCCACCCAGAGGACAAAGGATACATTACACTGATTGCCAATTACCCGTTTGCAACATTGTTGCAAACTGTAATTGGAGGCACACTTATTCCTGGGTGGTCTGGTTGTTCGGTAGTTTCACTCAATACAATGAATGGAGTGATTCTACCGAACAATCAGATGAATGCTGTACATATATATAACCCAGGTAACTGCATACAACAATACATACATGACATTAAAGTATTAAAGGCAGGATTACTGTACTACGCTCCACAGTCTTAAAGGTACAGTAGTCCCAAAAGTTCCAATATGTCCATCGCTGCTTTTAAAGGGCCAGCAGCAGCAATACAAATTATTACCTGCCCAAATATAGTTTCTAAAGTGCAACACGTCCAGGGGCCATAGTCAGCGGGCAGGAGGCCAGCAGCCAGGCCTCTCCAGTTCACAGTGGCGAAGCTGGTTTCGCCACATTTCTCCCCTTTGCCAATTAGACTAACAGGGTACCTGACTTTCTGCCGGTCAGTGCCCTGGTTAGTCCAGCAACCCACCCACAAAACAGAAATAACCGAGCAGCCCACCCACACTAACCGGTTACTACATCTGGGTGAGGAAGGATTTTGTCCAAGTTCTGGTGTTTCACCACTGCTGGGTGGGAGACGGGTAGGCTGCCTTGGTGGGTTGCTGAGGGGGCAGAGACCAGCGGTACTTTGTCCTGTTGCCAGCACTACCACGGGAGTAGTCTGGTGGGCGTCTGGTTGCTGGAGACTGGCTGTCTCCCCTTTAGGTGCACAGCTCGACTGCTGGAGGGGGAGACCGACTGTCTCCCCTTTGGATCCATCACACTGAGGCTGGGGAACAGGACCGACCGTCCCTATCCCTTGTGCTGTAAGTGCAGAGACTACGGTCCCATCTGCACAGTTGTGGGGCTTAACATCTCCCCTTGGTGGGTTAGGTTGCCGTGGGAGAGAGGGTGTAACAAGTTCCTCTCTCTGGATGGCAAACTGCCGCTGGGGAGAAAGGATGGCACCTTCTGCTCCCTGGGGTACACACTGCCGCTGGGGAGGAAGGACGACACCATCAGCTCCCTGGGGTACACACTGCCGCTGGGGAGGAAGGATTGCACCTTCTGCTCCCTGAGACACACCCTGCCGCTGGGGAGGGAGGACACGGCTCTCCTCTCCCTTTACTTCACACTGCCTTCCAGGCACATCACTTTGCTGCTGGGGGGCAGGAACAACAACCTCTGCCCCCTGTAACTCAGCCTGCCGCTGGGGAGGAAGGACGACACCTTCATCTCCCTGGGGTGTACGCTGCCACTGGGGAGGAAGGACGACACCTTCATCTCCCTGGGGTGTACGCTGCCACTGGGGAGGAAGGACGACACCTTCATCTCCCTGGGGTACACACTGCCGCTGGGGAGGGAGGACGCTGCTCTCCTCTCCCTTCACTTCACACTGCCCTCCCGGCACATCACTTTGCTGCTGGGGGGCAGGAACAACAACCTCTGCCCCCTGTAACTCAGCCTGCCGCTGGGGAGGATGGACGACACCATCAGCTCCCGGAGACACACACTGCCGCTGGGGAGGGAGGACGCTGCTCTCCTCTCCCTTTACTTCACACTGCCTTCCTGGCACATCACTTTTCTGCTGGGGGGCAGGAACAACAACCTCTGCCCCCTGTAACTCAGCCTGCCGCTGGGGAGGAAGGACGACACCTTCATCTCCCTGGGACACACACTGCCGCTGGGGAGGAAGGACGGCACCTTCAGCTCCCTGAGATACAATCTGCCGCTGGGGAGGAAGGACGACACCTTTAGCTCCCTGGGACTTACTCTGCCGCTGGGGAGGATGGACGACACCATCAGCTCCCTGGGTTACACACTGCCGCTGGGGATCTGGGCCGACTGCCCAGCATCCCTGTAGGGCCGGTAGAGAGACCTCGGTCCCATCTCCACCTGCCTGTTGTGGTTCCTCACAGGACCAATCTATGAGGACCCCTACTTCGGGTTCTTCCTGCCGCCTCGGGGGAGGGCGGCTAACCTCTTCGGATGCAGCCTCTACTCTGCTGCTGTACCACTCTTCCTGCTCATCATACTCTTCGTCCATCTTTGAGTTTTGCTCAGCCATGACCTGGTTCCAGATCCCCTGGAATGTGTCCATGGATATATAACCCCCATACTGGGCCACTTGCTGCCTCACCTTGGCCATAAAATCATCTTCAGCGTCAGAGCCTTCCATACTTGTCTGCTCCAAGTCGCTGGATACCTCTGCTGCCAGGGGCGCTGCACGAATGCTAACGTTGCCCTCAATTTGTAACTCCAAGGAATTGGTGTTCTGTAGCTGTCCTTCTGGTTGTAGGAACGATCCCGCCGCTTGCCACCAATTGTAACGGACCGTTTCAGCATAAAAGGGGAAAAATCCGTTTAGGCGATAATCCCCTTTTCTAAAGACAGGCACAGCTACTGCAGAACATCACACTCCCGATCTGGATACGAAATAACACTCCGAACTGGAACAGCTGAACAAGAAAAGCATACAATCGGCTTACACTCTTGGCAGTCAGCTTACAATCCAATCCCCCCCAAGAACGAGACGACACTTCATTTTGAGGGTTAAGCAGGAACTCTGGACTGGGACACCCAGTCTGGCTTTTATTACCAACAAGTACATACAGGACACTCCCAGGGGGAGGATGAAATTAACCAATCACATGGATGTACCTCCCACACATTTCCTCCCCTTAGATTAGCACTTAACATAATTATACCGTACACCCTTTTCCCCAATTCCTGGATGTACCCCAAAAACAGGGGGTACACCTTTAAATCCAGCATCGCTGGATAGCCCTTATTCAGGGGGACAACATATCCAAAGTTCAAGTAATTCGGATGAATGGTTCGTGAGATATGGGGTTCCAAAGATTTGACCGACCGCATGGGTAAAGTATCCGAAAACAGTTCCATGCATTTTGGCCCTGCGGTCGGTCACAAACAAGGGAATGAAAACAGGCGAATTGCCTGTGTTATAGAGCCTGGAGAGGGTTTGAATGAATTCCCTTGTTTGTGGGGTTCTTTCTACCGAACGGGGGGTCATTCGGTAGTTTCCATACGAATTTCTGGAAGTATGGAGGTCTCAGCGGTGTTTGCCTAGTCAAGTGTCCGATTTTAGTTCCAGACACTCGACGGCAAAACACCGCTGTTCGGTAGTTTAAGATGGCCGCCGCCACGTGTTTGTTTCCCGAATGGCGGCCACCCAGAGGACAAAGGATACATTACACTGATTGCCAATTACCCGTTTGCAACATTGTTGCAAACTGTAATTGGAGGCACACTTATTCCTGGGTGGTCTGGTTGTTCGGTAGTTTCACTCAATACAATGAATGGAGTGATTCTACCGAACAATCAGATGAATGCTGTACATATATATAACCCAGGTAACTGCATACAACAATACATACATGACATTAAAGTATTAAAGGCAGGATTACTGTACTACGCTCCACAGTCTTAAAGGTACAGTAGTCCCAAAAGTTCCAATATGTCCATCGCTGCTTTTAAAGGGCCAGCAGCAGCAATACAAATTATTACCTGCCCAAATATAGTTTCTAAAGTGCAACACGTCCAGGGGCCATAGTCAGCGGGCAGGAGGCCAGCAGCCAGGCCTCTCCAGTTCACAGTGGCGAAGCTGGTTTCGCCACAACTGACTTTTCAGAGGCATCAGAATTGACAAGCTCAACCAATCCAACGCTTCCCTAAGGGAAAGCGTTGGATTGACTGAGATCGTCAATTCTGATTATGTTATTTAAAGAGGCTGATCAGGGGCAAGGCCAGCCCTGTCGGACCTATGCATCACTAAAAAAGGTGAGTTTTCTACTTATTTAAGGGGGAGGGGTGCTTTGGGGATAAATAGTTTTTTAACACTCTAAGGTCAGAAAATACATTTGAGTTCCTGACCCTATAGTGTTCGTTTAATTCAAATACATACAAGTTCTAGACTAAAACTAGTGATAGGATTTAGGCTTATAGCTGGTAAATATATCACAGTTTACCAATTAAAATGCACAGAAAAACTGCTATTCAGTTACAATAGATAACCTTATATCAGGCCAGAGAATTCATCCCAATGTATCCCTTAGCTTACAGGATAATTATGGAACTGATTCTTGCCAGCCGTGCAAAGCTTGTTCCAATTATATATCAGACAATATTTACACTAGCTCAGGTACAGCAGACAAGAAACTGTTGCTTTTAATAGAATAATCTGTTCTGCTTCCTGCATTCATGAAAACCAATTGCTAATGTCATCTAAGGATTTTTTCTGTTTAATCTTCAAGCTCAGACCTATTTTAATTAGATTTGCAATTTTGTATAACGATTACATCAGAGGTCTCTTAATAATAAATATAGCATCAATATAGTTTGAAAAGAGGTTTTTAAAAAACAGTGATACATTAATTAAATTTCAGCAATAAGGTGCTCTATTTTACTCACTCAAGTCTTGCTATCATCTATGTTGGCAACAGCTAAAATATTAAGAAAGCTGACAGTGCTTCAGTTTTGTAAAAGGCAGTAATGAGTTATTGCAAACAAAAAAAAAGCAGAACATTTCTGGCTAAAGAACATGTTTTTGTTGTATAAACTCTGCCTATCTTGAAAAATGTAGCTATGAAAAAGTAATTTAATGTACACCACTAATTTATTCAATGCCATATATTGATTTTTTTCCCTGTTATTTGATTATGAAATATATATGGATCTGAGTATTCCCAAAGCATAACTAACACTTGCTGTCAAAGTGTGCTAAAATATTGTAGTTTCAATTTCAAAATACCCATAGCTCCAATATATACCTAATGAGTTTAAGCAAATTTATAATAGTAAAGTACTTCAATTACTATAAAAACAATAAAAAGGAGACATATCTCCTCTTAATGTAGAAGTAATAGAAACATACACTAAAACATAAAATTATACATTTGAAATAAGTAGTGCGTAGATAGATGTGTTTTCATTATATATAGATCTTTATTTATGTCAACTATGCACTAGCCACAGATACATCAGTGTCATACTGAATTGCAGATTCTTATTTTTTTTTCTATATTAGACTGTATGTGTACATCTCACTGTTTATTAATAGACCTACGAATCTCAATATTTAAATCAATTTGCACAATATATTTTTTTTTCATAACAGAAGAGCAATCCTAAAATTAAAAGACAAAGTTAATTATCATTGCAAAAGAAATTCATAATAGAAATAAGCATATACAGAATATTAGCTATCATTACCGAATTACAATCACTCATATAAGTTAAAAAAAAAAAAAGGATAAAATATAGTAGAGTATTTAGTATTTGTTTGACCAAAATTCTGATTTCCGAAAAGCTACATGCCAGAATCTTGGAACAAATGACTAGCACAAGCTCAAACATGTTTTTTTAATTTGTTAGTTTTCAATCCAGGGCATTTAAAAAAGGGGATGCAATGGAGAAGAGTTTCTTTCATTTTTCTTGGTTTTTTTTGGAGGGGGCAAATAGGCCGCTTATTGGCTGTATCTTATTGGCTGTATCTTATGTTCAATCAAGAGGTGAAAAAAAGATGATGGATAGTTAGGGGCAGGCAGTAAATGTTACAACTCAATTGACAACCGACCAATAGATAGAAAAAAGGAAAAGTAAAACAATCTATAGTTACAAGCAGGGTTGATTTGAATGTTAGACTAACTTTAGCTTACTGGTGTATCTAGCTAGCTATATACTGCCTATGGCACTTGAAACACATTTGAAGGGTGAGATAAGATAGTACCATTATGTCACAGATTCTAGTGTGAAACTAAGTTTAGGTTTGAATCTATAAACCTAGCAGGCAATATAGATGCTGTCAGTCACTATTAAAACAACTTTAAGTGGGAAATAGGATATTTTCATTATGTCATTATGTGTTATGTGATCCTAGAATGAGATCTGTCTGTCTGTCTGTCTGTCTGTCTGTCTGTGGCATTTAAAACAACTGTCAGTGTCAATATATGAGATTGTAATTGTCCTATTGATCCTAGTTTGAAACAAGGTTATCAATTTACAGTTATTAAATATATTTTTGTTACCTGGTGGTAGAAAGAAAAACGTTTTTTTTTTCTGGGGGGGGGGGGGGGGGAGGTTGTGTGATTCAGTAAAAAACAAAAAGAAAACAAAAAGTTCCCTTTGCCTAGCTCTTCCACATTCACACTCAAACAATCTTTGAGTGGTAGATAGCCTGCTGCATTCTTCCTAGTGTCCTATTGGCGAATATAGTTAGCACAGTGTCCTACTGTTAGCCACTCCCACTTAATGCCAACTTGGAATCACCAAAATACTGTTTTTAAAAGTTTTTAATTTTAAGTGTTTGTGGAAATAAATATTGTTGTAAGTAGTATGTTCAATAAAAAGAAAAAGAAGAGAAATAGCTTTAGTACAAATTGGATTAGTACAAATTGGATATAACTGGTGCAAAAGTGTTACAACACAATTTTAATGAAGGGTTATAGAAATTACAAACATTTCAGGACACATCCCTTAATGTACAAAAGTGTGGGATCTATTCACAGAGATGGGGTGAGTTTTACATTCATTGTACATACCAGATTGGTTAATGGAGCTTGTAGGAGGGATCTCTATCCCTTTTTATATCAACTTTGCAGCCATTACTGTTTTGTTTCCCTCACAAAGGTGCAGCTATGCACTGAAATGCGCGTCAGGATTTTTTGATTTATCACTTTTCACTTTGCACATGTTTGCACTTTTATTATGACACTTACAGAGTCTATCAGTTTAGGGGTAGTGTGATTTGCTTGGCTTAGTTTAGCTATAGATGGTAGTAGGTTGCTGTTACTCCTGAAACCAAGGTATTATCTGATTTCTACCTCCTATATATATTCTTATTTCTCAGATTTATCTCTCTTATTTTTCCTCTCTCTACCTCAGTAGAGTTCTGTTCACCTTGATACATAGGTATTGTTTGAGAATGATATTGTCTGAAATTGTTACCTTTACTAGCCAGGGGAACCAACCTTTGGATAGTGTTTCCCTTACATTCTCTTTGAATTTAATTATTTGGGTTTATACCCTGGTACTACTACTACCAACACTGGCGCTGTTTCATTGAGAGGGGGAACTCCTTTCGCTAAGTGCCCGCCCTTGTTGTAATATTTCAATTAATTCCACTTAACACCAACTTAGAATAACAAATTAACAGTTTTTAAAAGGTTTTTTTTCTTTTCTTTCTTTTTGTCTTTTTGGTTTCTAAGTGTTTAGTTTAGTGTATGCTGTGCAAGCACTGTGCAGAGTTTACGTCAAACACTATATCATTGTAGTGAATCCACAAAATACTAATCCATTTTTCAACACAAATACCTATTATACACAATCATTCATGTCAAAAATATAATGTAATAATAAAAACAAACCCATCATCATCTATGTCATGTACTAATTCCAAGATGAAATTGAGGAATGGTAGAGGTTGTGTAGAGGTCCTTTTCCCCAGTCCACCATCAGCAGTAGAGCGTCTGAACACCTTTTCCTAATTTATGAGGACTGCAGTAGTAGTATTCTGCTATCACTTACCAGGCATTTTAATATTATGGTTACTTATTCCCTTTGTTTAGCATATATACTGTATACTGTATATATTTGTGAGTTCTGAAAAATAAAATGAAAAATAGATATATTCATTGTTGTATTTACGGCTATTCTAGAACTGGGTTCGTCCATCTTAGTTCCCTTTTCATCATTGTTATAAATATAGCATTTTCTGGTTATGAACATGCATAGTGAAACATAAGAAACAGGAATGAGATTTCTGTTTTTATCCTCATCACGTGTTGTGCCCTGGCTGTTCCTGTACTAAACTGGATTGTGATCAATTTGATAAATGTTTGCTTTATTGCACACTGTAATGTCCCTAAAAATATTTTTTCCAACGTTTCCTGTTGGTTCTGTCTGCTCTGGAAGATAATCAATTTGAGCCTATTGCAGAAATCCCAGATTTAAATAGTATTGGTTTCAGAATGCAGAATTTCATAATTGAGAACCCTAATGTTTGTTTAGCCATATATGATTTTCCATGTTCTTCACACAGTTCATGATATTTGACTGCCAGTTGTCTTGACCATACCCATACTTATTAAGCAGGAAGGCCTTTGTCCTTCCTTGGAACATGAGGTAGGGCTCAGCAAACTGGATCTTGACAATGTTTCTCTATTTATCTTCAATGATTGGGTCCCTGGTCTTCTTAACTATTCATGTTATCTCTGGGGAATAAGAAAGATGAATAGGCCTACTCTACATAAATTCACAGGTGAATAGTGTTTTCTGTGTTTTACAGCATATAGGGTTGACAGGTATCTAGTACCTGTTGGGTTTTGGGCATATTCAACAAGGATACCATAATCCTCGTGAACGTCACAGTCAATGTTTCTCCTGGCCAGATTTGGCCCTGGTGATGGTCTTCTTAACTTTTCATGTTATCTTTGGGGAATAAGAAAGTTGAATAGGCCTACTCTACAGAAATTCACAGGTGAAGATTCTGAGCTAATTCAGTAGTATTTTAAGAAATGTTGTTGGGTTTGTTACCTCTCACTTTCAGCTTTCACCCATACATTCCACTCATCCATTCATTATTTATCATTATCTCCTCTGTTCTATTCAGGCATTGATTAAATTGACATACATCAGTTTTTAGTCAACTGTCTCATTTAAAAGTTGCCTCATTCTGGAAACACAGGTAACTTAATTTTGTTTCATATTTGCCTCCTTTTTCATCCTTACATACCCACTCCTGGGGGGTACTGTACTGACTGCCCCTGAACTGTAGTGCTTGCAAAACTAATACAGAAATCTAAACAGGCTACTAGAACAGGGATAGGCTTCCTACTTCCCATACACATCATTCAGAGTACCCTGTCTTAGATAAACGTGATACTCTGAAGTGATTAGTGACTATGTGAGGTTTTGAAAGTCTTAAAAGTCTAAGGGGACAATTTATTTCAAGATGTTGAAAATATTTACTGACTTGCTGCACATCTCATAGGGAGCCTGTGTTCTTTTATTATGCTGTGCCAGAAATGTATCCTGTTATCTTTTCACACAGATGGAAAAGTTTCTATTCTCTGACAATAATGACAACATATATGAACGTGTAAAAGTGTGTGTGAATGTGCATGCATATACATATATATGATCTTTTCCAAGAAGACAGCACTCAAGGTCTTGTCAAATCAATTCAAGTAATTTTCAAATGTTTCAGTTTAAGTTTCAAACTTTCATCAGGTCATATGAATACAAAATTAACAAAAAAGCTTTAAATAGGCAATAGAAAGAACCACTTACCCCATTACCTGTGTTTCGGCAGATTCCGGCACATGCCTGCTCCTCTTCTGTGCCATCATCCAGCAACGTCCTGGGTTCCTTGTTTCCATAGTGACCCATATAAATAAAAATACATTTGTGCATGCTGATATAAATAGTGAAATTAGAGAGACCATCATCAGAGGTTGTGATATACTTATTAAATAAATAAATGTATTAATGAGATCATCCCTGATGTGAAGTGAGCCAGTGGGATTGGCGAGCAACAGGATCTGCTTCCAGCCTTGCGTTAACAGCACGCCCCCTGTAACCTAGGTTACAGTTGTACACTTGCCAAAAAGCCATCTGATCAGAGCCTCTCAGTCACCCACAGGGTAGATTACACCCTGAAGGTGACAAAGCCACTATAATATATATCGACAATAGGCCTGCACTCATCGAAATACAAATATTTATGCCTGGTGCTCTAACCTGCTGTAATCGCATATACAAAAATCCTAGGACGGTCAGCACTAAAAAGTCTTTCTTTCTGCTAAAACACACATAACCAATTGTTAAACTTGCTCTATGTAGGGACGCAGAGAACGAGTTTGTCATTATTGTTTCCCTGACTCTGAACATTCTTTTCTCTTTTGTTTGCAAAAACCAAAAGGGTGCGCATAGTTTCTTGTGCATGGCTAGTAGTTCTTGCTTTATTTTAGTTTGTATATTTTTTGTAAAATGCTTTACTTTTAAAAAAAAAAGTCAAATAATAAATGGCTTTTAACCTATATAACCTTCACTCCAAAAACAACTGGAGAATCAAAATTGGACAAGCATACTGTAGAGTTTATAATACAAAGCCAAGAAATAATGGAGGAACACAATTAATTTATACTGTGCTGATTGCTTTGTGCATATTAAAATACTGCATTCACAGAATGCATCTGAACTATATTTATACCTTAGGAGAGATTTTGGTTGTAATTTAGTTCTGTTCATTATTTTAATATATATTCTTTTTTCCAAAATATGAATTTTGTGGTATTGTCTGATTGATACCAATCTGATAGATAATAAACATAACATTTTGTTTACATGTAAAGAACAAAAATATTCTTTATTATGCAACTGCACAGAAAGCACAGGCCATGTTACAACAGTGTTATTTGCATAATGAGATAGCTATGTCTTTGAAATAATGAATTAAATCAATCTCTTTTTTATTGATGGCACAAACAAATGTTAAACGTAGGTTAAATACTGTCATTATGGAGTCTAATTGATGAGAACATATTTTAGAACACCCTAAACTGCTTTTGAAATCATAAATGATCTATAACAAAGCTGTAAGTAACAGGCATGGATGGGTTTGAATAGGTCACATTGTAATCATAGAATAACAAATTAATGTTATTTGTGCAGTATTTATTACTTAGAAGCAGTGTTTGTCATAAAATTACAGGACTAAGCTGGTATGCAGACAAAAAATAGCCTTTTTCTTGGAATAGCTGCCAGCTATTTTTCATAACAAATGCTGGAAAACAAATCTTAAGAAGCAGATGATCATTAATGTGCAGTACATCATGAGCACATTAAATATGCCACTGATTGCTGAGTGTGCATCTTGACTTCACAAGTAATTCTAAGTTTCATTGTTAATATACCATCCATTTTCATTACATCACTATTGCTGATGTACCATCCATAAACAATACGCCACTTCTAATGTAATGTTTTAAAACAAATCGACAATCACACATTCTGACAGCATATCTAAAACATTTTCCACTGTTGGAAAACATGTGTAGATATTTTGACATTTAGCTTTTAATTATAGAATATATAAATGGTCTGCAAAATTAGCTAAACACTCTAGTTTTGATGTACTCAAATCAATAATATTATATATATATATATATATACATATATATATATATATATATATATATATATATATATATATATATATATATATTTTTTTTTTTTATTATAATTTTGTCATGCATAACAGTACAACAATGCTTATATTGCCACAACAGCAGTCACAAGCTCAAGCGTTGTAAACAGGATGAAACAAGTGTGGCTTGCATACATTGAGCACATTTTTGGTTGCAATAAAGAATTAACATTCAAAACAAAAACCTAGATAAAATAGAGTATCCATTTGACCCGTGGAGGATGCCAAAACACAGTAGTTAGCAGTTACAAGTCATGTGAGTGTGTGGGCTATCCTTGTGAGAGAGTCGTTTAAGATTCATTTAAAAGCTAATGGGTAACATGAGGTATATTGCAAGGTTGAGATTGCATTCATTTCTGCCAGGGTTCCCAGGTAATGGAGTATACCCTATACTTATTTGTTAAAGAGTGAGTTCCTCCATCTGTCTCACTGACTCTACCTGTTGGATCCATTCCCTGACAGTGGGTGCTGATGAGTGTTTCCAACAGGATGGGATGAGGAGATTGGCTGCTGTGAGGAGGTGGTTGACTAAGACCCGTTGGGGCTCTTTCAGAAGCGTGCGGTGCAGGAGAAATAAAATCGCTAGGGGGTCCTTCGGGATGAGTATGCTTGTGATCGTGTGTAAAAGAGTCCCTATCCTGTCCCCAAACCCCTGGATCGTTGGGCACTGCTACCAGATCTGCCAACATACCTCTGAGGTACCTGGGAAGAATCTACTCAACTTTGTTGGAGTGTAGTGCCACTTTGAGAGTCGTTTGTAGTTGCTCTCATGAATACTATTGCTTGTTGTGGACTTAAATAGGTTAGAGAAAATGCATTTCCACTCCTCCCCTGATATGGAGAGGCCCAAGTCATCCTCCCATTTTTTCGTGAAGGGCGGAAGGTCGGGAGTTATATAACTTTGTGTAGTATGCCTGGAATGCTGTAGAGATGTGGCATAGGACACTTTGCCCGAGTGTCGTTTAATTTTTGTTATGAACATGTTTTGTCTATCTTTCTGTGGGGCTCTGGCTACTAGCCTACCACATTTCCCCCCTTGCATGTAGTATGAGTGCCTAGTGCCTAATTTTTGTTTGGGCTGCATTTGAGTGTTGCAGTGTGGATCTCTTTTCCACAAGCTGCTTGCACAGGTCTAAATTGGTGTTTCTCTTATTAGTGTTTTCCAAGGTTAGTATTTCTTGTGTAAGGGATGTCACTTGTGCTTCCTTTTATTTTTTTGTTTTGGGAACCTAATGCTATGAGGTGGCCCCTGGTGACTGCCTTATGTGCCTCCCATATGATCGGGGGTGATGTATTCAAGGTCGTGTTTTCCGCAAAGTAATGGCTGAGAGTGTTGGCCACCTGGGAGGTGACCGGGTTATTTAGCAGAAAATAGTTAATTTTCCATTGATGGGCCTTGGGGAGGAGGGAGAGGATATGAACATGCATGGTTGGACCAGGTGATTAGGCCATAATCACATAATTGGATAAGGTGTAGAAATTTGTGGGATAGGAAGAACATGTCTAGCCTGGAGTATGTGTTCATGACAGCTGAGTAAAATGAATAGTCCCTGGAGTGGGGGTGTAGGATTCGCCAGCTGTCAAAAAGATGCGCTTAATCTAACAGTCTGCTCATCTGTTGTCTGGTTGAGCATTTTTACGTGGAGGAGGTGGAGGTAGTGTCTAACGTGGAGACCAGAGATACGTAGGTTACATAGTTACATAGCTGAAAAGAGACTCGCGTCCATCAAGTTCAGCCTTTCTCACATATGTTTTTTGCTGTTGCTCCAAAAGAAGGCAAAAAACCTAGTCCCCACCTATAATGAGGATTCCCTCACTAAATCTCTTGATGGTCCTCAAACACCGTTGGGGGAATTGATTTTGTCTTCTGTTAGGGAGGTAGAAGTTGGCTAGTGTAACAACAGTGTGTCCTATAAGGCCTTTTACCAGTAATAATCTGCAACTACTGTCTGAATGATGGTCTTTGTAAGTAAAAGGTGTATGTGCCGATGTAAGAATGGCTACCCCCATGGCCTTTGCCTTGTCGTAGTTGCAAAGGTAACTTGTGGGATATCTGCGATTTCTGAAGGGTGGGAATGGAGTCATTCCTAAAGTGGGTATCTTGGAGAATGGCAATGTCTGCTCAGAGTTTGGGTAGTTCAGTCAGTGTTAGTGAGTGTTTGGATAGGGAGTTAAGCCCCCTGACATTGAGAGAAATGATCCTGATAGAGGCCATAATCCTGTGAGGGCAACAGGTGTACCTGTCACTTTTTCTGGTGTCTACAAGTGGTGTGTGAGTCATGCGGTCAATATGGATACATGGTTAGCAATAGTAAAACAAATACAATAACGTAACTATTAACAGAAAAACTGAAAGTGAATAGGAAGCGGAGTTGGGTAGCTGATATCGTAATTTTCAATATAGCCCGGGGAGACGGTGCCTCGAGGAGTAGGACGGTGTATGGCTTGGTGGGTAAGAAAGCCACCACAGGGAGAGGCTATACTCAGCTTGAGGTAGGGGTATGGAGCTCTTTTTATAAGATTTACGGCGTGTTCAGGTTTAGGCCAGATGGTAATCTGATTTCTGGAGATCCGTTGTAATGGGCATAGGGGCCGGGATGGTACCTCTCCTGGCTCGGGGTGAGAATGGTGGAACACATCTTTTGGTGATAGGTAGTTGAGCCCTATGCAGTACATTGATGGAGGGGGGGGTGACAAGTAGGGGATGGGAGGTATGCAGCTGGTTTCCCCCTAAGGTAACACCCCAGGGCAAGGGTCAGTGGTCCAGTCAGTTACATATGGCCCTCAGACCCCCAGCAGCATTAGGGGTAGCGTCAACTCACTGACCTTCCCATGGGGACATTCCTTACAATGGGTCACCAAGGGTTTTCTTTTTTTGCGGGGGAGGGGGGAGAGGGATAGGAAGTAGGTGGAAGTTATGGAAGTCCTTTATGAGTGGCCCTTGCAGTGTCCTCCGTAGACTTTAGCTCGTAAGTGCCGGCATCTATGACGGTCATTGATGGGCTGTGGGGAAGGGGTCCGCTGCAACCAAGTGAGGTCTGGGCCTGATGACATGTTGTGTCCCTTGTGCCCTGGTGTTGGCTGTGGATAGTGATGTTGCCAGAGTCATTTCGCCGTAGTTCCATATGTGCCATATGGGGCATGGTCCCAGTTCCAAGAAAGGTAAAAATTATAAGGGGGAGATTACAAACTGGGACAAGTGACTAGGGGGGGACTGCTGTTAGACCAGTAAGTTAGTACCGCAAGGCGGTACTTGATGAGATGTTCGGTCTTGAAATTTGGTCTATTTGGTCCAGTCTGCGTCTCTTTGACGGTGTGTAGGATCTCTTCCAGAAGTGTGGGGAGGTGTTGGCATCTGCATAGGACTGTACCTGTCGGCCACACTTACGTCAGGCAGTTCCAAGCCCCTTGTAAATAACGCCACATCAGCTACATTGGAAAGCATGTGTGTGGAGCCATTATGCATTGCTATTAGAACAAAGGGGAATCCCCACCTGTAGCGAATATTCCTCGATCTGAGGAGGTCTGTTATGGGTCTCAGCAGCCGTCTCGCTGCTGATCAAGACAGGTGAGGGTATATTTGGATCTGTGTACCGTGGAACAGTAGAGGTTGCGAGGTCTGTCTGAGGACCCGTAGGACATCCTCTTCCACCGTGTAGTAGTACAGTCTACAGATCACATCTCGTGTCTGTGCAGCCTGTGAGCCTCTTGGGCGTAGTGCCCTGTGCGCCCTATAAAATAGCACCGGGCTGTCAGCAGGTTTGTTTAGGAGGACATTGAGCAGCTCAGAGAGGATGCCTTGTAAGTCCTCTTTCTCCCTTTCTGGGAGGCCTTTGACCCACAGATAATTCCACCTCTCTCGGTTATCCAGGTCATCAACGGAGTGGTGTAGTGCCGAGAGATAAATATTTTGTGTGTCAACTGCGGACTTGAGCTGTTGGACCTGTGTGTGGAAAACATCCCTGTCATCTTCCAAACAGGTTACCCTGTCACCAGTCTGCTTTATATCGGCGGCAATGTGGTCCAGCTTAGACTGAAATGAGACTTCCGAGGTATGTAGCATGTGCGCCAAATCGGTTTTGGAAGGCAGGTTTCTGATTGTGGCTCTTAGGTCTTTTTCCAGGGTGAGTGCATATCTATCCGAGCCTGCTGGGCTGGAGGGAGCTGAGTCTTCTGGCTTTGATTCCAGCACCAAATTGGGGCCTGCAGCCGCCGATATTTATCAGCATTATCCAGGAAATATTTGGTAAGGGAGAGTGAGTTTGCAGCAGGAGGTTACCCAGTGTGTTGTTGGGAGGACAGGGATCGTTTAGGGTGCCCCATCTTCATCTGTATCACCCGATGCCTATGGATTGCCACCCGTAAACATGGAGCTCGTTTAGAAAGCGTCCATGCAGGTCCGTGGCTGGCTCTGCCCCGATTTATATATTTTTGTGATAAATCATTTACTGAGCACCTTGATTTAAAATTGTCCTTTAAAAAAAATATGATCAATCAGTACAGCAAAAATAATATTTTCTGTATCTACTTCTCAAATAATGCAAGATTAAAGTAGTATATAAAACAAAAAAAATGAAATGAAAATTTATGTAGGTCTGACCTATGCTAAGAAACTAAGCTTCTGATTGTGAGAACAGAAGGAAACATGTTTTTGCTCTCTTAGATCTGATTACAAAATAGAAATTCACAACAGTACCTAAGTAAAAGAAAAGAAAACAAAAACAAGATATGAACAATGATGTTTCAAGGCCTAAATATCATTTATTTTTCAAGAACTATGTTTACATTCTGGTTAAAGTTTCCTTAGTGAAGTCAGTACATACTGAAATTACTATCAGTTCTTTTTCATGATGATATGAAGCAAATTGCATTACAAGAAAAATAATGGAACTTGACAAGTCTTTCTTTTTTTTTTTGCCATGACTTTTTAGTAAAATTGATGACATTACTCTTTAGGAAACCATGATAAAAAATAATGTAAACAAAGAATCTGCTTACTTCTATGACCCTTACAATGTAAATGCAACTGGAAATCGTCTTTAGATAAAGCATATGAACCAACATACTGTAAGACCCATGTGACCTCTTGTTCCATTACAGGGAGTGCAGAATTATTAGGCAAGTTGCATTTTTGAGGATTAATTTTATTATTGAACAACAACCATGTTCTCAATGAACCCCAAAAACTCATTAATATCAAAGCTGAATATTTTTGGAAGTAGTTTTTAGTTTGTTTTTAGTTATAGCTATTTTAGGGGGATATCTGTGTGTGCAGGTGACTATTACTGTGCATAATTATTAGGCAACTTAACAAAAAAACAAATATATACCCATTTCAATGATCTATTTTTACCAGTGAAACCAATATAACATCTCAACATTCACAAATATACATTTCTGACATTCAAAAACAAAACTAAAACAAATCAGTGATCAATATAGCCACCTTTCTTTGCAAGGACACTCAAAAGCCTGCCATCCATGGATTCTGTCAGTGTTTTGATCTGTTCACCATCAACATTGCGTGCAGCAGCAACCACAGCCTCCCAGACACTGTTCAGAGAGGTGTACTGTTTTCCCTCCTTGTAAATCTCACATTTGATGGTGGACCACAGGTTCTCAATGGGGTTCAGATCAGGTGAACAAGGAGGCCATGTCATTAGATTTTCTTCTTTTATACCCTTTCTTGCCAGCCACGCTGTGGAGTACTTGGACGCGTGTGATGGAGCATTGTCCTGCATGAAAATCATGTTTTTCTTGAAGGATGCAGACTTCTTCCTGTACCACTGCTTGAAGAAGGTGTCTTCCAGAAACTGGGAGTTGAGCTTGACTCCATCCTCAACCCGAAAAGGCCCCACAAGCTCATCTTTGATGTTACCAGCCCAAACCAGTACTCCACCTCCACCTTGCTGGCGTCTGAGTCGGACTGAAGCTCTCTGCCCTTTACCAATCCATCCATCTGGCCCATCAAGATTCACTCTCATTTCATCAGTCCATAAAACCTTTGAAAAATCAGTCTTGATTGGCCCAGTCTTGACGTTTCAGCTTGTGTGTCTTGTTCAGTGGTGGTCGTCTTTCAGCCTTTCTTACCTTGGCCATGTCTCTGAGTATTGCACACCTTGTGCTTTTGGGCACTCCAGTGATGTTGCAGCTGTGAAATATGGCCAAACTGGTGGCAAGTGGCATCTTGACAGCTGCACGCTTGACTTTTCTCAGTTCATGGGCAGTTATTTTGCGCCTTGGTTGCTCCACACGCTTCTTGCGACCCTGTTGACTATTTTGAATGAAACGCTTGATTGTTTGATGATCACGCTTCAGAAGCTTTGCAATTTTAAGAGTGCTGCATCCCTCTGCAAGCTATCTCACTATTTTTGACTTTTCTGAGCCTGTCAAGTCCTTCTTTTGACCCATTTTGCCAAAGGAAAGGAAGTTGCCTAATAATTATGCACACCTGATATAGGGTGTTGATGTCATTAGACCACACCCCTTCTCATTACAGAGATGCACATCACCTAATATGCTTAATTGGTAGTAGGCTTTCGAGCCTATACAGCTTGGAGTAAGACAACATGCATAAAGAGGATGATGTGGTCAAAATACTCATTTGCCTAATAATTCTGCACACAGTGTATAGTTTATTATGTGTTTGTCTTGACTAAATATTGCTTAAAGAGTTACTCCAATCCTTTTTTTTTTTTAAAACTTCCAACACACCATCAGCATTGATAACAGCCCCCCTTCTTTAAACATGAAAAAAAAATAAAGTTTACCAGTAATCTCCCATCTGTGTCTTATGTAAGAAAGAACCTCGTGCTGTCCAGTCAAAGGCTTATAATAGAGAGGGGCTGCACAAAAGGAAGGAGTGAGGATTGAGTGAGCGTTCCATTGCAGACATAATGCCTGCATAGAAGAAAATGGTTATGTCTGCTGGCCAGCAAGCAGTGCGCATTAATGACAGATGTTAATTTTGCACAGAATTGACAGTTAGTAGTCTGGAACAGAGTCAAGTGTGCCGTAGGTATTATTAGCCCTTGGCACATAAGTACAAAAACTTTAAATCACTGAAGTGGTATTGGTGGGTATAATAAACCACAAATGTACTGTTAATTTGTTAAATAATTTTTTTTTTTTTAAATTCTTTATTTTATTGTGCATGGTAAGAAACATACAATGGAGCAGGTAAAGCCACAACAGCAGTATCTGCCCTATCTGTCAACACATATGAACAATTGCGTGGCAAGTTAGAACGAAGCACATTTTGAAATTTTATATAACGAAGTTTCCTCAAGCTATAGAGCAACCTGTCAGTTATAAGTGACTATTCATTAGGTACACAGTGTGATTTTCCGACTGACTATGGCATATAATTAGAGGGTTACAAGCTTATTAGAGTACGTTTAGAGTAAGTTTCCACCAGGCATAGTGCGCCATCGGCATCTTAATGCAGGAAGTCAGCACCAAAGTGGCATTCACATTGAACATTAGCTTAAGCATTAACATTATCCTGAACATTAGCTTTAACTTTAGCTCTATCAGAGAGGGTGTGTGCGTGTCGATGTCTGCAGCCACCGTGGCACCAGGTGGGGTTAACTCAGATATACTAATAAGGGGGGGGACCTAATGTCCTCCCCCGCCAGCGGCGGGTGGGGGCCCTAAAAAAATGTCGTCCCCCCAGGTGACTAGGGGTCCCCAAACCCCTGGTCACCTCCTCCCCCCCCAAAAAAATATCCCCTACCTACCCCCCTCACCCTAAAAATAATGTACCTGTAAAAAAAAAACTTACCATTCAATGTTTTCTTTCTTCTAAAATCTTCTTTTTTCAGGCCAAAAAAGGGCAATTAAAAAACCATAATAACCGACGCAATTATAAAAAAAAACAAGCGCCCAAAAAAATAATCCATCTTCACCCGGCGAGGGCTCCGCGCAGACTGAGCTCTGCAGGGCGGGAGAAGGCTTATAAAGCCTTGCCCTGCCCTGCAATTAGGCTCAGAGCACTCTGATTGGTGGGTTTAGCCATCCAATCAGAGTGCTCTGACAGTTAAATGAAGAGACTGACAGGTAAGTCTCTACATTTACCTGTCACAGCACTCTGATTGGTTGGTTTGAAATCCACCAATCAGAGTGCTCTGTGTCATTTTACACAGCATGGGAAAGTTCTTTGGAATTTTCCCACGCTGTGTAATTTTACTCATAACTCTCTGATTGGTGGATTAAGTAACCAATCAGAGAGTTATGAGTTATGACCCTATATTTTTTTTTTTTTTAAATAATGAGCAGCCACAGGCTGCTCACTGTTTACTAGACATGCCCCTACTCGCGGTATAGCGAGGTGGGGGAAAAATGTACTAATACTAAGTAATGTTTACTTAGTATTAGCAATTTTGGTAGATAACTCCCTAATACCATGGGAATTAGTTAGTTATCTACTAAGCGGCTACAATAGAAGTCCGAAATGCCGAAGTTCCGAAGTTTATGAATTTCCGAAGTGCCGAAGTTCCGAAGTGCCGAATTGCCGAAGTCCCGAATTACGAAAATCCCGAATTTCGGAATGCCGAACCGAACCGAAAATTTTCCCCATGCACATGCCTAATTGGTGGTGAGTGGTACTTATGCTGGACTATATTTCCACTGCCATCCTTTTATCGTACACAAAGATCCTATTGTTTTTTTTATTTTTTATTTTTTATTTTTTTTATTTTTTAAATTCTTTATTTTTGTTGTGCACAAAAAGAACAGTAAGCCCTGGTCCGCCACAACAGCGTCATCAGAGTATAGTTATAAACATTCACTTTACAAGTTGTGGTTATCAATAGTCAGGCACATTTTTTGGTTAAAAAGAAAAAACATAAGAAGATTGCAACAGTATAATATTTCGATTAGCTTAAACATTGAATTGTGTAGCACTATGTTTTAGTATACGCACTTCTAGCGCAGTGATGCAGCGTCAGAGGTATCGCAATAAAATGTAAATGTTTGTTGTATGGCTTGTCTCGGTGATGCCATATTGCAAACTGGCTTAATATGGGCTGTGTGTTCTGGGAGTTATGCTGTGCCTGTTGTGGCTGAGATACGACCGACATAAGCATTGGCCATTAGTTACAGCTCTAACTTGCTTGTATACATGTTTAATAGTGATGTACCAAACTGTCCGCCGGCGAACAGTTCCCGGCGAAATTAGCGTGTTCGCGTTTGCCACGGCGGGCGGACACATGCGCAGTTCGATCCGCCCCCTATTCGTCATCATTGGGCAAACTTTGACCCTGTGCCTCTCGGTCAGCAGACACATTACAGCCAATCAGCAGCACTCCCTCCCTTCCACACCCTCCAACCTCCCTCCCAGCATCCATTTTCGATTCATTCGGAAGATGCATGCTTAGTGAGAGGAGGGAAAGTTTAGCTGCTGCTGATTACATAGGGAAATTGATAGCTAGGCTAGGGTATTCAGTGTCCACTACAATCCTGAAGGACTCATCTGATCTCTGCTGTTTAGGGCTAGAACATCAGGCTGCTTTTTTTTTTTTTTTTTTTTTTCTTCCTGTGTAATGTAATTGCAGGTGCCTGCCTGCCAGCCTGTGTGTCAGGCTCACAGCATATACTGTGCCCACTTGCCCAGTGCCACCACTCATATCTGTTTTAACAATTGGTTAAGCTTTAGATTTAAAATAAATAATTTTTTTTCACTGTAATAGAAGAGCAGTTGCCTGCCTGCCAGCTTCTGTGTGAGGTTGGATGCTTTGCCCATTTGCACAGTCAGTGCCACCACTCATATCTGTTTTAACAATAGGTTAAGCTTTCGATTTAAAAGAAATATTTTTTTTTCACTGTAATAGAAGAGCAGTTAGTTGTCTGCAAGCGTCTGTGTTTCAGGCCTACTTCAGCGTGTGCTCTGCAGACCTGTGCCAGCGTGCTTTGACAGTTGCCACTCATATCTTGTGTCTCTATAGCGTGCTTTTACAACCAAAATTTTGTTTCCACTGTAATAGAAGAGCAGTTGCCTGCCTGCCAGCTTCTGTGTGAGGTTCACATTGGATACTGTGCCTATTAGCCCAGTGCCACCACTCATATCTGTTTTAACAATTGGTTAAGCTTTCGATTTAAAAGAAATATTTTTTTTCACTGTAATAGAAGAGCAGTTAGTTGTCTGCAAGCGTCTGTGTTTCAGGCCTACTTCAGCGTGTGCTCTGCAGACCTGTGCCAGCGTGCTTTGACAGTTGCCAATCATATCTGGTGTCTCTTTAGCGTGCTTTTACAACCAAAATTTTGTTTCCACTGTAATAGAAGAGCAGTTGCCTGCCTGCCAGCTTCTGTGTGAGGTTCCCATTGGATACTGTGCCTATTAGCCCAGTGCCACCACTCATATCTGTTTTAACAATTGGATAAGCTTTCGATTTAAAAGAAATAATTTTATTTTACTGTAATAGAAGAGCAGTTAGTTGTCTGCAAGCGTCTGTGTTTCAGGCCTACTTCAGCGTGTGCTCTGCAGACCTGTGCCAGCGTGCTTTGACAGTTGCCAATCATATCTGGTGTCTCTTTAGCGTGCTTTTACAACCAAAATTTTGTTTCCACTGTAATAGAAGAGCAGTTGCCTGCCTGCCAGCTTCTGTGTGAGGTTCACATTGGATACTGTGCCTATTAGCCCAGTGCCACCACTCATATCTGTTTTAACAATTGGTTAAGCTTTCGATTTAAAAGAAATAATTTTTTTTCACTGTAATAGAAGAGCAGTTAGTTGTCTGCAAGCGTCTGTGTTTCAGGCCTACTTCAGCGTGTGCTCTGCAGACCTGTGCCAGCGTGCTTTGACAGTTGCCAATCATATCTGGTGTCTCTTTAGCGTGCTTTTACAACCAAAAATTTGTTTCCACTGTAATAGAAGAGCAGTTGCCTGCCTGCCAGCTTCTGTGTGAGGTTCACATTGGATACTGTGCCTATTAACCCAGTGCCACCACTCATATCTGTTTTAACAATTGGTTAAGCTTTCGATTTAAAATAAATAATTTTTTTTCACTGTAATAGAAGAGCAGTTGCCTGCCTGCAAGCATCTTGGTGTCAGGCCTACTTCAGCGTGTGCTCTGCAGACCTGTGCCAGCGTGCTTTGACAGTTGCCAATCATATCTGGTGTCTCTTTAGCGTGATTTTACAACCAAAATTTTGTTTCCACTGTAATAGAAGAGCAGTTGCCTGCCTGCCAGCTTCTGTGTGAGGTTCACATTGGAAACTGTGCCTATTTGCCCAGTGCCACCACTCATATCTGTTTTAACAATTGGTTAAGCTTTCGATTTAAAAGAAATAATTTTTTTTCACTGTAATAGAAGAGCAGTTAGTTGTCTGCAAGCGTCTGTGTTTCAGGCCTACTTCAGCGTGTGCTCTGCAGACCTGTGCCAGCGTGCTTTGACAGTTGCCAATCATATCTGGTGTCTCTTTAGCGTGCTTTTACAACCAAAATTTTGTTTCCACTGTAATAGAAGAGCAGTTGCCTGCCTGCCAGCTTCTGTGTGAGGTTCACATTGGATACTGTGCCTATTTGCCCAGTGCCACCACTCATATCTGTTTTAACAATTGGTTAAGCTTTCGATTTAAAAGAAATATTTTTTTTTCACTGTAATAGAAGAGCAGTTAGTTGTCTGCAAGCGTCTGTGTTTCAGGCCTACTTCAGCGTGTGCTCTGCAGACCTGTGCCAGCGTGCTTTGACAGTTGCCACTCATATCTTGTGTCTCTATAGCGTGCTTTTACAACCAAAATTTTGTTTCCACTGTAATAGAAGAGCAGTTGCCTGCCTGCCAGCTTCTGTGTGAGGTTCACATTGGATACTGTGCCTATTAGCCCAGTGCCACCACTCATATCTGTTTTAACAATTGGTTAAGCTTTCGATTTAAAAGAAATATTTTTTTTCACTGTAATAGAAGAGCAGTTAGTTGTCTGCAAGCGTCTGTGTTTCAGGCCTACTTCAGCGTGTGCTCTGCAGACCTGTGCCAGCGTGCTTTGACAGTTGCCAATCATATCTGGTGTCTCTTTAGCGTGCTTTTACAACCAAAATTTTGCTTCCACTGTAATAGAAGAGCAGTTGCCTGCCTGCCAGCTTCTGTGTGAGGTTCACATTGGATACTGTGCCTATTAGCCCAGTGCCACCACTCATATCTGTTTTAACAATTGGTTAAGCTTTCGATTTAAAAGAAATAATTTTTTTTCACTGTAATAGAAGAGCAGTTAGTTGTCTGCAAGCGTCTGTGTTTCAGGCCTACTTCAGCGTGTGCTCTGCAGACCTGTGCCAGCGTGCTTTGACAGTTGCTAATCATATCTGGTGTCTCTTTAGCGTGCTTTTACAACCAAAATTTTGTTTCCACTGTAATAGAAGAGCAGTTGCCTGCCTGCCAGCTTCTGTGTGAGGTTCCCATTGGATACTGTGCCTATTAGCCCAGTGCCACCACTCATATCTGTTTTAACAATTGGATAAGCTTTCGATTTAAAAGAAATAATTTTATTTCACTGTAATAGAAGAGCAGTTAGTTGTCTGCAAGCGTCTGTGTTTCAGGCCTACTTCAGCGTGTGCTCTGCAGACCTGTGCCAGCGTGCTTTGACAGTTGCCAATCATATCTGGTGTCTCTTTAGCGTGCTTTTACAACCAAAAATTTGTTTCCACTGTAATAGAAGAGCAGTTGCCTGCCTGCCAGCTTCTGTGTGAGGTTCACATTGGATACTGTGCCTATTAGCCCAGTGCCACCACTCATATCTGTTTTAACAATTGGTTAAGCTTTCGATTTAAAATAAATAATTTTTTTTCACTGTAATAGAAGAGCAGTTGCCTGCCTGCAAGCATCTTGGTGTCAGGCCTACTTCAGCGTGTGCTCTGCAGACCTGTGCCAGCGTGCTTTGACAGTTGCCAATCATATCTGGTGTCTCTTTAGCGTGATTTTACAACCAAAATTTTGTTTCCACTGTAATAGAAGAGCAGTTGCCTGCCTGCCAGCTTCTGTGTGAGGTTCACATTGGAAACTGTGCCTATTTGCCCAGTGCCACCACTCATATCTGTTTTAACAATTGGTTAAGCTTTCGATTTAAAATAAATATTTTTTTTTCACTGTAATAGAAGAGCAGTTAGTTGTCTGCAAGCGTCTGTGTTTCAGGCCTACTTCAGCGTGTGCTCTGCAGACCTGTGCCAGCGTGCTTTGACAGTTGCCACTCATATCTTGTGTCTCTATAGCGTGCTTTTACAACCAAAATTTTGTTTCCACTGTAATAGAAGAGCAGTTGCCTGCCTGCCAGCTTCTGTGTGAGGTTCACATTGGATACTGTGCCTATTAGCCCAGTGCCACCACTCATATCTGTTTTAACAATTGGTTAAGCTTTCGATTTAAAAGAAATAATTTTTTTTCACTGTAATATAAGAGCAGTTGCCTGCCTGCAAGCATCTTGGTGTCAGGCCTACTTCAGCGTGTGCTCTGCAGACCTGTGCCAGCGTGCTTTGACAGTTGCCACTCATATCTTGTGTCTCTATAGCGTGCTTTTAAAAACAAAATTTGTTTTTCACTGTTATAGATTGAATAGCAGTTACTTGTCTTCAAGCGGGTGTCTCAGGCCTACAGTGTGTGCTCTGCAGAACTGTTCCAGTGCACATTGCCAATTATATCTGGTCTCACAGTAGCTTGCACGCATAGTACCACAAATCCCCCAAAAAATGACAGGCAGAGGCAGGCCACCCCGCAGGGGCCGTCGTGGTCGTGGTGCTGTGATTCCCTTTTGCCCTAGAATAATGCCCAGTTTTCAGAAGCCACGTACCCTGAACTTGAAAAGTTCTGAGGACTTAGTTGACTGGCTAACACAGGACACCCAATCTTGTCCAGCCTCCGCTCGGAACCTTGACGCACCATCCTCCTCCAGCTTAGCTTCAGGCACCTCTCAAGATAGCACTCACCCGTCTGCCGCCACCACCAAAACTAGCACTACAGCCGCTTTACTTGGTATGTCAGAGGAGTTATTCACACACCCGTTTGAAGAAATGAGTGATGCGCAACCATTATTGCTAGAGGATGTAGATAACAGGGATATGTCTCAGGCAGGCAGCATTAAACACATGGAGGTACGGTGTGATGATGATGATGTTGTACCCGCTGCTGCTTCCTTTTCTGAGTTGTCAGATACAAATGAAGCGGTTGATGATGACGATGCGTCCATGGATGTCACGTGGGTGCCCGCTAGAAGAGAAGAAGAACAGGGCGAAAGTTCAGATGGGGAGACAGAGAGAGACCATCAACATTGCGTGCAGCAGCAACCACAGCCTCCCAGACACTGTTCAGAGAGGTGTACTGTTTTCCCTCCTTGTAAATCTCACATTTGATGGTGGACCACAGGTTCTCAATGGGGTTCAGATCAGGTGAACAAGGAGGCCATGTCATTAGATTTTCTTCTTTTATACCCTTTCTTGCCAGCCACGCTGTGGAGTACTTGGACGCGTGTGATGGAGCATTGTCCTGCATGAAAATCATGTTTTTCTTGAAGGATGCAGACTTCTTCCTGTACCACTGCTTGAAGAAGGTGTCTTCCAGAAACTGGGAGTTGAGCTTGACTCCATCCTCAACCCGAAAAGGCCCCACAAGCTCATCTTTGATGTTACCAGCCCAAACCAGTACTCCACCTCCACCTTGCTGGCGTCTGAGTCGGACTGAAGCTCTCTGCCCTTTACCAATCCATCCATCTGGCCCATCAAGATTCACTCTCATTTCATCAGTCCATAAAACCTTTGAAAAATCAGTCTTGATTGGCCCAGTCTTGACGTTTCAGCTTGTGTGTCTTGTTCAGTGGTGGTCGTCTTTCAGCCTTTCTTACCTTGGCCATGTCTCTGAGTATTGCACACCTTGTGCTTTTGGGCACTCCAGTGATGTTGCAGCTGTGAAATATGGCCAAACTGGTGGCAAGTGGCATCTTGACAGCTGCACGCTTGACTTTTCTCAGTTCATGGGCAGTTATTTTGCGCCTTGGTTTCTCCACACGCTTCTTGCGACCCTGTTGACTATTTTGAATGAAACGCTTGATTGTTTGATGATCACGCTTCAGAAGCTTTGCAATTTTAAGAGTGCTGCATCCCTCTGCAAGCTATCTCACTATTTTTGACTTTTCTGAGCCTGTCAAGTCCTTCTTTTGACCCATTTTGCCAAAGGAAAGGAAGTTGCCTAATAATTATGCACACCTGATATAGGGTGTTGATGTCATTAGACCACACCCCTTCTCATTACAGAGATGCACATCACCTAATATGCTTAATTGGTAGTAGGCTTTCGAGCCTATACAGCTTGGAGTAAGACAACATGCATAAAGAGGATGATGTGGTCAAAATACTCATTTGCCTAATAATTCTGCACACAGTGTATAGTTTATTATGTGTTTGTCTTGACTAAATATTGCTTAAAGAGTTACTCCAATCCTTTTTTTTTTTAAAACTTCCAACACACCATCAGCATTGATAACAGCCCCCCTTCTTTAAACATGAAAAAAAAATAAAGTTTACCAGTAATCTCCCATCTGTGTCTTATGTAAGAAAGAACCTCGTGCTGTCCAGTCAAAGGCTTATAATAGAGAGGGGCTGCACAAAAGGAAGGAGTGAGGATTGAGTGAGCGTTCCATTGCAGACATAATGCCTGCATAGAAGAAAATGGTTATGTCTGCTGGCCAGCAAGCAGTGCGCATTAATGACAGATGTTAATTTTGCACAGAATTGACAGTTAGTAGTCTGGAACAGAGTCAAGTGTGCCGTAGGTATTATTAGCCCTTGGCACATAAGTACAAAAACGTTAATTCACTGAAGTGGTATTGGTGGGTATAATAAACCACAAATGTACTGTTAATTTGTTAAATATTTTTTTTTTTTTAAATTCTTTATTTTATTGTGCATGGTAAGAAACATACAATGGAGCAGGTAAAGCCACAACAGCAGTATCTGCCCTATCTGTCAACACATATGAACAATTGCGTGGCAAGTTAGAACGAAGCACATTTTGAAATTTTATATAACGAAGTTTCCTCAAGCTATAGAGCAACCTGTCAGTTATAAGTGACTATTCATTAGGTACACAGTGTGATTTTCCGACTGACTATGGCGTATAATTAGAGGGTTACAAGCTTATTAGAGTACGTTTAGAGTAAGTTTCCACCAGGCATAGTGCGCCATCGGCATCTTAATTCAGGAAGTCAGCACCAAAGTGGCATTCACATTGAACATTAGCTTAAGCATTAACATTATCCTGAACATTAGCTTTAACTTTAGCTCTATCAGAGAGGGTGTGTGCGTGTCGATGTCTGCAGCCACCGTGGCACCAGGTGGGGTTAACTCAGATATACTAATAAGGGGGGGGACCTAATGTCCTCCCCCGCCAGCGGCGGGTGGGGGCCCTAAAAAAATGTTGTCCCCCCAGGTGACTAGGGGTCCCCAAACCCCTGGTCACCTCCTCCCCCCCCAAAAAAATATCCCCTACCTACCCCCCTCACCCTAAAAATAATGTACCTGTAAAAAAAAAACTTACCATTCAATGTTTTCTTTCTTCTAAAATCTTCTTTTTTCAGGCCAAAAAAGGGCAATTAAAAAACCATAATAACCGACGCAATTATAAAAAAAAAAAACAAGCGCCCAAAAAAATAATCCATCTTCACCCGGCGAGGGCTCCGCGCAGACTGAGCTCTGCAGGGTGGGAGAAGGCTTATAAAGCCTTGCCCTGCCCTGCAATTAGGCTCAGAGCACTCTGATTGGTGGGTTTAGCCATCCAATCAGAGTGCTCTGACAGGTAAATGAAGAGACTGACAGGTAAGTCTCTACATTTACCTGTCACAGCACTCTGATTGGTTGGTTTGAAATCCACCAATCAGAGTGCTCTGTGTCATTTTACACAGCATGGGAAAGTTCTTTGGAATTTTCCCACGCTGTGTAATTTTACTCATAACTCTCTGATTGGTGGATTAAGTAACCAATCAGAGAGTTATGAGTTATGACCCTATATTTTTTTTTTTAAATAATGAGCAGCCACAGGCTGCTCACTGTTTACTAGACATGCCCCTACTCGCGGTATAGCGAGGTGGGGGAAAAATGTACTAATACTAAGTAATGTTTACTTAGTATTAGCAATTTTGGTAGATAACTCCCTAATACCATGGGAATTAGTTAGTTATCTACTAAGCGGCTACAATAGAAGTCCGAAATGCCGAAGTTCCGAAGTTTATGAATTTCCGAAGTGCCGAAGTTCCGAAGTGCCGAATTGCCGAAGTCCCGAATTACGAAAATCCCGAATTTCGGAATGCTGAACCGAACCGAAAATTTTCCCCATGCACATGCCTAATTGGTGGTGAGTGGTACTTATGCTGGACTATATTTCCACTGCCATCCTTTTATCGTACACAAAGATCCTATTGTTTTTTTATTTTTTATTTTTTATTTTTTTTATTTTTTAAATTCTTTATTTTTGTTGTGCACAAAAAGAACAGTAAGCCCTGGTCCGCCACAACAGCGTCATCAGAGTATAGTTATAAACATTCACTTTACAAGTTGTGGTTATCAATAGTCAGGCACATTTTTTGGTTAAAAAGAAAAAACATAAGAAGATTGCAACAGTATAATATTTCGATTAGCTTAAACATTGAATTGTGTAGCACTATGTTTTAGTATACGCACTTCTAGCGCAGTGATGCAGCGTCAGAGGTATCGCAATAAAATGTAAATGTTTGTTGTATGGCTTGTCTCGGTGATGCCATATTGCAAACTGGCTTAATATGGGCTGTGTGTTCTGGGAGTTATGCTGTGCCTGTTGTGGCTGAGATACGACCGACATAAGCATTGGCCATTAGTTACAGCTCTAACTTGCTTGTATACATGTTTAATAGTGATGTACCAAACTGTCCGCCGGCGAACAGTTCCCGGCGAAATTAGCGTGTTCGCGTTTGCCACGGCGGGCGGACACATGCGCAGTTCGATCCGCCCCCTATTCGTCATCATTGGGCAAACTTTGACCCTGTGCCTCTCAGTCAGCAGACACATTACAGCCAATCAGCAGCACTCCCTCCCTTCCACACCCTCCAACCTCCCTCCCAGCATCCATTTTCGATTCATTCGGAAGATGCATGCTTAGTGAGAGGAGGGAAAGTTTAGCTGCTGCTGATTACATAGGGAAATTGATAGCTAGGCTAGGGTATTCAGTGTCCACTACAATCCTGAAGGACTCATCTGATCTCTGCTGTTTAGGGCTAGAACATCAGGCTGCTTTTTTTTTTTTTTTTTTTTTTTCCTGTGTAATGTAATTGCAGGTGCCTGCCTGCCAGCCTGTGTGTCAGGCTCACAGCATATACTGTGCCCACTTGCCCAGTGCCACCACTCATATCTGTTTTAACAATTGGTTAAGCTTTAGATTTAAAATAAATAATTTTTTTTCACTGTAATAGAAGAGCAGTTGCCTGCCTGCCAGCTTCTGTGTGAGGTTGGATGCCTTGCCCATTTGCACAGTCAGTGCCACCACTCATATCTGTTTTAACAATAGGTTAAGCTTTACATTTAAAATAAATAATTTTTTTTCACTGTAATAGAAGAGCAGTTAGTTGTCTGCAAGCGTCTGTGTTTCAGGCCTACTTCAGCGTGTGCTCTGCAGACCTGTGCCAGCGTGCTTTGACAGTTGCCAATCATATCTGGTGTCTCTTTAGCGTGCTTTTACAACCAAAATTTTGTTTCCACTGTAATAGAAGAGCAGTTGCCTGCCTGCCAGCTTCTGTGTGAGGTTCACATTGGATACTGTGCCTATTAGCCCAGTGCCACCACTCATATCTGTTTTAACAATTGGTTAAGCTTTCGATTTAAAAGAAATAATTTTTTTTCACTGTAATAGAAGAGCAGTTAGTTGTCTGCAAGCGTCTGTGTTTCAGGCCTACTTCAGCGTGTGCTCTGCAGACCTGTGCCAGCGTGCTTTGACAGTTGCCAATCATATCTGGTGTCTCTTTAGCGTGCTTTTACAACCAAAATTTTGTTTCCACTGTAATAGAAGAGCAGTTGCCTGCCTGCCAGCTTCTGTGTGAGGTTCCCATTGGATACTGTGCCTATTAGCCCAGTGCCACCACTCATATCTGTTTTAACAATTGGATAAGCTTTCGATTTAAAAGAAATAATTTTATTTTACTGTAATAGAAGAGCAGTTAGTTGTCTGCAAGCGTCTGTGTTTCAGGCCTACTTCAGCGTGTGCTCTGCAGACCTGTGCCAGCGTGCTTTGACAGTTGCCAATCATATCTGGTGTCTCTTTAGCGTGCTTTTACAACCAAAATTTTGTTTCCACTGTAATAGAAGAGCAGTTGCCTGCCTGCCAGCTTCTGTGTGAGGTTCACATTGGATACTGTGCCTATTAGCCCAGTGCCACCACTCATATCTGTTTTAACAATTGGTTAAGCTTTCGATTTAAAAGAAATAATTTTTTTTCACTGTAATAGAAGAGCAGTTAGTTGTCTGCAAGCGTCTGTGTTTCAGGCCTACTTCAGCGTGTGCTCTGCAGACCTGTGCCAGCGTGCTTTGACAGTTGGCAATCATATCTGGTGTCTCTTTAGCGTGCTTTTACAACCAAAAATTTGTTTCCACTGTAATAGAAGAGCAGTTGCCTGCCTGCCAGCTTCTGTGTGAGGTTCACATTGGATACTGTGCCTATTAACCCAGTGCCACCACTCATATCTGTTTTAACAATTGGTTAAGCTTTCGATTTAAAATAAATAATTTTTTTTCACTGTAATAGAAGAGCAGTTGCCTGCCTGCAAGCATCTTGGTGTCAGGCCTACTTCAGCGTGTGCTCTGCAGACCTGTGCCAGCGTGCTTTGACAGTTGCCAATCATATCTGGTGTCTCTTTAGCGTGATTTTACAACCAAAATTTTGTTTCCACTGTAATAGAAGAGCAGTTGCCTGCCTGCCAGCTTCTGTGTGAGGTTCACATTGGAAACTGTGCCTATTTGCCCAGTGCCACCACTCATATCTGTTTTAACAATTGGTTAAGCTTTCGATTTAAAAGAAATAATTTTTTTTCACTGTAATAGAAGAGCAGTTAGTTGTCTGCAAGCGTCTGTGTTTCAGGCCTACTTCAGCGTGTGCTCTGCAGACCTGTGCCAGCGTGCTTTGACAGTTGCCAATCATATCTGGTGTCTCTTTAGCGTGCTTTTACAACCAAAATTTTGTTTCCACTGTAATAGAAGAGCAGTTGCCTGCCTGCCAGCTTCTGTGTGAGGTTCACATTGGATACTGTGCCTATTTGCCCAGTGCCACCACTCATATCTGTTTTAACAATTGGTTAAGCTTTCGATTTAAAAGAAATATTTTTTTTTCACTGTAATAGAAGAGCAGTTAGTTGTCTGCAAGCGTCTGTGTTTCAGGCCTACTTCAGCGTGTGCTCTGCAGACCTGTGCCAGCGTGCTTTGACAGTTGCCACTCATATCTTGTGTCTCTATAGCGTGCTTTTACAACCAAAATTTTGTTTCCACTGTAATAGAAGAGCAGTTGCCTGCCTGCCAGCTTCTGTGTGAGGTTCACATTGGATACTGTGCCTATTAGCCCAGTGCCACCACTCATATCTGTTTTTTTTTTTTTTTTTTTTTTTTTATTTGCATTTTATAATGTCAACAGTACATACATAATATCACAAAGTATGAGTGAATAACATTACAGTATAATGCTTCGCAACATTCCTTTTGCGATTCGTACGTCACATTTATATGTTGACACGATTTTATATTACAACATTAACAATAACTAAAAGGGGATGGGGTAAGGGGGGGTAAGGGGGGTAGGAGGTCAGAGGAAAAATGGGTAATGAGGGAAGGATATGATGATCGTGGTTATTGCGGATCTAGAGCAGTTATATAACTTGTACAGAGGATTACAGGGCTTATCCTTTCCCCTATAGGTGGGTGTTTACATTACGATGTCCCTTAACTTCCCTGTAGAGGCATCTGCCCTTCCAGTACCTCCTATTTTGGTCTTATTAGGTAGCACAAATCTCCTTTTTTTCGCTTATTATGTACTCTTCCCATGTTTCCCAGGCGTTCACTATTACTTGCTTTGGTGGTGCATTTTTCCGCGCCATTGTTTCATATTGTTTTGTCATTTGTAATGCTGCAAGGGTTTGAGTCGCAGATGGTGACTTCGTGTTTCGCCATTGCCTGCTGATTGTTTGTAGGGCTGCCACTATAATGTGATATATGAGGTATACTTGGGATTTTGTGATGTCTGTGGGGAAAAGTTGTAATAGATATACCTCAGGTGTTAGGGGTAGGCAGATGCCTGTACTGTCTTGTATGATTTTATGTATGTCTTTCCAATACGTATCTAATTTTGGACATGACCACCATATATGTAGCATGGATCCTTTGTGCTGCATGCATCGCCAGCATGTGTCTGGTATACTTGGATTCCCCTTGTTGAGTCTGGTTGGAACCATGTACCATCTATACATAAGTTTGCGTGTTATTTCTGCATGGGAGGCACACAAGGAGAGATTTCTATGTCCCCTGAGTATTCGGGCCCATTGATCTCGAGTGATAGGGGTTTTTAGTTCCCGGTCCCATGCTTTTATGAATGTATGTTCATGAGAGTCACTCATGGAGTTATAGATTGTGTATATTAAGGATATTAGTTTTTTCTTTGGTTTTAGGTTGAGACAGATGGATTCTATCTCTGTTAGTTGCAGGCCTGATTGTGGATGGTATGAACAGATTGTTTGTGCCTTGTACCAGGACGTTAATTGCATGTAAGAAAAAAGAGCTATGGAGGGTATCCCGAAGTTTTTTTGGAGCTCTAGAAATGGTTTCAGTGCTGAACCTTGGCTTATTTGGTAGAGAGTGGTGATGCCATGGTTGTGCCACATCCGAACCGGGAATCCCGGTATTGCTATGGATAGTATCGCTAGTGGTGTCGCTAGGGATGTGTTCCCTTTTAATATATATGCCTCCCCGAATTTATCCCAAATTTGTAGCGTGAGTTTGGTGGATGGGAGCATAGTCTTATACTTAGGTCTGAGCTTTCTAGACATCCAAGCTAACGTAGATACTTTGAAGTTATTGGTGTAATATGCTTCTATATGGACCCATTGCGGGGGACTTGGCGTACCAGTGGCCGCCACAAGCGAACTTAATATTGCCGCTTTGTAGTAATTAGTTACATTCGGTAACCCCATGCCCCCTTTCCCCAATGGCTGATGTAGGGTGGTCTTCGCTATCCTAGGTTTAGCCTTATTCCATATGAATGAGGATATCATTCTTTGTACTTCATCTAGATAATGTTTTGGTAGTGCCAGCGGGATGTTTCGAAAGAGGTATTGCAGTCGTGGGAGAAGAAGCATCTTTACAGTGGCTATTCTGCCCATCCACGAGATAAACTTCCCCCTCCAACTGTGTATCTGATTTTTCAGTTCCGTCAAAAGCGGCACATAGTTGGCCCTATAGATTCCCGCTATTGTTTTAGTTAGCGCTATCCCTAAGAATTTAATCTTATCTTTGCACCAGTCGAATTTAAATTTCCCTTTGAGATCCTTCAACTGAGGTGGGGGTATATCAATGCTCATCGCCTGTGTTTTATTAATGTTCAATTTATAGTACGAGCATTGACCATATTGATGTATCAAATTTTGTAAAGCCGTTAGGGAAGCTTGTGGGCTTTGTAGAGTTAGGAGGATGTCATCCGCAAATAGTGTTATCTTATATTCTTCATTGTTTACTTTAATTCCTTGTATCAGGGGGTCATCCCTGATTAGGTTAGTGAGCGGTTCTAGGGCGAGTATATATAATATTGGTGACAGGGGGCAACCCTGCCTAGACCCATTTGAAACTTTAAAATTTTCCGAGAAAAAGCCCCCATTTACTACTTTTGCAGAGGGGCAGGAATACAATGCTTCCACCAATGATTTGAACCGTGGGGGGAATCCAAATCTCCCTAGGACCGCGCGGAGGAAGGGCCAGTGAAGCCGGTCGAAAGCCTTTTCTGCGTCTAACGACACAACCACACTCGGCTCACCCCCTCCCCGCAGTCCACCCAACAGGTCCAGCACCTTTCGTACCCCATCCGCCCCCTGTCTACCTCTCACAAATCCCACCTGGTCTGCATGTACCAGGGTGGGAACTATCGGCGCCAGTCTATTAGCAAAAATTTTTGCCAAGATTTTTGTGTCTGTATCTAGGAGCGAGATTGGGCGCAAGTTTTGACACTTATTTGGGGGTTTCCCTGGTTTGGGAAGTGTAGCCACATGCGCCACCAGCATCTCCCTTGGCATGACCCCTGTAGTGGTGATGTTATTGTATAATGTCGTCAGGTGTGGTGCCAATATAGTAGCAAATGTCTTATAATAACAATTCGTAAAGCCGTCCGGGCCTGGAGATTTGCCAGACGGTAGTGATTTGATAGTGTTTAGTATTTCTTGGGTCGTTATGGGTGTTTGTAGTTGTTCTATTTGTATCTGAGTGAGTTCTGGTAATCGTGCACGATCCAGAAGTGTTTGGATTTCGTTGTCTGTGGGCTGATGGGTCTGATCGTCCCGTTTGAGGTTGTACAGCCTATAGTAAAATTTTGCCATCTCATTGTTAATGTCTTGGGGATTATATATTTTTGTCCCTTTATTTGTTTGTATATATGGTATTTTAGATTGGGATTGTTTTTTCCTTAATAATGTCGCTAAAAGTTTCCCTGCTTTATTGCCCTGGGAGTATTGCCTCATTTTTAAACGTTGCATAGCGTAAGAAGATTTGGCTATGTGTATGTCATTTAACCTCTTAGTAGCTGACTCGATCAGAGAGAGATGGGCGGGGTCAGGGTGTACTGTGTGTGCTGCTGTGGCATCCCTGATTGTTCTTAATAGCTTTATATATTCCTCAGTGGATTTCCATTTTAAATGTGCTGCCCTGCCAATCAGTAGACCCCGTATGGTTGCCTTGTGTGCCTGCCATAAAGTGCTAGGGGATAAGTCTGGCGTATCATTGGTATGAAAGTAGTTTTCTAACTCCTGTGAGATGTGCTTCTGGAATGTGGAGTCATTCAGTAGAGAGTCATTTAGGCGCCACGGCGCCCGTCCTCTATGTAGGAAGGAGCTTTGTATCTCGATTGTGACTGGAGCGTGGTCAGACCACACAATGTCCCCGATTCGACATTTGTTTGTCCTCGTCATCAATGTTCCTGAGACTAGAATATTGTCTATTCTTGAGAATGATTTATGTACTTGTGAATAGTACGTAAACTCTCTGTCCTTAGGGTGTAGTGTGCGCCAAGCGTCATACAGATTGTGTTCTATCAATAAACTATTGAGGGCTTTACTCTGTGTCTTAGTCGCTAAATGTCGCGGGGAGATGCCAGGGAGCGACGTGTCCACCTGCGAGTTTAATACATGATTGAGGTCACCACATACAATGACATCGCCCGTGGTCGTGGTGGGTAATTTATTCAAGACTTTCTGTAAGAATTGTTTTTGATTTGTATTTGGGCAGTACACCCCCACCAGGATATACTCAGTGTTGTTAATTATACAGTGAAGCGCTATGTATCTCCCCTGCGTATCCTTTCGTATGCGCAATAATTCAAATGTTAGTGAGTGATGGATTAGGAAAGTCACCCCCTTAGATTTGGAAGTGTTTGTTGTGTGGAACTGAGTCGGGAAATCTCTACGACCAAAGTTGGGGACTCTGTTTGTTACAAAATGAGTCTCTTGGACACATAGGATATCAATCTTATCTTTCTTCGCTTCCTCTATTAGTATGCGCCTTTTATGCGGGTGGTTCAGCCCTCTTGCATTATGAGAGCGTATTGTTATAGACATGGGTGCGGGCTAAATTTCTTAATTGGAATCCTTGTTTCTTATAATGGGAGTTGAGCTGTAACATAATGTACTGGTAAGTTATATAGAGGGCAAACTGATTTTTGTCTAGACCTCTGTGTTGTGAGTAAGGAGGGGGGAGGGAAAAACATAACCGGGGATTTTGAACTTGGGGATAGTGATCATTAATACAATTCCCTCCTTTGAGGGCGTGGTGTGGATAGTCCACACCTCGGGGTCGGAGAATCCTCAGTTCTCCCGTGTTGTGGCTGTCGAACTCTATGAGATACGAATAATTTCAAATAAAGGCTAAAGAATAAAAAATAACCTAAACGTTCATATGCGAGGCTCAAGTTCCAAATTTCACGCAATCTATTTTAGTGTACTGGCATATGTTACCCGGGGTCAAAGTAACTATGCTGTGGAGTTTCATTCCCTCAATCCCATGCGGTCACCGTCTCCCGCACTCGTATTTTTCCCACCTATTGAAGGCGCTCGACCTCTGCCCGGCCCACGACCAGTATGCACGGCACGATCACCGTGCATAGGGGTGGTGCTAGCCTGCTTCGTCAGCCGCGCACCTCTCAATCCGCCATTTCGTGGCTTTCTCGGATTTCGTTCCCCCTGCACTCCACATTTACATAAGTATACATTACCCAGACATGCACCCTATATACATCATTTATCCTATCTACGTCTTCTCCCATGCCTCTAATAGGCACATGTTTGTGCTGCATGAAACCTGAGCCTTATCAACAATAACTGTTTCCTTGTGGGGTTTCCACTAGGACAATTAAACAATTAACCATTTTGGGTGCGCATCAATATTACATGCAATCCAATTATTTTGCAGTCTCTTTTGATAGTCCATATGTAGTATGTATTATTGTACTCAGGCTGTGAAAGTGCTTTGCGGTCCATATATTGGTCAACCGCTTCAGTGTTGTGATATTCTAAGTGTAAGATCGGTGTAACAGCATGGAGGTTTGTGAACAACATAAGCATGAGTGCGGGGCTTGTATAGTGTGATGCGGCATGATAAGCTATTTTGTGGTGCATGAGTAATACTTGCGGTCCCTGCTAATGTGTTTCTAGGTGAGTCTTTTGCGAACCGTGCTCCATTCCCTTGCTATTTTCTTTACTAGGTGCGGTGCCGACTCCGTCGAGTTGAAAGGTATGTCCCATTCTTCCAAGAGTTTGAGGCCTTCCTCCGGAGTGTGGACGGCTTTGTATGTGCCTCCTCGCTGGATCAGCATCTTAGTCGGATAACCCCATCTATATTTGGTTCCATGCTGCCTCAGTGCTTCTGCGACTTGGTGGAATGCCCGCCGCTTTTTCAGCGTTGCCGCGGATAGATCGTTGAATAATTTTACTGTGGGAAAATCTTCGTGCGGACGATTCTTATTTCTACTCGCCATGAGAACCAGCTCTTTAACGTGGAAGAAATGTGCCCGGAGCAGCACATCTCGTGGTGTCGAGTCCGGTAAGTAGGCCGGCTTGGGGACTCTATGTATCCTGTCGATCAGCATCATATCTGTTGGGATGTCTGGTGCATAGGCCCTCAGCAGGCCTCTCGCGTAGGCTTGGAGGTCTGCTTGTTGTACCGACTCCGGTACTCCTCTCAGTCGGATATTATTCCGTCTCGCTCTGTCTTCCGCATCTGCCATTTGTGTCTCCAAATGCTCTATTTTCTCCTCCAGGTGCTGGACGTGGTCCGCCATGTTATTATGGGCAGATGCAAATTCCCCCATTTTATCCTCCATCTTGGATGTACGAGCTCCCAATTCGTGCATCTCCTTCCTCATAGCCTCTGCTGTTTGTTGCCATGAGGTGACTAGCTTATTAGACAGTGTGTCTAATGCATGTTCTAGGAAGCTTTTGGTAATTTGTTCGGCTTGTCCGCCATCAGCCGCGGGAAGGCTCGTGTCAGAGTCTCCTCCGCCATCTTGGGCCTCTGGCCGCGAGGTCTTTGGCGACGTCTGGCTTTTGTTGCCAAAGAAGTTCATTTTATCGGTTTTCGCCGCTAATTTTTTCGTCCTATGCGTGGACATTCTCGTTTGTGTTATGTAGGGCGTTCAGTTGTGTCGTTGAAGACTCTTATTTGTGCCTTTAAATTCTTATTTGGTAGAGTTCAGTGCCGGAGCAAGTCCTTATGCGGCCATCTTGCTCGGTGGTCAGCCACGCCCCCCACTCACTCATATCTGTTTTAACAATTGGTTAAGCTTTCGATTTAAAAGAAATATTTTTTTTTCACTGTAATAGAAGTGCAGTTAGTTGTCTGCAAGCGTCTGTGTTTCAGGCCTACTTCAGCGTGTGCTCTGCAGACCTGTGCCAGCGTGCTTTGACAGTTGCCAATCATATCTGGTGTCTCTTTAGCGTGCTTTTACAACCAAAATTTTGTTTCCACTGTAATAGAAGAGCAGTTGCCTGCCTGCCAGCTTCTGTGTGAGGTTCACATTGGATACTGTGCCTATTAGCCCAGTGCCACCACTCATATCTGTTTTAACAATTGGTTAAGCTTTCGATTTAAAAGAAATAATTTTTTTTCACTGTAATAGAAGAGCAGTTAGTTGTCTGCAAGCGTCTGTGTTTCAGGCCTACTTCAGCGTGTGCTCTGCAGACCTGTGCCAGCATGCTTTGACAGTTGCCAATCATATCTGGTGTCTCTTTAGCGTGCTTTTACAACCAAAATTTTGTTTCCACTGTAATAGAAGAGCAGTTGCCTGCCTGCCAGCTTCTGTGTGAGGTTCACATTGGATACTGTGCCTATTAGCCCAGTGCCACCACTCATATCTGTTTTAACAATTGGTTAAGCTTTCGATTTAAAAGAAATAATTTTTTTTCACTGTAATAGAAGAGCAGTTAGTTGTCTGCAAGCGTCTGTGTTTCAGGCCTACTTCAGCGTGTGCTCTGCAGACCTGTGCCAGCGTGCTTTGACAGTTGCCAATCATATCTGGTGTCTCTTTAGCGTGCTTTTACAACCAAAATTTTGTTTCCACTGTAATAGAAGAGCAGTTGCCTGCCTGCCAGCTTCTGTGTGAGGTTCCCATTGGATACTGTGCCTATTAGCCCAGTGCCACCACTCATATCTGTTTTAACAATTGGATAAGCTTTCGATTTAAAAGAAATAATTTTATTTCACTGTAATAGAAGAGCAGTTAGTTGTCTGCAAGCGTCTGTGTTTCAGGCCTACTTCAGCGTGTGCTCTGCAGACCTGTGCCAGCGTGCTTTGACAGTTGCCAATCATTACTGGTGTCTCTTTAGCGTGCTTTTACAACCAAAATTTTGTTTCCACTGTAATAGAAGAGCAGTTGCCTGCCTGCCAGCTTCTGTGTGAGGTTCACATTGGATACTGTGCCTATTAGCCCAGTGCCACCACTCATATCTGTTTTTTTTTTTTTTTTTTGAATTCTTTATTTTTGAAAGCGCAATGTTAAGTACAAATACAAGATAATACAAATGGATTTCACAAGAAGTGTAGTCACAGGTATATGCGGAAAAGGTCAAGAAGTTGTGCGCTTTTTTTCTTTTTTTTTGTATGATACGTAAGTAAGATTATACATGCAGAGAAACAAAACAAAACAAAAAAAAAAATGTCGTTTAGTAGTCGATTGGTACAGGATAAAATATTTCTATCTAAGCGTTGCGCTATGTGTATGCCTAGCGTGTGTAGTATGAAGTTGTAATGTTATGCTATATGGTGCATAATTAAACAAACATGCTAAGCACATTGCAAAGTTCACACACATTAGGTAATAGTATTAGTGTTTGCACGTTGTTAGAATATTAACTAGCTGAGTTAGACGATTATACTGCCAGCGGAGACATGGTTAATACAACTGAGAGCAAGCAACTCTTAACAAATATAGATTCATAGGTAAATAGCAAACTAACAACTTATGGGAACACATGAGTTAAAGAATGCGGAATGCGCTAGGCCAATGCATCTAGTTACGTGAGATTAAATGGGAGCAGGTAGTCTAAACACATGCCTAATGAGTGTAGGCATAACAATAAGCATTCCGAGAAACAGGTAGTTGTCACCAAGTGCAAGGAAAATAAACTACAGAAAAGTTGTGGAATCAGACTGAAAACATTTTGTCACTAACAGTCACTAATAGAGTCAGCAGGAGCAATGTGGTTAGTTACTCATCGCTAGTGGCAAATGTCCCGTTTAACCCACGCCAGCCTGTGGAATTTCACCAGCCCGTCGAGGCACCCATGTGTTATTCTTTTGCGTCGGGTTGTTAGTTGGGGGTAGCCGTCTCGATGCCTCTGATCCCGGTTGTTGAGGCTGGTTGTGAGGTTTAGCTGTCCCCCTTGTTGCAGCCCTCTGCTCAGTCCCAGCTCTGGGTCGTCTCACGGAAACTTGGCGGTCTGATGAGCTTTGCTTGGGTACGTAGCTGGGGTTGTGGGGTGGTCCGTTATTGTCCTCACTGCGTTTGTGGATGCGGGTGCCAGCATCTGGGTCCGCGTGGCCAGTTTCCCGCTTCTTCTTGTATCGGAGCTGGACCGCCGCTCTGAGGGCCTGTAGTGGGGCTCCATAGTGGCGACGGCGGGTCTCCGGGCGGATCCACGAGGCTACCGCTCGGGCCGCTTGAGGATAGGGCATACCCCTGAGGTGCAGCATCTCACAGAAGGCCGAGTAGAGCCTGTCCAGTGCCGCCAGGGGGAGGGGGTACCTGAGCTTTTCCTCAGTCTTGTTTTTCGGCGGACGTCGGGCGGCCATCTTTGCCACTGCTGGCTTGCTTTCTGTCGGCTAGGTAGGTTGTCTCATGAGCTTTCGGCTCTGGTCCGCCGGTCTAGTGGGGACCGGGATGTCCCCCCCGGTCCAGAGGGGGGGGGGTAGGAGGTCTGTAGTGCTTTCTGGGGTGTCCGGCGTCGAGGAGAGCGGCCGCCTCTCCCCGGCTCCAACTCCCGCAGGCCCCAGGTAGCGTTGCGGTCTGGGAGGCCCGATTCGTTCAAGAAGGGTATCCCCCGGTTCTCCGGTGCACCCCCGTCGTGGGTGTCGCACTCTGGAGGAGTTCTGGGCGATATAAACGCTGAAATCACCTCGTTTATTGCTCGCCTGACGGGAGCTCTTTCCCCCCGCTTCCAGTCAGTTCGGCGGTCAGACTCCGCCCCCCCCACTCATATCTGTTTTAACAATTGGTTAAGCTTTCGATTTAAAAGAAATAATTTTTTTTCACTGTAATAGAAGAGCAGTTAGTTGTCTGCAAGCGTCTGTGTTTCAGGCCTACTTCAGCGTGTGCTCTGCAGACCTGTGCCAGCGTGCTTTGACAGTTGGCAATCATATCTGGTGTCTCTTTAGCGTGCTTTTACAACCAAAAATTTGTTTCCACTGTAATAGAAGAGCAGTTGCCTGCCTGCCAGCTTCTGTGTGAGGTTCACATTGGATACTGTGCCTATTAGCCCAGTGCCACCACTCATATCTGTTTTAACAATTGGTTAAGCTTTCGATTTAAAATAAATAATTTTTTTTCACTGTAATAGAAGAGCAGTTGCCTGCCTGCAAGCATCTTGGTGTCAGGCCTACTTCAGCGTGTGCTCTGCAGACCTGTGCCAGCGTGCTTTGACAGTTGCCACTCATATCTTGTGTCTCTATAGCGTGCTTTTAAAAACAAAATTTGTTTTTCACTGTTATAGATTGAATAGCAGTTACTTGTCTTCAAGCGGGTGTCTCAGGCCTACAGTGTGTGCTCTGCAGAACTGTTCCAGTGCACATTGCCAATTATATCTGGTCTCACAGTAGCTTGCACGCATAGTACCACAAATCCCCAAAAAAATGACAGGCAGAGGCAGGCCACCCCGCAGGGGCCGTCGTGGTCGTGGTGCTGTGATTCCCTTTTGCCCTAGAATAATGCCCAGTTTTCAGAAGCCACGTACCCTGAACTTGAAAAGTTCTGAGGACTTAGTTGACTGGCTAACACAGGACACCCAATCTTGTACAGCCTCCGCTCGGAACCTTGACGCACCATCCTCCTCCAGCTTAGCTTCAGGCACCTCTCAAGATAGCACTCACCCGCCTGCCGCCACCACCAAAACTAGCACTACAGCCGCTTTACTTGGTATGTCAGAGGAGTTATTCACACACCCGTTTGAAGAAATGAGTGATGCGCAACCATTATTGCTAGAGGATGTAGATAACAGGGATATGTCTCAGGCAGGCAGCATTAAACACATGGAGGTACGGTGTGATGATGATGATGTTGTACCCGCTGCTGCTTCCTTTTCTGAGTTGTCAGATACAAATGAAGCGGTTGATGATGACGATGCGTCCATGGATGTCACGTGGGTGCCCGCTAGAAGAGAAGAAGAAGAGGGCGAAAGTTCAGATGGGGAGACAGAGAGAGACCATCAACATTGCGTGCAGCAGCAACCACAGCCTCCCAGACACTGTTCAGAGAGGTGTACTGTTTTCCCTCCTTGTAAATCTCACATTTGATGGTGGACCACAGGTTCTCAATGGGGTTCAGATCAGGTGAACAAGGAGGCCATGTCATTAGATTTTCTTCTTTTATACCCTTTCTTGCCAGCCACGCTGTGGAGTACTTGGACGCGTGTGATGGAGCATTGTCCTGCATGAAAATCATGTTTTTCTTGAAGGATGCAGACTTCTTCCTGTACCACTGCTTGAAGAAGGTGTCTTCCAGAAACTGGGAGTTGAGCTTGACTCCATCCTCAACCCGAAAAGGCCCCACAAGCTCATCTTTGATGTTACCAGCCCAAACCAGTACTCCACCTCCACCTTGCTGGCGTCTGAGTCGGACTGAAGCTCTCTGCCCTTTACCAATCCATCCATCTGGCCCATCAAGATTCACTCTCATTTCATCAGTCCATAAAACCTTTGAAAAATCAGTCTTGATTGGCCCAGTCTTGACGTTTCAGCTTGTGTGTCTTGTTCAGTGGTGGTCGTCTTTCAGCCTTTCTTACCTTGGCCATGTCTCTGAGTATTGCACACCTTGTGCTTTTGGGCACTCCAGTGATGTTGCAGCTGTGAAATATGGGCAAACTGGTGGCAAGTGGCATCTTGACAGCTGCACGCTTGACTTTTCTCAGTTCATGGGCAGTTATTTTGCGCCTTGGTTTCTCCACACGCTTCTTGCGACCCTGTTGACTATTTTGAATGAAACGCTTGATTGTTTGATGATCACGCTTCAGAAGCTTTGCAATTTTAAGAGTGCTGCATCCCTCTGCAAGCTATCTCACTATTTTTGACTTTTCTGAGCCTGTCAAGTCCTTCTTTTGACCCATTTTGCCAAAGGAAAGGAAGTTGCCTAATAATTATGCACACCTGATATAGGGTGTTGATGTCATTAGACCACACCCCTTCTCATTACAGAGATGCACATCACCTAATATGCTTAATTGGTAGTAGGCTTTCGAGCCTATACAGCTTGGAGTAAGACAACATGCATAAAGAGGATGATGTGGTCAAAATACTCATTTGCCTAATAATTCTGCACACAGTGTATAGTTTATTATGTGTTTGTCTTGACTAAATATTGCTTAAAGAGTTACTCCAATCCTTTTTTTTTTTAAAACTTCCAACACACCATCAGCATTGATAACAGCCCCCCTTCTTTAAACATGAAAAAAAAATAAAGTTTACCAGTAATCTCCCATCTGTGTCTTATGTAAGAAAGAACCTCGTGCTGTCCAGTCAAAGGCTTATAATAGAGAGGGGCTGCACAAAAGGAAGGAGTGAGGATTGAGTGAGCGTTCCATTGCAGACATAATGCCTGCATAGAAGAAAATGGTTATGTCTACTGGCCAGCAAGCAGTGCGCATTAATGACAGATGTTAATTTTGCACAGAATTGACAGTTAGTAGTCTGGAACAGAGTCAAGTGTGCCATAGGTATTATTAGCCCTTGGCACATAAGTACAAAAACTTTAAATCACTGAAGTGGTATTGGTGGGTATAATAAACCACAAATGTACTGTTAATTTGTTAAATAATTTTTTTTTTTTAAATTCTTTATTTTATTGTGCATGGTAAGAAACATACAATGGAGCAGGTAAAGCCACAACAGCAGTATCTGCCCTATCTGTCAACACATATGAACAATTGCGTGGCAAGTTAGAACGAAGCACATTTTGAAATTTTATATAACGAAGTTTCCTCAAGCTATAGAGCAACCTGTCAGTTATAAGTGACTATTCATTAGGTACACAGTGTGATTTTCCGACTGACTATGGCGTATAATTAGAGGGTTACAAGCTTATTAGAGTACGTTTAGAGTAAGTTTCCACCAGGCATAGTGCGCCATCGGCATCTTAATGCAGGAAGTAAGCACCAAAGTGGCATTCACATTGAACATTAGCTTAAGCATTAACATTATCCTGAACATTAGCTTTAACTTTAGCTCTATCAGAGAGGGTGTGTGCGTGTCGATGTCTGCAGCCACCGTGGCACCAGGTGGGGTTAACTCAGATATACTAATAAGGGGGGGGACCTAATGTCCTCCCCCGCCAGCGGCGGGTGGGGGCCCTAAAAAAATGTTGTCCCCCCAGGTGACTAGGGGTCCCCAAACCCCTGGTCACCTCCTCCCCCCCCAAAAAAATATCCCCTACCTACCCCCCTCACCCTAAAAATAATGTACCTGTAAAAAAAAAACTTACCATTCAATGTTTTCTTTCTTCTAAAATCTTCTTTTTTCAGGCCAAAAAAGGGCAATTAAAAAACCATAATAACCGACGCAATTATAAAAAAAAAACAAGCGCCCAAAAAAATAATCCATCTTCACCCGGCGAGGGCTCCGCGCAGACTGAGCTCTGCAGGGTGGGAGAAGGCTTATAAAGCCTTGCCCTGCCCTGCAATTAGGCTCAGAGCACTCTGATTGGTGGGTTTAGCCATCCAATCAGAGTGCTCTGACAGGTAAATGAAGAGACTGACAGGTAAGTCTCTACATTTACCTGTCACAGCACTCTGATTGGTTGGTTTGAAATCCACCAATCAGAGTGCTCTGTGTCATTTTACACAGCATGGGAAAGTTCTTTGGAATTTTCCCACGCTGTGTAATTTTACTCATAACTCTCTGATTGGTGGATTAAGTAACCAATCAGAGAGTTATGAGTTATGACCCTATATTTTTTTTTTTAAATAATGAGCAGCCACAGGCTGCTCACTGTTTACTAGACATGCCCCTACTCGCGGTATAGCGAGGTGGGGGAAAAATGTACTAATACTAAGTAATGTTTACTTAGTATTAGCAATTTTGGTAGATAACTCCCTAATACCATGGGAATTAGTTAGTTATCTACTAAGCGGCTACAATAGAAGTCCGAAATGCCGAAGTTCCGAAGTTTATGAATTTCCGAAGTGCCGAAGTTCCGAAGTGCCGAATTGCCGAAGTCCCGAATTACGAAAATCCCGAATTTCGGAATGCTGAACCGAACCGAAAATTTTCCCCATGCACATGCCTAATTGGTGGTGAGTGGTACTTATGCTGGACTATATTTCCACTGCCATCCTTTTATCGTACACAAAGATCCTATTGTTTTTTTATTTTTTATTTTTTATTTTTTTTATTTTTTAAATTCTTTATTTTTGTTGTGCACAAAAAGAACAGTAAGCCCTGGTCCGCCACAACAGCGTCATCAGAGTATAGTTATAAACATTCACTTTACAAGTTGTGGTTATCAATAGTCAGGCACATTTTTTGGTTAAAAAGAAAAAACATAAGAAGATTGCAACAGTATAATATTTCGATTAGCTTAAACATTGAATTGTGTAGCACTATGTTTTAGTATACGCACTTCTAGCGCAGTGATGCAGCGTCAGAGGTATCGCAATAAAATGTAAATGTTTGTTGTATGGCTTGTCTCGGTGATGCCATATTGCAAACTGGCTTAATATGGGCTGTGTGTTCTGGGAGTTATGCTGTGCCTGTTGTGGCTGAGATACGACCGACATAAGCATTGGCCATTAGTTACAGCTCTAACTTGCTTGTATACATGTTTAATAGTGATGTACCAAACTGTCCGCCGGCGAACAGTTCCCGGCGAAATTAGCGTGTTCGCGTTTGCCACGGCGGGCGGACACATGCGCAGTTCGATCCGCCCCCTATTCGTCATCATTGGGCAAACTTTGACCCTGTGCCTCTCGGTCAGCAGACACATTACAGCCAATCAGCAGCACTCCCTCCCTTCCACACCCTCCAACCTCCCTCCCAGCATCCATTTTCGATTCATTCGGAAGATGCATGCTTAGTGAGAGGAGGGAAAGTTTAGCTGCTGCTGATTACATAGGGAAATTGATAGCTAGGCTAGGGTATTCAGTGTCCACTACAATCCTGAAGGACTCATCTGATCTCTGCTGTTTAGGGCTAGAACATCAGGCTGCTTTTTTTTTTTTTTTTTTTTTCTTCCTGTGTAATGTAATTGCAGGTGCCTGCCTGCCAGCCTGTGTGTCAGGCTCACAGCATATACTGTGCCCACTTGCCCAGTGCCACCACTCATATCTGTTTTAACAATTGGTTAAGCTTTAGATTTAAAATAAATAATTTTTTTTCACTGTAATAGAAGAGCAGTTGCCTGCCTGCCAGCTTCTGTGTGAGGTTGGATGCCTTGCCCATTTGCACAGTCAGTGCCACCACTCATATCTGTTTTAACAATAGGTTAAGCTTTACATTTAAAATAAATAATTTTTTTTCACTGTAATAGAAGAGCAGTTAGTTGTCTGCAAGCGTCTGTGTTTCAGGCCTACTTCAGCGTGTGCTCTGCAGACCTGTGCCAGCGTGCTTTGACAGTTGCCAATCATATCTGGTGTCTCTTTAGCGTGCTTTTACAACCAAAATTTTGTTTCCACTGTAATAGAAGAGCAGTTGCCTGCCTGCCAGCTTCTGTGTGAGGTTCACATTGGATACTGTGCCTATTAGCCCAGTGCCACCACTCATATCTGTTTTAACAATTGGTTAAGCTTTCGATTTAAAAGAAATAATTTTTTTTCACTGTAATAGAAGAGCAGTTAGTTGTCTGCAAGCGTCTGTGTTTCAGGCCTACTTCAGCGTGTGCTCTGCAGACCTGTGCCAGCGTGCTTTGACAGTTGCCAATCATATCTGGTGTCTCTTTAGCGTGCTTTTACAACCAAAATTTTGTTTCCACTGTAATAGAAGAGCAGTTGCCTGCCTGCCAGCTTCTGTGTGAGGTTCCCATTGGATACTGTGCCTATTAGCCCAGTGCCACCACTCATATCTGTTTTAACAATTGGATAAGCTTTCGATTTAAAAGAAATAATTTTATTTTACTGTAATAGAAGAGCAGTTAGTTGTCTGCAAGCGTCTGTGTTTCAGGCCTACTTCAGCGTGTGCTCTGCAGACCTGTGCCAGCGTGCTTTGACAGTTGCCAATCATATCTGGTGTCTCTTTAGCGTGCTTTTACAACCAAAATTTTGTTTCCACTGTAATAGAAGAGCAGTTGCCTGCCTGCCAGCTTCTGTGTGAGGTTCACATTGGATACTGTGCCTATTAGCCCAGTGCCACCACTCATATCTGTTTTAACAATTGGTTAAGCTTTCGATTTAAAAGAAATAATTTTTTTTCACTGTAATAGAAGAGCAGTTAGTTGTCTGCAAGCGTCTGTGTTTCAGGCCTACTTCAGCGTGTGCTCTGCAGACCTGTGCCAGCGTGCTTTGACAGTTGGCAATCATATCTGGTGTCTCTTTAGCGTGCTTTTACAACCAAAAATTTGTTTCCACTGTAATAGAAGAGCAGTTGCCTGCCTGCCAGCTTCTGTGTGAGGTTCACATTGGATACTGTGCCTATTAACCCAGTGCCACCACTCATATCTGTTTTAACAATTGGTTAAGCTTTCGATTTAAAATAAATAATTTTTTTTCACTGTAATAGAAGAGCAGTTGCCTGCCTGCAAGCATCTTGGTGTCAGGCCTACTTCAGCGTGTGCTCTGCAGACCTGTGCCAGCGTGCTTTGACAGTTGCCAATCATATCTGGTGTCTCTTTAGCGTGATTTTACAACCAAAATTTTGTTTCCACTGTAATAGAAGAGCAGTTGCCTGCCTGCCAGCTTCTGTGTGAGGTTCACATTGGAAACTGTGCCTATTTGCCCAGTGCCACCACTCATATCTGTTTTAACAATTGGTTAAGCTTTCGATTTAAAAGAAATAATTTTTTTTCACTGTAATAGAAGAGCAGTTAGTTGTCTGCAAGCGTCTGTGTTTCAGGCCTACTTCAGCGTGTGCTCTGCAGACCTGTGCCAGCGTGCTTTGACAGTTGCCAATCATATCTGGTGTCTCTTTAGCGTGCTTTTACAACCAAAATTTTGTTTCCACTGTAATAGAAGAGCAGTTGCCTGCCTGCCAGCTTCTGTGTGAGGTTCACATTGGATACTGTGCCTATTAGCCCAGTGCCACCACTCATATCTGTTTTAACAATTGGTTAAGCTTTCGATTTAAAAGAAATATTTTTTTTTCACTGTAATAGAAGTGCAGTTAGTTGTCTGCAAGCGTCTGTGTTTCAGGCCTACTTCAGCGTGTGCTCTGCAGACCTGTGCCAGCGTGCTTTGACAGTTGCCAATCATATCTGGTGTCTCTTTAGCGTGCTTTTACAACCAAAATTTTGTTTCCACTGTAATAGAAGAGCAGTTGCCTGCCTGCCAGCTTCTGTGTGAGGTTCACATTGGATACTGTGCCTATTAGCCCAGTGCCACCACTCATATCTCTTTTAACAATTGGTTAAGCTTTCGATTTAAAAGAAATAATTTTTTTTCACTGTAATAGAAGAGCAGTTAGTTGTCTGCAAGCGTCTGTGTTTCAGGCCTACTTCAGCGTGTGCTCTGCAGACCTGTGCCAGCGTGCTTTGACAGTTGCCAATCATATCTGGTGTCTCTTTAGCGTGCTTTTACAACCAAAATTTTGTTTCCACTGTAATAGAAGAGCAGTTGCCTGCCTGCCAGCTTCTGTGTGAGGTTCCCATTGGATACTGTGCCTATTAGCCCAGTGCCACCACTCATATCTGTTTTAACAATTGGATAAGCTTTCGATTTAAAAGAAATAATTTTATTTCACTGTAATAGAAGAGCAGTTAGTTGTCTGCAAGCGTCTGTGTTTCAGGCCTACTTCAGCGTGTGCTCTGCAGACCTGTGCCAGCGTGCTTTGACAGTTGCCAATCATATCTGGTGTCTCTTTAGCGTGCTTTTACAACCAAAATTTTGTTTCCACTGTAATAGAAGAGCAGTTGCCTGCCTGCCAGCTTCTGTGTGAGGTTCACATTGGATACTGTGCCTATTAGCCCAGTGCCACCACTCATATCTGTTTTAACAATTGGTTAAGCTTTCGATTTAAAAGAAATAATTTTTTTTCACTGTAATAGAAGAGCAGTTAGTTGTCTGCAAGCGTCTGTGTTTCAGGCCTACTTCAGCGTGTGCTCTGCAGACCTGTGCCAGCGTGCTTTGACAGTTGGCAATCATATCTGGTGTCTCTTTAGCGTGCTTTTACAACCAAAAATTTGTTTCCACTGTAATAGAAGAGCAGTTGCCTGCCTGCCAGCTTCTGTGTGAGGTTCACATTGGATACTGTGCCTATTAGCCCAGTGCCACCACTCATATCTGTTTTAACAATTGGTTAAGCTTTCGATTTAAAATAAATAATTTTTTTTCACTGTAATAGAAGAGCAGTTGCCTGCCTGCAAGCATCTTGGTGTCAGGCCTACTTCAGCGTGTGCTCTGCAGACCTGTGCCAGTGTGCTTTGACAGTTGCCAATCATATCTGGTGTCTCTTTAGCGTGATTTTACAACCAAAATTTTGTTTCCACTGTAATAGAAGAGCAGTTGCCTGCCTGCCAGCTTCTGTGTGAGGTTCACATTGGAAACTGTGCCTATTTGCCCAGTGCCACCACTCATATCTGTTTTAACAATTGGTTAAGCTTTCGATTTAAAAGAAATAATTTTTTTTCACTGTAATAGAAGAGCAGTTAGTTGTCTGCAAGCGTCTGTGTTTCAGGCCTACTTCAGCGTGTGCTCTGCAGACCTGTGCCAGCGTGCTTTGACAGTTGCCAATCATATCTGGTGTCTCTTTAGCGTGCTTTTACAACCAAAATTTTGTTTCCACTGTAATAGAAGAGCAGTTGCCTGCCTGCCAGCTTCTGTGTGAGGTTCACATTGGATACTGTGCCTATTTGCCCAGTGCCACCACTCATATCTGTTTTAACAATTGGTTAAGCTTTCGATTTAAAAGAAATATTTTTTTTTCACTGTAATAGAAGAGCAGTTAGTTGTCTGCAAGCGTCTGTGTTTCAGGCCTACTTCAGCGTGTGCTCTGCAGACCTGTGCCAGCGTGCTTTGACAGTTGCCACTCATATCTTGTGTCTCTATAGCGTGCTTTTACAACCAAAATTTTGTTTCCACTGTAATAGAAGAGCAGTTGCCTGCCTGCCAGCTTCTGTGTGAGGTTCACATTGGATACTGTGCCTATTAGCCCAGTGCCACCACTCATATCTGTTTTAACAATTGGTTAAGCTTTCGATTTAAAAGAAATAATTTTTTTTCATTGTAATATAAGAGCAGTTGCCTGCCTGCAAGCATCTTGGTGTCAGGCCTACTTCAGCGTGTGCTCTGCAGACCTGTGCCAGCGTGCTTTGACAGTTGCCACTCATATCTTGTGTCTCTATAGCGTGCTTTTAAAAACAAAATTTGTTTTTCACTGTTATAGATTGAATAGCAGTTACTTGTCTTCAAGCGGGTGTCTCAGGCCTACAGTGTGTGCTCTGCAGAACTGTTCCAGTGCACATTGCCAATTATATCTGGTCTCACAGTAGCTTGCACGCATAGTACCACAAATCCCCCAAAAAATGACAGGCAGAGGCAGGCCACCCCGCAGGGGCCGTCGTGGTCGTGGTGCTGTGATTCCCTTTTGCCCTAGAATAATGCCCAGTTTTCAGAAGCCACGTACCCTGAACTTGAAAAGTTCTGAGGACTTAGTTGACTGGCTAACACAGGACACCCAATCTTGTACAGCCTCCGCTCGGAACCTTGACGCACCATCCTCCTCCAGCTTAGCTTCAGGCACCTCTCAAGATAGCACTCACCCGCCTGCCGCCACCACCAAAACTAGCACCACAGCCGCTTTACTTGGTATGTCAGAGGAGTTATTCACACACCCGTTTGAAGAAATGAGTGATGCGCAACCATTATTGCTAGAGGATGTAGATAACAGGGATATGTCTCAGGCAGGCAGCATTAAACACATGGAGGTACGGTGTGATGATGATGATGTTGTACCCGCTGCTGCTTCCTTTTCTGAGTTGTCAGATACAAGTGAAGCGGTTGATGATGACGATGCGTCCATGGATGTCACGTGGGTGCCTGCTAGAAGAGAAGAAGAACAGGGCGAAAGTTCAGATGGGGAGACAGAGAGGAGGAGGAGGAGACCAGTTGGAAGCAGGGGGGGGTCGTCGCAAGGAGCTAGTGGCACAGTCAGACAGCATGCATCGGCACCCGGGGTCAGCCCGACAGCACGCCAATCAACGCATGCTGTGTCCACCACCAGAATGCCGTCATTGCAGAGCTCAGCAGTGCCATTTTTTTTGTGTGTCTTCCTCTGACAACAGCGATGCCATTTGCAACCTGTGCCAAAGGAAACTGAGTCGTGGGAGGTCCAACACCCACCTAGGTACAACTGCTTTGCGAAGGCACATGATCGCACATCAAAAACGCCTATGGGATCAACACATGAGTACAAGCAGCACACAAACTCAAAGCCGCCATCCTCCTTCTGGTCCAGCATCTTCAGCCAATCAATCACTGCTCTCTTCCTTGCCCCCTCTCAACCATCCGCCCCTCCGTCTCTCGCCTTGAGCAGTTCCTGCTCATCTGCCCACAGTCAGGTGTCTGTCAAGGACATGTTTGAGCGTAAGAAGCCAATGTCACAAAGTCACCCCCTTGCCCGGCGTCTGACAGCTGGCTTGACTGAACTCTTAGCCCGCCAGCTTTTACCATACAAGCTGGTTGAGTCTGAGGCGTTCAAAAAATTTGTAGTTATTGGGACACCGCAGTGGAAGGTACCCGGCCGAAATTTCTTTGCACAAAAGGCAATCCCCAACCTGTACTCGATTGTGCAAAAGGAAGTCATGGCATGTCTGGCACACAGTGTTGGGGCAAGGGTCTATCTGACCACTGATACCTGGTCTGCAAAGCATGGTCAGGGCAGGTATATCACCTACACTGCTCATTGGGTAAACCTGCTGACGGCTGACAAGCAAGGAATGCGTGGCATTGCAGAGGAGTTGGTGACACCGCCACGAATTGCAGGCAGTCCTGCTGCCACCTCCTCTACTCCTCCTACTCCATCCTCTTCCATAACCTCCTCGGCTGAGTCCTCTTGTGCCGCTGCGTCTTGCTCCACATCATCGGCACCCCCCCAGCTCCCCAGGTACTATTCCACATCCCGGATACGGCAGTGTCACGCCGTCTTGGGTTTGACTTGCTTGAAAGCAGAGAGTCACACTGGACAAGCACTCCTGTCCGCCCTGAACGCACAGGTGGAAAAGTGGCTGACTCCGCAGCAACTGGATATCGGCAAAGTGGTGTGTGACAACGGAAAAAATTTGATCGCGGCATTGAAGTTGGGCAAGTTGACACATGTGCCGTGCATGGCACATGTGTGTAATCTGATCGTACAACGCTTTGTGCATAAGTACACAGGCTTACAGGACGTCCTGAAGCAGGCCAGGAAGGTGTGTGGCCATTTCAGGCATTCCTACACGGCCATGGCTCACTTTGCCGATATCCAGCGGCGAAACAACATGCCAGTGAGGCGCTTGATTTGCGACAGCCCTACACGTTGGAATTCAACACTCCTAATGTTCGACCGCCTGCTCCAACAAGAAAAAGCTGTTAATGAATATTTGTATGACCGGGGTGCTAGGACAGCCTCTGGGGAGCTGGGAATTTTTTTGCCACAATACTGGACGCTCATGCGCAATGCCTGTAGGCTCATGCATCCTTTTGAGGAGGTGACAAACCTAGTCAGTCGCAACGAAGGCACCATCAGCAACATCATACCATTTGTTTTCTTCATGGAGCGTGCCCTGCGAAGAGTGCTGGATCAGGCTGTAGATGAGCGTGAAGAGGAAGAGGAAGAGTTGTGGTCACCATCACCACCAGAAACAGCCTTATCAGCATCGCTTGCTGGACCTGCGGCAACGCTGGAAGAGGATTGTGAGGAAGAGGAGTCAGAGGAGGATTGTAGCTTTGAGGAGAAGGAGGAGGAGCAAGACCAAACACAACAGGCATCCCAGGGTGCTCGTTGTCACCTATCTGGTACCCGTGGTGTTGTATGTGGCTGGGGGGAAGAACATACCTTCAATGACATCAGTGAGGAGGAGGAACGGGAAATGAGTAGCTCGGCATCCAACCTTGTGCAAATGGGGTCTTTCATGCTGTCCTGCCTGTTGAGGGACCCTCGTATAAAAAGGCTGAAGGAGAACGACCTTTACTGGGTGTCCACGCTACTAGACCCCCGGTATAAGCAGAAAGTGGCGGAAATGTTACCCAATTACAACAAGTCGGAAAGGATGCAGCATTTGCAAAATAAATTAAAAAGTATGCTTTACACAGCGTATAAGGGTGATGTCACAGCACAACAGGAATCTAACAGGGGGAGAGGTGGAAGTCATCCTCCTCCTCCCACAACCACGCCGGCAAGGACAGGACGCTTTAAAGACGTGTTGTTGATGGAGGACATGCGGACCTTTTTAAGTCCTATGCATCGCCACAGCCCTTCGGGATCCACCCTCAGAGAGCGACTCGACCGACAGGTAGCAGACTACCTCGCCTTAACTGCAGATATCGACACTCTGAGGAGCAATGAACCCCTTGACTACTGGGTGTGCAGGCTTGACCTGTGGCCTGAGCTATCCCAATTTGCGATAGAACTTCTGGCCTGCCCCGCTTCAAGTGTCCTGTCAGAAAGGACCTTCAGTGCAGCAGGAGGTATTGTCACTGAGAAGAGAAGTCGCCTAGGTCGAAAAAGTCTAGATTACCTCACCTTTATTAAGATGAATGAGGGATGGATCCCGAAGGGACTGACACTGGGCGATACATTCGCTTAAAAAAGGCCTGATGAGATGAGCTGCCTTGGGCTAAAAATGGTCCACACGCTGCTGTATTTTAGCTCTGAATGACGTTTGACTTGCGTGACTTATCCGCAACCAACTAGGGTTCAAGCCGCCATGTTTTAGGGCACTTTCTGCCTGTGAAACAAACATCAATTTTTCTGGCCGCTGCTACAGCAGCGGCTGCAACAATACCAAATTTTTCAGGCATGTGTACATGCCTAATTTTTAGGCCCACTGGTGCAAGTGGACTGATTACAATTACAGGGCCTCTAAAGAGTCCTGTATTGTTATTTGTCGTCACTACCTTCCCGCGTCGGGAGTGGGTCATTTGCGCCCCTGCTGCCTTCCTTGCATGTGGTAGCTGTTTGTCAGGGATTTGTCAATCCATATCTGCCAAGTGACCCTATGTAGGGGTAACAGTCCCTATTCTGCTCTGTGTCAGTGTGTATCATGGTCTCTGTGGACAGGGAACAGTCTCTATTCTGCTCTGTGTCAGTGTGTATCAGGGGTTTTGAGGACAGGTGTCAATCCATATCTGCCAAGTGACCCTATGTATATCTGCTGTCAGTACACAGGAAAAGTTTAAATATTTCTTGTTCTACGTTCTCTGCAACTCCACGCACCGACTCATCCAATACGTGAAGATCTGGGGTTTCTCTGACTCTCCTCAGTAGTGTATCAAACAGAGTCTGCACTGTGGTAACACGGACATCTTCAGGACATAACTCAACTATTTGCAGATAGGCAGTCTGCAGCTTCTCTTTTTCACCTGTTCTCTTCTTTCTCTTATGCGTATTCTTGTCTATATGCAGGTGGTCTCTTGCCTTTCTTTTAACCAATTCGTTCCTTCCACATGGTTTCAAAAGATCTCTGGCATCATTACTTTCAACGCAAATAACGTCATCATAGTTAGTCTCCTCATTATTCACCGGGAAGAGAGTGTTTGCACTGACTACCCACAGCATGCTCTTGCCATTGCCTACTCCACCTTCAACGACAGGGTGCAAGTCCCAAAGAGAAGGATCATTCACTTTATTATCTGTCTTTATTTCACAAGTAGTGCCTGGAACATCCTCATGGGTCACAAGATGTAAATCTGGACTAATGTCAACCCCAGGGTCTGGAAAATCTAAAGAGTCCTGTATTGTTATTTGTCGTCACTACCTTCCCGCGTCGGGAAGATTTCTTGCACAGGGCGCCCAAAGGCCTAAGGCTGGCCCTGCGCATGGGTCAGTGGCTCTGCACCAGACTTCCCTCCAATTGATCAAAGTTAAAGGATTTCAAGTGGACTGATTACAATCACAGGGCCTCTAAAGAGTCCTGTATTGTTATTTGTCGTCACTACATTCCCGCGTCGGGAAGATTTATTGCACAGGGCGCCCAAAGGCCTAAGGCTGGCCCTGCGCATGGGTCAGTGGCTCTGCACCAGACTTCCCTCCAATTGATCAAAGTTAAAGGATTTCAAGTGGACTGATTACAATTACAGGGCCTCTAAAGAGTCCTGTATTGTTATTTGTCGTCACTACCTTCCCGCGTCGGGAGTGGGTCATTTGCGCCCCTGCTGCCTTCCTTGCATGTGGTAGCTGTTTGTCAGGGATTTGTCAATCCATATCTGCCAAGTGACCCTATGTAGGGGGAACAGTCTCTATTCTGCTCTGTGACAGTGTGTATCAGGGATCATTAGGAAAGGTGTCAATCCATATCTGCCAAGTGACCCTATGTAGGAGGAACAGTCTCTATTCTGCTCTGTGTCAGTGTGTATCAGGGATCATTAGGACAGGTGTCAATCCATATCTGCCAAGTGACCCTATGTAGGGGGAACAGTCTCTATTCTGCTCTGTGTCAGTGTGTATCAGGCATCATTAGGATAGGTGTCAATCCATATCTGCCAAGTGACCCTATGTAGGGGGAACAGTCTCTATTCTGCTCTGTGTCAGTGTGTATCAGGGATCATTAGGATAGGTGTCAATCCATATCTGCCAAGTGACCCTATGTAGGAGGAACAGTCCCTATTCTGCTCTGTGTCACTGTTTATCAGGGATCATTAGGATAGGTGTCAATCCATATCTGCCAAGTGACCCTATGTAGGGGGAACAGTCTCTATTCTGCTCTGTGTCAGTGTGTATCAGGGATCATTAGGATAGGTGTCAATCCATATCTGCCAAGTGACCCTATGTAGGAGGAACAGTCCCTATTCTGCTCTGTGTTACTGTGTATCAGGGATCATTAGGATAGGTGTCAATCCATATCTGCCAAGTGACCCTATGTAGGGGGAACAGTCTCTATTCTGCTCTGTGTCAGTGTGTATCAGGGATCATTAGGATAGGTGTCAATCCATATCTGCCAAGTGACCCTATGTAGGGGGAACAGTCTCTATTCTGCTCTGTGTCAGTGTGTATCAGGAATCATTAGGATAGGTGTCATTCCATATCTGCCAAGTGACCCTATGTAGGAGGAACAGTCCCTATTCTGCTCTGTGTCACTGTGTATCAGGGATCATTAGGATAGGTGTCAATCCATATCTGCCAAGTGACCCTATGTAGGGGGAACAGTCTCTATTCTGCTCTGTGTCAGTGTGTATCAGGGATCATTAGTATAGGTGTTAATCCATATCTGCCAAGTGACCCTATGTAGGGGGAACAGTCTCTATTCTGCTCTGTGTCAGTGTGTATCAGGGATCATTAGGATAGGTGTCAATCCATATCTGCCAAGTGACCCTATGTAGGGGGAACAGTCTCTATTCTGCTCTGTGTCAGTGTGTATCAGGGATCATTAGGATAGGTGTCAATCCATATCTGCCAAGTGACCCTATGTAGGGGGAACAGTCTCTATTCTGCTCTGTGTCAGTGTGTATCAGGGATCATTAGGATAGGTGTCAATCCATATCTGCCAAGTGACCCTATGTAGGGGGAACAGTCTCTATTCTGCTCTGTGTCAGTGTGTATCAGGGGTTTTGAGGACAGGTGTCAATCCATATCTGCCAAGTGACCCTATGTAGGGGGAACAGTCTCTATTCTGCTCTGTGTCAGTGTGTATCAGGGCTGGGCTTTGAGGACAGGTGTCAATGTTAGGTGATTTCTGCCCTTTATGGATTAAAAGCAGACTCTGCATCAACTGTGCAATTTTCCATGGGAGTTTTGCCATGGATCCCCCTCCGGCATGCCGCAGTCCAGGTGTTAGTCCCCTTGAAACAACTTTTCCATCACTTTTGTGGCCAGAAAGAGTCCCTGTTGTTTTTAAAATTTGCCTGCCCATTGAAGTCAAAAAATTCCGGGTTCGCGACAACACTAATGTTTAAGGTTAATTACTGTCAGCATTGTTACGATGTAAACTACAAGTAAAGTCCTCCCTGTGTTCTCCTGTGTGAGTCAACTGAGAACATAACTTAAAGGAAGGATATTAAGAGTCTACAGATAATGTAGTATAGGGGGTTAAACAGGGGTAGGTCATTAGCAGTCATATCACTGCTATTAGGTTTGAATACTGGTTTAGCGTGGTGAGTAGCATGTCAGTGCAGGGATTTTAGAGGTCAGGGACCATTGGGTCATCGTGTGAAAAATTCATGCACAATTAGTGAAGCTTAGGCTGCCCCTGTGGCAGGAAGATTTTCGTTAGCAATTTAGGCGATTTTAAAACATATAATAGAGTAAATAACAGTAGCGCACGTGTTACAGGGGAGTGAGCTGTGTTAGACGGTAACACATGCTGTTAACCTGTGGGGCCGGTCTGTGAGGAAAGACGGGTCTCACTCTCAGGATTATCACATAAAACAAGCTGCTCACGTTGACATGGGTCATGTGCATTAAGTACCACAGAAGTATGCACTGGGGCTAGTTATGGGCATGGTAACATCTGTCTCATGATAGATAATTTGTCTCGGTTGACCTGGTTATGCCAACTGCTAGTACTGTCAGTATGAGGCAACGGTTTCCTTTAAACAAAGTATGGGGGAAAAAAAACAGTGGATTAACATAAACATCATAAATGAAAACTATACTTTGTGCATAACATCTTAAAATCAATGCATACATTTTGTATAGCTCTAGTAAATATTAGGATGTATCATGCTGGGTAGCATGTACCCTTACAACGTATAAGATGATAAGCTAGTCAATTCGCATATGGTAAAGTAAACTATCACATTTGTTGAGCAGAGTAAGACATGCCATGGTCCGGTTTACTAGGTGTTATTTTCATGTAGCGAGTTCAGCCGGTTTCAGGCTGTGATAGTCCCAGTGTTTCTATGTCGTGATCGCTGCATATGCCTCTGGTTTGGAGCTCTGGGGAATGAACGGGACGCTCCTATCCGGATCCCATGTATGGGTGCGGTTGGGGGAGCTGTGGTTGCTCGTGGTGACTGGCCCCGCCGGGGGTCAGCAAATCGTGGGGTAAGTTCAGAAGCTGGAGGAAGGCCGGGGCATCTCAGATGTCCTGGATGTTGTGGGAGTCCGTTCATCGCGTTACTGTTAGTGTCCTGGAGGGCCGCCACCGGTAATCCACTTTGTGGGTACGGAGGATCGAGGTGAGTGGCTTTAGCGATCTGCGCCAAGCTAGGGTGCTGTTGGACAGATCCGAGTAGAACAAAATGTCCATGTTCTCGAATCGGAAGGGGGTCTTGGTTCGGAAGGCTGATAAAATCGTCGCTGTTGTGGAGTTTCAGGATGACGTCCCTCGTGGCATTGTTAGGCGCGTTTGTTGGTTTTGGAATTCTGAAGATCCCTACTAGGGTGATCGTTGCGCACTTTCCTTGTGGTAGTATAGCAAGTAACATGCGCTCAATTAGTTTAGGTAGTTCGGCCTCGGCAATGTCCTCGTGAACTCCCCGTATTTTTATGTTGGATGCCCGCCTGGCGTCTTCAAGCGCCGCAAGGCGATGTTCGATTTGCCGGTTTTGTTGTTCCAGGCCTTGTACCGTGTGTTGTAGTACGGTGACGTCCTGGGCTTGGGACAGTGAAGAGCCCTCCAGTTGGGAGGGGCCTGCAGGTCTGCGCGGAGCGCTGTGACTTCCTCATGGAAGCTATGTTTCAGGTCCGCCATGAGTGCCCTCATGACCGCTACAGTGATCGGTTCTGCATCTGTCCCTTTGCCACAGTGCTGTGCCTTCTGTGGTGGGTCTGGAGGCTGTAGATATCTTCTTCGGCATCGGATATGTCCTCGGAGAAGTCCGAGCACCCGCCGTGTTGGGCCGCCATGTTGGCTTCAGAGGCACCGCGTGCCTGCATCCACATCTCCCCTATTGTTAGACCCAAGGTGGGTTTGTGTGGTGCTGTTTTCTTCCCCTTTCTCCCCATTTAGCCTTGGGGTGTTCGCTTGCAAGTAAGAGTAAGTATGGGGGGGTATTTTGCTAATTTTTCACCGTTTGGGGCTAGGAGCTCCCTTTGCATGCGTCCAGTCGCTTCAGCGTTCAAGCTCCGCCTCCTACAGGGCAGCACTCTTCATGCACTGCACAGCAGCCAGAATCAGCTCTATATATATCCAGGAGAATACAGATGCATCTTAGCAGCTTTGCTGTGCAGACACTGCAATGTAAACATGGGACCAAGCCATGACTACACACAGCTTAATTGGTAGCACTGTGTCTCCGCCGTAATCACCATGGAAACTCCATGAAAGATCCTATTGTTTTTAATTATTGTTAATTGCTTTTATTTTGTTTTAATAACATATTTTTTGTTGACCCATCAGATGTCCTGTATCCCACCTCTGGAAGTGGATTCTGTTTCCAAATTTGGCAGCCTTGAGCACTTTACACAGAGCCTGTAGATAAGAATATCCATTTTGCTATCTATCCTAGCTGTTCATATAAGGGTTAATTTGAACCAAGAATAAATTTGGCATTTTATCTCCTATTCTCGGAAATAGGATTTATATAAAATCCTAGATACGGGAAAAGTACTGATTTCGTAATAACTTGTTAATTGTCCAAGATATCGGTATTTGTAAATATCTGGTTATAAGATTATAACTAGAAACAGCTGTTTACAACTTGTGAAAAACAAATTACGTAATTAATGCTCATGACCCCCACCGACATGAAAATGGGGTATAAATGCAACTGACGTATAATTAAAATTTGAATTGGTTATTAAACACGTCTCTGCTATTAATTTCCAATTTCCAGAGCTCTGAATGAGTTGGCAAATATCCATCATCCACTAAGGGCCCGGGCTGATTTTATCCCCAACACTTTTATTTTGTTTTAATAACTAATTTTTTGTTGAACCATCAGATGTCCTGTATCCCACCTCTGGAAGTGGATTTTGTTGCCAAATTTGGCAGCCTTGAGCACTTTACACAGAGCCTGGTACAGCTCTGGGTCATATGAGTTGCATTTTAGCCTCATTTTTATGCAACATGTGTTTTTACAGTTCACACTATGTTGTTACATAGTTACATAGCTGAAAAGAGATCTGCATCCATCAAGTTCAGCCTTCCTCACATTTGTGTTTTGCTGTTAATCCAAAAGAAGACACAAAACACCAGTTTGAAGCACTTTTGCAACACACTAGGGAAAAAAAATATTCTTGACCCCAGAATGGCATTCAGATTTATCATTGGATCAAGCAGCTATTACCCTACATTGAAAAATTATATCCTTGAATATTCTGTTTTTGCAGTATGCATCTAGTTGCTGTTTGAACGTCTGTATAGACTCTGATAAAACCACTTCTTCAGGCATTTAATTCCACTTTCTTATTGTTTTTACAGTAAAAAAACCTTTCCTTTGCCTTAGACGAAATCTTCTTTCTTCCAGTCTAAACACATGACCTTGTGTCCTATGTAAAGTCTGGTTTGTGAATAGATTTCCACACAATGGTTTGTATTGGCCCCAAATGTATTTGTATAATGTTATCATATCCCCTCTCAGGTGACGTTTTTCTAAACTAAAGAGGTTTAAATTTGTTAACCTTTATTCATAGCTGATATATTCCATTCCTTTGGTGCTGTTGTTTTCTGTTTTATTCTAGACCGGTTTTACCAGTATATGTTTGATCAAGCATACGTTCGTATAAAGTTTTTTACTCGTGGAAATTACTTGCTGAAATCCAATAAAGAAAAACCTTCTTTTGGATTTTCCTGGAGTGATTGCTATTCATGGACTTCTATAAATAATTTTTATTGTATTAAATTAGTTCAAAAGTTTATTCAAATTATTAAATGATTTAAAAGTCTTATCCAACAGTATTAAATTGGGGCCTAAATGACACTCACATTGAGGAAAGACTTGCGTTCACTGTTTACTGTTTACTTGACCCTGTTCTAAGACTATCAGTAAAAAAAAAAATACATAGACTGCAACTGTCTTATTGCAAACGATAATAATATATAATATATAAGTATGTTCTTGTTAACATTTTAAAAAAAATATAACATGCATCTAATATAAACTATACACAAATATGCTGAGTTATGTTCATTACCCTTCCTTTATTTAGCACAGGATTCGCACTGTGTTTTTTTGAACAAATAAGCAAAACATAATTCCATAGGTTCATTTGTAGTGACAGCTTTAGAATCAAATTGTTTCTGGTTTTGGAAACATTAAGGGGACACTATAGTTACCAGAACAACTACAGCGTAATATAGTTGTTCTGGTGAGTATAATCAGTCCCTGCAGGCTTTTTGCAGTAAACACCATCTTTTCAGAAAAAGGCAGTTTATACATTACAGCCTAGAGACTCCTGTAGTGGACTTTCCTCATAGAGATGTAACTGGTTCTATTGTTTGTTTATAGTGTTTATAGTATTAATTTAATTGCTTTGTTCAGTAATCTTTGGATACTGTCAGTGCTTTTATATAATTTCCCTTTTTATTTTTACTTCTTTTAATTTTGATTTTGACATTACATTTCTATTACAATTCCTGTATTAAATATTATTAAATATATTTTACAGTGACAACATATCTATAACAATCTGTAAACATTACTGATTAGGAATCACATTTGAACTAAACATTACACTTGAACCTGTAACTCATTTGAATTAATCTTTCAACTACTTAAGGACTAAGGTAATCGTCCATTCAAAACAAAACCTAGTATTTGTACTATGTGCTGTTCAAAAATCATTTTTTCCACTACTGTCATTTGTATTTTGCTACTGTCCCTCAGCATTGTTCCCTCTACATTTTTATAGTTGGTGTGCGCAGAAATATTTTGTTGTGCTACTTACCTGTTACTAAATGTGCAATACTTTTGCAACTATAAACTTGAAATTGTTTCAAGATAATTTTGTCACAGCTTATCTCCCATGGCTAATAACTATATTGCCGAGGTTTGCTTTGGGTTTTTTCTTAATTTTTTTTTCTTTCTTTTAGTGAGGCAAATGTTTCACACAGTACAGAAAAAAATAAAACACTTTCATGTTGAAGCAAAAAAGAACCTTATCTAAATTGTTTCCACAAAGCTGGAAGCACTCCATTGTCTGAAGTGTCCATGTTTCCTCTACCATTAAGATGACCCATTAATAGAAATAGGGGACTTGAATTTATGCACCTGCTAGCAGTGGGTAAGGCTGAACTCAGCATCTAGCAGGAATATTCCTACTTTTTATATCCCATATATATCCAGTATATACAGTATCTCACAAAAGTAAGTACACCCCTCACATTTTTGAAAATATTTTATTATATCTTTTCATATGACAACACTGAAGAAATGACACTCTGCTACAATGTAAAGTAGTACGTGTACAGCCTGTATAACCGTGTAAATGTGCTGTCCCCTCAAAATAACTCAAAACACAACCATTAATGTCTAAACTGTTGGCAACAAAAGTGAGTACACCCCTAAGTGGAAATGTCTAAATTGTGCCCAATTAGCCATTTTCCCTCTCCGGTGTCATGTGACTCACTAGTGTTACAAGGTCTCAGGTGTAAATTAGGAGCAGGTGTGTTAAATATGGTGTTATCGCTCTCACACTCTCTGATACTGGTCACTGGAAGTTCAACATGGCACCTCATGGCAAAGAACTCTGAGGACCGGAAAACAAATTAATTGTTGCTCTACATAAAGATTGCCTAAGCTATAAGAAGATTGCCAAGACCCTGAAACTGAGCTGCAGCATGGAGGGTAAGACTGGTTTAATAGGACAGGTTCCCTCAAAACAGGCCTTGCCATGGTTGACCAAAGAAGTTGAGTGCACAGGCTCAGTGTCAAATCCAGAGGTTGTCTTTGGGAAATAGATGTATGAGTGCTGCCAGCATTGCTACAGAGGTTGAAGGGGTTCGGGGTCAGCCTGTCAGTGCTCAGACCAAACGCTGCAAACTGCATCAAATTGGTCTGCATGGCTGTCATCCCAGAAGGAAGTCTCTTCTAAAGATGATGCAAAAGAAAGCCTACAAACAGTTTGCTGAAGACAAGCAGACTAAGGACATGGATTACTAGAATCATGTCAAGTGGTCCGATGAGACCAAGATAAACTTATTTAGTTCAGATGGTGTCAAGCGTGTATGGATGCAACCAGGTGAGGAGTACAAAGACTTGTCTGCAGTCAAGCATGGTGGTTGGAGTGCCATGGTCTGGGCCTGCATTAGTGCTGCTGGCACTAAGGAGCTACAGTTCATTGAGGGAACCATGAATGCCAACATGTACTGTTACATACTAAAGCAGAGCATGATCCCCTCCCTTTGGAGACTGGGCCGCAGGGCAGTATTCCAACATGATAATGACCCCAAACACACATCCAAGGCAACCACTGCCTTGCTAAAGAAGCTGAAGGTAAAGGTGATAGACTGGCCAAGCACGTCTCCAGACTTAAACCCTATTGAGCATTTGTGGGGTATCCTCAAACGGAAGGTGGGGGAGTGCAAGATCTCTAACATCCAGCAGCTCTGTGATGTCGTCATGGAGGAGTGGAAGATGACTCCAGTAGCAACCTGTGAAGCTCTGGTGAACTCCATGCCCATCAGGGTTAAGGCAGTGTTGGAAAATAATGGTGGCCACACAAAATATTGACACTTTGGGCCCAATTTGTACATTTCCAATTAGGGGTGTACTCACTTTTGTTTTGTTGCCAACGATTTAGACAATAATGGATGTGTTGAGTTATTTTGAGTTATTTTGTACTCAGTTTTGTGAGATACTGTATCTGTGTGTGTGTGTGTATGTTTGTGTATTTGTGTGTGTATGTGTGTGTGTGTTTATCGGCTAAGCGATCCCTTGTTGATAGGTGCTCATATTTACATTTTATTTATAATAATAATATTTTAAAGTATTACAATAAATGTAAAGTAGCATAGCTTTTGGTAACACAGGTCTACAGTGTAAGCAAATCTTCATTGCATGTTACTTCCTCTCTTAAAAAAAAATAAATCAGCCATCATCAACATGGTTTATTTTGAGTGCTAACATTTCCAAGTAATATCTGTAGAATACAATCTTTTTTTCATGACTTTTAAATAGGAAATTTTATTGGCATGCATATTCTGTACTGAATCAATAGTCAACAGGATGACTGACATAACTGAAAAACTCACAGTTAGAATGTTTTCCCATTAAAATCTATTGACTGTTTAAATAACCTAATAACCATTATATTGCAGTATGGCAACAATATCAAGGTTATAGAAAAAACATTTATTAATAAGAAATTTCTATTTTTTTTATACATTTAAAAAAAACCATGTAAGATTAGATCGATTGATTTTTAATTTCAAGATGAATCAAACACTTTCTAAAAAAAAAAAAAGCTGCTGGGGCTGCTTAAGTAAACTTTTCTAAGGTATTAAGAAACCCCTAGGAGACATGAAGCTTTCATGCTGTATCTAAACATTGCAGTGCATCGATTTTCACAGTTAAACGTGTATTTTTTTATGTTTTCTTGGTCCCTATCTGTGAAATGTATGTGTAACCCCATGTTAGTATTGCTAGCAATCTTTGTAACTATTAAGTGTACGTGGAGTGAATTATTGTTATGGAGGTGAAAAGGCATTTTGAAAAAAGGGACCAGGAATGCAAAAAAATAGAGTTTTAGTTGTTAAAAGCCTATGTGGATCATCAGGCAAGTCTCACCGGAGTGATTGATGCATGCAGGGCCGCCATCAGGGCATGACAACCATAACAGTTGTCATGGGCCCGGCGGCCCTGGGGGGCCCGGCCGCCCGGGCCCACGTGTGGGGCCCATCGGGTGGCCCACACACTTAAGGCCACCCGATGAGCCCCCTCCTTCAGGGGCCCGGTCAGCGCTGTGGCCGTTGTATAGCGCGACCGGGCCCCTTTAAAAAAAAAAAAAAAAAAGGCAGCCGCAAGTGCTGCTGGGAGGAAGTGCTCACTTCCTCCCAGCTCACTCCGCGCGGGAGGAGCGCGCCCGCCCGCCCGCGCGCCCGCCCAGCCGTAAAGAGGGAGAGCCCGGCAATGAAGAGGGAGCAGCGCCGACTCCCATCATCCCCAGCCACCCTCCTGCAAAGAAAAGGTAAGAGACAGGAGGGTGGCTGGAAAATGAGCTGTGTGTGTGTGTGCATGTATGTATGTATGTATATATGTGTGTGTATGTCTGTCTGTCTGTATGTATGTATGTGTGTATGTCTGTCTGTGTATGTATGTATGTGTGTATGTCTGTCTGTGTCTGTCTGTATGTATGTATGTGTGTATGTCTGTCTGTGTCTGTCTGTCTGTATGCATGTATGTGTATGTCTGTCTCTGTCTGTCTGTATGCATGTATGTGTATGTATGTGTGTGTGTCTGTCTGTCTGTATGTATGTCTGTATGCATGTATGTGTGTGTGTGTCTGTATGTATGTCTGTATGCATGTATGTGTATGTCTGTCTGTATGTATGTCTGTGTGTCTGTATGCATGTATCTGTATGTCTGTGTGTCTGTATGTCTGTGTGTCTGTATGCATGTATCTGTATGTCTGTGTGTCTGTATGCATGTCTATGTATGTCTGTCTGTATGCATGTATGTCTTTCTGTCTGTATGTGTATGTCTATGTATGTATGTCTGTCTGGATGCATGTCTGTCTGTATGTCTATGTCTGTCTGTATGCGTGTATGTCTGTGTGTCTGGATGCATGTATGTGTATGTATGTCTGTCTGTGTATGTATGTCTGTCTGCATGCATGTATGTCTGTCCGTGTGTCTATGTGTGTATGTCTGTATGTATGTGTGTATGTCTATGTATGTATGTCTGTATGTATGTATATGTCTGTTTGTATGTATGTATGTCTGGATGCATGTCTGTGTGTATGTCTGTGTGTATGTCTATGTCTGTCTGACTGCATGCATGTATGTCTACGTATGTATGTCTGTCTATGTATGTTTGTGTATGTATGTATGCATGTATGTCTGTATGTATGTCTATGTATGTATATATGTATGTCATATATGTATGTCTGTATATATGTATGTCTGTATGTCAGTATGAATGTATGTCTACATATTATTATGAACGTAGGTCTGTGTGTATGGATGTCTGTATGCATGTATGTCTGTCAGTATGTCTGTATATATGTATGTATGTCAGTCTGTATGTCTGTATGCCATTATGAATGTATGTGTGTATGGATGTCCGTGTCTGTATGTATGTATGAATGTGTGTATGTATGTATGTATGTCGGTGTCTGTATGTATGTGTGTCTGTATGTATGTTATTATGTGTCTGTCTGTCACTATGTATGCCTGTGTGTATGTCTCAGTATGTGTGTGTTAGTATGTATGCGTGTATGTCTGTTTCAGTATGTGTGTCTGTTAGTATGTATCTGTGTCCTTTTGTATCAGTATGTGCGTTTGTGTCTGTGTGTGGACCCAGTGGGCGGTATTTGGAGGCGGGCCCCAGGGGGCCCAGACCCTGAGCTGAGTTAGGGGCCCCAAAATTTCTGGTGGCGGCCCTGGATGCATGACTGGGGATGTGCATTGAATTATGAACTGAAGGTACTGCAGGTAAGCATGGCTTTTTAGAAATTTCAGACTCCTTAAAAGCTCTTTATTCTTTGACATGCTGGAAGGTCTGGATTATCTTTTTGTCTTGCATGTTCTATTTTTTTTCTCCTGCTTTTTTTGAGTAATGATGATTTTTATTAGAAAATAGATCCTCAAGCAAGAAGTCATCTGGTAAATATGGAATATATATATATATATATATATATATATATATATATATATATATATATATATATATATATATATACATACATACATATATACATATCTCAGTAGGTAATAGTAGTGTATACATACATATATATTTCTCAGTAGGTAATCCTTACTCACTTCATATTTAAAAGAAGAAGAGGAAGGTATGGCCATTACAGGTGATACTCAAAAAATTAGAATATTGTGCAAAAGTTCATTTATTTCAGTAATGCAACGTAAAAGGGGAAACTAATATATGAGATAGACGCATTACATGCAAAGCAAAATAGTTCAAGCCGTGATTTGTCATAAGTGTGTTGTAAATTAGAATATTGTGAAAAGGTGCAATATTCTAGGCTCACAGTGTCCCACTCTAATCAGCTAAGTAAGCCATAAAACCTGCAAAGGGTTTCTGAGCCTTTAAATGTTTTCTCAGTCTGGTTCAGTAGGAATCACAACCATGGGGAAGACTGCTGACCTGACAGTTGCGCAGAAAACTATCATTGACACCCTCCATAAGGAGGGAATGCCTCAAAAGGTAATTGCAAAGGAACTTGGATGTTCCCAAAGTGCTGTATCAAAGCACATTAATAGAAAGTTATGTGGAAGGGAAAAGTGTGGAAGAAAAAGGTGCACAAGCAGCAGTGATAACCGCAGCCTGAAGAGGATTGTCAGGAAAAGGCCATTCAAAAGTGTTGGGGACTTTCACAAGGAGTGGACTGAGGCTGGAGTCAGTGCATCAAGAGCCACCACACACAGAACAATCCTGGACATGGGCTTCAGATGTCGTATTAATCTTGTCAAGCCACTCCGGAACAACAAACAACGTCAGAATCGTCTTACCTGGGCTAAAGAAAAACAGACCTGGTCTGTTACTAAGTGGTCCAAAGTCCTCTTTTCTGATAAGAGCAACTTTTGCATCTCATTTGGAAACCAAGGACCCAGAATCTGGAGGTAGAATGGAGAGGCACACACTGCAAGATGCTTGAAGTCCAGTGTGAAGTTTCCACAGTCTGTGTTGATTTGGGGAGCCATATCATCTGCTGGTGTTGGTCCACTGTGCCTCATTAAGTCCAGGGTCAACACATCCATCTACCAGGAGATTTTGAAGCACTTCATGCTTCCTTCCGCAGACGAGCTTTATGGGGATGCTGACTTCATTTTCCAGCAGGACTTGGCACCTGCCCACACTGCCAAAAGCACCAAAAGCCTGGTTCAATGACCGTGGGATTACTGTGCTTGATTGGACAGCAAACTCGCCTGACCTGAACCCTATAGAGAATCTATGGGGCATTGCCAAGAGAAAGATGAGAGACATGAGACTGAACAATGCAGAAGAGCTTAAGGCCGCTATTGAAACATCATGGTCTTCCATTACACCTCAGCAGTGCCACAGGCTGATAGCTTCCATGCCACACCGCATTGAGGCAGTAATTGCTGCAAAAGGGGCCCAAACCAAGTACTGGGTCCATATGCATGCTTATACTTTTCAGAGGTCCAATATTGTTCTATGTACCCTCTTTGATTTATTGATTGCATGTAATATTCTAATTTACTGAGATTGTGGATTTGGGGTTTTCATGAACTGTAAGCCATAATCATCGCACTTATGACAAATCACGGCTTGAACTATCTTGCTTTGCATGTAATGTGTCTATCTCATATATTAGTTTCCCCTTTTACGTTGCATTACTGAAATAAACTTTTGCACAATATTAAAATTGTTTGAGTATCAACTGTATATTTTCAGTACAGAGGCTATATCAATAGTTAGAAACACCCCATCTTAAAAAGTATAGGATAGACACCAGAAGGAAACAAAAACAGAAAAGGGTAATCCCAAACGCTTCACATACCTTTTTTTTTTTACTACCTCAGACGAGGTAAAATATTACATGGAAGTTGAATAAAATCATAATATAATGCTATCTGTGTTCAGCGTACAAAAAAATAAGCATAAATGTGTAACTTGCCAAGCTCAGAGAGCCAAAGATCAATGTAAAGTCAAGTCTGTTTGGATGAAAAAGATTTACTTTTAATACAGACACCTAATGCATCTTGTACAATGGTGCAGATTTGGTCAGGTTAACAGAATTCCGACCAGAATTAGCTTTTGTAAATAAAGGACTGGAGACGTTTTTTTTTTTTGTTTCATTTGCTTATTATTGATTAAGTGAAAGAAATATTAACAATAAAACAGCAGCAGTCGAAATAGGCATGTTATAACAAGTACAAACAGTCAAGGTCATTGTGTCATAAAGCATTTCACAAAGTCAAGTATATTATAAGGTAACATGGCATGCAATTCTCAATTATGCAGTACAAATCATGCATATAGTGCTATGCCCTGATATGGTTTATACAAGTTAAAAAACTTAAATTTAACATGTAAAAAAATAATAGAGAATAATGGAAGATAAATAAATGTAGAGAATACCAAATAGTATACCTCCAAAAAGTGTGTCTGTATAGTCATTAGTTATCGTCATGCATAAAGCATTGGAGGATAGTTGGAACATCGGTCAATATGTTTAACCCCTTAACGCCGTTCTATGCCGTCACGCATTAAGTGGGCTTTAAAGCCGTTGTGATGGCATAGAACGCCGTAACGGCTTTGAGCCCTGGAGCGCCCGGGATACTTACCTTCCCGGCGCTCCGCTTCGGGAGGACTGCCTCACAGCCCAGGCAGCCCCCCCACTGCAAATCAGGCCCACGGGGGCCATGTGATCGCTCTCAAAGAGCGATCACATGGCCCCCTATAGCTGGCTGTGGATCTGCCAGCAGGGGGACTGTCTAAAATATTAGACAGTCCCCCTGCTGGTAGGTAGTGTAAAAAAAATTATTAAACATGTTTAAAAATAAAATAAATATATTTATATATATATAATATAGTTACATAGTTAGATAGATAGCTGAAAAGAGACTTGCGTCCATCAAGTTCAGCCTTCCTCACACCTGTTTTTTGCTGTTGATCCAAAAGAGAAAAAAAAAAAAAAAAAAAAACCCCAGTTTGAAGCACAATTTTGCAACAAGCTAGGACAAAAAATTCCTTATTGACCCCAGAATGGCAGTCAGATTTATCCTTTATATTTAACGTCATACATAGTGTATTTTAATACTAATATAAGTACATATATTAGTATTAAAATACACTTAGAATGACGTTACATATATATAATATACATATATTATATATATAATAGATATATACACATATATATAAATACGTATAATTACAATAATAAATAAATAAAATAATAAAATTAATAAATAAAATATTGAAACAAATTTAATATAAATTATATATACATATGTAATTTCATTCTAACTGTATTTTGTTATTAATATATATATATATATATATATATATATATATATATATATATATATATATATATATTGGTAACAAAATACACTTAGAATGACATTCTATATATATATATATATCTATCTATATATAAAATGCAAATAACCGCAAATATATATAGATAGATAAATACATATAATTACATAAAAGATTACATTAGTATACACGTAGAATTTAAATACCTATAAATGCATATATATTAAAATTCTACGTGTATATTTAAGTAATCTTTTAACATAATTAGGTGATTTGATTAATTAAAATTTGATTGACATACCTGACAACACAGGGAGAAAGTGCAGATAATTTAATTCGCAAGCACTATATTTGACCCTGTAACTCTCCAAGACAACATAAAACCTGTACATGGGGGGTACTGTTTTACTTGGGAGACTTCGCTGAACTCAAATATTAGTGTTTCAAATTGGTAAATTGTATTACAATGATGATATTTTAAGTAAAAGTGACATTTTTTGCATTTTTTACAAACGAACGGCACTTTTATGGACTATATTATTGTTGTAATATGTTTTACTGTTTTAAAACACTAATATTTGTGTTTAGTGAAGTCTCCCGAGAATAACAGTACCCCCCCATGTACAGGTTTCATGGTGTTTTGGAAAGTTAGAGAGTCGCATGTAAGGCTTGCATTTCATTTTTTGGACATTGAAATTTGCCAGATTAGTTATGTTGCCTTTGAGAGCGTATGGTAGCCCAGGAATGAGAATTACCCCCATGATGGCATACCATTTGCAAAAGTAGACAGTAGACAGCCCAAGGTATTGCAAGTGGTATTGCAAGTCTTTCTTAGTAGCCACTTAGTCACAAACACTGGCCAAATATTCATTTTTTGCTTTTTTAACACAAAAACAAATATGAACGGTAACTTTGGCCAGTGTTTGTGACTAAGTGGCTACTAAAAAAGACTAAACATACCCCACTTTCAATACCTTTGGTTGTCTACTTTTTCAAATGGTATGCCATTATGGGGGTAATTCTCATTGCTGGGCTATCACACCGTCTCAAAGGTAACATTACCATTTTGGCAAATTTCAATTTGAAAATGGAACGTTCTATATTTGACCCTGTAACTTTCCAAAACACCATAAAACCTGTTAATGGGGGATACTGTTGTACTCGTGAGACATCGCTGATTACAAATATGTGCATTTCTGTGCAGTAAAACCTAACAGTATTATGACATTCACAGCTAAAATGGCAGACGGAAATACAAATTTTTTTAAAAAAATCTTATTTTCTCACATTTTTTTTAAATTTTATTCATAATGAATTATGTTCCATATATGAATAATTAATGATAAATTAAAGCCCTGTTTCTCCTGAACAAAATGATATATAATAAGTGTGGGTGCATATAATATGAAAGAGGGGAACTACGGCTGAACAGACATATAGCGCAAATTCCAGTTTTTGTTTACGTTTTGTTTTGATCAGAACATGCACTATTGACTCCGTCCTGAAGGGGTTAAAGAAGCAAGTGAGACCCAGCAGTGCGGTGTCTCAGGGGGAGGAGTGTTGCATGTGAAATCAAGATAAGGTAGCATGGTGTAAGGGTATTGGTGAGAGGCAGAATTTGCTTAATGGAACTGAGCACTTGTTTGGAGAAATTTTATATTGTTGTGCAGAACCACCATATGTGCTCTATAGTGCCCTCTCTCAAATTACAACACCAGCAATTATCATTGACAAATATCATTGATCCCCACCACTAGGATACCCTAAGAGAAAGCCTCCAATGTGCCTAATGTTCTCTTAAGGAACTGCACTTGGTGTGTGTTTGTGGCATACACATTTGCAAATGTAAATAAGATTTAATTTACGAAAATATATCTGCCCTAAGGATCATGCTTACAATCTGTAGCAATGAATATTCTATTAGATGAGAGGATGACTGCCAGACCTCCAGGCTTGTTGCCAGCATTTAAAAACATGTGAGAGATAAATCTGGAGTGGAGAATAGGTGCTGATCAATATCTGAAGTGAGTCTCCTGCAAAAATCCCACGTTAGCCACTTTCTGTGAAATTAGTTATATAATATATTGTGATTCTCATGAGAACTTAATCCCCTGACATTTAGTGACATGATCTTAATATATGCTATAATCTAGGTTGGAGATGTTATTGACACTTACATGAAACCACAATTGGTGAAAAGGGTATGCTGTATAGAAAGGAAATGGTTTACAGTAAACATAAATAAAAAAAATAAAAAAACATTGCATAACCAATTAGGTGGTGCAAGTCTTCATGACACTTCATGAAACACTTCTCTGGTGTGTAATGACTAAACATGGACAGAATACAGTTTTCCAGGCTTAGCAAATAAATGGAATAATAACTACATATACAGTAAGTAAGTAATAATATACAGGTAAGTATAGATATGGATTCCTATAGTTTGATGGTAACAGTTCAAACGAGTAAGCCGATTAAAAGGCTAATATCAAGGTTGAACAACCAACTGAAAACAGGCCAAATGCTTAGAGCCATGTATGAAATAAAGTATATGAATATGTAGAGACGGTTCCTTCAGGGGATTTTAATCCTTAGGAGATGGAGAAGACTCTTGTGTCAGTGGTAATATCCTCCACTTCTGCTTTGGGGAACGTTGCCATTTGGATTGCTGTGGTTAGGATTTTTGAGCAGATTTATTCAGGCCAGTCCAGTCTCCAATAGCTATTGGTGGCAGGTACAAGGCTAAAAGCAAATTCGGAACCTCTGATGGGGAGTTGACCAGCAGAGGTTTGTGTGGTGTGTCACCGAGAGAGCAAATAAGAAAAGCCAGCGTAAAGAAATTCCTATCACAAGTAACGCACTAGTGAGAGGTTTCAGGGCCCTAAGAGCTTGAACGGTGACTTGTGATAGGTCTTGGACTATCATAATGGCATGTCCATCGAACAAAATTTAATTCTCTGATGTCGCTTGTCCAATATGTTCCTTTAACGTGTAATGGATGATTCGACAGATGATGTAATGTGGTTTATCTTTGGTAAGATTGTTGAGTAGAATATCCCTATGTGCCATATAAAATTTGATAATTTGTCAAGGGGTCAGTTCATGACTTGGTTAAAGAGCCTACTTAGAGTCAGTTGAACTAGTTCATCGTCACCATTTGTGGGTTCAGGGATCAACCTGACCCTATGGTTATTCCTCCTACCCATTGTCAAAATCATCAATTTTCTTTTGTAAATACATAAGGGCCTTGTTTTGTGTCTTTAGGGTGCTATGGAGTACTTCCAACTGTGAGAATGCAGCCTCATTTTTCTCCTCCAGGGTCTGCACATGTGTTTCCAGGCTATGGACATCAGTAAAAACATTTTTTTTGTATCTCCCCCCTCTTCACAGAACAGGGTGATGTCCAAAAAGTTGATATCCGAAGGGAAGTATCAGGCTTGATTGTATATGTTTGATTTTATTGTATTGTCACAATACTGGTCCCTGAGGAAGTTCTTTTTAGAACGAAACGCGTCAAAGCATTTTGTTCATTACTTTATACATTTATTTTATGCCAATACATTTTTTTACATGCCCATACCACTTGGAGTCTATGATCTTCCTGGTAACCAGGTCGGAGTTTCTGCTGACGGTTGGAGATACCCCCCATTATAATCGGGGAGGCACCCTTAGGGCTCGTTTAAATCAACAAACGTGTGAGTTTAACCAATAAGCGTCTTGTGACTGAGAGGCTTTAACAATTTTACACTATGTCTTGTTTTATATATTTGTTTCAGTGATACTAGCTGGATCCCTATTTGTTTGTATTTTATACTAAATTAAGATTGCTTGGTGTCATAGGCAGGATGCCAGTGAGACCATGAGGGACCCTGTAAAGTGACCTTAACCCAATAGAAGTGTTTTCACAATGGGGCACAGGTCAAATGTGGAAATCTTTTGACCTACCTACTGGTTTAAGGTACTGCGCTATATGCTTGCTTGCTCTGGATTTTTTAACTTGCTTGTTTTTTGTTACACTAACAGCACACTATAGAGATATTCAATTGAACTACCCTAGCCCTCGGGGAAACTGACTGAATCATTTTCTCTCATATCACAAAATAATAATTATATTGTTCAGAATGTATTTATTATTATATAATTTATATATTAATCATACATTTTAATTTTGCTATATCTTTATTATTACTGCATGCAATCCATCGTTATACAGATATTACCCCTGTTAATTGGACAGATTACAGTCTTATCTTTTTCATCTGCAGGACCAGCTCACTAGCTGCAATCAGAACCATTATTAAACCATCACATGAACAAGAAAGAATAGTGCCATGACAGAAGATATGAGTAAATAGCTGTTCAACATTACGTTGTAAATCTTCAGCATCATTTCATATCAAACTATTTTCCCTTTAGATCATTGCTCCTACTCACAAGTCCAGCATCAGAGAGTGCAAAAGGTCAAACTGGTTCTTTGTGGAGTTAAATGAACAATGAAAACTATTTGGTGCATAGAAGAGAAGTGTCTCAAAATTCAAATTAAGCATGAGAAGAGCTAGAAAGCACCAGATAAGCGGCTTACATTCAGTCTACCAAGTCATACTTCATTTCTGAAAGGATAAACAAGTCCCCTAGAATTATTTCAGGTAACTTAAGAGCATGCAAACTCTAGTTTCTCCCACAAAACTATCAAACAAAACACCAATGCAAAATAATTCAAACTCATCACACATTTTCTTTAAATATGACTACCCCCTGCTTCCATTACCAGAAAAGTTCCTCAGTTTAATCCCTGGATAAGCCTTACATCATTTAAAGGTAACTCTTGCCAGTCTCTTTATTTCAGAACTGTGAACCTGCAATGAGTCACGCATTACACACCATGATCAGAGCAAATCGATAAACCTTAAATTGAACATCTTATCGATGAACATTAGATTCTTCACCAACCTTACTTTAATGGCTAAAGTTATATCAAATATCATCACGAATCAGTTCCAAAATCACTTGAAGGGGAACAACATCCTACATAGTCTACAATTTGGTGTTAGACCTAAACAGTATGGCTTCTACAGAAGTCACCATTAAATAATGTGGAATTTGTTTCAAGATAAATCATTTGAAAGGTTTTTCTAACATTATTGAATCATTTGGAAATCTTATTAAATTAAGGGCTATATTGGGAAAGTTTCCCCAAAATTATACATAAAAGAAAAATAGAGTAATATATCATACTTGCTAGATAAGTAAAGAAGAGGCTCTCATTCCCTCAGATCTTGCCACAGCCTTAAACGTGCTTGGCCATGGAATGATCAACACATACAAAGCAAGTAGCACAGGCCTCAATTTAATATTCTTGGATACATTTTTCAAGTGATTTTTTTTCCAAATGTATTTTCTAAAATATAATAAAAATATAAAAAACTTTAGCAAAATATTGAATAATTTGAAATATTTATCAAACAATATGAAATCATTTGAAAGGTGTATCCAAAAATATAAAATTGAGGCCTAAAAATTGGATTATGACCTTTCTTATGAAATTAACACGGGCCTGTGGCTAACTGGAATAATATGCTGCATCGTACAAGTATTATCACTTTCAACTATGCTGTATAACAGTATGAACCCCCTTGCTCCCAGCAGACTGAGACCTACACTTTCATAAATATGCTGAACTCAAACTCAAACCAGATTTTTAGTAGTAGAAGAGCTGAAGTAATACTCTAACCCAGGATGTGGCAGCAGCAGCCACTTTAAAACTGTATTTTCTTTAATATGTATGTACCACTTTAAGAACCAAGGGTATGCGTGTGTAAAGTGTGTTACAGGTCTATGGCGTTCGCATACGGGCGGCATAAAAACTCGTCGGCATTCCTGTCATCGTTCCACGAACAGTGAATTCCATCTCTGTTTGTGAAACAAACAAACTGCCGAATGGAGACCACCCTCAGGTGGTTGTGTGGCTCTCATTAAGGATTGCAACATTGTTGCAATCGGTAAATTAAAAGGATTCAGGGTGGCCGTCGTTCGGCTACCGACCACGCGGCGGTCGGACATCTTGGATCCTTTGTTAGCCCAGCGGTATTTGGTCATCGAACGCCTGGAACTAAAATCGGCTACTCGGCGGCACGAATACCGCTGGACTTCCAAGCCGTTCGGGAGCCCCGGTCCTTCGGTAAAGTGGTTCCCTGCAGTTATTCGGTAGTTTGAATGTAACTTGACTGTAATGTTGGTTTCGTGCGGCGTTCGGTTATTTATGCTGGGATCTGAGCGGTACGTTCACGAATTGTGCGCTCAGACCCCAGCTATCTACCGAACGTCCATTCATATAAATCAGACAAATATTATAAAAGTTATGCATTTTAATGTAAATTATATGTTCTGCTGCACCAAGGGATAATCCACTTAACTGTATATTCTAGTGGGAGTATCCCTCGTGTGCAGCAGGGGCTGCTGGGATAAATATCCAGATTGTTCAGTTTCCCATGTAGACCCCTATTGTATAACCCCTGAATTGTCTGTAGGGAAACCCCTTGCATGGGAAATCCCATAAATACTGGAAGTGTGTGATTAAAACCTCAGTTGACCTCCAAGCTATGTGTCGTCTAGAAAAGGACAGAAAATATGGAACCTAAGGTTCCTATGTGGAAGAGTTATAAGTGTAAAGGGAGTCCCTACCTTTAATAATCCTAAGGGTATAGGTAAATAAAAAGACAGGAGGGAAGGTTAGGGTAAGGGGACTAGCTGTGTAAAAACACATACAAATCCAAACAACCACTAGACAGAGAGATTCCAAACCTAATATGGTGAGGTCAAACACCTCTAAACTGAAGGGTTGTAAGAATGGGTAGGAGGAAAATTGAGGAGGAGGAGGCTACAACACCTCCTTGGAGGGGAGAAACGAAAATCCCCCAAAACCCAATAATAAGAGAGTAACCTCCTTCAGGTGGAGAAAAGAAAATCCCCAGAACCAATTTACAAAAAAGTAGCCCCCAATCTCTGAAAAAAGAGGGTACTAATACTGTTACCTCGGCACTGTGAAAAAACCACAAGTGCCTACCTTGTTACCCTACTACCTTCCTGTCTAAGATAGCTAAAAACGAATTAAATTAAACTAAAATAAAATCCATAAGTGCTACCTAAGTGAACACACAAAAAAACAAATAGTTTAAATAAATGAGAACTCGACGCGCGTTTCAGCGTGCTAACATGCCGTCGTCAGGAGTGATAAACCTCTACCTGTCTTTATGCTCGTTTATATAGGGATTGTTGCAATCATCTCGAAACAATTTACCGCTGTGTATGATTCCTGCGTGCGCACCCGATCCGTTGATTGGTCAGAGGATACCCGAGTTGATTGGTCTATAGACCACGTGATCGGAGAATTTGACGGGTGCACACGTGGGAGCGCATGGGGGAGTGGTCTGGTCATGTCAAGTAGTGACACGCTTATCCATCACGATAAGACCTCCCACATACCCTCCCATTAGTGCACACGTGGGGGCAGACGGTCGCATACCGGGGGAGTGGTTTAAATCGCGTCATATAATGACGCCGCTGTCAATCATTTTGAGTCTTCCCTTTTGCGGCTGGATTAATCTATCATGATCCTCTACCGGGGATTTTGGCAGACAGGAACTCCACCCCCCTTCCTGTGCTCGGTCTGATTATTATAGTATTAATCTTACTGTATCCCAGGTAATTAGGGTATTATACAGAAGATGCCTGAAATGTGCCCTTTTTGGTATGACACAAAATGTAACCTAACCTAACCTTCCCTCCTGTCTTTTTATTTACCTATACCCTTAGGATTATTAAAGGTAGGGACTCCCTTTACACTTATAACTCTTCCACATAGGAACCTTAGGTTCCATATTTTCTGTCCTTTTCTAATCATTATCGTGGGTTATTCCCCAGTAGGGAAGAGTTATTAGGGCTTTGTCAACTCTTTATTATTTTTTCTATGTGTCGTCTAGTTCTTGGAGGGAAGGGATTGTAACTATGCTACCTGTCTTGTACCTGTTTGGATTGCCTTTCCTGTCTACCAGCGGAGATACCTTGGATAATACTTTTACTCTGCTACACAGGACTTCCCAAACTTTTATGGGCCGAGACCCACTTTTGAAAATGGTAATTTTTCGAGACTCACTTGCTTTTAATGCATATTTTAAAAATGAACACCATGGTAATCTGCTTTAGAGGCATACAGTTGGCACACCATGGCAATCAGCTTTAGATGCACGCAATTGGCCCACCATGGCAATCAGCTTTAGAGGCATAAAATTGGCACACCATGACAATCTGCTTTAGAGGCATACAATTGGCACATAATTGCAATCAGCTTTAGAGGCATACAATTGGTACACCAGGGCAATCAGCTTTAGATGCATACAACTGGCACACTAGGGCAGTTAGTTTTAGATGCATACAAATGGCACAACATGGCAATCAGTTTTAGATGTATAAAATTGGCATATCATGGCAGTTTTAGAGGCACAAGTTGGCATATCATGGCAGTTTTAGAGGCATTATTATGGCATATCATGGCATTATTAGAGACATAATTTTGGGTATCGTGGCAGTTTTAGAGTCATCATTTTGGCCTATGGCAGTTTTAGAGGCATTATTATGGCATATCATGGCAGTATTAGAGGCATAATTTTGGGTATCATGGCAGTTTTAGAGGTAGAAACTTGGCACATCATGGCAATCAATTTTAGAGGCATACAACTGCTTACTCACAGACTCGATCAGAATCAGAATTGCTGTGTCCCACTTAACCAGACAACTTACATTGATTATCCCAGTGGTGGAACTAATGTAAAGAGGGCCATGGTGCAAGCATGTTTTCTGGGCCCCCTCTAGTGCCCATCGTTGCAGGGTTATATTTGTGAGCAGTGTAAGCGTTTGAATGTAAGCATGTTTTTTTATTAAGTATATGTGTGCATGTATGGGTGTATTTGTATGTACTGTTGGCATTGGAATTTAATGGCGTACTTGTTTGTAATGTTTGCGTCTAAATGCAGGGGTGTTTGAATGTAGTCCTGGACTTTAAATGCAGGTGTGCTTTTTGTGTGTAGTGTTGGTGTTTAAATGAAGGGGTGTTTGTATATAATTTTAGTGTTTTAATACAGGGTGTATGTAATGCTTGAGTTTGATTGCAGTATGTGTGTAGTGGATGCAGTGTGTGTGTGTGTAGTGGATGCAGTGTGTGTATATTGTGTATATGAAATATACATATAGACAATGAGTGTTTAAATGTAAGCATGTTTTGTATGGAGTATGTCTGTGAATGTTGGTGTTTGAATCCAGGTGTGCATTTGTTTGCTGTGTATACACATACACACACATACAGAGACACACACAGACATACAAATACACACACTGACACGGTGATACACACAGACACACACACAATGGCACCTAGTTTACCAAACACAGATACACAGAAACTCATTTACACAGATACAAGCTGACACACAATACACACACACTAACACAAAAGGACACACAGATACACATACACACAGAGGCAGAAGGTGAAGATGACAGTGTGTGGGAAGGTGAGGGTGACAGTATGGGAGGGAGTGTATGTGTGCTGGTGACAGTATGGGGGTAGTGTGAGAAAGGGTTACAGTGGGGGGGTGCAGGGAGGGAAAGGGTTATTGTGTGTGTGGGGGGGGCAGGGAGTGAAAGGGTTACAGCGTAGGGGCAGGGAGAGAAAAGGTTACAGTGTGGGGGAAGGGAATAAATGTTTACAGTGGGGGGTGCAGGGAGAGAAAGGGTTACAGTGGGTGGGCAGGAAGAGAAAGAGTTACAGTGCAGAGAGGGAGGTAGGGGAGAATGGGTTACAGTGCGGGGAAGGGAACATCGAGAAAAGGGGTTACAGTGTGGGGAGGAGGGCTGGGAGAGGAGAATTTACAGTGTAGGGATGGGGGCAGGGAGAGAATGTGTTACAGTGTGGGGAGGATAGCAGGGAGAGAAGGGGTTACCGTGTGGGGAGGGGGACAGGGAGAGAAAGGATTACAGTGTGGGGAGGGGGACAGGGAGAGAAGGGATTACAGTGTGGGGAGGGGGACGGGGAGAACAGGGGTTACAGTGTGAAGAAGCAGGCAGGGAGAGGAGGGGTTACAGTGTGGTGAGGGAGGCAGGGAGAGAAGGATTTACAGTGTGGGAGGGGGGTGGAATGTCAGGGTGTGGAGTCCTACCTTTGTTTTCAATATAATAAATTCCCTGGTGCTCATGAGACCTCTATCACGCGGTCTGCAGCTCTGCTCCTGGCGGAGCTGCAGACTCGGCAGGCTGATTGGAGGGGGCCCAGTGGCATATAGGGCAAGCCGCGGCACCTGTTCCTGGTGTCCGCGTCCATGACTGTGGGCCCGACTAATCAGTCTGTCTCACAGTCTCCTAGGTCCCCAGCGTCCCTGGTGGCATGGGAATCACCCTGCGATCCACCAGTGGGTCGCGACCCACACTTTGGGAAACCCTGCTTTATCCCTAACACCTGCATCACCTTCATGATATATACAAATCTTAGAAGTGGATTTTGACAGTCATTTTTAACTTTTTGTGTATTATACACTGTATAGCATATATAGTTGGTAATGTATCAGCTACATCATAAGAATGATTTATATAAAGGTATACAAAGAAAACATCTGCATACAGCTTTAAAGAAAAATTTAAGTATGACCACAATTTAAATAAATTAAGGTAATTACCTTCCTTTCAAGAATTACACATCAATCAATCAATCACATTACCATGATTTGTTATGTACTCCATCACAGTGGATCCTGGTAACTACAGGATATGCATGTAGTTAACAGCCATTTTCAGCATTATAGATCCTCAACAATTGTAAATATCTAGGTTAGGATATTCAAGAAAGTGAAAGAGATGGTTAATCATCCTGGTTGAGGTACAAGTCATGGTAGTAGGAGCCTGGATGTGCAGTGTTTTATTTTAAAACATTGCACATCTAGAGATATTGGCAATTATGTTCCAAGAGCAAGTTCCACTGCTAGCACACGTGACTTACGCAGCCTGGAAATCTCCACATTGTGCTCACTCTGTCCTCCCTTTGTTCCACATTGGCGGTTCAAAATAAAAAAAATAAAAAAACTCCTCCTACCTTTCACTCCCCTCAGTGGCCTGGAGCATGTGCATGCTCTCTGAACTGGCTATATTTTTGCTCAATCACACGTTTCTCTATGAGAATATTGTGGTTAGACATCAGCATAGACCAATTGACATTGGAGGGGAAAAGCAACACTGTGAGAGTCGTCCAGGGCTGCAATCCAGGTGAGTAAATCCTTTTTTTTCTTTTTACAGGTTTTACTAAAAATTGAAAGAGGGACCATCTCCATATTGCCCAGTATATTAAGCCGGAAAGGCCCACTCTCAAAAGGGTTATAGAACCCTATATCAAGACATTAGTAGATCTTCCCACATTTTAAACATAATTGACTAAATAAATCTTTGCCATAGTCTTCTCCCTTCAACACAGATCTCCATGTCAGTCCTCTTCTTTTTTTATCTCCTGCTGTTTTCTGTTTTGCAAAGGTTCCAAGAGCATACAAGCATGGATTGTTCTGTTGATCTGCTTTAGATAAAAACTGGCACAACAAGTAAGCTAAAATTTGAAGACCTGATTGGCAGCTGAAAATAGGACAGGTTATTTATATTATGTCTGATATATATATATATATATATATATATATATATACATATATATATATATATAAATATTGTTTTATTAAGCAATTAACAAATTCCAATATAAATAATAATATACACTTTATTTTACATCATTTTAACCCCTTAACGCCGTTACGGCGTTCTATGCTTTTAAGCCATTGCGGCGGCATAGAACGCCGTAACGGCTTTGAGCCCTGGAGCGCCCGGGTTACTTACCTTCCCAGCACTCCACTTCGGGAGGACTGCCTCACAGCCCAGGCAGCCCTCCCACAGCAAACCAGGCCCACGGGGGCCATGTGATCGCTCTCAAAGAGCAATCACATGGCCCCCTATAGCTGGCTGTGGATCTGCCAGCAGGGGGACTGTCTGAAATATCAGACAGTCCCTCTGCTGGTGGGATCTGTAAAAAAATAAAGAAACATGTTATAAAATAAAATATATATATATATATATATATATATATATATATATATAATATATGTATATATATTACCGTATATACTCGAGTATAAGCCGAGTTTTTCAGCACATTTTTTGTGCTGAAAAACCCCAACTCGGCTTATACTCGAGTCAATGTCTGTATTATGGCAATTTACATTGCCATAATACAGACTGGGGGCTGTGGGGGCTGCAGAGATCTTACTTACCTTTCCTGCAGCTCCTGTCAGCTCCCTCCTCCTTCGCCCCGTCAGTTCAGCACCTCGGTCAGCTCCCAGTGTAAGTCTCGCGAGAGCCGCGGCTCTCGCGAGACTTACAGTGGGAGCTGACAGAAGAGCTGAAAGGACAGCGCGGAGGAGGAGGGAGCTGACAGGAGCTGCAGGAAAGGTAAGTAAACTCTCTGCCAGCCCCCCTCTCCCCCCCACTGAACTGCCAATGCTGGACCACCAGGGAAGGAGAGCCCCCCTCTCTGCCATATATCAAGCAGGGAGGGGGGACGAAAAAAAATATATATTAATAATAATAATGAAATTAAATAAAAAACAATAATAAATAATAATAATAAAAAAATTAAAATAATAAAAAAAAATTGCCCACCCTCTACCAAGGCTCTGCAACACACACACACACACACTGCACTCATACACACACACTGCACTCATACACACACACTGCACTCATACACACACACAGCATTCATACACACACACAGCATTCATACACACACTGCATTCATACACACACTGCATTCATACACACACACTGCACTCGTACACACACTGCATTCATACACACACACACTGCACTCATACACACACGCTGCACCCATACACACACACTGCACCCATACACACACGCTGCACCCATACACACACGCTGCACTCATACACACACTGCATTCATACACACACTGCATTCATACACTCACACTGCATTCATTATACACACACTGCAAATAAATATTCAATTAATATATTTTTTTTAGGATCTAATTTTATTTAGAAATTTACCAGTAGCTGCTGCATTTCCCACCCTAGTCTTATACTCGAGTTAATACGTTTTCCCATTTTTTGGGGGTAAAATTAGGGGCCTCGGCTAATATTCGGGTCGGCTTATACTCGAGTATATACGGTATATATATATATATATAATATATACATATTATATATATATATATATGTAACATCATACAAAGTGTATTTTGATATTGATATAAGTACATATATCAGTATTAAAATACACTTAGAATGACGTTACATATATATAATATATGTATATATTATATATATATAATAGATATATACACATATTATATATATATATATATATATATATATATATATATATATATATATATAAATACGTATAATTACAATAATAAATAAATAAAATTAAATTAATAAATAAAATATTGAAACAAAATTTTATATAAATTATATATTCATATGTAAATCCATTCTAACTGTATTTTGTTATTAATATATATATATATATATATATATATATATATATATATATATATATTGTGACAAAAGTACTCCTTTCCCTTGGTACCTTGTCCTGGGATTGGGGTGTTACACACAGTCTTTTCAGGCTTTAGAGACACTTCACATGCTGGATGAGGTAAATTGACTTGCTCTTTTATTGTGGTTCCAAAATAAATGCACAGTAAGGTAAGGTAACAAAAATATATAAAACAAAAGCCTTGCTCTTCTGAGCACTAACTAAACAAAATAATTAGCTAACTGGGTTGGATGGCTTGTCCATTTCCCAACATAAACATAAACATAAACAACCTTACTGTTTCAGGGTTTTCAGCTCTCTGTTTCCACTCACAGAAACCAAACACAATCCCCCTCCTTCCTTGGCAGGGGAGTACTTAATAGCACTGGTAATTGACAATCCTTTTCAGGTGAGTTAAATTAGGATTCAAACTCTGGAACTGGACTTCTCACCTGTAGGTTACAAGCAACTTCCAAAATGTGGAGTGGAGCACTGGCCCACCCTACTCTCCAAGTACTCCACCCCAGGGCCCAAATATACACATATTTAAAGTGCAACATTCATTATAACATAACACATTTCCCTGGGGCTAATTACACAAAGTAGGAACCTTGCAAAATCTGGGGAGGTATATAGATTCCCTCCAGCACAATTCCTTGCTTTCGGTCACACATCCTCCCCCCCAGCTCAGACCTATTCGGTCGAGCGACCATGGACATTAGCGAGTGCATCCGCGAAAGACCATCTGCATGTCCCTGTTTACTCCCAGCCCTATGCTCTATGGAGAAATTATAGGGTTGCAAGCTAAGGAACCAGCGGGTTACTCTACTATTTTTCTCCCTGTTTTGGCTCATCCAAGTAAGGGGTGCATGGTCTGTCACTAGTCTGAATTTTCGTCCCAAGAGATAGTATTTAAGTGTGTCTACTGCCCACTTTATAGCCAGACACTCCTTCTCAACAATGGAATAGTTTCTTTCTTGGGGATTTAGCTTCCTGCTTAAATATAATATGGGGTGCTCCTCACCCTGAATTTCCTGAGAGAGAACCGCACCTAGTCCTACATCAGAGGCATCTGTCTGTAAAATAAATTCTTTAGAAAAATCAGGTGTTACCAACACTGGTTGGGCACAAATGGCTTCTTTAAGCTTTCTGAATGCTTGTTCAGTCTCTGGGGACCATTTTACCACTACTGGAGCATTAGCTTTAGTAAGGTCAGTTAATGGGCTTCCAATTGTAGCAAAATTGGATATAAATCTCCTGTAATAGCCAATGAGGCCAAGAAATGTTCTCACCTGTTTCTTAGTCAGTGGTCTCGGCCAATTTCGTATGGCTTCAATTTTAGCAACTTGGGGTTTCACTAGTCCCCTACCAATAGAGTAGCTCAAATATTTTGCTTCCTCTAGGCCAATTGTACACTTATTGGGGTTAGCAGTTAAGCCAGCATTTTGTATTGAGTTAAGGACAGCCTGTACTTTTGGAAGGTGAGATTCCCAATCCTCACTGTGTACTACAAAATCATCCAAGTATGCAGCTGCATAGCGCACATGCGGCTTTAGTATTCTGTCCATCATTCTTTGGAATGTGGCAGGGGCACCATGCAAGCCGAAAGGCAAAACTCTGTACTGAAATAGGCCATCAGGAGTAGAAAATGCTGTCTTTTCTTTTGCTCGCTCTGTGAGTGGTACTTGCCAATAACCTTTGGTTAAATCTAGTGTAGTGAGGTACCGAGCTCTCCCAAGTCGTTCTACTAGCTCATCAACTCTAGGCATGGGGTATGCATCAAACTTAGAAATAGCATTCAGTTTGCTATAATCATTACAAAACCGTACTGTATTATCAGGCTTTGGTACCAGCACAATTGGACTGCTCCTCAATGACTCCAAGATCTAACATTTTCTTAACCTCTGCTCTGATAGCTTCTCTGCGAGCCTCGGGTATTCTGTATGGTTTGAGATTGACCCTTTTTCCTGGTTCTGTCAAAATGTCATGTTTAATCACACTAGTCCTTCCTGGGACTGGGGAGAATACCTCTTTATTTAATCTAATAAACTCCTTAACTTCCCTTGTCTGGTGTATTGACAGGGTCTCTGAGATATTTACCTCGGGGTCAATATTACACTTATCAGGGAAGGTTGAAGCCTCTGTAGTAACCAGAACTTCCCTTTCTTTCCATGGTTTTAGCAAATTGACATGGTATATTTGCACTTCCTTTCTTCTACCTGGTTGCCTTACTTTATAATTTACCTCTCCTACTCTTTCAATAATCTCATATGGCCCGTGCCAAGTTGCCAGGAATTTGTTCTCTACTGTGGGAACCAGGACTAATACTCTGTCTCCTGGTTGAAATACTCTAATTCTAGCATTCTTATTATAGCTATTCTGCTGATTTTGTTGAGCCTTTTGCATGTGTTCTCTGACTATTGGCATAATGGCTTCAATACGTTCCTGCATCTGAGTTATGTGTTCTATTACACTGCGATGTGGGTTTGCTTCTTGTTCCCAAGTTTCCTTTGCTATGTCAAGTAATCCCCTGGGGTGTCTGCCATATAATAATTCAAAAGGTGAGAAACCCGTAGAAGCTTGGGGTACTTCTCTAATGGCAAACATTAAATAGGGCAATAGAAAGTACCAGTTTTTCCTATCTTTATCAGTTACTTTGCGCAGCATAGCTTTTAACGTTTTATTAAATCGCTCAACCAAACCATCGGTTTGTGGGTGATAAACAGAGGTTTTGAGGTGTCTAATGTGAAGGAGCTTGCAGAGTTCCTTTGTAACCTTGGACATGAATGGAGTACCCTGATCTGATAGGATCTCCTTGGGAATCCCAACCCTGCTAAACATCATCATTAACTCTTTAGCAATGGACTTTGCTGAGGTTGTGCGCATAGGTATTGCCTCAGGGTAACGGGTAGCATAGTCTAGTACTACTAATATATACTGATGCCCCCTACTGGATTTTACCAGAGGACCCACAAAATCCATAGCAATACGTTCAAAAGGCACTTCAATAACAGGCAAGGGTACTAAAGGGCTACGGTAAGCCATAAAGGGCGCAGTGACCTGACATTCAGGGCATGACGAACAGTAGTTTTTGATAGCTGCGATTACTCCAGGCCAATAAAACCTCCTCAAAACACGCTCTCTTGTTTTGTCAACCCCTAGGTGACCCCCCAAAACATGGCTATGTGCAAGGTTTAACACAGTGCGCCAATAGGCTTGTGGTACTAACAGCTGCTTTGTAATAACGGACTCTTTTTTCTCAACTTTGTACAACAGATCATTATCCACTTCAAAATAAGGGTAAGTAAGAGAATTCCCTGGATTGACAGGGGATCCATTCCTTATAGAAATATTATTCCTGGCTACCAATAATGTTGGGTCAGACCACTGTGCACTTCTGAAGTTACCAGGCCTAACCTCTAAATCAACTAACTCTATATCTGGTTCAGAGCTTCTAGAAGGTCCCGCATTAGTTTGTTCTGGGTTTTCACCAACTAATGTTTTTATAGGGGAGTGCTGCATATTGTTAGGCTCATCATCATGATCTCTCTCATCTGCCAGAGTATTTGCAAAAGGAAATTCATCATTCTGTTCACCTGATGGGTTTTCAAAACATGCCCATAGGTCTAGAAAATGGGGAAAATCCCTTCCAATAATCATCTCATGTGCCAGTTTTGGTACCAGCCCCACTCTGCAGTTTACAGTACCACACTGGGTTTTAACAAGTATATCTGCAGTAGGGTAGTTATGTATATCCCCGTGCACACAAGCAATATCAACTTTTCCAGAGTTAACAATATGAGTATCCTGTAATAAGTATTGGTCTAGAAGGGTGACCATACTCCCTGAATCTAGCAATGCCTGTATATTTTTTACCTCCACATTCACGGTACACCCAGGGTGACTATTCAAATAACCATTTTTTTCCACAGAACATACAACCTGTGAATAAAGTGCAATTCCTTCCCAATTATTACCAAAATTACACTCCATTGGTTCAACATTTTCAGGACAGTCTTTTGCAATATGTCCAAAGTTTCTGCATTTAAAGCATTTTATACCATAATTAGTACTTTTTTTTTTTTTTATTCTTTATTTTGGCGTGCATAGTGGTGACAAACATGTCGGCACTGCCACAACAGCAGGTGCCGGCCATTAATCGACATAGGTTACATCTGCACATTTTTTGTTATAAGTGTCATGCTTAGGTCAGGGTTAAACTGCAGCTTATGTCAGTATAACAGGCAACATAAAACATTGAAGATCTGGACATATGCTGACATTAAGATTAGGTAATAAAACAATACTAGTACTTGAGTGATCAGGCTAGCGTTCAGTGTTAAGATTAACAGGAATGAGTTAAATGTGTAATTCGCTTAACGTAGGCTGCGCATATAGTATAAGTGGTTGATACCTTAGCAGGTAGAGGTGTGTTTGCAGTGGCTTTCTATATTAACATGCATGCGCTGGTGTAGCTGCTTGCAATTATATGTCTATCTCTGTAACTGGATCGCCTGGCATATGTGAATTTCGGAAGAGACATTAGCTGGCAACATACTAGAGGTACAATTAGGTTGAGTCAGCTAGCGCATATAATAATGCTTGTGGTTCACATAGCAAAGGGTTAATGCTCGCTTGAAGGATAATAACATAAAGGAAAAACATACTGTAAATTATAAAGAAAAAAGTCAATGCATGGTACTTAAGACATATCGATTGAAATTAACTGGATAGTGTAAGTGTGTTAATAAGTAAGGTAACTGAGTATTGGATCGCTAGAGTCAAGTACAGTTTTAAAAAGGCATGCAAACAGATCTAATTACAGGCTGATTTGAACCTATTTAGGCATATTAAGTTAGCCGTAGTGTGGTTCAGGCTAGTACTAGCCGTACATAAAACATAATATGTTAGAGTGGCTAAGCGTTAAGTGCATGTTTGTTAGGTCATGCTAAACTAGCTACGGGCTAAGTCGGCAATACATAGCTGGTTATAGGATCACTGGCAATGATTCGGACAAAAAAAAAATCAGTGACCATGCTAGTGCGGGGTAATCATTATAAGTAAAATAAACAAGTGCCAATGGAGAGAACAATCTTCTTAGGCAGAACTAATAATAAAACTAATAATAATAAAGATTGTCCTCGAGTTCGTGAGTTCCTGCAGTATCTTTGGGCATGGTATGAGGTCTCACGGTCAGGAGAGCTAACGTCCCGGTTCACCAGATGCCTCGTTGGTGCTGCTGTTGCCCGCGATGGTGCTTCACAGCATAGCTATCGTGCGGGTCTGTGTGGAGTCGGTCGTTCAGGCCATGCCGCTTGGATAGGGTCACTCCTGCTGCTCTGGGTATCTGGTGCGGTCTGGAACTTGGCGTCGATGGGCCCTTCTTGCTTGGAAAGGGTGAGTGCTTTACCCTCTGCCGTCTCCTGGTTTCTGCCATTTTGGGCCTAGTGTGTCTATCCCGAACCCATGGGGTTGGAGGGGAGCAGCTCCGATCGAGCCCTCCGGCGTGTTGTCTCACAGCAGGGGCTGTATGCAGGCGGGATGGTTGATGTGGTGGTAACCCCGGGATGAGTCCCTGTGAGGGATTTAGGCGACTCACCCTTGGACGAGTATGGGGTTGCTTCAGATGTCGACCCCGCTGCGTCTTGAAGGCCCTTCTGGAGTCACGAAGTGGGTTTCCTTGCAGGCTGCGCCGAGTGGCCGGTCGGAGCCATGCTGTCACCTCTCTCATAGCCATCCTGTACCGCTGTCTCTGGGTCTTGAGTCTTGCCCACAGGTAGGTGCTTAAATTATGTATATATTCCATTGCGTGTTCAGGCTGTGTTATTAGTGTGGGCCTGGGCTGCATCCCTGCCGCCATTTTGGCTGGGCCCAGTAGATCCCGTTTGGTCGACATTTTTTTCATCCCCTTGTGGGGTCTGCCAACTTGCCAGTCGCTTGGTCCGTCGCTTGTGCTGGGATATCCCTCACCGACAGGGGGGGGGGTGATCGGGGTCTTAGTCAGTGCAGTCAGTTCCCGCTGGTTCGTCGGCAGGGAGGTCGGCTGCCCCTCCCGCGCCAATACGCACGTGTAGGCCGCAGTTCAGTGTCAGCTACAGAGTGCCTCTCTGAGTCCGGTGATTCGGCCCGGTAAGTCCCCGGGAACCACCGCTGCTCTGCTGTGTCCAATTAAAGGGCTCAATGTGAGATAAAGGTTATAAGTCGCTTTTTCGACGGGTTTTTACCCGGAGCTCCAGTTTAGTGCGACCGGTCTGCTCAGCGGTCAGGCCCCGCCCCCCTAATTAGTACTTTTTGATTCATTTGTAGGCTCTTTCCACCTCCCAAAGTCTTTTTCTCTTTTAACAATGTCTCTTGGGTAATAAAACCCTGTTCTCTCATCAAATATATATATACCGTTCAACCAATTCAACCAATTGGTCTACTGTTTGGGGATTGCTCTGACTGACCCACCGACGAAGTCCAATAGGTAAGCCTCTTAGGAATCTTTCCATCACCAGTTGCTCCACAATGCGGCTGGGTGAGTTGATCTCTGGCTGCAACCATTTTCTGGCAAGGTGTATCAAGTCAAACATCTGTGAACGAATCGCTTTATCCAGGCTGTAAGTCCATGAATGAAATCTCTGGGCACGGACGGCTGTTGTCACCCCCAGGCATGCCAGTATTTCTGCTTTTAGCTTCTTGTAGTCACTGGCTTCCGCTGGTTCCAGATCATAGTATGCTTTCTGGGATTCACCAGTAAGAAATGGTGCTAGCAGACTTGCCCATTCCACTTCAGGCCAACCTTCTCGCTCAGCGGTTCGCTCAAATGCCATCAGGTAGGCCTCTACATCATCTGTGGATACCATCCTTTGCAAGTAGTGACTCACTCTGATCACCTTTGGACATTGTGGTGATTCTGTGGCATCCCTGGCCAGCCTTTGTGATAGACTCTGGATCTCCTGCTGTATGGCACATGTGGCATGCTGCTGCTCCTCTCTGAGCAATTGATGAGCTGCTGCCTGTGTTGCTTCAACTTGCTTGAATAAAGCATCTGTATTTTCCTTTTGAGCCAGTACAAGCTGCTGTAGTATTGAAATGCTCTCTTGCTGTATTGCATTAGTCTCTGCAGTCCTCCTGTTTGTCTCTTGCTGTACAGCAGTGGACTGGAGCAAAGCTTTCATGACATCCTCCATTTTCTCAGCAGTCTCTTTCTCCCTACTTACAGACTTTGCCGTGTGATGCCCGCATCCTCCACCATATGTGACAAAAGTATTCCTTTCCCTTGGTACCTTGTCCTGGGATTGGGGTGTTACACACAGTCTTTTCAGGCTTTAGAGACACTTCACATGCTGGATGAGGTAAATTGACTTGCTCTTTTATTGTGGTTCCAAAATAAATGCACAGTAAGGTATAAAGGTAACAAAAATATATAAAACAAAAGCCTTGCTCTTCTGAGCACTAACTAAACAAAATAATTAGCTAACTGGGATGGCTTGTCCATTTCCCAACATAAACATAAACATAAACAACCTTACTGTTTCAGGGTTTTCAGCTCTCTGTTTCCACTCACAGAAACCAAACACAATCCCCCTCCTTCCTTGGCAGGGGAGTACTTAATAGCACTGGTAATTGACAATCCTTTTCAGGTGAGTTAAATTAGGATTCAAACTCTGGAACTGGACTTCTCACCTGTAGGTTACAAGCAACTTCCAAAATGTGGAGTGGAGCACTGGCCCACCCTACTCTCCAAGTACTCCACCCCAGGGCCCAAATATACACATATGTAAAGTGCAACATTCATTATAACATAACACATTTCCCTGGGGCTAATTACACAAAGTAGGAACCTTGCAAAATCTGGGGAGGTATATAGATTCCCTACAGCACAATTCCTTGCTTTCGGTCACACAATATATATATATATATATATTTATAACAAAATACACTTAGAATGACATTCTATATATATATATCTATAAATAAAATGCAAATAACCGCAAATATATATATATATATATATATATATATATATATATATAGATAGATATATACATATAATTACACAAAAGATTACATTAGTATACACGTAGAATTTAAATACCTATAAATGCATATACCGTATATACTCGAGTATAAGCCGAGTTTTTCAGCACATTTTTTGTGCTGAAAAACCCCAACTCGGCTTATACTCGAGTCAATAGTCTGTATTATGGCAATTTGCATTGCCATAATACAGACTGGGGCTGTGGGGGCTGCAGAGAGATGTTACTTACCTTTCCTGCAGCTCCTGTCAGCTCTCTCCTCCTCCGCCGGTCCGTTCAGCTCTTCTGTCAGCTCCCAGTGTAAATCTCGCGAGAGCCGCGGCTCTCGCGAGATTTACACTGGGAGCTGACCGAGGTGCTGAACGGACCGGCGGAGGAGGAGAGAGCTGACAGGAGCTGCAGGAAAGGTAAGTAACATCTCTCTGCAGCCCCCACAGCCCCCTCCTACACAGTGCCCATCCACTGGACCACCAGGGAAGGAGAGCCCCCCTCCCTGGCCAGCTAGCAAGCAGGGAGGGGGGACAAAAAAATGTGTATATATATTAATAATAGTAAAAAAAATAAAATAAAAATAATAATAAAATAAAAAATAATAATAAAATAAAATAATAATAAAAAATTTAATGAAACAAAAAAAAATTAAAATAATAATTAAAAAATAAAAATGCCCACCCCCCCACCAAGGCTCTGCATCACACTCTGCATTACACACATACACACACTGCATTCATACACACACACTGCACTCATACACACACTGCATTCATACACACACACTGCATTCATACACACACTGCATTCATACACACACTGCATTCATACACACACTGCATTCATACACACACAGCATTCTCATACACACACACTGCACTCATACACACAGCATTCATACACACACACTGCATTCATACACACACACTGCACTCATACACACACACACTGCATTCATACACACACACTGCATTCATACACACACACTGCACTCATACACAGAGCATTCTCACACACACACACTGCACTCATACACACAGCATTCATACACACACACACAGCATTCATACACACACACACACACATCATTCATACACACACACTGCATTCATACACACACTGCACTCATACACAGCATTCTCATACACACACTGCACTCATACACAGCATTCTCATACACACACACTGCACTCATACACACAGCATTCTCATAAACACACACTGCATTCATATACACACTGCACTCATATACACACTGCATTCTCATACACACACACTGCATTCTCATACACACACTGTAAATAAATATTCAATTAATATAATTTTTTAAGGATCTAATTTTATTTAGAAATTTACCAGCAGCTGCTGCATTTACCCACCCTAGTCTTATACTCGAGTCAATAAGTTTTCCCAGTTTTTTGGGGTAAAATTAGGGGCCTCGGCTTATATTCGGGTCGGCTTATACTCGAGTATATACGGTATATTAAAATTCTACGTGTATATTTAAGTAATCTTTTAACATAATTAGGTTATTTGGTTAATTAAAATTTGATTGACATGCCTGACAACACAGGGAGAAAGTGCAGAGAATTTAATTTGATTGCCATGCCTGACAACACAGGGAGAAATTGCAGAGAATTTAATTCACAAGCACTATATTTGACCCTGTAACTCTCCAAGACACCATAAAACCTGTACATGGGGGGTACTGTTTTACTCGGGAGACTTCACTGAACTCTAATATTAGTGTTTCAAACTAGTAAATTGTATTACAATGATGATATTTTAAGTAAAAGTTAAGTTTTTTGCATTTTTTGGCACTTTTATGGACTATATTATTTTTGTAATATGTTTTACTGTTATAAAACACTAATATTTGTGTTAAGTGAAGTCTCCCGAGAACAACAGTACGCCCCATGTACAGGTTTCATGGTGTTTTGGAAAGTTAGAGAGTCACATATAAGGCTTGCATTTCATTTTTTTGACATTGAAATTTGCCAGATTGGTTATGTTGCCTTTGAGAGCGTATGGTAGCCCAGAAATGAGAATTACCCCCATGATGGCATACCATTTGCAAAAGTAGACAACCCAAGGTATTGCAAGTGGGGTATGTCCAGTCTTTCTTAGTAGCCACTTAGTCACAAACACTGGCCAAATATTCATTTTTTGCTTTTTACACAAAAACAAATATGAACGCTAACTTCGGCCAGTGTTTGTGACTAAAAAAGACTAAACATACCCCACTTTCAATACCTTTGGTTGTCTAATTTTTCAAATGGTATGCCATTATGGGGGTAATTCTCATTCCTGGGCTACCACACCATCTCAAAGTTAACATTACTAATCTGGAAAATTTCAATTTGAAAATGGAACGTTCTATATTTGACCCTGTAACTTTCCAAAACACCATAAAACCTGTTAATGGGGGGTACTGTTGTACTTGTGAGACATTGCTGATTACAAATATGTGCATTTTTGTGCAGTAAAACCTAACAGTATTATGACATTCACAGTTAAAATGTCAGACAGAAATACAAATTTTTAAAAAAAATCTTATTTTCTCAAATTTTTCTTAAAATTTTATTCATAATAAATTATGTTCCATATATGAATAGTTACGGTAATGAAAACTTTAAGCCCTGTTTCTCCTGAACAAAATGATATATAATAAGTGTGGGTGCATATAATATGAAAGAGGGGAACTACGGGTGAACAGACATATAGCGCAAATTCCAGTTTTTGTTTACGTTTTGTTTTGATCAGAACGTGCACTATTGACTCCGTCCTGAAGGGGTTAATGTCTTCAAAATTACCGAATTTAAGCTTGAAGACATTACTACAGAAAACAATACATTTATCACTGCTGACTACATACATTTTGGCCATATTTCAGCATGCTTTTTACAACTTATCTATTTAGATAAGACCACATGCCATTTAAAAGCAGAAAGCATTTCTTTCATTTCTCTAATTGAAACAAATACCGCTTAACGCGATTGTACTTCTTGTTACTTTAAACTTCTAAAGAGTTTTAATCTCATACTTCTAATATTGCTTCTCTTCTCATATTTTAATTCAAGATGCAAAGCTTGAAACTATAATTGTGGGTCCTTTAGACAACATAATTTAAGCAATAAATTAAGCTTCATATAGCTTATTTAAGAAGTGCCTTCTGTGCATATATTTATTTGTTTTTTGTTATTTTAATTTTAAGTTAAAAATGCAGTTTTTCAATTAACAAGACACTTAAATAATAATATAGAAAATAGGCAAAAATATATTTAACTTTCTTCAAGTGTAGTAATTAAACATTCTAAAAAATGATTACGTTATCTAAATAGTGTTTAATATGTTAATTATCTTCCATTTTGAAAATAGTAGCTCAGTCCTCATTAATCTTCTTGTGTTTCCAGATTTATCTTCCTCACCTAGTGTTCTTCCCATAAGTCATCCCTTTGTCAGTTCGGGAATAGGGGTTGTGTATCCTTTAGGATATCATTTCATATGAACTTTAAAGTACAATATGTTATAAGCTATAGGACAGGACACACTGCTAATCTTAACATAGAATACGGTCACAAATGACAAAGAAGTGGAACTTAGGAAAATCCTGATACATTTTCTATACAGAGTGAACATTTCCAAGATTTTGAAAGACCTCACTATATTATGTAGTGCCATTTTCGTGCTGTTCATTTTAATAGATTTTACCAAATAATTGCTCTTTCAAAATAGCCTACAGCAAAAAAACAACTTTGTCCTTTAAAAAGCCAATGCAATCCCTAAGTACCTGTCTTGAAACTGAAGTACAAGCTTGGAGATATTTAACCTAAGGGTTCAGAACATCCATTATCAAAATCTTTAGAGAAAGAAAATCACTTTGCAACATACCTCCTCTCCATGTTTTCATTTACTCATATAAATAAAACAATATGATATAGAGACCAAAATTAATTCTCATTTTTATCCTTCATATATATTTGAAATATAATCTGTTATAGATGACATTGACACTCTGCATAAACCACAACAAATATTATGCACAGCCGTCCATAGAGAGTTGGGAGTTACATTTAGCAGAGAGGTATTGGAAAGTCTATATAACGCACTTGATATCTTTGACATGCATTTATTAATGACAATACTATGGTGGAAAACAAGAAAACACTATGTTTACTATCAGTACAGAAGTGTTTTAAAATGTACTTGGCATTGTACAAATAACTTTTCTTTAACCGAGGAAGGAAAATCATCAATACAGCATGCTAGTAAAATTCACAAGGTTTTTCAAGAATTTAAAAAGAGGTAATATTCCGTCACCTTTCAGATACTTATTTGGCATGGTGGTTTGTGCAGATTTCAGTGATGGGAGAATTCAGAAGAACCATCTTAAAAGGCAGCTCTGTGAATTCCTTGAGTGGTAATAAATACATAGACTTGAAAAATACAAAAGACACACATAAATAGACACACATAACACAAACTTTGTTTTTTAATAAATACTTTAACTATTATTATACTGTCTTATACAAATCGTATAAAATGTAAGTTTTATCCACAAGTACTCAGTGTTGACTACTGTTTGTGGACCTACTTTCAAATATTTTGCTTTGTGTACATTCTGCAGTGAGTTCTATGAATATCAGAAAGTACCAGCAAATGCTTATTCTTGTTGTTCCTGATTAAATAGCTTTTTACTGTAGACTATTTCATGCGATTATTTACAGAAGAAGAAAAAAAAAACAGCTTTGCAGTGGAGAGTTTGAGGATGAAATCAAGTTACTATTAAAAATGGAAGATTAATGAAATCTCACCCAAGACTCTTGTATATGAACCTACTAATTGCACCTAACTCATGAGGGGGCCTGGTGTAACATATATGTTTTTTATCCTGCCAGACTCAGATCAGTAGATTTTTTTTCTATCGATATAGGGTGAATCAAACTGTTAGATGACCTCATAGTGCTGACAAGTGCACTGTGTGTCATAACTGGACTTGTGCATTAGTTTTCAAGTTGTGATTCATCTGAATTTTAGCAGTTCTTTTGAATTCTGTAACTCTAAAACGCTATAGGGATGAATCATGAAACAAAGTGGGTAGTGGAGCTTGGAATTCAGTCTGTGACACCAAAAAAAAAGTAATGGGAAAAATAGATGATTGATGCTTAGGGGACAGACAGTAATTATTGATTTTAGTCACAGATCAAGTGAGAAGTGACCAGTAGAGGGAAAAAATTAGAAGCAGTAAATAAAATCTCTACAGATAGATATACTTTTATATACAGTTGCAAGAAAAAGTATGTGAACCCTTTGGAATTATATGGATTTCTGCACAAATTGGTCATAAAATGTGATCTGATCATCATCTAAGTCACAACAATAGACAATCACAGTCTGCTTAAACTAATAACACACAAAGAATGAAATGTTGCCATGTTTTTATTGAACACACCATGTAAACATTCACAGTGCAGGTGGAAAAAGTATGTGAACCCCTAGACTATTGACATCTCCAAGAGCTAATTGGAGTGAGATGTCCATTCAATGAGATGAGATTGGAGGTGTTGGTTACAGCTGCCCTGCCCTATAAAAAACACACACCAGTTCTGGGTTTGCTTTTCACAAGAAGCATTGCCTGATGTGAATAATGCCTCGCACAAAAGAGCTCTCAGAAGACCTACGATTAAGAATTGTTGACTTGCATAAAGCTAAAGTTCATCAGTCCATGGTAAGACAAATTGTCTATAAATGGAGAAAGTTCAGCACTGCTGCTACTCTCCCTAGGAGTGGCCGTCCCGCAGACTGCTCAATGAGGTGAAGAAGAATCCTAGAGTGTCAGCTAGAGACTTACAAAAGTCACTGGCAAATGCTAACATCCCTGTTAGCGAATCTACAATATGTAAAACACTAAACAAGAATGGATTTCATGGGAGGATACCACGGAGGAAACCACTGCGGTCCCAAAAAAACATTGCTGCACTTTTACAGTTTGCACAAGAGCACCTGGATGTTCCACAGCAGTACTGGCAAAATATTCTGTGGACAGATTCTTCTCAGTTAATCTGTGAACCTAATGGCAAGAAAATGCACCTGCCAGCGTATTGAAAAATATATATGAAAAATATATACAGTGTTTATATTTTGCAGTACACTAACTGACCAATTTTCATGTCTTTTGATTCAACCAGATTGTTTTTCCGAATTAATTTCATTCATGAAATTCATCTTAACTGAATAGCCACAAATGCAGAATCAATCAACACAATTTTTTTTGTTTTGACAAATCGATTTGACCAAACCAAATTTTACCACTGTGCACCAGTCTAGTCAAAACCTATAAAAACTAATATTTTTTTATTTTTTTTTAAAGTCAGGGGGCGGGGCCTTACCACTGACGCGAGCGGTCACTCTAGCTTGTAGCTCATAGTTTTGAGCACCATAAACTTCTAATATTTTGAGCCACTGCTCTCCATACTTGGCTGGATAAGCCTACTTTGGGGATGACTATCGGGTACCTGTGGAAGCAAGTCCATGGTGCAAGTGGGCCCTAGATAGCTGCTTTCTCTGGCAGCTGTTTGGATTGATCAGAAGAGTTTTCTGGTAATGATGAGGATGATTTCTTACCTGCACCAGCTCCAGTGCTGATGGGCAAGACAGGACTGAATTCTTTACCAGTAACAACTTTGGGCCTAAAAGCACTACTAGCAGACCTGCAGAAGAACATTTTGGCAGATGTAACTGTGATCCACAGTGATCTGCAGAGCCTGATAGGCCACATTGGAGCACTGGAGGGAGCTTCCCAAGCAAGCACCCAGTACATTGCCACACTCCAACAGTCTGTGCATGACCTGAAGCAGCAGAACTTTGTGCATGAATGCTGCTGCGTGCCTCAAGAAGACAATTGGTGGTCAGAGGGGTCTCAGAATAATTCCAGAGGTGAATTGCCACACTTTATGAGATGCCTGCTGGCATCCTTACCACCATCTTGGCAGGTCAAAGCCGTTACCCTTGATGGACTTTTTTGAATCCCCCAAACCTGTAAAGGTACCAACTATGGTCTCAAGAGACAAATTGCCTTTCTACTGACATTCTTTGCAAATTTTATTGAGTGGCACTCTGGATTGGCGTAAGTCGCTTTGACCACTTACCGCTTTGCTCCAACAATAGAACGTCCAATATAGCTGACGTCTATCCCGAACGCTTCTTGTCCAGCATGGGAACGACATGCACTCTATCCAAGACCTATAGATCTCAGCTGCTCTAATGCAAGATTTAGGCTTACCCTTTGACTCACTTAACTACAGTGGAGACTCACAGGGCCCTAACAGCATGGTTTATTATTTCTCGTTAAATTGTTTAACTTATTTAGTTTTGTGCCCTCTAAATGCAGCTTTACAGCACCTTCATCATGCATTCAGGGTAATGTTCCGAGATTGGAAGTATTAATATCGGTCTGTTGTAGGGTGGGACAACCATTAATATATTGCACCTTACCTCCCTAGCATTAATAGTGCTAAATGTTCACTCTAGGTAATGTATCAATGTGAAACTTATTCCAAGTGGCACTAATAGTGCCCATATCAACTAATCTCAAGTGACCAAGAAATTTCCCTTCCTATTACCCACCATACTGTAAAATATGTGGGCATGAGAACTATCTACCAGAAAAAGCAAGCACTCTTCTTATAAAAAACAAACAAAAAACTTAAAGGGACACTATAGTCACCTAAACAACTTTAGCTTAATGAATCAGTTTTAGTGTATAAATCATGCCTCTCGGGTTTGCAATTCTCTGCCATTTAGGAGTTAAATCACTTTGTTTCTGTTTATGCAACCCTTGCCACACCTCCCCTGGCTATGATTAACACAGCCTGCCTGAAAAACTGGTATCACTTTCAATCAGATGTAAAAAGTAACCTTAAACAATTGTATCTCTTGCGCTTGCAGTGTCTAGCAAGCTATTAATATAGCAGGGGATAAGAAATCTAAATTAAACAGAATTTGCAAGAAAGGATACACTTTAGATGACTCTTTTTTATAAAGTGTTTAGGAAGGCTGTGCAAGTCACATGCAGAGGTGTGACTAGGGTTCATAAACAAAGTGATTTAACTCCTAAATGGCAGAGAATTAAGCAGCGAGGTTGGAGGGGCATGTTCTATACACCAAAACTGCTTCATTCAGCTAAAGATGTTTTGGTGACTATAGTGTCCCTTTAACTTTTATTAAAGCTGAAATAAAGACCCTCCCTGGACTGACAAGGAAGGGGGGACATGACTGATGCTAGGCTAAGGGGTCATGACTGATGCTAAGCTGAGGGGTGGGGAATATAGTGATACAAAGTTGCAAAATGGACTGCCGGTTATAAGGACAGTGAGGGGAGGGGATTTACCAGTCAGCATTTAGAAAGTGCAGGGATCCTGACTTTCCCTCCCTCCCTCCCTAGGAATTTTCTCATATGTATGGAATTGTTGGTCTTTTTCTGGTGCTTGTTGTTGGTTTCTGTTTTCTTGTTTTGTCACAGCATGCGGGAGTCCTGGGCAGCGAAGGCAGAAGTGGAATAAGTTGCCGAGGAGGCTTGGGGAGTCGCAGCCTGCTGGGAGCTGATGATTTTATTCCAGAAGTTTGGTCCTTAAGGGGTTAAAGATTAATATAAATAAAAGTTACTTAAGTATGATTACTTATTTAGTTAGACAATACATGTTTTATTTTCATAAATTCTACTACGAAATAAAGAAAAATAAACCACAAAGACATCTTTTGAAGGTTGTTTTATTAGGCAAACAAAATATATTTTGAATTGAGAAATGTTTATTTAATAACTTTTATTATTCATATTTTCAAACTTTAGTAACCGAGTCTCCATGGCAATATATTTAAAACATTTTACACGTTAAACAGAAATATATTCATTGCATTAAGTTAGAAAAACCTATCGTACATTGTATTTATTATGTTGATGGAAATGATAAAAGGTATCACGGAAGAAGCAGAATATACACAGTCTCTGTAAAGAATAATTATTATATGTCAATGAAATAAAAGGAAGTAATGTGCAAATTTTTATGGTGAATATATAGTTTAAATCATCATCAGAGGAGTCAGTATAAATAACCTAATATTTCAAGAATGACATTTTTGCTTGACATTCGTTACTAATTCACAGACATTGAATTGACATATTTTGAAATTACAGCTGCATTTTGATAGCTTAGAATATAGTGAAATACATATTTTCATATCAATTACTTGGAATGTTGGATGCATATTAATACCAGACAAAACTGAAATACATTTCAAAAGCATACTATCAGATGACATTGTTTTATTGTATCGTATTACAAAAGAAGAGCACAATGAACCTTGGCAGGTTCTGTTTAATCCAGGCTTCAGCTGGTTTACTGTATGTTAAAGAATATTGGGTCTAAGTGTATAAAAATGACAGACATTTTCTGTCAGCTACTGCAAACAGATTTTGAGACAATTATTTCTATGCAGCGGCTGCTGGTGAATTAAAGGGACACTATAGTCACCAGAACAACTACAGTTTATTGAATTTGTTTTGGTGAGTAGAATCACTACCTTCAGGCTTTTTGCTGTAAACACTGTATTTTCAGAGAAAATTCAGTGTTTACGTTACAGCCTAGTGATAACTCCACTGGCCACTCCTCAGATAGCTGTTAGAGATCCTTCCTGGGTCATGGATGCCTAAAATGCTTCCAAACATTCAGTATCTCCTCCCTCTGCATGCAGACATTGAACTTTCCTCATAGAGATTCATTGATTCAATTCATCTCTATGAGGAGATGCCTATTGACCAGGGCTGTGTTTGAATCATGCTGGCTCTGCCCCTGATCTGCCTCCTTGTCAGTCTCAACCAATCCTATGGGGAAGCACTGTGATTGGATCAGGCTACCACATGTCAGCAGACTGCTTGTTTTTCTGAGTCTAACAGCATGCAGAGTTACAGCTTCAGGTTTGAATACAGTAAGATTTTTACTATATTCATAGAGGCATGAGGTGCCCAGGGTGGCTAGATGGTGGTGTTAACACTATAGGGTTAGGAATGCATGTTTCTGTTCCTGACTCTATAGTGATCCTTTTAATAATCAAATATTTTAAACGGGTACTAACCCATTGGATACACATTGTGTTGGTTCTGAGAAGTTCTAATTATTTTCAAAGAAAACAAACTATGGAAAATGAGGCCTGTGGCAAACGCTGGAGGAGTGTGGAAGCCGGCCTCCTACCCACTGACTATGGTCCAGGTCTGAGACACCGTTTGGGAGTTACCCTGCCCAGCCGCCATTAATAGCTTTCCCTGGATGCCCCGTTCGGCACTTTCCCTTCATGCAAATGAAACCAAATGCAAGCTCTCTGGCAGACGTTTGCATGAACCAAACCCACGAATAGCCCTCAACGGTACTTACCTGCGACCACTATGGAACTAATTTCTGCATAAGGACTTTGTGGCTTCCCGGTCACCTCAGCAGGACGTAGTCGTGAATGTCATGGAACTGTTTTTGGCATGACGTGACAGTGCAGTTCCAGGATAACTTGGTTTGCGGTTTTGAACCACTGGAGGGAAGGTGCCTGAGACACAGGGGAACAAACGCTATCTAAGAGCCAGGTGGAGCACCCCATATTACGGCTGCAGGAGCTCCCAAAAGTTGACAGGCAAAAGCACCAAACACCCTGGAACTTTTTTTGGCATAGGACTATGTGTGCGGCTGCTCAGAACTTTAACATGGTGGTCTGAGTGCTATTTGGAGAACTTGGGGGCTCAGATTAGGGCAATTTAAAGATATATTATTTGTAAGGTTAATTTAAATGTTTTTATTATGTTTTTGGGTACTTTTATGTTTTTATATTTTTGTGTTTGGCTTTCTGTTCCTGGAAGATACTTAGCTTACCTGTCTTTAACGCAAGTGATCCTTTAAATGGCTACTAGGAGTTGATTAGATTCCACAGCTTTTTGGACAGTTTTTTCCCCTCAGTCGGGGAGCAGTTGTAACCTGAGAGTAGAACCTTATCCTTAGAAGCTTAATTTTGATACTGATGGGACATACAGTAGAATTTCTAACCATTAAATGAGTAATGGTGCCTTGGTACTTGGCTGATATATATTAACCTATTATGCTCCCCTATGAAAAAATGGCTTTATCCTGTAAACACTTTCAAGTTTAACCACTACTTTAAAAACCCTCACATTGAAATTCAGTTTGAATGGCTTTTAACCCCTTAAGTACCAAACTTCTGGAATAAAAGGGAATCATGACATGTCAAACATGTCATGTGTCCTTAAGGGGTTAAATTAGTGGCTTGTGAGTGGGCCTGGTTTGGAATGCATGCATGATTATATAAATCTGTGACTAGAGCTGCATAAACAGGAAAAAACGTGATTTAATTTCTATATGACAGACAATTAATTAGTAAAACTGCAGGAGCTTGGGCTATACACCAAAACCACTATATTAACCAAAAGTTGTTTTGGTGCCTGAGTGTCCCTTTTAGGGGAAAATAGAATATGTATTAACAATCTGTTTACCTGACTGGGTTTTCAATTAAGTGAGGATTCAAAGTAAATTTCAAAATTAATATCAAAAGAGCCGAACGAGAAATATTGTCTAACTCAGCTATGTTTTCAGTTTGGCTATTGTGGCTAAAATTTTAAATTGACTTTGAAATTACTTTAAATTCTCATTTTAATGAATAACCATGTTACAAGTGAGAATGCAAAGTGAATTTCTCATTTAAAGACAGAGTGGCTGATCTAAAAGCATAACTGACGTAAAGATGTTTTTTCCAGTTCAGCCATTTTGACCTTAACCACTTAAGGACTAGTGATGTACCGAACGGTTCGCTGGCGAATAGTTCCCGGTGAACATAGCGTGTTCGCGTTCGCCACAGCGGGCGAACATATGCGTGGTTCGATCCACCCCCTATTCATCATCATTGAGTAAACTTTAACCCTGTGCCTCACAGTCAGCAGACACATTCCAGCCAATCAGCAGCAGACCCTCCCTTCCAGACCCTCCCACCTCCTATACAGCATCCATTTTAGATTCATTCTGAAGCTGCATTCTTAGTGAGAGGAGGGAAAGTGTAGCTGCTGCTGATTTGATAGGGAAATGGATAGCTAGGCTAGTGTATTCAGTGTCCACTACAGTCCTGAAGGACTCATCTGATCTCTGCTGTAAGGGCAGCACCCCAAAAAGCCCTTTTAGGGCTAGAACATCAGTCTGCTTTTTTTAACTGTGTAATCTAATTTCAGTTGCCTGCCTGCCAGCTTCTGTGTCAGGCTCACAGTGGATACTGTGCCCACTTGCCCAGTGCCACCACTCATATCTGGTGTCACAATAGCTTGCATTTAAAAACATTTTTTTTTCACTGTAATAGATTGAATAGCAGTTAGTTGTCTGCAAGCGTCTGTGTGTCAGGCCTACAGCGTGTACTCTGCCAACCTCTGCCAGTGCACAGTGCCACTCATAACTGTTGTCACAATAGCGTGCATTTAAAAACCCAAAAACTTTTTTCACTGTTATAGATTGAATAGCAGTTAGTTGTCTTCAAGTGGGGTGTCAGGCCTACAGCGTGTACTCTGCCAACCTCTGCCAGTGCACATTGCCACTCATATCTTACATAGTTACATAGTTACATAGCTGAAAAGAGACTTGCGTCCATCAAGTTCAGCCTTCCTCACATATGTTTTTTGCTGTTGATCCAAAAGAAGGCAAAAAAACCCCAGTTTGAAGCACTTCCAATTTTGCAACAAGCTAGGAAAAAAATTCCTTCTTGACCCCAGAATGGCAGTCAGATTTATCCTTGGATCAAGCAGTTATTACCCTACATTGAAAGATTATATCCTTGAATATTCTGTTTTTGCAAGTATGCATCTAGTAGCTGTTTGAACATCTGTATGGACTCTGATAAAACCACTTCTTCAGGCAGAGAATTCCACATCCTGATTGTTCTTACAGTAAAAAAACCTTTCCTTTGCCTTAGACAAAATCTTCTTTCTTCTAGTCTAAACGCATGACCTCGTGTCCTATGTAAAGTCCGGTTTGTGAATAGATTTCCACACAATGGTTTGTATTGGCCTCGAATATATTTGTATAATGTTATCATATCCCCTCTCAGGCGACGTTTTTCTAAACTAAATAGGTTTAAATTTGTTAACCTTTCTTCATAGCTGATATGTTCCATTCCTTTTATTAATTTTGTAGCCCGCCTCTGCACTTTTTCTAGTGCCATAATATCCTTCTTTAGAACAGGTGCCCAAAATTGCACAGCATATTCAATGTGTGGTCTTACCAGTGATTTATAAAGAGGCAAAATGATATTCTCGTCCCGAGAATGAATGCCCTTTTTCATGCATGACAATACCCTACTGGCCTTGGCCACTGCTGATTGACATTGCACATTGTTGCATAGTTTGTTGTCTATAACAATTCCCAAGTCGTTTTCTTGTGTTGTTATCCCTAATTCGCTTCCATTAAGGGTATACGTTGCTTGTGTATTCTTTACGCCGAAGTGCATAACTTTGCATTTTTCAACATTAAATTTCATCTGCCATTTTAGTGCCCAGTCCTCCAGTCTATCTAAATCCCTCTGCAGCAAAATAATATCTTGCTCACATTGTATTATTTTACAAAGTTTTGTGTCATCTGCAAACACTGAAACATGACTTTCAATGCTGTCTTCAAGATCATTTATAAACATGTTAAATAGAAGGGGTCCCAGAACAGACCCTTGAGGGACACCACTTGCCACCTCTGTCCAGCTTGAAAATTTACCATTAACGACAACTCTTTGTACTCTGTTTTTAAGCCAATGTTCGACCCAAGAACAAGCATTTTCATCTAGACCGATTTCCTTGAGTTTGAACACTAATCTTCTGTGTGGAACTGTATCAAATGCCTTGGCAAAGTCCAAATAGATCACATCCACTGCAACACCCTGATCTATACATCTACTTACTTCTTCGTAGAATGCAATCAAGTTAGTTTGACACGACCTGTGCTTCATAAAACCGTGCTGATTTTTGCTGATAACCATGTTCTTCTCAAGGAATTCTTGAATATAATCCTTAATAACCTTTCAAATATTTTACCAGCCACAGAAGTTAAGCTCACAGGTCTATAATTTCCAGGCAAGGATTTTGAACCCTTTTTGAATATAGGAACCACATCTGCCTTCCTCCAATCCTCCGGAACACTTCCTGAAAGAAAAGAATCTTGAAAGATTAAAAACAGAGGTTCACTTATTTCTACACTTAGTTCCTTAAGTACACGTGGATGGATACCGTCAGGCCCTGGAGCTTTGTTTATATTAACTTTCTTTAGTTGCTGCAGCACCTTGTCTTGAGTTAACCAATTACAATTATTCTGCAAGTTTTTAGTAGCAATCATTTGCACATCTATTGCCATGGGTTCTTCCTTAATATATACAGAGGAGAAATAGTTATTTAAAATTCCTGCCTTTTCCTGGTCTTCATTGACTAACACCCCCGTTTCAGTTTTTAGTGTAGCTACACTTTCATTTTTGGGTTTTTTAGAATTTATGTACTTAAAAAATGCTTTAGGGTTGGTTTTGCTCTCTTTAGCTATCATTTTTTCATTTTGAAGTTTAGCAAGTCTAATTGCCTTTTTGCACGCATTATTTGCTTCCTTATATCTTTTATAAGATGCATCTGATTTGTCCGATTTAAATGCTTTAAATGCCCTTTTCTTATTTTTAATCTCTTGTTTTACTTTTCTAGTAAGCCACATTGGTTTTAATTAGTTTTTTTTATATTTATTTCCCAATGGTACATACTGAGAAATGTACCTTTCTAATATTTGTTGGAAGATGATCCATTTATCCTCAGTGTTCTTTTCACTAAAGAGTTTATGCCAGTCAATATATTGTAAAGCTTCCCTTAACTTATTGAAATTGGCCTTTTTAAAATTATATGTTTTAGTATACCCCATGTGCTTTTGTTTTTTTGAGTTTATTTTAAAGGACACTATATTGTGATCACTATTTCCCAAGTGCTCACCTACTTGAATGTTGGTCAAAAGATCAATGTTGTTTGTTAAAACCAGGTCCAGACAAGCGTCCATTCTAGTTGGTGCTTGTACTAGTTGTGACATGAAGGTGTCATTTAACAAGTTTAAAAACCTAATTCCCTTTGCTGAGCTACTAGTCCCTCTGTCCCAATTTATGTCCGGGTAATTAAAATCTCCAATAATTAAAGTGTTACCCAGATTTGCAGCTTTCTCAATTTGCTCAAACAGCTGTTGTTCCTCGTCAATATTAACATTAGGTGGTTTATAACATATCCCAACCAATAGTTGGTTTCCCTTATTTCCCCACAAGCAGATATTTACCCATAAAGCCTCCACATTTTCCTCATCGCATTCCATTTGCTTAAGATTTGGTTTCAAATCATGGTTGACATACAAACATACCCCACCACCCTTCTTGTTCTGCCTATCCTTCCTAAATAACATGTACCCATTTAAGTTAACTGCCCAGTCATGTGTCTCATCCCACCATGTTTCAGTTATGCCTATTATATCATATTGTTGAGTGTATGCTAATGCCTCTAGTTCCCCCATTTTGTTATTTAGGCTCCTTGCATTAGTAAGCATACATTTAATACCATGCATCACTTGTATATTTTGTGAATTATCAACATTACATAGCTTCTCTGTTCTGAGCTTGCCCCTCCCCCCGTCTACACCCTCCTTATACTGTGCTAAAGCCCATTTCCTTTCTGTCCTATCTTCATTTTGTAAATTGCTATGAACCTCCCCCCCCTACTACTAGTTTAAAATCTCCTCCAACCTTCTAGCCATCCTATCCCCCAGCACTGCAGACCCTCTCCCGTTTAGGTGCAATCCACCTATCTGGTGTCACAATAGCGTGCATTTAAAAACAAAAAATATTTTTTCACTGTTATAGATTAGTGATGTACCGAACTGTCCGCTGGCGAACAGTTCCCGGCGAACTTAGCGTGTTCGCGTTCGCCGCGGCGGGCGGACACATGCGCAGTTCGATCCGCCCCCTATTCGTCATCATTGGGCAAACTTTGACCCTGTGCCTCTCGGTCAGCAGACACATTCCAGCCAATCAGCAGCACTCCCTCCCTTCCACACCCTCCAACCTCCCTCCCAGCATCCATTTTCGATTCATTCTGAAGCTGCATGCTTAGTGAGAGGAGGGAACGTTTAGCTGCTGCTGATTAGATAGGGAAATTGATAGCTAGGCTAGGGTATTCAGTGTCCACTACAATCCTGAAGGACTCATCTGATCTCTGCTGTAAGGACAGCACCCCAAAAAGCCCTTTTTAGGGCTATAACATCAGGATGCTTTTTTTTTTTTTTTTTCCTGTGTAATGTAATTGCAGGTGCCTGCCTGCCAGCTTCTGTGTGAGGTTCACATTGGATACTGTGCCTACTTGCCCAGTGCCACCACTCATATCTGTTTTAACAATAGGTTAAGCTTTACATTTAAAATAAATTTTTTTTTTTCACTGTAATAGAAGAGCAGTTGCCTGCCTGCCAGCTTCTGTGTGAGGTTCACATTGGATACTGTGCCCACTTGCCCAGTGCCACCACTCATATCTGTTTTAACAATTGGTTAAGCTTTAGATTTAAAATAAATAATTTGTTTTCACTGTAATAGAAGAGCAGTTGCCTGCCTGCCAGCTTCTGTGTGAGGTTCACATTGGATACTGTAGCTACTTGCCCAGTGCAGCCACTCATATCTGTTTTAACAATTGGTTAAGCTTTAGATTTAAAATAAATAATTTGTTTTCATTGTAATAGAAGAGCAGTTGCCTGCCTGCCAGCTTCTGTGTCAGGTTGGATGCCTTGCCCATTTGCACAGTCAGTGCCACCACTCATATCTGTTTTAACAATAGCTTAAGCTTTAGATTTTAAATAAATCATTTTTTTTCACTGTAATAGAAGATCAGTTAGTTGTCTGCAAGCGTCTGGGTGTCAGGCCTACTTCAGCGTGTGCTCTGCATACCTGTGCCAGCGTGCTTTGACAGTTGCCAATCATATCTGGTGTCTCTTTAGCGTGCTTTTACAAAGAAAAAAGGTTTCCAGTGTAAGCTAATAGCAGCCAGTCAGTGTCCTTCAAGCGGCTCTGTCAGGCCTTCCTTCAGCGTGTGCCCTGCACAACCCTGCCAGCGTACTTTGACAGTTGCCACTCATATCTGGTGTCTCTATAGCGTGCTTTTACAACCAAAATTTTGTTTCCACTGTAATAGAAGAGCAGTTGCCTGCCTGCCTGCCAGCTTCTGTGTGAGGTTCACATTGGATACTGTGCCTACTTGCCCAGTGCCACCACTCATATCTGTTTTAACAATAGCTTAAGCTTTAGATTTTAAAGAAATCATTTTTTTCACTGTAATAGAAGAGCAGTTGCCTGCCTGCAAGCTTCTGTGTCAGGTTGGATGCCTTGCCCATTTGCACAGTCAGTGCCACCACTCATATCTGTTTTAACAATAGCTTAAGCTTTAGATTTTAAATAAATCATTTTTTTTCACTGTAATAGAAGATCAGTTAGTTGTCTGCAAGCGTCTGGGTGTCAGGCCTACTTCAGCGTGTGCTCTGCATACCTGTGCCAGCGTGCTTTGACAGTTGCCAATCATATCTGGTGTCTCTTTAGCGTGCTTTTACAAAGAAAAAAGGTTTCCAGTGTAAGCTAATAGCAGCCAGTCAGTGTCCTTCAAGCGGCTCTGTCAGGCCTTCCTTCAGCGTGTGCCCTGCACAACCCTGCCAGCGTACTTTGACAGTTGCCATTCATATCTGGTGTCTCTATAGCGTGCTTTTAAAACCAAAATTTATTTTTCACTGTTATAGATTGAATAGCAGTTACTTGTCTTCAAGCGGGTGTGTCAGTCCTTCCTTCAGCGTGTGCTCTGCAGAACTGTTCCAGTGCACATTGCCAATCATATCTGGTGTCTCTATAGCGTGCTTTTAAAACCAAAATTTATTTTTCACTGTTATAGATTGAATAGCAGTTACTTGTCTTCAAGCGGGTGTGTCAGGCCTACAGTGTGTGCTCTGCAGAACTGTTACAGTTCACATTGCCAATCATATCTGGTCTCACAGTAGCTTGCACGCATAGTACCACTAATCCCCAAAAAAATGACAGGCAGAGGCAGGCCACCCCGCAGGGGCCGTCGTGGTCGTGGTGCTGTGATTCCCTTTTGCCCTAGAATAATGCCCAGTTTTCAGAAGCCACGTACCCTGAACTTGAAAAGTTCTAAGGACATAGTTTACTGGCTAACACAGGACACCCAATCTTGTACAGCCTCCGCTCGGAACCTTGACGCACCATCCTCCTCCAGCTTAGCTTCAGGCACCTCTCAAGATACCACTCACCCGCCTGCCGCCACCACCAAAACTAGCACCACAGCCGCTTTACTTGGTATGTCAGAGGAGTTATTCACACACCCGTTTGAAGAAATGAGTGATGCGCAACCATTATTGCTAGAGGATGTAGATAACAGGGATATGTCTCAGGCAGGCAGCATTAAACACATGGAGGTACGGTGTGATGATGATGATGTCGTACCCGCTGCTACTTCCTTTTCTGAGTTGTCAGATACAAGCGAAGCGGTTGATGATGACGATGCGTCCATGGATGTCACGTGGGTGCCCGCTCGGCAAGAAGAAGAACAGGGCGATAGTTCAGATGGGGAGACAGAGAGGAGGAGGAGACGAGTTGGAAGCAGGGGGGGGGTCGTCGCAAGGAGCTAGTGGCACAGTCAGACAGCATGCATCGGCACCCGGGGTCAGCCCGACAGCACGCCAATCAACGCATGCTGTGTCCACCACCAGAATGCCGTCATTGCAGAGCTCAGCAGTGTGGCATTTTTTGTGTGTGTCTGCCTCTGACAACAGCGATGCCATTTGCAACCTGTGCCAAAGGAAACTGAGTCGCGGGAGGTCCAACACCCACCTAGGTACAACTGCTTTGCGTAGGCACATGATCTCACATCACAAACGCCTATGGGATCAACACATGAGTACAAGCAGCACGCCTACTCTAAGCCGCCATCCTCCTCCTGGTCCAGCATCTTCAGCCACGTCTACCACTGCTGTCCTTCTTGCCCCCTCTCAACCATCCGCCACTCCGTCTCCCGCCTTGAGCAGTTCCCGCTCATCTGCCCACAGTCATGTGTCTGTCAAGGACATGTTTGAGCGTAAGAAGCCAATGTCACCAAGTCACCCCCTTGCCCAGCGTCTGACAGCTGGCTTGTCTAAACTATTAGCCCGCCAGCTTTTACCATACAATCTGGTTGAGTCTGAGGCGTTCAAAAAATTTGTAGCTATTGGGACACCGCAGTGGAAGGTACCCGGCCGGAATTTCTTTTCACAAAAGGCAATCCCCAACTTGTACTCGATTGTGCAAAAGGAAGTCATGGCATGTCTGGCACACAGTGTTGGGGCAAGGGTCCATCTGACCACTGATACCTGGACTGCAAAGCATGGTCAGGGCAGGTATATCACCTACACTGCGCATTGGGTAAACCTGCTGACGGCTGACAAGCAAGGAATGCGTGGCATTGCAGAGGAGTTGGTGACACCGCCACGAATTGCAGGCAGTCCTGCTGCCACCTCCTCTACTCCTCCTACTACATCCTCTTCCATAACCTCCTCGGCTGAGTCCTCTTGTGCCGCTGCTTCTTGCTCCACATCAACGGCACCCCCCCAGCTCCCCAGGTACTATTCCACATGCCGGATACGGCAGTGTCATGCCGTCTTGGGTTTGACTTGCTTGAAAGCAGAGAGTCACACCGGACAAACACTCCTGTCCGCCCTGAACGCACAGGTGGAAAAGTGGCTGACTCCGCAGCAACTGGATATCGGCAAAGTGGTGTGTGACAACGGAAAAAATTTGATAGCGGCATTGAAGTTGGGCAAGTTGACACATGTGCCGTGCATGGCACATGTGTGTAATCTGATCGTACAACGCTTTGTGCATAAGTACACAGGCTTACAGGACGTCCTGAAGCAAGCCAGGAAGGTGTGTGGCTATTTCAGGCATTCTTACACGGCCATGGCTCACTTTGCCGATATCCAGCGGCGAAACAACATGCCAGTGAGGCGCTTGATTTGCGACAGCCCTACACGTTGGAATTTAACACTCCTAAAGTTCGACCGCCTGCTCCAACAAGAAAAAGCTGTTAATGAATATTTGTATGACTGGGGTGCTAGGACAGCCTCTGGGGAGCTGGGAATTTTTTTGCCACGTTACTGGACGCTCATGCGCAATGCCTGTAGACTCATGCGTCCTTTTGAGGAGGTGACAAACCTAGTCAGTCGCAACGAAGGCACCATCAGCGACATCATACCATTTGTTTTCTTCCTGGAGCGTGCCCTGCGAAGAGTGCTGGATCAGGCTGTAGATGAGCGTGAAGAGGAAGAGGAAGAGTTGTGGTCACCATCACCACCAGAAACAGCCTTATCAGCATCGCTTGCTGGACCTGCGGCAACGCTGGAAGAGGATTGTGAGGAAGAGGAGTCAGAGGAGGATTGTAGCTTTGAGGAGGAGGAGGAGGAGCAAGACCAAACACAACAGGCATCCCAGGGTGCTCGTTGTCACCTATCTGGTACCCGTGGTGTTGTACGTGGCTGGGGGGAAGAACATACCTTCAATGACATCAGTGAGGAGGAGGAACGGGAAATGAGTAGCTCGGCATCCAACCTTGTGCAAATGGGGTCTTTCATGCTGTCCTGCCTGTTGAGGGACCCTCGTATAAAAAGGCTGAAGGAGAACGACCTGTACTGGGTGTCCACGCTACTAGACCCCCGGTATAAGCAGAAAGTGGCGGAAATGTTACCGAATTACAACAAGTCGGAAAGGATGCAGCATTTGCAAAATAAATTAAAAAGTATGCTTTACACAGCGTATAAGGGTGATGTCACAGCACAACGGGAATCTAACAGGGGGAGAGGTGGAAGTCATCCTCCTCCTCCCATGACCACGCCGGCAAGGACAGGACGCTTTAAAGATGTGTTGTTGATGGAGGACATGCGGACCTTTTTAAGTCCTATGCATCGCCACAGCCCTTCGGGATCCACCCTCAGAGAGCGAGTCGACCGACAGGTAGCAGACTACCTCGCCTTAACTGCAGATATCGACACTCTGAGGAGCGATGAACCCCTTGACTACTGGGTGTGCAGGCTTGACCTGTGGCCTGAGCTATCCCAATTTGCGATAGAACTTCTGTCCTTCCCCGCTTCAAGTGTCCTGTCAGAAAGGACCTTCAGTGCAGCAGGAGGTATTGTCACTGAGAAGAGAAGTCGCCTAGGTCAAAAAAGTCTAGATTACCTCACCTTTATTAAGATGAATGAGGGATGAATCCCGAAGGGACTGACACTGGGCGATACATTCGATTAAAAAAGGACTGATGAGATGAGCTGCCTTGGGCTAAAAATGGTCCACACGCTGCTGTATTTTAGCTCTGAATGACGTTTGACTTGTGTGACTTATCCGCCACCAACTAGGGTTCAAGCCGCCATGTTTTAGGGCACTTTCTGCCTGTGAAACAAACATCAATTTTTCTGGCCGCTGCTACAGCAGCGGCTGCAACAATACCAAATTTTTCAGGCATGTGTACATGCCTAATTTTTAGGCCCACTGGTGCAGCACTGTGGCTTCAAAAACCAAACCAAAAAAAAATCCTCCAAGATGGCACCAATATACCAGCGGTCTAAGCATCTTCCCACCTTGGCCTAAAAAGGGGAGGTGATTCAACAATTAAAAATCTCTGCCATTTACACGTCCACTGATAGTAGACGCGGAAGGTATTAAACTGATATGAACAATACTCCACTCCTATCAGTAGGTCCGTCCCATTGTGATTTATGCCCCCCACCCACCGCGCAGGGTTGGGGGCTGGGGGGGAGGAAAGTAGGCCCCCCCAATTGTGATTTATGGCCCCCACCCACCGCGCAGGGGTGGGGGCCGAGGGGGGGAGGACAGTAGGTCCCCCCATTGTGATTTATGGTCCCCACCCACCGCGCAGGGGTTGGGGAGGACATAAGCTCCCCCCAGTGTGTATCATGGGCTTTGAGGACAGGTGTCAATCCATACCTGCCAAGTGACCCTATGTAGGGGTAACAGTCCCTATTCTGCTCTGTGTCAGTATGTATCATGGTCTCTGTGGACGGGGAACAGTCTCTATTCTGCTCTGTGTCAGTGTGTATCATGGACTCTGTGGACAGGGAACAGTCCCTATTCTGCTCTGTGTCAGTGTGTATCAGGGGTTTTGAGGACAGGTGTCAATCCATATCTGCCAAGTGACCCTATGTAGGAGGAACAGTCCCTATTCTGCTCTGTGTCAGTGTGTATCAGGGGCTTTGAGGACAGGTGTCAATCCATACCTGCCAAGTGACCCTATGTAGGGGGGACTGTCTCTATTCTGCTCTGTGTCAGTGTGTATCATGGTCTCTGTGGAATGGGGAACAGTCTCTATTCTGCTCTGTGTCAGTGTGTATCAGGGGTTTTGAGGACAGGTGTCAATCCATACCTGCCAAGTGACCCTATGTAGGGGGGGCAGTCTCTATTCTGCTCTGTGTCAGTGTGTATCATGGTCTCTGTGGACGGGGAACAGTCTCTATTCTGCTCTTTGTCAGTGTGTATCATGGACTCTGTGGACAGGGAACAGTCCCTATTCTGCTCTGTGTCAGTGTGTATCAGGGGTTTTGAGGACAGGTGTCAATCCATATCTGCCAAGTGACCCTATGTAGGAGGAACAGTCCCTATTCTGCTCTGTGTCAGTGTGTATCAGGGGCTTTGAGGACAGGTGTCAATCCATACCTGCCAAGTGACCCTATGTAGGGGGGACTGTCTCTATTCTGCTCTGTGTCAGTGTGTATCATGGACTCTGTGGACGGGGAACAGTCTCTATTCTGCTCTGTGTCAGTGTGTATCAGGGGTTTTGAGGACAGGTGTCAATCCATATCTGCCAAGTGACCCTATGTAGGGGGAACAGTCCCTATTCTGCTCTGTGTCAGTGTGTATCATGGTCTCTGTGGACGGGGAACAGTCTCTATTCTGCTCTGTGTCAGTGTGTATCATGGTCTCTGTGGACGGTGAACAGTCTCTATTCTGCTCTGTGTCAGTGTGTATCATGGTCTCTGTGGACGGGGAACAGTCTCTATTCTGCTCTGTGTCAGTGTGTATCATGGTCTCTGTGGACGGTGAACAGTCTCTATTCTGCTCTGTGTCAGTGTGTATCATGGTCTCTGTGGACAGGGAACAGTCTCTATTCTGCTCTGTGTCAGTGTGTATCAGGGGTTTTGAGGACAGGTGTCAATCCATATCTGCCAAGTGACCCTATGTAGGGGGGACAGTCTCTATTCTGCTCTGTGTCAGTGTGTATCATGGTCTCTGTGGACGGGGAACAGTCTCTATTCTGCTCTGTGTCAGTGTGTATCATGGACTCTGTGGACAGGGAACAGTCCCTATTCTGCTCTGTGTCAGTGTGTATCAGGGGTTTTGAGGACAGGTGTCAATCCATATCTGCCAAGTGACCCTATGTAGGAGGAACAGTCCCTATTCTGCTCTGTGTCAGTGTGTATCATGGCCTCTGTGGACGGGGAACAGTCTCTATTCTGCTCTGTGTCAGTGTGTATCATGGTCTCTGTGGACGGTGAACAGTCTCTATTCTGCTCTGTGTCAGTGTTTATCATGGTCTCTGTGGACGGGGAACAGTCTCTATTCTGCTCTGTGTCAGTGTGTATCATGGTCTCTGTGGACGGTGAACAGTCTCTATTCTGCTCTGTGTCAGTGTGTATCATGGTCTCTGTGGACAGGGAACAGTCTCTATTCTGCTCTGTGTCAGTGTGTATCAGGGGTTTTGAGGACAGGTGTCAATCCATATCTGCCAAGTGACCCTATGTAGGGGGGACAGTCTCTATTCTGCTCTGTGTCAGTGTGTATCATGGTCTCTGTGGACGGGGAACAGTCTCTATTCTGCTCTGTGTCAGTGTGTATCATGGACTCTGTGGACAGGGAACAGTCCCTATTCTGCTCTGTGTCAGTGTGTATCAGGGGTTTTGAGGACAGGTGTCAATCCATATCTGCCAAGTGACCCTATGTAGGAGGAACAGTCCCTATTCTGCTCTGTGTCAGTGTGTATCAGGGGCTTTGAAGACAGGTGTCAATCCATACCTGCCAAGTGACCCTATGTAGGGGGGACAGTCTCTATTCTGCTCTTTGTCAGTGTGTATCATGGTCTCTGTGGACGGGGAACAGTCTCTATTCTGCTCTGTGTCAGTGTGTATCATGGTCTCTGTGGACGGTGAACAGTCTCTATTCTGCTATGTGTCAGTGTGTATCATGGTCTCTGTGGACAGGGAACAGTCTCTATTCTGCTCTGTGTCAGTGTGTATCAGGGGTTTTGAGGACAGGTGTCAATCCATATCTGCCAAGTGACCCTATGTAGGGGGAACAGTCCCTATTCTGCTCTGTGTCAGTGTGTATCAGGGGTTTTGAGGACAGGTGTCAATCCATATCTGCCAAGTGACCCTATGTAGGGGGAACAGTCCCTTTTCTGCTCTGTGTCAGTGTGTATCAGGGGTTTTGAGGACAGGTGTCAATCCATATCTGCCAAGTGACCCTATGTAGGGGGAACAGTCCCTATTCTGCTCTGTGTCAGTGTGTATCAGGGGTTTTGAGGACAGGTGTCAATCAATATCTGCCAAGTGACCCTATGTAGGGGGAACAGTCCCTATTCTGCTCTGTGTCAGTGTGTATCATGGTCTCTGTGGACAGGGAACAGTCTCTATTCTGCTCTGTGTCAGTGTGTATCAGGGGTTTTGAGGACAGGTGTCAATCCATATTTGCCAAGTGACCCTATGTAGGGGGAACAGTCCCTATTCTGCTCTGTGTCAGTGTGTATCAGGAGTTTTGAGGACAGGTGTCAATCCATATCTGCCAAGTGACCCTATGTAGGGGGAACAGTCCCTATTCTGCTCTGTGTCAGTGTGTATCAGGGGTTTTGAGGACAGGTGTCAATCCATATCTGCCAAGTGACCCTATGTAGGGGGAACAGTCCCTATTCTGCTCTGTGTCAGTGTGTATCATGGTCTCTGTGGACAGGGAACAGTCTCTATTCTGCTCTGTGTCAGTGTGTATCAGGGGTTTTGAGGACAGGTGTCAATCCATATCTGCCAAGTGACCCTATGTAGGGGGAACAGTTCCTATTCTGCTCTGTGTCAGTGTGTATCAGGGGTTTTGAGGACAGGTGTCAATCCATATCTGCCAAGTGACCCTATGTAGGGGGAACAGTCCCTATTCTGCTCTGTGTCAGTGTGTATCAGGGGTTTTGAGGACAGGTGTCAATCCATATCTGCCAAGTGACCCTATGTAGGGGGAACAGTCCCTATTCTGCTCTGTGTCAGTGTGTATCAGGGGTTTTGAGGACAGCTGTCAATCCATATCTGCCAAGTGACCCTATGTAGGGGGAACAGTCCCTATTCTGCTCTGTGTCAGTGTGCATCAGGGGTTTTGAGGACAGGTGTCAATCAATATCTGCCAAGTGACCCTATGTAGGGGGAACAGTCCCTATTCTGCTCTGTGTCAGTGTGTATCATGGTCTCTGTGGACAGGGAACAGTCTCTATTCTGCTCTGTGTCAGTGTGTATCAGGGGTTTTGAGGACAGGTGTCAATCCATATCTGCCAAGTGACCCTATGTAGGGGGAACAGTCCCTTTTCTGCTCTGTGTCAGTGTGTATCAGGGGTTTTGAGGACAGGTGTCAATCCATATCTGCCAAGTGACCCTATGTAGGGGGAACAGTCCCTATTCTGCTCTGTGTCAGTGTGTATCAGGGGTTTTGAGGACAGGTGTCAATCAATATCTGCCAAGTGACCCTATGTAGGGGGAACAGTCCCTATTCTGCTCTGTGTCAGTGTGTATCATGGTCTCTGTGGACAGGGAACAGTCTCTATTCTGCTCTGTGTCAGTGTGTATCAGGGGTTTTGAGGACAGGTGTCAATCCATATTTGCCAAGTGACCCTATGTAGGGGGAACAGTCCCTATTCTGCTCTGTGTCAGTGTGTATCAGGGGTTTTGAGGACAGGTGTCAATCCATATCTGCCAAGTGACCCTATGTAGGGGGAACAGTCCCTATTCTGCTCTGTGTCAGTGTGTATCAGGGGTTTTGAGGACAGGTGTCAATCCATATCTGCCAAGTGACCCTATGTAGGGGGAACAGTCCCTATTCTGCTCTGTGTCAGTGTGTATCATGGTCTCTGTGGACAGGGAACAGTCTCTATTCTGCTCTGTGTCAGTGTGTATCAGGGGTTTTGAGGACAGGTGTCAATCCATATCTGCCAAGTGACCCTATGTAGGGGGAACAGTCCCTATTCTGCTCTGTGTCAGTGTGTATCAGGGGTTTTGAGGACAGGTGTCAATCCATATCTGCCAAGTGACCCTATGTAGGGGGAACAGTCCCTATTCTGCTCTGTGTCAGTGTGTATCAGGGGTTTTGAGGACAGGTGTCAATCCATATCTGCCAAGTGACCCTATGTAGGGGGAACAGTCCCTATTCTGCTCTGTGTCAGTGTGTATCAGGGGTTTTGAGGACAGCTGTCAATCCATATCTGCCAAGTGACCCTATGTAGGGGGAACAGTCCCTATTTTGCTCTGTGTCAGTGTGTATCAGGGGTTTTGAGGACAGGTGTCAATCCATATCTGCCAAGTGACCCTATGTAGGGGGAACAGTCCCTATTCTGCTCTGTGTCAGTGTGTATCATGGTCTCTGTGGACAGGGAACAGTCTCTATTCTGCTCTGTGTCAGTGTGTATCAGGGGTTTTGAGGACAGCTGTCAATCCATATCTGCCAAGTGACCCTATGTAGGGGGAACAGTCCCTATTTTGCTCTGTGTCAGTGTGTATCAGGGGTTTTGAGGACAGGTGTCAATCCATATCTGCCAAGTGACCCTATGTAGGGGGAACAGTCCCTATTCTGCTCTGTGTCAGTGTGTATCAGGGGCTTTGAGGACAGGTGTCAATCCATACCTGCCAAGTGAACCTATGTAGGGGGAACAGTCCCTATTCTGCTCTGTGTCAGTGTGTATCATGGTCTCTGTGGACAGGGAACAGTCTCTAGTCTGCTCTGTGTCAGTGTGTATCAGGGATCATTAGGATAGGTGTCAATCCATATCTGCCAAGTGACCCTATGTAGGGGGAACAGTCCCTATTCTGCTCTGTGTCAGTGTGTATCAGGGATTTGACTATCTTTGTTCAGATTGAAAAATTACAATTCCAGGAAAAATTTAACAAACATTTACAAGAACATGTTATGCACATCATAGAAACAACGTAAACCTCTTTAAAGCCACAAACTTAAGACAAAAAATACGTACACACAATGTGTAAGGGTTTGAAAGAATATTCTGAATCCTTACACGTTTACTTTATCGTTTGTTTGATTTTTGTGAACCATATATAAACTACAAGCAGCGTGAAAACTATAAAAACTCAAGTGGCCATGCTGATCAAATTAAATAGTATGCTTTACACAGCGTATAAGGGTGATGTCACAGCACAACGGGAATGTAACAGGGGAAGAGGTGAAAGTCATCCTCCCCCTCCCACGACCCCGCCATATCTGCCAAGTGACCCTATGTAGGGGTAACAGTCCCTATTCTGCTCTGTGTCAGTGTGTATCATGGTCTCTGAGGACGGGGAACAGTCTCTATTCTGCTCTGTGTCAGTGTGTATCAGGGCAGGGCTTTGAGGACAGGTGTCAATGTTAGGTGATTTCTGCCCTTTATGGATTAAAAGCAGACTCTGCATCAACTGTGCAATTTTCCATGGGAGTTTTGCCATGGATCCCCCTCCGGCATGCCACAGTCCAGGTGTTAGTCCCCTTGAAACAACTTTTCCATCACTTTTGTGGCCAGAAAGAGTCCCTGTTGGTTTTAAAATTCGCCTGCCCATTGAAGTCAATGGCGGTTCGCGCGGTTCGCCGGTTCGCGAACATATGCGGAAGTTCGCGTTCGCCGTTCGCGAACCGAAAATTTAGGGTTCGCGACAACACTATTATAGATTGAATAGCAGTTAGTTGTCTTCAAGCGGGTGTGTCAGGCATACATCGTGTACTCTGCCAACCTCTGCCAATGCACAGTGCCACTCATATCTGGTCTCACAGTAGTTTGCAATTATGACATGTCATAATTCCGTTTTATTCCAGAAGTGTGGTCCTTAAGGGGTTAAAGGACCACTATAGGCACCCAGACCACTTCAGCTTAATGAAGTGGTCTGGGTGCCAGGTCCAGCTAGGTTTAACCCCTTTTTCTATAAGCATAGCAGTTTCAGAGAAACTGCTATATTTATAATAGGGTTAATCCAGCCTCTAGTGGCTGTCTCATTGACAGCCGCTAGAGGCGCTTACGTGCTTCTCGCTGTGATTTTCACAGTGAGAAGACGCCAGCGTCCATTGGAAAGCATTGAGAATGCTTTCCTATGGACTGGCTGAATGCGCACGGCTCGTGCCGCGCATGCGCATTCAGCCGATGACGACGAGAAGGAGAAGGAGAGGAGGAGAGTCCCCTGCCCGGCGGGCAGAAAGAGGTAAGTTTAACCCCTTCCACCCCCAAGAGCGAGTATGTTTTCCTGGCACTATAGTGGTCCTTTAAATTTGAAATCCACCTTGAATTCACCTTGAATTCTAACCCTGTTAGTGACTACTAAAAGCTGTCCAGGCAAATGAGCTATGTGAGAAAAAAAGGAATAGAATATCCACACTAAAAGCAGAATGAAGTAACTGTTTAAATATGTGGATATAGTCTGGATGATGATAGAAAGCTTGTACATAGTGATGTCCCGAACAGTTTGCTGGCGAATAGTTCCTGGCGAACATAGCTTGTTCGCATTCGCCACGGACAGCGAACATATGAGATGTTCGGTCCGCCCCCTATTCGTCATCATTGAGTAAACTTTGACCCTGTACCTCACAGTCAGCAGACACATTCCAGCCAATCAGCAGCAGACCCTACCTCCCAGACCCTCCCACCTCCTAGACAGCATACAATTTAGATTAATTCTGAAGCTGCGTTACTCTCCCCAGAGCCCGGTGGGAGGGGGGCCCTGAGGGTGGGGGCACCCTCAGGGCACTATAGTGCCAGGAAAACGAGTATGTTTTCCTGGCACTATAGTGGTCCTTTAGGTTTTTTTAAACTGATATGGCCCAGTAAAATTTACCTCAGTAAAATTGTCTGGGTTGTTTTTGTAATATGGTAAGCCATTAAAACTATGTGCGTATATAAAAAGAAGACATCCCCTGAAATTAACCCTAGCTTATATTCGGGGGATGCTCGTTGTATAAACCCTACCCCAAAAATAAGCCCTAGTCCGGAGTTGCTAGTTCACTTATCTATGTTCGGGGAATTTTCCCCGAACATAAATTTGTAGTATTCTATTAGCGAGTAAACAAATCTATGTTAGTGAAAGTTTCCCTGAACATAGATTAGCAGAATTCCATGCCATTCAAAAAAAAGTGGTATCATTTAATACTGCAATACTCTGTTACCTTGTGTACTGGACTAATATGACTAATCCAATCTACAGTATATATACAGTACATATATATATATATATATATATATATATATATATATATAAATATATATATATATATATATATATATATATATATATATATATATATACATATATATCCTCAGTAGTATATGCTGTAAGAGATTGGCTCTACAGGAAATGTTACAGAGGGTGCTAAAAGTCTAGAACGGGAGTAGGCAACCTTTGGCACTCCAATTGGTTGACATCTCCACTGATGCTTTTCCAGCATGATGGCTATAAGAGCATGATGGTTGCTAGAACATATATGATTAAATATTTCAGTCCAATATGAATCAGAGGACATGGCAGGGGTGTTGCTTCATTAAAGATAAACCTGAAGGTTTAAAAGAAAAACTTTGTTGAGATATGTCATGACATAGAATGGTGATAGCGTGATCCGTAGCCTTGGGTAGCCTTGGGAGCGCTAAGGGGTAGTTCTGCATATGTAGTTCTGCCTTAATTACCAATCTTAAAAAATAACTTTATTGTGGGTATCATAAACTTAATGATCCCTGAAAATGAAAAAAAAACTTAATGCACCATCACCACTAAGGATAAAATAATGGGGTTGGGAAGGACGATATACTTTGTGGGCGTATACCAGATCAAAAGGTAGGGATGCTTATGGAGTCTGAAGGAAGCCTGCGTAAAAAATAGCTGTATGAGTATCTCAAACTGTGTCACAGCCACAGGGTAAATCCAAGGCTCCAAGTAGGGAGAGCGAATCTTTAAATAGCAACTAACTTAAGTAATTTCTACTGTATCCCTGCCACTTCATGCAGTGAGCTAGTGCACAGTGTGATGGATCTATCTGTGGAGATCCTCCTCCGTATGCAGAGCTCAAATGATGGCTATTGGAACAGAGCAATTACTAGTCTAAAGATACACTACTGGCTGGTTCTCACACTTGATAAAGTTTGCAAGTGTAACATACACTGGATACAGTTGTGGAGAACCTGCTGTGTATGCAGGGTTTTGTAGAAATATCACCTCTCAATGTTGCTGTAGAGGAAAAGATTTCTACTCTGAAGGCATTCTCTAAAAGCACACTGCTATGTTTGCAAGTGTATCATACACTGGATACAGTTGTAGAGAACCTGCTGTGTGTGCAGGGCTTTGTAGAAATATCACCTCTCAATGCTGCTGTAAAGGAAAAAGATTTCTACTCTGAAGGCATTCTCCTGACTAGTTCTAACACCAGTTTAGATACCAAAAGTGCCCATACCCCTTAAACTAAAGGTTCACATCAAACGTGCACAAGCTAAAAAACAAATAGCAGACCTAACGTACGTTTCGGCGCTGCCAAAGCGCCTTTATCAAAGGTAAACCTGGTACTGAGACAGTTGGCTTTCATATGAGCCCTGTGAGCGATCCAGCGACCAATCATATTTGGAGGTGTGTCTCATCTACGCGCGCCAAGCCGGCACGCTGTGCGAGCTGTCAGTCAACATTAAGGTCCGCCCACGTGGGTGTAGACGGGGCGGAACCTGTGAGCGGCAAAAAACGCCTGGCTGATCTGTCCGCAAAGACAGTGTTATATCTGAAAGATAACACTACGACCCATCCTGCGTGAGTGCGTTCTATAACTCTTCCCTAACAGCCCCCATTATGGGTAGGGAAGTGATATGATCGCACCAGCTGGTATAGTGATGCAAATCCTGGCCAAGAGTCTGGGGTGCCCTGAGGAAGTATCAGTAACCATATAGATGGATGATGTGGAGACTAAGCTGGAAATTAAAGGCATAAAAGCCCTATTTGATTGTTGTATAGTCATAGAGATAGAGCTGTACAGAATAGTTCCGGTCTGAAAAGCATCTATGGGAAAAATACCATCCCACTGTAGATGATGAATACCGAAAGATCTGAGGGGAAGTCTCTGTGATCTAAACCTAACCATTGCTGGTTAATTGTATACGATCACTTAAGTCTAAATTTTACTTAGAGAAAAGAGATATCCAGTTACAGTGCTCTGTCTACGTATGGTCTATGAATATATATCACTGCTGGTTTGGTTGAGTAGTACCTGGTTTAAAAGGGATCAAAATATATGAGAAAATAAATAGGTGAAATAAAGAGAGACATAAGGAAAAGAACATTACAGCACATTAACTATATACATATCTACATTTATAGAACATCATGTGTCTATGAAAGGAGTGAAGGTGAAGCCCTCATTCAGACCTTAGATATGTCATGACATACCTCACTATTAGTAGAAGATAATTGGCACAGGTCTAAAGTGCAGGCAGATTTATTGAATGACAAGCAGCAACATTTCAGCTCCTAACAGAACCTTTATCATGCTTGATAAACCGCTGCTCATGGGTGAATGCCCATATGGTGGTCAGACATGGTCTATAGTGATACAGAAGATCCTGAGACTCAGAAATCACTCTGAGGCAGGTAAATCTTAACACTAATTACTCTTATGGGGCAGTCGGAACACGGTTTATCTCCTATGAAAGGCACACACAATCAGTTGCATGAATGTTAGCTACCCATAGCTCTTCTGTTGTACAAATTATTCTAGTATTCATTTCTTTACCAGAGAGTCCAAGATTTGTTGTGCTTCACATTCTTGCTCTCTGTTCACAATGATCAGTGCAGGAGGTTGAAGGAAATGGCCATAAAACAAAATGCTCTCTGATACAAGTTTTATTAGGAGACATTAAAAGTGGAAAGGATATGATAGATATTGGAACGATCTAGTTGGATAGTTACTGGATGTAACGAATGCTGGTATTTTGTATTTTGTATACCCGTTAGTTCGTATGCTCCCGAACTGCTAGGACTTAGTGATTATAGCCCGCAGTCCAGAGCGCTGATTCGTACATTCCCAAGAATCAAAGTGTAGCATGAAAGTAAATCCAGCCGTTCGTCAGTCACATACCCAAACATCAGCCTAGACTAGATGAAGGGTACAACAGGAATCAATGTATTAACACCAGATGGCCAGCTTTTATGCAATTCAGGAGTATAGTTTACACGCCCACAAAAACTCCCACAATATGCCCACAAAATTCGGAGTCACCATGACTCTGCATAAAATACAAAATATTAAAATCACATAATAATTTTAGCATAAAATTTTAGCATCTCCAAAAGGTATTTACAAACTCTGGATGCTTCTGTCGGAAGGTTACCCGGGCACTCACAAGGTGATGTATGCCCATGTCTTCATGCCCTGCCCTACCCCCAAGTTTGTAATAAAATTTGGCAAATCAAATAGAACTCTGTACTTGTTTTTTGTTTGTGGGGATTGGCCAATCAAGAATGGCTTTTACTTTTTGACAGTCCATGTCTACCTTGTAATGATGAAACCATTAAATTCAACCTGAATGGTCTCAAAAGATACACATTTTGATTGTGATGTATAAGTGATGTCGTCGGAAACATCTTTATACTTCCTTCATGTGTAACCAATGAGTGGGTAGATGCGTGTAGAAAACAAAGAATACATCCAGATACACCACAACATTCTGGTCTAGTAAATCTCAAAAAAATGAGAGCTTGTAGGTCATCACTAAATACTCACTTAACAGTAGCAAAAGGCGGTTTTCTTACTTGTCACCCAGGCAGACCCTCAGGAGATATTACACCCCTTCTTAAATTCAGTTTGGAGTAGATGGTTGTAGATTTCATATGTTCCATACATTCAGGGATCAAATACAGAGGGCATTTGTTTTTGATAGTGATATGGTTAATATGGTTGAGGGCCTGGTAATCTAAACAAGGGCCATCTTTGACCACGTTTGAGCAAAAAATATTCCCACCCCAGCGGAGCGGAGAGATGTAGATGGCCTAATAAAACCTTTATTTTGAGTCTATTGGATATATCCCTTGATTCTTGGCAAATGGTTAGATTCACCTGTAAGGAATTGGGGCTTGAGGAGAAGACTATAGCACCTAAGCACCTGATACAATACAAGGGAATTTTGAATCATGAGAGTCCCAAAATAAACAGGAACAATGGTGAAGACATCAGGTTAGATTTTTTTTTCCTATTCTCACATGAATAGCTACAGTTTCTTGGACTACGGTACCAGACTGCAAATAAGAGCCATCCACATTTTTTTGTTCTATGATGAATAGGAAGAGACAGTGATTAGGTGACATCATAGTCCATGAAACAACCACTAGCCCCAGAATCAGTTATGACTGCACTGTCATAAGTGTGCTTACCCAGCTGTAACCAAACAGTAGAACATATGGTGTCATTAATCATTAGCACATTTTAATTTCTTTGCCCAATCACCCGTGTGTAGCTTTGTTCTCTATGGGTAGTGCCTCACCAATGGTTAGGGCACCTGCAAAACAGGCATACAAAGTTTTTCTAACTTCTCTGCAGTAGGGGCACCAATAGAGAAGTACAGACAAGGATAATCCAGGAATTGTAGTCAAATTTAGGCCAAGGTTGGTCAAAGCAGCAAAGTGAAGGAACAATAATGTTCAGCCAATCCACAGGTCACTTACTACAGGAGCACAATATATCTAAGCAATGAGTGCTGGTTAACTATGTCGGACAGACAACCATGAGTCATATAAGTGTCAAAGAATCTCGATCATGCATTGGTTAAAGAAGCAAGTGTCATCAGTCTACAGCATAGAAACTGCATCCAAAACAATGCAGCATTCCCACTGAGCTCAAGGACAATGATTACTGGGACTTTCATACCTGCGCTTGACATCAGTTTGCATGTGGGCCACCATCATGGTAGGCAGATGTAAATCACGGTGGTGCAAAAGAACCTGAGATGTAGACTGCACTAGGAGGCAGGTAATAACCTAACACTATCTCCCCCCCCCCTCCTTTATGGTTCTATCTCCACTACTACCAGTAACTATTATCATTAGCCCCTTGCTGTTTATTTTGCTGATCTCTTTACAAGCATATCCTCAATATATATATATATATATATATATATATATATATAAAACACAATATTTATTCTGTGAAAAATAAGGCATATGATATATAATGCATTATTCTACTTTTGGTTTTAAACTGAATTTCTGAAAAGGTTGATATGTGGTTTTTACCTCCTGGAGTGTTGTAAACTAAAATGAGAGATGAAGCCTTTGCACCAGCTGTTTCCATTTATGATAATAAAGTATCTTATATGAAACACCAGAGGATGACTGAAATCCCAACAATCAATTCATAACAAAAGTCTTACATGGAGAATTTGACCAAAAAATGTAAACTAAAAATACTTTTCATTTTTTTCCCAATCTTTGCAAATTAGTTTACCTGTTTTGTAGAATGACGTTCTTCCTTTTGAATTAGCATCTATATATATGCCTTTTCAATACATGCAAATATGTACACATAAAATATATATATATATATATATATATATATTTTTTTTGGTTCTGCATCTATATTTTATTTTACACATGTCAAAACAATTAAAGTTGAGCATACAAAACAAATGCTATGGTATTATAGATTATGCAACATACAGCTGTATGCTTCCTTTCGGAGCTTAGTCAAGATGTATGCACTTTAAGATAACTACAATTATATCATTACAGGTGCAATGATATGGGTGAACCCAGGAGCTAATTCCACTTAGAAAAGGCTTGAGTCACCAGTATGGATATGTAGTGTGAATCTTGTCTCTGATGAAGTGGGGCTGACACCCACGAAACGCGTAAGGCAGAAATCGAGCGGGACGCAGAATACACACAGCTGGCTACTGTGCTCCCTTCCATCGAGCACAGAGCACTCCGAGATCTGAGGACCGACCGACCGGCTTGCAGCGTGCATCACCCAGAGTGAGGTCTGGGACGCACGCCAACCTCACAAGCAGCCGGCAACAATTGATACATTTTTTACAACAGTGTATCCACAGCCATCCTGATCGGTCCTAAGGATTTTTTCCGAAATACCAACACAGACTTGCTGGTAATATTCTTGCAAATTATCCCCAACTGATATTTTTATATTTTTATATTTTTCGATATCAATATATATTTTAAATTTCTCGTTGTCATTCTATACTGCATTTATGGTTTGACATAGTTACAACTATTGTTATTATTTTTTCTCTAATAAATTTTATATTAATTTTAACCGATTGGATTCCGGTAATTAATTTTCCATATAGAATACAATCATCCATATATTTTGAAGTTTTATCTTGATGAGCATACTGTTTCCGTCCTATACAGATTTAAAGGGATACACACTAGTTATATGTTTTAATATAAGCAATTGGTGTGTCATAACCCTATCCTGTCTTTTGACAGATTTAAAGGTATACACACTATATACATAGTAGTTGCCTGGTATTCACACTACATATCCATACTGGTGACTCAAGCCTTTTCTAAGTGGAATTAGCTCCTGGGTTCACCCATATCATTGCACCTGTAATGATATAATTGTATTTCTACATTTTGGGGCAGTTTTTTGGTGAAATTTCTGCCTATACCCAGTTTTTGAGCACTCCATTCCAAGTCAGACTCCCTCATCCCTGAGTGTTGCTTTAGGCATACCAGACCAACCTACTTTAAGATAACTGCATGTGTAAAATTTAATTAACCAGTCAAGCAAAGATCAAAACGGATGCCCAATATAAATTTAACATAAAAATTCATGGGGGCATGGCCGTGCAGCTCTTGTAGATGGACACAAGCTAAGTGAGTTCCTGTGGAAACTGAAAACCTTGAAGTTCCCTTACAAAATAAAAACATTTTGAGACGTTTTTGCTTTCTTTTTGACTAAATAAATTCTCCAATGTTATTTAATGTTCTCCCTCCTTCATTAATGATTTATAAGAAAGGATTTCACTGTCATGTAATTAAATAATTTGCCTTTCTTGTAACATATATTCTGAACATAAACTTAAAAAATGTTTTACAGCATAATTAGGATACCATATATACTTTCAATATCACATATTGTCGTATAACATTCTTATTTGCCTTACTCTGTCTTATCCAGGCTAGTTATTCAGATTTATAATGAGTTTTCTGTTATGACTAACCAACTAGTTAGTTTACCCCCACACAATCCAAGAAGTTCCTTACAATGTACTTTGTCTGCTCTATAGCCTTGTCACTGGGCTTGCAGGACCAACACTGGTCTGTTTTTACTGTACATGTGTGTTTTTGCATTTTGTGTTAGATGCTTTTATTTTATTACTATACAACCCACACATGTGCCTTACCTAATATTGTTATAACGGAGAGAACAGTATTGTCTCTTATTGTCCCGTCATGTGAGAGGATTAAATGTTCCTGTAAAATGTATAATGACCCTTAAAAAGTGCAGACACCATTGTGCAGATGTTGGGTTTCTGCAGGAGACCCTTTTTTATGAGGACTCCAGAACTCTGGAACTGATAATTCTCTATGAGGTTCTTTTGAAACTTTGGGAGAAATACAACTAGATTAGTCACTATTAGTCACCGATTTGTGCTACAATGTAATTACAGGACTAACCATTGTGACATGCTAAAAGAACTAAACTGGCTGTCGCTGGAATCCAGACGCACCCTTCATCTTTCCAGCCTTGTGTTTAAGAGCTTTTCAGGGAAGTTCCCACCCTACCTGAACAAAATGCTTTCCCCGGCTGTTCCCACTTCCTATAACCTCCGATCCAGTACCAACACTTTACTTAGTCTACCTCAATACAAAAAGAAAGCAGCCCGATCCTCCTTCTCCTACAGAGCGCCGCAATTGTGGAACAACCTCCCGCACAATTTAAAATCTTCCCTAAGCCTAAAGTCCTTTAATAGATCCTCTCTACATACTTCAAAACAGAATGCACCTGTTATGGTTGATTATATATATCCTACCTGTTCTATGTTAAATGTTGTATATATTGTGTATTAATATTGTTTTTGTATTTTATTGTACCCTAATGTAACAATGCAATGATTTGTGGACCCAGGACATACGTGAAAACAAGAGAAATCTCAATGTATCTTTCCTGGTAAAATATTTTATAAATAAATAATGTTCTCCATTACTTTTTCTTTTATGTATGTAGACCATACTGAAGGGCAGAATTTTGGACACAACTTATACATTGTAAATTTATACTTCCCAAACAAGTCTCAATGTCCAGCACTTCCTAGAGATTTCTGGCTGTTTTTAATAGTATACTCACCTTCGGTCCCGCAAATGGCTCCCTCTGCTGGTTTTCAGGCAGAACTGCAGCTCATTAAATAAAATTATTCCCATGACGTCGCAAGCTTAAAGGGACTGCGTCATCTAGGCGACCCTATGCTGTTTGGGATTGCAGAGATGGGAACTCTTCTAGACCTATTAAAGGCCTGTTCTAGCCCTTACTCATTGCCTTATTGTGGTTTCTGTCCTGATACACATTAGTGCTGTATATTAGTTTATCTTGTTATATTCCTGTTATTGACCTTGGCTCGTATTTGACTTGTGATTTCTGGTATCCTGACCCACCTTTGTATTTGACCAGTGATTTCTGGTATCCTAACTTGGCTTCGTATTTAACTTGTGATATTTTCTATCCTGACCCGGCTGTGTATTTATGTATTCCTGACCTTGGCTTACCCTGACCTTGTTTCTCACGGTTTTAATACGTTTAGTCCGGCCATTCTAAGGCTCAGTAATACATCTTTCGGATCCACATTTTGTGGGTTTTCACTTTCCTGCATGTTGGGGTAAGACTCCCGTGACACGTATCATTATATTATTTAAATAGGGCCAGCAAAATTCTGTAGCGCTGTACAAAATTGTGCCAGGTTACTATATATATACTGTATATACTCTAGTATAAGACGAGTTTTTCAGCACATTTTTTGTGCTGAAAAACCCCCACTCGTCTTATACTCGAGTGAGTGTCTGTATTATGGCAACTTACATTGCCATAATACAGACAGGACCGCCGGGCTCATTACAAGCCCGGCGGTCCTGTTGGGGGCTGGCAGAGAGCTGTTACTTACCTTCACAGCAGCTCCTGTCAGCTCCCTTCTCTCTCCTCCAGTCGGCTCCCTCTGCAAGTCTCACGAGAGCCGCAGGGGTCAGAGCATTGCCACGGGTTACCGTGGCAAAGCTCCGCGCGGCCGCGAGACTTACAGAGGGAGCTGACCGGAGGAAAGAGAAGGGAGCTGACAGGAGCTGCTGTGAAGGTATGTAACAGCTCTCTGCCAGCCCCCCTCCTACAGCCCATCCACTGGACCACCAGGGAATGAGAGCCCCCCTCCCTGGCCAGCTAACAAGCAGGGAGGGGGGGACTAATACAATATAAATAAAAAAATAAAATAAAATAATAATAATTTAAAATAATGATATAATAATAATAGTAATAATAATAATAATATAGAAATAAAAAATATAATATATAAAAAATAATATTTTAATAATAATAATAATAATAATTAAAAAAAATGCCCACCCCTCACCAAGGCTCTGCATCAGACACACAAACACACTCTGCATCACACACACACACACACTACATTCATACACACACACACTGCATTCATACACACACACACACACACACTGCATTCATACACACTGCATTATATACACACACACTACGCACACTGCATTCATACACACACTGCATTCATACACACACACACTGCACTCATACACACACACACACCGCATTCATACAAACACACACACACTGCATTCATTATATACACACTGTAAATAAATATTCAATTAATATAATTTGGGGGGGATACAATTTTATTTAGAAATTTACCAGTAGCTGCTGCATTTCCCACCCTAGTCTCATACTCGAGTCAATAAGTTTTCCCAGTTTTTTGGGGTAAAATTAGGGGTCTCAGCTTATATTCGGGTCGACTTATACTCGAGTATATACGGTATATATTTATTTCAAACCATCAGATTAATTATTGCAATTAGACCAGGTTGTCATAAAGGCATAAACAAAGTTGTTCACTTCAAGGGAAACCATGCCATGTCTAGTGTGATTATGTATACACTTGGCCCTCAGACTCTAAATTGTTAATAAAGTCCTGAAAGTGAATAATAATTGAGTAGGGTTCCATCTGTCTGCCCTCATTGAGATATGTTTGCCATTTCTTCAAAAATGTACTGCCACCTCTTATATGCCATTTTTCCCATATAGGCCTAAGGGTTGTCTTTTTCAGTCCAATTTCAAAAATGAAGTAGGTGAAATTAGTTCTTGGAGAAGAAATGTGTTCCTCTTAAGGGTTCTCCAAACTCTGGTCCTCAAGATGTTGCTGAACTACAACGCTCATGATTCTTTGAATGAAATAGATAGCCAGAAAATCATAGGAGTTGTAGTTTTGCAACATCTGGAGGGCCAGAGTTTGGAGAACCTTGCTGCACAGGCAGGTATTCATCCCTTGTATATGAATGTAGTTATGTGAGGCTGTATGAACTAAATTTTGTTTTGCAAAACAAATTAAAGTGAAAGTTGTGCATACATTTATTTGGTAGTGAGGAAGTTAATATTCATTAACAATGAAAAAAATCAGTAATATTGTTTAAGGATAGTCTCTGTCTAAATTATGTAGTGTTTCTTTTTTAACTTAGAGATAAGAGTCAAAACACAATGGGATCTATTAACTATGTATTGAGAGTTTTCCCATTTGTAATGGTGCATTTCCCCCAGTGCTATAGATTGTGATATTGAATAAAGCTATATGCTTTATTCAAACACATATTTTAAGTTTAAAATCATAGTGGGGATTAATTCAAATATTCAGTTTCAACATTCTTTTTAATACCTTAATCGTTTTTCTTGTGTGTGTTCATACATTTCACTATATCTTTTCAGCTTTAAAAAAAGTGTTGATACAAAAATCTATCTTGAGGCACCTTTTAATGGAAGCTATAGATAAATTGTCAAGAAAGGTAACGTATCTATGTTTCTTTGGTTGCTCTGAGCAAAAATATAAAACAAGTGCTATCCCTTACTTTATTAACCTTTTGTAAATATATGTGACAATAACAAATCAAATTCTTCTAAGTCCAATACACCATGTTACATGAAGGGTTAGATATAGGGAATAAACAATGGTGAAATATAAAAAAGAAAAGAAAATTGGAGTTTTGTGTTCATTAACCAAAATAGTTATTCAAGTTGTGTCTGTATCTTTTGTGAATTCATCTTTATATATAAACTTACTTTTTGAAATATAATTTTAGCACATTAAAATATGCATTGGCATATGTGACAAAATAAATTGAGGGCATTATATAGGACATATATTCAATTTGCCTTTACTGTAATATTTACAAAACTACCAGACATATTGAAGTATAAGCCATATCATCTAATCAATAAAATAGTTTATTCTACCCAAAGAATAATTAGTGAAAAGATACACAAAAAAAGTAAAATGTGTAAATTGACATCATTTTGTTTTTGCATCTTTGAGTAGCAAGCTTTAAATTTGATGTTTTTCATACAGGCTATTCTATAAAATTAGAATTATGAGGATTTTTACATTTAGGGTCAAAATAGCCAAACTGTGAATCAAAATCCATAGGCTGTAAATTGACAGGCAGCAACTTTACAAAACTGACTGTAAACATTGCATTAGACTGCAGACCTGAACAATGAGTTTCACACATTTACTGCACAGACACTACAGCATGTATTTCAAGGGCAGGGTTGGAAGTTCCAGGGTTAATGGTGGTAGGTGGTGACTTAGGAAGCATTTGGCCAGGGATGAAGAGGGGGGCGTGGGGGATAAGGTTGAGTTTCACAGAGATAGAGAGAGATGCTATTCAGTGACACATTGCAGGCATATCAAAGTGACAGGGCACCAGTGAGGACAGGAAATTAGGCACATCTCTCAAACTTTAACTTCCTCTGAAGAAGAGAAGAAGAGTGTAGGGCGCATGAAGTCATCAAGTGTGCAACATAGAAGCTGCCAATGAGTTCCTACACTTACCTTCAAATTTAACCAAGCACTGGTGGCTATTGTCATCAAAGAGTAGTGGGGTATTGATGTTTTCATAATTGATCAATGCATCAAGTTAGGATGCTGCTGCTTGGGAGAGAGTGAGGGAATCAGTGGATGCAGATGGAGCTGGACATAGGACCATCAAACAGTGCTATACTCCAAATATCACTGTTACATTTATACTTATTTATTTGTTTCAAAATATTATGCAGTGCTATACAATAGGGACAATAACAAGCACCATTTTATTTTAAAATGTTTTAAACAGTCTGCAAAATCTATTACAAAGTAGCTAGTCTGTAAAAAGAGCTGAATATAAATATTACATCAAATTATTCTCATTGCGTAGCAATGATTAGAATCTAATAAACTTCAAATAACAGTTAATATTGAGGTTTAAAATATATTATACTCCCTTGGAAGAGCATTTTTGCTAATACGATACGCCATCGTTATTTCCAATGAAAGATGTTACTGTTGTAGAAATATCTTCAGTTGTTTTTTATGTTTAATTATTTAAAGGTAAATAGTATTTAAAGGTACTTTGGTGAGGAAGACGATGTCCCTACAGAGTCATGCAAGATCCATTGGGGGAGAAGCCCCACTCAGTGTACACTGCAACCAGTTATATACCCAGCTGAGAAAAGGAACACATCCAGAGGTCATTACTGGTCTAACCTGTGGTGTCCTGGCATAAGAGGAGAGCTAGTGAGTAAAATGAAATATATCATTGTATTGATATGGTTATTTCTAGCGCATTATTTTTTTACTACTAAATGTGCAAGACTTCTAGTTCACTATAAATGTAATCTTTACAGGTCTGTCATAATCATCTTCAGATTGATTAGCTGTCAGGATTACAGAATGATCCAGCATGTAGAATTGTGTAACACAGAGGACTGATAGGTAACATATACCGGACCTTAGAATGGCCGGACTAACGTACCAAAGAATAGTCAGGAATAGCTGAGGTCAAGGGAAACAGAAAGAGACACAACTATAAGGAAAAGTCAGGAGTCAGGGATGCCAGAAAACAGGGAAGTCAAAAACAATGCCAAAGTCAAATAACCAGAATTACCAGAATCAATAACGCGCTCTCGGACAACCACAAGGGAAACCACGACAGGGCACTAAGCAGGATGAGAACTGGGCCTAAATACCCCTCCTCTAGGTCTGATAGGCTGTAACTGGCCTTTGACCCCAAAGGCAGTTACCAGGTTCCAATTTGCATAATTGCTGCTCAGCATTAACCCTTCTGTGGATTTAGTTGCTGCTCGGCACAACTTTTCCTGTGTGAACAGTAAATGGCATTATCCACATTTTTATAAGCGGATGAATATGTGACATTAACTACCAGCTCATTTCATCAACGTTCTGGTGAGTACCCTACACAAATGTTAATTCAACATTGACTAACATGTCTTAGTTTATGAACCCCCCCCATGTGAATAAAAAAAATAAAAAAACGGGGAGAGACTTTTATTCCCTTGCACTCCAATGTCTATACTGCCTTGCTAGCTGAGCTCCAGGGCCAGCCTTAGGGGTGTGCGAGCTGTGCGGCCGCACAGGGCGCCATGGTGCAGGGGGCGCCCTGCGGCCGCATAGCTCACACGGCATGTCTGTTAGCCGCAATGCTAACAAGACATTTGCCTTGGGCGGCATTTTCCAGGGGGCGGCAAAAAAAGCCGCCCCCAAATGCCCAAGGCAAATGTCTTGTTAGCCTTGCGGCTAACAGACATGCCTGGCTGCTGGGCGGTCGGGCGGCGCTGGCGGGCGGCTGGCGAGGGAGCACTTCCTCTGAGCTGTATGCTCAGCTCCCTCGCGCGCCGCAGAGTGAGGCTGGGAGCCGGAATATGACGTCATATTCCGGCTCCCAGCCTCACTCTGCAGCGCGCGAGGGAGCTGAGCATACAGCTCAGAGGAAGTGCTCCCTCGCCAGCCGCCCGCCCAGCCCAGCAGCCACTGGACCACCAGGGAGGAAGAGACCCCCCCCAGCATTCCCAAAGGTAAGGAGGCTGGGGGGGGTCTAAATAAATGTAAAAAAATGTGTTAATGTGGGTGAGTGTGTGTGTATGTTAGTGTGTGTGTATGTTAGTGTGTGTGTATGTTAGTGTGTGTGTGTCTGTTAGTGTGTGTGTGTGTGTATGTTAGTGTGTGTCTGTGTCTGTTAGTGTGTATGTTAGTGTGTGTCTGTGTCTGTTAGTGTGTGTGTGTATGTTAGTGTGTGTCTGTGTGTATGTTAGTGTGTGTCTGTTAGTGTGTGTCTGTGTGTATGTTAGTGTGTGTCTGTTAGTGTGTGTGTGTATGTTAGTGTGTGTGTGTGTATGTTAGTGTGTGTCTGTGTCTGTTAGTGTGTGTCTGTTAGTGTGTGTGTGTGTGTATGTTAGTGTTTGTCTGTGTATGTTAGTGTGTGTCTGTTAGTGTGTGTGTGTATGTTAGTGTGTGTCTGTGTATGTTAGTGTGTGTCTGTGTCTGTTAGTGTGTGTCTGTGTCTGTTAGTGTGTGTCTGTGAGTGTGTTTGTCTGTTAGTGAGTGTGTGTGTCTGACTGTGTGTGTGTGTGGCTGTCTGCCTGTGTGTGTCTGTTTGCCTGTGTGTGTGTGTGTGAGACTGTCTGCGCGTGTGTGTGTGTGTGACTGTCTGCGTGTGTGTGTGTGACAGGGTGTGTGGGAAGGGGTAAGGAGTGGGGGAGGGGGGGACGGGAAGGGGGGGCGCTGTGAAGATTTTTTGCACAGGGCGCCCACATGCCTAAGGCTGGCCCTGCTGAGCTCAATCTTGAATCTCTCAGGAAATCCAATGCTGCCCCATAGGGAACCATTCCGAGGCTAGTGCAAATGCGCCAACAAACATCTCATCATGGAGTCAATGCAGAGTGTGGAAATGTTAAAAATTTGTCCTGCAACCTTTTTGCAGTACCAAACCCTGGAAGACCCTCCAGTGGCTGTCAGAGTAAAAGACTATCGAGGTGGACATTGTGAGCAGTGTAAACACAGTTTATTTTCAGCAGTTTTTAGCATTTACACTGGTCAGCTTACAGGGACATGCGAAATCCCCCAGAACCACTAATTACATTTGTCTATATTTAGGCTAAAGTAGCGGTTCTTTTTATTTTTTTTAGATCTACTTTTGTCTAGATTTTGCAATTCCCTTGCAAATTCACATCAAGTTTTTAGTGAATTGAAACTTTCATCATTAAATATACATTAATCTAAACCTAAATATTCATGTAAATTAAAAACAAAAAACTTAAAATGTTACATTGCCTTATTGTATATATATATATATTTTTTAATTTTGGCCTTCCGGAGGGTGGTGTGGCTGCAAAGGGGTAGCCCCTGCTGGGGGGTAGGACGACTCACCGCTGGTCTGGGTCTGCGTTTTAGAGGATTGTGTCGGGTCGTCCGCCGCCTCCTTCCCACCCACCTAGCTTTGCTGGAGCCCCGTTCGGGAGCCATGTGTCTCAGCATGGCCTCTCCTTGGGTTATTGCCATTGGGGTCTCCTCTCTGGTGCCCCCCTGGTGATAAATTTCAGCCCAAAAGGCGGCAAATTAGCGATCCAGCCTTTCTTCAAGAGAGGGTCGCGGGGCGCCATTCAAGGGGTCACACGTGGTGTCTGCCATAATGACCATTGCTGTTCCGGCAGTGTGCGACAGTCACTGTTGTCCTTTGCCGTTTGTCTCAGGCTTTGATTACCGGGATATCCCTCACCGGCAGGGGGGGGGGAGAGTGTAACGGGGAGACCTCCAGGTAAGTGGGCTGCAGTCAGCGTAGGGATCGGCCGCCTCGCTCGCTGTATCTGAGTAGAACCTCTTGTAGGCCTCAGGTCTATCCCCAGGTTGGAGCTGCTGATGTTGGTCGGGATGCTTATCGCTTGTCTCCGGTATCTTGGGCTACTTTCTCCAGGTCGCTTAGCTGTCAGTTTGGAAGAATTTTCTTCCGATTTTGGCTGGTTGTGAGCGTTTTTGCACGGAGCTCTTCTGGTGTGCAACCGCTCAGCATGCTGCCAGGCTCCGCCCCCCTTATTGTATATTTTAATATATCAAATGTTTTCCTGTGCCATCTTAACCAGAACATCAATATCCTACCAGTGACAGCTTCTGGGAGAAGACCATTAGACCTCTATGCAAGTATTAACTGCATATAAACATTGCACACTATCATCACATACCAATTTTACACAACACTGTGGCCTTACCATATAAAACACATTAAAGTTATTACAAATTTATTTTTGGACAAGCTTTTGGCACTCCTAAACGATACCACTAGACACTGCTATCAAATCTGGGACCTGTGGCTCTTGAACCTAATCCCATCCCATAGACCCTATGTGTACCCCTCTTCCCATCTCACCCCCCAAAGGTTTTTTTTTTCTTCTTCTACCCCTATCTTTTTCCTCTCCCCTCCCCAGCTTTTACCTTTTCTTCTTTCCAACCTACTTGCAAACTTTGTGCCAGACGACCTTGCTGGCCCAGAACTGACAAAATTCATAATTCACTGCAGCATCCCGCAGGTCACATAACACTGACCACGAATATAACCTGGGATCCCTTGGTGAGAGCGAGTCGTGATGAATCTCCCAATTTGTTGAAGAAGACACAGACACAATCCTCATGGGGAGATTACTCAGGAAAACCGAGGAACCAATCTAGCACACAAATAACTGCAGTGTCCTGGAACTCTCACCTTCACGTATATCCTCTGACAGCGGACCTCGCTATGTTCGCAACTCAGACCCACTACGTACACCACCACACTTTTACATTTACTCCTAATTTTGTTACTTATCTTAAGCAGATACAGATACATTTACATTGATAACGTTGTTTACAATATATGTGCAGTGTAAACCTTTATTGTGTACTGTATACAACTAAATTTTTCTTTCTTTCTGTATTAAAAAAAAATAAAAAACCACAAATAAACAATGTTGAAAAATAAATTTCATACACAGTTCATACACAGCTGATGACTATAACACTTGATAGAGAATTATCCATTGTTAGTTACTAAGATCTCATTCCATACGTTCTTGGTGCAGTTGGCTGATCTTGCTTAAATCCAATTTTCAATTACTTCATAATTATACATTCTTTAATGGTGTATATATTAGGATTAATATCAAGAGGCAAATACATTAGTTACATAGACTGAAAAGATACATAACGCATTAAAAGTCAGCATTTCATGTCTAACATCTATTTTTGCTGTTGATACAAAAGAAAGCATTATCATACAGCATCACTGCCAAAAAAAAAAAAAACTATTTATGATTTCTTTACACATGTAAAATATACTTAGTATCATTGCAAACACATGTTCCATGACACAAGGAAGCATTATACATTTTAAAGCAATTTAAGGTAAACCTATGCACATTAATATGTTTACCCTCGCATTAACATCCACTCGTGAAATAGTAGAATGATCAAAACAATATATATCAGTGTTGTCTGGTACTCTTTCATTCTGGCATACATACGGATAATCATCAACATGTTAAACTGTAGCACTTATCAGCCATTTTACTATAATTCACTGTGAATCCACTTGTAAGCCATGCATCATTAAAACTCATACAAAACATATATATACATACATATACTATAAAGTTACTATAAAGTGCTTAATCTATTTATCCAGCATTGTGAACCTATTTATATTGTATTCAAACAGGTAGCACAATATTGCTACCTCAGATAGTGATACATTTTATCATTTTCTACAGTAACAAATGACATCGCCATTTTCACATTCATTCATTTGTATTGACATTGCTACATGTCCTAATTTTTACAACATGTCCACATATTTATTTGCAAGTAACATTTCCTTTCTAGTCTAATGTGGCTAATCTGCTGGAGTATTGGGATACCAGGACAGCCCGCCTCACTTACCTGTCCATACGCCAACGGAAAAATAAATGTCTGGGTACACATAGATACAATTGAGGACTTTTAATGAAAATGACCAGGAAATATTTTAGCTCAAATTAGGAACCTTTTTCAAGCCACAACCCCCCCCCCCCCCCCCAAATCACAACAAGTGCATTTATATATAACCTAACACAAACCCCTAATTAATCATAATGAATCCAATGAGTGTCAGCATACATAACACACTGCAAATATATTAAAGCAACACATACAATTGTAAAATGCATTGTTAGTGTCAGGAATCTTACCTGAGGTGTGAATCTGTAGCACAGATATGTTTGCTCACCCTTGCAGATAGACAGTCCAAGGTGAGCATGTAAGAAGTCACTTGGACTGTGAATCTGTGCACAGGGGCTGTGCAGGAATGGTGTTCCAAAGCAGTACAGACAAAGTCACAAACAGCAGTATAGTCAAGGGATAACTGAAGTCAAAGGATGCCAGAGGTCAGGATAAACGAAGTGTAGCCAAAGTCAAGGGATGCCAGAGGTCAGGATAAATGAAGAGTAGCTGAAGTCAGAAGCCGGGGTCAATATGGAATACAAGTTCAGGAGATTAGAAAATAGAAACTGAACACATATACTGGGATCAAAGACTTGATCATGTTCTCAGAGAGGGGGAAGTCCAGTCCCCAGTCCCCAGAGCCAGGAATAAAAGGGTTAGAACAGCACAAAAGTGTTGGAGCTGCAGTGGCTCAAAGGCAGATAGCAGGCCCAGGACAGTAAAGGACCCAGGTTCAAATCCCTTTTTGGAACTTGTGGGGCAACCACATCTAGCCATCTGGATGGCATGGGGTTTACCCTGACATAACTCCACCTTCAAGAACGCCCTCTGGGTGTTAACAGACTCTTTAGAGTTACAGTAACCTTCATTTTCAGTTTCACTATTCAGATCAAGATATTTCTTGTAATCAAAGTCCCCAGAGTGGAGTCCCTTTGCAGTGCCACTGCAGCTCCAACACTTTTGTGTTGTTCTTGTGCTGTTCTCCTGCTGAGGTACTAGAAGTACTTACCACCTGCTCCGGGATCATCGAAGACCTTGACTGCTCTCCAGCTGTACCAGAAGCTGGTACTATGGAGCCCCACACTGCAAAGGGACATTTGTAAATTCTTTTTTCAGACTATAGTACCTGAGGCCTGGTGATGGTATTTGCAGAAGTATCTTCAGGAGAGGGTGCAGATATCCCTGGAGCAGGAGATGGAGATAATGTGCAAGACAAGCTCCAGCATGTCACATTTCTGTTGTCTCTTATCTGTCTGGTGCAGTACCTCACAGTGCCATTACCTTTCTGTGGTACTGTTGAAGGCTGCTGCACCCAGACTAACAGACCATACTTTGTTCACAGCTTTCCCTTCTTTGCAATTTCCTTCTCTCTATTTAGTCTAGTCTCACCCTTCTTGTTTTCCTGTTCATTCATTTTGTTTGCTATGTATGGACATTATTTTACTTAAAAAGAAATAGCTTATTACGATTAGTTATTATTTATTTACATAAATTATAAAATATATTTGTTATATTTCATTGTGTATATAAATATTTCAGTGCTCTTTGTGACGTACAGTTTCCTGTTTACTTTTGATCATCTCTAATGTGAATAATAATACTTTAATTTTATAATAAATCATATTTTAATTATTCCATTCATATTGCTTGTAATGTTTAAAACATCACATGTCTGTTTTAGTATCCCATATGGTAATCTTTTACACTCAAATACAAGAGTTGAAATGTGATTTTTTTTTTTTTAAAGGATTTTTATTATCTATTCTAGAATCGTTGACATTTAAAAATGTATATAGTCGGAGATTTTCGCTGGCTGCTCACGGAACTGGACGCGTGAGAGATCAGCTCCGTCGGGGGTAACCACATATCAGCGATTATAATAGCATACCCGAAGAAAAAACCCACTCATACCAGCACTGGTGAGCTCTACACCGACCATGTCACACCGCTCAGCAAAAAAAACGAAACTCCGACCGGCGGAATTGAGAATCGCGGCACTCACACCACCGCGAGGTAAGCCTCAAAATGGCGCCGAAGGCCCAAACTCCCCTACAGCTTACTCTGAACGGAGTGACAGCACCTCAATTTCACTAGATCCCACGATGCCGGCATCAGAAACAGCCATGCACCGAATGATGCAAGACCTACAGAATAATCTACAGGCTGAATTTTCTAAATTGGCCAGAGATGTCCGCACGGACATAAAAGCGATATGTGAACGCACTTCCCAATTGGAAGAAAAGACGGAAGAAATAATCGCTGCACACAACAACCTAGCCTCAGGCTATGAAGCATTTGACACAAGATTGAATGCACTCGAGGCGAAAGTAGCGGATCACGAAGACCGCGACAGACGGAACAATGTCCGCCTGCGCGGTATACCAGAAGAGATTACTCCCACTGAGCTCCAAAACTTCACCACGGAACTTTTCAAAACTTTGTGCCCAGATCTCAAGGAAGAAGAACTGCACCTAGACAGGATACACCGCCTACCGCGCCCTAAGTTTCTGGCCTCCACAGCTCCGCGAGACGTGCTAACGCGGGTACACTATTTTGTGGCCAAAGAAAAAATTATGAGGGCAGCGAGGAATCTGGGCACACTACCAGACAAATTTGCGGGTATTCAACTGTTTACTGACTTGTCTGCGGCCACATTAGCGAAGCGCAAGGCATTTACGCCCTTCACAACAGCTCTGCGGAATGCGGGAATTCAATATAAATGGGGGTACCCCACCCGCCTCATAATAAGGAAGAATGGAGTGGAACATCAAGTCCGCACAGTACAAGAAGGTCTCCGTTTTCTCGAGGAATGGAATCTCCCTATACCTGCGCAAGAACGGGACGCCGAGGATGGGACTCATCGCCAACCATCAAAGATGGTATCCAAAGACTGGTTCACAATATCCAATCACAAGTGAAGGACATTTCTCTTATTCTCCGGCACAGCTAACCTGTATCCATGCAAACATCACCTGAGGATACGTGAGCATATACAACTGCTTAATCGTAGTATTTACACTTAGAGATTGTATTGATTTATTGTATAGTTTTGTTGACATATGCTTTTTATTCTTTATATGTCTGTTAACAATATTTGAAGGGTTGTGATAAATGACTTAAATCCGGGAACATGGTGAGCTCAAGAAAGTAGGGTAAAACATATATAACGTATACCCTCCCCCCACTTGGCTCTACAGAGCCGCATACTTCTAACAGACGGCAGACGCTTCAGATCTGCAAATCATGTTGTATATAGTTGCTTTCGAACATTGGTTTAATCTACACCCTTCCCCCCCCTCCCTGAATCCCCCGAGGTATCCAAATACGACTTTAAATTTCCAAGTCAAACGGCACACAATGAGAACAGTGTATGTTGTTCAACCACACCGACCACCCTTGATGTACACACGCTATAAATGTGCCCACGGAAATAACCCATGGTGGAAAACCCATATAACAGCTCATTTTGGAATTTTTTGTACAAGGCCCAACAAGCCAGGCACCATAAATGCAGAGGCAACACATAGTCACATTATCACCTATGACTGGTATACACTCAATAATCTCCGACGGCGCATTAGGGCACCTTCAGCGGCTTCCAACGCCCACAGATGACGACCCTAACTATATTTTCACTAAATGCTAAAGGCCTTAACACCCCTCATAAAAGGAGACTGGCTCTGGCTGAAGCTACTAAGTTTAAAGCCCAAATTGCGTTTTTTCAAGAAACCCACTTCCTTAAAACCAAAATGCCCAAATTCACCTCCGCACAATTCCCCCTAGGGTTCCATTCTGGGTACACGAAGAAAAAGAGGGGCGTCTCTATTCTGATACACAAGGATGTAACCTTTAAGCTCCAAAAAACAATTAAAGACAAGGAAGGCAGGTTCCTTTTACTATGTTGCACTATAAATGAAGACCCATACACACTACTGAATATATATGGCCCGCATAGCAATCAACAAGACTTTCTGTCCAAAATCATATCCTTAGCCCATAGATTCACCTGCACGAACCTAATCATAGGAGGTGACACTAATTTTATTCTCGACAGCAATGCCGACACAACCTCCGCCCACAATGTAAATAGAACGACCTCGCGAAAACGCACTCTCCTTACACAGCAAATACGACAGACAATAAATGATGCAGGCCTTATAGATATATGGAGGATACTGCATCCCTCTGAAAAGGATTTTACCTTTCATTCGCAGGTATATAATTCATACTCCAGAATAGACAGGTTTTTAATACCCACTGCTCTGACCCGAAAAATTATCAATTCACAGATAGGGATAATGACATGGTCAGACCATGCACCTGTGCTACTCACAATACAGGAACACTTCCCACACAAGGGTCAAGGCACATGGAGACTCAACGAAACGTTACTACACGACCCACACATAGTCAAAAGCATTGAAGACGATATCCACACCTTCTTTGCTATTAATGATGCAAGAGAGACTTCCATAGCCACGAACTGGCAGGCCCACAAGGCCGTAATCAGGGGTAATTTGATCAAACATGCCAGCTATAGGAATAAGCAGAGGGCTGCTAAATATACAAACCTCATACAACGAATAACGGAGTTGACTCACGCGAACAAGTCAAACCCTTCCCAAGACCACTATGAAACTCTTAAATCTCTTCAAACACAACTAAGTGATATAGAGACAGAAAAAACTAATTATATTTTACACAAATTCCGACATAAATTTTTTGCGCATGGTAATAGATCCAGCGCTACACTAGCGGCGAAACTTAAAGAGCGTTCACCGAATGCCAAAATAGCCTACCTCCTAACGGCCGACAAACAAAAAATACTGCACCCGCAAAACATTGTGGATGAATTCACCAAATATTATAGTACGTTATACAACCTCAAAGACTCAGAGGGCACACACGTCCCCACCCCTGCCCAAGTCCAAGAGTTTTTATCCAAAATGACCTTACCCACTCTCACAGACGAGGAAATAGCAATGATTACGAGCGAATTCACAGAATCAGAAGTAGCGGCAGTAATAAAAAATCTACCCACGCATAAGTCTCCAGGCCCAGATGGGTTTACAAACCTGTATTATCAAACATTTACGAAAGCATTACTCCCACATATGACCCTGCTTATAAATCACTGTTACACCAACGGTTGTATGCCTAAAGAGATGCTTCAAGCGCATATCTCCACATTACCGAAGCCAGGCAAACCTGCAGTCGTATGCCCAAATTTTCGACCTATATCCCTTTTGAACTGTGATACTAAGATATATGCAAAACTTATAGCGGAGAGACTGAAAGGGATCTTAACGCGCATTGTACATAATGACCAGTCAGGTTTTATTAAATCGAGGCAAGGGTCAGACAACTCTAGAAAAATTCTAAATATCTTGGCCCATATGGACACAAACAGATTGGAAGGTCTTCTCCTAGCGCTGGACGCGGTGAAGGCCTTCGATAGACTGAACTGGTACTACATGGAACAAGTGATGCTTAAATATGGTTTTCCATCATCTTTTATAAAGGGGATCATGGCATTGTATCGACAGCCTTCAGCCAGAGTCACCAGTGCAGGCTTTGTCTCGAGCCCCTTCACCATCACAAATGGGACGAGACAGGGATGCCCATTGTCTCCATTGCTATTTGTGCTCTCCCTCAAGCCCTTAGCACACATGATAAGGAACCATGCCCAAATTAGAGGGATACGGGTGGGAACAGACGAATTCAAACTGGCTATGTTCGCTGATGACATTTTCATAACCCTGGCAGACCCCGATAAATCTTTGTCCTATCTCATGAATACCCTCGAAGAATATAGCAGAGTTTCGTACTATAGACTGAACCAATCAAAGACCCAAGCCCTTCCAATTCGGCTACAGCACGAGTTGGTACAATCGCTTAAACAGCAACACAAGTTTGACTGGAGAACTACACATGTTATGTACTTAGGAGTAAAAATTGCACCCACACTTAGAGGAATCAATACCCTCAATTTATCCCAACTCCCGAACCTCTGCCTGCACACATTACGCAAATGGAAAGATGTGAGGTTGTCTTGGCTTGGGAAAATTAATGCAGTAAAAATGGTGGTCCTTCCCAAACTTCTGTATGTATTTAGGATGCTGCATCTCCCTTTATCACCATCACTGAGCAAACAACTCCAGCGCCTTATAAACAACTACATATGGAATAACAAGAAACCACGCCTTCCGTGCGTGCTTCTACAAAGGCAGACAAACAAAGGGGGATTAGGCCTCCCTAACATTGCACTTTATCACAAAGCTGCGATACTAGAAGCAGCAATAAAACTGCACGCCCCTCCACATCTATTTCAATGGGTAGATATGGAAAACAGCTACTCCCCAAACTCCTCAGTAGCAGACATGCTATGGACGCCCAAACACCTCAGGGATAAAAATACCTCGGTGCTTCCTACATCCAAACTCACGATCCAGATGTGGGATTACCTACATAAGAAACGTACGAACACTACACAATTTTCCCCGTGGGCCCCAATAACAGCGCTTCAGTCCATATCACCATGGTTGTTCTTCCACAAATGGAAAGAAAAGGGCATATCGCATATTAATGATGTGTACCGACATGGGACCGTAGTGCCATTCCCTGATCTCCAACTTAAGTATGCTCTACCGTCAAGCTATATATTCCCGTACCTCCAACTTAAAAGCATAATTATAGACAGGGTACGTACACCAAGCCAAGATGTTAACACTCCGAACACGGAGCTTATAGCCATGTACAATAGGTGCCACAAAGCACCACTCAGGCCCAAAGCTTTATCCTTAGGATACGCCGCATTACAGCAACATCCTCCTCTGACGAGTTTTGCTTTTGCGACTCAATGGCATAAAGAAGGTCACCCACAATTCACCAATGACCAATGGTTGCAATCACTTGGTGCACTCAAAGGTGTAACATCATGCTATACTCATGTAGAGGCACATCAAAAATTAGTGTATCGATGGTATCTCACTCCACACAAACTACATAAGATTTATCCGAATAGCCCACTAACTTGCTGGCGATGTACTAATGGGATGGGAACTATGAGTCACATCTGGTGGGAATGTTCCACTATCCTACCATTGTGGGCAGAGGTCCAACATCTGGGCAAATCCATGGGACTTTTAAGGGAAATACTTACACCCACCAACTCCATATTCCTAATATTTCCCGATCAGGTCCCTCCACAGGACAAACACCTGTTAATTATGCTAATCCTAGCTGCACGGAACCTTATTGCTTGCCACTGGAAGCAACAGATTTGCCCGACACTCGAAACAGTTACACCACAAAATACAACAATATTTGAAACATGAAACATTGACCTCCTCTACGTCCAAACGTAGAGACATAGCGCACAATAACTGGCTGAGATGGAGCCGTTACATAACCGAAAATCACAGCTCCAAATGATCTGCCGTACAGGCCCAGTTGGTACTACATAAGAGAGTAAGCATTATCCATGAACCTGGCATACAATACATAACTGATAACGAAGGGTTACTCACCCATATCTGTTTCAATCCCGCCGTTAAATACCATTTATAAGGCTGTATACACATGGCGCTTCCAGACAGATGTATTTTCCTGATCGCAATCTTATGTTTTGAATGTCTATTTTCCGTCAAAATGCGTTATCTTTATTATGTAAACGCAATGTACCCACATTTAACCTGCAGGTGTGGTGCAACTAGCTAGAATGTTATGCTTTCAATCCCTGTCTGTTACGCTAAACATTGTATGCTGTTAAGTGTTAAATCAAATCTACTTATGGGTTCTCTCCATAACCCTCCCAATCTGCCCACTTGTGACTAATATGAGTTTTAGCAACTGGCATTTCACTCTCTGGCTTTGTCAAAACTAGATCTACAGTGTTTCTGCATCAACAATCATGCAATGTATTGTGTCTATACTATATTATGCTTGTATAATAGACTATGTCTATGGAATACCACAATTGTAACGAACTATCTGTATCTACCGTAACGCGAAACTTGGATATGTATGTTTGTGGATACCCCCCTCCCCTTTTTCCTTTCTGTATCCCCCCCAATTTCATACTTTGAAAACTCAATAAAATACGAATTTGAAAAAAAATGTATATAGTCTTCAAGATTGGCTTACTTTTGTCTTGAGTCTTATTTTTTTGAATATAACTATTCTACTGCATACTAAATTTAATTCACTCTGTAGTGACTTTTGATACACAAAATGTGGCTGGGTGTGAGGGTATGCTTGCATATAAAGGACATCATTTCAGTAGGGTATTTTACAACACTAGTTAATCAGGATATACAGGATTATTATATACACCCATGAGAGTGAGAATATTTACCCTGGAAGTATGATCCTGTCTCAAGCTGGGCTGCCAGGTGGAATGTCATCGCACCCATCCTGTGCAGCAGGACCCGAAAAAGGCTGTACTACAATGCCAGATCATGTAAGCAACAGCAGATAATGATAATGTTAATGATCTTTTGAGGGCAGTTTAGCAAGGTACCACCATAGTTATCTGAACAGTGGAACTAAATTTTGAACACACCACAGGTATATTCAATAGCACTTTGGGTCCACCGGTGGGCCTTAAACTATGCTTGTTCTGCTGGACCCTAATGCTAGGTGACAGTCAATGCACCCTGTGTCACCTGTGGGAAAAGATAGGAATTGTTACTGTACATATGGGAGGGCTGAGGTTTGTCATGCATGTTAATGTTGAAAAACAAAATTTAATTGGGGGCACTCCAGGAACATGCATCTTCCAGGAATGGTGTTGCCGTAGTGACCAAAATGTATACATAATACAGATTAAGGAACAATGCACTCATAAAATTAATTTCTAAATTCTTTAAGGCTACTTAAAATTGCCTCTCTTAGCAAACAAATGTGATGATTCAGTTCCAACATATGGCCATATTGTGTGTAGCCCACCACTATTTCACAGTAACTTAATATCAGTGGGTCCTACACTAATTCCAATGGGGTAGACCAATAAATAGTGCTTGTGCTAAATGAGTGAGTTACATGCTTCCATCAAGTTAACCCTTCTCACATCTTGTTGTTTATCCAAAAGATGGCAAAACTCAGTTTTAAGCACTTTCTGATTTTGCAACAAACTACCAAAATATTCCTTCTAGAGTTCTGAATGGCAGACAGATCTCTTTTTGGATCACAAAACTGTTACCCCACATATTAAAAATTATATTCCTGAATATATATATATATATATATTTTTTTTTTTGCAAGTATTCACCCAGTCTCTATCTTTAGGCTGATGTACTCAAGAACAAGAATTTGCATCTTGAACAATTTATTTTATTTTAAAACAAACCTATTGTGTGGAACAGTATTGAATGTCTTGGCAAAATCCAAGTAGATCACATCCACTGCAAAACCCTGATATATATTTCTACTTGCTTCTTCATAGAATGCAATTCGATTAGTTTGACATGATAATCAACATTTTAGAAAACCATGTTGATTATTGCTAATAACAATGTTCTTCCTAATGAATTCCTGAAAACTATGCCTAATAACTCTTTATATACTTTCCCAGCCACAAAAGTTAAGCTCACATGTCTATAATTTCCAGGTAAACATTTTTAATATTGGAACCATTTCTGGCTTTCTTCAATCCTCCAGTACAATTCCCTAAAGAAAATAATTCTGAAAGATTAAAACCAGAGGTACACTTATTTCCACACTTAGCTCCTGAAATGCTTGTTGGTGAATAGCATCAAGCCCTGGGGCTTTGTTTTCATTAAGTTTCTTTAGTTGCTGCAGGCTATTTTAAGATATTCCATTTATCTGCAGTGGTTTTTTTTTTGTCACTAAAGAGTTTGTCAGTCAATATGTTGTAAAGCTAACCTTGCTGTATTAAAATTGCCCTTTTTAAAATTTTATACTTTAATATACACCATGTGCATTTGCTTTTTTGGGTTAATTTAAAAAGACTACACATTGTGATGGTTTTTTACCAAGTGCTATCTTTCTTGTGTAAGTATTAAACAAGGGGTTGCGCACAGTCAAAATTAGGGTACAGTGCAGCATGCATAAATAAAAGACATTTCAGTTACATAAGCTATCGTTTGCTGTGTGCATATATAACTCTGATTCAGTATTAGATTGTATTTTACTGTATCTACAGAAATTGTGAATTGTGCAGGTGTGTTTGTGATAAACTTAGTGGGTGGGTTACTGAATGAGAGCAGTGATGGAAATTTTAAAAGTGCAGGTGATAAGGTGTCAAGTCCTAGAGTATACTTACCAACCATCCATCAGGAATCCTGCTGTCTAGAACTGTAGAATAGTGATGTACCGAACTGTCCGCCGGCGAACAGTTCCCGGCGAAATTAGCGTGTTCGCGTTCGCCGCGGCGGGCGGACACATGCGCAGTTCGATCCGCCCCCTATTCGTCATCATTGGGCAAACTTTGACCCTGTGCCTCTCGGTCAGCAGACACATTCCAGCCAATCAGCAGCAATCCCTCCCTTCCACACCCTCCAACCTCCCTCCCAGCATCCATTTTCGATTCATTCGGAAGATGCATGCTTAGTGAGAGGAGGGAAAGTTTAGCTGCTGCTGATTAGATAGGGAAATTGATAGCTAGGCTAGGGTATTCAGTGTCCACTACAATCCTGAAGGACTCATCTGATCTCTGCTGTAAGGACAGCACCCCAAAAAGCCCTTTTTAGGGCTATAACATCAGGCTGCTTTTTTTTTTTTCCTGTGTAATGTAATTGCAGGTGCCTGCCTGCCAGCTTCTGTGTGAGGTTCACATTGGATACTGTGCCTATTTGCCCAGTGCCACCACTCATATCTGTTTTAACAATAGGTTAAGCTTTACATTTAAAATAAATATTTTTTTTCACTGTAATAGAAGAGCAGTTGCCTGCCTGCCAGCTTCTGTGTGAGGTTGGATGCCTTGCCCATTTGCACAGTCAGTGCTACCACTCATATCTGTTTTAACAATTGGTTAAGCTTTAGATTTAAAATAAATAATTTTTTTCACTGTAATAGAAGAGCAGTTGCCTGCCTGCCAGCTTCTGTGTGAGGTTGGATGCCTTGCCCATTTGCACAGTCAGTGCCACCACTCATATCTGTTTTAACAATTGGTTAAGCTTTAGATTTAAAATAAAAAAAAAATTTTCACTGTAATAGAAGAGCAGTTGCCTGCCTGACAGCTTCTGTGTGAGGTTGGATGCCTTGCCCATTTGCACAGTCAGTGCCACCACTCATATCTGTTTTAACAATTGGTTAAGCTTTAGATTTTAAATAAATCATTTTTTTCACTGTAATAGAAGAGCAGTTGCCTGCCTGCCAGCTTCTGTGTGAAGTTGGATGCCTTGTCCATTTGCACAGTCAGTGCCACCACTCATATCTGTTTTAACAATTGGTTAAGCTTTAGATTTTAAATAAATATTTTTTTTTCACTGTAATAGAAGAGCAGTTGCCTGCCTGCCAGCTTCTGTGTGAGGTTCACATTGGATACTGTGCCCACTAGCCCAGTGCCACCACTCATATCTGTTTTAACAATTGGTTAAGCTTTAGATTTAAAATAAATAAAATTTTTTCACTGTAATAGAAGAGCAGTTGCCTGCCTGCCAGCTTCTGTGTGAGGTTGGATGCCTTGCCCATTTGCACAGTCAGTGCCACCACTCATATCTGTTTTAACAATTGGTTAAAGGACCACTCTAGTGCCAGGAAAGCATACTCGTTTTCCTGGCACTAGAGTGCCCTGAGGGTGCCCCCACCCTCAGGGACCCCCTCCCGCCCGGCTCTGGAAACGGGAAAGGGGTAAAAACTTACCTTTTTCCAGCGCTGGGCGGAGAGATCTCCTCCTGCTCTCCTCCTCCGATCCTCCTCTTCTCCTCCCCGTCGGCTGAATGCGCACGCGCGGCAAGAGCTGCGCGCGCATTCAGCTGGTCACATAGGAAAGCATTCATAATGCTTTCCTATGGACGCTGGCGTGCTCTCACTGTGAAAATCACAGTGAGAATCACGCAAGCGCCTCTAGTGGCTGTCAATGAGACAGCCACTAGAGGACATAGGGGGAAGGCTTAACCCATTCATAAACATAGCAGTTTCTCTGAAACTGCTATGTTTCTGAAAAAATGGGTTAACCCTAGAAGGACCTGGCACCCAGACCACTTCATTAAGCTGAAGTGGTCTGGGTGCCTAGAGTGGTCCTTTAAGCTTTAGATTTAAAATAAAAAAATGTTTTCACTGTAATAGAAGAGCAGTTGCCTGCCTGCCTGCCAGCTTCTGTGTGAGGTTGGATGCCTTGCCCATTTGCACATTCAGTGCCACCACTCATATCTGTTTTAACAATTGGTTAAGCTTTAGATTTTAAATAAATCATTTTTTTCACTGTAATAGAAGAGTAGTTGCCTGCCTGCCAGCTTCTGTGTGAGGTTGGATGCCTTGTCCATTTGCACAGTCAGTGCCACCACTCATATCTGTTTTAACAATTGGTTAAGCTTTAGATTTTAAATAAATAATTTTTTTCACTGTAATAGAAGAGCAGTTGCCTGCCTGCCAGCTTCTGTGTGAGGTTCACATTGGATACTGTGCCCACTAGCCCAGTGCCACTACTCATATCTGTTTTAAAAATTGATTAAGCTTTAGATTTAAAATAAATAATTTTTTTTCACTGTAATAGAAGAGCAGTTGCCTGCCTGCCAGCTTCTGTGTCAGGTTGGATGCCTTGCCCATTTGCACAGTCAGTGCCACCACTCATATCTGTTTTAACAATAGCTTATGCTTTAGATTTTAAAGAAATCATTTTTTTTTCACTGTAATAGAAGATCAGTTAGTTGTCTGCAAGCGTCTGGGTGTCAGGCCTACTTCAGCGTGTGCTCTGCAGACCTGTGCCAGCGTGCTTTGACAGTTGCCAATCATATCTGGTGCATAGGCGTGCGCACAGGGTGTGCCGGGTGTGCCTGGGCACACCCTAATCACACCCCCGTGCTGCACTACCTCTGGGCAGACTAACATGTCGGGTCCTCGGTCTATGACCGAGGACCTGACACAGGAGAGGGCCCGGCGGCTTGCCCACAATGCCGCCGGGTGCGAGGCCCCTCCTGTCCGTCTGCCCTGATCCTCAGTCTGCAGCTCCGCCGGGAGTGAGCTGCAGACTGAGGTGTCTCGCGATCTCCAGCCTGTAAGAGCGTTGCCGCGGCAACGCTCTTACTCGAGATCGCGAGACTCACCATGTGGTCTGCAGCTCACTCCCGGCGGAGCTGCAGACTGAAGAGAGAGGGCGCCCACTGGACCACCAGGGCAGGTATTTAAACCCCCCCTCTGCCCCCCCACCCTGCCTCTGCCCCCATACTTCCTAACCCCTGTCACTACCCCCCTAACCCCTGTCACTACCCCCCTAACCCCTGTCACTAACCCCCTAACCCCTGTCACTACCCATCTAACCCCTGTCACTACCCCTCTAACCCCTGCCACTACCCCTCTAACCCCTGTCACTACCCCTCTAACCCCTGTCACTACCCCCCTAACCCCTGTCACTAGCCCTCTAACCCCTGGCACTACCCCCCTAACCCCTGTCACTAGCCTTCTAACCCCTGTCACTAGCCCTCTAACCCCTGTCACTACCCCCTAACCCCTGTCACTACCCCCCTAACCCCGGTCACTAGCCCTCTAACCCCTGTCACTACCCCTCTAACCCCTGTCACTACCCCCCTAACCCCTGTCACTAGCCCTCTAACCCCTGTCACTACCCCTCTAACCCCTGTCACTACCCCTCTAACCCCTGTCACTACCCCCCTAACCCCTGCCACTAGCCCTCTAACCCCTGTCACCTCTCTACCCCCAACCCCTGTCACTACCCCCCTAACCCTGTCACTACCCCTCTAACCCCCTAACCCCTGTCACTACCCCTCTAACCCCTGTCACTACCCCCCTAATCCCTGTCACTAGCCCTCTAACCCCTGTCACTACCTCTCTACCCCCAACCCCTGTCACTACCCCCCTAACCCCTGTCACTACCCCCTAACCCCTGTCACTACCCCTCTAACCCCTGTCACTACCCCCCTAACCCCGGTCACTAGCCCTCTAACCCCTGCCACTACCCCTCTAACCCCTGTCACTACCCCTCTAACCCCTGTCACTACCCCCCTAACCCCTGTCACTAGCCCTCTAACCCCTGTCACTACCCCCCTAACCCCTGTCACTAGCCCTCTAACCCCTGTCACTACCTCTCTACCCCAACCCCTGTCACTACCCCCCTAACCCCTGTCACTACCCCCCTAACCACTGTCACTACCCCCTAACCCCTGTCACTACCCCTCTAACCCCTGTCACTACCCCCCTAACCCCGGTCGCTAGCCCTCTAACCCCTGCCACTACCCCTCTAACCCCTGTCACTACCCCTCTAACCCCTGTCACTACCCCCCTAACCCCTGTCACTAGCCCTCTAACCCCTTTCACTACCTCTCTACCCCCAACCCCTGTCACTACCCCCTAACCCCTGTCACTACCCCTCTAACCCCCTAACCCCTGTCACTACCCCTCTAACCCCTGTCACTACCCCCCTAACCCCTGTCACTAGCCCTCTAACCCCTGTCACTACCTCTCTACCCCCAACCCCTGTCACTACCCCCCTAACCCCTGTCACTACCCCTAACCCCTGTCACTACCCCTCTACCCCCTGTCACTACTCCCATAACCCCTGTCACTACACCTCTACCCCCCTAACCCCTGTCACTATCCCTCTAACTCCCTAACCCCTGTCACTACCCCTCTAACCCCCTAACCCCTGTCACTACCCCTCTAACCCCCTAACCCCTGTCACTACCCCCCTAACCCCTGTCACTACCCCTCTAACCCCCTAATCCTGTCACTACCCCTCTAACCCCTATCACTACCCCCCTAACCCCTGTCACTAGCCCTCTAACCCCTGTCACTACCTCTCTACCCCAACCCCTGTCACTACCCCCCTAACCCCTGTCACTACCCCCTAACCCCTGTCACTACCCCTCTACCCCCTGTCACTACCCCTCTACCCCCTGTCACTACTCCCATAATCCCTGTCACTACACCTCTACCCCTAACCCCTGTCACTACCCCCCTAACCCCTGTCACTACCCCTCTAACTCCCTAACCCCTGTCACTACCCCCCTAACCCCTGTCACTACCCCTCTACCCCCCTAACCCCTGTCACTAACCGTCTACCCCCGCTACCTCCTGTCACTGCCCCTTCACCCCCCTACCTCCTGTCCCTCTACCCCCCAACCCCTGTCGCTGCCCCTCCACCCTCCTAACCCCTTTCGCCCACACAGTGCACCCCTCACAATCATACACATTGTACCCCACACACACTGAATCCCTCACAATTACACAAACTGTACCCCTTACAATTACATACACTGTACCCCTTACACGCTGCACCACTCACAATCACACACACACTGCACCGCTCACAATCACACACACTGCACCTACGTATATTTGTATTTGTATATATATATATATATATATGTATATATATATATGTATATATGTGTGTGTGTATGTATGTATATGTATGTGTATGTGTATATAAAAATACATATACACGCGGCGTGTGTGTTTGTGCTTTAGGGTGCACACCCTAATGCAACAGGCTGCGCACGCCTATGATCTGGTGTCTCTTTAACGTGCTTTTACAAAGAAAAAAGGTTTCCAGTGTAAGCTAATAGCAGACAGTCAGTGTCCTTCAAGCGGCTCTGTCAGGCCTTCCTTCAGCGTGTGCCCTGCACAACCCTGCCAGCGTGCTTTGACAGTTGCCACTCATATCTTGTGTCTCTATAGCGTGCTTTTACAACCAAAATTTTGTTTCCACTGTAATAGAAGAGCAGTTGCCTGCCTGCCAGCTTCTGTGTGAGGTTCACATTGGATACTGTGCCCACTAGCCCAGTGCCACCACTCATATCTGTTTTAACAATTGGTTAAGCTTTAGATTTAAAATAAATATTTTTTTTTCACTGTAATAGAAGAGCAGTTAGTTGTCTGCAAGCGTCTGTGTTTCAGGCCTACTTCAGCGTGTGCTCTGCAGACCTGTGCCAGCGTGCTTTGACAGTTGCCACTCATATCTTGTGTCTCTATAGCGTGCTTTTACAACCAAAATTTTGTTTCCACTGTAATAGAAGAGCAGTTGCCTGCCTGCCAGCTTCTGTGTGAGGTTCACATTGGATACTGTGCCTACTTGCCCAGTGCCACCACTCATATCTGTTTTAACAATTGGTTAAGCTTTACATTTAAAATAAATAATTTGTTTTCACTGTAATAGAAGAGCAGTTGCCTGCCTGCCAGCTTCTGTGTGTCAGGGTACCTGAGGCCTCTACCTCTAAAAGAGGTAGAGACTTAGTAGTTTATCCCTCCAAACGAGCTGTTTCCTTCGTTCCTCGCGGTTCATCCAGTCACTTAAACACCGACCGCGAGGAATCCACGTCCTTTTCTAGCGGGACGCTCAATACGTGACGTCATGACGCTATCACGAGCGACCTGTCACTCAAGTGTCCGATATCCAATCGGTACTTGTCAGAGGCGTATCTACCATCCGGAGCCAGGGTATTTAAGCTTACTTCTCTCTTCAGCTCATTGCCCTGTCGTGGTTCTAGCTTGTCTAGTCACTCAGTGCTCTGGTATTCTAGTTTGCTCTATTGGTTTTGACTCGGCTTGTTGTACTACCCTGCTTCTCTGTTATCCCTTGACCCGGCTTGTCTCTCGCTTATCTGTCTTCTCGTTCCCTCGACCTCGGCTTGTCTCTGACTATTCTCTATTACTCTCGGTACGTTAGTCCGGCCATTCTAAGGCCCGGTATACGTACCTTTCCACTCTTTGTACCCTGCGTGTTGGATCCCTGTCCCGATCCTGACATTACGACAGGGCACATGGATCCTGCAGGTACAAACAGTCAGCTTGGTTCTTCGGATCCCAGGTTTGACGCCATGGAGCATAGGATGGATCAGATGGCTTTGGCACTACAGGCACTTTTGTCTCGTGCTAGTAATCCACCTGAGGAGACACGTACTCCTTCTATTTCTCCTGCAGTCTCAGGTCTAGAGGTAGCCACTGTAGGTGCTTCTTCCCGTATTACCCCACCAGTACGTTATGGCGGGTCACCGGAGAAGTGTCGTGGCTTTCTGAACCAGATTAGCATCCATTTCGAATTACAACCCCGCTCTTATCCTACAGATAGAGCGAAGGTTGGATTTGTTATTACTTTACTCATTGAGAAAGCTCTGAGATGGGCCAATCCTTTATGGGAGAATGATAATCCACTAGTCTATAATTATAATGCCTTTGTAGCTGCGTTTAGAAGAACTTTTGACCCTCCTGGTAGAAAGGTCAATGCAGCTAGATTACTGTTGCGCCTTAGACAGGACAATCGAACACTTGTGGATTATGCACTAGAGTTCAGGTCCTTGGCGGCAGAAGTTAAGTGGAACGAACAGGCTTATATAGATGTGTTTCTGAATGGGTTATCAGATGTAATTCTTGACGAGGTCGCTACTAGAGAACTCCCTGAAAATTTGGAGGATTTAATTTCTTTTATATCTCGTATTGATGAACGCCTAAGAGAGAGGCAGAACACTCGAGATAGGACCCGTAGACCCTCCTTTAAACTAGCGCCTACCTTTCAAAATTCTGAGTTCGAGGACTTACGTATTTCTGAACCTATGCAGATAGGCAGTACTCATCTCACAGAGAGGGAGAGACAGTACAGGAGAAGGGAGGGTTTATGTATGTATTGTGGAGTCAGAGGTCATTTACGCCTAAATTGTCCTAATCGTTCGGGAAACGCTCGCACCTACGTTTCTCTAGAGGACAGACCTTGGGTGTTTCTACTTTGTCCTCTATTCACAACTACAAAGAGCTCAGACTTCTGTTACCCGTTTCTTTAAAGTGGGAAAAGGGAGTAGTTAAGACTATGGCACTAATCGATTCTGGAGCTGCTGAGAGCTTTATAGATCAGGGTTTTGCTGCCAAGCATGCTATTCCATCCCAGTTAAAAGAGACACCACTGGCTGTTGAGGCCATCGATGGTAGACCATTACTTGAGCCTGTTATTTTCCATGAGACCATACCGATTAACTTAACTGTTGGCATCCTACATAGAGAGGACATATCCTTACTGCTCATTTCTTCTCCGTCTATTCCCATAGTCCTGGGGTACTCCTGGTTGAGGAGACATAACCCTATTATTAATTGGGAGTCAGGGGAGATAGTTTCGTGGGGACAGAATTGTCAAGAAAAATGCTTGCGGAAGGTCTCACCTCTCGGCTTAACCAACACATCGGCTAACTCTGACAACCCTACAGAGACACAAATTCCGCCTCAGTATCTAGATTTAAAGGCTGTATTTGACAAAAAGAAAGCCGATACCTTACCCCCACACAGGTCCTTTGATTGCAAAATTAACCTACTCCCTGGTACCATGCCGCCCAGAGGTCATGTATACCCGTTATCTACGAAAGAGAACTCAGTTCTAGAGGAGTATATTCACGAAAATGTAGACAAGGGATTCATTAGGAGGTCCTCCTCCCCTGCCGGGGCTGGATTTTTTTTTGTTAAAAAGAAGGATGGTTCTTTGAGACCTTGTATTGATTATCGAGGCCTAAATAAGATAACCATTAAAAATGCCTACCCGATTCCCTTGATCACCGAACTCTTCGATCGTTTGAAGGGCTCTACAATTTTCACCAAGTTAGACCTCAGAGGGGCATATAACTTGGTGAGAATCCAGCAGGGACATGAGTGGATGACGGCATTCAATACTCGATATGGCCACTATGAATATACTGTTATGCCTTTTGGGTTATGCAATGCACCAGCTGTATTCCAGGATCTGATAAATGAGGTTCTTAGGGAATTTCAGCAAGATTGCGTCATTGTATACCTAGATGATATACTCATTCATTCTAGTGAGATTGAGACTCATCACAAGCAAGTCAGGAGGGTTTTGCACAAGCTTCTCCAGCATGGCTTGTACTGCAAGTTGGAGAAATGTAGCTTTGATCAAACCCAGGTAACCTTTCTCGGCTATGTGATCTCTGGGGAGGGATTTAAGATGGATCCGGATAAGCTCCAATCCATTCTAGAGTGGCCTTTACCCAAAGGTCTTAAAGCCGTACAGAGATTTATTGGTTTTTCTAATTATTATAGGCGCTTTATTAAGGGCTATTCTTCCATTATCGCACCTATCACTAATATGACCAAACAGGGGGCTGATACTAAGAATTGGACTACTGAAGCTCTTCTTGCGTTCAAAACTCTCAAGGAGCTTTTCGCTTCTGCTCCAATTTTAGTTCACCCCGACACTTCCCTGCCTTTTCTACTTGAGGTAGACGCATCAGAGACTGGTTTAGGTGCTGTCCTATCTCAAAGGTTGGGTGTTGATAAACCATTACATCCATGTGGATTTTTCTCTAAAAAATTGACCGGTACTGAAAGCAGATATGACATTGGTGACAGAGAATTACTAGCGGTTATCAAGGCTTTGAAAGAGTGGAGACATTTATTGGAAGGTACATTACATCCTGTTACCATTCTAACAGACCACAAAAATTTGTCTTATATCGGAGAGGCCAAGCGTTTGTCCTCCAGGCAGGCTCGTTGGTCGTTGTTTCTTACCCATTTCAATTACGTTCTGACTTACAGACCTGGGTCAAAGAATTCTAAAGCCGATGCGCTATCTCGCCAATATGAGCCTTCTGCTTCAGTTGAACCACTTTTGTCCTCCATTGTACCCAAATGCAATATTATTGCTAATACCAGTCTCAAAATTCATTCTCCGCTACTTGACCAGATCTTGAAGTCACAACATCTAGCTCCCGGAAACACTCCTGAGGGAAGAAACTTTGTTCCTCCTGAACTCCAACTGGAGCTCTTACAATGTTTCCACGAAAGTAAAGTAGCTGGTCATCCTGGTATTCGCAAGACATACTCTCTGATATCCAAGGATTTCTGGTGGCCTTCACTACGAAAAGATATTGAGGAGTTCGTCGCAGCTTGTGAGACTTGTGCCAAGACTAAACAACCTCATGCATCTCCATCTGGCCTGTTACACCCCTTGGACATTCCTGAGAAACCTTGGTCCTGTTTGTCCATAGACTTTATCGTTGATTTGCCTGCTTCCAAGAGACAGACTGTTATTCTCACGGTGGTGGATAGATTTACTAAGATGGCCCATTTCGTGCCATTACCTAAACTTCCGACTTCTCCTGAATTGGCGGAGATTTTTGCGAGAGAGGTTTTTCGCCTACATGGGGTTCCTTTGGAGATTGTTTCTGATAGAGGTTCTCAATTTGTCTCACGTTTCTGGAGATCCTTTTGTTCTCAAATGGGTATCAAATTGAACTTCTCCTCTGCCTATCACCCTCAGTCTAACGGAGCTGCTGAACGTACCAATCAAAAGATCGAACAGTATCTACGTTGCTTTGTTTCCGAACACCAGGACGATTGGGTCGGTCTGATTCCTTGGGCGGAGTTCGCACACAATAACCTTGTTTGTGATTCAACTCGCTCTAGCCCTTTCTTCATGAACTATGGCTTTCATCCTTCAATTTTTCCTTCGGTTTCCTCTTCTCAGGGGATACCGTCGGTTGATGATCATGTCGCCAACCTGAAGAAATTATGGGATCAGACTCGGCAAATTCTGTTACATAATTCCTCGTTGTTCAAGAAACACGCTGACAAGCATAGAAGAGCGGCTCCGGTCTTTGTTCCTGGGGATAGGGTGTGGCTGAGCACTAAGAATATTCGCCTAAAAGTTCCATCTATGAAATTTGCTCCTCGCTACATAGGTCCTTACAGGGTTCTCACTCGTATCAACCCGGTTGCGTATCGCCTTGCTCTGCCGCCTGCCTTACGCATTCCTAACTCTTTTCATGTCTCCTTGTTGAAACCTCTCATTTGCAACAAATTCTCCTCTAAGGTTTCCTCACCTCGTCGTGTTCAGGTGGAGGGTCGGGAGGAGTACGAGGTCAGCTCCATCATTGATTCCAGAATTTCAAGGGGAAAATTGCAATATCTGGTCAACTGGAGGGGATATGGTCCTGAGGAGAGGAGTTGGGTACCTCAGGAGGATGTTCATGCTTCTCGCCTTCGCAGAGCATTTCACCTCCGCTTCCCATCTCGTCCCGGTTCCTTCCGCCCGGTGGGCGTATCTGAGAGGGGCGGTACTGTCAGGGTACCTGAGGCCTCTACCTCTAAAAGAGGTAGAGACTTAGTAGTTTATCCCTCCAAACGAGCTGTTTCCTTCGTTCCTCGCGGTTCATCCAGTCACTTAAACACCGACCGCGAGGAATCCACGTCCTTTTCTAGCGGGACGCTCAATACGTGACGTCATGACGCTATCACGAGCGACCTGTCACTCAAGTGTCCGATATCCAATCGGTACTTGTCAGAGGCGTATCTACCATCCGGAGCCAGGGTATTTAAGCTTACTTCTCTCTTCAGCTCATTGCCCTGTCGTGGTTCTAGCTTGTCTAGTCACTCAGTGCTCTGGTATTCTAGTTTGCTCTATTGGTTTTGACTCGGCTTGTTGTACTACCCTGCTTCTCTGTTATCCCTTGACCCGGCTTGTCTCTCGCTTATCTGTCTTCTCGTTCCCTCGACCTCGGCTTGTCTCTGACTATTCTCTATTACTCTCGGTACGTTAGTCCGGCCATTCTAAGGCCCGGTATACGTACCTTTCCACTCTTTGTACCCTGCGTGTTGGATCCCTGTCCCGATCCTGACACTGTGTCAGGTTGGATGCCTTGCCCATTTGCACAGTCAGTGCCACCACTCATATCTGTTTTAACAATAGCTTAAGCTTTAGATTTTAAAGAAATCATTTTTTTTCACTGTAATAGAAGAACAGTTAGTTGTCTGCAAGCAAGCGTCTGGGTGTCATGCCTACTTCAGCGTGTGCTCTGTAGACCTGTTCCAGCGTGCTTTGACAGTTGCCAATCATATTTGGTGTCTCTATAGCGTGCTTTTAAAACCAAAATTTGTTTTTCACTGTTATAGATTGAATAGCAGTTACTTGTCTTCAAGCGGGTGTCTCAGGCCTACAGTGTGTGCTCTGCAGAACTGTTCCAGTGCACATTGCCAATCATATCTGGTGTCTCTATAGCGTGCTTTTAAAACCAAAATTTGATTTTCACTGTTATAGATTGAATAGCAGTTACTTGTCTTCAAGCGGGTGTCTCAGGCCTACAGTGTGTGCTCTGCAGAACTGTTCCAGTGCACATTGCCAATCATATCTGGTGTCTCTATAGCGTGCTTTTAAAACCAAAATTTATTTTTCACTGTTATAGATTGAATAGCAGTTACTTGTCTTCAAGCGGGTGTCTCAGGCCTACAGTGTGTGCTCTGCAGAACTGTTACAGTTCACATTGCCAATCATATCTGGTCTCACAGTAGCTTGCACGCATAGTACCACTAATCCCCAAAAAAATGACAGGCAGAGGCAGGCCACCCCGCAGGGGCCGTCGTGGTCGTGGTGCTGTGATTCCCTTTTGCCCTAGAATAATGCCCAGTTTTCAGAAGCCACGTACCCTGAACTTGAAAAGTTCTGAGGACTTAGTTGACTGGCTAACACGGGACACCCAATCTTGTACAGCCTCCGCTCGGAACCTTGACGCACCATCCTCCTCCAGCTTAGCTTCAGGCACCTCTCAAGATAGCACTCACCCGCCTGCCGCCACCCCCAAAACTAGCACGACAGCCGCTTTACTTGGTATGTCAGAGGAGTTATTCACACACCCGTTTGAAGAAATGAGTGATGCGCAACCATTATTGCTAGAGGATGTAGATAACAGGGATATGTCTCAGGCAGGCAACATTAAACACATGGAGGTACGGTGTGATGATGATGATGTTGTACCCGCTGCTGTTTCCTTTTCTGAGTTGTCAGATACAAGCGAAGCGGTTGATGAAGACGATGCGTCCATGGATGTCACGTGGGTGCCCGCTCGGCAAGAAGAAGAACAGGGCAAAAGTTCAGATGGGGAGACAGAGAGGAGGAGGAGGAGACGAGTTGGAAGCAGGGGGGGGGTCGTCGCAAGGAGCTAGTGGCACAGTCAGACAGCATGCATCGGCACCCGGGGTCAGCCCGACAGCACGCCAATCAACGCATGCTGTGTCCACCACCAGAATGCCGTCATTGCAGAGCTCAGCAGTGTGGCATTTTTTTGTGTGTCTGCCTCGGACAACAGCGATGCCATTTGCAACCTGTGCCAAAGGAAACTGAGTCGTGGGAGGTCCAACACCCACCTAGGTACAACTGCTTTGCGTAGGCACATGATCTCACATCACAAACGCCTATGGGATCAACACATGAGTACAAGCAGCACGCCTACTCTAAGCCGCCATCCTCCTCCTGGTCCAGCATCTTCAGCCACGTCAACCACTGCTGTCCTTCTTGCCCCCTCTCAACCATCCGCCACTCCGTCTCCCGCCTTGAGCAGTTCCCGCTCATCTGCCCACAGTCATGTGTTTCTGTCAAGGACATGTTTGAGCGTAAGAAGCCAATGTCACCAAGTCACCCCCTTGCCCAGCGTCTGACAGCTGGCTTGTCCGAACTATTAGCCCACCAGCTTTTACCATACAATCTGGTTGAGTCTGAGGCGTTCAAAAAATTTGTAGCTATTGGGACACCGCAGTGGAAGGTACCCGGCCGGAATTTCTTTTCACAAAAGGCAATCCCCAACTTGTACTCGATTGTGCAAAAGGAAGTCATGGCATGTCTGGCACACAGTGTTGGGGCAAGGGTCCATCTGACCACTGTTACCTGGTCTGCAAAGCATGGTCAGGGCAGGTATATCACCTACACTGCGCATTGGGTAAACCTGCTGACGGCTGACAAGCAAGGAATGCGTGGCATTGCAGAGGAGTTGGTGACACCGCCACGAATTGCAGGCAGTCCTGCTGCCACCTCCTCTACTCCTCCTACTCCATCCTCTTCCATAACCTCCTCGGCTGAGTCCTCTTGTGCCGCTGCTTCTTGCTCCACATCAACGGCACCCCCCCAGCTCCCCAGGTACTATTCCACATCCCGGATACGGCAGTGTCACGCCGTCTTGGGTTTGACTTGCTTGAAAGCAGAGAGTCACACCGGTCAAGCACTCCTGTCCGCCCTGAACGCACAGGTGGAAAAGTGGCTGACTCCGCAGCAACTGGATATTGGCAAAGTGGTGTGTGACAACGGAAAAAATTTGATAGCGGCATTGAAGTTGGGCAAGTTGACACATGTGCCGTGCATGGCACATGTGTGTAATCTGATCGTACAACGCTTTGTGCATAAGTACACAGGCTTACAGGACGTCCTGAAGCAGGCCAGGAAGGTGTGTGGCCATTTCAGGCGTTCCTACACGGCCATGGCTCACTTTGCCGATATCCAGCGGCGAAACAACATGCCAGTGAGGCGCTTGATTTGCGACAGCCCTACACGTTGGAATTCAACACTCCTAATGTTCGACCGCCTGCTCCAACAAGAAAAAGCTGTTAATGAATATTTGTATGACCGGGGTGCTAGGACAGCCTCTGGGGAGCTGGGAATTTTTTTGCCACGTTACTGGACGCTCATGCGCAATGCCTGTAGGCTCATGCGTCCTTTTGAGGAGGTGACAAACCTAGTCAGTCGCAGTTGTGTGTGTGCGTGTGTATGGCTGTCTGCCTGTGTGTGTGTGTGTGTGTGACAGGGTGAAGATTTCTTGCACATGGGTGTGACAGGGTGAAGATTTCTTGCACAGGGCGCCCAAAGGCCTAAGGCTGGCCCTGCGCATGGGTCAGTGGCTCTGCACCAGACTTCCCTCCAATTGATCAAAGTTAAAGGATTTCAAGTGGACTGATTACAATTACAGGGCCTCTAAAGAGTCCTGTATTGTTATTTGTCGTCACTACCTTCCCGCGTCGGGAGTGGGTCATTTGCGCCCCTGCTGCCTTCCTTGCATGTGGTAGCTGTTTGTCAGGGATTTGTCAATCCATATCTGCCAAGTGACCCTATGTAGGGGTAACAGTCCCAGTCTGTGTCAGTGTGTATCATGGTCTCTGTGGACAGGGAACAGTCTCTATTCTGCTCTGTGTCAGTGTGTATCAGGGGTTTTGAGGACAGGTGTCAATCCATATCTGCCAAGTGACCCTATGTATATCTGCTGTCAGTACACAGGAAAAGTTTAAATATTTCTTGTTCTACGTTCTCTGCAACTCCACGCACCGACTCATCCAATACGTGAAGATCTGGGGTTTCTCTGACTCTCCTCAGTAGTGTATCAAACAGAGTCTGCACTGTGGTAACACGGACATCTTCAGGTCATAACTCAACTATTTGCAGATAGGCAGTCTGCAGCTTCTCTTTCACCTGTTCTCTTCTTTCTCTTATGCGTATTCTTGTCTATATGCAGGTGATCTCTTGCCTTTCTTTTAACCAATTCGTTCCTTCCATATGGTTTCAAAAGATCTCTGGCATCATTACTTTCAACGCAAATAACGTCATCATAGTTAGTCTCCTCATTATTCACCGGGAAGAGAGTGTTTGCACTGACTACCCACAGCATGCTCTTGCCATTGCCTACTCCACCTTCAACGACAGGGTGCAAGTCCCAAGGAGAAGGATCATTCACTTTATTATCTGTCTTTATTTCACAAGTAGTGCCTGGAACATCCTCATGGGTCACAAGATATAAATCTGGACTAATGTCAACCCCAGGGTCTGGAAAATCATCAATTTGAATTTTTTCGAATAATCCCAGTGGGCTGCCACATTCTTCCTCCTCTGATGGTATTAAAGTTTGCAGAGATTCACTATGGGGTGGTGTCAAGCATTTTGGAGAACAATTAAGCATCTCCATCCCAATACGTTTCAGATGTCCTATCAGCTCTTCCACCCTATGCGATACTATGGGCAGGCTACCCGTGACGTCATTACTCACGGCCCTATTTCACGCGGACACTCTGTGTCAGTGTGTATCATGGTGTCTGTGGACAGGGAACAGTCTCTATTCTGCTCTGTGTCAGTGTGTATCATGGTCTCTGTGGACGGTGAACAGTCTCTATTCTGCTCTGTGTCAGTGTGTATCATGGTCTCTGTGGACAGGGAACAGTCTCTATTCTGCTCTGTGTCAGTGTGTATCAGGGGTTTTGAGGACAGGTGTCAATCCATATCTGCCAAGTGACCCTATGTAGGGGTAACAGTCCCTATTCTGCTCTGTGTCAGTGTGTATCATGGTCTCTGTGGACGGTGAACAGTCTCTATTCTGCTCCTTGTCAGTGTGTATCATGGTCTCTGTGGACAGGGAACAGTCTCTATTCTGCTCTGTGTCAGTGTGTATCAGGGGTTTTGAGGACAGGTGTCAATCCATATCTGCCAAGTGACCCTATGTAGGGGGAACAGTACCTATTCTGCTCTGTGTCAGTGTGTATCAGGGGTTTTGAGGACAGGTGTCAATCCATATCTGCCAAGTGACCCTATGTAGGGGGAACAGTCCCTATTCTGTTCTGTGTCAGTGTGTATCAGGGGTTTTGAGGACAGGTGTCAATCCATATCTGCCAAGTGACCCTATGTAGGGGGAACAGTCTCTATTCTGATCTGTGTCAGTGTGTATCAGGGATCATTAGGATAGGTGTCAATCCATATCTGCCAAGTGACCCTATGTAGGGGGAACAGTCCCTATTCTGCTCTGTGTCAGTGTGTATCAGGGGTTTTGAGGACAGTTGTCAATCCATATCTGCCAAGTGACCCGATGTAGGGGGAACAGTCTCTATTCTGCTCTGTGTCAGTGTGTATCAGGGCTGGGCTTTGAGGACAGGTGTCAATGTTAGGTGATTTCTGCCCTTTATGGATTAAAAGCAGACTCTGCATCAACTGTGCAATTTTCCATGAGAGTTTTGCCATGGATCCCCCTCTGGCATGCCACAGTCCAGGTGTTAGTCCCCTTGAAACAACTTTTCCATCACTATTGTGGCCAGAAAGAGTCCCTGTTGTTTTTAAAATTTGCCTGCCCATTGAAGTCAATGGCGGTTCGCGCGGTTCGCGAACATTTGCGGAAGTTCGCGTTCGCCATTCGCGAACCGAAAATTTCGGGTTCGCGACAACACTACTGTAGAACTGTCTAGGAAATCTGCAAAATAAATGTATCAAGTGCTTCTATGGAATGTGGCATCCTCATTCTGTATGTGCATTCTCTCTTACATTGAGAGAGTGGAAGCGCTTGCAAGTCCTATGTAGCGCTTCCTAATTTTGGCTGCCTTGAGATCAGATTGGGCAGTCCTCCCCTTTTGTAGTCCCTCGTCACTGTAACCCAGCTGTCATGGTTGAGGGAAGGAAATGGACATCTGCAGGAAAATGAGGAAACATTGTGAAAAATGTGGAGTAAAACATTCAACTCAGAACACCATCCACCGTCTGGTAAGTACCAGATACAAGGAAATGTATGCAGCTTACATAAGCACAATCCCAAGTAATGCCCTATTCATTGGACAATGGCTCCGAATTTAGAATGCAATCTCAGGAAACTGGTTCAGCTTAAGCAACATCTCTCCAATATTTCCTTAACTCCAATACCCATAAACTCTCTGGTGTATGATGTTAGGGGCCTTGCTCCTTTCCTTAATGAAATGGCAATACTGAGTTACTTTTAAAGGGTATTGATGATCTCAACTGGTAACGTGTGTTTTTCAATTAGGCAAGTTTTTTTTATTTTTACTTTTATGTGTGTATGTATAGTGCTTGTATGGTTTAGTATTTTTAAAGGTTCGTAACAATATGATTCTCACAGTTGTATATGCATGGATATAGATGTTTTCATAGATGTTTTGTACTTGAGAAAGGTTCTGAGTTGGGACGAAATATATTGCCTCTGTTTCAATAAAAAAAAAATGTTGTTTTGCGCTTAATTGTTAATAATATATTAATTAGTGTTCTAGAATTGGCAATGATATAATATCATCATTAACATATGTTGCACCTGCCATTGTCAGCTTTTATTGATTTAGATTACTGAGCATGGTGGAGTATTTTAATATGAGTGCATTTTATTAATGACTGGGAAGCAACAGCAGCCCAGTTACTAGTTTTTAATTATAGTGAGCAACTAATTATTAATTATAGTGAGCAGCTGTTCACTGTAATTAATACTCACTGTTTAGTTGACATAACCACATTGTTTATTAAAGTTTTTTTTTCATGTTTTTATGCATGAAGTCTACATCAATTTACTATCAAATTCAATATGGTGGTTTAAAAAAATTTCAGGTGGTTTTACAAATCATGCATGAAAATAAGGAATGTTTCTATACCTTCTTATCTACAATGTCCACACTGGCTTTGCCTTTTCTAAACTGGATTGTGATGTAATTTGCAAATTTTTAAAAATTAAATTTAAAAGAAAACAAAGCATCACATAACAACAGATTAATACTAGTTATAGAGGATTTCTAATGTTTCATTCAATTGATCATTCACAATATCAAAACCACTGATAGGTTAAGTGAATAACATTATTTATATCATTACAATGGCACTTGTCAAGGGGTGGGATATACAGTATTAGGCAACAAGTAAACAGCCAGTTCTTAACCACTTAACGACGAGTGACGGACGAGGTCCGTCACTCAGGGGATTGCCTTAATGACGAGTGACGGACCTCGTCCGTCACCCGTTAAAATTACCCCAGATCGCCGCAATCGCTGCGATCACGGGGTTAATGGTGCTCCGGTCTGCCTCTGTATTAGAGGCAGACCGGGAGCACCAACTTGCGCTGTCCCAGCACATGTGCCCACTCTGACAGCATGTCAGAGCGAGCACATGTGCTGTGTATACTCACCTTCCGCCTCCCTGCACTTCCGGGTTCACTGTGAAGTGCAGGGAGACGGATCTTCACTGATCCTGCCCCCTGTAAAAAATAAATAAAGTTAAATTAAAATCCCACCCCCTTTACCCAGTTTAATAAAAAATTAACCCCTTCCCTGCCAATTGATCACTGACTACAGTGATCAATTGTCAGGGATTGTATTTTACTATGATCTGATTTTTTTTAACCCCTGAGGGTTAATTTTTTTTTTTTTATAACCATCAGAGGTTAAATTAATTTTATTAATTAATTTAAATATTTTAAAATGATAAATTTAGCTAGCTGGGGAGGGTGGAAGTTAGTGGGGAATTGCGGGATTTAGTGTTAGGCTAACTAGGGGTTAACGTTAATTTTTTTTTTTTTTAAATAAGCTTTAAAAAGTAAAAAAATTACGTTAAAAAAAAGCTTTATTATATATCTCATGTATGGTGTAACCTTTCCCTTCGTGTATTATTTCATGTGAAAACCTTCTTTTTAATGTAAAAGAGTAAGGAGAAAAAAAAAACTCTCAATAAAGAGTAAATATAAAAAAAAGAAAAAAAAGTTTTAATAACGTTTAAGTAAAAAAAAAAAAAAAACCTTTACCCAGTCCAAATAAAAATTAACCCCTTCCCTGCCAGTCGATCACTGCCTACAGTGATCAAAATACAGATCACAGTATTATACTGTGATCTAATTTTTTTTAACCCCTGACGATTAACTTTTATTTTTTAACCCTCAGGGGTTAAATTTATTTAATTAACTAATTTAAATATTGTATAATTAAATATTTTGCTAGCTGGGGTGGGTGGGAGTTATGGGAAAATTGGGAATTTACTGTTAGTGCTGCTTACTGCTAGTTAGGGGTTAACGGTAAAAAAAAAGCTTATACAAATTTTAAATTTGTAAAAAAAAAGTTTGTGGGGAAGTTTCAATAACTAACCATCTAAACTACTCCAAATTGGAACATGGACACAGCGTAAAACTTCAAAGTTAGAAAAAAACTGAATGACTGCGTCTCAAATGTGCACCGTCAACGTCCACATATACCTGGCAAAGGTACATACAGGGGTATTGCTGTACTCAGACCACATAGCTACACCTGGTACAAGCTAGCGGAAGAATGATCCCACGCTAAGGTTCAAAATATGCCTTTTGAAATACCCTGGGATTTCTTCTTTAAGAAATGGTATGGCTTAATGGAGTATTTGTATTATATAGCCTGGTAAAATACTCTAAAATGGGACATGGGCACAGCGTAAAAATTTAAAGTTTGAAAACAAATGGAATGGCTGTCCCAAATGTGCCCCTCCGATGTCCACATATACCTGGCAAAGGTACATACGGGGGTATTTTTGTACTCAGCAGATATAGCTGAGCAACATATGAAGTATTATACAGTGGTAGTACACATATGGTTTGCAAAATATACTGTGCAAACTCACTTTGTGTGTCAAAAAGGCAGAAAAAAACGCTTATTACCACTACACCTGGTACACGCTAGCGGAAAAATGATCCCACGCTAAGGTTCAAAATATGCCTTTTAAATACCCTGGGGTGTCTACTTTAAGAAAGGGTAGGCCTTTGTGGGGTAGTTTGAATTTAAAACCTGCGAAGATGCTTGGAAATTGCACATAGGCCCGGTGTCAAAATTCAAAGTTCGGTAAAAACTGATATGGCTTGGTCTCCTATATGGCACTGTAGCTTCACAAAATAGTGCCAAAGACATTCGTTGGGGATGTCTTTTTACTCAGAAGACTTAGCTGAGCATAATTTGGGGTTTTTGAACTTAGTTGCCCATATGAAATATACAAAATGCCCAGCAAAAATGCAATCCTTATGTAAAACAAATGCCAACATTTTTTTTTTACCACATACTTTGGCATATATTGGTGAAAAAATGGGGGCATGCTAAGGCACAATATGCACCTTATGAGATACCCTGGAGTGTCTACTTTTACAAATGGTAGGCCTTTGTGGGGGGTTTTTGAACAGTCAAACTGTTATAATACCCCAAATGGAAGCATAGGCTCATTAAATCCATCTCTCAAAATTCTTCTGTGAATACTGAAAAGGACAGGTCTCCTGTATGGCACTGTAGCTTCACGAAATAGTGCCAAAGACATACAATGGGGGTGTCCTTTTACTCAGAAGACTTAGCTGAGCATAATATGGGGGGTTTGAACTTAGTGGCACATATGAAATATACAAAATGCCCAGCAAAAATGCAATCCATATGTAAAAAATGCACAAAATATTTTTTTACCACATACTTTGGCAAAAATGGGGGCATGTTAAGGCACAATATGCACCTTATGAGATACCCTGGAGTGTCTACTTTTACAAATGGTAGGCCATTGTGTTTTTTTTTTTTTGAACAGTCAAACTACTATAATACCCCAAATGGAAGCAAAGGCTCATTAAATCCGTCTCTCAAAATTCGACTGTGAATACTGAAAAGGACAGGTCTCCTATATGGCACTGTAGCGTCACAAAATAGTACCAAAGACATACAATGGGGGTGTCTCATTTTACTCAACAGATGTAACTGAACACAAAATAAAACTTTGTACAGGAATAGCACACACCAACTTTACAAAATACACATCAGAAGTTCTTTGTTATAAGTTTGTGTGCCAAAAAACACAACCCCCAAAAAACACAATTTTACTCCAATATTTAGCAGAGGTTGGCAGTGAAATGGCTACGTAGAAAGTGTCAAAACAACCTTATGTGAATAGCCTGTGGTTTCTACTATATATAAATATATACTTTTGTGTGGCAATGTTGTTTTCTTTTATGGCTATTAAGCTTACAAGACAAACATACCAAATTCTAAAATCGCTCCACATTAAAAGTTTATTTTACTCCTTGTGCTTTGTGACCTGTAACTAACAAAAAAAACTTAAAATCCTAGACACATTATATATTCTGCAATTCAGAACAACTAAATGAATTTATTTTTAATTACTTTCCTTAACCTGCACTAATTGTGCACACATTATTATTGCAAAAACTGTAAAAAAAAACCTCAAAAGTTTTCATTTTTTTGCATTTTTTATAATAAATAAGCATTTATGTAGATATATGTTACATCAAATTAAAGCCCTTTCTGTCCTTTAAAAAACGGTATATAATATGCGTCGGTGCAATAAATTAGTAAAATGTAAATTGCAGTTGAACGCAAACAGCAAAAAATGCAAAAAATGCCGTTGTCATTAAGTGAAAGACAAGCTTCTGAAGCTCTGTCCTTAAGGGGTTAAATTTCATGTGTTGGAAGCAGAAAAAATAGGCAAGCAAAAATATCTGAGTGACATTAATAAGGGACAAATAGTGATGGCTAAACAACTGAGTCAGCTTGTTCAGAGCATCTCCAAAGCATCAAGTCTTGTGGGGTGTTTCTAGTATGCAGTGGTTAGTACCTACCAAAAGTCATTCAAGAAAGGACAACTGCTAAACCACCATCAGGGTTATAGGCACTTAAGGCTCATTGATGCATGTTGGGAGCGAAGGCTAGCCCATCGGATCACACAGAGGAGCTACTGTAGATTAAATTGCTGAAAAACTTAATGCTGGCCATGATAGAAAGTTGTCAGAAGAACTGCATTGTAGTTTGTTGCCCATGATGATCCCTGTTTGCTGCTTAAAGCACCTTTAATTGAGACTGGAGCATCAAAACTGGACTGTGGAGCAATGGAAGAAGGTCTGATGAATCACATTTTCTTCTAGATTCGGTGGATGTCTGTGTGCGTGTGTGTTGTTTACCGGAGGAAGAGATGGCAACATGATTCACTAAGGGAAGAAGGCAGGCTGGCGGAAATAGTGTTATGCTCTGGGCAATGTTCTGCTGGAAAATTGGGGGTCCTGGCATTCATGTGGATGTTACTTTGACATGTACACGTAGAGGTTGTTGCAGACCATGTACACCCCTTCATTGCAATGGTGTTTTCAAATGGAAGGGACCTCTTTCAGCAGTAGTATGCACCCTGCATCACTGCAATATTTGCTTAGAAATGGTTTGAGGGACATAAAAAGATTTCAAGTTGTGGCCTCCAAATTTCACAGATCTCAATCCAGTCGAACATCTGTGAGATGTGCTATAGAAAAAAAAAAAAAACTGATTCATGGAGACCCCATATCACAACTTGCAGTACTAAAAGGATCTGCTGCTATTGTCTCGGTGCCAGATACCACAGGACACATTTGGACGTATAATGGAGCCAATACCTAGACGGATAAGACTTTATTTTGGCACAACTACACAAAATTAGGCAGGTAGTTTTAATGTTGTGGTTGATTAGTGTAAATTCCAAAGTAAATTCCAGCGAAGTGATGGTTACCCATTATGTGTACTTTATCCACTTTACAGCTGCTCACATAAATACCACATTATTTTTCAACATGCTGAGAACAAACATAAAATGGAAGGAATATTTTGTTTTGATCTCTCACAGCCAGTATTTTCTTATGATTCTAGACTAAAATATTTTTTTAATATGATTATGTGCTCCACTGGAATGAGTCTTATTAGTGTTATAAAAAAGGCATTTTTTATGTTTTGAAAGGAAATCTTCTGTCAGATGTTACATGTTGTGTTACTTCAATCCTTTTATTAAAATAATAAAAAAAAAATAGAAATACAATAACTGCTAACAGAAAGCAGAACAGTTTATTTTTGACTAAACATGCCATTATATTTATGTATGTCTGCATCCATCTTAAGATATTTTCAGCTATTACTTATCCACAATAAGAGCTGTGTACTGTACGTTTACGTTGCAAGCTGTGATGTCAGTCTTTTAAAATATTTTTTATGTGTATGTTTTATGTGTATATGTTTCTGAGGTTCTGTGCCTTTGTGAATGGGGGGGCTTTGCAGCTATTGCTACGTTTTCATTCCATTGTAATACAGTGCTTTCCATTTGAGTGCACGAATATATTATTATTATTATTATTATTATTATTATCATTAGCATTTATGTATTCCACAGTGCATTGTTCCATGGTGCTCACATTTTTACAGGGCAAATAGGACTTTTCATACCTACATATATAACATAACACTAAGCATGTATAAAAAGGCTAAAAAAAAAAAACAGATTATCTTTTTTGTCCTGATAGTTAAATGCCTCATATTTATATTTCCTGTCATTTTTTAGTTGTTATAAGACAAACACAAATTTGAAACCTTTGCAGTTTTTTTTTTGGCCTGCAGATACTATAGCTTTTATAACAGTCACAGAATACACAAACCCGCTAAACAAAAGTATTTATTTGTATAATGAGTACCCTCAGGATATCTGACTAATAGCATTTTCACATTTTTCTTTTAAAGGGACACTATAGTCACCAAAACAACTTTAGCTTAATGAAACAGTTTTGGTGTGTAGATCATGCCCCTGCAGTCTTAGTGCTCAATTATCTGCCATTTAAGAGTTAAATCACTTTTTTATGAAACCTCCCTGCACGTTACTTGCACAGCCTTCCATAAACACTCCCTGTAAAGAGCCATCTAATGTTTATCCTTCCTTTATTGCAAGTTTTGTTTAATTTCGATTTTCTAATCCCCTGCTATGTTATGTGTTTAAAGTTCAATTTACAGAGTAAGAGATACAATTGTTTAAGGTAAATTACATCTGATTGAAAGTGAATTCAGAAAACTTCCTCATACTTACTGTAATTTTATTTTCCTGGAGACATCAATGGCAGCATCACAATAGGGTTAGCTCCTCCCCCTTGGCTGTTTAGGACAGGAAACACTTTACAAATAGGCCCTCCTTACTTGGTATCATCAGTAACACGCTCGAAGGATATAAAACTTTGGGAAGGGAAAATTATAAATGATGCCATGGATGTATCCATGAAAAAAAATTACGGTATGTATGAGGACATTTTCTGAATTCCTGGCTAATCCATGGCAGCATCACAATAGGGTAATACCCAAGCTAAATTCAGGGGAGGGAAATAAAAAACTAAGACAATGTAATAATGCATCAAAGGAATCCTTATTTATTCAGAATCAAGAGACTGAGGAAAGAATGTTCCTTCCAAATTCAGTGGCCATTCTGGACATAGGCGTAATGTCGAATAAAGGTATTGGCAGAAGCCCAGGTAGCCGCTCTGTAAATGCTTTCAATAGGAGTGTTAGTAGCAACTGCTCATGAAGTAGAGAGAGATCTTGTAAAATGAGCCTTTAATCCCGAAGGAACTTGAGTTTCTTGAGCTTGATATGCAGAAGAAATGGCAGTAACAATCCAGCGGCTTAAAGTAGATTTTGATGCAGCCAATCCTCTTCGAAATCCAGCAAAGTTCAGAAATAGACAAGAAGATTTCCTCCAACTTGTCGTCTTATCCAGATAAATAGAAAGGCACATGGAGACAACCAGAGTCTCTGGGGTTGAGGGAGACTGAAAAAATGAAGGAAGAATTATCTCCACTTTTAAATGAAATTCCGACATCACCTTAGGCCGGCAATCCGGTTTAGTTCGTAGTACCACTCGACCAGGATAGAACCTCATACAGGACTTTTCAGTAGATAAGACCTGAATTTCAGACACCCTCCTACCTGAGGTTATGGCCACAAGAAGGAGGACTTTAAAGGTAAGCAATTGGCCCGAGGTTTCCAAAAGAGGTTCAAATGGAGGAAGAGACAAAGCCTTTAGAATTAAAGGAAGGTCCCAGGGAGACAACAGGGATCTAACAGACGGGTTTGACTTCTTAACTACAGTCAGAAAACGGACCACCAGAGCCCACCTGCAACCTGTAAGGGCAGACAAAGCTGAAATCTGTACACGAAGGGAACTAAGGCTTAGTCAACTATTGTCAGGATCGGGACAGGGATCCAACACGCAGAGTACAAACAGGTAATAGGTACGTATACCGGACCTTAGAATGGCCGGACTAACGTAGGTGAAAGTAAAGAATGGTCTAGAGACAAGCCGAGGTCGAAGGAACGAGAGAGCAGGTAAGCGAGAGACAAGCCGAGTCAAGGGTAATAGAGGTAAGCGAGGTATAACAAACAAGCCGGGTCAAAACCAAAGAGACAGAATATAACAAGAGCACTGAGTAGACAAGCTAGAACCACGACAGGGCAATGAACAAATGTAGAAAGCCCTACTTATACCCTGGTTCCAGATAGGTAATCACGCCCCCGACGAGTCCTCATTCGTGCTCAGGACTTGATTGACAGGTCGGGACGGGTTGTCGTCATGACGTCGGCTACTGAGCGCCGCGTCATAAAAGGAAGTGGATACCTCGCGGCCGGCGTGTAAACGACTGGGAGAACCGCGAGGAATGAGTGATTCAACCCTTTTGGGAGGAAGAACGTCCAAGTGTCTCACCTCCTCAGAGGTAGAGACGACAGGTACCCTGACAACTATTCAGACCCGTCTGCAGAAATTCCAAAATATTGGAGACTGTGGGAGACGAACATGAAACATTTTTAACTTTGGCCCAATCCGCAAATACTGTCCAAATGCGGTAATACGTAGAAGACGTAGATCTTCTTCTAGACTGTAAAAGAGTGCTGATAACTGCTCCTAGCTAAACACCTCCTCTCAGTTTCCATGCCATCAAATGGAGTGTCTTTGGGGATGGGTGTACCGCTGGTCCCTGAATCCGGAGATCTGAAATGTCAGACAATTTCCAGGGCTTGGAAATCATTAGAGACCCGAGGAGAGGGAACCATGGCCTGCAAGGCCAAAATGGAATGATCACTAACACCAGGAGTCGTTCCCTCTTGATCCTTTTCAATGTTTTCCATATGAGAGTGAACGGGGGAAATACATATGCCAGTTTGAGAGACCAAGTGCTGGACATGGCGTCCCTGTTCAGAGCCCTGGGATGAAATGTCCTTGAGAAAAATGTCGGTAGTTGAGTGTTTTTGGCTGAAGCCATTAGGTACATTCTGGCAGTCCCCACTTCAAAACTAGTTGACAAAATATTTTGGGGTTCAACTGCCATTCCTTGGGATCCAGATAGTTCCTGCTGAGGAAGTTTGCTCTTGAGTTTTCTGGTCCTGGAATATAAATTGTCGATACATTTTTCTGAGCCCACAACATAATGAGTTCCAGTTCCTGAACAAGTTCCCGGCTTCTGGTACCGCCTTGCCGGTTTAAATAGGAAACCGCTGTTCGATTGTCCATGCGAATCTTCACCCATTTTCCCAGTAAGACATCTTTAAAGGGAGTCATGCCTTAGAAAACCGCACACAGTTCTAGAAGGTTGGCTGGAACGTGAGAGGCTCTTTCACCCATTCGCCCTGGGCATTCCACTGAAGAAGATGAGCACCCCAACCTAGACTGCTGGCATCTAAGGTTAGGGTTATCCAATCTATCTCCCCCAGAGAAAAACCTCTGCGGAGTTGTAAAGGTTCTCTCCACCAGTCCAAAGTTTTCTGAAGGAATTCTGTAATGAATATCTTTTTGGACCACTTGTCCTTGTCTTGGTTGAACCTTCTTAAAATATACATTTGGGGGTAGCACAGGTGCCACTGAGCCCATTTTACCAGGCCAACGGTTGATGAAAAATTTCCCAACATGCTCATGTACTCTTCGGCAGTGACCCATTCTGAGTCTATCACCTTATGTGCCTTTGCCATAACATGAACTCTTCTTTATTTTGACAGGAATACCATACCTAGTTTTGTGTCGAACCATGCTCCTAGAAAGCATATACTCTGGGAGGGGTTCATCTGGTAGTTGACAATCCATCCAAACTGTTCCAAAATCCTTATTGCCAGGTCCCTTTGAACTAAATGTTTTGTTCTTGTTTTTTCTACTAGCAGAATGTCATCCAGGTAATGATAAATATTGAGGCCCTGTAGTCTCAGCATTGCTATCAGAGCCAGAAGGACCTTTGAAAAGGTCCATGGTGCTGTACTTAGGCCGAAGGGAAACGCCCTGAACTGGAAATGTGTCACGTTCCGTTCCTGGCTGCGGATCATTCTGGTAATGGCTTCTGGTATCCAGTACTCCTTTTGCTATTCTTGTTTAATGTTTTTGGTTTTCTATTCTGTGTCTGGTTTTCTTTATGCTGGGATTTCTGGGTTCATTCCTATAGTTCGTCCCTGGATTTCCCAGTCTCCAGGTTTCCTTTAAATGTTTGTTTTATTTGCCACACCAGCTTTCATTATGTGTTAGAGTTCCTGCAGGCAGCGGCTCAAAGCTTCTGTCCTTTCTTGCAGGTAAGTGCTATATATGTGTTCTTAATCTGTGGTTGTTTTAGCATACTTTAGGCAGTGTAGGACCTGCCAGATATGGGGTACATTGGCGTTGTTGGCAGGCTTATGCAATGTATGATCATATAGTGTGACTAAACCCCCATGATTTCCATATGTAGTACTTAGTTATTTCTCCTCTTGTTTTGCCTATGTTATCTTGTCGTGTCTTAGTTTGTATATACCTGTCCATGTTCAGTCCTGTCCAGTCATGCCCATGTTTAGTTAATGTTCCCTTATGTATTGTGTCATGTTCTGGGTTTAGCTTCCTATCCTTCTCTGGTTCTGGGTTCTACTAGTTATGTCTTGTTTTCATGTTTGGTGCCTGTTCTAGCTTTGTCTTGTTTCTAGTACTGGATACACCCTTGCTGCAGAGCCTCCCTATTCAGCTCCTGGGAGGTCTGCTTATTTCCTAGCTCCTAGTTCCTTGGATCCGCAGAAGCTGAATCAGGGTTCTGGTTGTGGCTGCACAAACGCTGGTGCTCAACACCAGGGGGCGTGCGGTTACCCTGCACCAGACCCTGCTAATCCACCTCCACGCTGAAGACTCCCACTTAACATCAGGCATATTGGGTCCTGGTCCATGCGCCGCCACCTGGACACTGTGTCTGGGTTCCGGGCACTGGACCGCCACCCTGACAAAATGTTCTCCTAGAATTGCGAATCCCAGATACCTTTGATGGAGATCTGCTATTGGGATGTGAAAATAGACGTCTTTCAAATCTATCAAGATCATCCAGTCTCCTGGGTGAATTACCGAGATTATAGATGACAGACTCCATTCTGATCCTTTGGACATTGAGAGATAGCCTCTCGACACCCTTCTCGATATCTTCCTCCAAAAGACAGAGCCATTTCATAAGGGCTTTAGTCACCAAGGTCATAGCCACTGCAGGTCTACAGGCCACTCCAGCTAAAACATAATTCTTACATAGGCCAATATCAATTTTTCTATCCATGGCATCCTTAAAAGAGGCTAACTCATCCAGAGGCACAGCTGTGTTTCTCCCCAATCTAATAATGGACGCATCAACCTTGGGTGCATTATCCCACTTTGCAGAGTCTTCTTCAGAGAAGGGGCACATATTTGACATTTTACCTTGAACTGAAACCCTCTCCTAGGGTTTTTTCCATTCATTTAAAAATAATTCTTTAATGGCTTCATGGATCGGAAAGGAAAGCCTATTTTTTACCAGTTCTGGAAAAATACACGAAAATGATGGCTTAGAAGAAGTATCTGCTTCTTCAAGCTTCAGGCTATATCTAACCGCCTTGATCAGTTTCTCAATGGTCTTAACATCCATATGTTCCTCTACTGAATCTAAATCTTCTGAGGAATACATTCCTTCACCTTCTTCACACTGTGCTATCACAAATGAAGCTTCAAAATCTTCCCTATCTCTTTAAGAAGCGATTTTAGGGCATTTATGAGATCTATGCTGTTCCATAGATTTATGCACTGCCATCTGAATCCACTTCATAATCTCGGGAGATGGATCCTTAGGAGAACTAGCTGCTTCAGACAGGCAGGTACCACATAATATCTTTCCTTCCAAAGCCTTAGCATCACAGGTGATACATAGGGCAGACTTATGAGATTTATTTCCTCCACTTCATCTCTCAGATGTGTCAAGATCATGGACACTGAAAGAAGCGGAAAGAAGAGGACTTGAAGTAGCCAAATAAATGCACTCTTTTAATTTCCAACAAGATAAGATTCAAGCTTACCTTGAATGCCTGAATATCTAGACACCGACATAAGGGCAGCTAGGTTAAAAAGAAAAAGAAAATAAAATTGTAAATGAGAGAAATTTGTACAATAAAAGGCAGGGGAAAAAACAAAGGGGAAAACAAAAACTCCTTACCTGCTCTAACAGGAATAATTATCAGAGAAAGTATCCTTAATAATTCCAACATTTGGCATCCAAAGGAGAGGATAAAAACTGTCTCTTTAAATAGAGAAACATTATGAGACAGGACCACACACAAACATTCATTCAAATGCACATGCCCATTTAGCCGAAATTTGTGCCGAAAGTAATAGTGAACAAAACCTTCATTCATGCAAAGAAAACGAACGAACAGTTCGTATCACTAAAGGAAATAGAAATCTACTATCAAAGACATTTTAGACGAACGGAATTTCATACAAACGCATTTTTTCTAAACTAACGAACAGGACCAGAACACATAAAGGAGAACGTCGACCAAAATGGCGAATTGGCGTGAAACTACAGAACGCAGCCTCATGATAGAAGTGAGAGCAAGAAACCAGAGGCAATGCCTATAAGGAGGTCTCCAAAATAATAATCAATTTTACAGTAAATGTAATTTTCCAATGGATGCAGGTACAAATTTATACTTAAGGATTACTGTGGCTAATATCCAAAGATATACCCATGAATACTGCACAATATACCGCTACCCATAGGATCACTGCAGATTTTATTCATATGTAATATGTGTATACACCATGCAACACTACCAATGTGATCACTGAGGCCATAAGCTGTATAATAGAAAGCATGTGTCACACATAATAACAGCTACCAAGAGGATCACTGTGGTGTTATCATAGATACAAAGTGTATACCTCACACACCGCTACCAATAGGATCACTGCAGTAATGTTTCAACGCATGAGTCACACTTAAATTACCGCTATCCGTAGGATCAATGCGGATACATTCGCCATCACATTATACCCATTATATTACCGCTATTAGAAAAACACTGTGGAATTCTTCAAATAGTAAGGGTATATGGCATTATATATCTTCATGTTAAAAACTCTTGGATGTTTGAATTTTCCAGGAGAGAGAGGCTGAACTCTCCCTGGAAATAAGAGGTAAAGTAAAACAAAAACTATTAAAGGTAATGCAATTTACCTGAAACATGTCCACAGCCAAGAGGACAGGAAAAAAGACTGATGATACCAGGTAAGGAGGGCCTATTTGTAAAGTGTTTCCTGTCCTAAACATAGAAACATAGAATGTGACGGCCATTCGAGCCATCTAGTCTGCCCAATTTTCTAAATACTTTCATTAGTTCCAGGCCTTATCTTATAGTTAGGATAGCCTTATGCCTATCCCATGCATGCTTAAACTCCTTTTACTGTGTTAACCTCTACCACTTCAGCTGGAAGGCTATTCCATGCATCCACTACCCTCTCAGTAAAGTAATACTTCCTGATATTATTTTTAAACCTTTGTCCCTCTAATTTAAGACTATGTCCTCTTGTGGTAGTTTTTCTTCTTTTAAATATAGTCTCCTCCTTTACTGTGTTGATTCCCTTTATGTATTTAAAAGTTTCTATCATATCCCCCCTGTCTCGTCTTTCCTCCAAGCTATACATGTTAAGTAGAGATGTCCCGAATAGTTCCTGGCGAACATAGCTTGCTCGCGTTCGCCACAGCGGGCGAACATATGCGATGTTCGGTCTTCCCCCTATTCATCATCATTGAGTAAACTTTGACCCTGTACATCACAGTCAGCAGACACATTACAGCCAATCAGCAGCAGACCCTCCCTCCCAGACCTTCCCACCTCCTGGACAGCATCCATTTTAGATTCATTCGGAAGCTGCATTCTTAGTGAGAGGAGGGACAGTGTAGCTGCTGCCGATTTAATAGGGAAATTGATAGCTAGGCTAGTGTATTCAGTGTCCACTACAGTCCTGAAGGACTCATCTGATCTCTGCTGTAAGGACAGCACCCCAAAAAGCCCTTTTTAGGGCAAGAATATCAGTCTGCTTTTTTTTTTTTCCTGTGTAATCTAATTGCAGTTGCCTGCCTGCCAGTGTGTGTGTCAGGCTCACAGCGTATACTGTGCCCACTTGCCCAGTGCCACCACTCATATCTGGTGTCACAATAGCTTGCATTTAAAAAAAACAAAAAAACTTTTTTGACTGTAATATAATAGCAGTCAGTTTCCTTCACACGTGTGTGTTTCAGGGCCTGCCAGGGCACAGTGTCACACCAGTGCAACTCATATCTGGTGTAACAGTAGTGTACATTTAAAAAAAACCTAGAAATTAGAATGTGAAATAATAGCAGTCAGTTTCCTTCACACGTGTGCGTTTCAGGGCCTGCCAGGGCACAGTGTCACACCAGTGTCGGAAAGGATGCAGCAGTTCCAAAATAAATTAAAAAGTATGCTTTACACAGCGTATAAGGGTGATGTCACAGCACAATGGGAATCTAACAGGGGAAGAGGTGAAAGTAATCCTCCTCCTCCCACGACCACGCCGGCAAGGGCAGGACGCTTTACAGACATGTTGTTAATGGAGGACATGCAGAGCTTTTTAAGTCCTATGCATCGCCACAGCCCTTCAGGATCCACCCTCAGAGAACGACTCGACCGACAGGTAGCAGACTACCTCGCCTTAACTGCAGATATCGACACTTTGAGGAGCGATGAACCCCTTGACTACTGGGTGTGCAGGCTTGACCTGTGGCCTTAGCTATCCCAATTTGCGATAGAACTTCTGGCCTGCCCCGCTTCAAGTGTCCTGTCAGAAAGGACCTTCAGTGCAGCAGGAGTTATTGTAACTGAGAAGAGAAGTCGCCTAGGTCAAAAAAGTCTAGATTACCTCACCTTTATTAAGATGAATGAGGGATGGATCCCGAAGGGACTGACAGGGGGCGATACATTCGACTAAAAAAGGCCTGATGAGGGATTAAACTGATAAGAATAGTACTACTTAACACACCACTCCTATCTGGTGGCACATTAGATTGCACGCGCAGTGCCCCAAATTTGAAGTAGGAGGACCGACCAAGCATCTTTTTCCATCTCCCGGCTCCTAAAATCGATGCCATATACACATCCCCTGATAGGGGACGTAACAGGGATTAAACTGATAAGAATAGTACTACTTAACACACCTTATAATAACGCAGAGAGAGGCAACGCAGAGAGAGGAGTCTGAAGAAGAGGAGTCAGAGGAGGAAGGTGGCTTTGAGGAGGTGGAAGACCAAACACAGCAGGCGTCCCAGGGGGCTTGTTGTCACCTTTCGGGGACCCTTGGTGTTGTACGTGGCTGGGTGGAGGAAGAGACCTTCAATGACATCAGTGAGGACAAGGAACGGGATATGGCTAGCTTGGTATCCAACCTTGTGCAAATGGGGAGTTTGCGGTTGTGCAAATGGACTGTTTGCGGTTGTTTGCGGTGCGTTAAACGGGGAGTTTGGTCTGTCACTGTGAAGCGGGCATAACCCTTACACTACTTGATCGATACAACATCATACCTGATGTTTTAAAGCACGTTATTCCAAACAATTTAGGAATGTGATTTATGCCCTTTATGGATTAAAACCATCTCTATGTATCAACTATGTAATTTTCCATGGGAGTTTTGCCATGGATCCCCCTCCGGCATGCCACAGTCCAGGTGTTAGTCCCCTTGAAACATCTTTTCCATCCCTATTGTGGCCAGAAAGAGTCCCTGTGGGTTTTAAAATTCGCCTGCCTATTGAAGTCTATGGCGTTTCGCCCGGTTCGCCCGTTCGCGAAAATTTTATGTTCGCGACATCTCTAATGTTAAGTTCCTTTAACCTTTCCGGGTAAGTTTTATCCTTTAGTAGCCCTTCTCTGAACTCTCTCTAAGGTATCAATATCCTTCTGAAGATACTGTCTCCAGTACTGCGTACAATACTCCAAGTGAGGTCTCACCATTGTTCTGTACAATGGCATGAGCACTTCCCTCTTTCTACTGTTAATACCTCTCCCTATACAACCAAGCATTCTGCTAGTATTTCCTGCTGCTCTATTACATTGTCTGCCTACCTTTAAGTCATCAGAAATAATCACTCCTAAATCCCTTTCTTCAGATGTTGAGGTTAGGACTCTATCAAATATTCTGTACTCTGCCTTGGGTTTTTACGTCCAAGATGCATTATCTTGCACTTATCCCCATTAAATTTCAGTTGCCACAACTCCATTTTTCTAGTTTACCTAAATCATTAGCCATTTGGCTTATCCCTCCTGGAACATCAACCCTGTTACATATCTTAGTATCATCTGCAAAAAGACACACCTTACCATCAAGACCTTCTGCAATATCACTAATAAAATTTTTAAAGAGAATGGGTCCAAGTACAGATCCCTGAGGTACCCCACTGGTGACAAGCCCAAGCTTCGAATATACTCCATTGACTACAACCCTCTGTTGCCTGTCACTCAGCCACTGCCTTACCCATTCAACAATATTGGAATCCAAACAAGGGGGAGGAGCTAACCCTATCGTGATGCTGCCATGGATTAGCCAGGAAACCAGGTTTTTTTTCTTTCATGCAGGCTGTGTCAATCAGAGCCAGGGCAGGTGTGGCAAGTGCTTTATAAACAGAAACAGGGGGGCGGAGCTAACCGCGAGCGGGAATGGACGCTTGCTAGCACAGCTCCACGAGAGACACAGGGCAATCCGCATCCATCGGGCACCTACCGCATCATGGGACACCCCAAACACCTCTCCTCGGCCCCCAACACGGCAGGCAAACATTCCTCGGCCAAAACAAGCAGCCTAACTAAATTTTTCAAGGACCAAGGCGACCGGCGAAATGAGGCCGCGGGCTCCAATATGGCGCCGGACGACCCGGCGGAACACTCCTCGGCACCCTCCAGCCCGGCGGCATCTGACTGCATCTCCTTTGCATCTGAGGCTGACAAAGATAAGGATTTGAGAGAGATCCTCAGAAATCTCCCCTCCAAGCAAGACCTAGCTGCTATGCTGCAAAAACTGGAAGTGACCTTCCAAAAGAAAATGGATGACATCTCCACGGAAGTCAGACAGGTCAGTGAAAGGGTTAATTCCCTAGAAAACGATCATGACTGCACAAGCACCCAACTACAAGCCCTACAAAGCACTGTATTAGCTCAAAACACACAACTGGCAGCTATGTACAGGGCGCTTGATGACTTAGATAATAGGGGATGCCGGAATAATTTAAGGATTAAGGGCCTACCTGAAGCTGAGGGGGAAAACCTACACTCCATTTTACAGGAACTCTTTAATTTAATCCTTCAGCGAGACGTAACTATGCCCATCCTGCTTGATAGAGCGCCTAAGGCACTCAGACCTAGAAGCCCAAGAGGGGACACCCCCAGAGATATAATATAATATGCAGGCTGCATTACTACAGCATCAAGGAAGACATCCTTAGGAGTCTCCGCCAGACTTCCCAACCTCTCCTGTACCATGGCAACCCAGTGCAGATATACCCGGACTTGTCCTGGATGACCCTCCAGGCAAGGCGGGTGATGAAACCACTCACTGACCTCTTAAGATCCAGGAATATCCACTATAGGTGGGGATTCCCCCTTGCCATCACAGCGACCCACAACGGGGTCACTGCCACCCTCTCATCAGTGGAAGATGTACGGGCATTCACTTCAGCCCTTGACCTCCCAGAAGTCTGCATCCCAGACTGGTACGGCCCAATACACTCCCCTCCGCAACCCCACATTGCCCCTAAGCTGAGGGGTCAAACCCCGTCGAAGAGACGCTTCATTGACCACACCACATGCCAAGGGGGTCACAGACCATAGGCAGAAGTTTACCAACCTCCCTACCATCACCACCGGTCGCTACCCACCCCTGCCTCGGATCTATGCTCTACCCGTGTAAATGGTCAGCAGAACCTCCACCCTACGGTTTGACCTCTTGTTTGCGCCCACCTCGACAGAGACTGGATTACAAGCTAATGCAAGATTTATATATCCCCCCCTGGACCTCCACATGCAATGAATGCTCTAAGAACCCAACCAACTCTGGAAGACGACATCCACAGATACACCCTCCTTGACAAAGAACATTATATTCTCCCGCACGTTGATCCAGGCGAGCTATACCCCCCCCCCACCTTTACCGGACTCTGAGACATTGTCGAATCCCGCGCTGTTGGGACCCAAGGGGGTACGCAACGCTCAGTGACTACTTTTTACCTGGGACTAACCTCCTATCACTTTGGATCTATACAAACCCCCGACTTCGCCCCCACAAAAACTGGGCGCTCTGCCCACTGAACAGTTTGATACGCCTCTGGGAACGTCAACAGAGACCCCACTGACTGGTAACGTGCTTGCTCTCCAACAGGTCTACACTATATGAGAGCGTCTTACATTCCAAATGCCCCCTTCCCCTCCCCCTCTTCCCCCTATGCTGTTTACCCCCCCTTTTCTACTCTTCCCCACGCCCCTCCTGTGCTTTATCGTCCACAACTCCCACCTCCTCTACCCTTCTCTCTTCCTACGCACTCCCCAAGTTACCTATTGCTAACACCAGCTTGGTATGATCTGAGTATAAGCGAACCGAATTGTGTAACACTCAGGGGAGGTTTTTTCTACTGGTGATCAGATTTGTCCTTGATGCCTCCCATGCCAGTGCTATAGATACAACACTTTGCTAGTGGTATTGAGTCCTTGCAGAGCTGGAGGTTGAGGTTCACTCACTGAGCACGGACCTTATGCCAAACCGACACTTGCGAATCAATTTGACCCTGACCAATGACCCCACATGGTCCACCTCTCTCACCCACCATGACCGGTGACCACCAAATGGTCCCCTAAAATAATCACTCCCTCACGCCCGATTCGCCAATCCTAACCATAAAGTTCAACATGGATTGCCCGTCTCTCCCTATGGAAAGATGTCCCGTCACACCGCAAATTCCCCCCCATTCTGATCAATCTGATCGATCTGAAACTACTATACCACTCTAAAATCGAGTGAGGAGTCACCCAGCGCCTGAGTGGTGCCAACCTAACTTCCCCTGGCCACAAGTGCCACTAGGGGGAAAGCCACCGTCAATCAAGGCAGACTGACTCCACATTAACCCATACCTCAACTCCCAGCTCTACAAGAGTAAGAGTTGGACTGTATATAGTTTATTTGATTGTTTTATTGTTATTTCTGTTTGTATTTTGTTCTGTACGCTACACACCCACTCAAATCTACCACACCTTACTGCCCTCCTCAGTGATCAAAATGGCCGGTCTCACGGTTATCACCCTCAATGTCAGGGGCCTCAATTCCCCCATGAAGAGGGCATTGACCCTCCGAGAGCTACACAACTTGAAAGCTGATGTAGCTTTCCTCCAAGAAACCCACTTCAAAACTGGCTCTACCCTCACAATTCGCAATCGCCACTACCCCACAGGTTACTATGGGAACTACAAAGAAGCCAAAGCAAGAGGAGTGGCCATCCTCATAGGCACACATGTACCTTACACGCACATAAGTCATTATGCAGACGACAATGGCAGACTCCTCATAGTGAAGGGGAAGATAGGCAACACAGTGGTGACGTTTGCTAACTTGTATTTACCTAACTCCAAACAAAGCACACATCTAAAGAAATACATCACCAAAATAGAAAATTACATGGAAGGTATCCTCATAATGGGTGGGGATCTAAACATGTCCCTAGACTCCAGCACTACATCAGCATCCACATTATACAACGCTTCCACTAGACTCAAGATGACCCAATTACTAGATAATGCCCACCTGTTCGATAGCTGGAGGATCGCCCACCCACACACCAAAGATTACTCCTACTACTCCATGGTAAAGCATACCTATTCCAGACTAGATATGCTCTTCCTCCACCACAGACACCTACACCTGATCCAATCTTGTATGTACGGCCCAATCACTTGGTCGGACCATGCCCCGCTGTCACTTACTATCCAAATCCCCTCGCTGACCCCCAACCGAACCCAATGGAAACTAAATGACACCCTACTCAATGACCCAATCGTCACTAATACACTTACTGATACATTACGACACTACTTTGAAGAAAACAGCTCCACCGATTCCCCCCCACCAATCATTTGGGAAGCCCACAAGGCAGTCCTTAGAGGTCACATCATAGCACTAGCCTCTAAGTTCAAAAAACAAAGGGAAGCACAGACAGCTGACCTACTCGCAGATATTCGCCATCTAGAACAAACTCATAAACAAAATGTGTCCCTAGAACTCTACAAACAACTAGTGGTCAAGCGCACAACACTATAAACACTTCTCAACGCTAAAGTCAAACGACAGCTACTACGTACCAAACACACTTACTACACACAAGGAGGAAAATGTGGCAAGCTCTTGGCGAGAGCCCTCCAACACAGAAACCAAAGGACATACATCTCCACGATTAAACAGACAGACGGCACACGCACACACCTCCTACCGGATATTCTCAAGGAATTTCACACCTTCTACTCAAACCTTTACAACCTGAGACAAACCCCACCCTCCAATGCGGATTTGACCAATTTCCTCTCCACAAGGATCACCCAAACTATCCCCCCAAATATTAGACGATCTTTCGACAGCCCCATCACTCCGGAGGAATTCACCGCAGTCGTCAAAAAGCTCCCCTTGGGGAAAAGCCCTGGACCGGATGGCTTCACAGCCAAATATTACAAAATTTTCGCCCATATCCTCAAAACACCCTTCGTAGACACATTTAAAGCACTCACAACAGGGCACACCCTCCCGACTGAATCCCTAGAGGCCCACATAACCCTCATACACAAACCAGGGAAGGACCCCGAAGAGTGTGGGAGTTACCGTCCCATATCTTTGATCAACGGAGATCTCAAGATCTTCACAAAAATCCTGGCCGAACGACTCCAACCATTACTTAGAGGGCTGATCCACCCCGACCAATCCGGTTTCGTGCCGGGGCGTGAAGCAAAAAAACAATATGACTAAATTACTCAGCCTCATTCACGCCGCTAAGTCGGCACACTCCCAAAGCCTCATACTTACCATCGATGCTGAAAAGGTGTTTGATAGGTTGGACTGGTCCATGCTCAAACTGACAAGGCAAGCACTGGGCTTCGGCCCAAACTGGGGACAATGGCTCTCCGCCATCTACTCCAAACCCGGGGCACGTATACGGGTAAATGGCCACCTTTCGGACGTGTTCCAAATCACAAACGGTACTAGACAAGGGTGTCCCCTCTCCCCTCTGCTGTTCAAGCTCACGATGGAACCGTTCCTACAGGGAATAAGAGCCTGCCCGGATATATCGGGCCTCACAATAGCACGAACTGAATACAAGGTCACGGCGTTTGCGGACGACCTTCTGTTCACAATCTCGGACCCAGAGTCGTCACTGACCCATCTCATGCATGAAATTGATCTATACAACCGAGTCTCCAACTACAAAATCAACGTAAGCAAGAGCGAGATTCTCCCCCTATACCTATCCCACGACACCCGTTCCCGACTCCGCAACACCTACCCGTTCCTATGGCCCCCAGATTCGGTCAAATACTTGGGTATCCAGCTCACCACCTCCTTAGACCGTACGTACGACATCAACTTCCCTCCCCTCCTAGCTAAAATAATGGCGGACCTTAAAGCCTGGAACAAGCCACAATTTGGTTGGCTATGCAGAACCCACATCCTAAAAATGAACGTACTCCCCAAACTTCTTTACAGTATGCAAGCCCTCCCCGTCAAAATTCCTGTCTCCTCCTTCACACAAGCCAAACGGGCATTCACAGCATTCATATGGGCGGATAAGCCTCCTAGACTCCGATACGACTGCCTCACCAAAAGTAAACAGAGTGGAGGCCTAGGCCTCCCTGACATAGAGGCGTACTACAAAGCCATCACACTCGCAAGGATATATGAATGGGCTCATCCCCAAAATGACACGCAATGGGTGAGGATAGAGGCCAATTTCTTCACAACCCCGTTACACATTGTTCCCTGGTTGGGACAGAGGCCCAACATAACGACTTTCGACTCGGGGCTACACCCGACAATTCCCCATACCCTGAGGACCTGGCACAAAATCAGGAGCGACCAATACTTAGCTCCCCACCCCTCACCGCTCTACCCACTCACAGACAATCCAGCCTTCCCCCCGGGCACTAACCCAATCGCTCTCCAATACTTCCCCAAAAAATCCCACACTCTCACCCTAGGTGATGTCCGCAATGACAAAGGGATCATTCCATTAGCGGACCTCACCCCCAGCACCGGACCCTTGGACATGCTCAGGTTCAGACACACACAAATCAAACACTTCCTGCACACGAACCCAACACTCCTCCAAGGACATAGAAACCCCACGTTATTTGAGACACAATGCTCACAACACACCTTACGTAAGGGTTTAATATCCTCCTTCTACAAAACAATTCGCCGTAGTCAGGATGAGACCCTACCGAATTTCACCACACACTGGGACAAAGAATTGTCCACCCAAACACAGGCCAAAGACTGGCAAACAATTTTCCGAAACATATGCCATACATCCAGGAGCAATAGCACCCACGAAAGCAACTATAAAAGAGTTGCCAGATGGCACTACACGCCAACTCGCATCAGCAGATTCTTCCCCAACACATCCAAAACATGTTGGAGATGCAAACAAGCTGAGGGAACCACAGGTCATATCTGGTGGCTCTGCCCTATGATCCAAGACTATTGGAGAAAAATGACCACCCTCATTCACACCATCACTAACATCAACCTCCCCCAAACGCCTGAAATCTTGCTATTCCTCACGTACCCCCAACCGTTAAACAGATGCCAACGCATCCTGCTCAACCACCTCCTAACGGCAGCCAAAGCTCTCATCCCCATGTGGTGGAAACAAACCACAGCCCCGACCATTAGAGCCTGGATTACCAAAGTTGACTCTATTAGAACAATGGATGAACTGTCTTACTCCTTCACTCTCAAATATGACGAATACCATGCCACCTGGCTGCCATGGCTCAAATTCCTCCAAGGTAAACAATGTTAAGGGGAAGACCACCCCCCCCCCCCCTACCAGTCCTTATCCCACGCCCTCCCTTGAACACGGCCAACCTCAGGGGCTGATAAGCCGTATTAACCATTTAATCCGCTGTATAACCCACCCTGCAACCACCTGGCGTCTTCATCCACTTGCTATTGCCTTACCCCCCACAGTACGGTAACAGCGTGCACCACCTTAACATATCTGATGACCCGCTGTTATGCCATCCTATGCTCTCCGCTCCTCAACTTATATTACACTTTAGGTCTACACTCACAGGTCTCACACTGACCTCTCCCTATTACCAACATTGCAGTTACCACATCCTGCTAAGTTGTTGATCTCACTGTATTGTTATATTGTTTATGACCCATAGTCTGACTTTGTATGCCATGTATCCATGTCTATGTATATCTTGAAATGATACCATCCTATGTATATATGTGTCGATCCAAATCTATGCGCAGGAAAATTGAGTCAAGACCAAACGCACTTCCATCCCAGCGCTGAGAATGCATAGCTCACACTGTATTGCATCTTTTTGTAAATAAATTCCTATCATTGTTGCATTTCTATCACTGCAGTATTCATTTTGTGCCGAAATGTTATCTTATTTGGAAAAAATAAAAAAACTTAAAAAATAAATAAATAAACAGAAACAAAGTGATTTAACTCCTAAATGGTAGTGGATTGAGCAGTGAAACCTGAGAGGCACGATCTACACACCAAAACTGCTTCATTAAGCTAAAGTTGTTTAGGTGACTATAGTGTTCCTTTAACTATATCATAACCAATCAGTACCACATTTTCTGTTTATATTAAATTTTTGTGTTTTTCACATACTTTTCATTTTCAAGGGGAATTTCAGACCTTGTGTTCTCCACTAAAAAACCCCATACTTTGCCAGATCTTAGTGAAACTGTATGATCACATTGCATATATGCTAATTTCAGTTTTCAGTTTTAAATTTTCACCGATGGATTAGCTCGGTCTGTCATTATAAACCATTTGCAAAAAAAAGACAACTTGGGTTATTTAATAAGGGGTATTTAATTGGACTATTTGATAACCCCCTTCATCATCAAATTTTGAAAAACTCAATTGGTAAATTCATTTTTATATGTTCTTTTCAAAATCAAACTGAAGTTAAAGGTCACATGTTCATATGTGGTCTACTATGTCAAAGATCCCAGTTTTGCATTGTACTGGTTTTCAAGATTTTAGGGGAATTAACAATTCAAATAACAATCATACACTAGTTTTGACATGCCTATTTGATTACCTTAGCTAATATTTTAATACTATTTCTAACCTTATCTAATCTATAGTGTTAGGAATACGAAGGAGAATTTATAACACTGTACTGTCCCTCTGTCCCCCCCCAAATGCGCTGCAACGATGAAAGGGCTGAAAAAAACATGTTTTTTTTTTTTCACTTACATTATTCAAGTGCTGAGGTCCTATCTCCGCCTCCTCTAACTTTATCATGAAGGGAAATCTAATGTGCATGTGTGGCAAGCACCGCACATGCATTAGGCCTTGCCCATAGGAAAGCATTGACTCAATGCTTTCCTATGATTTCCTCAATGCTTTCCTATGAAGATTTTGAAGATGCTGGATGTTCAGTTTAGTTTCACAGAATTAAACTTAGCCAAACTACAGGAAGCGTCTTTAGTGGCTCTCTTAGTCATTAGAGGCAGTCTAAAAACTGCAATGTGAACATTGCAGTTTCTCTGAAATTGTAATGTTTTACACTGCAGGGTTAAGGGGACAGGGACACTGCACCCAGACCACTTCAAAGGGATTAAGTGTTTTGGGTGCCTATAGTGACCCTTTCATACACTCTATTGCTACACAGGGGGTTTCATGCAAGATAATGACATCAGCATTCAAACATCACAATTGCACACAAATGCACGCCTGCATTCAAAGGCCAACACTATATACAAACATTCACTTTGCTACTACTCCTCTACCTTCGTGAGACTTTACAAGATTTTCCAGTTCCTGAATTCCACTTGTTGTGGAGACATGCAGATCTTTTTTATGTGTTTGTAAGTGCATTCATTTATTAAATTACATTTGTATCAATTGTATTTCACTATTTAGTATCTTTTCTACATTATCAGAACTTTTACACTATAAGAATCAGACTTCAAAACTCGATGATACCCCTGAGGGGAGACATGCATACTATTTATTTACATCTTGTGAGTGCTCTACCTACCCTCATCTTGCGTAGATTTGTTACTGTGTTACACTCTTTTGCATTTTTATTTTTATTTAGATATTTTATTGCCTACCAGGTTGTATTTTATACAGTTTATATATTATATATATCATCCGGTTCACAGAACTTTCTTTTCTTGTATATGTTTTCACATAAATAATAATTTTTCATAATTTTTTTCATTTATATATACAAACATATACCGACATTTACTCACATATAGTACATTAAAAAAAACATGTTTACATTCAAACACACAAATGCTGCTCAGTGCTAAATACAACCCTGCAAGGATGGGCTAATTGTAGATACCGAACTATCAAAGCATTGTGGGAGATGTACAACAGATGGTTATCTAGCTTTTAGCAACCCTTGAGATTGGGACAAAATAATTCTTGCATCAGGGCCCTCTCTACATTAGTTCCAACACTGGTAGAGCTAGACTGTGAAATCACTTTAAAGAGAAAATGGCTGCTCAGGCAAGGACAGTCATTTAAAATTGTGCTGTTGTTGGTGGGTGTTTGTGTCATTTGCATTGTTATTTCACTTGCACTTTATTTGAATTGCACTTTAGACGTATATCTCTATTAGCACTTTATAGATTTCACATTATGTGGTACCATAGGAATTTACATTTGTACACTTGTGGTCTCTTCAGTTGTGTATATAGATTTCTCTTTTTTGTACATTATAAATTTACTTTAGATGTTTTTCCTGTTTTGTATCAGTATATCACTATATTTTACTATATTTATATGTGTAGATTGTTATATTTGACAATGTAAGTTTCTTATTTTTATAACATATAATATTTATGATGATTTATGTTGATATTGTCTCTCTGGCTGTCAGTGCATGGCATATAACTTTAAAAAAAAATAAAAAAAATCGTAACTCTTATTTCAGAATTTGTATTTCTTTACTTTTATTTGTACATATATATATATATAGATGTAGATAGATATAGATATATATACATAACAGGAAATCCTTGCACTCAGGCTATAATGTCCTATACTTGCCGGGTGCTCAGCCTGGGACTTTGGTTATCCAAACAACTAGAGGAATGGTGGCACTCACGGTCTTCAATAAAATAACTTCTTTATTGTAGCAAGATTAAAAAGGGGGACCAATGTTTCATTCCCTTTCCAGGACTTTCATCAGGATCAATAAATGTTATTTTATTAAAAAAAGTTATTTTATGGAAGACCGTGAGTGCCACCATTCCTCTCGTTGTTGTGGTCGGGGCAATATTGCCATAATGGTTTGTTAAAACATCATTAGTAATTATTTCATTATTAATAGTATTGCGATTTATATAGCACCAACAGATTCCGTAGCACTTTACAATATTATTAGAGGGGGGATTTGACTTTAAATAGGACAATTACAAGAAAACTTACAGAAACGAAGGGTTGACGAGGGCCCTGCTCAAACGAGCTTACAGTCTATAGGATAAACATCATAGTTAATAGCACCAGTCAGTTGTGGTGTGCCGGAACTGACAATGCAGTAGCAGTAGGCGTGTAATAAAGAAGGCCCACCTTAAAGAGTGATATGAAAAGAGGGAGTGGTAGGAGGGGCAACTCGCCAGACCAATAACATTATGTGAGAGAGGATTGGAAGCCCTTAAAAATGGACTCAAGCCCCTAACACAACTACAGGCTCAGCCTTACATTTGTGGCCGGGTCAATATTGCCATAATGGTTAGATAACACATAATTAGTAATAAACATCATAGTTAATAACACCAGTCGATAGTGGTGTGCCGGAACCGACAATGCAGTAGGCCTGTATAATGAGGGCAAAAAAAAGTGTACCATACACAATTTATTTGTTCTACAATACCTCAAAATTACTTGGATAGGTCACAAAATGCCTTTAGCCGGTTCTGGTATATATAATGTATAAGTGGAGGATTTCCAGCATCCCATTGCCTTGATGATATGTGCTGGAAAGTTATGGGAGGAAGCAGATGATTCCCCTATGTGGAAAGAGTGGCCTGAATAGTTAGTTGAATTAAGGCCAGGTCTTGTTAAAAGCATACGAACATAAAGCATAAATTTGGCAGTAGTGAGTGTGGAACCGTGCAATTCTAGTATTGGTTGGTATGGTTGTTTGTGAACGGTGCTGAAATACTTATCCAAAATCTTAACTGGGCATCATTTGTTATAGATAGGGTAGAAGGGTATGTTGACCGGGTGTCCCATCTGTCTGGTTTAGAGAGGAGAAATTAAAGGAAGTAGTGATCTATAGATTTGGATATTTAAAGTTAAAAGGTAATCTGTGGAAGTAAATTAAATAGAGGTGCACTCTCTTGGTCGTAAAATATTCGTAAAAAGCTAGGCATATGGCAGATTTAATTACCATATTGGTGACAGGTTTGAAAGGTGACATGACTAATAAATCAGATAGTGATTGGAAAAGTTTGCTATGGATAGCAATGGATAGTCTCTTAGAGGGTAATGTGTCAGATTTTTTATTCATTTTAGTAAGGTTTAATTTGGTGGGATGATAGGATTCCTGTTTTGTTAGGGTGTTGTATCAGCATGTGATGTTGAATGTTAGGTAGTGTTTGATAGTGTTAAATGCTAATTTTTAAATTAAGGTGGCAAAAGGAAGTAAACTCAAATAAATACTTTGTAGCAAACATGTCATGAATTTGAAAAATTAGCTATACATTTGATGAAAAGCCCAATCGTATGATTTCTAGCGTTAACTAGACATTAATATGTCTCGGAATGGAGGGGCAGGAGTAGCCAGATGGGAAGTGTAGCGGTACTTACCCTTTCCAGGGGCCGGCCGGGGTCCTCTGTTCGAACCGCGCACGGTCCTGCTGCTGCACGAGCCGCGTGCTGCTCATCCGACGGCTGGAACAGGAAGGCGGGCAGTGACCGCGAGAAGCAGTCACGTGTCCCGCCTGACTCTAAGAGTGCGCCACGGGTCTCGGGCGCACTCTTAAAGGGACAGTGGGAGCTTAAATTGGAAAAGGCCTCCCATTGGTCCCTGTCATGCCACACTCCCCATACACTTACCTTTTGGGGGCGTGGATATGTCAGGGGCCAATCAAAATAGGTGTTTAGTTATATATACTCACCTTTTTTCCTTAGTTCCTTGCCCTATCGTGGTTTCTGTTACAGTTCCCTTTAGCGCTTGTTGTATTCAGTTGTGTTCCTTCGTACTTGACCTTGGCTTTGTTTTCTGACTACGTTATCTCTTTATCCTTATCTGTTCTGTTTGCTGGCTTGCTGTTTACTGTGTACCAGACCACGGCTAGTCCTAGTTTACGCTGTCTCTTTGTGCCCTTGACCTCGGATCGTTCCTGACTCTGTACTTCTCCTATATACGTCGAGTCCGGCCACTCTAGGTCTGGTAGACGTATCTCCCCTCTGTGTTGTCTTCTGTTTAGCTGAATCCTGCATGTTGGGGTATATTTTCGTTACAGGAAGTGGTGGGCAGAGTATTGCGAAATGCCCATAAGTGGAGACGAGACAGGTGATCAGCCGAAACCTTAGTGACCCCCATGATGCTAATAGAAGTGAGGAAAACTGATAATTGGCCACCACCCAAGTGAGTCTCCTCAAAACTTCATAATGACCAAAATGATGCCGGTCTTTGTTTACCATGTAGCAGGCAGCTAGGTTGTCTGAGAAGCATCTGACTGAGTGACCTGCCTAGCCAGGACCCCAAGCAATTGCTGCCACCACTATTGGGTAAGGCTCAAATAAGGTTTTGGAAATCTTGTTAGGCATTAGTCCCAGGACCACAGAGCAATTGATTACCACAGATGGCTGCAAAACCAGAATTGGCTGCAGCATCTGTCCAGAGTGTCAGGAACTTGTCGGATATTGGGGGGGAAATATTACTTTCCCCTACCATGTCGTGAGAAAAGTACGCCATATCAGTAAGTCAGCCGTCGCTTGTGGGTCTAATGTGATGCGGGTATTGTCTGAGGGTAGGTCAGGGACAAACAGAGTAGTTGAAAAGTAAAGGATTGTCAGGGTACCTGAAGTCTCTACCTCGGAGGAGGTTAGACTTTCTAACGGCCGTCCTCTCAGGGGGACTGATTCACCCAATCCTCACAGCTCTCATAACCGTTTACACGCCGGCCGCGATAGCCCCGCTTCCTTTTATGACGTGGCGCTCAGGAGCCGACGTCATGACGGCAATCACGTCCCGACCTGTCAATCTAGTTCCGAACAACGAATCAGGGCTCGGCAGGGGCAGAGTCATCAATCAAAGAACTAGGTATAAAATAGGGATGTGTGTAATGGTTCATTGCCCTGTCGTGGTTCTAGCTTGTCTGGTCACTCAGTGCTCTTATTACTATTGTCTCTTTGGTTCTGACTCGGCTTGTACTTTCGTTCCTGCTTATCTCTCGTGTCCTTTGACCTCGGCTCGTCTCTTGCTTACCTGTTCTCTTGTTCCCTCGACCTCGGCTTGTCTCTGACCATTCTTTGCTTTCTCCTTACGTTAGTCCGGCCATTCTAAGGTCCGGTATACGTACCTAGCTCCTGTTTGTATTCTGCGTGTTGGATCCCTGTCCCGATCCTGACAAGGATCTATCTTGTGGGATGATCCTCATGGCAAAATTGAGTGAACCAAGAAAGACTGTAGTTCTTTACGGGTGTAAGAACCTAATTGCAATGCTTGAGAGGTTGTGCTCAATCTTACCATGAAGAAGACAGGACTGCATGTTGACCGAGTCTAGTTGAATACCCAGAAAATGTATAAACATGTAAGGACCTTCTGCTTTTTAGTGGAGACCGGTATATCCAGGGATTAAAAAAGAACGATTGCTACTGTGAGACTGCAAAGTGGTTGGAAGTTGTCTTCAATTGTATGGAAATCATCTAAATAGTGTATAACAGTTAGGCATCTGCACACATCCAGTAGCAACCAGCACAAGGTTTCCACAAAATATTGAATTTCTTGGGGCTACCTTGGAACTGAACGTAGAAAATAATATAAACCCTGCCACTTAATGCCGTGCAGATGCCAAAGTGAGGATGAATAGGAAATAGTTTGAAAGGCATATGACAATATCAGATTTATTGAGCCATGCACCCGCCTCAGTTTCAAGAATGGCGCAGATGGCATTGTCCATGGTGGAACATTGCAAGGAGAAACCTTCAGAGGGTATGAGAGTGTTAAGACTTGGAACCGTGGAAGAATGTGGTGCTGATAAGTCAACGATCAATCTGTGTTTATGTGAAGATTTACCAGTGACTGTACCAATAGAATTTGTCCCCCAAGAAGTAAAAGGAGGGGACCTAAAAGGCCCGAAAACAATGCCCTGTTACAACTTAGTCTTTATGAATTATCCACTGATTCTGGATCTGCTAGCGCTGCCTGCAAATTATTGCTTTCCAGCATATCAGATGGCAAGTGTATGATACCATCGTGAAACCCCCACAATAACCAATCAAAGAGAAAGTTAACCAATTGTTGTGAGGGTTGGTACCATAAATAGGTAAACAAAACACATAACATTAATACCTGTAAGGTAGGTTTTAGGGAACATTGTATTTGGGCACCTAGTCTTGGCATACGTCTGGAAGCAGTAGGAACAAATAAACATTGTCCCTTCCCAGCTTATCCATAACTACCTTACCAGGTATTGCAGGTGTGTAAGAAACCGTGTGGCCCAGAGAAACTTCTGCTGTGTTAGGGTGCAAATTCGTAGAGTGTGACATGGATGTGCAAACTGCACAAGCCGGAGTCCTGAGGCCTGCAAAGCGTCTGCAGAATAACTCAGTATCTAGTCTACTCCAATCCATACTGAAGTTAAAACGGGTCAGAGCTGCAGCCACTTTTGCTGAAAATAAACGGTGATAATCATAGAAGGCCGTACCACCTTACTTGTGGCCCAGATCCCCAGCAGAGCAATATCCCTATATTTGGAAACCTGAGGCATACTGAAATATAAACTTACCATTAGTGTAAAACCAAACCAGTACTGGCAGACTAGCTATTGCCAATCGGTGAAAAATTCCACTAAGAGGGTGACAGGAGAGACCCTGCAAGTTGCCAAGTGGCTTGAGAGGCGTTAACTATGCGTTGGCCCAAGGGTATTTTGAGGCCACTGAACGTTGTGGCGGGGTGTTGGTCTCTCAGTGACAATAAAAGAAGAAGATGGTATGGAAGTGACAGGTGAGGCCCTCTCTATGCAACCATGCGAGGCAGATAGCTATGCATTGGACCAATGGGTGTACACCTCCGAGTATGAGAATGTGTGTTGGCCTTCCGGGACCACTATCTTATGACATAGAGGCCTGAAAACAAACTACTTGGACACCTAGATCCCTGAAAGCCAGTACTCTCTGCTAATAAGGACTAGGAACTTAGTAATTGTAAATGTCCTAGCTGATGATTCTCTATATAGATTAACGTACGGCAATCTAAAGATGAAACCGTAAAATAGTATCTGAGGATGTGGTACAACATGTGGGCCAGATCGTGGACCAAAATAATATAGAGTAACCTACTCAGATTGCTAGACATAAACTACAATTTGGCAAATGCTGCCACGAATTGATGAACGCCTCGTGATTTAAAACAGGCTGGCCAGATATTGTCACCTAAAAATTACAATCTTAAACTGTTTGCCAAACAGGAACGATTCCCGTGAATAACAGTTCTGAAACAAACCTGCGGGTAGAACATTAACAAGACATCTAGATGTTAACCATATAGCAAATGTTTTCGTATAATTTTAAAATGAACTTCTCCTCTTATCCACAATTACAATATGCAAACTTTAAATTTAAACTGTAATATTGCCCAGTATAGGGCGCCTTAACCTAAAATCAGTCAAATATACATTCAATTCATATCTATTCATGTATTTGCTGGAATTAGATATAACAGACAATTGAGAGGAATCGTGCGGACATCCAAAGCTTTAAACAGGTGTCTGTGCATTTCCAGAACATATCAAATAGTCAGTTCGTATGAATTTCATACGAACGCTTAACACAAGTATGCATCAGCTAGCGTATGCGAAAAGAGCTGAACGAGGGTCCCTGTTCGTGCAGTTGAAAGAACCGAAAGCCCCTAACAGACAGGAACTGAGTAATGCGTACGTGTTTCTATGCAAAAACTGCTGAACATGTGCAAAACCATGTGAACTGGTAAATATTGTTATAGATCCAAACCATGATGACGCCAAACGAATGCGACCGAGGCGCAACGGTTTGGGCCTAACTTACGGTTCAAACTAACACTTTTGGGTAAGTCTCTAGAGGAGGAAGCGGGCTAGAAGCCAGGACCACAAGGACACAGGTAAGAAACAGCAAAATGGCGACTTGTGAGTGACCGCAAGTAGTCACACTCAACTCACCAGACCAATAATGTTATGTGAGAGATGATATATATTTATTTAAGGATATATATATATATATATATATATATATATATATATATTGTGTTAGGTGCTTATGATAGTACAGAGTGAAATACCATAATTAAATGTAGGATAGTAAAAATGGCAAGTTGGTTGTGGTGTGCCGGAACTGACGATGAGGTAGGCCTGAGAAAGAAGAGGGCCTACCCAGGAAGAAGAAATAGAAAGGAAATAAATGTTAAAATGTGGTGTGGTGGGAGGGTCATTCAACGCTGACCTCGAACGGTAAGGAGCAAGGTAAGGGGTGTGCCTTAAGTAGGCTAGGAGTGGATACCAGCACCTCCCAAAAATGCAGGTCAAATTGCCTTAATACTTGTGTTAGATGCTTATGATAGTACAGAGTGAAATACCATAATTAAATGTAGGATAGTAAAAAGGGCAAGTCGGTTGTGGTGTGCCGGAACCGACGATGAGGTAGGCCTGAGAAAGAAGTGGGCAAAAATTAAGTAATCAAATTTATTACAGACAACCAATACAGATACATATATCAACCAGACATGTTTTTGAAAGCATCCCTTAATTCTTGTACTGGGTTCGGTATGTATCGTGAGTAAGCGGATGACTTCCAGCGCCCCAGTGTTTTTATAACATGAATTGGAATGTTGACACTGGAGGCTGTGGATGCTGCTCCTATGCGGAAGGAGTGCCCTGAGTAGTTAGCTACTCAGGTCTACATAGGTCATGAAGGTTGTAGTGGTGAGTACCGAACCTTGTAATAGTAATAATGGTTGTGATGGTAGTAAAATATGATGCTGTATGTATGCATCAAGAACCCTGACGGGGCACCACCTGTTGTGCGTGGGATAGTATGGAATGTTTACTGGTATGTGCTGACTGGTTTTGGAGTGAGGTAGAGTCAGGATGTAATGATCCCTGTGTTTTGTTAAGTGGGAATAGAGGAGAATAGGAGTAGATTGTGTTGTGTTGGTTGTAGTGAAATCTCTAGATCTTTGGAATCCATAGAAAGCTATGTATATTGCTGCTTTGATGACAGAATTTGTAGCGGTATCAAAAGGTTTTAAATCAAGCATGTTAGACAATGCTTTGAAGATATGGTTATCTATGGGTAGCCTCTGTGATGTACGTGTGGGTTCAGATTTCGGAATGCCTCTGAGTATGGTATTAATCTGGTGAGAGGCCATGAAACTAGTGTTGTTTGGTTGTAAGATTAGCATATGGTGTTGAATGCCTGTGAGATAAAGTTTGATGGTGTTATATGACATTTTAAGTTTAAGGTGGCAAAAAGAAGCAAAACCCCAAAAAGATGTCATAACAAATGGTTGCATGATGTTATGTTCCAAAAGGAATCTTTTGAAAAGGGTAAAAGCCCTGTCGTATGTTTTGTGTGTATTTATTGATAGTGCCAATTGGGACAGTGTCCTGCTATGATGCATGATGGTGTCTAGTCCAGTATTAGTTGTTGAAATGTTGGAGTGGTGGTGGCTGTGGGCGCAGCTGACGGGAGTGCTTGATGAAATGCCTGAAATTTAAAACGAGACAAACTGTCAGCAGCTGTGTTAAATATACCTGGAACATGGAAACAATATAGAAAGAAATTATGACAAGCTGCCAACCAAGTGAGTTTCCTCAGAAATCTCATGATCGTAAGGGATTTGGAATGACCTTTGTTGATGATGTGACAGGTTGCCTGGTTGTCTGAGTAACAACAAACTGGCATATTTGCCCATAAATGACCCCATGCTACGGCAGTCGCCATGATGGGATAGATCTCAAAGAGAGCTGAGGTAGTGGAAAAACTTTCCAAATCCTGAACTGCTGTAGGCCAGCTGCCCCAAAGTCATTCGTTCCCAAAAATTGCTGCAAAACCTGTGGTAGATGCCCCATCTGACTAAATGATAGGAGATGAGTCAGTCAATTGAGGGAGGAACATACTTTTACCATTCCAAGTGGTTAAAAATCTCTTCCACATGTTTAGGTCTGCCGTAGCTTGGGTATCTAAGGACAACCTGTGTGTGTCGTATAGGAAGTGTGGAAAAAGATACAAGCAAAATTTAGTGATCCCAGCAGGGACTGTAGCTCTTTGCGGTTGCAAGTACCCAGCTGAAGGTAGTGGTTGATGTAGGTAAGAATGTTCTCTATCTTGTCGTGTGGTAGGCTTGCTTGCATTGTGGCTGAGTCTAATTGAATACCCAGGAAAGTGATAATCGTGTCTGGCCCATCCGTTTTCTTAGAGGAGATTGGTACACCTAGCTGCTCAAATAGCTTGGTGGTAGCTTTGAGGCTACTAGGAGGGGAAGTATTTTCCTCGACCAGTAAGAAATCGTCCAGGTAATGTTATACCATAGGGCATCTGGCTATGTTCAATAGTAACCAGCACAATGCTTCGGCAAATGTGTTGAAAATAGCTGGGCTACTTTTGGACCCAAAAATTAACGGGAGAAAAAATAGTAGTTCCCGGCCCACTTGATGCCATGCAGGTGCCACAGAGTGGGGTGGATTGGCAGCAATTTAGCCCCTTAAGGACCAAACTTTTGGAATAAAAGGGAATCATGACATGTCACACATGCCATGTGTCCTTAAGGGGTTAAAGGCATTAGTAAATTGGTCTTACTAAGCCAGGCTCCGACCCCTGCTTGTATGATAGCTATAATGGCATGATCTATGGTGGTGTATTGCAGGGAGAATTCCTCGGAGGGTATTTAGGAGTTAAGACTGGGGTTGGCCGATGAGTGTGGTGCCGACAAGTCAATGATGAGTCTCTGTTTAAGGGAAGATTTCCCTGTGACAATACCAATGGGTTTAGTGCGCCATTCTATGAATGGAGGAGTTTTGAAAGGCCCCAATACGAAACCCTCAGCCACTTCTTGGGCTATGAGAGTGTCAACCGCTGTGGGGTTGTGTTGTGCGGATTGTAGATTAGGGCATTCCAGAGTCCCGGATGGTATGTGTAGAATACCTGTGTGGATGCCTTATGTTAAACCAGAGATAAGAAAGTGTACCAAGTGTCTAGACGGGTGATGTGACATAAATGCAGTAAATACTGGCATATTAATGGATGTTAGATAAGGCTTGGAGTACATTTTATTTGGACACATGGTTTTTGCATGTGCCCTAAAACATTTTAAACAGATATGCAATAATCTGCAACCGCTATAATTATAAGACCCAACATTGAAATTATTACATATCTGGGACTTGCCCAGAAACTTGATTGGGCGTCCCAGTTTGTCTCTTGACAATTTCTCTGGAACACCAGAGGAACTAGCTCCTTGCATGGAAGCATGTTCGTCCACCGTGTTGGGACAGAAATTTGCCTTATGGGCTGTAGAGGAGCAGTATGCACAAGCCGGTGTTCTTATACCTGCAAAGTGTCTGCAAAATATGACGGTATCAATCCTTCCCCAGTTGGATCTTGTTCCATACTGGGCGAAGGCTCCAGCCACTTTTGCAGAAAAAAGACCTATGGTAATCATAAAAGGCTGAACCACCATATTTGTTGCCCAGGTCTACCAGCTTGTACATATAAAGATCAAACTCCTCTCTTCTATTGGGATAGACCGCACAGATGACATCCCGGTACAAAGGCCAGTACAAACTCAGGGATAATCAGTTTTCTGTTTAGGCAGGCGTCCCTAGATCTGACAACAACAGACACATCATCATTAGCGTAAGTCTTATTTTCCACAATATCCTGGGAGGCAATCAGCAGGGAAGCCAGGTTGACGTCTTTACCTTCCAGGATTTCTCTTTTAATGTGCTCAGGGATCATATCAGCAGGGCTAACTTCCTGGTCATCCAGGGTGATGGTTGGAGTAACTAATAGCAAGTCGGCTGGTGCTTGTGAAGCAGCAGCGGGTGGCCCTGCTAGAGTAAGGGCCGTGGTGACCGACTCAAGTTTCTCCAGCCTGGAGTTGACCTTGCTCATAGATGCCATGAGTGAAGACAACATGAAATGTATGTCTCCTGGGTTGGACTGGCTAGGTCCTTCCCTGGCATCCATGTATTTTGTTGAAGTGCGTAGCAGTTTGAAAAGTTCTGATTTCCTTGCTGAAGCGGGGTAGGGGATTTGCCGTCTCCTCAATTCCGTAGTTATACGAGGGATCGTCCAGGATCTGATCGATGCTGGACTAGTTACCTCTCCTCCTTGTGTACGAGTTATAGCTCTAGCCGGAGTGCTAGGCAGGGAGAAATCCTCTACCCCTTCCTGAGACATACTACAAACAAAACAATTAATTAGTGTATGAAAACCACCAAATCGTTCTAGCAGGCTAGCTAAGCCAGATGGCGAAACATTACACTTGTTTGGTGACGGGTGAGGCCCTACTACTTGCCAAGTGGCTTGAAAAACTCTATCTATGCGTTGGCGCGAGGGGATTTGAGGCCACCCGTCATAGTGGCAGGAATTGTAGGCCTCTCTGTGACTGTAACACAGAAAAACAGGGGAAGGGAGTGACAGGTGAGGCCCTCTCTATTCAACATGCGAGGCGGCTAGCTACCGTGTGGCCCGATGGGTGTTTGCCTCTGAAACGTTGAGGCTGGGTGTTGGCCTCGCGGGACCACTAACTGATGTCAATTGCCAAGAAGGGGTAAATACCTATTCGGAAGCCTATGACCCTATTGCCAGTACTCTAACCTAGGGGGGAGAAATTAAATGTATGGCAGAATACCATATGAGCAGGTGTACGTACCTGGTAGTATGAAAATCTCACAGGAAAACCGTTTGGTGAAAATATATTTAAACCTGGACAGACTGAAACTGATAAAAGAGAGTAGTATAATGAGTGTGGATTGTGTGGGAAAGAAGTAGACTGTGTAGCCTGTACCAGCGATGTTTTTTAAGGCTTGCTGGCGTATTACTAGTAAATGAAATGTAGTGATGTACCATGGGAATATAAATGTGTTACCAAGGCAAAGTGATGCCGTTGCTTTAATACACAATTCTGTCTAAAACAGTGGGAATGTATGATGGGTGTCAAGTAAAATAAGAGGATGGGGTGAGGGAGGCCGTGGCCTATGTTTAAACAGCATATATGTGTTATATAATAACAAATGTGGCAGGGAAAACACAATGCTTTAAAATGATGTAAAGTTATATATATATATATATATGTATATTACTGTACTGTAAAAGACGTATGATTGGTTGGATCAGTACGTGTGATTCAACACGAGAATTCATCATGTGGAAAATGAAAACTGTATCCTTATGTATGTGTCGTAGTTTAAAACACAGAAATGAGGCCTGTAATGTAGGCTGAACCAACTTGAATGAAATGGACAAGTATGGAAGACCCCTGAAAGCGTGGGAGTCAAAATGATCCATACAGATATGTTAGCTGTTTTTTATGAAGATTGATAGAATACTGATACCTTTAAATAGTAATGGAAATAATCTTTGTATTTAATCAAGCAAATCGTTAACTGAATGGTATATACATGAAATGATGAAATGTAATCCACGAAAGGATTTATGCATAATACATAGCAAGAAAACCGAAACTCAATGTGAAGGGAAACAGAAGCTGGGACGAATAGTTTAAACGTATGAATTTTATGCGAACAGCAAGCGTGTTTAAGCATGTCATGAATTAAGTGCTGAACGGCAAAACAACCGAAATGATAACTTGTTTCACAGTTATATGCGAAATGATCACTTAACTAATATATATGATTAGCCTAAAAAACGTACGAAATAAAGCCGCGAACGGTTGTTTCAATTGTGGCATAACAGGGAAAAAAACGTAAAGCGAGGACCCGTGCTGTACCGTGTCCCGTGGGAACCGATCCTGGCATGACAGGTAGGTCTAACTTATGGGTTAGGAGTCCCTGGGACACGATCTATGATGAAGACCGGGGTCAGATGAAGCTGGATGGACGGAAAGGCCTGCAACAGGTTTCCTGGACACAGCTTGCCACGGAAAAATATCATAGATACAGAAACCCAAGATGGCGTCTGAGAGAACCCGGAAGTGGATCCTCATTTAACTCTGACCTCGAATGGTAAGGAGCAAGGTAAGGGGTGTGCCTTAAGTAGGCTAGGAGTGGATACCAGCACCTCCCACAAATCCAGGCCAAATTGCCTTAATACACACACATATATATATATATATATATATATATATATATATATATATATATTTATTTAAGGTTATATATATATATATATATATATATATATAGAAAAAATTCAAAAGCCAGGCACTCCTCCGTTCAGATAATTTTAAAGTATTATAGGCCCAGGTGCAATCCCGCGTTATATATATAGAAAAGTAATGAAGGGAGCACACTAGGTCTTAGAAATAGTGCAAAATTATTTACTGCATTCAAAAGAATACATCGCTGTGGTATACAAACAAATCAACGTTTCGACCCTGCTGGGTCTTTATCAAGATCACAGTGCAAACTGAAAATTACTGACAATTTATACATAATCGTGTGTTAAGCTTACCATTAAGATGATCGGACAGCCTGTAGACTGAAAACCCGGAAGTGAGAACCACCACGTGACATCGTGCGTGTGACGTATTGCGTATTGCGTGAATAGCGTAGTTGCTAGGTAACTACGTCCAAGGAGTGAAAACGTATTGCGTATTACGTAAATAGCGTAGTTACTAGGTAACTACGTTCGAGAAATAAAAACAAACGCTCGATAAAGGCAAAGCGAAAACGAAGAGGCTACATCAGCCTACCAACATATATATACAGAAAAATTAAGCCCATCTCCCAAGAATCCGCATGTGTACATCTATGTGCGTGCTAAACCTAGGTGCAGTGAAGCAAAAGTGCAAAAAAAAATCAAAGTGAGAACCTTAGAGTGTGCAAACAGTGTACATATAATGTCACATGCAGATAGGGATCGGGCTAGGTCATATATCAAAAGTTGGTTACAAGGTCACATTATAATATCTACCAATACAAGGTATATGGGTATTATAGTGTATACCCCTACAGGGTATATGGGTTTAACCTTTATTGCTGTACCGTAATGTAGGCATTTGAGCTGGAGGCATGACATTATAGTGTGGCTAAACTTACTATATTCATATAAGTGTATATAATTGTATCCCACGTACAGATCTATTCTGTGACGATCTGAACCTATTTTTACTTAATCCGTTATTTCTACCCTCTATGTTAGGGACTCTTTACTAACTCGTAACTTAGTAAAGAGTCCCTAACATAGAGGGTAGAAATAACGGATTAAGTAAAAATAGGTTCAGATCGTCACAGAATAGATCTGTACGTGGGATACAATTATATACACTTATATGAATATAGTAAGTTTAGCCACACTATAATGTCATGCCTCCAGCTCAAATGCCTACATTACGGTACAGCAATAAAGGTTAAACCCATATACCCTGTAGGGGTATACACTATAATACCCATATACCTTGTATTGGTAGATATTATAATGTGACCTTGTAACCAACTTTTGATATATGACCTAGCCCGATCCCTATCTGCATGTGACATTATATGTACACTGTTTGCACACTCTAAGGTTCTCACTTTGATTTTTTTTGCACTTTTGCTTCACTGCACCTAGGTTTAGCACGCACATAGATGTACACATGCGGATTCTTGGGAGATGGGCTTAATTTTTCTGTATATATATGTTGGTAGGCTGGTGTAGCCTCTTCGTTTTCGCTTTGCCTTTATTGAGCGTTTGTTTTTATTTCTCGAACGTAGTTACCTAGTAACTACGCTATTTACGTAATACGCAATACGTTTTCACTCCTTGGACGTAGTTACCTAGCAACTACGCTATTCACGCAATACGCAATACGTCACACGCACGATGTCACGTGGTGGTTCTCACTTCCGGGTTTTCAGTCTACAGGCTGTCCGATCATCTTAATGGTAAGCTTAACACACGATTATGTATAAATTGTCAGTAATTTTCAGTTTGCACTGTGATCTTGATAAAGACCCAGCAGGGTCGAAACGTTGATTTGTTTGTATACCACAGCGATGTATTCTTTTGAATGCAGTAAATAATTTTGCACTATTTCTAAGACCTAGTGTGCTCCCTTCATTACTTTTCTATATATATATATATATATACAGTATTTCACAAAACTGAGTTCAGTCCTCACATTTTTGTAAATATTTTATTATATCTTTTTATGTGACAACACTGAAGACATGACACTCTGCTACAATGTAAAGTAGTACGTGTACAGCCTGCATAACAGTGCAAATTTGATGTCCCCTCAAAATAACTCAACACACAGCCATTAATGTCTAAACCATTGGCAACAAAAGTGAGTACACCCTAAGTGGAAATGTCCAAATTGAGCCTAAAGTGACAATATTTTGTGTGACCACCATTATTTTCCAGCACTGCCTTAACCCTCATTGGCATGGAGTTTACCAGAGCTTCACAGATTGCCACTGGAGTCCTCTTCCACTCCTCCATGATGACATAATGAAGCTGGTGGATGTTAGAGACCTTGTGCTCCCCCACCTTCTGTTTGAGGATGCCCCACAGATGCTCAATAGGGTTTAGGTCTGGAGACATGCTTGGCCAGTGTAAAATCTGGATGATTTATATATTTACGTTTTTTGAATATATAGTCTTGGGCCAAATGCTCACAACATTAATATATTTCTATATTAATGAAAAGTACTAATATGCAATCTGACAATCCGGTTTCTTCAGGTTTATTCTTAGTTACTGATACATAATAAAACAACAAAAGATGTTACAGGATAATGGATTTCAACAGCAGATGGTAATTGCTGGACTCCTGAAGGGAGAGTTACATCGTTGTACAGGAAAAAGAGCAGAGAGAGCCAAGAGCCAAGAGAGCCAAGAGAGAGCGAGAGACCTCGTGTTCAGTTACTATATAGATATTACCATAATGACATCAGACTATAACTCTAGCCATATAAGGACAAAACCCCCAACTTACATTCCAGACAAAAAAAGCCTTGTGACTTATACCATCTGTTACTTACAGTTGCAAGAAAAAGTATGTGAACCCTTTGGAATGATGTGGATTTCTGCACAAATTGGTCATAAAATGTGATCTGATCATCATCTAAGTCACAACAATAGACAATCACAGTCTTCTTAAACTAATAACACACAAAGAATGAAATGTTGCCATGTTTTTATTGAACACACCATGTAAACATTCACAGTGCAGGTGGGAAAAGTATGTGAACCCCTTGACTAATGACATCACCAAGAGCTAATTGGAGTGAGATGTCAGCCAACTGGAGTCCAATCAATGAGATGAGATTGGAGGTGTTGGTTACAGCTGCCCTGCCCTATAAAAAACACACACCCGTTCTGGGTTTGCTTTTCACAAGAAGCATTGCCTAATGTGAATGATGCCTCACACAAAAGAGCTCTCAGAAGACCTACGATTAAGAATTGTTGACTTGCATAAAGCTAGAAAGGGTTATAAAAGTATCTCCAAAAGCCTTGCTGTTCATCAGTCCACGGTAAGACAAATTGTCTATAAATGGAGAAAGTTCAGCACTGCTGCTACTCTTCCTAGTAGTGGCCATTCTGTAAAGATGACTGCAAGAGCACAATGCAGATTGCTCAGTGAGGTGAAGAAGAATCCTAGAGTGTCAGCTAAAGACTTACAAAAGTTACTGGGAAATGCTAACATCCCTGTTAGCGAATCTACAATAAGTAAAACACTAAACAAGAATGGATTTCATGGGAGGATACCACAAAGGAAGCCACTGCTGTCCAAACAAAACATTGCTGCACGTTTACAGTTTGCACAAGAGCACCTGGATGTTCTAATACGCAATCGTATGCAAAAGTACTAACACGCAATCTGACTTACGGTTTCTTCAGGTTTATTCTTAGTTACTGATACATAATAAGACAACAAAGGATGTTACAGGATAATGGATTTCAACAGCAGATGGTAATTGCTGGACTCCTGAAATGAGAGTTACATTGTTGTACAGGAAAGAGAGCCAAGAGAGCCAAGAGCCAAGAAAGCCAAGAGCCAAGAGAGAGAGAGAAACCTCGTGTTCAGTTACTATTTAGATATTACCATAATGACGTCAGACTATAACTCTAGCCATATAAGGACAAAACCCCCAACTTACATTCCAGAGTTCTCAGACAAAGAAAGCCTTGTGACTTATACCATCTGTTACTTATGTCAATCCACACATCCATATATAATCAATAGAAACATAGAATATGCAATATTCTACAGCCAGTCCATCACCTTTACCTTTCGCTTATTTAGCAAGGCAGTGGCCATCTAGGGGGTGTGTTTGGGGTTGATATCATGTTAGAACACTGCCCTGCGGCCCCGTCCCCATGCTCTCCTTCAGTATGTGACAGTACATGTTGGCATTCATGGTTCCCTAAATGAACTGTAGCTCCCCCGTTCCGGCAGCACTCATGCAGGCCCAGACCATGACATTCCCACCACCATGCTTGACTGTAGGCAAGACACACTTGTCTTTGTACTCCTTACCAGGTTGCCACCACACATGCTTGACACCATTTGAACCAAATCATTTATCTTGGTCTCATCGGACCACCGGACATAGTTCCAGTAATCCATGTCCTTAGTCTGTTTGTCTTCAGCAAACTGTTTGCAGACTTTCTTGTGCATCATCTTTAGAAGAGGCTTCCTTCTGGGTTAACAGCCATGCAGATCAATTTGATGCAGTGTGCTGAGCACTGACAGACTGATCCACCTCCCACCCCTTCAGCCTCTGCAGCAATGCTGGCAGCACTTATATGTCTATTTCCCAAAGATAACCTCTGGATATGACTCTGAGCATGTGTACTCAACATCTTTGGTCTACCATGGAGAGGCCTGTTCTGAGTGGAACCTGCCCTGTGAAACTGCTGTATGGTTTTGCCCACCGTGCTGCAGCTCAGTCTTGGCAATCTTCCCATAGCCTAGGCCATCTTTATGTAGAGCAACAATTCTTTTTTTCAGATCCTCAGAGAGTTCTTTGCCATGAGGTGCCATGTTGAACTTCTAGTGGCCATTAAGTGGCCATTAAAAATTTAAAACTCCTTCTCCCCATTCACACCTGAGACCTTGTAACACTAACAAGCCACATGACACCGGGGAGGGAAAACGGCTAATTGGGCCCAATTTGTACATTTCCACTTAGGGGTGTACTCACTTCTGTTGCCAACGGTTTAGACATTAATGGCTGTGTGTTGAGTTATTTTGAGGGGACATCTAATTTGCACTGTTATACAGGCTTTACACTTACTACTTTACATTGTAGCAGATTGTCATTTCGTCAGTGTTGACACATGAAAATATAAAATAAAATATTTACAAAATTGTGAGGGGTGTACTCACTTTTGTGAGATACAATATATATATATATATATATATATATATATATATATATATATATATTTATATATATATGTATATATATATATAAAATATTCTATGTTCATTATTATCATTTTGTTTAGTAATTATTAGTATTTTTTGTTTATTTTTTCCTTATTATTTTTTGTCTCATTTTTTGTCTCATTTATTTGCTTTTTACAAGGATTGATTCCTGTGACTGAGATAGCTCAGTGGGCTACTGCAACATCAGTAAATTCAGTTCAACCTTTGGGTCATAGGCAGGGGCGTACCTAGAGCATATGGCACCCGGGGCGGGTCCTAGTTTTGGCACCCCCCCCCCCCCCCCGCACTTTAAAATGTACAAAACACCCACAATTTTTTTTAATGTATGTAGCATTGAGCAGTGCTTCCATGTTTCAATGTAAGCATGCTTTTGTATGAAGTAAGTGTGAGTGAATGAATGGGTGTGTTTGTATGTAGTGTTGGCATTTTAATGCAGGCATGCTTTTGTGTGTAGTGTTGGCGAGATGCAGTGGTGTGGTTATATATAATGGTGATGTTTTAATACAGAGGTGTGTTTGTATGTAGTGTTTGCACTGGAATGCAGGGATGTGTTTGTGTGTAGTGTTGGCAAGATGCTGAGATGTGGGATTGCCATATTTAAGGACACCAAATAAGGGAGCTATCTGCTAAACAGCACCCTAATTTGGTATCTTTACATATGGAATCTCACATAAGGGCACCAATTTAGGGAATTCTCTACTAAATAGCTAAAAGATCTACATTTTAAAAGCCTTTTTCTTAATTTTAATATTTAGGTTGTTTAGTAGATAACTCACTTATTTGTTATCCTTATGTGGGATTGACATATTTAAGGACACCAAATTAGGGAGCTATCTACTAAACATATACACAACCACAGATATACAAACCAACCTCCCTACCTTACTCTGGGAGTGACAAGCGGTTGCTGCTGGGCTGGGATCTCTGTGCTCTTCCTTCACAGCTCACTTGCACGACCAGTAGTGATGCCGATGCCAGGATGACGTCATACCCCGGCTGCCGGCTTACTGCAGGGCGTACACAAACTCCTATATGGTCCATAAAAATGTTTAATCTCACTGCCTTCCAGTATATATCTGTCCTATCTGTCTGGGGGAATGTGACAACGTGGATGTATATGTAAGTGGGTGAGTATTACTATCAGGAGAAAGGTATATGGCAGGGTGGGACAGTGTGGTGGATACTATGTCAGTGTGTGCCATTGCACACAGTGGATTGAAGGAGGTGACTGCAGGTGAGGTGGTGAGTATATGGTGTTTTATGTCACGGGTGGGAACAATGGGATTGGGTGTTATATGGAAGAGAGGATATTATGTCAAGGCAGGGCCAGGGTGTATGGCAGGGTGTGTATTATGATACGGTGGAGGTATATAGCAGGGAGGGGATTATGGCAGTGTGGGTATTATATGACATGTTAAAGGGGTATATGCCAGGGTGGGAATTATGACCAGGTAGTGGGTTTATAGCAGGGAGGATATTATGACAAGGCAGGGGTGTATATGGCGGTGGTGTATATGGCAGAGAGGGCAGGGGTGTTGAAAGAGGGTGTGACAGAGTGACTGAGGGAGGGGGTGACAGGGTGACTGAGGGAGGGGGTGACGGACAGATTGACTGAGGGGGGGTGACTGGTGACTGAGGGAGGGGGTGACTGGTGACTGAGGGAGGGGGTGACTGGTGGCAGAGTGAGGGGGTGACTGGTGGCAGAGTGAGGGGGTGACTGGTGGCAGAGTGAGGGGGTAACAGAGTGACTGAGGGAGGGGGTGACTGAGGGAGGGGGTGACTGGTGACAGAGTGACTGAGGAAGGGGGTGACAGGGTGACTGAAGGAGGGGTTGACTGGTGACTGAGGGAGGGGTTGACTGGTGACTGAGGAAGGGGGTGACTGGTGACTGAGGAAGGGGGTGACTGGTGACTGAGGAAGGGGTTGACTGGTGACTGAGGAAGGGGTTGACTGGTGACTGAGGGAGGGGGTGACAGGGTGACTGAGGGAGGGGGTGACAGGGTGACAGAGTGACTGAGGGAGGGGGTGACTGGTGACAGGAGGGGTGACTGGGGGGGGTGACTGGTGACAGAGTGACGGGGTGACAGGGTGACTGAGGGAGGGGGTGACTGGTGACAGGGTGACTGGGGAGGGGGTGACTGGTGACAGAGTGACTGAGGGGGGTGACAGGGTGACTGAGGGGGTGACAGGGTGACTGAGGGGGGGGTGACAGGTGACAGGGTGACTGAGGGGGGTGACAGGGTGACTGGTGACAGGGTGACTGAGGGGGGTGACAGGGTGACTGGTGACAGGGTGACTGAGGGGGGTGACAGGGTGAGGGGGTGACAGAGTGACTGAGGGAGGGGGTGACAGGGTGACTGGTGACAGAGTGACTGAGGGGGGGTGACAGGGTGACTGGTGACAGAGTGACTGAGGGGGGGGTGACAGGGTGACTGAGGGGGGCTGACAGGGTGACTGAGGAGGGGTGACTGGGTGACTGGTGACAGGGTGACTGGGGGGGGTGACTGATGACAGGGTGACTGAGGGGGGGTGACAGGGTGACTGAGGGGGTGATTGGTGACAGGGTGACTGAGGGGGGGTGACAGGGTGACTGAGGGAGGGGGTGAGAGGGTGACTGAGGGAGGGGGTGACAGGGTGATTGAGGGGGTGACAGGGTGACTGAGGGGGGGTGACAGGGTGACTGAGGGGGTGACAGGGTGACTGAGGGAGGGGGTGACAGGGTGATTGAGGAGGGGGTGACTGGTGACAGGGTGACTGGGGAGGGGGTGACTGGTGACAGAGTGACTGAGGGGGGTGACTGAGTGGCTGAGGGGGGATGACAGGGTGACTGAGGGAGGGGGTGACAGGGTGACTGGTGACAGAGTGACTGAGGGGGGGGTGACAGGGTGACAGGGTGACTGAGGGGGGCTGACAGGGTGACTGAGGAGGGGTGACAGGGTGACTGGTGACAGGGTGACTGAGGGGGGTGACTGGTGACAGGGTGACTGAGGGGGGTGACTGGTGACAGGGTGACTGAGGGGGGTGACAGGGTGACTGGGGGGGTAACTGATTACAGGGTGACTGAGGGGGGGTGACAGGGTGACTGAGGGGGTGATTGGTGACAGGGTGACTGAGGGGGTGATTGGTGACAGGGTGACTGAGGGGGGGGTGACAGGGTGACTGAGGGAGGGGGTGAGAGGGTGACTGAGGGAGGGGGTGAGAGGGTGACTGAGGGAGGGGGTGACAGGGTGGGTGACAGGGTGACTGAGGGGGTGACAGGGTGACTGAGGGGGCTGACAGGGTGACTGAGGGAGTGGGTGACAGGGTGATTGAGGGGGGTGAGGGGGTGACAGGGTGAGGGGGGGTGACAGGGTGACTGAGGGAGGGTGACAGGGTGACTGGTGACAGGGTGACTGAGGGAGGGGGTGACAGGGTGATTGAGGGGGGTGAGGGGGTGACAGGGTGAGGGGGGGGTGACAGGGTGACTGAGGGAGGGGGTGACAGGGTGACTGAAGGAGGGGTTGACTGGTGACTGAGGGAGGGGGTGACTGGTGACTGAGGGAGGGGTTGACTGGTGACTGAGGAAGGGGGTGACAGGGTGACTGAGGGAGGGGGTGACAGGGTGACTGAGGGAGGGGTTGACTGGTGACTGAGGGAGGGGGTGACTGGTGACAGAGTGACTGAGGGAGGGGGTGACTGGTGACAGGGTGACTGGGGAGGGGGTGACTGGTGACAGAGTGACGGGGTGACAGGGTGACTGAGGGAGGGGGTGACTGGTGACAGGGTGACTGGGGAGGGGGTGACTGGTGACAGAGTGACTGAGGGGGTGACAGGGTGACTGAGGGTGTGACAGGGTGACTGAGTGGCTATGGGGGGATGACAGGGTGACTGAGGGAGGGGGTGACAGGGTGACTGGTGACAGAGTGACTGAGGGGGATGACAGGGTGACTGAGGGGGGTGACAGGGTGACTGGTGACAGGGTGACTGAGGGGGGTGACAGGGTGACTGAGGGGGCTGACAGGGTGACTGAGGGGGCTGACAGGGTGACTGAGGGGGCTGACAGGGTGACTGAGGGAGTGGGTGACAGGGTGATTGAGGGGGGTGAGGGGGTGACAGGGTGAGGGGGGGGTGACAGGGTGACTGAGGGAGGGTGACAGGGTGACTGGTGACAGGGTGACTGAGGGAGGGGGTGACAGGGTGATTGAGGGGGGTGAGGGGGTGACAGGGTGAGGGGGGGGGGTGACAGGGTGACTGAGGGAGGGGGTGAGGGTGAATTTACAATAATATTTTCTTACCATGATTCAGGGGCTGTCTCTCTCCATCCCAGCCCAGGCAGTGCAGGAGGTGCAGGCAGAGTGGCCGCAGGGGAGAAATCTGGCAGAATGCACGCTCTGCGCCCCCTGCTGGCACACTCCATAACAGCATCCCTGGTGCTCAGTGATGACTCAGAACACAGGCTGGGAATCCCCTCCCTGTGCTCTGACTCACTCACTGAGCGCCGGAGCCGCGAGGGAGAGGACGACCAGCAGGAGGGACAGAGTGTGGCACCCCCCTACTGGATGGCACCCGGGGCGGACCGCCCCCCCCGCCCCCCCCTTAGTACGCCACTGGTCATAGGTTCAAATTCTGGCAGGGTTGACTCATCCTTTATCCTTCCAAGGTAGATAAAATGTGTACTCTTAAATTGGGAATAGTAACCAGAATAATCTGAATGTACCATTCCTGGTTAAATAGTAACAACCCCTGGATGTTGTGTTATGGGAGTAGTAACAACACCTGGATGTTGTACTTGAAAACCAGAATAATCTGAATGTAATTTTCCTGTTTAAATATTATCAAGGTCATTTAATATGGCCTTAGCGCGTGTGCATTTCACACATGTGTTTTTAGTATACTATATGCACGTTGCCTTTAGGGCTTTCATAATGTCCTAACACCTGCTCAGTATAATCCCCCTTTTGTATATGTTCTTCTGTACAGATTAAGTGTGCTGCTTTTTTGGACTGTGAAGGTACCTATAGTAGAATGGGCGTTTCTGTTGCGCATACGTAGTTTGTTTCACATGCCTTTTTTTTGGGTGATCCTTACTACATGGCGTTGTTATGCCAATGTGGGTTGGCATTCTAGAAGGGGATATTTCCATTTTAGATAGAGGTTGTATATACACTGGGTGGACATTTGACTCAGTGTTTAGATGTCCTTTTAGATCTCCAATCACGCTAGAGGGGCACTCACATTTTGGTGTTCATCTTTGTTTGACTGGAACATATGGATTTCATTCACTTTTCTCGTTTATTTTTGCTGTACTGCCATTATTGCCACTGTTGTGAAGCTAGTGAGTTGAATCATCCAATTAATTGTTAATTATGTCACTGTGTGTTTTGGCTAATTGTATAATTTCTCATTAATTGATTATGTATTTATATGCCTATTCACTGATGTGGTAATAGCTTGATAAAGACCTGGGTGCAGGTCAAAACTTTGCAGTGTCCAATAAATGTGCTTGATCTATCTCAGTGAATGCCTGGAATTTTATCTTAGCATTGTTAATTAAAACTGTGCAAGCAGAGTTATGTAAAATCATTTATATTCACTTAATCAATCATGCTTTACTTAGTTTACTGATGTATGTGGAGATACATGTAAACCCCATAGAGAACCCAACACAATTAGCCCAGTTCTACTTGCAAGTTGCGTATTGTTTTTGAAAGCGTCAGCAATTACTCATGAGACATCTATTTGTTCTCCTCCGAATACAGGTGATCAGCTATAAAAAATGCTACAGTGTTGCAAATTAATAAAATGTATATAAAATAATCCAGATTTAAAGTGCAAATATCAGGTGTCTAATGAAGAATGCATCAGTGCTCTAATGACTACCGTGGTTACTGGCCTATCTGACCCATGTCATCTAATTATTTTTTTATGCAGTCCTGGTTTTATTTTTTATCTTTTTGCTTTATTTTTCCTGTGTATTTCTATATTATTTCAATAGTTTTCAAAACATTAGTCACACCTTTTTGACAGGATATATAACAAATAAATATTTAGATATATAATACCTTCATATAAATTATACTATGCAATTATACACACTCGTGAATTATGATCATTAACCAGAAATAATAAAATATTTTATTTTCCAATAAATTGCAGCTATCATATAGAAGAATGCACAACACTGTCTCTATCAGCTAAATGCTGTGAACCTTCATACTATCATAAATCTCTCATTTTAATAGGTTCATTAAAGCTTAGATTTGAAAAATAAACATAATCTTTCCAAGCTTGCACATTTGGATTAATATGCTGAGCATATTATCGGTTTAGCTGCTCATCTATGAATCATTTCATTTCCTTTAGCACCTGTGTTCTAATTTCCTTTCCTAAATAGAGGAAGCCTATAGCAATTCTGTTTTATCATAGCCACTATGCATACTTATATATTTTAGAGAATATAGATAAAATAGATAAAAATAAAATGTGTCAGGCGGTACTGAATAAGTCAATATTTGTAAATATCAGTTTGTGAATACCTTTATGATAAGGGCTTAAGAAGAATCCCATTATGATGAGATGGCTCAAATAAGAGACCCCAAAATGAGTGGAATACAAATATATTTTAAATTATTGCAAAAGTAGATTTAAAAAAAACTTCCTTATCAAGATAACATCATTTTAAATACATCAGTTCAAGAATATCCTGGGTCATTTTGGCTATTAGAAGTGTATACACTGTGATATGTCATATGATAAATACAAATTTACAAAAAATAGTCCATTCACAAATATACACAGAACAAAATTATAAACACTTTAGTTTTTGCTCCCATTTTTCATGAGCTGAACTCAAAGATCTAAAACTTTTCCTACGTACACAAAAGGCCTATTTCTCTCAAATAGAACCACGGCAAGTGAATGACATCAACCAGTGCCATCTGAAATCAGCTACTGTGAAGGAATTTACCCCCAGATCATCCCAGCGCACAATGCTGGAGCAGGTGACCACCTGAGGGACTGCAGCTTGCGGGATGGGATTTCCACATATCCCAGTAGGTACCCAACTTTCCACAGATATGAATCCAGAGTCAGCCAATTCAGCCTTATATTCTAATGTTATATGTTTTCTTGTTATCTCTCTTTCTTTCTTTTTCATTTAACATTATTAGTTTTTTCTTTCTTTCACAGAGTTTCAAAGTGACCGCACCATACCTAGCATGCAAAACATACCTCACGCAAAGTTTAAATAACCGCACATTCCATGATCTAAAACGTGAGGTTTCTATATAAACTAAGTGATAGCTCCACTACCCCCTGCTTTCCTGCTAGATGTATGCTAGATATATTGCTGTTTGTTTAATGTCCCAAGAACACACAGGCCCTAGCGAGTAAGCTTGTATGCTATGTAGTTGCACTTTGTTTTGGGGGACATAGCTTTGTATTTATTTATTAGATTTTGTGATATTATGTTCTATATTAATAACAAAATCTCATCCTGCATGGATCACTGTTTAAGCCACCATGCCACCGTTGATGATGACTTTCATGTATTTCTTGGCAAAGTCTCACTGATTGTTTTATTTTAATATGAAATTATACAAATAAAGAATAAAAAAATAAAAAAAACCACAAAGGGGTCTGTTAGTTAATGAAGATTAGGAAAAGGCAGAAATTGTAGATAACTATTTTTCCTCAGTTTATATTAAGGCGGTTCCTATAGCAAGAGCAGGGCCGGCCTTACGCCATTAGGCGCCCTGTGTGAAAAATCTTCACAGAGCACCCTTCTTCCCCCCTCCGATCATACCTCTTTATCACGTATAGTGTGTTTGTATAGGGGTGTAGTGTTTCTATAGGGGATTTATTAAATGAATTAATTTTTCAAAGCAAATATTAATTCCCCCTTCCCTGTTGGTGCCTTGCAGATAGGGAGGCATGCTGATCTCTAGTGGTCCAGTGTGCTCGGAATCTGTCACACACAGTTACAGGCAGATAGTCACACACAAACAGTTATAGACACAGTCATGCACACACACACACACACACACACTGTTACAGACAGACTGATACACATACACAGTTGCAGGTAGTCACACACCATTATAGGCAGACAGTCACACATACATTCACACAGTTAGACAGTCACACACAGACTGTTACAGGCAGAAAGTTACACACACATACACACAGTTAGACAGTCACACACACACACACCATTACAGACAGACAGTCACACACACACATACGCACAGTTAGACATTCACACATACACCATTACAGGCAGTGACGCACACATACACACAGTTATGACTATAAAAGGGATGCATAGTGAGCAGTGCTCCCATCTACTTAAGATGCACCATTGGCGGTGACCACATGCAAGTATAAATTTGAGGTGGTTTTGGATAGCAATGTCACCTTAATAATATTTAGTTGATACTGAGAAGATTTATTATATGCATAGTTAAAATATACATAAATGCATTGTCATTTAGTTATGGCACTTTATTTTTTGAACTGAGTTTTTTTTCACATATATTTTGTATAATGTATATTTACAATGCACTTTTAATGAATTAATTAAATGCACTTTAGGTTAAATTATATCCATTTAGCACTGGCATTGTTTAAGTAGTTGATTGTCTCCCATGTTAAAATTAGTGTAGAACCCACTGATACTGGGGTTCTGTGACAGGTCAAACATGATATGACCAAATGGTGGAACTTAATCCCCATATCTGTTTGCTGAAATAGGTAATTTTAAGTATCTTTGTAAAAGTAAAAGCAATATTTTTGCGTGTGCGCTGTTTCATAGTCTGCATAAATTATCCTACGGCAGCACCACTGCTGTGAAATCCATGTTCCATTTATGCCCCTAATTCCTTCTTTCTCTACATTTTGCAATGATACTATTCAGTGATTCATTGGAAAGAACATTTTTATTAGCAATAAACAGAATCGTTTTATAAAACATAGGTCATGTCAAACTAACCTAATAGCATTCTACGGAGAAGCAGAAGTATAGATCAGGGTGTTGCAGTGGATGTGATCTACCAGGATTTTCACAAAGCGTTTGATACGGTGTCTCACAATAGATTAGTCTTCAAACTATAAGACAATTGGTTTGGACGAACATTCTTGTTCTTCGGTAGGACATTGGCTTAAAGATAGAGTGCAGAGAGTATTAATGGTACATTTTCAACCAGGACAAAAGTGGTAAGTGGTATCCCTCTGGGTTCTGTTCTGGGACTGTTTCTATTTAACATATTGATATGTGATCTTTAAAATAAGCATTGAAAGCGATTTTTCAGTATTTCCAGATAGCACAAAACAACTCTGTATAGTAATACAAAGAGAGCAGGATATTGCTTTGCTGCATAGGAATTTAGATATATTGGGGGACTGGGCACTCAAATGGCAGATGAAAATTAATGTATAAAAATGCAATGCTATTCACTTCGGGGTAAAGAATGCACAAGCAACTTATACCCTAAATGGTAGTGAATTAGGGATACTAACACACAAGAATGGTTTGGGAATTGTTATAGACAACAAACTAGGCAACAATATGCAATATCAGTCTTTGGTTGCTAGGGCCAGTCAGGTATTGGCATGTATAAATTAATTATCCGAATGAAAATATATTTGTGACTATTTATAATCACTATTAAGATTACACCTTGAATATGCTATGCAATTTTGGACACCTGTTCTAAAAAAGGATATTATGGCACTAGAAAAAGTACAGAAACAGGCTACAAATCTGATAAAGGGAATGGAGCATTTAAGTTATTAAGAAATTGTAACACATTTAAATTATTTTAGTTTGGAAAAACAGCCCCTCAGAGGGGATATGGTAACTTTATACAAATATATTCATAAACAGGACTATAAATAGGACACAATGTCATGCATTTAGACTGAAATAAATGAGATTTTGCCTAAGGCAAATTAAGTTATTTCCAGTGAGAACAATAAGAATATTGAATTATCTACCTAAAGAGGTGGTTAAGTCTATACAGATGTTTAAACAGCAAATGGATAAACCTTTTAATTAGTCGGGTAATGGCTTCTTGATGAAAGGAGATATCTGACTGCCTGATTAATTGTCTCAGGTTGATATAATCCAATATTGCATATTTAAACCCTGCTCTTACCTTGTCTAATTGCTCTATTATTGAGTCCTCTAGCTTGCCTTGCCAATTGTAACCCTGTTTGTTTGAAGCCTCACTTGCTGTGGGCCAAAGTAACCCATCTAATTGCTCCACTCATTATGGCTTCAGAACTTGGTTCACATTCTTGACTACTGTTGCAGATTGTCCTTGTCCTCATTTGTTGGCTCCTGACCCTAGTTCTCATTACTTCCTACTCTCTGGGATTACTCCTGTATACCTGCTGCCTCTCTGGCCTCTGACCTCAGCCACTGCTATTCAACTACTCTCAGAGATTGTCCCTGTTCCTTGCTATGGAACCTGTATCAAAAAGCAACATATAAGTAACAGCCACGCTCTTGGATCATCCTTTTAATCATTGAGTCATTCATATAGCCTTTGTTTCCAAGAGCTTAACTCACAGTGAACTCCATTATTGCTTTGTTGCTATATTCATTCACCCCAAAGACTCTGCACACACTCATAGAGAAAAGTGTTCATTCTGATACAAGCTATTTCAAGAGAGCAAAAAACTGGGCACAAAAGAATACTGAGAACGGGCAGCAGCTTAAATAGCCTGCCCTTCGGTGGGTCCCCGCTCAGATCTCAAGCTGGTTTTAGCTCATCTTGTGCCATTACAGAGAGAACATCTCTGAAACATATCAGACTGGTCCCATACATACGGGCAGTCCAGATCCGAAATGCCAGCAAGTTCCCTCTGCACTAGATACACAGCAACCCCAGACAATCGTTTCAGCCTTGTTAGGCATCATCAGTGAGGCATAGCTGATATCTCTCTAGGCACCATGAGCAAGGGGTACACATCTGGATTACCCTTTAAACTTATGGAGAAAAAAAACTGGGCACAAGAGAATACTGAGAACATTGCAGTTTGTTTTCAGAATTAGGATACATTTATGAAGTGATACATCATAATTTAGTTATACCAATAGTTATAAAGATTATTTTTAACAGGATTTTAACTTTTAGGATTTGTGTGTTCCAACTAGACTTGGAGATTTGTGTAAGGTCAAACTGCAATTTGGACAAATTTAAGTTGATTGAGTTAAAGGGCGAAATACCATATTCCAAACTGCCACATGACTTAATCTCAGGGGAAAATTACTCACACAAGCATGAATATGTTTGCTTTGATTCATGATTCATAGTGCAGTTCATGGCATCAGAAAAAAAATGGGTCTTGAATGGAGAAGAAGCTGTTATTTCTGAGGGTACTAATAAGAAGCTTAGTTTGCCATGATGGACAAGAGGTATGCCCAATCAAGTTGGCTTGATCACCTGTCCACTTGAAAGGTGAACAAAGAATGTCTAATGATAACTGACCAATAAAAAGGTCCGTCAAAGGAAAAAGAGTATAATAATCTATACTCCAAAGCAGGGATTCTTCCAGACACTTTGACTGCATATAGCGAGACAGACCAGCAGAGATAGTTTGTGTTTGTGCTGTTGAGTATTGGCACCTAGTTACTGAGTATATGATCTCTCCATATAGCAATGTTATAGTAATACTTTGTGTTTTACCCTTGCTGTGCCTGTGTGGGAGTGGGAAACAGTCTGTGGCTATACAAGACTATGCTGTACCCAGCTAGCTAGCTTCTGCCAGTGGTACTTGAAATAGCCATTGTGTCGTTGATCCTAGAATGAGACAAGGTTACCAATTAAGAGATTTTAAAAGTTTTTTTTAAGTGTTTATAAAAGAAAACATGATTTTAGGTGGAGTGTGTTGTTCAATAATAAGCAAAAATGTCCACTTGACAAGCCACGCCACATAACAAACTTTTAGTGGTAGATAGCCTGCTTCATTCACCCTTTTTGCAAATGTTTTGTACAATCAATACAGTATTCTAATGCAAGCCATTGCCACTTAAAACTTGGAACCAGCAAATTACAGGTTGATTTTTTAGTTGTTAGTTTTTTTTTGTAAAGAAAATGCTTCGTAAAAAAATTTTTCTGAATGTTGTAGGGATATTTATGGGGTAATAAAATAGTAAAAATAATATTTTATAAAAAAATATTTTCAAAAAATTATTGTATTAATATCAAAAATCGATTTTTGTTTGGCACTGTAATTCCCCAATTTAGGAAGCTAAGAACCACCCACTCTTTTAGTTCCTTTAGATCCCTTTGAGCAAGTATTTCATTTACTTTTTAAATTTCACACAATTATCAAACTTTATATAAAAATATAATTTAGTGTGACATAATAATAATGATAAACATGCATAATAAAATACAGTGAGCCATTGCAATAATAATATTAGATAGAATATGGCAGTATTATGATTTAAAAAATCTCCAATTAAAGCATACAATAATGGACAATGTGACTAGCTGTCATTGGAAGAAATTACCAACCAGTAAGGAGCAACAATAGCCCTTCCAATGCTGGCCACTAACAGCCATTAACAATCTCCACCATGCAGAACAAAAAAATCAGAAATCAACTATCAATTAAGACAGTATCAATTTGACTTGCTAAATGGTAATAATTACATTAGCAAAAAAATCAACAAATAGCATCACACAATTATGATACCTAACCTGTTGAATTACTTTCCTGGATTTTTTAAGATAGATTAAAGGGACACTATAGTCACCAAAACAACTTTAGCTTGTAACAGTTTAAGGTCTGTAATCAGAGCTACATTTTTATTTTAGTAGGCATTCCACACTTTTTATGACCTGGCTAAACTAATTTTTTTATATATATTTCAGACTATACCAGCTCCAAAGAAATTTCAAATACTTCATTGTTTATGGCTGATAAATTAGTCATCATAAATACTTTGATCTCTCCTCCCTTCCCTATTCTCACTTTATTTTTATTGAAACTACCTTTATTTCCCCTAAAAAGAAACCATAATTCCATACTTCCCTAGCCAAGACAAACAAATATGTGCACAGCCTCTCGTTATTGGAGATACACTACAAGGTGGTCAATAAATGGTACTTAGTTCCCTCTAAAATGTCTAGAATTGCACAAGATAATAGCGAACTATGTTGGAGATGTGGTGAATTAAGGGGTGATTACCTCCACATATGGTGGAACTATAAAATAGTGACTCCTCTATTGCTACTGGTTAAAGCATTACTGTACAAATTAATAGATATAAACTTAGATAACAGACCAGAAATTATGTTGCTGCACTTAAGATGGCCAAGCCTGAACAGAACAAAACAGGTGATGAAAATACACTGCCTAATAGCGGCAAAACTCATAATAGCCAGAAATTGGAAGAAGACACAGTTATTTACCAATACACAGCTTATTCAACAAGTGAAATTTCAAATACGAATGGAAATGGGGGTGAATAAAATCAAAAAACAAAATAAGGATCAGAAAATATGAGGCAATTGGCTAACAATATTAGAGCAAGAAGAGCTGGTACAATTATCTAAACTTAACTATAACTAAAGAGAAACTAGATTGAAAGAGGTACAAGCCTGCAGTCATTTTCACGCAGAGATTTTCTACCATTAATGTAAGGTGCATTTGAGACACTACTGTACAGAAGGGTGTGAATGGAGGTATGAATGAGTAAAATTTGGTTTGTCTTTTTTTTTCTTTCATTAGAGATTGCTTTTGTTATCTCCCCTCTTCTATTTTCCTTTTTTTCTCTTTTTTGTTTTTCCTTTTTCTTTGCCAAAGGTATTCCCTTGCAAGAAGCACTAATAAAGTAGGCTAAACTAAATTTTATTATAAATGTATTTTATACAAACAGCTTTTGCCTCATCAGTGAAGAGGAGAAAAAATGTTCCACATTTGTTTAATTGCAAAACAAGATAGCTGAAGTTTGTTACGTATTATTATAATATAGTTTAACCCCATAACCCCTTAAGGACAGAGCTTCAGAAGCTTGACTTACGCTTAATGACACAAGCAATTTTTGCATTTTCTTGCTGTTTGCGTTCAACTGCAATTTGCATCTCTCTCATTTATTGCACCGACACATATTATATACTGTTTTTTAAAGGACAGAAAGGGCTTTAATTTGATATAACATATAAATATATAAATGCTTACTTATTATAAAAAAATACAGAAAAATGCAAAAAAAATGAAAAATATTGTTTTTTTTTTACAGTTTTTGCAATAATAATGTGTGCATAATTAGTGCAGGTTAAGGAAAGTCATTAAAAATAAATTCATTTATTTGTTCTGATTTACAGAATATATAATGTGTCTGGGATTTTAAGTTTTTTTTGGTAGTTACAGGTCACAAAGCACAAGGAGTAAAATAAAATTTTAATATGGAGCGATTTTAGAATTTGGTATGTTTGTCTTGTAAGCCTAATAGCCATAAAAGAAAACAAAATTGCCACACAAAAGTATATATTTATATAAAGTAGACATCACAGGCTATTTACCTAAGGTTGTTTTGACACTTTCTACGTAGCCATTTTACCGCCAACCTCTGCTAAATATTGGAGTAAAATTGTGTTTTTGGGGGGTTTTCGCACACAAACGTATAACAAAGAACTTCTCATGTGTATTTTGTAAAGTTGTTGTGTGCTATTCCTGTACAACGTTTTATTATGTGTTCAGTTACTTCTGCTGAGTACAACGGTACCCCCATTGTATGTCTTTGGCACTATTTTGTGAAGCTACAGTGCCATATAGGAGACCTGTCCTTTTCAGTATTCACAGTAGAATTTTGAGAGACGGATATAATGAGCCTATGCTTCCATTTGGGGTATTATAACAGTTTGACTGTTCAAAAACCCCCACAAAGGCCTACCATTTGTAAAAGTAGACACTCCAGGGTATCTCATAAGGTGCATATTGTGCCTTAACATGCCCCCATTTTTTTACCATTACATGCCAAAGTATGTGGTAAAAAATAATTGTGTGCATTTTTTACATACGGATTGCATTTTTGCTGGGCATTTTGTATATTTCATATGTGCCACTAAGTTCAAACCCCCCAAATTATGCTCAGCTAAGTCTTCTGAGTAAAAGGACACCCCCATTGTATGTCTATGGCACTATTTCGTGAAGCTACAGTGCCATACAGGAGACCTGTCCTTTTCAGTATTCACAGTAGAATTTTGAGAGACGGATTTAATGAGCCTATGCTTCCATTTGGGGTATTATAACAGTTTGACTGTTCAAAACCCCCCACAAAGGCCTACCATTTGTAAAAGTAGACACTCCAGGGTATCTCATAAGGTGCATATTGTGCCTTAACATGCCCCCATTTTTTTACCATTACATGCCAAAGTATGTGGTAAAAAATAATTGTGTGCATTTTTTACATACGGATTGCATTTTTGCTGGGCATTTTGTATATTTCATATGTGCCACTAAGTTCAAACCCCCCAAATTATGCTCAGCTAAGTCTTCTGAGTAAAAGGACACCCCCATTGTATGTCTATGGCACTATTTGGTGAAGCTACAGTGCCATACAGGAGACCTGTCCTTTTCAGTATTCACAGTTGAATTTTGAGAGACGGATTTAATGAGCCTATGCTTCCATTTGGGGTATTATTACAGTTTGACTGTTCAAAAAAAAAAAACACAAAGGCCTACCATTTGTAAAAGTAGACACTCCAGGGTATATCATAAGGTGCATATTGTGCCTTAGCATGCCCCCATTTATTCACCAATATATGCCAAAGTATGTGGTAAAAAATAATTTTGTGCATTTTTTGACATACGGATTGCATTTTTGCTGGGCATTTTGTATATTCCATATGTGCCACTAAGTTCAAAACCTTCAAATTATACTCAGCTAAGTCTTCTGAGTAAAAAGACATCCCCAATGAATGTCTTTGGCACTATTTTGTGAAGCTACAGTGGCATATTGGAGACCAAGCCATATCAGTTTTTACAGAACTTTGAATTTTGACGCTGGACCTATGTGCAATTTCCAAGCATCTTCGTAAGTTTTAAATTCAAACTAACCCACAAAGGCCTACCATTTCTTAAAGTAGACACCCCAGGGTATTTCAAAAGGCATATTTTGAACCTTAGCGTGGGATAATTTTTCCGCTAGCTTGTACCAGGTGTAGTGGTAATAAGCGTTTTTTCTGCCTTTTTGACACACAAAGTGAGTTTGCACAGTATATTTTGCAAACCTTATGTGTACCACCACTCTATAATACTTTATATGTTGCTCAGCTATGTCGGCTGAGTACAAAAATACCCCCGTATGTACCTTTGCCAGGTATATGTGGACATCGGAGGGGCACATTTGGGACACAGCCATTCCATTTTTTTTCAAACTTTACATTTTTACGCTGTGCCCATGTCCCATTTTAGAGTATTTTACCAGGCTATATAATCCAAATACTCCATAAAGCCATACCATTTCTTAAAGAAGACATCCAAGGGTATTTCAAAAGGCATATTTTGAAAATTAGTGTGGGATAATTTTTCCGCTAGCTTGTACCAGGTGTAGTGGTAATAAGCGTTTTTTCTGCCTTTTTGACACACAAAGTGAGTTTGCACAGTATATTTTGCAAACCTTATGTGTACCACCACTCTATAATACTTTATATGTTGCTCAGCTATGTCGGCTGAGTACAAAAATACCCCCGTATGTACCTTTGCCAGGTATATGTGGACATCGGAGGGGCACATTTGGGACACAGCCATTCCATTTTTTTCAAACTTTAAATTTTTACGCTGTGCCCATGTCCCATTTTAGAGTATTTTACCAGGCTATATAATCCAAATACCCCATAAAGCCATACCATTTCTTAAAGAAGACATCCCAGGGTATTTCAAAAGGCATATTTTGAACCTTAGCGTGGGATCATTTTTCCGCTAGCTTGTACCAGGTGTAGTGGTAATGAGCGTTATTAAATGTATTTTTTTACTTTTTAAAACTTTTTTTACTTTTTAAAACTATTTTTTAAACTTTTGTTTTGCTTATTCATTTTTTAAAAGTTTCCTAAACTTTCGTAAAACTTTTTTTTACAGATTTAACATTTTTCTAAGCTTTTTCTTTTACCGTTAACCCCTAACTAGCAGTAAGCAGCACTAACAGTAAATTCCCCATTTTCCCATAACTCCCACCCACCCCAGCTAGCAAAATATTTAATTATACAATATTTAAATTAGTTAATTACATTAATTTAACCCCTGAGGGTTAAAAAATAAATAAAAGTTAATCGTCAGGGGTTAAAAAAAAAATTAGATCACAGTATAATACTGTGATCTGTATTTTGATCACTGTAGGCAGTGATAGACTGGCAGGCAAGGGGTTAATTTTTATTTGGACTGGGTAAAGGGTTTATTTATTTTTAATTTTTTACTTAAACGTTATTAAAACTTTTTTTTTACTTAATTTTTTAACTTTTTAAAGCTTATTTTAAAACTTTTTTAACGTTAACCCCTAGTTAGCCTAACACTAAATCCCCCAATTCCCCACTAACTTCCACCCTCCCCAGCTAGCTAAATTTATAATTTTAAAATATTTAAATTAATTAATAAAATAAATTTAATCCCTGAGGGTTAAAAAAAAAAAAGAATTAACCCTCAGGGGTTAAAAAAAAAATCAGATCATATTAAAATGTAATCCCTGCCAATTGATCACTGTAGTCAGTGATCAATTGGCAGGGAAGGGGTTAATTTTTTATTAAAATGGGTAAAGGGGGGGGGGATTTTAATTTTACTTTTTTTTTTTTACACCAGGGGGCAGGATCAGCACTGATCCGTCTCCCTGCACTTCACAGTGAACCCGGAAGTGCAGGGAGGCGGAGGTGAGTATACAAAGCACATGTGCCCGCTCTGACATGCTGTCAGAGCGGGCACATGAGCTGGGACAGCCCGATCCGGTGCTCCCGGTCTGCCTCTAATGCAGAGGTAGACCAGAGCACCATTAACCCCACGATCGCCGCGATTGCGGCGATCTGGGGTTAATTTTACCGTGTGACGGACGAGGTCCGTCACCCGTCGTTAAGGGCATCCCCAGGATGACGGACCTCGTCCGTCACCCGTCGTGAAGGGGTTAAGACCGCAGCCAAATGTACAAGTTGTGAACAGAACAAAACGTAAACAAAACCTGGCATTTGCTCTATGTCTGTCCAACCGTAATTTACCTCTTTCATATTAAATGCACCCCCCCCCCCTTATTATATATCATTTTATTCAGGGTAAACAGGGCTTTCATTTAATGTCAAATATTTAGCTATGAAACATAATTTAATATGAAAAAAATGGGAGAAAATAAGAAATGTTATTTTTTTTTAGTTCTACATGACATTTTAACTGTCAATGTCATAATACTGTTTGCGTTTACTGCAATAAAATACACATATTTGTATTCAGCAAAGTCTCACATGTAAAACAGTACACCCTATGTACAGGTTTTATGGTGTTTTGGGAAGTTACAGGGTCAAATATAGCACGTTACATTTGAAATTGAAAGTCGCCAGATTGGTTACGTTGCCTTTGAGACTGTATAGTAGCCCAGGAAATAAATTTACACCCATAATGGCATACCATTTGCAATAGTAGACAACCCAAGGTATTGCAAATGGGGTATGTCCAGTCTTTTTTAGTAGGCATTTGGTCACAAACACTGGCCAAAGTTAGCATTAGTGTGTGTGAAAAATGCAAAAAAGGCCAATTTTGGCCAGTGTTTGTGACTAAGTGGCTACTAAAAAAGACTGGACATACCCCATTTGCAATACCTTGGGTTGTCTACTATTGCAAATGGTATGCCATCATAGGGGTAATTTTCATTCTTGGGCTACCATAGGGTCACAAAGGCAACGTAAGCAATCTGGCGAATTTTAATGTGAAAAAAATGAAACACAAGCCATGTATTTGACGCTGTAACTTTTGAAAACACCATAAAACCTGTATATGAGGGGTTCTGTTGTACTCGGGAGACTTCGCTGAACACAAATATTTGTGTTTCAAAACAGTAAAAAGTATTGCAGCAATAATATCGTCCGTGTAAGTGTTGTTTGTGTGTGAAAAATGCAAAAAACATCACTTTTACTGGCGATATCATCGTTGTAATAAATTTTACTGTTTTGAAACACTAATATTTGTGTTCAGCGAAGTCTCCCGAGTAAAACAGTACCCCCCATGTAAAGGTTTTATGATGTCTTGGAAAGTTATAGGGTTAAATATAGTGCTAGCAAATTAAATTCCCTATACTTTCGGCATGGGTTGTCAGGCAGGTCCCGCTAATTTTAAATAATTAGGATACCTAATTATGTAAAAATAGTACATAAATATATTTGTAGAATGAATATATGTATATATATACATATGTGTATGTATATGTATATATATATATATATATATAATTTTTTTAATATTTTTATTTATATCTAGGTATATATATAGTGATATATACGTACATATTTATGTATATAGATATATATATTATTTTGTTCTACGTGTATTTTGATATAAATATATATATATATATAAAAAATCAAATAAAAATACCGCACTCTAAATATAGTATCCCAAGTAAATCAATAATCAAGAATGATTAATATACCAAAAAATAATTTAATGGAATATGTATTTGCAATTCAAGTTAGGAATATGTACAAATTGAATTCTGATGATCTCACTTTTAGTTTGAAAATTCATCCGAATTGATCCTTTGAAATTCATTGATAGAACATTATTGTAACAGAGCAGAAACTGCCTCAAAATGCATATATTTACACACAAGAAAAGCCCTGCATCCACTTGATGCCAAGAGGTATGGTTTAGAAATCAATCAAGTACCTGATATACAATAAGAAGTGTATATAGCATGGAAATCAATCCCTGGAATTCATTAATTGAGAATTGCTTTAACAGTGCAGAAACTGCCTCAAAATTCATATATTTACAGTTATGCTTGCACTTGATATCAATAGATAGTCTCAAAATAAATCTTATGAAAATTAACTACTCTAAAGTTACTGTGATAGATCATCAGAATTCAATTTGTACATATTCCTAACTTGAATTGCAAATACATATTCCATTAAATTATTTTTTGGTATATTAATCATTCTTGATTATTGATTTACTTGGGATACTATATTTAGAGTGCGGTATTTTTATTTGATTTTTTTGGATTTGTCGTTTGAGAGGTTATAGTAGAGGAAATACCTCTAAAATACCAGCACCACCGTGTAATCGAGTGCCAACACTACCCAGTTCGTTGTATATATATATATATATATACTACACTACACTACAATATCATTAATATATCATTCCAGATATTATCATAAATGAAAACCATGGAATGGAAACCACTACCTGATTGACTTGAAAATTGACTTGACTGAAAATGCCAGAAGGTTTAACGAAAAAATTCTACATCCTTACGTCACTGTATTAGCCTCCTATGTTCAAGATACTAAGCAGACGCTGGTGATTTTGGAAGACCTTCAGGTTCCCCTATATACCCAGTTGGCAAGCTTGGATGTTGTACCCCTTTACAACAACATTCCTCATGAAATAGGTCTTAAAGCAATTGCATATTATCTTAACACATCTTCAAAGCTCACACCTCTCCAGAAAGAATTTATTTTGAAAATTGCTTCACTTTTTGCTCACCCACAATTATTTTGTATTCAATGGGTGTTATTATCTGCAAATGAGGGGTACAGCCATGGGCATGGCATGTGCACCCAACTATGCCAATCTCTACCTTGGGTGGTGGGAGGAAACTATTGTAAACAAGATTACGGCTACCAAATATGGAGACAGTATCTTACACTGGTACAGATACATTGACGATGTCCTGGTATTCTGGACGGGTCCTATTCACACTTTCCAAGACTTTGTACAGACTCTCAATCAGAATGACATTGGGTTACAATTAACCCATGTCATAGGTTAACAAATGTTGGAATTCTTGGACCTGAGAATTCTTCTCAACAGGGATGGCAAAGTGGACACCAAAGTGTTTAGGAAAACAACCTCGACTAATAGTTTGCTCAATTGGTGTAGTCATCACCCACATAAGATGAAGGCGGGCATCCCATCTGGGCAATATCTTCGTGCACGAAGAAATTGCTCTAATGATGACACCTTTTTTAAGAGAGGCACAAGAATTAAAGAAACGGTTCAAGTCCCTTGGTTATCCGAATTAAATCATTAAAAAAGCGTTCCAAAGACAGAGCAGATTGCTTACGAACAAGTTGACCAAAACAAGAGAAAAAACTAATACGCTGCATAGACACCTATGATCGACTATGGAATCCTGTGGGGCAAATCTACTCTAACCATTGGCCAATGTTAACATATGATGAGGACTTGGCGACTCATGTTTCCCACTTTCCGAGCATTGAGCCAGTCGACCAAAAAACTTATGCAACATCCTAGTACATAGCCACCTCGAACTGGACCCCACTTCTAAAACCTAGTTCTCTGCAACCAAGGGAATTTTCAAATTTGGGCACTGTAAGGCGTGTGACTTTATATTGCCATCTAAAGTCATTGAATGTACACAGACTAACAAATGTTTCCCTATCAATCAATTTATTAACCATATTTCCACAAAAGTTTTTTTATGGAATAACGTGCAGCTGTGGAATACAGTATATGGGAAAGACCTACCAACAATTTAGGAGAAGGATTTTACAGCATGTAAACACAGTGATCAATTTAAATATTACGACTCCTGTTGCCAATCATATCAGAAAACAACACAGTGATGTTTCCAATCTCAAGTTTCAGGCGCTACAAATGATCATTATGAATTCAAGAAAAGGGAATTTTATTTAAAATTACTTAAACAAGAATAAAGATGGATACATATATTTCAAACACTGGCACCGCGTGGTTTGAACACAGAGTTCAACTTCACCCTTTTCATTCATGGTTAAATAAATTTCCACGAGCACAAGTTTATATTTAGTCTCATTTTTAAGATACCACACATTTAAAGATTATCAACAGTGCAGCTATCTTCATCAAGATGTGGTTGATTTCTATACTTATAGTGAATAGTTTACCATCTAGAAAATAATCATAACATTGTTGGTTCATTCTTTATTTATCAATATCTTTCTTTCATTTATTACTATATCATCAACCATCACCACTTTTTTGCATCAGTCACAATTTTGGTATCCATAATACGTTTACAGACTATATATATTTCCATTTCATTTGTTATTTTAATTAAAGGAATCAGATAAAACAATAACCACATACATTGCATTTTATTTCATTTTATTCAACAAACCTTTTTTTATTTATTTCACAATATTTTTCCATTGATTAATTTTGCATTATACAGTTGTGTGCAATTTTTGCAACTATACCTTTTCCATTTTATTATTTTTGATTTTTTTACATTCAGTCCATTATTTTCACTTATTACTAGCCGGATTCAAAACAGCTCATGTTCTCCTAACACAGGGGATTCTCTCTCACACTTAAGAATTATCCTGTTTCATAAATCTCAATCACCCAACCCAGGAGAATCAATTACCACACAATTTATCAGGAGACTTATCTCTCTCTCTCTTTGTAAATCTTCAAGTTATCTGTTTCAAATGGACTCTTGCTCGTAATAGGTGATTCTTCTGGCCATACGGTCGCACAGCCATAGTATGCGATCGACTAATATGTATTACAATAAGGCAAAAGGGGAGGATATTTTTTCAGCACGTGAGTAGCAATCCATTCATTCTAATTATTGTTCTCATGATTTTTCCCCCTTTCTTTCCATATTTTTTAACTAATACAAAACACAAATGATCTATCAGTTATAAGTTCCTTCCTTTCCTTTTAGGAGGTCACCCTACCACATAGATGTAACTTTTGATCCGGACTGTCATTCCTCTATATATATAATGTAAATATAGAATCACTCATTCACACTATTCTGGACGTGGTTTCTATCACGTGCAGGCATTCCCCGATGAAACACTAACGATCTATTAGTTATCATCACTATTATGAACATTTGACAAGATCAGACATACTGTCAATTTTTGAAAAGTATGATTTTTCCTGAAGCTTTTCAGTACATGAGATGACCCTAACACATAGGGTTCGATCTGACTGTTATTCCTCTGTATATATAATGTGAATATGGAATTACTCATTCACACTTCCCTGGACGACGCTTCAATCATGTTTATGCATTCCCTAATGTAACAACAATAATAATAATTATCTTTTTTGATTATCCATTACAGGTTTTCTATAGCATTGTAAACTCTCAAATCTCCCATTCCCGTTTAAGTCAGTCCGGAATTTCTCCGATAGACACTTCCTGATATATTATTAAAACCATTGGTGCATTCAAATATGCGAGCACCAATTAGGTCTAAGCCTCCCCCTTTATAAACCAGCTAAACTAGAGGTCTGGTTCCCCTCTGACTAGCTGATCTAGCGAAATGTACGTCAGGGGCTAGCGACTTTGCCGGTTTCACTTAAATCTCTTAATATTGCTATCAGGCATTTGAGATTGAGTTCTTTAACATTCCGGCATGGCAATTTTCCTGTTCTACTATTGAGGATCTAGCCACTATTTCTGCTGAGGGGTGGTTGGGGTTAAAAATTTTGGTTTTCTGGCTAAGGAACTTGTTAAAGGGTAATGGGTGCCCGCGAAGGCACTATAGGGAAAGACATTGTTTTCATATTTCCTCCCCATTTCCCTTCCTCTGTCCTTAAATTCTTTTTAAGCACTAAATGTTAAACTAGTAAACATTCACTTCTTCTAACCTCTTTACGCCTTATCTCTTTACATCCTATCCAGCCCAAAATACCAGGTTTGGCTCCACGATATCACCAGGAGATTTAGCTAAATTTCCTAACTGTGTTTGTAACCTATTATAATTGTTACATTCACATCTAGCCATCTCTGTAACAGATATCATTTTACTAACTATAGCAGAGTGAGCCTACTAGCAACTATATACCAAACACACATAGTGTAATCTATATAATAATGCTTTATTGGGACTGTTTAGGATTACTGAGCTGGGGGGGGGTGTGATCTTACTTGATCACAATTACAGGGTATGTGCCTAAACATTTCCAGTACCATGGTGTACCTCAAGAAATTTTGATCTAACTTTGTGCATGTCTACTAAATAAAGATTCACAAAGACTATTGAGTTACACCCTGTGGGTGGGAACGTGATCTATCACAACCACTATCACAGGTTATTGATCCAAGTATATCATTTTGAGGTACATTCTGATAATATTTATCTGTGGTACTCATCAAATCATGCCACTAGTGGAACAGCCACAGCTGATTTTTAATAGTTGTTTTGTATTTTCGTCATGTTTTGTCTATAGTACTATGTGTTATGTCTTGTGGTCAGTTCTTGTTTGAGTCCTCATAGCACCTTTTTAATTTAATTTAGTAAAAGCTAAGTCTTATCAAAGGTATTTTATCAAAGGTTATTTTACTCTTTTAGTATTCCATTCTTTTCACCAGGCGTTGCATCCTCCTCTTTGTTCTTTTGTTTGTTTATTTTCTACGTCAGGGGTTACCCCCCCCCCCCCCCCCCCGCCCTCCCATTTAGGAGGTATGCACAGGCTTTTGATATTCCTCTTCTGTTTATTTTCTTTTCTCTAAGTCTACACTACCTTTTTGATGGGACAGTCCCAAATTTGAACTTCTGTCATAATAGCTTTAACTTCTAGAGACACCAGAAAAATGTCCCCAATATGTCAAGTACAAGTATATCATCTGACATGCTCATACTATGCAAAGTAAACACAGACATACCAGATTACTTCAACTCTATGAATGGGCTATCTTGAGTGGATCTGGCTAGTGTAGTTGCCTCTCAGCTTGGTGTACATACATTCTAGATTCCTTTTCTGAGATATGTAGATTCTTCTGCCATGTGACACAGAAGTGTTTCAGCTACCATTTTTTCAATGTGTATATATCTCTTCCAGGGATGCCATCAGAAATGAAGGGGCCCTTTAAACAGCTCAAGGTCTGGGCCCATAGGGCCCATCCTAAAGTCCGCCCACTGGCCCTCTCCGTGAACCTACACACAGTGCCTGCCCTTGTGTCCGCCCGCAAGGATGCAGATTGTTTGTGTAAAGGATGCAGTGTGTGTAAAGTGGATGCAATGTGTATATGTTGCGTGTGTGTACAGCTTGTGTAGTGGAAGCAGTGTATGTTGTGGATGATGTGTGCAGGGGATGCAGTATGTGTGTATATATGTGAGGTAGGATAGGGGCTGCATTCAGTGGGGAAAAAATGTTTTTTTATTAATTTATTAATTGTATTCACCTTTTCATACCTCTTACCTGTGGCAAGGGACGGGGGACATTACACTGCCTAGTCATCTGGTGGAATTGTGCAGGCTGTGTAGTGAAGAGGGGGCACCTTCAACATGATCTTCAGCTTCCAGCAGCTTCCCTCTCCCACTCTCACTAGTCCAGTCTGCATGATGCACAGAGCATTGCCACATTACCCACATTAAGGCTCTAACAGACAAAAAACAAACAAGAGCCCTGTGCATCCATCATAGGTGTGCACACCCAGGTGCTACCACAATCTACTTGAGGACAAAGTTAAAGCAGCAAACATTTCGGTTAAAGCAAGTTAAAGCAACACACGTTTGCACACATACACATCATAAGTTTTATTTTTTCAGCCATCTTTCTGTTAGCATAACTTTTGTCATCAGGAGAGTGGTTTGCTTGGGGTGCTGCTGGCTGAAGCTGATGTGCCCTGCAGCAACTCATTCCTTCTTTTTCTCTCTTCATGCTGCCTGGGCTGTGCCTCCTCCTCCCCCCTGTGCTTCTCTTTCTCTCTCTGGGAGGAAGTGATCAACTGTCACTTCCTCCCAGCATCTGATACCACAGGGGCCCAGTCAAGCTGTTATAGTGCCCCTGTGCCTGACTTGGCTCCTGTTATGCAGTACCCATCAGGGGTCCTAAGTGCATGGGCCATCCAAAGCTGCACCATCAGCACCGGCAGAAGTTCCGCCCCTGGGAATGTGGGCCTGGGCACATTGTCAGGCCCTGATGGCGGCCATGATCTCTTCCCTCCTGTCTTCTTCTCTGAAAAACAATCTCACAAGAGTGGTAAATATGAATGATTGACTGTTTATGAGTGGGCATAAAATAAATACTAAATGTTTTAATATTGACAGCAGCAATAAGCAATGCACATCCTTATAAAATAGCAATTACATTCTTATCTCTAAAGAGAAATTTATTGTTATATTACATTGCAATAATGCCAGAATCTATACTTTTGCTTATCAGTTTTTTAAAGGATTTGGAATCCTTTAAGACCCAAAACAAATTTTTCGTTTTTGAACATTTAATTTTTGTAAGCATTAAGATGACTCTTGAGCAGTCTTTTTTCAAGTTGGCTTCAATATTTTTTTTTTCTTATACATATTTAAAAAAGGGTTTTAGTTATGTTTTTATTTGCCTAAATTTAAAAAAACTGATATTTCCCTTTTTTTTTTAAAATTCTTTATTTTTGTAGTGCTTAAGCTTATAACAGACGGTCGTGAGGTACCCCAAAGGCATTCCTCCAACGCATTACAACATTTGAGCATATGGGTACATGGGAAATCTAGCACAATTTTTGTTTAAAGGTATTTCAAGCGATGAACAATAGAGGGTCTAAACAGCTGGATGTGTCTCTTATCTTAAGGTAACATCTCTGGCATATTTTTTCAGCTACATACATGCATGAGGGTAGGAACCATGTTGACAAGGGCCCAGCTGGGCTGATATTCCTGCCTAGGTAAGTAGTCAGAATGTGTTTGCGATTATTCGTTTGCATCACATGCTAAGAAGGTTGGGTAATACATCATATATAGCAGGTACAGTCGCAATATTTTTTGCAAACCTATAGCTTAATGGGCAACGGATTAGGTAAGGTATTCTCAGGGTCACATACTTGTCTGCGCTTCAGGCAACATGAAGTTGAACATGAAACAAGCTGTTCCTATCCCCGGTTACACAAGTTATACAAGTAAAAAAACGCTGGCCCTTTATCTATATGGCACTTGAGCATATACATCAGAGGACTGAGTAAAACACTAAACTAGCAAGTATAAATGAGAAAAACAGACATAAAAATCAATATCTGGCAGCCGTCGTTAGTGTGCCTATGGAAAACTCAGGCAGGTTGGCATTTGTGGGTAAAATATAAGAGTCCCTTCAGTGGCATCTGCTATTGTGGTCTGTCCCATAGTGATGGCACTGCTGTAGGCAGCAAGCCGGTGTTCAGCCTATGCCCAAGGGCGGGAAACGAGCGTCCTGAGCACTGGGGGTTAAGGAGGCTGCAGTGCTCTGGTGGCTTTGATGAGCATCCATCCTGCCCCAGGCCGGTCTGCAGGCCAGCATCCTCTTGCCACGGACATGGGGGCTCCAGGGGTCCCAGTCCTCCCCTGTAAGGGGCAGACCGGAGGTCCTGATGGTAGGTGGTCGCTGTCTGAGTCCCGCTGGGTATTTTGTGCCGCCATTTTGTGTGTCTGCTTGGTTGTAGATGTAGTTTAAGTTGCTTTTATGCAGGATACAGGCTAGGGTGGCCCGGGATAACCCCCGCCGGTCCAGGGTGGGGAAACAGGGCTGAAAGGCAAGCTTGGAAGGTCCCAGCAGTGCTCGGAACGGGGGGTCGGCCGCGCCACCCGTCCGGCGACTGTGTTAGGCCTCACTCCAACGAGCTCCGTCTTATGTGCCGTGCACCCGCGAGCAGTGTACCCGGGGTTCCTTGGCTGTGTCCAGAAGCAGGTGAGTCTCGTTTTATGGCGTTTTTTCTGCGTTTTGGCTGGCTGGCGTGTGGTAATCAGACTAAGTATGATAATTGAGCTCGGAGCTCACACGATGCACGTCCAGCCGCCATGTTGTCCAGGCCCCGCCCCCTGATATTTCCCTTTTAAAGAACTGTACTATTTTAATTAGTAAAATCAATATATTTAGAAATGATTTTCATGATATAGATATAATATTATTAATTACTAACCACAAAGCTACATTTTTGTGTATATTTTATTTTACTTATATAGATTATTTTATACATTTATAGTAGAAAAATAAATAATATATTCAATGCACAGTGATGGGTAAATAAAATAGCACTGATAATAAGTAGGACAAAGACTACTGAACATTGTGTGTTGAGTCAGTTAGGTCCTTTTGTGTATCTCCCATGCTGCAGCAGAACTGCATTGAGGTGGGCAAGGGAAGGAAGGATACCAAATATAGATATGTATAGATATAGATAAGATATTATTATAATTATTATTATTAGTAGTAGTAGTATTTATATAGCGCCAGCTTATTCCGCAGCACTTTACAATAAAAGGGAAATTTACCAAATGAGACAATAAGAAAATGTAACAGGAACAATAGGTAGTTGAGGACCCTGCTCAAACGAGCTTACAGAGTAGCAGAGGAGGTGAGGTATAAAAACACCATAGGAAGGGTATTGAGAGAGAAAGTAAATAGACATGGTGGGAAAGTAGCAGAATCGGAAGTGAGAGTGGAGTGTCGCCCTATAGGAGAGAGCGAGAGGAAGGTTTGAGAGATAGAAGTTACTCTTGGAGGCCATAAGCATTCCTGAAAAGATGGGTTTTGAGGGACTTCTTAAAGGATTGAAAACTAGGGGTCTGACAGGGGTAGGCAGGCTGTTCCAGAGGAAAGGAGGCACCCATGAGAAGTCTTGCAAGCGTGAGTTTGCAGTAAGGGTGCGAGCAGCAGAACGGTCACCAGTAGAGTGGAGAGACCAAGATGGGGTATACCTATGAATCAGTGAAGAAATGTAAAAGGGACTAGAGTTGGTTAGAGCTTTATAGGTAAGGGTTAGTATTTTAAATTGACACCTGTAGGGTACAGGAAGTCAGTGTAACAATCGACAGAGGGGTGAGGTATGGGAGGAGCGACAGAAGAGAAAGATCAGCGTGGCACTAGCATTCAGCACAGATTGTAGGGGGAGACCAATTAGGAGAGAATTACAGTAATCGATGCAGGGGATTACTAGAGCATGAACAAGCACCTTGGCAGCATCTTGCATAAGAAAGGGGCATATGCGGGCAATGTTTTTAAGTTGGAATCGACAGGTTTTAGCAACAGACTGGACATGAGGTGCAAAGGTGAGGCCAGAATCAAAAGTGACACCAAGACAGCGAGCTTGAAAGGATGGGATGAGGCAGGTACCGTCAACCTGCAGAGAGAGTGAAGGAGGAGGATCAGTGTTATGAGGAGGAAAAATAAGAAACTCAGTTTTAGAGAGATTCGGTTTCAGAAATTGGGAGGACATCCAATCAGAGATAGAAGAAAGGCAATTAGTGACACGTTGTAGGACAGCGGGGGAGAGGTCTGGGTGTCGTCAGCCTACAGGTGGTAGTGGAATCCAAATGAATTAATGAGTTTGCCAAGAGAGGCAGTATGGAGAGAGACCAAAGGGTACCAAGAACTGAACCTTGAGGGACTCGGACTGAGACAGGATGAGGAGAGGAGGTGCTGTTGGATAAAGAGACACTAAAGGAGCGCTGAAAGTGGTAGGAGGAGAACCATGAGAGGGCTGTGTCACAGAGACCAAGATATTGAAGAGTTAGAAGAAGAAGGCCATGATCAACAGTGTCAAAGGCAGCAGAGAGGTCAAGAAGAATTAGTATGGAGTAGTGGCCTTTGCATTTGGCTGTGATTAGGTCATTTGTAACTTTAATAAGAGCAGTCTCAGTAGAATGGAGGGGGTAAAAGCCAGATTAAAGAAGATCGAGGAGGGAGTTGGAATTTAGGAAGTGAGTCATACGAGTATAGAAGTCTTTCTTGAAGCTTTGAGGAGAAAGGAAGCAGGGATATGGGACGATAGTTGGAAGTGGAAGACGGGTCTAGGGATGGCTTTTTTAGAATGCTTAAGGGGAGCAAGAACAACACCAGAACAGTTTAGGATGTGTGTTAAGGATGGTACAAGACAAGGGGTGAGAGCTCTGGAAGATACTGGATCAAGCGGACAGGTGGTGGGACGAGAGGAGAGGAGAAGCCCAGTCACCTCCTGTTCAGTAGCAATCCTTAACTGTTTAATCTTGTCAGTAAAGTAACATGCAAAGCTATCAGCTGAAAGATTAGTTTGTGGGGTGGCCACAGCAGGGCGAAGAAGATAGTTAAAAGTATTAAAGAGATGCCTAGATTGCGAGAGCATGAATTAATGAGAAAAGAAAAGTAGGACTGTTTAGCAAAGGTAAGGGCTGTACTGTATGAGTATATAAAACTGCAGTGGTATGCCAAATTATGCCTCTAAAACTGCCATGATACATCAAATTTAAACCTCTAAAACTACTGTGATATGCCAATTTTATGCATCTAAAAAAGATGGCCATGATGTGCCAAATTTATGCATCTTAAACTAATTGCCACAGTGTGCCATTTTTTTCATCTACAACTGATTGCCACGGTATACCAATTTTATGCATCTAAAATGGATTGCCATGATGTGCTAAGGTTATGCATCTAAAAGTGCCATAGTGTTTCAATAATTTCACTAAATGCCCCTGTCTAAAATAAAACATATGGAAATTTAATTGTACCCCATTATGATTACTTTGTCAAGACTGATGCTGTATCAGTGTACTCTGATGACATTGAGTTCTCTAGTGACCTGATTTTGCCAGGCATATTGTTTGCTACTGAAGCGCTAAAATGTACTTACCCCTTAGTACAGGGGTATCAGATGTCCAAAAAGAAGTAGAGTGTATAAAAACAAAAATATAAAAATATAATAGTGAAGTATATTGAGGCTGGTGTGAAAATCCTTAAGTAATAAAAAATGGAACTCACAAGTGTAGAGCCAAGTAAAGGACTGGCTCAAATCTCAAACGCTGTGGTGTGCACGGGGAGACACCGTCCCTCTTTCTATTTTCTTTCTTCAAATGCTCAGAAATGAATAAAGGGAATATATCTATCTAGTGTAGTATATTAAACCAGGATTTGGATGCAAGTAAACATCAGATGGTATAGTGCTCACCTTTTGTGGAGCCAATTTCTGGATACCTGGCTCAGGTTGGAACAGCTTATTACCCACTAAAGGGGGGTATACCTTCTTTACGGCGGATGAAGATGACAGCACAATGGACTAATTACGATCCCGAAGATCAGATTTATTAAATTATAATAGTAAAAATGTTTACAACATAAAAATACAAAACAAATAAAATCAATGTCCTTAAGGTGCTGGGTGACTCCGCCAAGACGCATTTCGCCCTCTCCTCTGGCTTTCTCAATCAAAGTAAATCTCATCTTCATCCCATCCTCCTTTTTAAACCCTGAACTGGTGTCCAATTGGTTACCTCCATTGCTTGTTGTCCAATCAGGGCCTTCCATTTCTTAGGTGTTTCTTATACAGCTGTTCCGGCTGATTGTATCCACGACCGGAAGTGACGTCTTATCCACGTGTCACTTCCGGTACGGGTACCGCCATCATTCAAACTGACAAATACCCTCGGGTAAATGTCTTTACGCCTGCAGTCTATAGTTCTAATATAACTCGTGATGACATTAAAACAATAATAAAATACAGTTAAAAAATGAGCAGATTCTTACATACAACAGTTATTCAGGTAAACAAAACAAGAGCAAGATTAAGTCAGCACATCTTATGTGAAATAAAGACTTGTGAATTTAAAGCGGTATACTGACATAATGTCTAGAGACTTAAATAGTGATAAACTTATATGGAGTATATTCTGGATTATCTTAAAAGATGTTAATAGTCAAAAGTAATATTGATATATACAGGAAAAAAAATATATAAAAAAGAATATTGTGAATACCTAAAATATTTTTTTTATAAATTAAAAAAGTTAAAAAAAAATGACATAACTCAAAATCGCTATTTAGCCCATAGGGGAGGAGAGAGTTACAGTTGAAAATCCATCTCATCTCTGCCTTTTCCATCGCAGTGATGAGTTCTTCTCCCCTCCAATTGGTTTCTATCTTCTGTATCCCTAGAAACGTGAATTGTGTTGGATCTTTATTATGTTTAATTTTAAAGTGATGGGAGAGGCTATGTTTTTCAAACCCCATTTTTATATTACGCACGTGTTCTTGGATTCTTACATGAAGTGCTCTTGTGGTTCTCCCTATATAAAGTAAACCACATGTACAATTGATTGCATAAATGACTCTTTTCGAATGGCAGGTGATCAATTGCTTTATGGGAAATTTTTCCTTTATATTTTTGGGGTGTGTGAAATGACTAATATGTCTTTTCTTATTCTTCATATTAGTACACGCCCTACAATTCACACATCTATAAAATCCCCATTCTTCTTTAAATGGCTTCCTAGATGTCTCTTTTTGTGGAAGATGACTGTGGACTAATTTACTCTTTAAATTAGGTACTCCCCTATAAATTATTTTTGGATTTTCTGGGAACATAGAATTTAAAACCACATCCTTTTTCAATATAGGCCAATATTTTTCACAATTCTCTGGACATAATTATGTTTGCAATTAAAATCACATATAAATGAGAATTGATTTTCATTATTATAATTCTTAGATATTTTTGAAGCTAAAAGTTCCTTCGATCTTTTAAAAGAGTTTCCTCTAGTGCCTTGTTAAGCAGTTCCTCTTGTATGCCTTCTCTCTAAAATCGCTTAAAACTTTTTTAGACTGCTGTTTAAAATTTCCTTCCTCCGTGCAATTTTGCTTAATGCTTAATAATTGGGATTTAGGTACATTCTTAAGCCACGAATAAAAGTGGCAACTACCCTCTTCCACATAACTATTTACATCGACTGGCTTAAAATATGTCCTGCTTTTAACTCGATCCTTGTCCACATAAATATTAGGTTCCAAACTATTTACATTACTCTTACTAAAATTGCTTGACAATTGAATGCCCCAATCATTGGTGTTTAAAAAGATAAGAAACTCTTGTAGTGAGGTTTCACCCCCCCCCTCCATATAAAAAATATATAATCTATATAACGGCGATAGAGCACCAGATTCGCAACCCATTCATGTCCACCATAGATGTACTGATGTTCCCATAGGGACATGAACAAATTGGCATAACTTGGTGCGAATCTGGTGCCCATCGTCGTCCCACAAATCTGGAGGTAAAAATTATCCTCAAACCAAAAATAACTGATCTAAAATCCACTGAATAGCTTCCAAAATAAAATCTATCTGCGCTTGGGGAACAACTTATATTACAAACAGCCCTTCTCATGTGAAATAATGGTATAAAGGGATCCAACATCTTTTTTAAAATAGTAAGAGAGTTTTTCAGGTGGCTGGGACATCTCTGTACCGTTGGTTGCAGACACTTGTCTACGTATTGTGAAAGTTTACTAGAGATGGAGCCTATCCCCGAGACGATTGGACGTCCTGGGTTTTTTTCGCGTTTCTTATGGACCTTCGGGAGATAATAAAATACTGGTGTCCTGGGGTTTAAAACATTCAAAAAAATATATTCTTTCTTATTTAAAATTCCTAATGTTTTTCCTTTATCAATCAATTCAATGTAACTTTTTCTAAAATCAACCATTGGGTCTTTATTCAATATCACATAGTTATTTTTGTCTCCTAGTAACCTTAAGGATTCTTCGATGTAGGATTCTTTTTTTTTCTCAAGTAAGACATCTACCCCCCTTTATTGGCTGGTTTAATTACAAGGGTATTTTCATCTCTAAATCCTTTCAAGGCTGCTTTCTCAGCTCGATTAAGGTTCCAGTCTTGTTGGCGTGTTTTCTTAATATTATGTAACTCATGCATAACCATTTTTTCAAATGTAGTAATTTCTTCAGAAATTTCATTCATTGGAAAAAAATGTGAAGGGTCCTTCAATTCAGTATGTACAAATTGGCTATGTTCAATATGATTATTGAATTCATTAATGGCTGGTTTAGCAAAGAATTTCTTAAGACATAGTTTACATTTAAACTTGTTCAAGTCTATAAAAAATGTTTACTTGTCAAGCGTCTTAGTAGGGGAAAATTTTAGGCCTATATTTAATAAAGGTATCTGGAGTTTCATGAGTACTCTTTCTGTGAGGTTGAAACTGCCACGTTGTTGTACTTTGTATTGCTTCTCCTTCCTTCTTTCTACACCTTTTCCTCCTCTATTTCCCCTTCCTCTAGGGCCCTCATCCTTTTCCCTGGAGACTTGTACATATCTTACATATGTTTGTATCTCCCTCTATTTTGGGTCTCCCAAAAATCCTCACCCCCTAGGTGATCTATTAAGAGGTTCAAATCTATTCAGCGTATAGATGTCATTCATTTTCCGTTCTACATCATTCCTCTGTTTTTCCCTTTGTATTGGGTATTGTCTTTTTTTAGAGCTTTCTGGAGTTCTTTTTTGTGTCTATATTTGACTGTATCCCATTGTTGATCCTTCCTTTTTTCTTTGCTTGGTGTTCTAGGTCTAAATGTATTCACAGATGGTCTTGACTGTGTTCTATTTCGTGCTGTATTAGGGTATTCTCCTTTATGTGTTTTTTCTCGATTTCTAATGTATGTATATTTTGTCTGCTCTCTTTTATGGTAGATTCTCACTTGATTCCTAGCATAATCGGTTTTATCTCTAATATATTTTCTTTTCTTAACTTCTTTCACATTTTTCTCTACTTTTTCAATAGTTAATTGAATCTCTCTAGTGATATCGGAGTACTCTTCTGAGGATGTATTATTTATAATAAAATTCTGTATTCTATTAAAGTCCTCATTCAATTTACTTAGGGTATTTTTCTTCCTTTTGATAATGTGACAGATCCATCTGTACAGACTAGTATTGCTGGTTCGTCTGTTTGCCTTTATTTCGTTGGATTTCCTGTTCGTATGCCCCTGTTCGTGTGGTTCCGGAATACCAATTGAAACTACCGAACGGACGGCCACCCAGGAGAGGAGTGTGCTGCTGGTTAACCTCTTGGCCCCAATTAGAACATTGTGGTTAACCGCAGACACCTCTCCATTCCATCCGTATGGGTGGTCATCGTTCGTATGCCGACCATGAGGCGGCGGCCATTTTGGGACACGAGGAAGATCAGCAGTGTTCGGTGTCGATTCTATAGAACTAAAAGCGGACACTTTATCTACCGAACAACGCTGGAAGCTGCCGCCCGCCTTCTATTTCGTCGAGGCATACGAACACCGGTCCGTTCGGGAGTTTTGTAACGTACGTATGGACTTCACCCAGATAGCCGTCCCATGGAGTCAATCATATACCGAAAGACTTGTGAGAGACTTTGACTCCATGGCGATTGAACTGTGTACATCGGATCTGAGTGCTATTCGGTAGAAATATGCACTCAGATCCAGGCAATCTGGGGATATGTTACACGAACCATATTTATTCAGTATTTCCTCATTTATGTATTTTAATGTATTTTTCATTTTGTATTTAAAATGGCGATTTGCCTCTATCCTTGGAGATAATTGAGTTTCTTCACAATTATCTCCAGGATAGAGAGGAAGGATTTATGGGTAAAATGGGGAGAGCTTACACTTAAGCCACTGCGATTGGCTACTGTCCTATATGTGTTACAGTCTTCCACAAGGTACCCTAGGGGAGTGTCCACCTTGTGGGAGACCTGCATAAATACCGAGCAGGTAGCCCTCATTGAAGCAGAATCCTGTTTGACCCTCAAGACGGAGCTTGGTCTCATTTGTGGGGGGAATTATTACTTGGAAAGCGCATTTTGTTTATTTTAGCCGTGAAAGGAGTTCGGCTGATTTTATGGTCGGGAGTTACTGCGTTCCCTTAAACTCCATTTGGGAGTTTGGCGGTCGGCCGTGCAGAACCTGCATTATTGGAAAAGGGGATTATTGACTAAACGGCGGCTTCATCTATTTGGCGGTGAATGTAGTAACAGATAATAAAACTCATCAGGCCAAAGGAAAACTTTCAAGAATTTCTGACCATTCTTTCATAAAGTCTTGCCCGTTTTGATCAAATGATGGACTCTTATCAAACCTTAGACCTCTGGGAGTAATTTTTTCCCTCATATATTTTTCTAAGGTTTCCAGAAATTGGCTCCACAAAAGGTGAGCACTATACCATCTGATGTTTACTTGTATCCAAATCCTGGTTTAATATACTACACTAGATAGATATCTTCCCTTTATTCCTTTCTTAGGATTTGAAGAAAGAAAATAGAAAGAGGGATGGTGTCTCCCCGTGCACACCACAACGTTTGAGATTTGAGCCAGTCCTTTACTTGGCTCTACACTTGTGAGTTCCATTTTTTATTAATTAAGGATTTTCAAACCAGCCTCAATACACTTCACTATTATATTTTTATCTTTTTGTTTTTATACACTCTACTTCTATTTGGGACATCTGATACCCCTGTACTAAGGGGTAAGTATGTTTTAGCACTCCATTCAGGGAGTTTTTTAGAAGTGGACTGATTTTCATCACCCCCTTCCTAATTCTCCAACCTACACTCTAAATTTCTGGTGGATTGGAAAGAGCCACATTACAGTGTTGTAGCTGCTATTTAATATTGCATGTTTGTATTGTATTTTAAGCGCCTTTATTCGCACAGGTCACTTCAATCACATATTGTTTGCTACTGCGATCACAGAATAGATACAAAGAGATAAAGAGTCTGAATTCTTGAACCTCACTTTTATATTCCTTAAAAACACTGTAACTTGTGTGCTGTAAAGCCACTAACCTTATTTGGAAACATATGTGAGGTCAGGGTTCTTTACTAAGTATAAAAAATGCCAACTTCTTCTTCATGGCAGAATTTCTCTTTTGTATCTCTCAGCTGATCCCAGTTGCTGTATTGATCAATACACACTTTTTCTTGGAACGTGTTTTTTATTCTGATGTATGCTAACAACTAAAGAAGAAAAAGTTGTCTGCTCGTTGATGCATGTAGGAAAATTGTTTAAATAAACAAACAAATAAATAAAGGGGTATGCAGCTAATTTCATTTTCTAGTCACCTTTCTCACTTTACAGAGGGCTAAAATTATGAAAGGGGCACTCCAAACTTCTTGGAGTGACCTCTTCCAAAATGGGTCACTTAAAACTTCAATAGCCACTAAATCTGCCTATATCACTTAAAAGAATGCTCCTAATGCCATAGGCATTAGAACCTGCTCTAGTGATTATGGGGCCATGAATGGTTTGTCAATTTGTCTGGGTAACAACTGGGAATCATTCAGCTCCTCTATATTGTCTATAAACTCTTTGCTCTGAGTACCTGCCAGTGCAGGGCTTAGCTCATTGACAGAGAGTAATTAGATAACACTCTCAGCTAATCAGCTTTCAGTTCCTAATGAAGGAACAAACCAGCACTGAGCAGACCCCAGGTAAGCTGTCTAAATGCTAGCAAATGTGTTGACTACTTATATGTAGAGGCATAATTGTAGATTATACTAGTTTAAGTGTAACTATAATCCTAATTTTATTAATGACAAGAGGCAAATATTTGCTTAAGTCTCTCTTTACTAGAACTCCACAGCAGCACATTAACATAGAGATAAAAACACCAGAGACAAAAAAAATCAGGAATCTATAAAAGGCGTCTCCCAACTAACTATTTCCCTGTTTCACGCTGTGACAAATAAAGTACATAAACAATACACCACAAATACAATAACAGGAGAAACAAACATAACATAACGATGAATGCCATCCGAAATTGAAACCGTGGAACCAGTGGGTGAAGCCTTTACCTTTATCCTGTAGAGTAGTCAGATCTAACAACTGTAGCCAAACCATTAAACTGAAATGAGATAAACAGAGTCGAAAACACTAACTAGCGAATTAAATTTACTGAGAAAACATGAATCCCCATCGTAAATACTGACAGTGTAATATCCCAGATAGTGAAAAAAACCCAACCCCATCATAAAAAACTGACGGTACCACATCCCAGATAAACCCCAACTCCCCCAGATAACCACCTAGCCCAGGACACCAGGTGAATAAACAACAAGTCAGTCAAACCAACAAACAACAAGGGGAGGGAGAAACTGTGAGGGAAATATTTGCCTCCTGTCATTAATAAAATTAAGATTATAGTTACACTAAAGCTAGTATAATCCAGAATTTTATAGCATGACAGGAGGCTTCATATTTGCTGTTTTAATGCTCGGACAGCAAAGACCAAAGAAACACGATCCGCCGTACCAACCTAAACTCTGCGAAGATAGCTCCTCGTAACCGGCAGGAAAGCGTACAATGTCTTGGAGAAAAACGCCCGCCATGTCGGTACCTGAAGTCTTAGTGTTACGGACTGAAGTGAACCGAAAAAACCTAGACGCACCGCCAATGCCAACCACAACCAAGCGGTACATGAAGGGCGAGAAAAAGGGAAGAACCATTTAAACAAACGGTGATGTTGAACACCGCCTGAAGGTGGGAGCCCTATTAAAGTAAGAATATGACCCTCGGGTCCGACTAAGAATGATAGACAATTAAGGTCCGAACCGCCGAACCCATCTGAAAGAAAAACAAGGTATAATAACGGAAATACATTCAGAATCAGTGAATGGGCAAAACCCAACAGAACCCACCATAAGAGCATGACAAAAATGTGTGTACCCCCTTGGGGAGATGAATACCCGTCCTCAGGAATCGTAAAGGGAATTCTAAGCAGAGCGAGACCCGCCAACAACAGTCGTACGCGCTACCTAATTAATATGTCAGTCCCTGTTAATAAAGTGACCGAACAATACCCGAACGCTGAAAAAGCGGTTGCAAAATTAGGAGATCCGTACCAGAACCAACTACGTCAGGGTCGCCATGCAGGCCAAAGTCTCACAATCCCCGAGATCAAATGAGCAAGGGTCTAGGGAATCCAGTAACTAGGTTCGACTCTGCCGAAGCGGAGATCATAATTCCAAAGTACTAGCAGACCGAGGTACCTGTAGAAAGGGATCTAACACGCAGTGTACTAAAAACTATAAAGACGTGTACCGGACCTTAGAGTGGCCAGACTAACGTCAAGCAAACAGAGAATGGTCAGGGGCGAGCCGAGGTCGAGGGAACGAGAAGACAGGGAAGCGAAAGCCAAGCCGAGATCAAAGATAGGAGAGGTAATTAAAGTCAGGATACAAGCCAAGTCAATAACCGAAGAAACAATCAATATGAACGCACTGAGGGAACAGACAAGCTGTAACCACAACAGGGCAATGACTCACTGTAAGTGAGTACCTTTTATACCCTGCTTCTTTAATTGATGACCACGCCCCCAAAACGTCCTAGTTTGAGATTTTCGGCCGGTCGTGACGTCATTGCCGTCATGACGTTGGCGGCATAGCGCCGCGTCATAAAAGGGGGCGGGGCTATCACGGTCTTATCTTTCTGGGAGCCTGGTTCAGGGCATTCACCCTTCCAGTAGCGCTCGTGCGCACTTGCCTGCTCTCCTCAAGGAGAGTCTGACTCATTCAAGTCACTGGTTCAGGGCCTTCACCCTTCCAGTAGCACTCATGTGCCCTTGCCTGCTCTCCTCTAGGAGAGTCTGACTCATTCAAGTCGCCTGCCGTTTTAAAAGTGGGCCCTCTAGCGTTACGCTCCTGATAAGCTTAAGGGAGGACCCTGGCTGAAGCCTAATTCCACGGAGGCGGTCACTGCCATAGTAGTCATTGTCTGCGCTGTTAACCCGGATAAGGGTTCTCCTGTGCAGCAGTCCCAGGCAAAGCGACCTAAAGGAGTATAGAGGACAAGTGTCACCTGCAGGGAGATAGGGGCAGCACCCCATATAGTGACCGAGGCAAGTTGGGCAGTGCATGCAATGCACAAGCGTGAGTATGTGGCTGTAGGCTTGGCATGCAGACATTCTGGCACAGACAGCACAGGCCAGATCAATGGGGCACAGACAAAGCCGGCCCAGTCCTGGGGCACAGACAAGCCAGGACCTTCAGAGATGTACAGGTGAGGAACTGCGCATTCCATTCTTCCGATAAAATGTACCTTTCGCTCTTCAGATAAGATGTACATAACACTTCTTCAGATTAATAGCACATAACACACTTCTGTGTAACTGTAATTAACACTCTTCTGTGTAACTGTACGTAACCTTCTTCTGTGTAACTGTTCATAACACTCTTCTGTGCAGCCGTACATAACATCCTTCTGTGTAACCATACCAAATGCTCTTCTGTGTAACTGTACATAACATTCTTCCGTGTAACTGTACGTACATTCTTCTGTGCATGTGTACATAACACTCTTCTGTGTAACAGTACATAACATTCTTCTGTACAACTGTACATAACATTCTTCTGTGTAACTGTACATAGTATATTATTGTGTAACTGTACATAGCATTCTCCTGTGTAACTATACATAGCATTCTACTGTGTAACTGTACATAGTATATCACTGTGTAACTATACATAGCCTTCTACTGTGTAACTGTAGATAACATTCTTCTGTGTGACTGTACCTAGCATTCCATTGTGTAACTGTAGATAACGCACTTCAGTTAAATAGTGCCTGACACTCCGTAAATAGTGAACTTGCATATTGAGTACACCTGTAGTCAGGAAACTCACCAACTGAGTTACCTCACAAGAGGTGCTCCATTGGTCAATATGATAAAACAGAGCACTGCAAGCAATCATCTGAACAAACAAAAAAGGGGGGATGAGTATAATTGGTAACACTGCCAGTTGTGCCTGTAACCCTTGAGGGGTTGTGCACAGCTCTATATAGCATGCCTGTGATACCATCCACTATGGTCCCCATTAGCCTAACCTGCCAGCCACATTGGGCACAAAGCCAGGACAGCCTGAGGGTGCAATGCGCCCAAGTCATAGCTGAGTCCCAGTCAAAGCTACAGCAGCACATGTGCCTGCCATCGACGGAACAAATGCGGTAAGTCCGGTAACTGGCCAGCCCCACCCCCACCCGACCACGCGGTCGCGGGGAAGTGGATGCTTGGGGCCGTCGCACTGCTTGGGAAGGTAACCATCCCCCCACCCACACCGTGGGAGCAGTTATACCGCAAGCGGAAGCGTAGGTCGGGTGGGGGGGTGGAAGCAGAGGATCTCGCTCAGCGGATGGAGCCGGCGGGTAGAATCCAACACGTGGGACTGCTGGAGTCTTACTCCGGGGTCCCGGCGGTCGGCACCAGAAAACAGTCGGAGGACTGCTTTCCGGTGGCTGCAAAACGGCCGAAAAGTGAAGGGGGCAAAGCCACCCGGAAAAGGTAGAGGGAGGGAGGGAAAAAAGGACCCCCCCCCCCAAACCCAAGAAAAAAAAAACGATTCCCAGACAGGGGGGACCAAAACAGGAAAATGCAGAAAAGTCATAAGAGAAAATACATCCCTACAGCAAAAAAGTAGGGACAGAAAAATACAATCTAAATAAATAAATCATAATGGCAGTAGGAAGGTAAACACATTCTAAACAAATAAATCCCTACAGCCATAAGAATGAAGATGCAGAAAAACAGAGTAAATCAATCAAGCAATCACAACAGCACTAAGCAGGTAGGTGTAGAAAATACAGTATAGCTAAATAAATAAATCACTAGACTAGAGCACTAAGAAGGTAGATGCAGAAAATACAGTATAGCTAAATAAATAAATCCCTACAGCACTAAGTAGGTAGATGCAAAAATACCCTCTAAACAAATAAATCAATACAGTAATAAACATATAAATACAGTAAAATATCCACAACTACCCATATATAACAGGAGGCAGTGGTACTCTGACCTGTACTGACTGCAGAGCAGCAAAGAAAGAGGAAATAGTTGGGAGAAGCCTTTTATAGATTCCTGACTTTTTTTTGTCTCTGGTGTTTTTATCTCTATGTTAATGTGCTGCTGTGGAGTTCTAGTAAAGAGAGACTTAAGCAAATATGAAGCCTCCTGTCATGCTATAAAATTGCATAGTGGTTATGGTGTTTGGAATATTATTTTAATAACATTCAGTGGGAGCAGTAAAACCCTTTCCCTTCTCTCACTACAAGGGTCTCTTTTAATCCCTGTTAACCACGGAATAACAAAGGCTTTGCTGCAACGACGCTGTTAGCATAGACATTTTTATCAAGCCATTGAGCTACAAAAATGGTTTGTTTGTTAGTTTTGGGGGTTTTTCTTGGTTTGTTTTTTAGTCATTTGAAAGAAATTAATAGGTAACACACACCACAAACTATTTCACTACCTAAATCAAGTTTAAACATTTTTATTTTCATATATTTTTCAGAATGAAAATTCATAATGACTCCCTCCCCCTTGTCTACACTGTTACAAACACAGAGTGCTCTCAACATTATAATGGAGAGTGCACTTTGTCTTTCTAAGGACATGTATTGAGAAACGGGAGAACACAAAACGTGTATTTGTTGTCTTTCAAAGAAACATTTATGTAGCACTTGTTGATTGGTAACGCTGCCCTCATTTTTCCTTTTTTCTGTGAGCTGTTATACCCTGCTTGGAGCTACTAGAGCGAGGTATAATGTTTTGGGGTACTGCAGTAACCCTTACCTCATTTTCATTGTGGCCACAATTGTGTTCTCATTTATACTGTAGTTATGATAACAAGCCTTTCGAGGTGCAAACCTTTAGAGGTGCAAACCCAGAAGCCATTGGTCATGGATATACTGCCTGCAAACCTAATAAAAATGTAAGATCACCCCCTCCAGCTTTCAGTAAAGGAAGTTTCAATGACTCATATCATTCCTTTTCTGTTTCCATTTTTAGTAAGCTGTGCTGCCAGCAATGTATTAGCTCATACTAGCTCATAATATTTTTTACTTTATGTAAGAATTGTATTATTTTGCATGGATACTAACATTTCAGATTATCTGTGAAATTGTGCAAGATAAGGATGCTGTATAGTATCTAAAACTTTTAATTTCCAAATTTGTAAAATCTGAAAATTCTATGCATTTACATAATTAACATTTTTACATTTGTCTGCAAAGCAATATATGACTAACATTGCAATGGTATTATATATGTATATGCTAGCAGCTATGTTCTAAATACATGTTATGCTAATATTTTCCCAATAAAAAAGTAGTGAAGAACTAAACAGTCAAATTTGATAAAGGATAATATTACCGGATGTCAAACAAATTAATAATCAGTTAGATCTTTTGATCGTGTAAACAATCAGTTTCCTTTTGTTGAGAAAATAGACTTTTAAGAACAATTTAAACACATATTTAAATATACATTTTATTTACACATTCTAAAACTAAACTTATAAAACATACAAAAACTAAAAGCAATTGCTAAATCCTTCAATAAATATTTTAATCTACCCTTGGCACTATATCCGAAATCAGTTTAGTGTTCCAAGCATCTGTGAGATTTGAATGGGGATCAGTCAATTTCCTGATACACTTGCATCAAATTGGATTCTGCCATTGGGTTTATGATCAAACAACATCCAAAGGCACCATGTGAAAAATATATCCAAGTTATTACTGCAGCAGCAATTACTTCATTCTTATCCATCATCCATTTTAATATACCGAATATATGTCTGCTATATTAATATCACCCGTGGGCAAAATGAGTTGATAAAATGTCAACAAAAATAAACTAAAATTCCCCCACTAGAATATATGCAGTCTAAGCTGCAACATTTTCTTCAACCCAGTGTAACAGTACATGCTAGCTCTCAAACGCAACTTTAATAATAATAATAATAATTAGTTGAAAATTGGTCAGAGCATATTTCTGCAAAATATGTCAGAACAGTTTTATACACATTAAAAAGTAATATGGTATTATACACTTGCAAATGTCATAAGAAGTTTGAGAATGCTGTTGTTTTTGGGAACATATATTTTATGCACATTTCTTTAATAATCTTTATTTAGTCTACCACAATGCAAAAAAAAACTGGCTTGGTCCTAATTTTCCTACAGAGCACCCGCAATTGTGGAATGACTTCTTGCACACTTTCAAATCTTTCCCCAGCCTAAAGTCCTTTAAGAGATCCCTCTCTACATATCTCAAAACAGAATGCACATGTCATGGTTGATTATATATTTCCAATGTTAAATTTTGTATTTGTGTTACGCATTAATATTGTTTTTGTATTTTTACTATTTTATTGTTCCCTATTTTAACGGTACAATGTTTGTGGACCCAGGACATACTTGAAAGCGAGAGAAATCTGTCCTTCCTGGTAAATTATTTTATAAATAAATAAATAAATAAATATGTAGCTATTTGCTACCTGAAAAACGTCTACTTTGTGTGCATGTGTGTCCATGTCAATAGCTGGAAAGGCAGATGACCTTTGTCATTTCAAAAGTTATGATTCAACATTCTATATTTTATTTTTGTTTTTAAATCAGTCATAAAACAATTCATGACTTTGAACCTTACATTAAGGGATAAAATGCCAAATTAACCTGTTACTCTTCAAAATACCTGCATCCCTCATCTTCAAGAATTATCTAGGACTACACATTTTCTGTAGAATTCCATTTACTGTACCCATAATTGCAAACTATCCAGTTTTTTGTTTTTTTCTTGGAGATGTTCCATGTTTTTGACTTCTGTCATAGGTCTTAAATTGTCATGGTACCTATCTCACATTCAAAAAAGCTGGCTTTATTGACTTTGTTGTTTGCCTGCAAAAGGCAAACTGAAAATAAACATATTGTACAATCCAATGCACTTTTGTTGGAATGATATTAACCCACCATAAGAGAGAGTGCTGAATAAAGCTCCAAGAAGCACACCACGTATTCTGCAGTCACAATTCCACTAACTGGATTAGAAACATAGAAACATAGAATGTGACGGCAGATAAGAACCATTCGGCCCATCTAGTCTGCCCAGTTTTCTAAATACTTTCATTAGTCCCTGGCCTTATCTTATAGTTAGGATAGCCTTATGCCTATCCCACGCATGCTTAAACTCCTTTACTGTGTTAACCTCTACCACTTCAGCTGGAAGGCTATTCCATGCATCCACTACCCTCTCAGTAAAGTAATACTTCCTGATATTATTTTTAAACCTTTGTCCCTCTAATTTAAGACTATGTCCTCTTGTTGTGGTAGTTTTTCTTCTTTTAAATATAGTCTCCTCCTTTACTGTGTTGATTCCCTTTATGTATTTAAATGTTTCTATCATATCCCCCCTGTCTCGTCTTTCCTCCATGCTATACATGTTAAGATCCTTTAACCTTTCCTGGTAAGTTTTATCCTGCAATCCATGAACCAGTTTAGTAGCCCTTCTTTGAACTCTCTCTAAGGTATCAATATCCTTCTGAAGATAGGGTCTCCAGTACTGTGTACAGTACTCCAAGTGAGGTCTCACCAGTGTTCTGTACAATGGCATGAGCACTTCCCTCTTTCTACTGCTAATACCTCTCCCTATACAACCAAGCATTCTGCTAGCATTTCCTGCTGCTCTATTACATTGTCTGCCTACCTTTAAGTCATCAGAAATAATCACCCCTAAATCACTTTCCTCAGATGTTGAGGTTAGGACTCTATCAAATATTCTGTACTCTGCCCTTGGGTTTTTACGTCCAAGATGCATTATCTTGCACTTATCCACATTAAATGTCAGTTGCCACAACTCTGACCATTTTTCTAGTCTACCTAAATCATTTTCCATTTGGCTTATCCCTCCTGGAACATCAACCCTGTTACATATCTTAGTATCATCCGCAAAAAGACACACCTTACCATCAAGACCTTCTGCAATATCACTAATAAAAATATTAAAGAGAATGGGTCCAAGTACAGATCCCTGAGGTACCCCACTGGTGACAAGCCCAAGCTTCGAATATACTCCATTGACTACAACCCTCTGTTGCCTGTCACTCAGCCACTGCCTTACCCATTCAACAATATTGGAATCCAAACTCAAAGATTGTAGTTTGTTGATAAGCCTTCTATGTGCAACAGTGTCAAAAGCCTTACTGAAATCGAGGTAAGCAATGTCTACTGCACCACCCTGATCTATAATTTTAGTTACCCAATCAAAAAAATCAATAAGATTAGTTTGGCATGATCTCCCTGAAGTAAACCCATGTTGTCTCTGATCTTGAAATCCGTGTGTTTTTAGATGTTCAACAATCCTATCCTTTAACATGGTTTCCATCACTTTCCCCACTACTGAAGTTAGGCTTACTGGCCTATAGTTGCCCGACTCCTCCCTATTACCTTTCTTGTGAATGGGCACAACATTCGCTAACTTCCAATCTTCTGGGACTACTCCTGTTATCAATGATTGGTTAAATAAATCTGTTAATGGTTTTGCTAGTACACCACTAAGCTCTTTTAATAGCTTTGGGTGTATTCCATCAGGTCCCATTGACTTATTTGTCTTTACTTTTGACAGTTGAAATAGAACCTCTTCCTCTGTAAACTCACATGTAATAAATGACTCATTTATCCTTTTTCTTAACTGAGGTCCCTTTCCTTCATTTTCATCTGTAAATACCGAACAAAAATATTCATTGAGGCAGTCAGCTAGACCTTTATCCTCATCTACATACCTTCCTTCTTTTGTTTTTAATCTAACTAATCCTTGTTTTACTTTTCTTTTCTCATTTATGTATCTAAAAAGGTTTTGTCCCCCTTTTTTACTGACTGTGCTATTTTCTCTTCTGTGTGTGATTTGGAAGCTCTTATAACTTGCTTAGCCTCTTTCTGCCTAATCGTATAGGCCATTCTGTCTTCCTCACTCTGGTTTTTTTTATAATTACTAAATGCTAACTTTTTGTTTTTTACTATTTTGGCTACATCTGTGGAGTACCACAGTGGTTTCTTGAATTTTTTGCTTTTACTGACAAGCCTAATGCAATTTTCTGTTGCCTTCAGTAGTGCAACTTTTAAATAATCCCATTTCTTTTGGACTCCATTTAAATTGCTCCAGTCTGATAATGACTCCTTTACACATATTCTAATTTTGGAAAAGTCTGTTTTTCTAAAGTCTAAAACTTTTGTTTTTGTGTGGTGTGACTCAGTCACTGTTCTTATATTAAACCACACTGACTGATGATCACTGGATCCTAAACTTTCACCTACAGTAATATCTGATACCAAATCTCCATTTGTTAACACTAAATCTAGTATGGCCTCTTTACGAGTTGGCTCCTCAACGACTTGTTTTAGAGACAATCCCAGTAGGGAGTTTAGAATATGTGTGCTCCTGGCACAAGTAGCTATTTTTGTTTTCCAATTTATATCAGGAAGATTAAAGTCACCCATGATGATAACTTCCCCCTTCATTGTCATTTTAGCTATTTCTTCAACTAGTAGATTATCTAACTCTTCAATTTGTCCTGGGGGCCTATAAATCACACCTACACGAGTTACTGTGTGATTACCAAATTCTAACGTAACCCAAACTGACTCTATGTTCGCCTCACTAACCTTTATTAGGCTAGATTTTATGCTATTCTTTACATACAGGGCCACCCCTCCCCCTTTCTTGCCTTCCCTGTCTTTTCTATATAAAGAGTACCCTGGTATTGCTATGTCCCAGTCATTTTTCTCATTATACCATGTCTCAGTAACAGCGACTAAATCTACACTATCAGTTGCCATTATTGCCACAAGTTCATGGATCTTATTCCCTAAACTGCGAGCATTTGTAGACATGACTCTAAGCTTATCATTTTTTAACACACTTGCTACAGGCACCTTCTGTCCTTGTTTTGGGGGACAATTGGATTGATGTTTTATCACCCTTTTGCCCCCCCCTCCTAGTTTAAATACATCCTAGCAAAACCTCTGAACTGCTCACTGAGAACATTTGTTCCCTTTTGAGAAAGATGCAAACCATCTTTTTTGTACAGTTTATTTCCATTCCAAACAGAGCTACCATGAGCAATAAAGCCAAATCCTTGCTCCCGACACCATTCACCAAGCCACAAGTTAAAGTCCCTAATACGCATCCGCCTGTCATTCTGAGTGTTATGCACAGGCAGAACTTCAGAGAATGACAATGTGGAAGCAACCTGCCGTATATCATTGGCAAAAACACTAAAAACTTCCTTAACCTCTGAAACCTCATTGCAAGCCAAGTCATTTGTCCCTAAATGGACAAGTACATCCAATTCCCCTTCCTGCTTTGCTTGCTTAACAATATTACCGATACGTCTCCTGTCTCTGTGAGCAGTAGCTCCGGGAAGACACCTCACAAGACCACCATTGTCCATCTCCACACCTCTTATGATGGAATCCCCCACCAACAACTGCTTTCTATTAGGCCTCACCAAGCCTCTCTGCACAACACCACTAGCCTCAGTGCCTCTCTGCACAACACCACTAGCCTCAGTGCCTCTCTGCACAACACCACTAGCTTCAGTGCCTCTCTGCACAACACCACTAGCCTCAGTGCCTCTCTGCACAACACCACTAGCCTCAGTGCCTCTCTGCACAACACCACTAGCCTCAGTGCCTCTCTGCACAACACCACTAGCCTCAGTGCCTCTCTGCACAACACCACTAGCCTCAGTGCCTCTCTGCACAACACCACTAGCTTCAGTGCCTCTCTGCACAACACCACTAGCCTCAGTGCCTCTCTGCACAACACCACTAGCCTCAGTGCCTCTCTGCACAACACCACTAGCCTCAGTGCCTCTCTGCACAACACCACTAGCCTCAGTGCCTCTCTGCACAACACCACTAGCCTCAGTGCCTCTCTGCACAACACCACTAGCCTCAGTGCCTCTCTGCACAACACCACTAGCCTCAGTGCCTCTCTCCACGACACCACTACACTCTGAAAGTGCAGAAAATGAATTATGTAGAGCAACAGACTGTGCAATATGCCTTTTATCCACAACTCCAAGTCTACCAGATCCTACAGTAATCCATCTGCCATTCCTAGTATGTCTCTGCGGCAGTGGCTTTGCAGCAGTTCCAGCCTGAGTTTGTTTACCAGATAATTTACAAATCTCAGACTTCAAAAATACAATCTCCTGCCGCAAAATAGAGAACTGTCTACAGATTAGACAACAACCAAACCTCCAAAAAGTGGAACGTGAAACAAATGCAAAGCAACTATTACACTGAACTAAGTCTGCCATTCCAATGAGGTGAATAATTGAAATCAAACAAACCTTAACTTTTTATTTATCCTCCTGAATTCCTCAGATTACCTCCAGTTTATCTCCAGAATATCTCCAACCACACACACACTTAGAAGCAACACTCTCCAGAATATCTCCAACCACACACACACTTAGAAGCAACACTCTCCAGAATATCTCCAACCACAGACACTTAGAAGCAACACTTAGATGAAGCAACCAAGCTCTATTAGCCAAGCTAATGACAACTACCCTTATATACTCCTAAAATCACCTCCCACTAGGAATGTTTAACACCTGGGTAGGCCTCTGCTTATTAGCAAACAATAGCTAATTTAAATAGCAATCAATAGCAAGTAGCTACCTAATCCAATCAAATGCCTTATAATTACCAACAGGAAATCAAACCTTGTGCAGTCAGTAACCTTTTCCTACAGATGAATCTTACCAACAGGAAATCAAACCTTGTGCAGTCAGTAACCTTTTCCTACAGATGAATCTTACCTGTAACAGTAAAAAAGAACTCTTAGCACAGCTCTTAGACAGTTGAAGCTTCTGTAAAACTCTCCAGAATATCTCCAACCACACACACACTTAGAAGCAACACTTAGATGAAGCAACCAAGCTCTATTAGCCAAGCTAATGACAACTACCCTTATATACTCCTAAAATCACCTCCCACTAGGAATGTTTAACACCTGGGTAGGCCTCTGCTTATTAGCAAACAATAGCTAATTTAAATAGCAATCAATAGCAAGTAGCTACCTAATCCAATCAAATGCCTTATAATTACCAACAGGAAATCAAACCTTGTGCAGTCAGTAACCTTTTCCTACAGATGAATCTTACCTGTAACAGTAAAAAAGAACTCTTAGCACAGCTCTTAGACAGTTGAAGCTTCTGTAAAACTCTCCAGAATATCTCCAACCACACACACACTTAGAAGCAACACTTAGATGAAGCAACCAAGCTCTATTAGCCAAGCTAATGACAACTACCCTTATATACTCCTAAAATCACCTCCCACTAGGAATGTTTAACACCTGGGTAGGCCTCTGCTTATTTGCAAACAATAGCTAATTTAAATAGCAATCAATAGCAAGTAGCTACCTAATCCAATCAAATGCCTTATAATTACCAACAGGAAATCAAACCTTGTGCAGTCAGTAACCTTTTCCTACAGATGAATCTTACCTGTAACAGTAAAAAAGAACTCTTAGCACAGCTCTTAGACAGTTGAAGCTTCTGTAAAACTCTCCAGAATATCTCCAACCACACACACACTTAGAAGCAACACTTAGATGAAGCAACCAAGCTCTATTAGCCAAGCTAATGACAACTACCCTTATATACTCCTAAAATCACCTCCCACTAGGAATGTTTAACACCTGGGTAGGCCTCTGCTTATTAGCAAACAATAGCTAATTTAAATAGCAATCAATAGCAAGTAGCTACCTAATCCAATCAAATGCCTTATAATTACCAACAGGAAATCAAACCTTGTGCAGTCAGTAACCTTTTCCTACAGATGAATCTTACCTGTAACAGTAAAAAAGAACTCTTAGCACAGCTCTTAGACAGTTGAAGCTTCTGTAAAACTCTCCAGAATATCTCCAACCACACACACACTTAGAAGCAACACTTAGATGAAGCAACCAAGCTCTATTAGCCAAGCTAATGACAACTACCCTTATATACTCCTAAAATCACCTCCCACTAGGAATGTTTAACACCTGGGTAGGCCTCTGCTTATTAGCAAACAATAGCTAATTTAAATAGCAATCAATAGCAAGTAGCTACCTAATCCAATCAAATGCCTTATAATTACCAACAGGAAATCAAACCTTGTGCAGTCAGTAACCTTTTCCTACAGATGAATCTTACCTGTAACAGTAAAAAAGAACTCTTAGCACAGCTCTTAGACAGTTGAAGCTTCTGTAAAACTCTCCAGAATATCTCCAACCACACACACACTTAGAAGCAACACTTAGATGAAGCAACCAAGCTTTATTCACTAAAGTAAGAATTCAAGGTGTATGCAAAGTGAATCGAAAATTTAAGGCCAAAATAGCTACATTGAAAATAATTATCTAAATCGGCTGTAATTGCAGTAAAGCTACTCTGACCTTATATTAGAAATTCACTTGGAATTCACTTCGATTCTCTCTTTAGTAAATAACTCTTTAGTACTCCAAATAGTGTATAAAATATCAAAACCCAAAGACAGGTGCATCAAAAGCAATATATTCACAAATAAAATTCACAGATGTTAGAGCAGAGTTTGGCAACCTTTGGAACTCCAGATGTTGTGGACTACACTGGCCCTGATTCTTTGCCAGCTATATGGCTATAAGAATATTATGGTAGATGTAGACCTCAACATTTGCACTGTCACTGGTTGCATATCCCAGTCATAGGGTAATATTGTACAGAAAATAGAATAAAACCCAATGATAAAACTACACTTACTAAAGCACAAGCACTAGTAAAGGCACAAAGTGCAGTTTAATGGCTCTTTCTGGCTCCTTTCCAATGCAGTCAACTTTACAGTCCACAGTCCAGGATCCAGATAAGTGCCCAAAGAAAATGGAAGGTAGCAATCTCTCCTCAAGGGTGACAAATATTGTAATATATATATATATATATTAAATAATGGTGTTTTAATTTATTTGGTCTCTTTGCTTGTTCACTTTTGGAATTTTGGGAGGAACATGAACCTGTGGTTATGGTTGCATGCTTGAAGGGTGAAGGAAATATTCCAGAGGAGAGGGCGAGATTGAATATTTTAGTGAGAGGCAGAGCAAGAGAATGATACAGTGTCAATTAGATACAAGGGAATAAGATTGGGGAAATGGTTGGTTGGATGGGAGTAACGGAGCACAGCGAAAACCTCTTCTGCTGTAGCAGGTGCACGTGAGCACAGAACAGCAGATGGAGTGGGGTTTGGGAAAGTATTGCTAGGCTAGGAGAGAGATGAGAGCTCTCTTCCCTGATTGTAGAAATGTTCTCAGTGAAATGAGTTGCAAAGTTTAAAGTGGTCAAGTTATCAGGAGGAGGAACAGCAACAGGGCGGAGAAGAGAGTTAAAAGTGCCAAATAGACATTTGGGTTTGACTTTGGGAATTTTAGCTATTCTATATCTGGGTTTCTGTATTGACTTCAAAATAACTTTCCAGTTGCCTTGGACAGGTGACCTGACCATGCTGACTTTTTTTGTGAGATAAAGGTAATAAAATAATGTTGTGTGTAGTATGGGTTCCAAAATCCCCTTTCCCAGGCACCTAAGGTCCTGACTCTTAACTAATCTTCTTTCTTCTATCTTTTTTTCCTTCTTCAAATGAATTTGTTTAGCCACTAACCCCTTCACTACAAAGCCATTTCTGCTTGAAAAATAATACCATCACATTTATTTGAAACATGGTGTGCATATCTAGCACACAAACAAACAAGCAATTTTGTCAATAGACTACTGTTCAGACCATATCAAATTAAATGCATGCAAATTTACATTAATTTTATTTTTCATTTATTCGTATACATCCTTTGTAGAAATATCGAGGGAATTAAAAGTGTTAGGCAATATTGAAGAGCCATTATCATGCAATATTTGACACGTGGTTTAAAATATTAGTATAATAACAAAATTATGTTTTTCCCACTTACAGTAGGTGTGACAAAAGCAGATAAATGAAAATGGTCAATTACTGTGCTTGTAGGTATTTTTAAGCATCCAGATGGCATTTTAAGTTGTACAGCTTATTAAAACAGCATTTCCACATAACACCCATATATTGTAAGTGTAGTTAAATAATGTATTTCTAAAATAAAAATATTTTACATGTTTTACAATCTCTGTAATGAAAATTACAATCTAAGAGGTATATGGAGCATGTCATAGACACCATTCACTCCTCCCTTGACTGATGAAATTGTATTATCTTTGAAGTTTCCTCTACTGTTTGAAATGAAGGAGGGACTGTCATTTTCTGCACATTTGCAGACAAAGAATTTGTGAAATGGGCTCCTGAAAGAGAAATTAGTTCCTTTACATGCTGGTACACTTTCCTGAAATACAACGAAAGGTAATTGTTGCTTTATCAACAGAGCAAATTAAATTAAAAAACATGAATAGCTGGTTTTAGTAGTGAGGGGATTAAACACATCACCAAATCAATATCCTTTATTTACCAGAGTAAATGTTCTAAAAAAAAAAAAAAAAACTTCACAAAAACTCTCCAGTAGAGTTGAGCAAACCCGAACTGTAAAGTTCAGGTTCGTACCAAACATTACGTTTTTTTGGACCACGGACCCGAACAAGGACATTTCACTGTATGTTCGGGTTGGAGTTCGGTGTTCGGCGATTTAATGGCGCGTTTTCAAAGGCTGCAGGGCAGCCAATTAACAAGCGTTTGACTCGTGTGCCCTTAGAAGCCATCACATCCATGCCTATTAATGACATGGCTGTGCTAAATAGTACATTAGTAGGATAGTACATTAATGGGGTACACTTCATATCTGAGAGTCAAATCGAATTGTCAAATACTGCTGTCACATTGCAGTTTTAAAACGTAAAATTTTTTGGGTGCTAAACTGCTAAAAAGTATTTTAGTGGGGTGCACTTCATATCTGTGTAGAAGCGTCTAATAGTGTGCTTACAGCGCAGTTGTAAAAATTCTAATTTTCTGAGTGCTAATCTGCTAAATAGTACATTTGCGACCTGCGGTGCACTTCATATGTGAGAGTCAAATAGAAGCATCAAATAGTGCGCTTACTGCGCAGTTGTAAACATTCTAATTGTTTTGCTGCTAGCCTGCTAAATAGAAAATTTTGCGTACTGCACTTCATATCTGAGAGTCAAATAGAAGCGTCAAATATTGCGTTTACAGCGCAATTGTAAACATTCTAATTGTTTTGCTGGTAAACTGCTAAATAGAACATTTTGGGTGTGCTCTTCATCTCTGAGAGTCAAATAGAAGCATCTAATAGTGTGCTTACAGCACAGTTGTAAACATTCTAATTTTCTGGGTGCTAATCTGCTAAATAGTACATTTTGCGGCCTGCACTTCATATCTGAGAGTCAAATAGAAGCGTCAAATACTGCGGTTACAGCGCAATTGTAAACATTCTAATTGTTTTGCTGCTAAACTTCTAAATAGTACATTTTAGGCGTGCTCTTCATATCTGAGAGTCAAATAGAAGCGTCAAATACTGCGTTTACAGCGCAATTGTAAACCTTCTAATTGTTTTGCTGCTAATCTGCTGCTTACATTGTAGTTTTAAAAAGTCAATTTTTTTTTGGTGCTTAAAAGTATATTTGGGTTCACTTCATCTCTGAGAATCAAATAGAAGCATCTAATAGTGTGCTTACAGCGCAGTTGTAAAAATTCTAATTTTCTGGGTGCTAATCTGCTAAATAGAACATTTTGCGGCCTGCACTTCATATCTGAGAGTCAAATAGAAGTGTCAAATACTGCGGTTACAGGGCAATTGTAAACATTCTAATTGTTTTGCTGCTAAACTGCTAAATAGAAAATTTTGGGCGTGCTCTTCATCTCTGAGAGTCAAATAGAAGGGTCTTATAGTGTGCTTACATTGCAGTTGTAAAAATGCGAATTTTCTGGGTGCTAATCTGCTAAATAGTACATTTTGGGCGTGCTCTTCATATCTGAGAGTCAAATAGAAGCGTCTAATAGTGTGCTTACAGTGCAGTTGTAAAAATTCTAATTTTCTGGGTGCTAATTTGCTAAATAGTAAATTTTGCGGCCTGCTCTTCATATCTGAGAGTCAAATCGAAGCGTCAAATTGTGCGCTTACTGCGCAGTTGTAAACATTCTAATTGTTTTGCTGCTAATCTGCTAAATAGTACATTTTGTGGCCTGCATTTCATATCTGAGAGTCAAATAGAAGCGTCAAATAGTGCGCTTACTGCACAGTTGTAAACATTCTAATTGTTTTGCTGCTAATCTGCTAAATAGTAAATTTTGTGGCCTGCTCGTCATATCTGAGAGTCAAATAGAAGCGTCTAATAGTGCTCTTACTGCACAGTTGTAAACATTCTAATTGTTTTCCTGCTAATCTGCTAAATAGTACATTTGCGGCCTGCGGTGCACTTCATATCTGAGAGTCAAATAGAAGCGTCAAATTGTGCGCTGGCTGCGCAGTTGTAAACATTCTAATTGTTTTGCTGCTAATCTGCTGCTTACATTGGAGTTTTAAAAAGTCCATTTTTTTTTGGTGCTTAAAAGTATATTTGGGTTCACTTCATATCTGAGAGTCAAATCAAAGTGTAACTTTGATTCAAATTTACATCGGTCACTTGTAATATTGTTTCACACCTACAACACTTGTTACACAGATCTAAGTGATAGAAAACAGATTGATATTTTCTACACTAGAAACTACCAGATAACAAGCTGCTATATTTAAACCAGTTATCAATAGCTAAGAGGTACTTAAACAATATTGTAACTCTGGGGCAATAACCTCACAAGTCAAACTGAGAGGTCAGTTTATAGGGAAAACTGTTGCCTGGATTCAATTCTAAAACAATTTCCATATGTACTTTACATGCTGGAAAAACACAGGGGCCAACTGCTGTGGCTTTCTGTAGTGTGCTTACCGGCAAGGAGGGCAGGGTTGAGGAGTGGGTGGAAGATGATGTGGAGGATGATGAGGTCCTAGATCCCACATGGAATCAAGGTCATGCGAGTGACGTGTGCAGTTTGGAGGAATAGGCGCTGGTCGCACAGAGGCACCAACACAGCATAAGAGGGAGCAGGGTGAAAAAGCTGAGCAGACGTCCCCTAGCGCTCATTGGCATTTATTAGCTCGAGAATAACCAGTTATACAAGTAATACATGTAGCGCTCAAAGGATCCATAATAGAGTTGAGCGAACCTGAACTGCAAAGTTCGGGTTCGTACCAGATTTAACGATCCATTCGTAGTTTCACAGTCAGGTGGGCAGTCCAGTGACCAGGATCTAGACACTGTCTGGGCAGCGGTCGGACGACCGGGACCCAGTATGCCTGTTGTTGAAGTTAGGAGTCACAGTGTGGAATGGATTAACAGGGTATGGTGCAGGGTCACCACACACCCCCTGGTGTTGAGCACCAGCGTTTGTGCGGCCACATACCAGGACCCTGATGCAGTTTCAGTAAAAAGAGTACTGGATACCAGAAGCCATCACCAGACTGATCCGCAACTTGGAACAGGATGTGACATTCCCTATAGCGGCTGTGCGCGCTTTTGGCATTGTCACCCTGCTGCTGCTCGCCTGTCTGCGCTGCAGCGTAACTTCGGCCTTCCTGCTCATCGCCTCATGAGACTGTGCGAGCAACGGAAGGCGAAAGTGGAGTTTCAGCTGCAGCACGCACAGGTCAGTGGCTCTGCACCAGACTTCCCTCCAATTGATCAGAGTTAAAGGATTTCAAGTGGACTCATTACAATTACAGGGCCTCTAAAGAGTCCTGTATTGTTATTTGTCGTCATTACCTTCCCACATCGGGAGTGGATCATTTGCGCGCCTGCTGCCTTCCTTGCATGTGATAGCCTTTTCTCAGGGTCCCTGTACGGAATGGAACCCTGATTCCCCGTTACCCGTGGTCACCATGGTAGGTGCAGAAACTGGCATCGAAAGTTGATATGGATGAAATCCAAATGCAAAGTCGCCGTCATGGGGAATGTGCGATGGGCCCGAGGTTCTCTAGAGTCAACAAAGTGCTTGCGCAACTATAATGTAAACAGCTACTCTGCGGAACAGAGTTGTCTTTTTTTATGTGTCCCAATATTTTGTGGGCTACCTCAATAAAAAAAACATAAAAAACAGTGTTGGCTACCTCATCTTCCTCCTCCACCGCTGCTTCCACCTACACCGTCACGGTCACTGCCTCCTCAACCTATGGGGTCACTTAGTATATAACTATGTACACATTAGCAGAGGCTTGTGAAGGCCTTTTCTCAATGCATCAGGAGTTGAGCATTTCTCCATGCATCAGGACTGCAAGAAATTCACCACAGGCCGCAAATGTATCTTTTTTTGTATGTCCCAATATTTTGTGGGCTACCACAATTAAGGGAAAAAAAAACATACAAAACAGTGTTGGCTATCTCATCCTCCTCCTCCACCGCTGCATCCACCGAGACCACCACGGTCACCGCCTCCTCAACCTATGGGTCACTTAGTATAAACTATGTACATATTAGCAGAGGCTTGTGAAGGCCTTTTCTCAATGCATCAGGACTGCAAGAAATGCACCACAGGCCGCAAATGTATCTTTTTTTGTATGTCCAAATATTTTGTGGGCTACCTCAATAAAAAAAAAAAAAAACATAAAAAACAGCTTTGGCTACCTCATCCTCCTCCTCCACCGCCGCTTCCACCAACACCGCCACGGTCACCGCCTCCTCAACCTATGGGTCACTTAGTATAAACTATGTACACAATAGCAGAGGCTTGTGCGGGCCTTTTCTCCATGTATCAGGAGTTGAGCTCAGTTTGAACAATGAAAGAGAATACCCTGCACTCCAACCCTCTCTCAAATTGATAATTCTGGTGATCCTCCTGACAGCCATGCTCTAGATTTGATTTATGTTCTTCCAAAGCTAAAATCAAAGATTCCATCTAGTGGTATTTTATAGCTCAGGTATTTATGTCATTTTAATTGATTTCCCTATCCACATTTGTTTGCAGGGCACTTGTCCTACTCTTACCCCCATTTTACTTCCTATTGCAGCTCTCTAGCCCTTTCCAGGAGTTTTTTAGAGGCATTTTAGTGCCCAAAAGTTCGGGGTCAAGTTCGAGCCTGAACCCAGACTTTTTTTCAAAGTTCGGCCGAACCCGCCGGACCTGAACATCCAGGTGCCCGCTCAACTCTACTCTCCAGCCTTTTTTTGTAGAGCTTCTGACTAAAAATTCAAAGATGCTATAATTACCAGAACAACTATAGTTAATAAAGTTGTTCTGGTGTCTATGTCCTGGCCCTGAAGACAGTTTCATGTGTACATTGCTCCTTAGGGACACCTCCAGTGGTAGCCACTTAAATGGCCACTAGAGGTGCTCCTGGGTCAGTGCTGATGTTCAGAGTCTCCATGCTCTGTATGGAGGAGCTGAACTTTCCACATAGAAATGCATTTATTCAATACATTTCTATGAGGAGGTGCTTTCTATAGGAAAGCATTGGATTGGCTGAGATTGTCAACTCTGATGGTCTCAACCAGGGAGGCAGAGGATGGGTGGAAAAAGGTAAGTTCTAACCCTATTTAAGTGGAGTTAAGAGGGCACCTAAAATGTGTCTTTAACACCATATGGACAGGAATACACATTTGTGATCCTGACCCTATAGTGTTCCTTTAAAGCTGCATAGGTTTTATATACACCATTGCCAACTTGGAATCCTTCACAAATGTTATTGGTTGGCTTTAAAAGCTGATCAATTATAGTATGGTTTCACAACTGTGTGACTTGGCTAGTGACATAGATGCTATTTTTTTTTAATCATATTTTGTTTTTCTCCTAGCATCATAGAAGAGAACAATGTATCATTTTGCAGTCTTTTCTGGCCCCGAAAGGGTTAAACAACAGATGCAACTTGCCTACTGAGAATGCATGCCTGGTCTAGAAAAAGTTTTAAAAATACTTGCTGTTTTACACATTTGGCAAAAGTTGCATCAACTGACTCAATTACCTTGTCTATCATGCTACCAACCTCATTTGGGTTTACATTACCTACCTAGTTTTACTTAGACATGTTTCTTCAGCTACAGTTGGATACCTACAATGCAAACCTGACATTTTCCTTTGTCTTATCAAGTACCTAACCTTTACTATGTGGTTACCTATTTATATGCAATCTGTATACATACTAGTCAATAATGTTCATGTTTTCTACTCACCACTGGTCTGTTTTGTCATGTCCTATGACATCCTCATACTATCCGGACACTTGTCATATCTATACACTACCTTATGTATTGTAATGGGTATGTCCTCTGATAATTGAAGGAACTAACTATGAGCTATTGAAATTATAAGAGGAGAGTCTGAAGAGGACAGGCAGCAGTCCACGGTGTGGCACTGTCAGTTGGATATAGACTGTGTGGCAGTGTTTAGAGAGTAGGGTGGCATGGTGAGGTTGGGTGTAGACTGTCAGGTAGGGTTAGTCGGTGGGGGTGTAGACTGTCTAATCTCCTCACATAGTGCAGAGTGTACTCTCACTGGAGCTCTTTTCAGCCATCATCTCCAAAAGGGAAGGCCTTACGATGGACAAAATGAGCAATGCCTTGTCATGAGTTGGCTCAGTGTTCTGCTTCTATTTCCAGAATGAAAGCAGTGAAAATATTGAAAATTGCTACTGTTAGTCATCTAACGATTATAGAACAATGGTTTTAACATAGATATATTGTAATCTATTTGTGGCAACTCAAAAGTGTTATTGCATAGATATTAGGTTAGAAAATTTTGCCATTTTTGCATTGCACTTCACCACTAGTCTCCTTTTCCCCACCCACATATTTTGCAGGGACAATATCTATCTGGGCCAAACTGCCACTGGACGAATATTGGATTACCCCAATTAAACGTTATTATACAGTTTCACACAAAAAGGTTTATGTACAAGTTGAAACCAATTAGTTTAGATAAAAAATATTGTTCTTGGATAGAGCATTGTCTATAAAATTATGGTAAGTGAAGTACCTCATTGTTGTGTCCTGTTTCCACTTCTGTTTATAAATGATCTTGAAGTTGGCACACTGAAAGTCATGTGTCAATGTTTGTAGATGACAAAAAATAGGAGACACACGCAATCTGAACATGATATTGTCAGGGTACCTGTTGTCTCTACCTCAGAGGAGGTGAGATACTGAGAATTCCGTCCTCTCAGAGGAACTGCCTCACTCGTTCCTCGCGGTCATTTCGGCCGTTTACACGCCGGACGCCTCTGATCCGCCTCCTTTTATGACGCGGCTCTAGTAGCCGACGTCATGACGATTTGCCGTTCCGACCTGTCAATCAGTCCTGAGCTCGAATCAGGATTCGTCGGGGGCGTGATCATCTCTCTGGAACCAGGGTATATAAGGAGGTTTTGTGTATTGGTTCATTGCCCTGTCGTGGTTCTAGCTAGTCTAGTCACTCAGCGCTCCTACCTCTGTTTTACTCTTTGGTTCTGATCCGGCTTGTTTATTCTACTCTGCTTACCTCTGTTCCCCTTTTGACCCGGCTTGTCTCTCGTTTACCTGCTCTCTCGTTCCCTCGACCTCGGCTTGTCTCTAGACCATTCTTTGCTTTCTCCTTACGTTAGTCCGGCCATTCTAAGGTCCGGTATACGTACCTACTACCTGTTTGTACTCTGCGTGTTGGATCCCTGTCCCGATCCTGACATTACGACATGGCCATGGATCCTGCAGGTACAAACTCTCAGGTCGGTTCTCCTGACTCTAGATTTGAGGCTATGGATCATAAGGCATTGCAAGCCTTACTATCTCGTTCTAGCAACCAATCAGAAGAGATGCGTACTGCTTCCGTCTCTCCTGTAAGTTCAGGCCTAGAGGTAGCCACAGTAGGTGCTTCATCTCGTATAACTCCTCCTGTACGTTATGGTGGCTCTCCGGATACGTGTCGAGGTTTTTTAAACCAGATAGGTATTCATTTCGAATTACAACCTCGCTCCTACCCTACAGATAGGGCGAAAGTTGGATTTATAATCACACTACTCATTGATAAAGCTTTGAGATGGGCTAACCCTTTGTGGGAAAATGATAATCCGTTAGTCTATAATTATAATGCCTTTGTTACTGCTTTTAGAAGGACTTTTGATCCTCCAGGTAGAAAGGTTAATGCCGCTAGACTACTGTTACGTCTTAGACAACATAACCAAACCCTTGTTGATTATGCCTTAGAGTTCAGATCCCTGGCAGCAGAAGTCAGGTGGAATGAACAGGCTTACATGGACGTATTTCTAAACGGACTATCAGACCAAATTCTAGATGAGGTTGCCACAAGAGAGCTTCCTGAAAATTTGGAGGATTTAATTTCTTTTATTTCACGAATTGATGAAAGGTTAAGACAGAGACAGAACACTCGAGATAGAACCCGTAGACCTTCCTTTAGACTAGCTTCCACATTTCAAAATCCTGAATCTACAACTTTAGCGCTTCCAGAACCTATGCAGATAGGCAATACTCGTCTCTCAGAAGAGGAGAGACAGTACAGGAGAAGGGAGGGGTTGTGCATGTATTGTGGAGCAAGAGGTCACCTACGCCTAAATTGTCCTAACCGCCCGGGAAACGCTTGCACCTAAGTTCCTCCAGAGGACAGGTCTTGGGTGTTTCTATCTTGTCCTCTATACATGAGTATAAAGATCATAGGCTTCTACTACCTGTTTCTTTAGTTTGGGAGAAGGGAGTACTTAATACCATGGTGTTGATAGACTCCGGAGCTGCTGAAAGCTTCATTGACCGAACCTTCGTCACTAAACACTCTATCCCATCCCAGCTAAGGGATACACCCTTGGCCGTTGAGGCCATAGATGGTAGACCATTATCTGAACCTGTTATTTCTCATGAGACCTTACCTCTTAACTTAACTGTTGGCATCCTACACGAGGAGGGTATATCTCTTATGCTCATTTCATCCCCTTCTGTTCCTATAGTCTTAGGGTATCCTTGGCTTAAGAAACATAACCCCATTATCAATTGGGAATTGGGTGAAATAATCTCTTGGGGCCAGGGTTGCCGAGACAGGTGCTTACAGAAGGTCTCACCGGTTTGCGTAGCTGACACACTGGTTAATTCTACCCAGTCTTCTGACTTACAAATACCACCCCTATACCTGGATTTAAGGGCAGTCTTTGACAAGAAGAATGCTGACACTCTACCTTCACACAGGCCTTTTGACTGCAAGATCAGACTCTTGCCCGGTACCATGCCTCCGAGGGGCACGGTATATCCTTTATCTACTAAGGAGAACCTAGTCTTAGATGAGTATATTCGTGAGAACCTGGATAAGGGATTCATTAGGAGATCCTCCTCCCCTGCCGGGGCCGGGTTCTTTTTTGTGAATAAGAAAGATGGTACATTAAGGCCTTGTATTGATTATCGGGGATTGAATAAAATAACTATCAGAAATGCCTATCCGATCCCTTTGATTACTGAGCTCTTTGATCGTTTAAAGGGCTCCAAAATTTTCACCAAGTTAGATCTCAGAGGGGCGTATAACTTGGTGAGAATCCAACAGGGAGACGAGTGGAAAACAGCTTTCAATACCCGTTACGGGCACTATGAGTACACGGTAATGCCTTTTGGTCTCTGTAATGCACCAGCAGTATTTCAGGATCTGATTAATGAGGTTCTTAGGGAGTTTCAACATGATTGCGTTATCGTATACCTAGATGATATACTTATACATTCTAGCGAGATTGAGACTCATCACAGACAAGTCAGAAGGGTATTGCGCAAACTTCTACAACATGGATTATACTGCAAATTGGAGAAGTGCAGTTTTGACCAGTCTCAGATAAACTTCCTTGAGTACGTTATTTCTGGGGACGGGTTTAAGATGGATCCGGTTAAACTCCAGTCTATTTTAGATTGGCCTTTGCCCAGGGGACTCAAGGCCATTCAGAGGTTTATTGGTTTCTCTAATTATTATAGGCGCTTCATTAAAGGTTACTCGTCTATTATTGCACCTATTACCAATATGACCAGACAGGGGGCTGACACTAAGACTTGGTCTACTGAAGCTCTCGTTGCTTTCAAAACACTCAAGGATCGTTTCTCTTCAGCACCGATTCTGGTTCACCCTGACACGTCTTTGCCTTTTCTACTCGAGGTAGACGCCTCGGAGACGGGTATAGGTGCTATCTTGTCTCAAAGATTAGGTGTGGATAAACCATTACATCCATGTGGTTTTTTTTCCAAAAAATTGTCTGGGCCTGAAAGCAGATATGACATTGGTGACAGGGAACTATTAGCGGTTATTATGGCCTTAAAGGAGTGGAGACATTTATTGGAAGGGACCTTGCACCCTGTTACTATTCTGACGGATCACAAAAACTTGTCTTATATTGGGGAAGCCAAGCGCTTATCCGCCAGGCAAGCTCGTTGGTCCTTATTTCTCACTCATTTCAATTATGTGCTCACCTATAGACCTGGTTCTAAGAACTCTAAGGCCGATGCTTTGTCTCGCCAACATGAACCTTCTACTGTATCTGAGGTGGTTTTGTCATCTGTAGTTCCCAAGGGCAATGTTATCGCCAACACGAATCTCAGGATACACTCTCCGTTGCTTGCCGAGATCATGAAAGTGCAGCATCTGGCTCCCAGACAGGCTCCCGGGGCAAGGCACTTCATTCCTCCTGAACTTCAACCGGAACTGTTGCAATGCTTTCACAACAGCAATGTGGCTGGGCATCCTGGCATACGCAAGATGTGTTCCTTGATTTCTGAAAATTTCTGGTGGCCTTCGTTACGTAAGGATATTAAGGATTTTGTCGGGGCATGTGAGGTCTGTATGAAAACTAAACAACCTCATACGCTTCCTTGTGGGCTCTTGCACCCCTTGGAGATCCCCGAGAGACCATGGTCTTGTCTGGCTATGGATTTCATTGTCGATTTACCTATTTCTAAAAAACAGACTGTTATTCTCACGGTGGTTGACAGGTTTACTAAGATGGCTCATTTCGTACCATTACCTAAACTTCCGTCTTCTCCCGAATTGGCTGAGATATTCGCAAAAGAGATTTTTCGTTTACATGGTATACCCTCCGAAATTGTCTCTGACAGAGGTTCCCAATTTGTTTCCCGTTTTTGGAAGTCCTTTTGTTCTCAATTGGGTATCAAACTGAATTTCTCTACTGCATATCATCCCCAGTCTAACGGAGCTGCTGAACGCACCAACCAAAAGATTGAACAATATTTGCGTTGTTTTGTTTCCGAACACCAGGACGATTGGGTCGGTCTGATTCCTTGGGCGGAGTTTGCACACAACAATCTCGTTTGTGATTCTACTCGTTCTAGCCCCTTCTTCATGAACTATGGCTTTCATCCTCCTATTCTTCCCTCGGTTTCCCCTTCCCAAGGAGTACCGTCGGTTGATGTCCATGTTGCCAATTTGAAGAAGTTGTGGGATCAGACTCGACAAATTCTCCTTCATAATTCCACGTTGTTCAAACGACACGCAGACAAGCGTAGAAGGGCGGCTCCGGTTTTTATTCCAGGGGATAGGGTGTGGTTGAGTACCAGAAATATTCGCTTGAAGGTTCCCTCTATGAAATTTGCGCCTCGTTTCATTGGTCCTTACAAGGTTCTGACTCGAATTAATCCCGTTGCGTATCGCCTTGCTCTTCCACCTGGCTTGCGCATCCCCAACTCCTTTCATGTTTCCTTGTTGAAGCCTCTAGTTTGTAACAGGTTTTCCTCCGCTGTATCCTCTCCTCGCTCTGTTCAGGTTGAGGGCCAGGAGGAGTATGAGATCAACTCCATCCTCGATTCTCGTATTTCTCGGGGGAGGTTACAATATCTTGTGGACTGGAAAGGATATGGTCCGGAGGAGAGGTCCTGGGTGGTCCAGGAGGAGGTGCATGCTCCTCGCCTCCGCAGGGCTTTTCATTCCCGGTTTCCGTCTCGTCCCGGTTCCTTCTGCCCGGTGGGCGTTTCTGAGAGGGGGGTACTGTCAGGGTACCTGTTGTCTCTACCTCAGAGGAGGTGAGATACTGAGAATTCCGTCCTCTCAGAGGAGCTGCCTCACTCGTTCCTCGCGGTCATTTCGGCCGTTTACACGCCGGACGCCTCTGATCCGCCTCCTTTTATGACGCGGCTCTAGTAGCCGACGTCATGACGATTTGCCGTTCCGACCTGTCAATCAGTCCTGAGCTCGAATCAGGATTCGTCGGGGGCGTGATCATCTCTCTGGAACCAGGGTATATAAGGAGGTTTTGTGTATTGGTTCATTGCCCTGTCGTGGTTCTAGCTAGTCTAGTCACTCAGCGCTCCTACCTCTGTTTTACTCTTTGGTTCTGATCCGGCTTGTTTATTCTACTCTGCTTACCTCTGTTCCCCTTTTTACCCGGCTTGTCTCTCGTTTACCTGCTCTCTCGTTCCCTCGACCTCGGCTTGTCTCTAGACCATTCTTTGCTTTCTCCTTACGTTAGTCCGGCCATTCTAAGGTCCGGTATACGTACCTACTACCTGTTTGTACTCTGCGTGTTGGATCCCTGTCCCGATCCTGACAGATATCACTTGTCTACAGAGAGATTTAGATAAACTTGGGTACTGGGCAGGTAAGTGTCAGAGTTCATAGATTGTAAGCTCCTTCACTTCTTATCTCTGAATATTTTGTATGTCAATTACTAGTTGTCAGATATCCCTATTCTAAAATTGTGAAGTGTTGTGTAAAATATTGGTGCTAAATAAATGCTAATAAAATAAAAATAATAATAATTGGATTTAATACAGGAAAATATGAAGTCATTTTTGAATAGGGAACAAACCCACAAGAAATATATGCATTAAATGGAGCTGAGTTAGCTATTACATTAAATGAAAAGGATTTGGGAAAAATAATAGATGTCAATCAAGGCAACAATGTGTAATGTCAGTTTGCCATTGCTAAGGTAAGTAAGATGCTGTCATAAAAAGAGGTGAATAAAATATAGTTTTACCTCCCTAAAAAAAAATTATAATTGTAAAATGCTGCATGATATGTTGGTGCTATATAATTTCTCATAATAATAATAATAATAATAATCAATAGTAAGAATCAATCTTGGAAATTAGGTGCAAATTTGGGAATTAGTTTTAGCGAAGAATATTACAATGTAGTTCAGCATTTGGTTATTCACTAAACTCTGAACTGTAGAAATCCGGACATTCAAATATCAACATTTATAGTAAAAAAAAAAAAAAAAAAATTCCCCAAATCTTTCACCCATATTTTCAGCCAATTTTATTTTAAGAAAATCTGGTTACCAGAAAAATTTTTATGTAGAATTTTGTGTTTCAACACAGCATATTCCGCAGGTTTATTTTCAGCTCTTAAATATTTAATGCTTCATTTCAGAGGATTGATATTTACAGTGGACATTATTTTTATTTCCTGCTACTTATAACATTCTTTTCCTGTTTATTTTGTTCCTTTGCTGCCAATAACACCTGGTCCTGGAAGCAGGCTTAACCCACATGGAAGATACACCAGGTGTCTCAAAAACTGTTAAGCTTTCTGTTCTTCTAATGGATGCAGATGGTAAATGTATGGAGAGAGCTATAACTAAGACATTACTTTTCACAAGAGATGTGTTCTGATATTTTCTGTGATTATCATCACATTTTTTTTTGACTGGCCTTCTTGGTAAAAATAATGTACATAAAATATCCTAGTAAACAATTTTCTTTCATGATTCATACAGGATGAAATGAAGATTAGATGAAAAATGTCAGATAAAATGATTCTGTTGTTTTAAACCAATAGCACAGTAATGAAACCCTTACAGACAGAAACAAAAGCAAAGAGCTGGAAAGCTTTAATGGAAAAATAATTAGTCAGTCGAGAGTTTTGAATACTCAAAAGATTATAAACAGTTGTAACTAGAGTCTTATAGAGTTTAGGCAGAAAAACTGCATTGGAATTGAATATTTGAGAAGCTAGAATGGAAGCTATTTGAATTGCAAAATTAATTAACCACATTTAATGATCAAATAAAAACAGAGATGGTTACAATTGTGCTTACTTTAATTAATAAAAACACAAGGGGCTTACATGCTGAGCCCTTGAGACTGGGAATCTGTCAGTTGATAAAAATAAACTATGAACATTTCTGTTTCTTAAAAGTTCTTACTTTACAGAGTTTTTTCAACACATGACTAAAACTTTTGAATGATAGTGTATAGATAGTTGTTTTTTTAATATAATTTACATTAATATATTATACATGTGCACGCGTGTGTATATGTATCATATATTTGGTAGAAGTCAGCCTGCAATACATTATAGTGAATGTTATGGATCTTGAAACCGACTTTGGAGCATAACTGATTTTAGCAGGATGAGGCCATTTAAAAAAAAAAAAACAACGGGAAAGTTTTGTTTGCTGAAAATAATGTCTTCTGGACATCAGTTGTAAATCCTCATTTTAGGATTTTTTTTCATGTACATTTGTATTAGAAATTAGTTAGTAGATTTAATCTGTTTCAGTTTACAATGAAATAAAAGTATTAACCATGGGACTATTGCTCTGCTATATTACAGCAATATAATATATTGTGATTGGGGAAATGTTGGCTTTTATGTAACCAGAAGGCTATAGAGAGATACATTTTCCTCTGTGACTTCACTTATATCGTATTGGCACACCTTTAATCAGTACTGAGTATATAGGCACATCTACGAAAATAGGTACGTGTGTATGTGTTGGTAAAAGAAAGAAAAAAAATGGGTTTTATTTGTTTATTTTTGATTGACCAGTTCACCGTTTGTCAGGAGGAGTTCTGTGTGTAGGTTGTCTCAAACAAGAGAGTAGCTTTCATTTTCTTTATCTGTCTGTTTTGTTTCTGTTTGCTCTGTACTCATGCTGTCTAGCTCTTGGGAGAGTTGTGCCATATCACAGTCACCATAGCACACTTTACATTTATTTATATCTATGTCTGTATGTCTGTCTGTCTGTCATACAAAGAATGGTTGATATATAACTCAGCAGAGAGAACCATCATTCTTTATGATCATTAATTGAGAAGGAAATTAAAAGAACAGTTAAATTCACTATATATGTTAATAGGCAAATGACCTATCTTATTGAGTTCATTCAGACTAATGAAAGTATAAAGCAGAAAGGAGACTATGTAAAATATGCAGCTAATTTAAATCAGGAGTTATGAATACAAACGAGAAATGATTTCAAATAAAGTTTCAGACACTATGCACTCTGCTTGAGCAGAACCTTTTTGTGAGCTATTAAAGTGGATGACAGGATATATAATTTGCATAGTAATGTGAACTGCATGACTAAAGGTGTGGTTAAACATGGTAATATCTCCCTGTGGAAATGACAACTGCTGATATTTTAATGCAAGGAAAAAAAGACATGAAGCTTTCACTTTTGAAATTTTGATATTAGAATTAACTTTTTTTTTTAAATTGTAATAACGCTGACCGCATTAGAGATATCTTATGTTTTTAAATATTTTAATAACTTTACACAATAAGATTTTTTTTTATAATTAATACAATGAGATTGTATAATGCAATGATTAAATATATTAGCATTAATTAGTTTATATAATTAATTAGTGAAATAAAAAATTAACTCATTAAAAAGGGCAAACCTCCACGCTATTGTTTATTTTGGCCTTCTGTATATAACCTGCAAGTACTGCATTTTCACCATCAACCTTCCAAGCTAACTAGATGTGGAGATTATGTTTGGGCTGAAATACCATTCAGATGAATTTAGGTTGATTGGATGATCTGCTGATATTCTGATTTCTAAACAGCCAGGAGCATGAATCTTGAGGGAACTGACTCGCACAAGCCCAAACATGTTCATCTGCATTCTTGATTTGGAGTGTTGATCCTAGTACCAGATGAAAAGGTGATGAAAGGAGCAGAGGCTAGTATGATGGATAAGAGGTCCCCCCCAATCATACAGGCTGTATGTTTTATACTCATATAAAACCATTATCTGGAAATGTATTCATAAACAGGGCTATACACACATTTAGGCTGGAAAAAAAGGAGATTTCATCTAAGGCAAAGAAAAGTTTTTTTTACAGTAAGAGCAATAAGGATATGGAATTCTCTGCCTGAAGAGGTGGTTTTGTCAGAGTCATTACAGATGTTTAAACTGCAATAGGATAAATACTTGCAAAAACATAACATACAGGGATATAATTTGTAATTAGTTGGATAACAGCTGCTTGATCCAAGGAGACATCTGACTGCTATTTTGGGGTAAAGAAGGAATTTTTTTTTTCTAGTTTGTTGCAAAATTGGAAGTGCTTCAAACTGGGTTTTTTGCCTTCTTTTGGATCAACAGCAAAAACATATGTGAGGAAGGCTGAACTTGATGGATGCAAGTCTCTTTTCAGCTATGTAACTATGTAACTATATATCTGTTGTGGATGAGAGTCAGATATTAGACTTTCACAGCTCAGCCAGCAGATTTCCTTGCTGTCTTCATAGCAGGAATCTCTGCTCAGCACAGCTTTGAGCTGGTACAATTTGGACTATTTGGATTTCTATCCATTTTTATTTTGACTTCAGCTGCTATTATTTGTCTACTGTACAAAGATTTTTCTGGCATTTTATTGATCCCTCTACATCCCACTGTTTAGTAACTATATACCCCATCTATTGCATGTGTTTATTTATATATATATATACTCCTGGTTTATGCATTAGACTGTTGTTCTTTTTACTATAAATTAAAGTGCATCAATGCAGATTGGCGCTAAACAGATAGGTGCATCCAAACCCAACTGTGAAATCAATCACCTAATTTTACCTAAAAACAATAGATAATAAATAAATATAGTGGGTGGCACACACAGTGATTAATCACAAAAAATGCTTATTTATATGATTAATTCACTACCTCAGAGCTAAATGATGAGACTATTCAGGAAGGTTTCAGATGAAGAAATTTGGAGTTAAGGCTTGATGGCATTTTGGAGAAACACATATATGGTCTTTAAATTGACAAGGATTTTTGAGTACCAGGCAAAGAAGCAGTGGTAGAGCTAAAATGTAGATTACCTTTGTGAGTTAATTTTGTCATTTAAGCAATCAGATAGTACATACTAAACACTGATGCATTCTTAAAAAGGCTTGTCTGCAGATAAATAATTCAAACAGTTTCCACTTTGTACTTACAAATATAACAAAAACATCAGAGATATGGGAGTGATAGAACCAAACTGTTAAAATAAAGAGAGAAATACTGGATCTATACTTTAAACAACCTATAACTCAAAGTCCTTAATAAAGAATTTAACCTTAATGTGTTTCAATAATGACCTATTCTATTTTTTATTTTTTCCATAGTGCCTTGTTTTGATTCAATCGTAATGTTTCTCTTGCCAGTAGAATTACATCCACTGTTTGCCATATGTGAATATGTATATATTGAATTGCTACAGTGTAAATCAATTATTATTATTTTTTATTCATTTTATGTGGTACAAAATTATCACATTATAAGAACAAGAATAATGAAAAAGGGCTTGAAAAACATAAGAGATAAACAGCATTCCATCACATTACATCCGTGTAGATTAAATGACTTCACATTTTCTTACATTCAACAACTACTAGATATGTCTTTGTTCATGATGACTATCAATCTCAGACGTATGCCCCGATATCCTCAATTGAGTGTATGTGGTATTGTGTGCCATAGTTTTTGAGAGAGTGTTATAGGATTTGCTTCCCTAATCTAAGTTCCCGACGTTATGTGGATATTAATGGTTTGTCCCTTTAAGAACTGTTTCCAGGGTTGCCATATTTCTGTATACCTGTGGTATTTGTCAAGTGATCCCATCTGAGTTCTTCTAGGGCGTGGAAATATTCAATTTTTAAGTACCATTCCTTCTTGGAAGGTGGGTTAGGTGACCTCCAATTGCACACCAGACAGCATTTAGCTGCTGTCAACATAAAGTACGTGAGGGAGTGTTTCAATTTCTGTTTGGGGATGTTAAAATGGAACAGTAATAAGGCTTCTGGACTAAAGGGAATTGTTATGTTCATCACTAAATTTACTGTATTCCATACTTCCCTCCAGAAACCTGCCACTAAATCACAGGTCCCACATATATGCTGAAATGTTCCTTTCTTCGAGGTGCATCTCCAACACTCAGAGGATGTAGTTGTATCAAATCTGGTGTGGTGTACCATTTAGAGACAAATTTATAATTCATTTCTTGTAAAGGGATACTAGAATGTGAATAGAATATGGTTTTAAATATTGCATTCCAATCTTCTTCTACTAACTTCACTTCTATGTATTCCTCCCAAACTTTAGTGAAATAAGGTAGAGGTATTTGGGCTTGTGTTTGTAAGAGTCTATAACATAGAGAGGCTGTTTTTTGTGGTGCTTTGTGTCTCATGCACAGTTCCTCGAATGTAGTCAGTTCCCTATGGGTCCAGTTTATCATACCCTGACCCCTCAGGAAGTGTTTTAATTGTTCATACTGGAATATCTGCATGAGTGAAGGTGTCTTTCCCTCTGTCAATTGGGTCACCGGCACTACTCCCTCTTCTCCCACCACTTCAGATAAGGTAATATGTTCAGTCTGCCTGTTACTTTTCGGTATTGTTAGCTGTAGACCCTGTTTCCCCGCTATAAAATTAGGATTGTTTATTATTGGGTAAATCAGTGATGGGGTCTGGGCTATGTTTGGCCTGTTCAGAATTTTTTTTCCATAGCTTTATTGTTGGTGTTACCGTCGGATGGTTGGGGACTGACCAGTTACTGGGTGATGTCAGCATCCATGGTATTGTTTTTAATGATTTACCTATCAGGGCTTGTTCTATTAAAATCCACAATTTAGACTTCACCTGGTATGACCAATCTATGATGCGGTTGAGGTGTATTGCTTGATAGTATAACCAGATGTCTGGTAGGCCTATTCCCCCTTTATCTTTGGGCCTAGTAAGAATGTGGTAACGAATCCTTGGGTGTTTGTTTGCCAAATAAATTGAGTAAAAAGTGTCTGTATTTTCCTAAAAAATGCTCGTGGTATCATGATCGGGAGTGTATTAAGGAGATATAGTACTCTAGGAAGTGCATTCATTTTAAGTATATTCCCTCGGCCAAACCAACGGAAATGTGTTCCATCTTTCTAGATCTCAACTAATGGCTTCTAAAAGTTGCGGAAAGTTAGCAATGTATAATGATTTGGTATGTGGAGTCACGTTGACTCCCAAGTATTTGATAGATTTTGTCGCCCATTGGAAGGGATACAATGTTTGTAAGCGTGTTTTTTCCTTGTCCGGCAGTGTAAGGTTTAATATTTAGCATTTGACCGTATTTATTTTAAAGTTGAAGAGAGCGCTGTATTCCAAAAGAATACCTGTCAGAGCCAGGAGGGTTGATTTAGGATTAGTTAGGGTAAATAACAGGTCGTCTGCGAAAGCGGACACTTTATATTGTCAGTGACCTACCTGTATCCCTTCCACTGTTGACTGTGCTCTCAATGCGTTTAGTAGTGGCTCTAGTCCCAGGATGAAAAGGAGGGGGTACAGAGGGCACCCCTGTCTTGTACCGTTTATAATTGAAAAAGGGGCGGACAGTGATCCATTGATTTTTAGTCTGGCTGAAGGGAAATAATAAATCGCTTGGATCCACTGCATCCACCTTCTCCTGAAGCCAAGGACTTCCAGTGTAGACCGGAGGAAGCTCCAGTCCACCCTGTCAAATGCTTTTTCTGCGTCTATAGCTAACATGATTGCCGGAGTTTTAAGTCCCTGGGCCCCATGTACTAAGTTAATGATTTTCTTGTTATTGTCCTTGGCCTCACGTGACGGTACGAACCCCGCCTGATCTGGGTGGATTAAAGACGGTAGCAGTGGTTTCAATCCCAATGCCAACATCTTTGTAAAGATTTTTATGTCTACATTAATTAAGGAGATTGGCATATAACTGCTGCAGAAGTCTGGGTTTTTCCCCGGTTTGTGGAGAAGGGTAATATTGGCTTCTAAACTTGATTTTGGGATGTGATTTTCTGGATTTATGGAGTTAATGGACTAATTCTTTTGTGTAAGTCTTGTAATAGGAGGCTGAGTATTCATCAGGACCTGGGCTTTTACCTGAGGGAGTAGTTTTAATTGCGTGTGTGAGTTCCGTCAATGAGAAAGGTTCGTCCAAGGAGCTAGAGACTGCCTGTGGAAGTGCTTGATCAAATGTATCTGCTAGATACGCCTTAATCACATCTATTATCTTGAGAGTCTTTCGTAATATTGTATAGAGAGTGATAAAAATCCCTGAAGGTCTTTGCTATTTCCTCATTTGTTTGTACAATCCTGTTGTTGGTTGTTTTAATTTGTGGGATGTACGTTTTCCCTCTTTTCTGTTTCAGTGCATCAGCCAGAAGTTTCCCACATAAATTTCCCTGGGCATAGAATAATTGTTTGTTCCAAATTAAGGATTTTTTTGCCTTGGTTTGTAAAAGTAAAGTCAGCTCTGATCTGAGGGATAATAGTTTCCTATAGTCCATCTCTGAAATGGTGACCTTATGTACCGCTTCCAAGTTTTTTATATTGTGTAAAAGCTCCTGTTGTTTCTTGATTTGTTCTTTCTTAATAAAAGAGCCCCATTTTATTCATTCCCCCCTCACCACACACTTATGTGCTTCCCATTGGAGAAAGGGTGTAGTGTCTTGTGTATTATTGTCTTGGAAGTAATTGGAAATTGTGTCCGCTATGGCTCTCTTGGCTGGATTATTGTTTAGAATAGAGGTGTTTAATATCCATTGGCCTTTTCCTTGGGCCATGGATGGGATTTTTAATGTTATCTGAACTGGAGCATGATCGGACCAAGTGATGTTATTTATTGTTGCTGGGGTCACTAATGAGACTTCCCTTTGAGCTGTAAGAAAGAGGTCAATTCTTGTGTACGTGGATGCTGATCTAGAATAAAGGGTTGGAGGGTGTATAGCCCTCCAACAGTCTACCAACTGGTAACTGTGTAAGAGGTGTCTCACCTGTGTTCTTGTATGGTTTAGATGTTTAGATTGTGGCGCTGTGCTGTCTTTGAGACCGTCAATAGATATGTTAAAATCTCCCCCTATGATTAATATACCTGATGCGTGCTGTTGTACTTTGTTGATGATCCTACGCAATGTGTGACATTGTTTAATATTCGGTAGGTATATGTTCACAAAGGTGATGAGCTGGTTGCCTATCGAGCCTTGCAGTATGATATAGCGCCCTGAATTGTCAGTAAAATTATTTTGATAGGTGAAGGGGATCTGCGCCTTGATTAAAATTGCTACTCCCCGTGATTTGCTCTGGGTGAAGTTTTTGTAGTATGCAAGAGGATAATGTTTGTTAGTTAATTTTGGTGCTTTTGGGTCCCTAAAGTGTGTTTCTTGTACAAACACTACGTCAGCTTGGAGTCTATGGAATTTCCTAAATGCCAAGTTTCTCTTCTCATGGCCATTGAGTCCCCTGACATTATAGGATACTATATTTATTGAGTCTATTGTAGTTGTTTGGTTTTTGACATGTGTCATCATCGTTCTCGTGGAGTATTTACTATCAGTTGCGAAGTCTAGATTTATATGCTGCTGTACAAAGAACAATTTTAAAATAAATGAACTAAAGAATGTAAAACTTATCAGAAATGAACAATGTAACTTAAAATCACAAATGTGAAGTCTGGGTTCAGAATTCACTAACAAGAGTTGGTGTCATCGCCAACTATCAAGGAGTCGGTACTTAATATACTCCCCTTCAGCAACAGTTACTGAATCGGGAATAAACATCCTGTAGTGTATGTTATTGGTTTTGCACCGCTCGGAACCACTGATGGTTCGTTAGGGGTTGTGTATTTGGTTTAATTTAAAGGGTGTTAACAATTGTGGCCGTTGATCGTATTTGTTTAGTGATATATAGGAATATAGGAAACTGTTGTGGTTCCCTACAACCTCTCTTGAATTCTCTTACAGGTTTTGCGCTGTCCCGTGCTAGTGTTAGCCATAGCATCTAGATGGGTTTAACTCTAGGAGTGCATGTCTGGAGGCTCAACCATGTCCCCATATCGTATTCGACTGAACTGTTATATTAGTGTATGGGTGCAGCATGTGAGTGTGCGTGGGAAACCAATATTGTAAGGTATTTCCATTAGAAATCCACATAAAACAGTTCAAAACATTTCCAAAACAATATTAACCCCCGTGATAGACAATGATAAATATACGTACTCTGAGTCTGTCCCCTTTCAAGCTATAGGTTCTTTATTCCCTCAAGACACCTCAGAGAAGGGATCGAGGCGGGGGGTTGGTTCAATTCTCATGGGGTGGATAATTGTATTAATTTTTTTATATATATCATTTTTTATTTTTTTTATTATATTTATTGTTACTTCATACTAAATACTTTTGTATATATCCATTAAACCTGATAGTTGTGGGAGGAGGATTGATGGCTACAGATGATATGGTCTTATGTAGTTTCACACTGGGTGCCATTTGGTCTAATTCCACCATGCTAGGGCTCCCTTTTCCTTTGCTTCCATCACCGTCCCTCATCTAGCATGCAACCAATTTCCTAGCCCCCTTCAGATATCTTAAAGTATGTTATTACATGCTATTAACTAGAGTTGTTATAGAACAACCGAATTCCCCGTATATATTATATATACATTACATGCATCCTCCGTGTGTGTTGTCATTTCTCCTTAGGTATTTCTAGGTTTTAGAGAGTCCGTGGCCCCAATTAGGCCCAAGAGTTCTTATAGTCAGACGCTTCAGTCTATGCGCTATGCGAGTCCCAACAAGAGTCCCTGTAAATTGAAGGTATTATATCCTTGAATCTAGACTTCAGGGTGTTCCTTCAAGTGTCCTGGGAGGCATATCTGGGTCTGGATGATGGTGTCCTTCCCTGGCATCCTTCTCCTCTCTGCCTGGACTCTCTATCTGGGTCTTTGGGTCAAAGCTTGTGAGGATCCCCGTATATCCATCTGAGGGATATTGAATATTTTGAGGAAGTCGGGTACGTCCTGCACTGTTGTGATGCAGCCTTGCGTTCCGTGATGTGATGCTGTAAGGGAAAACGGGTATCCCCACCTATAGTGGATTTCTTTCGCCTGTAAGACCTGTGTGATGGGTCTCAGAGCCCTCCTTCCCTGCAATGTTTGCCAAGCCAAGTCAGGCAGTATTTGGGTTTGCATGGAGGATGAGTTTAGAGCAGGAGAATTCTGTGCTTGGCGCAGGATTTCTTCTTTAAGAGTGAAGTAATGTATTCTGCATACAATATCTCTTGGAGCATCATGAGGTAGTCCCCGTGGCCTCACTGCCCTGTGAGCTCTGTCCATTAAAATGGGTGTTTCTACTGGAAGTTGTAGTATGTTATTGAATAAAATTTGTAGTGTCTCTCTGATATTTTCAGGGTCCCCCTGTGCCTCTGGAATGCCCCTTACATGAATATTATTTCTTCTGCCCCTATTATCTAGGTCTTCTGTGTGGCGTAGTATCTGCACAATTTTGGTGTCCTGTGCATCCTGTCTCTGTTCCAGAGTATGGATCCACAGCTGAATATTATCTCTATCCCCTTCCAGATCTCCAACCCTCAGGCCTATTTGTCGTACCTCATTAGTAATGAAGGACAGCTTCTCTTGTATAGAGGCGTCTATCTTCGCCAGCATAGATGCAATGTCTCCTTTGGATGGGAGGTTTTGTATTAGTTCCTGTAGTTTGCTGTTGCCGTACGAGGTGGAGGTTTCGGAACTCGCCGGGCTGTTTGGCGGCGATGCACGTGGAGAAGATGGCGGCTCATCCGCTTCTGTCTCTGCGAGCGCCCTACTTTATCTTTAAAGTAGCGGTCCAGATCACCAGCTTTTTTGCTTGACACCTGACCAGGAGTCTCCTGGGCTGTATGGGGTTTCTTTTTGTTACCCATGTTATCCTCCAATTGCAGTTTGGCAGCTTTTTAGAAGAGGTTGATCGGGAGTTCGGTTAGGTTGCGACCTCTCACATTGCCAGTCAAGCCACGCTCCTCTGTATATGAATTGTTACGTGTTATATAAATATATATTACAATTGAAAAATAAATAAATTGGTACTGCATCCAAATGGTTGCTGTATCTACATCGGGAATAGGCAACCTTCGGCACTCCAGATGTTGTGGACTACACCACCCATAAAGCTCTTACACCCATAATGCTGGCAAAACATCATGGGAGATGTAGTCCAAAACATCTGCAGTGCTGAAGGTTGCCTATGCCTGATCTACATAGTAGTAATTACTTTTATATTAGATTGATGAAATATATGTACCTACACTACTGTCATAACAGTCATGGATATTTTTGCCCTTTCTGTGTATATGTCACATCATGTCCTGTTCTGCAGAGTTGTCTGGCCTTGTCTTCTGGTATCCAGTACTTTTTTTTAGAATTCTTGTTTAGTTTTTCTTGGTTTTTCTGGTTTTCTATTCCATATCTGGTTTTATTTATGCTGGGTTTTCTGGGTTCATTCCTTTATTCCGTTATATGTTTGTTTTATGTTGCCACACCCGTTCCTTTCCCATTAATCCTTTTTGATCAGTTGGTTCCTGCAGGCAGTTGCTCCAAGTCCTCTGCCCATTTCTTGTAGGTAAGTGCTGTGTGTGTTTTATTATTGTTTATTTAGTCATGCATATCTAGGCAGATAGGAACCCACCGTAATTGGAGTAGTTTGACACAGTGGTGGGCTGCATACATCTTGGCCATTTATGTATGTCTAAATCTCCAATGTTTATTGCCCATATTAGTACTTGGTTATGTCTCCTCTTGTTTTTCCTTGCATCTCTGGTCTTGTTTTATTTTGTCTTGTATTCCCAGTTCATGTACAGTCCTGTCCTGCCCTTTCATGTTTCCCTCATGTCTTGTGTACATGTTCTGGGTTCTGCTTTCTGTCCTGCTCCGGCTCTGGGTTCTTCTAGTCTTGTTTTGTTTTCTTGTTTGGTGTCTATTCTAGTCTTGCCTTGTTTCTGTACTGGAAACATATCTGCCGCAGAGTCTCCCTATCCAGTTCCTGGGAGGTCTGCATATCATCAAGCTCCTAGCTTTTGGGATCCTAAGTAGCTGCATCAGGGCCTTGGTATGTGGCCGCACAAACGATGCTGCTCAACACCAGGGGGCGTGTGGTTACCCTGCACCAGGCCCTGATAGTCTACTCTCACGCTGAGACTCTCATCTATTCATCAGGCACTCAGGGGTCCCGGTCTCCGTACCGCCACCTGTGACAGTATATTGCAAAATGCAGTCACATGATCACACTGAGAGTCACATGACTGTGTCTGAATAGTAGTGAATTTATGACATCATTATGTATCATTATGTGGTACTAATCGAAATGGGTACATTTCTGCTGATATGTCTTTCTGTTCTACTTAGAATACAATACTAATGAGTTTTCAATTACATATTATTTTCAAATAGATCATTAGGTTAATACAGCTCCTTTTGTTTGGTTTACTACTAAAAACATTTTTTCCTTGTTTTCAAATGATTTACATATTGAAATTAGGGGATGAGGGAACAATGTTATAAAAAGACTGATATTAATTTAAACAGTTGGAAGCATTAAAACAATGCTAAATAATATCACAATAAGGCAAACATTGTTGTGTCAAGAGGAGTGAAATAATTTGAAAAATAGATAAAATCTAAAATAAAAATAGCAACTAAATGCATACAGAGATGATACAACTGTGTTATACAGAGGGATGTTTTATAGTAATCACATTAACCAACTTAAACACAATTGTAATCTGACTAAATACCCCCATGTGCCGACGCAAACCTAACAAAAGAAAATTAGAAAAAGAAAATATATTAAAAAAACATATAAAATGTGTCATTAGTCCATTAGAGCCATGGCAGATAAATGATCTGCTCAGGGTCCATAGGAGTAGCTACAACATAACCTTTATTCAAAGCAGCTCTAGCTTTCTTTGGGTCTCCTCACATAAACACTGTTTTTTGACACTGTGATAAACTTTCTGTCATTCATTGCTCCACTTATTTATACTTTGGTTCTAATTTTACATTGTGTGTTTTGGTAAAACACATTTATGTGTTAGCAGTAGTTGTGTAAGGGACAAATAACTGTATATGGAGTAAGGATCCAGCATAAGCTTAGGATAGTATAAAGGGAGCAAGTCGGTTGTGGTGTGCTGAGACCGACGATACGGTAGGCCTGTAAATAAAGAGGGCCCACCAAGGAGTAAGAAAGTAAAGTAAATGGAAAGAAAAGAGAAAGTTTTGAAATAAGGAGTGGGTGGGAGGGTCATTCTGATGCTGACCTCAAGCGATATGAGTCAGGTAAGGGGTGTCCCTTATATAGGGGAGTGAATTAATTTAAGCCTATCCCACAAATACAGGCCAAACGGCCTTAACACTTGTGTAAGGGGTAAATAGCCGTATATTGAGTAAGGATCCAGCATAAGCTTAGGATAGTATAAAGGGAGCAAGTCGGTTGTGGTGTGCCGAGACCGACGATACGGTAGGCCTGTAAATAAAGAGGGCAAAAATGAATAATCAAAGATTTAATACAGTCAACAAATATATACAAATTAACCAGACATTTCCTTAAATGCATTACAGTATTTCATTCCTGGAAGGATTTTGAAGGTAGGAATCTAGGACCGAAAGTGGACACCATTTGTAGTGTGTAGGATAGTATGTTATCTCTACTGTTGATGCGTGTTGACTCATTTCGGAATGTGGTAGAGCCAATAGGTAATGATATATGTGTTTACGTATGTGGGATCGTTGAAGACAATGATCTGTCTGAGTGGTGGTGATGGTAGTGGATTCTCTGGCCTGAGAAAAGCATAAAAGGCAATGCGCATGGCTGGTAATGGCCGACTTGGTAGTATAATTGAATGGTTGTAGATCTAATAGGTCCGATAAGGATGAAAAGTTGGATGGCTATTGGTAATCTCTGACAGGAACGTGGGGGAATGGATTCCTGAAAACTCCTGAGTATATTCTTGTCTGGTATGATAGCATGAAGTTATGGTAGTTTTGGCCATAGGTTATCCTGTGTTTTTGAATGCCTGTAAAATATATAATTAATGGTGTGTGAGATAGTTTAAGTTTAAGGTGGAAAAAAGAAGCAAAACCTAGGAGAATTGTTATGACACAGGTTTGAGCTATGTCGTGTTCCAATGAGATTCTTTAAGCCACGTGAAAACCTGTGTTATGCGTTCTACAAGTATGGGATGAAAGTGCTAGGTGGGATAGTGCATGCTATGCTGCATGAGTATGTCTAATCCAGGATTTTGTCTCTGGAACAAAAGAGTAGCCGTGACTGTATGGGCAGCTGTAGGAAGCATATGATGCTATGAACATGGCTGGAATATAAATGAGGCAATTGTCGGCAGGGATGTATACCCCCGCCTGGTACATGAAAGTAAAAGAAACGTGATAAGTTGCCAACCAAGTGAGTTCCCCAGAAATATCATGACCTTATGGATGAGTAAAGGCATTTGTTGATGATATGACATGTGCTTAGTTGTCTGAGTAACAACGGATTGATGACCCTGACCATGATTTACCCCATGCCACAGCAGCTGCTACAATGGGGTAGATCCATCAAAGGGGCTGAGGTGGTGGAAAAAATGTCCAAACCTGGATGCCATGGCCAACAGCTCCGGTAGATCGCTGCCAAACCCATGGTAGATGCCGCGTCTGACCATCTGGTTGGAGAAGTGTCAGACAATACTGGAAGGAACATGCTTTTACCATGCCAAGTGGTTAAGAAATTCCCCACCATGTGCAGGTCTGCTGTTGCTGGGGTGTCTAGGGACATCCTCTGATCGTCATGTTGGAAGTGTGGAAAAAAGGGAAGAGTACTCTGGAGGTGAAAGCATGGTCTTGTGGTATGATTGGCATGGCGAAATTAAGGAACCTGGTAGGGATTGTAGTTCCTTGCAGTTGTAAGTACTAAGCAGGAGGTAGTGATTAATGTAGTTGAGAATGTTCCCTATTTGTCTTGTGGTAACTTGCGTGTATGGATGCCGACTCAAGTCGTATGCCCAGTAATGTGATTATAGTGTCTGGGCCTTCTGTTTCTTATGGGGTACTGGGACGCCCAAGTGGTCAACCCGACTAAGCTGCCGTGAGGCTTCTAGTGAAAAATATGTTATCTTTGATCAACAAGAAGTCTTCTAGATAGTGTATGACTGTAAGGCCTCTGGATATGTTATCATAACCAGCACAGAGTATCTGCGAATATCGATAGTAGGCTAATCTGCAGCCCAAAAGTTGAGCAGGGAAAGGATTGACCATTTTATGCCATGTAAGTGCCAGTGTGTAGGGTAGATGGTAGCCGTTTACTGCGTTGATGATATTGGTCTTACTTAACCAAGCTTCAACCCATGCTTGAGTGATAGCTGTAAAGGTAGATCAATGGTGTTGTATAGTAAGGAAACTCCTTGGAGGGTATGAGGGAGTTGAGACTTGGGGTCTCGGAGGTGTGTGGTGCCAATAAGTCTATGGTTAGTATTTGTTTAAGGGAAGATTTCCTTGTGACAATACCAATGTGTTTGTGTTTGGTGCCATGCTGTAAATGGTGGAGATTGGAAAACCCAAGTAAAAACCCCTCTGCAAATCTTGGGTTGTGTTTACAGCCGATAGTTCTGTTGTGCTGACTGTAAGTGAGGGCATGCTATATTCCTTGAAGGTGCATTTATGATACTTGTATGGAAGCTCTTTGAAGCTCCAGAGCTTTAGTAAATCTACTACAAGTCTGGAAGGGTGATGAGTCAGGAGTGTTGAAAATGCATTGGTGTGTACAGATGGTGAGTACGTTATTTGTAAGTTGTATTGGGACACATGGTTTGTCATGTGCCCTGAACCATTTGAACATATATGCAACAGTCTATATGCAACGCAACTACTCATATCAATTGTCTCTGGTAGTTCAGAGGTGCTGGTAACTGGAGCCTGAGAGTGCTGGTCCATTTGTTTGGGACAAAATCCCTTCTGTATGGGTACCTGCACAAATAAACATCGCTACATATTCCAAATGCCAACCCAACCAAGGGATGGTCAGTTCCCGATTTACCTGAAATTCCTGGATCTCACCATCACAGATACATCATCATACATATATATGCCTTGCTTCCCCAATGTGCTGGGTTAACGTCTTGTGTGTCATAAGAATTGATTGTACCAGGTAACCGGGTTTCGGTTGGTGCTGGTTGTACAGTAGCGTGAGGCCCAGCCTTGTGAGGGCTGTGGTGACCAACTCGAGATTGCCAGTCTGTCATACATTTTTTGGCTCATGAGTTTATGAGTGAGGCTAGCATGGCCTGGGTGTCATCTGAGTTGGTGTAGCTGGGCCTTTCCCTGCCTCCGTGTTGTCCGTTGATGTATGGAGGAGTTTGAATAACTCTGCTTTTCTTGCTGTGACAGGGTAGGGGATTTGTCACCTCCTTAGGTCGGTGGTAATGTGTGAGATCATCCAGGATCTGATTGCTGCTTGACTAGCAACATCTCCTCTGCTTGAAGGTGTATCAATTCTAGCCGGGGTGCTAGGAAGAGGTGATTCTTCACCATCTTTTTGAGAGATACTTAAATAACAATAAAGATTGCAATTATTATTTGTACTGGCTTGCTAGCTAAGCCGTAAGGTGAAACGATTAGGCTTGGTGTTTTTTGGTGACTGGTGAGGCCCTGCTAGTTGCCAAGTGGCTTGAGAGGCTCTATCTATGCTTGTGTCAGGGTACCTGTTGTCTCTACCTCTGTGGAGGTGAGACACTTGGACGTTCTTCCTCGCAAAAGGGTTGAATCACTCGTTCCTCGCGGTTCCCTCGGTCGTTTACATGCCGGCCGCGAGGGATCCACTTCCTTTTATGACGCGGCGTTCAGTAGCCGACATCATGACGACAACCCAACCCGATCTGTCAATCAAGCTCCAAGCACGAATGAGGATTCGCCGGGGGCGTGATTACCTGTTTGGAACCAGGGTATAAAATAGGGCTTTCTACATTTGTTCATTGCCCTGTCGTGGTTCTAGCTTGTCTAGTCTCTCAGTGCTCTTGTATTCTGTTAGTTTCTTTGGTTTTGACCCGGCTTGTCTGTTCTACCTTGTTTACCTCTATTACCCTTTGACTCGGCTTGTCTCTCGCTTACCTGCTCTCTCGTTCCCTCGACCTCGGCTTGTCTCTAGACCATTCTTTACTTACTACTTACGTTAGTCCGGCCATTCTAAGGTCCGGTATACGTACCTTGTACCTGTTTGTACTCTGCGTGTTGGATCCCTGTCCCGATCCTGACATTACGACAGGGCCAATGGATCCTGCAGGTACAAACACTCAGGTTGGTCCTTCCGATTCTAGATTTGATGCCATGGATCACAGAATGGACCAGATGGCTCTAGCGCTGCAAGCTTTATTATCTCGATCTAGTAATCCACCAGAAGAGATGCGAGCCACGTCCATCTCCTCTGTAAGTTCAGGTCTAGAAGTAGCCACTGTAGGTGCTTCTTCCCGTATTACACCTCCTGTACATTATGGTGGTTCTCCGGAGAAGTGCCGGTGTTTCTTAAACCAAATTGGTATTCATTTTGAATTACAACCTCGCTCTTACCCTACAGATAGGGCAAAGGTTGGATTCATTATCACACTCCTCATTGCTAAGGCTCTGAGATGGGCCAATCCTCTGTGGGAGAATGATAACCCGTTAGTCTATAATTAATGCCTTTGTCGCTGCTTTTAGAAGAACTTTTGACCCTCCAGGTAGAAAGGTCAATGCAGCTAGATTACTATTGCGCCTTAGACAAGATAACCAAACCCTTGTGGATTATGCACTAGAGTTCAGGTCTTTGGCGGCAGAAGTTACGTGGAATGAACAGGCCTATATAGACGTATTTGTAAACGGATTATCTGATGTAATTCTAGACGAGGTGGCTACTAGAGAGCTTCCTGAAAATGTGGAGGATTTAATTTCTTTTATTTCTCGTATTGACGAACGTTTAAGAGAGAGACAGAACACTCGAGATAATATTCGTAGACCTTCCTTTAAACTAGCTCCTTTATTTCAAAGTCCTCAAACCACTATCCCAGTTTTTTCTGAACCTATGCAGATAGGCAATACTCGCCTCTCAGAAGAAGAGAGACAGTACAGGAGAAAGGAGGGGTTGTGTATGTATTGTGGAGTAAGAGGGCACCTTCGCCTAAATTGTCCTAATCGTCCGGGAAACGCTCGCACCTAAGTTTCTCTAGAGGACAGGCCTTGGGTGTTTCTATTTTGTCCTCTATACACAATTATAAAGATCACAGGCTTCTGCTACCTGTTTCTTTAGCATGGGAGAAGGGAGTAATAAAGACTATGGCATTGATAGACTCCGGAGCTGCTGAGAGCTTTATTGACCAAGTTTTTGTTTCTAAACACACTATCCCATCTCAGCTAAGAGACACCCCCTTGGCCGTTGAGGCCATAGATGGTAGACCATTATCTGAACCTGTGATTTCTCATGAGACTATACCTGTTATTTTGACTGTTGGTATCTTACACGAGGAAGGTATATCCCTTATGCTTATCTCGTCCCCCTCTGTTCCTATAGTTCTGGGGTATCCATGGTTAAAGAAACATAACCCTATTATTGATTGGGAGCTAGGGGAGATAACTTCATGGGGTCAGGGTTGCCAGGACAGGTGTTTACAGAAAGTCTCACCACTTTGCGTAGGTAATACACCGGTTAACCCCACCCAGTCTACAGACTTACAAATACCGTCTCGGTATATAGATTTAAAGGCAGTCTTTGACAAGAAGAATGCTGATACTTTACCTCCACACAGGTCCTTTGATTGCAAGATTAATCTCCTACCTGGTACTATGCCTCCGAGGGGCAATGTATATCCTTTATCCACTAAGGAGAACTTAGTCTTAGAGGAGTATATCCGTGAGAATCTAGACAAGGGATTCATTAGGAGATCATCCTCGCCTGCCGGGGCCGTTTTTTTTTTTTTGTGAATAAGAAGGATGGCACGTTAAGGCCTTGCATTGATTACCGAGGTTTGAATAAAATAACTATCAGAAATGCATACCCAATCCCTTTGATTACTGAGCTCTTTGATCGTTTAAAGGGTTCCAAGATTTTCACCAAGTTAGATCTCAGAGGGGCGTATAACTTGGTGAGAATTCAGCAGGGAGACGAGTGGAAAACAGCGTTCAATACTCGATATGGGCACTATGAGTACACGGTAATGCCTTTTGGGCTCTGTAATGCACCGGCAGTATTTCAGGATCTGATCAATGAAGTTCTTAGGGAATTTCAACAGGATTGTGTTATTGTATATTTGGATGATATACTAATACACTCTAGAGAAATTGAGACCCACCACAGACAAGTCAGAAGGGTATTGCGCAAACTCCTACAACATGGGTTGTACTGCAAATTGGAGAAATGTAGTTTTGACCAATCTCAGATAAACTTTCTTGGTTACGTGATTTCTGGGGAAGGCTTTAAAATGGATCCGGATAAACTCCAGTCTATTTTAGATTGGCCATTACCCAGGGGTCTCAAGGCCATTCAGAGGTTTATTGGATTCTCCAATTATTATAGGCGCTTCATTAAAGGATACTCTTCCATTATTGCTCCTATTACCAATATGACCAGACAGGGGGCTGACACTAAGACTTGGTCTACTGAAGCTCTCGTTGCCTTCAAGACACTTAAGGAACTTTTTGCTTCTGCACCAATTTTAGTTCACCCCGATACAACTTTACCTTTCCTACTCGAGGTAGACGCCTCAGAGACAGGTATAGGTGCCATCTTGTCTCAAAGGTTAGGCGTAGATAAACCATTACATCCATGTGGTTTTTTTTCCAAGAAACTATCTGGGACTGAAAGCAGATATGATATTGGTGACAGGGAACTACTAGCTGTTATCATGGCTTTAAAGGAGTGGAGACATTTATTAGAGGGGACCTTGCATCCTGTTACTATTCTGACGGATCACAAGAACTTGTCTTATATTGGGGAGGCCAAGCGCTTATCCGCCAGACAAGCTCGTTGGTCCTTGTTCCTCACCCATTTCAATTACGTGCTCACTTATAGACCTGGTTCTAAGAACTCTAAGGCCGATGCTTTGTCTCGCCAACATGAACCTTCTACTATATCTAAGATGGTTTTGTCTTCTATAGTTCCCAAGTGCAATATTATCGCCAACACTAGCCTCAGGATTCATTCTCCGTTGCTTGCCGAGATTATGAAGCTACAACATCTGGCTCCTAGACAAAGTCCTGAGTCACGGTATTTTGTTCCTGCTGAACTCCAACTAGAACTGCTACAATGCTTTCACAATAGTAAGGTGGCTGGGCATCCTGGCATTCGTAAGACATGCTCCTTAATAGCCAAATATTTCTGGTGGCCCTCCTTACGTAAAGATATTAGGGATTTCGTCGAAGCATGTGAGGTCTGTATGAAGACTAAACGACCTCAGACGCTTCCATGTGGGCTTTTGCATCCCTTGGAAATTCCCGAGAAACCATGGACCTGTTTAGCTATGGACTTCATTGTCGATTTACCTGTTTTTAAAAAACAGACTGTGATTCTCACGGTGGTTGACAGGTTTACTAAGATGGCTCATTTCGTGCCCTTACCTAAACTTCCATCTTCTCCTGAATTGGCTGAGATATTCGCTAAAGAGATATTTTGTTTACATGGGATACCTTCCGAAATTGTTTCTGATAGAGGTTCACAATTTGTTTCCCGTTTTTGGAAGTCGTTCTGCTCTCAAATGGGTATCAAATTGAATTTCTCTTCTGCCTATCATCCCCAGTCTAACGGAGCTGCTGAACGCACCAATCAAAAGATCGAACAATATTTGCGTTGTTTCGTTTCCGAACACCAGGACGATTGGGTTGGTCTGATTCCTTGGGCAGAGTTCGCACACAACAATCTCGTTTGTGATTCTACTCGTTCTAGCCCCTTTTTCATGAATTATGGCTTTCATCCCTCCATTCTTCCCTCGGTTTCTCCTTCCCAAGGAGTACCGTCGGTTGATGTTCATGTTGCCAATTTGACGAAGATGTGGGATCAGACTCGACAAATTCTTCTGCATAATTCCATGTTGTTCAAGAAACACGCTGATAAACATAGAAGGGCGGCTCCAATCTTTGTTCCAGGGGACAGGGTATGGTTGAGTACCAAAAACATTTGCTTGAAGGTTCCTTCTATGAAATTTGCTCCTCGTTACATTGGACCTTACAAGGTCCTGACTCGAATTAACCCAGTTGCGTATCGTCTGGCTCTTCCATCTGCCTTACGCATTCCTAACTCCTTTCATGTTTCCTTGTTAAAACCCCTAATATGTAACAAGTTTTCCTCCACTGCATCCTCTCCTCGCTCTGTTCAGGTTGAGGGACAAGAGGAGTATGAAATCAATTCCATCATCGATTCTCGTATCTCCCGGGGGAAGTTACAATATCTGGTTGATTGGAAGGGATATGGTCCTGAGGAGAGGTCTTGGATACCTCAGGAGGATGTGCATGCACCTCGCCTCCGCAGGGCTTTTCACTCCCGTTTTCCATCTCGTCCCGGTTCCTTCCGCCCGGTGGGCATTTCTGAGGGGGGGGGGGTACTGTCAGGGTACCTGTTGTCTCTACCTCTGTGGAGGTGAGACACTTGGACGTTCTTCCTCGCAAAAGGGTTGAATCACTCGTTCCTCGCGGTTCCCTCGGTCGTTTACACGCCGGCCGCGAGGGATCCACTTCCTTTTATGACGCGGCGTTCAGTAGCCGACGTCATGACGACAACCCAACCCGATCTGTCAATCAAGCTCCAAGCACGAATGAGGATTCGCCGGGGGCGTGATTACCTGTCTGGAACCAGGGTATAAAATAGGGCTTTCTACATTTGTTCATTGCCCTGTCGTGGTTCTAGCTTGTCTAGTCTCTCAGTGCTCTTGTATTCTGTTAGTTTTTTTGGTTTTGACCCGGCTTGTCTGTTCTACCTTGTTTACCTCTATTACCCTTTGACTCGGCTTGTCTCTCGCTTACCTGCTCTCTCGTTCCCTCAACCTCGGCTTGTCTCTAGACCATTCTTTACTTACTACTTACGTTAGTCCGGCCATTCTAAGGTCCGGTATACGTACCTTGTACCTGTTTGTACTCTGCGTGTTGGATCCCTGTCCCGATCCTGACAGCTTGGTGCGAGGGGATTTTGTGTGGCCACCGAACATTGTGGCAGGATGTTGGCCTCTCGTTGACAGTAACCAGAAAATAGGAAGGGGAGTGACAGGTGAGGCCCTCTCTATGATACAATGCGAGGCGGCTAGCTCACGAGTGGCCCGGGGGGTGTATGCCTCCGAGTGTGAGGCGGGGTGTTGGCCTCGCGGGACCACTAACCGAAGCATAATGCAGAGAAAAAAAAAGGGGGTAAATACCTATGGGCCCTAGAACCTTAATTGCCAGTACACTATTACTATTCCAGGGAAGGTAAGAAATGGATAACTACGTGAGCAGGTGTATGTACCTGGTAGTATGGTATTGAACCTGACAATCCGTATAGGTTTTTTTAGTAGTAACTGTAACCTGAATGGATAAAACTGTATGGCATAAGGAAATATGGCATAGACCAAGCTTATCTTAATACGTACAGTATATGTGAAAAGTAAAGTGCCGTGATGTGTAAATATTAAACATCGTAGCTATACTGGTTAAATATGTATCAATCTTAATCCATTAAGTGCCATATGTACAAGTGAAAAAGTGGTCTGTCCCCACCTTGTATGTTGTATGTCCCCTTGCTAGTAGGGGAAAGTCTGTTGTGTGAGCAGCGTGCTGTGAAAAATGTATGTGAACTATATTACCAGTTACGTATATACAGATGCGTCTGCTAATGTGTAATAATATATGTATTTATATCAGATGTTTGATATAGTACTTGCTATGTGAATTGTTGTATGTCTTATTGAATGGTAGGGGTCAGTGAACATGGTGTTGCAAAATGCAAGTGTACTGGAGATCTGCCGAGTGCCCTATAGGTGGCAGTGTAGTTGGATACTGATTGGTATGTGAAATGTTGTTTGTCTATTGACCTATAGGTGTCAGTGTTTTGGTGTTTGTAAAACCCCATGAAAATTGTCAATGTACTTGACATACCTGTAGGTGGCAGTGTTGATAGAACCACTGTTGGTCTTGATGTGAAGTATAAATTATTGTGAATTAAACCTGAAGTTGAGCCCGTGCTGGAGTTTAATTTATGGTTTATGGTTATGTTTAAAACAATATTATGTGTAATTTATATTGGATGGTAAATTGTATATGACATGTGAAGACAGTTTTGCTGTTGACCAGCAGGGGTAAGAAATGCTGATTGTATGGTAAAAATACCCTTTAATCCTACTGTTTGACAGATAGGAGTCAGTATAAAAGTGAAAATGCTGTGGTTAGTTTGTTTGCTTATGAAGTGAAATAAAGTCTGAGAAGCCTGTAGTATACCGATTGAACGGTAGGGGTCAGCATGTAGGCAAAAATGCCTTGGTTCCTTGGTTTGTACATGAAATGCAATAATGTCTGAGAAGCCTGTAGTACACTGAATGACTGGTAGGTGTCAGTGTGTAGGTGAAAATGCAGTGATTTATTGTTTTGTACATGAAAAGCAATAATGTCTAAGAAGCCTGTAGTACAACGAATGACTGATAGGGGTCAGTGTGTAGGTGAAAAATGCAGTGGTTTGTTGGTTTGTACATGAAATGCAATAATGTCTGAGAAGCCTGTAGTACACCGAATGACCAGTAGGGGTCAGTGTGTAGGCAAAAATGCAGTGGTTCGTTGATTTGTACATGAAATGCGATAATGTCTAAGAAGCCTGTAGTACACCAAACACCGGTAGGGGTCAGTGTGTAGGTGAAAATGCAGTGGTTTATTGGTTTGTACATGAAAATGCAAACAACGTCTAAGAAGCCTGTAGTACACCGAATGACGGATAGGGGTCAGTGTGTAGGTAAAAAATGCAGTGGTTCGTTGGTTTGTACATGAAATGCAATAATGTCTAAGAAGCCTGTAGTACACCCAAAGACCGGTAGGGGGTTTAAACGAATGATATGCATGAACATGCAATGGTTTTAGAACAGACTTAGACAAAATGCAGCCGTAAAGTGAGGACCTGACCCATGCATGGTGCCGTGGGACTGATGCCTGGTGTAACGGGTAGGTCGACTTACGGTTTGTGAGTCACTTGGACATCATCCACGGCGATGGATTGAAGAAAGAAGGTGGTAGGCCGGAAAAGCCTGTGGCTGGATTCCTGACACAGCTCAGCTTAGAAAACCTCATGGAGTAATCAGGTAAAATGGCATCTGGATGACCCAGAAGTGGAAATCATTCTGATGCTGACCTCAAGCGATATGAGTAAGGTAAGGGATGTCCCTTATATAGGGGAGTGAATTATGTAAGCCCCTCCCACAAATACAGGCCAAACGGCCTTAACACTTGTGGAAATTATTGAACGTGGAACATACCAACTCTAAAAACATAAGCTTCCTAGAAACCATAGTATTATATAAATTTGAGCACTCCAAAATTAAACAGCACCCTAAAAAGATATATTAGTATAAACAGAAATATGGAATCCTAAATTTTACTCTGCGGTATCTTTGTTCACGTTTTGATTGCATTCCAAATTTACTAGATAAGACCAGACTCCTCTAATTGATCCATACAACCCAAGATATTCAAACTCTGTGATTTTAAAATTATTTTTCAATCAAAAACAAAACAAGTAGACATATGGATCAGATAGATAGGCTGCTCGCATCCATTGTGCACAAAAAGATGCTAGTCTGCGATTCATCAAAATCATGCAATTTTGTTAAAAATCCAGTTGTGTCCCAAAACACATGGTTCAAATAATGAATTTAAAAAAAATGAATAAAGGTTAAAAGATTCAGAAACTGAAAAAGAAAAGAAACTGATTCAGTTTCAGCTACTATTGCTCATCCCGGGGGATTGGTCAGACTTTTGTGTATTTTAGGTAACACATAGAACAATGGGATTATGGTTTTTTTCCTAATAATAGATTTTTTTAAATGTATCAATGATACCCTGTTCTGCTGCTCCCTCCACAGTATTCACAATTAACTAAACAGTCTCTTCCGTGGGATCCTTGGATAACTAGCATTAAGTGTATGCGTTCGATAGTTGTCTAACGACTTCTAAATCATAATTCTTAGTGTCCATGACAACCAAAGCCCAGCTTTTAGCAGCCAGCTTGATTGTCAGGGTCATGTCCTTATGTTGTTCCAACAGGGCTGTTTTTTTCTGCCCTTGTCAAATTAAACTGTCTATTTCAATTTAGTTTGTTGATATCCCTTTAAATAAGCCTGATATGGGCTTCTACTGTGATGTTGGTTTGTGGGAGGTTAAACCTACTCAACTTTTTGCACTTGATTCTATTGACCGGCCATTAGGTTTCCACTACATTGGCAGGTGATGGTAATGGACTATAAGAAAACAAAGCTTTTATTCTTAATGTTCTAAAAAAATATATTCAATTCTATGTTTAATGTTAGTCTATCTCCATCATAGACCTTCACACATCCTATACCTTTTTGCAGTGCTTGCTCCTTGTCAGCCAATAGAACCTTGGATGATATATTGACTACTAGTGTTTCTGTTGATGGGTTTGCCCTGGGTATCTCCACGACGGTGGATTTCCTCTTGCCCTTCTGGGTTTTCTTTCACCTGGCCCCTCTCCTAAAAAAAGAAACCGTAACTATTACGATGTTAATAACATTAACTATTAAATGGTAAGAAATGTAACCATTACACATCATAGTTATTATTAAGATGGGTTGATGTATCTTGGACTGCTATATTACCAATGCAATCAAAATAACAACTACTATATAACCAATAGAAATGAAAAAAAAAAACATCCACAATGTAGAGCTTTAAAAACACTACAATAAAATTAAAGATTGTGGTTAGTGGCATGATTCATTGGTGGCAGGGACAGTGAGACCTTGTTCATAGTCTCCTTCTGCCAGATAAATTTTAGTACATCATTCAAGGTGTTATATATAGACTCCCAATTGAATGTTGATGCGCCAGGATTTGAGCATTACATTCTGAAGAATATCAGAGTGTCCCAATTTGCTAGGGCACCAATGAAAGTGCCCTTGCTACTGGGAATAAGGTTCCAGCTTTCATCTTTTTTTTGCTTGTGCTAAAGAATCTTGAACTGATTAATGATTACCAGAAGCTGTACTAGAAACGGACAAAGGTGAGTCAAAAGGCAATTCTTGCAGGGTTGCACAGAAAATCGTATGCTGGACAATTCCTAAAATAGAGGAAACAGAGAATATACAGATAAACTGTTGCAAACATTTATTCTTCCAGCTTCACTGTTAAGCTAACATTTCATCAAGTATAAGTAACATACTTACAAAATGACCTTCATATAACACTTAGTAAATGTTTTAACAAATTGAACACACTGTAGAAAGCATTGTGTTGAAATTTGGTAGTACATACTTGGGTACAATTAATTGTTCACTTGGTGAAAACACGCATATACAAAATAGTCTTCAATAAATGTATTAGTGGTTTTTGCATATGGACAAAATACACTTGTGGTTAATGCACAGAACAAAATATATTTTTCCACTTATCTAAATGAGAAAAAACAAGTGCATAAACATTTTACTACTATGTACTTTTTATTATTATTGCTATCATTAATAGTATTTAGCTAGCGCCAACTTATACAGAAGCATTTTAAGGTTGTACAAAGGGGGGTAATTAACAACTTATTGAGTAAGTGATATTGGTAAAACAATAATATTAGAAAACAATACAAATCTGTGAATTAAAAGTATGTATCAAAGAAGTAATGTAGTTAGCAATCCCAAATGGAGTTTTTATTATTTCAAATATATAAAACCAAATAGAAGGGGGACCAAACATTTTTTTTTAAAAATCCAATACAATATTTATAAAAAAAAATGTCTATAACAGGACAAAAAAATATATGATAAGGGCAAGAAGTCAATATAAAAACACATCCAACGTGCACATCAAATCAGTGGAACGTGTGGCATACAAAGTATAAGATAAGATCTTATATTTAAGACAAGAGCTAATCACAAAATTGCACATTAATTCTGGGAGAATGACCAGAGATGCACTGGTCAAACTACTGGTCATACAAATTGGATTCTGGTATCTGGTATAGAAAACCCACTACTCCTTAGTTAGGTCCCCCAGAAAAAAAGTGCAAAAAAAGTCCCTTGTGATATAAGCTGTAAAATAAAATAAAATACCATGGCAATATGCAAGTGTAAGGACATGATGGGGTGCTGCCCTGAGACAGCACTATCCCTTTAAATGTGGGAACCAATTTAGCAAAGAAATAATGCAAAGACACAATGAATGGATTAAATCAAGAAATATATATATATTAAAGAGAACCAAAAGATATAAGAACAAAACAACAATATAATAAATATATACAATGCCACCAAATAATATATACAAAACATCAAGATAACCACAATTTGTGCAGGCAGAGTATACTTAAACAGTCCTTTGGTAAGTAAAGTACTTGGGCAGGATTGTGCAGCCACCACTAGAAATAGGTGGGACACAGATCCTAAGCCTCAAAGCAAAATATATGACACCAGGGAACAAAGCCCGAGACAGGTCAAACGAAATAAGGCAGCAGGGTCAGAATCACTGGAAATAAGGTAAAGGCAGGAACACTGAATCAGAACACAGGATCGTGAGGCACAGGAATGCAGAACCCGGAGGACATGGGACAGCAGGACCAGGAGGACACAGGAACACCGGACCAGGAGGACACGGAAACACAAGACCAAGAAGACACATGAACACAGGATCAGGAAACGCAGGACACAGGATCAAGGAGCGAAGAGTCAGAATTTCAGGAACCAGGAAACAAGAACCACAGAACAAGAAACAGGAGACAAGAGACAATGATCTGACAAGGAGTGAGGGGAGAAAAAAGACTATATAGGTGCTAAACAAGGACCAGGTGAAGTGCTAATGAAAAGAAATTAGGAACAGTGCCAAACAGTGATAGTAGTTCTGCACGAGGGCAAATCAACTAAGGAGTGTCATGACAGCAAGCCACCATGGTATACAACTTCCCCACAATCTTACACTTTGAATACATCCATAATTTAAACAGCATGTACACATATTACCTAATTATGTAACACACACATTTGTCTATGTATTTAGTTTAACCCCTTAAGGACCAAACTTCTGGAATAAAATGGAATTATGACGTGTCAGACATGTCATGTGTCCTTAAGGGGTTAATCGTACAATTCTTAAATACTATGATACACAATTAAAACCAGATGATCATAGTGCCTCTGTAAAATAAACGAAAACATACATATATACATGTACAATATATATATAACATTTGATGTGATCTGACTTGCTTTTATCCATTAGAAATTAAAGCCATATATATAGATATAGGACCAAAGAAACCCATCGAGACATACATGAGATCTTTACCCTCAATAAGGCCATATGGGTTGCGTGCATTCAACGTTAAAATCCAACTGGATTTTGCACTAATCATACTTATGGAGAACCCACCTGTTGTGCCTAATTATTAAATTCCTGACGCGCCAATATCAAAAAGCAATAATCAATTACCCTAAGGTTTTTAACCCCTTAAGGACACATGACATGTGTGACATGTCATGATTCCCTTTTATTCCAGAAGTTTGGTCCTTAAGGGGTTAAAGATATTGGTGGGCACCAAAACCCTATTCAGGGTGAGTGAATTGAGTATTTGAGAAAGGGAAAGACACTGACACCAAGTACTTGTAAATAATCAATACAAACTTTATTGACTAACAGAGACTTAATTAATAAGTAATAACATTTAATCTATAGTACACATTCAGCTTAAGGAAACAGTTTAATTATCTAGATATTCAGTTTAAGTTATACATCACCATTAGAGAAGCTTTCTGCACTCGACTGAGAGAACTTCTGGCAGTCAAACTTGAAGGGGACCCTCTCTTACTGGGAATCAGCAGAACCAGCAATATGCGTCCGTATGACAGGTGTGTCCAGGTAATTAAAATCTCCAATAATTAACATGTTACCCCGATTTGAAGCTTTCCCAATTTGCTCTCACAACTGTTCTTCCTCATTAATATTTACATTAGGTGGTTTATAACATAGCCCAACCAATAATTGATTTCCCTTTGTTTGCCCCTGCAGATATCTACCCATAAAGCTTACACATTTTCCTCGTCACCCTCCACATGCCTAAGATTTGACTTTAATTCATGGTTGACATTAAAACACACCCCACCACCCTTCTTGTTTTTTTCTATCCTTCCTAAATAACATGTACCCATTTAAGTTAAATGCGCAGTCATGTGCCTCATCCTACTAAGTTTCTGTTATGCCTATTATATCACATTGTTTAGTGTATGTTATTGCCTCTAGTTCCCCCATTTTGTTATATAGGCTCCGTGCATTAGTAAGCATACATTTAATATTGTCATGAGTAGAGTTGAGCGAACCCGAACTGTAAAGTTCGGGTTCGTACCGAAAATAACGTTTTTTGGACCCCGGACCCGAAAACGAACATATCACTGTAAGTTCAGGTTGGAGTTCGGTGTTCAGCGATTTAATGGTGCATTTACAAAGGCTGCAGGGCAATCAACAAGCATTTGACTTGTGTGCCCTTAGAAGCCATCACAGCCATGCCTACTAATGGCATGGCTGTGATTGGCCAGTGCAGCATGTGACCCAGCCTCTATATATAAGTTGGAGTCGCGTAGCACCGCATGCACATGAAGTCTTATTAGTGTAGGGAGAGGATGCTGCCGCTGTGAGGGACAACTTAGGAAAGAATTCTGCAAACTAGTACATTAGTGGGGTGCACTTCATATCTGAGAGTCAAATAGAATCATCAAATACTGCTGTCACATTGCAGTTTTAAAACGTAAACATTTTTGGGTGCTAAAAAGTACAATAGTGTGCTTACAGCGCAGTTGTAAAGATTCTAATTTTCTGAGTACTAACCTGCTAAATAGTACATTTTGAGGCATGTACTTCATATCTGAGAGTCAAATAGAAGCGTCTAATAGTGTGCTTACAGTGCAGTTGTAAAAATTCTAATTGTTTTGCTTCTAATCTACTAAATAGTACATTTTGGGGCCTGCTCTTCATATTTGAGATTCAAATCGAAGCGTCAAATAGTGCACTTACTGCGCAGTTGTAAACATTCTAATTGTTTTGCTGCTAATCTGCTGCTTACATTGGAGTTTTAAAAAGTCAATGTTTTTTTTTTGGTTCTAAATAGTATATTTGGGGTGTTCACTTCATATCTGAGAGTCAAATAGAAGCGTCTAATAGTGTGCTTACAGCGGAGTTGTAAAAATTCTAATTGTTTTGCTGCTAATCTGCTAAATAGTACATTATTATAGTACAAATAGTACAATTTGTGGCCTGTTCTTAATATCTGAGAGTCAAATAGAAGCGTCTAATAGTGTGCTTACAGCGCAGTTGTAAAAATTCTAATTTTCTGGGTGCTAATCTGCTAAATAGTACATTTTGGGGCGTGCACTTCATATCTGAGAGTCAAATAGAAGCATCTAATAGTGCGCTTACTGCACAGTTGAAAACATTCTAATTGTTTTGCTGATAATCTGCTGCTTACATTGAAGTTTTAAAAAGTAAAAAAAATTTGGTGCTAAATAGTATATTTGGGGTGTTCACTTCATATGTGAGAGTCAAATAGAAGCGTCAAATACTGCGGTTACAGGGCAATTGTAAACATTCTAATTGTTTTGCTTCTAATCTACTAAATAGTACATTTTGGGGCCTGCTCTTCATATTTGAGATTCAAATCGAAGCGTCAAATAGTGCACTTACTGCGCAGTTGTAAACATTCTAATTGTTTTGCTGCTAATCTGCTGCTTACATTGGAGTTTTAAAAAGTCAATGTTTTTTTTTTGGTTCTAAATAGTATATTTGGGGTGTTCACTTCATATCTGAGAGTCAAATAGAAGCGTCTAATAGTGTGCTTACAGCGGAGTTGTAAAAATTCTAATTGTTTTGCTGCTAATCTGCTAAATAGTACATTATTATAGTACAAATAGTACAATTTGTGGCCTGCTCTTAATATCTGAGAGTCAAATAGAAGCGTCTAATAGTGTGCTTACAGCGCAGTTGTAAAAATTCTAATTTTCTGGGTGCTAATCTGCTAAATAGTACATTTTGGGGCGTGCACTTCATATCTGAGAGTCAAATAGAAGCATCTAATAGTGCGCTTACTGCACAGTTGAAAACATTCTAATTGTTTTGCTGATAATCTGCTGCTTACATTGAAGTTTTAAAAAGTAAAAAAAATTTGGTGCTAAATAGTATATTTGGGGTGTTCACTTCATATGTGAGAGTCAAATAGAAGCGTCAAATACTGCGGTTACAGGGCAATTGTAAACATTCTAATTGTTTTGCTTCTAATCTACTAAATAGTACATTTTGGGGCCTGCTCTTCATATTTGAGATTCAAATCGAAGCGTCAAATAGTGCACTTACTGCGCAGTTGTAAACATTCTAATTGTTTTGCTGCTAATCTGCTGCTTACATTGGAGTTTTAAAAAGTCAATGTTTTTTTTTTGGTTCTAAATAGTATATTTGGGGTGTTCACTTCATATCTGAGAGTCAAATAGAAGCGTCTAATAGTGTGCTTACAGCGGAGTTGTAAAAATTCTAATTGTTTTGCTGCTAATCTGCTAAATAGTACATTATTATAGTACAAATAGTACAATTTGTGGCCTGCTCTTAATATCTGAGAGTCAAATAGAAGCGTCTAATAGTGTGCTTACAGCGCAGTTGTAAAAATTCTAATTTTCTGGGTGCTAATCTGCTAAATAGTACATTTTGGGGCGTGCACTTCATATCTGAGAGTCAAATAGAAGCATCTAATAGTGCGCTTACTGCGCAGTTGAAAACATTCTAATTGTTTTGCTGATAATCTGCTGCTTACATTGAAGTTTTAAAAAGTAAAAAAATTTTGGTGCTAAATAGTATATTTGGGGTGTTCACTTCATATGTCAGAGTCAAATAGAAGCGTCAAATACTGCCGTTACAGGGCAATTGTAAACATTCTAATTGTTTTGCTGCTTAACTGCTAAATAGTACATTTTGGGCGTGCTCTCCATATCTGAGAGTCAAATAGAAGGGTCTAATAGTGTGCTTACAGCGCAGTTGTAAACATTCTAATTGTTCTGCTGCTAATCTGCTAAATAGTACAATTTGCGGCCTGAGGTGCACTTCATATCTGAGAGTCAAATAGAAGCGTCAAATACTGCGGTTACAGCGCAATTGTAAACATTCTAATTGTTTTGCTGCTTAACTGCTAAATAGTACATTTTTGGCGTGCTCTTCAGTGTGCTTAAAGCGCAGTTGTACACATTATAATTGTTTTGCTGCTAATCTGCTGCTTACATTGGAGTTTTAAAAAGTCTAATTTTTTTGGGGGTGCTAAATAGTATATTTGGGGTGTGCACTTCATATTTGAGAGACAAATAGAAGCGTCAAATAGTGCGCTTACTACGCAGTTGTAATCATTCTAATTGTTTTGCTGCTAATCTGGTAAATATTATATTTTGGGGCGTGCACTTCATATCTAGTGCTAAATAGTATATTTGGGGTGCACACTTCATATCTGAGAGTCAAATCAAAGCGTAACTTTGATTCAAATTTACTACATCGGTCACTTGTAATATTGTTTGATACCTACAACACTTGTTACACAGATTTAAGTGATAGAAAACAGATTGATATTTTCTACACTAGAAACTACCAGATAACAAGCTGCTATATTTAAACCAGTTATCAATAGCTAAGAGGTACTTAAACAATATTGTAATTCTGGGGCAATACCCTCACAAGTCAAACTGAGAGGTCAGTTTATAGGGAAAACTGTTGCCTGGATACAATTCTAAAACAATTTCCATATGTCCATTGCAGACTTTACATGCTGGAAAAACACAGGTGCCAACTGCTGTGGCTTTCTGCAGTGTGCATACCGGCAAGGAGGGCAGGGTTGAGGAGTGGGTGGAAGATGATGTGGAGCATGATGAGGTCCTAGGCCCCACATGGAATCAAGGTCATGCGAGTGACGTGTGCAGTTTGGAGGAAGAGGCGCTGGTTGCACAGAGGCACCAGTACAGCATAAGAGGGAGCAGGGTGCAAAAGCGGAGCAGATGTCCCCGAGCGCTCATCGGCATGTATTAGCTCGAGAATTACCAGTTATCCAAGTAATACATGTAGCGATCAAAGGATCCATAATAGAGTTGAGCGAACCCGAACTGCAAAGTTCGGATTCGTACCAGATTTAATGATCCATTCGTAGTTTCACAGTCAGGTGGGCAGTCCGGTGACCAGGACCAAGACACTGTCTAAGCGGCGGTCTGACGACCGGGACCCAGTCTGTTCTGAGCTTTCCCATCCCCCCATCTCCAATACCCTTACACTGAGCTAAAGCCCATGTCATTTCTATCCTATCTCCATTTTCTAGATTGCTTTGACACTCCCCCTCTACTAATAGTTTAAAATCTCCTCCAACCTTCTAGCCATCCTATCCCCCAGCACAGCAGACCCTTTTCCGTTCAGGTGCAATTCATCAGGACTATACAGGTTGTACCCAAGCACAAAATCGGCCCTGTGCTCTAAAAAGCCCAAACCTTCTTTGACTTCAGCCACGCATTGACTACAGCCACACATTGATCTCTCTAATCTCCCGCTGCCTTTCTGCTGTAGTGTGCGGCAAAGGTAATATTTCCTACAAATATTACCTTGGAGGTCCTTTTCTTTAGCTCACTTCCTAGATCCCTGAACTCATTCTTTAGGACCTTCCATTTTCCTCTGACTTTGTCATTGGTACCAATGTGGACCATGACAGCTGGATCATCCCCAGCCCCTCCCAATAATCCCTCCACTCTGTCGGCAACATGCTGGAACCGAGCACCCGGGAGACAGCAAACTGTCCAGTTGAGACAATCAGAGTGGCAGATTACCCTATCTACTCTCTTAATAATAGAGTCCCCTACCACCACAACCTGTCTAGCCTTCCTTTCCCTCTCAACCCCACCCATACTAAAGGGGCTGTTCCCACGGCTGTTAGAAGGAACAACTTCCTGCAGTACAGCTACTCCTGAGCTGATGCTCCCAACATCTTCACTCATTGTACAGCACTATATAAATAATACAATAATGATAATAATAATAATAATAATAATAATAATAATACGGGCAAATCTGTTAGGCTGCATGAGATCAGGACTACCTAAACCTTTCCTCTTCCCTCCCCCCTGCTTCCTCGCCCCACTGTCACCCAGCTACATGCCTGTTCCCCATCTGTCTTATCTCCTCCCTCTCCACTACCTGTCCCCACCCAGCAGACTCCTCTCGATTGTCAATCTCTCTCAGTATTACAATTTGCCTCTCCAGATCTCTAATCTGAGCTTCCAGAAAAGCCACTCGCTCACACCCACCACAGAGGTATCGACCCTGGACAGATTCACCCAGGCATGCATACATGCAGCATGATGTGCACTGAGTAAAACTCACAATCTTGCTAGCACTCATACCCAGTTACGAAAAACACAAGTGAGCAAAACAATATTTACCCTCTTGGTTTAAACTCCCTTGTAGTTTTTAACTCCTGCTGTTTTAACTCCTACTTAAAAGAGACTACTTTAAATAGCCTACTTTCAAGCAAACTCTGTGAGTCAGTAGTGGGTTTTTATTGGCAATACAAATCCCACACAGGTGGAAATTAAGGGGCACTGCCCCTAATTAGCTCAGCAGCAGCACCCACACGGAGGGGAATATAAAGAACTAGAGAGAAACAAAAAAAAAATAGAGGAAAAACGTTTATAAAAATAAAAAACAGCAAGGAGAAAATGATAAATAAAAAAGGGACAAGTTTTAAATAAAAACAGCATATATATATATACATATATATATATATATATATATATATATATATATATATATATGAAAAAGGGAAAACATTTTTAAATTAAAAACAGCAAAGAGAAAAATATAAATGAAAAAAAGGGACAAGTTATAAATAAAATCAGCAAAGATTAAAAATATCTATAAAAAGATGGAAAAAAGTTTTAGTTAAAACAAATATATATTTATATATATATTTTTAAATAAGTAAAAATTAAACCTGCTTTTTCACTTGGTATTAACCAATACCAACCACAGTCCACCAGTTCTCCAACAAACTCCCGTTGTTTTAACTCCTACTTAAAAGAGACTACTTTAAATAGCCTACTTTCAAGCAAACTCAAATGAGCAAGCTCTGTGAGTCAGTAGTGAGTTTATATTGGCAATACATATCCCACAGGTGGAAATTAAGGGGCTCTCTCCCTAATTAGCTCAGCAGCACCCCCAAGGAGGGGAATATAAACAACAAGAGAGAAACAAAAAAAAAGAGAGAAAACGTTTATAAAAAATAAAAACAGCAAAGAGAAAAAGAAAAAAGAAAAAAAGGGACAAGTTATAAATAAATTCAGCAAATATTAAAAATATCTATAAAAATATGGAGAAAAGTTTTAGTTAAAAAAAATATATATATTTTTTTAAATAAGTAAAAATTAAACCTGCTTTTTCACTGGTATTAACCAATACCAACCACAGTCCACCAGTTCTCCAACAAACTCCTGTTGTTTTAACTCCTACTTAAAAGAGACTACTTTAAATAGCCTACTTTCAAGCAAACTCCAGTGAGCAAGCTCTGTGAGTCAGTAGTGCTTTTATATTGGCAATACAAATCCCACACAGTTACAGTGAGCTATGTAACTGGGGGTGGGGGTGGATGGTAGTTGTATGTGTAGGGAGCTGAAGGATGTCAAAGATGTGTCAAAGTGAGTGAGTGAGTAAGTGAGTGTGGCAATGGCTATAATAACTTCCACTCTTCTGGGAATGCTTTCCATAAGATCTTGGAGAGTTTTTGTGTGAATGTTTGCCCATTCATCCAGTAGAGCAAATATGAGGTCAGGCACATGCTGGATGAGAAGGCCTAGCTTTCAATCTCCTTTCCAGTTCATCCCAAAGTTGTTTGATGGGGTTGAGGTCAGGGCTCTGGGCGGGCCAGTCAAGTTCTTCCACACCAAACTCATCTAACATGTTTTTTATGGACCTTGCTCTGTGCTCTAGGGCACAGTCATGCTGGAAAAGAAAAGGAACTTCCCCAAATTTTTCCCACAAAGTTTTAAGCATATCATTGTCCAAAATGTTTTGGTATGCATTAAGATTTCCCTACATTACCTCCTATGTTGCTTTAAAAAAATGAGGACCAAGTACGAGTGAGGGGCCTAACATTTTTAAAGTCCTCATTTAAACACTGAGTATGGTCCGATCATGCCTCTATTAGTGTAGTGTTGGAAAACAATCCAGAATACAATCTTGGACCTCAGTGGTGTTTAAACGAATCAATTATAACATCCGAAACAAAACAGGAAGCATCTCAAAAATATGGCAAAAGAATTTGTTAAAATTAATGATAATGGACACGTTTCTAATTAAACTTTATGGCTAATTTTTAAATGTGTTATGAGGGGGAATTTAATTCAAATGGGAGCAAATATCAGGGAAAGCAGAGGTGCGAATTTAGCAGACCTTTATATACAATTGTCCAAACTTGAACACAGTAACAAAGTAAATCCAAACTCCCTTACAGCTACACAAATAAAAACCCTCCAATATCATATAAAAGTAATTCTGGAAAATAAAATTAAAAACTCAATCACATCACTGAATCAAATATGGTACAGTAGTAATAATAGAGTAGGAAAGCCAATGTCAAAAAAGCGATCTTTTAATGATTTAAAAGGAGAAAATTATAAATAAAAAAAGGGACAGCAAATATAAATATATATATATATATATATATATATATATATATATAAAAAACTCTTCTCCTATTGCAAAAATATATGGCAACAGTTTGGGCTCTGCTTGGTTTACTATTAACAATGGAACCCGCCAGGGATGCCCATTTGCACCTCTTCTTTATATTCTTTCTATTGAGCCACTGGCAGCGTATATAAGACAAAATCATAATATAACTGGGGTGAGTTTAGGTTATCAAGAACAAAAAATAACTATGTTCGCTGATGACATTTTGACTTTAACAAACCCTGAATCCTCCATACCATCAACACTACAGTGTATAGAAGAAAATAGTAGATTCTCTATAAAATTAATATGCAAAAAACACAAGTTCTACATAGTAATCTTTCAAGTTCACTAATAAGAACTCTGAACAATAATCTTAAACTTAACTGGTCCAACTTTCTATGTTATTTGGAAATAAATATCAATTTTAATATCGAAGAGTGGACCACCGATAATATCAACACACTCCTTAAAGAATTTAGAAATACGATCTCAAAATGGTCTAAACTACAAATATCTTGGCTTGGAAGAATAAATACCATTAAATCATATTTACTTCCAAGACTGGAATACCTATTCCGTACTATTCCTCTTAGAGTCCCAAAGAAGATACTTCAATTGTTTCATGGTTTATTTGTATCCTTTATTTGGGGTAACAAAAAACCTAGGATTGTCCTTAGAATTATGTCAGCCAGATTAGCAGAAGGAGGTTTATCTTTTCCGAACATATTCTATATTCAAGATACAGTAATATTTTAACACTGTTTAGAATGGAGAAACAATAAATCAAAGTTGAAAGCATGGTATATATATATATAAAGAGCCTATGTGATACTTTTGACCCTTTCGATCTTTTTTGGGTTGATAAAAACACTTTTTAAAAACTTGCTTATCGATAATCTCTCTCTCACACTTTTCAGCCTATAAAACCAGTAAAGAAATACTTTTTCCCCCAAAACCAAATCCCTTCAAATGCCCCTTTGGAAATCCTGAAGTTTTTATTCAAGACCTTAATCTATCTGGATGGCTAGTTAGAGACATGGTAATAATTCAGGACTTATATGATATCTCTGGGATTAGTAGTTTTTCATGCCTTCAGGATAAAGTTGTAACATAGAATGTGACAACAGATAAGAACCATTCGGCCCATCTAGTCTGCCCAATTTTCTAAATACTTTCATTAGTCCCTTGCCTTATCTTATAGTTACGATAGCCTTATGGACTTTGAATAAAGAGTTCTTCACCTACCTAAAAATAAAAAAAACTTCCTCCACAAGATAACTATAATTAAAGACTTGCCCTTTGATAAGATCCTCTTTGGAGAGGCTAAAACTAAATACTCAGTAGTTAGAAGATCTTAGGAGGTATTAAACCAGGAAGTAAAATATAACACCATTTCTAGATGGGAAATCGAATTAAATAAATATTTTTCCTGTCAAGACTGGCTAAACTCATATGAAGCATTAAGGAAAACGGTCCATTGTACACATATACAAGCAACATACCTCAAACTTATCCATAGATGGTATATGGTCCCTATGAGAACATGTATTTCCAAACAAACTCCTCAAATCTCTATTGGCGATGCAATAATGAATGTGGCTCATTCAAACATGTTTGGTGGGATTGTATTGGATTGGATACTCTTACATTAGAAGTATCTAAACTCTTTATTGATCTAAAATTAAATATTATTCTATCTCCAGAAAGATTTTTATTCCATCTAGACTTCCTAAAAATGGATAAATATTCTCAGTATTTGACAATACATGTTTTGATGGCTGTCAAACTCTGTATGGCCAGAAAATGGAAACAGAATATATCCCCCTCTATAACAGAGATTGAAACCCAGATCCAATATCTAGGTCTAATGGAAAAGGTGGTTTATTTTAAAGATAATAATATTGACTCTTATAATAAGATATGGATAAAATGGTTCGATTACTATAAAGAATAGAATATACATGCCTTAGTAAAACTAAGAAATCCTGGCATAGATACTGCTATAAGATAAATCTCTAATAATACTTTTCCAAAATGGCTCTAGAACGAATTATTGAATTAATATATTAAAGAAGCAATATTGATTCCAACCATCTCCCAGATCTCGATAGATGACCTTATATTTTTTATGTTGTAGGTTTTATTTATGTTTTTTGTATTGTATTGTATTATTTATTCTTTTGACGTTTTAAACTCTGATAAAGGGCTCAACTCGAGTATATTAATGTTTTAAAAATACTTTATCAGGAAATTGTAACGAGTATATACCCCTACACGCAGGATCCAGCCTAACAGAAGACAGTACAGAGGAGAGATACGTCTACCGGACCTTAGAGTGGCCGGACTCGACGTAATAGGATAAGACAGAGTCAGGAACGATCCGAGGTCAAGGGCACAAAGAGACAGCGTAAACGAAAACTAGCCGGGGACTGGTACACAGGAATCAGCAAGCCGGCAAACAGTACAGAATAGGATAAAGCGAAAACGAAGTCAGAATACAAAGCCAAGGTCAAATACGGAGAAACACAACTGAACACAACAAGCACTAAAGGGAACTGTAGCAGAAACCACGATAGGGCAAGGAACTAAGGGAAAAGGGTAAGTATAAGTAGCCTTCAAACTAATATGATTGGCTCCTGTCACTTCCACTCCCCCAACAGGTAAGTGTATGGGGTGATTGGCATGACAGGAGCCAATGGGAGCCTTTTTGCAATTTAGGCTCCCACTGTCTCTTTAAGAGCGCGCCCGAGATTCGCGGCGCGCTCTTAGCTGCAGGCGGGACACGTGACCGCTTCTCGTGGTCACTGCCCGCCTTCCTGTCTGAACAGTCGGACGAGCCGCGCGCGGCTCGTGCAGCCGCAGGACCGCGCGCGGCTTGAAGAGAGGACCGCGTCCGGCCCCCGGATAGGGTAAGTACCGCTACAGTACCCCCCCCTGAGGACACGCCCTCCGGGCGGGCAGGACCAGGCCTGGCAGGAAAACGCGAATGGAAAGAACGTACAAGGCGGGGAGCATGAACAGCATCCGCAGAAATCCAACTGCGCTCCTCAGGCCCATAACCCTTCCAATGTACCAAGTACTGAAGCCGACCCCTAAGAAAACGAGAGTCAATAACAGCAGATACTTCGAACTCCTCATGACCCTCCACAGAGACAGGAGGGGGAGGGGGAGTATGCCGGGTATAGCGGTTGCGTACGTAAGGCTTCAACAAAGAGGTGTGAAATACATTGGGTATACGCAGATTCTTAGGCAGACCCAAGGCATAAGAAACGGGATTAACCTTATGTATAATGCGATAAGGACCAATGAAGCGGGGAGCCAATTTCATAGAAGGCACCCGGAGGCGAATATTCCGTGTGGAAAGCAAAACCCTGTCCCCCACAACATAGGAAGGAGCCGCTCTGCGATGCTTGTCAGCCTGAGCCTTCTGGCGGGCAGCAGAGTCCACCAAAGAACGCTGAACCTGCTCCCAAGTATTACGCAAACCAGCCAAATGCTCATCCAGAACTGGCATGCCCTGTGAGGAGAATGCAGCCGGAAGAACAACGGGATGCTGGCCATAGACAACGTAAAAAGGGCTCTTGCCGGAAGAATCATGAGTGGCATTATTCCGAGCAAATTCAGCCCAAGGAAGCAGGTCAGACCAATTGTCCTGATGGTGAGACACAAAACAACGGAGGTACTGCTCAAGAGACTGGTTGGCACGTTCAGCAGCTCCATTAGACTGGGGATGGTAAGCGGAAGAAAATGAGAGGGAAATACCCATCTCCGAACAAAAGGCTTTCCAGAACCTGGAAACAAATTGGCTACCCCTATCGGATACAATAGATAAGGGAATACCATGTAATCGAAACACTTCTCTAGCGAAGATAAGAGCCAATTCCTTGGAAGTGGGCAACTTGCGAAGAGACACAAAGTGAGCCATTTTGGAAAACCGATCTACTATCATTAGGATGACTGTGTTACCATTCGAAGGGGGTAATTCAACAATAAAATCCATTGATAGATTAGACCAAGGTCTCTCGGGAACGGGTAACGGATGCAACAGCCCACAAGGAACTCTACGAGAAGTTTTCATACATGCACAAGTAGTACAAGCACTTATATAGTCAGTAACATCCTTACGTAAGGTATCCCACCAGAAATACCGAGAAACGGCTGACACTGTTTTGGAAATACCAGGATGTCCAGCAGTCTTAGTATCGTGATAAAGTGACAGAATATCCCGTCTCTCGGGAATGTCAACGAACAATTTATCATTAGGCCTCTCGCTGGGTGCCATGCCTTGTTTCGCTTGTATGGCCTGCAAGAGGGACGAGGAAATAGACAATATAGTAGTTGCTATTATCCTGTCTGGGGGAATGACAGGAGTGACATCAATCTCCTGTTTGTCAATAGTCTCGAATTGTCTGGACAGAGCGTCCGCTTTGGTGTTCCGGTCACCTGGCCTATAAGTGATTATATAATTAAAATGAGACAAGAACAGTGACCACCTAGCCTGCCTTGAAGACAATCTTTTAGCTTCGCTAAGGTAGGATAGGTTCTTATGATCTGTAAATATGAGAATAGGATCCTTAGTTCCTTCTAGCAAATGTCTCCATTCTTTGAGTGCTAAAATGATAGCAAGGAGTTCGCGATTACCCACATCATAATTCCTCTCTGCCTTGGACATTTGTTTAGAAAAGAATCCACAAGGATGCAATGGCTTGTCAGGAGACTCTCTTTGGGATAAGACAGCACCTACCCCTATATCGGAAGCATCAACCTCAAGTATATATGGCAATGAGGGGACAGGATGCTGTAAAATAGGGGCAGAGGCGAACGTAGTTTTAAGAAAGTCAAAAGCCTGAAGTGCCTCAGTAGACCAGACACGTGTATTGCCATCCTTTTTAGTCATACGAGTAATAGGCGCTACTATAGACGAAAAACCTTTGATAAAACGTCTATAATAATTAGAGAAACCCAGAAAACGCTGGATGGCTTTTAGACCTTGCGGCAGAGGCCATTCTATGACTGCAGCGAGCTTCTGGGGATCCATCCGAAAACCCTCGGCGGAAATCAAATACCCTAGAAACTGGACCTCGGACTGGTCGAATAGACATTTTTCTAATTTGCAATAAAGACCATTAGCAAGAAGGGTCTTCAGAACTGTTGTAACATGTCTGTGATGAGCGTGAATGTCAGTAGAATATATTAAAATGTCATCCAAGTACACAATAACAAATGAGTGAATAAAGTCCCTTAAGACATCATTAATAAATTCTTGGAACACTGCTGGGGCATTGCAAAGCCCAAATGGCATGACGGTATACTCATAATGACCTGACCGAGTGTTAAAGGCTGTCTTCCATTCGTGGTCCTTTTTAATACGTATCAAATTGTATGCTCCTCTAAGATCTAATTTGGTGAATACCGTAGCATGTTTGAGCCTGTCAAACAATTCTGTTATTAGAGGTATAGGGTAAGCATTTTTGATGGTGATCTTGTTAAGACCTCTATAATCAATGCAAGGTCTTAAATCACCTTCTTTCTTTGATACAAAGAAGAACCCCGCTCCAGCCGGAGAAGAGGATCTTCTAATAAATCCCTTGTCTAATGACTCTTTAATGTACTCCTCCATGACACGGTTTTCTTGAACCGATAGGGGGTACACCCTGCCCTTAGGAGGTATAGTACCAGGCAACAAATCAATAGCACAATCGTAGGGTCTGTGAGGCGGTAATTTGTCAGCCTCTCTTTTATCAAAGACAGTCTTTAAAGTTAAATACTGAGAGGGTATTGTCGTAGATAAAGGAGGAACAGTAGGAACGTTAATAGAATTCACAGGCGTGACTTCAATAGTACATGACTCATGGCAGGCTTCACTCCATGATTTTATCTGCCCTGTCTCCCAGTCAAAAATGGGATTGTGGGCACGTAACCATGGATACCCTAACACCAACTGTGAAGAGGGAGAGGTGATGACCTGGAACCGAATGGTTTCATAGTGTAGAACCCCTGTGTACATGTGTAGCGGTGTAGTCTCGTGAGTAACAACAGGAGATATCAATGGTCTACCATCTATGGCCTCAACGGCCAAGGGTATCTCCTTCTCTCTGATGGGAATATTGTTTCTCTTTACAAAACCAGAGTCTATAAAGTTCTCGGCTGCCCCAGAATCAACCAGGGCGTCTATGTTTTCAACTATACAACTCTCTCCCATATGTAAAGAAACAGGGAGAAGCAGTCGGTTAGGAGGCAATGTAGGAGACTTAGAAATCACACCCAAGGCCAGTCCCCTATAAGGTCTTAGGTGCGAGAGTTTTCCGGGAGCAGAGGACACTCCTTTACCATATGGTCTCTCTTACCACAATATAGGCAGAGTCCCTCCCTTCTCCTATGTAATTTCTCAGTATCTGAGAGTTTGGCAACCCCTAATTGCATAGGTTCCTCTTCAGATACTTTAACACTCTCCGGTATATTAACTCTGGGTTGAATAGGTGTAACAAAACGTCTATTCCTGTTCTTAGTATAGAGCCTGTCACGAATCCTATTATCTATATCGATGAGGTAGTCAATAAGGTCCTCTAAGGCAATAGGAAGCTCCTTAGCTGCTACCTCATCCAATATAGAGTCTGATAAACCTTCCATGAAGGCCGTAGTTAACCCATTATTGGTCCAATCGACCTGTGAGGCAAGGGTACGAAACTGTATAGCGTAATCAGCCACAGACCTAGAACCCTGTTTAACCCTCATTAATGCTCTAGCGGCATTCTTAGACCTTTTCATAGTATCAAAAGTTCTGCGAAAAGCTGTTAGGAAACTGTGAAAGTTATGCACCATAGGTCCATTAGCCTCCCAAATAGGGTTTGCCCATTCAAGTGCTTTGTCGGTAAGTTGGTGCATAAAGAACCCAACTTTAGACCTCTCTGTGGGAAATGAACGTGGATACATTTCGAAATGAAACTCTATTTGGTTAATGAACCCTCTGCATGTCTTAGAATCCCCTCCATACCTAGGAGGAGGCGTTAAATGTGCTGTAGCGTTAGGCATAGTCGATACTTCAGGAAGCAGGGGTGCAGGAGGGTTAGGTGCGGTTGCTGGAATGGTTCTAGCTAAGAGCGTCTGGAGAGCCTGAGCTATTTGATCCATACGGTGATCCTGCTCTACAAATCTAGCCTCATGGGTCGCCATCTGTTGAGCTAAATCTGCGGGGTCCATGGCCCTATCGTAATGTAACGAGTATATACCCCTACACGCAGGATCCAGCCTAACAGAAGACAGTACAGAGGAGAGATACGTCTACCGGACCTTAGAGTGGCCGGACTCGACGTAATAGGATAAGACAGAGTCAGGAACGATCCGAGGTCAAGGGCACAAAGAGACAGCGTAAACGAAAACTAGCCGGGGACTGGTACACAGGAATCAGCAAGCCGGCAAACAGTACAGAATAGGATAAAGCGAAAACGAAGTCAGAATACAAAGCCAAGGTCAAATACGGAGAAACACAACTGAACACAACAAGCACTAAAGGGAACTGTAGCAGAAACCACGATAGGGCAAGGAACTAAGGGAAAAGGGTAAGTATAAGTAGCCTTCAAACTAATATGATTGGCTCCTGTCACTTCCACTCCCCCAACAGGTAAGTGTATGGGGTGATTGGCATGACAGGAGCCAATGGGAGCCTTTTTGCAATTTAGGCTCCCACTGTCTCTTTAAGAGCGCGCCCGAGATTCGCGGCGCGCTCTTAGCTGCAGGCGGGACACGTGACCGCTTCTCGCGGTCACTGCCCGCCTTCCTGTCTGAACAGTCGGACGAGCCGCGCGCGGCTCGTGCAGCCGCAGGACCGCGCGCGGCTTGAAGAGAGGACCGCGTCCGGCCCCCGGATAGGGTAAGTACCGCTACAGAAATTAAATACATGGAGATTCCTTGTAATATTTTGATATATTGATCCGGTTTGTTGTGACATGAAAAATGATGTTGAATTTAAATGTTTAATAGTGTTTAATATTTGTCAAACTTGCAAAATTATAATAACAAATGAACTTAAAAAAAAAATAAAAAAAATACCCTTTACTGGATGCTAGCCAAACCCCTGAAAAAAGACACATACTATTATCTTGCACCAAACGTTATAGTTGGCACAATGCAGTCAGACAGGTAATGGACAACTGGCATCCGCAAACTCACCCATCAGGCTGCCAAAGAGAGAAGCATAATTTATCAATCCACAGAACATTTTCATTATCCAGTGGTGGATCTGCCACTTGGCATTGTACTTGGTTATGTGAGGCTTGCATGTAGCTGCTTGGTCATGAAACCTCTTGGATAAAGCTCCCACCGCACAGTTTTTGTGCTTATATTAATTTGAAGTTTGGAACTCTTCAGCTATGGAATCAGCAGAGTGTTGATGACTTTTATGTACCATGCGCCTCAGCACTTTGTGACCCCGCTCTGTAACTTTACGTGGTCTTCCGATTTGTGAGTTGCTGTTGTTCCTTAATGTTTCCACTTTCCAATAATATCACTTACATTGTACAGTGTAATATCTAGCAGAGATGACATATCATGAACTGACTTAATGTAAAGACTTAACTACAAAGGTGGCATTCTATCACAAAGCCATCCTTGAATTCTCTGAACTCTTCAAAACAACCATTTTTTTCACAAATGTTTGTAAATGCAGACTACATGTATAGGCACATGATGTTATACACCTGTAGCAATGGGTCTTCTTAAAACCTGAATTCAATAATTAAAAGGTGTGTCCCAATACTTTTGTCCATATAGTGTATATGCACACACACACACACACACACACACACACACACACACTATGTCCTAATGTATAACATGCCATATATTTTTGATGTTTAGACTACACACATTTTAACAATGCAAGAAAGATTGCAATAATGACCAATAAAGTTGCTACATATTCTGCACAATCTAAAATGTTGTGATCTTAATTTTTTTTTTTTACTTTTGTTTTTTATATCTTCTTAAACAGTATACAGCACATAAACAGTGAGGTAGATATTAAATAGTATAATAAATGCATTTTAATTATAATTATTGGTTTTAATCTGTTGATGATTTGGTCACCATTAATTAATTTATAGCTTGCAGAAAGTTCATTGAAGCATCGATTTGTTTGTTTCAGGAAATGAACATAGTAAAGAATCTGTTTAATTAAAGCTTATGTTGACTTTTAATTTAACATCAACAAGGCAGTATTACAAGATTATAATTGTGAAGACATTATTAAGGCAGTTTTATAAAATGTACATAATTAAGTTTTCATTTCATGGTCCATTACAAGTGGGAATCCATTTGAGCAACATTATATACAAATCAAATATATGCAAAATTATAAATGAGAATCATAAAGAATCTTTATAGGTGTTATGCATGAAAGGAAAGTAATATTGTTCTTCATGTACAGTTAAGGAAAAATATGTATACTTCTGGTACAAAGGTATATCAGTATCCCTTAACTTATTATTATAAGTTCCTTCCATTAAATCTTGAATAATATTGTGGTTGTCTTAATTTACAAAATCATACCATAGTATACCATATCTACGTCAATTAATCTCTCAACTGTAATATTCACAAATCATCCCCAAGTATTACATAAATATAAATATAGCAATTTATGAAAGGCCATAGGGATGACTGTTCCAATACCAACTCATGTTTTAAATGACACAGAAGATCCAATTTTTAGTTTGCCCACATTTTGCCATATTCTTGTATGTGTAATTCTAAATTAATTATATATCATATTGCTAAATATAAAACTTAATGAATGGATACATATATTAATGAATAATGTGCTGAAACACCCAACCCCAAATAATATGCAAAGGTCAAAGACAGCAAAAATATATCAAATCGGGTGTCAACATAACCCCATATGATATAATATTCACTTAAATTCACACATCCAGCACATATGATTGGTAAATTCATGGATCAGGGTCCCATAGCTTGTTGACACTGCCTCTTTATTTTCTTAGTGAGATAATTGTGTTAAATATAATTTTCAGAATATCTAGATTGAGGGTCTGGCAGTTTGATGGACAGTTGAAAGGCATGCTATTCATTTGCATCAAAATCCATATAAAATCTGTAGTCAGTATTAGCTAATAACAACACATTTTAAAAATAAAAATAAACACAACCTAGATTTTCAAATATCTACAACATGTGGTCTTATATAGATATAAAAGTAGCTTAAAAAATGTGAACTTGACTATTTTGATCAAAAAGTTGCAACTCCTTTTTCAACTGTTAAGTAAATAAACTCTTTGAAGACAGATATATGAATCTTAATTTCAACCTTTCTATTTAAGTATATATACAAAAAAAGCAATCACTTGAACCCTAAGTATAATAGGAAAGTGAAAAAACCCACTTATCTCAGTGGATAGTGATAACAGCTTCATCTAGGGATATCCCAGCAATAATCCCTTTAAATATTGTGTGTATACAAGAAGACAAGAGGAAACAGCTGCAGATCTTCAATATAAGTTGAAAAACAAATAATAGTGTAACACTGTAAAATAGGTATAAATGCGCTATGTGGAATATCACTCACAAGAAAGATGAGAATATATCGCCGAAGGGTGCCTCCCCTGATGTAGATGGGGGGTAAAGCCGCTCCTCCTGTTCCGCAGATGATGGAGCCAGACTCAAGATTGAAGAGTAGAAATTTGTTTTCTTTAATAAAATAAGGTTAAAAGTAAAAGCATAAGCTCTTATGTTACCAGGTCCTATGCGTTTCATCCGCAAAGGACTTCCTCAGGGTCCTCCTGGTATTAAAATATGTTACCAGCAGTAACAATTACAAAATAAACAGTATTTCCCCCCTCCCTCCCCCCCCCCCAAGTCCATTCTTTTATATGGGTGGCTAGTCTTCTCATTGGTGTTCCCTTGGGCGTTGTTTGCTTCTTTGTATTTAAGTGTCTATCTGTCTGTTTCTATTACTATATCTCTTAATCTATGTATTAACATTCTATTTGTGTATTTATCTGCCATTATCCGCTCTCATATGTAAGATGAGATGGACTCTACTATTTCATTTCATTTTATTTTTTTACTTGAATATGATTATATTATAGTGTAAACAATAACAAATTTATGGGGATTGCATTTTATATTACACTTCATAAAGTGCACTTTCATGCATAACAAGCTAATAAGCATGCACAGGATAACCTCTAAAAGCTCTACCAGTGTCATTGTGGTTTGAGACTTAATTTATTATAAGTGATTATGCTTGGGAAAGCATAAAAATTAAGTTATCCTGAAACAAATGCTACTGAGATATTAGAGCGTATTCTATCCGCATCTGCTGAACAAAGCATTAAAGTAAACTCTTGTTACAGATACTTGAAGAAAGCACCAAAACAGCAAAATGTTATGTAAAAAAACTACTTATTTATGTATAGTTCTATAATCAAAGATTGGTAGCACTTCTAAAATGTCAGTAAATACTGAATGGTAAGGATTATGCAATTTGAAGATTATTTTAATAATTTACAGGTTGCAAACAAATTAAGATATGATTTGTTTTGTGTATATGCTATAAAAAGATGGATAACAGGTCTATTAAATTAACACTGTACTCACTATTGCAGCTGCAGTTGTTACAGTGCCTACAGTAATTCCACCTCGGTCCCAAGCTCAAAAAATATATACATATTTTAATATTTCAAAGGCTTGGAAGTCACCTCTAATACCACAGCATTCTGTGATGTCACATGCACATGCACATTGTCATCATGATCAGTCATAGATAATCATCATCATCCAGAAGAGGAGAAGGACATAGCAGTGCTGAGGTTGGCAAAAGGTTAGCATGTAGTTGATTGATTTTGTCTTTATAAAAGCTCCTGTGGAGAACTAAAATATTGATTACACACTTGGAGTGTATATAGTTGCTTGCTTTAAGGGAAACTATAGGCACACAGAGCAATTAATCTCATTGAAGTGGGCTGTTATCAGTGTCTTTGTCCCCTTAGCCCTGCAATGTAAACATTGCAGTTTCAGAGAAACTGCAATGTTTACATTGCAGGGTTAAGACTGCTTCTAGTGGATGTCTCCCCAAAAGCCACAAGAGGTGCTTCCTGCTGTTTCACAGAGTTTAACTCAGTGAAATGATGTGGGATATCATGTCCAGCATCTTCTGAATCTTCTAAATCCCCATGGGAAAGCATTGATAGAATGATTTCCTATGGGAAAGGCCTAACACTTGGCAAGTGCATCAGGTTCCCAATTGCGATAATATTGGAGGAGGCAGTGATGGAGCCAGCACTAAGAGACTTAATCAAAAACATTTGTAACCCTTTGATCACTGCAGGTGTGGGTAGGAGGGGCAGAGGGATACGATAGTTTTAGGAATACAGCTTTGTATTCCTAACTATAGTGTTACTTTAAATTAAGCAATGTTAGATACTCAGCAAGATCTTTGTGTCCTCTCCTATATATAATGAATTATTTTTAGGTTAGAATAGAATCTGCAAAAAATGTATATTGTAACTATGGCCAACTTGTGCAAGATATGATTATATTTTGTATCACCCAATTTTAGCTAATAAAAACTTTTTTATGAACTTTAAATCTAGTGTGGAATGAAGTGTGCTATATATTGTTATACTGACTTACATAAAGAGTAGTCGATACACAGAGGGGGCTGCACAGAACACATGACTAACCAAATGTGCTCCATGGGTCGAAATGACAAAACTCTAGAGAGACTTGAAAAAGACTCAATAGGAGAGCCGAAATGTTGTCATAACCACAATCCTATTAAACTCTGCTTAATGCTAACCTTTTGCCCAGGTCTTTTCTTGCAGGTATGTATTTGCATACTATGATACTTAGACCAGGGATAGGCAACCCTTTAGTAGTACTGTGCCAAAAGTTCTGTGCCTTGGCATACCAGTACTGTTGTTTGAAACAGGAGTTTATATGTTGCAATATTCTGCTTGTGTTATTTATAGATGCTGCAGTAGCTTGGTAGCATTGTATTTGTGCTTATGTGGCCTGTTATATTTTATATGTTCATGAGCAGTTTGTGTTGTCAGGGTATTTCCACTGGCAGACATTTTGTGTTAAGATAGAAATTAAAAATGTATACTGCAAATCACCATTAAAACATAGGTGACTCCATTTTGTAACAGAATAGAAAAAGAAAGACCCGCTTTTTCTCTGTGTGCCTCTATTCATTAGCAAACTCTGGAATGTGGCTAGCGTAAACATTGGATAGAGATAAGATCCTTTCTTACAAGACCTTATGTCTGAAAGAAGGGGGGTTGAAAAAGCAACAACCCACAAATATACATATATATATATTTGTGCTCGGAATTTATCTAATATGTAATGAAATGTAAAGGGGAAGCAAAAGTTGGCTGAGGTGTGCCGAAACCAACGTACGAGTAGGCCTGTAAAAAGAGGGCCCACAAAGGTGAGTGTTAAGTATAGTATAGTAAGCCCTGGCGTATGTTAAGAGAAAGTCGTGACCCTGCGTGAAACGTGCGTACTTGTGCAAGGTGCAATTGAGAGCTTAGTCCCAGGTTAGCTCGTGGAAAGGTGGTATCCTAGATGGAAAGTGGTGGGCCGTGGGGAGTGCCTAGAAGAAGGTATCAAATTGGGAGCGTGACAGAGCGTCAGCTGCTGTGTTGTAGACACCGGGAATGTGGATACAGACTAGGAAGAACTGAGAGGTAGCTGCCAACCACGTCAGCTTGCGAATCAGCCTCATAATCGCTAGGGAGGAGGACCGACCTTTGTTATTGATGTCGCAGGCTGCGGAGTTGTCGGAGAAGCATCTAACTGCCTTGCCGGTCCAAAGGTGACCCCACGTGTGGGCGGCCACTACGATGGGGTAGATCTCGAATAAAGTAGATGTTTCTCTAAAGGCCGGCATGGCATCCGTCTCAGAGGGCCAGTTGTCCCTAAACCAGTTGTTGCCGTAGATTGCTGTGAACCCTGTGTGTGCCGCTGCGTCTGTATGAATTGAAGGTGAATGCTCTGAAATAAACAAAGAGATACCATTCCAATCAGCCAGAAAACTACTCCACATGAGTAAATCTGCCCTAGCCGGATCGTCCAAAACGATTGGGCATGAGTCGGGCACACCGTGGAGCAAGTTGAGAAGCCTGGAGACAAAAGATCTACCCTGTGGAATGATGCACATAGCAAAGTTAAGGGACCCCAATAAGGACTGGAGGCTCCTCCGCAGGAACAGGACAATCTAGTTCTTAATGTGGGACAGCTTGTCTGGTGGTAAACTGGCTTGGAAGGTAGTGGTGTCGAACACTATGCCCAAGAAAACGAGCTTGGTGGCGGTGACAAGGGGACCCCGAGTGTCGTGAAAAAATCTGTGGTGGAGTGTATGAAGTGAGGGGATTTTTAACCTGGTTCTATCAATAGAAAATTGTCTAGGTAGTGGATTACAGAGGGGCACCTGAGTATATTTAGGAGCAGCCAGCAGAGGGTTTCTGCGAAGATATCAAATAACCTGGGGTTGCTCCTAGAGCCAAAAGTGAGCCGGGTGGCGAAAAAATACATGTTTCTCCATTTAACACCATGTAAGTGCCATAGTGAGGGGTAAATAGGTAGTAGTTTGAAGACATTAGTTATATCAGTTTTGCTCAACCAAGCTCCACTACCAGCTAATAAGATGGCCTCCATGGCATCATCAATTTTAGCATATTGCAGTGAGAACTCCGTGGCGGGAATGAGGGAGTTGATACTAGGAGTGGAGGAGGAATGAGGTGCGGAGAGATCAATAATTAAACGTTTTTTTTTTTTAGTATTTGTGAATAGCTATACCGATGGGATTGGTACGCCAAGATGAGAAAGGTGAAGATAGAAACGGGCCGATCATAAAGCCGGCTGTGATTTTTGTAGACAGAAGGTGGTCCACCGTGAGTGGGTCAGTGGAAGCAGATAAAAGGTTAGGGCATTCAAGTGTACCTGTGGGGATGGCGATAAGGCCCATGTGAAACCCCTGTGAAAAACCCGTCACCAGATAATCTACCAGGTGCCTAGCTGGATGTGACTGGAGATAGTATTCCAGTATGTCAATGTTGACTTTGTTTAGACGTTTCTTAGGAGACAGAAGGGCTGGGCAAATGGACTTGGAGTGGGTTCTGAAGCAAATGGAGCAGATGTGCAGTGCCCCACATGTCGTGAGATTACATACTCCACCGTTAAAGTCACTGAACACCCGAACCCTGCGTAGAAATGTGATGTGACTGTCTTGCGTGTTACTCCAACCGGCACCCTGACTAGTGTGTGGGGTCGGGGGGGTGGTGAGCCGTGGAAGTGACTGTCATACTAGTGTGCATGGTTTGGGAGGTTAGCAGTAGGACCATGGAGTTGACATTATTACCCTTAGAAATGCCGTTACTGATGAAGTCAGGGACAGGGTGAGCCGGGGAAATGTAAGAAGTGGGTTTGGCTGAGACCGTCAGGGGAAGGTTTGCCAAGCCAGACAAGGCACCTTGTGTGGCTATAGCGGATTCCAGTTTTGCTAGTCTGTGATTGATTATTTGGAGGTTGGTGAGTATAGCAGCCAGGGTGTCTCATGTGGAATACGAAGTGTGAGCTGGCAGGATTTGTAAACTACAGCCTGGCCTGGGAATGTTGGTTTGAGTGGTCATGAGCCTATATAGTTCTGCCTTTCTGGCCGTGGCAGGAAAGGGGATACCCCTGCTTCTGAGCTCCACTGAGATTTTTGGAATGGTCCAGTACCTCAGGGACCTGTGGGTAAAAGGGGTGAGGTTTTTTTTCCGGAGAGCCAGGCCTGATTGGCACCCTGGCTTTATTGCCTCATGGTAGATTGGTGATTGACCTTTGAGACATCTGACAGAGAATAATGATTTGAATAAGTAGAGTGAAGAGGAGGTGAGGGTGAGACCTTTGGAGAACTGGCCTGCTAGCTAGTGCCGAAGCGAAAAGTTTACCTAGACAAAGTGACAGGTGAGGCCCTGTGTCAGGGTACCTGTTGTCTATACCTCAGAGGAGGTGAGATACTGAGAATTCCGTCCTCTCAGAGGAACTGACTCGCTCGTTCCTCGCGGTCATTTCGGCCGTTTACACGCCGGACGCCTCTGATCCGCCTCCTTTTATGACGCGGCTCTAGTAGCCGACGTCATGACGATTAGCTGTTCCGACCTGTCAATCAGTCCTGAGCTCGAATCAGGACTCGTCGGGGGCGTGATCATCTATTTGGAACCAGGGTATATAATGAGGTTTTGTGTATTGGTTCATTGCCCTGTCGTGGTTCTAGCTAGTCTAGTCACTCAGCGCTCTTACCTCTATTTGACTCTTTGGTTCTGATCCGGCTTGTTTATTCTACTCTGCTTACCTCTGTTACCCTTTTGACCCGGCTTGTCTCTCGTTTACCTGCTCTCTCGTTCCCTCGACCTCGGCTTGTCTCTAGACCATTCTTTGCTTACTCCTTACGTTATCCGGCCATTCTAAGGTCCGGTATACGTAACTTCTCCTGTTTGTTTTCTGCGTGTTGGATCCCTGTCCTGATCCTGACATTACGACAGGGCCATGGATCCTGCAGGTACAAACACTCAGGTCGGTTCTCCTGACTCTAGATTTGAGGCTATGGATCATAGAATGGACCAGATGGCTCTAGCGTTGCAAGCCTTACTATCTCGTTCTAGTAACCAATCAGAAGAGATGCGTACTGCTTCCATCTCTCCTGTAAGTTCAGGCCTAGAGGTAGCCACAGTAGGTGCTTCATCTTGTATAACTCCCCCTGTACATTATGGTGGTTCTCCGGATACGTGTCGAGGTTTTTTAAACCAGATAGGTATTCATTTCGAATTACAACCCCGCTCCTATCCTACTGATAGGGCGAAAGTTGGATTCATAATCACACTACTCATTGATAAAGCTTTGAGATGGGCTAACCCTTTGTGGGAGAATGATAATCCGTTAGTCTATAATTATAATGCCTTTGTTACTGCTTTTAGAAGGACTTTTGATCCTCCAGGTAGAAAGGTTAATGCTGCTAGACTACTGTTACGTCTTAGACAACATAACCAAACCCTTGTTGATTATGCCTTAGAGTTCAGATCCCTGGCAGCAGAAGTCAGGTGGGATGAACAGGCTTACATGGACGTATTTCTAAACGGACTATCAGACCAAATTCTAGATGAGGTTGCCACAAGAGAGCTCCCTGAAAATTTGGAAGATTTAATTTCTTTTATTTCACGAATTGATGAACGGTTAAGACAGAGACAGAACACTTGAGATAGAACCCGTAGACCTTCCTTTAGACTAGCTCCCACATTTCAAAGTCCTGAATCTACAACTTTAGCGCTTCCAGAACCTATGCAGATAGGCAATACTTGTCTCTCAGAAGAGGAGAGACAGTACAGGAGAAGGGAGGGGTTGTGCATGTATTGTGGAGCAAGAGGTCACCTACGCCTAAATTGTCCTAACCGCCCGGGAAACGCTCGCACCTAAGTTCCTCTAGAGGACAGGCCTTGGGTGTTTCTATCTTGTCCTCTATACATGACTATAAAGATCATAGGCTTCTACTACCTGTTTCTTTAGTTTGGGAGAAGGGAGTATTAAATACCATGGCGTTGATAGACTCCGGAGCTGCTGAAAGCTTCATTGACCGAACCTTCGTCACTAAACACTCTATCCCATCCCAGCTAAGGGATACACCCTTGGCCGTTGAGGCCATAGATGGTAGACCATTATCTGAACCTGTTATTTCTCATGAGACCTTACCTGTTAACTTAACTGTTGGTATCCTACACGAGGAGGGTATATCCCTTATGCTCATTTCATCTCCTTCTGTTCCAATAGTCTTAGGGTATCCTTGGCTTAAGAAACATAACCCCATTATCGATTGGGAATTGGGTGAAATAATCTCTTGGGGCCAGGGTTGCCGAGACAGGTGCTAACAGAAGGTCTCACCGGTTTGCGTAGCTGACACACTGGTTAATTCTACCCAGCCTACTGACTTACAAATACCACCCCTATACCTGGATTTAAGGGCAGTCTTTGACAAGAAGAATGCTGACACTCTACCTTCACACAGGTCCTTTGACTGCAAGATCAGACTCTTGCCCGGTACCATGCCTCCGAGGGGCACGGTATATCCTTTATCTACTAAGGAGAACCTAGTCTTAGAGGAGTATATTCGTGAGAACCTGGACAAGGGATTCATTAGGAGATCCTCCTCTCCTGCCGGGGCCGGGTTCTTTTTTGTGAATAAGAAAGATGGTACATTAAGGCCTTGTATTGATTATCGGGGATTGAATAAAATAACTCTTAGAAATGCCTATCCGATTCCTTTGATTACTGAGCTCTTTGATCGTTTAAAAGGCTCCAAAATTTTCACCAAGTTAGATCTCAGAGGGGCGTATAACTTGGTGAGAATCCAACAGGGAGACGAATGGAAAACAGCTTTCAATACCCGTTACGGGCACTATGAGTACACGGTAATGCCTTTTGGTCTCTGTAATGCACCAGCAGTATTTCAGGACCTGATTAATGAGGTTCTTAGGGAGTTTCAACATGATTGCGTTATTGTATACCTGGATGATATACTTATACATTCTAGTGAGATTGAGACTCATCACAGACAAGTCAGAAGGGTATTGCGCAAACTTCTACAACATGGATTGTACTGCAAATTGGAGAAGTGTAGTTTTGACCAGTCTCAGATAAACTTCCTTGGGTACGTTATTTCTGGGGACGGGTTTAAGATGGATCCGGTTAAACTCCAGTCTATTTTAGATTGGCCTTTGCCCAGGGGACTCAAGGCCATTCAGAGGTTTATTGGATTCTCTAATTATTATAGGCGCTTCATTAAAGGTTACTCGTCTATTATTGCGCCTATTACCAATATGACTAGACAAGGGGCTGACACTAAGACTTGGTCTACTGAAGCTCTCGTTGCTTTCAAAACACTCAAGGATCGTTTTTCTTCAGCACCGATTTTGGTTCACCCTGATACGTCTTTGCCTTTTCTACTCGAAGTAGACGCCTCGGAGACAGGTATAGTTGCTATCTTGTCTCAAAGATTAGGTGTGGATAAACCATTACATCCATGTGGGTTTTTTTCCAAAAAATTGTCTGGGCCTGAAAGCAGATATGACATTGGTGACAGGGAACTATTAGCGGTTATTATGGCCTTAAAGGAGTGGAGACATTTATTGGAAGGGACCTTGCACCCTGTTACTATTCTAACAGATCACAAAAACTTGTCTTATATTGGGGAAGCCAAGCGCTTGTCCGTCAGGCAAGCTTGTTGGTCCTTATTTCTCACTCATTTCAATTATGTGCTCACCTATAGACCTGGTTCTAAGAACTCTAAGGCCGATGCTTTGTCTCGCCAACATGAACCCTCTACTATATCTGAGGCGGTTTTGTCATCTGTAGTTCCCAAGTGCAATATTATCGCCAACACGAATCTCAGGATACACTCTCCGTTGCTTGCCGAGATCATGAAAGTGCAGCATCTGGCCCCCAGACAGGTTCCCGGGGCACGGCACTTCGTTCCTCCTGAACTTCAACCGGAACTGCTGCAATGCTTTCACAACAGCAAAGTGGCTGGGCATCCTGGCATACGCAAGACGTGTTCCTTGATTTCTAAAGATTTCTGGTGGCCTTCGTTACGTAAGGATATTAAGGATTTCATCGGGGCATGTGAGGTCTGTATGAAGACTAAACAACCTCATACGCTTCCTTGTGGGCTCTTGCACCCCTTGGAGATCCCCGAGAGACCATGGTCTTGTCTGGCTATGGATTTCATTGTCGATTTACCTATTTCTAAAAAACAGACTGTTATTCTCACGGTGGTTGACAGGTTTACTAAGATGGCTCATTTCGTACCCTTACCTAAACTTCCGTCTTCTCCCGAATTGGCTGAGATATTCGCGAGAGAGATTTTTCGTTTACATGGTATACCTTCCGAAATTGTCTCTGATAGAGGTTCCCAATTTGTTTCCCGTTTTTGGAAGTCCTTTTGTTCTCAATTGGGTATCAAACTGAATTTCTCTACTGCATATCATCCCCAGTCTAACGGAGCTGCTGAACGCACCAACCAAAAGATTGAACAATATTTGCGTTGTTTTGTTTCCGAACACCAGGACGATTGGGTCGGTCTGATTCCTTGGGCGGAGTTTGCACACAACAATCTCGTTTGTGATTCTACTCGTTCTAGCCCCTTCTTCATGAACTATGGCTTTCATCCTCCTATTCTTCCCTCGGTTTCCCCTTCCCAAGGAGTACCGTCGGTTGATGTCCATGTTGCCAATTTGAAGAAGTTGTGGGATCAGACTCGACAAATTCTCCTTCATAATTCCACGTTGTTCAAACGACACGCAGACAAGTGTAGAAGGGCGGCTCCGGTTTTTATTCCAGGGGATAGGGTGTGGTTGAGTACCAGAAATATTCGCTTGAAGGTTCCCTCTATGAAATTTGCGCCTCGTTTCATTGGTCCTTACAAGGTTCTGACTCGAATTAATCCCGTTGCGTATCGCCTTGCTCTTCCACCTGGCTTGCGCATCCCCAACTCCTTTCATGTTTCCTTGTTGAAGCCTCTAGTTTGTAACAGGTTTTCCTCCGCTGTACCCTCCCCTCGCTCTGTTCATGTTGAGGGCCAGGATGAGTATGAGATCAACTCCATCCTCGATTCTCGAATTTCTCGGGGGAGGTTACAATATCTTGTGGACTGGAAAGGATATGGTCCGGAGGAGAGGTCTTGGGTGGTCCAGGAGGAGGTGCATGCTCCTCGCCTCCGCAGGGCTTTTCATTCCCGGTTTCCGTCTCGTCCCGGTTCCTTCCGCCCGGTGGGCGTTTCTGAGAGGGGGGTACTGTCAGGGTACCTGTTGTCTCTACTTCAGAGGAGGTGAGATACTGAGAATTCCGTCCTCTCAGAGGAACTGACTCGCTTGTTCCTCGCGGTCATTTCGGCCGTTTACACGCCGGACGCCTCTGATCCGCCTCCTTTTATGACGCGGCTCTAGTAGCCGACGTCATGACGATTAGCCGTTCCGACCTGTCAATCAGTCCTGAGCTCGAATCAGGACTCGTCGGGGGCGTGATCATCTATTTGGAACCAGGGTATATAATGAGGTTTTGTGTATTGGTTCATTGCCCTGTCGTGGTTCTAGCTAGTCTAGTCACTCAGCGCTCTTACCTCTATTTGACTCTTTGGTTCTGATCCGGCTTGTTTATTCTACTCTGCTTACCTCTGTTACCCTTTTGACCCGGCTTGTCTCTCGTTTACCTGCTCTCTCGTTCCCTCGACCTCGGCTTGTCTCTAGACCATTCTTTGCTTACTCCTTACGTTAGTCCGGCCATTCTAAGGTCCGGTATACGTAACTTCTCCTGTTTGTACTCTGCGTGTTGGATCCCTGTCCTGATCCTGACACCCTGCTAGTGCCAAGTGGCAGAGAGAGGCTCTACCTATGATTTGGCCTGAGGAGATTTTGTGGCCACATGCATGTGGTGGCAGGGTGTAGGCCTCTCGGTGACCATTAAGAGAGTCAAAACGTGTGGCCGTGACTTGGGAAGCCCTAGTTATAGCCCACAAGAAAGGCGAGTGAGGTGACTAACTAGGATTTGGTCGTGGGCCGAACCTCCGTGTATGAGGTGGGGGTGTAGACCTCGCGGGACCGGGTATTAATTAAATTGCTAAGGTCAGAACCTAACCCTAGGAGCCAGTTCTCTAAACTACTGGGGCTTGTCTCTCGTAGTGATGTATAAGTACGTATGTAAATACTTAACCTTGAGTATAAGACCTGTTTGTTCGGACAAAGCACAGGTAGACTTCAATATGGCTATACAATAGATTCTGTAGGAAAACAGGCTTGATCCAGAACCTAAGGAAAAAGGAGATGCTAGTGGGCCTGAGGCGTGCCACTGGTGTGCAAAGTGTAAAAATGTATGGGTAGGTGTGTATGTGTAGAACGTATGGGTAGGTGTGTACCAGAGGTGTGTACCAGAGGTACTGTAACGTAAGCATGAGTAAGCTGAGGGACCTGAACGTTGGTCCATAGTAAGAGACAAGCCCCTGGGTACCCAGGGATGTGAATTTATAAATGAAACGAAGGCAAGTGAGGCCTTGATGAGAACGTAATCAACATGAGAAAGATAAAATACCTGATACTGAATGCCGGAGGCCGGGTAGCCAGTTGGTTGTTGTTAACGTAGAGGAACTGCATAAAATGGCATAAGTCTAAGTAATATTAAGTAGAAACGATAAACAGGAAATGATATGTTAATACAATAGTAGCTCAGTTGAGCAGGTTAATGAGAGTTGTTGTATAGGTGGCGTTTTTTAAACCTGGTGTGTATAAACATTTGGATCCCACTTTAGGAGGTGGTGGTGAGGTTTACGCAAGGCCGTGGAGGCTGAATGAGGCCTCAGGAGAAACGTGAAATTGGTGAAACCTTTTTACCTGATACCATGAAACTGGAACCTGTAAATCACTTCTTGAAGATTTCCTTGAAGTAGATGAACCTAAAACAAATGTATTCTAAGAATGATGACCAGGAAATAGTATATTTAAGGAACAGTTTAGTCATATGTATTACTGGTCTGAAATTAGCCAGGGAAACCAGGGGGGGAGGAGGGGGGTTAAGGGGGGAGAGGGACTGCTGAGTGACCCAGAAAATAAAAAGGGTTTAAATGGCAAACTGTTTCTTTAAGAGTGGAAACCGAAGGGTGCTGGGAATAAGTTCATAATTAAATGTAACGGTGGGACGGGAAATGGTGCCACAGGACTGATAAATATAGGGGGAAAAAACAGAGTATAAACTTCAAATATAACAAGGAAATAGACATGTATAGTTTCACACTGGGGTATATACAAAACATATAGGAATACCTGTTTATCCCTCCTGTGTTCGTCTAGGCGAACAAGAGAGGAATTTAACCTATAAAACAACTTCAGACTGTATGAGTAAATGAAAACGGCTGTATAAAAGCCGAACGTAAGCGTGTTCGGCTGTATGAACGTGTGAAACAGCCAAACGTAGGGTAAGTATGAGCGATCGGTATGTAATATCTAAACGAATGAAAGAAAGGTGAGTATGAAGTTCTGCGTTTGGCTATTAGACGTGCGAACGCAGAAGTGACCGAACGGCGTAAGGAACAAAATGGTAAAATAATAATAGGGAGCCTATCCCCCCATTTTTAGGCCCGAACGTGGGAAATAGCCGAACGCCATTTCCCACGTTTGTGCTTACATAAAGGCGTGTAGGCGGTTTGGAAGCCTTCACTGGTTTAGAAGCCAGTGAAGGAGCTCGGAGGTCGGTGACAGGAGCTGAAATGAGGGACTGGATACTCGAGGCAGAATTTGGCGGCAACCTCGACCAGAAGTACAGGTAACCAAGGAGACAAACAGCTTGCAAGACAAAGGTAAGTAGGGGGGTAGGGTTTAAATAGGATCATTACTCCTCCCACAAATTCAGGCCAAATGGCCTTCCAACATACATATATCCACATATAAACTAACTATAATTATGCTTAATCATATATAAATAGTGAGAGAAGAAACCTTTGGGCCCCCCTGCATGTAAAGGGTTAAAATAAAGCTCAGAGGCATAGGGGGAGGAGCGATGACGTGACGCACAACGTCAAGCACGTGGAGAAGAGGAGCCGAGGCAGGAATGCGTTTGACTGAGTTGGGGATGCTGGAGACCGCATGGTGAACGCTGAGGAGGGTACAAAGAAAATTGGATGGTGTGATCTCATGAGAGCTGTTGTAACGCTGAAAACAATACAAGGTCGTCAATAACTTGAAGGGGATGAAGTGAAGAGAAAGGCTGTTGGAAGAGGTATCCCTCTGGAGATATTTAACTCGATGAAACAGGGGAACTGGTGAAGAACCAGCCGGAAGAGCAGTAAAAGTTTGGCAGGTTTGCCTAAAAGGAAACAAATCCTTGAGTACCACTGCAGGGACCGCTGAAATGCTGTACAAGTTCCCAGATAGGTAAAACAAATAATTTTCTGTATTCTTTTTCATGAACATCAGGCATATTCTTTTTTTCATATCATAAGGGAAATAAATTTACACACTGGCTGAGAATTAAACAGAGACTTATGCAATTCTGCTTTTAATACAGATACGCTGAATATCTTTCTTTTTGGCTGTTCCCTTTTCTTTTAAAAGCTTTATTTCCTTAGTAAAAAAAAAAGAAAAGCCTGATATATAAATACGGAAAAGAGAAACGGATGAGAATTGACCAAGAGGAAGTAAATATAGAAAATATAGAAAAAAGGGGCAGATCACCTAAACCAAATCTCAAACTCCTCAAACGGTATTCAGGTAATTGCAAGACATACAATACTGAACTGCAGGGAATATAAGTATGAAGTTATTGGAATGTGGGAGCTATTAAATTCTGATGCATATTTGGAAAGGGAAAAAGAAAAGATAAGTTGGTGGTAAGAAACATCTTTGAGGGGGAAACTGAATTAGTAGATAAGAGTGAAATGGGCTATGAACCAGCTGGGAAAGAGAAGTTAAAGGGACACTCCAGGCACCCAGACCACTTCTGCTCATTGGAGTGGTCTGGGTGCCAACTCCCACCACCCTTAACCCTGCAAGTGTAATTATTGCAGTTTTTCATAAAGGTCATAAAGGTTTTCATAGAGGTCACTTCCTAGTGTCTAGCATAGGAAACCTAAGCTAGAGCGTCGCTGGACATCCTCATGCTGTGTGAGGACCTCCAGCGTCGCTCAAAACCCCATAGGAAAGCATTGAAATGATTTTTCAATGCTTTCCTATGGGGAGACGTAATGCGCATGCGTGGCATTTCCGAGCATGCGCATTAGGTCTCCACGGCCGGTGGGCGAGATCAGTCTCGCCCACCGGCTGACGCAATCACAAGGAGGAGCGTCGCGGAGGAGGAGACAGCGGCGAAGGACATCGCCGCTGCCTCAGGTAAGTCACTGAAGGGGTTTTCACCCCTTCAGTAACCGGGGATTGGTGGGGGGGGAGGGAGAGGGACCCTCCAGTGCCAGAAAAACTGATCGTTTTTCTGGCACTGGAGTTTCCCTTTAACCCCTTAAGGACCAAACTTCTGGAATAAAAGGGAATCATGACGTGTCAGACATGTCATGTGTCCTTAAGGGGTTAAAGCTGGCTAGCCCTATTTAGATGATCCTTTGAGAAACACTGAAGAGAATGTTGAAAGAATATATAAGCCATTAGATAAGTAAAATATTTTTCTCTTTTGTATTTATTTGAGATTATACTCTTTGCCTTACACAATTATAAGGAAAGAGAAGAAAAATACTGGATGAAAATCACAATGGGGGATTTATGCAGATTTGTTTAGGGAGATATAAGTGCACTTTCCATCCCCAGCTGTATTGTTCCATTCTTTTTTATTTATTCTTCTTCAACTTCTCAAATCTTTACTAATTTACTATGCAACTCAAGACTGACAAACACAGGTGGAACAAGAAAATTGAAGAAGAGAAAGTGGAATATCCTGTAATAAAGGACAAAGGGGTAGATCCCCTAAATTAACCTAAAAAACTCTCAATAACTTACATGAAACCTTGCGATAGGGAAAGGAAAAAGAGGGAAAGAGCAACATGGCGGGTAAAAGATCAATAGAAAATAAGATACCAACAAAAACAAAAGGAGACTAAAATTGAAAAGAGATTGTCCTTTTTCTCCCCTCGTTCTGAAAGTACAGAACTGGAAAAATCTTCAGCAAATGGAAGATAAAACAACGCAATTCACAGAGGACCTAGGAAATGGAAATGCTGCCATTTATACCAACCTATATTACAAGAGCAACTAATAACAGCATTAGATACACAGTTTGAGAAAATAAAACATGAATACGTGGAATACCCGAATCCATAACTAATGAAAATTTGGAAAATGCCCTCTCTGAAATCTTTATTAAACTTGGAGTTTCACAAGCAGACCAGCCATATATCTGGGAAAGATGTCATAGAACAGGGAGTCCCCCTGTTTTAACTAAAGACCCTCCAAGAGATGTACTTTTCACATTGAGAATGAAGGAAATATACTCAGAGGCAGCTAAACGAGAGAAAATTTCACAAAAGTCATATTATTATTATTATTATTATTATTATTATTATTATTATTATTATATTATTTATAGAGCGCCATCAAATTCCACAGCGCTTTACAATGGGTGGACGAACAGACATGTAGTTGTAACCAGACAAGTTGGACACACAGGAACAGAGGGGTTGAGGGCCCTGCTCAATGAGCTTACATGCTAGAGGTTAAGATAATGCCGGATTTATCCTTCTACATAAGATCAAAAAGATTATATGCAATATTTACTGGAACATTGAGGGAAAAAAATATCCGTTATAAATGGGGAATACCAACTAAGCTTACTCTTACATACGAAGATAAGACCTTTTCCTTTGACTCTCCTGAACATCTAAGTATTTGGATGAGAAAATAGAATCTCTAACCTACCTTAATTGATATTCAGTGGATTTCTCTCCCTTTTTTTGTTGTTGATAAGAGTTTAGTAATATTTAAGCTATTAGGAATATTAGGGTTTATGTAACACAAAAGTATATTCCAATTAACATAAATGTTAGGAAATATAAAAAGATAATTCACTATATAGATACAATTGAGTTGTAACGCAATGGGGTGGAGGTTACATAACACAGAGCATAACACATACTTTAAGATAAAGCACAATAGAGGTCACTTAACTTAAAGTATTTTTATTACAATATTAAGGATATTTAATATAAAAAAGCACATGTTTTTTCAGTCTTAAAATAGAGTATAACACATACTCAAGGTATATCACACTTTAATGGTCACTTAAAATTAAGCAATTTAAATATATTAACGTTCCACATAAAAATTATAACTAAGAGAAAAGAAATAAAAAAATGGAATCACCCTAATAGGACTGGCAATTTGAATAGAAGGAAAATATAAGAACCTAGGGATTGGAACAAATAAGAGTAAAGTATCTGAAGTGATTACATACTGGTATTTTTTTATTTATTAGATTTGTAGGATTCTTAAGTGTTTTTTTGGTCACAATAATATTATTATTATATTATTTATGTAGCGCCATTAAATTCTGCAGTGCTTTACAATGGATGGACGAAGAGACATGTAGTTGTAACCAGACAAGTTGGACACACAGGAACAGAGGGATTAAGGACCCTGCTCAATGAACTTACATGTTAGAGGGAGTGGGGTAAAGTGACACAAAAAGGTAAGGATAGTAGACAGGAAGTGACCTCTAGTGGCTGTCTACTAGACAGCCACTAGAGGTGGAGTTAACCCTGCAATGTAATTATTGCAGTTTTTAAAAACAGCAATATTTACAGCTGCAGGGTTAAGGGTGATGGGAGTTGGCATCCAGACCACTCCAATGGGCAGAAGTGGTCTGGGTGCCTGGAGTGTCCCTTTAAGGTTTCTGGGAAAGACTGGGACATTAAACTGCCCTTAGTTTTAATAGTGATTAGAGCTACACCTAGCACTGCTACCAAATTGTCACCTTTTGAATTGACGAACAGGAAGAAAGATGGTTTTACCACAGCATTTACTATATCATACATCTGATCATTGTGGTGTATCACCAAATTAATATAAATATTACACAAGGTTCGTCTACATTAAAAGGTATTTATTTAGAAGACAACAACACAATACTATAAATGTATCACAAACACACAGCCCAGACCCACGGAGCAACAACCCTAATCATAACTTGATCAATGCTACCACTACACATCAATACATTGACATTTTTGCAAGCACTTACAGTATGCATTTGCTTTTGCCCCAAATAATCTAGAAAAAGCAGTGACAAGTGTTAAGACCTATTTGTGAAAGATTTCCTGTCCCTGGATTAAAACGTTTTCTGTTCCATTCGCTTGTCTGTTCAGTAGATTGCATTCCCCTTCTATTCTAACATCGTCCCGTTCGACTACCGAACAACCGCACGAACCAGGGACTACCGGGGGCTTGTTAACACCTGTTAACACCTTGGAACGGTTCTCATCGCAGTGTTTTAATTGTTCGTCTGGGTGGCCGCAATTCCTATGGACAACCACTAGGTTGCGGCCATCTTGTTCGCATGAATGCATGCAGTGGTGTTTGAGTATGAATCTCATGGAACAAAAATCGGACACAGAAACTGCCGAACACCGCTGGACTTCCATCATCACCTGCGTTTGGTTCTATAAAATTTAGAATGTATTATGATTTAAAAACCACGAAAGAGGAATATGATAACAGATCAAGTCTATCTGTATAACTTTGTGCGAAATCAAGTCAAGAAAAATTTATTTTTACCTTCTTGGAAAGGGCCATATGTCATAATTGATAAAAAAAAAAATCCCCAGTAGCTTACAAGATAACATTTCCTAAGGATGGTGATTTTATTGAAAAGTGGGTTCACATTAACCAGGTGCGTGCTTGTCATCCTAAATCTCAATTAAGGATTATAGGTGTGGGTACGGATGCAGAAGAGTGAACGACTATCCTGGATGAGTGCTTGATTCACATGGTATCGTATGATGTGAAATGTTGTGATGTGCCATGATCTCATGTATGTTCATATCATTAACCATTTCCTTACCATCCAGTAACTACATTTTTAAACAGGTTACTAGCTTGTTTAGTTTCTATAGGCAAAGAAATGAGGAGTCAGTAAGAAATGTAGTCAGGGATGAATTTATAAAAATATAAATAGACAGAATGCATAACGTTGATGAATCGTAAATAATGTGTAGTCCTAGGCCAAGTGATGTCACACTGTTATAAGTTTGTATGCTTAACAATCCTTGAATCATTACTAGATAAGTCTGAGACGAGCTCCTGATTCTGGATCATACTGCTCCTGTGCCAATAGCTACAGACCGATCCGATAACAGAGATGGGACCATCCTCCGTCATCCTGATTCAGGAGACACCAGGGTTCATATTGACAGAAAAGAGGATTCTGACCCAATGTGTGTTTGTCAGCCTGGACCCCAAGATTTCCATCGAAAAGGCGTACAACATTTCATCAATGCAGCTTTATGAGTTACAAGACTGGTACCAGATGCACCTGCTAAGAGCACAGGACCGTGTGCGAAACATCTTGGAGCAAGCCTGAAAACCTTTTGTATCCTGTATTATTCTGATGACCAACCGACCCAAAAGGTTCCTCACCGCTGTAATCGTTGGTTTGTACCGCTGTTGCTGCAGTTGTCGCAACTGGAATGACTGCAGCTAACTCTATTTCAGTCTAAAAGCTGGATATAGAAATCTTTGCGCTAAAAAAGCACATTAATGATATTCATAAGGTGATAAAACAGCAAATAACACTTCTCCAGGACGTGTTAACTATTGTGGAAGACACAGTTGTTACAACAAGCTTCCAATCGAAATTAAGTGCTAAGTCCACTGAGTTGCACCAAAGTCACGACTTATTTAAGTGGGAACTTCTATTTCTGCATGACCAAATAGTGTTCCACACACTTGCTTTCCTTGACGAAGTGCAAACCAGAATGATTGAATGGGCAGGGGGACTCATACGTCTGTATTTTTTTATCCAAGGATATTGTTCTTGCGATGCTTGCCAATGTGGATGGAGATACAATTGAACCTATGCAATTAAATCTGGCCTTTGAGATGGGGAGTGCCCTACCTCTCTTAATTGACCAAGGAACGCATGGAGATTTGCTTTTTATTGGCCATACCGTTTGTAACACCCAAAAACATTTTACAAATGAAAACAATTTACAATGTTGGTACATGGAAGGGAATACCCACGTAAAAGTTTAAACCCCTAATGTTTTGGCTTTCCAACTGTGGGTACCAAACTGGTATTCAATATCCATTTTGAATAACTGCGAGAAATTCAAAGACAATCATTTCCAGTGTGATGGAAAACCTTTCCAGTATGATTCTACCAATGAATTGTGTGGGATCGAGTACATTAAACATGGCTCTTAAACATGTCAAGTGAATATGTCCAAAACCGGTGATAATACCTTATTACATAGTTACATCGTTACATAGCTGAAAAGAGACCTGCGTCCATCAAGTTCAGCCTTCCTCACATTTGTTTTTTTTGCTGTTGATCCAAAAGAAGTAAAAAAACCCAGTTTGGAGCACAATTTTGCAACAAATTCCTTCTTGACCCCAGAATGGCAGTCAGATTTATCCTTGGATCAAGCAGTTATTACCCTACATTGAAAGATTATATCCTTGCATATTCTGTTTTTGTAAGTATGCATCTAGTAGCTGTTTGAACATCTGTATGGACTCTGATAAAGCCACTTCTTCAGGCAGAGAATTCCACATCCTGATTGTTCTTACAGTAAAAAAACCTTTCCTTTGCCTTAGACAAAATCTTCTTTCTTCCAGTCTAAACGCATGGCCTCGTGTCCTATGTAAAGTCTGGTTTGTGAATAGATTCCCACACAATGGTTTCTATTGGCCCCGAATATATTTGAATAATGTTATCATACCCCCTCTCAGGCGACGTTTTGCTAAACTAAATAGGTTTAAATTTGTTAACCTTTCTTCATAGCTTTTATGTCCCATTCCTTTTATTAATTTTGTAGCCCGCCTCTGCACTTTTTCTAGTGCCATAATATCCTTCTTTAGAACAGGTGCCCAAAATTGCACAGCATATTCAATATGTGGTCTTACCAGTGATTTATAAAGAGGCAAAATGATATTCTCGTCCCGAGAATGAATGCCCTTTTTCATGCATGACAATACCTTACTGGCCTTGGCCACTGCTGATTGACATTGAGCATTGTTGCATAGTTTGTTGTCTATAACAATTCCCAAGTCCTTTTCGTGTGTTTTAATCCCTAATTCGCTTCCATTAAGGGTATACGTTGCTTGTGTATTCTTTACGCCGAAGTGCATAACTTTGCATTTTTCAACATTAAATTTCATCTGCCATTTGAATGCCCAGTCCTCTAGTCTATCTAAATCCCTCTGCAGCAAAGTAATATCTTGCTCACATTGTATTATTTTACAAAGTTTTGTGTCATCTGCAAACACTGATACATGACTTTCAATGCTGTCTTCAAGATCATTTATAAACATGTTAAATTGAAGGAGTCCCAGAACAGACCCCTGAGGGACACCACTTGCCACCTCTGTCCAGCTTGAAAATTTACCATTAACGACAACTCTTTGTACTCTGTTTTTAAGCCAATGTTCTATCCAAGAACAAGCATTTTCATCTAGACCATTTTCTTTGAGTTTGAACACTAATCTATTGTGTGGAACTGTATCAAATGCCTTGGCAAAATCCAAATAGATCACATCCACTGCAACACCCTGATCTATACTTCTGCTTACTTCTTCGTAGAACGAAATCAAGTTACCGTATATACTCGAGTATAAGCCGACCCGAATATAAGCCGAGGCCCCTAATTTTACCCCAAAAAACTGGGAAAACTTATTGACTCGAGTATAAGACTAGGGTGGGAAATGCAGCAGCTACTGGTAAATTTCTAAATAAAATTAGATCCTAAAAAAAATATATTAATTGAATATTTATTTACAGTGTGTGTATAATGAATGCAGTGTGTGTATAATGAATGCAGCGTGTGTGTATGAGTGCAGCGTGTGTGTATGAGTGCAGCGTGTGTATGAGTGCAGTGTGTGTGTGTATATATGAGTGCATTGTGTGTGTGTGTGTATATGAGTGCATTGTGTGTGTGTGTGTATATGAGTGCAGTGTGTGTGTGTATATGAGTGCAGTGTGTGTGTGTGTATATGAGTGCAGTGTGTGTGTGTGTATATGAGTGCAGTGTGTGTGTGTGTGTATATGAGTGAAGTGTGTGTGTGTGTATATGAGTGCAGTGTGTGTGTATATGAGTGCAGTGTGTGTGTATATGAGTGCAGTGTGTGTGTATATGAGTGCAGTGTGTGTGTATGTGTGCAGTGTGTGTGTATGTGTATGAGTGCAGTGTGTGTGTGTGTGCAGTGTGTGTGTGTGTGTGTGTGTTGCAGTGGTGGGGGGTTGGCAATTTTATTATTTTATTTATTATTATTTTTTATTATTTTAATATATTTTTTTCTTATTATTTTTTATTTAATTATTATTTTTATTTTCGTCCCCCCTCCCTGCTTGATACATGGCAGGGAGGGGGGCTCCTTCCCTGGTGGTCCAGCATTGGTAGTTCAGTGGGGGGGAGAGGGGGCTGGCAGAGATCTTACTTACCCGTCCTGCAGCTCCTGTCAGCTCTCTCCTCCTCCGCGCCGTCCGGTCAGCTCTTCTGTCAGCTCACACTGTAAGTCTCGCGAGAGCCGCGGCTCTCGCAAGACTTACAGTGGGAGCTGACCGAGGTGCTGAACGGACGGCGCAGAGGAGAAGGGAGCTGACAGGAGCTGCAGGACGGGTAAGTAAGATCTCTGCCAGCCCCCTCTCCCTCAGTCTGTATTATGGCAATGCAAATTGCCATAATACAGACTATTGACTCGAGTATAAGCCGAGTTCCGGTTTTTCAGCACAAAAAATGTGCTGAAAAACTCGGCTTATACTCGAGTATATACGGTAGTTTGACATGACCTGTAATTTCCAGGCAAGAATTTTGAACCCTTTTTGAATATAGGAACCACATCTGCCTTCCTCCAATCCTCCGGAACACTTCCTGAAAGAAAATAATTTTGAAAGATTAAAAACAGAGGTTCACTTATTTCTACACTTAGTTCCTTAAGTACACATGGATGGATACCGTCAGGCCCTGGAGCTTTGTTTATATTAACTTTCTTTAGTTGCTGCAGCACCTTGTCTAGAGTTAACCAATTACAATTATTCTGCAAGTTTTTTGTAGCAATCATTTGCACATCTATTGCCATGGGTTCTTCCTTAATATATACAGAGGAGAAATAGTTATTTAAAATTCCTGCCTTTTCCTGATCTTCATTAACTAACACCCCCGTTCCAATGTCAATCAGAAAAGGTAACATATCTGTGGACAAATTCAAGTACTCTGAGCTAGATTCTGAACTCATCACTCATGTTTACTGGTTCATTTATGTTAAAATTGTTATTGGGTTGCAATGATAATAATAGTATTATGGTTGATTGTACTGAGTGTAAAGTTCAAAGCTATTACAGGTACAAAAATAGTCAAAAATGTTTGTTATTTATGCAAAAACTCAATGTCAGACAATGTGATAGGAGTACACAATATGTCTTGTTAATAATGTTGTAAATATTCATCTACTAAATGAATCATTGCTATGTTAATCACTAGGGGGCTATGTCAGGATATTTCCATTGGCAGACATTTTGTGTTAAGATAGAAATTAAAAAATGTTTACTGTAAGTCACCATTAAAACAGAGGTGACTCCATTTTGTAACAGAATAAAAAAAGAAAGACATTTTTTTCTCTGTGCCTCTATTAATTATCAAACTCTGGAATGCGGCTAGCTTAAACATTGGACAGAGATGAAGTTCTTTCTTACAAAACCTTATGTCTAGAAGAAGGGGGGGGGGTAGAAAAAGCAACAGCCCACAAACATATATATATGTTTGTGATCTGTTGCTTTTTCTACCCCCCCTTCTATTAGAAAACCCAGACAGTACACGATTGGCTAGGCTCTACACGACAACCGGGAGGTGTGTCAGGTACATTACAACCTTTTTTAGAGACGGCATCATCAGACGAATCAGGGATAAGGACACGTTACCAGAGCAGACATTGAGTGCCAGGCGCAGATACATCACAAGACGTGGCCAGAAGGGGCGGATCTTTTGGGGGAAGAGGCAGACCTCCCCGTCAGCGGAGATATCTTTAATCTGTCATCCAGAACTCTATCAGTGGATGAAGTGAGCCTGTTAAGCAAAGGATTGTCCTTTGTTCCTACCTCAAGACCAAGTCCAAGTGGGAGGTAGAACTCTATAAGTTCGGCCGTTCGCTGAGACTTAAAGACTTTTTTAAATCCAAAACCACTAATAGCTCTAATTCGACTCAACAATTTAAGAAAAAAAGTACATTCGACCCCATGCCCAATCAGGCCTCTATTAAGACGTTCTTACGTTCAGTACATAAAGAATCATCTGATCATTTGAAAGAAAACCATCCATATCATTCTAACTGAACACGTAAAGATCGAGCAATGATTAAGTCACTATCTTGTGACAAGGATATTGTCATCAGACCAGCTGACAAGGGTGGTGGCATTGTGATCCAAAATTACTCTGACTACCGCTCTGAAATTTTGATACAACTTTCGGATCAATTGACTTATAACAAGTTGCCAAATGACCCTACAGATCAAGTAATTCGCCAGATTGAAACCTGTTTGCTGTGAGGACTACATTCTAATTACATCTCCATGGAATTATTCTCATATCTACAATCAACACATATACACATTGACGAAGGTTCACAAAAACAAGGACAAACCTCCTGGTCGCCCTATTGTATCAGCAATAGGGGGCATATTGGAACCGTTAGCAAAATGGTTGGATTATTTATTCAAGGAAACCATTGAGCATCTCCCTACGTGTATTAAAGATACTCCTATTTTTATTAAGCAACTATCTGAGACTGTGTTACCTCCTGAACCAATAGTCCTAGTGACTTGTGATGTAAAAAGCCTATATACGGTAATACCTCACCAGGATGGGATACAGGCTATGAGATCAATTCTAGCCACCACCTCCACTTACTATTCTGGCCCTCCAATAGAATTTACGTTGGAAATATTGGAAATAGTGCTCTCTCAAAACTATTTCAGATTTGAATCTGATTGGTATAGACAGATTGCAGGGACATCCATGGGTGCGGCGATGGCACCCATGTATGCAAACAGCTATATGTTCAACTTTGAGTCCAATTATATCCTGGAACCTTATAGAGACCATATCCTGATGTATGTCCGCTACATCGATGACATTTTCATGCTAATCAAGGGAAACGTATTTGAAGTGGAACAAATGATTGGACACATTAATTCATGTACCTCCAATATAGAACTCACAGCTGTGATCGATCCATCTTCAGTGAACTTTTTGGATGTCAGAGTAATACGTGAAGGCTCGAGCCTGGCGTACACCCTGTATTCAAAACCTACAGACCGCAACACGTTACTACAGTCAAGTAGTTTTCATACTAAATCATTAACAAATTCACTGCCCTACTCACAATTTGTACGAGTGCTTAGGAACAATTCTGATTTCAGCAAAGCTCAAGATCAACTTGGCATAATGTGGGATAAATTCCGCCAACGCGGATATCACAATTGTGTGTTACAGAAAGCTCTAGATATATGCCGTGCAACAGCTGGTACTCCCACTCCAACGATACAGCTAAATAGATTTTTTTTCCCACAACGTATACTACAGCATCGTCAAAATTCAAGGATATTATCCATAACAACTGTAGACTATTAAAGAATTATGTTACTTTACCGTCAATCTTCCAGGAACCACCTATGATTTGTTATAAAAGAAATAAGAATCTGAGGGATTTATTAGTAAATACAGACCTTACACATTGTTATTTGAAGGATAAAATGATGCAGAACTTGGGTTGTTATCGGATTGTTTAGGATGTGTAACTTGTGGACATATGATCCCAGGGAAAATGTTTACCCATCCACATTTGGGCTCCAGTTTTCGCATACAACTTTGTTTAACATGCACAAGTGACTTTGTGGTCTACAAATTGGTGTGTCCCTGTGGGTAAACTTATATTGGAAAAACTGATTTACCTTTGAGAGAACGTATTCATAACCACAGGTCGAGCATTAGGACGGCATATAGGGATAATAAATCTGAATTACCAGTGGCCAAACATTTTCTTGAATTGGGACATACTCTTCCGTCCATGAAATTGATGGCCATTGATCATGTCCCCATGCCCAGAAGGGGTGGTGACCGGAAAAAGATGCTCTTACAGAGGGAGCTATATTGGATAAGAACATTACAAACTGTCCATCCGGATGGATTGAACGAGAAATATTCATTGTCTGCTTTTTTATGAGCTTGTTTTACACAGCAATGACATTCAACCTGATACATACTGTAGCGGGAGTTTGGTACCCACCCGGCGGGTTTAGGTACCATCTCTTTGGCTCAGTTCGATGATGGTCTATTGGTCACACTAATGGTCCCTGTTGGTTTGTGTGACGAAACCAACCTCGCCACTGAGAACTGGAGAAGCCTGGTTGCCCGCCTGCTGCCTTTGGACTATGGCCCTGGGAGATTGGGCCCTTTACAAACAGTATTCGGCCCTAACAGAGTGCATGTCACTCATTCTGGCCCTTTAAATACAGTGGGGCCATTCGGTACTTGCCCTGTGTGAGCAGTGATACCCCCCAGATAGCTATGCCATGGAGCCTATTCATATAATGAAAGACTATGGGAAAGACTTTGGCTCCATGGCAATTAAACTGTATTTGTGTGGTCTGCGTGCCATTCACCTAATAATGTGCACGCAGACCTGAGCTATCTGGGGATATGTTAAATGTCTGTGTTTAATGTATAAAATGTGACTTTATGTATTTTAAAGAGTTTTATGTTGTTTTGCAACCATGTGGTTAATGGAGTCTGCCTCTAGTCCTGGATAATTAGATTTCTTCTCCAATTATCTCCAGGGCAGAAGGGAGGAAGCCAGGATGCATTGTGGGGATGTTTTACTTTTACTGTTTGAGCCAGGGGGAATAAAAGATAATTTTACTAACTTTTGAACCCCTGGTCTGATTCATGCCATTTTTTAATATGTTGTTCCCCTGAATGGATTGATTGTGGATATGTATTTTTATGTGAATGTGATGTATGGTTTTAAAGTTATGAAAGTTGTGTAAAAGTATATTTTGAACTGTACACATAATGGGATTAAGTGTCACACTAAGGGGAGGGGATGTGTGGGAGGTAACATCTATGTTATTGGTTATTTTATGCCTCCCCCTGGGTGTAGCCTGTATCTGTACTCATGTAATAAAAACCAGGCTGGGTGCCCAGCACCTCAGACCACTGCTTGACCTTCAACACGGAGCCTTGTCTCGTTCTTGGGGGGATTCACTGTATGCTGTTGGAGATTTGACTGCTAGGAGTGTAAGCTGATGTCTGCTTTTCCTATTCATCTGCTAGCAGCTATTTGTGAGGTTCCAGCTGGAGTGCTACCTTATTCACCTATATCCAGTTCGTGAGTTCTGATGTTCTGCAGTAGCTGTGCCTTTCTGAGAAAAGGGGATTATCGCCTAAACGGATTTTAACCCCTCATATGCTGAAACGGTCCGTTACAATTGGTGGCAAGCGGCGGGATCGTTCCTACAGCCAGAAGGACAGCTACAGAACACCATTTCTTTGGATTTACAATTTGAGGGCAACGCATGTCTGAGTACAGCGACCCTGACAGCACCAGGATGGAACCAGCAGTGGAGTACAATAAGGGTGACATGGATGACCGGGATGCAATAAGGAAAGGCATCTGGTACCAGGCCCTGGATAATGTACAATACCAGCGGGGTGAGAGTCTCCCCAGTGAAGAGCAGCGGTTGCAGAAGCAAGTGGCCCTGCGGATGCCCTTCCTGGGAGAGCAGCCCCTGGAGGAATGGGTGAAGGAACTAGAGCACCGGGTATGGCAGGAGCTATGGCTGGAGGATGCCTACCAGGCACTCTGGTGGTATATGGCACAGTATATACCCTGGACAGCCGAACATGACAAGCCAGAGGGAGAGGAGTTTGATGGTCCTGGCTTGTTATGGGAGTCCTTTGCAGAGCCTGGCTTCGGGAGCCCTGCGCAAACCAGACTGCAGGACATTTTCTATGAGAGGGAGGCTAGGCATGAGTGGGATGACCCCCATGAGGTAGAGCAAGACCTGGCTCACCTAGCAGCCCTGGAGTGGGAACTGGAGCAAAACTACCAAGATCTCTTCCGCTTCATTGGGAAGGCTCAGCAGGACAGTAAGGTGACAGACCCAGATCCAGACCCCTTCCGCTGGGAAGATATTGTAGAGATTTACTGGGAAGAACCCCAGGTGGCCTGTAGAGATGGGACCGAGGTCTCTCCACCGGCCCTGCAGGGAATTGGGAGCCCAGTCTCCATTCCCCAGCGGCAGGCTGAGTTACAGGGGGCAGAGGTAGTTGGTCCCACCCCCCAGCAGCAGAGTGATATGCCGGGAAGGCAGTGTGAAATGCAGGGAGAGGAGAGCAGCGTCCTCCCTCCCCAGCGGCAGGCTGAGTTACAGGGGGCAGAGGTAGTTGGTCCTACCCCCCAGCAGCAGCATGATTTTTGGGGAATTGGGAGCCCAGTCTCCATTCCCCAGCGGCAGTGTGAAGTAGAGGGAGAGGAGAGCAGCGTCCTCCCTCCCCAGCGGCAGGCTGAGTTACAGGGGGCAGAGGTAGTTGGTCCTACCCCCCAGCAGCAGCGTGACTTTTTGGGAATTGGGAGCCCAGTCTCCTTTCCCCAACAGCAGGACACTGTATTAGGAGAAGAGACGGTCGGTCTCCCTCCGCAGATGATGGAAGTATGCATGGGAGAGGAGCTTATTACCACCTCTCCCCAGCGGCGGATTATTAATGGGCAGAGTGTTCTTTCGGGAGAGGAGCTTGTTACCCCCTCTCCCCAGCGGCAGTTTAATGTACCAGGGGGAGACTGTAAGCCCCCCACCGGTGCAGATGGGACCGTGGTCTCTGCACTTACCACACAGGGGGTAGGGATGGTCGGTCCTACCCCCCCACGACAGAACTATGTATCCAAGGGGGAGACAACCGGTCTCCCCATTCAGCAGCAGAGCTATGCAATGAAGGGGGAGACAATCCGTCTCCAGCAACCAGGCTCCAACCAGACTACTCCGGTGGTAGTGCTGGCATCAGGACAGAGTACCGCTGGTCTCTGCCCACTCAGCAACCCACCAAGGCAGCCTACCAGTCCCCTGCACAGCCGGGGTGAGGCACCTGGACATGGACAACTTTCTCCTCTACCCAGGTGTAGTAACCATTTATTGTGGGTGGGCTGTACTGATGTTTCTGCTTTGTGGGTGGGTTGCTGGACTAACAAGGGCACTGACCGGCAGGAGGTCAGGTACCCTGTTAGTCTTTTTGGAAAGGGGGAGAGATGTGACGAAACCAACCTCGCCACTGAGAACTGGAGAAGCCTGGTTGCCCGCCTGCTGCCTTTGGACTATGGCCCTGGGAGATTGGGCCCTTTACAAACAGTATTCGGCCCTAACAGAGTGCATGTCACTCATTCTGGCCCTTTAAATACAGTGGGGCCATTCGGTACTTGCCCTGTGTGAGCAGTGATACCCCCCAGATAGCTATGCCATGGAGCCTATTCATATAATGAAAGACTATGGGAAAGACTTTGGCTCCATGGCAATTAAACTGTATTTGTGTGGTCTGCGTGCCATTCACCTAATAATGTGCACGCAGACCTGAGCTATCTGGGGATATGTTAAATGTCTGTGTTTAATGTATAAAATGTGACTTTATGTATTTTAAAGAGTTTTATGTTGTTTTGCAACCATGTGGTTAATGGAGTCTGCCTCTAGTCCTGGATAATTAGATTTCTTCTCCAATTATCTCCAGGGCAGAAGGGAGGAAGCCAGGATGCATTGTGGGGATGTTTTACTTTTACTGTTTGAGCCAGGGGGAATAAAAGATAATTTTACTAACTTTTGAACCCCTGGTCTGATTCATGCCATTTTTTAATATGTTGTTCCCCTGAATGGATTGATTGTGGATATGTATTTTTATGTGAATGTGATGTATGGTTTTAAAGTTATGAAAGTTGTGTAAAAGTATATTTTGAACTGTACACATAATGGGATTAAGTGTCACACTAAGGGGAGGGGATGTGTGGGAGGTAACATCTATGTTATTGGTTATTTTATGCCTCCCCCTGGGTGTAGCCTGTATCTGTACTCATGTAATAAAAACCAGGCTGGGTGCCCAGCACCTCAGACCACTGCTTGACCTTCAACACGGAGCCTTGTCTCGTTCTTGGGGGGATTCACTGTATGCTGTTGGAGATTTGACTGCTAGGAGTGTAAGCTGATGTCTGCTTTTCCTATTCATCTGCTAGCAGCTATTTGTGAGGTTCCAGCTGGAGTGCTACCTTATTCACCTATATCCAGTTCGTGAGTTCTGATGTTCTGCAGTAGCTGTGCCTTTCTGAGAAAAGGGGATTATCGCCTAAACGGATTTTAACCCCTCATATGCTGAAACGGTCCGTTACAGTTTGCAGCTGGATACAACTGCATTAAACTGAGGGGGGTTTTATGGTGCATACCGTGTTTAGGCTATGCTACCTCCCCGGGTACTCAGTATGATATTATTTCCTACGATATATGCGTCTTTATTCTACTTTATTAACCTTCAGACCCAATGTGTGTACCAGAATGACATTGTATGTGGTTAATATTTATGGTACACGTCTTTTGATATTATGATCTATGTATGTTTATTGTATATATTTTCATGTGACCTGATGTTATGGAGTAGGGTAAGTTATGCTCACCCTGGGGGAGAGGCATACACCTACAATGCCCCGTAGATGACGGTAATATTCTATTTTTTCTGTTTGGGTATCATTTTTTGCATCATGATTTATTCTATTGTATTTTTTATATATTTTCAATGGTCAATGCTTTACTTTGGTTGCTTGATTGGCTTGCACCAGATTAGATCGCATATAGCAGTCTAGGCCCTGTTATCGTCTATTTTTTATGGACTGTAATTTATTTTGGGGACCTATTGTTTATCCCCTGGCGTCATGTCTCATGGATATAGTTATCCTAGTAGTTACTGGATTTTGGATTTCCCTTTGGACATAGTAAATTCTGTTTTTCTTGCTGCCACAGAGTGGTTTAATAGCAATATATTACTTATTTTATTGCTTAATTAAGCGATAGCCTTTTTGATATATATTTTGTATAGATATATCGATAAGCACAAGACTTCTTTCTTAATCAGATATTGTGTAATGTCTAAATTTATCTAGGTGGCAATTTACTATTAATATAACAAGTAGTTATTATTTTGCATCATGTCTCTTTTGGGTTAATAACAATGCCTGTTTCGCTTATTCAGTATTATTTTTTAATCTTTAAAACTTTTTCTATATATTGTTTTCCTACCTTCTCTTTTTGTTAGTTTTTGTATATACATTTATTATTTATTGTATTTGTATTGTATATTTATATTATCTAATATTACATTAGATTTGGTATCATGGTTAAAATCATCTTAGTTTTGGGTATATGCTTTACATTAGGTAGATGTTAAGGATTCTTCTCAGCTATTGAGCTTCTTTGTATTTGATGGTATCTAAGTTGCTATGGACAACTTTTCCTCATAGCAACTAACTCCCAATGAGGCTGTTTCTCGGCCGATCACGTGACGTGGTAATGACGCCGACGTCACACGGTGACGTCACGTACGTACACGCTGACGCTGGTGGAACTCGCGCGAGTTTTGGACCGGGCTGACAGGGAGCAGTAGTTGATTCCGGTGGTGGGTAAGTTAATTGTATGTTTTTATTCTGGTATATATGTGAGTATTTGTTTTGTCATTACCAGTCCTGATGAAAGTCTGTGTATAACAGACTGAAACGTTGATTTTTTGTAAGGTTCATTAAAAGTTAAGTTTTGTATTTTTTTATAGTCCTGAGAGTGCTATCTGAAAGATCGTTTGCTATACCTCGCTTGACAAGCACTGGGCAAGTACAGTTTCATTACAGGGAGTGCAAGATTATTTTCCTTTTTTTTTTAAATAATATATATATATATATATATATATATATATATATGTTTGTGGGCTGATGCTTTTTCTAACCCCCTTCGTATATATATATGTATATATATATATATATATATATATATATACATACAATAAACCATAATAAATGGTTCACCATTGTGCACTATGGGGTCACCCTAATCCTCCCCAAACCAGGATATTCATGTCCTGTTAAGACCAAGATTAGTGAGCTCTCTCACAAAATATTAGCTGTAGCTTAAAATAGCAGCCACCTAGGTATATAACTAACATTAGTCTCCCAGTATGTCTTAGTGGTGCCCTACATTAAAAAACTCCCCTTAACACCTACACTATTCTCAAACTTATATTACCCATAACACAGGCCTTAACACTTTAATTAACAGTTACCTAAACTTAGCTGTAACTCGAACCCTAGCTCTAACTTTAACACACTAAACATAGCTTAAAAATATTGTGCAAGATAAACAATACACAGTTGAAGCACACTTTAGTGGAAAATAATGCCAATTTATAATCCTGCATACATTCACATAGATGCAGGGGCGTATTAGCCGGAGGCAAACAAGGCATTTGCCTTGGGCGGCATTTTCCAGGGGGCGGCAAAAAAAGCCACCCCCAAATGCCCAGGGCAAATGTCTTGTTAGCCTTGCGGCTAACAGGCATGCTGGGCTGCTGGGCGGTCGGGTGGCGCTGGTGGGCGGCTGGCGAGGGAGCACTTCCTCTGAGCTGTCTGCTCAGCTCCCTCGCGCGCCGCAGAGTGAGGCTGGGAGCCGGAATATGACGTCATATTATGGACCACCAGGGAGGAAGAGACACCCCCCCAGCATTCCCAAAGGTAAGGAGGCTGGAGGGGAGGGGGAGTGTTTAAATAAATTTAAAAAAACGTGTTAATGTGGGTGAGTGTGTGTGGGTGAGTGTGTGTGGGTGAGTGTGTGTGGGTGAGTGTGTGTGTTAGTGTGTGTCTGTTAGTGTGTTTGTCTGTTAGTGTGTTTGTCTGTTAGTGTGTGTCTGTTAGTGTGTGTCTGTTAGTGTGTGTGTCTGTTAGTGTGTCTGTGTCAGTGTGTGTATCTGTTAGTGTGTTTCTGTTAGTGTGTGTGTCTGTTAGTGAGGGTGTGTGTGTCTGACTGTGTGTGTCTGTTAGTGTGTTTGTCTGTTAGTGTGTGTGTGTCTGTTAGTGTATGTCTGTGTCTGTTAGTGTGTGTCTGTGTCTGTTAGTGTGTGTCTGTTAGTGTGTTTGTCTGTTAGTGTGTGTCTGTGTCTGTTAGTGTGTGTCTGTTAGTGTGTGTGTGTGTCTGACTGTGTGCGTCTGTTGGTGTGTGTGTTTGCCTGTGGGTGTGTGTGTTTGCTAGTTTGTGTCTGTTAGTGAGTGTGTTTGTCTGTTACTGAGTGTGAGTGTGTCTGTTAGTGTGTGTGTTTCTGTTAGCGAGTGTGTGTTTCTGATAGCTAGTGTATGCGTATCTGTCACTGAATGTGTGTATTTAGAATGCGGGGTGGGGGAAAGGTTGGGTGGTGGGGGCGTGGAAAGGGGGGGGGGGGTAGGGGGGGTGCCTGAGTTTTGTCCTGCCTAGGGCAGCACAAAACCAGGATACACCACTGCATAGATGTCTCCAGATCCTATCAATTGCATCATCCTCTGAGCTGTCTGCTCAGCTCCCTCGCGCGCCGCAGAGTGAGGCTGGGAGCCGGAATATGACGTCATATTATGGACCACCAGGGAGGAAGAGACACCCCCCCAGCATTCCCAAAGGTAAGGAGGCTGGGGGGGAGGGGGAGTGTTTAAATAAATTTAAAAAAACGTGTTAATGTGGGTGAGTGTGTGTGTGTGGGTGAGTGTGTGTGTTAGTGTGTGTCTGTTAGTGTGTTTGTCTGTTAGTGTGTTTGTCTGTTAGTGTGTGTATGTTAGTGTGTGTCTGTTAGTGTGTGTCTGTGTCTGTTAGTGTGTGTCTGTTAGTGTGTGTCTGTTAGTGTGTCTGTGTCTGTTAGTGTGTTTCTGTTAGTGTGTGTGTCTGTTAGTGAGGGTGTGTGTGTCTGACTGTGTGTGTCTGTTAGTGTGTTTGTCTGTTAGTGTGTGTGTGTCTGTTAGTGTATGTCTGTGTCTGTTAGTGTGTGTCTGTGTCTGTTAGTGTGTGTCTGTTAGTGTGTGTCTGTGTCTGTTAGTGTGTGTCTGTTAGTGTGTGTGTGTGTGTGTGTGTGTCTGACTGTGTGTGTCTGTTGGTGTGTGTGTTTGCCTGTGAGTGTGTGTGTTTGCTAGTTTGTGTCTGTTAGTGAGTGTGTTTGTCTGTTACTGAGTGTGAGTGTGTCTGTTAGTGTGTGTGTGTTTCTGTTAGCGAGTGTGTGTTTCTGTTAGCTAGTGTATGCGTATCTGTCACTGAATGTGTGTGTGTATTTAGAATGCGGGGTGGGGGGAAAGGTTGGGTGGGGGTGGCGCGGGAGGGGGGGGGGTGGGGGGGCGCCTGAGTTTTGTCCTGCCTAGGGCAGCACAAAACCAGGATACACCACTGCATAGATGTCTCCAGATCCTATCAATTGCATCATTTAACTACAGTGCACTGTTAACTGCGATTTATCATAATTTAAATGAGTTTGACTTTTTATATACCATTTAACATACAAGTTATTTATACTAAAGTATTGCTCAAACTTTAGTTCATATAGCCTAAAATTTGAAGTAACTTTGAGAATGTAAACACTGCTGGTACTTATATTCCCCTACACAAGCATACACAATATTTTTAATCTTCTATTTATTTTCTTTTACTAAATTGCAGTTCCAATATTTAGATTAACCAACCATCACTTGTGTTTTTTCAAATTTAATAACATTAAAATAACGACTTAAAACCATACCTGACATGTAGTGTACAAAAATAATAATGACTACATGAGAAATGTAACTGTAATATTAGTTGTAAAAAGATAAAAAGTTCTAACTTGAGCAATATAGGTTCATACTACAATATGGCAACTACTTCTATAAACTGTACTTACATTTTATATTGTTCATTACCGTGTCAGTTGCTGCATGTGATTACATCATTAATCACACTGTTATGTCCTTTTGCAAAGAAAAAGTAGAAGGACAGCATTATTGTGGTTGCTGACCCTGAAGTGTGATTTGCTAATCTTAATTTTATGATGACAAACCATCACTGTTTTACTTTTATGACTTGCTGATGCAAGCAAGAGAAAATATATGTAAAGCAGTTTTACATGGGGCCATACTGCAATTTCCGTCTGCTACGATTATACTCAAGTGTAAAGTACCATTTAACAACCATAATACAATGAAAAAAGCAACTAATTATATCTCTAATTATTTGTTTATTTAAAGCTGGATAGTCACACAGGATGTGACCCACAGCTTCTGATAGTAGATTTCTTGGCTGCTGTTCTTGAATATTGGACACAAAAGCTGTGTTGGAAAATCAGATAATTGCATAGAGTTTAAGGAAATCTGTGTTGCATGTCTGAGCAATGCACAACCCCTTAAATTATTTGGAGCCTAATGCTACAATTTATTTTCACATCAATCTACACACTATACCCATGAAAACAAAAGAAACATATTTGTAACGCCATAGTAAATATACTTTACAGAAAAAAAAAATATATATCACCTTGACGTAAGTATTTAGACCCCTGGCAACAATTACAGCCTCAAGTATTTTTGGGTATGATGTGACAAGCATTAAACATCTGGTTTTGAGTAGTTTCTATCAGTTATCTCTGCTAATTCAGTCAGTGGACAGTCGTTTTCAGATGTCCCTAAAGATTTTCGATTGGATTGAAATCTGGATTCTGGCAAGGACATTCACAGAGTTCTACCTAAACCACTCTTGTATTGTCTTGGTATTTTCTTAGAGTCTTTGTTCAGCCCAATCTGTAGTCCTGGGTGCTCTAGATTTTTAGGTTTTTAGGTTTTTGTTATCTATTTCTGTAGTGGGATGGTCTTCAGTGTTATGCCAATGAAGTCCTAAGAATAGAGAATTTGTATATATTTGGGTATATTGGCCCACTGAATACAAGTGTTGTGAGTGTTGTTTCTGTTATTTGGGAAGCATGGTGACATATTTTGTGTACTTGTGTATTTTGAGTTTAAAACTTAGGCCTGTGAACCAAAAGCACTTTTGTAAAAACGGTGTTGGAAGCAGTAAGAGGAATTGCTTGCTATGTTTAAGATGATGTGGGCAGAATAGAAGATAAGATATCTACCTGTCCAGTGCATAGAAGACCATACTTTTGAAGAATTGTGGCTTCTGGTGTGAGGGACAGGTCTGATTTTCACAGGAGGTAACATTAACCTGGTGTCTGTATTTTGCTATGTTTAGCTTTCCTTCAACCCTGAGAGAGAGACCCTAACCAGTCTCTCTGCCACTGCCCCTGAAAAATATTTCCAAAGCATTATGTAACTCCTGTTCAATTCCTGCACAAAACCGTCCTAACAGTGAAACATGGTGATAGTAACATAATGCTTTCCTTTAGACATGACACATTGATTTGAGGCCAAAAACCTCAATCTTTGTTTCACTAGAGCCAGTCCTCATAGCTCAACAACAGTACATTTTTTCTGAGAAACTCAATTGGAATTAAAGTAAATACATACATCCTTTATTTTGTGGGCCAAGACGACTGGCTTGGGAACCACTGGACTTGTGCATTCACAGTTTCAGCTGAATTTAGGCTGATTGGCGGTTTGGTTGAATAATGTAAATTCCACAAGACATAGCATTATTGTGGAAATGCTATATAATTTTGATTTCTATATGGCACATTTTGATTGCTTGTTTCATTGTGAATCTGCAAGCAGCCACTCAGTCTGTACAGCTTCAGTAACCTCAAGGCAATTAGTCTCAACTTTTGGTACCTGTCTGGCTGCTGCTCTCATCTCATCTCATGGTCTTCATGTACAAATATATTGCAAACATGGAGATGCGGGTGCATTTATGATTACCTGCTATGACCTGATTAAGTTTCAAGTTTGTTATATTTCAGTATTCAGTGACTAGTAAGCCACATTATAGGACTTGCTTTGTTGTATACATTATGTGCTGTTATTATCAGTTTTTTTGTTTTTTTTTCTTGAACAATTCTTGTGAATATAGCTTCTGCACATGGGTTGAGCATTTAGTGTGTTATAGGAGACAACATATGGCGCTGCTAATTTAGCATCAGCTGGACATACCCAAGGACACACCATATTAGAAACAGAGATGGTAGATATTTAAGGCCCTCGCCTTAAATCCTGGTGCAGTAGTCATTGTAGATCCTACATGTCCTGCAGACCTTTATAATAGCATTCCTTATTGCATTAATGGTATAGTATATTTGGCATTCATAGGGTATTGTGATCACAATTTCTATCATATGGAGCTTGTAGTTTTGCCATAAGGCCTGAGCTCACCATATCCCCCAATAAATATATTTGATGAAAAAAAATGCATATTTATATATTATTTTTTCATCAGGTACACAGGGTGGGCTGCTTAAATGAGTCCAATAGAGGTCTTATCAGCTTAGGGCATGTTCATCTATGAAATAGGGTAAGGTAGTCACAGACAACAATGAGTCAGCTGTTGCTAAATCTTGTGGGCTCATTGTATATAAGTGTAGATTGTGGATGCTCCACTAGTTGTGGACAATGAGAGCTTCAGTTGCTATGATCTAAGAAACACACTTTAGAAAGGACTCTGAGTCAGTGTTGTGCAACAATAGACATCCACTTGGCATTTTTGCGTCCCACAAACCTCCAAAAAACGCCAGTGTGGTGACAAAGTTCTCCCACTCAATACTGTTTACCATCACAGACCAGAAGGCTAACCCAAATGGTCTCTATCTTTTTGTTAAAGGTCATATAAACTTCTGGAGGTACACCTTTCTAAAAGCCATGCTTACCTTGCTGGTTGAGTTTTAGGAGGGAGTTGTAATGCATGGGGGAAATCTTAATGATCCGATAGTGGACACTTTATGCCGTGTCAAGGACATATTGCCAACCCAGCAATGCCAAATTCACAAATGTTTAATTGCTTACATCTGGTGGAATGAAGTGAGCTGCACCATGAGGTCAGGCATTTTTTCTTATTACTCCACATTCCATGGCACCATATCCTAGGATGAAATACCTGTTTCAAAAAGAAAGAATTCCTTTCCTTACTTCATGCTTTTTTTTAATCCATTATTATATTTCCACACAAGTATTTTAGCACTAATCTTTTAAATTAAACAATTTTATGTGTGATTTTTGTTTTAGGTTTTACTTACACCCTATGCACACAGTATTGCAAATTGCTTTGAATATTTTTGCACCATCTGTTTTGAAATGTTGAAAAGAACACTTACTTGTATCCTTCACAGGAGTAGAGCAATATTCCCATGTGTTAGTTTGACAGATTGTTATAAATTTACAATGCTAGTGTAAGGGCACAGCAGTTTCAATTACCAATTCTGGAAATTTGACAAAACAATTTGAAGGATCTATGTATTTTATGTCATTCTATGTCATTCATTCAAGTAACCCCTATATAAATACAGATTAAAAAAAACACAGTTTCATATGATGTATTTTGATATTTTACATGTAGCCATTTCAGTATCATTTTCTTTTCAAATTTTTTATTGAAATATATTTCAAAGAATTGTTTTTAAAACAAAACAATCAATGAATATGTAACATAGTTAAAAATAAAATAACAGAACAAAAATAAATAAATAAAATAAATATTACTCCGGGTACTTCAGTATATATAAGACTCCGGATGCCTAGACATATTAATAATATAACATAGTGCAAATCATACAAAACATTTGTGGATGACCTTCGGGTCCATTAAGGCGACCTACCCCTATGGAGAGTAGGCATCCAATCCTAAGGGCAAACCATAAAACAAAAATAGAGTAGCACAGTTTGTAATAAAGATATAAGGTCTAAAGCAGAATCAGTACTTACAAACATAGAGCTCCTATGGCTCTGCAGTCGCGTATTGTACAGTTAGGGACTACACTCCCCCTTTAGTAAGCAGCTCTTGATTCCAGGAAACCAGGATTTAAAAGTAGTACATTTATTTATATACTTATAAAAACATATAATTAAAATAAAAAAACAATGTTCATACAGAATACCCGAACGCGTTTCACTACTGCATGTAGCTTCCTCAGCTGGATGTGCTGTGTGTTGATACCTGGTTTGCCGATGTCTGCTTATATACCCTCTAAATAAGGTAATGACCTTCTGGTGTTTAAGCCCCTCAAGGTAATTACCACTTGGTAATACGTTGAGGTTCAATGTATATACTCATCACAGCGGACACTCTCACCTGGAGCTCCATCATGTTCCAAGTCTCTTTCAAACTTGTATTGCTTCCTTGAGTTCCAAGCCTCTTTCTGGAGCAGTGATGTCATCATACTCTTCGGTTTCACTTATATATCTTAAATGTGAAATCTTCATTCTGCCTTTGTTGTTTGTAGAAGATCTTTCTTGGTGACATTCTTAAGTTCTGAGTAATGTTCATATTTGTTCAAACACAAAATATTGTAACCAATAGGACAGCATAATGTATACTTTCAATATATACCAACAGCATATACAATAAAACGAAAAAGAAAGAACTTGTATTAAAACTGTATATAAGATATCATAGAAATAAATTATAATAGCAACAGAACACTTATTTGAAAAACGTAAAACAAAAGAGCAGAGTGAAAGTTATAATCTCTCTCACTAAAGATACATATATCATACCATATCTGATTACATGCAGGGGCGTTTTAGCCGCAAGGCAAACAAGGCATTTGCCTTGGGCGGCATTTTCCAGGGGGCGGCAAAAAACGCCGCCCCCAAATGCCCAGGGCAAGTGCCTTGTTAGCCTTGCGGCTAACTGGGCTGCCGGTCGGGCTGATGGGCTGGTCGGGCTGATGGGCTGGTCGGGTGGCTGGCGAGGTAGCTCTTCCTCTGAGCTCTCTGTTCAGCTCCCTCGCGCGCCGCAGAGTGAGGCTGGGAGCCGGAATATGACGTAATCTTCCGGCTCCCAGCCTCACTCTGCAGCGCGTGAGGGAGCTGAGCAGAGAGCTCAGAGGAAGAGCTCCCTCGCCAGCCGCCCGCCCAGCAACCAGCCCAGCAGCCGACCGGCAGCCCCACTAGACCCCAGGGAGATAGAGAAACCCCCCCCCAGCATTCCCAAAGGTAAGGAGGCTGGGGGGTAGGTTAAATTAATTATATATATATATATATATATATATTATTATATTATATATATTATTATATTATATATTATTATATATATTATATATTATTATATATATTATTATATATATTATATATTATTATATATTATTATATATATTATATATTATATATTAAATATATATAATATAATATATAATATAATAATATAATATATATATAAAATAAATATATATAATATATATAATAAATATTATATAATATATTATTATATTATATAATATATTATTATATTATATATATTATTATATAATATATTATTATATTATATATATTATTATATTATATAATATAATATAATAATATATAATATAATAATATATATAATATAATAATATAATATAATAATATATATAATAAATATATATAATACATATAATTATATTATATATATTATATATATTATATTATAATTATATATTATTATATATTATATATTATATTATAATTATTATATTATATATATTCTATATTATTATATATTATATATTATATATTATATTATAATTATATATTATAATTATATATTATATATTATATATTATATATTATATTATAATTATATATTATAATTATATATTATATATTATAATATATTATATATTATTATATTATATATTATAATATATTATTATATTATAATATATTATTATATTATATATTATATTACATTATATTATATATATTATATTATATATTATTATATTATATATATTGTATTATATATTATTATATTATATATATTGTATTATATATTATTATATTATATATATTATATTATAATATATTATATATCAGAGAGTGTGTGTGTCTGACAGTGAGTGTGTGTGTCTGACAGTGAGGTGTGTGTTTGTTAGTGAGTGTGTGTGTGTCTGCTAGTGAGTGTGTGTGTCTGACTGTGTGTGTGTGTATGTTAGCTAGTGTATGCGTATCTGTCAGTGAATTTGTGTGTGTGTGTGTGTGTGTGTGTATTTAGAAGGCGGGACGGGGGGGAAAGGGTTGGGTGGGGGTGTCTCGGGGGGGGGGGGGGAGGTGGGAGAGGGGCGCCTGAGTTTTGTCCTGCCTAGGGCAGCACAAAACCAGGATACACCACTGATTACATGGTTGTTACTTATATTGCTACAATGTAAATGGACAAAGTAGCAACAAAATCACAATTTAGAAACTTTGGAAGGAAAGTGCATATATGTTCTAAGAGAAAATAAATAAAAGGGAAGAAGAATATTAGGGGTTTATATATACTGGTAAGGTACCAAAAGGTTAGTTAATTGTTAACAGTCCCTAATGGCTCAGAGAAAGGTACCTAATGGTTTAGGAAGTTGTATGCTGAAAGGATATAAAAGTGAATTAAGTTTAACCCCTCCCTGACTGCAGACGGAAATTTCCCGTCAACCTTGTCCTGCAGTTAAGGACCGTTGATGGTAAATTTCAGTCATTTACTAAAGTTAACCCCAGATCGCGGCGATCGTGGGGTTAACGGTGCTCCAGTCTGTGGCAAACCTAGCCACTTTAGGTCATATTGCAGAACATTTAAAGGTTGTCTGAAATAGCTGTGTTAACCTGGTGTAAAAATGTAATTGTGGGTTTTAGAATAGAGAGCATGCTTAGGCTAACAGCCGTGAATAAAATTATCAGTTAACTCCTGGAGCCATGAATAAAGTTGACAGTTGACAGTTAACTCCTGGAGCCGTGAATAAAAATAGTTAGTTGACTCCCTGAGCTGTGTTTCGTCTGGTTACTGGGGGATTTGGGATATTGCCTTCTTTTCCAGCGCTTTACTTTGGATTACCTTCTATACCAGCGGAGATCTTGGGATTTAATATTGCAGCTCCGCTACAATTGGTGGCAAGCGACGGGATTCAAACCGCACAGCAGAATGTAATTTGGCAGATTTGGCACGAATAAAGAGAAAGGAACAGCAATTTGTGGAAACCCCAATTCACATGAGAGCCGGAATTCAAGGGTATGTGAATTTACCCGAACAGATGGTGAATGGGGACGGATTATACACGCTTGAAACGAGCTACATTAAAGGAGCTATTAGAAGCAAGGGGAATCATTGCCAGTAACAAAGCCAAATTCATTCTCGTTGCTGAACTCATGGAGGGAGACAGAGAGCGGCTGCTGCAGCACCTCCAACTCAAATTCTCCCGATAAGACTAAACCCAGGAACCTTAGCAACCCTACAAGCCACACATTCATTTGACTGGCATAAAACCTCTATTTCCTACTTAGGCGTCAAAATTACACATACAAGAGCACAAATTATCAAGGAAAATCATGAAGTGGTTTTATCCAAGATACTCAAACAAACAGACTCATGGCTCAACACACACATATCCTGGTTAGGTAGGATTAACTCCATTAAAATGATGATCCTCCCTAATATCTTATATTTATTTAGAACTATTCCCTTTGCACTCCCCAACTCTCTCATTAATCGATTCCAAATCGCCATCAATGCCCACATTTGGAAGAAAAAACCTCCAAGAGTGTCATTCCAGTCCCTATGGCGTCCCATTAGCAAAGGAGGACTTAGCGTTCCCAATGTTAAAAAAACTACTATAGAGCCACATTATTAGCACAATGCTTAAACATTATGACACGCAAATCCAAACCGGTATGGCTTCAACTTGAGTCCAACTGCGGAAATATTCACTCCCTTCCAGACATGCTATGGATCTCTCTCACATGCCCAATGTCTATCAGCTTACCTAACACGAGATTTCTTCTCAAATCATGGAGCGCCTGGAGCTCATCAATTTGCCCCTACAATGAACAATTGTTCATAGCACCATTAATGGCTCTTTCATTCATATCTCTGAACCTCCCAGTTCAACTCTGGACAGTCCAAGGTATTACCCACGTACACTTATTATATGATAATAGAGGTCTACTACCTTTTCCGGAACTCCAAGCAATCTTTAAACTACCACCACGTGACATTTTCCTTTATTTAAGAGTGAAACATATACTGCAATCTAAAGCAGTACATTATATAGGCCCAGAATCCCTGAGCAAACTAGGATGTTTGTGCCACTCTACACCCAAGTCGCTTTCTAATACAAAATTCCTCACATATTGCTATTTAGCGCAATTTGATACCAAGAGGTTCACCAAGATGCCTTACATGCTAAAATGGGAAGAAGATATGGGTGTGGCGTTTCCAGTTTCGGAATGGGAACAGGCCATACACCACACTAAACAGTCTTCCAATTGTGTAACACAAATTATGATGAGATGGTATATGACCCCTGATAGATTAAGCAAAATTCATACTGATTTAACACCAAATTGCTGGAGGTGTAAAGCAGCGAAAGGTACTCTAATACATATATTTTGGGAATGTACGAAGCTTCAACCTTATTGGATAACTATACAACTATTACTTCATAAAATAGGAGGCCTAAAATTCCCACTGTCACCAGCCATATATATCTTACATTTACTCCCTAACATAGGAGATATACCTTCCAGAGCAGCAGTAATAAATATATTGTTAGCTGCAAAAGTTACCATAGCCGCCCATTGGAAAAGCGACACTATTCCCAACATCTCAGAAGTGGTTACCATAGTCAATTCCACATTTATCCATGAAAAAGAATGGGCCAAGAGTAGAAACATGCAGAAATTCCTGCTCCAATGGTGTAAGTGGGAGTCTTCCGTACACACTATGGGAAACACTTACGATTTTAACAATCTAGTGTGGGACCAGAAGCGTCTATGACATGGCAATCCCCCTATGTCCTCCACCAAGAACCATCCCCAAATTAATATACGTTTTCTTCATGTGTAACTATTTTATTTTACCTTAAATTACTTATCTACACGTTATTTCATTTCATATACTACAGCACAAAATACCATTACGGTTGGGTTTCCCCATTAACTAGTTCTCCAAATCAGGGTAGGTACATATAGCTTCCCACAAGCTTGGATGACAAATATGACACAATATCCCCCTCTCCAAGAATGAACTATGTCCACGTAGCTCGCCCTCCATTATCTCAGTCCTTCCCTCCTCTCTATAACACCCAGGTAAGCTGTACTGTACACTTTCAGCTTTAATGCCCTCACACCATCAGGGATTAGAACCTTAAAGGGACATTCCAGGCACCCAGACCACTTCTGCTCATTGGAGTGGTCTGGGTGCCAACTCCCACTACCCTTAACCCTGCAAGTGTAATTATTGCAGTTTTTCATAAACTGCAATATTTACATTGCAGGGTTAACTCCACCTCTAGTGGCTGTCTATTAGACAGCCACTAGAGGTCACTTCCTGGGTTCTAGCACAGGTTTCCTGTGCTAGAGCGTCGCTGGACGTCCTCACGCTGTGTGAGGACCTCCAGCGTCGCTCAAAACCCCATAGGAAAGCATTGAAATGATTTTTCAATGCTTTCCTATGGGGAGACGTAATGCGTCTATTAGACAGCCACTAGAGGTCACTTCCTGGGTTCTAGCACAGGTTTCCTGTGCTAGAGCGTCGCTGGACGTCCTCACGCTGTGTGAGGACCTCCAGCGTCGCTCAAAACCCCATAGGAAAGCATTGAAATGATTTTTCAATGCTTTCCTATGGGGAGACGTAATGCGCATGCGTGGAATTTCCGCGCATGCGCATTAGGTCTCCTCGGCCGGTGAGCGAGATTAGTCTCGCCCACCGGCCGACGTAATCACTAGGAGGAGCGTCGCGGAGGCGGAGACAGCGGCGAGGGACATCGCCGCTGTCCCAGGTAAGTCACTGAAGGGGTTTTCAACCCTTCAATAACCGGGGATTGGTGGGTGGGAGGGAGAGGGACCCTCCAGTGCCAGAAAAACGGATCGTTTTTCTGGCACTGGAGTTTCCCTTTAATGGGACTGGGCTATGATAGAGTGGTCGAGAAGAGGCTATGCAAACATATATAGTACCCCAAAGCAAGCATGGTCGAATAAGACCCATTAGGATAGTAATCAGCTAGAGGGGGTTGGGGTAGAATGCAGTAAGCCAAACGGTGCCATATACTTACCTTGTTTTCAGATTATTGCACAACTGCCATTCAGACATTAAAATTCACGTTCATCTACATCTCACCAAGATAATATTTAGAACTACAACCAACCTAAAGCAAACTGTAATATGTTACACATATCTGGTATGTAATATAATAATTATATTCATATTGTAATCATCTTATTGTTATAACCATTATTATTGCAATCTTTATTACTGTTAACTCACTTGTGGTCGCCATGCCCTCCATTCTGTAACTAATACCTACACTGTACTGATATTTGCAATGGATTCCCATGCTGTTTCACTGTTTCACTGTTTAACTGTTTCGCATGTACCATACATAATCATGCAAAACTTGTTTTACCACCCCCCTTAAAAAAAAAAAAAAATACATGACTACCTTAAATGGGCAGCTCATTCTTGAAATAGTCTAGTTAAATGTCAGCTTAAAAATTAACCTGTTGCCAGCCATCAATGAGATAATCTTTTTGACCTCGCTACCAGAAATACATGTTGTTGGTTGCTGAATAAGCAATATCATGTTTAGCTGATGTAATCTTGTCATGTTACTATTGCTGTAACTTATGTCTATAAATATGTTTGCCTCACCCTTAATACACTGGTAGTAGCCCAATTTGAAGCGGGTTGTCTGTGTATCACTGAAAGACTCTCCCCGAACGTTCAGTCCAAAAGTGAGGTGCATGGAACTCTTTGCCCAGCAGTGTATCCCAACAGGCTCATTTTTAAATCATAATGATAACAGAAATCACCCAAATGGCACTGATCAAAAGTTTACACCCTTGAATGTTTGTCCTTGTTACAAAAACACAAGGTGACACGCACAGGTTAAAAAGGCAATTAAAAGTTAATTTCCCACACCTGTGACTTTTTAAATTGCAATTAGTGTCTGTGTATAAATAGTCAATGAGTTTGTTAGCTCTCATGTGAATGTACTGAGCAGGCTAGATACTGAGCCATGGGGAGCAGAAAAGAACTGTTAAAAGACCTGCATAACAAGGTAATGGAACTTTATAAAGATGGAAAAGATATAAAACAATATCCAAAGCCTTGGGAATGTTAGTCAGTACTGTTCAATCATTTATTAAGAAGTGGAAGATTCAGGGATCTCTTGATAGCAAGCCAAGGTCAGGTAGACCAAAATAGCAATCCAAGGTCAGGTAGATCAAGAAAGATTTCAGCCACAAATGCCAGAAGAATGGTTCGGGATACAAAGACAAATGCACAGGTAACCTCAGGAGAATTACAGGCTGCTCTGAAAAAAGACTTGTGGTTGTTTCAAGGAGCACAAAACTATGATATCTGAGCATGGTCGAGTTGGCAGAAAGAAGCCTTTACTGCACCAATGTCACAAAAAAGCCCAGTTACAATATGCCCGACAACACCTTGACAAGCCTCACAGCTTCTGGCACACTGTAATTTGTGACAAGACCAAATAGAGCTTTATGGACTATTGGACTTTCCAGCATGAAAATTACCCTAAGTAAAAGGCCAAGCTAACCCACCAGTGGTTATAGCAGAAAAAAGTAAATGTTCTGGAGTGGCCCTCACAATCTCCTGACCTTAATATTATCGAGCCCCTCTGGGGAGATCTCAAACGTTAATGCAAGACGACCAAAGATGTTGCATGACCTGGAGGCATTTTGCCAAGAGGAAAGGTCAGCAATATCTCCTGCAAGAATTAGGGGCCTCATAGGCAACTATTACAAAATACTGCAAGCTGTCATTGATGCTAAAAGGGCAATACACAAACTTTTTAATAGGGGTAATTTCCTTTTTTTCTTTGTTGCCATGTTTTGTTTTATGATTGTGCCATTCTGTTATAACCTACAGTTGAATATGAATCCCATAAGAAATAAAATAAATGTGTTTTGTCTGCGCACTCATGTTTTCTTTAAAAATGGTCCATATATGACCAATTCTCCAAGGGTATGTCAACTTTTGAGCACAACTGTATGTGCAGGTTAAAACCAGGGATATATATTAAGGGTACGTAAGTATGTGAATACAGTGATTTATTTTAGTATTGCAGGTTAGGCATGTGCATGGGGACAATTTTCGGTTCGGTTGGGCATACCGAAACTCGGGATTTTCGCAATTCGGTACTTCGTCAATTCGGCACTTCAACACTTCGGAACTTTGGCAACTTCGGAACTTCGGCACTTCAGCACTTCAGAACTTCGGCACTTCGACACTTCGCAAATTCGGTAATTTCGGAACTTCGGGACCACGGCAATTCGGCACTTAGGCAATTCGGACATTTGGAAGTACCCGAATGTCCGAATTGCCCGAAATTCGTCCGAATTCATATTCGGACTGAAACTAATTGCATATGTCTATTGCAGGTTTGAATGTATTTTGTGTCTACTCAAATCCTTTTCTCCATAGTTGCTTACACCCCTGGTGTCTGCACAAATTTTATTTCCCACTATAGATCATTTCCGCGCCAATCTCACGTCCCTGTATTATGGGGCTACCCAATTTTGCTCCCTTCATGTATTGGGTTTTATGTTTAGTCTCCTTCCCAATACTACCTTTCTCATTCTTCCATTCACTTCCTCTCATGTTTGGATATAACCCAAAACACAAACCTGAGATAGATAACAAGAGAAAGAGGTTAGAGCATATTACCAGTGCTAAGCATTGCCGGGCTGAAAGTAGTTTTGCAAAGGTAAATAAGGAATACCTGCAAGCAGGTAACTCAAAATCAATAAGCCAGGGTCACGAATCTAGACAGGAACATAGAAACGTAGAAACATAGAATGTGACGACAGATAAGAACCATTTGGCCCATCTAGTCTGCACAATTTTCTAAATACTTTCATTAGTCCCTGGCCTTATCTTATAGCTAGGATAGCCTTATATCTATCCTACACATGCTTAAACTCCTTCACTGTGTTAACCTCTACCACTTCAGCTGGAAGGCTATTCCATGCATCCACTACCCTCTCAGTAAAGTAATACTTCCTGGTATTATTTTTAAACCTTTGCCCCTCTAATTTAAGACTCTAATTTAATGTTCTCTAAAACCGATCATTGCAGCATGCAGTGTCAGAATTGAAACAGATGTGCATTTGGTTAATGGCACCATTCATGCAGAAGTGTTTTCAGTTGGTGTCGTAATTTTTGTCAGATACTGCATAAAAATTGATGGAGGAATGTTTATGGTTAGTAGTTATTTTTTAATTCAGATCTGGTGTCGATATTTATGCAGGAGTGTCTTTGGTTAGTGGAATCAGATCCAGAATTAATATTGATGCAACAATAATTCACGAGAGCAAGAATGCCAAGGGAAAGCAACAGGAGTTATCATGGCACAATAGTCTCTGCCACAATCTCTCTCTTCCTAGCATAGTTGTAACAATCTTTGCATTCCCCAAAAAAGTTAATATCTGCCTCAAACACTCCGTCTAACCTATAGCCAATGTCTGTCCATGTCTCTCCCTCCCCCACTATAATGTTGTTTAAATGTAATAATAGTGATACTGATAATAGTAATTATACTAATACTTCCATTTGTCTTTTTTTTCCATTCCCACTCTGCATTGTGTTTCTTTGTAAATTACAATACCCCTTCTCCAAGCACTAACAAATACTGCTACAAAGGGTTCTGAACAGATACCATCTTCTTGAACCATTTAACAAGTACAGGTGCAGAAATACGACAACTAGATTCTTTCCAGAAAGCGACTTTTAATCAGAAAAATGTAGATATTGTAAACTTGTAATGTTCATTACGAGCAATGCAGCTTACAGCAATTCATTCACACAAACAGCAGGCTCCTGACAATAAGGTTTCCTGGTGACACTCCTGTGAATGTTCAGCTTCTAATGATGATCTTATGACACTGAAGACAATCTGGTCTCCATTCACGCACACAGAGAAAGAGAGTGTACCCTAGTGAGATAGAGATTCTAACCCCCCTGCAAAAAAAACCTTTGACCCAAAAAGCTCTCCAGAGCCCTTATACTTTCTTTCTATCTGGACAGAGTCATTAATGTGAAGGAACAACCCATCACTTGGTTCTGCACATTTCATTTTATGGATAATCGTTTATTTGTTCATACCCACTTGGTTCGTTTCCCGAACGAGGACCACCCCAAAACCTCATTAGAACATGGAATACTAGGTATCCAGTATAAAAACCACAATGGAAACTGGGTGGTGGCCATGTTGTCGAACTTGGTTGTCAAGTGCCTGGAACTGATTCGGGCCAGGGACTCCCACGAACGCCGGTGAAAATAGACATTCTGCCCGTTCAAGTTCCTAACCACCTATATGAACAGCGTTCGGGAGATATAAACTACTGAATGGGGGGAGCATTCTACACTTGCAATCTTTCATATAAACTATGTGGTTTTCGTACAAAATCCCACAAACAGAGACTGGCCCTTGCTATGATTTCTCTGAAACTATTTTGGGCTTCGACCCAGTGGCATTCGATATATTGGCGGTGCGCTACACTTATATATATATATGCAAATTTACAAAATAGTTTGCCCCAGAAACTACTAGAAAAATATGATGTGTCCAACTGTGGAGCCTACTGAAAACTTCTAGTTTGCTTGGCATGTGTAACCAGATGTAAAACAAGGCAAATTGGTTTGATCTGCTTACTGAATTGAATACCCTGCAAATGGATGAGAGATCCATCTGTGGACCAAATGGAAACTTGTAGTTTGTTAGAACCAGGAAGACAAGGGGTTTGAATGGTTTGATCTAGAGACTAGATGTAATAACCTGGAATGTGTCAGAAATGGATGATATGTAAAAATGTACTATTTCTTTAATGTCTGCCCCAATCTCTCTCAACCCCACTAAATCTGGTGAAGGTGCAAATCTCTCATTCTCACCTCCCATAGTTTATTTTCCATTTCCAACCCCTTAGTGTAGGTTGGTTGAGATGTCAGTGCTACACATTCATTGTATTTTATATTTAACTTGGATTTAGAGGACACATTTAGAACATTCACATTAAAGTTTCACTTCTCAGCTCATGTCTCATATGGAGTAATTTAACATGACACAAGTTTAAATTTCAGTCAAAACTACCATATGATAATGTATATATGTTTTAGAAATAAAACCGCCTAAACTATTTCAGAAGGGGGAAAATTGTCAAAGTTATTATTTGTCCAATATCATATATCTCTTCACCACAATGAATTAAAGGGACACTATAGTCACCTGAACAACTTTAGCTTAATGAAGCAGTTTTGATGTATAGAACATGCCCCTACAGCCTCACTGCTCAATCCTCTGCCATTTTGGAGTTAAATCTCTTTGTTTATGAACCCTAGTCACACCTCCCTGCATGTGACTTGCACAGCCTTCCATAAACACTTCCTGTAAAGAGAGCTCTATTTAGGCTTTCTTTATTGCAAGTTCTGTTTAATTAAGATTTTCTTATCCCCTGCTATGTTAATAGCTTGCTAGACCCTGCAAGAGCCTCCTGTATGTGATTAAAGTTCAATTTAGAGATTGAGATACAATTATTTAAGGTAAATTACATCTGTTTAAAAGTGAAACCAGTTTTTTTTTTCATGCAGGCTCTGTCAATCATAGCCAGGGGAGGTGTGGCTAGGGCTGCATAAAAAGAAACAAAGTGATTTAACTCCTAAATGACAGTGAATTGAGCAGTGAAATTGCAGGGGAATGATCTATACACTAAAACTCCTTTATTTAGCTAAAGTAATTTAGGTGACTATAGTGTCCCTTTAATGGATTTAGTGTCTAAATTCCTAGCTCCCTCCCTAAAGAAATGCTTGGTTGACTAACTAACTTCAGCTTAACTAGCTTCATAAATATCAATATAAATAAGTAGCTCTCTTCTGTGCATTTTTTGGTAATTAATTATCATTTGTTATAAGTGCACACATTTAATTATCATCATTTTCTTTCCAAAGGTATCAGGAAAACGTAATCCAATCAAAGACAATTCTGATATAATGATTTCACTGACAAAGTATATTTCTGTAATTAAATAATTCCCTCTAATTTGTTATAAGTAACTTATTTCAAAATAAGTACACATAACATTATAATAAATTACTCTGGTTGAGCAATACAATTATGGTAAGCAATCAATAATGTTCTGTTAAGTGGGTGTGAAACTTTTCAAAACCTACATTATTTTTCATTTTAGATTATATTTAAATGACAGTGTATTGATATTATAGACTTTATAATGCAGTTAATGCAAACAAACTATTTAGTTTTTTTTTTTTTTTTTATTCTTTATTTTTGTTGTGCACAATATTAACAAATAACATTGGTGCGCCACAACAGCTACATCAGGGTGAATTGGTGAACATTCGCAATACAAGTTGTGACATTCGCTAAACAGGCACATTTTTATGTTGAGAGATTAGTATTTCAGTAGTTTAGGTTCTCGTTTATAGTTATATTTACGTGGTAGACCATTAGTTAAGTTCACCGCTTAGTAGATATTGGTAAGCTTAGTCCTGTAATTAGGGATGGTGTGGCATGACCCACGGGATTGCCATAAAACTGCGTTACAAGTAGCTTAAGTGGGCTTTCCAGGGGGGGGGGTTGGCAAGCGGTATGAAAGGACAGTCTAGTTATCAAAAAATGAGTCCCCTGGGGGCGTGGCCAACTGCCGAGAGTAATGGACGCATAGATCCGAGCTCCGGCAAGCAGGGTCGTTAATCCACAAGCATCCGACAATATAGGGCACAAAATCAACGTAAAATATTACTATGGCACAGCAGAAGACCAAGAAGAATGCCGGCAAAGCCGAAAAAATGAATTTTTTTGGTAGTAAAAACTATACAGAGCCGGACACCCGTCGAGCTTCGATGCAAGATGGCGACGCCAGCAAAGACGGCCTCGAGGCACAGGGACACACAGAGAACGCCCTGGACCAGGATAAAATAACGAAAACTTTCTTGCAAGCAGCGCTGGAAGAACAATCACAGAAATTAATTACAAACTGGCAACACTCAGTGGACTCCTTGAGAAAAGATGTCCAAGAACTGGGGAAACGCACTTCACATGTGGAATCCAAAATGGAGACCTTTGCCACAGCTCACAATGATCTGGCCTCCCATGTAGAGAAACTGGAAAAAAAACTGGAGGCAACAGAGGTCAAACTCACAGACCTTGAAGACAGGGCACGTAGGAACAATTTGCGCCTACGAGGAGTCCCCGAGAATATAACACCAGAAAATCTACAAGCATACGCAAGAGGCCTGTTCAAGGCTTACGCGCCGGATATACCGGCCGACATGATGTTAATAGACAGAATTCATCGCCTACCCAGACCGAAGTTCCTGCCAGACACAGCACCGAGAGATGTGCTATTACGTGCACATTACTTTCATATTAAAGAATTAATTTTGAAAGCCAGCCGCAACAATGGAACGCCGCCGGAGGACTATCCGGACATCAAGATATTTGCGGACATATCAGCCTCCACTCTACGCAGACGGAAAGACTTCTCCCAGGTCGCGGACATACTGAGGGCGCAAGAATTACGCTTTCGTTGGGGATACCCGACGAAGATGCTGGTCACCAAGGGAGGAACCTTACACAGCTTCGCTTCACCAGAAGAGGGCCTCCGCAAACTACGAGCATGGGGACTGACAGAGCACGTACCGGGGCCCACGGTAAACCCGACAGACCGACTGCCGCTGGAGTGGAAGCCTGCTTCACCACGGCGAGGAGAGATCTAACCCGCAAGTATTCTGCATCATACTAATTTCTACAGCCAGACAGCACTATGTTTCAAATCTTCCGGGACTTTAATACCCACTGTTTAGTTGTAAACTTTGCTGCTCTAAATGTTTTATAACTTTGCTCCATAAGTTCCCTCTTTGCACTGATATATGTTAATGTAAAAAGATAGATAACATGTGCTTCATAATAGGTTAACATTAGCACCACAGTGACTACAGGCAGATAGGCTATCATTCTACCTGCACCCCAAAGTCACATGCTATGATAGAAGAGCGAACTGACAAAATATCTCCAGTTATCCCCATGGTGGGGACGAGAATTCTAATGAACAAAATGTGTAGATAGCTAAATAAAGGCGGGAAACTTAGCTGACAAATAAGGCGCTGGAATGTAAGGGGACTTAAGTATCACACAGAATAAGAGACACCAGGGCATAGATAGGAGTGTATTTATATACACAAGGTACAGAATATGATTTTCCAGCAAATATGATATGTATGTTTATGATGTGAACAGACTGGTATAACCCTCAGACGGAATAAGGTTGTGAAGACCACTAGAGCCCAATATAGATCCCCAGCATTACCTATCACTGGCACCAGGCCCTACAAGATGAAGGGACAATGATGTCATATAGAGGCTCTTCCTCAACGCCCTAACAAACGCATAGATAGACCCAAAGCCACTAACTGGAACCACCAGTTCCTTACCCCATGGTACTACATATCAGTACCCAGCCTCCCCTAGGGGAGTTTTGTATATATCCCACCCTTACCCTTTCCTCAGTTATAACCCTTCCTACAGTTCTAAAATGGCCCAGTTGGCCGAAATCGATACATTGCAACTGGGAAAAGCCTTGTTTCCCATCAACTACCCTAACAAACCACCGAAAGAAACAGACACTGTTTAACCAAAGAAAAACACAAAACCTCATGCCCTGTTGTAGGCCACGAGCTCCGCACCACAGGGGGCCACGCATATATGCAATAAAACAAAACCCCAAAACCAGTGAACATACCCGAGTCCAGATGTTATACGGCACAAGCGCCCTCATAATATACTCCACTTAGTATGAAAATTCAGACACTTAATGCAAGGGGACTTAACACGCCGCACAAAAGGAGGTTGCTTCTTAAATCCATGAAACAAGATCTCGTAGACGTAATGTGTGTGCAAGAAACCCATTTCAAGCATAACAGGGTCCCGGAATTCGGTCAGAAGGACTACCCGTCCCAATACCACGCAACACATTCCTCTAAATCACGGGGGGTATCCTTTTTTTTTCATAAGTCACTCACCTTTGAACTGTTACAAATTAAGAAAGATACGCACGGCAGGTATATTATAATACATTGCATCATCAATACGACCACATATACACTGGTAGGAGTATACAGCCCCAATTCAAACCAAAGAAACTTCTTACTTAAGGTCCTTAATAAAATCCCATCCCCACAAAGGGCATCAACAATACTGTGTGGAGACATCAACCATGTCATGCATCCGCTTGCTGATACATCGCTAAACCCTAATGCACCCAGGGCCAAGTATCTACTAAAACAATGTAAAGCAATCTCTAAGTTAACGTCAGACCACAACCTTTATGATGTGTGGAGAATACAACACCCCACCGAAAAAGGATACACATACTTTTCCCAGGTACACAAGTCATTTTCCAGAATTGACATGATCCTAGTTACCAATGCCATACTGCAAAAGGTCAAGCACAGCGGGATAGGGGACATAATATGGTCCGACCACGCCCCAACCTCCATAACACTTCAGTCCACTATAGACCACAGAGGTAGGGCCCCTTGGAGACTGAACGATGCACTAATACAAAATGAAAAGTTCGGTCTACAACTCAATAAAGAACTTCAGGAGTACTTCCATAACAATTCGCTCCCAGAGCTCACACCCATAACCACATGGCAGGCGCACAAAGCAGTAATTAGGGGTTCGCTCATCAGTAGAGCGACCTATCTCAAAAAAGCTAGAGAATCCAAATACCGAGACTTATTAAAAACATTACAGGAGAAACAGTCCACCCAAATTGTAACGCCCTCACCAGACAATCTGCTGGAAATTGATAAAACTACCAAATTAATCAACGAAATACTAGTGGAGGACACAGCTCATGCCCTCCAAAAACTAAAACTAGGCCACTATACGCAGGGAAACAAAGCTGGGAAAGCATTAGCATCCTTGCTCAGACAAAAGCAATCCCACTCTAAAATAGCATACATGCACACTAAAGCAGGGAGTAGGACGTACCACCCGCAAGAAATTCTAGCGGAAATGGCAGAGTTCTATACCTCCCTATATAATTTGAAACAGGACCCCCTAACACATCAACCAAATGATATAGAGATACAAAACTTCTTATCGCGGATAAAGTTACCCACACTATCCCTAGAACAACAACACACGCTAAATGAAACGATAACCATAACTGAAATTCAACAAGTTATTAAATCACTACCACACGGCAAATCGCCGGGGCCGGACGGCTTCACCAACTCCTATTATAAAAAATTTAGCGCTACCCTAGGCCCACATTTGGTGGAATCGTTCAACCAGATACTTGCCACAGGAATCATGCCACAGGACATGCTGATGGCAAACATAGTGACTCTGCCCAAGCCAGGAAAGCCACCAAACAAGCCACAGAACCTCCGCCCCATATCATTACTCAACACAGACACAAAAATTTTGGCTAAACTCTTTGCCAATCGAATGGCAGCTGTGATCCCTAAGATCATCAGAAATGACCAAGTGGGCTTTGTTAGCGGAAGGCAAGGGGCAGATGGTACACGAAAACTATATGACCTACTATACTCCAAACAACAAAAGAGGGGTCCTTGTGTGCACCTGTCACTAGACGCAGAAAAAGCGTTTGACAGGTTGCACTGGGACTTCCTCAAGGCAGTACTGAACAAATTCCAATTCCCGAATAAATTGCTCAATCTAATATCAGCACTATACTCCGTTCCCTCAGCTAGAGTAACAAACGGCGGATTTGCGTCACAGCCATTCCAGATAACAAACGGCACGCGACAAGGCTGTCCGCTATCCCCAATTCTATATATCCTGGCGTTGGAACCGTTATTACAAGCAATAAGGGAAGATAAACAAATAACAGGTATCTCAAAAGGAGATGAGGAATATAAAATCACTGCATTCGCAGATGACATAATGCTATCACTAACCAACCCAATGGTGTCACTGCCAGCCTTCCACAAATTATTAGGAATTTATAGCGCATGTTCGTACTATAAATTGAACGTTACAAAGACCCAAGCCATGTGCTTCCACACTTCAGCTGACTTAGAAAAAAACCTTCAACATTCATTTCACTTTGAGTGGAGGCAAGACCACTTAACATTCCTTGGAATAAAATTTCCGAAACTCACACAGAAAATATTTAAGGCCAACCATCTCCCTCTGTTCCATACGATTAAACACCAAATACTGAACTGGAAAAATAAATATGTATCATGGACAGGTAGAATAGCCGCAGTAAAAATGCTGATACTACCCAAACTGCAATACCTGTTTAGAACCATCCCCATGCCTCTTCCAGCCACTTATCTAAAAGAAATCCAAAGTGTCCTTGGCAAGTTCATCTGGGCCAATAAACGACCTAGAGTGGCAGCATCCACGTTATATCAACCCCAACAGAAAGGAGGTATGGGTATCCCGAACATAGAGCATTATTACAGGGCAGCACTCATCACCCCCCTAGTGACAGCCTTTCGGCCCCATTCCTCACCTCCACAATGGGTACAGATAGAAGCGGCTCATACCGAGGGATTTGAAATCGCCACTATAGCAGGGATAAACAAACGATTAAGGCGAAAATTCCCACATATGTGTTCTACGACATCTCTAACACTGAAAGAATGGGACAAATACATGAAAATTGCTAACCCAAATGATGGGATACTCCCATTCATGTTGCTCAGATCCTTTGAATTATTAATTCCACATATCAACATCAAAGGGTGGCATGATAAGGGGCTGAAATTCACCCATCAAATAATAAAAGAAGGGGACCCCACTCCCTATCCGAAACTAAGACAGGACTTCAATCTCCCAAACAACGCGGAATTTGCATATAGACAAATAATCTCATGGATTTCAAAGCATACAACGACCAAACATGCTTCACTACCAATTGACAAAATACGGGAGATAGAACTATTATGCCAAACCACGAAGACATCCGTGGGTATAATGTCCAGAATCTACCATAGTTATCAACCACATATAGAGTTGCGCAAATTGACCTTTATAAGGAAATGGGAGCAAGATATAGGTAGGCAGATACCGGACGTAGAGTGGAAGAGGATCTTTACGGCCAATAGACAATTCTCTCTATGTACCGCTCACACGGAAATTTCAAGAAAAATGCTATATAGATGGCACATAGTTCCAGCCAAAATGAAGGTCATAGACCCTATACATTCGGGGGCATGCTGGAGATGTGGGCATGCCGTGGGAGACGTTTGGCACATGTGGTGGAGCTGCCCAGATATAGCAAAACTCTGGGATTCCGCTAAAGCACTCATACAAAATGTTGGGGGCATAAAGATCCCACTTTCACCAGAAATTTTCCTATTACAGCACTTCCCACTGGAAATATCCAAAACACATAGGTATCTTATCTTCCATGTAACAGTAACCATTATTTCAGCTATCGCCAAGACATGGCTTAAGAAGGAGGCACCTCTCATAGAAACCTGTATGGAACACCTAGACCTGACACGCATTTACGAGTGCAAAACTAGGGCTTTTCAAACCCCCAAAAGATTCTGGGTGGAAGCGTGGGAATTATGGGATGACTACAGGACCCTCCAGGCCGGAGGCCAAAGCATGGGCAGTGAGAGACAAACCACGACACCCTAAATCTCGCCCAACAACAACAACAGAGACACGGCTAAACCAATGGGAACAACAGACCCCCCCTTCCAAGTTTCCCCCCTCCTCCCCTCCTCACCAACCCTTCCCCGCCTAACCATTTCTCCTAAGTTACACCTATAGCACGACTATACAATATAAAATTGGTACAAAGTGACAGCGGGAAAACAACAAACCCGACAGAGTTGAAAATCCCAATACTGACCATAAGAATGACATGAGGTACTATGGATCTGAACTATATCACAGGACTATGGGATATAAATATCACGAAATCTACTATTAACTGTATATGTCCAGTCACAACTCTGTACAATGCTGAAAATGTAAATTGTATATATACTGTCTTTGTACCATATAAACTGTAAATAAAAAAAAAAAAAAAAAAAAAAAATACCTCCATTTTAGGAACATTGACATCAAAAAAAAAAAAAAAAATGAGTCCCCTTGGATGTGTCTGCCTCTCAGGGTGCGTGAGTGTCCGATTGTCGTGTGAGTGTTGGGTACCGTTAAACGACTAGGGCTGTCTGCTCTCTCGTTTTGTCAGTCAGCCTATGCCTTGTGCGGGTAGGGAGCGGATCCTCACCAGCAGGCTGTGAGGCAGGTGGTTCTGGTCTCGTGGGGTTAAGTTCTCGCCGTTCAGTATGTGGGAGGTCTGGTTGATGTGCCTCAGCCGGGTTACTTGACGGTTCCCTGGGGCTGTCAACAGGCTCCTACTGCTGTTCAGCGGGACTTCGGTCCTCCGTCGCTTGTGGGTGTCTCGCTGCTTTCGCCTCTTTGGGTGGCTCAGTGCGCGAGGTGTCCGTGCCTTCACCTGTTCGATCCCGTTTGGGTGAGTGTGTGGCTTGGTGACAGGCACTGCCTGTGAGGTATCTGGGAACATTAGAGCTTCCAGCTTGTCCCAGAAGGCTTGGAAGACCCTGTCAAGCCGGTGCTCTATATCTGCCAGCTCACTGTGGGTGCACGCTGCCTCCGCCATTTTGGGTGTAGAACCTCCGTTTGTTGCAAGCCCCTGTGTTGCTGGAGCATACTTAGTAGGTCGCACCTGGGTCTCTCGAGGGTGGACCGGGATGACCCCCACCGGTCCTGAGGGGGGGGAACGGGGTTCCAGCCTCTGCTTGTCAGCCGTGGTTGTCGGCGGGGGAGCGGCCGTCTCCCGCGCGCCGACCACGCGTGTAGGCCTTTCAGACTGGGCTGGTGTAATATTCCGAAGTCGCCGCTTATGAGACATCGTTGTGTTCCCCAGGTTTCACCTTGTGGCTGGTTGCCTTTTTGGCCCGTTGAGGTCCCGATTTAATTGCTTAAATCAGCTTAATTGTTGCTGCAGAGCAGGTGCTAATCAGGTCTGCGTCCTCCGCTCTCGGTGGCCAGGCCCCGCCCCCACAAACTATTTAGTTTTGTAAACCTGCACTGCTAAAAAAAAAAATTGTAGTCCATTGTCATGCAGGTACATTCAAATGTGGCTGGTAAGGATACTAAACAGAAATCATGTAAATCATTATATTTATAAACTTCTGATGTACTCTTTTGACTTGTTCAATGAATGTCATTAACAAAATCATTACAGCTGGTGAAGTTTGAAGATGTTAGGAGCAAAACTCCAGTTATTGCTCCCACCCACTCCATGTGTTACTCATTAAGGGTTAATAAGTATGTAGGGGATTAGAAAAATGCCCTCAGTCACGGCAAGGGTGTATAATTTATTATTACACCCTTGGAATATTATCCTTTAATGTAATTTGTGTAGTAAATGGCACAAATTACAGAGATGTTATTGCCTAGGTCAACAGGGATTACATCTTTTGAAGCTGGGACCCCCACAGAGGTCAGTGGACAGTTGACAGTTGACAGTTGACAGTTGGCTCCCAGATTTTGTGTCGTCTAGTCCTTGGGGAGGAGGGATTATTATTACGCTGCCGGTGTTTTACCTGTTTTTTTCCTGACTACCAGCGGAGATACCGTGATTATACTGCTACTCCGCTACAGTGAGTAATTAGGACTTCTGTATTTTATCCTTTTTGTTTTTATCAGTTGTTGGTGTAAATAACTTATTTATCATATATTGTTATATGCACTGTGACTATTCTTTGTTCATAATAAACATTCATTTATTATGTTCTGCCTTTGTCTGGTTAAGAATCATGTTACCTGAAGAGACTAGTTAGTATTTTTGTAATTCCTTAAATATTGTACTAAGTAATATTTGGTGGGTTTTATTGTTGATTTACCTGGGGGACCAAGGCACCCCATTTATAAATTGTCTTGGTGGTGGCAGCGTTAAAATAGTTATAGTTATATTATTATGTTTAAGTGTGGGTGGTGTTAAAAAGGGGGATTTTGTCATTATTTCCGGTCTAGTGAAGACAAATAGTGTACTTTAACCCTTTCACCACCACAACTACGTCACGCACACTCTTGGAGTAGGGTGCATTCGTGACACCCTCTCTGTCTCATTAGAGTTTTTCACTTAAAGATGAAAGAAGCTACGTGAATTGTTAGTGTAGTGTTATTAGTGTTTTTTTTATTGTATGTATGGGACTGATGTGTACTATAGTCATTAATGCCGGCCTGGTGTGTGAATGTTAATTTTGTGTGTTTGTATTTGCCTTTATATTACACAATCATGTTACAGTGCTGCAACCAACCCCATATGTTCCCTGTTAAGGGTTAATAAGTATGTAGGTGTTTAGAAAAATACTCATCTCTGTCTCATTAGAGATTTTCACTTGAAGCTGAAAGAAGCAAGATTAATTGTTATTGTAGGATTCACCTAAGAGGTTAGCCTTGACCTGGCATGTGAGGGCAGGGGTCAGAAACCTATGGCACATGTGCCATGCATGACACTTGAGGTTCCTTTGCATGAAACTAAAGGTTGCCAGAGACAAACAAGCTCTGACCTATCAGGAGTCCCAGTGGGACTTCAGATATCTGCTAGAAAGCTCATATCACTTCCTCCCAGTACTTGTGAATGGGAATCTGTACTTGGAATAGTGCAGACTGGGGCAGCTATTGCAGCTCCTGCCCTTGACCTGTACCTTGCCATACCAGCCCCCACTGTACCCAGGAAAGCGACACACCCTACTATATATACACAGAGCAGCAGAAAAGCCCCCTCTCAAATATTGCAAACAGCCCACACACAAAGCCAAACAGTTCCCACAAGCATTCTCGCACATGCAATACCACAAGCAGCCCCACACATACATAAACCACCAAATACAAACTGTGACATCTCACACACACACAATTCCACAAGCAGCCCCCATACACAGCCCACATTCAAAGTTATCATATACAATACTATAAACTAGTCAAGAACATATACATTATAACAGCCCACACACAAATACAGCACAACAAAGTAACTACAGTAGCCAAAAATAACACAAGCAACACAGTACAACTAAAAGGCTGCCCACCCCTGGTAGGCAGATTTTGAATATCATTTTAGGGTTACCATAGTTCATATATGAAAAAGTAACTTCTTTTACTTTATTCATTTTATGACCTCCCTTACCTTGGCAAAAATACAAGGCCATAACTAAAGGGTGTACACGTCATGGAAAATTCCCTGACTTAGGACTTAAAGTCTGAACATCTTTATCTATTTAGGGTTACCGCAGTATATTATGTACTGAAAGAGTCATAGCATAGCCTTGAAGCTTGTTTATGCATTATTGTTATTGTATTTTGTCTGGGACAAAATGGCGTAAACATATTATGCACTGAAGGTAGGTAAAAGGTTTTTGCTTAAAGAAATATGTATGAAAAACAATATGTTCCATTTCTAACACTTTGTCAGTTTACAATATCTCTTAACCCATTAAGGACACATGACGTGTGTGACACGTCATGATTCCCTTTTAGTCCAGAAGTTTGGTCCTTAAGGGGTTAAAGACAAAGTACACAGTTTGCGAAATACAATATTTGCATTTGCCCATGACAAGGCTGGCAATTGACTACAGCCTTGCAAAGACTTCTAATTGAGCTGCATTAGGATGTTTGTGATTGGTAGTCACAGAAAGTCTGGTCTGGAGATGAAGGAGAGAGCTTTCAAAGGCCGCAGACAATATATTTTGCAAGCTGTTTTTAAAAATACCCCCATTGAAAAAACGCATAATTAAATGCATGCATTATATTCATGATATTTATTTATTTGGGCAGAGGAGTGTCCCTTTATTTGGTTTGTTCTTAATTTGTATATGCTTAAAAGGGGCTCTTTTTGGAGCCAAAACCTAGCTAAGGGCTGCTGTAACAAATCTGCCTAAATCATCATTATGTGTCCAGTATGATTTCTTCAGTTTAAAAATACATATGGCTGGAAAACTTTTTATTTTTTGTTTGTTTTTTGCAAAAGAGTGCTTACTCAGAGCAGATACCCCTCAGATTCACCAGTTGCATTGGTCCGATCCGATGAAGTGCTGTTAGAGTACGAAACGTGTTAGAGGATAGATCCAGTGCTCTCCACTGTGTGTACATAAATACAGGTATGATTAGTCTGCCTTTACTGTTCAAGTGGATTAAGACATTCTTTTTCGATTGACAGTAGGCGTTTTTTTCTCATTATATTCTAAGTAGTGGTGAAAGTTTTGGATACCTTTCCCTACAAATATGTACACTCAACAATGAATGCTGATATGAGTTTATGCACAGCATACTGATCTTTAGTGAATTTGTTTTTTTCTGACTAGTAAGGCAATAAATCATGACTGCTTCCCACGCCTGCTTCCCTCGCCAGATCTCACAACTGTTAGAGTTTGCTGTATAGACACATGGACAAGAACCCATCTCTATAGATCTGAAATGCATTATTTTAATTTTTTTTTTTTTTTTTATAGCCACTGGAGCATTCCCTTAAACCTAAACTATGTAGCAGTGGCAAGGGATGCTAAAGCATTACATTTGATACCATCTACGGTAGCATCCCCTAAAACCTTTGCCATGCATCAATTTAAAGAATTCTAAACAACTTCCAGTAAAACATCTATCTACCTACCTATCCACCCACCCACCCACCCACCCACCCACCCATCCACCTTATCTGGTTTATTTTTTATATATTAAAGGAAAACTGGAATTACTATTACTAAAAATGAAATATTTCTAAATTTAATAAAACATCTGTGAATGTTATTTTGTAATATATATGTGAATATATTTATGTATGTGCATGCATTGCAAAATTATATAATACATTCAACATTTTATTTTAAAGTGTAATAAACAATGATGACAATTTTCCCTTTAATATAGATTTTTTTGTCAATACATTATACATTTTCAATATCACTGAAAATTTAGCTGCAAAAATGTGCTGGAAGAGCTGAGCAGACTAAAGTAATTTATAACAAATATGTCATGGCCTTTTTTGTAGAACAAGTGGTGCATGGCAGAAGGTTGTTGAAAAAAAACAGTGCTGTCAAGATTCATAGCTTTCACATTTATAGTAGGAAACATCAGAAGCTAAAATAACAAACCAAAGAACATGACGGAATCAGACTTGCATAACAGATACTGTAACGGTGTCTGTGCGGATTGAGAATTTCTGTTACCTACAGGTGGATTTATTCCCTTGTGATGCCTGTGTTAAAATGAAATAGGTTTAGGATGTGTTTCTACATCTATTTTCAAGATATGCATCATACATGAGGCATAATTGAAAAAAGCAAGCTGCAATGTTTTTAGAAATGTAGCAGGTGTAGAATGTCATACTGTTGCTTTACAAAATATCATAACATTAAAGTATATTTTAATAAACATGATCAGACTAAAACAAACACAACATTAATTATAAATGATGGATTGAACTAGATTGAAATATTTATTCCGTTTTATTACAATAAATGTTACAGTTTGTACAGTATAATAGTTACACTTGAGACAAGTGGGATTATATGGTTAAAGGAACAAACACTATAGCTCCTACAGCACACAGTAGTGATTATGTTGCAGAGAATTCTCCCACCCCCTCCCCCCCGACCCCCGCCACACTTATGTTAGTATTCATTGGGCTTAGCTCAAGAGACTTAATGGAAGCTCCTAGTATGAAATTCTAGCTTTCTATACTTTAATATGAGGGGCAGGGACCAGTGACTGGCAGACCCCAGGGGAAGTCAGAACACTAGAAATAACCACTACAGTACATTGTAGTGGTTATTGTGATATAAATGTTCCTTTAAATGGATATGTTGCAGTTATCTGCATTCAATAAATTACAAACCATACTGAAAATAGTATGCTGAAATACAAATAGGAGAAGAATTCAGTAATTACACATTTTTTTTTACCTTGGTGTTTGGTCCTAGAGTTTGTAATTCACTTTCAAGTTCTCCGCCATTAATTGTTTCTTGGGTATCTATTAAGGACATGTAGACTTTTCTTTCTCTTATCGTTTAAATTTTAGAGTGAAGGGTTTAGATCAATCACCTCCAAGACTTCCTACAAAAACTTTTTGAATAAATATTCATGTAAAATATTGGTTACATTAACCCCTTAAGGACCAAACTTCTGGAATAAAAGGGAATCATGACGTGTCACACACGTCATGTGTCCTTAAGGGGTTAAATAAAGTCTACTCTACTGTTAACAAAAACATGTGTTGTATAATATGCATGTAGATTCTCAAATGAAATATATGTCAAAATAAACATCTTTATAAAACCCATATTTGGTCCACGAAAATATTTAGATTTTTTTTGCCCAGCAATTAATTACATATTAGGGTTGGGTTTATCCATGTAAACGCTTCTCAGAGATGAGCACTGAGAATAAATCACCAGTCAAAAACCTCTGATGGAGATGAGTAGTTTTATTGAGATTAATGGATTCATATAAACATTCTTACTTTAATATATGAATAATTTATTTTACATATGTTATAAGAAATTGAATAGTAAAAAATAGTATGTTACATTAATTTACTTTTAATTTGTGTTTTTACCTGTAGTGGGAGCTGTAACATTCTTTACAGCATGATAGTATTTGTTAACCCCTTCAGGACCTCTGACGGTTCAGGACCGTCAGCGGTAAAACGTGCGTTTGGACCGCTGACGGTCCTGAACCGTCATAACGGTCTCGGGCTACTTACCTGATCGCCGTCGGTCCCACGGCGGCGATCAGCTCTCCTCCCGGTCCAGGGGGACTGCCCCACATGTAGAGGTTTTATAGTGTTTGTGAAAGTTACAGGGTCAAATATAAGGCTTGATTTTTTTTTTTTTTAAATTTGTCAGATTGGTTAGGTTGCCTTTGAGAGCGTATGGTAGCCAAGGAATGAGAATTAGCCCCATGATGGCATACCATTTGCAAAAGAAGACAACCCAAGGTATTGCAAATGGGGTATGTTCAGCCTTTTTTAGTAGCTACTTAGTCACAAACACCCGCCAAAGTTAGCGTTTTTTGCATTTTTAACACACAAACAAATATAAATGCTAACTTTGGCCAGTGTTTGTGACTAGGTGGCTACTAAAAAAGACTGGACATACCCCATTTTGAATACCCTGGGTTGTCTACTTTAAAAAAATATGTACATGTTAGGTGTGTTTCGGGGATTTATGACAGATAACGGTGTTACAATGTCACTATTGATACATTTAAAATATATATATATTGAAACAGCAATTTCCTACTTGTATTTATAGGCCTATAACTTGCAAAAAAAAAGCAATAAAGCATGTAAACACTGGGTGTTTTTTAAACTCGGGACAAAATTTTGAATCTATTTAGCAGTTTTTTTCATTAGCTTTTGTAGATAAGTAAAAGATTTTTCAAGTAAACGTCCAAAAACATGTTTTTTTTAATTTTTCACCATATTTTATTATTTTTTTAAAATACAATATATGACATAATACAAATAATGGTATGTAAAGAAAGCCCTTCTTGTCGTGAAAAAAACAATATATAACTTGTATGGGAACCGTAAATGAGAGAGCGGAAAATTACAGCTAAACACAAACACAACAAAAGTGTTAAAACTGCTCTGGTCCTTAAAGTACAAACATCGCAAAAACCCCTTAAGGGGTTAATATATTTGATATTTTGTGTAGTATTTCCCTATTCCCACTGTGTATCTTATGGAAGACATTTTAAGCCACTTTATCTTCTACAGTTATTACCCACAACGTTAAAACCACCTGCCTAATACCTTGTAGGTCCTCCTCGTGCTGCCAAAACAACTCTAATGTGTTGAAGCATTAACTCTACAAGATCTCTGAACATATCATATGGTATCTGGCACCAAAAACATTAACATCAGATCCTTTAAATATTGAAAATTGCAAGGTGGGTCCTTCTGAATCATATTTGTTGTATCACCACATCCCACAGATGCTTAATTGAGTTAAGATCTGTGGAAGTAGGAGGCCAAGGCAACACTTTGAACTCTTTGTCATGTTCCTCAAACTATTACTTTTTTTTTTTTTTTTTTTGCAATGGAGCAGGGTGCCTTATGCTGCTGAAAAAGGCCACTGCCATCAGGGATCACAATTGCCAAGAATGGGTGTGCGTGGTCTGCAACAATTTCTAGGTAGGTGGTATGTGTCAAAATAATATCTACATGAATACTAGGAGGAATTCTTGTGGTTCCCACCATTACACTAGAAATAGAAAATGTTAAGTGTGAGGTAATCTGCACTTGCATGACACCCGCACTGAATCTAAATTACCAGATTTTACTAATTACATGACGTAAAGTCATGATTTTATAAAGGACACGGAGGCGAATATTATGCTTATCTCTTTCTTTATTATACCTCAGCAGCAAAGAGAAGGTATAAGATATTCATAGAAAAAAACTCAATAAGAACAGGTTCTCAAAGGGTTAACATCACATTCTACCCTTAACCAATAGGAACAGTCCTCTTGTCCATAACCACCCATGTGACCTTTCCTCTCCCTCTTTCTTTGGTCATGCCGAAGCTGGATCATCATAACTTGAGAAGAACAATTTGGAAACTTTATCCCTTGTAACGAACTCTTCTATGCAACTGAACTGTAGAAGTTATCCGTTTGAACTGTGCTGACAACTGGTCATCTGAAGGTTTCGATATTTGATCTTCAAGCTGAAATGGGATAGAGAAAAGAAGTGGTAAAATATGGTCTCGCAACTGTTTGCCACATTGGTGTTGCTTAACTCTATGTATTCGTTATCTGTACAGATTAACTTGCCTGTTGTATGTGCTATGGTATGTAATATAACTTATGGTACATAATCGACTCGTATCTAGACAAACTCAACCTTACCTGCATGTCAGGATATATCAGGTGGGCATACAATTCTGTCTTAAAACTGGTTTGAAATGACATACTTACCGGGTGGGCGAATATTTGCCTCCGTGTCCTTTATAAAATCATGACTTTACGTCATGTAATTAGTAAAATCTGGTAATTTTATTAAAGGACACGGAGGCTCATATTATGCTAGTTCAAAGCTGTGCAATGACTATCGATGATATGTGGTCTGTAGGGTGAAAATAGTAATCCTTAAAGGTGGACTCACGGGACCAATCCGCCGTCCGCAATAGGTCTTCCAACCTGCATCCCAAAGTGAACGCTTTGGACGCCATAGCTCCCCTGGTGGAGTGTGCGCCATATATGGACGTGTCTATATTAGCGGTGGTCATTATCCACTTCACCCATCGGGCTATTGTTACCGAGGATACTGGTTGGTGTGGCGTGTTGATGGCCAAAAACAGTTCGTGGTGTCTCGGATTTCTAAATGCCTGTGTCCGTTTTTCATATTCCTTCAGGCAGGCTATTGGACATAGGTTTACGTTATGAGGGAATGCTGGGTATGATATTGATGAAATCGTTGTTTTGGTACGTCTGGAGATGTTGAATGTTACTCCCGTTGGCGTGAACGAGCGTGCATCAATGTCTAGTGCCCGAACATCCGAAACTCGTTTGCATGAGATCAGGCAGAAGAGCATGGCCAGTTTCGCTGATAGTTGCTTCAATGTGAGAGAAGAGTTCTGTGGCCATCTTTCTAATAAGTTTAAGACTAGATTCACGTCCCACACTGATGTGTATCGGGGTTGTGGGGGTCTGGCAAATCGAACCCCACGTAGGAGTCTGCACACCAGTAGGTGTTTGCCCGCTGGGGATCCTTCCCAGCCTTTGTGTCCAGCGGAGATCGCTGATCTGTAAACGTTGATCGTCCGATACGCCAGGCCTTGGTCGTATAGGAGTGTGAGGAAACGTAACATATAATTCACAGCGGCACATACGGGATCCACTTGTTGTTCCATGCACCAACCACTCCAGGCGTTCCAGGCCCTACTGTAGGATCTCCGTGTTCCTGGAGCCCAGGCTCCTGCCAATAGTTCGAGAGTTGTCTGTGGAACATCTGGTATGACCCAGGGTCCCCTGAGAGGAGCCACGCTAGCAATTTGAGTTGACCCTGCATCACCAGTGGATGTGGATTCCCTTCGGGATCCGAAAGGAGGTGTGGATGCTCTGGTAGCAATCTGGGAACATCTATGGACATCTCCATGAGTGAAGGGAACCAAGGCTGTGGTGTCCAGAATGGTGTTATGAGGACCATGGACGTCCGCGAGCGGTCGAGGTGTACCAATGTTCGTGCCAGTAGAGCGAATGGAGGGAAAGCGCATAGTCTTCTGACCGGCCATGGATGGAGGAATGCATCCGTAGCTACTGCTTCTGGGTCCGGTCTCCAACTGAAGAATTTCGGAAGTTGAGTATTCAATCTCGACGCAAACAGGTCCATGTACATCGGGCCCCATAATGTCTGAAGTTTTAAGAACGTTGCGCGGTTCAGGTGCCAATCGCTGGCATCCCGTAGGTATCTGGAATTCCAGTCTGCTACGGTGTTCGAGAGTCCCGGAATGTATTCGGCTTGAACTGATATGTTGCGTTCCAAGCAAAACTGCCAGAAGTCCGTGGCTAAGTCTGCCAGGATTTTGGATCTGGTGCCGCCGAGGCGGTTGATGTACTGGACTGCTGATATGTTGTCCATCCGCAAAATGATGGAGCAGTGCGTTTTGGGACCCAGGAGGCTCTTCAGCGCGAAAGAGCCTGCCATAAGTTCCAGGCTGTTGATGTGTAGTGCCTTTTCCGGTTGGGACCATCTTCTTCCCGTGGAGATAGGACCACAACGCGCTCCCCAGCCCCGCGTGCTGGCATCGGATTCTATTATGCAATCTGGGGCGGTGCCGAAGATTGCTCTGCCATTCCATGCTTCCATGTGCTGGAGCCACCACCTGAGCTCCTCTTTGGCTGTGTGATCGAGTGGCACGGAGTCTGAATAGGAGTGACCTGATTGTAGTTGTGCTGTTTTCAGTCTCTGCAGGGCTCTGTAATGTAGGGGGCCCGGGAAGATTGCCTGTATGGAGGCTGAGAGGAGTCCGATTATTCTGGCTAGTTGTCTCACGGTGAGCGTTGGACGAGCCAGCGTTCTGCGAATCTCCTTCTTGATAGTCTTGATCTTTGAAGGTGGTAGGCTTAGGGTCCCTTGGACTGCCTCTATAGTGAATCCTAGGAATTCCATGGACTGGGAGGGGATTAGAACCGATTTCTCCCAGTTGATTAGGAATCCCAGGTTGTGAAGGAGGGATAGTGCCCATGATAGATGTTGTTGAAGTAGAAGGGCATCCTGTGCCATGATCAGCATATCGTCCAAATATATGATCATGCGCACCCCTCTGCTGCGCAGCAGTGCCACTACCGGTTTTAGCAGTTTTGTAAAGCACCATGGTGCTGATGAGAGGCCAAATGGTAGGCACCGGAACCTCCATGTCTGTTGGTTCCATTGAAACTGGAGGAGGTGGTGACACTCCTCTGCGATGGGGATGGTGAGATAGGCATCTTGGAGGTCCAGTTTGACCATCCAATCCCCCAGCCTGAGAAGGTCTCGTAGGCAATGGATCCCTTCCATTTTGAAGTGGTGATATCGTACGAATGTATTGAGAGGGCGTAGGTTGATCACCGGCCTCACGCCGCCGCCCTTTTTGGGAACCAAGAACAGGTTGCTCAGGAAGCCTGGGGAGTGAGGCGCGACCTGGTAGATAGCGCCCTTCTCCGTCAGTGTTCCGATTTCCCTCGACACTAGTTCCCTGTCTTGGGGGGCAAACACCATCCGCCTTGGTATAGTGTATTGTATCGGGTTTTGCACAAACTCTATGTGGTACCCTAGCACTGTGTTGAGGATCCAGGCATCGGACGTGAGTCTTTGCCATGCCCCAAAAAATTGGGATAGTCTGCCTCCCACATGTGTTATACCAGAATAAGGTAGGGGAAGAGAACTTACCATAAGGCCGTCGGCCGTATGTGGCACCTCTGTGTCCTCTGGACTGCCATGATCTGCCCCTGACAGGAAAGAAGGGTGTAGGATTCCTGGCTTCTGTCTGTGGGAACCTGGATGTAGTGGGGCCTCGGTAGCCCCGGTAGGAGCCCCGTGATGAGCGGCTGGACAGACGGCCCCGATGTCTGCCAGCCCCCCCAAAAACCTTTGGTGAGAACCCTCGTTTGAGATTTGTTTGCGCCTTGTCCAGGGCTGTAAATGTGCTCACATAGGTACCCAACTCTTTCACAAAATTGTCTCCAAAAAGGAGGCCTTTTGCCTGTGTACCAGGCTCAGATATGGCCATGTTGACCAGTTTCGGGTCGATCTTCATGAGGATCGCCTTTCGCCTCTCTGTGCTTAGCGCAGCGTTGGAATTGCCGATGAGGCAAATAGAGCGCTGTGCCCATTCTCGAATAGCCAGGAGGTCTACAGGTGTGTCACCTGAAAGTGCTGCTTCGACCATGTCAAATGTACTTTTATTGATGGTGTATGTATGTATGTGTATATAAAAGTACATATATATATATCATCTAAGTACTTTTTATCATCTAAGTACTTTTTATTTAATTTAAAAAACTGTTTTATAACTTTTCTTTTAACTTTTAAAATCTTTTTTACAGGCATGGGGGGACTGCCTGATAGTTTAGGCAGACCCCAGGATCGCGACCGCCGGCGTGGGATTGGCAGGGACCGAATAACTATAAAGGACAACGGGGACATTCTATGCCACCCGCCGGCATTTAGGACCACCTTAAAAAGGATGGCATAGAATGCCTGCCATCCTTAAGGGGTTAATGGTCAGCTGAAAAACGGTAAGTAATCTGTATCTTGGAGGGTCCAAAAAAAATTCTATTTTAATTAAGAATAACAAAAAGGACCAACAATCCTTTCTGTTCACATCTCTAGTTTTTAATCAGGTTTTTCCACTAACAAACGCTTGAGAAGAAATATTCATGCAAACTAAACAAATATCTGTTTATATTTATCTGAAAACCCTTGAAAGGAAAAGTTCCAAATTGGAAAAAATTACAATAACTGAATGATAGCCCCATAAAAATGTTGCAGATTATTTCATAAAATTGTGTTAGTTCGCTTCAATTTTCTTCTAAGCTTGTGTTGTATATGTACATCAATTAGTATTTGTACTAATAGCTGCATTTATGACATTTAGCTATATTCTTTTTTATGAAATCTGCTCAGGAAGAACGATGGAAATAAAAAACAAAATAGGCTAAAAATAAATTCAAAGGAAGAATATTACTGGAAAATATACTGAAATATATGTTTAAAAATCTGCAATGCTTTTCATTTTTAGTATATGGAGAGCCCTGCAATTTTATATAGAATTATTTCCTTATATCTAATTTTTCAAAATGACAATGAGCTGGTTTACCCAATTCTTTACAAAATTGTTTATGTTGAAACATATTAAAGGTTCCTCTACAGGTATATGTCATTGATTTTTAAAAACAATATAGTAGACATAATACTGAGGAAAACATGCATGTTCTTTTTTTGTGCATGCTTTCTTTGGTGGGTATATGAAAAAACAAAACCTGCAAACCTGCTGTCTACAGCCTTTGCAAGCCCTCACATTTTCCCAGGCACAGACTTTCATTGAGAAACCTCTGTGTTAAGGTTACATGCAAATGAGATCACTACTCTCCAATGCTTTTTAATGTGATGTAATACAGTTCGCTGAGAATAATGAAAGGCAGACTAGCACTAGCATTAAGAAATAAGGGTTGGGGAGAAAAGAAGAACTGATCTCAAAGTTATAAGTGCCATGTGGGAGATTATCGAGATGAAGGGTTAGTTCCCATATACGCTTTCATCACTGTAGGCAATATACAGGAAGAAATCCTCTTCGTGGTGTTATGCTACTACTTTGAAGCTATTGGAAGCTGAAGAATAGTTCTCTGGCGGTCTGAGTAACAGCCAAGGAGGGGTTTCTGTCCCCATTACAAAAGTGCTGAGTCTTATTGAAATCTGCACCTTTCTAAACTATTTCTTCCCTGGATATGCATAGTACTGCTAGTATTTTTACATTGTAATATGCGGCTGATGCTTGCTTTTAGGGCACTGATGAAGCGGCAGAGTTGGGTGATATCATCATCTTTTGAGGTATCAGTCTCCCTTAGAACATTCCTCTTAAAACATACTTGGCTTCATTTTTATAGTGCTAATTGCTTTATTGAATTTTAATATCATTGCTGAAGTTTAACCCCTTAAGGACACATGACGTGTCTGACACGTCATGATTCCCTTTTATTCCAGAAGTTTGGTCCTTAAGGGGTTAAAGGTGGGGACGTGCTAGTTCTTTGCCCAATAAACCCTATGTACTCAACTCTTGACCCAATGGGGCATCATGCACAGGAACAACCCATTGAGGCTTTTTCAACTGCCTCCGTTAAAATGGTGGCAGATGCCACTTAGGAATATAATGCCCACTAATTTCAGGCACACTGAGAAATGCATGTACCATATATCTTAGACGGCCCAAAATTAGTCCCCCAGGTCTCACAAAGGTAATGACAATGAAAGCAGCTGTTTTGAGTGAGGTGATAATATTGTATGTATTAAAACAGCACATTAAAGGACCACACCACACCCCAAAAGCACTCCAGCTTGCTTTTGTAAATGTCGCATGTGTAAAATATTTGAAATACTAACTTCCCTGAGTTCAGATTCAGTGTTTACCCACTAATCACTGAACAAGCCTCATGATTTTGGAATATAATCCTATGTCACATGTATTTTTACAAATGGTGGGAAAATGTGCATATGGTATGCCTTGAAAAGGTTATTTACAGGCTACTTTGATTTGCATACTGATTTGTATTATGTTCATCGGCATTAACAAAACTGTTATTATCTTATTTGTAATTTCATCTTTATTCAAAGGTTTGGAGAAAAACATGTTTACATTCTGTATACATTTAAAGCTGAAATATTAAGACCTATTAAGGAGTTGCACTTATTACTGTTTTTGACTGATACTTAGTATAAAAAAAAAATATTTTTATTGATAGAAATAAAGTTTAAAGTTTTTTAAATGAATGTTTGCATTTTTATATCTGGTAAATATTTTTACATTTCATGCTAATATCAGATGTTATTAGATTGTTGGAGTACATTTTTGTAGCATGTAACTCTAATGTGATATAAACATCTTTAATTCATTAACCATCTTTCTGCTCCATTACCATAACAGTTGGATGCAAGAACATATTTTATGTAGCATTACATGATTTTTATTAATGATTATTCTAATTTATTTAAGTATATTTTATAATAAGCAGGCAGCACACATGATTTTTAAACTTTTCTGAGAACTATTAGTTATTTTTCCTGTGATCCATTAAGCAAACCTTCCATTCAACAGTCTTCCCTAATATCGACATTTCTAAATTCTAAATTTCAATCCTTTAATGTCAACATTTCAGATGGTGCTAAGAGGTATCATTTCCGTTTTAGAAGTTGCTGTAGATACCACAAAAAAAAAGAATGAACACTTATCCATCCCATACACAGGTAGGGATTCTGAAGTAAAAGTACTCTAGGTGCATGTCCTCATGGCCCAATAGGAAATTCTCCAACATTTTTTAAGTTTCAATGGTAACCTGTCTTTAATAAAGAAAGGCAAGAGGAACACACAAATATAATGTGATTTTCACAATTAAAACAAGCCTGGCCGCTTTTCGGTTGATATAAAAGCTTCTCAGTTGTGGAAGAACCAAGTTGTAGTAGAGACGTTTACACAATTGTTCCTATAGCAATGCAAGTGTGTAGAGTGCTCTTCGGAAACATGGTGGAAATAGTTAAAATCAAATAATGAAGAAATTCCCCTTAGTGAGTCAAATAAAAAGGGTAGATAGAGGGAGAATCTTTTTTCCCACTTTATATATGAGTTTATAAAATTAATTAAAAATATTAACAAACTAAAAACGTATAATATTATCTAGGTGTTGTACATGTGGGATATATGTATGTCTATCCAGTAAGGTATACTGTATGAAAAGCTGACTGTAGTCGACACTTATAGAAACTAAAAACAATAGAATTAGAGAAGGTTAAAGAAAAAATATATATAACCAAAAAATATATTGTAAATCATGGGAGAGGGAAAAATGTGTTTGTATATATTTATATATACACACATTTTTTTTTTTAGAGAGAGAGAGATTATAGGTAGATAAATAGAGAGAGAGGGGGATATTATAGATTGATAGAGTGATGGACCGCCTGGCACCCCAACTAGGTACCTACGCCAATCAATGCTTCCTAGCTGATGCGCAGTACCGTAAGCACTGCACCAGACACCATAAGCACCATAGACCCCACGAACTGTGCAGCTTGGTTGGGGTCTCGCCGTCCCTTCCCATCCTGGACCAAACTCCTGGATCCAGGGACTCAGTGGGAATGCCTCTCCTCCAAGAGAGTAGAGCTGTGAAGCTCTGATAAGTGATATAGCTTTGAAGCAGGTTTCCTAAAAGCACGAGGTGAGGCTAGATGTTGAGGGTTAAGCAGGAACTGAATTTTAATGGTGCCACACTGGCATTTTATGACAATCCCCAAGCAAGGTGTATGCCCACATGGACCTTGTTGGGGACAGGGACACAAACTTACAAACCAATGATAACATGTTTACAATGTATGACACTCCCACATACAATACAATAAACCTTCCCCTTTAATTAGGAGATAATTGAGTCAAGCACTATACTAAACTCAATTATATCCAAACACAAAAAGCACACATTTCTAAAAAGTCTCAAAATTACCCCAAACCACATAGTATCCCAACAAATGTTACATCCCCTGATAGCCCTGATCTGGGTGACCAACATATCCAAAAAATCACCCACATCAGTTCAGGGGTTCAGATATTTTATGGAAGTCATAGTTTTTACCGACCAGAAATAGTTCCATAGAATCGCAGCTTAGTGCTGCTGGAAGACCGACCGGGAACCCCAAGGTTTTCAGGCTGAAATTAGTTCCATAAAATCACGGCTAAGTGCCGCTGGGGAACCGACCGGGAACCGCAAAGTTTTCATGCCGAAAATAGTTCCAGGGCATTCGCAAGTCCCTCTGAAGTTTATTTGCGGTTTTGGTCTATGCAAACAAGATGGCCGCCACCACGTGTTCAAATGCCATTTCGAAGGGCTTTGAAAGTTTGAATGGTTCCTGTTACGAGTCCAAGAGGCACAAATAGTGTTTTCAATTTGGGTTTAACACAGGGCCATAATCACTGGGTAAGAGGCTGGCAAGTATGCCCCTCCGAGATCCAGTGACAAGGTCCAGGTCATCACAGATAGAGAGAGAGATCGCCTTATCCCTCCCCCCCCCCCACCCCCCACCAAACAATTTAAAGTTAAAAGTCAGCATTCAGTACTTCAGGTGCCAAAGTACCTTGTTAGAAGAGTATTTTCTTAACAATATACAAGAAAATAACACAGTAATCGGTCTGCCCTGGTATATCACTAATAAATAGAAACTAATATGTTGTACATTTAGTTTGAGGAATCTTAGTTTGAGCAATAGAGTCATCTATGAGGTCTATACATAACATGTGTGTCCCTGGCTGTCCTTTTCCTCCAGTCTGCAGCCTCTATGTACCAGCAGGCTAGCTCAAATTGCTCACAGTGCCTAAGCTGCATACATAGGCTCCCCCAGAACAGTGAAAAGGAGGGCATGGGTAAAGAATGCCTTATGTCTTTTGTCCTCCTTCTGGTATGTATTGATCCCTCTGTCTGTCCTCCTACTTTCAGGTGGGTATTGATCCTTCTGCATTTACTGCCTCCAACTACTGCCTTTACACCATGCATTTGTCACTGTCTTTACAAAGACACATTGTCTCTTGGGTTATCTCTTTTGTAAGATGTACCCTGTACAAGGAAAGAGTGCAGCCAAACATCAGGTCCTAACACTCTGCTATTGGATTCCATATAAGAACCAGACAGGACACACAGTTCCCAATTAAACTAATACATAATGCTTTTGGTTGCTTGTTCTTACATTTGTGGTAACAAGCTTTTACATACAAACATACATAATGAGACTTACTAACAAAAAAACATAATTAACACCTCAAATACATAGTAATATAACACTTTCAAAGATGAGAAATAGGAAATATTAATACACATAATTACTGATTTGGTTACACTAATTTCGAGCCTAAGGTTACAAGAAAGAAATATGTGTTATTTGTTATTCTTCAAAATTATACAATTAATTGTGGAATTTTTGTAAAATAGCAAATCATATGGTCAAAAATCTTTTCAATAAAGTGTTTTTACTAGGAAGACATCTCTACACTTTTAAAGTTTAACTTTTTGTTTGTTATGTTGAATGTTTTATTCATATTCTTGCTACAGAAACTAACGTTAAAATGCTTCATAATGTTTTGATTACAGCGTGGTTGATGAATGATTACTTTATTACATACTTTCTTTTTGAGTACTTCTCTTTCTCAGCAGTGCTGCATTTTAACAGTTTTAATTAGAAAAGCAAGCACATCATATGGATAATAGGAATTTTGTATCAACAAAAAGACTGACATTACTAAGTTTTATTCTTCATTTTTAAGCTTGGAAATAATTTTTCACATAAAGATAGACAAGACTTTTGAAAATATATTTTCTCTGTATCAATGCACTGAATAATGTTTTAAGGTCTATGTAATGTATTATATAAGTTGAACATAATTAGCAATTAGTCTGATTTGAATATTAGTGATAAATGAATTTAAATAGTGTCTCTGTAAAAATAAATGCAAATATTGCAATTCGGCAGTGTAAATAAAAAAAATAAAAAAAACAAGAGAAGCAATATTAATACTAGAAAATACAATAGAGGGTGTGTTTGACACATAGATTTAATTAAAATTATGTACATAATGATTAGACTTGTGCACAATGAGAACATTTGCCTTGGTCAAACTTCTTTTTTCCGAAAACAGAAAATCAGTATTGCAGCCATTAAAGGAGAATTTAACTGTGCACTGTTTTACACAGGGTTAAAACAACAAAATCACTACTTATATATATATATTTATATAATAGTATAGTACGTGTGTGGATACAAAATAAGTGCAGCAATTTGAATATGTCTCTGTGCTTTTTATGATTGTTCTGTAAACCGACTTGCACACATGTAATTTGTTTTCTACAAAAATAAAGATTTACAAAAAAAAAAAGAACAGTATCACTGCACCCAAACCACTTCACTGAGATGAGTTACATGTGCATGGAGAGACCTTTCAGTTATTTTCGGATAGTTAAAAATCTTTGGTTAAATATTTGGTTTAATAGTTGGTTACATTTTCAATTAAATAACTGACTTACAGTCATTTTGTTTCTATTATATTATTAATATCTATGGAAATAAATAAAGACGGTTTGTAAGACAGGAATAATGCAAATTGAAAACAAATACATAAATAAATACATACATAAAAAAAAAACATAAATATATGTTACTTTGAAAGAAAGCCTATGCAATTTAGTACTTTATATTCTTTTGCATGCAATGCTTCTGCAACTATATGCACAGTGATGTGTGCATTGTGCACACACTCAAATCCAAATTAAAATAAGAATTGGATGTGAGCCCAGGGTAAAGGTAGCAGATTGGCAGAATCAAAACAGCAGGAGTCCTTGGATGTGAGTCAAGGGAAGAAGTGGCCCTGGCAGTAGCAGTCACTTTTTACATCAATACCACAAGGAAACACTGTTAATGTGGAATGTGATAATTGAAGGGAGGCCAAACATGGCCGCTGCAACATTTCCAGCTGGAGTTATGGACTTGAGTGAGTTGATAACGACATTGGTGAGGGGCCACACAATAGCTGAAGAATCTTTCCGGCAGAAGCCAGAAATTGCATAGTATACCTGCGGGAGTAGTGCCGAAGATAAATCATCCTTTAATTATGTTCAGGGGAACCCAAATCAATTAAAGAGCCTGGACAAGCAATAAGGCAGACAACACGTGATAGTTGTGAATCCAGAAGAATTGCTTCTAGCTTTAATTGGGGGCAATTAGTTTTATACAGTGGGGGATACATGCTTACGTGCAAAACATATTTACTGTTTTTTAAATAGTCATAGGAAAGGAATGTAAGAAGAGACATATTTCTAAATGTCACAAGATAAGCAGCCTACAAGAAGTACCCCAGTGGTGACTAGTTTTTACGGGGAACAAGAACTAATAGAGGACAAAGTTTAAACATAAAGCACATCATGATCAAAGTTAGCAAATTTTATTGCAGACTGAACCGAAAATGGCATCTGGAGCTTGAGCCTTGGAATAAAGGTTCATTCCTTCACAGTAGCAATATCGCTGCCCTGAAAGCTCAAACCTTGATGGACAAAATGGGAAGATGCATATTTGGTTTAAAAACAGGAACACTTCATTGCAGAAATCATGCAACACAGTTTGTGCTGCAAGGACTTATTATTGTTGACTGATTTTAAGGTACCCAGCTAATTTTAAAAGGATCCTATAGTGTTAGGAAAACAAAGCCATTTTCCTGGCACTATATGTTTTTCTAAGGTCTACCCCTCCCTCGCGCCCGCCCTCCTGCAGAGATGAAGGGGTTAAAATCCCTTCAGTCACTTACCTGAACCCAGCGACGATGTCCCTCAGTGCTTAGTCAGGCTCCATTCATGCTCCTGCCCCGCCATGCACATTAGACCTCCCCATAGAAAAGCATTATTCAATGCTTTCCTATTGGGGAAATCTGACGCTGGAAGTTCTCATGCAGAGTGTGAAGACGTCTAGCGTCAGATAACGGACCAAAAGTCAGTTTGGATTCCAGAAGCCCTCTAGTATATATATATATATATATATATATATATGTGTGTGTCTGTATGTGCTTGCTCCTTGTTATGTGAAAATAAGAAAATGTCACATTAAAATACAAAATGACTGTTGTATGAGTTTAAAGTATTTAGAAAATTGGGCAGTCTAAATGGGTCGAATGGTTCTCATCTGCTGTCACATTCTATAGGCATTTTGTTGCATTGTGTGTGTAGAGGGGGCTGTTTGTAGTCTGTATATACAGTGGAACCTCAGAACTTAAACTTAATCTGTTCCTGAAGGCTGTTCGAGTCCCAAAGTGTTCAAGAACCAAATCAACATTTCTCATAAGAAGTAATGTTAAATTGATTAATCCGTTCCAGACCCACAAAATGACAACATTTTACATTTTGTATGTATGCATTAAAAATGGAGAGAACACTCTAATAATAAGCACCTTACAATTATTTGAGTGGTTCCTGCCTTTCAACTTGCTAAAAATGTACTGTTGGCCATTATTACAATTATTCATAATAATTGTCTGACTTGAAAATGAGACATGGCTCTTTGCTGAATGTTTGGGTAGCGAAGATCATTTGCGTATCGAGACATTTGGCTCTTTGTGGTATGTTTGGGTACCGAAGATCGTTCGCCTATCAGGCCAATTTTTACTCATGGTTCTTTGTTGTATCTTCGGGTACCGACACATTTTTGTTTGACTTCTGAATTGTTTGAGAACGGGACCATGAGTGAGGAGACAGTGTTGCTGAGAGTGTCAAGCTATGTGTCAGATTGAGCTGTTTTCTAGCTTTGTTCTTAGCTTCCCTTTAAGGGGCGAACCCTGATTGATATGAATTTATGAGAAGTCATATTAGCTGGTGAAGAAGGCTTGTTAATATTTTTGTGAAAATCTTAAGGTAGATGTTTATCAAAGAAATCGACTGGAAGTTTCCACAGTTAGTGGAACCCTTTCCCGGTTTCAGTAGTAAGGTGATGTAAGCTTCTAAGGCTGCACTGGTAAAAGAGGTCAAGGTAGTTAGGGAATTCAAAGCATTGATAAAGGTCTCTGATAATGACCTGGTCCCTAACCCAGGGGAAGGCTCTTCACTGCTATCAAAAATTCTTCCTTATAGATAGGGGCGTCACATGGTAAAGGTACACCCTGGAGGAAATATAATTTTCAATTTCTGTTTCAAATGAGGTTTCTGTTCTTAAATTATATAACATGAAATTAATCCATTATTTCTAGAAACAGATTAATTGTTTCACCTGATATTTGTTTTTTTAATTTGAGATGTAGATGTGTTTTGTCTAGTTTGTGTTAATGCATTCATGAGTAGTTGGACACATTTACCTCCCTGAGTATACTTGGATAATTAAGAGAGTAGTAGTTTATGTTAAACATGGACATTCAGTAGTTGTTGAAGTGTAGAATTTTTATTCATTAGGTTTTTATATGTATCTAAGGAGTTACTCTGTTTATGATCCCTCTCCAGCGTTCTGATATCCCCAGATAGGGAGCGTACCTTAGCCTCTCACATTTTTTTTCTGTTTGGAGGCTATAGCTATGCACATATCTCTAAGTACACATTTGTGTGCATCCCATGTTATGGTATGGGATATCGAGGGTGAAGAGTTTTCATAAAAATAAATGATGAGCGAGATTTGAATCTGTGAAATTACTTTTGGGTCATGTAACAAAAAATCATTTAGTTTGCATTGGAAAGATTTAATTGGCAGGGATGGTATTTGAATGGCAAGAGACAGGGGTGTGTGGACCGACCAAGTGATTGGTCCATATCTGCACAACTGGATTAGGTGGAGAAATTTATGTGGCAGGAGCAACATATCCAGACAGAAGTATGTGCCAGTGGCATAGAAGTAAAAAGAGTAGTCTCTCATGTTGTGGTGCGTTATCTGCCAACAGTCAAATAATTGTGATTGATCAAGTAAGTAGTATATTCTCTGACGTGCTGAAGTTTGATATGAGGGTGTGTCGTGTTTAGGGTTGAGTCTAGGAAAATTTTCAGATCCCCTCCCATAATCAATATTCCCTCTGTGAAGTTTTCAATGGAGCACATGCAATTTCGTAATGTATTGAATTGGTGCCTAATCGGGAGATATATATTAACAAATGTAACCATGTTGTGCCTTACATAACCCTTTACCATTAACAGTTGACCATTGTCATCTATTTTGTATTTAACATAGGTGGAGAGAATTTGTGTAGAAAATTGGATGGCTACTCCGCGTGTTTCTGAAAGTAGGGCGCTGCATCTTTCCGAAAGTGGTTTCCTGTATAAAGGCATCATCGGCCTTATGTCTGTGGAGTTCATTTAGTGTTTCTTCTCAGGAGAATCTAGGCCCTGGACATTTAAAGAGAATACATGAAGAGTAACCATTTTGCAGCTTGTAGTACCTGTTTGTCCCGTTTCCTTTCCCCCTGGCAGCAAGTATATAACACAAGGTAAACAATTAACAGATACAGAGAGCTATTTACAATAAAACTCTAAGTTATAGTTACAAACATTGTCACTGGGTATAGAGTAGACACATATACTCTCCGTGAACATGAGGACCATCAGTGTCTGTCCTAGATTGGAGCAGTAAATTGTGGCACCGCTAAGTAGGCCATGTCAAACAGAGTGTATTAGGCAATTTGTATGGGATCTTACTGTAGCTGTGAAACTAAACTACAGAGTGAAGGAAGATGGGGGCATACCAAAAGACAAGATAGGCACAAGCAATCTACTATATGCCAAGATCACCATGCAAACCCGACAGCGCTAATCCGTTTAGAAAGAATACATAAATGGGCTTAAGGTATGAAATCCCCTTCATAGAGATATGAACACCATTCCTAGGATCTGCTACCATTAAAGATAAAAGTGTGAGTAGTTATTAACTTCAGTTAACCAGCAGGTAGATCTCAAAGAATCCAAGGAACCTGATTATGTGTACAGTGGAGGGACTTAGTGTAATGTGGAGGGAGGAGACTGTTGTCCCTGTGTACACATCATGCGAGTAGGTGTTGAGCCTTGCTTTAAATTGTGCGCTGCATGGTGCATAATAGTAGAAACATAAACTGAATTAAAATTGGCCTAAGTAGAACACTGTATTAAGGGTAAAGTGAATCTGTGGTTGAACTGCAATTTGGATTTACATCCACTATCACCACCTCCTTGATTAACAATATTTATATTTGACTTTTTATTTAACATCTGAACAACCTGTCTAGCCCATGTTGGTAAGGCTGTGAAGCACATTAAATCATTAAAGTGTGTGTGTGTATCCATTCCATGGATCGCTGCACCTCAGCTAGATTGGGCCCGTCAGGATATATCATACATGGGATGTATTACTGTAGCGGCACACAATCCTTACATTTATGGAATCACTGCATTAGGCCTCATACCGTGTCAGTTTCATGCGGTTTCTGGGTCGTCCAGTGAAAACCACAGTCCCTGGGTAGACTTACATATCTGATGAGAAGTGCCATGTAAAGGAGGCTGTCCCAGCATATAATAGGTAAAGGTCAGTCGCTCCATTTGATGGGAAATTTATCTGTGTGCAGCTTTGTCTTTGGGCGATGCGGTACCAGAGCTTACTGCGCTGGGCTAATTTCTTCTCTTTATGGGAGTTATATAGTGCACTTATCCTCCGTGAGACACACTTAGGGCAAATAGGAATCCCCATATATAGCTTCTTTGTAGATTCCTTGCTCTGAGATTATTAGTAATGGGTTTCAGTGCACTCCAAGCCTGCAGGGTCATCCAGGACAGGTCTGGATAGATATATATATCAATGAGTCATGGTATAAGAGAGGTTGGGTGGATTGTCGCAAGGCTTGTAGAATCTCTTCTTGCATGCATATCACATCCCATGGCCGGTCCAACGGTGCCCCTCTGGGGCTTAGTACCCTGTATGCTCTATCCAGCAGTATGTGTGAGTCTGCTGCCCAAACAAGATTAAAACGGTTTTGTAGTGTGGTAGCAATATCTTCCCAGTGATTCTTGGGAGCCTTTTGATTTGAAGGTAGTTACTCCTCCCTCTGTTGTCGAGATCATCAACAGTTATTTAAAATGCTGGGAGGTGTGATGTATGAGCCTCCATTGTTTCTTGAAGGTGTTGGACCCGAGTGTACCGAGTGTCTCTGTTGTCTCCCAAAGTTGTAACTCTATCACCGAAGTGGCGAATTTAAGCCCCAATAGTGTCTAGCTTAGCCTGAAGGAGACTTTCAGTTTCCCTAGCATCTTGGCCAGGTCTTGCTTGAAGGGTAAGTTTTTCAGCATCTAACTTACATCTTGATCTACCTGAGTAGATGAGTGTTCAGATTCTTCAGGGCTCGATGGAGGTGAATTATTACTCGGTGAGCTGGGAACCAAATTGGGGCCCATGAGACATGAGTGTGGGTCAATATTGTCTCCAAAATAGGGCTCATGATTTTTCAGCCGGTGTTTTGCTGGCCATTTGTTTGGAAGAGATATGTCTCTTGGGGTGTCCCGTCTCGAAAATAAAGCCTGATGCTTGAAGATTAGACTCTCAGGCTGTAGGAGCTCTGTTAAGAGAAATCCATGCGGCCCCAAGAATCATGTTAAATGTATCTTTGACTTCTGTTAAATATTTGTATCTGTAAATATTTTTCTTTAGAGCACTTTGCTTCTAATTTGTTTGAAGAATATTTAATTTAATTCATTTTTAATGTGTTTGTACTTCTCGTTGTCTAATCGCCTATCTTTCTACCGTATTTTGCTATCTATCTATCTATATATATCTATATATATATATATATATATATATATATATATATATATATATATATATATATATATATATTACAGCTAGAAACCAGCCCTGGACTGCAGTTTTGACTTTGTGGGTCTCATGAGCATGGTTCTGGTTCTGGTCTGGAAGTTGAAGTCATGAAATTAAACATTTCGGTCTGAAACTAATTATTTCAGCAAAAAAATTCCAACCTCATATATATATATATATATTAGTATATATGAAAAAATAGCACAAATAGGCTACTATTAGTAGTTCAATTTCTTTTATTTTAGCACAACCTGCAAGAGTGCAACCCTCTTGGTTTTATATATATATATTGATTTTCTGCACGATTTTCCTCACGGAATAAATTGCTTCAAACAAGTCCTCTGGAGTGCTCTCTTTTCTTCTTGGATATATATATATATATATATATATATTACAGTTACTGACTTTTAGTCTAAAATAATTGCAAAGCTTGTAAAATGAAAAAAGACATAACCATCTTTTTTTGACCTTTTCAAGATAAGCTTTTTTTTCTATTGATCCAAGAAAACAAGCCAACACACAGGTTTACTACATATGACTACTCTTGGTAACACTTGCCAGCAGTTGTCTGTAATAAATGTTTTTGATGTGTTACAGCCATCAATTTCCATGTTGATGTATTTCATGATCTACAGGTATAGACACGCTAGGAATACATGTGTAACTCCCAATAAATGTGGAATATTAATCCTCAATGCAGATTATAACCAGCAACTTTCTAAAATACATATTAAGAGATTTGTCCAATCACATGCCTTAAGGCTGAACTATAATTAGAAGTTGTATCAATATTAGTGTACAGAACTCCCAAGTGAGATCTTTGTAAATAGAATATAATCTAAGATAGGGTGATTGAATACCACAACTAAATAGAAATAGACCTTGTGACATCTGTCAGCTGTATGGATATGGCAGCTGTGTGATACTAACACCAAATGAATGCACCTAAACACTGACTTTAATTTGAGACTAATCAATCAAATTAATCAACGGGAAAGCATCATGTTGCCATCTGCAACCCTCTGCAAGAATGCATCAGTCAAGTAAATAAAACCGTGACAATGTTCATTCATGATTAGTCTACTGGGAGAATCTGAAACAGGGAAACAAATATTCTCATTGCTTGATGAATAAATTGGAACATTGTGAAGGAAACAAGTACCAGACCCTTGCCTTCCAAATCAATTAATCAACCTCACTTTGCAAAAATTATACTACAGCCATCTGTATGTCTCCTGTATGGGTTTATCAGCATTTTTCACACCTGTTGTTGCAATAGAAAAAAATGAAACAAAGTCAACAATCATTTATCAAAGTGAAGTATGTAATTTTTAATGTCACTTCCCATAATTTGCAGAACAGCGTGTTACATAGGAATCTTAATGCAAAGATCCTACTAAGCTTTTAATTCTAAAATCTTTCCCAACATATCAAAAACACTACATGCATACACGCATTGAACAATGTAGACAATGGGACTGGCAAATGGTACATGTTAGGGAGGAGGGAAAAAAAATCTGAAATTATGTATTAAATTGTCTCTGTCATTTGAACTTATATTTGCCCATCATAATTACTTAAAATACTTCCTATACCAGGTGTTAATTTTTTTTTATTGTTGTCAGAAAGAGATGTCCCGAATAGTTCGCTGGCGAATAGTTCCTGGCGAAAATAGCTTGTTCGCCATGGATGGCGAACATATGCGCTGTTCGGTCCGCCCCTATTCATCATCATTGAGTAAACTTTGACCCTGTACCTCACAGTCAGAAGACACATTCCAGCCAATCAGCAGCAGACCCTCCCTCCCAGACCCTCCCGCCTCCTGGACAGCATCCATTTTAGATTCATTCTAAAGCTGTATTCTTATAAAGAGGAGGGACAGTGTGCTGCTGCTGATCTAATAGGGAAATCGATAGCTATGCTAGTGTATTCAGTGTCCACTACAGTCCTGAAGGACTCATCTGCTCACAACACTTTTTTGACTGTGAAATAATAGCAGTCAGTTTCCTTCACACGTGTGTGTTTCAGGGCCTGCCAGGGCACAGTGTCACACCAGTGCAATTCATATCTGGTGTAACAGTAGTGTACGTTTAAAAAAAAAAAAAAAACCTATAAATTTGACTGTAAAATAATAGCAGTCAGTTTCCTTCACACGTGTGCGTTTCAGGGCCTGCCAGGGCACAGTGTCACACCAATGCAACTCATATCTGGTGTAACAGTAGTGTACATTTAAAAAAAGCAACACTTTTTTGACTGTGAAATAATCACAGTCATTTTCCTTCACACGTGTGCAATTCAGGGCCAACCAGGGCACAGTGTCACACCAGTGCAACTCATATCTGGTGTAACAGTAGTGTACATTTAAAAAAAAAAAAAACTAGAAATTTGACTGTGAAATAATAGCAGTCAGTTTCCTTCACGCGTGTGCGTTTCAGGGCCTGCCAGGGCACAGTGTCACACCAGTGCAACTCATATCTGGTGTAGCAGTAGTGTACATTTAAAAAAAAAAAAACTAGAAATTTGACTGTGAAATAATAGCAGTCAGTTTCATTCACATGTGTGCGTTTCAGGGCCTGCCAGGGCACAGTGTCACACCAGTGCAACTCATATCTGGTGTAACAGTAGTGTACATTTAAAAAAAAAACTAGAAATTTGACTGTGAAATAATAGCAGTCAGTTTCCTTCACACGTGTGCGTTTCAGGGCCTACCAGGGCACAGTGTCACACCAGTGCAACTCATATCTGGTGTAACAGTAGTGTACATTTAAAAAAAAAAAAACTTTTTTGACTGAAATAATAGCAGTTTCCTTCACACGTGTGCGTTTCAGGGCCTGCCAGGGCACAGTGACACACCAGTGCAACTCATATCTGGTGTAACAGTAGTGTACATTTTAAAAAAACTAGAAATTTGACTGTGAAATAATAGCAGTCAGTTTCCTTCACATGTGTGCGTTTCAGGGCCTGCCAGGGCACAGTGTCACACCAGTGCAACTTATATCTGGTGTAACAGTAGTGTACATTTAACAAAAAACAACACTTTTTTGACTGTGAAATAATAGCAGTCAGTTTCCTTCACATGTGTGCGTTTCAGGGCCTGCCAGGGCACAGTGTCACACCAGTGCAACTCATATCTGGTGTAACAGTAGTGTACATTTAAAAAAAAAAAAACTAGAAATTTGACTGTGAAATAATAGCAGTCAGTTTCATTCACATGTGTGCGTTTCAGGGCCTGCCAGGGCACAGTGTCACACCAGTGCAACTCATATCTGGTGTAACAGTAGTGTACATTTAAAAAAAAAACTAGAAATTTGACTGTGAAATAATAGCAGTCAGTTTCCTTCACACGTGTGCGTTTCAGGGCCTACCAGGGCACAGTGTCACACCAGTGCAACTCATATCTGGTGTAACAGTAGTGTACATTTAAAAAAAAAAACACTTTTTTGACTGTGAAATAATAGCAGTTTCCTTCACACGTGTGCGTTTCAGGGCCTGCCAGGGCACAGTGTCACACCAGTGCAACTCATATCTGGTGTAACAGTAGTGTACATTTTAAAAAAACTAGAAATTTGACTGTGAAATAATAGCAGTCAGTTTCCTTCACATGTGTGCGTTTCAGGGCCTGCCAGGGCACAGTGTCACACCAGTGCAACTCATATCTGGTGTAACAGTAGTGTACATTTAACAAAAAACAACACTTTTTTGACTGTGAAATAATAGCAGTCAGTTTCCTTCACACGTGTGCGTTTCAGGGCCTGCCCGGGCACAGTGTCACACCAGTGCAACTCATATCTGGTGTAACAGTAGTGTACATTTAAAAAAAAACTAGAAATTTGACTTTGAAATAATAGCAGTCAGTTTCCTTCACACGTGTGCGTTTCAGGGCCTGCCAGGGCACAGTGTCACACCAGTGCAACTCATATCTGGTGTAACAGTAGTGTACATTTAAAAAAAAAAAACTAGAAATTTGACTGTGAAATAAAAGCAGTCATTTTCCTTCATGTGTGTGCGTCTCAGGGCCTGCCCGGGCACAGTGTCACACCTGTGCTACTCATATCTGGTGTAACAGTAGTGTACATTTAAAAAAAAACTAGAAATTTGACTTTGAAATAATAGCAGTCAGTTTCCTTCACACGTGTGCGTTTCAGGGCCTGCCAGGGCACAGTGTCACACCAGTGCAACTCATATCTGGTGTAACAGTAGTGTACATTTAAAAAAAAACAACACTTTTTTGACTGTGAAATAATTGCAGTCAGTTTCCTTCACAAGTGTGCGTTTCAGGGCCTGCCCGGGCACAGTGTCACACCAGTGCAACTCATATCTGGTGTAACAGTAGTGTACATTTAAAAAAAAAACTAGAAATTTGACTTTGAAATAATAGCAGTCAGTTTCCTTCACACGTGTGCGTTTCAGGGCCTGCCAGGGCACAGTGTCACACCAGTGCAACTCATATCTGGTGTAACAGTAGTGTACATTTAAAAAAAAAAACTAGAAATTTGACTGTGAAATAAAAGCAGTCATTTTCCTTCATGTGTGTGCGTCTCAGGGCCTGCCCGGGCACAGTGTCACACCTGTGCTACTCATATCTGGTGTAACAGTAGTGTACATTTAAAAAAAACCTAGAAATTTTACTTTGAAATAATAGCAGTCAGTTTCCTTCACACGTGTGCGTTTCAGGGCCTGCCAGGGCACAGTGTCACACCAGTGCAACTCATATCTGGTGTAACAGTAGTGCACATTTAAAAAAAAAACTAGAAATTTGACTGTGAAATAATAGCAGTCATTTTCCTTCATGTGTGTGCGTCTCAGGGCCTGCCCGGGCACAGTGTCACACCTGTGCTACTCATATCTGGTGTAACAGTAGTGTACATTTAAAAAAAAACTAGAAATTTGACTTTGAAATAATAGCAGTCAGTTTCCTTCACACGTGTGCGTTTCAGGGCCTGCCAGGGCACAGTGTCACACCAGTGCAACTCATATCTGGTGTAACAGTAGTGTACATTAAAAAAATAAACTAGAAATTTGACTGTGAAATAATAGCAGTCAGTTTCCTTCACACGTGTGTGTTTCAGGGCCTGCCAGGGCACAGTGTCACACCAGTGTAACTCATATCTGGTGTAACAGTAGTGTACATTTAAAAAAAATATATACAATTTTGACTGTAAAAGATTGAATAGCAGTTATTTGTCTGCAAGCGTGTGTTTCAGGCCTACAGCGTCTACTCTGCCAACTTCTGCCAGTGCACAGTGCCACTCATATCTGTTATCACAGTAGTTTGCACGCATGGTACCACTAATCGAAACAAAAATGACAGGCAGAGGCAGGACACCCCGCAGGGGCCATCATGGTCGTGGTGCTGTGATTCCCTTTGGCCCTAGAATAATGCCCAGTGTTCAGAGGCCACGTACACTGAACTCGAAAAGTTCTGAGGACATAGTTGACTGGCTAACACAGGACACCCAATCTTCTACAGCTTCCGCTCGGAACCTTGACACACCATCCTCCTCCAGCTTAGCTTCGGGCACCTCTCAAGTTACCACTCGCCCGCCTGCCGCCACAATCAACACTAGCACCACAGCCGCTGTCAAAGGAGTTATTTACACATTAGTTGGAAGAAATGAGTGATGCGCAACCATTATTGCCAGAGGATGTAGATAACAGGGATATGTCTCAGTCAGGCAGCATTATACACATGGACGTACGGTGTGATGATTATGTTGTACACGCTGCTGCTTCTTTTGCTGAGTTGTCAGATACAAGTGAAGCGGTTGATGATGACGATGCGTCTGTGGATGTCACGTGGGTGCCCGCTAGAAGAGAAGAAGAACAGGGGGAAAGTTCAGATGGGGAGACAGAGAGGAGGAGGAGACGAATTGGAAGCAGTGGGAGGTCGTCGCAAGGAGCTCGTGGCACAGTCAGACAGCATGCATCGGCACCCGGGGTCAACCAGACAGCACACCAATCATTGCAGAGCTCAGCTGTGTGGCATTTTTTTGTGTGTCTGCCTCTGACAACAGCGATGCCATTTGCAACCTGTGCCAAAATAAACTGAGTCGTGGGAAGTCCAACACCCACCTAGGTACAACTGCTTTGCGAAGGCACATGATCGCACATCACAAACGCCTATGGGATCAACACATGAGTTCAAGCAATACCCTGCACAAAAAAATAAATAAAAAAAATAAAAAGCAACTCCTCAATGGTAGTGTTAATATTGAGGGCTGCACACAATGGTGCAACCATAATTAGAATAGGTGCATCACACTTAGAAAGTGGAGAAAGGATACCCCAACCACAGAGGTTGGTGAGAAGAGGGATAGAAAAGAGAAGAAAATCAAGGAGAAGTTGAGAGGTGGACTAAAAAAAAGGGGAGAGGGAGATATGGGTAGGAATCAGAGGTCTAGCTGTCGTTTGCCTGCTTCCATGATTTCCACCCTTGGCCCCCAATCAGAAAAGGAATGGCTTTCACAATCTCACGCACATAGGTGACAATGTGGCCATCAGAAAATGTCTCAACAATGTTCGCTTATACTTGGAAAGAAAGGCTGGTGCAATTTAAAAGTATATCTGCTGGGTGGAAGGACACCCCTTCACCAGTTATAGATGATAAGGTGAAGAAACAGGCACACATTAGCATTACAAAATGACCACACCTGGTATTCTCTCACCTTATGCATGATGTGTTCCTTCTGATGGGATGAGTAGACACAGCACATGACATATCTGGGGACCCCATTCGAGTGTGGCGGACAAAAGGGTCTGAATTTCTTGTCTAGCTGGACACCTCTTTTGGATACTCATTTCCAAGGGTCAAATTACAAAGGCTTTGTAGGGTCATCTGCAAAGGCTGCCTCATAGCCACCACTTCCATGGTCCATGCATCTGTTCTGAGTGTCTTGACAAGGTCTCAAGGTGTATTGTTACCTGCTCCATCCAGATTATAAAAAGTACAACCATACACAAAAAAACAAGTAAAAAGTGGCGCTACAATAAAAAGTCTCCTGGCAATATAAAATACTGAATGAAAAATAGTGCAAAATTGACCATATTCATACACTCTCAAAACCAAAAAAAACAAATAAAGGTGCACTGTGTCTTTAAGACTATACAAATATAAAATGGTGTAACCTTATAATATATAATGTGCACATAAGTATAAAGTGTATTTGTGCAACACTTAATGCTGTGCAAACCTTTGCCAAAGTGCATATAGTGAAAGTAAAGCACTTACAATAATATGTTGCTTTAAAATGTATACAGCTTTGCCCAGTTGAACTCAAAGCACAGAAGAAAATACATAGTGTAATCATGTAAAAAAATATTATTTGTGCTAAAAGAAACACTCATAAATAGGGAGCAGGTGAGCCTGCTCTAACTTTCCAGTGTTTATAGATCTCTAAATGGATCAAGAATGCAGGAGAGGACGCCAGCAACAGGTGCAATCACAATTCGTTATTTTCTTAAGAACCTTTAAAAATGTTCTCACAAAAGCTCCTTCAGTTAGATTGAATGTGCTCTGAGTCTCTAGACCTGTCAGTCCGCTGCCGGCTGTGGAAATTTGGGCACTCCAAAACTCTGCATGAACTCTTCCGGGAAGAGGGTTTAACGCCGATCCACTTGACGGCGTAGCATGACGTGGAGTATGCTTGATGATGCGTTTTGCCTATCGGCTTCCAAAGATCACTTACTCTCCTACGATAGGTAAAGAAGGTAATGAAAAGATAATTTTTGCCGCATTACTCTTGACCAAAAAATAATTCTTCCTTGCTTTATCCAATCTACTTGAGATACAATCCTTTGTATAAACTTTGTTGGGGAGTGGTTTGGGGCATAGACGTTTACTATTGTATAGATTAGGTTATTCATTTTGTAAATAAGAATATGGGACCTCCCTTCAGAATATGATTCTTGATGTAACAACTTAAATGTTTGTCGCAATGCCTTTTTTTTTTTTTACATGGAGGATTTAAACATATGGGTAAAATCCTTGGATCTGATCCATTCTTTATCTGTGGACAGTGAGGGTGTTTCTTGTATTCAACAAATATGTCTCATTTGTTTTTTAAAGAAATTCAGAAAAATAATTCTCTTTTGTGGGGCATTCATTCCTCTGATGTTCAGAGATTCAAATGTAATATTAATTGTTCTCCCCTCTCCCCCACTGGCATCTCCCCTGCAAGGTATATATAAAAGGACAAAAAAAAAAAACAAAGAAGAAAAATATCTGACATACAATGTACACAAACATTAAAAAAAAAAAAAAGACCCAATCCTATAGACTCGAAGAAGAAGACAAGACTCACCTCCCTATACCCTATAGCTGGGCATTTACCAGTCTAACGGCTATCTATGGTGATGATGCAAGGGAAAAAAAAAGAGGAAAAAAAAGAAAAATCTAGTAGAAGAGCAACCCTTAACTGTAAGTGCAGTGCGAAAGAGAAGAGGGAAAAAAATTATCAATAATAACCATTATTATTGCATTGTGATCCGACTATGGGATGTGGTGATCTGATTTTTTTTTATTATTTTAGCCTTATCACTCCACCAAAATAAAAAAAATCTATTCTAGAGTATACCTGGTGGGAGAATCAGAAACAGGAGTAATTCCTCTCTTGAGGATGCAAGGCCTGTACACATGCATATACACACATACCCATGCATGTAAATATAAAGCATGCATATGATGACACATCTCTCAACCTTCAAAAAGGATTACAAATAACTAAATCAATTATAATTCTATACTTTAAGCTACATACAACATTGTCTCATGAATAGCAGAGCAGATGCATAAAACAGTTAATCCAAAAATAAAACTAAATCTAGACAATAATGCAATTATCTTCACTTAGTGTTCTACAAAGTGACGTAGTGAGTTACATTTTTATATACAGTCAAAGTCCATTCATGGATATCAGGAAGAAAAAAACAAAACAAAAACCTTTGTATATTTGTATGATGACACATTGCCCATACAGGGGGATTTAACCCTCCATAAAGTGTTGCAAAGTGACTAAATGCTTTGTAATTCTATAATTTAAAATAGACACAATATTGTCACATGGATAAAAGGTGAGGTGCGCAAAACAATTAATACAAAGTAATACAAATCTAGACAATGGTGCCTTTATCTTCAAGGGACACTATAATCACCAGAACAACTGCAGCTTATTGTATTTGCTCTTGTGAGTATGATCATTCCCAACTGTTTTTTTTTTGCAGTAAACACTGTCTTTTCAGAGGAAATGCAATGTTTACATTACAGCCTAGGGATACCTTTATTGGCCACTTCTCATATGACTACTAGAGGTGCTTCCTGGGGCAGTGCTGCACAATGTGCAGCACTGCCATTCAGTTTCTCCACCCTCTGTATAAAGACACTAAACTTTCCTCTATGAAGCGTTGCTGATTGGCCAGGACTGTGTTTGTCTTGTGCTGGCTCTGCCCCTGATTTGCTTCCTTGACAGTCTCAGCCAATCCTATAGAAAAGCATTGTGATTGGCTCAGATAAGCTGATTATGTCAGCCAAGCAGGCAGATCAGGGGCAGAGCCAGCAGCAGCAGACTTGAATGCACGCAATATTTTACTATATTTAGATTGCTAAATGGTGGTTTTAACACTAAAATACTGTACATGTTTGTGTTCCTGACCCTATACAGGGAGTGCAGAATTATTAGGCAATTTGTATTTTTGAGGATTAATTTTATTATTGAACAACAACCATGTTCTCAATGAACCCAAAAAACTCATTAATATCAAAGCTGAATATTTTTGGAAGTAGTTTTTAGTTTGTTTTTAGTTATAGCTATTTTAGGGGGATATCTGTGTGTGCAGGTGACTATTACTGTACACAATTATTATGCAACTTACCAAAAAACAAATATATACCCATTTTAATTACCGTATTTATCGGCGTATAACACGCACTTTTTCTCCCTGAAAATAGGGAGAAAATCATGGGTGCGTGTTATACGCCGATATCCTACATTTACTTACCTGTCTTGAAGCGTGGGCCGGCTTCACAGCGCGCACCGCGGAACTGGAACTTAAATTTCAGGTTCCGGTTTCCAGGGGGACTGAAAGGAAGTGTGCACACTATTGTGTGCACACTTCCTTTCAGTCCCGCCGGTACTGGAACTTAAATTTCAGGTTCCGGTTTCCGGCGGGACTGAAAGGAAGTGTGCACACTATTGTGTGCACACTTCCTTTCAGTCCCGCCGGAAACCGGAACCTGAAATTTAAGTTCCAGTTCCGCGGTGCGCGCTGTGAAGCCGGCCCACGCTTCAAGACAGGTAAGTAAATATGGGACAGAGGGAAAGTGCACTAGGGGACACTATGGGAGGGGGGACACACTATGGGGTTGGAGAATACTATGGGGGGGGAGAATACTATGGGAGGGGGGAGAGAATATTATGGGGGGGAATACTATGGGAGGGGGGAGAGAATACTATGGGAGGGGGGGAGATTACTATGGAAAGGGGGGGGAACACTATGGGATGAGGGGGGGGAATACTATGGGAGAGGTGGACATTTCCTGGAATTTCCTTCTGGAAATGAGGTGCGTGTTATACGCCGGGGCGTGTTATACGCCGATAAATACGGTATTTATTTTTACCAGTGAAACCAATATAACATCTCAACATTCACAAATATACATTTCTGACATTCAAAAACATAACAAAAAACAAATCAGTGACCAATATAGCCACCTTTCTTTGCAAGGACACTCAAAAGCCTGCCATCCATGGATTCTGTCAGTGTTTTGATCTGTTCACCATCAACATTGCGTGCAGCAGCAACCACAGCCTCCCAGACACTGTTCAGAGAGGTGTACTGTTTTCCCTCCTTGTAAATCTCACATTTGATGATGGACCACAGGTTCTCAATGGGGTTCAGATCAGGTGAACAAGGAGACCATGTCATTAGATTTTCTTCTTTTATACCCTTTCTTGCCAGCCACGCTGTGGAGTACTTGGACACGTGTGATGGAGCATTGTCCTGCATGAAAATCATGTTTTTCTTGAAGGATGCAGACTTCTTCCTGTACCACTGCTTGAAGAAGGTGTCTTCCAGAAACTGGGAGTTGAGCTTGACTCCATCCTCAACCCGAAAAGGCCTCACAAGCTCATCTTTGATGATACCAGCCCAAACCAGTACTCCACCTCTACCTTGCTGGCGTCTGAGTCGGACTGGAGCTCTCTGCCCTTTACCAATCCATCCATCTGGCCCATCAAGACACTCTCATTTCATCAGTCCATAAAACCTTAGAAAAATCAGTCTTGAGATATTTCTTGGCCCAGTCTTGACGTTTCAGCTTGTGTGTCTTGTTCAGTGGTGGTCGTCTTTCAGCCTTTCTTACCTTGGCCATGTCTCTGAGTATTGCACACCTTGTGCTTTCGGGCACTCCAGTGATGTTGCAGCTCTGAAATATGGCCAAACTGGTGGCAAGTGGCATCTTGGCAGCTGCACGCTTGACTTTTCTCAGTTCATGGGCACTTATTTTGCGCCTTGCTTTCTCCACACGCTTCTTGCTACCCTGTTGACTATTTTGAATGAAACACTTGATTGTTCGATGATCACGCTTCAGAAGCTTTGCAATTTTAAGAGTGCTGCATCCCTCTGCAAGATATCTCACAACTTTTAACTTTTCTGAGCCTGTCAAGTCCTTCTTTTGACCCATTTTGCCAAAGAAAGGAGGTTGCCTAATAATTATGCACACCTGATATAGGGTGTTGATGTCATTAGACCACACCCCTTCTCATTACAGAGATGCACATCACCTAATATGCTTAATTGGTAGTAGGCTTTCGAGCCTATACAGCTTGGAGTAAGACAACATGCATAAAGAGGATGATGTGGTCAAAAAATACTCATTTGCCTAATAATTCTGCACGCAGTGTAGTGTTCATTTCAGTTAGTGCAAAGTATAGACAGCCATGAATAAATATATAGTGACCCAACCCTTATTTTTGGGTGACCAAGCACTCAGTAAAATCTTTTAAGGTAACTAAGTGCATTTAACGTTAAACTACAGTACGTGTCAATTTGTGAATATTGAAAAAAAAATAGCACACTATCTACTGGATAAATAAAAATCGCAAAAAATCTTACACATTAACTAGAAACACAATATTTTTAGTCTAAGACCAATTAGACACTCAGGTTAATCCTAGGCTAAAATAGATCAGACTAAAAGTATGGTATTAGGAATGCTATAACACTTTATAACACAAACACAAAACAAAACAAAAACATTTTTTTTCTTCTTTTTTTTCCTCTCTCCTCCCCTCCACACATGTTAGAAAGGTATTTGTAATTTATTAATTTGTAACCACTGTTGGAGTGGGGGTGGGTTCCTAATGAATTCACCTTTATCTTTGTATCTGAATCAAAGTCACTGGGAAGGACCAAATATAGCTTATCCCATTCCTTCTAAGAGTTACAGTTTGAGAATGAAAAGTTATTTGTAAATTTCTTATTATGCATTTTGTACTTCCCAATTTCCAGTATTTTGCCCATGTGTATCTATTATTTTGTAAATTTTGCTACAGTATATATTAGTTCCCTCCTCCGTTAGATGCTCACCCAGTCTCCACTCCTTCAAAAAAATCATTAAAAACCCACTTCTTCATAAAACCATATAAATTAAACTGTTAATAGCTCACGACTGATTCCTCTCTTGCAACTGTCATTAGTCTAATAATATCCTTACCTTTTGTGTCACTTTACCCCACTCCCTCTAGCATGCAAGCTCATTGAGCAGGGCCCTCAACCCCTCTGTTCCTGTGTGTCCAACTTGTCTGGTTACAGCTACATGTTTGTTCGTCCACCCACTGTAAAGCGCTGCAGAATTTGTTAATGCTATATAAATAATAACATAATATTAGTTACAATGCTCGTCTATTTATTGTTCAAATTAATTAACAAAGAATAATTAGTTATGTTGTTTCTTCAACATCAAGTATTAGAAGCAGTTTGTAGTGTATTTTGTCTGCTAAAATCATAACTTATTTGTTAAAAATTACCTTTTAAATTATTTTAGGGTGTTAAATTTCCTGTGTACAAAAGGTCCTATTAAAGTGTCCCTTACTCCGGCTAGGTCTGGTACTCCTTCACGCAGAGGAGATTCGTCTACACCTACCTCCATCAGTTCCTGGTCTATTCCTTGCATCACTGCGGAGACGTCAAATTCCGTTCCCAGCAACCACTAGGAAAGCTGAACTCTTCAAGTTACTGCATGCATCCACGGATAACACTAATGCAGGAGAGGGCACGAGTGGTGCTTACCCCTCTGATGTTCACTCCATGGAGAAATTGGAAACTGCCACTCTGGCTGAGTCGCCAGCCAGTCTTCCTGCTCCTGTTCAGGCAGAACCTCCTGTGGCTCCACCAGGTAATTTTTTGTTCATCATAGATACTCCGCCATATGGTCCTAGCTATTATTAGGAAAGATATCTTGGAAGGCAAGGACATAAACCTGGTTTCGCTCCTCATTGCCTCCCAGGATATCATAGATAATAAGACATGCCTATGGTGACTTGTCGGTTGTGATCAAGTCCTGGGACCCCAGGCTTAACAGGAAACTTTCCATCCCGGAGTTTGTCCTGGCATTTAGATTATATAGGGATGTTTTGTGCTCAGTCTACCCTGCTAGGAGACACAAGTTAGACCTTTACCTGCACAAGCTGGGGGACTTGGGACACAAATAAGGTGGTACATCTTTTTACGATTACCACAGGTCCTTCTCTGATAAGGTGCCTGGAGCATTTGGTGTCAAGTTGAATTGGAGTAAACTGGACACAGAACTCTTCTGCAGTCACTGTGCGGGTCTAAGAACTCCAGCTTGTGCAGTTTGCTCCTCCACGACTCATTCTATAAATCTTTGTCCCAATAATGTCGAGGTTTCCTCCGACCTTGTTGTTCCCTCCCCTTCTACACAACCTGACAAGGTCATTAAGGATAAATTGGGATGCCCCATGCTATTTCTGGGGAAGTCCCATGTCTGTAATAGCTTTAATGCTGCTACTTGCAGTTTTAGCGCTTGCAGGCTTTTGCACGACTGTTCCAAGTGTTTCCGTGCACATGCAAAAACTATGTGCCCCAATAAATGATTTCCCAAACCATACATAACCTCTGTTAATGTGACTACCTTGTCAGCTATGTTGTCTTCTCACCCATCCAGACACTTAGTTGATTTCTTACTCTCTGGGTTTTCTTAAGGTTTTCATACAGGCATTATACATATGCCGTCGGGTATCTTTGAGTGTAAAAACCTGATATCGGCCCTGGCACACCCGGAGGCGGTTGATACTCTCATACAATGGGAGGTCACTGAGGGTGGTCTTTTACGTCCTTTTCAAGCTCTGCCTTTCACTTCATGGAGGACAACCCTATTGGTATTGTCACCGGAAAGAACTCCATGAAACAGAGGTTGATTATCGGCCTCTCTGCCCGTCATTCAACGGAAATTACTAGTTTGAATTCCTTTATCCATCTGAGGAATTTTCGCTGAGATATTTCATGATTGATAATGCCATCTTGGCTATCATAAAAGCTGGGGTAGGTGCTAGGCTTAGTAAGACGGATATTGTCAATGCTTTTAAACTATTACCGATACACCCTGCACTCTGGCATTTGCATGGTGTTAAATGGAAGGGCCTATATTACTTATTCTCCCAGCTTACTTTTGGATCTAAAAGTAGCCCAAAACTGTTTGATATTTTTTTACAGAGACTCTGTGCTGTTTGCTCCTTACATTTTAATAGATGCCCTGCAGTCATACACTATTTAGACGATTTCCTTATGATTGAGGAAAACCTGTTTCCCCATGTAGCCTTAAAGAAGCCATGTAGCCACTTAAAGAAGCCATTGCTCTTTTTCAGTCATTGGGTGTACCAGTGTCACCCAAGAAAACAGAAGGTCCGGATACCATTATTACCTTTCTGTGTATACAGCTTGATTCTTTTACCATGCAGACCAGTCTGCCCAAAGATAAAATAGATATCGTACTCTGATGCATTGATCGCTATATACAAAGTAGGTCATGCTGTCGGAAGTAATTACAATCTTTGTTGGGGTCCTTGAATTTGGCTATGAGGATTATTCCTCAAGGCCGAACATTTATATCTCAATTACTATCCCTGTTTCCCAATCTTCCTAATGATGACAGCTGGATCATGCTAGATGACCAGGCCACAGCCGATTTGCTCATGTGGCAAAGGTTCTTACTCTCCAAGAACGAAAGGAATATGTTACTTCCTGAAATTTCACCCACAATATTGATGGACACTGCGGCCATTGCAGGCTTCTTGGCCATTTACAGAAATGAATGGCTGTGGGTGTCAGGCTTACCTTGCTGGGAGTCCAACATGCAGAGATAAAAGCTCACCCTTGCAATTAGACACAGGCCGAGGTGGTCAAGGTAGAACTCACCTGGCCTGTGAATCTGTGCACGGGGGCTGTGCAGCTGAATGCTTGTAGTCGCAGTACAGACAAGGAAATCCAGGAGAATAGTCGTAGGTAAGCCAATGGTCAGAGGGTGCCGGAAATCAGGGGATACGAGTAACAAGCCAAGGTCAAAGGATGCCAGAATTCAGGAGATACGAGTCACAATCCAAGGTCAGGAGAATACTTAGCACGTGGAGTAGCAACTCTCTAACCAGAGTCATTGAACTGACACTGCCCTTAGGGAGGAGCAGTGTCTTATACCTTGATGATTAGTATATCAGGTTCAGCTGGAGAGTGATCGACAGGTCTGAGCCAGGTGAAGTCCAGCCCCTTAGTGCTGCAGGCAATACAAGATAAAACAGGAGTTATCCCAAGTCCTGAAATGGCTCAGATGTTAAAGAGCAGGTTCAGAACTGCCAAGCATACAGGTTCAAATCCCTCTTCGGGCAATAAAAGGGCGACCCCGTCTGGCAGTCTGGAGGTCAAGGCGTGAATCCTGACAGTACCCTCCCCTTAAGAACGCACTCTGGGCGTGAACAGGTTCCTTTTGGGAACTGTATTCCTCGTCTTCGGACTCCGTATCACTGAGGAAGTCCTTGTAATCGAAGTATCCAGAGTGGAGTCCCTCAGTCGGGGACCTTGGGGTATCAGTGTCGGGTACTGGTGGAGAAAGGTCTGGGCCATTCAGAGACCTGGTGCAGGCGGAAATAAACTTAGTCCCACAAACCATTTTATCTGAACTATTTCCCATAGGTGAGTTTTCTGGAAGTAGTGATTTCTTGTGGTCTTGAGATCCACTGGCATCAGCAGCCATCGTAGTCTGGGTACTCTTCTGCATCACGGAACGTGGAAATATCCGACAGCACCTTTGACATTTTTTAGGTCGTGTTGCCGGAATAACAGGGTGCAGCTGAATTGTACCCACTTGAAGAGGTTCAGGCCGAGTTGGGCGAATAGGGCAGTGAGAGATAAAGTGCCCTTCTTCACCACAATAAAAACAGAGACAACGCGCCCTCCTTCGATCTCTTTCTCTAGATGGCAGTCTTGTTTTAGAGCGGACGAAGCCTATCTCCATGGGTTCCTCCCTGTCCACTGGAGATTCACAGCTAGCTAGAGGAAAACCAGGGTCACAAGGCGGTTCCTCCATGTCCATTGGAGTTTCATAGCTAGCTTGAGGGAAAACAGGGGTACAAGGAGGTTTACTGGAGGAGGGTTTGCGTTGTGACCTTATGGGGACTTGGTAGGAGTCCTTTTCTTTAGGTAACAGCGATCTGCGGTTAGATGGAGCAGGCTTGGGAGTAGCTTTCCTGGAGGTAGAGCTCTGAGAGTCCATTGCGGACATAAATGACTCCCAACTGTCCAAGACAGTGCTTTTCTCCTGTAGCTTCCGGTATGCCCACTCCTTGATCCGTCCGACAAGTAAGTTGATGGCCGAACGGACCTTGACAAAGTCACTGTTGTAAGTTTTAGGCTTGAGAGCAAAAAGAAGTTCACAATCCAGTCTGAATGCTGTGAAGGAGGTACGGGAACCATCAAAGCGGTCAGGCATCACAACAAACGGTTCTGGAACTGGGCGTACTGTGCCTTTAAGAGATAAAAGTTCTTGCTGCAGTTCCGAAACAGTCTGGGTCAGGCTGGACACTTGCTGAGCAAGTGAGGTGAGCATTATCTCTGTGGACTCCATAAGGGTCAGTTCAATATGTCAGGCTTACCTTGCTGGGAGTCCAACATGCAGAGATAAAAGCTCACCCTTGCAATTAGACACAGGCCGAGGTGGTCAAGGTAGAACTCACCTGGCCTGTGAATCTGTGCACGGGGGCTGTGCAGCTGAATGCTTGTAGTCGCAGTACAGACAAGGAAATCCAGGAGAATAGTCGTAGGTAAGCCAATGGTCAGAGGGTGCCGGAAATCAGGGGATACGAGTAACAAGCCAAGGTCAAAGGATGCCAGAATTCAGGAGATACGAGTCACAATCCAAGGTCAGGAGAATACTTAGCACGTGGAGTAGCAACTCTCTAACCAGAGTCATTGAACTGACACTGCCCTTAGGGAGGAGCAGTGTCTTATACCTTGATGATTAGTATATCAGGTTCAGCTGGAGAGTGATCGACAGGTCTGAGCCAGGTGAAGTCCAGCCCCTTAGTGCTGCAGGCAATACAAGATAAAACAGGAGTTATCCCAAGTCCTGAAATGGCTCAGATGTTAAAGAGCAGGTTCAGAACTGCCAAGCATACAGGTTCAAATCCCTCTTCGGGCAATAAAAGGGCGACCCCGTCTGGCAGTCTGGAGGTCAAGGCGTGAATCCTGACAGTGGGATGCTTGGCCTATGGAAGTCCTGAGCACAGGTTTTTCCACTACCTCTTTTTTTTTAATTTACCCAATTGAAGCAGCTGCTGTGGCTTGGGGTCAGGTGTGGTCGGGTTGTCCGGTACGCTGTTTCTAAGACAACCAAGGCACGTGTCACATCATTAATAAAGCGTGTTCGTCATCTCTAATTATTATGAGGTTCCTTTGGAAGTTAACCTGGTTGGCAGCTAGTCATTAATTCTTTCTGATCTGTATTCATGTACCAGGTGTTACAAATATTGCTGCTGACAGACTGTCTCAATTTCATTTCCAGGCATTCTCTGCCTACGGCCTCTCCCATGGCCACTGCCGCCCCTACGTTTCAGGATCTGATCATGGACTAACCGCTTTGTTACCTCACGCCCATCATCTTTCTCGACTGGCACTTTCTTCTAACACGCACAGAGAATATGATTGGGCTTTCTCCTTATTTAAGAGGTTTTTTATTAGAATATAACTTTACTGACTCTTTTGCAATGTTGTCTGTGTTAGGTTTTGCTTCTTCTTGCCACCTCAAACTAGCATTATCCCATAATACCATCAAACTATACCTATCCGGTATACAACATCTCATTCTGAACATATTTCCAAACAAACACAGCTTCATGTGATTAAAACAATACTCAGAGGCATTCAGAGATCCGGCCACGCTCAAACACACAAAAGATTACCTATTGACATCCAACTATTACATTCTTTATCAGACCTATTAGATGCTTGTCCCTTCGAATCACGCACTAACCTAGTAATTAAAGCTGCAATATACCTAGCTATTTCTGGTTTTCTTAGGTCCCGAGAATTTATCACAACTACCACAACCAACTTACAATTCTGTCTCAGGAGATCTCACCTATCTAAGCCAGGAGACTATTATGTACTGTCCCTACCACACATAAAAACGACCTAAGATGGGCAACACATTTGAATTCCTTATTACCTCACACATAATAAATGGTGCCTGGTTAAATTCATGGACACCTATTTACTTTCTCTTAGTATCCAAGCTTTCCAACCACTTTTATCTTTACAGTCAGTCCTTACAACAACGAAATTTGTGACACACATCAGATCATTAATCATGAGGATAGGTCTCAATTCATCCGACTATTTTTGTCACTCTTTTAGAATAGGGGCGGCATCCATGGGTTTAAGTAAGAACATACCAGTCCATATAATTAAAACTCTAGGTCGATGGAAGTCTTTGCATATTCCCTGTACATATCACATCCGGTACAAGAACTTAGACATGTATTTAATAATATGTCCATGTAATTATGTTCTTTCCTATCATTTGTTGATTGTAATAAATTCTTGCTTGTATTTACTTTTGCCCTCTTTATTTACAGGCTTACCGCATCGTTGGTTCCGGCACACTACAACCGACTTTTTCTCTCCCTACACTATGCTACACTTTGATATGCTCCTTTTCTCTTTTATTCTGCCTTTTTGCCCCTGACACAAATATCATGACTTGGCCTGCAGTTGTGGGAGGGCCACGGTTACCACTACTCACCTTCCTCTGTCTCATTCGTGCCTTAGCGATTTATATGACCCCACCCTCCTCTCCCTCTTTCTATACCTTTCAATACACCTCATGGGTGGGCCCTTTTTATTTACAGGCCTACCACATCGTTGGTTCTGGCACACCACAACCAACTTTTTCTCTCCCTACACTATGCTACACTTTGATACACTCCTTTTATCTTTTATTCATTCTTTTTGCCCCTAACACAAATATAAAATATGAAATTGAAATTTTCCTATAACACTTTCCCTATAGTATATTGTATACAACATTTAATTCTTAGTATATTACCATTAAACTCAGTTTTTTAAAGCAAGATTCAAGCATTCAGATTTCTCTATGCTGAAGCAGTCATTGTACACAGTCATTTATTATTCCTGACTTGTAAGTGTATTGCAATCAATCAGATACAGGTGTTACTCTGTCACTAGCTGCACCTGTGTTTATGTGATAGAACTTTAACTGTAAGTGAAATGTAATAAATATTATTTTCACAGCTGATAAACAATATGTCAAAGGCAATCCACTTATGTGCATTAAATTACCCCAAAGAATAAAAGAAAGAAAAGAAATCAAATCATTTTCAAAAGTTTGAACTTTTTTGTTTTAAAAATTTGTTTTATATACTTGAAAACTAGTAATTTTTTTTACAAATAAAGCTTGCTTAATCTCTTACTAGTAGTGAATATTGTGTACTTTGCGGACATGATTGTTTTATTTAGTGCACTTTCTGGACACATTATATTTAAAATAGCATAACAGAGTATGCTTGTAAAACTCATATGTAAGTAAATAAAGGATTTGAAAAATCATAGCAAATAGAATCAGCACTTATCATTTTGTTAATAAATATACATATTTTTAAATGCTAATGAGCAGCAAAATACAAATGTTACCAAAATCCAACTGCAGCACATAAACAAATCACATTTAGAAAGAATTAAGTTACTCAACATATAATTAGTGATATCATTACCCACCTATGTATGAAATCTACTGTGAATGGATGGTGATCGCGCCATTTTTTAAAAAAAAAATAGCTTTTTATTTGGTTCTATACAGCATTAAAGACATTAAAGACAGTCTCAACTGAAGACAGTGTTGTATTCTTATAGTAAGAGTGTAATTAAAACACCCAAAATATAGACAGTAAATAAGAATACAAGGAAAAGGATTCTGCATGCACTCCCCTTCTCAAGGTAAGAATCTTACAGGAAAGTGCCGGATTTATATGAAATCCTGTAGCATGGCTGCCTCCAGATATAATGATTTATAAAAAGTTTCGGTTTAATTGAATTACACAGAATAAAAAAGAATTGGAATAATTCTTGCAACTGCACCAACAGTATATATTTTTTACTTGGGTAAGGGGACATATGCCCGTCTCCATCACAGTGCGTAAACTGCTTATAGTATCTGTAAAAACTTGTTCTGAGTCAAGAAAAAGAAGGTTAAGAAATTTAAACAAAAGGTAGAAAAAGTGAGAGGGTTGGGATGCCTCACAACCCATTAAAAGAAAGAATAGGGGAGATGGGAAGAGCGGTTTGAGAGAGAGAACAGATGAAAACAAGGGGTAGGGAAGGGAAAGGCAGACGATTGGTTGCTCTGAATCCCCCTACAGAAATAAAGTTAAGCATAATAATCTATAGGAATGATTAAAAGACAACAAATAACCTATATGTTATGCAATGAAAATGTAAAGTGACATATAAAGCCTGATCATTTTAAAGCCAGGAGTCCCAGATCTAATGGTAATGTTTAGAGGAGTCATGCACAGAGGCTGTTAGCTTGTCCATCTCAGTCGCCTCAACCATCTTTTGGAGAGCTGTGGCAAAATGGGTATTGTAGGTATTTCCCACACCTCTGTTAAACATAAGATATTCAATGTGTTCCTATTGTTTAATCTCTGGAGGGGCATGTCATTGTTGAATTTTAGCCATTATGCATCTAATAAGATCTAGGCCATCTTGTTTCAGGTGTGTATATAGGGAGTGGATAGTTTAATGTATCTAATTCATATTGTAATAATTTGAAATCTGAAATGGACACATGGATGGGGATTATTTTGGAAGGTATAAAAGCATCTGGGAAATATATTCCTCTTGATTGAGGCATTTTCCCTAGCCAAGAGGGGTGTAATTAATTTAGTATTTGTCTGTCTCATATTCTATACAAGGTTGATACCTAGGCATAGAATATGAGACCATTTAATATTATTGGTTTAAAATTTTAATTTTAATTTAAAATAAAAATGTTTATTTATTTGTATTTTTGTTTAGCTAAGTATGTAAAATGTGAAACAAAATAAAGAGATATTGAGCAAAAAAAAAAGAATATGAGATGATGTGATTTAGAAATAATAACTGTTCTTAAGTGGTCCTTAAAGTTCAGAGATAAAACCTTAGTTTTCTCCATATTGAACTTGTATCCTCAGAGCATAAGAATTAAGCAGATCTAAAAGATGTGGGAAAAGAAACTAAGTTTGTGCTTAGGGTAAAGTATGTAGGCTTGTTGTATTGGATCTCTGTGTGTAATTGGAGTTATGTAGCAATGAAAGGTGTAATCACCAGGATCAGGGAGGAGAGATGTGAGGAGGTGTCAGAGTAATGGACATATCCGCATGGTCGGACCATTATATAGAGGAGTATTTGACTATAGATTACAAGATGGGGGAAATTAGAAATAAGGGTGTGAAAATAAAGTGAAAATGTTTCATGTTTAAGCCTGTCTAGAAGGTTTTTGGGTAAAAGAAAATACAATTTATCTTAATGTGCGGTGGGATGTCGATTAGAGATTGTTGGTTGTTGTCTGTCCACTGGAGGGATGGTGGTGGGAGGCAAACATTTTAATGTAGGTATATAGGGTATTCCAAAAAGGGGGGTCTGATTTGTTTGTGACATAGACCAATGTACCAATGCACATGATATTTAGAGTGGCCAATGTGGACAGGAAGAGTGATATGTATAGCTTGGGGATCTGTAATAGTGTTTAACTTGTTAAATGTATCGGGATTTACATAGGAGGCTGCATAGGAGAGCCACTCTGTTAAGTTTTTTTCAGTAGACAGCATATTATGAAAATAGCTCAAGGTTAACGAGATACAAAAAGTATGATTGTACAAAGCATCTGCATCAATCATATATATGATTTGTGCAAATGACATTGTAACATTGATGAAATTACACAGTAAAAAGAACATAAAAAATAAATAAAGAGAAATAAAGAGAAAAAGAAACATATTAAGCAGTATAAGAAACCTAGAATCAATGGTCACTTGTCATATTGCTCTATTTATATAGAGTAAGGCTATTACGAATATTGTGACAGGTCAGATTTTGAGTAACCATACTATACATGAACATAGGGCATAAGTTTCAAAGTACGAAATAACGAATGTTGCATATTGTAAATTGACTTTGGCCAAGCCTTAATCATGTCATAACTAGTAATCATTAGGTAGTGCAAACCTTCCCCCCTTATGCTCTGGACCATAGTGTTAACTATGGTGAGTAAGAGAGTAGATAGGGAAATCTGCCACTCTGATTGTCTCATCCAGACAGTTTTCTGTCTCCCGGCTTCTTGGGTCTGGCGAGTGGCAGACAGAGTGGATGGGTTATTGGGAGGGGCTTGGAATGACCCAGCTGGTGTGGTCCATATTGGTACAAAAGTCAGAGGAAAATGGAAGGTCCTAAAGAATGAGTTCAGGGAATTAGAAAGTAAGCTAAATAAAAGGACCTCCAAGGTAGTACTTTAAGAAATATTACCTGTGTACAATAGAAAGGCAGTGGGAGATTGGAGAGGTCAACGAGTGGCTGAAGTCTTGGTGCAGGAAGGAAGGTTTTGATTTTTTAGAGCACTGGGCCAATTTTGCGCTTGGGTACAACCTTTATAGCCATGATGGATAGCACCTAAATGGAAGAGGGTCTGCTGTGCTGGGGGATAGGGTGGCTTGGCAAATTTGCACAAAGTGACCCATGCTAATTTTAAATATATGCTTACTAATGCAAGGAGCCTAAATATCAAAATAGGGGAACTAGAGGCAATAGCATACACTAAGCAATACAACATAATAGGCATAACAGAAATATGGTGGGATGAGAAATCAAAATAAACTATGGTACCTGCACTCTATCCACCTAGTGGTGCTGGTATAGGGACTCACACTCCAAAAAGCCTAAATAAATCCACTAACAATTTTCATTAATACCGCACTCTCAACAAAAATATAGATCCAGTGTAATTTTCTTAAAGAGTTTCTGTGGCAAACCTAGCCACTTCTAGGACACTGAACTTTATATGCCAAAAGGTTGTCTGTATTTTCTGCTGTGTTGTGTGTGTAGTGTGTGTAACTTGGATGCATATTATATGCCATTGGAATTCGTATGCTAGCAGCCGTAAGCCACTAGCATTCATGGAGTTTGTTTCACGAACCACGACTAGACGGGCTGTTCGTGAAACGAATACGGGCCCCCTGATAGACCACACATTAAGGGACGTGTGGCGCTCGTTAACTGATTGCAACAATGTTGCAATCGGTAATTAAAGGCTCTCCTAGGTGGCCGTCGTTCGACTACCGACCACGCGGCGGTCGGCCATCTTGGATCCTTTGTCTCTCCAGCGGTGTTTGGTCGTCGAGCGCCTGGAACTGAAAACGGTTACTCGATGACACGAACACCGCTGGACTTCCAGAGCGTCCGGATTTTCCGCCCGCATCACATTACTGTTCTCAATCGGTGTCCGGTAGTTCTAAACCGGACTCGATGGCTAAGTCTATTTTGTGCGGCGTTCGGTAGTTTTAGCGGGGATCTGAGCGGTATTCTCACTAAATATAACCCCAGACCCCAGCTATCTACCGACCGTCCATTCATGCAAATAGAGTGAATTATGGACAAGTTATAGATTTTAACGTGAAATGTCGGTTCGGTTGCAAGGAGGGATAATCCACTTAACAGTGTATCCCAGTGGGAGTATCCCTCTCGTGCAGCAGTGCCTGATGGGAGAAATGTCCAGAATGTTAAGTCCCCCATGTAGTCCCCTACTATATTACTCCTGCTAAGTCTGTCTGGAAACCCCTTGCATGGGGAATTGTATAAATACTGGAAGCTGTGAATAAAGACCTCAGTTGACTCCCAGAACTGTGTTTCTTCCGGTTACTGGGGGATTTGGGATATTGCCTTACTTTTCAGCGCTGACTGTGGATTTACCCTTAATACCAGCGGAGATCGTGGATTTTAATATTGCACTCCGCTACAGTTTCTATGACAAAAATAAAATTACAAACATGAAAAGAACAAAAGACTCATGTAGAGCGAAAAAACACATTTGTCAGCCAACTAGTGAATACAGGTGTAATGGTATTAATTAATTAATGACTTTTTGTCATAAAAAAGCATAATGAGCTTAATTCTTTAGACGCACCACTAGGGGTCAGTGTGCTAACTCATGTGCTTCTGGAAGTGACATCACAGGCCAGCCTACTTACTGGATAAAACCAAATAGTAGGAGGAACTCTTGCTCTTTTTTCTTTTGCTTGCATGGATTGAAAATGTAGCTGACTGTATAGCTCCAGCCAAACAGGTGTAAGTAATCTATTATAACAGCTAGCAACTGTTATAGCCTTTTGTTTGTAGTTTTGTATTGTGTAATTATTGTGGTAAATTGACATTCTGCTAGCATTTGTTTAATTGTTAATTATAATTATATTAAATATACATTTAATACTACAATGTTTTGTGTATTTCCTATTATATATTCGACCATAATACCGAACTCTAAAAAATATTAAAGTTGTTATTTGTTGCTTAATTATTATATATTAAATTAATATTCATATTTAAGTCACGACTTTTAACAACAGGTTACACTGCAATATGGTACATTTTGTCAGTATCTTTATTGCATATTTTAAATCGCATTCAATGTGTTTAGTTGAAATGGCATGGTGCAAAACATGAAAAAATTAAGGGGAAAACAAAGTGGGAAAAATATATACATAAGCAGTCCTCTCAAAGAAAGCATTTGTCCTTCATACACCGTCCCAAAACTGCGCACTTGGATTAGTAACTGTTCTATGTTGCCAATGGGGAATAGATTCCTTATTAAGTATGCATACCCACAAGAAAAAATAAAAAGTTTTTACAAAATTACAAAACATGTGTATGTCACAAAAAAAATGTAACCGGTAAAAAAATGCAGAAAAATAAAAAAACAAAAATAAAATGTAGGTATATATCCAAAAATATAAGTCTCTTATTGTTGTACAACCACATAGATTGCTTTGATGTACACCAGGCTGGTTCCCTCTTTCATTTATGTTCCATTCCTGCAATTTAGTCAGCTAGGCAAGCATGGGTGTACTCCTTTCTCCATCATAAAAGTATATAAGGTATATGCTTCCAACCGGGCTGTGCACTCTGGAATTCTAATTCCCTGCAATGGCCCTGCAGAGTGGGTATGAAGCACATGTTTATAAGAGTTTCATCCATGCCTCTGACTTGTGGTGCATCTCTATGGGGGCATTACCTAATGCATGCTATGTCAATGAGGCACAAGAGCTGTCCTTCATTCCCCTGTGTGACCCACAATTATGACATACATGTCCCCTGCCTCTCTCACGTACCTGCGTCAAAGATCATGTGCTTAATGACTCGCAGTTTAAAAAGACTCTCAACGACTTTATTGTTTAACCCCTTAAGGACACATGACATGTGTGACATGTCATGATTCCCTTTTATTCCAGAAGTTTGGTCCTTAAGGGGTTAAAGTGTATCATGCTATCCAATTTTCTCTTACCACTAAAGGAGCAAGAAGGCAAAATGAAGAATAAAAAAATAAAAACATATGTATATAACATCTGAGCACCCATTGAGTAATATCTCAAACTATAACTCAATGTACACAACCCCTAAGTTTGCCTCTGTCACGTCCTGCTTTGTTCTGTGGAGATGTCTGGCCTTGGCTTCTGGTATCCAGTACTCTTTTTGCTATTCTTGCTTAGTTTTCCTTGGTTTTTTGGTTTTCTAGTCTGTGTCTGGTTTTCTTTATGCTGGGATTTCTGGGTTCATTCCTATAGTTTGTCCCTGGATTTCCCAGTCTCCAGGTTTCCTTTAAATGTTTGTTTTATTTGCCACACCCGTTTGTTTCCATCTTTCATTATGTTGCAGTGTTCCTGCAGGCAGCTGCTCACTGCTTCTGTCCTTTCTTGCAGGTAAGTGCTATATGTGTGTTCTGAATCTGTGGTTATTTTAGCATACATTAGGCAGTGTAGGACCTGCCAGATATGGGGTACATTGGCGTTGTTGGCATGCTTATGCAATGTATGATCATATAGTGTGACTAAATCCCCATGATTTCCATATGTAGTACTTAGTTATATCTCCTCTTGTTTTGCATATGTTATCCTGTCTTGTTTTAGTTTGTATACCCAGTCCTGGTCAGTCATGCCCATGTTATGTTCATGTTTTCCTCATGTCTTGTGTATATGTTCTGGGTTTAGCTTACTATCCTTCTCTGGTTCTGGATTCTATTAGTTTTGTCTTGTTTCCATGTTTGGTGCCTATCTCTAGTCTTGCCTTGTTTCTAGTACTGGATACAATCTTGCTGCAGAGCCTCCCTATTCAGCTCCTGGGAGGTCTGCTTAATTTTCCAAGCTCCTAGTTCCTGGTATCCGCTTAAGCTGAATCAGGGTCTTGGTATGTGGCTGCACAACACCAGTTACCCTGCACCAGACCCTGCTAATCCACCTCCATGCTGAAGACAGTGTCCGCCGCCTGGACACTGTGTCTGGGTTCCGGACATCGGACCGCCACCCTGACAGCCTCCAAGGGATTAACCTAACCTAATACCTAACATCTACAGAAAGAGATACTTTATAGTGCTAATGACTGTATATGTCCAAAGCAAGAAAAAAAGGGAAACAAGGGGGGAAAAAGAAGTGGTAGGATGAGACACATGGCTGGGCAGTTAACTTACATGGGTACATGTTTTTAAGGGGAACTGAAAAAAACAGAAGGGTGGTGGAGTATGTTTGAATGTCAACCATGAGTTAGAGACACATCTTAGGCATGTGGAGTGTGACGAGGGTAATGTGGAAGCTTTATGGGTAGATATCTGCTTGGGGCAAAAGAAGGGAAATCAATTATTGGTTGGGATATATTAATATTAATGATAAAGAACAGCTGTTAGAGCAAATTGGGAAAGCGGCATATCTGGGTAAAACGTTAATTTTTTGAGATTTTAATTACCCAGACATAAATTGGTATAGAGGGACTAGTACTTCAGCAAGGGAATCAGGTTATGGAATGTGTTAAATGACATCTGTATGTTACAACTGGTACAAGCACTAACTAGAATGGATGCTTTTCTGGATCTGGTTATAACAAACAATGTTGATCTTTTGGCCAACATTCAAGTAGGGGAGCATTTGGTAAATAGTGTTCACAATATTGTGTCTTTTGAAATAAACTCAAAGAAGCAAAAGCACATGCAGTATATTAAACCAGGTAATAAAAAAAAAAAAATCTAATTTTAATAAGATTAGGGCAGCTCTACAACCTATTAAGTGGCATAAACTCCTTAGTGAAAAAAGGAGGATAAATGGAATATCGTCAAATAAACATTAGAAAGGTACATGTCTCAGCATGTACCAATGGGTAATAAATGTAAAGGTAACAAATTGAAACCAATGTGGCTTAAAAGGAAAATAAAGAGATCAAACAGTGATGTCCCGAACTGTTCGCTGGCGAATAGTTCCTGGCGAACATCGCTTGTTCGCATTCGCTAAGGACGGCAAACACATGCGCTGTTCGGTCCGCCCCTATTCGTCATCATTGAGTAAACTTTGACCCTGCCTGTACCTCACAGTCAGCAGACACATTCCAGCCAATCAGCAGCAGACCCTCCCTCCCAGACCCTCACACCTCTTGGACAGCATCCATTTTACATTCATTGTGAAGCTGCATTCTTAGTGAGAGTAGGGGCAGTGTAGCTGCTGCTGATTTAATAGGGAAATTGATAGCTAGGCTAGTGTATTCAGTGTCCACTACAGTCCTGAAGGACTCATCTGATCTCTGCTGTAAGGACAGCACCCTAAAAAGCCCTTTTTAGGGCTAGAACATCAGTCTGCTTTTTTTTTGTGTAATGTAATTGCAGTTGCCTGCCTGCCAGCCTGTGTGTCAGGCTCACAACATATACTGTGCCCACTTGCCCAGTGCCACCACTCACTCATATCTGGTGTCCCAATAGCTTGCATTTAAAAAAACCTAAACTTTTTGGACTGTAATATGATAGCAGTCAGTTTCCTTCATGAATGTGCGTTTCAGGGCCTGCCAGGGCACAGTGTCACACCAGTGCAACTCATATCTGGTGTAACAGTAGTGTACATTTAAAAAAAAAAAAAAAAAGAATTTGACTGTAATAGATTGAATAGCAGTTAGTTGTCTGCCAGCGTGTGTGTGAGGCTCACAGCGTATACTGTGCCCAGTGCCACCACTCATATCTGGTGTCCCAATAGATTGCATTTAACAAAAAAAACCTTTTTGGACTTTAATATAATAGCAGTCAGTTTCCTTCACGAGTGTGCGTTTCAGGGCCTGCCAGCGCACAGTGTCACACCAGTGCAACTAATGTTGTCACAGTAGCTTGCACGCATAGTACCACTAATCGGAAAAAAAATGACAGGCAGAGGCAGGCCACCCCGCAGGGGCCGTCGTGGTCGTGGTGCTGTGATTCCCTTTGGCCCTAGAATAATGCCCAGTGTTCAGAGGCCACGTACCCTGAACTTGAAAAGTTCTGAGGACATAGTTGACACGCTAACACAGGACACCCAATCTTCTACAGTTTCCGCTCGGAACCTTGACGCACCATCCTCCTCCAGCTTAGCTTCGGGCACCTCTCAAGTTACCACTTGCCCGCCTGCCGCCAACACTAGCACCACAGCCGCTTCACTTGATCTGTCAGAGGAGTTATTTACACATCAGTTGGAAGAAATGAGTGATGAGCAACCATTATTGCCAGAGAATGTAGATAACAGGGATATGTCTCAGTCAGGCAGCATTACACACGTACGGTGTGATGATGATGATGTTGTACCTGCTGCTGCTTCCTTTGCTGAGTTGACAGACAAAAGTGAAGCGGTTGATGATGACGATGCGTCCGTGGATATCACGTGGGTGCCCGCTAGAAGAGAAGAAGAACAGGGGGAAAGTTCAGACGGGTAGACAGAGACAGAGAGGAGGAGGAGGAGGAGACGAGTTTGAAGCAGGGGGAGGTCGTCGCAAGGAGCTAGTGGCACAGTCAGACAGCATGCATCCACACCCGGGGTCAGCCAGACAGCATGCCAATCAACGCATGCTGTTGCCACCACCAGAATGCCGTCATTGCAGAGCTCAGCAGTGTGGCATTTTTTGTGTGTGTCTGCCTCTGACAACAGCGATGCCATTTGCAACCAGTGCCAAAAGAAACGGAGTCGTGGGAAGTCCAACACCCACCTAGGTACAACTGCTTTGCGAAGGCACATGATCGCACATCACAAACGCCTATGGGATCAACAAATGAGTACAAGCAGCACACAAACTCAAAGCCGCCATCCTCCTCCTGGTCCAGCATCTTCAGCCATGTTAAGCACTGCTGTCCTCCTTGCCCCCTCTCAACCATCCGCCCCTCCGTCTCTCACCTTGAGCAGTTCCTGCTCATCTGCCCACAGTCAGGTGTCTGTCAAGGACATGTTTGAGCGTAAGAAGCCAATGTCACAAAGTCACCCCCTTGCCCGGCATCTGACAGCTGGATTGACTGAACTCTTAGCCCGCCAGCTTTTACCATACAAGCTAGTGGAGTCTGAGGCGTTCAAGAAATGTGTAGCTATTGGGACACCGCAGTGGAAGGTACCCGGCCGGAATTTCTTTGCACAAAAGGCAATCCCCAACCTGTACTCGATTGTGCAAAAGGAAGTAATGGCATGTCTTGCACACAGTGTTGGGGCAAGGGTCCATCTGACCACTGATACCTGGTCTGCAAAGCATGGTCAGGGCAGGTATATCACCTGCACTGCGCATTGGGTAAACCTGCTGATGGCTGCCAAGCATGGAATGCGTGGCTCTGCAGAGGAGTTGGTGACACCGCCACGACTTGCAGGCATGCCTGCTGCCACCTCCTCTACTCCTCCTATTCCATCCTCTTCCATAACCTCCTCGGCTGAGTCCTCTTCTGCTGCTGCGTCTTGCTCCACATCAACGGCACCCCCCCAGCTCCCCAGGTACTGTTCCACATCCCGGATACGGCAGTGTCACGCCGTCTTGGGGTTGACTTGCCTGAAAGCAGAGAGTCACACTGTGGCAAACACAGCCACTGTATATTGTCATTCATGTATGTATCATGTTATTGCATATGTGTATACCACTTTAAAGAACCAAGCATATGTGTGTTATGTGTAATATGGTTCATGTGAACTATAGCGTTCGTATGCTGATGGCATGAAAACCGCCAGCATTCCTGCAATTGTTTCACGAACAGTGAATTTCAACACTGTTCGTGAAACGAACAAACTACCGAATGGAGATCACACACAAGAGGTCGTGTGGCTCCCATTAAGGATTGCAACATTGTTGCAATCGGTAAGAGGATTCAGGGTGGCTGTCCGACTACTGACCACGAGGCGGTCGACCATCTTGGATCCTTTGTTAACCCAGCGGTATTTGGTCGTCGAGCGCCTGGAACTAAAATCGGCTACTCGGCAGCACGAATACCGCTGGACTTCCAAGCCGTTCGGGAGCCCCGGTCCTTCGGTAATGTGTTTCTCTAAGGTCAATCGGTAGTTTAAATGTAACTTAGAAATAATGTGTGTTTCGTGCGGCGTTCGGTTATTTAAGCTGGGATCAGAGCGGTACTTTCACGAAATGTGCGCTCAGACCCCAGCTATCTACCGAACGTCCATTCGTTTAAATCTAATGAATATTAGATGTTATATATTTGATGTTATATATTTTCATGTATTTTCATGTAGAATATTGGTTCTGCTGCACGAGGGGATAATCCACTTACCTGTATGTTCTAGTGGGAGTATCCCTCTCGTGCAGTGGTGCCTGATGGGAGAAATGCCCAGGTTATTCAGTCCCCTATGTACAGGGATACAGTGTGTAATACAGGGATACAGTGTGTAATACAGGGATACAGTGTGTAATACGGGGATACAGTGTGTAATACGGGGATACAGTGTGTAATACGGGGATACAGTGTGTAATACGGGGATACAGTGTGTAATACGGGGATACAGTGTGTAATACGGGGATACAGTGTGTAATACTGGGATACTGTGTGTAATACTGGGATACTGTGTGTAATACTGGGATACTGTGTGTAATATAGAGATACTGTGTGTAATATAGAGATACTGTGTGTAATGCAGGGGTACAGTGTGTCATATAGAGATAGTGTGTAATACGGGGATACTGTGTGTAATATTGAGATACTGTGTGTAATGCAGGGGTACAGTGCGTAATACAAGGACTATTGGAGAGGGGCAGTAAATGTAATATAATAGAATTAAGGGAGTAAGACATGGAGAAGGACATGGCACTAAAAGACTGTGTCCACTCCGGGCAGCAGCCAGTTGACCCGTGTGAGTCAGGCTGGGACTGCCGGGAGTGGAAAAGGGGGAGATATGTGGCGGGACATCGCCACTAAGTGCCATGTACCCTGAGTATTTAGAGGTTTGGTTTTATGTTTTGTGTCTCCAATATGTACTGTGATGGTTTTCCCTTGTGTATGTCTTGCTATTACTGCATTGCAGAACATTTAAAAGTTGATAGTTGACCGTTGACAGTTAACTCCTGGAGCCGTGAATAAAAATTGTCAGTTGACTCCCAGGCTATGTGTCGTGTCGTCCTTGGGAATGGGAATTATGCTGTGTGTCCTGCCTTCTGTATGATGAATCCTGAGTACCAGTGGAGAGCCCTTGGATTAACCCCTGCCGCTCCGCTACAAGGCTCCGATTGGCCCACGTCATTCCAGCACCCCCACACATGAAAGTTTTAGGGGCGTAGGCATGACGTGGGCCAATCACTGGTGTAACAGTAGTGTACATTAAAAAAAAACCTAGAAATTTGACTGTGAAATAATAGCAGTCAGTTTCCTTCACACATGTGCGTTTCAGGGCCTGCCAGGGCACAGTGTCACACCAGTGCAACTCATATCTGGTGTAACAGTAGTGTACATTTAAAAAAAAAAAAATACAGGGGGCTTGTTGTCACCTTTTGGGGACCCTTGGTGTTGTACGTGACTGGGTGGAGGAAGAGACCTTCAATGACATCAGTGAGGACAAGGAACGGGACATGGCTAGCTTGGTATCCAACCTTGTGCAAATGGACTGTTTGCGGTGCGTTAAATGGGGAGTTTGGTCTGTCACTGTGAAGCGGGCGTAACCCTTACACTACCTGATCGATACAACATCATACTTGATGTTTTTAAGCACGTTACTCCAAACAATTTAGGAATGTTAGGTGATGTATGCCCTTTAAGGATTAAAACCAGACTCTGCATCAACTATGTAATTTTCCATGGGAGTTTTGCCATGGATCCCCCTCCAGCATGCCACACTCCAGGTGTTAGTCCCCTTGAAACAACTTTTCCATCACTATTGTGGCCAGAAAGAGTCCTTGTGGGTTTTAAAATTCGCCTGCCTATTGAAGTCTATGGCGGTTCGCCCGGTTCGCCCGTTCGTGAACATTTTGCGGAAATTCGCGTTCGCCGTTCTCGAACCGAAAATTTTATGTTCGCGACATCACTATTTCTGAACCTATACATGTATTCTAAACTAAAGTAAGTTCTCTGGGTTTTCACACTGGAGCAATATGCTCATTTTTAAAAATTGAGTCAGTTGAGAGTAGCCTAAATTGTCAAGTAATGATGTGTGAAAGTGCAGGCCTTTAAAATCTGCAATGTTCGGTCTGGCATTTTCTTTCAAGATAGAGCCAACTGTAGAGTGTCTGTCTCCTGTAAGACATCTGATCATCAATGTTCACTGTCCATTTTGGAAATCTGTATTATCTGCTGTAGGACAGAGTGGGTAGATCCCTGGAGACAAATGCCCGAACTTTTTTCAGCGTCATGGGTGTTTGGTCGAGGAAGTCTTATGCAGAAGGTTTAGGATTTTCATCATATTTTCCTATGCTTCTCTGCCTGGGACAAACCCCGCTTGATGAGAGTGAACCAGTTCAGGCTTGAGCTTGAGATGAAGAGCGAGTAGCTTGACGAAAATGTTATGTTAGTATTGATCAATGAAATTGGCCTATAAATGTTCTGATCTTTCCCTGTTTTAGGGATGACTTTATTGAAAGGAAATAGGTGTCTGCCTCTAAGCAATTCAGCACAGTAAGGAAATGGGAAGAGACATGTGGGGCAAATAACTTATAGTAATGGTTAGTCAGTCCTTAACCTTTTAAGACCGGAGGGCGTACTATTACGCCCTATTTTAAGCGACTCTAATAGTACGCCCTGCGTTTTTTTTACTTACCCGGTCGCCGGCGATCCCAAACACCTGACGTCCTGGGGGCCCCCCCGGCCATGTCAGAGTGAGGTCCTTGCAATCACTGTAATGAGTTAGTCCCCCTGCTGGCTGGAAATAAAATAAAATTAATGAAATCAGTGTAAAAAAATAATAATTATATACTTAGATCATATATATATGATCTAAATATGTGTATGTATGTATGTATGTATGTATGTGGACACATACACTGTCTAGGTGTATTTTACTATTAATATATAATGACTAAATATATATATATAATTATGTATAAACATGTAAAAATAAATAATTAAATATATAGATGTGTTATTTCGTTCTAACTGTATTGTGATATTAATATATATATATATATCAAAATACACATAGAATGAAATAATATATATATATATATATATATATATATATATATATACATAAATATATACGTATATATCACTATATATACCTATATATAAATAAAAATATTTTGAAGAAAAAAAATATATATACACATATATATGTATGTGTGTAATGTTTTTACATAATTAGGTATCTTAATTAATTACAATTAGCGGGACCTGCCTGACAACCCATGCCGAAAGTACAGGGAATTTAATTTGCTAGCACTATATTTAACCCTATAACTTTCCAATACACCATAAAACCTGTACATGGGGGGTACTGTTTTACTCGGGAGACTTCGCTGAACACAAATATTAGGGTTTAAAAACAGTAAAGTGTATTACAACGATGATATCGCCAGTAAAAGTGACGTTTGTTTTTCATTTTTCACGCACAAACAGCAGTTACACGGACGATATTATTGCTGTAATACTTTTTACTGTTTTGAAACACAAATATTTGTTCAGTGAAGCCTCCCGAGTACAACAGTACCCCTCATGTACAGGTTTTATGGTGTTTTCAAAAGTTACAGCATCAAATGTTTCATTTTTTTCACATTAAAATTTGCCAGATTGGTTACGTTGCCTTTGAGACCCTATGCTAGCCCAAGAATGAACATTCCCCCTATGATGGCATACCATTTGCAATAGTAGACAACCCAAGGTATTGCAAATGGGGTATGTCCAGTCTTTTTAGTAGCCACTTAGTCACAAACACTGGCCAAAATTGGCGTTTTTTTGCATTTTTCACACACAAACAAATACTACGCAAATACTATGCTAACTTTGGCCAGTGTTTGGGACCAAATGGCTACTAAAAAAGACTTGACATACCCCATTTGCAATACCTTGGGTTGTCTACGGTTGGACAGACATATAGCGCAAATGCCAGGTTTTGTTTACGTTTAGTTTTTTTCACAACGTGTACATTTGGCTCAGTCCTTAAGGGGTTAAGGCCCTGGGCTTTTTACCTGCTGCTGAAATGGGGTATCTAACAATTATCCCATTGATTCATCTGTAATGGTGTGTTTTGTATTGTTGCTAATGTAGGTTTTAAGTGACTGCCAACAGCCAGTCAGTTTAGGGAGATTATATAGAATATGCTAGTAAGAGATGAAACCCTACACTGTATGTTGTGTTATGTTAAGTGCCCCTTTAATCAACTATCTTAGCAATGTAGGATGCCTGATGCCTTGTTTTTTTATTTCATTTATTCTTTATTTAGTGCTGCACATTTAATACAGCCTTGTAGGTGTTGGTGAGCTGTGCTAGCTGATACCTTGTTTTTAATGCTATGAAAACAATTTGCAGCATTGACTGTTATGAGTGTACTGCATGTGAGGATTATAGAGCATTGTGCCTGCACATTGAGAATACAACTCAGCCACATATGGAGTGCCTTGAGAGGCTGAAGAGTGTCAAAGAGTGTTGACTTTACATAGGACACGAGGCCATGCGTTTAGACTGGAAGAAAGAAGATTTCGTCTATGGCAAAGGAAAGGTTTTTTACTGTAAGAACAATCAGGATGTGGAATTCTCTGCCAGAAGAAGTAGTTTTATCAGAGTCCATACAGATGTTCAAACAGCTACTAGATGCATACTTGCAAAAACAGAATATTCAACGATATAATCTTTCAATGTAGGGTAATAACTGCTTGATCCAAGGATAAATCTGACTGCCATTCTGGGGTCAAGAAGGATTTTTTTTCCTAGCTTTTTGCAAAATCGTGCTTCAAACTGTTTTTTTTGCCTTCTTTTGGATCAACAGCAAAAAACAAATGTGAGGAAGGCTGAACTCGATGGACGCAAGTCTCTTTTCAGCTATGTAACTATGTAACTATGTAACCAAGGGATTACATTTGTGGACAGCTTCCTTGAATGTATTATTTTTTATAAGTGATTGTGTTCTAGCGTTTCTCTCTTTTTGAATTCTATGTTATGAGGACCATTCTAATTACTTCTTTATGTGCCTCCCACACCCACGGGGAGGGTGACTCTAATATATTATTTTCTTAAAGTAGAGATTGAGATTTTGATAGAATGGTTTGAATACTCTTAACAACTGGCAGGCCATTTCGTAGGGCCTCATTCAGGCACCATCATGGATTTTGTTGGGTCACATCCTGAAGTGCAATTAATAGAAAAAACTGGTGCATGGTGAGGCCACGTGACGTTGCCTATAAAGGTGTCTGTTGTCTGTGTGTGATAAAAAACATGTCTACCCATTAAAATCTGTCCACTTGATGGGTATATTATATGAAATCTCTGATGGGTGCATTTACGCCAGCTATCTAAGGGTTGGAAAAAAACAAGTGTTTTAAGTAGCTGTATAGGTTGTTGTTTCAGTGGGTCTCTACTCATGTACAAAGTATCAAGTGTCTGGTCTATATTGCAGTCTCCCTCTACCACCAGAATTCCATCCATAATAGTTTTGCAAGTGTTTATTTGAGAATGTAAATGTGAAATGTTTTTGGGGTATACAAGTTAGCAAAGGTAAATAGAACATTGTTTATAGAGTCTTTGACAAACAAAAATCTACTTTGTGAATCTGTGAGGATATCAATTTAGGTGAAGGATGAAGGTGGAGAAACATGAATCCCTGCACATCTGGATTCACCCCTCACATAATCACAAAAAAATACTTGAGATGTGTTGGAAAATCTTATCTTTAACGTGTCTCTTGAATAAAGTGCACGCCTGTCAGAGAGCGACGCAATTCCCTCAATGATCTTATCATTTGCTCTCAATTACCCCCTCACCCAACAACCTCAGCCTAACCCCCCTCAATTTAGGAGGAACCTTAACTCTATTGACCTACAGCAGCTGTCAGACGATATTGATTCACAACTGCTATCCATCCCTTCCCTCTCCTGTCCCTCACTGGCCATCTCCACATATAACACTAATCTCACATCTGCCTTGAATGCTGCAGCCCCGCTCCAAACATGCACCTCGAGGAGGACACCACCCCAACCTTAGCATACTAAATCAACACGCAATCTGCAGAGTTGCTCCCATTGTGCTGAACGCTCCTGGAGGAAGTCCTGCACCAAGGCAGACTTTCTTCATTATAGATTCATGTTGCGTTCATACAGCGCAGCCCTTGCCCTCACCAAACAGTCATACTTTTCCTCTCTCATTAGTTCATGCTCTTGCAATCCCAGACGTCTCTTTGACACCTTTGACTCACTTCTGTGCCCTGCTGTGGCCACCCCCCAAACTAACCTTACAGCTGATAGCTTTGCATGCTACTTTACCAACAAGATTGAACAGCTAAGGAAACAATTCTCCCCTCCTTGTCGTTCTCTTTCTCAACCACACATAAATCATGCCTTCCCTACCCTTCAGACTTTCTCCCCGGCTACTGAACAAGAGGTGGCTGCGCTTCTCCATTCCTCTCACCCCACCACTTGCCCACTCGATCCTGTCCCATCTCACCTCATCAGATCTCTCTCCCCTTGTCTTGTGCCTTCCTGCTGACATTAAACATGCCACTGTAGTACCTATCCTGAAAAAAAAATCTCTTGACCCATCCTCCCCCTCTAACTATCGTCCCATATCCCTGCTCCCTTTCTCATTAAAGCTTTTGGAAAGACTTGTCTTTATCCGTGTGTCTCGCTTCCTCAATTCCAACTCTCTCCTTGACCCTCTTCAGTCTGGCTTCCGCCCTCTCCACTCTACTGAGACTGCTCTCATCAAAGTCACTAATGACCTAATCACAGCTAAATCCAAAGGTCACTATTCTATATTAATTCTCCTTGACTTCTCTGCTGCCTTTGGCACCGTTGATCATGCTCTCCTCCTTCAAACTCTTCAATCGCTCGGTCTCTGTGACTCTGTCCTCTCTTGGTTTTCCTCCTATCTCTCCCAATGCTCATTCAGTTTCTCCTTTTCCAAGCATACCTCCTACCCTCGTCCTGTCTCGGCTGGAGTTCCCCAAGGCTCTGTCCTTGGTCCCCTTCTATTTTCTCTTTATACTACCTCTCTTGGCAAGCGTATTGCCTCTTTTGGATTCCACTACCACCTGTAAGCTGATGACACTCCGATATACCTCTCCTCCCCGTACCTCTCCCCTGCCATCCTGCAATGTGTCACTGCCTTTCTTCCATCTCTGAATGGATGTCCTCACGCTTTCGGAAACTCAATCTCTCTAAAACTGAACTCCTTGTCTTTCCTCCTCCTAATACTGATCCTCCTCTCTCATTCTCCCTTCAAGTCAGTGATATCCACATAAGTCCATGCTTGCAAGCACGCTGTCTTGGCGTGCTTCTTGACTCTGGCCTCACCTTTGAGCCTCACATCCAGTTTGTTGCCAAATCCTGTAAGTTCCAACTCATAAACATAGCCTGCATCCGCACCTTTCTTACGCAAGATGCTACCAAAGAGCTTGTACATGCTCTAGTAATTTCCTGCATGGATTACTGTAACCCTCTCCTGATTAGTCTCCCCAAAAGCTGTATTGCCTCGCTACAGTCTGTAATGAATGCTGCAGCTAGACTGATTTTCCTCTCTAGTTGGTCCTCTCACACCTCACCCCTCTGCCAGTCCTTACATTGGCTCCCTGTATAGGAGTCAATTCAAAGTGCTAACCCATAGATTTAAAGCACTGAACAATTCTAGCCCCTCTTATATCTCTTCACTGATCCATAGGTATGCCCCTCCTCATTCCCTCCGCTCTGCCCGTGACCACCCCCTGACCACTGCTCGCACCCCTACGGTCAACTCGCGCTTGCAGGACCTCTCGTGGGTGGCTCCTTTCCTATGGAATAGCCTGCCTACCACCATCAGACTCTCCCCTAGTCTTCAATCATTTAAGAAGAGCCTTAAAAGTCATCTCTTCAGGAAAGCTTATGGCCTCCCAGAGTAACCTCTACCTTATAGGAATGCCCCTTCTCGTTCTCTCCCCTCTGCCCATGACAACCCCCTGTCCGCTGCTCGCACCCATATGGCCAACTAACGCTTGCAAGACTTTTCACAAGTGGCTCCTTTCCTTTGGAATAGCCTGCTTACCACCATTTGACTCTCCACTCTCCCCTAGTCTTCAATCATTTAAGAAGTGCTTCAAAACCCATCTCTTCAGGACAGCTTATGACCTCACAGAGTAACCTCTACCTCACATACCTGTCCCTTGCTCTCTACTCTCTCCTCCAGCTCTGCTTTACTCTCACCTTGTTTGATTCCTTTCTCTTGTCCTATTGTGTTTTTATACCCCACCTTCTCTAGACTGTAAGCTCGTTTGAGCAGGGTTCTCATCAACCTATTGTTCCTGCAAGTTTTTGTAAATGTCTCATTTATTGTTTATTGTTGAATATCTCCCTTTGGTACTATTGTAAAACGCTACGGAATATGCTGGAGCTAGATGAATACCAATTATAATAATAATATTGCAATTATATACATGTGCATTATTCTTAAGGGATGATCAACGCCCTAACAGAACTGCCTAACAATTCATTAGAAGTCTGTAATGTAACCAAGGAAGAACTTGTAAACAGAGCTAAGCATTTTTTATCTAACTGAAAAGATGTGCCTTGTTTTTCTACGACTCAGCTAGAAAATACATGTTAAAACAGCTTTCTTTTCCACAATAATGGACTACATGTCCCATCAAAGACTAGAAGTCGCATTTCCAGGGGGACGCATGCGACCCCAGCGGAAGAAGGAAATGGAACAATACACCAGATGAGTATTGAGATATTAAGACTGCCTATAAAAGTTAGGTTGCTTCCCAGATGGACCAATACTTCTGAAGAAGCCCAAACCCGGGGTGAAATGAAGTCAAGTAGGGACTGGAAGCTCCTTTTTAATATACAGATTTTATACTTTGTATTAATAACCCTTTTGGCTTTTTACTTTCTACTGGTGCTATTGGATTCCTGCTCATCCAACATATCCCTTGTTGGGGATTATACCATCACAAGCTTTCATCACCAGAGCAAGTTATTGGTCTTGAAATCGTAGGTAGGATACCTGTTTTTATCTTACTGTATATTATACAGTAAGTTCTCAGTAGCTCTGCAAAGTGTGAGTTAGTCTTTTATCTGGTTTTATATACCCATATGTGTTAAATTATTTAGGAGAGCTGAAAAGAAGTTTGATTCCAAACCGAAGACCCACATATCTGATATTACAGCAGCCAACTCCTCTCACAATCCACATGCCCGCAATCATCCCATTCTGACTGATTTTTTAGGCCAGCGGAGGGAGAGATTGTTCTCCCCCAAACGAGTCTGGCAAGAAAGAGATCCGAATCACTCCCCAATTCTAAGAAAAAGAATAAGAAGAGAACAAGAAGAAGAACACGTAGAAAAACTCCAGAGTCCGGACAGACGGAACCTATAGGAGTTTTCAACTTATCAGACAGAATACTAACCGAAGAAGAACATAAACTACTACAAAAAGGACTCAAATTTGCTCCAAACTCCAACAATTCAAAATTCAATATATTTATAGATTTGCACAAATTTGTGAGAAAGTTAACTATTAAAAAAATTTTCAACGAGTGTACCTTCGAAACTATAGAGCACCACTCATCTTATTCACATACCGAATTACATCCGAGATCAACATTTTATCCCCAACAAGTCAAGAATGATCATATAAAGGTGTTTGAAAAACAGATGGTTAAAGATCTGAGAGCTCTGAAAGAGAAACCGAATATTAGAGATAATCTGACAAAGAAGGAGAGAAAAGCTTTGAAGGCTCTTATGGAGGATGACTCCATAATAATTAGGCCAGCAGACAAGGGTGGAGGCCTAGTGGTCATGAATTTATGTGACTATACCACCGAAAGTGAAAGACTACTGAGTGATTCTACCACCTATGCAATTCTACCAGAGGATCCCTGTGACGACTATAAGAAAGACCTGTTTACCCTGTTAGAAGATGGCAGATCTAGGGGGATCCTAGACAAAAAAGAATTTGAATATGTCAAATGTGAACATCCGAGGTTGGCGGTGTATTACCACCTCCCCAAAATCCACAAAAGGCTAGACAATCCTCCAGGAAGACCCATAATTTCGGGTATAGGATCTTTGACATCTAACCTTTCCAAGTATGTCGACCAATTCCTCCACAAGCCAGTAACAATGTTAAAGTCCTATTTAAGAGATACCACACAAATTATTAACATTCTGTCGCAGATCACATGGCAAGATGGTTATATCCTCGTCACAGCCGATGTGACATCACTATATACTGTGATCGAGCATCTACAAGGCTGCGAGGCCATCCAATATTCCTTGGCAACCTACACTGAATTACAAAACGACCAGATTGACTTCCTGGTTAGATGTGTGGGGTTCATTTTGAGCCATAACTTCTTCTGGGCAAATGGTAAATTCTACCTACAAATCGAAGGTACAGCTATGGGGACCAGATTTGCGCCCAGCTATGCGAATTTATTTATGGGAAAATGGGAGGACGAATTCATCTGGTCCCCATCCCAGTTTGGCGCAAATCTGGTCCTCTGGCAAAGGTATATAGATGACGTCATCTTTATATGGAAGGGGGATTCAGCCTCACTGAATCTATTCAAAAAATATCTGAACCACAACCCATACCATCTCGAATTTACCTTCAACCAGTCTCAAGACCATGTAGAGTTTCTGGATCTAGACATCTATATAAAAGAGAATACAATCCACACTAAAACCTTCAAAAAATCAGTTGACTGCAATAGCTTTATCCCGGCTAACAGTTACCACAAAAAAATGTGGTTGGAAAATATACCGTTCAACCAATATAGAAGAATTAGACGCAACTGCTCAGAACAAAATGTAGCCAAGATACAGATGGAGGAAATGACCAAAAGATTTGTGGCCAAGGGATATCCAACAGATCTACTGGATAAAGCATCCCAACAAGCCCTTGATCTACCAAGAGAAACCATCCTGGGTACAAAGAAAAAAGACAAATCTAACTCTTTCACACAACCTGCATTCATTACAAATTACAGCAATCAAGCATCCCTAATTAAGAAGATCTTTAATAAAAACTGGACCATTCTGAAAGGTGATCCAAGTCTGGATATAATTCTGGGTGAGAAACCAAGAATGATATACTCTAAGGCTCCCAATCTAAAGACGATGTTAGCTCCTACAGTCAAGAACATAAAGAAAACCTGTAAAGGCATAGAATGTGGATTCACTTACTGCGGCAAATGTATAGGCTGCAAACTTTATACCAACACAAGAGACACTATAAAAGAGTTCCAGCATAAAGAAACAAAAGAGACGTTCAAGATAAAGACTACACTCAACTGCGACTCTATAGGGGTCATTTACCTACTTAGCTGTCCATGCAACAAACAATATGTGGGCAGGACAAAAAGAAAATTCAAAACCCGTCTATACGAACATATTAGAAACATCAAAAGAGGATTCCAAAACCATAATCTCTCACGACATTTTAAAGAACACCACCACAGCAATCCCATCGGCCTCGAATTCCTGGCAATCGAGAAAGTCGAAGTCCATTGGAGAGGAGGCAACTTAGATAAAGAACTGGATAAAGTAGAAGCAAAATGGATTTTTAATTTGGATACATTAGAACCGAAAGGCTTAAATAAAGATTTTGAGCTGAATGCCTTCCTATAAACAACTTCCAAAAGCCCAATGTATATGCTATTTCATATTGACTATTCACCGTGCCATACAACTGGTATATAAGTTACCCACTGTTGGGAGTCATTGAGATGGACCAACCTCATTTATCGATTTATAGTGGTTTATATTCTTATTATGTTTTCGATTCTTTCTACCTTTTCTATCTATACATTTTGTCTTTATTCTCATTTTTATTTTTTATCTTTTCATTTTTTCATTTCTCCATTTATTGATTTTTTCATCATACACTTTAAAGTTTATATTCTCATTTTTCATTTTTTGATCTTATTTTGATTGATTTTTTATATTTATTTTGATTTTTATTTTTATTTTTATTTTTATTTTTATTTTTATTTTTGATTTCTATCTTTATTTTTATACTTTTATATTTATATGTATCTTTATTTTTACTCTTACTTTCATTTTTATTTTTATTTTTATTCTTATTTTTATTTTTATTTCTATTTTTATTTATTTTTATTTTATTTTTATTTTTATATTTATTTTTATTTTTATTTTTATTTTTATTTTATTTTTAGCTGTATCTTTATTCTTATTTAGATCCTGTCATTTTTCATTTTTCCATCTATTTATTTATTTTTTCATCTTTGTGCATTTCACTCTTTAATTCATTTTTATTTATATTTCATATCTAGTTTCATTTTTTTATTTTTATTTTATTTTTATTTCATTTTATGATTTTTGTGATTTTCATTAGATTTGTATTTGTATTTTTATTCCATTCAATGTAAAGTCTTTACGTGTATTTTACGTTTAAATTCATTGATGTATCCAAATTTCCATTATGATTCTATACCTATACTGTCCCCATAGTGGTTTATCTACCATAAGTATTTATCTGCCATCCACTGTCAGGTCTTACCACTACAATTTAGGTATGTTAATATGTCGGGATAAATTCTGAGCATTTTCAGTATATACTGAATTATGAGAAATCGAAAGTTATAGATATTTCCCTTTTGTCTACGATACATCTTATTCTTTAGATTATCATTCATGTTATCCTGGTTGCCAGTCCACAGCAATTCAGTATGTGTTACAGCCGTGATTTAGTTTGTAACCTCACTACAAAACCCTTTTCCCATAATTTTCGGTATCTTTATACCACTTACAGGAAATCCACGCAACAATTTAATTCCATTACTATTGGTATTGTTTCCGTATAGATCTATATCCTTATAAAAGGAGACTCAATGCTTGATAAGTCTTGTGTCCTGATTTTAAATTATGTTTTACCATAAAACTTCCCCCTTATTGCGGTATTTTCACGTAAGGATTGACATTCCATATTATAGATGTGTACATTCACGGACATCATGATGTCCATATTAGCTGTATATTGTTTTATATGCAATGTTTTGTATGATATTACTCTTTTCGTCCACTTATGCATTAACCAGATTCTTCCATTACCCTAACGCTGTAGAGATCACGGATAAAGTGATTAATTGTATTTGGACAGTGCACAGCTGTATGGGATATCTTTTGATCAATGGAAGGTATATAAGATCACTGACTACCATCCAACGATTACAAGCCTCTGATGAAGTGACAGTAACCAGTCACGAAACGCGTAAGGCAAACTTTCGGCCGGAGCCGCATCTTCATAGAGATCCAGGAGCACGCAGACCAATACAGAGTGAGACGCACGAGGAGATTTTTCGAAGCCTAATTTCCCGGTTTTTTCCACCGTTACCTCTTGACCGGTCAGAGGTTCAGTGAGTAACCACTCCAAATTGGATTCTGCATATCTCATAGGACTCTGTAAATATACCCATCGAGTTTTTATTTATTGACTATGCTATCAAGTTCTCGTGTATTTTTTCTATCACTTATGATGCTGTACAAATAAATTTTATATATTTTTTACCAACAAAAAACGGATGTTATGTTGATACTACAAAGAGGACACCTATTTTTATCAGTTTGGATTTATGTCAGTAACTATATATCGGATCAGTAGTATTCACTGCAGACCATTAGATTATACTCCTGTGCCTGCTTGTTATTATACAGACCCAGCAGTACAGATAGTATATCAATTTAGCTGAACACAAATGTACTTTGTTGCAAACGTCCACATAGACGGTAACATTTATTTGCACCAGTTTAACTTAGTGCATAAATAGAAAATATTTAGTTTATTTATTTATACATTTTATATTTTATTGTTTGTATTTTTATTTTTATCTTTATCTTTGTTTCTATATTATTTGGTCTTTATTTATTTTTTGGGCTTATGCAACTTATTGTCGATTTGAGATTGGGAGTCATATAGAGAGTACCCATTCTAGGGTGAGATCTTTGTATTGGGTTCCTTTTTGGAACAATACTGCTGTTTCCACATATGGTTAGAAGATCTCCTGGTACGTTTAGGGTCCATTTCCCTTACACCAAGTTAAATTATTTATGTGACATATTGCACTATTATTTTTTCTTGTTTTGATCTCTTTGAGGGTTAAATACACGGCTGCAATATTGGATTGCCTTTATGTATTCATGTATGTATATACCATTACTTTATTGTATTCACTTAAAGCATCTTTTGGCGTGGTTTACAATTCTGTTTTTCTTCTACTTTTGGTCACCACAAGCAGGGATTGGGAAGCCCTGATGGTTTACTGCTGCCCTTTATTTGGTTATTCTAGTGAGCGCCTAACCCTTGTTGCTTGATATATATGTGTGTGTGTGTGTGTGTGTGTGTGTGTGTATATATATATATATATATATATAATCTCTGAAGCTCTGATTTACTTTACAGTGATTTTTAGCAACATGATTCTTAGCCAATTTGTCTGACAGCCTTAAATTTTATCACATGACAGGAGGCTTCGTATTTTGCTTAATCTTTCTTTACTATCTCCATAGCAGCAAAGAAAAGAATGACATAACTTTTAACCAATCACAATATAGAATAGGGTATAAGAGGTGTGACCTATGACATCATGTCCTCTTTCTTTGCTGCTCCATCACAAGCTAAGTACTATATTTTGTGTTCTCTATACTTAACATATTTTATTCATGCACTCGCTCTATTACTGTACCTTTTAATAGTTACACTTTTATTTCTCATACCCTATCTGTATACCATGGGACCTTGACTGGCTCCCTAGGTGTCTTTCACGGCTTCACCGCCGTCTATACTTTCCCTCCATGTCTCTGTTTCTGCCAACGGCTTTTCTGTGCGCTCGCGCACAAAAATGTTGGTATTTTTCTACCGAACGCGTTATTCGGTAGTTTGCGCATTCGCCTGTTTTATGCGAATGTCGCGGTTCTTCTATGCGATCGCTCATTGACTTTCGTTTCTTTAGTTTCTTTCTAGCGAACGCTTCATTCGGTAGTTTGACGCGTTCGCCTTTTTAAGGCATTCACATCCATTTTACATTACGCTCGTTCGGCAGTTTAACTATACGAACAGCAAACTTTCAGTATTGCCGCCCAAACTAGGGGAGGTACTATCCTCCCCACACTAAGGCTGTCAGTCCGGCGGCCATCTTAAAGGGATAAACACTGCCTGATTTTTCTGCTCCAGCAATCCTGCAAGCAATTGAAAATCTTTGACCCTTTTCATTCAGTGGGACCAGGTTAGTGCCTTACTTTAGGGGTTGGTTTAGCCAGTTGGTCTGCACCTTATTCTGGCCGGGGTGAGCCCCATTTTATGCTGCTAAATGGACCTGTTTATGCAGGATTCCTATTACCTGGGTGAGCCCCAGTAAACAGCCCTCTCCTCTTTACGACCTACCGGTCTCTAACCTCAGGTTATTTAGTCCTGATACTACACCACCCCGGTCCCCAGGCCTCTCCACTTATTGTGCCTAAGTGCCCTCACGCAATTTATCGGGTGAGCCCCGAATTCTCATTCCTTATAATGGAGGAATCACAAACCTCAGACCTCCAGGCCATGATAACTGCAGCCGTGGCTGCAGCTATGGAACAAGCCGCTTCCAAGTCGCTCCAGACGGACTCTGAAGTCCCAAAGCCCATCTCAAAATGGGTTCATTATAAAGCGGACTCTGAGGACTCCGACTCCTCCAGGGAACGTTCACAACGGCGAAAGCGCCATTGGAAGGGCAATGTAACCCCACGCAAGGTTAAAGGGAAAGCCCCTGCTGATCGCAGGAAAGCCACGGTTCGTGCAACCCACGAACTCACACAACTTTCCTTAGGCGAGGAAGACGTAGAACCCACTCAGGCACTAGCTGTGCTGGATGAATAGCAGGCGGCAGCCTCCGACCAAGTAGACTCAGACAGGGATTCCACGGCCAACTCTGACCCTTACTGTATAAGGGAACAGGGTCTGGGTGAGCCCCAGGACTCCATGGCAACATCCATGGATAACCCACAGGAGGGCATGGAGATTTTCCTCCATATTTCGGGACTCCAAATGTTTGACCCACGAAACATCCGGCACCCCCGTTTGGAAGAATGGTCACCACCTGAGCATCTGGCAAGGTTTATGCACTTCTGGCTCAGAAAATCGCTGGACAAGGAAGTTAGAAACTGGATGAGATCCGAATGCCCTAGGCCTAGTCTCCCAGACAAGGTAACGCACACCCCCGAATTTGACCTGCTCATGACTACATTCATGTCCCGAGGGGGTCGGGATCCGCGCAAGGGCATAGAGCGCGGTTTCAAAGGAGCGCAAGACAAACTGCTAGATGCCATTGGGCCACTAGCCTGAATCATTGATATGGCGGATGAAGCCTACGAGAGGGCTGATACTTTTACCCCAGATACGGTGCGTGAATGAGCACGAGATACCCGGGAATGGGCACAAAGGTGTTTCTGTTTCCTAGGGAACACCAACGTAGCGCTCTCTTTGGAGAGGCACCGAGCAGCACTTTACCGTATCGACGAAAAACTGGTAGAACTGGGGGACAAGGAATTAGGACCCTTAGCACAGGGTAAATTATTTGGAGATGCCTTCCTTAAGGAATTAAATAAAAGGGTCAACATATTCATGTCCCTTAACAAGGCACAATCTTCGATGCGGAAAGTCTTCCGCGGCTCTCATACCCGTGGTGTTTTTGGAAGGGCTGGACGGCAGAGGGGCCGTGCCGTCAGCCGTTTTTGGCCATCTGGCCCCTGTACAACTCAGCAAATGTACTACCCGGAGTCATCTAGCCGACATAGATTCCACCAATTCAGGGGATCTGATCGTGGCCGAGGCAGCCGAGGACGCTCACGGGCAAGATTCTCCAACGGTAAGTCGGAATCTTACTCTGTCTCTAACCTCCTGTCATATTGCAGGTCGTGTTTCTCTTTTTTTCCAGAACTGGAAATAACTATCTTCAGACGCGTGGATACTCCAGACGGTGCAGGGCTATCGAATAGAGTTCGACTCGACCCCGCTCCAGCTGGCCCCTCCACGTCCGATCCAGACTACACAGGCAGATGCCCGCCTCATAAATGCGGAACTCCGAGAACTTCGCTCCAAGGGTGCCATCCAACCGGCTCCGGATGCCACCGGTTTCTACAGCAATATCTTCCTGGTCAGGAAGAAAACCGGCGAATTTCGCCCTGTTATCAATCTCAGGGAGCTCAATTCTCACGTGGTATACCGTCATTTAAAAATGGAAGGTATACATCTTCTCCGGGACTTTCTTCGACGCGACGACTGGTTCACTCGTCTGGACCTCAAAGACCTTACCATTCCGGTACACAGAAGCAGCCGTTCCTACCTCCACTTCTTTTGGCACGGGATTCCCTGGCAGTTCACCTGTCTCCCGTTTGGCCTCAGTTCGGCCCCGTGGTGCTTTACCAAGATTATGAAGCCAGTAGTGGCGAAGCTCAGATCCCAAGGCATAAGATGCATCATCTATCTCGACGACATCCTGATCTTCGACGAGGATGCAGAGACACACGGACAACACACTTCACCTTTTGGACTCTCTGGGCTTTGTCGTCAACCGTCCCAAGTCCGCATTGACCCCAGCTCAATCAGTTCAATTCCTCGGATTCGTAATGTCGTAATAGACATCATGCACTCTCCACCTCCCGGCTACCAAAATTACGGCAATCCGCAGGGAGATCCAAAAAGTTCTTCGTCGGACTACCATACCCCTACGATTACTGACACGGATTGTGGGCCTTCTCTCCGCATCCATCCAGGACATTTTTCCCCAACCCCTGCACTACAGGGCCATGCAGCGCCTCAAGGCAAGTTTCCTTCGCAGGCAACCAACATACGACCAACCGGTTCCAATGTCGGCCGAGGTTCGGGAAGAACTACACTGGTGGCTGGACTGCATGCAGGCTTGGTATGGCAGGGCCATATTCGGGAACCAGCCAGACTTCGTGCTGGAATCGGATGCCAGTCGTTCAGGCTGGGGAGCAACAGACGGAAGCACCTCCACAGGAGGAGTCTGGACTTCAGAAGAGCTCTCGATGCACATAAATTGCCTGGAACTCCTGGCCGGGTCCTTCGCCATTCGCAGCCTGGCAAAGGATCGATCCAACTGCTGCATCCTACTCCGCATGGACAACGTCTCCGCGGTCAGATACATCAACTGCCTTGGAGGCACTCGTTCTCGAGCACTGGTGGATCTCACGAAAGAGATCTTCGACTACTGCCTTCCACGCAACATCACCTTGCTGGCAGAGCACTTACCAGGAGACTCCAATACAACGGCGGATTGGTACTCACGCCACTGGCGGGACGCCAGCAACTGGCAGCTAGACCCTCATATTTTCGCGCTACTGGATGCACAGAGGGGCCCTCTCTCCATAGACCTATTTGCGACCCGCAACAATCGACAGACAAAGGTCTTCTTCAGCTGGCTCCCAGACCTAGAGAGCCTCGCAACAGACGCGTTTCTCCAACAATGGCCAAGGGACGGTGCCTACGCATTCCCTCCTTTCGCAATGATAACGAGGGTCCTTCACCGGATCCGTCTACAGGGAGTGAGAATAATTATCATCACGCCGCTCTGGCAGAGCCAGCCATGGTACCCGGACCTTCTGGAACTTTCAATCGAAGATCCCCTCCTCCTACCAGATGCCCCAACCATCCTCAGGAACCCATTGGGCCTACCTCACCCACTAGTCCTGCAGGAACGCTTGCCCCTTGTGGCTTGGACTCTTTCCGGGGCTCTTGGAGAACCGAGGAATTATCGCAGGAAACTAAGGACCTGCTATGGGATTCATGGGCACCAGGAACAAGGAGGTGCTACTTATCAGCATGGCATTCCTGGACAAGTTGGTGTGTGGGACGGGACCTCAATCCCTTTACTGCACCTACTCACTCCATCATGAATTTCCTGACCTCACTCTTCACTGCCGGAAAATCATACCGTTCCATCAATGTGGTGCGGTCGGCCATCTCAGCGGCTCATACTCCGACTCAGGGGACTCCGGTTGGTAAGGACCCGCTCATCTGCAGACTGCTCCGCGGCATGCGCCTACGGCGCCCCCCGGAACCCAAATACTCTTGACTTTGGGACGTTGGTGTGGTCCTCCAATTCTTACGAAATTGGCCTCCCAACGAAGAACTGTCACTCCGCCAGCTTACCGCAAAATTCACCCTCCTGCTCTGTCTGGTTTCTTTCCGACGGGTATCGGATGTACGCGCATTTGACGCCAACGCATTTACCTTCTGTCCGGCGGGTGTCACCTTTCGGATCTCACGTCGCACTAAGTCTAACTCTCACTCGGTTTTCTACCCTTTCTTCCCTTCTGACCCTCAACTCTGCGTGGTCTCAACCCTCCGTCAATACATGGACGCCACCGCGACGTTGCGGCAGCCTTCCACTCATCAGCTTCTCATCTCTTACGTCCGCCCTTATGGTTCGGTTTCGGTTACTACACTGGCCAGATGGGTTAGATGGCTATTATCCCTTGCCGGTATTGACCAAGCTTTCGGAGCACACTCCGTGTGTGGGGCAGCGGCCTCTTCTGCTTATGCGGCAAGCGCGTCCCTTTCGGATATCTTACGAGCGGCGGACTGGACCAGAGAATCTACCTTTAGGACATTCTACTTTCGTCCTCTTGATAACCCGGCATTTTCTTTTCTTTCACAGCGTTGAAATTGCAAAATACGAAGCCTCCTGTCATGTGATAAAATTGAAGATTATGCTAGCTGTAGTGTACAGATAATCTTAATTTTAATAATGGAGGCAAGTATTTTCCCTCCCTGTTCTCTTTCGTTCTTCCCTCCCTTTCATCTTCACTTCTACTTATAACACTTGGCTCTCTCATATGGGGGTATAATGCCTAACTCGGGAGCACTTGTTTCAATGCCTTATTTTCATTCACTTATGGTTCTATATATATACTGTTTGGGGTGGGATACTTATTTAACACCATTAAGGGAGGACGTTTAGTTTATTAACATTTTATTAGACAATATTGAGTTGAATTACGGGACAGACACTCATTGTTTTAGACAATCATTTCTGGACTCTAACGCACCTTATACTCTCGTTTCAGCTTAAACAGAAGTTACACGGAATCATCAAAGTCTCCATACAAGATGTAGTCGTCATCGCATCAGGAGATTTATCATCAGGTCTAGGGAGACCATCGTTTGAAAATGGGATGCCTTCATCTGCATTCTACCTGTTCCGGTTCAATTTATTCTGATTGAGTTTCCAGTTTCTTATTTTTTGGACTTTTCTAATGTTCTGTTATTTTCTACATTATTACCTTGTGATGTCGCAATTTTAAAGAGGAAATGATGTCATAGGTCACACCTCTTATACCCTATTCTATATTGTGATTGGTTAAAAGTTATGTCATTCTTTTCTTTGCTGCTATGGAGATAGTAAAGAAAGATTAAGCAAAATACTCGCCTCCTGTCATTATTAAAATTAAGATTATCTGTACACTAAAGCTAGCATAATCTTCAATTATACAGCATGTGAAAATTCCAAAGAACTTCCCCATGCTGTGTAAAATGACACAGAGCACTCTGGTTGGATTTCAGAATTTAGAAGAGACAAATGAGCCTATTCACTAATGTCTGCACTAAATGGGGCAAAACCATCCTGTTGCAAAGGGGGGCCATTCAGACTGCAAAATCAGCCATTGCTCACATATTTTTTTCATCATTTAACAATGCCTGGATTATTCACTCGTGGCTCTGAACTAGCCATAGTTTTGTCTGGATTTCAGCCAGAATAAATGTTGTGTTACTTATTTTTAGTGGAATTTTTTTTCGTGGAGACTTTGATCCTTTTTTATTTTTAGTTACATTAAGTCATTATGTTTTTATATTTGACCTTTCAGGAGTAGAAGAAAAGATTTAAGAAAAAGAGTTTGTCACTGCAAAAGCTATTAGCTTGTTTTCAAAAGTAATTAAAATTCTAATCGTTACGTAAAGTAGGTTTTAAGTAGATAAGGATCAAAATATTTTTTATTTTTCTAATTAACATACATTTTTGCACCTGATGAATAGAAATAATATTAATGTGCACGCAAATTAATTTACTTTGCACCATAATTGCATGTGAAATTGGATATGATTTTTAGGTATGCATAAGACTAGTATTCTATCTTCATCAATTTATTCACAATCACATGTTTAATTATCTTTCAAGCTATTACTTTTTCTAGTAATTAAATCAGTGATACAGAACAATTAAAATACTTTTACAGACATTGATTAAATACAGCATTACGTAATTATCTTTTGTAAGAAACAATACACGAAAAAAGCTCATCTAATACACAATGATATATATATATATATATATTAACAATGTATTCTAACATGTAAATATTTATTAATTGATTTTTTTCTTTTGGTTTTGTTTCTGGCAGTTAAAGTTAAAGGAGTGTATTCTCTAAATACTAAATTGTAGTGAGTTCTGTGAATTTCCCACCTAGTGCCTTGCGTCTCAAAAACAGCAGTCACCCAAGATGTCTAAACTGCTGAGGGCTCATTTGACTTCTGTCTGCAACATGATTACACTAACCATCATTTTGAACAGTTTGATGTACTAAAATGGGTACCACTTGAACTGACACAAACTATTAACTTAATTTGTCTGATTTATAAACACTTCTCTAGTTTGCATCCAGTTTATTGACTAAACTGGTCAGAGGGGATACAGAGGAGTATTGCCTGTTATTATATACTGTTTTGATCCTTTTTTAATGTATTTTTGCTGTTTATATACATGTTTATTTTACTTTAATACTTGCTGCTTTGGTTCCTGGTTGTTCCTGTGGAATAGTTACTCATCTCTCAGTGGACCAAAGGCCTTTGTTGTTAATTCCAGCTATACCGAAGGACTGCATTATTGCTGGTGTTCCTGCAAAGTATACCTAGGTAAATCTCAGGTAGATCTCCTTAAGATCATAGAGAATATCAAGATGGCTTCAGAATTATTAGTAGACTCTAGTTCAGAAGTATTTAATCTTTCATCAAAATCTAAGGGTCTTTACACTGTTATCTGAAGGGCTGTCTGGCTTAGATGCTGGTCCACTGATTCAGCATCTAAAAAAAAAAATCAAGATTCCCATTGGACGGTCTATCCTTCAGGATGAAAGATCACCTCATCATCACAAAATATACTTCTTCTTTTGACTGGAAAGCACATATTCAAAGGAATTTAACAAGTAGCCAATTAACAAGTCGAGATTCCAGAAGAACATCAAATGTCAGAGTAATAGCAATAATACCTTTCTGTCCCCAGAGAAGTTGTTTTTTATTACTAATGAGTCTTTCCAAAGGAAATTTTTGGCACATTCCTTTCTCTGTGAAAATTATGGAATGTGATCTAGTGGATCGGCATTCCTGATCTGATAAAGATTCCACTAGTAAAGAGAATTTGGCAGAAATGTTATTCTTGGTGTATTAGAATAATATAAAATCCTATTGCAGTTCCTGTTCCTTGCCCCTGAAATATCTCCAGCTGGGCTTAGCTAAAGTGCTTCCTCCTGCTTCTCTACAAGTTCAACTAGACAATCAATTTTTACTCCATAAGAAACTTGCCATTTGATTTCTGATTGCTAGTTTCTTCAGAGCTGTCTCCATCTTTCTTCCTATGATTAGGGAATTTACTCCATCATGTGATTTTAAGATGGTTCTGCCAGCAGTCTGCAAACCTCCATTTGAACCATTACCAGATTGCCATTTGCAACCTTTACACTGCATTGGCAACTACTGAAAAGGATCTCACTGGGATTTTCAATACTCTGTCATAACATGTAATCCCTGCACAGTCTCATGTAAAGAATTGACAGGAGAGCATTGTATAGCATCTTGACACACAGACACACGCACAGATAAATTCCATCACCAATGTGTCCTGTGAAAATGTATGGGAAAAGCCTTCCAGCGAGAGGGGGCTGAATGAATATATGTGCCTGAAGCAGATGTATGTGATGCGCTGGGTGAAACTGTGAAGGGACAGCAAGGCTATAAGGGAGGGCAGAGGGTGTGTGAGCTTTACTCTGCGCCTGGCTTAGCCAGTTTCCAAAGTTCTGTATGTGTGATGACCTGGAGTGAAAGTGAGGGGCACGGACAGACTCAGCCTGTGGGTCCAGGAAGGATGGCTGCAGGGAAACATGCTGTTAGAGGAACCAGGGACCTTGTCAGTTTATCACAACTTACGCATACACCTAAGCAACTTTCTGATTGTCTGATAGTGCAACAAGCCCAGCAGAAAGACCCCAAAATTAAAGAGATGATTGGTGTTGATACAGCACATCTATCCTGGGAGTGTTCTCTTTCTGCTTTTTTGTGTGCTTACCGGGGAGTGCTGCATAAATCCATTGGTTTCTTCCCCTTACAACTACTACATGAGCGCAATGGGTGTGGTTTAAGGGATGTTACCAGAGATCGATGGGAAATTGAAACAGGCAAATCAGGCATGTTTGAGGATGTAGCAGTGGTATGGACTGATCACAACCTGCTGCAGGTGTCAGGTAACAGTGATAAACTGCTCTGTTGGAGCCTTATCCTCCAGTATAATTTCACTGCCCAGCACAAAAAGGGCAGCTTGCATGGGAATGCAGATGGCCTGTCTCGGCAACTAGGGGGTTAATGGTTGACAGATAAATCAGCCTGTGGCTGAATTTTTCTGTCCACCATCTTAAGGGGGAGGTGTCATGCCAAAAGCATGAGTTCTTGTTTGATGTGTGTTTATATATGTTAAGAGTTGTTTTTTTGTAAACCTTGGGATGGCATTTATTGTGGTCTTTGATCTTGCACCAGGCCTAGACCATAAAACATCTAGATAGCCATCACCAGAGCTGGACACAAGGAATTTCATAGAGTGGGCAATAGACTGCCAGACCAACCCCCTCTGATTCCCCCAGGGGTCTGCCCACTGAGAAATAACTAGTTTAGATATATGATGAGGGTGCTGGACTATCCAGAGTGCAGTATTCATTTTTATTTTTGTCAGTAACTTCTAGGAGATCAATACCATCTAAGACTCCCACAAGAATTCTATATAGGGTAAATATATGTAAGGAATTTCTTGTGTTTTCTCTTATTTTATTTTATGTACTGTTTTGCAATTTGTTATCTGTATGTCATTTATTTCTGTATTTTGTACTCAGCACGGTGAATCTTTTTTGTCAGATTAAATGTTTAATTAGTCAGCTTGTGTCTCTGTTTTCTACGAGCTTTACTCTCCAGAGAGCTCAGGTAAAAACGTTACCAAAAAGGGTTAATTATAAGTGTTTGATTAGTAAAAGTAGAACTGTGATTCTATAATTCTCCTGTGTGTGGGGTAACCTAAGACGCCCGGGTTTAAAAGTCTTGGTGGTGGCAGTAAAGTGTGTACTAGGGGGTTAGTGTAGAAGGGATTGCAGAGGTTAATTGAGTGGTTGCTGGGACTAGCAACAGGTAACCAGGGGTCTGGTGTCATTAACCCTGTCACTTCCACACTCTCCCCACTGTCTCGGCTGGGCCTATAGCCCACGCTCGTGACAAACTGTGATGTCTACTAATAATTCTGAAGCCATCTTGATATTCTCTATGATCTTAAGGAGATCTACCTGAGATTTACCTAGGTATACTTTGCAGGAACACCAGCAATAATGCAGTCCTTCGGTATAGCTGGAATTAACAACAAAGGCCTTTGGTCCACTGAGAGATGAGTAACTATTCCACAGGAACAACCAGGAACCAAAGCAGCAAGTATTAAAGTAAAATAAACATGTATGTAAACAGCAAAAATACATTAGCAGCCTGCCGTTGCGCCTCCCTTTCGGCTAGCCTCTCTGCAGATTCCCTTTCTGCAGCCTGCTGTTGGATCATCACATGCAGGGCCTCCTGAGGATTTGCAGCCATCAGTTGCTGAAATAAATCAGTTGAGCAAATGTCCTTAATGTTTGAGGGGATATATTGTACAGCGCTACGGAATTTGTTGGCGCTATATAAATAATAAAATAATAATAATAATAATAATAATCACCCACATGCAGTTATACAACATATACATCCTATTACTCATGCAGCAATCATGTACACATACAGTTTCTGTCACACATGTAGTCACTTGCACACATCTTCCATCACACACATACAGGACCCCACACATCCACAAACTACCTTCCCAAATGCAGTTACACATACATGCAGTAGTTATGTTGCTTGGTTCTTTTAACCACATGGCACTATACATAGAGTGAGGGGGAAAAGACTGAAAAATAAACTACATTAATGAGACCAGAAGATAGAAAACTAGGGTACAGGAACTGGGTGATGCCAGAGTTTAGAAAATAATGGCTTGGGGAATGATGGCAAGTGCAAGGTGAGACAAGAATAGACATACTGAGAAAATAATACTGTCAATGTGAAAAACTAGGCAGGGATATACACAAGGCTGCAGCAAACTAGATATTTCTCTAGGGTGGTAAAATCTTTGCATAGCTATGTTGTTGAGCAACATTTTTGTATTTATACAATAATTTACCAGGAAGGATACATTTAGATTTCTCTAATTTTAAAGTATGTCCTGGGTCAATTATGTTCATGGTATGACTAACTACTACTCTATGGTACAATTCTTTGGAGACTCCATATACTTATAGCTTCAGACAAGCAGATTGTCAACAGAAAAAACAACAAAAGGAACACCAACAGTATAATACTGTAAGATATCATGCACCTGAAATGTGAATGTATTGCTCTCACAAAAATAAAATTGATAGCAGTCACATCAAAACGTTGTCAATAGAGCTTTCTTACTTCCAAATCAATATATGTGGGACAAGAAAAAAGCCATTTACATAGTGTAGCAGTTAAAACAATATAAACTATTTCATTAATATTGCTCTCACAAAAGGAGCTTGGTTAAAAGCACATCATAATCCACTGGGTCTGTAGCCAGGAAGACCAGACTGGTAACAGGAAAACAAGAACACAGGGAAAGTTGTGAATAAAATATGATAACTCTGAAAAAGCACTGAAATACAATAAATAAAACAAAACACTAGTGGATCTCCCATGGGCTAAAGACCCAGTGGATGCTAAAAGTCTCCATGAGGATTTTGAATTGGTACATTTTCACTAAAATAGACATTGTCCAGAGTTTTGAACATGGTTGGGAGGAATATATTTCTGTTTTTAGGCCTTAATGCTTTCCAATAATTCTTTTTCAACATCAAGTAAGTGTATGTTATCACTATTTGCACTCATTTTTTAAAATATATTTTTAAAAATATAGATTTGTTTTCATTTTTTTCATTTTTTACGCTTTTCCTTAGTTCTGACGTTTCCTTTAGTTTTTTTAGTTTTTTCCCCTTTTTCTAATACATTTAGTTTTACTTTCGATTTGCATATTTTCTATTTAGATATATGTTTGTATTCCATTTCTAATATTATTTATTTTTGTTTTATTTTTCTTTATGTGTGTTTGTTTTTATTTAGGACCACTTTTTGTTAATTTGTTTTCACTTTTTTCATTTTGAATTTTTGCAGTATGTTATTATATATACATATATATTATTTTTTATTATATTTTATTCTCATTTTGTAATTCTTTAATATCCTTTTTTATGCTTTCACCTATTTTACCATGTTTCCCCCCCCCCCTTCTTTTGCTTTTGATAAATAGATTTTTTTTATTAACTGTCTCTGGAACGCGCTCAAATATTAGCAAGTGCTATTTAGTTTGATGTATAGATTCATGGCCACTCACATACAAGCATTAAGGTGTAATGTTCTTTCACTAGAGGATACTTGTTATTTTGGGGGAGTGGTCATGCTTTATATTGACATCAGACCCATAACTTGGCAGTAGTTTGAAGGACTGAAGAATTCTGCATGCATAGCCGCTGGGGTCCATCCACCTCGTGCTGTTGGCAAGCAAGATTTTGGTGTTCTGGTGCATGTTTACTGCATGTTTCCTTACTTCGATCATCCACACTATACTTCTCTCTCCACCACAAATGTCCTGATTTTGGAGGAGCCTTCATTTTTGCCTTAAACTATTTACCCAGTTTAAATATAATATTTATATGTTTTTATATATACTGCTAAAAACGTAATACCATAGGCAATACTGGAATAATTATAACTTTTTTTTTTTTTTTTTTTTTGCTCGCTTTAATTTGAACATTTTTCATTTTTTTTTTCTGATAATTTTTTCTATCTTTGCCATTTTTTTTTTGTTACATGTTACTAGGAGGCTGTCTTTCTATTGATGGACATTGATACTCAAGGTAATTTTGAAAAAAAAAAAAGGTTTGCAAAGTTTTTTTCAAGCATATGCTTCATTTCCTTTTTTTTTGTGAATAACGGTGTCATGTACTCTTTAAGGCTACACCTACAGCATTTTACAGCTTTATAGTTAATATTATTCATACTGTAAATAGTCCATGTGTTATAATAATTGCCTGTATATATCCTATACTATTGATGTCATAATTTTTACTACTACTGGCCTACTATCTGTTCAGTTATCCCTAGTTGTGTTTATATTGGTATTTCCTACTTGATATACCCATTAGATTTTTTTTATTTTTTGTTCATTGCATTCAGGAAAAAAAATAATTATTTTTAAAAATGTGATTTTTTTTTCTATAATCGTATGCAGATTCCTCTTTCTACTTTGAGAATAGTATTTGAGAAAAGTGTTAGCTCGGAGCACTCTTTCCATACCTGAGAATTTGAGAAAAGTGTTAGCTCGGAGCACTCTTTCCATACCTGAGTTCTTGCATTGTTTGTGACTTTTTAAGTGGTCATTGATAGTGCAAAAGAATAAAGACACAGAGAACTGAAATTGTACTCATTCCTAAGGATTCCTCATAAACTGTGGGGAGACTTATTTCTTCATTCTCTCCAATAATATAGCCTCACAGCATTGCTAGGCACAATAAGAATATCCACAATGGGAGTTATCAGTTTTAACAGTTGCTTTTACAACCTGTAGTAGTATACTTCTACAACCTGTGAAACAATGGTCCATTACTACTGCCCTGTGACTGTTTCAGATATCTGACACAAATGTCTTCAGCATCTGCTGTATTCTGACAGCCAGGGAGATGTTAGGTGGTTCTGAATCCCCTGAACATACTACAGGAATTCTTTGCACAGAGTAATAGCAGTCTGAAAAGCCTTGCACTATATATATGCTTTGTATAACAAAACTTACTGTGATTAGACATTGTGCCCACATTTAAAAAAAAAAAAAAAACTGTATGTTTACATTCTGTGGCATTTTAAAAGTTCTAAGAAATTACATCATTCTTTAAAAAACAAGCAAAAAAAAGTAGTCACACTGAAAAATATAAAAATCATGGCATTTCTCATACATGAAGAATAATAAAATGAAAGAGATAAACAAAATCTGAAAATGTGATTTTTTTAAAAGTTTTTTTTCCATTCTTTATTTTTGTTTTGCTATGATTTACAAACAGCTTGTCATGACACATACTCAAGTTGAAAGAAAATATGAGAAATTACAGTAGTAATACAGGACATGTCATAAATGGCGCACATTTTTTCAAAAAGAAAGTAAAACAAATTGATGTTAACAATTGCGAGTCAGAGCAGAAATGACAAAAGACATAATATATTCAGCATAAAAAAAAAAACATTCAGAATAAAACCACCAAGTTGTTTAAAGACTGATCTCAAGTTGTTAACCCAAAAGCTTTTTTAAGTGAAGGAGCGCAAAGATAGACAAACTGAAATTGCAATAATATTTTTGAAAGGGATAAATAAAATATGAAAATTTAATTTGTGTAAATTTACATAATTCAAATTTATTAGGCATCCATGACAAGCAACCTTTACCTAAAAATGCTATTTTATCTAATGTTTATGTGCCAGCTATAAATTGTTTTGTGTATTTAAGCATTTAAGCTAATTAAGTTGCATAATACTTTAATTATAAAATACCATTATAGTATATAAGAAACATAAAGCAGTAAAAAAAGAAAAGGAAAAAGAATCCACTTTGAGAGAGCAAGTGATTAATATTGTGTAAAATATAACTTCTATAGAGTTTCCACCTCACAGATTTCACGTTCTGGCTATAAATCTTAGGTAAAAAGTCCTGAAATGAACTTGCAAAGCCTGTAGTTTTATTAAAGAATATTTTTATACTAACTTTTATATCGCATTAGGAAAATATTTCCTGTTTCTTAGTTTTTTAAAACAAAAAAATTATAATTTTAAATAAAAAGAAAATCAAACTGCATATATTCATATTTGTATAGAATTGCAAGAATATATTAAGTAGGTAAACGTTTTAAGAAATTTGCTGTATGAAAATGCACAAATGTACATTCAATATTTTTTATGACATCCTAAACAAATAAGCATACAATTAAGTCACTAATTAATAAAAAATATTTCATATCATTTCATTTTGCAGACAATTATTGATTATCAAGATTAAGAAGATGGTTTGTAAAAAGATTATGCTTTTCTGATAAATGAAAAAACAAACAAACATAGGGTTCATTCATATTTTCTCCTGCTATCTCAATTCTAGGGTCAAGTTTGAAGACACCTGGGAACAGTCCCCAAAAAGGAATAGCTCAGGTTCATAATTATATAAGCTATGCTAAGGTAACTCACTAGGACAATTCACCAGATTCACAAGACAATGATGTTGAGAAGTTTGCATTATGACTTGGAGTTAGTGATAGAAAATATTTTTTTAAACAATCTTTATTTAAGAAGACTATTCATAGACAGGTAACAGTGTAAAAAGAGAAATATAAGCAAAATGTTACTCATATTAATGAATGCATAAACATGTTAATCTTCGGCAGTACCTTGTATAGAACAGGTTCAGAATAAATTATATAAGGCACAAGCATGTAATCAAGTCATCAAAATAGCGTAGGACAAGTCAAAGAGGGTGCAGGGACGGAACATAGAAATGTAGAGAGGGTCCTCTGTGTAAGAAACATTTTTGCCCCCCCCCCCGTAGTGCAAGGTTTAGCAGAACTTTACAACAGGGGGTTTAACATTTGCCCATCCTTGCAGGTTTGAATATGTGAGCAGTGGTTGTGCTTTAGATGTAAGCATGTTTTTGTATGAAGTATGTGTGTGAACGTAGGCATGTGTTGTATGTAGTGTTGTCATTTGAAAGCAGTGGTGTGTTTGTAAGTAATTTTGGAGTTTGAATGTAGGTGTGCATTTGTTTGGGGTGTTGTTGTTCGAATTCAGGAGTGTGTTTATGTTTGTTGTTTGCATTAGAATGCAGGGGTGTGTTTTGTTTGTGGTTTTAGTGTATGAATAGATGTGTGTGTTTGCATATAGTTTTGTTGTTTGAATGAAGAGATGTATGGAACTATAGACATGCACTGACGCACATATATTGACACAGATATACACACACATTGACACACACATACACTGTAACACACATAAACACACACACACATATACTGACACAGATACACATGCACACTGACACACACACATTCTGACACAGCTACAGATAAACATACACGCTGACACACACAGGTAAGCACACTGACAATAATACATACAAATCTTAATTTACATATTTTAGACACATCCTATTTCCTTAGTTTTGGGTGCAGGAGGGTGGTCTTCCCTGGCTTGATGTCTAGCTACTGGATGAGACTGACTAGAGTCTCATCTAGGCTCTCTCCTTCCTTCTTCCTCTGCCTCCTCCATTGCCTCTGTTACAAATCGCTATTTGTAACTGGCCCTTTAAATGAGAAATTGCCCTGCTTCCCTGGATTGTGGAGAAGCATGTTTGCCAGCCTCCTGCCTCATGACTATGGCCCCTGGAAGATTGTGCCCCTGAAAACTTATTAACATTTATTGGGTGTGTATGGCCCTTTAAGAACCGTCTGGGGACATATTGTGACTTTGCTGAACAATGTCCCTTTAAGACTATGTCCCCAGACCTGTAAAATAACTTGCCCCTGGCTCTCTCCCACTTGGTTCAGTAAATAGGGCTTACTGAACCAAGTACCACACAGGCGGACCACCCAGAAGTTAAAGTGTGCAGGCAATTTACCTCCCAGGCTGTGAGGTTACTGCAGGTTAATTGCCGAGCGCTGGGTGGCCGCCATTCGGCAGCCGAACACGTGGCGGCGGCCATTTTAGTCATTCGAATGCGGTCAGCGGTGTATGCTAAAGATTCTGTGGAACTAAAATCGGCTACACATTTTGCCGAACACCGCTGACCCTTACCTTCTCCCATACTGAACTTGCAGCTCCAGAGACTAAGTCCCGTTCGAAATGGGACTTAGTCGTTTTTCCGCATGAAATTGACCGGCCGCACAGCCCAAATCTATGGAACTGTTTTGGGCAGGAAATTGTGCTTGTGGTCGGTCATAAAGGGACTTCCAGCTAACTTTTGATCCACTGGAGGGATTTGGCTGATTTTTGGAAGTGTTTATGTTTGATGTATGCTGAGTCTGAATATGCAACTTTTATTGAAATTGGATGTATGGTTTTAAAGTTACAGTGTGTGTGTAAAAACTGTATTTTTATTGTATGTAATAATTGGTTTAACTGTTTATCTGAGGGGAGGGAACCTGTGGGCTGTACTATGCTGTTATTGGTTAATTTCATCCTCCCCCTGGGAGTGTCCTGTGTGTACCTTATCCTAATAAAAAGCAGGCTGGGTGTTCCAGTCCTCAGACCTCTTCTGACCCTCAATACGTAGCCTTGTCTCGTTATTGGAGGGAACTGCTATATCACACTGGGGATTGCTATGCTCTGCATATTCCCCTGAGCTCTTAATCACTTAGCTCTTGTAAGAGCTTGTTCCTGTTACGCTCTCCTGGAGGAGAGGTCTTCCCCACACGGTCCTGGAGGACAGAAGCCGATCCAGGGTGGAAGGAAGACGGCGCGGCTCCAGTTAAGCTACGGCGGTTGTGGAGCCTGCGGTGGTTGTGGTGTCGTCTGCAGTGCTTGGAGTCCTCTGAGAGCGCTAGGAGCATCCATCAACGGAGGGTACTCGGTCGGAGTACACGGAGCTCCGTTACAGCCTCCCTGCACAGCACCACAGCAATCTGTTAGCTGTGAGGAAGTGGCCTGAACAGCATGACTGTCAGGGACCCAGTCGTGCTGCTAAAGTGTTGTGTCACCTAGCCAGGAAACTGATCAATGATGAACATTGATCCATTCATACAAGCCTGTCTCTTTGAACTATCAAGGAAATATTAAGAAGGAGCTCATTAATACCAAAGCTGATTTATGATTTAAGATTGATTTAAGATTTAAGATCTATTTAGGACCTATATAAGAATTATCTGAGGTTGAATAAAGACCATATAGGTCTTTCCTGATGCACTTGAAAACTTTTTTATTTTAAACTTTTTCTTTTTCTCTTCTTTTTTTCCCCTTTTTTTGTCTTTTCATTGAGAATATCATGACAAATCTATTTTGATAGGAATATTTGGGAAAAAAATGTATTGTTGTCATATTGGTTTCTTCCTTCTTTTTCAAGAAATATGTAATTTTGCCTTTTCTAGAAAGATTACATTTTTCATAAAAAACAATAAAAACACAGATATAAAAAAAAAGGAATTGCTTGGCTCTGGCTCTAATTGTGTGGAATATATGATAGCTTGTGGGGTGCATCCACACCAGCTGCACCACTGGTAAATCTGGAAGTTGATGGGTATGCTGCCATAATGAAAGATGCAAAGTTGGAAAGGACCATAGTGAGCTTAGGAATGTTATCTTCTGCCCAAAGCTCAGCTATAGCACTTTCTGTGGTGAGGGCTACCTTTGCAGTGAATGTGTTTTATGATTTTGCAAAATAGTTACATGGCGTTGATATCAAAGGGATCTCAAAGACATAGTTTATCCAAATATGAGAGAAACAAAAATTAAACTTGCACTAATAAAGGTTTATGCTTTGAGAATTTCCACCAGCAGTACCTGCACTCTTTGATTCAAACAACTCATGAGAGAGTCAATCACATCCCAAATCTTAGACCAGTTAGAAAGTTAAAGGGGAGAGGAAAGAAGAGCAATCACATTTGATTTTTAAATGGTCCCATAAGGAAATGAAATAGAAGATAGCTAAACCAGTTTGAGGCAATCAAGATCTATATTGTTTGGGGACCCATCTGAAAATGGAAGGATACTCACTATTAAATCATCATCAAATCATCAACCATCCAATGTTTTCAGCCCAGAGATGCATGCCAATTTGAATTTGCGATAACTGTGCTGCATGAAAGTATCAAATGATGAGGAGGAGGCCCAGACCTCCATATCTGGTGAGAAAATAGCTCTGTTTTCTGTCATTGCATCATACCCTTTTTTGAAGAATCTTTCTATTAAGCCTGGAGAATGAGAAAATTAAACTTACAAATAGGGATTGAAAGGGTATGAAATGTAAAGTCCTGTTGAGGGATATCGTAGTAAAGTCATCTATTTTTAATGGAAGCCATTCTGATTTATGCATATTTTACTTAAATGTAGGAATCTCAGAATAGTTATTTAAAAGATCTAACAATGCAAATATAAATGATGATTGATAGGACAAATCCTCATTTAAAAAGAAAAACAGTTTTTTCACTGTAAGCTAATAGCAGTCAGTGTCCTTCAAGCAGGTGTGTCAGGCCTTCAGCGTGTACCCTGCCAACCTCTGCCAGTCCACTTTGCCACTCATATCTGGTGTCACAATAGCGTGCCTTTAACCCCTTAAGGACCGCATTTTTGCATTGCCGACCGGTGACGGTCCTGAACCGTCCTAACGGTCAGATGTATTTACCCGATCGCCGTCGTTCCCCCGGCGGCGATCGGCGTTGGTCCCAGTGTGGGGAGACTGCCTGCAGCCCAGACAGTCTCCCCATGGCAGATTAGGACCCCTGGGGCCATGTGATCGCTCAACAGAGTGGCCACATGGTCACAATAGGTGTCCATGTGTCTGCCTGCAGGGGGACTGTCTGTGCTGACAGGCAGTCTCCCTGCTAGTGTAAAATCATAAAAAAAATTAAAGTTAATGTTAATAAAAAAAATTATAATTATATATGTGTATATATATATATATGATATATAGACATATATTATACCTATATAATATATGTCTATATATCATATATATATATATATATATATATATATAATGTCATACTAAGTGTATTTTTATAATATGTACATATATTAATATAAAAATGCACTTATAATTAAATTACACACGTATATATATCATATATATATATAACTATATATATTGTGTATATATATATATATATATATTATAAAATACAAATAATAAGTAATTTAAATGAAATAAAAAAATTTAAAAATAATAATAAAAATTTTAAAAAAATTATATCTATATGAAATTTTATTCTAACTGTATTTTGATATTAATATATATATATATATATCTCAAAATACACTTAGAATGAAATTGTATATATATCTATGTATATATAAATAAATAAAAAGAATATGAAATATATATATGCCCATATACAAAATTACATAAATAATTATATAAATATACATGTAGACTTCAAATATATAAATATGCATATATATTTAAACTCTACGTGTGTATTTATGTAATATTTTTACATAATTAAGTAATTTTATTGATTGCAATTTGAGGGACCTGCCTGCAAACCCAGGTCGAAAGTCCAGAGAATTTAATTTTCTAGCACTGTATTTTACCCTGTAACGTTCTACAACACCCTAAAACCTGTTCATGGGGGGGAGGGGGGTACTGTTTTACTCGGGAGACTTTGCTGAATACAAATATTAGTGATTCAAAACAGTAAAACATATCACAGCGATGATATTGTCAGTGAAAGTGACTTTTTTTTGCATTTTTCACACACAAACAGCACTTTTACTGATTATATAATTGTTGTGATACATTTGCCAGTTTTGAAACACTAATATTTGTGTTCAGCAAAGTCTCCTGAGTATAACAGTACCCCCCATGTACAGGTTTTATAGCGTTTTTGAAAGTTACAGGGTCAAATATATGGGTCAAATATTTTTACATTGAAAATGGCTAGGTTGGTTACGTTGCCTTTGAGAGCGTATGGTAGCTCAGGAATGAGACTTACCCCCATGATGGCATACCATTTGCAAAAGAAGACAACCAAAGATATTGCAAATGGGGTATGTCCAGTCTTTTTTAGTAACCAATTTGTATGCGAACAGTAAATGAGAGAGCGGAAAATTACAGCTAAACACAAACACCACAAAAGTGTAAAAAGATGCCAGGTTGCAAATGTACAACATCGCAAAAACAGTCCGGTCCTTAAGGGGTTAAAAAGAAAAAACGTTTTTCACTGTAAGCTAATAGCAGTCAGTGTCCTTCAAGTGGGTGTCAGGCCTTCAGCGTGTACTCTGCCAACCTCTGCCAGTCAGCTTTGCCACTCATATCTGGTGTCACAATAGCATGCCTTTAAAAAGAAACCGTTTTTAACTGTAAGCTAATAGCAGTCAGTGTCCTTCAAGCGGGTGTCAGGCCTTCAGCGTGTACTCTGCCAACCTCTGCCAGTGTACTTTGCCACTCATATCTGGTGTCACAATAGCGTGCCTTTAAAAAGAAAAAAAAGTTTTTTACTGTAAGCTAATAGCAGTCAGTGTCCTTCAAGCGGGTGTCAGGCCTTCAGCGTGTACTCTGCCAACCTCTGCAAGTGCACATTGCCACTCATATCTGGTGTCACTATAGCGTGCATTTAAAACCCAAAAACGTTTTCACTGTTATAGATTGAATAGCAGTTACTTGTCTTCAAGCAGGTGTCAGGCCTACAGCGTGTACTCTGCCAACCTCTGCCAGTGCACATTGCCACTCATATCTTGTCTCACAGTAGTTGCACGCATAGTACCACTAATCCAAAAAAAATTCCCTTTTGCCCTAGAATAATGCCCAATTTTCAGAGGCCACGTACCCTGAACTTGAAAAGTCCTGAGGACATAGTTGACTGGCTAACACAGGACACCCAATCTTCTACAGCTTCCACTCGGAACCTTGACGCACCATCCTCCTCCAGCTTAGCTTCGGGCACCTCCCAAGATACCACTCACCCGCCTGCCATCACCACCAACACTAGCACCACAGCCGCTTCACTTGGTATGTCAGAGGAGTTGTTTACACATCTATTTGAAGAAATGAGTGATGCGCAACCATTATTGCCAGAGGATGTAGATAACAGGGATATGTCTCAGTCAGGCAGCATTACACACATGGACGTACGGTGTGATGATGATGATGTACCCGCTGCTGCTTCCTTTGCTGAGTTGTCAGATGCAAGTGAAGCGGTTGATGATGACGATGCATCCATGGATGTCACGTGGGTGCCCGCTCGGCAAGAAGAACAGGGCGAAAGTTCAGATGGGGAGACAGAGAGGAGGAGGAGACGAGTTGGAAGCAGGGGGAGGATGTCGCAAGGAGCTAGTGGCACAGTCAGACAGCATGCATTGGCCCCCGGGGTCAGCCCGACAGCACGCCAATCAACGCATGCTGTGTCCACCACCAGAATGCTGTCATTGCAGAGCTCAGCAGTGTGGCATTTTTTTTGTGTGTCTGCCTCTGACAACAGCGATGCCATTTGCAATCTGTGCCAAAAGAAACTGAGTCGTGGGAAGTCCAACACCCACCTAAGTACAACTGCTTTGCATAGGCACATGATCGCACATCACAAACGCCTATGGGATCAACACATGAGTACAAGCAGCACACAAACTCAAAGCCGCCATCCTCCTCCTGGTCCAGCATCTTCAGCCACGTCAACCACTGTTGTCCTCCTTGCCCCCTCTCAACCATCCGCCACTCCGTCTCTTGCCTTGAGCAGTTCCCGCTCATCTGCCCACAGTCAGATGTCTGTCAAGGACATGTTTGAGCGTAAGAAGCCAATGTCAGAAAGTCACCCCCTTGCCCAGCATCTGACAGCTGGCTTGTCTGAACTATTAGCTCGCCAGCTGTTACCATACAAGCTGGTGGAGTCTGAGGCGTTCAAAAAATGTGTGGCTATTGGGATACCGCAGTGGAAAGTACCCGGACGAAATTTCTTTGCACAAAAGGCAATCCCAAACATGTACGCGATTGTGCAAAAGGAAGTAATGGCATGTCTGGCACACAGTGTTGGGGCAAGGGTCCATCTGACCACTGATACCTGGTCTGCAAAGCAAGGTCAGGGCAGGTATATCACCTACACTGTGCATTGGGTAAACCTTTTGACGGCTGCCAAGCATGGAATGCGTGGCTCTGCAGAGGAGTTGGTGACACCGCCACGACTTGCAGGCAGGCCTGCTGCCACCTCCTCTACTCCTCGTACTCCATCCTCTTCCATAACCTCCTCAGCTGAGTCCTCTTCTGCTGCTGCGTCTTGCTCCACATCAACGGCACCCCCCCAGCTACTACTAGGTACTATTCCACATCTCGGATACGGCAGTGTCACGCCGTCTTGGGTTTGACTTGCTTGAAAGCCGAGAGTCACACCAGACAAGCACTCCTGTCCACCCTGAACGCACAGGTGGAAAAGTGGCTGACTCCGCAGCAACTAGATATCGGCAAAGTGGTTTGTGACAACGGAACAAATTTGTTGGCTGCATTTAAGTTGGGCAAGTTGACACATGTGCCGTGCATGGCACATGTGTGTAATCTGATCGTACAACACTTTGTGCATAAGTACCCAGGCTTACAGGACATCCTTAAGCAGGCCAGGAAGGTGTGTGGCCATTTTATGCGTTCCTACATAGCCATGGCACACTTTTCCGATATCCAGCGGTGAAACAACATGCCAGTTAGGCGCTTGATTTGCGACAGCCCTACACGTTGGAATTCAACACTCCTAATGTTCGACCACCTGCTCCAACAAGAAAAAGCCATTAATGAATATTTGTATGACAGGGGTGCTAGGACAGCCTCTGGGGAGCTGGGAATTTTTTTGCCACGTTACTGGACGCTCATGTGCAATGCCTGTAGGCTCATGCGTCCTTTTGAGGAGGTGACAAACTGAAGGCAGCATTAGCGACATCATACCATTTTTTTTCTTCCTGGAGCGTGCCCTGCGAAGAGTGCTGGACCAGGCCATAGATGAGCGTGAAGAGGAAGAGAAAGAGTTGTGGTCACCTTCACCACCAGAAACAGCCTTATTAGCATCGCTTGCTGGATCTGCGGCAACGCTGGAAGAGAATTGTGAGGAAGAGGAGTCAGAGGAATGTGGCTTTGAGGAGGAGGAAAAAGACCAACCACAACAGGCATCCCAGGGTGCTCGTTGTCACCTATCTGGTACCCGTGGTGTTGTACGTGGCTGGGGGGAAGAACATACCTTCATTGAGATCACTGAGGAGGAAGAACGGGAAATGAGTAGCTTGGCATCCAACCTTGTGCAAATGGGGTCTTTCATGCTGTCGTGCCTGTTGAGGGACGCTCGTATAAAAAGGCTGAAGGAAAACGACCTGTACTGGGTGTCCACGCTACTAGACCGCTGGTATAAGCAGAAAGTGGCTGAAATATTACCAAATTACAACAAGTCGGAAAGGATGCAGCATTTGCAAAATAAATTAAAAAGTATGCTTTACACAGTGTATAAGGGTGATGTCACAGCACAACGGGAATCTAACAGGGGAAGAGGTGAAAGTCATCCTCGTCCTCCCACGCCCACGCCAGCAAGGACAGGACGCTTTAAAGATGTGTTGTTGATGGAGGACATGCGGAGCTTTTTAAGTCCTACGCATCGCCACAGCCCTTCGGAATCCACCCTCAGAGAACGACTCGACCGACAGGTAGCAGACTACCTCACCTTAACTGCAGATATCGACACTCTGAGGAGCGCTGAACCCCTTCACTACTGGGTGTGCAGGCTTGACCTGTGGCCTGAGCTATCCCAATTTGCGATAGAACTTCTGGCCTGCCCCGCTTCAAGTGTCCTGTCAGAAAGGACCTTCAGTGCAGCAGGAGGTATTGTCACTGAGAAGAGAAGTCGCCTAGGTCAAAAAAGTCTAGATGACCTCACCTTTATTAAGATGAATGAGGAATGGATCCCGAAGGGACTGACAGTGGGCGATACATTCGACTAAAAAAGGCCTGATGAGATGAGCTGCCTTGGGCTAAAAATGGTCCACACGCTGCTGTATTTTAGCTCAGAATGCCGGTTGACTTGCATGACTTATCCGCCACCAACTAGGGTTCAAGCCGCAATGTTTTAGGGCACTTTCTGCCTGGGAAACCAACATCAATTTTTCTGGCCGCTGCCACAGCAGCGGCTGCAACAATACCTAATTTTTCAGGCATGTGTACATGCCTAATTTTTCGGGCCTCTGGACCAAAAAAAAGGCACATAACAGGGATTAAACTGATAGGAGTTGTGTGTTAAGTAGTACTATTCCTATCTGGTGGCACATTAGATTGCACGCGCAGTGCCCCAAATTTGAAGTAGGAGGACCGACCAAACATCTTTTTCCATCTCCCGATTCCTAAAATCGATGCCATATACACGTCCCCTGATAGGGCGCTAGCTCGTTATTCTCTTTTTCACTTCACTAGGGACACTTTACTGCACTATGGGCACTTAGACCCACTCTTTGTCTTACACAGTGTTATTCCTAGCCAGCATCTGTGATGGGAAATCAGGCAGTCATCTAAACGTTTAGATTGAGCTTTAGCTTAGAACACCCTTGAAGGTGTTTAAGGAGATTAGGGCTAGTTTAGAGGATTCTTCTTAGAACTCTCCGAGTCTTTATAGCCCTTCTACCTATCCAGCATTTCTGGAAACTAGCTAAGAGAAAGGGTGGCTGTGTGTCTGTGATACATTTAACTTTATATCACCTTATTGACACTTTGGTCACTCTGGTCTCCATACTCTCTGCCTATACCCATCTATTTAGAGGGAATTTCCTTGCCCCTGCCAATATTATATAATAGGTAATAGTATTACCATTATTACACAATTAGCCACTATACGGGAATGAGTATAGTATCCCTTTGTTATTTATAAATGATACAATAAATACTTTTGTCCATTACTCAATTTACTTTAACAAAGGGTACTAACCACGGTATTAGGAAGCATAACTCTGCTTTCCCTTTCTCCCTCTATTATACACCTATGCTCACTAGGATTTGTAGATATCACTTTATTATAGTGGTCTAACCTTTTCCTATGCCAGTTTTAGATCTCCTTCTTGGGAGATTTTTTTCTTTTTTCAGTTTATTTGCATACTTTCAGGGACCCTTGGTGTTGTACGTGGCTGGGTGGAGGAAGAGACCTTCAATGACATCAGTGAGAACAAGAAACGGACATGGCTAGCTTGGTATCCAACCTTGTTCAAATGGGGAGTTTGCGGTTGTGCAAATGGACTGTTTGCGGTTGTTTGCGGTGCGTTAAACTGGGAGTTTGGTCTGTCACTGTGAAGCGGGTGTAACCCTTACACTACCTGATCGATACAACATCATACAGTAGGTCCCCCCTCATTATTTTTATGGCCCCCACCCACCGCACAGGGGTGGGGGCCGGGGGAGGACAGTAGCTCCCCCCCCCCTTATCCTTATTTACTGAATATTCCCCTGTATAACAATGTTTGGCATTTAGTGAATATTCCCTATTCTGCTCTGTGTCAGTGTGTATCAGGGTCTCTGAGGACAGGTGTCAATCCATATCTGCCAAGTGACCCTATGTAGGGGGAACAGTCCCTATTCTGCTCTGTGTCAGTGTGTATCAGGGATCCTTAGGATAGGTGTCAATCCATATCTGCCAAGTGACCCTATGTATAGGGGAACAGTCCCTATTCTGCTCTGTCAGTGTGTATCAGGGATCCTTAGGATAGGTGTCAATCAATATCTGCCAAGTGACCCTATGTAGGGGGAACAGTCCCTATTCTGCTCTGTGTCAGTGTGTATCAGGGTCTCTGAGGACAGGTGTCAATCCATATGTCAAGGTGTCAATATGTCATATGTAAAGTGTCAATCCATGTCCATTGTGATTTAGGAATGTTAGGTGATTTATGCCCTTTATGGATTAAAACCAGACTCTGCATCAACTGTGTAATTTTCCATGAGAGTTTTGCCATGGATCCCCCTCCGGCATGCCACAGTCCAGGTATTAGTCCCATTGAAACAACTTTTCCATCACTATTGTGGCCAGAAAGAGTCCCTGTGGGTTTTAAAATTCGCCTGCCCATTGAAGTCTATGGCGGTTCGTCCGGTTCACGAACGTTTGCGGAAGTTCGCGTCCGCCATTCGCGAACCGAAAATTTTGTGTTCGCGACATCACTAATAATATGGGAGAAATGGGGCCACCTTGGTGTGACATTAATAATTAGAAAGGATAGTGTGGAGATGTTGGAACAAACAAACAAAAAAAAAACATCTGGGAAAGTTATACAGAGAAGATAGTAAACATAAATGTCTAGGGGGAAACCTAAATGTTCCTGCACCATGAACAGGTAGGGCATCAAAGGAGGTGATAAAATACCTTCTCAGCATGTAGAAATAATACTATAGTAATTATAAATATTATTTAGGCATAGTAAATGAGGTTGACACATCAACTAGTATTGTCCACTGCTTTCCGGTTGGGAATAAAACAAGCTTGATTGGGGGGGATTAAAGATTGCAAGAAGAGAACTATTGGAAATACATTTTCTTTAAAAGACAGATTGGGTGGTTTTGGTATCAAAGAAATGTTGGCATTTATCAGTTCAGAGGGTAGGGGCCCATCTTTAAAAAGAAGTCAGTAAGCAAGGTGAAAACACAGAGAGCCAGAACAAAGCTAAATTATCTGTAGTTTAGAGCTGACAAGCCAGCCAGCCCGTGGCTTTTATTAGATTTAAAAAGATTTCAACAACAATTCAGTAATCTCTTCCTGTGAAATCTCAATGACCAAGAGTACTTGAGCTAAAGGAGATAAAGTGACTAATTTAGGGGTGTTAAAAACTTAGTCACCTGTTGAGTCAAACCCAATCTAAGTTGAGGATAATTATCATAAAGACAATGATGGTACTAAAGGAAAACATAAAACATATAAAACATATTCTATTGTTTCTGGATCATCCATGAAGGATCTAGAACAAGTTATAATTATAAAGATTTATAAAGATTTATATTTTAATTTAGATTTCAGACAATGAACTGAAAGGCTATTCACTTTGTTTCCTTTTTTCTAAAAAGATTTACCTAATCCACATAAGGGCTTGGTAAATAAGATTTTTAATGGCTTCCAAAGACTGTAATGGGAGGCATTAACCACTAGCCATCTGTTTTCAAGCACACACACACGCACACACACACATACACATATACACACACATATATTATTTACTTTCAGGTCCTGTGTCTTCAGTTTTGTTTTCCTTTGCCCACAAAAATACCCCAACAATCAATCAGAACTAATAAGAGTAGGCTAAAAAATAAATAAATACTATGTCATATGTAGGCTGCCCAAGAGTGAGAACCTGAGTGCAGGATAATGAAATAATCTACCCGCGTTCTGCACAGCAATGCTACAAAGTGTGACAGTTGGAGTGCTCTGTGCACCCCCTTCACTCCTGACTCCACCCACTATTGACACACTACTGCCTTGCAAGATCCTATTGGTCTTTTAACCAATAGGGAAATCTCTGTTTAAAAATATACTAATTTCACCTCTGTGGCACTCCAAATGATGATTACAACTCCCATAATGTTCTTACAGCCATAATGTGGAGTGCCAAAGGTTGCCTACCTGTTATGATTTTGTACTATGTTTTCTTTAAATGCGTTACATTTCTTTAAATTTGATCTGTGTTATTTTTAAACATTTTGGGAGAGCTTTTAAACATTGTGGTTGACCTGTCATTTTATCTAAAGAACTGACAGATGCAGTGGAAGTGTATTTAAACGTACACTATGAGTCCCTTATTGCACTCATATTATGTCTGTTACCGTTCACCTGTGGTTTTATTTGTCTTTCTCTGCTCCAAGTCCATTTGCCTCAAACACCTCCGTTCCCTCAAACCTCTCTGAAAACTGTTAGTTCCGCGACTTGATCTTCATGATTTTAACCTCGACTACGAATTAATGATTCTCTCATGTTAATTGTCTCAAACAAAATTCTCTCTGTTATCTCCTTACAATAAAAAATACTGATATTCTGGTTTTGACCTTGGCATGTGTACATGGACTCGAATTATATGTTTTCCTTGGATATACTTTTAAACTTTCTGGACAAACTTCCAAGTTTCCCCCCACCCCTCCCCCCGAAACCCAGTATTTATGCAATTGTTTCTGTATTAACTACAACAAATACATTTTTCTGTTCATTAACCATACTGCTTATGAAATTTTTTTAGTTTCAACCATATTGCCCTATTTAGTTGACATTAGACATATATCACTACCCCTAGTCTAGGACATGGTACTTAAGTAAAAAACCTAGGTAGCACTATGGCAACTTTTCCATTATTCATTTATTTTTTAAAATCCCGGCTTTCAAAATTGTTTTATTTATTTTATTTTATTACTTCTTCTGTTTTCTATATATTATTATATACTACTATTATACTTTACATTTGTATATGCTATTTTTAATTTGAGTGGTTGAGATTATTTTCAATTAATAGTTATTTATATTTTCTCCTCGCTCAATACCTTACAATTCTTTAAAAAAAAAAATATCCAGAAGTAATCAATTTATTCAACTTTATAATTATATTCTCATCTCATATGTAAAAGCTCAGTATATGTATCAATCTGTTGTAATAACAGGCATTTATTGCAGTTTTCTGCATTATCACATCACCTTGTGTGTACTTGGCCATCCTTTGAATTAAGCAATGTCATATGTATAAATTAATATAAACTTTGTCACTTTTACAACCTAGCATCTGAATTATTCATATGCATTAAAGAAAACTTTTTTTTATACTCCTTTGAAGAAAATACTGTGTATAAAAGCACTCATAAAAAGCAAAAAAATAATTAATAATATATCCTTTATAGAAAATATATTGGCTTCAACTTTCAATTAACTATATTTCCAACAATATAAGAAATGTTAAAAAGCTATTTTGTTAAATACCTTCAGTAATTTATTTGTATCTGTTAATATACACATAATACATCTCTGCCTAGACATTGCCTCTTAATAGCTATTTAAATTATCTGCTAAAATAGTAATTGTTAGAACACTAGTAAAATAGTAATTATTAACATGTTTTAATTAACTGACAACAAAGTACTAAAATTGTGATGTAATAGGTGCCCATTAAATATGATTTCAACATACTTTTATCATCATAGCATTATTAAAGTAAACCTTGCCAGTGATTAATGTTTGAAAGTGTGAATACATTTAATTGCCAAGCAAAAAAGTGCATTGTCCGCCACACGTTATTGTAGAGGACAAAGGAGAAATAAAAACAATCTTCTAACTAAAAAAGAGAAACTTAATTGAAGGGGGCACACAGAAAAGGATAAATAAGAAAAGGACATCAAGAAATAAGAGCAGAGGTTATGAACTATGGAGAGTTACTCAAGAAGAGAAAGAGGAGCAGGAATAAAGAATGAGTTAGAAGAAGAAAAAGTAGAAGCAAAAATAGTCATATTAATGATATACAGTTTTTTGTATCTTGACATTTTAATGTGGCACAGCCTACCCATTTTAATGTTACATTTTCAATGTCATTATTTTATAGGTTTTCTTAATGATGATTTCCATTTATAGTAATATTTACATGTGTGCAGAATATTCAGAGTTATTGCAGTGCCATACACCATTTTCTAAATATTTATAATTTAACTCTTTAAAACCATAAACATAATTTCAGATAGTAGTTTAACCCATCACTAGTAAAACCGAGAATACACATTTTCTTTTAATTTGCCTTGCAGTCTGACATTTGGTCCATAAAGCCTCATCGTCAGGAAGAGTGGTCATATATTGGCCATCAGGACAGCAATGACTTCTGGCACTTCAAATATACCAGTAGTATGCCACTTTTTGGAAATGGACATTCTCTGCCTTTACTTAGATTTATGGGTATCAACCAGATTCCAAAGCTGCCCCGAGAGGGAAATAGAGACTTCGAGTTACTAAAGGAAGAAGCATTTTGGAGTCACACGTAAGGAACGCTTTCACCAGGGGATTTAACTGAAAATAATTCTTTACACTGCTGTTTACACAAACACTGCTGAGTTGATCTAAAATACATTTTTGCACCTATTTGCTATTGTGGAGTTTAGTCTGTGGATAATTCTTTACCAGCGATTAGTCCTTGGCTCAGATTATTGGAAAACTATATTGCGTTTAGAGAGCTGTATTTCAATATGTTTATATTCCATGTGTTCTTATGATACTTTTTTTAATAGCCTATTCTTTTGTATGAGCTCATATAGTTCTATGTCTTGCAGGTGGATTCAGTCATTGTTTTTAATGACAATTCTCTGTGACTGAGTTGTTTTTTTCTGTATATTGTTTACATTTTGTATTTATTGTGCAAATTGCTTTTCGTTTGTATTCTAGATTTCTACATTCTCTTTCTTTTCTATGATCACTTCACACTTGGTGATCCATTTACTCACCTACGCCAGATAGTTTCATCACCTCCATTTCCCCATTACCACCCTCTCTTTCAGTTCACATTAGTTATTTAAATCTCTTTTAAAAGTTTAGTTTTTTTTTTTAGTCTGAAATGTATGTTGACCTGTTGTGACACATATTGCTCAATAAGGTAGAATCATAAGCTTATATCAAGTCCTCTGCATTCTTTTACAAAATTAATAATTGATCAGGAGTCAAAGCACCAATGTAAGAAAAGACGGACAACCAGAGTGCCGTGTCCAAGGAGACTTTTGTGTGTGTTTGATGGAATGACACACTTTCGAGAAATCCTACCTGTTTCAAGTCTCTAGGCAGAAGCCTACTTTTCTTAACACAATGTCATATATCAGGTTGCACTTTCTACTATTGTAAGAAATTATGACCCTCTTACAAGGATATTCTTTTAGGGAATGTGTGACAAATAAGACACAAACACAAGTGTATAATAAAATGTATTGTAAATATTAATTTAAGGATACTGTTAGATTTTAAAAGGATATACACATTACACATTATACATTATATTCAGTACATAATCAAAAGATGCATTAAAAAAGGCAATACTTAAGCATTTCAATTGAGGTCTTCCCCTTGTGCCTTCATCTTGGTAGTAATCTGGGACAGCCACCTGTGCTTGCTACGCTGTCCTCTCCAAAAGAGACCAAGAGAGAGAGAGAGAGAGACTTCCTTGGATGTTGTCCTTTTAAAGACTGATTCTTGGAGTAATAAACTACAAGTCCCAGAATCCCTTTTCCCTCCCAAAAGTGGTTTATCCCGCCCTCTTTCTCCAGAGAGTTCTGTCTTTACACAAGTCTTTCCCTTTGATCTCTTCCCTCCAGCTATACTGTAACAGTCTGAAAGAAGTGACCAGTTAGGGTTGGTTTCTGGGTAGGTTAGACAGCTTGGGAAAACACACACTTCCATGGCTACACCTAGATGTTTATTACTTTGGTCTTCTGATAACATACATGGAATACTGGAGGGATGTAAGCTTTTGTTTTAGCTGGATGTTGTAAAATGCAACTGAAAGCTTTGATCCTTATCACACTGTTATCAAGGAAATGACCCCAACTTGTGAAACCAGTCACATACACACAAAGTTAGATACAATATTGCATTTTGGCATATCAATTTCTTACACTATGAACCAGTCTTTACACTGAGTTTTCAATAAAATCAATAAAATAAGCATGTATGCCTTGGGTTAAATCTAAAAATTGTACCAATTTAAAGAGAAAGCAAAAGACAAATATATGTATCTAGAAAAATGAAATGCAGTTGATAGTATGGTACTGTATTCTTAGAATAATAAATGAATGGCTCTTAAAGATATTACTATTCTGATGTCTTTATTATATAGAAAAATACTCGAATAATACTTGCATTTGATCGTAGCTTACGCATAAAAGCTGTCCAGTAAATAGATCTATATATTTTTAAAATTGTTTTACAAAGAAATATGCTCAAAAAAAGAAGATTATATACAAAATGTAGAATAGTATATTGGCACATTATACATCATGCATTCTACAATCTATTTTGCCTTGTTATGACATTCAGTTGTTGGATATGTTTCCATACATCAGAAACCTTTTTACAATGTCAAAATATATGTGTCATAGATCCTTCCATTTTCCCATATCTCCAGCAGGTCCCTGTATTCTCTGGGTATATTCATACCAGTTTTTGAGGTGTCATGTACCATTGTAGCCACATTTTATATGTTTCTTCTATGTGTTGTATGTTGTGTGTGGCAATCTTAATCACTCTCATAGCCCTATACCACTGTGAAGGCTCTTATTCATTATTTAATTCCTTCTCACATTTTAACATAAAAGTAGAGATGTCGCGAACATAACATTTTCCGTTCGCGAACGGCGAACGCAAACTTCCGCAAATGTTCGCGCACGGGCGAACCGGGCGAACCGCCATAGACTTCAATAGGCAGGCGAATTTTAAAACCCACAGGTCTTAATGCAGCTTCCGAATTAATCTAAAATGGATGCTGTCCAGGAGGTGGGAGGGTCTGGGAGGGAGGGTCTGCTGCTGATTGGCTGGAATGTGTCTGCTGACTGTGAGGTACAGGGTCAAAGTTTACTCAATGATGACGAATAGGGGGCGGACCGAACATCGCATATGTTCGCCATCCTTTGCGAACGCGAACAAGCTATGTTCGCCAGGAACTATTCGCCAGTGAACTGTTCGGGACATCTCTACATAAAAGGCAGTTTCTTGGGTTTTGATAGATTTAAAATTCCTTTGTGGCTTATTGAAAGAGGCTTGGATTGGGGTGGTTTCCCCGAGCATAGCTTCGCAAGTTCATTCATCTTAGAATTTTCCACCTCTATCACTTTTTCATTAAAATATGTTTCACTCTGAGGTATGTATAAAGCTGTTATGAAGATCGTATTTAATTTGTATATCTGGGAATTGATGTATATCTTTGCCTGTTATTAAAGGTCAGGTTTTTGTTATCCCTTTATTTCTCTATGTTGTTATATTTAAATCTTTTGTATAATAAGTTAAACTTTGCAAGGTTGCAAAGTAGAAATAATTGTCTTTTCCCAGGAGTTTAGGGGCCCAGTACCTCCACATCTGCAGAGAAATTTGTGTTGTGGATAGGAAGTTATGATTTATAGGATGAACACAGTGTGCTGTCCAAATGAGATCCAATACCATGGAACAATGGATTTTTCTAATAAAGGCTATAGTTGTATACTAGACAAATCTATTAATGCTGCTGTCTGTGACAATATAGATGTTATATAATATTTATGGATATGCAGTATTCCCATCCCACTGTCATTTTGCAGCTCATTATGTTCAATGATATCCTTGGGGGTTTACGTTTCCATATATGAGCATTTATTGTTGTCTGAAAGTTTGCTATGATTTATTTAGGGATCATTATTGGTATGGTTCTAAAAAAGAAATAAGATCTGTGGTACTATGCACATTTTAAAGGAATTAATCTGTCCCACCCATGAGGTGATGCTCTTATCCTAGCGTTTTAATGTATCTTGTACTTCTCGTAGTAGTTTGCTATGGTTATTTTTTATCATTTAATAATTTGAAACTAAAAGCTGTATAACCAGATATTTTATAGAGTTTTTTTCTCCATTCAAATGAGTATTCATCTTTCAACCTCCGAACAGTTGACTCTTGCATATTAATAGGTAAGGTTTGGGTTTTAACAATATTATTTTTAGAATATGACACTGTGCCATATTCCTTCACTAAATCCATCAGCGGCATTATTGCTTTATCTGGATTTCTTGATATTATCGGGACATCAACCGCAAATAAAGCCACTTATATGATCTCATTTATTTATCTTATATACTAGTGTTCGAGGGTCATGATAAAGATTAATGGGGAGAAGGGGCAGACCTGTCTTGTACCATTAGAGAGGAAAAACTTACGTGATGCAGAACCTGAGTTTATAACTCTGGCTGTTGGGTTTGTATATAGGGAGAGAATGCTTTGTTTGAATTTATTTGGAAGTTAAAATTTATCTAGCACCTTCTCCATATATTGCCAATGTAAGCAATCAAATGCCTTTTCCGCGTCAAGTGCCATCAATAAACCCTCTGTTTTTTTCTTTTCATTATTTCCAGTATATCTATAAATCTGTGGGTATTATCCTCCACCTGTCTGCTCTTATCAATTTATACAGTAGTGGTTTCAATCTTAGTGCCATTACTTTTGCCAAAAAGTCTGCATTAAGCAGTGATATACGTCTTAGGTTGGCTAGAGAATGGTTTTCCTGTTTTTTGGCAGTGTAATTGTGTTGGCTTCCAACATTTCACCTGAATATAGAATGCTGTTAAAAAGTTTTGTGAGGTTTAGGATCAACTCCTTTGCGAACTTAGAATAATAATTAGAAAACCCATCTATGCCTGGTGCTTTATGTTTTGGAGTTGTTTTTATAGCTTCCCACGCCTCCTCGTCTGTAAAGGGCTTGTCCAGAACCTCTGCCTCTTCCTGGGTCACAAATGGTAGTTGAACATCTCTTAGAAAAGTGTAAATCATATCTAATGTGGGTTGTGTTGAGTTTAAGTCCCCCCTTAAATTATATACAGTTGCAAGAAAAAGTATGTGAACCCTTTGGAATAATATGGATTTCTGCACAAATTGGTCATAAAAAGTGATCTGATCATCATCTAAGTCACAACAATAGACAATCACAGTCTACTTAAAATAATAACACACACAGAATGAAATGTTGCCATGTTTTTATTAAACACACCATGTAAACATTCACAGTGCAGGTGGAAAAAGTATGTGAACCCCTAGACCAATGACATCTCCAAGAGCTATTTGGAGTGAGATGTCAGCCAACTTGAGTCCAATCAATGAGATGAGATTGGAGGTGTTGGTTACAGCTGCCCTGCCCTATAAAAAACAAACACCAGTTCTGGGTTTGCTTGTCACAAGAAGCATTGCCTGATGTGAATGATGCCTCGCACAAAAGAGCTCTCAGAAGACCTACGATAAAGAATTGTTGACTTGCATAAAGCTGGAAAGGGTTATAAAAGTATCTCTAAAAGCCTTGCTGTTCATCAGTCCATGGTAAGACAAATTGTCTATAAATGGAGAAAGTTCAGCACTGCTGCTACTCTCCCTAGGAGTGGCCGTCCTGTAAAGATGACTGCAAGAGCACAGCGCAGACTGCTCAAAGAGTGTCAGCTAAAGACTTGCAAATGTCTCTGGCAAATGCTAACATCCCTGTTAGCGAATCTACAATACGTAAAACACTAAACAAGAATGGATTTCAGGGGAGGATACCACAGAGGAAGCCACTGCTGTCCAAACAAAACATTGCTGCACGTTTACAGTTTGCACAAGAGCACCTGGATGTTCCACAGCAGTATTGGCAAAACCTCAACCCAACTGTGAAGTATGGTGGTGGGGGCAGGGGCGTATTAGCTGCGAGGCAAACAAGGCATTTGCCTTGGGCGGCATTTTCCAGGGGGCGGCAAAAAACGCCGCCCCAAACGCCCCCTATATATCAGAGAGTGTATGTGTCTGACAGTGAGTGTGTGTCTGCTAGTGAGTGTGTGTGTGTGTGTCTGTTAGCTAGTGTATGCGTATCTGTCAGTGAATTTCTGTGTGTGTGTGTATTTAGAAGGCGGGACGGGGGGGGAAAGGGTTGGGTGGGGGGGCGCGCGCGGGGGGGGGGGGGGGTGGGGGGCGCGCGGGGGGGGGTGGGGGGGCGCGCGCGGGGGGGGGGGGGGGCGCCTGAGTTTTGTCCTGCCTAGGGCAGCACAAAACCAGGATACACCACTGGGTGGGGGCATCATGGTTTGGGGCTGATTTGCTGCATCAGGGCCTGGATGGATTGCTATCATCGAAGGAAAATCGAATTGCCAAGTTTATCAAGACATTTTGCAGGAGAACTTAAGGCCATCTGTCTACCAGCTGAAGCTCAACAGAAGATGGATGTTGCAACAGGACAATGACCCAAAGCATAGAAGTAAATCAACAACAGAATGGCTTAAACAGAAGAAAATACGCATTATGAAGTGGCCCCGTCAGAGTCCTGACCTCAACCCGATTGAGATGCTGTGGCATGACCTCAAGAAGGCGATTCACACCCGACATCCCAAGAATATTGCTGAACTGAAACAGTTCTGTAAAGAGGAATGGTCAATAGAGATGTCCCGAACGGTTCGCTGGCGAATAGTTCCTGGCGGACATAGCTTGTTCGCGTTCGCCACGGACGGCAAACATATGCAATGTTCGGTCCGCCCCCTATTCGTTATCATTGAGTAAACTTTGACCCTGTACCTCACAGTCAGCAGACACAGTCCAGCCAATCAGCAGCAGACCCTCCCTCCCAGACCCTCCCACCTCTTAGACAGCATACAATTTAGATTAAGACAGAAGTGTGTTATATTTGAGCATGCTAGGCTGAACGTGCGTATATGATGGCTAGTTGCACTGAGGGTATGAGTATATAGCAGTACATTGTTGTGAAAGATGGCTGTCATATTTAGGGTGTAGCTTGCACGTTATCAACTGTGTATTTATATCAGCAGCCCCACCACTAGTTATAAATCAAGTGTGAGTCGCCCCATGAGATGAGACTAGTGAATAACATAATACATGAACAGTTAAGTTAAAGGCATGTAAGGAACTACGACAATAAACTCTTTAGGAGGTGAAATAATGACATGTTTAAACGCTTGCTACTTTACGATTAGTTAATGTGCAGAGAGCAGTTCATGTGATCAAAGGCATGGTGTGGAGGATCGGCTATAGTGGGACATGCTTGGCAGGCTGCTGTTTACTGCTTGTGCTCATCCGATCCCTTCTGGGCGCCAGGTGCAGACCCTGGGAGTCCCTGATACCTGGAACAACAAAGGCAAGTCTCTGGCTGAGTGCCGGGTTCGTGGCTTGAGGCGGTGGAAGCTTGTTTTGTCGGGTGGTTGGATCTGTCCCCACTTTCTGGTGCGGGATTGTGGTAGCCGCTTCACTTTCTGGTGCGGGATTGTGGTGGCCTAAGGTGGAGGCGAGTGCTTGACGTGGGGTAGGCTCTGCATTTCTGTTTGTGCCTCCGGTCCCGTCTTTGACGCCTTTTGCATTGGTGGATTTTAATGGGGACTGCTTCGCTTAGCTGTGGTGGGGCTTGTTGGGGCTGTGGTGGAGCTTGTTGGGGCTTCCTGCTTGTTATTTGCTTCCAAAATTGATTAAAGAGTCTGTCCAGCTTAGACTCAATATCATGCCATGCTTTGCTGGTACCAGGAGGGCACGCGGCTGCAGCCATATTGGGAGAGTCGCAGATGAGTATGTCAGCCTGGGCGGCTGTTCTCTGTGCATCCATTAGCTCCAGACAGCCTCTCAGGGGTGGACCGGGATAACCCCCACCGGTTCGAGGGGGGGGGTAACGGAGCTCCTGCTGGGAAGTAGCTGCTCCTGGGCATCCCAGGATCGGGAGATCGGCCGCCTCTCCCGGTCGGTGAGCACCAGGCCACACTTGCCATGCGGAGGTAAGTAAGACGCTGTTGAGTTGCTGACCGCTATTAAGCATGTCAGGTCGGTCAGGTAGGAACAACATTGCTGGGTCATCCCCTTCTGGGGTGAAATTTGCTTGTTGATAGCTGCTTAAAGTGAGATATAGAGGGAGCTCACACAAAGTGCGTCTTTCCCCCATGACAGCTAGGCCCCGCCCCCCGGAAGCTGCATTCTTAGTGAGAGGACGGACAGTGTAGCTGCTGCTGATTTAATATGGAAATCGATAGCTAGGCTAGTGTCCACTACAGTCTGATCTGATCTCTGCTGTAAGGACAGCACCCCAAAAAGCCCTTTTTAGGGCTAGAACGTCAGTCTGCTTTTTTTTTTTTCCTGTGTAATCTAATTGCAGCTGCCTGCCTGCCAGCGTGTGTGTCAGGCTCACAGCGTATACTGTGCCCACTTGCCCAGTGCCACCACTCATATCTAGTGTCACAATAGCTTGCATTTAAAAAAACCAAAAAACTTTTTTGACTGTAATATAATAGCAGTCAGATTCCTTCACACGTGTGCGTTTCAGGGCCTGCCAGGGCACAGTGTCACACCAGTGCAACTCATAGCTGGTGTAACAGTAGTGTACATTAAAAAAAAAAACTAGAAATTTGACTGTGAAATAATACAGTCAGTTTCCTTCACTTGTGTGCGTTTCAGGGCCTGCCAGGGCACAGTGTCCCACCAGTGCAATTCATATCTGGTGTAACAGTAGTGTACATTTAAAAAAAAAAAAATACAGGGGGCTTGTTGTCACCTTTCGGGGACCCTTGGTGTTGTACGTGGCTGGGTGGAGGAAGAGACCTTCAATGACATCAGTGAGGACAAGGAACAGGACATGGCTAGCTTGGTATCCAACCTTGTGCAAATGGGGAGTTTGCTGTTGTGCAAATGGACTGTTTGCGGTTATTTGCGGTGCGTTAAACGGGGAGTTTGGTCTGTCACTGTGAAGCGGGCGTAACCCTTACACTACCTGATCGATACAACATCATACCTGAAGTTTTAAAGCATGTTATTCCAAACAATTTAGGAATGTTAGGTGATTCATGCCCCTTATGGATTAAAACCAGACTCTGCATCAACTATGTAATTTTCCATGGGAGTTTTGCCATGGATCCCCCTCCGGCATGCCACAGTCCAGGTGTTAGTCCCCTTGAAACAACTTTTCCATCACTATTGTGGCCAGAAAGAGTCCCTGTGGGTTTTAACATTTGCCTGCCTATTGAAGTCTATGGCGGTTCGCCCATTCGCGAACATTTGCGTAAGTTCCCGTTCGCCGTTTGCGAACGGAAAATTTTATGTTGGCGACATCTCTAATGGTCCAGAATTACTCCTGACCGTTGTGCACGTCTGATCTGCAACTACAGGAAATGTTTGGTTGAAGTTATTGCTGCCAAAGGAGGTTCAGCCAGTTATTAAATCCAAGGGTTCACATACTTTTTCCACATGCACTGTGAATGTTTACATTGTGTGTTCAATGAAAACATGGCAACATTTTATTCTTTGTGTGTTATTAGTTTAAGCAGACTGTGATTGTCTATTGTTGTGAATTAGCTGATGATCAGATCACATTTTATGTCCAATTTGTGCAGAAATCCATATCATTCCAAAGGGTTCACACACGTTTTCTTGCAACTGTAAATATTCGTAATATAGTGCTAACTCATTAACAATTTGGTGTGGGTATATCAATTTAGCCCCTTTGAATTTACCAAATATGGGATTTTAACTTCTGCTTAAGTTGGGCTGCCAATAGTTTGCCCGCTTTATACCACTGTATATAATATCTAAATTTAGATTTTCTCAAAATGCGTTCCATTACCTGTAGTTCCAAGTTTTCTAGTTGTTTTTTAAGTTTAAAAAGTTTATTACGTAAGCATTCACTTAGCATTTGTTTATATTGTTCCTCTGTTTCTCCTATAGATTTGAGAAGTTTTTTGTGTTCATCTCCCAATTTTCATCTTCCCTTGCACCCTGTTTTATAAGTATTCCCCCTCACTGTGGCTTTGTGAGCCAACCATAAATTGTATAGAAGTATCATTATAATTGTTTTCTTGAAAAAACTTATTATTGTATTCCTAATCTCTATTTCTCCCATTTTATTGTCTAATAATGTTTCATTCAAGCGCCATGTACCCTTGCCTCTGGCCTGGTAGGAGGTGTCACATGTGAAGCATACTGGGTCATGGTCTGACCATGTTATTGGATCTATAGTTACCTTCACCAGAGAATGGAGTGTAGATGCATCTGTCAAACACATATATATCCTTGAGTAGTTTAGATGCACCCCTAAATAAAAAGTGTAATCTCTAAGTTGTGGGTATTTAGCCCTCCATGTATCATATAGACAATCAGTTATCAGCAGTTTTGCTAATTTAGCGCATAAAGCAACATTTCTCGCGGATGGTATCTCATGTCCTGAAATATCAACCTCTGGATCCAACATGCAGCTATGGTCTCCGCAAATATATTGTTTGCTTTGTTTATATTTCTCAATGTGCTTTATCGCTTTCTGTAAAAAGCTTATTTGGTTGCTATTGGGTGTATGTATGTTTGCTATTGTTACCTAGTAGATCTATATTTGTATAAAATAAATATAAATATTTGTCATATATATAGCATTATAAAAAGAAGTTCTAAAAGAAACCTGTTTCAGTTACAAGTATAGTAGCAGATGTATTAAGCTACAGATGCTAACTCTTAAAGATGATAGAAGCAGTAATTTTGATTCTCTCTTTTGTTTCAGTACTGTACATATTTGTATTGGGTCTTAAAATGTAATGAAATATAGTGGTTGGATGGCAATCAAGGGAAAATGAATGTAGACTAAATTGTATTAAAGCAAATCTAACACTTTCGGAGCAACTAAGCTGACTATATTCAATTTACAGTTTGTGATAGAAATGTAAAGCTTGATTGCAACTGCCTATGGATTACTTGAAATCGTTTAAATAAAGAGCTGTTCTTTAAGTTTATATCTTAAGGCTGTAAATGTATAGTGTCTACTTGATAATGCACTTTACAAAATCAACCCTACATGTTGCAACTAGTAGACTATTCTACACAACTACAGCTATAACTAAATTATGCACTCAAACAATATCTGCAAAAGCCTAGACTCCTTTCACTGTCTTGGGTATATGCAGATTGTTTAACTTTGTATGGCTTTTCATACATACTAACTGTGAATTCAAACACAAAAAAAATAATGATTGTGTCCCTTCCTGATCTTGGTTTGTATATTGTTGAGATGGTAGATATCTAGGCTTCACATTATTACCCATTTACCATCAAGCCTTGTCTGTCTTTCTGTCTGAATTTCTTGACTTCACCTTTTATTCAGATTTTTTTTCCTGTTATTGTGGTCCTATGTCATGACCAATTTATCCACATTATTTGCTTCACTGAATCCAAAAGGAGTCTTTTCTGGATTTTTATGTGATCATCCTTGACTAAATGACTTATGCAGCTTTACCTCTGCATGCTAGGAATATAGTTATTCGATTATCAAACAGTATGTATTCAACTCTGCCATGGAAGGCATATAATATCAATTTTAGACAGTTTTGAAATAATATAAATAATGAAAATCACACTACCATGTCATAGCTAATCTATAACTAATAGATTCAATATAGTAATTTAACATGATAATCTATTTATTAGTGTGCAAGCACTCATGTCTTTATCTTATATGACTTTAAAAATTTAAAATTAGAAATATAAATGCAACCTTACATTTTAATCCTGACCATGCTCAAACACATAAATCTAAAATAGTTAACATTTAATGAACAATCTGCTGTGTTTTACTGAAGGGCAGTCTTCTCTGTTTATAGACATCACACAGTAATGACAAAACGTGCCATTAAAATATCTGGGTTATGGATCTAAACATGTTTTAAAAGATCAGTAATACCTTTATAAATACACAATAGCAAATGCTATAGGATTTACCTGTTTTATATTTTTAAGAAAGTAGGTAAATAGAAAAGGGAGAAGACAGGAAAGAAAAAAAAATTGTATAAAATAAAAACTCTACCATTACTGACTTCAGCCAATCAGAAATTAGGTACTCATCACATTTTTAATGCTATTATTAATATTAAACAAAAACTGCAAAGATGTCCACAGACAAATCTTTTGGTTCTTTTTGGTCATTCAGACAGTTAGAATTTTTTTTCCAGTTTGATCGACTTTCGATTACACCTATTCTTTTCAGCTAGAAGTTGTTTAAAATTGTAGATTATACTAGCTTTAGTGTAACTATAATCTTAATTTTATTAATGACAGGAGGCGAATATTTGCTTAAGTTTCTCTTTACTAGAACTCCACAGCAGCACATTAACAGAGAGATAAACACCAAAGACAAAAACATAAGGTATCTATATAAGGCTCCTCCTAAGCCACCATTTCCTCTTTCACGCTGCGACAACGTAACGTACACAACAATGACAATAACTAAATAAAGAAAAATTCACAACATAACGATGAATGTCATCTGGAAAAACTTCGGATAATGGATGAACTTGATCTTTATCCCGCCAAACGGCCGATCCTATGAACTGAAGTCGAACCATTAAACTGAAACGAAATAAACAGAATCGAAAACACTGATTAGTGAACGAAATGTACTGATAAAACATAAATCCCACGATCCAGTACTGATAGAATAAAGACACGAAATCCATACTAATGACCGTCAATACAGTATAACATTCACTTCCCACAACATCACCCCAGACTAACCAACCTAGCCCAGATAATCAGACAAATCAACAGAAATACAATCAATGCAATCCATCCAAAACAAGGGGGGGGAAGAAATCAAATTGGGTGGGAAATATTCGCCTCCTGTCATTAATAAAATTAAGATTATAGTTACACTAAAGCTAGTATAATCTACAATTTTATAGCATGACAGGAGGCTTCATATTTGCAGTTTTAACGCTCCGACAGCAAAGCAAAAGAAGCATGTTCCGACGGTCTAAAGTAAAATAGGCGAAAAAACTCTACACGGGACCCGTCCGCCGAACGCAAAATGTCCTGAAGGGAAGCGCTCGCCAAAAAAGCTCCGGAAGCTGCGGCGCCCCTAACCAAAAGCACTCCGAAGGTCGCATCCACGCCCGCCAGAGCCAAAAGACATCTTATCCATCGCGCCAGTGCCTTCGCTACACGAAGCTTAGGCGAGTCCTAGAAGTAAGGGCATGATACAACCGTCGAATCCGACTTGGTACGTCTAAGCACCTTGACGGAGACCCCCTCTGGAGAAAAACGAGAAAGCGCCGACATCGAAGGCCCGGACATCCGAAACACATCTGAACAAGACCAGACACAAGAGGGCAAATTTCGCTGAAAGCTGGCGAAGAGAAAGGTCCTGGTTATCAGGCCAATTCCGAAAGAACGCCAAAACCAAACGCACGTCCCAGAGGGAAGAATACTTGGGCGCCGGAGGGCGCACCAGTCTCATTCCACGCAGGAGCCTGCAGACTAGCGGATCCTGGCCGATGGGGAAAAACCCGAAGCGGGACAAGTGCCGTCGAGATAGCTGATCTAACCACAATAACCAAGCGATATGACCGACCCAGGTCAAAGACAAGAGACAAGAAATTCAGCACGCTAGATACAGGGCCCGTAAAGGGATCGGTATCCCGTTCCAAGCACCAGTGAAACCAGGAGCTCCATGTTGAGAGATAACACCTCTAGTGCTCGAAACCGAGTGGTTGATGTATTGCACCGCCGAACCATTGTCCATCCGTAGGAGCACGCATCAGTCCGACAGATGCTTCGCCAGGCTCCGAATTGCCAACGAACCTGCAATCAACCCCAGGCAATTGATGCGGGATTCCGATCTATTGTCTGACCACGGGCCCCCCGTGGACCTCGTCGTGCACGAGGCACCCCAGTCCCAAAGACTCGGATCCGACTCCTACACGAGATCCAGGGTCATCCCGAATATCGCCTTGCTGTTCCAGGCGGATATATGCGGGAGGCACCAGCTCAATCCGGCCTGCACGTCCGAGGCCAAGGAGATCATCTGGTCCTAAGAGGGTCTCTTGCGTAGAGAGTGCGCCTTCAGCCGCTGCATGGCCCTGTAATGTAGTGGGCCCGGGTAGAACGCCTGTATCGAGGCCAAGAGGAGACCCACCACGCGAGCCAACCTCCGGAGGGGAGTTCGGTCTTGTCGAAAACACGTCTGATCTCCTTCCGAATGGTCGTTATCTTCGCCACAGGCAGGCGGAGAATGCCGTCTTGCGCAACGACTACGAAACCCAAGAATTCCACCATCTGCGCAGGCTCCAAGGCCGATTTCTTCAGAATGACCACGAAACCCCGGCATTCCAACAAGGAAAACGCAGAGCGCATCCGAAATCTGAGCCAGGCGGGGTCCTCGCAAAGATAAGCAAGTCGTCCAGATAGACGATGCAGCGTACGGCCTCTGCTCTGAATTGGGTGACCACCGGTTTCAGGAGCTTGGTGAAGCACCAAGGGGCCGAGCTGAGGCCGAAGGGGAGGCATGGGAATTGGTACGGAGAGTCTCTCCATACGAATCAGAGGGGACTGCGACAGGCCCCGTTCACCGGGATGGAGAGGTAAGCGTCTTCTAGGTCCAGTCTCGCGACCCAGTCTACTGGCCAGAGAAGGCATCGAAGAAGGTGAATGCCCTCCATCTCGAAGTGGTTGTATACCACAAAGGCGTTCATTTCTCCTAAATTGATCACTGGACGGAATTCTACAGACTTCTCCCTTACCAGGAGAAAATCGAGCTGACGAAACCCCCCAAATCCGGGGCCTGTAGGACCGCGCCTTTGGCTAGCGTTGCTCGAACTTCCACCTCCAACAAGGGCTGTTGGGCTCTTGTGATGACGGGGATCCTCGGGCATCCAACCTGTGTAGGGGAAGAGTGGAAGTCTGTGACATAACTCCGCACTGTCCCAAGAACCCATACGTCTGAAGGTAACCGTGGGCGGAAGACCCTCCCGATCGAAGACTTCGCTTTATCCCGGGAGGTAAACAGAATATCCTGTTTCTGCAGTTCCTCAACGAAAGGCTCCCTGAACAGCAGACCTTTAGCCAGGGGACCCACATCTTCGGCTCCCAAATCCGACAGCTTGTTGTCCATATGGAAGAGTGCCGTCTTCCTGGGTTCCGTGCAAAGGGCCACAGTGGCATTGCCCAGCAGGCAAATTGAACGAAGTGCCCAGTCCCTCATGGTGGCTGGGTCCAGAGCCCTACCTTCTGTGAAGGCCTCGTCTGTTAGGGCCAACATCCGGGGTAACCGCCACCCTGTCCGGCAGTACCGGTCTGGGGCATTCCGCCCGCAGCTTCTTGCAGGCCTCACTTCCAAGGGGTCTACGGACCCAGTAGCGCACAAATTGTGCCAAGTGGTCGGGCAGTGACTAGTCCGAGGACCTGGGGCGTCGGATAGATTGAGGCTCTAACAGAGGTTCTCCAGTAGTGCCCAAAAGGGTATCGTCCCCCAACATTGTCGTGGGGGCCCTAGTCGGTGGCGCATCTTCCTCTTCCCAGCGTCCACCGGGACCCTCGCTAAGGTCCGCAACCCAAACATCTTCTCCATCTGAGGGAGGCTGGTCTGCCCGCCACACATCCAGCACGGCCAAGGTGGGGGGGGTAAGGAGGCCTCCTCCCCTGCGCCGATAGGCGGTGGCGCCTGGCCGGCGAGGTTGTCAACCTCAAACCACATCACTTCGCCGGAGTCTTGCCCATCCGGGAGCGTGGTTCAGGGTCTTCACCCTTTCAATAGCGCGTTCGCGCACTTGCCTGCTCTCGCACCTGAGAGTCTGACTCATCCGAGTCTTCTGCCAACTGAGGGGTTCCACACACACCCCTGTCCGTATGTGGTTGAGGGAGGGCCCTAGCCAGGGCTTTTTCAACAGATGCGGTCACAGCCGCATTAAGTAAAGCCTGCAAATTCTGCTCCTGTGCAGAGGCGTCCATAAAGTCTGAGTCTATGATACTTGATACCTACGAAGCTAGAAAACAGGTATCATTAGCAGGCAAAAGGGGCAGCACCCCTAGTGTTGGCAGAGGCAAGTAATAATGCATGCAGGCTCAACAAACCGTTATCCAGGGTATGGAGCCACCAGTCCAATAGCATGCATAGTATGGCACAGACAAAGCAGGCCAATCAAGGGGCACAGACAAAGCAGGCCAATCAAGGGGCACAGACAAAGCAGGCCAATTATAAAGGCACAGACAAGGCAGGCCAGTATAAGGGTACGGGCGGTACCGACCCAGAGGTATAATGCAGGCGGAAACCTAGATCCTTTTAGACATGTAGTAGAATCTTGACTATTAGGGTGCAGGGTAGAGATGAAGCTGGGTCCTTATAGGCAAGGTTCTTCAAGATAGCGAAACACTTTAGTTTTTATATGGTTGTGCCTAATCCATTAGGCCACAAAATACGAGTGCCATGCTCAACCACCCAGATGGGGCCTGAACCCACAATCCCTGGCTTTTGACGCCAGTGCTACCTCCATCAGGCAACTGAGGCTTGATTAGAGCAGTCCTAGTTCAATAAGTGGGTAAGGACACCAGGCAGGGACACCTGCAGGAGGCACGCAGTGCCATGTGGAAGTCAGGAGAACCAGTAAACCGTAAAACCATGTCCATAGAAAAACATGCAGGGCAAGCACACATGCAAAGAATCGAAAACTAAAGTCTATTGCTTAGTTACTTGGGAAGGTGAGGGGGATTGAATCTGCGACCCTCATATATGGGGCATAATTTATGATGCAAGGGCTCACAGAGCTGCCTCACATGGACAGAAAAGAAAGCTGTCACCAAAAAATACGCACCCCCAAACAGCCCAGGAGATGGGGAAACACACCGGACCAGCTAGTCACTGTACCTTTAATAAGGCAGTGACGCGCGCATCTAACACAGTGGAGAGCCGCGCACCCACTGCCCGACCACGCGGTCGCGGGGAAGGTGACCGGGAGCGGAGGCTCCCGCGGCAAATGAGTAGATCCCTGCTCCGTCCCCACTCTGATAACAGTGTTAGCGAGTGAGCGGGGACGCGGGCAGGGTAAAGAACAAAACGGGGATTCCCGCTCGGCGGACGAAGCCGGCGGGCGGGAATCAAAGGCAACACACGAGGGACCGCAGGAGTCTTTCTCCGCGGTCCCGGCGGTCGGCACGGGGAGCGGTCGGAAGACCGCTTCTCGGCGACCACCACGGCCAATAAGCCAGAGGAAACAGAACAAACAATAAAGCCAACAGGGTAAAACAAAACTCCCAAGGAGAAAACAGGCACAAAGAAATAAACACATGGCAAACTACCAGTAATCTGTATAACTAAACACATGGCAAACTACCAGTAATCTGTATAAATAAACACATGGCAAACTGTCAGTAATCTGTATAAATAAACACATGGCAAACTACCAGTAATCTGTATAACTAAACACATGGCAAACTACCAGTAATCTGTATAACTAAACACATGGCAAACTACCAGTAATCTGTATAACTAAACACATGGCAAACTACCAGTAATCTGTATAAATAAACACATGGCAAACTGTCAGTAATCTGTATAACTAAACACATGGCAAACTGTCAGTAATCTGTATAACTAAACACATGGCAAACTGTCAGTAATCTGTATAACTAAACACATGGCAAACTGTCAGTAATCTGTATAACTAAACACATGGCAAACTGTCAGTAATCTGTATAACTAAACACATGGCAAACTGTCAGTAATCTGTATAACTAAACACATGGCAAACTACCAATAATCTGTATAAATAAACACATGGCAAACTGTCAGTAATCTGTATAAATAAACACATGAAAAAAACTATCAGTATTGTAAAGGAAACATTCACCAACCCCTTAAGGACCAAACTTCTGGAATAAAAGGGAATCATGACATGTCACACATGTCATGTGTCCTTAAGGGGTTAAACTATGCTATGCAATGTATTTAGTTCTATGCATATGCATGCAATGCATTTGTGATTGCATGCATAGTGCAGTTTGCAAAGTACACACAGATTAAATTAAGAATTTGACAAAAGCCCAGGGACAGAGGTGGAAGACTGCTAAAAAAAAGGGTTCACTCAGAGTTAGAGCATGGCAGCAGTAGCCATGAGCCCAGGGACAGCAGTGGCACAGGCATTAGCAATCAAGTTTACATCCCTGCAAAAATTTTAATGTAAAACTGCAGTCCACAAGGTGAAACACTGTATCATTCTTGCCATACTCCTAATTTCCCCTAAATGAAGACAATTTCATTTTTCACTCAGAACAGTACCAGAAGCCTTTCGTAGTGAGCCTGCTCAGGGAAAGAGGTGGCAAATTGGCACAAAGAGGATTCGCCTAGAGTCAAAACAGCTGCAGCAGCCTTTGGTCGTAAGCCCGGGGATAACAGTAGCACTGGCAGTCAATTTTACATCAGGTTACTGCAACAATGTTAATGAAACACTTCAGTTACAGGGCAAAGCATGCAGCTTTACCCTATGCTAAACAACCCCTGAAAAGATACATTCATTCTTTTTTGTATTATTATCTTTTTTTGACAATTGACAATTGGCCTCTATGCATTTTTAACAACAAAGCAAAGATAAAAAGAGAAGAAAAGCAAAACACATGTTCATTTGATAATACATACTTTGAAGTGAAAAAGGAAACATCTCGAGTTACCTCTATATGGTTAATTTCATCTAAGCCAAAATCTATTTATTATTAATTACATTGATTACCTATTCTACACCATTTCTACTCTCTGTAGTTTGTTTTCAAGCACCATGGGCTTCTTTATTTATGTGCCACAATAAGACCAACTCCGTGTTAATTGAAAAAGGGGTTCCACTACCATCTTGAATATATTTTCCACCTTTTTTCAAAAGGATTGAATTTTTGGACATAGCCACCATAAATGTAGCAGGTCTCCTACAGAATTAAAGCACCACCAGCTTTTTTTTTTTTTTAATTACTGGAAAATACAAATACCTATGCATATCAGCTGGAGTCCTATACCATCTAGAGATAATTTTGTATCCAAGCTCTTGACACATACATGCTATAGAGCAGTTTTTATTCAACTTAACACATCTACTTTAATCTAGATGTGATAAAGTAATCCCCAGATCTCTCTCCCATAGCCTTGTAAAATATGGAAACTTTTCCCCCGACTGTTTCCCTAGTAATTTATATAATTTAGATAGTGAATAGTATATACATTCCTTCTACTCAAATGACTCAAAATTAGTTAAGATATATGGGTTATCGTGGTTGCCCTTAAGCGACTGGTAGAAATGCTGCAGCTGTAGATAAGTAAAGGGTGTCCTGCCACCTTGTTGAATCAAACTATCTATTGATAGTAACCTACTTTTTTATATTTTATAAATATATAATTTTGCTCAATCTGACATGGAAAATATGGGTTATGTGAGATAGGAAACAGGTGACTTGGGAATTTACTAATTTTCCCTACCTTGACAATCTTATTTCAAATTAACAAAGATGGGGAAATAGTAGGATGATTTTTTTAGTTTTAAGTATTTCATTGGATTTTCTGCAGCATTTCTACCAGTCGCTTAAGGGCAACCACGATAACCCACATATCTTAACTAATTGGTATATCGAAGAACTCTTGCTCTATAGAGATCCAACTTTTCTCCTTCAATTGGGACCAATCTAATACACAAATTAAGTGAGATGCTTGATAGTATTGTTATATGTCTGGGGCTCTGCTACTCTTAGGTCTCACTAAGTAATTATAAGCAAGATAAGGGGATTTCTTTCCTCAGATATATCTGATAATCAACTGCCTGATCTGATTGAAGAATTACTTTAGTATAAAAATTGGAATTGCTTGGAACATAAAAAGTACTCTTGGAAGAATATTCATTAATATTACTGACATTCTCCTCATCCATGATAAATATGGAAACAACCAATTTTTCTTATTTAGGTCAATTCTTTTAAGCAATGGAATGTAATTAAAAACAAATAGATCTTTCACACTGGGGGTGGGGGGGGGGGGGTGAGAAGGGGAGAGGGAGTTTATAACACCTAGATACTTGAGTGCCTGATGTACTTATTTAATTGGTATTTTTTCAAGATTTCCTTTTTCTGTTCCAAACTCATATTCATACTTAGATGTATTTACTTTGAAATTTGAGAAATAACTATATGTTTTCAATTGTTTTTTTACATTTTTCCTTAGATATTGGAGGATAGGTTTTTTTTTTATTATTAACCGTCCATCCTTTAGGTATAGTACTAGAATCCTGTGGTGTCAGTAGATATTAGAATGTCATAATTATCTCTCTTCCCAATGTATAACTTCATGTTTACTATCCTGGATGTCTTTAGTTATACATGTAGTAAACCACATTGTGTATCCACAGTAAAGAACTTGGAGGATACAGGCAATTATTTTTTAAATAGTGGCTGCATTTTTATTACTTTTATAAAATCATAGGCATACAGGAAACTTACAATTAAAGCTAACAGATGACAAGTAATATGCATTTATTTTCAGTATAATCTTCACACAAACATATTTCATTTTTCATCTACATAATTATAAAATATTTAAATAAATTCTTGAGATTTCATCACATATATTTGAACAACTATTTATATATATATATATATATATATATATATATATATATATATATATAAACTCGAAATTCTGTGTTAGGCTGGTATAAAGGAATTCTACTGAATTATGTATGATGGGAAGTACACAAATACCCAAGGCTCCACCACTCATACCAATGCACAGTATTATTTCAAATATTTAATATGTATGTATTAATGGTTGTATATTGCCATGTGGATTTACAGTGTAACTAGAGGAAATATTTAAACAGAAAGCAAACCAGTTGTACAGCAAAATATATTCTGAAAATCTCATTGACTCCCTACAATATAAATTATATATAAATATTATCATTTGGAGTAGTTAGTTTAATTAGTGGTATTTGTCCAAAAGGTAGATCCCCATATGTTTTAAAACTACAACTTCCATTATATATAATATATATTATTAATGAGTATGTAGAGTGGGGGAATCTCTTTAATCATGTGAAAGCACATACTAGTCAAGCAAGAATGCTCTTACAAAGAAAGAAGATCTTGCACCAGAAGAGAGAATGTCACACCAGTCTATGTATGTCTACATCAAGAACTAGCTAAGAACTAGTGTCATCATAATATATTTTACAAACGTATTGTATGCCTCTAAATAAAGCTTTTTGGAAATGCTAAGAATGATTCTGATTACATCAGAAGGAAGTCAGTTTACAGCACACGTACACATCTACTACATAAGTATTTTCAGTGCTGAAGATAGAACATATAGATATTTTTCATACTAAGCAATTCTGGATCTAAGCTCAACAACTTCTAAAGATTGAGCAATTAGTATTCTTCTGTTCATTTTACAAAAATTCAGCAATCAATAAAAATGTATGGTTCTGTTCACTTTTTGGGGATGTCTTTTTGGTGATAACCTTCCTCGAACAGTATTTGAGTAAAGTTATTTTTACTTTTTACTTTAATTTGAATATAATTTTTTCAGACAATATTTTAAACATCTTGTGTAATAATGGCCCCGTTAATTTACATCTAACTGTGTACCTCTGTCGCCATTTAACCATTTAATCAGATTCAAAAAGCATCATTACCTCTTGTGGCACCTGCATGATATATTTGTAGTTTTTTATTGCAATTATCATTTGACATAGTTTTCAGCTTTTCTTTCATGACTCACTGATCTCCTTACGTATAATAAATATGCTTCTATTATTTAAGAACCAGCTTTGGAGTTTGACAGTCTCACTTTTCAGCAGATGGAGACATTCTTACACATCTAAAGCAGTTTTCTTAGCTTATATAGTACTACAGTTTTGAGATCCACTACCAAGACATCAATACAGAACTAAATTAATAGTTATATAGGTGAAATGTGGGGAATGTAGCCCCAAGGACCAGCAAAGCTAAGGGGAATGAGCCCTGACAAAGCTAGGAGGCAGGCATATAATAAAGTGGGGTTTGCAATGGGGTTGAGATTCAGTGGGGGGGTGGCATGTTTATAATTTGATATAAAAAGCAGACATTTTAGGATAGGAGCCATCTTAACAAATTACACTTACCTGTGATTTTCCTTCCCTCCCTCTCTCCCTAATGTTGGTGTTCGCAGAGGGGGGGGGGGGGGGGGAGGTTTGCTCTCTCCCGTCTGGTCGGGGCTGGATAACTATATTGGGGGTAACTCGGCTTGGTAGGTGGGATAGTTTTAGTCCAGTGAGAACAGTTATGCGTTAGGAATTGTTAGTTCTGCAAAACAGCAATGTTTTACCTTGAATGGTTAAAATGACAGGACCACTGCACCCAGGGCTGGCCTTAAGTGTGTATGGGCTTTGCGGCTCACATGGAGCCATGCAAGCAGGGGGCCAGGCAGCTGACAGAGCTAACACTCTCCCCAGGTGACAGGTGTGATGGGGGGGCACAGGCACCCCTATACTGCAGATCGCACTATGTAGGATGGTGGTTGAAGGATTTTTATCTTTCCCAACAACTAGACGGAAGGGACCGCAGTGCCTCTGCGCTTCCCTCCTGTGCCATAATGGAAATATGTAACTACTTGCCTGTGACTGTGTGTGACTGTCTGTAACTGTGTGTGTGTGAGACTGTCTACCTATAACAGTGAAAAGAAAAAAAACTGAAGAGGAGAAAGAATCCTGCAAAGCAAGGAGAACAACCCCCCCTCCCCCAGTTCTACCTCTTAAATATTAAACTTAGTACAAACTTGCACAAAATAATAATCACATTGTATTAATCATCAAGATAAACACTCAAAATAGTATAAAGGTCAATAGAAGACCCCCTAGTGGGTCTAAAGTGAAAATAAATAATATAAAAATTAAAAAGACTGCTAAACCAACTATCCTAGTGGAGACAAGAAATCTACGATTAAGACATATCTAAATATTGTAGAGTATTACTACAGTCAGTGAAGATTGAATCCCAGAAAAAGAAGTGTCTAGGTCACTAACTTACAGAGCTACATAGGTTTGCAATAAAGTAACTATGTGCTATAGCTATCTTGATAGCCACCCAAGAGTATTACTTCAAATGGGGGCTAAACAATGTTGTAATTTAGTAGGCACATAGTTATTAAAGAAATGTAAAAATAAACAGCCTTGTGCAAAAGGATTCAAATGAACCTATGTAAGTCAGTGGAAGAAGGGTAAACAAACAAAAATAATATATGGAATCCCAAAATGTCCCACACCTCCTTTCGATGAGCTGACCAATAATAGCCAGGAAATAATTGTACAGCAATTCTTAGCCCATTTAATGGCAGCCTCAAAATGTATTCAAATAGGTACTTAAATGAATTATACTCAATTAATGAGTCACAATACCAGCTGTCATATATACTAGGGCTAATAGCCTGAACACTGCTGCTGGAGTAGGAAACCCCTAAAAAATTACCAACATACAGGTTAGGGAGTAGTCCGCTCAAATTGGCAGCAAGAATAGGGAAATCAAAAGGACATGAGGTTAGAGAGAATTGAAAATAAAGTAAAGGAAATAGTAAAAAAATAGCCATTGGATAAACTCCTATATTTCAGTCCTTATGTCTTAATAGACTAGTAGGGGGAAATAGAGCCGGCAAAGAAATCCCCCTAGCCATCAAGCCCCATTGGTTTAAAGTCTAGCAGTCTGAAAAGTGCAAATTAAAATTCCAGCATCACGGCTACAAACAGCCTGACGCATGTTTATGCGGTATGTTCCGCTTTTATCAAGGGCAGCAAGGCAGTTTACTGACTAAACCATTTTTAAACCCAAAAGGTCCCTCCCTCTTAATTAGGGCAGACCTACACTGTCCAATGGTCACCCTGCATAGGTGATAGGAGGATCTCCTACCTAATCAAGGGGTGTATCCACCAAACGAGTGCCAAGCATATGCGCGATCCCTCCCATTGATGTAGATCCTCCCAGACGGGCTTGCGCATGCGCACACTTCATATCAATCAGGAACCTTCATATGCGCTTGCGTACCCTGGGAGGGAAGCTCCTCCTTTTCTCCACCCATCAGCCAGAGAGGAGGGAGGGTCTATCTCCACGTAAATAAGCAAGCATCCAAACTCCCCACAGATGTAGCGTTCAATCGCGCATGTGCAGGGACTTAGATGCAATTGTGCACTTTCAACTATACATAACAGGTTATACACACCTATATACAGAGACCACAATGTAATGGGTAGGACTTCCAGATAGCAATTCAGTGTATCCCTACATCATAATGTTAGGGTGAGGGAACAGTTAAACATTATCCAAGAAATGGGTTATGTAATCACAGGTTTGATATCAAAAGACTTCAAAGCATGTTCAAAAGTTTAAGAGAATACCCGCGAGTGGAAATTTTTATTTTGGCTAGGAGGCAGTTACCTTATTGGACATGCTTGGTAAATACATATAAAAAAATCCACACCTATATACAACTGTAAATATATACAAAATTAAACTTATACATAAAACTCTACGAGAGATATCTCACAAATCCTCACGGCTAAATGTAAGGTGCAAATGAAAAACCCTTATTTAAACCCTGAGGCTGGAGGGTTTGCAATTTGTAGGTCCATTTAGACTCTCTTTGTCTCAAGATTCTATCATAGTCCCCACGACGTTGATCCCTTTTAACCAATTCCAGACCACAAACTTTTTAATTTTTGGAGTCACCCTCATGTGATTCCTTTAAGTGTCTGGAGATTGGTGTGTCGAGACGATTCTTTGGTGATCTGACGTGCTCCTTCATCCTCTCTTTGAATGCCCGAAAAGTCTTTCCTATATATTTGCGGCCGCAATTGCAAACTAGGAGAAATACCAATCCCTTCGTATTGCAATTAAAAAAACCTCTGATCTTAAAGTTGTGCAATCCGGAGCTGTCACTAACAATTTTAGAATCTTTCAATATATATCTACACATGTTAAATAAGATATGGAATGTGTGTTAAACACCTCACCGGGATGTGACAGTGTAAAACACACAGAGGTCAGTGTGGCTGTTTCAGTTCCACCAATAAGGGCTTGTACCCAGAGTAAAGTATTTAAACAAAACAAAAAAATATATTAGAGACTCATTAGGAATGAGGCTCAGAGCTGGTTTCAAATACAATATATAGGAAAAACTTAATATGTATAATGACTGGACCAACAGCACTAAGCACTTTAGAGGCAGGAGTAGTCCTAAGATATATAAAGTATCATGTATATTCCAATAGGTACCTCCAAAAAATAAATAAATAAAAAGTACTTTATTATATTCCAACTAAAAATAGGAGAGGTACCCTCATTGGAGTGTCAAAAAAAGAAGATACAATATATCAATGAAAGGAGATACCCAGGCTTTAGTAATCTTGGCTAGTCTCCAGAAAATGGAGTGGAAAGATAATCAGCCAGTATGCAGGTAGTCGGAGAGCTAATAAAAGGGTGTATAGATATAGAACATCAACCCTATAACTGCTAGATGGAACACCTTCAAGGGTGTACTGAGCTGTCCCTAGTGAATCAAATAAGTTATATATATATAGACTGAAAAGCAATTTAAAATAGTGAGAATATAAGTATGTTCCCTACAGCTCCTAAGGGAAACACCTTCGAGGGTGTTCTATGCTGTCCCTAAACAGGAGGGAGAGAGATAGCAAGCCTGCCTATGGTAGTATCCCTTTAGATTACATCAATAAGTGCTGTTGGTAAAATTAAATATAAATAGTGAAAAAACAATCAAACACCTAGTGCTACCATTGTGACATGGAGTGTAAAGAAAAATAAAATAAAATAACCCAACGCGCGTTTCGGTGCGTCTAATGCACCTTCGTCAGGGGCTAACAGTACCTCATCCATGAAGTGGCTTCTAAATCCTTTTTTTTTTTTGCCAAATATGGTGCTCTCCAAGTCAATCTGAGAATCTGTCGCCGGTGTGTATATGGGCGTGGCGTGGGCGGGGAGAGTAGACGGATATCTGCCAATCATCTATAGACGTTGGTGTGACGTCTATACCTATGTCAGACCCCATGTGGGTACAAAGAGGAGGGGTCCAAGGGCGGAGAGAGAGAGGGGGAGCTTGGAGGAAATTCTCCTCCTTCCCTCCTATCTGTCTATTCAGAATGCGTATAATATGGGCGGAGGAGAAAGCCGTGAGTGACGGCTAGTAACACCTCTAAATTAGTATCGATATAAAATGTCCAGAATCCATTAGAGTAGTATGGAGACCCAAAATGATGAAGCCCATGTATTAGCTTGCCAAGATAAAGTAATATATATATATATATATATATATATGTAAATCCTGAAATAATAAAGTATATATTATAAACAGATTCCAGAGTACAGGGTTGTGGCTTGTTATAAAAGAAGAGTAAAACATCTAAATGGACACATTACTCTATATACTTAGAGTCCTAATAGCTCAAGGTCTGTCCATTGATCTAGGGTAAAGGTTACATCTATGTGTTGCATATTATTATTGAAGTCAGGATACCTTTCTTTAAGCCTGATTTGGAAGAAATATAGGCACATATAGAATGATCAAGGACCTATTCTTTTAGGAAAAATAGTAGGCTTCGAGAGACAAGATTCCCAGTGAGGCTATAGATATCAAGATGGGAATATTATGGATTGCATATAATTTGAAAAGATCAAAATGGGATGTTAAGGTAGAGGTGGCAGTCTGTCACTTAAAGATGTGAGAGGTCTGTTCATAGAATGAAGTAAAATTAATGACACAAAAACAGATAAAGGAATCGGTGCGTTTCAACGTCATAAAAGTTATAAATAAATGTTCTATAAAGTTCCTATAAATTGTATAGATGGTATTATAGTAGTCAGAGATCACTATTGAAAGGAGAATAGGAAAAACCTTAATTTAGCCCACCAGGGGATAGAGTGCTCAGGCGGTAAATCCAAAAGCACTCTCTTCTCCTAAGGAGCCTATCGAGGTTCCCTTTCCTTTGGTCAAGTTTGACCAATTCAATACCTAAGAATTGGAGTACTTTATGATCACCTTGATAGAAACATAGAAACATAGAATGTGACGGCAGATAAGAACCATTCGGCCCATCTAGTCTGCCCAGTTTTCTAAATACTTTCATTAGTCCCTGGGCTTATCTTATAGTTAGGATAGCCTTATGCCTATCCCACGCATGCTTGAACTCCTTTACTGTGTTAACCTCTACCACTTCAGCAGGAAGGCTATTCCATGCATCCACTACCCTCTCAGTAAAGTAATACTTCCTGATATTATTTTTAAACCTTTGTCCCTCTAATTTAAGACTATGTCCTCTTGTTGTGGTAGTTTTTCTTCTTTTAAATATAGTCTCCTCCTTTACTGTGTTGATTCCCTTTATGTATTTAAATGTTTCTATCATATCCCCCCTGTCTCGTCTTTCCTCCAAGCTATACATGTTAAGATCCTTTAACCTTTCCTGGTAAGTTTTATCCTGCAATCCATGAACCAGTTTAGTAGCCCTTCTTTGAACTCTCTCTAAGGTATCAATATCCTTTTGAAGATAGGGTCTCCAGTACTGTGTACAGTACTCCAAGTGAGGTCTCACCAGTGTTCTGTACAATGGCATGAGCACTTCCCTCTTTCTACTGCTAATACCTCTCCCTATACAACCAAGCATTCTGCTAGCATTTCCTGCTGCTCTATTACATTGTCTGCCTACCTTTAAGTCATCAGAAATAATCACCCCTAAATCCCTTTCCTCAGATGTTGAGGTTAGGACTCTATCAAATATTCTGTACTCTGCCCTTGGGTTTTTACGTCCAAGATGCATTATCTTGCACTTATCCACATTAAATGTCAGTTGCCACAACTCTGACCATTTTTCTAGTTTACCTTAATCATTTTCCATTTGGCTTATCCCTCCTGGAACATCAACCCTGTTACATATCTTAGTATCATCCGCAAAAAGACACACCTTACCATCAAGACCTTCTGCAATATCACTAATAAAAATATTAAAGAGAATGGGTCCAAGTACAGATCCCTGAGGTACCCCACTGGTGACAAGCCCAAGCTTCGAATATACTCCATTGACTACAACCCTCTGTTGCCTGTCACTCAGCCACTGCCTTACCCATTCAACAATATTGGAATCCAAATTCAAAGATTGTAGTTTATTGATAAGCCTTCTATGTGCAACAGTGTCAAAAGCCTTACTGAAATCTAGGTAAGCAATGTCTACTGCACCACCCTGATCTATAATTTTAGTTACCCAATCAAAAAAATCAATAAGATTAGTTTGGCATGATCTTCCTGAAGTAAACCCATATTGTCTCTGATCTTGAAATCCATGTGTTTTTAGATGTTCAACAATCCTATCCTTTAACATGGTTTCCATCACTTTCCCCACTACTGAAGTAAGGCTTACTGGCCTATAGTTGCCCGACTCCTCCCTATTACCTTTCTTGTGAATGGGCACAACATTCGCTAACTTCCAATCTTCCGGGACTACTCCTGTTATCAATGATTGGTTAAATAAATCTGTTAATGGTTTTGCTAGTACACCACTAAGCTCTTTTAATAGCTTTGGGTGTATTCCATCAGGTCCCATTGACTTATTTGTCTTTACTTTTGACAGTTGAAATAGAACCTCTTCCTCTGTAAACCCACGTGTAATAAATGACTCATTTATCCTTTTTCTTAACTGAGGTCCCTTTCCTTCATTTTCATCTGTAAATACCGAACAAAAATATTCATTGAGGCAGTCAGCTAGACCTTTATCCTCATCTACATACCTTCCTTCTTTTGTTTTTAATCTGACTAATCCTTGTTTTACTTTTCTTTTCTCATTTATATATCTAAAAAAAGTTTTGTCCCCCTTTTTTACTGACTGTGCTATTTTCTCTTCTGTGTGTGATTTGGAAGCTCTTATAACTTGTTTAGCCTCTTTCTGCCTAATCTTATAGGTCATTCTGTCTTCCTCACTCTGGGTTTTTTTATAATTACTAAATGCTAACTTTTTGTTTTTTACTATTTTGGCCACATCTGCGGAGTACCACAGTGGTTTCTTGAATTTTTTGCTTTTACTGACAAGCCTAATGCAATTTTCTGTTGCCTTCATTAGTGCAACTTTTAAATAATCCCATTTCTTTTGGACTCCATTTAAATTGCTCCAGTCTGATAATGACTCCTTTACACATATTCTAATTTTAGAAAAGTCTGTTTTTCTAAAGTCTAAAACTTTTGTTTTTGTGTGGTGTGACTCAGTCACTGTTCTTATATTAAACCACACTGACTGATGATCACTGGATCCTAAACTTTCACCTACAGTAATATCTGATACCAAATCTCCATTTGTTAACACTAAATCTAGTATGGCCTCTTTACGAGTTGGCTCCTCAACGACTTGTTTTAGAGACAATCCCAGTAGGGAGTTTAGAATATGTGTGCTCCTGGCACAAGTAGCTATTTTTGTTTTCCAATTCACATCAGGAAGATTAAAGTCACCCATGATGATAACTTCCCCCTTCATTGTCATTTTAGCTATTTCTTCAACTAGTAGATTATCTAACTCTTCAATTTGTCCTGGGGGCCTATAAATCACACCTACACGAGTTACTGTGTGATTACCAAATTCTAACGTAACCCAAATGGACTCTATGTTCGCCTCACTAACCTTTATTACGCTAGATTTTATGCTATCCTTTACATACAGGGCCACCCCTCCCCCTTTCTTGCCTTCCCTGTCTTTTCTATATAAAGAGTACCCTGGTATTGCTATGTCCCAGTAATTTTTCTCATTATACCATGTCTCAGTAACAGCGACTAGATCTACACTATCAGTTGCCATTATTGCCACAAGTTCATGGATCTTATTCCCTAAACTGCGAGCATTTGTAGACATGACTCTAAGCTTATCATTTTTTAACACACTTGCTACAGGCACCTTCTGTCCTTGTTTTGGGGGACAATTGGATTGATGTTTTATCACCCTTTTGCCCCCCCCCTCCTAGTTTAAATACATCCTAGCAAAACCTCTGAACTGCTCACTGAGAACATTTGTTCCCTTTTGAGAAAGATGCAAACCATCTTTTTTGTACAGTTTATTTCCATTCCAAACAGAGCTACCATGAGCAATAAAGCCAAATCCTTGCTCCCGACACCATTCACCAAGCCACAAGTTAAAGTCCCTAATACGCATCCGCCTGTCGTTCTGAGTGTTATGCACAGGCAGAACTTCAGAGAATGACAGTGTGGAAGCAACCTGCCGTATATCATTGGCAAAAACACTAAAAACTTCCTTAACCTCTGAAACCTCATTGCAAGCCAAGTCATTTGTCCCTAAATGGACAAGTACATCCAATTCCCCTTCCTGCTTTGCTTGCTTAACAATATTACAGATACGTCTCCTGTCTCTGTGAGCTGTAGCTCCAGGAAGACACCTCACAAGACCACCATTGTCCATCTCCACACCTCTTATGATGGAATCCCCCAACAACAACTGCTTTCTATTAGGCCTCACCATAGTCTTCAAGCCTCTCTGCACAACACCACTAGCCTCAGTGCCTCTCTGCACAACACCACTAGCATCAGTGCCTCTCTCCACAACACCACTAGCCTCAGTGCCTCTCTTCACAACACCACTAGCCTCAGTGCCTCTCTTCACAACACCACTAGCCTCAGTGCCTCTCTCCACAACACCACTAGCCTCAGTGCCTCTCTGCACAACACCACTAGCCTCAGTGCCTCTCTGCACAACACCACTAGCCTCAGTGCCTCTCTCCACAACACCACTAGCCTCAGTGCCTCTCTTCACAACACCACTAGCCTCAGTGCCTCTCTTCACAACACCACTAGCCTCAGTGCCTATCTGCACAACACCACTAGCCTCAGTGCCTCTCTGCACAACACCACTAGCCTCAGTGCCTCTCTGCACAACACCACTAGCCTCAGTGCCTCTCTGCACAACACCACTAGCCTCAGTGCCTCTCTGCACAACACCACTAGCCTCAGTGCCTCTCTGCACAACACCACTAGCCTCAGTGCCTCTCTGCACAACACCACTACACTCTGAAAGTACAGAAAATGAATTATGTAGAGCAACAGACTGTGCAATATGCCTTTTATCCACAACTCCAAGTCTACCAGATCCTACAGTAATCCATCTGCCATTCCTGGTATGTCTCTGTGGCAGTGGCTTTGCAGCAGTTCCAGCCTGAGGTTGTTTACCAGATAATTTACAAATCTCAGACTTCAAAAATACAATCTCCTGCCGCAAGATAGAGAACTGATGGAAGTTCTTCACATGTCTGGAGACTGTAGTTTCAATATGTCTATTGGTTTTGATGGAATTTATGTGTTCCAAGATCCGTCTTTTAAAGGGCCTGAAAGTCTTACCCACGTATAGTTTGTTGCATTGACATTTTATCAGGTAGACAAGGCATTTGGAGTTACAGTTAAAGAAGGAGTTCGGATGGAAGGTTTCAGACTGAGTACTGTTATAGAAACTTTTAGAATCCTTGCAAATGAAGTTGCAGGCTTTGCATCGGACGCATTTATAGGTCCCCAGAAGTTTGTTAGAAAGCCAATAAGGAGTGGTCGTTTTAAGCTGTTTGAAGTGGCTATGTACGAGAGTATCTTTGATGTTTTTACCCCTACATGCTATGAGGGCTGCATTTGGGGGAAGAATTTATTTCAGATGGTCATCTTGTTTGAGTAGGGGCCAATATCTATTTAAGACAGTTTTAACTTGTTCCCAGCCAGCATCATAGGTGGCAATAACTCTCAGGTGTTTAGAGTTGGGGATATTTTTAATTGGAGATGGCAGTGCATCTTTAATCAAATCGTCTCGGTCAGTTAGAAGGGCTCGATGGTAGGCCCGTTTTAAGCATTTGTTAGGGTATCCCTTAGCTCTGAACATAGTACGTAGTTCTCTAGCCCTCATTTTGAAGTCTTGCACATCAGAGCAGTTACGCCTTAGGCGTAAATACTGCCCTGTTGGTATGCCTCTTTTTAGGGGGGTTTGATGGTAGCTTCCCCAATTGAGCAGACTATTAGTTGCCGTGCTTTTTCTAAAGAGATCAGTTTTCATAGTGCCCTTTGTATTGAGAATTATAGTCAGATCTAGAAAATTGAGGCTGGGAGTGCCTATTTCTGATGTGAATCTCAAATTAAGAGTATTGTAGTTAAGTGACTGTACAAAAAGAGTGAAGTCTTCTGTGGTATCTCTCCATACAATCATTATATCATCGATATACCTCTTCCAAGAAAGGATATATCGGATGAATGGATTCGAGCTGGCTGTAAACACTATGTTCTCTTCCCACCATCCCAGGTGCAGGTTGGCGTATGAGGGTGCACAAGACGTCCCCATCGCTGGACCCTGCACCTGGGGGTAATAGATGTCATTAAATAGAAAAAAGTTATGGGTTAATACAAAGTGTAATAATTCGATTACAAATTCACTGTGGTGGTATAGATGTTGTCCTCTCTGTAATAAGAAGTACTGTACATGTTGAAGCCCTACCTTGTGGGGAATAGAACTATAGAGCGCCTCCACATCCAGGCTACAAAGTATTGAATCCAGAGGCATATTGAGGGTATTAAGATGTGCTAGTGTTTGTTTAGTATCCCTTAGATAGGACGGGAGCTTAGCTACTAGGGGGCGTAGAATATGTTCCATATATATACTTACATTCTGTGTCAGGTTGTTATTTCCTGCCACTATAGGTCTACCTGTCAGCTCTTGATATTTTTTATGGATTTTGGGTAGACTGTAGAATGTAGGTATGCGTGGACTAGTGTTCAGCATGAAATCATATTCTTTTTTAGATATCAGATTGTCATTGATACCCCTTTGTAGAATCTGTTTTAATTTGCACAGAAAATGTTTTGTTGGATCTGTTTTCAATACTTTGTATGGTGTGTTGTCCGAGAGGATTTTCTTGGTGATTGTGACATAGTGAGATGTGTCTAGAATAACTATATTTCCCCCTTTGTCGGAGGGTTTAATAGTTATTTCCTCTTTGGCTTGGAGATTTTTTAGGGCTTTTAATTCGACCTGAGAGAGATTAGAATTCGGTTTTAAGAGAAATTTTCTTGGTGATTGTGACATAGTGAGATGTGTCTAGAATAACTATATTTCCCCCTTTGTCGGAGGGTTTAATAGTTATTTCCTCTTTGGCTTGGAGATTTTTTAGGGCTTTTAATTCGACCTGAGAGAGATTAGAATTCGGTTTTAAGAGAAATTTTGAAGGGGACAAGGAGTCAATTTCTTTACAGACCATTTCCAAGAAGGTCTGTATATATTTAGAATCTCCCAGTCTTGGGCAAAATTCACTTTAACGGCAGAGGTCTGTGAGAGGGCCTAGGTTTCTTTCAAGGCGGTCACTTTCTTCTAGAAGTTCTGCTAGAAGTAAAGTGAGCTGGTAGTCCTTGAGATTGAGGCCCAATGCATTAGCCTTTTTCTCTTCGTTTTGAGCATAAGTTTTGTGAAGTAGTAATTTCCGAGCAAAAAGATTAATGTCTTTTACCTAGGTAAATTTGTCAAATTTAGGAACTGGAACGAAGGATAAACCCTTTTCCAGTAAATTCAATTTTGTCTGGGTTAAGGTGTACTTAGATAGATTCACTACTTGGTCTCTCTCTAGAATCGATTTCTCCGATATGGATTATGGACATTTTATATCAATACTAATTTAGAGGTGTTACTAGCCGTAACTCACGGCTTTTTCCTCCGCCCATATTATACGCATTCTGAATAGACAGATAGGAGGGAAGGAGGAGAATTTTCTCCAAGCTCCCCCTCCCTCTATCCGCCCTCGGTCCCCTCCTCTTTGTACCCACGTAGGGTCTGACATACGTATAGACGTCACACCAACGTCTATAGATGATTGGCAGATATCCGTCTACTCTCTCTGCCCACGCCCATATACACACCGGCGACGGATTCTCAGATTGACTTGGAGAGCACCATATTTGGCGAAAAAAAAAAGGATTTAAAAGCCACTTCATGGTTGAGGTACTGTTAGACCCTGACAAAGGTGCATTAGACGCACTGAAACGCGTGTCGGGTTATTTTATTTTATTTTTCTTTACACTCCATGTTTTACCAACAGCACTTATTGATGTAATCTAAAGGGATACTACCATAGGCAGGCTTGCTATCTCTCTCCCTCCTGTTTAGGGACAGCATAGAACACCCTTGAAGGTGTTTCCCTTAGGAGCTGTTTATTAGGAATATAATAAACTACTTTTTATTTATTTCTTTTTTGGAGGTACCTATTGGAAAATACATGATACTTTATATATCTTAGGACTACTTCTGCCTCTAAAGTGCTTAGTGCTGTTGGTCCAGTCATTATACATATTACGTTTTTCCTATATATTGTATTTAAAACCAGCTCTGAGCCTCATTCCTAATGAGTCTCTAATATATTTTTTTGTTTTGTTTAAATATATCTACACATGACACACCTCCCGCAGGCATAGGTGCCGCAAGGCAGAGTACCTAACCATGTGGTCCGAGTATGTGATTTTATAGAGAAATGACTCGGTACAAGAATATCCTGCATATTCCTGCCCCTTCTAGTCGTGACATCAATACTTGGCCCCAGTACATCCTTCAGGTTGACATCATTAAGGAGAATTGGCCAGATTCTATCCAGAGAGTGTCTTACTTCATACCATCCTGCATCGAAAGTAGCAATCATACAAATCTTTTTTGTTCCTGTATCCGCAGTGTTAGCTGGATGCTCTAGTAAAAGATCATTTCTATCAGTCTCAAGGGCCCTTTTGTATGCCCTTTTCATGCATCTATTCGGGTAGCCCTTTTCACGGAACTGTGTCCTAAGATGTTGTGCCTTGATCTTAAAGTCGGCCAGGTCACTACAGTTCCGTTGTAGGCGTAAATATTGTCCTACTGGGATACCTTGTTTTAGGGATCTTGGATGATAACTTGTCCATTGTAATAGAGAGTTCGATGCCGTAGGTTTACTAAACAGGGTCGACTGAAGGATGCCCTCATCATTGATGGAGATAGTAACGTAGAAAATTAAGGGACCTACCCCCAAACTCGTGTGTAAATCTGAGATTCTCTTTATTCTTATTGAGCAATGTCACAAGCTCAGAAAACTCCTGATGGGTTCCTTGCCACACAATCAAAATATCATCAATATACTGACCCCACCAAAGGATTTTTCTTTAAAATGTCTATAGTCTTAATCTGGTGCTCCCACCAACCCAGGTGGAGGTTTGCATATGAGGGGGCACAAGCCATCCCCATAGCGCTCCCTCTCACCTGGTGGTAGAACTTGTTGTTAAACAAAAAATAATTGTGCAACAAAATAAACCCTAAAAGCTGTAAAGTAAAGGCCGTGTGTGCCCCCTCTCCAAGTCCTCTCTGATCAAGAAAAAATAGGACATGCTGTATACCATTGCTGTGTGGGATAGAGGAGTAAAGGGCCTCTACATCTAAGCTACATAGATTGGCCGTAGATGGAAGTTTCAAATTTGCAAGGAGATTAAGCGCCTGTTTAGTATCTCTAATGTAAGATGGTAAGGTCTCAACAATATTCGCCGGTTTGATAATTAAATTTACATCACTTTGTAGTGATCTCAGAGCTTGTTGTTCACTCCGAGAAAGATTATAATTCGGGTGGATACTGAGGGATTTAAGGCTTATTTTTTCAATTTCATATTTCGCCACTTCCTTCCGTTTTAGGGTTAGGCCCTTTTCTACCTCTACAACCCTTCTCTTCATCCCTGACCTGGTTTACTCTGGATCAAGTGGTGTTGTCTCTTCAGTTTCTTACCTATAACAGTGAGTGTGACTGTCTGCTTGTACCTGTGTACGTGCGTCTGTCTGCAGCTGTGTGTGACTGCCTTAAACTGTGTGTGTTACTAACTGTAACGGTGTGTTTAACTGAATACCTGTAACTGTTTGTGTGACTATGTGCCTTGGACTGAGTGCATTGCCAGCAGGGGGACTAACTGTAATGACAGTTAGTCCCCCTGCTGGCTGGAAATAAAATAAAATAAATTAAATAAGTGTAAAAAAAATAAAATTATATACTTAGATCATATATATATATATATAATATATATATATATATATATATATATATATATATATATATATATATATATATATATATATATATATATATATATATATATATATATATATATATATGATCTAAGTATATATATATATATATATATATATATATATATAATATATATATATATATATATATATATATATATATATATATATATATATATATACACATATACATACCCTTACACTGTCTAGGTGTATTTTACTATTAATATATATATAATTATATATATATATATATATATATATATATATATATATATATATATTATATTAATATCAAATTACATGTAGACTGATACTGATTAAATATATGTATAATTATTATATATATATATATTTATATATAATATAAAAAATATGTAAATACATTAAAAAATAAAATTAAAAAAATAATAAAAATAAATAATTTAAAAATATATAGATGTGTGTTATTTTGTTCTAACTGTATTGTGATATTAGTATATATATATATATATATATATATATATATATTTATATCAAAATACACGTAGAACTAAATAATATATATATATCTATATACATAAATATATACGTATATATCACTATATATATACCTATATATAAATAAAAATATTTTTTAAAAAATATACATATATATACATATATATACACATACGTATATATATACATATATTAATTCTATACAAATATTTATGTAATATTTTTACATAATTAGGTATCTTAATAAATTACAATTAGCGGGACCTGCCTGACAACCCATGCCGAAAGTATAGGGAATTTAATTTGCTAGCACTATATTTAACCCTATAACTTTCCAAGACACCATAAAACCTGTACATGGGGGTACTGTTTTACTTGGGAGACTTCGCTAGACTGGACATACCCCATTTGCAATACCTTAGGTTGTCTACTATTGCAAATGTTATGCCATTTTGGGTGTAAATTTATTTTCTGGGCTACTATACAGTCCCAAAGGCAACGTAACCAATCTGGCGAATTTCAATTTCAAATGTAATGTGCTATATTTGACCCTGTAACTTTCCAAAACATCGTAAAAACCTGTACATAGGGGGTACTGTTTTACACGTGAGACTTTGCTGAATACAAATATGTGTATTTTATTGCAGTAAAAGCAAACAGTATTATGACATTGACAGTTAAAATGTCATGTAGAACTAAAAAAATAACAACATTTCTTATTTTCTCCCATTTTTTTCATATTAAATTATGTTTCATAGCTAAATATTTGCTATTAAATGAAAGCCCTGTATCCCCTGAATAAAATGATATATAATAAGGGGGGTGCATTTAATATGAAAGAGGTGAATTACGGTTGGACAGACATATAGCGCAAAAGCCAGGTTTTGTTTACGTTTTGTTCTGTTCACAGCGTACACATAGTACTGTGTTTTGTTTTTGTTTTTTTGCTGACGAGCTTAGTAATAAATGGATTGCTGTGAGTTTTTATTCCAAGGAGGTCAAGCTAATTAAGGAAAATCTAGAGAACCAATGCAAAACAACTCACAGTATTATGTGGCAGCAGCACAAAATATTCAGTCTGCCCCTCTGTAATACTGGGGAGGAAGTTTGGCACTTCAGGCCTGCATGTCTGTTTGCTGCAGACCATAAGTAGCTGTCTTCCGAGCTATGGCCAATCATGACTCAGATTACCACAACAAAGCTCTGACACTTTCAGTGCTTAAGCTTGTGAGACGGTTACTCACGATCTGCACCATAAAAAGGTACCCAGCACATTAGACCACCAGAAACCAGCATGCCCTACTCTCTGTAAGGTAACAAGGAAGGAGGAATGAATATTTGTTTTTAAAATATTTATTAATTTAATAAATCCCCTATACACACACTACAGCCCTGTAAATGAATGCAGGTTTGACCAGGGAGGGTCACTGTGAAGAGTGCCTAAAGGCCTAAGGCCAGACCTGACTGCACCCAAGCCACTTCATAGAGATGAAGTGGCCCTGGTGACTTTTGTGGTACTTTAAGTAGTGTTTTTTGTGATCAGCAAGACATTCTGGGCGTTGCAGTTAAATTGTCAGTTCTGCTTTTGGAAGTCACAACATTTGTATAGTAGTACTTTTTAAAACATTGGGACATTGCTGGTTAAATAAAAGAGAGGACCAAGGAAACAAATATAAAATATGTAAATTATAATAAAAAAAAACAACAAGCTAATAAAGACAAATAAAAATTGCATCCATCATGACAAACTTTAGTGTAGCCTAAGCATTGCACCAACATTGTTGGTGATTAGAATTTCCTTTTAATATTAAAAAAATCCTAATATTCTTCAATTTATAAAAATAGACTGCACTAGTTCTCTGACCAAGCACACATGCTAACTTTTTGATAATAAAACATGTATACACAGTTTTGTTTTCCATCAAACTAAAGGCAGAATGTGTCTTGAATATTAGTAGCACTTCTTTTTATGAGACTTTAAATTTTGTAGCAGTAAGGAAGTCATATAACAGCTTTTCTGTTGATGTGTGTCCATAAGATCTATGGAGGTCAAGTGACAGTTTTATCTAAAAAGAAAAATGGAAAGGCATGTTGGGTCATTAATCCTCCTTTTTATTAGTGGGCATATGACAAAAAGTACAGTACCTTGCATCTGCTACTTTTTCAGATTTTGTTACTGAGTTTTTTGCAAAAGTGATACTTTCTTAAGAAGTATTGGTGATTTTTAAAAAACGGTTATAGATAATATTACAAGATTCATCAAAATGTTATGTTACACATGTATTTAAAGTGTTGATGCTACAATTTGGTATTCATTCATGATTTCAAAATTCTAAACACGAGATATGTGTAAAAGTTATACAGACTGAGATGTGTTTATTGAAGTATAATGTTTATTAAGGGAATAATTCAGTTATACACCTGATCAAAACAATCCAAGAGAACAGAATACATTTCTTATTTTAGAAAAGTTGTATTTTTCATATTTTAATAGTAATAACAAAGACAGGCACAATTCATATAGCTGTAAAGTAGAGTGGGATCCAAGAGCGAAGGAGGAACTCTCCTTCCCATTAAACATTGCCAGTATGTCAAATCTCAGAGTGGGTCACTATGAGTATCTCTTATTACCCTTAGAAGTAAAACATAGCCAGTCATACCATGATACTAAGTAGTTATTCATCTGATCCCTAATGGATAGTGTTCACTCTTTTGTTTCGTCTTGTACCTTAGATGATCCCTGCTTGAAAGAAAGAAGGTCAGTGCACAACCGAATGTCAGGGATAAAGCTTTAAGAAGCATTAAGAAAATGTTTGAGACTTTTTTTCTATTTAAAAATGTTTTCAAATGTTTTCCTAAATATTCTCCCCAAATCCAAAGTCAACCAAAAACCACCAAGTCAAAAGTCCAACCCAGTCTGAGAACACATTACACATTTTGTACTCTAGATCATGGTGGAACTAACATAGAGATGACCCTAGTTCAAGAAACATGGGTGGCCAAAAGGTAGATCACAATCTGTCACACAATTCCCACAATGCTTTGCCAATTGGGGCTTTACCATTTTCCCATCTTTGCACGGTTGTATTTAGCACCCAGTAGCGTTTGTGTGGTTTAATGTAAGCATGTTTTTGTATGCATTATGTAGTATTGGCATTTTATTGCAGACATGCATTTGTTTTTTGAATGCAGGCGTGTGTTTATATATTGTGTTGACTTTTGAATGCAGAATTAAAGTTTGAATGTATTTGCATATAATGTTGATGTTTGAATGCAAGAGTGTATTTATGTGTACTGTTGGTGTTTCAATGCTGAGATGTATGTACATATACACCTATACTGCCATATACACAGTGATATGCATGCACACACATATACACATACAGATACACACAATGACACACATATACAGACAGACAGATACAAACATTGAAACATATATAAATAAACAGACACATAGATAAACACACTGACACAAATATAGACACACACAGAAATTCACATACAGACACACATACCAGTAAAAAATGTTGCCACCCTCGAATTTTATACTTGGATGAAGGCTTCTGCTGGCTGAGGCTATTGAGAGTCAGAGTATAGCTGTATCTGTTTGTGCCCCCATCCTCTCTGCCTTCTCCTGTGTTCTGACTCCTGTACTGCTTGGTCTGTGTAGCTGGGAGGAAGTGACAGCCTTTCACTTCCTTCCAGGTTGCCAGTATTAGATGAAGCTTCTTGCATTGGTAAAGGATTGCAGTTCATGACCGGTTCCCTGAAGAAACATGCCCACCCAGATAGCTCATGCATCAATGATTCTCTATAGAAGAACATAATGGCACTGTGCATGTTCATGTGATGTCACAGTATGGTAGGTTATGAAAGCCAGGATATTACAGTCCTGGCTCTCATATTCACAGGGCTTGGAGGTGTGGCTTGAAGCCATATTTCCAAGACTTCTATTTTTTTATAATACTAAAATTTGGGGGCATTAAGCCTTTAATAAATGTGTTAAACCATAATAAATTTCACAATATTTGTGTCTTCCAGACATAAAAATTACACTGCCTGCACACTTGCACAATGCTTTGGAAAGGTTACTAACTAATACTAACTGGTATTGCTCTTGTCCCCATCCTACAAAAAAATGCATTAGCCTCCTGTAAATTGGGAACTATACTGCTAAATCATAAAAAAAAAAATATCAACACAATCATGGTTTCCTGTGCCCATGATCACCTTATTTGTTTTTAAAATGCATTTTTAAATTCTATACTTCAGAAATAGTGTTACTGTATTAGTCTGATTTACTTATGTGGGAGATTCAGTGCATATTGTATATTATTGTGTTACTCACAACATAACAATATATATGCAATAACTGACAGGTACAATTCTGCCTCTTTAGACAAAAAGCAATTCAATTCTCATTAATAAGTTGGTTCACTGCAAACATATTTAAGGCAAGTACAATGGACAAAGGTTAAACTTTATTGCTAGTGTATGTGCATTAAGAAGGAATTGATTACATCCATACCCGTACTTTTTTTAGTATGTAGTTTCATAGATTATATATTTTATGGGAGTCATTTCAGAATTTAGTATATGACATTCCCTGCCAATGGCACTGTTTGCTATTTGTATACAACAAAGAGTAATTTTGCTGTGACCTTCAAAATGCAGCCTTTTTATATTCACAGAAATCTACAGAACACCATATATAAATTGTATTACAATAATCTGGACAGATATGTCATATTAACATTAATTTATAGGTTTAATAATTTGGTATAAGAAAACTAGATACAATTCATAAAATGCATATCTTGATGTATGTGTATTAAAAACTGCTGTAGAAATTATTACATTTTTATTTAGCAGTATATTGAGATGCAAGATGTAAAGAAAAATTAAGTAAGACTAAATAATGATTTATTTTGCTTTCTACACTGATCAGGCACAACATGAAAGTGAATAGCATTGATAATATTGCTACTATGGCACCTTTTAAAGGGGGAAAGATATTTAGCAGCAAGTGAATGGTCAGTTCTTACCATATGTTAGAATCAGGAAAAAAAGAGCAAGCAAAAAGATCTGATAGAATTTGACAAGGGCCAAAAACTGATGGCTAGACAACTGTATCTGATCATCTCCAAAACAGCAAGTTTACTGGGGTGTTCCTGGTATGATTTGGTTAGTACCTACCAAAAGTGGTGCAAGGAAGGACAACCAGCATCAGGGCCCTGGGTGCCCATGCTTAATTGATGCATTTGGGGAGACAGAAGGGCTACTGCATCATAGTATAAAAATAAACATAACACATAGATTATAAACCCAGAGCAAAAAATGCACATATACTGGTCCTTAGAGTGGGCAGGCCTAATGAGTATAACAGAAATTGTGAACAGGGAAATCAAAGGCAAGCCAAAGTCAATGGAAGAATAAAAGATAAAAAGCAAATAGAAAAACTAATTGCTCAAACCAGGAGTGCATACCAACACCCAAAGGATACTAGATATGTGTCAAACCTTGGTAACAGTAGAAACAAAGTGTCAATGTCTCAATAAATAAATAAATAAATGAATAAACACTGTGTCAGTGCAAATAGAAATTGTTCACAATCTTAATTCAGATATTTAACACACATATGATCAGTCCAAAAAGTCCTTATTTATGTAAGCTCATATAAGTGAAACCTGGCTAGTATACCCTCTACACAGACAGCAGGAAAACTGGCCAATATGAGCTAGATATGATCTAGTATCAGACTAATAAAGCCCTTGCTAGAAGTGTGATACTTAGAAGGAAAAAGGAAAAATAAATATTGTTTATGTAGAAGTAGTGATGTACCGAACTGTCCGCCGGCGAACAGTTCCCGGCGAAATTAGCGTGTTCGCATTCGCCGCGGCGGGCGGACACATGCGCAGTTCGATCTGCCCCCTATTCGTCATCATTGGGCAAACTTTGACCCTGTGCCTCTCCGTCAGCAGACACATTCCAGCCAATCAGCAGCACTCCCTCCCTTCCACACCCTCCAACCTCCCTCCAAGCATCCATTTTCAATTCATTCGGAAGATGCATGCTTAGTGAGAGGAGGGAAAGTTTAGCTGCTGCTGATTAGATAGGGAAATTGATAGCTAGGCTAGGGTATTCAGTGTCCACTACAATCCTGAAGGACTCATCTGATCTCTGCTGTAAGGACAGCACCCCAAAAAGCCCTTTTTAGGGCTATAACATCAGGCTGCTTTTTTTTTTTTTCTTGTGTAATGTAATTGCAGGTGCCTGTCTGCCAGCTTCTGTGTGAGGTTCACATTGGATACTGTGCCTACTTGCCAAGTGCCACCACTCATATCTGTTTTAACAATAGGTTAAGCTTTACATTTAAAATATATATTTTTTTTTCACTGTAATAGAAGAGCAGTTGCCTGCCTGCCAGCTTCTGTGTGAGGTTCACATTGGATACTGTGCCCACTTGCCCAGTGCCACCACTCATATCTGTTTTAACAATTGGTTAAGCTTTAGATTTAAAATAAATAATTTTTTTTCACTGTAATAGAAGAGCAGTTGCCTGCCTGCCAGCTTCTGTGTCAGGTTGGATGCCTTGCCCATTTGCACAGTCAGTGCCACCACTCATATCTGTTTTAACAATTGGTTAAGCTTTAGATTTTAAATAAATAATTTTTTTCACTGTAATAGAAGAGCAGTTGCCTGCCTGCCAGCTTCTGTGTGAGGTTCACATTGGATACTGTGCCCACTAGCCCAGTGCCACCACTCATATCTGTTTTAACAATTGGTTAAGCTTTAGATTTAAAATAAATAATTTTTTTCACTGTAATAGAAGAGCAGTTGCCTGCCTGCCAGCTTCTGTGTCAGGTTGGATGCCTTGCCCATTTGCACAGTCAGTGCCACCACTCATATCTGTTTTAACAATAGCTTAAGCTTTAGATTTTAAAGAAATCATTTTTTTTCACTGTAATAGAAGATCAGTTAGTTGTCTGCAAGCATCTGGGTGTCAGGCCTACTTCAGCGTGTGCTCTGCAGACCTGTGCCAGCGTGCTTTGACAGTTGCCAATCATATCTGGTGTCTCTTTAGCGTGCTTTTACAAAGAAAAAAGGTTTCCAGTGTAAGCTAATAGCAGACAGTCAGTGTCCTTCAAGCGGCTCTGTCAGGCCTTCCTTCAGCGTGTGCCCTGCACAACCCTGCCAGCGTACTTTGACAGTTGCCACTCATATCTGGTGTCTCTATAGCGTGCTTTTACAACCAAAATTTTGTTTCCACTGTAATAGAAGAGCAGTTGCCTGCCTGCCAGCTTCTGTGTGAGGTTCACATTGGATACTGTGCCTACTTGCCCAGTGCCACCACTCATATCTGTTTTAACAATTGGTTAAGCCTTACATTTAAAATAAATATTTTTTTTTCACTGTAATAGAAGAGCAGTTAGTTGTCTGCAAGCGTCTGGGTGTCAGGCCTACTTCAGCGTGTGCTCTGCAGACCTGTGCCAGCGTGCTTTGACAGTTGCCACTCATATCTTGTGTCTCTATAGCGTGCTTTCAAAACCAAAATTTGTTTTTCACTGTTATAGATTGAATAGCAGTTACTTGTCTTCAAGCGGGTGTCTCAGGCCTACAGTGTGTGCTCTGCAGAACTGTTCCAGTGCACATTGCCAATCATATCTGGTGTCTCTATAGCGTGCTTTTAAAACCAAAATTTGTTTTTCACTATTATAGATTGAATAGCAGTTACTTGTCTTCAAGCGGGTGTCTCAGGCCTACAGTGTGTGCTCTGCAGAACTGTCCCAGTGCACATTGCCAATCATATCTGGTGTCTCTATAGTGTGCTTTTAAAACCAAAATTTGTTTTTCACTGTTATAGATTGAATAGCAGTTACTTGTCTTCAAGCGGCTCTGTCAGTCCTTCCTTCAGCGTGTGCTCTGCAGAACTGTTCCAGTGCACATTGCCAATTTACGTTGCACTCATTAGAACCAAACACTGTGGGGTGATTTCACCAAGGACCACACAACGGAACAGGATCTGATTTTTAGGGTCCTTCAAATTGAAAAGGAGGATCCGGTATTTATTCTTATATCTGCTGTCAGTACACAGGAAAAGTTTAAATATTTCTTGTTCTACGTTCTCTGCAACTCCACGCACCGACTCATCCAATACGTGAAGATCTGGGGTTTCTCTGACTCTCCTCAGTAGTGTATCAAACAGAGGTACCTGTGCACTGTGGTAACACGGACATCTTCAGGACATAACTCAACTATTTGCAGATAGGCAGTCTGCAGCTTCTCTTTTTCACCTGTTCTCTTCTTTCTCTTATGCGTATTCTTGTCTATATGCAGGTGGTCTCTTGCCTTTCTTTTAACCAATTCGTTCCTTCCATATGGTTTCAAAAGATCTCTGGCATCATTACTTTCAACGCAAATAATGTCATCATAGTTAGTCTCCTCATTATTCACCGCGAAGAGAGTGTTTGCACTGACTACCCACAGCATGCTCTTGCCATTGCCTACTCCACCTTCAACGACAGGGTGCAAGTCCCAAGGAGAAGGATAATTCACTTTATTATCTGTCTTTATTTCACAAGTAGTGCCTGGAACATCCTCATGGGTCACAAGATGTAAATCTGGACTAATGTCAACCCCAGGATCTGGAAAATCATCAATTTGAAATGCACTATGGGGTGGTGTCAAGCATTTTGGAGAACAATTAAGCATCTCCATCCCAATACGTTTCAGATGTCCTATCAGCTCTTCCACCCTATGCGATACTATGGGCAGGCTACCCGTGACGTCATTACTCACGGCCCTATTTCACGCGGACACTCTGTGTCAGTGTGTATCATGGTCTCTGTGGACAGGGGACAGTCTCTATTCTGCTCTGTGTCAGTGTGTATCAGGGGTTTTGAGGACAGGTGTCAATCCATATCTGCCAAGTGGCCCTATGTAGGGGGAACAGTCCCTATTCTGCTCTGTGTCAGTGTGTATCATGGTCTCTGTGGACGGTGAACAGTCTCTATTCTGCTCTGTGTCAGTGTGTATCATGGTCTCTGTGGACAGGGAACAGTCTCTATTCTGCTCTGTGTCAGTGTGTATCAGGGGTTTTGAGGACAGGTGTCAATCCATATCTGCCAAGTGACCCTATGTAGGGGGAACAGTCCCTATTCTGCTCTGTGTCAGTGTGTATCAGGGGTTTTGAGGACAGGTGTCAATCCATATCTGCCAAGTGACCCTATGTAGGGAGAACAGTCCCTATTCTGCTCTGTGTCAGTGTGTATCATGGTCTCTGTGGACAGGGAACAGTCTCTATTCTGCTCTGTGTCAGTGTGTATCAGGGGTTTTGAGGACAGGTGTCAATCCATATCTGTCAAGTGACCCTATGTAGGGGGTACAGTCCCTATTCTGCTCTGTGTCAGTGTGTATCATGGTCTCTGTGGACGGTGAACAGTCTCTATTCTGCTCTGTGTCAGTGTGTATCAGGGGTTTTGAGGACAGGTGTCAATCCATATCTGCCAAGTGACCCTATGTAGGGGGAACAGTCCCTATTCTGCTCTGTGTCAGTGTGTATCATGGTCTCTGTGGACGGTGAACAGTCTCTATTCTGCTCTGTGTCAGTGTGTATCATGGTCTCTGTGGACAGGGAACAGTCTCTATTCTGCTCTGTGTCAGTGTGTATCATGGTCTCTGTGGACAGGGAACAGTCTCTATTCTGCTCTGTGTCAGTGTGTATCAGGGGTTTTGAGGACAGGTGTCAATCCATATCTGCCAAGTGACCCTATGTAGGGGGAACAGTCCCTATTCTGCTCGGTGTCAGTGTGTATCAGGGGTTTTGAGGACAGGTGTCAATCCATATCTGCCAAGTGACCCTATGTAGGGGGAACAGTCCCTATTCTGCTCTGTGTCAGTGTGTATCATGGTCTCTGTGGACGGTGAACAGTCTCTATTCTGCTCTGTGTCAGTGTGTATCATGGTCTCTGTGGACAGGGAACAGTCTCTATTCTGCTCTGTGTCAGTGTGTATCAGGGGTTTTGAGGACAGGTGTCAATCCATATCCGCCAAGTGACCCTATGTAGGGGGAACAGTCCCTATTCTGTTCTGTGTCAGTGTGTATCAGGGGTTTTGAGGACAGGTGTCAATCCATATCTGCCAAGTGACCCTATGTAGGGGGAACAGTCCCTATTCTGCTCTGTGTCAGTGTGTATCATGGTCTCTGTGGACAGGGAACAGTCTCTATTCTGCTCTGTGTCAGTGTGTATCAGGGGTTTTGAGGACAGGTGTCAATCCATATCTGCCAAGTGACCCTATGTAGGGGGAACAGTCCCTATTCTGCTCCGTGTCAGTGTGTATCAGGGGTTTTGAGGACAGGTGTCAATCCATATCTGCCAAGTGACCCTATGTAGGGGGAACAGTCTCTATTCTGCTCTGTGTCAGTGTGTATCAGGGCTGGGCTTTGAGGACAGGTGTCAATGTTAGGTGATTTCTGCCCTTTATGGATTAAAAGCAGACTCTGCATCAACTGTGCAATTTTCCATGGGAGTTTTGCCATGGATCCCCCTCTGGCATGCCACAGTCCAGGTCTTAGTCCCCTTGAAACAACTTTTCCATCACTATTGTGGCCAGAAAGAGTCCCTGTTGTTTTTAAAATTCGCCTGCCCATTGAAGTCAATGGCAGTTCGCGCGGTTCGCCGGTTCGCGAACATTTGCGGAAGTTCGCGTTCGCCGTTCGCGAACTGAAAATTCCGGGTTCGCGACAACACTATGTAGAAGTGTGAGTTAAACAATTCTACATCTATTGTCAATAAATCATGAAAATTTAATCTCCTAATGCCAATCGTTGAACTGTGCAATATAGAGTTCAAAAGCAGAAAAATCTTCTTATGAATAGACTTTATTGTGCAAAAAATATACGTTATAAAAACAATTAAAAAGTATATTTGATAGTTCACAGATAGCATAAAAAGAGGGGAACCTTCCTTCGGTGTCTTCCTATCAGCAGCTTGGATACTCTGGAAGTGCTGCCTCGTCTGAGCCGGCTTCAGAGGCAGCTTCCGAGTCCTCGTTGGTAGCAGCTTGTCGGGGAGATTCACCGCCTGCGTTCCACTTCACTTCCGTATGCGTTCCAATGTGATTGTGTGAATAGATGCAGCTGTCGCAAATCAAGTGCCTCACTGGCATGTTGTTTCGCCGCTGGATATCTGCAAAGTGCGCCATGGCCGTGTAGGAACGCCTGAAATGGCCACACACCTTCCTGGCCTGCTTCAGGACGTCCTGTAAGCCTGTGTACTTATGTACAAAGCGTTGTACGATCAGATTACACACATGTGCCATGCATAGCACATGTGTCAACTTGCCCAACTTCAATGCCGCCAACAAATTTGTTCCATTGTCACAAACCACTTTGCCGATCTCCAGTTACTGCGGAGTCAGCCACTTTTCCACCTGTGCATTCAGGGCGGACAGGAGTGCTTGTCCGGTGTGACTCTCTGCTTTCAAGCAATTCAAACACAAGACGGTGTGACACTGCCGTATCCGTGGAATAGTACCTGGGGAGCTGGGGGGGTGCCGTTGATGTAGAGCAAGACGCAGCAGCAGAAGAGGACTCAGCCGAGGAGGTTATGGAAGAGGATGGAGTAGGAGGAGTAGAGGAGGTGGGAGCAGGCCTGCCTGCAAGTCGTGGCGGTGTCACCAACTCCTCTGCAGAGCCACGCATCCCATGCTTGGCAGCCATCAGCAGGTTTACCCAATGCGCAGTGTAGGTGATATACGTGCCCTGACCATGCTTTGCAGACCAGGTATCAGTGGTCAGATGGACCCTTGCCCCAACACTGTGTGCCAGACATGCCATTACTTTCTTTTGAACAATTGAGTACAGGTTGGGGATTGCCTTTTTTGAAAAGAAATTTCGTCCGGGTACCTTCCACTGCGGTGTCCCAATAGCTACAAATTTTTTGAACGCCTCAGACTCCACCAGCTTGTATGGTAAAAGCTGGCGGGCTCATAGTTCAGACAAGCCAGATGTCAGATGCCGGGCAAGGGGGTGACTTTCTGACATTCGCTTTTTACGCTCAAACATGTCCTTGACAGACACCTGACTGTGGGCAGAGGAGCGGGAACTGCTCAAGGCGAGAGACGGAGTGGCGGATGGTTGAGAGGGCGCAAGGAGGACAGCAGTGGTTGATGTGGCTGAAGATGCTGGACCGGGAGGAGGATGGCGGCTTTGAGTTTGTGTGCTGCTTGTACTCATGTGTTGATCCCATAGGCGTTTGTGATGTGCGATCATGTGCCAACGCAAAGCAGTTGTACCTAGGTGGGTGTTGGACTTCCCACGACTCAGTTTCTTTTGGCACAGGTTGCAAATGGCATCGCTGTTGTCAGAGGCAGACACACAAAAAAAATGCCACACTGCTGAGCTCTGCAATGACGGCATTCTGGTGGTGGCAACAGCATGCGTTTATTGGCGTGCTGTCTGGCTGACCCCGGGTGCCGATACATGCTGTCTGACTGTGCCACTAGCTCCTTGCGACAAACTCCCCCTGCTTCCAACTCGTCTCCTCCTCCTCTCTGTCTCCCCATCTGAACTTTCCCCCTGTTCTTCTTCTCTACTAGCGGGCACCCACGTGACATCCACGGACGCGTCATCATCATCAACCGCTTCACTTGTATCTGACAACTCAGCAAAGGAAGCAGCAGCGGGTACAACATCATCATCATCATCATCACACCGTACGTCCATGTGTGTAATGCTGCCTGACTGAGACATATCCCTGTTATCTACATTCTCTGGCAATACTGGTTGCGCATCACTCATTTCTTCCAACTGATGTGTAAATAACGCCTCTGACAGATCAAGGGAAGCGGCTGTGGTGCTAGTGTTGGTGGTGGCGGCAGGCGGGCGAGTGGTAACTTGAGAGGTGCCCGAAGCTAAGCTGGAGGAGGATGGTGCGTCAAGGTTCCGAGCGGAAGCTGTAGAAGATTGGGTGTCCTGTGTTAGCCAGTCAACTATGTCCTCAGAACTTTTCGAGTTCAGGGTACGTGGCCTCTGAACACTGGGCATTATTTTAGGGCCAAAGGGAATCACAGCACCACGACCATGACTTCCCCTGCTGGGTGGCCTGCCTCTGCCTGTCATTTTTTTTTCGATTAGTGGTACTATGCGTGCAAGCTACTGTGACAACAGATATGAGTGGCACTGTGCACTGGCAGAAGTTGGCAGAGTAGACGCTGTAGGCCTGAAAAACACACGCTTGCAGACAACTAACTGCTATTCAATCTATTACAGTCAAAATTGTATTTTTTTTTTAAATGTACACTACTGTTACACCAGATATGAAATGCACTGGTGTGACACTGTGCCCTGGCAGGCCCTGAAACGCACACGCGTGAAGGAAACTGACTGCTATTATTTCACAGTCAAATTTCTAGTTTTTTTTAAATGTACACTACTGTTACACCAGATATGAGTTGCACTGGTGTGACACTGTGCCCTGGCAGGCCCTGAAATGCACACGTGTGAAGGAAACTGACTGCTATTATTTCCCAGTCAAATTTCTAGTTTTTTTTTAAATGTACACTACTATTACACCAGATATGAGTTGCACTGGTGTGACACTGTGCCCTGGCAGGCCCTGAAACGCACACGTGTGAAGGAAACTGACTGCTATTATTTCACAGTCAAATTTCAATTTTTTTTTTAATGTACACTACTGTTACACCAGATATGAGTTGCACTGGTGTGACACTATGCCCTGGCAGGCCCTGAAACGCACACATGTGAAGGAAACTGCCTGCTATTATATTACAGTCAAAAAAGTTTTTTTTTTGTTTTTTTTAAATGCAAGCTATTGTGACAACAGATATGAGTGGTGGCACTGGGCAAGTGGGCACGGTATACGCTGTGAGCCTGACACATACGCTGCCAGGCTGGCAACTGTAATTAGATTACACAGAAAAAAAAAAAAGCAGACTGATGTTCTAGCCCTAAAAAGGGCTTTTTGGGGTGCTGTCCTTGCAGCAGAGATCAGATGAGTCCTTCAGGACTGTAGTGGACACTGAATACACTAGCCTAGCTATCGATTTCCCTATTAAATCAGCAGCAGCACACTGTCCCTCCTCTCACTAAGAATGCAGCTTCCGAATTAATCTAAAATGGATGCTGTCCAGGAGGTGGGAGGGTCTGGGAGGGAGGGTCTGCTGCAGATTGGCTGCAATGTGTCTGCTGACTGTGAGGTACAGGGTCAAAGTTTACTCAAGGATGATGAATAGGGGGTGGACCGAACATCTCATATATTCGCCCTCCATGTCGAACGTGAACAAGCTATGTTCGCCAGGAACTATTCGCCAGCGAACTATTCGGGACATCTCTAATGCTGATTAATATGTAATATAAAATGTTTATGGAGATTGTATGTATATTTTGTGAGTTTTGAATATTGTATAAAACTGTGTTTTTTCCTGCCTTTGATAATTATGTTAATCCATTGTGTACAGTAATTATATCACAGGCAGAGGGGTGGATTTTGCTGGAATGCATGGGAGTATTTAACTGTATTGTACGTGTGTGATTGGCTGTGCCACAAAACCATGTGGGTGGTAACATTGTGTAAAAAGTTGCATATAAATGCCAATAAACCCTTAGACTGCTGAGTTCCTGTTTTGAACCTGCATTTACACTGGGGGATTTCTATATTCTACATACTCCCCTAGCTATAATCATTAAGCTCTTTTAAGAGCTTGTTCCAGTTTGGTCTGCAGTGCTTATGTTGTCTGGAGAAGTGCTTGGAGCCCTCAGGAAGCACTAGGAGTATCCATCAATGGAGGTACTCAGTTGGAGTACCAGGAGCTCCGTTACAGACCTGTATTATACAGATACATGACTATACAGGAATCAATGACTGTCCCAGCGTATTATGCACACACAGACCTGTATTATACACAGTGCAGCACTATACAGGGAGCACCGATTGTCCTTGGATATTATACACAAACAGACCTGTATTGTACAGAGAACAGCACTATACAGGGAGCACTGACTGTCCCAGGATATTATACACACCGAGCTGTATTAAACAGAGAGCAGCACTACAGGGAGTGCAGAATTATTAGGCAAATGAGTATCTTGACCACATCATCCTCTTTATGCATGTTGCCTTACTCCAAGCTGTATAGGCTCGAAAGCCTACTACCAATTAAGCATATTAGGTGATGTGCATCTCTGTAATGAGAAGGGGTGTGGTCTAATGACATCAACACCCTATATCAGGTGTGCATAATTATTAGGCAACTTCCTTTCCTTTGGTAAAATGGGTCAAACGAAGGACTTGACAGGCTCAGAAAAGTAAAAAATAGTGAGATAGCTTGCAGAGGGATGCAGCACTCTTAAAATTGCAAAGCTTCTGAAGCGTGATCATCGAACAATCAAGCGTTTCATTCAAAATAGTCAACAGGGTAGCAAGAAGCGTGTGGAGAAGCCAAGGCGCAAAATAACTGCCCATGAACTGAGAAAAGTCAAGCGTGCAGCTGCCAAGATGCCACTTGCCACCAGTTTGGCCATATTTCAGAGCTGCAACATCACTGGAGTGCCCAAAAGCACAAGGTGTGCAATACTCAGACATGGTCAAGGTAAGAAAGGCTGAAAGACGACCACCACTGAACAAGACACACAAGCTGAATCGTCAAGACTGGGCCAAGAAATATCTCAAGACTGATTTTTCTAAGGTTTTATGGACTGATGAAATGAGAGTGAGTCTTGATGGGCCAGATGGATGGATTGGTAAAGGGCAGAGAGCTCCAGTCCGACTCAGACGCCAGCAAGGTGGAGGTGGAGTACTGGTTTGGGCCTTTTCAGGTTGAGGATGGAGTCAAGCTCAACTCCCAGTTCTACTGCCAGTTTCTGGAAGACACCTTCTTCAAGCAGTGGTACAGGAAGAAGTCTGCATCCTTCAAGAAAAACATGATTTTCATGCAGGACAATGCTCCATCACACGCGTCCAAGTACTCCACAGCGTGGCTGGCAAGAAAGGGTATAAAAGAAGAAAATCTAATGACATGGCCTCCTTGTTCACCTGATCTGAACCCCATTGAGAACCTGTGGTCCATCATCAAATGTGAGATTTACAAGGAGGGAAAACAGTACACCTCTCTGAACAGTGTCTGGGAGGCTGTGGTTGCTGCTGCACGCAATGTTGATGGTGAACAGATCAAAACACTGACAGAATCCATGGATGGCAGGCTTTTGAGTGTCCTTGCAAAGAAAGGTGGCTATATTGGTCACTGATTTGTTTTTGTTATGTTTTTGAATGTCAGAAATGTATATTTGTGAATGTTGAGATGTTATATTGGTTTCACTGGTAAAAATAAATAATTGAAATGGGTATATATTTGTTTTTTGTTAAGTTGCCTAATAATTATGCACAGTAATAGTCACCTGCACACACAGATATCCCCCTAAAATAGCTATAACTAAAAACAAACTAAAAACTACTTCCAAAAATATTCAGCTTTGATATTAATGAGTTTTTTGGGTTCATTGAGAACATGGTTGTTGTTCAATAATAAAATTAATCCTCAAAAATACAACTTGCCTAATAATTCTGCACTCCCTGTATAGTATTATACAGATAGCTGAGCATAATACCCTATGTTTCAATCTGTAGACTACTAGTACCTGTTAACAGCAGCTCACATACATATGTAACAGGGCTGGGCAATGTAGGCTTGAGTGTGCGGCAGCTCACGCAGGTAATTCGGTTGTAAAGCGCACCAGCCCTATAAGTCTATAAGTCAAATATACAGTCAGGTTCATAAATATTGGGACATCGACACAATTCTAATCTTTTTGGCTCTATACACCACCACAATGGATTTAAAATGAAACAAACAAGCTTTAACTGCAGACTTTCAGCTTTAATTTGAGGGTATGTACATCCAAATCAGGTGAACGGTGTAGGAATTACAACAGTTTGTATATGTGCCTCCCACTTTTCAAGGGACCAAAAGTAATGGGACAATTGGCTGCTCAGCTGTTCCATGGCCAGGTGTGTGTTATTCACTCATTATCCCATTTACAAGGAGCAGATAAAAGGTCCAGAGTTCCTTTCAAGTGTGCTATTTGCATTTTGAATCTGTTGCTGTCAACTCTCAAAATGAGATTCAAAGAGCTGTCACTATCAGTGAAGCAAGCCATCATTAGGCTGAAATAACAAAACAAACCCATCAGAGAAATAGCAAAAAAAACATTAGGTGTGGCCAAATCAACTGTTTGGAACATTCTTAAAAAGAAAAAACGCACCTGTGAGCTCAGCAACACCAAAATACCGGGAAGACCACGGAAAACAACTGTGGTGGATGACCGAAGAATTCTTTCCCTGGTGAAGAAAACACCCTTCACAACAGTTGGCCAGATCAAGAACACTCTCCAGGAGGTAGGTGTATGTGTGTCAAAGTCAACAATCAAGAGAAGACTTCACCAGAGTGAATACAGAGGGTTCACAAGATGTAAACCAGATTAGAGTTTGCCAAACAACATCTAAAAAAGCCTTCACAGTTCTGGAACAACATCCTATGGACAGATGAGACCAACTTGTACCAGAGTGATGGGAAGAGAAGAGTATGGAGAAGGAAAGGAACTGCTCACGATCCAAAGCATACCACCTCATCAGTGAAGCATGGTGGTGGTAGTGTCATGGCGTGGGCATGTATGGCTGCCAATGGAACTGGTTCTCTTGTATTTATTGATGATGTGACTGCTGACAAAAGCAGCAGGATTAATTCTGAAGTGTTTTGGGCAATATTATCTGCTCGTATTCAGCCAAATGCTTCAGAACTCATTGGACTGTGCTTCACAGTGCAGATGGACAATGACCCGAAGCATACTGCAAAAGCAACCAAGGAGTTTTTTAAGGGAAAGAAGTAGAATGTTATGCAATGGCCAAGTCAATAACCTGACCTGAATCCGATTGAGCATGCATTTCACTTGATGAAGACAAAACTGAAGGGAAAATGCCCCAAGAACAAGCATGTCTATGCATTCCAGACTTCAGGCTGTAATTGACTGCAAAGGATTTGCAACCATGTATTAAAAAGTGAAAGTTTGATTTATGACTGTTAATCTGTCCCATTACTTTTGGTCCCTTAAAAAGTGGGAGGCACATTTACAAACTGTTGTAATTCCTACACCGTTCACCTGATTTGGATGTAAATACAAATTAAAGCTGAAAGTCTGCAGTTAAAGCACATCTTGTTTGTTTCATTTCAAATCCATTGTGGTGGTGTATAGAGCCAAAAAGATTAGAATTGTGTCGATGTCCCAATATTTATGGACCTGACTGTATATATATATATATATATATATATATATATATATATATATAGACAAAACAAATATAGCTTGGCACTCACCCTGTCTCAATAATGTAGTTTTGAATGCCTAGGTGCTATCCCACGTTAAAAGATATCAATGAAGAAATAAAGGAAGCACTCTCCGGTCTTGATAAAGGGTCAATCGGTATTTTATTCCCAAAAAAGGATTTACATTCTTAGATCGACGTTTCAACCCCACAGGGTCTTCCTCAAGATCAATGTAAACACATACAATTACCAAATATATAATAAAATGAATATTGTACTCACCAATAGTGACTGAGCCACCTCACCCCCTCAGTGTACACCCGGAAGTGAACTTGTGACCACGTGACCACGTGACCTACCATGATGCATGCGTGCTGACGTGCGAGTATGTTGCTAAGAAACCAGTAAACACAAAATAATATCACAAGAGTGTCTGACCGGAGCAATAAGAAGATATGTGAATATATATAGACTGTGAATCAAGTAAGAATAGCTATAATAAAAAGCTATATGGGATGATCTGTACAGTGATATTAAGAGTTTTAAAAAAGTGAGCAATACTGTGCAAACACAGAGTAAAAAGATGTGCAAAATAAATGGAGTGAAAAACGTGCATCCAATATCATGTAGATCTCCCGAGAGAGCTACATCAACCTATCTATATAGAATAAATTAAAAAGGTCATATTCACCATATCAAACAATACAATGGAGAACTGGCCAGATAATAACATAGTATATGCAAAGAACGATGTAACTAACATAATCATGTAAATCAATGATTTTAAAGCTCTATAGATTGCTATATTTTATAAACTTATACTAAAAAAGGAGAGCTGAGAGACAAACAGCTGAATGATTTTGGAGCTCTATCTTCCTGTAAACATCTTATATCAAAAAATAGAAAAGGAAAACCCTTAACAAAAAACTGGAGATACTGGATGTGATATATATATATATATATAAAAAAGTCTCGTAATGATCTATATCACCGTTATAGGAACATAGAAAAAGTAATATTCTCATTGAGCCCCCTCGGGGCGACAGTGTCCAATCGATATATCCATTGGTAGAAAACAAAGAAAGGTTGCGCCAATGTTTAAAAAATATAACCAGTAAAAACTATACAACAATAAAAGTAATAATAATAATAAAAAAGTTCAAATGTGTGTCTGAAGATCAAATGGTTTTTAGTCTCTAATTCCGCTGTGGGGGTGAATTCTCTTGTTGCTATGGTTCACACCGTCTCGTAATATGGAAGACACAAGAAAAGAGGACCAATCGTGCGGAGTGTATTACAGTAAAACGTAGTAGTATTAAATCTTAAGTATTTACACTCACATTTAGATGAGCTATAGCCAGCTCTGGGTTTTTAGGCATACAGCGGAATAATCCCCGCTTACAGGATTTGTTGATGCTTGTCCTTCAGGGGTTTGGTCCAACTTGCAGGAGAAGAAGATAAAAACAGCAGATAGTGCTCTCTGATGGTATTTTGAGTGATGAATAAAATAAGATAAAATATACTCACAAAAAGAGTGCAGGTCTCACTGCACTTTTTGGATAGCGTTAGTGGTATAATCCCCACTTCAGGATATATAGTATAAAAATGCCAGGAAAGATAGTAAAAATTATAGTTGTGTATAAAAAATGATAATGGTGCATATATCTAACCAAAAAGTCATTTATTATTTAAAACACAATATAAAATAACCATAACGCGTTTCACCGCTGGGGCTTTATCAAAATGGTATAACATATAACCTGGCACAAGAATAGTTTATATAGGTACACTAGTACTTTAAAAAATGGCGCCAAGATGACATCATAGTTAGGTGGCCAATCAGAATCATACATTGTACATTTAGAAACAGATTTAAAATTGAGTTTAAAATTTTAGACCAAAGGGGTGTATCTTTAATAAAACGTTTGTTTAAGTCATATCCGATCGTTATTTTATAAAAACGAGGTTTGGAACTTCAGAAGATAAAGGTTGTAAACATCGCACGTCACGTGACCCGCACGGCACCATGGGTAATGTAGTGCGTCGGTCACGTGATCGGCTCTTACAGAGTGGGAAATGCTGACGTCCATTACAGGAGGGGCGGATGTTAAAACATCATGTGACCCGCGGCCAATAGGAGGAGGGCATGTGGGTCACGTGATCGGCAGATGGGCGAAAGGGCGCATGGGAAATGTAGTTTAATGTAGTAAACTACATTTCCCATGCGCCCTTTCGCCCATCTGCCGATCACGTGACCCACATGCCCTCCTCCTATCGGCAGATGGGCGAAAGGGCGCATGGGAAATGTAGTTTAATGTAGTAAACTACATTTCCCATGCGCCCTTTCGCCCATCTGCCGATCACGTGACCCACATGCCCTCCTCCTATTGGCCGCGGGTCACATGATGTTTTAACATCCGCCCCTCCTGTAATGGACGTCAGCATTTCCCACTCTGTAAGAGCCGATCACGTGACCGACGCACTACATTACCCATGGTGCCGTGCGGGTCACGTGACGTGCGATGTTTACAACCTTTATCTTCTGAAGTTCCAAACCTCGTTTTTATAAAATAACGATCGGATATGACTTAAACAAACGTTTTATTAAAGATACACCCCTTTGGTCTAAAATTTTAAACTCAATTTTAAATCTGTTTCTAAATGTACAATGTATGATTCTGATTGGCCACCTAACTATGATGTCATCTTGGCGCCATTTTTTAAAGTACTAGTGTACCTATATAAACTATTCTTGTGCCAGGTTATATGTTATACCATTTTGATAAAGCCCCAGCGGTGAAACGCGTTATGGTTATTTTATATTGTGTTTTAAATAATAAATGACTTTTTGGTTAGATATATGCACCATTATCATTTTTTATACACAACTATAATTTTTACTATCTTTCCTGGCATTTTTATACTATATATCCTGAAGTGGGGATTATACCACTAACGCTATCCAAAAAGTGCAGTGAGACCTGCACTCTTTTTGTGAGTATATTTTATCTTATTTTATTCATCACTCAAAATACCATCAGAGAGCACTATCTGCTGTTTTTATCTTCTTCTCCTGCAAGTTGGACCAAACCCCTGAAGGACAAGCATCAACAAATCCTGTAAGCGGGGATTATTCCGCTGTATGCCTAAAAACCCAGAGCTGGCTATAGCTCATCTAAATGTGAGTGTAAATACTTAAGATTTAATACTACTACGTTTTACTGTAATACACTCCGCACGATTGGTCCTCTTTTCTTGTGTCTTCCATATTACGAGACGGTGTGAACCATAGCAACAAGAGAATTCACCCCCACAGCGGAATTAGAGACTAAAAACCATTTGATCTTCAGACACACATTTGAACTTTTTTATTATTATTATTACTTTTATTGTTGTATAGTTTTTACTGGTTATATTTTTTAAACATTGGCGCAACCTTTCTTTGTTTTCTACCTTGTATTCTTTGTATAGAGGGTTAGAGGGTTACCCTCTATAAGGTCGCTGCCTGTTCAATATATTATTAGCGCTAACCTACACCCCTTTTTCTTTTACGATATATCCATTGGGCCTCCCGTTGTAGCAATATCCTAGATCTGTCACCCCCTCTCGACATCGGAGGAACATGATCTATGGCCACAAATCTGAGAGTAGGGAGTCTATGTTTTTTTACTCTGTGTTTGCACAGTATTGCTCACTTTTTTAAAACTCTTAATATCACTGTACAGATCATCCCATATAGCTTTTTATTATAGCTATTCTTACTTGATTCACAGTCTATATATATTCACATATCTTCTTATTGCTCCGGTCAGACACTCTTGCGATATTATTTTGTGTTTACTGGTTTCTTAGCAACATACTCGCACGTCAGCACGCATGCATCATGGTAGGTCACGTGGTCACGTGGTCGCAAGTTCACTTCCGGGTGTACACGGAGGGGGTGAGGTGGCTCAGTCACTATTGGTGAGTACAATATTCATTTTATTATATAACAAGAAAAAGGAAACTCAAAAGGCTGGAAAGTGGGGGGGGGGGGGGGGAGGAAAAGACACTCCCGTATCCCACTGCCGAGCCTCCAGAGTATAGAGGTCACCTGGACTGGTTAAAAGGGGGTAACCCTGGAAATTGTAGAAAAAGGGAAGAAAAAAAACCCAAAAAGGGATGTCTTATATAAAGACCGCCCAGAGGGTAAATACCCAGTCCAATCTCAACAGTAGTATAGTTGCCAAAAAAATAAAAAAGCCTTTATTGAAATCTATTAAAAACCTGGGTTATCAGTGATGGACAGAATAATATAGGGAGAAATATGTATGGTAGGAACAGGGCTAGTCAGGAGCCTAATAGCCAAAAGGAACCCTCACAAAAAACGGAGAGGGGATAGAAGGCAATATGTACTCCCATACATAACTCAGGTAACAAAGCAGTAAGAGAGAACAGGGAAAGGGAGAAACACACACTCCCAACCAAACAGTAGTGCTATGCTAATACCCTATCTCCTATAAAACACCTTCGTGGGTGTTCTAATCTAAATGCTGTCATAACATCTGAATCCCCAGGTTACACACACATGCTAGAAAAACATAAATGAAAAAGGTGCTCAGAGCAAAGTGCTCAAAGAGTATTAAAAACATAGAAGAACCCGACGTACGTTTCGGCGTGACCACACGCCGTCCTCAGGGGTATCAGCAGTGAGCAGAAACTGTCCGGGTGGTAAATTTATACCTTAAGCTCATAAGCTTTATTGTAATCACCTGTGATTGTGTCTAAGCTGCTCTGGTCCTCCTGCGAATGGGGCTGTGGGGGTGTGGTGTAACACACCATAGTGTCAGCCCACATTTCTATGTCAGAGGTGGCCAGAACAGAAAGCTGAACATAATCAGGTGGAAGGGAATTAACCCTTTGAGTGCCCCGCCCGGAACAGATATAAATGGATACTTACTATGTCTAAAGGGCAGTATCCATAGCTTAACAATTAACCCTTGGAATGTCCAAATTGTGTCATATAGGTCAAGTATGTGGATTGATTCTTATGGCTGTATTGTGTAGCTTTAGTACAATTAAAGAAACAACTTATAACCGTTGTAAACCAGTAAGGGATAAGTACAATGGCTATATGGGCAATCATACACAGAAGCCGACAATTATTTTTGTTTTTGCCACTGTAAATAGTAACCCATTAGTTTTGCAAACACAAAACAGACCCCTAAACTCTTAGACCTATAATACAAGTAAAGTGAATGGACATATGAACACCAAATATTAATAGAAATAAATAAAGAATATATACATATATACAGGCATAACTTAAGATACCATTTATTATCAGAATTATTGCAGTACTTTAAATAAACGGGGAATATGAAAACCCTTCATTTAACCCCAGGGGAGATAGCGTTTTGAGATGGTAAATCCAAAACGCCTCTCTTTGTCTTAGTTTTAGGTCCCAGTTTCCTTTCCTAGGAGGCTGTGGTACATGTTCAAGACCCATGAACCGGATGCCTGCCGAGGAGTGATTGTGATGTAGATGTAAATGCCTTGAGACGGGTGTTTCCAAACGTCTCTTGACAGAATTTACATGTTCACGTATCCTTAGCCTAAAGTGGCGAAAAGTCTTGCCTACATATTTTAGGCCACAGGAGCAAGACAGTAGGTAAACTACTCCTGTTGTGTTACAATTAAAGAAGGAACGTGGTTTGAAATTCATTAAGCCCTTGCTGTCAGAGGCCCTCTTGGTAATAAACGGGCATGCACTGCAGTGACCACATTGGAAAGAACCCATTGGTAGGTATTTTTGAAAATAACCTGACGGGGACGTAGTTGAGAGGTGACTAGGTGCTAGGATATCTCTCAAGTTTTTGCCCCTCCGTGCTGTAATTGAAGGGAGTGATGGCAGAATTTCCTTCAGATGCTTATCTGATTGGAGGATAGGCCAAAATTTTTGAAAGACATTCAGCATAGTGTCCCCCCCCCACTTTCCAGCCTTTTGAGTTTCCTTTTTCTTGTTATTTAATTAAATTGGTGTTATTCACCGTGTGGTCACCACCATTACTATTATCAGTTTTTATAACCGTTTTCCAAACCACAATGGCAGGCTTTCTGTCTAATAAGCCCAGCGCAAGTACGTGGTGTGCGGACGCTGATTCTGTGTTCAGTACTGAAAGTACACTAGATACACTGTCTCCCCCTAATATTCACACCAGCTTTAATAAGCTTACTAAACTCTTTAAACAACAAATTAAGATAAGCTGGGAAGTCTCCACTCTCGAGAAATACATCTCTAAAAATATCATCCCTAGAGGGTTAAGAGTTCAGACCTCTCCATCAAGACAAGTCGAGATGGAAGATTTCTATAAAGAATGGGATGAGGCAGCTACTAAATGCTCAAATACGTTCATGAGTATTATTTGTAAATATGAGTCTATTAAACTATCCAATGTCCAACTAGAACTGGATAAAGAGATTGATGTGGTCCAGGGTTTTAAAGTAGAACCACAATTTGAATCACTAGAGATAAAACTCAAATCCAATCTGGACAAATTCTCTCACATTATAAAAGTGAGGAAACACCAGAAGTATATGAGAGATACAAAGGACTTTGAACAAGGTAGAATTTACCGTTCTTTTAAAAAGAGGTCCAAAGTAGACTCTGACCAATTCAGTACATCTGAATACGAATCAACCGATACTGAAACTGAAAAACCTCAAACCCCTACTCCTAAGAATCCAACTAAAAGTATTCTTAAAAAGGGGGTGGATTTTTTAGGATTAAGACAAGCGGATCTAACTCAGGGTCCGCACACCAGATACAGGGGCAGAAGTCAGAGACGACGCAGGGAATGAGAGCATCCTCTCTGCGTATCATTAATCTCTCTGATACCATCCTTGGTCAGACCGAACTTAGCGTATTGGAGAAGGGTCTTTCATTCGTACCCATTCCAACATTCAGCAAGTTCAACTGGACTAAGGATGTAAACCTTTTTGTGAGAAAGCTTGCCTTGTATAAATACCATGCAGTACGTAAAGAAACTAAGGCCCAAAGCTTGGGTCTATCACCAAACGACTTGGAGTGCTTAGACACTCTGGTGGAATTACTTAACTCTGGGGATGGTACTATACAATCTGATATACCACATACTAATTTGAAACCCAAGAGTAAGTTTACCCCTCATTTTCAGGATTATAAAAATCTGGAGGTATTTTTGGAAATGGTTACCAGGGAAATAGATAAGATAAAAATGGATGACTTTGATCTATCCCCTAATGGCAACCTTAATACTCAGGAACTAATAGCCCTGAAAAAACTACAGAGCTATAAAAATTTGATTTTCAAACCCTCTGATAAAGGGGGCAATGTGGTGATACTTGACCGAGACCACTACATTCGTATAGCTGAAAGACTTCTATCTGATAAAAATACTTACCGTATACTAGCAAAAGATCCTACAAAAGCGTTCCAAGCTGAGTTAAAAACTATGCTTACTAAGGCTGTGAATCATCAACTCATTAATCAGGATGAGTTTGAATTTATGTGCACCAAACAACCATGTCTATCTACTTTTTATTGTTTGCCTAAAGTGCACAAATCCCTAACCGATCCGACCGGTAGGCCGATAGTTTCTGGTTGTGCTAACCTAACTCAGAATGTAAGCATTTATGTGGATAAAATTCTGTCCCCAGTAGTACAGAAGCTACCATCTTTCCTTAGAGATACTAAACAAATGTTGCATTTATTGACCAACCTTATTTTACCCCCAAACGCTATCCTGTGCAGCCTTGACGTGGAGGCCCTTTACAGCTCAATTCCTCATAACCTAGGTATTAAACATACCCGTGAACTATTAAATCTTGAAACTGACCTACCTGAACATTATGTGAATTTTGTGATGGAATTACTTGAATTCATTTTGACTCGTAATATCTTTCTGTTCAATGGCAAAATCTTCCACCAGACCACTGGTACAGCTATGGGGACGTCTTGTGCGCCCTCATATGCCAATCTCCATCTAGGCTGGTGGGAGAGGTGTATTAGGGCAGATCCCAAGCTGAAATCATACACTAATCAGATCTTCTATTGGAAAAGATACATCGATGATGTGTTTTTGATTTGGCTTGATACATCAGAGAGATTCAAAGAATTTGTATGTCTGCTGAACAGCAACGATTTTAACTTACGATTCACTAGTGAAGTAGGGGGTCAAAACCTTTGCTTTCTAGATCTAGCACTACAGGTATCTAAAGAAGGCAAAATTGAAACAACCTTGTACAGAAAGAAGACAGCCTCAAATAACCTGCTATGCTGGTCTAGTCATCACCCCATATCACTCAAATCCGGTATCCCAATAGGCCAATATTTGAGACTTCGACGAAACTGCTCCACGATGGAGGAGTTCAAATTAAAAGCAAATGAGCTGCGTCACATGTTTAAGGCCAAAGGTTACCCAAATAGGGTTCTGAAAAGAGCCTATCTGAGGGCAATCCACACTGAACGGGAAACCCTAATTACAGATGGGGGTCGTAAGACTGAGGAAAATAAAATACGCTGCATCGGTAAATATGATGTCCCCGTCAGGTTATTTTCAAAAAAACCTACCAATGGGTTCTTTCCAATGTGGTCACTGCAGTGCATGCCTGTTTATTACCAAGAGGGCCTCTGACAGCAAGGGCTTAATGAATTTCAAACCACGTTCCTTCTTTAATTGTAACACAACAGGAGTAGTTTACCTACTGTCTTGCTCCTGTGGCCTAAAATATGTAGGCAAGACTTTTCGCCACTTTAGGCTAAGGATACGTGAACATGTAAATTCTGTCAAGAGACGTTTGGAAACACCCGTCTCAAGGCATTTACATCTACATCACAATCACTCCTCGGCAGGCATCCGGTTCATGGGTCTTGAACATGTACCACAGCCTCCTAGGAAAGGAAACTGGGACCTAAAACTAAGACAAAGAGAGGCGTTTTGGATTTACCATCTCAAAACGCTATCTCCCCTGGGGTTAAATGAAGGGTTTTCATATTCCCCGTTTATTTAAAGTACTGCAATAATTCTGATAATAAATGGTATCTTAAGTTATGCCTGTATATATGTATATATTCTTTATTTATTTCTATTAATATTTGGTGTTCATATGTCCATTCACTTTACTTGTATTATAGGTCTAAGAGTTTAGGGGTCTGTTTTGTGTTTGCAAAACTAATGGGTTACTATTTACAGTGGCAAAAACAAAAATAATTGTCGGCTTCTGTGTATGATTGCCCATATAGCCATTGTACTTATCCCTTACTGGTTTACAACGGTTATAAGTTGTTTCTTTAATTGTACTAAAGCTACACAATACAGCCATAAGAATCAATCCACATACTTGACCTATATGACACAATTTGGACATTCCAAGGGTTAATTGTTAAGCTATGGATACTGCCCTTTAGACATAGTAAGTATCCATTTATATCTGTTCCGGGCGGGGCACTCAAAGGGTTAATTCCCTTCCACCTGATTATGTTCAGCTTTCTGTTCTGGCCACCTCTGACATAGAAATGTGGGCTGACACTATGGTGTGTTACACCACACCCCCACAGCCCCATTCGCAGGAGGACCAGAGCAGCTTAGACACAATCACAGGTGATTACAATAAAGCTTATGAGCTTAAGGTATAAATTTACCACCCGGACAGTTTCTGCTCACTGCTGATACCCCTGAGGACGGCGTGTGGTCACGCCGAAACGTACGTCGGGTTCTTCTATGTTTTTAATACTCTTTGAGCACTTTGCTCTGAGCACCTTTTTCATTTATGTTTTTCTAGCATGTGTGTGTAACCTGGGGATTCAGATGTTATGACAGCATTTAGATTAGAACACCCACGAAGGTGTTTTATAGGAGATAGGGTATTAGCATAGCACTACTGTTTGGTTGGGAGTGTGTGTTTCTCCCTTTCCCTGTTCTCTCTTACTGCTTTGTTACCTGAGTTATGTATGGGAGTACATATTGCCTTCTATCCCCTCTCCGTTTTTTGTGAGGGTTCCTTTTGGCTATTAGGCTCCTGACTAGCCCTGTTCCTACCATACATATTTCTCCCTATATTATTCTGTCCATCACTGATAACCCAGGTTTTTAATAGATTTCAATAAAGGCTTTTTTATTTTTTTGGCAACTATACTACTGTTGAGATTGGACTGGGTATTTACCCTCTGGGCGGTCTTTATATAAGACATCCCTTTTTGGGTTTTTTTTCTTCCCTTTTTCTTTATTTTATTATATATTTGGTAATTGTATGTGTTTACATTGATCTTGAGGAAGACCCTGTGGGGTCGAAACGTCGATCTAAGAATGTAAATCATTTTTTGGGAATAAAATACCGATTGACCCTTTATCAAGACCGGAGAGTGCTTCCCTTATTTCTTCATTTATATATATATATATATATATATATATATATATATATATATTATACAGTAAGCACATTGATGCACAGGCTCAAAGAGAGACAAGTTCACTGACACACACAATTAGGCTCACTGACAGACAAAACTCTCTGACTCACACACAAGCTTACTACAGACAAACTCACTTGTATAGACATACAAGGCTCACTACAGGCAAGCTCACTGACACAAACAAGCTCACTAATTACAAGTTCACTACAGACAACCTCACTAACACCCTAGCTCACTACAGACAAGCTCACTGACACACTAGCTTGCTACAGAGAAGTTCACTGACACACTAGCTCACTAAATACAAGCTCACTGACACACACAAGCAGTGCCATATTAACAGCGTTATCGGCCCCTCGGGCAAAGCAGTGCACTAGGGCCCTTCCTACACAACAACTTTATCGATTATCGATAAAATTAAGCTAATATTTATTGGTACCTCCAACACATACATACAATACATATACACACAAAGACTGCTGAATACAGTCACAGACTGCTGAACACATTCACACACAGACTGTTGAATACACGCATACAGTGACTGCTAAATATACACACAGAGACTGCTGAGTACACACACACACACAGTCTGCAGAGTACTCACAAAGACTGCTAAATACACTCACACACCAACTGCTAAATATAAACACACAGACTGCTGAGTACACTCAAACAGATTTCTGAGTACACTCACACAGACTGCTGAGTACATACACATACAGACTGTGGCGTACTCACACAGACTGCAGAGTTCACACACAGACTGCTAAATATACACACACAGACTGCTGAGTACACTTACACAGACTCACTCTGTGGAAAACTGCATATTTTGAAAAATAAAATAGAGGAAAAATGCTTCATTAAGATCTGGAGTGCCCTTAAATTTTGAAATCCACTTTGAATGCACTTTTAATTCACTTAATTACACATGTTTTCCTCAAAAGAACTGCAAAAAAATAATTGACGTCCATCCTGTTGCACCCATCTGCATTTTTAAAAGTCATGGATAGAAAACTTAATGAAGGTGAAACAAATATTGCTGCAAATTTATTTTAAAGTAGAGATACTTTTAACCATTTATCAAAATGTTTAAATGTGTAAAAATAGTTAATTACGACCAAGAAATCTTGATGCAGTTATTAAAGGACCACTATAGGAACCCAGACCACTTCAGCTCAGTGAAATGGTCTAGGTGCCAGGTCCCCCTAGTTTAAAACATCTCCCTGACAGTCAACAGAGGCTGCTTCCGCGATTTACACAGAGTAAATCACACTTATTTCATGCTGGACGTCCTCATGGAGTCCAGCATTAAAAAAGATCCCCATAGGAAAGCATTGAGTAATGCTTTCCTGTGGGTGGGTTTGAAGGCACGCGTGCCTTTGGCAGCGCATGCGCATTAGGCTCCACTCGGAACTGACGTTGATGGTGGAGGAGAGGTCACCAGTGCCGAGGGAGCCCGGCGCTGGGTTAAGGTAAGCAAATAAATGGTTAATTAACCATTTATTCACTGCAGAATGGAGCCCTAGTCACCTAAACGGTGACTATGGCTCTATAGTGTTAGGAATACATATTTGTATTCCTAACGCTATAGTGTTCCTTTAAGGTCAATTAATTTTCTTTACTAAAAACCAAACTGTATTAAGGCTTTCTCTTGTTTCTGTGTTTAATTAGATAACATTTTAAATTAGTGAGAAAATGGCTGAACTGGATTTTTGTTCTTAGAAATGACCATACTCTTATTATTGGCATAGTCAATCACTCAGTGCAGACTTTAACATTGTCCTTATTAATGTGAGTTAAATTGAAAAACTACACAGGCAAGCATATTCTTGCAGATTACACAATAATTAATTGCATCCAGCAGTCCTTAGAAATCTCAATTTTCCTAAAACAATGTGTATAATTCTTATGATTCTTTTATTAGAAGAACTCTTTCAAAGTTAGGAATATTTAAAGACTAATTAAAACACACATGCTGAGTTTTGCTTCCTATTTAAAGGTAGTTTCTAGGAAATAGTCATAAATTAGCATATATCAGTTTTCACAGTTTTCAGTGGAAAGAGTGATCTGTGTGAAAAATAATTTTCAAAGTAATTAACAAACGGTTCTGTTGAATAGACATTGCTTAAACTCATTAACGTATAATTTGCTCACCAATATAGCCTAAAAAAAATTTATTTTATATTTTTTTAGCACAGACTCAAATGTGGAGTACAACTTAATCATCAATGTACTTTCAGTGTGCAAGATCAACAAGACCTGGGGTACCTATACATGATATATACTCATGTAAACATTTTTTTTGAAAATCAGGTTAATTATGCAATATCATTTTTTTATACTTTCAATTATGTTTTGACAAAGTTTGTATATTCCATATTTCATTTGTCTGTTTCTGACAGTGTGTTATTGCTAACAAAACTCACTTCACTCAGGGCAGTTGTTGCAGAATATTAATATTTATTGCAACGAAAAGAATGTTCACATAACAATGAGTTATGACATTCACAACTGGAAGACTTGGTTACACAACATCGTGTCATTCATTTAGTCAGGAAGTAGTATTTGTCACTTACAATTTTGTGTTCATGACAGAACAGTTTCATAGCTGTTTTTGTTACCTCAGGCTCACTTATGCACACACCCACTGGGAGGAAGGTGTTTTTCAAAACTAACCACATAACACAACAAAAAGCTGAAGCAACTGTACCCTGTAAATGTATTTGTTATTTACAAGGTCAGATAATGAGTGCTGTTACTCGTGTTCACTATTTACTGGCCCTAGTTTAGCCCCTTACAGTGCAGTATGAGTAAGTGGTATTAGAGATTGGTATCATAGCCAATAGATATCCACTCACTAAACATTTCAACAGCATTTAAATGCTTGCATAGTACTTTAACAATGACACATTTATGACACTATTAGTGAGGAAAATTAAGGAGAAATACAAATTCCTTCTGGAGGCAAGTGTCATATTGCCTTCTTTATGTGACATTAACCATTCCAGGGTTTAGAATATGTCAACAAAGAAAATGTTATGTCCATTGTAGAGCTTGTATCGCACTATATTGAAGTAACAACTTGAAAAACCAAAAGGCTATGTTAGGTATCTAAGAATAAAGTTCAAGACAAGCTAATTGACATATTCTCAAATATGTAGAAAATCAGATTGTGGATTAAATAAAAACTGCACTTTTGTTCTATTATTATAGATACAATCCAACATATAACCAAGGTTTATCAGATTAGTCAAGTTGTTTGTTAATTCACAATAGACAATAATATGAAATATATGTGAAAATCAACAAACCTAAACTAGGTTTGCTGCAGGTCTTGAAGAGAGGTTGTCCACTGCATTTAAGGAGAAAAAATGGATTTGTCAAAATGTTGAGAACAAGGATATGATGGAGCAGCAAGTGTGTACTGTATTTTGTTGTGCATGCATATGCAAGAGAGAACCCAGTGTATAATGTATAAATTGTGTGGCACACAATTGGGATCTTGCTCTTAATGACTCTGTTCAGAGTATACCACAGATAAAAAAAAACAAAAAACTGCAAAGATTGCATTTGGCAATGTAGCAAAATCTGGCCAATACTATCTGAGATGTAGAGACAGTACAGGCACACAGATTCCATTATACTGCCGACTTTGGGAAGCACAACATGACAAAGTTTTATGTATAGCATTTCTGATTTTTATGACTTGTTTCCCTGAAATAAGTACTGCAATGTATGTTATTTCTTTCTGGTCCTGTAACTATAGCAACTTCTCAATATTCCTTTTCGAAACTCAAGATAATTACATTATTTTGCTATTTCATGTTGAAAAGATTTTATGAAAAAAAAATGAAGGCGGATTTTGTGCTTTGCTCTTTCTTTACTTCAACACAACAGTGAAGAAAAAAACAATAGGAAAAGAGGATGCCAGCATGTAACCTCTCAAACTCCACTCATACATAAACCTAAACCAGACCCCCAACTTTTCTTTCTTTGATGAGCAAACAGTGGAAGATAAACCGTCAAACGGAGCCAGGGCAAACAGATTTTTCCATACAGCGAGACAAACAGCAGCTGGGCATGGAATGAAGAACAGATGGGAAAGTGCAGGAACCTCTAAATAGCTCAGTCCCGAGGAACATCACTGTGAAAGACACAAGGACAGGATGTGACCCCAGTTAGACATAAAGCAGGAACCAATGGTTCAAAAGTAGGTCACACGGTAAATGCAAACTATAAGCCAGCATAAATTAAGCATTCAAAGGCAATATTACAAGTCATCAATATTAGAGGATAGCATGCAAATGAATGAATATACGTTATCATTATTAGGGCATGTAATATGTAACAACAAAAAAATAACCTGTCAATGCATGCTGCACTCATTCACTGGGTGACAGGTGGGCCTCGGCATTCCAGGAGCGAGTGATTTGCCAAGCCGTCTTCCTAGCAGCAGGCAAGGTCCACTGTTCTTTAGTAGAACACAGCAAGTGAATGGCGTGCAGCACTCGTTCCTCAACCGCTGGCCCCTGCAGCCGCTCCACGTTAATGTTGTTCAGGTATCTATCAGCCTGACCTATCTGCCCTGCAATAATGCCATAATTGGTTAAAACAGCTTGGTGAAACACCAAGGTGCTGATGAGAGTCTGAAGGGCCATCTCTGTCCTCTCCAATGAAATTGCAGAAGGTCCCTTGACTCTGGGGCAATCAGGACTGTGATGTATGCATCCTTGAGGTCCAGCTTCACCATTCAGTTACCAGTGAGGAACAAATTGTACAGGAAATGGATCCCTTCCATCTTGAAGTGCCTGTAACATACCACGGCATTCAAGGAATGAAGATTAGTTATGGTTTTCATCTGGCCACCCTTTTTCAGAATCAGTAAATTGTTGCTCATGTATGTCAGTTGTGCTTGCTCTAACACCCCATTTCAGGCATAGTTTCTCTACTATATACAAAAAAAAATACTACTATAAAAAAATATTATAGAATAAAGAGTGTCTCACCAACACCCAAAAAAGATATATAAATCAATGATATAATGTATAACAGAAAGGAGAAACTCTATATGTAAAAAAACACACACATCCAAGTGTATAAATATATATATATATATATATATATATATATATATATATAGTAAGAAAACCCAGTGTGGCAAACCTAGCCACTTCAGACTATTTTGGTTATCTTTGAGGGTTGCCCTAAATGGTTTATATATGATGTTTGATGTGTTTGCTTAAAATGTGAAAGAGGGAATTTGTATGCTAGTGGCATGAAAGCCGCTAGCATTCATATGGTAGTTTCACGAACAGTGATTTTCAAAACTGTTTGTGAAACGAACAAAGTACCGAATGGGAGCCCACACACAAGGGGTCGTGTGGCTCCCATTAACCAATTGCAACAATGTATCCATCAGCTGTTAATTGATTCACAGGGTGGTGGTCGTTCAGCTACCAACCACGAGGCGGTGGCCATCTTGGATTCCCTTTTTGCCCAGCGGTGTTTGGTCGTCGAGTGCCTGGAACTAAAATCGGCTACTCGACGGCACGAACACCGCTGGACTTCCAGGCCGTTCGATACTTTTTCCCCACTTGTGCATTCGTGCCTTTTATGAGGAATGTATATTGAAGTGTATTTAGTGCGGCGTTCGGCTGATAAGTGAAGTTTTTAATCTTTCAAGATTCTTTTCTTTCAGGAAGTGTTCTGGAGGATTGGAGGAAGGCAGATGTGGTTCCTATTTTAAAAAATGGTTCACAATCCTTGCCTGCAAATTAAAGACCTGTGAGCTTAACTTCTGGGGCTGGGAAAATATTGGAAAGGTTATTAAGGGATAATCAAGAAATCCTTGAGAAGAAAATGGTTATCAGCAAAAATCAGCATGGTTTTATGAAGCACAGGTCATGTCAAACGAATTTGATTGTGTTCTACGAAGAAGTAAGTAGAAGTATAGATCAGGGTGTTGCAGTGGATGTGATCTATTTGGATTTTGCCAAAGCATTTGGTACAGTTCCCCACAATAGATTAGTGTTCAAACTCAGGGAAATCAGTCTAGATGAAAATGCATGTTCTTGGGTAGAACATTGGCTTAAAATAGAGTACAAAGAGTTGTCATTAATGATACATTTTCAAGCTGGACAGAGGTGGCAAGTTGTGTCCCTCAGGGTTCTGTTCTGGGACCCCTTCTATTTAACATGTTTATAAATGATCTTGAAAAAAGCATTGAAAGTCATGTTTTAGGGCTTGCAGATGACACAAAACTCTGTAAAGTAATACAATATGAGCAATATATTACTTTGCTGCAGAAGGATTTAGATAGACTGGGCACTCAAATGGCAGATGAAATTTAATGTTGAAAAATGCAAAGTTATGCACTTTGGCGTAAAGAATGCACAAGCAACGTATACCCTTAATGGAAGTGAATTAGGGATAACAACACACGAAAATGAATTGTTGGGAATTGTTATAGACAACAAACTATGCAACAATGTGCAATGTCAATCAGCAGTTGATATTGTCATGCATGAAAAAGGGCATTCATTTTTAGGATGAGAATATAATTTTGCCTCTTTATAAATCACTGGTAAGACCACATATTGAATATGCTGTGCAATTTTGGACACCTGTTCTAAAGAAGGATATTATGGCACTAGAAAAAGTGCAGAGGCAGGCTACAAAATTAATAAAAGGAATGGAATATGTCAGCTATGAAGAAAGGTTAACAAATGTAAACCTCTTTAGTTTAGTAAAACGTCGCCTGAGAGGGGATGTGATAACATTATACAAATATATTTGGAGCCAATACAAAACCATTGTGTGGAAATCTATTCACAAACCGGACTTTACATAGGACACAAGGTCATGCAATTAGACTGGAAGAAAGAAGGAAAGTTTTTTTTTACTGTAAGAACAATAAGGATGTGGAATTATTTGCCAGAAGAAGCGGTTTTATCAGAGTCCATACAGATGTCCAAATAGCAACTATATGTATACTTGCAAAAACAGAATATTCAATGATATAATTTTTCAATGTAGGGTAATAGCTGCTTGATCCAAGAATGAATCTGACTGCCATTCTGGGGTCAAGAAGGATTTTTTTCCCTAGTTTGTTGCAAAATTGGAAGTGCTTCAAACTGTTTTTGTTGCCTTCTTTTGGATCAACAGCAAAAAACAAACGTGAGGAAGGCTGAACTTGATGGACACAAGTCTCCTTTCAGCTATGTAACTAGATAACTATGTAACTATGTCTAAAAACTTGCCTTGACAGGCCTTTAAAGGAATTACAACCCACTTTAGCAAGAACTTGGACCATCTTGGGGTCCACTTTGGGCATCTTACATACTTTGCCCAGAACCCAGGGACGGGGTTCGAGTTTACTCCATATGGCCTTGATAAGGGGATACCTGACCCTTAACTGCAAATACTGAGCAATATAGTCGACAGATACCCACTCTGAAAACCGAGAGTGGTGCAGTTCATCTAGATCAAAAAGTGGATCCCCCAAGGGATCCATAATGAACTTTACATGGGACCTGAGCCTGCATAGGGGTGGGGATGGGGCTAGGGGGTTGTCAGGATCTTACCTTGGGGTGGAGTCCGTAGTGCAGAGTTAAGGCACACCCTGAGGAGACTCAAGGTAGAAATATCCAAGGTTGAGAGACTGTGCAATGGGGCTTTACAGGAACAGTGCTTCTGAATACGTAGAGCAGACTAGGAAAATCCAAGAGAGAAGTCGGGTATGGTATCAATGGTCAGGGCAGGCAGCAATCAGGCAATTACAGTAGACAGGCTGAGAGTCAAATGAACAGAGCAGTATCCATGAGGGGGGAAAATTATCTGACAAGGAGGCAGTGGCAAGGCAGGGCTTATAAAGGCAGGTAGTTTTTTTTCACACCTATCTTAGGCAAAGTTACAGTATATGATCATAAAGCAGGTGTGCAGCAGTCCAGGGCCAGATACTCAGACATCACAGGATAAGAACAGAACCAGAAATAACAAAGAGACGTGATGACAAGGTAAGGTCACCGACAGGGGTTTGCCCATATACTTTGCAGAGTGAGCAAACCCCCTAGCTATGAAGCATGGGTCCCATGTGAAGGTCATTATGAGGAGCTGTGGGCAGACTCCAAGGCTGATTCCATAAAAGCCTCCTCATGAGACCCTAAATAAGATTTGGGTCACTATGAGGTAGTGATCTGGCACTCTTCCATTTCTGAGTCTATACTGCCCAATGCAGTAAAGCTCATTTGCATTTGCTATGAACACTTTCAAGTTAAAATCTAGTAAAAATAAAATAAAAAAGGGCCAGGTGGAACGAGATAGCACCACAGGCAGGGCCGGAGTCCATTGGGCCTGGTGCTGATAGTTATGATGGGCCTAATTACAGAATCTTATCGACAGAAAATACTAAACCAGTTATACCTCCAAAGCGACATGTATCTGATGGAGGTGGTGCTGGAGAGAAACTCACACGATATAGATATCAGAAAACACATACCCTATGCTAATCTCTCGCTTTCATCTTTCAAGTAAATCCATACCCCTTAACAGCAGTGTCCGGTAAAGCAGAATTCTGGTGGGTGGGGTAAAAGGGTGGGTCACTGACGTGAATCATGTAATCAGAACTGCCCAAAGGGGTGAAAATCCCCAAAAGGGGGGGTGTCTGCATGAAGAATAAGATGGTCCACACCAGTTACCCAAAATCCCTCTTAAGTTTCCATACTTAAGCAAGAGCATGGGAAGAGTAGTAAAAACATTTTTTTAATTTTTTTTTTTTTAAATCAATGGGCCTATTCTAGAGGCATGGGCCTGGAGCTGCAGCTCCATCAGTCCCTATGTTAATCCGGCTCTGACCACAGGGAAACTGAAATTAGTATTCTGCAGTCACTGGGAGCTGCCAGAATGCAAAAAAAAAGAAAGAGAAAATTGAGTGTGTGGTTTACGCTGATATAGGGATGCCTTTTCATGAGGGGTGGAGTTTGGGATACTGGGATATGTTGGCATTTTTTTTCCTATTGTTTTTTGCTTTGCAGCTGTGTTGACGTAAAGAAAGAGTTAAGCACAGTATGAGACTCCATGTCTTGAAATACAATTAAGGATTATCTAAGAAGCACAATGAGTTGACAGAAACTTCAGTTATTTGAGAGAAAAGCCTGATGGATAAAGTTTACTTTTAGCTTGTTTTTGTCCCATAAACATTATTAAGCACTTTCTTATTTATACTATTAACAATTTGGTACTATTTTGAGTGTGATTATACCGTGGCCAACTTAAGATAGCTCTTACAAGCATCCTCCCCACCTCTCCCTCCCCCCCCCTAAAAATGAAACAATCCACTGTACATAATATTGAAGAAAACAATGTGAGGGAGAGAAAAGAGAGAGAGCAATTGCACTATTTTGTTTAGTTGTTATTTGATTTATGAAGTTTCCTTATTGTTTCTTAATTGTATTGTTTTAAAAATGTTAATAATTGCAAAATGGCAAAATGTTTACTGTGTTCATTTCATCATTGTATTCCAAGAGTTTGGGGGGGCAAGATTTCAGAGGATGAGGATTCATGGTGCATGAGGATTCAGCCTTTATGGGATGGGGTGCTCACAAAGCTTTCTGGGAGTGAACCTAAAACCTTATTCATTTGGAGATTTATTAATGGGAAAACAATCCCAATATAGATTCACAAGGAGTTAAAAAAAATCACCACATTTGTACAACTGCCATAATTTGTACTGTTACCAATTAGAAGGGCTTGCTACCTAGAACTGAACTTCTATCTGTATATAACAAGCTTTACAGTATATACTTTCACTTGAAGAAATTACACTAAGATTGAACACTGTAACAGCATACTGGACAATATATAATCCATGGCTAATATATAACAAATGTGCATAAGGACAGATAAAATACTTGACCTACATCACCATACAATGCCCCTTATAGTAAAGCATATTACATAATGAATCATATATCATTAACAGATTTCAATATTCCAATAGGTGTAGACAAAAAAAGTAAAATATTACAGTAGCAATTTTCTCCTTGTCCATTTTCTCTTAACCCATCCCATGTCGATTTTTACCTTTTTCTCATAACTGTTATTATTCCTACACTTTCTGTTACATACTAAAACCTGCAAATTATAATAAATAAAATAGTTGTAAAAAACAATAAATTAGCAAAAACAGAAATTAGAGACAGCCATAATATTTTTGGTACTGAGAATAGCATACATGAATCTAAATATAATTACTTTGAGTTAACCTTTTAAAAGATTTATTAGCAACCACTACTGTACTAAAAAAGAGATGTTCACCATTTAAAATATTCCTATGTAAACAAAGTGAATCTTTATATATAAATGCTTATTTTCTTGACAAACTTTGTATCATATAAGATCATTTTTTCTTATGTTTCAAACCTTATACCAATATTTATGTGTACTTCTTTATGCACAGATCTCAATAGTATAGTATCACATGCCTCTTGTGCCTCTTAGCATTACATTAGCATAATAAAGATTGCTATAAAACGTGTAAAAACAACTTTATTTTAGAAATATTTGGTTTATTTGTACTTGCTTTATGTGGTGTTCTGCTCAAATTCAGCCTTTTTACACTCTGTTGTCATTTTTAGTATGCTGTACTGCTATTAATGCATTTTATATTTTGTTTGCACAGCAATCTACCCACACAATTGCTATTTCATCATACATTTGTATATTAGCTATGCAGTGGCAGAACTAATGTATGGTTTGTCCTGGGGCAAACATTTATTTTCCCCTCCTCCCATAGAGCATGGGAAGCCAAAAGGTAGATATTAACTCTTGTACAACTCTGATGGTGCTTTATCAGCTTTAGATCTATTATTCCCCCACCCATGCACATTTATTTATTTATTTATTTAATTTTTTATTTTCTTTTATTTTTTTTCATGGACATGTACTCAATAAGGAGTTTTTATTCATAATCAAAATCTGGTGGTAAACTGTTGATGTCTGCATAAAACCTGCAGACCTACATTTGGACATCCCACTGTATAACTGCAATATATATGGAGACAGCAACTAGCATTTTCTTTTAGTGTTAAACAGAAACGTTGGTACATTACAATAAGCACAAGAAAAACAACATATTGTCCCTGGCCCCCCCTGTAAGGGCATAACCAAAGTTAAGTTATTTTACACTAAGGCCTGCAACAGCTAAACAAAGTTCCTATTATGAAACACAAGATAAATCAGCTTTGGGACAGCCTTGGACCAACTGAATGTGAATCAGGCAGAACTGAAAATATGAAGGGTAAATGTTTTATAATAAAATAGGGAACGGCAGTAGACACTCCTATCCATAACAAAAATACGGAAAATATGGCATGTTTTAAAATCCATTAAAATTGGGTAATTTTCTCTTCTTTTTTCCTTATAATACAGAAAATGTGAACACAGCATTATATAACAACCAAAATCAATGCAGAATAAAAACAACAATCAATGGTGTATCTTTTTCTAACCACCCAAAATAAGTAGACCAAACAAAGACGTTTTATAATATTTTTTTTTTAAACCCGTTCAGTTTTTTATTGGTGCTGCTCCCCTCCTTCACTACTGTTCAGTGAATGTAGGAAGCTCATGAGTAGGTCAGATGATCTCAGCCAATGAGCAAAGCCCTACACTGATGGGTCTATCTCAATGAAGAGAGCACTTGGCTCTCACTGAGCTGTACTGGAAGCAGTGAGTTGAGTCCGGTGGAACTGAAGAATTCAAAATTCACTAAAACGGTTTAACCACTGGGAGATAGGGGTGGGTGCACCATAATTAATACACTGTTGTGGTTATGGTGTTCAGAGTGTTCATTTTAGTGCAATACTGGTAAGAGTGAAAATTATATTTGCTTCCTGTTTGTTTTACACTTCATTTATAATTGGTGCTGGAATCAAATGAAGCTGGTTAGTAGCTATACCCTACAAGCATAATCATTTCAAATATAAATATATTGCTGTTTTTCTAATTTTAGTTAAAAAAAAGGTCTATTTTACAGTCTAAACACCGCGCAATTTTAAAATTGTATGCTTCACTTTATTTCTGTTGGTATATATATATATATATATATATATATATATATATATATATATATATATATATAAATACATTTTGAGATGTTCAAAACTGCAGACAGTCTTTATTGACAACAGATGGAGGTCCCAATAGTTAATTCTCATCTGTGCACATGTTCAATGACAATCACTTGTATTGTTACTGCCCCACGACTGGCTGAAAAAAGTGTAAAGAAACATTCTACAGCTTGAATTTGAGATGATCTCGTGTTGTTGGGTTTGTCACCTTTCTACTGACAGAGCAAATAATCGGGAATGTATCTATCAGTTGTGTTTGCCCTCACTGTCTTCAGCATATGCACACTGAGGCTACTTAGGAATGCATAGAGAACTCCACAATATATCACATGTGCACAAGATATGCCATTTAAGAATAATCAGTGATAAAACCACTAATGGCAGTGGGACACTTTCGGCATAACTGGACAGTAAAACCACAATTCCATCTTCTTAATCCAATAAGGGGCAGAGTAGTGAATGTCTGAATTTTCCTTAGTGTTCATACAAAACCAAATTACACTATATGAAATCATTACTGACACTTTAAAGTGGAACTGTCATTCTGAAGGTAATGGCACATTCTAATTGCTAACTAAATGCTACCTTTTAGTTGTGTTTTTAGTTTTTCCAAAAATTTGAAAGCAAATATGAAGTTGATCTTCAACAGCCTTACATCAGTTCTAAACATCCCATGATTCTCAGAACATGTCTGTTCAGGGAAACATGTGCATCTTGGGAACTTAATGACACTGAGCAAATTAACAAGCAGCGGAATTTGGCCTTTCTACCCTTCAATAGCAGTTACTAGAAAGGCAAAGGACAGTCAAAACCAAAATGGTGACAGTTCCTCTTTAATGTAATGTAGCTTTTTAGAATTCCTAAACTTTGCTCCTCCATCTCAAAACAATATATTAATGCAGAAAAGTTCAAATTGAGACGGGGAAAAGAAAAAAATAGACAGCAATTATCAAAGACTTACTTGTTCCATGGTAAATCCATGGTAAATAAAATGTAAATATTGCATTGTTTATCAACTCCTGTTTTTTTTTGTGCAAAGAAGGAAAAAAAAAAAAGGAATTCTCAGGTTTTGGCTCATTTTCAGAATATTGATACATAGATATAAAAACAAATAAATAGCGGATTACATGGTGACCTCTTTTCAAGCTTAACCCCTTAAGGACACATGACATGTGGGACATGTCAGGATTCCCTTTTATTCCAGAAGTTTGGTCCTTAAGGGGTTAAAGTATATTAAAAACATCACATTAACCTTATACACACTTGTGTGGGACTCTGTTACCACATGGAAACATCCAGCTAGGAAAGACCCCTGTGGCACCCATGAGAACAACAGGCATCTACAGGCCTCCTGCCACACCAGCAGTCCCACCAGCTGCACCACCAGTAATTCTGCACCTCTAGCTATGCAACTCATGTTTCAAATAAATGTTATGAAAGTTTTTTTTTTTTTTCAAACAAAATGTTCAGTAGTGAAGAGATAAAATAGCTTCTGTCCAGAGAAGAATATAAGCACTAAATATAATGATGTCATTCTTGAGGTCTGCCAACACAGTGTCAGGAGATAGCTAAAATAGGTCTACTTACACATATACTGAATAAGTAGTTATCTTGCAAACTAAACATCTGCTAAGTGAGACCTTGCTTGAGGTCAGAAAATATATTTAATCAGATAGTTAAAGCTTGACCACTGTAATGGCTACAGGCTAACTAATTAGCTTTAATGTGAGAGTGTGTTTCTACATCAAGAACATGTTCTGGTACTTGAATTATCTTTACTTTGCTATAGATTTGTAGATCAATTTGGGCTATGTGGTTCAGTCAATGTCCTTCCTACATTATCGAAGATGGCTAGGTAATTGAAGAGTAGTTCTTTAACATTCGTTTGATCAACACGGTAACATAACTCTTGTTTTCAGAAGGAATTTATAGTCCAGTAACAAATGCTATCACTGCCATGTTAAGAGTCTCTTGAGAGTGGAAAAAAAATATTTTATTGTATTCCAATGAAATATTGTTACCAAGGGATAAGGCTTACTCTGTGATAAAAAAGAAATACTTAGCAATAAAATGGTTGATGAAATCCTGTGGAAAAAATAAATTGAATCACTCATCACAGACCACTGGTCCATATAATGCAATACAAAGAAGGATCCATTATTAGTATTGATTGCAAATCATGGCAGTATCATCTTTAAATGGCAAGATTCAATATGCATATTTTTGCCGCAATTTTTTTTAGACACTTAGTTTAACACATATATATGCCAAGCATACTACAGAAGTATTTACATTCAATGTACACTTGCAAAATTAGGGTTACCTATTTGGTATTCCCAGGTTAAGTAATGCTGTACAAAGTTCTGAAACATATTTTTAGTGTTTAAACAAAGCTGTTTTTGTGCAGAGCAAACACTGAGATAGTTAAATGTTTTTAACCTCTTCACTAATAAGCTGAATATTTTACTAAGTATATTTTTTTATTTCATGCTTTGCATAAATATGGGAGGAGTAACACATTGAGACTATATGATCTCATACAATAAAATATTTCAGATAATGCCTTCAAATAATACTTGAGGTTATATATTTATAACATATATACTTTGTTATAGCACAGCCTATCCTGATGCAACTACTTGTTTCTCTGTACACCCATTGTTCTGCCATGTGAATATTTTGACACTTTATATATAACAATAATAATAATATATTTATGGTGACAAAAATTGCTTAATAGCAATTGTCAGTTACACTGCGTTTGGATGTACAATATAGTTGATTGTTGTTATACAATATAGTCGACAGTTAATGTACAATGGAAAGCAGTGAAAGCTACTACTGCCGTTTAGGAACGAAAACAGGTATTGTGCTAAGAATCCTCACTCCTTCCTTACCACTAAATGGTTGACAGAATAAAGTCATGAGTTTTGACCTACAACAGTTGCTGCAGGAGTCAGAGAAGTCAGAAATGTTAAGGTATGTTGAAATCATGGGCTACATTTTACTTTCAATTACTCTGCTACAAAAAATGAAAGGTAGCAGGCATGCATAATAGGGACAAAGTGATTAATATAATTTACAAAATATTTGCAAACATCACAACTTAATCAACCTAATATGTTGTAAAAACTAAAATAGTAAATAAAAAATTTCATATCTAAAAAGGAGACCTAAACTTAATTATATCTCTAAAAACAGATCTCAAGTTTGACATACTTGTTTTAGATTTTTCCCCTTTCCTTCTTTTTTTTTCCGTCTACCAAACATATTTTGGGAGTTGAAGTTTAGTTGGTCGCCTTCAGCAGCAGAAATAGAAAAATTGAACCACAACTCCATAAGACCACTGTTTTAAACCACTGGTTAGGTCAAAATATTATTAGTGTCATATAAAGTATAGTAAGCTTCAGTCACTTCCTGGTTTTGTAAGAGCTAATTGCATATCCTGAAGTTTTAAAGGAAATGCAGGAACTTTAACCCCTTAAGTACACGTGACATGTGTGACATGTCATGATTCCCTTTTATTCCGGAAGTTTGGTCCTTAAGGGGTTAAATGTGAGTATATTTGTTATTTTCCATTGTGCTTGATTTTTTTTTTTAACTCTCTGAGAGTGCATTAACATGAATAGGTCAAACCTAGCCAGCCTGTTTCACTTTAGTTCCAAAGCAGTTGTTGATAAACTATGTTATCAGAGGGGGGAGATTTAACAATAAATTAGACAATTATAAAAACTTACAGGAACAATAGTTTGGAGAGGACCCTGCTCAAACGAGCTTACAGTCTAGAGAGAAATTGTCTGCTGCTGTAAGAGTTTACCATATTTTTTTATACTATTCTAGAGGATCCTCAAATAGTTGGTCCATACATGTACCAGGGTTATGCTTTTACCATTTGTTGCACCCTAGACTCTCAAATAGTAAAGTGCCAGATACAAATATATGCCTTGACATAATCACTCGGAAGCAATACATACCAATGTTTTCTAGCACAGAGACGTAGAATTGAAAATACAATCTCAAATACTCTTAGCTCATATAATTATTTTATATTGATTCAGCCCTATCAAATAGTGGTCCGGAGTCATAATCATGTTCTTATGGAAAAGGGTATTATTTATTATTAATAATAATAATAATAATAATAATAATAATAATAATAATAATAATGATTAAAGTGCCAACCTAATTTTAGATGAAATAAAAATATCAGCCATATAGAAAAAATATCAAACTAATGACAGTGCTCCATGTATTTACCTATAGCTTAAATACCTCTGTTTTGTCAATGGTATCTAAAACACTCATATATGATTTGTGTATTTATTTATTTATTTATTTGTTGTATAATTATTGTAAAGAATACGTGTTTTTTATTCTGCTCTGTGTTCAAATATGTAACCTGAATTGAATAGTGTGCAGCGTCCAATTTCTTTTCCTTAGTCAACCTGAGGGAAAATACTTAAATGTTGGCCATCAGATCCCTAGGTTTTACTGAAAACCCAACTTAACCCCTTAACCCCTTAAGGACACATGACATGTGTGACATGTCATGATTCCCTTTTATTCCAGAGGTTTGGTCCTTAAGGGGTTAAGGACCAAACTTCTGGAATAAAAGGGAATCATGACATGTCACACGTGTCATGTGTCCTTAAGGGGTTAAATGAACTACATTTTGTTAAAAAAAAAATATATTTATAATGGTGCTTGCAACCCACATGCTTTAGTGCAACACTGTCTTGAAAATTGCTTGTATTTAAGTTATTTTACCTACCATTATGGTAATATAATGTTATACCTGCATAGAGTTTTGTTGCTGAAAAACGTGAATTGAAAAAGGATTCATTTTTAAAATTATCCATAATGTCAGATTTTAAAATTCAATTGTTTTATTTTTTTATGCTGCTCAGTGTTCAGATCTGTAGCCTGAATAATGAGCAGTGTACAAACTCTTTCTCATAGTCAACTTGGGAAATATACTTAAAAGTTGGCCATCAGACCCATAGGTTTTATGAAAAACCCGACCCATAATAAGCTACATTTTGTTAAAATAAGTTATTTATATTTGTTCTTGCAACCCACATGCTTTTGTGCAATGCTGCTCTGAAAATTGCTCCTATTTAAGCAATTTAACCTATCATAATGTTAATATAATGTTATTTCTGCATAGAGTTGTGTCGCATGAAAAATGTGAATTGAATATGGACTGATTTTTTTAAAATGTCCATAATGTCATATTTAAAGAGTCTCTGTCACCTGAAACGTACCTTTCTCCTATTGTTTCCTCTTCTCATCTTTAAAACATAAGACAAAGTAGGGACTATTTTGTCATATGTATTTTTCCTTGACAAATGGAGGAGCTTAAGGCAGGCTTCACTCTCTGTTAGCTTGATAAAAAGAAGCAGAACTTGCCTTAACCCATTAAGGATGGTGGCAGTTGTACAAGTTTAGATTAAAACAAAACAAAACCTGGAATTTTCATTACATGTTGTTCAACCATAATTCACCTCATTCATTTTACATGCACCCACACTTATTATATATAATTTGTTCAGGAGAAACAGGGCTTTCATTTCACATCAAATATTTATTTATTAAACAAAAATGTAATATGAACAAATATTAAAAACATTGATAAATTAAGAAAATGTTTAGTTTAGTTCTGCATGACATTTTAACTGTGAATGTCATAATACTGTTAGCTGTTACTGCAATAGAGTACAGATATTTGTATTCAGCGATGTCTCCTGAGTGCAAAAGTACCCCCCATGTACAGGTTTTATGGTATTTTGGAAAGTTATAGTGTCAAATATAGCACATTATATTTTTCAGTTTAAACACATTGCAATTTGCCAGACTGGTTATGTTGCCTTTGAGACCGTATGGTAGGCCAGGAATGAAAATTACCCCCATGATAGCATACCATTTGCAAAAGTAGACAACCCAAGGTATTACAAATGCGGTATGCTCAGTCTTTTTTAGTAGCCACTTAGTCACAAACACTGACCAAAGTTAGCTTTTATATTTGTTTGTGTGTAAACAATGCAGGTTTTATGATGCCCTGAAAAGTTACAGAGTTAAATATAAGGCTTGCGAACCAAATTCTCTGAACTTTGTGCCTGGGTTGTCAGACAGGTCCCTGATATTGTAATTAATAAAATGACTTAATTATGTAAAAATATATATGTTTTATCATTTTTATTTATATATAGCTATATATATATATATATATATATATATATATATATATATATATATATATATATATATATGTATATATATATAGATACATATATGTATTTATAACATCATTCTAGATGTATTTTGATTTAAATATATATGTATATTAATATCAAAATACAGTTAGAATGAATTTAAACAGGTATATAATTATTTGTATTTTTTATTACATTTTTTTCAATTTATTTATTGATTATTTTTATTATATATATATATATATATAACGCAAGGTGAAGATGGAAAGCACTCCAAGGACTTCATTAAAATATAACCTTTATTCGATCTCCAAAATAAAACGGTCAACGTTTCAGCCTGATACACTCAGGCTTTCCTCAGGACAGGAGTGTATCAGGCTGAAACGTTGACCGTTTTATTTTGGAGATCGAATAAAGGTTATATTTTAATGAAGTCCTTGGAGTGCTTTCCATCTTCACCTTGCTTTATATTTCTATGTTTGGATTCAGCACCGGGCATTATATTATTTTGTTTTGGGTGGAGTGCAGGATTTTTTGGTATATATATATATATATATATATATATATATATATATATATATATATATATATAATTAACATCATTATATGTGTATTTTAATATTAATATATATATATATATATATATATATATATATATATATATATATATATATTAATATTAAAATACACGTTTAATAATGATGTATGCATGTATGTGTATGTGTATATAAAAGTATATACACATACACATATGTATTATATTATATATATATATATATATATTTATATATATACACATATATATATATATATATATATATATATATATATATATATATATGACCTAAGTATTTTTAATTACATTTAAAAACAGTTTTATAATTTTATTTAACTTTAAAAAACTTTTTACAGGCATGAGAGGGACAGCCTACGAGTTCAGGCAGTCCCCCTGCAGACACTGCACAAGCCGGCTATTCCGGCCATGTGATCGTAAGGACCCCACAATCACATTGCACGGTAGGACCGGATCGGGCTTCTTGAGCTCCCAGGCAGACCCCAGGATCATGACTGCTGGCGTGGTATTGGTGGGGACCTGGTAAGTGCCCTCGACGGTGGGGACATTCTATGCCACCCTCTGGTGTTTAGAGCCACCCAAAAAGGAAGGCATAGAATGCCTACATTCCTTAAGGGGTTAAGCTTCACCCTTTTGTTACATTTGTCAGGTGTAGGAAAACAAAACAAGACAAAGTATTCCAGAGCCTATTTTCACCTTCAAGCTATTTCTGGAAATCATTATTTAGAAGGGTGTGCAATCAGTTCCTGCTCTGCAACTCATGTGTGCAATAATAAGAAGTGAAAAGAATAAAACATGTGCTAGATTGGACAATAAGGCTATGTTAAAACAAATCTAGTGCAGAGTTTTAAAAATGGAGCCATAGTTACAGAAATTAATTGGCCAATGACCAATAATCTAAGTTTGTCAACCATTTTTGCAATGCCAATTCTGAGTTGACAAAGTTAGATTATTATATATATCTGGATTGAAAAAAAAATGGGAAGCAATTTACTTTGATAATGATTGACTGTAATATTTTTCCTTTAGTTATTTTGTATTGTGTCAAATTGGGAGCAGTTGTCATTTTAAGGTCAAAATAGGGGATATTTCCAAAAATCAAAGAGAAAAAAACAGTTGACAATTGACCACCCACTCACCGCTTTCACCCTGAAAAGAGCAACACTTTCCCACACTTCCAGTTTGTAGCACCAGTGAACATCCTTCAGAAATGAAAAAAGACAGTGCCCAATCAGCCTGTCCAAACTGCATCTGTAAAGGAAAGAGGTACCAAAATAATCTACCAGGCAGGACAAAACTACTACAATGATTTGATTTTTTAAAAAAGGTGGAGCTGCAGAACTAGCAGCAAAACAAGTTTAATTAGATTTTTTTTTTTTTAATCACTGTCAGATTTTGGAATAGTTATACAAGCTTAGAAACTTTGACGGGTGAGTGGTCAATTAGAACTCAGCTAGCAAATGATGACACCTCAAGCATTAAAATGAAGAGCAAAGTAACCCAAGTTAGGGAGATTGAAGTTGAGGAAGACTATTTACTCCATCAGTGGTGGGGACACTTGTGAGTGTTGGTGATTCATAATGTACCTGTAAAAGAAAAAAAACTGTTTACTTTAGACCATTGTCAATGTACATGACAAAAGCTACTGGACATTCAGACAAAGACCAGATCAAACTTCTTCTAATCCCGGTAGATCCTTGGTAGGAGGCAAAATAATACTTGTGTATTAGGGAGGATAGGTAGGTTGGAGCAGCATTACATAGAGACTTGTAAGCAAGCTTCAGAATCTTAAATTAACTACAAGTAGAGACACAGGCTCTGTTAAAATAAGTAGTTTGGGCAAATTGTAGTACATTTAAATTTAAACTACTGCTAGTAAAAAATAAATAAAGATGTACTCCAGTTACCTTGGAGCTCTAACAATCACATAGTCAGATTATGAACAAAAGTTAAAAACAAAGTTAAAAAAACAACCCATTACTTCACCAGTTGCTGTGATAAAAGCAAATTATACTTAACCAATTCACAAGATGAATCTCAAAACAACAGTTCATGTCACTGCTGAATTGTGAGGAAACAAAGAAATGAAATTACTGACACAGACAGTTATGTCACTGCCTGCGACACTAGTTCAAAAAGGTAAAATTAAATTAAATAAAACTACATCAGACTGTTGTTGCACACTGTAAAAAAAGCACAAAGAAAACGGAAGTGCAACTAAAATTCTATACACACAGTGTATTTTTTTAAATTAATCAATTTAATACATAATTTATAAGAAATATATATTTGGAATACTTTTGCTATATTTGGAATGCTGTACTATTACTAATTTATTTTAACTCTTACACTGCTGGCTGTAATGCAGTCACACAGACAACAGCAATTACCATGTTTGGCTTTCTATGCACAGAAATGCTGCAGTAAATAAAACATCTGAAAGCATCAGTTTAGGATTAATTTAAATTACATTATTATAGAGATAATATATGTGACAGTGAGGAATAAACAACACTCTCTCAAGATCAGAACAGGTAATAGAATGAGAGTGAAATTCTTTAAAACTACAGCATCAACAACTCGGAATAGGAACAGATATAGCTGCAGGTCAGTAATTCAGTTGAACTAACTTAATCAATTTTAAATGAATTTAAATGGACCCAAGAGCTAGAATAGTACTTCTCTACTAGGCTAGCCTAACCTACCCAACCTTGTGGTCTACCCTAGGGCAGAAGCACATAGCCCCTCATCTAACCTAAAAGGACTCTTGTTCGTCCACTTAATCAATTTAAAGCTAAATATACCTGGCTGCTGCAATCAATACAGGCATGCCCTGTGCGTGCAAACTGTTCAGCAAAGCACTGTACAGCACAGATAGTAATGAAGAGAACAACACATGTCTCTTTAAAGAATAGAGAAAGCAAGCTACAAGATGCTGTGAGACTGGCTTGGGTCATCAGATTTTACACAGGATATTCAATGAATGACAGTTACATAAATGACAGAGGTATTGTATCTCTGTCTAACCTCTGTCTCAAAATGTGCAGAAAAAAATCTTGCTTTGAATTTTCCTCAGCTCAGCTCCTAGCATGAAATCCAAAAAAATATTTAAGAGTAGGCTAGTGGATATGGGCCTGGGATGATTCTGGCTAGTACTGATAGTAGTAGTTGGTTGTGCAGAATCAGATACAGCACCATTAAATAAGGGGATTCTACTGAAAATAGAGATGGAATGCTAACTCTGCTCTCTGCACTCTAATTCCTCTGTATCATAGTCAATTTCCTTCTGGGACAGACTTAAACAAATGTCTGCAATTGTGGTGGAGAGAGCAAAAGCATCACTAGATTCCTCACCACCACCACCACCACCAAGACTTTGGGGATGCTACATCAGTACTCTGCTCTATCTTTTCAATAAAGAATGGGTCTGGTAGCACATAGCCTCTCCCTTAGCTGCTTCTTGAGAGGGCTACAAGATATAGGAGGTATCACCATATCCCTTATCCAAGCACCATAAAACACATAAGTTGTTAAACTTGAACTAGCTGTGCTAGAAGGAGCTGCAGTGCCAGTGTGTTGTGAGTGTGGTCTGATTTTACCTTAATTTAGTTAAGATAATTAGAAAAACTTAATAAAAGTAATAACATGTATTTGATCTATACACACTTTATATTGTGATAAATAAACTGTTTCTATTAATGACAATTCCAATTGATTATGTGTTGAGAAATGCTAGGAGCTGTTGTGATCTGTAATAAATATACCACTAACAATATTTCTGATATTATTGAATAAGTAAATTATTTCCTTTAGCTGCAGTTATTCCTTGATGTAATAGATATCTCTGGTTCCTGATACATTCACAGCTCTGGTTAGGTGCTCATGCAATCCTTGAAAGTTTTTTTCAGGCTTAGAAATTAGAATAAATCCTGCACCAGTGTCCTGCCTCAATGTCTTTGTATAAGTCCAGAAACTGTCTCTAGGCCGGCACAGGGGTCAAAATCCCTTTCATTATACAAGAATCCTGTGGGCTTGCTCAGTCTTACCTGCCCCAATGCAGACTGCCACAGACCTATGCATTCTCTATATTGTGAGTATACTCATTTTTATAGACTGTTATTTTCCATAAACTACTCAGGTTGCTATAAAAGAAAGCTGCATGGCAACAGTAACAAGGGCAAACCTTAACCTCTACTTTCAGGGTATATTGTTCATAACAAGTATAATTTGGTATATTTCAGTTGACAATCAAATATACCAGTAGTCTCCCAAATCTTCTCTATTGCTATTCCATACTAATGTATATCTGTTAGCCTTTTAGGTGAAATAGTAATTTGTCAATACCAAAGGCCCAGTCTGTTCTTTCCACAGTTACTCTTTAATATAATTGTATCCTATAGAGTTATACATTTAAATATCTAATATTTATAATTAACGTATAGATATGAACATACCATGGGCATCCGCAGGATTTTTCAGCTTGTTCTTCTATTTTTCGTGTGAGATTGAAAATGCACTGCAATACTGGCACCGGCAAGTAGGTGGAGTGGTGTATGGAGAGAGACAGAGATAGGAAGCTACATCTTATCCCTGCTTCTCTCTGCTGAACGAAACAGCAGAGACAGCCCACAGATCAGGTATGTGAGGGATGGGGGGGCAGCCTACAGATCAGGAAAGTGAGGGATGGGGGGGCAGCCTACAGATAAGGTAAGTGAGGCATGGGGGGGGAGATAGCCTATGGATCAGGAAAGTGAGGCCTGGAGGGGGCAGCCTATGGATCAGGAAAGTGAGGCCTGGAGGGGGCAGCCTATGGATCAGGAAAGTGAGGCCTGGAGGGGGCAGCCTATGGATCAGGAAAGTGAGGCCTGGAGGGGGCAGCCTATGGATCAGGAAAGTGAGGCCTGGAGGGGGCAGCCTATAGATCAGGAAAGTGAGGCCTGGGGGAGCAGCCTATAGATCAGGGAAGTGAGGCCTGGGAGGGCATCGTATAGATCAGGGAAGTGAGGCCTGGGGGAGCAGCCTATAGATCAGGAAAGTGAGGCATTGGGGGGGCAGTCTACAGATCAGAGAAGTGAGGCATGGGGGGGCAGCCTGCAGATCAGGGAAGTGAGGCATAGGGAGGCAGCCTTCAGATCAGGGAAGTGAGGCATGGGGGGCAGCCTACAGATCAGGGAAGTGAGGCTGATACATTAGGCAAAATAATGGAGGGGACTTTTTGTCATCCCCCAGCCCCCACCCCTGAGCAGCAGGTGGGGGCCCTAAATAACAATGTTACCCCCCAGGGGACTTTTTGTTCTCCCCCGGCCCCCACCCCTGAGCAGTGGGTGGGGGCCCTAAATAACAATGTTACCCCCCCAGGTGACTTGGAGTCCCCAAACCCCTAGTCACCCCCCTCCCCCAAAAAATTATAAATCCCTACCTACCCCCCTCACCCTAAAAATAGTGAGGGGGGAACAATAACTAAGTACCTGTAAAAAAAAAAAAGAAATTAAACTTACCATTTGATGTATTCTTTTTTCTAAAATCTTATTTTTTCAGCCCCAAAAAAGCCCAAATGAAAAACCATAATATCCGTCACACTTAAAAAATAAATAAAATAAAAACCTAAGCGCAAAAAAAATCAGATGGAAAAAAACCCGCTAAAAAAGTAATCCATCTTCACCCATGGAGGGCACCACGCAGACTGAGCTCCGCAGGGCGAGGGAAGGCTTCCCCTCACTGCAATTAGGCTCAGAGTACTCTGATTGGTTGGTTTAAGCCATCCAATCTGAGTGCTCTGACAGGTAAATGAAGAGACTTCCCAATTTGTCGAATTTCTGAAGTGTCGAAGTGTCGAAGTGCCGAAGTACTGAAGTCCCGGAGTGACAAAGTGACAAAGTTCCGAAGTGCCGAAGTTACGAAGTGCCGAAGTGTCAAAGTCCTGAATTTCGGAATGCCAAAGCGAACCGAATATTTTCCCCATGCACATCCCTATAATTAATTAATTTATTAACCAACAAAATAAAATCATGTTCTATCCAAGCAATCTTTCTTCTAATCTAGTTTCTCTTTGAATTATTAATTATTTATAGATGTTTTGAGAAATACCAGTGGTGAAACTAAAGTAGAGAGGGCCCTAGTGCAATAATTATTATGGGGCCAACTGAGTGTGTGTGTCTGTATCTGCATGTGTGTCAATGTGTGTATCTGTGTGTGTGTGCATATCTGTATGTATGTCAGTGTGTGTCTGAGTATCTAACACACATACAGATACTGACATACATGCAGAAACACAGACACAAACTAACATACATACAGATGCACAGATACACACGTTGGCACACATGCAGATACAGAGACACAGATGCAGATACACAGACACACAACATGACAGTCATACAGATGCAAATGCACAGACACACAAAATTACACTTATACAGATGCACACACTGACACACATGCAGATACACAGACATACAAAATTACACTCACATGCAGATGCACAGACACTCAAGATAACACTCATACAGAAACACACACTTACACACATGCAGACACACAGACACACACAATGACTCACATGCAGATAAACTGACACACGAAAACACACAATTAAACTCATACTAATACAAACACTGACACACAAACAGATAGACAGGCACACACACACAGATACACAGGGGTACACACTGACACAGAGATACAAATACAGACACACAGAAAGATACACAAACACATACACATTTTAAGCAACCCTCCTGTTTCCTATCTTTTTGGTGTAGGAGTGTAACTTCCCTGGGGTCCAGTCAGCTGGCTGAGGCTGTTGTGAGTCATAGACTTTCCTAATCTGCTCCCCCTTTTCTCAGCCTTTTCCTCTCGCATGGCTCTGTGTTATGTGGGGGAAGTGACCGGCTTTCATTTCCTCCCAGTGCTGCCAAGATTGCAGTAACCCGATTGTGCTGTTAAAGGGCCACAGTGTCCCTGTAAACACTCTGAAACCAGGTGGCCATAAGTGTGTGGGACACCCAATTGGCCTCCTGAATGTTCTAGCCCAGGTGCAGCCACACTGACGGTGCACTGGTGGCAGTTCTGCTGCTGAGTAAAACATTTAGTGTACTGTAGCATTATTTTAAATAAGAGACTTCACACTATTCCAACAAAACAATATAAGTATTCTGTTATTAATTCACATTTAAATGTTAGAATGCATCCTATTATAAATCTTTTTTTTTTCTTCTCATATTATGAAACCAACTTTTTATATTTTCTTTATTATTGCATTTATTATTTATGGCTCCTCTTTCCTTCTGTTTATTGGTTTTCTAGTCAATGTGCCTGATAGGAACATAATAGAAGGCTGTTAACATAAATAATTTTGCAATCAATGGAAATTAGAACGACGTGGATATTTGCTGCTCTGTTATTTTGTGCAGTTATAAATACATTTAGATATACATATTAATGTGGAACAGTAACTCCGCAGAATTTTTATACCTACACTTACCAAATATGTATTTGTGAGGTGTGAAATATAAAATGAAATGTAGAAATACATACCTCTTTATTCTGCAGATGGGTAACTCCATCTTAGCTCCCTGTCGGTAATTATTATAAGCTCTGTCCTTTGTACCTGGCAGTCACCATAGATAAAGCATGTTAACCACTTAAGTACAGCAGACCTGCTATACCGTCCTTAAAAGGATGGGCCTAAATGCCGGATGGCGCATAGCACCTCATTTCATCCTCCAACCGTTCCGCCGAATGGGACTTACCTTGACCGGCAATCCGCAGTGATCCCTGTCGGAGGGGACTGCCTGCCAAATCAGGCACTCCCGCCCTCCTGGCCCATGTGATCATGATGATCACATATGTTCAATAGGAGTCTTTGGAGCTGTCTGCAAGGTGGCTGTCTGAGCTGTCAGGCAGTCTCCCAGACTCCTAAAAAGTTTATATATATATATATATATATATATATATATATATATATATATATATATATATATATATATACATATATATATATATATATATAGATATATATATACACATATATATATATAAATATATACATAAGATTTCATTGTTACTGTACTTTGATATTTAATATTTTGGCATTATATCTATTATATATATATACACAAGATCCAGCGCACTCACTCATCCACTAAACAGTAATGTCAAAGCTCACAGATTAGTGGATGAGTGAGAGCGCTGGATCTTGTGTATTGTATGAATTGGCCCCACCAGCACTCTGTTTATGCATGTTAAGGTGCTTGTAGCCCTCTGGTTTTTATATATATATATATATATATATATATATATATATATATATATATATATATATAAATATATATATATATATATATATATATAATTAAAAAATTATTTTCTCACCCCTCCAGGGTGGTATGTTTATTCCTCATTTTCGGGTACTCTACCAAAGGCCTGAGAGTTTGAGGGTTCTGCGCAGCATCTTAGCTGTTCCTAGAACTGCACTCTTCTGGACAGCGATCTCAGATGTCCAGCCTAGAATCTGTTGAAGCCACTCCCTCAACTTGGGAATCACAGCCCCGAGTGCTCCTATCATGACTGTGACTACTATTGCCTTCACTTTCCACATCCTTTCTAGTTCTTCTTTCAGTCCTTGGTATTTGTCTATCTTCTCATGTTCCCTCTTCCTGATGTTATAGTCACTGGGTATTGCCACATCCACTTGCCTGTCTGTCTGGATCTTGAGGTCCCACAGGAACTTAGCTTATATTTGCTTTATATTTGCTTAACCTTCTTTACTGAAAACCTCCAGCAGCAAAGAAATAGCTAACATAACGTTTCAAAACAACCAATCAGTACAAAATGACATTAGTATAAAACCACTTAGGCAGACCCCCCCCACTTGCTTTTTCTTTGCTGCTGTCTCCAGGTGAGCAATCTCCAACTCAGGAGTGTATCTGCTCTGAGCTTTATTTCTTTCATGCTTAGTTGTATGATTCTTAATGTTAAGATATATTATTGCTATTTGTATTTTTGTTATACTGGGTTGTGGTGCATGCTCTGGGTCTGCTTGGGCTGACTGTATTGTCAGGATTTCCCCTGGAGATCCCCGACCGGCCCTTGCACTGTGCAATCCCATGGCACCTTAGGCTACCGCCGCACCCTTCCCCTGCTACCCAGTGGTGACCCGCGGCACTCTGCTGCTCTCCCGCGACTCGCGAGTGGCATCCCCCGCAATACTGCTAGGTAGGCCATGCAGCATTTTCACGGGCGCGATGGTCATTTTGTTGGATCCGCAGCAACCTTGTTTTCAGAGCCTCGTAGGCCCGCGGCGCTTCAGCCGGCCCAGCCCCCCACACCCCACGACCCTTCTGCTGCTGGCTATGTTGCCAGCTCCCCCCTTTTCTTTCTACACAGGCATTTTTCACTACCTTAGGTAGGTGCTCCATAGTGGAGCTAAGGCACTGGCCGATTGATACATGGGGTGACCCCCCTCTATAAGTATTTAATGCTGCACCCACTACCTAAGCCCTTACTGGGCCTCACTTGTGTGCCTGTGGCACTTTCTGGGCTGGATGACCCTCCCCCAATGGTACATTTGGACCCGAGGCCTAGAGGACTTATCCTATCCAAGGGTGACCCTCTTCTTGCATGGCTTAATTTGCATTATTTACTTATGCTTGTTTGGGTGACCCCCTCTTGCACGCTGGGTGACCCCCAGCCGGCCTTGCCCGGGTACCACACTGACTATCTGTACCTTACTATTGTTACAGTGTCATCAGTCATGGCAGATGAATCTGGTTTCCATGCACCACGCACCCGAGGGTCTTCAAGCCTGGCTATGTGCCGCACTGGCGGATTCGCTGCCAAGAGCCCATACTGCCCTCCACGGGGTCGCTCCTACTGCTCCTGTAGGACCCACACCTGGCACCTTGGGGGCTTGGGACTCCAACTCAAACAGTTCCCTCCACACTGCGAAGGTGTGCTCCACACTCAAAAGACCTTGGACGGGTCATGGCGCTGTCACTGGTCATGGCGCTGTCACTAGCAAGGGGAAGATGATTGCAAAACTGGCCAGAGTCAGGACGAAGACGCATGTTCTGAGTCACCTGCCTATGATGTACTGGACAAATACCGAGCAAACATCTCGGGTCACGGGTCTCCTGGAGAGGGTTTCTCTGACCGAACCTTATGCTACGTGAAAGAAACCATTGTGGGATCCCCCTGAATGGGTCGCTAAAGGTCCCCGCGGCTGCAACTGATGCTCCAGGAGAGATTTTCGACCCCTCCGGCCACCCACTCTTTGACCCACGACTCTTCAAGGATCCTCGATCAGCAGAATGGTCTCCTCCTGACCACATTGCAGAGTTTCTCTGTTACTGGCTCCACTGCCCCTTAGATAAGAAGATCCAGGCAAAACCCTGGAAAACCAATCGTTGTGTCTGATTCTGTGTTCCTGACCTTGGCAAGTATTTTGATTATTCTTGGATACGTTAAGTCCGGCCATTCTAAGGTGTCCTATGTGTGACACAGTTCTGCGTGCTGGATCAACTTGTAATCCTGACAGTATTGCCCCTTTAGCATCAATGACAGCGCGCAGTCTTTTGTAATAGTTATCTAATTCTTGCAGGTGGTATAGCTCCCTATTCATCTTGGCAAAATGCGTCGAGGTCATGCAAAATCTTTGGTTGTCTTGCAGAAACCGCACGATTGAGTTTTCCCCAGAGTGGCTCGATGATATTAAGGTCAGGATGGCCACTCCAGAATCTACACCTTTTTCTGCTGTAACCACTGGAGGGTCTACTTGGCCTTGTGTTTAGGGTCATTGTCATCCTGGAAAGTCCAACAGTGCCCCATACGCAGCCTTCGTGCAAAATAATGAAAATAGTTTGCCAGTATTTTCTGATAACATGCTGCATTCATCTTGACATCAATTTTCACAAGATTCCCCTTGCCTTTAGAGCTCACATACCGACAAAACATCAGTAAACCACAACCATGCTTCACAGTGGGGATGATATTCTTTTCACTGTAGGCCTTGTTGAACCCCTCTCCAAAAATAGTGTTTCTGATTGTGACCAAAAAGCTCTATTTTGGTCTCGTTACTCCAAATTACAGATGTTGTTGGGCATTTTGTAACTGGGCTTTATTGTGGCATTGACACAGAAAAGGCTTCTTTCTGGTAAATTGACCATTCAGCTCATTTTTGTTCAAGTATTGTTGTATTCTGCTCCTTGAAAAAAACAGACCATATTTATCCAGAGCAGCCTGTATTTCTCATGAGCTTACCTGTGGGTTATTGTTTGTATACTGAACAATTCTTCTCGCAGTTGTGGCGGAAATCTTTCTTAGTCTTCCTGATTTTGGCTTGTTATCAAGAGATCCCTGAATTTTCCACTTCTTAATAAGTTCTGACTGGCATTTTCAAGGCTTTGGATATCTTATTATATCCTTTTTGTTCTTTATAAAGTTCCATTACCTTGTTACGCAGGTCTTTTGACAGATTTTTTCTGCTCCCCATGGCACGGTATCTATCCTGCTCAATGCATCCATGTGAGAGCTAACAAACTCACTGACTATTGATACACAAACGCTAATTGCAATTTAAAAAGCCACAGGTGTGGGAAACTAACCTTTACTTGCCATTTTAACCTGTGTGTGCCACCTAGTGTGTCTGTAACAAAACATTTAATGGTATATAAACTTCTGATCAGGGCCATTTGGGTGATTTCTGTTATTATGATTTCAAAAGGTGTCAAATAATTATGTGATAATAAATGGCTTCATATGATCACTATGCTTCAATAAAATACATTTTTTGCATGATCAGACATATCTTCAAAATCAATGTCAACATTTCACAATTTCTGCAAGGATTCCAGGACTCCAGGAGGAGAAGTTTTAGCCTGTTACTTGCTATTATTGTTATGGTGTATTGACATTTAATATTACAATGTTTTATTTCCTATCCACACATTTGTCCATAATAGCAAGAAGTATCCATTAGTCCATTTTCTAAAAACAATCCCAAGAGTAATATTTGGATAATTGTACAAAAAATATGGACTGATATGGGTGCAAGAACATATAAAATATTTCACCATCCCTAGATTCTTTAAGATAAAGCTTTTCTCTTTTTAACTAAGAGCCTATGTGCTTCACAAGTGGACATATATTTGTAGATTAATTCTACAAGGATACCAAGAAAATTGGTGTAAATTATTTCACACAATTTTTATCAAATTCATATGAGTGAAGAAAAAAACCCTGAATAAATGAGAAATCACTAGCTGTTAATACAAAGCGTGGATGCATGGGTATGCCAGATATTTTAGATACTAAATAGGAAGCAGACTCGTGTATGCTTTAATTACACAGAAAGCTTCTTCAAAAAAAGAGAAATGGTTTTAGATTGAACAATATTTTTCTAAGACTAGAGACATATCTTCTTTTTTTGGCAACAAAGTAATCACAATGGCCAAAAAGCATATTTGCCAGATGAGAAGAGTCTAAGCAACATAATAGAAGATTGCAATAAAATACAAAGTTAAATTAAATATAGAAAATAAATTAGTGAACTCTTTACTTCTAAATATGTTGGAGTTGGTGATGGAGAATATCAAATTGGAATGTTGGAGATATAGAGGAATCTATAAAATAAATTATATTTTTTAACCAAGCTAAAATAAAACCTTTCCCCAATCTTGTGTATATATATACAGGTGATATTCAAAAAATTAGAATAGCGTGCAAAAGTAAATTTTTTCAGTAATGCAACGTAAAAGGGGAAACTAATATATGAGATAGATGCATTACATGCAAAACAAGATAGTTCAAGCTGTGATATGTCATAAGTGCGATTATTATGGCTTACAGCTCATGAAAACCCCAAATCCACATTCTCAGTAAATTAGAATATTACATGCAATCAATAAAACAAGGAGTGTACATAGAACAATATCGGACCTCTTAAAAGTATAAGCATGCATATGGACTCAGTACTTGGTTTGGACCCCTTTTGCAGCAATTACTGCCTCAATTCGGCGTGGCATGGAAGCTAGCAGCCTGTGGCACTGGTGAGGTGTTATGGAAGACCAGGATGCTTCAATAGCGGCCTTCAGCTCTTCTGCATTGTTCGGTCTCAAGTCTCTCATCTTTCTCTTGGCAATGCTCCATAGATTCTCTATAGGGTTCAGGTCAGGCGAGTTTGCTGGCCAATCAAGCACAGTAATCCCACGGTCACTGAACCAGGCTTTGGTGCTTTTGGCAGTGTGGGCAGGTGGTGGAAAATGAAGTCAGCATCCCCATAAACCTCATCTGCGGAAGGAAGCATGAAGTGCTCCAAAATCTACTGGTAGACGGCTGCGTTGACCCTCGACTTAATGAAGCACAGTGGACAGCAGATGACATGTCTTCCCAAATCAACACAGACTGTGGAAACTTCACACTGGACTTCAAGCATCTTGCAGTGTGTGCCTCTCCATTCTTCCTCCAGACTCTGGGTCCTTGGTTTCATCAGAAAAGAGGACTTTGGACCAACAAGCAACAGACCAGGTCTGTTTTTCTTTAGTCAAGGTAAGACGCTTCTGACGTTGTTTGTTGTTCAGGAGAGGCTTGGCAAGAGGAATACTACATCTGAAGTCCATGTCCAGGATCCGTCTGTGTGTGGTGGCTCTTGATGCACTGACTCCAGCCTCAGTCCACTCCTTGTGAAAGTCCCCAACACATTTGAATGGCCTTTTCCTGACAATCCTTTCCAGGCTGCGGTCATCCCTGTTGCTTGTGCACCTTTTTCTTCCACACTTTTCCCTTCCACATAACTTTCTATTAATGTGCTTTGAGACAGCACTTTGGGAACATCCAACTTCCTTCGCAATTACCTTTTGAGGCTTTCCCTCCTCATGGAGCATGTGAGTGATGGTTTTCTGCACAACTATCAGGTCTGCAGTCTTCCTCATGATTGTGATTCCTACTGAACCAGACTAAGAGACCATTTAAAGGCTCAGAAACCCTTTGCAGGTGTGATGGCTTACTTAGCTGAGTAGAGTGGGACACTGTGAGCCTAGAATATTTCACAATATTCTAATTTAATGAGATTGTGGATTTGGGGTTTTCATGAGCTGTAAGCCATAATCATTGCACTTATGACAAATCACGGCTTGAACTAGCTTGCTTTGCATGTAATGCGTCTATCTCATTTATTAGTTTCTCATTTTACGTTGCATTACTGAAATAAATTAACTTTTGCACGATGTTCTAATTTTTCGAGTATCACCTGTATACCCAGGAAATAAATATTTAACTAAAGGAGAGAACTGGCCTTTCTAAACATATATATACAGGTAGATTTGAAGCAGTCGAAGTTCTCGAGACCTTGAGTAATCCTCTTCTCAGTGGTCTTACGTGCTCCCAACTTGTGCCATTGCAGTCCATAATGAATGCGGCGGCGAGGCATATCTTCCTGTCTGCCCGCACCTCCCACGTCTCACCCTTCTGTCAGTCCCAACATTGGCTTCCTTGTAAGATATAGGGCTTTAAAATTCTGGTTCTTGCTTTCAAATCTCTACATAATGCTGCTCCCAGCTATCTATCCTCCCTATAGGAGGACAAGTATGTCCCGTCTAGGCCCTTACGATCTGCTGAAGACTTACGTCTATCTTCTGTCCATACTCCCATCTCTCATGCCTGCCTTCAAGACTTCTCGAGGGCTGCATCATTCCTGTGGAACTCGCTTCCCTCCTCCATTAGATGCTCACCCAGTCTCCACTCCTTAAAAAAATCATTAAAAACCCATTTCTTCATAAAAGTGTATCAATTAAACTGTTTATAGCTCCCAACTGATTCCTCTCTTGCAACTGTCACTAGTCTAATACTATCCTTACATTTTGTGTCACTTTACCCCACTCCCTCTAGCACGTAAGCTCATTGAGCAGGGCCCTCAACCCCTCTGTTCCTGTGTGTCCAACTTGTCTGGTTACAACTATATGTCCGTTCGTCCACCCATTGTAAAGTGCTGCGGAATTTGATGGCGATATATAAATAATAACATAATAATAAATAATAATATTCAAACTAACCATAAAGGTTTTAAGTCAAAATGTTCACAGATCTTTTTTTTTTTAAATGATTCCAGGAAGAGTCTTGATTCAACAATCATTCATCCCTAATGGTTACACATACACACATACATTGCCTTAATTTAAGAGAAACTAAATACAAATCAACACAGCTAGGTTGATGAAACTGAAATAACCCTTTAGATATTGATAGCTGGCTTTGAATATGCAGAAGGTTTATAGGGAACATTGTACATATCTGGTGGAACTGTCCATTGATTGTGAGGTTTTGGAAACAAGTGTTTATTTTATGAATAATCTGTGTGGTAAAGCAATATAAATGAATCCTGTTTTGTCTCTACTCCATCTAATGAGAAACAGTATACAGTGGGATATACCCCCTATATATTTATACACTAACTGTGGTGAAATTAATAATAGCAAGGAATTGGAAATCCCTGAATATCACAAATAGGAACAGACTCATTGAACAAATCACATGGCAATGTAAAATAGAGTTGGGCTGCACCAGAATGGAAGTCAAGAAAAGTGGACAAGTGGAAATATTGGATTAATAAATTAGATCTTAAGATGAGCATATCTGATTATTGGTAGAAAATGTTCATGTGGGAATATATCTTTATAAGTGCGTCTCTCTCAGGGATATGTTTATTGTTATATGTGTTATGCTTGAGTCATGCTTTATATTTTAGCATATAACTGTTTCCGATAATCTTGTTGGTATAAAGGTATGTAATGAGCTGAGAAATTTATTGTTTGTTTGCCATTTATTTGGACAGATTTGAATGTGGATTTTAATAATAGGGATACATAAAAATTACATTTAAAAGAAAAAAAAGATATCACTAGTTGCAATTGGCTACAATGGATCGATTTGTAGAATATTCAGCTCAATACAAAGTGTGATCTGCTTAGTTCATGTTATTGTAAGTATAGGGAATTTCATTTAAATTTAAATCCTGAATTGCACTGACGTATTATCACTAAATATATTTATAGGGTAAGAAAGATTAAATAATTTCAAACAGATTAAACATTACCATGTAAATTCTGACTTTCAATGTACCAGTGTGTTACCCACTCAAATTTATTTCATAAACAATGTATAGCTCTAGTTATGGCATACACTGTAAAAACTGTAAAAACTTGTTATCAAAAGTTATCAAATACCAATTTGTTTATTTGCATCCTATCCTTTTTGATATATTTTTATTTTTATTTTTAAGTACAAACCTGTGTTAATTGTCTATATGTCTGCTCTGCTTTAGTATAAAGCTCATATTGGGCTTGTGTGTGGAGCTTATAAAAGCTGACACTTACATTATCAAACTTATTTTTTTTTTATTTGTGTCACTATTTATATTATGCACTTTTAAACTAGACATTGTGCAAGATGCTTCAAAATTGGAGAAACTTAATCTTTTTTTATACATTTAATCCTCAGTGGTTTTCCACAATATTTAGATACAGATATGCATTCAAGATGCACTATTCACTTTGTTCAGTGTTATCACTTAATATTAATTTAGATATGTATAAAGTATATTTAATACAGCTTTCAAAGTCAATGAATCTTGAGCTTCAGTGAACCATCCTTTGGTGTTTTTATATAATACTTAATTATTGATGCAAAATTTGGTATGTTTCACTAGTAATTTATTGATGTCAAAATGATGTGCAAAGAGTCTATAAAACCCGTATTGTTTTAAAATTAAATGTCTGTTGTACCATGAAATTTTCTAACTTGTGCCAGAATGCAGAGAACTCATCACACATCCTGATTTTACCTGCTATATCCAGCAATATGAGTGAGTTTAGCTATTTATAGTGATATGAAGAAAATGAATGGTCTTATGTTCAAAATACACAACATTCACTTTCACACCTGAATACACACAGTAAAGTGAATCTTTCCTTAACAATGTCAGTGAGACTTAAGATTTTCTTTGCATCATTTTGATTGAGCACACTGTATGATTCATGTGTAAACTTGCTGTCTATTTTTTGTGATGTTTGTAAGCCCATGTGGTTTATCAACGATATAGTTGTCAACACCCATGAAAAAAATATTAGTTGAGTAAGATAAATTGAAAAAAATATATAATTCATCTATGCACCAAATTAAATTCTGCAGAATATTTTCAATCTGATCGATATAGCAATCCCCAGAGTGTATGTAGTTCTCCAATCCCCCAAACATGAGCAAAGACTTCATGAAGGGGTAAAGCATTCTGTTTAATGGAAGCCACATGGACCTTGTTGGGGACAGGGACACAAAGCATGCAAAACAATCAGAACAGTAATTAAAGGTACGGCACTCCCATAATAAACATACAATCCCTCCCCTCTGCCTGTGAGATAATTGAGTCAGATACTGTATTAACCCAATTATCTCCAGGCAGATAAAACACATATTTTATAAAAAAAACAAAGTACCCCAAAACACAACATATCCCCATAAATGTTACATCCCCTGATAGGGTAAACAACATATCCAAAAATCACCCAGATTAGTTTAGGGGTTCAGGAATTTCCTGAAAGTCTTATTTTTGACCGACCGTGCCAGAGAATTAGTGCTAACAGTCGGTCTCTCTGTCTGGAGTACAAAAGTACATACTTCACATGAGCAGAGCTTTTTAAAGTGCATTGGGTAAGGTAACTTGCAGGGCCCATAGTCCTGAGGCAAGAGACTTGCCAGCAGGCCCCTCCAAGAACCAGTGACGAGGTTACTTTAATTACACTATCTTTTTAGGGTAACCATTTTCTTCAAACTTCCTGCTTGTTCTTTAAAATATCTACTTTGTTACAGTATCTTTTCTCTGAAATTGTCCTTTTGGTATATTATTAAGCCAGAGAGTACAGTATCCACTATTATATAAAATGTAATTGTTGTTCTTAAAATATTTTTTTGTTTTTATGTTTCCATTTCATACATAGATTTCTAAATCCAAAAAAATTATATTTGTTTTACTAAATTCACTGGTCAGGTTGATGCCCCATCCATTGGTATTAAGCCCATGTAGTAAGGTTCCCAAGCTGGATATAGCTCTGTTCCAAATAAAAATAAGATCATCTATGTATCTGCGATAGGTGACCAGGTTTGACCCCCATTCCGGACTATCATATATGAACTCCTGTTCCCATCCTGCCATAAAAATGTTAGCATAACTGGGGGCAAATATTGACACTGAAGATAACACTTTGAATTAAAAAGAAAATAATTATTTCTTAAGATCCATTAAATACTGTCATTTAAAAAATGTACATGTACCACGGAAAAAATATTGGATTTTTCCAAACTTTTCTGTACTATTTCACAGCCCACTTCATGGGGAATAGATGTATATAAGGATGACACATTACTGGTTACTAGTATGTACGTGTCTTCCCATACAATATTTTTCAACATATTAATAGCATCTACTGTGTCGTTAAGGTAGGATGGCATAGTTTTAACTATTTTCTGCAACCATATATCTACATACTTAGACAAATTTGCTTAAATGGATCCAATACCCGAGACTATGGGTCTTCCCAGGGGACATTCTTAAATTTTATGCACCTTGGGCAATGTTTAGAATACTGGTATCCTTGGGAATTCCACCTTCAGGAATTTATATTCATCTTCATTAAAAATGCTAGTTTCTCTACCCTTTTCCATAAACTGAATCTCTGATCTCTAAGGTAGGATCTTGTTCCAATTATTAATATACTGTGATATTCCGTAATTGTTTAAAGCACTCTTTCATGTAATTATCTGTATTTTGTATCACTATACCGCCCCCTTTATTGTCATGTAACTGTCTTAAAGCCTTTTTCTCATTAAAATCTAAATTATTAAAATTACCTTTTTCTTTTTTATTCTTATTATTATTATGTAATTGTTCTAAGTCTCTAGTGATTGACTTTTCAAACATATCTATTGCACTTGATTTGTAATTTCTAGGATATAATTTAGATCTTCATTTTAATGTCATGTGCATATCTTCGTTTTTGGTATTAATTACTATGTCAGCCTTTTTATTAATTTAAAAAAATCTTTTTAACGTAAAATTCCTTGAGAATTTCAAAACATTAACATATGCAGAGAACAGATCAAAACTCTTTTTGGGAGCAAACTTCATTCCCTTATTGAGAACTCTAATTTCATCTTTGGTTATGTAGTTCCTCTTTTTCTTATGTTATAGTTTGATCTCTCCTCTGCATCCTCTAAATCTCTGTGTCTCTTCATTGGCAAGGGAAAAGTTCCTCTTTGTTTCACTAAAATATTGCTTTGTGCACTTCCCACATGTTCATTTGATAGTGCCTAAGTGTAACGAGAATATACTGTAACGGATCGCCTGGCACCCCGACTTGGTACCTCCGTTAATGGATGCTCCTAGTGCTTCCTGAGGACTCCAAGCACTCTGGCAGACACCACAATCACCGAATCCGAGAAACCTTTTAAATTCTCCCAAGCATATGAATGCTGTAGACCATTGAATAGGAACCATACGAATAGGCTTGTACTCCTAGCAGTCAACTGGAACAGCATGCAATAAATCCTTCCCCCCAATAATGAGACGACACATCACTTTGAGGGTAAAGCAGGAACTCTGGACTGGCTCATCCAGCCTGGCTTTTATTACAATAATCCACATACAGGCCACACCCAGGGGGAGGCATAAAATAACCAATCACATACATGGTTCAGCCCACACATCCCCTCCCCTCAGATAACATTAAACCCAATTATCCGGTACACTTTTCCAGCCAAGTTCTGGATGTACCCCAAAAACAGGGGGTACACCTTTAAATCCAGCATCGCTGGATAGCCCTTATTCAGGGGGGAAACATATCCAAAATTCAAGTCATTCGGATGAACAGTTCGGCAGATATGGGTTTCCAAAGATTTGACCGACCGCATGGGTAAAGTATCCGAAAACAGTTCCATGCGTTTTGGCCCTGCGGTCGGTCACAAACAAGGGAATGAAAACAGACGAATTGCCTGTGTTATAGAGCCTAGAGAGGGTTTGAATGAATTCCCTTGTTTGTGGGGTTCTTTCTACCGAACGGCGGGTCATTCGGTAGTTTCTATACGAATTCCTGGAAGTATGGAGGTCTCAGCGGTGTTTGCCTAGTCAAGTGTACGATTTTAGTTCCAGACACTCGACGGCAAAACACCGCTGTTCGGTAGTTTAAGATGGCCGCCGCCACGTGTTTGTTTCCCGAATGGCGGCCACCCCGAGGACAAAGAATACATTACACTGATTGCCAATTACCCGTTTGCAACATTGTTGCAAACTGTAATTGGAGGCACACTTATTCCTGGGTGGTCTGGTTGTTCGGTAGTTTCTCAATATAATGAATGGAGTGATTCTACCGAACAATCAGGTGAATGCTGCATACATATCACCCAGGTTAAACTTAACACATCAATACATATACAATATTACAGGCAGCACACTAGAACATGCTTCACAGTCTTAAAGGGACAGTAGTCCCAAAAGTCCCAATGTGTCCATAGATGCTGTTAAAAGGGCCAGTAGCAGCAATATACAGTACAATATGCCCACATATAAATCTTTAACTGTACCAATTTTCCAGGGGCCATAGTCAGCAGGTAAGAGGCAGGCAGCCAGGCCCCTCCAATGCCCAGTGGCGAGGTAGGTTCCGCCACATATACCCCTACACGCAGGATCCAGCCAAACAGAAGACAGCACAGAGGAGAGATACGTCTACCGGACCTTAGAGTGGCCGGACTCGACGTAATAGGAGAAGTACAGAGTCAGGAACGATCCGAGGTCAAGGGCACAAAGAGACAGCGTAAACGAGAACTAGCCGGGGTCTGGTACACAGGAATCAGCAAGCCGGCAAACAGTACAGACAAGGATAAAGCGAAAACGAAGTCAGAATACAAAGCCAAGGTCAAATACGGAGAAACACAACTGAACACAACAAGCACTAAAGGGAACTGTAGCAGAAACCACAATAGGGCAAGGAACTAAGGGAAAAGGGTGAGTATAAGTAGCCTTCAAACTAATGTGATTGGCTCCTGTCACTTCCACACCCCCAACAGGTAAGTGTATGGGGTGATTGGCATGACAGGAGCCAATGGGAGCCTTTTTGCAATTTAGGCTCCCACTGTCTCTTTAAGAGCGCGCCTGAGACTCGCGGCCCGCTCTTAGCTGCAAGCGGGACACGTGACCGCATCTCGTGGTCACTGCCCGTCTTCCTGTTAGGAGAGTCGGATGAACCGCGCACGGCTCGTGCAGCCGCAGGACCGCGCGCGGCTTGAAGAGAGGACCGCGGCCGGCCCCCGGATAAGGTAAGTACCGCTACACTAAGAAGCGGGTTCTCAGTTCTATTTCCCCATGATTATGGGTACGAGGGGGACTAGAATGTTTTTATTCCTCTTAAAGGATTTCTATTTCTTGATCCAACTGTAATCCAGTTAGATGAAATTTTATTTTTTGGGGTTTCCCATCTTCTTTGTGTGTTAGAACTGTCTAGTCTTTCTCTTTTTTTTGTCGACATACCGTGGGACAAAATTACCTCTTTCCCTTTTGGTTTTATTATTATTACCCATGAATCTGGAAAAAACTTCTTACTTTATTATCTTTATAATCAGTTTTATCTTGTTTATATTTTTTAAACTTTACAAATTTCACTTGACTTTCTAATTTTTCCAGATTGTTTTTTTTTTTTTTGGTTAATTCTTCATAACCTTTAGTTTCTACAGCAGGCTCTTATTTCTTTTGTATGTCCTTAATATCTTTATCCAGTTGTGATAAGTTTTCTGCTCTGCGTGAGATGACAATATTCATAAGTTCTGTGGAAAATCTTTCTAAGGCATTGTTCCAAATTTGGATATATTTATGGTTATTTTCATTTTCAAAATTGTGAATTTCTGAAAATCTGAACCCCCTTGGTGTAATTTGCTCTTTAAATTGATTTCCAATGTAGCAATTTCCCATTTATATTTGATTTCTTTGGCCAAATGTTTTCCCAAATCTTTAAAAACTATTTCTATATCATCTTTCTTGGACATCTTTCTTTCTTTCTTAAATTGTCAAATCTAAGATCATCTGCCACATCAAATCTGAATTTTATGTTCCTCATGATAATCAAATAATGTCATAGCTTCCCCAGCTTGTTTAGCAAGACAATTAATAAATGACAAGGCCTTAGTTAAGGGGGCAACATTGCACTTCACATGAGAGATATCTAAATCAAAATGTGTATGGCTCACTTAAATGATCATTTATGTTATGGAGCCTTGACGTCAGACCCCACTACAGAATAAGTATTGGAATTAGATCTCCTACTGTCAAGTGCTCTATCACAACAAATCGTAACCAATGTTGAATATAAATCTATTTTGCCACACAAAAATCCAACTATAGCCACATTTTTTTTTAATATGTAATCTTTATTGAATTTTTTTTTCCTTAAAAAAAGGTATTCACATATAATATTACAAAAGGGAAAACATAAAATAGAAAATGACATGAGGTATATATAAAAACATTACAATTCATTATAATTCAACAGTTATTATCACAGAAGGGAAAGAAATTTTAAATATATACAATTAATCTTGAAAACCCTCTTTGCTTTATCCTATCCCTTTCTTTGTATAATTATACTCTTTAGTGAGTTTTCCTGCCTTCCTTTATTTTTCTTTTCCCCCTGCTTTTCTCTCCCCTTTTCCCTTCCTCTTCCCTTTCCTTTTCCCCTTTCACTTTCTCCTTTTTCCTTTTACACATAAAACTAAATCATATATTCATTCACACAAAAAACAAAAAAAACAAAAACAAAAAAACACACTACCTTTTGCTGAGAGTTAATTGTGTACTACTTATGGGAACCTGAAAAGAAGGATTAACATTCACTCTCTCTACCAATCGAGTTCCCTTTAACTATAACCTTCTTGAAAGTTTGCGCACAGGTACCACCGCCCCAATTACGTTTACCAGGCATATAGACCATGATGTATGCTAAGTCTCATTTCTTCTTCCTAACTTTGTAATCCATTTCTGCCATGGTTCGATTCATGGATTATAATAATTATCTTGTCTCAATATCCCTATCTCCATTTTACAATTATTCAGCACCTGATGTTTTATCATCTCCCAAGACAGGGAATCTGGAGTCTTCCAGTATCTTGCAAGAGTAGCTTTAGTTTCTATAAGGATATGAATAATTATTTCTTTTTTATCCTTTGGAATTATGGGCCATCCAATATGTAATATCATAGAACTACAAGTAAAATCTAGATCCACCTCTATGTCTTCCTTACAGAATTTCACTACCTTTTGCCATAGTTGAAATATATTCGGACATGACCACCATATATGAACATAATCTGCTCTAGAAGAAGCACAACGCCAACAGAGATATTGCAATCCTGGGTATATGTTTGATAGCTTAGCTGGAACATAGTGCCATCTATTAATAAAATTATAAATGGCTTTCCGATAGGTTTAAACAATGTGAAGCTTTAGTTACTGCTCTGTTAGCCTTAAGCCATTCATTTCTCGTAATTCTAATTTGTAAATCTTTTTCCCAAGCTCTTAAGGCTGGGAATTCAGGGATTAACTTATATTTGTTACATATTTTAGAGCATTTTGAGACTAGATTTTTACTATGTTTAATATTTAATACATTTATGGGTTTGTAGTTCCTCCGAGATATCCGCTATTCTGTGTCCCATTAAGAAATGTTTTATCCTTAAATACGTAAAATTTTCTCTGTAGGGAAGAGAGAAGGCTTGTTTAATCTCTTCAAAAGGTCTAATCTGCTGTTGTTGGAATAACTGATTTATTACCCATCCATGGTTTAAGATTAAGATCCTCAATATTAATGGACACAACATTCAGGGGTAAGTCAATAATGATTTTATCTATAATTTTAAATATTTTTTTCCAATTTTTCCACTGGGCCAATAAATTGTCTAAAATTAGACTCATATCTTCTCTCTCACCCCTGTGTATTTTCCAAAATAGGGCCAATAGATCTGGAACTTTCGCTCTTCTAGCCTCAATTTTTGCCCATGATTCTCCCATAGAACTTTCTTTCATAGAGGATACAATATGTGCCAATGAACAAGATTCGTATATCTCTTTAATATCAGGTACTCCCATCCCTCCTAGTTTAGGCTTTAAATTAAGGATTTTTTTTTTTTTTTTTTTATAATCTTTATTCGGAGATCAACTCAATTTTTCCCTTTTTTTTTTTTTTTTTTTTGTCCCTTGAGACAAATAAAACATTGTTCACGACAATAATACAAAACAAGACAAAAAAAAGAAAAAACAAGAAACAAACATCACATAGCAAACAGTAGGCCAGACTAACAATCGAATTCCTATTGAATATAAGTATTTGAAATAAGAGTGTTGTTCTGAACACATAGAAATTCATCTTAAGTCCCCTCTGTAAGCACCCCCAAGGACAATAAAAAACAAGACATCAATTGGTCATATATGGTCCTACTGCATGAACGTAACGGGCATCTCAAACCCACGCTATTTCAGGAGATTGTCTTAAAGTCGTCACAAAGATCCAACTTCCCAAGCCAAAAAATATATCGCTCTTGATATTTTATATTTAGGCCAGATTCCATTTTTAATTGGTATTTAATTTGTTCTTTAACTATAAGCCAGGAAGGCACTAACGCCATTTTCCAATACCTTGCGATAGATAATTTGGCCGCTAAAAGAATGTGTAAAATGAGCGGAAGTGAGTTGTGGCTAATCTGGCGGATATCCAATTGTAAAAGACATACTTGTGGTACATGAGCTAATTGAATCGTGGTGATATGTTTAATCTTGGCCAGAATCATTTTCCAGAATTTCTGAATATAGCTACAGTTCCACCATATGTGTAAGTAGTTGTCGCATGACAAATTACATCTCCAACATATGGAGTCGCCTGAGGTATTAAACTTCTTAATTTTGCTGGGTACCATATACCATCTATTTACAACTTTATATTGACATTCTACCAGGTTAAGACAGTGGGTATATTTGTAAACCAGATTAAGAGCTTCTCTCCATTGGATGCAAGTAATCTGAATATCCAGATCTTTTTGCCAGGAGTTTATTATGGATTCTAAAGGTTTATCTAGGTCTTTTTGCATTAGGCTTAATCCCATAGCTAATAATTTTTTAGGGGAGTCTCTGTTAAGGATGTTACTTAAATCTTTCAATCTATCAGAGTTTTCTAGATTAAGGTATTGGTTACAAAAGCCTTTTAACCTAAGGTAGTTGAAGATTTCCTTATTATCTATTTTGTATAATTGCTTTAAAGTCTGGAAGTCCATCCGCCCATTTTTATCCACTAGGTCTTGAAATTTATGTATCCCCTTCTCGGACCAAGTTTTTGAGTTAAAGTTGGGCATATAATGTGCTATATTTCCTAAAGGGAGGAGAGGAATTAACTTATTGTGTAGACCTAGGGCTTTCTTAGTTTTTCCCCACTCTTTTAATATGTTTTTCAAAACAGTGCTAAGTGATATGGCATCCGGCTTATGGTCAGTCCTTAATTTTAAGGGCCAAAACAGCAGGGACAGATCCTCCAGCGATCCCTCAGTAGGGGTAAGGTCTTGTTCTAGTTTATACCAGATCTCATTCTTACTATCCTTTAATTGGGTAATGGCCGCGTGTGTGAAAGTCGCAGCTTTTTGATATTCCTTTAGGATAGGGATCCCCAAACCCCCCTTTTTCACTTTTAAGGATAAACGGCTTAGAGCTATTCTTGGGGGCTTATGTAGCCAAATATATTTATTTATAAGGGATTGAGCTAGGGATAACCAGTTGTCTGGGCACGGTAAGGGCACCATTCTAAACAGGTAAACCCATTTTGGGATAATGTATGACTTGATTACGTTTATGCGGCCCCACCAGGAGATCTCTAAGTTTTTCCATTTTTTCAATTTCTTTGCGGTAAACTTAAGAAGGGGTAAAAAATTTAATTCCATAATCCTATTAACGTCACTCGCAATTTCAATTCCTAAATAGTTAAAGGACAACTCTGCCCAATCAAACTCAAATCTTTGGCTAAGAGTGCCCCTCAGTTCCTGAGAGAATTTCACTGCCAAAGCGGTAGTTTTGTTAACATTGAGTTTGTAACCAGAATATAGTGAATATTCGTCTAAACAATTAAAAAGAGCCGTTGCCGAGTTTAAAGGTTCCGTTAATGTTAACACGACATCGTCAGCGTACATTGTTAATTTGATACAGCCGTCTTTCAGGTTAGGGCCTTTTATTGCTTCATTTTCCCTTATTGATATTGCTAGAGATTCTATTGTCATTAAATAAAGAAGAGGTGAGAGCGGACAGCCCTGTCTTGTCCCGTTATTCAACGGGAAAAACTCTGAGCTGAATCCTGCCCCCATGACTTTTGCGGAAGGAGTTGAATACAGAGCCATTATTGCCTTCCTTATATTTCCTCGTAGACCAAAGGCTTGTAGGACCGCATCGAGGAAATCCCACCTGACCCTGTCAAACGCTTTCTCTGCGTCTAGGGACAGGATCAGGAGGGGACATTGCCTCAGCTGGGCCCAGTCCACTACGTCTATCAGACGTCTAACGTTGTATACTGAAGATCTTTTAGAAATAAAACCCACTTGATCCCTATGGATTATATCCGTCATGATCTTATTTAATCTATTTGCCATTATTGATGAGTAAAGTTTTAGATCTTCGTTCAACAACGAAATAGGTCTGTAATTAGTTATTAACTCTGGTGATTTTTGATGTTTAAGAATAGGGATTATATTAGCCTTTAGCATCTCCGGGGGAATGTTACCTGTTGTCATAAACTCATTAAAGGTATCCGTTAAACTTTTTATTACATGTTCCTTCAAGGACTTGTAGAATTTATTACTGTAGCCATCCGGGCCCGGGGTCTTGGATGTTTTTAGTTTGTCTATGGCTTGGCTAACTTCTTCTAAGTTAATAGGTTCATTCAAATTTTGCAGTTGGACATTCGATATTTTAGGCAACCTTAAATTCTCTAAGTATTCTGTTAAATTTACTGAAGCTTGTCTATCCGGGAGATTATATAGTTTAGTGTAAAATGATTGAAAAGCTTGGCCTATTTTTGATGGGTCTAGGAGAACCTTGTCCTCTTGGATAATCTTAGTTACCCTCATCTTAATTGAATCCTTCTTCAACCTATTCGAGAGTAGTTTATCCGCTCTATTACCCTTGTAGTACCAAGAACGTCTTAGTTTTTCTAATGAATAGTTTGCTTTCTGAATGAGTAAATTATTGATATTATCCTTGATAGTCATCAATTTTTTAATAATGTCTATAGAAGGGTTGTTCTTATTTATATACTCTAATTTATCTAATTCTATATAGAGGTGCGCAAGATTATGGAAGTTCTTTTTTTTTTCTAGAGACCCCAACTTAATGATGTGTCCACGAATAGTGCATTTATAAGCACACCATATAGTGGAAAAAGATAAATCATCTTTAGAATTTTCTTCGAAAAATAAATCAGTGGTTAACTTAATTTGACTTAGATATTCCGGAATATTTAGAAGACGGTCGTTCAGTCTCCAATTAGATCTATTTTCCTTCAAGCCATCATCTAAAATCATTATTAACGCATTGTGATCTGACCATGCGATGTTTTTAATAAAGACTTTCTTCAACATTTTGGCTATGCTTGGATTTGAGACTATCAAGTCAATCCTAGAGTATACCTGGTGTGCCTGTGAAAAACACGTAAAATCGAGTTCCATAGGGTGAAGGGTATGCCAGAGATCCAAAAGGCCTCTGTTCTTTAACAAGTTACTGAAGGATTTTGCTGAGGTTTTTAGCTGTTTATTAGGGTGGTCCCTGATCAAACTTCTCCTATCTAATTCTGGATTAAGAATACAGTTAAAGTCCCCCAAATAGATTACCATACCCTGGCTAATTCTGTCAACTTTGTCCAACACTTTCCGAATAAACCTTATTGGAGCTTGATTTGGGGCATAAAGATTCACAATCGTATACACCTTATTATTTATTTCACAAATTAAGATATGATACCTGCCTTCTGGGTCCTGTATTTGGTGTATAAATTTGAACGCTACTCTAGAAGAAATAAGGGTAGCCACTCCTCTTTTCTTTTTATCATATAAGGAGGAGGAGAAGATAAACGGATAATCTTTATAGTTTAAACCTGACCTTCCTCTCCGTTCCCAGTGTGTTTCCTGTAACCCGCAGATGGAAATAGATTCTTCTTTCAGAAACTTTAGGAGGATATTACGCTTTTGTGGTGAATTCAAACCCCTAAGATTTAATGTTAAAACTTTTATCATTAGAATACCAGTTAAAATTTAAGCAGTCTCTCATGAAGCCCTCATGGGGAAAAGGACCATATATGACCAGAACATAACAAAACGACAAGCACGTACACGAAACATTAAATCCCCAGTGGCTCCCAGCCCTTCCTTCCTTAGGAGCCATCCTTAACCCAATATTGACCGTTACCTACCAAGGTGCAGGTCAATTAAACTCAACCGCATTAGCGGTTGGGGGGAGCAGAAGAAGATATTATCTAGTTATCAGCCCCTGAGCTACATTTGTACACTATATGGAATCTAACAGCGAAAGAGGATAATAGAAAATCCCCTGTTTACCCAGACTCGAAAAAACCACAACAGAAAAAACCAAGAAAGAAAGGTCTTAGCCCTAGTAGACCTCTAAACCTTCATCAAATGTGTCTTTTTATCGAACTCCGTACCATTGGTTTGGGAGTACCTTACCAAATGGTACCTGTCCCGCTTACATAAGTGAGCTCATAACTATGTGTTATAGGTATAAATTATTTGTGATATGCCGTGTATCGTGAATTCAGCTAGAGTATCTAATAGAATTTTAACAATTCTGTATTATCGCGTGAAATCATTGTAGTAATTATATATATACGTGTGCTTGGGTTGAAGCCCAGTGCCATGTTTTTGTGAACAAGTACTAAAAATATGTATTTTTCATGATGTATCCGTGTATCGTGGAGTCTCCTAAACTATCTAGAATTTTTTTTTTTTAACTATTCTATATTATCGCGTGTAATCCTTATAATAGTTATAAATATGCGTGTGGTTGGGTTTGACCCCATTGCAGTATTCTATATAGACGTGCTTAAAAAAAGGCCATTATCCCAACCTTGCAATAAATCGTGATAGTTTACATTTTAAAGAATAACATAGTGTAAGAAACACTTAACCACCCCAAAAAAAAAAAAAAAAAAAAGACAGAGAGCTACATAAGTTTACAAGCCCCTCCAAAGAGCTCAGTCTGATACTCTAGTCATGCCATCTAGATGTTTTGTGATAGCCATTGGTGGAGTTTGTCCACTTCCTTAAAGACTTGTAAATTATCGTTATGATGGAACTTTAGACCTGTAGGGAATAACCACATATAGCCTATGTTATTTTCTCTGAGCCTTTGTGTACATGCTAGAAATTTCTTTCTTGCAGATCTTGTAGCCAAGGATAAGTCATTGAAACATTTTAGTTCTTCAAACTTTGAGTCCTTTAGGGATTTCGTCCTTAAGGCCAGATTAAATTTCGTCTTTAGGGGAAGGGAATAAAAACTTGCTATCACTTCTCTTGGGATATGTGCCGGAAAGCTGCTTGATTTTGGCAGTCTATGTACATTCTCAAAAATAATTGGAATGTCCTGCAACTGGATGTCTAGAAAGTTTAGAAATTCAATTAAGTAAGTAGAAAGCATTTGATTAGATATATTCTCCGGAATTCCTCTGATCCTAATATTTTTCCTTCGAGACCTATCCTCCCAGTCCACCAGTTTTGTTTCCAGAAAATTTATTTTCTGCTCCAAGGAGCTTATCTTATCTTCCATCATGTTGTTTTTAAGCATCGAGCGTTCCAGCTTATCTTCAATGGAAGTAATCTTAGTGTTCAATTTCTTTATTTCTTCTTTGAAAGTAGTTGTAATGAGGTGCATCTCACCTTTTATCTTTTCCATTTGCGCATCGAAGCAGTTGTTCAGAGTATCTCTATCGATATTGAGGAGGTCAGCTGGGGGGGAAGTACAGTTCAAGTTAGGACCACTTATGTCCACAAAACTTGAGTTCGCCATATCTTCTTCGCTGGGCTTGACCGAGCTCGCTTGACTTAGTCTCCTTTCTTTCTCTTGTGAAAAAAAATAATTAGACAAACGTTTGTCAGCTTTTTGTTCGGATTTAGATTCGGGTCTGGGTTCAGCTTTTTTGTCTCTGTCTTTCCTGGTATTAGGCTTATTCTCACCTTTTTTTGCCGCCATCTTTTCGCTTGATGCGTGAAGGCGTGTGCAAAAAGAAAAAAATAAATAAATAAATAAATTTAAAAAAAAGAAAAACAAAATGCGCTCAAAGTACTCTCAGTTTTGCCTTCAGTTTTTAATGACTCGTTAGAAAAGAACTGGTAAAGATGTATATAGGTTGGCTTTAGTTCCAAAACCCCTCTGCCTCAGGTAATAAAGGCTTAAAGATGTATTTTTAGATACAGTGCCTGTGTGTCCCCAAAGGGAGAGAGGGCAAAATACATCCCAATAAGCGTTCTCTGAGATTTTTTTTTTTTCCTCCTTTTTTACAGATTCTAAACAGCTTCTCAGCTTTTCAAGCCTCTGGCTTCTGGGCTTCTGGCCTTATGCGGCTTTAAATCACTAGATCGCCTTATATCACCTTAAATCTCCAATCGCTTCCCAGCCTCTGTGTTCATAGTTCATAGTTCATAATAAGAGGTAAAAACAAGCAAAATTCCGCAAGCAGTGAATAGCAGTGAATAAGAAGGGAATTTATGGCAGTTTATCATTTTTATCGTTTTAGCGTTTTGCCTTTAACCCCAGTTTTGAAGGGTAACGCTAGATATCTACTGCTTCTACTGGTTCCCACACTCTAGGTACTTTCTTCATGAACAATTAGCTTAACTGAATTAGTTCCGAATAGGCTTACCAGTTCAAGCAAAAAGGAGACCAAAGGCGTTATCAAGCGGTACTTCAGCAGTACCTCAGCAGTACCTTAGCGTGCTTTAATTTTGCTGTACCTTCCCAGCTTCCACGCGGGAGCTAGGGGCCGAGAGAACCTCCCTCTCAGAGCTTCATATGCCGTGCTGTACCGGGTTGCTCCGTCTCCCACTTTGCTCCGTCCCTCCTCAAAGCTCCTCCGGCAGTTATCAGTAATTGCAGCAGTTACAGGTTCGGTAGCAGCTCAACGGTCGCAGCTCAGCGCTTAGGGCAGCTATACAGGCAACACGCAGTGTCCGCCATCAGACGGCCTCGGTCGCCACTTCCTCTCCCCTCCGCTCCCCTCGTCCGCGCGACGTCACCACGTGCACGTCACGTCATCGCTCCTCCCTCCAGGAAATCACCTTACAGGACTTCTGAAATTAAGGATTTTTTTTTGTATAATTATACTCTTTAGTGAGTTTTCCTGCCTTCCTTTATTTTTCTTTTCCCCCTGCTTTTCTCTCCCCTTTTCCCTTCCTCTTCCCTTTCCTTTTCCCCTTTCACTTTCTCCTTTTTCCTTTTACACATAAAACTAAATCATATATTCATTCACACAAAAAAACAAAAACAAAAAAACACACTACCTTTTGCTGAGAGTTAATCGTGTACTACTTATGGGAACCTGAAAAGAAGGATTAACATTCACTCTCTCTACCAATCGAGTTCCCTTTAACTATAACCTTCTTGAAAGTTTGCGCACAGGTACCACCGCCCCAATTACGTTTACCAGGCATATAGACCATGATGTATGCTAAGTCTCATTTCTTCTTCCTAACTTTGTAATCCATTTCTGCCATGGTTCAATTCATGGATTATAATAATTATCTTGTCTCAATATCCCTATCTCCATTTTACAATTATTCAGCACCTGATGTTTTATCATCTCCCAAGACAGGGAATCTGGAGTCTTCCAGTATCTTGCAAGAGTAGCTTTAGTTTCTATAAGGATATGAATAATTATTTCTTTTTTATCCTTTGGAATTATGGGCCATCCAATATGTAATATCATAGAACTACAAGTAAAATCTAGATCCACCTCTATGTCTTCCTTACAGAATTTCACTACCTTTTGCCATAGTTGAAATATATTCGGACATGACCACCATATATGAACATAATCTGCTCTAGAAGAAGCACAACGCCAACAGAGATATTGCAATCCTGGGTATATGTTTGATAGCTTAGCTGGAACATAGTGCCATCTATTAATAAAATTATAAATGGCTTTCCGATAGGTTTAAACAATGTGAAGCTTTAGTTACTGCTCTGTTAGCCTTAAGCCATTCATTTCTCGTAATTCTAATTTGTAAATCTTTTTCCCAAGCTCTTAAGGCTGGGAATTCAGGGATTAACTTATATTTGTTACATATTTTAGAGCATTTTGAGACTAGATTTTTACTATGTTTAATATTTAATACATTTATGGGTTTGTAGTTCCTCCGAGATATCCGCTATTCTGTGTCCCATTAAGAAATGTTTTATCCTTAAATACGTAAAATTTTCTCTGTAGGGAAGAGAGAAGGCTTGTTTAATCTCTTCAAAAGGTCTAATCTGCTGTTGTTGGAATAACTGATTTATTACCCATCCATGGTTTAAGATTAAGATCCTCAATATTAATGGACACAACATTCAGGGGTAAGTCAATAATGATTTTATCTATAATTTTAAATATTTTTTTCCAATTTTTCCACTGGGCCAATAAATTGTCTAAAATTAGACTCATATCTTCTCTCTCACCCCTGTGTATTTTCCAAAATAGGGCCAATAGATCTGGAACTTTCGCTCTTCTAGCCTCAATTTTTGCCCATGATTCTCCCATAGAACTCTCTTTCATAGAGGATACAATATGTGCCAATGAACAAGATTCGTATATCTCTTTAATATCAGGTACTCCCATCCTTCCTAGTTTAGGCTTTAAATTAAGGATTTTTTTATTAACCCTAGGTTTTTTCCCCAGCCACATATATTTTTTTCTAAAGCTGATTGGATCATCATGAGCCATGATTTAGGCATTTTCAAAGGCAACATGCGGAATACATAGCTCCATCTGGGAATCATATAGGCCTTTACAACATTAATTCTACCTATCCATGATATCTCTGCGGTTCTCATATCTTTCAGTTGTTTTTTAATTTGCATCATTAGAGGCATAACATTATATTCTAGAATCCTGTCAGGATTACTAGAAATCTTTATGCCCAGATAATGAATACATTTTTTTTGCCCATTCAAAACTATGTTTCGCTCTAATATATGATTTCTCCTCCTTATTTATATTTTTAGCAAGAATAGTTGTCTTATCTACATTTAACTTAAAATTGGAATACTGTCCGAATTCATGAACCACACTTAGCAGTTCATCTATTGATGTTATAGGATCTGATATAGTAACTAAGACATCATCTGCATAGAGTAACGTTTTATATTCATCTTGGCCTATTGTGATTCCCTTGATTTTCTCGTTATGTCTAATGTCACAAATCAGGGGTTCTATATATAGCAAATATAGCAACGGGGACAAGGGGCAACCTGTCTTGTCCCGTTTCTTATATTAAACCATTCTGAAATTATGCCCTTCCCGATTGTTCTAGCCATCGGGGAACTGTATAAAACCATAATGGCATTCAGAATCCAACCTTCAAAGCCAAAAGCTTTCAGGGCCTCCCTAAGAAAGTCCCATCGGACCCTGTCAAAGGCCTTTTCCGCGTCCAATGACAGGGCCAGCAATGGAGTTCCCGACTCATGAGTATAATCCAAAATATCAATCATTGTTCTTAGACTATTATTTGATTGTCTATCCTTCATAAAACCATCCTGGTCTCCATGAATTAAGGACGGCAGAATTCTTTGTAGTCTATTTGCCAAAATGCTTGCATACATTTTTATATCAGAGTTTAACAAGGATATAGGACGATAGTTCTTTACAAATTCCGTAGGTTTGTCTGGCTTTTGTATGGGAATTATATTTGCATATAATATTTCTTTGGGTATGTCTTTTTCTCTAACTATATTTTTGAAAAGATCTTTAAGATGTAATACCAAGACATCCTTAAATTGTTGGTAAAATATATTCGGATAGCCATCCGGCCCCAGTGTTTTATTTTTTTTTAAGGAATCAATAGCACTCATAATTTCAATTTCTAAGAAGGGTTCATTAATAAATTTCAGTTGTTCCTTTGATAGTTTTTTTAGACTTTTATTTTGAAAATATGTTTCTGGATTATAGGGTTGGTTGGGTAAGTTGTACAATTTTTGATAAAAGGAATTTAATGCTTTATCTATTTTTTTTCTGGTGTTAATTGCATCCCTTCCTCTGTGATAATTTTTTGTATTGACTTATTCAGTTTCTCACATTTAACTTTATTTGTGAGCATTTTGTTTGCTCTGTTTCCTCTATAGTACCATTTTATTCTTAAATATTCCAATTTTTTTTAAGTTTGCTGAAGTAAAATATCATTGATTTTTTTTTGTTATTGCTATTTTCTCGCTTAAATCTGTAGTTGGGTTATTTTTATTAGAATTTGTTAATTTATAAAGAGATATATACAATTCTGTCAGAGAAGCTTTATGTTTTTTCTTAATTGAGCCTAATTTAATAAAGTGTCCTCTCAAAACTGCCTTATATGTACACCAAACTATAGCGTCTGATGTCCCTTTATTTTTGTTCTCATCAAAAAAACGATTTGTTATATCTTTTATGGTATTTATATCTTGAGCCTCCTTCAACAGAGATTCGTTAAGTCTCCAATTATTCCTAATTTTAATATCTGGTGATATAGTAAAATCAAGTATTAATGGGTTATGGTCTGACCAGGTTACTTCTTGAATCAGAACCTTTTTAATCCTATATGTAATCTCTATAGACCCTAAAAATAAGTCTAATCTGGAGTAAGTACAATGTGCCTTAGAAAAACAAGTAAAGTATTTTTCTAATGGATGGCTAATCCTCCATAAATCTAATAATCCAAACGTATTTATCAGGCTTAAAAATTGATGTGATAATTTCTTTCCCCTTTTATCTTGAGTAACCCCTGTTAATGAAATTCTGTCCAGCGTTCCATCCAAGATACAATTAAAATCTCCCCCTATAATAGTCTTGCCCTTTGTGTTTTTTTTTCTAGTTTAATCAATACCTTTTGTATAAACTGAAAATAATTAATATTGGGAGCATAAATATTGGCAATAGTAAATTCTTCATCTTGTATTTTACATATGACTAAGATAAACCTTCCGTTTTTATCTATATCTTGTATGTAACTTAAATATCTAAATCATCAGTTACTAAGAAGGCCACTCCACATTTCTTTTTCTCCTCCAATGAAGAGCAGAGTTGAATTTTAAAGTTTTTTGGGATAAAGCGCTTTATATCTCGCTTTAGCCAATGGGTTTCTTGTAATAATATAACTTTTGCACCTTCCTTTTTTTTTTTTTTTTGTATATTTTTTTTTTTTTGCCTTTATCATTTTCAAGCAACATATATAGACATTGCATATTATAGTATAACATTATACAAGATCTCATAATCCATATAGTCACCTGGTATATATCAAATTGTGTACATAGTTTTACAGTTTCAGGCTTTTTTAACATAATAAGAAAAAAAAAGGATTCAATCTAAAATTGTCAGTAAACAATATAACTTAATAACTTTATATTCCCCCGAGTGTTACATCCTTGATAAGGTCTCATAAATGAAGTACATACATTAGGATATACAGTGAAATTTAGGTTGAGCTCTAATGTTTCCCACAAAGATCAATTGAGCCTTTCAGAAATTGTTTCCATGGGTGCCAAATGTCTTGGTATTTGTAGTATTTATTCAATGCCCCCCACCTTAGTTCTTCCATCGCGTGAAAATGTTAAATTTTACAGTACCATTCTTTCTTTGAGGGGGTCGTGGTTGTTCTCCAGTTAGTCACTATGGCATATTTGGCTGCAGTCAGCATGAAATAAGTAAGGGAGTATCTAAATTTGCTATGAGGTGTGTTTATATGGAGCAGGAGAAGCGCCTCTATGTCAAAGGAGATGTTTAAATCGGTTACTAGGTGTACTGTGGTCCAAACCTCTTTCCAAAATCCTGTGATTAAAGAGCATGACCACCATAAATGGTGAAATGAGCCTCTTTCGAGTTTACATCTCCAGCATTCGGCGGACTTAGCTGGATCGTACCTATTTATGTCTACCGTAGTAGTGTACCACTTTGTAATAAATTTGTAGTTTATCTCCTGTAATGGGACACTAGAATGTGCATGGAAAATAGTTTTAAAGATGGCGTTCCACTCCCCGTCCACAAGCTCATGTTGTAAATGATCGTTCCATGTTTTAGTGAAATAAGGTAGCCTAGTGTGTGTTTGGTCTTGCAGCAATTTGTAACATGTGGAAGTTGGTTTGGGTGGGATTTTGTCTTGGCAGCACAATTGTTCAAATTTTGTCCTACCCCTAGGGGTCCAATTCAGCAGGGTCTGAGTTCTTAAGAAGTGTCTTAGTTGTTCGTATTGAAAATTGTGCATGAGTGTCGGGAACTGTCCCATCGTCATATCAGACAGTGGGATTAGTTCTCCATCTATTATAACCTCCTCTAGTGTGACATGGCCTGCCAGGTCCACGCTATTTCGGGGTTTCAGTAGGAAACCGCTGTACCCAGCTGTGAAATTCGGATTATATGTTATTGGGTAGTGTGGTGAGGGGGTTGGCGCTATATCTGTGCCTGGGAGAAGTTTCTCCCATATTTTGATGGTGGGAGATATTGTCGGATGGTGCGGAATCTTCCAGTTATTGGGGGCAGTCAGAAGCCATGGTAGCTTCTTGAGCGATTCTCCTATCTGTGCCTGTTCTATGGGGATCCATAGTTTGGATGGGGAGTGGTGTGACCAATCAAGTACTCGTCCCATATGTATGGCTTGGTAATAAAGCCAGACATCTGGAAGACCTACTCCTCCTTTGTCTTTAGGCCTGGTAAGAATATTGTAACGTAATCTAGGTCGCCTCCCAGCCCAAATGAATTGCGTGAATAGAGCCTGGATTGTCTTGAAAAATTTACGTGGGATGGAGATAGGGAGTGTGTTCAGAATATAGAGTATTCTCGGGAGTGTGTTCATTTTTAATATGTTTACCCTGCCGAACCACCTGAAGTCTGGTTTATTCCAACTGTCTAGGTCAGATTTAATGGCGTCTAAGAGGTGTGGAAAGTTGGCCCCGTATAGCAATTTAGAGTGTGGAGTTACATTAATACCCAGATATTTAATGGATTTTTTCGCCCATTGAAAAGGGTATTTCGCCTTCAGGAGTGTTTCTTCCCTCTCGGACACTGTAATGTTTAAAATTTCACATTTGTCTGCATTGATTTTGAAATTTGAGAAAGCGCTATATTCAGACATTACCTCCATTAGGGCCGGAAGGGAAGTTTTAGGGTTGGCCAGGGTGAAAAGTAAGTCATCAGCAAAAGCTGAGACTTTATATTGTGATTTGCCTACCCGTATCCCTTCAATTTTTGTTTGGGCTCTGGTCGCCTGTAGGAGAGGTTCTAATCCTATAATAAAAAGGAGCGGCGATAAGGGGCAGCCCTGCCTCGTCCCATTCGTTATTTGGAATGGTTCAGATAAAGTTCCGTTAATTTTAAGTCTAGCTGATGGGGTCGAATAAATCGCCTGTATCCACTGCATCCATCGATTGCCAAATCCCAATGTTTCTAGCGTCGACAGGAGGAAGGACCAATCCACCCTGTCGAACGCCTTTTCAGCATCGATAGCTAACAGTATTGTAGGGTGGGCAAGCCCGTGTGCGCTGTGGACTAGATTTATTATTTTAGTGGTATTGTCCTTCGCTTCTCGTGAGGGCACAAATCCCGCCTGGTCTGGATGGATCAAGGAGGGGAGGAGAGGTTTTAGTCGTAGCACCAACATTTTAGTGAAGATTTTGATATCCACATTTATCAACGATATCGGCCTATAACTACCACACAAATCTGGGTTTTTCCCTGGTTTATGGAGTAGGGTAATGTTAGCTGCTAGGCTCGATTTCGGGATCGGGTTTGTATTGTTAATGGAGTTGATGGCCTTCAGCAAGTGATGGCCCAATTCTTTCTGATATACTTTGTAATAGGATGCCGAGTAGCCATCTGGGCCTGGACTTTTGCCCGAGGGTGTGGATTTTATGGCGTTCGCGAGTTCCATGAACGAAAAGGGTTCGTCCAAAGATTTCGTTACTGCCTGTGGGAGTATTTTATCAAACTTGTCTGCTAGGTATGCCATAATCTTTTCCTTCTCAATAGAGTTTTTAGTGATATTATAAAGAGAATCGTAGAATTCTGTAAAGGTTTTCGCTATTCCTTCATTGGTTTGTTCTATTTTATTGACAGTATTTTTAATTTGTGTGATGTATGTTTTTTCTCTTTTTTGCTTAATTGCATTAGCTAAAAGTTTTCCGCATCTAATCCCCTGGGCAAAGAAAAGTTGTTTGTTCCATTGCAACGCCTTTTTAGCCTTGTGTTGCAACAATATTGTTAGGTCTGACCGTAGGGACATTAGTGTGCGGTGTATTGCCTCCGTCATGGTATTTTTATGTGTTTCTTCTAGTTTCGCTATGTCCCTTAATAGTTCTGATTGTTTCTTGATGCGTTCTTTTTTAAGGAAGGAGCCCCATTTGATTAAGTCCCCTCTAACTACACATTTATGAGCCTCCCATTGGAGGAAAGGTGTAGTATCTGGGGTAATGTTGTTTCAGAAGTACTGAGATATAGAGTCAGCTATTGCCTGTTTTGCCCTATCGTTGTGTAGTATAGACGTGTTCAGTGTCCATTGTCCTCTCCCTTGTGCCATGGAGGGGATCCTAACTTTCATCTGTATTGGGGCATGGTCTGACCAAGTGATATTGTTAATAGATGCTGAGATTATCAGAGAGAGGTCCTTCTGAGGGGTTAAGAACATGTCAATTCGTGTATATGTGTCTGCTGGTCTAGAGTAGAAGGAATAGTCCTTCGTGGTAGGATTCAGCGCTCTCCAACAGTCCACTAATTGGTGACTATGCATGAGGCTCCTCATCTGTGACCGGACTGATTTTAAATGGTCTGAATGAGGGGCCGTGCTGTCTTTTTGCCCATCTATGGATATGTTGAAGTCGCCCCCTATGATTGTTATTCCTGTCGCGAGTTGTTGGACTTTGGCTAGAATTCTGCGTAAGGTATGGCATTGTTTAGTGTTCGGCAGGTAGATGTTTACTAGGGTGATAGGTTGGTTGTATATAGTGCCCAGAAGGATGACATAGCGACCCGATCTATCAGTATGATGTGAAGTATACATAAAGGGGATTTGGGCTCCAATCAAGATTGCTACTCCCCGTGTTTTACTATTGGTGAAGTTATTATAATAAGCTATAGGGAAATGTCTATTATGTAATGTCGGAGCTCTGGGATCCCTAAAGTGTGTCTCCTGTACAAATACCACATCCGCTTGAAGTCTATGAAAGTCCCTGAGTGCCATATTTCTTTTGATAGGTGAATTAAGACCTTTGACATTGTAAGAGAGTATATTCAGTGTGTCTGTTACCTTTGAAGATTTTTTAAGTGGCTCCTCCATTTCACACTTAGTATTACCAAAGTGGTGTAGCTTTGTGGGTAATTGGGCTTCTAAGTCTATTTATTGCGCAGACGCTCTTCTAACGTGATGTCTTGATCAAGTGTGAGGGGGGAATAAAAGGGGACAAAACAAAACAAATATGGAAGTAAAAACAATTCAACAAATTAATAACCAGAACTTATTTACACTCAGCTGTAGATCCTAGGCCTAGGATCTACCAGCCTTAGCTGGTTCTTGTACCAGCGTACAAGGAGTCAGTGCTCTATGACCCACACCGTCAGCTTCACTTGCTGAAACGGGATTACTTACAGATGGTGAATGAGATGTAGTTAGTGCACCGCTCGTAACCGCAGTGGGTTACGTCTGGGGTATTTGAGATAATATTATGCAACTGATTTCGGAATTGTAGCTCTTTGTATTAGATTATTAGTGGTGTTAATGGGTTGTCGGAGCTCCCTCCAACCTTACTAAATTGATCTAATAATGTTGTTGCGCCGCCAAGCGCTAGTGAACTTATCAATGAAGTTCGTAAACTATCGGGCTAAAAATAAAGGGTAGTCCCAAACCTTGTCCAGCCCCAGACTCCTGGGTCGACCCCCCTGTCAACACAATTGAAAGGATTTATGCATGCACAGTATATATTCAGTCCTTAATAGATCGTTAAACAATGCTAGAAATCACAGTCCTCCAATGGGTAGATATTAAGGCAGTTCATATCTATGAATTCTATCTACTAAAAATATCCCCTGATATCTCTCTAACCTCTTCTTCTACTGATACATTTATATAGATATACCTAAATAATTGTTTTTCTTTTTTTTTTTTTTGTTCGTTTGTTTTTTTTTGTTTTTTAATACAAGTTGTAACGGTCATAAACAGTTGTGTAGGCTATCCACCTAGTGGTGAGATATTTATGTTAGCGCCCACATCTAATTGACATATTGTATACATTACATGCATCTTCCACGTCCACCGGTCGTTGATGAGCCATTAAGTCTACTTCCCTGGGTTATAGTGTCCATAGTTCGAAGGAAAGGACTGGTAAATAAGGTATTGGATCCCCCTGAAGGATTTAAATGGTGTCCAAGTGGCCGCTAGTTCGCGGTGGATGTTCAGGTGTACTGAGAAGTATATCGGGGTCTCGTGGTCGGTGTAAATGGGAGCCGTTTTCCTGGTGTTCCCCTCTTCTCGGCTTGTCCCCTCCATCTGGACCTTTGCGTTTGGGTTTGTGTGGTTCCCTGGTGCCATGTATTGTACCAGTCTGCTATTTCCATCTGCGGAAGGTCAAACATCTTGAGGAATTCAGGTACATCATGAATAGTAGAGATGTTACCTTGCCGCCCCTGATATGTCGCCATTAGGGAAAAGGGATATCCCCACCGGTATCTAATCTCCTTCGCCTGCAGGGCCTGGGTAATCGGGCGGAGCGCCCTCCTACCCTGTAGCGTTTGCCAAGCCAGATCTGGTAGAATTTGAATGTGGGGTGAGGCAGCCGCCAGTGTAGGGGAGTTTCGGGCTAGACGCAGTATATCTTCTTTTAGTGCATAATAATGTACCCTGCAGATGATGTCTCGTGGCATGTCTTGCGGCAGTCCCCTAGGTCTCACTGCCCTGTGTGCCCTGTCCAGTTCAATATGAGTGTTAGTGGGGCGGTTCAGGATATCATTAAATAGCTTTTGCAAAATAACTTGAATATTTTCCGTGTCCCCTTGGGGCTCAGGGATGCCCCTGATTCTTAAATTATTACGCCTGCCTCTATTGTCGAGGTCCTCATTATGGCGCAGAATTTGTGTAATTTTGAGTTCCTGTGCATTTTGTCTCTGCTCAATATTGTGCAGTTGTAGCTGTATGTTGTCTCTATCCCCCTCCAAGTCTCCCACTCTGAGGCCTATTTGACGTACCTCTGTGGTGATTGCAGAGAGTTTGTCCTGCATAGATGCCTCCAATTTAGCCAGCATATATGCCATTTCGTGCTTGGAGGGGAATTTCTGTATCATCTCTTGCAGTAGTGAGTAGCCGATCGCGGGCGGGATGTCCGTGCTCGCTGGGCTGTGTGGTATAGAACCACGTGGGGAAGATGGCGTCTCCTCCATTTCTTCCTCCGATAGAGCCCTCACTTTTTCTTTAAAATAGCGGTCCAAATCTCCGGATTTCTTGCTGGAGGGCGGACCCGGAGTCTCTTGGGTCGGAGCCTGCTTCTTTTTGTTACCCATAGTATTTGTATGGGGTTTTTGGCGGCGTAATTAGATAAGGTCGGTCGGGAGCTGAAACAACAAGCGTCCGCTCACATCAGTCAGGCCACGCCCCTGCACCTTCCTTTTTAATATATTGAAATACCATGGCTCTTTTAATTGGGTTGTTTAGTCCCTGTGCATTTAATGTCATAAACTTAACCATACGGTATCAATCTGTGTCTCACGATTATCACTCTCAGCAAAAAACAAAAAACATAAATTGACATAACATATACAACACTTACATTCATATGGACTCATGTAAATCAAACATGAGACATTCCACAACAAAAAGAATAATAAAAAAATCCATCTCCACTCCCACTTAATGGAAGACGAAAAATACATCCCAAAACCCTGGGTATGCATCCCAAACTCCAGGAAAATATGGAGTTAGTTGGGGGAAAGTGAAGAAAACCCTCCTCAACAGTGTCACAGGTGAATCAATATGATCCTTACAGACCAAAAAAAACAAAAAAAATTATAATAAAAATAAAAAAATAAAAATAAAAAAACTTCCTATTCCCCTTTAGCATAGTTTAGGATATAGACAAATTACATTGTGATTACTTCAATTTCTTATATACCATCTTTAAATTAATAAAATCAATCTGTGCCATTATTCAAAAAAAAATATACAAACAGTTTGCATTGTACTCAATTGCATTATTTAAATTACACCAAAAAGTGTTTCCCCTTTTAACATAGACAATAGAGATGTCCTAAACAGTTCGCCGGGAACTGTTCGCTGGCGAACATAGCTTGTTCGCGGTCACCACGGCGGGCGAACATATGCGATGTTCGGTACGCCCTCTATTCGTCATGGAGGTAGGAGGGTCTGGGAGGGAGGGTCTGCTGCTGATTGGCTGGAATGTGTCTGCTGACTGTGAGGTACAGGGTCAAAGTTTACTCAATGATGACGAATAGGGGGCGGACCGAACATTGCATATGTTCGCCCACTGCGGCGACCGTGAAAAAGCTATGTTCGCCGGCGAACAGTTCCCGGCGAACTGTTCGGGACATCTCTAATAGACAACAATGTCGACAATTCACAATGTAGTTACTTCAATTCTTTAAATTACACCTTTATATTAACTACTTCATACAAAAAAATACTTCCTAATTCCCCTTTGACATAGATAACTTACATTATGATTATTTTGATTCGTTATATACCATCTTTATATTAATAAGATCAATCTGTGCAGTCTGTACGTTTTTCAAACAAGTATCATGCAAACAATTTAAACAACTCAATTCCACTATTTAAATTACACCAAAAAGTGTCTCCACTCGATAAAAAAAAAAATCCTATTCCCCTTTTGCATAGACAATTTGCAATGTGAGAATTTCTTATATACCATCTTTATATTAATGAGATCAATCTGTGTAATCTATGCATTTTTTTTCAAACAAGTATCATGCAAACCATTTACATTGTAGTCAATTCCACTATTTAAATTACACCAAAAAGTGTCTCCACTCTTAAAAAAAAAAAAAATAAAGAAGAAAGAAATTTCTTATAACTAATATCAAATAATGTCAATAATCCTCGCTTATTCAGCCTGTTAAGCCGCCCAATCACCTCACTTAAATTTACATATGGACCTCCTGTAGCCAGTTCCTGGCTAAGTCTGAATTGTCAAACACCAGAGTTTTTGCTTCAAAAATAATTATGAGTTTTGCTGGAAAAGCCCAAAAGTGTTTGACATTATTTTTTCTTAAGGTCTCCAATACTGGAGCGAAAAGGCATCTTTTCTTCCTCGTTTCATAGGATAAATCTGGAAGGACTTTGATATTCAAGTGTTGTTCTTTTTTACTACCTTGCTTTGATGCCTTTCTTAGTTCTTCTCTGAATAAGTAAGAATTGCAGCAAATCATAATGTCTCTAGGGGTTTCCGTTGAGAGTTTTTTTGGCTTTGGAATTCTGTGACATCTTTCTAGAAATGTATGTTTCTCGTCCTTCTGGATACCCAGCTCCAAAAAATACGATTCCAGAAAGTCTTTATTTTTTTCTTGTGTAATGCTTTCCGGGATATTCCTTAATCTCAGATTATTTTGCCTTGATCTATTATTTTGCTTATCTTTAATTCTAACTCTTGAATTTTCTGATGTAATTCTCCCTGTTGCTGTTGTTGGTTTTTAATTATAACGTCAGTTAGATCCAATTTTCTTTCAACTTGGTTAATCCTTTGGCCGATCTCTTTAATTTCCTTTTTTAAGTCAGCATTATTATTATGAATTTCTTGTTTTATTGCTAAAAGTTGCTGATCTAAACAACTTTTTAGAAACTCTGGTGAAACCAGCGAATTTTCCATTTGTGATGTTTCTAATTGAACTATTTTTTTCTCAGCTGTTGTCAGGTTAATTTCTTTTGCAGATATTTCTGACAATGATTTATCTGTTTGAGGAATAAAAAAAATTAGAGTCTTTTTTCTGTTTTAGTATATTTTCTTTCAATCCTCTCCTTATGCTCTTTGTCTTTACTAAGAGTCGATTTATTTTCTTGGTTTCTTCTGGTTGACATATTTTTAATACCGTGCAGAATACATTTTAATTCTTCTTAAAAATCTTCAAAACTTGTCAGCTCATTTTCTTAACAGGGCTAGTCAATTATTCAAACCATACTCCTGCACCTTTAATAGCCTTTAATTTGTATATCACGTTCCTCCCTTAATTAATTAGATTTTATTTTCTTCTCTCTTCTCCTTTTTTTTTTCTTTCTTCGTTTTTCCCTTCTCCCCCTTCTTTCTTTTTTTTTACCCTCCTTTCCCTTTTCTTTCTCTCTTTCCTTTCGCTTTTAGCGATATATTTATGAATATACTTTTTATAAGTCTATGTGTTCATAGATGGAGATGGAGTATTTTATAAAACATTCTATAATATGTCTGATATTGAGATTTGCTTTTAAATTTTCCAACAGCAGCAGTAAACCCGCATCAGAAAGGGTCAAACGCTGTTCAAATTTTTTTTTTTTTTTAAACGGATTCTTATCCCCTCTCTTTTCTCCCTTTACCCTCTCCCCCTTCACATATGATATCTAATCTTTCTGTATTTATGGAAACACATGGTGTAATTCAATTAACTTTTACTTTAATCTCCTGTGATCCAATTTGCATTACATAACTTTTCCAGCCCGCATTTAGCAGAGCTGAGGGGGTCTTGAGAGGGAAAGGAAATACCGTATTTATCGGCGTATAACACGCACCGGCGTATAACACGCACCTCATTTTTAGAGAGAAATTCCAGGAAATTTCCCCCCCTCCCATAGTATCCCCCCCCCTCATCCCATAGTATTCCCCCCTCATCCCATAGTGTTCCCCCCTCATCCCATAGTGTCCCCCCCTTTCCATAGTATTCCCCCCCTCCCCTCCCATAGTATTCTCCCCCTCCCCTCCCATAGTATTCTCCCCCTCCCCTCCCATAGTATTCTCCCCCTCCCCTCCCATAGTATTCTCCCCCTCCCCTCCCATAGTATTCTCCCCCCTCCCCTCCCATAGTATTCCCCCCCTCCCATAGTATTCCCCCCCTCCCCTCCCATAGTATTCCCCCCCTCCCCTCCCATAGTATTCTCCCCCCTCCCCTCCCATAGTATTCTCCCCCCTCCCCTCCCATAGTATTCTCCCACTCCCCTCCCATAGTATTCTCCCCCCTCCCCTCCCATAGTATTCTCCCCCCTCCCCTCCCATAGTATTCTCCCCCCTCCCCTCCCATAGTATTCTCCCCCCCTCCCCTCCCATAGTATTCTGCCCCCCTCCCCTCCCATAGTATTCTCCCCCCCTCCCCTCCCATAGTATTCTCCCCCCTCCCCTCCCATAGTATTCTCCCCCCCTCCCCTCCCATAGTGTACTCCCCCCTCCCATAGTATTCTCCCCCCCTCCCCTCCCATAGTGTACTCCCCCCCTCCCCTCCCATAGTGTACTTCCCCCCCCCCCTCCCCTCCCATAGTATACTTCCCCTCCCATAATTACTTACCTGTCCTGAAGCGTGGGCCGGCTTCACAGCTTGCACCGCGGTACAGGAACTTTAATTTCATGTTCCGGTTTCCGTCGGGACTGAAAGGAAGTGTGCACACTATTGTGCACACTTCCTTTCAGTCCCGCTGGAAACCGGAACATGAAATTAAAGTTCCTGTACCGCGGTGCAAGCTGTGAAGCCGGCCCACTCTTCAGGACAGGTAAGTAATTATGGGATATCGGCGTATAACACGCACCCACGATTTTCCCCCTATTTTCAGGGGGAAAAAGTGCGTGTTATACGCCGATAAATACGGTAATTCAAAATATTTTGCTCACTTATGTAGTATAGATAGTATCAGAAGTGAATAGTTCTCACCCAGCTTCCATAGATTGCAAGCACCCACTATGCACTTGTGTTTAGAGGGTCAGTTATCCACTACGAATCCTTCACTTATTTTGCCTGTTCTCCAGCACACCTTTTACCTTTCAGCGCATGGTAGTTTTCCTCCTTCCGAGATTTACAACTCACTTGAAGCAAGAGTTATGACCAGACTGGATCTCTGTCTCGCCGTTTTCCAGCAATGTTATTTCTGCTGTTCTAGCATGCCATTCAGCCGCTTGGTACTAAAGCTCCGACATCCGCTCCACTCTCGGCAGGCTTCACCTCCTCCGCCCACTTACGTAGCGTTCACGCGTTCACGCACCCTACGTCATCCCCCCCTTTTCAACCCCGTTCCGCAATCTCTAGCTTGTCATTAAGAACTATAGCCACAATTTACTGTTTGCCCAAGGTGCATAAAGACATAGAAACACACCCTGGTAGACCTATCGTATCGGGCACTAATTGCCTAACAGAACGGTCCAGGTTTATAGATAAGATCCTACATCCAATGGACATTAAAGCTACCCTTTTAGCTCTAGAAAATAAACAGGTGCCCCCATATACCCTCCTAGCAAGTCAAGTTGTGTTTTCCCTGTATACTAACATTCCGCACAAAAAATAACATACTAGCTTGTGTATTTTTTCTAGATTCCTCCTCATCCTATAAACTTATCCTTGCAATACTCTTCTCAGTGGTCTTACGTGTTCCCAGATTGTACCATTGCAATCTATAATGAATGCAGCGGCAAGGCTCATTTTCCTGTCCCCCCACAAATACCTAAAATACCTAAATTAGGGGGACATAGGGCCCACCCAGTGTCCACACCCGTGACCCGCGGGTGGAGGCTATTAATATAAACGGGGGGACCTACTTTTCCTTCTGGTTCCCACCCATAAGCGGCGGATGGAGACCTTAATTAAATAAATAATAGGGGAAGAACCCATGAACGGCGGGTGGGGACCCTTATAAATTAAAGGGGGACCTAATGTCCCCCCTGGTCCCCACCCATGAAGGGTGGGTGGGGACCTTAATTAAATAAATAATGTGGGGACCAATTGCCCCTACTAGGTCCCCACCCACAAGCAGTGGGTGGGGACCCTAGTTAAATAAATAGTGGTGGGGGACCTAATTTCCCCCCAGATCCAAAGAACTTTCCCACGCTGTGTAAAATGACACTGAGCACTGTGGTTGGATTCCAAGCAAACCAATCAGAGTGCTGTGGCAGGTAAATACAGGCTGTGACTTATATAGAAAACACAAAAGAAAAACTTATGGGGAACTACCCTCTAGGGGGAGCTCCCAATAGCTGGTATAGGTATAACGAAAACGCTGTTCTTACAAAAAAATACCTAGTGAGCTTACTTGGAGACAGAAGTAAAAAATGCAAGGAAAGAGCACACTAGCTTCTTTGGTGATGTGAAACTATGTATCCTAGGAACAACAATAATACAAGAAAACTTTATTTGACTTCTATTACAAGAAGGATACAATAGTGTCAGTATACCCAAATGATGGTGCTGATTGATACTATATTCCCCTGTGGTGCTACATAAGTACAGCTAATGGCAGTTCATAGCAATATGGATACTTAGGGAATGCAATGAGAGCCCTTTAGGGATGATCAGCAGGGGGATAATAAACTCAAATATTATTCCTTGAATCCATCTAAGGTGGATTGACAAAACAATTAAGATGCCTTATTGTTGGTGAATAGGGATCATCAGATAAATAAAGAATACAAAGTATATACTGGGTCACCAGGAAGGAAGCTTTAATTAGAAGAGCATAGCTGAAATATCTATTGAGTGATAGCTATGAATTGATTCCTTATAAATAAAAGATTCCTTATAAATAGGAGATGTGGCATACAGACATTTGGTGCTGTAATCCTTAGAAAATGCTACTAAAAACACCACTATGCTAGTTCCCTACAATCTCCTGTTAACCCGCTTATTTTGGTGGAGCTGGTACCACCATCCTGACCAACCTCCCTAGTTTTCTATCCAATTTATTGTTGGTTGAAGACGAAGGGAAACTTTCTATTTTATTAAATATAGAGACTTACCTGTCAGTCTCTTCATTTACCTGTTTACCAATCAGAGTGCTCTGAGCCTAATTGCAGGGTGTGGGAAGGCTTTATAAGCCTTTTCCCACCCTGCAGAGCTCATTCTGCGCCGTGTCCCCATGGGTCAAGATGGATAATTTTTTTCGTCATAATTTTTTTTCGCGTTCAGGTTTTTTATTTTATTTTCAAGTTCGATGGGTATTATGTTTTTTTATTTATTTTTTTAGAAAAAAGAAGACATGAAATGGTAAGTATGACATTTTATTTTACAGGGTTAGTTTATTGTCCCCCCTCACTATTATAAATGGGATATTTTTATTGTGGGGGGAGTGACTAGGGGCTTTGGGACCCCTAGTCACTTTATTATTTGTGTTCCCCACTTGCCGGTCATGGGTGTGGACTGTTGAGGGCATTAGGTCCTCCCATTTTTTGATTATTTAGGGTCCCCACCCACCGCTCATGGGTGGGGACCAGGGGGGACATTAGGTCCTTCCTTTAATTTATTAGGGTCCTCACCTGCCGCTCATGGGTGGGGGTATCAGGTCCCCTGATTTATTTATTTAAGGTCCCCACCTGCTGCTCATTAGGCCCCCCTTTAATTTATTAGGGTCCCCATCTGCCACTCATGAGTGGGGGCCTGGGGGGGACATTAGGGCCCCCAAATTTTAATTTATTTAGTTAGGGTCCTCACCCACTGCTCATGGGTGGGGACCAGGAGGGACATTAGGTCCCCCGTTTATATTAATAGCCCCCACCCGTGGGTCACGGGTGACTGTACGGGGGGCACTAGGTTCCCCCGGTTTGAGTTATTTGTGTTCCCCACCATGGGGAAACGGTGGAAACACAGACTGCCCAGTCACTAGTAGTTTTAAACGACAGCAAGCAGCCACTAGTTGCTAGCTGTTTAGGCAACATTCCCCTACTCGTGGTATGCACTTGCCTCCCCTCACTATTATAAGGGTTAGGGAGTAACTTTGGGCTTTGGGACCCGTAGTCACTTTATTATTTGTATTCTCCACCTGCCGGTCATGGGTGGGCACCTGGGGGGGACATTAGGTCCCCCCCCATTATTTAATTATTTAGGGTCCCCACCCACCGCTCATGGGTGGGGACTAGTGGGGACATTAGGCCCCCCCTTTAATTTATAAGGGTCCCCATCTGCCGCTCATGGGTGGGGACATGGGGGGACATTAGGTCCCCCCCCATTGTTTATTTATTTAGGGTCCCCACCCGCCGCTTATGAGTGTGGACCAGGGGTGACGATTATATTAATAGCCCCCAACCTCGGGTCACGGGTGGGAGTGCGGGGGGCACTATGTCAACCCTATTTTAGTTATTTGTGTTCCCCACCATGGGAGAACGGTGGGACCTGGCAAAGGCTGCCCAGTCACTAGTAGTTTTAAATGACAGCTAGCAACCACTGGCTTAGCTGTTTCGGCGGCATGCTGCGAGTAGGGGCATGCGGGAGGATTTAACCTCACTTTTATCAATATGGGGTCATAGTGACCCCCATACTGATTTATATTGATTAAGATTGAACAGCTAAGGAAATAATTCTCTCCTCCTTGCCTTTCTGTTTCTCAATCACACTTAGATCATGCCTTTCCTACCCTTCAGACATTCTCCCCAGCTACTGACCAAGAGGTGGCTGCTCTTCGTTCGATCCTGTCCCATCTCACCTTATCAGATCTCTCTCCACTTGTCTCGTGCCTTCTCTAACACACATCTTCAATTGCTTGCTCTCTTCTGGCATCATCCCTGCTGACCTTAAACATGCCACTGTAGGACCTATACTAAAAAAAAACCTCTCGACCCATCCACCCTCTCTAACTACCGTCCCATATCCCTGCTCCCTTTTTCCTCAAAGCTCCTGGAAAGACTTGTCTTTACCCGTGTGTCTCATTTCCTCAATTCCAACTCTCTCCTTGACCCCCTTCAATCTGGCTTCTGCCCTCTCCACTCTACAGAGACTGCCCTTATCAAAGTTACTAACGACCTAATCGCAGCTAAATCCAAAGGCCACTACTCCATACTAATTCTTCTTGACCTCTCAGCAGCCTCTAAAACCATTGATCATGCTCTCCTTCTTCAAACTCTTCAATCGCTTGGTCTCTGTGACTATGTCCTCTCATGGTTTTCCTCTTATCTCTCCCAATGCTCATTCAGTGTCTCTTTTTCTAATGATACCTCCTCCCCTCGCCCTGTCTCAGTTGGAGTCCCCCAAGGCTCCGTCCTTGGTCCCCTTCTATTTTCTCTTTATACTGCCTCTCTTGGCAAACATATTACCTCTTTTGGATTCCACTACCACCTGTACGCTGATGACACCCAGCTATATCTCTCCTCCCTGGACCTCTCCCCTGCCGTCCTGCAACGTGTCACTGCTTGCCTTTCTTCCATCTCTGACTGGATGTCCTCCCGCTTTCTGAAACTCAATCTCTCAAAACCTGAGCTCCTTGTATTTCCTCCTCCTAATACTGATCCTCCTCTTTTGCTCTCCCTTCAAGTTTGTGGTACTAACATCAGTCCATCCTTGCAAGCGCGCTGTCTTGGCATCATACTTGACTCTGGTCTCACCTTTGAGCCTCACATCCAGCATGTTGCCAAATCCTGTAGATTCCATCTTAAAAACATAGCCCGCATCCGCCCCTTTCTTGCACCAGATACTACCAAGGAGCTTGTCCATGCTCTAGTAATTTCCTGCATGGATTATTGTAACCCTCTCCTGATTGGTCTTCCCAAAAGCCATACTGCACCCCTACAGTCCGTAATGAATGCTGTTGCTAGACTGATTTTCCTCTCTAGTCGTTTCTCTCACACCTCACCCCTCTGCCAGTCCTTACATTGGCTTCCTGTATGCTATAGGAGTCAATTCAAGGTACTAACTCACACCTATAAAGCACTGAACAACTCTAGCCCCTCTTATATCTCCTCACAGATCCATAGGTATGTCCCTTCTCGGTCTCTCCGCTCTGCCCGTGACCACCTCCTGTCCGTTGTCCGCACCCATATGCAGGACTTCTCGCGGGTGGCTCCCTTCCTATGGAATAGCCTGCCTACCACCATCAGACTCTCCCCTAGTCTTGCATCTTTTAAGAAGTGCCTTAAAACCCATCTCTTTAGGAAAGCTTATGGCCTCCAAGACTAACCCCTACCTCACATACCTGTTTCTTGCCCTCTCCTAAAGGGCAGCCCACCTTATTTGATTGCAAATTCCTGTCCTAATGTGTTTTACACCCCATCTCCTATAGAATGTAAGCTCGATTGAGCAGGGTCCTCTTCAACCTATTGTTCCTGTAAGTTTATTTGTAATTGTCCTATTTATAGTTAAATCCCCTCTCATAATATTGTAAAGCACTACGGAATCTGTTGGCGCTATATAAATGGCAATAATAATAATAATAATAATAATAATAATAATAATAATATTTAGTTTTATGACAGTGAGCAGCCACTGGATATAAAAGTGGATATAAATGTATCATATATAGAAGTGTTAGAACTACGGTAAGAGTATGTATAATAAATAGCTATTTAGATCTAAATAGCTACTTTTTCATATTGTAACCTTGTTATAGTTCTATAACTTTTGGTTACATGTACTCTTACCATAGCTCTCTATCCCTTCTATATAAAATACTGATTTTTAGATCCAGTTTTTAATGACAGCGAGCAGGCACTGTGCCAGGTTAAAATAGCTGCCAAGTCAATGTTACTTTTAAATTTGATTTAACCTTCTTTTTATCAATATGGGGGTCATAGTGACCCCCATAGGGTTCAATGCAGTGGGGTAGGAATAGTTGTATTACAAGGAGGGAGCTTGTAGCCCCCCCCCATTATTTATTTAATTAAGGTCTCCACCCGCCACTTATGTGTGGGGACCAGGAGGGACATTAGATCCCCCTGGTTATATTAATAGCCCCCACCTGCAGGTCACCAGGAGGAGTGCGGGATGGGCACTATGTCCCCCAAATTTGAGGTATTTGTGTTCCCCACCATGGGGGAACAGGGGGGCCTGTGCTACTAGCTGCCCAGTCACTAGTAGTTTTCAATTTGTTTAGGGGACATTCCCCTACTCGCGGTATACCGCGAGTAGGGGCATACGAGAGGATTTAACCTCCCTTTTATTAATATGGGGGTCATAGTGAAACCCATAGGATTTAATGTGGAGGGGGTAGGAATAGTTATGTATTTATTACAAGGAAGGAGCTGGTAGCGCTGCCGGGTCTCTCCTTGCTTTTTTTCTTTTTGCGCATGCGATGTGCTGTTTTCGCCATAATGGATGAAAACGAATAAGTTGTTAACAAATTTCATTCGAAAACGAATGGTATGCGGCCGAAATTCGGGATTGACAAATTAAATTTTAATTTAGTACGAAATCATTCGCGTATGCCCCTACTTATGCCAACTTGTTTTTAGGATGGTGGGAGCAGCTTGTCATCAATTCCCCTAAATACAGTTCTTACCATAGCTACATCCTCAAATAGATATATTGATGACATGCTGCTTCTATGGACAGGTTCAATTCCATGCTTTGAAAAGTTTGTCACTGAACTTAATGTCAATTACATCAATTTAAAATTGACACGTCATTGATGATAAAGAACTAGTCTTTTTGGACCTGAATATTCTCTTGATGGAGAATGGAACAATTGTAACACAGCTGCACAGAAAACCAACATCTACCAACAGCCTCCTCCACTGGGATAGCCATCATCACTACGAATTGAAAGCATCTATCCGCTATAGTCAATATCTCTGTGCAAGGAGGAATTGTTCGGATGACTTGATCTTCCATCATGCCTACTTTTGAGACATTGTTTTAAAACATTTGGTTATCCCAATGCAGTATTAAAAAAACTAGCATAGCAATGAGCCTCAGATTTACCAGGAGAAACAACAATCCACATGTAATGAAATGCATAGGAACCTTTGATAGTGCTTGGTCCACTATGTCTAATATCCTGAAAAAATATTGGCCCATTTTTGCTGCACAATCCCATACTCAAACAGAATTTATCTAATCTTTTTTTTAATCAATTTTATTTTTACACATTATTATTTTCATCATCTTTATTTAGATCATTAGTTAATTTTGTAATCTACTAAATTATTCTCCCATTTCTGCTAAAGGTATATTTGATCCTAATATCTTATATTCCAATTACAGTGGGATCTCGGTTTACAAACGCCTTGGTTAACATAATTTTGAAAATCCATTGAAAATAATGCCTTGTTTACTTTTTTTTTTCACAATACAAAGCAAGTTTCCCCAGGATGCATTGCACCTGGGAGGTTTATAGCACCGCCCCCTGCATGCTGGAGCCTGTGGGTAGCACGTGGCGTCGAGTGTGGAGGTGTTGGAGCGGCTTTTGCATTGAGTTTTGGAGCCATTCTGGAAATTGTTTGCAGTTGTTTTGAGACTTTTCGGTGCATTTCTCAAGCTGTGGAAAGGTAGGGAGCTGAGCTTCGTCGCCTTTTATTGTGTGTTCTGCATTGTGGGTTGGTTTCCATGCCAGCTCATTTTGACTTTTTTTTACCTCCAGAACGGATTAATTGGTTTTCAATGAATTCCTATGGCAAACCGCGTTTCGGTTTACAATTTTTTTGCAATAAGAAATGTCCTGGAGAAAGTCTGTGTCTCTGCCTGTCAGATCCGTGTATTTCAAACTACATAATTTTATGGGTGCTGATTAGTAAACAGTGAGCTTCAACTATATGATAGCATTATTTTTGTGATTTCCAAACCTTTTGAACATATCTAAACATTATTTTAAATCAGCCGCAGATCACACACAAATAGACAATTAGTTTCTGCTCTAGTAACTAATGACGCTGCATGACATTGTTCAAAGCAACCAGGTGGACCTATCAAAAGAAAGGGTGTGGTATTTAAACCTAAAAACCTGGGATATGGGTTTCAACTTGAAGAGCCGCTTATTGGCGAAACCCGCGTCGGGGCTCAGCCTAAACACCCAACCTGACTCTACTACTTTACCTCTCTTCCACTGACATTACGATCTTGTTGCTTTTTAATTACATATTAAATTTTTCAGGACAAAATGGATTATAGAGATTAGCAGGGAAGGTGTAGATTATCTCTCAATTTAGTGCAAGATAGCAGTTATTTAGACGTTAGGTGCCCTTGAAGGCACAGATTCACGGACTTTCTTCAGAACTAGCAGTAACCAGGATGTCACTATTGACAGTTTAGAATTCTATAGACATTCAGGTGCCTTTGAAGGCACAGTTCTTTAAGGCTCACTTAGTTGATATGATAGAAACATTTAAATACATAAAGGGAATCAACACAGTAAATGAGGAGACTATATTTAAAAGAAGAAAAACTACCACAACAAGAGGACGTAGTCTTAAATTAGAGGGGCAAAGGTTTAAAAATAATATCAGGAAGTAATATCAGAAAGTATGGAATGACCTCCCAGCTGAAGTGGTAGAGGTTAACACAGTAAAGGAGTTTAAGCATGCGTGGGATAGACATAAGGCTATCCTAGCAATAAGATAAGGCCAGGAACGAATGAAAGTATTTAGAAAATTGGGCAGACTAGATGGGCCGAATGGTTTTTATCTGCCGTCACAGTTTATGTTTCTATGCTTCTATTTGTACTTAGACTATAAGTGTTGCTCTCTCTATATATCTTTATTTTCTAAATTATACTATATTACATCCTAATTAACACACTGCAGTTCTTCTTTTCTTTTATATTTATTTTTACTCTCCTTAACCCCATCACTACTACCTCCGTGCACTTTTATTATATTCACTTTTTTGCATATAGATATACTGCTGTCTTATTTGGATATTTGTAGGATGGTGCCCATTTGTCTTGACAATATTTAGGCATTATTTCCCCCTTAACTAAGGCCTTGTCATTTATTAATTGGCCTGCTAAACACGTGATATGTAGTACAAAATAGCTTCCACCAAATCACCCGTGGAAAAAAAGGTTAAACTTAACTTTGGATACTTGCTTCCCTTTAGTTACCTCCCAAAGTATAATATGGTACATATGGAATAGGGATCCAGCTTGTATCACTAAAACATAAATAAAAAATATAACATAGCGTAATACTGTTGTGGTCTTATTAATTGCCCAATGGTTCAAGGTTACACTCACAGATTTGTTGTATATAGTAAGCCTTCAGGTTGCCACCCCTATAGGTAGGGGGGTAAGTCCTGTTCGTTTCTAGTAACGCCAATCTGTAGACCAAGAAGTTCACACTCTCCCAATGGTTGAAAGTAGAAAACAATGGATTTATTGGCATATAGTAAAATTAAATTAAAATATGGTTCTACGCGTTCCGTTCCCCTTAGGAAACTTCCTCAGGAACCAAAATTTAAAAAACATACAGTTTATACACTCCAAATACTAACAAGTGTTTCCATAAGCCTATTGCTTCCCTCCCTTCCCTTCCCTTAAATACAATAAGTGCTGGAAGTCCATTGGTGGTGTGATGGGCGTACTCTCCTTTTCCTCTTCTATTGGACATCTCATCCGTTGGAAAATTACCTCCATCTTTTGTTTCAGCTGTTCTGATTTTCGTTCCATTTTTTTCACCACATTTTAGGTGTCCATTTCCGATGACACACTTCCTGTATGGGTCAGCGTCTTCTTTTCATGATGCACTTCCTTTTTTTTTTTTAAATGGCCATGCATTCCATTTTGTTCCACTTAGAACTTGTTATGTTGCCATCTGGTGGTCACCAGAAAGTAATACACTTTGTGCATATTTATCAATGATTTCATTATATGCAAAAAAAAAAAAAGGAAAAATGCCAGAGTTGAATTAACAATTCATTTTACAATTAAACATATAGACGTTATTCCCATTCTATTCACCAACAAACAATGGTCCAATTTAGTTATTATAAAACAAATTCGATCTATATGATGGATGATGTTCATTTTATACTTCCCGTTACAGCACCTGAGGTTCCTAATAGGTCTCCCATACAAGTACTGACCAGGCCCGAGTCTGGATGGCTTCTCTAAGATCTGACAAGATCAGGCACTTTCAGACTGATATTGCCATAGAGTTTTATTTCTTATTTTAATGTTGTTTATCAATATATACTTTTGTGGACCTTTGTGTATTGGTGTATATTTAGGCTTCACATCACATATATTTCACCCTAAATAATAGAGCCAAATGTATTTTGTTCCAGTTATTTAGAAGAGGAAATAAAACGAAAATAATTATTTTTATATATACATATATCTATTTTTTTTTCCAAATTGTTATTTGATGATTTTTTTAAAATTGCTACATAATTATTTTTATATATAATTTATTTATGAGAAAAGATTATTAAAATTCTCATTATTTTGGTTTATTTGGTTTCAATCCTTTTTCTCACAACGTGGATTCCCCCCCCCCCTTCCCCCCCCCATAACTTGGAGCTAGAATTTTTTTTAGATTTTTAAAAAAAAAAAATTATGTTATTTTTTTGGGTAATATCTCTCCCAGCAAAGGATCCTCTAATAAGATTGGCCAGTGTTTTTGTAGACTTTTCTTGATTTTTAAATGATCTGTATTATATTGTGTAACAAATGCGGTATGGAATTTCTCTCCCTTATCCTTAACTTTCTGATTATCTATTAATAGTTCATCCCTGCTTCTCCCTGACATTATTCTAATTTATTTTTCTATTGAGTTTTTATTGTAACGCTTCTTAACTAGTTTTTCTTTTACGTGTTGTGCCTGCTGTGTGAAATCTTGTAGGTGGGAACAGTTATGTGTCACCCTTGTTAGTTGTCCTTTTGCTATCTCTCTCAACCATGGTTGGTGGTGGCAGCTTTTTTGTGGACGTAACTGTTCCCATCTGTGGGTTTGAAAAAAAAAATGTCTTTATTTCTTTACCTTCACCAAACAAAGTAATATCTAAAAATTGTATTTGTTTTTTATTCCAAACCGGTGAAAACTGGAAATTATACTCGTTCTGATTTAAATACTCTACAAACGACACAAAAGAGGAATATAGTCCTCTCCAAATAATTAAAACATCATCAATAAATCTCCGCCATAGGACAAGGTTCGCCGCCCAGTCATGGTCATAATGTAGTAGCTGTACCTATTATTGTTACAGTTTGCTACTCTGTTCTATCACTTCCTATTGAGGGACTTAGACATATTGTTATTATTTAGTGTTAACAACATATCACATGACTAGCTACTTAGACACCAGTGTTTCTATATATTACTTGCAGTGGTCCCTGCTTGATTACCTTTACCACTGTGATTAGTTTATCATATATAGCATTTATTTAGCAAATTGTTTGCATATTCCCTTCTCTGATTTTTAGGTTATTCATACTTTTTAATCTAATTAGATAAAGGTTAGTTTTTAATATTGATTCCAACTATACTATTTGTACTACTGAGACACATCACACTCTCTTTTTCAAGTTATAACTAGAACATACTTAAGGAAAATCATGGAGTTTGCAATTCTGTAAGAGGGGCATATGTTGCTCCCCTTCCCCCAAATTTAATTCTAAGTGGCATATCAATAAATCATGCTCCAATTAACCAGTTCATGGATCAAAGAATCCGTGTGTATTTGTGATGTAGTTACTTCAATAATATGCAGCTTTGCATATATAAAATACAATTATAAATGGGGTAAATGTTAAGAGCAAGATATAATAAAACAAAGTAAAAAATTATGAAAAAAAACATGAAAATGCAAGACAAAAAAACATCAAACTTGAAAGGCTTCATTAAGTAATGAGTAATTGTCTACCTAATGGTATGGATGATGCCACAAGTAATTAAACCCAGATATCAGAACATAATCTTACAGAATTTCTCAGAACGTTATTTGTGCGTTGATGTGATAAGCAGCAGATAACGTATAATAGTTTCAATCAATGCAATGCAAGGTTTGATTTAGACCTTAAGAAACTTTAAATATCGCTTAGAATGGAGATTTCAGACTAACTCTTTAAGATATTTCATGGGATATACTCCTTATAAATCACAGAATGTACTCTGTAGTTCACTAATTGGAAAATCTTTGTTATTTTAAGTAGCACCTCTTAAAAGTAGACAGGTTGGTAATTCTTTAGATCCCTGGTAAAAGACTCAGTCAATTCTCATTTATTCTATATTTACTATATGATCAGACAATGGCTCTATATACAGAATTATTTAGATATTCATTTCAGCATTCTTCAGAAATTTAATATATTTATTCCATGTATAAATAGCATATCCACATGATGTGCATATAGTATATGGGCCAGTGGGTCCTCATGCCTTATTCTGTATTCTTAGCTCTACTTTTTTCTTTCCTTACTTATCTTGCAATGTTTTTTCTGACCTATTTTTGCCCTGATTAGTCATATGTTTCACATGACAGCCCCTTCTTGTGGCTACTATAATGTTCAGCCCCTTCTTGTGGCTACTATAATGATAATCTCAAGGAATTTGTATAGTTGGTCTCCTAACATTTGTTTTCTCACAGTAATGAACCTAAGATGGCAATAGAGCATTTGTTTTCTAAAGTTCCCATGTTATTACATTTTCACCCTGTTATTACATTCTCTGTCCCTTTTCTCCATTTATCTCTTTCTGTCTCTGTACAACAACATGAATTTTAGGGTTACTGTTTAATGTAAATGAGTTAACTGATTTAACTATCTCTTTAAGTGCAGATGGCACACCGTTTTTTGGAAATATGTATTATAATATAGGACATAATAGTCTTAAAAAGCAACAAAAGTAACTCAAAACAGTATATCTATTTTAATTACTTTAAATAATCATCCTCATTTGTGCAAGAATTGCAAAACAGAATAATGTAAGCTCAATATTTTTATATAGTTCAGGAAGTGTAAAATGTGTTGCTCACAAGTAAATTGGTAGAGTAAACTCAATGAAGTGGAAGGACACACAGACAACTAAAAATACTGTTTCTATGATTATAACACAATAGTATAAGACTGGAACCTGCTACATAGTTAAAATCAGAATCAATGCTTAATTGAACACAATTTAATTAGTGCTTCAAACAAGCATTAACTGTGCAGACACTCTTTGAGCTCCAATTAGTTTCAACCATCGCTTAAGCATAAATTAATAATTTCAGCACTATACATTTTAATCAGAAATATAAATCTGATGGGATTATTGAGCATCAACTGAAGACAAATTGAACATCAACAAAATGCACTGCAATTTATTCTGCTACATACACATACATCAATAGATCATTTAAGGTTATGCAGATGAAAGTCTTGTTTCAAATAGAAAAGTGATAGGTTAAAGGCATACTCCTCATACCAAATGTTTGTTTTTTTAACATTTGGCCCAAATAATACCTTTTTTTTTGCATAGTCAATTAAGTATACTTCAAAAATTATTAACCCTGTCTCTACTTCCCCACCTCACTTTTTCTAAAAAATATATAAAATAATTCCTTCTATGCAATATTTCTACAATGACACAGTTAACCATAAAAAAGTAACATTGGATAGTGGTATGGTGCTAAATAAGAAAGTGGTGCATCTATATCACCCGTGAATCAATCACTAAATACTCACAAGAACACATATAATTACAAAAATGCAAATAGTGAAAGCGAACAAAGTGAAACAGTAAATAGTATATTACCCCTTTCTTGGTATGGGTAATGAAAGTGTACAGCTGGAAATCTAGGATTGATAAACTAGAAGACTTTATCAACCAGTAGTATTGGCTTTATTTGATAGTAGTGGGTTAGCAGTATCACAATCAACTATCAGTTTATGGAAGTGGTAAGAATTCTCATCAGTAAGTCTCTCTTCTGAATTGTCCTAAATATTTCAATGCAATTTTTTATTATGTGGGACACAGACATTAGGAGGTTAAAATTAAATATAGAAAATGTATTAAAATGATATTAACATTTTACATGTATGCTTAAAGCTATCCACATGAGCACAAGCACAAAGCATTCCAACCTGAGTCTTCATCAAGGTGCATACCAGTGAATGGTAATTTTCCTTAAATAGCCTCCCAATGTCTTTTTGTGAAATACAATTTCATTTGGTTTTGGCTAATCTACAGTCATACCGCTTAATTTGGCAAACATCCAATTGCATCATTCAGTTTGGGGAATCTCCAATAGTGTCCATTGGTTTGGGAGAATAACCAATGGGATGCAATACTTGTGACTGTCAAATCAATTCTTAACTGGAAACAACTTGCCAGAAGCTAGGGGAAATATTTTATAAAACCATTGAATTAATCATTGATCATTTTTCCATTTACTTCCAGCTATGCTTATTTGTTAATCTTAGATTAATTTATTAAAGCAGTCATTATATCATCCCTATCACCATGGAAAGCACGTACTTTCAATATAACAGTAAAAAGGTGTAATGGATATTTGAAATAGATTTACTTAAAGGAATACTGTAGCATTAGGAATACATAAGTGTATTCCTAACGCTACAGTCCAGATTCTCATTGACATGTCATCCCCCTATGTAAAAAAAAAAAAAGGAATTTGGTCAAATTTCTCCATCATCCCCGGGATGCACCTAAGAATCATCTACAGAGAATCATTGTATTTATTTATTGTCTGTAACTGACTCTAAAAGTGTGACTTCATGGTTTGTTACAGTATAAGAGTTGTGAAGTAATATTCCCAACATCTCTCATGCCCACAGGGCTTGGAGGTGTGACTTGAAGCCACACTTCCAAGCCTTCTAACTAGTGAAATAAAGGGTTTGGGCTGGACAGGAGGGTTGAACTGCAAGCATTAAAACAACTTATATATGTTGATAAGTTAACATATATATTAACTTATATATGTGTTTTTTTTTTAAACCCATTAAGGAGAAAATAAATAAAAAACAGTGGATCAATTTTCACTTTAGAGTATTATCCTTAAACAACTTATTGCTATGATGACATTGATCATCAGTGATGTTTAAAGTGTTTATAGATAAATTCAGTCTTTTTAATGTTTTTTTTTACTCAACCAGTAATACAATATTTAATTAAACATGTTTTATTGTCTCAGTTGTTACCTTTGAGTATGCATTCATAAAGAACATTAAACACCAAGTATGTTTTTCTGGGATCACTGAACAATTTGTACATGCTCAATAATGGCTATTATTACAGTTGCCCCTTATTTTAATAGCTATTATATTTGATTACTTAGTTTCATACATTTGTTGAAACAGAGTGACATTCACATTATGACAAATAAGTGAGCTGGTTAGTTATGGTAGGTCAGTAAACTTTGTAAAAATTGAATACTTATCATTAAAAGTAATGATCTAGTGAGTGGAATGCATGTAAATAAACACTAATTAGCAAACCCCTTAAGAACTGAGGCAATTGTCCTAGTTCTGAACTAAAAAACAAATTTGAGTTATATGTCTGTTCAACAGTAATTTGTCTCTTTCACATTAAGTGCACCTACACTTATTGTATATAATTTTGTTTAAGGGAAATAGAGCTTTCATTTCACATCAAATATTTATATTATAAACATAATTTAATTTAATATTTAACCCCTTCAGGACCGGCCTGTTTTTGCGATGTTTGTACGTTAAGGACCAGAGCAGTTTTAACACTTTTGTGGTGTTTGTGTTTAGCTGTAATTTTCCGCTCTCTCATTTACGGTTCCCATACAAGTTATATACTGTTTTTTTCACGACAAGAAGGGCTTTCTTTACATACCAGTATATATATTATGTCATATATTGTATTTAAAAAAAATAATAAAATATGGTGAAAAATAAAAAAAAAAAACATGTTTTTGGACTTTTACTTGAAAATTTTTTTACTTATCTACAAAAGCTAATGAAAAAAACTGCTAAATAGATTCAAAATTTTGTCCCGAGTTTAAAAACACCCAGTGTTTACATGCTTTATTGCTTTTTTTTGCAAGTTATAGGCCTATAAATACAAGTAGGAAATTGCTGTTTCAATATATATATATTTTAAATGTATCAATAGTGACATTGTTACACCGTTATCTGTCATAAATCCCCGAAACACACCTAACATGTACATATTTTTTAAAGTAGACAACCCAGGGTATTCAAAATGGGGTATGTCCAGTTTTTTTTAGTAGCCACCTAGTCACAAACACTGGCCAAAGTTAGCATTTATATTTGTTTGTGTGTTAAAAATGCAAAAAACGCTAACTTTGGCCGGTGTTTGTGACTAAGTGGCTACTAAAAAAAGCTGAACATACCCCATTTGCAATACCTTGGGTTGTCTTCTTTCGCAAATGGTATGCCATCATGGGGCTAATTCTCATTCCTTGGCTACCATACGCTCTCAAAGGCAACCTAACCAATCTGACAAATTTCAATAAAAAAAAAAAAAGTAAAATCAAGCCTTATATTTGACCCTGTAACTTTCACAAACACTATAAAACCTCTACATGTGGGGTACTGTTATACTCAGGAGACTTCGCTGAACACAAATATTAGTGTATCAGAACAGTAAAATATATCACAGCAATAATATCCTCAGTGAAAGAGCTGTTTGTGTGTGAAAAATGCAAAAAACTTCACTTTCACTGACAATATCATCGCTGTGATATGTTTTACTGTTTTGAAACACTAATATTTGTGTTCAGCGAAGTCTCCCGAGTAAAACAGTACCCCCATGTACAGGATTTAGGGTGTCATAGAAAGTTACAGGGTTAAACACAGTGCTAGCAAATTAAATTATCTGGACTTTTGGCCTGGGTTGGCAGGCAGGTCCCTCAAATTGCAATCATTAAAATTACTTAATTAGGTAAAAATATTACATAAATATGCACGTAGAATTTTAATATATATACATATTTATATATTTGACGTCTACGTGTATATTTATGAAATTATTTATGTAATTATGTATGTGGACATATGTATATTTCGTATTATTTTTATTTATTTATTTATACATAGATATATATATCATTACATTCTAAGTATATTTTGATATAAATATATATATATCAATATCAAAATACTGTTAGAATAAAACTGAATATATATATAATTTTTTTTTAATTATTAAAAATTATTTTTATTTTTTGTTATTTATTTTTATTAACATATTATTTGTATTTTATAATAATATATATATACCATATATATAGTTATTATATATATTGTATATATTCGTGTGTAATTTAAATATAAGTGTATTTTTATAATTATATACGTATATATAAATATAAAAATACACTTAGTGTGACATTATATATATGATATATATACATATATTATATATAGGTATATATAGATATAATACATGTATATATAGCATATATATACACATATTATTTTTTTTTTTTTACACAGATTTTTTTTTTACACTTTATTTTGGATTTTTCACTTGCAGGGAGACTGCCTGTCAGCACAGACAGTCCCCCTGCAGGCAGACACATGGACACCTATTGCGGTCATGTGATCGAGTGATCACATGGCCGTGGGGTCCTGATCTGCCGAAGGGGGACTGCCTGGGCAGACAGGCAACCCCCCTGGACCGGGTGGAGCACTGATCGCCGCCGTGGGACCGACGGCGATCAGGTAAGTAGCCCAAAACCGTTATGACGGTTCAGGACCGTCAGCGGTCCAAACGCACGTTTTACCGCTGACGGTCCTGAACCGTCAGCGGTCGTTAAGGGGTTAATGTGAATAAAATGTAAACAAATGTGAGAGAATAAGAAATGCCATTTTCAAAGTTTTTGCATTGTGTTTTAACTGTGAATGGCATAATATTGTTAGCTCCTCTGAAAAAAAATACACATATTTGTATGCTGTGATGTCCCACAAGTAAAACAATGCCCCCCTGTGTACAGGTTTCATTGTGTTTTGCAATGTTACAGGGTCAAATATACGGATTGCCCATTGCAGTTTTTACACATTGGAAATTGCTGAGCCCGTGTTGCCTTAGAGCATATATGGCAGTCCAGTAATGAAAATGACTCCCATCAAGTCAGGCCATTTGCAAAAGTAGACAGCCCACTGGGGAATGTCCAGTTTTTTTAGTAGCCACTTAGTCACAAACTCTAGCAAAAGTTTTTGTTCATATATGTTTTTTGTATTTTTCACATAAACACTACAATTTTACTGATTATATAGCCATTATGAATTTTACTGCTCTAAACACTCAGTTATGTTCAGCGTTGTCTCAAGAGTAAAAAACCTTGCACAGGTTTTATGGGATGTCGGAAAGGTATAAATATAGATCTTGCTAATTAAATATTGTGGAATTTCTGCCTGGGTTACAGGCTGGTCCCCTAATATATAAATAATAAAATAATATAATTATGTATAAATAATATATACATACACTTGGAATGATATTATATTAATATATTCTAATTCATTCTAAGTGTATTTTACAATTAATATACTTACATATTATAATTTCATTCTAAGCGTATTTTGATATTATATATATATATATATATATATATATATATATATATATATATATATATATATATATATAGTGGATAACATTATACAAATATATTCGGGGCCAATACAAACCATTGTGTGGAAATCTATTCACAAACCGGACTTTACATAGGACACGAGGCCATGCGTTTAGACTGGAAGAAAGAAGATTTCGTCTAAGGCAAAGGAAAGGTTTTTTTACTGTAAGAACAATCAGGATGTGGAATTCTCTGCCTGAAGAAGTGGTTTTATCAGAGTCCATACAGATGTTCAAACAGCTACTAGATGCATACTTGCAAAGACAGAATATTCAAGGATATAATCTTTCAATGTAGGGTAATAACTGCTTGATTCAAGGATAAATCTGACTGCCATTCTGGGGTCAATAAGGAATTTTTTGTCCTAGCTTGTTGCAAAATTGTGCTTCAAACTGGGTTTTTTTTTTTTTCTCTTTTGGATCAACAGCAAAAAACAGGTGTGAGGAAGGCTGAACTTGATGGACGCAAGTCTCTTTTCAGCTATCTAACTATGTAACTATGTAACTATATGTAACTATGTAATATATATAATTAAAAAATATTAAAACAAATGTACCCCTCCTGGGTGGTCCATTTTTTGTGTATTCCTCATACTTTTGTCCTCTACCAGAGGCCTGATAGTTCTGCTCAGTATCTTAGCAGTTCCCAGAACTGCACTTTTGTGTACGGCGGTCTTAGATGCCCCACCTGGAATCTGTTGAAGCCACTCCCCCATGGAAAGGTTTGTCTTGGCATTGAACCTCCTCCTTTTGTGCATCCTTTATCTGTTGTTGTCTCAGGCATTCCCATAGCATTTAATCTATGGACGCTATCTTCATGATGTGCTAGTGGATGCTCTGTGTTTCCTCATGGACTGTGGCCTTGACACCCATCAGGCCACAAACTCCTACCTTCTGTATTTTGTATGCGTACTGGATTTTGGGTCCTCCCTTCGTTAGTAGTTTCTGGGTTTTGACATCCATGGTGATAATTTTTTCTCTTGGGTCTGTCTGTTATGAAATTCAGGCTTCCTGGAGCATTAGAAGTAAATATATGCAAATTTTTGAATTATACACGTAAACATTAGGATTTCTCATTGAATAGGTTTTGGTTTTTATACAACATATTTTATTTATATACTGCTGTTTAATGATATCTATACCTTAATCCTTTAACATTTTTAAAAATAAACAAATGTCATTCATAATTCATATGGATGGCAAAGTCACATTTAGGTAGGTATAGATTCCATAAATACAATAAAACAGATAGGGTTTGTGGCACTTATGAGTATATAGGTAGACAGTTTCCTACCAGAGTCCCTTCTTTTTGGTAGAAAATACAGTTCTATATGGTGAAACTACTTTTGGGTGTCCTCAAGTCCAAATGACAGTCAGTGGATAAATAAAATAAAAGGAAAAAAAAAACCACAATATATTGCAATATGTTCTAAAAATTGTTGAAAAAAGTATTCAAATGTACTTGCAGTTTCCTGGAGCTACAGATCATCTCCAAATGATAGAGCCTGGGTGGTACAATCCCACCTTGTGGATATACATTTGCTGTTAGTAGAGGTGTGTAAGGGTCCAAGCTTGGAAGCAGCAAATCACTGATGTTTATGTAAAAGAATAAAAGAATTGCATAAAAATAAATTAACCCCTTCCTAAACACGGATGTACAACAAAAAAATGGTTGTTAATGACCTTGGACATACCTTGGACGTACGCGGCAATCTATGCCCTTACCTGATCGCTGGTGATCCCCTGCCAGCTATCGCAATGTGTGGACTTGCCTGGCATCCCAGGAAATCCCCCTGCAGCTGACCCAGCCCCCCAGGCCATGTGATCATGGGGTCATCGTGATCACATGGCCGGAATAGCCGGCTTGTGCAAGCTTGTGCAAGTAATAAAAGTATTTAGATCATATATATATATATATATATATATATATATATATATATAGATAGATAGATAGATAAATGCAAAATCCTTGCACACAGGCTGTCCATATATAAGTAGAAAAAGAAATAAATGCCGGGTTCACGCCCTGGGACTTTAAGTATCCAAGTATAGGTAGAATAGGTAGCACTCACGGTCTTCAAGTTAAAAATCTTCTTTTATTGTGCAAGTTTAAAACATAATGCCAGGATAAACGTTTCAGTCCTCTCTCTGGACTTTGATCCTGATGAAAGTCCTGAGAGAGGACTGAAACATTGATATATATACTATATATATACATATATATAAACAAAGTGAAAATACCGGCACTCAAGGTTTTCCAGAAGATAACTTCTCCATTTATTGCGGAAGAAAAATGTTACGTTTCAGCTCCACTGGGGAGCTTTCATCAGGACACAAACATTCATAAAACTGAAAAGACTTATATAGGACGTAATCATGTGGTACTTACAATCAGCTGGTTTTCATTGCCTTCAGCCACCGAGTTTACTATGCCCACCCATTCATTTCAAAGGTACTTCCTGGTCAGTTAATCATCTGACCAAATAGGCTAATTTCATTGGCTTGACAACTACGTTACTGGGGCAACCAGGGACGCTTATGTCCCATTGGTTGAATCACCAAATTACGGTGTCTCATATGGACCAAAATAAGCCTGTTTGCAAAGTGCAAAACAATCAACAGCAGGGCGTCGCAGTAGCAACGCAGGGAGACGCGCTGGGAGACCGCCCAATTTAATAAACGCCGGGGTCAGCCACCTGACCCGGCGTTAAAGGCACAGTGCCTCAATCACAGTGGGAGGTCTAGATATCTCCCACGTGTGATTGTTCATTCTGATTGGAAATTATCCAATTAGAATTAACCTAATGATTTATATACTTACCTTTCCTGTTTCTCTCTGCCCTGTTGTGGTCTTTGCTTGCTAGTATTGCTACTGAACTTGTGTTTCTGGTTACGTACTCTCTGGCTTGTTTATCTGACTTTGTGACTTTCTCCTACCCTTTGACCTTGGCTTGTTTCTCGTTATTCTGTCTTCTAGTTCCCCTTACTCAGCTTGTCTCCTGACTATTCTTTGTGTGCTTAGCCCGGCCACTCTAAGGTCCGGTACTGCACCTTTTCTGTGTGTGTGTGTTAGCGTGTTTGGTTCCCCGCATCGTGACACACTTAGAATGACATTATATATAAAACACCACTCGTGTTTTGTCATCAGCACATTGTCTGAAGAACTGCCACGCCAGGGAACTCCTTGGAGCTGGCTTTGGTGTGCTCGGTCCCTGGGTGTGGTGGGCAGTAGCAGGCGTACCGTCTAGTGGATGGCTGCTCTGCTTTTGCACCCTGATCCCTCTTATGCTGTGCTGGTGCCTCCGACCACCGCCTCTTCCTCCAAACTGGACACGTCACTCACATGACGTGAGGGATTCCATGTGGGGTCTAGGACCTCATCCTCCACATCATCTTCCACTCACTCCTCAACCCTGCCCTCCTTGCCAGTCTGCACACTGCCGAAAGCCACAGCAGTTGGCACCTGTGTTTCGTCATCATCAGAGACGTGCTGCAGTGGTCCTTGCATGTCCACATCCTGACACATAAGTGGCTGTGCATCAATGCACTCAATCTCTTCCACTTCTGGGGCAAGGCTAGGTGGATGGCCCATGGAAACCCTGCCAACAGAGTCATCAAAAAGCATAAGAGACTGCTGCATGACTTGTGGCTCAGACTGCTTGGCTGATTTGCAAGGGGGTGAGGTGAAAGACAGATGGCCATGGGCTGCAGGTGCCAACTCTGAGCTTTCAGCAGGGGACCGGGTGGGAGACAATGTGCAGGAACTGGAGGCACTGTCAGCCATCCAATCTACTATCGCCTGTACTTGTTCTGGCCCCAACATTCATAGAGTGGCATTCTGGCCTACCAAATAACGCTGACGGTTCTGTTGTGTACTCGCACATGAGGAAGGTGTTTCGCTTGTGCGTGTAGCTGGCACAGATCAACCACGTCGTCTCCTTGCAACAGGAGCTCCACCAACACCAGCAGTGCCATGACCATGACCATGGACACGTCCCTTATTTGACCCTCTCCTCATTCTTTGCATTCACCCACCAAACTAACAGATGTTTTATGTCAGGCGACAATGTAACCGCCAATAGTCAACCATGTTTTTGTTTTTTTTGTTTATTGGACTGCAAGAAATGCACCGGAGGCCGCAAATGTACTATTTAGCACCCAAAAAAATTGAATTTTTGAAAGTGCGATGTAACCACAGTAATTGACGGTTCTATTTGACTCTCAGATATGAACTGCACACACCAAATGTACTATTTAGCACCTAAAGAATTTTAATTTTTAAAACTGCAATGTAAGCACAATATTTTATGGTTCTATTTGACTCTCAGATATGAAGTGCAGGGCCCAAACTTACTATTTAGCAGATTAGCACCCAGAAAATAAGTGTTTACAATTGCGCTGTAACCGCATTATTTGATGCTTCTATTTGACTCTCAGATATGAAGAGCACTCCCCAAATTTACTATTTAGCTGTTTGGCACCAAAACAATTAGAATTTTTACAGCTGCGCTGTAACCGCAGTATTTGATGCTTCTATTTGACTCTCAGATATGAAGTGCACACCCCAAATGTACTATTTAGCACCAAAAAAAATGACTTTTTAAAACTCTGATGTAACCGCATTATTTGATGCTTCTATTTGACTTTCAGATATGAAGTGCACCCCACTAATGTACTAGTTTGCAGAATTCTTTCCTAAGCTGTCCCTGAAAGTGGCAGCATCCTCTCCCTACACTAATAAGAACTCATGTGCGTGCGGCGCTACGCGACTCCAGATTATATATAGCGCCTGGTCACATGCTGCACTGGCCAATTACAGCCATGCCATTAGTAGGCATGCCTGTGATGGCTTCTAAGGGCACACGAGTCAAACGCTTGTTGATTGGCTGCCCTGCAACACCGAACTCCAACCCGAAGATACAGTGATATGTCCGTGTTCAGGTCCGAGGTCCCAAAAACGTAATGTTCAGTACGAGCCCGAACTTTACAGTCCTGGTTCGCTCAACTCTACTAGTAACCAATCTCCCAGAAGTATATGGTATAGGTAGATCACTCTTATTCATCTTGATTTTTTTACTTTTGTTATTTCAGGAAATTCACTTTACATGATTGCATTTACATGATTGTATGTAAACTGCACTTTACATGATTGCATTTACATGATTGCATGTAAAATGCACTCTACATGATTGCATTTGCCACTTATTGTTATAATTACATTACATCCATGTAGAATACATGTTCCATTAATACACATCAGCATAATGATGTAGTAGTAGGACAAATTATATAAACAAGATAGAAACAACAGTGAAAGATGGAAAGGGAGACTTGAAACATTGTTCACGGTTTCAAGAATTTCAAGCTTGGGTGATTTCATAGAATGGCATAATTACTCAAAACAAAGAGATATAAAAATATTATTCATGGACAAGTGGCATGGCAGAAAAAAAAACATAGAAAGTGAATGACATGTCATAATAAGATAAATCAAAGTGCACACAAAATATACTCTTGGTGTATTTGTGAATTTGTCAAACTAGGCCATAAATAAATACTTAATTATGATTTCTTTTTAACCAGGCATAAGTGTAAATTTATGTATGATGAAGCATATCATAAAAATATGAACAGTGACTATAAATGTTATCAAACCAGTAACTGTACATGGCTTGCAGGATTAAAATCCAAATAATATGGAAGACCTTGCCATCACTTATCTAGATAATGCTGAAATGTAGTGCACTAGCTAGAGAAAGAATGACTGACATGTTGAAAGGTCTTTAGGTAAAGTAAACTTCAAAATATGAAACATGAACTGCATGCACATTTTCCTTAGAAGACCTATACTGTGGTACCACAGGAAACCTGGAAGACTACCAATGGCATGAAATGTTATCACATGTAGAGAACAGATGTCCGGGGCACACACAGGATGTCCAAAATGCAGACTTTATAAGAGTGGAATGGTAATGTTTTAGTTCACACAAGAGCCTTTTTCAAGCAACCTTGAATGTGCCAAAACGATGCCATTCCACTCTAATAAAATCTGCATTTCAGACATCCTGTGTGTGCATGGACATCTGTTTTCTACTTCAGGAAAAGTAAAAACATACATTGTGTGTTTAGCTACTGGTTTAAGTATGTGACTATGAGTTAATGGTAGGTACTATAATACTTTTAATAACACCTATTTACTTGGTCCCCTGAGGCAATTATATATTCATCACAGAAAATGAGGAATAAGGAAGACAAATCCTCTGTTATGATTGTTTTTCATTTTCAACATTTTTTATGTCACAATGTCACCTTCTACCTAGGAAATACCTCGGACAGCAATTTTCTTAATAAACCCTAGGGTAGGGTACAGAGGTGTTAACAATTATTTACTTTTAGAACTTTAAATAAATACCTTTGTGCACCTATTTTAGGTAAGGGAACATAATGTATCTTCTTTGCATTATGTTCTAGGTTAAAATTATATTTGAATCCCTATGATGCTTTTTTTATATGCTTTGTTTATTTTTCCCTCAAATATCTATATTCTCTCTAATGTAAAAATGGATACTAGGTGTGCAATCCTTGCATACTTGGCCATGGGGTGCATCAACCACATATTGAATTTGATTATCATACTAATTATTTTCAGTTTTTTTCTGTTTTCAGTGTTCTTTTTTTCAGTGTTCTTGCTGCTCTGTTGGTTTGATAAACCCTATGCCCCTATCTTTATTTTAACTATAGGTAAAGAAACATAATTAGCACTAGTTTGCATAATAAATAATAATTTAAACCTAAAATGCTTCATTCTAGATAAAGAAACATTGTTTAAAAGTTGTGTTCTCTATTCTATGTAAAGAAAGATTGCTTTTTTTAATTTTCAAACAATTAGAAACAGTAGTGGGTGGACATAAGGGATACGTAACTCAGGGAACGTTTAACACACCCCTGGACAGCATAGAGATGTTAACCTATTAGTAATTCTAGAAACATCACTGTATATACATTGTATGAACTAACAATATAGTAACAATTTGATATGATGCAAGTAAAAAATTGTAATTTGCATGAGAAAGAATAAGGTTTGGGAATAGTGGACAATAAAGGTACAATCCCCCAACTGGGAGTGACTATAGAAATGGAATAGTATTGCAAATGTAGCTTAAACCACGAGGTAAGAAGTTTATTTTCACTTCAAATCTTCTCTGAGCTCTCTTGGGGGAGTTGAAGGGTAGTGGGAGTTGTAAAGAGTGGGTTGAAGGTGATAAGGACCGACTTATATACAAATCTATTAGGGTGGAAAATAAGACAAGGTAAAGGTAAAAGTGTGAAGGAGTTTGAGGAAGAGGGGAGAAGAAAAGTGAGCGTGTCTCCTGGGTGCATGTGCTGTAGAGAGAGGGAAATAAAGATAGGGGAGGAGAATAGAGGGATGGAGTGCAAGTGTGTTCTGTGAAGATAGAGAGAGTGAGAGAGAGCATGCACTGAATAGAGAATTCCAATGAAATGTAGGCATGTCTCCATTTAGCAAACGGTTTCAAGAATGTTAGAAGATATATCGGAGAATAAATTAGATTTTATGTTACAACTGGTCATTTTCACTGTATAAGCTGACCAGTTACTGACATTTTTTTATAAAGATTCTGAAACAGTAAAAAAAAGACATCTGTTTTATTGAGCTACCACAGCAAGCAATGTTTTGACAGGAAGTTCATTGATGCAAAGAGTATAAAAATTGTATGCAGAAAACGCCTTGACAGTGTTGATCTGTGTTTTAAACACTGTCTTACACAGTTCAGTGAGCGCAAGGCAGCCATTGCATTTACTCACTGCCTGTTGCTACTCTATGACCCCACCCAACATTTGAGCAAATGACAGACCTAGAAAACAGGACAATACATTTGCCTCAGTTTTTTACCACTGGGTTCAGATGCCCAATGGCAACTGAATAGATGATGATGATAGAGATGTCCCGAACAGTTCGCCGGTAACGGTTCGCCGGCGAACATAGCTTGTTCGCGGTCGCCGCGGCGGGCAAACATATGCGATGTTCGATCCGCCCCCTATTCGTCATCATTCCCGGCGAACTGTTCGGGACATCTCTAATGATCAATATAAAAATGAAAAGACAAAAACACAAGAGAAAAAAAAAATAAGTAATGACCAGGAGTGGGTATAAGTGCATTTAAAATTAAATTAAAATTAAATTAAAGTAAATAGAAGATAAAATAAAAATGTCCTTAACCCCTTAAGGACACATGACATGTGTGACATGTCATGATTCCCTTTTATTCCAGAAGTTTGGTCCTTAAGGGGTTAATGGAAACTGCAATATAAGGGCAAATCTGCTAAACAGTGGATCTAGGTGACAATGTCTAGTTCATAATATTTTCGGTTCATAATATTTATCTGGACTTGGTTATACACCATATATGGACTATATCCATTTCAGACAACTGGACATACCCACTCCTGGTCATTACTTGAGATTTTTTTCTCTTGTGTTTTTGTCTGCATTCTTCAGCTTTGGGTGGGAGCTTATAACTTACTAGTTGTAGTAGGTATAAATTGCATCAATTTTATCTTGCGCACATGGGTGCGGGAGGAAATGGTGCTGGAGGAGGCAGCCGCAGCTTGAAGGGAGAGGAGCACAAAGAGCTCCAGACCCCTCACTCACAACAGCAGGACTCCAAGCCACCCTCCTTGCACATAAGGTAGCTGGAGAGAACAGGAGGGTGGCTGAGTGTGTGTGTATGTGTATGAGTTTGAGTGTGTGTAAATATGGGTGTGTGTATGAGTTTGAACGTGTGTGTGTGTGTGTGTGTGTATGAGTGTGTGTATGTGTATGAGTTTGAGTGTGTGTATGTGTATGATTTTTAAGTGTAAAATAGTTTGTGTGTATGAGTGTGTGTGTGTGTGTGTGTGTGTGTGTGTGTATGAGTTTGTATATGATTGTGTGTGAGTATTAGTGTGTGTATGAGAGTGTGTATGAGTGTGTGTGAGTATGAATGTTTGTATGTGTGTGTGTGTATGAGTGTGTGTAAATGTGTGTGAGTGTGTATGACCGGGTGTGCATCTGTGTGTGTGTGTGTACACAAAACAGTGTGCTTTTGTGTCTGCGCACACATTTTTGTATGTGCATCCGTGTGTGTGTTTTTATGTCAGTTTGTGTGTCTGTGTTATGGTGTGGGCATGTATCAATGTTTGTGTGTGTCAAGGTGCATGTGTGTATATCGGTGTATATCTATGGCCATTGCTCTATTTGTATTTTATTTGTGTTGCCCTATCCCTTTGATTTGTTCCCCCCTTTTTATTTTTATTGTTTTATTTATTTTATAGATTTTATCTATCCTTGCCCTTATAGTACACAGCTCTTATTATTGTGTGCCTACCCATATTCCTTATTATGATTACTTAGGAGTTGTAATATTCCCTCTCAGTTTTCTACCTTTTAATACAAATTTAGAGGTTGAAGTATAGTGCTACTATTACTTTGTGTAGGTCACCCAACCACACTTAAAACTCAATGTATCAAAATAATAACACACTTAATACATATGTGCATGTACAAAAAACACACTCATGCAATATTTACCATAGGCTTTATTAAAAACCTAGACTAAAAAAAGGTAGTAGTGAAATCTGTATACAATTTGCAAATAAACACAAAATGGTCTCACTCACATATTGCTGAGTCACTTAGTAACAGGCTCAGACTTTCAGGGCCTTTTGGTATACATTTTGCTGAGATCAGGTAGGTAGAATTTTCCACTGGATAGTGGACCTCTCATGCTTAGATTGCCATAAAAACAAAATAAGAATTGTAGAAAGTGGCCAGCCTTTTTTTTTATTAGTGTTATGTTCTCCAATATAGACTTTTAATTTTCTAGTTGTCTTACCCACATACTGATAGCCACAAGGGCAAATGAGTAAATAAATAACATTGCATTGCACATAATAAAGGATTGAATGTTATATTCTTTATTTGTAGTTTTTGATTAAAAAAAACTTCACATTCCTATTTTTATTGTGTTGAAGTTTTGCATCCTACACAGTTACCACAATAATAAATATGTGAGTGGGACCATTATGTGTGATATCACTGTGGTCAGCTACTTCTTTTTAATATAGGTTTTTAATCAAGCCTATGGTCATAATCGCATAAGTGTGTTTTTTGTACATACAAACACAATTTAAGTGTCTTCTCAAGTACATTTTTATTATTTTGATAAACTAAATGGATGATGTAGTAATTTTCTGAAGGCATATGTAGAATCTGAAAAGGCATGTGTAGAATCTGCTGAAAATTCTTTATAACACCCTATGATTTTGACATGCCTGGTTGCTCTCAAAAGCTTTGCCAGTAAGTGTTTTTTTTTTTATATAAGACTCTTATGCAAAGCCTTGTGGAAATTACTTGTTTTTTAAATTAAAAAAATTAAATTACCCAACTTTTACAGGAAAAAAAAATCTTAACCATTATCATCTCTGCTTATAGATCTTTTTTCTCTGGAAAAGAAAACGTGAGTCAGTACTTCTCCAGATGAGGCCCTACTTGTTAAGTTAGTACACCAAATATTTAACTCATGTAATCGTGATTATTTGACCTTAGAACAACCTCTGTCAGTCATTGAGGGTTTTTTACCCTTTATTATGCATTTCTTCCTCAAATCTCCCCCTTCAAGAATTATTTTATTCTCTTCCTGGAAACACTATTGATCTTATTATGACCAACTTTAAAACGGCAATATTATACAATAATACAATATTAATATTGCATTTCCCAACAATTATAAAGTTCTGGCTATTTTCCATCTGTGTTTATTTCTTCTTCTACTTCAGTATCCTTCAACACTCTTTTTTTAAACTCATTAAATCAAGCTTCAGTCAGGCAAAGAGCTGTAAAGTGCATAATGAATCAAAAGGCCATTTTAAGGTAACTGAAATTACCATTCATTAATCCAGTTTTTCAGAGCACAGATGTTTGTGTAGTTTTTTTAAGTAGTTTAAGTCATTTCATTGCTTCATGTCCTAGGGCGAACTAATCTTTGTTTCTTTTATATATCATACAGATTTATGGTTGATCAAACATGAGTTAGTTTTAAAAAAAGTTTTTATAGCTTGTAAACAATCTATCTGTAGAGAATGTATAAGTATAATTTAGCTTTCACGCTTTTAATTTGTTGACTCGTTTATTGATGTCATTTGTAGAATATCATAGAAACTCAAGTATAGCACTTATTTTTATTATTTTGTTTGAGTCATCAGCTTTTTACTCTTCTTTTTAATTCTTCTAGTTTTGTCATCTGAAATTAAATTCAGTAAACACAGATCAATGCAATTGTTAAGCATTTTTAAATACCTTTTATGCACACTGCCAACAAAATATTTGCAAATTGTATTTAATACACTTAAATATATGTAGCATTTCAAGCCAACTTGGGTTTTGATTTTATTAAAAGAGATGCAATCTGTGGTTAGTGATTTTATCACTTCACATGATATCACTCCTGTTTCTAATACAATCATGTGTCTTGCAAGGCACACTTCATAATGTATGGCTTAGGATTTGTTGTATGTAACAACAATATTGCAAAGAAAATATGCTTATGATTAAGTTATCAGGACAGTCATTTTAACTAATCAACAGGAATTTGATAAGGAAAGTGAATTATGGTTCAAGATGACCTCCATATTACCATGTTCCTCTGTAATGCATTATTTTATATATATATATATGACTAGTACCAGACCTTCGTACATTGAGTACACTTTAGACCAGTCCTTGGGCATTGGTACACTGTCATCATCAAAGTTTCTCTTTATTTTTTCTAATTTTTTCCTATAATACTATTATAATTCTTTAGTTCGAATGAGTGTATAAGGTTGCTAGTATTCTCTTTGTTGCTTGTATATATATATGTTTTATTACAAAGCTTTTAATTTGTAAATAGTTAAACCTTTGGTTAGAGGAGATGTTAAATCCAGTCATGATTTGGGAAAAAGGTTTCACTTTACCTTCTGCCATGATATCTCCATAATCCCCCACCCCTTTCTCAGACCACAAATCTATTCTTAGATTTTCCAATATGTCTTCAATGGTCATGAAAGGGAGGGCAGTTATTATTTTATTTCTAAGGTCTTTCTTACTTATAAATTTGCTCCACCATCTCGTTAATTCTTCGAGTATCCGGGATTTGCTAGACGACTCTCTCATGATGTTTCTATGTTCTCAATTGTCCAAAATAGTGAGGCTATTTTTTTTTTTACACTGGTCTTTGCTAGTTCCATCTTATACCAGTTTTCTTTAATAGCCGCTCTGTTCTGTGTAAGCGTTATGTGGAACAATCTGCTGGCCTGGTAGCACTGGAATACTTCTGGACATCCCAGCCCTTCGTCCTGCTTTGCTCTAGCCAGTAATTTCATCCTTACTCTTGATTTCTTATCACTCCAAATAAATTTGACAATAATGACAGACAATTTTCTGGGCCATCTATTGGAATCATTCTTCAAATATATAGCCACTTTGGTAGGACATATGATTTTAATATATTAATCCTTCCTGACCATGAAAATCCCAAATTTTTCCAGTCTTTCAGTTTTTTGTTTATGTCTTTCGGCAATGGAAGGATGTTGGCTTCTACCATGTCTTTTAATAGTGGGGTTATAATGATGTCCAGATACTTCAACTTATCTATATTTCCCTCTAGGCCATTATTTTGTGCGAGATTATTGGTCAGCCTTTTGTTCATATTTTTTAATGAATGTTGATTTTTCCAGATTTATCTTATAGTCAGAGAAGTTAGAATAGCAGTTTATGTCTTTAAGTAGTTCTGGTACCGACCTGATTGGGTCTTCAAGTGTTAGCAGGATGCCATCTGCATCTGCAAAAGTTTTGTCTGCCCTGTAGTATTTGTAAATCTCTTGATTTTATTGTTTTCTCTGATTAGGATAGCGAGGGGCTCTAATACCATTATGTATAGTAAGGACGAGAGGGGACATCCCTGTCTGGTTCCATTTTTTATACTAAAGGAGTGTGATGTAAATCCTGACCCCGTGACCTTAGCTGATGGAGCGCTATATAACACCAATATTGCTTTAAGGATTGGTCCGGTTATTCCAAAATGGTTTAAGTCAGAGAACATGAAGCCCCATCCAACCCTGTTGAACGCTTTCTCTGCATCTAGCAACAACAGGGCTAGAGGGGTTCTACTGCTCTCCACTTCCTCCAATGTGTTGATTATTCTTCTAAGACTATTCACCGGGGATCTCCCCGTGACAAATCCGACTTGATCATCATTAATAAGATATGGTATCACAGGCATCAATCTTTCGGCTATGATGGAAGATGGTAGCTTAATATCGGTATTAATCAGTGATATAGGTCTGTAGTTGCTTACCAGTTCAAGGTTTTTATCAGCTTTTGGAATAGGCACACTATTTTCCTTGAGCAATTCCTCTGGACACTCTCCTGTTTCCATTATATGATTGAAGACGGTGGTTAGTTCTCCTTTTAGACAGTTCTTCATTGATTTATAAAATCTGTTTATGAAACCATCTGGGCCTGGAGCCGTCTTTATTTTAAGTTTATCGATTGCTTTTTCAATCAGGCTGGTTTAGTTGCCCCAGTTGGTCCAGTTGTATTTTTGGAATAGGCAGATCCATAAAGAATCTTTCAATCTCGGACTGAACCGACAGGTCGCATCCTCAGAGAGCTCCCGGTGCAATCGACTTTAAAACCCCAAATATTGAAAATTCACCCCCAAACAAAGTCACCCTACCTATCCACGTAGGAAGCAAACATGGGTAGAAAAAGTAAGAAGCCTAAGCCTGACCTACCTCGGCCAGGCGCCAGCATAGGAGACTTGTGGAGGCGAGCACATGGCGCACACGAACCAGAAATGGCCGCCTACATGGAGGGCATCGAGGACTCCGACGACTTACTCTCCGAGCCAGAGGAGCTATACCAGCCCCTGACAAGGGCACCGGGGAAACCCGATCCGAAACCTGCCACGCCACTTGACTCGGCCCCAGTCACCAAAGCTGAAATGAGGGAGCTGCTGGCGGAGCTCCGCCAGAATATCCAGGAGGACGTGGCAGGCATGAGGAGGGACATAAAGGGCCTTACTGACCGCATGGAAACAGCGGAGCAGACCACCAACACGCACACTGGGCAAATGGCCGTACTCCGACAGGAGATGAATATATTACATCAGAAACAAGTGAAAATGGAGCAGGCCATGGCTGCTATGGAGGACTCCCGACGCACCCAGAATCTTAAGGTTAGGGGCATCGCCGACTCCGTCCCGGACTCTGAGCTCCCTCACCTTGTGCGGCGCCTATTAACAACGATACTGCCGCCAAAACAAGCCAAAGGGATAGGCCTTGACAGCATGTTTAGGCTCCCTAAGCCACCAACGGCCCCACTATCAGCAACCAGGGACCTGATAATAAGATTCCAGAAGCGACAAGACAAAGAAACAGTAATGGCCGCAAGCAGGGGCACCACACCGTATAGCTTTGAGGACATGTCGTTATCATTCTTCTCAGACTTTTCCAAAGGGACTATGGCCTGGCGCTCCACTTTGAGGCCTTTTACCGCCTTGCTCCGTGAACGGGATGTTAAATATAGGTGGCGCTCACCGCACAAATTGCAGATATACCACGGAGACGCCACTTATCTCATAGCGGACCTACAGGAAGCAGAGACTCACCTCCCTGCCTTGGGATTACCGACGGATGCCATACAACGACGCCTCACAACCTACAAGCCACACAGATGGAACCCGGCTACCTCCAAGCCCTTCGTTCCAGGGGGACCCGTCAGCGCTGCACAGACTGTAGCCACCACTTGAGAGCTCCCAGAGGGCTGCTAGGCTTCACTGGCCACTGACTCAATTTCATTACTTTTCCTTCACACAGGTCTATGGCAATCGTTCAGCTTTTGTTTTTTTTTCTTTTTCTATATATAGTTCTACATGATATATTTTTACTTTCATTCTTGCCTATAAATGCCTAAGTATGTACAGTTTGCTTTAACAAGAGCAGGCTTTTATAAATCGGGCATACCAAACAATATCATAACATGCATGAGCACTAACAGCCAGACCCGATCTGCCTTAGTGACCCCTGCTCACGGGCCCACTATCTAGGCCTGAACTCTCCTCACTATAAACAAACCCATACTGTATTTCTTGGTAGGGAAAATGCCCAGTAGAGGTAACGAGATCACACACACGACGCTTAGCTTCTTTAAACAAATATTTAACTAGCAGACGTTTACTCAGAATAACGTTACCGAGTTATCTTATCGCTATGATAAACGACAGGGGGTACCCGGACATTAGCATGTACGCGCCCACTATGTATATGCTTAATTGTCTCAATTTATTTTTTATTGTTACCTCTTTGCACGACTACGCCCGCAAACCGTACTACTGGATCTTACCATAACGAAGCTTAATGTATATAGCCTCACTAGCATGTGCCCACTCACCTTAACCTAGCAACAGTCAACTTTTACTGTATTACCTTATTAAAAAAAGAGTGCACACCTGTCAGGAAAGCCCTTAAAGTGTTATGCCAATATGTTATCTATGTTTTATCTCAACAAAAACTAAAACTTGTGCTGTGTTTTTCTATGCCATGTTTGCATCATTGTATGTTAACGCTTACGATTGCTGTTGTGGCTAAGTAAGCCTGAAGTATTACCTTGCACAACAAAAATAAAGAATTTCAAAAAAAAAAAAAAAAAAGAATCTTTCAATCTCATTTGAGTCCCCAAATGTCTCTTCTGTTAAGCTATACAGGTCTTGGTAAAATCTTTTGAATGCTGCTCCAATTTTCTCCGGAGCCATTACATAAGTGTCTTTCTCTTTTATTTTATAAATAACACACTTACTTCATTCTTTTTTCAGCCTGTTGGTCATCATAGATTCTGGTTTGTTGCCTTTTAGGTACCATTTGACTTGGAGGGCTTCTAGTTGTTTAGATACTTTTTCTACTAGTTGTTCATTAATCTGATTTTCTATTTTTTTCAATCTTGCAAGCACCTTGTGTAGACGGATTTATTTTATTTTGACTTTTGTATTCATTCAATGTAATATATAGCTTTGATGGATGTAATAATCCTTTTTTATTTACAATTGCTGCCATCTTGATTAAGTGACCTATTATTACGCTTTTGTATGCGTACCAGACTGTAATCTCTTGGGTGCCTTTATCTTTGTTTTGCTCAAAGAAGCATTTTGTTATCTCTTCCAGTTCTTCCAGATTGCTTTTCTTGTGTAATAAGAAGTCTTTCATCCACCACTCTTTACGAAAGTTATCAAAACTATATTTATAGTCTAACATAATGGGGCTGTGGTCCGACCACGTTATGTCCTGTATCTCAATTTTTTTTAACAATGTAGAGCATGGCCACATCTCCCACCATGTAGTGTATTCTAGAATATGAATTATATGTTTTCGAGTAACATGTGTAGTCCAGATCTATGGGATGAAATGTCCTCCACATGTCTCTCAAGTTGTATTTATTGAGTAGGTTTTGCAATTTATTCTCACCTTTATTTTTTTTTATTATTTTATTTGCTGGCTTTTCCTATCTTTCAATGGGTCTGCTACACAGTTGAAGTCTCCCATTATTATTACCAAACCTTGTCAAATCTGATCTATCTTCTTAAAAATGTTGGAAATAAATTTGATTGGTGCTTTGTTAGGTGCGTATATTTTGACCAGTGTGAATAAGTTATTGCTTATTTCACATATCAAAATAATGAAGCGCCCTTCTGGGTCTAAAGATTGGAATTTAATAGTTTAGGAAATACTACTTGCAAACATAAATGACACTCCTCTTTACAAATAGGTGTTTTTGTAAATATACCAATACATTGGAGAAGTCCTTTTAAGTTGGGCGCAATCAGAACCAAATTTATTTATTTATTATTCCTTGAGAACTCAATACAGGGGATGATATCAAAAAGTTATTGCCAAGAATTTAAAATTAAAAAAAGCAAATTCACTTGGATATAATTTAATTGCATCACTAGTATAGATGCCGACTATATTTAATATTGGCTTGCCATAGAATTATAACTGGTAATATATAATCAGTGAGCGATCGGTTGGTTGTGGTGCAATCGGGGCGGACAGATTGCTGTCTCTTTGAGTCGGGTATCCGACGGGACTAATACCATCCGCACTGATTGGAAATCTCGCTTGAGTTTTCTTGTGATTTAACTTAAATGTTTAAATTAATTACATTCAGTTTTGATACAGCGTCTGTCCAGTAAGTACAATTACACCGGCATTTCAATTGATCCGATGTTTCTGCGTAATGACGGATTGGTGAAGAAGCTTATCGCTATAGGACTCCTTGTTTGTTTTTTACGATCGGATGATTGGAACCAATAGGGTTAATTCTCTCTTCAATCAGCAGGCAATAATCCATTTACGTAGGTCAACCTTCTATTGGATCATTAATAAATCTAATTAGCACATTGTGACGTCTGGTTCTGCACATTAGCACTTTTTTATTTTAACACTATATCACTTTTTCCCTCCTGTCATTCCTGTACACTTAGTCTGAATGTTTTTTTTTTTTTTGACAATTCTAGGAGTTGGTATTTTATGTACTGACGATTTGCCTACTTGGTTAGATGTAATTATTTTCTAGCTAGTACTCATATGTTAATAGTGCAATTGGATACAAATTTAGCTACAACATTGGCTACTGATTGAGCAAGTCTCTTATAGTTAAACTTGCTACAGAGCCATTCTTACTGTGCACACATTTGAGTCTTTTTGGATACTCTGTTACTAGCTTTATACAATTTGAATTAGACATCATTTAGTTTCAAGCCACTGTAGGTAATTACCTGGTTTTCATTTTATATTGCAACCTCCACTCACTCTATGAAGGTGATTAATTTATTAGAGTATTAAGAGTGGGCAATTTTTGATTATGTCAATCTCCGTTTAGACAACATGAGTTTGAAATAAGGCTCTTTCACATCTCTAATATATCTCAGACGTGGACCATTTTGATTATATTAAAGTCCAGAGTCTGAGTACTGTAGATGTTTTGAAGAGCCCTGAAGACAGGAGGCTAGCCATTTGGCTTGTCTAATTTTCTATTCACTTATGACCATTTCAATATGTCTATGACCTATATAACTTTATCATATATAGATTTCTTAAATTGTTTTTCCAGTTGAGACTCCTGTTTCTGGTTTTCTTATCCAGCAACAAGATGATCTTTTCATAGTTTAAACTTTTAAGGGTTATGCACCGGGACACTTCTGGAGTGTCAGTTAAGATGTGACTTTCCACAGGTATAGTGGACTAGCCCAAATTTGGACAGCCACTAATCGTGCAAGTTGTCTTTCTAGTTATAGAATTATTGATTGTTTGCTTGGTGTGTTTATCCCCCGGGCATTTATCGAGATCAACTTAAGTTGTAGTGATCCTTTATTTTTTTTTAGGCTCTCTGTCTATTAGATTTAACTGACTTATGTTTAAACCAAGGAACGAGTTACTCTTTTTGTTAATGAACAAATAGGATGGGTTGATCCAATGTATAGGCATCAACCTGAAACTAATGAAAGGTACGGTGGCTAATATCCGCCATACCATTTCTTGAGTGATGATAACCATCACACAGATATGAGTCCCACATCATGTGGGAAGTACAGGCTAGAAGTGAGTGACCCTTGGCCTGTGCGAGTGGGGAAACTATTTTGGGGGGAGAAAAGGAAGGAGGGGCAATTATATGTAATTTGTTTACACAGCAAAACAGGAAATAGATATATAGATAAATAAATATTTCAAGGAAAGAAGGAGAGAAGGGGTGGAAGAAAGAAGCCAAACAAATTTGATCACCCATTTCTCCTCTCTTTCTGTCTCGCTTCTCTTCCCCCCCCTCCCTCCCCTAACTTATCCACCTGGTCTGCTTATGTGCTAATACCTTTTCCTTTCTCTTTTTTTCCCTCTCCTTCTCTACCTGTGTATTTTGCGTGCTCCAAATGTGTGCTTACTTTTTCAGCATTTATCCCCTTATTCCTCCTGAAATTATTTCTGTGTGCATGTGTGCTGACTACATTTATTTACATGTGTTAATTTTCCTTTATTGTGCTTCCCCTCTTACCATCTTCTTTTCACCTCTCCTTTTTTGTAAAATATGTGGATGTCTATATTATATTTTATTTTAAATTACTTATGTGAACATATCCTTCTCTTTTTTTCTTCTTTTCTTCCCTTTTTTTCTTTCTTTCCCCTCCCTATTCTTCTTCCCCTCTTCTCTACCTCTTTTTTTTTTAATATATTGATAAGTGCCGTGCCAAGTTTTTAAATCTTAAGTACCTATTATTTTCTTTGTCTTTAAGTTACTTATGTGTTGGTATCCTTATCATTCCCTTGTTTGGATATGTGTACTGCAAAGTAAACAAAAAAAACAAAAAACAGACATTTCTAAACCCTAGGCAATCCAATCAATTAATTTCTCCCCTTCCTGTCTGGCTTTACTTACATAATAGGGGCCCCTATTTCCCTCTGCCCCCCCTCCCCCCCCTTCCTCCTCCCGTGCTTCCCTCTTACTCGACGGAACAATTGCCGATTCTATTCTCTTCCATCCATCTGTTAAGTTCGTCTATATTACTGCAATGTGTGAGTTTCCCCTCAAACATTATTGTAATCCTTGTGGGGAAACCTCAGCGGTAGTTGATATTATTTTGTCTCAGGGCAAGTGTGGCCGCAGAGAACGATCTCCTTTTTTGACTAGTTGCCCATGACAGATCTTGGAATACTTTAAGCGTGTTATATTTCTCTGGACATCCATTATTTCTTATAGCGCTTAAAATTAGCATTTTTTGTTTAGAGGAGGCACAGCATCACATCTCTTGGAAGGCGTTCTGGAACACCTTTAGGTTTATATACCCTATGACATCTGTCAGTCATAGGGGTTCTCTTGTCCCAGTTTATCTTCAGATCTCTGAAGAATTCTTCTATTTATGATTCCGGATTTGTTTGCTTGACTTGTTCCAGAATACCTCTGATTCTTAAATTATTCCGTCTTGAACGGTCCTCCAGTTCTATCAATTTTCCCTCCAATTCCTCTATTTTTTCTCTAGGACCTGATGTTCTTTTTTATGGGTGTTTTCCTTCTGTTCTAATTCCTTTAGTTTTCCTTCCATTCTCAGTAGTCTTTGATGAAGTGTGGAGAGGTCTATCTTGATGTCTTTTGTTTGATTTTGTATTTCTTCCCTTAGGGTCTGAAATTGTTTGTCTAGATGTTTTGAGCAGCTCGTCATATTCACTTTTTTCTTCAATTTGCTCTCTTCCTTGACTTTTCTCCTGGCTTTCATCTGTTAGTATTTTTTATTTTTTGTGGATCCTTCTGGCGGAATATTTAAATTGGTCGGCTGCTCCATATTTATTTTGTTTGGTGTCGAATTTGATGAAAAAAAAGAGGTGTTTCTCTGGTTTTTTTTCCGCCCTTTTTTTTTCTTTTTTTACATATTTCTCATTTTGTGATTTTTTTTTTTTGTTTATCTATAAGGAATATTTTACTTTTTTTTTCCTTTCTCTTCCCTCTCCTTTCCTTTCGTACTTTTGTCCTTCTTTCTTTTATTATCTCCCTTTTCCCACCTGGGTTACTATTTTAACACTCCTTTTTTTTTTTTATTAGATTAAAGTGTTAGGAGTTATTCACTCCACCTCAAATCTTATTACCAACAGATAATAGATCTTTAATTTATATGTTTATATAATGGAAAGCTGACTTTTTAAGTCTTATCCAGAAACACCTTCATTAAATAGGAAGATCTACCTTACAGATCCCAGATATATCAGAGATAGTTATAATATTACACTAATTCCGATTATAGTACCTCCTTCCTCGAAAGTACTCCAATTAGAAAATTTCAAAACAAATCTTTACTTATCTTGTGAGGTCTTCTCTCTGCCAGTTTGACCGTCTGCTGCCTGCAGATCTATCTCCCTCAGAGCACACTGCCCTGTCGGTGGCACGACCCTACCTCAATTTTCAGGTAATCCGTCGCCAGGGTTCCCCTCGCTATGCTCACCAGGGAATCCCGGTCAGCATCTCAGTCACCGCTGGTTCCGGCTGCTCTCCTCTCCCCTTCTCACATGCCAGGTCACTCCTTCAGCCGCTCACCACGAGGACGCAGCCATGTGTCCTACGTCATTTCACTCCGCCCCCTGCCTTATTTCATATATTAAAGACAGAGATTTGCTGACTAAATGGTTAAGCTTCAAGAGGAACTTAACTGTTTTATGAACTAATTACTACCATTTCCTGAGTAGTTAATTTTATAATGGAGGTCCTACCACTCACCTGCTTGAATATCCCAATACACTGACAGGAATACATCTTCTATGAAACTAGTGCAGCTTAAAAAAAGTGCAGCTTAAAACAAATTCTATAATGTTAGGAATACAAAGTTGTATTCCTAACACTATAGTGCCCCTGGTCCCTCTCTCTTTCTTAACCCCTCCCCCACCCCATGGATATAAAGCAAGCATGTCAAACTAGCTGCCCACGGGCCGCATGAGGCCCACAAGGGACATATTTGCGGCCCAGTGAGCCGCGAGCACATGCTCAGTGTTATAGAAGAGTAGGCATCTGGTTTCCCCACATTGCAGGTGCCTACTCTGCTAAAACGTACCCGGTCGGGGAAGATGGCCAGTGAGGGAGCTCAGTGTTCCTGCTCCTCACTACTCCCTTGCGCGCGCTGTCTGTAGTGAAGCCGGGCGCCGGAATATGACGTCATATAACGTGTCTGTCAGTGAGTGTGTCTGTCAGTGAGTGTGTCTGTCAGTGAGTGTGTGTGTGTGTCTGTCAGTGAGTGTGTGTGTCTGTCAGTGAGTGTGTGTGTGTCTGTCAGCGAGGGTGTGTGTGTCTGTCAGTGAGGGTGTGTGTGTCTGTCAGGGGGTGTGTGTCTGTCAGGGGGTGTGTGTCTGTCAGGGGGTGTGTGTCTGTGTCAATGTGTGTGTGTGTACCTGTCAGTGAGTGTGTGTGTGTGTGTGTGTGGGTCAGTGTTGCATTAGCTGCCACTGGACAGTGGAGTACCTGGAGGTGCATGGAGGCACGCAACGCCACGTCACATTCCGACATGACATCAACATGCTCCACCTTCACAGGGTTGATCAGATTTGGCACAGGGTGTGGACGGCGCCATTTGGGGTATACAAGAGGCCATACTCCAGAGTCACATACTGGCAGCGGCAATATGAGTGGAGTCTGCTTGTTGGCAAGAGGGGTTGCTGGGATTTAGTATATGGGGGGACTGGGATTTAGTATATGGGGGGACTGGGATTTAGTATATGGGGACTGGGATTTAGCATATGGGGGGACTGGGATTTAGTATATGGGGGGACTGGGATTTAGTATATGGGGGACTGGGATTTAGTAGAGGGAGGACTGGGATTTAGTAGAGGGGGGACTGGGATTTAGTATAGGGGGTGCTGTGGTTTAGTTGAGGGGGATGCTGGTTTTTTTTGGTACTGTAATTTTCAAAATAAAGTTTCTATGAAAATGTAATTTGTTTTTTTTGCGGCCCACATAAACTTAAACCTTGTTTATGTGCCCGTGCTTGACTTTGAGTTTGACATGCTTGATATAAAGGCTTAAAAATAAAAAAAATTACTTACCCGATTCCAGTGCCGTCTCTCTGCTCTGGGTCAATGGGTCATCCGGCACAGTGCATTAGGCCTTCCCTATAAGACAGCACTGAATCCATGATTTCCTATGAGGATTCTCTGATGCTGGATGTCCTCATGCACAGCGTGAAGACGTCCAGCATCATTAATGGGACCCAGAGTCTGGTAAACTCCCGGAACTTTTGAACTTATAGAGCTAACCTTTCATTAACTCTACAACATTGTTTCATACAATCATTAAAGGACTACGATAGTGCCAGGAAAACATACTCTTTTTCCTGGAACTCTAGTGCCCTGAGGGTGCCCTCACCCTCAGGGTCCCCCTCCCGCTGGGCTCTAGGGGGTGGAAGGGGTTAAACTTGCCTCTTTTTCCAGCGCCGGGAGGGGGACTCCCCTCCTCCTCTCCTCTGGCTGTCATCGGCTGAATGCGCATGCGCGGCAGGAGCCGCGCACGCATTCAGCCAGTCCATATGAAAGCATTCACAATGTTTTCCTATGGACGCTGGCATCTTCTCACTGTGATTTTCACAGTGAGAAGCTCGGAAGCCCTCTAGCGGCTGTCAACGAGACAGCCACTAGAGGCTGGATTAACCCTATTATAAACATAGCAGTTTCTCTGAAACTGCTATGTTTATAGAAAAAAGGGTTAAACCTAGCTGGACCAGGCACCCAGACCACTTCATTAAGCTGAAGTGGTCTGGGTGCCTATAGTGGTCCTTTAAGCTTCCCGCTCCCTGTATCCTAGACAAATACTCAGTTTGATTTATTACGATCCATCCCCTGATATAGGCATCATGCAATAAAGTCTGAAATTAGGACAATTGGAGAGAAATATATACACCTATTTAAATACAATCAGTAGTCAGAGGTATAGCCGTAAAGGCTTTGTATTTTTTATCAGACCACACATATCAGTTGATGTATACCATACTATTCATGAATATATACACTCTCTTTGATTTTCCTCCAGCTAACACCTACATACATAACTTTGGCTCTTGAAGTAGGTAGTTATTATCATTTTAAACTCCCGGAAGTGCCTCTAGTGGCTGTCTGATAGATAGACAGCCACTAGAGGCTGTCTTATTACTTAAAACTTAGTACTCAAAAACTGCAATGTTTTAGATTGCAGGACTAAGGGGACAGACACTGATCCAGATTTTTTTTTCAATGCCAACAGTGGTCATCGTACTAACATCTCCCCTCTACAAATGTCCAGTCCAGACATGCATGTTTCTATGACAATGACTTCACCTCCCAATTAGAGGCTGTAGAGGGGGACTAGGGGCTGTAGTGAGGTATTACCGACTATAGTGGGGGATTGGTGCAGTAGTGGAGGGTTAGGTACTGTGGTTGGGGTTAGGTGCATAGAAGGGAATTGGGGCTGTAATGGGAGAAAGGGTTGTAGTGTGGGATAAGAACTCTAGTATGGTATGAGGGCAGTAGTGTGTGTTAAAATGTGTAGTGGGAAATATGAGCTATAGTGTTGTATAAATCCTTTAGTGGGGGAGAGGAGCTGCAGTGGTGGGTTAAAATATGTAGTGTGTGTTATAGTAGTAGTGGGGTATAAAGGAAGTAGTGGGGAGTAGGAAATTAAGTTGGGTTGGAAGATGTTGGAGGTTAGGAGATTCAGTGGGGGGTTATGGGATGTTGTGTGTGTGTGTGTGGGGGGGGGGGCTAGAGGCCCCCATCTTTGGCCAGTGAGGGGAGAGTCCTGATCCATGGTGGTTCAACTGGAGATGCAGATTGTCAGAGTGCTCACAATTACAGGAGCTTGATGCTCAGTCCAGCCTCAACACTGTTCATAGCCACACTGTGTGTGAAGCAGGGACCAGGGATATGACATTTGTTATATCCCACACCTCTACACAGCCTCTGGCATGAGCCATTTTAGTAGATTTCAGTAGAAATTAGCACTTTTATAAGTGAACAGTGAAATGCCTCCCGGCTGCCATTCATACAGTTGGGAAGTTTTTTCCTCTTCTGTTAGCTTGAGGGAGCATGCCTGCCCCCACCCTTCTCATTGAGAAGCTTTGGAAAGCTGTGATCATGTGCAACTGCATGCGTGACTTAGGAACAAGTGACTTTCTCAGTTAGAAGCCTCTGACTGGACTATTCGCCAGCACAGACTGAGCCTGTGCCTGGGAAAGAGGAGATGGCTTGCAAAGGCTAAAGTAAGCAAGTCTGCAGCTATGCAGAAAAAAATACATGAATGTTTTGTGTGTGGAGGTATATCTACTAAATAGTGAAATCAACTGTGTTAAATCAACTGTGTTTTCACTTAATTCAGTAATGTAGTTTAAAAGATGTCATTGTTCAACTCTCTCCTCCGATAACCCCAATCTGTCATCCCTCTGACTGTGCAAACCCCCATCTGCGTTTCTCCTCCTGGCCAAGCCCCTACCTATGTCTCTCCACCTGTTAACTCCCATCTGTGTCTCTTCATCTGTTAACCTCCACCTGCGCTTCTCCTACTTTTAACCCTCACCTGTATCTCTACACCTGTTAACCTCCACCTGTTAACCACATCTGTCTCTCTCCACCTGTTAACCCACATCTGTGTCTCTCCACATGCAGACCCCAATCTTTGTCTCTCCTCTTGTTAACCCCCAATTGTGTCTCTCTTTGCAGACTCCTCCCACTTGCCCCCCCCCCACCATATTTACCTATCTGTGGGTTGTCTGCAGGCTTGGAGCTCCTGGTTGAACTCTCAAGCGCTGCTGACTGAACACTCTGTGCTCTGTAGCTGATCTCCCTTGGATTCAGTCAGGAGAGAGGTAGAGATAGGATGTACCATCCTATCTCTGCTTCAGTCTCTCAACACACACATAGAGACCCCTACTGGCCAGCACATTTTTTTATTTTTTATTTTTTTATTTATAATTCTTTATTTTGGTTGTGCATAAGATAACTTACATGCTTGCATGGCCACGACAGCTCACACATCTTAGTAGAAAACATCATATTACATTGACATGTCGTTTAGAGTAAACGCACATTTTATGAATATAAGATCAGGCTAATCAGTCGTGTCTAACTACTTAGAAAAGAGAAGGTCTCAATACAAGCTAGTACCGTGTAGTTAACTAGATATGCTTATAATGGCTTGATAGCCTGTGTAAATAGTCAGACATGGAGATGCGACAGTGTTACGTTAGGTAAACATGCTAATAAACTGCTAATAAAACCCCACGTAATGTGAGACGGTATTATACATTGCTAAATTTGTAGTGTTGAACGCACAAAATCAGTTCGTAGAGAAATCTGTACTATAACAAAGGCTAGGAAACCAATAGGGTTATTCTCTAAACTGAATTGTGGCAAAGCGACAGAGAAACTGCAGGTTTTAAGTAAGGCCCCCCCGTCACTTAAATATTGCAACCGAGAAGCTAGAGAAGTTGGCTTAAGTTAGGAGCAGAAACTTAACAAAACATAAAGTCACACAAGGCAGCGTGTATGCATCTAGGCTGGGGTGTGCAGGTGCGTGAGTCTCAGGTCCCTTACAGCCTATGTCCCTTTGAGGTAGATCATGGTTCCGTTGTGGTAAAGAGGTCTGTGGGCTATGTATCCCATATGAAAGCTTGAGTATCTCGCTGCTTCAATGAGGTAGCCTGCTGAGTGTCTGTTTCATACTTCCCTTTGGTTGGTTCGTTTCTGGGCTGTGTGAGGTCCATCCTGATGAGGGATTGCTCCCGAACACCGCTGGCCGGTCTGATGCGAGTGATCTCGACACTGGCTGAGCATTTTTGCGCCTCGTCTCTCCGGCCCGTCTGCAGTGTGAGCACTTGAGGGGTGAGGGCAGCCAGGAGTGAAGGGTCCGCGATTGGTCTGCTTGCCAGCATCTCCGAGGGGGCTGGTATGTGTGCCTCAGCCTCCCCTGCTATAGCTTTGGTAAGCTTGTGTCTCGTGAGGCGGGAAGATCAATGTCCTCTCTGGAGTAGGCTGTTGGGTGCGTGGCTTCCGCCATTTTGTGGGAGACCCCAGGTCTATGTTGCAGAACGATGGTGCTGGGGAGATTCAGAGTTTCGGTAGCGGTCGGGGCTGCAGGGTTAGGACCGGGATCACTCCCCCGGCCCAGAGGGGGGGGGGGGGCAGGGCCGGGTCCGCTCAGGATTGAGCCTCTGATTGGGGCCTGTGGCGCAGGATAGTGGGGCAGCGGCCGTCCACCCCACTCACCGCCGGAGAAGGCCTCAGTTTGGGTGACTAGAGTCTCTCCCCCAGGGGACTGTAGCTCGATGAGCCAGCCTCTCCCTGGGTCCAGCAGTCCCCTTGCTTTGGGTGCTCTCACTGTTGGTCTTCTTTAAGGTGGAAATCATATTTTAAGAGTTGAATCATAGAATTATTGCAGGAGCTGCTCCTGCTTGCGACCATCCAGCTCGGCGGTCCGGCCTTGCCCCCCCGCCAGCACATTTTTTAAGTGTTATTTCAATCAGAGAAAAATACTGGCATTTGTATATATTGTATACTGGCCATGCCGGTAGGATACTGCCAGGTGACAACCCTACTGTAATGGAGCTCACTGTACCACTGGCTGGGTACCTCCGTCAAGGACGCTTCCTAGCTGGAACAGGGTACAAACACAGCACTTCTGCCCACAGCTGCCATGGCTTGACTGGGGTCCTGGAACCGAATGGGGGGACTCAAGCTAGCAACCCCCCAGGAACTGGACGACACTCAGTCCTGGGAGTTCTAGTCCTTACAAAGACTGTCCTTGATGAAGGTACCCAGCCAAGGGTACAGGGAGCTCTGTTACAGTAGGGTTGTCACCTGGCAGTATTTTACCGGCATGGCTAGTATACAATATATACAAATGCCCTTTGAATCCTCCACAAAGGAACAGGGAGTACAAGCTGAAATGTTTTAATCTGACCAGATAGCATGCTTTCATACAATTCTGAACACAGTTAAGCACGCCCTTGACACTCCCACACAAACATGATAATCCCTCTTCTGGACCTGAGAGGGAACTAGTTATCAGTCCCAAACTCCTCCACTGTGCCTGAGAGATAATTGAGTCAGGAACTGAACTAATCCAATTATCTCCAGACACAAAAAAAAACAATACACAGGCATCCCCAAAATAAAATCTCCACAAAAGTTACATCACTGATTGCCCTGATCTGGGTGTCCAACATATCCAAAAATCACCCAGATCAGTTCAGGGTTTCTGGAATTTCCTGGAAGTTCTAATTTGACCGACTGCACACGAACCTCCTGCCCAAAATAGTTCCATAAGATCAGGGCTAGTGGTCGGTCTAGTTTGGTACTAGACCAAACATCGTCAATATTCTTACACTGGAGCTTGTTTCCCTTGTTTGTGGGAACGTTTCCACAGAACAGTGTCTTCCTAAGTTTTGTAGGACCAAATGCAGGTGATGCTGAAAGTCCAGTGGTGTTTGAGAGTTTCTGTGTCAGTTTTCATTTCCATGAACTCGACGACCAAACACCGCTGCCTGCGGTCGTGCGAACAAGATGGCCGCCACCTCGTGGGCGTCCATAGGAAATGTGGCCACCCAGAAGAAGAACACTGTGGTGGAAATTGCTACAAAGTAGCAATTAGGCCTAACAAGCTCTCGGGTGGTCTCCGGTTCATGCAGCTTTTTGGTTCCTGAACCATATAGTCCAAATACACGAATGAAGACTTTTACAGTGCATGTTACAGGGCCCATAGTCTGTGGGCAGGAGGCTGGCAAGCAGGCTCCTCCAGGAGCTTGTGGCACACTTACGAGGGAAGCAGAGTTTGTCATACCTACCTGTCGCCTCCATTCTGCTTCAGCTCCCTGGTGCTTAGGAGTGGTGCACTCTTTGCAAGTGGCCAGGATCGGCCCTGTGTACATTTAGTTTACAAATTAATTTTGAGTGATGGTTGGATCATCTGAATTCAGAATTGCTATATTAGTGGACAACCATAAACTAAAGAAATGGATAATATATGAAAATATCATGTTTAATTTGGGATTTAGAGTTCTGTCTGATAATTGATGGTTATGCATTGATCGTTGATTTTATTCACAGATGACGTGAGAAGTGACCAATAAAGAAATATCAGAAAAAAAATTATATTTATCTATTATATACTTAATAATTATGTACTGTGGAAATATATAAATATACCTTTTTATACTACTCCTCTTTTCCAATCTGTTGATTTCTTCTTCTCACTAGATCAGTTAATTAAGTAGTGCAAAAATGCACCTACCAATGTACTGCAAAATATATACATAATATTTCAGTATTCCACTGATTGGCTAATTTTCACATGATTTTGGTTTGTTTGACTAATGTTTTTCTTAAAATTATTGCATGGCTGAAATTAGTTTGAATCAAAACACCACATGGGGAGCAGAGCCTGACCTTCAGGCTGTTTGGAAGTGTGGTGCACAAGCCCCTGCTGATTTGACCTAATTTGGGGTGCTACACTCGGCCACTAGGCAACAAAGAAATGCTCTGTGCACAGCCTGAGTAAGTGGTTCCCTCTGGATATGTGGTGGATATCCTGGTACCCACTGGGCTTTTCTAAGCTGTCTCAGCAGCACATACCTCTTGCAACAAGCTGCTCTCTTGCCGAGCTCCAACTAGACAAGATGTCAGAGGTCTCCCTCTCCAACTCAAACAGCCTAGATCATCCCCAGAGGGCTTGCTGTGGCCACACATATTCCTTAATGCATCTTGATTTGCTTTTCAGGAGCTTCTGGATTAACCTGAGTGAACGAACACAAGCTGCTGTACATGGGCTGCAGGAAGGTGAAGAGAGAGAAGTGCTGCTGCAGCCAGAAGGGACACCTAAGCCTAAGCCTAGGGCTGCCACAGGTGTAGTCTCATTGTGTAGTCTCATTGCATCATCCATGTGGTCAGAGGATCACCTGCAGAAAATACAGTGATTATCATAGCAATCCAATGGACACCCCTTGAGGGGGAGAGACATGGCCACTAGTGGCACCCGAGTCTATGGCATGAAGATGCAGGCTCGAATACAGGCCTTGGGGATACCTTGCCCCTCTAACGCTCTGTTATAATCTGTGTGGGCTTTACAAGACATGCTCCTGCCTTATCACTGTCGAGAGTCAGATGAGCTGAATTCAGGACCTTGTCTGAGCTTACTATTTTCTTTTATGTTTGCACGCTTTAATTTTCTTTTATGCTCTTTATTGCTGCAGCATGTTGATAGGCACGTATCCAGTGGTATTATTATTTGCACATTTATTTGACATGCTCTACACTGACCTTCTCAGATATGTTTTTATCTATTTGCAGTTAGAATATACCGTGCTTTTACATCTACTATTTTAATATTGCATTACTATATCAGTCTAGTCTGTTCCTTTATATGTTCATATGTGATTCTGATTCTCAACCTTGCCTGAAAAACAATATTATTCTCTTTAATGTTTTGGTTTGCTAGTTCGGCAGACAAGTTTCATGTGTTTTTTTTTTTTTTTTTATATACTGTTCTTATTTTAAGATGAGGCTGTATTCATTCAGAGTTTTTCCTCAAGTGTCACACAAATGTGACACTGATGTATCTTTATTGTGCTCACCTATTGGGGCTACTCTTTGTATTGTCTTCCAAGTATGCCTCAATAAAAGCAAAGATTCACAAAAAAAAAAAAAACATGGGCGAAACCTGAATCACCCCCAAAATTTTTTTGGGAGGGATGTAGCAATTCAGACAAACCACATTTTATTGTTGTGCACAATTCTAATGAATAACCTAACAAGTATGTTTCTAAATGTTGTTAGATAATAAAGAACAATAAAGAGAAGCAATATAAAAAAACATAAAATAAAAGCATTTCTAATAAACTATACATTGCATAAATTAGAAATATATTTTTATTTATTATTCTCTGGAACTCTGTTCCTTTTACCTTTTGAAGTATACATTGAGACACAGCTGTATGTATTTTTTTTCATTTTTAAATCATGCACTTTATTCTTAAATTATGTACTTTATCATCTTGATACACTTAATATTATTTACTTAATATTATGTATTAAACTATACATTGTTTTGCTTAACTATTATTAATGGTTAATGAATAAGTGTCCACTTAGTGTGCATATGCTGTGCTAAATTTATTTACACTTATTTATTGCACAGTTGTATTTATTAATATTATTATTTCATTATTTATATAGTGCCATCAGATTCTGTAGCGCTGTACAATGGGTGGGCTAACAGACGTGTAATTGTCACCAGACAACTGGATGTACAGGAAAAGAGAGGTGGAGGGCCCTGCTCAATGAGCTTACATTCTTGACCTGTGGCTTGAGAAAGACCAATGTGTGGGGCTAAACCTTGCCTTCGCTGTGTGCTTTTATTCAGTAAATTGGATTGCATGTCACTAGGAAAAGAAAAGGTATGCTAAACGTTTTTATTTTTGGGTTTTTAATTTTGGCACTGGCAAAAACTTGGTACCATCCACTTCCAGTTTAGGAAATTCCTTTCTTATTTGCTGGCTACTGTGTGTCTTTTTAGAGTTTATTTGAATAGACAAGAAGACCTTGTTTAAGATCACACTAGATGTAGGATGTATGCTAGTGATGTCGCGAACATAACATTTTTGGTTCGCGAACGGCGTACACAAACTTCCACAAATGTTCGCGAACGGGCGAACCGCCATAGACTTCAATAGGCAGGCGAATTTTAAAACCCACAGGGACTCTTTCTGGCCACAATAGTGATGGAAAAGTTGTTTCAAGGGGACTAACACCTGGACTGTGGCATGCCGGAGGGGGATCCATGGCAAAACTCCCATGGAAAATTACATAGTTGATGCAGAGTCTGGTTTTAATCCATAAAGGGCATAAATCACCTAACATTCCTAAATTGTTTGGAATAACGTGCTTTAAAACATCAGGTATGATGTTGTATCGATCAGGTAGTGTAAGGGTTACGCCCGCTTCACAGTGACAGACCAAACTCCCCGTTTAACGCACCGCAAACAACCGCAAACAGTCAATTTGCACAACCGCAAACTCCCCATTTGCACAAGGTTGGATACCAAGCTAGCTATGTCCCGTTCCTTGTCCTCACTGATGTCATTGAAGGTCTCTTCCTCCACCCAGCCACGTACAACACCAAGGGTCCCCGAAAGGTGACAACAAGCCCCCTGGGACGCCTGCTGTGTTTGGTCTTCCACCTCCTAAAAGCCACCTTCCTCCTCGACTCCTCTTCTTCAGACTCCGCTCTCTGCGTTGCATCTCTCTTCGTTATTATAAGGTGTGTTAAGTAGTACTATTCCTATGAGTTTAATCTCTGTTACGTCCTCTATAAGGGGATGTGTATATGGCATTGATTTTAGGAACCTGGAGATGGAAAAAGATGCTTGGTCGGTCCTCCTACTTCAAATTTGGGGCACTGCGCGTGCAATCTAATGTGCCACCAGATAGGAGAGGTGTGTTAAGTAGTACTATTCTTATCAGTTTAATCCCAATGTCACGACTACTAGTGTGGCTATGTAAACATATACATAGGCAAGAAAAGGAAAATAAAAGGACAGAGCGTAAACCGGACCTTAGAATGGCCGAACTAATACGCTAGAGACAGAGAATGGTCAAAGGGAAAGCCGAGGTCAAGGATGCAAGAAAATAAACAATACCGTTTACACAAGCCAAGTCAGGGAAACCAGAATTCAGAATAACCAGGGAAAAGCCAAGATCAGGATACCAGGAAATCAGATTCACAATGATAAAGCACTCTCAGGAAACCAGGAACAGGAAACACCGACAGGGTGAGCTGGGGATTTAAAAATCACGCGGCGGGCCGGCAGCCGCGACACCCCGGTACTTCCCCCTCATCAGGCCTTTTTTAGTTGAATGCATCGCCCACTGTCAGTCCCTTCAGGATCCATCCCTCATTCATCTTAATAAAGGTGAGGTAATCTAGACTTTTTTGACCCAGGCGACTTCTCTTCTCAGTGACAATACCTACTGCTGCACTGAAGGTCCTTTCTGACAGGACACTTGAAGCGGGGCAGGCCAGAAGTTCTATCGCAAATTGGGATAGCTCAGGCCACAGGTCAAGCCTGCACACCCAGTAGTCAAGGGGTTCATCGCTCCTCAGAGTGTCGATATCTGCAGTTAAGGCGAGGTCGTCTGCTACCTGTCGGTCAAGTCGTTCTCTGATGGTGGACCCCGAAGGGCTGTGGCGATGCGTAGGACTTAAAAAGCTCTGCATGTCCTCCATCAACAACACGTCTGTAAAGCGTCCTGTCCTTGCCGGCGTGGTCGAGGATTACTTTCACCTCTTCCCCTGTTAGATTCCCGTTGTGCTGTGACATCACCCTTATACGCTGTGTAAAGCATACTTTTTAATTGATTTTGAAACTGCTGCATATTTTCGACTTGCCGTAATTCGGTAACATTTCAGGCACTTTCTGCTTATACCGGGGGTCTAGTAGCGTGGACACCCAGTACAGGTCGTTCTCCTTTTTATACTAGGGTCCCTCAACAGGCACGACAGCATGAAAGACCCCATTTGCACAAGGTTGGATGCTGAGCTACTCATGTCCTGTTCCTTGTCCTCAGTGATCTCACTGAAAGTATGTTCTTCCCCCCAGCCACGTACAACACCACGGGTATCAGATAGGTGACAACGAGCACCCTGGGATGCCTGTTGTGGTTGGTCTTCCTCCTCCTCCTCAAAACCACATTCCTCCTCTGACTCCTCTTCCTCACAATCCTCTTCCAGCGTTGCCGCAGGTCCAGCAAGCGATGCTGATAAGGCTGTTTCTGGTGGTGATGGTGACCACAACTCTTCCTCGTCACGCTCATCTACGGCCTGATCCAGCACTCTTCGCAGGGCACGCTCCATGAAGAAAACAAATGGTTCGTGACCTCCTCAAAAGGACGCACGTATTGCACATGAGCGTCCAGTAACGTGGCAAAAAAAATCCCAGCTCCGCAGAGGATGTCCTAGCACCCCGGTCATACAAATAGTCGTTTAAATGTAGAAAATTGATGGAAGTGCACTCCACCCCTTGCCAAGGAATCCAGGGTGCTTAACTGGATATGTCCCAGTACCAAAATGGACAAAATATAGTAGTAAAAATAGAAAATTAATCCAGGCACTCCAAGTTTCTTGGAATTCACTTGGAGTGCCTGGATTCATTTTCTATTTTTAATACAAATAGACGGCTTTTTCTTGTTGGAGCAGGCAGTCGAACATTAGGAGTGTTGAATTCCAACGTGTCGGGCTGTCGCAAATCAAGCGCCTCACTGGCATGTTTTTTCGCCGCTGGATATCTGAAAAGTGCGCCATGGCAGTGTAGGAACGCCTGAAATGGCCACACACCTTCCTGGCCTGCTTCAGGATGTCCTGTAAGCCTGGGTACTTATGCACAAAGCGTTGTACGTTCAGATTACATGCATGTGCCATGCACGGCACATGTGTCAACTTGCCCAACTTGCTAACAAATTTCTTCCTTTGTCACAAACCACTTTACCGATCTCCAGTTGGTGCGGAGTCAGCCACTGATCCACCTGTGCGTTCAGGGCGGACAGGAGTGCTGGTCCGGTGTGACTCTCTGCTTTCAGGCAAGTCAACCCCAAGACGGCGAGACACTGCCATATCCGGGATGTGGAATAGTACCTTGGGAGCTGGGGGGTGCCGTTGATGTGGAGCAAGACGCAGCAGCGAAGAGGACTCAGCCGAGGAGGTTATGGAAGAGGATGGAGTAGGAGGAGTAGAGGAGGTGGCAGCAGGCCTGCCTGCAAGTCGTGGCGGTGTCACCAACTCCTCTGCAGAGCCACACATTCCATGCTTGGCAGCCATCAGCAGGTTTACCCAATGCGCAGTGTAGACCAGGTATCAGTGGTCAGATGTACCCTTGCCCCAACACTGTGTGCCAGACATGCCATTACTTCCTTTTGCACAATCGAGTACAGGTTGGGGATTGCCTTTTGTGCAAAGAAATTTCGTCCGGGTACCTTCCACTGCGGTGTCCCAATAACTAAAAATTTTTTGAACGCCTCAGACTCAACCAGCTTGTATGGTAAAAGCTGGCGGGCTAAGAGTTCAGTCAAGCCAGCTGTCAGACGCCGGGCAAGGGGGTGACTTTGTGACATTGGCTTCTTACGCTCAAACATGTCCTTGACAGACACCTGACTGTGGGCAGATGAGCAGGAACTGCTCAAGGCGAGAGACGGAGGGGCGGATGGTTGAGAGGGGGCAAGGAAGAGAGCAGTGATTGATTGGCTGAAGATGCTGGACCAGAAGGAGGATGGCGGCTTTGAGTTTGTGTGCTGCTTGTACTCATGTGTTGATCCCATAGGCGTTTTTGATGTGCGATCATGTGCCTTCGCAAAGCAGTTGTACCTAGGTGGGTGTTGGACTTCCCACAACTCCGTTTCTTTTGGCACAGGTTGCAAATGGCATCGCTGTTGTCAGAGGCAGACACACAAAAACAATGCCACACTGCTGAGCTCTGCAATGACGGCATTCTGGTGGTGGCAACAGCATGCATTGATTGGCATGCTGTCTGACTGATCCCGGGTGCCGATGCATGCTTTCTGACTGTGCCACTAGCTCCTTGCGACGACCTCCCCCTGCTTCCAACTCGTCTCCTCCTCCTCCTCTCTGTCTCCCCATCTGAACTTCCCCCCTGTTCTTCTTCTCTTCTAGCGGGCACCCACGTGACATCCACGGACGCATCGTCATCATCAGCCGCTTCACTTGTATCTGACAACTCAGCAAAGGAAGCAGCAGCGGGTACAACATCATCATCATCACACCGTACGTCCATGTGTGTAATGCTGCCTGACTGAGACATATCCCTGTTATCTACATCCTCTGGCAATAATGGTTGCGCACCACTCATTTCTACGTCCATGTGTGTAATGCTGCCTGACTGAGACATATCCCTGTTATCTACATCCTCTGGCAATAATGGTTGGATGTGTAAATAACTCCTCTGACATACCAAGTGAAGCAGCTGTGGTGCTTGTGTTGGTGGTGGCGGCAGGCGGGCGAGTGGTAACTTGAGAGGTGCCTGTAGCTAAGTTGGAGGAGGATAGTGCGTCATGGTTCCGAGCAGAAGCTGTAGAAGATTGGGTGTCCTGTGTTAGCCAGTCAACTATGTCCTCAGAACTTTTCGAGTTCAGGGTACGTGGCCTCTGAAAACTGGGCATTATTCTAGGGCCAAAGGGAATCACAGCACCACAACCATGACGGCCTCTGCGGGGTGGCCTACCTCTGCCTGTCATTTTTTTTGGATTAGTGGTACTATGCGTGCAAGCTACTGTGAGACCAGATATGAGTGGCACTGTGCAGTGGCAGAGGTTGGCAGAGTACACGCTTTAGGCCTGACACACCCGCTTGAAGACAACTAACTGCTAGTCAATCTATAACAGTGAAAAAAGTTTTTGGGTTTTTAAATGCATGCTATTGTGACACCAGATATGAGTGGCACTGTGCACTGGCAGAGGTTGGCAGGGTACACGCTGTAGGCCTGACAAACACTTATGAAGGACACTGACTGCTATTATATTACAGTCAAAAACTTTTTTGTTTTTAAATGCAAGCTATTGTGACACCAGATTTGAGTGGCACTGTGCACTGGCAGAAGTTGGCAAAGTAGACCAGAGTAGAGCACAGCACCACGACCACGACGGCCCCTGCGGGGTGGCCTGCCTCTGCCTGTCATTTTTTTTCGATTTAGTGGTACTATGCGTGCAAGCTACTGTGACAACAGATATGAGTGGCACTGTTCAGTGGCAGAAGTTGGCAGAGTAGACGCTGTAGGCCTGGCACACACGCTTGCAGACAACTTATTGCTATTCAATCTATTAGTCAAAATTGTATTTTTTTTTAAATGTACACTACTGTTAAACCAGATATGAGTTGCACTGGTGTGACACTGTGCCCTGGCAGGCCCTGAAACGCACACGCATGAAGGAAACTGACTGCTATTATATTACAGTCCAAAAGTTTTTTTTTAATGAAAGCTATTGTGACACCAGTGAGTGGTGGCACTGGGCAAGTGGGCACAGTATATGCTGTAAGCCTGACATACAGGCTGGCAGGCAGGCAACTGCAATTACATTACACATAAAAAAAGAAAAAAGCAGACTGATGTTCTAGCCCTAAAAAGGGCTTTTTGGGGTGCTGTCCTTACAGCAGAGATCAGATGAGTCCTTCATGACTGTAGTGGACACTGAATACTACCTAGCTATCAATTTCCCTATCAAATCAGCAGAAGCTACACTGTCCCTCCTCTAACTAAGAATGCAGCTTCACAATGAATGTAAAATGGATGCTGTCCAGGAGGTGGGAGGGTCTGGGAGGGAGGGTCTGCTGCTGATTGGCTGGAATGTGTCTGCTGACTGTGAGGTACAGGGTCAGCGCATTTGTTCGCCATCCGTGGCGAACTAGAAACAAGCGATGTTCGCCAGGAACTATTCGACAGCGAACCGTTTTGGACATCACTAATGTATGCCCTTTTTAACACCAGAGAGCTTGCAACACCATCTAGCAAATAGCTAATGGTTATGGATTCTGAGATATCCTATGTTGTGGTTTTACTCTGGTCTTATTTTTCACCTTTTATTTTTTTCACAAAATCAAACTAGTAAATTGTTTTTCTGTGAACTTTGCTGCCACACAATGGTGATGAGTACAAGTAGATGGATCTCATGTTGCTATTAATCCACTACAATATCTTAATAAATATATTCTCATCTAAGCTAAGTCACACCATACTTACTATATGGCCACAAGGATTGCTCTGAATTCAGAGCAAGTACTGCAATTTTAATCACTCGGTTGACACTTATTGCTCTAACTCAGAACAAGATTGCTATTTTAAAGAAATCATATTCTGTGAGAGAAAAGAATAGGATAGGTATATTGGAACACAACTTTAAATTGATAGTGCGGCAGAAAGTAATATTATATAAGCCCAAAAAATGGGAACATCTAATGTATTGATTGCTGTTGAAATGTCTGTGACATGGTGGAAAATAACCTTTTCTAACTGCACTGCAGAATGATAGAGACAATCCAATACCTAAAAATATTTTAAAAACAAATTAACTATTTTAATTAACATACACATACAAAAACATAAACATTATAAACAGTAAACATGTGGACATGTGGAGATTCTAATCATAACTAATCAAAGGTAATGTCTATATTGCATGCTCAATGAAAGACAAAAGAATATACAATAAAGAGATTACAATGATGTGTGAACTGATGGGACAATGTGCTCATGTAAACCATGTATAATAAGAATTTATAGTTTACAGAATGTTTTTAGATTAATAAATCTAATATTATTTTCATTGATATGTCACAAGACCCAGTGTGGTGTTATATGTAAAATTCTTGAGGGCAAGACATGTTTAAGGGTTTCAAATAAATATTGTTTATATATTTAAAGCTGAACAAAGGTGAAATATGAGACATTAATTAACATTTTGTGTTAAAACAAACTTGTAAGTGTATGTTTACATTCAGTGCTATCAGGGGAGGGCTGGCAGCCTTAGGCCTGGGGGGCAAAACCAGTCAAGTGGCCCATTGCACCACCCCCCCCCCCCCATGTGACATCACAATGCCCCACCCATATGATCTGCCATATGAACTAACGCCAGTGCTGCACACAGTGTGTGTTTACATTAAAAAGCCTGCAGGGACCAGCTATAGACACCAGAACCACTTCATTAAGCTATAGTGTCCCTTTAATGTGAGGTAAATTATAGATTAGTGTCACTAATAATATACTAGATTGCCTACTTACAATTAGATGAGGATGATGATGGGCTGCAGTTTGGCTCCACTGGTCTGGTGTAGAACAGGACCTCTGGAGGCTGTTTGCAACTGTGGTCACAAAATTCAACGTTCTGGGAGAATTGGAAGCAGCTCCATTTTTTGGGGGCCTCTTACACAGCTCAAGGTCTGGGCTCCAGTGCCTGACGGTGAGTATGCCCATAAGGCCCACTCATAAGTCCACTTATATGTTCCACCCACCCATGAGCTCGCTCACAGGGAGTGGAGTGTGTAGGGGATGTGTTATGTGTTATCTAATATGTGTGCTTATGGTATGTAGTGTATAGGGATACCAGTTTGTGCAGGTGATGCAGTGTGTTTGTGTGTAGTGGAAGCAGTGTGTATTTGTGTATAAGGGATGTATTATGTGTTTCTGGTTGTGTGTGAGGGATGCATTGTGTGAATCTGTGTTTGTATGCATAAGGGATGCAAGGTGTGTGTCTGTATGTGTGTGCATTGAGTGTAAGAGATGCATTGTGTTTCTGTGTGTATGTAAGAAAAACAGTGTGTGTGTTTGCATGTGTGTGTAAGGGTTTGCAGTGTATGTTTCTGTGTATGTGTGCAAATGATGCATTGTCTTTGTGTGTAAGGGTTGCATTGTGTGTGTGTGTAATGGATGCATTGTGTGTTTCTCTGTGTGTAAGGGAAGCATGTTCTGTTTCTGTGTATGTATAGGGATGCATTGTGTGTTTCTGTGTATGTATAGGGATGCATTGTGTGTGTGTGTGTGTGTGCGCGTAGTGTTAAAGAGCTCCCTGTCTTGCCCCCTGTCCTATAGAGCTGTCCCTTCTGTCCCTTAGAGCTCTCCCCTGCCCCTTAGTGGTCTCTCCTCTCCCCCACCCTCCCCCACCCTCCCCTAGCGGTCTCTTCTCCCACTCACCCACCCTCCCTGTGCTCTTCTCATCCCCCCTCCACCCCCCCTGTGTTCTTCTCACTCCTCCCTCTGTGTGTTCTCACCCCCCCCTGTGTTCTTCTTACCCCCCTCCTCCCTGTGTTCTTCTTACTCCCCCTCTTGTTCTTATTACTCCCCTTCTTCTTCTTACCCCTTCCTTCTTCTTCTTACCCCTTCCTTCTTCTTCTTACCCCCCTTCTTCTTCTTACCCCCTTCTTCTTCTTACCCCCCTTCTTCTTCTTACCCCCCTTCTTCTTCTTACCCCCCTTCTTCTTTTTACTCCCCCCTCTTCTTCTTACTCCCCCCTCTTCTTCTTACTCCCCCCTCTTCTTCTTACCCCCTTCTTCTCATTACTCCCCACTCTTGTTCTTACTCCCCCCTTCTTCTTCTTACTCCCCCCTCTTATTATCCCCCCTCCCCTCTTCTTACTCCCTCTCCCCCCTCTTCTTACTCCCCCCGCCCCTCTTACTCCCTCTCCCCCCTCTTCTTACTCCCCCCTCCCCTCTTACTCCCCCCTCTTCTTACTCCCCCCTCCCCTCTTCTTACTCTCCCCCCTCTTCTTACTCTCCCCCCTCCCCTCTTCTTACTCTCCCCCTCCCCTCTTTTTATTCTCCCCCCCTCCTCTTTTTATTCTCCCCCCCCTCTTTTTATTCTCCCCCCTCTTTTTATTCTCCCCCCCCTCTTTTTATTCTCCCCCCTCCCCTCTTTTTACTCTTCCCCCCTCTTCTTACTCCCCCCTTCTTCTTACACTCCCCCCTCCTGTCTTCTTACTCTCCCCCCTCCCCTCTTCTTAATCTCCCCCCTCCCCTCTTCTTACTCTCTCCCCCCTCCCCTCTTCTTACTCTCTCCCCCCTCCCCTCTTCTTACTCTCTCCCCCCTCCCCTCTTCTTACTCTCCCCCCTCCCCTCTTCTTACTCTCCCCCCCTCCCCTCTTCTTACTCTCCCCCCTCCCCTCTTCTTACTCTCCCCCTCCCCTCTTCTTACTCTCCCCCCCTCCCCTCTTCTTACTCTCCCCCCCTCCCTCCCCTCTTCTTACTCTCCCTCCCCTCCCTCCCCTCTTCTTACTCTCCCCCCCTCCCTCCCCTCTTTTTACTCTCCCCCCTCCCCTCTTTTTACTCTGCCCCCCTCCCCTATTTTTACTCTCCCCCCCTCCCCTCTTTTTACTCTCCCCCCTCCCCTCTTTTTACTCTCCCCCCCTTCTTCTTACCCCCTCCCCTGTAGGTGGCCGAGCTGCACTCCGGTCCGCGGTCCCGGCCGGAGTGATAGGAAGGTGCTCAGTTTGCACTTTCTGTCAATCCGGCCGGGTACAGGAAACAGAAACTCCTGTTCCGCGCGGAACAGGAGTTTCTGTTTCCTGTACCCGGCCGGACTGACAGGAAGTGCACACTCAGTGTGCACCTTCCCATCACTCCGGCCAGGACCGCGGACCGGAGTGCAGCTCGGCCACCTACAGGGGAGGGGAGGGAGGGAAAAGCTGCTGCAGCCGTCTGAGCGCTCTTTACAGAGCGCTCGGCGGCTGCAGCATTTAAAGGGCCGGCCCGCCGCGGCCGGTCCTAAAATAATTTCGGGCGGCCTGGGGGGCAATTGCCTCCCTGCCCCCCGGCCCAGCCCGCCCCTGAGTGCTATAGCCAACAACTGCATTGTGCGGTTTTTAGCTGTAGCACTGAAATAATTAAATGACACTCCAGGCATACTTTGGGGACTAACACATCTTAAGTTCATTTAATAGATTTTGGCCTTGTTGTCATGCTGTGTTTTGTTTTCTTTAAAAAAAAAAAGGGGGGGGGGCTCTATAATCTATAAGCCCAGCCTTCAGACATGGATGTAATGATGTCAAGAGACTTTCCAGTTGATGTACTGTGGTTGGCTGGTTTAGACAACCACCACCCCACCCTAATATTTATTAAAAATAGAGTAATGCTGTAGCCATTCTCAAACAATGTTTGCAACGCACTTTTATCTGAACACAGTACCAGAGAAGAATATTGTAAATCTGTGCATAGGCTTCTGACTTTACAATAACTTTACAACAAAAAGTACAATGTTTCTATAAATGTTTGACATTTAGGAAAGTCATTTTTTTTTTTTTTAGTTTTATATACTTATGAATAAGATTGTTTTTAATCATGTGTATATCAGTGATTCTTATTCTTATATTCTTCTACGTTGGTTGGAAGTGATCACACTGAAAATATTAAATCACAGTAATTGACAAGATTTGTGGTTTCAATGTTAAGCTTTTGCATGAGAACGGTTAATCTGAGATGAGATATCAGTAATTACATTATGGACTTTCATTAACCAATCAAAAAGCACTTTGGACAAGTCCAAAAAAGTGTATAATGAGAAAAGAGGAAGAAAGATGTCATCAGAAGAAACCCACCTGATTGGGGCAAATAATGTCATAAGTGACATCAGAGGTGGGGAACGAGAGGATGACTGGCAAGAACTGCAGGTAACAACACTGGAAGCTATGCAGAGTTCCAGATTCAAAGAAAGTTTGTTACTTTCTTAGGAATAAAAGCCTGTATATACCTGGTAGTTTAAGTGATGTTTTTTTTTAATTTACTACAATATTTTTATTGGCATTGATATAGCGCTAACTTTTTCCCCAGTGTTTTATAATATTATAAAAAGGAAATTTAACAATACATGAGGCAATTACAAAATGTACATAAGAAAATCAAAAGTTTAACTATGTGTAACGTGACTGGATCTTTTTAATTTCTGTCTTTTTTTTCTTTTAGACTGTTATGTGGATGTGCAATAAGTGGGAATACCCCTCTCCCAATAATGCTATTAAACCTAGAGCCAGGTAATTTGGGCTCTAATATTAAAACTAAATTAGGGTTGCAATGGACAAGGGGTATATATATTAATTAATTTATTTATAAAATATTTAACCAATATAATCAACCATGACACGTGCATTCTGTTTTGAGGGATGTAGAGAGGGATCCATTAAAGGACTTTAGGCTTGGAGAAGATTTTAAAGCGTGCGGGAGGTCATTCCACAATTGGGGCGCTCTGTAGGAGAAGGAGGATCGGACTGCTTTCTTTTTATATTGAGGTAGAATAAATAAATAAATACATATATATATGTCCTGATGAAAGCTCCATGAGGAGCTGAAACGTTGGGGCGCTCTGTAGGAGAAGGAGGATCGGACTGCTTTCTTTTTATATTGAGGTAGAATAAATAAATAAATACATATATATATGTCCTGATGAAAGCTCCATGAGGAGCTGAAACGTTGACGTCCTGAACTGAATAAAAGAAAACTTGTATTATTGAGAATTCCTGGAGTGCCGGTATTTTTTTGGATATATATATATATATATATATATATATATATATATATATATATATATATATATATATTATGAAATTATCTGCACTATGTTATATTAGATTGTATTTTTTAGATTCTACAATGTTCTACAAAAGTAGAACAGAAGTACACACTATATGTTTTAGGTTATTTATTTTTGTTTATGATATGGACCGTTGTTTGAGAAAAATAAAAGATTATGTAAAAAAGTTAAGTTTTAGTATGTTTAGATAGGCTTTTAATGGCTATGGGGTCAAAAAGCCAACCAAAACATAGATAGCTTCTACATAAACATATACAAGTATTTTAAATTTAAAGTGGCTGGTTTAGCAACAGTATCGTAACAGTGAGTGATATGGAACACAGTTTGTAAAGTATACTGATAACAGTTGGTAAATTAACTTTCTTTCAGTTTTCTTATATAAATTGTGGTGAAGAAAAATCTGAACCTAAAACCTCTGTAGTTTAATTTTTTTTTTGTTATTGGCAATTTATAGAAATTCACATTCTTATTACAGGATATGCGGGTTACAGACATATTTGCAGCATAGATAACTCAATGTAGTGTACAGTGTACATTGTCATTTTACATTCATATCTTTGCATTGGCAAGAACATGTCGTAATAATACATAGATTAATAATACATAGATTAACATAAACAGCCCTACAAAATGCTATAAGTATACTTGTGTGTGCTCTCTTCTTTACATGTCCAGTTGACGTGCTAAGTGTAATTCTCCTTTCTCCATGCTGGTATTGATAAGTACTTAGCTGTAATTAACCCGCAGCTCCCTAATGTTTAGCTACTTTCCTATAAAGAGTTACGAACTTGGGGGTATAACAACCTGGTTGTAATACGGGAAAGGTGGGGAGAGGTGAGGGGGGGGGGGGGGTTGGTCCCTTGATTTAGTCCAGTATGTATGCCTGCACTACGGCCACAATAACTTGCACAATTAGATCACGTCCAGCTCTAAGGAAGTAGGGATGTTGTGCGGTCAGAGGTGTGGATATGGGAAAAGTGAGCGCTTCCCTTTTCCTAAAGCGTTTGTTCTGTGGGCTGTATCGTAGGGGGTGATTGGGATTGTCTCTGTTTATGTTGGTATATGTGTCCCATTTGTCCCACGCCTCCGTCCAGAATTTTTGTGGTGGGTTGTTAGATCTGGCCATTATCTCATATCCTTTCGTGTTTTCAATATGTGTTATGCAACTCTGGATATGAGGGGTCATCTGTTTTTGTCAGTGTCTGCTGATATGTAGCAGCACTGCCAGGATACTGTGATAGATTAGGTATCTTGATGATTTTGCAAGTTTAGGTGGCATATACTGTAGGAGGTAATGCTCTGGAGTATTTGCGAGAGCAACTCCTGTAATGACTTTAATTAGGGTCTGTGTGTCTGTCCATAGTGGTGTCAGGACCGGGCACTCCCACCATATGTGTAGCATGGTGCCCTGAGCTTTATTGCATCTCCAGCACAGCCCTGTGTGCGTGGGTTTCATGTGTTTTAGGCGCCTTGGTACAAAGTACCAGCGGTATAACATTTTCCTTGCTAGTTCTAGATGGGCTGTATTGAGTGTAGGTTTCTTATTTGCATACAATATATATGACCACTGCTCATTTGTTAACTGTCTCCCTAATTCCGATTCCCATGCTTTTACAAATTGTAGTGTATGTGGATCTAGCGACCGGTGATGGTGATTGTACAGTGTGGATATTGGCTTATGTGTTTTTTTTCTCCTGTGTGCAAAGGCTTTCCAGTGTAGTTACATTTCCCCACCTGTCAACCGTAGGTAGTATGCTTTTATTTTTCTGTAACCAAGAGCATATCTGTCTATGTGCAAATTCCGCTGCGTTAATTGGTGTTTTGCAGTAGTTTGAATGGGATTATTTCTCCCCGATTAAACAACTGGTGTAAGTATGTTAGTCCCTTACTATTCCAGGACACCATGTTCAATGAAGGTATTAGTCCATAGAAGGAGTCTAGGAGTAAGGATGGGGAGAGCATCCCACCTAGTCCCCTCTCCTTGTGAAATTTGTCCCATTCACGTAGTGTTGTGGCTGTGAGTGGTGACATGTCTTTATATTTTTTCCTAAGTTGTGGAGGGGTCCAGGCTAGGTGCGTTATTTGTTGTCCCCCAGTGTATTCTGCTTCTATGGTTACCCAAGGGGATGATTTGTCATGTTGATGTAACTCATTGACCAGTGGTGCGAGAATAGCTGACCTGTAGTATGTAATTATGTTTGGTAATCCCATTCTACCTCCTTTGTATGTGAGGTACATGATTTTTGCTGCTATTCTGGGTTTCCTATTGGACCAAACAAAGGTATCAATCAATTGCTGTGCATCTTGAAGAAATTTTTAAGATAACCCAATTTGTAATGTGCGGAATAGGTATTGCAGCCTCGGGAGAATTTTAATTTTGACTGCAGCTATCCTACCCATCCATGATATGTATTTCCCTTTCCAATTTATCAATTGCTGTTTTATGGATGTAAGAATTTTGCCGTAATTCTCCCGGTGTAAATTCATCTCTAATTTCGTAAATGTTATGCCTAAAAAGGTTAAGTGATCCTGTCTCCATTCATAAGTATATGTCTGTTGTAAGGCCGTATGCAACGTTGTGGGCGCATGTAGACACATTGCCTGCGTTTTTGAGCTATTTAATTTGTAGTAAGAGCAATTGCTGTACTGTTGTAAGAGAGTCTGGAGTTCTGGGATGGAAGTAAGTGGATTAGATAAAGAGAGCATAACGTCGTCCGCAAACATCGTTATTTTGTGTATTTTATGTTTGATTTTCACTCCCCGGATTTGGCTGTTATCCCTTATGGCCTGGGCTAATGGTTCTAGCGCAAGAACATATAGGGCTGGGGAGAGCGGACATCCTTGCCTCGTTCCATTTGTAATATTGAACGGCTTGGATACAAACCCACCCTTCGCAACCTGTGCAGATGGTTTGGAGTACAGTGCTGAGATTAGGGATAGGAATTGTTGTGGAAATTCAAATTTTAAGAAGTTTCAGTGCAATCTGTCGAACGTCTTCTCGGCGTCCAGGGACATAAAGACCCTGGGCTCTCCGGGAGGTGTCCGACTATAGAGAAGGCTGTGAAGTTTTCTAGTGATGTCAGCACCTTGTTGCCCCCTCACAAACCCCACTTGATCCGGGTGTGTAATGAAGGGGATGAGGGCTGCTACTCGATTAGCATAGATCTTGGCTAGGATTTTCGTGTCTGTGTTTAACAGTGAGATAGGTCTTAGATTTTTTGGTTGATTAGGTGGTTTCCCTGGTTTTGGTAGCGTGGCAATATGTGCTAATAGCATCTCTGATGGCATCTCCCCTGTATGTACTATGTGGTTCAGTGTGTGTACTAGGTGGGGGCTCAGGATGTGCGAAAAAACCTTTTCATAGTAATTATTTGTGAAGCCATCTGGCCCGGGTGATTTCCCTGAAGGGAGTGTACGAATAGTTTGTTGTAGCTCCTGCAGTGTGATCGGTTCCATCAGGGAATCCTTCTGGTGTTGTGTTAATTTTGGTGTTGTGTTAACATGTCAGTGGAGCTCAGATTAGTTAAGATTGCCTCTATAGGAGTGACAGTGATCATAGCTGGTGTGGTCAGCAGCGTCGTCTTTCGTATCCAACTGGGACTAGGGGTGGGAACATAGGATAGTGTGAACCGGGTGAAAACTAAAACAAAGTATATGCAAGGATAAGTCTTGGTACTGGTGGAGAGTACCGGGGGGTGGAAACTTTCATGTTTTCATGTCGTGGCTATGGGTCTTCCGCTGTCTCTTAAACATATAGGGCAGTCGGTCTTAATAGTTCAAACCATACATCTAATATCGATAGTCCTGCATGATCTTTAGTTTATATTATTATTATTAGAGTTAATTAAGTGCTTATGAGCATACAGACAGATTATCACCTTAAGCTGTGGTATGAGGTCAGATCCCATAAGGTAGCGCCGTGTACCTTAGTTGCCGGAAGGGCTCGTTATTTATCAGTTATCTATTGGATACCAACCAAACGTTTTTTTTTTGAAATTTTTGTAACTATGTGCCTCTTATTCTGTCTGTGTATTGTAAAGGTCGGGGATCTGCATTACTGAGTGGTCTCGCCATTTTTATCCTCATAATATGCATGTTAAGAGGCACACTGAGAATTTAGTTGTGGCCTCTGCGGATCATGGCATCCTCTATAGGCTATTGTAGGCTAGTATAGGTTAGTCTAGCTGTTGCCATAGACATCTATTGAATACATTGGTATTCCTTACTCGCCTACTTAATTAGTTTTAAGGAACGGTATAACCTAACGTGAAATAACCAATCACGTGTGAACATAGAAACAATAAGTACATTTTTGATAATATGATACCTATGGTTGGTATACTCAGTCCTTTGGCCATATTGCAAGTGCACACATCTGAACATACTTTTATACTTGCAGATGTCCAGCAGCTCATGCTTTGTGCCAGTCCAGCTAAATCCGTCTGGAAGGTGAGGCGTTGTGTTCCGGACCTCGGTCTATGAATCCCCAAGCTTGTAGTTTGCGAAGTCCATCTTCAGGTGATGTGATTTGGGTGGCGTTGTCTTTCGTCACCAGCATCTTGGTAGGGAAACCCCACCGAAATCTGAGGCCGTGCGCTCTAAAGGAATTGGCAACTTGAGCAAATTCTTTCCTTCTGCGAAGGGTGGACGCGGAAAGGTCAGCAAAAATTTGCAGGTTTGGGTAATTTTCCAATGGCGTCACTCTATTCCTGCTTGATTTGAGTATGTGCTCTTTAATATGAAAATAGTGCATTCGCAGTAGCACATCTGTCTTTGTATGTAAATAACAGTTGTTATACTGGAGTCTAGCAATCCTGCTGTTCTTATTAATTTGCATCCAGCACTCACAAGGGGTACTGATCCCCCCCATTTTATCGACACAGAACTCTTAATGATGTATCAAACAAAACTATTCATCAATTGCCCTTTTTCTTTACTTGTTTTGTGATTTGATCAGATAGTGACTTGGAGTTAAGGAATATGTATGAGCCTCTGATTGTTAAAAATTCAGATGGATCTAAAGGACTGCTCCATAGGCACCATCAAAGGGTCCGACCATGCCCCAATAACCTTAGAACTACAGGATGCCTATGACTACAAACATTATAGCACATGGCGACTTAACAAATCAATATTAAACAATGAGCATTTCTGCAAGCACTTAGACACGGACATTAAACAGTACTTCGCAACAAGCACACACCCAGACATCTCCCCTGAAACCCTCTGGCAAGCTCACAAGCCAGTAATCAGGGGACTGATCATAGGGAAATCCCGTGCACTGAAACAGAAATCCCAAGTGAAACTGAAAGGCTGGCTGAAACCCCTATACCACCTCAACAAACAAAACCAACTAACCCCAACACTGACTTTAAAAGCACAAATCAAGGATAAGTTAGATGAAATCAGGGAGCACAACCTAGCAAATGGGATTTAGCCTTAGGAAACTCAAAGCAATGCAAAACATACAGGGAAACAGGGCGAGCAAACTTCTAGCTAGGAGACTATCACACAAAAGCACAAACGCCAAGATCCCATATATACTAAACTCGACCGGGGGAAAAAGGGTGACCCTCAAGGAAATCAGTGATGTCTTTGCAGACTATTACACATCCCTGTACAACTTAGGGCAAGACCCAAACACGAAACAGCCAATCACTGAGAACATAGAACGCTACCATGATGGTATAACCTTGCCCTCCCTAACTGAGGAACAAATAGAAACCCTACAAGCCCCTATTACTGAGACAGAGGTTCTACAAGCCATCAAACGTCTCCCCTCTGGGAAGGCACCAGGCCCAGACGGACTCACAAACACCTACTATAAGAAATTTGCTGGAGCTGTGGCCCCACACCTAGCCAACCTATTTAATGCCTCCATGCAAAAAGCAGAAGCACCTGCGGACATGCTAGGAGCCCATATTGTTACACTATCCAAACCGGGAAAAAAACCCACATGCAGCCAAAACTTCAGGCCAATATCGCTGCTCAACACAGACACCAAGTTATACGCAAAAGTACAAGCCACTAGACTAACCCACATCCTCCCCACGTTGATACATGATGACCAAGTGGGCTTTACCACTGGTTGACAAGGGTCTGACAACACAAGGAAGGTAGTGGACCTAATGCATAGCCTACTTCGGAGCCGGGGAGGGGGGGGCGTCCTTCTCTCGGTGGACGCTGAAAAAGCTTTTGATCGTTTCAATTGGACATTCCTGGAAGCTGTGCTTCGTAAATACAATTTTCCCCAGAGGTTTCTGAGCGCAGTAAAGGCACTGTGTGACCAACCTCACAGCAAAGGCACTCAACACGGGTTTCATATCCAAACAAATCAAGATTACTAATAGATCGAGACAGGGCTGCCCCCTGTTCCCGCTACTGTATATCTTAGCGTTGCAACCACTGGCAGCAGCCATAAGAGCGGAACAATCCATACAGGGAATAACCCTAGGGGACAGAGAGTACAAACTGAAATTATTTGCGGGTGATATCCTGGTAACAATTACACAGCCCTTGATATTACTGCCAAACCTGATTGCGCATATACGTGAGTATGGGGTGGTCTTATACTATAAATTAAATGTCACCAAGACACAAGCCCTGGGGATAAGATTGAACGAAGACCTAGCAGGCAGACTAAGCACAGCATTTCCTCTGAACTAAACTATGTATGTCTACATAAAGAATTCATAGAAGCATGGAAAGGGAAAATTCTTTCATGGACAGGCCGCATAGCAGCGGTAAAAATGACACTCATACCCAAAATCCAATATCTCTTTCGCACACTACCAATACCCATCCCGAAACATTATTTAAAAAACATGCAACACATCCTCAGCACATTCATATGGGAGGGGAAAAAGGTAAGAGTAGCATCAGGAACGTTGCAACAAACAGTGCGCAAAGGCGGGTTGGGCCTACCAAATCTAACGGCGTATTACAGGGCAGCATACCTGCACTACATAGCACAAATTAACCTCCTGGCCCACGCCCCACAATGGGTAGCAATAGAATCCCACTGGGCACCCCAACAGGACCTCTGAGCAGACCTTTGGCTACAGAAGTGACCAAGACACATACGGGAGACCCTACTACCAAGCACACAGAACCTGTTAAGAGTGTGGGGCACAACGAGGAACAAGTTGGTGTCCAATCCCCAGCTACCTATGGCCACACCAATACAAACAATAGGCATAGAGATTCCTACATTCACCTAGGACACCTGGAAGAGAGGGGGAATACAACACATATACCAAGTCATTGACAGAGATAGACTGAAAACGCTCCCGCCATCCAAGCAGAGCATGCATTACTCACTAAGACCACATTCTCCTACCTACAGCTCAAATCATATGTGTCAGATAAATTAAAAGACCAACTAGGACAAGACGACAAAAGAACTATGACGACTTTTGAACAGCAATGAGTAGGAACTACGCCACTCAAAAAGTCAATGTCCTGGGGGTACCAGAAGCTAGTCTCAACACAAACACACACACTAGAGCAGATCAAAAAAGATTGGCACAGAGAATTAGGCCAGACATTCCCAAACAAAGTGTGGGACAGGGCATACTCGGCCCATCGAGGGTTCACCGCATGCGCCACCCACCTAGAATTACAGCGCAAAATTATATACCAATGGTACTTGGTACCAGCAAAACTACACAAAATATGGCTTCAAACCAGCAGCCTGTGCTGGAGGTGTGGGAGGGAGGTAGGCACGATGCTCCACATCTGGTGGTCTTGTGATAAAATAAGCCCATTTTGTGAAGAGGTGGCCCAACTGCTTAAAAAAATATTGCCTAACCCAAAGTTGGATAACCCGCAGGAGTGTATCCTGTTTATGTTACCAGGGGGCATTCCAAACATATTAGAGTCATTATATACCACACTTTGATATCAGCGAACCCAATGATTTCTATGCTTTGGAAAAAAAACACAACTCCATCGATAGCCGCTTTGATAAAGCAAGTAGACTAAAACTGGGCATACAAATTAATGACAACAACACAATTTGGCACACGCCCAAGCGTACAAGAAGCCCACAGGACGTGGGTAAATGTCCCGACACCCACTAATCCACAACAGGACAGTGACCCGACACCCCCCCTATAGAGCTAGCGAGAAAGTCACGTAACAAATGATACCTGGAGGAGTATCGGGCACCTAATCATAAGCAATGGCATGTTACATACACTGGTATAATCATAATCAGAGAAGCACATGTACCTTCAGGGGACAACGCAAATATGTATATAGCCATATGAGTAAAAGCAATCTTCCCTCAAGCTTACTTTGGTGCACACAGTCACGCTAAACAAAGACAATGTGTAAAAATATTGATTATAAAAATGATGTAACAACTCAAAGCATCAAGAAGTATTTAAACAACTGGATGTAAAACCAACCAAAAGCACCCCTGTACCCTGAATCCCTCTTTTCGCTTCTGTACCCTCACCCCCCCCCCCCCCCCCCAACTCCCCATCCCCACTGTTTTATGATATATGGTAAAAACGAATAAACTTCAAGTTTAAAAAAAATAAAGAATTCAGGTGGATAGCAATTTATTTGAAACATTAGCCTGTGTCTATAAAAAAGTTACAACAAAAAGAGTATTATAGGAGCAAACTACAAACCAGCGAGACTAAATACACATGTAATAGATTGATGTCTCCAAGCACCATAACTAAGGTGTCAGTCACAGCCTCATGAATGACTTCCTGAATCCTAACCTAAAAAGTGAGCTAATCTCTGTGCCACTGAGCTTAGCTCAGGCAGAGGACCTCCACTTCGTATAGAGGAAGTGAGAGGAACCTGTTTATATTATATTGTTTAATTTCTTGTTCTATAAAAAAGATCCTAGATTATGCTGTTAAACCTATTTAGTGGTAAATAGATCAGTAGAAGATCATGCTTTCAAACTGTAACACTAACTATAACACTAATCCTAAGAAGAAAATGAATTGTAATTAGAAAAAACTAAAACTATCACTAACAATATTTCTATGATATTTCTATGATATAGCTGTTATATTTGTATATAGTAAAAACAATGAATAAGCCCCAGAATGCTAGTTGTAACAAAACAATCAGTATCAACATCAGCAATACAAAAAAACTGAAAAATGTTAATAATTATCAAACATAAGATTGGTTTAGCAGAAAAACAACAACCATGTATGTACGTAGTGGGGAATCGCGATGCAGCCTAGAACAAAATCTAAACCCCATTAAACCCCCCCAATAACGACAGACCACTTAGTATGGATGAAAACAGGCCACAGCATTTATTATCACAACTAAATTACTGCATAACACATCCATAACTTTATTTATTAAATCTCTTCTTTTCTGTAACCAAAACATTAGACATAAATAAGCATAAATTAACATATATACATATATAACTCCACCCATAGTGTTATACAGTGACCCAACCGTCCTTGCCAATAAAAACATGGAGTGGTTCCTAATCACCACTCCCTCTCACCTCCCCCCTCGTCATAAAAATCCTTCCAATGTTTTTTTTTTATTATTTTTTATTTACCGTGCTAGGAGGATTAGACTGAACAAAGAAGGAACAACGCATGCACGCAAAGCGCCAAAAGAGGGGGGAAAAGTACTCACCAGACGCAGAAGGACAAGGCAAAGAAACAGCAGCACCAGCAACCATAGAAGACAACAGCTGTGATCCAGGCGCCACCTGCTGGACGGTCCACGAACTGCAGCAGAGTCCAGAGGAGAGAGCAGTGGAGAAGAGGAGAGCCCACGCCCCAGAGGAGATGGCCGAGGTAAGTGACCTGCAGGGGGGGGGGGGGAGGGGGACCAGGCTAGATAGAGGGGGGGACCAGGCTAGATAGGGGGGGGGGAAAGAACATAGAGGGGTAGACAGAAAGGGAATGTAGCCCCAGGGGAGGGGAAAAGAAAACATAGGAGAGGGAAAAAGGAGGGGAGAGGGCAGGCCCACTAGAAGAAGGAGGGGGGAAGGAGGCAGAAAAAGGGGGGAGAAGAGGGGGGACTCGGGGGCCCAAAAAGGGGGAAACTGGGACCCCTGGCAGAAGAAAAAAGGGGGGGACAGCCCTGGGAGCCTTCCTCACCGGCAGAGGAGGCTCCCGACGGGCAAAGAGACCCCCCAATCCCATATGGCGGTACCAAGGTACCCCGCGCGGCCCGCGGGGGCCTACTCACCGCCCCAACCCCCCGCCGGCCGCGGGGGGACCTGGACTGGTGCCGGGCGGCCGCCCGCCGCCCGGAGAGATGAATCCGCCGCCCACCGCCCCTGGCCCGCAATCCAGCGCTGGCGGCCGGGGCGGATGGCGTGGTAGGGGGCCCAAGTGTGTGCCGCGCGGCAGAACCTCCAGGTGGCCGCGCGGCAGTAGCAGGCCGCATCCCCGGCCTTGCCGTGAGGGCCCACGCGGCCGTGCACACAGCAGGCCGCGCGGGGGTAGGAGGCCGCATCCCCGGCCTGGGAGTGCCAGGCCGGGCGGCAAAGGAGGCTGCAGGCCGCGCGGCAGTGGCAGGCCTCGTGGCAGAAGGCCGTGCCACGCGCGCGGCCACAGAAAGCCTCAAATCCAGGCCCCTGTTGGTAGGCAGCGTGTCTGGAGCCCCCAGACATGCGGTCCTGTCGATGCCTCGGGCCCGGGCTCCACCTCATCAACCGGGCCTGAGGAGAGGGATTAGGGGAGAGCCTGGCAGGCAGGTGGGAACGCCTGCCAGTGCTGGTGCGGCCCCCAGGGGCAGGGACCGCATGGGAGGCAGCAGGGGAGACCACAGGGGGTGCTCCAAGGGGAGGTAGGCCGCGGGGGGGGCCCACACCGGTAGCCATACCTCATTAATGCTTGCCAATTGTTCCCACAGGTGCCGGCCACCATCCACGCTGCAGCAGCCCTGAGGGAAGCTAGAAGCCTCAACCATCAAGCTGTGTCAATCTGCAGGCCCAGGCAAACAGGAGCAGGAGGACAGGAAGCTGTTTGCTGGCCCGAATCCCAAGTGGCACTGAGGTGAGACCTCCCCCACACTGTCTTACCCAGAACATAATCACACCCACGGATTCTTCACAACCAATCCCATGCATCTATCCCCACACTCCTACATGTGCCCTTGTCCGCTTAGCTGCGCTATCTCCCCAGGGCCTGATCACATATTTTTGTGAGGCAATACTTAATGACTTTAGTGGAGACCACACCTTGGAAATTTAAACCTTGCTGTAAGGACCCATTAGAAAAACTCACCCATTCACTCATTAATGGTACCTAATGAGATATAAGTACAACTAGCTAAGAATCGCTCTCTCATCAGAGATATAAGATATATTTAAGAATCCTGGTTTCACGGTAAAAAAAAAAAAAAAAACTTTTACTTTTATTAAAGAAGCAAATGTTAACTTTAAGATTTATATACACTTTAAGTGCCTTAATAATTACTAGTTTGTAGTGCTATTTTGCAAAAGATTAACAATTCCAGAGAAGTATACAACTATTATTATCACTTTTTTTTCTACCTACTTGAGTGAGGCTAATGTTTAAATATGAGCTTGAAATAGGCTATTTGAGTTTTAAACTGCCATTCCATAGTACTACATTAACCACATTGGCCCAATTTACCCAATACAATAAATGCAAAATATATTTTATATATACACACAGTATATTCTTTAAATATGCATATAAATATTATCTTAATGTAAGTGTATCACTCAATTTGTAAATTAGAATTGCACAAAAAATGTGAATTTATTTTATAAAGGTACATTTCTAGTCAATTAGAAAAAAAACACTGCTATATATTTGCACATGCCATCTAGCATAGGTGTCAACATCCCCTGTCCACCAAGTGGGCATGGAATAGAGTAAGCATGCAGTGGCGGTCTACCCAGCAAGGTATGCGGTTCTGCCTTCAAGTGGGAGGCCAGGCTGACTTATAGTCTACCCTCTCCAACAGACCATGCCCTAAGCACTGCTAAAGCACCCAATGTATGGTCTGTTTGCAAAATGCAGGACAGGTTGCTTGAACTTTTATTTGCTTATACAATTTGCTTGGACCATTCTGAACTGATGGCACCTATCCACAGAGCCAGATTAAGAGCTCATTGGTCCTGGTGCTGGCAATTATGGTCCTAAATGCAGAATCTTATCAACAGAAAACACAGGATGCATTTAAGAGAATACCCTATGCTAATCTCTTGCTTTAATCTCCTAACCAAATCTACAACCCCCAGCATCAGCGTCTTGTGAATGAGGTGGAACAGTGATGCAAATCATTTCACTGGCATTAGGGGTGAACCTGCCTGAAGAGGGATGCTGGTCTGCACAACGAATTGTAAGGTCAGCTTGGGGTGAACACATGCCAGACTGGCTAACTAAGCTCAGATTCCTGAGCTTGGCATTAATGCATCACCAGAGAAAATGGTGGATGTATTGAGCATATAGAAGAAAGGGGGCATGCCCCGTTTTTAGAGAGACCAAAGCAGCAAATGCATTCGCGCAATATGAAATATCAGCTTTATCTGATCTATTTTACAGTCAACTAGTCCAAGCAGGTTTTGCTCCCCTACATCCCAATACTTAATTCCCTCAAAGTAGTAGTAATATATATATATATATATATATATATTTACTTATTTTTATCAAAGGGCCTATTCTATAGACATAGGCCTGGAGCTTCAGTTCCATTATCCACAATGTTAAATTTGCAATTCTGTGTATTCTGTAAAATCCCAAAAAGAGTTTGGGGGCTCAGCTTTATCAAAACTAGTTTGAGGTCTACAGTTGGATGATGTTTGGACTGACCCTAACATACAAGCCTAGACATATGCAAGAAAGGCATGCCGGTCCCTAGAGGGCAAAGCTAGCACAGAGATTATAGTCAGAAAGTCTGCAAGCAGACACAGAATAGTCTTTAACAAGCCAAGGTAAGGGGTTACAGAGGTACACAGAAATAAGAAACAAGCCAAGTTTAGGGTTACAGAGCTCAATAATGGTCAGATAAGCCAAAGTAAGAAAATAGAATAAGTAAAACGTAACACACTCTTGGGTAAACATAAACCACAACAGGGCAATTAAACAAGGACAGCCACTAAGTATATACTAACTAGATTGTAATTGGTTATAAAGGGCCATGATGTCACAAGTGTATACACATAATCGAAAAGCCCCACAAAGATTGTCATTATAAAAAGGAGATAAGTGGGAGGATCCCATGTCATATATGATGCCATATGGCACAAGGAACCTAGGGATGACTGGGTATGCATCAGAAGAGACAGGTAACACGACAGATGACACATGTCTGATTCTTATCTATAACAAAAGGTGAAAACCTTCTGCATATTTTGCTACTTTGTGGTAAAATTTAAAAATATAGCACTCTTGTGGATAATCAGAATTTTATAGAATAAAGCTGAACCTAACAATGTTGTCTCTTACATTGAACATCAACGACCTGTCAGCTGGTGGGGTGGCTGTCTGTCAGACAGGTACACATTCCCAATTTTGCAGAGTCCAACCAGTATGCTCTCTTGCCTTAAAACTATGCAGCAGGTCATGCTTGCCAAGACTACCAAGCTGTGAAAAAACACAATAAAAAAAACCCACAAAACTCTGCAAACACATATCTTAACATAAACAAATAATGATGAATAAGACTGAAGGGTGGGGACATGTGGGGGGTGGGGAGGGCAATATTTTACTCTCCATAGACAAATGCTGGAAAGGAAATGGTAAGATAAACTGACATCTCTAAGACTCAAACTTGAAACATTGTATAGCTGCTAGCATGTATGCCAACGTGCCATCAGACATAACTCAGTTTCTTAGGGGGCAGGGGTTCATTGTATAATTGCCAGACTGATGGGAGTAACATGTGTCAGAGTATCCAAAAACGAACATCTACAAACATATCCTTACATAACATACATATTAAATTAAGTTGAAAAAACAAAAAATGTGGTACAGGATAGTGTATTGATGCATAGTCTGCTATCTCTGGTCTGAATTGACATTTCTCTAGGTTTTGTGGCAGTTTGAATGGCTTATATGAAGCAATTGCTTTCTACTACCACACTATCTATGGTTAATAATAGTGCTAATTCAAATCCTCTCAACAAATATATTTACATCATAGACAGTGGCTTTTAACAGGCATGGATGATTCCAATATGGCTTCCATTGCACTGCTTTTGGGATCTCCTCTTTCTAGTCCAGTCAGTTCTGATCATAATAGTACTTCATCTAAAGGAACCTACTTTCCAAAGATGATTAGGCTGGTATGTGGGAAAAACTGGAGATCTTTTTTAAAAGTAAATTAGACCGTCTTGTCTCCAATATTCATGGTATTGACAATCAGCTACAGAAGCTGGAGTGCAATAAAGTTGACATTCATGACCAAATGCTACAATTTTGCAACCAGGTCAGTAACCATCTTCGTCATCTTTAATTCCTCCATAGAGATACGGAGGATATTAATAACCTAAGTAGTCTACTTGAATCCTCTAAAACTATAGAAAATCTCTTTAATATTTTCCTAAAAAAAGATAATTAAATTCTCATGTATAGAATAATTTGTGCCCTGAAACTTAGGGATGCATCCACATTATCTTTCATTAGCATTACTACACCATCAAATAGATAGTTTTAAGACATGAAAAACAATTCACCCTTGACTCAGGTTCCGTTTAGTTATCTGGCCATAAGCCCAGGAGGTGCTTTTTCACCTCTCCATGCCATAATTGTAGTTCATGTAATTCAGTTATTAAAAGTAACATATTTTTCCATGCACACACTGGTCGCACCTACTATATAAGAGGATATTACACGTGTGAATACTCTTATGTAGTATACACTATTAAATGTCTTTGTGGTCTTCTCTATGTTGGAGAGACCACAATGAAGGTCAGAGAAAGACTTAATAAACACAAATCTACTATCAAAACCAAACAGGTAGAATTATCGATTCCAGCTAATTTTTAGAACAAAAACATACAATATCGCATCTACGTTTCCAAGTTATAGACCAAGTATTACCATTGAGGAGAGGGGGTACTGTGTGGACCAACTTAAAAAGAGACAGAGGCTTACTGGATCTACACGTTGGACAAATTGAGCCCGAAGGGACGCTATAGAGAATTTATATTAAACCCTTATTTGTAAATATGTATGTGAAAATATGGGGCACTCTTTCTGTAGATTTATTTCTGACTGAAATGAAAAAAATATTTTTGTTCATAATTACAATTCAAATTTTTAACATCTGGAAGTTAGTTCCAATATGTCCCTTTTAGTTGTGATTATATTGAATGAGCATTCAGATTCATTAATAGAACAATGACTAATTAGGTTATTGCTTGGGTATCCACCTTAATTGGCATGGATTAATGCAGATAATATTGTTGTAGCGGAGCACTCGTTTTCCATAGACTTCTCCGCTGGTATTCCAATAGCAACACAAAGTTTATCCTGGGTTAACAAGAAGTTAACCCAGGATAAACAGCATCAGTAGTAAATAAAATAATCCAGGAATATCCCATCACTTTTCCCAATAACTGGACGACACACAGTATCAGAAGCAGAACTGCTTGTTTATTCACATACCCTGCTTTTATGCATCTCTCCTACGCAAGGGAGACACCCACAGAGAATTATACAGTAACCAAACATACACAAGTTACAACCCACACATCTCCTCTCCTCAGCCTGGCAGATAATCCAATTATTCTGTACATACTTTTCCCCATTTTCTAGATGTACCCCAAACACATAAGATACACCCCTAAATCTTACATCCCCTGGTAGCCCTGATCTGGGTGAGCAACATACTCAAAAATCACCCCGATCGGACCAGGGAGTTATATCGATGTGTTCGTTTGACCGACCGCACACGAGGCAGTAGCCGAAATCAGATCCATACATTTTGGCCTTGTGGTCGCTCTATGTTCATGGGGTGAAATACATGAAAATACCGGGCTGAATAGACTGTGTTTGGATTCGTATGAATCCAATTGTTCGTGGGATTCCTTCTACCGAACGGTGGGCCATTCAGTTGTTTCTGCACGAATGGATGGAAGTCTGGAGGTCTCAGCGGTGTTCGCGTGGTCGAGTGTCCGATTTGGGTTCCAGACACTCGACGACCAAACACTGCTGGGCATTTGTATGGCAAGATGGCCGTCGCCACGTGTTTGTATGCTGAATGGCGGCAATCCAGGGAACACATAATATATTAGTAATTATGCTGGTGTTAATTCCGATGAGGGAGGTAAACTAGAGGCACACTTCTCTCTGGGGTGGTCTGGTTGTTCGGTATTTTGTTCGTATGTCGAATGGAGTGGTTTTACCGAACAACCAACAATGCTTCGTACAGTATATTGTACACAAAAAGTGAATGAGACAAAAATAACATTGTATCAAGAATATTTCGAGACAGCCCAATACAGTCCGCTACAATTGTACTTAAATATTGTGTTTAGGGCGGAGCCTGACGACCAACCTGAACAGACGCCATCTTCCCTAGCTCCTCGAGTGCCGATCGCAATCCGGCAGATATCTCCCTCCGTTGGGGCCATCCACTCAAACAGAGCACAGGACCGGCACCACAACATCGAGACGAACAGTCTGATGCCTTTTTTTCACGCCGCCAAGCAACCCAGGCAGCGGCGCAAAACCGCGGCCTACCACACCTCGCCACTCCTCGGCCTCGAGTCACTCCTCGGCGGACAGAGAGCAGGCAGTGAGTACTCAGACTACCCCCTACAGGCAGCACCAAACATGGGCAGACGCACCCCCAAACCCACGACCAGTGATCACCCCCAAAGCAGGGACATTGGGCAAATGCTGCTGCGGCCGGCGCAGACCACGCCAGTACATGCGGATCCCCCGCCAAATATGTCCCCAGCCCAGGTGACAGAGGGAGAGGGGACCCCACACAGCTTAAACCCTCAGGGGGAACCCACAAAACCCCCAGCCTCGCCAGAGGACTCAGCCCCCACCACTAAAGGGGACCTAAAAGCCCTCCTAGCAGACATACAGAAACTGCTGGCTGCAGATGTAGCCCTGATTAAAAGGGATATACAACATGTTACAGACCGGGTCACAAATACAGAAAGGGACATAGAGGGAGTCCAAAACACCATAACCATCCTGCAAAAGTCAGTCCAACAACTGCACGTGGAACAACACGTATTAGCAACCCAAATAATGTCCCTTGAAGACAGGCAACGCCGCACACATATAAAGATCCGCGGCATACCCAACACCATCACCACTGAAGAACTGCCGCACTACATACGACGTCTCCTAACTACGATCCTGTCGCAGCCAGCAGCTAAAAAGATTATACTGGATGGGATATACCGTGTGACAGGCACGGCCCGCACCCCATCAGACACCCCAAGGGATGTCATCCTGCGGTGCGTCACCATACATGACAAGATACAAATAATGGTAGCCCTGAAAGGCAAAACGCCACTGGGATTTGAAGGAGCTCAGCTATTATTTTTCCAAGACCTCACCAGAGCCACCTTGCTTAGACGCAAATCCTTCGGCCCGGTAACCGCTGCCCTACGTAACGCAAACAAACCATACAGATGGGGTACCACCGGCTCTTTACTTGTCCATCACGCTGGGACCACTCACAGCCTTACCTCCCCGGCAGGAGCCCCTGCCTTCCTATCTGCAGTGGGACTACAACTGAATCGACCGTCTACTACGGACGACACCGTAACCTGGGACCCTACGGCCGGCACCTCAACTGAACAAGCGACGGACCACCCCCAGCGCCCGCATACCGGACTTAAACCTGGGACTGTATCGGCCTGACCTCTGAGCCTCCAGCCTGTGCCAAGGCCTAGAAACCAACACAGACTGGCGACCAGCCTGAACGTTCACTCAAACCGATTCAGAATCTAGAAAGATAGATCTCCATGCTTAACCATTATTTTTTGTTCTTTTCCTTTCTTACCATCTACTCTTATTACTATTACTACCAATTACTCTTATCTCCATGCACATACATGCAGATATCTCACCACAATACCGGAGACAGGCACTACACCACCCAAACACAATGGGAGCTATACACCGGCCTCCAAACCGCAGGCAACACAGCAAAGAGAGGCGTATTACATACCCCCCCGCCACCCCCTTAGGTCAGGGGCCACACTGAGAGTGCCAGACTGTGAGAAGGCACCCAACGGACCAACGTCCACACAAGCACACATAACACAACACACATAGTACCCAGAAGGTACACATAGCCTGGCACCTGATACACACATGAAACCATCCTGAGATCACGCACATGTATAAGCCCCTGCACAGCTTAACACTTTCATGTAACACACAGGAGTTTACCTCACACCCTACGCCTGTAGTACACCGGGAGCGCAACACAACCAACCACTAGCCTGCAGAAATCTAACCAGCTCCAGGTTTGTCTTCAACCATGCTCATAATAAAAAGTGCTAGTCCAACGCATTTCACAGAAATAGCTAGACACTAACCCCAAACACTGGGAGTATACTCACTACTGTTGACCTACTGTAAACTGACGATTTCAAGAAATGCTGAATGTAATTTGATTGTACAACTGAGCACAGAAAAAATAAAGAATTTAAAAAAAAAAAAAAATATTGTGTTTAGATAATAGGATACTGTTAAAACTAAGTTAATTGATTTTTGTGCATCAGAATATGATTTTACAAAATGTGATATTCTTATATAATGTAACAAATATTTGGATTGGAAATTATGACGTATACTATAAAGTAGTTTGATGGAAATAAAACCAGTTTAATCTATGTATGCTAGAACATTACAAATGTATAAGTAAGGTATATGTCCATTAAATAGTTCAAACTATAATACCTTTACTTCATAGAGAACACTCCATGTTATGTTTTTATGTAATTTTAATGATCCCATATAATTAATATATGTAATCAATGTCAGGATTTTAGGAATTCTTTGTTAATTGGACTGACCATGTGATCTGTTATTTGGTTGATTTCAAGGGTATACATACCCATTGTATGTATCTTTTATGCATGATTAAGGACATCTAGCCAAAACGACGCAGTATTTTATATTGAGGAAAATTACCCTCCAATAAAGGAAAACCATTACGGACCATGGAGTGTCGCCTGTGTTTCTTATTGGTAAGTTTTTAGAGATATCACACGAAGCATCCCATATTATCTTTCATTTGCATTACTAAACCATCAAAGATATAGTTTTGAGACATTTCACCCGAAGCATCACATATTTAAATTCTCCCTGATCTATCTTGGACAAGATTATAAGCTTACTGCAAACTAAAGCCTATCACAAATCTGATATAGGGTATTAAAAAAGGTGGGGCTTAATTGTTAGTAACAAAGGCACCACTCATTGTATACATAGCTTAAATGATGTGAATCCTTTTCTCTAGGCTCTGGATCTCCCTCCATGCACAATTGAAAATGTATATATTTTTCGACACTGACGCCATCCACCCCTTTGCCTAGAAGACCAGAATGGCAATGGGTGCCTCAGAAGAGAACCTAATATGGAATATGGAGCATGGCAGTTACTTTCATACATGCACTAAATACTTTCTACTTTCCTACATGCACCAAATAGTTGGTTTAAAAAAAAAAAAAAAAACATGCCACATTAGTGATGTCCATTAGAACTATAGAAAAAATTTACCATGCACTTACTAATGAAAAATTGAAAGGTCACTAATAGAGCCATACAATCATAAGAAAATTTCATAACACACTCTTCAGTCCTTAATCAGAGGAAACATGTGCCTATGATGGCCTTCCCCAAACTGGCACTTCTGTGTCTCAAATTTTCTGTTACGTCTCCAAATGAAATAGAACTGACAGTAGCTTCCTTATTATTGTCCAATCCTTATGCCCTGGAGGGGAATCAATGCCAGTGAAGGGGTGGGACAATAAACTATAGATTGCTCTTTGCTGTTCCAAAAGTCTTTCCAGAGTTTCCAGAGTTTCACCGCATGCTGACAACCTGTCATAGACGGTGTATGGAAAGCCACATTTTCTCTTGTTTCTGTCTCTAGAGTTGGCTAGCCCTCAATATATTGTGGGATTGCACGCCAATCCTCTTGCAATGCTCAAATATGGTTTTCATTAAGAGTGGATATCCTCCACTACTACCACTATACCCAGGCACCAGGAACAGTAACCAGTGCACTGTCAAGAAAAGAGAGGTATACTGGTCAGAGCAGTCCATAAATTTGGACAATCAGGTGGTGATATTATTAGGCTGATGTATTAACATGACCCTGGAATGAAATCCAACACAATGTTGAAGAGTGGGCTGGTGGATACTTCCCTGCCATAAAGAGCAGTTCAACTGTTCCTTTCCAACCTGCCTCTGTCATCAACTGGCACTATTATCAACATCTTCCATGCTCTTCCTAATAGTGGAGGAGCTGCTGCTGTTGCTCCCGTTTTTAAAGAATGCTTGTCATTGTAGTGGTTTCACCTTGCCTTATGCTTATGTTGAAATATGGATTGCTGTTTGGTGCGTTTACTACTACTGTAATGTTATTGTGTGACATTAAGATCAAACACTAGACTACAAATAACACACGGTGAACTGCATAGTGCTCGCACACATGTACAGCACACAGTTAAAGAAAAAAGGGCTTGTTCATTGAAGCTGTACCCTACCTCATTAAGTAGACTCTACACAAGCACTTGGTTGACTAATGCTAATGAAATGGGTGGCACAAAGCTTTAGTGAATAATAATGAAAGTGAGTGAGCTTCTTGTGGCACTGGTAGCAGATGGTATTACAACTATGTCAATTGGAAGATGCATTTCAAAAGCAGGCAGAAATGGACTTAGACAAGGTAGAGACTACTGCCTAGCCACTCTCCTCTTGTAATTCCTCTGAATCATAGTTGATTTCTTCCTGGGAAAAAGATAAATAAATTATGTCTGCAGTTTTAGAAAAATAGCAGAATGCTCTCCTGCTTCACCACCACTAGTGATGTCGCGAACACAAAATTTTCGGTTCGCGAATCACCATAGACTTCAATGGGTAGGCAAATTTTAAAGCCCACAGGGACTCTTTCTGACCACAATAGTGATGGAAAAGTTGTTTCAAGGGGACTAACACCTGGACTGTGGCATTAATGGAAAATTACACAGTTGATGCAGAGTCTGGTTTTAATCCATAAAGGGCATAAATCACCTAACATTCCTAAATCACAATGGATATGGATTGACACCTGACATATGACATATTGACACCTTGGCATATGGATTGACACCTGTCATCAGAGACCCGGATACACACTGACACAGAGCAGAATAGGGACTGTTCCCCCTACATAAGGTCACTTGGCAGATATGGATTGACACCTATCCTAAGGATCCCTGATACACACTGACACATAGCAAAATAGGGACTGTTCCCCCTACATAGGGTCACTTGGCAAATATGGATTGACACCTATCCTAAGGATCCCGGATACACACTGACACAGAGCAGAATAGGGACTGTTCCCCCTACATAGGGTCACTTGGCAGATATGGATTGACACCTATCCTAAGGATCCCTGATACACACTGACACAGAGCAGATTAGGGACTGTTCCCCCTACATAGGGTCACTTGGCAGATATGGATTGACACCTATCCTAAGGATCCCTGATACACACTGACACAGAGCAGAATAGGGACTGTTCCCCCTACATAGGGTCACTTGGCAGATATGGATTGACACCTGTCCTCAGATACCCTGATACACACTGACACAGAGCAGAATATGGACTGTTCCCCCTACATAGGGTCACTTGGCAGATATGGATTGACACCTATCCTAAGGATTCCTGATACACACTGACACAGAGCAGAATAGGGACTGTTCCCCCTAGATAGGGTCACTTGGCAGATATGGATTGACACCTGTCCTCAGGGACCCTGATACACACTGGGGGGGACCTACTGTCCTCCCTCCGCCCCCACCCCTGCGTGGTGGGAGGGGGCCATAAAAATAATGAGGGGGGACCTACTGTCCTCCCAACGGCCCCCACCCCTGAGCGGTGGGTTGGGGCCATAAATCACAATGGGGGGAGGAACTACTGTCCTCCCCCTGCCTGCATCCCTGCACGGTGTGTGTGGACCATAAAAATAATTAGAGGGGGACCTACTGTCCTCCCCCCGGCCCCACCCCTGTGCGGTGGGTGGGGCCATAAAAATAATGAGGGGGGGACCTACTGTCCTCCCCTTGCCCCCATCCCTGCACAGTGGGTGGGGGCCATAAAAATAATGAGTGGGGGACCTACTGTCCTCCCTCCCGGCCCCCACACCTGCGCGGTGGTTGGGGGCCATAAAAAAAACAATAAGGGGGGGACCTACTGTCCCCCCCAGCCCCCACCCCTGAGTGGTGGTTGGGGGCCCTAAATAAAAATCCCCCCCCAATCAAAGGTGGCTAGGGGTCCCCAAGCCCCTAGTCACCCACACCCCACCCCTAAAAAAGTTACCACCTACCTACCCCCCTCACCCTAAAAAATAGTGAAGGGGAATAAAATAACTAACCTGTAAAGAAAAATTGAACTTACCATTTGACGTCTTCTTTTTTCTAAAATCTTCTTTTTCAGCCCCAAAAAGGGCCAAATAAAAAGCCATAAGAACCGACGTAATTAAAAAAAAAAGCCTTGCCACGCCCTGCAATTAGGCTTAGAACACTCTGATTGGCTGGTTTAAGCCAATCAGAGTGCTCTTTGTCATTTTACACAGCGGGGGGAAATTCCAAAGAACTTTCCCACGCTGTGTAAAATGACACAGAGCACTCTGATTGGTTAGATTCCAAGCCCACCAATCACAGTGCTCTGTGTCATTTTACACAGCGTGGGAAAGTTCTTTGGAATTTTCCCACGCTGTGTAAAATGACAAAGAGCACTCTGATTGGTGCGCTTGGAATCTAACCAATCAGAGTGTTCTGTGTCATTTTACACAGCGTGGGAAAGTTCTTTGGAATTTTCCCACGCTGTGTAAAATGACAAAGAGCACTCTGATTGGTGGGCTTGGAATCTAACCAATCAGAGTGTTCTGTGTCATTTTACACAGCGTGGGAAAGTTCTTTGGAATTTTCCCACGCTGTGTAAAATGACAAAGATCGCTCTGATTGGTGGGCTTGGAATCTAACCAATCAGAGTGCTCTGTGTCATTTTACACAGCGTGGGAAAGTTCTTTCGATCAGAGTGTTTTTAGCCTAATTGCAGGGCGTGGCAAGGATTTATAAGCCTTCCCCGCCCTGCAGAGCTCAGTCTGCGCGGAGCCCTCCATGGGTGAAGATGGATTATTATTTTTTGCGCTCATTTTTTTTTTTTAAATTGCGTCGGTTCTTATGGATGTTTAAAAGGCCTTTTATGGAGCTGGAAAAAGAAGATTTTAGAAAAAAGAAGACGTCAAATGGTAAGTTGAATTTTTCTTTACAGGTTAGTTATTTTATTCCACCCTCACTATTTTTTAGGGTGAGGGGGATAGGTAGGGGGTAACTTCTTTTGGGGTGAGGGGGTGGGTGACTAGGGACTTGGGGACCCCTAGTCACCTTTGATTGGGGGGATTTTTATTTAGGGCCCCCACCCACCACTCGGTGGTGGGGGCTGGGGGGGACAGTAGGTCCCCCCCTTATTTTATTTTTTGGGGCCCCCATCCACCGCTCAGGGGTGGGGGCCAGGGGGGGAGGACAGTAGGTCCCCCCCTCATTATTTTTATGGCCCCCACCCACCGCGCAGGGGTGGGGGCCAGGGGGGAAGGACAGTAGGTCCCCCCTCATTATTGTTATGGTGCCCACCCACCGCGCAGGGGTGGGGGCCAGGGGGGAAGGACAGTAGGTCCCCCCCTCATTATTTTTATGGCCCCGACCCACTGCGCAGGGATGGGGGCTGGGGGAGGACAGTAGGTCCTCCCCCATTGTGATTTATGGCCCCCACCCACAGCGCAGGGGTAGGGGCCGGGGGGGAGGACAGTAGGTCCCCCCTCATTATTGTTATGGCGCCCACCCACCGCGCAGGGGTGGGGGCGGGGGGAGGATTGTGATTTATGGCCCCCACCCACCGCGCAGGGGTGGGGGCGGGGGGGAGTACAGTAGGTCCCCCCCTCATTATTGTTATGGTACCCACCCACCGCGCAGGGGTGGGGGCGGGGGGAGGACAGTAGGTCCTCCCCCATTGTGATTTATGGCCCCCACCCACCACGCAGGGGTGGGGGCCGGGGGGAAGACAGTAGGTCCCCTTCTCATTATTTGTATGGCCTCCACCCACCGCGCAGGGGTGGGGGCGTGGGGAGTACAGTAGGTCATCCCATTGTGATTTATGACCCCCACCCACCGCGCAGGGGTGGGGGTGGGGGGTTGGACAGTAGGTGTCCCCCCCCAGTGTGTATCAGGGTCCCTGAGGACAGGTGTCAATCCATATCTGCCAAGTGACCCTATGTAGGGGGAACAGTCCCTATTCTGCTCTGTGTCAGTGTCTGGGGGAGTATCTGCAGTAACACATGGTGTCTGGAGGGACTAGCTGCAGTAACACAGAGTGTCTGGAGGGAGTACCTGCAGTAACACAGAGTGTCTGGAGGGAGTATCTGCAGTAATCCAGAGTGTCTGGAGGGAGTATCTGCAGTAACACAGGGTGTCTGGAGGGAGTATCTGTCGTAACACAGGGTGTCTGGAGGGAGTATCTGCAGTAACACAGGGTGTCTGGAGGGAGTATCTGCCGTAACACAGGGTGTCTGGAGGGAGTATCTGCAGTAACACATGGTGTCTGGAGGGAGTATCTGCCGTAACACAGAGTGTCTGGGGGGGAGTATCTGCAGTAACATAGAGTGTCTGGAGGGAATATCTGCAGTAACACAGGGTGTCTGGAGGGAGTATCTGCAGTAACACAGGGTGTCTGGAGGGAGTATCTGCAGTAACACAGGGTGTCTGGAGGGAGTATCTGCAGTAACACAGAGTGTCGGGAGGGAGTATCTGCAGTAACACAGAGTGTCTGGAGGGAGTATCTGCAGTAACACAGAGTGTCTGGAGGGAGTATCTGCAGTGACACAGGGTGTCTGGATGGAGTGTCTGCAGTAACACAGAGTGTCGGGAGGGAGTATCTGCAGTAACACAGAGTTTCTGGAGGGAGTATCTGCAGTAACACAGAGTGTCTGGAGGGAGTATCTGCAGTAACACAGGGTGTCTGTTTGGAGTATCTGCAGTAACACAGAGTGTCTGGAGGGAGTATCTGCAGTAACACAGGGTGTCTGGAGGGAGTATCCGCAGTAACTCAGGGTGTCTGGATGGAGTGTCTGCAGTAACACAGAGTGTCTGGAGGGAGTATCTGCAGTAACACAGAGTGTCTGGAGGGAGTATCTGCAGTAACACAGAGATTCTGGAGGGAGTATCTGCAGTAACACAGTGTGTCTGGGGGGAGTATCTGCAGTAACACAGAGTGTCCGGAGGGAGTATCTGCAGCAACACAGAGGGTCTGGAGGGCGTATCTGCAGTAACACAGAGTGTCTGGAGGGAGTATCTGCAGTAACACAGAGTGTCTGTGGGGAGTATCTGCAGTAATACAGAGTGTCTGGGGGAGTATCTGCTTGTAACATTTATATGCACAAAAAAAATAATAATATTAAATTGAAAAAAAAAAATGATTGCAGCTTCCGAATGAATCTAAAATGGATGCTGTCCTGTAGGTGGGAGGGTCTGCTAGGGAGGGTGAGCTGCTGATTGGCTGGAATGTGTCTGCTGACTGTGAGGTACAGGGTCAAAGTTTACTCAATGATAAAGAATAGGGGGCGGACCGAACATCGCATGTGCTCGCCCGCGGTGGCGAACGCGAACATGCTATGTTCTCCGGGAACTATTCGCCAGCGAACCGTTTGGGACATCACTAACCACCACCAAGACCAGACATTGGGGACACTACTTCAGTAAAGGTTGTCTCTAATGGCACCAACAAACTAGATTCTGCTGATCTCTCCCTTAGTTGCTTCTTGGGGATTCTAGAAGGACTATTGCAGGATATACTAGTCCTGTTGCTGCTACACAGTGTACTAGTCAGTGTTTGGGAAATCGCTGCATTGCGTGCTTTACAAGTATGCTACTACTTGTTAGCCTAGCTGACTCTGCAACTACAGATTCCTTTGCCACTTTAGCATTTGATCCACCAATTGCAGCATAAAAAGGCAGAGAAAAATACTGTCCCCTAACATTCAGCATTTCTTTCTTTTTTTTTTGCAGAATTTGGAGCAAGTGCATTTAATCTATAGTTTGTTGTTATAGTGGAGATTCACAAATCATTTTTTTATATACAAATGCTAAGGATTATGACACATTCCTGTCATATTTTATTTCACTAAGGTATCAAATTGTTATTAAATCAAGCCAGAAACAATTTGATGGCTTTAGTTCGTGTTTTGGGGTCAGAGGACTGTGGCAATACAAGAGAGCTTTTTCTTTGTTGAATTTGGCTCTCGTAAACTGAATTTTAGGCCTCTTACCAACCTCAAGCTGTTGAAAAGAAAAAAGTCACTTTAGAAAGTAGAATGTGTAATAATGTAATATACCAAGCTTGCAGATGCCATATGCTGTACTGAGAATTTTTCAAGAACCAGTGCTGCCAGTAAAGTTCCCTTGGAGCATTAATGTGATTGTGTGAGTGACTTTTTGGCTCAAAATGTCATTTTGTTATATGAGATTTTTATTCTCAAGCCAATGCAGCCAAAATAAGCTCACAAGTACAAACTTTTAGATTTTGCAGGCTTTCTTTTAGGTTTTAAAAGTTGTATTTTAGAGTAAAAAAAATCCCCCTGTTGATTTTTTAATTCCCCACAATTCACTGTGCCAGTTTTGAGAATAGATTTTGACCGGAATGGAACCTACACCTACTAATATCTAACATTCAGTAACCTAAATATGCAACGATCACGTAACTGCTTAATATCCTATTTAAAAGGGAAACTCTAAAGGGTAACTAAACATCAACTTGCAGTGAACTGAAAACCTAATTGATAAAAACTAAAGTGCAACTGAATCAGCACTGTTTGCCTATAATGTTCACTTCTGTTTTTCAGTTAAATAAAATCTGTAGTTTAGTAAAGAGGTGCTGAAATATAGCATAGGTCATATTCAATAAAGTGAGAATTCAAGGTGAATTCAAAGGGAATTTCAAATGTGAGGTCAAAATCAACAAAACTGAAAAAAATCATTTTTAAGCTATGCTTTCCACTCATCTACTCTGGTCTTAAATCTGAAATTCAATTTGAATTGACTTTGAATTCTCATTTTAGTAAATAACCCTGTAAAAATGTATAGGGTATTGATCTGTGAACTATAGTGTAAATGATTAAGATAGAAAACACATATGTACCAGAACTATTTTTGATATAACAATTATCAGCCATGAAGCTTTACCTTTCTTTTAATGATGTAGTAATGTACTTTGCAATATTTTATTTAATATAATAGTTCCATCTTATTGCATCAATAAATTCTTTCTATAGCTGTTATTGAGAGTGGATATGATATTATTTCTATATCAGTTCTATCATTACAGGGTGATATGATAGAAACATTTAAATACATAAAGGGAATCAACACAGTAAAGGAGAAGACTATATTTAAAAGAAGAAAAACTACCACAACAAGTGGACATAGTCTTAAATTAGAGGGGCAAAGGTTTAAAAAAAATATCGAGAAATATTACTTTACCGAGAGGGTAGTGGATGCATGGAATAACCTTACAGCTGAAGTGGTAGAGGTTAACACAGCCATAAGATAAGGCCAGGGACTAAGGCCAAGGCCAGTATTTAGAAAATTGGTCAGACTAGATGGGTCGAAATGGTTCTTATCTGCCGTCACTATGTTTCTATTTACAAACTGGTAAAGCAGTTGAGAATACATGATAATAAAAAACTGCCTCTATTTACAAAGAGATGTGGGATGCTAGTAATTGTGGGATTTATTTTCTTTCTTTTCAATATCATCTTCTTTGGTAATTCAATTTAATGTTGTTATATTTACTGAGCTATACACTATGAAACAAATATAAGATAAATAGAATCTTTTTTGTTTCAAATACTTATGGTTTTACAATTGACATTTGACATTTAAAACATTTTGAAAAACAGAAATAGACCTTTAAATCACCATTTATTTTGCAGTTAAATGGATCATTTTAAAAAGATAAGGAAATACTTGTTTGAGAAACTGATTTCTAATTCATTTTGCACCGTGACCATTCCTGTGGTCATTCCCTGTTGTGTAGAGAATGCATTGCGTCCTACATGGGCAACAATGCAAGTAATGAGACCAAAAGCAATTTCAGAACGATGAATGAATAAAGGAAACTCAATCTTGTGCTCAGAAACCATTACTTTCCATTGATCTTAACTCTATATCAAAAAGGATTTTGTTACGAAACAACTTGTTGTTGTTATTCTACATTAATTCTGTATGTTTTCACATTGACTTTATTTTAAATAAGATTGCAGAGTTCAAGTTTGGAAGACTTTTTTATGTTTTTACAGAGTTCTAAATGCCTTTAACTCTTTAACTGCCAACGCATTATAAACACATTTTACCTTGATTGGGCGAAGAGATGCACTATGAAATAAAGCCATGAAGCAAATTTACCATCCTTTTATTCAAAAATTAAAGCTCAGAAAAATCCTAATGTTTATTCTGTGCCTATAATTATATTACATGGAGATGGCAGTCACCTCTTTTTGACTCTCATGCAGTAAGTAATCAAATTGAAATAGGCTATAAGATACTTTTTTTTAGTACAACAGTTTAGGGATACAGGGGTACTAATAAATAGTATTGTATTAATGTATAATGCATATGAGAATTATGCCCAGGCACAGATACTCTTGTTGTATTCTGTTTTAAATTTTATAAGGCTACATTGCTACAAATATATATATGCTAACTATGAGATATGAGGCAGAGACAGAGTGGGGGCAGACTTATATGGGCATGACAGTGGTGTGGCTTGCATCACATGTGATGCCTAAAGGGACATTTCCGTCTAAAAAGGTGAATGTGTTCATCTGAAAAAGTATCATGTGAGCCTGGTGCCCACTTAGGGCTGCCCATGCATAAATCACTATAAAAGCCCTTTTCCCCGTAAGAACAATAAGGATGTGGAATTCTCTGCCTGAAGATATGATTTTATCCGAGTCTATATAGATGTTTAACCCCTTAAGGACCAAACTTCTGGAATAAAAGGGAATCATGACATGTCACACATGTCATGTGTCCTTAAGGGGTTAAACATCAACTGGATAAATACTTGCAAAAACATAATAATCAGGGCTATAATTTTTAAAAGGTAGGATAACAGCTTCTTGATCCAAGGAGAACTATGACTTCCATTCTGGTGTTGAGAATGATTTTTGTTGCATAACAACTGAACAATGACAGCTCAGCTGTTTATTGTTTAAATAGTTTGCCTATCAGAGGCCATACTTCATCTTACATGGCTCTGCATACCCCTTTGGTCGTGTGACTGTCATTAGGCTTGGGATTGCCATAGTAATCAGGGGAAGGTGTTCCTTTCATAGCCGCAACTAGGGGCTGTCTTGCAGCCTGGTTCGAAAGTGCACATTGCCCTGGCATCTTGTGTTGTATGGGAAATGTGACATGTATCAAATCAGAGGTCACGGCCTGTCCCTAGTATTTGTGCATGCATGCTTTTGGGTCTCTGTAGTTTGGAGGTGATGATAGAGCAGTGAGGGAGCCGAGGTAAGTCATGACAACCATTTTCCTTTACATTTTGAAATCATAGATTTTGAGTTTGGTTTTCATTTTACATGTATACTTGCTTCAGCATGTGTTGTGTGTCAAAGAGTTGAGCCAAAACCATGAATCAGATCTAAAACAACTCTAAAAAGAGTATTATTGTAAGCATACAGTTCATTATCATTCATCAAAATTGTGGATGACCTGTCTTTGGCTATAAGATCACCCACTTTTTCAATGAAGTTAAAGGCAGAATTTATTTGTTCCACTGCCATCCAAGATCCACCAAACTTGTGGGTACTGGGAAAAAATGTGGCCCGGGCATTTTTTATTTAGAGCGGCCCCCTCTCAAAGTGAGCATGTTGGTTCAATGCTTTCCCAGGGCAGAACATGCACTAAGCTTTCCTAAAGAGCTCTAGCATGAGAAAAAGGCCCTGTATATGTTCTGCCAGTGCAAGCAAATTTATTAACATGCTTGCACTTTGTTTGCTTGCAACATGTAACTGGTGTCTCCATAAGTGGGATTCAAGATGACAAAAGGGCCAGGAAAGAGTATTGTGCATATGTTTGGAGCCTGCTTATGGGATTGTGTGTGTGTGTAGAGTGAGTTGCTTGTGGTGTGATATTGTGCAAATAGGTCTGTTTCAGTTCTCTTGTGTTGTGTTTGTGGTGTAATATGCATGGCTAGGGCTGTAGAGAGTGTAAGAGAGTGTATAAGGGCATAATATGTATAGGGGATGCAACAAGTGTGTGCGTGTTTGTGCGTGTGTGTGTGTGCGTGTGTAAGTGTGTGTGTGTGTGTAGGTGATGTAGCATGTGTAAGAATTGTAGAGAGTGTTCGTTTGGGGAATGTATTATGTGTTTGCTTACAAGGAATCCTATATGTGCATAGGGTATCCAGAGTGTGTATGTCAGGAATGTAGTGTGTGTGTGTACATGGTGCAGTATGTGAGAGGGATGTAGTGTGTGTGAGAGGGGTGTTGTGTGTGTGAGAGGGTTGCTTGGATGTGTGGGGGAGGCAGATTCATACATAGATATTGTACATGGTATTTTTTTGTAATTAAATTTAAAAAAACAGTGTATCCTCTCTCATTTCTTACCTTTTGCCAGGGAGTGGGGCCTTGCTGTAATCCCTGGTGGTAGTAGTGGTGAGTGAACCTGCCTGCGGGGCTAGAGCTCACTCTTGTGAGCCACAGCAATGCACCAATCTTGTGAGGTGAACCTGGTGGAGCTACAGACTTGCTCCTCGGGGTCCTCTCTCCTCCCTCCCTGCAGGTAATGGAGTTCTTTGGTCTACTCAGATCTACGCTCAAATAGTGCTGGCTTTGCATGTGCCGGCAGGGAAGATCTCTTGATCTCCCCTATTTGCCTTAGCCCATGGCCATTGCGGCCCACCGGGTATTTGCCCGTTTGTTCGATGGCCAGTCTGGGCCTGGTACTGTGTGACACATACACTACTTGGACAGACATTTGTCCTGTATGCAGTCACAAAATGAGATCAAGAGATCAGTGAACACAGTCAGGTTCATAAACTAGGCTGAGACTATCTTGATCTTATAAAAAATTATTAAACAGATGTATCAATCAGAATTATATATATATATATATATATATATATATATATATATATATATATATATATATATATATACAGGGAGTGCAGAATTATTAGGCAAATTGTATTTTTGAGGATTAATTTTATTATTGAACAACAACCATGTTCTCAATGAACCCAAAAAACTCATTAATATCAAAGCTGAATATTTTTGGAAGTAGTTTTTCGTTTGTTTTTAGTTTTAGCTATTTTAGGGGGATATCTGTGTGTGCAGGTGACTATTACTGTGCATAATTATTAGGCAACTTAACAAAAAACAAATATATACCCATTTCAATTATTTCTTTTTACCAGTGAAACCAATATAACATCTCAACATTCACAAATATACATTACTGACATTCAAAAACAAAACAAAAACAAATCAGTGACCAATATAGCCACCTTTCTTTGCAAGGACACTCAAAAGCCTGCAATCCATGGATTCTGTCAGTGTTTTGATCTGTTCACCATCAACATTGCGTGCAGAAGCAACCACAGCCTCCCAGACACTGTTCAGAGAGGTGTACTGTTTTCCCTCCTTGTAAATCTCACATTTGATGATGGACCACAGGTTCTCAATGGGGTTCAGATCAGGTGAACAATGAGGCCATGTCATTAGATTTTCTTCTTTTATACCCTTTCTTGCCAGCCACGCTGTGGAGTACTTGGACACGTGTGATGGAGCATTGTCCTGCATGAAAATCATGTTTTTCTTGAAGGATGCAGACTTCTTGCTGTACCACTGCTTGAAGAAGGTGTCTTCCAGAAACTGGCAGTAGGACTGGGAGTTGAGCTTGACTCCATCCTCAACCCGAAAAGGCCCCACAAGCTCATCTTTGATGATACCAGCCCAAACCAGTACTCCACCTCCACCTTGCTGGCGTCTGAGTCGGACTGGAGCTCTCTGCCCTTTACCAATCCAGCCACGGGCCCATCCATCTGGCCCATCAAGACTCACTCTCATTTCATCAGTCCATAAAACCTTAGAAAAATCAGTCTTGAGATATTTCTTGGCCCAGTCTTGACGTTTCAGCTTGTGTGTCTTGTTCAGTGGTGGTCGTCTTTCAGCCTTTCTTACCTTGGCCATGTCTCTGAGTATTGCACACCTTGTGCTTTTGGGCACTCCAGTGATGTTGCAGCTCTGAAATATGGCCAAACTGGTGGCAAGTGGCATCTTGGCAGCTGCACGCTTGACTTTTCTCAGTTCATGGGCAGTTATTTTGCACCTTGGTTTCTCCACACGCTTCTTGCGACCCTGTTGACTATTTTGAATGAAACGCTTGATTGTTCGATGATCACGCTTCAGAAGCTTTGCAATTTTAAGAGTGCTGCATCCCTCTGCAAGATATCTCACTATTTTTGACTTTTCTGAGCCTGTCAAGTCCTTCTTTTGACCCATTTTGCCAAAGGAAAGGAAGTTGCCTAATAATTATGCACACCTGATATAGGGTGTTGATGTCATTAGACCACACCCCTTCTCATTACAGAGATGCACATCACCTAATATGCTTAATTGGTAGTAGGCTTTCGAGCCTATACAGCTTGGAGTAAGACAACATGCATGCAGAGGATGATGTGGTCAAAATACTCATTTGCCTAATAATTCTGCACTCACTGTATATATATATATATGTTTAGTTCTTTTTTAATTTTTTAACTTTTAGTTTCAGAATGTCAGGAATCGAAGAACCACCACCAATTATTCCATAACCCTGACACTGCTGACATAGATGCATAAGATGTTTTTATTATGAGCATGACTGGAGTTCCAGGTGGATTCTACTATATGTTTGTATGAATACTATTCAATTAATTTGAAGTATCGATTTGAATAATATAAATCCTCAGTTAATAATTTCTATATGTTTTAGCAGTGTTTTATTAGTCTCTAAAATATAGCTAAGATACCTCTAATATACTCTGTAGTTAATAAACGTAGGTGAATCACTCTCAATCATTTTGTAAAGGGACATTGTTTCTGATTTTAATTATTATTTACTCCTCTAATGTAATTACATTCTTACCATGCATTTTTTGTTAAACAATTGACTGAAAATCACTTTACCAATAGTACTCATCATGGTACGATAGAGGTTTACTATTTTCTTAATCATTCACAATTAAGAGCATTGATCCTGGTGCTTTAAAATCGTAACACTAATTTACTAATTGCAGTAAATGCTAAAAGGAGGTTTTAACCCCTTAATAACAATTAAATACAATTTGAGTCATGAAATAATAAGATTTGCCTAATACCTTGTCACCAAGGGTAAAAAGTAACATATTTTCAGACTCGAATAATACGGTTAAAAGATAATTAGGGGGGAAGATAAAAGGTTAATAAGTGCAAAATATATGGGGCATTTAGCTACGTTGTTGTTTGTTGTTTTACTGTGCAAGGAATCTGTTTGAGTTTATAATTGATCAGTATATATGATGAAGTGCGCATCATAAAAAAAGCAATATTGACACTGAAGGTGAACTAATAAGTCACAAGATTAAAATCTGAAGCTTGCATTATTTGAGAATAATGCCAGATGAGTGGGGTAATTCTCAACTGTCAATAAAAAATAACCAAACTCAACTAAAACTCATAAATAAAATATCCAGGTTGTGTGGTGCAATGATAACCCTTTTAAAGTTCTGTATTTTGAGATGCTGCATTTTGCTTCCTGGCAGATAACAGACTAAAATTAAAGTTTAAGAGATGTATGTAGCTGCATAACATAGTAGGTAAAATCTGTTGAAAGTATGTATTTATGATACTTATTTTTTAACATACATGTGGACAGGTTTCCAGAGTACGTAGTAGAACTATATTTTAGGAACCTCTTATTAGATGTGTTGCTCATCAGTACAGGACCGGTGCTAGGATTTTTAGTTACACAGGCGAAGATGCATTTTGGTGCCCCCCACCCTCGTTTAAAATAAGGTTCATACAAACACAGAAATAATCATACAGAGACATACAGACACAGACATACATGCAGGCATATAGACATGCATACAGAGGCATACCGTCATACAGACACATACATACATACATACATAGACATACAGAAACATACATACAGAGACATACATACAGGCATACAAAGACATACACGCATACAGAGACATACCGTCATACAGACACATACATATATACAGGTATACAGAGACATACAGGCATACAGACACATACGTACAAAGACATACAGGCATACAGACACATACATTTGTACATACAGAGACATACAGGCATACGGCCACATACATTTGTACATACAGAGACATACAGGCATACAGAAACATACAGACACATACATGCATACAGAAACATACATACAAAGACATCCAGGCATACAGAGACCTACATACATACATACATACATACATACATAGACATACACAATTACATACTTACATCAGTTCAATCTTGTCCCCTGGATGCATGCTGTCTGGCTCCTTGGAGTCCTGTCCTGCAGCCCAGCCCCATCACAGGGCGCCAGCCGCGCTGTGTGGTACACAGGGAGCAGGGATATGATGTCATTCATATCCTCACCCCCTCCACACAGCCTGCGGCAGACACCAGGGTAGGTGCAGTGGCGTACACATGACCCATGGGGCCCCAGTGCGCAAATTGATCCGTGCCTTCCCCCCCCCCCCTCGCGCTTACTCTGCGCGGGCCGGGGCCACAACTCATGGCGGCGGGCACCTGGTCGCAGGGGTTGCGACCCCTGCGACTGCGGTATGTACGCCAGTGCATGCAGATGCACACACAATTAAAGGACCACTACAGACACCCAGATCACATCAGCTCAATGAAGTGGTCTGGGTGTCAGGTCCCTCTAGTTTTAACCCTGCAGCTGAAAACATAGCAGTTTCAGAGAAACTGCTATGTTTCACCGAGGGTTAATCTAGCCTCTAGTGGATGTCTCCCTGACAGCCGTTAGAGGAGCTTCCGCTATTCTAAAACACTGAACGTCTATAGGAAAGCATTGAGTAATGCTTTCCTATGGGCGGTTTGAATGCGTGCGCGGCAAGAGCATTCGGAGATGAGAGGCGGAGGGATCCCCAGCGCCAAGGGAGTCCGGCGCTGGAGAAAGGTAAGTGCTGAAGACACACACACACTCTCACGAACAGATGCATACACACCAGCTAACAGACACACACATTTACTGACAGACACACTCAGTGACAGACATACATACACACTCACTTACAAAACATACACTCTCACTGACAAACACACACTCACTAACAGACATCAAACAGACTCACTAATACACACACAAACACACTCAGTAAGAGACACACAGTAACACACTTACTGACACTCACTAGCAGACACACTCACTGACACTCACTAGCAGACATACTCACTGACACACTAGCAGACACACACTGACACTCACTAGCAGACACACACTGACACTCACTAGCGGACACACACTGACACTCACTAGCAGACACACACACTGACACTAGCAGACACACTCACTGACACTAGCAGACACACTCACTGACACTCACTAGCAGACACTCATTGACACTCACTGACTCTCACTAGCAGACACACACACTGACACTCACTAGCAGACACACTCACTGACACTCACTAGCAGACACACACACTGACACTCACTAGCAGACACACTCACTGACACTCACTAGCAGACACACTCACTGACACTCACTAGCAGACACACACACACTAACACTCACACTAACACATGTTTTTTTTTTAAATTTAATCCCCCAGCCTCCTTACCTTTTTGGAGTGCTGAAAGGATTCCCTGGGGTCCAGTGGTGCTGCTGGGCTCCTGGGCTCCTTGGCTGGCTCCCTGGCTGGCTGGCTCCCTGGCTGGCTGGCTCCCTGGCTGGCTGGCGGGCGGGCGCGAGGGAGCACTCTCCCATGTGTGCTTCCTCTTCAGCTCCCTCGCGCACCGCATAGGGATGCCGGCGCCGGAAGATGACGTCATCTTCCGGCTCCGGTATCAGTATGCGGCGCGTGAGGGAGCTGAAGAGGAAGCACACATGGGAGAGTGCTCCCTCGCGCGCCCGCAGAACCGGGCGCTCGGCCACGCTACAATAGGTCGTCGGTTGGAGGGGAGCGCAGTGCGCTTCCCTCATTACGGTCAGCCTGATTTTGCGCCCCCAGGGCCGGTGCGCCCTAAGGCTGCCGCCTGGGCCGCCTTATGGTAGCGCCGGCCCTGCATCAGTAAAGAGCATCATGACCATCATCAGCAAAATGTCTCCTATTGCTTTCAGTTACAAACTGCAGTCTTTTCAATTAAAAGGCATCAGCAGGAAGAATAATTCCATCAATTTATAATCAATCATTTATAGTAGTTTTCTTCTATTTAATCCATTTTAACCTTTGAACTATGCAGCATCCTTTAAAGGGACACTCCAGGCACCCAGACCACTTCTGCTCATTGGAGTGGTCTGGGTGCCAACTCCCACTACCCTTAACCCTGCAAGTGTAATTATTGCAGTTTTTTTTATAAATTGCAATAATTACCTTGCAGGGTTAAGTCCTCCCCTAGTGGCTGTCTACTAGACAGCCACTAGAGGTCACTTCCTGCATCATAGCACAGATTATCTGTGCTAGAGCGTCGCTGGACGTCCTCACGCTGTGTGAGGACCTCCAGCGTTGCTCTATTCCCCATAGGGAAGCATTGAAATTAATTTTCAATGCTTTCCTATGGGGTGCGCCAATGCGCATGCGCGGCATTGCCGCACATGCGCATTGGGCCCCCTTCGGCCGGTGGGCGGGATCAGTCTCGCCCACCGGCCGACGGAGGAAGAAGGTGGAGTGGCGGGGGAGTAGCAGGCAGTGATGTGGGACATGTCGCTGCCTGAGGTAAGTGACTGAAGGGGGTTTCACCCCTTCAGTAACTGGGGATTGGAGGGTGTTGGAGGGAGAGGGACCCTCCAGTGTCAGGAAAACTGATTGTTTTCCTGGCACTGCAGTTTCCCTTTAAGGTTATGAGTTTGACTATATAAATCCTTACCAGCATGTTGAATATGTCTCTCAGCTTTCATTTATGTCAATTTTGTAACTAGAAAATCATAACTCTTCCATCTGCTATAATCTGGATCTTAATTATGTCCTACCTTGCAATCACCAAAATTAAAATGAAACTTTAGACATTATAACCATTTTTTCTATTTAATTGGTTATAGATCCTTGAGTCTCCTGGTACTTTCCCTCCATTCAATGTTATAACATTTTCGAACCATTTAACTATTAAAGAGGGTCCCTGGCCACCACAACCCAGCCTCCAATGGAGGCATGGCCTTAACAGAAATTACATATTTCCTTAGTCAAAGCAATTCATACCAGCAATGGGCAGATATTATCGACAGAAAGCAGTCAGATAACACTCTCAGCAAATCACTGCTGCTCACTGCTGTTCAGACTAATGCTTTCTCATTAACTCAAGCAACAAAAGGGGTTGGGCTGCCGGAGAATCTTGTTTAGCACTAAAACATTTTAACTCCTTACAGAGTTTAGCCCTTAGCAGAAGGATAGCACCAGAGGACTCCACATACTTAAACAATTTCCATGAGATAAAACATTTAGAATGCGTACCAAAGCTGAATTAAGATTCTTTCTGTAAGTGGTGGGTGTTGACTGAGTGTTTTGTTGCTGGCTATGTGCATGCTCCCTTAATGAAGTAAGGCGGTGCAGTTGGTTTTCATGTGTAGAGCTGTTTATGTTTTGCAATTTTCTTTAATATGCAAATGATTTATAATTTGCATATTCTTTAATATCAATCACTGTAAATTGTGTGGCTGCAGAAAATAATGTATACTATTTTTTTATTTAATCCTCCTTTTGTAGAATTCATTCAGAAATAATTTAGTCAATTTATTGAACACGTCAATTGTGACCTTGAAAATCTTTGTGAAAGTATTTTGTTTTTGTGTGATCCATGTTGCAATAATTTATAGATTTTGGGCCAACTAAACATGTTCAATATTAGTATGAATTCAGGTGCACCAAGAATTAATACAAATTATTTACTTTTTTTTCCAAAAGTCACTGGAATCTCCTGTTTGTCAATGCCAGCATCTTTACTATGATCACTATTAATGCTACTAACACATACAACAAAACCTGTATTCATTTGTTATTGATCACTATGATCACTTAAGTTCAAGTTAAATGTTTTCTACTGCTCTGGGTTTTTTAATTCAAATTACCTATCAACTGACTCACACTACTTTTCTTTTTTTTGTAAATATATTTTTATTTGCATTTTTAATAATAAAGAGTAACGAGGTGAGACTCGCAGGTCTCCGATTTCAGAATCAGTACAGTAGCAAGTGAGTGCCGTGCCTTGTGTTGGCCGGTAACAGGGTTATCAGCTTTATCATGAGTATTCGACATGTGGGCTCGCAGGCCCCCCATATAATTGGACTCGCAGGTCCGTTTAACTCTTTATGTTCAACAGCTTAGTTTCTGTATGAAGAGGGGACAAGTCGCGGTTCAGGTGTTCCCTTATGGTCTTTATTTGGGTTCCCTAACCCCCTTGCGAGAGGGTTCTTGTGTGTCTAGTGCTGTCCCTTTACTTAGTTATGGGCCTATTTTGCCTTGAGTGTTGGTTAGTGCGGTACCCATGTCTATGGTTGGCTCAGGTTGGTCTATCTGCTGGCCCTCTGTGTTTGGTACGTCCTTGCTTCTCTGGTTGTGGTCCCTGCGGGGTTGGGGAAGGGGGGGAGGGGGGATAACTTGTCGGGTTGTCAGTGGTCTGTCCATGGTCAGGGCTTCAGTGGGCGTCAGTCACGTCTCATCCTTGTCGTTAGTGTCGTAGTCGGTCTCTAAAGTCTGGTTTTGCCGTTATTAGCAGCCAATGAGTCCAGGTGTTGAGATAGGTTTGATGTGTGTCCTTGGCTGCGTGGTAGAGGTCTTCCTGAGACCTCAGTTCCTCCATTTGTGTGAACCATATCTCTAATGATGGTGTCACTGGTATTTTCCAGTATTGCGGGATGATTGCTTTAGCTGTGTTAAGGATGCGTACAGTCATTGCTTTTTTGTATAAGGATCGGGGGACCCTAGTGTGGTGAAGTAACATTTCAGCTGGACTCATGGGGGGGGGGGTCGTCTGAGAATTGCTTTAACATTGTGTGTATTCCTTGGCAGTACGGGACTATTTTGTCGCATTCCCACCAAATATGTAGCAGTGTTCCCCGCGCCCTTCCGCATCTCCAACATTGTGGAGCGTGGTCTGGTGCTATTGCGTTTAGTGTCGCTGGGGTACGTTACCACCGAGTCAGTAACTTATACGCCGTCTCTTGTGTTTTGCTGTAGCTGGAGCAGTGATGTGTCAGATAGCAGATTTTTTCCCATTCCATCTCGGTGAAAGTACGGTTTAGAGTCTGTTCCCATTTCCCCTTGAAGTTTGGCTGTGCTACTGGTGTTTGTGTCAGGAGCATCGTGTAGATGACAGATACCCCATGGGCTATTGGGTCTTGGTTTAAGCATATTTCTTCAAAGGCAGTGGGGGAACGCGTTAATATCTCCCCCTGTGGGAGGGTAGCTATATAACTCTGTATTTGTTTGTGTTTCAGGCGCATCAGGAGTGTGTGTTCCGTAGCCGCTCTCAGTTCATCGAGTGATCTGAGGCCCACACACACACTACTTTTCTTGAACACACTTTTCAATAAAATATAATGTATATTTTTGCTAAATTACACATGTTCTGATTTACTCTCAAATGAAACTCTGCCCTCAATTATTCTCCTTACCTGACTTTAACTTTCCCTTTCTCAGTTCTCTCCAACTCTCACATTTACCCTGTAGCACTCCAAATCAATCAAATTATCCTTGTCTGTCACTCTCCACTTTATTTCTTCTAAAGTGTTGGCAGTGCACAAGGAGAGGGTCAATGAAGAATGGTATATATATATATATATATATATATATATATATATATATATACAAAAACTTTTTTGATTGTATATTTGAAATTAATTAATCTCAGAGAGCAAACTAGCTATGGTTTCCATAGTAATAATAAATATTTTCTTGAATCTATATCCATATCTGTATATTAAAAATCCAATTTAACATCATATGTTTTCTATGCCAATCAACTATTTTAAAGCTGTACACTAAGAAATATATTGGAAAACTAAATTACATTTATTTGAAGCTTTCTGCTTCAGTTTTTTTTAAACTGTTTGGCACAAAGTATAAAGAGTAGCTAGAGGGGCTTTAAAAAAATGCATTTATTTATTTTATTCCTGTTTGCCAGGAGCGGCTGAAAAGGAAGAAAACAAGAAAAGATCTACTGAAATACGTATTTTCCCTTGAGACATGTAAAGACACAAGCTTAGTTTTGTTAATAAACTTTTATTGATTAATCTGAAAGTAGATCATTTAGAATCAGAAGACAGAAATGAAACATCAAAAGTTTAGGGGTTTAAAAGAAAGGATCATAAACCCTGTATTGATATTTTGTTGTTTTACACATTTTTTTTAAAGTAAAGCAAAGCAATCTGGTCAGCTAAGATTGTGATTCATATTGATCCCTGTTAGTTGACAGATTGTGAGAAGTTACAATTGTTTTCAGCTTTGCCAGTGTTGAATATTAGGTTTAACCCCTTAAGGACACATGACATGTGTGACATGTGTGACATGATTCCCTTTTATTCCAGAAGTTTGGTCCTTAAGGGGTTAAGGGGGGTAAATGTCTATTGGCTGGGCAAATCTTTTTATATTGAAATTAATTTATTTATTTATTTATTTTGAGCAATTTCCCCTGCTCTTGTTGAAATTTATAGTTAGCTCAAAATAAATGGAAGTTTATTTTACTTGAGATTTAATCAGCACAGCATTACTTAACACATTTCATTAGAGGTTGGGTAAAAAATTATACTCAGTCTTGGGAAAAAATGCTAGGACTTTGTTTCCTAACCTCTTTGGTCAAGGGAGGTCAGTTCTAAAATATCATAACATTTCTGGTACATAATCTGTCATGAAAGGGTTAAGGGGCATGCCATTATATGCTGAATAGAACAAATCCATGCCCTACTCAGTGTTGTATTCTGTTTTTTTGCTGCCCAAGGCATAACAAAACTCAGGCACCCCCGCCCCTTCTAAATTTCTCTTCCTGACAGACACATGCCCTCACTGATGCATGCACTGACATACACTCACTTATAGATACACAGTCATTGTCATACACACTGTTTACCCAACACACACATTTACTAATACATACACATTCACAGACATACACACTCACTCATTCACAGTTACACTCACTCACAGTTATACACACTCTCGCATTCACTGAGAGACACGCATTCACCAACAGACACATACACACTTACTGACAAGACACACATGCACACTCACTGACTGAAATGCATACACACTCACTGACAGACGCACACAAACTGGGACACACATATACTCACTGACAGATACACATTAACAAACACACATATACAACACTCACTGACAGGCATATATACACTCAGTGTAAGACACACACATTAACTGATAGACACACATACACTAGCTGACAGACACACAGTAAAAGACATACACATTCACTGACAGACACACATTCTCAGTGACAGATGTGCATACACACTGACAGACATTGATACAAATGCTGAAACATGCATACACACACTGACGCACGCATACACACACTGACAGACACACACTCTCAGTGACAGATACACACACACTGAAACACACATACACACTCACTGACAAACACATATACAGTCTCAGTGACAGACAGACACACACTCACTAACACACACACACACACACACACTCACTAACAGACACACACTAACACACTCACTGACACACACTAACAGACACAAACACTAACACTCACTAACAGACATACAATAACTGACAGACACTAACACGAACACACTTACAATTGTTTAATTTTTTTTTTTAAGTTAAATCCACCCATCCTCTACCTTTGGAAGTGCTGGAGTGGATTCTCCCTGGGGTTCAGTGAGGCTGCTGTTGGCTAGGCTAGCAGGCACGCGGGCATCGGACGTGCGGGCAGCAGGCTCATACTGGAGGTGGTGAGGGAGCTTTGATCTCCCTGCTAAGCTCCCTCGCACACCTCTTACTGATGCCAGAGCCGGAGTGACTTCATATAGTAAAATCTTACTTGTATTCAAGTCTGCAGCTGCTACCTCTGCCCCTGTTTGCCGGTGAACTGCCTCTGCCTGCTGACATCATCAGAAGTGTTGTTCTGAGCCAATCACAGGATTAGGTGAGACTCTCAAGGAGGCAGATCAGGGGCAGAGCCACCACAAGTCAAACACAGCTCTGGCCAATCAGCATCTCCTCATAGAGATGAATTGAATCAATGCATCTCTACGAGGGAAGTTCAGTGTCTGTATGCAAAGGGTGGAGACTTTAAATTAGCTATTTTAACATAAATGTTGGAATTTGGATTTTTAGTTCTTCACAATCCACTTTTTTTGTGAATATGCCAATATATGAGCATTAAATTAGTGGTCTGCATTTCTGTTCCTTCAATATTACTTCCATACCTATCCAAGATAATTAACGTCTTCATTCTTTAAAAGTCTCTAGCAATGACACTAAAATCCATGGACTGAATATGTTTTTTATGCTAACTTACCGTTAGGTTGCCACCTGGAATTACATTAGAGAAGAAGTCCTCTCAAACTGAGATCTCTTAATGCACATAGATAAACAGATGATGAAATCAAGGTACTGACAAAATAATTTTTCCTCTTTTTAAACCAGAGATAGTGGTAGCAAAACCACTTTCTGGTTAATATAAAAAAAGGATTAAATAAACTTTGGAGACAGTGTCCCAAACCACATAGTCCCCACAAAAGGCAGGGGAGGGTCTAATATTTAAATATTCTAATATCTCAGAGGTCCTTTGACCAGATGTCAATGTAATTTTTTGGGCTGTGTGGTTCATAAGATCTTTGGAGTCTACTGTAATGGAATATACTTAAATGATTCAAATTACAAACCATAGTGGCAGGTCCCATTGAATAGAGGAAAATATGTTAGACAACATAAGAGTTAAACGCAAGTCTATCAGAGCAGTATTTGGTTTGAACCTCCTTCACAAACCACTGCCAATAATATCTGACATATTCTTGGTGAAAGGACTAAACAATTAAATTCCAAATGCAGTGGACTCTGTAATATGAATTACATGTGGATTATTTCCTGTTATGAAGCAATGTTTCAAAAGAGTGGGTCAAATATATGTTACTTTCAATTTTGCCCCTTCAATTTCCCAGGAAGAACAGGGCCAGTGCCATTGGGATTTCTGAAGGAGTTCCACAACTATTTTCAAAGCAAGAGATAACAAAGGACTTATAGTCCCACTAAAGGTGGTATAGAAGCACTTGGATATTCTTCTTCAAGGCAGAACATTTGACAGAATTGCAGGAAAATTGTTTTCCAGCTGAAAATGAAATTTTTACAAAGTGTGCTGGTAGACTGGCAGTCCAGTTTGTTACTCACATTGCATAAAAGGTTTCATTATCGTCAGAATAACCCATGTGGCAATGAACTCTGAAACACTTGCTTGTAAATATAGGAAGTACTAGAAGCACTGTGCAAAGTTCTAACAGATTCAAAGAACTTTTTATATAAATATTTTATTGAATTGTTTTTTAGCAATAAAAAAATGACAAGCAGATAGAGACAATTATCCATTGTCCCTGCATTCATCTATTTAAATGTATCATTGAGATATATATATATATATATATATATATATATATATATATATATATATATATATATATATATATATATATATATATATATATATATATATATATATATATATATATATATATATATATATATATAGGGGGTGCAGAATTATTAGGCAAATGAGTATTTTGACCACATGTTGTCTTACTCCAAGCTGTATAGGCTTGAAAGCCTACTACCAATTAAGCATATTAGGTGATGTGCATCTCTGTAATGAGAAGGGGTGTGGTCTAATGACATCAACACCCTATATCAGGTGTGCATAATTATTAGGCAACTTCCTTTCCTTTGGCAAAATGGGTCAAAAGAAGGACTTGACAGGCTCAGAAAAGTCAAAAATAGTGAGATATCTTGCAGAGGGATGCAGCACTCTTAAAATTGCAAAGCTTCTGAAGCGTGATCATCGAACAATCAAGCGTTTCATTCAAAATAGTCAACAGGGTCGCAAGAAGCGTGTGGAGAAACCAAGGCGCAAAATAACTGCCCATGAACTGAGAAAAGTCAAGCGTGCAGCTGCCAAGATGCCACTTGCCACCAGTTTGGCCATATTTCAGAGCTGCAACATCACTGGAGTGCCCAAAAGCACAAGGTGTGCAATACTCAGAGACATGGCCAAGGTAAGAAAGGCTGAAAGACGACCACCACTGAACAAGACACACAAGCTGAAACGTCAAGACTGGGCCAAGAAATATCTCAAGACTGATTTTTCTAAGGTTTTATGGACTGATGAAATGAGAGTGAGTCTTGATGGGCCAGATGGATGGGCCCGTGGCTGGATTGGTAAAGGGCAGAGAGCTCCAGTCCGACTCAGACGCCAGCAAGGTGGAGGTGGAGTACTGGTTTGGGCTGGTATCATCAAAGATGAGCTTGTGGGGCCTTTTCGGGTTGAGGATGGAGTCAAGCTCAACTCCCAGTCCTACTGCCAGTTTCTGGAAGACACCTTCTTCAAGCAGTGGTACAGCAAGAAGTCTGCATCCTTCAAGAAAAACATGATTTTCATGCAGGACAATGCTCCATCACACGCGTCCAAGTACTCCACAGCGTGGCTGGCAAGAAAGGGTATAAAAGAAGAAAATCTAATGACATGGCCTCCTTGTTCACCTGATCTGAACCCCATTGAGAACCTGTGGTCCATCATCAAATGTGAGATTTACAAGGAGGGAAAACAGTACACCTCTCTGAACAGTGTCTGGGAGGCTGTGGTTGCTGCTGCACGCAATGTTGATGGTGAACAGATCAAAACACTGGCAGAATCCATGGATGGCAGGCTTTTGAGTGTCCTTGCAAAGAAAAGAGGCTATATTGGTCACTGATTTGTTTTGGTTTTGTTTTTGAATGTCAGAAATGTATATTTGTGAATGTTGAGATGTTATATTGGTTTCACTGGTAAAAATAAATAATTGAAATGGGTATATATTTGTTTTTTGTTAAGTTGCCTAATAATTATGCACAGTAATAGTCACCTGCACACACAGATACCCCCCTAAAATAGCTATAACTAAAAACAAACTAAAAACTACTTCCAAAAATATTCAGCTTTGATATTAATGAGTTTTTTGGGTTCATTGAGAACATGGTTGTTGTTCAATAATAAAATTAATCCTCAAAAATACAACTTGCCTAATAATTCTGCACTCCCTGTATATATATATAATTAACATAGATAAAATTTGCCAATATATACAACAAAAATACGTAAAAGCAAATGTTAACACTTCTGATTTCATTCAACAAGTTTGTGTCCTCCCTTCTACATTACTCTGAGTTGTGATATTCCCCTGTGATAGGAACTAACCAGACAACAAAGGCATTCAGATTCATTCTATGGTAAGAAAATCAAGAATATTAATCCAGTTGTCCAAAATTGTGTATCTATAAGGATTAATACAAAATTGATAAGTGATGTCTCTTTCCATTTTACATTGGAATCTGATAGCCTCCTTAATTTGAGGCTAGGTATCTATTGTTGTCTTTTTACAATTTCTGGCTATAGATATTTTAAAAGCCATCAATGCATGAATCTCTTTTGATATTTTGGGTAATTTTAGATGTAACAGAATTGTTTCAGGGGTCCAATGTTATGTAATACCCAATAGCTTGTTAATTTCTAGAAAAATTAGACCCCAAGCTCTCCTAATCGGGATGCAATTCCACCATATATGTATCTCATCTGCCCCTTAAAATTTACACCTCCAGCACTTCTGAGTCTCAAGATTAGATAATTTACCTAATTTGACAGGGGTCAAGTACCACCTATTCATCAACATATAATGTGCCACCATTATATTTAAACAGTCTACACAGTGTACACAGTGTATGCGAATAGTACACGGATTGTAAGGCCGTATACCACTCTTTCATATTAATTTTGATATGTAAGTCCTTTTCCCATCTGCATTTAGCAGATGGGAAAACAGAAAATGTTAGCATTCTTATAATATATACGCATTTAGTTAGTAACTTTACAGATTTATCATTTTTTATTAACTCATTTAATTTGAAGGCTGAAGATGTCTCATTCAGATAATATATAGAGCTATATTAAAAAAAAATGTCTTCTAATAAAGTTAAAACTCTGTTGTTGCAGAGAGCCCAAATACATTCTGTAAATCAGCAAAGGACTTGATATTTGACTCTTTAAATAAATCTGAAATTGTCTTAATGCCCTGTCGTGTCCACTCCCTTATATCCAGATTGTCTATCCAACTATTTAAATGGGTAATGCCGGTAAGATTTTATCTGTTAAATTTACTTGTTTTTTTAAAGTGATTTTACAATTTTATTAGAGGTTTTAATATTAAATTATCAGTTTTACATGTCCCACTTTTATTTAGAGTATTTATTCTTATTTACCAGAACAAACTAACCACGTTACATGGCTCCCTAATATCATTAGATTCTATTTCATACCAATTTTGGATATTATTTTCTTGCTTAACTTCATTATCACTATTATCTAGCCAGTAAAGATCAATTCCCTTTGCAATGGGGTCTCTATTAACTTTAGATTTAAGTAATTTATCATCGTATTTCCAGACTGGGCAATGTCTAAGAAATTGGGTTTTCAGTTGAAATTTAGCCATATTGTGATCTGACCATGTGATTGAAATAATGTTAGAAGATTTTACTCTCTCCAGCAAATTACGGACTATCAAAATTAGGTTGATACTAGAATACGCATAGTGGGTTTTGCTAAAACAGGTGAGAGCTGTTTCGTAACGGGTGGTAAGTCCTCCAAAAGTCATAAAGTGCCACATTTTGAAGAATGTTGCAACATTTCCTGGCTTGAATAAAGACATTCTTGGAATGATTTTTACCTTTCTCTGACCTTTTATCAAGTACACAATTAAAATCTCCTGTTACTATAACTGATCCTTGTTTAAGTTTATCTAGTTTTGAAATAATTTTTTTTATATACTGAATTTGAGATGAATTTGGAACATAAATATTAGCTATTATGTACAATTTCTCATCTATATTACAGATCACTGTTACAAATCGCTATTTGTAACTGGCCCTTTAAATGAGAAATTGCCCTGCTTCCCTGGATTGTGGAGAAGCCTATTTGCCAGCCTCCTTCCTTATGACTATGGCCCTGTGTGAGCGGTGATACCCCAGATGGCTATGCCATGGAGCCTATTCATATAATGAAAGACTATGGGAAAGACTTTAGCTCCATGGCAATTGAACTGTGTGAATAGGATCTGCGCGCTATTCGGTAGTTTTGTGCGCTCAGATCCCAGCTATCTGGGGATATGTGAAATGTCTGTGTGTTATGTGTAAAATGTGACTTTATGTATTTTAAAGTGTTTTATGTTGTTTTGCAACCATGTGGTTAATGGAGTCTGCCTCTAGTCCTGGATAATTGAATTACTTCCCCCCATTGTCTCCAGGATAGAGGGCCCTGTAAAACCATGCTTCCAGAAGGTCAAATGCACATTTGTACTAACTTCTGAACCCCTGGTCCAATTCGTATGATTTTTGAGTATGTTGTTCCCCTGAATGGATTGATTGTGAATATGTATTTTTATGCGAATGTGATGTATATTTTGGGAGTTATGAATGTTGTGTAAAAACTGTATTTTTACTGTCTGTGATAATTATGTTAATCCCTTGTGTAGCATAATTATATCACAGACATAGGGGAGGATTTTGTGTGTAATTACTGGGAGTGGTTTTAATGATGTACGTGTATGATTGGTTGTTTTGTCCCGCCCTGTGGGTGGTCCTGTATTTTCAAAATGGTAATAAAAACCAGGCTGGGTGTTCCAGCACCTCAGACCTCTTCTGACCCTCAATACGTAGCCTTGTCTCGTTATTGGAGGGAACTGCTATATCACACTGGGGATTGCTATGCTCTGCATATTCCCCTGAGCTCTTAATCACTTAGCTCTTTTAAGAGCTTGTTCCAGATACGCTCTCCTGGAGGAGAGGTCTTCCCCACACGGTCCTGGAGGACAGAAGCCGATCCAGGGTGGAAGGAAGACGGCGCGGCTCCAGTTAAGCTACGGCGGTTGTGGAGTCTGCGGTGGTTGTGGTGTCGTCTGCAGTGCTTGGAGTCCTCTGAGAGCGCTAGGAGCATCCATCAACGGAGGGTACTCGGTCGGGGTACACGGAGCTCCGTTACATTGGTGGCAGCGGTGGGATGGCGTCCTAGTGCGAGGAGAAGCAGCTCAGAGACACTGGTAACGTTTGGAGTTACAATTGAGGGCAACGCTAGCCATTGGGCAGCGCCCCTGGCTACAACAGGATGGAATCAGCTGGTTTGCGGACAGCGTTCCATGATGAGGAGGAGAAGGAGGCCGCAGATTACAGGGATGCAGCCAGAAGGGAACTCTGGTATGATGCCCTGGAAGAGGCCCAGTGGCGGCGAGGTGAGGGCCTCCCCAGTGATGAGCAGCGGCTACAGAAGCGTGTGGCAATGCGAATATGTCTATTGGGGGAGCAGCCCCTAGATGAGTGGGTGGCAAGACTGGAGACCCTGGTATGGCGAGAGATCGGGCTAGACAACGCATACCAGGCCCTCTGGTGGCATACCATTCGACTTACTCCCTGGACGGCCGAGCACGACCTACCGGAGGGGGATGATTATGATGGTCCTGGTCTACTTCAGGATGCCATGGAGGAGGATCTTGATTTCGGCAGCACGGAGGAGTCTAGGTTTTGGGACATCTACGACTACCGGATGGGCATGTATGTCTGGGCTGACGAACGCGAGGTGAGAGAAGACATGACCCACCTGGTAACAAGGGAGTGGGAGCTGGAGCAAGACTACCTACACCTGCTCAGCTCCGTGCAGCCCCAACCTACCCGACAAGCAGAACCAGGTCTAGAGCCCTTCAGCTGGAAGGATATCGTAGAGGTTTACTGGGAAGATCCCCAACCCCAGAGTGAGTGTCAGGGAGCCGAAGGTGCCGTCCTTCCCCCCCAGCAGCAGTGTGTCCTACAGAGAGCAGAGACAGTTGGTCCCTCTCTACAGCAACAGGACAATGGTAAGGGAGTGGAGACAGGCGGTCTCCCTCTCCAGCGGCAGTGTGTACCCCAGGGGGCCGAAGGTGCCGACCTTCCCCCCCAGCAGCAGTGTGTCCTACAGAGAGCAGAGACAGTTGGTCCCTCTCTACAGCAACAGGACAATGTTACGGGAGTGGAGACAGGCGGTCTCCCTCTCCAGCGGCAGCCTGTGTTTCCGGGAAAGGAGCACAGCACACCCTCTCCCCAGCGGCAGCTTACCCTAACAAGGGGAGACACCAATCCCCCAGACGGCGCAGATGGGACCGTGGTCTCTGTGCCTGACCTACAGGGATGCTGGACAGCCTTTCCAGATCCCCAACTACCCTCACCGGGACACCCAGAGGAGGGGGTAAGTACAAATTCCCCTCCCCAGGTAACTCCTAGCGTGGCACCAGAGTTAACAGAGGCAATGTTAACCCCTACTGACGTCCATGTTCCCTTGGCTACTGAGCCGGACTATGTCCCAAGCATCCCAGCAGACGAGCTGGCAGCTGGGCAGAGTGCAGTCGGCCTCTGCCCTACCTTTGTCCCTGGTCCAGAGCCGGATGTCCCGCAGGCTACCCCAGCCGAAGAGCTGGCAGCTGGGCAGAGTGCAGTCGGCCTCTGCCCTACCTTTGTCCCTGGTCCAGAGCCTGATGTCCTGCAGGCTACCCCAGCAGAAGAGCTGGCAGCTGGGCAGATTGCAGTCGGCCTCTGCCCTACCTTTTTCCCTGGTCCAGAGCCTGATGTCCTGCAGGCTACCCCAGCAGAAGAGCTGGCATCTGGGCAGAGTGCAGTTGGCCTCTGCCCTTCAAGTACCCTCGGCATGTGGCCTCATTACCACAGCCAAATACCCAGGTGCAGTGACTGTGTGTTGTGGGTGGGCTGTTCCTGTACTTTGATGTTGTGGGGGGGCTACTCGGACATCTGTTTATTGTGGGTTGGTGGATCGACTAACGGAGGCACTGACCGACAGAAGGTCAGATGCCTGGTTAGTCTTCCCCCCAAAGGGGAGATGTGTTACAAATCGCTATTTGTAACTGGCCCTTTAAATGAGAAATTGCCCTGCTTCCCTGGATTGTGGAGAAGCCTATTTGCCAGCCTCCTTCCTTATGACTATGGCCCTGTGTGAGCGGTGATACCCCAGATGGCTATGCCATGGAGCCTATTCATATAATGAAAGACTATGGGAAAGACTTTAGCTCCATGGCAATTGAACTGTGTGAATAGGATCTGCGCGCTATTCGGTAGTTTTGTGCGCTCAGATCCCAGCTATCTGGGGATATGTGAAATGTCTGTGTGTTATGTGTAAAATGTGACTTTATGTATTTTAAAGTGTTTTATGTTGTTTTGCAACCATGTGGTTAATGGAGTCTGCCTCTAGTCCTGGATAATTGAATTACTTCCCCCCATTGTCTCCAGGATAGAGGGCCCTGTAAAACCATGCTTCCAGAAGGTCAAATGCACATTTGTACTAACTTCTGAACCCCTGGTCCAATTCGTATGATTTTTGAGTATGTTGTTCCCCTGAATGGATTGATTGTGAATATGTATTTTTATGCGAATGTGATGTATATTTTGGGAGTTATGAATGTTGTGTAAAAACTGTATTTTTACTGTCTGTGATAATTATGTTAATCCCTTGTGTAGCATAATTATATCACAGACATAGGGGAGGATTTTGTGTGTAATTACTGGGAGTGGTTTTAATGATGTACGTGTATGATTGGTTGTTTTGTCCCGCCCTGTGGGTGGTCCTGTATTTTCAAAATGGTAATAAAAACCAGGCTGGGTGTTCCAGCACCTCAGACCTCTTCTGACCCTCAATACGTAGCCTTGTCTCGTTATTGGAGGGAACTGCTATATCACACTGGGGATTGCTATGCTCTGCATATTCCCCTGAGCTCTTAATCACTTAGCTCTTTTAAGAGCTTGTTCCAGATACGCTCTCCTGGAGGAGAGGTCTTCCCCACACGGTCCTGGAGGACAGAAGCCGATCCAGGGTGGAAGGAAGACGGCGCGGCTCCAGTTAAGCTACGGCGGTTGTGGAGTCTGCGGTGGTTGTGGTGTCGTCTGCAGTGCTTGGAGTCCTCTGAGAGCGCTAGGAGCATCCATCAACGGAGGGTACTCGGTCGGGGTACACGGAGCTCCGTTACAATCACTATAATCCATCTTCCCATTTCATCTGTCCATTGATGTTTTATACATTCAACTTTGCTGAGAATAAAATGAAAAAAAAAAAAATTTCTTCTTAAAAGATGAATGAATGGAGAGAGTAAAATCTTTAAACTTATATATTTTTTCATCTACTTACTGCCAGTGAGTCTCTTGAATATATACAATGTGGGCATTTTCTTTTTACATGCGGAGAACTAAAATTCTCCTTTGTTGTGGCGAGCCCTTGTTTCAATCCTTTTTTATTGAGTTTTATAACAATATAAATATACAGTACAACAACCGAGAAAGGTACTACAAAAAAGACATCCTTTCTCGAATAAAACACACACAGGTATGGCAAATTACATTGTATGTATGTAGAAGATATATCTTCCAGTGCGTAAAAATTTAATATGCAATATCGAAATATAGAAACATCACACTCCAACAAGAACCAGTACCCACAAGAATAAGACATACAATACGAACAAAACTCACCCAAGATATTATAGGAATTTAGTAGGTCAAAAATTCCATTAAAAATACCGCTAATATCAGATATATGATATCAAGAAGCCCATGAGGTAATTATCCAATACTGAGTTTCAACTAGGTCTAGGACGGTCATAACATTTTTTTCCATTAAGCTCACCTCAATAAAGCCCTCTAGTCTTGTCAATAAGGTTGGAATATAGTGTCAAAGTATTAACGTTAAAATGATCATTCATGAAAATCAACCCTTTTTCCATCTCAAATTGGTATAATAATTGGGCTTTAACTTGGTCTCTAGTAGGGATCTCGGTACTTTTCCAAAATCTAGCAATTAATATTTTAGTTGCCATTAGACAATGTATAATAACAATATCGAGATTATCTTTTATTTCTGCACCCATAAGATGGAGAAGGGCAATTTCCGCTTTTTGCTCCAGGCATAAACCTCCAATCCTATATATAAGATTAAATGAAGTACTCAAAAGAGGCTTAATTCTGGGACAGGCCCACCAAATATGGAGCATAGAACCGTCTGGGTGAAAACACCGCCAGCAATTTGACGTGTTAGTGTTGGATATTTTTGCAAGTCTAGTTGGTACCAGATACCATCTATATAGGATTTTGGTAAAGGTCTCTAGAATATTCAGACAGTGAATGGCTTTTTTAGTCATCATAAAGGATTTACACCAGTTATTGAATGGAATAGATATTGCTAAATCATTTTCCCATTTAGTTAAAGCTTTAGGAATATCTGGGGTCCCCTTAAGTTTTATTAATTCTATCGCAAGAGAGAACACCTTTTTTACCATAAAACTGGAAAAAACTGTTTCCTAAACAGTTTACTCAAACGACCATCTAACGTTAGTATATTATCTTTAAGACAGCTCTTGATACGAAGGTAATTAAATATTTCTCTAGAAGGTAAATCTAACAGTTTTTTTAAGAACTTCAAAGCTTTTCAATTGTTGTTCATTAGAAAGATTTCAAACCAACCAATCAGAGTGCTGTGACAGGTAAATGTAGAGACTTACCTGTCAGTCTCTTCATTTACCTGTCAGAGCACTCTGATTGGATGGCTTAAACCCACCAATCAGAGTGCTCTGAGCCTAATTGCAGGGCGGGGCAAGGCTTTATGCGCTCTGTTTTTTTTTTGTTTTTTTTATTGCGTCAGTTATTATGTTTTTTTTATTTGGCCTTTTTAGGGCTGAAAAAAGAAGATTTTAGAAGAAAGAAAACATTGAATGGTAAGTTATTTATTTATTTATTTATTTTACAGGTTCTTATTTAAAGGTCCCCCCTCATTATTTTTAGGGTGAGGGGGTTAGGTAGGGGGATATTTTTTTTCCAGGGGGAGGGGGTGACACAGGGTTTGGGGACCCCTAGTCACCTGGGGACGACGACATTTTTTTAGGGTCCCACCCGCCGCTCAGGGGTGGGTGCCGGGGGGAGGACACTAGGTACCCCCCTATTGGTATTTAGGGCCCCCACCCGCCGCTCAGGGGTGGGGGCCAGGGGGGAGGACATTAGGTCCCCCCCTTATTAGTATTTAGGGCCCACACCAGCCGCTCAGGGGTGGGGGCCAGGGGGAGGACATTAGGTCCCCCCTTATTAGTATTTAGGGCCCCCACCCACCGCTCAGGGGTGGGGGCCAGGGGGAGGACATTAGGTCCCCCCTTTATTCCAATTTAGGGCCCCCACCCGCTGTTCAGGGGTGAGGGCCAGGGTGGAGGATACTAGGTCCCCCCTTATTATTATTTAGGTCCCCCACCTGCCGCTCAGGGGTGGGGGCCAGGGGGAGGACATTCGGTCCCTCCCTTATTAGTATTTAGGGCCCCCACCCACCGCTTAGGGGTGGGGGCCAGGGGGGAGGACATTAGGTCCCCCCTTTATTCCAATTTAGGGCCCCCACCCACTGCTCAGGGGTGAGGGCCAGGGTGAAGGATATTAGGTCCCCCTTATTAGTATTTAGGGCCCCCCACCTGCCGCTCAGGGGTGGGGGCCAGGGGGGAGGACATTAGGTCCCCCCCTTATACAAATTTAGGGCCCCCACCCGCAGGTCAGGGGTGGGGGCCAGGGGGAAGGACATTAGGTCCCCCCTTATTAATATTTAGGGCCCCCACCCACTGCTCAGGGGTGGGGGCCGGGGGGAGGACAATACGTCCCCCCCATCATTTTACTTAAGGGCTCCCACCCGCCGGGGGGCCTATTTTTTTTTTTTTTAAACAGTGAGCAGCCACAGGCTGCTCACTGTTTACTAGACATGCCCCTACTCGCGGTATAGCGAGTAGGGGCAAAATTTACTAATACTAAGTCATTTTTACTTAGTATTAGTAAATTTGTCTGAAAGACTAATTTAGGTCTTTCAGCCTTTTGGTAGATAACTCCCTAATACCGTGGGAATTATGGAGTTATCTATTAGGCGGCTGCAATAGAAGTGCTGACGTGCCGAAGTCGCGAAATTCCGAAGTGCCGAAGTGCAGAACTGCCGAAGTGCCGAAGTGCCGAAGTTCCGAATTTGCCGAAGTTCCGAATTGCGAAAGTTCTAAATTTCAGAATGCCAAACCGAAAATTTTCCCCATGCACATGCCTAGTGCGTTATACACTTATCCTGGTATTTTAAATCTAGTTTACTAAAAAAAAAAATATATATATATATATATATATATATATATATATATAAAACAATGGGAAATCCTTGCACACAGGCTATAAATTTAACAGGTACTTGCCGGGTGCTCAACCCTGGGACTTTCAATATCCAACAAGAAATAGTAATGGTAGCACTCACGGTCTTCAGTTTAAAATATCTTCTTTATTTTGCAAGAATTAAAACATAGGCTCCAGGATCAACGTTTCAGTCCTCTCTCGGGACTTTCATCAGAATCAATGTGTTACATAGAAAACTGCCACAATATATAGGCTATACAATTAAGAGATATATAATAATTAAGGAAATAAACATCACGAAAATTAAGAAAATAGACTCACCCCAGGTGACTTGTATGACTGGCGGCGTCTAGCCGACCTCAGTGCGCATGTGTAATGAGTAACTGGCTCCAGCCGTGTATAAGACAGAAGCCGTGACTGTCCAAAACTATTAGGCATATTAAAACGCCCGGGCGCAATGTGCGCATGTGCAAACCCGTCTCTACACCAACAGCCGGCAAACTCATAGTATTACGTGCCGGGGACGGGGAGTGTTTACTCACAGTGATTGTTGTCATGGCGACTTCACCATGGCAACCCAGCATTCAGAGAGTGCCTTTGAAAAAAGTGCCGTGCCTGTGATAATGTAAAGTGCTTGCATTATTATAAATGTAAATGTAAATGTAAATGTAATGTAAAGTTATGCATTATTATAAAGACAGTTTATACAGATTCAATTTTAAATATGTAAAAAGAAAGAGGGGTTAATGTGAATGGATGAATTAAAAGCAATATTTAAGTGATAGTGCAGCATAGTTATATAACTATGCTGCACTATCACTTAAATATAAAGACAGTTTATACAGATTACATTTTATATATGTAAAAAGAAAGAGGGGTTAATGTGAATGGATGATTTAAAAGCATTATTAATATATGTGCTCTTGCTTTAAATCTTGATCCCTGCATGCGTCTTTTCCTTTTTCTGTTTGAAATGGCCCAAATAACTGGCATCTCTTGTGAAGGTAGGTCTTGATATGTTTCCTATCATAAATACCGGTATCTGTAGTAAATCCTGCAGATACCATTGGAAGAAGTCCTTGATATTGGATGACACCTTGACACCTTTGACCGCAGGTACTGGGATTACTCTTGCAGAACCCCCATATATCAGATAATGAATGCAATCTCCAAGCTCATTCTTAACCTCTTCAGGACAAGGGAGATCAATTCTACTCTTGCAGAGCTCTCATATATTAGATCATTAACAAATGCAATCCCCAAGCTTATTCTTAACCTCTTCAGGACAAGGGAGGTCAATTCTACTCTTGCAGAGCTCTCATATATTAGATCATTAACAAATGCAATCCCCAAGCTTATTCTTAACCTCTTCAGGACAAGGGAGGTCAATTCTACTCTTGCAGAACCCCCATATATCAGATAATTAATACATGCAATCTCCAAAATCATTATTTCTGCTACAAGTGGAACCAGGACATTGGAGAAGGTGTTGCGCAGCTGCACTAAGATCAGATTGACTAAGATTGACTAAGATCAGAGCATGGAAGTACTCACCATGATGCTCTTTTTTAATATTAGTCAGTCTACTGCAGTTATTACTCATGATTACTGCAAGCATTGTATTTTGATTTGTTTCTCACATACAAAAAAACATTCAGCTTGTGCAGAGCTATCATGCGATGCCATCAACCGATGATTTAGGCAAAAAAGAATATTCTAGAATATTAACCTGAAAATGTGTTCGTTATAAAATTAAACTTTATCACCTTTTAGAGATTGTAAAACCATTGAGGTGCTTTTTCAGGTAAGCTGCTTATTTGTCTCTATAAATCTTAGAATGCATTTCAGTATGTAACATTAGCAGATGACATCTTGTATGCAAAAATCGTGTGTTTGGAATTTAATAATTATTAATGATATATTAATTATAGTATTCATTTAATGCATTTTGTTAATCAGACCAGTTATGGCATACTCATAACTATTGAGAAAGCATCTAGGTTAGATGCAAAAAAGCATCCAGATAATTAGGCATGTAGTTTGTCATGCATACCCCCATCCCATTTTGTGTACTGCATGTAATGTGCATTTATATAAGTCTGTCTGTAGTTTTCTCTGTTGGTGTTTCTTTTTCAGCTTGTTCTTGTTTTTATTGGTATTTTTTCTGCTTGTTCTTGTTGAAATGCAAATATGATATGTTTTGTTAGGGTTTTTTGTAATTTTGCACCCAATGAACAATGTTTAAGAACCTAGAAGTCCTAATGTGATGAACATTAGATTATCTCTGATAAGAAGGGCTAAAATATGGTATTGCTTTTTGTTTTTCAGTGTCCTATATTCCAAGGTAATGACCAGTGCAAAGTGAAGGGATAAACATATCTTAAAATATGCCTTTATTTAGTTAGATTCTTTCTCATCAAAGGGCCTTAAATTATTTGCATTATCATTATTATTTTATTAGGCAACTAATCTGCTTATGTGAAGAACAGGTATACATTTTTGACAGATAAAATACATATAAAATATATAAATATAACATATCTACCCACCAGAAGCTAAACATTTTCAAAGAGAGTACATGACTACTTTCCATGAAGGGGTATCTGCTACACCTCGCTGATGATGCCCAAAGAAGGCCAAAATGATAATGTGGGGCTGCTGTATCTCTGGTGCAGAGAAAACTTGCCAGCATTTCAGTTCTGGACTGCATTTATGTGTGGTATCAGTCTGATATGCCATGGAACTGGTTTTCTCTGTAATGGCACAAGTGAACAAAAACTATTTTGAGCCCTAAGTGGAGTTTTACCAAAGGGCAAGCTACTACGCTTTTATCCGGTCTCAAAGTTCTCATATTTTCTACTTTCCATAGCGGGATAAACAAGTAAATATTACTACAAATAGTACATTTGGTAATATATACAAACCACATCGAAAAGAAAAAATTGCATTTATACACCAAAAGCCAGACTTATAATTTTAACAATATATGGTGTTTGGAAATTCAAATCTGTTGCCAAAGCAGCCAATGAATCTCATTGTGTCGAACAGAACCTCGCCACTGGCTTTTGGGGGGGCCTGCTTGCCGGCCTCCTGCCAAAAGACTATGGGCTAGGTCAGCAACTGTAAAGACCCATATTTTATTCCCCCTGGTTCGGCACTTTCCATAGAACCAAACTCTAGCTCACTGGCGACCGTTCACATGGACCAAAACCGCAAATAGACTTCAGGGGGACTTAGCCGCAAATGCCCTGGCATAAAAACGTTGCAGTTCCCGGTCGGTCCCCCAGTGGCACTTAGCCGCAATTCTATGGAACTGTTTTGGGCATGGGACCATGCATGCGGTCGGCCAAAACTATGACTTCCAGGAAATTCCTGAACCCCTGAACTGATCTGGTTTTTTTTTGGATATGTTGTTCACCCACATCGGGGCTATCAGGGGATTTGTGGGGGTTTTGTATGTTTTAAAGGTATTTGGGGGTTTTTATAAAAATGTGTGTTTTTGTATCTGGAGATAATTGAGTTAATACAGTACCTGACTCAATTATTCCCCAAATACAGAGGAAGGATTGACCAAGTTTGTATGGGAGTGTCCTGGATCTGAGAGCCAATGTAATTGTGTATCGGTTTCTACTGTGGTTTACTATCAGGTCCAGGGGGGAGTACCCCTTGCATGGGGACTGTCATAAAAGGCCAAGTGTGGTCCCTTTAAAATCAATTCACCTACCTACAATCACGCAGCCTCATCTTGTGATTGTAGGGAACAGCTATACCAGCTATACCTGCTTCGGTGTGCTATACTGGCTATAATCACTAGTTCTTCTAAGAGCTACACAGCTATACTTGCTAGACTCTCTGGAGTAGGAGAGGTCCACCCACTGGAGGCTGAATCCTTGGCTCGGGACCAGGGTGGGTGGAGGACAGCGAGACGCCAGTCAAGCTGTGGGGGCTAATGGGCTACGGTGCTTATGGTGTCAGGTGCGGTGGTTATAGCACTCCAGGCTACTAGGAAGCAGCGATTGGCAGACGCACCCAGTCGGGATGCCATGTGGTCTGTCACACTCATATTGAAGGTACCTAAAATAGTTTACTACACAAGCTCAAAATGTTGATAAACTAAGAATTCCTGCCTATATGCATTTATAAATAAAAAAATAAAAAACATTTCCCAAAATGAGAGAGAAATCTAATTGTGATCAGAAATCACTATTGTCTACAATACCAAATGCGCCAATGTCTAGGACAGCAGTATGCAACCTTCAGCACTCCAGTTGTTGTGAACTACATCTCCCATTATGTTTTACATGCATAATGCAGGCAAATCATCAAAGAGATGTAGTCCACAACATCTGGAGTGCCAGTGGTGGATGATCAATTGTCAGATGCTGCTAGGATTACTGCAGTTTCTGACAGAGTCACTAAGAGCACATCCATTAGAATCTTTCTTGCACAAGGACCAGGCACTAGAGCAGACATAGGCAATCTATGGCACTCCAGATGTTTTGGACTACACTTCCCATGATGCTTTGTCAGCATTATGTGTGTAAGAGCATTATTGGGGATGTAGTCCACAACATCTGGAGTGCCGAAGGTTGCCTATCCCTGCACTAGAGCTTCCAGGGGAGGAAAGAAGCACTCACCTAGGTCATAATAAATATTTAACTTCAGGCAAGTAAAAAAATAAGTTTTCTGCCAAACAAAGGTTTACCTGCCAATAGGCCTATTCATTTTTTATATTAATTATTATATTATATTATTTATACCTAAATATGTTGTATATAAGTATGTATTATATATGTCATACTGCTAGTAAAATAACATTTGACTGGTTTCCTTAGGAACTACTTTGTTTTTAGAACTGTGCGCTACTTTTATGTTAGTGGTGGTTTTATGATTGTTGTCCCATATTCTATTATCCAATACACCATATGAATATACATTTGGGTATATATTTTTTCTCATGCAACTAAAGATTTAATGTTTAATGCATCACATGTTTTTTCCCCAAAATGTTTGAATGCAATACACTGTTCAGTACTTTCCTTCAATGAAATACAAACTTTTCTCCTTTGAAATGTCTAAAAAAGTTCAAGTGTAATAAATCTTTCTTGCCCTCTGAAAAATGACAATATTGTTATTATACTTGTTCTTCAGTTGTTTGTTCAGACTTATTCATCTCATGAAAAGTAGAACTCTGCAGCAAGAGGATTATTACACAAGAGGATTATATTTAAGGATAGCACAGATATTTTTTAAGGACAATTAATCTTCCACAGTTCATATTTGAAATGCAGTTATTTATACTGGAAAGATACTTCAAGGGAATTGGGTGCATTTTACATAATTATTTTTCTATAGACATTACTCTTGAGCTTGTTTTTCCTGGGAATAGATGTTCTGTTTAAAATTGAACGGTACTAAGACTTTTTTTTTTTAAGTGTTCAACCCAGATGGAGGATAATATTTTTCCATTCTACCAAAACACCTATAAGTATTAGCCCCTCAGTGACCAGACTGTTTTTAAATTTTCTTACCGTTAAAGACCAGGGCTGTTTTTACATTTCTGCTGTGTTTGTGTTTAGCTGTAGTTTTCCTCTTACTCATTTACTGTACCCTTATTACTGTACCCACACATATTATATACCGTTTGTATCGCCATTGAATGGTCTTTCTAAAGATACCATTATTTTCATATCATATAATTTGCTGTAAAGATTTTAAAAAATATTATGAAAATATTTTAAAAACCACATATTTTCTAACTTTGACCCCCAAAATCTGTTACGCATCTACAACTGCCAAAAAACACCCATGCTAAATCGTTTCAAAATGTTGTCCTAAGTTTAGAAATACCCAGTGTTAACATGTTCTTAGCTTTTGTTTGCAAGTTATAGGGCTATACGTAGTAGGACATTGCTGTTTCAAATATATTTTTTACATTTATCAATAGTGACACTACATTTATCAATAATAGTAACACTGTTATCTGTCATAAATTTCTGAATCACACCTCACATGTACATATTTTTTTAAAGTAGACATCCCAGGGTATTCAATATGGGGTATGTCCAATCTTTTTTAGTAGCCACTTAGTCACACACACTGGCCAAAGTTGGCATTTATATTTGTTTGTGTGTTAAAAATGCAAAAATCTATTATGAATGCGAACTTTGGCCAGTGTTTGTGACTAAGTGGCTACTAAAAAAGACTGAACATACCCCATTTGTAGTACTTTGGGTTGCCTTCCAGTAAAACGTATCACAACAATGAAATCATCAGTGAAAGTGCAGTTTATGTGTGAAAAATTGCAAAAAAAGTCACTTTCACTAAAAATATGATCGCTGTGATAGGTTTTACTGTTTTAAAACACTAACATTTGTGTTCAGCAAAGTCTCCTGAGTAAAACATTACCCCACCTTGTACAGGTTTTAGGGTGTCGTGGAACATTACAGGGTTAAATTCTCTGGACTTTCGGCCTGGGTTGTCAGGCAGGTCCCTCAAATTGCAATTAATACAATTACTTAATTATGTAAAAATAATACATAAATATGCACTAAGAAGTTAAATACATATTTATATATTTGAAGTCTATGTAATTGTGTAATATTTCATATTATTTTTATTTATATATACACATATATATTTATATATATAATTTCATTCTAAGTGTATTTTAATATCAAAATACAGTTAGAATAAAATTACATATATATATATATATATATATTACATTTTTTATTTATTTTTTATTATTATCTATTTTTTATAATAATATAGATACAATATATATAGTTATATATATATATATATGTGTGTGTGTGTAATTTTACTCTAAGTGTATTTTTATATTAATATATGTGTTTATATGATATATGCATTAATAAAAAAATACACTTAGTATGATGTTATATATAAGATATATATATATATATACATATTGTATAGATTAGGGTTATAGGGTTAGAGAAAGGGTTAGGATTAGGGGTAGCGTTAGGAGTAAGGATAGGGTTAGGGATAGATTCCTGCCATCATTCCTTTAATTTTACCTCCCTCTCCTGTTTTGCCACTTTTCAGAAATCCGAAGCACTTCGACACTTCCTAAATTCGGCACTTCGGCAATTCATTTCAGATTGGCACTTCCGAAATTCGGGACTTAGGAAATTTGGTATGGTTGGGCACTTTGGAAATTCAGAAATTCGGCCCTTTCGGCAATTCAGACATTCAGAAGCATCCAAATGTCCAAATTCCCGAAATTCGTCTGAATTTAAATTTGGACCGAAACTAATTGCACATGTCTACATTCCAGTGGCACCTGTTAAAGAGTAGGATATATTAGGCAGTAAGTGAACAGTCTGTTCTTAAATTTCATGTGCCTTTGACGGTTAAAAAAGCGATGGCTATGGCTAATAGCGATGGCAAGACTTTTGGGGTGTTACTGGTATGCAGTGACTAGTAACTACCAAAGTTGGTGCATTAGGGTCATAGGCCCCAAGAGTTGTGGATGCACAAGGGAAGCAAAGGCTATCCTGTTAGGTCCGATCATACAGAAGAGCTACTGTAGCTCAAATTGCAGAAAAAAACGTCATACTGGCCATGATAGAAAGGTGTGGAAGCACATAGTGAATCATAGTTTGCTGTATATTGGGCTGCTTGGCCACAGATAGGTCAGAGAGCCCACTACAACCCCTGTGCAACACCGAAAGAGCCTTCATTGTGGGTGTCATAGAAACATAGAAACATAGAATGTGACGGCAGATAAGAACCATTCGGCCCATCTAGTCTGCCCAGTTTTCTAAATACTTTCATTAGTCCCTGGCATTATCTTATAGTTAGGATAGCCTTATGCCTATCCCACGCATGCTTAAACTCCTTTACTGTGTTAACCTCTACCACTTCAGCTGGAAGGCTATTCCATGAATCCACTACCCTCTCAGTAAAGTAATACTTCCTGATATTATTTTTAAACCTTTGTCCTTCTAATTTTAGACTATGTCCTCTGGTTGTGGTAGTTTTTCTTCTTTTAAATATAGTCTCCTCTTTTACTGTGTTGATTCCCTTTATGTATTTAAATGTTTCTATCATATCCCCCCTGTCTCGTCTTTCCACCAAGCTATACATGTTAAGATCCTTTAACCTTTCCTGGTAAGTTTTATCCTGCAATCCATGAACCAGTTTAGTAGCCCTTCTTTGAACTCTCTCTAAGGTATCAATATCCTTCTGAAGATATGGTCTCCAGTACTGTGTACAGTACTCCATGTGAGGTCTCACCAGTGTTCTGTACAATGGCATGAGCACTTCCCTCTTTCTACTGCTAATACCTCTCCCTATACAACCAAGCATTCTGCTAGCATTTCCTGCTGCTCTATTACATTGTCTGCCTACCTTTAAGTCCTCAGAAATAATCACCCCTAAATCCCTTTCCTCAGATGTTGAGGTTAGGACTCTATCAAATATTCTGTACTCTGCCCTTGGGTTTTTACGTCCAAGATGCATTATCTTGCACTTATCCACATTAAATGTCAGTTGCCACAACTCTGACCATTTTTCTAGTTTACCTAAATCATTTGCCATTTGGCTTATCCCTCCTGGAACATCAACCCTGTTACATATCTTAGTATCATCCGCAAAAAGACACACCTTACCATCAAGACCTTCTGCAATATCACTAATAAAAAATATTAAAGAGAATGGGTCCAAGTACAGATCCCTGAGGTACCCCACTGGTGACAAGCCCAAGCTTCGAATATACTCCATTGACTACAACCCTCTGTTGCCTGTCACTCAGCCACTGCCTTACCCATTCAACAATATTGGAATCCAAACTCAAAGATTGCAGTTTATTGATAAGCCTTCTATGTGCAACAGTGTCAAAAGCCTTACTGAAATCTAGGTAAGCAATGTCTACTGCACCACCCTGATCTATAATTTTAGTTACCCAATGAAAAAAATCAATAAGATTAGTTTGGCATGATCTCCCTGAAGTAAACCCATGTTGTCTCTGATCTTGAAATCCATGTGTTTTTAGATGTTCAACAATCCTATCCTTTAACATGGTTTCCATCACTTTCCCCACTACTGAAGTAAGGCTTACTGGCCTATAGTTGCCCGACTCCTCCCTATTACCTTTCTTGTGAATGGGCACAACATTTGCTAACTTCCAATCTTCTGGGACTACTCCTGTTAACAATGATTGGTTAAATAAATCTGTTAATGGTTTTGCTAGTACACCACTAAGCTCTTTTAATAGCTTTGGGTGTATTCCATCAGGTCCCATTGACTTATTTGTCTTTACTTTTGACAGTTGAAATAGAACCTCTTCCTCTGTAAACTCACGTGTAATAAATGACTCATTTATCCTTTTTTTTAACAGAGGTCCCTTTCCTTAATTTTCAGCTGTAAATCCTGAACAAAAATATTCATTGAGGCAGTCTGCTAGACCTTTATCCTCATCTACATACCTTCCTTCTTTTGTTTTTAATCTAACTAATCCTTGTTTTACTTTTCTTTTCTCATTTATGTATCTAAAAAAAGTTTTGTCCCCCTTTTTTACTGACTGTGCTATTTTCTCTTCTGTGTGTGATTTGGAAGCTCTTATAACTTGCTTAGCCTCTTTCTGCCTAATCTTATAGGTCATTCTGTCTTCCTCACTCTGGTTTTTTTTATAATTACTAAATGCTAACTTTTTGTTTTTTACTATTTTGGCCACATCTACGGAGTACCACAGTGGTTTCTTGAATTTTTTGCTTTTACTGACAAGCCTAATGCAATTTTCTGTTGCCTTCAGTAGTGCAGCTTTTAAATAATCCCATTTATTTTGGACTCCATTTAAGTTGCTCCAGTCTGATAATGACTCCTTTACACATATTCTAATTTTAGAAAAGTCTGTTTTTCTAAAGTCTAAAACTTTTGTTTTTGTGTGGTGTGACTCAGTCACTGTTCTTATATTAAACCACACTGACTGATGATCACTGGATCCTAAACTTTCACCTACAGTAATATCTGATACCAAATCTCCATTTGTTAACACTAAATCTAGTATGGCCTCTTTACGAGTTGGCTCCTCAACAACTTGTTTTAGAGACAATCCCAGTAGGGAGTTTAGAATTTGTGTGCTTCTGGCACAAGTAGCTATTTTTGTTTTCCAATTCACATCAGGAAGATTAAAGTCACCCATGGTGATAACTTCCCCCTTCATTGTCATTTTAGCTATTTCTTCAACTAGTAGATTATCTAACTCTTCAATTTGTCCTGGGGGCCTATAAATCACACCTACACGAACTACTGTGTGATTACCAAATTCTAACGTAACCCAAATGGACTCTATGTTCGTCTCACTAACCTTTATTAGGCTAGATTTTATGCTATCCTTCACATACAGGGCCACCCCTCCCCCTTTCTTGCCTTCCCTGTCTTTTCTATATAAAGAGTACCCTGGTATTGCTATGTCCCAGTCATTTTTTTCATTATACCATGTCTCAGTAACAGCGACTAAATCTACACTATCAGTTGCCATTATTGCCACAAGTTCATGGATCTTATTCCCTAAACTGCGAGCATTTGTAGACATGACTCTAAGCTTATCATTTTTTAACACACTTGCTACAGGCACCTTCTGTCCTTGTTTTGGGGGACAATTGGATTGATGTTTTATCACCCTTTTGCCCCCCCCCTCCTAGTTTAAATACATCTTAGCAAAACCTCTGAACTGCTCACTGAGAACATTTGTTCCCTTCTGAGAAAGATGCAAACCATCTTTTTTGTACAGTTTATTTCTGTTCCAGAAATGGGCCAGTTATTTCTGTGTCAGAAATGGGCCATGGAGCAATGGAAGAAGGTTGATTGTTCTGATAAATCTAATTTTCTTTTACATCAGGTGATGGCCAGGTGACTGTATGCCATTAACCTGAGAAAGAGATGGCATCAAGATTCTCTATGGGAAAAACTGGGCCAGTGGAAGCGGTATTATGCTCTGGCCAATGTGAAAGTTTGGGTCCTGGTATTTATGTAGATGTTACTTTGATATGTAACACCTACCTAGACATTATTACAGATCACATACGCTTCTTCATGGACATGGTGTACACTGATGGTAGTGACTTCTTACAGCAGGATAATGTACCATGCCTCACTGCAGAAATTGTTCAGGAATGGTTTTGGGAATATGACAAAAAATTCAAGGTGTTGCTTTGGATTTCAAATTCCCCAGATCTCAATCCGATTGAGCATCTGTGGGATGTGCTGGAGCAACAAATTTGATTCATGGGGGCCCCACAGAGCAACTTGCAGGACTAAAAGGGTCTGCTGCTAATGTCTTGGTGCCAGACACCACAGACACAGTCAGAATTCTTGTGGCGTCCATTCTCCAATGCAATAGATCTGTTTTGGTAGCACAAGAGGCAGATAGGTTTACACAATATTAGGCAGATGGTTTTAATGTTGTGGCTAATCAGTGTATATATATATATTAAAAAAACTTTTACAAACTAATAAAATCTGTCAACATTGAAGTTGCTGTTTAGTAGATAGGAGAGTGTGCTGGATCTTGTGTATTGTATAATTTGGCCCCCAGCAGCACCCCATTTGCATGTTCAGGTGAGTGCAACCATCCCCCATGTTTCTTATATATATATATTTGGGAGTCTAGCCAACTCCTTGGTTTTGCACCCCTCCCTGTTACAGGTGCCTCATCTCAGGTCCCTATTTAGCCTTGTACTGCAGAGAGCCTCAGATGGAATTTTTTCCCAAGTAAGTGGGTTAATCTCATAAGAGCAGACATTAGACTGTGAGAGTAGGACCTGCCAAAGATGGGGTACATTGACGTTGTGGCAGGCTTATGCAATGTATGATCATATAATGTAACTAAATCCCCATTATTATTTTTTGCCTAGATTAGGTGTTTTTAAAAAAACTTTTACAAACTAATAAAATCTGTCAACATTGAAGTTGCTGTTTAGTAGATAGGAGAGTGTGCTGGATCTTGTGTATTGTATAATTTGGCCCCCAGCAGCACCCCATTTGCATGTTCAGGTGAGTGCAACCATCCCCCATGTTTCTTATATATATATATATTTGGGAGTCTAGCCAACTCCTTGGTTTTGCACCCCTCCCTGTTACAGGTGCCTCATCTCAGGTCCCTATTTAGCCTTGTACTGCAGAGAGCCTCAGATGGAATTTTTTCCCAAGTAAGTGGGTTAATCTCATAAGAGCAGACATTAGACTGTGAGAGTAGGACCTGCCAAAGATGGGGTACATTGACGTTGTGGCAGGCTTATGCAATGTATGATCATATAATGTAACTAAATCCCCATTATTATTTTTTGCCTAGATTAGGTGTTTTTAAAAAAACTTTTACAAACTAATAAAATCTGTCAACATTGAAGTTGCTGTTTAGTAGATAGGAGAGTGCGCTGGATCTTGTGTATTATATATATATATATATATATATATATATATATATATATATATATATAGGAAAACAAGGGGCTGGCTGCACTCACCTAAACATGCTTAAATGGGGTGCTGCTGGGGGCCAATAAGTACAGTAAAAATAGAAATCCAGCGCACTCACTTATCAACTAAACAGCTACTTTGATGCTGACAGATTTGACTAGTTTTATTAAAAACACCTAATCTAGGCAAAAAATAATGGGGGTTTAGTTACACTATATGATCATACATTGCATAAGCCTGCCACAAACGTCAATGTACCCCATCTTTGGCAGGTCCTACTCTCACTGCCAACTGTCTACTAAATGAGCTACTCACTTGGGGAAACCCTTCCATCTCGAGTTTTTACCATTTTTGTATATATTGATCTGTTGGCTCTAGGTGTCTTTCACTGCACTTATATTTCATTATGGCACTCATTTCTAATTGTCCACAAAATTTTTTGTCATGACCGGGTTGCCGCGGTAACCAGACTTGTTTCCGGTTCCCATGGCAACGAACGTCACGCAATCACGTGGTTGAGGGGCGGAATACTCACACGCATGCGCACTGGGCATCCTGGAACGCGGGCGGCATTTGAAAGTGTTTTCATCTGGGGTAAGCTAATTTCCTAATGATTTCTTTCATATATATATGTTTTTCTGTTGTGTAAATGGCTAATGTTCCTGATGAAAGTCCCAGAAGAGGACTGAAACGTCGAGCTGCTATTTTTAATCATGTTTAAATAAATCTACAGATTTTAACCTTCTACTAAACCGTGACTGCTGGTCATACTTTATATTTGGATATCTGCAATCACCCTGGATTACAAGCACCCGGATATTATATATTTCTTTAGTCTGTGTGCAAGGATTACAAGCTTTTCTATATATATATAAACTTGTAATCCTTGCACACAGACTAAAGAAATATATAATATATATATGAAACCAACATGCTTATGTGATTTAATTAATTATAGTCTGAGGAATATACCTGACAACAGAAAGTCCAGAGAATTTAATTTGCAAGCCCTATATTTGACCCTGTAACTTTAAAAAAAGCAAAAAAAAAAAATGCACATGGGGGGTACTTGTCGAACACATGATACTTCTCTCAGGACAAATATAATTGTTTTTTAAAAACAGTAAAAGGTATAATAATGATGATATCATCGGTGATAGGACAGTTTTTCTGTGAAAAATTCTAAAAACAAATCTGAACACTAACTAGCTAGGGTTTGTGACTAAGTGACTGCTAAAAAGACTGTATATAGCCCATTTAGAATACCCTGGGTTGTCTACTTTTACGAATGGTATTCCATGATGGGGGTCATTTTGACTTCTTAGCTGCCATATGATCTCAAACCAACATAACCAATGTAGCAAATTTGAATGTGTAAAAACATCATAAAACTTGTATATGGAGGGTGCTGTTGTACTTATGAGACATCAGGCATGTGCATTCATTTTCGTACAAATTTAATTTTGGCCGAAATTTTAGACTTTTTCATATTTGTTTACTAAAATGTAAAAACAAAAGTCCTACATATGAAATATAAACGAAACGAAAGGGCAAATGCATTACATTTTTGTTTCAGTTCTATCGTTTGATAGACTCTGTGCTGCAGGGGAATTAACGTCCACAGCATGGAGGAGAAACAAAAACCATTGGTTCTCACTGCAGCCTGAGAATTAAACCATGCAGGGCTGCAAGGAGACTCTTACAAGCATGAGTTAAGATACTTAACCTGTGCTTGATGAAAATACCACTGCGCATGCATAAAAAAAAAAGCAAGGAGGGAGCCGGCAACGCTATGAGCTTCCTCCTTGTAATCACTACGACCCCCATATTAATAAAAGAGAGGTCAAATCCTCCAGCATTCCCCTAATCGCAGCATATCGCCTAAACAGCGAGCAGCCAGTGGCTCCTCGCTGTCAATGAAAACTATTAGAGACTGGGCAGCTCTTGCTGCCCAGTCGCTAGTGCAATAAGGGGGGACCTGGCAAACATATAGCTCAAATTCGAGGTTTTGCTTTTATTTTGGCCAGAACTTGTACAAATGCCTCTGTTGTTAATAGGTTAGGATATAAAATTATGGTATATTGCTCTAGTGAATTGTTAGTAAAAAAAAAAAAAAAAAAAACTACAATGATCCAAAATAAACACTGTTCACAATTTTTATTCATATTTTCATCATAATTATATTACATTGTGAGAAGTATGTGAATTAGGACTCCAGTCTTCATTGGGGTGGTACAATCTCCTCCTTAATGGCATTCTACCTGTTAACCCTCAGAGCCTGGATTTTAAGGCTCTGTGTAAGGTGAGCTCAATACAATTTAATCTTTAAGAGGAAGTGGTTTTACAAACTATACATTGGTCGCTTCTCTCTTTCTCTCTCTGTTTTGAGTTTCTATCAGACTGAAGGAGAGGTGTGATGCTGCCCTAAAAAGCATTAAAAAGCTGTTTACAGAGCCAATATATTTAAGCTCTAGTAAATGTGAGTGGTCTGATTTACTGCCTATATTTGCACATTTTACTGTTACCATCTGCATTATATAATTTTTTTTCTGTTTTCTACATATCATTGACATATATCCCTGTTCATATTACATTTTTTAAAGCAATCTTGGATGCTTTTTACTCTGCGCTCCACTAAAAAATATAATACATGTTCATTTATTTGTTATGTTTTGTTACAGATGTCAATAAGCTAAATCAAGTTTGCAAATGTATGTGTGAATAATGAATGTCATTCAAATTTGAATTAATGTTACATTATTTTGTACAAATTGCTCATACTTAAAAGAATAAATGAATGCTGATGTATATGTATAATAAGCATGCTATGTGTGACCAATCAAATTGTGACAAGTAAAACCTGATCAGTATTTATAGTGACATATTAAACTTGATGAGTTCCATAAACACCATTACATTTTACATTGTTGAATTTGCATTTAAGATTAGATATAAAAAAATACCATTATAATGTAAATGTAACAATTCCATGCCAGTTTTTTATTTTTATTTTTTACATTACAGTAGAAAGGGAAATTCAAAGAGCAATTTGAAAGCAATTTTCATTACAGATCAAGTGGTTGTTGTTTCTGAGCAATTTTAGTGTAACATTAAGTACATCACGTAGTACTCAACTAGTCTAAACAATTATGCTTTCCACGATGGCAAATTATAATTATCTATGTCCTACTATCTATTAAAATAAATGTTCTTCAAAGCTGCATTCAGAATTTGTTAATTACAATAAGGTTCATGTATCAAATTAACACAATTTTCCAAAATGTCAAAGCGATTTACATAGTTATTAAATATGTGGTTACCAGCCACATGTTGTGCTCTGAATTTAATTGATTTTTAATGTTTCTTTGTTTTGTTTTTTATACTACCTATTTCTCTTTTTATGTTGGAACTTAGATTTTCAGTGATTATTGGTGCAAAGAATAAAGAGTAAGAACACAAACAGAAAAGATACATCTCACTCTCACTTATACAAGATAACAAAAAAAAAAACATAATACACACTGCCTGCGGTGTGCTTTGGGGGAAATTATAAAATCCCTATGTAGATCTTCTTTAAGAATATATACCACAGGGTCTGAATGAACAAAATTCAGTTATTTTTTTTAATCCAAAGTTCACACTCCTGTTGATTTTTAGGGTCTAGTATTTGTGACTTATACAGTAATGCTTTCATGTTTAGCTGGTACAACACCTGTGAGTTAAACTTAGCTATTGTAAAGATATTTGGAGATTTCCAATTTCGGGCAATTAGAGTTTTAACTGCAATCATAAATTGGATATATTTAAATGCAGATTTTCTCTGTAGTTAACACAAAGAGAACGTTACCTGCGCTCTGGCCTAAATCCCCATGTACATTTAAACTAAATGGAGGCTCTTTAGTTTTATTCCAATGGCCATTTGAATATATAAGCTCACCAGCCACGTCAAGGCAAGCCTCAATAGGTGAGTTCCTACACTAGCCATTAGACTTGCTGATATGAGCCAAGAATTTCCAGTAAGACAGGAAGGGGTATTTTATAAACCCTTTCACATTTAACCCTTTATAGGGCTTCTACACATGCAATAAACTTTGCTGGTATCAGAAAAGTGTAAAAATCTCTAATGAGACAGGAAGGGGTATTTTATAAACCCTTTCACATTTAACCCTTTATAGGGCTTCTATACATACAATAAACTTTGCTGGTATCAGACAAAGTTTAAACATCTCTAATGAGACATGAAGGGGTGTTTTATAAACCCCTACATACTTAACCCTGAATAGGGCTATAACACATACAAATCACCTTGCTGGTATCAGCTAAAAGGCAAATTTCTCTGATGAGACAGGAAGGGGTGCTGCCCCTACATACTTATAAACACTTAATAAGACAAACGTAGGGAGGCTGGCAGCAATGTAACATAGCTGTGTGATACAAAATTCATATACAAACACAAAGATAAAGCTCAACGCTTACAGCAGCAGTGGCTTAGTAGCCAACAGCTTAAAATACATAGTAAAACCAAAGAGAATGTTACCTGCGCTCTGGCCTAAATCCCCATGTACATTTATATTTAGGTGAAGAATGGCATTCTCTGGGGTTTTAGGAATAGATTTGTTTAATAAAAAATCTAATTCCACAAAACCACCTTCCACTTATTTTTAATTATATCACATTCCCACCAGATTTGAGTTAAAGAACCAAGTGGTCTATTGTATCTCCAACATATTGGCGAAGTAGATTTGTACATCTTAGCCAGTCTGGATGGGACCAAATACCATCTGTTCAATACTTTGAACAGAATTGCTGTTAGATTCAGACAGTGAACAAAATTACAGGTTTTAAAAAGAACTAAGCACCATTCATTGTCAAATATTTTTTATTGAAAAGTTTTCATTTTTAACAATAATAATCATTGTAAAACAATGAAATATATGGAAGAATAAGAATACATATACATTAAACAAACACAAAGAAAAATATCCATACATTATAAAATTGATAACATATGCTTTATGAAAAACACTACATAGTGTAAAATAAGATGTAAAAGCACTTCACATTTACTGGCGATAAATAGTGTACAAACAGTTGTGTATTCAAATAAAACAAAAGTAAAAGGTGAAGCACATAAACTACAACCTAGCAAAAATTTTATCATGAAGAGTATTTTTGCTTGACATTATCCTCCCATATGTTCCAGTGGTAATGATTCTGTTGTGTTTGATGGCAATCTGAGGTGCATCTCATAGCACTTATTCTCTAAGGCCAATGTTAATATCTCTTTAATAGCAGGAATTACGTCAGACCTCCAATAACGTGGTATTACCATAGTGGTCGCTATCAAGACATGGCCTACCATTATCTTATCCATTTTGGTAAAGTTTTCAGCAAATTACTTGAATAAACATAGTTCTGGAGTCACAACAGAAGGAGTAATATCTCTGATTAGAAAAAGTATGGAACCGTAGGTCCCTAGTGGAAGAGTCAGTCAGAGATCCTTAACTTTAATAATCCTAATAGTATAGGCGATAAAATAGACAGGAACAGGGAGACCAGGGTAGAAAGGGTGAGTGTGACTGGATACACACAGACCCTGATGATTCCTTAACAGAGAAATATGTTAGATCCTAAAGATAAATTAAACTTAAGTTAGGTAACATAGAAAAGCTGTGAGGAAGTTTAAACTAGGTTTAAACTTCCTCACAGCTAGTTTAAACTTCCTCACAGCTTTTCTATGTTACCTAACTTAAGTCACACTCACCCTTTCTACCCTGGTCTCCCTGTTCCTGTCTATTGTATCGCCTATACTATTAGGATTATTAAAGTTAAGGATCTCTGACTGACTCTTCCACTAGGGACCTACGGTTCCATACTTTTTCTATTTATACTATTTGTGGGTTATTCCCCGTTAGGAAGAGCCACTGGGGCTTGTTTTCTAACACTGACCTATGGGCTTTACTCAAGGCTCTTAGGTCGATGTTCTTTCTTATTTTATAATATCTCTGATTATTGTATGTACATTCTTCCAAGATAATTGCAAATGTGGACAATGCCACCACATATGGGAATATGTGCCTGCTTGCCCACAGCCACGCCAGCAGAGATTTATAGAATTGGGGTATATTTTCTGGAGCATACAGAATTGGGGAAAGAGGGCAGCCCTGGTGTGTGCCTTTGTATATTCCAAATGGGGTCTTATCTGAACCAGGACGTTGTATTAGTGCTTGAGGGTTAGAGTATAAGGTTCGGATAATAGTGATAATAAAATCAGGAAAATCCCAATGTTGTAGTAAATAAAATAGATATGGCCAGGCGACCATGTCAAATGCTTTCTCTGCATCTAGTGATAGGAGTATCAGTGGCATCCTCCCTTTTTCCATATACCATGCAAGATCTACAGCTCTATGTGTGTTCTCATACACTGGAGAGTGGAGAAAGTCGTAGGGCTAGAACTATTATAACTTTATATCCACATTTATTAACGATATGGGTCTATAATTCCCAACTGACGCAGGGTCTTTATCCTTTTTCAGGAGGAGAACAATTTTGGCCATCGTAAGATCTGCTGGAAGACTTCCACTTTGGCATATTTCATCAATAACCTCCTACAGATATGGCAGAAGGGATTGTTGAAAGGTAAGATGTGTATCTTAACCTCTCCAAAAATGTATACAAATATTAACAGTAACAATTATTTTAAGTATAGTATTTGTTTTATATTGGCAGAGCTTCCTACTGGCCCCTCACTTTAGGTCCCACCCCTCTCATTAGTCTCGGCCCCCTTGCAATCGACACTGGGCAACAGAGCAGCAGAGCTGAATGGAAAAGCTGTGGACAATATGCCATGTTGCCCTCAAATAGTTCCTCAGCTTGTAATTTTTTTCTTTGCAGCTCTGCCACTCTGTGCCGATTGCAAGGAGATGGAGCCTAACAAGAGGAGTGAGACTAAGAGGTGGAGCCTAGCACTGCACACTCCACTAATCAGCCTCTTACCTCGGCACTGTGCACCCACCCAGGATCGGCTCTGTATATTGGCATTCATTAGGGAGGTTATCTTTCTGCTTGTTGCTAGACTGCGAGATTTGTTTCAGACATTACTGCCAATTATCTGCCAATTGCCTGCCAATTATCTGAATTTGGGTAGATTGGGTTATCTGCCAAAATCCCGGTCTCCGAGCTGCCAAATACCAGAATCTCAGGAGAACTGACGAGTGAAAGTTCAAACATGCTTGGTTTGATTCTTGATTTTGGGGTCAAATAAGCATCTTAGTTTGCCATAATGCTATACAAACTCATGTGTGCTGGATCTCCTGTTCAATAAGAGCAAGCAAAAAAGATGATTAATTGTTAGGACACAGCCTCTAAGTGTTGATTTTATTCACATATCATGTTCCAACTGAACAATAGAGGGAAAAATGGAGGAGCAGTGAGGGGATTCTAGATCCACCCAGGAATATTATGAAAATCCCACCTGACCCAGGTATGGGCATAGGGAGGTTTTAAACCTCCCTTACTGTAATATGAGGGTCTAATTGACCACCACAGGATTTTTTAGTTATTCATTTATTTGTAACTTTTTTTAATGTCATTCTGGACAAAATCTGGTATTTAGTGAAGAAACCTGTTAGACTTAGCTGCAGCTGAATCTAGCTAGAAATCTTAGGTAGTACTGCCAGGGACACTCAAAACAATATTGAGTGTGAGGAAGAGAATTACATTTTTTATTGTTCCTAGTGTGAAACTAGCTTACCTATATACAGCTGTTCATTTTGTCTTATCTTGTTTGGTGCCTGTTCTAGTCTTGCCTGATCCTGGGAGGTCTTCAGATTTTCTCCTAGTTCCTGGGATCCGCAGAATCTACATCAGGGCCCTGGTACGTGGCCGTACAAACCCTGGTGCTCAACACCAGGGAGCATGTGGTTACCATGCACCAGGCCCTGAATGTTCATTTCCACGAGGTTGGCTCCTATCATCATCAGGCACACAGGGGTACCGGTCTCCGTACCGCCACCCGCGACAAAGCTTACCTGTATGAATGTGCTTTATCAAGCCAAATGAATACTTCCAATGAATGGCATGCCGACTGCCTAACAATATATATCAAAATGATATCCTACTGCAATACTAAACTGAGGTGGTACACACCCATGTTCGCCGACATGTAAGATTAAATTATATAATGCTGATACTAATAAGCTCAGGGCGGTGATTTTCTGCACAAGTGTGATAATCTCCCAATGCTTTCCTGTTAGAAAGCATTGGATTGGCTGAGATTATCAAGCCAAGGGGGCAGAGAATAGGCGGAACCAGCCAGCATGGACCCACATAGGGCTTGAAAAAGGTGAGTAAACTCACCTTTTTAACAGGGGTTAAGGGGGACCGGTGGGGCTGAACTGTTGTTTTAGTACTATAGTGTAAGGAATACATGTTTGCATTCCTGACACTATGGTGTGCCTTTAACAAATTCTTGGTCTGTCAGGCTAACCTCATTCATCCAGTTCAGTTGTTTTAAATCCACCAGTGTGTCAGATAGATACCAATAGCAGAACTTTATACTTAATGTGACGAGAAATATAACTAACTTGCGTAATTTTGAACCAAACTTAAAAAACCTCTTTATTATAATTGTTTTCTGTTTCTATAACTGTCTGCAACCATGTTGTGAATATATTTTCCTTTTTTTATACTTAAAATTAAATTAATAAATAAAAAGCAGATAATTCAGATATCAGGATGTGGGGCATTGAAATGATAATCTCCCTTTATTAATAATAAATAAAAAAAAAAATTAACTAAAATGATGGTTTCATGATGTTTCAATAATTATATAGAGCCAAGAACAATCACCCTTGCCCATGAAACAAGAAGGTGAAAAACACTTATCTTATTAGACAGAAGGGACAGCTTCCACCAGGGATATCCCAGCAATATTCCCATTAATATAGAATAGGTATGAACAAAAATGAGGATACAGCTCTGTATCTACAAACAAATATGAAACAAATAATAATATAACACTGTATATTAGGGTACAATTGCGCTGTGTTAGATATAACTCACAGGATGGATGGATAAATGACGCCCAAGGGTGCCTCCGTGATGTAGGTGGGGGGTGGAATCACTGCTTCTATTCACAGGAAAACAAAGTTGAACTCAGGATATGGAGTAGAAAAAAATTCCTTCTTTATTTAAAAAGTATAAATATATGTATATATAGGCTGTTATGGTACCAGGTCCTATGCGTTTCCTCCAAATAGACTTCCTCAGGGTCCTCCTGGTATTCGAGTACACTAAATGTTTTTTTCAAAAAAACTGATGGTAACAGCTTTGTCCACAAGCAAAGCTGTCACCATGATTCCTGGCTCAGGGGAATAGCTAAGAGCCAATTCACCAGGGTATGTCGTAATTGTTCCCAATCAAATGATTTCCACACTCAAGCCGCATTTGAAGGAATTGAAACAGTTAATCTGTTAGTATTGTATAAGTTGAATTATTTTGTAAATGTAGTAGCAAGCTCTTTTGCAGAAACGCTTACACAACATAACTGAAAGATAGTCACAAGCTATAACAGTTTATATGTAATAGGATGCGCTTAGCCACAATGTACATGTGATATATTGTAAGAATAGATTATTGAACGTAACAGCAGAAACTACTTCCTCTTTTATGTATCTTGTGTAACTTTTGTGTAACCAATGTTTGTGACAAATACTGTATAAGTACAGAGCATTTTGAATACATTATCAGAAGACTTTTGGAAGGCAACTTGTGTGTGTCTCGTTATTACGCTTCCATAATTCTTCCCTGAATATTCAGAAGACAATCGAGGGTTGGAGAATAGTGACCAGAGGGATCGAGTCACTAGAGTAGCAGATTTACCTTTCAACAGTGGTCAAAAATAAATGAATCGACAAGGGATATAACAAAAACCACCTAGAGAAGGAATTTAAAACAGTTTCAAGAACAAATAGGAGTCACCTATTAGATGACAAACCAAGGGAAAAGAATCACACAAACAAGGAAAAGGCCACAAAATATGACCACGCTTTTATCACTAAATATAATACGGAGCACTTTAGAATAAAAAGGGCATTATCAAAATATTCGTCCATATTACGAGAAGCCGACTTAATAGGACCCACACTCCCAGACCACCCACCTATATTTTTTTAAAACAACTAAAAATTAAAAAAAAACACTCTAGCACCTAGTTATAGCATAAAAAAGTTAATAGCCAACGAGAAACATCGCAGCTGGCAGGTTTTAAAGGTTGCCTGAGTTGTAAATCTTGTAAAACATTAGGAAACAAAATGGGAAGTAAAAAGATTTCATCAGTACAGTAACTGGCAAAAAAAATATTGGATCAGGGACCATATTGGATGCCACATGGACCATGTGGTATATATACTTCAGTGTCCGTGTGGCAAACAATATGTGGGAAAAACTAAGAGGAAACTGAAAGTTAGATTCTTGGAACACCAAAATAATATACGCAGGAAGGATACTAAACACCGTTCCGATCCATTGTAACAACTGTCCCATGTTTATTGGCAGACTTTCATGTGTTTTGGTATTGAACACATTAAATTCCACTGGAGAGGTGGCAATAGGGAGGAAAGGTTAACACAGCGGGAGACCTTCTGGATCCATCAGTTGTGCACCCTGAAACCGGGAGGTCTCAACGCTGATACAGATATTATCTGCTTCCTTTAAAGTAAATGGGATTGCCATATAATAGACATAAAGACCAAAATAGTACATACATTGAATTTTATTTCAAAAATAACACCATTTGATATTTAAAATATTGAATTGGAATATACCATTATTAAATCCAAATTCTAATGAGAAAGGTACTTTACTATTATCATATAATGATTTAAATAATTGGGGTATAGATACTTTACTATTATCATATAATGAATTATATAATTGGGGTATAGATAAGTCTTTGTGTTTAAATTTGGCATTTTCATACCCAAAACACAGATATGTATGTATGAATCCAGAGGGGAAACTTAGAGATTCCTTTAAACTTTTATATGGAAGTGGCTATAATCCAACATATAATGTGACCATAATCTGTATGGTGCCTTTAAATCAGAATAAGTAAAGAATACGTTATTATATTTCAGTATATTTAACCCTTCCATATTTCAACACAGATGCAAGGAAAGTGAATCTCTTTGTTTGTCCCTTGTATAAAACTTTTTGAATTTTTGTGTTTAAAAAAACTCATTGCTCTGATTTTTTATTAATTCATAATTTGGACTTCTTCCTTTGTTTGAGCCCTTAGGGCTACCATCAGTAACCGATGCATTGCATTGAGCTACAGGTGGAACGCATACTTCCTTACAGTGGAACGCAAACACCCACATCACGGCAATTGCCGAAAACCGGAAGTGACATCACGGAAGCAAGAGAGCCCGGGAAATTTGATTACCTACAGCTGTATGAAGAAACTGACACCCTGGGAAGCACCAATAAGAAGAATCCATCGCCAGTATAAAAGAAAGGACTCGGGGGGGGGGGGGGGGGGGGGATTTTACTGCTTATTATTTTTTATTGTATATTCTGTACTTGTTTTACTGCTGTTACACACTCAAATACCAGGATGTCCCTGAGGAAGTCCATTTGGACGAAACGCGTAGGACCTGGTACCATAACAGCCTATGTATACATATGTTTATTTTATACTTTTTAAATAAAGAAGGAATATTTTTCTACTCCATAGCCTGAGTTCAACTTTGTTTTCCTGTGAATAGAAGCAGTGATTCCGCCCCCCCACCTACATCAGGGGAGGAACTCTTGGGCGTCATTTATTCATCCATCCTGTGAGTTATATCTAACACAGCGCACTTGTACCCTAATATAGAGTGTTACACTATTATTTGTTTCATATTTGTTTGTAGATCCACAGCTGTATCCTCATTTTTGTACATACCTGGTCTCAATAATTAGTAATACCAGCAGAGGCCCAGTAAATGGTTTCTTCCTCTTTGTCCACCCCTTCAATTGCATGAAATAGATCAGAAGGCATTTCATAGGGTCAGCAGATAACCAGCTTCCTTGCCCCTTAGATATTATCCCACCAAAGAAGCAAGGATATACACGATCTCCTGTCCCCTATTGTCACCAGAGATTAATGGTTTAACTTCTTTTTGACTTAATCTATCTTTGGATAACTCCTTCAATTGTGAAGTGGACAGGAAACCCCAGTATCATGTCCTCACACAGGCTTAAAAAAAAAAAAAAAGCTATCCTCTAAACTACAAAAATAAAAATTTCTAGTTGCTTGGCTCCCTAAGCCTATAGCACACCATTATATTATCCTACCTATACTCCCGTTTAATAGGAATATCTGCTTATCTATCAATTTGAAAATCTTATTTTGTGACTGTGACTGAGTCACACCACACAAAAACAAAAGTTTTAGACTTTAGAAAAACAGACTTTTCCAAAATTAGAATATATGTAAAGGAGTCATTATCAGACTGGAGCAATTTAAATGGAGTCCAAAAGAATGGGATTATTTAAAAGTTGCACTACTGAAGGCAACAGAAAATTGCATTAGGCTTGTCAGCAAAAGCCAAAAATTCAAGAAACCACTGTGGTACTCCACAGATGTAGCCAAAATAGTAAAAAACAAAAAGTTAGCATTTAGTAATTATAAAAAACCCAGAGTGAGGAAGACAGAATGACCTATAAGATTAGGCAGAAAGAGGCTAAGCAAGTTATAAGAGCTTCCAAATCACACACAGAAGAGAAAATAGCACAGTCAGTAAAAAAGGGGGACAAAACCTTTTTTAGATACATAAATGAGAAAAGAAAAGTAAAACAAGGATTAGTTAGATTAAAAACAAAAGAAGGAAGGTATGTAGATGAGGATAAAGGTCTAGCTGACTGCCTCAATGAATATTTTTGTTCGGTATTTACAGATGAAAATGAAGGAAAGGGACCTCAGTTAAGAAAAAGGATAAATGAGTCATTTATTACACGTGAGTTTACAGAGGAAGAGGTTCTATTTCAACTGTCAAAAGTAAAGACAAATAAGTCAATGGGACCTGATGGAATACACCCAAAGCTATTAAAAGAGCTTAGTGGTGTACTAGCAAAACCATTAACAGATTTATTTAACCAATCATTGATAACAGGAGTAGTCCCAGAAGATTGGAAGTTAGCGAATGTTGTGCCCATTCACAAGAAAGGTAATAGGGAGGAGTCGGGCAACTATAGGCCAGTAAGCCTAACTTCAGTAGTGGGGAAAGTGATGGAAACCATGTTAAAGGATAGGATTGTTGAACATCTAAAAACACATGGATTTCAAGATCAGAAACAACATGGGTTTACTTCAGGGAGATCATGCCAAACTAATCTTATTGATTTTTTTGATTGGGTAACTAAAATTATAGATCAGGGTGGTGCAGTAGACATTGCTTTCCTCGATTTCAGTAAGGCTTTTGACACCGTTGCACATAGAAGGCTTATCAACAAACTACAATCTTTGAGTTTGGATTCCAATATTGTTGAATGGGTAAGGCAGTGGCTGAGTGACAGGCAACAGAGGGTTGTAGTCAATGGAGTATATTCGAAGCTTGGGCTTGTCACCAGTGGGGTACCTCAGGGATCTGTACTTGGACCCATTCTCTTTAATATTTTTATTAGTGATATTGCAGAAGGTCTTGATGGTAAGGTGTGTCTTTTTGCGGATGATACTAAGATATGTAACAGGGTTGATGTTCCAGGAGGGATAAGCCAAATGGAAAATGATTTAGGTAAACTAGAAAAATGGTCAGAGTTGTGGCAACTGACATTTAATGTGGATAAGTGCAAGATGATGCATCTTGGACGTAAAAACCCAAGGGCAGAGTACAGAATATTTGATAGAGTCCTAACCTCAACATCTGAGGAAAGGGATTTAGGGGTGATTATTTCTGATGACTTAAAGGTAGGCAGACAATGTAATAGAGCAGCAGGAAATGCTAGCAGAATGCTTGGTTGTATAGGGAGAGGTATTAGCAGTAGAAAGAGGGAAGTGCTCATGCCATTGTACAGAACACTGGTGAGACCTCACTTGGAGTACTGTACACAGTACTGGAGACCCTATCTTCAGAAGGATATTGATACCTTAGAGAGAGTTCAAAGAAGGGCTACTAAACTGGTTCATGGATTGCAGGATAAAACTTACCAGGAAAGGTTAAAGGATCTTAACATGTATAGCATGGAGGAAAGACGAGACAGGGGGGATATGATAGAAACATTTAAATACATAAAGGGAATCAACACAGTAAAGGAGGAGATTATATTTAAAAGAAGAAAAACTACCACAACAAGAGGACATAGTCTTAAATTAGAGGGGCAAAGGTTTAAAAATAATATCAGGAAGTATTACATTACTGAGAGGGTAGTGGATGCATGGAATAGCCTTCCAGCTGAAGTGGTAGAGGTTAACACAGTAAAGGAGTTTAAGCATGCGTGGGATAGGCATAAGGCTATCCTAACTATAAGATAAGGCCAGGGACTAATGAAAGTATTTAGAAAACTGGGCAGACTAGATGGGCCGAATGGTTCTTATCTGCCGTCACATTCTATGTTTCTATGTTTCTATGTTTCTATGTTATTTTTTGCACTTATTCCACAACTAGGTAAAATAAGTTCTATAGTATTTTGCAATTAAAGTAAAACAATTCTGATTCCCAAAATATTTTTAAAATAAAAAAATACTGTTTCATATTTTGTCTTGTATATATTTAAAAAAATATATATATTTTTATAAATTATACATATTTATCTTACAATTTTGTTTAATTTTTATTTAAAAAAACAAACAGTTTATTTCCTCTCCCCCTGTTTACTTTGTGGCAGAGGAGGAGGACATAATGTGATGGTTCAGGATGGAGAGTGCCTGCTCTCACCCTGATGTAATTACTTTCACAAACTCTTGTCTCATAGTATCAGTATGTTGCTGTAGGAATCTTCAGCAATGGTGTAAATTGCTTAGAGCTCATGGGAGCCATTATAAGAGGTCTGCAACTGGAGGGTAGGCATTGTGCATAGGCCAGAGTCCCAGGCCAGCTCCTGGTCTTGGGACTAATAATAAGAAAAGGGAATTCTGAGACTGTGGGTGTCTCTGGAGACTTCTTCAGGGGAATTAATGTTGATTTACCTAGGTAAGCCTTCACCTCCTGATGCCCCTATTTCATTAAACTAATATAATCCTAAAATGTTTTGTTTGTTGAATTAGCAGAAATGGTCTAAACACTGCATATGTACTGCAACATGAATGCTATATTGTTAAAAATTTAATTCTCCTTTTTATTATCTTCTTTACTTTGATTGCATTACTAAGTAGACCTCTTGTGTAGAAATCATGTGTTTTTGTTTTGTTTTTTTTAATATTGACAGTCGAACACCTGAAGAACAAAACAATAAACTGGATTTTTTTTTTTATCATTTGATTGTTGGAAAGTTCTGTAAATTGTGACTTGCAAATTATGGATTTAAATGTCTTTGCATATATGATACCCTAGTTTGATAGTTATCGTTCATTTAAATGACTAAAAAAAACACACAGTTAAAATGTAGTTCACATCATGTAATCCTTTTTCATAATCTACTTTTCAGTGGCTTTTTAGAAAAAATAATGTTCACATGTCTTCCGTTGTTTCAATACGCGCTCTAATTCACAAATGAATTCAGCAACGTTGTTTCAGTACAGTATGTGCTCTAATTCACAAATGAATTCCGTCTTCAAAATGGTTTAAAGTTTACATTATAAAATCTTTAATCATTTATACTAGTATTTAATTTAGTTTTCATTAAAATATAACTTAGAAATTTTTTTAAATTATATCTTATAAGTAGTTTTTATAGTGAATTAAAACTATTCTGTAGAGACATTTTTCTTAATCTTAAAATAAAAATTTGTATTCTCTCTTTACTTGGATAAAGGTACAGGTTATCACTGTCGAGATAATTATTTTTATTTTTTTCGTTAAAAAAAGTTTATTTGAAAAATATGCCTGTTACAGAGTATCAACAGTATAGACAGTTTGGATTGGCATATAACATAAAATATATTGTTTGACAATAAAGTTATATCATGAATAACAATGAATCATTGGTGAAGTAAGAAACCAAGTAGATCTGATGCTGCCCTTGGGGTTTAAGTATGTGGGTAGTAGAAACCTCTGAGGAGTATGCCCTGATGGGATAATAACTAGGGAAGATGATATATAGTATGGTAAGCATTCTTAGTGTAGTATATACCCTTATAGGAATTTCAGTCAGCGCTCCCTAATAGACTCAACCTTTTGTACCCATACCTGTAGTGTGGGGGCTACAGTTTTTTTTTTTTCCAGCAAAGCAAGATAAGTAGATTTGCAGCTATGAGTAAATGGGTTAATAAACAAAGACTGAGCCTGATGATGGGAGCTGACCTCCCACAGTTTTACATCTGGTTTCCCAAAGAACATAGGGCATTGCTATGAACAGACTGTACTGCAATCCTGAACTCGCTCCAGGTCTGTGAAAGCTGTGCTCAAAAGTTTGTTAGCACACACCCCTCACCTTTGTCACCAATTCTGAGGAACAGAGCATTCCTGCAGTGGATAAAGGCACATGATTTCAAAAACATAGAATAACAGTAATAGTCATATAAGACTATGTTTTGATGGTACACCACCCCTTCCAAACTGTATCACATGAAAAGCTACCAAATTACCATTGTTGGTGGGGTTGTGGTTCCAAGGGTTCTTATATCCACATGTGATGGGAGTACATGAAGGTTCAGGTATTCTGGAGGTGAGTGGGCAACGAGTTGATGAGAATTGTTAAAAGACTGGTGCACATAGGTCCATGGGTCTTCCTACTGTCCCAATCACAAGATGAATGGACTCAACCTCCAGGGTGCCTGGCCACCCTGCGACCCGGTATGTACGCCAGTGTGGTCACATTTTGCCAGCCTCTTCTCCTGGGGGGCGCAGGAGCTGGCCACCTCGAGGCTGGCATTGGTGTAATATGGCGCGCGCATGAGGGAGCATTCTCCTCTGAGCGCTCTCTGCCCAGCTTCCTCGTGCGCACCGCAGTGATGCTGGAGCCGGAATATGATGTCACTCGGCTCCGGCACCAGTAAGTGGCACACGAGGGAGCTGAACAGGAGGATCAGTGCTCCCTTTCCGCCTGCATAACCGGTCGCCCAGCAGCCCCACTGGACCCCAGGGAAAGTGTGAATCCCCTCAGCACTCCCAAAGGTAGGGAGGCTGGGGGATTAAATACAAAAAAAATGTGTGTGTGTTAGTGAATGTTACTGTGTTTGTGTGTCTGTTACTGAGTGAGTTAGTTTGTATCTGTCTGTAATTGAGTGTGTGTCTGCTAGTGAGTGTCAGTAAGTGTGTTAGTTTTTGTGTGTCAGTGAGTGTGTGTGTCTGTCACTGAGTGTGTTAGTTGTGTGTTAGTTTGTGTGTGTCTGTTATTGAGTGTGTCTGCTAGTGAGTGTCAGTGTGTGTGTGTTAGTTTGTGTGTCAGTGAGTATGTGTATCATGTAAGTGTGTTACTGTGTGTGTCTGTTAGTGAGTCTGTTTGGTGTCTGTTAGTGAGTGTGTGTGTGTTTGTCAGTGAGAGTGCATGTTTTGTAAGTGTGTATGTTTGTCTGTCAGTGAGTGTTTATATATGTCTGTCACTGAGTGTGTGTCTGTCAGTAAATGTGTGTGTTTGTTAGTGAGAGTGTGTGTGGTTAAAACCCCTTCAGCACTTACTTTTCTCCAGCGCCGGGCTTTCTTGGCGCTGGGGATCTCTCGCCCCAATCCACCTCTCAGCTGCTAATGCGCATGCGCGGCAAGATCCGCAAGCGTATTCAAACCGCCCATGGGAAAGCATTACTCAATGCTTTCCTATGGATGTCCAGTGCCTTCTCACTGTGATTTTCACAGTGAGAATCGCGGAAGCGCCTCTAAAGGCTGTCAGTGAGACAGCTACTAGAGACTGGATTAACCCTCAGTGAAACATAGCAGTGATCTGAGTGCCTGTAGTGGTCCTTTAAGTGTATGTGTATCTGCATGCACTGGCGTACATACCGCGGTCGCAGGGGTCACAGCCCTGCAACCAGGTGCCCCCTGCCATGTGTAGCGGCCCCGGCCCGCACAGAGTAAGTGCCGGGGGGGGGGGGAGCATGCATCAATTTTCGCACCGGGGCCCCATGGATCGTGTGTACGCCATTGTTCTTGTCCATCTCTCTTACCAAGACCCTTCTTCCCTTATTGCTCAGTTTGGCCCAGACCTAGGAAGAGTCCTTTTTGTGCAAAACTGCTTCCATTTAAAAATTGTGAATGCCACTATGTCCTACAGGCAGTTCCTTTGACCTCATGGCTTGGATTTTGCTCTGATATGCATGTACAGCTACGAGACCTTATATAAACATGTGTGTGCCTTTCTAAATCATGTTCACTCAATTTATGTTACCACCAGTGAACTCCAGTCAAAGTGTAGAAACATCTAAAATATGATCCAGAGATGTGGAATACAAGTGAGCTAAATTTCAATTGTAATAGCAAACAGTATGTATACTTACATCAGTTTGTTCTTTTTAATACATTTACAAAGTTTTCAAAAATCTGTTTGTTTTTTTGCATTGTCATATTGAAATGTGTCTGTAAATTTTATTCAACCATGCTAACTCCTATTGATATGTGCAGTATTCCTGGATTGATTTAATTTGGTCAGCTCAAGGCCAATCATTAAATCCTTCTGAAATAAGGGGTTAGAAATATTCTAATAATAACTTCCCAGTATTTTAATGATAGTTGGATTTCCAAATACTTATAAAGTTACAACCTCTTGCTAGTGTGAAACTTGCATGAAGGAATTATTCTGTTGAATCCCAGAGAAACATGATACTAAAGCATTTTCAGTTTTCTACATGTAAGATATACACATTGAATTCACTAATTATAACACTACTCTTTTAAAAATCAATATTGCAACTGCAATTAGCCATAGATTTGATTATAATCTATTTCCAAATGCCGCATGCAGTATGGATAGACAGGTTACAGCAATACTATAGATCAATATTTGTTTCTCACTTAATGATGAAGTTGAATTTTGTGGAATATATCTATATTCAGCACATATCAAATAGAGCATTGTGAATGCATAGTTAATTCCTATCTGGGAATAACATTAATTGACATTTTAGGCATTGCTGATCACCCTCACTGACCCACTTGCCACCCATACGTTACACATCGAGCAGTGAGCCTGCTCTTAATATTGTGAGTACATTTCATTTATTTTAATCTTTTTATTTAAAAAGATACAGTGAGCATTACATTTTATTCCTTTTATTCCGAGCTAGATTACATTGATGTTGGACTACTAACTCGCTTATACATCTGCCAAACGGTACCACTTCATATATCCTTGAGTGGGGATTATTCCACTCCACGCATTCTACACCAGAGCTGGATTTTAGCTCTGGAGATTGTGAGTAGTACCTTATTATCACTATTCCAATATGTTATTGTATCTACATACTGTACCATTGGAGTCCCGTTTCTGTTGTTTTTTTTCCCCATATGCTCCATCGAATATCCAAGTCTAAATCCGTGAAGACATACTCTATCTACTGTGTCACAAGAACTCTTCCTAGTAGCGTGAACTTCACCACACCGGACTAATGTTAAGTTATTTGGACTATTTTCTCTAAGGCGCACCCTTTCCTTTTTGTGTTACTTTGTGTTGTATTTATTGTAGGTGACAAGAGGGGACCCCTTTTTCTCTTTAGGTGTGCAGCCTGTACTTTTTAAAATAATCTATCTTTTGTGGCAGTCTAGCGCTGACTCCTATTTTGATTCTTTTTTTTGGATACATGAAAGTCTGCTTGGAATTTACAAAAAAAACACATTAATTACTCACAGACTATGAGAAATAATATTCTCTGGTCTTTTAAAAGAAAGTCTCAAGTCTCAAGCAAAAACCAGGCACCACTCATTACCTGTGCAACAACATTCCAACAATGAAGCATATTGGTGGTAGAACCATGCTTTGAGAGTGTTTTTCAGTTGCAGGAAATGAAAACTAGGTCCAGATCCCTCAAATCTTCAGACTATTCCACAGGTACACCATCTAAGAAGACAATAACCCTAGGGCACACAACCAAGGAAATTAAAACGTGGCACAGGGACAACTCTGTGATTCTCTAGCGAGAGCCTGTATTTCAATCTCTGACAGGACTTTAAAATGGCTGTCCACAGAAAATCCATATCTAATCTGATGGAGCATGAGAGGATCTGAAGAGATGAATATATATATATATATATATATATATATATATATTCACACACACACATGTAATACATGTGTATGTATGTATACATGAAAGCCTGCTTGGGTACATGAAAAGGAAAGGGTGCGCCTTAGAGAAAATAGTCCAAATAACTTAACATTAGTCCGGTGTGGTGAAGTCCACGCTAGTAGGAAGAGTTCTTGTGACACAGTAAATAGAGTATGTCTTCACGGATGTGTACAGTATGTAGATACAATAAAATATTGGAATAGTGATAATAAGGTAATACTCACAATCTCCAGAGCTAAAATCCATCTCTGGCGTAGAATGCGTGGAGTGAAATAATCCCCACTCAAGGATATATGAAGTGGTACCGGTTGGCAGATGTATAAGCGAGACAGTAGTCCAACATCAATGTAATCCCACTCGGAATAAAAGGAATAAAATATAGTGCTCACTGTATCTTTTTAAATAAAAAGATTAAAATAAATGAAATGTACTCACAATATTTAGAGCAGGCTCACTGCTCGATGTGTAACGTATGGGTGGTACAATCCCCACCTGCGGATTCTTTGTGCTTCTTTGGTAAGCGTTAAACTTAAAAGTAGTCAGGTAAAAAATAAATAAAATAAAATAGGATAAAAGTAAAAAAGGAGGAATATGGCAATCAGAGTTATTAGTGCCAAAAAATTCCGTTATTTAAACCAATTAAAACAATATCTAGACGCGTTTCGCCTAAACAGGCTTCTTCAAGATCTACTTTGTACCTGACTACTTTAAAGTTTAACGCTTATCAAAGAAGCACAAAGAATCCGCAGGTGCATTACATATGTATAATATATTATAAAATGCTTTAATTATAATATATTATACATATATAGGAAATACAAGTGTGTGTGTGTGTGTGTTTATATATATATATATATATATATATATATATATATATACTGCATCAAAAAAAGCCAGCACTCAAGGACTTTTATAATTAATAAAAAGTAAAAACCTTTTATTCCGAAATGTCTGTGGGTCGACGTTTCAGTCCACCGTTGTGGACTTTCATCAGGACACCGAGCACCGGGCAGACACGCTTGGATAGCTGGAGTGCAACTCCCATCAATCTTTGTATATATATATATATATATATATATATATATATATATATATATATATATGTATCAATATCAAAATACAGTTAGAATAAAATTACATATATAATTTAAAATATATATTTTTAAAGTTATTTATTTATTTTTAATTATTAGGCACTAGTGATCTACTTTGGACTTTAGGTAGAAGGATTTATTTTACCTGTGTATATCTTATACTAAAACTTAGACATATATATATTCCTGTGTCTCTGCCCTCCTACTGCTGCATTTCTAATTAGAAGTAAACAGGGATACTTAGTAGCTATACCCTCTGCAAACCTGTTTTTTATTTTCAACTAGGGATGCAGCTCACATCATTGGCCAAGTACTTTGTAGTTTATTTGCCTCAAAAAATCAGATCACTCACCTTTCCTTCCCTCCCCTTTGTGTGATACAAGCCCTGGCTGGGTCATTGAAATGGTCAAATGCCGAATGGATGAATGGTACATGGAAGAATATAATTTTCCCATTTGTTTGTTTATTCTTCTATTCTTCAATTATGCCACTCGTTAATTGTTATTCGAACTATAGTTGTCCAAATTATGAACCTGTTAAAAATAAAAACCAGAGTCTACTTTAAACTACAAAATGCTAAAGAAACATATATTTTTAAAATAAATCACATTAGGATTCCGTATATGGAACACAACAAAAAAAGAGAATATAAGAACTCTTAGAGAAACTTAGTAGCTTGCCCTTCAATTAGTCCCCGCTCAGATCTCAAAAAAGGTTTTTGCTCACTTGTGCCATTACAGAGAATGATCCCACCATAAGGGCAATCCAGAACTGAAATGCTAACAAGTTCTGTCTGCACTTAATGTACAACAATCCCAGACGTTTAGATGTTTGGAGTTTGGGTTTAAATGTGCAGTTATTTTATCACAAATTACTACCAGAGCATGTAGTATTTTTTTTTTTATATATATATATTTCAAATGTTGCATTGTGACTCTAAACATTGCAAAATGTATGTGGCAAAAGTAACCTCGCCACTTGTGCCTGTGAAGGACTACTTGCCAGTCTCTTGCCATGTGATTATGGTCCCTGGGAGGTTTGGCCCTTTAAATACAAGATTTGGGCATAATGGATTTGTGTTGTGATGCTGCTGGCCCTTTAAGAACCATCTGGGGACATACTGTGACTTTTGGGAACAATGCCCCTTTAAGACTATGGCCCCTGGAAGATATTGCCTGTTAAAGACTATTTTAGCAGATTGGATTTTAAAAGACTTGCTGCCCCTTTAAATTGTATTGGATGCAGCCAAAGTGCCGAAGTAGTCGAAGTGGCCGCCATTTGACAAACGAACACGTGGCGGCGGCCATCTTTGTTCATTCGAACGAGGTCAGCGGTATGTGTAGCCAAATCCATGGAACTGAAATCAGCTACACATTTCAACGAACACCGCTGACCCTTACCTTCTCCTACACTCCGTTTTCAGCTGCAGAGACTAAGTACCGTTCGGCAGTTTGAACTTACTGCTATACTAAGCTAAATGCACGAACGGCCCCGTTCGTGCATTTGAATGGGACTTAGTCATTTTTCTGTGTAAAATAGACCGACCGCACAGCCCAAATCTATGGAACTGTTTTGATAAGGAAAATGTGCATGAGGTCGGTCATAAAGGACTCCCAGCTAACTTTTTATCTACTGGGGGGATTTGTATGATTTTTGGTTATGTTTATATTTAAAGTATGCTGATTCTGAATATGTATGTTTTATGTGAATATGATGCACATTTTTAAAGTTACAGTGTATGTATAAAAAGTGTATTTTTCCTGCATGTGATAAATTACATTAACCCATTGTGTTCAATAATTATATCACAGGCAGAGGGGAGGGTTTGTATGTTGGTGCTGGGTGTGTTTTACGGTTTTCCTGTAAATGATTGGTTGACCCACACGGACTGAGGTCTCTCCACCGGCCCTACAGGGATGCTGGGTACCCGGCCCAGATCCCCAGCGCCAGTGCATCTCACAGGGAGAGGAGACAACTGGTCTCTCTCCCCAGTGGCAGCCTGAGTTCCGGGAGGAGGTGATGGTAGATCCCTCCACCGTACAGCAACCAGCATCCTGGGGAGGGAAGGCAGCCGGCCTCCCTCTCCAACAGCAGCCAGAGGTACCAGAGGTGGGCGACCTCATAGACTTGTCCTGGGGACACACCCAGATGGCAAGCGGAGATGGAACCGAGGTCTCTCTGCTGGCCCTACAGGGATGCTGGGCAGTCAGCCAAGGTCCCCAGCAGCAGTATACTATACAGGGAGAGGAGACAACCGGTCTCCCTCCCCAGCGGCGGCCTGAGATTTAGGAGGAGGTGATGGTAGATCCCTCCACCTTACAGCAACCAGCGTCCTGGGGAGTGGGGGCAGCCAGCCTCCCTCTCCCACCGCATACCGGGTGAGTGGGAGAACAACCCTAACCACACTGGTGCAGATGGGACCGCGGTCTGTGTGCCAGTCCTACAGAGATGCTGGATGGGCGGTCCAGATCCCCAACCTTCCCCGCAGGGATGCCAGGAGGAGGAGGTAAGCAAGCCTCCCCCTCCCCAGCTACATCCCGACCAGGTCCTGGTGGCAGTGGATGAGCCTGAGATACCCACTGACCCCCTCCCAGCAGAAGAGCTGGCACCTGAGCAGAGCGCCGCTGGCCTCTGCCCTACCCTTGTCCCTTGTTCAGAGCCTGAGACCCTGCAGGCTATCCCAGTGGAAGAGCTGGCATCAGGGCAGAGCACCGCTGGCCTCTGCCCCCCAAGTAGCCCCAGCTGTTTGCTTAGCTGCACCAGGGAGACCGAGGATGCTGAACTGTCCCGCTACAACCTGGGACCTAAAGGCCAGTACCGCTTATTGTGGGGGGGCTACTCTGCTGATTTTTATTTGTGGGTGGGCTGCCCGACTAACCCAGGTACTGACCGACAGAAGGTCAGGTATCTGTTTAGTCTCCCCCCCAAAGGGAAGATGTGTGGCGAAATTGACCTCGCCACTTGTGCCAAATCCATGGAACTGAAATCGGCTACACATTTCAACGAACACTGCTGACCCTTACCTTCTCCTACACTCTGTTTTCAGCTGCAGAGAGTTCCGTTCGGCAGTTTGAACTCACTGCTATACTAAGCTAAATTTATCTACTGGGGGGATTTGTATGATTTTTGGTAATCTTTATATTTAAAGTATGCTGATTCTGAATATGTATGTTTTATGTGAATATGATGCACATTTTTAAAGTTACAGTGTATGTATAAAAAGTGTATTTTTCCTGCCTGTGATAAATCACATTAACCCATTGTGTTCAATAATTATATCACAGGCAGAGGGGAGGGATTGTATGTTGGTGCTGGGTGTGTTTTACGGTTTTCCTGTAAATGATTGGTTGTACTGTGTCCCACCCTGTTGGATGTCCCCTTGCATGGGGACTTGCATAAAAGCCAGTGTGTGATCATTAAAATCAGATCATCTTGTACCTTCATGAAGTTTCGGCTCATGTTTGGAGGATTGGAGAACTACACTCTGGGGATTGCTATAATCACTATACTCCCCAGGGTATGATCACTAAGCTCTGCTAAGAGCTTGTTCCTGTTCCTGCTCTCTGGGGAAAGAGAGGTTCACCCACTGGAAGTGAGACCCCAGTGCAGCTGCATCGCTGGAAGTGGGGTCTGCAGTGCTGATGGTGTTGGTTGGAGTGCTTGGAGTCCTCAGCAAGCACTAGGAGCATCGATTGGTGGAGGTACTCAGTCGGAGTGCCCAGGGCCATCTTTAGCGCGGGGCAAACGGGGCAGCAGCCCCGGGCCCAGTTGCTCCTGGGGGGCCCCAGAGCAGCTGCCCTGTGGGCCCCGCAATTTGAGCAGCCCCCATGTACCCGGCGGTGCGGCTGCACAGAGCCGCACCGGCCCGCCAACTAAGGAGGCCCCCCGGGTGGCCCATGCACTAAGGGCCACCCGGTAAGCATGTGTGAGCAGGGGCCCGGTCGGGCGCTGTGACGCTTAAACAGCGTGACTGGGCCCCTTCCTGTACCGGCTGGGAGGAAGTGAGTGCCGCGTGTCACTCAGCCTGCCACTGGACCCCAGGGAAACCACCCTCCAGGAAAAGGTAAGAACCTGGAGGGTGGCTAAATGTGTGTGTGTGTCAGTAGTATGTCTGTGTGTGTTAGTATGTTTGTGTGTGTGTGTGTGTGTTAGTATGTTTGTGTGTGTGTGTCAGTATGTCTGTGTGACACTGTGGCGGGGCTGGGCCGCCGAGCAGAGCGGTCGCAGGAAAGTTTAGCTCCTGCAAACAACGACCCCGTAATGCCTATAAAACACGATTTTCATCACCAACCTCAATTATAACTGCAACCCTCGATGAATATGGGCCACCGGAACCGGGGAGAGGCTTGCTCATTGAGTTTTAGTCCCCGGTGGGGAGATCTCCGCAGCATCAGGCGGGACCTTTTCCTGGCGGTTAGTGGAGTGGACGGCCGCCGCTCCACTATCCCGCCTACTGGAGCTAGACAGACAAACTACATCTGAGTTGCCCTGGTCCCCCCCCCCCTCTGGACCGGGGGGGTGATCCCGGTCCTCACCCCACAGCCGCACTCGGGCCAAGTGACCAGAGCCCAGGGACGCCAGCATCCCGTTTGAAGGCAAAGTGCGCCACCCAAGATGGCAGAGACCATGCGCGCTGGAACCAGCAGAAGGGATTGCCCTCACGCAACAACCAAACAACCGACGGGGTACCCAGATGCTGGTCTAAGGGGTTTGAAAAGCCCAAGCCTAGCTCCCTTTGCACAGCAACCCCACAAGCGAACGCTTACCTGACCACTCCACATGGCAAGACACAGGCAAGCAGCGGCGGAGAGGACCCAAACTGACTGCCAAGCTGATAGACCGCCACAAGCCTACCTCAGCCAGCATCCACCAACCTGGCAGCAGAGCAAGGTACTCACCCCACACCCGCCTTGCAACACGACGGCTCTGAAGAGGGCTCAACAAAGCCGCCCAGCGGTTCCAGCGCCGTCCCTCACTCAGACCCACAGCGGCACCACGGAGGTCACTCAGCTGAGTGCACACAAGGGCACAGCTGCAGCTGGAGAAACTGAAAAGAACCCTCAAAAACGGCCAAAGCACCAACTTACCTACCTGCAATCAATGGCGCCGCCACGCAGTGTGACTGCTTGGGATGGGACTGTGCTGTACCCCAGGCTGGCATGGGATGACCGGGGCTCAGACTGAGCTGTGAGTAAAGCCTCTGGCTGCTCGCTAACGAAACTTGCCTGCACACCTACACACATAAGCACAACTAGCATGGATACACACATATATGGTCTGGCATGTGAAACTATAATAATATTAAGCATATTGTCTAACATTTACTAATTTCTTGTAGGCATACACCCAAACAACCAGCCTGCTAACTAGACATGACGTCTAACTTCACAGCCTAACTGCAATATAGATTGCTCAGGTCTTATACTGCAAATCTTAGCTAGGCACAAACGATAAACATATATTTTGCATTCACAACAATGTTATGCCTAATGCACCTACTATACACATACTTTGCTACTACTCATGTTTTACTGTTCATCCTCACTCTAAATATAAAACGTGCATGTGTCTCTGTATACCCCGCTGTAACAAATGTCATTGATCTTGGCAAGTGGAATGCCTTTGGGGTACCACAAGCATGTCTGTCAAACCTATATGCACGAAAAAAAAAAGAATTAAAAAAAAAAAAAAAGATGACACTGTATTAGATAAAATTTTACCCCCCAACCCAAAATTATTTATAGAGGAACAAAGAGCTTCAAAAACATTCTGGTGAAAAACTGCTTGGAAACAGAAAAAACTAATAATTTTTTAAAAGATCTTTCAGACTTCTTTAGATGCGGAAATTGCCTTCCATGTAGGACAACAAACATAATAGACATCTCATGAATATATCACATCATAGTGAAACAATTAGTGATGTCCCGAACGTTTTGCTGGCATGTTCGCATTCGCCACGGACAGCAAACATATGCGATGTTCGGTTTGCCCTCTATTCGTCATCATTGAGTAAACTTTAAACCTGTACCTCACAGTCAGCAGACACATTCCAGCCAATCAACAGCAGACCCTCCCTCCCAGACCCTCCCACCTCCTAGACAGCATACAATTTAGATTAATTCTGAAGCTGCATTCTTTTTTTCTTTTTTGTATTATTTTACAGACAGAAGTGTGTTATATTTGAGCATGCTAGGCTGAACGTGCGTATATCATGGCTAGTTGCACTGAGGGTATGAGTATATAGCAGTACATTGTTGTGAAAGATTGCTGTCATGTTTAGGGTGCAGCTTGCATGTTATCAACTGTGTATTTATATCTGCAGCTGCACCACTAGTTATAAATCAAGTGTGAGTCGCCCCACGAGATGAGACTAGTGAATAACATAATACATGAACGGTTAAGGTAAAGGCATGTATGGAACTACGACAATAAACTCTTTAGGAGGTGAAATAATGACATGTTTAAACGCTTGCTACTTTACGCTTGCTACTTTACGATTAGTTAATGTGCAGAGAGCAGTTCATGTGATCAAAGGCATGGTGTGGAGGATCGGCTATAGTGGGACATGCTTGGCAGGCTGCTGTTTACTGCTTGTGCTCATCTGATCCCTTCTGGGCGTCAGGTGCAGACCCTGGGAGTCCCTGATACCTGGAACAACAAAGGCAAGTCTCTGGCTGAGTGCCGGTTTCGTGGCTTGAGGTGGTGGAAGCTTGTTTTGTCGGGTGGTCGGATCTGTCCCGGTGGTGCTTCATGTCTGGTGCGGGATAGTGGTGGCTTAAGGGGGAGGCGAGTGCTTGACGTGGGGCAGGCTCTGCATTTCTGTTTGTGCCTCCGGTCCCGTCTTCGACGCCTTTTGCGTTGGTGGATTTTAATGGGGACTGCTTCGCTTAGCTGTGGTGGAGCTTGTTGGGGCTGTGGTGGAGCTTGTTCGGGCTTCCTGCTTGTTATTTGCTTCCAAAATTGATTAAAGAGTCTGTCCAGCTTATACTCCATATCCGGCCATGCTTTGCTGGTACCAGGAGGACACGCGGTTGCTGCTATATTGGGAGAGTCGCAGAGGAGTATGTCAGCCTGGGCGGCTGTGCTCTGTGCGTCCATTAGCTCCAGACAGCTTCTCAGGGGTGGACCGGGATAACCCACACCGGTCCGTGGGGGGGGTAACGGAGCGCCTGCCGGGAAGTAGCTGCTCCTGGGCATCCCAGGATCGGGAGATCGGCCTCCTCTCCCGCCCGGTGAGCACCAGGCCACACTTGCCACGCGGAGGTAAGTAAGACTCTGTCAAGTTGCTGACCGCTATTAAGCATGTCGTGTCGGTCAGGTAGGAGCAACATTGCTGGGTCATCCCCTTCTGGGGTGAAATTCGCTTGTTGATAGCTGCTTAAAGTGAGATATTGAGTGAGCTCACACAAAGTGCGTCTTTCCTCCATGACAGCTAGGCCCCGCCCCCCGGAAGCTGCATTCTTAGTGAGAGGAGGGAAAGTGATTTAAGTCCTAAAGGACTCATCTGATCTCTGCTGTAAGGACAGCTGTAAGGACAGCTAGAACATCAGTCTGCTTTTTTTTTTTTTCCTGTGTAATCTAATTGCAGTTGCCTGTCTGCCAGCGTGTATGTCAGGCTCACAGCGTATACTGTGCCCACTTGCCCAGTGCCACCACTCATATCTGGTGTCACAATAGCTTGCATTTAAAAAAACAAAAAACTTTTTTGACTGTAATATAATAGCAGTCAGTTTCCTTCACACGTGTGCGTTTCAGGGCCTGCCAGGGCACAATGTCACACCAGTGCAACTCATATCTGGTGTAACAGTAGTGTACATTTTAAAAAAAATACAGGGGGCTTCTTGTCACCTTTCGGAGACCCTTGGTGTTGTACGTGGCTGGGTGAGGAAGAGACCTTCAATGACATCAGTGAGGACAAGGAACGGGACATGGCTAGCTTGGTATCCAACCTTGTGCAAATGGGGAGTTTGCGGTTGTGCAAATGGACTGTTTGCGGTTGTTTGCTGTGTGTTAAACGGGGAGTTTGGTCTGTCACTGTGAAGCGGGCGTAACCCTTACACTACCTGATCGATACAACATCATACCTGATGTTTTAAAGCACGTTATTCCAAACAATTTAGGAATGTTAGGTGATTTATGCCCTTTATGGATTAAAACCAGACTCTGCATCAACTATGTAATTTTCCATGGGAGTTTTGCCATTGATCACCCTCCGGCATGCCACAGTCCAGGTGTTAGTCCCCCTGAAACAACTTTTCCATCCCTATTGTGGCCAGAAAGAGTCCCTGTGGGTTTTAAAATTGCCTGCCCATTGAAGTCTATGGCGGTTCGCCCGGTTCGCCCGTTCGCAAACATTTGTGGAAGTTCACGTCCGCGAACGCAAAATTTTATGTTCGCGACATCACTAGAAATAATACGTCATTAAGGACCATGCAACATGCTACTCAAAAAAGGCGTAATATATACGCCTTGAAATGTCCATGTAACCTACTGTATATAGGCAGAACAGTTCGACCATTAAATGTTCGAATTGCGGAACATATACGCAACATAAGAAAAGGCCTTGAGAGCCACAGTGTCTCCCAACATTTTAAAATAACACATAACCAAGATCCTAAAGCTCTATTTTTCTGTGTTTTAAGAGTAGTAAAAAAGGACTGGCGATGAGGAGATTTTATCAACAAACTAGGCAAAGAAGAAATTAGATATATTTTCAATTTCAACACTCTTATTCCGTATGATTAAATTCAGATTTCGAGCTTTGCCACTTTCTATGAATAGACAGTAACCCATAACATCTGGCTTTTAATTAGGGAACATGATCCATACTCCTTTTTTTTCCTGGTATATACCCCCATATTTTTTTTATCTACGTTTTATAAGAATATTTTAGAATGATCCATACCATTTTTTTTGACTCACTACATTTTTGTGATTAATCACATATTCCTCCACACATTTTTTTTTACTAATTTTTTACAGAAATATTTGTTATAGCTATTCACATCATTTCCTTGGATCTTACATTTTTTGTAAACATTATTTTCACCACATTCTCCGCATATATTTACCATATTTGTGATATAAGGAATTTTCTATATATATTTAACATATTTGTGATATAAGGATTTTTTTCTTTATTTTTATATTTATTGTTATTGATTCATTGTTTTGACAATAAGGATTTGTATAAATATTACATTTTTACACCAAAGGTCTGTCTTATCTATGTAATTCACATTTTTATAAATCAATTTAAGAAGGTAAAAGCACATATTTTTTTTTATATTTCAAAGTTTTATTATACTCAATACTGAATGCTTGAAAGACCCTAGATGCATTCTAATAATAATTTCCGGCTTCTAGATCTCCATTATGTCCGATATATATATATATATATATATGGAGAGAACAGCTATGTTAAAAGCCCTTGTGGACAATAAAGCTAATTGAAGACGTGGAACGCACGTATGCATTCCCAACACGGACTAACAAGGAATAGAGCATCAAAGGTGGACGCGGGTAGCCACGTCAGACAAAGACGGCAATAATTTGAAGCACAATCAGGTGACCTCAATGGATAATCAACAGAGAGGTATATATGTGTGTTTATTTTTGGTGCTATGATCATATGATTATAAAACCGTGGAAACATTTTGCGGCCTCCCTGTGTGCCCGTCACATGGCACACAATTTGGGAAAAACTGAGTTATATCATTTTATTTTCTATTACACAATTCTGACCTCTGACCTTGATTTTGTGAGCTAAATATTTTTGTTGCTTGGTCTTTTTTCTTTTCAAATAGATACTCCACTGGTGGACCTTCACACTTGTATATTTTTGTAGCACTTTACTTATGTATTACATTTTATGCACATGTGGCACTTTAATTTTAAACTTAAATAAGCATAAAGTACTTTTCTGATGCATAAATGCACACAGCACTTTTATACTTATTATGCACCTTCAATGTAATCATTGTCTCTTTACATTCTTCCTTTTTTGATCGTCGCAGTGCTTTTTCCATTATCTATATGTTTATGGAAGGTGAGCAGTCTAGACTGACATGGTATCAACGTTTAGATAAGAGACACCTGCTAGGTGTATACTCTGTTGCTATTGGAATCCAAGTTAAACAGTAACCACGTTTGGTAAAAAGAGGATGTACTGCTTCCCACCAATCACAGGTTAGCAATTGTGAATACCATGGCAACCTGGACACTCCATACTTCCGATGTGGGTTGGTTTGGAGACACGTGTATAAAGCACTAGGGGAAGCAACAGAGGGCTGGTCCATACACCTGGGGTGAGTTCACTAATTACACCTTTTACCTATGTATTTGATGTTTGTGAGATTCTATTTTATGCTGTCCTGAGGAAAAACCCACTCTGGTACTGAAATGTCAACCTGTTTTAGCATCACTGTATGCACTTTAACATGGGCACATTTTAACCACGAAGGAATAAACACTACACAGACTATTCCATTCTATTACTGATTGGATTGTAACTACCTGTCTGGCACCCGACATTTATATTTTTGAAACTGTGAACATTTGAGTCTGTGTGCAGAGAACTACCTCCATTTACTATATATTTATATGTTACATTATACACATTTATTCTTTTACACCATGTATGCAGACTTTTCCCTTTTTGTTATTGTTTGATATGTGCTTTAGATTTGCAATGCCATATATCCAACACATTTTTTGTAGGATGTATTGGAAGTTTGCTGTTGTTTGCAAATCTTAAATCTGGAGACATTGTAGCAGTCGATAACATTTAGCAACAAGCTCAAAACCAGTAAATAAGTAACAGTTTTCATTATACTAAATGGAAGTCAGTAAAGGTCACGTCAGTTGAGTTGCTAATTGTGAAATTTTGGAGTGTAAATTAAGGCATTAATTGCTCGTTTATCAGCCTTGTGCATGGCACAAAAAAGTGTGTCAAAATAATTTTAATTTATGTAGCTGATCATTTCAGGAGGAAAAAAGAGGAATATGACTATGTGACATGCAAAAATGGCAAAAGTATTGCCTGGCCTAATCGCTACATAATATCAGACATTAAGTTGCCAACATTATATTATTACATATCTGGACTAAAACAAATTAGGAAGAAAGAAAGAAAATGTTTGTTATCTTGTATTTAGGAATAATTTTAAAAGATATAAGGGTAGCAGGTTTCTAGAGCATATACTTAAGTATTGGAGGCAGCTCAGTTACAGGGACACTATAGTCACCAGAACAACTACAGCTTTATGTAGTTGTTCTGGTGAATATAATAGCTTATTTCAGGCATTTTCATGTAATCACTGCCTTTTCAGAGGAAAGGCATTGTTTACATTGCCCCTAGGAAGGGGCTTCCTGGTTCAGGGCTGCACAGTAGGCAGCCCTGCCATTCAGCGTCCATATGCTTTGCATGGAGATGCTGAATTTTCCTAATAGAGATGCATTGATTCAGTGCATCTCTTTGGGGAGGTCCTGATTTACCAAAACGGCATTAGGCCCCTTCAGTCATTTAGATTATGTCACAAAGAAGGCAGAGCCAGCACCGGCAGACCCGCGTGGCACTGGAAATAAGGTGAGTTTTATACTTTAATAGGGGTACTAAGGGGGGCAAGCCGCCTAAATGGTGGGGATAGCACTATAGAGTCAGGAATTCAGGTTTGTGTTCCTGACCCAATAGTGGTCCTTTAAGTTTTGGAGGCAGAATATACATTTGGGTTAAATTTATATTCTCTGTTCTCCGGTCCGATAGAAGATGAATGTGGTAGAGGGAGGGAGTGGTGCCTTAAGGAATTATCAGATGATGATTAATATGAAATAAAATTAAAGAATACAAAATATAGTGTAGCATCTCTGGGGCAAATGGATGGAAGAAAAAATGATTGTACTTACAGTATATATAGGTAGAATGAGCTGTACATGAAATTGGCTGGGGTGGACAATCCCTGCCTGGGGACGTATTATGTATTCTTTGATTCAATGGCAAGTGCTCCAAGGAGTATGCAAAACAAACAGAAAACAAATTCCCATCTAGTGTAGTATGTTTTGGTATTAAAGCAGAAAATCTTTTGGAAATACAGTATGTGAAGCCTCCAACTGACTCCCAGAAAGCATCATAAAGTGCTACAACCCCTACTTAAGGATCTTGTTAGTTGGTAGAAGATCTTGAGATATATATGTAGATAAAACTGAAATAAAAACAATTTTTTAGTTATAGATATTGGAATAAAAGATTTTATAATTTAGTTTTCAATTAAAAACTAAGTATATTTAAGATGACAATGAGTTTATAATTAAATTAAAAACCAAAATGCCATCAATGTCCTCCATCATTTCACTAACAGGCTAAAAAGATGATGGGAGAGGTGAATAAATGAGAGGGGAACTAGGAGAGGTAAAAGGGAGCAGGAACAAGGGCGAGTAATTTTAAATTGAAAGTAGTGAATTTATGCAACAGTGCAGGAAAAATTCAATGTGCAAGTGACTACCGAATAACCCATTCCACTTTGATAAGAACAAAGCTTTCACATGCATCCAGTCTGTAGTGTTGATGGCCATCCTTCATTGTGGAAAAAACGGTGTCCTATCATTTTTTCTTAACTGCATCTGTAGAGGTAGCAGGTACAGCAGGATTCAGCCAGGCATGACAAAAACCACAACACAGTGAAAGGCACAGTAAAACAGGGGAAAAGGTGGGGATTGGCCTGGCTGATGGTGTGAGTGAAGCTCCATCCTATATCGGCCCATACAGTGACTAAAACAGCGATATTGACCAGTGAAAGATGACTCAGAACAAGGGGAAGAAGCACCCAGAAAAAGGGGGAAAAAAGCTGTTTTTCACGGCACATAATCAGCTGCCAAAACTCCCTAGCTCTCAAGATGAAGAGCAAGATGGCAGCAGTGATGACACACTGACACTGCCAGGCACCCCAACGACCAGAGGCTTGCCTGTTACACAAGACATAATTCAAGCCTACCTGGAAGAAATGTCCAATAAATTGCTCCACAACTTCAATAGGTCAATATCAGACCTCAAGAAGGATGTGCAGCATTCTGGAAACTGGATATTACGCATGGAACACTGCATGGATGAATGTGCAGAAGCACACAACAATATGGCGGACCATTCATAAAATTTAACTTGAGTCCTGCCAAATCAAATTAATGGACCTAGAAGACCAGTCCAGGCGCCAAAATATAAGGCTGTGAGGCATCCCAGAAGCAGTGAAACAACCGGACCTTATGGAATATCTAACAGAGAATTTTAAAACCTTGGCCCCTGATTTTCCTACCAATGTTTTACTAATGGACCGAGCACACAGGGTCACAAAACCAAAGTTTCTGCCGGTGGAGGCATCCAGGGATGTACTAAACCACATGCATTATTTTTACGCAAAGAAAGCAATAATGAAGTCCTCCAGACAAAGCAAGGACCTCCCTGACTAATACTCTGTACAGCTCTTCACCAACCTTTCTGCACTCACCCTCCAGAAATGTTGAGACGACAAAGAAGTCACCGACGCTCTTCGTCCGCAGAATGTGCCCTATCGCTGGGGCCACTCCATTCGCTTGTTTATTCACAAGAACGGGACATTGCACACCATCTCATCCCCAGAAGAAGGGAGGAAGATCCTGAAGAGATGAGGTATCCCCCTTCAACCACAGGGTTGAAAATTGTGGCCTAACATTCTGTCCTGCAAACCTCACATGGACTTAATGACGGGAAGAGTCAGCATAGAGTTCCACCTTAGCCCCTAGCTATTCAACCACGGTAGCTTAAACTCGTTATGATGTTATTTAATTTATTTCCTTTTAGGATTTTAAATGCACTGTTATAGCTCAGCAACAACCTGATCTCAGTAACTGTAGTACTAACTATGATGCTTATCAGATGCCACACGACAACAGGGGGCAGCACCTATACCACACCTGACACTTAATGATTAAGTGACGTACAGCCCCCGTACTATATTACCACCCAGCTGACAACATACACCCCTCTGACTGAGTACAGGTGTTTCCATCCTATACCAGTAAACAAACATACCCCTCATTAAGACCTTGATGTCAGGAGTAGTTGGGCTCCTGGCGGACCCCCCTACCGGACTTAGACGACCGATATAACGGAGGGAGCAATGTATATATACACCCCACTGGTGAGCTCCATAAGAGCTAGGTCACTAATATACACTAGCCTCCATGCCTATAGCTCATCAACAAACTAGTGATGTCGCGAACATAAAATTTTCGGAACGCGAACTTCCGCTAATGGGCGAACCGGGCGAACCGCCATAGACTTTAATGGGCATGCGAATTTTAAAACCCACAGGGACTCTTTCTGGCCACAATAGTGATGGGAAAGTTGTTTCAAGGGGACTAACACCTGGACTGTGGCATGCCGGAGGGGGATCCATGGTAAAACTCCCATGGAAAATTACATAGTTGATGCAGAGTCTGGTTTTAATCCATAAAGGGCATAAATCACCTAACATTCCTAAATTGTTTGGAATAACGTGCTTTAAAACATCAGGTATGATGTTGTATCGATCGGGTAGTGTAAAGGTTACGCCCGCTTCACAGTGACAGACCAAACTCCCCGTTTAACGCACCGCAAACAACCGCAAACAGTCCATTTGCACAAGGTTGGATACCAAGCTAGCCATGTCCCGTTCCTTGTCCTCACTGATGTCATTGAAGGTCTCTCTTCCTCCACCCAGGAAGCGGGAGATGGAAAAAGATGCTTGGTCGGTGCTCCTACTTCAATTTTTGGGCACTGCGCGTGCAATCTAATGTGCCACCAGATAGGAGTGGTGTGTTAAGTAGTCCCCCTCATCAGGCCTTTTTTAATCGAATGTATCGCCCACTGTCAGTCCCTTCGGGATCCATCCCTCATTCATCTTAATATAGGTGAGGTAATCTAGACTTTTTTGACCTAGGCGACTTCTCTTCTCAGTGACAATACCTCCTGCTGCACTGAAGGTCCTTTCTGACAGGACACTTGAAGCGGGGAAGGCCAGAAGTTCTATCACAAATTAGGATAGCTCAGGCCACAGGTCAAGCCTGCACACCCAGTAGTCAAGGGGTTCATCGCTCCTCAGAGTGTCGATATTTGCAGTTAAGGCGAGGTAGTCTGCTAACTGTCGGTCGAGTCGTTCTCTGATGGTGGACCCCAAAGGGCTGTGGTGATGCATAGGACTTAAAAAGCTCTGCATGTCCTCCATCAACAACAAGTCTGTAAAGCGTCCTGTCCTTGCCGGCATGGTCGTGGGAGGATTACTTTCACCTCTTCCCCTGTTAGATTCCCGTTGTGCTGTGACATCACCCTTATACGCTGTGTAAAGCATACTTTTTAATTGATTTTGGAACTGCTGCATCCTTTCCGACTTGCCGTAATTCGGTAACATTTCAGGCACTTTCTGCTTATACCGGGGGGCTAGTAGCGTGGACACCCAGTACAGGTCGTTCTCCTACAGCCTTTTTATACGAGGGTCCCTCAACAGGCATGACAGCATGAAAGACCCCATTTGCACAAGGTTGGATGCCGAGCTACTCATGTCCTGTTCCTCGTCCTCAGTGATCTCTCTGAAGGTATGTTCTTCCCCCAGCCACGTACAACACCACGGGTACCAGATAGGTGACAACGAGCACCCTGGGATTGCCTGTTGTGGTTGGTCTTCCTCCTCCTCCTCAAAGCCACATTCCTCCTCTGACTCCTCTTCCTCATAATCCTCTTCCAGCGTTGCCACAGGTCCAGCAAGCGATGCTGATAAGGCTGTTTCTGGTGGTGATGGTGACAACAACGCTTCATCTTCACGCTCATCTACGGCCTGATCCAGCACTCTTTGCAGGGCACGCTCCAGGAAGAAAACAAATGGTATGATGTCGCTGATGGTGCCTTCAGTGCGACTTACTAGGTTTGTCACCTCCTCAAAAGGACGCATGAGCCTACAGGCATTGCGCATGAGCGTCCAGTAATGTGGCAAAAAAATTCCCAGCTCCGCAGAGCCTGTCCTAGCACCCCGGTCATACAAATACTCGTTAACGGCTTTTTCTTGTTGGAGCAGGCGGTCGAACACTAGGAGTGTTGAATTCCAACGTGTCGGGCTGTCGCAAATCAAGCGCCTCACTGGCATGTTGTTTTGCCGCTGGATATCAGAAAAATTCGCCATGGCCGTGTAGGAACGCCTGAAATGGTCACACACCTTCCTGGCCTGCTTAAGGATGTCCTGTAAGCTTGCGTACTTATGCACAAAACGTTGTACGATCAGATTACACACATGTGCCATGCATGGCATGTGTCAACTTGCCCAAATGCAATGCCGCCAAAAAATGTCTTCCGTTGTCACAAACCACTTTGCCGATCTTCAGTTGGTGCGGAGTTAGCCACTGATCCACCTGTGCGTTCAGGGTGGACAGGAGTGCTGGTCCGGTGTGACCCTCTGCTTTCAGGCCAGTCAACCCCAAGACGGCGTGACCCTGCCGTATCCGGGATGTGGAACAGTACCTGGGGAGCTGGGGGGTGCCATTGATGTGGAGCAAGACGCAGCAGCAGAAGAGGACTCAGCCGAGGAGGTTATGGAAGAGGATGGAGTAGGAGGAGTAGAGGAGATGGCAGCAGGCCTGCCTGCAAGTCGTGGTGGTGTCACCAACTCCTCTGCAGAGCCACGCATTCCATGCTTGGCAGCCATCAGCAGGTTTATCTAATGCGCAGTGTAGGTGATATACCTGCCCTGACCATGCTTTGCAGACCAGGTATCAGTGGTTAGATGGACCCTTGCCCCAACACTGTGTGCCATACATGCCCTTACTTCCTTTTTCACAATCGAGTACAGGTTGAGGATTGCCTTTTGTGCAAAGAAATTTCAGCCGGGGACCTTCTACTGCGGTGTCCCAATATCTACAAATTTTTTGAACGCCTCAGACTCCACCAGCTTGTATGGTACAAGCTGGCGGGCTAAGAGTTCAGTCAAGACAGCTGTCAGACCCCAGGCAAGGGGGTGACTTTGTGACGTTGGCTTCTTGCGCTCAAACATGTCCTTGACAGACACCTGACTGTGGGCAGATGAGCGGGAACTGCTCAAGGCGAGAGACGGAGGGGCGGATGGTTGAGAGGGGGCAAGGAGGACAGCAGTGGTTAATGTGGCTGAAGATGCTGGACCAGGAGGAGGATGGTGGCTTTGAGTTTGTGTGCTGCTTGTACTCCTGTGTTGATCCCATAGGCGTTTGTGATGTGCGATCATGTGCCTTCGCAAAGCAGTTGTACCTAGGTGGGTGTTGGACTTCCCACGACTCAGTTTCTTTTGGCACAGGTTGCAAATGGCATCGCTGTTGTCAGAGGCAGACACACAAAAACAATTCCACACTGCTGAGCTCTGCAATGATGGCATTCTGGTGGTGGCAACAGCATGCGTTGATTGGCGTGCTGCCTGGCTGACCCCGGGTGCCGATGCATGCTGTCTTACTGTACCACTAGCTCCTTGCGACGACCTCCCCCTGCTTCCAACTCGTCTCCTCCTCCTCCTCTCTGTCTCCCCATCTGAACTTTCCCCCTGTTATTCTTCTCTTCTAGCGGGCACCCACGTGACATCCACGGACGCATCGTCATCTTCAACCACTTCACTTGTATCTGACAACTCCGCAAAGGAAGCAGCAGTGGGTACAACATCATCATCATCACACCGTACGTGTGTAATGCTGCCTGACTGAGACATATCCCTGTTATCTACATCCTCTGGCAATAATGGTTGCGCATCACTCATTTCTTCCAACTCATGTGTAAATAACTCCTCTGACATACCAAGTGAAGCGGCTGTGGTGCTAGTGTTGGTGGTGGCGGCAGGCGGGCGATTGGTAACTTGAGAGGTGCCCAAAGCTAAGCTGGAGGAGGATGGTGCGTCGAGGTTCCGAGCGGAAGCTGTAGAAGATTGGGTGTCCTGTGTTAGCCAGTCAACTATGTCCTCAGAACTTTTCGAGTTCAGGGTACGTGGCCTCTGAACACTGGGCATTATTCTAGGGCCAAAGGGAATCACAGCACCACGACCACAACGGAACCTGCGGGGTGGCCTGCCTCTGCCTGCCCTGGCAGGCCCTGAAACGCACACTCGTGAAGGAAACTGACTGCTATTATATTACAGTCCAAACAGTTTTGTTTTTTCTAAATGCAAGCTATTGTGACACCAGTGAGTGAGTGGTGGCACTGGGCAAGTGGGCACAGTATACGCTGTGAGCCTGACACACAGGCTGGCAGGCAGGCAGGCAACTGCAATTACATTACACAGAAAAAATAAAAAGCAGACTGATGTTCTAGCCCTAAAAAGGGCTTTTTGGGGTGCTGTCCTTACAGCAGAGATCAGATGAGTCCTTCAGGACTGTAATGGACACTGAATACAGTAGCCTAGCTATCAATTTCCCTATCAAATCAGCAGCAGCTACACTGTCCCTACTCTCACTAAGAATGCAGCTTCACAATGAATGTAAAATGGATGCTGTCCAGGAGGTGGGAGGGTCTGGGAGGGAGGGTCTGCTGCTGATTGGCTAGAATGTGTCTGCTGCCTGTGAGGTACAGGGTCAAAGTTTACTCAATGATGACGAATAGGGGGCGGACCGAACAGCACATGTGTTCGCCATCCGTGACAAATGCGAACAAGTGATTTTCGCCAGGAACTATTCGCCAGCGAACAGTTCGGGACATCACTGCGGCAAACATCTCTGAGAGCTACTGCATATATATTTTTGGGGAAAAAAAAGGTTTTTAGACCTGCTACACACCCCAGCAAGGGTTATTCCATTTAATTCCATTTAAAACACTAAAAAAACTTTCACAGACTATGGACAACTTAGATCTGGAGGTTTCAAATTACTTATGCATAATAACCTACATACTGAAATACAACCGGTACCTGTTATAATGTTTTTATTATATGTTATCTGTTGTTCTAAATCCTCTTCCCATATTAGGGGATCAAACAATCTCTAAACCGATCACAATCAATTAAGGGTACAAGATGAGGTGAAAAGCTGGCTACTTGTCATAGAAACAAACTATGGGCTGATTAACCCCTCATGTCAACCCGATCTAAAGAAATACCTCGCTCCCACATGGTACCTAACCCCAGGTACCTATATTTGGGTTACAGTAGTGCAAACTACGCTTAATTTACTTCTTCATTACGGTTCAATCTCTTCCCCCTTCTCTCCTTGTGTGGAAACTTCAGATTGTACTATATTCACAAATATCTATATCCAACGTAAGCTAAGCTCCAATCGCAACTATGTTTTCCAAATACCTCATTTCCAATGAAAGAGGGGTGCAGATGCATGCTTCTAGCAAAGAAGTATCTCAAAAGGTACTTAGCAATGACTATACCACCCCCACTATAGTATGAAAATACAATGTCATAATGTCCGGGGTCTGAACACCCCCTTTAAGATACACTGCATATTCCATGAACTAAAATGCATGCAACAGACATAATCTGCCTCCAAGAGACATATTTAAAAACATCCCCTTCACTCAAACCTTCTCTCTATCCATATCAGTATCATGCCATGTCAGGACATAATACCAGAGGAGTGTCAATCATAATAAGCCACAGTGTATCATTCCAGCATCATACCTTCCATCTAGACCCTGAGGGTAGATATTTAATATTAGTTTGCACAATAAACAATACCAAATACATGTTTGCCAAAGTAGGCACCTATTTTAATTCATTTTCTAATTTTTCATCTTTTATTCTTTTTTCATAATTTTTTCACGTTTTTTAATTTTTTCAATTTTTTTATTTTTTTCTCCTTTTTTTCCTCTTTTTTTTTTGCTGTTTACCTGATACATTGATCCTTGCAAGGTTGTGAATACATTAGGACTGTGCACTAATAGATCGCTATGCATAGCGTTAGGAGTGGGGTGAACAGTGTCATACTAATGAATTTGACTAAGGTTTAACTTTTGTGTCAGGACATTGAGTGTGTATATATAGGAGCTTGAAGACATTTTATGCATTTACATTGTGATTTCCAATGAGTTATATGTTTATGAATTTGATTGAGGTTCGACCTTGATGCAGAGCTTTGTGCGTGTAAATATATGAATTCTGAGGCAGTTTTTGCACTATCACAGTAACTTTTGATTAATGAATTTCAAAAGATTGATTTTGAGACCATCTCTTTATATCAAGTGCAAGCATAACTTTGTGTAAATATATGAATTTTGAGGCACTTTCTGCACTGTTACAGTAATTGTCAATCAATGAATTCCAAGGATTGATTTATAGACTATATATATATATATATATATATATATATTTTCTATTATATATATCAAGCACAGGATTGTTTTCTAAACCATATCTCTTGGCATCAAGTGGATGCAGAGCTCTTTTTGTCTGTAAATATATGAATTTTGAGGCAGTTTCTGCTTTGTTACAATAATGTTCTATCAATGAATTTCAAAGTATCAATTCGGATGAATTTTCAAACTAAAATTGAGATCATCAGAACTTCATATGTACATATTTCTAACTTGGATTGCAAAAATATATATTCCATTAAATTATTTTTTGTATACTAAATCATACTTGATTATTGATTTACTTGTTATACAATATTTAGAGTGCAGTATTTTTATTTTATTTTTTGTACATGTTTGCCAACGTATATGCCCCCAACACAAACTAGAGGAACTTCTTACATAAAATACTTACTCAACTCTCGCCAGTCCGGGAGGGAATGCTCATTCTTTGCAGTGATTTCAATCACATTTTAGACCCCGCTAGGACACAACTACCTAACCCCCTTGGGTAGCAAAATCCTGCCAGCAGAAAGCCTGCACCACATACAATAAGCTACTAGACAACCACCACCTCTATGAGGTGTGGAGACTGCTCCACCCACAGGAGAAAGACTAACCATACTTTTCATCTCCCCACAATACATACACCAGAATAAATAGATTCCATGTGGAAGGGCAACACTTTGAACAAATCCTGGACTGCTCCATAAGAGCCCATGGAGACTCAATGAATCCCTTTTACACGACCCCTCCTTTACAGATGACATCGAGGTAGCAATGAGCGAGTTCTTCTCAATTAACAAAATGTGAGTCACCTCTATAAGCAACACCTGGCAGGCAGACAAATCGGTCATTAGAGGCCTACTGATATGAAGAGCATCGGAACAAAAGTCCAATGGATGGTTTGGCATCAATGTTTATTGGACCTCACAAATCAAAACAAAGCACACACTTTACAACAGGTAGGCTAAAAATTAAAAGTCACTAATTACTCACATGGCAATAGAGCAAGCAAAACACTAGCAACATGGCTGAAGCAGAGGAAGGTGAACTCTAGAACCCCATATACCATCACTCCTAACAGTGAAAAAGTAATATCGCCTATAGAAATAAGTAACGCTTTTGCAGCATACTACGAAAAGCTCTACAACCTAGCACAACATGACCAAATGCACAAAACGACCGAGCAAGAGATAACTGACTATCTCAAAGACATAGCACTACTGAACCTCACTACAGACCAAATTACCACCATCCAGACCCCCATCACAACCACTAAAATAGAAGCAGCCATACAATCATTACCATCCAACAAGGCCCCTGGCCCAGACGGGTTCACAAACTTATATTATAAAAAATTCAAGTCGATCCTTGTCCCCTTCCTTGACATGTCTATTTAACTTGGCCACCCAAGCAGGCACCCTACCCAAAGAACTACTGTTAGCGCAAATCATCACACTCCCGTAAACCACCAATCCACTGCCCCAACTGCAGGCCGATCTCCCTACTAAATACGGATGCTAAACTCTATGCGAAGGTATACACCAGACGCCTCGGCACTATATTACCATTCTTGATCCATGATGATTAGGTCGGATTTATAACAGGGAGGCAGGCGGACGATAATACCAGGAAGGTTCTAGACCTTTTTGCACAATGTCTGAAGGATGGGTGTCGGAGGCCTTCTCATGTCACTGGACGCTGAGAAGGCCTTTGACAGACTGAACTGGATGTTCTTACGTGCAGTACTAGAGAAATGTTGGTTCCCTACCCAATTCATAAACACAGTGGAAGCTTTATTTAGCCTTCCATAAGCCCCATGATTTCGGGATTCTGCTCCAGTCAGATTAGTATAGCAAATGGCTCTTGTCAGGGTTGCCCTCTTTCCCCACTGCTTTATGTCTTGGGACTTGAACCCCTTACAGCCAAGATACGTGCAGAGCCATCCATACACGGAGTACCACTGGGACAGAGGTAATACAACTTAGCCTTTTCGCGGATGACATCTTCCTAACCTTGACGCAACCGCACATATCCCTACCCAACCTGATGAAACATATTGATGCCTACACGCACCTCTCATATTATAAACTCAATGTCACTAAAATGCAAGCTATGGGTTTCAATATACACAATGCTCAATTAGAAAACCTGAAGGGGGCGAGTCCCTCTGGACTGGCGAGATGACTTCTTAACTTTCCTTGGCATCAAGATGACCAAGAACCCGATCAATTTGTTCAAGGCCAATTATGCTACACTAATCAATATGTTCAAAACCACTTTGTTGTCTTTGGAAGGGAAATACCTATTCTGGGTGGGTTGCCTTGCAGCCATCAAAATGTCCCTTTTACCAAAACTACAATACATATAGAATGTTACAGATTCCCCTGTCACAGGAATTTCTAAAGACACTATTAAAACTGCTGATTAAATTCACGTGGCAAAACAAAAAAGCGAGAGTAGCCACAAAACTCGTACAAAGGCGACCCGCACAGGGAGGCTTCTGGTTCCCCGATTCTGTATCATACCAGAGTGCGCTCTTAGCACTGTGCTACAACTCCATCCACAAGTCACCTCATCTCAATGGCTAACCATCGAATCCTTCTGGGCAACACCAATAAGCCTACACACCCTGATTTGGACACCTGAGGCACACCGACACGACACAAGCCACCTCAAGACCCACAACACGGTTCACTCCTCTAAGACACGGACTCCTCTAAGACACAATTGGTTAATTACCACCCGATACTGCTAGCCACCCCAATAGAGTCATTGGCAATCCTAATGCTGACCTTAGACAAGCGACCATGGATACAAAGTGGTATTTACATAGTAGCACAGCTATACAAAGATGGGAACATAATGGCATTCCCAGATATTCAAGCAGAGTATAACCTCCCTTCCCACCTACTATTTTCATACATACAAATTAAATCTTATCTGGCCTCAATCAAACCCTGCAAACACAATACTAATATGATAAAACTGATGTCTGACTTTCAATTGATATGTACACATAAAAAAAAAAGTTAAAAAAATGTTTTCTCTAGGCTATCAACTACTCCTACATACCATAGATCCCACTAGGGATTCTCAAACACTCTCTTGGCATCTAGAACTGGGCATAACTATACCAGAGGATAGGCGCATATTCATCTCACAAGGGGGTGACCTCATGCTCTACACACCTAGAGCTACAACGCAAACTGTTATACTGATGGTATCGTGTACCAGCCAAAATCCACCAGATCTGGCCACAATCCAAAGATCAATGTTGGAAACTCATAAGCACCATGATGCACATATGGTGGACATGCAAGACCCTCAAACCATTTTAGCAAGAATAGGGGAACATTCTGAATGATGTAACGTGTACACAGGTCTCATTATTTCTGGAGTTGTGTATATTTTTCATACCACCAGGGAAGCTAACAAAAGCTAAGTGGGCGGCCATGTACCAGATCCTAATCTCTGCATCTTTATTCATTTCCAGACTATGGAAATCACCAGTAGCACCCACTCGATCAGCTCTCTTAAAACAAATTGTACTCAATTGGTCCTATGAAGCCAAGTTTGCTACCCAATTTGGAAACAGGAAACATATGGGTCTTGCCCATACTATGTGAACTAACTACCAAAAGATGTTGTCCAACCAAAATCCTCTTGCACCAGGGGGAAAGGCAGATCCAATGCAAACATTGTCATCGCATATAGCGGCCAGGGCCCACCACACTAGAACAATACTTCACACACAAACCACCTTGGGCCCACTTCGTCACAAAGTGCAGTGAGGGTTCCAAGGTTAGGAGCCGGTGCAAGCTCAAGGCACGGCAGCAGGTAGTCCCCACATCACCACCTGGATACCCTCACTACAAAGTTCACCTAGCCAGCACAAGTGAGTGACCCTGACGATTCTCTCTCCACTGCAGTACTATCAATCGACAGATACTCACTGCTTCGTCCCCCTCCCCCCCTGTTTTTCTTTTAAAAAACAAAATTCTCAGTAATTGTATGTTATGTAATGTAATATTTACTAGGTGCCACTGTTGGTTCAGCACTGCTTTAATATCTACAAGACCAGCAGTGCCAATCTGTATTGCCATTCCTACCATGTTCTTGTGTGCGCTGATGTAACAAACCTTACTTCATTGTAATACGGCATAAGTTGCAATGTTATGTTATCATTGATGAAACTGAACCAATAAAAATTGTCAAATTATTATTGTTAGAAAAAAAAGGAGAACAGCAGCAGCAGGAGTAGTTTAAATTTATATTTTTTTTATATATATTTTTTTTAGAAATATGTGTGAAGGGAGAGGTGAATGGCCAATTGAATCTCAGCTACCAAATGATGATGTTTCAATTATTAAATTGAAGAGTACAGTAATCCAAGTTTAGAAGATTGAACGTGAGGGAGGCTATTTGCTTCATCAGTTGCAGGGACAGTTGCAAGCACTGGGGATTAAGAATAATCCTGGTAACAGAGAACATTTGATCACTTTGGACAGTAGTCCATGGTCATGACAATAGCTGCTGGACAACCAGACAGAAGTAGGTTGCAAACTCTCCTTCTAATCTAAGTAGCTCAGGGGCAACTCAGTAGTGGACAAAGGAACTTCAGGCAGGTAAGCTTTGACCTTTTCAGAGGAACGGCTCTGCTTTCAACTGCTCGCTGCTTAACTTGCTGCCATCAAACTGCCAAAAGCATAAAGCAAAATAATAGGCTTTCATACAATAAATGCAATAAATGCCCAATAAGAAGTACAATGCAATATCAATACGTTCTTGAGTTGAATCTAAGCAAACTACATGATGCATAAATAGTTACATGTAAGTAAACTAAATGGTTATATGAGATGCCAAATTCAATAAACCCCCCCAAAAATAATAAATTACACAAAAAAATAACAACATACCAGACCTAGTGAGAAGAAGGACAAGAGTCAACCAATAGACCCCCAACGTTTCGGCAAAATGCCTTTATCAAGGGAGCCTCCTTCTACTACAGGGAGTGCAGAATTATTAGGCAAATGAGTATTTTGACCACATCATCCTCTTTATGCATGTTGTCTTACTCCAAGCTGTATAGGCTCGAAAGCCTACTGCCAATTAAGCATATTAGGTGATGTGCATCTCTGTAATGAGAAGGGGTGTGGTCTAATGACATCAACACCCTATATCAGGTGTGCATAATTATTAGGCAACTTCCTTTCCTTTGGCAAAATGGGTCAAAAGAAGGACTTGACAGGCTCAGAAAAGTCAAAAATAGTGAGATATCTTGCAGAGGGATGCAGCACTCTTAAAATTGCAAAGCTTCTGAAGCGTGATCATCGAACAATCAAGCGTTTCATTCAAAATAGTCAACAGGGTCGCAAGAAGCGTGTGGAAAAACCAAGGCGCAAAATAACTGCCCATGAACTGAGAAAAGTCAAGCGTGCAGCTGCCAAGATGCCACTTGCCACCAGTTTGGCCATATTTCAGAGCTGCAACATCACTGGAGTGCCCAAAAGCACAAGGTGTGCAATACTCAGAGACATGGCCAAGGTAAGAAAGGCTGAAAGACGACCACCACTGAACAAGACACACAAGCTGAAATGTCAAGACTGGGCCAAGAAATATCTCAAGACTGATTTTTCTAAGGTTTTATGGACTGATGAAATGAGAGTGAGTCTTGATGGGCCAGATGGATGGGCCCGTGGCTGGATTGGTAAAGGGCAGAGAGCTCCAGTCCGACTCAGACGCCAGCAAGGTGGAGGTGGAGTACTGGTTTGGGCTGGTATCATCAAAGATGAGCTTGTGGGGCCTTTTCGGGTTGAGGATGGAGTCAAGCTCAACTCCCAGTCCTACTGCCAGTTTCTGGAAGACACCTTCTTCAAGCAGTGGTACAGCAAGAAGTCTGCATCCTTCAAGAAAAACATGATTGTCATGCAGGACAATGCTCCATCACACGCGTCCAAGTACTCCACAGCGTGGCTGGCAAGAAAGGGTATAAAAGAAGAAAATCTAATGACATGGCCTCCTTGTTCACCTGATCTGAACCCCATTGAGAACCTGTGGTCCATCATCAAATGTGAGATTTACAAGGAGGGAAAACAGTACACCTCTCAGAACAGTGTCTGGGAGGCTGTGGTTGCTTCTGCACACAATGTTGATGGTGAACAGATCAAAACACTGACAGAATCCATGGATGGCAGGCTTTTGAGTGTCCTTGCAAAGAAAGGTGGCTATATTGGTCACTGATTTGTTTTTGTTATGTTTTTGAATGTCAGAAATTTATATTTGTGAATTTTGAGATGTTATATTGGTTTCAGTGGTAAAAATAAATAATTGAAATGGGTATATATTTGTTTTTTGCTAAGTTGCCTAATAATTATGCACAGTAATAGTCACCTGCACACACAGATATCCCCCTAAAATAGCTAAAACTAAAAACAAACTAAAAACTACTTCCAAAAATATTCAGCTTTGATATTAATGAGTTTTTTGGGTTCATTGAGAACATGGTTGTTGTTCAATAATAAAATTAATCCTCAAAAATACAACTTGCCTAATAATTCTGCACTCCCTGTATATCATACACCTTTTGGGGCAAAAGAGAGTCAGGGCTAATGAGCCCCACATTCTTGGTTAGAATGTGGGGCTTTTTATTTTCATTAGTTCCATCAGGAATTAAGGATTTCTGGACCCATATGATGGTGTTATGGCAAGATTTGCAATGTATGATCATATACTTTAATTAAACCCCCATTGGTTTGGCCTTGGTTTGGTGTTTTTTTTTTAAAATGTATTTGGTTCTGTGAACTTTGAAATAGCTTTTTAGTGAATTAGTTAGTGTGCTGGATTGCGGATGTTATATGAATTGGAAAACAAATGTGTGAGTTATAGGCGCTTATTTGTTTGGTAATTTACAGTATTAGCAGCTTGAACACTTTATGGGTGCTCCCGATTGAAAAAGCCTACAGGATAGGTGAAACGCGTTTCGTAGGATCTACATAATTTTTTTTTAATTGTATTTTAGTGTATTTATTTTTATTTCATTTTTATATTAAACAAGCACTTCCAGTGCATTTTTATACAACGAGTGGATCCAGTTTCCAGTGTTGCCCAGGTTCTAAAGGGAGCTGTCACCCTATATTTGACGCAAACCAATATACTCAGAGCCAGTTTGGAAGGCTCTGAGCCAGGTGAGCACATTCTATATTTTCAAACAGCCTGTTCTGTGCCTGCAAATCTCACTTAGAGTGTGTATCCCCTTGTGTTTCCTTTTTCTCTACCATATATTGGAAGTACCACTTTGAGAAGATTCAAAAAAAGGGGGTTGTGTGTTACCCTAAACATACCTGCTGAAGAGTTTAGAACCTATTCCTGAAAAGGCTCATAAACATGTGAGTTTGTTACTTTGTAGAAAATTCTATTTACTGGTCATAACAACTCTGCACTATATAGTTTCTATTTGTGTTTTTCTTTGTATGTATATATAACCAAGTTGAACTACCCAACAAATTCTAAATAGGGTGAGTTTTTTCTTTTTAAACGTTATTATATAGCGCTGCACTACTATCCCACGGAGTGGAGAGGATTTTCTCACTCTCTATCTTCTCTGTGTGTTCTGTCTTGTTATATGAATTGGCCCCAGCGGCATCCTTATAATGTTCAGGTGAGTGCAACCCTATTGGTTTCATATATAAAATCTGCTGTTTAGTGTACAACCCCAAGTATCTAAAAGTTCAGATGCTACAGAACACATGTGGTAACTACCATAAAGGGCAACAAATCTAAGATTGAATTTTATGTAAATAGCAGTATATTTTATTTTTATGTTTTCATTATATTTAGAATTTGTAATTTTGCAAACATAGTAATTTTTACAAAAAAAAGAATATAGAAAAATATATATGTTGCCTACAGTCAAAAATGATGTTCATTCAGCTTTATTTATCACATGCTTAGTGGCAGGTAAAACAATATTTGATTACATATTCATTTAATGGTCTAGATTTCCTGAATGTATTTTCTTTATTTATAAGCTAAAAATAGTATTGCAAATGGTAATGGGTTTTCTAACAATCAAAAGAGCAAAATAAAAGGAATAGTAATAACTTCAGTACAGAACTAAATCCATTTGTGTTTAACCCCTCAGCTACCAAGTAATTTTTGTTTAAAAAAATATTAGGATAATACAATTGAAACATAGGGTGCATCGCTAACACATAAACTTATGAGGAAACTGCAATGTTATGTATAGATTGCTGTTCAGACTAACAAAAAAATTACAATTATGCAAATGCACACAGTTTTTTATTTTTCATTTATTCATTCATCCTTTATAGAAATACCGGAGGAAAGAAAAGTATGAGACAATACCCCTTATCTTGCAATATTTCACACAAGGTCTGAAATATTACTATAAAAGCAAAACTACATTTTTTATCACATACAGTAAATGTGACAACAATAGAGACATAAGAATGATCAAATCCCTTGCTTTTAAGTATTTTTAATGACCCTTATAGAATTACTAGCTGTACTGCTTACCAAAATGACAACTTATTATAAAAGGAATGTCTGTGTTTGAGCATAATGCCCAAATACGGGCAGTACAATTTAATCATATATTTCTAAAGTAAAGATCTTTAAAGAGTTTTATAGCAATCTCAGGAATACTAATATAATGCTAGACTGCATAATAGGTCAATGAAAGATACCTTTCACTCCTCCTCCCTGATTGTAGGAATAATATGATTTTTATTTTTTTATTTTTTTTAAGAATCCTGTATTGTTTGGCAGAAGGAAGGTAGGTTTATTGTAATTTTGAAACATGTGTAGACTTAAATTGTAAGAATAGGCTTCAGCAAATAAATGGGTTTCTCTAAAAGCTAGAAATAATTTCCAGTTTAACTGAGAGTAAGTGAAACTTTATGGACTGAATTTTATTTTGCAAAGCAAAAACATGAATACATACATTTTGTAAGGGCATACCATTATGTCCTAGGTCCGGGATAGCCAACCTTCAGCTCTCCAGATGTTGTGGACTACATCCCCCATAATGCTCTTACACACATAATGCTGGCAAAGCATCATGGCAGGTGTAGTCCAAAACATCTGGAGAGCCAAAGGTTGCCTATCCCTGTCCTAGGTAAAACTGAAAATAATTATGTATAATAATTTGTTATATCAAGTATTTACATTTATGTTGTCAGTATTTTCTTTTATTTATTTTTTTAATAAAAAATAAACAAAATAGATATATAAAAAACTGATAAAAATAATTAATATACATATACATCATACACTAAGACATCTGTGTAATATAATAACCCAAAGCCCTGAGAGAGACACATGTACATGCATTGATAGAAGATTCTTACTTTTACCATTATGTTACTACATGCTCGTTACTGGGGTCCAATCTTTTTATTCCAATCTTATGTTCCCACAAATCTTCATTGGGTGATTAAGCATTCACTATTTAAATTTGACTTTAGCCAAATTAATAAAGGTATTTTAAGTGCATAGAAATTGAATAGTGATGTTATCGCCTATTTTTAAACGGGTACCAGTATACTGCACTGAGTAGAGATGACAACATGAAATGATGATTCCTATTGTAGGTGAAAATGTAAAATAAAATAATTAGATGTTTCACAAAGAGATTGCATTCGATTGTGCTACAAATATATTCCTCTCTTTTGTGAATATGTAAATAAAATACTTAAAAGATTTCAGGAGACACACCCCAAATTACTAAGGACAATATGAATTTAATGAATCTATATCAGAAATTAAAGCTTATAGTGAAGATGACATCTGTGTGCACCTGTGTTAATAATTGTAGATTATGCTAGCTTCAGTGTACCTATAATCTTAATTTTATTAATGACAGGAGGCGAGTATTTGCTTAAGTCTCTCTTTACTAGAACTCCACAGCAGCACAGAAAAATAACCAATCAGAAAAAAATTAGGTACTATAAAACTCCCCTCCCCATGCATCATTTCCTCTTTCAAGCTGCGACAAAACAGAATAAAAGGCAGAGAACATCATGGGGAAGAAACGAAGTCCTAGATACGATGAATATAACGATGTCCACCATCCGAGAGAGTAACTGTCAAACTAGATAGTGTTGATGGACTGTAAACTGAAACGAGAGAAAAACAGAATCGAACAGGTTGATTATCCAATGAAATGTACTCTGAATAAACATGTAGGTACCCAATGTAGCAACCAAAAGTACCTTAATATGAAAAAACAGACATAAGAACAGGCGACAGGTAGCAGAGACAACAAGCAGAGTTGCATAAGTACCTGATTAATCCAAACTATTAAAATTAAACAAGGGAGGGATAAGAATGGGTGGAAAATACTCGCCTCCTGTCATTAATAAAATTAAGATTATAGGTACACTAAAGCTAGCATAATCTACAATTTTATAACATGACAGGAGGCTTCATATTTGCTGTTTTAACACTCAGTCAACAAATCCAACGCTGTTTGTTTCGCTGGTACCTATTCCGGGAGCTATCCGAGCAATCCTAAATGGACTTTCCTGCTGCGATAAATGACAATAGACCAATTGATGAAGATGCCAGTTGACGAAGCATCCCAAATACGGAAAAAACACCATCCGCTGATAGATCCATTGTACGTGGGGATGCGACCTGTTTCCTACCAGCTGGTCCATGAGCTGCCAAGCTGACCTATTAGCCATTTCCCTGTAGTTATAAAATGTTGAAGATCATTTGCATACTTAGGGCCGCGACAAGACACTGCCACCATGTCTCAACTCTGGATGTGTAAGGTAGCTCCACCAATCGTGCCAGGGTCACCCGGCGATGTGGCCTTGCAGGCAGATCTCAATCTCAAGGAATGCGCCTAAGTCTACCACCAATTCCGTAATAGAACCGAGTAAGATCTTTCGTTCCCTGATGGCCTACCCGGTGAGATGTCTCATCCGAGAATACATTTATTATGCAGACAAGAGTGTGGCAAACTAGCCCTATCCCAGTGATTCCAATATTCCAACTGGACTGTGTAATCCTCGGCTGCGGTAGAGAAAGGACTCCAAAAAGGACGTTCAAGCAGGGTCCCAAACTGAACTTGTGTGGTGGAACAGTGGTCGACTATTCTGGAAATAGTGGGTCCCGTAAATATTCAAAGGGATGGGAAACGTAAACCGGAGTTGAGATTCCCATCCAGATGTCATCGCCTAAGAGTGAAAAGATGTACGGATCCAATGGTGATTGGGACCTGTATAACAACGAAGAGTCCTCACGTGCTGTAGTGAGAGAGTGAAATAGTCCGACTACCCGTCGTGCGATCCTGTTCCATGCCCGACCTGTCAAAATTTGTGTAGGGGTTCCTGGTCTACACGCCACCTACAAGATAGGGTTTAATATAGTGAGATATAAACAGAAAGAAGTATAATAACTAAAGATATAAAGAACGTATAACTGGAAGTGATCCCAGGTGTACTTCACAACCACCTAAAGACATATACAACTAAACAAAAGGGTGGAAAACACCCAGAATACGTTAAATAAATATAAAATGAAACAACCTGAATTCAGGCAAAATATCCGTAGGTATAGTCTGTATAGAAAAATCAGACCGCTAACATAGCGTAAAATAGTATAAAAAATTGTATAAATAAGTATAAATATAGGTACACTCACAAACGAACGTGAAATCAGGCTTGTCACCCTCTCAGGGGTAATATGATGAATGTGAGCTTGTATATCTTCCAATGAGGTATATGGAAATAGAGGAAATCAGATATAGTGAAGTTTGTTATAATAATACAAAATCACATTTATTGGTTGCACTTTCACATAGAAGATATAAAAGTAGCGTGTCTCCATATAATCATGGAACTCCTGAGTGATGGTATTAGGCATCCACAGTGGGAATCCAGGAGCAATAATATAGAGGCAGCCAAAAACCGAATAGACAATAAAATACAAATAAAACTGGAAATAAAATACACAGGAAATGAATCCAACGCGTTTCGTCCAAAAAGGTGCTGGACTTCAGGGATATTCATGTTCTGCTACACATCCTGAGCCATACTCCAGTGGTAGGTTGTAACCCGACTTTGACATCTGTGTAGGAGTCGGGGCACACCAGGTTCCTCCATAGAGTTTCATAGGTCTCCTTGATGGTAGATGAAAAAGTGGGTTAGCGCGAACCCAAACCAAAACGGCTCCCATGAGGGATATATAGAGTGTAGACGGAGGGCTCTCCATCTCCGAACCATGTTCTCCAGGTATGTGCTCAGAAGAGTAGGGGCAGTCCTGCCATCTTATCCCAAGATTGTAATGACCAGGGAACTCAAGACAACCAGTGTTTCCGGTAATACCATGTGATCCATGCGTACAGTGTACCTTCAGACCAGGTAGTAGGCCTTCCCTAATCTTGTTAACCGAGCAAGGCAGTGGCCGTTTGCTCCATGAAGGTCTCCATATCTCATGTCATCTTGATATGGGAAAAACTGTCTGCACAGTTTGTTCGCAATGGTCCGGATATCCAAAACAGAATGCAATTCTCTTTTATATAGCGCAGAATATACAAAAACCTGCACTTGTAATACCTGAGGCTCATCCGTTAGCTGTACCGTCTCCAGGAGTGTGTGTAAATAAGTGGGAGTCTCCCCCCGTTATACCTCTGTGAGTATTTCTCGTGTGTGGTACAGTGGTCCGGATCCAGTAGATCCATTACAGGAGATAAAATAGAGGGATCCAGTCTAAATATGTTTATCCTGCATGATCAGGCAGCCCTCTATAACGAAATCAGTAGCACGGTCGTTAGATCTAATTGAATGCAGGAGGGATGCCCCTCTATGCAGTCAAGCCTGTGTAATGAACAAATGGACGGCGCAGTAGAGCGTTGAGTGTATGAGAGAGCCGTGCTCTCTAATAATGTGACCGAATTCCGTGTCAGCGTCCGGCTGATAGCCTGAGCGGGTTGCACCCGTTAATTACCAAACAGTAGAGTCTACATCCGTGACCCGTTCTCTCTATGAGAATGTGTCACTCCAAACATGTCCTCTGTATCCAGCTCAGTATCGGGCTGAGGTTGAGGGAGGGCCACGCCCTCTAATAACAAATCAGCGTCCGGTTCTGTATATGAGAGGAGTTCGCTCTCTGTTCCTGAAAATAAAATATAATTCTCGGATCGAGGTGATGGAGGGCCGCACCCTCTTGTGATCCAAACTAGAGTCCCTTAGAGACTCAGGGTGACCAACTGCAGGGGTACACCAATTACCAATATCAGCATAAGACTGAGGTCCTTAGGTAGTGTTGTCGCGAACCCGAAATTTTCGGTTCGCGAACGCGAACTTCCGCAAATGTTTGCGAACGGGCGAACCGTGCGAACCGCCATAGACTTCAATGGACAGGCGAATTTTAAAACACACAGGGACTCTTTCTGGCCACAATAGTGATGGAAAAGTTGTTTCAAGGGGACTAACACCTGGACTGTGGCATGCCGGAGGGGGATCCATGGCAAAACTCCCATGGAAAATTACATAGTTGATGCAGAGTCTGGTTTTAATCCATAAAGGGCATAAATCACCTAACATTCCTAAATTGTTTGGAATAACGTGCTTTAAAACATCAGGTATGATGTTGTATCTATCAGGTAGTGTAAGGGTTACGCCCGCTTCACAGTGACAGACCAAACTCCCCGTTTAACGCACCGCAAACAGTCCTCTATATACAGAGTAAACATGGCTCCCTCTATATACAGAGTAACATGGCTCCCTCTGTATACTGTGTAAACATGGCTCCCCTCTATATACAGTGTAAACATGGCTCCCTCTATATACAGAGTAACATGGCTCCCTCTATATACAGTGTAACATGGCTCCCCTCTATATACAGAGTAACATGGCTCCCCTCTATATACAGTGTAAACATGGCTCCTCTCTATATACAGAGTAACATGGCTCCCCTCTATATACAGAGTAACATGGCTCCCCTCTATATACAGTGTAAACATGGCTCCTCTCTATATACAGAGTAACATGGCTCCCCTCTATATACAGAGTAACATGGTTCCCCTCTATATACAGTGTAAACATGGTTCCCTCTATATACAGTGTAAACATGGCTCCTCTCTATATACAGAGTAACATGGCTTCCCTCTATATACCGTGTAAACATGGCTCCCTCTATATACAGAATAACATGGCTTCCCTCTATATACCGTGTAAACATGGCTCCCCTCTGTATATAGAGGGAGCCATGTTTCCACTGTGTATAGTGTAACATGGCTCCCCTCTATATACAGAGTAACATGGCTCCCCTCTATATACAGTGTAAACATGGCTCCTCTCTATATACAGAGTAACATGGCTCCCCTCTATACAGGGGCGTACCTGGAGCATTTGGCACCCGGGGCGGATCCTTTATTTGGCACCCCCCTCCCCAACTTTGAAATGTAAAAAACAGCTGCAATTTTTTTTAAATGTATGTTTATGCAGTGTGTGTATAGTGTGTGTATAGTGAGTGTGTATAGTGTGTGTGTATAGTGTGTATAGTGTGTGCAGTGTGTGTATAGAGTGTGTGTAGTGTGTGTGTATAGTGTGTGCATAGTGTATGCAGTGTGTGCATAGTGTGTACAGTGTGTGTGTGTATATTGTGTGTATAGTGTGTGTAGTGTGTGTATAATGTGTGCAGTGTGTGCAGTGTGTATGTAGTGTGTGTGTATAGTGTGTGCATAGTGTATGCAGTGTGTGCATAGTGTGTACAGTGTGTGTGTGTAGTGTGTGTAGTGTGTGTATAGTGTGTATAGTGTGTGCAGTGTGTGTATAGTGTGTATGCAGTGTGTGTATAGTGTATGCAGTGTGTGTATAGTGTGTGCAGTGTGTGTATAGCTAGTGCAGTGTGTGAGGTGTGTATGCAGTGTGTGTAGAGTGTGTATAGTGTATGCAGTGTGTGTATAGTGTGTGTATAGAGTGTGCAGTGTGTGTATAGTGTGTGCAGTGTGTATAGTGCGTGCAGTGTGTATAGTGTGTGCAGTGTGTATGCAGTGTGTGTAGTGTGTGTGTGCATAGTGTGTACAGTGTGTGTATAGTGTGTACAGTGTGTGTGTATATTGTGTGTATAGTGTGTGTATATTGTGTGTAGTGTGTGTATAGTGTGTGCAGTGTGTGTATAGTGTGTGCAGTGTGTGTAGAGTGTGTATAGTGTATGCAGTGTGTGTATAGTGTGTGTATAGAGTGTGCAGTGTGTATAGTGTGTGCAGTGTGTATGCAGTGTGTGTAGTGTGTGTATGCAGTGTGTGTGTGTGCATAGTGTGTACAGTGTGTGTGTATATTGTGTGTATAGTGTGTGTATATTGTGTGTAGTGTGTGTATAGTGTGTGCAGTGTGTGTATAGTGTGTATGCAGTGTGTGTCCCCAAGCCCCTAGTCACACAACCAAATAAAAAAGCCCCTACCTACCCCCCTCACCCTAAAAAATAGTGAAGGGGGAATAAAATTACTACCCTGTAAAGTAAAATTCAACTTACTATTCAACGTCTTCTTCTTCTAAAATCTTCATTTTTTTAGCCCCAAAAAAGGCCAAATAAAAAGCCATCATACCCGTCGAACTTAAAAATAAAAAACCCGAGCACAAAAAAAAATTAATCCATCTTCACCCATGGAGGGCTCCGTGTCAGTGTTTATCAGGGATCCTTAGGATAGGTGTCAATCCATATCTGCCAAGTGACCCTATGTAGGGGGAACAGTCCCTATTCTGCTCTGTGTCAGTGTCTGGAGGGAGTATCTGCAGTAACACAGAGTGTCTGGGGGGAGTATCTGCAGTAACACAGGGTGTCTGGAGGGAGTATCTGCAGTAACACAGAGTGTCGGGGGGTAGTATCTACTTGTAACATTTATATGCACTAAAAAAAAAATTTGAAAAAAAAAAAAATGGTTGCAGCTTCCGAATTAATCTAAAATGGATGCTGTCCAGTAGGTGGGAGGGTCTGCTAGGGAGGGTGTGCTGCTGATTGGCTGTAATGTGTCTGCTGACTGTGAGGTACAGGGTCAAAGTTTACTCAATGATGACGAATAGGGGGCGGACCGAACACCGCATGTGTTCGCCCGCGGTGGCGGACGCGAACATGCTATGTTCGCCGGGAACTATTCGCCGGCGAACAGTTCGGTACATCACTATCCTTAGGTGGGTCTCTCTCCGACCACGAGACCTCTCGATGAATCGCTCACCTGAGAAGGAATCAACTGGTAGTAAACCAGACCGATGACAGATGGGATAGTATACAACCTTGGGCCGTGTCCATCCTTAATAACAGAAAGGGATGGTGCGAAAATACAACCTTTGGAAACAATGATGGAAACTACCAACTGACCGCCCGGATCCCGTGCGCGCGCGCTGGGTCCAGGATGACCGTCGGTAGCCTGAGGAAAGCTGGAGACGATCTTCGCAATCCACAAGAGCCCGGGAGGTCGGAGGAGGTCAAGTCAGGCCTCTCGATGACCCGAGCGATAGGAAAAGGAAGGCACGAAAACGAAAACAATAAAAAATGTAGATAAGGGTAAATACGTAAATTCTATCTCGGATAGAAGGTAAATAGCCAGCCGGAAGGCAAGTCAAGCAAGCCCCACTGAACAGGGCCATATATAATATAAATGTGGCGTCATCTTGGGCTATAGATTAACCCTGAGCAGGGTGGAGGGGCCCTCATCTAATATAAAAAACTCAGTCCGTGATCGGAATCCGGCCTTGATTGACAGAGGGGAGGAAAGCCCCTCAAACAGACCTCCAACCAGTTAGAAACAGATGGGGGAGGGACCGCACCCTCCCCCGCCCGGTCGGACACATGCGGTGCGAAGCGGCCACGTGGGAAAGGAGATCCGGCCGCCGGGTGCTCGTCTCAAGCTCCCCTGTGACCGTAAAAAACACACATTGCACACAGACACTGCCAGATATAAGGACAAAGGCGGAACAAAATATAACAAAGGGCATACACAAAGTTGGGAGATGGACAGAGGGGACAAGGCCAAGGGGATAGAGGAGACAGGAGGACCCCAAAGACCCCTCCAGAAATCCAAACTAAATAGGTATATAACAGTGATAGCCACAGGGGTTTTAACAAAACTGCATGTGTCAGTCAAATTTACACAAGGACCAAGGCAATACTGCATATAAAATGAATCCCACAAAGGCAAAATAAAATATTCTGAAAAGATATTCAATATATAAGCATAAAAATCCCACAAGGGAAAATAAAGTACTGAATATGGAAGAAAAAAAATCCCACAAGGAACATAACCATATTGTATTATATAAACAAAATTCTACAAGGATTAGAGCAAAACTGCATTATAAGAATAAAATTCCACATGGATTATAACAATAATGCATTATAAAAATAAAATCCCACATGGATATAACAATACTGCATTATAAAAATAAAATCCCACATGGATATAACAATACTGCATTATAAAAATAAAATACCACATGGATATAGCAATATTGCATTATAAAAATAAAATCCCACATGGATATAACAATACTGCATTATAAAAATAAAATACCACAAGGATATAACAATACTGCATTATAAAAATAAAATCCCACATGGATATAACAATACTGCATTATAAAAATAAAATTCCACAAGGATATAACAATACTGCATTATAAAAATAAAATCCCACATGGATATAGCAATACTGCATTATAAAAATAAAATCCCACATGGATATAACAATACTGCATTATAAAAATAAAATACCACAAGGATATAACAATACTGCATTATAAAAATAAAATCCCACATGGATATAACAATACTGCATTATAAAAATAAAATTCCACAAGGATATAACAATACTGCATCATAAAAATAAAATCCCACAAAAAGTGCTGCATTGGGTAATGGAGTGGAATCAGGCAATATATGAACTATTTTATTTGAAATTGTCATTAAAAAACAGAAAAGTTAAATAATCTTTAGCAGTAAATTGTTACTGAGTAAATACTAATTTTGTATACATTGTCAAGAATAAACATGTCATGCTTAAAGGACCACTCTAGGCACCCAGACCACTTCAGCTTAATGAAGTGGTATGGGTGCCAGGTCCAGCTAGGGTTAACTAATTTTTTTATAAACATAGCAGTTTCAGAGAAACTGCTATGTTTATCAATTAGTTAAGCCTTCCCCTTTTTCCTCTAGTGGCTGTCTCACTGACAGCCGCTAGAGGCGCTTGCGTGATTCTCACTGTGAAAATCACAGTGAGAGCACGCAAGCGTCCATAGGAAAGCAGTATGAATGCTTTCCTATGCGACCGGCTGAATGCGCGCGCAGCTCTTGCTGCGCGTGCGCATTCAGCCGACAGGGAGGAACGGAGGCGGAGAGGAGGAGGAGAGCTCCCCGCCCAGCGCTGGAAAAAGGTAAGTTTTAACCCTTTTCCCCTTTCCAGAGCCGGGCGGGAGGGGGTCCCTGAGGGTGGGGGCACCCTCAGGGCACTCTAGTGCCAGGAAAACGAGTATGCTTTCCTGGCACTAGAGTGGTCCTTTAACAATTTCAAATAGATAGACCTCATAGTTATCATTTGGAACCAATCCAAATAGAATTAGTTAAGCAATAGTTTATTAGATATTGATCCATGATGAGATGACTTGTTGATATTTTTTGCAAGCTCCTAAGGCAAGGCAAGCAGCAGACATCAATATGCTCCACAAACAAAAAGAGTAAGGGAAAATTAGAACATTGTGATTCTTTCCAAGCTGTTGTAATTAAAAGGTGTGCGTATATTAATATGACAGATATAATAGAGAAAATTTATGACAAACTTACCGTAATTTTCTTTTCCTGGCTATTTCTCATGGCAGCATCACTTATGGGTAGCTCCTCCCTTAGCAGTCACAGGACAGGAATTAATTAGATTAATTAATCAGACTGATAGGTATGAAGAGTCCCTCCTCCCCTTACACATCCGTCCAATTATAAAGCTGAAAAAAAAATAAGAGAATGGGCGGGAACCCTGATGCTGCCATGAGAAATAGCCAGGAAAAGAAAATTACGGTAAGTTTGTCATAAATTTTCTCTATTCCTGGCTAATCATGACAGCATCACTTATGGGTAATACCCAAGCTCACTAATTATAGGGTGGAAATATTAAACTCGAGAAAAGACACTAAACAGACTCAATGCCGCAAAAAAATTTAATATCAGCGGGATAAAGAAACCGTAGACAGGACACTCTTCCCAAAGGAAGTGGAAGGAGTATCCACATCCAACTTGTAGTGTTTCAAGAACGTCATCGGGGAAGACCAGGTGACTGCCCTAAAAATATCATCGTATGGAACCTCTGCCCAATTAGCCCATGAAGTTGACAATGCTCTGGTAGAATGAGTTCTTATCTTCATTGGAGGAGATCGATTTTTAGAGACGTATGCTTTCCTGATCACTAGTGCAATCCAACATTTTAATGTAGATAAGGAGGCCGCCTCACCTCTCCTGGCTCCAGAAGGTAAAATGAAGAGTTGGTCAGTTTTTCTGTAAGACTCAGAACGCTGAAGGTACATAGACAGGCAGTTCATGACATCCAGACGTTGCCACCTAACCTCCTCTTGCGAAGAAGGATTGGGGTAGAATGCTGGAAGAACCACTTCTTGGGAGAGATGAAATTGAGAGACCACTTTAGGAAGAAACTCGGGTTTTGGCTTCAGGCACACTCTATCATGATAGAAATGTAGACAAGAAGATAAGGTAGAAAAAGCTTTAATCTCTGAATTTTTTCTTGCGGAAGTAATTGCCACCAAAAACAATGTTTTATACGTCAGGAGGGTAGCATCCAAACTCTCAAGAGGAATGAACAGATCCTCAGGCAGGTAATTGAGCACCAGAGGAAGGTCCTTAAGAGGGGTAGTAGATCTGGAAGGAGGTCTCAACCTGAAAGATGCCTTGAAGAACCTGGAGATCAAAGGATCTGAAGTCCATGAGATGTTGCATAAAGCTGAAAGGGCCGAAGACTGAACCCTAAGAGTGCTGAGGCTAAGGCCCTTCCCCAGAGCCTCTTGCAGGAACTCCAAGATTTCAGTATTGCGAGGATACAGGAAGTCAACGTGTTTGGCCGAAGCCCATTCCCGGAACACATCCCAGATCCTATGGTAGCATGAGGAAGTAGAAGCTTTTCTTGATTGCAAAAGGGTATTGACCACTGCTTCTGAAATACCTAGTCGTTAAAGTCTTTCTTTTTCAAGACCCATAACCCCAATTTGAGGCGTTCCAGATGAGGATGGAATATTGGGCCCTGTGATAGCAGATCTTCCATAACAGGAAGAGGCCAAGGCTGTTCCTGGCTCATCACAGACAATAGGGGGAACCAAGGCCTCCGAGGCCAAATCGGAATTATGGCAATGACCTTCTTTTCTTCCATCCAAACTTTCTGCAGGAACCTGGGTATCATGGGTAGGGGAGGGAACGCATACCCCAGATCGAATGACCAAGGAAGAGAGAGAGCATCCTTGCCCATTGCCTGACCGTCCGGGTAGAGAGAGAAGTAATTCTCCACTTGATGATTCTGGTAGGACGCCATCAGGTCGATCTGGGGCATGCCCCACCGACGGACAATCCATGCAAAGACTGCCGGGTGAAGTTTCCATTCTCCCGGAAGAATTTCCTTCCTGCTGAGGAAGTCCGCAGTCACGTTCTCCGAACCTGGGAGATAGATCACCTTCAGACCCTGAAGATTGGTCATGGCGATTGTCATCAAGGGAGCCAGTTTCTTCAAGAGCAATCTGCTTCTTGTGCCCCCTTGATTGTTCACATATGAAGCAACCGCCCTGTTGTCTGTCTTGATTAGCACCCAAGAATGTAAGATCCGTGGCAGGAACACCAAGATGGCCTTGGTAACCGCTCTCAGCTCTCTCAGGTTTTAGTGTAGCTGACTCTCTACTCGGGTCCACTTCCCTTGAGTCCAAGTGGAATTGAAGTGGGCACCCCATCCAAAAGAACTGGCATCTGTTGTAATAACCTTCCAATGGGAAGCCTTTTGCCAAATTCTTCTTGTTCTTCCACCAGTTCAACCCTTTCCTCACGGGCAGGGGTAGAGAGATTTTTTGCTCCCAATCTGTTCCCACTGTGTCGAACTGGAGAAGGAAGCAATTCTGGACTGGCCGGAACTTCCACTGGGCCCATTTTACCAACCCAATAGTTGATGTCAAGGAGCCCAGGAGACTCATTACCTCTCTTGCAGAGGCAGTTTCGAGACCTTGTAGCTTCCCTGCTTTGTCTCTGATTTTCGTGACATTTTCTGGAGACAGGAACACATGGGCAGATACGGTGTTTATCACTGCTCCGAGGAATACGATCATCTGAGAAGGAATCAGGGAGCTCTTCTCTACGTTCAGAAGCCAACCGTGGTCTTGAAGAACGTTCATAGCCACCAAAGTATGATGAGCCACCATCCTTTGGAATGGACCTACGATAAGGATTTCGTCCAGGTAATGGAAGACCTCGATTCCTTTCTCACTTATGAAGGCTATCAAAGTGACAAGAACTTTCGAGAATGTTCTTGGCGCCAAACTGAGGCCAAACGGAAGTCCCCGGAACTGAAAGTGCCTTCCTAGCACCCAGAACCTGAGAAACTGCATATGATCTTGGTGTATGGGGATTTGGTAGTAGGCATCCCTCAAGTCTATGGAGGTCATCCAGTCTCCTCTTTTGACGCTCTTCAAGATGGTCTGTAACGATTCCATTTTGAATGTTCTTACATCGAGCATGGAGTTTACCCCCTTCAAGTTCAAGATGAGTTGCCATTTTCCCTGGGGCTTTGGGGCCAAGAACACTGTGGAGTATACCCCAAGGAACCTTTCCTGTCTTGGAACTTCTTCCACCACTTTTTATTCCAGAAGAGTAGAAATGCGGGTCCTCATGGCCCTTCTTTTGGTGCCTGCCAACACCCTGGATTTTTTTTGAAGAAAGCAGATTTTGGGCGAGAGGAAAATTCTATCCTATAAACCTCCTTTATGATGGAAGTGACCCACATGTCCGAAATATGTTTGGCCCACACGGGGTAAAAGAACTTTATTCTTCCTCCCACAGTCCTCGAGTGGGCCTGAAGACCTTCAGAAGCTCTTCCCAAAGGTTCTAGCTCCTCTTCCTCTGGAAGCCTTATTGGAACAAGAGTGTGAGAAGGATTTCCATGAAGAATTCCTGGAATACTCCCATCCCGGTTTATAGCTTCGCTGTCCCGAAAGGACCGATCCTTGAAGCGCTTATTCTTCCAGGAGGAGGGAAAGCTCTTTCTGCTCACCTGAGGCAAAAACACTTTTTTTCCCATCAGCAGCTTTATGAATAGCGTCCTCCAGAATTTTGGCAAATAGGAGATCCCCCTGGAATGGAAGGCCACACAAGGACGCCTTAGAGGCATAGTCCGCTCCCCACGAATGAAGCCACAAGGCCCTTCTAGAAGCCACAGACAGGGCCATACTCTTGGCAATCATGCGAGTGATGTCCAGGGAGGCTTCTGAACACAATTCCGTGGCAAGGCTAAAGACCTTGAGGCTCTCCAAAAGATGTTCCCTAAGGACACCCCGATCAATGTCCTCCTACAAATTAGCGAGCCACACTCTTAAGGCCATGGAGAGAGTGGTCAGAGCCACTGCCGGATGAAGGGCGGAGTCCAGTGCAAAGTAGGCTTTAATCAAATCTCCATCCATACGCTTTTCCATAGGCTCTCTGAGATACACCATGGAGTCAATAGGAAGCGTAGTTTTCTTAGCCACATGAATCACCGCAGCGTCAATCTTAGGAACTGAATTCCACAGGCAGCAGTCCACGGCAGAGAAAGGATAAATCCTCGTGAATTTATTTTTCAAGGTGGATTTCCTTTTTGGCTTATTCCATTCTTGAAGGATCATGTCCCTGATTGAGGAATGCACCGGGAAGGTAGGTCTATTTCGTTTTAGGTCTTCAAAGAACCTGTCAGCCTCCCTCACTACAGACTTTTCTTCCGTGAGACTAAGAGTGTCTCTGAGAAGGGTAATAAGTCTATCAATAGACTTTGAGTCGAGAGACATGGAGGTATATTCAACTTCCTCCTCACCATCATCTGAGACCTCCCACACATCAGGGTCTTCTCCAGAGCTGGAAGACTGAGGTTCCGCTCTGTGTCTCTTACTCAGGACACTAGATACCGTGATAGATTTAAAGCCCTCAGCAATAGCTTGGGAAATCCAGCGTTTAAGGTCATCCTGTGGGGAACCCCCACCGGGGGCATCTGCCGCTTCCAATAAGCATTCCCTGCAAAGGTTCCTTCCATGGGGAGCAGGTGACGAACAATTAATGCATTTATTGGACTTTTCCCTTGATTTCCTTGCTGGTGAATCCAGATGCTTGCTGGGGCTGAAATACAGCCATATATAACACATATTACAGGCTTAGTTTGGCACTCTTTTAACAACCCCCCCATAGAAAAAATAATGGCTCACCTATGTTTTCTAGAGAGGGACCTTGCAGAGGCAGAGGGAGAATCCATACTGAAAAGGAAAATCAAAGGAAATTCAATACACAATTCCCAAGGAGGCAGAAGCAAACTGACAAGAAAGAATAAAACTCCCAAATCAGCAGCACAAGAGTGTTAAAATCCTACCTCAATGACAGAGAAATTCCTCCAGGCAGCCAGGAAATAACAGCCAAGGCGGAAACTGCAGAGAACTCAGGACCGAAAAGCCAGCTCACAAACAGCTGATACAGCGCTCAGGCAGAGCAAGCTGTGTCACTGAGTTTAAATAGAGCCGGGAAGCGTCTGGTTCGCGCATGCGCAGTCTGCTGGAGCTCACGCTGCATTCCAGCTACTACACCCGAACCCCCAGGGGGCCACAGGCAGCCGGGAAAGTGCCTCCACGTCACAGAAAGGCACCAGCACGCCCAGAAATTCCAGGAGACCACACAAACCATCAGATCAAAACAGCATAGAGCAAGATCACCCTACAGGGGACTCACTCAGCTTGGATTAAAAGAAACTGCCCTCAAGGTATGGGGGGGGGGGGGATTTGGGACCCCAATAGGGGCAAGCTGACAACAAGGGGAATTTTTAAGGATAGCCAACCACACAGCCTCAGATTACCTGTAGCCGTGTTTCCCTCAGAACACCAAATCCCACGCAGCAGTTCAGTACTTACACTAAACCTGACCCAGTTAGTCCTGCTCATGCAGACTGTTTACTGGGTCCTTCAAATGAAGAGAGGCTGAACTTCATTTGGAATGAACCCACGACAAACGCAGGAAGGCGGCCATAAAATAAAATGTAAAAAGTCCTGTAGAAACTTGCTAAGGACAGGAAAAAAGACTGAGGTGTAAGGGGAGGAGGGACTCTTTATACCTATCAGTCTAATTAATTAATCTAATTAATTCCTGTCCTGTGACTGTTAAGGGAGGAGCTACCCATAAGTGATGCTGCCATGAGAAATAGCCAGGAAATATGTTTAAGGTCCAGTTTATAGTGTCATGGAAATAAAAAAAACATGTTGGTATAGCTAATGGCATGTTACTTCAGTTAAACTGCAGTCCAATCAGTTATGTCAAATTGTACATCAGGAAAGGGCAGACAATATCAGTATGACATAAAGTACACAATCTGGCTCTGATATAGTGCTTGAAGACTCAGTGTCTTCACAAATTGGGCAAAAGTACAACTTTGTTTAACTTTTAAGATTTTTTTTTAAATTTTACCTCATAGTCTATAACACAATTTTTTAAACACTGTTTTACTACACCACAATGTATATTTCATAATATATATTATGAAATGCAAACTTACAGCATGCAAATGGCTAAGACATTAGTTAATTTTGTTAATTATGTGGCAAATAAAACATTTTAAGAATGTTATAATTGACAACTTACAAAAAAAATTCCCTTAAAATCTCAAACGTATAGATGAGATTCTAACATTTTTAAATTTCATAAAAAAATTATTCTGTTTACTACAGCTTGCTTTATGAATATCCTTTGAAATACTAAAGATCAAATAATCTTGATATGTTGAGGATAACAATTTTTCAAAATAGTTTACTTAAAGACAGTTATATTCAGTTTTTAGTAAAAGTGATAAAAGTCTTCACCATTATTTGTTCAAATTATATTTATATATCACATTAATCCTTAACCCAGTCAGTTTTATATTAACTATATCTTGCTTCCAAGAGAATAATATCCTACTTTTTAAAACTTTTCTTTCATTTTAAAATTTTATTCTGTTTATAGTGGTTTTACAGACTACATTACTTTGGGTATTTATGCATAGGTATTGTTAAATCAAATTATGTTTACTTTCAATGTTCTTCAGGCTGATGGATAATGAAATGCTAAAAGCCTGACAAAGTATAGTACAACATTGTTCCAGTGGTGTATTTAAATTATGATGTGATAAAAGAATAATTGCCATGTTTTCTCTGCATTTAGACACAATATATACTATTGATTAGCAGAACTATTCAGCATGAATTTAAGAGAATACTTGTTATCAAGCTGACATTAGTGAACTCCATAGAAATATTTTATTTCCCTCTCTATATTTAAAAATAAAAATGAATATACATATTTTGAACAAAAATAATCTAAAAGCATTTTGTATTTAAACTAATTGATGCTATGAAAAAAAAAAAAACATAAAAAAATAATAAAATAAATCTATGTGTTATTTCATTAGGACCTAATCTCAATACAAATATGATATTTTACAATTATATAACATCCACCAAAGAAATTCATAGAATGATTTAATCAATTTTAAAAGTGAAATACCAAAAGGGGATATGGTGCTTTGTGAAATCCCATAAAATAGTGATAATACCATGCACATGCAGCACTTTAAAATAGTTTTCTTCCTAAAACCAAAAATCAAACAGCATGACAGAATATATAAATAAAAATGTATAGAGACACAAAATTTTGCATATGCAATAATATGTTCTAATCTCAGGGGAAGGGAGGCTAGGTGAGGATATATACGTCATGACCTCAAGATGATAGGAAGCCGCTTTTAAGCCTAGAATTTAGAGAGTTAAAGATTTAGCACCCACGAAGGTGCAGGAGGGAGTATCAGTACAAGGATCTTAGCACCCATTGAGGTGCGTGAGGGAACATCAGCGTAAGTGAGCTCTCTGGGCTAGAAACAAGTTGATTTACTTGTTATAGCCCAGAGAGCTACTGGAGAGCTAGAGATTTCTTGGAAGGACAGCAGCAGGCAGATTCCCTTTGATGCAATTTAACTTTATATCAGAGGATATACACTTTTGTCTTTACTGTTTATTGTGTGAATATTATTGACATTATGAGGAAAATACCAAAGCCTCTGTAGGTGATCGGCTTTGAAGGTTATATTGATTGTTATCAAAACACACAAGTTGGTGATTACTGTGTAAAGTGCGCTTGCAAGTACAATTGAGTTGTAAATAAGCAGATACACACTCTAGTGGGTGCTCTCTTATCCCCACTAATTATAGTATTGAACCAGAATGAGCTTAGTACAATCTGGATGTAACGTCCAGACTCTACTAGCGCTCCACTCACTTGATATATATTGATTGTTGTCTGCCTGTGTTTATCCCTGCCTCCAATCTCTAATATACTTACTTACCTGCTTATTTACATTTTTTATTCCTATCCTAATACTCCTCCTGAGGATTGTCTTCCTATTATAGGCTCATTCTTCCTCCCTTTCTAAAATCACTCCTCACCCCATTACCCCACGCTATAGTCTACACTATAGCCAATCGACAGTTCAGTAGATCTTTCCCCTTTACACATTTTTTTTATCTCCAATGTAATTTCATCTCACCACTAGCTTTTTGCCTAGGAATTCAGTAACTATAGAGAGATATTCTACTGGGGATTTGGCGTTCTTTATGATTTTAGTTCCCCCACGTAATGATTATACTCGGTTAGCAAACAGATAACACTGCTGTTCAAGTGTTCAATTTTGGCAAAGAGAAATAAAGACTAAAAAGTCACTGACTAGACAGTCCCATGGATAATCTGTTGCTATATTGAATCTATTTCCTCAAACTCTTTTTTACTGTTTAGTATATTCCAAATAGTTACCTTACTTTTGTTCAAATACCATATTAGGGAACTCTAATATGTTGTACTCTCCCATCACAGTCTTGAACAATCTTTTTGGGATCACTAAGGGAAAACCTCCAAAATCCATGTTTCAGAGCTGTGTCCTGAGATTATCCTTTTGTTATCTTGAAAAAACCTTTCTTGAATTAGAGGGGAAGTTATAACATTTTATCACTGCATGGTTGATATATTTGTGTTTCTAAGGACCGAGCTTCAGTATGCATGTTTTGTACTTAAAGGGAGACTTCAGACCTTTAAACTACTCCAGGTTTCTGAAATGCCTTATGTGTGAAGAGTGTGTCCTCGATTTTCTTTTTCAAAAAAGTAAAGATTTCAAAAGAAATTGGCACTTTTATGAATGAACTTTGTTACACCCCCTACCTGTCAATCAGATAAGTGGTCCTCTTACTTCCAAGTTGCTTAGCTCAATGCAAGCATTAAACAAAGAGGCAGGGAATTTGCAAGGGCTTTAGATGAGATCTTTTCTTGCAGCTTTTTCACATACTTAAATGCACACATCTTTTCATTATGGGCATATATACTAAACATTGATTTTATTTTTTTATTTTTGTTTTGGTCCGTTTAAAAAAAAAAAAAACAAGCAATTTGGGAATTTTTTGTATGTTTAATGACTATCTATTTTTTCTCATTGGTTTCACCAACCTGTATGATACACACGTATTAGGTACCAGTTTAAAAAAAATAAATTATAAAAAACATTTATAAAAAAAAAATCACTTTTTATTTCTCACAATTTTGCCAATAAAATAACAATGTGTATATAATTAGTGCAGTTAAAGAAAAGTGATACAAATTGAATGTATTTGTCCTGATTCACAGAGTACACCATATGTCTAGCACAGTGATGGCAAACCTATGGCACGCGTGCCACAGGTGGCACGCCGGGCCCTCTCTGTGGGCACGCGGCCATAGGTTGCCATCAATGCAGAGTAGGCACCTGCCTGCCCGAAACGGCAGGCGCCTACTCTGCTTCCGGGTCGGGAGGCAGGGGGAGGGATCTGTGAAGCAGCTCCCCTGTCCTCCCACGAGCAAGCTGTGTGGAGCGTTTCCGCGCGTTACCATGGCAACGCTCCACACAGCAACGCGCGGGAGGACAGGGGAGCTGCTTCACAGATCACTCCCCCTGCCTCCCGACCTGGAAGCAGTACTTGCCACCAGGGATGGCTGTGTCCCCCCTCCTTCATTAAAGGTAAGAAGGAGGGTACTTTTTTTTTTAAAACACCTTTACCCCCCCCTCACACACAGTACCCCTACCCCACACCCAGCATCTTTACCCCCAACACACAGCACCCCTACCCCCTACAGCACCCCCACCCCATCCCCACACAGCACCCCTACCCCTACCCCACCGCACCCTACCCCCCCACCCCACCCCACCCCACCCACACAGCACCCCTACACCCCATCCCCACACAGCACCCCCACAGCACCCCCACCCCACAGCAACCCTACTCCCCACCCCCGCACCGCACCCCCACAGCACCCCCAGCCTCCACCCCACAGCACCCCCACCTCCACACAGCACCCCTACCCCCACCACACAGCACCCCCACCCCCACAGCATCCCTACCCCCCCACAGAGCACCCCTACCCCACCGTACCCCTACCCCCCACCCCACCCACACAGCAGCCCTACCCCCACCACACAGCAGCCCTACCCCCACCACACAGCACCCCCACCCCACCCCACAGCATCCCTACCCCCCACCCCTCCCCACAGCAACCCTACCCCCCACCCCCACAGCACCCCTACCCCCCACCCCCACACAGCACCCCTACCCCCACACCCCCACACAGCACCCCTATCCCCACAACACACACCCACAGCACCCTTACCCCTGCCCAGCACCCCTACCTCCCCACACAGCACAGCTCTCACACACACAGCACCCCTCATACACACACACACACACAGCACCCCTCATACACACACAAACACCCCCCACACACACACAACACCCCTCACACACACAACACCCCTCATACATACACACACAGCACCCCTGATGCATACACACACAGCACCCCTGATGCATACACACACAGCACCCCTGATGCATACACACACAGCACCCCTGATACATACACACAAAGCACCCCTCATACACACACACACCCACCCACACACGCAGCACCCCTCACACACACACACACACACACACATCACCCCACACACACCTCATACACACACACAGCACACTCACAACACCCCCCCCACACACACACAGCACCCCACACACAAACACATACACTGCACCCCTCAATGCAGTATGTGTGTATTCAGCAGTCTGTCTGTGTGTGTGCATGTATTCAGCAGTCTGTGTGTGTTTGCATTTGTTGGAGATACTAATAAAAATAAGCTTAATTTTATCTACTTATATCATTATTTAAAATTTGTATCATTGAACTCTGTTGTTGTGTTCTTCTAAAACAAAAGTTGTTCATTAGTACGGTCAACAGTACGAGTTGTTTTTTATAAACTTAAACCTCATTATTCAGGTTTAATTGCCGTGTTGGCACTTCAAGGGAAAAAAAGTTGGCATGCATTGTGGTTTGGGCACTCGGGCTCAAAAAGGTTTGCCATCACTGGTCTAGGATATCAATCACAAAATACATTGAGAAAATAAAATTTCAATGGGTATTGTGTTTTTAAATGTGGTTTATTTGTCCACTAAGTTTAATAGTCATCACTGAAAACAAAATTGTCATACAAGAGTATATATTTATAAAAGGTATTTTGACAGTTTGCTATTTAACTGCCAATACCTATTAACAATTGTACTACATTGTTTTTTACATACACACAAACCAAAAGGCTTTTTAATGATTACTTCATAAACCTGATGTGTGCAACTCCTGTGTTCAGTCTTTGCCACTAACCTATGCAGGTACAGAAGAATATAAAAGACATGACCATTTCAGTTTTTACAGTTCTGATAGATACATTTGATGAGACTGTCTCATTTAGCAGTTTGAATTTTCTAAATACCCCACAAAGGCCTATCATTTGTGAAAATATACAGTATCTTTTTTTTTTTTTTCAATTCTTTATTTAAGTGTCGACAGGCACACAGCATGACATTACATTTGGCCTACGAAGAAGCCTAATCATCAGTTATTGCTCAAGAAGTGTTTACAGAAAGGAAGAATAGGTTAGTATTGCTTACAATAGATAGCGTTAATACAATTCAAGTGGCTTGCGCAGAAGCCATGGTGATGGGTCGTTTTGCTGTGCCGGTCGTGGTTTTTCTTGTTTTTTCAATAAACAGGTAAATATATTCAATGAAAGAACAGAATAAAAGAAAATAAAGATAACAAAGAAAACTGTGGGTATATCGTGCTGTATCACCCGGTATTGCACAAGTGAAAGTTTATCTATGAGTGAGCGCTATGACTCATCGAGTTATGTTGTATTGTTCCCAGAGGGCCCACGTTTTTTGAAATGTGGCGCTGGTGTTGCGGACCTGTGCAGTCAACTTGTCCATTAAGTAATTGTCCCTGATTTTGGAGATTACTAGGGAAATCGGGGGTATTTCGGGTTTAATCCAGTATTGTGCTAATGCTCTACAAGCTGCTAAGTTAAGCATATTCAGTGGTCTTTGTGGTCGTGTTTGTCTAGTCCCTCCGTTGGTCATGATAGTAGGCACGCCCAAGGGTCTGGTGTTATCCGTCGTTGTAGGATTGTGGAGGTCAGATCTGCTATACTTCCCCAATACTCCTTAACTCTGGCGCAGTGCCACCACATGTGAATATATGTACCCTTTTCTCCACATAGCATCCAGCAGGTGTCTGTGGGGCTTAGTTGCATGTGACATTGTTTGACTTGGGTCGTGTACCACCGTAGCAGTATTTTGTACGCTTGTTCTGGAGGGCCGTGCATATGGATACTTTAGCATTCGCCTCCCAAATGTCTTGCCAATCTGTCCCCTCTAGTGTTTCACCTAGATCTGCCTCCCATTTGTCAGTGTATTTCTGTGTGCCCCAAGTTCCTGATTCTAGGCATATGTGGTTGTAGAGTAGTGAGATTAATTTTGTTGGCATGTGTTCTTGTAAGCAGATTCGTTCAAAGAACGTAGTCGGTTTGGCATTTGCGGTTCTGACCTCTGTAGTTTGTGCAAAATCCTGTAGTTGGACATATCGGAAGAAGTCACATGTTTTTAGGCAAGGGTTTGCAGGTGTTGGTAGGGTACTAGTTGGTTGTCTATGTACAGGTGTGTGTAGCGCTGTAGGCCTGTGGCTTCTATGCCTTAAAAGTCTTTTGCCCTAAGTCCTGGAGGGAATGCTCTGTTGCGCAGGACCGGAGTCATTGAGGATGGTAGGTCTGTGAATTTAAATTTCCGTGCGACTCGGTCCCATAAGCTGATGGAGTTAAGGATGGCTGGGCATTCTGTCCACAAGAGTACTCTGTGTTCTCTTAGTGTCCAGATATGGAACTGTGGTAGGTCTGCTCCTGTCATGAGGGATTCTATGTCGACCCATCTGCGTCAGGCAGTGCCAGTGGGCGATTTGTGCCACTTGAGCAGCGGTGTAGTAATGGTGGAGGTGGGGCATACCCAAGCCTCCTCTCCATTTGGGGTTATATAGTATTGTCTTGGCTATTCTGGGTCGCTTTCTCTGCCAAATAAAGGCATCTATTGCCTTTTGTATGTCGGCTAAATCGCTCTTGGTAACTCGGATCGGGAGCGCTTGGAAAAGGAACAGCAGTCATGGTAGTATGTTCATTTTTACGGAGTGTAGTCGACCGAGCCACGTGATTGGCTTGTCCGTCCAGTTGTCTAAGTCGGTTTTAAGCCTAGTGAGCAGGGGTGTATAGTTGTGTTGGAATAATGTGTTGTGGTCTGCTGCCAGTCTAACGCCAAGATATGTGGTACGTATGTCTGATGTGTTGTATCTCATGGTCTGGTATGTGGAATGGCAATGCCGTTGACTTGGTGAGGTTGACTTTGTACCCGGCCATGTCTCCATATGTTTGCAGCAGCTTTTCTAGATTGGCCATTGAGAGGGTCGGTTCTTTGAGTGTGAGGAGGATATCATCCGCATATGCTGCGGCATTAAATTGTTCCCTCCCGATTTGCACTCCTTTAATGTTGGGTCAATTCTAATTAGGTGTAGGAGCGGTTCTAAAACGATCGCGAATAATAGCGGTGACAATGGGCATCCCTGTCTCGTTCCGTTGCTAACTCGGAACGGCGATTTCGGGGCTCCTGCTATTATGGTTTGTGCTTGTAGGTCCGTGTACAGTGCTCTTATTGCTGTGATGTAAGGGTCCGGGAAGCCTTGTGTTTGCAGCAAGTGGAACAGAAAGGGCCATTGAACTCTATCAAAGGCCTTTTCGGCGTCAAGGGAGAGGGCAAGGGATGGTGACTTGGAGTTTGACATGAGCCACATCAAGTCAGCACCTCTGTGCGTATTTTCGTACAGCTGGCGTCCCGGCATGAAACCGACCTGATCTGGGTGTATTAATTTAGGTAGTAGTGGAGTTAGCCGTTTCGCCAGTATTTTTGCGAATATTTTTAAGTCAGTGTTGATAAGGGAGATTGGTCTGTAATTTGTGGCTAGTGTACTGTCTTTGTCGGGTTTGGGTAGCAGGATTATGTTGGCGGTGGCCATGTCGCGGTCAGGTGTACCCCCTTGGAGGAAATGATTGCATAATTTGGTGAGGTAGGGTGCTAATTGGGTCTTATATTTTTTGTAGTAGCTCATATCGTAGCAGTCTGGGTGTGTTGGAGAAAGGTGTGCAGAAGTTTGTCCGGTCCCCCTCTACCCTGTGGAAAATATACAGTATCTTATATAGTGTCTTATAATATAAGTTGTATCTTATTGTGTCTCCATTTCTTTCACCAGTTTATGTTTGTGGTACTTTTTTTTTGTATTTTTGCTGGCAGTTTTGCAAATCTGATTATGTGCAAACATGACTGAATACCCCAAATTATATTCAGCTATCTCTTCTAAGTGAAGCAATAACCCCAAAGTTTGCCTTTTTCTTACAAAGATACAGGGCCATATAAGAAATCCAACTTTTTTTAAAGCTATAATTTTGATAGATGGATTTATTTGACTGAAGTATTCCTCATTTCAGAGCATTTTAGCAGTTTGACAGTTCAAACTAAAAATCAGAAAACCAAAAGATTGGCAAGCACTATGCAACTGAGCAAAGCAGATATATGTCAGCAAACCCTGAAAATTGAGTACTCCCTCAAATGTATCCAAAAAATGTGTAAAACAGAATAGACAGGATGTGCCTGGTGAAAGACTAATAATTGCAATCAATAAAAAAATATAACACAGATAATAACATATATTTTAGTATAGTCCTGAATATAATAATCTTGTAGTTCAGGGAAGGTGGTTTGACTTCTTTTAGATGCATGAAGTATATCTAGGGCACATGTAAAGAAAAACAGAAAAGAAAATCCAATATTGCAATATGTCTTGGTAATGGACTACACACAACAGACAGATAGTGATTGACAACTTACATGAGGTGGAGTTCAGAACCAGCTCCAATTGGAGGGAGCATGGTCTCCTATTTCAGCTATATTGCTGATTTATTTTATCTGGGACAACCCGGAAGAGTCTCTCCAATCATTTTTAGAGGATCTTAATGTTATGGAATGTTAGAGGCATTGCTTTAACTTCTGAGTATAGTAAAAAGGAAATCCATTTTTTGGACCTTCAAGTTTTTATCTTTGGATGGTAATATCAATACTTGTACCTTTTTAAAAAAAAGTATGTATGAACACTGTTCAGACCAATCACGTTGTCATTAAGATCCATGGCTTGAGACCATCCGTAGGAGTCAGTTCCTTTGCCTCTCAAGAATGACTCTTCCATGAGTATTTTTGCCCAACCAGCATCTTTTTTTAAAATAAAACTTACCCCTTAAGAACCTTAAAAGAATTATCAACACTGTAAAAAAGAGAGAAAGGAATTTCTGACCTACAGAAATAAACCAAAATGACCAAATTTCTATCACTATTATCTTCAATTTTAACAAATTATTAATAAACATTGAAAAATTTTACAACACAATAAAGTGCTTAACAATATAATTCCTAAAATACATATTATAGTTAGTAATAGAAACTATTTTGGCATGCTGCACCAAAGACCTTTGCGGGTGCCCCTACCATCATGTGACGTGGCTCGATGCTTGATTGTTACGTGACTCGGCTAGACCCTGATTTTTTATTTAAACATAAGCTCTTAGAAGCCTTCTTTACCCCTTTTTATATCTAATTTAGCCTTCCCCTGTCATATGGCAGCCTCTTAAATATATATCCTTACATATTAATTTTAGTTCAGCAGTTTATACACACATAATGTGACTGACAACATGATTAGGTGACATAATTTTACAAAGATTTAAAATTTTAATCTGTTTGCTATCCTTACCCTATATTTCCCAGAATGAAAGTTTTGACTGTATTTTCTACTTGATATAAACATTTTCATTGAGAAATGTGTTGTGGATTCAATAGTTTTGTGGATGTAATATTTGTATTTGTTAATTGTTTTATAGCGTTTTATAGCGATGCAATTATTCTTTTGGCCCCTAGCTACTGGTGTTGCTATACATTTTATTGTATCTCTAACTGAAACACAAATACACTCTGACCATAAGCTGTAACCCTAATCCTAACACTACCCCTTATCCACAATATATCAGATATAGGCAGAGGCATTTCTTTTCTGTTGTTAGCAGTGGAATTAACTTGCTAAAGTCAACAGAGGGATTTCCTTATGGGGAGAGTGCTCTCTGAGTGCTCTGTACTATGCATTTGCAGCATGAGAGGGATTATATCTTTCTCTGCTGCAAAAAATTATATTATGACAAACTGTCATGATATGGTTTACCGCCCCCCTGGAAGTGCAATCACACAAAGCCATCAACTCTGGGAAGCATGCATAACTTAGTGCTGATCACTCTCTATAGCCAGTGATTACACCATCTTTTTTAGGAAATCCAAATGATTTTAGCCAGAGTAAGTATGCATGCCTATTTTGAGTGCTGCACAAAGCTCATCAGTTAGCACTGACTGGTGTCACTCGATACCTAGGGATAACCTCTGTCTGCTGATGGTGGCCTCAGATGACAGAGGTTACCATTGGTATTGAGTGACACCAGGAGTTCCCCAGTAACCAGTAGGGATATTGTCCCTTCTGGGAAAAAAACTACCTTAGGAGTAGGACAATCATGGTGCAAAAATCCCATCATACACCAAAAAAGTGTTAAGAAACTCAATAGTCTGGTGTGATATCAGAAAAATGTGGGCAACCAGGGCCGGACTGGCCCACCGGGATACCGGGAAATTTCCCGGTGGGCCGCGGCACCTGGGGGCTGCTCTGGCAATATATGTGCCACCGGGTGGCCGGTCCGGTGGCACACACTTTGAGGGGGCCGCATTGCACGCTGCAGCCTCACCGGTCCGGCGGCACACCTAATGCTGAGGGCTGAGGGAGGAGCATGTCTCTCTACCATGCTCCCTCGCGGTTCCCACAATCCCCAGCAGCATCCGTGCTGGGGATTGTGGGAACCGTGAGGGAGCATGTTAGAGAGACATGCTCCTCCCTCCCCCTTCAGCCCTCAGCATTAACAGTGCTGCCAGACCGGCGAGGCTGCAGCGTGCAATGCGGCCGGCCCCCTGACTCCTCTCAGGTGGGTGGGGGGGGTGGAAGTGGGGGGGTGAATAGAGAGAGAGAGACAGGGGGGTGAAGAGAGAGAGACATAGGGGGTGAAGAGAGAGAGACAGAGGGGGGGTGAAGAGAGAGAGAGACAGGGGGTGAAGAGAGAGACAGAGGGGGGTGAAGAGAGAGACAGAGGGGGGTGAAGAGAGAGACAGAGGGGGGTGAAGAGAGAGACAGAGGGGGTGAATAGAAAGAGAGACAGAGGGGAGAGTGAAGAGAGAGAGAGAGAGAGACAGGGGGGGGGTGAAGAGAGAGAGACAGAGGGGGGTGAAGAGAGAGAGACAGAGGGGGGGTGAAGAGAGAGAGAGAGAGACAGGGGCGTGAAGAGAGAGAGACAGAGGGGGTGAAGAGAGAGACAGAGGGGGTGAAGAGAGAGACAGAGTGGGTGAATAGAGAGAGAGACAGAGGGGAGAGTGAATAGAGAGAGAGACAGAGGGGGTGAATAGAGAGAGAGACAGAGGGGGGGTGAATAGAGAGAGAGACAGAGGGGGGGGTGATTAGAGAGAGACAGAGGGGGGTGAATAGAGAGAGAGACAGAGGGGGGTGAATAGAGAGAGAGACAGAGGGGGTGAATAGAGAGAGAGACAGAGGGGGGTGAATAGAGAGAGAGACAGAGGGGGGTGAATAGAGAGAGAGAGACAGAGGGGGGTGAATAGAGAGAGAGAGACAGGGGGGGAATAGAGAGAGAGACAGAGGGGGGAATAGAGAGAGAGACAGAGGGGGGAATAGAGAGAGAGAGAGGGGGGGAATAGAGAGAGAGAGGGGGGGGAATAGAGAGAGAGAGGGGGGGGAATAGAGAGAGAGACAGCGGGGGAATAGAGAGAGACAGAGGGGGGTGAATAGAGAGAGAGAGAGAGACAGAGGGGGGTGAATAGAGAGAGAGACAGAGGGGGGTGAATAGAGAGAGAGACAGAGGGGGGAGAGTGCCACAGGGAGGGGGGGAGTGAGACACAAGGGGGGAGAGAGGGGCGAATAGAGAGAGACAGAGGGGGAGGGAGAGTGCCACAGGGAAAGGAGGGATACAGAGACAGAGGGGGGAGAGTGAGACACAAGGGGAGAAAGAGGGGCGAATAGAGAGAGACAGAGGGGGAGGGAGAGTGCCACAGGGAAAGGGGGGAGAAAGAGACAGAGGGGGGAGAGTGAGACACAAGGGGAGAAAGAGGGGTGAATAGAGAGAGACAGAGGGGTTGGGACAGTGCCACAGGGAAAGGAGGGAGAAAGAGACAGAGGGGGGAAAGTGAGACACAAGGGGAGAAAGAAGGGTGAATAGAGAGAGACAGAGGGGGAGGGAGAGTGCCACAGGGAAAGGAGGGAGAAAGAGACAGAGGGGGGAGAGTGAGACACAAGGGGAGAAAGAGGGGTGAATAGAGAGAGACAGTGCCACAGGGAAAGGGGGGAGAAAGAGACAGAGGGGGAGAGTGAGACACAAGGGGAGAAAGAGGGGTGAATAGAGAGAGACAGAGGGGGAGGGAGAGTGCCACAGGGAAACTCTAGCCCTGGAGCTACGGGCTAGAGTTCACTCTCACCAGGGATTCCTGGTGGTCCAAGTGGTGAGAGTGAACTCTAGCCCCATACAAACACTGCCCACACACACCATACACATTCACACACTGCCCCCTCATACACACATTCCCCTGCACACACAGCCACCCATACACACATTGCCCCATGCACCCTACACACTGAACCTTTCACACACATTGCACCCCTCACACATTGCACCACTGCTCCTATACCCTACTACTATACCCTACACTACACAGAGCAGTAGTGGTTATTGTGCATGGATTATTTCTTTAAATAATCTATAGGTGCCCCTCCTGAGATCAGGCTCTGGATCCGCCACTGATTTATATTATATATATATATAATTATGCCTATTATATTTACACATATATTAATGTACATTTATATATGCATAATACACTAAGAAATCTCATTGATATGTACAATATGTAATAAGCAGATATTGGCCCAGTCTTGTTGCTAGGTGCATAATCCAGCACAATAACATATTTAAAGTGAAGAGTGCACCCACAGGACCTCAAAATAAACAAGATAACGTCATTTTTTACAGTTGTGCCCTACATACATTCACCATTTCAGTCCCATTACCAAGCTTTCCTTAATATGTCATGGTAGTTGGACTGAAACATTGGTTATATGCAAAGGCACGTCTGCTTAAAATAAATCTGCACTCTTTTTTTTTTTAAACCTATATGTGCTTTTTTTCACGTTGGAGTAATAATTTTAATTTTAAGTTATCTTTTCTAACTCTGTATCTGCACACTATGCTGGCGCGACGCATTATGGGGCTGGTAAATAATTTTTTTCCAGGGCTGCTTTTAATTCCCAGTCCGCCCTGTGGGCAACTTACAATACAACTAGCCAGGGGCCCTCTAGTCAGTACATACCATAGTATTGTTTTTGGTCCTAGATGTTTTTGATAACAACTTCTGACTTGGTGTAATAATAATAATGTAATAACAGGATTGCCTGTAGATTTGTATTTGAAGTCATAAAATCCTGTCTGTGCTAATTTGCATGGAATTCTTTGAGATCCATCACTATGCTGATTAGACCTAATGGCTAAACCGTATATTCCATGGTTGGTGTTTGGTCCTTTTGAATCATAACCACTGCTTTGGTATAAATTATTTGTTTAAAACAGTGCTTTATTGGTGAGGGTAGCTGTAGAAATGCAGAATGTTCTGTTTGTACTCATTTGTAGTACTCATAATTACATTTCTCATAATGTAATTTCTCAAGATTAATATGCCCAATGCAGATTTTTTTTCTCAAGATCTTTCTTTAGATATGTAAATGATGTACAACAGTGAATTCTTACTCAAATGTCTTGTTGAATGCTGTAAAAAAAAAAGTATACACATACAAGCATCTCACATTTTACAGAACAGACAGACAGATCACTGGTTTATACTTCAATGGAATTTTTGTCAAGATAAATTAATATTGCAATAAGCTGATCACCAGTGAAGTTGACACCTGGGAGAATGTTTATTATAGTGCTATCTATCAAAAAGTGGATTTTTTTTGGCTGCATCTTTAACAGCAAGTATCAGTAACAAGTGGATTTCCAATTTGCAAAATCATTGTATCAACAATTGCTATTCTAGCATACCCTAAGTAGTGAATTTTAAACTCTCTGACAGAGAGTTGAAAGCAGTAGTATACTTAGGGGGCGGAAGCTCATTCCACTTCAGGTGACAACCAGAGGGAGAACAATTTGATGTATTTTCCTTTGCACAGTCTTTGCATTGGAAATAAAACTAAATCGTTATGGTGCCAAGGAGAGCGGAGAGACAGGAACCTACTCTTTTTTTAATATTTAGTGTTCTTATTTTGCAATGCTTAACAAATTACCAGATTCAACATTTAGGTATGTGCGTGGATGAATATATACAAATATTCGGCCATCATTATTTCTCCATATGTCCATCAGTTTTATTCTTTTCCACTGAACAATATGCAGTTTTAGAACAAAAAAATAAAACTATAAAATCACATTGTCTTCTGTGAGACATAGCTTTTTAATGAAATTTTAGGAGATTGACTTTTGCATGGTATAATGGTATTCTTTGAAAGCAAGTCTGAAATTACTTAGATCCATTTTTTACAGTTGCAAAGCTTCTGCATGACAAATCAAACAAAGCATAGTGGTAAATTGAAAAAGAATTGTCAACAATTGTATCACAACAGAATAGATCTGAAATCCATGAAGTGAAAGCTATATCTGTGGACTTTAAATATAGCAAAATTAGGATATATTCAAAAAGTAGGCAATATATCACAGGCCAGAAAGATATCAATACATGGAAGTCAAATGTTAGTAACAACAATCAAAGAAAATGTTCTGTTGTTATGCAGCATGCTGTAGAATAGCTTGTGTCTGCCTCAGTGAAAAACATATAAGAGATTGTGAAAAACCCAGAACAGTGTTTATATTATCGAAGACGAATTGTATCTAAAGGGAAATTGGATTGCAGTATATTTATTTCAGGTTATATGTCAGATCACTCAATAAGTGTACATAAAAATTGATCAGATGTCAGAAAAGCCAATTAGAGCACCCTAATTAACTACAGGAATGAACCATGAAATTCCTGCTTATCAAGTCAATGTTTTTTAAATACAGAAAGTAAAATACAAAACTGAGCTATGCAGATTATAGTAGGATACAGCATTTTGAAGTTTTAAAACAAATTATTTTGGCTTTTTCCAAATTCCAATTTTGATTGTTTATAACGTATATACATAGATATAAGTTAGACTAACAAGTTTGTTTACAAAAACAATAGATAGCGAGGACCCTACTCAAATGAGCTTGTAATTAAAAGGGAATGAGATACAACAGTTGAGACAGAGGTAGAGCCATGGGTGTCCACTGGGGTGGGGGGGGGGGGGGCAAGGGTGGACAGAAAGAATCAGAAGGAGCACAAAAGTAAAGTAGAAGAAGGAGCGGAAAGGGTCTGCAAGGAGCAGAAAGGAATCAGAATGAGAAAGGAGCAGAAGGGCACAAAATAAGCAGAAAGTAGCAGAAAGGTAAAGGAGCAGAAGTAGCCAAGGATAGAAGACAGTGTCAGAAGAAAAAGAAGACTGTTAAATGAAGGAGAAGAAAAGGATATTGGAGCAGGAAGGACAAATTAAGTGAACCCTCCACTTTATTCTGGACACCACATCATAAGGCTTTGGTACCTGGGCCTGGCAGGGAAACTCTGGACCTTCTCATCTCCCCAGGTAAAAAAAAATATCAGTGTTAATGTGTTCACTTTTATTTACTGAGTGTCAGGAAGCACAGAGTGCCACTGGTTAGGGGTGTTGCTGATTGGCTAGAGCTTCCCATTCATAAAAAAGTAAAACATTTTTATGAACCGGGAACTAGCGATTGGCTTAGAGCGTCAACTGTCCACTCTAGCCAATCAGCAGCACCCATGCCTGACGTCAATCTGCACTTCCTGACACTCCGTTTCAGAAGCCGAATACAACTGAGCGACCTGGAGCTGGAGGAGGCCTTTGAGGTTAAACCATTTGAGAGCGGTTTAACCCCTTAAAGGAAAGAGAGCACCCAGGGGCTTCCTGGGATCATAGCATTTTTTATTTAGATGAAGTTGTTATGGTGACCAGAATGTCCCTTTAATTTGCTTTAAGGAGCACTATAGTGTCAGGAATAACATGTATTCCTGACACCATAGCTGTGAAAACGCAGTTCACTCTGGCTTTATGTAATAATGACTATGCCCCTTCCCTTTCATGACACTGTCAAAAAGGGATCAAGCATGGATGTCATTACAATTATGCCCCCCCCCCCCCCCTGGAAAAATTCCTGCGGATGCCCATGGGTAGAGCACATTTTGATAAAATGGGCTGCAAGTATAAGGATGGGATAGTTTGTCAATATGCAAAATATTCTTTTAGGTGACTGAAGAAAAAAGGGAGAATGTGATAGGGAAGTAGGGAAGAGAAGTAAACTGGATAGCTAATATTATACAGAATAAAGTGACTAGCGCACATAAATAAATATGTTTACCTTAAAATATATATAATACAGGTTCTTTCTTAAAAGTGTATTTTTGCCTATATTAAATAAACCAAAGACACATAGTGGGCGATAGCTGATATGCCTTTCCAAAGAGGTGGACTTTTTAGAATTTTCAGAGAATGCCTAACTTTACTGGGGAAAGCAACTACAGAAGACTGATGCAGCCACAAGAAGAATGACAGTTGGCAGGTGCAGACTGAGGTAAGGCTTACGTCAAAGACCTTAACTACTTTGTCAGGAAACTGACTGTAGTAAGATCCTTTAACATCAGAGATTCTAAAGGCGTGGAGGTTTGTCCTAAAGCCTTCAATACCCCACAGGATAAAATTGTCTTCTACAATCTAATTTCTCTTCTGGACGAACAGGAAGTGCCATCAAGTCAATATGAGGATACATCAAACATTATAGAGGCCATCATCCCATCTGGCCTAAAACCCCCCTCTATGTATTATCCCCAGATAGATAAAGGTCCATACATCCAAATGTTCTATGATTTGGTCTTGAACGATCTAAGAATTCTTTGTAATAACCTTAAAAAGAAAAAAGATCGAGTTTGCAGTAATTTGGATAAAGCTGAACTAGCAGCTATCACCAGTTTGAAAACTAATAATAACCTCATTATTAAAGGGGCGGACAAGGGAGGGGGGATTGTTTTGTTGGATAGAACTGCTTATCTGAAGGAATCAGAGCGAATACTCGAAAATAGGGATTACTATGAGGTCCTGGGAAGTGATCCCACTTTGCGTTTCAAGGGCGAACTGAGAGACCTCATAGAAGCAGCCTCACTGTGTGGGGCTATCGATAAAAAAGAAAGGAGCTTTTTTCTGTCAGCACAAGGAGAGGTCCCCATTTTTTACCATCTGCCTAAAGTGCACAAGTCCCTTACCAGCCCCCCTGGCCGCCCCATTATATCGGGTATAAATTCATTGATCTCTCCTATCTCCAAATGGGTGGACTTCCATCTGCAAAGATACGTTCCCCATCTGCCATCCTTTGTGAAAGACACAGGACATGTGTTGTCCCTATTTAAGGAGATTGAATGGTCTGAGCACTATTGTTGGCTGACGATAGACGTAGCAGCCCTCTATTCAAACATTGACCACACTTTGGGCCTAAAAGCCCTCTCCCTTTATCTAGGAGCAGATCCACTCCTCCCAGAGAAACAATCACAATTCATTATTAGTTTTACGGAATTTATGTTGAAACACAATTATTTTGAATTTAATGGAAAGTTCTTTATACAAAAGAAGGGAACTGCGATGGGGGCGAGTTTCGCTCCCTCCTACGCGAACTTGTTTATGGGCCATTGGGAACAAGAAATGATCTTTGCGGAACCATACTGGATGGAGCGGCTCACCCTATATCGAAGATTTATCGATGATATCTTAATTGTCTGGAGGGGTGATTGGAAGGATATAGACAACTTCATGACCTACATTAACAACAACAGATGGGGTCTTTCCTTCACGCACAAGAAACATAGGTCCACAATTGATTTTTTAGACCTAACTCTTACAGGGCTTGGGAGTAGAATCATCACCAAAACTTTCCAAAAGAGTGTGGATGTAAACGGTTACTTACACGCTAACAGCTGTCATCATCCCACATGGATTCATAACATCCCTCTGGGACAATTCATCAGAATCAAACGGAACTGTTCGTTTCTGTCTGATTATGAAAGAGAATCCTTTGTTCTATGTCAACGTTTCGTTGAAAAGTCCTATCCACCGTATAAGATTTTGAATGCTTATCTGAAGGGGCTTAACTATGGTGATACCCCCACCCTTGGGAATCAAGTTTTGGATCTTCCCAGCTCAAGGCAATCCCCCGCAAGTACATATCACGAGCAGAAACTACACACAGAGGAGCACTATATGATTCTCCAACTTTTGGACAATGTTCAAGTCCCGAAATACAAGACAGCTAAGTTTAACATCAGCACTAAGGAAGTTGGTAAGGGTACTACACCTATCTTTACAACTTCTTTTAGTAAAGCGTACGATGACATCATTGAGATCCTTCATAAGTACTGGCCCATTTTGAGGAAAGATCCTTGGCTATCCTTTTGCATCTCGGATTCACCAAGAGTTACATTCAGGAAAGCACCTAGCTTGAAGAACATTCTAGCACCCTCCAAATTGCCGTGCCACAAAGAGAGGAAAACGACACTGACAAATAAGGGCCTCACAAGTAAACGTCGTGGTCACACCAAATGTTTGACATGTGGCTATATTTGGCATTCTATCTCAAGTTTTAGCCCATTTAATAGCTCTGAATATTTTTTCGTTCAATCAGATATTAGTTGTAACACCTCCTTTGTGGTATACTTGTTAATTTGTCCCTGTGATCGGCAGTATGTGGGCCAAACAATAAGACCCTTGAAATGTAGGTTCCGTGAACACAGAACAGCTATAATTCGTAACAACTGCAAATCTTCAGTAGCTCGACACTTTTCTACTTTTCACGATAATAATCCTTCTGGCATCAGGTTATTGGGCCTAACGCATATTCCCCCATTCCAAGATTTGGCCAAGAGGAAGAGGGAACTTATCAAATGCGAATCCATGTGGATCTTTAGGTTGAATACCATGACACCCAATGGCCTGAATGAGGAGTTAGATTTATTCTAAGGGCTTTATTATTATTGGTTTTTCTCTTTGTATTTCACATTTATTCACATTCATATACCTTTATGCTGGTTCTGTGGTTTTCTTTTGTGGGTCCTGATCAGATGGTTTTGTGCAAATATTAGGGGGTATTTACCATAAGCACCTGCGATTATAGATCGCGTTCCAAACCCATCTGGTTCGTTTGTTTGCTTATATTTGTATTTTTTCTATGTTGGTTTTTGGTTTGGTACAGATATCTTTCTGTGTAAATATCATGAGATATAGTACATATTATTAATATTGATGATTCTAGACCACTCTTGAAGCTGACTGTCATTTATGTACACGATCAGCATCTGTCCCCTTAAGTTACAGGGGTTCTATATTATAGATGTTTATTGGTACATTTTGGTCTTTCATGTTTTTAAAATTTATGTATGTACATGGATGTCTTAGGGATTCACCCTTTTCCTCTGTGTGCTTTATGGGTAGCTTTGTTTATTATTTTAGTTGCTATTTCTATTCATCTTTATTCAATTTTTGTTCATTTATTCTGTATTTAATGGCTAATTGGTGGGTGTATTTAAAGTTCGAACTGTGGCTGTTCCTGCATCTTGAGAAAGTCCCGTGGGCGGGACGAAACGCGTCGATGAGCCACAGCTGTTAAACTCGACACCTTGATCAGCCGTTGCAGGAAGAGGTCGGGTGCAGGAATCTCCGTGAGTATTTACTTGAAGCGTGTTCTGCTGCCGGCCGGTCTTCGTACACCGCGGTCTTTTTTTGAAGGCACCGACCGTGGTGCAACACGTTCCCTGCTGGAGTGCCCTCTCTACTTACCGCGGTCTTTTTAGAAGATTCCGACCGCGGTTCAGCATTATTCTCCTTACACGTCGGATTTCGTCCTGCTCCCGAGTATTCCTCCGGTTTACACCTCGGTGGGGGCCCCCACCGAGGTTAGGTACTTCTATTGAGCTGTTTTATTTTTATGTTTATAAATTTTTTCATGTCTATATTACTGTATGATTTTTTATATTTCTAGATAGCTATATTCTACTATATACCATATATTATATCAATTTTACTAATTGTAGAGTTATCTGGCTATCTTTTTATTAATCATCTAATAATAAATATATTTATATTGGTATAAACATTTTTGTTTATTTTTTCAGTTTATTTAGGTGCGCACATGCATTTTATATCGTGAGCTTACACTCAGATCTAGTCGCTTGTATATGTGTGTTGCAGCCCGTTTTATTTATTTTTTGATATTTATTACACCGTGTTTTTTGAGTTGTTATTTTCTATATATTACGTCATCAGAAATGCAGAGAGAGGGAGTGGGGGTATGTCCTGGACCTGCTCCTGAGCAGTCACATGCACTGCTAGCTCTGAATTTGCCATCCCGCAGCATCCAGAACCTAAACCTAAACAGGTTTAAACAGCTACCCAAAACATGTCCCAGCAGAAGAGCAAGAGAGCTGCAGACAGGCATGAAAAAATGTTTTTTTTTTTCAGGGCAAAAACGAGCCAAAACAAAAGCTCCATGCACCAGAAAGAAATCCAAGATGGTGCCGACTCTGACACAGACAAGGCCTTGGAGCCTTAGTCGCCGGACGCAGTGCTTACTAAGGAGTGCTAAAATCCATGTTTGATGGAATGGCGACCAAACTCCAGTCTTCTGCAAAAATCTTTCCAAGACCTAAGGCAAAATTTACAAGACTTAAGTGATTGCATGTAAGCAGTGGGAAACAAAATAGCGGAACAGGCGGAGGCCCACAATGATCTTGCTACGACAGTGGAAGAGCTAAAAGAGCAATTAGAAACTCATGAGATGAAAATGGAAGACATGGAGGATCATGCATGCCGCAGCAACCTCCGTATCAGAGAAGTGCCAGAGTCAGCCTAAGAAGAAAAAAAGGGGAACGGCTATTATCTCAAATCGACTTAGTGTTGAAATTATTCATTCAATAACTGATAAAAATGGTAGATATCAGGTTCTAATTATAAAAATGCTCCGAATTATAACCCGTCAGATTTCTTAGATGACATTATGGATATTGTAGACGAAGTTGCTTGTGGTAGCATTATAATAGGAGGTGACTTCAAGGGTCTAATATAAGATGTCATTTTATACATATTTTCCTATTTGAGAAATTTGTGGTCTACTGTGGTCTACGGGTCTACTTTTAGATGTCTTATATAATAGTGAATTGTTAAATTGGGAACTGGACATGCACCGATTCTCATAACTGCAACTTAATGTGTTTTTTCTTTTTTCTTCTTTTCTTTGGATTGTGATATATAGTTAATGCTATAGATAATCAATATCAATGTATATTTATAAAAAAAAAGAGAAAGAATATTCTGTTTTTTTGCAAGTATTTTTTGCAAGTATTTATCTAGTAGCTGTTTGAACATCTGTATGGACTCTTATAAAACATCTTCTTCAGGCAGAGAATTCCACATCCTTATTGTTCTTACAGTAAAAAAAACTTTAATTTGCCTTAGACAAAATCTTCTTTCTTCCAGTCTGAACGCATGACCTCGTGTCCTATGTAAAGTCCGGTTTGTGAATAGATTTCAACACAATGGTTTGTATTGGTACCGAATATATTTGTATAATGTTATCATATCCCCTCTCAGGCGACGTTTTTCTAAACTAAAGAGGTTTAAATTTGTTAACCTTTCTTCAAAGCAGATATGTTCCATTCCTTTTATTAATTTTGTAGCCCGCCTCTGCACTTTTTCTAGAGCCATAATATCCTTCTTTAGAACAGGTGCTCAAAATTGCACAGCAAATTCAATATGTAGTCTTACCAATGATTTATAAAGAGGCACAATTATATTCTCGTCTCGAGAATGAATGCCCTTTTTCCATGCATGACAATACATTACTGGACTTGGCCACTGCTGATTGACATTGCACATTGTTGCATAGTTTGTTGTCTATACCAATTCCCAAGTCCTTTTCGTGTTTTGTTATCCCTAATTCGCTTCCATTAGGGTATACATTGCTTGTGTATTCTTTATGCCGAAGTGCATTACTTTGCATTTTTCAACATTAAATTTCATCTGTCATTTGAGTGCCCAGTTCCCCAATCTATCTAAATACCTCTGCAGCAAAGTAATATCTTACTCACATTGTATTATTTTACAGAGTTTTGTGTTATCTGCAAACACTGAAACATGACTTTCAATGCTTTCTTCAAGATCATGTATTTAAACATGTTAAATAGAAGGGGTCCCAGAACAGACCCCATGAGGGACACCACTTGCCACCTCTGTCCAGCTTGAAAATTTACCATTAACAACAACTCTTTGTACTCTTTTTTAAAGCCAATGTTCAAGCATTTTCATTTAGACCGATTTCCTTGCGTTTGAACACTAATCTATTGTGTGGAACTGTATCAAATGCCTTGGCAAAATCCACATAGATCACATCCACTGCAACACCCTGATCTATACTTCTACTTACTTCTTTGTAGAACGCAATCAAGTTAGTTTGACATGACCTGTGCTTCATAAAAACATGCTGATTTTGGCTGATAACCATATTCTTCTCAAGGAATTATTTAATATTATCCCTTAATAACCTTTCATATATTTTCACAGACACAGAAGTTAAGCTCACAGGTCTATAACTTCCAAGCATGGATTTTGAACCCTTTTTGAATATAGGAACCATGTCTGCCTTCCTCCAATCCTCCGGAAGTACTTGTGGATGGATACCGTCAGGCCCTGGAGCTTTGTTTATATTAACTTTCTGTCAGGGTTTCTTTGCTGTTTTAAACAGCAACCCTTTCTGTTTCAGTGACTGAGTTTTCAGCTGTAATTACTATCAGCTCCTTCAGCATGTTGCCACGGTTACTCACCTGAGAGTAGTAATCAACCCTGCTGGTAATCAAGTCAGCCTATTTAAGCAGCAAATCCGAGAACCTCCTTGCCCTTGCGTGGTTTCCTGTTCCCCAGAAGTCTCCTTGTTCCTGTGTTTCCTGTTTGTTCCTGGTTCCTGACTCCGGCCTTGTTCCTGACTCCGCTGCTCTCCGTGCTCCTGATCCTGGATTGTCTGACTACCCGCTCTGGTGACTGACCCCTGTTTGATTCCTGGACTTTGCTTTTGGTTATTTATTTGTTATTTATTAATAAAGGTGTTTTTGCATCTAGTTCTGTCTCTGTCTGGTTCCTGGTCCCTGACATTACACAAGGGCCATGAATACAGATGGTACAGGCAATACACCTATACCTAACCTATTTACCCGGTGGGATCAGCAGAACCACCATTTGGACCAGTATGCCCATCTGGATCCAGCACCCGGCCAGCCTGCGATTGTGGCTGCCTCTGCCTCACTTCCTGTTCTAGCACCGGTTGTAGCCTCCAAACCTGTTGCGGCTAGGGGAATGACTGGGTCTGTCCCGCTCCCTCAGTATTTTGGGGGCAACCCAGCTCAGTGCAAAGAATTTATAAATCAGGTTAAAGGATACCTTGAAATGCTGCCCCAGGCATTTCCTACAGACAGTGACAAAGTCCAGTTTATGATTTCTTTGCTGTCTGAAAAAGCCCTAGCTTGGGCAAAACCTCTCTGGGAGGCAGAGAGGCCCATCATTTACAATTACCCTGAATTTGTTGCGTCCTTTAAAAGGGTTTTTGATATTCCAGCTCGCTCCACCCCTACTGCCAAACAACTCATGTCTAATGCTCAGGGCACGAAAACTATTGTCGAGTATGCCAGTGAATTCCGTACCATGGCAACAGAAGGTGGCTGGAACAACAAGACTCTTGTGGCTGCCTTTGCACAGGGGCTCTCCAATGTTATTAAAAATGAGATTGTAGCCAGAGAATTACCTTAAGATCTTGAGGTACTGATATCATTTGTCACCCTCATTGACATCAGACTCTGAGAGAGATCCTCATCCAGGGAGTGCCTGCGGAGGCCTCCTGTATATTTGGCACCAAGCTTTTTTCATAATCATAACCCCACAATTGATTGGCGCAAATCTGAGATATTATCTTGGTCCCAGCAATGCACATTTTCCTGTCTCTGGAAACCGGTCAAAGTTTTGGGCACATGTTCTGCCTCTTCCTTACCCGCTGAGTACCAAGAATTCCAAGACGTTTTTGAGAAAGGTCAAGCCAGCGTTCTGCCGCCACACCGTCCGTATGACTGTGGTATCGAACTCCAACCTTGTGCCATTCCTCCCTGTGGCCGGATTTACCCACTGTCTGTAGCAGAGAATCGAGCCATGGAGGAGTATGTTACCAATGCGTTGTCTAAGGGATTCATTCGGAAGTCCTCTTTTCCTCCCGGGGCCGGCTTTTTCTTTGTGAAAAAGAAAAGTGGCGAGCTGAGACCCTGTATCGACTATAGGGGTCTTAATCACATTACTATTAAGAATGCCTACCCCATTCCGTTGATCACAGAGTTATTTGACCGCCTCAAGGAAGCAACGGTCTTCACTAAACCTGATCTGAGAGGGGCATATAATCTCGTCCGGATAAAAGAGGACCACTAATGGAAAACCACATTTAACACCAGGAGCGTGCATTACGAATACCTAGTCATGCCTTTTGGTCTTTGCAATGCTCCGGCGGTTTTCCAGGAATTTATAAATGACGTCCTGCGAGATATGCTGCAGAAATTTGTGGTGGTTTATCTTGACCATATTCTTATCCATTCCAAATCTCTCGAGAGCCATCACGCAGACGTTTCTCGTGTCCTACAGAGACTTAGAGAAAATAATGTGTTCTGTAAATTGGAGAAATGTGAGTTTAACTGCAAACAGGTCACATTCTTGGGCTATTTTATCTCAGATGCTGGATTCTCTATGGATCCAGAGAAACTTTCGGCTGTACTAATATGGCCTCGACCTATGGGTCTTCGCTCTATACAACGTTTTCTTGGCTTCGCCAACTATTATCGGAAGTTCATACGCAACTTTTCTTCCTTGGTTAAACCTCTCACGGATATGACCAGGAGAGATGCTGATCCACAGCATTGGTCACAGGAAGCCATTACTGCCTCTGAGTCTCTCAAAGATGCCTTTGCTGCTGCTCCTATACTGGCACACCCTAACCCTGCCTTACCGGTTATTCTTGAAGTCGATGCGTCTGAGACAGGAGTAGGCGCACTCCTGTCTCAGCGTCCTAACCCAGAGAGCTCCAGGTATCCGTGCGGGTATTTCTCGAAGAAATTGAACCCGGTGGAATGCAATTACCAGATTGGTGATCGAGAACTTCTAGCCATAATTTTAGCTCTCAAAGAATGGAGGCACCTTCTTGAGGGTACTTCAGTGCCAATCCTCATCCTCACAGACCACAAGAATCTTACATATCTTTCCGAAGCTAAGCGGCTTTCCCCCCGGCAAGCTAGATGGGCTCTCTTCCTATCAAGATTCAATTATGTGGTTACTAACTTGCCGGTACTAAAAACATTCGGGCTGATGCCTTGTCTCGACAGTTCTCTCCTCCATCTAGAGAGGAGATAACCCCTACTTCTGTGATTCCTCCGGACCATATACTGGCCACCATCCGTACTAACGTCACCTCACCCCTAGGCGAGGAGATTCTGGCTGCACAAATTAATGCTCCTCCAGAGAAACCTAATGGTCGTTGTTTTGTACCTATTAATCCCCGTACTAAACTATTAAGTACATACCACAACCCCAAAGCAGCTGGACATCCAGGCAAAAAACAGTTAATCTGGTCCGTCTCCCGGCAATTTTGGTGGCCTGGTCTTTGTTCGGATGTCACCGCTTTTGTAGCTGCCTGTCCTGTGTGCGCTCAAAATAAAACCCCACGACACCCTCCAGTGGGTCTCCTGCAAACCATACCTAATGGTGAACGAGCCTGGACCCACTTGTCCATGGATTTTATCGTAGATCTTCCGGTCTCCCATGGCAATACAGTCGTTCTTATGGTTGTTGACCGATTCTCGAAGATGTCGCATTGCATTCCCTTGAAAAACGACCAACTTTCCAGGAACTTGCAACAATTTTTGCTCGGGAGGTCTTTCGTTTGCATGGGTTACCCAAAGTGATAATCTCAGATAGGGGTAGTCAGTTCGTGTCCAGATTTTGGAGAGCTATTTGTACACAAATGGGAATTCAGCTTTCCTTCTCCTCAGCCTACCACCCGCAATCCAATGGTGCAGCGGAACGAGCGAACCAAACACTGGAACAGTTTCTGCGTTGCTACATTTCTGACCACCAGAACAACTGGTCTGATCTGCTACCCTGGGCGTAGTTTGCCCACAATAGTGCGATTAATGCCTCTTCCCCGTTCTTGGCAAACTATGGGTTTCAACCGTCCATTTTGCCTGATACGTTCTTGCCACAGGGGATACCAGCATTGGAGGAACATCTCAGGGAACTCCGTTCCACTTGGGTGCAGGTTCAGAACTCTTTGCAACGCGCAATGCAGAACTACAAACTCCAGGCCGACCGCAGACACATTCCTGCACCTACCTATCAGGTCGGAGAGAGGGTATGGCTGTCTTCTCGCAACCTACAGCTCTGTGTTCCCTCACAAAAACTGGCACCCCGATACGTTGGGCCATTTCGTATACTTCGAAGGGTTAACCCTGTAGCTTACGCACTTGACCTTGCTGTTAACATGCGCATCTCAAATGTATTCCATGTTTCCCTCTTGAAACCGTTGGTTTGTAATCGTTACACCACCTCAGTGCCACGTCCATGTCCTGTTCCGGAATATGAAATATGCAGCATCATTGACTCACGAGTCTTCAGAGGACAGATCCAATACTTGGTGCACTGGAAAGGGTACAGTCCAGAGGAACGCTCCTGGGTTCCAGCCTCTGATGTCCATGCACCATCCCTCCTTCGTTCCTATCACGCCCGCTTCCCCATGAAGCCCGGACCCACCAGCAGAGATGGGAGGAGTCGTTGAGGGGGAGGTACTGTCAGGGTTTCTTTGCTGTTTTAAACAGCAACCCTTTCTGTTTCAGTGACTGAGTTTTCAGCTGTAATTACTATCAGCTCCTTCAGCATGTTGCCACAGTTACTCACCTGAGAGTAGTAATCAACCCTGCTGCTAATCAAGTCAGCCTATTTAAGCAGCAAATCCCAGAACCTCCTTGCCCTTGCGTGGTTTCCTGTTCCCCAGAAGTCTCCTTGTTCCTGTGTTTCCTGTTTGTTCCTGGTTCCTGACTCCGGCTTTGTTCCTGACTCCGCTGCTCTCCGTGCTCCTGATCCTGGCTTGTCTGACTACCCCTCTGGTGACTGACCCCTGCTTGATTCCTGGACTTTGCTTTTGGTTATTTATTTGTTATTTATTAATAAAGGTGTTTTTGCATCTAGTTCTGTCTCTGTCTGGTTCCTGGTCCCTGACACTTTCTTTAGTTGCTGCAGCACCTTGTCTTGAATTAACCAATTACAATTATTCTGCAAGTTTTTAGTGGCAATCATTTGCATATCTATTGCCATGGGTTCTTCCTTAATATATACGGAGGAGAAATAGTTATTTAAAATTCCTGCCTTTTCCCGGTCTTCATTAACTAGCACCCCCTTTTCAGTTTTAGTGTTGCTACACTTTCATTTTTTATTTTTTTTTCAAATTTATGTACTTAAAAAATGCTTTAGGGTTGGTTTTGCTCTCTTTAGATTTGCTAAACTTCAAAATGAAAAAAATGATAACTAATCGCCTTTTTGCACGCATTATTGGCTTCCTTATATCTTTTTATAAGATGCATCTGATTTATCCAATTTAAATGATTTAACCCCTTAAAACCGGAGGGCGTACTATTACACCCTATTCTAACCGGCTATAAACGCTGCAGGGCGTAATAGTACGGCCTCCGGGTTTTTTCTACTAACCCGGTCCAAGAGGTTAACAAGCAGCACACTTCCCCGCTGGGTGGCCGGTCATTCGGCAAATAGTTTGGTGAAACGGGGAAATAACATAGGGCCCGTACGGACAGGGAAGTGCACGAACAAACAGAAGAAGGAGCATAAAATACAAGTAATTCCAAGACAGAGGGATCTGTCACAGTATACCCCATATGCTTTTGTTTTTTTGAGTTTATTTCAAAAGACACTATATTGTGATCACTATTTCCCAAGTGCTCACCTACTTGAATGTTGGTAATAAAGATCAACGTTGTTTTTTAAAACCAGGTCCCAGTAAAGATGAAAGTACAGTCACAAATGCAAGACCTAACGTATCTTAACCCCAAAACCACTTTGACTTGAAATGACCAGACGCTAAGATACACAGAATGTGGGCCTCACTACATTGTGTACCCAGGGCTGATTAAGAGCCCAGTGGGCCTGGTGCTGACAATTATGAGGGGCCTAAGTACAGAATCCTATCAACCAAAAACACTAAAACAGTCATACCTCTCAAGTGTTATGTATCTGGTGGAGGTGTTGTCAGAGGGAAACTCTTAGGATGCAGCTATAAGAAAACTCAGATTCTCTTAAAATATAATTTATGCTTTTATCTTTTCATCCATGCCCCCCAACATCAGTGTCCAGTGAAGCAGGAAGTCAATGGGTGGTGTAAAAGGGTGGTCCACTGATGCGGATCATGTAACCAGAACTCCTGAAAGGGACGAACATACCCAAAAAGAATTGGAAGGCCAGTCTGGCATGAATGCATTTTAGGCTACCTGCCAATCATGGAGGCTAGCCAACTAAGGGCATACTATGCAGACAGCACCCTGAGCTTGGCATAAATGCATCTAATGATACTCTCACTCCATGCTTTCTAAGGACTGTCCCCTAGCCCTCACATGTCCACTTGTCTCCTTACCTTCTTACTAGTAGGCAGAAGCTCCTGGTATACATTCTGAGACAGAGACAATGTGGATGTAGTGAGTGTAGAAGAAAGGGAACATGCCACAGTGTTAGAGAGACTAAAGTTAGCATTTCCTTAACTAATTTCATTGTCAGCCAGTCCACACAAGTTTTGTTTCCATATATCCTTCTTAAGTTTCCATACTTAAGCAAGAGTATGTGAAGAGTAGTTAGGATTGCAACCTTTCTTGGAAAAAATACAGGCCTTACTAATTTGCATAACTAATTATGTATGCGGGACATCACGTGATGTAAATCACAAGGAGGGACATAAGAAAAAATTCTGTAAAATCACCAAAAAACTACTTACAGTTTTATTCTGCTGTATAGAAGGATTGCCCCCAGTGTCTCTCTGTCTCCCAATATCGCTCAGTGTCCCCTAGTGTCTGTGTCCCCATGTCTCTCAGTGTCCCCATGTCACTAGGGGACACAGTGACATGGGAACACTGAGACACTATTGACACTGGTAGAAATGGAGACACTGTGAGACATGGGGACACTGGGAGACATAGGCACAAATACACTAGGGACACTGGGAGACATGGGCACACAGACACTTCGGACACTGGGAGACATGGGGACACCAGGGACACTGGCTGAGAGACATGAGGACACTGAGACACTTGGGAACATTGTTTCCCTAGTGTCTCAGTGTTCCCATGTCTCCCAGTGTCCCCAAGTGTCTCAATGTCCCATGTGTGTTTGTTTCCCCATGTCTCAGTGTCCCCAAGTGTCCCCATGTTTGTCTGTATCCCCATGTCTCCCAGCATCCTCTAGTGTCTCAGTGCACCTAGGTCTCAGTGTCTCCTAGTGTCTGTGTCCCCATGTCTGTGTCCCCATTTCTCAGTGTCCCCATGCATGTCTGTCCCCATGTCTCAGTGTCGCCATCTGTGTGTGTCTCCCCGGGTCTCCAAGTGTCTTAGTGCCCCCAGAGGTCTCCCTGTGTCTGTGTCCCCATGGCTCACAGTGTCCCCTAGTTATTCAGTGTCCCCATGTCTGACAGTGCCCCATGTGTGTCTGTGTCCCTGTATCTCCAAGTGTCCCCAAGTGTCCCCAGAGGTCTTCCTATGTCCCATGTCTCACCGTGTCCCCTCGTGTCTCAGTGTCCCCATGTTTCCCTTTACCCCAACCCTCACTTCCCTGAGCTGTAGGCTCTCTCTGCAGGCTGGGAGTTGCTGTCTGGAGTCTCTGTAGCTGCTCCCCCCGCGGATCAGTGAGTAGAGTGCAGGTATATGCTGTAACTTCCTATCCCTGCCTCTCTCCACACACACAGTGACCCCTACTGGCCAGTGCTGGTATTGCAGAGTAATCTCTGTTTATACTGAGAAAAATACTGGCATTTGTATTGCCGGTAATACTGCAAGTTTGGCACCGGCCAGGCAGTCTCAAACAAATATTATTATTCGTTCTACTTTAGATTTTACTTTTAAGTATAAATCATTTAAACAAACATGTTATGGACTTTTTTGTTATTTTAGATAATAAATTATAAAATCACACAATTATCAATGCGTGACGATTTGCAGTACAGCATTGTTGCAGTGTTACATTTAAATTATAATGTGATAAAATAATAAATTCCAAGTTTTAGCTGCAGACAGAATACATTCTGTTCATTAGAATAGAATTTCATAAACATTTTTAATAGAATTGACAATGCAAAGTTGACAAAAGAAGTTAACTCAATGTCATACAGTAGATTTTTAATTTAAAAAAAACCGACATATTAATATTTATATTGATTTTATGAAAAATATATACCGTATATACTCGAGTATAAGTTGACCCAAATATAAGTCGAGACCCCTAATTTTACCCCCAAAAACTGAGAAAACGTATTGACTCTAGTATAAGACTAGGGTGGGAAATGCAGCAGCGACTGGTAAATTTCTAAATAAAATTATATCCCCAAAAAATTACATTAATTGAATATTTATTTACAGTGTGTGTACATAATGAATGCAGTGTGTGCATATAATACAGTGTGTTTGTATGAATGCGGTGTGTGTGTGTGTATGAATGCAGTGTGTGTATATGAATGCAGTGTGTGTATATGAATGCAGTGTGTGTGTATGAATGCAGTGTGTGTGTGTGTGTGTGTGTATGAATGCAGTGTGTGTGTATGAATGCAGTGTGTGTGTGTGTTATGCAGAGTGTGTTTGTGTGTGTGATGCAGAGCCTTGGTGGGGGGTGGGCATTTTTATTATTTTTTAAAAATTATTATTATTATTTTAATATTTTTTTTTACATATTATATTTTATTTTTATATTATTTGTTTTATATTATTAATATGTTATTTTAATTATATTATTATTAAAAAAAACACTTTCATTATAGACAGAGCACACAGATCCCTTAAACCAAGGGGCCCTGCAACAGATCTCCCACGCGATGTCATTTGCAAATTACACTACTATAATGAAAAAGAAAATTTATTAAAGGCATTGAGGGACACCAACCCCCCCTTACTATATAGGGGACATGCAGTGCAAATTTTCCCAGATTTGTCATGGCTCACACTGCAAGCGAGACGAGCTTTGAAGCCGATCACAGAACATCTGCGCAACTGCGACATTCGCTATAGATGGGGATTCCCCTTTGCCCTCATAGTTACCCATAAGGGTACTACATACTCAATTACATCACATTTAGATGTTCTACCTTTCCTAAGAGCATTAGAACTCCCAGAAACACAAGTTATGGATTGGTACGGCCCCTATCCGCACCAGGACTCAATGCACCGCACAAGGGGAATCACACCGATGAAGAAGAGGAGAACAGCCCAAGACTCACTTCCCCACTGAGGACACCGAGACAGGAGAAAAGATAACATGCGGGACATGGGAAAAGTGGAACAACCGCACCTCACAAAACCCAGTCGCTCTATTTCCCTCCCCCCCCCCATCCCTCCCTCCCCCCCATCCCTCCCTCCCCCCCCTTACGCGGACTCTCTTTCATTTCCACAAATCCACGAACTCCGCCGGAACATGCTTCATTCTGTCATCCACAACTGGCACTGATATATTGAACCTTTAAATATACAGTCTAACTGGGAACTACATAATGATAGAGGCAACGCTCAAGGGATCGCAACAGGAATTAAAAGACACATACACTCTGAACTTACAGTCCTTGAGAGCATTATCATAACACCACAAGACCCCATCGTTGTCTGCAAAGACAGGTTGTATGTTTGCATACTTGTTATTATGTATCGTAACACACAATTGGCCCCCTCACACTTCAGAGGAAAGATGGAGGAGGCCCAGGAAGGGACAGGGTTAACTAAAATATGTCAAAGCCCTGAGTTGACATAGCTAACACGACCGAGAGACCCAAGGGCTAATCTCTCTTAATCTCTCTCAAACTGTTCCAGACTCAAAAATGACAATGCATTTTAGACTGGTGGTAGCCATTGGCGAGACCTGAAGCCATTGACAGGTCATACCGTCAGTTTACTCTTACCGAGTTGGCTAACTCACAACCCCATCCCCACCTTGCTCAATACATGTACTTATAATTAAATGTTGCAGACAAAATATACATTTGTGGAAATGCAAAAGTAAGGTTTAAGCTGAAATAAGATGTATATATGTGTTTTGACCGAAACCTAAATAAGTTACCAAATGGCCAGACGAAAACAGCTGAAGACTTCATATACTGATACCAGCGACATTATCGTCTCTAATATAAGACATAGCCTTCCACTATTACTAATGTTAATCATTATTGTTGATCGTCACTATTAATTAATAATTATTAATTATTACCTATGTAGTACCTCCCACAGAACGATAAACCACCCACCCAAGTATACCCCCTACCCCCCCCCTCCCACTCCCTTCCCATAAACAACGAACCATAAACACTACACAGGATTTAAAGTCCTGTAAGCCCTTAAGCAACAGACAAGCCCACTTGGATTGCAACCAGCCCATATAACTGTCAGGATCGGGACAGGGATCCAACACGCAGAGTACAAACAGTAGCCAGATACGTATACCGGACCTTAGAATGGCCGGACTAACGTAAGTAGTACAGTATAGAATGGTCAAAGACAAGCCGAGGTCGAGGGTAACAGAAGACAGGTAAGCGAGAGACAAGCCGAATCAAGGGTAACAGAGATAAGCAGAGTAAGGTAAACAAGCCGGGTCAAAACCAAAAGGGATAATAGAATACACAAGCACTGAGTGACTAGAACAAGCTAGAACCACGACAGGGCAATGAGCTAATGAAAGAAGCTCTGTTAAATACCCTGTTCAGAGCAGTAACCACGCCCCCAAGGCGTCCTGATTGGTCCTGCAGCCATTGACTGACAGGTTGTTCTGGGGGAGTGTCCTGATGACTACTTCCTGCCTAGATGCTGTAAAAGGCAGTCACTCCCTCGCGGCCGGCCTAGCATGACCGGATAGACCGCGGGGAAGGGAGCCATCAGACCGTCTGGATGGAGGAACAGCTAAGTCTCTACCTCTTTCGGAGGTAGAGACCACAGGTACCCTGACAGTACCCCCCCTCTCAGATACGCCCACCGGGCGGAATGAACCGGGACGAGATGGGAAGCGAGAGTGATACGCCCTGCGGAGACGGGGAGCATGAACATCCTCCTGAGGTACCCAACTCCTCTCCTCAGGACCATATCCCTTCCAATCAACCAGATATTGTACTCTCCCCCGGGAGATTCGAGAATCAATAATAGAGTTAACCTCATACTCCTCCTGACCCTCCACCTGAACGGGGCGAGGAGGGGCTATTGTGGAGGAAAATCTGTTACATATGAGTGGTTTCAGCAATGAAACGTGAAACGAGTTCGGGATGCGTAAGGTATTAGGAAGAGCTAAACGATACGCAACTGGATTGATACGGGTCAGCACCCTGTAGGGTCCAATATAACGAGGAGCGAACTTCATGGAGGGCACTTTTAAACGGATGTTCCTCGTGCTCAGCCATACCCTATCACCTGGAACAAAGACCGGAGCCGCCCTTCTACGTTTATCAGCGTGTTTCTTGACCAACATAGAGTTGTGCACAAGGATTTGTCGAGTTTGATCCCACAACTTCCTCAAATTGGCAACATGAACATCAACCGACGGCACCCCCTGGGAAGGGGAATCCGAAGGAAGAATAGACGGATGAAAACCATAATTCATGAAGAAGGGGCTTGAATGAGTAGAATCGCAAACGAGATTGTTGTGTGCAAACTCCGCCCAAGGAATCAAACCGACCCAATCATCCTGGTGTTCAGAAACAAAGCATCGTAAATATTGTTCAATTTTCTGGTTGGTACGTTCAGCAGCTCCGTTAGACTGAGGATGATAGGCAGAAGAAAAGTTTAATTTAATACCAAGTTGAGAGCAGAAGGACCTCCAAAAGCGGGAAACAAATTGGGAGCCTCTGTCCGATACAATTTGAGAGGGTATCCCATGTAGGCGAAAAATCTCCTTAGCGAATATCTCTGCCAATTCGGGAGAAGACGGGAGTTTAGGCAGGGGAATGAAGTGTGCCATCTTAGTAAACCTGTCAACCACGGTGAGGATAACAGTCTGTCTTTTAGAGATAGGTAGATCGACAATAAAGTCCATGGCCAAACAGGACCATGGTTTTTCTGGAACCTCCAAGGGTTGCAGGAATCCACATGGAAGCGTATGGGGTTGTTTGGTTTTAGTACAAACTTCACATGCAGCGATGAACTCCTCAATATCCCTCCGTAAAGCAGGCCACCAGAAGTCCTTAGAGATCAACGCGTAAGTTTTGCGAATACCAGGATGTCCCGCCATCTTGCTATTATGTAAACACTGTAAAAGTTCCAGTTGAAGAGCAGGAGGAACGAAATGACGGCCCGCAGGAGTCTGTTTAGGTGCTAGATGTTGCAACTTAATGATCTCGGCCAGTAATGGAGAATGAATCCTGAGATTCGTATTAGCAATGATATTGCATTTCGGAACTATAGAAGAAAGAACTGGTTCAGGTACAGTAGAAGGTTCATATTGGCGAGATAATGCATCGGCTTTAGAGTTTTTAGAACCAGGTCTGTAAGTCAGTACATAATTGAAGTGAGTCAGGAATAAGGACCAACGAGCTTGTCTAGAGGATAAGCGCTTAGCCTCCCCAATATAGGACAAGTTTTTGTGGTCCGTCAAAATCGTAATAGGGTGTAGGGTCCCCTCCAACAAATGTCTCCACTCCTTTAAGGCTTTAATGACTGCTAACAGTTCCCTTTCCCCGATGTCATATCTGCTCTCAGGCCCAGAAAATTTCTTAGAGAAGAAACCACAAGGGTGTAACGGTTTATCCACCCCTAACCTTTGAGACAGAACAGCCCCAACTGCTGTCTCAGAGGCATCGACCTCGAGCAAGAAAGGCAGAGTCGTATCAGGATGGACTAGAATGGGAGCCGAGGCAAAAAGTTCCTTGAGAGTCTTGAAAGCACCCAGAGCTTCCTTAGACCAGAACTTAGTATCAGCCCCTTGTTTGGTCATATTGGTAATAGGCGCAATGATAGAGGAGTATCCTTTAATGAAGCGCCTATAGTAGTTGGAAAAACCAATAAACCTTTGGATAGCCTTGAGTCCTTTGGGCAAGGGCCAGTCTAAAATAGATTGAAGTTTTACAGGATCCATTTTAAAACCCTCCCCAGAAATCACGTATCCAAGAAAGTCTACCTGAGACTGATCAAAACTGCACTTCTCCAATTTGCAATATAGACCATGTTGCAGCAGCTTGTGTAATACCTTTCTGACCTGTCTATGGTGAGTCTCAATCTCCTTAGAGTGTATTAGTATGTCGTCCAGGTAAACAATAACACAATCATGCTGAAACTCCCTAAGTACCTCATTAATCAAATCTTGAAATACTGCAGGAGCATTGCATAGTCCAAATGGCATAACAGTGTATTCGTAATGGCCATACCGGGTATTGAATGCCGTCATCCACTCGTGACCTTGCTGGATTCTCACCAAATTGTAAGCCCCTCTGAGATCTAACTTGGTGAAGATTTTGGAGCCCTTAAGACGATCAAATAACTCGGTAATCAGTGGGATAGGATAGGCATTTCTGACAGTTATTTTATTCAAGCCTCGGTAATCGATACAAGGTCTCAGCGTGCCATCCTTCTTCTTAATGAAAAAGAACCCAGCCCCGGCCGGAGAAGAAGACCTCCTGATGAATCCCTTTTCTAAATTCTCCCGAATATACTCCTCTAGAACCGAGTTTTCCTGAACAGACAAAGGATATACATGGCCCCTCGGAGGCATAGTGCCGGGTAGAAGCTTAATCTTACAGTCAAATGACCTGTGTGGAGGCAAAGAATCGGCATTCTTCTTGTCAAACACTGCCCTTAAGTCTAGGTAAAGGTCTGGTATTTGTCTTTCTGTGGACTGAGTAGGATTCTCCGGTATGTTAATATTAGCTAATGGAGAAACCTTGCACAAACACCGATCCTGGCAGCCCTGGCCCCACGAGAGTATCTCTCCTAACTCCCAATCGATAATAGGGTTATGTTTTTTCAACCATGGGTACCCCAGAACTATGGGAACGGAAGGAGACAAAATGAGCAGAAGAGATAAATTCTCCACGTGTAGGATACCCACATTTAAATTAATGGGTATGGTCTCACGAAAGATAACAGGGTCTAGTAGTGGTCTACCATCTATGGCCTCAACGGCCAAAGGTGTCTCCCTTAGCTGGGATGGGAAATTGTTCTTACTAGCAAAGGCTTGGTCGATAAAATTCTCAGCAGCACCGGAATCTATCAATGCCATAGCCCTTACTACTTCCTTCCCCCAAGTTAAGGAAACTGGTAGCAGAAGCCTGTGATCTTTATAATCAGGAGTAGAGGACAAAATAGAAACACCCAAGGCCTGTCCTCTAGAGAGACTTAGGTGCGAGCGTTTCCCGGGCGGTTAGAACAGTTCGAGAGTAAATGACCCTTGGCTCCACAATACATACACAAACCCTCTCTTCTCCTGTGCTGTCTTTCCTCCTCAGAGAGGCGGGTATACCCTTTCTGCATAGGTTCAGTAAGCAAAGATATCGTGGAGTCAGGACTTGGAACAGCGGGAGCTAACCTAAAAGAAGGTCTCTGGTTCCCCTCTCGAGTGTTCTGTCTCTCTCTTAGACGTTCATCTATACGAGAGATGAACGAAATTAAATCCTCTAAATTCTCAGGGAGTTCTCTGGTAGCAACCTCATCAAGGATTACATCAGATAGGCCATTCAAAAATACATCCATATACGCCTGCTCATTCCACTTGATTTCTGCCGCCAGAGACCTGAACTCTAGTGCATAATCCACCAGTGTTCGGTTCTCCTGTCTCAGGCGCAACAGTAATCTGGCTGCATTAACCTTTCTACCTGGAGGGTCAAATGTTCTTCTAAAAGCAGCTACAAATGCGTTATAGTTATAAACTAATGGATTATCGTTCTCCCATAGTGGGTTGGCCCATCTCAGAGCTTTCTCAATGAGTAGGGTGATAATAAATCCTACTTTTGCCCTATCTGTAGGATAAGAGCGAGGTTGCAATTCAAAGTGGATACTAATTTGGTTTAAAAAACCACGACACTTCTCAGGAGCCCCACCATAGCGTACTGGGGGGGTAATGTGAGAAGAAGCACCCACTGTGGCTACCTCTAGACCTGAACCGACAGGAGAAACAGGGGTATTACGTATCTCCTCTGGTGGTTTATTGGCACAAGCTAATAGAGCCTGTAGCGCAAGCGCCATCTGATCCATTCTGTGATCCATGGCTTCAAACCTAGGATCAGGAGCAGCCAGCTGACTGTTTGTACTTGCAGGATCCATTGGCCCTGTCGTAATGTCAGGATCGGGACAGGGATCCAACACGCAGAGTACAAACAGTAGCCAGATACGTATACCGGACCTTAGAATGGCCGGACTAACGTAAGTAGTACAGTATAGAATGGTCAAAGACAAGCCGAGGTCGAGGGTAACAGAAGACAGGTAAGCGAGAGACAAGCCGAATCAAGGGTAACAGAGATAAGCAGAGTAAGGTAAACAAGCCGGGTCAAAACCAAAAGGGATAATAGAATACACAAGCACTGAGTGACTAGAACAAGCTAGAACCACGACAGGGCAATGAGCTAATGAAAGAAGCTCTGTTAAATACCCTGTTCAGAGCAGTAACCACGCCCCCAAGGCGTCCTGATTGGTCCTGCAGCCATTGACTGACAGGTTGTTCTGGGGGAGTGTCCTGATGACTACTTCCTGCCTAGATGCTGTAAAAGGCAGTCACTCCCTCGCGGCCGGCCTAGCATGACCGGATAGACCGCGGGGAAGGGAGCCATCAGACCGTCTGGATGGAGGAACAGCTAAGTCTCTACCTCTTTCGGAGGTAGAGACCACAGGTACCCTGACAATAACCCCAAGAAACCAGCCTCCATCTCCTGCACAGAGATTGGAGACTTATTACACCTTTCAGGTGTTAGTAAAGGTCCGTGGCAGGGGACACAACAACCATCTCATACCACCACTTGTTCTTAGGCTCCCATTATTAAACCCTGCCAGGCCTAAAAGTTTATAGGTCCTGCTCACGGACGAAGTCCCACAGAAAGGCGGCCGTATTGAGACCCGGAGTATCACCCGGTCGAGACGCGGCTCATACCAGGGGAAGGCCTGGGTGAGGCCTTATTCCCATTGTAGACCCCTCCTCCTGTTGAGGAAGGGAAGCGAGCAGTACTTTATTGTTTTATTGTTTTACTGTTTTTATATTGACACATATTGTCTGAACTTTTGACTTTTCAAACTAATATCTATTAATTACGTTTATTGTATGCTAATACCTGTTATTTAGATACTACTTGGTACCAGATAACTTACCGCATCATCAACTGTATTCACAACACTACTGCAAAGTTACACTAATTATAACATACCTCGATTACATTGACACTTACTGCGGTCTTACTTCAAACAACATGACCACTATACGTATAATAGGTACCCTTGATAAAGGCAGCCAGTTGGTGCCGAAACGTTGGGGGGGTTTGGTGACTCGTGTTTCTGTCTGAGGCTTGTAAGGATTTTTGTGGTAATTTATTACTATTATTTTATTGTATCTGCCTTTACTTCTGTTACTTTGTTTATATTTATTTTTTCTTATATGTTTACATTCTGGTACTTTTTTGTACATAATAAAATTTAAATATTTTTTTGAGATTGTTATGGTGTGCATTCTATATCCTATATACACTATACGTATAATGTCACAAAATGTAAAAGGCCTCAACACACCTGAAAAAAGGTCCATGGCACTACAGGATTTTCACAGACACAAAGCAGAAATTGTATTTCTACAAGAAACCCATTTCCGGAAAGACACAGCACCTATGTTACGCAACAGACACTATCCAACAGGTTACTTCAGCCACTTCACAGGTGCGAAAGCCAGAGGAGTGGGAATTCTGTTGGGAAACCAGGTTCCCTTTACACTCCACAAAAAAGAAATAGACGACGCAGGTCGCTATCTCTTCCTCGTAGGGATCATAGGCAACACCAAAGTCACATTGGCAAATCTCTATCTCCCCAACAAAAAACAGAATCGCACACTCACCAAAATACTAAACAAACTCTCTAACTTCCAGGAGGGCCAACTTCTGGTAGGAGGAGACATGAACGTCTCACTTGATGGTTCCCTAGATACTACTGCCCCATCTAGTGACTATCTATCCGCCACAAGGGACAAAATAAGACAAACTCTGTATGATGCCCAACTTTTCGACTGCTGGAGATCACTACACCCATCCCGCAGGGACTTTTCCTTCTTCTCTCCCCCCACAGGCACATACACAAGAATAGACATGTTATTTACACATCACAGATTCCTACCACTGATAACCTCAGCCTCCTATGGCGCGATTACATGGTCAGACCATGCTCCCCTAATCCTAGAGATGACTGTTCCCTCCCTACCTCGACCCAAAGCGCAATGGAAACTGAATGATCTCCTACTTAATGTGACGGAAATAAACACACAACTCGCCGAAACAGCAAAGACATACTTTCTTACCAACACAGCCCCAGACACACCACACACGACGATTTGGGAGGCACACAAATGTGTCCTAAGGGGGGAACTTATTTAACTGGCGTCTATCCAAAAAAAGAAAAGAGATGCCTTAATTAAGACCTTAACCATAGATATAAAACACTTGGAAAACCAACACATTACAGACAACAAACTTACTACCTATAAAACCTTGATTGCCAAGAGAACGGAACTATCCACTCTACTGCACCTGTACTCGAAAAAAAAGGTCCAATTGACAAGACATAAATATTACACTCAAGGGGGCAAGTGTGGCAGACTGCTTGCACAATCCCTCAAACCAGACAGACAAACGACCTTTATACAGGGCATAAAGAAACAAGAACAGTAACTCATATGTTACCTGAAATCACAGAAGGCTTTAGACATTTTTACACACAACTCTACAATCTTAGGGAAACACCACCCTCACCAGCCGAAGTTCAGGACTACCTACAAAAGAGACTGAAACACACTTTGCCAAATAACCTTAAATCTTTCCTAGATGACCCGATCACGCAAGATTAATTTTTTCTAGCAATCAAAAATACCCCGCTAGGGAAAAGTCCGGGCCCAGACGGTTTCACCATTAAATATTATAAACAATTAGCCCCAATATTAGCTTCTCCTTTTCTTAATGCCTACAACTCTATCTCTCAAAGTATGCCACCACCCACTCAAACTCTAGAAGCCACAATTGCACTCATCCCAAAACCAGGGAAGGACCTCCTTCAATGCAGCAGCTACAGACCCATATCCCTAATAAACGTAGATGTCAAAATATTCACCAAGATTCTTGCATCCAGACTCAAAAATCTACTCCCAGACTTGATCCATCCAGATCAAGCTGGCTTTGTACCAAGCAGAGAGGCAAAAAATAATACTACAAAAATTCTAAACCTGATTCACTGGGCAAAGCAGGATGTCTGTCAAAGTGCCCTCTTGGCTATAGACGCCGAGAAGGCATTTGATAGAGTTGATTGGTCTTTTATGCTGACAACGCTAAGGGCATTGGGGTTTGGACCTAGATGGCTGGACTGGATGTCAGCCATATACTCTATACCAACAGCCAGACTACGCATCAATGGGCAACTATCCACCCCGTTTACGATAACAAACGGCACCCGACAAGGATGCCCTCTTTCACCCTTACTTTTCATTTTAACGCTAGAACCGTTCTTACAGGGCATACGGGACAACCCCCTAATTCAAGGAATAAAAATAGACAACTCAGAGTACAAGGTATCGGCCTTCGCCGATGATATTTTATTTTCGGTCAAAAACCCAATACAATCCATCCCTCATATTCTCCAAGAGATGCATGATTACGGAAAAATTTTAAAGCTAACCTTGCTAAATGTGAGTTACTCCCAATTCCAACTTCACAAGAAGTAGAGAATCAGCTTAAAAATGAATTCCATTTCTCTTGGGCAACAGTCTCAATTAAATACCTGGGTATACAAATTCCTCGACACCTGTCTCAGACCTACAATCTTAACTTTCCACCACTAATGACGAATATAAACAGAGATCTGTCCAAATGGAACAATTTACAACACAACTGGTTTGGTAGGTTAAATGTCTTAAAAATGAATGTTCTCCCACATATTCTCTACCTTCTCCAAGCCCTTCTTATAACAATCCCTAAAAAGTTTTTTATTAACATCAAGAACGCCTTCTCACAATACCTATGGAAAGACACCCACCCCAGACTGGCATATTCCCTCCTAACACAAACTAGAAGAGACGGGGGCATAGGTCTACCTAACATAGAAACATATCACAAAGCCACCCACCTAGTGAGAATATATGAGTGGACCAAACATCCACCATCCCACCAATGGGTTTCCATAGAAGAGGCATCTACGAAAGCTCCTATCCGCACAATCCCATGGCACGAAAATGGGCGACTACTACTGTCCCATAAACAACATCCCACTATAACAGCCACACTCAAAGTGTGGGCTTCAGTGACCAATCGCCCCAGTGTGGCTCCATTTCCTTCACCATTATATCCAATAACACACAACCCACTCTTACCGATAGACACACCCCGGCAATTGCCACAAATAAACGAGACATCCTCATACCTCTCACTACAGGACATCACTCAAAATGACAAGATCAGGAATATGCAGGATCTATTCCCAGAATCCTCTCACACAGGCACACCACCTGTTTCATAAACAAATCTGTCACTTTGCTAAACACCTCTCTCTACTCCCCAGGGGAGCAAGAACACTCACGCCATATGAACAATTATGTACAAATCACCCCCTAAGGAAAAACAATGTATAAATTGCTCCAGTCGAACCAACCTAATACACTCCCCACCTTCATAGAAAAATGGTCAGCAGAGATGCCAATCTCACTCTCCTCAGCACAATGGCAACAGATCACCACCAGAATACACACTACATCTCCTAACCTAAATACACAAGAAAGCAACTATAAAAGATTGTCACGGTGGCACTACACTCCAACCAAACTTAGCCATATCCATAAGGACCTCAAAGACAACTGTTGGCGCTGTACGGCCCCCAAAGCTCATTCATCACATATGTGGTGGTCGTGCGCCATTATCTCTAAATTTTGGAAACGCATTCACTCACTTACACAAATTATAACGGACATACAATACCCTTATGCCCCGGAATATTTGTTATTCCTCCTGCCCCCCCCGAACGACAATAGGAAACCGAACCTTGCTCTACTCACACACCTGTTGATAGCAGCTAATCTTCTTATCCCAATCCACTGGAAACAGGCTGAAGCACCAACCATTAGAGAATGGATCCAAAAAGTAGAATACACTAGACAGATGGAGGAAATCTCCTATGCCTACACCAAAAACATGACAACACACACACAAATATGGGAAAACTGGAAAACATTTCTGACTGAGGGAACCATCCCTTGCCAGGGACACACTATGAAAACCTAACGACCACAGCCCTCTACTAGGCAAGTTCCTGATGATCATCAGGTTTTCAATCTCATACTGATATACACAAATTATCATCTTAAATACTCGTTGTATACGTAACTGGACAGTTGCAATTTCTGAGTAGATTATGTAAAATCCTCTGTTTATGTACTCGCATTTGCTAATATGTTCTGTAAACCGCAAACTCATCTTTTGATATAATTTGAAAGACAACTTTGCACTACGGAAACGATATACCAAATGTATCTTTATGTATTTTCTCATTTTGCATATATTGTAATGCATACATATACTTAATAAAAAAATTTAAAAACCAAAAAAAAAAAAAAGATAGCTAAGGCACTGAATGTTCCTAGAGACACCATAGAAACCATAGTTGCAAGTTCAAAGTTGAAGGAACAATGTTTACACTACCTGGATCGACAGAAAAAGGCAGGTTGTAAAAAACGTTCAAGTGACTGCAACAGACCTGCAGCAACACTTGGTGGCAACAGGCACTGTGGGGAGCACTGTAAGGTGCATACTAAACACAGAAGGTTTCTATGTCAGAACCCCAAGACATACACCACTACTGGCACAAAAAGTCAGCTCGACTATGCTCAAAATTATATAAATAAGTCAAAGAAGTTTTGGGATTAATTTCTGTGGAGCAGTGAAACAAAACTGGAACTTTCCCTGCCGAATGGATCAGCGGTATGTCTGGAGGAAGATGAATGAAGCATGCGCTGAAAAGAACACTCTGCCTACAGTTAAGCATGGTGGTGGCTTGGTGTTGCTTTGCACCCTTTGCACTGGAAAACTACAGCATGTGGAAGGCAAGACGGATTCATTGAAATATCAGGAAATCCTAGCAGACAGCATCATGCCGTCAGTGAGAAAACTGAAACGTGTGCTTAGTTGCAAGGCTTAGTTGCAGAAGAAGTCCTGGAAAATTCTACAGTGGCCATCACAGTCACCTGATTTGAACCCCATAGAAAAAAAATCTGTGGGGATTTGAAGCAAGTAAATCCAAAAAGATTACTGAACTGGAGGCCATTGCTCATGAGCAATGGGCCAAGATTTCTCAGGAATGCTGACAGATGCTGGTGTATGGCTATGCATCCCTTTTGCAGCAGTTCATAACATTACTAAATATGCTTGCCATAAAGGGGTTGAATAATTTTGAGACTGAAAAAGTTGTTCTAAGCTGCATATTCAATTGAAGTTGGGGAAACCACTTGAAGCATCTGTTCTGTTGAGCGACTTCAATTGCTTTTGTTTGATTTGTGTATTACAAACCACTGAAGGTCTGTACATTTTGACAACCTGAATTTTAGTGCGGGTTTATTAATGTTGATTATAACTGCACATTCTTAACAAAAAAACTTGTTCTCTAATAACCAACACAGCTCTCTAATCATGGGGATTAAATATGTATTATATTTATTAATACCTTACATACACTGGAAAGAAAAAGTATGTGAACTGCTTAAAATTAGTAATTTCATCTTCAAAGTCACAAGTATAGACAAACACAACGAGCTTAAATTAACACACTAAAAAATTATAATATTTCATGTCTTTATTCCCATTGAACATTCTATGTGCTGTTGAAAAAGTAAGTAAAACCTTGGATTTAATAGCTACTTGAACATCATTTGGCAGCAATAACCTCAACTATTTCTAGTAACTGCAGATTAGACTGGCACAACACATAAGAGGAAGTTCTGAGCCATATTCTTAGAAAATGCAAGTCTCTCTTGAGGTTATTCCACAGCATCTCTATCAAGATAAGGTGTGGGCTCTGAATGGGCCACTCTAAAAGGTGGATTATTTTTTATTTCAAGCCATTCTGAAATGGATTTACTTTGATGTTTAGGTAGATATTGATAGATTAGATATTGAGTTTTAGCTGCTGCACAACCAACTTGATATTATCCTGTAGAATCTCTTGAGAAACTTGTGAATTCATTGTTCCTCAATAATGGCAAGTGGCCCAGGACTCGAAGCAGCAAGGCAGCCTCAAATCATGATGTTTCCTGCACCATATTTAACAGTTGGGATGATGTGTTCATGTTGGTATGAGATGCCCTTTTTGTGCCATACATAGTGCTGCATGTTTCTCAAACAACTCAACGAGGTTAACACAGTGAGGGAGTTTAAGCATGCGTGGGATAGGCATAAGGCTATCCAAGGCTTAAGATAAGGCCAGGGACTAATTAAAAGTATTTCGAAATATTGGGCAGACTAGATGGGCAAATGGTTCTTATCTGCCGTCACATTCTATGTTTCAACCTTAGTTTCATCAGTCAATAAAACATTCTCTTAAGAGAATTCATTTTGTCAAGATGGCCTGTGGCAAACTTCAGGTGTGTGGCAACATTTGTTTTGGAAAACAGCAGCTTCCTATGTGATGTCCTTGATTGGCACCATGTCTGTTCAGTCTTGTCTGTAGATTAGACTCATGAACAGTCCCAATTATTTCTTTAAGTCTTTAGATGTCACTCTAGGGTTCTATTTTTTACCTCATTAAGAACCATGCAGTGTGCCCATTGAATCATCTTGAAGACCACTTAAAATTCAAAATAGCTCTTAAAGGATCTTAACATGTATAGTTTGGAGCAAAGATGAGACAGGAGGATATGATAGAAAAATGTAAATATATAAAGGGAATAAACAGAGTAAAGGAGGTGAGCATATTAAAAAGAAGAAAAAACTACCACAAGAGGGTATGGTCTTAAATTAGAGGAGACATTAGAGGGTAAAATTGTTTATATATTAATATAAGTATTACTTTACTGAGAGGGTAGTAGATGCATAGAATAGTCGTCCAGCTGAAGTGGCAGATGTTAATACAGTGAAGGAGTTTAAGCATGCGTGGGATAGGCATAAGGCTATCCTAGATATTAGAAAAGGCCAGGGACTAATGAAATTATTTATAATATTGGACAGACTAGATGGGTGGAATGGTTCTTATCTGCAGTCACATTCTATGTTTCTAAGCTTTTAATTAAATAAAAATGAAATCATAGTTTATTCTTTTTATGAATGTGTTTCCTTGGAAAACCATTTTTTATCTACACTAGTTAGATCTACTTAAAGAGGTATTGCTGTTATATATTAACAAATTATCATTTTGTGAGACTAATAACACTTATAGGATTTGCAGGTTTTTTTTTTATTGTTTATAAGAGCTTTATTTCTCACAAACAGATTGCCATGGCAACCCTTAGCACATTTGTGTTGTTCTTTAGGTGTTAACTCTTTGTATGCCTCTCCGATCAGGATACATCTTATCAGTGTTTTGTGGATGTTTGGAAAGTTTATAAAACTTATAGCAGTATTTATGATCCTATTTTAACTCAGGTTTCCCCAGTGCTTACCCCCAGAGGTGTACAACATATTATAATGATGCATGGCATTATTTTATTAAATATATTTTTCTGAAGGCTTTCATTTGATCTGATTAAATATTTTAGTTACCCTTTTGTACTCTGATTATGTTCCCTTGGTACAATGGTTACGGGCAACACTCTTTTTATACAATGTTTTAGTAATGTGATATTGTAACATCCTGTTGCAAGTGTAACTTTCATAAATAATAGTCTTCTATTAAGAAAAAATAAGAAGGGCCTCTTGTGATTCTCTTTTCTTTTGTTTGTTAAGATCACACATTTCTACAGGTGTCTTCATATCAGAAAATGGCACAACTCAAATTCAGAATTCAGGCTGTGTGAGAGGTCCAATTGACAAATCCACCTAATTTCTCTCTTCCCTAGTTCCTTACCTCCTCTCCAATATTTAGGTACTTGACAGAATGCTCCAAACTCTAATAAACTAGCATCTGCATTATGTGATTCTGCAAAGTGTGCTGAAACTGTATGTTGTAGAAATTTTCTAACGATGTTTATCATGTCTTCTCTTATACATACAGATAGTTTTATTGATCTTTTCCTCTCACATAACAGCCCAACTGGGCATTGGGTCACATATATCATGTTGACACTTTTGCAGGTGAGAGAGTCTTTTATCTTGAAGGATTTTTTAAAAATGATAACAAGTAAGTTCATGTTTCCTCTTGCAGATTTTGTCCTTGCTGTTTCTACAGGCTTTGCATTGATGGCAGGCATAGAAGAATTTCTTGAGGTTTTTCCTGGTGTGGGACATTTTCCAGGATGGATCTCTGTGGCTTCTTACTAACTTGTTTTTAATATTGGATGCTCATCTAAAGTCAATCACCAGTTGTTCGGTTATTATGCTTTGCATAATCTATCTGATCTTATCTTTGTATAACAACTTCCAATATTTTCTTATTATTTTTTAGATGTGAATTTTCTCTGCTATAATCCAGGATTATCATGGGAAAGCTTTCCTTCTGGTTTTCATACATATCTTTATTTTTTGTTTGTGTTCTTTGTTCTTAACAACATAGTCCTATCAGTCTGTTTTAATTTCTATTTGTGCTGATAGGAGCTTCCTCATATTGTACTTTTTCCTTTTCTTCTGATTGATGCTACCTGGTTTGGGTATGTTGCAAAGCTAGTACACTTACATCTTAATCTTCTGAATTAATTTGAGAGAACATGTTTATGCCAAACTGGACAGTGGCAGTTCAAACTAAATTGTTAATGTCCTCTTTGAAGAAGGTCTTCTTTTTATGTAAAAAAAATGGTTTAAAAATGCCACTGGAGGGGCGGAGCCTGGACAGCAGGCAGGCAAGACGTGCATCACACGAGCTCCTGCTGGCAATGCCAAATACCCAGTGATATCCTGGGCTGGCAACCTGGTGACCTCGACATAAGGTGTTTTCCAAGCTGTGGGCACCAAACCCTACCGGTGGATACCTGAATCGACGCCCTGAGGCAACGAGAACCGCAACGGCAGGTTGAGGCCTACTGGACTCAGACCGGGGGAGAGACGGCCGCTCTCCTCCAGCTGAACAAAGTTAAGTCAAGCACGACTCCACACCCTCCCCCCCCCCCCTCTGGACCGGCAGGGGATATCCCGGTCTCCCCCTGGAGTGCAAGTAGCTACACCTGTAGCCCGCTAAGCAGATCGCACAAACACTCATGTCCCTACAATGGCGGACAAAGCCCGCACGATAACACATGGCACAGCTACAACATTTTGATAAAACCCCAGTGGTGAAACGCGTTGTGTATTTTAAATAATAAATTAAGTTTGGCTATACTTCTGTGCCATTCATATGATTTTTATTATTTTTACACATATAACATTTTTATTATTTCTTTTCCTGGCATTTTATATATCCTGAGGTGGGGATTATACCGCCCACGCTATATCTCAAGTGCAGTGTGATCTGCACTTCAATTTGTGAGTATATTTCCTTTTCTTTTTATTTATACCACATTATATCATCAGAGAGCACTATTTGTTGTTCCTATTCTTCCCTTCTCCTGAGAGTTGGACACCATCAGACCCAAAGAGGAAAATAATTCGTAATATCCTACAAGCAGGGATTATTCTGCTGAATACCTGTTATCCCCGAGCTGGTTATAGCTCATGTAAATGTGAGTGCAATATATTTTATTATTTTATTGCCACATATCTTATACACGCTGCAATATTGGTCCTTTTCCCTTTGTTTTTTCCATATCACGAGAGGATTTGAAGTATCAAAGAAAGAGAGAACACTCTACCAGTGGAACGTGTGAAACAGACATTTTATTTTATTTATTTTTCCTATATATTGGGACTAATTTTATTATTTATATATTTTATTTTATTTTGTTTTATCTTGGCGCAGCCTTTTTCTCTTTTCCCTGTACAACAGAGGAAACACCCAGCAATGCCTATACCTACTCAATGAGGCTGCTGGATCAAATTTTCCATGTCTTGCTGATATATTGTACTAGACCAGTGATGGCGAACCTATGGCACGCGTGCCACAGGTGGCACACCGGGCCCTCTCTGTGGGCACGCGGCCATAGGTTCACCATCAATGCAGAGTAGGCACCTGCCTGCCTGTTTTGGGCAGGCGCCTACTCTGCTTCCGGGTCATCATGGCAACGCTCCACACAGCATCGCGTGGCAGGACAGGGGAGCTGCTTCAAAGATCCCTCCCCCTGCAGTACTTACCACCACCGGACCACCACCGGACCACCTGTGTCCCCCCCTACTTCATTAAAGGTAAGAAGGAGGGGGCGGATACTGACACACAGCACTCCTGTGTGTCAGTACTCCTACCCCCCACAACAGTACCCCTACCCCCCAGCACCCCTATCCCCCCAGCAGTACTCCTACCCCCCCAGCAGTACCCCTACCACCCCAGCAGTACCCCTACCACCCCCAGCAGTACCCCTACCCCCACCCAACAGTACCCCTACCCCCCGCACCCCTATTTCCCCAGCAGTACCCCTACCCCCCCAGCAGTACCCCTACCACCCCCAGCAGTACCCCTACCCCCCAGCAGTACCCCTAACCCCCAGCAGTACCCCTACCCCCCACACACAGTACCCCTACCCCCAACAGTACCCCTACCCCCCACAGCACCCTTACCCCCCACACACAGTACCCCTACCCCCCACAGCAGTACCCCTACCCCCCACAGCAGTACCCCTACCCACCACACAGTACCCCTACCCTCCACAGCAGTACCCCTACCCCCCCAGCTGTACTCCTACCCCCCAGCAGTACCCCTACCCCCCACAGCACCCTTACCCCTGCCCAGCACCCCTACCCCCCACACAGCACAGCACCCCTCTCACACACACATTACCCCTCATACACACACACATACAGCACCCCTCTCACACACACACACACACACAGCACCCCCCCACAAACACACAGCACCCCCCCACACACACAGCACTCCCCACACACACAAATACAGCACCCCCCCCACACACACACACACAGCACCCCTCACACACTTACACAGCAACCCTCACATACTTTCCAAAACACCATAAAACCTGTTAATGGTGGGTACTGTTGTACTCGTGAGACATCGCTGATTACAAATATGTGCATTTTTGTGCAGTATTATGACAGTATTATGACATTCACAGCTAAAATGTCAGACGCAAATACAAATTTAAAAAAAATCTTATTTTCTCACATTTTTTAAAACTTTTATTCATAATGAATTATGTTCCATATATGAATAGTTAATGATAAATTAAAGCCCTGTTTCTCCTGAACAAAATTATATATAATAAGTGTGGGTGCATATAATATGAAAGAGGGGAACTACGGGTGAACAGACATATAGCGCAAATTCCAGTTTTTGTTTGCGTTTTGTTTTGATCAGAACGTGCACTATTGACTCCGTCCTGAAGGGGTTAATATTGGGTATTTCTAAAGTCAGAACAAAATGTAGAAACTATTCAGCTTGGGTACAAATACAAAAAGAAAAATGCTCACTCCCATCACTCCTGGGCGGCAGCAATGACCACAGTACACATCAGCTAATACATATTGTAAAAAAAAAGTTACCTGCCCTATCTCCTTAATCCCTATGTATATTTAAACAAATGGAGGTCATTTAGTTCCTCCAATGGCCACTGGAGGGAATGCCCGCCTGCCAGGTATATAAATGATCCTGATGAAAGTCCCAGTGGGGACTGAAACGTTTGTCGAATTTTAATGGATTTATAATAAACTTTGGACTTTTAACTTTACAAGACCGTAAGTGCTGATCAGTACCTGAAATATATATATATATATATATATATATATATATATATATATATATATATATATTCTGCTATATGTTAACTCCATATGCATAATATACTAACAAGTTATTTAATTTCAATAAATAGGAAGTGCAGTCTTTTTTCTACTCTTTATACTAAAGATGAAATAATACCTTATAATCTGGTGCTATGTTAAAGAGACTCATATAAAAGGGTTAATGAATACCCAAGCCTCCCCACCCTAATGCTGTGCATCATCCCATCAACTGGCAGATAAGTTGTAGCCCATTCAGTCCTGTAAATACAATCAGTCCATGTTTTACATCTTTTCATATGTTTACAAAATGCTTTATACCTTGAAAAATGTTTTTTCTGGACTCTCCATTCTCTTACAAAAGTGTTTTTTCTGTTACAAATTCAGTTCACACAAACTTAAAATAGTCATGACACCCTCATGAACAAAAATATTGTATATAAAGTTTAGGAATGGGAACCATTTTCATACACAGTCCCCCTCTTTTAGTGTCTCTGGAATTGGTGCAATTGGACAAATGAATACAATTATAAATACAATTTCACATTTTTAAACTTTCTCGAAAATCCTTCCAGGCAATGACTGGATCCCTTCTATGTTCCCATACCTAATTCCCTCTGCACAAAACAAGAGCATGTGAAGAGTAGTTAAAAAAATAAAATAAAAATAGAAATAATCAATGGGCCTATTCCAGAAGCATTTTTTCCCCAAGTAAGTAGCTAATTTAGCAGACATTTGGCTGTTAGAAAAAAACACAACCAAATCGGGATACGGCTGTAAATTCTATAAAGAGAACATACAAAAAAGCACAATAGTGTGATACAGTAAATACAATATATCTAGCGCTAATAATAAATGCACTCACGAGATGATGTAGATAAAAGTGCTCATAGGGTGCCTCCCCTGATGGTATGGGGGGCTAGTAATCTCCTTTCCAATATGGAATAGCTGAAAGGTACACGGGACTCCGAATAGGATCAAACTCCAAATATTTTTATTATATAAAAGGTGAAATAAACACCATTAAGATCAAATTTAGAAATGCGGTATTAGGTCCTACGCGTTTCGTTCAAAACATGAGCTTCATCAGGGACCGCAATAAAAAATAACCACATACAATCTTACAAGCAGTAAAATCATACAACCTACCCCCCCTTAATACAATCCCTTTAAATAGGGCTAGTCCCAATGTCCAATTAATCAGTGCTGTAGGTGTTCCCAGTCTTCTCATTCTTCATTGGTCCTGGGACAGATCCTCTCAGCTGATAATATTTTCGGCATCCAGATCAATCAAATTGAGTGCGCTCAAATCAAAACGAAACCGGAAGTGAGTACAATCTCCTACTTCCGCGTTCCTTATGCGTTCCAGATGCGTTCCACATGCGTTCCACATGCGTTCCATCTGTATAACACATCAGTAGCAACAAGAAACAAGGTGCTTGTGCACATAAACACAATATATTAGAAAAAACAAAGTGCTTATCTAAATAAAGAAAAGAATATATTAGTATATATAAAGAAATCATATTGTAATTTCTAATGCTGTGTCTATGTGACCCACAGACTTATATTATTTACACAATCTATATAAAGTGACTCATGACATCAGTGTATTAAACAACACTTATCTTTCTTTTTTAACACATTGAAAATGTTACCTCATTAGCAATAAACATATCCAATTTTATATTTATATTTTAATTAGTACACACATCTTTAAAGGAAAGGAAAGGAGATATTATCCACCTCCATAGAAACTCCATACCAGGCAACAAAGTTATTCACATCAAGGATGAAATCATAGTGATATACCCTGCTAACTCCACCATACCTATCCCTTCAAGTCTATAACAGGTAGATGGAATCAGGAATAGAATAGAAATAGGGATCTAAACGGTCAGTCCAAAAAACACACCAAGAACTGCCTAAGACTGGCTTTCAAGATTAAGCGAAGCCTCAATGAATTTTGGCCGATTTTACAACAGGACCCAGTCTTAGGCAGTTCTTTATCTGACCGTCCAGCGGTGATTTTTAAAAAGAGTAAACATTTAAAAAATATGCTAGCCCCTAGCTATGCCCTCAAATCTAAAAGGGATCATCAAATTGTAATCTCAGGTTCATTTAGCGGATGTGGTGTATGTAAGGTCTGTACTACGACTTATACTGGAAGATCAAAGGAATTTGTAATTTTCGTTACAGGGGAGACGTTTGGGGTCAAGACGGAGATTGGTTGCCACACGGACTATGTGGTTTATTTGCTGCAGTGTCCTTGTTCTGAAGGTTAGAATCCTTGAACATCTGACATTTACTCCTTAAGATTGATAATAATACAAGTACATCATGAAATCACTATTGAAATAATAGTTTACATTTTTATATAATCTACTGCAAATAATAAGAAGCCCCTTTATTAGTTACATCTATGAAATTCCAAGTAGAGCATATTTTGCCCTGAGACAGGATGAATTCTTCATGACAATTACATATATATATATATTTTTTTTAAGAAGTTAAACCCAAACTTTGTCAATAGTATCTATAGCTGATGCAGATTTTAGAATTCCGAACTGCAGTCATTACGTATCATATAATTTGCTGCCTACTTGCTTTATAGCAGGTGTGCCTATTGAAGAGGACACTAAGTGTGTTTATTATATTAAAAAAACATGTTTACTCTGTGAGAAGAAAACAACATATTTCATAAAATATTCAGGGCTATAAATGTGTTAAACTTACAAATGTGACCTAAGCAGTTTAATATATTAGTGCAAACATTTCTGCAATAAATGGTGATTATGTTTTTTACTTAATGATGCATATCCGCATTGCGAACCATCTGGAAGCTGTTCCATGAAGTTAATGTTCTTTACCACTACAACATTCATCTGTATCAGTATTAATAATTGTGATCATGGTTACAACTTTGTCTTAAAGCAGACAAGCAGACCATTTCAGAATATCACTGCAAAAGGGCTAGAGCATGAGGTTTTGAAGCAGAAGGGAACATTTTCACATGCATTAGATACAATAATTATTATTTTTAGATAATTCATGTTTTTTTATATTAAATCTATACATTTTTTTTCAATGTCTCGGTTTTATAGATTTTTTTGGCAAGATATTACACATTGCACATATCACATAGTTCACACATCTGTCAAAGCACACATTTACAGTACAATTTCAAGTATATGCTGCATATATATACAAGGTACATTGACGGTATATTACATCGAAATTTGAACATCCACTAGTGGTTGTGAGTAGTCAACTTATGCATTCCAAAAGTGCACACGTATAAACAGGCGGGAAAAAATTACCTCGGAGTATTAAAGAGGATAAAAGGCATGAAGTTGTTCCCCTCAAAACACTTGCCAGAGGTATACCCACAGTGATGATAGTAGCTCAAGAGGGACAAAATTAGTATGGTAAAAGTAAAAAACTATCTTTATTAAATTATACTTTATAAAGTCTATGGACTCATTAAAACAAAACAGCAGAAAATGTGCAAGTGATTTAAAAAGGACAGATTCTTAGTAGCCTGTATAGATTCTAAAGTGTACGTGAATAGTTCTAGATAGATAGAATAGTTATGTAGATGAATTGATATTCACGTAACACTCATATAGGAACTACAGGCAAAGAAAAATAGATATATAATTGCTCAAGTATTCGAATACAAAGGTTTGGGATATTGCAAACTCATCAGTATATATAACTCTATGCTACTTCCTATATATATCTATGTATAGTGTCTTGAATCTTCTAGCATGTAGATATATTAGTAAACATGTAGGATTAAAACTCTGTTAATGGTGGAGCCTGAATAGAGGGATCGGTGTCTAGGGCAACCGCGTCAAAATTAGAAAAAGGGGAGAAAGGGAACTACCTATTAAGAAAAAATCTGTTGGTAGTCCTTTGCCTCAGAGCATATATGAAGGTCCCGTTTAGCACTACGATTAGTTATATTAAGCCAATTCCGGCAGTCAAAGTTGAGCATCTAAAGCACAGAATTGCTATATAACGAAAAAGAAAGTAGAGGGGAGCGGTTACATCGTTCCCAATATATTAGGAACCCGTTAGGTAAGGCATCAAGAGTGTGCAGTGCCCTTAATAAGACATAGAATCCCAGATTAAGACTTCACTGTGTCTGTATAATAGAAAAAAAATAATGATAGTAGCAGCCAGGTAAAGGTATAGAGCTAGTTGGAGCCAAATGAGGGAAGGGGAGGGACACTCTATTTGTAGCAGTTGAGCGATGTTTGATTCTGATTGCCTTTGTAATAGGTACTTAACGGTGCTCAGTACCTGGACTCACATTTCCTAGGTGTCAGGGGGATTAGGGCTTCAGGCGATTGTCCCTCCAGCTAGCCCAAGATTTGGTATGCACTATTTCTTTGCCTTACAGTCTGAAGGCCATTTGTTCATAATTGTAAGTTGATTCCACTCTGTTTCACACCTCCAGGAAGGATGGAACCCCCATGCTCTTCCAATGGCTTGCAATGCTGATTTTAGCTGCCATGAAGAGGTGAATAATCATGCATTTTTGGGGCATAGAAAGGATAAATTTTGAGGCATAGAAAGGATGATATGAAGGAGGTAACCTTCTGTAGTGAATGGCACTTTCTGAGGGGTAAGCACTGTTAGGGCTAACTGTATTTTTCGCCAAAAGTTCAGAAGCTTAGGGCTTGTTTTCTTAGTGGAAAGCATTGGATTGGCTGAAATCATCAAGTTTGATGATCTCAGCCAAAGTGAAGAACACACTCACAGAACTTCAAAATAAACAAGATAACGTAAATTGAGCATAGAGCTTTACATCTGTGTTAAGCAGGGATATGGGTCGGAAGTTGCCGCAGATTATGGGTGGTTTTCCCGGCTTCGGCAACGTCACCACATGTGCCTCTAACATCTCTGATGGCATATGGCCTGAGGACTTGATGTTGTTGTAAAAGTGTGGTAAGGATTGGGGTTAAAAAAATTTTTTTTTTTAATTTGTAAGTTTTTTATTCTTTTATAAGCATACATTATACAAGAAATTATTAGTTTCATACAACAAAGTTTCACTGTATCAAAGAAATTATAATCCAGTACGACATGGTATATGTGTTACAAAATGCATTGATGACAAGTGATTACATTTTGTGGTTTCACGTTAAACAAAGATAAATTATAAACCAAATAATTCTAACGGTAAATTTTTTCTAACAAGCAACATTTCTTAGTGTGCCACCTCGTAGGTTAATATGATAAAGTAGTTAGAGTCATTGTAATCTGTCTACAAGGTGATGAAGTGTCATATGAAGTGAGTGGTTAACGTGGACTCAAGGGCGGTGTGAGCGAGTTCCCTAAGAAGTGTGTGTGTTGAGTGTTGAGAGAGGGGAGAGAAGATATTGAATGACTGGAAGTTGGTGCACTAGTTAAAACCATGAATCGTGTCCAGGGTTCCCAGGTGGCGGTGAATGTTTTGAATTCTTTCGAAATGGCATATGTTATTAGTTCCATTTGTTTGATATTTTCTACTCTTTTGATCCATTCCCTAATCGTGGGAGCTTGGGGTTGGTTCCAATATTTAGGGATCAGTTGAGCTGCTGTCATGGTCAAAAGTTTGAATAGTGTGCGCTGTGGTTTATTTAGAGTGAGGTTTGGGGGAGATTCTTGGAAGAGGAACTGTAGTGGGGCTAGTGGGAAAGTAATGTTCATTAAGGATTGGATAAGAGTGTGTATTCTACTCCAATATTTGTGTATAACTGGGCATTGCCACCAGACGTGGGCATGATGTGCCGTGGTATTGTCACATCTCCAGCATTTAACTTTCTCAGTACCGTGTATTTGGTGGATTTTCTCTGGAGTGTAATGCCACTTAGAGATACGTTTGTAATTACTTTCTTGTGTTAGTAGAGAAGTAGAAGTTCTATGCGTGGAAGTGAAAATAGCTTGCCACTGTTTGGGGGAAATCTCTATTTGTAGTTCTTGTGACCATTTTTGCGTAGATTTTGGGAGTTCTAGTGGTTGTGAGTCCCTGATTGTTTGGTAAAGAGAGGATAATAGCTTTTTTGTGATTTTGTGTTTCTCACAGATGTTTTCAAACTCAGTCAAGGAGCGATTACCCACTGGTAGAAGGTCGTTGGAGGTAATAAATTGTTTTAGTTGAGTATAGTGTAGTATTTGGTTACCGGTCGGGGGAGTGGAGGGGAAAAACTGCTGTAGTGATTTCAGTGCATTATTAGTGACCATATCTCGTAGCCTTAGCATGAAGCCACTGTGATAGTTAGCATAGGCCCCCCCTGAATGGCCTCCCTGGAAATTCGGGTTATTGGTGAGTGGGTATAAAGGCGAGGGATAGGGGGATATCTCGGTAGTACGCGTCAGTTTGTACCATAGTTGTAACGTAGGTGTGATGGTAGGGTGAGGACCATTGAGTGTTCCGCATTGGGCTGGTGAATTCGCTAGCCAAGTACGGTCTTTTAAGGGAATGACTGAGAATTCGTTCTCTATCTGCACCCAATGGTGGGCTGGCACAGGCCTTGTCCATTCATAGATCCTGCTTAAGTGGACAGCTTTGTGATATGAGACAATATCTGGAAAGTTCAACCCACCCTTGTCTTTGCTTTTTATAAGTGTTTCGTATGCAATTCTAGGTTGTGAGTTTGACCATATGAAGCTAGTAAATGTCTTCCTAATTTTGGAGAAGAAATTGGCATTTAATTGGATTGGAAGGGCTTGAAGAGTGTAGAGTAGGCGTGGGAGAACGTTCATTTTGATGATGTTGATCCTACTGAACCAGCCGAAGCATGGTTTATGCCAATTATGTAGGTCAGTGGTGATGTTGTCTAGTAATTTGAGAAAGTTGAGGCTGAAGATAAGTTTACGTGTTTGTGGTATGTGTACTCCCAAATATTTGATAGAAATGGGTTGCCAAGTGAAATGGAACCTGTTCTTGAGTTGAGTGTTCAGGTATTTGGTAGAGTGGATGGGCATCAAATCACATTTGGATATATTTGCTTGAAAGTTGGAGATTTTGCCGTATAGTTCCATTTCTGAGATGATATTTGGTATGGAGGTTAGCGGGTTTGCTATTGTAAAAAGGAGGTCGTCAGCAAATGCCATGACTTTATATTCATGGTCATTCACTTGAAGGCCTCTAATGTTTGGGTTGTCTCTTATCCCTTGGAGAAATGGCTCTAGTACTAGTATGAATAGGAGGGGTGAAAGTGGACATCCTTGCCTCGTCCCGTTGGTAATTGGGACCTGCTGTGATAGTTGGCCATTTATACGTATGCGTGCCGTTGGTCTGGAATAGATTGCTGCCAACCATTCCATCCATCGTGGGCCAAAGCCTAGGGCTTGCATCGTATGTGTAATGAGAGACCAGTTAACCCTATCAAATGCTTTTTCGGCATCTATTGCAAGGATTGTGCTGTGGATTTTGTGTGATTGGGCCCAATGAATCAGGTTTAGGATTTTCGTTGTGTTATTTTTTGCTTCCCTACCAGGCACGAAGCCCGCCTGATCAGTATGTATTAGGTTTGGGAGAAAAGCTTTAAGTCTATTTGCCATAATCTTCGTTAAAATCTTAAGATCTATATTTATCAAAGATATTGGTCTATAATTTCCACACCCAGTTGGGTCTTTACCCGGCTTTGGGATAAGTGTGATGGTCGCCTCTAGTGCAGAATTAGGGATTTGGTTTGATAGTTTTTGTGTGTTATATGCCTCGATGAATGGTCGTGCTAGAGTTGATGAAAAAGTTTTATAATATTTCCCCGTGTAGCCGTCTGGCCCCGGACTTTTACCTGAAGGCAGTGGGTTCATCTAAAAATGCTAATTCGTTAGGTTGGATTGTTCTTTGAATTCTCGGTTGTAAGTATGTGAGTATCTGTTCATTAGTTGGTTGTACTTTTGAGATGTTGTAAAGGCTAGTGAAGAATTTATGGAATTCGCTGCAAATTTCAGGCATGTTTTTTGTCAGTTTCCCAGAGGCTGTCTTAATTTCTGAGATGAATGTGGTTTGTTTATCTGGTTTTAACGCTTGCGCAAGCAGTCTCCCCGCCTTACCCCCCCTGGTATAGTAGAGGTGTTTCGTCAAAGTGACCTTGCGTCTAGCATGGAGATGTAGAGTTGTCGTGAGTTCAGCTCTTTTTGATAGAATTAGTTTGTATGTGTCGAGGGTTGGGTCCTGGTCATGATGTGTAGATTCTAGTGTTTTTAGTTCCCTCGTTAGTTGGGCCACTCTTTGTTCTCTACTTCTTTTAACGGAGGAGGCAATTCTGATGAATTCCCCTCTCATGACTGCTTTGTGAGCTTCCCATAAGAGGGGTAGTGTAGTTTCCGGATTTGTGTTCTCCTCAAAGTATGTATTTATTGCTTTGTCTATATGTGATATGGTGTCTGCGTCATTGAGGAGTAGGTCATTTAATTTCCACTGAGTGGAGGGGTGTGGCAGATGTGGTATTTTTAGTGTCAATGTCATTGCGGCATGGTCAGACCAAGTAATCGGACCGTAAGCGGCCGCTGTCACTAGGGACAGGTACCTGTGCTGAAGAAACATTGAGTCGATTCGGGAATATGTGCCTGCTGGCGAAGAGTAAAAAGAGAAATCTCTACGGGAAGGATGTAGCAACCTCCAGCAATCAAACAATTGTGCGTCGTATAGGGTAGAATTTATCTTTTTTCTGATTTGTGTCAAATGTGGTTGTAATTTAGCTGTGGAATCTAGTTTTCCATCTAAGGAGATGTTCATGTCTCCCCCTAGTATTAGGATACCTTCCTGAAACTCTGAAAGCTTCTGTAAAACTTTGTTCAAGGTTTTTGTTAGGTACATATAGGTTGGCCAGCGTTACCATAGTTGTGCCTAACGTCCCTTTCACAAACAAAAATCTACCTGAATCATCGGTAAGATGTTCTCGAATAGTGAATGGGGAATGTCTCCCTATCAATATCGCCACCCCTCTAGATTTGGATTCTGAGAAATGGCCATAGTATCCCTGTGGATAATCTTTATTGCGTAATTTTACATTTGTACCCTTGCGGAGGTGCGTCTCTTGTACAAAAACTATGTCCGCCTTCTGTCTGCGGAAGTCAGATAGAGCTAGTGATCTTTTCTCAGGGGTGTTTAGGCCTTTGGCGTTTTGTGTTAATAACGTTAGAGTTGTCATTATTAGGTGTGTGCGCTGAAATGGAGTCTGATATAAAGTTATGGTTGAGCTTCCTTATCTTGTGGTGATATGCATACACTTCAATAAATGTCTAGGTGAGATGCACGTCCACGTGCAGATGTAACAATCAGATTTGTAAGATGTTATATAATCACTCGTTAACAGAAACGAAAAAAGAAAAATGAAAAGCGAAAAGGCAAATAAAAATTTAACAAGTTAAAAGATAAACAGTGGTAATATATGTAAAAATAGCTACCTTGTCGTACAGTAAATAGAAAATAAGTTTAGGAAGTAATCTAGTTTACAGGTCTACTTAAGGAGCGTTGATGTTCCATGCGTTTGTATCCGGATCGGTAACACCAGGGCTCAGAACCCACGGTCCAGTGGCTAGGCGGTAGTTTAGCCTGAGCGGGGTTCTGTATTGAATAAACGTACCATACCCCTTACAAGAGGGGTTTACTCTCAAATATTGAGAGAATGGGTAATCTATCTAGGCGCAACCGATAGATACCCTTTTATAACTGGGGAGATCCGTGGTGTGACTAAGGATCCCGGGTGGAGCAATCCTTTGATATAAACAATTATTTATTTATCTAGAGAGACATGTAAAGAGATCAGATACCAGAGACCTAATGAAGCGGATAAATAGGGGTCTAATTAGTGAGTCTGGAAGGGGGAGGGAGGGGGGGGGGAGAACAAGAAGGAAAATGGTGGGGGAAGAAGAGGAGGAAGGAAAGTGGGTAGTTAGGGGGGGGGGAGGACATAGTCATTCAAACAACTACATTCAAGTTATTAGAGGTATGGGGGCAATACTTGTACTTATTGTTTCATTTGTGGTAGCGGCCTCGAATAAGCAGGTCTCACTTGTAATGTGAATTAACATATTTTGCATAAAACACAAACTTTACAGTTCATAGTATCTTGGATACGACCTGTGTTTTGAGCAGTCAGACAGAGTTGACCTGATGAGAGAAGGTGGAGGGTACTTGTTGAAGCTGGTTGTACCCGCTGATAGTCCAGGCTTCTCTCTCATACGATCTGCTTTACCTTCATCTATCTCGGAAGTCCAAAATTGTCCTCTGAAGGAGAGCTAAAGAAAAACAAACTGTTAATTAAGAGAGTTTGGTTCCGCTTTGAAGGGGTATAGGATTAGGGAGTATAGGGTTGAATGGAGTATTCAGTGTCCGCTTCTAAAGGAGGTTTGAATAGCATGGAGTTATCGTCATCTGGTTGATCACTAAATAATATGGGTCGTAAGTCATAAGATAGTGAGTCTTGTTGAGGGTGAAAAAGATCTCTTATTCTGGAGATTGTAGGTTCCTGCGGGTTATATTGTCCGATGGTAACTTTGATCTTTGTGGCGGCGAAATAAATCGTTGGTCATTTCTTCTCTTTTTAGCAGGCGTAATCCAGCGTTGTCTCTGGGGAAGGCTTGCTGTATCTTGCTGGGGTTGTTGCCCGTTCCAGTCTAAGACTGTGGTATTCGGTAAGTCTAGTGCCTGGAGGAATGGAGGGACGTCTAGGATGGAGGATATCGTTAGAAACGTACCTTTGTGGTTAACAATTAGGGCGAAAGGGAATCCCCAGCGATACCTGATATTTCTGTTCCTTAAATGCTCGGTAATGGGTTTTAAGGCCCTGCGTGCTTGTAGAGTGTAACGAGAAAGGTCCGGGTAAATCTGTATGGGGTGGCCATGGAAGAGGAGGGGTTGGGTAGTATCCCTGAGTGATTTGAGGATATTCTCCTTGATTGAGAAATAATGTATTCTGCAAATTACGTCTCTAGGGGTATCAGGAGTCAGGCCTCTGGGGCGTAGTGAGCGGTGAGCTCTGTCAAGCAAGATTACGTTATCGCTTTGTTCCCCCAGAATGAGATTGAAAAGTTCAGACAAGATAGAATCCAAGCTCTCACCTTAGGATTCAGGTAGGCCTCTAATCCGCAGATTGTTCCTCCTCCCGCGGTTATCTAGATCATCGATGTGTCTTTGTGTGGCTGCCATATTAAACGCATAGGAGTTTAATGTTGTCGATATATTCGTCAGTTGGGCTTGAGTTATATCCCTCTCCTCCTCCAGGTCCACCACTCTGAGGTTCAGCTGCCGAACTTCCGTTCCTATCACTTCCATTTTCTTGTGGAATGAAGCTTCCAATTTATCAATCGAGCTCTGAAGATCGCTTTTCATGCTGTGTAAATCGTTTTTGGAAGGTAAGTTCCTCAGTATTGATTTTAAATCCGCATCGATTGTTATTTCCGTCGAGGTTTGTGAGATTTCTGAGGCAGAAGGGCTAGTTGGATGCGGATCTGTATCCGCCATTACGCCAGCTATGGTTGCGGCCTCCTCCTCGCGGTTTGAGTTTTCTTTGAAGTAACGGGTCAGGGCTCCCGGTTTTGTTGAGGGAGTCCTCCCCGAATGTCCTTGTGTCAAACCCTGCTTCTTGTGATTGCCCATGTCTTATGAAAGTCTCCGATTATAATGGATTGGGCCCGGTTCCTCAGGAGCTAAGTCAGTGTGCGTCCATGTAGCTCCGTGGTCGGCCACGCCCCCCTGGGGTTAAAATTTATTATAATTTATGAAAGTAGTAATTAGAGAGGCCATCAGGGCCAGGTGCCTTGTGTTTTGGCAGAGAGAGCCTGTTGTTCACTTCCATGGTTAATGGATTGTCTAGCATGGAAACTTGACTTTGGGTAAGGTGGGGTAGTCATGCTTTGGATAGGAAAGAGTGTTTGTTATCCATGGATGGTTGTATTACCGTAGGGTCATCTTTCAAATTATATAAAGTGGTGTAGTAACGTTCTAATTCATTGACAATGTCTGAGGGGTTATAGAGTTTGCCCTTATTGTGAGATTCAATAAAGTTTTTTTTTAGTTTAGAGTTGTTTGGCCTTTAATTTATTGGCCAGATGTTTTCCTGCTTTATTGCCTTGAGAATCTAGGAATTGATCTTAGCCATCTCTCTGTTGTTAAAAGGAATACTGTGTGGAGTTCACTGTTGATTTCTCTCATCCGTTTCAATAATTTTTAGAAGAGTTTAATTTATTTTAGGTTTCTAGCTCTGTGACTTCCTTTGTTAAAGTAGTAGTTGCTGTAACTGTTTTCTGTTTGCGGCGTGACCCCTCCCTGATGATGAGATAGGTGTATGTCTATGGGGTGTCAGTAGGTGTTGCGCCAACATATGCAGCTTCCCCGTTCCCGACCCCTGTATACGTGGAGGATTTTGGTTACTAACTAGGTTTGCGTCATAACTTACTATACAGTATTGCTGTGCACTGTTCCTAAGAGTGTTCCTTGGAGGAGAACATAACAAAGAATTGAACATCGTACAATAGATTAAAAAAAAAAAGTATATACAGTAAACCTTGCAAAACTTGCAAAAAAAAAAGGACTGACTTTTCACGGTCTAGGGGAGGTGGCAAGTTATCCACCAATAACTAGAACATATTAATAAATGTTTAAGCCAAAATTTGTACCATTTAATAAATCCTTATATATAGTCATATATTTCCTTTTCCATGATCATGCCTGATACCTTCAGCCGATATCAACCCCTTGTCACCCCCACAGCCTCTGTATATTCCTTACGGCATAACTTCACATTCCCATGAGTGCGGGGGGGCCAAGGGGCTTGTGGTAATGATACATACAGTTGGTGTTATCAGTAAGTATAGAACTGAAGATAACGTTCCTAAATCACATAAGGGTGAATATTTAAACAGTGGTAATATTAAAGTATACTCAAGTGTCAGTTGGTGGTATTGGTAATTATAAAACCTAAACCTAAGGATATCGTTCCTAAATATCGTAAGAGTGAATAACTGAACTCAACTAAACAGCGGTAACAGTAAAGTATACTCAAGTGTCATGTGTAAGCGAAAAACAGCTTTAGAAGACCATTAGACTGTGGGAGGTGCAGTAGACTTCGCCAGAGATCCCTCCAATGTTCATTCCGGTCTCATCTTCTTCGGTGAATGACTCTGAGGGAATGACTGTCCCAAGGCATGATAAAGGCCCAATTCTTTGAGCTTTGCCAATCCTACCTCCGGCTCTAGAATAATTACCGATTTGCCTCTACGCCACACCAGCAGCTTCATCGGTTAATCCCATCTATAGGGGATATTATGATTGCGTAATGTTTTTGTCACATTAGTGAATTATCTCCTCCGTGCCATGGTGGCTGTGGAAAGGTCAGCAAAGATACTGATTCCTTGATAAGGTTCCGGTAAGTTCTGCAGTATACTCGCTGCATTCAATAGCTCTTCGTTTGATTTGTAATAATGAAATCTCGTAATGGTGTCCTTAGGGGTGTCTGCGGTGAACCTTTGCAGCTTGGGGAGGCGATGCACTCTATCAAAGGTCCAGGTGGTATCCTCCAGATGGGATACAATGGTTTTACATAAGGCCTTCAGAAATTGAGGCAGTGCCTCATGCGAGATAGTGTCGGCTAAACCGCAGAAGCGGATGTTGTTTTGTCTTGATCTATTTTCCATATCGGCCAGTTTTAATTTCAGTGTGGCCTGTTCTTCCAGTTTTTGTAGTTTGTCCACCACATCATTGTGTGCAGAGCGTTATTCTTCTGCTTTAATTTATAAATGGCTTGTGCGGCCTCCCAGGTCTTGAATATCCTTGCGCAAATCCGTTGCTATTTGGCGGTAATCAGACCTTAGAGAAGTTTTAAGGTCCTGCAGCATATTATGGAGGCTTTTATTAGTTACTGGGCTGTCGTCTTGTGAGAGCAAGAAAGGCTCTGATTCAGCATGTCCGTCGTGTGCCGGGGATTACGGCCTATTTTCATCGCCATCTTGCAATTGCCTTGTGCGGTCCTTTTTGCTGTGTCTCATCGGATCCGTAAGTTTTAATTGTTTAGATGGTGCCATTGGGTCCTCTGGATCTACTGCTGTTATATAATGTTTTTTTTTGTAGCAGATTGGCTTATTTTGAGTTGCTTTGGAGCGGTGGTTCACGGCGCTCCTACTCCATGCAACTGCTTCGTACGGCCTACAATTTTAATCTTAATAAATGTATGACAATATTCATATTAAATGTAAAAAGCATAAATAGTTGGTGCAATTAATTTAGTGATTAAGAACACACTTATTTATTTATTGATTAATATTTATTTAAATTTAATAATTACACTACTTTTAGCATTCATACAAATAAAGTATTAACATTTTATATATTCTAGATCAGCAGAATTTTTCTTAAAGTAATATTAACCTTGTATGCACTTTCACCCTTTAACAACTTTAAAACAGTTTATGCTGTAGGGGGTCCCAAAGCAGCTGCCCCATTTGCCCTCAGCCTGCAATAATTTATTTTAGGATTGGTGATACTAAAATAAATAATTGTGGACACTAGCACGTATTATTATTATTATTATTATTATTATTGCCATTTATATAGCGCCAACAGATTCCGTAGCGCTTTACAATATTATGAGAGGGGATTTAACTATAAATAGGACAATTACAAATAAACTTACAGGAACGATAGGTTGAAGAGGACCCTGCTCAATCGAGCTTACATTCTATAGGAGGTGGGGTGTAAAACACATTAGGACAGGAATTTGCAATCAAATAAGGTGGGCTGCCCTTTAGGAGAGGGCAAGAGACAGGTATGTGAGGTAGGGGTTAGTCTTGGAGGCCATAAGCTTTCCTAAAGAGATGGGTTTTCAGGCACTTCTTAAAAGATGCAAGACTAGGGGAGAGTCTGATGGCGGTAGGCAGGCTATTCCATAGGAAGGGAGACGCCCGTGAGAAGTCCTGCAAGCGCGAGTTGGTCGTACAAGTGCGGACAACGGACAGGAGGTGGTCACGGGCAGAGTGGAGAGACCGAGAAGGGACATACGTATGCTGAGGGGGGTCATCGGGTGGCCCATGCACTAATTGCCAGCCAATGGCATTGTGTCCTTAGGGACCCAGTCAGTGCTGTGACCCTTTCATAGTGTTACCGGCCCCTCTGATTATGTCAGCCCTGGGAGGAAGTGAAGGTCACTTCCTCTCAGCTAAAACCAAGCACCATGCAGGAGGAGAAGGGTAGTGCAGAATAAGAGGTCTGACTCCCAACATCATCAGCCAGCCACTGGACCCCAGGGAAGCCACCCTACTGCACCTAAAAGGTAGGAGACAGGAAGGTGAAAAAAATACTGTTTGCATGTGTGTCTAATTGAAATTGTGTATCTATCTGTGTGTGTACATGTGTGTCTGTATGTGTATCTATATGTGTCTGCATGTGTATCTGCATATCTGTATTTGTGCATGTGTATCTGCATGTCATTGTGTGCCATCTGTGTGTGTGTCAGTGTTTGTATCTGTATGTGTTATATTCTGTGTAACTGAATGTTTTTTTTTTTTTTTTGGACTGGTGGGTGAGGGGGTAGGTGTGGAGAGGGGGCATGGTCCAAGGGGCCCAAGCAAAATGCTTGCCATGGGTACAGTCAATTGTAAAAAAAAAAGCCCTGGCTGCTATCATACTGTAGATAGCATTTACAGAGTACTCTGTACTGTGTGAGCTTGTAAGTTCTTAGCTGATGTCAGTAGAATTAATCCCTCTGAGGTAGAGTTGGGGATAGAATTAGGTATGTGGTTAGTGTTAGGGTTATGCTTAGGGTTGATGTTAGAGTTAGGCATAGTCTTATGGTTGGAGCTAGCGGTAGTGTTAGACTTGTTAGGGATGTTAGGTATAGCTTTGATGCTGTTTATTTCAGTGACAGATGTCACATCATCAAATCACATTCCTAGTAATTAAGCAAAGAGGCATGTCAAAGTTAGTGCATACCTGTTGTTTCATCATACAGTCCCTCGAACTCCTGGCTAAGGTAAACATGTGGGGATTTAATTGCACTTGAGAAAGTCTTTACAGTAATGGGATACACATGATCTGTAAAATGCCCCTTGAAAATAAAACACCTTTTAAAACAATTACATATAACCAGAATATTTGACAAAGGTGGGTGATTAAATAGTTAAATGAAAATTTACAAAATACTGTTAATTAAAAAGCCTGGAGGATCCATTTTATACTATAATATACTTTATGTACAGAGGCGGCTCTAGACTTTATGAGGCCTTAGGCGAAACGCAAACATGAGGCCCCACTAACAAAAAAGTGTCACATATACACATTGATGCACTGTCTATGTGCCTGAGAGTGTGTCTGACAGAGAGTATCCTTGTGTGTGCGAATGTATGTCTCTGTGAGCATGTTTGCGTTTTTGTCTGAGACCCTATGTGTATGGGGTAGCTGATGGTGAGAGGGAGCGGGGGGTGTGATGGTGAGAGGGAGCGGGGGTGTGTGATGGTGAGTGGGAGCGGGGGGGGGGGGTGATGGTGAGAGGGAGCGGGGGGGTGTGATGGTGAGAGGGAGCGGGGGGGTGTAATGGTGAGAGGGAGCGGGGGATGTGATGGTGAGAGGGAGCGGGGGGTGTGATGGTGAGAGGGAGCGGGGGGTGTGATGGTGAGAGGGAGCGGGGGGTGTGATGGTGAGAGGGAGCGGGGGGTGTGATGGTGAGAGGGAGCGGGGGGTGTGATGGTGAGAGGGAGCGGGGGGTGTGATGGTGAAAGGGGGCAGGGGGTGTGATGGTGAGAGGGAGCGGGGGGTGTGATGGTGACAGGGAGCAGGGGGTTGATGGTAATGTGAGAGGGAGCGGGGGGTAATGGTAATGTGAGAGGGAGCGAGGGGTGATGGTAATGTGAGAGGGAGCGGGGGGTGATGGTAATGTGAGAGGGAGCGGGGGGTGATGGTAATGTGAGAGGGAGCGGGGGTGATGGTAATGTGAGAGGGAGCGGGGGGTGATGGTAATGTGAGAGGGAGCGGGGGGTGATGGTAATGTGAGAGGGAGCGGGGGGTGATGGTAATGTGAGAGGGAGCGGGGGGTGATGGTAATGTGAGAGGGAGCGGGGGGTGATAGTAATGTGAGAGTGAGAGGGAGTAATGTGAGAGTGAGAGGGGGTAATGTGAGAGTGAGAGGGGGTAATGTGAGAGTGAGAGGGGGTAATGTGAGAGGGGGTAATGTGAGAGTGAGGGGGTAATGTGAGAGTGAGAGGGGGTAATGTGAGAGTGAGGGGGGTAATGTGAGAGTGAGAGGGGGGTAATGTGAGAGTGAGAGGGGGGTAATGTGAGAGTGAGGTAATGTGAGAGTGGGGGGGTAATGTGAGAGTGAGAGGGGGTAATGTGAGAGTGAGGTAATGTGAGAGTGGGGGGGTAATGTGAGAGTGAGAGGGTAATGTGAGAGTGGGTAATGTGAGAGTGAGAGGGGGTGATGTGAGAGTGGGTAATGTGAGAGTGAGAGGGGGGTGATGTGAGAAGGAGGGGGTGATGGTGAGTGGGGGGGAGGCTGAGGGTGGTGACAGAGGGTTATGCTGAGGGTGGTGATGCTGAGGGTGGTGGGGATTAATGCTGAGGGTGGTGAGGGGCGATGCTGAGGGTGGTGAGGGGTGATGCTGAGGGTGGTGATGCTGAGGGTGGTGGGGGTGATGCTGAGGGGGGTGATGCTGAGGGGGGTGATGCTGAGGGGGGTGATGCTGAGAGGGGTGATGCTGAGAGGGGTGAAGCTGAGGGGGGTGAGGGGTGATGCTGAGGGTGGTGGGGGGTTATGGGGGATGGTGAGGCTGAGGGTGGTGGGGGTGAGGCTGAGGGTGAAGGGATAATGGTGAGGGTGGTGGGGGTGAGGCTGAAGGTGGGGAGGGGTTATGGGGGATGGTGAGGCTGAGGGTGGTGGGGGTGAGGCTGAGGGTGGGGAGGGGTTATGGGGGATGGTGAGGCTGAGGGTGGTGGGGGTGAGGCTGAGGGTGGGGAGGGGTGATGGTGGTGGGGGTGAAGCTGAGGGTGGTGGGGGGTGATGGTGACTGTGGTGGTGGGTGTAGCTGAGGGTGGTGGGGGTGAGGCTGAGGGTGGTGGGGGGTGATGGTGGGGAGGGGTGATGGTGAGGGGTGATGGTGGTGGGGGTGAAGCTGAGGGTGGTGGGGGGTGAGGCTGATGGTGGTGAGGGGTGAGGGTGGTGGGGGGAAGCTGAGGGTGGGGAGGGGTGATGGTGGGGAGGGGTGATGGTGTGGAGGGGTGATGGTGTGGAGGGGTGATGGTGAGGGTGGTGGGGGGTGATGGTGGTGAGGCTGAGGGTGGTGATGGTGGGTGATGGTGGTGGGGGTGAGGCTGAGGGTGGTGGGGGTGAGGCTGAGGGTGGTGGGGGGTGATGGTGAGGAGGGGTGATGGTGGTGGGGGTGAGGCTGAGGAGGGGTGATGGTGGTGGGGGTGAGGCTGAGGGTGGTGGGGGTGATGGTGGTGGGGGGTGAAGCTGAGGGTGGTGGGGGTGGTGGGGGTGATGGTGGTAGGGGGGTGAGGCCGGGGGTGGTGGGGGTGAGGCTGAGGGTGGTGGGGGTGAGGCTGAGGGTGGTGGGGGGTGATGGTGGTGGGGGGTGATGGTGGTGGGGGGTGATGGTGGGGAGGGGTGATGGTGGGGAGGGGTGAGGGTGGTGGGGGTGATGGTGGTAGTGGTAGTGGGGGTGAGGCTGAGGCTGAGGGTGGTGGGGGTGATGGTGGTGGGGGGTGATGGTGGTAGTGGGGGTGAGGCTGAGGGTGGTGGGGGTGATGGTGGTGGGGGGTGGGGGGTGAAGCTGGGGGTGGGAGAGCCTACCTTTCCCTGGTGGTCCAGTGGGCTCCCTGGTGGTCCGGTGGCCACTGCTCACGGTCTGCAGCTCCTCAGAGCTGCAGACCGTGTAATCTCGCAAGATTTCAGAGCGTTGCCGTGGTAACCCGCGGCAACGCTCTGATTGGCCAATTCTCGCGAGTCACATGGTCTGCAGCTCTGCACACTGCGGAGCTGCAGACCAGTGTCTGCGATGGTGGCCGGGCAGCCAGGAGGGGCCTCGCACCCGGCGGCATACCGGGCAAGCCGCCGGGCCCCCTCCTGGTGTCAGGTCCTCGGTCAGTGACCGAGGACCTGACACACTCTGCCAACAGGCAGTTTAGGCGGCCGCGAGGCCCCCGCCAGCGCGAGGCCTTAGGCGGCCGCATAAACCGCCTAATTAGAGAGCCGCCTCTGTTTATGTAGCAGTCGTGGATCCTATGACTGCTATAAATGTATTCTCAAAATGCTAAAATTGGCAAAGTATTTGCTTTATATTTGTTAGCCCCTGCTTGCAATATTTGCTGCATTACTTCTAAAAAATAATTGAAATCCTAGATACATAGGGAATTTTAATAAGCAAGACTAATTAATGGATCTATATTGAATTATTGTTTTTTAGTTGAGGGGTGGGGTGGCCCTGTATGGGAAGCAGGGCCGGTGCAAGGATTTTTGGCTACACACACGAATAAGATGTATCTTTAGCGGTGTCTCATATCCAGCCTTTTGAAATCCCCATGTAGTGTATTGTACCCCCCTTTAGTGTGTCTTACACCCCCTTGTATGTCTCTTACAACCCCCATGTGTATCTCCTTTCCCCCCCCAGCCCCTTTGTGTGTCTTTCTTTCCCACAGCCCTTTTATGTGGGTCTCTCCCCTCAGCCTGTTTTATGTGTGTCCCTCTTCCCCTCAGGCTCCTTTGTGTAACTGTTCCCTCCCAAGCCATATAGACATAGATATATAGCTACACACACATACAGGCACATAGTCACAGAAATATGCAGGCACACAATCAAACAAACACAGCCATACAGGCACACAGTCATACAATCAACACATACAGGTACACAGACATACAGTCATACAGACACACACACAGAGACATGCAGACACTGGCATATAGATAAATAAAGACACAGTTATACAAACACAGACATACAGAGACATGAAGATGCAGGCATACAGAGACATACAGAACAAGGCATACAGATACATACAGGCATGCAGAGACATATATACACAGACAGTCACACAAAGATATACAGAACAAGGCATACAGAGACCTATGGATACGGTCATACAGTGACATTCAGAAACACACGGACACAGTCATATAGAGACATACAGACACAGACATACATACACTTTCATACACAGACAGACATAGTCATACAGAGACATGCAGACAGGTATACAGAGCAGGGGCAGATCCAGAACCTAATCTTGGGGGGGGGGGGTGGTAGTGAGTTTTAGTGGGGTAATAGGGGCTCTAATTGAGGAGTTAGGGGCTGTGGTAGGGGGACAGGGGCTGTAGTTGAGAGTTAGGGGCCGTAATTGAGTAGTTAGGGGCTGTAGTAGGGGGACAGGGGCTGTAGTTGAGAGTTAGCGGCTGTAATTGGGGGCTTAGTGGGGAATTGGGGCTGTAGTAGGGGGTTAGGGACTGAAGTAGGTTGATGGCTGCAAGTGGGAACAGGGGCTGTAGTGTGGGGGATATGGGCAGCAATTGGGGGAGAGGGGCTGTAGTGGGTGTAAGGACTGTAGTAATGGAATAGGGGCTGTACTGGAATTATGGGGTGTAAAAGGGAGTGGAAGGGATGTGAAGTAAGGGAGTTAGAGGCTGTAGAAGGGAGTATAGGGGCTGTGGTGGGAGCAAAGGAGCAAAGGGGCAATGTGGTTGGAAACGGTCAAGTATGGTGGGAAACAGGGGCAGTAGAGGGGGACACAGGGGCAGTAGGGTGTGGGCACAGGCTGTAACGAGGGACACTGAGGCAATAAAGTGGTGTCACAGGGACAGTATGGTAGGGGGTAAATGGGAAGTAGAGGGGGGACAGGGGCTGTTGAGATGGGTAGAGGAAGTAGAGGGGGAGACAGGGGCAGTAGAGGCATGTGAAAGGGGGCAGAGGCAGGGGCTGTAGAGGGGAATAGAGGAGGCACACGGGATAAAGAGGGGGGCACAAAAGCAATAGAGGGGGCATGGACATTATAGTGGGGACAGGGGCTGTAGAGGGGGGCATGGGCTGTATAGGGGCGCATGGGCAGTATGGTGGGGCAGAGGCTTTAGAGGGAAAGAGGGGCTGTAGACAGGGCAGGGGCTGTAGAGGGAAATAGAGGAGCTGTAGAGGGGCAGTATGGTGGGGCAGGGGTTATGGAGGGAAATAGAGGTGCTGTAGAGTGGCACATGGGGCAGTAGAGGAGGACAGGGTCAGTATGGTGGGGGCAGGGGCTATAGAGGTGCTGTAGAGGGGCACATGGGGCAGTATGGTGGGGCAGGGGCTATAGAGGGATGTAGAGGGGACATGGGCAGTATGGTGGGGGCAGGGTCTATAGAGGTAAATAGAAGTGCTGAGAGGGGCACATGGGGCAGTAGAGTGGGGACAGAGGCTATAGAGGGGCTGTTAAGGGGCAGGGGTAGTATGGTGGGGCAGGGGCTATAGAGGGGCTGTTAAGGGGCAGGGGTAGTATGGTGGGGCAGTTTGGTGGGGCAGAGGCTGTAGAGGGGCTGTAGAGGGGGCAGGGGTAGTATGGTGGGGCAGGGGTTATAGAGGGGGCAGGGGCAGTATAGTGGGGCAGGGGCATAGAGGGGCTGTAGAGGGGGCAGGGGCAGTATGGTGGGGCAGGGGCTATAGAGAGACATGGGCGCTATAGAGGGGCTGTAAATGGGGCAGTATGGTGGGGCAGGGGCTAAAGAGGGAAATAGAAGTGCTGTAGAGGGGCACATGGGACAGTAGAGGGGGCAGGGGCACTATGGTGGGGCAGAGGCTATTGAGGGGCTGTAAAGGGGGCAGGGGTAGTATGGTGGGGCAGTAAGAAGGGGCAGGGGCTGTAGAGGGGGCAGGGGCAGTGGCAGTATGGTCTGGGCAGGGGCTATAGAGGTGGCAGGGGTAGTATGGTGGGGGCAGGGGCTATAGAGGTGGCAGGGGAGTATGGTGGGGCAGGGGGAGTATGGTGGGGGCAGGGGGAGTATGGTGGGGGCAGGGGGAAGTATAGTGGAGGCAGGGGGAAGTATAGTGGAGGCAGGGGCAGTATAGTGGGGCAGGGGTAGTATAGTGGGGGCAGGGGCTGTAAAGGGGGCAGTATGGTGGGGCAGGGGCTATAGAGGGAAATAGAAGTGCTGTAGAGGGGCACATGGGGCAGTAGAGGGGGCAGGGGCACTAGGATGGGGCAGGGGCTATAGAGGGGCTGTAAAGGGGCAGGGGTAGTATGGTGGGGCAGTTTGGAGGGGCAGGGGCTATAGAGGTGGCAGGGGTAGTATGGTGGGGGCAGGGGCTATAGAGGTGGCAGGGGAGTATGGTGGGGGCAGGGGTCGTATAGTGGGGGCAGGGGCCGTATAGTGGGGGCAGGGGCCGTATAGTGGGGGCAGGGGCCGTATAGTGGGGGCAGGGGGAGTATGGTGGGGCAGGGGGAGTATGGTGGGGGCAGGGATAGTATGGTGGGGGCAGGGATAGTATGGTGGGGGCAGGGGGAGTATGGTGGGGGCAGGGGGAGTATAGTGGGGGGCAGGGGGAGTATAGTGGGGGGCAGGGGCAGTATAGTGGGGGCAGGGGCAGTATAGTGGGGGCAGGGGCAGTATAGTGGGGGCAGGGGGAGTATAGTGGGGGCAGGGGGAGTATGGTGGGGGCAGGGGGAGTATGGTGGGGGCAGGGGGAGTATGGTGGGGGCAGGGGGAGTATGGTGGGGGCAGGGGCTGTAGAAAGGGGCTAAAAAAAACACGTTTTGATTTAAAAAAAATTAAAATGCTAAAAGTTCTTCCCCTCCCAGAAGCTTACCTTGGGCCAGGGAGGGAGAACCTTACCCCTGGTGGTCGGCTGGGACAGGCTGCACTGGAGGCTGGAGCTGCAGTCAGGACCGCTGGGGAGTCTGGGAGCAGTAGAAGTCCCGCCCCCTTCTGACATCATCAGAGGAGGACGGCTGACTTCACTGCCCTGCTCCTGCTGTGTGCTGTCTGCAGGGAGAGAGGTGAGATTAAAAATCCGAGTCTCCAGCCAGAGGCAGGGGATTCGGATTTTTGCGCCCCCTTTCTCTGGCGCCCTAAGGCGGCCGACTGTGCCGCCTTATGGACGCGCCGGCCCTGATGGGAAGGGTATAATAAAATCTAGCCTAATAAAAGTTTGTGAGGCAAACCTAGAGTCTGGTAGGGTTATGTTAGAATATGGTAATCACACAGTAACCCCTGTAGGTGTGATTTATAGGCCCGCAGGACAAATGAAAGAGTAATATAATCTACTAGTTTAGGAAATAGCTAAAATGACATTGAAGGGGGAAGTTATCATCATGGGTGACTTTAATCTTCCCGATGTGAACTGGAAATCCAAAATAGCTGCTTGTGCCAGGAGCACACATTTTCTAAACTCCCTACTGGGATTGTCTCTAAACCATGTTAAAGGATAGGATTGTTAAACATTCAAAATCATATGGATTTTAAGATCAGAGACAACATGGTTTACATCAGGGAGATCATGCCAAACTTTTCTTATTGATTTTTTGATTGTGTAACTAAAATAATAGATCAGGGTGGTGCAGTTGACATTGCTTACAGTGCTTTCAGTAAGGCTTTTGACACTGTTGCACATAGAAGGCTTATCAATTAACCGCAATATTTTAACGCGTTTCTCCTTGGATAGGCTTTATCAAAATGTTTAAAGCCTATCCAAGGAGAAACGCGTTAAGTGTATTGTTTATAACTTTATCACTATTTTATTATATATTGTTTTTCTTTTATTATATTTTTTTAACATTAAAGTACTTTTTTAATTTGACCTAACTTTGCTGCTGTCGGATTGTTTGGAGCTATATCCCTGGTGGGGATCATACCACCCAAGCGCTTTGGATTGAGCAAACCGGAACTTGCTCTTTAGCATGTGAGTAGGCTTAAATTATTTATTTCTGCTTACACTCCTTTTTACGGTGTACACTATTGTGGTTCTGTTTGTTTATCGCCATATATACACGGAGGGAAGAATTTGCATTTACACCTGTATCCTTGAGTGGGGGTCATACCATTTCAAGCGCTATCAGAGGAGCCAGGTTTTACGGCTCCATTACACGTAAGTGCACATTTTATGTTTTTTACCTATCCTTGCTTCATAGCTCTACATACTTCACCATATACAATTTTTGTTATAAGCAATAATCAAAAAAATGTTATACAATGAATAACCTATTTCTTAGGCACAAGAATAAATATTATAAAATAGTGCAATCACACAACACCACCTTGCTGTGAAAGGTGTCTATAGTGCTAAATCTGTTACCTGGAGTGGATGTATAGATGGACAAATGATAGGTACTCCGCAGTATGGTAACAGTGGAATGGAAAGAAAGGAAGAACAAAAAAAATCTTACAGTGTAGTATTTATTACAACAATATATGGGAAAACATAAAAAAACACACTCACAATTTAAAATGGCACAAAAAAGAATATTTTGTGCAAAAGAGACTTGTCCTTAGTGGGGTCACTTATCTCCAGGAAGTTGCACATGTGGATACTCAGTAAGTATAGAGCAGCAGGAAATTCTAGCAGAATGCTTGGTTGTATAGGAAGAGGTAATAGCAATAGAAAGAGGAAAGTGCTCATTGTACAAAACACTGGTGAGACCTCACTTGGAATATTGTACGTAGTACTGGAGACCGTATCTCCAGAAGGATATTGATACTTTAGAGAGAGTTCAGAGAATGGCTACTAAACTGGTTCATGGATAGCAGGATAAAACTTACAAGGAAAGGTTAAAGGAACTTAACATATATTGCTTGGAGGAAAGACGAGACACGGGGGATATGATAGAAACATTTAAATACATAAAGGGAATCAACACAGTAAAGGAAGAGACTATATTTAAAAGAAGAAAAGCTACCACAACAAGAGGACATAGTCTTAAATTAGAGGGGAAAAGGTTTAAAAATAATACCAGGAAGTATTACTTTACTGAGAGGGTAGTGGATGCATGGAATAGCCTTCCAGCTTAAGTGGTAGAGGTTAACACAGTAAAAGAGTTTAAGCATGCACGGGATAGATAGGCATAATGCTATCCTAACTATAAGATAAAGCCAGGGACTAAAGAAAGTATTTAGAAAATTGGGCCAACTAGATGGGCCGAACGGTTCTTATCTGCCGTAACATTCTATGTTTCTATGTAAGTCCTGTGGAGTCTTGGTATGTTCTAAGACACCGAATTCACCCTTCTTGTAAGCCCAAAATAGGAATATAAATTCTTTATGGGGGAACACTCCTTCATCCAGGCTTTGTATCCAGAGTCTCAAAAAAGTGCAAATATAGTTAGCTCGACACGTTTCATCTATAAGGTAGACTTCTTCAAGGGCTGTCTTCTGTTTGGCACTGCTTCATTTAAATGTCCCACCATGGGCTATCCCTGCTTCCTTTCCACTCTCCTTTCCATGTTGGGCGTCATCAATGCGTGTGACATAATCGTGTGAATGTGGAGACGCACGTGCCCGACGTCGCGAGAAGAAAGACGCCAAAAACGTCCACCAGCCCCAGGCCTCGGCACACGCGTTTTTCCTAACGCTCGCGATAATTATCTACTTCAATTTCTAAACTTGTAAATTTCCACATTTACATTTTTAGCTTTCTAGGGGTGAATGTAAACGAGCATTATTTATATTTGCGCCTTCAAAAATATGAGAGTATCCCAAATCCAGATCACTATCTAAATACAATGATATAAATAATAAAAACATCAATATGTAAAAATAGAAAATAATATATATAATATAAAAATAAAAATAAACATAAATTAAAAAAAATAAGCATAAGAGGGGGTTCGGTATTTTAGGCTGCACTATATATCACTTATTTAGATTGCACATTTGCGATATAAGCAATAATCAGCATGATTTTATGAAACATGGGTCATATCAAACTAACCTAATTGCATTCCACAAAGATGTACGTGGAAGTATAGATCAGTGTACTTGGGTAGAACATTGGCTTAAGGATAGAGTACGAGTTGTCATTAATGGTAAGTTTTGAAGCTGGACAAAAGTGATAAGTGGTGTCCCTCAGGGTTCTATTTTGGGACCACTTCTATTTAACATATTTATAAATGATCTTGAAATAGTAATTGAAAGCCATGTTTTAGTGTTTTTCAGATGACACAACAGTTTGTAAAGTAATAAACTGTGAACAGGTTATTGCTTTGCTATAAAGAGATTTAGAAAGATTGGGGGACTGGGCACTAAAATGGCAGATGAAATTTAATGTTAACTAAGTAGACAGGTGGTGGTCAAAGGGCCCAAATAGGCACATGAACACCGGTAAAGATTCTGTGAGTCTACCCTTGATGAACAGGAAAATAAAAAACACCTTTATTGTAGGGTATAAATTCCCTAAAAAGATAAAGGAAACTTATAACTAATAACCACATCTATTAAAATAAGGGGGAGATAGTGCTATATCAATATGAGATAGGAGTGGATAATACGGTAGTTCGTGATAGCGTCATCAGATCCTTAGAGTATAATTATGATCTGCATGAGGGGTGACTGATGCATACTGATCATGGTCTAAGGATCAGCACCCGTGTCAGTGTCATACTTACCTTTGAGAAAGGCGCTTGCATAGCGCCGAAACGTGCGTTAGGTTATGCTTTTATTTTTTCACTAGCACTTTGTGTGTTCACTAGGTGGGGGGAGATTCTTGAGATATATAGGAGGTCTACAGAGAAGTTTATGTTTCTATTAGGTTGGAGTTTCCGGCAGTTCTAACAGTCAGTTCATTACTATACTCTCAGTTCCAGCAGTCAGTTCAGCATGATACTCTGTATTTAGCTTATTTTGCAACAGTGTGAGCAGTAGTAACCTTAGGGTTCAGCGGTATAGACACAGGCTGTAGAGACTAAGTTACAGATTCCTCAATATGCTGTACACTTGATGAATAGTACGACTAATAGATTTCATATCTGTCCTGCAGCGTCTATCTGTCTATTACAGTGTACCGCAGCTCACCGACACTGTCCTGCTTTGAGCCTACTGAATAAGAGTACTGTCTGCTCTACGCTTATCCCAGAGAGGATCCAGAGGGTTTGCCGGCATGAAACGGACAGTCTAGCTATGGTCTAGGTGTCCATACAGCGGTAACCTCAAATCCTACCATATTAAGCGACTCGCTATCAGTCTTACTGTTAGGGGAAGTGTGTTAGACTTTCTTTTAGGCTTTACCTACTTATCTGTCGTAACGGTCATATACTGTCTGACAGTAAGTTCTAGATAGCCAATAATCAGCAAGTCTACAGCGTTCACTCCCCTTAGAGTGTATGGTTTGGATATTCCCCCGCTAGAAAATCCATTGCTTACAGATAGGACCTTGGGAGTCATCGAGTACAGTTGACACTCTGGTGTCAACGCTGAAGTATTCCAAATGTATTAATTCCCTCACCTATCACAGACCAAGCAAGGGCTCTTTGTACAGGGGATAACATTTACCATCATTCTAAACAAGATCCTTAGACCATGATCAGTATGCATCAGTTACCCCTCATGCAGATCATAATTATACTCTAAGGATCTGATGACGCTATCACGAACTACCGTATTATCCACTCCTATCTCATATTGATATAGCACTATCTCCCCCTTATTTTAATAGATGTGGTTATTAGTTATAAGTTTCCTTTATCTTTTTAGGGAATTTATACCCTACAATAAAGGTGTTTTTTATTTTCCTGTTCATCAAGGGTAGACTCACAGAATCTTTACCGGTGTTCATGTGCCTATTTGGGCCCTTTGACCACCACCTGTCTACTTAGTTATTATATACTTAAGGGCTATCCCCTACCTAAAGATTCTGTGGACACATTTAGATCCTGCTTGTCGGGTATCTTACCATTTGCCATTGAAATTTAATGTTGAAATTTAATTTAATGTAGAGAAATCAAAAGTTAGTTACTTTGGGGTAAAGAATGCACAAGCAACTTACAACCTAAATGGTAGTAAATTAGACATAACAACACATGAGAAGGATTTGGGACTTGTTATAGACAACAAATTAGGCAGCAATATGCAATGCCAGTCTGCAGTTGCTAAGGCCCATAAGGTTTTGTCATGTATAAATAGGGGCATAAATTCTCGGGATTAAAGTATAATTTTGCCTATTTATAAATCACTGGTAAGACCACACCTTGAATATGCGGTGCAATTTTGGGCCACTGTTCTAAAGAAGGATATCATGGCACTAGAAAAAGTGCAGAGACGAGCTATAAAATTGATCAAATAAATGGAGTATTTGAGTTATGAATAAAGGTTAACATTTTTTATCTTTTAGTTTGGAAAAAAGGCACTTCAGAGGGCATATGATAACAGTATACAAATATATTTTGGGTCAGTAAGAAACCATTATCTGGAAATCTGTTCATAAACAGGGCTATACATAGGACACAAGGTCACACATTTAGGCTGGAAGAAAGGAGATTTAGTCTAAGGCAAAGAAAAAAAATACAGTGAGAACTGTACCTTGGTAGGTCTTATTTTATTTATTTATTTTTCAGCTTTAGGTTTCTGACCACAAATATATATAAATATATATATATATATATATATATATAATGCAAAAAACGAGTGCACTCGAAAGGACTTGATAGAAAATTGTTCAAATTTATTCACATACGTGCCAGTGATAGGTTCAACGTTTCAGTCCTCGCAGGACTTTTATCAAGACAATCAAAAGGCAGGTAAACACAGTTTAAATATGGTGAAAACAACTCGGATTTAAACAGAACCGACAAACAAATTCAAGAGATGTTTGAGAAATTCACCCTAAGGGGATATTCCAAGTATACACTTGACCAAGCATACGTCAAAGCAATGCAGTTGCATATGGAGGGACCATCTAACCGCAGTAAGGTGCCCAGACTAAGTTTTCCACAAACTTTCCATTCACAGTCTCTGAGCTGTTCTAAAATGATCCGCAGTAACTACGAGATATTTAAAAAAGATCTTACATTACCAGCTATACTCCACCAAACTCCAATTATGAGCTATAGGAGAAGCAAAAATTTGAGGGATTACCTTGTACATACTGATCTACAGGAGGTAAATCGATCTGCACATCTCAATGTTGGGTGTTTTCGATGCCTGAAATGTACAGCCTGCAACAACATGACCCCGGGGAAGTCCTTTTTTCATCCCCATTCTGGCAAAGAATATAAAATACGCCAACGTATTACTTGCACCACCACACATGTTGTATACCGCATCTTATGCCCATGTGGGCTTATGTACATTGGCAAAACCTCAAATGATCTTCGAGAACGAATGAGGGGTCATAGATCTACTATCAGGATGGCACTCTCTAGTGACACAGCTACCACTCCCATAGCTCGACACTTCCTTACAGCTGGACATTCATTGCCGACTCTGAAATTTATGGGAATTGAACAGGTCCCGGCCCCACAACGAGGAGGCGATTGGGATAATTTGCTCCTCCAGCGAGAAGCTTACTGGATTTTTACATTGGGTACTGTGTCCCCCGGTGGGCTAAATGAAATTAACCCATTGAATTGCTTTATCTCAAAAAGATAGTAAGCCTTAATAGTTTTTTTCAAAATAATTACAAAGTAACAGCATAGATATACTACATTATAGCATAATTTAGCATAATCTAGCCCAGACTGTTTCCATGGTATCTGCATTTTATGCAAGATACACATTAATAGTATATTTAGTGGTTGTATACTGTAGATTTAATTTGAGATTATGCAATTTCCCTATACAGTCTAACTAGTCTTTTTGACATGTTATGTTGATGCTGGCTAGATGGGTAGTCTGTGCCTGGGTGCTCCACAAGGTAGATCTTTAGTAGACTTACCACTCTATGGGGTCCTCCATGGTTTATTTTCCTTGATTTTAATTTTGATTTTAATTTTATGTTTCCACAGCACAGACATTCTAGATCTTATCACCCATAAGATTTATTAATTAAATTAGGATGATTGAGTATATCGTTTGATCGGTTTTTGACTGATGTTTTATGGATTTTTTATATTATTGCGTTTGGAGCACTACTAAGGGTTAAATCTTTCTAGGTATGTCTATTGAACTTTGACCTATCACAGGTGATATCACAACCTCGTTCTCACTCTCCAATTGAAGTTTGTTTTCACCATATTTAAACTGTGTTTACCCGCCTTTTGATTGTCTTGATAAAAGTCCTGCGAGGACTGAAACGTTGAACCTATCACTGGCACGTATGTGAATAAATTTGAACAATTTTCTATCAAGTCCTTTCGAGTGCACTCGTTTTTTGCATTATACATTCTGACGGCCGAGGCAGCACCAAGGCAAGAACAAGACAGGTACATTGAGTGCGGAGTCCTCGATATTTTTTTTTTATATATATATATATATATATATATATATAGTTAAGCAGAAAGGGTGAAATTGTGATAGACCAGACGTATGTCAAAAGTCCCAAAAAGGCCTTGGTCACTAATTAGTCACATCTCGAAGAGCCATTAAGGTGTTAATTATTTTTTTTATACATTTTCAGTTCTGTATCCAACCAAAAAAGAACAGTTTAGGCAATTCAAGTTATTAAAACTTTTTACATTCATGACAATATTCAAGTTTGCAATTTTTCTATGACATTTTCCATCAAATAAATTCATTGTAATTTCTTTAAAATATCAAAATACATTAAATAATACACATCTCTAAAATATATTTATTACATCCAAGTGTACTGTTATAGTTAACATGACTGTTTGAATAATCAGTAAAGTGACAAACACATCTTGTCTTTTGCATATACAATTTAGCACTGACATTTTCCTTTAGCATCAAAAAAAGAAAAAGGAATATGCACAGCATGAAATGAAAAGCAGATTATTGTAAATATGATGAATAACACTAGTCCCTCTAAGTTCAATATGTCATATTTTAACCTCTTTTACAAGAAATGCTGATAAGAGTTTATAAAAAAAAATATTAGAAATCTAAGACAAAGACAAAAACCTGCACAGGTTGAGGTAAAATGGAAGGAGAAGATTTAAGATGGGGTGAACATGGTTACACCCTTTGGGAATGGAGTATACTTGTGAAAGAATTTGCTGAGCTGACCAAGGGCTCTGAAAAGAACATCAAACTACATGGCGACATGCTGAGACGCCAGAGACTAGCCTTATCTTTTCTCCTTGGATTTGAGACTGTAAAATTACAATCCCATCATATAACTTTTTAAAGGAATAAAAGGTTTAGGTAGCAAACTGCATTTTCACTTATACAAACCTATTTTAAAATTATTTTCTAGTACTATGGGAAATAAGAAAGAGCCTGACGGAAAGAGAGAGAGGGTATGAGAGAAAGAGAGGGACAGATATATAGTGAGATTTTTTGTTAAAGGGACTCAATAGTCACCAGTGCAATTGCATGTATTCCTGACCTTCTTGTGCTAACACGGGCATCTAGCCCCCCTGGGCCCCTCATGCCTCCATGAATATCGTAAAAATCTTACTGTATTAAAGCCAGAAGCTGTAAATCTGCATGCTGTTAGACTCAGGAAAAACAAGCAGTCTGCTGACATGTGATAGCCTGATCCAATCACAGTGCTTCCCCATAGGATTGGCTGAGACTAACAAGGAGGCAGATCAGGACCAGAGACAGCATGATTCAAACCCTGGCCAATCAGCATCTCCTCATAGAGATGAATTGAATCAATGAATCTCTATGAGGAAAGTTTAGTGTTTGCATGCAGTGGGTGGAGATACTGAATCACAGGATGCTCGTGCACAGCAGATCTGAGTGGATGGAGGCATATTATGCCTCCATCAACTCAGAAGTCCCTCTGGTTCACTCTGAGTGACTGCAACTGAAGATGCTCCTAGCTTTCAATGTAAACACTGTATTTTCTCAGAAAATACAGTGTTTACATGAGAGAGGCTACTTACATGAGAGAGGCTACTCAAGTTGTTCAGGTGACTATAGTGTCCCTTTAGTTATATTTAGCATTTACATAATCAAGGGTTAGGCAGCCTTCAGCACTCCAGATGTTGTGAACTACATCTCGTATAATGCTCTGACAGCCATAAAAGATGTAGTTCTCAACATATGGAATGCCACAGGTTGCCTATCCCTGCTTTAGAATGTTACTGCTCTCATAGGTATACCATTAAGGGAACACTATAGGCAACCAGGCATCATCAGCTAAATGAAATGGTCTGGGTGCAGTGTCCTAGTCCCACTTAGTCCTGCAATGTAAATCATTGCAGTTTCAGAGAAACTGAAATGACTAAATTGCAGGACTAAGATGCCTCTGTTGTCTGCCAACCAGAAAGTCACTAGAGACACTTCCTGGTGGCTAACCGACTTTTGGTCACACTCGGAGCACAAACCCACCGGCGAGGGAGATAGGCAATGGAATCTGGTGAGTACACAAACTTTTTTTTTTTTAGCCCTTTCCATACTGGGTGGGGGGGGGGGGGGGGGGAGGGTTGGTGAGGGACTAGGGAGGCGGTAGCTAGAGAGAACTATAATGTAAGGAATACAATTTTGTATTCCTTAATTTATATACTAAATTTAAATCTATCTATCTATCTATCTATCTATCTATTTGTCTATCTACCCTAATGTATCTGCATGTCTGTTTAATATTGTCTATCTATTCTCTATGATGGTATATTATCTTCATAGCATAATAAATATGAGATTCAAATTCAAATCTTCAAGCTGGCAGAACACTCTTGATTTGGGCACTAGCTTCATCATTCAGGGTTGGTTCTCCCATGTTTCATCTCTGAGGACACCATAAAGAAATAATTAGATAGAACATCAAAGCAAATTGTGACAACTCTGACAAACTCATTCCTTGGAGGAGAATACCATTTATATGCTCCTAGCAAATGTATGCCCCTTCTTACAGATAAAAGATGTTATCACACACTACAGGAACAGAAAATATTTACTTGAGATTTCCTTGAGGTGTCAACACTCAACATTTTTTATCCTTTTCCAATATGGATGGATGAAATAAGTAAAAGTAAACTGTAGTAAAATTGAATGTTTCAGAAAAGCCCATCGAAATGTACAAACATTTCCACATCCTCTGATACCTTAAATGTTTTCTAGAAAAATGTATAGTAGAATAAAAGAGTCTGACCTTTAAGGGACAATCACAAATGGAGCTGACCTATACTCATAATGCATTGTATAAATAATGCATTAAAGCAAAATGGAAAGTGATTCATCTCTTAGTGTCCACACTCAAACCATCAAAACAAAGTGAAAATAAAATGCCCTGCATCATACGCAACAATTAATGTGTATTTGGAACCTTTGGCCAAGTCAGTTTATATTATTATCCTCTCTGTTTAGTTCAAATGGATTTTCCATCCACTGTGATGTCTTAAGTCATGGTTATGTTTTGGACAAAATGTGGCTGCTTGACTAATCTTTAATAAATGGGTTCATAGGAGCCTGGAAATGATTATACCACTCTGTGCTTGAATCTTTTATTTTGTAAATAGATATTTTACCCATCCAGGCTGTTATCATGGTTTGGCTGATAAGTCCATGTAAGCTTCTATAATATTTTGTGACAGGAGTGATGTGGGATTCCATATATTTCCAATTTTATGGCTAATATTTTTTAACAAGAAATATAACAATCACTTCATTCTCCAAGGAAAGAATGTAGAAGACCATTAAGTGGTCTCAAATAGTCTTAAAATGTACAGTTTATTTAGATTATTTAAATATACATCCCATATAAAAAAATTGAATAAAAGGAAAAATGCAATAAAAAACAAAAGTATTTACATGAAAAAAAAGAGAGAGAGATAGATATATCATAGATAGAGACAATAAACTAACAATTAACAGGGTGTATATAAAATAGAGCCAAATGCTATCTAATTTAACAATCTAAATCTCAAAAAATGTGAACACTCGATGCATGTCTCTCTTAAAACATCAGGGAATGCTGAACCAACAGTTAGTGAAACATTAATGTAGGGTTTCTATCTATGATCTGTTTCTCTCTACCTATTCTGGTAACTTGCTAGTCCAGCTGGTGAAATTTCTGTATTGATTTAGCTTGGGTACAGCTCATAAATAGAGATGTCGCGAACATAAAATTTTCTGTTCGCGAATGGAGAACGCAAATTTCCGCAAATGTTCGCGAACGGGCAAACCGGGCGAACCCCCTATCAGGGGACGTGTATATGGCATCGATTTTAGGAACCGGGAGATGGAAAAAGATGCTAGGTTGGTCCTACTACTTCAAATTTGGGGCACTGCGCGTGTAATCTAATGTGCCACCAGAGAGGAGTGGTGTGTTAAGTAGTACTATTCTTATCAGTTTAAACCCTGTTACGTCCCCCTCATCAGGCCTTTTTTAGTCGAATGTATCGCCCACCGTCAGTCCCTTCGGGATCCATCCCTCATTCATCTTAATAAAGGTGAGGTAATCTAGACTTTTTTGACCTAGGCGACTTCTCTTCTCAGTGACAATACCTCCTGCTGCACTGAAGGTCCTTTCTGACAGGACACTTGAAGCGGGGCAGGCCAGAAGATCTATCGCAAATTGGGATAGCTCAGGCCACAGGTCAAGCCTGCACACCCAGTAGTCAAGGGGTTAATCGCTCCTCAGAGTGTCGATATCTGCAGTTAAGGCGAGGTAGTCTGCTACCTGTCGGTCGAGTCGTTCTCTGAGGGTAGACCCCGAAGGGCTGTGGCGATGCGTAGGAATTAAAAAGCTCCGCATGTCCTCCATCAACAACACGTCTGTAAAGCATCCTGTCCTTGCCGGCGTGGTCGTGGGAGGAGGAGGTTTACTTTCACCTCTTCTCCTGTTAGATTCCCTTTGTGCTGTGACATCACCCTTATACGCTGTGTAAAACATACTTTTTAATTTATTTTGGAACTGCTGCATCCTTTCCGACTTGCGGTAATTCGGTAACATTTCAGGGACTTTCTGCTTATACCGGGGGTCTAGTAGCGTGGACACCCAGTACAGGTCATTCTCCTTCAGCCTTTTTATACGAGGTTCCCTCAACAGGCACGACAGCATGAAAGACCCCATTTGCACAAGGTTGGATGCCGAGCTACTCATGTCCCGTTCCTCGTCCTCAGTGAACTCACTGAAGGTATGTTCTTCCCCCCAGCCATGTACAACACCACGGGTACCAGATAGGTGACAACGAGCACCCTGGGATGCCTGTTGTGGTTGGTCTTCCTCCTCCTCCTCAAAGCCACATTCCTCCTCTGACTCCTCTTCCTCACAATCCTCTTCCAACGTTGCCGCAGGTCCAGCAAGCGATGCTGATAAGGCTGTTTCTGGTCGTGATGGTGACCACAACTCTTCCTCTTCCTCTTCACGCTCATCTACGGCCTGATCCAGCACTCTTCGCAGGGCACGCTCCAGTAAGAAAACAAATGGTATGATGTCGCTGATGGTGCCTTCAGTGCGACTGATTAGGTTTGTCACCTCCTCAAAAGGACACATGAGCCTACAGGCATTGCGCATGAGCCTCCAGTAACGTGGCAAAAAAATTCCCAGCTCCGCAGAGGCTGTCCTTGCACCCCGGTCATACAAATAGTCGTTAACGGCTTTTTCCTGTTGGAACAGGCGGTCGAACATTAGGAGTGTTGAATTCCAACGTGTCGGGCTGTCGCAAATCAAGCGCCTCACTGGCATGTTGTTTCACCGCAGGATATCTGAAAAGTGCGCCATGGCCTTGTAGGGACGCCGGAAATGGCCACATACATTCCTAGCTTGCTTCTGGACGTCCTGTAAGCCTAGGTACTTATGCACAAAGCGTTGTACGATCAGATTACACACATGTGCCATGCACGGCACATGTGTCAACTTGCCCAAATTCAATGCCGCCAACAAATTTCTTCCGTTGTCACAAACCACTTTGCCGATCTCCAGTTGGTACGGAGTCAGCCACTGATCCACCTGTGTGTTCAGGGCAGACAGGAGTGCTGGTCCGGTGTGACTCTCTGCTTTCAGGCAAGTCAACCCCAAGACGGCATGACACTGCCGTATCCGGGATGTGGAATAGTACCTGGGGAGCTGGGGGGGTGCCTTTGATGTGGAGCAAGACGCAGCAGCAGAAGAGGACTCAGCCGAGGAGGTTATGGAAGAGGATGGAGTAGGAGGAGTAGAGGAGGTGGCAGCAGGCCTGCCTGCAAGTCGTGGCGGTGTCACCAACTCCACGCATTCCATGCTTGGCAGCCGTCAGCAGGTTTACCCAATGCGCAGTGTAGGTGATATACCTGCCCTGACCGTGCTTTGCAGACCAGGTATCAGTGGTCAGATGGACCCTTGCCCCAACACTGTGTGCCAGACATACCATTACTTCCTTTTGCACAATCAAGTACTGGTTGGGGATTGCCTTTTGTGCAAAGACATTTTGGCCGGGTACCTTCCACTGTGGTGTCCCAATAGCTACAAGTTTTTTGAACGCCTCAGACTCCACCAGCTTGTATGGTAAAAGCTGGTGGGCTAAGAGTTCAGACAAGCCAGCTGTCAGATGCCAGGCAAGGGGGTGACTTTGTGACATTGGCTTCTTACGCTCAAACATGTCCTTGACAGACACCTGACTGTGGGCAGATGAGCAGGAACTGCTCAAGGTGAGAGACGGAGTGGCGGATGGTTGAGAGGGGGCAAGGAGGACAGCAGTGGTTGACGTGGCTGAAGATGCTGGACCAGGAGGAGGATGGCGGCTTTGAGTTTGTGTGCTGCTTGTACTCATGTGTTGATCCCATAGGTGTTTGTGAAGTGCGATCATATGCCTTCGCAAAGCAGTTGTACCTAGGTGGGTGTTGGACTTCCCACGACTCAGTTTCTTTTGGCACAGGTTGAAAATTGCATCGCTGTTGTCAGAGGCAGACACACAAAAAAAATTCCACACTGCTGAGCTCTGCAATGACGGCATTCTGGTGGTGGCAACAGCATGCGTTGATTGGAAGTGGCTGTGGTGCTAGTGTTGGTGGTGGAGGCAGGTGGGCGAGTGGTAACTTGAGAGGTGCCCGAAGCTAAGCTGGAGGAGGATGGTGCGTCAAGGTTCCGAGTGGAAGCTGTAGAAGATTAGGTGTCCTGTGTTAGCCAGTCAACTATGTCCTCAGAACTTTTCGAGTTCAGGGTACGTGGCCTCTGAACACTGGGCATTATTCTAGGGCCAAAGGGAATCACAGCACCACGACCATGACTTCCCCTGCTGGGTGGCCTGCCTCTGCCTGTCATTTTTTTTTCGATTAGTGGTACTATGCGTGCAAGCTACTGTGACAACAGATATGAGTGGCACTGTACACTGGCAGAAGTTGGCAGAGTAGACGCTGTAGGCCTGACACACACGCTTGCAGACAACTAACTGCTTTTCAATCTATTACAGTCAAAATTGTATTTTTTTTTTTTAAATGTACACTACTGTTACACCAGATTTGAGTTGCACTGGTGTGACACTGTGCCCTGGCAGTCCCTGAAACGCACACGTGTGAAGGAAACTGACTGCTATTATATTACAGTCAAAAAAGTTTTTTTTTTTTTTTTTTAAATGCAAGCTATTGTGACACCAGTGGTGGCACTGGGCAAGTGGGCACAGTATATGCTGTGAGCCTGACACACATGCTGGCAGGCAGGCAGGCAGGCAACTGCAATTAGATTACACAAAAAAAAAAAAGCAGACTGATGTTCTAGCCCTAAAAAGGGCTTTTTGGGGTGCTGTCCTTACAGCAGAGATCAGATGAGTCCTTCAGGATTGTAGTGGACACTGAATACACTAGCCTAGCTATTGATTTCCCTATTAAATCAGCAGCAGCTACACTGTCCCTCCTCTCACTAAGAATGCAGCTTCCGAATGAATCTAAAATGGATGCTGTCCAGGAGGTGGGAGGGTCTGGGAGGGAGGGTCTGCTGCTGATTGGCTGCAATGTGTCTGCTGACTGTGAGGTACAGGGTCAAAGTTTACTCAATGATGATGAATAGGGGCGGACCGAACATCGCATATGTTCGCCCGCCGTGGCGAACGCGAACAACCTATGTTCGCCAGGAACTATTCGCCAGCGAACTATTCGGGACATCTCTACTCATAAATGATTTGGAATATATAGTTAAATGAATATAGATTCCTCAGCAGGGAACCCAACTGTAAAGCCTATGTTAGTCGTTTTCTGTGAAATGTTAACTATTCCTTTTAAGCTTTCTCTAGTTATCAATATTTTGTGGGAGGCAATTACACTCTCTAGTAAGGATACTATTTGTTAAATTGAGAATTAGGAACTGTGTTTATTTTCCTTTATTTAATTGATATAGATCTACCTTTACAAATGTATACAACTTGCTAAGCATGGTATTATTTTTGCTCTTATGTAATTACAAATATAATAAGTATTCTAATATACAAAAATATGTTGTGTGGTGTTTTTATTACTGAATACCTATACAGCCAGTATGATATTTCTTGTACCAAAATATTAAATATACAACAAACAGTGCAGTATCATAGTTAATAAAACTCACGAACAGAGTGGCTATGTTCCACTGAGACAGCCATGCTCCTGGAGGAGCAGCCCCTTGGGTGCTTGGGATCCAACATGGGAAATCAATAGCTCTCCAAAACACTGAAAAAAGGATGGCCAGCTTCCCAATGAAACTCTTATTCCATAGTAAAACAACACTGTGCTGGAGGGTAATGTGTCACAATGTGGAGAATTGTAGCGTTCCGAGTTTAACAAATGTTCTGACACTGTGCAAGTTTGTAGAAACACTGTATGTTCAGTCTTCTAACCACAACTGTGTATCTAATGCAAAGCTCATTAACCTTAGAATCCTATGCATAGGACCATCTCCTTCTTATATATTTGGTCCTTTATACAATGGCTTTCTAAAGAGTGTGCCCATCCTATCCATTCTCCATATATATTGATCTCCAATATGTCCACAAGGAAATTATTGTATAAATACCAAAATAACAATAAACAGGCGACAGTCATTAAAATGTGTATGTACACTGATCAGACACAACATTCAAACCACTGACAGGTGAAGTGAATACCTGATTACCTTGTTACAGTGGCACCTGTCAAGGGGTGGCATATATTAAACAGCAAGTGAACACTCAGTTCTTGAATTTCATGTGTTGGAAGCAGGAAAAATGGGCAAGCGAAAATATCTAATTGACTTTGGCAAGGGTCAAATAGTGATAGTTAAACAACGTGGGGAGTGTTCCCAGTATGTAGTGGTCAGTGCCTACAAAAGTAGTACAAGGAAGTATAGCCAATGAACTGGCACCAGGATTATAGGCGCCCAATGCTCATTAATACATGTGGAGAGTGAAGACTAGTCTGATCACACAAAACAGCTACTGTAGCATAAATTGCTTAAAAACGTAATGCTGGCCAGGATAGAAAAATGTCAGAACACACAGTGCATCACATTTTGCTGTGTATGGTGGTGAGTAGTCACAGACCGGTCAGAGATCCCATGGTGACCCCTGTCCACTGCTGAAAACTTCTTCAATGAGGACATGAGCATTAGAACTGGACCATATAGCAATGGAAGAAAATCGCATGGTGTGATGAATCACATTTTCTTTTTGTTTGGGTGGATTGCTGGGTGCATGTGTGTCATTTACCTCTCTATATATAAAAATAATGAAAGATTATTCACTTAAAAGATTCACTTTTAAGTGTAAAACATGTCAATTCACATGTGAATTAACCAATGAAGATCCAATACCTTGCCAGACTCACTTTGAACAGGAAAACAAGTTAACCCATATTGTGCCAGACTATGGTCATAGCCTTCTTGTAACACTTTAAGCTGAAAACAGCCTTCAAAGTTATAGAACATATGCACAGAGGCCGAATGTAAATAAGTAATTCAAAGCTGTATGCTGATGGTATTTGGGAAGAAAAAAAAATCAGTTACAATCCACTAGTCTTAAAGGTGCATCACGCAGATATCATGTACATACCAAAACAGCATCCCAAAACAGATTGATAAGTCATGCTGATACTGAAAATGGTTAATATTCCATATTCCTTATATTGGTAAGTATCATTAAGTACACATAGAAAATAAAGTTATGGATGTTATGCTAACTTAAACTTAAAATGGGCAGTGCCATGATAAGAGATGTACAGACATACAGCATTGCTAAAATGCAATGAACAGCTAAATATAAAAATATGAAAATGAAAAAGCTGATATATACAGGTATACAGTGGTGAGAGCCGGTGTATAGAAATCTAAAAAATAAGTTCAGATTCAATTATTATGGATAGTAGTATAGAAATGTTATGCTGACAAAAATCCTCTAGAATAAATGGTGTAAAAGAGAAATGCTCATTAAGGTTATAAGGGCTGAGGGTTTGAGATGATATGTTCATTTTTTTCTGTGATCCAATTTAACTTGTTCAATGCGACTGAATTTTAATTCCCCTGTAGATCCTCTATGTTGTGTCCATACATGTCATAATACAGGTGTGTCTCTCTTGTTAATCACTACTATATTGTGCTCCATGATCTTCTCTTTAAAGGAGTGGATGGTTTTGCTTACATGTTTATCCACAGGTAAGTAGATATAACAACTTTGTGTTGCAGTTAAAAAATGCTTAATCTTAAATGTTGCCTTATCATTGCTGGAGATCATAGATTTGGACTGTCGTTTGTGCCTGTAACGGGGGATTGCAACCATTTATTTTTATTATTCATGGTATTGTTCCTGTAGAAATGGCTAGTGACCAACATGTCCCTCAAATTTCTTTGTCTCTGTGCAACTGGAAGCATAAGAGTTTAGAATCTCTCTCAAATGGGTATCATTGAGGAGGTGCCAATACCTTTGTAGGACCATCCTCATAAGTAGCATAAGTTGCAACACAGCATATGATATGTGAAGTCTTATCATCCCTAGGTTTTTCTTTGAGCAGAGACTCACGGTTCATATGCCATGTTGTCAGTGGTGATGGAGGGGTCAACAATCTTCGTGGATGAGGAATTCCAAATTTTAGATGCCATGGCACTACTGCTGATGGTAGAGTAGATAACAAGATGCCTTCAGGTTTGGAGTAGTATGTGACATTGGTGATAGTGTTTTTTTGTTGTTTTTTCTTATTACAATATAATAGGTAACGTATAAGAATGATTGTCTATTGTGTAAAGTGACACAACTTAGCAAAAGTAGGTGTTTGTGCTGGGTTAGTGCTTGGTGAATTTCCTACTGTAACATTTTTTGTTTGATGTTAAGAAACAATAATACAGAATTTTCTTTCTCCATACAATTAGAAAAAAAATTGTTTAACAACTGTATATTAATAAGCAAGTCTTGCACTAGGACCATTGGCAAAATGCCTACAAATCTCCTATCTCCCATTCAAAGCAGTTTTAAGTGTATCTGGCAGTGGATGCACAGCTGCAAGTTAAGGCTAAGTATCACACTATATCAATGACATAGGATAGAAAAGAAGAACTGTTACATCCTTTGTTACCAAACATCTCACTCCCCAAAATAAGGATTTTCTTTCCTCTGATCAGTTAACAACAAAAAAGAACTTTTAACAAGTATATATTCGTAATCTAGTGTCACACTATGATCAATGACAAATGCCTGTCAATTTCCCAAATCCCACTCAACATTGTTTCAAGTGCTTCTGGCAGTAGATGCCAGCTTGATACAATATAAACCTGGACCTAGTCTCACATTAGAATCAATGACAAATATTATCTCCTACTCTAACAAAGACAGAGCAACCACAAATGTGCAGGATGATTTCTGGTCTGTCTCCATCAATGGGTGAAATCAAAGTGTATATCAGAATCTTGGTTGAAAGTATAGTTTTATTATTCATTTTTTTTCACCATTTGTTGGTTCTTTCACTGTATCTGTGAATAAAAACATTAAGTGGCTATTCTCAAACTAATAATCAACTTGATTTTCTTTCCATTTTCTCTTGTCCATCATGGCAACTGCACATAGTCTCTCTCATGAACTTATTCAGGCACACACAAGTCAGTCCCCTGAGATTCTAGCACATGATAGCTCAGAAATTAAAATTTCGGCTGATCACCCAATTAACCTGAATTTGGTTGAATTGAAGTTCGGACCAAAAAACAATCTCCAAGTCTAAGGTGTAACAATGCTAAAAATTACTGATCACATGGATTATATTACCTACCTTAGTAATTTAGGACTAAGATTGATTTCTACATATGTGTAACATTTTGAACACAAATGCATAATAGCAGATAAAAAAAAAAACTGCACTAGCTGTATTCAACTGTCATTTTATTACAATTCAGCAATTCTGGCTACTGTATTATTTTAATAATATTTTCTTTATTGCCACTAGTATATTTGCTACATATATATATATATATATATATATATATATATATATATATATATATATATATATATATATATATATATATATACACATATATATTATATATATATATATATACACATATATATTATATATATATATATATACACACACACACATATATATATATATATATATATATATATATATATATATATATTTTGCGAAACGTTGGCAATTAATTTGAAAATATAAATGTATATACCAGTATTTTAGTGGTTAAGGTTAAAGATCATGCGAAAAAAAATATTTTATTGAAAAATAGTGATCATACAAAGACATTTATTATCACATAGTTGTTTGGCTCCTTTTTAAATCATAATGATAACAGAAATCACCCAAATGGCCCTTATCAAAAGTTTACATACCCTTGAATGTATGGCCTTGTTGCAGACACACAAGGTGACGCACACACGTTAATTTGACAATTAAAGGTTAATTTTCCTCACCAGTGGCTTTTAAATTGCAATTGTGTCTGTGTATAAATAATCAATGAGTTTGTTAGCAAAAGATTATCTATTTACATTCTTCCTTTTTTGATCGGTACAATGCTTTCCCCCCTTTCTATATGTTTATGGTAGGTGAGCAGTCTAGGCTGACATGGTATCGTCATTTAGATCTGAGACACCAGTTAGGTGTATACTCCATTGCTATGGAAATCTAAGTTAAACAGGACCACATTTGGTAAAAAGAGGATGTGCTACTTCCCACCAATCAGAGGTTAGCAACTGTGAATACCATGGCAAACTGGACACTCTAAACTTCCGATGTGGGTTGGTTTGGAGAAACATGTGTATGCAGCACTAGGGGAAACAACGGAGGGCTGGTCCATACACCTGAGGTGAGTTCACTAATTACACCTTTTACCTATATATTTGATGTTTGTTAGGTTCTATGTTTTCTGAGATTATATGTTACGAGGAAAGCCTCACGCTGGGACTGAAACATCAACCTGTTTTGGCATTACTGTATGCATTTTAACATGTGCACATTTTAAAGGGACACTATAGTCACCAGAACTACTACAGCTTAATGTAGTTGTGGTGGTGAGTATAATCATTATATCATTTTCATGCAAACACTGCCTTTTCATAGAAAAGGCAGTGTTTACATTGCCCCTAGGGACACCTCCAAGTGGCCACTCCTCAGATGGCTCCTGGAGGGGCTTCCTGGTTCAGTGCTGCACAGTAGGCAGCAGTGCCGTTCAGGAGGTGCTGATTGGCCAAAACATCATTTGGTCCCGCCCCCTTACCAATTTCAGCCTATCCAATGCTTTCCTCAGGGGAAAGCATTGGCTAAAAATTGGCAATTCTGATGATGTTACCAAGGGGGCGGAGCTAGCACAGGCAGACCCGCGTGGCGCTGGAATTAAGATGAGTTTTATTAACTTTTAAGGGGGCTAAGAGGGGGAAAGCCACCTAAATGGTGGGTTATACATGGTAGGGTCAGGAATACATGTTTGTGTTCCTGACCCTATAGTGTTCCTTTAACTACGAAGGAATAAACGCTACATTTTAAACCGTGAGTGCAGACTATTACATTCTATTACTAATATATGTATATATATATATATATATATATATATATTTATTAGTAATATATATATAGTTAATACAATGAAAGAAAGAAATGTAAGGGGGTTACTTTTAAAGCGCCAATCCACCATTTCTGTGTTGTGTTTGTATTTTATAGTTAATACAATGTTAAACTAAAATCTGCACTCCAGTCATGACTTGCTTTTCACACAGAAATCACAAATCTGCAGTGATGTTACTACCGCAAAGGATTCTGTTTGGGCATTGCTAACTATCAATCGGAAAACTGAGTGAGTTAAAGACAAATCAGATTACAAAAAAGCAACATATATCGAGCCATAGAAATGACGTTTCTATATACATAACAGGTGGAATAAACATTTTGCATTGTTCTAATACAGTCATGTTTGTCATTTGACATACGCCTTTACTGTTTTATTATTATATCACTATTGGGAGTATGGAAAACTATAAAGATTCCCCCTGTGTGTTTTCTTTCACTCTGCTTGAATTGATTAAAGTGTCTTGTCAATCTGATTTTTCATTAAAACAAATAAGAAGTAGGATTTGTTTCTAAACAGTGAGAACATACATAAATCAATCTCTAAAACATAGACATCTCATATTCAGCTCTAAAACACAGAGATGAACATGTTCCAATTTAAAAAGTCACAGACTAAACAGGCCAGTCTAAAAGAACAATTTAAAATCCATTTCCTTGACATGACAGAGCATTTACTGACACTACATATACATGCTCTTGGAAAATCATTTCTGACACCTCCAAGTTTTGATTTGATGGTTTGGTATTGAACCTAGAATGCCTGTGGGTTAGTAACAATATTTTTCAATCATCAGAATCTGGTAGCCTGCCATATCATTTCTTGCTTGAACCTTAGATATCAAATAATACGTGTGTAACATACAAAATATACGGCAGTCTAATTTGGACTAATTTGTCAATGTAAAAAAAAATAGCAATTTTACATTTTCTGAATTTGTCTTACTGAAAATAAAATTAAAAAATGTAGGCAAGTTAATTTTATGAACACATTTAAGTTATTAATGATTTAATAACACACCAAATAAAAAGAAAATAAACAAAGCAAACATTGTCATTTGAATATATTAAAACTGTTTTGATTTGTTTTTCTTTTAGGCAAAACCTTATTAGTGAAACCAGTCATACATTACAAATAACAAAAAAATAACAAAAAAGAAACAAACAAAAATCAACTGAACAATGCAGAGCATTGATATGTATTATATTTTGTGCTTTTGAAGCTGGTAGCCAAATATATTGGCAATAAGATATTAAAGATAGGGCGTGGCTAACCGCGGTGCCTAATGGACGCATTCTAAACGAGCTCCTCCAGACCCGGGCAGGGAAAACCCCTAACCCGAAATCGGGCTCTCTCACGCGTTATTTTAAAGATAACTCTGACTGCATGGCCGCGGCCGCAGCCACATCCCCTATGAGAACGGAAAACGATTCTCAGGGAGACATCCTACCCCTTAGCCCTCATATATCTGAATGCTCCCTTAAGTCAACAGATAATGGCACAGATTACGATATTAGAGAGTTATTAAAACACCTACCTTCAAAGACCGACCTCCAACATATGCTGAGCAAACTAGAAGCTACCTTCCACTCTAAAATAGAGGCGATGGGTGCTGATGTTCGGCAATTAAATCTTCGGGTCGATGACCTGGAAGAAGAACGAGACACTTTGCAAACTCAAATCGTAAATATACCATCCACACTGGACTCTCATATTCAATTTATGACAGCGACGCAAAGACACATAGATGACTTAGATAACAGAGGACGGAGAAATAACCTACGTATAAGGGGAGTACCGGAGACCCAGAACGAAGACCTGCCACTAATGCTCACTGAACTTTTCAACTTAATCATGGGCGAGTCAAGAGGCCAACAAATTCTATTTGATAGGGCCCACCGCTCTCTCAGACCAAGGGGCCTATCTCAAGATTCTCCCAGGAATATTATTTGCCGGCTTCATTATGTTGCTGTAAAAGACAACATTCTAAAGGCTCTAAGAGACACCTCACAACCTCTATTGTTTCACGGCAATCAGATACAGGTGTACCCGGACCTATCTTGGTACACCCTGCAAGCACGGAGAGCCCTCAAACCCGTGACGGAACAACTCCGACTTCGGAACATAAAATACAGGTGGGGTTTCCCCTTTGCTCTAATTGTGATAAATAAAGGGATCACCTTCTCTATCACCACTCCGCTCGATGTACCTCCATTTACTAGAACATTAAACCTACCGGACATTCCTATTGTTAACTGGGACTCTCCCTCCACTAATCAAGACAACTCACAAGTATCTCAACGGCAAAAATGGAATACGCCTGCTAAAAAATGGCGAAATGAACACAGGATTGTATCTCTGCATACTAGAAGGGAGGATCCTTCCAGTCACCTCACCCGTCAAAATTCTTCAGCAACAAACTAGAATGACTCTCCCCAATGATGGCAACACAGCTCCTGAGATCTACTAGCAAGAATATTAATCTATCCCGTTCTTAAGCAAAACCAACTTCAACTATATGACAATTGAACACGCGAACGAGATGGAAAATCACACCATCTACACTGGAACGGATCAACTTAAACGAGACTGACAGACACTGTTATAACAATGCTCCTTAAAAACTACCTTGTTTTGGTTAATAATTGAGCTCACTCTACCAAGTACGAAGCTGAGCTGTCAATTTTTCCGACCCAAGAGTCACTGGGGCGAGAGTTCAGGTTGTATGTACCTCAAAATGTTAACAACTGATGTAATATTATATGCCTGTAAATGTCTTGCCACACTATACTCCATACGGACATTAGTTGATACATCAATATGCTAGAACACATAAGCTAGAGACCTCCATGCAAGCTGCTGAACACTAGTTGAACTTAACTACAGTTATATAATTTATCTCTAAAAGCAGAGTAAACATACCTATATGATACAGCCCTAACACACTCACATATAGATAACTGATAACTCTGCACTAGCTTCATACACAAATACATACAGATACATTTTGCTAACAGCCGAACAAGTTGTTCGGATTTAGGGTACAGTCTAGCATAGACTTCTCTACTCGCTCTATCTCGAATCATTACTGTCTAATCACCATCAAGGAAGAGTGACTCGAGATTTTCTATAAGTAAGCCACAAGAATCCTCTAATTATCGATCTGTTGTTATTATTGTTATTACTGTTCTGAATTGCATCTGCTCTTTGTGGTAATATTTAAGTGTATAGGCCTGATAACTAGACGGCAACAACAGTGTTATAACCCAAAGTGACATTACCGATATACAGCATAGATAACTAGACAATTTCAACACTTTCCAGGTATACTTAAGAACCTAGTGTTCTCTGCCTCTAACAACTATAGAGGTGAAATAGTCAATTTCTACCTTTACGCCCCACACCATCAAGACATTAAAGCTATTAAAGTCAGACGACTGCCCCATACACCTATACAGGATTCACACTAGTGGCCCTCCTACCGCAAATCTCCTCCAAATCTCACCATGACGACTATAACTATACTTACACAAGATCTATGGCCCTCGCCGACTTTCGCAGACATGGTGCACAGATAGTCTTTACCCAAGAAACACATTTCCGTAAAAACTCACCACCCACACTAAGAAATAGAGATTACGCAAGGGGATATTTCATCCACTACTCTGAAGCAAAAGCAAGGGGGTGGCCATACTCATTAGTCGCCAGGCACAATTCACGTTCCAGGACCAACTATTAGACGACTTGGGTAGATTTATCTTTGTAAAAGGCAAAATAGGCAACACACAAATTATGCTGGCTAACATTTATTTGCCGAACAAGAAACAACCCCAGACCATGAAACAAATTCTACAAAAACTCTCAGCATTCCAAGAAGGCATACTGATATTAGGGGGCGACCTTAACTTCTCCATAGATGGAACATTAGACACCACCGCCTCCTCTCAAAATTACTTAACACAAACACGCATACAAATGAGAAATACCTTACATGAGGCCCAATTATATGATACATGGAGAGCTACTCACCCCACTAAAAAAGACTATTCATTCTATTCTCCCCCCACGGGAACATACTCCCGAATAGACTCCATATTCCTCCAACACAGATACCTTTATTTGATTAGATCTGCACTCTATGGAGCGATCACATGGTCCGACCATGCGCCAATGATACTTACATTAACGATTCCCGGCCCCCAAAACCCAACCACACAATGGAAACTCAACGATTTAATCTTGAATAATCTCGACATCGTTACACAATTACGAGAAACGGCTTCTAATTATTTTAAGGAAAATACACACCCAGACACTACACCTATCATGACATGGGAAGCGCACAAAGCAGTTCTCCAAGGAGAATTGATACGAATAGCAGCCAACTTAAAAATGTACGAGAGAGAAAAAGATCTCTCAACTCACCCAAGAAATCAAATCCCTTGAAGACACTAACAAAGGCATTCCCTCACTAGAGACTTACAAACAATTACTCTCTAAAAGAACGGAACTAACAACCATACTGACTATACATGCCAAACGCAAAATATCCCTTACAAAACATACTTACTATACTCAAGGGGGCAAGGCCGGTAAATTAGTAGCACAATCTCTGCAAAATGAGAGACAATCCTCTTTTATTTCCGAAATTAAAACAGATAAGGGCACACAGACATGCCACATGCCTGAAATAATCAAAGCATTCCACGACTTCTACTCACACTTATTTAATTTGACAGATACACAACCAAATTCAAATGACATTCTGGAGTTTCTAAAACCAAGAATCACACACATGCTCCCACATATCGACACAGCATTTCTGGATGAGCCTATCACGATAAACAAATTCTTGCACACGGTCAAAACTATCCCTCTGGGCAAGAGTCCAGGTCCAGACGGATACACTGGGAAATACTACAAAGTAATGTCCCAAACGCTAGCACAGCACTTCCTAAATGCTTTTAACACATTAAAACTATCAACCACCACACCCAAATCAGCGCTAGAAGCCACTATAACCCTAATACCCAAATCCGGTAAAGACCCAACTGTATGTGGTAGTTATAGGCCAATATCACTCATTAACATGGACTTGAAAATCCTTAAAAAAATTATGGCCACTAGACTCAAGCCACTTTTGCCACGCCTTATCCATCAAGATCAGGCAGGCTTCGTCCCTAACAGAGAAGCCAAAAACAACACTACAAAAATCTTAAACCTCATACACTGGGCACAGACGCATAAAACTCACAGCGCCCTTCTGGCCATTGATGCCAAAAAGGCATTTGACAGAGTCAACTGGACCTTATTAAAACATACGATACAACAGTTGGGTTTCGGTCCGAGATGGCAGGATTGGCTGAGTGCAATATATTCCCTCCTGACAGCTCGTTTAGGAATCAATGGCCAACTATCCACCCCAGTAACAATAACGAATGGTACAAGACAAGTATGTCCTCTCTCACCAGGGAATCAGAGACAATAAACACATACAAGGGTTCAAAATAAACCAACAAGAATATTAAATCACAGCATTCGCGGATGATCTCCTTTTCACCATCTCCAACCCCGCCTCAACACTAACAGCAATTGTAACGGAAATGGCAACATATAGCAAACTCTCAAATTTCCAGGCCAACCTCACCAAATGTGAATTGTTACCAATCTACACAACGAAAACTCTTGACACGTCACTACAAAACAAATTCAACTTCACCTGGGCCCCCAATTCTATAAAATATTTAGGGGTTCATATCCCAAACAAATTGGAGTCTGTCTACCAACTCAACTTCCCCCCTTTATTAGCGGCTCTTACCAAAGACTTACAAAATTGTCACAAACCTCAATTTGGGTGGCTATGTAGAATCAACATAATAAAAATGAACCTTCTCCCCCGAGTACTATACCCCCTTCAAACTCTTCCGGTTGGGATTCCGGGTACATTCTTCAACACAATTAGATCCTTACTCACAAAATTCATATGGGCCAACACTCCACCCCACATAGCATACACAACATTAATTAAACAAATGGAGAAGGGGGGGGTGAACCTACCTGACCTAGAGTTATACCACAAAGCGATCCACCTGCACAGGGTATACGAATAGACTAGGAAAACCTCAACTCAACAATGGGTAACTATGGAACACTCATTCCCAGACACTCCTCCTTTGAACGTGTGCCTCTGGCTATAACCACACTCCTCACAACATTTCACAGGACGACAAACCGCCCACCCCACAATAACACCAACATGGCACAAACTACAGACATCAGCTGACATAACGCCTTTCCCATCCCCGCTATACCCACTCACTCCCAACCCATACTTTCAAGGAGGATTCTCGGGAATCCTACACGAACACCAGCACAACTCCTTCCCCCTAACAATTCCACTATCTCCAATTATCTCAATTTATCAAATCTCAAACACTCCTACCTAGAGGAGATAGACAATTGACAAAATTCAAACACTTATGCTCCACTCTTCCAATTTCAAAAAAACTCCTCTCTACTATGTACACACTGCTTAGGGAAACACAAGACTCGAAGCTCCCAAACTACACTAATAAATGGGAGACCAAACTCCATAAAGAATTCATCCCTCACCAATGGCGATTGATACTCAACACCACCCATAAATCTTCTGCCTCGCTAACGGCACGAGAAAGTAATTATAAACATATCTCCCATTGGAACTACACACCAGTTAAAATACATAAAACACACAACACAACCTTAGACATATGCTGGAGATGCGGGCAGGAGGCAGCACATCATGCTCACATTTGGTGGCAATGTCCATCAATAGCTAAATTTTGGAACAGGATCCACAAGATCATACAATCTATACTACAAATCAAATTCCCTCTTGCACCAGACAATTATATTTTCCTCCTAAAACCACCAGGTCTCACAAAACCTAAGACTGACTTATTCTACCACTTAGCTATGACTGCCTCACAACTGATCCCCAAAAACGGTAAATTACCAAAGGCACTCACTGTCAGGGAGTGGATCCAGAGGGTAGAGATTGCAAAACAGATGGAAGAAATAACACACAGAAATTTTGAAAAATTCACCAAGATTTGGAAACCCTGGATAGAGTTTCTCACTACAAATCACGCACAATAACCACTAGAAAATCACTTAAAGGGACACTATAGTCACCTGAACAACTTAATGAAGCAGTTTTGGTGTTTAGAACATGCCCCTGCAGCCTCACTGCTTAATCCTCTGCCATTTAGGAGTTAAATCCCTTTGTTTATGAACCCTAGTCACACCTCCCTGCATGTGACTTGCACAGCCTTCCATAAACACTTCCTGTAAAGAGAGCCCTATTTAGGCTTTCTTTATTGCAAGTTCTGTTTAAATAAGATTTTCTTATCCCCTGCTATGTTAATAGCTTGCTAGACCCTGCAAGGGCCTCCTGTATGTGATTAAAGTTCAATTTAGAGATTGAGATACAATTATTTAAGGTAAATTACATCTGTTTGAAAGTGAAACCAGTTTTTTTTTTATGCAGGCTCTGTCAATCATAGCCAGGGGAGGTGTGGCTAGGGCTGCATAAACAGAAACAAAGTGATTTAACTCCTAAATGACAGTAAATTGAGTAGTGACATTGCAGGGGAATGATCTATACACTAAAACTGCTTTATTTAGCTAGAGTAATTTAGGTGACTATAGTGTTCCTTTAAATCTAAAATTCGAGCTCCTAGATGAAGTCCTCGACAATATTTACCCAAAACTTGAACAACTGGATAGCTAAAAATCAGGCACGATAGGAATACACTCGACAGATTGGCACTTTTAATACAACACCAGACACCAGCGTAGAAGAACCTGCTGATGAGAGACACACACCTAGACAACAACGACTCTTATATACCTGTAAAAGACTTGTGTAGTACTCTCTACCCTTCCTGACCTACAGTCATATTAACCATTCCTTCCTTAGGGGTAACCGCGAGAGTTCAGTATTCATAGTCCACCAGGTCAATTCGGTACATAGTGTTTAATCTTCTTTTACCATAGTCTTATCTCCAGTTATTAAGACAAATTTGATATAAACAAGAAACATGTTAGACACTGTAACTTGCTTTTCCCTTGTATAATAAGGTATCTATGTATCTACTGTACCTTTAAGATTACCGCCTGTATCTGTACCATTACGTTATTCATTCAAACCATTGTATGCATTACTTTTGTCTGTTAAACATACAAAAACAATAAAAAATTTAAATTCAAAAAGATATTAAATATATTTGTACATTATTAGTATTAGTATACTCAGGCCATGAGAATTTACTACTATCACCTCAACCCATACACAACATTGCCTAGGACAATCTCACATACACAAACATACGGATTATTACCTACTGGCTCTACCACAATCTAAAACAAGTCAACATGCCTTACCTGTAGAAATAGCGTACTACCCTACCCTCAATATATGGTGCCCAGTAGCGGTTCTAGACTCTATCTTCAGAACCCCAACTTACAGCCATCACAGCCATTATGATCCCTACGCAGCTCAATCCTTACGACCTCTAAATTTGTGCAATATGTAAAGTCCTTGACAACCCTGCTAGGCCGTATCCCCTCTAACTATTCTGGTCACTCCTTCAGGATAGGGGCGGCCTCCACAGCCTTCTGTGCCAACATACCAGTGCACATAATCAAAACACTGGGACAGTGTAAATCTTCTATCTATACTCGTTACATACCAAAACCAGTCCAAGAGATACGTAATGCCTTTAACCCCTTAATGACACAACTTCTGGAATAAAAGGGAATCATGACGGAATATATCCGTCGTCTGTCCTTAAGGGGTTAAGGAAATGTCTGGATAAGTTGTATGTTTTGTTGACTGAATTAAACTTTCGATTGATCATATTTTGCCCTCTTTTATTTACTTGCCTAATGCATCGTCGGTTCCGGCACACCACAACCGACTTGCTCTTTTATACTATCTTACGATTATACTTAGCCCTACTCCTTATACGGCTATGTGCCCCTAACACAAGTATTAAAGCTGTTTGGTCTGTAATTGTGGGAGGGGCTTAGATGTTACTTACCTACTTAAGGGAACCCCTTACCTTACTCTATACCGTCCGAGGTCTAAAGATTTGCATGACCCTCCCTCCACTCCCACTACTCAACATTTTCATCTTCCTCTTTCTTTTCTTTTACTCCTTGGTGGGCCCTCTTTTATTTACAGGCCTACCGCATCGTCGGTTCCGGCACACCACAACCAACTTGCTCTTTTATACTATCTAACGCTTATACTTAGCCTTACTCCTTATACGGCTATGTGCCCCTTACACACACACATATATATATATATATATATATATAAAGTATCAAAAAATTACCGGCACTCGTGGGTTTCTTTCATCCGATTTATTATAGGTAAGTACTGCTAGGTCGACGTTTCAGCTCCTTTGGTGTCCTGATGAAAGCTCCGACCGGGAGCTGAAACGTCGACCTAGCAGTACTTACCTATAATAAATCGGATGAAAGAAACCCACGAGTGCCGGTAATTTTTTGATACTTTATAAATTTGGAATTTGGCACCTGGTACCATTTGATATAGTTGGAGTGCAAGAGGTTTTCAACTTGTATGGATATATATATATATATATATATATATATATATATATATATATATATATATATATATATATATATATATATATATATATATAATATATATATATATATATATATCCATACAAGTTGAAAACCTCTTATATAATGAGTATATATATATCTCATTTTTTTAAATTTTACTTTCCTTTTATTTCTATTTGCAGACATATATATTCTAAAACCCACTGTCATTTACTGAGTTTATCTGAAGCATACTGTGTGATAAATATAACATAAGTATAAGCATCTGTGAGTATATCGTTTGTTAATCCCATGGAGATTAACCATAGCTCTATAAATCTAAAATCAGCTTGGCTTTTCTGCTGTTCCCTTGGGTAACTAGTCTGAAAGATTTCCTCTTAATTCCATTTTTATATAAGCATTCAATGCACCATGATGCATATATACATGTGAACGCAGCAAGTAGTGTGGGCTTTTAAACTTGAGTTTGTCAACGTAATATTGAAGTTAGTTGCAATCTTTGCTGTAAGTTCATAAATGCTATTTTATTATATAAACTTTATTGTGATATAGAGATTAGGGAATAGTAAACAGAAATGGCAGTAGTAATCCCGTATAAGAAAAATAGTAACATAACATAGACAAAAATAATTTGAATGATATAAAGAGTTTTGAAATAGTATTTTAGTGGTTAAGGTTAAAGACCATATCAGAAAACCCTAGCACCAGTTGACTCGATGTTGCATCCAGTAGGACCTAGAGATATTTACATCTAAACGACTGTCTTGCACTGGTCATTTGTTATTAGATGTTGATAGCGAGTGCAGTTTTTGTATTTTGTTTATTTGTTTTACAGAAGGGATTTTAAAACAATTATTTATTGTGTATATATTTTTGCTTTTTTTGTAATTTTTGGCACTGTGTATTTTTCTTTAGTTTTTTTTGTTATTAAAATATGAATAATCAAATTATTTTTAGGCTCTAGTATCTGGATTCATAAATATGACACCATGGATGCCTATCATAGAAAAGCTAAAGGAGTTGCTTTGCCAAACAAACTTTGGTAAGAGTTAGGATCAACAGGTGTTTGACCTGCTGGAAGCTGATAACCTCAGTGCAGGGCAATGGGTGTGGATGTAGTTGCTTAGGTGCCTGAAATCTGGGAACTTTTATCTGGATGTTAACTCTTTCAGTGTCATGGACTCTGAGCTACAAGTTGGAGAAGTGTGCATTAATGACACTAGCCTTTATATAAATTTAAACTGCAGCTTACTACCACCCTTCATGTTTATGCAAGGCCTGGGTTAATTTACTAAATTTAATATTTGGAGAACACAGAGTGGGTTATTCGCTAAAATCCGAGTCTGCCTTTACCGACTAGGGCAAAACCATCCATCTGCATTTGAGGGCATTAGGACTGAAAAATCTGAACTTTAGTTATGCTATTCAACATTGACTAGACTTTCAATTCAGAGAGTGGTTCCCATTATTTCACATTTGAAAGTCTGGTAGGTGAACTAATTCATGATTTGCTTTAGTTACCCTCAATAATTTGCTGCATGTTTAAACAAAGTTGCATTTTTATCCAGCTATGATTAATCAATCAAAGGTGTAATTGCATAGTAAAATGTATTTCCTGTAATTCTATGTTGTGTAAATACCAGACAGCTAAAAGATATTCTCAATCGATCTAGTGCACATTGTATTGTTGCTGTCAGTGTGACTGAAATATTAACAAATTGTAACAGGTTAGACTAGGTTTTACCATTCATTGCTGTCCCTGTCATATCTAATCTGTTCTACTTTTGATCTTGCAAATTAGTGTAAATATTGTGCTATCTTTTCATATAGATCCATCCAAACCATATAGTACCATCATAATTTTTTTTTAATTTTTACTAAAATGTTGTTACACGTAGCCACCTAGCCAGTGGTAGGAAACAAACCTGTCAATGTTTGCCCCAGGAGGAGAGAAACATGGCAACAGTGGCATATAGTGATGTCGCGAACATGAAATTTGCCGTTTGCAAACTTCCGCAAATGTTCATGAACGGGCGAACCGCCATAGACTTCAATAGGCAGGTGAATTTTAAAACCCACAGGGAGCGGTGGGTGGGGGCCCTAAATACCAATAGGGGGGAACCTAATGTCCTCCCCCAAGGCCCCCACCCTAGAGCAGTGGGTGGATGCCATAAATACCAATAGGTGGGGGGGTACCTATTGTCCTCCCCCCGGCCCCCACCCCAGAGCGGCGGGTGGGGGCCCTAAATACCAATGGGGGGACCTATTGTCCTCCCCCCCGGCCCCCACCCCATAGCGGCGAGTGGGGGCCCTAAATACCAATAGGGGGGGGACCTAATGTCCTCCCCCCTGGTCCCCACCCATGAGCGGCGGGTGGGGGCCCAAAATACCAATAGGGGGGCCTATTTGTGGATTAAGTAAACAATTAGAGAGTTATGAGTCAAATTACACAGCATGGGAAAATTCCACAGAACTTTCCCACGCTGTGTAAAATGACACAGAGCACTCTGATTGGGTGGCTTGAAATCCACCCAATCAGAGTGCTCTGTGTCATTTTACACAGCGTGGGAAAGTTCTTTGGAATACCAACCAATCAGAGTGTTCTAAGCCTAATTGCAGGGCGTGGCAAGGCTTTATAAGCCTTGACCCGCCCTGTGGAGCTCAGTACGCGGCGTGCCCTCGATGGGTGAAGAAGGATTCATTTTTTTAGCGCTCGTTTTTTTTTTTTTTTCAAAGTGCGACGGTTATAATGGCTTTTTATTTGGCCTTTTTGGAAGCTGAAGAAAAAAGATTTTAGAAAAAAGAAGACATCTAAAGGTAAGTTTATTTTTATTTATTTACAGGTTTTTAGCTTTATTGACTCCCCCCTCATTATTTTTAGGGTGAGGGGGGTAGGTAGGGGGACCATTTTGTTTTGGGGGAGGGGGTGACTAGGGGTTTGGGGACCCCTAGTCACCTGGGGGGGACAATATGGGTGGGGGCCGGGGGGGAGGACAATAGGTCCCCCCTATTGGTATTTAGGGCCCACACCCGCCGCTCAAGGGTGGGGGCCGGGGGGGAACGTTAGGTCCCCCCATACTGGTATTTAGGGCCCCCACCCGCCGCTCAGGGGTGCGGGCCGGGGGGAGGACAATAGGTCCCCCCCATTGGTATTTAGGGCCCCCACCTGCTGCTCAGGGGTGGGGGCCAGGGGGGAGGACAATAGGTCCCTGCCCTATTGGTATATAGGGCCCCCCACCCGCCGCTCAGGGGTGGGGGCCGGGGGGAGGACAATAGGTCCCCCTATTGGTATTTAGGGCCCCCACCCACCGCTCAGGGGTGGGGGCCAGGGGGGAGGACAATAGGTCCCCCCCTGTTGGTATTTAGGGCCCCCACCCGCCGCTCAGGGGTGGGGGCCAGGGGGGAGGACAATAAGTCCTCCCCCTTTTTTTTACTTTAGGGCCCCCACCCGCTCGGGGAGGGTGGACCCTTTTTTATTTATTTTTTTTATTTATAACATGCCCCTACTCGCGGTATTGCGAGTAGGGGCACAATTTACTAATACTAAGTAATTTTTACTTAGTATTAGTAAATGTGGCTGAAAGACCATAAAAAAAAAAATAGGGGGCGGTCCGAACATCGCATATGTTCGCCGTCCGTGGTGAATGCGAACACGCTATGTTCGCCAGGAACTATTCGCCAGCGAACCGTTCGGGACATCACTAGTGGCATAACAGTGAGGCAAGTCACAATACATGGGAAGTTTCAGTGACCCTTTTGTCATGACAGCTGTCTTAAAAAACAACTGTCAATACATTTTAATTTGTCCTTTTTAAAAACATCTTATTAAGTTTAATGAAACAATTATTTGTTAAATTTCTGTCTTATTTTTTAAAATTATTTATTTTTTGAGAAATCGAATCTGGCTGTTACCTGACAACCTAACTTGCCTGCTGCTTCAATTGCACTTTTGTTCACCGTATGTACCTCCAGCAGCAGACAAGTTAGGTTAAGCAGCATTTGGTCAGGTTACAGTAGAATCTGACACAACATGGCTGCTCAGCCAGATAAAAATGTGAGGTTTTCTCAAAAAAATCAATGCACATAATTGTTTTAAAAAAAATAAATAAGTAAGTCATTGAATGTATATATTTAACCCCTTAAGGACACATGACATGTGTGACATGTCATGATTCCCTTTTATTCCAGAAGTTTGGTCCTTAAGGGGTTAAAGAATGAGAAGTGAAAATTTGATGGTAGTTGTCCTTTAACATATCAACCTTGCTAACACTTGCTAATAATCAATCAAAATATGGCGGTCATGCTGTGTTTCTGAAATATATACCCTGACATCAGAAGAAAAGTAATAACTGAGTTACCTCAGCATCCACAACCTCTAAAAAGTGAATTCGGTATCATGTATTTGACTCACACATTTTGTTTCATATATTGAATTTAAATAGACATAAAATCCGGTATAGCTTTTCCACAAACATTTAGCTGTTCTTTCATTTATTTAAGTGTCATAAATGTGTTACTGTTTCATGTATTTTGTTATATTAAAATCTTTTTTTATCACCCTCTAATCAATTGTTTCTATTTTATTGGCATTTAGAAAGTGAAACCATCATAAAATATGTGTCTTCAAAATATTTATAGCCCTTTTTTCATTTGCCAGTCTAGCTTACATTGAAAAATAACTTGGCAACGTTATTAAATATTTTATACACTGCTAAGCGAAAGCTTTAGTGGCTATATTTTCTTTTATTTCTGTATTAGATTCTGAAAACATAGGGAGCATGTAATATGAATCTAAGTATTGTAATTTACAGCAATCACTTCAAAAATCAAACAGTAACATTGAAAATTAAATTAAAACGATTCACTGTTCTTGTATTTCCTGTTAAATGCAATATAGTTGCAGTTAAACAAACTAATAAAATGTATATTTTCTTAAACGATTACAAGTAATTTTATGTTCCTTCTCAACTAATATAGATATTTAACTGCAGGGCTTTCAGAAGAGAAATATATTATAACAATAGCACATGAAATATAAAAAGACTGGCTAATAATTTTGAAATGTGTAGTGGAAAAAGACAAACAAGCTAAATGCAACTTGCAAATAATCAATAGTTTTATTCAATAACTTGCTGAGACAAGAATATCATCTCTAAAATTCTCCAAGTCATGTTGTCACAGCTGACTATGTTAAAGGGATTCTATAGTGTTAGGAATACATATCTGTATTCCTAACACTATAGTGGCTTCTCCAAGACAGCTAAAGGGTTAAAAAAACACTTTAGTCACTTACCCGACTAACTTGCAAATAATCAATAGTTTTATTTACTAACTTGCTGAGACAAGAATATCATCTCTAAAATTCTCCAAGTCATGTTGTCACAGCTGACTATATTAAAGGGATTATATAGTGTTAGGATTACAAATCTGTATTCCTAACACTATAGTGGCTTCTCCAAGACAGCTAAAGGGTTAAAAAACACTTTAGTCACTTACCCGATTCCAGTGCTGATGTCCCTCGGTTCGGCACTCAGCCTACTCCGATGTCATCTGCTGGGGGGACCTAATGCACAAGCACTTTAGGCCCTCCCCATAGGAAAGCATTGCTTCAATGCTTTTTTATAGGGATTTCGCTAATGCTGCTTAGCTTGCGAGCTTCTTAGCTTTTCAAGCATGAGGACGTCCAGCATCTTTTAGGGGACCTACAATAAATATGGATTAGGTAGTACACAGTTTTAACATTTTTATTGGCATTAATACAGTGTCAACAAATTCCGCAGTGCTTTCCAATATTATTAAGGAAACTTTTACAATTTGTGACTGGAACAATAAGTTGATTATTATTATTATGTTATTCTTTATATAGCACCATCAAATTCCGCAGCGCTTTACAATGTGTGGACGAACGGACATGTAGTTGTAACCAGACAAGTTGGACACACAGGAACAGAGGGGTTGAGGGCCCTGCTCAATGAGCTTAAATGCTAGAGGGAGTGGGGTAAAGTGACACAAAAGGTAAGGATAGTATTAGACTAGTGACAGTTGTAAGAGAGGAATCAGTTGGGAGCTATTAACAGTTTAATTGATACGCTTTTATGAAGAAGTGGGTTTTTAATGATTTTTTGAAGGAGTGGAGACTGAGTGAGCATCTAACGGAGGAGGGAAGTGAGTTCCACAGGAACGGTGCAGCCCTCGAGAAGTCTTGAAGGCGAGCACCAGAGGTGGGAGTACGGACAGAAGATAGACGTAAGTCTTCAGTGACAGAAGATAGACGTAAGTCTTCAGAAGATCGTAATAGCCTAGCCAGGACATACTTGTGTATTGGGGAGGATAGATAAGTGGGAGCAGCATTATGTAGAGATTTGAAAGCAAGAATCAGAAGTTTAAATTGAGCCCTATATCTTACAGGAAGCCAATGTAGGGACTGACAGAAGGGTGAGGCGTGGGAGGTGCGGGCGGACAGGAAGATGAGCCTCATCGCCACATTAATTATGGACTGTAATGGCACAAGTTGGGAGCGTGTAAGACCACTGAGAAGAGGATTACAGTAGTCAAGGCAAGAAAGGACAGTGGAATGGACCAGCACCGTAGTCGCATCTGGCGTAAAGAAGCGTCGGATGCGTGCAATGTTTTTGGAGATGGAAACAACAGGATTTGGTGATAGACTGAACATGAGGCTTGAAGGGGAGTTTGGAGTCAACGAGAACACCTAGGCAGCGAGCCTGTGTGGTGGAGCTGATGGTAGCACCGTTGACTTGGAGGGAGACAGACACAGGAGTAACAACACTTGAGGGAGGAAAGACCAGAATTTCAGTTTTGGTCAAGTTTAGTTTAAGGAAGTGGGCAGCCATCCAGTTAGAAATAGCAGAAAGGCAGTCAGAGACACTAGTCAAGAGGGACGGGTAGAGATCGGGAGAGGACAGGTATTTGCCTGTCATCCGCATAGAAATGATATTGGAAGCCAAAGGAGCTAATGAGTTTACCAAGGGAGGCAGTATAGATGGTTAACAGTAGGGGACCAAGGACTGAACCTTGGGGGACACCAACAGAGACGAGTTGGGGAGAAGAAGTAGAGCCAGAGAAAGAAACACTGGAAGAGTGCTGGGAGAGGTAGGAGGAGCACCAGGAGAGAGCAATAGCCCTGCTCATTTGAGCTTAAAATTTAGAGGAGTTGGGGTTTCAAAATGCAGTAGGAAGGAGAAGGTGAAGAATAGTGACAGGATAGAAAGTGGTAGATTTGGAAGGTAAGGTTAAGTGGAGAATGAACCCACTAATTAAATTGAGAGCGTAATGACAGTTACCCTTGGCAATTTTAAGAGGTGGGCTGTTAGGCACTTCTGATAGAAGAATTTGGGAACATCTGGAAAAACAGTGTCATCCACGAGAAGTCTTGTAAGCACAAGTTATCAGTATGGGTACAAGCAGCAGACAAATAAAGGTCACCAGCAAAGCAGAGCAGCCAAGAAGGGATTTGTCTATGAATTAGTGAATAAATGTAGTGGGGGTTAGAGATGTTCAGAGTCTTAGGTCATGTGTAATATTTTGAATATTGAATCCCATAGGGCACAGGGAGCCAATGTAATGATTGACATAAGTGTGACATGTAAAAGAAGTTGAGGAGAAAACAATAAGTCTGTCAGCAGCATTTATTATGGATTGTAGAGAGACAGAATGGTTTCTGGAGAGACCAATTAGGAGAGAATTACGGTAATCAATGCAAGACATTACTAGAGCATGAACAAGTTCCTAAGTAGCATCTTGTGTATGAAAGGGGTAGATATGGGCAATGGTTTTGTGTTAGAATTGCCATTATTTGGCAACAGACTATATATGAAGTGTGATGATGAGGCTAGAATTAAAAATAGCAATAGTGAGGGATTTTTATGAGGAGGGATGATAAGAAGCTCAGTTTCAGAAAGACTAAATTTTAGGAAGTGGGAAGACATTCAATCAGAAACAAAAGAGAAGCTACTGGGGACACATTCTAGAACAGTGGGAAAAAGATAAGGGGAGGAAGGTAAAATCTTGGAGTGATTGGCATACAGGTGGTGGTAGTAGAATCGAAAATAATTAATTAATATGTCTGCAAAAGAGTTTAAACCAGGTTTAAGAAGGTCAAGGAGGGAGTTTGAGTCCTACCATATGCTTTCAAGAGAAATTACATACATATATTGGACAGAAGTTGGATGAGGGAGGACTGATCAGTGAGTGGATTTTTAGGATTGGTACAACAGAAGCATGTTTAATAGGATCTGGGACAATTTCAGAAGAAAGCAAGCAGTTGAAGGTATGTGTTAAGGCTGGCACAAAGCAAAGAGAGAGAGATCTGATAATATGAAAGGAAATAGGATTAAGGGGACAAGTGGTGGGGTGAGAGAAAAAAGAGGCACACACACCTTCTGTTCAGTAACCTGGCAGAAGATCTAAAGCAGGGGTGGGGTAACCTTCGGCCCTCCAGATGTTTTGGACTACATCTCCCTTAATGCTTTACCAGCATTATGGCTGTAAGAGCATTATGGGAGAAGCAGTCTGAAACATCTGGAGGGCCAAAGGTCATTAACCCTCTTCTAAAGGGTAGGAAAGGAACAGTCCAAGTCAGATTGAGAGGGAGTGGTGCGAAGGGAGAAGAATTATCTTCTTAACAAATTAATTTTGTCAGTAAAATAGCATGCAAAGTTATCAGCTGTAAGGTTGGTATATGTGTTTGTAGAGAGTTGAAGATATCAAAGAGACATCTGGAATATTGAGAGCATGCACTAATGAGAGAAGAAATGTATGATTGCTTAGCAAGGAAGATGGATATACTATTTGCTTACGAAAAAAAACTGACAAGGTGTGAGAATTCCTCCATCAGAGCTTAGAATAACACTTTCTTAGTGTTCCATGGTTGAAGATGAATCTGCCGTGAGGTGTATGCTTTGGGCGGGGCTGCTTTGTTCAGGGCAGGTGATGGTAGTGTTGTGCAAGGAGATAGTCAGAGAGGCGAAAGATGGATGGGAATTGGGAATATAGATCAGCTGATAGTTGAAGAAGGTCTAGAGAATTAAGATTTATTGTACTCTAAAATAAGGTTAGGCTAAAGATATTGAGTAAAAGGGGATAGTGAGAACAACAGATATAAGGTTATGGTATGAGAGAGGAAGAAAAGAGTTTGATGAGAGACTGAGAAGTCATCTGAAAAAAAAATATGTTTAGGGATAGGTAGCCGATGGAAAGGTAGCAGCAACATGTGTGGGAGAGGTAGCTGACTAGAATAGCCCAGGGAATAAGTAATAGAACAATGTTTTGTTTTGAGGCTTCTGAAGTTAAAGGAGGGTTAATTGGGATGTTAACGTGCCCAAGAATCAAATTAAAATAGAGGAAGTGTGAAGGCCAGGCAGGAAACCAGCGACAGCACCTCCATCTCTATGGGGGCTAATGCCCCTGCCTCAGAACTCACCCTGCACAAGATGCTACAAGATTTACAACAAAATCTACAAATGGAGTTCGCTAAATTAGCTCGCGACGTCAGAGCTGATATCAAAGAGATCAGTGAACGCACGAGTGCAATTGAAGACAAAATGGAGGAAGTAATCAGTGCTCACAATGATCTGGCGGCATCGCACGATACGATAGCTGCTCGAATGGCGTATCTGGAAGCCAAGATTGCTGACCACGAGGATCGTGACCGGCGCAACAATATTCGCCTGCGAGGCATACCGGAGGAAATCAAACCTTCAGAATTGAGGGATTACGCTATCGGTCTCTTTAAGGCCTTGTGCCCAGGCCTCACTGAAGGAGACCTCCGACTAGACCGCATTCACCGCTTACCACGACCGAAATTTCTGCAACCCACAGCAGCAAGAGATGTGATCTTGCGGATGCACTATTTCACCTCCAAGGAACTGGTTATGCGAGCTGCAAGAAACCCGGATAACATACCACCTGAATTCCAACATGTTAAACTGTTCGTGGACTTGTCCGCCGCCACGCTAACTAAGCGCAAAGAACTGAACCCAATCACGATGGCACTCAGAGATGCAGAGATCCTGTATAAATGGGGATACCCTACCCGCCTCATCATCAAGCGGAATGGCACAGACTACCACATATCCACAGCAGCAGAAGGAGCGAAACTACTCCAAAGTTGGAACATACCGGTGACCCTACAAGACGCCAAGGCTCCATCTCAAGGTCTCCGATCATCTCCTCTGAAAATACCTAACGAATGGTCCACTGGGACAAAACACAAGTAACATAGACGGACATTACATAAAGAACTGTATAGACCTGATTATGGCACCGTGCCCTGAAGATATGTAAGCATATGATTCCATTATGTTGTTGTGCTCCTATGCTCTATTCTCCATTGCTAAAATGTATGTTTGTGCATTATAAGGTTTTTCGGATACCTAGCAATATAGAGAGCCAGACTACATACGTGTCTCTGATGCATTTTGTGCCGTACACCCCCGCTACATATTGATGGTTCTATACAGACCCTCAGTACTGCCGCCATAATTTTCCGGGCAGTTCAACCCACAGTTTGCCCTCCCCTCCACCTAGGCTCCATGGGGCCGCTAAACTCGTTTTCTGGATCAGACACCCCCTGTCTGACTCCTCCTTTGTATATAGTTTTTGTTCAATACCATATTGTCTACCCCACCCCTAATGTAACCCTTTGTCCCCCCACAAATGTACTTTATGCACAATCCAGTCTTAAGCCACCTGCGAAAATGGTAACTTGCTTTAAGATTCAACGACACCTGTTGATACATAGGGCGTTAACTCATGGACTGTCCCATGAAAAACCTGTACACGTCTGTGCCACACTCAGCACACTGGTTGTAACTCCATGGCTTTAAATATATTTTCACTGAATGCTAAAGGCCTAAATTCCCCCCACAAACGGAGACTAGCTCTCGAAGAAGCCAAGAAGGCGAAAGCTATGATAGCCTTCTTTCAGGAAACTCACTTTCTGAATGCTAAAAAACCTAAATTTTCATCCAAATACTATCCCATAGGATTTCACACAGGTTATGCCAAAAAAAAGAGAGGAGTCTCCATCCTGATTAGTAAGGATGTGGCCTTCTCCCTACAAAAAAAAATTGGAGACAAGGAAGGCAGGTTTATTCTTCTACAATGCAATATTAATAATGAGCAATATACCCTCATCAACGTATATGGTCCGCATGATAACCAGCTACCCTATCTAGAGAAAATATTGTTGTTAGCGGATACCCATAAATTCGGAACTGTAATAATAGGAGGTGACACGAATTTTATCCTAGACGATGTATTAGACACGTCTTCCACTGCGGGAATCTCTCGCAAAACTGCTAATAGACGCACTCACTCTACCATTGCCATAGGGTCACACTTGCACAAAGCTCAATATATAGATGTCTGGAGGACCCTACACCCCTCTGACAAAGACTTCACCTTCCACTCACAAGCACACAACTCTTACTCAAGAATCGATAGATTCCTCTTACACTCCTCCCTAATATCTAAAGTGCAATCCACACAAATAGGCCTCATACAATGGTCTGACCACGCACCTATAACTATGTCAATATCGACCCGCTTCCCCACTACGGGGCGAAGCTCCTGGCGATTAAATGAGTCGCTACTCAGAAAACCCCTCATAACGCAACAAATCAAGCAGGAACTGGAATTGTATTTCCAGCACAACATATCAGATGATATTTCAATAACCACACTCTGGCAAGCACATAAAGCTGTCATTAAGGGCTTATTCATCAAACACGCTAGTTACGCTAACAAGCAGCGAAAGCGAGAGTTTGATGACCTAATCCAACAAATAGCAGTCCTTACTCATTGCAACAAAATTACCCCCTCACCAGACCATTATGCAAAATTGAGAACCCTACAATCCAAACTCGCTGATCTTGAACTAGATAGAACCAACTATATCCTACAAAAATTTAAACATAAATTCTTTGCCCACGGGAATAAAGCGGGAGCGACCCTGGCATCCCAACTTAAACAACGTATGGCCAACTCTAGAGTGGCATACGTTTTTAAGCAAGACAAGACAAAGGCCATGAACCCACAAGAAATAGTAGAAACATTTGCACAATTCTATAGCTCTCTCTACAACCTCAAAGATGACTCCTCTTCACCTCCACCATCACCGGAACCAATTCGACTTTTCTTAGACACCGTACAACTGCCAACGCTCACCCAATCAGACATTGACACAATCACTAAACCCTTTACAGTAGAAGAAGTAAACGATACGATTAAAAAACTTCCCCTGCATAATTCACCAGGACCGGACGGTTTTACCAATCTCTATTACCAGACTTTCTCGAACACATTGACCCCATACCTCACACAACTTCTTAACCATTGCTTTACCACAGGCGCACTGCCCCCCGACATGCTTCAGGCGCACATCTCCACGCTCCCTAAGCCAGGTAAACCACCCACAGCCTGCCAAAATTTCAGGCCGATCTCATTACTAAATTGTGATACTAAAATATATGCTAAGATCATAGCGGACCGCCTCACACACATATTATCCCGCATCATACACAATGACCAGTCTGGTTTTGTTAAAGGCAGACAAGGTTCGGATAATACGAGGAAAGTCCTGAACATCTTAGCACATATGGAAACAAACCGAATGGAAGGCCTTCTACTAGCGCTGGACGCGGAGAAGGCCTTCGACAGGCTCAACTGGGCATACATGGAACAAGTACTGCTCAAATTTGGTTTTCCTACATCCTACATAACTGGCATAATGGCATTATACTCTAAACCGACCGCGAGGGTATCCAACGCGGGATTCCTCTCGAGCCCTTTCCCGATCACGAATGGCACCCGCCAAGGCTGCCCGCTCTCCCCTCTGTTATTCATCTTATCGCTAGAACCCTTGGCGCACAAAATTAGAACACATAATGACATAAAGGGTGTCACCATCAACAAAGTAGAATATAAATTATCTATGTTCGCAGATGACATTCTCCTTTCCCTCACTACACCAGACCGCTCCTTACCACACCTCATTGACACACTTAACGAATATAGCACGATCTCCTACTACAAACTAAACCAAACTAAGACCCAAGCACTACCAATCCGCCTCCCCGTAACAGATATCCTAAAGCTTAAATCTACACACTCCTTTGATTGGAGACAGACTCACCTAACATACCTGGGGGTGAAAATTGCAGCAACGTATAGAGGTATTAGCACACATAATTTTTCTACCCTTCCGTTGATATGCAAACAAACCCTCCACAAATGGAAAAATGTGTTACTGTCCTGGTTAGGCAGGATTAATGCTGTGAAGATGATTCTTCTCCCGAAGCTGCTTTATGTGTTTCGGATGTTACCGATACCCCTATCGCCCACTATATGCAAGCAGCTACAAAGCATAATCTCCACCTATGTATGGGCTAAAAAGAAGCCGAGATTACCCATATCTCTCCTACAACTCCCTACAAGGGAGGGAGGCTTGGGACTCCCCAACATCGCAAAATACCACAAGGCTGCTCTCCTAGAAGGTGCAATGAAATTGCATGCACCACCACATGCTCTACAATGGGCAGACATAGAGAATAATTATGACCCCAAACACTCGGCTATTGATTTGATGTGGACACCCAAACCCCTTAGAGGTACATGCAGGACGCTCCTGCCACTCACTACTTATGCAATTCACGCATGGGATCACCTGCATAGCCCCCATACAGCAGAACCGACATTCTCCCCCTGGGCCCCACTCACAGCCCTTAACTCGGTCTCCCCGTGGCTTTCCTTGCACAGATGGACAGACATGGGAGTGAACCGCATTACAGACATTTGCCAGGCAGGAACTATTATGCCATTCCCTGAACTACAAAACAAATTCCGGCTACCCCTGTCATTCATCTTCCCATACCTTCAGTTGAAGAGTCTGGTCTCGAGTGTGGTTACTACCCCTACACAAGCCACACACAGACCACACCAAGATCTGTCACGTCTATATGAGCGCTGTCACAATTCACCGACTAAATCCAAAGCTCTCTCAATCTGCTACACTACACTACAGAATCAACAGACCTCCCCAACCTTTACATACCGCACACAGTGGGAAAATGAATGCAATTATTCACCCACAGGTCAAACATGGTTAACCTCACTTCATGCCCTGAAAGGCATCACCTCCTGCTACTCGCATATTGAAGCCCACAAGAAACTTATTTTCAGGTGGTACTACACACCGTCCAGACTCCACAAGATATACCCAAATACCTCTCCTAATTGTTGGAGATGCGAGACAGAAGAGGGAACAATGTCTCACATGTGGTGGAGCTGCCCCGAGATTAGGCCACTGTGGGTAGAAACGCAAAAAATTTGGGAACAACTGGGAATTACACTCACACCATTCACACCTTCCATAGGTATCTTTCTCGTTCTCCCAGGTACTATACCCCACGCAGACAAGCAATTAGTGATACTGTCAATTTTAGCAACTAGGTATGTCATTGCATGCAATTGGAAAAAAACAGGGTGTCCGCCTTTGGTAATGGTGAAACGCATGATTAATCAGTTCCTCAAATACGAATTGCTATCTATGACCACATTGAAACACTCTAACATCACGAGAAGCAACTGGCAGAGGTGGGCAGAGCTAGAAGGAACCGTACACACGTCCTAACACCTCCCACTCCCCACTCCATCCTCACAGTGGAGCCACCGTACACCTTGTACCTACCCCCAAACACTTCCAAATGCCCTCAGATTCCAACGAGGTAGGATGATAGGGGCGTCTGAATTGTGGTATCCTATGTTGTGATATATCCTATGTTGTGATATATAATATACTATACTGTAACATGACATACCGTTATCTTGTACTGTTATCTAGACCCTATGTCCATTATGTTATGTAACGAACTATTATTGTAAGTACCTTTGCCACACTTGTGGTACCATCTTCTGTGAGAAATGCATATATATGTATATTTGTTTCCCCCTCCCCGACCTCCCCTCCCCTTTTTTTCCTTCTGTACCCCCTTTCCCAAAAAAAAATATCCAATAAAATACTTATTGACAAAAAATAAATTATTATTACTAGAAACATACACTTTTTTATTATTACATACACCAGGTACCAGTTTTGCCAAGTGTTTGTTTTTTGTTTTTCAGTTATTTTTATTTAAATCGTTTTATTGTAAAATGTTTCTACGTGCCAAATCAATACTTTTGTTTACTAATCTTTGCGTGCTGTTGTGGCACTTCACATACGCTTGTAATTTTCTTGCACAGAAAAATAAAGAATTAAAAAAAATATATAGTTTTATTGTATTGGCTTCCACCAATTTAGCTTTACTAAATATAAGAATTTACATTAATATCCGAGTTTGGCCATTTTAACCAGATTTTGTCTATCCGGACAGGATCGGGTGTTTAGTGAATTATCCTATTAACTTTAATGCAATCGCATTTTACTTGAAAATGAAAGTTATTATTAGTATGTGTTAATTAAATATGAAAACTAAATGTACCTTGCAAGAGTCACACATCTAAAGGCTTTTGCTGCATCTATTGAGATGTATTCAGACATTTGTGAATGTCGCTATAAAATCTTTAACAATATCTTAATGCTTGTACGCAATTAAATAAAGTCATTACTAGATGCTGCAATTACAGTGCTTTCTACATTGGTTATCAAAATTTCATTAATAAGCCATTCACCACATAGAAAAGCCTGTGATGCATGCTTACTAATGCCCATTAAAACCTGACATTCTTTTTATGAATTTTTTTTTCAATATTTACTTGCTATACTAAATCTGAAGCTGAGCTTCCTACATATTTTAAAAGATTTCTCTGGGTTTATAGTTAAACATAAAAAGATACTCATCAGGCTGTAATGTGGATTACATCTAACTGTCCTACAATACATATTTTATGAAAATATAAATTATTAACCTAGTGTCCTAAGCCAAAACACAATATTTCCCAAACCAAATTGCTTAAATGGAGAGTTTGTTAGTTGGTTAATTTAATGTATGTCAGTGCCCTAACAAAATGAGACCTACTTAGAAAATAAAGTAGAATTATTCATTCTTTTTTTTTTCTTCATCCACTAATTCAGTTTCAATTATTAAAATCTATAATGTTGGAGAAAATATAGCTGTACGTTTTAAAAAATATATATAATAGAAAACAAATGAATAATGTGCAAACTTTGCTTGAGTTGCAACATATCTAATAAAGTGTAATAGAAAAATTATCTATCTATGATTTCATCAAATTTGTCACCCACATGTAACCATTTAACCTTATTTTTTTTATTCTCTCTGGTTCTTTTTTATAGTTCACTGGAAATAGCTTTTAGAAATGTTATAATGGCTATGCAGTATGCCAAATAAAACATTGATTTTAGGGGGATATTTTTATGAAAACAATTAAGTGGTTTGTCATTGACGTTTATCCAAAATGGCTTGAATTCTGTGAGTGCCTGGATATTTTTCCTGTTCTTTGTTGCAGTATGGGATATAAATGGATGTAAGGTGTAGATAAAGTTGATGTGTATGTTTTGGTAGTATGTTCATTAGTATAATATATCTGGTCAGTCAGTTAATCATTATAATGAAATGTAATAACATGTTACATAACTAATAAAAAATTTATATAGTAAATAAAGTAGTAATAGATTAAGTGGTATATATAAATTATATGAAGGCTTCTTAAAATAATTCCTTTTGCTTTTTATATTCTTCTGCTTTACATTGCTCCTCTTGTATTCCATGTATTCAGCTTTTTTTCCCTTGTCCCTCTTTTAAGGATAACTTTATGGTAAAGTTGATCTCTAACATCTTCCATGTTAAATATTCTCTTTCACTAGTTTAAGGAGTTGATAAGTAAAATACTTAGAAGAGGGAAGTTAAAAAATGGTCAACAGGTAAGAAGTATATTTCAAATCTAAGATCTATCAGCCACTAGAGGTGCTGTTAATCCTTATAGAAAGAATAGACCATACAGACAGATAGATAGATTATACGTTCTTAATCATGTGCAAGCACATGCCATTTAAGAGAAATGTCTTCTTTCTAAGAATAAATATAGGAGGAAACTGCCTATTACCTTATTGGCTCAGAATAAAGCTCATTAAGGTATGCCCATTAAACTGCTGAAAAATTGCATCAGGAAGGAAGTCTAATTGTAGCAAATCTAAAAAAAAGATTCCTATAGTAATTCAAAGATGCACAAAATGATATGCCACTTCACTATTTTTGCAGGGTTAGAAACTAGATTTATTTCTTTAAATTCCTGAAAATGTGTTTTTTCTTTACAGGAATTTAAGGTCAAAGCAGCCAAATTGGAAAATCTTCCAGTCAGTTATTCAGATGGCTTCCCCTGGGAGCAAGATATGTCTAGATATCACCTCAAGAACTACTTCTGGCTACTTTGACCATTCAATTAATATTCTCTGTGATATGCTGGCATTTCTCACTTTAGCCAGTGACACATGCAAGAACATTTAGAGCAAATTAGGATCTTCCATGAAAATTATTCTGAAGGACAGCCCTTGAAACAATAGTTTCCTCAAACTGTGGGACATATTCTTTAAAAATACAAAACCCACTTAATTAACAGAGGAGAAAAAGCTTTATTCAAAATCTATTTTTTTTTTTTAACCTCATAACGATGTGACAAACATTGTTTTAAACTGAGTGACAAATTTCAAATGACTGCTGATAGACTGAGCTTTGGCAAAGGCCCAACTCTGTCAGATTAAAACATTTCTAAACATTACAACACAATAATGTCCTGTGACAAACAAAAAATAAGAAAGATATAAAGGACATGTAGCGTGCAACAGTGTATCCCATGCTTTTGGTTAATTGGGAATTACAGTGTAGATTGGGGGGTTTAGAGAACAAGTATATTTACGTTAAAGATCTTAGATTAGTGGGTTAGAGTAAGGGTGAGAGGACCATGCCTTTAATGTGCAGTGCTTGGGTCTGTAATTTATACCAGGTTTCACAGTTGCAGGAAAAATTTAAGGTTAAAGGAATATTCCAGGTCAAATACAAAAAAGATGAAAACAATTATTTAGTAGACATATATCCAATTAAAACGTGTGTTTTATTTAGTTGTGCATTTTTTCATTGGGCTATACCTAAAAACAGAAAAAAAGGGAAAGAATTAGGAAGCTAATGGAACACTCGATAAAGGGGTTAACCCATAGAACAAACGAAAAAAGAGAGAGAGTGTCCTATGTTTAAAATATAACTTTTAATAGTTCAGTTTAAAAATTGTTAAATCAACGAGGATAAAATATCCGATTATCACATATGTGTAAATAAGTATTAAATACCAATGTACTGAAGTTAACTGTTTAGTAGGTAAGTCCCAAAATTATTCTAAATCCTTTTCAAATCAGCTCAAAAGATAGAAAATAAAATAAATGAATATGCACCCAGGGTCCCTCTATAGTTAGATATGGTGTATGAGATCCTGGAAGTGCTTTTTGCTGTACTTGAAAAGGAAAAGGAAAAATATTCTAAATATAAGGGTTAAATAACCTCAAATCGCTATTTCATACCAGTATGCTGGGATAAGATATTTAACAAGTGAGTCCCAGAATTCTGTTCTAAATCCTTTTGAATCAGTTTTAACGAAAGGTAAATGAATATGCAACTAGGATATCTCTATTGTCAGATTCTATATATATACAGGATCCTAAAGATATTAATGCTGAAATTGAAAATTCAAATCCAATATTCAAAAAACCCTTTTCTAATCCATTTGACCGGTATAATTTATATATTACCAAATATATGCACCAATGTGCTAAAATTAACTATTTTCTAGGTTAATTCAACAAATTATTCAGAATCCTTTTCCAAAGCAGTTTGGACAGTGAATAAATTTACATCCAATCCAAAAAACTGAGAAGATAAAATATACAGGGAGGTTCTGTTCTAAAGTTTTCAGAACCTTTCCCCAAATACATATGCAAAACAAAAGTTTTTTTGGGCTTACTTACTAAACAGTTAACTTTAGTACATTGGTATTTAATACTTATTTACACATATGTGATAATCGGATATTTTATCCTCGTTGATTTAACAATTTTTAAACTGAACTATTAAAAGTTATATTTTAAAGATAGGACACTCTCTCTCTTTTTTCGTTATACCTAAAAACAGCTTACAAAAGTTTCAGATAGTCTTACCAACTGATGTCAAGCAATTACTATGGAAATCCTTATCTATTATGCTTTAAATGGATTAGAGAATGGCTATATAGTATAACAAAGGGGAATGTATACTTCTGCTTTGATATTATTTATTAGTTGTGCCAGAACAGCATCATACTAATATTGCACAAAGCACATAGCAGCCCTTTTTAAGATGACAGTAATAAAATAAAAGATATGTACAGTAGTCCTGCATATTTTGGTGACACAGCCGGTTCTTGAAAGGATAGCTAGAAATATCTTGGCCCTGGGGCAATCATCTGAATATAGTGCCTCTCTTCCCTTATACTATTCACCCATAAAAATGAAAGGTGACGCATTTAATTTTTACAATACCAATATGCAGTGCTATGCTTCTTTCCATGCTAAGTGAAATATGGAAAATAGGAATCTTTTCATTTCTCATTTTATCCAAGGAAGGTAGAACTGTACAATACAAAAAAATATTTAATAAGTATTGCTATTTCAAATATAATTCTGTCTGTGCAGTGAGACTTTCACAGATACAAAACCATTACAATAGAAGGGGATACTCTCAGATTGTGCCAGAATGTTAATACATAATATCTGCCGCCATCTTAAAAAAAAAAAAAATAGGCCCATTAAGATAAAGAAAATACCATCTAATTAAAAATATGGAATCATTATATATTATGTTTAGAGTGGTACAGTGACAAAGTTATATGGACTTTGAATGTATACATTATGAGTGAAACGGCAAGACTGATATAGAGACAGAAATCATCTAGTAAATCCTTTAGCTTTACTACAAAGATGAGATTTCATTGGGACTCTTAAATTAGAGGGCCACCTGCCCACCAATTTTCATGGATTTTGTAATGTAGAGCTATTTAAAAAATATAAAATAATAACTTTTGTTTTTTGGGCGGTTCGTATCCTTTTCACACTTTTTGACACTGATTGGAAAGTATGAATATAGCATGGATTTTTCTGACTGCTTTTTCTTGTTTATTAGAATCCTTATGTTTCTAGGAAAGTGTTTCACATATTGCAATACTTAAATTGAGTACATTAACTACCTTCACCTCCACCATGGTAGCACATACTCATGTCACATAAGTCAAAAAGACACTGCAAAAACACTATAAACGTCAATGATGTGTTTTATGATTACCCGTTAAAAAAAAAAAAAAAAAAAAAAAAAGTGTTCTCATATTGAACACTTTGAATAAGATCTAGTTTTAATCAGAGATTGATGGTGCTATTAAGTAAATTTTCCCATATATGTAAGGATTGGGTGTGAAAACCAATGCCAAGTAACATTTAAAAAGAAAGCAAAACATTACAATAAAATATAATTTAAATAAATATAAAAATGTAATGCCAAATACCAAGTTAAGCTTTTCCATATCTATGAGAAACCATAAGAGAAAATGAAAAACTATGCAACAAATGAAACATGCAATTGTGTAAAACAAATGGTATACAACTCAACTGTTGCAAAAATATAATATACTGCTGTCACATATACAAACATAGGCCCCAATTTAATATGTTTTGGATAACCTTTTAAAGTTTTTAATGTTTTAGGGTAAACTTTTGAAATTATTTAATAGTTTGAAAATATTGTAATATTTTGATATTTTGATTTATGGATTAGTTTAAGATGGAATAGTTTTTTTAAAATCATTTAAAAAATATATCCTAAAATATTTAATTAGAAAAGCTTACCCAAAAATATTAAATTGATGTTATATAAAGGTGTCTTTCCAGTCCACTAATTAATATGACTAACAGAATTAATGATAAATAAAAAGATGCTGACAGAATAGCCGGTTTATCTGTGTGTGTTCTTCTTCTCTTCATAAATCCTCTTAAATCCCACAGAAGAATGATCATAGTTTGTGGCAGGGGCGTACCTAGAGCATTTGGCACCCGGGGCGGGTCCTATTTTTGGCACCCCCCTGCCCCCCCCCCAAATTTAAATATAAAAACAACCAATTTTTTTTAAATGTATTTAGCACTAAGCAGTGTTTGTGTGTTTGAATGTATGCATGTTTTTGTATGGAGTATATGTTAGTGAATGTAGCGGTGTGTTTGTATGTAGTGTTGGCGTTTGAATGCAAGCATGCATTTGTGTGTTGTGTGGTATTTGAATGCAGTGGTATGGTTATATATAATGGTGGGGTGTGTATGTAGTTTTGACGTTGAAATGCATGAGTGTATTTGTGTGTAGTGTTGGCGAGATTGTTAGATGTCTGCACATATACACATATACGGACATACCCACATGCAGATACATATACACACAAACACAGTCACACACAGATACACATTGACACACATGCAGACATCGTGGCGACTCTAGGAACAATATATATGGGGGGGCACATAAGATACCACAGTCAAAACAGGAGGGGGAGGGGGAGCAGTAAAACTTCTCACTAGGGGATGGGGTAATATGCTGCCATTGGCTGTCTGATGCCAGCATGCTGTGTTCTGCATGCTGGCATCTGACTACACATTTGCATATTATTCACATTAGCCACCCAGATTTCTTGTTGTGGGCTGGCTGACAACTCTTAATTTCAATCTTTGTTTAGCAGATAACTCCTATTTGCTATCCTTTGTGGGATTGCCATATTTAAGGACACCAAATAAGGTGCTATCTGCTAAACTGCACCCTCATTTAGTATCTTTAAATATGGAAATCTCACATACGGGCACCAATTCAGGGAATGATCTACTAAACAGATAAAGGATAAAAAAATGCCCTTTTCTTATTTTCAGTTGTTTAGCAGATAACTCCCTTATTTGTTATCCTTATGTGGGATTGCAATATTTAAGGACAGGAAATAAGGGAGCTATCTACTAAACACATACGCAGAGATACACACAATCACACATAATCACAGATTTACACAAACACAATCACTGACCCACAATCACATACACACACACAAATATTACATACATACACACATTTAATCATTAAGAGGTCCACCCAGCCTCCCTACCTTGCTCTAGAAGGGCTGGAGTGGATCCTCAGTCCCTGGTGGTCAGTGGTTGCTGCTGGGATCTCTGTGCTCTTTCTGCACAGGTCCATCGCACGCCCTGTAATGATGCAGAGGCCGCGATGACATCATATCCTGGCTGCCGGCTCACTGCAGGGCGAAGACCGTCAGACACAGTCACTCACACACAGTTACAGGCAGACAGTCAAACACGCAGGTAATCACACAGGCAGACAGTCACACATACACACACAGATTCACAGACAGTCACACCCACAATCACAGGCAGACAGTCACACATACACACAACATAATCACAGACAGTCACACACACACAATCAAAGACGGTCACAATCACAGTTACACACTCACACACAGTCAAAGACAGTCACAATCACACTTACACACTCACACACAGTCAAAGACAGTCACAATCACAATTACACACTCACACACAGTCAAAGACAGTCACAATCACAGTTACACACTCACACACAGTCAAAGACAGTCACAATCACAGTTACACACAGCACACACAGTCAAAGACAGTCACAATCACAGTTACACACAGCACACACAGTCAAAGACAGTCACAATCACAGTTACACACAGCACACACAGTCAAAGACAGTCACAATCACAGTTACACACAGCACACACAGTCAAAGACAGTCACAATCACAGTTACACACTCACACACAGTCAAAGACAGTCACAATCACAGTTACACACAGCACACACAGTCAAAGACAGTCACAATCACAGTTACACACTCACACACAGTCAGACAGTCACAATCACAGTTACACACAGCACACACAGTCAAAGACAGTCACAATCACAGTTACACACTCACACACAGTCAGACAGTCACAATCACAGTTACACACAGCACACACAGTCAAAGACAGTCACAATCACAGTTACACACAGCACACACAGTCAAAGACAGTCACAATCACAGTTACACACTCACACACAGTCAAAGACAGTCACAATCACAGTTACACACAGCACACACAGTCAAAGACAGTCACAATCACAGTTACACACAGCACACACAGTCAAAGACAGTCACAATCACAGTTACACACTCACACACAGTCAGACAGTCACAATCACAGTTACACACAGCACACACAGTCAAAGACAGTCACAATCACAGTTACACACTCACACACAGTCAGACAGTCACAATCACAGTTACACACAGCACACACAGTCAAAGACAGTCACAATCACAGTTACACACAGCACACACAGTCAAAGACAGTCACAATCACAGTTACACACTCACACACAGTCAAAGACAGTCACAATCACAGTTACACACAGCACACACAGTCAAAGACAGTCACAATCACAGTTACACACTCACACACAGTCAGACAGTCACAATCACAGTTACACACAGTCAAAGACAGTCACAATCACAGTTACACACTCACACACAGTCAGACAGTCACAATCACAGTTACACACAGCACACACAGTCAAAGACAGTCACAATCACAGTTACACACAGCACACACAGTCAAAGACAGTCACAATCACAGTTACACACTCACACACAGTCAAAGACAGTCACAATCACAGTTACACACAGCACACACAGTCAAAGACAGTCACAATCACAGTTACACACAGCACACACAGTCAAAGACAGTCACAATCACAGTTACACACAGCACACACTCTCTCACTTACAGTAAGATTGGGCTGGAGGAGGAGTGGATCCAGTCCCTCCTGTGCTGTAGTTGGGGAAGCAGGGACTCCTTCCTGCTTCCCCTCTCTCTGTGTGCAGCAGTATGAGGCTGCATTTAGCTCCGCCCCCGCATCCGGCTTGGCTCCGCCCCCACGGCCGTTTTAGCTCCGCCCCCAAATCTCCGTGCAGGTTTCCTGCTTCCAGCCCCTGCGTGTGAGCTGTGTCGGCTGCCCGGCGCCCTGCTGCTACGGCACCCGGTGCAGCCACACAGCTCACTGAACTACAAGCCTGGCCAGCCCTGGTGGCACCCCCCTGCCTGATGGCACCCGGGGCGGACCGCCCCCCCCGCCCCCCCCTTAGTACGCCACTGGTTTGTGGCAAAGTCAGTGATATATGGTGCTGTGCTCCCAGTATGGTGTCTTTTGTTATAGTTCCAACCCATTATATGGTGTATTATGAAGAATCCTAAAAAAGGCATCTTACATCAAAGTGTCTGACACATTTCATCCACTGGACTTTTTCAAAGACAGACAGATCATGATTTTTTTAACTTTCTTTATTTATAGCTTGCTCCACAACAATACTGTGCATATCAGAGGTAATAACGAAAATGAAAGCAAGATAAAAACATAGGATGAGTGAACTATAGCCTTTAGTCATTAAGATAGTAACAGGAACAAAGGTTTTGTATAAGAGATTATAAAGTAAATACCGTATATACTCGAGTATAAGCCGACCCGAATATAAACCGAGGCCCCTAATTTTAACCCAAAAAAATGAGAAAACTTATTGACTCGATAATAAGACTAGGGTGGGAAATGCAGCAGCTACTGGTAAATTTCTAAATACAATTAGATCCTAAAAAAATTATATTAATTGAATATTTATTTACAGTGTGTGTATATAATGAATGCAGTGTGTGTGTATGAATGCAGTGTGTGTATGAGTGCAGTGTGTGTGTATGAGTGCAGTGTGTATAAGTGCAGTGTGTGTATGAGTGCAGTGTGTGTGTATGAGTGAAGTGTGTGTATTAATGCAGTTTGTATGTATGAGTGCAGTGTGTGTGTGTATGAATGCAGTGTGTGTATGAGTGCAGTGTGTGTATGAATGCAGTGTGTGTATATGAGTGCAGTGTGTGTATGAGTGCAGTGTGTGTGTATGAGTGCAGTGTGTGTATGAATGCAGTGTGTGTGTATTCGTGCAGTGTGTGTGTGTGTGTGATGCAGTGTGTGTTTGTGTGTGTGTGTTGCAGACTTGGTGTGGGTGGGCATTTTTGTTATAATTTTTTTTAATTATTATTTTAATAATTTTTTGTTAAATTATTATTTTTGTTTTATTAATTTTTTTATTATTATTAATTTTTATTTTATTTTATTTTATTATTTTTTTAAATATTATTTTATTATTTTTATTATTATTTATATATATTTATTTTTTCGTCCCCCTCCCTGCTTGATACATGGCAGGGAGGGGGGCTCTCACTCACTGGCGGTCCAGTGGCATTGGAAGTTCAGTGGAGGGGGGGCTGGCAGAGAGCACTTACCTCTCCTGCAGCTCCTGTCAGCTCCCTCCTCCTTCGCGCCGGTCCGGTCAGCTCCCTCTGCCAGCTCACAGTGTAAGTCTCGCTGCCGCACTATGACCCCACGGCTCTCGCGAGACTTACAGTGGGAGCTGACAGAGGAGCTGACCGGACCGGCGCGGAGGAGGAGGGAGCTAAAAGGAGCTGCAGGAGAGGTAAGAGATGGTTTTTCAGCAAAAAAAAATGTGCCGAAAAACTCGTCTTATACTCGAGTATATAAGGTAATAATGGTGATAATAATAATGGTAAAATGATGGGCTAAGCATATTCTGAAATCACAACTAGAGCCTCATGGTAAATTCTAGGGGTAATGGATCAATGAATGAATGCATGCAGAACCCAACATTTGTTGCATTAAAAAAAAAAAAGTTTGTATAGGAACATAAATCAGAAAAACAAATATAAATTCAACTGAAGTTAACATATAACAAGTATTTGACTAAGGTAAATTTTGAAATGCGCTGTGCGCAATCCCAAGGAATACAGCCTAGAAAAAAATCTAAAGTATGTCAAGCTGTCATCAACCCAGGTCCACGTCTGATCGGGGCACAAAGGGGACAATCCATTGCACATCCCACGAGTAGCTTGCAACGGGATTTGGGACCCTTTTCTAAGTAAGACTCATCTCTGCAAGGAAGGAATCAGAGGACTCTGGTGTGGTAAGTCGACATATAGCACCTCTTTTGGTGGCAATGAGGGTATGTGATGGGCCCCACTTGTATTTGATGTCGGTATCTCTGAAAGCCAGCGTGACCTGGCGGACAGAGCATCTCCACTCCAGAGTTGCCTTATGTAAGTCCTGCAGAAAGGTAAGTTGTATAAATTCAAATTCCTATGGGACTTTTGATTTCCTCCAAGACTGCCAACTTTTCCTGGAACAACTGGAAGCAGAACAGGACATTGCAAGGAGCCACCACAGGCACCCAGGTAGAATGTGATGAGTTATCTATTAATGTGTTCTTGGTTTGCTGTGAGGGCAAAAGAACTGAAAAGTGCTGTTGGAGGAAATAGGACAATTCATCATCAGTGACATATTCTGCAATGCCTCTTATTTTGAGGGTTTTGTACTAATGTGCATCGTCCATAACATCCAGCCTAACCTGCATGGTTGTGTGGAAAGCTTAGAAGTGTTGAATTATTTTGGTTGCATTCACATGGTGTTGTGTAAGGGTGGAACTATCTTCCTCGGTAGCTTTTACCCTGTCAGTGATGATTTTCAGCTCCTCTTGCAACATTTCAAAGAAGAAGGCATATATGTTGACCATTAGGCCCATTTTGGTGTCCTGGAGTTGAGCATCAGGCTGTGTAGCTTCTGGTATGGGTTAAGGAGCATCCATTAATTCCTTGGAGGAGGATGAGCTGTGATGGTGATGTCACATCTAGGCTTAGATTTAAAAAGTTCACCAATGCTCTGATTTCCATCCCCAGAGAAGGTCCTGAGCTTTTTTAAGCATGTCTCCATAAAATCCCAGGTACCATGGGCCCCTGTGGGGGCGGATTGCTGCAAGGTAGGTAATAATTTAGGGGGGAAAACTGTACTGTGCTGTAGCTCGTGACACTAGCAACTATTCTCGGCTCTGTTCAAGCCATACACCAATCTTCCTTTTTTATATTACACCTGATGTGTGATTTGCACTACATTATTTTGACATAAATACAAATGTGATAAACAAACGATTTTGTTTCTATTTCTATTCTATTAAAATTAGTCAGTTGACTAGGATAACATTTCCAATTAGAAATTTTATCCAAGTCAACTGACTAATTTTAATAGAATCATTAAAAGTTATATTTTATGGATAGGACACTCACTTCTTGTTTGTTTATCACTTTTGTTTATATGTTAACCCCTTTAAGAGAGTGTCCCATTAGCTTCCTCTCTTTCCTCTTTTTGTTTGTTTTTTTTAAATACAAATGTGGCTCAATGTAGCTAGAGATCTGACATATCATCTTCAGTGGAATATAACTCTAACTACACTCAGACAAACACAGAGACACTCTCTTAGCTGTAACTTGCACACACATACACAGATTTCAGGTCAAAATACCCTAACTTGAAGAATATCTCAAGTAAACTTTGAATTATAGCTTAAATATTTTGATCTAGAATTTAAATTAAATTTTGAATTCCATACCAGGAAAAAATAGCACCTCTCAAGTATTAGGACTCCATAAAACTGAATTAAGGATTCAACTAGTCGCTGTCACTGAGATAGGGGATATCAGGAATTGTGATGTCACGAACATAACATTTTCGGTTCTTTAAAGGCGAATGCGAACTTCCGCAAACGTTCGCGAACTGGCGAACCGGGCGAACCGCCATAGACTTCAATGGGCAGGCGAATTTTAAAACCCACAGGGACTCTTTCTGACCACAATAGTGATGGAAAAGTTGTTTCAAGGGGACTAACACCTGGACTGTGGCATTCCGGAGGGGGATCCATGGCAAAACTCCCATGGAAAATTACACAGTTGATGCAGAGTCTAGTTTTAATCCATAAAGGGCATAAATGACCTAACATTCCTAAATCACAATGGATATGGATTTACACCTGACATGACATACTGACACCTTGACATATGGATTGACACCCGTCCTCAGAGACCTGATACACACTGACACAGAGCAGAATAGGGACTGTTCCCCCTACATAGGGTCACTTGGCAGATATGGATTGACACCTATCCTAAGGATCCCTGATACACACTGACACAGTGCAGAATAGGGATTGTTCCTCCTACATAGGGTCACTTGGCAGATATGGATTGACACCTATCCTAAGGATCCCTGATACACACTGACACAGAGCAGAATAGAGACTGTTCCCCATACATAGATTCACTTGGCAGATATGGATTGACACCTGTCCACAAAGCCCCTGATACACACTGACACAGAGCAGAAAAGAGACTGTTACCCCTAGATAGGGTCACATGGCAGATATGGATTGACACCTATCCTAAGGATCCCTGATACACACTGACACAGAGCAGAATAGGGACTGTTCCCCCTACATAGGGTCACTTGGCAGATATGGATTGACACCTATCCTAAGGATCCCTGATACACACTGACACAGAGCAGAATAGAGACTGTTACCCCCACATAGGGTCACTTGGCAGATATGGATTGACACCTGTCCTCAGAGACCATGATACACACTGAAACAGAGCAGGATAGAGACTGTTCCCCCTACATAGGGTTACTTGGCAGATATGGATTGACACCTGTCCTCAGAGACCATGATACACATTGACACAGAGCAGAATAGAGACTGTTCCCCCTACATAGGGTCACTTGGCAGATATGGATTGACACCTATCCTAAGGATCCCTGATACACACTGACACAGAGCAGAATGGAGACTGTTACCCCTACATATGGTCACTTGGCAGATATGGATTAACACCTGTCCTCAGAGACCATGATACACACTGACACAGAGCAGAATATGGATGTGGAATAGCACCTGGGGAGCTGGGGGGGTGCCGTTGATGTGGAGCAAGACGCAGCAGCAGAAGAGGACTCAGCCGAGGAGGTTATGGAAGAGGATGGAGTAGGAGGAGTAGAGGAGGTGGCAGCAGGCCTGCCTGCAAGTCGTGGCGGTGTCACCAACTCCTCTGCAGAGCCACGCATTCCATGCTTGGCAGCCGTCAGCAGGTTTACCCAATGCGCAGTGTAGGTGATATACCTGCCCTGACCATGCTTTGCAGGCCAGGTATCAGTGGTCAGATGGACCCTTGCCCCAACACTGTGTGCCAGACATGCCATTACTTCCTTTTGCACAATCGAGTACAGGTATGGGATTGCCTTTTTAGAAAAGAAATTTCGTCCGGGTACCTTCCACTGCGGTGTCCCAATAGCTAAAAATGTTTTGAATGCCTCAGACTCCACCAGCTTGTATGGTAAAAGCTGGCGGGCTAGGGGGGCGTGTCCTAACTACTGAAGCGAGAAGTCGCCATGCGTACGCCAGGCATACCGTACGCAACATGCAGGAGGCAACATGCAGGAAGCCTTCAACAAACTCCACGCTCCCTCCATATTGGGGCAATGCCAAGGCTCCAACATTTGTCCCTAGAAATCTAGCCGGGACATCATGTGCAACTTGAATGGAAAACGTGACTAACAGGTCAACCCTGCTTACGGAGACTCACAGGTCATTGATCGTGTCAAGAGGAGGGGAACAACTTCAAAAATAGATTCCTGGCAAATTCGCAAAAAAAACGTGCAAACATGAATCCTGAAAGTACAGAAAGACAAAACCACAAGAAGAATTTTTTGAAGACGACAAATAGCTGTGTGATATAATGTAGAAACATTTTATTCACCAGATAAAAAGAAAACAACCGACTTAATACAGTTTTTGACAACTTTGCTAGTTTTGCATTGAATTTTTTAGCCAGTACTTCCTTTAGATATTGCACTGAATATAGTAAACTCTGTAGTTTGTTACTTTTAGTTGCCAGAAAAGCTATATAATAGTTTTCACATTTGGTAGATAGCTTGTGTGTGCTAATATTCATACTTGCATTTTGAATTTTAAGGCAGTATTTCTTTTTTATAAGCAGATTTTAATTTTTTTTAATCTTTTTAAACATATAGTATTTTCTCAAGCCGCTTTGATAGATTAACATTTCTTTATTTTATTAATCAACGTGTTTAATCGTATTGGTGTACTAATTTCCAGTATATCTAAAAATGTTTTACATATTTTCTGATTTTAATTGCCATGTGTACCTTTCGTATGCCGATGTGAAACGTTTTACAGTTTAGGGCCCAGAGTGGGGTCATTTAAACAGATCATACCTTGAGTGCAGAGTGCCTTTAACCCCTTAAGGACCAAACTTCTGGAATAAAAGGGAATCATGACGTGTCACACACGTCATGTGTCCTTAAGGGATTAATCCGACTCGTTAATGTTAGTTATTCACTAAGCTTAGTGAAAACATAGTTCGCTTAACCCCTTAAGGACACATGACATGTGTGACATGTCATGATTCCCTTTTATTCCAGAAGCTTGGTCCTTAAGGGGTTAAAGATGTTTTCAATTGAAGTTCTTGTGCCCCACAGTTCAAATTAACACTTGCTGAGGTTGGCAGAGTACACGCTGAAGGCCTGACATCCGCTTGAAGGACACTGACTGCTATTAGCTTACAGTGAAAAAAGTATTTATTTTTAAATGTCAAGCTTAAGCTATTGTGACACCAGATATGAGTGGTGGCACTGGGCAAGTGGGCACAGTATCCACTGTGAGCCTGACACAGAAGCTAGCAGAGAACTAACTGCTATTCAATCTATTACAGTGAAAAAACTTGTTTTCTTTTTAAAAGCACACTATTGTCACACCTGATATGAGTGGCAAAGTGGGCACAGTATCCACTGTGAGCCTGACACAGAAGCAGGCAGGCAGGCAACTGCAATTACATTACACAAAAAAAAGCAGACTGCTGTTCTAGCCCTAAAAAGGGCTTTTTGGGGTGCTGTTCTTACAGCAGAGATCAGACGAGTCCTTCAGGACTGTAGTGGACACTGAATACCTTAGCCTAGCTATCAATTTCCCTATCTAATCAGCAGCAGCTACACTTTCCCTCCTCTATCTTAGAATGCAGCTTCAGAATTAATCTAAAGTGGATGCTGTACAGGAGTTGGGAGGGTCTGGAAGGGAGGGCCTGCTGCTAATTTGCTGGAATGTGTCTTGTGACCAAGAGGCACAGGGTCAAAGTTTGCTCAATGATGACGTATAGGGACGTCTCGAACCGTTCATGTGTTCGCCCGCCGTGGCGAACGCGAACATGCTATGTTCGCTGGGAACTATTCGCCAGCAAACAGTTTGGTACATCACTAACAACTAACTGCTATTCAATCTATAACAGTGAAAAAAGTTTTTGGGTTTTAAATGCACGCTATTGTGACACCAGATATGAGTGGCAATGTGCACTGGCAGAGGTTGGCAGAGTACACGCTGTAGGCCTGACACCCGCTTGAAGACAACTAACTGCTATTCAATCTATAACAGTGAAAAAAGAGTTTTGGGGTTTTAAATGCACGCTATTGTGACACCAGATATGAGTGGCAATGTGCACTGGCAGAGGTTGGCAGAGTACACGCTGTAGGCCTGACACCCGCTTGAAGACAACTAACTGCTATTCAATCTATAACAGTGAAAAAAGTTTTTGGGTTTTAAATGCACGCTATTGTGACACCAGATATGAGTGGCAATGTGCACTGGCATAGGTTGGCAGAGTACACGCTGTTGGCCTGACACACAGACGCTTGCAGACAACTAACTGCTACTTAATCTATTACAGTGAAAAAAGAGTTTTTGGGTTTTTAAATGCACGCTATTGTGACACCAGATATGAGTGGCAATGTGCACTGGCAGAGGTTGGCAGAGTACACGCTGTAGGCCTGACACCCGCTTGAAGACAACTAACTGCTATTCAATCTATAACAGTGAAAAAAGAGTTTTGGGGTTTTAAATGCACGCTATTGTGACACCAGATATGAGTGGCAATGTGCACTGGCAGAGGTTGGCAGAGTACACGCTGTAGGCCTGACACCCGCTTGAAGACAACTAACTGCTATTCAATCTATAACAGTGAAAAAAGTTTTTGGGTTTTAAATGCACGCTATTGTGACACCAGATATGAGTGGCAATGTGCACTGGCATAGGTTGGCAGAGTACACGCTGTTGGCCTGACACACAGACGCTTGCAGACAACTAACTGCTACTTAATCTATTACAGTGAAAAAAGAGTTTTTGGGTTTCAAATGCACGCTATTGTGATACCAGATATGAGTGGCAATGTGCACTGGCAGAGGTTGGCAGAGTACACGCTGTAGGCCTGACACCCGCTTGAAGACAACTAACTGCTATTCAATCTATAACAGTGAAAAAAGAGTTTTGGGGTTTTAAATGCACGCTATTGTGACACCAGATATGAGTGGCAATGTGCACTGGCAGAAGTTGGCAGAGTACACGCTGTAGGCCTGACACCCGCTTGAAGACAACTAACTGCTATTCAATCTATAACAGTGAAAAAAGTTTTTGGGTTTTAAATGCACGCTATTGTGACACCAGATATGAGTGGCAATGTGCACTGGCAGAGGTTGGCAGAGTACACGCTGTTGGCCTGACACACAGACGCTTGCAGACAACTAACTGCTATTTAATCTATTACAGTGAAAAAAAAGTTTTTGGTTTTTTAAATGCACGCTATTGTGACACCAGATATGAGTGGCACTGTGCACTGGCAGAGGTTGGCAGAGTACACGCTGTAGGCTTGACACACAGACGCTTACAGACAACTAACTGCTATTCAATCTATTACAGTGAAAATGCAAGCTATTTGACACCAGATATGAGTGGTGGCACTGGGCAAGTGGGCACAGTATCCACTGTGAGCCTGACACAGAAGCTGGCAGGCAGGCAACTGCAATTAGATTACACAGGAAAAAAAGCAGACTGATGTTCTAGCCCTAAAAAGGGCTTTTTGGGTTGCTGTCCTTACAGCAGAGATCAGATGTGTCCTTCAGGACTGTAGTGAACACTGAATACACTAGCCTAGCTATCCGTTTCCCTATCAAATGAGCAGCAGCTACACTTTCCCTCCTCTATCTAAGAATGCAGCTTCAGAATGAATCTAAAATGGATGCTGTACAGGAGGTGGGAGGGTCTGGAAGGGAGGGTCTGCTGCTGATTGGCTGGAATGTGTCTGCTGACTGTGAGGCACGGGGTCAAAGTTTACTCAATGATGATGAATAGGGGGCGTATCGAACCGCGCATGTGTTAGCCCGCCGTGGCGAACGCAAACGCGCTATGTTCGCCAGGAACTATTCGCCAGCGAACAGTTCGGTACATCACTAATCAGGAATATAGAATATGCTAGTTGGGTGTGCAACTCCATCAAGGTTATACTGTATGTACGTGTGTATGTATGTCATTTCACAAGGACAATACAAAAACATTTCCTGAAACCTCATTTGTGCACAACTTTAATTATTTTGCCCTCAAACATACTGCGCGTCTAAAAATGTTAACCTGCATCCTCAATATTAATCTCTCTAGTTTTAGTCTAGGTGAGAATATGGACAAAAAATTGCAAACAATATAAACAGAAAATGATGATTAAAGTTAATCTATGTAAGGGGAGTATACAATTATTTTTCAAAATATAATAAATGGCTGTATAAAACATGAGCGAGAAAAGAGACAGACACACAGATGGATGGAAAGAATTACAGATTTTTCCTTATACATACATGTCAACGCAGAATGAGAAACGAATACTGTTGCTTGGTTTTTTTGCTCAAAATTGAATAGTTTTCCCCTTAAGGCTTGTTAAAGTGTTAGTCAGGGGATAACAATTCTTAGAATATTATCCAAGGACTCAGTGTTCAGTTCAGCAGCACTCAATTAAATAGGTACTTTATCTTCCTGGGAATAGTGATAAATTCTTTCCTAAGTGTATCAACTTCTTCTAAAAAAAATATATTTTTCTATGTCATAAACGGCAGATCATTGAAACAGAAACTTGTACAGAATTGAATTATAAGTTCTCAATGATAATGAGATTTTCTTTCTTTTGACTTCTTTAATGTTATGTTACGTAAAGATTACAACAAAATAATTATAAACATGAATATTACATTCAGGCAAAAATAATAAAACATACTACTTCTTTCTGTTTCAGTAAGACAATTAACCATATAATTTTTTAAAAGTGGAATGGTTCTCTTTTGCAAGATATAACAGGAATGTGTTTATTTAATTGATTTAATTAATGTATTAACTTTGGTGAAATGGCTCTACAATGGACTTGATTTATTAACTGGTGCAGATCCAAGTGTATGTGTGAGTCCAACTGCACTTTGAAGAGTCAATAAACCATACCATATGCTGATTTCTGGGCAGAAAGTTTTTGTAACTTGTCTCAAAAACTATTTAAAAAATGAACATAGTAAATCCTTGTAAAGTCTCTTTAAATCCTTGTAAAAAATTGTCTGCAGCTACTGCAGCTTTAACCCAAAATGTCTCTATGTTCCTTACTCAACTCTATCTCTCTGAATTTAAATGCTCTAAACATATTCTTCAAACACTAAATTACTCCTAAATATGTTAACAACAAGTACACACAAATAACAGCTGGCACACCGTATTAAGCAATAATTCTCACAGACACGCACACAGGCACACACGCATTAGTGGATCAACACAAACACAGAAATACACCACTGATCAAACATGGTTGGCTCTCACATTGATCATTCATCCTTAAATGGGGAAAACTTGGTTTATGTCCTGACCAAACCACCTCATCAGTAAGTGTCCTTGAGCAAGACACCTAACAATGCTAGGTATCCACCTACCATAAACCCTCATACAATTTAAGTTTGTTTTAGCAGGACCTTCATCACCTCTCAAATACCGGTATCCTATTTCTATATTTTTAAAGCCAGCTTTTTGGTCTCCTGTGCACCACAGACATTCAATCAATCAAGGAGTGCCATGGACACTTTCTGCTAATGTTCTCACCAATTGAAATACATGTTCTTATATTGGTTCTGGCTGTTACCTCATCATCCTTATCATTCTTCTGCTGGATTGCTGGATTAGTGTTTCCTGTTGAGTGGAGATTTCCCATTTTCTCAGTTGACGAAGATGGCTGTTGCATTAATTTCCTGATCCAGATTAATTTTGAATGGTACTTTTGTAATGTGAAACTTTTATGGGCTGTATCTATTGGATTTATGTTTATACTTCTCTCGTTGTGAGTTTTACAAGATGCTTGGGTGTGAGAGAAAAAGATTAAAAACATACATTATAAAAAGGACAAAAAGCAAGGAAAAGGTTAAAAAAAAAAACCTTGGGCAGTTTAGCTTATCTGCACATGTTTTTGCTTTTACGTGTAGGATACAGGTTTCATTTGTGTTCATGGTTATTAAAATCCTTTTTTTTTTTATGTTTTTCAGCTGTCCAGTACAGATAGTGTGAAATGGTTTCATTGGAGTTTGAAGAGTTTTTGCAAAGTACTGACCTCTTATGTCTTCTGTCATTCAGTCACCTAAGATTGCTATTAGATGTTCAGGATCTGTTACACAATGTGCACCACTCAAAGCTGTACATGCTGCTCCTGACCTAACTGTTTTACGCACCAGAGCTAGGTACTATAGCTCTGGATAACATGAGTGTTCCATTGGTATTTTAATTCTAGGCATTTGTCAAAAGGTTTTACGCTATTTGTTTCTTGTATTGTTTTGTCTCTAAGGAATATTCCCCATACTACAAAAGACAAATGAATATAAGTTAAGTCCTTTATGTGTATATTATGCAAATAACATCTATACCACACTGGTATAATATTAAGCGCTCCACTGTTGCTTTATGGATTTCACATGATTGTGTGTATTTTTGGGAGAATTGACACATTCAGTGTGGTAGCTGCTAAAATACAAAAATATTCTTTTCAATTCTTTTCAATTATGGAAGAATAATTTATATTGGAATTGAAATTATGCTTGTTGTTTGCAATATTCTTTTGTTTGACGCTTATCTTTTCTCACCATTTCATTTGAACCTTCTAAAAGGTTACGTCATTAAAACAGTTAAATCAGTTCCCACTGTAGGACATGTACCTGTAGGCAGTTGAAATACAGAGTCGGGGTCTACAATGCACTGTAATTGTTTTGTTTGTTTTGTTAATATATGTTATCATTCATATGAATGCAAACCATCTATTACCTGAAACCCATATTACTGTATAATAAAGAGTATGATAAAGAGTAACACATTTTCTATGTTATTTTCTATGTTGTTTTCCCTAAAAATTAAGACTTATGTTTTTATAATTAAAGAGGAACAAAACAAATATAGCTTTTGTCCAAGAGACTCATACCTGCTCCATTTTGGCACTACCATGGCCTGTATATGCAAGTTTTCTAAATGTGTGTCATTCCTAAGAAAAATTGAGTTGCATAAACAATGTGCTTTTTTAGTATTTTCTCCTCTTGCAGATGATTCAGATCACTATAACTTGGTAAAGTTACATTATCCTTAAAAACACATACTTTGTTTTGCACATATGTTCCTGCCACCTGTGATCTTTTTCTTCCCTCTGTCTTTCTGAATAATAATGTGGAAAGGTTATCTCAATCTGTTTTATGAATGGGGAGCCAATGTCTGGCTAAAATAATTAGCTGTCCGCTCTCAGCCAATCAGTGGAGCCCCTACCTGGGCAGCCTTAATTTTCCATTTTGAGGATTAGAGAGATCTGGTGCTGGAACACAGCCTTTGGGGTTAACCATTTGTGCCAGCACCAGGGACCTTCTGGCACCATAACAATGTAATTTCAATGAAGTTGTTATGGTGCCCAAACTGGTCCATTAATGAATACAAAAGTTTCACTTTGTCTGATTAGAAGATGCCTTTCTGCAACATTTTATAGATTTGTTTTCACTTAGGAATCTTTAGGGCATCATTTGTTTTTGTTTTGAGGATCGCTCTAATGGATTTTCTTGATTTAATTTTGACTTCTAGAAATGTCTTCCATATTCCTCAAATATGCAGTTTCTCATTCTTTTTAATGGTATACATACAATTGCTCTGTATTCTATTAATTCATTAGAATTACTTTGTCTTAGAGAAAAACCCCAGGGCATAATGTCCATTCTATGCAATTCTCTAACCTTAGCATTAGTTGGAAGTTTTTTTTTTATTGCATAGCTAAATTACCTGCTGACCTGGGAGGAGAGCTATTTAGGAATACACAGCTAACTCCATTTGTCTAACTATGCAAGAATAAAATGTTAAAACTCATTTTGGTTTAGTCTCCCTCTATTGCAATGGCAATAACCTCTAAAATCTGTGCTGGAAAATGTGCATTGAGAGTAGTCTTACATATGTGGTGGTCATGCCCTCGGGTTCTCTTCTTTTTTTATTAAAGTTGGAACTTTTTTTATTAAAGTTGGAACTTTTTAATTTTGAAACCTATTGATTCTCTAAGACTACAAAAACAAACTTATTTCTAAGCATACAAAAAGAATCCCTCAACTCAAACTCCCACTACTTCTGGGCAGCAGCAATAACCAAAGTACACATCAGATCCAATACATAAAAGCAAAAACAAAAAAGTTGCCTGAGCCCTATCCATCATCCTGGATAAATAACTGGAGGTTATAGTATTACTAGTTGCTTTTAAGGTGTAAGCTCACCTGAAAATCTCTTGCTGTGGATATTTTGTCTTTTTGCTCAAAGAAGCAAGGTGAATTGTTAGTGCGGGACTCACCTAAGAAATTTTCCTTCATGTGACATGTGAGCTTACACTTTAATGGCCAATTACGTAATACTAAAAAAAAAAAAAAAAAACCTACAGTTATATAAATGTGCATAGGGATTTGGGATAGTGCACAGGTAACTTTTTTGTTTTATTACACTTAAATGCTCTAGCAGCCTTGCCGTATAGTAGCTACTGACAACTTAATGGTCTAAAGACAATGTTATATGAATAAAGAATTACTACTGTGCCTCTGGCTGGCATCCTCCCCTGCATCTTTGACCCTAATAGAGGTCTACACATGCTGCAAGTTAGAGCAGGCTCATGTGCTCTCTATTTGTGAGTGTTTCTTTACATTTTACACTTACATTATTTTTTTTAAAAGGATCACACTATGTTATTTTTCTGTGTTTTTTTATCTTTGAGTGTTAACTCGGATGATACAAAGCTTCCTGCAATGTTAACATTGTTGTAAGTGTTGTTTTCACTTAAACACTTTATATATTTGTATGCACTTTAAACATTATACTATTTTACACTGTTTTGTAAAAATTAGTTTGTCATTAAGACACAGTGCACCTTATTCGCTATAACAAAAATGTACTGTATAGAAGCCAAAAAGACGAGAGAAAAGTGCTAACACCCCAAAGTGTACCTCACTTACACCAGTACAATATGCAAAAAAGCAAACAAATCTATACAACGTCACATGAGTGAGAGTATAGATCGAAAAAGGGGTAGCACACAAATATACCGAAAATACAACCTGTATATAACAAGAAATTATCTGGGAGGGATCTAAAAGATAAAAAAAAATCACACAATAGTGAAGTATGCAGAGACAAGTGATTCAATCCCGGAGGTAGAGAACTTACAAGAGCCACTGATGATTTGCGCTTATCTCTCTTTTTTTTTAAGCGCAGATCATCAGTGGCTCTTGTAAGTTCTCGATTGAGTCACTTGTCTCTGCATACTTCACTATTGTGTGATTTTTTATCTTTTAGATCCCTCCCAGATCATTTCTTGTTATATACAGGTTGTATTTTCGGTATATTTGTGTGCTACCCCTTTTTCGATCTATACTCTCACTCTTGTGACGTTGTATAGATTTGTTTGCTTTTTTGCACCTTATTCGTTGTTTGAGATTTGAAGAGTATTTATGGGCTATTGCACTTAAGGTGATGACTTTTCTGTTTGCACAATATTTTATTACATCTTTTTTAATATTTTATTTGAACAATATTGTAGCGCCACTTTTTACTTGGCCTTTCTTGTATGTTTTTTTGTACTGTTAGAAAAGTCTAAAATAGACAATGTACTTCTTTAATTGTGATTTTTGAGATAAAATGTTTGTACTTGCTTTACTTAAAGATATATTAAATATAAATTTCAGTTTAAAAAAATATATAGTATTGACTCAAGCACATAAAAAAAAATCAATTATAAAAATTAATTATTAAAAATGAATCATCAATTATTAGATACCCATACCCAGGTTTTGGATTCAGTTATGGTTAATAAGCATTAGCCTTTTAGTTGTGACAAAGATTTTAAGTAGACTTGGAGTTTATTTTTGGACTAAATTGCAATACATCTAAATCCGTGCTGATTAGGTAAGTCGTCTACAATGGGTGAATTGCAACACTGCTAGCCACTGTTTGTAGAAAGATAATCCTTTGTTGGGATGTGTGTTCAGTAATAACAAATGTCCTCTTGTTTAGCTACTCCCACAGTGCCACTCGTAGATAGCCTACCTTATTCATCCTAGTATGACACTGTAGTTTACAGTTAGTGCAATTATCACTTAAATCAAACTAAAACCCCCAATTTAAAGTTTTTCAACGTTTTTTTTTTTCATTTTGCTGTTTGTAGAAAGAAAATCCTTTTCTTTTGGGGAGTGTATTGTTTAGTTAAAAAGAAGAATACAGTTCCTCTTGTCTAGCTATTGCCTACTTGAGTGGTACAGAATCTGCTTCATTAATCCTTGTGTGGCACTATTTATGATTATAACCACTGCAAATTACCACTTGTAATAACCAATTTACAGTTTAACACTACCAAATAGTTTGCAAAAACAAAAACAAAAAAAAACAACATAGATGCTGAGTATTTTGGGTGTTTAAATGTATTTTTGTTTTCGTATACATAGATAGAACAGTATTTAATGGAAACAAAAATTAGATTTTTTGTTGGCCAGAAAACCTTTTAAAAAATACATTTACAAAATAATGAAGTTATGTATAAGAAAACAGTGTTTTATATTAATAAAAAATAGTTATGTAAATCTTACAGAAGTTGTAGAGAATGCACATGTATAATGTGTACAGCATTCAGAATTATTGGGCCTCAGATTTTTTGCAATGAAAAAATGAAATTCTAACACAATAGGAGATGGGAACTTAAATCATATGGCGTAGTTCCAATATGAATAAGATTACACAATGAGATTGTCAAAAACAACATAACAATAGAAGGTTAGATAAACATTGCGACATGCAAATCCAAATCCTATTATATGTGCTAACAAAAGAGATTGGTAATAATAAGCCGCACCACCAGCGGGTACTCTGGTGTGATAAATCTTAAAAAAAAAAAAAAAAAAAACAATAGTATACATATTCTGTAACTCAGAAAACAACTAATTGACTGCTATAATCAAAGTGTGAGACTGCTCATATAGACTGTAAGCTTGTTTGAGCAGGGTCCACTTCAACCTATTGTTCCTATAAGTTTTCTTGAAATTGTCCTATTTATAGTTAAAATCCCCCTTCTCATAATATTGTAAAGCACTATGGAATCTGTTGGCGCTTTATAAATGGTGATAATAATAAGTAATATTATATTCAACTTGCAATTGAATTCCTAGGGTGTTCCTGGCAATAGGCTATCATTGTGGTTAGAGAGGTAAAATACTGAGTCTGATTAATACAACTTCATCATGCATGTGTTACGAAGTTAATATCAGTAAATAACATAATTAGTGTTGTCGCGAACCCGAAATTTTCGGTTCGCGAACGGCGAACGCGAACTTCCGCAAATGTTCGCGAACCGGCGAACCGCACGAACCGCCATTGACTTCAATGGGCAGGCAAATTTTAAAACCAACAGGGACTCTTTCTGGCCACAAAAGTGATGGAAAAGTTGTTTCAAGGGGACTAACACCTGGACTGTGGCATGCCGGAGGGGAATCCATGGCAAAACTCCCATGGAAAATTACACAGTTGATGCAGAGTCTGCTTTTAATCCATAAAGGGCAGAAATCACCTAACATTGACACCTGTCCTCAAAGCCCCTGATACACACTGACACAGAGCAGAATATAGACTGTTCCCCCTACATAGGGTCACTTGGCAGATATGGATTGACACCTGTCCTCAAAACCCCTGATACACACTGACACAGAGCAGAATAGGGACTGTTCCACCTACATAGGGTCACTTGGCAGATATGGATTGACACCTGTCCTCAAAACCCCTGATACACACTGACACAGAGCAGAATAGGGAATGTTCCTCCTACATAGGGTCACTTGGCAGATATGGATTGACACCTATCCTCAAAACCCCTGATACACACTGACACAGAGCAGAATAGAGACTGTTCCCTGTCCACAGAGACCATGATACACACTGACACAGAGCAGAATAGAGACTGTTCCCCGTCCACAGAGACCATGATACACACTGACACAGAGCAGAATAGAGACTGTTCCCCCTACATAGGGTCACTTGGCAGGTATGGATTGACACCTGTCCTCAAAGCCCCTGATACACACTGACACAGAGCAGAATAGAGACTGTTCCCTGTCCACAGAGTCCATGATACACACTGAAACAGAGCAGAATAGAGACTGTTCCCCGTCCACAGAGACCATGATACACACTGACACAGAGCAGAATAGAGACTGTCCCCCCTACATAGGGTCACTTGGCAGGTATGGATTGACACCTGTCCTCAAAGCCCCTGATACACACTGACACAGAGCAGAATAGAGACTGTTCCCTGTCCACAGAGTCCATGATACACACTGAAACAGAGCAGAATAGAGACTGTTCCCCGTCCACAGAGACCATGATACACACTGACACAGAGCAGAATAGAGACTGTCCCCCCTACATAGGGTCACTTGGCAGGTATGGATTGACACCTGTCCTCAAAGCCCCTGATACACACTGACACAGAGCAGAATAGAGACTGTTCCCTGTCCACAGAGACCATGATACACACTGACACAGAGCAGAATAGAGACTGTTCCCCGTCCACAGAGACCATGATACACACTGACACAGAGCAGAATAGATACTGTTCCCCGTCCACAGAGACCATGATACACACTGACACAGAGCAGAATAGGGACTGTTACCCCTACATAGGGTCACTTGGCAGGTATGGATTAACACCTGTCCTCAAAGCCCATGATACACACTGGGGGGAGCTACTGTCCTCCCCAACCCCTGCGCGGTGGGTGGGGGCCATAAATCACAATGGGGGGATCTACTGTCCTCCTCCCCTCGGCCCCCACTCCTGCGCAGTGGGTGGGGGGCATAAATCACAATGGGGGGCCTACTTTCCTCCCCCCCGGCCCCCATCCCTGCGCGGTGGGTGGGGGGCATAAATCACAATGGGACGAACCTACTGATAGGAGTGGAGTATTGTTCATATCAGTTTAATACCTTCCGCGTCTCCTATCAGTGGACGTGTATATGGCAGCCATTTTAGGAACCGCACACCTGGGACCCGAGCAAGGTCACCTCGTTCAAGCTGCTCTGGTTCCTTGATGAGCCAGCTGCCCGTGAGTTAACATGTCCCGTGGAGAAGCACTCTGTCCTGTAAAGCCTCACCACAAAAAAATTAAATAAATAACAGCACTCGGAGTGGTGAGTTTAGTAAATGTTCATATCAGTTTAATACCTTCCGCGTCTCCTATCAGTGGACGTGTATATGGCAGCCATTTTAGGAACCGCACACCTGGGACCCGAGCAAGGTCACCTCTTTCAACAGGCGACATGATTTGGTCCTGTAAAACTATCCTGGATATTCTCTACAATTTCTATGGATATGGCATTGATTTATGTAACAGGGAGATGGAAGAAGATGCTTGGTCGGTCCTCTTACTTGAAATTTGTGGCACTGCGCGGGCAAGCTAATGTGCCACCAGATAGGAGTGGTGAGTTTAGTATTGTTCATATCAGTTTAATACCTTCCGCGTCTCCTATCAGTGGACGTGTAAATGGCAGAGATTTTTAATTGTTGAATCACCTCCCCTTTTTATGTCAAGGTGGGAAGATGTTTAGACCACTGGTGTATTGGTGCCATCTTGGAGGATTTTTTTTGGTTTGGTTTTTGAAGCCACAGTGCTGCACCAGTGGGCCTAAAAAGTAGGCATGTACACATGCCTGAAAAATTTGGTATTGTTGCAGCCGCTGCTATAGAAGCGGCCAGAAAAATTGATGTTTGTTTCACAGGCAGAAAGTGCCCTAAAACATGGCGGCTTGAACCCTAGTTGGTGGCGGATAAGTCACGCAAGTCAAACGTCATTCAGAGCTAAAATACAGCAGCGTGTGGACCATTTTTAGCCCAAGGCAGCTCATCTCATCAGGCCTTTTTTAGTCGAATGTATTGCCCACTGTCAGTCCCTTCGGGATCCATCCCTCATTCATCTTAATAAAGGTGAGGTAATCTAGACTTTTTTGACCTAGGCGACTTCTCTTCTCAGTGACAATACCTCCTGCTGCACTGAAGGTCCTTTCTGACAGGACACTTGAAGCGGGGCAGGCCAGAAGTTCTATCGCAAATTGGAATAGCTCAGGCCACAGGTCAAGCCTGCACACCCAGTAGTCAAGGGGTTCATCGCTCCTCAGAGTGTCGATATCTGCAGTTAAGGCGAGGTAGTCTGCTACCTGTCGGTCGAGTCGCTCTCTGAGGGTGGATTCCGAAGGGCTGTGGTGATGCATAGGACTTAAAAAGCTCCTCATGTCCTCCATCAACAACACGTCTGTAAAGCGTCCTGTCCTTGCCGGCGTGGTCGTGGGAGGAGGAGGATTACTTTCACCTCTTCCCCTGTTAGATTCCCGTTGTGCTGTGACATCACCCTTATACGCTGTGTAAAGCATACTTTTTAATTTATTTTGCAAATGCTGCATCCTTTCCGACTTGTTGTAATTTGGTAACATTTCAGCCACTTTCTGCTTATACCGGGGGTCTAGTAGTGTGGACACCCAGTACAGGTCGTTCTCCTTCAGCCTTTTTATACGAGGGTCCCTCAACAGGCACAACAGCATGAAAGACCCCATTTGCACAAGGTTGGATGCCGAGCTACTCATTTCCCGTTCCTCCTCCTCAGTGATCTCAATGAAGGTATGTTCTTCCCCCCAGCCACGTACAACACCACGGGTACCAGATAGGTGACAACGAGCACCCTGGGATGCCTGTTGTGGTTGGTCTTCCTCCTCCTCCTCAAAGCCACATTCATCCTCTTCCTCACAATCCTCTTCCAGTGTTACCGCAGGTCCAGCAAGCGATGCTGATAAGGCTGTTTCTGGTGGTGATGGTGACCACAACTCTTCCTCTTCACGCTCATCTACGGCCTGATCCAGCACTCTTCGCAGGGCATGCTCCAGGAAGAAAACAAATGGTATGATGTCGCTGATGGTGCCTTCGGTGCGACTGACTAGGTTTGTCACCTCCTCAAAAGGACGCATGAGCCTACAGGCATTGCGCATGAGCATCCAGTAACGTGGCAAAGAAATTCCCAGCTCCCCAGAGGCTGTCCTAGCACCCCGGTCATACAAATATTCATTAACGGCTTTTTCTTGTTGGAGCAGGCGGTCGAACATTAGGAGTGTTGAATTCCAACGTGTCGGGCTGTTGCAAATCAAGCGCCTCACTGGCATGCTGTTTCGCTGCTGGATATCTGCAAAGTGGCCATGGCCGTGTAGGAACGCCTGAAATGGCCACACACCTTCCCGGCCTGCTTCAGGACGTCCTGTAAGCCTGTGTACTTATGCACAAGCGTTGTATGATCAGATTACACACATGTGCCATGCACGGCACATGTGTCAACTTGCCCAACATCAATGCCGCCAACAAATTTGTTCCGTTGTCACAAACCACTTTGCCGATATCCAGTTGCTGCGGAGTCAGCCACTTTTCCACCTGTGCGTTCAGTGCGGACAGGAGTGTGACTCTCTGCTTTCAGGCAAGTCAACCCCAAGACGGCGTGACACTGCCGTATCCGGGATGTGGAACAGTACCTGGGGAGCTGGGGGGTGCCGTTGATGTGGAGCAAGACGCGGTAGCAGAAGTGGACTCAGCCGAGGAGGTTATGGAAGAGGATGAAGTAGGAGGAGTAGAGGAGGTGGCAGCAGGCCTGCCTGCAAGTCGTGGGGGTGTCACCAACTCCTCTGTAGAGCACGCATTCCATGCTTGGCAGCCGTCAGCAGGTTTACCCAATGAGCAGTGTAGGTGATATACCTGCCCTGACAATGCTTTGCAGACCAGGTATCAGTGGTCAGATGGACCCTTGCCCCAACACTGTGTGCCAGACATGCCATTACTTCCTTTTGCACAATCGAGTACAGGTTGGGGATTGCCTTTTGTGCAAAGAAATTTCGTCCGGGTACCTTCCACTGCGGTATCCCAATAGCCACAAATTTTTTGAACGCCTCAGACTTCACCAGCTTGTATGGTAAAAGCTGGCGGGCTAATAGTTCAGACAAGCCAGCTGTCAGACGCTGGGCAAGGGGGTGACTTTCTGACATTGGCTTCTTACGCTCAAACATGTCCTTGACAGACACCTGTCTGTGGGCAGATGAGCGGGAACTGCTCAAGGTGAGAGACAGAGTGGCGGATGGTTGAGAGGGGGCAAGGAGGACAGCAGTGGTTGACGTGGCTCAAGATGCTGGACCAGGAGGAGGATGGCGGCTTTGAGTTTGTGTGCTGCTTGTACTCCTGTGTTGATCCCATAGGCGTTTGTGATGTGCGATCATGTGCCTTTGCAAAGCAGTTGTACCTAGGTGGGTGTTGGACTTCCCACGACTCAGTTTCTTTTGGCACAGGTTGCAAATGGCATCGCTGTTGTCAGAGGCAGACACACACAAAAAATGCCACACTGCTGAGTTCTGCAATGACGGCATTCTGGTGGTGGACACAGCATGCGTTGATTGGCGTGCTGTCGGGCTGACCCCGGGTGCTGATGCATGCTGTCTGACTGTGCCACTAGCTCCTTGCGACGAACTCCCCCTGCTTCCAACTCGTCTCCTCCTCCTCCTCTCTGTCTCCCCATCTGAACTTTTTCCCTGTTCTTCTTCTTGCTGAGCAGGCACCCACGTGACATCCATGGATGCATCGTCATCATCAACTGTTTCACCTGTATCTGACAACTCAGCAAAGGAAGCAGCAGCAGGAACAACATCATCATCATCACACCGTACGTCCATGTGTGTAATGCTGCCTGTCTGAGACATATCCCTGTTATCTACATCCTCTGGCAATAATGGTTGTGCATCCCTCATTTCTTCAAACGGATGTGTAAATAAATCCTCTGACATACTAAGTGAAGCGGCTGTGGTGCTAGTGTTGGTGGTGGTGGCAGGCAGGTGAGTGTTATCTTGAGAGGTGCCCGAAGCTAAGCTGGAGGAGGATGGTGCGTCAAGGTTCCGAGCGGAAGCTGTAGAAGATTGGGTGTCCTGTGTTAGCCAGTCAACTATGTCCTCAGAACTTTTCAAGTTCAGGGTACGTGGCCTCTGAAAACTGGGCATTATTCTAGGGCAAAAGGGAATCACAGCACCACGAACACGATGGCCCCTGCGGGGTGGCCTGCCTCTGCCTGTCATTTTTTTTGGATTAGTGGTACTATGCGTGCAAGCTACTGTGAGACCAGATATGAGTGGCACTGTGCAGTGGCAGAGGTTGGCAGAGTACACGCTGTAGGCCTGACACACCCGCTTGAAGACAACTAACTGCTATTCAATCTATAACACTGAAAAAAGTTTTTTGTTTTTAAATGCACACTATTGTGACACCAGATATGAGTGGTGGCACTGGGCAAGTGGGCACAGTATCCACTGTGAGCCTGACACACAGACGCTTGCAGACAACTAACTGCTATTCAATCTATTACAATGAAAAAAAAAGTTTGTGGGTTTTTAAATGCACGCTATTGTGCCACCAGATTTGAGTGGCACTGTGCACACTGGCAGAGTACACGCTGTTGGCCTGACACACAGACGCTTGCAGACAACTAACTGATATTCAATCTATAACAGGCAGGCAACTGCAATTAGATTACACAACAACAACAACAAAAAAAAGCAGACTGATGTTCCAGCCCTAAAAAGGGCTTTTTGGGGTGCTGTCCTTACAGCAGAGATCAGATGAGTCCTTCAGGACTGTAGTGGACACTGAATACACTAGCCTAGCTATACATTTCCTTATCAAATGAGCAGCAGCTACACTTTCCATCCTCTATCTAAGAATGCAGCTTCAGAATGAATCTAAAATGGATGCTGAACAGGAGGTGGGAGGGTCTGGAAGGGAGGGTCTGCTGCTGATTGGCTGGAATGTGTCTGCTGACTGTGAGGCACAGGGTCAAAGTTTAGTTAATGATGACGAATAGGGGGCGGATCGAACCGCGCATGTGTTCGCCCGCCGTGGCGAACGCGAACACGCTATGTTCGCCGGGAACTATTCGCAGGTGAACAGTTCGTTGCATCACTACTGATGATGTGTCAACCTGGTGGATTAGTAGAGTTTTATGGATCTTGGGCAAGAAATAAAAGGTGGCAGCTTTATATGATCGATTGAAAAAAATATGAAATTAGTCTTAATTAATCACCTTATGATAGGTTATTAGAAAATAGAAAATTCTTAAGTCTCAGAAAAAAGAGACTCAGAACTGTTTTTTAAACGGAGTATAGGAAATGCTTAATACATATTATGACTCAGAAAATCAGCACTGAGTACTGGTAGAGAAAGTTATCCATATAATATATAGCATACTAGTTCCAAAAAGGTGCCACAACAAATTAAATTAAAAATACTTTATTGTGATTCAGATAAAGAGAGGCACTATAAATGGAAATTCAAAGTAAAAATTAATATGGATAAATATACCAAGTATCAATAGGGAAAGAGAGCAAACAAAGAGGCTTTAATAAGTTACTAGCCTCAAAAAATGAGGTAGAACTAATATCCGTAAAACAGGCAGCCAGGGGATTACAAAAGGGATTTATATATAAAATAAATCTGCCCTATTGCTCCTAAATGAAACACCTTCAAGGGTGTTCTATGCTGTCCCTAGTAGTATGTAGCAAGGAATCATACCTCATTAGGGAAGGCTTGAAAGGGCAGCATATAAAAGGAGAAATGTAGATCTAAAGTACAATCCCTATAGCTCCTAAGACAAACACCTTCAAGGGTGTTCTATACTGTCCCTGAAGGAAAGATGAAAAAAATAAAAAATACCCCTGCCAGTCTCCCCTCAAGTCAAATAACTCTGTGCTGAAATAAAATAACGAGGTGAATCAAAAACCTAGTGCCACCATGTGTAAAAAAAAGTGTGATAGGTACCTGTTTTTAATAGATTATTGAGATCTTGTAGAAATTCCTGAGTTCAGTTTTTGTCTAGAATTTTATAAGTATTAGAATCCCCTAATATATTATATGCTTCTTGCATGAAGTACGCTCTGGTCATAATCACAGTGCCCCCACCCTTATCTTTTATGACTAAATCGGGATTATCTACAATATTTTTTAAGGCTAGTATTTCTTTATTTGTATGATTGTGTTTGAATTTAGAGTTGCACATTTTTTTCCAGATCATCTTGTACAAATTCATTGAATACTTTAAGGTATCTGTTTTCAGCCCATGATTAAAAGTTAGATTTTTGCTTAAAACTTGTGTGTATTATTTGATTTTCTAATGTATCTGTGTTCCTGTTCTCATTGATGTTATTTATAGCTGGATTTGCTCACTCGGATTAAAATTTCACTTCTCAAAAAATCTCTTAATCAAAAATTTCTTAGAAAATTAACTTAAATCTAAAAAAAATTCAAAAAAGAGTTTGAGCTTGCAGTGGGGGCAAATTTGAATCCTCTCTGTAAAAATAATAATTCTTCTGGTGCAAAAACAAGTTAAAAATACCTTCAGGTTATTCTAATTCTGTCGTTGTGTGATATTTGGATTGGATGGGTCTTCCCTGTCCTCTATCTCTAAACATTATCTTTTTCTTATTGGGGATCTCAGGGGTTGAAATCTGTTTTGTACTGACGTTGCGATTTGTTCTCTTGATCTCCTTTGGTCTGGCTCCCTGGCTAAAAAAAAAACCTCTTGGTTTTTATTAGTGGTGTTAACTATAGACCATTGGGAATGATTGATGGGAGATGACTGATTTCTATATCTTGGATATGAATTCAATAAGTGTATTGGTACCTGTGTGTGCGTGTTTGGCATTGTGTAATGTGTATTTGCCTGAAAGTGTGTATCAGGCAGCAAGTATTCTTGAGTATATGTGGGTGTATATATGTGTGTAAGTGTATATTTGACTGTGGCTGGAATACATATCTATGTCTGTGTAACTTTGTGTCTGGAAGCATGGGTATCTCTGTGTCTGAGAGGATATGTGTATGGGGAGCTGCTTTCAGTGTTTCGTGTGTAAGGGGATGTTACTGTCTTGATATGTGCATTGCATTGGCATGAGGGGTGACTGTTATTATGAGTGTAACACTCTGTGGGTGGGGGTGCCTGTGTATGAGGGTGGCAGTGGCAAGAAGACTATGACAGGGTAAGTGTAGAGGGTAAGTGTGATAAGGTGAGTGACAGGGTGACTGTGTCTGTGTGCGGGGTTTGATTGTAGGTGAGTGAGTGATAAGGTGAGTGTGTGTAGGGAGGTGAGTGTGACAAGGTTTATCTGATGGCCCAGTGAAATGCCAATGTGATCTGCACCTCCAGCTGGGTACAGACCTCTCTAAATGCATCCTTCTGGCCCTGGAGCTCAGGTGTTCACTGCAGACTGAGTAGCGCAGGGCCATGCATAAAAATATGTAGATATTCTTATTTGCCCATGCAGTAGATGGGTTCAGCAGTGTTGGTTTTAGAATAGTAGCACTGGTTATGCTGTCAGCACAGCTTATGCAAATTTAATTATTTTGCAAAAACATTAATTTAATTTGTAATGGTGTAATGGTGTATACATGATTGCGGGGTATGGCTGCATACCCAGCAGCTGTGTACACATGATTGGCAACCTGAAGGGGTTAAAAGTTGTTGTTTTTTTGTTACGTTTTTGGCATGTTTAATTTTTATTTAAGCCCAGTGTGTGCTGTGCAAGCATATGAGCACTTTGTGCAGTGTTTCTTATAGTCAAACACAATAATGTTACAGTAGTAAATACACCAAGAACAAACCCATTTTGCAACACCAACACAAAAGTCGTGTTGGTTTAAACAATAGTAAAACATACATATGCCAAATTTATTGTAATAAGAAACATAAACCCACCATAGTTCAAGCATTATACCTCATTGGTGACCCACTAGGAAACATCTAAGGGAGAACACAACATAGTGTACTTTGTGGGATCCTCAGTGCCACTTTTAATAACTCCCCATCCCCAATGGCCCACTCACTCATGGAACACATTGGGTTTAAAAATTCCAAATTCGGGGGGGGGGGGGTGGGGCCAACCGCAGAGCAGGGAGGATGTTAGCCTCAACAGCTCCTGCCAAGTAACGGAAATAAAACAATATTTTGCCTACAAAACGGCAAAAAATGAAGCTAGACGGCCACCAAGCCACTGATGACACCGAGGGGAACAAATTGATACTTTACAAGAGTCATTACAAGCGAAGCACACCCAACGTGTCTATGAGGCCTACAAGAGTGGCGAACACGGGAAAGGCAGTAGCTCTCCTATCACCCAGACAAGAAGCGATTGTAACCTTGGGCCTGTGTCCCCCCCCTCTTGACCGGTGGGGGATATCCCGGTCTACCCACATGCACTCCCTGAGCACAACAGGGAGACCCAAGGCCTGGAACAGCCAACCGAAGAAACTCCCAAAATGGCGGACTCCTTCATTACCTCCGACCCACAAGGCGCATGGCTCGAAACGTAGCGTTGGCTGAATAAAATCTTCGCCACCTTTTGGGCGCAATGGGAGGCACGCTTGCAACCACCGTCACCCGCACCCAACGACATACCACGGGTCCCGACACAGGTGACCGAACGGAGGAAGGCGTAAACCCCTCCTCTCCTTATCCAGCACAAGCAAGGGGTCTTCAGGGGGTCATGCCGATGGAAAGCAGAGGCAGATCAAAGCCAGCCCGGTGGAAAGGTCGGAGGAAGCGCACAGCACCACAACGGCGCAGGCGACAACCCAAGACACGATCAACCCACGGCCCACAGGATACAGGGCGACGTATCCCCAAGCAGGGTTGCCAATCCTGAGTACTTACCACCCAATGATACAGACGACAGCGGGTAGGAGAAGCCAGAGAGCCCGAACAGACTGTAGGGAGCGGATGGTCTCTGCACAAAGCCACTTTGGGAGACTATAGCATTCCAGCAGCCGGCGTGGGCTAAGTGACTATCGAGACTTTTCAGCTAACTGCCCTATTTTTTTCCCATGGCTTACTTTACTTTAAGTTACAAGTGTTCCCTGCTAAGTTTATAATTTATAAGCCGCCTCATACACAATGCCTCAAATAGTTAAACGGTTTGGCATGCTAGCCTAAGGGCAAGTTAAACACTACACATAAGATGAGAAAAATTAGGGCTGGTGAACCAGCCTGTTCAACTGATGCTGACACCTATATACACAGGGAGCTCAGTGTCACTCTACAGACATCACTACACTAATATAATACGCTGACAAGCTGCTAAGGACCTTTTTGTTACACACTCACTCACTAAATATGTATGCATGCAATAATGTTAATCGCAGCCAAGCAGATTACAACTAATGAGACGTAACATACTACTTTGCAGAAAAAAAGAAAAAATTACTGAACCTCATTAGCATAAACAAGTAAACAGACAGGAAAGCTTAAACGTGAACTACTATGTCTATTCACTGTCTATTTTTTCTTTCAACAAAATCTAAAAATTGTGCCGTATATCATATGCCACTTTTTGATTGTTATGCCTGTTACTGATTATGAATGATATCGTGGCTGAGTAAGCTTATTGTTATACCATGCACAACAGAAAAATAAAGACTAAAAAAAAAAAAAATTCCAAATTCACCCAATTCCAGCAAAAATCTCACTTGACGTTTGGTAAGTGCTCTGCCAGACAGCCACTAAAGGCTGTCTTAGTACTGCAATGTTTTACATTGCAGGGCTAGTAAGCCAGGGACATTGCACCAAGACCACTTCAATGAGATACCTACAGTGTCCCTTTAACAAATTTGATGGTTAAAAAATGTCTTGTGTATTAGTTGTGTGGTAAAAATAACATTATACATTTTAGAATAAAAATATAAATACAATTTTACCATATTACAAGTACCGTATATACTCGAGTATAAGCCGACCCCAATATAATCCGAGGCCCCTAATTTTACCCCAAAAAACTGGGAAAACTTATTGACTCGAGTATAAGACTAGGGTGGGAAATGCAGTAGCTACTGGTAAATTTCTAAATAAAATTAGATCCTAAAAAATGTATATTAATTGAATATTTATTTACAGTGTGTGTATATAATGAATGCAGTGTGTGTGTATGAGTGCAGTGTGTGTGTATGAGTGCAGTGTGTGTGTATGAGTGCAGTGTGTATGTATGAATGCAGTGTGTGTGTATATGAATGCAATGTGTGTGTATATGAATGCAGTGTGTGTGTATGAATGCAGTGTGTGTGTGTATGAATGCAGTGTGTGTGTATGAATGCAGTGTGTGCGTATGAATGCAGTGTGTGTGTGTATATGAATGCAGTGTGTGTGTATATGAATGCAGTGTGTGTGTATATGAGTGCAGCGTGTGTGTATGAGTGCAGCGTGTGTATATGAGTGCAGCGTGTGTATATGAGTGCAGCGTGTGTATGAGTGATGTGTGTGTATGTATGAATGCAGTGTGGGTGTATATGAGCGATGTTTGTATATGAATGCAGTGTGTGTATGAATGCAGTGTGTGTATGAATGCAGTGTGTGTATGAATGCAGTGTGTGTGTATATGAATGCAGTGTGTGTGTATGAGTGCAGTGTGTGTATATGAGTGCAGTGTGTGTGTATATGAGTGCAGTGTGTGTGTATATGAGTGCAGTGCATATGTATGAGCGCAGTGTGTGTGTATGAGCGCAGTGTGTGTGTATGAGTGCAGTGTGTGTATGAATGCAGTGTGTGTATGAGTGCAGTGTGTGTGTATATGAGTGCAGTGTGTGTATGAATGCAGTGGGTGTATGAATGCAGTGTGTGTATGAATGGAGTGTGTGTGTATGCGTGCAGTGTGTGTGTGTATGAGTGCAGTGTGTGTATGAGTGCAGTGTGTATGAGTGCAGTGTGTGTGTATGAGTGCAGTGTGTGTATATGAGTGCAGTGTGTGTATGAGTGCAGTGTGTGTGTATGAGTGCAGTGTGTGTATGAATGCAGTGTGTGTATGAATGCAGTGTCTGTATGAATGCAGTGTGTGTGTGTAGCTGAGCCTTGGTGGGGGGTGGGCAATTTTATTTTTTTAATTATTTTAATAATTTTTAATTATTTTTTTTTAATTTAATTATTATTTTTTTTAAAAAAAATTTTGTCCCCCCTCCCATGGCTGGGAGGGGGGCTCTCCTTCCCTGGTGGTCTAGTGGCATTGGCAGTTCAGTGGGGGGGAGGGGGGCTGGCAGAGAGCTTACTTACCTCTCCTGCAGCTCCTGTCAGCTCCCTCCTCCTCCACGCCGGTCAGGTCAGCTCCCTCTGTCAGCTCACAGTGTAAGTCTCGCGAGAGCTGCACTATGACCCCGTGGCTCTCGCGAGACTTACACTGGGAGCTGACTGAGGTGCTGAAAGGACCGGCGCGGAGGAGAAGGGAGCTGACAGGAGCTGCAGGAGAGGTAAGTAAACTCTCTGCCAGCCCCCACAGCCCCCTGTCTGTATTATGGCAATGCAAATTGCCATAATACAGACACTGACTCGAGTATAAGCCGTGTTGGGGTTTTTAAGCACAAAAAATGTGCTGAAAAACTCGGCTTATACTCGAGTATATACGGTATATGAATAAACACATTATTTTCTGGGTTAATACATAAGAAAATGTTAAAACAAATATAGCCACTAGCACGGACATGGTTTCTCTGATATAATTATGTAAAGCTTGCCTTAATAAATGGATATATACATTTAGAAATGGCTGTAAAAATTGTTCACATATAAATATCACACTTCAAATAGGAATTGCTGAGCATGCCATTTAAGTTGTGGGCAAAACACAATTCATGTTACCATAGAGTTGATACGATGCTATCTTTTTAATGATCTCCTGCATTCTGACCTAGTTCTATAGTATTTGATTAATAGCTATGTATACATTTATTTTATTGTTTGTTTACTTTTATTGTATATATTGTAATTGTCTACTTCATTACTTTTTTATTTGTTGTGACATTGATACATTCATGATACGAATATTAACAATATTTAGCATGTTTAGCTCTATAAAGTGTTGAAAAGGTTGCTGTCAGGAAAGGTCTATGAACAATTATACATTCTTAAATGTCTGAATTACCAAAAAATGACTATAGTTTAACCATGGAATAGAAAGCCCTGCATTTAGTATATACGGCAATGCTAACATTACAGGGTTTAATACACTTCTAGTGGCTGTCTTCCTGATGTTCACAAGAGGCTCTTTGACTATAAGAACAAGCTCAAACTTGATTGTCGTAGCTATCCTCCAATTGGAGTTCACATGCTTCACATCCACAACGCTCTATGAGGAGCATTGGATTGGACTGTTAGATGTGTCAGAATGAAACTGTGGGAGGCAGCGTGAGTGGTTGCAGGCACTGGATCTTGGCGCTAAGAAAAATGTAAGTAATATCCTTTTTTTAACATTTTAAATTTAGATTTAATGTAAATAAAGAGGAGAACACTATAATGTTAGTAATATAGTTGTGTTTGTCTTATTATGTAGGGGTAATGCTAAAGCATTAGAAATATTGAACTATATTTGAACTGGCTTTAATGATTACCTTGAATTTATATAAGTACAATTTTATTTTACAGTGGAAGGTTAGAAGTGGCATTATCCTTGTTCTCTACTTTCTTTGTATCTCACCTTTCCATATTCATCTCTTCCCTCAGCACTTTTTTGGAGGTAGTCTACAGGATCACAACAAGACTCTTTACATTACATTGCACTGTGCTGTTTTAACGTAGGTCAAAAAGGGTAAGTTCCCAGGAACAAAGGATCTGCTCTCTAATCAGGTATTTTTTTTTTCTCCAGTGGGGCAAAAAACTTAACTAAAAGGAAAAAATATAATATAGAAAAATAGTAATTTCAGGTAAAGTAAACTGATACCACAGCAGAATTATCCAACAGATTGCAGCTTTCGAGACAAAATTATCTATTGTTCAGTCCACAAATGTGTGTGGCTCATCTTTGCAACTGACTTACACAATGCTGGATGAAACACCTCCTTAAGAGAAGAATTATAGCAGTTATCCAATAGTAGATATTGTGCTGGGTTACAATCTTTATTGCTGTGATGTATTGCACCTGAACGGAAGAGGGTATTTAGTGTTGGGGGAGAGGATGGCTAGAAGTTTTGTGGAGACTTTAAACTATAAGTAGGTTGGTGAGGGTCAAAAAAAGGAATTAGAGGATTCTGGCTAGATGACAATGCAGGATGTATTCTAGAGGCAGCTGTTCCAGACAATTACATGATGTCCCACTGCCCAAGACAAGATCGCAAGAGAGGTGGGGTAATCAAATGTGTAAAATCATCCTTAAACCCCAGGCCAATATCAGTCCACACACCCCAATCTTTTGAATGTGTAGTTGCCAGTGTCTCTATATATATATTCCGGTTGCTGTTAATATACAGACCCCCAGGCGATGGGAAGAGATTACAAGAACTCTTAGACCTTTTGACTGGTTTAATCCTTGAACAACTGAGATGGCTTATATTGGAAGACTCCAACACATGAATCGATGAGACCCTATCCCAACTTAGACAGGACCTACTCAGCTTGATCAATGCACTTGACTTCATACAAATCGTTGCTCCTTCTACCCACAGAAAAGGTCATACACTTGATCTAGTATCCAGTTTGAAATAGAAGTGTTGCCAGTAAAGCCAGTTGTTTGGTCAGACCACTACTCCAAAACCTTCTACATTGTATTACAACTAACAAGACTCCAGCCTCAGAATCGGGGATGATTCCATTGGACATAACATCACATCTGGATTTAAGTGAACTTATGGGCACTTGTGAAGACCCCATCCCCTTAGGCTGACTCTACAACAAAACCATGAGAGACACCCTGGAAAGCATTGCACCAACATACGCACACATGGTCAACACTCACAACAATGCACCATGGTTTGATAGCACCATCAGAGAAATTAAGAGAACAGGCTGTAAACTCAAGAGAAGGACACATGTTCCAGAGGATAAAGCTGTTCTATCAAACATCTCATTGAATAGCAATTGAAGATCTAAAAGAAGCAGTGGTAAAACCCCTCCTAAAAAAATAATTGAAAACATAGTGGCAACTCAACTGGAGGACTATCTGTCCAGCTATAACATCTTTGATCCTTTCCAGTCAGGTTTCAGATTCCACCGCAGCACAAAAACAGCACTAGTCTGGGTGCTAAATGATCTCTTTATGGTGAGAGACATAGTTGATGAATCCATCTCTCAGCTGCATTTGACACCATTGACCATAGGATTTTAATAGAGCACTTACAGCATATCTGTGGTCTAGGAGGCACAGTTCTTAACTGGATTAAATCTTTCCTCAGTGGTAGATCACAGAGAGTAACATCAGGATCAAACTCATCAGCACAAAAAGAATTGGCCTGTAGAGTTCCACAAGGATCCATTTTGTCTCCCATACTATTTACAATTTACTTGCTACCACTGGGGGAGATCTTAAGGCAACATAGCCTAAGATATATTTTCTATACTCATGACACAAAACTCTACTTCTCCTTTGCTCCAGATACTAAAGACCCAACATGCCTCATCAACAGTTGCTGAACATAACTCATATAGTGCATGAATGCTAGCTGGCTAATAGTGAACCCAGACAAAGCAATGTTACTCTTGGTGAGAGGACCACAGTTAGAAAAAATACCTCATGATAACCCAACTTACTTGGAACCAGGGCCGGACTGGTCCACCGGGATACCAGGGCATTTTCCAGTATTCTGCGGCACCTAGGGCCGGGCAGACAGCCCAAATCATCAGGCACATGTTATTTAATCCCTTCAGGATGGAGTCAATAGTGCACATTCTGATCAAAACGTAAATAAAAAATGGAACAGGCGCTATATGTCTGTTCAACCGTAATTCACCGCTGTCACATTAAGTGCACCCACACTTATTATATATCATTTTGTTCAGGAGAAACAGGGCTTTAATTTATTATTAACTATTCATATATGGAACATAATTTATTATGAATAAAACTTAAAAAAAATTGAGAAAATAAGATTTTTCTTTACATTTGTATTTCCGTCTGACATTTTAGCTGTGAATGTCATAATACTGTTAGGTTGTTCTTCAAAAAAATGCACATATTTGTAATCAGCTATGTCGTACAACAGTACCCCCCCATTAACAGGTTTTATAGTGTTTTGGAAAGTTACAGGGTCAAATATAGAACGTTCCATTTTCAAATTGAAATTTGCCAGATTAGTAATGTTACCTTTGAGACGGTGTGGTAGCCCAGGGATGAGAATTGCCCCCATAATGGCATACCATTTGAAAAATTAGACAACCCAAGGTATTGAAATTGGGGTATGTTTAGTCTTTTTTTAGTAGCCACTTAGTCACAAACACTGGCCAAAGTTAGCATTCATATTTGTTTTTGTGTGAAAAAAGCAAACACTAATATTTGGCCAGTGTTTGTGACTAAGTGGCTACTAAGAAAGACTGGACATACCCTACTTGCAATATCTTAAGTTGTCTACCTTTGCAAATGGTATGCCATCATGGGGGTAATTCTCATTCCTGGGCTACCATACACTCCCAAAGGCAACATAATCAATCTGGCAAATTTCAATGTCAAAAAAATGAAATGCAAGCCTTATATGTGACTCTCTAACTTTCCAAAACACCATAAAACCTGTACATGGGGGGTACCTTTATTCTCGGGAGACTTCACTAAACACAAATATTAGTGTTTTATAACAGTAAAACATATTACAACAATAATATAGTCCATAAAAGTTCAGTTTGTTTGTAAAAAAATGCAAATAACGTCACTTTTACTTAAAATATCATCGTTGTAATACAATTTACCAGTTTGAAACACTAATATTTGAGTTCAGCGAAGTCTTCTGAGTAAAGTACCCCCTATGTATAGGTTTTATGGTGTCTTGGAGAGTTACATGGTCAAATATAGTGCCTGCAAATTAAATTCTCTGCACTTTCTCCCATGTGTTGTCAGGCATGTCAATCAAATTTTATTTAATCAAATCACATAATAATGTTAAAAGATTACTTAAATATACATGTAGAATTTTAATACATATGCATTTATAGGTATTTAAATTCTATGTGTATACTAATGTAATCTTTTATGTAATTATATGCATTTTTATATATATATATATATATATATATATATATATATATATATATATATATATATATTTGCGGTTATTTGTGTTTTATATATAGATAGATATATATAGAATGTCATTCTAAGTGTAGTTTGTTACCAATATATATTAATAACAAAATACAGTTAGGAGGGAAATTACATATGAATATATAATTTATATTAAATTTTGTTTCAATATTTTATTTATTTTATTGTTTTATTTATTTATTATTGTAATTATACGTGTATATATATATATATATATATATATATATATATATATATATATATATATATAATATAATATATGTGTATATATCTATTATAAATATAATATATATAAATATTATATATATATATGTGTAACGTCATTCCAAGTGTATTTTTTTTTTTTTAATTCTTTATTTTTCTTGTGCATTTGATTACATAACAGAGGTACCTGTAGCGCCACGACAGCGATTACAGGCAGTTCAATGGCTTACATTGTCATGGCAGAAATAAACAGCAATTTTTTTTATGAGAAAAATAACAGACTGGGAACACTTTAATGATTTTAAACATGCTATATACATGCTAGCTTTGTATGACTTGCTGTGGGTCACGATGGGGTTTTCAAGCTTGAGACAGTAAACATACAGTGGTTCTAGAGATTGGTGCAGTCAAATGCTCAGAGAGTGGATTCAGGTTACATTCGTAGTCATATTGTATAAGCACGGTTGCAGTTAGCAGTAACTTGATGTAATAATACATTGAAAAGTTAAACTGTGTGTATTTAAGCTTAGACACATCATACAGCAGTTAACATTGCTAGAGTTAGCCTTCGTTGTGTAGCCCTGTTTCTATTCTCTCTGAGCATAAAGGTGCCCTGCATAACAACAAGGGTAAGACACTTTGAAGGTCTCGAGTGGATTAATAGACGTAACATTTGAAAGCAGTTAGTGGAATCTGCACATTTTTTAAAGGTAAATACTGACATGCATTAGAACACAGTTGCAATGGATATACAGCGGCTAAATGATCTATGGTTAACAAGCTAATTGCCTGTGGTTATTATATTATATTGTGTTGCTTGCTCCACTGCTGCTATATGTATCTAACAGTCTGTGCTGCGAGTTGTTAGGGCCAGTTCTGGCCGCAGTGTGAGACATACTGTGCGGTGGAATCTTGCAGGGGCACAGACTGTCTCTAGGTCATTCCGTCTTGGTCAACCAACACCGGCTCTGAGGGAGTGGCACGTGGGTCCGGAGCGCTGCGAGGTCCCTTCCCCCGTTGGTTGTTGCCGCTGTGTGAGGATATCCCAGAAGTGGGTCGGTATCACCTCTAAGCTCTGCAGTGGCTCACTCCAGTGCGGTTGTGTCGGTCGCATGGCCATCCTGCATGTCCCGCTGCCGGCCGCCATTTTAGGTGCGCCTTGTAGGAGGTTGTAGCCTTGCTTGTCTGCGTCAGGATTGTAATGCTGTCTCAGCTGGTGATTGTGGATGTCGAGTGTGGGCCGGGATGACCCCCGCCGGCCCAGGGTGGGGGGGGGAGGAAGGCTGGTGCACTGAGAGGTGTGTGTGCGGTGTTACCATCCAGAAGAGCGGCCGTCTCTCCCTGGCTCGGCCGCATGTAGGCCCCATGTGCTTTGCGTGGGATCCCGGGCAGTGTGAGTCTCGTTTGTGGGTTCCTTCGATGTCCCCGGGTTTCCCCAGCACGTCCCATGCCCTCTGACTTGTGGGTGATTTTGTGTTTGGGGTATTTTTCCCCATTGTTTTCGCTTCTTGCAGGAGCTGATGTACAGCACGTCTATCCTGCTCGGCAGTCAGGCTCCGCCCCCCATTCCAAGTGTATTTTAATACTAATAAATGTACTTTTATTATTATTATTATATTAAAATACACTTTGTATGACGTTACATATATATCATATGTGACAAAAATAAATAAATTCACACACCTGAAGAACCACTCCAGATGTGTGAATAGTAACTGGAAATAAAGCTTAATGGAATAATATCAAAAGTGGAAAATAAAAGTGCTTATAAATCCTCCAGCAAGTGAAGAAAAGAAGAAAAACCCGACATGCGTTTCAGTGCCGCTAACGTGCACCTTCGTCACCTAATTGCCGCTAACGTGCACCTTTTCAGCCCCTGATGAAAGTGCACGTTAGCGGCACCGAAACGCGCGCCGGGTTTTTCGTCTTTTCTTCACTTCACAGGGCACACTGTCACCATGTGCAGGGACCAACATTCTAAGTATGGTCCTGCACATTAGCACGTTCTAATCTGTATTTTTCCCATCCCTCCCGCATGATTCTTTCTTTGTACTAACTGGGTAGTGAATTTAGGTATACCTGTCTCTATATCAAGTATCACAGACAGCCACTATCGGTCCGTGAGTTTTTTTGACAGTAATGTTGCTATTTTTACTGTCTATTTCAGCGGACTTGATAGAATGTATCTGTTGGGCATTTATATGATGAATACAATCCCATACACAGCTACAAATGTGGTATGCCTGTTACACAATATTTAACAGGTAATTTTCACCCCACGTAGTTGCATGAATAACACAGCACTACTTGACTAATTAGGCAGCAGCATTATATTATATAGTGCTTTTAGGCTGCCCTCTGTATTGGATATATTGATGCAGTGCTGTGTTAGATCATAATTGTAGTCTATTATATTTGTTAATTTTATTATTATTTTTTCAGACATTGACATTGAATATAATATTAAAGTCAGGAGTCTGACCAAATATAAATTATCATAGACACTAGGGAGGTACAGCCATTAAGCTGTAGTGATCCATGTATTGATTGTTTTTGACTTTTTGCTGGAGGATTTATAAGCACTTATTTTCCACTTTTGATATTATTCCATTAAGCTTTATTTCCAGTTACTATTCACACATCTGGAGTGGTTCTTCAGGTGTGTGAATTTAGTTATTTTTGTCATTTCAGTAATAGGGGTTAAGCCCCAAATGACACCGCTGGAGTGTCAGTAAAGGTGTTTGATCTGTGGAGTGGGTAGATTTGCCCTGTCCATAGATCTATTTGTTCTTTTTGTATATATCATATGTATATATATATATATTATATATATATATATATATATATATATATATATAATATATATATATATATACACACACACATTTATTATATATATATATATTTATTTAAAATTAAAATAGAAATGTATATATATATATATATATATATATATATATATATATATATATATATATATATATAAATACATTTCTATTTTAATTTTAAACTTGTCCAATATTTTTTTTTTTATTCTTCCCACCAGCAGGGGTACTGTCTGACATTTCAGACAGCCCCCCTGCTGGCAGATCCACAGCCAGCTATAGGGGGCCATGTGATCGCTCTTTGAGAGCAATCACATGGCCCCCGGGGGCCTCATTTGCCATGGGAGGGCTGTCTGGGCTGTCAGTCAGTCCTCCAGAAGAGGATCGCGGCGGAGGTAAGTTCACCGGACCTTCAGGGATAGAAAGCCGTTACAGCGTTTATGCCGCTGCAACGGCTTTAAAGCCCTTTTAATGCGGGACGGCATAGAACGCCGTAATGGTGTTAAGGGGTTAAGTATTTTCCCTTCAAACTGTGCCAGCCTTTGTCAGTACGAGGGGAATAAAGAGGAAGGAGCTAGGGGCTGGTGCGGCCGGAGGGAGCTGGATCCCCTTTAAAGATCCACAGGAGCTTTTCCATCAAAGCCAAGTGTCCTTTGGGCTCCATCCTTGTCAGTGCTAGATATTACCTCTCTATAGATTTATTTTAAACTAACTTATTTGCACTATTATCTTTTCTCCATCATATTTTGCAGATTCATTATTTGATAGAAACATGTGAGGGCAGAATGTGAGGGCAGATAAGAACCATTCGGCCAATCTAATCTGCCCAATTTTCTAAATACTTGCATTAGTCCCTGGCCTTATCTTATAGCTAGGATAGCCTTATGCCTATCCCACACATGCTTAAACTCCTTCACTGTGTTAACCTCAGCCGGAAGGCTATTCCGTGCATCCACTACCCTCTCAGTAAAGTAATACTTAGTGATATTATTTTTAAAACATTTGCCCCTCTAATTTAAGACTATGTCCTCTTGTTGTGGTAGTTTTCAAATATAGTCTCCTCCTTTACTGTGTTGATTCGCTTTATGTATTTAAAAAAAATGTTTATATACCCTCTGTCTCGCCTTTCCTCCAAGCTATACATATTAAGTCCGTTTAACCTTTCCTTGTAAGTTTTATCCTGCAATCCATGAAGCAGTTTAGTAACCCTTCTCTGAACTCTCTCTAAAATATCAATATCCTTCTGGAGATACGGTCTCCAGTACTGCGTACAATACTCCAAGTGAGGTCCTACCAGTGTTCTGTACAATGGCATGAGCACTTCTTTCTTTGTACTGCTAATACCTCTCTCTATACAACCAAGCATCCTATTAGCATTTCCTGCTGCTCTATTACATTGTCTGCCTACATTTAAGTCATCTGAAATAATTACCCCTAAATCCCTTTCCTCAGACGTTGAGGTTAGGACTCTATCAAATATTCTGTACTCTGCCCTTGGGTTTTTACGTCCAAGATGCATCATCTTGCACTTATCCACATTAAATGTCAGCTGCCACAACTCGGACCATTTTTCTAGTTTACCTAAATCATTTGCCATTTGACAGTGTCAAAACCCTTACTGAAATCTAGGTAAGCTATGTCTACTGCACCACCCTGATCTGTTATTTTAGTTATCCAATCCAAAAAATCTATAAGATTAGTTGGGCATCATCGCACGGAAGTAAACCCTTTTTGTCTCTGATCTTGAAATCCATGGGATTTTAGATATTCAGCAATCCTATCCTTTAACATGGTTTCCATCACTTTCCCCACTACTGAAGTAAGGCGTACTGGCCTATAGTTGCCCGACACCTCCCTACTACCTTTCTTGTGAATGGGCACAACATTCACTAACTTCCAATCTTCTGGGACTACTCCTGTTAACAATGATTGGTTAAATCAATCTGCTAATGGTTTTGCTAGTACACCACTAAGCTAGTTTAATAACTTTGTGTGTATTCCATCAGGACCCATTAACTTATTTGTGTTTACTTTTAACAGTTGAAATAGAACCTCTTCCTCTGTAAACTCACATGTAACAAATTACCAATTTGTCCTTTTTCCTATCTGAGGCCCCTTTCCTTCATTTTCATCTGTAAATACTGAAGAAAAATATTAATTGATGCAGTCAGCTAGACCTTTATCCGCCTTACTTCTTTTGTTTTTAATCTAACTAATCCTTGTTTTACGTTCCTTTTCTCATTTATGTATGTATATACTGCTTATTTTTCTCCACCCCATCTTTTTAGTGTTTGGCGGCCAGAGGGAGACCTGACAGTCTCCGTTCAGAATTTGTTTATCTATTTCAGCCACATGACCCGCTTCCGCATGTGTGTGTTAGTGAGCTTTTCTTTAGTGAGCAGGTTTGTGTTAGTGAACTTTTCTGTAAGGAGCATGTGTGTGTCTACAAGCTTTTCTGTATTGAGCTTGTGTGTGTCCGTGAGCTTGTCTGTAGGAAGCATTTATGTATCAGTGAGCATGTGTGTGTGAGCTTGCCTGTAGTGAGCATGTGTGTGTGTGTGACAGTGAGCTTGCTTTTGAGTGTCAGAGATTGTCTGTACTCAAGGCGCACCAGCCCGGGGGGTGCAGGATTTGAGTTACCCGGCAGGATGGAAGCTCACAGCGCTCCCTCCTGTCAGTCACTCTGTGTAGCTTACTGAGAGAGCACTTCATGTCAGTGAGGCCGGGTACAGGAAAAATAAGCTCCTGTACCACGGTCCACTCCTCCCGACCACACAACAAAGAGGTAGGAGGCACACTAGGGTGGAAGGGGCGACAGCATTAAGGGACACTGAGGGGGGGGCAGGAGAAAAGTGGAGAGACCACTAAGGTAAAGATGGGGGAGAGCATTATGGCACACAGGAGAGGGAGAGCACTAAGGGACGGGGTCAAGGAAAAGCACTATGGGACAGGGGAGAGTACTATGGGACGGGGGCAGGGGTGAGCACTAAGGGTCAAGTGAAAATATTTAAGCAGGGTTAGGGGAGAGCATTAAGTGATAGGGGGCAGGGGAGTGCACTAAAGGGCAGGAGATAGCACTAAGGCACAGGAGGAGAGGGGAGAGGAGAGCACTAAGGGACAGGGAGGGCAGGGAGATCACTAAGGGACAGGGGTTCAGGGGAGAGCACTAAAGGACAGAGGTTCAGGGGAGAGCACTAAGGGACAGGAGGGGATGAGAGAGCACTAAGGGACAGGAGGGAGCAGAAGAACACTAAGGGACAGGAGGGGAGGGGAGAGTTTTAAGTGACAGGAGGGGAGACCTCTAAGGGACAGGGGGAGAAGAGGAGATGAGACCACTAAGGGACGGGGGGAGTGAACACACACTGCTTCTCTTACACGCACACAGAAACACAATGCATCTCTTACACACACTCAATGCATCCGTTACACACACACACACTGTATTACATTACATACATACATCATACAACACACACCTTGCATCCCTTACACATACAAACATAAATACACACAATGCATCCCTTACACACACACACCCAGAAACACACAATACATTCCTTGCACACAAACACACACTGCATCCCCTATATACACACACTACATCGCTTACACAACCTGGTATCCCTATACACTGCATTCCATAAGAACACATACACATTACATCCTCTACAATAACACATAACACATGCCCTACACACATACACTCCACTCTCTGTGAGCAAACTCATGGGTGGACCTTAAAGGCATAAGGCTTATGGGGGGGCCTTGTAGGCATATTCACGGTCAGGCCCTGTAAGATGCCCCCAAAAAATGGAGCTGGTTCAAAAAACAGAGAGCCTATTTTAACACTAGACCAGTGGAACCAGACTGCATCCTGGGCCCATCATCATCCTCTTGTCCTCATCTGGTGGTAGCTTTTTTAATGTAAACACACTGCTTTTTCAGAGAAAAGACACTGTGTGCAGCACTGATGTTGGCTTATATGGCAGATCATATGGGTGGGGATTGTGATATGGGGGCGGCAAATTGTTGTTTGCCTAGGGTGGCAAAAATCCTTGCACCAGCCCTATTTGTGTGCATCTGTGAGCTTGTGTTTTTATGTCAATGAGTTTATGTATATCAGTGAGATTGTTTGTCTATTAAGGTTAAGTATCAATGAGCTTGTGTGTGTCAGTGGTCAGTGCGATTGTCTATATTTATTTCAAATATAAAATATTGGTCCTTTCAGAGTAAACTATTTACAGTAAGCATACTCATATATATATATTTATTTTTCTAATATAAAATATTGGTCCTTTCAGAGTAAAACATTTACAGCAAGTATACTCACATGCAGACACAATCGCACTGACCACTGACACACAAGCTCATTGATATTTAGCCTCATAGACAAACAATCTCACTGATATCAAACAAAATATACAAAAAGTTGTGTAGGCGCTTCCAATCTTAAATATAGCAGTAAGTGTGAGTGTGAAAAAAGGTGTAATCCCTTAACACCTAGATTAAAAGAGTATAAATAAATTCACACACACTAGAAGGTACAATATATAAATAAATATACCACCTATTGTAGATATAGGTACTGTGGTTACATCTGAAAAACAAATGGAATATACATAGTGCTTTCCATACAGTAAAATATAAATGGTCTATAATATATGAGGAATGAACTCACAAAGATGGAGCCTCATAGGCTCTATGTACATCACCCTTGGGTGCCTGTCCAGGCTCTCGGTAAGCTTCTTATGAAGAACTCGAGGTCCACGAATTAGAATATAAATGCAAATTTATTAAATATAATAATAAAAATATTATATATAGGGACAAAGATAAGGCAGGTATTAAAGTAGAATATTGCACAGTATTGCACCGCAATTATGGCCAAAAAGTAAGAGCAGTGAGAATACCAAAGCATATAAACAATAAAAAATACCGCCAACAGGAAAGTCCCAATAAAAGTCCAGTAGTAGGCAAATGCGTTTCAGCCCTAGATAGGGCCTTCCTCAGTGCTGTATTACTGGAGAAACTTCAGGGTTTAAATAACCCTCTTGATGTATCCAAATTGGTCCGGCTGTGGTTCAGAAATGCCGCCGATCACATCGCTTCCGGTTTCGGCAAAATACATGTGACTTCCGGTTTGGCGTGGTCACATGGTACTTTTGCGGTCCACCATGCGTTCCATACCCAAGCATGGTGGAAATTGCCCCTGCAAAGTCCATATTGAAAGAGGGCATTTGCCCATACATGTAAGCAAAACACAAATTGAAAATAAAAAAGCAAGACCAAATATAAAACAAATAGTAAGCTGTGAATCAATAGAAAATATGTATTAATATAATATGCTTAGAAGATAAAACATAAAAGGTGAAGCAAAATGGATATATAGAGGGGAGGAAATGTCCAATAAAATATATATATGCAATTGTAAAAAATATATGGAGATATTACTAAAATCAAAAGAATTATTAGAATTCTAATAACTCAATAAAAAAAAATATATAAAAAATGAACTAATTCAAAGTCTATGTTTAGACCTTTAGGGCACATGGTATCTAAAGTAAAAATCCATTTGCCCTCTAATTTGCTGAGTTCTCGGACATTATCCTCTCCTCTCCAATTCATCCACTTTTTCCCAATCACCATAAAACTTAGAAGGGAAGTGTCACCATTATGTTGTTCAAGAAAATGTGCTGATACACTATGTTTGGTGTATCTCCTCCGTATGTTCCCCATGTGCTCCATAATGTGGGTTTTTCAACTTCTAGTAGTCATACCCACATACTGGAGTCCACAGGGACACCAGAGGAGATACACCACATTAGTAGAGTGGCATGTAACAATATCACGTATTTTGAAACAGCTTCCTGTCACATTAGACTTAAACATAATCTGTGTATCTTTCTTAAAAAGAGTATTTTTGCACGGTAAACACATTTTACAAGGATAAAAACCTGGTGTTTGGTTAAAAACATTTTTTTCTCTCTGTTTGCAATTTATAAAACTTTTAACTAAACGATCTTTAATGTTTTTAGCACCTTTAACGATAATATTCGGCCTATCGCTTATAATGTCTTTAAGATCCTCATCTGTTTTAAGAACATGCCAGTGTTTATTAATTATATGTTTAATCTGTTTAGAATTAACATTATAATCTAAAATCAGGGGTACACATTATTTTTCCCTTATTGATGTATCTCTCTTTGGTTTATACTTAAGCACTTCAGTTCTCTCCATATTTTTTACTTGATGAACCTGTTGTTTTAAAACTGTAGGATCATAACGCTTTTCTTTAAAAAATTAAGATAGTATATCTGCTTGAATGTCAAACTGATGGGGATCGGTGCAATTCCTCAACATTCGTATGTACTGTCCTTTTGGCATATTATTAATCCAAGGTGCATAGTGACAACTGGTTGTGTCAATATAACTATTAACATCAACCGGTTTAAAAAATTTTTGGTTTTAATGCAAAAGTCCTCTATATAAATAACTAAATCTAGTAGCCCGCTAATTTATTTATGTCCTTCTGGGAGGAATATTTTCTCTCAGGGGATGTGCCTTGGAGTGCGAACTTGGTCCTCTATCGCAGATATATAGATGATTTTTTTTTTTATCTGGAAGGGGGGACAACAGTACCTTACCCTATTTTTAAAGTTTTTAAATAAAAATTCCAGAAATATCACCCTAACTTGTAAACATAGTACTTCTCATGTAAATTTCTTAGATTTAGTTATTTATATAGAGGACTTTTGCATTAAAACCAAAACGTTTTTTAAACCGGTTGATGTCAATAGCTATATATTCTTGTAGAAGTGCACACAGGACTCAATAATATTTCTAATCGTGCTGTTTATTCAAGCATCAAGCAATACAAAGAAGTGTCGAAGTTTCAGTCCTTGCCGGACTTTTTTCAAGACAGTTTGATGGTCTGAGTCATTTCATTAAATACACACTACTGAAACATGATTGGAGGGTGAAAAACAGAACCGAAGTTCAATTAAGTTTTAAGTGACGTGTATCATGTGAAAAGAATATCATGGGTGAGGCAATTACCAACCCTCACAGGAATGCATAGTTAAGTGAGAGGTAATGTTGAGACAAAGTGTCTATAAACAATAAATTACATATTTACAACTATTTACGTACATTTTATCATAATCTCCACAGCGAAAAAGCCGGGCTTCAATGGCCTTGATATAAACAAAGCACTAATATATCTTGCTTATAAATGTCAATAATGATTATCCATGTATAATGTTACTATCATGGTCACTGATTCCTCCTGCATTAACAACATGCAAGATTATATTAATGATCTATCACAGTATTCATGACATATGTCTACCCTTAATCTATGTATTATAGTTTATAGTTATCACATAACATGTTAGTTGTATGAATGTTGCATTTATCCATATCATTATCAAACATAAGTTGTAGGGTAAATAAATAATATAAGCATTTATCAACTGGACACTGATAGCTAGACATGCTGAATACTGAATTAGCAAAAAAAGGAAGATCACCTAAACATTGCATTTTTTACAAAGGCTCAAACCTCTCTACTACCCTGAAAGAAATGATTGTATATGCATTATTATCTTCTGGGTAAAAAGCAGTAAAGTGGGTTCTTCTCATTCAGTCCAAGGGTGGCCAGTGTTTCCAACATATGGATCCAAAATGCTTCCCTTTGTAAGAGTAGTGTGTCCCTGTTCCCACCTCTAGATGGTTCAGGGACATGATCTATGCCCATGAACCCAAGTGAAGGTAAAGTGAAGGTAAACCCAACTCCAAAAAATGTCGGGCAACTGGAGTAGTTGCTCATTGATTCTGAATAGCCATGCGTATAGTAGATCTATGCCCCCTCATCCTTTCTCTAAGGTCGTTGGAGGTCTTGCCCACATACACCAGTCCACAGGGGCACACAATCAGGTATATGACAAAGGTAGTAGTGCATGAGATTCTATGTTTAATCTTACATTTTTTACCAGATCTCGGAGGAAAGAATACTTTGCCAGATGAAATAAAGTTACAGGCAGTGCATTTAAGACATCTGTAGCCCCCCGGATTGATGATTCACGATTGTTGTTGAATTTTACTGTAGTGGTCAGTATGGACCAAGAAATTCCTGAGGCTTTTGCCCCTTGGGGTTTGTTTGAAGAGAGATGGTAAGGAGTTCTCTTTCTCCAATATCTTCCAATTTTCACGTATGATAGAGGCCATTTGAGAAGACTCAGTGTGCAGTGCCTGTGGGAAAATCAATCGATTACCTACCTCCACTCGATTTGGTCATTCTGTGATTGATTGTTTTGCCTGTTCTAATTCTCGGGTTAGTGTGGAATTTGTATACCCTTTCTCTTTAAATTTTTGATACATCTGTTGCAATTGTATGGATGCTCGGGTAAAATCAGAGTTGTTCCATAGAACTCATAGAAATTGGGAAATAGGCAAAGATTCTTTAAATTTTTTCGGATGAAAATTGGAAGCATGAAGGATGGTATTTCTATAAACACTTTTGAAGTATAGTGTGTAACCCAATTTATTTTCTGCAATGAAGATCCGGAAATCCAAAAAATCAATATGTGTTTTACTCCATTGGGAGGTACGTTTGACAGGAGAATTTAATGAATTCAATGAAAGCATCATATTTGTAAATGATTGATCATCGCCGTCCCAGATTATCAGGATATCGTCAATAAAGCGAAGGTATTTGATGATAGGTATTTGATGAATGAGAACATAAATGCATTCGTGTACATGGGAGCAATAGGTGCTCCCATGGATGTTCCAGTTAATTGAATGTAGTATCCTGCTTCAAAACGAAAAAAGTTCAGGGTTAAGCATAAATATAATAGTTCAAAGATGTATTCGATGGGCGGATGGTTAGTGGAACCATAGTTGTGTAGAACTTCCCTCATAGCCTGTATCCCTTCAGGGTGCGGTATTATGGTGTAGAGGCTAGAGACGTCTATTGTAGTCAATAGAATATCTCCATATGGTAGTGTAATTTGCTGTAGTTCTTTAATTACAGCTGCTGTGTCTTTAACACATGTTGGTAACTGCATTATAGGGACTTTAAACTTCATGTCAAGCCATTTGCCGATGGGTTCCAGCAGGCCCCCTATGGCTGAAACTATAGGACTGCCTGGAGGATGTAAAGGGTCCTTATGTACCTTCGGCAAGGTGTACAGTATTGGGCATCTCGGATGTGTTTCAAGCATATTTTCAAATTCATCTTGGGTTAAATAGCCGGCTTCTGAACCCCTCATAAGGTGGCACCGATGATGTTACTGAATTCTTGTGATGGATCATTAGCTATAAATTTGTAGACCATCGGATCAGATAGTTGTCTCAAAATCTTAGATCTGTAGTAGTCATATTGCATGATCACTATGGCTCCGCCCTTGTCAGCTGGGTGGATCACTAGTGACATATCCTCAGCTAAACCATTCAGTGCATTTCGTTCACTACTTGAAATATTTGCAAACTTGTTGTTGTTATATTGAGAGGAAAATATTTTTTTAGAGTAATTCTTGACATTCCGCATGAAAACTTTTAAAAATGCATTGTTGGAAGGGGGGTCAAATGTACTCCGTAATATACAGACCTCTGTATTCTTCTCTTGCAGTGGTTGTAGTTTAAAGTATTCAATTCATTTCAATTTCCGATTGAACTTAAATTGGTCTATCTCCCACTCAAAATTGTCAGCTCCAGACGTTGGGACAAATGTTAATCCTTTAGACAGTAAGTGAGTTTCCGTATCAGTCAAAATTCTGTGTGACAGGTTTATAATGGGGCTATGTAATATCTCCTGGGTGGTTGACCTCTGAGTCCTGTGTTTCTTCCCTTTCTGGCCCCTCCAGCTAACATGTTATGTGATAACTATAAACTATAATACATAGATTAAGGGTAGACATATGTCATGAATGCTGTGATAGATCATTAATATAATCTTGCATGTTGTTAATGCAGGAGGAATCAGTGACCATGATAGTAACAATATACATGGATAATCATTTTTGACATTTATTAGTGCTTTGTTTATATCATGGCCATTAAAGCCCGGCTTTTTCGCTGTGGAGATTATGATACAATGTATGTAAATAGTTGTAAATATGTAATTTATTGTTTATAGACACTTTGTCTCAACATTACCTCTCACTTAACTATGCATTCCTGTGAGGGTTGGTAATTGCCTCACCCATGATATTCTTTTCACATGATACACGTCACTTAAAACTTAATTGAACCTCGGTTCTGTTTTTTACCCTCCATCATGTTTCAATAGTGTGTATTTAATTAAATGACCCACACCATCAAACTGTCTTGAAAAAAGTCCGGCAAGGACTGAAACGTCGACACGTCTTTGTATTACTTGATGCTTGAATAAAAAGCACAATTAGAAATATTATTGAGTCCTGAGTGCACTTCAACAAGAACCTATACATACTTCTGGTCAGAGTTTGCACCAAGGCATTAACAAGACCGGGAACAGTGAGTGCAGGACACATGGCAAGTTATATATATATATATATATATATATATATATATATATATTCATGTGAGAATACATGGCACAATGACTTATGGGGCTGACATAGATTTTTTTTCCAGGGCTGCTTTGTATCACCAGTCAAGCGCTGCTTGGAACTTGGAGGCTCTGAACTTATTAGTTCAAAAGAGGTACAAAATCACACATTTCTGATTGACTGTGAACTATCATTTAAACTGCAGATTTTCCTTTGTAATAAAATCTGACTTCTTTCATCTAAGAAACATAGCCAGGATAAAACACTTAATCCCAAAGGATGATTTGCCAATATTAATCCATGTTTTTGTGTCCTCTCATCTAGATTACTGTAATGTACTCTACTTGGGCCTCCCAGACAAAAAAAAAACTCTATCTCCTACAGACAGTACAAAATGCAATAGCAAGACTACTGACCAACACAACTTTATTGTGTCATATAGCACCTGTTCTCCATTGTCTTCATTGGCTTAAATGTAGCACACATTTCAAAGTTGGCCTGCTGACATTCAAAGCCTTAAACAATCAAGGCTCACAATACCCAAAATAACTCCTGACACAGTATAGTCCATCCCATTCACTTCAGTCTGCCAACAAATCCCTCCTGTCACTGACCATAATAAATATAAACTCAGGTTTCTGGACATTCTGCCATGCTGCCCCCACATTTTGACACTCTTTACCTTGCTCAGAGAGGCAGCATCCTTACATATATATTTTTAAAAGCTAAAGACCCACCTCTTTTCATTCAGCTAGCTCATTTGAAACTGATAACTTTTATGTATGTTTTATATATTTATAATAAAGTATTATATATTTTTGTATAAACAGTTTTGAGTCTCACATAGAGAAAAGTGCTATATAAATCACAAATTATTTTTACATTATTATTATACATGCATGTTATTAAAAATTAAGTCCAATGAATAAATGGTAACTTGAAATGTCTGCTTGCTAATGTAAATGTAAAATGGGGGCACTTGAGATATTGCATAATTGACTTAATTAGGACATAATTACAGTTAGCAGGATGAAACACGTGCTTGGGCTATAAATTTAAATAAATATACATTAGGACGGATAAAATAAAGATAAATGGAGCAGGTTTTTTATATTAAACCTATTTTCAAGCCATGTGTTCATACATTGTATGTGATGAAACAGGTGAGGATGTGGAAGCCATGTTGGTAGAAATATGCATAGGAGGAAACAGAGGGCACCCATTATAATAGAGTTGTCTCAATTGCCCAACCATTAATACTGATGGGTAAGATCAACGGCTATCTTAAATGAATAAGGCTGCACAACTGGGTAAATAGTTAATCTTTGGAGATTGCAATTATCCAGACATTGATTGGGCCAGAGGGACTAGTAGTACAGTTAAGGGAAAAAGGGTTTTGAACTTGATAAACAACTCTTTCATGCCTCAATTAGTAGAAGCACCAATTAGAATAGGTGCTTGTATGGATCTTGTCATAACTAATAATGTTGACCTATTTTCAAACATTCATGTTAGGAAGCACCTGAGACATAGTGACCATAATAACACAATAAAAAAATGCTTAATTATAGAAAGGCTAATTTCAATAAGATAATGCCATCTTTACAGCCAGTTGACTGGTAGTAACTATTCACTGGCAAAATCACAGAGGATAAATGGATCAACAAATTCTACAAAAGCATATTTCTCAATTCATATATTAGGAAACACATATAAAATAAGACATTTCAACCCAATTTGGCTTAGTAAAAAAGTGCATTCAAAACTTTTAAACCACATGGGACAATAGCAATTTATAAAAAATATAAGCATTCCAATAGGGCTTGCAACAGGGCATCTAGCCGAGATAAATTTTAAAAAGAAAATCTAATTGCCAAAAAGAACAAGACCAACTCCAAAAAGATTTTTAAGTACGTTAATACCAAAAAGGTTAAGAGTGGATTTGCAAATGCTTTTTTTCAAATGCCTAACAGCAAACAGGCGATTTGTTAAAATGGAATAAAGTGCTACAGCAATTAAGTAAAGTTAATGGAAACAAAGCCCCAGATGGTTTTTACACATACATGCTTAGGGAACTTCGTGTAGAAATATCCATACTAGTGATGTCGCGAACATAACATTTTCGGTTCACGAACGGCGAATGCGAACTTCCACAAATGTTCGCGAACGGGCGAACCGGGCGAACCGCCATATACTTCAATGGCCAGGCGAATTTTAAAACCCACAGGGACTCTTTCTGGCCACAATAGTGATATAAACGTTGTTTCAAGGGGACTAACACCTGGACTGTGGCATGCCGGAGGGGGATCCATGGCAAAACTCCCATGGGAAATTACATAGTTGATGCAGAGTCTGGTTTTAATCCATAAAGGGCATAAATCACCTAACATTCCTAAATTGTTTGGAATAACCTGCTTTAAAACATCAGGTATAATGTTGTATCGATCAGGTAGTGTAAGGGTTACGCCCGCTTCACAGTAACAAACCAAACTCCTCGTTTAACGCACCGCAAACAGTCCATTTGCACAACCGCAAACTCCCTATTTGCACAAGGTTGGATACCAAGCTAGCCATGTCCCATTCCTTGTCCTCACTGATGTCATTGAAGGTCTCTTCCTCCACCCAGCCACGTACAACACCAAGGGTCCCCGAAAGGGGACAACAAGCCCCCTGGGATGCCTGCTGTGTTTGGTCTTCCACCTCCTCAAAGCCACCTTCCTCCTCTGACTCCTCTTCTTCAGACTCTTCTCTCTTTGCATTGCCTCTCTCTGCATTATTATAAGGTGTGTTAAGTAGTACTATTCCTATCAGTTTAATCCCTGTTATGTCCCCTATCAGAAGACAACCCTGGAGAAGGTCCCAGCGGGACTTCACCAACTAATGATAAAGAAGAAGCTACAGGTTCCAGCCCTGACAGAGACTGGCGGACAGAAACACAGTTGGTCCCTTCTACCTCTGCTCCTTATCCTTCTTCCCCCTTATCTGGATTGAATCCTGAAAGTCCCAGCATTGTCCCTCATTCACCAGTTAGAGACTCTAACTCTATACGAGGATCTGGACCTCTGTCTACCAGATCCCTTCCCAATGGTGTGGGCGAAAGACCCTGTAATGAAGAAATTAGTGGACAACCACCAAGCAACCTAGGTAGAGGCAGAAGAAATCGGAGGGCCCCGAGATTCTTGACCTATGACAACATTGGGGAACCCACATATTCTCAGAACCCCCACACATGCACTAAGTTAATCAATGTATTGCATACTTTTACTGAAATATTGAGTGATAGAATTTCCCTGTATTAGATTGTATTGTACCATCTTGTTAAATGGTTATAAACCAGATGGACTGCTCTTGCCAGTGGAAGGCAAGGATTCTACAGAATGGAGGATTTAACAGACTGCTATATTTTACTGTTTTTACTTTAAGTTTTGAGATATTGAACTTTGCCCTTTGCCCTGTCTTGTGAGGAGGAGGGGCTAGGATGGCAGGAAGAAGAGGACAGGGGAGAAGCCATGTTCTCCGAGTCTGCTATAAAGAAAGTGTGTTCCTACCTGTTTATATGGTCTATTACTGCTGGGACAGTGAGATAATAACAGGGGAAGGCTAATGCACTGCAACTACAAGAAGTTGGAGACGGTCTACTGCTCTGCTAGGAGAATTAGAAGACTGTCATTTTATGTTCAACTCCCTGCAGATTCTGGAACTTTCTGCAGGAGTGTGAATGAGCTCTTACATCCTGCCATCAGAAGGAAGAGAAAGGATTGCCATTGCTGTTCTGCTGCTGTCCTACATTCTGCTGGATCTCTCTGGAAATATCTGCAGTTACAGAAGTCACTCAAAGGTACTGTCTCCAGAGATTGCTTCAGGATTCTCCCTTATAACTGTACCTGGGTAGCGCTACCCACACCTAAGGGCCCCAATGTTGTGCACATAATTTACCTGTAGGTACCTAGAAGTTTAACTGTTCAGATGTAGTTATTAATGTTAATAAGATAAGTTTGTTGTCTGCATTCCTGCTGCTAAAGACTCTTGTGACTGTGTTTAACATTAGCCAGGAACTGCATTAGCCAAGAACCCCAAGATGGCGTGACACTGCCGTATCCAGGATGTGGAAGAGTATCTGGGGAGCTGTGGGGGTGCCGTTGATGTGGAGCAAGACGCAGCAGCAGAAGAGGACTCAGCCGAGGAGGTTATGGAAGAGGATGGAGTAGGAGGAGTAGAGGAGGTGGCAGCAGGCCTGCCTGCAAGTTGTGGCTGTGTCACCAACTCCTCTGCAGAGCCACTAATTCCATGCTTGGCAGCCGTCAGCAGGTTTACCCAATGCGCAGTGTAGGTGATATACCTGCCCTGACCGTGCTTTGCAGACCAGGTATCAGTGGTCAGATGGACCCTTGCCCCAACACTGTGTGCCAGACATGCCATTACTTGCCTTTTGTGCAAAGAAATTTCGGCCTGGCTCCTTCCACTGCGGTGTCCCAATAGCTACAAATCTTTTAAACGCCTCAGACTCCACCAGCTTGTATGGTAAAAGCTGGCGGGCTAAAAGATCAGACAAGCCAGCTGTCAGATGCCGGGCAAGGGGGTGACTTTGTGACATTGGCTTCTTACGCTCAAACATGTCCTTGACAGACACCTGACTGTGGGCAGATAAGCAGGAACTGCTCAAGGCGAGAGACGGAGGGGCGGATGGTTGAGAGGGGGCAAGGAGGACAGCAGTGGTTAACGTGGCTGAAGATGCTGGACCAGGAGGAGGATTTTGTGTGCTGCTTGTACTCATGTGTTGATCCCATAGGCGTTTGTGATGTGCGATCATGTGCCTTCACAAAGCAGTTGTACCTAGGTGGGTGTTGGACTTCCCACGACTCAGTTTCTTTTGGCAAAGGTTGCAAATGGAATCGCTGTTGTCAGAGGCAGACACAAAAAAAATGCCACACTGCTGAGCTCTGCAATGACGGCATTATGGTGATGGCAACATCATGCGTTGATTGGCGTGCTGTCTGGCTGACCCCAGGTGCCGATGCATGCTGTCTGACTGTGCCACTAGCTCCTTGCGACGACCTCCCCCTGCTTCCAACTCATCTCCTCCTCCTCCTCTCTGTCTCCCCATCTGAACTTTCGCCCTGTTCTTCTTCTTGCCGAGCGGGCACCCAAGTGACATCCATGGATGCATCGTCATCATCAACCGCTTCACTTGTATCTGACAACTCGGCAAAGGAAGCAGCAGCGGACAACATCATCATCATCATCATCATCACACCGTACGTCCATGTGTGTAATGCTGCCTGCCTGAGGTATATACCTGTTATCTACATCCTCTGGCAATAATGGTTGCGCATCACTCATTTCTTCAAACGGATGTGTAAATAACTCCTCTGACATACCAAGTGAAGCGGCTGTGGTGCTAGTGTTGGTGGTGGCGGCAGGCGGGTGAGTGGTATCTTGAGAGGTGCCCGAAGCTAAGCTGGAGGAGGATGGTGCGTCAAGGTTCCAAGCGGAAGCTGTAGAAGATTGGGTGTCCTGTGTTAGCCAGTCAACTATGTCCTCAGAACTTTTCAAGTTCAGGGTACGTGAACTATGAACACTGGGCATTATTCTAGGGCCAAAGGGAATCACAGCACCACGACCACGACGGCCCCTGCGGGGTGGCCTGTCTCTGCCTGTCATTTTTTTTCAATTAGTGGTACTATGCGTACAAGCTACTGTGACAACAGATATGAGTGGCACTGTGCAGTGGCAGAAGTTGGCAGAGTAGACGCTGTAGGCCTGACACACACGCTTGCAGACAACTGCTATTCAATCTATTACAGTCAAAATTTTATTTATTTTTTTTAAATGTACACTACTGTTACACCAGATATGAGTTGCACTGGTGTGACACTGTGCCCTGGCAGGCCTTGAAACGCACACTCATGAAGGAAACTGACTGCTATTATATTACAGTCCAAAAAGTTTTGGTTTTTTTAAATGCAAGCTATTGGTATACCAGTGAGTGAGTGGTGACACTGGGCAAGTGGGCACAGTATATGCTGGGAGCCTGACACACAGGCTGGAAGGCAGGCAACTGCAATTACATGACACTAAAAAGGGCTTTTTTTTGGGGGTGCTGTCCTTACAGCAGAGATCAGATGAGTCCTTCAGGATTGTAGTGGACACTGAGTACACTAGCCTAGCTATCAATTTCCCTATCAAATCAGCAGCAGCTACACTGTCCCTCCTCTCACTGTCCAGGAGGTGGGAGGGAAGGTCTGCTGCTGATTGACTGGAATGTGTCTGCTGACTGTGAGGTACAGGGTCAAAGTTTACTCAATGATGACGAATAGGGGGCGGACCGGACAGCGCATATATTCGCCATCCATGGCAAACGCTAACAAGCGATGTTCATCAGGAACTATTCGTTGGCGAACCGTTCGGGACATCACTAATCCATACCACTGTTTTTAATCTTTTATGATTATTTTCTTTTAGGAATTGTACCACAGAATTGGAGAAAAATGTCATGCCGCGCACCTGTACACCTCCAATCTGGAGGCCGTTTGGCGTTCTGATGTTACACATGAAGAACATTTTCTGCTCTCTGCCTCTATCCTGAGGTTGCCAGATATCTATGACAATCTTGAGCCACAGGGTTGTTAAAGTTACAGAATCCTGTAGGTCTTGGTTTATTGCAGAGGCAAGATGCAAAATTAATATGGGGCATGAAAAACATTTATGAAGAAATGCTTTAAAACTGCATTTGTTATCTTTAGATAAAGGCGCCTCAAAGGGTATATGATAGTGCTATACAAATATGTACATGTTTAGGACTAGTGATGTCGCGAACACAAAATTTTCGGTTCGCGAACGGCGAACGGGAACTTCCGCAAACGTTCGCGAACCGCGAACCGGGCGAATCGCCATGGACTTCAATGGGCAGGCAAATTTTAAAACCCACAGGGCCTGTTTCTGCCCACAAAAGTGATGGAAAAGTTGTTTCAAGGGGACTAACACCTAGACTGTGGCATGCCGGAGGGGGATCCATGGCAAAACTCCCATGGAAAATTACACAGTTGATGCAGAGTCTGGTTCTAATCCATAAAGGGCAGAAATTACCTAACATTCCTAAATCACAATGGATATGGATTGACACCTGACATATGACATATTGACACCTTGACATATGGATTGACACCTTGACATATGGATTGACACCTGTCCTCAGAGCCCATGATACACACTGGCAGAGCAGAATAGAGACTGTTCCCCCTACATAGGGTCACTTGGCAGGTATGGATTGACACCTGTCCTCAGAGACCATGATACACTCTGGCACAGAGCAGAATAGAGACTGTTCCCCCTACATCGGGTCACTTGGCAGATATGGCGTGGTCGTGGGAGGAGGAGGATGACTTTCACCTCTTCCCCTGTTAGATTCCCATTGTGCTGTGACATCAACCTTAATTCGGTAACAATTCGGTAACATTTCCACCACTGTCTGCTTATACCGGGGGTCTAGTAGCATGGACACCCAGCACAGGTCGTTCTCCCTCAGCCTTTTTATTCGAGGGTCCCTCAACAGGCACGACAGCATGAAAGACCCCATTTGCACAAGGTTGGATGCCGAGCTACTCATTTCCCGTTCCTCCTCCTCACACAGAGCAGAATAGGGACTGTTCCCCCTACATAGGGTCACTTGGCAGATATGGATTGACACCTGTCCTCAGAGAACATGATACACACTGACACAGAGCAGAATAGAGACTGTTCCCCGTACACAGGGTCACTTGACAGATATGGATTGACACCTGTCCTAAGGATCCCTGATACACACTGACACAGAGCAGAATAGGATTGACACCTGTCCTCAGAGACCATGATACACACTGACAGAGCAGAATAGGGACTGTTCCCCCTACATAGGGTCACTTGGCAGGTATGGATTGACACCTATCCTAAGGATCCCTGATACAAACTGACACAGAGCAGAATAGGGATGTGGAATAGTACCTGGGTAGCTGGTGGGGTGCCGTTGATGTGGAGCAAGACGCAGCAGCAGAAGATGACTCAGCCGAGGAGGTTATGGAAGAGGATGGAGTAGGAGGAGTAGAGGAGGTGGCAGCAGGCCTGCCTGCAAGTTGTGGCGGTGTCACCAACTCCTCTGCAGAGCCACGTATTCCATGCTTGGCAGCCGTCAGCAGGTTTACCCAATGCGCAGTGTAGGAGATATACCTGCCCTGACCATGCTTTGCAGACCAGGTATCAGTGGTCAGATGGACCCTTGCCCCAACAATGTGTGCCAGACATGCCATTACTTCCTTTTGGACAGTCGAGTACAGGTTGGGGATTGCCTTTTGTGCAAAGAAATTTTGGCCGGGTACCTTCCACTGCGGTGTCCCAATAGCTACAAATTTTTTGAACACCTTGTATGGTAAAAGCTGGCGGGCTAATAGTTCAGACAAGCCAGGTGTCAGACGCCGGGCAAAAGGGTGAGTTTCTGACGCTTGCAGACAACTAACTGCGATTCAATCTATAACAGTGAAAAAAGTTTTTGGGTTTTAAATGCACGCTATTGTGACACCAGATATGAGTGGCAATGTGCACTGGCACCCAGACGCTTGCAGACAACTAACTGCCATTAGCTTACAGTGAAACACTTTTTGTTTTTAAAGGCACGCTATAGTCACACCAGATATGAGTGGTGGCACTGGGCAAGTGGGCACAGTATCCACTGTGAGCCTGACACAGAAGCTGGCAGGCAGGCAACTGCTCTTCAATCTATTACAGTGAAAAACATTTTTTATGTTTTTAAATGCAAGCTTAAGCTATTGTGACACCAGATATAAGTGGTGGCACTGAGCAAGTGGGCACAGTATCCACTGTGAGCCTGACACAGAAGCTGGCAGGCAGGCAACTGCAATTACATTACACAAAAAAAAAAGAAGCAAACTGATGTTCTAGCCCTAAAAAGGGCTTTTTGGGGTGCTGTTCTTACAGCAGAGATCAGATGAGTCCTTCAGGACTGTAGTGGACACTGAATACCCTAGCCTAGCTATCAATTTCCCTATCTAATGAGCAGCAGCTACACTTTCCCTCCTCTCACTAAGAATGCAGCTTCAGAATGAATCTAAAATGGATGCTGGGAGGGAGGTGGGAGGGTCTGGAAGGGAGGGTCTGCTGCTAATTTGCTGGAATGTGTCTGCTGACCATGAGGCACAGGGTCAAAGTTTGCTCAATGATGACGAATAGGGGGCGGATCGAACCGCGCATGTGTTCGCCCGCGGTGGCGAACGCGAACACGCTATGTTCGCCAGGATCTATTGGCCAGCAAACAGTTCGGTACGTTACTATTTAGGACTAATCACTATGTGCTAACCTGTTCATTAGTAGGAATATACCACAGATAAGATGTCACTCATTGAAACAGCAAGAAGACGTTTTCACTTACATCAGAGGAAAACAATAAAGATGCCAGATTCTCTTCCTTAAGAGGTTGTCATTGTGGTGTATTACCAAACTCTATAAATTATGTACACATACAAATATAAACTCTGGTCCATCTACTTTAATAAATATTTATTCAGAGACAAAACAACAACATACAAATAATGACACACAATCTAACTAACTATACCAACAACAGCAATCTAACTAACTAACAATAACATCAAAATCTTATTAAGTCACCAGATCCCATTCACCATTATAAAAATTAGCCCATATGTGCTCATGTGTCTGCTCAGTAGAACACCCAAGAAGGAACAGGAAGGAATGGAGATAGGGGGAAGTGGTTACCTAATTACAATATCAAAGGGCAAAGCTTATCCCCCTGTAAGAAAGGCATACCTGATCACCATATATTAATTTGATGACAGAATGTCACCACAGTCATCAGATTCTATAGAAATGTTTTATTTTTTATTTTTTTTAAAAAGGCTTAAATGCTTTTTTTGCTAAAACAGAATATAGAAGAATATAATTGATATGTATGTGAACAGGTTGTTGATCCAATGAGAAATCGTGGTGAATTTAGATATGTTTTTAATTATTTTTTTTCCTCTATTTTTATTATGTTATGCATTTTTACAATTTACTATATATCTGAAATGTTACACACGTCAAATTTCACACAAGTCAGATGTGCGCTCTAAACGGGCGGAAAACCCCATGGACTGGCTAACTTAGCCTTCCTTTCAACATCCCACCAGGGCAAAAGCGCAGGTTAATACACATCCAAAATGCCCTCCCCCATTCTGACTCTATAGGGCCGCTAAATACCTACCTGACAACATATTCTAGATCTGTATGTCCTGTTGTATATAGTTGCCCTCGGGCACCCAATTCCCAAAAGTCTTTCCCTCGGTTCTTCCCATACCCCACAATTCACGTACACAGATGCAGATAAACATGGAGGCTAGCCACTAAAACGGAACTGTGATGCTGAAACTCTATGTATAACGATATGCACACATTGGTCAACTAATGGTGAAATGCTCCCAGATAAAAAGCAAGGTTTATAAGGGGACAAAAACGAATCACAAAAGTCTTATTGTTTTGTTACACATTTCCCCAGAATGTATGCTCACATTGGTTTCTCAGGTGAAAAAGAGGGAAAATGAAAATCACACATGGGTACAATACCGACAGTAGCTGACACACTACTTCACAGACATTTTGCGGACTTTACTCCATTGCAACCCGCAATGCGGGAAACACTTAAAGGATCCCACCATACCTGAAAGATGGCATTAGCTATAATGTCACTGAATGTCAAGGGACTTAATTCCTCTCACAAAAGGAGACTGTCTCTATCCGATGCCAAAGAGATGAAGGCTCATATAGCGTTTTTTCAAGAAACGCATTTCCCTAAAACCAAAATGCCTAAGTTTTCTTCAAAACATTATCCTGTGGGTTTCCATGAGGGATATGATAAGAAAAAGAGAGGAGTATCTATATTGATCAGTAAGGATGTCTCATTTACATTGATAAAAAGGTAGGGGACAAAGAAGGCCGGTTCCTCATGATTTAATGTATGCTAAATAATGATCCCTACACACTTCTAAATGTATATGGCCCACATGAAAATCAAATAGCCTATATCAACAAGGTAATAGCAATGATGCACATATTATAGAGAGGTACACCAACTTTATCCTGGATAAAACCCTAGACACATCCTCCAATAACACTGTCGCCCACGCAACGACCTAAAAGTGCACACACATTGCAAATCAAATCAGGAAAACAATTCACACTGCAGGCCTCCTAGACATATGGAGGATATTACACCCCTCTGAAAAATACTTCACTTTTCACTCACAAGTTTATAACTCATACTCCAGAATAGACAGATTTCTGATACCTACTTCCTTGACTGCGAAAGTACAAACTGCCCAAATAGGGTTGATAACATGGTCGGACCATGCCCCTATCCTCTTAACAATACACAAATGTTTCCCAAATAAGGGACAGGGCACCTGGCGATATAAATGAGTCCCTGCTGAAAAACCCCAAATAGTTAACCATCAAGACATCAATACATATTTCGAAATAAACAATACTAGCGACTCTTCCGTGGAAAAAATATGGCAGGCCCATAAAGCCGTGATTAGAGGGGCTTTGATCAAACACGCCAGCTACGCGAAAAGATAAAGGACAGCCAAATATAACGACCATATCCAACAGATAACGGACCTCATGGATGCAAACAAACAAAGCCCCTCACAGATACAATTTGATAAACTCAGAACACTACAAATTCAGCTGAGGGAAATGGAGGTAGACAAAACTAACTATATTCTGCACAGATATAAGCATAAATTCTTTGCACAGGGTAACAAGTCAGGATCAGTACTCGCAGCTAAACATAAAGCACGTATGACTAACTCACGGGTAGTCTACATCCTGTCTTCAGACAAGCAGAAACTTATGAACCCGCAGAAAATTGTAGAAGAATTTGCACGCTACTACAGTACGCTATATAACCTTAGAGAGGATAGCAATACACATGTACCAACCACGTCCCAGATTCTGGAGTTTTTTGACAAAGTTAATCTACCCAGACTCATGGACGTAGAAATAGAAATGATCACCAAACCATTCACAGAAGTTGAATTGGCCAACATAATAGCAAAACTACCCTTGCATAAATCCCCGGGGCCAGACAGTTTTACTAACCTTTATTATCAGACAATTTCAGAGGCACTGACACCACACTTAAAGAACCTCCTTAACAACTGCTTTACCTCAGGTAGCATGCCAACTGAAATGCTACAAGCACACATTTCAACGCTGCCAAAACCAGGAAAATCACCCAATATTTGCCAGAACTTAAGACCTATTTCTCTTCTTAACTGTGACACAAATATCTATGCCAAGATCCTCACGGACAGACTAAAGGACATACTGACACGTATAGTCCACAATGACCAGGGTCAGATAACACCAGGAAAATACTTAATATCCTTGCCCACATGGAGACACACCAAATGGAAGGCCTTCTCTTAGCGCTGGATGCGGAGAAGGCCTTCGATAGGATAAATTGACATTACATGGAACAAGTTCTCTATACGTTTGGATTCCAATGGCCTTTGTTAAGGGGGTCCAGGCCCTATATTCACAACCCTCGGCCAGAGTAATCAATGCAGGCTTCGTGTCGGGCCAATTCTTTATCACGAATGGCACACGAATGGCACTACTTTCACCCCTGTTGTTTGTGCTCTCCCTCGAACCACTAACATATATGATACGACACCACGCGGGCATCACAGGGATACCGATAGACAATACTGACTACAAATTAGCTATGTTTGCAGACGATGTCCTCATATCCTTATCACAACCAACAAAATCACTGCCACATCCTCTACACATCCTAGAAGAATATAGCAAAATATTATACTACAAATTAAACCAAGCAAAAACCCACACACTGCCAATCAGACTATCGACCCACATCGTTTAATCCTTAAAATACAACTTCTCCTTTGATTGGAGACATGCCCTTATCACTTATCTTGGGGTGAAAATAGCAGCCACATACAGGGGCATAACCACACACAATCTCTCCCCGCTCCCACAACTTTTCAGACAATTATTGCATAAAGGGAAAGATGTGTTGCTGACGTGACTTGGAAGGAATAACGCAGTAAAGATGGTGATCCTTCGAAAACTTTTATACGTTTTCAGAATGCTGCCACTACCACTATCACCCTCGCTAGGCAAACATATCCAAAAATTATTATCTGCCCACATCTGGGAAAACAAAATTCCTTGCCACTCACCCTTCTTCAGGCCCCAGTAAACATGGGAGGGGTAGGCTTCCTTAACATTATGAACCATGAGAAAGCTGCTGTACTGGAAACAGCAATTAAACTACACGCCCCTAAGCTAACACTACAATGGGTAGACATTGAAAACAGCTACAACCCTAATGGCTCGGCTCTAGACTACACGTGGACGCCTAAGCACATAAGAGACAAATCTTCAGTACTACTACCCCTCACTGGGTTCACAGTTCAAGTATGGGAACACCTCCATAGGTCACAAGCAAACAACACCAAGTTCCTACCATGGGCACCCCTCACAGCACTGAACTCCATATCCCCATGGTTATCTTTACACAAATGGAGAGACTTGGGTATCACCCGCATCATTGACCTATGTACGCAAAGGAATATCTTGCCCTTTCCTGAATTGCAAAACAAGTACACGCTGCCCCCATCCTTCATATTTCCATATTTCAACTCAAGAGCATTATTGCAGATATTGTACAGGGGCCAACACACCACACATCTAGACCCAATCCTGATTTACTCAAGATATATGATCGATGCCACAAAGCACCGGTTAAGGCCAAATCTTTATCTCTAGGATACACTGCCCTGAGGCATCACCCGCCAACACCAGAGTTCACGTTCAAAAGACAATGGAGCAGAGAGCGCCTGACGACTTTCACGGACGAGCAATGGCTGAAATCGCTTAGGACTTTGAAAGGCATAACATCCTGTTACTCACATGTAGAAGCCCACAAAAAACTAATATACCGATGGTACCCCACTCCAGATTAAACAAAAATATACCCACTCAATGGGACTCAGACAGGGGGCATTAACACTCAAGATCTTTTCCTGTTAATACCTAACCAAATCCCCCTACAAGATAGGCAGTTACTAGTGCTAATGATGTTGGCACCACGTATCCTTATTGCCTGCCATTAGAAACAAAAAGAACGCCAGTCCCCAACATCGTTAAACCACAAAATGCGGCAATATCTTAAATATGAAATGTTGACCACAACCACACCCAAATATAGGGACATTACCCACAATAATTGGCAAAGATGGTGTAATCCTATGACACAAACAGGGAGCCCCTGTAGCTCGCAGGAAGTTTCTGGAGGACCCTCTCAGAGGGAAATGAGTAAGGAGTAAAGCATAAGGGAACATAGACAGAGATACGAGATACCATAGTTTAAGATTGGACGCGGCGACACTGGATGGGTCTAACTGAACACAGGTTCAACAATGTATACTCATACCCTCAGTGCAACTGATGTGGGATTATTTAAAAAACCTTATTGTACTTGTATTCAATAATTGCACTAACTCCATTTTAACTTTATACTGTGACAATCCTCCATTTTTAAACATAGAAACATAGAAACATAGAATGTGACGGCAGATAAGAACCATTCGGCCCATCTAGTCTGCCCAGTTTTCTAAATACTTTCATTAGTCCCTGGCCTTATCTTATAGTTAGGATAGCCTTATGCCTATCCCACGCATGCTTAAACTCCTTTACTGTGTTAACCTCTACCACTTCAGCTGGAAGGCTATTCCATGCATCCACTACCCTCTCAGTAAAGTAATACTTCCTGATATTATTTTTAAACCTTTGTCCCTCTAATTTAAGACTATGTCCTCTTGTTGTGGTAGTTTTTCTTCTTTTAAATATAGTCTCCTCCTTTACTGTGTTGATTCCCTTTATGTATTTGAATGTTTCTATCATATCCCCCCTGTCTCGTCTTTCCTCCATGCTATACATGTTAAGATCCTTTAACCTTTCCTGGTAAGTTCTATCCTGCAATCCATGAACCAGTTTAGTAGCCCTTCTTTGAACTCTCTCTAAGGTATCAATATCCTTCTGAAGATAGGGTCTCCAGTACTGTGTACAGTACTCCAAGTGAGGTCTCACCAGTGTTCTGTACAATGGCATGAGCACTTCCCTCTTTCTACTGCTAATACCTCTCCCTATACAACCAAGCATTCTGCTAGCATTTCCTGCTGCTCTATTACATTGTCTGCCTACCTTTAAGTCATCAGAAATAATCACCCCTAAATCCCTTTCCTCAGATGTTGAGGTTAGGACTCTATCAAATATTCTGTACTCTGCCCTTGGGTTTTTACGTCCAAGATGCATTATCTTGCACTTATCCACATTAAATGTCAGTTGCCACAACTCTGACCATTTTTCTAGTCTACCTAAATCATTTTCCATTTGGCTTATCCCTCCTGGAACATCAACCCTGTTACATATCTTAGTATCATCCGCAAAAAGACACACCTTACCATCAAGACCTTCTGCAATATCACTAATAAAAATATTAAAGAGAATGGGTCCAAGTACAGATCCCTGAGGTACCCCACTGGTGACAAGCCCAAGCTTCGAATATACTCCATTGACTACAACCCTCTGTTGCCTGTCACTCAGCCACTGCCTTACCCATTCAACAATATTGGAATCCAAACTCAAAGATTGTAGTTTGTTGATAAGCCTTCTATGTGCAACAGTGTCAAAAGCCTTACTGAAATCGAGGTAAGCAATGTCTACTGCACCACCCTGATCTATAATTTTAGTTACCCAATCAAAAAAATCAATAAGATTAGTTTGGCATGATCTCCCTGAAGTAAACCCATGTTGTCTCTGATCTTGAAATCCATGTGTTTTTAGATGTTCAACAATCCTATCCTTTAACATGGTTTCCATCACTTTCCCCACTACTGAAGTTAGGCTTACTGGCCTATAGTTGCCCGACTCCTCCCTATTACCTTTCTTGTGAATGGGCACAACATTCGCTAACTTCCAATCTTCTGGGACTACTCCTGTTATCAATGATTGGTTAAATAAATCTGTTAATGGTTTTGCTAGTACACCACTAAGCTCTTTTAATAGCTTTGGGTGTATTCCATCAGGTCCCATTGACTTATTTGTCTTTACTTTTGACAGTTGAAATAGAACCTCTTCCTCTGTAAACTCACGTGTAATAAATGACTCATTTATCCTTTTTCTTAACTGAGGTCCCTTTCCTTCATTTTCATCTGTAAATACCGAACAAAAATATTCATTGAGGCAGTCAGCTAGACCTTTATCCTCATCTACATACCTTCCTTCTTTTGTTTTTAATCTAACTAATCCTTGTTTTACTTTTCTTTTCTCATTTATGTATCTAAAAAAGGTTTTGTCCCCCTTTTTTACTGACTGTGCTATTTTCTCTTCTGTGTGTGATTTGGAAGCTCTTATAACTTGCTTAGCCTCTTTCTGCCTAATCTTATAGGTCATTCTGTCTTCCTCACTCTGGGTTTTTTTATAATTACTAAATGCTAACTTTTTGTTTTTTACTATTTTGGCTACATCTGTGGAGTACCACAGTGGTTTCTTGAATTTTTTGCTTTTACTGACAAGCCTAATGCAATTTTCTGTTGCCTTCAGTAGTGCAACTTTTAAATAATCCCATTTCTTTTGGACTCCATTTAAATTGCTCCAGTCTGATAATGACTCCTTTACACATATTCTAATTTTGGAAAAGTCTGTTTTTCTAAAGTCTAAAACTTTTGTTTTTGTGTGGTGTGACTCAGTCACTGTTCTTATATTAAACCACACTGACTGATGATCACTGGATCCTAAACTTTCACCTACAGTAATATCTGATACCAAATCTCCATTTGTTAACACTAAATCTAGTATGGCCTCTTTACGAGTTGGCTCCTCAACGACTTGTTTTAGAGACAATCCCAGTAGGGAGTTTAGAATATGTGTGCTCCTGGCACATGTAGCTATTTTTGTTTTCCAATTTATATCAGGAAGATTAAAGTCACCCATGATGATAACTTCCCCCTTCATTGTCATTTTAGCTATTTCTTCAACTAGTAGATTATCTAACTCTTCAATTTGTCCTGGGGGCCTATAAATCACACCTACACGAGTTACTGTGTGATTACCAAATTCTAACGTAACCCAAACTGACTCTATGTTCGCCTCACTAACCTTTATTAGGCTAGATTTTATGCTATTCTTTACATACAGGGCCACCCCTCCCCCTTTCTTGCCTTCCCTGTCTTTTCTATATAAAGAGTACCCTGGTATTGCTATGTCCCAGTCATTTTTCTCATTATACCATGTCTCAGTAACAGCGACTAAATCTACACTATCAGTTGCCATTATTGCCACAAGTTCATGGATCTTATTCCCTAAACTGCGAGCATTTGTAGACATGACTCTAAGCTTATCATTTTTTAACACACTTGCTACAGGCACCTTCTGTCCTTGTTTTGGGGGACAATTGGATTGATGTTTTATCACCCTTTTGCCCCCCCCTCCTAGTTTAAATACATCCTAGCAAAACCTCTGAACTGCTCACTGAGAACATTTGTTCCCTTTTGAGAAAGATGCAAACCATCTTTTTTGTACAGTTTATTTCCATTCCAAACAGAGCTACCATGAGCAATAAAGCCAAATCCTTGCTCCCGACACCATTCACCAAGCCACAAGTTAAAGTCCCTAATACGCATCCGCCTGTCATTCTGAGTGTTATGCACAGGCAGAACTTCAGAGAATGACAATGTGGAAGCAACCTGCCGTATATCATTGGCAAAAACACTAAAAACTTCCTTAACCTCTGAAACCTCATTGCAAGCCAAGTCATTTGTCCCTAAATGGACAAGTACATCCAATTCCCCTTCCTGCTTTGCTTGCTTAACAATATTACCGATACGTCTCCTGTCTCTGTGAGCAGTAGCTCCGGGAAGACACCTCACAAGACCACCATTGTCCATCTCCACACCTCTTATGATGGAATCCCCCACCAACAACTGCTTTCTATTAGGCCTCACCAAGCCTCTCTGCACAACACCACTAGCCTCAGTGCCTCTCTGCACAACACCACTAGCCTCAGTGCCTCTCTTCACAACACCACTAGCCTCAGTGCCTCTCTTCACAACACCACTAGCCTCAGTGCCTCTCTGCACAACACCACTAGCCTCAGTGCCTCTCTGCACAACACCACTAGCCTCAGTGCCTCTCTGCACAACACCACTAGCCTCAGTGCCTCTCTGCACAACACCACTAGCCTCAGTGCCTCTCTGCACAACACCACTAGCCTCAGTGCCTCTCTGCACAACACCACTAGCCTCAGTGCCTCTCTGCACAACACCACTAGCCTCAGTGCCTCTCTGCACAACACCACTAGCCTCAGTGCCTCTCTGCACAACACCACTAGCCTCAGTGCCTCTCTGCACAACACCACTAGCCTCAGTGCCTCTCTGCACAACACCACTAGCCTCAGTGCCTCTCTGCACAACACCACTAGCCTCAGTGCCTCTCTGCACAACACCACTAGCCTCAGTGCCTCTCTCCACGACACCAATACACTCTGAAAGTGCAGAAAATGAATTATGTAGAGCAACAGACTGTGCAATATGCCTTTTATCCACAACTCCAAGTCTACCAGATCCTACAGTAATCCATCTGCCATTCCTAGTATGTCTCTGCGGCAGTGGCTTTGCAGCAGTTCCAGCCTGAGTTTGTTTACCAGATAATTTACAAATCTCAGACTTCAAAAATACAATCTCCTGCCGCAAAATAGAGAACTGTCTACAGATTAGACAACAACCAAACCTCCAAAAAGTGGAACGTGAAACAAATGCAAAGCAACTATTACACTGAACTAAGTCTGCCATTCCAATGAGGTGAATAATTTAAATCAAACAAACCTTAACTTTTTATTTATCCTCCTGGATACCTCAGATTACCTCCAGTTTATCTCCAGAATATCTCCAACCACACACACACTTAGAAGCAACACTCTCCAGAATATCTCCAACCACACACACACTTAGAAGCAACACTCTCCAGAATATCTCCAACCACAGACACTTAGAAGCAACACTTAGATGAAGCAACCAAGCTCTATTAGCCAAGCTAATGACAACTACCCTTATATACTCCTAAAATCACCTCCCACTAGGAATGTTTAACACCTGGGTAGGCCTCTGCTTATTAGCAAACAATAGCTAATTTAAATAGCAATCAATAGCAAGTAGCTACCTAATCCAATCAAATGCCTTATAATTACCAACAGGAAATCAAACCTTGTGCAGTCAGTAACCTTTTCCTACAGATGAATCTTACCAACAGGAAATCAAACCTTGTGCAGTCAGTAACCTTTTCCTACAGATGAATCTTACCTGTAACAGTAAAAAAGAACTCTTAGCACAGCTCTTAGACAGTTGAAGCTTCTGTAAAACTCTCCAGAATATCTCCAACCACACACACACTTAGAAGCAACACTTAGATGAAGCAACCAAGCTCTATTAGAAATTGCGGTCTGAGACAGATTTTTGCCGGCTGGACGCTTAAACGATCACTGGAGAGAAAAGCAATGTTAATTACTGTTTTCAATGCCTCCGCTAAAATTGCATTCTGAGACAGCTTAAACAATCGCTGGAGAGAAAAGCAACTGGCCCGTGTGGGGATCGAACCCACGGCCTTGGCGTTATTAGCACCACGCTCTAACCAACTGAGCTAACCGGCCACGGCACCAACTGAGCTAACCGGCCACGGCACCAACTGAGCTAACCTGACTTCTTCAATCCTCCATTTTGTCCTCATAACCTAACTTGTTCATTTTAAAACTACCTTACATGACAGAATTTCCCAGCACATCTAATACAATAGAACAAAGACTGTATTTTCTATAAAGACATGATTAACACAGGAATTGCTGACTTTTCCTTAAGATTTGCAACATAGTATAGTTTGAAGGCCATGAGAACACAGTAGTAATGAAATGTTCTATTCATAAGAGACCTTGCACCTGGCCACGAGGCCTGAGATCACCGACCGTGTAAAATGACGCTCAAGACCCCTTGTCCCCCACCCGTGTCCAGAACAATCCCACCTCTTGGTGGGTGGACACGGGACTAACCACTTAGCTTTTGAGCCAATTAATAATATTGATAGGTGGACATTAATCCCGACACTTAACAATTAATCCAATTAATGCTGTTTATTTGCTGATATTCTAATAATCAATGATGACGTAAAATGTCTCTTAAAAGGACCTGCGCGTCCGCTTTTTAATCACTTGCCAATAAATTTTCTCGAAGTTATTTTAACCTGAACCTTGTGTGTCAGACTTAATTACTTCAGCGTATATACGCAATTTATTTTATTGATTCGGACAGGAACAGATAGACATTTAAACATTTTGGTTTACTGCTAAAAAGTACCATAACACAACTAGCCATGATATACGCACGTTCAGCCTAGCATGCTCAAAAAAAAAAAAAGAATGCAGCTTCAGAATTAATCTAAATTGTATGCTGTCTAGGAGGTGGGAGGGTCTGGGAGGGAGGGTCTGCTGCTGATTGGCTGGAATGTGCCTGCTGACTGTGAGGTACAGGGTCAAAGTTTACTCAATGATGATGAATAGGGGGCGGACCGAACATCGCATATGTTCGCTGTCCGTGGTGAACGCGAACAAGCTATGTTCGCCAGGAACTATTCGCCAGTGATCCGTTCGGGACATCACTAGTTGTTTTCCTTAGTTTACTACCATTTAGTGTATAAGATGATTGAAGAGCGCAGGTAACTTGTTTTTCTTTGTTTTTTACTATATATTGGGCTGATGTGTACTGTAGTCATTGCTGCCGCCCAGTAGTGATGGGAGTGAGCACAGGACTTATCTTTCTTCATTTGTATCCATTTTTTGTATCACTCAGCCTGTTACAATGCTGCCGCCCATCCCATGTGTTCCCTATTAAGGGTTAATAAATATATAGGGGTGTATATAAAAAACACCCCTTTCTGTCTCATTAGAGATCTTTGCCAGAAGCTCAAAGAAGCAGGGTGAAGGGTCAGCGTAGGACGTTAGGGGGGTCTGCCTTGACGTTGGCAGGCGGGCATTCCCTCCAATGGCCATTGGAGTAACTAAATGACCTTCATTTGTCTAAATATACATAGGGATTAAGGAGACAATGCAGGTAACTTGTTTTTCTTTGGTTTTCAATAATAATTTATAAACCTACACATGGACTTCTGCTTAGGGAGTATAATTCATATTTCTAATGATGTGACTGATAATAGTCAAATTGCATCATTGTCTCTGCTGTGCATACGACACATGCTTGGTCAGGGCTGACTATGTGTGTGTGAAACCAGAAACCTATTAGTGTCAAACAGGAGCATACCTAGAAACCTCAGGGCCCCTGTGCAAGAATCTGGTATGCACCCTTCATCTGCTATAGATGGCCAATAGGTAGACCAATAGGTAGATCCTCCGCTGTGCTACAAATGCTACGATGCATTGCCAGCTGTGGATATGCTATTATCTATTCTTGAAGGGTTATATTTTAAGATGTATATGTGAATGTAGCATGTTTTGTATAGAGTATACAAGTGTGATTGTTTGTGTATGTGTGTAAAAAGCTGATGTTCGAAGGCAATGGTCCTGTTTGTGAGTAGTGTTGGCATTTACATTCAGGGGTGTATAGTATTGATGTTTGAATGCAAGATTGTGTATGTAGTTTTAGTGTATGAATGCAGGGGTGTGTTTGTCTGTAATGTTGGTATTAAATGTTGGCATTAAAATGCAGAACTTTTTTGTGAGCAGTGCTGGTGTTTAAATGTTTGTGTCTAATATTGGTGATTGCATGTATTCACAAATTCTTATGTACTGCCACACACATACATATACAGGGGCACATTTCCATACCCAGGAACATAAATACACTGTTACAAAAAGATGCCCACAGACACATACACTGCATGCAATGACAAACATGCACAGATACATACACTGACACACACACACACACACACACACACACACAAACACTGAAACACATGCACAAATGCACACTGACTCACAAACACTGACACACATGCACAGATGCATACACTGACACACACAAACACTGACACACATGCACAGATACATTCACTGACAAACATGTACAGATACATACACTGACATAGACACACACACACACACAGAAACACTGACACACATGCAAAGATACATACACTGGCACACACACAAATACTGATACATACAATGACACACACACACACACACACACGCAAACAAACACTTACACACATGCACAGATGCATACACTAGAACACACAAATTCTGACACACATAAACAGAAACGTATACTGACACACAAACACTGACATATGCACAGATACATACACCTCCTGGTTAGTGATGTCCCGAATGGTTCGTTGGCGAATAGTTCCCGGCGAACATAGCATGTTCGCGTCCGCCACCGCGGGCGAACACATGCGATGTTCGGTCCGCCCTCTATTCTTTATCATTGAGTAAACTTTGACCATGTACCTCACAGTCAGCAGACACATTCCAGCCAATCAGCAGCACCCCGCCCCCTAGCAGACCCTCCCACCTACTGGACAGCATCCATTTTAGATTAATTCGGAAGCTGCAACCATTTTATTTTATTTTTTCAATTTATTCTTTGTTTATTAGTGCATATAAATGTTACAAGCAGATACTCCCCCCAGACACCCTGTGTTACTTGCAGATACTCCCTCCAGACACCCTGTGTTACTGCAGATACTCCCCCCAGACACTGACACAGAGCAGAATAGGGACTGTTCCGCCTACATAGGGTCACTTGGCAGATATGGATTGACACCTATCCTAAGGATCCCTGATACACACTGACACGGAACCCTACATGGGTGAAGATGGATTATTTTTTTTGCGCTCGTTTTTTTTTTTTTTTTTAAATTGCATCGGTTCTTATGGCTTTTTATTTGGCCTTTTTGGGGGCTGCAAAAAGAAGATTTTAGAAAAAAGAAGACGTCAAATGGTAAGTTGAATTTTTCTTTACAGGCTAGTTATTTTATTCCCCCTTCACTATTTTTTAGGGTGAGGGGGTAGGTAGGGGATAGGTCCTCCCCCCATTGTGATTTATGTTCCCCACCCACCACGCAGGGGTGGGGGCCGGGGGGAGGACAGTAGGTCCCCCCTCATTATTTGTATGGCCCCCACCCACCACACAGTTGGGGGGGGAGGGGAGGACAGTAGGTCCCCCCCAGTGTGTATCAGGGTCCCTGAGGACAGGTGTCAATCCATATCTGCCAAGTGAATAGAGACTGTTCCCCCTATATAGGGTCACTTGGCAGATATGGATTGACACCTATCCTAAGGATCCCTGATACACACTGACACAGAGCAGAATAGAGACTGTTCCCCCTACATAGGGTCACTTGGCAGATATGGATTGACACCTATCCTAAGGATCCCTGGGATATATATACTCCCTCCAGACACCCTGTGTTACTGCAGATACTCCCTCCAGACACTCTGTGTTACTGCAGATACTCCCTCCAGACACCCTTTGTTACTGCAGATACTCCCCCCAGACACCCTGTGTTACTGCAGATAGTCCCCCCAGACACTCTGTGTTACAGCAGATACTCCCCCCAGACACTCTGTGTTACTGCAGATACTCCCTCCAGACACCCTGTGTTACTGCAGATACTCCCGCCAGTGGTGGCTCATCAAAATAAATCAGGAAAATTCCAAACCCCAAGGTTGAATACGGTGAATAGGCTACAGATGGCCACTCCCATCACCCAAGGCCGAGTTCTTCAACAGTGTTACCCCTAAATGTCAGTCCTCTGCCTCTTCCTAGGAAAATGTTCAAGATGCCAATACAGTGCCTGGCTGAAAGTGATAGTAGTTGCTGCCTACAGCCTGAGACCAGATCCCATAATTCCCCAACTGGGACTTGGGTTTAGAGTTTACAGTCTGCTGATCCACTGTGGATTGTTATACTAGAAGAATGGCTGCATTAGAGGGTCGAGGGGTCTATGCTCCAGCTCTGAAATCACAGCTGCGGCATGCCACTTGCACCACTTGTGTCAGCGCCAGCAGGCAGTAGCGGTCAATGCGGCATCTATGTATTCTATGTCTATGTGGGCCCCCATCAGGGCACTATAGAGTCAGGAAAACCGCTTTGTTTTCCTGACACTATAGTGATCCTTTACGATAGAGGGGAGGGATTTTACTGTTTCTGTGGGAGTGATTAACATTGTGAGAAAAGGTCCATGTGGGAGTATACCTTGCTGGAGGACCTGCATAAAAGGCTGAGCTGGGACCACCATTAAACAAACCGTTTTTACCCCTTCATGAAGTCTGGGCTCATGTTTGGGGCATTGGGAGCTATAATTCACAGCCAGGTATAAAACATAATGTAATATGAATAATATATTAAAGAATGTGAGGAAATAAGATTTTTTATTTTTTTATTTCTGCATGACATTTTAACTGTGAATGTCATAATACGGTTTGCTTTTACTGCAATAAAACACATATATGTATTCAGCGATGTCTCACGTGTATAACAGTACCCCCTATGTACAGGTTTTATGGTGTTTTGGGAAGTTACAGAGTCAAATATAGCATGTTACATTTTTCACACTGAAATTCGCAAGATTGGTTATGTTGCCTTTGTGACCGTATGGTAGCCCAGGAATGAAAATTATGGCATAACATTTGCAATAATAGACAAACCAAGGTATTGCAAATGGGGTATGTCCGGTCTTTTTTAGTAGCCACTTGGTCACAAACACTGGCCAAAGTGTTATTTGATTGTGTGTGAAAAATGCAAAAAACTAATCTGAATGCCAATTTTGGCCAGTGTTTGTGACTAAGTGGCTACTAAGAAAGACTGGACATGCCCCTTTTGAAATACCTTGGGTTGTCTACTATTGCAAATGGTATGCCATCATGGGGGTAATTCTCATTCCTGGGCTACCATACGATCTCAAAGGCAACGTAACCAATCTGGCTAATTTCAATGTGAAAAAACTGAAACGCAAGCCTTATATTTGACTCAGTAACTTTTGAAAACACCATTGTAGCAAACTCACCCCTTTAAGGGAGTTTGCCATGCGCTTTTGGAGGGGCCTGCTTGCCCGCCTCCTGCCCTGTGACTACGGCCCCTGTGATGTATTGCCCTTTAAGAACATATTTGGGCATAATAGATTTTTATTGTGCGGCTACTGGCCCTTTAAGCACAGTGAATTGACTTTTATTGGACTGTGCCCCTTTAAGAACCATCTGGGGACATCCTGTGACTTTTGGGAACAATGCCCATTTAAGACTTTGTCCCCAGACTGTTAAAATCCTTTGTTCATTGATATTTTCCACTTGGTTCAGTAAATGAGGCTTACTGAACCAGGTACACCACAGGCGGAACACCCAGAAGTGGAAGTGTGCCATCAATTTACCTCCCAGGCTGGGAGCCTGCTGTAGGTAAATTGCCGAACGCTGGGGGGCCGCCGTTCGTGCAAAGGAACACGTGGCGGCGGACATCTTTGTTCATTCAATGCAGTCAGCGGTGTGTGTAGCCAAATCCATGGAACTGAAATCGGCTATACAGTTCCGCGAACACCGCTGAGCTTTACCTTCTCCCACAATGATTTTGCAGCAGCAGAGACGATGGGACTTAGTCATTTTTTCAGTGTGAAATTGACCGACCGCACAGCCCAAATCTATGGAACTGTTTTGGGCAGGAAAATGTGCTAGCGGTCTGTCATATAGGGACCTCCAGCTAACTTTTAAACCCCTGGATGTAATTGGCTGAATTTTGACTATGTTTATAATTAAAGTGTGCTGAATAATAATATGTTTTTTTGAATATTGAATGTATAGTTTTAAAGTTATAGTACATGTGTAAAAACGTTATTTCTCTGCCAGTGATAATTACATTAACCCATTGTGTAAGGTAATTAAATCACAGGCAGAGGGGAGTATTTTGTCTGTAATTGCTGGGAGTGTCTAAGTGTATTGTACGTATTGATTGGTTGTTTTACAAAACCCTGTGGGCAGTACTATGTGTGCAAAATGTGCATACAAGCAGTGTCTCATTAAAAGCTTCAGTTCTTCTTCACCCTCAATTTGAGTCCTGTCTCTTATTGGGAGAATCTGCTACAAGGGATTGCTATGCTATGCATATTCCCTTGCTATAATCACTCCTAAACTCTTGCAAGAGCTTGTTCCTGGTTTGCGCTCTGAAGGAGTCTACGGTGGTTATGATGTTGGCTGGAGTGCTGGAAGCCCTCAGGAAGCACTAGGAGCATCCTCCAACGAAGGTACCTAGTCAGGGTGCCCGTTGATCAGTTACAACCATAAAACCTGTACATGAGGGGTGCTGTTATACTCAGGAGACTTTGCTGAACACAAAAATTTGTGTTTCAAAACAGTAAAATGTACCACAACAATTATCTCGTCCGGGTAAGTGCCATTTGTGTGTAGAAAAATGTCACTTTCACTGACAATATTATCGTTGTAATACATTTTACTGCTTTGAAAAACTAATAATTGTGTTCAGCGAAGTAAAACAGTACCCCCCATGTACAGGTTTTATGGTGTCATAGAAAGTTACAGGGTTAAATACAGTGCTAGCAAATTAAATTCCCTGGACTTTCGGCCTGGGTTGTCAGGCAGGTCCTGCAAATTGTAATTATTAAAATGACCTATTTATATAAAAATATTACATAAATATATACATAGAATTATTATATATATATATATATATACGTGTTTGTGTATATATATAATCCGACCTCCGACACTCACCATTATTAAAAAATATAACTTTGAATACCTGGGTGCTTCCAGCGCCAAACATAAAGAAAATAGTGAACGGAGCACTCCTTAGGAAAATTTAAATCGTGTATTTAATAAGTAATCAAGTTTACTTAAATACACAATTGAAAATTTCCTAAAGAGTGCTCTGTTCACTATTTGCTTTATGTGTATGTGTGTATATATATATAAATATATATATAAATACCAAAAATAAAGGCTTGCACTCACGGTCTGTTGTTTGAATTAAAATATAATCTTGTTGTACATATTCAAATTTTTGTTTTTTAAACCTAATCAGGTCAGTTTTGTACTTCAACATTTCCTCCTTCAATTTATCAAGCATTTTTATTCCTTCCCCGTTGGCTAATAAGATCGCATGTTCTGTCTCAATCTCCAATATTTTACGTGTAACAATTTCCATTTCTGCCTTCACATCCTGGATTATGATGAGCATGAGATCTAACGATGCTTTATTTAATACTCCTATCCAGTCTCGGCATACCTTGGCTTTTAATCTACCGATTGTCGGTATATTCATAATGCGAAAGCCTCTGGGAATTCTTTTCACTTTATAATAATCGGAGAGAAACAAGCCATGCAGGTCCAAATCAATTCACTTTCTCTGTAGTTTTAGCAGTTGAAAATACACATCTCTGGTGGTTACATTGCATGGAAATTCAGTGCTAGATTGCACCCATAAAATAGCTTGAGCTTCCTCTTGAGTAAAATGCAGGGTTTCTGCTTGCTCCGCAGACCCCCCTGCCTGTAGCATAAAATCATCTGTTTGATCCATAGTGAAAAATGTTTCTCACTGATTTAAATCAGTCTGTTGCTTCTGCTCAAAAATAGCAGTTTGGGTGATATACCTGTATCTGTAGGTGCTCAGGTTAGGAATATGGCTATCAGTCAGCTTCCTTTTATATTGTATCCAATAGTACCCAGCACACACACTCACAGAATGTCAAAAAATGCGGGTGCATTCCAGCCATAGCCAAAAAATATGCAGAAATACCAAAAATAAAGGCTTGCACTCACGGTCTGTTGTTTGAATTAAAATACTTCTTCTTTATTCAAATTCGCTTAAAACATAGTTGCTGTCATCTCATCGACGTTTCAGCCACATCGGTGGCTTTCATCAGGATCAACTCAGCTTACAAAAAACATTCCATTAACAAATAACTGCTTATATATAGCTAAACAGACTCATAAGAACAATTAAAAACACTTACCACCTGTGTGTTGAGGCGCCCGGCGTCTCTCACTTCCATGTGCGCATGTGCGAACACGCCGAAACCGGAAGTAGCGTGTTCGCATCATCTGCCGTTGTCAGGGTAACCTGCAATGTAAACAGGCTCCCCGGCAACGGAAATGCTACTGCACACTGCCCGGGCGCCTACTAGGTGAATCCATTAAACAATAAAATCAATCTTACATTATATCCTAGTCCCCTGATCTAGTAGCACAATCTACCTGTAGCTCATTGACTCTATGACACCTACGATGTGCAGAAGAGTGCCAGTTACTCATCTTTACTCTAAGTTTTCAAACGTCCTATCTATGACATATGACAGTGGTATAATTATTAGAGTTAATACTGTTTAAAAGAATTCCAAGGCAATCTAAATCTGATCTTGAGCAACATTCAGAAAAATAAAATCTACTTAGAGGTATTTCCTTTGCCTCTTAAAGGGAAATTACCCATTCTTATATATAATAAGGATCTTCTCCACAGTGTTAGGTACATAGCCATTCTGAAAAATATTATCTTTAAAGTGATACTGAGTGCTCTTATGTACATTAAAGTGCTTACAGTGATCAATTATGTACATCAAAGTGCTTATAATGATCTATTCTATACATCAAAGTATATGCCTGTGACTTTAAGTGAATAAATGCTTGAAGTTGCATTATCTATTTTAAAGTGATACTACTCGCATTTATATATATTAAAGTGCTCATATTGAATAATAAAGTGATACTGTGTTCTGTTTATGTACAGTTTTTAAAGTGATACTATTGTTTCTCTCCGATTATTATAAAGTGAAAAGAATTCCCAGAGGCTTTCGCATTATGAATATACCGACAATCGGTAGATTAAAAGCCAAGGTATGCCGAGACTGGATAGGAGTATTAAATAAAGCATCGTTAGATCTCATGCTCATCATAATCCAGGATGTGAAGGCAGAAATGGAAATTGTTACACGTAAAATATTGGAGATTGAGACAGAACATGCGATCTTATTAGCCAATGGGGAAGGAATAAAAATGCTTGATAAATTGAAGGAGGAAATGTTGAAGTACAAAACTGACCTGATTAGGTTTAAAAAACAAAAATTTTAATATGTACAACAAGATTATATGGAGCATCGCGTTTACAAATGGTTGAGTGGCGCGCATCAACAAAAACCGAGGAGATTCCGGAAGAGAATCGTGCGACCGAAGATTTATACCATGGATGTCACGTCAGGTGAATCAGCTTCGGATACGGATGCACAGTGTGAGGGTGGAGCTTTTTTAGAGAACAGACCCTCCGGCACAACAACGAGGAGCAGAGGCAGAGGCGGAAACGATATAGAACAAGGAGAGGTCATAAGGGGAAGAGCCAATGTCCGTGGGAGACCCCCACTGAGACGTTAGTACCTGTATTTAATTTATCCCAGAGAACATTACATAAAGAGGAAATGGAGATCCTACAATTGGGACTATCATTTGTTCCTGGGACTAGTCCGAATTTATTCACCTGGAATGTGGAATTGTACAATTTTGGAAGATCGATGCGTTTTAAAGACCACTTCAACAAGCCTTCAATATGTCAATCCAACCGAGAACAGGCAATTACAAGATTTAGACCAAAATCGAATTTTGATCCATAAAGTAATCGAGCAAGTATTAAAACGTTTTTATCTACTGTCCAGGCTGAATCTGTCAAAGCATTACAACAATCAGGTCAGATACGGAGTAATCTGAGTAAAAAACAGTATGCTCTCATCAACAAATTAGCACAGGACTCTTCTATAGTTATACGCCCCGCCGATAAGGGTGGGGGTATAGTCGTAATGGACTATGTTAAATACGCCGATGAAGTTAAAAGACAACTCAGGGATGGTAACACTTACCAAGAACTTGAGGGGGACCCTACCACCATGGTACAGGCAAGAATAGAAGAAATATTGAGTATGGGATTAAGAGCCAACTACATAGATTTGAACTTGTATGCATACCTTACTCAAAAAACACCTAGGACACCGGTTATGTACACGATACCAAAAATTCATAAAAACCAAACCGCACCACTAGGAAGACCCATAGTATCGGCGGTAGGTGGAGTCCTTGAACCTCTGGGGAAGTGGTTGGATGCACAGTTTAAGGAGACAGTCTTAAACCTACACACGTGCATTAAGGATACCCCCTCATTGTTGCAAGCCTTACGGCAGCTTTATGTGGAAGTACAAAATCCAGTCCTGATAACTATGGATGTGAGTAGCCTCTATACCATCATCCCACATGATGATGGTATAGAGGCTATGAGAAGAGTCCTGTGTGCCTCATCTACATACAGTGGTCCACCGATCGAATTTACTTTGGAGATATTGGAGACTGTATTGAAAAATAATTACTTCAGGTTCGAACAACAGTGGTACATGCAGATCTCGGGCACTTCGATGGGTGCGCCGATGGCACCCATGTATGCGAATACATACATGTATGTATTTGAGGAAGAGCACATACTGAAACCATATGGACATAACATCATAAGATACTTTCGCTTTATTGACGATGTTTTAATTCTATGGAGCGGTACCATGGAACAAGCACGGCAGATGGTTGAATCCATCAATGAGTTACCCACACCAGTACGGATGACAGCGGAGATTAGCACAGAAAAAGTCAATTTTTTGGATGTGGAACTTTCTATAGCAAATAATAAAGTTGAGTTCTCTTTGTACACCAAGCCTACGGACCGGAACATGATTTTACATTATACCAGTGCCCATCCGAGGAATTTGAAAAATTCCATCCCTCAAGCCCAATTTCTCAGGGTTATGAGAAACAATTCGAAAGATGATGTTAGACAACAACAATTAGAACAGATGAGAACCAAATTTGTGGAACGTGGATATGGGAGTACAGTCCTAGATTTAGCATTGGAAAAAGCACAAGAAAAAGCAACCTAGCCACAGGACTCCTTAAAGAGACCAGCACTGGTCTTTCCCATTACATTCCACAACCAAGCTCAGAAAGTTTCCAACATTATTAAGAAAAATTGGAACATGTTATCACATGAGGATACGTTACCCAGTGAATTTAGAGAGCCCCCAAGAATTTGCTTTCGCCGGAATAGAAATTTAAAAGACATGTTAATGAAAACGGATCCTGTTGAAAGCTACACCAAACCCCAAAAGTCACTAGTACGAGGATGTGTGCGGTGTTTAGGATGCGTGACGTGCGGCCATATGTGCGGCCATATGTGCGGCCATACGTTTTCTCATCCGCATAAGAATAAAAGCTACAGGATAAGATATACAATTACATGCAAATCCACGTATATCATATACAAATTATCATGTCCTTGCGGCCTGTGCTATGTCGGCAAGACGGAGACGCAACTCTGTGAACGTATCAGGGGACATAGGTCAAATATCAGAACGGCTTTCAGGGACGGAGTCACAGACAAACCGGTGGGGAAGCATTTTTTGGAGCATAAACACTCTTTGGCCACCCTAAAGTTTGTGGCAATTGACCATGTTCCACTTCCAAGAAGAGGTGGCAATAGAGGCAATATGTTGCTACGCAGGGAGGTGTTTTGGATTTATGAACTGGACACAGTTGCACCCAGGGGTTTAAATGAGCAGTTGTCATATGCCCCCTTCATTTGAATAAGACTATATGTTAATCCTCTTGAGTAAAGCTATGTTTTAATGAGTAGAATTATCCCCAATAGCAGCACAATATAGGGCCTCAGTTGTATGACCTAGTAGGTATTAAACGATGGAACAAAGGGGGTTTGACTTAATCAAATATGCTTTACTAGCAACCCCTTGGAGTAATAATTTGGGTGAATGATCTCATATGAAACATTCCCTTGTTGAATCTACGGTCATTGGAATATATAGTTCCATACAACCTCCGATATATACTATAAGTAATAAGTATTGTTTGAGGATCACAATAGGCATGCTAGTATCTTATACTTAACTAGGAGTCCCCCCCTATTTCAATATGAATCTATGAGGCATGGTGGGATTTTTTAGAAATAGGTGTTACATTTGATATCATGGACATATGGCATGGTAAGATAAATAACAACATAGAATACTACATTAATATTTAATTTAAACTTTCTAATTGATATAGATACCATAGTGTACACAAATAGCACACAGTATCACTTTATTAATTATTATTTAGCACTTCAATGTATATAAAGGTAATGAGTATCATTGAATGCACATACTTGTACATAAACAGCACATAGTATCACTTTATGAAATAACACTAGCACTTTGATGTATATAAAGGCAAGTAGTATCACTTTAAAAACTGTACATAAATAGCACATAGCTTCACTTTAATATTCAATGTGAGCACTTTAATGTACATAAACGCAAGTAGTATCACTTTGAAAATTGTATATAAACAGCACATAGTATCACTTTAATATTTACTGTGAGCTCTTTAATGTACATATACGCAAAAAGTATCACTTTAAAAACTGTACATAAACAGCACACAGTATCATTTTATTATTCAATGTGAGCACTTTAATATATATAAATGCGAGTAGTATCACTTTAAAATAGATAATGCAACTTCAAGCATTTATTCACTTAAAGTCACAGGCATATACTTTGATGTATAGAATAGATCATTATAAGCACTTTGATGTACATAATTGATCACTGTAAGCACTTTAATATACATAAGAGCACTCAGTATCACTTTAAAGATAATATTTTTCAGAATGGCTATGTACCTAACACTGTGGAGAAGATCCTTATTATATATAAGAATGGGTAATTTCCCTTTAAGAGGCACAGGAAATACCTCTAAGTAGATTTTATTTTTCTGAATGTTGCTCAAGATCAGATTTAGATTGCCTTGGAATTCTTTTAAACAGTATTAACTCTAATAATTATACCATTGTCATATGTCATAGATAGGACGTTTGAAAACTTAGAGTAAAGATGAGTAACTGGCACTCTTCTGCACATCGTAGGTGTCATAGAGTCAGTGAGCTACAGGTAGATTGTGCTACTAGATCAGGGGACTAGGATATAATGTAAGATTGATTTTATTGTTTAATGGATTCACCTAGTAGGCCCCCGGGCAGTGTGCAGTAGCATTTCCGTTGCCGGGGAGCCTGTTTACATTGCAGGTTACCCTGACAACGGCAGATGATGCGAACACGCTACTTCCGGTTTCGGCGTGTTCGCACATGCGCACATGGAAGTGAGAGACGCCGGGCGCCTCAACACACGGGTGGTAAGTGTTTTTAATTGTTCTTATGAGTCTGTTTAGCTATATATAAGCAGTTATTTGTTAATGGAATGTTTTTTGTAAGCTGAGTTGATCCTGATGAAAGCCACTGATGTGGCTGAAACGTCGATGAGATGACAGCAACTATGTTTTAAGCGAATTTGAATAAAGAAGAAGTATTTTAATTCAAACAACAGACCGTGAGTGCCTTTATTTTTGGTATTTCTGCATATTTTTTGGCTATGGCTGGAATGCACCCGGCATTTTTTGACATTCTGTGAGTGTGTGTGCTGGGTACTATTGGATACTATATATATATATATATATATATATATATATATATATATATATATATATATATATATATATATATATATATATATATATATATATATATATATATATATATATATATATATATAATATATATATATATATAATATATATATATAATTTTTTGTAATTAAATTTATTTATATATAGGTATTTATATATATATATATATATATATATATATATATATATATATATAGTGATATTTTTCATTTAAGTGTGTGTGTGGCATTTTTTGACATTCTGTGAGTGTGTGTGCTGGGTACTATTGGATACTATATATATAGTATAATATATATAAAATATATATATATATATATATATTATATATATATATATATAATTTTGTGTAATTATTTTTATTTATATATAGGTATATATATATATATATATATATATATATATATATAGTGATATTTTTCATTCAAGTGTGTGTGTGTGTATATATATATATATATATATATATATATATATATATATAAATTATTAAAGAAAAGAGGAGTCAGAAGTTGTAATCCAATATTTTTTTATTTAGAAAAGCAAGTGGGAGAAGCAACAAAGCAAAGGCAGCCCAGGTTGTTAGGAGCAGTCCTGGGAGGATATAGTGCAGAGGAGAATGAACCAATGTATATTCAGGGGAAGGATAGGGAAAACCAGGAGGAAATTGAGAATGAAACAACCTATAATGAACAGCGTCAGTTGTGTTCACATTTGTGGATGATAATGAGAAATAAACATCTGAGTGCATTCTTCCCACAGATATCTATTCATCATCATCATCCCTTCTGGGAAGACCCTGCGCACATCGTTCACGAACTAGGCTCTCTACATCAGCAATGGTTATGCCCAAATTATGGGCAGCTTGTGTGCGCATTAAAATGCACTCTTCCTCCCTCATTTCCATAAAGTGCTGCATATTTTGCTGCAAGGAAACCATTGCTTATGTAAATTGCCTAACGCCCTCATTCAAAATGTTAGACATGGAACGTACCTCGGTTATTACAGTCTGCAATAGTTCTCGCTGATTCTCCCTATCCTGCTGTATGGACGTCTCCAGTTCAGCTTGACGAGCCTGGATCGTCGCATACAGCGCAGCCAACAGTGGAGGAAGTTGTGGCGACTGCATTTCTTCGGCCACTGATGTTACTGAATCAGGATCCACTGCTGTTAGGGTAATGGTACCCTCCTCTTGCAGGGGGAGAGTACCATCAGAACCTATAGGGGAGAACAGAGAAAGAACATTGTTAGCATGTGTCATATGTTGCAATGCTTACTATCATCTGTACAACAATATTATTTAAACTTGGAAATAAGATATATGCAGTCATGCTATTAATTTATTATTATGTCTAAGTATAGTTATGCATCTTTGTCCCCCCTAGCCCTTTCTCCGTCTCTTTGTGACCTCTCAACACATGTCTTTGTGCCCACCTCCCTTTCCTTCTAATCTCACTACATGTATCGTGGCCGAGCGTCCCCAGGTAGAGAATCTCCTGTTTCTTCTGCATGACAGGAAGCTGATCGTTGCACTCAGCTTCCTTTCAGGGCAAGTAGATGGTAGATAAGATCACACGTGGTCCACTCAGCCACAGTTAATAAAGTGAACAGAAGGAGAGGAGCGATGTGAGCTCCCCACCACCCCTGCTGGTCACCCAGACATTGAGCCCCCTGGCCAGTGCGTGCTAGGCAGACGCTTAGTTTGCTTAGTGGTCGACCCGGCCCTGCCTGTTACATAAACTAGTATGCCTGCAAAGAAAATGTGTAGAGTTAAATCATTTTTTACTTACACTCAACAGTGGATCCCTGTTCCTGGACACCAGTGGCCAGCTGTTGGAGGGAAACCACACTCATACGTGGTGAAGAAGCGTCGACAAGTTGTGAATGGTCTGAAATACATGTATGTGATAAATTAACTTCATATACAGTAAAATCACATACTTGTGTGTGTGTGTGTATGTTTAAATGTGCACGCACGCACACACACACACACACATAACATTTATCTAACAATGCTATGCAAGTACTTACGAGAGGAAAGTGAAGCCAGGCGCATTTCCAGGGAGACAGGAGGTGAACCTGCTGCCCTGCTCTCCATGCAGACAGCATCTCCTGCAGTTCCTAGTGCCTCTTCTGGGGATTGAGGGGCTTGCACTGATAGCATAGAAAACACACATTGGAAGGTAAACACAAGAAAACTGATATATGTACATTTCGACTAACAAATATGAATTTAAAGGACCACTATAGGCACCCAGACCACTTCAGCTCAATGAAGTGGTCTGGGTGCCACGTCCCTCTAGTTTAAAGCCTGCAGCTGAAAACATAGCAGTTCTAGAGAAACTGCTGTTTCACTTAGGGTTAATCCAGCCTCTAGTGGCTGTCTAACTGACAGCCACTAGTGGCGCTTCTGTGATTCTGACTGTGAAAATCACAGTGAGAAGATGCTGGACGTCCATAGGAAAGCATTGAGTAATGCTTTCCTATGGGTGGTTTGAATGTGCGCACGGCTCTTGCTGTGCATTTGGAGCTGACGTCGGCAGAGGGAGGAGTGTTCCCCAGCGCCGAGGGAGCCCGGCGCTGGAGAAAGGTAAGTGGCTGAAGGGGTTGGAGAAAGGTAAGTGGCTGAAGTGGGAATGGGGACACAAGGGTTGGGGGGGGGGCCTAATTACCCTATAGTGCCATGAAATCGAGTTTGTTTTCCTGGCACTTTAGTGGTCCTTTAACAACGTACCTTCAGATGTTTCAGCCCCAGATGTCCCCTCAATCCCAAGGAGGTTGTCTCTTCCCAGGAACTGCAGGAGCTCCTCTTCATTGGGCAGCAGGTCCGGTTCTTGTGAACCGCCTCCTGTCTTCCTGGAGGCGGCTGCTGCCTTCACCTTCCTCTTCACCATCCGCCTGATGTCGTAGTAACTGCAATGACATGTGTAATTGATTAATTACTTTAATATGTTTCTATATATATGTTTACTGACATGTTTAAAGGGATACTATAGGCACCCAGACCAATTCAGCGCATTGAAGTGGTCTGGGTTCAGTGTCCCAGGTCGCTTAACTGTGTAAAGGTAACTATTGCAAGTGCCACAGTCCAGGTGTTAGTCCCCTTGAAACAACTTTTCCATCACTATTGTGGCCAGAAAGAGTCCCTGTGTGTTTTAAAATTCGCCTGCCCATTGAAGTCTATGGCGGTTCGCGCGGTTCGCCCGTTTGCGAACATTTGTGGAAGTTCCCGTCCGCCGTTCGCGAACCGAAAATTTTGTGTTCGCGACATCACTACTCCTGGCACTTGATTCCTGGCCCCATTTTGTGAAGGGTTAAACTAAAGTTGTTTTGTTACTTAGAGTGTCCCTTTAATGTAATGGGAATCCATAGGTTCTTATACCATCAAACTTATACCACAGGCCCTTGTGTCTACCTCCATTCTGATGGTTCAGAACAAAAATAATATGTAAAATGTCTGTTCAAAAATGTTGCCCCTTAAAATGAGATCACAACACTAGATTACTTGGTTTATTAATTCAGGCAATAGTATACATACATTATTCTGAGTAAATAAGTATACTTAGTAAATACAAATCTAGAATTTACATTACAATTGTTTGCTAACCTTACAATTGTGGAGAACTAACAAGGGGGTGCAAGTGTCTGTCCAAAATAGCAAAACTGGAAAAGATAATGGAGTCAAAATTAAATAAATCAGTTTACATGTGAAAACTTAAAGTTAGAATAAATAATTTTGTTTGGGATTTTTTTCAAAATTCCAGAAATGGTAAATTAAGTAATTATTTTAAAATAGAGTATACTAAAGAAAAAAAAAATACATTCATGGAACAAAAATATATTAAATCTGAATGTATGATATTCAACAAATATTCAACAAATGTAAAAAAGAAAAAAAAAAGATATTTGTACTTTAGTTTCTGGGACATATCAGGTTTCAGCACACAGCCTACTTAAAAGCTCATTTTCTTTTCTCAGCAACAGTCTAATGATAACAGATTGTGTGGCTTACATTTTCTTCTTACAACAAATACAATCATTAGAGCATTGCTTATGTAAGTGTCTCTAGATGTAATGAGCAGAAATAACACAGCTTGTACTGTACAAACTGCTTTCATTATCATCCTGCAATATATAGGACTTTACACAAGTGTCGAAAGTACATGTCACAAGTGATTCATTTTCTACATTAAGTCAAAGGTCCCATATTACTAAAATGTCTTTTGAAATGTGCTTTTGTGCATTTTAATCATTTACATTCTAATGCTGAGATTCGGTTGACCCTTGTGACATTGAAAAAAGGTAAAAGATTTTTTGATAATACTGTTCGAGACCAACTGACTTAGATAAAAATGTATATCAGCTGTACAAGTAAAGTATCTCATCAATCAAATTTCTTTCCAAAAAGATTCACGTGTAGGAAGTAAGGCTTGTAATTGATTCTAATCTTTAGAATAATTAGAGGCAGAGTACAGGATGATATGACCTATGGGACAATGAAAACATGGAGATGCTTTCATTTTGAAAAAGGCTGTTATGATTCAAGGGACAAGCTGTTTACAATTAGTCATTACAAATCAGGTTCTCAGTAAACCAGAGTATTTAAGGCATTAGCACTTGTGCCTTGTCACGGGGGTGATAAATCACTTATAAAAAAAATATAAAGATTTGGCAGGCTACAAGAATTTCTGCTGAATTTTCACCTTGGAGATACAAGGGAACGTTTATTTAATAGGAGTATAAAAAATATCTTAATTTTACTATAGAATACAGAGTGAAAAACAGCCATAGCAATATAACAGCAACTGTGATCAGCATTTAAATGAGCATTGCAGTGTTGTATAATTATTTCCCTGTAATTAGCCGGTTGAATATACTTTTCATGAAACAGTGCTGTATGTAAAATGTGTAAATGGTGAACTGTGCACATGGTTTACCTGCAATATGCTGTTGTAATCCATTAAAGACTGAATTGTTTGACTATTACGGATACAATATAGTACTCTTATAGATGGGGAAGGTTTGCGTGATGACAATTTTGCTAGCTTTGCAAATCAATTAAGTGTAATTAGATATTTTTTTTTCTCATATACTTTCCTTCTTTTGGATTTACTTCTGGCAGATTTTTTTTATTGATTTTTTTATTTTCATAATTTTAGCCATAATTCTAAGTACCACATGTGACTGAAGATTGCCTGTCCATGCTTAACAAAAAATTGAATATTATCACAAAATCCTAAACATTTTCAATAATTTTTAGACTAAGAGCATCATTTATGACTAAACTGCAGTTTGACAAAATTGTGTTTAATAACTGTATAATAAATATATAAATGTATTTTTTTCTTTCATTGCCGCTCTTGTTTTTTCCTCTAATAGTTACATACTCATCTGATCTGTAAACCAAACGGCAGGAAAACACTCAGTTTACTGCACAATAAATACATAATATTATATATATTACAGCACACTGATTGTCATGTCATGGTGTGTTCTTTAAATTCTGTCCAAATCATGGGGCGGGGCCTGGCTGCATACTGAGATGCACGTACACTAGATGGACTTCCAAACTGATAAAACCAACAGCTCCTTACTAATTAAAAGGCCGAGACCATACTTAGGCTCACAAGGGATATGGGACGAAAAACTAGGAAGCTGAAAGTGGACAAACCAAAGCCGGGAGTAAATATAGGCACAAAGCGCACATGGGGCCAAAATGGCCACCGACATAGGGGAGTATATAGACTCCTCAGAGGATCAGAGCCTGAATGAATGCACAGGCGGTAAGCTAGCCCCGCTGACACAGCAGGCTCCTCCAACGGGAGATTCCTGACCAGTCACTGCAGCGATGCTCAAAGACATGCTAGGAGACCTGCAAAAGATAATCCAGGCTGATGTGGCCCAGCTTTGTACAGACCCTCATTAGCCTAATTGGGAAAGTAGAGGCCTCCACAGAAACACAAGCCCAAACCATTATGGAGCTCTAACTGGAGGTGAAGGTGCTCAAAGTGCAACAAACCCAAACAGAACAGCTTTTTGCGTGAAAGTTTGTGGAATCTCTGAGGACATCCCAGCGGAAGAACTCCTGCACTTGATGCAGAGACTCATCGGAGACCTACTTGCACCAAAGCAAGCCAGAAATACTCACAGAGAGACAGACTTCCAGTTCCCTAAACCCTGCAGAGCTCCAGCACTGGTTTCAGGGACCTCGTGGTGAAGTTCTGTACATATGCCGATAAAGCAGCAGTGCTCCCTGCCCTCAAAGGGTTTACGCCATATCAGTTTGAAAACATGACCCTACAGTTTTATGCTGACCTGTCTGGGAGCACATTACAATGCAGGAGTTTGCTGCAACCCTTTATGGCCATACTCAGGAAGAGCAACATAGGGTAACGATGGCGATCACCACAGACACTGCAAGTCCTGCACAATAACACAGTCCACTAAATTGCAGACCTGAAGGAGGCTGCTGCACTGCTTCAGCTGCTTGGTTTGCCAGGGGACTCACTAACACCCATCACAACTTCAGGAAACAACCCAACTGCACACCATTGGAATCCTGCGAAGATCATGCCTTTTGTGCCCCAAGGAGGGAAGCCGGGTGCATATGCGGTTGCCACCACTTGAATCAGGGGACTCTTAGCCCCAATGCGTCCTTTACATTCCTAAGGACACATACTTCTAGCGGTTCGAAGTTCTTTATATTTTCTTTTGGGACTCCTTATCATTACTCTCTCTATGGCACCAAGTACTACCTGAGGGCACCTATTGCCTTACACCAAAGAACTTTCCACCTAATGATGACCTCACAGGTCTTTGGGAAAACATATAATAGCAGTTCAACGTTTTTTAGTTTGCACCTGTTGATTTCCTTTTTGGTAACGCTAAAATCTAAGTTTGAGAGCCAGGCTACTTAGGTGAGACCCACAGCCTGTCTTCGCATTAACAATACACAGGGATATCTAACCCTCCCCCATTCCCCTCCGCTACCTAGACTAAATTAGACCCACCACCTAGAACACCTAGGAACCGGAGGTGTGTAGAGGTTACAACATCAAACTGAGTGTCAGGAGTTCAATATGAGACATACACTGCCCCCCCACTGACAAGGTTTCTGTTCATCATGTGAAACTACTATCACACACGAGCCAGAGAATCTAGATTTCCATTATCTAACTTACCTACCTTTCCTCCACAACCACTGGCCTCTTGTAACCCCAAACGATACACACAGATGCACAGTATACCCCCCGGCCAGGAATCGATTAGATCCACTCGACATAGCTCATAGCAGTATAAAAATACAATCCTCAGCTCCCAGGCTCTGTTTATTTCAGATAAAATGTATCACTAAATGTACAATCTTATATTTCATATGTATGTCATGTATCTATTTATTTTCTTCTATATGCCTTCTTGCGCTTGTGAGCTGGGCACAAATAAAGAATTTAAAAATAAAAAATTGGTTCAAATCAACATTTGGCCATGCTAAACATCTAACTAAATGTCTGTTTCTCCTGAAAAATTTTCTTCTCAGAGAAAATGATTCAGCAGAAACGAAATGTTTTGCCATGGGTAAATCTAAGGATTTTATTGTAACATTAATATATAATATGCTAAATATACACTATTATGGATTTGTCATATCCTGTTGTGCTACCACCAGAATATAATACTATGAATAAGCAATCTTGATCTAGTGTTGAGAGGTCATGCAAATTCATGCAAATTCTAGCTCTAATGCCCACCTTTGAATCCTTTTTAAATACCGCTAATGCTAGCATGCAGGTCTCATAGTAATGCATCACTAGTCAGCAACAGGAAGATTAAAGTAAAGTGCCCAAAGATATGCACTAATTAGTAATTCAATAATTTGGTAGGGTATTTACAAAGGCTTCCCCAAGACCTGGGGCGTATTAAATGAGCCACTTCACTATTTTGTCTATAATATGTAGAACAGACAAGTACAAAAAGATTTCAGTGACAATACAAGACTTAATATAAATTGAGAAATCAAATTTATGATGAGTTCATTTGACAGAATAGGTAGATTTGTCCCCAACATTTGAAGCAGTGCCCACACAATATATGTATTTTTATTATTTGCCACAAAGGGAGATATTTATCAAAATGTTTTTTTTTTTTGACCAATCCATGGACAATTAATGATTGTTCTAATTTTGCTTAGGTAAACATGGTACAACAGGTATTTTTTATTTTTGTTTAATTTAGTTATTTCTTTTTTTTTTTAAACATGCTAAAATTGGATTCCAGTATGTTGTATTTATTACTAATAGCATTTATTTGTATTTACACAACTTATATTGTTATACATATAGAACACAAATTAGTAGTTAAAATGTGTGTATATATATATATATATATATATATATATATATATATATATATATATATATATATAACAAGGGGTTGGCTGCACTCACCTGAACATGCTTAAAGGGGGTGCTGCTGGGGGCCAATAAGTATAGTAAAAATTTAAATCCAGCACACTCCCTTATCTACTAAACAGCTACTTTGGTGCTGAGAGAGAGAGAGAGAGAGAGAGAGAGAGATGCCGTCGGGGCAGAGTGAACACCTGAATGGTGAGTACTTTTCCAATTAATCAATGGTTTTGTTATATAAATTAACTTTAATATATGTATATTGTATTGTATGATCCTGAGGAAAGCCACAGAAGGGGGCTGAAACGTTGATCAGAGTTTTTATGAATCTGCAATAAAGATATCGAGTGCAAGTCAGTTTCTATATATTTTATATTTTTTGGCACTGGGCTTTAGTATGCACCCAGTAATATTAATTTTGGAGTGTGAGTGCAGGGACTACTAAGTTTTTTTTCTGTATATGAAAGTCAATTTTGTGCCTGACTCTGTTCCTATGCACCAACAATTAAATAAATTCGGCAATATTCATTAAAATTGCTGTAAAAGAATTTCAAAGCTAATTGAGGCATTTTTGGGGGAATTTACTTATGTATTATACTGATGAATTTATGCAACAAGCTGGGGGGTATTCCGAACAAGCGAAAACACTCCATTTTACTCAAGAGGAGGCTCAATCAGTTCTTTGGGTGCAATCCAGCACAGATTTACCCTATAATGTCACAAGTAAAGATGTATATGTTTTTAAGATAGTTTTTTAGATTATAGATGTAAAATGTCCATAATATGTTAGTAATATTTAGTATGTATAGGTAAATTCAGCAATAAGACAATGATTAGACATAATATAATAAGCACGTACAGTAACATATATGTTCCACTACTTTCATGTATATTAACACTGTATCACTTTAAATGTATATAGATATATAACACAGCACTTTTATGTACATAATAACACCATATGCACTTTCATGTATATAAAGACTATATCACTTTAAAATATTATATGCACTTTAATAATAGAGGTCTGGTATGATCAGATATGATTGGTTATTATTGATGCACTTTAGTGTACATAGTTATATTCTTTAGCACTTTATTGTACTTGACAGCACTATATTCACTTTTTTGGCACTAAGTTATCACTGTTTTTAGCACTGGAGTGTCACTTTAAATATTAAATGCACTTTATAGTTCTGTGTGGACTCGGGTTTGGAAGAGCACACTGAAGCTGTAGTTACTTAATTAATAGTATTCTAGAATTAAAGTTTTTTTCGTATATAGAGGCTTATAATATAATGGAAGCAAACTAGTTGTCATATTAGTAGTTATTAATATTATGAGATGGATATATTTGTTAATGATATTTTAGCGTGATGATAATAGAATGTATATTTATGTGGCAAATAGACATATATGGTAGCTCTATATATGTTTGTATATTTATGATTATTTAGAAGTATGCCTCATTGTCTTATGTATAAATGTAATGGAGGTCCCGTACATTAATATTGTTTACCCCGGTAGCCATGGAGCCTGAGAATGTTTCGGGTCACCATAGCAACAGGGGAACACGTGGGCACGCAACTTCAGGGTTGCGGGGTGCCGGCACATGACTACTCTAGGAGGAGAGATGCCGTTGGGGCAGAGTGAACACCTGAATGGTGAGTACTTTTCCAATTCATTAATCAATGGTTTTGTTATATAAATTTACTTTAATAAATGTATATTGTATTGTATGATCCTGAGGAAAGGCATAGAAGGGGGCTGAAACGTTGATCAGAGTTTTTATGAATTTGCAATAAAGATATCGTTTTAACTTAAAAGAAACCGTGAGTGCAAGCCAGTTTCTATATATTTTATATATCTATATATATGTACCAGCAGTATTTCAACTTCAACTTGTTTTAACAACCTTGAATTTGCAAGTATAACACAATTTTTACTGCTTTCATAAATACCATTCCCCAAAGATGCTATCATGTCGGTCTTTAAGGATATGCCTGCTTGAGCACAGGTGGATGAATCACAGTTAAATTTCTTTAAATAAACCAATATATGCTTATACAAAGTTACAGTGAAGCGTTGCCTTTTAATTTCCCTTGAGATCTAAAGCCTTTCTTACTAAAAAATTTTTATTGAAAATTGCAGTTTATCATTTAAAACCCTCTTATCTGTGATACTGGATGAAACAACTTATTTCTCCTTCAAGAAAGTACATGTTTAATGTATTGTATTAACATACATAGGTGACTGGAATGCAATAGGGTAAATTAGAAATAAATATATATTAAAAAAATAACTCTTAAAAATTACATAACCTAAACTCTGGCTCCTTATAACTGATCAATTTGTACCATTTGTTTTTACAGTACTATGCTCTAAATTGTGTCTTTTTTATTTAGAGCAGGCTTCCCCAAACTCCAGCCCTCCAGATGTTGCTGAACTGCAACTCCCATGATTCTATGAATGAAATAGATAGGCTGAGAATCATGAGAGTTATAGTTCAGCAACATCTGGAGGGCCGGAGTTTGGGGAAACCTGATTTAGAGCATATATTTATTAACTTGTTTGCTACTGACCATGTTTGATTGCTTTCCACACTTATCTATGACTTTCCTCTCTGACTATAAGCTACGATGGAGTGAATTCTTTGTGTTAGTATTTATAAAGCACCAACAAATTATGCAGTGCTATACAACTAGAAAAGCAAAAACATACAACAGGGCAATTCAAAAATTAAAGAGGGTCTTACCAATGAGCTGAGATCTAGCCATTGAAACTCTTTTACATAAAGTATTTAGCTAGATCGCCTGTGAGCGTACAATCTAAAGCTTAAAATGAATGCGCCCAGACAAGAGATAGCAAGGGAATTTGAAGATGATGGATAAAGAGAAATAAAGTATAATTGTAGCCATGGGTAAGATGTAATGGAATGAGAAGGTAAATGCATTTATTTTATTTAACAGTTCTTATGTAGCACTCTTGACCTGCTGCTTCCCTTATAACCCCTGTACCTCCAAGATCCCCCCGTGTCATTAAAAAGAACAAAATGGAGAACATAAACCTCTTTGTGGAAGTTATAGCCACTAAGAAGAATGTCTTGCGTAAAGCCATCTTCAAGGAAACATCCTGTAATGGTTCAAAAGGAGGTTCACAAAGAGCCTTAAGGACCAACGACAAATTCCAGGTAGGAAAAGTTGAAAGCCTAGGAGGTTGTTTCAGCAAGATTGACTTAAAATATCTGCGGATAAGAAGGTGGGAAGCTAGATCACGCACAAGGAAGTGACTCAATGCTGAAATCTGGACTTTAAATGTTGATACACCAAGACCAGCTAGAAAACCATCCTGCAGGAAAGACAGAATATCAGGTATGGAGGGATTATCTGGAATGCAGCCTTTCAGAACACACCAGTTCAGGAACTTTATCCAAATACTAAGATAAATCTTGGACGTTGATGAACAGACAGATGCCAAAATAACCTCACACAATTTGTCTGAAAGCCCCTGCTTGCGGAGGATCATCCTTGCAGCAACCATGCCATCAGTTTGAACATATCCAGGGTCTCTTCTGGAAGATCCACATTCTCTATGAAGTTGCTTGAAATTGGAAGAACCCACTGCAAAATTGTTATACGCTCTATTTCGGAAAGCCAGCTTTGGTTTGGCCAGAAGGGAACAATGGCTAAAACCCTTGCTTTTTCCCATCTGATCTTTTGAATTATCCTTGGTATCAAGGCAACCGGAGTGAAAACATATCCCATGTTGAATTTCCAGGTGAGGTACAAGCCGTCTAGGAAGTGTAGAAAAGCCAGTGCCTGGATAGAAGCAAAGGGTGGGACTTATATGTTTTTTCTTGTGAGCATAAGATCGATGTCTGATAGGCCAAATCAGAATACCAGTCTCGTGAACATCTGGGGTTTTAGAGACCAATCCATTTGAGACCGACATTGTCTGCTGAGGTTGTCTGCAATGACGTTCTGAGTACCTGTGATCAGAGTTGCTAAGAGTGAGGTTACTTTTGACTGCGCCCAATACATGATATGGTAGCACAGATCCTGCAGAGAATTTACTTTTGTACCTCTAAGACAGTTCAAGTAAGCAACTGTGGTGGCATTGTCAGACTGAATCCTTACAACTTGGTATGCAATGACAGGACTGGAAGCTAGCAGAGCATTCATAACTGCCTTCAACCCTCTGAAGTTTGGGGAATCTTTTGCTTCTTTCAAAGTCCATCTCCCCTGAATGAACTGTGAATCTAGATGTGCACCCCAACCAGTTTGGGAGGCATATGTTGAGATAGTAATCCATCTTTTCTGGTCGAATGAAAGGCCTCTGGAAAGGTTGTTTGCATTTTTCCACCAATTTAGTTGTTTTCTTACTGTGTTTGACAGGCAGATAACTGCATCCAAATCTTCCTTCTTTAGTGACCATTCTGCCAGAATGTTACATTGCATAGTTCTGATTTCTGCTTTTACCTATCCAACCGCTGGGGTTGCAGAGGTGAGAAGTCCCAGGACACTCATGGCCTGTCTGATAGTGCAAACATAGGAAGAAAAAGTGACAGGGACTTTGAATCCACCAGAAGTCCCAGGAATTACATCCTTGTTGAAGGAATCATCTGAGATTTCTGTAGGTTTAAAAGTCAACTGTGATCTCTTAAAAACCTCTAGCATCTCTAACTGCAGAAAATGTTCTGATTCTGCTTTCAAGAACCAGTTGTCCAGGTAAGGAACTATTGTCACACCTCTTAGACGTAAGTGTGCTGCTAGAGGATCCAGGATCTTTGTAAAGATGTGAGGGGCTGATAATAGGCCGAACGGTAGGGCCTTGAACTGAAGGTGAAGAATTTTTCTTTTTCCTGCAAGCATTGCATTGTGTGTGTGTCACATCCTGTTCCTAGCTGCGGATCATTCTGGCTTTGGCTTCTGGTATCCAGTACTCTTTTTACAATTCTTGTTTAGTTTTTCTTGGTTTTTCTGGTTTCCTATTCTATGTCTGGTTTTCTTTATGCTGGGATTTCTGGGTTCATTCCTATATTCCGTCCCTGGATTTTCCAGTCTCTTGGATCATTTTAAATGTTTGTTTTATGTTGCCACACCCATTCCTTTTCCATCATTCCTTTTGTTTCAGTGTCCTGCAGGCAGCTGCTCAAGGATTCTGCCCTTTCTTGCAGCAGTGGCGTACATACCGGGGTTGCAGGGGTCACGGCTGCGACCGGGCCTGGCCCACCAGGGGGCCCAGCCGCCCTGCGACCCAGTATGCACACCAGTGTTGCCAGACTCTTCTCCTGGGGCTGGCCCTGGTGTCACCCGGCGGGCGGCCAGGTGGGCGCGCGAGGGAGCACTCTCCCCTAAGCGCTCTCTGCCCAGCTCCCTCGTCATCTTCCGGCTCTGGCATCAGTACGTGGCGCGCAAGGGAGCTGAACAGGAAGCACTCAGGGGAGAGTGCTCCCTCGCACGCCTGCCTGGCCGCCGCGTGACACCAGGGCCAGCAACACCACTGGACCCCAGGGAATCCCCTCAGCACTCCCAAAGGTAGGGAGGCTGAGGGATTAAATTTTAAAAAAAAGTGTTAGAGTTTGTGTGTGTGTGTTAGTGTGTGTATGTGTTAGAGTGTGTCTGTGTGTGTTTGTGCCTGTGTGTTCGTGTGTCAGTTAGTGTTAGAGTGTGTTAGTGTTAGAGTGTGTGTTAGTGTTAGAGTGTGTCAGTGAGTGTGTTACTGTGTGTGTCTCTTATGGAGTGTGTTAGTTTGTGTGCGTCTGTTAGCAAGTCTGTTTGTGTCTGTTAGTGAGTGTGTGTTTTGTAAGTAAGTGTATATGTATGTCTGTCACTGAGCGTGTGTCTGTCAGTAAATGTGTGTGTCTTGTAGCTAGTATGTATGCGTCTGTTTGTGAGAGTGTGTGTCTGTTAGCTAATGTGTATGCGTCTGTTCGTGAGAGTGTGTGTGTGTCTTAAGCACTTACCTTTCTCCATCGCTGGACTCCCTTGGCGCTGGGCCTCTCTCCGTCCCGATCCGCCTCTCAGCTCTGAATGCGCATGCGTAGCAAGAGCCACGCACGCATTCAAACAGCCCATAGAAAAGCATTACTCAATGCTTTACTATGGACATTCAGCGTCTTCTCACTGTGATTTTCAGTCAATCTCTTTTTTTTTTTTCTCTCTCTGTTATTGAGATCCCTGAATCTGGTGTCTATATTTTGTTTGCGAAATCTCCGAAATGTTTAATGGTAGCGAAAGGTAAGCTGCCAGTGAACTGAGATCTTTTATTGGCTTGAGATCCTGAATATCTGAAATCCTGAGTTTCAGACATATGTTTAATAATTTCTTCCAGAGGAGTGCCAAATAATTTGTGCTTCTCGAAAGGTAGTTCACATGAAGCACATTTTGAAGCTGAGTCTGCAGTCCATGTTCTGAGCCATAAGGCTCTTCTGGCCATCGAGGATAAACCCATAATCCCAGCAGATAATCAAAGCATCTCAGCAGATACATACGATAGAAATGAATTAGAAAGTTTCAAAAGAAACAACAGCTGGGCTGGGTCTTTCTCTGATTTTCCCACAAGGGATTCTTCTAAGGTTTGTAACCACATGCCCTGGGATTTTAGAACTGCTGAACAAGCTATTACAGCTTTGAACTGATAGCCCACAGCCTGAAATATTCTCCTGCTCGATGTTTTGGCCCGCTTGTCCATAGGATCTTTTAAAACAGAAATCTCATCAATTGTCATTGTGGTTTTCTTTGATAATTGTGCCACCCGAATATCGACTTTTGGAAGTACTTCCCACTTATTCTCTGTCTGTAGTTTAAACAGCTGTTTGAAGTGCTTAGAAATGAAGGCATGTCTGTGTTTTTCCACTCCCTCTGCAATAGTTCCATAACACCTGGGTGCATAGGAAAACCTTTTACCTTATCCTTGGTAGGTTCATTTTCCTGAACAATCTCCAATACTTTCCTTATAAATTTCTTCAATTCCTCTGGAGAAATCCCTCATCCACACTTGAGGCTAGACTGGAAACGTCCAAAAGGTAAGAAGATAAAAATGCACCTGATAGAGCTCAGACAGGGATGGGGATCTTTCTCTCCTTTGTTTCTTTACCTGTTTGTCTTGAATATTAACAGACCTGCTGTCTTTTTTAATTGTATCTTTAAATCTGGGATACATTCTTCTGAAACCATCACAGGAACGAGGTCACTTTCTTTTGCTTGTATTTTTCCAGCAAATCTGTTGAGCATTGATTACAGGTCTTTTTTCTACACCAGTCAGGTAGATGGACTGCACATTCTGAGCAACACAAGTGTTTTGTTTTGTTTGTGACCTTTTTAGGGATAGGGGATGACATCTTATCTTTCTCAGCTTTTTCTGGTGAAGCAGGACTGGACAAACGAAAAGAAGATATTTTTTCTAAAATTAGGAGGCTTGCGATAAAGGTTACATTTTCAAGGGAGATTTAAAGTAAATTTCCACCTCAAAAACCTCACCGTGTAGGAGAGCTAGTGACACGGAGTACCTGTTCTGGCAACCACCCCTGGGGTCAGACAGGTCCTGCACAGCTTTTAATTTAGAACTTATGCCAAATTGACAAACTTCTTATCTGCACATGTGCATTGGCGCAATCGGAAGTTCAGTGGAATGCAAACTCCTCCTGAACATGCATTCCACTGCTGTGCACATGTGTCCGTCCTGCAATGTGAGAGGCCCACCCAGAACCTCCCAGGAACAGGCCACATAAACTAGTTGCATTCCGTAAAGCAATGGAACGGAAGCCTCTGATGCTCAGCTCCCACCTGGGCAGCTTTCAGGCACTCACCTCCCCAGCCACAGCCTGTGCTGACCACATCGATATTCTTTTCACCTATGCCTGGAGGAGCCTGTCCGTCATGTGTGCTGGGACAAGAAGAACTGGGGAAACTTGGAGGTACAGGGATTATAAGGGAAGCAGCAGGCGGCATCTCAATTACATATTTAAATTTTGGGGGGAGCATCTTGATACAGTACTGCCACTATACGTGAGGAAAATTAAAATGTTATTTTTTCTGTTACATGGTTAAAAGTATGAAAGGCCTCGGAGCAGGAATGAAGGGCCGAACCCAGTTATCTGAAAGTATTTACAGGCAAGAGGCCGATATAGCAAACATGTGTTGTATACAACTGAAAAGTTTGTCAACCAAATTCTATCAGACATAATAATAATATGTGCATTAAATGTAGGTGAATGACTTCCAGGGGAGGAGCTGAGGAGTATGGCCACAACCTCAGCTTACTCTGAATAATGGTACCTATTAAGAGTCTATAGATGCGGAATTCTGTATCCAACCAGTGACCAAATGGCCACATTTCCTAAATCATCAGCAGGCACTGCCCCAGTTGTCAGGGTTGTTATTTTTTTTTCACAATAATCATAATAGCCACTGCCGGTATGGATTTAGATGGTTTTGACATGAACAAAAGCACATTATCATCGAAAGCTGTGACCTTAATGGAGTGAGAGCCCATCTGGAAGCCTGTTATGTTATAAACCAATAATAAGATCCAGGGCCAGATTAAATAAAGGCGGCCATAGGGGACAGCCCTGGTGCACCCCATGCCCCATGTGAATTCATATAAAATCCAAACCAAGCCTTTGATGAAGTAAAAGAAAGTGATACCAAAAAAATAAAATTTTAAGATAAGAAACAAGTATGGCTGTAAACATACATTTATATTTTCCTGTTTGATTGCAGTGCTAAATCTTTTGATTTTATTATTACTCTTATTATTATTGTTATTGAAAAATGCATCAATACAAATATTTGGCCAAGCAAACACATCAAATGCCTTACGGACATTAAGACTTAGTAACTGGGCAAGATTGTTCTGCCACTATTGTCACGAACACACCCTACCTCAAGAGTGTGTGTGACATAGTTGTGGTGGTGAAAGGGTTAAAGTTTACTATTTGTCTGCACTACACCGGAAATAATGATAAAATCCCACTTACCACCATCCACACTTAACCATAATAATATAAATATTACTATTGTAACGCTGCCACCACCAAGACAATTTTTAAATGGGGTGCCTAGGTCCACCAGATAACTTGATAATAAAAAACCACCAGATACAACTTAACACAATACCTACACAATTGCAAAACACTCATTAATTAGTCTCTTCAGGTAACATGATTATTTACCAGACAAAGACAGAACTTAATAAAGGAATATTTATTATGTGCAAAAAATAGTCACAGTGCATACAAAAATATTATAAAAGTACTTATTAATGACTTTACATCAAAAATAAAGCATAGTTAGTGTAATGTTTTGGAGGCACCACTAGGGGCAGTGTGTAGAAATACATGTGCTTCTGGCAGTGACATCACAGGCCAGCTACTGACACTGAATAAAAAACAGCTTGTTAGAGGCATTCAGGTCTCTTTTGAAAAAGTCAGTCTCTCTCTTTGGTTCTGCTCTTGACTGCCCAAGATTGTTGGGACCTGTTTAAGTTTGTTCATGTTTTGTATTGTACCATGTGAAACCAACAGTTAGCAACTGTTATAGCCTTTTGTAAGTAAAATGTTGTAGTTTTGTATTGTATAATTATTGTAGTAAATTGACATTCTGCTAGCATCTGTTTATTATAGTTATATTAAATATACATTTAATATTACAACGTGTTGTGTATTTTCTATTCACATATTCGACCATAATACCACAAACTATAAAAAATATTAATGTTGTTCCTTATTGCTTAATTATTATATATTAAAAGATTAATATTCATATTAAGGTCATGGCCACAACAAATATAGATGATAATCAAATTAGTTACACCAACAACAGATAAAAACAAAAGGGATAAAATAACAGAAGTCCTAATCACTTACTCCTTAGGTTTTCAAAGTAAAACGTCTGCCTTGTCTCTGGCAAGGGAGATGGTGACTCACTCAAAATTTGATCATTAGATATATACCATGTGGATTACCAAGCCTGGCCTAGAGGTGGAGATAAGAAGACACCCTTGTGTTCCAGACCAGCATCAACCCAAATAGAAAGTTTTTTCTTCTATCTACTCTTTTGTACTTGCCACAGAAATAATAATTGCATATATGAATGTGTTGCCATTTTTCCATTCCATAGACATGACACATTGTGACCCAATATAGCAGACATCACAATCCCTTGTCATATGGTTAAGTTACGCAAAGCATGTTAGGCTTGATTAGAAGATTGTTCTTGTCCCATTCTAAATATAATAAAAATTAGGCTTAATTATTCTGTGGGTAAGTATTAATGTTTCTTTTGGATATGATACTTGGACACAAAGCGAATGATTATTAACACATTGAAGACCTTAACTAATTAATTAAGAGGTACAAGCCATATTGTTGAAGTCTGTTAGTTTACATTGGAACTAGACATCCAGGCATCTCAAGTGTAAAATGTCACACCTTGATCAAAGGATCAATCCATGCTGTAAACCTTCTGCCCCCTTTCACATTCCTATACAATTTTCATTACTCCTTCTGTCATCTGACCTCTACCAAGTGGCCCATTCATATATGCACTACACACATTACATTAAATGGCAATATTCTATTGTGCAACAATGAATTATGCACCCTTGGCGTGACAACTATGGCCGCTATCCCGCTGCAAATTCCCTGTCTAAAATGTACGCCGCCGACAAAACCAAACTGTTGGGGATGCAAAATCACAGACAAAAAAGTCTAGTTTTGCTAAGTATTTTTAGGTCCTGATTCAAAAGTTTATTGGTATGTATGAGTATATCTGTCAGGGTACCTGAAGTCTCTACCTCCGAGAGAGGCAGAGACTTAGACGTCTATCCCTCCGGACGGGCTGTTTCCTCTGTTCCTCGCGGTCCTCCCAGTCACGTAAACGCCGGCCGCGAGGGAGTCACTTCCTTTTGTAGCAGGACGTCCGGAAACCGACGTCATGACGCCAGCCCGGAACGACCTGTCACTCAATCCTTTAGAGACTAATCAGATCTCGTCGGAGGCGTGTCTCTTCCTCCGAGCCAGGGTATTTAAACTTGCTTCTCCCATTTGCTCATTGCCCTGTCGTGGTTCTAGCCTGTCTAGTCACACAGTGCTCTGGTATTTTCTGTTATCCCTTTGGTTCCGACCCGGCTTGTTCCTCGCTTACCTGTCCTCTCGTTCCCTCGACCTCGGCTTGTCTCTGACCATTCTCTATACTCTCCGTACGTTAGTCCGGCCATTCTAAGGTCCGGTATACGTATCCTGTACCTGTTTGTACTCTGCGTGTTGGATCCCTGTCCCGATCCTGACATTACGACAGGGCCAATGGATCCTGCAAGTACAAACAGTCAGCTTGGTCCTTCTGATCCTAGGTTTGAAGCCATGGAGCACAGAATGGATCAGATGGCGCTAGCACTACAGGCGTTATTGTCTCGTGCTAATAACCCGCCAGAGGAGACGCGTACTACTTCTATTTCTCCTGTGAGCTCAGGCCTAGAGGTAGCCACTGTAGGTGCCTCTTCCCGTATTACACCACCAGTACGTTATGGTGGCTCACCTGAGAAGTGTCGTGGTTTTCTTAACCAGATCAGTATCCACTTTGAACTACAACCTCGCTCCTATCCTACAGATAGGGCAAAGGCTGGATTTATTATCACCTTACTCATTGAGAAAGCTCTGAGATGGGCCAACCCACTATGGGAGAACGATAATCCGTTAGTATATAACTATAATGCCTTTGTAGCTGCCTTTAGAAGAACTTTTGACCCCCCTGGTAGAAAGGTCAATGCAGCCAGATTACTGTTGCGCCTGAGACAGGAGAACCGAACTCTCGTAGATTATGCACTAGAGTTCAGGTCTCTGGCGTCAGAAGTTAAGTGGAATGAGCAGGCTTATATAGATGTATTTTTGAACGGGTTATCAGACGTAATCCTTGATGAGGTTGCCACTAGAGAACTCCCTGAAAATTTGGAGGATTTAATTTCGTTCATTTCTCGTATTGATGAGCGTTTAAGAGAGAGACAAAACACTCGAGAGAGGAACCTTAGACCTTCCTTTAAATTAGCTCCCGCATTTCAAAGTCCTGATTCCACTACCTCACTGTTTCCTGAACCTATGCAGATAGGCAATACTCGCCTCTCAGAAGAAGAGAGACAGTACAGGAGAAGTGAGGGATTATGCATGTATTGTGGAGTCAGAGGTCACTTACACCTGAATTGTCCTAATCGTTCGGGAAACGCTCGCACCTAAGTTTCTCTAGAGGACAGGCCTTGGGTGTTTCTATTTTGTCCTCTACTCATAATTATAAAGATCACAGGCTTCTGCTACCAGTTTCTTTAACTTGGGAGAAGGGAGTACTAAAGACTATGGCTTTGATAGATTCCGGAGCTGCTGAGAATTTTATCGACCAAGCCTTTGCTACTAAACACACTGTCCCATCCCAGTTAAGGGATACACCCTTGGCCGTTGAGGCCATAGATGGTAGACCTTTACTTGAGCCTGTTATCTCCCGTGAGACTATACCCGTTAACTTAACTGTTGGTATCTAACACGAGGAGAACTTATCACTTATGCTCATTTCGTCCCCTTCGGTCCCCATAGTCCTGGGGTACCCATGGTTAAAAAGACATAACCCTATTATCGATTGGGAGTTAGGGGAGATACTCTCATGGGGTCAGGGCTGCCAGGAGAAGTGTTTACGCAGGGTTTCCCCATTGGCTGTAATAAACACACCGGTTAGTTCCACTCAGTCTACAGAGGGACAGATACCGTTCATCTACCAGGACTTAAAAGCAGTATTCGACAAGAAGAATGCCGATACCTTACCTCCACACAGGTCATTTGATTGTAAAATTAAGCTTTTACCTGGTACTATGCCTCCGAGGGGCAATGTATATCCTCTATCCACTCAAGAGAACTCAGTTCTAGAGGAATATATTCGTGAGAATCTAGAAAAAGGGTTCATTAGGAGATCCTCTTCCCCCGCCGGGGCTGGTTTTTTTTTCGTTAAAAAGAAGGATGGCACTTTGAGACCTTGTATTGATTACCGAGGGTTGAATAAGATAACCATCAGAAATGCCTATCCCATTCCTTTGATTACCGAGCTGTTTGATCGTTTAAAGGGCTCTAAAATTTTCACCAAGCTAGATCTCAGAGGGGCGTATAACTTGGTGAGAATCCAGGATGGACACGAGTGGATGACAGCGTTCAATACCCGTTATGGTCACTATGAATACACGGTTATGCCATTTGGTCTTTGTAATGCTCCGGCAGTCTTTCAGGATTTGATTAATGAAGTTCTTAGGGAGTTTCAACATGATTGTGTCATTGTATACCTGGATGACATACTTATACACTCTAGGGAGATTGAGACCCACCACAGACAAGTCAGAAAGGTATTGCTAAAACTTCTGCAACATGGCCTATACTGTAAATTGGAGAAATGCAGTTTTGACCAGTCTCAGATAGACTTTCTTGGGTACGTGATTTCTGGGGAAGGCTTTAAGATGGATCCTGACAAACTCCAATCTATTTTAGATTGGCCATTGCCTAAGGGACTCAAGGCTATTCAGAGGTTTATTGGTTTCTCTAATTATTATAGGCGCTTTATTAAGGGATACTGTTCTATTATTGCGCCTATTACCAATATGACTAAACAAGGGGCTAATACTAAGACCTGGTCTACTGAGGCTCTTGTTGCTTTCAAGACGCTCAAGGAACTTTTTGCCTCTGCCCCAATTTTGGTTCATCCTGATACGACTCTGCCGTTCCTACTCGAGGTTGATGCCTCTGAGACGGGAGTAGGGGCTGTTCTGTCACAAAGGTTAGAGGTGGACAAACCGTTACACCCTTGTGGGTTTTTCTCTAAGAAACTATCTGGTCCTGAAAGCAGATATGACATCGGTGACAGGGAACTGCTAGCGGTCATTATGGCTCTTAAGGAGTGGAGGCATTTATTAGAGGGGACCTTACATCCTGTTACTATTTTAACGGATCACAAGAACTTGTCCTATATTGGGGAGGCTAAACGCCTATGCGCCAGGCAGGCTCGTTGGTCCCTATTCCTGACTCACTTCAATTATGTGCTTACTTATAGACCTGGTTCTAAGAACTCCAAAGCCGATGCTTTATCTCGCCAATATGAACCGTCCACTATAGTTGAGCCAGTTCTTTCCTCGATAGTTCCTAAATGTAAAATCATCGCTAACACGAATCTCAGGATTCATTCTCCGTTGCTTACCGAGATCATAAAGTTACAACATCTAGCTCCTAAACAGACTCCTGGGGATAGACACTTCGTTCCTCCTGCTCTCCAACTGGAAGTGTTGCGGTGTTTCCACAACAGCAAGGTAGCTGGGCATCCTGGCATTCGCAAGACGTATGCTTTAATCTCCAAAGATTTCTGGTGGCCTGCTTTGCGTAAGGATATTAAAGATTTCATCGATACTTGTGAGGTCTGTACTAAGACTAAGCAACCTCATACGCTTCCATGTGGATTTCTGCATCCCTTAGAGGTTCCAGAGAAACCATGGTCCTGTTTAGCTATGGACTTCATTGTCGATTTGCCTATCTCTAAAAGACAGACTGTCATCCTCACCGTGGTTGACAGATTCACCAAGATGGCTCACTTCGTTCCTCTGCCTAAACTCCCGTCTTCACCCGAATTGGCAGAGATATTCGCTAGGGAGATTTTTCGTTTACATGGGATACCCTCCCAAATTGTATCTGACAGAGGTTCCCAATTTGTTTCCCGTTTTTGGAGGTCCTTCTGCTCTCAACTGGGTATCAAATTGAATTTCTCTTCTGCCTATCATCCTCAGTCTAACGGAGCTGCTGAACGCACCAACCAAAAAATTTAACAATATTTACGTTGTTTTGTTTCTGAACACCAGGACGATTGGGTTGGTTTGATTCCTTGGGCGGAGTTTGCACACAACAATCTTGTTTGTGATTCTACTCATTCAAGCCCCTTCTTCATGAATTATGGCTTTCATCCATCTATTCTTCCCTCGGCCTCCCCTTCCCAAGGGATACCGTCGGTTGATGTTCATGTTGCCAATTTGAGGAAGTTGTGGGATCAGACTCGACAAATTCTTCTGCACAATTCTATGCTGGTTAAGAAACACGCCGATAAACGTAGAAGGGCGGCTCCGGTGTTTGTTCCAGGTGATAGAGTATGGTTGAGTACAAGAAACATCCGTTTAAAAGTACCTTCCATGAAATTCGCCCCTCGTTATATTGGACCTTACAGGGTGCTGACTCGGATTAACCCAGTTGCGTATCGTCTAGCTCTTCCAACTGCTTTACGCATCCCTAACTCATTTCATGTTTCATCGCTGAAACCACTAGTCTGCAACAGATTTTCCTCCACAACGTCCTCTCCTCGCTCTGTTCAGGTGGAGGGTCAGGAGGAGTATGAGGTTAACTCTATTATCGATTCTCGAATCTCCCGGGGGAGAGTACAATATCTGGTCGATTGGAAGGGATATGGTCCTGAGGAGAGGAGTTGGGTACCTCAAGAGGATGTTCATGCTCCTCGTCTCCGCAGGGCGTTTCACTCCCGCTTCCCATCTCGTCCCGGTTCCTTCCGCCCGGTGGGCGTATCTGAGAGGGGGGGTACTGTCAGGGTACCTGAAGTCTCTACCTCCGAGAGAGGCAGAGACTTAGACGTCTATCCCTCCGGACGGGCTGTTTCCTCTGCTCCTCGCGGTCCTCCCGGTCCCTCCTGGAGGAGCCTGTCCGTCATGTGTGCTGGGACAAGAAGAACTGGGGAAACTTGGAGGCACAGGGATTATAAGGGAAGCAGCAGGCAGCATCTCAATTACATATTTAAATTTTGGGGGGAGCATCTTGATACAGTACTGCCACTATACGTGAGGAAAATTAAAATGTTATTTTTTCTGTTACATGGTTAAAAGTATGAAAGGCCTCGGAGCAGGAATGAAGGGCCGAACCCAGTTATCTGAAAGTATTTACAGGCAAGAGGCCGATATAGCAAACATGTGTTGTATACAACTGAAAAGTTTGTCAACCAAATTCTATCAGACATAATAATAATATGTGCATTAAATGTAGGTGAATGACTTCCAGGGGAGGAGCTGAGGAGTATGGCCACAACCTCAGCTTACTCTGAATAATGGTACCTATTAAGAGTCTATAGATGTGGAATTCTGTATCCAACCAGTGACCAAATGGCCACATTTCCTAAATCATCAGCAGGCACTGCCCCAGTTGTCAGGGGTGTTATTTTTTTTTCACAATAATCATAATAGCCACTGCCGGTATGGATTTAGATGGTTTTGACATGAACAAAAGCACATTATCATCGAAAGCTGTGACCTTAATGGAGTGAGAGCCCATCTGGAAGCCTGTTATGTTATAAACCAATAATAAGATCCAGGGCCAGATAAAATAAAGGCGGCCATAGGGGACAGCCCTGGTGCACCCCATGCCCCATGTGAATTCATATAAAATCCAAACCAAGCCTTTGATGAAGTAAAAGAAAGTGATACCAAAAAAATAAAATTTTAAGATAAGAAACAAGTATGGCTGTAAACATACATTTATATTTTCCTGTTTGATTGCAGTGCTAAATCTTTTGATTTTATTATTACTCTTATTATTATTGTTATTGAAAAATGCATCAATACAAATATTTGGCCAAGCAAACACATCAAATGCCTTACGGGCATTAAGACTTAGTAACTGGGCAAGATTGTTCTGCCACTATTGTCACGAACACACCCTACCTCAAGAGTGTGTGTGACATAGTTGTGGTGGTGAAAGGGTTAAAGTTTACTATTTGTCTGCACTACACCGGAAATAATGATAAAATCCCACTTACCACCATCCACACTTAACCATAATAATATAAATATTACTATTGTAACGCTGCCACCACCAAGACAATTTTTAAATGGGGTGCCTAGGTCCACCAGATAACTTGATAATAAAAAACCACCAGATACAACTTAACACAATACCTACACAATTGCAAAACACTCATTAATTAGTCTCTTCAGGTAACATGATTATTTACCAGACAAAGACAGAACTTAATAAAGGAATATTTATTATGTGCAAAAAATAGTCACAGTGCATACAAAAATATTATAAAAGTACTTATTAATGACTTTACATCAAAAATAAAGCATAGTTAGTGTAATGTTTTGGAGGCACCACTAGGGGCAGTGTGTAGAAATACATGTGCTTCTGGCAGTGACATCACAGGCCAGCTACTGACACTGAATAAAAAACAGCTTGTTAGAGGCATTCAGGTCTCTTTTGAAAAAGTCAGTCTCTCTCTTTGGTTCTGCTCTTGACTGCCCAAGATTGTTGGGACCTGTTTAAGTTTGTTCATGTTTTGTATTGTACCATGTGAAACCAACAGTTAGCAACTGTTATAGCCTTTTGTAAGTAAAATGTTGTAGTTTTGTATTGTATAATTATTGTAGTAAATTGACATTCTGCTAGCATCTGTTTATTATAGTTATATTAAATATACATTTAATATTACAACGTGTTGTGTATTTTCTATTCACATATTCGACCATAATACCACAAACTATAAAAAATATTAATGTTGTTCCTTATTGCTTAATTATTATATATTAAAAGATTAATATTCATATTAAGGTCATGGCCACAACAAATATAGATGATAATCAAATTAGTTACACCAACAACAGATAAAAACAAAAGGGATAAAATAACAGAAGTCCTAATCACTTACTCCTTAGGTTTTCAAAGTAAAACGTCTGCCTTGTCTCTGGCAAGGGAGATGGTGACTCACTCAAAATTTGATCATTAGATATATACCATGTGGATTACCAAGCCTGGCCTAGAAGTGGAGATAAGAAGACACCCTTGTGTTCCAGACCAGCATCAACCCAAATAGAAAGTTTTTTCTTCTATCTACTCTTTTGTACTTGCCACAGAAATAATAATTGCATATATGAATGTGTTGCCATTTTTCCATTCCATAGACATGACACATTGTGACCCAATATAGCAGACATCACAATCCCTTGTCATATGGTTAAGTTACGCAAAGCATGTTAGGCTTGATTAGAAGATTGTTCTTGTCCCATTCTAAATATAATAAAAATTAGGCTTAATTATTCTGTGGGTAAGTATTAATGTTTCTTTTGGATATGATACTTGGACACAAAGCGAATGATTATTAACACATTGAAGACCTTAACTAATTAATTAAGAGGTACAAGCCATATTGTTGAAGTCTGTTAGTTTACATTGGAACTAGACATCCAGGCATCTCAAGTGTAAAATGTCACACCTTGATCAAAGGATCAATCCATGCTGTAAACCTTCTGCCCCCTTTCACATTCCTATACAATTTTCATTACTCCTTCTGTCATCTGACCTCTACCAAGTGGCCCATTCATATATGCACTACACACATTACATTAAATGGCAATATTCTATTGTGCAACAATGAATTATGCACCCTTGGCGTGACAACTATGGCCGCTATCCCGCTGCAAATTCCCTGTCTAAAATGTACGCCGCCGACAAAACCAAACTGTTGGGGATGCAAAATCACAGACAAAAAAGTCTAGTTTTGCTAAGTATTTTTAGGTCCTGATTCAAAAGTTTATTGGTATGTATGAGTATATCTGTCAGGGTACCTGAAGTCTCTACCTCCGAGAGAGGCAGAGACTTAGACGTCTATCCCTCCGGACGGGCTGTTTCCTCTGTTCCTCGCGGTCCTCCCGGTCACGTAAACGCCGGCCGCGAGGGAGTCACTTCCTTTTGTAGCAGGACGTCCGGAAACCGACGTCATGACGCCAGCCCGGAACGACCTGTCACTCAATCCTTTAGAGACTAATCAGATCTCGTCGGAGGCGTGTCTCTTCCTCCGAGCCAGGGTATTTAAACTTGCTTCTCCCATTTGCTCATTGCCCTGTCGTGGTTCTAGCCTGTCTAGTCACACAGTGCTCTGGTATTTTCTGTTATCCCTTTGGTTCCCACCCGGCTTGTTTGACTTACTCTGTTTACCTCTGTTATCCTTGACCCGGCTTGTTCCTCGCTTACCTGTCCTCTCGTTCCCTCGACCTCGGCTTGTCTCTGACCATTCTCTATACTCTCCGTACATTAGTCCGGCCATTCTAAGGTCCGGTATACGTATCCTGTACCTGTTTGTACTCTGCGTGTTGGATCCCTGTCCCGATCCTGACAATATCACAGCAGTATCCCCATCCGGCTTGTGTAGAAGGATAGTCCAGACCTGCTCTAGAGATTGAAAAGGAATTCTGTCAATGTAAACTTTATTAAAAAGGGCAGTCAAAGAAGGGACAAGTTGTCCCTTCAACAGATTGTACTATTCTGCACCAAAGCCGTCTAGTCAGAGAGTCATTATCATTGGTTAGTGTGGAAATAGTATGTTTAACTTCTAATTCTGTTATGCATTAGGTATGTCCCTTTAGTCATTAGAAAGCCAGTAAGGTCAACTTCCATTTTAAGAGTCATTATGCCTATATCAGGATCACCCAGCTGCACAGAATACCGAACGCTAAAGTATTCTTTGAAAATGAGATTGATTTTAGCCAGGTCACAGGCTGTGTTGCCATTTTGATCCTGTGTGTGAGTAAAGTGAGAATGGATATGGTTAGCTTTAATTAAGGGCATTTACATTTACAATCTGCTCATTTTATTACCCCACCTCTAATAATTATTTTTGGAGTTATCAAGCTGTGCTATCACTCGTTCCAATCAATAACATCTCTAACAATAGTTTTGGATCCAGGTAGACTCCCTTGGCCAAATCCGTGGTGAGGCAAAATATGCTCAATGGGACTGTGCGACAAAGGTATTGAGGTTATTACATTTATTCAGCCACTACGTTTTATATTTAAAATACAAATAAATAATATGAATTCTAATAAAAACACTAGAGAATAATAATGGATATATCCAAGTGGGCAATATTATCGTCCACAAAATTGGACCATGCCATCAACATATCCACAAATGAGTCAGAAGAAGAAAGATATAGAGAGAACTTCCAATGTCTACAGAAGGGAATAGGGAGACACATGGATAAACTGAGGAGGATCAGTGCATCATCTGATATAATAATTATAATAATGGCATGTATATCACATACCACTATTGAGAGCAAGAGAGAGGGGCAATGAGAAAGTAGTCAATCTGCAAGGTGGTGTGGTGTGCCCTAGAAGTGTGTGTATATTGTTTAGCCTTTGGATTATATACTCTCTAGATATCCACCAAACCCAGAGAATGCATCAAAGTGATTAGACCCCTGTTCACTGCAGAGTCTACTTGTCGGGAGGAGGAGGAACTATCCACTGTGCTGTCTAAGGCACTATTAAAATCTCCAACAAGATAAGATCTGAAAATGGAAGCAAAACATCATACAAGTACATAAGAAAACATCATTAGGTTCATTTGGCACATATAAAATAACAATAATGTATCTGGTAGATTCTGTGGTGACATCTCAGATTGGCAATTGGGATCTAGAGTCTGACTGAGGAAAATGGGATTTAAAGAAGAATGAAGGAGGATGGCTACTCCCCTTGATTTTGATTTCAGGGAGGATTCAATGCGATGACCAATCCATTTGACTTAAACCCTTAAGGACACATGACGTGTGACATGTCATGATTCCTTTTATTCCAGAAGTTTGGTCCTTAAGGGGTCAAAGAGTGGACTGAGAAGATTGTGCCCAATGTGTTTCTTGCAAAAATACTATGCTTCAAATGTGCCAAGTGAGTGCTGGAAACAGAAGAAATATTGTATGGAAAGGTAACAGGGGAAGAAGAGTAAAGTGGAAAACAAGTAAAAAGGTGGGAAAACATAAAAAGCTAACTTGAAATTCCTAATAAAAACACAATACACATAAATATTAGCATAATCACAGAATATTCATACATAATCCTACTTCTGATTAATATGAAAATAAAAATATAAAACAATATTTCCTATTTAACTTTGCTATGTGTTTCAAGCTATCACGCCTTGCTCAAACTTATTAAAATTATATTTGATGTGACCCACGGAGGTTACAGAGAATAAAATAAGTGAGTGAAAATGAAGTCATGGTAAGCAACTAACACTCTGTGAAAAAGAAAATATCCAACTATTAATGCACCAAGTTTATCATACTGACAGGTTTCTTCCTGCTTATTGTTTGTTTGTTTTTCTTTTGTATCTTTGTGGAAGTAGCTTTAGCTAAATAAATCTGTATTGATTTTTGCATCAAACTTACTTTAGTTTTTCTTTTGTATGGCGGATAAACTTCCTGTAAATAGTCTGGCTATCAACACACAAAACTTGCATTCACTTAAAAATGATAAACACGCAAAAGTCAACACATTTGTCTCCAAGAATATTATCTGTTACACATATCCTAATTATGAAATTATCAAATTTCTCCTATATTTAATAATTTTCTCATTCTAACAAATTCCAGCAATATGCAAGGGTATTAAAAACCAAATACCGCAATGCTTAAGTGATGGACATACCGCATTGTGGTTTTTGTTTTTTTATATTTGTAGGTGGGATATTTTTGGGAGATCCCACAGAGTGCCACAGCTGCTGATTGTTCATTTATTTCTTACATATATAAACAATAAGTGCCATTATATATACGCTTCTGTTTTTTACAATATGCAAGGGTAAACTATGATCTTAAAGAGACACTCTAAGCAACAAAGCAACTTTAGCTTAATATAGGGATACTCTACGCAGGAAAGCAATATTAGCATTATTTAGTTTTTCTGGTAAAACAGTTATGCTCCTGCAGTCTTGCTCAAAGTGTATATAAAATTTTATTTTACGTGTATGTATGTATGTGTATATATATATTTGTGCTCGGAATTTAAATACGTAATGGATAGTAACTGTGAGCAAAGTTGGTTGTGGTGTGCCGAAACCAACGTACGAGTGGGCCTGTAAATAAAAGAGGGCCCACCAAGGAGAATGTAATTATAACAGGGTGTAGGTGGGTGGGAACAATCAGCTGAAAGGCAGAGGTGAGTAGGGGCTGGGAGTTTAAGTAGGGGACTTACTCCTCCCACAAATTCAGGCCTCCACAAGTTCAGGCCTTTTAACTTGTGCTCGGAATTTAAATACGTAATGGATAGTAACTGTGAGCAAAGTTGGTTGTGGTGTGCCGAAACCAACGTACGAGTGGGCCTGTAAATAAAAGAGGGCAAAAAGATAAATTCGAGAAATACACACTTTATTGCATTTTTTACAAAACCAAGTTGCTGAAAGCTTGGCGAAGCTCTTTCTCCGGCTGTGGAATATATGCAGTATATATGGAGGATTTCCACCGCCCCAGTCTCTTGACGATATGGACCGGTGTGTTAGTGCTAGAGGCTGCTCCTATACGGAAGGAGTGCCTAGAGAATGCAATCGGGTTGTGTCCGAGCTTAGATAACAGAATTCTGATATGAACCAGCAATTTTGCTGTGGTTAACGGGTTCCCTTGTAGTGTTAAGAGCGGAGAGTCCAGTAGGTGACCGTGCAGAGTTGACCGTAGGTGGTCTAGTACTTTTACCGGACACCAGGCATTATCAGTAGGGAAGAGAGGAATTATAGTAGGGTGTAGTGACCGGTTGGTTTTAGTTGTAGGGATCGAAAGTTGGTAGTGATCCTCTATTTTAGTGAGGTGTGATATTTTAAGTCTTAGCTTCGTATCTCCTTGACAAATTACGGTGAACTCTCTAGGTCTGAGAAAACCGTAGAAAGCGAGATATAAAGCAGATTTGATCACCGTATTTGTGCCGATGTCGAATGGGGCTGTGTCAAGGAGATTGCTAAGTGACCTGAAGATAGGCCCATCTATAGGTAATCTAATGGTAGAGAGTGGAGGTGAAACCTTTGATATTCCTTTCAAAACCTTTTTGACGGGGTATGAAGACAGGAAAGGTGTGTTGTTAGGAAAAAAAGGTGAGGCTGTGGTGCTGGACCCCCGTGAGATATAGTTTAATGGTGTTGTGAGATAGTTTAAGGTGTAGGTGGAAAAAAGAGGCAAAAGCCACCATGGTTTGAATAGAGAAGTCACCTTGTAAACCGAACTCTGCTGTGAATTTATTAAATATATTAAGAGCCCTATTGTAAGTGATAGCCGTGTTTGGTGATAATGCTTGGTGAGTGAGTGCTCTAGCGTGGTTCAAGAGTGTGCTTAATCCAGGATTAGATCGTGGAACCGTGGTGTCCTGGATGGTTGTAGGTGAGCCGTTGGGAGTGCCTGAGAAAATGCCTGAAATTGAGAACGAGAAAGAGCGTCAGCGGCCGTGTTGTGAATACCCGGGATGTGAAAACAAACTAAGTGAAACTGGCCTGATGCTGCCAACCAGGTCAGCTTGCGAATCAGCCGCATGATGGTCAGGGAAGATGATCGCCCTTTGTTCACGATTTCGCAAGCTGCCGAGTTATCAGAGTAGCATTTGACTGCCTTGCCAGACCAGAGATGACCCCAGGTGTGTGCGGCCGCCACAATGGGATAAATTTCAAATAGTGCTGAGGTCTCTCTGAATCCTGGCAAGGCATCCGTATCAGTGGGCCAATGGCCCCTGAACCAGTGGTTCCCAAAAATGGCTGCAAAACCGGTATTGGCTGCTGCGTCTGTGTGGATGATGGGTGAAGAGGTGGAGAGAGGGGGAATAAACATGGAGATTCCATTCCAGTCCTTCAAAAACTTCCCCCACATAGCTAAGTCAGCCTTGGCGTGGGGGTCCAAAGAAACTGTGCCAGAGTCCGGAACTCCGTGCAGCAGGCAAAGGAGTCTGGATATGAAAGACCTTCCCTGCGGAATGATGCGCATCGCAAAGTTCAGGGATCCGAGAAGGGACTGAAGTTATTTTCTTGTGCAAACATCATTCCGCAGGAACAAGTCATCTCCCCTCTCAAACGTGACAGTTTGTCGTGGGGGAGGCTAGCTCTGAGGTTAACCGAGTCCAGTTCTATCCCCAGAAAGGTCAATTTAGTTGTGGGGCCTATAGTTTTGGCTGTGGACAAAGGGACTCCAAGTGTGGAAAATAGTGCAGAAGTGCTTCTGATTGCTGTGGGTGAAGGTGACCCTGGCTCTATTAGTAAAAAGTCGTCGAGGTAGTGGATAACGGAGTGACACCTGGTGACGTTCAGAAGCAGCCAGCATAGTGACTCTGCGAAAATGTCGAACAGTTTGGGGCTGCTTCGAGAACCGAAAGTGAGTCGTGTAGAGAAGTAATATTTCCCTCGCCATTTAACACCGTGTAAGTGCCAGAGTGAGGGGTGCATGGGTAGTAATTTAAACGCGTTTGTGATGTCCGTTTTGCTAAGCCAGGGTCGATTACCAGATGATATGATGGACTGTATGGCGTCGTCGATGGTTACGTACTGAAGTGAGAATTCGTCTGCTGGAATGAGTGCGTTTATGCTTGGAACAAAAGAGGAGTGCGGTGCCGATAAATCAATAATTAGACGTGTTTTTTTTTTTTTTGTTTGTTTTTTTTTTAGAATATTTGTGAATAGCAATACCAATGGGGTTAGTGCGCCAGGAGGAGAATGGTGAAGAGGTGAAGGGGCCGATCATGAAACCGTTGGTGATTTCAGAGGCAATGAGAGTGTCTATGGAGACTGGGTCTAAACGTGCTGACTGGAGATTAGGGCATTCTAGTGTACCTGGGGGAATGGCTACAATACCTGTGAGAAACCCTTTAGTGAACCCTGTGGTGAGATAATCCACCAGATGATTAAGCCTGGGATCTCTTGTCTTGAGCACCACAGAGATATCACCGTAATTGAATGCCTTGTTCTCAAGTACATCCTGTGAGGCTATGAGCAAGGACACCAGACACACATCCTTCCCGTCTAGGATATCTTTCCTGATAGAGTCAGGGACGGAGTGTGCTGGTGACTCAAATGGTGTAATGGCTGTGCCCGGTGCTGGAGGGGGGAGTATAGGAGGGCATGTTGGTATAGTAGGTACAGCCGTGAAAGCGCCTAGGACTATCGTGGTAGTACCTGGGGAGGAAATGGTGCTTTCCACCTTAGATAGCCTGCTATTGAGGGTCTGTAGATTGGCCAAGATCTCTGCCAGGGTATCCTGGGTGGCCGTGCTGTTGCTTGGTGGTTGTCCTTGAGAGCTAGTCCCTGGCCTGGGCTCGGGGGCTTGGTGAGTAAGTAGCCTATAAAGTTCAGCCTTCCTAGCTGTGGCCCGAAAGGGGATTCCCCTGAGCCTAAGCTCAGCCGTAATTTTGGGAATAGTCCATGCTCTCAAGGACGTGGGGGTTGAAAGAGTGAGTGATTCGCCTGGAAACCCGGGTCTGGTAGGCGTGAATGGAGTTTCTTCTGTCAATTCTTTGGTTGGAATAGGTTCTTGGGACATTCTAAAAGGAATGATTATGTGAAAGATATATTAGAAGGGGCGTAAGGTAAGTAGGCGGGGTATGTGGGGTGGTGTATATGGAAGAACTGGACTGTAATGCTAGATGCCAAAGCGAAAAACTTAACTGTTGAATGTTTGGATAGGTGAGGCCCTGCTAATGCCAAGTGGCGGTGAGAGGCTCTACCTATGATTTGGCTTATGACGTAGTTGCCACAGACGTGGTGGCGGGATGTTGGCCTCTCGGTGACAGTAGAGAGAAATCAAAACGTGTGGCCGTGACAGGTGAGGCCCTGACTAGCGCCCTGTAGTAGGGCATGCGAGGCTTGTAACTATGATTTGGGCGTGGGGCCGTACCTCCGTGTTGAGGTGGGGGGGGATGGAAGGCCTCGCTGGGACGGGTTTTCTGATAGGGTGCGCTAAGGCATTAGCCTAGACCCTGTAGCCAGTTCGATTGTATATTTAAGGATAAGGTGAGAGGACTGGAATGTTGTGTAGATACTAACCTTGACTTCTTGCGAATGGTATCTGGAACCTTCTGGTGGTAATAAGTGTGGTAAGTCTCGTCTTATGCTGTCCTTGAGGAAGAGTCCTGAGGCTTTAAGACAGATGTTGACGTATTTATGCGTATCGTGGTGGCGTATGATTTGAATTGGGAGTAGGTTGTTTGTTAGGGGCGCAACGTGAGATCCTGCATTGAGGGATCTGGAAGGTTTAAGTGTGTGACTGGGCTGAAATAGATATTTGTGAGAAGGCTGGATGAGGCCTTGGGGTGACGATTGGACGTATTTGGGTATAGACGTAAGTACCTGAAGGTATGGCTGAGTACCGGGTCAGGTTTTGGTGTTTTCCGGAGCCTGATGGCTGTATGACCGTATGTCTGAGTAGAAATAATAGTAAAGAATTAACGTACCGTGGGCGTAAGCCTGTGGAAAAGTAGTAATGAACTTGAGACCGTGATAGGTTTTATATGAGGTGTAGTAACAAACGAGTTGTGAACTATACCTTGGTTTGACATAAAGAAATTACGTTATGCGAAACGGTTTAACTGTGTAGAACCGGGGGAAGCCTAGAATAATACTGGAGCTAAGGGTTAACCGAAGAAAAATTCCATAGTTAACAACAGGTGTGGAGGTAAGTAATAAAACCCAATATGTAAACATTTTAGGCCTATGGCTTTATAATGCAAAGTGATAAATTACAATACCTGTTCCTGTAATAAAAGACCTTGAAATAAACAACTTTAGCGCAGAAAAAGCGAGAAACCGATGCGGTCTGTAAAGCCAAAAATATGTGACAGCGTGATTATATGGAAAATGAATAGTACAGACGTTTATGTGCCGGATATTGTGTTTATAAACAGTATTTATTAGTATATGTGCCAAAATGAAGTGTTTAATAGGTAAATGTGTGTTGTGGCAAGGTCAGAGAGGCTTTCTATGTTAGTAATAGATTGGAGTGCTCTCTATTCCCAGCATGATGGGGTTAATTGGTGGGAGTCACCCCTTGAATGTTATATACCAGGTGAATGTAATTAACCAGCACTAGGGTTTTAAAAGGTTAGCCTCTGAAGACATCAGAGAGTCTAACAGCTGGGAGAGAGGAGGCAGTTAAGCCTGAGACAAAGGTACTGTGTGAAACCTGCTTAAAGTGCTGTATTTCATTTTGTTTAAAACTGGGAACTAGATTAGCTGGCCAGTTGGATAGTTAGTAATACTGTTTAGTAAGTCTCCAAGTTGGAGTAGGATTTATTTTCTTTTTGTTTTATTTTGTGGGAGAGCACAACCTTGTATATATTGTGGAAAGTGACAATAAACTGCAGTACTATTTTATCCTGACTGTTGCATTTGAAGTTTGTGACGAGCCTGGCCATCCTGCCACAGTGTATAGAAACCGTACGTTTATGATAGACGTTGATATTTTAAAAAGTAGTAAAACAAATTAACTGGTTAACATAGAAAGAAAATCACAAGGCAGATTTTTAAACAAGCTAATTATATCCCCAAACTGACAAAAAAAGGTATCAGTAGCAATATGACCGAACAGGGAATATACGTAAAGAAAAGTAGAATTCGTGACATTGTTTTTTTTATATTTGTAGGTGGGATATTTTTGGGAGATCCCACAGAGTGCCACAGCTGCTGATTGTTCATTTATTTCTTACATATATAAACAATAAGTGCCATTATATATACGCTTCTGTTTTTTACAATATGCAAGGGTAAACTATGATCTTAAAGAGACACTCTAAGCAACAAAGCAACTTTAGCTTAATATAGGGATACTCTATGCAGGAAAGCAATATTAGCATTATTTAGTTTTTCTGGTAAAACAGTTATGCTCCTGCAGTCTTGCTCAAAGTGTATATAAAATTTTATTTTACGTGTATGTATGTATGTATGTATGTATGTGTGTATATATATATATATATATATATATATATATATATATTCTAGATTTGATTGTATAAATTCATACAATTGATGTAACTTCAATGAAAATTGAAAACTGTTAGGCTTTATTTCCCATTTTCATAGAGATTTATTATTTTCAAATAATTGTTATCTTTCACGTATGAATTGCTATTTATGTGACATGTTGATAAATGCTGTTATGATTTACTGGGGTAATATTAAAAAGAAGCATAAAACACACTTACCTTTAGTTGCACTTCCATCTAATCAGCATCTGTTAAGCACCTCTGCACACTTATACTGGGTATCTAGAGATGTCCCGAATAGTTCGCTGGCGAATAGTTCCTGGCGAAAACAGCATGTTCGCGTTCGCCACGGTGGGCGAACATATGCGATGTTCGGTCCGCCCCCTATTCGTCATCATTGAGTAAACTTTGACCCTGTACCTCACAGTCAGCAGACATTTTCCAGCCAATCAGCAGCAGACTCTCCCTCCCAGACCCTCCCACCTCTTGGACAGCATCCATTTTAGATTCATTCGGAAGCTGCATTCTTTTTTTTTTATTCTTTTTTTTTGAAGTGCAGTGAACATACACGTAGTGACAATGACATATGGTGCAATGCAAAATGTTGGAATACAGACTTAGAGTTATGAAACAAAATGTCAAGAGGAACTGCACATTTTTAAAATATAAAACAATCATGCTAGGTAAACTTGTCTTGATATAAGTGAAAAGCATGGCATAGGGAAATTGTCAGACATGTTGAGAGTGCGTAAGTTTGAATACACATGCTTGAACTGAAGAGGGGTAAGGGGATTAACGCCACAAGTTATAGATCAACATGTGTGAATCAGAATATCAAAACTAGAAATAAGTAGACTAAATAACCTCTTAGTGAGTGCTGTTAAATGCTAGACAACTGACTACACCTCATAACAAGGGCATTTTAGATTCTCAGCAGCAGAGATGTTTTAGCCAATTCCTCTGACATGCTTCAGAGAGTGGTTGTCTCTACTCGCATCCGTGTGCCGCTTAGTAGTGCTTCCACTGCCTGCCGGGTGCACCAGAGGATCGCTCAGACCACGAGGGTCAGCAGGTCGGCGCATCAGCACCCTTGCTCCCCGAGCCCAGTCCACTGTGGAAGAAGATGCCTGATCCCCCAGCCCTCCAGCTTCAGTATAAGTAACCTGTGAGGTTCTGGGATCGGTCCTGTTCAGTCGTGGCCGGCTGGTTGGCGTGCCATCCCCCCTGGCTCTCTGTTCCGAAGGAGAGCACAATGCTGGGGCACCTCTGGTGATCTCTTCCATCCTAGGTGAGGTGAGTAGCAAAGCCCTCTGCCATGATTCAGTCTGATTCCAGAAGGCTGCACAAAGAGCATCAAAGGCTGCATGGAACTTAGCTTCCCAGTGTGGGCTTGATTGCTCTGTCGGAGTGGCGTCCATCTTAGCTGTGACACGATGGCTCGTTTTGTCAGGGTGAGTAGTGGCCATTTAGCCTTGTGGGTTACTTTAGCCTTTCCCTGGTGGGGACCGGGATAACCCCCACCGGTCCAGAGGGGGGGGGGGGACGGGGCTTTAGATATGAGGTGCAGACACGATGAGAGCTCCAGGCCGAGAGATCAGCCACTTCTCCCTGCCACAGAACCCCCAGAGCAGATAGGCCGCAGGACAGTGCGTAGTCATAGGCTGCTACAAACTTGATGGGGTAAACTCCCTGGTGTTTAGGAACAGGTAAGTGTTCAGTGAGCAACCTCCAAAGGTATGATTCCCTCTGTGTGTCTCACTTTGCAGGCTGGATGCAGGGAGCTCACTTCATGCACGTCCGTCCGCCATGATGGCCAGGCCCCCCCCCCCCCCCCCGGAAGCTGCATTCTTAGTGAGAGGAGGGACAGTGTAGCTGCTGCTGATTTAATAGGGAAATCGATAGCTAGGCTAGTGTATACAGTGTCCACTACAGTCCTGAAGGACTTATCTGATCTCTGCTGTAAGGACAGCACCCTAAAAAGCCCTTTTTAGGGCTAGAACATCAGTCTGCTTTTTTTTTATCTGGTGTAACAGTAGTGTACATTTAAAAAAAAAAAAAACTTTTTTGACTGTGAAATAATAGCAGTCAGTTTCCTTCACACGTGTGCGTTTCAGGGCCTGCCAGGGCACAGTGACACACCAGTGCAACTCATATCTGGTGTAACAGTAGTGTACATTAAAAAAAAAAAAAAACTAGACATTTGACTGTGAAATAATAGCAGTCAGTTTCCTTCACACGTGTGCGTTTCAGGGTCTGCCAGGGCACAGTGTCACACCAGTGCAACTGGTGTAACTGTAGTGTAAATTTTCAACTGGTATAATAGTAGTGTACATTTAAAAAAAAAAAACTGTAATAGATTGAATAGCAGTTAGTTTTCTGAAAGCGTGTGTGTCAGGCCTACAGTGTCTACTCTGCCAACTTCTGCCAGTGCACAGTGCCACTCATATCTGGTCTCACAGTAGCTTGCACGCATAGTACCACTAATCCAAAAAAAAATGACAGGCAGAGGTACAACTGCTTTGCGAAGGCACATGATCGCACATCACAAACACCTATGGGATCAACACATGAGTACAAGCAGCACACAAACTCAAAGCCGCCATCCTCCTCCTGGTCCAGCATCTTCAGTCACGTCAACCACTGCTGTCCTCCTTGCCCACTCTCAACCATCCGCCACTCCGTCTCTTGCCTTGAGCAATTCCTGCTCATCTGCCCACAGTCAGGTGTCTGTCAAGGACATATTTGTCAAGGACATATAAGTTGACACGTGCCGTGCATGGCACATGTGTGTTATCTGATCGTACAACGCTTTGTGCATAAGTACCCAGGCTTACAGGACATCCTGGAGCAGGCCAGGAAGGTGTGTGGCCATTTCAGGCATTCCTACACGGCCATGGCGCACATTTCAGATATCCAGCAGCAAAACAACATGCCAGTTAGGCGCTTGATTTGCGACAGCCCGACACATTGGAATTCAACACTCCTAATGTTCGACCGCCTGCTCCAACAAGAAAAAGCCATTAACGACTATTTGTATGACCGGGGTGCTAGGACAGCCTCTGCGGAACTGGGAATGTTTTTTGCCATGTTACTGGACGCTCATGCGCAATGCCTGTAGGCTCATGTGTCCTTTTGAGGAGGTGACAAACCAAAGGCACCATCAGCGACATCATACCATTTGTTTTCTTCCTGGAGCGTGCCCTGCGAAGAGTGCTGGATCAGGCCGTAGATGAGCGTGAAGAGGAAGAGTTGTGGTCACCATCACCACCAGAAACAGCCTTATCAGCATCGCTTGCTGGACCTGCGGCAACACTGGAAGAGGATTGTGAGGAAGAGGAGTCAGAGGAGGAATGTGGCTTTGAGGAGGAGGAGGAAGACCAACCACAACAGGCATCCCAAGGTGCTCGTTGTCACCTATCTGGTACCCATGGTGTTGTACGTGGCTGGTGGGAAGAACATACCATCAGTGAGATCACTGAGGACGAGGAACGGGACATGAGTTGCTCGGCATCCAACCTTGTGCAAATGGGGTCTTTCATGCTGTCGTGCCTGTTGAGGGAACCTCGTATAAAAAGGCTGAAGGAGAACGACCTGTACTGGGTGTCCACGCTACTAGACCCCGGTATAAGCAGAAAGTTACCGAATTACCGCAAGCCGGAAAGGATGCAACAGTTCCAAAATAAATTGAAAAGTATGCTTTACACAGCATATAAGGGTGATGTCACAGCACAACGAGAATCTAACAGGGGAAGAGGTGAAAGTCATCCTCCTCCTCCCACGACCATGCCGGCAAGGACAGGACGCTTTACAGATGTGTTATTGATGGAGGACATGCAGAGCTTTTTAAGTCCTACGCATCGCCACAGCCCTTCGGGGTCCACCCTCAGAGATCGACTCGACCGACAGGTAGCAGACTACCTCGCCTTAACTGCAGATATCGACACTCTGAGGAGCAATGAACCTCTTGACTACTGGGTGTGCAAGCTTGACCTGTGGCCTGACCTATCCCAATTTGCGATAGAACTTTTGACCTGCCCCACTTCCAGTGTCCTGTCAGAAAGGACCTTTAGTGCAGCAGGAGGTATTGTCACTGAGAAGAGAAGTCACCTAGGTCAAAAAAGTGTAGATTACCTCACCTTTGTTAAGATGAATGAGGGATGGATCCCGAAGGGACTGACAGTGGGCGATACATTCGACTAAAAAGGCCTGATGAGGGGGACGTAACAGGGATTAAACTGATAAGAATAGTACTACTTAACACACCACTACTATCTGGTGGCACATTAGATTGCACGCGCAGTGCCCCAAATTTGAAGTAGGAGGACCGACCAAGCATCTTTTTCCATCACCCGGTTCCTAAAATCGATGCCATATACACGTCCCCTGATAGGGGACGTAACAGGGATTAAACTGATAGGAATAGTACTACTTAACACACCTTATACTAATGCAGAGAGAGGAGTCTGAAGAAGAGGAGTCAGAGGAGGAAGGTGGCTTTGAGGAGGTGGAAGACCAAACACAGCAGGCGTCCCAGGGGGCTTGTTGTCACCTTTCAGGGACCCTTGGTGTTGTACGTGGCTGTGTGGAGGAAGAGACCTTCAATGCCATCAGTGAGGACAAGGAACAGGACATGGCTAGCTTGGTATCCAACCTTGTGCAAATGGGGAGTTTGCGGTTGTGCAAATGGACTGTTTGCGGTTGTTTGCGGTGCGTTAAACGGGGACTTTGGTCTGTCACTGTGAAGCGTGCGTAACCCTTACACTACCTGATCGATACAACATCATACCTGATGTTTTAAAGCACGTTATTCCAAACAATTTAGGAATGTTAGTTGATTTATGCCAGGGCCGCCATCAGGGCATGGTTGTCGTGGGCCCGGCGGTCCTGGGGGGCCCCGAGCCCCACATTCATTATGTGCACATTATATATATGTGTGTGTATATATATATATATATATATATATATATATATATATATATATATATATATATAGCGATTTTCTCTCTCTCTCTATATATATATATATATATATATATATATATATATATATATATATATATATATATATATGTATGTGTGTGTGCACAGAGGGCCCCCTGCTACCTGTACAATGAAGAGGGGGCCCAGCAGCACACTCTGTCCTCCTTTCCAGCTGCTCTCTGTCTTACTTTCCTGCACCCTGCGGCCGCCAGAGCGTTGCCACGGGTTACTATGGCAATGCTCAGCACAGCACGCAGGCCTGTCTCGTGAGAGTTAGTCAGAGAGGAGCTGGAAAGGAAGACAATGTGTGTTGCTGGGCCCCCTCTTCAATGTACCCCGGCTGGCTCCCTCCACCATGCCACTGGATCAATAGGAAAAGCAATCTCCCCCCTCCCTGGCACGGTAAGAACCAGGGAGGGGGAAATAAAATTGAAATATACACAAATTAATACAAAAAATAATACTCCCTTCTCCCCTATTTTACACACACACTGAATCTTTACAAGCACACTCTGCATTACACACACACAATACATTCACTAAACATACTCTGCACTACACACACTACATTCAGTAAACACACTCTGCACTACACACACACACTACATTCACTAAACACACTCTGCACTACATTCACTAAACACACTCTGCACTACACATACACTACATTTACTAAACACACTCTGCACTAACACACACACACACTACATTCACTAAACACACTTTGCTCTACACACACACACTACATACACTATACACATTTTGGTCTACACACACACACTACATTCACTATACACATTTTGCACTACACACACACTACATTCACTAAACACACTCCGCACTACACATACACTATATTCACTATACACTCTCTGCACTCACTTCAAACACTACATTCACTAAACACACTCTGCACTACACACACACTACATTCACTAAACACACTTTGCACTACACATACACTACATTCACTAAACACACGTTGCACTACACACACACTACATTCACTATACACACATTTCACTCACTATACACTAAATTTACTAAACACGCACGGCACTACACACACACACACACTACATTCACTAAACACACTTTGCACTCACTACAAACACACTACATTCACTACAAACACACTACATTCACTTTACACACTACATCCACTACAAAAACACACACCTACATTCACTACACACACACACTGCATCTAATGCATGCATACAAACATTACATACATTACACAAAACGTACAATCTGCATCCACTATACACACTGCATCCATGACACACATACTGCATCCACTATACACACTGCATCCATGACACACATACCGCATCCACTATACACACACACACACTTCATCCTTGTGGGCGGACTCGGGGCTGGCCCTGGGGGCCCAGATCTTGAGCTGTGTCAGGGGCCCTAAAATTTCTGATGGCAGCCCTGATTTATGCCCTTTATGGATTAAAACCAGACTCTGCATTAACTATGTAATTTTCCATGGGAGTTTTGCCATGGATCCCCCTCCGGCATGCCACAGTCCAGGTGTTAGTCCCCTTGAAACAACTTTTACAACTTTTACAACTTTTACAACTTTTACAACTTTCACTATTGTGGCCAGAAAGAGTCCCTGTGGGTTAAAATTCCTCTGCCTATTGAAGTCTATGGCGGTTCACCCAGTTCGCCCGTTCGCGAACATTTGCGGAATTTCGCGTTCGCCGTTTGCGAACGGAAAATTTTATGTTTGCGACATCTCTATGGGTATCATCTTCCTATTATTGTAATGTGCACGTGCATGCATGCTGCATGCATTTGTATGTACTCTGCTATACACAAGGAATCATAGGAAAGTCAAGGCATAAAGAGATCACATTTAGGGATACATGATAGCATAAAAAAGCTAATTAAATACAGCTTTTATTATTTTGTTTAGCAACAAATTTGAAATTCATGGAAATTTTCCCATGTTCTGCTGTTGACCAGAGTAAATGGTCTCTAAAAGATATTAGTCCTTGAAGACAGATTAAAACTCTGAAAACAATCTTTCCCAGAAGAATAAGTAAAAATGTGTTCTTTAATTAATTCTAGACAACACCTGGATAATCTGGATAGGCATTAGTGAACAGATTGATTACCCTAATGTGTATTTTGTTCCACTAACCTTTATGATGCTTAATTTGAGTTAAGTGAAGTATGCATTAAATGTATATATTTGAAACAAACATTTACTGTAATTTTAACCCATGCGATTTAATAGTTCTTGTGAAAGCAAAGACACGCAGAATAGATGACTTACTATTTTTATATTGTTGCTTATCATATGCATTGAGGCTATTCGTGTTGTGTTTTCTTGAGATCTTTTCATACAGCTTTGAAGTAGTGTTTGCAGTAGATTTGAAAACATGCAATATTAATATGTTTGCAGTCTTTCTGAGGTTAATCGAAATCCTGGTCAAAGGTACTTGACAGTTCCATTATGATGGGTATTTGAAAAGAATTTAAAAGAGCTTATTCTTTTTTTCTGGTCATCTCTCTCTTTTGTCATTTTCATTAAGCTTTGCTTGCTGAGCTTTGATAAGTGATGCTTCCAAGGATACAGATATTATTATTACATAGGCTCCCACAAGTTATAAGTCAAACAGAACTGTTTTTTAAAGCAGCACTTGTGAAAAGTCACAGGTGAACAAATGGACAGTTTAAATCATGCTAACATTTATAACAGTGTTAACAGTTTTATAACTCGCTAAGGGCAACTAAAGTATCATTACAGTTGCATGTCCAAAAAATAAAAATTAAATCTCTAAAAAGTATTTTAAAAACTTACCGTTTATAGACACCAAACATAACACCATTGGGGTATTTTTGCAAAAGATCCAAAGCTATATTTTTTTAGGTAGATATTATTTCCTTACTAATTCTTTTGTTTGTTTGTTTATTAATTTATGTATGTTTGTTTGTTATCGCATTTACTAGAAAAACGAATTGAGTTCAATGAGAGATTATGAGACAACTATATATATATTGAAAGTTCAAGTGAGACATTGTCAATTTGGTTAGTTAACACAATGGCCAATATACTCTCACTAACAGATTATATCAGTCATGGTTATCTTGGAACATAAATTATGCTGTAGTATTAACTGAACATTTTGTAATCTATAGCCAGAAATATCAGTCACATAGGAACTACATCCATTGCACATTCATTCGCTTATACCAAGCTGGTTAAAATGGTAATAGATGTATCAGTTCAGAAGTCATAACAAAATAGTTTATGTGGTATAAACAGAGGAAAGTCAATACAGTGTCATACATGAGGATGTTCTTAAATAAGAAAGACATTATATTTACCAGCTTTGGAGATTTGTTTTTGGAAGAATCACGTTTTATCTGAATTTCATGCAATTGGTCATAATCAAGCTGCCATATGACCTAAGCATGACACAAATTAAATAGTTGATAGGCAAGCCAATCTGATTGTGTTGTGATTTGGAGTTTAGCTATTTGTCTGCTTGCGACACTATCAGCCAGTGGACAAATAGTAAAACACTGGCAGTGGAAATTACTATGAAACCAATTATCAATCAAGAAAAAGGGTGACATATTGCCCCGCTCCCTGCCTCCATGAAGAGGTTATATATATATATATATATATATATATATATATATATATATAATTGTAAAAATATTGCATAATGTGGGAATGCCATTAGAGGGGTTTTACCACCATGCAAGTTCAATTTGCACAGTTTTCCATAGGTCAGGATTGATTTATTTTATTTTTTGGCGTCCATTTTTTTCTGTCAGTTTTATTATTTATTTTGTGTTGTCAGGATATTATGAATTTTATTTGACCTTTTTAGTCTAAAGAAAAGAAGAAAGAATACATCTGATGTTAAATATATATTTTACAGGCATTTTGCAGATTGAATTGACAGTTTTTTTTTTTACTGGAGTAGTGGCTAGGTGATTGGTTAACCCCTAGCCACCCATATTTTTTTTTTTAGTATACTTAATTAATTATATTTAATTAGAGCCCCCATTGACTGCTCATGAGTGGAGACTTGGGGTGACACTGGGATGCCACCTGTTTATTAAATAATAAACACTACCCAGTGCCTAAGGGCGGGGGCAGGGAGCACAGTCTAGGGTTCCTCCAGTTAATTTTTAAAGTACCCAGCCAACCCTCATGGGTGGTGGCTGTTGGACTTTAGTACGTTCCTCCATGTTTCTTTTACAGAGCTCCAATTTAAAGGCCATGGATGGGGGGGTTAGGGAGGTGTACTGTGCCAGTATATTTGGAGTAATGATCTGTTCAGTTACTAGTTCTTTATTACATTGAGCAGCCTCTGGTGGTTGTGGACATAAGGGAGGTACTATAGCAACCTTATAGAGCTATTTGGGATATATTGATGGCCTTAGACTATCTTAGGATATCTCCAGCAGGGTGGTTTGGGGCATAAGAGAGGTAGTATTGCTCCCTTATACTAATATATCATTCATAATTTATATATTGATTTATTCATTTATTTAAACATTTTTGGTTAGTCCAAATCACTTTGTATGGAGGAAATTCATGCCAACCAAATTGCCGCATGGATTAATGTTTTTTGCTTTTTTTGGATTAACAAAATATTTTTGCAGTGCACAAGTTTAACTGTACACTATGCACAACTCTGATATTAGATAACAGTTATTAGGAAGGATGTGTATGTATATATATATATATATATATATATATATATATATATATAGACCAAAAAAATATGTAAATATGCAGACCAACAAAAAACTCAGCAGTTTAGAATAAGAATGCAAAGAAAGAGAAGGGATGGTTCAAAAGCATAACGCTGACAATATATGTTTTTCTTTCTCAGAAAAACAATAAATGATACAAATTTAGGCATGCAAAACTACGGCTAATTGTTTTGGTCAAAAGCGATCAAAATGTATAAAAGTTGTTTTGCTGTCTGGAGTGTTCTGTTAATTGAGTCTGAGTTGTTCTGAGAGGAACAAATATACAGCAAATATAGAGAATAATCACCCTAGACATCTATTAAAATTAATTTGGTTCATTGGATAAGCTAACATTTGATTCTGTTAAAACGTGAAGATTATGACTGCCAATACCTGAACTAAGATCATATCAATTTAACTCAAAATAACTCAGACTTTGGAGTTAATCAGGCTCTCAGGTGCTGCTAAGTACAAATGATTTGCATATGCTATACTCAGTTTAAAAAAAGGTTTTGATGTCTAACTCAATATTAACCCCTTAATAACAAATAACAATCTATGCTACTGAAACCATCTGATTTTAGGGAATGATTTACAAAACAGAATATCTTGCGTGCTTTGTGACTTGTGACTCATTTAGTTACTACCAGGCTGAGGTATGATAAATAAAGTTGCCATTGGGTCTTTATGTACCAAACTGTGATGATGGTATAGAATGTCATTAGTCCTTAAGGGTTTAAAATGGTCATTTAGTGAATACATTCTCATAATTGTGCAAAACACAACAAAAGAAAAATGGTATGTTTTTCTGTTAACATTATTTGATCATAACGGAAATAGCATCTTAATTTACTTGTCAATGTCAATTCAAAATCAGTTTGAATTAAAAGAAAACAACATTTAGAGTACAATACATTTTCCAAGATATCAATACTCAGTGGGACTATTATCCCAGCATGAAATGCTTTATACGTTGTGGGCAACACATTTAAGCTGTAGGAGGTAATTTCTGAAAAAAAGAGAGAACGAGGTAATATAACTGCATGTTGCTTTGTTCTTTTTTCTTTTCTTTTCTTATTCTTTTGCTTTGTTTTTCTTTAGATGTATTAACCACATAAGGATCAACAGTAGTTTCTTCCTAGCAGCAGACTAACATGAGCATATATTATGTGAAACCATCATTTCTTACTTTGCCAGTTTCTCATTTAGTATATAACATACAAGATTTAGCACACTCACTCATTCCCTAAACAACAACTTCAAAGCTCACATATTTTAATAATATATATATATATATATATTTTTTTTTAAAAGACACTGAATCTATGCAAACCAATGGATTGCATTGCTGTTGTGGCAGGCTTGTGCAATGTATGATCATATACTGTAGCTTAACCTTTATTGGTTTTGCTTAGGTTATGTTTTTTTTTAATCTGTGAGATTTGAAATAGCTGTTTAGTGAATGTGTGAGTTGTATGTTGTATGAATTGGCCCCAGCAGCACCCTTATAATGTGTACATGTTTGGTGAGTGCAGCCCTCTTGGTTTTATATTAAATAAAAGAGAAGAAATTTCCCTTTGTCTTTGCTCCACAATAGTTGAGCAAATGGCTAGGGAAAGAAGGTCAGATTAGGTGGTACCAGCACCACCGAAATGGGCTTGAACCCTTTGTAGTGAATATAGAAAAAAATGCACAATGCTAAGGTAGTATCCCTTTAAGGGGGTAACTTCCCAGCAGGCTGGTATGGTGTAATTAAAGAACACTGATGTTAAACATGTACTGCCTAGTTTTTAGTTAGAGTAAAAAGAGTACATAAATTCATATAACAGTGCTGGTGGTTGATGGTGAATATAGGTACAAAGAAAGCGGAATATTGACCGATAAATACGGTATACGGAATCCTGCATCAACAGTGCTACATATAAACTTTAATCACTGTTGCATGTAGGGGATACAAGTGAAACTAATGTTGCAGTACAATTGCTAAGTGCAAACTGCTACAATGATCTCCATAAAATCCGATTGTACACATTTATTCACCAAAACAACCCACACAGAATAGTAGAGGGAAACAGATTAGTTCATAGAACAGATCTTACTGGTGCCATAGTGAAAGCAGTAATAGGGAAAAAGTATTGTGTAGATACAAAAAAAGACCCGTGGACAGCGAGCTAGTAATGATCGTAGTGATCTGATAAGGATGCTGCTGTATAGACAACTGGTCTAGCTAATGCCCTATCTTCTGCTAATAAACACCTTTGTGGGTGTTCTGCACTATAAGGCTATCTGTCTGCTGTGCCTCTATGATTTAAGCTCTTAGCTAAGGCGACATAGATTTAGTAAGTTATAGTAACCAAGAATGAAAGTGACAAAAAGAGGATTCCCATTCATGCTTCGTGATGTGCACAGTGAAGTGCCAGAGTGCTAAAGTGTGATGAATGGGAATCGTGCTGGAAACCCGACGCGTGTTTCGGAGTACTGGACTCCTTTGTCAGGGGCTTAAAATTGCTGCTCAAACCCCCCCCCCCCCCCGGTATTTAAATGTAAAGGGGCCAATCACCAGTGAGGTCCTGATGTTGTCAGTGTATTGTGGGCGGAGTTAGTCCGTTTACGTCATCTGACTGACATGATTCTTTTCAGTGATCGGACTGCCCCTATGTTCCACTTACTATGCATGTATGATCAATGTGTAATAATCATTAAATGATAGGGTTATATTGCTTAATACAATTGTTTGTAAGGATCCCTAGGGTATCCCTAGAGTATTCTGAGTAGTTGGCAATTATAACCCTGCATATTATAAGGATAGTAATATAGCATGTTAGTGGAAAGGGGGGTAAAAGTAGAGGGGTGGCAATATATATACAAGAGGAAAGGGGACTTATAATTACCCCTAAAAATAGTGTGTAAAGTAAACCACTATAACTTATAAAGTCCTGTTAAGGGCTAAAGAAAGAGATAACTGGTCGCAATACTAACTAGGATGTAGTTAGTGGACTGATTATTAGTGTTCAAAGATAGTGTGTTACAGAGATACTTCTAAATAAATGGAGAGTATGAAAACCCTTCGTTAAGTCCCCTAGGGGACAGGGTTTTTAGGCGATAAATCCAGTAGCATTCACGTCTTCTTAGATGTTGATCCCAATTGCCTTTCCTTTGGCCAGGTTTAATTAATTCGATGCCAGAGAATTTGAGGACAGTGACGTCCCAATTGTGGACTGTTTTAACATGTCTGGAAACGGATGTTTCTATGTTACTTGCTGTTTTAACTGAGTTTATATGTTCGAGGATTCGTCTTTTAAAAGGCCTGAAGGTTTTGCCCACGTACATGACATGACATTGGCAAGTGATTAGATAAATCACTCCTTTGGAATTGCAGTTAAAAATGAGAGGGGTTTGAAATTTTCAGTATTGGTACTGTTACTGAAATTTTTTGAGTTTGTGCTAATGTATCTGCAGGCTTTGCATCTACCGCATTTGTAAGTGCCTTTGATCTTCTCAGACAGCCAATGTGTTGGTGGTTTGTTGGGTTGGAAATGACTGTGTACCAACATATCTTTTAGGTTGCTACCCCTCCTGGCTGTTAAAGGTACATATGAGGGAAGGGCATCTCAGAGATGAATGTCCTGTTTCAGTAGAGGCCAAAAGCGGGTAATAATGGTTTTGACCTGGTTCCACCCAGCATCGAAGGTAGCGATGCATCTAAATTGTTTCTGACCCTCTTCTTTCAATGTTTTAGAGGGGGTTGTATTTTCGTTTAGTAGACTTGTCTGTTCAGTTACTAGGGCCCTATGATATGCCCTCTTCAGGCATTTATTGGGGTATCCTTTAGATCTGAACATTTGGCGTAGTTGTTTAGCTTGTATTTTAAAATCTTCGATATCCGAGCAGTTCCATCTTAGACGTAGGTATTGGCCTGTGGGTATCCCCCTTTTTTGCTGGATTGGATGATGACTTCTCCAATTCAGAAGGCTATTGGTAGCTGTGCTTTTTCTGAACAAATCGGTCTTGATAGTGCCTTCTGGTTTGGGAGATACAATGAGGTCAAGAAAACTTAGTGAAGGGGTGCCAATTTCTGCTGTGAATTTGAGGTTTAAATCGTTTAAATTGAGTCTGTGTGTAAATTGCCTGAATTGATCCCCTGACCCAGTCCAGATAATTATAATATCATCGATATATCTTTTCCAAAGATGAATGTGCTGGGTCAGGGGATTTTTTGGGGGAGATGTGAAAACCACTTGTTCCTCCCACCATTCCAGGTGCAGGTTTGCATATGAGGGTGCACAAGATGTCCCCATAGCAGTTCCCTGCACATGGTGGTAGTATACCCCATCGAATAGAAAAATAATTATGAGTTAGGACGAATCTTAAGAGTTCCAAGACAAAGTCACTGTGTTTGTCTAACAATGTCACTCTTTTCCTCAGGAAGTGCTCGGTATGTTTAATTCCCAAACCATGGGGTATTGAGCTATATAGAGATTCGACATCTAAACTGCAGATGATAGAGTTATCTGGCAATTTAGTTTGGGTCAGGACTGAAAGCGTTTGTCACCAATGGCTTCAAGATGTAGTCCAGGTATATGCTGACCTTCTGAGTCATATTATCGTTACCTGAGACAATTGGTCTGCCTGTCAAGACCTTCTGCTGTTTGTGGATCTTGGGCAAACTATAAAAAGTAGAAATGCGAGGGTTGGTGATAGTCATAAAGTTAAATTCGTCCACTGAGATTATTTTATCATCTAAGCTTTGTTGAAGGATACTTTTTAGCTTGTTGGCGAAAGCTTTTGTGGGATCCTGTTTCAAGATTTTATAAGTAGTGTGATCCATAAGAATTTGTTTGTTCATTTGAACGTATTTGGGGGTGTCCATAATGACAATGTTCCCACCTTTGTCTGAGGACTTTATGGTTATGGTTTGGTTCTCTTTTAGTGTCTTTAAGGCTTTGTATTCTGAAGCCGTTAAGTTCGAGTTTGGTTTATAGGTTGTTTCATTTGGTGTGATTTTTTCTATTGCCTCACAAACCAACTCTACAAAAGTTTCTACATATTTAGAATCTCCTAGCTTTGGACAATAACGACTTTTATTTTTAAGACTGGTCAATGGGTATTTAGGTCCCTCCATATTGTCGTTCTCTTCTAATAGTTCTACTAGGATTTTAGTCATGTAGTAATCTTTGAGTTCCAAACCTAGATTTTTTGCTTTTTTCTCCTCAGCTAAAAGGAAATTCTTATGTAGTGTTGTCGCGAACCCGAAATTGCCATTGACTTCAATGGGCAGGCGAATTTTAAAAACAACAGGGACTCTTTCTGGCCCAATAGTGATGGAAAAGTTGTTTCAAGGGGACTAACACCTGGACTGTGGCATGCCAGAGGGGGATCCATGGCAAAACTCCCATGGAAAATTGCACAGTTGATGCAGAGTCTGCTTTTAATCCATAAAGGGCAGAAATCACCTAACATTGACACCTGTCCTCAAAACCCCTGATACACACTGACACAGAGCAGAATAGGGACTGTTCCCCCTACATAGGGTCACTTGGCAGATATGGATTGACACCTGTCCTCAAAACCCCTGATACACACTGACACAGAGCAGAATAGGGACTGTTCCCCCTACATAGGGTCACTTGGCAGATATGGATTGACACCTGTCCTCAAAACCCCTGATACACACTGACACAGAGCAGAATAGAGACTGTTCCCTGTCCACAGAGACCATGATACACACTGACACAGAGCAGAATAGAGACTGTTCACCGTCCACAGAGACCATGATACACACTGACACAGAGCAGAATAGAGACTGTCCCCCCTACATAGGGTCACTTGGCAGGTATGGATTGACACCTGTCCTCAAAACCCCTGATACACACTGACACAGAGCAGAATAGAGACTGTTCCTGTCCACAGAGACCATGATACACACTGACACAGAGCAGAATAGAGACTGTTCACCGTCCACAGAGACCATGATACACACTGACACAGAGCAGAATAGGGACTGTTCCCCCTACATAGGGTCACTTGGCAGATATGGATTGACACCTGTCCTCAAAACCCCTGATACACACTGACACAGAGCAGAATAGAGACTGTTCCCTGTCCACAGAGTCCATGATACACACTGACACAGAGCAGAATAGAGACTGTTCACCGTCCACAGAGACCATGATACACACTGACACAGAGCAGAATAGGGACTGTTCCCCCTACATAGGGTCACTTGGCAGATATGGATTGACACCTGTCCTCAAAACCCCTGATACACACTGACACAGAGCAGAATAGAGACTGTTCCCTGTCCACAGAGACCATGATACACACTGACACAGAGCAGAATAGAGACTGTTCACCGTCCACAGAGACCATGATACACACTGACACAGAGCAGAATAGAGACTGTTCCCTGTCCACAGACACCATGATACACACTGACACAGAGTGTCCATGTGAAATAGGGCCATGAGTAATGACATCACGGGTAGCCTGCCCATAGTATCGCATAGGGTGGAAGAGCTGATAGGACATCTGAAACGTATTGGGATGGAGATGCTTAATTGTTCTCCAAAATGCTTGACACCACCCCATAGTGAATCTCTGCAAACTTTAATACCATCAGAGGAGGAAGAATGTGGCAGCCCACTGGGATTATTCGAAAAATTTCAAATTGATGATTTTCCAGACCCTGGGGTTGACATTAGTCCAGATTTACATCTAGTGACCCATGAGGATGTTCCAGGCACTACTTGTGAAATAAAGACAGATAATAAAGTGAATGATCCTTCTCCTTGGGACTTGCACCCTGTCGTTGAAGGTGGAGTAGGCAATGGCAAGAGCATGCTGTGGGTAGTCAGTGCAAACAGTCTCTTCCCGGTGAATAATGAGGAGACTAACTATGATGATGTTATTTGCGTTGAAAGTAATGATGCCAGAGATCTTTTGAAACCATATGGAAGGAACGAATTGGTTAAAAGAAAGGCAAGAGACCACCTGCATATAGACAAGAATACGCATAAGAGAAAGAAGAGAACAGGTGAAAAAGAGAAGCTGCAGACTGCCTATCTGCAAATAGTTGAGTTATGTCCTGAAGATGTCCGTGTTACCACAGTGCAGACTCTGTTTGATACACTACTGAGGAGAGTCAGAGAAACCCCAGATCTTCACGTATTGGATGAGTCGGTGCGTGGAGTTGCAGAGAACGTAGAACAAGAAATATTTAAACTTTTCCTGTGTACTGACAGCAGATATAAGAATAAATACCGGATCCTCCTTTTCAATTTGAAGGACCCTAAAAATCAGATCCTGTTCCGTCGTGTGATCCTTGGTGAAATCACCCCACAGTGTTTGGTTCTAATGAGTGCAACGTAAATGGCTGCACAGGAGCTGGCCATCTGGAGAATTCAAAAGAGAAAACATGCACTGGAACTAATCGAGAAAGAGGAAAGACAGCCATACCAGATTCAGATGACAAAGCTGACACACAAGGGGTTAATTGAAATTGATACCGTGCCCGATCAGAACTTGACCCTAGAGGATCTGTCTGATTCTGTGTGGCAGCCTCAGGATTCTCAGCAGGATTGCATCTCAGAGAAAAGGGACACAACATCCCAACACAAGAGCCACCTTTTAGATCAGGACTGCCTTATATGCAAAGGGCTGATAAACCCCCCAGGTGATGCTGACTTAAGCCAATGGGTAATTACCAAGAAACCAGAGAAAATATGGAAACACCATATAACTAATGGCAATCAACATTCTTCATGCATTGAAAAGAAGAACAAGAAATTGTATGATCCAGATACTAGACTCACAGATCCAGCAGACTCAAGTGTGTGGAAGGGATTCCTTCACATGTTCTCTATAAAGCAGTTTAAAGTTACAGCCACGCCAGAGTCTGGTTATAGCAGTCATCTTTGCCAGGATTTACCAAAAGTGTTTTGCAAGAGTCTGTTTGGGAATATGTGGATCGTATCTGGCCAGAGTGCACCAAGGACATGTGTGTGATCCGACTCAGGGCCGGCGCGTCCATAAGGCGGCACAGGCGGCCGCCTTAGGGCGCACAGGCTCTGGGGGCGCAAGATTTCAGTGATCGGCAGGAGGGAAAGCTCTCCCTCCTGCCGGGCCACAATCTCGGCCCCCGGTGCGGCGTGCGGCTGTGCTGTAATCAGGCGCGGCGAGGGAGCTCTAACCTCTCTGCTCTGCTCCCTCGCGCGCTGTCTGCTGATGCCGCGGGAGCCGGAATATGACGTCATATTCCGGCTCCCGCGGTATCAGCAGACAGCGCGCGAGGGAGCAGAGCAGCGAAGTTAGAGCTCCCTCGCCGCCCCTGATCTCAGCACAGACGCACGCCGCCCAGCAGCCCCACTGGACCCCAGGGAAGGATTCAACATCCACACCAGCTCTCCAGGTAGGGAGTGTGACGAAACCAACCTCGCCACTGAGAACTGGAGAAGCCTGGTTGCCCGCCTGCTGCCTTTGGACTATGGCCCTGGGAGATTGGGCCCTTTACAAACAGTATTCGGCCCTAACAGAGTGCATGTCACTCATTCTGGCCCTTTAAATACAGTGGGGCCATTCGGTACTTGCCCTGTGTGAGCAGTGATACCCCCCAGATAGCTATGCCATGGAGCCTATTCATATAATGAAAGACTATGGGAAAGACTTTGGCTCCATGGCAATTAAACTGTATTTGTGTGGTCTGCGTGCCATTCACCTAATAATGTGCACGCAGACCTGAGCTATCTGGGGATGTGTTAAATGTCTGTGTTTAATGTATAAAAAGTGACTTTATGTATTTTAAAGAGTTTTATGTTGTTTTGCAACCATGTGGTTAATGGAGTCTGCCTCTAGTCCTGGATAATTAGATTTCCTCTCCAATTATCTCCAGGGCAGAAGGGAGGAAGCCAGTATGCATTGTGGGGATGTTTTACTTTTACTGTTTGAGCCAGAAGGAACAAAAGATACTTTTAGTAACTTTTTAACCCCTGGTCGGATTCATGCCATTTTTTAATATGTTGTTCCCCTGAATGGATTGATTGTGAATGTGATGTATGGTTTTAAAGTTATGAAAGTTGTGTAAAAGTATATTTTGAACTGTACACATAATGGGATTATGTGTCACACTAAGGGGAGGGGATGTGTGGGAGGTAACATCTATGTTATTGGTTATTTTATGCCTCCCCCTGGGTGTGGCCTGTATGTGTACTCATGTAATAAAAACCAGGCTGGGTGCCCAGCACCTCAGACCACTGCTTGACCTTCAACATGGAGCCTTGTCTCGTTCTTGGGGGGGATTCACTGTATGCTGTTGGAGATTTGACTGCTAGGAGTGTAAGCTGATGTCTGCTTTTCCTATTCATCTGCTAGCAGCTATTTGTGAGGTTCCAGCTGGAGTGCTACCTTATTCACCTATATCCAGTTTGTGAGTTCTGATGTTCTGCAGTAGCTGTGCCTTTCTGAGGAAAGGGGATTATCGCCTAAACTGGGTTTTATCCTCTTGTATGCTGAAACGGTCCGTTACAGGGAGGCTGGGTGGAAAATATTTATTTATAAAATAATTAGTGAGTGTGTGTGTGTGTGTGTGTATGTGTGTGTGTATGTGTCTGTGTGTGTATGTGTCTGTGTGTGTGAGTGTATGTGTCTGTGTGTGTGAGTGTATGTGTCTGTGAGTGTATGTGTCTGTGTGTGTGAGTGTATGTGTCTGTGTGTGTGAGTGTATGTGTCTGTGTCTGTGTATGTGTCTGTGTGTGTGAGAGTGTATGTGTCTGTGTGTGTGAGAGTGTATGTGTCTGTGTGTGTGTGAGAGTGTATGTGTCTGTGTGAGAGTGTATGTGTCTGTGTGTGAGTGTATGTGTCTGTGTGTGAGTGTATGTGTGTGAGTGTATGTGTATGTGTCTGTGTGTGTGTGAGAGTGTATGTGTCTGTGTGAGAGTGTATGTGTCTGTGTGTGAGTGTATGTGTCTGTGTGTGAGTGTATGTGTGTGAGTGTATGTGTCTGTGTGTGAGTGTATGTGTCTGTGTGTGAGTGTATGTGTCTGTGTGTGAGTGTATGTGTCTGTGTGTGTGAGTGTATGTGTCTGTGTGTGTGTGTGTGTGTGTGTGTGTGTGAGTGTATGTGTCTGTGTGTGTGTGTGTGAGTGTATGTGTCTGTGTGTGAGTGTATGTGAGTGACAGAGTGTGCGTCTGTGAGTGACAGTGTGTGCGTCTGTGAGTGACAGTGTGTGCGTCTGTGAGTGACAGTGTGTGCGTCTGTGAGTGACAGTGTGTGCGTCTGTGAGTGACAGTGTGTGCGTCTGTGAGTGACAGTGTGTGCGTCTGTGAGTGACAGTGTGTGCGTCTGTGAGTGACAGTGTGTGCGTCTGTGAGTGACAGTGTGTGTGCGTCTGTGAGTGACAGTGTGTGCGTCTGTGAGTGACAGAGTGTGTGCGTCTGTGAGTGACAGAGTGTGTGCGTCTGTGAGTGACAGAGTGTGTCTGTGAGTGACAGTGTGTGTCTGTGAGTGACAGCGTGTGTGTGTGTGAGTGAGTGTATGAGTGTGTCTGTCAGTGTATGATTGTATGTCTGTCAAATCAGTGAGAGTATGTTTGTCATTGAGTCTTTGTGTGACTATCAGTGTGTCTGTCAATGAGTCTGTGTCTGTCAGTGACATCTGTATGTTTGTCATTGAGTGTGTTACTTTCAGTGTGTACAGAGTGTAGCGGAGCGGAGCGCGGTACAGGAGCTTCTGTTTCCTGTACCTGGCCAGACTGACAGGAGGTGCTCACAGAGAGAGCACTCCCTGTCAGTTCGGCCGGGTACAGAAAACTGAAGCTCCTGTACCGCGCTCCGCTCCGCTACACTCTGTACACACTGACACACCAGGAAGGGGAGTGTGACCACTAAAGGGGTGTGGGGTGCACCAAGGGACAGGGAGGGAATGGGAGAGAAACACCAAGAGACAGGGAAAAGAGGGGGGAGGGGAGAAGAACACTAAGGGACAGGGAAGGGGAGAGGGGCTGGTTAAGAGGCACATAGGTGCAGATGTTTTTTTGGGGGGTGGGGGGGCGGAAAAATGCATCTTCGCCTATGTACCTAAAAATCCAAGCACCGGCCCTGATCCGACTGAATCAAAGAACGTCAAGTGATGCAGTTTCATATGCTCGGCTGTATTCTTATCTTAATCGGAAGCTGAGATATGCAATCATCAGAAGTCATGGCATGGAGGCGTTCCTAGTGCCTCTACCTGCCGGCCAACCCATCCCTCAAAGATTGCGTCCTTTGGGAGGTCCAGGTTTGGAAGACAACCATCCTATTCTGCTTCTGATCTTGCTTCTTCCAAGCCATCCTTCCTGGACAGCTTATCCCAAAAAATCTTCCAAGAAACATAAAGAAGGTTTGGATATCCCAGATGATATTTTCTCTGACATATTAGCAGATGTTGAATGAGAGGAGAGACAAATGGCCGAGCAAGGGCTCCCTACTCCAGGTTTCCCAAATTTTGAGCAGTGGAATCAGAATTCTGAGGATACAGGAGAGGAAGTTGGCATGCCTGAGATCATGAATATGCTCCAAAATTTGAGCAATGGCCTTCAGTTCCCAGGAGAATTATCTGTAATTATAGGAGAGAGTCAGGGTGCTAATATTATGCCACCTCTCCATGTGCCAAATACTGTTCCAGCAGGTCTCCCATATCCATCTTTTCCATTGTATCCAGAAGCAGCCTACCCTGGCTGGCATGGTATGTTGCCCCCTACTCATGCAGTAAATCCATTGTCCATTGACCCAGCCAATCTCTTCTCTTACCCGCTTTCACAAATAATACCACCTAACTTCTTATCTGATCAACATTTTACTGCAGGACCTCAACCTTTTGCATAAATGTTGTAGTTTTGTTATATTTACGTTTTTTGTTTTTTTTTAACTGTTATGTTTTAGCGAAATATTGAAAAAAATACATGTAATGTGCTGAACATCAAAGCTGAAATTTTAATTTGTCTCAGTAAGTTGAAAGCCATACTTTCTATGGGAGTTTCAAATGTTCAATAATTGTTTTCTGAAGAAAGCATAACTGTCTGTTTTTAGCAAGCAACAACCCCATATTAAGCTGCTTATTCACTGAACATCTATTTGTACTGAATTGAAAACTGAATGACAAAATGTAGGCAGAAAACGAATGATTTGAATATATTCTTCAAATACCAGAATTTTTTTATTTGTTTTTTAGTTCACTACTATTCTGTGTTTAGTAATGTATAAGTGTGCCAGATGTGACAAGTTTACATAGGTTAATTATAGCCACTGTTATATCTGGGCTACAAATACATGCATTTTGGCAAACACCTCAAAGCCCATGTAAGCTTTGTGTTGTTGAATTTCAGTGATTTCTTTTATGTTGCATGTGTACAGTTGTACTGTAAAATGGGTAAAGCATGGGATATGTTTTTACATTTGTATACTAAAAATTTTAATATACGTTGGAAAAAAAAAAAAAAAAAAAAAAAAAAGGACGCATGAGCCTACAGGCATTGCGCATGAGCGTCCAGTAACATGGCAAAAAAATTCCCAGCTCCCCAGAGGCTGTCCTAGCACCCCGGTCATACAAATATTCATTAACAGCTTTTTCTTGTTGGAGCAGGCGGTCGAACATTAGGAGTGTTGAATTCCAACGTGTAGAGCTGTCGCAAATCAAGCGCCTCACTGGCATGTTGTTTCGCCGCTGGATATCGGCAAAGTGAGCCATGGCCATGTAGGAACGCCTGAAATGGCCACACACCTTCCTGGCCTGCTTCAGGATGTCCTGTAAGCCTGTGTACTTATGCACAAAGCGTTGTACGATCAGATTACACACATGTGCCATGCACGGCACATGTGTCAACTTGCCCAACTTCAATGCCGTTATCAAATTTTTTCCGTTGTCACACACCACTTTGCCGATATCCAGTTGCTGCGGAGTCAGCCACTTTTCCACCTGTGCGTTCAGAGCGGACAGGAGTGCTTGTCCAGTGTGACTCTCTGCTTTCAAGCAAGTCAAACCCAAGACGGCGTGACACTGCCGTATCCGGGATGTGGAATAGTACCTGGGGAGCGGGGGGGGGGGTGCCGTTGATGTGGAGCAAGAAGCAGCGGCACAAGATGACTCAGCCGAGGAGGTTATGGAAGAGGATGGAGTAGGAGGAGTAGAGGAGGTGGCAGCAGGACTGCCTGCAATTCGTGGCGGTGTCACCAACTCCTCTGCAATGCCACGCATTCCTTGCTTGTCAGCAGGTTTACCCAATGCGCAGGGTAGGTGATATACCTGCCCTGACCATGCTTTGCAGACCAGGTATCAGTGGTCAGATGGACCCTTGCCCCAACACTGTGTGCCAGACATGCCATGACTTCCTTTTGCACAATAGAGTACAAGTTGGGGATTGCCTTTTGTGAAAAGAAATTCCGGCCGGGTACCTTCCACTGCGGTGTCCCAATAGCTACAAATTTTTTGAACGCCTCAGACTCAACCAGATTGTATGGTAAAAGCTGGCGGGCTAATAGTTCGGACAAGCCAGCTGTCAGACGCTGGGCAAGGGGGTGACTTGGTGACATTGGCTTCTTACGCTCAAACATGTCCTTGACAGACACATGACTGTGGGCAGATGAGCGGGAACTGCTCAAGGCGGGAGACGGAGTGGCGGATGGTTGAGAGGGGGCAAGAAGGACAGCAGTGGTTGACGTGGCTGAAGATGCTGGACCAGGAGGAGGATGGCGGCTTAGAGTAGGCGTGCTGCTTGTACTCATGTGTTGATCCCATAGGCGTTTGTGATGTGAGATCATGTGCCTACGCAAAGCAGTTGTACCTAGGTGGGTGTTGGACCTCCCACGACTCAGTTTCCTTTGGCACAGGTTGCAAATGGCATCGCTGTTGTCAGAGGCAGACACACAAAAAAAATGCCACACTGCTGAGCTCTGCAATGACGGCATTCTGGTGGTGGACACAGCATGCGTTGATTGGCGTGCTGTCGGGCTGACCCCGGGTGCCAATGCATGCTGTCTGACTGTGCCACTAGCTCCTTGCGACGACCCCCCCCTGCTTCCAACTCGTCTCCTCCTCCTCTCTGTCTCCCCATCTGAACTTTCGCCCTGTTCTTCTTCTTGCCGAGCGGGCACCCACGTGACATCCATGGACGCATCGTCATCATCAACCGCTTCGCTTGTATCTGACAACTCAGAAAAGGAAGCAGCAGCGGGTACAACATCATCATCATCACACCGTACCTCCATGTGTTTAATGCTGCCTGCCTGAGACATATCCCTGTTATCTACATCCTCTAGCAATAATGGTTGCGCATCACTCATTTCTTCAAACGGGTGTGTGAATAACTCCTCTGACATACCAAGTAAAGCAGCTGTGGTGCTAGTTTTGGTGGTGGCGGCAGGCGGGTGAGTGCTATCTTGAGAGGTGCCTGGAGCTAAGCTGGAGGAGGATGGTGCGTCAAGGTTCCGAGCGGAGGCTGTACAAGATTGGGTGTCCTGTGTTAGCCAATCAAATAAGTCCTCAGAACTTTTCAAGTTCAGGGTACGTGGCTTCTGAAAACTGGGCATTATTCTAGGGCAAAAGGGAATCACAGCACCACGACCACGACGGCCCCTGCGGGGTGGCCTGCCTCTGCCTGTCATTTTTTTGGGGATTAGTGGTACTATGCGTGCAAGCTACTGTGAGACCAGATATGATTGGCAATGTGCACTGGAACAGTTCTGCAGAGCACACGCTGAAGGAAGGACTGACAGAGCCGCTTGAAGACAAGTAACTGCTATTCAATCTATAACAGTGAAAAACAAATTTTGGTTTTAAAAGCACGCTATAGAGACACCAGATATGATTGGCAATGTGCACTGGAACAGTCCTGCAGAGCACACACTGTAGGCCTGAGACACCCGCTTGAAGACAAGTAACTGCTATTCAATCTATAACAGTGAAAAACAAATTTTGGTTTTAAAAGTACGCTATAGAGTCACCAGATATGATTGGCAATGTGCACTGGAACAGTTCTGCAGAGCACACGCTGAACGAAGGACTGACAGAGCTGCTTGAAGACAAGTAACTGCTATTCAATCTATAACAGTGAAAAACAAATTTTGGTTTTAAAAGCACGCTATAGAGACACCAAATATGATTGCCAACTGTCAAAGAACGCTGGAACACGTCTACAGAGCACACACTGAAGTAGGCCTGACACCCAGACGCTTGCAGACAACTAACTGATCTTCTATTACAGTGAAAAAAAATGATTTCTTTAAAATCTAAAGCTTAAGCTATTGTTAAAACAGATATGAGTGGTGGCACTGACTGTGCAAATGGGCAAGGCATCCAACCTGACACAGGAGCTGGCAGGCAGGCAACTGCTCTTCTATTACAGTGGAAACAAAATGTTGGTTGTAAAAGCACACTATAGAGACACCAGATATGAGTGGCAACTGTCAAAGCACGCTGGCACAGGTCTGCAGAGCACACGCTGAAGTAGGCCTGACACCCATACGCTTGCAGACAACTAACTGCTCTTCTATTACAGTGAAAAAAAAATATTTATTTTAAATGTAAAGCTTAACCAATTGTTAAAACAGATATGAGTGGTGGCACTGGGCAAGTAGGCACAGTATCCAATGTGAACCTCACACAGAAGCTGGCAGGCAGGCAACTGCTCTTCTATTACAGTGAAAACAAATTATTTATTTTAAATGTAAAGCTTAACCAATTGTTAAAACAGATATGAGTGGTGGCACTGGGCAAGTAGGCACAGTATCCAATGTGAACCTCACACAGAAGCTGGCAGGCAGGCAACTGCTCTTCTATTACAGTGAAAAAAAATATTTATTTTAAATGTAAAGCTTAACCAATTGTTAAAACAGATATGAGTGGTGGCACTGGGCAAGTAGGCACAGTATCCAATGTGAACCTCACACAGAAGCTGGCAGGCAGGCAACTGCTCTTCTATTACAGTGGATACAAAATTTTGGTTGTAAAAGCACGCTATAGAGACACCAGATATGAGTGGCAACTGTCAAAGTACGCTGGCAGGGTTGTGCAGGGCACACGCTGAAGGAAGGCCTGACAGAGCCGCTTGAAGGACACTGACTGTCTGCTATTAGCTTACACTGGAAACCTTTTTTCTTTGTAAAAGCACGCTAAAGAGACACCAGATATGATTGGCAACTGTCAAAGCACGCTGGCACAGGTCTGCAGAGCACACGCTGAAGTAGGCCTGACACCCAGATGCTTGCAGACAACTAACTGCTCTTCTATTACAGTGAAAAAAAATATTTATTTTAAATGTAAAGCTTAACCAATTGTTAAAACAGATATGAGTGGTGGCACTGGGCAAGTAGGCACAGTATCCAATGTGAACCTCACACAGAATCTGGCAGGCAGGCAACTGCTCTTCTATTACAGTGGAAACAAAATTTTGGTTGTAAAAGCACGCTATAGAGACACCAGATATGAGTGGCAACTGTCAAAGTACGCTGGCAGGGTTGTGCAGGGCACACGCTGAAGGAAGGCCTGACAGAGCCGCTTGAAGGACACTGACTGTCTGCTATTAGCTTACACTGGAAACCTTTTTTCTTTGTAAAAGCACGCTAAAGAGACACCAGATATGATTGGCAACTGTCAAAGCACGCTGGCACAGGTCTGCAGAGCACACGCTGAAGTAGGCCTGACACCCAGACGCTTGCAGACAACTAACTGCTCTTCTATTACAGTGAAAAAAAAAATATTTATTTTAAATGTAAAGCTTAACCAATTGTTAAAACAGATATGAGTGGTGGCACTGGGCAAGTAGGCACAGTATCCAATGTGAACCTCACACAGAAGCTGGCAGGCAGGCAACTGCTCTTCTATTACAGTGGAAACAAAATTTTGGTTGTAAAAGCACGCTATAGAGACACCAGATATGAGTGGCAACTGTCAAAGTACGCTGGCAGGGTTGTGCAGGGCACACGCTGAAGGAAGGCCTGACAGAGCCGCTTGAAGGACACTGACTGTCTGCTATTAGCTTACACTGGAAACCTTTTTTCTTTGTAAAAGCACGCTAAAGAGACACCAGATATGATTGGCAACTGTCAAAGCACGCTGGCACAGGTCTGCAGAGCACACGCTGAAGTAGGCCTGACACCCAGATGCTTGCAGACAACTAACTGATCTTCTATTACAGTGAAAAAAATTATTTATTTTAAATCTAAAGCTTAACCAATAGTTAAAACAGATATGAGTGGTGGCACTGACTGTGCAAATGGGCAAGGCATCTGTAGCGGATTGGTACCGGGCTGTCCCACGACATGTATGAGAATAAGTGTATTTGGTCATATGGCTGGTTTAATGTGTATGTACATGTATAGAAAGCATGGTATCCGGGTATAATGACAGTTAAATGTATGTAAAGAATTGTATTCCTCTAGTTGTTCGGTAGAATCATTCAAATAAAACAAGGGAATGAAACTACCGAACAACCAGACCACCCAGGAATGAGTGTGCCTCCAATTACCGTTTGCAACAATGTTGCAAACAGGTAATTGGCAATCAGTGCAGTGTGGTCTTTGTCCTCTGGGTGGCCGCCATTCGGGAAACAAACACGTGGTGGCGGCCATCTTAAACTACCGAACAGCGGTGTTTTGCCGTCGAGTGTCTGGAACTAAAATCGGACACTTGACTAGGCAAACACCGCTGAGACCTCCATACTTCCAGAAATTCGTATGGAAACTACCGAATGACCCGCCGTTCGGTAGAAAGAGCCCCATAAACAAGGGAATTCATTCAAACCCTCTCCAGGCTCTATAACACAGGCAATTCGCCTGTTTTCATTCCCTTGTTTGTGACCGACCGCAGGGCCAAAATGCATGGAACTGTTTTCGGATACTTTACCCATGCGGTCGGTCAAATCTTTGGAACCCCATATCTCACGAACCATTCATCCGAATGGGCTAATTTTTAAGTATGTTGGTCCCCCAGAATAGAGCTATCTGGGGATGTTGGATTTGTGGATGTACCCCAAGTATTTAGGGTACATCCAAAACTCGGGGAAAACTGTGTACACAATAAGGGGATTATGATGCTAGAGGAGGGGAGGAGATCTGTGGGAGGTTACTACTTAGAGATTGGATAATGTCTTAAGTGATAGAACCTCCTCCCTTGCATGGGAGAGGGCTTTATAAGGAACTGTGGAATAAAGCTTGTCAGACTACTCCTGAAACTGTGTGTCGTCCAGTTATTGGGATTGCGATGGGGATACTGCTGTATTACTTTACCTGCTGGAAACCTTGCCTGTGGACTTAACATCACCTTGTTCCTGAGCCTCACTGGAATCTCTAGTGGAGAATAGCTGTGCAAGATCGGCTCTCCGCTACATTGGTTGGCAGCGCTGGGATCCAAACTCACAGAGGAACAAGCGTAAATGGAGTACGGATGGAGATTGATTTTTCTGCGCTAAAACGCTCCACGCTAAAGGACCTCCTAGAGGCAAGGGGTATACAAGCCAGCAATAAGAAGAAAGCAGTACTTGTTACAGAACTCATGGCAGAGTACAGAATGGAGGGCGATTCAGTTCCGGCACAGAGGGAGCCGGGAGGAACACCACAAGGATCGGAATTCCAGAGGCAGGTTCAGTTCAGGCTATCCTTTTATGGGGAAAACCCCCCAACAGAAATTGTTACCAGGACAATGGCCGAGGTACAAGAATTCATCCTAAGGACACAGGCACCAGAACAAAGCTCTGCAATTAATGTGCCACAGGAAGGTAAGCCTAAAATACCATACCAGGCTTTTAAAACATATGTGGAGGCAGAGGAAGATATAGACGCTTTCCTGCAAGACTTTGAAAGACTGTGTGCACTGCATAAAATTAACGCAGAGGACTGGGTACCTATTTTGGCCGGAAGGTTAACCGGGAGGGCAGCAGAGGCATATCGGACTGTACCTAATGACGAAATAAGGAATTACAGTAAAGTGAAAGAAATTATACTCGCCAGGTATGCTATAACACCCGAGGCATACCGGCGGAGGTTCCGGGATCTAAAGAAAACAGAGAAGGACTCGCACGCAGAGTGGGCATGCCGATTACAGGGGGCAGCGCTTGGGTGGGTGCAAGCTAGCAAGGCACGTTCTATGGAGGATGTAATACAAATGTTGCTGATGGAGCAGTTCTATGAGGGAGTAACCAATGAGGTCCAGGAATGGGTAAGGGACAGAAACCCTACTTCCCTTACCGAGGCGGCTAGGAAAGCGGATGACTACCTGGATGCACGCAGGTCACAAAAACCTGCAGCTCCAAAAGCAACCTTTAAAACATTCGGGGGAAACAACTACACCCCAGCTCCACCGAGACCGCTACCACCACCTCCACCACCCGCTGCACAGCCCCGGTTCCGACAACCCACCGCTGGCCCATGTCATCACTGCCAGAAGTGGGGACATTATAAAAGGGAATGCCCACAGCTACGGGACCGTTCCACCTGGATTCGTCCAGGCCCACCTCCACCCAGGGCGGCCGCAGCCCACCACTACCAGGACCTAATCACCACCCCATATGGTTCCGCAGTCCCCATTACTACTGTGGAACAATGGGAGGTACTGCACGAGGCAGATCCGGTCCAGGCCAATGTGGATAATCTACGGCACCATCGACAGACGGTATATCTGAATGGTACAGCAGTCCGGGGATTACGAGATTCGGGAGCCACCATCACTTTGGTACAGAGCCACCTGATTTCAGATCAGGCAAAACTGAACAAAACTGTTGCCGTCCGGGTAGCTGGGGGAGCAGTGTACCGGCTACCTACAGCAAGGGTACATTTACATTGGGGAGCGGGGGCAGGGGAAGTGGAGGTGGGGTTGATGCCACATTTACCGGCGGAGGTTTTATTGGGGAACGATCTGGGGAGGCTCACTTCTGCTTTTGAGCCCCAGTCACCCACCACAGGAGAGGTCAACCCTGTAGTCACCCGACAACAGGCCCGCACCCAGGACCACAACACACTGCCGGAGGTCCAGGTAAGCAACCCTACCCCCCCTCTAGAATGTGTCCCCTGGGCTCCACCTAATGAATTTGTAGCTGAAGTCGCAACAGACCCCACGCTTCAGGTGTATAGGGACAAGGTTGGCACGGGTTCCCCCGGGGCGGAGGGAGAGAAGTTTATCTGGGATAAACAACTTTTATACAGGGAAACAACCAAACAGATTACGGGGTTAGACCCGATAGCGAGGAGACAATTAGTGGTACCACAGCGGTACCGGGCTGAATTACTCCGGATAGCGCATGATATTCCGCTATCCGGACATCTAGGGGTTAGTCGCACCAGGTACAGACTAACCCAGAGTTTCTTCTGGCCAGGGATTAGCCAGGAAGTACGCAGATATTGCACGACTTGCGATACCTGCCAGAGAGTGGGAAAAAGGGGGGATCGCAGGAAGGCTAAACTTCACCCCTTACCCATAATAGAGGAACCTTTTAGCCGAATAGCGGTGGATCTGATAGGCCCCCTCAATAAAGTTAGCCCGTCAGGAAAACGGTATATTTTAACGGTCGTAGATTATGCCACCAGGTATCCAGAGGCAGTGGCTCTGACCAACATCCACGCTGAGACGGTCGCGGATGCCCTCATGCGGATATTCTCCCGGATGGGATTACCCAGGGAGATTATCTCGGATCAGGGTACCCAGTTTACCGCAGAATTCACCCAACACCTCTGGAGGATCTGTGGCATTAAGCCTATTATCAGCGCCCCTTACCACCCCCAGACGAACGGGCTCTGCGAACGATTCAATGGTACCTTGAAGCAGATGCTCCGAACCTTCGCAGAGACCCACAAGGACTGGGAACGATTCCTGCCGCACCTCCTATTCGCATACCGGGAGGTGCCGCAGGAATCCACAGGGTTCTCCCCGTTTGAATTATTGTTTGGAAGGAGGGTCCGAGGCCCATTGGATCTTATTAGAGAGCATTGGGAGGGAGACCGGAGCACAGATGGCACTCCCATCCTACCATATGTGTTGGCCTTTCGGGACCGCCTAGAAGCGTTGACCAAGACGGTACGGGAAAACCTTCAGGAGGCCCAGACCCGCCAGCGTACATGGTATGATCGGGGAGCCAGGGACCGTAGCTTTCAGGTCGGGCAGAAGGTACTAATTTTAAAACCTGTCCGACATGATAAGTTACAGGCCGCCTGGCAGGGCCCATATAAGGTGGTGGAGCAAAGATGCGATACCACCTATATTATCGGCCCCTGCACAGGGACTGGGGGGCGACGCATGCTCCATGTGAACATGCTGAAGCCCTACCACGAGCGTACTGAGGAGGTAACCGCCATCTGTGCCCCTAACACGGAAGAGTTTGACAGCTTACCCCTCCCCGATTTGCTGGGGGATGGGCAGCTGTCCGGAGATTTAGGGGAGGTTACGCTGGGAGATCGGCTGAGCCCACAGGAGCGGATCGAGGTACAGCAACTATTGGAAGAGAAACGCGACACGTTCTCTAATGTACCTGGATACACGCCTCTGGCAACTCACCGGGTCGAGACCCCAGGGCAACTACCCATGCGCCAGACGCCATACCGCATTCCAGAAGCGGTACGGGCAAACATGCGTAAGGAGATCGACGAAATGCTCCAACTGGGGGTGATTGAACCCTCAGACAGTCCTTGGGCATCTCCTGTAGTCCTCGTACCAAAGCGAGACGGTACGACCCGCTTCTGCGTGGACTATAGGAGATTGAACGAGAAGACTGTATCTGACGCCTATCCGATGCCCCGGATAGACGAGTTACTGGACAGAATGGCCAGGGGCCAATACCTCACCACTATTGACTTGTGTAAAGGGTATTGGCAAATCCCCCTGGCCCCAGACGCCATCCCGAAGTCGGCCTTTGTCACCCCATTTGGCTTGTACCAGTTTAAGGTCATGCCATTTGGGATGAAAAACGCCCCAGCCACCTTCCAAAGGATGGTGGATCGACTCCTAGATGGATTCCAGGACTATACATGTGCGTACCTGGACGATATTGCTATTTTTAGCAATACGTGGCAGGAACACTTAGCTCACATCGGAGCTGTACTAGATAGGATAAGGGAAGCAGGTCTGACCTTGAAGCCGGCCAAGTGTAGTATCGGCATGGCTGAGGTACAATACCTGGGACATAGAGTAGGGTGCGGTAAACAAAAACCCGAACCCGCCAAAGTAGAGGCTGTAGCCCAGTGGCCCACCCCTAGGACTAAGACCCAGGTTTTAGCGTTTCTAGGGACAGCAGGGTATTACCGGAAGTTTGTTCCCAATTATAGCGCCCTGGCCAAACCCCTCACTGACCTGACCCGTAAGAACCTTCCCCGCCAAGTAAACTGGACCCCGGAGTGTGAGCAGGCATTCCAACAATTGAAAAATGCACTGATAAATGCCCCTGTCTTGGCAGCTCCCAATCCAACTAAACGTTTTCTTGTTCACACAGACGCTTCTATGTTTGGATTGGGGGCAGTACTGAGTCAAGTCGGGGCCGATGGCGGGGAACATCCAGTGGCTTACATCAGTCGCAAACTGTTACCTCGAGAAGTAAGCTACGCCGCCATCGAAAAGGAATGCCTGGCTGTGGTGTGGGCCCTAAAGAAGCTACAACCCTATTTATATGGACAGCCCTTTTCCTTGCTCACGGATCACAACCCGTTAGTCTGGCTGAACCGGGTGGCTGGAGACAACGCCAGGCTGCTGCGCTGGAGTTTGGCGCTACAGCCTTTTGACTTTAATATCCAGTACCGGCCGGGTAAGCAGAATGGAAATGCTGACGGGTTGTCAAGACAAACTGACTTAGAGAAATGATCCGTGAGCCCCCGGACATCCCCAAGCCGATCCGTGTTGGATCAGACTGTGTATGCCGGCTTGTGGGCAAGGGGGAGCAGTGTAGCGGATTGGTACCGGGCTGTCCCACGACATGTATGAGAATAAGTGTATTTGGTCATATGGCTGGTTTAATGTGTATGTACATGTATAGAAAGCATGGTATCCGGGTATAATGACAGTTAAATGTATGTAAAGAATTGTATTCCTCTAGTTGTTCGGTAGAATCATTCAAATAAAACAAGGGAATGAAACTACCGAACAACCAGACCACCCAGGAATGAGTGTGCCTCCAATTACCGTTTGCAACAATGTTGCAAACAGGTAATTGGCAATCAGTGCAGTGTGGTCTTTGTCCTCTGGGTGGCCGCCATTCGGGAAACAAACACGTGGTGGCGGCCATCTTAAACTACCGAACAGCGGTGTTTTGCCGTCGAGTGTCTGGAACTAAAATCGGACACTTGACTAGGCAAACACCGCTGAGACCTCCATACTTCCAGAAATTCGTATGGAAACTACCGAATGACCCGCCGTTCGGTAGAAAGAGCCCCATAAACAAGGGAATTCATTCAAACCCTCTCCAGGCTCTATAACACAGGCAATTCGCCTGTTTTCATTCCCTTGTTTGTGACCGACCGCAGGGCCAAAATGCATGGAACTGTTTTCGGATACTTTACCCATGCGGTCGGTCAAATCTTTGGAACCCCATATCTCACGAACCATTCATCCGAATGGGCTAATTTTTAAGTATGTTGGTCCCCCAGAATAGAGCTATCTGGGGATGTTGGATTTGTGGATGTACCCCAAGTATTTAGGGTACATCCAAAACTCGGGGAAAACTGTGTACACAATAAGGGGATTATGATGCTAGAGGAGGGGAGGAGATCTGTGGGAGGTTACTACTTAGAGATTGGATAATGTCTTAAGTGATAGAACCTCCTCCCTTGCATGGGAGAGGGCTTTATAAGGAACTGTGGAATAAAGCTTGTCAGACTACTCCTGAAACTGTGTGTCGTCCAGTTATTGGGATTGCGATGGGGATACTGCTGTATTACTTTACCTGCTGGAAACCTTGCCTGTGGACTTAACATCACCTTGTTCCTGAGCCTCACTGGAATCTCTAGTGGAGAATAGCTGTGCAAGATCGGCTCTCCGCTACAGCATCCAACCTGACACAGAAGCTGGCAGGCAGGCAACTGCTCTTCTATTACAGTGAAAAAAATTATTTATTTTAAATCTAAAGCTTAACCAATAGTTAAAACAGATATGAGTGGTGGCACTGACTGTGCAAATGGGCAAGGCATCCAACCTGACACAGAAGCTGGCAGGCAGGCAACTGCTCTTCTATTACAGTGAAAACAAATTATTTATTTTAAATCTAAAGCTTAACCAATTGTTAAAACAGATATGAGTGGTGGCACTGGGCAAGTGGGCACAGTATCCAATGTGAACCTCACACAGAAGCTGGCAGGCAGGCAACTGCTCTTCTATTACAGTGAAAAAAAAATATTTATTTTAAATGTAAAGCTTAACCAATTGTTAAAACAGATATGAGTGGTGGCACTGGGCAAGTAGGCACAGTATCCAATGTGAACCTCACACAGAAGCTGGCAGGCAGGCAACTGCTCTTCTATTACAGTGAAAAAAAATATTTATTTTAAATCTAAAGCTTAATCTATTGTTAAAACAGATATGAGTGGTGGCACTGGGCCAGTAGGCACAGTATCCAATGTGAACCTCACACAGAAGCTGGCAGGCAGGCACCTGCAATTACATTACACAGGAAAAAAAAAAAAAAAGCAGCCTGATGTTATAGCCCTAAAAAGGGCTTTTTGGGGTGCTGTCCTTACAGCAGAGATCAGATGAGTCCTTCAGGATTGTAGTGGACACTGAATACCCTAGCCTAGCTATCAATTTCCCTATCTAATCAGCAGCAGCTAAACTTTCCCTCCTCTCACTAAGCATGCATCTTCCGAATGAATCGAAAATGGATGCTGGGAGGGAGGTTGGAGGGTGTGGAAGGGAGGGAGTGCTGCTGATTGGCTGGAATGTGTCTGCTGACCGAGAGGCACAGGGTCAAAGTTTGCCCAATGATGACGAATAGGGGGCGGATCGAACTGCGCATGTGTCCGCCCGCCGCGGCGAACACGAACACGCTAATTTCGCCAGAAACTGTTCGCCGGCGGACAGTTCGGTACATCACTATTCTTATGCAACATAATTTTTCTAGCAAAAAGATGGATATCCTTAACCCAGGTGAATTTGTCAAGACGTGGTATAGGGATAAAAGACAGACCTTTAGCTAAAAGGTCCAATTCGGATTGTGTAAGGTTATACTCAGATAAATTGACGATTTGTTTTCCTTTTAGAAGCGATTCTTTCTGTTGTACTGTTTTTTGGGTCTTGGTCTCAAAAAGGGGCGATTTTCCCCCTGTGGACGATCTAAAAAAGTTACTCCTCTCTTTAAGATCCCTCTATTGGTTTCACTAGAGGTGGAGGGGGTTGCTATTGTGTCAGAGCTACTCGATTCGTATTCTGATGTTGATGCCTGATCGCTATCGATCCTTCTTTTTCTATTATTAAACCTTTTGTAGACGTTGCCAGTTTTGAAGTCCTTATGGTCCCTTAGAAATTTAGAATGTTTCCTCTGTTTTATTATGCTTTGGTATTTTTCTAAGTTTGTTTGGAGTTTATTTTCATTCGGGCCAAAGGCTGGGTCTGTTTTATGTTGTTGAATTTTTTCAACTTCGCTATCTATTTTTTTCTCAAGTTCTACTAATTTCTTGTTCTCAAATTTACAAATGATCTGCATGAAGCGTACTGAGCATTGCCCAGCTGCTTCCTCCCATTCTTTGATGAATTCTTCTTCATCAGTATGTGAACTAGGGGTTGTTGGTATTCTCAGTCCCCTTGGTATTAGGTTCTTTTTTAGATAGTTTTCCAGGGATGCTATCTCCCAACTTGTCCTTATTTGTTGTTTGTATAATTGCGTGAGAGAATTAAAGCCTGATGTCATAGAGTAGTTAAGGTCATCAGGCTGTAAATCAGACTCTGAAAAGATCAATTCTGCATCCTGGCACCAGTTAGTGGCATTAGGTTTATTTGCTAGGAAACCCGCCATAGATTATTTGATAACTAAGAAGTCTCTCTTCTGACCAAATTGTGGGTCTTGAACCCTTAGGAATAAATTAAATAAAGAGAAGAAATTTCCCTTTGTCTTTGCTCCACAATAGTTGAGCAAATGACTAGGGAAAGAAGGTCAGATTAGGTGGTACCAGCACCACCGAAATGGGCTTGAACCCTTTGTAGTGAATATAGAAAAAAATGCACAATGCTAAGGTAGTATCCCTTTAAGGGGGTAACTTCCCAGCAAGCTGGTATGGTGTAATTAAAGAACACTGATGTTAAACATGTACTGCCTAGTTTTTAGTTAGAGTAAAAAGAGTACATAAATTCATATAACAGTGCTGGTGGTTGATGGTGAATATAGGTACAAAGAAAGCGGAATATTGACCGATAAATACGGTATACGGAATCCTGCATCAACAGTGCTACATATAAACTTTAATCACTGTTGCATGTAGGGGATACAAGTGAAACTAATGTTGCAGTACAATTGCTAAGTGCAAACTGCTACAATGATCTCCATAAAATCCGATTGTACACATTTATTCACCAAAACAACCCACACAGAATAGTAGAGGGAAACAGCTTAGTTCATAGAACAGATATTACTGGTGCCATAGTGAAAGCAGTAATAGGGAAAAAGTATTGTGTAGATACAAAAAAAGACCCGTGGACAGCGAGCTAGTAATGATCGTAATGATCTGATAAGGATGCTGCTGTATAGACAACTGGTCTAGCTAATGCCCTATCTTCTGCTAATAAACACCTTCGTGGGTGTTCTGCACTATAAGGCTACCTGTCTGCTGTGCCTCTATGATTTAAGCTCTTAGCTAAGGCGACATAGATTTAGTAAGCTGAAGTGGTCTAGGTGCCTATAGTGGTCCTTTAATACAGCAATTGTGTGTAATCAATAAGCCACAGAATTTGACTAGTAGTGCATGTCTTAGAAATGCATTCATAGATGTATTGTTCTAGATAAACACATAAGCCCTCACTGAATATATCTGAATAAATAGTTTGCATTGATGTGTATTTGTACATATACATTGTTTGATGAGTTGTAAGTCTCAAGCACATAACACATTAAAAGCCCCATCCATATAGACAATCCTTAGTTATAAAACTCAAGACCACCCCTGTCAACAAAGCATAGAAAACTACTTTCTAAAGATCATTGTCAACTGTCCTTTTGAACACAGTATTCAGTAAAGTGCTTATATAGACCACTTATATATGTAGTGAAATGCCCAGGATTGCTTTCAACATTACAAGTATATTTTAATTTAAGTAAAGTCTTATAGTTTCTGCATATGCCAGCTTTTCTATTTGCAACCCACATGATTTTCCAATAGAAGGAGCAGGAATGCAGATCTAAGTATATAAAACCAAGAGAAAAAAATGCACAATGCTAAGGTAGTATGTTTACATATGGGTTAATCCAGCCTCTAGTGGCTGTCTCATTGACAGCCACTAGAGGCGCTTCTGCGCTTCTCACTGTGATTTTCACAGTGAGAAGATGCCAGCGTCCATAGGAAAGCATTGAGAATGCTTTCCTATGGACTGACTAAATGCGCATTCAGCCGATGACGTCGGAAGGAGGAGGAGAGTCCCCAGCGCCGAGGGAGCCCGGCACTGGAGAAAGGTAAGGGATTAAACCCTTCCTCCCCCTTACGCCTGGCCGGAGGGGGGCCATGACGGTGGGGAGACCTATTAATACTATAGTGCCAGGAAAACGAGTTTGTTTTCCTGGCAATATAGTGGTCCTTTAATCTAATATTGGGATTTGATCTGATAGCTCCGCTTTCACCATAATCTAGCAAAATATATATTGGAACTCAGCAACAGAATATCAAAGGATCCACAGTGTTGGTTATAATGAAATTGTTTACTTACCAATCTGGAATACAAACAATACACATTACAATACAATAATCCCCAACATTATAACATACAACTATAACATATCTATTCTTTGTAATTACAAATATAACTCATGCATGATCATGCATATAAATATATAGAAATGTGATCATATTCTTTGAGATCTCCTGGGGTGTGGTGTTCTCGCTCTTTTCCTTTTCATATCTCCTCTCTGTTCTCCCTCTACTTCCGACTCAAAAATGGCTCCTTAGATATAATACTGACTTCCATTTGATTAAATGGAACCCTTATGATTAGTTGGTGTTGTGTTTGCTTTTTCCCTTCTGGCCTGTGGCTACCCAAGACATTTATAATTTCCCTGGGTTTTTTCTCATGTGTATTGGAATACAGTTAGAAATTGTTATCCTGATATGGTACACCCTGAAGTATCAGCGCATTTACTATCACCAAGCAGTCCCATTGTCCCTTGGGTTTTTTTCACTCACTACAGTCATAAAACCTGCTATCTTGATATGTCTTTGTTTATAAAAACAACAATATATGTGAACACAACCCAGTGAAAAAAATATATATATGTGGTTCAAAGCAAACCAGGACTTCCCTTAATGTTTTAGGTGAAGTATCCCGATAACTCCCCGAAGACTTCCTCTTGTCTTCAATAGATATATGCACATAGATTAGGGGAAGATCTGCTAAATGTAAATACAATAAAGAAACATAGCGTTTAACTGTGTGGGGACTGGCACTGATTTATAGTTACAATTGGTCACTCACAGATTTGCAGAATTAAAAAAGCCTTGAGTGGTATCTTTCAGTGTCCAATATGTTGTCCCTCCTCACACGTTCCTCACAGAGCAGAATGTATGTATCTCAAAAGAAAAAGATATATACACGAATGTAGTACACTTCCAGAGTTAGGTAAAAAAGTATTTAATGACTTACATATAAGTATAAAACAAATGGCTTGTCACCATGCACGTCCTACGCGTTTCGTCCTAGGTGTGGACTTCCTCAGGGACTTGGTGCAGTAAAGTGCAAAAACGTAATAGCAGCATAAAACATATCCCCCCTCCCAGTCCTTATATACATCCTCATTGAGTCCCAAATGTTCGTCAGCTGGCTTTCGATTTTCGCGGCATGGAACCCGGTGACGTCATCGCGTGTGCCGCGATGTTTCTCCTAATGACGTCATCACGTCCAACGTGTGCGTTCCATCTTGCGTTTCACAGACCCGGAAGTGGGTCGCGGCCATTGCAATTCTCTCTTATTCTATCGTGTTAACTCAGAACATGTATATGCGAATAAAGGAAACCAGGGTGGGGAAAAAGAAAACAGTTAAGAGAACTCTGGATGGTACTACTCTGAATAAATAAAATAAAATAAGCACGAATATATGTTCCTACTGTAATTTATATTCATAATACAGTCTGTAATACAGGATTTATGGATACATCTCGCTATACAAAGTAAAATATAATAAAAAATGGAGATTCATTTACAAACATGAATCAACTGTTCTGCATGTATATATATACAATTAAGTTTCCATACATATATCATTCTTACTATTTGAAGATCTTATATAATACAAATATCAATATTACTACTATCTAATGTACATTGGTCATACAATATTTATTATCTATACATATTGATGTGATTAGTGAAACCCATTTGTATCACGCTTCTGTCTCTTTCTACTTAAAGGTAGATGGCGTTCATTTTGTCTTTGAATTAAATGAAATCCAGGATATAAAAAATAAATATAAACAAAGAGTAAAAAAAGGGAAAAAAATGGGAAAAAATATGTATATAATAAAAAATACTAATGGATATAAACATATTGATGAATATAAAAAATATAAAAAAATGTGAAAATAAAAATAAAAATAAAAAAATAAAATAAAATTGAAAGTGAAATAAAGATAAAAATAAAAATAAAAATAAAGGTAAAAGTAAAAATGGAAATAAAAATAAAACAAAAAATGTATAAAGATGTTGGGATGTAGGAAATAAAGTGAAAATAGAGTGAAAATAAAATTAAGAATAAAAAATATAATTAAGAATAAAAAATATATGATTTAAATCTTCAATTTTTTCGAATGAGAGAGAAGTGTGATAATACCCATACACTACACAAGAAACGGAAAGAAGATGATTTATTTAGTCTTCAAAAAAGCTCCACAAATCGATGTCTAAGTTTAGACCAAGAGGTTGAAGTGTTTTTAATTTACTGATCCAAAAAGTCTCTCTTTGAGAGTCAAATTTCCTCCTCTCCAATATGGATCCACCTGCTCAATACCCAAAAACATAAAACTCCGCCAGTCAAATTTATTGCAAGTGTTGCAATGTAGTGGTACTATATGTTTCATTGATTTCTTTCTAATATTGTTTTGGTGTTCCAATATTCTCTCTTTTAGTTTTCTGCATGTTCTCCCCACATACTGTTTCCCGCAGGGGCATTGTAACATATAGACCACATTCCTCGTATTGCAATTAATATTAGATTTTATTTTAAATCTTTCTTTTGTAGTGAAGCTACAAAATCATCAAATTTTCGAAATTTCATCTTAAATAGTATCCATTACATCCTTAAACATAATTATTTTTTCTTTGATGATTCATTTTACCTCCAAACCACTGGCACAGCCATGGGGACCAGGTTCGCCCCCAGCTATGCAAACATATATATGCGGGATTGGGAATCCAACCACATATGGAGTGGGTAGCGAACCTGGTCCTATGGAAGCGTTTTATTGATGACATTATTTTAATTTGGCAAGGACCACAGGACGATCTGTCATCATTCATAGATTACATTCACCAAAATGACTATGGTTTAAAGTTCACACATGAAGTTAACACCACCACCATTCATTTTCTTGATTTAAACCTCTTTGTAGAAAACAACCAGATCCAATCAAAATGTTTCTTTAAAAAAACTGAAGGTAACAGTTTTATCCATAGAAAAAGTTGCCACAAAGATAAATGGTTGGAAAGCATACCGAAAAGCCAGGTAATACGAGTAAGAAGAAATTGCTCGAAAAATTCAGATTTTAGAGAACAGGCTGAGCATTTAAAAAACAAATTTGTGGCAAAAAAATAGGAAACAACACTGTTAGACAAAGAAATTAAAGAAATAGGAAAAAAAGAATAGAAGGGATCTGATAGCTCCTAACCCCAAAAGACATTTTAAGGATAACTATAATTTTTCTTTCACTACCCAATACAACACACAACACTGGAAAATAAAAAAGATCCTCAACAAACATTGGGACATCCTGCGTCAAGACCCAATTTTAGGTAAAGTTTTACCAAAAAAAACACCAGTGATTTTTAGGCGAACAAAAAACCTAAAAAATGTATTAGCCCCAAGCTATGCTCTAAAAATTCCACGTAAAAGCATAACCTCGAATATTAGTGGCTTCACCCCTTGCAATTCTTGTAAAGCCTGTAAAAATAAAAAATCTATACAAAAAAGAGATTTTACAAGCTTCACTACAAAAGAAAGATTTAAAATAAAATCTAATATTAATTGCAATACGAGGAATGTGGTCTATATGTTACAATGCCCCTGCGGGAAACAGTATGTGGGGAGAACATGCAGAAAACTAAAAGAGAGAATATTGGAACACCAAAACAATATTAGAAAGAAATCAATGAAACATATAGTACCACTACATTGCAACACTTGCAATAAATTTGACTGGCGGAGTTTTATGTTTTGGGGTATTGAGCAGGTGGATCCATATTGGAGAGGAGGAAATTTGACCAAAAAACTCTCTCAAAGAGAGACTTTTTGGATCAGTAAATTAAAAACACTTCAACCTCTTGGTCTAAACTTAGACATCGATTTGTGGAGCTTTTTTGAAGACTAAATAAATCATCTTCTTTCCGTTTCTTGTGTAGTGTATGGGTATTATCACACTTCTCTCTCATTCGAAAAAATTGAAGATTTAAATCATATATTTTTTATTCTTAATTATATTTTTTATTCTTAATTTTATTTTCACTCTATTTTCATTTTATTTTCACTTTATTTCCTACATCCCAACATCTTTATACATTTTTTGTTTTATTTTTATTTCCATTTTTACTTTTACTTTTATATTTATTTTTATTTTTATTTTTATCTTTATTTCACTTTCAATTTTATTTTATTTTTTTATTTTTATTTTTATTTTCACATTTTTTTATATTTTTTTATATTTTTTATATTCATCAATATGTTTATATCCATTAGTATTTTTTATTATATACATATTTTTTCCAATTTTTTTCCCTTTTTTTACTCTTTGTTTATATTTATTTTTTATATCCTGGATTTCATTTAATTCAAAGACAAAATGAACTCCATCTACCTTTAAGTAGAAAGAGACAGAAGCGTGATACAAATGGGTTTCACTAATCACATCAATATGTATAGATAATAAATATTGTATGACCAATGTACATTAGATAGTAGTAATATTGATATTTGTATTATATAAAATCTTCAAATAGTAAGAATGATATATGTATGGAAACTTAAGAATTGTATATATATACATGCAGAACAGTTGATTCATGTTTGTACATGAATCTCCATTTTTTATTATATTTTACTTTGTATAGCGAGATGTATCCATAAATCCTGTAATTACAGACTGTATTATGAATATAAATTACAGTAGGAACATATATTCGTGCTTATTTTATTTTATTTATTCAGAGTAGTACCATCCAGAGTTCTCTTAACTGTTTTCTTTTTCCCCACCCCGGTTTCCTTTATTCGCATATACATGTTCTGAGTTAACACGATAGAATAAGAGAGACTTGCAATGGCCGCGACCCACTTCCGGGTCTGTGAAACGCAAGATGGAACGCACACGTTGGACGTGATGACGTCATTAGGAGAAACATCGCGGCACACGCGATGACGTCACCGGGTTCCATGCCGCGAAAATCGAAAGCCAGCTGACGAACATTTGGGACTCAATGGGGATGTATATAAGGACTGGGAGGGGGGATATGTTTTATGCTGCTATTACGTTTTTGCACTTTACTGCACCAAGTCCCTGAGGAAGTCCACACCTAGGACGAAACTCGTAGGACGTGCATGGTGACAAGCCGTTTGTTTTATACTTATATGTAAGTCATTAAATACTTTTTTACCTAACTCTGGAAGGGTACTACATTCGTGTATATATCTTTTTCTTTTGAGATACATACATTCTGCTCTGTGAGGAACGTGTGAGGAGGGACAACATATTGGACACTGAAAGATACCACTCAAGGCTTTTTTAATTCTGCAAATCTGTGAGTGACCAATTGTAACTATAAATCAGTGCCAGTCCCCACACAGTTAAACGCTATGTTTCTTTATTGTATTTACATTTAGCAGATCTTCCCCTAATCTATGTGCATATGTCTTTGTTTATGGCTGCCCATCATGCATGCTCATATTCTCAGACACTCTGATATAACATTACATTCTATTTATAAAACATGAAGCCACGAGTTTAAACAAAAAAACACTTTCCATAGAGTAACAGATGGCTGGATGCTTTTTTGACCCGTACAATATTTTCTCAATGCTATCTCATGTCACTGTTTCTAGTTCCAACCCACAGAAATTAAGGAGGCTGTTTTTTGTTATGCGGATCAGGAGTGCAGCAGAATTCTACAAGTACTGCACTATAGTATTGGGATGCCTAAGAATGAATTTGAATGTCTATAAACAGAATGAGATAAGTGCATAGATTCATTAAGACTGCGAATGTCTTTAATATTTTGTTGTGACTTTAATAATATATCTAAATTATTGTATATTCCTGTCTGATCAGCTGAAAAAAAAACTACACTTGTTTTTTTGTCTTCCTCTCTTATACATATTGAGGATTATTTTTGTCGGTAAACATTATAAGTAGATATATTTTATACTATTTGCTACATGATTGATTTATGAAGGAGACATTGTATCATTGTTCTAACTCAGAGGTTACATCCATTTTATTCCGTAGTTTATTGTTGTTTATATACATACTAGCGTGACCTTTATGGCGGTAATATGTAAATATTGAAGATGGAGGGTGTGTCGACTAACTAGCATGTTTTTCCCTGTTTTTTATATATATATATATATATATATATATATATATATATATATATATTTATTTTTACCAGAAGGGCTTAATAATAAGCACTTGTGGTGAAATGCACAGTCAATATCCATTCATTTCTCTTATACTTCTGCTTAAACATAATATTTAACTATATGATACAGAAGAAAGTGGGAACAGGGATGTAAGAATCTTAAAACACAACTGTCTTCAATGTATTAGAACTCTGCAAAGCACAATGTGTTGTTTACTGGAATGTACTTTTAAATATACTGATTTTGGTACAGAATTTATGAATATATCCAATATATAGCATAAAAGCACTATGACCCATAGCTGTACTGCAACACTTGTAGTTTACAGACAGTCGATAGTTAATAAAGAACTAAAGTAGAGATTTTTTTAAAGGCAAAGCACAGGGGCTATTTTCAGTGCAACTTCCTAACTGAAGAGAAACATTCTATCAGTTTCCATGGTGATTGAACCTTATTTAGCACTTTTGCCTAAAATATTATATTAGTTATCAACAACAGTACGGTGAAACCTTGGAACTTGATCTTAATCCGTTCCACAAGGCCAGTCGAGTTCTGATTTGTTCGAGAACCGAACCAACATTTCCCATAGGAATTAACGTAAATTGAATTAATCCGTCCCAGACCCCCAAAATTACAGCATTAATTTGAAGACTGAATGGAGCTATTTGCTGACAGAATTGAGCTCTGCTGACAGAATGGAGCTGTTTGCTGACTGAATGGAGCTGTTTGCTGACAGAATAGAGCTCTGCTTACATATTGGAACTGTTTGCTTAGAGAAGAGAGCTGTTTCCTAACAGAATGGAATGTCATCGCATCATACTGACGAGGTACCAACAAAATTACCAATGAGGTTACCATAGGGGTGATGTGTTCAGCTACCGAGGATCGTTCGCATACAGAGACATTTTTTACACAAAATTGTAGTTTGACTTCTGAATTGTTTGAGAATGGGACCATTCGAGTTCCGAGGTTCCACTGAATGTGCAATGGAAGCAAAAATTGACAATCCTGAAAACATTCAATGTTTCAATATAAAATCTTTTCAATTAATTTCAGCATATGTGTCTACATTTTTTATTGATATATTTGTTACTAGACTGTCTGTTATAAGTAGAGACACATTAAAATTATTTTCTTTTAACAGCCCTTGAATATACTAATTATCTTTTTATTACTTTAAATTTTATTGAATATTTCCCAAGCATCAATGTACATTCATGGGTTGTTACATAATCACAATAAAATCAGGATTATAATTCTAAAGGACATAACATGAATAATGATAGGTTCAATTGTATATTGTTGAGACAACACCATCTTAAAGGGACACTCCAGGCACCCAGATCACTTCTGCCCATTGGAGTGGTCTGGCAATAATTACATTGCAGGGTTAACTCCACCTCTAGTGGCTGTCTACTAGACAGCCACTAGAGGGCACTTCCTGGTTTCTAGCACAGGAAACCTGTGCTAGAGCATCGCTGGATGTCCTCACGCTGTGTGAGGACCTCCAGCGTCACTCATTTCCCCATAGGAAAGCATTGAAAAGCATTTTCAATGCTTTCCTATGGGGAGCTCTAATATACATGCGCGGCATTGCCGCGCATGTGCATTAGGTCTCCCCGGCCGGTGGGCGGGATCAGTCTCGGGCACCGGCTGACACAATCACAGGGAGGAGCAGCGGCGGGGGAAGAAGCAGCGACGTGGGAGCAACCGGGGATTGGGGTGAAAGGGAGAGGGGACCTGCAGTGCCAGGAAAACTGATTTTTTCCTGGCACTGGAGTTTCCCTTTAAGGTCAGTAATGATGATGCCAGTTTTGGAAACCAAAACACAGAAGCACCATACTAGAATATGAAACCAACAAAAGGTTGTTGACCATGGTGGGAGGCTGTTGCAGATTTGAAGCAAGACACACATCTCAACGTTTATTTTAGGACTGTAAATTCAAAAAAATATGATTTTTGCAGAATTTCCAAATTACACATAAACAAAATTTGCACACTTTGTAGCACACCTCTACACATTTTTTAGTTCTTCAATATCTTTCTTTAAAACGTGTGCTCCCAATTGCATAGCATATTCAATGCGGATTCTTACCATTGATTTAAAATGAGGCAAAATTATATTTGATTATGTGAATCATAACTTATTTTTATTCATGGCAACACATTACCAATCTTTGCAATACAGACCTGCATAGCACACTGTTGCCTGGTTTGTAATCTATAATTGTTCCCAAGTCATTTAACATTATCCCTAACTCAATCCATATAATGTATAAGTTGCTTTTGGATTCTTTATGACATTTATCTATATTAAATCTCATCTGACACTTGCCTGCCCAGTCCCCCAATTTATCCAAATCCCTCTGTAGAGAAGTTTAAACTTTACTATCTTTTTTCACTATCTTAGCATAGTTTTGTGTTGTCTGCAAACTCTGACACATGACCTTCAATGTCCACTTCAGGATAGTTTATAAACAAATTAAAGCGAAGTGGACCTACTAAATTACTACTTCTGACCAATTTATATTTAACATTTTCCATTTACAACTACTCTCTGCAACTACTCTCTTTGTTTTATGTAAGAACAAAATATGTCAAGGTTTACAAAACAAGGTTTAAAATTTCCGACTTGTCCTGATTAACACTTTGATTAGCCCATCTCAAATTCTAATGGACCAGTACTTTCATTCTTAACCTGTCTGGCATTAATGTATGTTTTGTGATTGGTCTTGCTTTCTTTGGCTATGAGCTTTTTGTTTAATAGTTTAGCCCATCTACTTGCTCTTTTGTAAGCCCTATTGGCATGCTTATATTTCTATAGGATGCTGTTGACCCATCTGATTAAACCTTTTGAATGCAATTCTCTTATTGTTTATATTGTTTATTACTTGACGGACCCTTTTACTAAACCACATTGGTTTTCATTAGCTTATTTTAGGTTTGTTTCCCAATAGTATGCATTGACAATGGCACTTTTGTAGATTATTTTGAAAAATGTTTCATTTATCATGTGCTGTTGCCAGTGAATAGTTCCTACCAATCACTTAGGTGTAAAGATGGCCTTATCCTTTTAAAATAAAACTTGAGTTGATCTCAAATGATACTATATTATCGTCACTATTTCCCAACTGCTCCCTGCGACAGTAGCAGCCAGTATACAAATTACCCATTGGTATTGTGATAACTCTGCAGTGACCTCTGTTGACCAAATGAAAATAAGTAAATCTAAATAACACTGGTATGCAAATTAGTACAACCAAACAAGCAGTTAGATATACATATTTTTGATTTTTATTGTGTTTGAAAGAGTTATTTGTATTACATAGTTAATGCATTCAGTATAATTGCTTCTTCTCCAATGTTCTGTATACTTGCATTTTAAATGGTTTTAACAACATGTTTAAGGACAAGTCACCAAAGGCTAGCCCTTGTTCAAAAATAAAGTATTAGGGGACCTGTTAAGCAAGATCTAGCCTTCTAGCTAAAAGTGTCTGTTTAAAGATGATGGCAAACCTTGTGCATGTGAGCCACAAGTGTCTTTATAAAGGAAATAGTTGGAAGCAGAACTGGCAAAGGGTTCAATACCTACCTGGGAGAAGGAGGACAGGTCGAGATGCCAATACCTGCCTAGGGGAAAAAGGACAGGCAGAGGGGATGAGCTATATTGTGGAGTTCACATCCTTCTAGAGGACTTTTAAATAGAAGAAATGATCCAGGCACTCCAGCAAATTCCCAAAATAGAGGCACTTTTTATTGGAACAAGGAACCAAAAAGCAACGTTTCAACCCCTTAGGGCCTTTGTCAAGCTAGTGAAGCACATACAATAAAACCAATATATAGGTGTATATAGCAATTAACAAGTGAAAAACATGTGATACAATTACAATCAATTAATAACATAATCAATTACCATAAAAACATATAATTGTCTCTCCAATCACTATTTCACATAATAGGGGTGTCAGACAGCACAGGATAGCATAGCCAATAACAATTCAATTAATTTATGATACCATTTAATTATTTAATTGTAAAATACTTGTTTCAAATTATCTATTAATAATATAGAGCGGTTTCATGTTTTTTTTTACGATCAAGCCCGGTTAAGTACTTACATTTCCTGATATAATTACATGGGTTTGATCAAGTGACCATGTCCAACGTAACACATAACGTAGGTCACATGATCGGATATTACTGATTCACCCAAATGCAATACGGAGTATGCGCAATAGGGCAAAGCCACATCGCGCATGCGCCACATCGTGCATGCGCGATATAGTACATTCACAAGAAAGGGCAAACCCAAACATATATATAATGCACATGCGTAATATAGCGCGAGCGCAGCCACACAAATAAACATAGAAATATTATTAAGATATTGATTTTATATTAAATTATGTCACATAATTCGAGTAGAATAAGGCTCATTTAAATCCTGTGATGTCACAACAGCCCCATATGTACAATACAATGATCACTGTAAATAATCACAAATTCTAAATTTAATCATTGATGACATAGAATATAATTTAATACAATAACAAATTGACTAAATATAATGAAAAAATAACTACATAATCCCATGAGATCATCCATTATGTAATACATATTTCACACATATATCATAGTGTTTACCATCTTATTTGTGTTTCTTACGTGATTAAAATAGCTTCAAATATAAAAATATTTATTAAAATAATACAGTGAAAAATAATTAAGATGGCCTTAAATAGTGTATAGAATATTATATAGAATATTGCATTAAATCGTGTATAGAATATTAAATTATCAATATTAATATAGTGTAAACTCTAGAGTGAAATATTGTCTCATAATATGCAACACAATAATATGTAGTGCGTATATGAGAACTGTGACCCATGTATAACACTAATCCTTCTGGAGGACAGCCCAAATGGGGTAGATATAGCTACTGGCTTGACCCCTGGTCTTAGTAACAGTCTTTCTGGTAACCTACATCTCCAGTGACATTTTGTGACACTCCCTAACTTGAATTTTTAAAAAGCGGTTAACATTATTAGTTATTAGAAGATCCAAATAAGCATTTATTCTAATTGGTACTTCTACTTATTGAGACATCATTAAAGGTGCATGTTGAGGACAAAAATGAAGACATTATCTTTTGGTTTATGTGCACTGTTGATGGGTATTTAGATATATGTTTAGCAGTAGGCAAGAAGGGTGACACAAGGTATTAGTGATAGTTATTTACCATGCAATTAGTGTAATAGGATCAGCTCATTCTGAACTCCCATACTGGGATGGCTGAGGTTTGACTTTTCTCTCTCTTCTATCTACTTTAGTTACTGTGGAGGTTCACAGAAATACACTTTTTTAATATGTCCAATTGTATGTTGTTATGTAGCCAATAAAGTGCGCATGATTTGATATATTTGTTGTAGGGATTCCTTCTCAGTATTCCAATTGTGTAGGACATTTTGGTTTGATGTTGTGATTCTCTTATTTTGGTTAGGCCCTCATAAGAATTCCTCGTCACAGCCATTAAGGTTTCATGCTGAAGACCTTACTTTCTCTCTACATAAATGTGTTATTTAACTGGTTCAAAAACCTATTTGCCTTAATAGTACTACTAACCCTTCTGACCCAAATAATATCTGGAGAATTAAAATATCCAATGATTAACACACTACTCAGATCTCCAGCCTTATTAAATTAATCCCTTCACTAACAAGCACTTTGTAATTAAAAAATATTATAGCACTTATTTGAAACAAGGGATGCATAGCTAATACATACACATTTTGTAACATTGCAGTTTTGTGTATAGTGTGCTTTGCAGACAAACTTAAAAATGTAAATACATTTACACAATTTTTATATTTCACTTATTCATTTATCCTTTGTGAAAATATTTGTAAAATGGACATCTTGCCATTTTATCTTGCAATATTTCTAGCATGGTCTGAAATATTAGAATAAAAACAAAAATGTATTTTTTCTCACATACATGAGATTTGATAAAAACAGATCATTAAAAATGGTCAAATACACTGGTAATAGGTATTTGCAAGGATTATGCAAGCATCACTAGCAGTGCAGCTTACTGAAAATGGAAATAGATTATAAAATGGATGTCTGCATCTGAGCATAATGTCCTACAATGCCCTATGTACAGCAAATACAGTTATATCATATTTTACTCTGATCGAGTTATTTAAAACTGCTGTAGCAATATTTAGCAAACTCTGGACTGCTAATGTAATGCCGACAGTAAAATGGTAGAATCCATTCACTCCTTCTCCCTCTCTCATTGAATTCTCTGTAGGAATTATATGACTAATTAAAACTTCCTGTACTACTTGTAAGAAGGGTGCAAGCTAACATTTTTTTTTAAATTTGGACTTTATTAAGAGTTTTGGCAAACATGTTCATGACATACAGTAGGCAATCCCTGTTCACATGACAAAAAGATGAAGCATCTTTACAAAAAGGGAAATAATCATAATAAAAACAAACAAAAAAAAAGGAAAAATTAGAATAACATTGTACAATACATATATGGTACAGATAATGTGATGGGGTCACATCCAGGATATAACACGGATAGGTGTAAGACATCTGGCAAACAGGATTCCAAGCAATAAGTGTCAGTAGACAATACCGGTAAGGAATGTCATAGTCTAGGCCCTTAACAGCATAACCAGTATTCCGACTAGGAGTGGAACTAGAACCCATACTATAAGTCAAAGTAGAATTAATTTCACTGGGTTTGTATATTATATCTTTCCTTACAGGACCCAGTCAGCAGTCCCAGACAAGAGTTAGGTTGAGCTTAATTATAATACCTATCACCCACCAGTGTTTCACCACAGAATCAGTTTTTGTTGAAATCTTCAGGGCCACCTTGTAAGTCCATTTTTTAGCAGCTGGTTCTATTTGATCTCCACATTGTGGCAATAATGTGCATTCCTGATATGAGAATATGGTAGGCTATAGTGCAATAAGCTTTTGTAATATTCTGTGTGAATTAAAGGAGGATCATGTATAATTATATGAAAGATGAATGTTCCCTCAACACAGACACAATCAATGAGTTAATGCCAGTGGACATTTGACCTCCTAACTGAATTCTACCCAAACACAACAACTCAAATTTTGTCAGGACAAAAGATAATTTTTTGAGAGGGGTAGATTTGGAGAAAAGGCTTTGGGAGGTGAGCATTTTGTAATGTCTATCCCATATATATAAGAGAGTCAGGGTTTTTGGTAGTATCAATGAACCAATATGTCTCAAGTTTTTTGGGACCAGCATATAGCTGCAAGAGATATTATTAATGTAGACTTTTTCTAATATGACCAAGTGGGGTGGCTGTGTACTCATATGTACCATTGGCAATAAAGCTAAAACAGCAGATTTTCAGTATGCAAATGCATAAAAAAAAGATTTGGAAATGGGAATGGGCAGATAATGCTAGTTATATTGAAGCTTTGATAATAGAGACATATGGAAGGCTGCCTCCCTACCTAACCATGAGGAATATTTGCTTTGCTAAGATCATAGGGAATGTTTTTTGATTGCCATGTAGGGATATTATTTGTGTGGAACAAGTCCATTGGATCTTTATTAATTTGGAAGCCTAAGTATTTCTATAACTTCATTTAAATGAAGTTTGCAGACTTGTTTACAGTTCCTGTATTAACCCCATTCCCAACACCTGAGTTTTTGTCTCATTCACTTTGTAATAGGAAACTTTGCTATAGTCATCCTAAATGAGAAGAAGATTTAAAAGAGAAATCAATGGTTGGGGCAGGGTCACTAGCATGTAATCAGCAAATAAGTAGAATTTATTGCATTTATTACTTATGCTGATACCATGTATGTCTGTGGAATCTCTAATTAAGTTGACCAGGAGTTCAAGAGCCAAACGTATAAAGGTGGAGACAGAGGTAAACCCTAGCATGTGCCACTAGAAAGCTGGAAACTGTATGATAAACCTACAGTAAAAACCACTGCAGAGAGTCTATTATAAAAAGCCAAAACATGAGACAAAAAGAAAGGAGACTCTAAAGAGGACCAAGGTGAGGCCTCCCCAATCCAAACTATCAAATGCTTTCTCAGCATTCAAACATAGCAGGAGACACCAACCTCCGTATGTACATTACCAAAGCTACACCGTCCTTATTTATTATCTGTTCCCTGGCTATGCATTACAAATGTTCTTGATTGTCAGATATTAATTCAGGTAATAACTCTTCCAAATGATCAAACAAAATGTTTTGCATATATCTTAACCTTTGTATTCAGAACTGAAATAGGTCTTACATTTTTCCATTTATTAGGTGACTTACCCAGTTTGGGAAGAATGATATAGGCTGTTAACATGTCAGGTTGCAAACCTTGGGATTATCTGACTCTATTATACTTTTTATGTAAGTGGGGAGATGCAACTGACTGAGTGGTTTTATAATATTGGCTAGTTAGATCATCTGGGGCCGGTGCCCTGTGATGGGAGAGGGGGAGTTTAGTTATGATAGTTTTGATTTCCAATGTGAAACAATTTGTTAGATATGTTTTATGCTCTTCTGATAATGTAGAAAGAAATTAGTTTTGTAGAAATTTGTCCATGAGTTTTGTGTTGGTTATGGGGTTGAGAGGGAAGTACTTACATTATAAAGTGATTCATAGAATGTTGCTAACTCCTCACTAATATTTTGGAGTTTATAGATTTTGCCTTTATTTGAGTTGAGCCTGTTATTTTTTTAAATTGTTTGCCAGTCATCTACCCACTTTATTACACTGGTGGTACAATTTAGTTCTAAGCAACATTAAGTGGTAGAGGAGTTTTTGTAAATTAAATGTTCTATGTTGCAGGAATTAATTTGTGCATGTAAAGTTTATGTGGGTGTACTAATTGTGGGGTCTGGAGTGAAAGGTAAAGGCCCTATCGGATGGATAGTCCTCCACACATCTGTATGGTCCTGGTTATCTAATACAGAGTGCAGGTACTTACAGGAGTAACCTACTTGTCAAGAATATAACAGAGGAGTCTAATATGAAGTCACCATAGAGTACCACAAAAAAGATCTTTGATCATTGTTTGGAAAATAAGCGTTAACAACAGTATATTCAAGAATGTTAACAGTGCACACCAGAATCACAAAACATCACGGAGAGTCCGATATTTTACTTATAAGTTGAAAAGCAACATGTCTGTGAATCAAAATAAATGTACCTTTGCAACTCAATTTTCATTATAGGGAGAGTTTAATAGGAAAAACAACCAAATGAACATAAGTGAAATAAAATAAATCATTTACACTGGTTATAGCTCATCTAACTTCCCTAAAAAAGGGAGTAGCTCGCCAACTAGTAGGCCTAGGCAAACTGCTGGAAACATATCAATTAACTTTAAAGGTGGGATTGGTCACAAGCATAGAGTCTATCCATGGCATTGGGTATGCAAAAATATAGATCATAAGATCCTGAGAGACTAATGATGTATAGCAAATATAAGTTTGTATAAATTTACCTCTTAGAATTTGCGATAACCTTTACGAAAACAGGAAAATAAAAACAAAAAAGATATAAACAAAAGTATAAACAAAAACCCCACATCTTGTTCAATGGTCGATATAATACTTCAATACTTCTGGTAGAACATATTAACACTCTTCACCAGGGTGTTACTCAGCCCAAACTAAGTATGAGCAAATATGGTATTCTGTCAATTCATGGGACTCTCTGCCCCTTAGTGGTGGAGAAGGTTTCTCCAAAACTGTATTCAATACTTGTATGTCCCATGTTTTGAGGATTGCAGAACCTTCTTCTACTGTTTTATAGATGAAGTAATCCCATTACGATAGACCAGCACTCTCGTAGGGAATCCCCACCTGTACTGGATATTTTTTACTCTTAGGATAGTTGTATTAGGTTAAAGCTGTTTCTTCTGTTGTACCATCTTAGGAGAAAGATCCACAAATAGATACAGTGTCAAATACCTCTCTGTGTGGGGATAATTGGGGCGGCTCATGGAATTTTCTCTTTAATATGAAAATAGTGGTCTAATAATTTTTTAAGAAAGGCCTTTTTTCCCTTATTAGGGGCATAAACATTGACAATGGCATATTGAACATTACTTATTAAACATATAAAGACATTTGATTTGCACTTTACATTATAATGCTTAAAAAACAATTGTGATGACTTGTATCTATGGACTAAAATGGAGACCCCTAGTTTTTGAAATGCCAGAGAGGAATATGCCATTATTTATTGTGGTGTGCCAAAAAAGGAATGTTTAGAGATTGCAAATTTATTTTATAGGGTGTTTAAAATCCTATTGAATTGATAGGTAGGAGATTTAATCCCATAGAAATTATAAGAAGGGATATTAGTAATGATTTTATTAAAGGCTAACTGTGTGTTCAGAGATAAAGCAAGAGATAAAGCATTATAACGTGCCCCTTTTTACTTTGTGTGAGAAATTTAAACTCATTGAGCATTATCCATACCAACCACAGCAGAAAACTAAAGAAATCAAACATAAAAGGCAACTGTGAGACACCAGTGATCATTCTACTCAAAGACAGAAGTAGAGGTGGAGATACTGACATTTGACATAAGTATAATCAGTGGTGTATCCTGGTTTTGTGCTGCCCTAGGCAGGACAAAACTCAGGCACCCCCCCGCGCCACCCCCACCCATCCTTTACCCCGTCCCGCATTATAAATACACACACACACATTCACTGACAGATACGCATACACTCGCTAACAGAAACACACACACTAACAGACACACTCGGTAACAGACACACTCACACTCGGTAACAGACACACTCACACTCGGTAACAGACACACTCACACTCAGTAACAGACACACTCACACTCAGTAACAGACACGCACTAACAGACACGCACTAACAGACACGCACTAACAGACACGCACTAACAGACACGCACTAACAGACACGCACTAACAGACACACACTCAGTCACTAGCAGACACAAACTAGCAGACACACACACTCACTAACATACACACACACACACAGACACACACACACACACACTAACAGACACACACACACACACACTAACAGACACACACACACACACACTAACAGACACACACACACTAACAGACACTCACACTCACTAACAGACACACACACTCACTAACAGACACACATTCACTAACAGACACACACACACACACACTCACACTCGCTAACAGACACACACTCACTAACAGACACACATTCACTAACAGACACTCACACTCACTAACAGACACACATTCACTAACAGACACACACACACACACTCACACTCACTAACAGACACACACTCACACTCACTAACAGACACTCACACTCACTCACTCACATTAACACTTTTTTAAAAAAATTTTTACTTCAACCCCCCCCAGCCTCCTTACCTTTGGGAATGCTGGGGGGGGGGCATCTTTTTTCCCTGGTGGTCCAGTGGCTGCTGGGCTGCTGCTGGGCGGTCGGGCGGTGCTCTTGGGCGGCTGGCGAGGGAGCACTTCATCTGAGCTGTCTGCTCAGCTCCCTCGCGCGCCGCACAGTGAGGCTGGGAGGCGGAGCCGGAATATGACGTCATATTCCGGCTCCCAGCCTCACTCTGCGGCGCGCGAGGGAGCTGAGCAGACAGCTCAGATGAAGTGCTCCCTCGCCAGCCGCCCAAGAGCGCCGCCCGACCGCCGCCCGACCGCCCAGCAGCAGCCCAGCATGTCTGTTAGCCGCAAGGCTAACAAGACATTTGCCTTGGGCATTTGGGGGGCGGCTTTTTTTGCCGCCCCCTAGAAAATGCCGCCCAAGGCAAATGCCTTGTTTGCCTCGCGGCTAATACGCCCCTGAGTATAATAATACATGTGCTGTCCAGTTGGCCAACTTACTGAAGACTGAAAACGGTTTGTTTTTTTCAGGTAAAAAAAAAAACAAGAAAATCAACTCAGAAAAAGAGACAAGGAGTGAACCTCCATACAACCTAATATTACTGACGAACAGTGCACAGTAAATCATATCATGGAAAAAAGGGATAATTTAAACCTATGTTTGGTCTCAAGAGCTCAAGCAATATAGAAACTCTAAAGTTTGAGAGATATTTGAAGAGCACATTTGGCTTTGCCTACAACAAACATAAAACTAAAAGGATACCAAACAGAATAGATAATAAATTAGTTGAGTGTTCTAAGGGTCTGGTTTAACAAAGGGCCACCCACTGTAGTCCTTAATCCAGAGCTAGCTTTTGAGGGGAGGCTCTGGGACTCTTGCCCACTGTGCACCATTCAGGTTGTAGTTTTTGTGTTATATCAGGTGGTGTTCTTAATTGTGACCTGCAGTGTATGTAATAGAAGAATATTCATATTTTCTGGCACAATATGTTTGACAGTGGATATGTCATAGAGTTCATGACTTTTTACAGAATGTTCTATTGACAAATCATGAAGGCCCTCTGGGGGTATAGTTGCCACCGAAGTAACACCATTGTGGGTGACCATTGCAGGAAACTCCAATAATAAGGGATGTTTTTGACCCACAGGGCTGTGGTGACCACAGTGAACTCCCTCATCAGTTAAATAGTAAATAGGGAAAGGTCATTAAAGGCTGTAAATATGTTGGAATTAATTTGGGTTGTTGGCTGTAGACATAGCTTGCTTTACAATGGTCTCTTTTACTCCATAATAAAGAATTTGTGTGATGACATCTCTAGGGGTGTCTTTAGTTTGTCTAGTTACTTGTTGTAGATTGTTGGTGCAATACAGAAGTACCAACCTGGAAGAGTCATTGGTTAGTAAGGCTGTAAGAAAGTGCTGGACATGGGCCGCAAGAACTGCGGGTTTAATGCCTTTCATGATGTCCCATTATTATTATTATATTTATATAGTGCCAACTAATTCCAAAGCGCTTTCAAATGGGTGGACTAACAAACATGTAATTGTAACTGTGGCGGAACCAACCTCGCCACTATGAGCTGGAGAAGCCTGGTTGCTCGCCTGCTTCCTTTGGACTATGGACCAGACTTTAAAAAGCTTTATTTTACCTGCAGAAAGGCATATTCGTGCCTTTCAGCCGGGGTGTTCAGTAGATTCCAGCTACCGAACAAACTACCGTATGAGGGACCACCTAGGAGATGGAGTGTGCCGTCAATTAACCGCCCAGAAGCTGCGGTTAACCGCAGCTTAATTGATGAACGCTGGGTGGCCTTTGTTCGTTTGCCGACCACGAGGTAGCGGCCATTTTAATCGTGCGAAAGACCAGCGGTGTTCGGCGAGGATTCTATGGAACTATAAACGGACACTTAATTGCACGAACACCGCTGAGCCGTCTGTCGCCTGGGTCCTATCGTACAAGGTTAACCGAACACTGGAATTCGGTATTTCTATGGGAATTGTAGTAACCCAGATAGCTATACCATGGAGCCTATTTGTGTGATTAAAGACTTTGGCTCCATGGCGATTAAACTGTATTCGTGTAGTCTGGGTGCCAGTCACTTAATAATGTGCACCCAGACCTGAGCTATCTGGGGATATGTAACATGTCTGTGTTGGGTGGAATAAAAGTGACTTTATATATTTTAAAGCATAATACTGTATTTAGATCCCCACATGTGTAATGGAGTCTTGTCTTTGTCCTGGGAGGTAATTGGATTACCTCTACAATTATCTCCAGGGCAGAAGAGAGGAAACCAGGATGCATTGTGGGAATGTTTACTGCTGTGTGTCTGTAATTGGTTTATGTCTGTCCTTTGTTACAGTCTTCCATTTGGTCCCCTAGGGGAGTGTCCACCAGGTGGGAGACCTGCATAAATACTGGGCAGGTAGCCCTGAGTAAATGAGTTCCTGCTTAACCCTCAAAATGAAGTGTCGTCTCGTTCTTGGGGGGGATTGGATTGTAAGCTGACTGCCAAGAGTGTAAGCCGATTGTATGCTTTTCTTGTTCAGCTGTTCCAGTTCGGAGTGTTATTTCGTATCCAGCTCGTGAGTTCTGATGTTCTGCAGTAGCTGTGCCTGTCTATGGAAAAGGGGATTATCGCCTAAACGGATTTTTCCCCTTTTATGCTGAAACGGTCCGTTACAATTGGTGGCAGCGGCGGGATCGTTCCTACAACCAGAGGGACAGCTACAGACAACACCATTCCTGGATTACAAAGTGAGGGCAACGCCAGTACCCGTACAGCGCCCCTATCTACAAGGAACCAACTGCAGCAGAGCAAGCATGGCACCCAGCTACACTCAAGAGGCGTATGACAGAGAGGTCACCAAGATACTGGCTTTATGCGGACCCAACCCCTCAGAATATAGAGTGCAGCGTGTGAAGCAAGCAGTGCGAGAGTACTTGCCGTGGGAATCAGAGCGGGCCAGGGGGTTTGCAGACCTCCCTCCCCAGCGGCAATGTGTGGCCCAGGGAGCTGATGGTGTCGTCCATCCTCCCCAGCAGCCGTGTGTGTCCAAGGGAGCCGAAGGTGCGGTCCTTCCTCCCCAGCGGCAGGCTGAGTTACAGGGGGCAGAGGTTGTTGTTCCTGCCCCCCAGCAGCAAAGTGAGATGCCAAGAAGGCAGTGTGAAGTGAAGGGAGAGGAGAGCAGCGTCCTCCCTCCCCAGCGGCAATGTGTGCCCCAGGGAGCTGATGGTGTCGTCCATCCTCCCCAGCAGCCGTGTGTGTCCAAAGGAGCCGAAGGTGCAGTCCTTCCTCCCCAGCGGCAGGCTGAGTTACAGGGGGCAGAGGTTGTTGTTCCTGCCCCCCAGCAGCAAAGTGATATGCCAAGAAGGCAGTGTGAAGGGAAGGGAGAGGAGAGCAGCGTCCTCCCTCCCCAGCGGCAATGTGTGCCCCAGGGAGCTGATGGTGTCGTCCATCCTCCCCAGCAGCCGTGTGTGTCCAAGGGAGCCGAAGGTGCAGTCCTTCCTCCCCAGCGGCAGGCTGAGTTACAGGGGGCAGAGGTTGTTGTTCCTGCCCCCCAACAGCAAAGTGAGATGCCGAGACGGCAGTGTGAAGCGAAGGGAGAGGAGAGCAGCGTCCTCCCTCCCCAGCGGCAGTGTGTGCCCCAGGGAGCTGATGGTGTCGTCCATCCTCCCCAGCGGCAGTGTGTCCTGCAGGGAGCAGAGACAGTCAGTCTCGCACCCCAGCAGCCGGACAAGAGAATGAAAGGGGAGACAGCTGGTCCCCCTTTCCACCAGCAGAGAGAGTGGCAGGGAGAGAAGCCTGCTACCCCCTTTCCCCAGCGGCAGTTTACCGTCCAGAGAGAGGAGCTTGTTACACCCTCTCTCCAGCGGCAGCCTAACCCACCAAGGGGAGATGTTAAGCCCCACGACTGTGCAGATGGGACCGTAGTCTCTGTACTTACAGCCCAAGGGGTAGGGACGGTCGGTCCTGTCCCCCAGCCACAGAGCGGTGTATCCAAAGGGGAGACAGTCGGTCTCCCCCTCCGGCAGCCGAGCTATGCACCTAAAGGGGAGACAGTCAGTCTCCAGCAACCAGGCTCCAACCAGACTACTTCCGTGGTAGTGCTGGCACCAGGACAGAATACCGCTGGTTTCTGCCCCCTCAGCAACCCACCAAGGCAGCCTAACTGTTCCCCACACAGTCATGGTGAGACACCTGGACCTGGACAAGTTTGTAAATTTTTCAGGTGTAGTACCCAGTTATTGTGGGGGGGCTGTACTAATAGTTGTGTTTTGTGGGTGGGTTGCTGGACTAACCAGGGCACTGTCCGGCAGGAGGTCAGGTACCCTGTTAGTCTAGTTGGTAAAGGGGAGAAGTGTGGCGGAACCAACCTCGCCACTATGAGCTGGAGAAGCCTGGTTGCTCGCCTGCTTCCTTTGGACTATGGACCAGACTTTAAAAAGCTTTATTTTACCTGCAGAAAGGCATATTCGTGCCTTTCAGCCGGGGTGTTCAGTAGATTCCAGCTACCGAACAAACTACCGTATGAGGGACCACCTAGGAGATGGAGTGTGCCGTCAATTAACCGCCCAGAAGCTGCGGTTAACCGCAGCTTAATTGATGAACGCTGGGTGGCCTTTGTTCGTTTGCCGACCACGAGGTAGCGGCCATTTTAATCGTGCGAAAGACCAGCGGTGTTCGGCGAGGATTCTATGGAACTATAAACGGACACTTAATTGCACGAACACCGCTGAGCCGTCTGTCGCCTGGGTCCTATCGTACAAGGTTAACCGAACACTGGAATTCGGTATTTCTATGGGAATTGTAGTAACCCAGATAGCTATACCATGGAGCCTATTTGTGTGATTAAAGACTTTGGCTCCATGGCGATTAAACTGTATTCGTGTAGTCTGGGTGCCAGTCACTTAATAATGTGCACCCAGACCTGAGCTATCTGGGGATATGTAACATGTCTGTGTTGGGTGGAATAAAAGTGACTTTATATATTTTAAAGCATAATACTGTATTTAGATCCCCACATGTGTAATGGAGTCTTGTCTTTGTCCTGGGAGGTAATTGGATTACCTCTACAATTATCTCCAGGGCAGAAGAGAGGAAACCAGGATGCATTGTGGGAATGTTTACTGCTGTGTGTCTGTAATTGGTTTATGTCTGTCCTTTGTTACAGTCTTCCATTTGGTCCCCTAGGGGAGTGTCCACCAGGTGGGAGACCTGCATAAATACTGGGCAGGTAGCCCTGAGTAAATGAGTTCCTGCTTAACCCTCAAAATGAAGTGTCGTCTCGTTCTTGGGGGGGATTGGATTGTAAGCTGACTGCCAAGAGTGTAAGCCGATTGTATGCTTTTCTTGTTCAGCTGTTCCAGTTCGGAGTGTTATTTCGTATCCAGCTCGTGAGTTCTGATGTTCTGCAGTAGCTGTGCCTGTCTATGGAAAAGGGGATTATCGCCTAAACGGATTTTTCCCCTTTTATGCTGAAACGGTCCGTTACAGTAACTAGACAAGTTTGACGCACAGGAACAGAGGTTGAGGGCCCTGCTCTATGAGCTTACATGCTAGAGGGAGTGGGGTAATGTGACATAAAAGGTAAGGGAAGTATATTGGTAGAATAGAATTCACTGCAGACTTAGTGTGGAGTTTTCTTTGTTTTTTGTTATGACAGTTGCAGGAGATGAATCAGTTGGAAGCCATTAACAGTTTAATTTATATGATTTTGTAAAAAAGTGAGTTTTTTATTATTTTTTAGAAGGAGTGGAGACTGGGTGAGCATCTAACGGAAAAGGGAAGATAATTCCACAGGAATGCTGCAGTCCTAGAGAAGTCTTAAAGGCGAGCATCAGAGGTGGTTTTCGGCAGAGAGTAGGGGCCTAGACGTGACATACCTGTGTATTAGAGAGGATAGATAGGTGGGAGTAGCATTATGTAGAGATTTGAAAGCAAAAAAAAGAATTTTCTATTGAGCCCTATATCTAACGGGAAGCCAATGCATGAACTGATAGAGAAGTGTGGCATGGGAGGTGCGGGCAAAGAGGAAGATGAACCTCACCAACGCATTCATTATAAATTGCAATGGGGCAAGATGGGAGTGCGTAAGACCACTGAGAAGTGGATTGCAGTAGTCAAGGTGAGAGAGGACAGTGGCATGGACTAGCACCTTAGCCGCATCTGGCGTTAAGTAGGGGAGGATGAGCGCAATGTTTTTGAGATGGAAGCGGCAGGATTTGGCGATCGACTGGACATGAGGGGTGATGAAGAGGTTTGAGTCAAAGAGAGCACCTAGGCAGCGAGCCTGCATGGTGGAGCTGATGGTAGCACCAGTAACATGGAGGGAGACAGAAATGGAGGTAGCTTAAGGAAGTGGCCATCCAGTTAGAAATAGCAGAGAGGCAGTTAGAGACACTAGTCAAGAGGGATGAGGAGAGATTAAGGGAGGACAGATAGATTTGCGTTTCATCCGCATAGAAGTGATATTGGAAGCCAAAGGAGCTGATGAGTTTACCAAGGGAGGCAGTATAAATCGAGAACAGTAGGGGACCAAGCACTGAACCTTGGGGGGCACCAACAGAGGGGGGTTAGGAGGGAAGAGGCAGAGCCAGAAAAAGAAACACTACAAGAGTGCTGGGAGAGGTAAGAGGAGCACTAGGAGAGAGCAGTATCTTGTAGACCGAGATTATGGAGGATGTGAAGAAGCTGTTGATGATCAACAGTGTCAAAAGAAGCAGAAAGGTCAAGGAGAATAAGGATAAAATTGTGACCTCTAGATTTTGCAGAGAATAGATTTTTGGATACTTTGGTCCGAGCCGTTTCCACAGAGTGAAGAGCGTGGAAACCAGACAGAAGTGGGTTGAGCAGAGAGTTGGACTTGAGAAAGTCTGTCAATCTCACATACACAAGTCTTTCAAGGATCTTGGACGCAAAAGGCAGTAGCGAGATAGGGCGGTAGTTGGATGAGGAGTTAGGGTCAAGGTTGGGCTTTTTTAAAATTGGGGTTACAGTTGCATGTTAAAGGTTGATGGAAATATGCCAGAGGAGAGTGAGTGATTGAGAATTTTAGTGAGAGGCAGATCAAGAGAAGGAGACAGACTACAGATGAGATGCGAGGGAATAGAAGGAAGGGAGCAAGTGGTGGGGGGAGGACCGGAGCAGAGCAGAAACTGCTTCCACTGTAGCAGGTGCGAATGAGCATAGAACAGCAGAGGGAGAGAGGTTGGGGCCCTGAATGTCTGCAGAAGCCTGCAACTCAGGTAAGGTTTGAGGGCCAGGGCTGTGCACGAGAGAACACATTGACACCATCAGTTTCTGCCTTATTATCCATCTTTGCTTTGCGGTATGAAAAGGGCAGAACTGACTGATCTAGAATGGGAACCTTCTGTGAACGGCCCAAAGAATAAGCACGGGGCATTCCCTACTTGTAAAGGGAACCAGTAGAGATGAATCAGGGAAATGATATGTAGTAATTCATGGTTGTGGCCTTGATTAGTACGGGAGCAACCTCAGAACATGTCTCCTCTATTTGACTGTTTGAGGCACTAAGAGGATTTACAGATGACTAATGTAATGCCTTGCTACTTCTCAGTCTAGTGTGCAAAGACAACTACCATATTATTAAGAAGCCACAAGTTCTCTTGTATCACTGTAATTTGTGCAAAACTAAACTTTACTTACATGTTTTTACAAAAAGCAGAAACTTTGGGATTGTTAAAGAGATAATGAGACTGAAATAAACTATTGTATTCCTTGTATCTATAAAAAAGTAATGTCACATTTTCTTTTATTACAAATCATAGAAATTAAATGTGAAGTCAGATAATGTCCCACAAAGAATTCAAATGACATTGTCATTAAACAGAGAATTGGGAAAATTGAGAATGAAACTGAAATTATAGGCCAGATAAAACAAACTGTAAAATAGGTAATATGGGGAAATTTTCCATTTTGGCAATTTATCCTAAAATCTGCAATTCCCTTCTCAGTAAAAAAAAAAAAAATGGCTAAATGTGCATGGTACAAATAAATTGGTGCTTATGTACATACACTGATCAGCCACAACATTAAAACCAATGGCAGGTGAATGAATAACATTGATTATATCAGGACAAAGGCACCTGTCAAGGTGTGGGATATATTTAGTAGCCAGTGAACAGTCAGTTCTTGAGTTTCATGAATTAGAAGTAGAAAAAAATGGACAAGTGAAAAGATATGAGTCACTTTGACAAATGGCAAATAGTGATGGCTATCGACTGGGTCAGGGAATCTCCAATATGCTAGTCTTGTGGGACATGTTGATACGACCTATGAAAACAAGTGCAAGGAAGGACAACCGGTTAATCGTCATTAGGCTCATTGGTGTCCAAGGCTCATTAACCCACGTAGGCAGTAAAGGCTTGCCTGTCTGGTACGATTACACAGAAGAGCTTATGTTGCTCAATTTGCTGAAATTTAATGCTGGCCATGACAGAATAGTGTCAGAACATACAGTGCATTGCAGTGTGCTGCATACTGGGCTGTGTAGTCTCAGACTAGTCAGATTGTCCATGATGACCTGTGTCCACAGTCAAGAGCATCTTGGGGATGTGAGCATCAGAACTGGGTAGTGAAACAATGGAAGAAGGTTGCCGAGTCTCATGAATGACATTTTCTTTTAGATCAGATGGATAACCTGGTGTGTGTGCATTGTTTACCTGGGAAAGTGATGGCAGCAGAATACACTATGGGAAGAAGGCAAGTCAGCAGAGGGCAATGTTCTGCTGAGAAACCTTGGGTCCCGGCATTCATGTTAATATTACGTTGACACCTACCTAGAGATTGTTGCACACCACATACACCCCTTTATGGAAATGGTTTTGCCTGATTCCAGTGGCCTCTTTAAGCAGGAAAATGCACCCTGTCACACTGAAAAAAAAAGTGTTCACGAGGGTTTGAGGAACAAGAAAACATGACAAAGAGGTCAATGCGTTGCCTTGACCTCCAAATTCCCCAGGTCTCAATCCAATTCAGCAGCTGTAGGATGTGCCAGAACAACAAATCAAATCCATAGAGGCCACATATCACAAATAGTGATGTCCCGAATTGTTCGCCAGGAACCGTTCGCCGGCGAACATAGCTTGTTCGTGGCGAACGCGGCGGGCGAACATATGCGATGGTCGGTCCGCCCCCTATTCATCATCATTGAGCAAACTTTGACCCTGTACCTCACAGTCAGCAGACACATTCCAGCCAGTCAGCAGCATACCCTCCCTCCCAGACACTCCCACTTCCAAGACGAATAGGGGGCGGACCGACCATCGCATATGTTTGCCCGCCTCGTTCGCCACGAACAAGCTATGTTCGCCGGCGAACGGTTCCTGGCGAACAGTTTGGGACATCACTAATCACAAATCCACCTAAAGAATGTGCTGTTAATGTCTTGGTGCCGGATACCACAGAATATGTTCAGAGGTTTTGTGGAGTACATGCCGCATCAGACCTATTTTGGCTGCACGAGGGGGACCAAAGCAATATTGGTCAGTGTATATGAATGCTTTGCTTACTTATTGTTTTAAGCTACACAGGCCATGTATTGCTTCTTGTAAACTCATACAGAATAATTTTAAAAGATTAACACATTTAAGAATCTATTTTTCTTATTTAAGTTAAATTTTTAGAATTGACTGAGATATTTTATTCACTCAAAGATCAACAGTCGACTATAAGAACATGAGAAACTGGTATTTAAAAATAATTTTTCAAAATGCAATGTTCAATGTACTTTAGTTGCCAATGCCATGTAAGCAGGATAATTCATGATGGAATAAGACCTTGAAAGACTCTCTCATGATAACATTCAGGGCCGGCGCGTCCTATAGGTGACTTAGGTAGTCGCCTGGGCACCAGATTTGAGTGACCCGGTAGGAGGGAAGCACACAGCACTCCCTCCTTCTTGGTCACTCAGTTTAGTGTGGCCAGACGGCGCGGACGGCGGTACTGGAGTTCTGTTTCCTCTACCCGGTCGGATTGAATGTAAGTGCTCTCTCAGTGAGTACTTTCTGTCAGTCTGGCCGGGGGCAGCAAACTGAAGCTCTTGTAACGCGGTCTGCATCGCCTGTCCACGCTACAAAGAGGTAGGAGGCACGACACCAGGGAAGGTAGGGAGACAGCACTAAGGGGCACGATGGGGTGGGGGGGGAGACAGCACTAAGGGACACAGCACTAAGGGACATGGGGAGGAGACAGCACTAGGGGACACTGGGGGGGACAGCACTAAGGGACACTGCGGGGGAGATAGGGGGAGGAGATAGAGGGAGGAGAGACTACTAAGGGAAAGATGGGGGGGGAGACCACTAAGGGAAAGATGGGGAGGGGAGATGAGGAGAGGAGAGACCACTAAGGGAAAGATGGGGTAGAAGAGAGACCACTAAGGGAAAGATGGCGGGGACCACAAACAGAAAGGTGGAGGATGGTGGAGACTCTAAGGGACAGGGGGAGGGAGAGCACTATGGGAATGGGGGGTACAGGGGAGAGCACTAAGGGTCAGGGGGAGCATTAAGGGATAGGGGGCAGAAGAGAGCAATAAGGGACAGGAGGGGAGAGGAGATCACTAAGGGATGGGAGGGCAGTGAGCTCACCAAGGAGTAGAGGAGATCACTAAGGGACAGGTGAGGAGGGCAGATCACTAAGGGATAGAAGAGCACTAAGGGACAGGAGGGGATGGGAGGGCACTAACGGGCAGGAGGGGCGAGGACTAAGGGACAGGAGGCGAGACGAGAACACTAAGGAGGGAAGGGGAGACCTCTAAGGGACAAGGGGAGAAGTGGAGAGGAGTCCACTAAGGGATGGGGAAAGTGGTAGAGATCATTAAGGGATGAGAGGAGTGTAAGACACACAAAGAGGCTGAGGAAGGGGTGAAAGAGAAGCACAGAAGGGCTGGTAGGGGAGACAGAGACACACAGTGAGGCTCAGGAAAGAGACACAGAGAGTTGCTTGTGAGGGAGACACATACAGTGGCCGGGAAGGGGGGAGGGGGAGAGGAGACACACCAAGGAGCTGGAAAGAGTAAGACAAAAATGGGCTTGGGGGAGTAAGACATGCAAAGGGGTTTGGAGGATGTAGGAGACATACAAAGAGGTGGGGGATAAGAGGTGTCTATATCCTGTCCCTGCAGGCCTTTTAATGTAAACACACTGCCTTTTCAGAAAAAAGACACTTCGTGCAGCACTGGCGTTGGCTCATATGGCAGATCCTATAGGTGGGGTATTGTGATGTCACATGGTGGGCAGAGTATATGGGGGGGGGGAGGAGACACATTTGTTTGCCTAGAGCGGCAAAAATCCTTGCACCCGCCCTGATAACATTACATATCATTGGTCCTTAAGGGGTTAACTATAATAAACAGTATATAATATGTTACTATATGAAGCAGCTGAACTGAAAGTGAATTGACTCCTGAAAGTGGACTTCACCAAACATCCTACAACTGAAACAATGAAATCATACTGAATTTTAAGTTACACATTTTGATACATTTACAGTATGACCTTACATTACTAATTGCATCAAAGCATGGTGAGCATATGGTACTGTAACTCTAATTTAATAAGCACTTTTATTAAGGGCTGAGTTATCAGATCTTTATGAACCTTGCAGTGGTATCATCTAGCATGCTACAGTTTCATTAAATCATTAGATATTAATCATTGAGTAGTCTTGGGGAAATGTGCTTTATTATGGTATATACATAAATTTATTCATATATTTATTTGGTAGGATAAGGAAAGCATAAAAAAATATTATTTACTTGATGAAACTGTATTCAGCTTAAGTATTACAATATTCACCTTTAAATTGTTTATTAAGACAAGAAATTATTGTTTTTATTTAAAGGAACACTATAGTCATCTAAATTACTTTAGCTAAATAAAGCAGTTTTAGTGTATAGATCATTCCCCTGCAATTTCACTGCTCAATTCACTGTCATTTAGGAGGTAAATCACTTTGTTTCTGTTTATGCAGCCCTAGCCACACCTCCCCTGGATGTGACTGACAGAGCCTGTATGAAAAAGAACTGGTTTAACTTTAAAACAGATGCAATTTACCTTAAATAATTGTATCTCAATCTCTAAATTGAACTTTAATCACATACAGGAGGCTCTTAGCAGGGGATACGAAAATCTTAATTAAACAGAACTTGCAATAAAGAAAGCCTAAATAGGGCTATCTTTACAGGACGTGTTTATGGAAGGCTGTGCAAGTCACATGCAGGGAGGTGTGACTAGGGTTCATAAACAAAGGGATTTAACCCCTTCATGAAGGAGTCAATAGTGCACGTTCTGATCAAAACAAAACGTAAACAAAAACTGGAATTTGCGCTATATGTCTGTTCAACCGTAATTCACCTCTTTCATATTAAATGCACGCACACTCATTATATATCATTTTGTTCAGGAGAAACAGGGCTTTCATTTCATATAAAATATTTATATATGAAACAATTTATTATGAATAAAATTAAAAAAAACTGTGAGAAAGTTTATTTTATTTTTTTTTAATTTGTAGTTCCGCCTCACATTTTAGCTGTAAATGTCATAATACTGTTTTTACTGCAACAAAATGCACCATAAAACACCATAAAACCTGTACATGGGGGGTACTGTTATTCTCGGGAGATTTCACTAAACACAAATATTAGTGTTTTAAAACAGTAAAACATATTACAACAATAATATAGTCCATAAAAAATTCCGTTTGTTTGTAAAAAATTCAAAAAACGTCACTTTTACTTAAAATATCATCGTTGTAATACAATTTACCAGTTTTAAACACTAATATTTGAGTTCAGCGAAGTCTCCCGAGTAGAACAGTACCCCCTATATACAGGTTTTATGGTGTCTTGGAGAGTTACAGGGTCAAATATAGTGCTTGCAAATTAAATTCTCTGCACTTTCTCCCTGTGTTGTCAGGCATGTCAATCAAATTTTAATTAATCAAATGACATAATTATGTTAAAAAATTACTTAAATATACAGAAAGAATTTTAAAATATATGCATTTATAGGTATTTAAATTCTACGTGTATACTAATGTAATCTTTTATGTAATCATATGTATTTATCTATATATATATATTTGCGGTTATTTGTATTTTATATATATATATATATATATATATATATATATATATATATATATATATAGAATGTCATTCTAAGTGTATTCTGTTTCCAATATATATATATATATATATATATATATATATATTAATAACAAAATACAGTTAGAATGAAATTACATATGACTATATAATTTATATTAAATTTTGTTTCAATATTTTATTTATTTATTTTATTTATTATTGTAATTATACGTATATATATATAATATATATATGTAGATCTATTATATACATATTATATATATATATATATATGTAACGTCATTCTAAGTGTATTTTAATACTAATATATATACTAATATTAAAATACATTACGTATGACGTTACATATATATATAATATGTATATATATTATATATATAATATATATACATATAATATATATATATATATATATATATATATATGTAGTAAGGCCATTTGGCCTGTATTTGTGGGAGGGGCTTAAGTTAACTCAACCCCCTATATAAGCTACACCCCTTACCTGACTCCTTACCGATCAAGGTCAGCGTCTGAATGCACTTCCGGTTCATCCAGTCGCCATTTTGGATTCTTCTGTTTCCCACGAGGTGTCCATAGCTGAGCTGGTTCCAGGAATCCCTCTGCAGATTTCCTTTGGAGCAGCTTCTGTATTTCCTATCGCCGCGGATCGCGTCCTAGTGACTGTGAAACAGTAAGTAGACCTAACCGTTACGCCGGGCAGCAAGGCCCACGGCATCAAATACGGTTCAGGTCCTCACTGTACTGTTTCACCCAGTTTAAATCTCCCGGTTTCAAACGTGTACACGGCCTCCTCTGCACATGTACCACACGTTTCCTTACTGGCATACAGCACGGCTATTTCACCAAAAAATACATTGGTACACACAGTTATACGGCCGTGCGGTCAGACGCACAACAAACTAATTTTCAACCATTACATAACTTTCCGGTTATAACGGTTCACCTTGGTACAGCACATATTTACTATTTTCCTACTATCTGCCTGTTAGCCATATCACCCTGCTATTTAAAACCCCAGTCCGGTCCGGGCATACAAAACGCTGTTACAGGTTTTTTCCACATACTAAGATAAGCCCGATTGGTATTTTACTCATTATAAAATTACCCTCGTACATACAAACCCCATGTTGCCCGACGGACGAGGAACAAACCCCTGATACCTAGTCCTCACGGTTTCACTCATATATATAAAGTCGTACTTTAATGTTTCACTTTCCCACATACCTTTTAGCAGATGTATCAGAGGACAACATACACTCACGAACGGCCGGATCTACTTCCACGCCGGAACTACATACCCCATAATTCTTACACTCAAACTCATACTAAAGGTCACATAACGGTTAAATTTCTCCCATACCTGTTGGAGTGAGCATAGCAAACACCAGGCGGCTCAACAATTCCACGCCGGAACTACATTTCCCACAATTCCTCCATACAGACGCCCGATCACATCCCCCCTTTTTCATTTTCAATTAAAATTCACGCTGCAGTGCAATCATAGCGCCGATCACATGATTCCCTTGTTCCAACCACATTTTTAAAAAAAACTCAATTTTGTTAGGTATACATAACACAGCTTCATATTGGTTATCATTAAACTTCATTTTAAATCCATTTGTCACACTTTTATCACTTCACAAATCATTCTGTCCAAAATACATGCTGCACATAACCACAGCGCCACCTACAGGTTATTTTACAGTACAGCATTTATTCACATAAAGATGATACAATTACTCACAGACTTTCATATACACATCCTGACACTAAAGTGTTTTTACATACGTCAGGAACAATCTCTCAACATACCACATACGGGCCATATGGCACGATTGTTCGTCATACCACTCAATAAAATTTTGACGATTAGCTTTACATTAAAAAATAAGTGGTTTATGCGTTGTATTTATTTTCATACGGTCTCCATCTATTCAGTTGCAGGTATCTACTGCCACCTAAACGGATTGTCTAGAAATCTTTAAATAGACCACCAGGTACGTACACCTGCTCACAGGTTATCCAAATCCTACCCCCATAAATAGATAAAGTACTGGCAGATAGGGTCTTAGGGGCCAATAACGTTGTATCTCCCTCTTGGCATTATGCTTCGGTTTAGCGGTCCCGCGAGGCCAACACCCCGCCTCATACTCAGAGGCATACATCCCTCGAGCCACACGTGAGCTAGCCGCCTCGCATGTTTTATAGAGAGGGCCTCACCAGTCACTCCCTTTCCCTTTTTCTGATATTTACTCACCGAGAGGCCATCAATCGGCCACCACGATCAGTGGCCACATAAAAAACTCCATCGCGCCAACGCATAGATAGAGCCTCTCAAGCCACTTGGCACTAGCAGGGCCTCACCAGCCACCAACTGAGGAATAATCGTTTCGCCTTACGGCATAGCTAGCAAGCCAGTACTAAAACACCCGGTTCAAATAATAATAATTTTACTTTTATTTTTAGTTAAACATGTCTCATGCCAGTGGTGAAGGGCTATCGCTCCCTAGTTCCCCAGCTATGGGCGAGACACCTTCTCACAGGGGAGATATGACCAGTCCAGCGTCAATCAGATCCTGGACAATACCACGCATCACCACCGAGTTAAGGAGACTGCAAATTCCCTACCCTGCTACGGCAAGGAAAGCGGAATTATTTCGACTCCTTAACACATCAACGAATAACACGGAAGCAGGGGAAGGCCCCAGCACCACCAGATCGGGAGACATCCAGGCTATGCTGACCTCACTCATGAGCTCCATGGGCAAGGTCAACGACAGACTGGCTAACCTCGAGGCGGTGACCACAGCCCTTACCAAGGCAGGCCTTCCCGACACCGCTCAAACGACACCAGTCGTACCAGTGACCACGGGAAACGGTAACACTTCAGATACCCATGACGTTGATCCCGCACACACTATCCCAGCCCACATCAAGAAAGACATCCTGGAGGGCAAAGATGTCAACTTAGCATCCTTACTAATTGCCTCCCAGGATGTGGTAGAAAACAAAACCTACATGTATGATGAGGTATCGGTGGTGGTCAGATCTAAAGACTCCAGGTTGAACCGTAAACTGACCATCCCGGAATTTGTATTAGCATTTGGTATTTTCAGAGATGTTATGTGTGAAGTGTACCCTACTAGAAGAGAAGAATTCGACCGTTACATGCACAAGCTGGTGGACCTTGGTAACAAATACGGCGGGTCAGCCTTTTACGATTATCACAGGTCATTTTCCACCAAAGTGGCTGGCGCGTTTTCCCAGTATGGTACCCGTATCAATTGGAGCAGGCTAGACACAGAAATCTTCTGCAGACACTTTGCAGGGCTCAAGACACCGGCTTGTGTATCATGTTCTTCTACGACACACACCACAAATTTTTGTTCCAGCACTGCAGACGACCACAGCCAAGCTCCCAACACTGGCTACGCCGGAAAAACAGGAAGGAACGCCAGAGACAAGCTGGGCCGTCCTATAATTTTCTTCGGCAAATCACAAATTTGCAATAACTTTAATGGTGGCACATGTAGTTTCAGTGCATGTAGATTGTTGCACATTTGTTCTCAATGTTTCAGGGCACATGCCAAATCCATGTGCCCTAATAAAATGTATCCTAAACCCTACCTAACGTCTGTTAACATTGATGTTCTAGCAGCACTACTAGCCAACCACCCATCCAGACACCTGGTAGATTTTCTTGTTACAGGATTCAACGAAGGGTTCCACACAGGCATCCTACACATGCCCACTGGCCAACTAGAATGCCCAAATTTACAGTCGGCAAACCAGAACCCAACAGCAGTAGATACCCTAATAGCCCAAGAATTGGCAGAAGGGTTCGTGTTCGGTCCATTCTTAACCCCACCATTTACATCATGGCGTACAAACCCCATTGGGATTGTCACGGGTAAAACTTCCCTCAAGCAAAGACTCATTATTGATCTTTCAGCCCCTCATACCTCCCCTACCCCAAGTCTCAACTCCCTCATTCCCTCCGAGGAATTTTCCCTTCAATACGCCACCATCGATCACGCCATTACAGCCATCACACAGACTGGGGTTGGAGCTTGGTTAAGTAAAACAGACATTACGAATGCCTTCAAACTACTACCAATCCACCCTACACTCTGGCACCTACATGGTATTAAATGGGCAGACAAGTACTATTTCTTCTCCCGCTTAACCTTTGGGTCAAAAAGCAGCCCAAAGATTTTTGACACTTTCGCTGAAACCCTTTGCTGGTTACTTCTGAACATCTCAAGATGCCCCATGGTCATCCATTACCTCGACGACTTCCTAATGATAGAAGGGAACGAACTTCCGCCCAGCAGCCTCAAAGAAGCCCTTAATCTATTTCACCACTTGGGTGTCCCGGTATCCCTCAAGAAAACCGAAGGTCCTGACACCATCATAACATTTCTGGGGATACAACTGGATTCGGCATCCATGCAAGCAAGCTTACCACCCGACAAAGTCGACAACATCATCAATAGCATAAACCACTACATTTTTCTGGGTACATGCAACCGTAAGGAACTCCAGTCCCTTATAGGTTCATTAAACTTCGCCATGCGCATCATCCCTCAAGGAAGGGCCTTCATATCCAGACTACTTTGTCTTTTTCCCCACTTTCAACACGAGAACCACAGACTGTCCATGGACCCACAAGCCACAGCAGACCTACAGATGTGGAGGAGGTTCTTGACCAGCTGGAACGGTAAAAGTCTGTTCCTCCCCGCCTTATCAGAGACGTCACCAACCGTATGGTCAGACGCAGCATCTAACAAAGGTTTTTTCAGCCATCTTCGGTACCAAATGGCTTTGGGGCGCATGGCCAGAAGAAGTCCGTGACGTTGAAGGGTTTTTCACAACCTCAGCCCTCTTTGAGATCTACCCTATCGTGGCAGCTGCGGTGGCATGGGGACATCAATGGTCAGGCTTGTCTGTTCGCTGTCACTCAGATAACCAAGCCACATGTCACATAATAAACAAAGGCCGTTCATCATCCCTTACAATTATGAGGTTTCTTAGAAGGCTCACGTGGTTGGCAGCATGTCACAACTTCTACTTGGTTTGCTTTCATGTACCAGGTATTAGTAATGTAGCAGCTGACAGCCTGTCTCGTTTTAAATTTCAGGACTTTCGTCAAGCACACCCGGCAGCAGCTCAAGCATCCACAGTAGCACCCCCGTTCTCACAACTAACCATGGACTAGACATTATAATGGAGCATAGCAGGGATCTAGCCACATTAGCATTATCACACAACACTCAAGCGACATACAACAGAGCCTTCACACTGTATAATAGATTTCTGGCAGATCACAACATATCACAACCTTTTGTCATGTCATCTGTCATAGCTTTCGCTTCCTTTTGCCACCTCAAATTACACTTATCATATAACACAATTAAACTATATCTTACCGGCATACAACACCACATACTAACCATAAAACCTAACACACAGAGCTTCATGTCATCATACCAGGTAAAAATTATACTCAGAGGTATACAGAAATCCGTACCTCCACGACCACCACAACGCTTACCCATTGACATAGAACTTTTCCAGTCATTATCCGACCTATTAGATTCCAGACCTTTCCACACTACCGCAAACACAGTCATTAAAACAGCCATGTATACAGCCTTCTACGGATTCCTCAGGCCAAGGGAGTTCACCACTGTCACAACTGACCAAAAAGATAGGTGCCTGCTACACAAACACCTTATAAAACATGGCGACCACTACATACTCTCTTTACCCCAATCAAAGACAAGCCAACATGCGCCCCCAGTAGAAATCACATATTACCCTACCCTAAACAAATGGTGTCCAGTAGCAGCCTTAGACTCCTATCTTCTCAACACCACAGCACTACCCTCACAACCATTATTCCAACTACAACACACAGTACTCACCACCACGGCATTCATGAGATATATACGATCCCTGCTAACAATGCTGGGTCTCAAACCTTCCCACTACTCTGGTCACTCATTTCGCATAGGAGCAGCCTCCACCGCATCCAGCGCAAACGTACCAGTACACGTCATCAAGGCATTGGGACGTTGGAAATCATCTGCCTATACTACATATATCCCCAAGCCAACACAAGAATTAAGAAATGCTTTTAAAGCCATATCTGGATAAATTGTATATTGTTGACTGTAATAAATCTTTTGTTATTCATTTTTGCCCTCTTTATTTACAGGCCTACCGTATCGTCGGTATCGGCACACCACAACCGACTTCCTCTTTTATACTATTCCCATTTCTTACTGAAGTCTCACTTCTTATACAAGTACTTTGCCCCTTACACAAGTAGTAAGGCCATTTGGCCTGTATTTGTGGGAGGGGCTTAAGTTAACTCAACCCCCTATATAAGCTACACCCCTTACCTGACTCCTTACCGATCAAGGTCAGCGTCTGAATGCCCCTCCCACCCACTCCTCATTTCAACACTTTTCTCTTTCTTTTCTTTCCATTTTTCCTTTACTCTCATACTACTTGGTGGGCCCTCTTTATTTACAGGCCTACCGTATCGTCGGTATCGGCACACCACAACCGACTTCCTCTTTTATACTATTCCCATTTCTTACTGAAGTCTCACTTCTTATACAAGTACTTTGCCCCTTACACAAATATATATATATATATATATATATATATATATATATATATATATATATATATATATATATATAAATACTTTTATTTTATTTTAACATGTGTATTTAATTTTTTTTTATACTTTCCTACCAGCAGGGGGACTGTCTAATATTTTAGAAACCCCCCTGCTGGCAGATCCACAGCCAGCTATAGGGGGCCATGTGATCACTCTTTGAGAGCAATCACATGGCCCCCGGGGGCCTCATTTGCTGGAGGGGGGCTGCCTGGGCTCTCAGGCAGCCCCCCAGAAGAGGATCGCGGCGGAGGTAAGTATAGCTTACCTCCTGGGGGCTTCAGCCGTTACGGCGTTCTATGCCGCCGCAACGGCTTTAAAGCCCTTTAAAGCCGCGACGGCATAGAACGCCGTAACAGCGTTAAGGGGTTAACTTCTAAATAGCAGAGGATTGAGCAGTAAGGCTGCAGGGGCATGTTCTATACACCAAAACTGCTTCATTAAGCTAAAGTTGTTCAGGTGACTATAGTGTCCCTCAAACTAGTACATTAACAGGCATTTTTAAAGCTAGATTTTTGAAGAAGATTTAAAAATTTAAATATTGCTAAATATTATTGAACTTTGCAGGTTCAACATTTCCAGTGATAAATTATTAACTTGCTATCTATTTGAGGGTACTATATGTGTATAGAATTGTGTTGTAAAAGGATGTATGATTTTTACTCATATGAAACTGTAGCATACCTATTATCTGTTATATCTTATTACAAAATACTAACATGTTTACCCTTTATTTTCCTTGATATGTAGTATGATAGGTAACAAACCTAGACAATTTCATGCCTATAGGGTTCAAAAAATAATTGCTAGAACAGTTATAATTAGCACGGCAATTTGCTCATAGAAGTGTATCTATATTTTTTGTCTCATTCAGGGCTAGATGCCAGTCTGGTGTCTCTAGGCAGAGCTACTACAATATTCCTTACTACCACTGTAAAGCAAATGTGAAATAGGCAGTGACTATATGAAAATATGTGGTACTTTAAAAAAAAAAACAATGGACAGAAATACCTCTTAGCCATTCCACCTTTGACTCCAGGAAGCAAATTTGGTAGCACTAGACGAGTACATAGTGTGTCTTATGGGAACACTGGCCTTGGTAACAATAACAAAAATAACAAGGCTATTCATTATTTCATAATTATAACTGATACTTATATCAATAAATATGTCAGTGGTAGTAAAGCAAAGTTTTATTTGAGTCTAAAAATATATAGTTCACAATAATTATAATAAAAATTATTTTGTTTGAACCAAAAGTCAGAATTAAACTTTCCCCTTCAAGGAGGTTGATTTTAAATTGTGCAATAGGTTTTGATATTTGCAGATCAATATGATGTTTTACACTGCAGGGTTATAAATTTAGAGGAACATCATTTTGGCAATCATAAATGTGTTCAGTATTTTACTTTAGGTTTCATTGCCCTGCTGATGTCTCATAAATATAACATGGTTGCTAGAGAATCATCTATGGAAATCTTTACAGCCATCCGATTGCATGACCTTCAGTTTCTCTTCATTTTCTGTTCCATTAAACAGAGATGTGTGTGCGCTAAAAGGAATAATCAAGAAAATGTATGCATGGCATTTATGTCTTGCTCTCTGAACAAAGTAAGAACGACAGAAGTCTGCCATGTTCTTGTGTTATCAATCACAAATAACAATGTATACCACAATCATGTAGCTTTGGTCTCTGCATACAAATGTGAGTTAGCCGTAACATTTGTGAAGAGATGAAAAAAAAGTCACGAATTGGAATGAAATTGAGTTGAAATTGTATCATTAGTATACTTTTAATACGTGAGGATTGTATTGTCATAAAAATTTTTTTTCATATATTCACAAGATTCTTAAGCTATACTAGCCATACTTTTATTAACTCTGTGCTGCGAGTCTGACCATATGCAAGGTAAAACCTACCGTTTCCTATAGAAAACTGGGTATTAGAGAGTGGTACAGGGAATCCAATATTCTCTCATACAAAGTGATTATTATGAAGCCTTTGAGGTACATACAGACGTTGTCCCCAGCCATTGTTTTTATCCAGTCTAACCAATACATTCGCCGAATTGTACAAGTGATACTATATAGCTCACACATTGCTGTTGTGATTGGTGAAATTGTGGATTTTTTCCATCCTATGAAGAGGGTCCTGCGCAAGCAAGGTTACAATCGACCTGTGCAAAATGGCATACACTCTTGTTGTAACATCTCTGGGCCTGCTGCCCTGCCACCACAACCTGACCAGCTCACTTAATTGCACACTGACTAACCTGAAAGCTATATTCATGTCTCCTCCCATAATAAGGATCCCTTCTCGAAATGCAGAGAGTTTATGTAAATTTTTTAGGAGAGTATGATTCTGTTTCTTATTTGGCAAGTAAATGTTAGCTAGGGTGATTTGTGTATTACCTATTTTGCCTTTGACGAATATAGATCTTCCAGAATCTTCAACTAGTTGTTCTTGGAAGGAGAATTGTAAGTGTTGACTTATGAGAATTGCCACTCCTCTGGATTTTGCTTCTGAAAAATGGCTATAGTATCCTAATGGATAGTCCTTATTATGTAGTTTGGGAGCAGAATCTTTCCTGAAGTGAGTTTCTTGTATAAAAACTATGTGCGCTTTATATCTTTTGAAGTCGGTAAGAGCGAGAGATCTTTTTTCCGGATAATTCAATCCCCTAGCGTTTTGTGTGTGGATATTGATAGTAGTCATAATCGCCTTGGTCGGTGAAATATGGATAAATTATCTTAGTGGCCGAGTTGTCAGGGATAGCTGAATGTTTGGTTGAGAAATAGGGGTTATTCTATGTGAGGAAATATATTTCGTCTAGGTGAAAGACGATGGTTGATGTCTGGCCTCTCCTGTTAAGGAGATGTTAAGGGATGTGGAGTGGGATAATCGTTATGTTTTAGAGGGGAGCTTTTAAACTATGGGGTTGTTTGTGTGATTGTTAAGTGGTGGTATTCCTTGGTCTTCCAGCACCTGTAAACGGTTCTAAAGAATCTGGTATTAGTATAGAAGTCTTCTATTACAATAATTAACGAGAATAGTTAAATGATACAACCAGATATCATTTGCAGAAAACAACAATATTAAACAATGTGTAATAAATATCAAAAAACTTTTAACAACAATTAGAAAATAGAAGAGCCTCTGTAAAAAGCAGAAGGTATATATGCTGTGTTAAATTCTGAGGGGGTTAAGGATACTCGCTAGGTATGATTGTCCTGAAGTTAGGTGTTCAGGAGGGAAGTGAAGTGTAAGAGGGTGGTTAAGGTTAGGAAGGTGAGAGAGAAAGAGTAGGAGGGGAGGAGATATGGAGGGGGGGGGGAGGTGTAATGTATAGAGGGCTTTAAGAGTTTTCCCCTAAGGGAAATTCAGTTCTATCTCGACGCTAAAGATAGAACCAAACGGTAATGGGGTTGTGGACTAGAGCTGAGGCTGGGGACTCAAGTTACAATCCCAGAGCTTAGTATGTTGTGTTGGAGAATTAGAAAGTGTCTAGGGTGAAAGGATTGTAGGTTTGTGCAGTATGTAAATTCTTTTTAGATATGTGAGGTTCTATAGGAGTTTGAGCACTTTTCAGTGTGTTGCAGTCTCTTGAGTGGTTTCCAGGTCGAGTGTTTGAGATACTTTTTTGGGTGGTCTGGAAGAATATCATTCATGTCAAGTAATTGCAATGGAGAAATATGTCAGCATGGAAGTCCCGTCTATTTCGTATGATTTTGAACCAGCGATGTATGAGATATATGAGGTTAGCCCTTGGTTGAAGGAGTAAGTGTACAGATTCAGTTTCTTACATGTTATATGGGAGCTAAAGTTGTACAATACGTAGAGTGCTATATAACTAAGTTGAGACATCTGTTTAAGGGAGATACATCTTACAACTATTAAGTACTTGTAAAATCTCTAGCGGGTGTGTGAGGAGGCTTTATGTCTTTTCGGATATTTAGAGAAATCGTGAGATAAAATGTGTTTTGTTATATTATGATTTGTAAGGGACTGATGATATAATCTCGGTTCGGTTAGGTGAGTTATTACATATTTTGGAAATTATTGGTAATTGCTAACACATATGTGTACATCAGTTGTTTCTGAACAGTAGCTATCAAGAAAGTCAGAGATATTATGCGGTCTTACTGTGTCTCAGTTGTCGCTTGACAATCAACTTGCGTTTCTTAGTTTATAGTAGGTATAGCTGAAAAGTTTGTTTCTCCAAACGGGTAAAATTTCAAGAGTGTGTAAATGGATTATGTGATATCAACGTTTGGATAAAAACTTAAAGGATATCAGAAGCCTTATTTTTAAGATAGATATATAACTCGATTGCCAGCATATGACTAATCAGGCTGCGATCACTTAATACAGTATGTGTAACTTTAAACATGACTAGTTTGTGATATTGTATTATAACCAAGAGCTAATAATGTAGATAAAACAAGCATTGTTATATTGATATACGACCTGTTACAGTGGGACTTTAACGGAATTCAGCTTGAAGTTTATAGAGATACAGATAAATGGAGGCTTAATTCCGGTAAGAGAGAGACTTTTGAAAACGGCTGAATGTGAGCAGATTTCACCTACTCAAAGGATCATTAACGTCTCGGGTATACAGATCAGCAGTTTATCATGGTAAATTGTCTTTTGTATTTTGCCTCTGAGGTGTGCCTTCAATGGGTTTATGTTGCCTCTGGCTGGGGGACTGGAATCTTCGGTCCGTGCGCCTTTTCCTCGCTGGAGTGGCCCATCTTTGTCTCTGGGAAAGCGGTAGTAGAGAGTCTTGGTTGGGCGGAGGGTTATTCCAATCTACTACCGGTGTAATCGGTAGTTCTAATGCCTGGAGGAATGGAAGTACATCCAAGAATGTTGTAATGGAATGTACATTACCCCTGTTTGAAACAATCAAAGCGAAGGGGAATCCCCAGCGGTATCTTATATTTCTCTTTTGTAATAGTTCTGTGATGGGCTTGAGGGCCCTCTGTGCTTGGAGAGTGTACCATGACAAGTCTGGATAGACTTGGATTGGAGATCCATGGAATAAAAGAGGTTGGTTTGTGTCTCTTAAGGCTTTCATGATGTTATCTTTCACACTAAAGTAATGTAGCCTACATATGATATCTCTCGGGATGTCTTGTGACATGCTTCTAGGTCGCAGTGATCTATGGGCTCTATCAAAGAGGATTAGATTACCAGCAGGGTCGCTCAGTATTAGATTAAAGAGCTCTGTGAGGAGCTCCATAATATTCTCCCCTTGTGATTCTGGCATACCTCTGATCCGGAGGTTGTTTCTCCGACTCCTATTATCGAGATCGTCGATATGGCGTTGTGTAGAAGTCCAGTTTATTACTTGTGTGTCAAGTGTCGTCGCAATATTTGTAATTTGCGTTTGCATTATGTCTCTTTCTTCTTCCAGGTCTGAAACCCTTAAATTCAATTGTTGGACGTCGGTGCCCATCGCCTCCATTTTGGATTGGAAGGACGCTTCCATTTTGTTCAACATGCGTTGAATGTCAGCTTTGGACGGTAGGTTTTTATCTACTTGTTTTAAATCTATGTCTTCTTGGTTATCTGCTTGTTGAGAGCTGTCTGAATAGCTGGGGCTGCGTGGTGGCAGAGAGTCTGAGCTAAGTTCCGTTTCGAGAGTACTCGAGGCCGCGGCCGCGGCCTCTGTTGAACGTTCAGGATTTTCCTTAAAATATTTGGTTAAGGAGCCCGATTTTGCTGTCGGAGTCTTCCCTGATTGTCCTTGATTATTTAGTTTTTTTTTAGGGTTGCCCATTTTCTTCTAAGTTCTCCGATTGCGGTGGATTGTATATGAGTCCGGAGCAGGAGGATTAATGTGCGTCCATTAAGTTCGGCTGTCGGCCACGCCCCTCCCCTAATTTCACTCTTATCATATTTAAGAGTGTTACTTATGATTGACAATGTCTAGTATCTAGTAGTGATGTACCGAACTGTTCGCCGGCGAATAGTTCCCGGCGAACATAGCGTGTTTGCGTTCGCCACGGCGGGCGAACACATGCACGGTTCGATCCGCCCCTATTCGTCATCATTGAGTAAACTTTTACTCTGTGCCTCACAGTCAGCAGACACATTCCAGCCAATCAGCAGCAGACCCTCCCTTCCAGACCCTCCCACCTCCTGTACAGCATCCATTTTAGATTCATTCTGAGGCTGCATTGTTAGATAGAGGAGGGAAAGTGTAGCTGCTGCTCATTTGATAGGGAAATGTATAGCTAGGCTAGTGTATTCAGTGTCCACTACAGTCCTGAAGGACTCATCTGATCTCTGCTGTAAGGACAGCACCCCAAAAAGCCCTTTTTAGGGCAAGAACATCAGTCTGCTTTTTTTTCCTGTGTAATCTAATTGCAGTTGCCTGCCTGCCAGCTTCTGTGTCAGGCTCACAGTGGATACTGTGCACACTTTCCCAGTGCCACCACTCATATCTGGTGTCACAATAGCTTGCATTTAAAAACATTTTTTTTCACAGTAATAGATTGAATAGCAGTTAGTTGTCTGCAAGCGTCTGTGTGTAAGGCCAACAGCGTGTACTCTGCCAACCTCTGCCAGTGCACAGTGCCACTCAAATCTGGTGTCACAATACCGTGCATTTAAAACCAAAAAACTTTTTTCACTGTTATAGATTGAATAGCAGTTGCTTGTCTTCAAGTGGGTGTGTCAGGCCTACAGCGTGTACTCTGCCAACCTCTGCAAGTGCACATTGCCACTCATATCTGGTGTCACAATAGCGTGCATTTAAAACCCAAAAACTTTTTTCACGTTTATAGATTGAATAGCAGTTTCTTGTCTTCAAGCGGGTGTGTCAGGCCTACAGCGTGTACTCTGCCAACCTCTGGAAGTGCGCATTGCCACTCATATCTGGTGTCACAATAGCGTGCATTTAAAACCCAAAAACTTTTTTCACTGTTATAGATTGAATAGCAGTTAGTTGTCTTCAAGCGGGTGTGTCAGGCCTACAGCGTGTACTCTGCCAACCCCTGCAAGTGCACATTGCCACTCATATCTGGTGTCACAATAGCGTGCATTTAAAACCAAAAAAACTTTTTTCACTGTTATAGATTGAATAGCATTTACTTGTCTTCAAGCGGGTGTGTCAGGCCTACAGCGTGTACTCTGCCAACCTCTGCAAGTGCACATTGCCACTCATATCTGGTGTCACAATAGCGTGCATTTAAAACCCCAAAACTTTTTTTCACTTTTATAGATTGAATAGCAGTTTCTTGTCTTCAAGCGGGTGTGTCAGGCCTTCAGCGTGTACTCTGCCAACCTCTGCAAGTGCACATTGCCACTCATATCTGGTGTCACAATAGCATGCATTTAAAACCAAAAAACTTTTTTCACTGTTATAGATTGAATAGCAGTTGCTTGTCTTCAAGTGGGTGTGTCAGGCCTACAGCGTGTACTCTGCCAACCTCTGAAAGTGCACATTGCCACACATATCTGGTGTCACAATAGCGTGCATTTAAAACCAAATAACTTTTTTCACTGTTATAGACTGAATAGCAGTTAGTTGTCTTCAAGCGGGTGTCAGGCCTACAGCGTGTACTCTGCAAACCTCTGCAAGTGCACATTGCCACTCATATCTGGTGTCACAATAGCGTGCATTTAAAACCCAAAAACTTTTTTCACTGTTATATATTGAATAGCAGTTAGTTGTCTGCAAGCGGGTGTCATGCCTACAGCGTGTACAATGCCAACCTCTGCAAGTGCACATTGCCACTCATATCTGGTGTCACAATAGCGTGCATTTAAAACCCAAAAACTTTTTTCACTGTTATAGATTGAATAGCAGTTAGTTGTCTTCAAGCGGGTGTGTCAGGCCTACAGCGTGTACTCTGCCAACCCCTGCAAGTGCATATTGCCACTCATATCTGGTGTCACAATAGCGTGCATTTAAAACCAAAAAAACTTTTTTCACTGTTATAGATTGAATAGCATTTACTTGTCTTCAAGCGGGTGTGTCAGGCCTACAGCGTGTACTCTGCCAACCTCTGCAAGTGCACATTGCCACTCATATCTGGTGTCACAATAGCGTGCATTTAAAACCCAAAAACTTTTTTCACTTTTATAGATTGAATAGCAGTTTCTTGTCTTCAAGCGGGTGTGTCAGTCCTACAGCGTATACTCTGCCAACCTCTGCAAGTGCACATTGCCACTCATATCTGGTGTCACAATAGCGTGCATTTAAAACCAAAAAACGTTTTTCACTGTTATAGATTGAATAGCAGTTGCTTGTCTTCAAGTGGGTGTGTCAGGCCTACAGCGTGTACTCTGCAAAACTCTGAAAGTGCACATTGCCACTCATATCTGGTGTCACAATAGCGTGCATTTAAAACCAAATAACTTTTGACACTGTTATAGATTGAATAGCAGTTACTTGTCTTCAAGCGGGTGTGTCAGGCCTACAGCGTGTACTCTGCCAACCTCTGCCAGTGCACATTGCCACTCATATCTGGTCTCTTGATGCACCATCCTCCTCCAGCTTACCTTCGGGCACCTCTCAAGATACCACTCACCCGCCTGCCACCACCACCAACACTAGCACCACAGCCGCTTCACTTGATCTGTCAGAGGAGTTATTTACACATCCGTTTGAAGAAATGAGTGATGTGCAACCATTATTGCCAGAGGATGTAGATAACAGGGATATGTCTCAGTCAGGCAGCATTACACACATGGACGTATGGTGTGATGATGATGATGTTGTACCCGCTGCTGCTTCCTTTGCTGAGTTGTCAGATTCAAGTGAAGCGGTTGATGATGACGATGCGTCCATGAATGTCACGTGGGTGCCCGCTCTGCAAGAAGAAGAACAGGGCGGAAGTTCAGATGGGGAGACAGAGAGGAGGAGGAGATGAGTTGGAAGCAGGGGGAGGTCGTCGCAAGGAGCTAGTGGCACAGTCAGACAGCATGCATCGGCACCCGGGGTAAGCCAGGAAGCATGCCAATCAACGCATGATGTGTCCACCACCAGAATGCCGTCATTGCAGAGCTCAGCAGTGTGGCATTTTTTGTGTGTGTCTGCCTCTGACAACAGCGATGCCATTTGCAACCTGTGCCAAAAGAAACGGAGTCGTGGGAAGTCCAACACCCACCTAGGTACAACTGCTTTGCGTAGGCACATGATCGCACATCACAAACGCCTATGGGATCAACACATGAGTACAAGCAGCACACAAACTCAAAGACGCCATCCTCCTCCTGGTCCAGCATCTTCAGCCATGTCAACCACTGCTGTCCTCCTTGCCCCCTCTCAACCATCCACCACTCCGTCTCTCGCCTTGAGCAGTTCTTCAGCCACGTCAACCACTGCTGTCCTCCTTGCCCCCTCACAACCATCCGCCACTCCGTCTCTCACCTTGAGCAGTTCCCGCTCATCTGCCCACAGTCAGGTGTCTGGCAAGGACATGTTTGAGCGTAAGAAGCCAATGTCACAAAGTCACTCCCTTGCCCAGCATCTGACAGCTGGCTTGTCTGAACTATTAGCCCGCCAGCTTTTACCATACAAGCTGGTGGAGTCTGAGGCGTTCAAAAAATTGGTAGCTATTGGGACACCGCAGTGGAAGGTACCCGGACAAAATTTCTTTTCACAAAAGGCAATCTCCAACCTGTACTCGATTGTGCAAAAGGAAGTAAGGGCATGTCTGGCACACAGTGTTGGGGCAAGGGTCCATCTGACCACTGATACCTTGTCTGCAAAGCATGGTCAGGGCAGGTATATCACCTACACTGCGCATTGGGTAAACCTGCTGACGGCTGCCAAGCATGGAATGCGTGGCTCTGCAGAGGAGTTGGTGACACCGCCACGACTTGCAGGCAGGCCTGCTGCCACCTCCTCTACTCCTCCTACTCCATCCTCTTCCATAACCTCCTCAGCTGAGTCCTCTTCTGCTGCTGCGTCTTGCTCCACATCAACGGCACCCCCCCAGCTCCCCAGGTACTATTCCACATCCCGGATACGGCAGTGTCACACCGTCTTGGGTTTGACTTGCTTGAAAGCAGAGAGTCACACCGGACAAGCACTCCTGTCCGCCCTGAACGCACAGGTGGAAAAGTGGCTGACTCAGCAGCAACTGGATATCGGCAAAGTGGTTTGTGACAATGGAACAAATTTGTTGGCGGCATTGAAGTTGGGCAAGTTGACACATGTGCCGTGCATGGCACATGTGTGTAATCTGATCGTACAACGCTTTGTGCATAAGTACACAGGCTTATATGACGTCCTGAAGCAGACCAGGAAGGTGTGTGGCCATTTTAGGCGTTCCTACACGGCCATGGCACACTTTGCAGATATCCAGTGGCGAAACAACATGCCAGTGAGGTGCTCGATTTGCGACAGCCCGACACGTTGGAATTCAACACTCCTAATGTTCGACCGCCTGCTCCAACAAGAAAAAGCCGTTAATGAATATTTGTATGACTGGGGTGCTAGGACAGCCGCGGGGGAGCCTCTGGGGAATGTTTTTGCCATGTTACTGGACGCTCATACGCAATGCCTGTAGGCTCATGCGTCCTTTTGAGGAGGTGACAAACCTAGTCAGTCGCACTGAAGGCACCATCAGCGACATCATACCATTTGTTTTCTTCCTGGAGCGTGCCCTGCGAAGAGTGCTGGATCAGGCCGCAGATGAGCGTGAAGAGGAAGAGTTGTGCTCACCATCACCACCAGAAACAGCCTTATCAGCATCGCTTGCTGGACCTGCGGCAACGCTGGAAGAGGATTGTGAGGAAGAGGAGTCAGAGGAGGAATGTGGCTTTGAGGAGGAGGAGGAAGACCAACCACAACAGGTATCCCAGGGTGCTCGTTGTCACCTATCTGGTACCCGTGGTGTTGTACGTGGCTGGGGGGAAGAACATACCTTCATTGAGATCACTGAGGAGGAGGGACGGGAAATGAGTAGCTCGGCATCCAACCTTTTGCAAATGTGGTCTTTCATGCGGTCGTGCCTATTTAAGGACCCTCGTATAAAAAGGCTGAAGGAGAACGACCTGTACTGGGTGTCCACGCTACTAGACCCCCGGTATAAGCAGAAAGTGGCTGAAATGTTACCAAATTACAACAAGTCGGAAAGGATGCAGCATTTGCAAAATAAATTAAAAAGTATGCTTTACACAGCGTATAAGGGTGATGTCACAGCACAACGGGAATCTAACAGGGGAAGAGGTGAAAGTAATCCTCCTGCTCCCACGACCACGCCGGCAAGGACAGGACGCTTTAAAGACGTGTTGTTGATGGAGGACATGCAGAGCTTTTTAAGTCCTACGCATCGCCACAGCCCTTCGGGATCCACCCACGACTCGACCGACAGGTAGCAGACTACCTCGCCTTAACTGCAGATATCGACACTCTGAGGAGCAATGAACCCCTTGACTACTGGGTGTGCAGGCTTCACCTGTGGCCTGAGCTATCCCAATTTGCGATAGAACTTCTGGCCTGCCCCGCTTCAAGTGTCCTGTCCGAAAGGACCTTCAGTGCAGCAGGAGGTATTGTCACTGAGAAGAGAGGTCGCCTAGGTCAGAAAAGTCTAGATTACCTCACCTTTATTAAGATAAATGTGGGATGGATCCTGAAGGGACTGACACTGGGCGATACATTCAACTAAAAAAGGCCTGATGAGGGGGACTACTTAACACACCACTCCTATCTGGTGGCACATTAGATTGCACGCACAGTGCCCCAAATTTGAAGTAGGAGGACCGACCAAGCATCTTTTTCCATCTCCGGCTTCCTAAAATCGATGCCTTATATACATGTCCCCTGATAGGGGACGTAACAGGGATTAAACTGATAAGAATAATACTACTTAATACACTACTCCTATCTGGTGGCACATTAGATTCCACGCGCAGTGCCCCAAATTTGAAGTAGGAGGACCGACCAAGCATCTTTTTCCATCTCCCGCTTCCTAAAATAGATGCCTTATATACACGTCACCTGATAGGGGACGTAACAGGGATTAAACTGATAAGAATAGTACTACTTAATACACTACTCCTATCTGGTGGCACATTACATTGCACGCGCAGTGCCCCAAATTTGAAGTAGGAGGACCGACCAAGCATCTTTTTCCATCTCCCGCTTCCTAAAATCGATGCCTTATATACACGTCCCCTGATAGGGGACGTAACAGGGATTAAACTGATAAGAATTGTACTACTTAATACACTACTCCTATCTGGTGGCACATTAGATTGCACGCGCAGTGCCCCAAATTTGAAGTAGGAGGACCGACCGAGCATCTTTTTCCATCTCCCGCTTCCTAAAATCGATGCCTTATTTACACGTCCCCTGATAGGGGACGTAACAGGGATCAAACTGATAAGAATAGTACTACTTAATACACTACTCCTATCTGGTGGCACATTAGATTCCACGCGCAGTGCCCCAAATTTGAAGTAGGAGGACCGACCAAGCATCTTTTTCCTTCTCCCGCTTCCTAAAATCGATGCCTTATATACACGTCCCCTGATAGGGGATGTGTAACGGATCGCCTGGCACCCCGACCGGGTACCTCCGTTAATGGATGCTCCTAGCGCTTCCTGAGGACTCCAAGCACTCTGGCAGACACCACAATCACCGAATCCGAGAAACCTTTAAATTTCTCCCAAGCATATGAATGCTGTAGACCATTGAATAGGAACCATACGAATAGGCTTGTACTCCTAGCAGTCAACTGGAACAGCATGCAATAAATCCTTCCCCCAATAATGAGACGACACATCACTTTTAGGGTAAAACAGGAACTCTGGACTGGCTCATCCAGCCCGGCTTTTATTACAATAATACACATACAGTCCACACCCAGGGGGAGGCATAAAATATCCAATCACATACATGGTTCAGCCCACACATCCCCTCCCCTCAGATAACATTAACCCCAATTATCCGGTACACCTTTTCAGCCAAGTTCTGGATGTACCCCAAAACCCGGGGGTATACCTTTAAATCCAGCATCGCTGGATAGCCCTTATTCAGGGGGGAAACATATTCAAAATTCAAGTCATTCGGATGAACGGTTCGTGAGATATGGGGTTCCAAAGATTTGACCGACCGCATGGGTAAAGTATCCGAAAACAGTTCCATGCATTTTGGCCCTGCGGTCGGTCACAAACAAGGGAATGAAAACAGACGAATTGCCTGTGTTATAGAGCCTGGAGAGGGTTTGAATGAATTCCCTTGTTTGTGGGGTTCTTTCTACCGAACGGCGGGTCATTCGGTAGTTACTATACGAATTTCTGGAAGTATGGAGGTCTCAGCGGTGTTTGCCTAGTCAAGTGTCCGATTTTAGTTCCAGACACTCGACGGCAAAACACCGCTGTTCGGTAGTTTAAGATGGCCGCCGCCACGTGTTTGTTTCCCGAATGGCGGCCACCCAGAGGACAAAGAATACATTACACTGATTGCCAATTACCCGTTTGCAACATTGTTGCAAACTGTAATTGGAGGCACACTTATTCCTGGGTGGTCTGGTTGTTCGGTAGTTTCACTCAATATAATGAATGGAGTGATTCTACCGAACAATCAGGTGAATGCTGCATACATATCCCAGGTTAAACTCAACACATAAATACATATGTAATATTAAAGGCAGTATACTGGAATATGCTCCACAGTCTTAAAGGGACAGTAGTCCCAAAAGTCCCAATATGTCCATCGCTGATTTTAAAGGGCCAGTAGCAGCAATATAAAGTACAATATGCCCCAAATAACCCAGGGGCCATAGTCAGCAGGTAGGAGGCTAGCAAACAGGCTTCTCCAGGGCCCAGTGGCGAGGTTGGTTTCGCCACAGGACGTAACAGGGATTAAACTGATAAGAATTGTACTACTTAATACACTACTCCTATCTGGTGGCACATTAGATTGCACGCGCAGTGCCCCAAATTTGAAGTAGGAGGACCGACCAAGCATCTTTTTCTATCTCCCGCTTCCTAAAATCGATGCCTTATTTACACGTCCCCTGATAGGGGACGTAACAGGGATTAAACTGATAAGAATAGTACTACTTAATACACTACTTCTATCTGGTGGCACATTACATTGCACGCGCAGTGCCCCAAATTTGAAGTAGGAGGACCGACCAAGCATCTTTTTCCATCTCCCGCTTCCTAAAATCGATGCCTTATATACACGTCCCCTGATAGGGGACGTAACAGGGATTAAACTGATAAGAATAGTACTACTTAATACACTACTCCTATCTGGTGGCACATTACATTGCACGCGCAGTGCCCCAAATTTGAAGTAGGAGGACCGACCAAGCATCTTTTTCCATCTCCCGCTTCCTAAAATCGATGCCTTATATACACGTCCCCTGATAGGGGACGTAACAGGGATTAAACTGATAAGAATTGTACTACTTAATACACTACTCCTATCTGGTGGCACATTAGATTGCACTCGCAGTGCCCCAAATTTGAAGTAGGAGGACCGACCGAGCATCTTTTTCCATCTCCCGCTTCCTAAAATCGATGCCTTATTTACACGTCCCCTGATAGGGGACGTAACAGGGATTAAACTGATAAGAATAGTACTACTTAATACACTACTCCTATCTGGTGGCACATTAGATTCCACGCGCAGTGCCCCAAATTTGAAGTAGGAGGACCGACCAAGCATCTTTTTCCATCTCCCGCTTCCTAAAATCGATGCCTTATTTACACGTCCCCTGATAGGGGACGTAACAGGGATTAAACTGATAAGAATAGTACTACTTAATACACTACTCCTATCTGGTGGCACATTAGATTCCACGCGCAGTGCCCCAAATTTGAAGTAGGAGGACCGACCAAGCATCTTTTTCCATCTCCCGCTTCCTAAAATCGATGCCTTATATACACGTCCCCTGATAGGGGACGTAACAGGGATTAAACTGATAAGAATAGTACTACTTAATACACTTCTCCTATCTGGTGGCACATTAGACTGCACGCGCAGTGCCCCAAATTTGAAGTAGGAGGACCGACCAAGCATCTTTTTCCATCTCCCGCTTCCTAAAATCGATGCCTTATATACACGTCCCCTGATAGGGGACGTAACAGGGATTAAACTGATAGGAATAGTACTACTTAACACACCACTCCTATCTGGTGGCACATTAGATTGCACGCGCAGTGCTCCAAATTTGAAGTAGGAGGACCGACCAAGCATCTTTTTCCATCTCCCGCTTCCTGGGTGGAGGAAGAGAGACCTTCAATGACATCAGTGAGGACAAGGAACGGGACATTGCCAGCTTGGTATCCAACCTTTTGCAAATGGGGAGTTTGCGGTTGTGCAAATGGACTGTTTGCGGTTGTTTGCGGTGCGTTAAACGGGGAGTTTGGTCTGTCACTGTGAAGCGGGTGTAACCCTTACACTACCTGATTGTGAAGGACTTTTATGCAATTGCCTATATGCTTCAGTTTAATTCTCTCCCTGCTATTTTAAGGTCTATATTGTTCGGTTCCAAATGTCAAGAATGAATGTATTCGTGTACAGAACGGGGACCACACACCCTGGGTAGCAAGTAGCAATTAGAACACAGAGAAAACCGCAACTTAACTGCTACTAGGTGGCCGCCATTCGGCATACGAACACGTGACGAGAACAAAGGATGGCGGCCATCTTAGAACTCACGAACGCGGTCAGCGGGACTTATGCAGGGATTGCCTGGAACTAATTTCGGCACGGCAACCATGCGAACGCCCGGTCCCCACGGAAGTCCTGGATGAATACGTTCCCCTCCACGAATCAAACTGGCGTTCGGTAGATAGAATCTACCGAATGAGGGGAACATTCACAGGTAATCAGCTGAACCATACGAACGGTAGTTTTCGTGTAGTTAGATGCGAACGGAGACCGGCTCTTGCTACTGATTCTATGGAACTGTAACCCGGATACCTCCACATGGCAAGCCGGTCAAACTTCCACACGATGCTGTGGTGGAATCTCGGTAAAAATAAATTTAGTAGGCCGAGATTTCCACGTGGCATATATGTATGTTGGTGTATCAGTTAGTCAGTTACACGTAGCTAAGATACAATCAACAGTGTACTGAGCAAGTGTAGGAATACCGGATATATGAGTATTTCCCCTCCTCCATTGTGCTGGGCAAGCCATGTGGTCAAACAGGAATTTAGTCTCTATTCAGTTGATTAGATACGAGTATGTGTAGGTTGAACTGATTATGGGAGGAGCTACATGCCTATATAAGGGACCTACACTGTATGATCAGGACTCAGACTTTGCTGTTTTTTGGTGACATTAGTCCCTCTGAGTCCCGGTCGGTGAATCGAATAAAGAATCTCTTCCTTCCTGAAGAAACCTGTGTCCATCTCTCTGTGCTTGGCTTCCGTCAGTTTCTCCGGTATGATTTGGTGCAATTGACCGGGAAGCTCATCGTTCAACGGTAGCTGAGAAGCAGAGGCGTGAGACGGTCTATCTTTGCCCACGCTCCCTACGGCTGCACCCCTGAACTTCTGCGTGGACCTCCTTTCGTCTCGGCGCCACTGGTCTGTTATCCAGGAGATCATCGGCCTCTACGTAGTAAGTGCTGGGGTGCCCCTGTCGATGAGTGTGAACCCAGGTTCAGGAACGAGGAGGTAAGATGACCACTGTTTTAGACGGTGGACCCACTAGGGGTATTGGATACCGATTGTGCGGTAGACACATAAGGGGTTATTTGTGTATGGAATCTGCCCCCTCCAGTGGAGGGAAGGAGCGAAGGCGCACCGCTCAATTAAACGCCCTGTAGTCAGCCCGTTTAATTTTGGTTTGGAGTCAGGCTGGGTTCTGTGTAAATAGCCCAAGCCGGACACCGGTGTCTTGTCTAGACTAGCGTTCTAGGGTGTATATTACGTTCGCTAGGTCGGAGGGACCGGGAGACTAAGCGGCGTCTGTGTAAATTCGGTCCGCTAGATCTCAACCTATCATTGCTAAGTGGGAAGGTGTGTAAATTTGGAACCCACTAGATTTTTGATAGAGTATATAGACTAAGAGGGTGCTGTTGTAAATTCCGCCCTCTAGTTCGCTATATGTGGTGCTTGGGCAGCGTGGCTAACCAAAACAGATGTAAATAGTTTTAGGTAGTCCATCGAGGTACTGGCCAATAGATTAGTTGGGAATTGTAAATGTGTTAAAGATTGTTGTAGTAGCGTGTGTATATTGCTAGATAGCGTGAGCTCTGCCGTCTAGCGAGAGTGTGAATAGTGTGTAACTGTATTATAGCGCACGGTACCATAACAATGTATAATAACTACTGATATTGTAAATATCTACTAATAACTGTCGTCTATGTTGTATGTTTAACACCATAACCACTACTAATTGAACTGTGACTTTAAATTGTACTCTAACCAATGCTAACCGTACTATAACTACTGTTTGTAAAGACGATGTTACTGGGGTATGTTATAGACGGGTAATTCAGATATAGGGAATTATAGCGTGGGTGACTGTATAGTTTCGCCAAAAGGCACAGTAATAGTTATTTAGTGACTGGTGTAACAGCTGTGTGTGTACGGGAATTCCCTGAGTGTTTTGTTGTGTGCGTTTCACCTAGTAACTGTACCACGTGGTACTGTTGCCAAGGGAACGGGTGTGACCGTTGGAAGTGTGTTTGTTTAGTTTCTGTTGGAGACGACGCTTCATTGTTAGTATGGGTGCGTCAGATTCAACGGTTATGGATCCCTTAGGATGTATGTTGAAAAACTTTAAAAAGGGATACACTGTGTATGATTTTGGGGTAAAGATGTTTCCAACACGCCTGACTACTTTATGTAGTAGGGAATGGCCTACTTTGGTGGCTGCATGGCCACCACGTGGCAGTTTGGATCCTAATCTGGTACAGCGTGTACACGTGGCTGTATCAGGTAGGCCTGAACTTTACGGCCAGTTTCCGTATATTGATTGTTGGAAGCAGGCCATAAATGACTTGCCAAAATGGATCCGGGTATGCCACGAGGAACAATGTCGCCTCATGGTGGCCAGAACTCGCTTGTCCACTAAGGCCGTAATTACGCCCATTTTGGACACGCCTCCTGGATCCGAGATCCCCATGCCGCCCCCTTACTCCTCCTCCACAGAAAGAAGAAGAGGAGGTGCTGTTGGTAACGCTACTCCCATTGCCCCGTTGTCCCCACCTACCCCCTCCTCTAGCTCAGAGCCCAGCCCTCTTGTTTTAAACCCTCCCCTTCCGGTACCTACCTCCGTTAACCCCACCTATCCAGATTTGACGTCATATCTAGTTCCTGTTCAGGCTCCTCCTAGCCCGGCCCGGAATATTTTACTCACTGATCTCCCCCTCAGTAAAGCGTCCCCTTCCCCTCTTCTTACTACCCCTCGACCGGAACCCCTAACTGACGTTTCTAAACGAAGCCCCATACTAACCCGACAACTGACCGGTACCCTCCAACCCCGACATTATCAAATGCCTCTCCGACTGACACCAGGCCCGACACACATTAACGATGACGGCCAGTTACAACACGCTGATCCTGTATTTGTCTATGTTCCCTTCACTACTACTGATCTATTTAACTGGAAGACCCATAACTCCTCATACACCGATAAACCTCAAGCCATGACGGATTTGTTTACCTCCATAGTCCAGACACATAATCCCACTTGGGCTGATTGCCAGCAACTGCTTATGACATTGTTTAACAACGAGCAGTGGCGTACTAAGGGGGGGGCGGGGGGGGCGGTCCGCCCCGGGTGCCATCAGGCAGGGGGGTGCCACCAGGGCTGGCCAGGCTTGTAGTTCAGTGAGCTGTGTGGCTGCACCGGGTGCCGTAGCAGCAGGGCGCCGGGCAGCCGACACAGCTCACACGCAGGGGCTGGAAGCAGGAAACCTGCACGGAGATTTGGGGGCGGAGCTAAAACGGCCGTGGGGGCGGAGCCAAGCCGGATGCGGGGGCGGAGCTAAATGCAGCCTCATACTGCTGCACACAGAGAGAGGGGAAGCAGGAAGGAGTCCCTGCTTCCCCAACTACAGCACAGGAGGGACTGAATCCACTCCTACTCCAGCCCAAGCTTACTGTAAGTGAGAGAGTGTGTGCTGTGTGTAACTGTGATTGTGACTGTCTGACTGTGTGTGCTGTGTGTAACTGTGATTGTGACTGTCTGACTGTGTGTGCTGTGTGTAACTGTGATTGTGACTGTCTGACTGTGTGTGCTGTGTGTAACTGTGATTGTGACTGTCTGACTGTGTGTGAGTGTGTAACTGTGATTGTGACTGTCTTTGACTGTGTGTGCTGTGTGTAACTGTGATTGTGACTGTCTTTGACTGTATGTGCTGTGTGTAACTGTGATTGTGACTGTCTTTGACTGTGTGTGAGTGTGTAACTGTGATTGTGACTAGGGATCGACCGATTATCGGTTTTACCGATATAATCGGCCGATATTCGTTATTTTCGGCAATATCGGTATCGGCCAATATAGCTACCGATATTGCCGATAATACCTCCTAGGACCGCCAGGCTCATTACAAGCCCGGCGATCCTGGGGGGGCCGGCAGCAAGCACTGACTTACCCTCCCAGCAGCTCCTGCAGCTCCATGTCTAAATCTCGCGAGACCCGCGGCTGCAGAGCGTTGCACTAAGGGACGCGAGATTTACACTGGGGAGCTGGAGGAGCTGCTGGGAGGGTAAGTTAGCGCTTGCTGCCAGCCGCCCCACAGTACTTAACAAGCCACCGGACCACCAGGGAATACTATATCCCCCCCTCCCTGGTAAGAAGCAGGTGGGGGACTAAAAGAAACAAAAACAATACAATTTAAATATTAAAAAAAATTATAATAAACATAAAAAATCCCCCCCTCCATTTTACACAAATTACTACACACACACACACACACTCACTGCATGACATACATACACACTACACAAACACACACACACACTGCATTACATACATACACACTACACAAATACACACACACTGCATTACATACATACACACTACACAAACACACACACACACTGCATTACATACATACACACTACACAAATACACACACACTGCATTACATACATACACACTACACAAACACACAGACACTGCATTACATACATACACACTACACAAACACACACACTGCATTACATACATACCCACTACACAAACACACACAAACTGCATTACATACATACACACTACACAAACACACAGACACTGCATTACATACATACACACTACACAAACACACACACTGCATTACATACATACACACTACACAAACACACACAAACTGCATTACATACATACACACTACACAAACACACACAAACTGCATTACATACATACACACTACACAAACACAAACACTGCATTACATACACAAACTACACACACACAAACTGCATTACATACATACACACACACTGCATTACATACATACATACTACACTACATACATACACAGTACAAAAAACATACACTGCATTACATACATACACTACACAAACACACTGCATTATATATACACACTACACAAACACACTGCATTACATACACACACACTACACAAACACACTCTATACAAACACACACTGTATTACATACACACACTGCATTATATACACACACTGCATTCACTTTACCCACACTACACACACTGCATTCACTATACACACACTACACAAACACACACACACTGCATTCACTATACACACACTACACAAACACACACTCTGCATTCACTATACACACACTACACAAACACACACTCTGCATTTACTATACACACACTACACAAACACACACTCTGCATTCACTATACACACACTACACAAACACACACTCTGCATTCACTATACACACACTACACAAACACACACTCTACATTCACTATACACACACTACACAAACACACACTCTGCATTTACTATACACACACTACACAAACACACACTCTGCATTCACTATACACACACTACACAAACACACACTCTGCATTCACTATACACACACTACACAAACACACTCTGCATTCACTATACACACTCTGCATTCACTATATATATATATATATATATATATATATACACACACACTACACAAACACTCACTGCATTCACTATACACTCTGCATACACTATATATACACACTACACAAATACACACTGCATCCACTACACACACAGCTCCCCTGTCTAAATACACTTCATCCACTACATGTGGCATGTATATTTTGTGCATTTACCGTTAGAAAGAGTTTATTTTTTCAAAATGGTAAATGTACAGAATATCGGCAAGTTATCGGCTATCGGCATGAAAGTTCACAGCTTATCGGTATCGGCTCTAAAAAATCAATATCGGTCGATCCCTAATTGTGACTGTCTTTGATTGTGTGTGTGTGTGACTGTCTGTGATTATGTTGTGTGTATATGTGACTGTCTGCCTGTGTGATTGTCTGCCTCTGATTGTGTGTGTGACTGTCTGTGACTGTGTGTGTGTGTGTGTGCCACTGTGTGTGTGACTGTCTGACTGTGATTGTCTGTGTGACTGTGTGTGACTGTCTGCCTGTGATTTTGTGTGTGTGTGCGTGCGTGCGTGCGTGTGTGTGTGAGTGACTGTCTGTGACTGTGTGTGTGTGCGTGTGTGTGTGAGTGACTGTCTGTGACTGTGTGTGTGTGTGTGTGAGTGACTGCCTGTGACTGTGTTGTGTGTATGTGTGACTGTCTGCCTGTGATTGTGGGTGTGACTGTCTGTGAATCTGTGTGTGTATGTGTGACTGTCTGCCTGTGTGATTGCCTGCGTGTTTGACTGTCTGCCTGTAACTGTGTGTGAGTGACTGTGTCTGACGGTCTTCGCCCTGCAGTGAGCCGGCAGCCAGGATATGATGTCATCGCGGCCTCTGCATCATTACAGGGCGTGCGATGGACCTGTGCAGAAAGAGCACAGAGATCCCAGCAGCAACCACTGACCACCAGGGACTGAGGATCCACTCCAGCCCTTCTAGAGCAAGGTAGGGAGGCAGGGTGGACCTCTTAATGATTAAATGTGTGTATGTATGTAATATTTGTGTGTGTGTATGTGATTGTGGGTCAGTGATTGTGTTTGTGTAAATCTGTGATTATGTGTGATTGTGTGTATCTCTGCGTATGTGTTTAGTAGATAGCTCCCTTATTTCCTGTCCTTAAATATTGCAATCCCACATAAGGATAACAAATAAGGGATTTATCTGCTAAACAACTGAAAATAAGAAAAGGGCATGTTTTTATCCTTTATCTGTTTAGTAGATCATTCCCTGAATTGGTGCCCGTATGTGAGATTTCCATATTTAAAGATACTAAATGAGGGTGCAGTTTAGCAGATAGCACCTTATTTGGTGTCCTTAAATATGGCAATCCCACAAAGGATAGCAAATAGGAGTTATCTGCTAAACAAAGATTGAAATTAAGAGTTGTCAGCCAGCCCACAACAAGAAATCTGGGTGGCTAATGTGAATAATATGCAAATGTGTAGTCAGATGCCAGCATGCAGAACACAGCATGCTGGCATCAGACAGCCAATGGCAGCATATTACCCCATCCCCTAGTGAGAAGTTTTACTGCTCCCCCTCCCCCTCCTGTTTTGACTGTGGTATCTTATGTGCCCCCCCCCATATATATTGTTCCTAGAGTCGTCACGATGTCTGCATGTGTGTCAATGTGTATCTGTGTGTGACTGTGTTTGTGTGTATATGTATCTGCATGTGTGTATGTCCGTATATGTGTATATGTGCAGACATCTAACAATCTCGCCAACACTACACACAAATACACTCATGCATTTCAACGTCAAAACTACATACACACCCCACCATTATATATAACCATACCACTGCATTCAAATACCACACAACACACAAATGCATGTTTGCATTCAAACACCAACACTACATACAAACACACCGCTACATTCACTCACATATACTCCATACAAAAACATGCATACATTCAAACACACAAACACTGCTTAGTGCTAAATACATAAAAAAAAATTGGTTGTTTTTATATTTAAATTTGTGGGGGGGGGGAGGGGGCAGGGGGGTGCCAAAAATAGGACCCGCCCCGGGTGCCAAATGCTCTAGGTACGCCCCTGACAACGAGGAAAGGACACGGATAAACCAAGCAGCAATTAAAGCGCTGGAAGAAGTGGCCCGTACACAAAATCAGGCCAACCCAGCAGCATGGGCCGCAGCACATTATCCAAATACTGATCCGGAGTGGAATGTCAATGGCACAGATATGGCCCATTTAAAAGCATACAGGGATGCTATTATTGTTGGCATGAAAGCCGGAGGAAAAAAGGCGATTAATATGTCTAAGACGGCTGAGGTATTGCAGAAATGTGATGAATCGCCCAGTGCCTTTTATGACCGATTATTGGAGGCATACCGTTTGTATACCCCCTTTAATCCAGAGGCTCCTGAGAATTCCCGAATGGTTAACTCTGCCTTTGTCAGCCAAGCCTACGGAGATATAAAGCGCAAGCTACAGAAGTTAGAAGGGTTTGTAGGGATTTCCATAACCCAACTAATGGAAATAGCAAATAAGGTCTATATGAATAGGGAGACAGAGACGAAGAAGGAGGAAGAGCGAAAGATGCATAGGAAAGCAGATATGCTAGCAGTAGCTATCGCAGGCGTAGATAGAAGGGAAAAGGAAGTATATAGGGGAACGGATAAAGGTGAGAATAAGTGGAATGGGGAACCTTTGAATGTGCGTACTGTAGGGAAGAAGGGCATTGGAGAAGTGAGTGTCCACGAAGGGAACAGTATGAGAGAGACAGACCTAGGGCAGGATATAGCAGTAATTATAGAGGTAGAGCGAGAGGTAGAGGAGGTCCTGGAGGAAATAGTGGGAATAATAGAGGAAGTGTTAGTGGAGATAGATATTACCCAGCAGCGCAGAGACCCCGCGAGAGAGAGGATAGGGACTTTGTGGGTTTGGCTGACACAGTCATGGAGGACTATTGATACCGACCGGGCTCCATCCCCCTTGGCCAAGCAGAGCCTATGGTCGATGTAGCAATAGGAGGGAAAAGGAGTTCTTTCATGATTGACACTGGTGCTGAACATTCGGTGGTGACTGACCTAGTCGCTCCTCCTTCAGGAAGAACTATCACCGTAATAGGAGCAACTGGAAGGAGTGCCGCTAAACCGGTTCTTAAAAGTCGACTCTGTACATTGGGAGGCCACATAGTGAAACACCAGTTCCTTTATATGCCTGAATGTCCAGTCCAACTGCTAGGACGTGATTTGTTGTCGAAATTACAAGCACAGATAACATTTCTACCTAACGGAACAACATCTTTGAAGTTCAATGGACCCTCAGGTATAATGACAATATCTGTACCAAAGGAAGAAAAGTGGTGACTTTATACAGTGTTGACTAGCCAAAACCCTAAGAGTGATGAATCCTTGTTCAATATACCAGGAGTGTGGGCAGAGAATAACCCACCAGGACTTGCTCGTAATATCCCACCAATTCGTATCGAACTAAAGCTTGGGATTTATCCAGTAAGCCTGAGACAATATCACATTCCACAAAAGGCCAAGAAGAACATACAATCTTATTTGGATAAGTTCATAAGGTATGGTATCCTAAAATTCTGTACTTCCCCCTGGAACACCCCATTGCTGCCTGTTCAAAAGCCCGGTACAGATGAGTATCGCCCTGTGCAGGACTTGAGAGCAGTCAATGATGCGGTAGTAAGTATACATCCAGTTGTGCCCAATCCATATAACCTGCTTGCTTTAATTCCAGGTGGGGCTACCTACTTCACAGTTTTGGATCTCAAAGATGCCTTCTTTTGCCTACGAATTGCTGCGGAAAGCCAGTGTATCTTTGCATTCCAATGGGAAAATGCTGTAACGGGCTCGAAACGCCAGATGACTTGGACAAGATTTCCCCAAGGGTTTAAGAATTCACCTACCCTATTTGGATCAGCTTTAAGTCAAGACTTACTGGATTCCAAGTCCATCCCAGGAGAATGTGTACTATTACAATACGTAGATGTTTGTTGATAGCGGCAGTTACAAGAGAAATATGTCAGCAAGCAACACATGATCTACTGCACATTCTTTGGAAGGCAGGATACAAGGTGTCCAGGAAGAAAGCCCAGTTGTGTCAGCCAACTGTCAAGTATCTGGGATTCCATATCTCTGAAGGTCAAAGGATAATGGGGCCAGAGAGAAAAGAAGCTGTATGCCAAATACCAATACCCAAGAATAAAAGACAAGTGTGAGAGTTCTTGGGGGCAGCAGGCTTCTGTAGGATATGGATTCCCAGTTAACCTCTTTATGTGGCTATAAAAGGTACAGAACACGAACCCTTCCTGTGGACCCCCGAACAGCAAAAGGCATTTGAAGATGTGAAGAAGGCATTGATGAGCGCCCCAGCATTAGGTCTACCTGATCATACACGCTCATTCTACTTATATGTACACGAGCAAAGAAGAATGGCTGTGGGAGTATTGACACAGTACTTGGGATTATGGCACCGACCTGTTGCATATATGTCCAAACAATTGGATGCAGTGGCCAGTGGTCTTCCACCTTGTCTAAGAGCCGTAGCTGCCACCGCCCTGCTGGTAGCCGAAGCTGTTAAGCTTACTCTGGGTCAGGAACTCTACATGCGAGTACCACACGCAGTACAGACGTTGCTAGACTATAAAGGCAATCATTGGTTTAGCAATAGCCGCATGACTAAGTATCAAGCTATGTTATGTGAAAACCTGAGAGTGCATCTAGAGACTGTTAATACCTTGAATCCAGCTACCCTTTTGCCACAACCTACTGAGAGTCAACATGATTGCCTGGAGGTAATGGATGAAGTGTTTTCAAGTAGGCCGGACCTTCGTGATTTTCCCATCAAGAACCCTGATGTCCAGTACTATACGGACGGCAGTAGTTATGTGAAAGAAGGGATTCGCTATGCAGGATATGCAGTGACAACCATAGACAAGGTGATAGAAGCTCGGCCATTGTCAAAAGGAACATCGGCACAGAAGGCAGAACTAATCGCACTCACACGAGCGTTACAATTGGCTGAAGGTTTGAGGGTGAACATCTACATGGACTCCAAGTATGCGTTTTTAACCACTCATGCCCATGGAGCCTTGTATAAAGAAAGAGGACTACTGAACTCAGAGGGTAAAGAAATCAAGTATGCAGCTGAGATATTACAACTACTGGAAGCCGTGTGGGAACCGAAAGAAATTGGTATCATACATTGTCGAGCCCATCTGAAAGGTGATGGTGATGTAACTAAAGGAAATCGGATGGCAGATAATGCAGCCAAGCGTGCCGCTGAATCAGGAAAACAGGAGTATGTGGAACGTATAGCTGCTCTCATACCGACCCCTCTGTCTCAATGGACTCCAGTTTATACAGCTCAAGAAGAAGAGTGGTTAAAGCCTGAAGCTGGGAAGTACCTGGAGAACAATTGGTATCAGTTAGAAGATGGAAGAATAGTTATTCCAGCATCGCTAGCTGTTGAAATTGTCCAGAATTATCATAACGGGACACATTTCGGAAGAGATAGCATGGAAGAATCTCTTAGGAAGCATTTCTACATACCAAGATTGTCCAACTTGACTCAAGCCATTGTACGAAGATGTGTGATATGTGCCAAGAACAACGCAAGGCAAGGTCCAGTGAAACAACCGGGAGTCCAGTATATGGGAGGACTCCCTATGTCCGATCTCCAAATAGACTATACGGTAATGCCTAAATCCGGCGGACATCGCTACCTACTAGTAGTTGTGTGTACCTACTCAGGTTGGGTAGAAGCATGTCCTACTCGTACAGAGAAAGCAGGAGAAGTTGTGCGATTCCTGTTGCGAGAAATAATACCCCGATATGGACTACCATGCTCTATAGGATCGGATAATTGTCCAGCCTTTGTTCACCAGTGCCTACAACAACTGACTCATATGCTTGGTATTAAGTGGAAACTTCATACGGCATATAGGCCTCAGAGCTCTGGGAAAGTGGAATGGATGAACAGAACTATTAAGAACCAATTGGCAAAGATGTGTCAAGAAACTTATTTTAAGTGGAATGTTCTTTTGCCAATAGCTCTGTTGCGCATTCGTAGTACACCTACCAGAAGGATGGGTCTCTCACCTTTTGAAATTATGTATGGGCGTCCACCTCCTGTACTTGGTAACTTAACCCCTTAAGGACACATGACGTGTGTGACATGTCATGATTCCCTTTTATTCCAGAAGTTTGGTCCTTAAGGGGTTAAGGGAGGATTTGAGTCAGTTGGGAGAAGGAATTACCCGGCAGCAGGTTGTAGAGTTGGGTAAAACTATGGAGGAGGTACAGAAATGGGTACAAGATAGATTACCTGTGAATATTTATCCACCTGTCCATTGTTATCATCCTGGAGATCAAGTTTGGATAAAGGAGTGGAACAGTGTACCGTTGGGGCCAAAGTGGAGGGGTCCTTATGTCTACCCCTTATGTCTACCCCTTATGTCTACCCCCTTTTGTCTACTCCTACAGCTATAAAGGTGGCTGAAGTGACTCCGTGGATTCATCACTCCAGGGTTAAACCAGCAGCAGTAGATTCTTGGCAAGCTACACCAGATCCAGAGAATCCCTGCAAGATCCGGTTAAAGCGTGTAACTCAGTCGGAGTGACGAGGAGATATTGGGACTTCAAGAGTAAACAAAGAGATCAGCAAGTAGGTGTTTTGACGGCCATAATAAAGCCTGACCACCTACCCACGATACATAGCCAGAGTGTCTTGAAGGGACCTCTGTGAAGGGAAGAGAGGACTTGAAGGACTCCATTCCTTGCAGCCCTTACAACCTGGAAGCTGAGGTGCCATCGCACGGTCGAAGAATGAGGACAAAGATGTCAGGAGTGATGTGTTCGATAATGTGTATATGTGTGTTTTTAATTATTCAGGAAGGTAGAGGTACCGACACACCTGGCTGTGAGGTTTGCATTAAGACTACAAAAACAGGTAATCATATTTCTGTCAGGGTACCTGAAGTCTCTACCTCTGAGAGAGGTAGAGACTTAGAAGTTTATCCGTCCAGAAGGGCTGTTTCCTCCGTCCCTCGCGGTCCTTCCGGTCATTTACACGCCGGCCGCGAGGGATCCACTTCCTTTTGTAACACGACGCCCAGCAGTCGACGTCATGACGCCAACCCGGACCGACCTGTCACTCAGTTGTCTGGAAACTAATCAGGACTCGTCGGAGGCGTGTCTACTCTCCTGAGCCAGGGTATTTAACAGTGCTTCTTCCATTTGCTCATTGCCCTGTCGTGGTTCTAGCCTGTCTAGTCACTCAGTGCTCTTGTATTCCAGTTATCCTTTTGGTTCCGACCCGGCTTGTTTGTATTACTCTGCTTATCTCTGTTACCCTTTGACTCGGCTTGTTCCTCGCTTACCTGTCTTCTCGTTCCCTCGACCTCGGCTTGCCTTTGACCATTCTCTCTATCTCCGTACGTTAGTCCGGCCATTCTAAGGTCCGGTATACGTACCTTTCTACTGTCTGTACTCTGCGTGTTGGATCCCTGTCCCGATCCTGACAATTTCCCAGACCCTTATTTGGCATTCACAATATGAGTGTAAAGGATATGTATCTAAGTGTAGATACTTAGGTATAGATTATAGTGTATGCCATTTAGGAGTAGGAGAACCTAAGTGTTTTAGTCCAGAGTATCAACCCCGTACAATTTGGTTGACCCTTCGGAATGGAGACTCACAGGGGACCCTAATAAATAAGACAATACTAGAAACCGTACATTCTTCGGGTGTTCTGCTATTTGATGCATGTAAGGCGATATCAAGTGGTAGAAAACCGTGGAATGTATGCGGGAATCTTAAATGGGAAAGAACGTATGGGACAGGTTTGGATCCTGGGACAATATTATTTATAGGGATAGAGACCGATACTGTGGCAGCCCAGACTCATCAGGTTTTCCATTCTTTCTACGAGGAGATGAGTGTAGAGAATAAGATCCCCCATAATGCTAAGAACTTGTTTATTGATCTAGACCAGAGTATTTCCGGTAGTCTTAATGTAACCAACTGCTATGTGTGTGGAGGTACTAATATGGGAGACCAATGGCCCTGGGAAGCAAAGGAGGTAATGTATTCCGGTTCTGAGACAATTGAACAGATAACATCTTCTCAAGCTGATTATCAAATGAGTGTTAGAGGTAAATCTGAGTGGCGATTAAAGACCTCCATTATAGGTTATGTTTGCATAGCAAGGAAAGGAAAAATGTTTAATACAGCTGTAGGAGAATTGACTTGTCTAGGGCAAAAAGCTTATGATGATGATACAAAGAATACAACTTGGTGGTCAGCTTCAAATGTCTCAGAACCACCTAACCCGTTTGCAAGTTATACCAATTTAAAGGATGTGTGGTTTGACCTATCTGCTACATCGAGTTGGAAAGCCCCAGCAAATTTGTACTGGATCTGTGGTAAGAAAGCCTATTCGGAGTTACCACAGGACTGGGAAGGGGCATGTGTGTTAGGTATGCTCAAACCATCCTTCTTCTTGTTGCCTATTGAAACAGGAGAGACTTTGGGAGTTAAGGTATATGATGTGAATCATAGAAAGAAAAGGGGACCCCTAGAGATAGGTACCTGGGAAGATAATGAGTGGCCTCCCCAGCGTATTATAGATTATTATGGGCCAGCTACGTGGGCAGAGGATGGTACTTTTGGATATAGAACCCCAATATATATGCTCAACCGTATTATAAGGTTACAGGCAGTAGTTGAGATAATTACCAATGAAACAACGCAAGCGCTCAATCTCCTAGCGAAACATAATACTAGGATGAGGACAGCCGTTTACCAAAATAGATTAGCCTTGGATTACCTATTGGCAGTAGAGGGAGGTGAATGTGGGAAGTTTAACCTAAGCAATTGTTGTCTTCAAATAGATGATGAAGGGCAAGCAATAGCTGAGCTTACTAGCCATATGGTTAAACTAGCGCATGTGCCTACCCAGGTATGGAAAGGGTATAATCCGAGTAGTTGGTTTGGTAACTGGTATGAGCAGTTTGGAGGACTTAAGGCATTGGTAGGTGGAGTCATGCTAATCTTGATGCTGTGCCTTCTCCTACCATGTCTGATTCCTTTGGTAGTTAGGTCTGTGCAGAGCATTATAGAGAATATAGCAGAGAGAAAGGCTGCTGCACAGATAATGGCTATATATAGGTATGAGACTCTAAATCAGGGAGAACTAGTACAGGAAGAGGAATGTTGAGGGATTCATATCGTTAGGGAGTCGCAAAGTCTGGTCTGGTTCATAGCAACCTGAGGTGTAAGCAAACTATGGTTAAGTGATGCATCTGGAATTGTGAAATATCAGAAGCATCAAAGGGGGGAATGTGGTGGAATCTCGGTAAAAATACATTTAGTAGGCCGAGATTTCCACGTGGAATATATGTATGTTGGTGTATCAGTTTGTCAGTTACATGTAGCTAAGATACAATCAACAGTGTACTGAGCAAGTGTAGGAATACAGGATATACGAGTATTTCCCCTCCTCCATTGTGCTGGGCAAGCCATGTGGTCAAACAGGAATTTAGTCTCTATTCAGTTGATTAGATACGAGTATGTGTAGGTTGAACTGATTATGGGAGGAGCTGCATGCCTATATAAGGGACCTACACTGTATGATCAGGACTCAGACTTTGCTGTTTTTTGGTGACATTAGTCCCTCTGAGTCCCGGTCGGTGAATCGAATAAAGAATCTCTTCCTTCCTGAAGAAACCTGTGTCCATCTCTCTGTGCTTGGCTTCCGTCAGTTTCTCCGATATCAATGCGACACGGAAACTACCGAACGGAAATCCGTGAGATTTGGATATGTGACTACCAGTATCCTCAGCTATCCAGGGATGTTAAAAGTATAATTATATGTCTTATAGAAAGTATGTTTCTGAAATTGTTATAAATTGTAATGTTTCTGGCCAGCAGATAATTGAGCTTTGTGTATTGTAGAAACTCAATTATCTAGCCTGGCCCAGATGAGGAGTTTTGTGTTGCATAAATTGTGAGTTCTGTGTGCCAGTAAATCAGTCTTGTTCCAGCATTAAGCTTTGGCTCATGTGTGGATTATTCGGCGATTCCAGGGATATTTCTACTTGTGGAATATTGGGTGATTTTCTTTATTGGGAAGAAGGGAATGCTTGACGGGGATATTTTCTACTACCGTCACACTGATCTATACAACATCATACCTGATGTTTTAAAGCACGTTATTCCAAACAATTTAGGAATGTTAGGTGATTTATGCCCTTTATGGATTAAAACCAGACTCTGCATCAACTATGTAATTTTCCATTTGAATTTTGCCATGGATCCCCCTCCGGTATGCCACAGTCCAGTTGTTAGTCCCCTTGAAATTACTTTTCCATCACTATTGTGGCCAGAAAGAGTCCCTGTGGGTTTTAAAATTCACCTGCCCATTGAAGTCTATGGCGGTTCTCCCGTTCGCGAACATTTGCGGAAGTTCGCGTTCGCCGTTCGCGAACCGAAAATGTTATGTTCGCGACATTACTATACTTTTGTACTCCTACATCGCTCTAACTATCTGCTGGATTTGCCTGACTCAACCTGTTTATTGATGCAGGGGGGCGAGTCTAGCAGCGAACGAGCATGGACGTGTAATCCCTGAGCTCCTCCGACTTGCGGTGTTCACAGCTTGCAGTTACAGCATACAACCCTTAATTATAGTACTAAGTGTGGACAAATACCCATTGGCACTGATAGCATTAAAATTGTGCAAAAAATTGAAGCAGCTATTGATCCAAATGCATTTAAAGCAGTCAGAAATGTTTGAGCCTGACGCTCAAGATGGCACCGATGGCACTAGATCGCCAGCCTAATGTTCAGATCTGACCGAGGGAGCTCACAGTTCCTCGGATCTCACACATGTGGTAACCAACACTACTCTCCAGGTCCTGTTATTAGACCTGAAGTCTACCTTGCACTCCGATCTGATGCAAATAGCCTTTGACATAAGATCAGACATACATTCTATGGGTGACCGGACGGCACACATGGAGGAACATACCTAAGAGATCCTGGACGCACACAATGATTTGGCAAAAGCCTACACCTCATTAGAGTAATTCACTGGAGGAGAAAGTTGCAGATCATGAGGATCGAGATAGGCGCAATAATGTGCAGATACGGGGGCCCATGTGAGTTACCCACTTATGTTCAAGATCTATTCAGGTCATTTATACCGGCCTCGAAAGACATGGACATTTTGCTAGACCGCACACACTGATTACAGGCCAAGGTGCACAAGTAAGAACTCACCTGGCCTGTGAGTCTGGGCACAGGGGCTGTGCAGGTTAATGCTCCAAGTCGCAGTACAGATGCGGACAGGAGAATCGTCGTGGGTCAGCCAAAGGTCAGAGGGTGCCAGAAATTAGGATAAATGAGTAGAAAGCTGAGGTCAGAGGATGCCAGAAGTTAGGGTATACGAAATAACAAGTCAAGGTCATGACTCAACAGGAGCACACTGGAACACAAACAGCAATACGGGAACCAGAGTCAATGAACTGACACTGCCCACTGGGAGAGGCAGTGTCTTATACCTGGCTAATGAGACCATCAGCTTCAGGTATACCATATCATCCAGCTCATGCCTTTACTTATGTTTCTTAATTATACTTGTGCTACTTATGATTTACATTATATTTATGCATTGTTCTTATGAATATTGACATATGGCTACATAAAGGTCTCGAAACAGACTCTAAACTTTTCCGACTCAGACTTAATTTTCTCTTCTGTATATAGTCCTCAGTTGCTCAGAATGTACCACCTCATCTTACTGTGTTGATGACTTGTATTCATGTTAGCATAAACTGAGATGTTACTGTGTACCGAATATACATACAGTGAAAACTTTCAATAAAATACAATTATTGAAGAAAAAAAAATTTCTCTAAATGCGACAGGGCTCAATTCCCCCAATAAATGGCGAAGGAGACCAAATCTCAGAACGCGCATATTGCTTTCTACCAGGAAACACATTTCAAATGGGGCTACCGACCAAATTTAATTCTAAGGATTTCCCTATTAATTTCCATTCGTGCTATGTCGCCAAGAGATGGAGGGTATTCATTTTAATCAGTAAGGATGTTGCATTTTCTCTGGTTTGGAAGATCAATGATGAGAAAGGGAGATATCTTGTTTTGCAGTGTTATGTCAATAATGACCCTTTTACTTTTATTAATGTAAATGGTCCTAATGAAAATCAATGTGTATTTGTTGAAGATGTTTTTGCCTTGGTTACTGCCTACTCTTTCCCGGGAGGTTATTATTGGAGGCAACACCAATTTCCTGTTGGATAGTAGGTTGGACTCTTCCCAGTATAAGAGCCTACTGGCCCGTATGCTAAAACTTAGAGATGTTCAAACCTCTCGTATATGCCAAGCCCTTATGACACATAACTTCGTAGACTCGTGGCGGCTGTCTCATCCAATCGAGAGGGATTACTCATGTTACACGGCAGCACACCACTGTTATTCTAGAATGGATAGATTCCTGATCCCCGCCACTTCCTTCCCCCATGTACAGGACTCCCAAATTGGCTTGATCAAGTGGTCAGACCAATTACACTGTTTTTGAAGGAGCATTTTGCTATCCGTGGCTTGGGTAGTTGGTGCTTAAATGAGCACCTACTCTATTGTGGCACAACCAGTGTGGTACAAGTCGAACAGGATTTGCGCAATTACTTTCATGAAAACAAAATACCTGACTCCCCAGCAAACCAAATTTGGTTGGCTCACAAGGTGGTTGTTAGAGGAAGTTTTATTTAACATGCTAGTTATGCCAAGAAAAATGCCTGGAAAAATACACTTCCATACTCACAGAACTAACAACCTTGACACATTCTAACAAACAAAATTAAACCCCTTCCAGACATGCAAAAATCTTACAATTGCAGTACCAACTCCAGGACCTCATGTTCTCTAAGACCACCTATATACTCTGGAAACTGAAGCACAGCCTTTTCTCTTCAGGTAACAAAGTGGGGGTCAAATTAGCAGTCCAGCTTAAGAAAACATTGGTCGCCTCCAGGATTGTCTACCTTGAAAACTCTAAAGAGGAAAGAATACTAGACCCCCAAAAAGTAGTGAATGAGTGAGCTAACTACTATCATTCACTGTACAATTTGAAAGATGATTAAAAAACTGTTGTTCCTACTGCTGATGAAATAGACGCTTTCCTCTCATACCTGTGCCTGCTGGCGTTGTGCCCAGAAGACATCACCTACCTTAAGAGTTCCTTCACAATAGAATACATTTCTACTCTAATAGCTTCACTCCCGGCCCAAAAAGCCTGAGGCCTGGATGGGCTCTCTAATAGCTATTATGATACCTTTTCTAATATCTTATCCCCGCATCTCCTAGCTCTTTTCAATCATAGTTCAGGGAGAGGATCTCTACCAGAGGAAATGCTATTAGCCCACATATCGACATTGCCTAAGCTGGGGAAGGTCACTACTGCTTGCAAGAATTATAGACCCATATATCTGCTTAACAGTGACGCAAAGATTTATGCAAAACTTCTTAGCAACAGGTTGGCCCCTCTCCTGCCCAAGTTAATCCACAATGACCAAAGAGGGTTTGTGAAGGGTAGGCAGGGCTCAGACAACACCAAGAAGGTGCTGGATGTCCTGGCGGGGATGGAGGGAGGGGGTCGGAGGCCTTTTTCTTGCACTAGATGTGGAGAAGACCTTCAACAGACTGAATTGGCAGTTTATGACAAGAGTTCTTACCAACTTCAATTTCCCCTTACAGATTATTTATCAAATAATGTCATAGTACACTACCCCAGCTGCAAAGGTCTCCTATGGAGGTTTTCTATCTGACAAATTTCCCCTCACTAATGGGACCTGGCAGGGCTGCCCACTGCCCCCCTGCTTTATATCTTGTCCCTTGAACCTTTGGCACAGAAAATAAGGAACCATATGCAAATTTGTAGGTTACATATGAAGGGGGGTGACTACCGCCTTGCCCTCTTTGCAGATAATTTTTTTATAGCGTTGTCTGACCCAGTTCTGGCTTTGCCGCACCTCCTGTTACTATTGAAAGACTTTGGTGACTTATCTCACTATAAGTTAATCCAGGATAAGACACAGGCGTTACCCACTGGGCTCCCACAGGGGGGCGGTCCTCCCTTATGCATTTGGGAGTTAAAATCACCCCCACTCGGGTGGGCATTGTGAAACATAATTACATTCCCTTAATTCAACTTTGCAAAAATGATGCCCTCAGATGGAAGGCTGCCAATCTTGCCTGGTTAGGTAAGGTTAATGCCTTCAAAATGATGACACTACCGCATTTATGGTATGTCTTTTGCATGCTTCCAATTAAGATTCCCAACTCCTTTTGTAAATCCTTACAATTGGATTGCAGTTCATTTATATGGGGTGGTAAGAGGCCGAGGTTACCTCTTACTCTCTTGCAGAAAACTCCATCTTCAGGTGGGGTTGTTCTACCAAACATAGGGATGTATCTCAAAGCTACCTTACTTGCAGCAGGAATTGCTAGGCATGCCCCAAGTACAATGGGTGGATTTAGAGAGGGCTCAATTTCAGGGCCAGTTCATGACAATTTATATGTGGACCCCCATACCCCTTTGTAGGTCAGAATGTGACCATGGACCAAAACCGTGAATAGACTTCAGGGGGACTTAGCCGCGAATGCCCTGGAACTATTTTCAGCATGAAGACTTTGCGGTTCCCAGTCGATCGCCAGCGGCACTTAGCTGAGATTCTATGGAACAGTTTTTGGGCATGGGACCATGCGTGCGGTCGGTAAAAACTATGATTTCCAGGAAATTCCTGAATCCCTGAACTGATCTGGGTGATTTTTGGATATGTTGGTCACCCAGATCAGGGCTATCAGAGGATGTAACTAGAGATGTCCCGAACAGTTTGCCGGGAACTATTCGCCAGCGAACATAGCTTGTTTGCGGTCGCCGCAGCGGGCGAACATATGCGATGTTCGGTCCGCTCCCTATTCGTCATCATTGAGTAAACTTTGACCCTGTACCTCACAGTCAGCAGACACATTCCAGCCAATCAGCAGCAGACCCTCCCTCCCAGACCCTCCCACCTCCATGACGAATAGGGGGCGGACCGAACATCGCATATGCTATGTTCGCCGGCGAACAGTTCCCGGCGAACTGTTCGGGACATCTCTAGATGTAACATTTGCGGGGATTTTATGTGTTTTTGGGCTACTATTGTTTTCTTTTTAATATGTGTTTTTTCTGCCTTGACATAATTGAGTTAATACAGTATCTGACTCAATTATCTCCCAGGCAGAGGGGAGGGATTGTGTGCTGTATGTGGGAGTGTCATGCCTTGTAACCTTATTGTCATTGGTCTGTGATGTTGCCAATCAGTCTACCATCAGGTCCATGTGGGCATACCCCTTGCATGGGGATTGTCATATAAGGCCAAGTGTGGCTCCCATTAAACTGAGATTTGTTTACCCCTTCATGAAGTCTTGGCTCATGTTTGGGGGATTGGAAATCTACATTCACTCTGGGGATTGCTATATCACAATACTCCCCTGAGTGTAATCACTAGCTCTTATAAGAGCTGCTCCTGCTACGCTCTCTGGACTAGGAGAGGTCTACCCACTGGAAGCTGGATCCTGGTCTTGGGTCCAGGGTGGGTGGAGGACAGCGAGACCCCAACCAAGCTGCGGCGGTTAGTGGGGTTTACCAGGAGGTACCCGGTCGGGGTGCCAGTTGGTCTGTCACAATAGGAAAGGTCTATATTAGCCCATTTCTTTATTTCTTCTTTGCCCTGTCGTGGTTTCCACTCCTTTGGTTATTCGAGAGCGTGTTTGGTATTATTATTCCTGGTGATCATGGCTTATTTCTGGTAGCCCTGACCATTTGGCATTGTCTTCTCATTTATTCTCCTGTCTATGTCCCTGACTTCAGCTTGTTTCTGACTATTCTTTCGACGGTAGATCCGACCATTCTAAGGCCCAGTAATACATTTTTCTAGTTGACTTAATTCTGCGTGTTGAGCCACAGCCCCCTCCTGACATTACGACAGGGTCATGGACTCAGCAGAATTAAGTCAATACATGTTGGCTTGTGAAAGAAGGCTGAAAGACCGGATCACCGGATGGATCAATTCACCCAGGCCTTTCAGACTTTGTTGGCCCGTATCACTCACCTCCAACCGGAGGATCAACAGCCAATTCCAGCCCCTCCTGTCACCGTTGTACTCATAGTATACAAGGCTCCATCTATCTCTCTCTCACCACCCCCTCATTTCAGTGGTAATGCTCCGGAATGCCGTGGTTTTCTTAACCAAATCGAGAACCACTTTGAGGCCTCCCCTGGATCCTTTCCTTCCTATAGGTCGCAGATTGGCTATCTTATGAATCAGTTAACTGGGAAGGCATTAACTTGGGCAAATCCTTTATGGGAGAGCAACAAGTCTATCGCATATGATTATGCGGAATTCCAAGCTAACTTTGAGCCATTAGGAAAGGAAAAGGATGCAGAAAAAGCCCACATGTGCATAAGACAGGGCAATTGCTCTGTTGCTGATTATGCAATTGAGTTTCGTACCCTTGCCTCAGAGGTGGATTGGACAAACAGTGGCCTCGTCACCGCTTTCACTGAAGGCCTGTCCGATACCATTCTTGATGAGGTTGCTGCCAGGGACTTTCCAGACAAATGTAATGAGTATATAACTTACATGATACAGATAGATAACAGGGTAAGAAAAAGGGAAAGGATCAGAAACAGATCTAGAAAAAATAGCACTTTTCTCGCTCCCCGCTTTTCCAATCATGTTCTTGACAAAGCCTCTTTTGTAGGTTATCTGAAGCAGAGAGACAATTCAGGAGGAGTGAGGGTCTGTGTATGTATTGTGGCAAGAAAGGACACATGAGAGTAAATTGCCCAATTCGTCCAGAAAACTCTTGCACCTAAGTTCCATAAGGGGACAAGCCTTAGGTGTTATGTATATGCCTCTTTCTAGACTTCTACTTTCTGTTACCATTCTGTTACATGACCTTGAGATCAATTGCAAAGCCCTATTAGATTCCAGAGCAGCAGAAAGCTTTATTGATGCTCACTTTCTGTCTACACACAAAATACCTCTAAGGGAGAGGTCAACACCTTTGGCCGCTGAGGTCATAGATGATAGACCTCTTAGAAAACCGCTTACCCATGAGACCTTACCTGTTTCATTGCAAGTATTGGCCCTGCATAAGGAACTGATCACTCTTCAGGTAATCTCCTCACCCTCTTTTCCCATTGTGCTTGGTTTTCCATGACTAATCAAACACGATCCATGTATAGATTGGAGGAAAGGTTAAAGGGTCTTAACATGTATAGCTTGGAGGAAAGACGAGACAGGGGGGATATGATAGAAACATTTAAATACATAAAGGGAATCAACACAGTAAAGGAGGAGACTATATTTAAAAGAAGAAAAACTATCACAACAAGAGGACATAGTCTTAAATTAGAGGGACAAAGGTTTAAAAATAATATCAGGAAGTATTACTTTACTGAGAGGGTAGTGGATGCATGGAATAGCCTTCCAGCTGAAGTGGTAGAGGTTAACACAGTAAAGGAGTTTAAGCATGTGTGTGATAGGCATAAGGCTATCCTAACCATAAGATAAGGCCAGGGACTAATGAAAGTATTTAGAAAATTGGGAAGACTAGATGGGCCGAATGGTTCTTATCTGCCGTCACATTCTATGATTCTATGTTTCTATACTAAAGTGGGGTGAGGAGTGTTGTAACAAATGTTTAAGCCTATAACCAATCAATTGGGTATAATCAATGTTCCTACTGCCCCTCCACTTTCTACTACAGTTCCTGCTCAATATAAAGAGGTAAAGGAAGTCTTTAATAAGGTACACTACCTCCGCATAGATCATATGATTCTTTCATAGATTTACTGCCAGGTACGATGCCTCCTAAACGAAGAGTCTATACTCTGTCTCCCTTGGAAAGTAAAATTATGTAGGAGTACATACAGGAATCCTTAACTAATGGACACATACGTAAATCCTCATCTCCAGTGGGACCAGGGTTTTTCTTTGTTTCAAAAAAGGAGGGTGATCTATTCCTATGTATTGATTTCAGGGTTCTCAACAAAATAACCATCAGAAATGCTTTACCCCATACCACTTATATCTGAACTGTTTGACAGATTAAAAAGGGCAAAATTGTTTACTAAGCTAGATTTAAGGAGTGCATATAATCTTGTTAGGATTAAAAAAGGTCACAAATGGAAAACAGTATTTAATATGAGAAATGGGCATTAGGGATACCTGGTTATGCCTCTTGGGTTATGTAATGCCCCAGCTGTTTTCCAGGATCTCATAAATTATGTTAAGGGAATTTATTTATTCATTTGTATTGGTATATCTGGATGATATTCTAGTGTACTCACCTGATGAAAAAACTCATCATGCTCAGGTTAAACTAGTCTTACAAACCTTGCCAAAGAACGGTCTTTACTGCAAACTGGAAAAAAATATTTTTGACCAAAAGGAAGTGCAGTTTCTTGGTTATACTATATCCGTTTCTGGTTTCGAGATGGATACTAAGAAACAAGAGGCAGTGTTAAAATGGCTATCCAACAGTTTATCAGTTTTGCCAACTATTACCATTGATTTATTAAGGTATTTTCCACGGTAATAGCCCCAATAACCAATCTGACATGTAAAAATTTTAAGATTCAGTCATGGCCGAAGGAGGCCGTTGATGCCTTTGAGCATCTCAAAGCCTTGTTCGCAGCCTTTTTCATCCTGATCCTAGCAAACCATTTCTGCTGAAAGTTGATGCCTCTGAAATGAGGGTTGGTGCCATCCTTTCACAAAGAGAAAATAATGATAATTATTAGTATATTATAGAGAATCTAGATGTCTATGCTAATCTATTATTGTAACAAAACAAAAATACATGTTGGCACTCAAACTGTATTGCAATGCGGGTATCAAGGTTCCCCACCTATAATGAAATTATTCAAAAAAAATAAAGACCGATGCGGCATTCCAATAATAGATGCTCCAAGAGATTTTTAATTCAAATCTTCACTAAAAAAGGAATCACTTCTATGTATGTGGCATCTACTGCATCTTTCCACTCCATACAGGGAAATACAAATGAATAAAAAAAATACACACATTCAATCCTAAATACACAATACCAGAAAACTGGTTGCTACAATGCAAATAAAAGAGAAAACATAGGGCGATATTGCTATTTATAGGGAAATATGCAGATATGTAAAAATGCACTCACAAACCCCAATTGATTGAAGGCTTATCAATGTATTATAGGATATCTCCGTTTCGGTATGTTTCCCCTGAGGAAGTTCAATGTATAAACAAAACGCATAGGGCTTTTGTTTTTATAGTGGCTTACAGGTTTTTATGTTATTTTATTCTCTTCTGTACCTGGTGATAACAGAAGGACCTCACCTTTTCTACACCTTATCTGAGGGAGTCCCTGCTTCCTCATTGAGCTACTTCTTGGGGATATGCCCATTACTGAATTTATCTTGTAAGTGCAATATTTATTAAAAGGTTGATTTTTCCATAGAAACTCTGCACTATTATCTTTTGTTTCTCTCCTACATGCAGTGATACTGATACGGAGATATCCTATAATACATTGATAAGCCTTCAATCAATTGGGGTTTGTGAGTGCATTTTTACACATCTACATATTTCCCTATATGTGGCAATATTGCTCTATGTTTTCTCTTTTATTTGCATTGTAGCAACCGGTTTTCTGGTATTGTGTATTTTCTGTTGTTGAGGACCTGGATGAGTCCTATCCTACATGCAAATTACTGTTTAATTAGGGTAAATCAATTTTATTTGTTTACTTTTTTTCTCCTTTCCCACTGAGGTGTTTCTGTTACATTTTGATATATTTATACATTCAATCCTGACCATATTCCTAATCACCTGCCAGATAAATATAAGCAAGAGATCCATATCCTCTAAAGTCCTTGTTCAGGTTGACTTACCCAGACGTCCATTTAACATCTTTAAGTGCTGTGTACTATCCATAACTCTTTATAGTAGATAGAACAAATGACAGCTCATAAAATAGTATAATTAGTGGGATGTATTAGTATGTAATCCTCTCTACACACCTACAAAAAAGAAAAAATAGAAAAATTGCAAGCACAACTTTGAGTACTCAAAAAAGTAAATACGGGGGACGGGGACGGACCGCCGAGCTGGATGGTTGCATGCAGAAGCTGCTCCTGCAATAAATATATGATTCCACCACAAAATCACGCTAAAACATGATTTTTCGCCTAAAGCAGACCGACAGCAGGCTGGCTTACCGGGCTTCAGTCCCCTGGGGGAGAGACCCATGTCGCCCAAACTGAGGCCTTCTCCGATGGTGAGTGGGGCAGACGGCCGCTGCCCCGCTATCCCATGCCACAGACCCCCAACCAGAGGCTCAATCCTGGGGTGGTCCGGCCCTGTTCCCCCTCTATGGACTGGGGGGGTGATCCCGGTCCTCACCCCATGGCCCAGACCGAAACATCGCAACCAAGGCTGGGGGGGCCCGGACGCTGTACTTAAGATGGCGGGCGCCAGGTACGTGAGAGGCAGGGGGACAACCTGCTCCCTCCCCACGATCACGGATGGCATTTTGGCTCCTGCCTCCCAACCCAGCAGTGAAGCAAAGTGGTGAAATACTCACCTCTCCCCAAGGCCAACAGAGCCATCGCCACAACGCCCATGAGACCCACACGAGCAAACAGTGGCAGCGCTGGGGAACTGAAACACCGCGCAACAAACGCTCCCGCCCTAGGACACTGGACATGCAGCTAAACAAGACATGGGTACTCCCCACACCAGACCTTGGAGATCACTAGCCTGATACACAAGCATGGCAGGCCCAATCTGCCGCAGCTGCAGCTCACAGGTACCTTGCACGGGACCCAAAGCCAAGTAGGGATGAACTGTGCCCAGAGTCCTGATCGAAGGACACTAACTCCCTGCTACACCTATATTGCAAAACAGGCACCGAAGATCCATAAAAGACTGCTCCCATCTGTGCGGTCCCAGGACCACCCTGGTGCCGGTCTCTGCATGTTGTGGCGACGCCTTTCCTACCTAGCCTGCTTGCTATCCACTTGCTGCTGCACATGCTTAGGCTTATAATCTCAATTGATATAAGCAATTGCCAATTACCTGTTATAATATGCCAGTATAGTTATCTATTCATGACACACAGGCCTAGCATTGAATATGTAGCAAGTCTGCTGATCACAAATTTATATTTCTTCTAAAGCGGGTGATACTCCTAACATGTTTTGATCGAAATCTAAAACGCTGCCTGTACAAACCATTCTCACTGACATGTTAATATTTACCTATAAGGTACTCAATGCTCGACAACATATTTCTTGCTTTACTCAACCTGTTTCTGCATGTTTCTTAACAACAAATGTGTGCCGTTACTTGAATTGCCATACTAATCGTTACCAATCTATGTCATTATTTGTCACCTATGCCTGCTGATGCTATTGTGGCAAGGCAAGCTTTAATTGTTAATATGCGCACAACAAAAATAAGGAATAAAAAAAATAAAAAATAAAAAAAATAAGTAAATACATGTCTATAATGGTTGGATCTCACCATTTGGGGTGTGTTGTAGAAGCTGGAGTATTATTTTCTTTGTTATCGTTGCAAAGTTTCAAGAGGATTCACACAATCTCAACTGAATAAGTGTTGATGACAGGTTTCCACGAGTTGCTGGAGTTGATGCAGGTTGTTTTCAGGAGGTCAGGTCACCGGGGGGCTGTGCACTCGGGATCACCATCCATCCATGTTCCTGGTGGCAGGTAAGACATTGGGGCCTTCTAAAACACAATTTGTGAAGTGTGGGGTTGCGGTGATGTCTCTGTAGTGTGTGGGGTTTGGCCACGTGCGCATGCGTCACCACGTTTCACATGATGATGTCATGTGGAAGTAAAACACAATTTTAAAACAAATGGCCCATAACATATGTGCCTCAAAGATTTTTTCATCCTTTTTACGCTACTAGAACCAACAGCAAACAAGGCAAACTAGACAATATATCCATAGAAGGACCTGAGGGATAAGAGACAATAGGGTTAGGGGAAAAAAAATTCTCAGTTCTTTCCATGGTGGGGACATGATTAATAAGAGTATACAAGTAATGAAAGGAGGATAGGTAAGTCACTCCAATAACACTTAAAAAGATGAGAAATAGAAAAAAAAATCAAAAGTAAATATAAAAATTAGGGGGGAAAAATACATGAAAACATATATCAAGAAAAAGAAAACTAAACATAAAAATAAGAAAAATTTGAAAATAAAAAATAATAAAAATAAAATAGAAAATTAGAAAATAAAAAATAATAAAAGTAAAAATATATAGTCCCAACTGAATGGACCACCAGAAACAATGTGTGAACAGGCTATCACAGGTACTCACCAACAGTGTCACATGTGAGGTGTCTGTGGAAGTCCATGAGGTGTCAATGGAAGTCCATCTGGATCTCAGAGTAGGCATTGGATCAATACTAGTCAAAAGCAAGCGTGTGTTGGAAAGAGTGTATATGGAATATGAACAGACCAGTTGTGAGGCAATTTGCTAAAGTATAAAGGAAGTTTATTTTACAAAGTCACACGCCCTGGCATGGGCATCCACAGGTATTTTTTCAGGAGGGGGGGCATAATTGTAATGAAATCAATGCTTGAACCCTTTTTGCAGGGCTGGACTGGGGATATAAAGCCGCCATGGGAATCCGCAGGAATTTTTATTAATGGGGGGGCATAATTGTAATGACATCAATGATTTAACCCTTTTTGCAGGGCTGGAATGGCGATACAAAGCAGCCCTGGAAAGAATTGTATGCCAGCCTCATAAGTCATTGTTGCATGTAGTGTGTGTATGTATGTATGTATGCATGTATATACACTGCCTGGCCAAAAAATAAGTCGCCACCGGGATTTAACTAAGCAAAAAGGTAAGAGTTACTGCATGGCTGATTATCTTTCAGCTGGCAATAAGTTATTTAACCTCAACTGATGCAATGAGTAGCTTCTCATTTCTTAAACAACCATGTTGAAAGACACATCCCGTGGTCGTGGAAAAGATGTTAGTCTGCTGGAGAAGGGTCATATAATTGGTATGTATCAAACAGAGAAAACATCTAAGGAGATTGCAGAAACTGCTTATTTTTTGAGTGCAGACCATGTTAAGTTTTATGTTATACACATTACACACAGTCAGCCTTTACATCACGCACAGAAACCGCAGCACAGCTCACACATAGCTACAACACTTACAGCAACCCTTCACAAGACATTCACCCACTCAACATTTTAATAAATATTCACATTACATTCAAAAAATGGCATAGAAGAAGATGCACACCCTAATGAACTGAGCTAATGTATAGCACGTGGCATCTTTACTGTAGTCTGGGCAAATGAGTTGCCCAGGCAGACCCAGCAAATAGCCTTAATACTGGCCAGTAGGTCAGACTGCTGTAGAGGCAGGCACTCAGGGATGGGGGCATATATGTTATGACATGGGTCAATGATATGGGTAGGACACAATGTCACAATATGGGGGGCGGCAAATAATGTTTTTGCCTAGGTTGGCAAAAATCCTTGCACCAGCCCTGCCTGGCCCCCACCCACGAGCAGCAGGTGGGGGCCCTAAAGGACAATGGGGGATATATTGACCCCCTGGTCGCCACCCATGAATGGTGGGTGGGGGCTAAATGTAAATGAGTGGTTAAACACTGGAATATCATCCATTCATTCATTCAACCTTTTGTCCTCCCCACAGCCCCCACCTATGGGCGATGGGTGAGAAACCCTAAATGAAAATGGTGGGGATCTATTGCCCCCCTCTGGCCTCCACCCATTAGTAAAGTTGGCTGAAAGACCAATACTGTGAGAATTAGGGAGCTATCTACTAAGCGAATGCAAGATGGAACCGCAACACAAATTGGAATTTTATTCAATTGAATGAAATTTCAAACCTACCTAAATGTCGTCCTAACATGAATGAACAAACTGTTCTCATTCTGTTAGGGTGAAATTCGGTAGTTTCGCCGGCGTCCTGTCTAAATGACAGGACGTTCTGGAATAGTGAATGGAGGCATTGCAACAGCATGGAGGAATGGGTGAGTATTGTGGGAACATTTCTCTGACTCACTTGAGCTGGTCAAGTGTAGGAAAAATACATAAGACAAAGTAGTCCCTACATCGTCTTGTGTTTTAAAGAAAACTAGATCAGATAGAAAAAAAGAACAGATCCCAAGAGAGGGAGAGAAGAAAGAATCGATTGGGGAAACGTAAGTTCGGCATGACAGTGCCGCTTTAAATTCACAATTACAATATTCTCTGCAAAAACACAATATATGTACTACATTAAATTAAAATGTACACCATGTGAATAAAATACAAGAGTAAATCATGTCTTCCACCTGACAATTAAAAATGATATCCAACTAACACTGGGCATCTATGTAGGAAAGTTAATATAGTATGCTTTGAATTAAAACTGTCTCAATATTCCCTACTAATAAAAATGCTATAGGAGGTGAAATAAATTAGAATTTCATATGTAGATAGCTATGTGTCACACTGACAGTTAGCAAAGTTTACGTTCTCTGTCGAAATACTCAGTCAGCACTATAACCTTCATCACTGATAAATGTTAATCTATGAATGTAGTATTTCTAATATGCAAAGCGAGTACAGTGATTGTCATTCAGTTCTTTAACAATCATATTTTATATTTACTTTAACATAAAAAAGAAATGTAATATAAAATGCATTTGTTTTTTTTATTTTTTCTGCTGATAAACAGAATCATATTTAGGGTGGATTCACTGTTAAAACTAAGTAAAAAAAATATTCAATTGATGAGTCCAACAAAAATTATGCTCCAAAAATAAATCTGTCTTGTGTCATTTAAAAAAAAAAGTAAAACTTTCACCAAGTAAGTGTTATCTAAAAGTTTGAGATAGGAGATAGAGTCTTCTTCTTATTATTATTATTGCCATTTATATAGCGCCAACAGATTCCGTAGCGCTTTACAATATTATGAGAGGGGATTTAACTATAAATAGGACAATTACAAATAAACTTACAGGAACAATAGGTTGAAGAGGACCCTGCTCAATCGAGCTTACATTCTATAGGAGGTGGGGTGTAAAACACATTAGGACAGGAATTTGCAATCAAATAAGGTGGGCTGCCCTTTAGGAGAGGGCAAGAGACAGGTATGTGAGGCAAGGGTTAGCCTTGGAGGCCATACGCTTTCCTAAAGAGATGGGTTTTAAGGCACTTCTTAAAAGATGCAAGACTGGGGGAGAGTCTGATGGCTGTAGGCAGGCTATTCCATAGGAAGGGAGCCACCCGCGAGAAGTCCTGCAAGCACGTGTCCTGTGCGGACCACGGACAGGAGGTGGTCACGGGCGGAGCGGAGAGACCGAGAAGGGACATACCTATGGATCTGTGAGGAGATATAAGAGGGTCTAGAGTTGTTCAGTGCTTTATAGGTGTGAGTTAGTACCTTGAATTGACTCCTATAGCATACATGAAGCCAATGTAAGGACTGGCAGAGGGGTGAGGTGTGAGAGAAACGACTAGAGAGGAAGATCAGTCTAGCAGCAGCGTTCATTACGGACTGTAGGGGTGCAGTACGGCTTTTGGGAAGACCAATCAGGAGAGGGTTACAATAATCCATGCGGGAAATTACTAGAGCATGGACAAGCTCCTTGGTAGTATCTGGTGCAAGAAAGGGGCGGATGCGGGCTATGTTTTTAAGATGGAATCTACAGGATTTGGCAACATGCTGGATGTGAGGCTCAAAGGTGAGACCAGAGTCAAGTATGACGCCAAGACAGCGCGCTTGCAAGGATGGACTGATGTTAGTACTAGAAACTTGAAGGGAGAGCAAAAGAGGAGGATCAGTATTAGGAGGAGGAAAGACAAGGAGCTCAGTTTTTGAGAGATTGAGTTTCAGAAAGCGGGAGGACATCCAGTCAGAGATGGAAGAAAGGCAAGCAGTGACATGTTGCAGGACGGCAGGGGAGAGGTCCGGGGAGGAGAGATATAGCTGGGTGTCATCAGCGTACAGGTGGTAGTGGAATCCAAAAGAAGCAATAAGTTTGCCAAGAGAGGCAGTATAAAGGGGGGACTCCTTGGGGGACTCCAACCAAGACAGGACGAGGGGAGGAGGTATCATTAGAAAAAGAGACACTGAATGAGCGTTGGGAGAGATAAGAGGAAAACCACAAGAGGACAGAGTCACAGAGACCAAGCGATTGAAGAGTTTGAAGAAGGAGGGCATGATCAACGGTGTCAAAGGCCGCTGAGAGGTCAAGAAGGATTAGTATGGAGTAGTGGCCTTTGGATTTAGCTGCGATTAGGTTGTTAGTAACTTTGATAAGGGCAGTCTCTGTAGAGTGGAGACGGCGGAAGCCAGATTGAAGGGGGTCAAGGAGAGAGTTAGAATTGAGGAAATGAGACACACAGTCTTTCCAGAAGCTTTGAGGAAAAAGGGAGCAGGGATATGGGACGGTAGTTAGAGGGGGTGGACGGGTCGAAGGATGTTTTTTTAGTATAGGTACTACAGTGGCATGTTTAAGGTCAGCAGGGACGATGCCAGAAGAGAGCGAGCAGTTACAGATGTGTGTTAAAGAAGGCACGAGTGGAGAGAGATCTCATAAGGTGAGATGGGACAGGATCGAGCGGGCAAGTGGTGGGGCGAGAGGAGCAAAGAAGAGCAGCCACCTCTTGGTCAGTAGCTGGGGAGAATGTCTGAAGGGCAGGGAAGGCATGATCTATGTGTGGTTGAGAAACAGAAAGGCAAGGAGGGCAGAATTCTTTCCTTAGCTGTTCTTGAGTCTTGAGTTTGTTTATCTATGCTTCCAAACAAGGGGGTTCTTTGACTGTGTAGGAGTGGTAGTGCCACAAGTTATACAGTTAAATATAATATTTATATTATATATGATAGGGAATCTGCACATCAAATAAAATATAGAGAACTGAGTTCATTCAGTGTTTTTTTGTTTTGTTTTTTTTTCAGTATAATTTAGTAGTATTCTTGCTATTGTACAGGAAGCCAGTGCAACTAATAGAGGATGGATATCATAGGAGATGAGCATATCCAGTTAGGATTAGTTAGCTAATAACCTTTCCAAAGCAGTTAAGAGGCAGCATATTTTGTATTGGTCTGGACACTACAAATATTGTGCAATACATGTTATGATGGTATAACACATGTATTAATATTGTAAAAAATCTTCAAGAATAACTTCCTAAAAAATAATAATTTTCTCAACATGAATATATGTGTTATTTGGTATCAGATATTACTGTAGGTGAAAGTTTAGGATCCAGTGATCATCAGTCAGTGTGGTTTAATATAAGAACAGTGACTGAGTCACACCACACAAAAACTCACAGACTTTTCCAAAATTAGAATATGTGTAAAGGAGTCATTATCAGACTGGAGCAATTTATATGGAGTCCAAAAGAAATGGGATTATTTAAAAGTTGCACTACTGAAGGCAACAGAAAATTGCATTAGGCTTGTCAGTAAAAGCAAAAAATTCAAGAAACAATTGTGGTACTCCGCAGATGTGGCCAAAATAGTAAAAAACAAAAAGTTAGCATTTAGTAATTATAAAAAAAACCAGAGTGAGGAAGACAGAATGACCTATAAGATTAGGCAGAAAGAGGCTAAGCAAGTTATAAGAGCTTCCAAATCCCACACAGAAGAGAAAATAGCACAGTCAGTAAAAAAGGGGGACAAAACTTTTTTTAGATACATAAATGAGAAAAGAAAAGTAAAACAAGGATTAGTTAGATTAAAAACAAAAGAAGGAAGGTATGTAGATGAGGATAAAGGTCTAGCTGACTGCCTCAATGAATATTTTTGTTCGGTATTTACAGATGAAAATGAAGGAAAGGGACCTCAGTTAAGAAAAAGGATAAATGAGTCATTTATTACACGTGAGTTTACAGAGGAAGAGGTTCTATTTCAACTGTCAAAAGTAAAGACAAATAAGTCAATGGGACCTGATGGAATACACCCAAAGCTATTAAAAGAGCTTAGTGGTGTACTAGCAAAACCATTAACAGATTTATTTAACCAATCATTGATAACAGGAGTAGTCCCAGAAGATTGGAAGTTAGCGAATGTTGTGCCCATTCACAAGAAAGGTAATAGGGAGGAGTCGGGCAACTATAGGCCAGTAAGCCTTACTTCAGTAGTGGGGAAAGTGATGGAAACCATGTTAAAGGATAGGATTGTTGAACATCTAAAAACACATGGATTTCAAGACCAGAGACAACATGGGTTTACTTCAGGGAGATCATGCCAAACTAATCTTATTGATTTTTTTGATTGGGTAACTAAAATTATAGATCAGGGTGGTGCAATAGACATTGCTTACCTAGATTTCAGTAAGGCTTTTGACACTGTTGCACATAGAAGGCTTATCAATAAACTACAATCTTTGAGTTTGGATTCCAATATTGTTGAATGGGTAAGGCAGTGGCTGAGTGACAGGCAACAGAGGGTTGTAGTCAATGGAGTATATTCGAAGCTTGGGCTTGTCACCAGTGGGGTACCTCAGGGATCTGTACTTGGACCCATTCTCTTTAATATTTTTATTAGTGATATTGCAGAAGGTCTTGATGGTAAGGTGTGTCTTTTTGCGGATGATACTAAGATATGTAACAGGGTTGATGTTCCAGGAGGGATAAGTCAAATGGAAAATGATTTAGGTAAACTAGAAAAATGGTCAGAGTTGTGGCAACTGACATTTAATGTGGATAAGTGCAAGATAATGCATCTTGGACGTAAAAACCCAAGGGTAGAGTACAAAATATTTGATAGAGTCCTAACCTCAACATCTGAGGAAAGGGATTTAGGGGTGATTATTTCTGATGACTTAAAGGTAGGCAGACAATGTAATAGAGCAGCAGGAAATGCTAGCAGAATGCTTGGTTGTATTGGGAGAGGTATTAGCAGTAGAAAGAGGGAAGTGCTCATGCCATTGTACAGAACACTGGTGAGACCTCACTTGGAGTACTGTACACAGTACTGGAGACCCTATCTTCAGAAGGATATTGATACCTTAGAGAGAGTTCAAAGAAGGGCTACTAAACTGGTTCATGGATTGCAGGATAAAACTTACCAGGAAAGGTTAAAGGATCTTAACATGTATAGCTTGGAGGAAAGACGAGACAGGGGGGATATGATAGAAACATTTAAATACATAAAGGGAATCAACACATTAAAGGAGGAGACTATATTTAAAAGAAGAAAAACTACCACAACAAGAGGACATAGTCTTAAATTAGAGGGACAAAGGTTTAAAAATAATATCAGGAAGTATTACTTTACTGAGAGGGTAGTGGATGCATGGAATAGCCTTCCAGCTGAAGTGGTAGAGGTTAACACAGTAAAGGAGTTTAAGCATGCGTGGGATAGGCATAAGGCTATCCTAACTATAAGATAAGGCCAGGGACTAATGAAAGTATTTAGAAAACTGGGCAGACTAGATGGTCCGAATGGTTCTTATCTGCCGTCACATTCTATGTTTCTATGTTTCTATGTTATATTATCACACATAGCCTTATATACTGGGTTATTCACTAAACACTAGATTATGTCCAGATGGACAAAGTCTGAGTATGACCGAATTCTGACCACGTTGGCAAGTCTCATATTTACTAAAGTCAAATGTGTTTAGAATTTTGGCCGGCCTGAGCGAATCTCCAGCAAAAAAAATTGGTGCCTGGATTAAAATTGTACACAGCAGTGCTTTTTACACATGATTCTGAAGATTCACAAAGCACCACTTTTAATAAAAGTCAGGACTGAGTGTATCCATCATGATGCACATCTACACAGGGGCGTACCTAGAGCATATGGCACCTGGGGCGGGTCCTAGTTTTGCACCCCCCCCTCCCCCCTGCACTTTAAAATGTACAAAACACCCACAATTTTTGTAATGTATGTAGCATTGAGCAGTGCTTGCATGTTTCAATGTAAGCATGCTTTTGTATGGAGTAAGTGTGAGTGAATGAATGGGTGTGTTTGTATGTAGTGTTGGCATTTTAATGCAGGCATGCTTTTGTGTGTAGTGTTGGCGAGATGCAGTGGTGTGGTTATATATAATGGTGATGTTTTAATACAGAGGTGTGTTTGTATGTAGTGTTTGCACTGGAATGCAGGGATGTGTTTGTGTGTAGTGTTGGCAAGATGCTGAGATGTGGGATTGCCATATTTAGGGACACCAAATAAGGGAGCTATCTGCTAAACAGCCCCTAATTTGGTATCTTTACATATGGAATCTCACATAAGGGCACCAATTTAGGGAATTCTCTACTAAACAGCTAAAAGATCAAAATTTAAAAAGCCTTTTTCTTAATTTTAATCTTTAGGTAGTTTAGTAGATAACTCACTTATTTGTTATCCTTATGTGGGATTGACATATTTAAGGACACCAAATTAGGGAGCTATCTACTAAACATATACACAACCACGGATATACACACGCGTTTAGTTATTAAGAGGTCCAACCAACCTCCCTACCTTACTCTGGGAGTGACAAGCGGTTGCTGCTGGGCTGGGATCTCTGTGCTCTTCCTTCACAGCTCACTTGCACGACCAGTAGTGATGCCGATGCCAGGATGACGTCATACCCCAGCTGCCGGCTTACTGCAGGGCGTACACAAACTCCTATATGGTCAATAAAAATGTTTAATCTCACTGCCTTCCAGTATATATCTGTCCTATCTGTCTGGGGGAATGTGACAACGTGGATGTATATGTAAGTGGGTGAGTATTACTATCAGGAGAAAGGTATATGGCAGGGTGGGGCAGTGTGGTGGATACTATGACAGTGTGTGCCATTGCACACAGTGGATTGAAGGAGGTGACTGCAGGTGAGGTGGTGAGTATATGGTGTTTTATGTCACGGGTGGGAACAATGGGATTGGGTGTTATATGGAAGAGAGGATATTATGTCAAGGCAGGGCCAGGGTGTATGGCAGGGTGTGTATTATGATACGGTGGAGGTATATAGCAGGGAGGGGATTATGGCAGTGTGGGTATTATATGACATGTTAAAGGGGTATATGCCAGGGTGGGAATTATGACCAGGTAGTGGGTTTATAGCAGGGAGGATATAATGACAAGGCAGGGGTGTATATGGCGGGGGTGTATATGGCAGAGAGGGCAGGGGTGATGAAATTTAAAAAAAACAACTACTTGTCCAGGGACTAAAGTGTTTGCCCAATCTACTTGTCTGCCGTGACAATCTACTTGTCCTGATACAAATCTTTATTAATAGTAATTTAGGAGACAGACCTGGTGTAGGGGTGATAGGGATGTAGTATGGGTAAGACACATAGTGTGGGGGTGGGATAGGGATGTAGTGTGTGTAGGGCATTGTAAGGCACATAGTGTGCTGTGGGATAGGGTTGGCAGAGTGAGGAGGGGACAGGTGGCAGAGCGTAGGAGGGAGGGGCTGACAGAGCGTGGGAGGGAGTGACAGGTAGCAGAGTGAGGGAAAGAGGGAGTGACAGGTGGCAGAGTGAGGGAAGGAGGGAGTGACAGGTGGCAGAGTGAGGGGGTGGCAGAGTGAGGGGATGACAGGTCGCAGAGTGAGGGGGTGGTTAGTAACAGAGTGACTGAGGGAGGGGGTGACAGGGTGACTGAGGGAGGGGGTGACAGGGTTACTGAGGGAGGGGGTGACAGGGTGACTGAGGGAGGGGGTGACGGACAGATTGACTGAGGGGGTGACTGGTGACTGAGGGAGGGGGTGACTGGTGGCAGAGTGAGGCGGTGACTGGTGGCAAAGTGAGGGGGTGACTGGTGGCAGAGTGACTGAGGGAGGGGGTGACTGGGTGACAGGGTGACTGAGGGAGGGGGTGTCAGGGTGACTGAGGGAGGGGTTGACTGGTGACTGAGGAAGGGGGTGACAGGGTGACTGAGGGAGGGGTTGACTGGTGACTGAGGAAGGGGGTGACAGGGTGACTGAGGGAGGGGTTGACTGGTGACTGAGGGAGGGGGTGACAGGGTGACTGAGGGAGGGGGTGACAGGGTGACTGAGGGAGGGGGTGACTGGTGACAGAGTGACTGAGGGGGGGTGACTGAGGGGGGGTGACTGGTGACAGGGGGGTGACTGGGGGGGTGACTGGTGACGGGGTGACAGGGTGACTGAGGGAGGGGGTGACTGGTGACAGGGTGACTGGGGAGGGGGTGACTGGTGACAGAGTGACTGAGGGGGGTGACAGGGTGACTGAGGGAGGGGGTGACAGAGTGACTGGGGGTGACTGGTGACAGAGTGACTGAGGGGGGTGACAAGGTGACTGTGGGGGGTGACATGGTGACTGGGGAGGTGACTGGGGTGACTGAGGGGGGTGACAGGGTGACTGAGGGGGTGACTGGTGACAGGGTGACTGAGGGGGGGTGACAGGGTGACTGAGGGGGGTGACAGGGTGACTGGTGACTTGGGGGTGACTGAGGGGGGTGGCAGGGTGACTGGGGGGTGACTGGTGACAGGGTGACTGAGGGGGGTGACATGGTGGGGGGTGACAGGGTGACTGAGGGGGTGACAGAGTGAGGGGGTGACAGGGTGACTGAGAGGGGTGACTGGTGACAGGGTGACTGAGGGGGGGTGACAGGGTGACTGAGGGAGGGGATGACAGGGTGACTGAGGGAGGGGTTGACTGGTGACTGAGGAAGGGGGTGACAGGGTGACTGCGGGAGGGGTTGACTGGTGACTGAGGAAGGGGGTGACAGGGTGACTGAGGGAGGGGTTGACTGGTGACTGAGGGAGGGGGTGTCAGGGTGACTGAGGAAGGGGGTGACAGGGTGACTGAGGGAGGGGTTGACTGGTGACTGAGGAAGGGGGTGACAGGGTGACTGAGGGAGGGGTTGACTGGTGACTGAGGGAGGGGGTGACAGGGTGACTCAGGGAGGGGGTGACTGGTGACAGAGTGACTGAGGGGGGGTGATTGAGGGAGGGGATGACTGTTGACAGGGGGGTGACTGGGGGGGTGACTGGTGACGGGGTGACAGGGTGACTGAGGGAGGGGGTGACTGGTGACAGGGTGACTGGGGAGGGGGTGACTGGTGACAGAGTGACTGAGGGGGGTGACAGGGTTACTGAGGGGGTGACAGGGTGACTGAGTGGCTGAGGGGGGGTGACAGAGTGACTGGGGGGTGACTGGTGACAGAGTGACTGAGGGGGGTGACAAGGTGACTGAGGGGGGTGACAGGGTGACTGGGGAGGTGACTGAGGGGGGGTGACAGGGTGACTGGGCAGGTGACTGGTGACAGGGTGACTGAGGGGGGGGTGACAGGGTGACTGAGGGGGGTGACAGGGTGACTGGTGACTGGGGGGTGACTGAGGGGGGTGACAGGGTGACTGGGGGGGTGACTGGTGACAGGGTGACTGAGGGGGGTGACAGGGTGGGGGGGTGACAGGGTGACTGAGGGGGGTGACAGAGTGAGGGGGTGACAGGGTGACTGAGGGGGTGACTGGTGACAGGGTGACTGAGGGGGGGTGACAGGGTGACTGAGGGAGAGGGTGACTGAGGGAGAGGGTGACTGAGGGAGAGGGTGACTGAGGGAGGGGGTGACAGGGTGAGGGAGGGGGTGAGAGGGTGACTGAGGGGGGGTAGGGGGGTGACTGAGGGAGGGGGTGAGGGTGAATTGACAATAATATTTGATTTGATATCATGATTCAGGGGCTGTCTCTCTCCATCCCAGCCCAGGCAGTGCAGGAGGTGCAGGCAGAGTGGCCGCAGGGGAGAAATCAGAGAATACACGCTCTGCGCCCCCTGCTGGCACACTCCATAACAGCATCCCTGGTGCTCAGTGATGACTCAGAACACAGGCTGGGAATCCCCTCCCTGTGCTCTGACTCACTCACTGAGCGCCTGAGCCGCGAGGGAGAGGACGACCAGCAGGAGGTACAGAGTGTGGCACCCCCTTACTGGATGGCACCCGGGGCGGACCGCCCCCCCGCCCCCCCCCCTTAGTACGCCACTGCATCTACAAATTATCATTTGCTTGTTTTTTTGCAAGTGAATGATAATTTGAAGTATTATTTGCCTGCTAGAAGCCAGCAGGCAAATATTAAAAAATAGTTTAAAAACCAAACAAATCTTGGCTATGCCATGATGAATTATGTGGTGGCGGGTCAGCACACTCTAGTCAGCCACCACAAAGTAAAAAAATAAATAAATAAAAGCACTATGGGAGTCAATAAAACCCTCATATCACTATAAGGGAGGTTTTAAACCTCACTTATGTCTCCACGTAGCATGCATATTTACTACCTAGAAATTGCTACAAATGGCCCCTGGCAGCAGGACAATTGGGAGATCTGCTAGACTAGAGTATCCTGAAATATCCTGTAGCATTCTTAAATATTCTGGAATGTTGTGTCTTGAAGTAGCATGGGTTTACCTAAGTAACCTTGAATAAGCAACGTTTGCTGCACTAAAGGGAAGAGTATTGAGTATTTTTCACTAGGGAAATCATTGTAATAAAATTTTTATAACCTTTTTTTACATTTAGGTAGCACTTCAAACAATGACAAAGAGCCCCGACCAAAACAGTGTAAATTTCTACCTGAGATACACAAAGAATATAGAGAGATATTTATTCAAGACAGGTATTCTTATGTATTTTACCGAATTCATGCAAAAAAGTTGTAAAAAGTCTAATTAAAGTAAAGTTTGTTCATGCTTTATGCAACTTCTAGAACCCATTATTTTCAAATATATAAAAGTATTCAGTTAAATTGAATCGCTGATTTAAATTGTTTTATGTAATTTTTCAATAACCTAGTAGCGGAAGAAAGTTTTAATTCAACTGTATATGTACATAGAACCACTGAATACAAATCTCTTTTCAAATACTGAAATCTCTATTTAACTCTTGGTTTTCTTTTTCTCTATTCAAATATAATTTAGTTGCGTCTTATATGTGAGTCTGTGGTTATCTCAGTTTCTTGAAAAATAAAGCCATTGAGTAGATGTAGCACTTGTTATTTAACCCCTTAAGGACTGAGCCAATTGTACAAGTTGTGATGAAAACAAAACGTAAACAAAACCTTGAATTTGTGCTATATGACTGTTCAGGTATACTTCACCTCTTTCATATTATGTGCACCCACGCTTATCATATAAAATTGTGTTCAGGAGAAACAGGGCTTTCGTTTCACATCAAATATTTGTATATTAAACATAACTTAATATGAATTAAATATTTTAAAAATGAGAAATTAAGAAAATGTTTAATTTTTTTAGTTCTATATGACATTTTAACTGTAAATGTCACAATACTGTTAGCTGTTACTACAATAAAGTACACATATCTGTATTCAGCAATGTCTCATGGGTAAAACAGTACCCCCAATGTACAGGTTTTATGGTGTTTTCAAAAGTTACAGGGTCAAATATAGCACATTACATTTTTCAGTTTAAACAAATTGAAATTTGCCAGACTGGTTATTTTGCCTTTGAGATGTAACCAATGAATGAAAATGACCCCAATGATGGCATACCATTTGCAAAATTAGACATCCAAAGGTATTACAAATGGGGTATGTCCAGTCTTTTCTAGTAGCCACTTAGTCACAAACACTGGCAAAAGTTAGCGTTGATATTTGTTTGTGTTTGAAAACTGCAAAAAACTATATTGAATGCATATTTTGGCCAGTGTTTGTGACTAAGTGACTACTAAAAAAGACTGGACATACCCCATTTGCAATAGCTTGGGTTGTCTACTTTTGCAAATGGTATGCCATTATGGGGGTAATTCTCATTCCTGGGCTACCATATGGTCTGAAAGGCAACATAACCAATCGGGCAAATTTTAATGTGAAAAAAAAAAGGAAATTCAAGCCCTATATTTGACTCAGTAACTTTTGAAAACACCATACAACCTGTACATGGGGGATACTGTTATACTCGGGAGACTTCGCTGAACACAAATATTAGCATATTCAACATAGTAAAATGTATCACAACAATTATATCATCAGTGAAAGTACCATTTGTGTGTGAAAAATGCAAGAAAACCTGCATTTTTACTGACTATATCATCGTTGTCAAAAATCGGAATACCAATCCAAAATTGATTGCGATAATTGATGGCGCTTAGATTATATATAAGAAAGAAAACAAAAAAAAACATGATTCACATATAGGCAGCCTTTGAGCTTAACAACTATGTACCCAACAACAACAAAAAATACTGAAATCTAACCACACACATAAGGAGAAGAAAGCCCTGATTGCTCTAAGAAATAACACGACAATCCAAATAAGAGAATAGGACAAAGGAGGAGCTATAGTCGTACAGAATATAAAAAACTATAAGAAAGAGGCACACAGACTACTGGAAGACACCACCACCTATAGAAAATTGGAAAAAGATCCAACCCAAGAATATAAGAATGATCTGCTGTCATTACTAATGAAAGCAAAAAAAAGAGGAGTCCTGAGTCAAGCAAAAAAGGAGTTCTATTTTCTATACCAAGAACATCCAGTAACAGCAATCTTCTACCATCTGCCCAAAATTCACAAAAATCAAAAGAACCCTGACGGCCTTTCCATTGTATCTGGAATAGCATTATGAACCAGTAACATGTCCGCTTATGTCGATTTTCTTCCAACAACATATGGTTACACATCTGAATTCTTATTTGAAAGACATGACTCATATGCTCCAACTCATCTCCAACATAGAATGGACAGCAGACTGCTTTCTCATCAGTCTGGATGTCACCTCTTTATATACTAGTATTCCCCACCACATTGGTAGAGAAGCAGTGAAATACTTTTTACCTCTATTCAATGAATTCAGGGAGGAGGAACAACAACGCTTTACACTGGACTGTATTGATTTCATTTTAGAACTCAATTACTTTCTGTTCGAAAATTCAATTTACCTCCAAACCACTGGGACTGCAATGCGGATTAAACTAGCACCCTCATATGCAAACTTAACGCTGGGATGGTGGGTAGTGATGTCCCAAACGGTTCGCTGGCGAATAGTTCCCAGCGAACATCGCTTGTTCGCGTTCGCCACGGATGGCGAACATATGCACTGTACCTCACAGTCAGCAGACACATTCCAGTCAATCAGCAGCAGCCCCTCCATCCCAGACCCTCCCACCTCCTGGACAGCATCCATTTTACATTCATTGTGAAGTTGCATTCTTAGTGAGAGGAGGGACAGTGTAGCTGCTGCTGATTTGATAGGGAAATTGATAGCTAGGCTAGTGTATTCAGTGTCCACTACAGTCCTGAAGGACTCATCTAAACTCTGCTGTAAGGACAGCACCCCAAAAAGCCCGTTTTAGGGCTAGAACATCAGTCTGCTTTTTTTTCTGTGTAATGTAATTGCAGTTGCCTGCCTGCCAGCCTGTGTGTCAGGCTCACAGCATATACTGTGTCCACTTGCCCAGTGCCACCACTCACTCACTGGTGTCACAATAGCTTGCATTTAAAAAAAAAAAAAAAAAAATTGACTATAATATAATAGCAGTCAGTTTCCTAGTGTGCGTTTCAGGGCCTGCCAGGGCACAGTGTCACACCAGTGCAACTCATATCTGGTGTAACAGTATTGTACATTTTTAAAAAAAATATACAATTTTGACTGTAATAGATTGAATAGAAGTTAGTTGTCTGCCAGCGTGTGTGTCAGGCTCACAGCGTATACTGTGCCCACTTGCCCAGTGCCATCACTCATATCGATGGGTGTCGCCATTGAGAGGGGATAAGCTGTTTCAAATTTCACTCGATGTGAGTCCCATATCTGTAGTGCTAGCTGAAGTTGGAGGGGCATCAGTGGGACTTTAGGTCTGCTCCTTTTGGGTAACCATATCAGGTTAGTGACCATAAAAGGTTTAATGGCTAAGTTCTCTAAAGCCACCCATTGCGGACATTTGCCTTTCACTAGGTGGGTCATTAGGGGTGCCAGCACCGCGGCCTGGTAATAGGCTTTGACATTCGGGAACGCCATTCCTCCTCGGCCTGTAGGGGCTGATAATAACTTACTAAAAACCCTTGCTCGACCTGTGCCCCATATAAACTGAATATAAACTGAATGAGCGTAGACTGTATAGCTTTAAAGTAGGATTGTGGTGCCCTCAGGGGGAGGTTCCTAAACACATATTGCAATTTTGGTAACACAGACATTTTAAGTGCAACAATGCGTTCTGTCCAGGTAAGAAACAGCCTACTCCAACCCCGTAATATAGACAAGCACTCATTCCAGACTCTGGTATAATTAGTAGGGAACATGTCAGAGGCCTTCCTAGTGAACGTCAGACCTAGATATTTGATATCGTGCTTTCTCCACTCGAATTGGTACTCTTTGCGTAGCTGCGCTAGAACCAGTGGGTCTAATCTTAGCCCCAGCGCTTGAGTTTTGGTTGCGTTTAGAGAGTAATAAGAAAGTTCCCCATATTTTTTAATAAGATGCATGATGTGGGGAAGGGAACTATCGGGTTGGCCGATATACAACAGGATATCATCGGCAAATGCACTAATCTTAATCTGCCTGTCCTGCCAGGTCACTCCTTTTATATCTGGGTGCGATCTAATGGCCACCAATAGTGGCTCTAATGCCAGTACATACAATAAGGGTGACAGAGGACACCCCTGACGAGTGCCGTTTGTGATCCTAAAAGGGTCTGATTTAAACCCCGCTTGCAATACTTGGGCTTGGGGTCGGCAGTATAAGGCAAATATTTGTTGGATGAACTGTTGCGGGAAACCAAATACCGACAGAACCTGCCGCAGGAAGGTCCAGCTCAGGCGGTCAAACGCTTTTTCAGCGTCTGAAGCTAGGAGTAGTCCGCCCGGGCCGGACCTCCTCATCGTTTCCATGATTAGGGACAGTTTCCGGGTGTTGTCGAGTCCCTGTCTCCCCCCCACAAACCCTGTTTGGTCGTCATGAATAACTGAGGGTAATATTTTGCCCAGCCTGGAGGCCAAGATCTTTGCATATATCTTAGCATCAGTGTTCAATAATGATATTGGCCTGAAGTTTTTACATTGATCTGGAGGCTTTCCAGGTTTTGGTAGCGTAACTATGGTTGCTAGCAGCATCTCGGGAGGGAGCTCCCCCGTATCTGTAGCTGTCTGGAATACTTTGACTAGTCTCGGGCCTAACACCTCTGCAAATGTCTTGTAGTATAAATTAGAAAGGCCGTCTGCTCCTGGAGATTTACCTGGGGGGAGTTTCTTTATCGTGTGCATTACCTCCTCTAGTGTGATAGGTTGGAGTAGTATATCTAAATGTGTTTGATTAATTTTTGGGAGATTGAGTTGAGACAGAAACGTCCTGACATTTTCCTCCTGTATGGGGGGAGTTTCGGGTCTGTCTCCTAAATTATATAAGTTAGAGTAATATTTAGCAAATTCCTGAGTGATATCTGACGGGTTTTGAATTTTGGTACCATCAGGGCACTGTATGTATGCTACTTTAGCTGCAGCTAGTTTCTCTCTCACTCTCTTAGCTAATTGTTTGTTGGCTTTCCCGCAGTGATGGTAGGACGTCGCCTTCATTTTGAGTAGAAAGTATGTTGTTTTTGCTGTTTTGCGGTAAGTTTGTCCGTCAAGGTTTTTATTTGTTGGGCTAGGGCAGGTGAGGGCGTTTGCTTGTTTTGGGCGGTGATAACGGCCAGTTGCTTTTGGCAGTCTATCTCATTCAGTTGTCTACGTTTTTTAAGGTAGGAGGAGTGCTTGATAAACAGTCCTCGTACCACGGCTTTATGAGCCAACCATATCGTAGCCTCAGGAGTCTCCCCTTCGGAATTAGTCTGGAAATAATTTGTGATTTCAGTGGTCACCTGGCCTACATAGTTTTTATCTTGCAGTAAGGATTCATTCAGTCTCCAGTTCCCCCTACCCTTGTACTGAAATTTATCATGCAACTCTAGGGTCACTGGGCTATGGTCTGACCATGTTATATTTCCCATGTCACACCTGGATACCTGTGCAAGCGTGGATTGGTCTACGTAGAGGGTGTCGATGCGGGTATATGTATTGTGTACCTTAGAATGGAAGGAGTAGTCCCGCTCTTTGGGGTGGAGTACTCTCCAACTATCATATAGGTTGTGTAGTGATAATAGTTTGGTCAATTTCTTGCTTGTGGATATTATATTTGCTCGTCTAGCCCCTTGTGGATTAGCAGTTGAGTCTATGTCCAGAGACGTTATAAAGTTAAAGTCTCCACACAACACCAAACCTCCCTGTCTCAATTTGTCAATTTCATTTAGTATGTGCCTCAGGAACCTCTCCGCTCCAGTGTTAGGGAAGTAAACCGATGCCGTATATTGTGTATTATTGAACAGTCCCACTAGAACGATATACCTTCCCTGTGTATCTATGGAGATTGCTTGCTCCCGAAACGCTATGTCCTTATGTATAAAAATAGAGACTCCTTTTGTCTTATTGTCTGAAAGAGCGTGGTATTGTGTGGGGTATAGGTTAGTAAAAATTGAGGTAGTTCGGGTCTTTATAAAGTGTGTTTCTTGAACACACGCGATGTCTACTCCACTTTTTTTAAGGTCCTGCAGTAATAGCCTGCGCTTTCCCGGGGAATTTAACCCCTTAACATTATATGTCAGAATTTTTACCATTGATGCGTTGTTGGGTGGGGGCTCTGATGGAGTAGTTCACTATGTCAGTATTAATAGAAGTATCAATGCCGTACATCAATATTGCATATCCGCTATAATGCAGCTTATTCTAGTTATTAGTTTTGTGACTAAAAGGAGCAAGAAGAGGGCGGGGCAAGGGGTAAGCGGGCAGGTAGGGAGGGGATGTAAAAACTAGTGGGCAACATACCCAACTCGGCCCCAAGATCCGGGGCCTTGTCACCTGACCCAGTGGGTAGGCATTCTTGGTGGGGGTAGTGGAGGTGAAAATATCACACATAGTGTTCTTCACCGCGAAACCAGAGGGCTATTTTAACTCATATCTAAGCAAACTGTTTATCAGTAAAGGTAAACTAACACTCAACATTGATTTAGTCTAACGACGCGTTTAGTGTATGCTCTCTACACCATATCGTGTTGTCACTATACAGTATTTATATTAAAGACCCCGTGGAAGGGCTTCTACAAGGCATATTGGGCAGTGTCATAATCTAACCAGCAGTCGTAGCTGCTTATGTGAAACTATACCACATTATATACCTCAACAATTAGTAGATTATCGTACATCTAGAGCTACTCCATACACTACTAACATGGGTCAACAGCAGAACATCAAACTGTACATTATAGATCAGTATTAGTTACGTGTATTCCAAGCTGGTACCAGTCCGTCATTTGACAGTCCACTCCGGCGACTTTCTTGGTACCCTTTTTGTCGTACTGGGTTCTAAGGCTGGCAAAGGAAGCCCCCAGTCGCCCAGTCTCTGTGTTCCCTGCTTCAGGTTGGTAATAGAGTGTATTTCTCCTTCATGGGAGACCAGAAGCTTAGCCGGGAAACCCCATCGGTAACTCAGGTTATGTTCACGCAGGGTGGAGGTAATCGGCGACATCGATTTTCTGAACATCAGTGTATCTGCTGATAGATCCGCAAAGATTTTTATGGTGCTGTATTCTTTTGGCATGCCTGGGTTTCTACTGACGCGCATGATCCTGTCTTTTGCGTGGAAGAAGTGGATTCTGGCGATCACATCTCTCTCCGCCGTTTGTGGCAGGTGTTTCGGCCTGCGTAGTCTGTGTACTCTGTCTATGATCAGTTGATCCGGGTGTATTTCCGGGACCAGGGTCTGGAACATGTCTGACAGATAATTTTGTAACTCGGCGTTAGTAACGGCTTCTGGAATTCCCCTAAACCGGAGATTGTTCCTTCTCGCCCTGTCCTCCATATCAGCCAGTTTCAGCCTATGTGTTTCCAGGCTGTCTTCAAATTCCTGCAGTTTGTCTGCCAAGCTGTTATGTGCTTCCGCATATTCGTCCATCTTGGACTCCATCTGGGCTGTGCGGTTCCCAATGTCTTGTATATCTTTTTGCAAGTCTGTCTTCATGGCTTGTATTTGAATTTGCAAGTTCTTCTGTATATTATCCGAGAATTCTGTCATTAATTCTCGTATTCCTCTCATGGTAGGTGGCTGATCCTCTGCACTCTGTGTAGGAGTCGAGTGAGGTGAGAGGGATTGTTCCCGCGTTCCCGGGCCGCCGCCATCTTGCAAAGGCTCTTCTTCCTCACGCTCAATATTCCGTTTGATTTTTGCCGTTTCTGGTTTCTCCGCGAGGAGCTGCTCCTACATGCGTCTGCTCAGCTCCAGCGTCAGGCCACGCCCCCTATATATATATATATATATATATATATATATATTTTTTTTTTTAAATACAATTTTGACTGTAATAGATTGAATAGCAGTTAGTTGTCTGCCAGCGTGTGTGTCAGGCTCACAGCGTATACTGTGCCCACTTGCCCAGTGCCACCACTCATATCTGGTGTCCCAATAGCTTGCATTTAAAAAAAACTAAACTTTTTGGACTGTAATATAATAGCAGTCAGTTTCCTTCACGAGTGTGCGTTTCAGGGCCTGCAACTCATATCTGGTATAACAGTAGTGTATTTAAAAAAAAAAAAAAAAATACAATTTTGACTGTAATAGATTGAATAGCAGTTAGTTGTCTGCAAGCGTGTGTGTCAGGCCTAGAGCATCTACTCTGCCAACTTCTGCCACTGCACAGTGCCACTCATATCTGTTGTCACAGTAGCTTGCATGCATAGTACCACTAATCAAAAAAAATGACAGGCAGAGGCAGGCCACCCTGCAGGGGCCGTCGTGGTCGTGGTGCTGTGCTTCCCTTTGGCCATAGAATAATGCCCAGTGTTCAGAGGCCACGTACCCTGAACTTGAAAAGCTCTGAGGACATAGTTGACTGGCTAACACAGGACACCCAATCTTCTACAGCTTCCGCTCGGAACCTTTACGCACCATCCTCCTCCAGCTTAGCTTCGGGCACCTCTCAAGTTACCACTCGCCCGCCTGCCGCCACCACCAACACTAGCACCACAGCCGCTTCACTTGGTATGTCAGAGGAGTTATTTACACATCAGTTGGAAGAAATGAGTGATGCGCAACCATTATTGCCAGAGGATGTAGATAACAGGGATATGTCTCAGTCAGGCAGCATTACACACGTACGGTGTGATGATGATGATGTTGTACCCGCTGCTGCTTCCTTTGCTGAGTTGTCAGATACAAGTGAAGCAGTTGATGATGACAATGCGTCCGTGGATGTCACGTGGGTGCCCGCTAGAAGAGAAGAAGAACAGGGGGAAAGTTCAGATGGGGAGACAGAGAGGAGGAGGAGATGAGTTGGAAGCAGGGGGAGATCGTCGCAAGGAGCTAGTGGCACAGTCAGACAGCATGCATCGGCACCCGGGGTAAGCCAGACAGCACGCCAATAACCGCATGCTGTTGCCACCACCAGAATGCCGTCATTGCAGAGCTCAGCAGTGTGGCATTATTTTTGTGTGTCTACCTCTGACAACAGCGATGCCATTTGCAACCTGTGCCAAAAGAAACTGAGTTGTGGGAAGTCCAACACCCACCTAGGTACAACTGCTTTGCGAAGGCACATGATCGCACATCACAATCACCTATGGGATCAACACATGAGTACAAGCAGCACACAAACTCAAAGCCGCCATCCTCCTCCTGGTCCAGCATCTTCAGCCATGTTAACCACTGCTGTCCTCCTTGCCCCCTCTCAACCATCCGCCCCTCCGTCTCTCGCCTTGAGCAGTTCCTGTTCATCTGCCCACAGTCAGGTGTCTGTCAAGGACATGTTTGAGCGTAAGAAGCCAATTTCACAAAGTCACCCTCTTGCCCAGCGTCTGACAGCTAGCTTGACTGAACTCTTAGCCCACCAGCTTTTACCATACAAGCTGGTGGAGTCTGAGGCGTTCAAAAATTTGTAGCTATTGGGACACCGCAGTGGAAGGTACCCGGCCGAAATTTCTTTGCACAAAAGGCAATCCCCAACCTGTACTCGATTGTGCAAAAGGAAGTAATGGCATGTCTGGCACACAGTGTTGGGGCAAGGGTCCATCTGACCACTGATACCTGGTCTGCAAAGCATGGTCAGGAAGGTATATCACCTACACTGCGCATTGGGTAAACCTGCTGACGGCTGCCAAGCATGGAATGCGTGGCTCTTCAGAGGAGTTGGTGACACCGCCACGACTTGCAGGCAGGCCTGCTGCCACCTCCTCTACTCCTCCTACTCCATCCTCTTCCATAACCTCCTCGGCTGAGTCCTCTTCTGCTGCTGCGTCTTGCTCCACATCAACGGCACCCCCCAGCTCCCCAGGTACTGTTCCACATCCCGGATACGGCAGTGTCACGCCATCTTGGGGTTGACTTGCCTGAAAGCAGAGAGTCACACCGGACCAGCACTCCTGTCCGCCCTGAACGCACAGGTGGATCAGTGACTGACTCCACACCAACTGGAGATCGGCAAAGTGGTTTGTGACAACGGAAGAAATTTGTTGGCGGCATTGCATTTGGGCAAGTTGACACATGTGCCGTGCATGGCACATGTGTGTAATCTGAACGTACAACGCTTTGTGCATAAGTACCCAGGCTTACAGGACATCCTTAAGCAGGCCAGGAAGGTGTGTGGCCATTTCAGGCATTCCTACACGGCCATGGCGCACTTTTCTGATATCCAGCGGCGAAACAACATGCCAGTGAGGCGCTTGATTTGCAACAGCCCGACACGTTGGAATTCAACACTACTAATGTTCGACCGCCTGCTCCAACAAGAAAAAGACGTTAACGAGTATTTGTATGACCGGGGTTCTAGGACAGCCTCTGCGGAGCTGGGAATTTTTTTGCCACGTTACTGGACGCTCGTGCGCAATGCCTGTAGGCTCATGCGTCCTTTTGAGGAGGTGACAAACCTAGTCAGTCGCACCGAAGGCACCATCAGCGACATCATACAATTTGTTTTCTTCCTGGAGCGTGCCCTGCAATGAGTGCTGGATCAGGCCGTAGATGAGCGTGAAGAGGAAGAGTTGTGGTCACCATCACCACCAGAAACAGCCTTATCAGCATCGCTTGCTGGACATGCGGCAACGCTGGAAGAGGATTGTGAGGAAGAGGAGTCAGAGGAGGAATGTGGCTTTAAGGAGGAGGAGGAAGACCAACCACAACAGGCATCCCAGGGTTCTCATTGTCACCTATCTGGTACCCGTGGTGTTGTATGTGGCTGGGGGGAAGAACATACCTTCAGAGAGATCACTGATGACGAGGAACAGGACATGAGTAGCTCGGCATCCAACCTTGTGTAAATGGGGTCTTTCATGCTGTTGTGCCTGTTGAGGGACCCTTGTATAAAAAGGCTGAAGGAGAATGACCTGTACTGGGTGTCCACGCTACTAGACCCCCGGTACAAGCAGAAAGTGCCTGAAATGTTACCAAATTACGGCAAGTCGGAAAGGATGCAGCAGTTCCAAAATCAATTAAAAAGTATGCTTTACACAGCGTATAAGGGTGATGTCACAGCACAACGAGAATTTAACAGGGGAAGAGGTGAAAGTAATCCTCCTCCTCCCACGACCACGCCGGCAAGGACAGGATGCTTTACAGACGTGTTGTTGATGAAGGACATGCAGAGTTTTTTAAGTCCTACGCATCGCCACAGCCCTTCGGGGTCCACCCTCAGAGAACGAGGGTCAAAGGGAAACGACTTTCCCTTTGACCATTCTCTGTCTCTAGCGTATTAGTCCGGCCATTCTAAGGTCCGGTTTATGCTCTGTCCTTTTATTTTCCTTTTCTTGCCTATGTATATGTTTACATAGTTTCTGCGTGCTGGACCACACTAGTAGTTGTGACATTGTGATTAAACTGATAAGAATTGTACTACTTAACACGCCACTCCTTTCTGGTGGCACATTAGATTGCACGCGCAGTGCCCCAAATTTGAAGTAGGAGGACCGACCAAGCATCTTTTTCCATCTCCCGGTTCCTAAAATCGATGCCTTATATACACGTTCCCTGATAGGGGACGTAACAGGGATTAAACTGATAAGAATAGTACTACTTAACACACCACTCCTATCTGGTGGCACATTAGATTGAACGTGCAGTGCCCCAAATTTGAAGTAGGAGGACCAACCAAGCATTTTTTTCCATCTCCCGGTTCATAAAATTGATGCCATTGTAACCCTGTAACCCTTTTTTGCCCTTTTTTGCCCTGCTCCTGGCAACAAGCCGTAGCTAGCAGCAGTTACACCTTCTTCTGTGGCTGACAGGGATCCTGAGCCTCCGCTATAGTTGGGAGATCGGGACATCTTGTTCTGACGCAGTGCCTCCACTCAGTGCAACTTCTATTTATGGGGAACCCACCCCACTGAGTAGATGAGTACCATCCACGTAATACCTCAGAGACATGAAATAAATACAGACATGGGAATAAACACTGTATTGTGGTCAAAGGGATACACATATAACAGCCACATATAACAATGCAGTTCCTGGCTAATGTTAAACACAGTCACAAGAGTCTTTAGCAGCAGGAATGCAGACAACAAACTTATCTTATTAACATTAATAACTACATCTGAACAGTTAAACTTCTAGGTACCTGCAGGTAAATTATGTGCACAACGTTGGGGCCCTTGGGTGTAGGTAGCGCTACCCAGGTACAGTTATAAGGGAGAATCCTGAAGCAATCTCTGGAGACAGTACCTCTGAGTGCAGATATTTCCAGTGAGATCCAGCAGAATGTAGGACAGAAGCAGAACAGCAATGGCAATCCTTTCTCTTCCTTCTGCTGGCAGGATGCAATAGCTCATTCACACTCCTGCAGAAAGTTCCAGAATCTGCAGGGAGTTGAACATAAAATGACAGTCTTCTAATTCTCCTAGCAGAGCAGCAGACCGTCTCCAACTTCTTGTAGTTGCAGTGCATTAGCCTTACCCTGTTATTATATCACTGTCCATAGGCGTGCGCAGCCTATTGCATTAGGGTGTGCACCCTAAAGCACAAACACGCCGCATGTGTATATATTTATTCTATTTTTATTTTTCTATTTTTACTATATATATATATATATATATATATATATATACGCACACACACATACACTGCTGTGTGTGTGTGCTGCTAGTGTGCTGTGTGAGGGTGGTGTTAGTGGGATGTGTGGGTGAGGGTTTGTGTGTGAGGGTACTGGTAGTGTGCTGTGTGAGGGTGTTTGAGTGTTTGTTAGGGTCCTGTTACTGTGCTGTGTGAGGGTGCTGTGTGTGTGAGGGTGCTGTTTGTGTGATGTGTGCGTTTGTGTGATGGTGCCATTTGTGTGATGTGTGTGGGTGTTGTGTATTTGTGAGGGTGCTGTTTGTGTGTGTGTGTGTGTGTGTTTGTGAGGGTGCTGTTAGTCTGCTGTGTGTGAGGGTGTTGTGTGTTTGTGAGGGTGCTGTGTGTGTTTGTGAGGGTGCGGTTAGTGTACTGTGTGTGTGAGCGTGCTGTATGTGTCTATGTGCTGTGTGTGTGTGTGGGCTGTATGTTGGGAGGGATTGTGGAGGTGGGGGCAGATTAGTAAATATCCCCCCTCTCTACCTTATGTAGGGAGGGGGATCCTTGCTGCCATGTGCCATCCCTGGTGGTCCAGTGGAGAGTGAACTCTAGCCTGCGGAGCTAGAGTTAACTCTCGCGAGATCTGAGTGTTGCCGTGGCAATGCTCAGATCTCGTGAGAGGAACCTGGCAGAGCTGCTGTCTAGAGCTCCCCGGGTCCTCTACTGCCTCCCTCCGTGTTGCTGTGGGTTGTTGAGGTAGATCTTTGATCTCCCCGCCAGCCCATGGAGGCTAAGAGCAGAGCCGGCACTCAAATAGCACCGACTCTGCGTGAGCCGTCAAGGGAGATCCGGACATCTCCAGAGAAGTCCTGGGGAATAAAGTGTGGGAACTCTTTTCCCACCCCCAAAAATATACACGTGTGTGTGTGTATATATATACTGACACACAGATATATATACGCGTGCACACACATACTCCGGCACACACATACATTCACAGACACACACACAATTACAGACACACACACCCATATACACACATACACTCACAGACACACACACACTCACAGACACACACACATACCCATACACTCAGACACACATACTCACAGACACACACACACACTCACAGACACACATACACTCACAGACACACATACACTCACAGACACACACACATACCCATACACTCAGACACACACATACTCACAGACACACACTTACAGACACACATACACTCACAGACACACACTTACAGACACACACAGACACACACATACATACATACACACACACATACATTCACAGACACACTTACAGACACACACATACACTTACAGACACACATTCACAGACACACACACATACAATCACAGACACACATACATTCACAGACACACTTACAGACACACTTACATACATTCACAGACACACTTACAGACACACATTCACAGACACACACACATACATTCACAGACACACTTACAGACACACACACTCAGACACACTCAGACAGACACACACACATACATTCACAGACACACACACACATACAAATATATTTTTTTTTATTAAAAAAATGTCCACCCAGCCTCCCTACCTGGAGTGCTGGCGTGGACTTGTCCCTGGGGTCCAGTGGGTCGGGTGCCTGTGTCCATCTCAGCCGCGGCGAGGGAGCTGTGTGCTCTCTGCTTCCTCTCACCGCGCAGGCTTTCTGCTGTAGCTGGGAGCCGGAATATGACGTCATATTCCGGCTCCCAGCATCAGCAAACAGCGCGCGGCGAGAGGGAGCAGAGAGCACACAGCTCCCTCGCCGCGTCTGAGATGGACACAGGCACCCGACCTTCACCTCTTGCCTCCCCCCCCCCCGCCATGACAGGGGGAACATGGGGGCCGGAAGGGGGCATTTGGGGGCACTGAGTGCCCGCAGGAACAGCGTTCCTGCTCAAATAAAAGTGCAGGGACGCTGTTCCTGCAGGACACAATACATAGGCGTGCCGCGGGGATTAGGGTGTGCCCAGGCACACCCGGCACACCCCGTGCGCACGCCTATGTCACTGTCCCAGCAGTAATAGAGCATATAAGCAGGTAGGAAAGCACTTTCTTTATAGCAGACTCAGAGAACATGGCTTTTCCCCTGTCCTCCTCTTCCTGCCATCCTAGCCCCTCCTCCTCACAAGACAGGGCAAAGGGCAAAGTTCAATATCTCAAAACTTAAAGGAAAAACAGTAAAATATAGCAGTCTGTTACATCCTCCCCTCTGTAGAATCATTGCCTTCCACTGGTAAGAGCAGTCCATCTGGTTTATAACCGTTTAACAAGATGGTACAATACAATCTAATACATGGACATTCTATCACTCAATATTTCAGTGAAAGTATGCAATACATGGATTAACTTAGTGCACGTGTGGGGGTTCTGAGAATATGTGGGTTCCCCAATGTTGCCATAGGTCAAGAATCTCGGGGCCCTCCGATTTCTTCTGCCTCTACCTAGGTTGCTAGTTGGTTGTCCACTTATTTCTTCATTACAGGGTCTTTCGCCCACACCATTGGGAAGGGATCAGGGAGACAGAGGTCCAGATCCTCGTATAGAGTTAGAGTCCCTAACCGGTGACTTTAAGGACTTTAAGGATTCAATCCAGATGAGGGGGAAGAAGGTGAAGGAGCAGAGGTAGAAGGGACCAACTGTGTTTCTGGCGCTGTTCGACAGTCTCTGTCAGGGCTGGAACCTGTAGCTTCTTCTTTATCATTAGTTGGTGAAGTCCCGCTGGGACCTTCTCCAGGGTTGTCTTCTGATAGGGGACATAACAGGGATTAAACTGATAGGAATAGTACTACTTAACACACCTTATAATAACGCAGAGAGAGGCAACGCAAAGAGAGAAGAGTCTGAAAAAGAGGAGTCAGAGGAGGAAGGTGGCTTTGAGGAGGTGCCGGCACAGCAGGTGTCCCAGGGGGCTTGTTGTCACCTTTCGGGGACCCTTGGTGTTGTACGTGGCTGGGTGGAGGAAGAGACCTTCAATGACATCAGTGAGGACAAGGATCGGGACATGGCTAGCTTGGTATCCAACCTTGTGCAAATGGGGAGTTTGCATTTGTGCAAATGGACTGTTTGCGGTTGTTTGCAGTGCATTAAACGGGGAGTTTGGTCTGTCACTGTGAAGCGGGCGTAACCCTTACACTACCTGATCGATACAACATCATACCTGATGTTTTAAAGCACGTTATTCCAAACAATTTAGGAATGTTAGGTGATTTATGCCCTTTATGTATTAAAACCAGACTCTGCATCAACTATGTAATTTACCATGGGAGTTTTGCCATGGATCCCCCTCCGGCATGCCACAGTCCAGGTGTTAGTCCCCTTGAAACAACTTTCCCATCAGTATTGTGGCCAGAAAGAGTCCCTGTGGGTTTTAAAATTCGCCTGCCTATTGAAGTCTATGGCGATTTGCCCGTTTGCGAACATTTGCGGAAGTTCGCGTTCGCCGTTCGCGAACCGAATATTTTATGTTCACAACATCACTAATGGTGGGAGAGAAAGTTTATTTGGAAAAATAATCTATTTCTTGACCGTATATGTTTTTATAAAAGGTTCAGATTACATAATTATATGGAAGGGAGAAGAAGCAGAACTCCTCAGATACATAAACCATGTCGATGCCAACAACATAACCCTTATGTTCACCCATGTGGCCAGCAAAACCAACATTACATTTCTATATTTAAATATTTTTAAAAATGAAAACAGGACCCTCCATACTAGCAACCACCAAAAGAAGTTTATAAGAATGGTTTTCTGGATGCCAGGAGTGCCCATCAACCAGGATGGATTAAAAATATTCAGAAGAGTCAATACATGAGGGTAAAAAGAAATTGTAGTAGACCTTAGGAATTGGAAGAGGAATTTCAGAACCTCACAAACAGATTCATACAAAAAACACTACAATCCCCAACTTCTGAGTAAGGTTCAACAAGAAGTCCACAACATGACTAGAGAGGAACTCATCTCAACAAAAAGGGAGAGGAGGGGTGATGTGAAGACGTACAATTCATCTGCAAATGATATCAAGAAGATCATGTGGAAGCATTGGCCCATTATCACCCAAGATAAATGTATGGGTTTTGGATAATATATGACCGAAAGTAGTTTTCAGAAAGAATCAAACAATAAAAAACAAAATTGTCCCAAGCTTGGGTAAGAATAATAAAATCAAAAACAAAATAGATCATTTGGGTGTAAAAGGTGTATTCAGATGTGGAAGGAAAAACTGCATCACGTGCCCACTTTTTAAACAAAAATACAATAAGTTCTTATCCTCCAACCATAATGGTGAAAAAAGGAACCTGAAATTCAACAATGTATAAACTGCAATACTACCTATGTCATTTATCTACTGGATTGCACATGTGGTAAACAGTATGTAGACAGAACATGCAGAAAGCTAAAAACAAGAATATATGAACATGTACATTCGATTAGAAAGAAGTGAATAAACCATGCTACATTTTCTGGAGAAAGATAACAGTGACCCAAAAGATCTAAGGGTTAAAGGGATTTAAACTATTCCACCTACAAAAAGGGTGGGAGATTGATTTAAAATCTTAAGACAATGAGAGAACTATTGGATATTCAAGCTAGGGACAAAAGAAAATAGAGGATTAAATAAAAAGCTGGATATATCTTCTTTTTAGGCTTGATTTCCTTCCGGTCCCCCATATGGTTCTTTCTGATATGGATATATCCCTCCTTGAGATATATATATATATATATATATATATATATATATATATATATATATATATATATATATATATTCTAGAACCAAACCCCCCTCTACATATCATCTACTCACTTTTTCCTTTATCACACTCTACCTCCCTTGTATTCTCTTCATTTATACATTTATTTATTTATTTATTATTCTTGCAGTGCATACGAATATAACAAACACGCTTGAGGTACCCCAACGGCAGTCCTCGGGTAATTGATCACTTTTAACATTTGGGATATATGAGAGGACATGCCCAATTTTGTATTTTATGGAGACAGAGATTATTACACTGATATAAACACGAATAGTACGAATAGAGTTAAATCATAGGCACAAGAGACATGTGTCATAGCAGTGAATATCAGAAACTCCAGAGTTAGGTAGTCACATTGTTATAATGGTGCATTTATCATCAAGTTGGATGCACCTGAACATCTGGTATTTAACAAAATAAATCAAGCTGAGTCTGCGTAAGCGTACTACGGTGCCTGTAAACAGGGCCGCCATCAGGGGGTGACAACCGTGATGGTTGTCAAGGGCCCGGCGGTCCTGGGGGGCCCGGACTGCTTTGGCAGTCCAGGAACCCACAATTACTCTCTGCACCTATATACAACGATGATCGCTATATTTAGGTGCATCCGCTGGCCCCCCGGCTCCCTATACTTGCAGAGGGGGCCCAGCGGACTGTAGCTGTACTTTACAGCATTTCCTGCTCTCTAACTCCCGCGAGATGTGCGGGGGGGGGGGGGGGGGCACAATGGCACCAGACCGGACCACCAGGGATCAAAGAATCTTCCCCTCTCCCTGAACCAGGTAAGAAACAGGGAGGGGGGAATAACTTTACATTTACATGCATACACTACTAAACACACACACACTGCATCCACTACACTGACACACACACTGCATCCACTACACTGACACACACACACACACTGCATCCATTACACTGAGACACACACTGCATCCACTACACTGACACACACACTGTATCCACTACACTGACACACGCTGCATTCACTGCACTGACACACACACTGCATCCACTACACTGACACACACACTGCATCCACTACACTGACACACACACTGCATTTACTGCACTGACACACACACTGCATTTACTGCACTGACACACACACTGCGTCCACTACACTGACACACACACTGCATCCACTACACTGACACACACACACTGCATCCATTACACTGACACACACACTGCATCAACTACACTGACACACACACTGCATCCATTACACTGACACACACACTGCATCCACTACACTGACACACACACATTGCATCCACTACACTGACACACACACACTGCATCCACTACACTGACACACACACTGCATCAAATACACTGACACACACACGGCCTCCATTAACACTGACACACACACACACACTGCATCCACTACACTGACACACACACTGCATCCACTACACTGACACACACTGCATCCATTACACTGACACACACACACACTGAATCCACTACACTGACACACACACACACACTGCATCCACTACACTGACACACACACTGCATACACTACACTGACACACACTGCATACATTACACTGACACACACACACTGCATCCACTACACTGACACACACACTGCATCCATTACACTGACACACACACACACTGCATACACTACACTGACACACACACACTGCATACACTACACTGACATACACACTGCATCCACTACACTGACACACACACACTGCATCCATTACACTGGCACACACACACTGCATCCACTACACTGACACACACACATTGCATCCACTACACTGACACACACACACTGCATCCACTACACTGACACACACACTGCATCAAATACACTGACACACACACGGCCTCCATTAACACTGACACACACACACACACTGCATCCACTACACTGACACACACACTGCATCCACTACACTGACACACACTGCATCCATTACACTGACACACACACACACTGAATCCACTACACTGACACACACACACACACTGCATCCACTACACTGACACACACACTGCATACACTACACTGACACACACTGCATACATTACACTGACACACACACACTGCATCCACTACACTGACACACACACTGCATCCATTACACTGACACACACACACACTGCATACACTACACTGACACACACACTGCATCCACTACACTGACATACACACTGCATCCACTACACTGACACACACACTGCATCCATTACACTGACACACACACACACACACTGCATCCATTACACTGACACACACACACACACACTGCATCACTACACTGACACACACACTGCATCCATTACACTGACACACACACACTGCATCCACTACACTGACACACACACTGCATCCATTACACTGACACACACACACACCGCATCCACTACACTGACACACACACTGCATCCACTACACTGACACACACACACTGCATCCATTACACTGACACACACACACTGCATCCACTACACTGACATACACACTGCATCCACTACACTGACACACACACACACTGCATCCATTACACTGACACACACACACAGCATCCACTACACTGACACACACACTGCATCCATTACACTGACACACACACTGCATCCATTACACTGACACACACACACTGAGTCCACTACACTGACAAACACACACACACACACACACACTGCATCCACTACACTGACACACACACTGCATACACTACACTGACACACACACTGCATACATTACACTGACACACACACACTGCATCCACTACACTGACACACACTGCATCCATTACACTGACACACACACACACTGCATACACTACACTGACACACACACAAACACACTGCATCCACTACACTGACATACACACTGCATCCACTACACTGACACACACACTGCATCCATTACACTGACACACACACACAGCATCCACTACACTGACACACACACTGCATCCATTACACTGACACACACACACTGCATCCACTACACTGACACACACACACACACTGCATCCATTACACTGACACACACACACTGCACCCACTACACTGACACACACACTGCATCCATTACACTGACACACACACACATGCATCCACTACACTGACACACACACACATGCATCCACTACACTGACACACACACTGCATCCATTACACTGACACACACACACTGCATCCACTACACTGACATACACACTGCATCCACTACACTGACACACACACACTGCATCCATTACACTGACACACACACACACACAGCATCCACTACACTGACACACACACTGCATCCATTACACTGACACACACACTGCATCCACTACACTGACACACACACTGCATCCATTACACTGACACACACACACTGCATCCACTACACTGACACACACACTGCATCCATTACACTGACACACACATTGCATCCACTACACTGACACACACACTGCATCCACTACACTGACACACACACACACTGCATCCATTACACTGACACACACACACTGCATCCACTACACTGACACACACACACACACACACTGCATCCATTACAGTGACACACACACACTGCATCCACTACACTGACACACACACACTGCATCCATTACATCCATTCACTTAATGACAACGGCATTTTTTGCTGTTTGCGTTCAACTGCAATTTGCATTTTACAAATTTATTGCACCGATGCATATTATATACCGTTTTTTTAAAGGACAGAAAAGCTTGATAATCCCTGAACTAAACATTATGGGGCATCAACTCTCTCTGGTATGCCTGGGTACGCAAATGAATTAGGGTTACACTCTTGGTGACAGTACTCCAGAGAGGTATCTAGCTAGCATAAAATAAACATGAAAAGGATGAAAGAAAAAATGTAAACGAGCATTCACTGTAGCTGCGTGATAATCCCTGAACTAAACATTATGGAGCATCAACTCTCTCTGGTATGCCTGGGTACGTAAATGAATTAGGGTTACACTCTTGGTGACAGTACGCCAGAGAAGTATCTAGCTAGCATAAAATAAACATGAAAAGGATGAAAGAAAAATGAAAACGAGCATTTACTGTAGCTGCGTGATAATCCCTGAACTAAACATTATGGAGCATCAATTCTCTCTGGTATGCCTGGGCATGCAAATGAATTAGGGTTACACTCTTGGTGACAGTACGCCAGAGAAGTATCTAGCTAGCATAAAATAAACATGAAAAGGATGAAAGAAAAAATGAAAACGAGCATTCACTGTAGCTGCGTGATAATCCCTGAACTAAACATTATGGAGCATCAACTCTCTCTGGTATGCCTGGTTACGTAAATGAATTAGGGTTACACTCTTGGTGACAGTACGCCAGAGAAGTATCTAGTTAGCATAAAATAAATATGAAAAGGATGAAAGAAAAAATGAAAAACGAGCATTCACTGTAGCTGCGTGATAATCCCTGAACTAAACATTATGGAGCATCAATTCTCTCTGGTATGCCTGGGCACGCAAATGAATTAGGGTTACACTCTTGGTGACAGTAAGCCAGAGAAATATCTAGCTAGCATAAAATAAATATGAAAAGGATGAAAGAAAAAATGAAAACGAGCAACATTACAATATAACTTGGTGAATATAGGTGAGTATAGTCACGGGTCTTAGTGGCGGAGTCTATGGCATCCTAAAAGGATGGAGAGATGGTCATTTGGTAGTATTCAGGTTGTGTCCCCAGCTTGCGTGGTGCGTCGCGATGCTCTGGGTATAAATATTTTTGTCGCGGTGGGGTCCAGTCTGGACAAGGAATTTGTGGGTTCTGGTCGTGTGACCGACAGGCCTAGTTGGCTCAGATGAGTGACCAGTTCTTGTTGGTTTCTCGCCCGGAATGTGAAGGTGAGGAGCCTTGGTGTGCCCCAGCGATGCTGAATATTTTTGGATCTCAGCTGTTGAAGGCTTGGTTGCAGTGATTTGCACCAATTTAGGGTTCTTCTCGTTAGGTCTGGAAACAGTAGTAGTTGAGAGTCCTCGAATATTAGAGGGGTTTTCCCTCGGGTCGCTGTTAGGACCGCGGCCTTGTCTTGGTGGGATTGAAATCGTACGATTATATCAGTCGTGGGGGTGGGGGTGCATTAGTCGGCTTGGGCAGACGGAACAGTCCATTTATCTTAAGCAGTTTTGCCTGTTTGGGTTGCAGTAGTGTTGCTAGCAGGCGCCTCATATAGTGTGGGAGGTCTGGTAGCCCTATATCGTCAGGCACCCCTCTAACCTTCAAATTGAGTCTCCTTCTGTGGTCCTCCATGGCCTCCACCCTCTCTACTGTGCCGACTTGTTGCTTATGGAGGTCGGTCAGTTTGTGTTCTAGGGTGGTTATACGTTCATCTTGGGAGGTAGTTTGGTTTCCAAGTGGGTGAGCCTCGTGGTGGCCCCCTCCATGGCCTCTTTGAAGTGAGCTCGGTCGGCCGCCAGGTCTTGTCTAAGCTCCATAAACATTTTCGTCAGCAGGGCTGCTGTGACCGGTTCTCCTGCCTGGGAGGTTTTGGTATTATGCCCTGTGGGCTGGCTGGGCGATGCACCTGTGTCTGGATAAAAGTATCCCGATGAGTATTCATCCTCACCCAGCGCCATCTTCTCCCATGCGGCCTTCTGCGAGTTCCTCAGGAGTTCGCCAATGTCGCGGCTGTGCGGCGTTTTGTCTTGTCGTGGCTTTTTTGTTTTCTTGCCCATATTTGTTGCCTCGACTTTTGGTCTAGTTTGGGAAGGGATAGTGGCTGTTTTCCGCCGTTAAGTCGGGTTATTGCTCGTTTTCGCACGGAGCGATGTACGATGCGTCCATGCTGGTCTGCAGCTGGCTCCGCCCCCCCGAAAGGGCTTTATTTTGATTTAACATATATATACTTAAATGTTTCTTTATTATAAAAAAATACAGAAAAATGCAAAAAAAAAGAAAAATTTTGAGTTTTTTTTTACAGTTTTTGCAATAATAATGTGTGCACAATTAGTGCAGGTTAAGGAAAGTAATTAAAAATAAATTCATTTAGTTGTTCTGATTTACAGAATATATAATGTGTCTGGGATTTTAAGTTCTTTTTGGTAGTTACAGGTCACAAACCACAAGGAGTAAAATAAACTTTTAATGTGGGCGATTTTAGAATTTGGTATGTTTGTCTTAATCTTAATAGCCATTAAAAGAAAACAAAATTGCCACACAAAAGTATATATTTATATAAAGTAGACACCACAGGCTATTTACCTAAGGTTGTTTTGACCCTTTCTACGTAGCCATTTCACCGCCAACCTCTGCTAAATATTGGAGTAAAATTTTGTTTTTTGGGGGTTTTGGCACACAAACTTATAACAAAGAACTTTTTGTATGTGTATTTTGTAAAGTTAGTGTGTGCTATTCCTGTACAAAGTTTTATTTCGTATTCAGTTACATCTGCTGAGTAAAATGACACCCCCATTTTATGTCTTTGGCACTATTTTGTGAAGCTACAGTGCCATATAGGAGACCTGTCCTTTTCAGTATTCACATTCGAATTTTGAGAGACGGATTTAATGAGCCTATGCTTCCATTTGGGGTATTATAACAGTTTGACTGTTCAAAAAAAACCCACAAAGGCCTACCATTTGTAAAAGTAGACACTCCAGGGTATCTCATAAGGTGCATATTGTGCCTTAATATGCCCCCATTTTTTCACCAATAAATGCCAAAGTATGTGGTAAAGAAATATTTTGGGCATTTTTTTTACATACGGATTGCATTTTTGCTGGGCATTTTGTATATTTCATATGTGCCACTAAGTTCAAAACCCACAAATTATGCTCAGCGAAGTCTTCTGAGTAAAAAGACACCCCCAATGAATGTCTTTGGCACTATTTTGTGACGCTACCGTGCCATATAGGAGACCAAGCCATATCAGTTTTTACCGAACTTTGAATTTTGACGCCAGGCCTATGTGCAATTTCCAAGCATCTTTGCAGGTTTTAAATTCAAACTACCCCACAAAGACCTACCATTTCTTAAAGTAGACACCCCAGGGTATTTCAAAAGGCATATTTTGAACCTTAGCGTGGGATAATTTTTCCGCTAGCTTGTACCAAGCGTAGTGGTAATAAGCGTTTTTTCTGCCTTTTTGACACACAAAGTGAGTTTGCACAGTATATTTTGCAAACTTTATGTGTACTACCACTGTATAATACTTCTTATGTTGCTCAGCTATGTCTGCTGAGTACAAAAATACCCCCGTAAGTACCTTTGCCAGGGATATGTCGACATCGGACGGGCACATTTGGGACACAGCCATTCCATTTTTTTCAAACTTTAAATTTTTACGCTGTGCCCATGTCCCATTTTAGAGTATTTTACCAGGCTATATAATCCAAATACCCCATAAAGCCATACCATATCTTAAAGAAGACATCCCAGGGTATTTCAAAAGGCATATTTTTTTTTTTTTCTAATTCTTTATTTTGTTTGTGCATGTTATGACATATAGGCTTGCAGAGCCACGACAGCTTTGACAAGTGTAATACAGTATCTTAGGTTTATACAGCGTCACGGAAAGTTAGGATTTGCACAATTTTCTATGGGTTAAATAAACAAGCTGAAACATAGGCCTGCAGTTGTAGCCTGAGGACATACATGATAAATACCAGTATCACTAGCAACAAATAAACAAGCTTGATCATTCCTTAGAAACACTGACACAGTGTGCAGACAGAAACTTCGATAATTCACGTGTAGCTTGGAGTGTGTACTGAGTCATACCGTGAGTGAACGTGGAGTATGGACCTGTTGGAGGTAGGTGTTCATGCGGTGTATGTTACGAGCTGTACACGTTGAAGGTCTGCCGGCTATGTCAGCGTGCCTGATAGTGGTGTAACTGGGTCATGAGTGCCAGGAGAGCAGTGGAGCATTAGGAAAGAAAGCCCTGGTGACTAAGATTCCCTCGCTTCGCTGGGTGGTATGTGGGGGGAGGACAAGTGCGTGTCGGTGTCAGACAGACCCACTGGGGTGGATGTGTATATTGGCTGAACAGATGTATGGGCCGCTGAGGTCGTGTGTATGGTAGCGTCAGGAGCATTAGCGTGTTACAAAGTGAGAGTGGTCATCGTGTGTAATAAAATAACTTTTAAACATTGAACTAAGTGGATACTACTGAAATCGTTTGTGAACATATTTGCAAATGGTGTAACAGTTCAAAACATTGAGCCTTCTTATTCGGGAAACCTGGTGCAATCGAGGCTTCGTTCAAGTGGTAGTGTCCCGTTCCCCTCTGGGGACGAAAGGAGGTATGTTGTCAACGTCCCATATTCTTTGGGGTTGAGTCGCTGGATCCGGCACAGGCAGGCCCAGATCTCTCAGGAGTTGCGGGCCTTCGGAAGGGTTTGTGGCTTTGTAGGTTTTTCCTCCTTTAGTGCACATCAGTGCTCTTGAGTTAGTCCATCGATAAGGGAGGTCAGCCTTTTGTTGTTGCTGCGTGATTGGGCGCATTGTTTTCCGCCACAGTAGTGTGGCTTTGCTGAGATCTTGATAGAATGTAAGTGAATGAGTCTCAAACTGGAATGGGGTATTCCCCCGTAGTGCCTGCAACAGTCGTTGTTTATCCGCAAAGGATCTACAGCAGAGTATAACATCCCTAGGTTGGGAGTTTGGCGTTTGTAGGGGTGTTGCGATGCGGTAAAGTCCGTCATGGGCAAACATTTTAGCGTGCTTGGTTGGGAGAATAGCTGCGATGAGTCGCCTGATGAGGTGAGGCAGTTCTTCAGTTGGTACAGTGTCCTCTACTCCTCTTATTTTGACATTGTTTTGTCTGATCTTGTCTTCCAGTGCGTCCAATCTGGCTGCCATTTGGGAGTGAGAGGTTTGTAGCTGCTTTAATGCTTCCCCCTGTGTGGCCATGTCTCGCTTCGTGTCTGCAGAATCCTCCTCGGTTGCTCGGAGGCGTTCTGTTATGGCTTGCATTTCGGCTTTAACAAGGTTAAGTTCCGCAAAGAACATGTCCTGGAAGTGTGCTAAGAGGTCGTGGATGTCCCGCTTTGTAACAGGCGGCTCTGTATCAGGCGTAGCCTTAGTTCCTTTCTCGGGCACAATGTCCACCACTGGGTCAGGTGTAATTTCCCGCATGGGGGATGGAGGCTCCTGCGTGCGGGGCGTTGAGGTCAGCATCTGGCTGATATCATGGTTGGAGGCTGCTGCGGCCGGAGCCGGTTTTTGAGATTTGTGGCCCATCTGGAGTTCTGGTATGGTCCCGGTCTCGTCAGCTACCTGAGTGATCGTGTCCCAGTAGTCTCCGTCCCAGGAGGTGATGCGTGTCTGTCGCGGGAGTCCCGCTCGGTAGGCCCGAGGCACCTTGCGCCGGAGTTTCGCGCCCGCCGGGCATAAAAAAGGCATCCACGGATCTGGAATGTTAACCCCTATATGAGGGTCTTGGTTCCGGCTCTGGTTGCTCGCTATTGCGCCATTTATTGGCAGATTTTCGGGCTATGCTCGAGGAGCTGGGTGAAATGGCGTCTGCTCCTAAACACCATTGGCTCCGCCCCCCCTCAAAAGGCATATTTTGAACTTTAGCATGGGATAATTTTTCTGCTAGCTTGTACCAGGTGTAGTGGTAATAAGCTTTTTTTCTGCCTTTTTGACACACAAAGTGAGTTTGCACAGTATATTTTGCAAACCTTATGTGTACTACCACTGTATAATACTCCATATGTTGCTCAGCTATGTCTGCTGAGTACAAAAATACCCCCGTATGTACCATTGCCAGGTATATGTGGACATCAGAGGGGCACATTTGGGACACAGCCATTCCCTGAGGGTTAAAAAATAAATAAAAGTTAATCGTCAGGGGTTAAAAAAAAATTAGATCACAGTATAATACTGTGATCTGTATTTTTAACACTATAAGCAGTGATCGACTGGCAGGGAAGGGGTTAATTTTTATTTGGACTGGGTAAAGGAGGGTGTTTTTTATTTTTTACTTAAACGTTATTAAAACTTTTTTAAACTTAATTTTTTTACTTTTTAAAGCTTATTTTAAAACTTTTTTTAACGTTAACCCCTAGTTAGCATGACACTAAATCTCCCAATTCCCCACTAACTTCCACCTTCCCCAGCTAGCTAAATTTATCATTTTAAAATATTTAAATTAATTAATAAAATAAATTTACCTTTGAGGTTTAAAAAAAAAAAGAATTAACCCTCAGGGGAAAGTCAGATCATAGTAAAATACAATCCCTGCCAATTGATCACTGTAGTCAGTGATCAATTGGCAGGGAAGTCGTTAATTTTTTTTTTAAACTGGTTTAAGGGGGGTGGGATTTTAATTTAACTTTATTTATTTTTTTACAGGGGGCAGGATCAGTGAAGATCCATCTCCCTGCACTTCACAGTGAACCCAGAAGTGCAGGGAGGCGGAAGGTGAGTATACACAGCACATGTGCTTGCTCTGACATGCTGTCAGAGCGGGCACATGTACTGGGACAGCGTGAGTCGGTGCTCCCGGTCTGCCTCTAATACAGAGGCAGACCGGAGCACCATCAACCCCGCCATCGCTGCGATTGCAGCTATTTGGGGTTAATTTTAACGGTCCGTCACTCGTCGTTATGGCAATCCCCTGAGTGACGGACCTCGTCCGTCACTCGTCATTAAGGGGTTAAAGGAATATTTGAAGCACCATAACAGTACGCAGCAGTAGTTATGGTGCTAGTAGTGCCCTTGCAGCTTAAATAGTGATAGAAGGAACTTCCATTAACTCCACTTTTTTAATCCCGCTGGCTGAGATGGTACGGTGAGCACTCTCAACCAATGACCTAAGCCCTGGAATACTGGTTTGGTTCAGTGCAGGAGCTTTTGGGCACAATCTCAAAAAGGTTGACTACTTACCCTGTAAGGGGAGCAGGAAAATTCAGACACCATAACTACAACTGCCCGGTAGTGCTTAGGAAGGTGTATGTGAGATATAATATGGACTGAATCTATAGGAATTTTTTTAAACTTAGCAACGGCCCTGGCAATAAAACCCATTCAAAGAACAAACCAACATCAGTATAACAAGGTAAATTTGAAGAACATACTTTATTGTTGTAATAAAATGAACACTATATAAAATACATATGTCTAGGAAAACAATGGTGGTTCTGGCATGCCAAGTGTGAATTCTGCAGGTGGAGGCCAGTGAACCTTGCATGTTGTTAATGTACGTTTCACTCTGTATTTTATTTGGCAATGATGAAAATAACTAAATCATGTTTTTATGCTACCACTAATGTGTTTGTTTTTATAACATGGGTGTGTCTTTTTATCTGAATAAATATTGTTAAAGTTGTCATTAGGACGTGTGTGAGTGTATGTGAATGTTTGTCTTTGCATAATTGTCTGAATTTGTCTTTGAATAAATGTTTGTGCTTGTGCATGAATATGTATGTCTCTTCCTGTATATGAGTATGTGTTGCTTTCTAAATAAAAGTTGGTTGTCATTGTCTGAATTATTTTTTAAGTAAATGAATATGCAGGCTTGTCTTTGTGCATATGTTGCATATGTCCTTTTGTCCATGGAATAGAAACATAGAAACTTAGAATGTGATGACAGATAAGAGCCATTCGGCCCATTTAGTCTGCCCAATTTTATGAATACCTTCATTAGTCTCTTGTATCGAGAATAGCCTTATACCTATCCCACGCATTCTTAAACTCCCTCACTGTGTTAAACGGTACCACTTCAGTCGGAAGGCTATTCCATGCATCCACTACTACTCTTCTCCTTTATGGTGTTGATTTCCTTTATATATGTAAATGTTTTTATCATATTCTCCCGTCTCGTCTTTCGTCCAAGTTATAGTTTCCTCCGAGCTATACATGTTAAGATACTCTGTGCTTTTTTTTTTTTTTTTCTTTTGGTTCAAGGCACTTTTCTTTTGGATTCCTGTTCTGCCTCTTTATGTATTTGATCAATTGTTTTTGGCCCCTCGGGTTTGTGTCGCGGTACCCAATTATTCCTCCTCAGATCCAGCACATCTTGCACCAAAAATCTAATCCTAGAAGAGGTCTTGTTTTTAACAAAGATATTAATCTTATTGAAATAATTGTCCATGCCAGGCTGTCCATTTTCAAGGTATTTTCCAACTGATGTCAACAATTGACAGATGCACTCCATGGACTCCTCGGTGTTCTTGTTTAGTAGTTTAATAAGGCACTCTTTAATGGTGGCTTCTGAGATCAACTTTAATTTGAATAGCTCCCCAATAAATTTGATGTTTCCAAGGGATCGCCTGCGTGCTCTTTTACAGGCATCACTTAATTCTTCCTTTAGTCGAGCCTTTTCATTAGGTGATATAGCAGCGTCCAGTTCCTTCTGCAGTTCTTCAATTCTTTCACCACCCTTTTCACCTCTCTCAAACTCCACCTGGCAGAGCCTTATTAGCAGCCTGCGGAACGTAATGCACACTTCACGATTTTCTTCAGTTGGGACCTCAAGCATCATTAGCCAGTTGCACATGTTTGCATATATAACTGCAAAATGAGTCTCTGCTACTGCTTTTTCAAATATGAGTTCTGCGACTCCTTTAAGCTGATACTCAGTGTCAACGGAGAGGTCCTTCACCTGATGGATTAAGTGCTCGAATGTCTGAGGAGTGATCTTATTCAGGATACCGCGAACTTTCCGAAACAGTTCTTCAGCCTTGACTCTACTGGGTTCTTCGTTTGCCCTTTTCATGGGAGGTCTCCAAGCTTTTTCACATTTTTGCAGTTTCACATTCTCATTTAGTTCAAGGATTTGTCGACGTTCTTTAACAGGAGCTTGCTGAGACTTCATTTGATGGATTCCAGGTGGCAATCTGCGATTACCCTTAGCAGGGTGGCAGGAATTTCCAGATTGAGGTGTCCAATTCCTGCGAGTCAAACGTGATGGATCTACTGGCCGAAGGTGAGGTCTAATAACCATGCCTTGGTGGATTTTACAGATTTCAGAGAAGTCCTTTGGTTCCTGCGTGATCGATTTGAATTGGAGTAAGAAATTCCTGTCGTAGCATACCCTTTCTACCTTTGCTTTGATATTCAACTTATCTTGGAGTGAAGGTACTGCAAGGTCTTGACTTTCTGTAATTGGCTTTGAAACCACATCAGCCTTACCAGGTTGTTCTTTTTCTTCTGTTTCTGACAATCCTTTCTCTTTAGGGTCACAGCTCAGGCTCCTATATGATGCAGGCTGATTATTCTTTATCCCGATTTGCTGCTGCTCAGGGGTGCCCTCTTTCTTAATTAAAAACAACTCCTCATGCTTAACAGTGGGGGAATCCAAAGTCGTCTCAGAGGGATAAATCACAGTGGCAGAGTTTACTGGCAGCTCCTCTAATATTTCATTAGTGTGTGGTTTAGTAGGACAAACTGGGACATCAAGAAGAATACTCTGTTCCTGAACTGTGGCAGTCTCCAGAGAATCTAGATTAGTAGGCTCAGGATGACAACTTGAAGTGGACTGTGGCAGAGTATGAGGTTCGATTGCACAAACATGGCACTCTAGAGAAATGTTGTCTTCTAAACATGTGACAATCTCTGTAGGCTTTATGGACATAGACTGCAGTGAAGGACCAACTATGACTGGTTCTTGAGAATATATATTTGTAAGCTCAGATGGACAACTCAAAGTGGACTGTGGCTGATCAAGGTTTACTGTCAACTCATCTGTCAATTCACTTGTATGAGGTTCGATAGTACGAAAAGGGCACTCGAGAGAATTGTTGTCTTCTAAACACATGACAACCTCTGTAGGTTCTAGAGACATACACTGCAGCAAATGACAATGACCTGTGACTGGGTTCTGTGAATCTAGATTTGTAGGGTTAGATGAACTGAAAGTGGACTGTGGGTGACTAAAGTTCACTGGCATATCCTCTGTCAATCTATTTGTATGAGGTTCGATAGTGCAAATAGGGCATTCTAGAGAATTGTTGTTTTCTACACATGTGAAAATCGCTGTAGGCTCTAGAGACATAGACTGCAGCAAAGGATAAGGAATATTTTCTAGACTTGTGACAGGTTCAGGCTGTAGAATAGTATTCTGTTTAAAATACTCAGCAGAATCTTTTTCATTTTCTGGTCCTTTTTTGACCTCTTCTGGGACACTTGCAGCCTTTTCAGTTGCTATGTTTTGTCTTGGAAGTAATGTAGGCTTTACTTTAGTAAAACGGAATGGGTCCCTGCAATTAATTAGGAAAAGTTAAAATACAATTGTAACAATTCTATCCTTTCCTCCCTCTCCATCCATCAGCCCATTTTGTCATTTATCTTATTCCTCTTCAGCTATTCTCTTACTTTGGTCCGTCAGCCACCATATCACTTTGTATTTATCAGTTATCGCACAACTTATAGTGACACTATCAGATCATTTATATTTCATATAATACATTCTGGTTACAGCAATTTCAGTAGTTTATGTTGTACCATAAAGGCGTCTGTTTATTTTAAAAAGCATTCATTATGGAAATTAGGTCATCCTTAGTAAGTTACGTTGCCGTAGTACTTCCCAGTGATTTGTGATGTTGGTTCAGAAAGAGCAGTGACATGTTTCTCTATCTGTGGCTCTTCTCTCATTGGTTTTCTGTGTACACAGACAGCCAGTGAGAGAACCAGGGTATTGGCTTACTGAGGACACTGCAGTTTTATTTGTATATGTGTATGTATATGGTCAATCATTCTGTGTTTCATAATACACTTACCTAGGTAGCTGACCATATGTCATCAGTTTGCTGGTTTTTGTTGGAGTCACCCGAAAATAGCATGGTACTTCGGGAATCTTCTCCTCTTTTCCATATCTGACATTAATGTTATGTCTAAAGCTTTTGAAGAAAAACACACAAAAAAAATATAGGTCAGGCTAATTATTACAGCACCCAGCATAGAGGTTAAATTTCACTTTGTTAAAACAAGCATCAACAATAGATAAAAATCACCAGACCTTATCCCCCTCCCCCCTTTGATTAATGTGATCATATAGTATTTACCTTTCATCAAGCTCTGCAAATTTAGATGTAACAGAAGGGGGAAGGAAAAATCTTTTTGTGCCTTGTTGGCAATTGTGTAGAATTTCTTCCACAAACCCATCATTCTGTTTCCATGGCTCCCCTTTCTTCTCCTTTACATGATCTGGACAAACATCCAGATTTGATGATATCTGGGGCAATATCTGGGGCTCGACTTTAAGCGGTAGCCTACTTAGGAAAGAGAAAGTGATTAGTGAAGTTTCATATTTCACACATTGGATGGTATATTTTTGGAATAACCGAGTGTGTTTAGGAGATGATAAAAGAAGCCATTATATATTATGCATTATTATTATTTGGGTTGTATTGTAATGGTTAAATAATTAAATTTGGTTTGTAAAACCTATAAAATGTCTGGACTAATTTCATCCTGCATTTCATCCCTGTTGGTGCTGTCTGATCAGGGCCTCAAAACACCTTTTTTAATTCCTATACATTTTATTTTTTGCACCCCTGTATACCATGGCTGCTTATTTAATTTCAATCACTACAAATGGGCTAGGCTACACACATTCATTTTTTAGTTCATTTTTTATCTTGTCTGTTATGAAAAATAACTAAAAGATGAAATTCATATTCATATTTTAAGTACTTTAACCCGTATATTACTCCCATTCATTTTAAGATGAGACTATTACATCTTAAGGAAAGCTATGTTATTTATAGAGGTGATGCCCATGAGCAAACCATCCTTTATTCTAATTCTTATTGAACTCTGACCTCCATCTTCTAATAACCCTATCTGATATGATACCTGCAGCCACTGTCCACTTACCTCTCCATAGACCAGGGGTGGGGAGCCTTCGGACCTCCGGATGTTTTGGACTCCATCTCCTATAATCTTCTTACAGCCATAATACTGGCAAAGCATCAATGGAGATGTAGTCCAAAACACCTGGAGGGCCAAAGGTTCCTCACTCCTGCCGTAGACGTATGACAAAGAATATCCTCTAGACTTGTGACAGCTTATAGTGACACTATCATATCATTTATCTCATATATTCGATTCTGGTTACAGCAATTTCAGTAGTTTATTCGTACCATAAAAGCTTCTGTTTATTTTGAAATGCATTCCTTATGGAAGTTTAGGTAATGCTTAGTAAGTTACGTTGCCGTAGCACTCCCCATTGATTTGTGATGTTGGTTCAGAAAGAGAATGCACATGTTTCTCTGTCTGTGTTTTTTCTCTCATTGGTTTTCTGTGTACACAGACAGCCAGTGAGAAAACCAGGGTATTGGCTTACTGGGGACACTGCAGTTTTATTTGTACATGTGTATATATATATAAGGTCAATCATTCTGTGTTTCATAATAAACTTACCTAGGTGGCTGACCATATATCATTAGTTTGTTGTTTTTTGTTGGAGTCACCCGAATGTAGCATGGTACTTTGGGAATCTTCTCCTCTTTTCCATATCTGACATTAATGTTATGTCTAAAGCTTTTGAAGAAAAACACACAAAAAAAAAACAAAGGTCAGGCTAATTATTCCAGCACCCAGCATTGAGGTTAAATCTCACTTTGTTAAAACAAACATTACCAGTAGATAAAAAATCACCAGACCTTACCCCCCCTGTTTCCCCCCCCCCCCCCCCCACCCCCCCTTTGATTAATGTGATCATACAGTATTTACCTTTCATCAAGCTCTGCAAATTTAGATGTAACAGAAGGGGGAAGGCAAAGTCTTTTTGTGCCTTGTTGGCAATTGTGCAGGATTTCTTCCACAAACCCACCATTCTGTTTCCATGGCTCCCCTTTCTTCCCCTTTACAGGATCTGGACAAACATCCAGATTAGGTGATATCAGGGACAATATCTGGGGCTCAGCTTTAAGAGGTAGCCTATTTAGGAAAGAGAAAGTGATTAGTGAAGTTTCATATTTCACACATTGGATGGTATATTTTTGGAATATCTGAGTGTTTAGGAGATGATAAAAGAAGCCATTATATATTATGCATTATTATTATTTGGGTTGTATTGTAATGGTTAAATAATTCAATATGATTTGTAAAACCTATGAAATGTCTGGACTAATTTCATCCTGCATTTCATCCCTGTTGGTGCTGTCTGATCAGGGCCTCAAAAACCTTTCTTAATTCCTATACATTTTATTTTTTGCACCCCTGTATACCATGGCTGCTTATTTAATTTCAATCACTACAAATGGGCTAGGCTACACACATTCATTTTTTAGTTCATTTTTTATCTTGTCTGTTATGAAAAATAACTAAAAGATGAAATTCATATTCATATTTTATGTACTTTAACCCGTATATTACTCCCATTCATTTTAAGATGAGACTATTACATCTTAAGGAAAGCTATGTTATTTATAGAGGTGATGCCCATGAGCAAACCATCCTTTATTCTAATTTTTATTGAACTCTGACCTCCATCTTCTAATAACCCTATCTAATATGATACTTGCAGCCACTGTCCACTTACCTCTCCATAGACCAGGGGTGGGGAGCCTTCGGATCTCCAGATGTTTTGGGCTGAATCTCCTATAATCTTCTTACAACCATAATACTGGCAAAGCATCAATGGAGATGTAGTCCAAAACATTTGGAGGGCCAAAGGTTCCCCACCCCTGCCGTAGACGTATGACAAAGAATATCCTCTAGACTTGTGACAGCTTATAGTGACACTATCATATCATTTGTCTCATATATTCAATTCTGGTTACAGCAATTTCAGTAGTTTATTCGTACCATAAAAGATTCTGTTTTTTTTTTTTTTTATAAATGCATTCCTTATGGAAGTTTAGGTAATGCTTAGTAAGTTACGTTGCCGTAGCACTCCCCACTGATTTGTGATGTTGGTTCAGAAAGAGAATTGACATGTTTCTCTGTCTGTGTTTTTTCTCTCATTGATTTTCTGTGTACACAGACAGCCAGTGAGGGAACCAGGGTATTGGCTTACTGAGGACACTGCAGTTTCATTTGGATGTCCTAATAGCATTGTGGTCAATCATTCTGTGTCTCATGATACACTTACCTAGGTAGCCGAGCAGACATCTTTAGTTTGTTGGTTTTTGTTGGAGTCACCCGAATATAGTATGGTACTTTGGGAATCTTATCCTGTTTTCCAAAGCTGACAAAGGTATGTCTAAAGGTTTTAAAGAAAAACACAAAACATAAAATGGTCAGTCTACTTCTTATATCACCCATCATAGAGGTTAAAATGTAAATTTGTTAAAACAAAATATCAACAATAAAAAAATGCACAAGATTCCCCCCATTGATTAATTTGATAATACAGTATTTACCTTTCATCAAACTCTGCAAATTTAGATGTAACAGAAGGGGGAAGGCAAAGTCTCTTTATGCCTTGTTGGTAACTTTTTAGAATTTCTTCCACAAGCCCACCATTCTGTTTTGATGGCTCCCATTTCTTACCCTTCTCAGGATCTAGACAAACATCCAGATTAGGTGATATCTGGGGCAATATCTGGGGCTCAGCTTTAAGAGGTAGCCTATTTAGGAAAGAAAAAGTGATTTGTGAAGTTTCATATTTCACACATTGGATGTTTTGTTTCTGGAATAACTGAGTGTGTTTAGGAGATGATAAAATAAGTCATTATTATTTGGGTCGTATTGTGACCCATCTCTGACCTCCATCTTCTAATAACCCTATCTAATAGGATACTTGCAGTCGCTGTCCACTTACCTCTCCGTAGACGTAGGACCAAGAATGTCCTCTAGACTTGTGACAGCTTAAAGTGACACTATCAGATCATTTATTTTTCATATATTGGATTCTGGTTACTGCAATTTCATTAGTTTATTCGTACCATAAAAGCTTCTGTATATTTTGAAATGCATTCCTTATGGAAATTAGGTAATGCTTAGTAAGTTACTTTGCCCTAGTACTTCCCAGTGATTTGTGATGTTGGTTCAGAAAGAGCAGTGACATCTTTCTATATCTGTGGTTCTTCTCTCATTGGTTTTCTGTGTACACAGACAGCCAGTGAGGGAACCAGGGTATTGGCTTACTGAGGACACTGCAGTTTTATTTGGATGTCCTAATAGCATTGTGGTCAGTTATTCTGTGTCTAATGATACACTTACCTAGGTAGCCGAGCACACATCTTTAGTTTGCTGGTTTTTGTTGGAGTCACCCGAATATAGTATGGTACTTCGGGAATCTTATGCTCTATTCCATAGCTGACAAAGGTACGTCTAAAGCTTTTGAATAAAAACACAAACAAAATGGTCAGTCTAATTCTCACAGCAGTATAGAGGTTAAAATGTCAATTTGTTAAAACAAAATATCAACAATAGAAAATAAGCACAGGATTTCCCCCCATTGATTAATATGATCATACACTATTTACCTTTCATCAAGCTCTGCAAATTTAGATGTAACAGAAGGGGGAAAGCGAAGACTCTTTCTGCCGTGTTGGTACATTTTTCGAGTTTCTTTCACAAGTCCACCTTTCTGCTTCCATGGCTCCCATTTCTTACCCTTCTCAGGATCTGGACAAACATCCAGGTTAGGTGGTATCTGGGGTACTATCTGGGGCTCAGCTTTAAGCCTATTTAGGAATGAAAAAGTGATTAATGAATTTTAATATTTCATACATTTGAAATTCTATTTCTGGAATAACCGAGTGTGTTTAGGAGATGATAATAGAAGGCATTATATATTATGCATTATTAGTTGTGTGGTTAACTAACTAACTTTGATTTCTCAAATTTATGTCATTCTGCATTTCATCCCAGGATTGTGCTATCTGATCAGGATCTCAAAACACCTTTATTAATTCCTATATATTTAACTTTTTTTTTTTTACACCCCTGTTTATCATGCCTGCTTATTTTATTTCAAATTGTATCACTACAAATGAACTAGGCCACACACATTCATTGGTTTGTTTGTTTTAGCTTATCTGTTAGGTAATCTTCTTAACAGATGAAAATTAAATTCACATATTAAGGATTTTAACCCTTATATTTCTCCCATTAATGTCAAGATGACACTATTAAATGTAAAGGAAAGCTGTGTTATTTATAGCGATGATGCCCATTAACAAATCATCCTTTATTCTAATCTCTATCTTACTCTGATCACCATCTTTTAATAACCCTATCTAATACGATAGCTGTAGCAGCTATTCCCTTACCTGTCTGTAGAAGGCTGGATCTTTGACTGTTTTTTTAATTCTTTTTTAGTAGAATTCCTGGGTGGGGGTTGAGTACCCCACAGCCATGAAACCAGGGGATGTTCAAATATAGAAATAGCGTTACTCATGGTCTCTGTAAATAATCTCACTGCAATGAAAATGCCTGTGAAATGGAAGTAGGACCAGCAGGAGTAGGGTTTTTTATCTTCTGGTCTGTGACATCACAATCAAACCTGATTGTCTAAATGCAGAAACAATGACCGACTGCATAATGTCTATGGAAATTAAATCCAATTGAAAATTTAAATAGAATTTAGGTACAGAAACCACTTAATTTTTCAATTTGTTGTTGTGGCATTAAAGGGATACTCTGGCCACCATAACGCCAAGATCAAGATTTTGTAATTTTGTCTTTGTTTTTTGACACTATTAAAAAACGTCTCTAAGCACCAACACAACTTTAGCTTAGTGAAGCAGTGTTGGTGTATAGATGATTCACTGCAACTCATTCTATGCCATTTAAGAGTTAAATCAGTTTTGTTTCTGTTTATGTAACTCTAGCCAAACCTCCCCGGGCAGTGACTCACACAACCAACTTGACAAAAAAAATTGTTTCCATTTCAATCAGATGTAACAGCACTGTGTGTTTACTTTGCAGATTTTATGTACTGCACTGTTAATTGACCATTCATAGCACACATGAGGTTCCTGCAGGCTATTAACAGAATATGGGAGATTACATTTTAATTTAAGCACACTGTGCAATAAAAGAAGTTTCAACATTAGATCTCTCTTCACAGGAAATGAAGTTCAGGGAGGTTTGATTAGAGCTGCATAATTATAGTGATTTGACTCCTAAATGGTAGAGAATCGAGCAGTTCGAAACGGCTTTGATAATTCTTATATATTTTACTTTTTTTTTTTTTTTTTTGCACCCCTGTATAACTTGCCTGCTTGCTTTATTTCAATACCTATAAATGGGCTAGGCTAAATAAACACTTTCATTTTATTTATTTATTTTGTTCATTTTTTTATCTCATCAAAAATAACTAAAAGATGAAACTTAAATTCACATTTTAAGAAATGTAACCCTTCTATTACTTTTCATTTCAAGATGACACTGTTAAATCTACAGGAAAGCTGTGTTATTTATAGAGATGATGCCCATTAACAAACCATCCTTTATTCTAATCTCTATTGAACTCTAACCCCAACTTCTAATAGCTCTATCTAACATGATACATGTAGCAGATGTTTACTTACCTGTCCGTAGAAGGCTGGATCTTTGGCTGTTTTTTGAATTCTCTTTTAGTAGAATTCCTGGGTGGGGGTTGATTACCCCACAGCAATGAAACCAGAGGATATTCAAATATAGAAATAGCGTTACCCATTCTATTAATAAATCATCCCACTGCAATGAAAATGCTTGTGAAATGCTAGTACAACCAGCAAGGATAGGGTTCTCTATTCTCTGGTTAGTGACATCACAATAGAACTTGATGTTCTAGACCAGGGTAGATCACAATAGGTAGATCCCAGATGTTGTACAATTACAACTCCCATGATGCTTTGCATGCCTTTAGAATGACAAAGCATCATGGGAGTTGTAGTTCTACAACATTTACATCTGGGGATCTGCCTATTGACAGCTCTGTTCTAGTTGCAGAGAGAATGGCTGACTGCATAATGTCTATGGAAATGTAATCCAATTGAAAATTAAATTGGAGTTTAATTGACAAGAACAGAAACAATTTAATTTCCCATGTTGTGGTTGTGGCATTAAAGGGATACTCTGACCACCATAACACCATCACAATGAAGTTGTTATGGTGTGATGAGGTCCATGGCACCAGCTCACCATAAGATGTTAAACCATTAAGCGTTTAACCCCAAACACTTCCTCTAAAGGTCTGAAGCCTTGGACCGGGTGCCGCTTATAGGCTGAGAGCATTAGCTGACAGAAGCTCTTCATTGAGAAAGTGAGTGGAAAGGACGCATACTTTTTTTCATTCACTTTTCTGATTGGGGAGCATGTGATTGAGTGAACGCATTAACTGATGCTCCCAGTCTAACAGTGGTGCCACGTTTGGGCATCCTGATCAGGGCCACCATCAGGGGGTGACAACCGTGACGGTTGTCAAGGGCCCGGCGGTCCTGGGGGGCCCGGACTGCTTTGGCAGTCCAGGGCCGCACAATTACTCTCTGCACCTATATACAGCGATGATCGCTATATTTAGGTGCAGCTGCGGGCCCCCCCCCCCCGGCTCCCTATACTTGCAGAGGGGGCCTAGCGGACTGTAGCTGTACTTTACAGCATTTCCTGCTCTCTAACTCCCGCGAGATGTGCGGCCGTTAAAGTGTTGCCATGGCAACGCTCCGCGCGGCACGCATAACACATCTCGTGGGAGTTAGAGAGCAGGAAATGCTGTAAAGTACAGCTACAGTCCACTGGGCCCCCTCTGCAAGTATAGGGAGCCGGGGGGGGCCCACAATGCACCGGACCGGACCACCAGGGATCAAAGACTCTTCCCCTCTCCCTGAACAAGGTAAGAAACAGGGAGGGGGAATAACTTTACATTTACATGCATACACTACTAAACACACACACTGCATCCACTACACTGACACACACACACTGCATCCACTACACTGACACACACACTGCATCCACTACACTGACACACACACTGCATTCACTGCACTGACACACACACTGCATCCACTACACTGACACACACACTGCATCCACTACACTGACACACACACACACACTGCATCCATTACACTGACACACACACTGCATCCACTACACTGACACACACTGCATTCACTGCACTGACACACACACTGCATCCACTACACTGACACACAGACTGCATTCACTGCACTGACACACACACTGCATCCACTACACTGACACACACACTGCATCCACTACACTGACACACACACACACACTGCATCCATTACACTGACACACACACTGCATCCACTACACTGACACACACACACTGCATCCATTACACTGACACACACACACTGCATCCACTACACTGACACACCCACTGCATCCATTACACTGACACACACACACTGCATCCACTACACTGACACACACACTGCATCAATTACACTGACACACACACACTGCATCCACTACACTGACACACACACTGCCTCCATTACACTGACACACACACACTGCATCCACTACACTGACACACACACTGCATCCACTACACTGACACACACACTGCATCCATTACACTGACACACACACACTGCATCCACTACACTGACACACACACACTGCATCCATTACACTGACACACACTGCATCCACTACACTGACACACACACACACTGCATCCATTACACTGACACACACACACTGCATCCACTACACTGACACACACACACTGCATCCATTACACTGGCACACACACACTGCATCCACTACACTAACACACACACTGCATACACTACACTGACACACACACACTGCATACACTACACTGACACACACACACTGCATGCATTGCACTGACACACACACTGCATTAATTACACTAACACACACTGCATTCATTGCGGGGGGAGGGAGGCCGGGCTGGAGGGGGGGTTGTGTGGGGGGCCCAGACCCTGTGCTTTGTCAGGGGCGGCCCTGCCTGTAAAGAATGGAGTGCTGCAGGCTAGTTATGTGGGTTTGCGGTATAATTGTTTAGGCCTCATGGTAGAGTTACAGGCTTGATGGACTGCAGATTATACAGAAATGTAACGAAAGATGGGGATTACGGTGTAGTATTGCTTAGACACGTAAAATGGCTAGATATAAACAATAGCTAGTTCAGCCAGTCAGTCCACTCATGTTTAACCATTGCCCAGTCTAGAGGCCTTGGATACTGACCTGGAGTATAAGTCCACAGGTTTCCCCAGCTGCATGCCAGTACCCTGTGCTTTCACGTGGGCTTTGCAGCACAGTCCAGGTGAGGCACCCACCCTGCCCTGGGACCTTCCACGAGTCGATACCACCATCTCACTGACTCGGTGCAGGGCCAAGTCCTTCTCCGGTGAGGGGCTGAGCAGGGTTACTTTCCGCTGTGTACTCTGACGTCTCGCTTTCCTCCACAGGTGTAGGTGTGTGTGTGTGATAAGTAGTGTTCGGACCCCGTGTGACTCCTTTTTCAGCAGCCAACAATGGTGAAAGATGCAGTGCTGGTTGTTGCTTTGCCCAGTTGGGTCCCTCTTAATGGCTCTGGCCGGCAAACGTGCCGTAGGTGCTCAGAGCCCACTCCTGAACGGTAATGCTGCTGGTGGCTGTCACTTACTCTCCAGTTGCTCCCAGAATAACCTGCATTTGGTATCAATTTTTTTCTGGAAGGCTGCTGCCCAGTCGCTGGAATTCAAGCACTCTGTGCGGATAGCGGTGCCATCGGCCATCTTGGTTAGGCATTGTGGCTCCCATTCTCCAGAGTTGCATCCTGGAGCAGTTTGGAGTGAGTACTTTGAGTGTGGGGGTAGACCGGGATGACCCCTACCGGTCCAGAGGCGGGGGAACGAGGGACCACAAGCTGGTGTTCGGCTTGTTGCGGCGGTGGGAAAGCGGCCGTCTGGCTTGGTTAAATGATGATTTGGCTATGAAATACTACTTTGTTTCCTGCATGCAACAGGAGCTGCTGAGGTTTGCTTCCTCTCAGCTCCGAGGTCAGGTCCCTCCCCCCATTTAAAAACAATTTTATTACCATCAGTGTTTCTACATCATTCATAGAACATTCACAGTTATTCTTTTTGTTTACCTTATTTTAATTTTTTTTTATTCTTACATTCATTTCGATTTTTATTTTTATTTTAAGCTTATTTTTATTTTCATTTTGTTTTGTCAAATTATTTAATTATTTATTATCAATTTATGTATTTTTTTTATCTTTTATTTTTATTTTCAATTTTAGTTGATCTTCATTTGCACTCTAGCTTTATCTCCTATTGTGTGTGTGTGTGTGTGTGTGTGTATATGTGTATGTGTATGTATGTATGTATGTATGTATGTATGTGTGTGTGTGTGTGATATATATATATATATATATATATATATATATATATATATATATATATATATATATACTCATACATGAAAAAAATCAAAATGCACTCACAGGTCTTCAAATTAGTGGACAAATTGGTGCTTTATTTGGTCATCAAAAAAGTGTACAAAAATCAATCGACGTTTCGACCCTGCCGGGTCTTTTTCAAGATCATAGAGTACATGACAGTACTGTGTTCATATATCAAATACAAATCTAAAAGAAAGTGCACTTACCCAATGGTGAAGTGAGGAGGAGTGAGTCTGTCCGTTACAACCCGGAAGTGATTGGAAGCCGTATAGGACGTCACGTGATCGGGACGTCGGGCGGAGTCAAAGTGGTTGCCGAGGCAACAATATACACAGAACATGATTACATGCCGGGCACAAGTGAAGCATTAGGGAGGACTAAGTGAAAACTGCTGAAGGGTCTACTTAACCCTGATGCCAGAAAAGAGCACTGGTAGACAATAACCAGTGCTGTGCAATACTGTGCGTGGTGTAAAAAAACACACAAGTGATAAAGTGTAGCCACCAAGTGAATGCAAAGTAGTGGTAATATATATATACATGACATCCTAAATAAAATGAAATAAAATAAAATCAAGAGCAGAGAACAACATATATTCATACATTGCTGTATATGTAAAATTTGTGCAAGGGTACTGGATCTTGCATGTTCTATGCACTAAAGCATATTATAAGATGTACTAATAAAATGTTAGTACTAATGAGTATGTACTGGACTGCACAGATGACACTGACTTGTTCAACTGTATACATGTACTATCTGAGTATATTTCCTTTCTAGAGGACTAGGATGATCAGAAGGACGACCTACTAAATATCTAACTACCCACAAATAGAATAATCTGAAATTCCATGTAGACAGAAAAAAGAAAAACAAAAGAGAAGTAAATAAAATAGATGACTGGAAGCCACAAGTAGGAAAATTTAGCATAGTACCTGATATAGACACACGATGAACTGAAAAGCATATGATTGCTGTATACAGAAGGAAAAACTTGTAGTATATAAAGAAACAGCAGTACAACATGGGTCTAATGTATATGAAAGCTAGACTCCAGCCACAAACTAAAAAGACACCTGTCTCTAAATATTATCCTCAAAAGGATTGATTCCTCAAAAAATCATAATTATAGCATGCTTATAGCATGTGATTGCTGTATACAGAAGGAAAAACTTGTAATATATAAAAAACAACAGAAAAAACATGGGTCTAATGTTTATGAAAGCTAGACTCCAGCCACAAACTAAAAAGACACCTGTCTCTAGATATTATCCTCAAAAGGATTGATTCCTCAAAAAATCATAATCATAGCATGTGTTTGCTGTATACATATCAAAATGCCACAAGTGAATGAAAACACAGGGACTAACCATACGCAACACTCCTGATTCTCTGAACCATGATAGGAGGCCTTTAGGGAAAACATTTGTTAATATACTAAACATGCTATAAGCATATCATTACTACCTACATCAGTTCAGGTATGTGACAGTAGTATCCGCCTGAGCTTAAACAAAAAGAAACTGTGTTACAGGCTTACGCCAGTAGTTGTAACGTATGTTTGCTTTATACATATCAAAATGCCAAAAGTAAATAAAAACACAAGGATTAACCATACACGACACTCCTGATTATCTAAACCATAATCAGTGGCCTTTAGGAAAAACATTTGTTAATATACTAAACAAGCTGGAAGCATATTATTGCTACCTACATCAATTCTGGAATGTAGCGGTAATATCTGCCTGAGCTGAGCAAAAGGAAACTCCATGCTTCCGCCAATCATTGACATAAAGCCACTGGTGAAAAGAAATAAAAATAAAAATAAAAAATAAAACCCATGAAAAAAATAATAAATGAAGAGTGTAAGAGTGTATTTATCGGAATTGATCATGTACCTCCTCTTGTCCGTGGTGGTGATCGTTCTAAAATCCTTCTACAGAGAGAATCCTATTGGATCCACTACTTGGACACAGTTACACTCAAGGGACTAAATTAAAACAATGTATATTCAATGTTCCTGTGAGCCTTGTAGTATTAAGATTCCTTCATTTTCATTTTTTCTGGTATATTTTTCATACACTCTTCATTTATTATTTTTTTCATGGGTTTTATTTTTTATTTTTATTTTTATTTCTTTTCACCAGTGGCTTTATGTCAATGATTGGCGGAAGCATGGAGTTTCCTTTTGCTCAGCTCAGGCAGATATTACCGCTACATTCCAGAATTGATGTAGGTAGCAATAATATGCTTCCAGCTTGTTTAGTATATTAACAAATGTTTTTCCTAAAGGCCACTGATTATGGTTTAGATAATCAGGAGTGTTGCGTATGGTTAATCCTTGTGTTTTTATTTACTTTTGGCATTTTGATATGTATAAAGCAAACATACGTTACAATTACTGGCGTAAGCCTGTAACACAGTTTCTTTTTGTTTAAGCTCAGGCGGATACTACTGTCACATACCTGAACTGATGTAGGTAGTAATGATATGCTTATAGCATGTTTAGTATATTAACAAATGTTTTCCCTAAAGGCCTCCTATCATGGTTCAGAGAATCAGGAGTGTTGCGTATGGTTAGTCCCTGTGTTTTCATTCACTTGTGGCATTTTGATATGTATACAGCAAACACATGCTATAATTATGATTTTTTGAGGAATCAATCCTTTTATGGATAATATCTAGAGACAGGTGTCTTTTTAGTTTGTGGCTGGAGTCTAGCTTTCATATACATTAGACCCATGTTTTTCTGTTGTTTTTTTATATATTACAAGTTTTTCCTTCTGTATACAGCAATCACATGCTATAAGCATGCTATAATTATGATTTTTTGAGGAATCAATCCTTTTGAGGATAATATTTAGAGACAGGTGTCTTTTTAGTTTGTGGCTGGAGTCTAGCTTTCATATACATTAGACCCATGTTGTACTGCTGTTTCTTTATATACTACAAGTTTTTCCTTCTGTATACAGCAATCACATGCTTTTCAGTTCATCGTGTGTCTATATCAGGTACTATGCTAAATTTTCCTACTTGTGGCTTCCAGTCATCTATTTTATTTACTTCTCTTTTGTTTTTCTTTTTTCTGTCTACATGGAATTTCAGATTATTCTATTTGTGGGTAGTTAGATATTTAGTAGGTCGTCCTTCTGATCATCCTAGTCCTCTAGAAAGGAAATATACTCAGATAGTACATGTATACAGTTGAACAAGTCAGTGTCATCTGTGCAGTTCAGTACATACTCATTAGTACTAACATTTTATTAGTACATCTTATAATATGCTTTAGTGCATAGAACATGCAAGATCCAGTACCCTTGCACAAATTTTACATATACAGCAATGTATGAATATATGTTGTTCTCTGCTCTTGATTTTATTTTATTTCATTTTATTTAGGATGTCATGTATATATATTTTCTCACTACTTTGCATTCACTTGGTGGCTACACTTTATCACTTGTGTGTTTTTTTACACCACGCACAGTATTGCACAGCACTGGTTATTGTCTACCAGTGCTCTTTTCTGGCATCAGGGTTAAGTAGACCCTTCAGCAGTTTTCACTTAGTCCTCCCTAATGCTTCACTTGTGCCCGGCATGTAATCATGTTCTGTGTATATTGTTGCCTCGGCAACCACTTTGACTCCGCCCGACGTCCCGATCACGTGACGTCCTATACGGCTTCCAATCACTTCCGGGTTGTAACGGACAGACTCACTCCTCCTCACTTCACCATTGGGTAAGTGCACTTTCTTTTAGATTTGTATTTGATATATAAACACAGTACTGTCATGTACTCTATGATCTTGAAAAAGACCCGGCAGGGTCGAAACGTCGATTGATTTTTGTACACTTTTTTGATGACCAAATAAAGCACCAATTTGTCCACTAATTTGAAGACCTGTGAGTGCATTTTGATTTTTTTCATTTATGAGTATATATATCTGACGCCAGAGGCGGCTCTCTAATTAGGCGGTTTAGGCGGCCGCCTAAGGCCTCGCGCTAGAAGGGGCCTTGCGGCCGCCTAAACCGTATAATTAGAGAGCCGCTGCAGGGCTCTCTTTCCCAGTAAAAATAAATAAATTAATAAACACTTTAAAGCCGGCCGGCGGCCGCATTAAGATTGCCGCGGCGCCGGCGCTATTAAAAGATGAAACCCTCTCACATGGGTTTCATCCGTGCAGGAGTGAGTCCCCTCCCCTCCTCCTGCACACTTCCTGGTAATCGGCCAATCCGCGATGCCGATGATGTCACGACGCGACGACGTCATGACGTAACCCCTCCCTGCATTCCCCCGCCTGCGGTACCAAGAAGAAGAGAGAAGAGTAGCTGCTGCTGAAGAAAACAGAGCAGAGGAGAAGAGAGAAAACGGAGAAAACGGACGGACTCAGGAGAGCAGAGGAGAAGAGAGAAAAAGGTAAGGAGAGCAAAGTAAAATAAATTAAAGGGGAAGGGAAGGAGTGCAAAGGAAAATTAAATTAAAGGGAAAGGAAAGGAGACCAAAGAAAATAAATTAAAGGGGAAGGGAAGGAAAGCAAATTAAAATAAATTAAAGGGAAAGGGTAGGAGAGCAAAGGAAAATAAATTAAAGGGAAAGGGTAGGAGAGCAAAGGAAAATTAAATTAAAGGGAAAGGGAAGGAGAGCAAAAGAAAATGAAATTAAAGGGAAAGGAAAGGAGAGCAAAAGAAAATGAAATTAAAGGGAAAGGGAAGGAGAGCAAAAGAAAATGAAATTAAAGGGAAAGGGAAGGAGAGCAAGAGAAAATTAAATTAAAGGGAAAGGAAAGGAGAGCAAAAGAAAATGAAATTAAAGGGAAAGGAAAGGAGAGCAAAAGAAAATGAAATTAAAGGGAAAGGAAAGGAGAGCAAAAGAAAATGAAATTAAAGGGAAAGGGAAGGAGAGCAAAAGAAAATTAAATTAAAGGGAAAGGAAAGGAGAGCAAAAGAAAATTAAATTAAAGGGGAACGGAAGGCGAGCAAAAGAAAATTAAATTAAAGGGAAAGGAAAGGAGAGCAAAAGAAAATTAAATTAAAGGGGAACGGAAGGCGAGCAAAAGAAAATTAAATTAAAGGGAAAGGAAAGGAGAGCAAAAGAAAATTAAATTAAAGGGAAAGGGAAGGAGAGCAAAAGAAAATTAAATTAAAGGGGAACGGAAGGCGAGCAAAAGAAAATTAAATTAAAGGGAAAGGAAAGGAGAGCAAAAGAAAATTAAATTAAAGGGAAAGGGAAGGAGAGCAAAATAAAATTAAATTAAAGGGAAAGGAAAGGAGAGCAAAATAAAATTAAATTAAAGGGAAAGGAAAGGAGAGCAAAAGAAAATTAAATTAAAGGGAAAGGGAAGGAGAGCAAAAGAAAATTAAATTAAAGGGAAAGGGAAGGAGAGCAAAAGAAAATTAAATTAAAGGGAAAGGAAAGGAGAGCAAAAGAAAATAAATTAAAGGCAAAGAGAGCACATTGAAAATAAATTAAAGGGGAAGGGAAAGAGAGCAAAGGAAAATAAAGAAAAGGGAAGGAGAGCAGAGCAGAAGAGAGAAAAAAAGCAGGAGAGCTGTACCCCTCCCCCCCCCATCTTTACACAGAATAATGGTGGTATATCATGACAATATTACTTAACAATTTTAAATATTATTAATATAATAATTCATTATAATATATTATCATAATTATATAAATTATTATCATTAAAGGAAAACTCCAGTGCCAGGAAAACAATCAGTTTTCCTGGCACTGGAGGTACCCTCTCCCTCCCACCCCCCAATACCCGGTTACTGAAGGGGTGAAAACCCCTTCAGTCACTTACCTGAGGCAGCGACGATGTCCCTCGTCGCTGTCTCCTCCTCCGCGCCGCTCCTCCTACTGTCTTCGTCGGACGGTGGGCGAGACTGATCCCGCCCACCGGCCGAGGAGACCTAATGCGCATGCGCGGCAATGCCACGCATGCGCATTAGCGCTCCCCATAGGAAAGCATTGAAAAATATTTTCAATGCTTTCCTACGAGGAAATGAGTGACGCTGGAGGTCCTCACACAGCATGAGGACGTCCAGCGACGCTCTAGCACAGATAATCTGTGCTATGAAGGAGGAAGTGACCTCTAGTGGCTGTCTTGGAGACAGCCACTAGAGGTGGAGTTAACCCTGCAAGGTAATTATTGCAGTTTATAAAAAACTGCAATAATTACACTTGCAGGGTTAAGAGTAGTGGGAGTTGGCACCCAGACCACTCCAATGAGCAGTGGTCTGGGTGCCTGGAGTGTCCCTTTAATAATATATTAACTCCTTGGCTGACATCAAAATTGAAGATCTCAGCCAATCCGATGCTTTCCTATGGGAAAGCATTGTGATTGACTGAGATCATCAGTTTAGATTATGTTAGCCAATTGGGCGGATCCGGCGCTGACGGACTTGTGCAGCTATAGAAATTAGGTAAGTTTTTACTTAATTGGGGGGGTGGGGGCTAAATAGTTAAACACAATAGGGTCAGGAATACACATTTGTGCTCCTGATACTGTAGTGTTCTTTTAATACACTGTTGACAACTTTATTTCAGTTTTAGGAGACATCAACAAGAATAACTAAGTAGTCAGCCACAAACCTTTTATCTATACCCAATGTTTGTATATAGGTATTTTGTAGAATAATTTATTAACAAAAATAAGTTTGTTAATAGTGAGATTATGAGGTTTATTAATGTTTGCCTTAAAATATGCAATTTATACAGTTAATTTTAATATCAGCTGCTTATTTTTTATTTTTAGCGCGTGTGGCGGGGGGGAGGGGAGGGGGGCCTCATATTTGATTTTCGGCTAAGGCCTCAAAAAGTCTAGAGCCGCCTCTGTCTGACGCCAGCAATTTGCACCCAGGCACATGTGATATAATTAATTATTTTTGGAGGAGAGTGCCAAGCTTCCATTTGTTTATATATTTTGGTGAGGCGTCCCACCTTCTTGAGCACCCCTAAACTCTATGACCTACATATTTTGTGGATTTGTTCTGCTCCTTTTTCAAGTGATTCCAGCATGGAGGATTTTTTATCAAGAGCTGGAGCTTTAGCTGACACGGCTGAAACACTCTCTATTAGTGATGAACACGCCCTATCTGTTTTATGGCCACGATCTACTAAAGATCTCTCTCACACGAATACACCTAAGGAACTCTACAATGATTTATTAAAGTTAAGAAGGCGTGAAATAGATCTGGACCTGCATGGAGTGTTTATCTCCGATTATTATCGGGCTAAAAGAATACCTAGGGGATTTAGAGTCAGAAATGACCCGACCATTGGCAGACAGAATCCAGATTTTTGCAAACGCTGGATGAACATTGCCAACAAGTGTTCCTTGGATTGGATGGTAATAGTGGTTGAAGAGGTCGGAAAGGAGCTAATCCAGGTGAAAAAAACTATCCAGGAATTTGAAGTAACCAACGTCACCTCTCTACAGGCACCCACTGCAAATGAGATGATGATTAAACTACAAGACGATATTCAGAAATATCAGAACGAATTAATTCGCTTCAAAAAACAAAAATTAACTAAAGTTAACCATGACTACACACACCACCAAGTGTATAGATGGCTCAGTGGTATGGATACCAACACTAGGAATGCCCCTCCTAGATTTAGACCTCGGATCACCAGACCGTCCTCACACACGATTGACATCAGCTCGGGCGAATCGGCGTCAGATGCAGAATCCAAGGACACCAGATTACTGGCCCGCACTGAACCTTTTTTAGGAGCTGGCACTCATCATCAAGACCCCCCAGAAATGGGTATGGAATCCAGCGGGTTAAGAAAAAGAGACCCCCCAGGCGAGGGAAAAAGGGTCACCAGATATACCAACATAGCCGCAAAACCCCCATCACAGAAGAAACGTCTGTAGTATTTAATCTTTCTAACAAAGTACTAACAGAAGCACATCTTAGCCTCTTAGGTAAAGGTGTGACGTTCATACCGGTTCAAAAACCACAGTAATTTTCAGTAGAAATTGATATGTACAAAGTACAACGTACTCTATATGCCAATGAATATAGGAAGGAAGATTCTACACATCAATCACAGCCTTTTATTCAGAAGGAGAAAAAATACATCAAATCAAACAACATGACTATTAAAACCTTTATACAGACTATACACAATGATGCGCTAAAAATTATAAAAACACCACCTAAACACAGACCTAACTTGACCATGGATGAAAAAGCTGCACTTCAAGATCTCCGTGATGATGTGAATATTGTAATTCGCCCCGCAGATAAAGGCGGAGGCGTTGTGATCCAATCATACCAGCAATAGAAGTGCGAAATTATGCGACAACTGAATGATATATCCACATATCGGAAACTCACATATGATCCTGTTCAGTTATTTAAACAAAAGATCCAACAACTCACCGACATCGGCCTTCAGGCCGGTTATATCGATTCAAACACAGCAAAATATCTCAAAGTGACCCATCCTATACATCCTGTATTGTACACCCTGCCAAAGATCCACAAGTCCAGTCATAATCCACCTGGCAGACCCATAGTCTCGGCCAGAGGTGGTTTATTAGAACCTATTGCCAAATACGTGGATCATTACCTACAAGATTGTGTCAAAGAGCTGCCATTTTGCCTTAAAGACACCCAGGATCTTCTAGACCAACTTAGAGAACTAGGTCAGAATATACCAAGTGAATTTCTGTTTGCAACTTTAGACGTTCAGAATTTATATACAGCAATACCACAAGCAGACGGTATTGAAGCTGTCCGCATTAACTTGTCCAAATGTACATCATACAAAGGCCCCCCCATCGAGTTTATTTTGGAATTACTTACTATCGCACTCTCTTGCAACTATTTCAAATTTGAGGGTAATTTTTATTTGCAAACGTCTGGGACCGCTATGGGGGCGGCCATGGCTCCATCATATGCCAACATCTTCATGTCATGGTTTGAACAGCAATATATTTTTTCCACATATGCAAATAAAATACTAAAGTATTTCAGATTTGTGGATGACATCCTTCTCCTATGGACCACTACACATCAGGAACTGGAAGAGATGGTACAACATCTGAATATGTTACCTACTACTATAAAATTTACTCTTAATCACCATTGTGACCAAATCCATTTTTTGGATGTTCTATTGTACAAAAAAACTGGTAAAATTGGCTACACTTTATACCGCAAAGACACAGACAGAAATACCATTCTATCAGCCACCAGTTTTCACCCTCAACATTTAAAAGACTCTTTACCCATTTCTCAGTTCCTCAGAGTCCTACGTTACAATAGTGATACTTCTAACATGAACATCCAGCTGGCAGAAATGAAACAACGTTTTATCGACAGAGGCTATGCCCCCCGCACATTGGAGATTGCTGAACAAAGAGCCAGAGTACGCCTAGATTCCAGTGCCAACACCAAAACCATGAAAACACAATTGTTTCTCCCTATGACCTACCATACAGCAACTGCAAAAATAAGAAACACAATATACAGACACTGGGACGTGATACAAGCTGATAAGAATCTCCCTTCAACGTCCCTTGATTAGCTACAAGAGAAACCGTAATCTGAGGGACCTACTAGTTCGCAATGACCCCATTCAATGTTATACTAAGAAAACATGGATCAAAAAGAAGGGCTGTTTTAAGTGCACTGGTTGTGTAACATGCAGCCATATGCTGACCAGCACTTCATTTGCCCATCCACACACGGGCAAACGGATACCGATCAAGCATTACATCACTTGCACGACAGACCATGTCATCTACATGGTGACCTGTCCATGTGGACTATCGTATGTCGGGAAGACAGACCTCACATTACGTGATAGGATGCGGGGTCATCGATCCGGAATAATGACGGCATATAGGGACCAGACCACAGAAAAACCTGTGGCTAAACATTTTTTGGCTATGCAGCACCATCTTCTCACACTTATATTTATCGGAATTGATCATGTACCTCCTCTTGTCCGTGGTGGTGATCGTTCTAAAATCCTTCTAAAGAGAGAATCCTATTGGATCCACTACTTGGACACAGTTACACCCAAGGGACTAAATGAAAACAATGTATATTCAATGTTCCTGTGAGCCTTGTAGTATTAAGATTCCTTCATTTTCATTTTTTCTGGTATATTTTTCATACACTCTTCATTTATTATTTTTTTCATGGGTCTTATTTTTTATTTTTATTTCTTTTCACCAGTGGCTTTATGTCAATGATTGGCGGAAGCATGGAGTTTCCTTTTGCTCAGCTCAGGCAGATATTACCGCTACATTCCAGAATTGATGTAGGTAGCAATAATATGCTTCCAGCTTGTTTAGTATATTAACAAATGTTTTTCCTAAAGGCCACTGATTATGGTTTAGATAATCAGGAGTGTCGCGTATGGTCAATCCTTGTGTTTTTATTTACTTTTGGCATTTTGATATGTATAAAGCAAACATACGTTACAATTACTGGCGTAAGCCTGTAACACAGTTTCTTTTTGTTTAAGCTCAGGCGGATACTACTGTCACATACCTGAACTGATGTAGGTAGTAATGATATGCTTATAGCATGTTTAGTATATTAACAAATGTTTTCCCTAAAGGCCTCCTATCATGGTTCAGAGAATCAGGAGTGTTGCGTATGGTTAGTCCCTGTGTTTTCATTCACTTGTGGCATTTTGATATGTATACAGCAAACACATGCTATAATTATGATTTTTTGAGGAATCAATCCTTTTGAGGATAATATTTAGAGACAGGTGTCTTTTTAGTTTGTGGCTGGAGTCTAGCTTTCATATACATTAGACCCATGTTGTACTGCTGTTTCTTTATATACTACAAGTTTTTCCTTCTGTATACAGCAATCACATGCTTTTCAGTTCATCGTGTGTCTATATCAGGTACTATGCTAAATTTTCCTACTTGTGGCTTCCAGTCATCTATTTTATTTACTTCTCTTTTGTTTTTCTTTTTTCTGTCTACATGGAATTTCAGATTATTCTATTTGTGGGTAGTTAGATATTTAGTAGGTCGTCCTTCTGATCATCCTAGTCCTCTAGAAAGGAAATATACTCAGATAGTACATGTATACAGTTGAACAAGTCAGTGTCATCTGTGCAGTCCAGTACATACTCATTAGTACTAACATTTTATTAGTACATCTTATAATATGCTTTAGTGCATAGAACATGCAAGATCCAGTACCCTTGCACAAATTTTACATATACAGCAATGTATGAATATATGTTGTTCTCTGCTCTTGATTTTATTTTATTTCATTTTATTTAGGATGTCATGTATATATATTTTCTCACTACTTTGCATTCACTTGGTGGCTACACTTTATCACTTGTGTGTTTTTTTACACCACGCAAAGTATTGCACAGCACTGGTTATTGTCTACCAGTGCTCTTTTCTGGCATCAGGGTTAAGTAGACCCTTCAGCAGTTTTCACTTAGTCCTCCCTAATGCTTCACTTGTGCCCGGCATGTAATCATGTTCTGTGTATATTGTTGCCTCGGCAACCACTTTGACTCCGCCCGACGTCCCGATCACGTGACGTCCTATACGGCTTCCAATCACTTCCGGGTTGTAACGGACAGACTCACTCCTCCTCACTTCACCATTGGGTAAGTGCACTTTCTTTTAGATTTGTATTTGATATATAAACACAGTACTGTCATGTACTCTATGATCTTGAAAAAGACCCGGCAGGGTCGAAACGTCGATTGATTTTTGTACACTTTTTTGATGACCAAATAAAGCACCAATTTGTCCACTAATTTGAAGACCTGTGAGTGCATTTTGATTTTTTTCATTTATGAGTATATATATCTGACGCCAGCAATTTGCACCCAGGCACATGTGATATAATTAATTATTTTTGGAGGAGAGTGCCAAGCTTCCATTTGTTTATATATATATATATATATATATATATATATATATATATATATATATATATATATAGTATTAGATTGTTGGAATTTTTTATTCCATTTACCAATTACTTAGTTCTCATTGCTCTTATCCATTAGCCAACATGCACATAATCATTACATATACACATACGATTCATTTCATCCTAATACAGGCAACTTTTTATATATTTTAAAATGTTATATGTCTCCTCTTTTTATTGCTATATATCTATTTTAACTATATACAGTAGGTAATTGGAATAATACTTACATAGATATATGGAGAGAAACATATGTATTTATAAAATCATTCTAAATGTTTTTTGAATTTTATATATATATATATATAAAATATCAACATACAGTTGCCCCTGGCTGCCCACAACCTGCTGCTCTCACAGTGATGGGTAACAGTGTGTCCAGACGGCCAGACGTGGTCGCCCCAGAAGTGCCCAACAGGAAATTTGAAATGTGGTTCTTCTGTGCTGTAGTCCTGCCTCAGAGCCACTCTCCAGTTCTTGCTTCAGCCTATGTTTATTCCTGCCTTATCTCCAGCACTGGGGGCTGGATGTTACCTGTGGCTGCTTCTATCAATCGCAGCCCACCTGAAGCAGATGCCTAATTAGACACGTATAAAATACTGCCTCTCCCTGAGGGCAGTGTCAGTTCATTGACTCTGGTTCTGCTGTCTGGTTCCTGTTTTTGTGTATCCAGATTGTATGCTCCTGGCTCCTGACCTTGGCTTATTCGCATTGTATATCCTGACTTCTGGCATCCTCTGACCTTGGCTTTCTTACCGTGTATCCTGACTTCTGGCATCCTCTGACTTTGGCTTACCCTCGACGATTCTCCTGCTTGTGTCCTTACCTGTACTGCGACTTGGAGCAATATCCTGCACAGCCCCCATGCACAGACTCACAGGCAAGGTGAATTCTAACTGGATAACCTTGGCCTGTGTTTAATTGCAAGGGTGAGCATAAATCTGTCTAGCAGACTCCCAACTAAGGAAAGTAGTGATACAGTGATAGGCTGAGATTTCTGCTTAGTGTTCTTATCCAGTGACTGCCACTCATCAACAATATGAATTGGTATGGCTAAGATGGAATATGACTTCTCCATATCACCTGTGCTGGAGTATGATTTAATGATCTAATGCAGTCAAAATAAGCATCAAAACCTGAACACGTGTAAGGTTATCCATGATATTTAAGGTTGTACATAAACAGTCTTTTTTCATCATCCAATCACATCCATAGGGCTTATTTTTGTACACCTCAGACTATTTTTTTTATTTTACTTTACATTCTTAAGAATGAGATTATTTATTTTTATGTGCAAATTTTCTTTTTTTCTTTTGTGATCTCACTAAACTCTTCTATGGACCAGTTGTTGTTATCCATATTTATTTGTGTCACAGCTGGAGTCTGATTGCCTTTTTTTCATATTCTTTTTATAATTGCATTTTATATTGTGGTGGTTGAAAACATTTTAACATTTCTTATGGAAAGAAATCCTACATTTCTGTGCCATTTAGCAGAGTTGTTCTTTATCAATTGGAACTTTAACATAGCACTCATTTGTATGCAAATATAACTACTGATTACCGCATAGACCCAATCTCCAAATACATATCTGTAACAAATTATTTTCATTACCACCTTTTTACTGTCAGTTGAAAATGAATTGTCTTGTAAAACCACATCCCTTTGCAACAATTAGTTGATGTATAGTAATTTAAGCAATTATCTAATATACAAAAATGTATCACACGTGAGATGAACTAAACATGTTGAATTTAAATGAATCAATGGGGATTTTTATTCTCGACAACAATTAAAAGGCATAATAAAAGGAAATCCATTTACAGAAATTCTAAAAATTGTTTCTTAGAAAAACAATAGGTTGTATTTATTATAATTACTGAAAGAATTGCAGTGGATGGACATTTTTTTTTTTTTAAAAAAGTGCTAATTCCAATAACGAGAATTGAAATGAATTGTCTTTCTTCATTGTTACGCAATACAGTAAAATAAGGTTGAAATAAAACCTTGTTAACCAAAATGTTGTTATAAATCTGTGGCAGTCCATGCAGATTTATTATATCTATCTGCTGTGATGCCCAAAAGGGATTTTGAGCGTCTATGCTACAGGCTTTTAATTAGATGGCAAGTATTCCTTATGAATAAAACACATTTTTCTGTATAGATAACAAGACGAGGCTCTTGGACAGCAATTCCTTATGGAGCAGATTTCATTGACAATTTACACATGATTTAAGTGCCACTTAAAAATGCTTTTTTGAATTTAACAAAATATTGACTATAAAATAGTATTTAACGTGACAGTTTCTATTTGCAGATTTGTATTATAAAATGTGTGTGTATATGTAAAATATTGATTACTGACAATATTTTTTTCTTTCCATTACCAAAATCAGCACTACAAAGTGCTATTCTGCAGATCATACCGCCCACCTTTAAAAAGTATGAAAGCAAGAAGGGGTGGGATTAGAAGTGCAGTGCCCATGTTGCAACTTGCGTGACTGGTGATTCCAAAACCTGGTGGTCCCACCTGGATAGCCAATAACCACAGAAGAGGTGTGTCAGCCTGGCAAGAATGCTAGCAACACTGTCTGACAGCTGCCCAACTAGTCCAACTCAGAAGAGACTGTGTAGAGAGTGCTGCTGAATCTTATGGCTCACAGATACTATCCATTACATATAAAAATTCCGAGCACAAGTAGAAAGGCCATTAGGCCTGAATTTGTGGGAGGAGTAAGTCCCCTACTTAAACTCCCAGGCCCTACTCTCCTCTGCCGTTCAGCTGATTGTCCCCACCCACCTACACCCAGTTATAACTACATTCTCCTTGGTGGGCCCTCTTTTATTTACAGGCCCACTCGTACGTTGGTTTCGGCACACCACAACCAACTTTGCTCACAGATACTATCCATTACATATTACAATTCCGAGCACAAATATATATATATATATATATATATATATATATATATACATATATATATATATATATATATATATATATATATATATTTAAAATTGTATTATTATTTTTATAATTCTTTATTTATATTGTGCAAGTGGTAACAAAAAGCTTGGTAGGCCACAACAGCACTCTCAAGCAAAGTAATAACATGATATAGAAACATAAACATGGCATTCAGTTAGACAGCACAGTTTTGCATTATTGTATGTTAGAACAACATGTCTAATCTGGTAGGGAAGTATTGAAAGTTGTGCGATCTGTCAGGCATTTTAAAGTAATACACGTTTTGTAGAGGAAGAAAAGAAGAAAAAATTAGTTTCCCAACTAATTATTCATGTGAAATAGAATGACTGTCTAGACACAGTCTAAGCCTAGATATTTGCGTTACATAAGTTAAGCGTTCAAGAACTGTAAAGATTTTGTCATGTCAAGTGGCAGCAAGAGTATGAGTGTGTCAAAGTACAGATACCTATGCCTTTCATAACACAAATAATTTAATTAATAGCAACATAATAGGAAGCATAAAGTCAGTCAGGTGAACCAGGATTTCTGTTCAAGTCCACTGGAGCCTTGCAAAGTGAGTCACCCGGTCCACCTGGTCTGTCAGCCTGGGACTTATAGGGTACGCCTGCAGTCAGATCTGTAGTGTTGTCTGGCTATGGTCTGCTCCTATTCTGTTCTATTTCCTATATTTCCTTTTGGAGCTTGTGAGGGAGCCCAATTATTAGTGTTTGCTGCCCATTGTTATCATAACATGTTCTCTGTTTGGTCACTCAGCGCTGATCCACATACTTTCTATTATGGCCTATTATGGCCATACTTTCTATTATGGCCTGTTCCTGCATCCCACTGGAGATTAGCAGCAGCTTTATGTTGTGTGGTCCGGAAAGTACCACGCTGCCGACCCCCGGGACCTCAGGAGCCTGTTACCTGCACCCTTGTTTTTGGTTCCTTATTGCCAACAATGGGAGTCCTGGAAAAGTTGTTCTGCATGGGGCTGTGGTTTGAAGTTTTACCTCTGGGGGCTGAAGGCCCAGGAAGACAGTCGTGGGGACCAGCCCCGATCTGTGGGTAAGTAGGCAGGGACTTCCGAGAGGAACCATTGCTTGTTTTCATACGTGTATGTCATAGGAAGGAGTTATATTGAGCATGTATTCACACGCATTTTGTTCAGTGTAGGGAGCAATGCTGTCATTTTGTTGACCATGCGCGGGTTGCGCAGTGCCGATTAGACTTGATGAGGAGCCGATGTTAGGCGCATATTCCCTCTGGTGGGGACCAGGATAACCCCCTGACCCGTGAGGCATGTCACAAGGCCTTTGCATGGCAGCCAGGCTCACAAACAGGACGGCCCCGCTCTTAATCATCATAGGCCGCAGACCCCGAATCCTCGTATCTCCTTCAGGGGCTCTAAAACTCCTGATCTCGGGGACATGGTGGCACCGACAACTACTTGGACACATAAGGTAATTCTTGGACTCCAATATAAACTTTAAACTTGGATATTTCACCAAAAGATACCAAATTTTACAGGAGCCCGCGACCGGTCAGCATCCGGTAGATGCTAAAAAAATACATATTTATAGTATATAAAGAGATGTTTTTCTAAAATGTATTCTTATGACTATGTGTATATATATATATATATATATATATATACACACATACATATATATATATATATATATATATATATATATATATATATGAGGGTATATTTTAATTATTGTCACTAAATTGTAAAAGTGAGAAATGTCTTTTATCTGTATTACAAATACAAAAAGAGAAGCCCTGCGCTTAAGCAGCAAGGACTACAACACACATCAGCCCCAATATATAGTAAAAACCAAAGAAAAGAAAAACGTTACCTGCGCTTTCTCCTTAATCCCTATGTATATTTAGACAAATGGAGGTCATTTAGTTGCTCCAATGGCCATTGGAGAGAATGCCCGCCTGCCAACGTCAAGGCAGACCCCCCTCAGCGGGTCCTAACACTGACCCTTCAGCCTGCTTCCTTGAGCTTCTGGCAAAGATATCTCTAATGAGACAGAAAGGGGTATTTTTTATATACACCCCTATACTTATTAACCCTTAATAGGGAACACATGGGATGGGTAGCAGCATTGTAACCAGGCTGTGTGATACAAAGTAAATACAAATACAAAAAGAGAAGTCCTGCGCTTAAGCAGCAAGGACTACAACACACATCAGCCCCAATATATAGTAAAAACTAAAGAAAAGAAAAACGTTACCTGTGCTTTCTCCTTAATCCCTATGTATATTTAGACAAATGGAGGTCATTTAGTTGCTCCAATGGCCATTGGAGGGAATGCCCGCCTGCCAACGTCAAGGCAGACCCCCCTAAGCGGGTCCTAACACTGACCCTTCAGCCTGCTTTCTTGAGCTTCTGGCAAAGATATCTCTAATGAGACAGAAAGGGGTATTTTTTATATACACCCCTATACTTATTAACCCTTAATAGGGAACACATGGGATGGGTAGCAGCATTGTAACCAGGCTGTGTGATACAAAGTAAATACAAATACAAAAAGAGAAGTCCTATAAAGAGATGTTTTTCTAAAATGTATTCTTATGACTATATATATGTAGGGTAAAAAGAGGGTATATTTTAATTATTGTCACTAAATTGTAAAAGTGAGAAATTTATTTTATCTATATTAGTGTGAAAGCCAATATATAATATTGCAATATGTTCATTTTCCTATAATCCTTGGCTTCTCTCTATCTGAAACAAAGTCTCCACTTTGAAAGTTAATCAACCCCAAATACTCATAACTATAAATTGTATAATACTATCTGCTTGCCAGGGAGCTAAAATTTATGAGAACACAAATGACATTTATAACCTTTTTGAATTCTTTTTTATGTTTGACTTTGTGCCATATTTTATATCATGAACAGGTAAAAAAGGAGAAACTGCTGGAACAAATTTGTAGAATGTAACTTGGAGAACTTTTCTTTTAAACGAGAGAGGCATATTGAGTGCTATTCCAGGTAAATTGAACCACATTAAAATGAATGTATGTATTGCAAATGTATTTACATAATTCACTTTCAGTCCCAGTTGGAGTTTACTTTAAAACGAGAAAATGACTATGAAATTAAATGAAATAATAGAAAACATTAAATGGAGATCTGATGACTATAACATGATAAAGTGATTGTTCTTATATAGTCATTATTATTAAGCAGGGTAATTTTCCAATCAATTGTGATAAAAAAAAATAAAAAAACAACATTAAATTGGCAATTAGAAATACTTAGCTCATGCTAATATTTGACTTTTGAGATGACAATTTGGCAGTCAAGATAGCAGCAAAAATGGTGACTTGCTGACATGAAAAAATGGCTACAATATTGCCTAACTTAATGACTATGCAATATCAGTAATTTTTCTGAGCTGACAAAAATGGCTTATTATATATATAAATAAAAAAAATAGGAATAAACTTAGAAATAATTTCACTTTAGCTATCTTGTATCTTGTAAAATAGGGAATGTATTAAAAAGTCAATTCATAATTACCCCTTCCACCCTGACAAGAACAAAACTTTCCTGCACATCCAGTCCAGGGGATATTAAAAAAAGGAGTGGATAATCAATTACCATTTACTTATTTCTTTCATTTAAAAAAAAAAAAAAAAAATCATCACTATTTTTCAAATTAAATGACTCCTGCTGAATAACATCAAAACTTAGTGGCTGTCCCCTAACTATTGATTGTCTGTTTTCTGGCTTCCTCTAGACTAGACAGGAAACCCAGTCCTTGTGATTCGTCAAACTCTTAGCAATATGGAGTCACTTATCTCTCAATATATAGAGAGAGAAATCCAGACTACTGCTAACTGATTTCAACACGTGGTCAAGGGGAGAGTATAAGGCCTTATAAAAACATAATAAAATAAGTTATTTTAGGAAGTTCGATACGTTTTAATAAAGTATGTGTGTAGCAGTGATTCCAGTTTGAAATGTGTTTTGTTGTGAATTCTAGTAATTGAGCTTTATCTAAATGAACACCCTTGGGTATACCTGCGTACATTTTTATATCAACAACAAAATGCAAGTTGTCAGTCTGGGTCAAAAAGGCTTAAGATACCGTTTTTTTTTTCTAATTTACAATTATTCTCTCCTGGAATTGCATTGATTCTTTGACAGGCGCACAGTCGGATTTACCGGCATATGCGCTAACCTTACCCAAACCCCCATTAAAACACGGACACAGGTTATACTGTTGGAAATAATTAGTCCACAGCTTTATTAAATTATTAATAAAATAATTAAGGAATAACAAATGGGGTCATTGCCAACAAATCTTATTAAAGTTAACATCCCCCCATATACATAACATACCCCTAGCAATGACCCCACAATAATAACAATAAATAATCTAAAAAACATGTTAAAACAGAAACTGGCCGTCCAATATGACCACATTTCCACCAGGTTAAATTGTAGGGGTGTACCGAGACACCGCTACCCACCATATCGATTGTAGGGGTGTACCAAGACACCGCTACCCACCATATCCATTGTAGGGGTGTACCAAGACACCGCTACCCATCAGTTCCAGTGTAGGGTGTACCAAGACACCACCACACCCCCAGATTCGGAGCCACCGACGGGCTCGAACCTACCAACCACGTGCAACACTGCCCAATCCACACTAAACCTCAGGATGCCCACTTTCTCCTCCATCTACCCTCCGATTTAACCAGGCCATTCCCCGCCGCTGTGAAAAAACGGGAAATCAACTAACCTAACCAAATACAGGGAGGGTGGGAGGGACAACTGACAGGTAAGCTTAGGTTCAGTTAAAATGGCCACTTCATATAATGGCTTGTGTAAATATTCCCCTTATGGCTCCGCCCTACCCAGCATGCTAGCTGTCACTCACTTCCTGTGGTTGCTATGCCTACCTCCTGGTTCTGTCAAGGCCTATTCCTCTTAGCTGCGCTGATCCATGGGCTACATGCTTGAAGCATAAATGTTTTCTAAAAAGTAAATACCTTAACTGGATTTACAAACTGAACTAACAAATCTCTTATTTGGATCGCAGCATTTATTAATGTGTATATGTGTCAGAATACTAGCTTTCTAGCAGTTGGGATCAACTGTGAGTGCAAGCTGCATGTATTCATACCAGTCATGTAATCCTAGGGTGGAAAATTGGAGGTCACAAAGATCCTTTTTAAATGTGATAACTGGGCAGCTCCTTGTCAAGGAAGCTCATTAAAATTTTATTGCACTACCTGCCCTGCAACTCTAGTGCTTCCTAGACACCACTCATTTGTCCATTAATTCCTCCAAATTTTACCAAGTATGCAGCAAACACATGTTAAAGGAACACTATAGTGTCAGGAACACAAACATGTATTACTATTAAAATCACCAGCTAGCCAGTGGCGTCGCTAGGGGGGGGCCAGAGGGGGCCATGCCCCCCCTACATCATGCTGTGCCCCCCCTTGGGCCCCCCCAAATGCCGTCAACTTGCTCCCCCCCCTGAAAATAGTGCAGCTGCCAGCTGTGGACCTACCTCATTAGGGGCTCGGTCGGGTGCTGCAGCCCTTTGGCAGACCGGGCCCCTTTAAAGTTGCAGGGAGTGCTGGGAGGAAGTGACTGTTACTTCCTCCCAGCTTACAGACCGCATGGGCTGAGAAGACACAGGCTGCAGGCAGCTGGGAGAGAAGGAGGAGGCAGCTGGGAGAGATGGAGGAGGCAGCTGAGAGAGAAGGAGGAGGGAGGAGAGAGAACTCTGCAGCTTCAGACTCCCACCAGGATCAGCCAGCCCCAGAAAGTCACCTCCCTGCAACCAAAAGGTATGGAAGGGGCAGGGTGGGTGGTTAACATTATGGAAGCTGCAAATTGTGTGTGTGCCAGTGTGTATGTTTAGGTATGTGTACATCTGTGTGTGTGTGTGTGTATCTGTATCTGTGAGTGTCAGTGTGTATATGTGTGTGTCTGTGTGTATCTGTATCTGTGAGTGTCAGTGTGTATCTGTGTGTGTCTGTGTGTATCTGTGTGTGTCTGTGTGTATCTGTGAGTGTCAGTGTATATGTGTGTGTGTCTGTGTGTATCTGTATCTGTGAGTGTCAGTGTGTATCTGTGTGTGTCTGTGTGTATCTGTATCTGTGAGTGTCAGTGTGTATCTGTCAGTGTCAGTGTCGGTGTGTATGTGTGTGTATCTGTGAGTGTCAGTGTGTCAGTGTGTGTATCTGTGAGTGTCAGTGTGTATCTGTATCTGTGAGTGTCAGTGTGTATGTGTGAGTGTCAGTGTGTATCTGTATCTGTGAGTGTCAGTGTGTATGTGTGTATGTGTGAGTGTCAGTGTGTATCTGTATCTGTATCTGAGAGTGTCCGTGTGTATGTGTGTGCATCTGTGAGTGTCAGTGTGTATCTGTATCTGTGAGTGTCAGAGTGTCAGTGTGTGTATCTGTGAGTGTCAGTGTGTATCTGTATCTTTGAGTGTCAGTGTGTATGTGTGAGTGTCAGTGTGTATGTGTGAGTGTCAGTGTGTATGTGTGAGTGTCCGTGTGTATGTGTGAGTGTCAGTGTGTATGTGTGTGTATCTGGGAGTGTCAGTGTGTATCTGTATCTGTGAGTGTCAGTGTATCAGTGTGTGTATCTGTGAGTGTCAGTGTGAATCTGTATGTGTGAGTGTCAGTGTGTATGTGTGAGTGTCAGTGTGTATGTGTGAGTGTCAGTGTGTATGTGTGAGTGTCAGTGTGTATCTGTATCTGTGAGTGTCAGTGTGTATGTGTGAGTGTCAGTGTGTATGTGTATGTATCTGTGAGTGTCAGTGTGTATCTGTATCTGTAAGTGTCAGTATGTATGTGTGTGTATCTGTGAGTGTCAGTGTGTATCTGTGAGTGTCAGTGTGTATGTGTGTGTATCTGTGAGTGTCAGTGTGTATATGTGAGTGTCAGTGTGTATCTGTGAGTATGTTTGTGTGTTAGTGTGTATCTGTGTGTACCACTGCACTCAGGTTCCGCTTTTCACTCTGGCCCACAGCCTCAGAGGTGTTCTGCATTAGAAAGACACTGCTAATCCGTCCAACAATACAAGGTAATAGAATATACAGGCAACACTCCGGGTACTGAAGGTGTATTTATTGAAGGGTAGAACACCACATAAAAGTGCAATTTTTCAGCCCTAGACGGACTTAAACATGATTAAGGCCCTCTAGGGCCGAAACGTTGCACGTTTGCACTTTTAAGGTGTTCTATACTCCAATAAATATATCTTCAGTACCTGTATATTCTATTGCCTTGTATCTGTGTGTGTGTGTGTGTATGTGAAGGTATGTGTGTCATTTTGTGTATATTTAGGAATGTGTGTGTGTGTCTGTGCATGTGTAGGTATGTGTGTGTATATGTGTAGGTATGTGTATCTGTGTATGTAGGTATCTGTGTGTGAATGTGTAGGTATAGGTTTGTATCTGTGGGTGTGCCAGTGTATGTGTGTGAAGGTATATGTTTTTCTCTGTGTGTATGTGCCAGTGTGTTATTGTGTTTTCATATCACTGTGTGTGGTCGCATATGTGTACAGCCTCCTATCCCCTAAACAAGAGTCCCTATTCCTCCACTGCAGCCCTTTTCACCCCGCTCTAGCCCACCACCAGTGCCCCTCCCGAGATTAGGTTCTGGATCCGTCACTGCTCGGCAGTCTGTGTGTGTGTGTGTATGGACTCAGCAGTGTGTGTGTATGTATGGACTCAGCAGTATGTATGTGTGTATGGACTCAGCAGTCTGTATGTGTGTATGGACTCAGCAGTCTGTGTGTCTGTGTGTGTATGGTCAGCAGTCTGTCTCTCTCTGTGTGTAAGGACTCAGCAGTCTGTGTGTGTGTGTGTGTGTGTGTGTGTGTGTATGGACTGTATCAAGGGAAATGTGTTTGTTTTTTAATAATCCTTGGTGGAAAATAATGAATTCTCCACCAGGGATTATAAAAAAAACAACAAAAAGAAAACACAGTCGGGGGCAGGGCTTAACATGCAGCAGGGGCGGGGTCAAACTGCGGTGAGGGCGGGGTTAAATGTGCCCCCCTACTTTTGTCCCTGGCCCACCATGTGCCCCCCCTAAAAATGAATCCTAGAGACGCCACTGCAGCTAGCCCCTTTGCCCCCCCCAATCTCCCCCTAAATAAATATACATGGCTGGAATGGGCTACAAGACCATCGCAAAGCAGCTCGGTGAGAAGGTGACAACAGTTGGTGCGATAATTCACAAATGGAAGAAACACAAAATAACTGTCAGTCTCCCTCTGTCTTGTGCTCCATGCAAGATCTCATCTTGTGGAGTTTACATGATCATGATAATGGTAAGGAATCAACCCAGAACTACACAGGAGGATCTTGTTAATTATCTCAAGGCACCTGGGACCACAGTAACCAAGAAAACAATTGGTTACACACTACACTGTGAAGGACTGAAATCCTGCAGCACCCACAAGGTCCCCCTGCTCAAGAAAGCACATGTACAGGCCAGTCTGAAGTTTGCCAATGAACATCTGAATGATTCAGAGGAGAACTGGGTGAAAATGTTGTGGTCAGATGAGACAAAAATCGAACTCTTTGGCATCAACTCAACTCGCCATATTTGGAGTAGGAAGAATGCTTCCTATGACCCCAAGAACACCATCCCCACCATCAGACATGGAGGTGGAAACATTATGCTTTGGGGGTGTTTTTCTGCTAAGGGGACAGGACAACTGCACTGCATCAAAGGGATGATGCATGAGGCGGTGGGTGGGGGCCCTAAATTAGAATAAGGGGGGGTACCTATAATCTTCCCCCACGACCCCACCCTTGAGTGGCAGGTGGGGGCCCTAAATACCAATAAGGGGGGGGGCTATTGTCCTCCTCCTGGCCCCCACCCCTGAGCGGTGGATGGGGGAACTAAATTAGAATAAGAGAGAGGACTTATTGCCCTCCCCCCTGGGGGCCCTAAATAAAAATGTAACCCCCCAGGGTGATTAGGGGTCCCCAAAATCCTAGTCACCCCCTCCCAACAAAATTAACCCCCACCTACCCCCTCACCCTAAAAATAGTGAGGGGGGGCCAGTAACTAGGTACCTGTAAAAAATGAATAAAACTTACCATTTGATGTCTTCTTTTTTCTGAAATCTTTTTTTCAGCCCTAAAAAAGGCCAAATAAAAATCCATAATAACCGTCGCACTTTGAAAAAATAACCAGAGTGCAAAGAAAAATAATACACTCATCAGAGTTGTGGGTGAAACGCGTGCGTCAGGGGCCCTCAGTGTTCCGTTGTAACAGCTATTAGGTGGGTTAGACCAGGCGATACCACTCTACCCTCTGGACCCCGAGTTATTATCCTGCTATATATGGGAGGGTGAAGGCTGCGTTATATTTTTTTCATTCTATTTGTCAAGATCACTCACCTTCATTTTAACTGCAGCCTAGACCCCTGTTTGACCGCTTCCCAGTATATGCAGCAGGCGTATATTTTATCAGCCGTTATAGGTGCTTTGGCAATATCCAAAGCATTTGCCATAACGGCATACTATTCTACACAGTTATTATACTGAGGCTGATAAAGTTCTCTAGTGCAGGTACTATCTACTTTTTTGTTCTCTGCACTACATACAGACAATTTCCGTGCTCCTTTTATTTTTTGTGAAGCACTGTATAAAAAGACAATTCACATCATTCATGCTTGCTTCACTATTAACAAGCATTTCTGATGTGGGACTGACCACGGGTGTTTTGCTTTTTGTTTGGTAATTATAATCTAGCCATAATTTATATTATATATTGTGGCTATTCTGTATCACTGCAAAACTGCCTTTTGCAGATAGCATTCAGTGGAGGACACTGAAAACATTTTTGAACAGTACCTCATTATTGATTACGATCATGCTGAGTTACATCTCGTGTATTTTGAGGCATTATTATACAGCAGTGGAGGTTTAACCCTCTGAGCGACTACCTGTACTTATTTCTTGCTTTGAGCTTTTCGTTATTTCTTGCTTTGAGCTTTTCACTAGACTGTTGCCCTTGCAAACATACACTGTAACCACTAAGTGTTAACTTTTGCTACTTTTGTGTCAACCTTCACTACAGAGATATGTGTTACTATTAGCTCCTCACTTTGTGTTAAGTCCATAGGTACTAGTTTACACTCAGAACTTTTACCTACTAGGCATATTAGACTTTGGTATATACATCCATTGTTCACATTATCTATTTTTCAGCCTAGTGTAATATACTTTCAATTTTGGAGTATCTACTCACTCTTGGGTACCTATTTATCCATTTTAACTATACTATTAATGTATTTTAGGTAATCCAACGATTAATGTCTCAAATATGCATGCATCTTTATGATTTTCTGGTTCTTGAACTGCTTCATTGTGCTGTATCTCCAGAATATCGCTCCACATTTTTATAGTTGTATACCTCCAAACTGTTTCCTCTTTCACATTTAAATTTAAAGTACTAGACATGTAGTGATTTAAAAAAAAATAGCTAGTTGCTGTTTTTTTTAAATAAATAAAATTAAAAAAGGACCCTTGCATGGCAATAGAAGCTAACGCTAACTATAAATCAAAACAATTCGACAATGGTTAAAAAAGTTTGGCTATACCTGAACCACTAGAACATTTTGAACTCTATTGTATTTTATAATGATATACCATAGTTTAATCTTTTTACTTTGCTTCCAACCCTTGTTCTTTTCCACAGTGCAAGAGGTTATAAAAGGAGCATTAGACTGAGAAAACCATTATTGTGGATTCTGTTAAGCAATACTGCAGATCGTTCTCTCTGCATGCCCTATTCAAGAGTAGTAGCATAACAAGAATTTACTTTTCTCTGCAAACTGTGCAATTTGTTGGTTACAAAGAAAGCTTGTTAACTGTCTTGCTTTTCTTTGTTCTGTTTTTCATATAGTACATGCTATTTGCTTTCTTTTTTTTTGTTGTTAAAAAATCTGTTTATTTTGTTTTCCTGGAGAATACAGAAATATAAAGAATGAAGGTGCCATCTCCTCTGCTACGCCTCCCACCCAGGGGGCATCCCCTCTTATCGGCCCCGAGATACAAATACGAACCATGGCTGCTATATCTCTGCGTGTTTGCTCCCCCTTCCCAGAAGAGAGGCATGTATCGCCTCAACCCCCTGAATGCCCTCAACTCTGCGTATCCATTCCTCTTCGCGGGGAATTTCCATCTGCTTCCAATAAACTGGAATAAGTGCTTTGGCCGCATTTAGCAAATGTCGTAAAATCTATTTTTTTTTTTTTATAGAGATACCGATAGTGATGAGATGTGTAGGAGGGCCGGTGCGGCCAACCACCCGGTCAATTCTCCTAGGATTTCCGTTATTTTAAGCCTAATCATCTCCCAGTATGGGACAATGTTGCGACATTCCCACCATATGTGTATCGTTGTTCCCTTCTCCATTTGGCACCTCCAGCAGGTTGGGGACATCGTTGGGAATATCCTGTGAAGTAGAGTCGGGTCTTATACCAGAGCGCTATTAGTTTGTAGTTCATCTCTTGGTATTGTGAGCTGATAGAGCTCTTATGTTGCCAGAATAATGCATTGTCCCATTGTTGAGGTGTAAAGGTCGTGTCTAGGAGTGTGTCCCATTGCCTGGGAAATGTGTTATTCGTCATCAGGTGCCTCACTAGGAGGTATTGGTAAAGTGTGGAGATTGTTTTCTCCAGTGTGGTGCCCTTTTCACAGCATTTTTCGAACCAATTGAGGTTTCTGTGTAGTTGGTCGTTATTACGAAGTGTAATATAGTAATGTTTCAATTGCATGTATCGGAATGTTGCCAAGGGGGTCCGTGGTTTACCCTCCAATAATGAGTCCAGGTTCCATATTGTCCTGTCCCGCCGAACCGTACGGATAGGAATATATTCACGTACCGCTAAAAAGGGCCATGTTTTCGGTGCAAGGTCCCCACCTAGTGAGCGGTTGTGTGTGAAAGAGAGCATAGGGCTAGGCGCGGGCGAGATGTGTGGATTTTCCCTCAGGAGTCTCCAACTGAGCAGCGTTTGTTCCACAGGCTCTCCCTGTCTCTGCGTTTCACATGCCCAGGCCCCCCTATATAGCAGATTGCAGGGTGGTCCCCACCCCCCCACTGTATAGAGTCACCCATTGTTTCTGCGACAGGCTTGTGTGCCACAGCCACTACAGGGTGTGTTGCAGAACCGCAGCTTGGTGGCACTTTTTAAAGTCGGGTAAGGCTAGACCTTCGTGGTGTCTGGGTAGGCAGAGTATGTTGTGCCAGAGTCTTGTTCTTTCCACCCCCACCAGACATATCGGATAACTGCTGATCTTAATGAGGAAAAGAAAGGTGCGGGATTGTCTGGAAAGGATACAGGAGTCTTGGGAGTATATAACTATTTTAAGGAATGCTATCCGCCTGTGCCAGGACACATGCGGGTAGGCCCATCTATTGAGGTATGCTAACAGCGTCTTCAGCAGAGGGGGGGGATGGGGAGGGGGGGGGGGGGGGCGATATTATGATAGTATTGATCTCCCGGGTCTATTACTAAGAAAAAGTATAAAATTTGAAATGTTTTAACCTGTCACTCAAAGAATGTTGTGTACCTCCTCTAGTGCCCTTGTGACTTACAGTATATAGGGATTACAACCAGAATGCTTAAAACTCTCATCTTCGAACACATAGGGAATATCCAGAGGGGGTACACAAAACAGTGTATCAGCCCATTTCTCCAAAGTCCATAATAATAACCCTAAGCTTTTAAGTTTTATGGCCATTCGAAAGAAAAGCATAATTGGAGAGGGGAAGATCATTTTAAGGAATTAAGCAAGATAGAAACAAAATGGATATTTGAATTGGATACATTAAGCCCTTAAGGCCTGAATTTAGATTTTGAATTTTCTAATTTCTTATAAGTAATTCGTATCATAATATAAAGAAATCGTTTTAGTATAATTTTTTTAAAGTTTTATATTCTTAATGAAATATTATATTTTATCTTGCTTAATGTTTACATTTCCAGCAGTACTAAATTATATTCACTATGTTTCTATTTATATTAACTTGTATGCATTGGTTTATGGGTTATTTTGTTATCATGTATTTTTAACATGTCTGTAGTACCTAATCTAAGTGTTTCTAAGTCCACAGAACACTGTAGATATTGCATTACGCCAGGTAAGGGCAAATATGCCCATTTCCAATATGGACACTGCTGCACTTCCTATTAGAGAGATCAGTTACACAAGAGACTGGACGTGACGTGATTGCGATGCCAACCGGAACCGGAAGTGACGAACACACCCGGAAGTGACCACAACCGGAAGTAATTTATTTGACCAGTAGGTGAATCAATTCAGCAATCAACTAAACCACATAAATTGAGAACACAAGCATCTATCAACATTGCACTGAGGAAGACTTATGTTGAAACGCGTATGCTGTATTTGCTGTAACTTTTTATTGTTACATTACAAGGACATTGTGCGGTAGTGTATATATATTTGTGTATTATACAGTGCTTTTTATATGTCCAGCTTTTAATTTTCCAGTAAATTATGTTTTGAATTTCATCTGCCTGTCTTACCTGTGGACACCTACTGTCACGAAGGCACCCTACTCCAAGAGTGTGCGTGATGTAGTTTTGGTGGTGAAAGGGTTAAAGTACACTATTTGTCTGCACTAGACCGGAAATAATGACAAAATCCCCCTTTTTAACACCACCCACACTTAAACATAATAATATAACTATTACTATTTTAACGCTGCCACCACCAAGACAATTTATAAATGGGGTGTCTTGGTCCCCCCAGGTAAATCAACAATAAAACACACCAAATATTACTTAGTACAATATTTAAGGAATTACAAAAATACTAACTAGTCTCTTCAGGTAACGTGATTCTTAGCAGACAAAGGCAAAACTTAATAAATAATGAATGTTTATTATGAGCAAAAAATGGTCACAGTGCATATAAAAATATATGATAAACAAATTATTTACACCAACAACAGATAAAAACAAAAAGGATAAAATACAGAAGTCCTAATTACTCACTTAGGTTTTTCAAAGTACAACTTCTGTCCAGGGGGTCTCTGGCAAGGAAAGATGGTGACTCACTCAAAATTAGATCTTGGCCCCAAGCAAGTACACCACCACCCTTCAGGATCACAGGAGATATACCCTGTGGATTATCACACCTCACCCAGGGGTGGAGCCAAGGCGTACCTATAGTGATTCTAAGTGACCACCTCCTTTGTTCCAGAAACAACAAGCCAAATATAAACTTTTGGTTTTATCTCCTCTACTGTACTTGCCACAGAAATAATAATTGCCTCTATGAATTTGTTATTGTTTTCCCATTCCATAGACATGTTGCACGCCCCGCCCATGATCAAATAGGACAGACATCACAACTCCTGCCACACGGTTTAAGTTGTGCAACTCATGTTTAGGCTTAATTAAGAGATTGGGCTTGTCCCATTCCAAATATAATAAAAATGAGGCTAAATTATTAACCTGTGGGTAAGTATTAATGTTTCACTATAGGAACACAAGGATCTTCATGAAACTAATCCCGTTACCATATCAAAAGGATTGAACTATCCTTTACAAGGTATATGTCAAATGGATGAAGAGACATTCAGACTTTTTCCAAGTGTAGAACCTCACACCTTGCAGAGCCTTAACCCCTTAAGGACAGAGCTTCGGAAGCTTGTCTTTCACTTTTTTTCGCTTGTTTTTCACGGCATTTTTTGCTGTTTGCGTTCAACTGCAATTTGCATTTGAGTAATTTATTGCACCGACGCATATTATATAAAGTTTTTTAAAGGACGGAAAGGGCTTTCATTTGATGTAACATATATATATATATATATATATATATATATATATATATATATATATACATGCTTATTTATTATAAAAAAAACAGAAAAATGAAAAAAAAATGAAAAATTTAGATTTTTTTTTTACAGTTTTTGCAATAATAATGTGTGCCTAATTAGTGCAGGTTAAGGAAAGTAATTAAAAATAAATTCATTTAGTTGTTCTGATTTACAGAATATATAATGTGTCTGGGATTTTACGTTTTTTTTGGTAGTTACAGGTCACAAAGCACAAGGAGTAAAATAAACTTTTAATGTGGAGCGATTTTAGAATTTGGTATGTTTGTCTTGTAAGCTTAATAGCCATAAAAGAAAACAAAATTGCCACACAAAAGTATATATTTATATAAAGTAGACACCACAATCTATTTACCTAAGGTTGTTTTGACACTTTCTATGTAGCCATTTTACCGCCAACCTCTGCTAAATATTGGAGTAAAATTGTGTTTTTTGGGGGTTTTCGCACACAAACTTATAACAAAGAACTTCTCATGTGTATTTTGTAAAGTTGGTGTGTGCTATTCCTGTACAAAGTTTTATTATGTGTTCAGTTACTTCTGCTGAGTGCAACTGTACCCCCATTGTATGTCTTTGGCACTATTTCTTGAAGCTACAGTGCCATATAGGAGACCTGTCCTTTTCAGTATTCACAGTAGAATTTTGAGAGACGGATTTAATGAGCCTATGCTTCCATTTGGGGTATTATAACAGTTTGACTGTTCAAAAACACCCCACAAAGGCCTACCATTTGTAAAAGTAGACACTCCAGGGTATCTCATAAGGTGCATATTGTGCCTTAACATGCCCCCATTTTTTTTACCATTACATGCCAAAGTATGTGGTAAAAAATAATTTTGTGCATTTTTTACATACGGATTGCATTTTTGCTGGGCATTTTGTATATTTCATGTGTGCCACTAAGTTCAAACCCCCCAAATTATGCTCAGCTAAGTCTTCTGAGTAAAAGGACACATCCATTGTATGTCTATGGCACTATTTTGTGAAGCTACAGTGCCATATAGGAGACCAAGCCATATCAGTTTTTACCGAACTTTGAATTTTGACGCCAGGCCTATGTGCAATTTCCAAGCATCTTTGCAGGTTTTAAATTCAAACTACCCCACAAAGGCCTACCATTTCTTAAAGTAGACACCCCAGGGTATTTCAAAAGGCATATTTTGAATCTTAGTGTGGGATCATTTTTCCGCTAGCGTGTACCAGGTGTAGTGGTAATAAGCGTTTTTTTCTGCCTTTTTGACACACAAAATGAGTTTGCACAGTATATTTTGCAAACCATATGTGTACTACCACTGTATAATACTTCATATGTTGCTCAGCTATGTCTGCTGAGTAAAAAAATACCCCCGTATGTACCTTTGCCAGGTATATGTGGACATCGGAGGGGCACATTTGGGACACAGCCATTCCATTTTTTTTCAAACTTTAAATTTTTACGCTGTGCCCATGTCCCATTTTAGAGTATTTTACCAGGCAATATAAACCAAATACCCCATAAAGCCATACCATTTCTTAAAGAAGACATCCCAGGGTATTTCAAAAGGCATATTTTGAACCTTAGCGTGGGATCATTTTTCCGCTAGCTTGTACCAGGTGTAGTGGTAATGAGCGTTATTAAATGTATTTTTTTACTTTTTAAAACTTTTTTACTTTTTAAAACTATTTTTTAAACTTTTGTTTTGCTTATTAATTTTTTTAAAGTTTCCTAAACTTTCGTAAAACTTTTTTTTACAGATTTAACATTTTTCTAAGCTTTTTTTTTACGTTAACCCCTAACTAGCAGTAAGCAGCAGTAACAGTAAATTCCCCATTTTCCCATAACTCCCACCCACCCCAGCTAGCAAAATATTTAATTATACAATATTTAAATTAGTTAATTAAATAAATTTAACCCCTGAGGGTTAAAAAATAAATAAAAGTTAATCGTCAGGGGTTAAAAAAAAATTAGATCACAGTATAATACTGTGATCTGTATTTTGATCACTGTAGGCAGTGATCAACTGGCAGGGAAGGGGTTAATTTTTATTTGGACTGGGTAAAGGGTTTATTTTTTTTTATTTTTTACTTAAACGTTATTAAAACTTTTAACTTAATTTTTTAACTTTTTAAAGCTTATTTTTAAACTTTTTTTTAAAGTTAACCCCTAGTTAGCCTAATACTAAATCCCCCAATTCCCCACTAACTTCCACCCTCCCCAGCTAGCTAAATTTATAATTTTAAAATATTTAAATTAATTAATAAAATACATTTAACCCCTGAGGGTTAAAAAAAAATAACCCTCAGGGGTTAAAAAAAAATCAGATCATAGTAAAATGTAATCCCTGCCAATTGATCACTATAGTCAGTGATCAATTGGCAGGGAAGGGGTTACATTTTTTATTAAAATGGGTAAAGGGGGGTGGGATTTTAAATAAACTTTATTTTTTGTCACCAGGGGGCAGGATCAACACTGATCCGTCTCCCTGCACTTCACACTGAACCCGGAAGTGCAGGGAGGCGGAGGTGAGTATACTGAGCACATGTGCCTGCTCTGACATGCTGTCAGAGCGGGCACATGTACTGGGACAGCCGGATCCGGTGCTCCTGGTCTGCCTCTAATGCAGAGGCAGACCGGAGCACCATTAACCCCACGATCACCGCAATTGCGGCAATCTGGGGTTAATTTTAACGGGTGACGGACGAGGTCCGTCACTCATCATTAACGCATTCCCCTGAGTGACGGACCTCGTCCGTCACTCGTCGTTAAGGGGTTAATTACTTCCCGTCCATATAGTAAAATCATTTTCACATTCCTATGCCATTCATACTACCCCTTCTGTCATCTGACCTCTGTGGGGGTTCCATCTTCAAAAGATGTAACCCCTGTTGACCTCAGCAATAGCATCTCTGTAATTTGTGCCATTTATTACACAAATTACATTAATCTATTTCCTTTTAGAAACAGTATTGCTGTACTAGTGAATACTGTTAAGTATAACTTATTATTTTTATCCTTCTATTCCAACACAGGGTGCTGTGCATTTTAATTGTGGTTTTACCTCTATATGTTTTTGTTTATAACACTCAGAACGACAGGCGGATGCGTATTAGGGACTTAAACTTGTGACTTGGTGAATGGTGTCGGGAGCAAGGACTTGGCTTTATTTCTCATGGTAGCTCTGTTTGGAATGGAAATAAACTGTACAAAAAAAGATGGTTTGCATCTTTCTCAAAAGGGAACAGATGTTCTCAGTGAGCAGTTCAGAGGTTTTGTTAGTATGTATTTAAACTAGGAGGAGGGGAGCAAAAGTGTGATAAAGCATCAATCCAATTGCCCCCCAAGACAAGGACAGAAGGTGCCTGTAGCAAATGTGTTAAAAAATGATAAGCTTAGAGTCATCTCTACAAATGCTCGCAGTTTAGGGAATAAGATCCATGAACTTGTGGCAATAATGGCAACTGAAAATGTACATTTAGTCGCTGTTACTGAGACATGGTATAATGAGAAAAATGACTGGGACATAGCAATACCAGGGTACTCTTTATATAGAAAAGACAGGGAAGGCAAGAAAGGGGGAGATGTGGCCCTGTATGTGAAGGATAGCATAAAATCTAGCCTAATAAAAGTGAGGTGAACATAGAGTCCATTTGGGTTACGTTAGAGTTTGGTAATCACACAGTAACTCGTGTAGGTGTGATTTATAGGCCCCCAGGACAAATAGAAGAGTTAGATAATCTACTAGTTGAGGAAATAGCTAAAATGACAATGAAGGGGGGAAGTTATCATCATGGGTGACTTCAATCTTCTTGATGTGAATTGGAAAACCAAAATAGCTATGTGTGCCCGGAGCACACATATTCTAAACTCCCTACTGGGATTGTCTCTAAAACAACTCGTTGAGGAGCCAACTCATAAGGAGGCCATACTAGATTTAGTGTTAACAAATGGAGATTTGGTATCAGGTGAAAGTTTAGGATCCAGTGATCATCAGTCAGTGTGGTTTAATAATAACAGTGACTGAGTCACACCACACAAAAACAAAAGTTTTAGACTTTAGAAAAACAGATTTTTCTAAAATAAAAATATGTGTAAAGGAGTCATTATCAGACTGGAGCAATTTAAATGGAGTCCAAGAGAAATGGGATTATTTAAAAGTTGCACTGCTGAAGGCAACAGAAAATTGCATTAGGCTTGTCAGTTTTAGACTTTAGAAAAACAGATTTCCCAAAGTTACAGGTACTCCAGACGGGGTAAGAAATGCCCCAAGATTTCCACCCCTCCAAAAGAGATGGCTTGTGCTATGGCAGGATACGCTGAGGACATGCCCCGGTAACCAGACCAGGTGGCAATGTCCCACAGAGGACTGCTGTTCGGAATTAAGCATGCCTGTGGTGTGAGGTACGAGGCCCAGGCCTCACCCAAGTGAACTACAGGTGTTTAGGACCGATTCGGATCTGCACCCCACCGTACCCCTCCAATGCTAATATCCAGTTTGAGAAAGAGAAATCCAATTTGCTCTTTCAAGCATAAGTAACAGATCAGCAAAATGAGCATAAATGTAACATAAATTCAATAGGTCGCCATGTCTTCCCCTTCTTCCCCCCATGCATATATATCTCAAGTACAGTCCTGTCCTGCCTGGTCTATCCCCCCCGATCCCAATCCCCCTGTGCAGTGTCGGGCTCCTCCACAATCGACTACCTATTCCTAGCCCTAGTGTGGTCGTCTGACTGTCCCCTCTCTTCCCCAGATATCCCATCCAAGTCCCACCACCAGGTGCTCCCAGCCCATGTGTCGTCCCCGTCCCACTTGAGACATGCAAGTAGCTTTCTGAACAAGTCTCGAACTAAAGGTGTACATGACAATTTCCTGAAGCCTTCTAATGATAAAATGAGATGAAGCCACATACCACATAGCATGTCATTAAGGAAAGCCAGAGATATGGGGAGTGGAAGCGGGTTCCGCGTGCAGAATTGGAGTGTGCTCAGAAAGGGTTCTAAAACCAAATTACCAATAACAGTGAGGATGTCTACTAGGGCAGGTACATGCCGTTATATAACCAAAAAGGCAGAGATTGCTGGGGCACTCCTGAAACATAGGATTGTCTGGTCAGCTGATCTGTCCTTTCCCCAGTTTTACAATACCCTGTCAAGTACCCACATTACCAGGTCAAGAGAAATACACCATGGAGAAAGCAAAAATAACCTGGGTCGCCTAGAGATGATCTATAGCAGAAGAAAAACATAGCATGTGGTTTCTTGTTACAGGAACAGTCCAAACACCACATCCACCACGGCACAGGGAAGCTGACATGGCATCAGGAGTGTCCCGACGATCCCCACCGAAGGTAGGAAAACATTGGCAGTACCGGGTGAAGCCATGAGGGTAACTCGTGTGTAAGTGGGGATGAGAAGTAACATCACATAATAATTCCCAGGGTGTGCATCACGCTGATACACCTGTGACGGTTCGAGGTCAGGCGTGGCTAGCCTCAAAAAGGGATATGTAATCAAGCGGGGCAGGGCTGTCAGTATGTCTCCCCCCCCCCCTTTTTTTTTTTCTTTTTTGTGTTTTTTTCTTTTTTAAACATTTTTGAAATAGTATTGGGTGGAGAACAGTTAACCCTCATGTTCCGGGAACCAGAAGTGTGTAAGTTGGGGGCCCATGAAGTCCCATCCCCGTACCCAATCAAATAGTTGACACCCATTCCATTCTAGTGCATATCAATGCTACAGAGGCCAGAGGCTAATGGTATCCCGTAAGGAACAAAGCCCATCAACACAACCCAAGCCCCCAGCAACCGCTGTAGCACTGCACTTATGTACATTATAAGCAAGTAACATGCAAGGTGACAAATATTCTCAATAATGGGTGGCATTTGGTCCGACATCGGATGGTGGAGCAGTCCTACCCTCATGTCTCCAGCGTTAGAAGGTGTATGGTGCGGGAGATGCCTGGACCCATTCCCCATAATAACGATCCCCAATCCCTGGCGTCCCAGGCAATGTGTGTGGGGTGTCCATTATGACAGGAGGGTGTCATATACTCTTTGACTGTTCAGAGCAGCACTTTTCTTCACCCCTTCAATGGGCTGGACCCGCCTCTTCCCCCTTAACCCTTCCACCCAAAATCTTAAGAAACCTCAGGGAGACCATGAGATTAACCCATTGCCCGCACCACCCAAGATTGTCCCTGTGACAGCCAACCAGAAGTACTTGAGGAAGGGGCTAGTGATCTAGGTCCTAAGACCGACTAATGGGGACCTGGGACAGGTGGGGAGCAGTGTAGGGCCCTTCAGAGCAGGGTGGTGAGTTACCCCCGGTGCCCACACCACCCAACAATGTCCTGCGAGTGCCCTTCCAGGGAGCATGGGATGGAAGACAAAGAGCCGGGCCTGCGGGGATCTGGGACAGGTGAGGAGGAGGACAGAGTTCTCTAGGACTGGATGGGTACTCACTCAGCAGGATCCTCCTGCCCTGGGCATCATCTGGGTTTTGTTCCCGGCGGACATCCACCTCTGCATCTTTGGGGGGCCCACTGCAGTTGTGGTCCCGGCCCCAAGGGCCCCAGGACCCAGTTGGTGACTGGAACAAGCGTCAGTTCCAGGACCTCCAAGATGGCGGGCCAGCAGTGTGAATGGGAATCCCCACTCGTAAGTAATGTTGCGGTCACGGAGAGCCGTGGTGCTCTCCTAGCTTCAAGCATGATGGGTGATAGGTCATTGTAGAGGGACATCCCTGGTAGGTCCATGTGGGGTGTTCTCGGGCCTTCCGCATAATGCTCCAAGGTTTGGATGCGGCTAGCATGGGCGGTCACCTCCATCCAGATTCCCGCCATCTCCACGTGCAGGGCATCTTGAATGGTGGTGGTGAGGGTCAGCAGGTCATTTTGGTGGCCATTGAGGCCATTATGGACCATAATTCCTCCCCAATCCGTTCCAGTGTGGATTGCTCTGCATCCGTTGATAAAGCAGGGGATAGTGGCACCAATCCCGAGCTCTTAGGCTCGCCGCCATCATCCATTGGGCCCTGCTGTTGTCCCAATTGTGAGCCTCTCAGGGTCTGGGGGGGTACCGTGAGGCGGTTGCGAACCATTTGCCGCCTGTAGCTAATTATAAATCGCTGTTTAGGGGTTTAGTGGAGCGGAGTATACAGATTAAGCGGACATCTTGGTCAGAGTCATGGCCATGCCCCCATGCTATTTGCTTCCCTTCCTCCCATTTTTGGCCCCAAATCCAAGTTGCCTCAACACTAAATGTATGTTGTGTGTCAATGATGTGTTTATTGTTGTTAGATGATTTACACAAGTTTGATGGATTTGTTGGTTTATCTGTAGATATATTCATGTCAATGCTACTGTTTTTTTAGGAAATGTGCTAAAAATGTTTTTTTATCAGTGATTTTGTACTGTGTTCTATTAAGTTTTAAATTACATTGATGTGTCTGTTTGTTTTATTTGTTTTATCATTCATAACAATTTGATAATTGTTCTTTTGTTTAATTATGTTGCGTGTTTTCTTCTAATGCATAGTATATCATAAAAAGTCCAACACCCAGGAGGGTTGCTAGAAACGTACCCCATCACTAAAATATGGACAATGTCCCCAACATGTAGCCCAATTAGTAAGTGAACAACTTAAACAGAAATAAGCAGCCTATAAACAAAATATAAACAATCACAAGTAATAAGGTGGTCTTGCTCCGTTTTCTCATTTCCATAAGTGCCCAAAACCCATTATGTCAATCACCAAAAGGATCACTGCCATAAATGATCTAAACAAAATCGAAAAGTATTATTATATTATCACTACACTTAACATAACAAGAACTCTGGGAAGGCAAATTTCCTTATAAATCCTTACAGGTGTTTGAAAATGAAAACTGAGTTTAAAGAAAGAACTTGTCGATACATATGAACTACGGTAGATTGATATTTACGTGCCAACCCTTTATAATAAATTATACATTTCATGTAAACTCCTCAATTAATATAAAGTATATGTTCACTACAAAATAGAATATAAACTATAGAGTGCAAGAAAAAAATGAAAGCAAATGTAATTTTAGTTTAGGGAAGATAGTGAATTCATTCTTAAATGCTGCAGTCAGCTACCATAAGTGCTACCCACTTTCTATAGCAATTTAGGGATGAAATAGAACAAGAGAAAAAGACTGTTCAGAGATAAAATAATTGTCTTCTGTGGTTTCTGTGCCAGCAGTTTCTCTCTGTCTTTTTAGTCTTTTTCAAATAAAACGTTTATCACAGTGCATTGTCCTCTTCCAGAATGAGTTATTATCCCGCACATATACCTGAAGGTGAAGTTTCCTCATGTGAATACTTAACTTTCTCCGGAGCTTAAAATAGGACAAGCACTGGGTTTCTTTTTTGTCTAGATCAGACACATTTATTTAAAAGACAATTAATTTAACAATTGTCCAGAGAGAGCATAATTTGCCTTACTTGTTTCAGTATCTCTAAATTTAGCAGAACTGCACATAAAAAGTGTATTATGAGTCTGATCAGTAAAATATTGGACTATTCTATAAGTATTGCAGATGTGTAAGTTATAGAATTAGACACTTCATTAATAATTTTAACATCATTTATATAATTATTATAATTTAAGGAGGCGTGGATTCAACCTGCTTAACAAACTTACTGACAGATTCTGAATGTTTGGAGAGTGACCAGGGAAGTGTGAATTCCCAATGACACTTTTCAGCCGAGGCCTGCATTATATTAAAAATAATAATGTTCACTGAATAGAAGTTCTTCCACAGGACATATATGGGGAAATATTTGTTCAATTATCAGAAAAATACTTATGCCTTATAATATTTTCTGGTTTTGAATTAGCCACAGCAAATTTGCAGAAGACCATTTATGCTATATATGAGCAATTCAGAGGCAAATTTTATAAATATGATTCGCTTTTATCAAGAGATATCTATCTCCATGGTTGGCAATGGGGCAGCTGCGTTTCATTTACCAGAGTTAATTCTGTCTTGCACACTAGAGTCAGGCTCACAGATAACATATAAGAGCTGAATTCTATTACAAGAGACCACTGTGAGAAAATTCCTCTTTAATTATTAGAAATGTACAAATCTCTCTCAAATACAAACAAAAATTCAATTTACTAAAATTGTGTCTATAAAAAATGAATATTGCCTGGTTTTAAAAGATTTGCATCACTTTGAATATACAATAATATGTGCTGAATTCTGGAAGTTTAAGGGGGGCTCCATATTTGGGATAGCAAAGGAAGTGGCCATTCAGTTTATGCTTTATTTCAAACATGATAAAATTAGGTTCAGGCACCTAGGATTGCTGCAGGAAGGCAGATTTAATAGAACAAAAAGTGCAACGTTTCAGCCTACACAGAGGCCTCTGTCAAGCTATCACCTCACAGTACACTATTTAAAGGCATCCATAACCACAATTAAAAAATGATTTGCAAAATTAATCAATTAAATAAAAACAGTCAGTCAATTATACACCAAATTCATAAATATACATATTCCAGTGCACAAACAGTTCATTTATAATTAATAAATTCAAATAAATTAAAAAGTCCAACAATGTGAAAGAAACAAGAAAAGAAAAAGTAAAAGAAAAGGGGAAAATAATCAATTTAGCAAAATAAGGATAAGTGCAGCAATATCCCCATAGTTACATACACCTGAAAGGATTCCATAACAGGATGTCCATATATGGTTATGGAGACTACCTGATAATTTGCCAACCAGGCGACCATGTCTGTCACCAACCATACTATAAGAGTGTTAGAGCCTGAATTGCTTTACTAAAGTTTTTGGGCTTCGGTTGGAGCCTCCATTTTTTTAATGCATTTAACTTATTGTTCTAGTTGTGGTTATGGTCGACACCCTTTAAATAGGAAACTGTGACACTGAGGTGATAGCTTTATAAGACTACAAGACTACCCTTTTTGTTCCAATAAACCTGCATTCCTGCAGCAATCCTGAGTGCCTGGACCTAATTTAGTTTATCTACTAAACTGGGTTTTGCCAACTTGGCCCTGATAAGCACCTGGATTCTTAAGTGTGAGTGCGGTATTCTCTGTTTGTGAATTACTACTCATATCAAATATGAGTCACCCGTTCTCCTCATCATCCTTCTGCTGCTTCATCTAAAGCTGGATGCCAAGTTGAGAAGTGCAGTTTCCTCTCATACTGTTGAAAGTCTTTAATGCAGAGGGCCCCCGTCTTTTTTTTAATGAACAAGCTGAATTCTTAGTAGCCAAATTAATATCATTCTCCTTGGGCTGCCGTTTATCAATGATATATAATGATATATATATATATATATATATATATATATATATATATATATATATGTTGGAAGGCCATTTGGCCTGAATTTGTGGGAGGAGTTATGACCCTATTTAAACTCCTTCCCCCCTACTTATCTTTGTCGTGCAAGCTGTTTGTCCCCACCCACCTACACCCAACTATATTTACAATTCACCTTTGTGGGCCCTCTTTTTATTACAGGCCTACTCGTACGTTGGTTTCGGCACACCTCAACCAACTTTGCTTCTCCTTCTACATTCCATTACGTATTAGAAATTCCAAGCCCAAATATATATATATTACACCCCTCACATTTCTGTAAATACTTTATTATATCTTTTCATGTGAAAACACTGAAGAAATGACACTCTGCTACAATGTAGAGTAGTAAGTGTACAGCCTGTGTAACAGTGTACATTTGATGTCCCCTCAAAATAACTCAACACACAGCCAATAATGTCTAAACCGTTGCCAACAAAAGTGAGTGCACCATAAATAACTTTCTTCATTTGTTTAAGCACTTTTCATTCTATTTAGCACTTTAGCACCTCGGTTTACTAGAAGGGATGAATAGGTTCTAATGAAGTTTTTTGAATATATACACACACCATCAGTGACATCACAGGATCTTGTTTCATTCATTTCACTCTCCAATCAGCATGTAGCATGATATTTAAAAGTTTTTACCACTCTTGCAATTTGTCTTGATAAAGGTCCGAGGGGACTGAAACGTCGACACTGTACATATTTGAATGCTAAATAAAGCACCATATTGGTTTTCACAAAGTCATACGAGTGCACTCTTCTTGGAATATATATATATATATTTTTTTTTTATTATTATTATTTTTTTACTTTGCTATGCATTAAATGTAAGAGGCTACTGTGTGATAATAACTTTTGCTTTTATTGAAGTTAGCACTGTATGTGCGTGCTGTACAGAGCTTGCTATATATAACTTTAAAAGTCTTTTGCTGCTAGCCAGGCCTTAAAAGTTACTTGCCACTACAATACTGGAGGGTCCAAAAAACTATTGTAAGAGGTGAATTTCTACTCACCAGAGCTGAATTTAGAATTGAATGGACAATTTGAGATTTGGTTTTGTACATATCTCTTTCCTACCACTCTTCTGTTACATGTATGGTGCAAGGAGCACATCAGTTCTGTAAAAAAAAAAGAGAGAGCCATTAAGGGCAAATAACAGGATTTTAAGACTATTATGTTGACTGTTCTGACCTGAGAAATTCTGCATAAAATTTTGTATGAGTTTAGCTTAATTGCTTATTGGGTATTTTTGTCTGCCCTATTGAATAGAGGATTTTTTCAGCACAGTCCACATACTCTTACTTACATCACTACTGATGTCTGAGGTAGAACTCAATGACATTTTCCATCTTTAACATTTTCCATTAACAGCCTCTTTCTGGGATTTATCTCTAAGCCAATGTTCAATTCAAAATCAAAAATTCTCATCAAAACAAACTTTTAGCCCCTTAATGACTGTCAATGTAAAGAGTATAGGGTCACCACTCAAGACATATTTTGTCATAAAGCTTGTCGCACCAGAATAATATATTTCTCCTTACTTCATTACTGAGGCATCATAGAAATAGCCATGTGGAAGTCCTCCAATGCAAGTTATTGCAGTGATAATTTTTCCCCGGAATCAATATGACTTAGGGTGACTGTCATTAACAATGGTGCAACCCTTAAGTTTTTTGAACTTAGGTTGTATATGCTGTTACTGGACATGGTTGGTTGCTTCATCTAAGTGCTGCTTCTAAGTGTGTGGTTGGAGATATTCTGGAGAGTTTTACAGAAACTTTAACTGTCTAAGATTTGTGCTAAGAGTTTTCTTTTTTACAGGTAAGATTCATCTGTAGGAAAAGGTTACTGATTGCACAAGGTTCGATTTCCTGATGGTAATTATAAGGCATTTGATTAGTTAGCTACTTGCTATTGATTGCTGTTTAATAAGCTATTGTTTGCAAATAAGCAGAGGCCTACCCAGATGTTAAACATTCCTAGTGGGTGGTGATTTTAGGAGTTTGTAAGGCTCACTTTAATAATATGTATAAATTTGGAACACAACTGCAGATATCTGATGGTTCTTTAATGAATTAATTTGGGGTTGAAGCAAATAATAATACTGGTACTGTAGCTTTAAATATCAGCTTAGATAAACGAAGCAAGTAGAAGCAGGTTGCAATTGAAGTAAGTAATAATACTAATACTGTAGCTTTAAATATCAGCGTAATTAGACGAAGCAAGCAGAAGCAGTTTGCAAATGGTAAAAAGCAATTAGTTAGTCCATGAAAAATGACTGGCTTCCTGGGAGTAACAGTCCGACAAGTTGCAGGAAGGATTGTTAGTTGTAGCAATAGAAAGTAAAACAGACTTGCATGTAGGCAGAATCCGAATTAGAACTGAAGATACTACTTAGCTTTTGATGAGAATAGTTCCAGCTTGCTTTTAGCTTTTCACCATGCTGGGAAGGTTCTTGAGCATAGAGGGGTTGTCCGTGATACAATTCGAGGTCGTTGAGAGGAGAGAGGGAGTCAGCGAAATCCAGTCCAGGTCCGGTACACGTGGAAGAGAGTGAAGAAACTTCAGCCGGGTATGTGATTGCGGTCGTAACCTTTTTCAATAATCCAGCAATTTGGATCTGGCGCGGTCTCCCTAAGTAGCGCGGGAGGACCGCGTCAGAGAAAGGGGGCGTGGCAAGGCTCTGACTACCCGGAAGTGTCAGGGTATCGGTGATACCAGCAATTAAGCTATGACAGAGTTATATAAGGGTTGTTGTCATTAGCTTGGCTAATATAGCTTGGTTGCTTCATCTAAGTGCTGCTTCTAAGTGTGTGGTTGGAGATATTCTTGAGAGTGCTGCTTCTAAGTGTGTGGTTGGAGATATTCTGGAGAGTGCTGCTTCTAAGTGTGTGGTTGGAGATATTTTGGAGATAACCTGGAGGTAATCTGAGATATTCAGGAGGATAAATAAAAAGTTAAGATTTGTTTGATTTAAATTATTCACCTCATTGGAATGGCAGACTTAGTTCAGTGTAATAGTTGCTATGGATTTGTTTCACGTTCCACTTTTTGGAGGTTTGGTTGTTGTCTAATCTGTAGACAGTTCTCTATCTTGCGGCAGGAGATTGTATTTTTGAAGTCTGAGATTTGTAAATTATCTTGTAAACAAACTCAGGCTGGAACCACTACAGAGGCATACTACCACAGAGGCATACTAGGAATGGCAGATGGATTACTGTAGGATCTGGTAGACTTAGAGTTGTTGATAAATCTGGTAGACTTAGAGTTGTTGATAAAAGGCATATTGCACCGTCTGTTGCTCTACATAATTCATTTTCTGCACTTTCAGAGGGTAGTGATGTTGTGGAGAGAGGCACTGAGGGTAGTGGTGTTGTGGAGAGAGGCACTGAGGCTAGTGGTGTTGTGGAGACAGGCTCAGGCACTGAGGCTAGTGGTGTTGTGGAGACAGGCTCAGGCACTGAGGCTAGTGGTGTTGTGGAGACAGGCTCAGGCACTGAGGCTAGTGGTGTTAAGGAGACAGGCTTGGAGACTATGGTGAGGCCTAACAGAAAGCAGTTGTTGTTGGGGGATTCCATCATAAGAGGTGTGGAGATGGACAATGGTGGTCTTGTGAGGTGTCTTCCTGGAGCTACTGCTCACAGAGACAGGAGACGTATCTGTAATATTGTTAAGCGAGCAAAGCAGGAAGGGGAATTGGATGTACTTGTCCATCTAGGGACAAATGACTTGGCTTGCAATGAGGTTTCAGAGGTTAATGAAGTTTTTAGTGTTTTTGCCAATGATATACGACAGGTTGCTTCCACACTGTCATTCTCTGAAGTTCTGCCTGTGCATAACACTCAGAACGACAGGCGGATGCGTATTAGGGACTTTAACTTGTGGCTTGGTGAATGGTGTCAGGAGCAAGGATTTGGCTTTATTTCTCATGGTAGCTCTGTTTGGAATGGAAATAAACTGTACAAAAAAGATGGTTTGCATCTTTCTCAAAAGGGAACAAATGTTCTCAGTGAGCAGTTCAGAGGTTTTGCTAGGATGTATTTAAACTAGGAGGGGGGGCAAAAGGGTGATAAAACATCAATCCAATTGTCCCTCAAAGCAAGGACAGAAGGTGCCTGTAGCAAGTGTTTTAAAATGATAAGCTTAGAGTCATTTTTACAAATGCTCACAGTTTAAGGAATAAGATCCATGAACTTGTGGCAATAATGGCAACTGATAGTGTAAATTTAGTCGCTCTTACTGAGACATGGTATAATGAGAAAAATGACTGGGACATAGCAATACCAGGGTACTCTTTATATAGAAAAGACAGGGAAGGCAAGAAAGGGGGAGGGTGGCCCTGTATGTGAAGGATATAATAAAATCTAGCCTAATAAAAGTTAGAGGCGTACATAGAGTCCGTTTGGGTTACGTTAGAATTTGGTAATCACACAGTAACTTGGGTAGGTGTGATTTATAGGCCCCCAGGACAAATTGAAGAGTTAGATAATCTACTAGTTAAGGAAATAACTAAAATGACAATGAAGGGGTAAGTTATCATCATGGGTGACTTTATTCTTCCTGATGTGAATTGGAAAACAAAAATAGCTGATTGTGCCAGGAGCACACATATTCTAAACTCCCTACTGGGATTGTCTCTAAAACAAGTCATTGAGGAGCCAACTCGTAAAGAGGTCATACTAGATTTAGTGTTAACAAAATATTACTGTAGGGGAGATATTACTGTAGGTGATAGTTTAGGATCCAGTGATCATCAGTCAGTGTGGTTTAATATAAGAACAGTGACTGAGTCACACCACACAAAAACAAAAGTTTTAGACTTCAGAAAAACAGACTTTTCTAAAATTAGAATATGTGTAAAGGAGTCATTATCAGACTGGAGCAAGTTAAATGAAGTCCAAGAGAAATGTGATTATTTAAAAGTTGCACTACTGAAGGCAACAGAAAATTGCATTAGGCTTGTCAGTAAAAGCAAAACATTCAAGAAACCACTGTGGTACTCCACAGATGTAGCCAAAATAGTAAAAAACAAAAAGTTAGCATTTAGTAATTATAAAAAAACCCAGAGTGAGGAAGACAGAATGACCTATAAGATTAGGCAGAAAGAGGCTAAGCAAGTTATAAGAGCTTCCAAATCACACACAGAAGAGAAAATAGCACAGTCAGTAAAAAAGGGGGACAAAACCTTTTTTAGATACATAAATGAGAAAAGAAAAGTAAAACAAGGATTAGTTAGATTAAAAACAAAAGAAGGAAGGTATGTGAAGGAGGATAAAGGTCTAGCTGACTGCCTCAATTAATATTTTTGTTCGGTATTTACAGATGAAAATGAAGAAAAAGGATAAATGAGTCCCTTATTACACATGAGTTTACAGAGGAAGAGGTTCTATTTCAACTGTCAAAAGTAAAGACAAATAAGTCAATGGGACCTGATGTAATACACCCAAAGCTATTAAAAGAGCTCAGTGGTGTACTAGCAAAACCATTAACAGATTTATTTAACCAATCATTGTTAACAGGAGTAGTCCCAGAAGATTGGAAGTTAGTGAATGGTGTGCCCATTCACAAGAAAGGTAATAGGGAGGAGTCGGGCAACTATAGGCCAGTAAGTCTTACTTCAGTAGTGGGGAAAGTGATGGAAACCATGTTAAAGGATAGGATTGTTGAACATCTAAAAACACATGGATTTCAAGATCAGAGACAACATGGGTTTACTTCAGGGAGATCATGCCAAACTAATCTTATTGATTTTTTTGATTGGGTAACTAAAATTATAGATCAGGGTGGTGCAGTAGACATTGCTTACCTATATTTCAGTAAGGCTTTTGACAGGCAACAGAGGGTTGTAGTCAATGGAGTATATTCGAAGCTTGGGCTTGTCACCATTGGGGTACCTCAGGGATCTGTACTTGGACCCATTCTCTTTAATATGTGTATTAGTGATATTGCAGAAGGTCTTGATGGTAAGGTATGTCTTTTTGCTGATGATACTAAGATATGTAACAGGGTTGATGTTCCAGGAGGGATAAGCCAAATGGCAAATGATTTAGGTAAACTAGAACAATGGTCAGAGTTGTGGCAACTGACATGTAATGTTGATAAGTGCAAGATAATGCATCTTGGCCGTAAAAACCCAAGGGCAGAGTACAGAATATTTGATAGAGTCCTAACCTCAACATCTGAGGAAAGGGATTTTGGGGTGATTATTTATGATTACTTAAATGTAATAGAGCAGCAGGAAATGCTAGCAGAATGCTTGGTTGTATAGGGAGGGGTATTAGCAGTAGAAAGAGGGAAGTGCTCATGCCATTGTACAGAACACTGGTGAGACCTCACTTGGAGTATTGTACGCAGTACTGGAGACTGTATCTTCAGAAGGATATTGATACTTTAGAGAGAGTTCAGAGAAGGGCTACTAAACTGTTTCATGGATTGCAGGATAAAACTTACCAGGAAAGGTTAAAGGATCTTAACATGTATAGCTTGGAGGAAAGACGTGACTGGGGGCATATGATAGAAATATTTAAATACATACAGGGAATCAACACAGTAAAGGAGGAGACTATATTTAAAAGAAGAAAAACTACCACAACAAGAGGACATAGTCTTACATTAGAGGGTATCAGGAAGTATTACTTTACTGAGAGGGTAGTGGATGCATGGAATAGCCTTCCAGCTGAAGTGGTAGAGGTTAACACAGTAAAGGAGTTTAAGCATGCGTGGGATAGGCATGAGGCTATCCTAACTATAACGTAAGGCCAGGGACTAATGAAAGTTTTTAGAAAATTAGGCAGACAAGATGGGCCGAATGGTTCTTATCTGCCATCACATTCTATGTTTCTATGTTTCTATGGTCAATTGTGTGGCTGTCTAGCAACAATCTAAATCAGTGTTCTCCAACCCAGTCCTCGTGGACCACCAACAGTCCAGGTTTTGTCAGTATATCCATTTGGATAAAGAGGGAAATACATAAATCCTGTTGGTGGTCCATGAGGACAGGGTTGGAGAACACTGATATAATTGGCTGCAATATGCTATAGTACTGTTGTGACAAAAAATAATAGCAGTCCTATGACATGATTCAATTCCAGTGCTTAGCTGCAGGAGGACACGCCAGTATCAACAGTCACTTAGCAACAGTCATGAAAGTTCTCCCAGGCTTACTAATCACCGAGTGGACCAATCACCCAGTGAACCAATCACCCAAGTCATATCTGTCAGTTAAGGCAATGTGATCACTTTAATAGGTTCTCACAATGATAAATGATTCTATGGGCTGCTCTACTCAACTGCTCATTGTTATAGTAAGTATTAGGGTTAGCTTTGATTATGGTTTGTTTTCATACATGTGCAAAGGGAAAAAGTTTGTATAGTTTCAGTTTCAATTTGGCAATTCGGAATTTCTAGAATTACTAATTATACCCAATGCTTAAAACATAACTTTTAATCATAATTTACAAACCATAAGTATATACAAGAAAAATAAAGATAATGAATAATGTAGGAAAACAGCTAGGATAAAAATATTTGCAATCAAGTATAGTTACTGTGACAAACGTGCTTATGCCACAATATATATATAAAAACATCCTGTTTGGGAGTTAAATCTCCCCAGCCGCCATTAGTAGCGTGCCCTGGGTGCTCCTGGTTCAGCACTTTCCCTTCATGTGAATAAAGCATTACTTAGATGTGATCGTTATGGAGCTAGATTTGGCATAAACTTTGTTCCCGGTTACCTCAGCGGGACTTAGCCGTGAATGTTATGGAACTGTTTTCGGGATGAGGTGACCATGCGGCTCCCTGACAACTCTGTCTAGGGTTTTGAATTACTTTGAAAGCCGCCAGGAGAGCGCATTTTGGAGAGAAGCTGCCTGAGACTAAGGGAAAAAACGCTACCCGAGTCCCAGGCAGAGCACCCCATATTGCGGCCGCAGCAGCTCCCGAAAGTTTACCGGCCAAAGCACCAAATGCCCTAGAACTGTTTTGGGCATAGGACCAAGTGTGCAGCTGGTCAGAACTTTTACATGGTGGCGTTTCCCCTACACTGCATGGATCTGAGCGGTATTTAGAGAACTTGGGCACTCAGATTAGGGCTATTTGGGGATGTATTTTTTGTGGGGTTATTATATATGTTTATGATGTTTTGGGGTATATTTATGTTTTATATTTTTATGTTTGTCTCTCTGTTCCTGGGAGATAATTAGCTTACCGGTCTTTAACACAATTATCTCCCAGGCACAAAGATCTTTGGGAGGGGCTTGCATTGTATTGTGTGGAGCCCCCCTGCTGAGGGTTGTGTATATAAGCAGGCAACTTGGCCATACTAAAAGAGTAATTTGTACCCTTCATCAAGTCTAGGCTGGTGTTTGGGTAGCTCAGAGTTATAATCACTGCTTCTTTTTGGGACTTGGGAGACTTCAATAGATATACTTCAATAGATATACAGTAGAGGGGATCCTTTACAATTACATTGAATCCGATATCTGTATCTGTGGTAGAAGAGTTTAATACTTTAGTACAATGAGTTTTTCAAGAAATAAAACTGCCGAGTTGGCGGCACAATTTTAAATATTAAAAATTAAAATGAGTCAGATACCTTTTCAAAGTGGGGATTGTGACCCACGAACTGTTTATGACTGTGGTGACAGCCTATATACCTAATATAAAAAATACTGTGAATTAGAAGTTATTCTTTAAGATTATGTTTACTTATCCCTTATATTAAACACATATGTATGTGTGGTGTAAAACAATTAAATATAGAGATCGATCCAACTGGGCACCTCCATTTTAGCTTTCAGTAAATCATTGTTAGAAGCCCTGTTATTTAGTCCTGGCAATCAACAGAGAGAAAGCATACAGAGAAAAGGACAAACCAAACAGTGTTTATGTTTATCCTTTTTATTCCTAATGTGTTTTCTAAGTTTATTATGAACTTATAAATAAAGTCATTTGATAAATGCATAATCTAGTTTTAAAGACAAATTGAGCATCTTATGATAAAAAGGTTAGCCCAAGTCATTAGGGATTTTCAATGTTTCATTTAATGGTAAATTCTAGAGAAGCGACAGTTCCTCTTTATTGATATGTAAATTCCTGTCCTGGCAACTGAGTTGAAGGAGCTAACACATAAATGATAATGCATGGTTAGCCAGAAAAAAAAGATGTGTTGCCCTTGTTAACAGCATAATTGTATAAATTGCCTATAGTTAGAGTGCCTATCTGTTTGTGTGTCTGCTCATCTGCCATACTAATAAAATGTCAGGAGATTTTTATTCAAAGATATATATTTTTTTTATGTTATGTGGTGCATTTCTTTTTATTTGTCCTCTGTATTGCCCTCTAATCTATGCAGATGTGCAGAAACTGATAGCAATATAGGTCATGTTGCCTAGTACATTATGAACAGGCTAGAAATATGACATTCTCATCTTATATTTTGACTTAAATGTAAATGTGCATCTAAAAATATTTAAAATGTTGAAGTTCGCATATCCAGATAAGACCTTTTGAAAGCATGTCATAACTTTTCCATTGCTTGAAATCCAAAATTAAAAATGGGATGTATATTATTAACTCAGAATACACTTTTTGCCAACTGTATTTTTATAAAATTATTTTATTAATATTTTCAGTATCAGGTATACATAAAATAATGTATTTGAGAAAACTAAAGTTAAAGATTAATTCCTTCATTCTAATGCACTATATAAGGGTAAAAAATAAATGCAATTTGAAGAAAAGGAAAACAAGTTACAAACATGTACCCCAATAAGTATAAAAGTTTTTGGTGCTCTAGGATGGTGGTAGTACAAATGTGGGCAGGGCCGCCATCAGGGCATGACAACCGAAACGGTTGTCATGGGCCCGGCGGTCCTGGGGGGCCCGGACTGCTCAGGTCGTCCGGGCCCCACATTCAGTGGGAACATACCGGGTCGCAGGGGGCCCTGCGACCCCGGTATGTTCCCACTGGGCCGGCCTCTTCTCCTGGGGGGCCCAGCAGCCGGTCACCTCAGGGCCCCCCAGAGGCTGGCCCTGCTGACACCCGGCGCCGGCGGGCGCGCGAGGGAGCACTCTCCTCTGAGTGCTTCCTCTTCAGCTCCCTCGTGCACCGTACTGATGCCGGAGCCGGAAGATGACGTCATCTTCCGACTCCGGCATCAGTACGCGGCGTGCGAGGGAGCTGAAGAGGAAGCACTCAGAGGAGAGTGCTCCCTCGCGCGCCCGCCGGCGCCGGGTGTCAGGAAATTTGAGTGGGTGGGGGTGGCGGGGGGGAATTTGAATGAGTGGGGGGGGGAGAGGGAAGGCAGGAAATTTGAGGGAGGGGGGTGGGAGGAAATATGAATGAGTGGGGGGGAAGGGAGGAAATTTGAGGGGGTGGGGGAATTTGAATGAGTGGGGGGGAGGGAAGGCAGGAAATTTGAGGGAGGGAGGGGGGAGGGAGGAAATATGAATGAGTGGGGGGGAGAGGGAGGGAAGGTAGGAAATTTGAGTGGGTGGGGGTGGGGGAATTTGAATGAGTGGGGGGGGAGAGGGAAGGCAGGAAATTTGAGGGAGGGGGGAGGGAGGAAATATGAATGAGTGGGGGGGGAGGGAGGAAATATGAATGAGTGGGGGGAGAGGGAGGGAAGGGAGGAAATTTGAGTGGGTGGGGGTGGGGGGAATTTGAATGAGTGGAGGGGGAGAGGGAAGGCAGGAAATTTGAGGGAGGGGGGAGGGAGGAAATATGAATGAGGGGGGGAGGGAGGAAATATGAATGAGGGGGGAGGGAGGAAATATGAATGAGTGGGGGGGAGAGGGAGGGAAGGGAGGAAATTTGAGGGAGTGGGGGGGAGAGGGAGGAAATTTGAATGAGTGGGGGGAGAGGGAGGGAAGGGAGGACATTTGAGGAGTGGGGGGGAGAGGGAGGAAATTTGGGGGGGAGAGGAAGGGAGGACATTTGATGGGGGAGAGGAAGGAAATTTGGGGGTGAGAGGAAGGAAATTTGAGGGAGGGGAGAGGTAGGAATTTGAGGGGGGAGAGGAAGGGAGGAAATTTGAGGGAGGGGGGAGAGGAAGGGAGGAAATTTGAGGGAGGGGGGAGAGGAAGGGAGGAAATTTGAGGGAGGGGGGAGAGGAAGGGAGGAAATTTGAGGGAGGGGGGAGAGGAAATTTGAGGGAGGGGGGAGAGGAAGGGAGGAAATTTGAGGGGGGAGAGGAAGGGAGGAAATTTGAGGGAGGGGGGAGAGGAAGGGAGGAAATTTGAGGGAGGCGGAGAGGAAGGGAGGAAATTTGAGGGAGGGGGAGAGGAAGGGAGGACATTTGAGGGGGGGAGAGGAAGGGAGGACATTTGAGGGGGGGAGAGGAAGGGAGGAAATTTGAGGGGGGAGGAAGGGAATTTGAGGGAGGGGGGAGAGGAAGGAAATTTGAGGGAGGGGGGAGAGGAAGGAAATTTGAGGGGGGGAGAGGAAGGAAACTTGAGGGAGGGGGGAGAGGAAGGAAATTTGAGGGGGGAGGGAGGAAGGAAATTTGAGGGGGGAGGGAGGAAGGAAATTGGAGGGGGGGAGAAGGAAGGAAATTGGAGGGGGGGGATAAGGCAATGAGAGGGAGGGGAGAAGAAGGAAATGAGAGGGAGGGGGAGAAGAAGGAAATGAGAGGGAGGGGGAGAAGAAGGAAATGAGAGGGAGGGGGAGAAGAAGGAAATGAGAGGGAGGGGGAGAAGAAGGAAATTGGAGGGGGGGAGAAGAAGGAAATTGACGGGGGTAGGGGGAGAGATTGACATCCATCACACACACACACACACAATGCACCCCTTGCACACAGAAAAACACAATGCATTACACACAGACACACATACACAAGCAATGCATCCCTTACACACAGCAACACACAATGCACCCCTTCCACACACTCAGTGCATCCCTTACAGACACACACACTGCATCCCATACATACACAAACTCACCTTGCAGCCCTTACACATACAAACACAGATTCACACAATGCATTCCTTACACACATCAGGACACCCCCCCCCCCCCACACACACACACACCCCTGTGAACAAACTCATTGGTAGAACATGAAGGTGGACTCTGGGACCCAGACCTTGAGCTGTGTAAAGGGCCCTCAAAAAATGGAGCTGCTTCTCCCAGAACATTGATTTTTGTGACCACAGTTACAAACCGCCTCCAGAGAGCCTGTTCTACACCAGACCAGTGGAGCCAGACGGCAGCTGAAGCCCATCATCATCCTCATCTGGTTGTAAGTAGGCAATCTAGTATATTATTCGTGGCACTAATCTTTAATTTACCTCACATTAAAGGGACACTATAGTCCCCAGAACCACTGCAGCTTAATGTAGTGGTTCTGGTGTCTATAGCCTGTCCCTGCAGGCCTTTTATTGTAAACACGGCGGCACTGCAGCACTGTTAGTTAACATGGCAGATCATATGGGTGGGGCACTGTGATGTCACATGGGGGGGTGGCAAACTTTACTTTTGCCTAGGGCGGCAAAAATCCTTGCACCGGCCCTGCAGACACTGCATCCCTGTGGGCGGACTCGGGGGGGAGGGTGGGACTCGGGGGGGGGGGGGGGTGGACTCGGGTGCAGGCGCCGGGGGGCCCAGACCTTGAGCTGTGTCAGGGGCCCCAAAATTTCTGATGGCAGCCCTGAATGTGGGTGATCACTGCCTTCACATTTTTCAATATGTTTGAAAGAAAGTAATTTGTATGGTGTTTGGGATGGCCTTTTATCTAGTGCAATTTGTACAAATGGGGAAATAGAAGACACAAATAAGATAACTGAGGACCAGACAAATAGGAAAAAAGCCCTTTTTGAGTTCTACGTCTCAACTGCTAATCTCCTTGTCTTCAGTCTATCATATTTTAATAGCCAGCAAACAATATTGAGGGAAAGATTCTCTTAAAATCTCTTCGGAATAATGCCAAAATTAACCATCACTGTTGGCTTAGCATGAGGTGTCATTGTGGCTTTAACCCCTTAGTGATCAGACCGTTTTTTTTCAGTTAAGCACGAGGGCTCTTTTTTTACATTTCTGCTGTGTTTGTGTTTAGCTGTAATTTTCCTCTTACTCATTTACTGTACCCACACATATTATATACCGTTTTTCTTGCTATTAAATGGTCTTTCCAAAGATGCTATTATTTTCATTATATCATATAATTTACTATAAAAGAATTCTAAAATATGATGAAAAAAATTAAAAAACAAAACACACTTTTTCTAATTTTGACCCCCAAAATCTGTTACGCATCTACAACTGTCAAAAAAACACCTATGATAAATAGATTCTAAATGTTGTCCTGAGTTTAGAAATATCTAATGTTAACATGTTCTTAGCTTTTTTTTGCAAGTTATAGGGCTATAAGTACAAGTAGCACTTTGTTATTTCCAAACCATTTTTTTCAAAATTTACAGTTACATTGTAACACTGAATAACCATTCACATGTATATATTTTTAAAAGAAGACAACCTAAGGTATTAAACTTGGGGTATTTTGACTCTTTTCATGCAACCATTTTACCTCCAATCTATGCCAAATAAAAAAATAATAATAATACTTGGTGATTTTTTGGACACACATAGCAATTTAAGAATACATGTACTGAGTACTTTAAGGGTTACTGCCAAAAAAAAACACCTCAATATGTGTACAGCAACATCTCCTGGGTAGTGATGTCGCGAACATAACATTTTCGGTTCGCGAACCGAGAACGCGAACTTCCGCAAATGTTCGCGAACCGGGTGAACCAGGCGAACCGGGCGAACTGGGCGAACCGCCATAGACTTCAATAGGCAGGCAAATTTTAAAACCCACAGGGACACTTTCTGGCCACAATAGTGATTGAAGGGGGGGGAGACCTACTCTCCTACCCCCCCCGGCCCCCACCCCTGGGCGGCGGGTGGGGGCCATAAAGATAATGAGGGGGGGGACCTACTGTCCTCCCCCTCTCCGGCCCCCACCCCTGGGCGGCGGGTGGGGGCCATAATGGTAATGAGGGGGGGACCTACTGTCCTCCCCCTCTCCGGCCCCCACCACTGGGTGGCGGGTGGGGGCCATAATGATAATGAGGGGGAGGGACCTACTGTCCTACCCCCCCGGCCCCCACCCCTGGGCGGCGGGTGGGGGCCATAAAGATAATGAGGGGGGGACCTACTGTCCTCCCCCTCTCTGGCCCCCACCCCTGTGCGGCAGGTGGGGGCCCTAAAAAAAATAAGGGGGGACCTACTGTCCCCCCCTGGCCCCCACCCCTGAGCGGTGGGTGGGGGCCCTAAAAATAACAATAAGGGGGGACCTACTGTCCCCCCGGCCCCCACCCCTGAGCGGTGGGTGGGGGCCCTAAAAATAACAATAAGGGGGGGACCTAATGTCCCCCCCCCGGCCCCCACCCCTGAGCGGTGGGTGGGGGCCCTAAAAATAACAATAAAGTTCTTTGGAATTTTCCCACGCTGTGTAAAATGACAAAGAGCACTCTGATTGGCTTAAACCAGCCAATCAAAGTGTTCTTAGCCTAATTGCAGGGCGTGGCAAGGATTTATAAGCCTTCCCCCGACCTGCAGAGCTCAGTCTGCGCGGAGCCCTCCATGGGTGAAAATGGATGATAATTTTTTGCACTCCTTTTTTTTTTTTATTGCGTCGGTTATTATGGTTTTTTATTTGGCCTTTAATGGGGCTAAAAAATAAGATTTTAGAAGAAAGAAAACATCGAATGGTAAGTTGTTTTTATCTAATTTTTTTTTTACAGGTTTTTAGTTAAAGGTCCCCCCTCATTATTTTTAGGGTGAGGGGGTAGGTAGGGGGATAATTTTGGGGGGGCAGGGGGAGGGGGTGACTAGGGTCCCCCCTTTGTATTTAGGGCCCCCACCCACCGCTCAGGGGTGGGGGCCGGGGGGACAGTAGGTCCCCCCCTTATTGTTATTTTTAGGGCCCCCACCCACCGCTCAGGGGTGGGGGCCGGAGGGGACAATAGTTCCCCGCTTATTGTTATTTTTAGGGCCCCCACCCACCGCTCAGGGGTGGGGGCCGGGTGAGACAGTAGGTCCCCCCTTATTGTTATTTTTAGGGCCCCCACCCAACACTCAGGGGTGGGGGCCGGGGGGGTCAGTAGGTCCCCCCTGATTGTCATTTTTAGGGCCCCCACCCACTGCTCAAGGGTGGGGACCGGGGGGGACAGTAGGTCCCCCCTTATTGTCATTTTTAGGGCCCCCACCCACCGCTCAGGGGTGGGGGCTGGGGGGGACAGTAGGTACCCCTCTTAATGTCATTTTTAGGGCCCCCACCCACCACTCAGGGGTGGGGGCCGGGGGGGACAGTAGGTCCCCCCTTGTTGTTTTTTTTAGGGACCCCACCCGCCGCTCAGGGGTGGGGGCCGGGGGGAGGACAATAGGTCCCCCCTTATTGGTATTTAGGGCCCACACCCACCGCTCAGGGGTGGGGGCCAGGGGGGAGGAGAATAGTTTCTCACCCCTTTTTTTACTTTATAGCCCCCACGCGCTCAGGGAGGGGGGACCCTTTTTTTTTAACAGTGAGCAGCCACAGGCTGAAATTCTGGTCTTTCCTCCCTCAAGTGTTGCTACTCCTGTGTCTGTCTCCGTCAAAGTCAACGGTGCTACCATCAGTTCCACCACGCAGGCTTACTGCCTAGGTGTTCTCTTTGACTCCGACCTCTTCTTTACGCCTCATGTTCGGTCTATCGCCAAATCCTGCCTCTTCCATCTCAAAAACATTGCGCTAATCTGACCCTACTTAACGCCAGATGCCACTAAGGTGCTGGTCCATTCCACTGTCCTTTCTCGCCTTGAGTACTTTAATCCGCTTCTTAGTGGTTAAACGTGCTCCCAACTTGTGCCGTTACAGTTCATAATGAATGTTGCGGCAAGGCTCATCTTTTTTTTTGTTCGCCCGCACCTCCTACTCCTCACCCTTCTGTCAGTCCCTACATTGGCTTCCTATGAGATATAGGGCTCAATTTAAAATTCTGGTTCTTGCTCTCAAATCTCTACATAATGCTGCTCCCATCTATCTATCTAATGCCTAATACACAAGTACGTCCCTTACGCTTTGCTGAAGACGTCTATCTTCTGTCTGTACTCCCACATCCGATGCTTGCCTTCAAGACTTCTCGAGGGCTGCACCATTCCTGTGGAACTCCCTTCCCTCCTCCGTTAGATGCTCACCCAGTCTCTACTCCTTCGAAAAATCATTAAAAACCCCACTTCTTCATAAAAGTGTATCAATTAAACTGTTAATAGCTCCCAACTGATTCCTCTCTTGTAACGGTCATTAGTCTAATTCTATCATTACCTTTTGTGTCACTGTACCCCACTCCCTCTATCATGTAAGTTCATTGAGCAGGGCCCTCAACCCCTCTGTTCCTGTGTGTCCAACTTGTCTGGTTACAACTACATGTTTGTTCGTCCACCCACTGTAAAGCTCTGTGGAATTTGTTGGCGCTATATAAAGCATAATAATACTAATAATAATACTAATAATATTTTTCTGTTTTTATGCCATAGAAGAATAAAAATATGTTTTGTATACTATTTTGATAGTGCTAAATAGAAAACATTAACATAATTATTAATTAAAGGGAGAATTCAAAGTAAATTAAAAGTAAATTTCAATTTTAAGGTCAAATTTGTCAAATTGGAAAAAAACTTTAAGTCATCTATGCTCTCAGTTTAACTACTCTGGTCTTAAATTTGAAATCCACTTTGAATTCACTTTGAATTCTAACTCTAGCAACTAACCCTGTAAGAAGCAAAACACTATACTTGGAGATTAATTTCAGACTGAACTGCAATGTGGCCGAATTCAGGCTGATATGGTGAAATGGTGAGAAGTGGGAGAGCCTGGTTCATTGGTTCTAGTTGGTTGGTCTGACACTAGCTTTAGCTTTACCCTGTATCTAGCAGCTGGTACTGCCAGGAGTACTACAAAAAAACCTTGAGGGAATATAGGAAATTGTCACTGGCAGTTAATATGCCATTCATGCTATTGTGAGACTATTTTATCCTTTTTTTGGACAATGTAGTGTCAGGAAATCTTTTTGCCTAGAATGGGTCATCTACTAGGATACTAGCTGAACCTGCTACCACTGGCACAAGTAGTTCAATCACTGTCTATGTTGCCATTAACACCAGCACTACCAATACCACTACCATCAGCATCACCTGTGTCAGCACATTTCCATTAGCATTAATCAACCAAGTGCTAATGTATAGGCTACACCTCACCTGGATTTTGTGCAGATGCAAGGCAAAGGGTTGAGGGTAGTATTTTGTTCTAATAAATCAAGTTTTGATCACTTTGAGTGCCTTGCAGAAGGTTGACTTTCAAGTGTAACTTTTAAATATAAGAAAGGGGGAGCAACAGCACAAGTAATTACATTTGTAACCCCTTAAGGACACATGACATCTGTGATATGTCATGATTCCCTTTTATTCCAGAAATTTGGTCCTTAAGGGATGAAAGAAAAGTTGACCCACTCGACTGTTTCACCCCTCTCCCTTTTTTTCCAATTAAATTACCTTAGCTGCTGCCAGGGCTCTCTTTAATTCTACATATCTAAAGAAATTCTAATGCTAGCAACTTAGAATTGGCATTGCAGAAATGTCTGATATTGCATAATCATTAGGCCAGGCAATATTGTAGCTGTTTTGGCATTTCAGCACAGTCCTGCTGTGCTGGGTTTACATTTTTTTTTCAGTACTTAGATTCAGCTGAACCAAACAGATGAATAGACTAAATTATGTTGAGTCAAAATTAAAAAACAACTTTTAAAACATTTTTGGAACAACCATAATGTTTCACCCTTTATATGGTTGGGGAAGAAGGCCACCATTTACATAAGATTGTCAAAGCGTTCCATATCCATCAGAACCCTTGGTCAATTTCAGCCTTAAATGTCTTACCCACCACAAATATTTCAAACTATTTACGTCTGCATTCAAGGCCAGCTCTATTTGAGCTCTGGTAAGTCCAGCAGACCCACATGGTACTTGCTGAGGTGGGTGTGAAATTTTGACTTCCTAGTTGGAATCTAAAATTTGGTTTGCAGTTTTAACCCTTTAAATCAGGAGGACGTACTATTACGCCCTGCAGGAACCGGCTCTAAACGCCGGCGGGCGTAATAGTACGTCCTCGCCATAATAGCCGCCCATGTGGCCGGCGCTAATCGCCCGCTGCAGATCGCGGTCGGGGGGGATGCCTGGCCCCTCAGGCAACCCCCCCTGTGGCCGGTGACCGCGATCTGCAGTCTCTGATCGCAGTGACAGGCTGTCACTGCGACCAGTATTCAGCATGTGTCAGCCGATTTCAAATCGGCTGACACATGTGGCCGGCGGCTTTCCCCTTCTGCAGATCGCGGTCGGGGGACTTACCTGGCCCCCCAGGCAGTCCCCCTGGGGTCAGTGACCACGATCTGCTAAGTCTGAGATCGCAGTGACAGGCTGTCACTGCGATCTCAGAGCGCTCTGATCGCAGTGACAGCCTGTCACTGCGATCAGTGTTACATGTGTCAGCCTATTGGCTGACACATGTAACTGGCACAATGATCCCCCTGCAGATTGGAAGGGGGGAGTGCTTGTACCACCCAGGCACTCCCCCCTGTGGTCAATTACTCAATCTGCAGGAGGTGATCACAGTGACAGGCAGTCACTGTGATCACTGATCCTGTGTGTCGGCCAGTGATGTGAAATCACTGGCTGACACTGTCTCTGCCCCCTGTCCTGTGAAAAAAATAAAATATTAGTTAAAAAAATAAATTAAAAAAATGACAGTTACAAATAAAATATACTTAGATCATATATATTATATATATATATATATGATCTAAGTATATATATATATATATATATATATATATATATACACATACACACACACATTTACACATACACGACGTGTATTTAAATATTAATATGTATATATATATATATATATATATTAATATCAAATTACACGTAGACTGATACTGATTAAATATATATATATATAATTATTGTTATATATATATTTATATAAAATATAAAAAAAAAATATGTAAATACGTAAAAAAAAATAAAATTAAAAAAAATATTTAAAAATAAATAATTAAAAAATATATAGATGTGTGTTATTTCGTTCTAACTGTATTGTGATATTAATATATATATTTATATCAAAATACACGTAGAACAAAATAATATATATATCATAATATATATATATCTATATACATAAATATATACGTATATATCACTATATATATACCTATATATAAATAAAAATATTTAAAAAAAATTATATATATATATATATATATATATATATACGTATATATACACATATATAAAAATATCGAGGACTCCGCACTCAATGTACCTGTCTTGTTCTTGCCTTGGTGATGCCTCGGCCGTCAGAATGTATAATGCAAAAAACGAGTGCACTCGAAAGGACTTGATAGAAAATTATTCCAATTTATTCACATACGTGCCAGTGATAGGTTCAACGTTTCAGTCCTCGTAGGACTTTTATCAAGACAATCAAAAGGCGGGTTAAATATGGTGAAAACAAACTTCAATTGGAGAGTGAGAACGAGGTTGAGATATCACCTGTGATAGATCAGTGTTCAAAAGACATACCTAGAGAGATTTAACCCTTGGTAGTACACCAATAGCAATAATACAAAAATCCATAAAACATCAGTCAGAACCGATCAACCAATATACTTAATGATCCTAATTCAATAATAAATCTTATGGGTAATAAGATCTAGAATGTCTGTGCTGTGAAAACATAAAATTAAAATTAAAATCAAGAGAAATAAACAAGAAAAATAAACCATGGAGGACCCCATAGAATGGTAAACCTACTAAAGATCTACCTTGTGGAGCACCCAGACACGGACTAATCATCTAGCAGGCATAAACATAGTGTGTCAAAGAGACTAATTAGACTGCATAGGGAAATTGCATAATTACAAAGTAAATATACAGTATACAACTATCAAATATCATATTAGTATGTACCTTGCATAAGATGCAGATACCGTGGAAACCATCTGGGCTAAATTGTGCTAGACTATGCTACAATGTAATACATCTATGCTGTTACTTTGTAGTTATTTTGTAAAGAACTGTTAAGGATTACTATCTTTTTGAGATAAAGCAATTCAATGGGTTAATTTTGTTTAGCCCACCGGGGGACACTGTGCCCAATGTAAAAATCCAGTAAGCTTCTCGCTGGAGAAGCAAATTATCCCAATCACCTCCTCGTCGTGGGGCCGGGACCTGTTCAATTCCCATAAATTTAAGGGTCGGCAATGAATGTCCAGCCGCAAGAAAGTGTCGAGCTATAGGGGTGGTAGCTGTGCCACTGGAGAGTGCCATCCTGATAGTAGATCTATGACCCCTCATTCGTTCTCGAAGATCATTTGAGGTTTTGCCAATGTACATAAGCCCACATGGGCATAAGATGCGGTATACAACATGTGTGGTGGTGCAAGTAATGCGTTGGCGTATTTTGTATTCTTTGCCAGAATGGGGATGAAAAAAAGACTTCCCTGGGGGCATATTGTTGCAGGCTGTACATTTAAGGCATCGAAAACACCCAACATTGAGGTGTTCAGATCGATTTGGCTCCTGTAAATCAGTATGTACAAGGTAGTCCCTCAAATTTTTGCTTCTCCTATAACTCATGATTGGAGTTTGGTGAAATATAGCTGGTAATGTAAGATCTTTTTTAAATATCTCGCAGTTACTGCGGATCATTTTGGAAAAGCTCAGAGACTGTGAATGGAAAGTTTGTGGGAAACTTAGTCTGGGCACCTTGCTGCGGTCTGATGGTCCCTCCATATGTAACTGCATTGCTTTGACGTATGCTTGGTCAAGTATATGCTTGGAATATCCCCTTTGGATGAATTTCTCAAACATCTCTTGAATTTGTTTGTCGGTTCTGTTTAAGTCAGAGTTATTCCTCATAACTCTGATAAACTGTGACACCGGAAGTGATTTAATCAAGTTAGGTGGATGATGGCTAGTTGCATGTAGCAATGTATTACGATCAGAGGTTTTAGCAAATAGTGTGTAGCCCAATTTATTATTCTCAATAAAGATGCGTAAATCCAGAAAGTCCATTTGTGTGTCACTGATTTGGTATGTAAATCTAACAGGTGAGTCCAGGGTGTTCAGCGATTGCAGCATGTCTAGTAATGTTGATTCTTCTCCAACCCAGATAATGAACACATCGTCGATGTATCTAAGATATTTAAGAATCTGGTGACCATATTTTTGTAGGATGTGCTTATATTCGTACATGTATGCATTCGCGTACATGGGTGCCATAGGGGCACCCATGGACGTCCCAGAAACTTGAATATAAAATGATTTTTCAAATCTAAAGTAGTTTAACGTTAGACATAGTTCCAGCAGTTCCAATATGAATTCAATTGGGGGCTCGATTTTTCCAGAATATTGTAAAAGTACTTGTCGCATAGATTGTATTCCTTCATCATGAGGGATGATGGTATACAAGCTGCTTACATCGATGGCTGCCAGAAGGACCCCCCCTGGAGGAAGATCGATAGACCTCAGGGTAGTGATAACCTGGGCAGTATCTTTAACATATGTAGGTAATGTCATAACTGGTATTTTGAATTTGTTGTCCAGCCATCTTCCAATAGGTTCCAGGAGGCCCCCAATAGCTGAAACAATCGAGCGACCCGGAGGTCTCTCCAGATTTCTGTGTACTTTCGGGAGTGTGTATATAACAGGACATCTCGGTTGGGTCTCAAAAAGGTACTCGTATTCCGATGTGGTGAGAAAGCCAGATTCTAGACCTCTCTGTAACGTCTGTTGTATAATCTTGCTAAACTCCTTGGCGGGGTCGGTATCAGTATGTTTATAAACAGAAGTATCAGATAGTTTTTTCAAAATTTCCTCCCTATAGTTCTCATAATTTTGAAGAACAATAGCGCCGCCCTTGTCGGCCGGTCGTATAGTGATAGATTTGTCATTAGCCAAGTTGTAAAGAGCTTCTCTCTCACCTTTGGTAATATTCGATCTATCTTGGTTTTTCATGGCTGTCATTTGCGTCGTTTCGGTCTTCAAACAATGAGAAAATGTTTTCAAAGTTACATTAACAGACGGGGGGTCAAAGGAACTACGTAATCTGAAGCGTTCAGAATCTGCCCTGCTCAATTGGTCATCCCGTTGTTGCTGTTTGAAAAAGTCTACTAAACGGAGCTTTCTGTTAAACTTAAATTGGTCAATTTCCCACTGGAATTTATTCATCCTAGAAGTGGGGACAAATGATAAGCCCTTCTTCAATAGCATAGTCTCTGTTTCAGTAAGGACTCTAGAGGATAAGTTAATAATAGGATTATCTAATGTCTCCGTGGTGGTCGCCCCCTGTGACCAGTGCCTCTTTCCTTTCTGCCCCCTCCTGGTATAATACCGTTGTTTGGGGGGTGCTCTATTCGGGATTGACTCCTGGTAGTTGGTTCTCGTCTGAGTCCAAGACCTGGTTCTAAAAAAGACGAAGGTGAGGACATTTCAGCGTGAGAGATTACAAACGGGAAATTCGGTGCAAACTGATTCATCCTCACCTTCGTCTTTTTTAGAACCAGGTCTTGGACTCAGACGAGAACCAACTACCAGGAGTCAATCCCGAATAGAGCACCCCCCAAACAACGGTATTATGTTGCCTTTGTAACCCTATGGTAGCCCAAGAATGAAAATTACCCCTATGATGGCTTACCATTTGCAATAGTAGACAACCCAAGGTATTGCAAATGGGGTTTGTCCAGACTTTTTTAGTAGCCACTTAGTCACAAACACTGGCCAAAATTGGAGTTTTTTGCATTTTTCACACACAAACAAATACTAATGCTAACTTTGGCCAGTCTTTGTGACCAAATGGCTACTAAAAAAGACTGGGCATACCCCATTTGCAATACCTTGGGTTGTCTACTATTGCAAATGGTATGCCATTATGGGTGTAAATTTAATTCCTGGGCTACTATACAGTCTCAAAGGCAACGTAACCAATCTGTCGAATTTCAATTTCAAATGTAACACGCTATATTTGACCCTGTAACTTCCCAAAACACCATAAAACCTGTACATAGGGGGTACTGTTTTACACGTGAGACATCGCTGAATACAAATATGTGTATTGTATTGTAGTAAAAGCAAACAGTATTTTGACATCCACAGTTAAAATGTCACATAGAACTAAAAAAAAGTTAAAAAAAATATATTTTTCTCCCATTTTTTAATATATTTTTATATTAAATTATGTTCAATACCTAAATATTTGATGTTAAATGAAAGCCCTGTTTCCCCTGAATAAAATTATATATAATAAGGGGGGGTGCATTTAATATGAAAGAGGTGAATTACGGTTGGACAGACATATAGCGCAAATGCCAGGTTTTGTTTACGTTTTGTTCTGTTCACAACTTGTACATTTGGCTGCGGTGTTAAGGGGTTAAGCACAACATTAGTTGTTGTCTTTCAGACAGCCATTAGATGCAATTCCTCCACAACACCTAAGTAAAACTCATTCACATGAGGTAGTAGCTCATAGAAATGTATTGAACTTGGATCAGTTTTCAATGTTCCTCTATGAGGAGCATTGGAGTGGCCATCTGCAAATGTTACGGTTGGAAGAATGGCTGGCAGAGCCAAGGGATTTTAAGAAAATGCTGGAGAAAATGTAAGCCTTGTTTTAGATTTTTACTGGAAATGGGAGAGGATAACCTAAAACTAATCTGCAATTAGGGCATGGTAGTGTTATGATAGATGTTTATATTCCTAATGCTATAGTGTTCCTTCAACATTAAAAGGGTGCATGCAGACATGTAGCTTTTCTAGTTATCTGCCCTATTGAATTTATGTCCTGTATTTTCCTTACCAGCATGTTGCCTCCACACTACATATATTGGGTGACCTTCTGCTATTTTCCATAATCCCAACAACCAACTCCGACAAATTACTTGAATGTATTTTTTTTATTTTTTTTGTGTTAGGCTGAGAGTAATGAGTCAAAGAGTGCTAATTATCAGGAAACTAACGGTAGTTTTTTTTTTCCTTTTTCCTAGAACAGCTTCATAGAATTTCAGATCACAAGCTATATGACAGTTCATGCTAATAAAGCATTTGTTTGGCAGTTGGTGTTATCTTAATATAGCTTAATCACAGTCAGAAACTCAATAAAGGCAATTAGTAAATGTATGTTTTATCAATATATGCAATGACACCAAAAGCTTCTTAGTTCGGTTCCCAATACATGTCCATAAAATCAAGTTAACAAGCAAAAGGCTAGACCTTCACTCATTATTTTCAATGATCCAATGATTTTCAATCATCCTATTATCATTTATTTAATAAGTAAACATAATAAAAGCTAAGGTTACAACAAACATCACTTAAGTGAATGTATGTCAAGTTATTTTTATTTCTGATCTGAATTCTTTGGAAATATGAGGATTTTAACCTTGTTTTAATTAAAAACATATTTTACTTTCTTATTGCACAATAATATTATTACTGTGGCTATGTGATGCAGTAAATTAATTGCTAACAATGCACATTCTTTATTAACAGTATTTTTTTTTTTAAAAGGGCTTGCTCTCTTAATTGTGGATTGTCAGTTTGAAAAGTGACTCCGTTTTACAAGATAAATTATGCTGGTTCCTATACATTAATAATATCCATTTTAGAACTCTGTCGATGATTTCTGCACAAGCTTTGCACAGCACATTACTATAGTCATTAGTTAAACGGCTTGACTCCACCGGGGTTGTTTAAAATGTACTGTAGCTGCTTCCTGTGTCTAATTTATGCATCTCTTACACTCTTACATTCTTATTAGCTTTTTTGCAATGTTTGAAAATGAATCAGAAAACTCAAGTGCTTATCAACACACTGTCCTCCCTATTTCTCCATGCAATTAAAAAAGGGATTTTCATTGAAAGACGCAGCAGGGACTTTACAAATTAGAACAAAATGTGTGACTCTAGAATTACCTCTCAGTCAATAGGGACATGATTTGAATTATTAAAGAATGCAATCTTAGTGTTTAAAAGAATCATCAATCATAACGTAAGACTGCATTTCCTTATGTCACGAGTATAATAAATCTTGTTTTCTTTTTACTCCTCAATGAAAATAACACTATTGAAGAGCCAATTGTTGACTATGGAAAATTATAATTTGCTTGCCATGGATCATTCTGTCCTTAGTGGGATGTTAGCTGTCGGACTTCATTTGTATGGCTGTCACTTTAGAGCTTAGCACTGACACAATCTTCTGCTTTGCATGCAAGTAAATAAGACATTCAGTACTTTCACCCAGTGAAAGTAAAAGGCCAAGACATTTTGAGATGGTTTTGACAAATCAGCTAAAAGGAACCACTTTCAAAATACAGCTTGCACATTTAAGAAATATGACTCTGTTATGACATAATATAATAAATAAATAATAATGCCTATACACTATTCATTGGTTTGTCTTTCGCATATTCTTCATAGGTCTAAATTTAAAGAGTATAACATTAACTATGTAAGGGTGGTATCCCATCAAAATCCCTAAATTAGCATAGATTTACCTACTTTACGACGTGCAAACTTGACTACTGTGGACTTTCTGTTTTGATAATACAGGAAGCCTAGATTGTTATGATAGAACAATTCAGCCATATGTCCTTCAGGACAAGTGTAAGCCACTTCTACAACTGGAAATATCTTCAAATTGTTTTTTTCCTCCCTTCATTTGGATAAATAACAAGAAAACAAAAAGCGGTTGAACTTCATTGTCAAGTGTTTTTAGCCTATATATCTATGTAATTAGTATTGCATTTTTTTTTTAAATAGACAAAAGAAAGAGAACCAATTGATACAAAAATGTTTACAACTTTTGCTGCTGTCTAATAAGAGACCTGTTCCTCTTTTGAAATTGAGTAATGGCAGAAATGTTGAGGTGATAAACACTGCAGACTATATTTGCCCTAGTAGTCACAGTTTAGGTGTCAGGGCCAGCACTGTCAAGGTTAAAAAAGGTAATTTACCTATTTTTGCTTACAGTGCTGGTCTCCTCTGTGAAGCTCCACCTTTTTGGCTCAGTTAATCATGATCGATAATCTTTGAGACCATCAGGGCCAGATTAACATAGGGGCTGGTGGAGCTGTAGCTCCAGGCCCATGCCTATTGAATTTGTTCTACGCGTCCCCTGATTCTTTACCAGCATTACGACTGTAAGAGCATTATGTGATATATAGTCCACAACATCTGGAGTACCAAAGATTGCCGACTCCTGTCTTAGAGCAATACAAAAACAACTTACCAACAAGTAATTTTGTGTTGCTACTTTGACCTAAATCACCAAAACCTTCCACAACTTTTAGTATCCTATGTTACAAGATACAAAGATTATAAAAATATAAAAAAAAATTGGCAAATACACTTACTTTATTAATCTTTCCATTGATTTCTAGGCTCCTTCCACAATATTAAAAGGGCTATAAAACATACCCACAAAACCCTTTAATAGCAAACGTCTTCAATTGTCTCTTTCTGCAGCAGATATATTAATGGCAAGGAGACCTGCCAGTTGTTCTCCTCTCTTAAGAATGGAACAGAAACCTAAAATTAGATTAACCTCTCACTGTATCTTCCTTGAGTTTCTGCAACTTAAAAACATTTTACTGCTCTTCACATGCTCTTGCTTAAGTATGGAAACTTAAGAGGAATGTATGGGAACAAAACTTGTGTGGACTGGCTGACAATTAAATTAGTTGTAAAGCTGGTAAAGTTGACTTTGTGCACTATGCAAATGCTCTTTCTGCTTCAGTCTCTCTAACACTTTGGCATGTTCCCTTTCTTCTACACTCATTACATACACCTTTTCTCTGTCCCAGCCTGTATAAGGGGTGCTCTGCCTGCTAGTAAGAAGGTTAGGAGAGGAGTTGAGCAGCGAGAGCTAGGGGACAGTCCTTAAAAAACATATAGCTAGCACATCATTAGACGCATTTATGTCAAGTTCAGGGTGCTGTTGGCACAGTATGCCCTTGGTTGGTCATCCTGCATGACTGGCAGGCAGCCTGATATGCATTCACGCCAGGCTGACCATCTAATTCTTTGTGCAAACATGCCCCCTTTTTGGGCATGTTTGTCCCTTTGGGTGGTACTGGTCAGTGATCCACCCTTTTATCCCACCCACTTAAAACCTGCTTCACCGGACGTTGCTGTTAGGGGGTTTGAATTTATTTAACCCCTTAAGGACCGGCCTGTTTTTGCGATGTTTGTACGTTAAGGACCAGAACAGTTTTAACACTTTTGTGGTGTTTGTGTTTAGCTGTAATTTTCCGCTCTCTCATTTACGGTTCCCATACAAGTTATATATTGTTTTTTTCAAGACAAGAAGGGCTTTCTTTACATACCATTATTTGTATTATGTCATATATTGTATTTAAAAAAAAATAAAAAATATGGTGAAAAATTAAAAAAAAAACATGTTTTTGGACTTTTACTTGAAAAATCTTTTACTTATCTACAAAAGCTAATGAAAAAAACTGCTAAATAGATTCAACATTTTGTCCCGAGTTTAAAAACACCCAGTGTTTACATGCTTTATTGCTTTTTTTTGCAAGTTATAGGCCTATAAATACAAGTAGGACATTGCTGTTTCAATATATATATATTTTAAATGTATTATGTAATAGTGACATTGTAACACCGTTATCTGTCATAAATCCCCGAATCACACCTCACATGTACATATTTTTTTAAAGTAGACAACCCAGGGTATTCAAAATGGGGTATGTCCAGTCTTTTTTAGTAGCCACCTAGTCACAAACACTGGCCAAAGTTAGCATTTATATTTGTTTGTGTGTTAAAAATGCAAAAAACGCTAACTTTGGCCGGTGTTTGTGACTAAGTGGCTACTAAAAAAGGCTGAACATGCCCCATTTGCAATACCTTGGGTTGTCTTCTTTTGCAAATGGTATGCCACCATGGGGCTAATTCACATTCCTTGGCTACCATACGCTCTCAAAGGCAACCTAACCAATCTGACAAATTTCAATAAAAAAAAAAAAAATTAAAAAAAAAGTAAAATTAAGCCTTATATTTGACCCTGTAACTTTCACAAACACTATAAAACCTCTACATGTGGAGTACTGTTATACTCAGGAGACTTCGCTGAACACAAATATTAGTGTATCAGAACAGTAAAATGTATCACAGCAATAATATCCTCAGTGAAAGTGCTGTTTGTGTGTGAAAAATGCAAAAAACTTCACTTTCACTGACAATATCATCGCTGTGATATGTTTTACTGTTTTTAACCCCTTATGACCGGAGGGCGTACTATTACGTCCTTTTAAAAGCGGCTCTAAACGCCGCAGGGCATAATAGTACGCCCTCCGGTTTTTAGTAACTTACCCGGTCGCCGGCGGTCCCACGCCGGCGATCACGGTTGGGGGGACTCCCAGGGAGCCCCCACACGGCAGATCTTCCTCCTCCGGTCCCTCCCGGTCATGTGAGAGTGAGGTCCTTGCGAGGACCTCACAATCACATGGCCGGTATAGCTGACTGGTGCAATGCCAGCAGGGGGACTAACTGTAATGACAGTTGGTCCCCCTGCTGGCTGAAAATAAAATTAAAATAATGTTAAAAGTGTAAAAAAAAGAAAAAAAAATTAGATCATATATATATGTTATATATATATGATCTAAGTATATATATACACATATACACACATACACATACACCGTCTAGGTGTATTTTAATATTAATATGTATATAATTATATATATATATTAATATCAAATTACACGTAGACTGATACTGATTAAATATATATATAATTATTGTTATATATATATTTATAAATAATATAAAAAAAATATGTAAATACGTAAAAAAATTAAATAAAAAAAATAATTAAAAATAAAATATTAAAAAATATATAGATGTGTTTTATTTCGTTCTAACTGTATTGTGATATTAATATATATATATATTTATATCAAAATACACGTAGAACGAAATAATATATATATCTATATACATAAATATATACGTATATATCACTATATATATACCTATATATAAATAAAAATATAAAAAACAAATATATATACGTATATATACACATATGTATATATATATATATATATATATATATATATATATATATATATATACATATATTAATTCTACACATATATTTATGTAATCATTTTTTGTAATAATTTTACATAATTAGGTATCCTAATTAATTACAATTAGCGGGACCTGCCTGACCACCCATGCCGAAAGTATAGGCAATGGGTGTGCAAGAGACATGGCAGGGAATATATTTAACCCCTTAAGGACCAAACTTCTGGAATAAAAGGGAATCATGACATGTCACACATGTCATGTGTCTTTAAGGGGTTAAAGAGGTAAGGGAGACTAGAGGGGGCTGTGCTGGACTCCCTTTATTTTCATGTGCCCTTGAGAAAGGCGAGATGTATCGCCGAAACGTACGTCGTGCTATGGGCTTTTACTAATCAACATATGGTTTTTCACTACCTGCATTCTACATTTGGTAACTTTACCACCTACTACTAGTTGATATACATATCAGTAGGGTTTAGCAGGGATGCTTATTTTCCTTCATTTTGCCTGCAGCACCCCTGTTATTTACCCTATATTATAGTTTGCAAGTAGTAGTGATTTTTAACTATTTACTATTTTTGATTTCATCCTTTTGTTTCCAGTGTACTTACCTCTCTGTCCTTTCGATTTCCTACAACTTTTTGAGATACTCATAGGGATAGTTTGAATTGGTATACTTATACTTAGGTGCTAAGATTGTGGTCTCTATTTAAGGATCACACTGTACCAGGGGAACTCTAGGTTGATATTGTTTTTTCCTTTTATTTATTTGGAACGCCTGATATACACACCGGCCTGTTTTCTATAGATATTTGTTGATACACTTGGTTATTATTATTATTTTTTGCTACAATTCTTGTTATATATATTTTTTTCAAGTCCCTCTGTATCAATCTATCTGCTCTACGCTATACCAGGCCGATGTGTATATCTGTGTTCGTATGATGTCCAGAATGACTGTTTGACCAGTCTAATGTACTGGTCTAGTGGTGCAACCAGTATTTACGTTTGACTTATTAAACTTGTTTATTATTTTCTGTTATGGTTTGCACCAGGCCCTGAGATACATTTTTAAAGTGTTTTCTATATATTGCTCCTTTGGGGTACTGGTTCTGTGGGGATTTACTCTCTGTTCAGGAGAGTCTCTCCCTCATTTCCTTTATTTTGTATCCTGTTTGGTGTTTAGGGTTAAGCCCTGTCTGTACCCCTGTAACCCACCTTTGTGTATTTCTAGGCCTGATTTATCTCAGGTCTTTCTAATACACTCTTTCTATATACGAAAGTATAGGGAATTTAATTTGCTAGCACTATATTTAACCCTATAACTTTCCAAGACACCATAAAACCTGTACATGGGGGGTACTGTTTTACTCGGGAGAATTCGCTGAACACAAATATTAGTGTTTCAAAACAGTAAAATGTATTACAACCATGATATCGCCAGTAAAGGTGACGTTTTTTGCATTTTTCACGCACAAACAGCACTTACACGGACGATATTATTGCTGCAATACTTTTTACTGTTTTGAAACACAAATATTTGTGTTCAGCGAAGTCTCCCGAGTACAACAGTACCCATCATGTACAGGTTTTATGGTGTTTTCAAAAATTACAGTGTCAAATATAAGACTTGTGTTTCATTTTTTTCACATTAAAATTCGCCAGATTGCTTACGTTGCCTTTATGACCCTATGGTAGCGCAAGAATGAAAATTACCCCTATGATGGCATACCATTTGCAATAGTAGACAACCAAAGGTATTGCAAATGGGGTATGTCCAGTCTTTTTTAGTAGCCACTTAGTCACAAACACTGGCCAAAATTGGCGATTTTTGAATTTTTCACACACAAACAAATACTAACGCTAACTTTGGCCAGTGTTTGTGACCAAATGGCTACTAAAAAAGACTGGACATCCCTTATTTGCAATACCTTGGGTTGTCTACTATTGCAAATGGTATGCCATTATGGGTGTAAATTTATTTCCTGGGCTACTATACAGTCTCAAAGGCAACGTAACCAATCTGGCGAATTTCAATTTCAAATGTAACACGCTATATTTGACCCTGTAACTTCCCAAAACACCATAAAACCTGTACATAGGGGGTACTGTTTTACACGTAAGACTTTGCTGAATACAAATATGTGTATTTTATTGCAGTAAAAGCAAACAGTATTATGACATTGACAGTTAAAATGTCATGTAGAACTAAAAAAATCAAAAAAATCTTATTTTCTCCCATTTTTTTCATATTAAATTATGTTTCATAGCTAAATATTTGATATTAAATGAAAGCCCTTTTTCCCCTGAATAAAATGATATATAATAAGGGGGGGTACATTTAATATGAAAGAGGTGAATTACGGTTGGACAGACATATAGCGCAAATGCCTGGTTTTGTTTACGTTTTGTTTCGTTCACAACTTGTACATTTGGCTGCGGTGTTAAGGGGTTAAACACTAATATTTGTGTTCAGCGAAGTCTCCCGAGTAAAACAGTACCCCCATGTACAGGTTTTAGGGTGTCATAGAAAGTTACAGGGATAAACACAGTGCTAGCAAATTAAATTATCTGGACTTTCGGCCTGGGTTGACAGGCAGGTCCCTCAAATTGCAATCATTAAAATTACTTAATTAGGTAAAAATATTACATAAATACGCACATAGAATTTTAATATATATACATATTTATATATTTGACGTCTACGTGTATATTTATGAAATTATTTATGTAATTATGTATATTTCGTATTATTTTTATTTATTTATTTATACATAGATATATATATCATTACATTCTAAGTGTATTTTGATATAAATATATATATATATCAATATAAAAATGCTGTTAGAATAAAATTGCATATATATATACAATTTTTTTTAATTATTAAAAATTATTTTTATTTTTTGTTATTTATTTTTATTAACATATTATTTGTATTTTATAATAATATATATATATATATATATACCATATATATAGTAATTATATATATTGTATATATTCGTGTGTAATTTAAATATAAGTGTATTTTTATATTAATATACGTATATATAAATATAAAAATACACTTAGTATGACATTATATATATGATACATATACATATATTATATATAGATATAATACATGTATATATATCATATATATATATATATACATATTATTTTTTTATACTGATTGCTATTTTTTTAACTTTATTTTATGATTTTACAGATGCAGGGAGACTGCCTGTCAGCACAGACAGTCCCCCTGCAGGCAGACACATGGACCCCTATTGTGGTCATGTGATCGAGTGATCACGTGGCCGTGGGGTCTTGATCTGCCGAGGGGGGACTGCCCGGGCAGACAGGCAGTCCCCCTGGACCGGGAGGAAGGCTGATCGCCGCCGTGGGACCGACGGCGATCAGGTAAGTAGCCCCAGACCGTTATGACGGTTCAGGACCGTCAGCGGTCCAAACGCACGTTTTACCACTGACGGTCCTGAACCGTCAGCGGTCCTGAAGGGGTTAAAAGATGAAAGCGAGAGATTAGTATAGGGTATGTGTTTAACTCCTCTATTTTGCAGTAGTACCTCTAGTGGCTGTCACTGTCATAAAAGCCAATAGAGAAATGTTAACTCTGCAAATAAAACATTGTCTTTCCTGGAAAACAACAATGTTTTGCATTGCAGGGTTAAAAATTGGCAATATGGCTTCCAGACCACACATTGAGTCAAAGTGGTCTGGTGCCTATAGTGTTCCTTTACTTTGGTGCAATTCTGCTATCCAAAACTGTAGTAAAGAACATGACTTAAACCTTGTGACTTAAAACCTTGTGACCTCTAATAAATCACGGCAATTTTTCATAAACCATGTAAGATTTGAAGCTAGTTTAGAATGGAGTGCATTAACTTTTGTATATGCTATCAATAAGCCCAAGCAATACATTTTTGATGAGAATTCACTATTCACTTGAATGTCCCAAGGTAAACTATAGAAAAGTCTGCTTCACACACAGCAGCTTTAGAAGATTATGTTTCTACAATTTTAAGAAATTCACATTAAAGAATGAAGCAGCAATTATGCATATTTTTTTCTGTGATTTGCACTGCATTCATATATTAAACAACATATACTACATTTTTGGCTGTAATAACAAAGATATGCAAAAAAAAATTATGAACAAATATTGAAATGCTGGTTTCATTTTTCTTATGGTTGACATATCATCTGTTAAATTTGCATATTTTTATATTGTTCATTTGCATCTTGTTCATGCAACTATTTTTTTGCTTCCATGCAATGCCCGTAATTAAGTTATCGACTACCTGCAGAACTCCTCATGTCACTTTCATATTCATACTGTGAAATAAAGTATGATCTTTCACAATATGCCTTGATTAAAATGATGCACAACATTCATTTTTGTACTTTAAAGATAAAAAAAGCAAATCTAAACAACAATCTTTTTAAATTTCCCATAGCTCGATGTTGCTAAATTATGTATTTTTTGACCTAGAGCATTATTATTGACTTCTGTAATATACTGGACACAAAATACTTATTTATTGTCTTCATGTTTCTTTTCCTCACCTCTACGCTCCATGGGTAGCTGGAATTTTACATACTGTGCTATCTAATTATTCTGTTGACAGGTGGTACTCATACACTCGCATCCTTGAATCCCCTTTTGTTTTTCCCTGACAACATTAGAGACAAAGCTCTGAGAAACTTATAAAGTAATTTTCATACACAATTTTGTTCTCTGTTACACAATTTATCTGTTTTGCCAGTTGAAGATCTCTTGCTTTAGCCTTGTTTATAAGCAAATACACACACTGTGTTAATAACCTGTTAATCCTGACCCCACTTCCTGTTCCTGTCTCCTTTTTAAATTCCATAGATCACCAAATTCTAAATAATACTGTATGTATGGGATTTATTTGTAACGTTCACAAATATAAAAAAATGCATTATGTATATAATCCATCAAAATGTGAGTCAATATTCTCCTGACATCAACCTACAGACATAGATAGCAACAACAAAAACAGGATCCATCTCACTGAGTATAGTCAAATTATGTGGCATCACTTTTCCTTTATATTTCTAACCATACACTTAGTTAATCTACCTCAAAGCCAGTGCATACACTGGCAGGGTTTTTTACTAAAGAAGAATTCCAAGTGAATTCAAAAAGTAGCCGAACTGACAGCATAGTTGAATTTTTTCAGTTTTGCTATTTGACCTTAAATTTGAAATTCACTTTTAATTTACTTTGAAATGTCAATTTAATGAATAATGGAATTTAGAGAATGCCATTCTGGACAGTCATCCAACAACAGCAATCAATATAGTGGAAAATCGCAGGATCCCAGACCAAATTCTTTTATAGCCATATATGGTATAAGTAATATTTATTACATTCCTTAGAGTAGGGGTAGGCAACCTTCTTCCCTGGTGTTTTGTTCTACATGTTTCTGATGCTTTAACACCCTTTCTGTCTCTGTTGGCAAAGACTTCCTAAGCAGCTATCTTTCTGGTCTGAAAAGCTGTTGGTAATATGATGAAAAAGAAGCTGTAACAAATGCAAAAAGGGCTGTGCTCTGTAGAGTCATGTCTGGTAGTGTCATGAGCAAGTACAGCCCATGGAAAAAAGTCAGACAAATTGTCCTGGTGTTTAGTATGAAAGATCTGAGACACTGTGCAAGTGTCTGATTATGGCTTTCCCATTAGTATGTGGATGATGAAAAGAAGAAAAGTTCAGTTCTATTTCCAATTAAGAACAAAAGGCTCTCTATAATTTAGCGATAAACTGATACTATACTATCCTATCTAATACTATATCCGTTGGCATGCCATGGAAGTGGAATGCTTCCCTAGTAAAGACATTGGTGTCTGGCTTTATATATTTTTTTGTCCCATGTATGTCAAATGAGAAAAGAACAATGACCATCTGGGTTGGGAAAAGACAAGTCTTTTAGCCTTTCTGATATAGGAGACCTTAATATGGTCAGTTAAAACAGTTACTGGTGAGAGTGAATCCCTAAGTAAGTGTATCCATTCTTTCAATGCTAAAACAATGGCAACACATTCTCTTCATGCGTCTGTTAGTTTTCTTTTTTTTTTAGAAAATAAGCCACAGAGATAAAGAGGTTGATTACACCAACACCTGTTTCTGAGATTTTAATTTCTTAAAGGAATGATCATGAAAGAAAAGAATTGGCAAGAATGAGTGGTGAGGCAATTGTGGTTTAAGCTTCGCAAATGCCTTGAGTGCTTCAGGTGTCCATCTTTTGAAATTCATTTTTCATCATATTGTTTATAAAAGCCACTATGGTGGAAAACCCCTTGATAAACCTCTAACAGCAGTTGAAAAAAACAAACAATAAATCTTTTCAGGGCCTTAAGTCAATGTAATCAAGGGACACGCAAGAATGACCAACAGTATTTGGGATCAATTTGGAACTCTGACTCTGAATTCACAAGAAAGTGTATGTGGTTCTATGGAATAAACAACTCTCAAATTTACAGAACGATCTGTTGTCAAGTAACTTTTTCAACACTTTTCTGAAATGTGGATGATGTGTTTGCAAATCAGGAGAATGGATTAGTATATTATCCAGATATAGTGCAATGAATTTGTATATGTATTCTCTCAACACATCATTTATGACATGTTGAAAGATATCTGGGACATCACCAAGTCCAAAAAGGCATGAATGTATACTTGTAATGCTCGCTTCTGCTGTTTAAAGCCATCTCCATTCATCTCCCTCTTTGATTCTAACAAGCTTATAGACACAACAAAAGTCTTAATTTATAAACAACTTTGACTCTTTTGTTTTATCAAATAGTTCTGTGATTAAGGGAATAGGATAAATAGTACTCATAGTGAATCTATTTAGGCTTCAATAAGCAATATAGGGTCTAGAAACTTAGCCTTATATCCCTTGATATACTCCTCAATGTTCTCCTTATAGTATACAGTACCTCTAGAAGCCATGGTCCTATGGAGTAAGTCAATGAAGCAGTCATAAGGAAGCCTCTTTCTGTTCAATATCTTATTTAGATACCACTGTAGACAAATATGTTATGTTGGGTATTTTGATCAGTAATAAAGGTAAGACAAGCTCTTTGACAGGAAGAAGTTCAAGGTATGAATTCACCTTTCTCCCAGTCTATCAAGGTATAATGATTGGACAACCAAGGGACAACCCAAGGGATTATGTTTGGCCAAACCATTACAACCAACCAATTAGTGTGCAAGAGCATAGAGAGAACACACAACAGCTCAAATAGATTGTCCTTTGATGGGTCTCCACTCAGATCTCAAGTTGGTTTTAAATCATCTTGTATCATTACAGACGTAACCTAAACCATTTGCATTTCAGACAGATTACACTCAAAAGGGTGATATATATATCCAAAATGCAGGCTAGTCATTTCTGCCTAAGAGATACAGCAACCCAAAACAATATTTTTTTCCTTGTTAAGCCTTGTCACTGAGGTCTAGATGATATCCCTCTAGCCGCAATGAGCAAGGGGTCCACACCTTGATTAACTTTTTAACTTAATGAGAGAAAAAATAAAAAAACACTGTCTTGTTAAGGAGTTAATCATTGAATTGAAGTCATATTAACTCAACTTGTACACAATAATAAACATACATTAAGTAGATGATTTAGTTGAATATGTTAAAATAAGCTGTAATAGTAGCACATTGTTAGCATCAAAAACATTCCCCACAATCACTAGAAATATATGAATGATAAATGATGACTAACTATGGCTTATGTACTAAATATGTTAATGTTGATGGTTTAAAGGAACTCTACATTCACCCAGACAACTTCATCAGTGTCACTGTCCCCTTATCTTGCAAAGTAAAACATTACTGAGTAAACTCCTCCTCTAGAGGCTGTCATACTGATAGCTTTTACATGAGGCAGAAGCCCCATAGGAATGCATTGATCCAATGCTTTCCTGTGTAAAAGATTGAATGCATGTTTGGATTGAACCCCACAGGTGAACGCCCTGCCTGCTTTGTGATGGTGTCTGGGGAGTATAGTTGAGCAGCACCAACAGAGTCTCAGCACTTGAAACAAAGTAAGTAAAAAAAGTTTTCAACCCTTTCAAAGCTGAATGTAGGGGGCACCTAATAGTACTAGGGAAAGTATAACTATAATTAAAAAAAATACAGACTTGTATTCCTAATGTTTTAGTGTTCCTTTAAGATATATGCTCATGAATGGGGCCAGTTCAAGGTTATATGTGCTATAATGGTTTATACTTGGTCTTCACCAAACTCAAGCACTTGTAAAATAAAAAATATATATCGGAAAGAAGAAATAATAGCTTTATTATAGACTAAACATTTTTTGTGCAATGTGAAGTAAATGTTTATGTTACATTTGTTCCTTTGGAAGCCTGTGTCCCCTGTGTGTTTAAAGAAGCACCCCTACCTGTGCTCCAAAATTTACATGTTGCTGGTGAGTATCAGCTATGGGGGAAGGGAGAGGGGTAATCTGGATGTAGCCCTTAGTAGAGTCTCAATTTCCAGATGGTTTCCATATTGTTTTGGAAATTAGCTGCAATATTTTGAAAGTCTCATAAGTTTCTATGTAGAAACGAGGCTCAAATACATGCCTGCTGTTTTATTTCTATGTGTGAAAACAGACTTTGGCATTGGAAACAGAAAAAAAAATTTTTTATTTTATTAATTCACCTACACTGATAAGAATAAGCAATAGGCTGAAAACATTTGTAAACTTCAAAAATGACATGATCAAAAACCTGATGATGTGTTCCAATCAATCAAATTGTGGTCAGGGTAGGAGGTGACTGTTACAAACGCTGGTATTGTAGATACCTGTTTGCCTATTTCTCCCGAACTGCTGTAGCCTGAGTAATTATAGCTCACAGTTCAGGTGTAGATTTGAACGGTTGCCAGACAAATAAAGCATCCAAGTTGTTTCTCCCCAGCAAGCAGACAGTACTTAAGTTCCAGAAACACTCACCTACAAATCATACAATCCCTCCTCTCTGCCTGGGAGATAAGTGAGTCAGATAATGTAATAACTCAGTTATCTCCAGGCAGAAAAAACAAATTTTACACAAAACTTAAAAAGTACCCCAAACCACATAAAATCCCCCTAAATGTTATATCCCCTGATAGCCCTGATCTGGGTGACCAATATATCCAAAAATCACCCAGATCAGTTTTGGGGTTTTGAAATTTTAGGGATGTCTTAAGTTGACCGACTGCACACAAGGCTCCTGCCCAGAAATAGTTACATGAGTTTAGGATGTGCGGTCGGTCTATTTCATAAAGTCCTAAAACTGAACAAATACACGAAACAGTACCCCCTGGTTCACAGCAGCGTTTGTTCCCCTAGTTCATGGGAACAAAACTACTGAACAGCGCTCTCATGGCTTTTCCGGTAAAGGAAGCAGGCGTTCGTACAGTGTGACCGGTGTTCAGGAAGTCGAGTATCCGATTCTAGTTCCAGACACTCGACCGGACCTTAGAATGGCCGAACTTAATGTCTCCAAGAATAGTCAAAATAATTGTCGAAATCAGGGACACAGAATCAGACACAAAGATGAGGGAAAGCCAAAAGTCAAGGATACCAGATATCAGGGAAGTCAAAACAAAGCCAAAGTCAAATACCAGAAAATCAAGATCAGGATTTAAGTACCGAACCAAAAAAATCACAGTGACCTTCTCTAAAAAAGGTTCACAAAGTTAGGCAATTAGACACATCTTCAGATGCCCCACTCAAAATAATTAACAAAAGCAAGAACAAGGAAGGGCAAATGAATTAAAATAGTTTCAACATTTTTGCAGGAATTGAATTAATGGAATGGTAGTGGTCACCTAAAACTTACTAACATTGAATGATGCAACCATACAATTGGCTAAAAAAATAAAAATAAAAAATCAACAAACATATATCACCAATAAAGTGGCTAAACACAAAAAAGGTTCATGAATGACCAAGCCAGAGTTCCTGCTTCATACCAATTAAGATGCTGTAACATTATGTGGACAGATTTTTTTCACACAAATAATTCAAGAAGTATCACTGATACTATATATTTTCTTTGGAGGAACATTGTGGCATATTGTACAATACAATGCTTGATCAGCAGATACAGGAAATGTTTAGTCACATTATTGCTGCAACATAGGGTTCTAGAATTTACTACCAGGGTTATTTACTAAAGTGAGTATTCAAATGTAATGTATTTTGCTATAAAACTGCATCTTTTTAGAAATACACAGAATAAAGGAAAATAGCTCAAGTGAATAATGTTATTATGAAATAGGAAAAAATATGTTTTATTTTTTTTTTAAACAGTTTACTTTGCTTTAAAAATCTTAAAACAAATTAGTGGTATTGTAATGCATCACTGATTTATGTTGAATGTTTAAGGCCACAGTTCATTTGCGTGAAATTATTTTGAGCAATTGTTTCCAAACAAAAGAAGAGAAATGAACTGTTCACTAAACATCTGTGAGGTATTTCAGCAACGTCTGGAGTGGTAACAGAAAATTATAAGACAGTATTTCAAAGTAACTAAAGAGGTTACTTCGGAGATAATTCACTAAATTTCATACCCTCCAAACTAAACAATAACAACTCCAAATTATCCTGAAAATGAAGTTTCTCCAAATGTATTACATGAACAGCTCTACAATTAATTCTTGAAAAAAAAAAGCTAAAATATGATGCGTTCTAAAAACCAAAGAATGCTGACACAAGCCCCCTCCATTGCCTCATACCATAAGCATCTGTCTAAAACAGTGCTCTGAGATTAGGTGGTAATTTAAATATTATGGGTTTTCTAAGGCACTGATAGAAAACCCATCCCCTCATAATTAATCAATGAATATTTTGAGTAGGTTGACTTACAGCTTCTCTCTGTCTCTCTATTAACCATACTGTGAAATTGGACACATTAATTAAAGGTAGTTGTCCCCAGAATACTCTATTAATAAGAAATGACCTGCAAGTATTTCTAAATCCTTCATTTAGTGCCATGTAATTAAGCAAAACAACATTTATCCTTCTTTTACTTCTGTCACCTGATTAATAATATTAAAAGGGCACATACATTTTTATAATCACTTTTCTGAGTGGGGTGCTACTAGTGATAGGTTGAGATAATTAGCTGTGTCTGATCCAAGGTTCCCTGATTAAAGCCTTGGCCATTTAGAGGAAGTGGTGGGGCAGAGCAATAGGGGACATCATTTTTGTTTTATTTAATTTTATATTTGGGGAGAGAGGTGTATGGCATCCTACACTCTCTTTAATACCTGGACATTCAATAAATGGGGCATATGGTTTAATAATTTTCAATTAAATAACAATGTAATTTGGTTTGTTTATTTTAATTTAATCTACTTTGTTTTCATCCAATTTATATAATGTGCTGATTTTATTGTTGGGGAATATTTAAAGCACAGCGGGTGGGTTGTGAACAGCCCTTACTTTTTTGTATCATCCTGCATTTTATTGTTCATTTGCAAAACTAAGTGTGTAATTGTGTAATTCTGCAGAAATAAAATTGACCTAAGCAGAAACTAATCCTAAAAAATATCAATGTCAACTACCGTGAACTAACCAATTTATTCTGTGCAATCTGGCAATAGCTTAAAATGGAAATCAAATATTGGAAAAAAAAGAGCTAAAATAATAAGTATAAATGTGCTGTGTCCTAATGTTTTAAATTCTGCTGTGTCTAGAATGTTCAGTATTTAATCACTTATTGCTGTATTCTCAAGATAGAAATGATTTAGAAATTAAATGATTTATACAAGAAAATATGTTATTACAGTTAGATGTGCTATTCAGTGGACATAAGATTTTTCATACAGCAGAGCAAATCATAGTCTCCTTATATTGCATTAACCCAGATATATTTTTACGCACACAGGTGGTAATTTATAAAGAGTAAAAGTTCAAAAAGTGGAGCAAATAGTTGGAACATTCCTTTGGTCTCTTTGGTAATTGCATCTTTTTTAGATCTGTCCTCATAATTATTCTTTATACACAATTCCCATAGCTCCTTAAACACATTAGCATAACAGTTTTATTGTTATTATTTGTGACTGTTATGAATCGTGCAGCCAAAGCAACAGATGTCTTTGACTTTTAGAATTTAAATAAAATTACCATACAAAAAGATAACTTCAGGTGCAGAATTATCAGTCTGGATATCAAGCACAATCATAGGAAGTACCAAACGATCAATCCAATAAAAGCAATTGAAATTCATATAATGAACCAGCTGAAATAGGATTGTAATACCATGGTATCATCCTCTTTAAATGCTAGGCATCATACAGATAGTTCTTTGGATTAGTTTAATGTTCTATGAATCTTGCACCAGGTTTTTAATAGAAGAACATAACTCTTGTTACTCTATGTCTGCAGTGAAATAATTAGAGAATAACAAATGAATGGATACTAGATGCAAGAAATGCAAAGAACTGTACTATAAATAAATCATTTAAGACATTCTGAAGATACTTCACGGAGCGTTTATACACACTTTCTAATTATTAATTAGTATCAACTGGGTATAATTGAATTATGTTTTGATATAACGAAATGTATGCCATCTTTTGCTTATAACTTTTTAAATAAAATATTTACAACATATTATACATAAATACATTGATTCACTAGTTGTCATAGAAACAGATGCATCTAGAAAAATAATTGACACCTGTATCTTAGAAATAACATTTAAGATGTTTTAAAACTCATTATCAAACACAACCGATCAGAAATACTAGATTAAGTGACAAAATATGCATAGACTTATTTAGGACAATAGTGGTATATGGGTATGTGCATCTTCGATTCTCTCTCTCTCTCTCTCTCTCTCTCTCTCTCTTTTCCTTGATGTGTTTTTTAAACTCATTGTTTTTCTTTCTTACAGTTGCTTGGAGGAGGAGTACAAATTACACTAGATAGTTAAAGGAACACTATAGGGTCAGGAAGACAAACATTCCCGACCCTATAATGTTAAAAACACCATCTAGCCCCTCTTCCCCTTTACCCCCTAAATGTAGTAAAATCTTGTTTTCTAATCTGCAGCTGCTGCCTCTGCCTCTGAACTGCCTGCTGTCTGCTGACATCACCAGAAGTAATTCTGTGAGACAAACAATTCCCATAGGATTGGTTTAGGCTGTCAAGGAGGCAGATCAGGGTCAGAGCCCGCACAAGTCAAACACAGCCCTGGGCAATCAGCATCTCCTCATAGAGATGAATTGAATCAATTTATCTATATGAAGACAGTTCAGTGTCTGCATGCAGAGGGTGGAGACACTGAATGTCAGTACTGAACAGTGTGCAGCACTGCCCAAGGAAGCACCTGTAGCAGCATTCTGGGGAGTTTCCAGTGGTGTTATCACTAGGCTGTAATGTAAACACTACATTTTCTCTGAAAATACAGTGTTTACTGCAAAAAACCTGAAGGGAATGATTCTACTCACCAGAACAAACACAACACGCTATAGTTGTTCTGGTGGCTATAGTGTCCCTTTGCCAAAAAAATTACTTGTATAAACTGATGAATAACAAGCGTTATTCTGTGCAACTCCCCCCCCCCCCCCCCCAGAAAAGGTAAGATACACTGCTTGTTAAATACTATTTCCCCATAAATTTGCAGCATACGAAAGATGACTCACTGCCATAACTTGTGAACCACTGTGAAATAACTATAATATATACAAAGAACTCTAAAACAGCTATGTTCCGTTACATTGACTGGTTAAGGCAGGAGTCATAAATTTACTGAGCTTTGAAACTCAAAGCACAGTTGTAACGGGTATATATTTCAAAATTAGTATATCAAAAAACTATATGATTAATGTATTTAGGTATAAATGGTTTACATTCCATTTGCATTTAATTTAGACCAGAACATTTTAAACCATATTTTGTAACAAATGTCAAGATTCAAACAACAAAATTAAGGCATTCAAAGTATATATTTTGCATCAATATTGATTAAAACATGAAAGTACCTAAAAGTGTAAACAATTCATCAATTTGACACTTTATTTTTTTATAGGGATGAGGATTTACAACCAATTTATTAATCCCTCACTAAACCAACAGTTTACAGTTGATTGCTCTGCTCCATGGCCTTTTTAAAAATGCAATATTTTACTAAATTGTATAAAGAAAAAAGCTTAAAGGAACATACTAATATTTCTAAAAATCTTCTGTAATATCTGCTATTTAGATTCAACTCAAAGTGAATTTAAAATTTAAGTTCAAAATAGTTGAGCAGGAAAACTTCTCTAAGTCAAATATGCTTTCAGTTTGGCTACTCTGGCCTTAATTTTGAAATGTAACTTTGATAAAAAATCCTGCCTGTGCATGTTGGCAAAGTCTCTAGGACCATATAAATTGCGTTCACATAGATTAACAATAAAGTTAATTTGCGGTTTGTGCATGTGCGTCAGGAGCCGTTAGTGCATCATGATGTATGGCGCTACGTTTGGCATGACTCGTGCATGGGCAAACACATATGAACCCGCGTGTACCAGTGGATTTCAAAGTCGAAGACCAAGAAAGAAGACACAAGCTCCTGAGGAAGTCAGATTGACAAAACACGTAGAGTCCAAGTAAGAAGACCCTAATGAAAGTTTGAAAGCTTGACATTTACCCTGGGACTGTCGTTTGTAATGAGCTGCTGAAGTAGAAAGTGCTAGCTGCCATGGGGAACTAAGTCCATGGAGGCTACACAGCAATATTTGCACATTTAAATGCTTATTTACCTGTGCGGTTGCTGAATGTGAGTGTTTTATTAATTGCTTTTTTTTTTTTATTTGCATTTTATAATATCAACATTCCATACATAATATCACATGTTATGAATGATTAACAATGCAGTTTATAATGTCAACATTCCATGCATAATATCACATAGTATGAATGATTAACAATGCAGCAGATTGCTTCGCAACAGTCCTCTTGCGATTCATACAGCAATATTTCACATGTTGATACGATTTTATATTACAACATTAACAATAACTGGAGGGGGCGGGATAGGGGGAGTAGGAAGGATAAGGTGAAGAGAGGTAATGGGGGATGGATATATTGATCATTGTTTTTACGGGTCTAGAGTTGTTGTGGTATGTTTGCACTAGGGGCTACAGGGCCTATTCCTTTCCCCTTCAGAGGGATGTTTACAATGCTATGTCTATTTAACTTTCTTATAAGGGTATCCGCTCCTCTCAACATCCCTTATTCTGGGGTTACCGGGCGGCGCAGATCTTCCCTTGTTTACTCATCATGTACACTTCCCATATTTCCCAGGCTTTCACTATTGCCCGCTTTGGTGGTACATTTCTACGCGCCATTGTTTCATATTGTTTTGTCATTTGTAGTGCTACAAGACATTGGGTCTTAGATGGTGATTTTGTGTCTCGCCATTGCCTGCTAATTGTTTGTAGGGCTGCTACTATTATGTGGTATATGAGGTATAGTTGGGGTTTTGTGATGTCTGTGGGGAAGAGCTGTAGTAGATATACCTCAGGCGTTAGAGGTAGGCAAGCGCCCGTACTATCTTGTATAATTTTATGTATGTCCTTCCAATACGTTTCTAATTTTGGACAAGACCACCATATATGTAGCATGGATCCTTTGTGCCTCGTGCATCGCCAGCATGTGTCTGGGATACCTAGGTTTCCTTTGTTGAGCCTAGTTGGAACCATGTACCATCTATACATGAGTTTACGTGTTATCTCTGCATGTGAGGCACATAAGGAAAGATTCCTATGTCCTCTAAGTATTCGGGCCCATTGATCCTGAGTTATGTGGGTCTGTAGTTCCCGGTCCCATGCTTTCATGAATGTATATTCATGGGAATCTCCTGTGGAGTTATATATTGCATATACCAAGGAGATGAGTTTTTTCTTTGGTTTTAGGTTGAGACATATTGATTCTATCTCCGTTAGTTGCAGACCTGATTCTGGATGATATGAACATATTGTTTGTACCTTAAACCATGATGCTAGTTGCATATATGAGAAATGGGCAATTGTGGGTAGTCCGAAGAGTTTTTGGATCTCTAGAAAAGGCTTCAGTACTGGACCTTGACTTTTTTGGTAGAGATTGATGATACCATGGTTGTACCACAGTCGAACAGGGAATCCCGGTATAGCTATGGATAGTGTCGCTAGTGGTGTCGCTAGAGATGTGTTCCCTCTTAATATATGCGATTCCCCAAATTTATCCCATATTTGTAGTGTTAGTTTGGTGGATGGGAGCATATTCTTATACTTAGGCCTGAGTTTTCTGGACATCCAAGCTAACGTAGTTACTTTGAAGCTGTTGGTGTAGTATGCTTCTATGTGTACCCATTGCGGGGGGTATGGCGTACCAGTAGCCGCCAGGAGCTGAGCTAATATTGCCGCTTTGTAATAATGGGTTACGTTCGGTAACCCCATGCCCCCTTTCTCCAGTGGCTTATGTAGGGTGGTCTTCGCTATCCTAGGCTTAGCCTTATTCCATATAAACGAGGATATCATTTTTTGTACTTCATCTAGATAATGCTTTGGGATTGTCAGCGGGATGTTTCAAAATAAGTATTGCAGCCGTGGAAGGAGAAGCATCTTTACAGTGGCAATTCTGCCCATCCATGAGACAAACTTCCCCCTCCAGCTATGTATCAGATTTTTCAGTGCCGCTAAAAGTGGCACATGGTTGGCTTTATAGATTCCCGTTATTGTTTTTGTTAACGCTATTCCTAAAAATTTTATCTTATCCTTACACCAGTCGAATTTAAATTTTTCTTTGAGATCCTTCAACTTAGGCGGAGGTATATCAATGCCCATCGCCTGTGTTTTGTTAATGTTCAATTTATAGTATGAGCATTGCCCATATTGATGTATCAAATTATGTAATGTCGTTAGGGAAGTATGTGGGTTTTGTAGTGTGAGGAGAATGTCATCCGCAAATAGTGTTATTTTATATTCTTCATTTTTTACTTTAATTCCCTGGATCTGGGGGTCATTCCTGATTAGGTGTGTAAGCGGTTCAAGGGCGAGTATATATAGTATTGGCGACAGGGGGCAACCCTGCCTAGATCCATTTGAGATTTCAAAAGTATCTGAGAAAAAGCCACCATTTACCACTTTCGCAGAGGGGCAGGAATATAATGCTTCCACCAATGACTTGAACCGTGGGGGGAACCCAAATCACCCTAGGACCGCGCGGAGGAAGGGCCAGTGAAGCCGGTCGAAGGCTTTTTCTGCGTCCAACGACACAACCACACTCGGCTCACCTCCCCCCGCAGTCCACCCAACAGGTCCAGCACTTTTCTCACTCCATCCGCCCCCTGTCTACCTCTCACGGAACCCACCTGGTCAGCATGTACCAGAGTGGGGACTATCGGCGCCAGTCTATTAGCAAAAATTTTGGCTAAGATTTTCGTGTCTGTATCTAGGAGCGAGATTGGGCGTAAGTTTTGACACTTATTCGGGGGTTTCCCTGGTTTAGGAAGCGTAGCCACGTGCGCCACCAGCATCTCCCTCGGCATAACACCTGTAGTGGTAATATGGTTGTATAATGTTGTCAGGTATGGTGCTAATATTGTAGCGAATGTCTTGTAGTAATAATTCGTGAAGCCGTCCGGGCCCGGAGACTTGCCAGACGGTAATGATTTGACAGTGTTTAGTATTTCTTGGGTTGTTATAGGTGCTTGTAGTTGTTCTATTTGTATCTGAGTAAGTTCTGGTAACTGTGTGCGATCCAAAAATGTTTGGATTTCTTCGTCTGTGGGCTGATGGGTCTGATCGTCCCGTTTTAGATTGTACTGTTTGTGGTAAAAATTCGCCATCTCATTATTGATGTCTTGGGGATTATATATTTTTGTTCCATTATTGGTTTGTAGAAATGGTATTTTAGATTGGGATTGTTTTTTCCTTAATAATGTCGCTAATAGTTTCCCTGCTTTATTACCCTGTGAGTATTGCCTCATGGGACGAAACCAATCTCGCCACATTGTATTGGAGGAGCCTGGTTGCCCGCCTGCTGCCTCTGGACTATGGACCGGCAGCTAAAGGGTTAATTTTACTGTGCAGAAGGATTTATTTCTCCCTTTCTGCACAGCAGTTCGGTAGATTTCATCTACCGAACAAACAGCCGTTCACCAACCTCCCCAGAGCCGTGGGAAGCCGGCCGGCGTTGTTAATTGGCCACCCAGAAGCTGGAGTGTGCTGCCAATTTACCTCCCTGAAGTTGCGGTTAACCATAGCTTAATTGCCTGTTAACTGTGTGGCCGCTGTTACACTTAGCGGCCGCTAGGTGGCGCTGTTCTGGAGCTCCCCGGGCAGCCAGCACTTTTCTGCCCGGCTTTCATGCATCAAAATCGGACACTTTTCCGTGCAGGCACCGCTGAACCTCCAGCCCCTGGTTCTCATTCGTATGAATTTGGTGAATGCAGGGAAATTCGGTATTTTATGTTTTATGTGAACTGTAGTAACCCAGATAGCCATGCCATGGAGCCTGTTCGTATAATTAAAGACTTTGGCTCCATGGCAATTAAACTGTATTCGGGTCATCTGGGTGCCATTCACCTAATAATGTGCACCCAGACCTGAGCTATCTGGGGATATGTTACATGTTTGTGTTTTATGTATAAAATATGTCTGTATGTATTTTAAAGTGATAGTCTGTTTCTGTGTCACCATGTGCATAATGGAGTCTGGCCTTTGTCCTAGGAGATAATTGAATTACTTAATTAATTATCTCCAGGACAGAGAGGAGGAAACCAAGATGCATGGTGGGAAAGTATTGTGGCTGTGTGTACGAAAGTGATACATGTCTGTCTGCTGTTTCAGTCTTCCATCTGGTCCCCTAGGGGAGTGTCCACCAGGTGGGAGACCTGCATAAATACAGGGGCAGGCAGCCCTCAATAAACAGACCACTGCTTGACCTTCAACACGGAGCCTTGTCTCGTTCTTGGGGGGATTCACTGTATGCTGCTGGAGATTGATTGCTAGGAGTGTAAGCTGATGTCTGTTTTGCCAGTTCGTCTGCTAGCAGCTATTCGTGAGGTTCCAGCTGGAGTGCTACCTTATTCCCTTGTATGCAGTTCGGGAGTTTGGTGCATTCATTTATATCCGAATTCGTGAGTTTTGGTGCTTTTACAGTAGCTGTGCCTTTTTGTGAAAAGGGGATTATCACCTAAACGGATTTTTCCCCTTTTATGCTGAAACGGTCCGTAACACCTCATTTTTAAACGATGCAGAGCATAAGAAGATTTAGCTATGTGTATTTAATTTAATCTCTTAGTGGCAGACTCTATCTCAGGGAGATGGGCGGGGTCAGGACGTAATGTGTGTGCTGCTGTAGCATCCCTAATTGTTCTCATTAGCGTTATGTATTCCTCATTGGATTTTCGTTTTAAATGTGCTGCCCTGCTGATCAGTAGACCCTGTATGGTTGCCTTGTGTGCCTGCCATAGAGAACTGGGGGATAAATATGGCGTATCATTGGTATTGAAGTAGTTTCTTAACTCCTGTGTTATGTGCGCCTGGAATGTGGGGTCGTTTAGTAGGGAGTCATTTAGGCGCCACGGCGCCCGTCCTCTATGCAAAAAGGAGCTTCTTACCTCGATTGTGACTGGAGCGTGGTCAGACCACACAATGTCCCCAATTCGGCATTGGTTTGTCCTTGTCATCAATGTCCCTGATACTAGAATATTGTCTATTCTGGGGAACGACTTATGTACCTGTGAGTAGTACGTAAACTCTCTGTCCTTAGGGTGTAGTGTGCGCCAAGCGTCATACAGATTATGTTCTGTCAGTAGAGCATTTAGAGCTTTACTTTGTGTTTTAGTCACTAAATGTCTCGGGGAGATGCCAGGGAGCGACGTGTCCACCTGCGAATTTAATACATGGTTAAGATCACCACATATAATGATATCACCCGTGGTCGTGGTGGGTAATTTATTCAAGACTTTCTGTAAGAATTGTTTTTGATTTGTATTTGGGCAATACACCCCTACCAGGATATATTCAGTATTGTTAATTATACAATGAAGTGCTATATATCTTCCCTGCGTATCCTTTCGTATTCGCAATAGTTCAAATGTTAGTGAGTGATGAATTAGAAAAGTCACCCCCTTGGATTTAGAGGTGTTCGTTGTGTGGAACTGAGTTGGGAAATCCCTAAGACCAAAGTTGGGAACTCTGTTTGTTACAAAGTGAGTCTCTTGGACACATAGGATATCAATCTTATCTTTTTTTGCTTCCTCTATTAGCATGCGTCTCTTATGTGGATGGTTCAGCCCTCTGGCATTATGGGAACGTATTGTTATAGACATGGGTGCAGACTAAAATTCTGAATTGGACCTGTTGTTTCTTATTAAAACATAGCTGTAATATAAGGTACTGACATGTTATATAGTGGGCAAGCGAATCCCGGTTTAGACCTCTCTTCCGTGAATAACAGTCAAGTGGGAGGGGGAAACAGAACTGGGGAATTTGAACTTGGGGATAATGGACGTAAACACAATTCCCTCCTTTGAGGGCGTGGTGTGGATATTCCACACCTCGGGGTCGGGAAATCCTCAGTTCTCCCGTGTTATGGCTGTCGAGCTCTATGAGATATTATTAACTTCAGCTAAAGGCTGGCAAAGTAAACTAAACATTTTGTATACAAGGCCTAAGTCCCATATATCCTCTTGATCGGATGTAGCGTGCTGGCATGTATTATCTGGTACTTAGCGTAAATGCTGTGGAGTCCTAATCACCCATCCCTATGCGGGTCACCGCCACCCGCACTCGCATTATTCCCACCTATTTCAAGACGCCCGACCTCTGCCCGGCCCACGACCAGTATGCACGACGCAATTGCCGTGCATAGGGGTGGTGCTAGCCTGCTTCGTCAGTCGTGCGTTCCTCAAACCGCCATCTTATGTCTTCTCAGACTTCATTCCCCCTTCACTCCATATTTGCATAATTACACATTTAACCATGCCCAGGCGTACATATCATATACATCAGTTTCCTTATCTATGTCCTCTCAAGTGCCTGTGGTGTACTCAGGCATGCTCTACATGAGTCTTTGACCCTTATAAACGATAACAATTGTCCTGTGGGTTATCCACTGTGATAAGTGGGCGATTGATAAATTTGAATGTGTTTCTGTATTACATGCACGTCAATTATTGTGGCAGTCTCTCTGAATAGTCCTTATGTATTTATATATTAATGTGTTCAAACCTTGAAAGTACCTTGCGGTCCATACGTTGGTCAACCGCTTCAATGATGTTATATTGTAGGTGTAAGATGTGTGTTGCTACATGGAGGTTAATGATCAAATTGAGCGTGAGTGCATAGATTGTACAGTGTAGTGCAGCGTGATAAACTATTGTGTGGTGCATAAGTAATACTTGCGGTCCCTGTTAATAGGTTTTCTAGGAGAGTCTTTTGCGGACAGTGCTCCATTCCCTTGCCACTTTCTTTGCTGGGTGCTGTGTAGACTCCGCCATGTTGAATGGTATGTCCCATTCTTCCAGAAGTTTAAGGCCTTCTTTCGGAGTATGGACGGCTTTATATACACCTCCTCGCTGGATTAACATCTTGGTCGGATATCCCCATCTGTATTTGGTGCCGTGCTGCCTCAGCGCTTCTGCAACTTGGTGAAATGCCCGTCGTTTTTTCAGCGTTGCTGCTGATAGATCATTGAATAGCTTCACTGTGGGAAAATCCTCATGCGGACGGCTTCTATTTCTGCTCGCCATGAGAACCAGCTCTTTGACGTGGAAGTAATGTGCCCGGAGCAGCACGTCTCGTGGCGTGGAGTCTGGTAGGTAGGCCGGCTTGGGAACTCTATGTATCCTGTCAATCAGCATCATGTCTGTTGGAATGTCGGGTGCATAAGCCCCCAGCAGGCCTCTCGCGTAAGCTTGGAGGTCTGTTTGTTGTACCGATTCCGGTACTCCTCGCAGTCGGATATTGTTCCGTCTCGCTCTGTCTTCCGCATCTGCCATTTGTGTCTCCAGATGCTCTATTTTCTCCTCCAGGTGCTGGACGTGGTCTGCCATGTTATTATGGGCAGATGCAAATTCCCCCATTTTGTCCTCCATTTTGGATGTGCGAGCTCCCAACTCGTGCATCTCCTTCCTCAGAGCCTCTGCTGTTTGCTGCCATGAGGTGATGAGTTTATTGGACAGTGTGTCCAGTGCATGCTCCAAGAAGCATTTGGTAATCTGGTCCGCTTGTCCGCCATCCGCCGTGGGAAAACTTGTGTCAGAGTCTCCGTCGCCATCTTGGGCCTCTGGCCGCGAGGTCTGTGGCGGAATCTGGCTTTTATTTCCAAAGAAATTCATTTTATCGGTTTTCGCCGCCAGTTTTTTCGTCCTATGTGTGGACATTATCGTTGGTTTCGTTGGAGACGCTTATTTGTGCCTTTAAATGCTTGATTATGAGAGCTCAGTGCCGGAGCAAGTCCTTATGCGGCCATCTTGCTCGGTGGTCAGCCACGCCCCCCCCCCCTTATTAATTGCTTTTATATATATTGTTATATATAATTATATTACTATATTTATTATATTACATTAAAGTACTGCACAATTATTTTCTTTTTTTCTTCTCTCTTTGTAAATGAGAATTTCTCCTGTGAAACTGGTAAATATATAGTGACTTTGGAACCCTGTTTGGCTTTTAAAAAAGTTCTATTTAATTTGTTTCTTAATTATAGCATATCACAAAAATATACATGGACAGGAATATTCACTAAAATCTGAATGATAAAGCCATACCCTGATCACATTGTTTTTTTTATTTCCAGATTTTACCATTCTTGCTCCAAATAATCCAGAATTGTGTTTCAAAGCTGAAATCTAGGTCATGATGCTTTATATATATATATATATATATATATATATATATATATATATATATATATATATATATATATATATATATATATATATATATATATATATATATTATATCAAACATAAGAATACATATATATCAGGACTAACTAATATAATTGGCACTCTTGTATGACATAATTCAAAGCTCACCTTATGCTTCTAATTCTGCTTCTTGAGGCGGAGGAAGAGGAAGTCATAATGTAAGAGCATGAAATAAAACAAAGTGCACCAACATGCTACCAGGCACTTAAAGTTAAAAATTGCATTAATATTAATTAAATTAATGAAAGTAATTAGAAATATATTGAAATATATACCAAAACGCAGCAAAAGACAGTAAGACTACCTTGCAGCAGAGAAAATAACAAAATGTAACACTTGCAGGAAAAAAATTCTCCACTTTTGAATTAAACCAGACCACCTTAAAGACTGTTCCAGAACGCTTAAAGAATGTTGTGCATGCGTGATTCTTTCCGGAAGATTCCAATCAGCCATTTAGGGTTTTCAGATCAGTTCTGGAGGTAAGTTCAGATTGTCATTTGCAACTGCTCCTAAGAGCTACCTTAAATAGATTTACAACTTTTTAAAAAGTTAAAAATTTAATAAACGGCGATCGTCAAAGAGAAGTCTGCAAAACCGGAGACCTAGTTTTATGTAAGCACAGGCTGACATTTGTTTTCCATGCTAGAATTACTCCCTCAAAGTTTATAATGTTATTATGATCAACATAACTTCAGTTACTATATACTAATATAGTAACCATAAGGCAGGGAGTCCCAAATAGCTTGGGCTGTATATGGTTTCTTCCCTGGGAAGAGAGGCTGAACTCTTTAAAAGAAAAATTTGAGCTCCCTAACAGCTGAAAGACAGGAAAAAAGACCGATAGTAATATGGAGATGTGGCCATTTATAGTTTTAATTTAATGTGAATATTTCTGTTCTATCAGCTGAAAGGGAGGAGCTTAACCCATTAGCTATACAAAGACCAATTAAAAGTGAGAAAAGGTAGATAAGAGTGCTATTAAAATAAAAGAGTAAAAAAAAAAAAAACATTACTAATGCCCTTGGATGAAAAGAAAACCCTAATAGACAGTAGTAGTAACTATGGCCTTGATTGAATGACTTTCCCAATGATTCAATACTGTTAAAAAAATTCCACATGATGGTTTAAAATATTTCTGCATATATTTTTCAAATGATTTGTATAAACATTTATATTTTTTATATCTTTTTCTATATCATCACAATATGTCATATATAAAAAAGATTTCACTATATTAAAAAATCGAAATATTAAAATAGTTAAAACAAATATATTAAATCATTAGAAAAGTTTTTCAAAACTTTTATAAAATAATTTGAAAAACTAATCCAAAAATATTATTTATATTTTCTCTAAAAATGCAATCTTCTTAAAATAGTAAAAATGTCTATTGTGCAAAATGTTAGAATTATTACTACATATTTAAGCTTTCGGTGTATCTTTTCAAATAAAATCCATTTAGCAATCCTTTAAGTGACACTGGAATCCCTCACCTGAACAATGGGTATTTTATAAAGATAGAACTTTTATGAAATACTCATTTTGACCTTGTTGGAATGTAACTGACATTTCAGTCAAGAGATATACTGAGATAAAGTAGTACTTTGTATCTTTATATTTGCTATGCCTGACACTACTAGGGCTTCTGGCATCTAGAAGTGTTTATCCCACTAGCCATCACCAGTGACGGCTTGAGGGAATTGGCTTCATCTATAGAGAATTCAACTATCTTGCAGGATTCTCCACAGACCTCAACAATGCACTCTCATGCAAGAGTACAGCAGTGACTGAAGCACCCGGAGCTGAAGAGGATGCTCCAGAAGAAGGTGGTGGCACCTGCAAGGGACAGGTTCAGGTAAGTAGAACTCACATTTGCCTGACCCCCTTACCGGACCGCCAGAGGCAATGTCACCAAGTTGCAAATTTCCAGACTGTGACAATGCCGCTTTATTTTAAAAAATATTTTTATTATAGCTGGCAGTAATGTGTTGTTTTTCAGAAAGCTGGGATATGCAGTGTTCTAATCAAGTTAGAATTTAATATTTCATCAGGAACTGGCATGCCTCCAAGAAACTGCTCAGGGAGTACGCAAGATACTATCTGCCAAGGTAAAAATGGGTTTAACCAGCAATGGATGTACAATTTGATATATTTTAAAGAAACAGTAATGTTTTAATTAACATAAAAAAGGACATTTGGAGAAGTTAAAAATGTATATAAATGTAATGGTCCATGCATAGTTTTTCTTTTAGTGTCAAAGGAAGCTTGATTTTTACAACATTCTGGAGGATGCCATTAACGTATTTTCACCTGTGGATTTTCTGGTCACTGACTGTAACCAGAATTCCAACAGTATTTTGATTTGCATAAAACAGCAAGTAACTACTTAGAATACAGCTGTGATTCAAAATAGGCCAGGTATGTTTTCATGTCTTTCTCTTTATCCTATCTAAAAATATAGACTTGTTTTGCAGCAGTATTTATCTAAACATGGATTTTATGATACAGCTTTACTATATTTATATAAATGTGGTACTTTTAGTAACATGTTGATGAATGTAACAGCACCTTCAAAACATTTAAGGTAATTCAATAAACTGTGAATTTTAGTAGATTAATTCCAGATTCCAAAGCTAAACCTAAAATAGCGAATTTTTAACTATAGCTTAGATTAAGAATTTTTCTAAATCAGTTATTTTAACGTATGTTTCATATCAAGTTCCATTTAGTAAAGTGAATGACCCTGATTGTTTGTGCTAAATAACATAATTTCCTTATGGAAAGTAAATACACATAAACAAAGAAAAACTCTTTTGCAATGGCAAGTTCAGCATCCATGCACTTTGCTAAGTTTTCTATAACAGGGTAGACAGCAGGTTGCTTACCCACTACATCCCTAGGCTGGAAAATCAAAGCTCATGCAATATTTTAACAGATTGATTGATGTTTTTGGGATACTCATTCAATTGCAAAATAGATTTTTATAGTGCAGTGCTCCTTTGCACCGTGAGAGTTCTTAAAAGTCTTTAGTCAAGATTTTTCTCTCATATAATTAACTATTAACATATAATATACTGTATATTTTTACAATGTATGATTTATGTTAATCAAATGATGTAAATATACTCCAATAATGTTTAAAACACAATGTAAATAAGAAAGCCATTCATTTTCCCTTTGTTAAAATGTAGCTATTTTACCCATTTTTTTACAACATATTGATTCATACAAGAAGCATTCTTTTTACAAATCTAGACAAGAAAGTTGCATTTATAATGAACTACCTTCTGGCACTGGTCTCCCTAGATTTCTACTTTGCATACGAATTGCTTCCCTGTCTGCAATAAACAAAAAAGTTTTGCTCTAAAGATCCCCAAAGGATTTAATGAACCATTTGGTTTGGAAAACAAACAGGTCAATACTTTTATATTTTTAAAATAAATTAGAGTTTTCAGGGTATTTAATTGGGCTCTTTACTTTTTGACACATCATGCTGCCATTTTATTAGAGACCTTTGCCAAAACGTGCACACATCATTTAATTTTTACCATGTAATTTTTTTGTGTGAATGTAGTATAGTATAGCAGTGCTTGTATTCAATTTAACTCTCATGGGAAATCATCTGCAAAAGAAAACAGAAAATATTTTTTTAATATGGTGTATTTTCTGTAGTAATTTTAACATAAAATTATATATATCTTTACCTGCCATCTAAAATTTTTGATATATATTAGTGACACAAGAGCGTATTGTATTCAAGTTTAACATACATATGTCAATTTATTCACTAGAGTTTATTTAACCTTTTCGCTGGGGATTTGTCCTTATGTAAATGTGGCTCTCATTAATTTCTAGAGTGTTGAATATTATTAATAATGTGGTCTTTAACATAGTGGTCTTTAATTATCGGTAGTTACATTCAAGATGCATGCTAGGTATTGCAGTCACCTGTATTCTAAATTTGCAGTTCCTAAACAAACTCATAGAAAATAGAACTCTTTTGGAAATATAGGGAGAAAGTCATCCTGTCTACATTTAATCTGATACAACAAATAGGCATAGTAAAATGTAAACTATGTATTGATGTAGCTGGTGTTAAAAGTTAGGAGTGCTCTATTCACATCTACCTTTACTGATGTCATCCACCACTTACCATTTACCATTTTGTGACTTACAGGATTATTCACTAAAGAAATATTAATATGACTAGATTCAGAGATGATTTCTCATTCTAACAAATCATTCTGATTTCCAAGCCGTCACGTGCCAGAATCTCATGGAAATTAACTTGTGCAAACCTGAACGTGCTTGTTTCAGTTCTGGGCACTTACCTCCATTTAACACCAACTTTGAAGTTATCGTTTTATAGTGTTGGGAGATTTATTTTTTCTGAGTTTATTCAGTCCAGTGTGGGCTCTGTATGCGTGCAATCACTGAGCAGAGTTTCTTAAAGTCAAACACAATAACATTACATAGCCACTGCACATATCTCCACCACTATTAGTAAAATTCAGTCTCAGGATAGTGGGATTACCAACATATCTGTTATCTCCAAATCACCACCCAGGAAGTAATTGTTTTTTGTACTGCCACTTTCAATGTCACTGCAGCTAGTTCTACCACTGGTAGTTCAAACATTTATCTGGGGGGGGGGGGGGGGGGGGGGGAACGATATGTAATGCTAACAGGTAAATGGTAGGGTCCATTCACTCCTCCTTCTACTTGACTGTAGGAATGAAGTGAAATCACATTTTCAGCATTCTTGCAGGCATTATATTATTGGGTAGTGACTTCCGGTCAGGTTGGTAATCATTACCCCATCTGCTTGCTGTGGGTGGAATATTAGGGACAAAACATTGACAGGTCCCTTCAGGTTATGTAATTCATAATCACATGCCACAGTTTAGGGCTCAGGGGTTATAGATATATTCATCTATTTAGAAGCAGGTGGTATGTAGTAGTGATAGTTGGCCACTTGCTCTATAGCCAACCCACAACAATCTTGATATAAGAATAGATGAGAAACCACATTGCTGAGTCCCTAGTGATTAATGGAGGTCATGGGTTTCTCTCATATTTATTTACACATTTACTCACTGGTTTTATTTAGTTAGTAGGAAACCTCAGTTATTTTATGAGTAGATAAAATAAAATCTCTTTATAACTGTTCTTAACCAGATAATGAGAAATGATTCTGTGACAAGTGCTGGTTTAATTCTTATCACTTTCAATTTGTTGCACTTCCCACAAGATTCTAAAAGGAAAACTAGATATGATAAACTGCAGATAGCAATTATTTAATACATGCCATGAACCTTTTTTTGCAATGGCAGTAGAATAGTAAAAAAGTAAAATATTATCACTTTGGCTAATTTAGCTCACATCTAAGGTAATACAATGGAATCCTGATATATGTAATTCTAGTAATATAATACTGTCTCTATGACCAGGACATACTTGAGAGAAAATTTCAATGTAGCCTTCCTAGTTAAGCATTTACTTTTTTTTTTGTTCTTTTTTTTCTTACTCTTGGTAACATTGAATTGCAAGTCATTTTTACAGATATACCTTTTTTCTCATCAAGAAATGGGTTTATAGGGGGCGGGGCCGGACCGCCATGCTGAGTGGAAGCATGGAGACAGAGCTCCTGAAAAAAAGCTAAAGTTTATGGCTCTATCGATCGGCAAAACGACTATTAATAGCCAGAAACCTGTACCCCAGTTCGTGAGGCAACCCTGGTCCTAGTCCTAGGCCACGCGGTTCTAGTCCCTCGGTGGGGCGATCCCAGCCGACCGTGATGGAGACCGCCCGGGCGGTGAGTGGGGTGGACGGCCGCCGCCCAGCTATCCTGCCCACCAGCGGTATAGCTGAAACGCAAGGCTAGGCGGGTCTGGCCCTGTTCCCCCCCCCTATGGACCGGCAGGGGTGATCCCGGTCCCCACCCTGTGACCCAGACAAGTACCGCAACACCAGCGAGAACTAGCTCATAAAATGGCGGAGACCACGCGGCACCCCCGAAGTGAGGGCCGTCGGATGCACCCTCCTCTCTTGCTCCCACACAGGCGGAACAATGACCGCACCAACAAGGGCACCAACGAAGAAACACCTACCTCACACAAGCTGAGGAGGAGCAGCGTGGCAGCTTGACACACCAGCGCAACTTTGAACCCGCAGGAGGAACACAACACAAGGCCTCTTACCAACCTGACACACTGCCCAGTTCCCCGTGGGGAGCTTGAATCGGAGGATTGACCCACCCACAGCCACTACACCCGGGACTCACCACAGGCCCAAGACTGGAGCTCGGCTGGAATATCAGTGGCCCAGGAACGGAACTGCAACCCTCCTTTCAGGTCACCCAATGGGACTATAAGCACAGAGGCAGCCATTAAGCATTTTGCCACACCACAACATACTGCACTGCACACTAAGGGGTCATTTTGTATGCGGTCGTAAACTCTTACCTGCCTGTCACTGGGTAAACATGGGGTGGTTATTGTAAGCGTATTGTAAGCGTATTTTAAGCGTCTTTTATGAATAGTCTAAGCAATTTTAAGCATATTGAGCAATGAAACACAATCGTTACTGTTGACGCTGCTTTTCTGTTATAAGCCTATGCACCAATCAAACACTAAAAGCTTGTTTACTTTAATGTACACCAAGTAACCCACATACATTACTATAAGCTTGTGTATACCCACCTATGTAATTCTAATGCCTATCCAAGCATGTATGTACATCCTAACTACACGTGTTTGTACCTTTCATGTCATTAACAAAAAAAAAAAAATGTGCCGTTTACACTGCCACATGTCTGTAACAATATGAAAATGCCTGCAGTTGCTGTCGTGGCTCTGCATGAACACTGTTATCTGATGCACAAACCAAAATAAAGAATTAAAAAAAAAAAGAAATGGGTTTATAACAGAATATTCTATATAATTTCAACACATTATACTATAAATGTTCATGAAACACTACATTTGTCAAAGTACATTTGGAACATGTATTATCTATTGGGGCAATCAAGATGATAGAATTCAGAGGCAGTTAACTAGATTTAATATCTTCTGGAATAATATGTTTCTGATTAATAGGTTTTTGAGAACCACACAGGTGTTTCATCATCTCCTTTTATTATCCTCAGCAACTGCTTGGTAAATCTACCCACATGTCTACTAAATCTTTCAAATCTCAGTGGTGCAGAACAACTACCCAAAACAAAGCAAATCTTGACATTTCTAATGGGAAATTAAGCTAAAAAAAAAAAAAAAATCGAAATGAGTGCAGAATCATGATTCAAGAGTTATCTTTCTAAATTCATAATTTCTGTACAAATTGTTAAAAATGAATAACCCTAATGAGCTAGTGATATTCTTCCCCCACGGGTAGAGATAATAATATAGGACAAGGTTTAAAGTGGTTAAAAACTAGTATTGTAACCAACAGAGAACCCGCTCAGTGGTCTCCCCTCACACAATATTTTTGAAGTGACAGGTAAATAATGTAAATGGACACTGGGATGGAGAAGCAACCAGCAATTGGACTATTACAAGATACAACTGCAGGGTTACACAGACCAAGTAGTAGCACTTTAATATAATTATGGAGTCTACAAACAAGTTTACATAATTTATTTAGTTTTCTGCAAATAGAGTAATTAATTCAATTATTTTAGCACTAGTTGTTTTATTAATATGTAATTACTATCTTTGACTTGGATCCCATTGGTTACAATGGTTTAGTAAATCAACTTGATATTCACAATAGTCTATATTATTATATAAACCAACACTTATAGTAACTAGATATCAATATTAATATTATTATCAAAATGAAAATGTTGCAATCTCTCATAGTATCTCAAATTACATTAACATATATTTTCCTAATAAATATGTTGAATTCTGCATTGCTTAACTATGCTTTGGATTTGTCTTACATGCTGTATTACACAGCCTGGTTAGTCTCAACATTTGTACAAAGTGTATATATTGAAGAATCACTTTTACAAAACAATCAATCTAGGGATATCTTTACTAGTAAAAAAATATTCAGTTAGAAAAATTACCCTGCATAATGCCCAAGGTTACGAAAAGTCTATAATACCATTTCTATTTAACCGTTTTGTTAACAGGTTATTCAGGAAACACATGTAAAACATTTAACCTGTTAAGGATTGACCCAATTGTACAACGTAATCAACAACTGGAATTTGCTCTATATGTCTGTTCAACCATAATTCACCTTTTTTATATAAAGTGCACCTACACTTATTATATACATTTTGTTCAGGAGAAACAGGGCTTTAATTTCATATGAACTATATATATATATATATATATATATATATATATATATATATATATATATATATATATAGACCAGACTCTGGCACTCAACCCCAAAAGAAAGTGTATACAATGTATATTACCAGGGTGCCTCCAGGCCAGTAGATAAAAGGTAAGAATCAGGAGCACTCGCTTGGATTTTTCAACAGTGAATAAAGTGTTTAATCACAACTTCAGCATCAACGTTTCGACCCTTCAGGGTCTTTATCAAGATCTTGATAAAGACCCTGAAGGGTCGAAACGTTGATGCTGAAGTTGTGATTAAACACTTTATTCACTGTTGAAAAATCCAAGCGAGTGCTCCTGATTCTTACCTTTTTTATATATATAATGGAAAATTTATTCATACTTACCGTAATTTTCTTTTCCTGGTTATATGCCATGGCAGCACAACATTGGGTAGCTCCTCCCTATCCCCATTGGACAGGAATAATAATTAAGCCGTATAAGTACCACCTCCTGCCCCTCCTTCCCCAGTCACGTGTTCCAGCAATATCCCCGGGCGGGACCCTTGTGCTGCCATGGCATATAACCAGGAAAAGAAAATTACGGTAAGTATGAATAAATTTTCCATTTTCCTGGCCATATCCATGGCAGCACAACATTGGGTAATACCCAAGCAATAAAACCAGGGAGGGAAAGAGACACAGACTCAAAAAATTTCATAAATGCAAAGTGTATTAACACCACAACAAGTGACAGACACAGAGATCAGGAATTAGATACAGACAGGACTGATTTAGCAAATTGATCAGACAACCCTGCTCTAACATCAATCTGGTAGCTCCTAATGAAAGTGTTAGAGGAAGACCATGTAGCCGCCTTACAGATGAGTTCAGGGGAGACATTAGCAGCGGCTGCCCAGGAAGATGAGAGAGCCCTAGTGGAATGGGCTTTAAGACCCACAGGGACCGGATATCCGGCGGACTGATAAGCCAGAATGATAGCCGCTACTATCCATCGGCTAATGGCAGATTTGGGAGCTTGAGAGCCCTTTTTACAGCCGCTATGAAGAACGAAGAGACTGTCAGAAGAACGCCAATCAGAAGTCCTATCGATATACATCCGGAGGCATCTCACTAGATCCAGAGAGGACAGGTCAGCAGAATTCCCCATTCCATGGGCGTCCGACCTCAGAGACGGAAGAACAATATCCTCGTTGATGTGGAAGGAGGAAGTAACTTTGGGTCGAAACACTGGAACAGTACGGAGGACCACTCTGTCCTTGTGGAAGATAGTAAAAGGCTCTTTGATGGACAGAGCACTGAGCTCAGAAACTCTCCTGCCAGAGGCTAAGGCCACCAGTAAGGCAGTCTTAATAGAGAGAACCTGTAGGGAAACTGAATCAAACGGTTCAAAAGGTTTCAACTTCATGGCATCCAGAACCAGAGGGAGACTCCAGGAAGGGACAAACGGTTTAATAGGAGGTTTCATGTGAAGGACACCCTTGATGAATCTGATGATATCCGAGTCCAGAGCCCATCTATGACTGGTCAGGGCGGACAAGGCTGAAATGTGTACCTTGAGAGTGTTATAGCTCAGTCCTTTCTCAAGGCCTGATTGCAAGAAATCCAAAATATGGGAGGAGGAGGGATTTTGGACATCCACATTACTGTGAAGGGCCCAGTTGGAAAAAACTTCCCATACTCTATAATAAGTGGCCGAAGTGGAATGCTTACGAGCCCTCAGCATAGTATCAATCACGGTCTGGGAGAACCCTCTATTCAACAGCCGGTTCCTTTCAGTTTCCAAGCCATAAGGTTGAGAGAGACAGGGTCTGGATGAATGACAGGACCCTGGAACAGAAGATCCGCAACTTTGGGGAGTGGGAGAGGAGGTTCCACCGAAAGACTCAGAAGCAGAGGAAACCAAGGTCTCCGAGGCCAATAAGGCGCAATCAGGATGAGAGACACCCGCTCCGATCTCAGCTTCCTCAGGAGAGGTAGGATTAGTGGAAACGGGGGGAACGCATAGCCCATTGAGAACCTCCAGGGGCTTGATAAGGCATCTCTTCCCAATGCCAGGTGGTCCTCTTCCTTTGTGAAGAAAAGGGCTACCTTGCTGTTGGCCCGAGAGGCTAGAAGGTCCACTTGAGGCAGACCCCACTTGTCCACAATCATGCGGAACACCCTGTGAGCCAGGCACCATTCCCCCGGATCTATTCTGGATCTGCTGAGGAAATCTGCCAGTTGATTCCGTTTCCCTGGGAGATGAATGGCTACAATGCCCGCCAGGTTTCTCTGAACCCACCACATCAGGTGATTCATCAGTACCATCATCTTGCAGCTCCTGGTACCCCCTTGGTGATTGACATAGGACACTACGGTGGAGTTGTCCGTCCTTATCTTTACCCATTGACCCTTGAGCTGGGTCGAGAAGTGTTTCAAAGCTTTGAGGACAGCCAGAAGTTCCAGCAGATTGGAATGAACCTTGCTTGTCTCGAAATTCCATTCTTCCTGCGCAAAGTGGTGGAGATAATGAGCGCCCCAACCCCACTGGCTGGCGTCCGTTGTCACGGTCCTCCATGCGATATCCCCTAATGGAAAGCCATTGGCTAGGTGCTTTTTGTTCAGCCACCAGATCAGAGAATGGCGTACCTTCAGGGGAAGCTTGATGGGCTGGAACAGGTTCCCGGATAAGAAACGACTCAGGAAGTTGGCCTGGAATGGTCTCATCCTCCACTGAGCCCATCTCGTCAGACCTATTGTGGAGGACATAGAACCAAGGAGGCTCATCACCGCCTTTGCAGGGGCAACCGGGGAATTCAGCATTCTCCTCAATAACTTTCTGAGTTTCAGAATTCTCACTGATGAGAGCTGGACAGTACCCTTTAGGGTGTCGAAATGGGCACCTAAGTAAACCATAGATTGAGTCGGGTGGAGGTGGCTTTTCTTGGTGTTGATCTTCCAGCCGTGGGCTTGCAGAAACTGAATGCTGGTGATAGCTTGGGATGTCACAGAATCCACGTCGTTTCCCAAGATTAAAACGTCGTCCAGATAATGGTAAATAGCAATGTTTTGCTTTCTGAGCTCCGCGATGAGAACAACCAGGACCTTTGTAAACGTCCTCGGGGCAGTGCTCAGTCCAAAGGGGAGGGCCCTGAACTGGAAATGACCTTCCTCTACAGCAAACCTCAGGAACTTCTGATGGATCCGGGCAATGGGTATGTGAAAATATGCGTCTAGTAGATCTATAGACAGCATCCATTGGTTGGGTGACACAACCTTTATTATAGACTGCAGAGATTCCATCTTGAATCTGCGAACGTGCAGATGCTTGTTCAGCCTGTGCAGATCCAGAATGGGTCTCCAACCCCCTGAGGATTTCCTTGTCAAGAAGATGTGAGAGTAGAATCCTTGAGTTCTTTCGCCTGCCGGTACTTGGACGATGACCTTCTCCTTCTGCAAGGAATGGACGAAATTTCGTAGAGCCATGCATTTTTCCCTGTCCCCTGGCCATTTTGTGAGGTGAAAGGATCGGTTGGGAGGATGCTTGAAGAATTCTAGTAGGTAACCTCTCCGAATAATATCCAGCACCCAAATGTCGCTTGTAGAGATGGTCCATCTCGAAAGATATTGGAGAAGACAAGCCCCGACACCTTCGGTTTTGGGCCGTACGTAGTCATAGATTCTTCTGGTCCTTAGAGGAAGACGACCCGCGAGACCTGCCTCCTCTGTACCCAGAAGGGGCACCTCTCCTCGGTTGGAATCGGGAGTATTCCCTACCCGGCTTGTAGGACCTACTGTCACGAAAGGAATGGTACTCTTTCCGGGCGCGAAAGGATCCTTTATACTTCCTCTCTTGGGGTAAAAAGGCTTTATTCCCTTCAGCCGCCCTCTTGATGCACTCATCCAAATTCTTGCCGAATAACATGTTTCCGTGAAATGGGAGAGAACACAAACTATTCTTGGAGGAAGCATCGGCCGCCCAAGACCTGAGCCAGAGCGCCCGCCTGGAGGAAACCGAGAAGGACATATTTCTAGCAAGGTTTCTCACCAGATCCACTGCGGCCTCCGAAGAGAAATCAATCGCTAGACGCATATCCTTCAGGGCATCAACAATAGAGGAACGGCTCCTGCCCCTCTTGATGTCCCCTTCCAGCTCCTGTAGCCAAACCTTCATAGCTCTTGAAACAGACGTGAGAGCAACGGCAGGGTGGAGACTCGTGCCTGAGGCTACATAGGACTTAGACAGGCAGTATTCCATCTTACGATCCATTGGATCCCTGAAGGAGCCTGCATCATCCACTGGCAGGGTAGTGCGCTTGGCTAGCCTAACCACCGCAGCATCAACCTTGGGTGGAAAATCCCATGTTTCAGCATCTTTGGGATCAAACGGATATAATCTGGAGAATTTCCCTTTAGCAGAGGATCTCCTATCGGACCTGGACCATTCTTCTTTAATAAGGTCACTAATAGTGGTATGCACAGGGAAAGCCGCTCTTTTCTTTCTAAGATCTGAGAAATAGCGGTTAGATGTAGAGGGTTCCTCCTCCGAGGGCTCTTTCAAAGTAAGGGTTTCTCTGACCCGAGCAATCAAATGATCCACCTCCGCAGGTATCAGGAAGTCAGGATCAGGCAAAGCATCCTCCTCCGAGGAAAAAGCCAAGTCTCTCAGCGAAGCCGTGTCCATGAACTCATCCTCCGAGTTATCAGGAGACCAATCTGACGGCTCAGAATATCTAGGTCGCTTGTGGGTCTTACCAACCTCTTTGATGCCCCGGGCAACTGCATGCTTGATAAGCTGCTTAAAGTCAGGTGTTAACTGAGAAGGTCCAGCGGCTGCTGAGAGACAATTCGAACAGAGACGTTTCCCTTCTATGGCTCTGTTATCACAGGATACACACAGCGTCCTTTTGGGCGACTTCCCTTTGGACGATCCTGAAGTCTTTGTACTTTTATCACTGAAATACACCAAACGTGAATATTAGTACCTTACCACTCTTTTAGATATCAAAGTATCAATAAATTCCAAAATTGGATGGCTTACCTATATCGCTTAGATTGTGACCTACTATGATGAGAAGATTCTGATTCTCTAGATCCTGAGCGCGAATCCATCTATAAATAATAGATGAAACAGCGAAACTATAACCCAGAAGAAAAACTACAGGAAACCAACAAAGAGAAAGGAAAAGAACTTACTTTAGAAGAAAAAGACGAAGAATCAACAATCCACAGAACTCAACGGTGCCAGAAACTCTCCAGGAAGCAGAAAATTCAAATTTGACAAAAAAGGAGGCCTGGCGCTTTAAGAAGGCGTCTGACGTCATCGCGCATGCGCAGATGACCGAAAAGACGCGCGAAACGGCCAGATTTGCGCGCGAATTCCGCGCATGCGTCCCAGAGTCCCCAGAACCGCGCAGGCGCCCAGGAGACCCATACACGCCGCGCAAGCGACGCCTACACGCCGCGCGGGCGCACAGGAGACGCCTACACACCGCGCGGGCGCACAGGAGGTTCCCGACAGCCATGCAGGGAGACCCCAGAACGCTCAACGAAAAAACTTTCCTAAAGAAAGGAAAACCAACAGGTAAAATAAAATAATATTACCTTGAGCCTGGTGGGAGGATACCAACCCGGAAACCAGTCGCAATCCATGTACCTTTCCATGTCATCACTGGAAAAATGGAGAGAAAAAACCCCCGGTCACTAAAGGGGTTTTCTCCAGGGGGACACCTTTGCGCAGGGCCGTATACTGGAGACTTCCCAGGGGAGAGAGGGTGAACTCCCCAAGGGCCAGAGGAACTAATCCTCAGGTAAGCCATAAAAGAAAAAATTTAGCAGTCTGAAAAGACCGACATGTCCTAGGGATAGGACAGGAAAAAAAGACTGGGGAAGGAGGGGCAGGAGGTGGTACTTATACGGCTTAATTATTATTCCTGTCCAATGGGGATAGGGAGGAGCTACCCAATGTTGTGCTGCCATGGATATGGCCAGGAAATATATATATATATATATATATATATATATATATATATATATATAAACATTATTTATTATGAATAAAATCGAAAAAAGTGTGAGAAATTAAGTTTTTTTTTAAAAATTTGTTTAGTTCTGCGTGGCATTTTAACAGTGAATGTGATAATACTGTTAATTTTTACTGCAATAAAATGCACATATTTGTATTCAGGTACTCAGCGATGTCTCACAAGTACCTACCATAAACAGGTTATATGGTGTTTTGGAAAGTTACAGAGTCAAATATAGTATGGTTCTTTTTTCAGTTTATACACATTGAGATTTGCCAGACTGGTTATGTTGACTTTGACACTGTGTCGTAGTCAAGGAATTAGAATTAACCCCCATGATAGCATACCATTTTCAAAAGTGTTTATAGACAATCTATGTTTCATGATTGTCTGTATGATGACTGCTTTCAGGGGGTGACTGTGACAGGGTGAGTAAAGTGAATGTAATTGGGTGAGAGGGTGAATGAGACAGGGTTGGAGGGGTGAGTATGACAGAGCGAGGGAGGGTGAGTTTCTAAGGGTTAGGAGTGAGTGTGACATGCTTGAGGGGAGGAATGCGACAGAGTGAAGGTAAGTGTGACAGGGTAAGTGTGACACGGTAAGTGTGAGGTGGGGTTAATGTGAAAGAGTAAGTGTGTCATGATTTTGGGTGTGAGTGCCACAGGGTTGGGATGAATGTGGCATGGTTGGAGGAGAAAATGTGACAGGGTGAGGGCAGGTAAGTGTAGCAGGAATAAGGGTGACAATGTAAGTATTGCATATTTGGGGTGAGTGTGACAGGATTAGAGGAATTCATTTTATAGGGTGTGTGTGACATGGTTAGTGGTGTGAGTGTGACGGGGATGTGTTGGCATTGTTGGAGCAGATAGTGTGGCATGGAGGTGAGTGTGACAAGATTAAGAGGTTTATGTGACAGAGTGTGGCATGGTTGTGGTGGGAAGAGAGTTACAGGATTAGATGTGCTGATGTGATAGCATGAGTGGGGCATGTTTGGTGGGGTGAGTGTGACAGTGTTGAAGATGAGAGTGGTATGGTTCGAGGAGAGAGTGTGTCAAGAAGATAGGTGTGACATGGTAAATCTGAAAGAGTGACTGTAGTATGGTTGGAACGAATGTGGCATGGTTGACAGAGCTAGCGGAGGTGACTGTGACAGGATGAGTGTGGCAGTGTTGGGGAGAGAGTGCAAAAGGATTGGAGGGGTTAATGTGATATGGTGACTATGACAGAGTAATAGAGGATGAGTGTGACAACGTTGGCATTCTGTTTGAGAATATTGTAAAACTTTTGCTTTTAGGTATATTGATATGCTGTTACAGTATGAAGGTATATCCATCTGCCTATCTATCTATCTATCTATCTAAAAATAGATTTATTGTAAATCATTTTTAAATTCGCAAACAATCATGCCCACTGAGTAAACACTTTGGACAGTTATCACTGTGATCCAATTAGTACTCTGTGAACATTCACTTTCTTACTATGGCCAACCACCTGGAATTTAGTGGGTCTCATCTTGGCCAATGGGTGTTCACTGCATCTCATTGTTTTGCACACTGTTATGTATTCAACATTCCTTCAAATTTGTATATTTTTGGTATTTATCTTTTGGACATCTTTCATATAGGTAGTATTTTATTTGTAGTTGATTTGTATCCATTTATTGTGAGTGTAGAGGGCAAGAGAAAACTTCAAAGCTGTGGCTATTATGTTACGTGCCAACAGCAAAATAATAGTGACAAGCAGTTGCTGTTCTTGCAGATGAGAAGGGAACAGTAAGAAAAGATAGGTGGAAGGGGACGTGGGGAAGTTTTGTATACCTACAGAGGACAGGAGGCCACTGACATCTTTCCCAGTGCATGATCGCCAAACATGCCGCATAGTGCCTGCCTGATTTCCACATCTCCAACAGTTGGGAGAAACTACTGGATACATCTTAGAAAGCCTACGGGGTGTCATGTACCACCTGTATAGCAACTTCTTGTGCCTAAACATTACGATCATTTGGACAAAACAGTGAGTGTCTTATTCCATTCCAGAGTCAGAAATGTTAAAGAACAGACTTCCTCTAATTGCTTTGGAAATGATTTCCCTGAAAACATCAGAGGGGGAACCAAAACTGATTAAAGCCTATCTTAGATAAGTCCAATTATGTCTCGGCATCAAGTACCAAGAACAGGACAGATCTTAAGAGTACTATGTCCGTGGATGCTATGTCCATCTGGCCGGTAAGGCAATTTTATAACATGACAGGAGGCTTCAGAGTACCACTACCTTCTGGTCTTAGTGGTTTGCTGTAGAAATGTATTTTACTGTTTTCTTGTACCTTTATTGTAGTACTTATTTGACTAGTTTGCCTGTATTTACCTACACTTATTGTGCATTTCTGATCACTATACCTATCCTTGTATCTCTTATTCTCTTTTTCCTATCTTACTATGTTACTTTGTGTTTTCTGTTAATGGATTCCCCCCTGGGTCTTCCTTACTTTGCTGTTTCCTTGTTGTTTCTGGGACTTGGGGACCTTGGGAGGCTTTTCCGAACCGAGTAGGAGAATGACTCTGAAGAAAGCAAAATAGGGGTTTTGGCACAGTATAGCATATATGTTCCGTGCTACTCTAGGCCTCTCATTTTGCCAAATTAAATTATCTATAGCTTTTTGTAATGCGGCCAAATCTTTTTGGTCAGATATATGGGTAGTGCCGGGAACAGTGTATTCTACCAACCAGGAAATCGGTTTGTCATTCCAACACTCCATATCTTCTATAAGTATCTTTATCACATGGGTGTAGCTAAGCTGGTATAATTTTATAAGTCTGTAGGTAGCCTAAATATTTAATAGAATTATATCTTAACTGTAGGTGTCTACAGTTGACATATAATTCTATAAATATTTAATAGAATTATATGTCAACTGGTAGGTATCTAGGAGAGCTGTGTCCTCTGCTGAGAGACCTATTGGGAGTGCACTGGATTTTTCCATTTTTCCATATTCGGTGGGAATGGAAACCAGAGCTTCCAAGGATTACAATTGTCAAGTCAAAGTGAGAAGGATGTCGTCCACATAACCAGAGACTAAGAATTGTTTGCCTGCAACGTCAACTCCATTAATATTTGGATGGTTATGGATCACCTGTAACAAAGGCTTGAGTGGTAGTACAAATAATGGGGGTGACAAAGGACAGCTTCATTGTGTTCTGTTGTTTAAGAGAAAAGGTTTAGGGAAAAGGAAATCCATTTGATTTTCACCTGTTTTGCTGCCTTGGCATATAGCACACGTAGCATGTGACAAAAGTGCTTGGGAAACCCAAATGATTTAAAAGTTCTAAAATGTACAGCCATATCACCCTGTTGAATGCCTTCTCGGCATCGAGAGAGAGAACCAATGAAGGCGTTTGGCTTGTCTGCAGTTCCCAAAGTCGATATTCTTTCTTGTATTTTTGAAAATCTGTCTGCCAGGGATGAATCAAACCTGGTCAGAACCTATCAAGCACCCCAGAAAATAATTTAACCTATCCGCCAAAATTTTTGCTAAAGGTTTTACATCACAATTGATCAGTGATATCGATCAATATTCCTTGGGCAGTTTGTGATCCTTACCTGACTTAGGAAACAAGACAATATTTAAGAGAATGACGGGAAGCAGCGCTTGCAACTGAAGTCCTTAGTTCCAATGGAGCAATATGAAAAATAGAAGGGACAAAACCCAAATATAGTGTAGTATTTTAGAGTATCAAATATGGCAAATAAAATAGATTTCACTTACACTTTTCAGGAGCTCAAGATCAGCTCCAGATCACTGCACCTGGTACAATCCCTGTCCGTGGATATGTAAATGGTCCTGATCCTATATGAAGAGATGTCTTTAGGCCAGTTGTTAGCATTGTAAGTTCAGCAACAGTAATAATAGTGCTCACATTTGATGTATTCTGGTATACCAGTAGATAGTGCTCCAGTAATATAAGAAAAAAAATATGAAAACAAACAAATAGTGCTCTCTGTAATGCTAACATAATAAATAAATAAATAAATAAATAAATAAAAGGAGGCATACTCACAAAGGAAGAGCAAAGAAGTGTTGCTCAATCCTAAACAGCATAGGTAGTATGTTCCCCACCAAGGAATATGGAGTCTTCTAGGTAAAATCCTCAAGGATGCAGATAAGAAGGTCCAGAAAATGAATAAAAAATGATTTTTTATTAATAAAACAAATGATAACACACTAACGTGTTTCACCTGTATAAAGGCTTTTTCAAGATAATATTTGTAAGGGCCATGTCCAAGTAGGGTTCTCCCCCCTGTCATAAGATGGTTGAAGATGGACTCAAGCTGATTCCTCTCAAAAGGTCTTGTAATATCTGCCTGTCCAGACCTGGGGCTTTGTTGCTCTTTAATTATGATATTGCTGCGGCAACCTTTGGCTAGAAATCAGGGCTGAATCAATGCTTTCCTATTGGGGATATGACAATGCTTGATGTCCTCATGCAGAGCATGAGGAGATCAAACCTTGTTTCATGGAGTCAAACTCTGTGAAACAGCAGGAAGTGCCTCTAGTAGACAGTCATTAGAGCCAGCCCTAGCCCAACAATGTAAACACTGCATGTTCTCTAGAACTGCAATGTTTTACATTGCAGGACTATTTGCAAGCCCTTTATCATAGACACCTTCTATAAAACATATTCAGCAGATTTGTAAAGGAGCATTTGTTTATGTGGATTTGTGTTTATGAGCAATTTAGATTATTTTTAAATCATAATGAAAGCAGAAACTTATTTATGATATTGTCTAAGTCTCATCAATAATACTGCAGGCAACAGCATATAAAATACTCTTGGTAATGTGTATGCATCAGAATAACTTTCTTACAAACTCAAGAAGAATTTATCAGCCAGTGCTTTAGCCTTTTTTTGGAGTGTCACAAAATGTACCATTTCATAAACATGATAGCAAGTTTATCACTTGGTTGCAAAAATGTCAAGTAAAATGTCATAATTTGTTTTATTTCAATTTTAACTTTGATGAACAGACTCCAATTATTCATTCTTTCTGGCAGTGTAGTACAATAACAGCATCTGTGCTAATTGGAATTTGTTATACCTAACATTATATAGTGTTTTAAATCACATATTAATACACCTATATATTTGAGAAATATCTGTCTTATATCTAGTTCCCACATTGTCATGGACTATAATTTCACATATGACAGAGACCATTTAATTAATATCCATGGCATGAAGAAGAACGTTGTTGTCTTTAAAATGTTACCCAAACTCTAGCACACTTTCAATACAAATTTAATTTGTATTGTCTAAATTAGTTAGTTACAGCACCAAGATATAAGCAGCAGTTATCAATGATACCCTCAATCAATTAATTCTTATATATGCATATGAAATGGTTACATGTTTATTTTCTTACCTCTGTTATGTGAGGCAATGCTGCACTGCTCTTACTGATGCATTGCACAAATATAACACAATTCTTTTTTTTTTATTATTAGGTTTTTATTTTCATTGTTCTTTTTGGAAGACTGCAAAATCCTAACATCCAGACTTTGGCCCTCAAGAAATTATAGAATAAAATCCCTTGTGCAATTTCCCTTGGCATATGTCGACTTCTAGTCAGATTGATTTGAGGTCACTTTGAAATTACTACAAATCTTGACTGTGACACATTTTGATGCCAAAGAAAAGGTTTATGTAGGAAACAGAAAAAGTCTTAAATTATTAACAAAATATTGTCTCAAAGGGTACAATGAATACATAAGAGAATAACTTGCTAGATATTTGAGTTCAACTTCTATATATATCATGAAATATAAAGTATATGTTTAACGAGGGGAGATGTGTACTGCAGCTAATTAGGTAATGACTAAAATAGACTAATAGATTTGGAGATCTGTTATGCGTTGAACTGCCAGTTGGGTGATCTGACAAAGTTCTTATTTCTGAGCCACTACACACCACAATGTTGAAAGAACAGACTCACAGATTCTCAATCCAGTGCTTGAATTGGAGTGCTGTTCATGAAGTTGTAAAAATGGGGGATAGAATGGAAAAGAGGCCTTATTTATGTATATATTTAGTGGTGACAAATAAGCAGATTAGTTTTCTATGATTAACAAAAGGCCTGCAAAATGTGGGCTGGATCTCTAGTTCAATCAAGAAGTAACAAAATAAGATGACTGGTAGTTAGGGCAGTGCTCCTCACACCTAACAGTCCAGGATTTAATGGTTCCCCGGGTGTGTTTAGAAAAAGAAAAGTCTGTGTTTTTATTTTTTTTTAAACACCTTAGACACACCCGGGCAATCCCTAAATCTTGGACTGTTACGTATGCCTTGAGGATCAGGTTGAGGAGTATTGGGTTAGGGTACAGCCACTAAATGTAGATTTTTGTTTTCAAAGATCATGTGACAACTGGCAGTAAAATAGTCCATACTTCCAAGCAGGATTTTTACAGACAGTTTCTCTGCAGCATACAGAAGGAGACAGACCAGCAGTGAATTAAAACATTTTACATTACATTTCTCCTATTTACATTTCTTCGAATGCTGCTGCTTCACCTTTTTTCATTGTAGTGGTTTTGCCCTGGCTGAGTCTTACGGTGCTATTATACCTGTTGACTCTGCAGATGCAATTGGCAGAAACGAATAGGGCATTGTGCTCTTTTTCACACTGAATGACACATACACTATAGACTAAGTTAGTGGAAAAGCTTTCTTCTTGTCAGGGTGGAAATGTGTAAGTGGGTGGTCAATTGCACACTGACTTTTTTCTTTAATTTATAGATGAATCCCCTCTTTTCAATTTTAAATTATTCCTGCCCTCTCCCCCCCCCCCCCACACATTTTTCAATAATTAAAGGTAGCAAAAGGAATAATCTTAAAACAAACATTATAAAAGTAAGTTCTTCCTCTTCCTATTTTTTTTATCCTGATTTATAATATTCTAATTTTGGCAACTCAGAATTGGCATTGAGGAATGGTTGATATTGCGTTGCTATGATAGTTTTTAACACAGTTCAACCAAGCTGAACTAGGTATGAACTAAATACGTTTGTTCCAGAATATTTTTTTGTTATGCAGAAGCTTACAAGGACCACTTTTTTTTTTCTCTGCACAAGTCTTGATACTTATTAGTGAAATATGTCAGCATTTATGCAAAGTCAACATTACATTTTATTTCAATAATCAAAAGCATTGCTAGGTTCCAAAAATACCAGGGGGTTGAACTGGGCTGCAATTACGTGGCAGGTCCTTGTAGGCAGAAACATCTAAGGCACCCTTGCTACCCCAATATAAAACAGATAAATTAAATATAATGAATTTTTAGCAGGAAATTTGGCCAAAAAAGGTTATAAACATATGCATATTTGACAACTGCATATGTATAAATGTATCTGTGTGCAAATTTCTACTCTGCTTGTAATGTATGTTTCAATATGTGAGTATAGTGAGTGTCTGCAGCTGTGTAAATTCATGCAGGGTAAATATAATGTTAGAAGTGGTTAGGGCAAATGGAGGTTTAAGATTAGAGAGGGGTAAATGTCAGAGTTTCATTATTTAGGGTGTTGAAATTGTAATACAAAGGCTGTTTTAAGGAATAATTAGTTTAGGGTTAGAGTTGTTTTCAAGTTAGTATTTGGGTACAGGCAGTATTTAGTTTTTAAGAGAAGTTTAACATAGTATTAGGGTAAAGTTGTTTTTTTCCAAGTTTAAGCTTTGCGTGCTAGAGTTTAAAGTGTTATTTTAAAAATACTCACTCTCCTGTACCATCTGAGATGGACGATATTAGAGCTGTATGAGTGGTTATACTGTGTGCATCATGGAGAGCTTTATCGACTCCACCTACAATGTATTCCCTATATAAGTGGTTACTAGTGGGCAGATGGGAAATGATCCCTTCCACTTTCTTTCCAGCCTCTCACACAGACACTGGGTGAACTGGGACAGCACTGAGCTTTACACACCTCTATAATTCTTTCTGCTATTAAGGCTGACTGGACTATAGACAACACTGGCCAAGGTTGCTGGTACTCATCTCTCCCCAACAGCCTATTTAATTCAGAAAGCCATATTAAAAGTGCTCAAAACAGGTGCCCCTTAGTGGTCAAGTAAACATGTGAAATCCATCCCTGAGCTTGAGCCTATGGAACCCAGCAATGGTCCCTTCCCTGACTACACCCTGACTGTGCATTTAGTTAGCTCAGACTTTAAAACAGAACTGTCATGTATGGGAAGAAAAAAAGCTTTGTACCATATTTATTTGATTGTGGCACCTGTGGATAGTATTCCTCTTAAAGATCCTACATAGGCAGAGACAATATTCTGTAGCCGTCACTGGTGATGGCTAGGAGATTAAAACTTCTAGATAGCTCAGCCTAGTGTCTAGAAGTGTCAGGCGTTGGACAAATACTGAGACAAAGTACTTCCTATATGTTTATTTTAAGTGAAATTCAAACACAGCCAATGTGAGCATTTCATAAAGATGTTATCTTTAATAAATGCTCATTTTGTGGGGGTTACACTGCTGCTTTAAGTCTGCTGTCATGAACCAACTAGAATGCTTGTGAAAGTCTATTTTAAGCGAATAAAATAAGTTTGTAGTAACAAGCGTTCCTCCATTTATCAGATATTGATTAACACAGTGAAACAAGAAAAATAATGTAGTGAGAATGCAAAAAAAAAAACAACTGTTCCAGGATATTGTAAATCTGCCCTGGGATTGGAGCATTGAGAAAAGAAAGTTAAATGAAAAGATAGAAAGTTAGGGAGGGAAGAAAGGCAACAGGCAGAAACTAGTACACAAGCCTGTGCCAAGAAGCCCCAATCCATTTTTAGTCTATTATCTTTCGTGTTGAAGAAAATTATAATTTTGGATTCAAATACGTTTATATCCAATCTCCTATTTTTAAAGTTCCCTTTAACCCCTTAAGCACCAAACTTCTGGAATAAAAGAGAATCATGACATGTCACACATGTCATGTGTCCTTAAGGGGTTAAATATCTTATTTTTTTTTTCATGCCCCTGGATTGAATGGTGTTTCTGTGTGAAGTGAGGTCTAACTTGCATGCAGTAATGAATGTTCCTGTTGTGTTGTAGAGTATCTGTGTGCGTTAATTCTTTATTTTAACTGCTGGATGGTTTCACCAATGTGACATCTCTGATCAAATATTTTGCATTAAAGCATGTATACAATATCATGTCTTGATGATCCTTTAATGTTATGTTTTCCTGTTGTGAATGGCTCCATTATTTGTGCAGATATGCTAATACTGTTTTCAGCATGGTCAGCGTGTATGTGTATATGAACAGAAAACAGGCTTGTGTGTTTGTTTCAGCCAAGTACCTCTCTCCCCCTCTCTAATTATTTTGTCTTTTAATTTCACTATTTTCTTTTCCCAGTTCTTCAATCCTAGGGCAGATTTATGACACCCTGGAAGAGTTATTTTTTTATTCTTTAACTTCTACATTACATTGGGCGGGATAAGTCTCGCACACCGGCCAACGCAATCAGAGGGAGGAGTGGCGCGAAGGAGGAGACAGCGATGAGGGACATCGTTGCTGCCTCACCCCTTCAGTAACCGGGGATTGGGGGGTGGGAGGGAGAGGGTACCTCCAGTGCCAGGAAAACGGATTGTTTTTCTGGCACTTGAGTTTCCCTTTAAAAACTTTATGTGTAAAGAGTGGGTCCTCTTTTCATAATTTTGGAAATGTACATTTTTATAAATTAACCTGATTACACCCGCTAACTTTTCAAACATAAAACACATAGATCATTTAGGAGCTAAATCACTTTTGTTTCTGTCCATGCTGTGACTTACTTTTGTTCCTATCCACTGGCTGTGACTCACATACGAAAGACATGGTTTAATTTTCAATCAGATGTTAACTTGATTTAGACGTTTTTTTCTCCTGCTCTGTAAATTTTACTTAAATCACACAGAGAAGGCTCCTACAAGGTCTAGCAAGCTATTAACAGTGCGTGATATATGTCATTCTGAATTAAACAGATTGTACAATAAAGGAAGTGTAAACATTAGATATCACTTTATAGTAAGTGTTCAGAAAGGCTTAGTAAGTCAAATGTAGGGAGGTGTGACTAGGACTGCATTAACAAACAATTAAACTCCTAAATGGCAGATAATTAAGACTAAGACAGCAAAGGCATGATTTATACACCAAAACTGCCTGATTAAGCTAAAGTTGTTTTGATGACTGTAGAGTCCCTTTAACCCCATAGGCACGGCGGGCGTTCTATGCCGTCCTTGTGGACCCGGCTCTAAACGCCGGCGGGCGGCATAGAACGCCCAAGCCATCCCCCCATGTACTTACCTGGTTGCCGGTGATCCCACACTGGCGATCGCGGTGGGGGGAATCACGTGGCATCCTAGGGAGTCCCTCTGCTTCCATCCGGCCACCCTGGGCCATGTGATCGCGAGTGCCTGGCATGACATTCTCAAAATACACCTATAATTTAATAATATATATATCTATATACATAAGTATATACATATAGATGCATCCCCTATACTTATGTGTGTGTATATATATATATATATATTAATTTTAAAATACAGTTAGAATGAAATTACACATATATATATATATATATATACATATATATATATTTTATAATATTTATTTTATTTTTAATGTTTTCACATATTTATTTTATATATATATATATATATATATATATATATATATATATATTTATTTAATCTACGTTATATATTTAGATATTTAATCATACCGATATATAAATAAAAATAATTAAAAAAAAATCATATATATATATATATATATATATATATATATATACACGTGTATATATATAATAATTCTTAGAATATATTTATGTAATAATTTTACATAATTAGGTCTTTTTATTAATTACAATTTGCGGGACCTGCCTTACAACCCAGGCCGAAAGTCCAGGGAGTTTAATTAGCTAGTACTATATTTAACCTTGTAACTTTCCAAGACACCATAAAACCTGTACATCAGGGGTACTGTTTTACTCAGAAGACTTCATTGAACACAAATATTAGTGTTTTAAAACAGTAAAATAAATTACAATGATGATATCATCAGTGAAAGTGACATTTTTTGCATTTTTCACACACAAATGGCACTTACACGGACGATATAATTGTTGCGATACATTTTACTGTTTTGAAACACTAATATTTGTGTTCAGCGAAGTCTCCTGAGTATAACAGTACCCTTCATGTACAGGTTTTATGTTTTTTTTTTAAAGTTACAGAGTCAAATATAAGGCTTGCATTTCAGTTTTTTCACATTGAAATTCGCCAGATTGGTTACGTTGCCTTTGAGACCGTATGGTAGCCCAGGAATGAGAAATACCCTCATGATGGCATACCATTTGCAATAGTAGACAGCCCAAGGTATTGCAAATGGGGTATGTCCAGTCTTTTATAGTAGCCACTTACTCACAAACACTGGCCAAAATTGGCGTTCAATTTTTTCACACACAAACAAATATTAACACTAACTTTGGCCAGTGTTTGTGACCAAGTGGCTACTAAAAAAGACTGGACATACCCCATTTGCAATACCTTGGGTTGTCTTCTATTGCAAATGGTATGCCATCATCGGGGTAATTCTCATTCCTGGGCTACCATCAAAGGCAACATAACCAATCTGACGAATTTCAATGTGACAAAACTGAAAAATGTAACATGCTAGACTTGACCCTGTAACTTCCAAAAACACTATAAAACCTGTACATAGGGGCTACTGTTTTACATGTGAGACATCGCTGAATACAAATATGTGTATTTTATTGCAGTAAATCAAATAGTATTATGACATTCACAGTTAAAATGACACGTAGAAACTAAAAAAAATAAAAAAATATGATTTTCTCCCATTTTTTATATTGTATTCATATTAAATTATGTTTCATACCTAAATATTTGTTTTTAAATGAAAGCCCTTTTCCCCCTGAATACAATTATATATAATAAGTGTAGGTGCACATAATATGAGGTGAATTACACCTGAATAGACATATAGTCAAATTTCAGGTGTACATTTGGCTTAGTCCTTAAGGGGTTAGTACTATGAAGCTGTTGAGGCAGCAGATTGACTGTGGTACGTAAAAAGGGCCCATCAAGCCAATCAAATTTGCAACCTCAATGTATTGACAACTAGAATATTAAAAGGCTACAAGGCTGTAATTGTGCACCTGGAGGATTATTTGACAAAAGCAAAGCTTGAAGTACACAATAACTATGTCACTTAAAATTCATTATTTGTAACCTTGTAAATTACATTTCATGTTTTCATGGAAAATAATTGTACATATATTGTATATATTTATATATTGATAGATAGATAGACAGTTGTGCTCAAAAGTTTGCATATCCTTGTAGAAATTGTGAAAATATTTTGGCATTACATTTTTCACGTAGTTGTTTGGCTCTATTTTAAATCATAATGAGAAAATAAATCACCCAAATAGCTCTGATCAAAACTTTGAATGTTTGGACTTGTTACAGACAATGGCAATAATTGGTTAATATCCAACATCTATGGCTTTTTAAATTGCAATTTGTGTCTGTGTATAAATAGTTAATGAGTTTGCTAGCTCTCATGTGGATGCACTGAGCAGGGTAGATACTGAGTCATGGGGAGCATGCCAAAAGACCTGTATAACAAGGTAATGGAAATGTATAAAGATGGAAAAGGATACAAAAATATGTCCAAATCCTTTGACGCCAGTCAAAACTTTTCAATCAGTTATTAGGAAGTGGAAAATCTGGAGGATCTCTTGAAACCAAGCCAAGGTCAGGTAGACCAAGAAATATTTCAGCCATAATTGCCAGAAGAATTGTTCAGGGTACAGAGACAAACCCACAGGTAGCCACAGTAGAATGCTTTAACAAAAATTAGCTGCATGGTCGAGTTGCCAAGAAGAAGCTTTTACTCCGCCAATGCCACAAAAAAGCCTGGTGTGTTTACATTGATTGATAGGAATACCTCCAGTGGCCGTCACTCAGACGGCCACCAGAGGGACTTCCTATCAAGTAGGGCCCTAAAAAGGCCTTGTACACGTATTAAAATACGTCTGACGTGTAAAGGAGAGAGAAGGCACTGTGTGCGCGCCTTCTCTCTCCTGCCTGTCAGCAGAGGAGAGGGGGTGGGCAAAGACGGCGAGCTGAGCTGTCAGTCAGCTCAGCTTGCGGCCTCGCACACCGCGTGCATGCATGGTAGTGCACTCAGGACAAAGCCGCGCATGCGCACAAGGGAGCAATGACGCTTCCAAATGGAAGCATCTGATTGCTCCCTGCTCGCGCCCACCTATTTCGTCATTTTGGCGAAATAGGGGGCGCGGCTTCACAAGGCTCCCGGCGCTGGAACCAGGTGAGTAAAATCCTCTGCATAGAGAGTCCCTTTAATATTATCTAGCCACTCTGGGAAGATCTCAAATGTGTGGTTCATGCAAGACAGCCCAAGACTTTGCATGACCTGGAGCCATTTTGCCAAGATGAGCAGCTATACCACCTGCAAGAATTACAACTATTACAAAAGACTGCACACATTGATGCTAAAGGGGACAATACACAGCATTAAGAACTAAGGGTATGCAAACTTTTGAACAGAGGTCATTTCATATTTTCTTTGTTGCCATGTTTTGTTTTATGATTGTGCCATTCTGTTATAATCTACAGTTGAATATGAATCCCATAAGAAATAAAAGAAATGTGGTTTGCCTGCTCACTCATGTTTTCTTTAAAAATGGTACATATATTACCAATTCTCCAAGGGTATGCAAACTTTTAAGCACAACTGTAGACTTACTCTTTGTTGCACTGTTACCTCTGAAATTTATAGTGGGTCACATAAAACAAAAACGTAATAATACTGAAAGTAGTGAATAATTGCGGGCTGCTTCACACACAAACAAGCAAATTAGAGAAGGAAAATCTAAATGTATGAGCTCTACAATTGATGAAACAGTCAAATTGAACACAATAATATTTAATATATAAACGCACAGGCAACAATACAGGTGATACTGAAAAAAATTGAATATCGTGCAAAAGTTAATTTATTTCAGTAATGCAACGTAAAAGAGGAAACTAATATATGAGATAGATGCATTACATGCAAAGCAAGATAGTTCAAGCTGTGATTTGTCATAAGTGCAATGATTATGGCTTACAGCTCATGAAAACCCCAAATCCACAATCTCAGTAAATTAGAATATTGTGAAAAGGTGCAATATTCTAGGCTCACAGTGTCCCACTCTAATCAGCTAAGTAAGCGATAACACCTGAAAAGGGTTTCTGAGCCTTTAAATGGTGTCTCAGTCTGGTTCTGTAGGAATCACAATCATGGGGAAGACTGCTGACCCGAAAGTTGTGTAGAAAATCATTATTGACACCCTCCAGAAGGAGGGAATGCCTCAAAAAGGTAATTGCGATGGAAGTTGGATGTTCCCAAAGTGCTGTATCAAAGCACATTAATAGAAAGTTATGTTAAAGGAAAAAGTGTGGAAGAAAAAGGTGCACAAGCAGCAGGGATGACCGCAGCTTGGAGAGGATTGTCAGGAAAAGGCCATTCAAATGTGTTGGGGACTTTCACAAGGAGTGGACTGAGGCTGGAGTCAGTGCAGACCACACACAGACGGATCCTGGACATAGGCTTCAGATGTCATATTCCTCTTGTCAAGCCGCTCCTGAACAACAAACAACGTCAGGAGCGTCTTACCTGGGCTAAAGAAAAACAGACCTGGTCTGTTGCTCAGTGGTCCAAAGTCCTCTTTTCTGATTAGAGTAACTTTTGCATCTCATTTGGAAACCAAGGACCCAGAGTCTGAAGGAAGAATGGTGAGGCACACACTGCAAGATGCTTGAAGTCCAGTGTGAAGTTTCCACAGTCTGTGTTGATTTGGAGAGCCATGTCATCTGCTGGTGTTGGTCCACTGTGCTTCATTAAGTCCAGGGTCAATGCAGCAGTCTACCAGGAGATTTTGGAGCACTTCATGCTTCCTTCTGCAGACGAGCTTTATGGGGATGCTGACTTCATTTTCCAGCAGGACTTGGCACCTGCCCACACTGCCAAAAGCACCAAAGCCTGGTTCAATGACCGTGGGATTACTGTGCTTGATTGGCCAGCAAACTCGCCTGAGAATCTATGGGGCACTGCCAAGAGAAAGATGAGAAACATGAGACCGAACAATGCAGAAGAGATGAAGGCCGCTATTGAAGCATCCTGGTCTTCCATAACACCTCAGCAGTGCCACAGGCTGATAGCTTCCCTGCCACACCGCATTGAGGCAGTAATTGCTGCAAAAGGGGCCCAAACCAAGTATTGAGTCCATATGCATGCTTATACTTTACAGAGGTTCGATATTGTTCTATGTACACTCCTTGTTTTATTGATTGCATGTAATATTCTAATTTACTGATATTGTGGATTTGGGGTTTTCATGAGCTGTAAGCCATAATCATAATCGCACTTATGACAAATCACGGCTTGAACTATCTTGCTTTGCATGTAATGCATCTATCTCATATATTAGTTTCCCCTTTTACGTTGCATTACTTAAATAAATGAACTTTTGCACGATATTCTAATTTTTCGAGTATCACCTGTAATTCAGCTCTAAAAAGATCAATAAAACACTCTATAGGTACCATTAGCAAACATAAAGACAACTCTGATCGCAATGTCATGAAAAAACAACTGTAATCACATAGAGACAAAAGTCTGAATGTATCAAGGTGTAAAAAAATAACTATAGAAGATTCAAACAACAAATAGCTGTTATTATTATTATTATATTTAAATTTATATAGCACCAACAAATGGGTTGACAAAAAACATGTAAATGGACCCAGACAAGTTTGACACACAGAAACGAAAGGGTTGAGGGCCCTGCTCAATGAGCTTACATGCTAGAGGGAGTGGGGTATACAAGAGTGACACAAAGTGACACAAAAGGTAAGGAAATAAAGTATAGGGAAGTAGATTGGTAGAATAGTATCCAGTGAAGACTTAATGTGTTTTTTTTATGACAGTTGCAGGAGATGAATCAGTAGGGAGCCATTAACAGTTTAATTGATATGCTTTTGTGAAAAAGTGAGTTTTTATTGATTTTTTTGAAGGAGTGGAGACTGGGTCTAACAGAAAAGGACAGTTCCACAGGAATGGTACAGCCCTAGAGACTGTATCTATAAACTGTATCTATCACCAACAAATATCACGTAAGCAGTGGGACGACACAGAATATATAGAACTAACAAAAAACAGTGTGATAAAAATGTCTAACCAACAATAAAAAGGAAAAATAACAATAAGCTTGTGGGAGAAAAGATATATACAAACAATGTAGCCAGAATAACAGCAAACTTAGTACTTATCCATGGGGGGCCCCTCCATAGCTCCAGAAGGATGCTGTATTCTGCATCGATCCGGTTCAGGGATATTCCAAGAAAAAATGAAAATCTAGTAATGTTGTCAGCAACACTTACCTTGGGCAAGCACTATTGATAACCTTGGACATACAAGCCACATCGCTTGACAGGACTGGAGCAAGGGAGCACACAAAGCTGGAGTAGCGTGGTGAGCTGCATCCATTAACTTCAAAAAAAGCCTTGGCCACTTTAACAGAGCAGTGTCTGATGTCTGTAAGAAATAAAAAAGGAATTACGATCTTATAGATTTCTGTTTCTTGACAGATAACCACATAAGAGAGAAACATACCCATAAGGAGAGGCAGTGAAGGTTTTATACTCATCCAGTCCCAAGTTTGCCATCCATTGAACTACTTGATTTACCACCACTACCTGCATCCATGCAACTAGGTGCTACCAAGTTAACAGAGGCAAACACAAGAGAAAAAAAAATCGTATGCCTTTTTTTTGGGCAGAAAGCGCATTTAAGAAAGGAGTGTCCTAGTCATCCACGAACTCCAGCACCTAAGGCCAAACAAGGGTCCCGTCTTGGGTGTAATGACTTTGTCCCCTTCCACATTAACAACCAGACTTTTTATACCAGCAATAATACATGTCAAATTAACATCCATATCTACCACCGCCTTGATTAATTATGGGGCTGCAGATAATTTAATGGATTAAACTTTTGCTGATTCTACTGCATTGCCTCTAATCCAAAAAGCAACACCCTTGGCTGTTAAGGCCATTGATGACAGACCTTAAACAAACCACTTGCTACCCATGAGACCCAGGTAATGCTTATGTCTGCTGGAGCATTACATAGAAAAGATAACATTTCAGATCCTGTCTTCTCCTTCTTGTCCTATTTTTTTTTTTTTTTGTTTACCTGTTATTGATTGGGAAAGATCAGAGATACTGTCTGGGGAAAGAAATGTCATATACCTGTTCATCTTGTATTTGCTCTTTTTAAGTACCTACAGCCTCTACTTTGACTGCTTAAGATACCTTTGCAATATGCAGATCTAGGTGAAGTACTTGAAAAGTGAGAGACTAACAGGTTACATCCCTATCGTGTGGAGTGTTAGTGAATGCATTTGAATGATGGGTGTATTTGTGTAGTGTGCTAGTGTGTAAATATAGTAGTGTGTGTGCCAGAGCATATGTGTGTGCAGTTTTAGTTTGCATGTGAGGGTATTTAGTGTTCATGCATAGGTGTGTTTGTGCACTGTATTTCCAATTACCATCTGCACCCACCTTTATTCATTTATCTCTTCCTCACTTGTTCCTCCCCCCCTTTCCTTTATTATGCTGTCTCCTCAAACTTCCTTCTCTTTCACCTTTAGTTTGCCTTGGCAAAATCCAAGTAGATCTACTGCAACACCCTAATCTATACTTCTAATGCAATTAAGTTAGTTTGACATGACCTATGTTTCATAAAACCATGTTGATTTTTACTGATATGTTCTTCTCACTAAATACCTGTTCTGCTTTTCTGTTCACCCCCTGCACACAATTCTTCTCTTTTCTTTCCTGCAGGCAGTTGGAGGTACAAGAGGTTGCACTGGGTTATGAAGCTACCTGTGGGTGTGAGAAAAGTCCATGACATTGGAAGCCTTATGGGGAATCTATCCCTGAGTATATTTTTCAGTTTCTTTACCGTTCTCCTTTTAAGTATACAAGGGGAAAAGTTACAAAAAATGAGGAGAAGAGTCAATATATAATATAACATATATTTCTATGGCAACTCTGCAATTGGTAGACATTCTCAAAGAATAGAAAAAAAAATTTCTGCGAATATTTAAAAAGGAATGAAAGGAAAGGGATTGTTTCCCTTCCTATTTTTTTCCCATTATCTATGCAGCTGCTTTAAGTGGGCTAATCCCTAACCAAGGGAAGGTTAATACATCTCTATTTAGTTTATAACTGTATTTATGAATAACTTGAAGTGATTGCATAACAGTGCCAATGGCAGGAGGATGGTCTGGGATTTCAAAGGCAGTAAGATGGCACTAATGTGTGAATGCACCACGTCAGGGTTTTCTATAGCTTCTAAGTCCCATTTGCTGTTTATCATCTGGTCAATGTGAGACCCCAGCATATGCAAGAGCAATGGACAGAAAGGATTTTTGAAGTTATAGAATTTTTTTAATTAAGCTGCTTTAGCCTAACATGCAATTCCGTTGTTCTCCACAATTCAATTCCAAGTTTAGTAACTAATTCACAGTGATTTTTATGAATAAAATATCAACATATAACTAATAGACTTGTGCACGGCGAGAAAATGTGGTTTCTCTAAACCATTTTTCTGAAAATAATTTTTTTCAGTAGGGCAGAATTTTTGTAATGAAAAACTAATTTAAGAAACAATTCAGATAAATGAAAAGAGCCTGAAATGGGCCAATCAATGTACTGCAAAATAGATAAAAATTATAAATGTTATGTAAATATTTTCCAGTACACTGATAGGAGCACTTTTTTTCATCATTTAGTTCACAGACCGAGTAAGAAAAAATGAGCAATAGAGGGAGAAACAGGAGGAGCAGTAAATAAAATCTATGTTTCTGTAATTATATATTTATTACATAATTAAATAATCTAGATTTTTTTTTTTTTACTCTCATTTTTTCCCCTTAAACATTTAGTGGTTGTCTCCGAGCCATCAATCATCTTTTTTCCCATCAATTATCTATTGTGTTTAACACCACAGGGGAAATGCAGAATCACAAATCAAAATGTATATGCATTGCACATTAGATTTGTTCCTGATTCAGGTCCATTTTGGTTTGGAGTTCAGAAATTCAACCAAACCCCTAATCGACCAAAATTTGGACCAATTGTACTTTGGAAAAAACAAGTCTCCAAGTCTAATAATTAATATGTAGACATTTACACAAGTTGGGCAATCCTCTTCAATTACTAAGACATTCTGTCTTTACTTACTGCACATCAGTGTACAATAGTGATGTACCGAACTGTCCGCCGGCGAACAGTTCCCGGCGAAATTAGCGTGTTCGCGTTCGCCGCGGCGGGCGGACACATGCGCAGTTCGATCCGCCCCCTATTCGTCATCATTGGGCAATCTTTGACCCTGTGCCTCTCGGTCAGCAGACACATTACAGCCAATCAGCAGCACTCCCTCCCTTCCACACCCTCCAACCTCCCTCCCAGCATCCATTTTCGATTCATTCGGAAGATGCATGCTTAGTGAGAGGAGGGAAAGTTTAGCTGCTGCTGATTACATAGGGAAATTGATAGCTAGGCTAGGGTATTCAGTGTCCACTACAATCCTGAAGGACTCATCTGATCTCTGCTGTAAGGACAGCACCCCAAAAGCCCTTTTTAGGGCTATAACATCAGGCTGCTTTTTTTTTTTTTTTTTTTTCCTGTGTAATGTAATTGCAGGTGCCTGCCTGCCAGCTTCTGTGTGAGGTTCACATTGGATACTGTGCCTATTTGCCCAGTGCCACCACTCATATCTGTTTTAACAATAGGTTAAGCTTTACATTTAAAATAAATATTTTTTTTCACTGTAATAGAAGAGCAGTTGCCTGCCTGCCAGCTTCTGTGTGAGGTTCACATTGGATACTGTGCCTATTTGCCCAGTGCCACCACTCATATCTGTTTTAACAATAGGTTAAGCTTTACATTTAAAATAAATATTTTTTTTTCACTGTAATAGAAGAGCAGTTGCCTGCCTGCCAGCTTCTGTGTGAGGTTCACATTGGATACTGTGCCTATTTGCCCAGTGCCACCACTCATATCTGTTTTAACAATAGGTTAAGCTTTAAATTTAAAATACATATTTTTTTTCACTGTAATAGAAGAGCAGTTGCCTGCCTGCCAGCTTCTGTGTGAGGTTCACATTGGATACTGTGCCTATTTGCCCAGTGCCACCACTCATATCTGTTTTAACAATAGGTTAAGCTTTACATTTAAAATAAATATTTTTTTTCACTGTAATAGAAGAGCAGTTGCCTGCCTGCCAGCTTCTGTGTGAGGTTCACATTGGATACTGTGCCTATTTGCCCAGTGCCACCACTCATATCTGTTTTAACAATAGGTTAAGCTTTACATTTAAAATAAATATTTTTTTTCACTGTAATAGAAGAGCAGTTGCCTGCCTGCCAGCTTCTGTGTGAGGTTCACATTGGATACTGTGCCTATTTGCCCAGTGCCACCACTCATATCTGTTTTAACAATAGGTTAAGCTTTACATTTAAAATAATTTTTTTTTTCACTGTAATAGAAGAGCAGTTGCCTGCCTGCCAGCTTCTGTGTGAGGTTCACATTGGATACTGTGCCTATTTGCCCAGTGCCACCACTCATATCTGTTTTAACAAAAGGTTAAGCTTTACATTTAAAATAAATATTTTTTTTTCACTGTAATAGAAGAGCAGTTGCCTGCCTGCCAGCTTCTGTGTGAGGTTCACATTGGATACTGTGCCTATTTGCCCAGTGCCACCACTCATATCTGTTTTAACAATAGGTTAAGCTTTACATTTAAAATATTATTTTTTTTCACTGTAATAGAAGAGCAGTTAGTTGTCTGCAAGCGTCTGTGTTTCATGCCTACTTCAGCGTGTGCTCTGCAGACCTGTGCCAGCGTGCTTTGACAGTTGCCAATCATATCTGGTGTCTCTATAGCGTGCTTTTACAACCAAAATTTTGTTTCCACTGTAATAGAAGAGCAGTTGCCTGCCTGCCAGCTTCTGTGTGAGGTTCACATTGGATACTGTGCCTATTTGCCCAGTGCCACCACTCATATCTGTTTTAACAATTGGTTAAGCTTTCGATTTAAAAGAACTAATTTTTTTTCACTGTAATAGAAGAGCAGTTAGTTGTCTGCAAGCATCTTGGTGTCAGGCCTACTTCAGCGTGTGCTCTGCAGACCTGTGCCAGCGTGCTTTGACAGTTGCCACTCATATCTTGTGTCTCTATAGCGTGCTTTTACAACCAAAATTTGTTTTTCACTGTTATAGATTGAATAGCAGTTACTTGTCTTCAAGCGGGTGTCTCAGGCCTACAGTGTGTGCTCTGCAGAACTGTTCCAGTGCACATTGCCAATCATATCTGGTGTCTCTATAGCGTGCTTTTAAAAACAAAATTTGTTTTTCACTGTTATAGATTGAATAGCAGTTACTTGTCTTCAAGCGGGTGTCTCAGGCCTACAGTGTGTGCTCTGCAGAACTGTTCCAGTGCACATTGCCAATCATATCTGGTCTCACAGTAGCTTGCACGCATAGTACCACAAATCCCCCAAAAAATGACAGGCAGAGGCAGGCCACCCCGCAGGGGCCGTCATGGTCGTGGTGCTGTGATTCCCTTTTGCCCTAGAATAATGCCCAGTTTTCAGAAGCCACGTACCCTGAACTTGAAAAGGGTACGTGGCTTCTGAAAACTGGGCATTATTCTAGGGCAAAAGGGAATCACAGCACCACGACCATGACGGCCCCTGCCTCTGCCTGTCATTTTTTGGGGGATTTGTGGTACTATGCGTGCAAGCTACTGTGAGACCAGATATGATTGGCAATGTGCACTGGAACAGTTCTGCAGAGCACACACTGTAGGCCTGAGACACCCGCTTGAAGACAAGTAACTGCTATTCAATCTATAACAGTGAAAAACAAATTTTGTTTTTAAAAGCACGCTAACACAGGACACCCAATCTTGTACAGCCTCCGCTCGGAACCTTGACGCACCATCCTCCTCCAGCTTAGCTTCAGGCACCTCTCAAGATAGCACTCACCCGCCTGCCGCCACCACCAAAACTAGCACCACAGCCGCTTTACTTGGTATGTCAGAGGAGTTATTCACACACCCGTTTGAAGAAATGAGTGATGCGCAACCATTATTGCTAGAGGATGTAGATAACAGGGATATGTCTCAGGCAGGCAGCATTAAACACATGGAGGTACGGTGTGATGATGATGATGTTGTACCCGCTGCTGCTTCCTTTTCTGAGTTGTCAGATACAAGTGAAGCGGTTGATGATGACGATGCGTCCATGGATGTCACGTGGGTGCCCGCTAGAAGAGAAGAAGAACAGGGCGAAAGTTCAGATGGGGAGACAGAGAGGAGGAGGAGGAGACCAGTTGGAAGCAGGGGGGGGTCGTCGCAAGGAGCTAGTGGCACAGTCAGACAGCATGCATCGGCACCCGGGGTCAGCCCGACAGCACGCCAATCAACGCATGCTGTGTCCACCACCAGAATGCCGTCATTGCAGAGCTCAGCAGTGTGGCATTTTTTTTGTGTGTCTGCCTCTGACAACAGCGATGCCATTTGCAACCTGTGCCAAAGGAAACTGAGTCAGTAGGCTTGTCAGTAAAAGCAAAAAAATCAAGAAACCACTGTGGTACTCCACAGATGTAGCCAAAATAGTAAAAAACAAAAAGTTAGCATTTAGTAATTATAAAAAAACCCAGAGTGAGGAAGACAGAATGACCTATAAGATTAGGCAGAAAGAGGCTAAGCAAGTTATAAGAGCTTCCAAATCACACACAGAAGAGAAAATAGCACAGTCAGTAAAAAAGGGGGACAAAACCTTTTTTAGATACATAAATGAGAAAAGAAAAGTAAAACAAGGATTAGTTAGATTAAAAACAAAAGAAGGAAGGTATGTAGATGAGGATAAAGGTCTAGCTGACTGCCTCAATGAATATTTTTGTTCGGTATTTACAGATGAAAATGAAGGAAAGGGACCTCAGTTAAGAAAAAGGATAAATGAGTCATTTATTACACGTGAGTTTACAGAGGAAGAGGTTCTATTTCAACTGTCAAAAGTAAAGACAAATAAGTCAATGGGACCTGATGGAATACACCCAAAGCTATTAAAAGAGCTTAGTGGTGTACTAGCAAAACCATTAACAGATTTATTTAACCAATCATTGATAACAGGAGTAGTCCCAGAAGATTGGAAGTTAGCGAATGTTGTGCCCATTCACAAGAAAGGTAATAGGGAGGAGTCGGGCAACTATAGGCCAGTAAGCCTAACTTCAGTAGTGGGGAAAGTGATGGAAACCATGTTAAAGGATAGGATTGTTGAACATCTAAAAACACACGGATTTCAAGATCAGAGACAACATGGGTTTACTTCAGGGAGATCATGCCAAACTAATCTTATTGATTTTTTTGATTGGGTAACTAAAATTATAGATCAGGGTGGTGCAGTAGACATTGCTTACCTCAATTTCAGTAAGGCTTTTGACACTGTTGCACATAGAAGGCTTATCAACAAACTACAATCTTTGAGTTTGGATTCCAATATTGTTGAATGGGTAAGGCAGTGGCTGAGTGACAGGCAACAGAGGGTTGTAGTCAATGGAGTATATTCGAAGCTTGGGCTTGTCACCAGTGGGGTACCTCAGGGATCTGTACTTGGACCCATTCTCTTTAATATTTTTATTAGTGATATTGCAGAAGGTCTTGATGGTAAGGTGTGTCTTTTTGCGGATGATACTAAGATATGTAACAGGGTTGATGTTCCAGGAGGGATAAGCCAAATGGAAAATGATTTAGGTAGACTAGAAAAATGGTCAGAGTTGTGGCAACTGACATTTAATGTGGATAAGTGCAAGATAATGCATCTTGGACGTAAAAACCCAAGGGCAGAGTACAGAATATTTGATAGAGTCCTAACCTCAACATCTGAGGAAAGGGATTTAGGGGTGATTATTTCTGATACTTAAAGGTAGGCAGACAATGTAATAGAGCAGCAGGAAATGCTAGCAGAATGCTTGGTTGTATAGGGAGAGGTATTAGCAGTAGAAAGAGGGAAGTGCTCATGCCATTGTACAGAACACTGGTGAGACCTCACTTGGAGTACTGTACACAGTACTGGAGACCCTATCTTCAGAAGGATATTGATACCTTAGAGAGAGTTCAAAGAAGGGCTACTAAACTGGTTCATGGATTGCAGGATAAAACTTACCAGGAAAGGTTAAAGGATCTTAACATGTATAGCATGGAGGAAAGACGAGACAGGGGGGATATGATAGAAACATTTAAATACATAAAGGGAATCAACACAGTAAAGGAGGAGACTATATTTAAAAGAAGAAAAACTACCACAACAAGAGGACATAGTCTTAAATTAGAGGGACAAAGGTTTAAAAATAATATCAGGAAGTATTACTTTACTGAGAGGGTAGTGGATGCATGGAATAGCCTTCCAGCTGAAGTGGTAGAGGTTAACACAGTAAAGGAGTTTAAGCATGCGTGGGATAGGCATAAGGCTATCCTAACTATAAGATAAGGCCAGGGACTAATGAAAGTATTTAGAAAACTGGGCAGACTAGATGGGCCGAATGGTTCTTATCTGCCGTCACATTCTATGTTTCTATGTTTCTATGAGTCGTGGGAGGTCCAACACCCACCTAGGTACAACTGCTTTGCGTAGGCACATGATCTCACATCACAAACGCCTATGGGATCAACACATGAGTACAAGCAGCACGCCTACTCTAAGCCGCCATCCTCCTCCTGGTCCAGCATCTTCAGCCACGTCAACCACTGCTGTCCTTCTTGCCCCCTCTCAACCATCCGCCACTCCGTCTCCCGCCTTGAGCAGTTCCCGCTCATCTGCCCACAGTCATGTGTTTCTGTCAAGGACATGTTTGAGCGTAAGAAGCCAATGTCACCAAGTCACCCCCTTGCCCAGCGTCTGACAGCTGGCTTGTCCGAACTATTAGCCCGCCAGCTTTTACCATACAATCCGGTTGAGTCTGAGGCGTTCAAAAAATTTGTAGCTTTAGGGACACCGCAGTGGAAGGTACCCGGACGGAATTTCTTTTCACAAAAGGCAATCCCCAACTTGTACTCGATTGTGCCAAAGGAAGTCATGGCATATCTGGCACACAGTGTTGGGGCAAGGGTCCATCTGACCACTGATACCTGGTCTGCAAAGCATGGTCAGGGCAGGTATATCACCTACACTGCGCATTGGGTAAACCTGCTGACGGCTGACAAGCAAGGAATGCGTGGCATTGCAGAGGAGTTGGTGACACCGCCACGAATTGCAGGCAGTCCTGCTGCCACCTCCTCTACTCCTCCTACTCCATCCTCTTCCATAACCTCCTCAGCTGAGTCCTCTTGTGCCGCTGCTTCTTGCTCCACATCAACGGCACCCCCCCAGCTCCCCAGGTACTATTCCACATCCCGGATACGGCAGTGTCACGCCGTCTTGGGTTTGACTTGCTAGAAAGCAGAGAGTCACACCGGACAAGCACTCCTGTCCGCCCTGAACGCACAGGTGGAAAAGTGGCTGACTCCGCAGCAACTGGATATCGGCAAAGTGGTGTGTGACAACGGAAAAAATTTGATAGCGGCATTGAAGTTGGGCAAGTTGACACATGTGCCGTGCATGGCACATGTGTGTAATCTGATCGTACAACGCTTTGTGCATAAGTACACAGGCTTACAGGACGTCCTGAAGCAGGCCAGGAAGGTGTGTGGCCATTTCAGGCGTTCCTACACGGCCATGGCTCACTTTGCCGATATCCAGCGGCGAAACAACATGCCAGTGAGGCGCTTGATTTGCGACAGCCCTACACGTTGGAATTCAACACTCCTAATGTTCGACCGCCTGCTCCAACAAGAAAAAGCTGTTAATGATAATGAATATTTGTATGACCGGGGTGCTAGGACAGCCTCTGGGGAGCTGGGAATTTTTTTGCCACGTTACTGGACGCTCATGCGCAATGCCTGTAGGCTCATGCGTCCTTTTGAGGAGGTGACAAACCTAGTCAGTCGCAGTTGTGTGTGTGCGTGTGTATGGCTGTCTGCCTGTGTGTGTGTGTGTGACAGGGTGAAGATTTCTTGCACATGGGTGTGACAGGGTGAAGATTTCTTGCACAGGGCGCCCAAAGGCCTAAGGCTGGCCCTGCGCATGGGTCAGTAGCTCTGCACCAGACTTCCCTCCAATTGATCAAAGTTAAAGGATTTCAAGTGGACTGATTACAATTACAGGGCCTCTAAAGAGTCCTGTATTGTTATTTGTTGTCACTACCTTCCCGCGTCGGGAAGATTTCTTGCACAGGGCGCCCAAAGGCCTAAGGCTGGCCCTGCGCATGGGTCAGTGGCTCTGCACCAGACTTCCCTCCAATTGATCAAAGTTAAAGGATTTCAAGTGGACTGATTACAATTACAGGGCCTCTAAAGAGTCCTGTATTGTTATTTGTCATCACTACCTTCCCGCGTCGGGAAGATTTCTTGCACAGGGCGCCCAAAGGCCTAAGGCTGGCCCTGCGCATGGGTCAGTGGCTCTGCACCAGACTTCCCTCCAATTGATCAAAGTTAAAGGATTTCAAGTGGACTGATTACAATTACAGGGCCTCTAAAGAGTCCTGTATTGTTATTTGTCGTCACTACCTTCCCGCGTCGGGAGTGGGTCATTTGCGCCCCTGCTTCCTTCCTTTGTCAATCCATATCTGCCAAGTGACCCTATGTAGGGGGAACAGTCTCTATTCTGCTCTGTGTCAGTGTGTATCAGGGATCATTAGGATAGGTGTCAATCCACATCTGCCAAGTGACCCTATGTAGGAGGAACAGTCCCTATTCTGCTCTGTGTCACTGTGTATCAGGAATCATTAGGATAGGTGTCAATCCATATCTGCCAAGTGACCCTATGTAGGGGGAACAGTCCCTATTCTGCTCTGTGTCACTGTGTATCAGGGATCATTAGGATAGGTGTCAATCCATATCTGCCAAGTGACCCTATGTAGAGGGGGAACAGTCCCTATTCTGCTCTGTGTCACTGTGTATCAGGGGTTTTGAGGACAGGTGTCAATCCATATCTGCCAAGTGACCCTATGTAGGGGGAACAGTCTCTATTCTGCTCTGTGTCAGTGTGTATCAGGGATCATTAGGATAGGTGTCAATCCATTTATGCCAAGTGACCCTATGTAGGGGGAACAGTCCATATTCTGCTCTGTGTCAGTGTGTATCAGGGGTTTTGAGGACAGGTGTCAATCCATATCTGCCAAGTGACCCTATGTAAGGGGAACAGTCTCTATTCTGCTCTGTGTCAGTGTGTATCAGGGATCATTAGGTTAGGTGTCAATCCATATCTGCCAAGTGACCCTATGTAGGGGGAACAGTCTCTATTCTGCTCTGTGTCAGTGTGTATCAGGGATCATTAGGATAGGTGTCAATCCATATCTGCCAAGTGACCCTATGTAGGGGGAACAGTCTCTATTCTGCTCTGTGTCAGTGTGTATCAGGGATCATTAGGATAGTTGTCAATCCATATCTGCCAAGTGACCCTATGTAGGAGGAACAGTCCCTATTCTGCTCTGTGTCACTGTGTATCAGGGATCATTAGGATAGGTGTCAATCCATATCTGCCAAGTGACCCTATGTAGGGGGAACAGTCCCTATTCTGCTCTGTGTCAGTGTGTATCAGGGGTTTTGAGGACAGGTGTCAATCCATATCTGCCAAGTGACCCTATGTAGGGGGAACAGTCTCTATTCTGCTCTGTGTCAGTGTGTATCAGGGCTGGGCTTTGAGGACAGGTGTCAATGTTAGGTGATTTCTGCCCTTTATGGATTAAAAGCAGACTCTGCATCAACTGTGCAATTTTCCATGGGAGTTTTGCCATGGATCCCCCTCTGGCATGCCACAGTCCAGGTGTTAGTCCCCTTGAAACAACTTTTCCATCACTATTGTGGCCAGAAAGAGTCCCTGTTGTTTTTAAAATTCGCCTGCCCATTGAAGTCAATGGCGGTTCGCCGGTTCGCGAACATTTGCGGAAGTTCGCGTTCGCCGTTCGCGAACCGAAAATTCCGGGTTCGCAACAACACTAGTGTACAATACTAACTCTACAAATGTTGGAAATGTTTGATGGATTAGTAATGATGTGCCAGAGAGCACTGGATCCAGCTGTAAGAGAGTTCTCCTGCTCTAAACAGGGACATTAAAATGGTTAATACAAAAGTAAAGACAAATAAGGTCTGTGCCACATGAACTAGGGTAAAATAAATAAAAATATAATAAAATTAAATAAGATACAATGACATAGACACACACTGATTTGACATAATCTGACAGACACACACAATCACTGAAAGACAGTCACTCAGACACACACACACATTCACTGACAGACACACACACCCACTCACAGACACACACTGCCAGACACACAATCACTCAGACACACTGACAGACATACACTCACACACACAGACAGACACACACTTTCACTCAGACATACACACACACACTGACAGACACACACACTGACAGACACACACAATGACAGACACACACAATGACTCAGACACAAACACACATTAACTGACAGACACACACTCACAGTCACACAGACTCAAGGACACACAAACACACACACAATCTCTCAGACACACACACTGACAGACATCCACTCACTCACAGACACACACTGACAGATATACACAAATTCACTGACACACACTCACACACACTGACAGACTGACATACAACAGACACACACACTCACACACACACTGACAGCCATACACACACACTGACAGCCAGCCCCACACACACACATTTCCCCCCAACACTCACAGATTATTTTTAAATTAAATTTAAATCCACCCAGCATCCCTACCTTTGGGAGAGCTTGGTGGATTATTTACCCGGGGTCCAGTTGAGATCCAGGCGGGCGGCGAGGGAGTGCTTTTGTGAGCTCTCCCTGCTCAGCTCCCACTCATGCCACAGATTGAAGCTAGGAGCCGGAATGTGACATTTTATTCTGGCTCCCGGCATCACTATGCAGCACGCGAGGAAGCTGAGCAGAGAGAGCTCACAAATTAGCGTTCCCTCACCGCCTGCCTGGAGTTCAGCTAGCCGCTTGCCATCAGGCTAACAAGGTATTTGCCTGGGCATTTGAGGCCGCATTTTTTGCCATCCCCTGGAAAGTGCCTCCCAAGGCAAATGCCTTTTTTGCCTTGCATCAAATACATTGCTGCTCTAGGGTCAGGAACACAAACATGTATTCCCGACCCTATAATGTTAAAACCAGTATTTAGGTGGCTTACACCCCTTAGCCTCCATAAAATTATATAAACCTACCTTTTTTCCAGCACCACGTGGTCTGGTGGTGATGATTTCCACCAATCCAAATTCCCATAGGAAAAGCAATGAATTGGCTAAAATTGGCAAGGAGGCATGGTGGGGGTGGGGCCAAAATTGGCTTGGCCAATCAGTACCTCCTCAAAGAGATGCATTGAATCAATGCATCTATATGAGGAGAATTCAGCATCTCCATGTAGAGTGCGGAAACACTGAATGGCAGTGACAAATGTGTTTCTTGGGTGCAATGTAAACAGTGCCTTTTCTCTGAAAAGGCAGTGTTTACATGAAAATGCCTGCAGGGACTGATTGTACTCATCAGAACAACTACATTAAGCTGTAGTTGTTCTGGTGACTATAGTGTCCCTTTAAGCATAAATTTTTTATATATATATGTGCAAGGTTTGGTGAATACACCTCAACTTTTTATTTTTGTGAGTTTTAGAAACAGTATAATTTTCAGTATAACAGTATAAGATGAAATTACATTGAATAATTCAAAGATTTTCCTAGCAGAGTGACTCTTCTCTCTTTGCGTTGCCTCTCTCTGCGTTATTATAAGGTGTGTTAAGTAGTACTATTTCAAATTTGGGGCACTGCGCGTGCAATCTAATGTGCCACCAGATAGGAGTGGTGTGTTAAGTAGTACTATTCTTATCAGTTTAATCCCTGTTACATCCCCCCCACAGGTCAAGCCTGCACATCCAGTAGTCAAGGGGTTCATCGCTCCTCAGATTGTCGATATCTGCAGTTAAGGTAGACTGCTACCTGTCGGTCGAGTCGTTCTCTGAGGGTGGACCCCGAAGGGCTGTGGCGATGCATAGGACTTAAAAAGCTCTGCATGTCCTCCATCAACAACACGTCTGTAAAGCGTCCTGTCCTTGCCGCGGTGGTCGTGGGAGGAGGAGGATTACTTTCACCTCTTCCCCTGTTAGATTCCCATTGTGCTGTGACATCACCCTTATACGCTGTGTAAAGCATACTTTTTAATTTATTTTGGAACTGCTGCATCCTTTCTGACTTGCGGTAATTCGGTAACATTTCAGGCACTTTCTGCTTATGCCGGGGGTCTAGTAGTGTGGACACCCAGTACAGGTTGTTCTCCTTCAGCCTTTTTATTCGAGGGTCCCTCAACAGGCACGACATCATGAAAGACCCCATTTGCACAAGGTTGGATGCCGAGCTACTCATGTCCCGTTCCTCGTCCTCAGTGATCTCACTGAAGGTATGTTCTTCCCACCAGCCACGTACAACACCACAGGTACCAGATAGGTGACAACGAGCACCCTGGGATGCCTGTTGTGGTTGGTCTTCCTCCTCCTCCTCAAAGCCACATTCCTCCTCTGACTCCTCTTCCTCACAATCCTCTTCCAGCGTTGCCACGGGTCCAGCAAGCGATGGTGAGAAGGCTTTTTCTGGTAGTGATCGTGACCACAACACTTCCTCTTCCTCTTCACGCTCATCTACGGCCTGATCCAGCACTCTTCGTAGGGCACGCTCCAAGAAGAAAACAAATGGTATGATGTCGCTGATGGTGCCTTCGGTGCGACTGACTAGGTTTGTCACCTCCTCAAAAGGACGCATGAGCCTACAGGCATGGCGCATGAGCGTCCAGTAACGTGGCAAAAAAAATCCCAGCTCTGCAGAGGCTGTCCTAGCACCCCGGTCATACAAATAGTCGTTAACGGCTTTTCTTGTTGGAGCAGGTGGTCGAACATTAGGAGTGTTGAATTCCAACGTGTCAGGCTGTCGCAAATCAAGCGCTTCACTGGCATGTTGTTTCGCCGCTGGATATCTGAAAAGTGCGCCATGGCTGTGTAGGAATGCCTGAAATGGCCACACACCTTCCTGGCCTGCTTCAGGACGTCCTGTAAGCCTGGGTACTTATGCACAAAGCATTGTACAATCAGATTACACACATGTGCCATGCACGGCACATGTGTCAACTTGCCAAATTCAATGCCGCCAACAAATTTCTTCTGTTGTCACAAACCACTTTGCTGATCTCCAGTTGGTGCGGAGTCAGCCACTGATCCACCTGTGCATTCAGGGCAGACAGGAGTAATGGTCCGGTGTGACTCTCTGCTTTCAGGCAAGTCAACCCTAAGACGGCGTGACACTGCCGTATCCGGGATGTGGAATAGTACCTGGGGAGCTGGGGGGTGCCGTTGATGTGGAGCAAGACGCAGCAGCAGAAGAGGACTCAGCCGAGGAGGTTATGGAAGAGGATGGAGTAGGAGGAGTAGAGGAAGTGGCAGCAGGCCTGCCTGCAAGTCATGGCGGTGTCACCAACTCCTCTGCAGAGCCATGCATTCCATGCTTAGCAGCCGTCAGCAGGTGTCCCAATAGCTACACATTTTTGGAATGCCTCAGACTCCACCAGCTTGTATGGTAAAACCTGGCGGGCTAAGAGTTCAAACAAGCCAGCTGTCAGATGCCGGGCAAGCGGGTGACTTTGTGACATTGGCTTCTTAAGCTCAATCATGTCCTTGACAGGCACCTGACTGTGGGCAGATGAGCAGGAACTGCTCAAGGCGAGAGACGGGGTGGTGGATGGTTGAGAGGGGCCAAGGAGGACAGCAGTGGTTGACGTGGCTGAAGATGCTGGACCAGGATGAGGATGGCGGCTTTGAGTTTGTGTGCTGCTTGTACTCATGTGTTGATCCCATAGGCGTTTTTGATGTGCGATCATGTGCCTTCGCAAAGCAGTTGTACCTACATGGGTGTTGGACTTCCAACGACTCAGTTTCTTTTGGCACAGGTTGCAAATGGCATCGCTGTTGTCAGAGGCAGACACACAAAAAATGCCACACTGCTGAGCATTCTGGTGGTGGCAACAGCATGCGTTGATTGGCGTGCTGTCTGGCTGACCCCGGGTTGCCGATGCATGCTGTCTGACTGTGCCACTAGCTCCTTGCGATGACCTCCCCCTGCTTCCAACTCGTCTCCTCCTCCTCTCTGTCTCCCCATCTGAACTTTCCCCCTGTTCTTCTTCTCTTCTAGCGGGCACCCACGTGACATCCACGGACACATCGTCATCATCAACCGCTTCACTTGTATCTGACAACTCGGCAAAGGAAGCAGCAGTGGGTACATCATCATCATCATCATCACACCGTACGTCCATGTGTGTAATGCTGCCTGACTGAGATATATCCCTGTTATCTACATCCTATGGCAATAATGGTTGCGCATCACTCATTTCTTCCAACTGATGTGTAAATAACTCCTTTGACAGATCAAGTGAAGCGGCTGTGGTGCTAGTGTTGGTGGTGGCGTCAGGCGGGCGAGTGGTAACTTGAGAGGTGCCCGTAGCTAAGCTGGAGGAGGATGGTGCGTCAAGGTTCCGAGCGGAAGCTGTAGAAGATTGGGTGTCCTGTGTTAGCCAGTCAACTATGTCCTCAGAACTTTTCGAGTTCAGGGTACGTGGCCTCTGAACACTGGGCATTATTCTAGGGCCAAAGGGAATCACAGCACCACGACCACGACGGCCCCTGCGGGGTGGCCTGCCTCTGCCTGTCATTTTTTTGGGGGATTAGTGGTACTATGCGTGCAAGCTACTGTGACAACAGATATGAGTGGCACTGTGCACTGGCAGAAGCTGGCAGAGTAGACGCTGTAGGCCTGACACACACGCTTGCAGACAACTAACTGCTATTCAATCTATTACTGTCAAAATTGTATATATTTTTTTTAAATGTACACTACTGTTACACCAGGTATGAGTTGCACTGGTGTGACACTGTGCCCTGGCAGGCCATGAAACGCACACGTGTGAAGGAAACTGACTGCTATTATTTCACAGTCAAATTTCTAGTTTTTTTTTTTTTTTTTAATGTACACTACTGTTACACCAGATATGAGTTGCACTGGTGTGACACTGTGCCCTGGCAGGCCCTGAAACACACACGTGTGAAGGAAACTGACTGCTATTATATTACAGTCAAAAAAGTTTTTGGTTTTTTTTTAAATGCAAGCTATGGTGACACCAAATATGAGTGGTGGCACTGGGCAAGTGGGCACAGTATACGCTGTGAGCCTGAAACACACGCTGGCAGACAGGCAACTGCAATTAGATTACACAGGAAAAAAAAAAGCAGACTAATGTTCTAGCCCTAAAAAGGTCTTTTTGGGATGCTGTCCTTACAGCAGAGATCAGATGAGTCCTTCAGGACTGTAGTGGACACTGAATACACTAGCCTAGCTATCGATTTCCCTATTAAATCAGCAGCAGCTACACTGTCCCTCCTCTCACTAAGAATGCAGCTTCCGAATGAATCTAAAATGGATGCTGTCCAAGAGGTAGGAGGGTCTGGGAGGGAGGGTCTGCTGCTGATTGGCTGGAATGTGTCTGCTGACTGTGAGGTACAGGGTCAAAGTTTACTTAATGATGACGAATAGGGGGCGGACCGAACATCGCATATGTTCGTCCACCGTGGCGAACAAGTTATGTTCACCAGGAACTATTCGCCAGCGAACTATTCGGGGCATCTCTCGTGACATGTAATTTGGATACAGACATTTTCTAACCTATACAGTGTTTCATTAATAGTTATATTGCTTTTTTTTATAGTTTTCTTTTGTTTTACTAAAATAATATTAATACAAATTTATTCAGAAATGTGTAATGATTGAATAGTTTAAGGGTAACCCAAAATACCGTGAAGCAAAAGTTATTTGGTTGTGGCAGTGTAGATTATCTGCAATGGTATAGGTAATATTTGGGGGTTACATCAGTGTTGCTTTAAGCCCTGGAAGGGGAATAGGGATAAGGTAGCCATAGGTATGGTGCTATTAACCCCTTTTATTTAGTATAACATGTCATCACATTTACTGAGGCGTGGTACAGGGACAATCATGTTAGCCTTCACAGGAACAAAACTATGCATTCATTTATAGGTTGCTCTGAAACAACAGATGAGATGTCAGGTAGTAAAATACAATAATCAGTTTAACAAGAAAACACTTACAACTCAAGGCTTGGACAAGAAAAGTAAACTTTTATTCATCAATATGAAGGACTTCATAAGTATTATGCCTATAGTTTCAATTAAAAGAGTTTCAGTTTGTTTTGTAATGTATTCATACATAGCCTGAAATAGAGTATCAGTCTTAAAAAGATGTATATAGGAGTCTGAAAATGGGAATATTGTTATGGGACAATATTTGAAACATTTAATACACATATTTATATAAAAATGGCCTCTTAATTCTTGACTGGTATACAACAATTTCAAATGTTTTTTTTCTACACCAGATGGAGTTAAACAGAGAACAATGCAATACATACTTACTACATATTGTGACTGTGTGATTAGGTGATTAGGTGTCAATCTCCCATGCATAGATCTGTGCAGTCCTCCTTCAAATACCCAAGGTCACAGGAGTCATGCTCAGATTTTATATTAATAACCTTATAGTGGCCTGTTTTTTTAGAATGGATTAAATGTATACTATAGACATCAGTTTTTTTATAAATATAAATATATAAATTCCCTGTTATAAATGTATCTATTTGCAATCCAATGTCTGATAAACCTATTGCGAGGCATTATAATGTCTTGCAGATGCATTACCAGATATTGGAACATGTACCATCTACAAGATGATAAACGATTATGAAGATGAGCCCTCTACCCCACCCATTTCTATGTTGCTTTCTTGTGTGATCCTTCTAAGGAGGATAAACTCCTTGTTCTTCTGTCTTGTTCTTCCATTGTTCTTCTATCTTATTTAAGTGGGCATCAGGATATTGAGCTCAGTAGTTAGAAAGCTTTGTAACATCAGCAAACAGTAAATGAACTATTCCAACCACTACTTTGCAGAGTTAAAAAAAAGTGCATCTGGGCATGATCATTGCAGAGGTGCTGCAATGTTGATACCATACACCACTCACATGTCACACATTGTCCATCATAAACAGTGAGGGGAAAAAGTATTTGATCCCCTGCTGATTTTGAACGTTTGTCCACTGACAAAGAAATGTTAAGTTTTTATAACTTTTTTGACATTCGTTTTTCTGGATTTTTTTTTGAGTGGTTATTCTGTCTCTCACTGTTAAAATACACCGACCATTAAAATTATAGACTGATCATTTCTTTGTCAGTGAGCAAACGTTCAAAATAAGCAGGGGATCAAATACTTTTTTCCCTCACTATAATTGTAAATTCATGGTGGTATGCAAACCATATTCACTTGGCAGACCTCAGCTCATTTGTTATCTCTTTTCTCCTCTGAATGCCTCTCACTGCAATCTATACCAAATCTCCTCTAATCGTTTTGTGCATGCACTGTTAGAATCTTTTAGATTGTTCTGATTGTGATTCTAAGGTAATATAGGGGAAAAGACTTATGTTTCAAGACTTATGTTGAAGCCACAAATTGGTAATTGCTAAAATATGGATGGTGTCAGTGGAGGTAAAGTGATTAGTGTATAGACAATTAAAGCATGGTAGGAGCAAATATCCACCAGCTGTTGGTATTAAAAATGCGTAATGGCTTTTTTTTTTTACTGAGAAGCATAGACACAATACCATAATGTTTTATTTAAACATAATATGGTTTTATGTTATATACTTTATAATATATTTAAATAAATCCAATAAGAATTTACACACTTTAAAATTGTATTTATGTTATTAAAATAGCTTTAATTCTACTTGTAAAAATTACTCTTAAAGTCAGAAACTCATGGATTGATTAATGACACTTGTGACACAATTTCTCTCTCTATTCAATTAGATACATGGAATTTGCTGATAACCATCTAATAAAAGTGAGATACAATATAAATGCACAATGTATAAGTATCATAGAAATACAATGTATCCAGCATTTAATAATGATGAAACAAAACACAGTTTGAATGTTGTCAGAATAAAATTACATGAAGACAACACCATGCAAGACCCTAAGGAGTCAGGAAAGGCCTATACTAAACAGGGACATGTGATTGTGAGGGGGAGTGTATACAGGGAAATTTGGTAAGGAGGTCTTTTGGATGGTGGGAGGAGTAGTAAGTGGCAAATAGGTAGGCAGTTTACAGGATAGCAGCCATATTAATTATCAGTTGTTAACAGCTTGGTAATTGCATGGTTTGTTGCTTCCTTGTACCATCTTGCCAAGTGCTGTTTTCGTCTGGGGTCTGGTATGGATATCAAAGCTGTCCTTTCTACCCTCAGGCCTGAGGCCTTACAAGATGGATGTCTGCACCTGCAGGCTCAGCTGGCTCATCTTCAGGCCTCCATGGCGATAGCCGCCTCCCCTCCCTGTGGTAGCCGAGGTTCTCGGAGGCGAGCTCGGCTACCGGAACATTTCGTCTCTCAGGGGGAAGCTCTGGGCTCTCCTGGGCTCAGGAGTACTGGCCCGACCTCGCAGATGTGCCGGTCCTGCAGCCCTTGACGCCTTCAATTCCCCTCTCCAGCCCCATGCAGCAGGAGCTGGCTAGATCCTACAACCCGGGCTGGCTGGTCCGCGACTACGCAGACTGGTGGTGCTCCCATGTCGACTGATTCTACTTCTGTGGCCGCTAAGGGTTTTCTGGCTTCATTTAGAGGACTTGCCCCCTCTGGATAAGGAGTCTAAGGACTCCAACAAGGACAAAGACAAGTTCAGATTTAGGAAGATCCCCAAAACTTTTGTTAATTGGATCACGGCCTTCTCGACCCTGGCTAGTGTTATTGGGGAGAAGGCACCAGAAAAATGCTCGGCCCTATTTTCCTATCAAGATATGGTCTGGACTGCTTGTCGTGCATAACTGTGGGTTAAACTGCTGGCATTATGATGAGCAATTTCGCCAGATGTTGGCGGTGTGCCCATCAAATGGTTGGGATCAGTTGGATATGGGCTTGTGGCTGGCGTTTATTACCATACCTGACTCACATCAAGGCCGTATGTCATCCTTTCCTGGGGTGGCTGGTGTGGTGGGACACTCTGCTGCGTCATCCTTGCCCAGGCGCACAGGCTGCTCCTGGCAACACAACGAAATCCATTGTAAGTGGGGGGCCAGATGCAAGTTAAAGCACGAATGCTCTGGGTGTGGGGGTTCTCACTCAGCATCCCACTGTTTCAAGTGGGGATAGGTGAGGACGCTGGTGGACATCGGTGCGATGCTCCCGTGGCTAAACAGTTATAGGAACCTCAGGGCAGTGGAACTGTTATTTGGGGGTTTCAGCGATGGGTTTTGGATCCCCCATCAGGCGAGGGATTCTCCTGGGGTCTGCCAGAACCTCAAGTCGATTCGGGATCACCCCGAGGTGGTGGCGGATAAGCTCAATAAGGAGCTGATCTCAACCCCGCCAATTCCTTACCTCCGAGTCCCCCTTTGGGTGTGGTGCCCAAGAAGGAGCAGGGTAAGTTTCGGCTGATTCATCATAATTCCTAACCATTTGGGGGTTCGGTGAAAGACGATATTGATGAGGAGTTGTGCAGGGTGTCATACACTTCTTTTGACATGGCCGTTCGGATGGTCCGGGTGGCGGGTTTGGGGGTCTTATGGCGAAAGCGGATGTTGAATTTGCCTTTCGGCTGTGCACCCAGACTGCCATCATCTACTGTGCTGTTTCTCTCAGGTTATAACATGGACTTGTGCCTGCCCATGGGTTGCTTGAGCTCCTGTTTCTATTTAGAATGTTTTAGAACGTTCCTGAAATGGGTGGTGCGGGAAGAGCGGCGTGTAACTCGCCGCTACATTATTTGGATGATTTCCTCCGTGTCGGTCTGACAGATTCAGACGTGTGTTCACACCTTCTTCATACTCTAGAATCGGTCTTGCGGTTCTTTGGGGTCTCTCTGGCCCCTGATAAGATGGTGGGTCCTTCCACTTGTTTGAGTTTCTTAGGTATTGAGATTGATTTAGCTGCTGGGGAATGCCGTTTGCCAGAGGATAAGGTATCTGACCTTTGCGGCTTGGTTTCGGCAGCTGAGTCACTTAAGAAGATGCAATTGTGACAGCTGCAGTCGCTCTTGGGTAAGCTGCAATTTGCATGCTGAATTATTCCCATGGGAAGGGTGTTTACATGTCACTTGGCAGCGGCGACCACTGGGGTGGAGTGCCCTCATCAATATGTGTGAATTACTTGCCCCTTGCGTGAGAACCTGGCAGTCTGGTCAATCTTGTTTTCCTAATTATTTCTGTTAGGGGTTCCATGGCCAACAAAAATAACAATGGGATAATGGACACCCCTTTCTTGTCCCATTTGTCAAAGGAAAGCTATCAGATAGGTAACCAGATCCAGAGACCCTTGATGTGGGATGACCATACAAAGCAAATATAGCCGAAATAAACAGTGTAGGGATATTATATTTTTTCATAACATTTCTCAAATAGCCTCAGTGGATCCTATTGAATGCCTTCTCTGTATCTTAAGAAAGGAGCAGAGAAGGCACAAATGAATCTTTAATTTGATGTATTAAGTTGTTGAATCGCCTGGTTCCATCTGGGGCCTGTCTACCATGTACAAATCCGACTTGATCTCTATCGATCATAAAGGGGATAATCTTTGCTAACCTATTAGCCAGAATCTTAGCATATAATTTGGTGTCGTTGCCAATTTAATTGATTAACAGACAGTGTTTTTCTGCATAGTAAAGACAAAAAGGGAATTAGGGGCACACCCGGAACATGAATTTCTCAGGAATGGCGCTGCTGTAGACAAAAACATCTGCACATAATGCAGAGTAAGGAACAGTACACACATACAAATACAGTTTTACATTTTATAATTTCAAACAGTATTTACAATGACCTATCTCAGCAAACAAATAAGGGGATTAAATTTCAAAAGATTATTAAAATACAATTTAGCTCATTTAGCACTAGCACTATTTCATTTGTTTCCCATGTTGGAATTCATGTAGGACAAACCAATATTGAGGTACTGTGAAGTAGTGGTGGGCTTAACACAATATGGTTGTATGGTGGAACTGAATCATTATATTTGTTTGCTGACATAGGTGATTTTAAGTGTTCTTCTGCATACTGTAAAAATAGCTGGAAATTCTAGGATGACGGCATCAGACTTTTCGCCTTTCTGACTGGACGAGTTTAAGCATAGGTGTGGGCACACAGCACCTTCAAATTCATGCAGTTTTATTAGCTCAAAAAATAAAAGGACATCATTCAGTCTCACCATGAGACCTTTGTCAAGTCAATTACACATAAAAAGAGCAAAATCAATCAAGATAATTGTAATAATAAATATTAAAAAATACTTACAGAAGTCCTAAACACTTTACCATGGGGAGGGAGAAGTGATGTATATCACAAAATCACATAAGCCACAATGACGTGGAGTGTAGCATCCCAAGAACTAGAAATATGCTTCGGCCAAGAGGGTTGAATTGTAAATATGATGTTGCCCCACGTATTAGAATTGGCTTTGTTTTTAATACTAATGAGATGATTTTTTTTGTTTGTTTTTATTTTGGATCTTTTCAGATTGATTTTGTGTTGGTTCATGATTTGCACTTACCTTTATACAGCACCCCTTCAATCAGTCGTTTGATTGCCCTTTGTTATTTTTTTGAAATGTACTGTGTAATTAAATAGTGTTACTGACATTAGTTAATTTACATTCTTATCTGATAAGCACTGTTATGTTGGAACCGTTATAATTTTGTCATCCGTTATCTCAACTGAACTGAAATAACTTTTTGCACTTTTGTTTTCACTTTTGCCATTTTTACCAGTTAATTTATAAGGACTTGCACATAAGTTATTAATTATAGTAGTATTAATGTTTGGGGGGCTCCAATTTTATAATATTCTGGTTATTTGTCTGGTTTTAAGCATTTTTCTTTTTTTTAAATCATATTTTATTGAGATTTTGTTAAAGATGTAATAAAGAACAGTGGGACACACAGGTGCCGAAATATGTTGAGATAATGTGTAAGTAGGTGAAATAACCATATGTTGAAATTATAAACAGTTACGGGGCATACAATGGGTCATATATTGAGATCAAAAGCTGTAGGGTTTCCTGGGAAACACCTATCAGCCATAGATAAAGGACCCCAAATGGGAGTCTATTGCCCTTTGTCCTATTTCTGCCCTGAGCTCCAGTTATGTCTTACTCTTTCCTAAGGAGGCATAAGGTTAACAGCAACAGCAACAGCAACCTCAAAAGTGGGGGAATAGGCTAAAAGACTAAAGCATTATTAGGTGGCACCAACAAAGCACCTGTACCTAGGCATTTCAAACAACATGGTCATAGTGTCAACCAATTACGTGTTCAGGTTATAGATGGAGTCCCTCTTTATTGGCAGCGTCTATTGCTACTGAAGGATCAGCAGTGGATCAGCACATTTGAAACCCTACATCCTTTGGGGCTCAATGAGTATTATGACCTCAAACACTATTTATAAAACGATAGTGTGACGAGGCTGGTATCTCGTAAATAGAGGACCACACACACTGCATTTTCTCAAATATTATATTGCCTATAACCTATTTTTTCTGGTTATTTAATGCATACGGGTTACTTACTTATTTCATCTTTTCCTCTCTTTCGTTACTTATTTGGCACCCTTTGGGTTGAGTTGCCTCATAAGCTCCCTCTGCTACTTATGTCTAATTGACCAGGTTTGGTCCGATCACTGCTACACATCCAGGTTCCCACATGGGTTCCCATGGGCAGTTCATATACAACACTGCAGGGGGGGGGTGCTTGTATTAGCTTCCTCTGGGAATAACTGTAAAATGTATCTACATTTATATTATTTTTTTGTAAAATTTTTATTTTTTAAATTTTTTCACTTTTTTTCCTGATTCAAGTTTCTTTTTTCTGTTTGATTTTCCTTTTTTAAAAATACTATTTTTTATCATTTATATCTTGTTTTTCCATTTAAATTTTTTTTATTTTTTTTCCATTTTTTTTTTATGTTAATTATATTTTCCTCACCCTTTTTTGGGTTTTTTTTATAAACAAGTTCTGTTTTATTCACCACATTTGTTCTATTTTTTCTATTAATAATTATTATTTTTATGCAGCCATTTTTCATTTCATTTTTATATTGCTCATTAGACATTACCAACAATATTAGTATTTTAGCATTGTCTCTAGTTCGCCTTAGGTATCCTGTGTTCCTAGTATCCAGTACACTTACAGATTCAGTAAACTTATCAAGGGTATCCTATTGTGTAAATGATGACTGTTGTTAACATGTTGTCAATAAAGTTTATTGATGCATCGGATTAACTGGAGAATTGTCATGACGAGTTACGACGTGTGGGGGGGCGTGACCTCCTGTGAATAGCAGGCGCACCCCTTGGATCGGCTTTAAACAGCCTCATTCTCTCACTCAATGCCAGGGCCTTCAAAGGGATGATGATCCCAAGCCCGGTGGACTGAATCCTGAATGCTGTAAAACAGTGTTCACCAACCCAGTCTTCATGGAACACCAACAGTCCAGGTTTTGTCAGTGTCACCATTGGAATAAAGCAGGAAAATACATAAATCCTGGACTGTTGGTGATCCCTGAGGACTGGGTTGGGGAACACTGCGGTAAAAGACACAGGCACAGCCTTTCCAAAAGGCACAGCACCATTGACACTGCAACCCCTGCAATCAGCTATTCTTTGGGACAAGAAAGCTTAAATTTTTAGGAGTCAACTACAAAGTGGTGCCTCTGGACCTGATACCACCAACCTGCATCCCAGCTAAAGGACCAAGTTTTCTCTGCACTATTACTGCTTACCTGAGTACTCAGAGAACGTCACATACAGAGACTTTTTCTATTTTTTTTTTACTTCTTTTATCCGGTTTTCTGGTTTTGTTTTTCCTAAAATCTCGTATTTTCTAGTACTACAAGTGTGCAATACACTATTTTACAAATATAGTGTGGACTGTGGTAAGAGGTACCTCAGCATATCTACTTAACCCCTTAAGGACCAAACTTCTGGAATAAAAGGGAATCATGACATGTCACACATGTCATGTGTCCTTAAGGGGTTAAAGGGACACTCCAGGCACCCAGACCACTTCTGCCCATTGGAGTGCTGTGGGTGCCAACTCCCACTACCTTTAACCCTGCAAGTGTAATTATTGCAGTTTCTTATAAACTGCAATAATTACTTTGCAGGGTTAAGTCCTCCCCTAGTGGCTGTCCACTATACAGCCACTAGAGGGCACTTCCTGGTCCCTAGCACAGGAAACCTGTGCTAGAGCGTCGCTGGACGTCCTCACGCTGTGTAAGGACCTCCAGCGTCGCTCAATTCCCCATAGGGAAGCATTGAAAATCATTTTCAATGCTTTCCTATGGGGTGCGATAATGCGCATGCGCAGCATTGCCGCGCATGCGCATTAGGTCTCCTCGGCCGGTGGGCGGGATTAGTCTCGCCTACCGGCCAACGGAGGCAAAAGGTGGAGCGGCGGGGGAGGAGCAGGCAACGACATGGGACATATATCGCTGCCTCAGGTAAGTCACTGAAGGGGTTTTCACCCCTTCAGCAACTGGGGAGTGGGGGGTGGGAGGGAGAGGAATCCTGCAGTGCCAGGAAAATTGTAGAATTGATTGAAGTGATGCACTAATGAATTTCCTTGCATAGAACGTGAATTAAAATCCTTCTTGATTTTTCCAGCAACTAATTTGGTGTGCGGTATCAATATTTTGTATTTAGTGTAAAAGACCCTTTGGCAATTAAAGTATATACATTTACTAGCAGATGCGTCATTCTAGTAGACAAATTAGTAGTATTAATGCCACGACTCCCATCGTACGCTTGAATGTTTCCCAGGGTTGTTCAAACCTGTGGAATGGTGTGTTTGCAAATGTCTCCATTTACACAAGAAGAGAAGAAGGAGAAGTCTTGTGGTAATGTTACTTCAGTCCCGTATTTCAGGGTGCAAATGTAATTGAATTACTTCTATTGCTATAATGCTATTATGTCCTGATATGTAAACTCATAGAATTCAAAGAGGGTGTACTTTGTTTTTCCTTTATGTTACTGTAACTTGAATTTACTTTGATAAACAGCAAAAAAAAAAAAAAAACTGTGTCAGTGTCCTAATATTTCTGGACCTAACTTACCAACATAAATCTAGGGAATTATAAAGACTTGGGATTTGGCAGATCTACCCTTCATTGCTTTGATTAGTGATGCTATACTTCAAAGGTTATTTATTTAAAAAATTCATAGCCTGATATTCTTATTATTTTGGAAATATAAGGTTTCTTTAATGTTTTATTTGGCTCAACTATTTAGGAGATTTGCCCCTGACGTGTGCTAGAACCCTGCGAAACTCAAGTGACCGAGGATGAGGATATATTATGTACTATATGAGTGTCCTGCACTCACATCTGTATTCATTTTCTACAGTATGGATATTTAAAGGTATACTCCAGGCATCCAGACCACTTCTGCCCATTGGAGTGGTCTGGGTGCCAACTCCCACTACCCTTAACCCTGCAAGTGTAATTATTGCAGCTTTCATATACTGCAATAATTACCTTGCAGGTTTAAGTCCTCCTCTAGTGGCTGTCTATCAGACAGCCACTAGAGGTACTTCCATGTTCTTAGAACACGAAAAGTGTGTTAGATGATGCTGGACGTCCTCCCGCTATGTGAGGACCTCCAGCGTCACTGAAAACCCCATAGGAAAGCATTGAATAATGCTTTCCTATGGGGAGGTCTAATGCGCGTGCTTATTAAAGAGATTCCTGGCACTGGAGAATCTCTTTAATAAGGATTGTATATACAATTGAAAAAATGATTAGATTGACTATAATGCTAGCAGTATATTCAATTAAATGTTACCATATGTTTATAATAGAAAATGAATTATTCCCTTTAGTGGTTGTTCATTCATTATTGTATTCGTGTTGGTTTGTATGCTTCACTTTTTTCTTAGTTTATACTTGAGAATTCTGTAGTTAGTATGGATTTAACCCTGCTCTCACCTGGATCTCATGAAAGGCATGCAAATAAAGTGTTTGCAGTTCTGACTTCCAGCCCTGGAAACAGCTCATCAAAAATTCAGGGGCTACTAAAAATGTCCCCAGCTGACAGAGGGAACAACATGGGGAGTGCATGAAGTTGAAGCTGCTCACAACAAATCTGCAGGACTTTACACCACAAAGGCAATAAAGTCCAGCATAGGTAGGACATAATGACAAGTATTAACATTGTTAAGTCGTGAAGTGTTTAAAAAATTAACCATTACCCAAATAATGTATATGCATTTAAATTGATAGTCCAACCAAGTGTTTTGTCCCTCCATCATGCTGCTCCTTGTATGCCAGTATTTTCCTACACAAGATTTTTTTGCATTAGCAAGCAGACACTTAAAACCACCATCTGTTTCTTGAACAACATATATTTGATACCTTGCTCTATCTGCTAATCTTACAACTCTCCCCATCTCCACCTTCCCAGACTTCACCTGAATTCCATCTCCTTTCTATATCTACCACATTTACCATTCTTTGACCGTCTCTACCTACTCCTAATTTAAAGCCTCCCCCTCCCGTCTAGCCAGCCTCTCCCCCAGCATATTCATGTGCAATCCATCATGCCCTATGATGAACATTCAGTTATTGCTCATTTCAGTGAAAAGCTGTTCTATGATAAGCTACATTTCAATAAATTTACTTATTAACAATTCAAAATAAATAATGTTTTTTTTATAAAGATTATGATGAGAAACCCCTAAGCCAGTAAACCCTTTATCTTTCCTTTTATTTCTGCATGTGTCATAAAACAAATGAGAGAGTAGATAGTATGAGCAACAGGATGAATAATAATAACATAACCATTGTATCTCAAACAGATTGTTTTGCCAGAAGTGTTAATACGCATGATAAACACGATAAGTTCTTTGTGGCTTTTGCTAGGTAGACTTCATTATTCCTTGCAAAGCAAATTATACAACACATTTTAGTATAATTCAAGCGAATACTAAATTTGCTAGATATAAAGCCTTTAGGTTATATTCTAGAACATATTCTATTTTTTATAGAACATCATTAATGGTAAAGAAAAGTTATCTCCAAATAATACATGATCTGTTTGATGCATTATGTTAAATATTAAGTTATGTCATTTATTTTCATAGCGTGAGTTGTAGGATATATTTGTTTTATTTTTTTAATAAATTACACCAATATTTTTAGGCAGAAAGATATTCCGGTTGCTTTAATTATGGTAGTATATCTCCTAAAATGTAAAAATGTAGATTTTTTGGTAGATACTCTGTTGACATTTCCCAGCTGAAAAAGTTATAAATTAAGGTTTTGTTCCGTTGGTTATGATTATTGAAATAAATGAGAGAAATGGCAGCATTAAATGCCAACATTCTACAGGTGTGCTAAGACATTAGTGCTTAAAAAAAAAATTAAATGTCATCTCTCTGTCGAGGACTAACAGCACTATATGTAAGAGCATTAAATTAAACACCTTAAGATATAAAAAAAAATATGTTGTAGTTGGGAGGGAAATAACTAGCACCAATGGAATTAAGATTATAAACTCTGCCAAACAAGGACATTTTCAAAACCATTGCACTAGTTTATGGTTGTAACAGTAAGACTGAGTTTTCATGCGGGCTCATGTCATTTAGCTTTGTCAATTTACTTTGCCTGTTTCCTAGGAAATACAATTAGTTTATATTGCTTTAGAAATAGGAATTCTCTTCAGGTCAAGGAGTAAACTACACCCCACAGGTCTATTTTGCCAAATGCCATGTGCAGAGATGAAATTGTATAGGTTTTGACTAAAGCCCTATGTCTAAATAAAAACAAAGCTTTGCAAGTTGTATGTCCTGTTATTCGAAATGCATTTAAGTGCTTGTTATTGTTGCGTTCATTTTTAAAGAAATTCCTAAAACGATTGCTAATAGTATGTTTAGAGCATTGCAGCAAAACTTTGTTTGATTAAATAATTCCATCAGAATCAGTTTGTTTAGATAACAGTTTTGTTAAAGTGGCTCTGTGACCCCCCCCCCCACCCCATTAACAAAAAAAAAAAACAACCAAAAAAAAACCCACCCAATACAAATTTTAGCATATAATAAAAGCCTTCATGGCATACTCATAAAGACTGTGTTGAAATGTTATTGAAGATCTAATGCAGTCAAAGTATATCATAAGACAAAATAAAGACTACTTAGAATTATGTGAAGTTGCTAACTTGACAGAACTGGACAAAAGTCATTACTGTTAAGTTTCATCACCTCCCACAGCTGTGTGAATAAGGCATTGTCTCAGTCACTACAAGACAAAATCTATGGAGGTTGCAGTACCTTCCACAGCTAAGTGCAACTCAACTCTGCAGAACTCATTGGCCATGACTCCCTAACAGTGATGTCACCATCAGGGGTCTTTGCAAAATATATTTTGCTTCCTTAGGAAAAAAAATAAATAAAAAAAAAATGTATATTATATATATATATATATATATATATATATATATATATCTTTTACATTTAACAGGTAAAACTGTTTACCTGAACATCTAAAATATCACTATAGCAATATGTTGTGCACATTAGCATAATTTACAACAATAGCAATACATATTAAGATTCCAAAACTTTGCATACGGTAGGTAATGGGTTCTTGAGATAAACTTGTCTGATGCTCTATAGAGAGTTATGGTGGTAATAACCTCAATAACTTAAAAGCATATGGAATTATTCATCTGAAAGCATTTTAACACATCTTGAAAAGTCAAATGAAAAACAGTAAAGACTGGCAATTATAATGGCAAGTTTGCTGATTCATTCTTTCTTTGTGATTTTTGGAATCATTTATTCTGTAGAATTATGGTGATAATACCTTAATAAACTCTATTTTATCAGGGTTTTTTGCAAGCTTGTCTCTATATCATTACTGATTGAGGTTGTTAATTGAAGAGAATTGCTGGTGTTCTGTGTCAAATAAGTTATGAGACAGAGCCAGGTTACACCCACAAGTGCTGTTAACGTGCATAGTGGAACTCTATGATGAACATACTACACTAATACAGATAATATAATAGGATAATATAAAACACTTTACTGCTTCATTTAACACACTGCTATATATGATTTTTAATGAATGTTACATTCCAAATACTGGGAGTGAATAATTGATTTTAGCTAAAGCTTATCTCATTTTTTTGAAATATTTAAAACATTAAATTACCACGTATGAAATTTTGTAATTGGAAATATAAAAAAAGATAATGCAGAGTGAAAAGAAGTTGTTAAACACCATTCGATAGAGAAAGCAAAAATTAAACAGGATGGAAAGTAAAAAACTATTGAAAACAAGAAATGTGAAAAATGAACCAGCTAAAGTAGAAAGTATGTAGCAGAAAGTTTAAGGAATGTCTGATTTTAAAAATGTCTAAATATATCTGACAGATTATTAAGGATATGAAAGGAAGTGTCAGGATCACCGCAGAATGAACAGTTCCCAGGTCACTTCAGTCCACTGCAATGCCACCACTTGCTGTGATGCTTTTACAGGCTTTCACTCTTAGACTGAAGAGATCTAATTCTGCAGTCACCTGGTACTTACTGGCTAATTATCTAAACTTTATAGATCAGCCTTTGCCAACTCTGTTTGCTTTAGCACTGTTAGTTGCATGTCAGCATTGTTCCACATCACATCGTTTTAGAAATACCAGCAGCAACCCAGAAAATATGTATAAAAGACAATAGAACTATGATTTAGTAAGATAGAGAAAGGCATTATTTTGCTGGACCCATGCAAAGCAGAAGAACTAGAGATTTATGCTAACAGTATGTATTATAGCCCAAATGCACCCTTAGTCATGGTTCTTGAGTGTCAGGATCATATCCTGACGACCAAGAATTATGTTTAGTTTATTCTGTTTCTTTAAAACAAAGTTCCTGCACTGACTATATTTTACCACTAGTGGCCTCCCTTCCCTCTGGTTCTGAAACTTACCTTCATCATCCTCACCTGCCTGGATTAATTACAATTCCTACAAAAGGTTACACCCTGCTTTACAAGGAAATTGATGGTCATCCAGAAAGACTTCTGTTCCTGGCTCCTGTAAACTTTCCTATGGACTTACCTTCTTGCTGCCGTTCTATTTGAAAACCAACCTGATCAATATTATTAACCTTTTAATACCAACCAACTCCATACCACCTTGAACCACTCTTCAATCCTGCTTTATTACCAAACCTGCTCAATTTCAAACTGGACTACGCAACTATCTTGCCAACCTTATTTATCCCACCCTGATCAACACAACTATCTGCATTATACCAACCTGCATACCACCAATCTGGACTTTGCTACAAAGTAATATTGCAATGTGTTATTTTCCTACTTGATCAGTATTCCTTCCAATAGGGGGCTGATTCACTAACGTTCTTCTTTTCCTGTAATCCTGAAACATTATTGTTCTGTTTTATTTGTCCTTCTATTTCAACCTATACTTGTATCTTTAGGTTTTCTTATTATTTACTTACATTCTATTTATAACCTATTTGGGGCATATTGTCTAAACCCCTTTATTTCTGCTCTCTCCTATAATTTCATTTATAGGATTTCCAGTTACTTTATGTCCAAACTCACAAAGATCCTGATGTTAACTCTGGCCAAAGTCTCATAACTGACCTGCTCAAGATCATGACTTTGATGGTGCTAGATAGTCGGTCAGCAAAAATATTCCTTTGCAATTCCAGGTGCCATGTTTGTTAATTGACTGAGAAGAGAAGCGGGAGAAAGATATATTTACTTGAAGCTGTACCTTGTAGGCATTGTCGTCTTTCAGCTCATATCCATTATAAGCTGCTGGTGCTATATCCACTTGGACCCTGTGTCACTTCACACATGCACAATAAAGCAACATAGAGGAATTTGGAGGACCCAGGAATAGTGCATGATCTTGTGATGTAGTGAAGGGGCCTTATTCCTCACAAGGGTCACTGACAAGAATTGCTTGACAGTGCTAGCTTGGGGTGTCACATTTTAACAACTTTGCATAACAAATATAGAATATGACGGTGTAGCCCAAACTTTGCTTTACAATATCTTTTGATTGCATTGGAAATGTAATGAAATTATAATGCAATCAATATGAGTATTTTACATAGATTGTATCTTTGAGATACTTCTCTCTTCTTTGGATGTGAGCTAGATGAGACAATGCCAGTAAGATACACGGCTCAATTTAAGATTCTGGTGCTTGCTTACAAGTCTCTACATAATGCTGCTCCAACCTACCTATCCTTCCTTATACATAAGTATCTCCCGTCTAGGCCCCTGCCCTCTATTGAAGACCTACGTCTATCCTCAGAGTGATATACTATAACAATAGTAGCAAATGTCCAGGAGCTTCCAAGTAGAATGGGTATAGTATAGGACCCTTAGTCTAAGATAACACACTTAAGTGATTCAGTGAGTAAAGGAGATAGAGTATAAAATATACAATATATATAAATATCTTGAATTTGTATGGCAAAGGTGTCTAAAATCCTGGAGAAAGAAATACCCCAGGGTAATTGAAACCTCTTGCCAGATATTGTACTTCCATAAGGATAGAAGGTATAATAGTCAGAAGGGAAAAAAAAACCGGTGTATCCACAGTAACAGTAAGGTGAAAGTGAGCTCTTACACTTAAGTGAAGGAATCCCTTAACCTTCACAACATAGAACATGCAAGGCAAACAGAAATATAAGTGGAGCTTCAATTTACCTTTTCAGACAATGATATTGTACAACTGGACAAGATGCTATTATAATAATCTGCAAATAATAAGCAATAGACAAACAAATCTTAGTGCAGATGGTTTTCACAGAAATATGTGTGAGAAAATAATAGATGGGTAACTCACAAACGTAGAGCCAATAAAACACTTGGCTCTGGTGGAAAGCGCCTCTGGATCTTTTAAGGGAGATCCCACACCTTCTTTCAATCTCCTCCTGGTCTCCTCCACTTTAAACCAAAATAATAGGAATAGAGAAGGGCTGCTCCAAGGAAGGTTTTAACAAAATTTATTTGTATATGTAAAAAATAATAATGAATATAAAATGATGCAAAGATCAATAAAATTAATATCTATGAGTCCAAAACGCGTTTCGCCAGTAACTGGCTTCCTCAGTTGGTCTGGTGTACCTTGTGTCCTCGTGCTCTTTTATATGCGGTTTGATTCCCAAATTGCCGGCATCTGTTAAACCGGAAGTTCGTTGTGTGGAACGCATATGGGGTCTGTTGGAACGCACGTTCTATCCTACGTGCGTGCGTCCATCACGTGATATGGAAGTCTTCTTTCGTGGAACGCTAAACTTGCGTTCCACAATCAGAGATTGCTGGGATCGGCTGTTATACTTCCCTTTTGCTTCGTGGAACGCATGGCATGCGTTCCACCATTGGATGTAATGAATACTCGACAAAAATTCTTTGAATGCATAGTCCATTGGGTCTCAATGGACCCATATATAAACAAAGGATGGGAAAAAGGGACATCATAAAATTGTTAAAAAATATTATATTATTAAGAATGTTACATGTTGTTACATTATATATGAATAAGAGATACACATAAGCTTGCTGTGGACTGTGAGAAATGTTCATGATAAAAAAAGTATGAAAGTGTATGTATGGCATACTATTACAATCATATAAGAGAATTCAAGTAAAAATAGGTAAAGAATCCAAACTGGTAGATCAAAGGTGTTACTATAAAAATTTTTTAAAAATTTTGTAAAAAGTTTTTTAAAATCATGATGGAAAAAGGGGGGAAAATTTTTTTAAAGGATGAGGGATATTTATAAAAAATGGCATAATTCGAAGTCTAAATTTAGACCATGGTGTTAAAATTGTAACCATGGTGTTAAAATTGTAAATAAAAGACATTTCTTCTTTACCAATTTTTTTAATAAAATCTCCACCCCTCCAATTGTTTTTAACCCATTTCAGTGCACAAAACATAAGACCTTGTGGGTTTTGATGGTGGTGGTGCTTAAAATGCTGAGAAACACTATGTGTTTCAACTCCTTTTTTAATATTTCTCACATGTTCGGAGATTCTAACGTGGAGACACCTAATTGTCCTTCCTATGTACATTTTATTACATGGGCAAATTAATAAATAAATAATATTTTTAGAAAAACAGGTCAATAGGTCTTTTATTACGAAATCTTTATTAGTAATTTCATTTATGTTCTTTATATGTCTCTTATTATTTGATGTTTCTCTACATGCAAGGCACGTTCCGCACCCAAAAAAGCCTTTGCTCTTCGTCAGAAAGTTGTCGTTCCTATTTTGTTGGTGTTTTAAATTACTATTTACTAAAAAACTCTTAATGTTCTTACATCCCCTATGCACTATTTTGGGTCTCTCTGGTAGTATCTCTTTGAGAATTGGATCATCTTGCAGAAGATGCCAATACTTGTTAATAGCATATCGCACCTTTTTATTGTTAGCAGAGAAGTTACAAACAAAAGGAATGTTCAATGTATTATCTTTCCTCCTTGTTTCTTTCTTTTTATAAGTTAGTAAATCTTTTCGTTCTAATTCTTTTACTTCGTCTATACTCTTTTGGAGGTTGTCCTCTTTGTACCCTTTTTCTAAAAACTGCTTCTTAATTATCTGTGTTTGTCCTAGAAAGTCATAGTCTTTTGTGCAATTCCTTTTCAACCTCATAAACTGGCTCTTAGGTGCATTTGTGAGCCATGGAGCATGATGGCAGCTGGTCAGGTCGATATACCCGTTACAGTCTACCTCCTTGAAGTAGTTTTTTGTAAAGATATTTCCTTCTTCTATAAAGACAGTGAGGTCCAAAAAATTGATTTCTTTTTTACTTTGGGTAGAGGTGAGGCTAATTCCCCAGTCATTACAATTTAAAAAACTTAAAAAATTGGCTAGACTCGAATCGTCCCCCTTCCAAATAAAAAATATATCGTCAATATAACGGCGATAGGTGACCAAGTTCGCCAAAAACTCGCTATGTAAAATAAATACCTCTTCCCAGTACGCCATGAAGAGGTTTGCGTAACTGGGTGCGAACTTGGTCCCCATCGCCGTTCCATTGATTTGTAAATAAAAATTATCCTTGAACCAAAAAAAATTATTGGTCAGAATTAAAAAAATACCTTCTTTTATGAAATTAATTTGCTCTTGTTTAAAATTGGATTTTTCTAAAAAATATTGCACTGCCTCTATTCCCTTTGTATGTGGAATTATACTATAGAGGGAACTTACATCACAAGTAACCAATGTGTAATTCTCTTCCCATTTGACGGTGCCTAAAATCTGCAAAATATGTATTGTATCTTTTAAATATGTGGGGTTCTTGACAACCACCGGTTGTAGTAGAACATCTATGTATTCCGATACTCTCGATGATACACTCTCTACCCCAGAAATTATGGGTCTGCCTGGGGGGTTGGTTAAATGTTTGTGCATCTTTGGCAGACAATAAAAAACTGGGATCTGGGGATGTGAAATGTTAAGATATTTTGCTTCTGCATCTGTTAGAATATTTTTATCTAACCCTTCATTTATGTAGTCCTCAAACTTAGTTTTAATTTCCTGACTAGGGTTAAACGTTAATTTCTTATATGTTTTTACATCTGACAGAAGTCTCTCGGCTTCCCCCACATATTTCTCTTTCGATAAAACTACGACCCCTCCCCCCTTGTCTGCAGGTTTTATGATTACATTTTCATTCTCTTGTAACTTCTTTAGAGTTTTAGCCTCTGCATGTGTGAGATTTTTCTGATATTTGTTTGTATTTTTGATTTTTTTAACCTCTTTCATAACCATAGTTTCAAAGGTTTTGATCTCACTTGAGATCATATGTTTTGGAAAGAATTTTGATTTGTCTTTGAGGTTACTATGAATGTACGGGGAGATGGTGTTGATTTCTACCGAGTCCTTCTTATGAAAAAAATTTTTCAGACATAATTGCCTAGTAAAACGGTTGAGGTCTATAAAAAATTCGAATGGTTTAAAATCAGCAGTCGGAGCAAACTTCAACCCTTTTTTTAAAATCCTAAGTTCGTCTGGATGTAATTCTTTTTCTGAAAGATTGAATATACCCTTATTTTCTATATCCGTCCTCGTTTCTCTCTGTTGATGTTTCTTTCGTCTTCTAATTCTCCCTCTTCCCATGATCTCCTCCTTTTGCCCGGTGAGTCCCACTCTCGTGATTCTTGTAGCTGTTTGCATCTGGGTTGGGCTGGGCTCTTGCGAAAAGGAGAAGATTTGGGGGAGATATTGCTATGTTCTAGAACTTGGAAGCGGTTATAGCTCATGATGTTGTGGTCCCTATCTATGGACGGCTTTCGTCTCTCCATGCGGAATCCCTGTTTGTTTCGTAGTGGATCTCTATTCTGAAAATTTCTCGATGGGCTCGCAACCGCTCTACTGTAACTTCTAACATTATCATCTTTTCTTCCCTCTTGTCTAAATGTGTTGGTTTTTTGGATAGTGGTCCAAGCATTGTGGTTTTCGACTCTGCTTTCTTGTTTATCATTTTCTCTACTATCGTAGGATCTCTGATTGGGTATATAGTTTCTCTTCCCTCCTTTTTCCCTATTTGTGTAGTGGTTTTGGTTATATCTCTGATGTTGGTATCTTTGTGGGTAACTTGTGTCTCTTTGTTGAAATATTTTTGATTTGTAATATCTCTGTTGGCTTGGGGATCGTAATCTCATATGTTTTCTCTGGCGGCTATGTGTCCTCCCTCTATTGGAATGATTGGGTTTACTCCAATTGTCTGATTTTTTGTTGTTTCTCACATTCCCTGTTTTGTAGTCTTCTAGATCTCTTAAATATTTACGTTTCTTAGTTTCTATTACTTCTCTCTCTGTTTTATCTATTTTTCTTTTCATTTCTGATATCATTTCATTGAATACTTCTGGGCTGGTGGTCTCACTCAAACCTTTTCTAAAGTTTTTTATATCCTCATCCAATTTGATGAGGTTCTCTTCCCGTCTTGCAACGATATACCCTATTAGGCTGAATGTAAAACCATCTAATAGTTTATTCCATCCCTCCATGAAGAATTGATCTTCACGATCAAAAGAAGGATCTTTAGAAAAACGTAAACCCCTAGGTGTTATTTTTTCTTTTACATACTTTTTCAGGGTAGCAATTTCCCATTTAGATTTCATTTCTCGCGTGAGTGTTTTTTCAAGTTTATATCTATATACATCTTTGTTAATATACGTCTCCTCTATTATATTTTCAGTATTAACAGAGAAAACTGTGTCTATATTTTCTATCATATAGTCTCTTTTATCTAAAAAGGACATATTGAACTGAACTGTGTGAACCAAGGGATATCACAGATACTGTGTATATATAGGACGAAAAAAAAAAAACGGTGTATCCACAGTAACAGTAAGGTGAAAGTGAGCTCTTACACTTAAGTGAAGGAATCCCTTAACCTTCACAACATAGAACATGCAAGGCAAACAGAAATATAAGTGGAGCTTCAATTTACCTTTTCAGACAATGATATTGTACAACTGGACAAGATGCTATTATAATAATCTGCAAATAATAAGCAATAGACAAACAAATCTTAGTGCAGATGGTTTTCACAGAAATATGTGTGAGAAAATAATAGATGGGTAACTCACAAACGTAGAGCCAATAAAACACTTGGCTCTGGTGGAAAGCGCCTCTGGATCTTTTAAGGGAGATCCCACACCTTCTTTCAATCTCCTCCTGGTCTCCTCCACTTTAAACCAAAATAATAGGAATAGAGAAGGGCTGCTCCAAGGAAGGTTTTAACAAAATTTATTTGTATATGTAAAAAATAATAATGAATATAAAATGATGCCGAATTATGCCATTTTTTATAAATATCCCTCATCCTTTAAATTTTTTTTTCCGGTTTAACAGATGCCGGCAATTTGGGAATCAAACCGCATATAAAAGAGCACGAGGACACAAGGTACACCAGACCAACTGAGGAAGCCAGTTACTGGCGAAACGCGTTTTGGACTCATAGATATTAATTTTATTGATCTTTGCATCATTTTATATTCATTATTATTTTTTACATATACAAATAAATTTTGTTAAAACCTTCCTTGGAGCAGCCCTTCTCTATTCCTATTATTTTGGTTTAAAGTGGAGGAGACCAGGAGGAGATTGAAAGAAGGTGTGGGATCTCCCTTAAAAGATCCAGAGGCGCTTTCCACCAGAGCCAAGTGTTTTATTGGCTCTACGTTTGTGAGTTACCCATCTATTATTTTCTCACACATATTTCTGTGAAAACCATCTGCACTAAGATTTGTTTGTCTATTGCTTATTATTTGCAGATTATTATAATAGCATCTTGTCCAGTTGTACAATATCATTGTCTGAAAAGGTAAATTGAAGCTCCACTTATATTTCTGTTTGCCTTGCATGTTCTATGTTGTGAAGGTTAAGGGATTCCTTCACTTAAGTGTAAGAGCTCACTTTCACCTTACTGTTACTGTGGATACACCGTTTTTTTTTTTCGTCCTATATATACACAGTATCTGTGCTATCCCTTGGTTCACACAGTTCAGTTCAATATGTCCTTTTTAGATAAAAGAGACTATATGATAGAAAATATAGACACAGTTTTCTCTGTTAATACTGAAAATATAATAGAGGAGACGTATATTAACAAAGATGTATATAGATATAAACTTGAAAAAACACTCACGCGAGAAATGAAATCTAAATGGGAAATTGCTACCCTGAAAAAGTATGTAAAAGAAAAAATAACACCTAGGGGTTTACGTTTTTCTAAAGATCCTTCTTTTGATCGTGAAGATCAATTCTTCATGGAGGGATGGAATAAACTATTAGATGGTTTTACATTCAGCCTAATAGGGTATATCGTTGCAAGACGGGAAGAGAACCTCATCAAATTGGATGAGGATATAAAAAACTTTAGAAAAGGTTTGAGTGAGACCACCAGCCCAGAAGTATTCAATGAAATGATATCAGAAATGAAAAGAAAAATAGATAAAACAGAGAGAGAAGTAATAGAAACTAAGAAACGTAAATATTTAAGAGATCTAGAAGACTACAAAACAGGGAATGTGAGAAACAACAAAAAATCAGACAATTGGAGTAAACCAAATCATTCCAATAGAGGGAGGACACATAGCCGCCAGAGAAAACATATGAGATTACGATCCCCAAGCCAACAGAGATATTACAAATCAAAAATATTTCAACAAATAGACACAAGTTACCCACAAAGATACCAACATCAGAGATATAACCAAAACCACTACACAAATAGGGAAAAAGGAGGGAAGAGAAACTATATACCCAATCAGAGATCCTACGATAGTAGAGAAAATGATAAACAAGAAAGCAGAGTCGAAAACCACAATGCTTGGACCACTATCCAAAAAACCAACACATTTAGACAAGAGGGAAGAAAAGATGATAATGTTAGAAGTTACAGTAGAGCGGTTGCGAGCCCATCGAGAAATTTTCAGAATAGAGATCCACTACGAAACAAACAGGGATTCCGCATGGAGAGACGAAAGCCGTCCATAGATAGGGACCACAACATCATGAGCTATAACCGCTTCCAAGTTCTAGAACATAGCAATATCTCCCCCAAATCTTCTCCTTTTCGCAAGAGCCCAGCCCAACCCAGATGCAAACAGCTACAAGAATCACGAGAGTGGGACTCACCGGGCAAAAGGAGGAGATCATGGGAAGAGGGAGAATTAGAAGACGAAAGAAACATCAACAGAGAGAAACGAGGACGGATATAGAAAATAAGGGTATATTCAATCTTTCAGACAAAGAATTACATCCAGACGAACTTAGGATTTTAAAAACAGGGTTGAAGTTTGCTCCGACTGCTGATTTTAAACCATTCGAATTTTTTATAGACCTCAACCGTTTTACTAGGCAATTATGTCTGAAATTTTTTTTTCATAAGAAGGACTCGGTAGAAATCAACACCATCTCCCCGTACATTCATAGTAACCTCAAAGACAAATCAAAATTCTTTCCAAAACATATGATCTCAAGTGAGATCAAAACCTTTGAAACTATGGTTATGAAAGAGGTTAAAAAAATCAAAAATACAAACAAATATCAGAAAAATCTCACACATGCAGAGGCTAAAACTCTAAAGAAGTTACAAGAGAATGAAAATGTAATCATAAAACCTGCAGACAAGGGGGGAGGGGTCGTAGTTTTATCGAAAGAGAAATATGTGGGGGAAGCCGAGAGACTTCTGTCAGATGTAAAAACATATAAGAAATTAACGTTTAACCCTAGTCAGGAAATTAAAACTAAGTTTGAGGACTACATAAATGAAGGGTTAGATAAAAATATTCTAACAGATGCAGAAGCAAAATATCTTAACATTTCACATCCCCAGATCCCAGTTTTTTATTGTCTGCCAAAGATGCACAAACATTTAACCCCTTAAGGACCAAACTTTTGGAATAAAAGGGAATCATGACATGTCACACATGTCATGTGTCCTTAAGGGGTTAACCAACCCCCCAGGCAGACCCATAATTTCTGGGGTAGAGAGTGTATCATCGAGAGTATCGGAATACATAGATGTTCTACTACAACCGGTGGTGGTCAAGAACCCCACATATTTAAAAGATACAATACATATTTTGCAGATTTTAGGCACCGTCAAATGGGAAGAGAATTACACATTGGTTACTTGCGATGTAAGTTCCCTCTATAGTATAATTCCACATACAAAGGGAATAGAGGCAGTGCAATATTTTTTAGAAAAATCCAATTTTAAACAAGAGCAAATTAATTTCATAAAAGAAGGTATTTTTTTAATTCTGACCAATAATTTTTTTTGGTTCAAGGATAATTTTTATTTACAAATCAATGGAACGGCGATGGGGACCAAGTTCGCACCCAGTTACGCAAACCTCTTCATGGCGTACTGGGAAGAGGTATTTATTTTACATAGCGAGTTTTTGGCGAACTTGGTCACCTATCGCCGTTATATTGACGATATATTTTTTATTTGGAAGGGGGACGATTCGAGTCTAGCCAATTTTTTAAGTTTTTTAAATTGTAATGACTGGGGAATTAGCCTCACCTCTACCCAAAGTAAAAAAGAAATCAATTTTTTGGACCTCACTGTCTTTATAGAAGAAGGAAATATCTTTACAAAAAACTACTTCAAGGAGGTAGACTGTAACGGGTATATCGACCTGACCAGCTGCCATCATGCTCCATGGCTCACAAATGCACCTAAGAGCCAGTTTATGAGGTTGAAAAGGAATTGCACAAAAGACTATGACTTTCTAGGACAAACACAGATAATTAAGAAGCAGTTTTTAGAAAAAGGGTACAAAGAGGACAACCTCCAAAAGAGTATAGACGAAGTAAAAGAATTAGAACGAAAAGATTTACTAACTTATAAAAAGAAAGAAACAAGGAGGAAAGATAATACATTGAACATTCCTTTTGTTTGTAACTTCTCTGCTAACAATAAAAAGGTGCGATATGCTATTAACAAGTATTGGCATCTTCTGCAAGATGATCCAATTCTCAAAGAGATACTACCAGAGAGACCCAAAATAGTGCATAGGGGATGTAAGAACATTAAGAGTTTTTTAGTAAATAGTAATTTAAAACACCAACAAAATAGGAACGACAACTTTCTGACGAAGAGCAAAGGCTTTTTTGGGTGCGGAACGTGCCTTGCATGTAGAGAAACATCAAATAATAAGAGACATATAAAGAACATAAATGAAATTACTAATAAAGATTTCGTAATAAAAGACCTATTGACCTGTTTTTCTAAAAATATTATTTATTTATTAATTTGCCCATGTAATAAAATGTACATAGGAAGGACAATTAGGTGTCTCCACGTTAGAATCTCCGAACATGTGAGAAATATTAAAAAAGGAGTTGAAACACATAGTGTTTCTCAGCATTTTAAGCACCACCACCATCAAAACCCACAAGGTCTTATGTTTTGTGCACTGAAATGGGTTAAAAACAATTGGAGGGGTGGAGATTTTATTAAAAAAAATTGGTAAAGAAGAAATGTCTTTTATTTACAATTTTAACACCATGGTCCCCCATGGTCTAAATTTAGACTTCGAATTATGCCATTTTTTATAAATATCCCTCATCCTTTAAAAAAAAATTTCCCCCCTTTTTCCATCATGATTTTAAAAAAAAATGTAAAAAATTTTTAAAAAATGTTTATAGTAACACCTTTGATCTACCAGTTTGGATTCTTTACCTATTTTTACTTGAATTCTCTTATATGATTGTAATAGTATGCCATACATACACTTTCATACTTTTTTTATCATGAACATTTCTCACAGTCCACAGCAAGCTTATGTGTATCTCTTATTCATATATAATGTAACAACATGTAACATTCTTAATAATATAATATTTTTTAACAATTTTATGATGTCCCTTTTTCCCATCCTTTGTTTATATATGGGTCCATTGAGACCCAATGGACTATGCATTCAAAGAATTTTTGTCGAGTATTCATTACATCCAATGGTGGAACGCATGCCATGCGTTCCACGAAGCAAAAGGGAAGTATAACAGCCGATCCCAGCAATCTCTGATTTTGGAACGCAAGTTTACCGTTCCACGAAAGAAGACTTCCATATCACGTGATGCGTTCCACACAACGAACTTCCGGTTTAACAGATGCCGGCAATTTGGGAATCAAACCGCATATAAAAGAGCACGAGGACACAAGGTACACCAGACCAACTGAGGAAGCCAGTTACTGGCGAAACGCGTTTTGGACTCATAGATATTAATTTTATTGATCTTTGCATCATTTTATATTCATTATTATTTTTTACATATACAAATACATTTTGTTAAAACCTTCCTTGGAGCAGCCCTTCTCTATTCCTATTATTTTGGTTTAAAGTGGAGGAGACCAGGAGGAGATTGAAAGAAGGTGTGGGATCTCCCTTAAAAGATCCAGAGGCGCTTTCCACCAGAGCCAAGTGTTTTATTGGCTCTACGTTTGTGAGTTACCCATCTATTATTTTCTCACACATATTTCTGTGAAAACCATCTGCACTAAGATTTGTTTGTCTATTGCTTATTATTTGCAGATTATTATAATAGCATCTTGTCCAGTTGTACAATATCATTGTCTGAAAAGGTAAATTGAAGCTCCACTTATATTTCTGTTTGCCTTGCATAATAGTCAGAAGGCAATAAAATGCTGACTATTAACAAGCAGATATAGTATTCACTGTAATCAAGCAAAAACCAGTATAATAAACTGGTTGCTAAAGGCAATATAAAAATATTGCTGCAAAACAACTGAGAGTGTAAAAATCAGTTTATTCCAAAATAATGTTTAAAAATATAATTAAAAATAAGTCCACAATATTCATACCAGTCAAGTAGGGGTAAAAACTATAGAACAACCTTCTTCCCAGGCACGGATGGATGTAGATGCTTTTCGTGATCCTCACATCCAGATAGTGATCGCCGGTGAGGACGGCATGCGTTCCGCAGTGCGTTCCACCTCGAGCCTCACTTCGGGGGATCAGCACTGCTCACCAGATGATGTTGGTGTGATGCCTGGGATCTGAGGTGATGTAAAAGTCCTTCTGATAATACCCTGGCTGGCTGTTGCTGTGTGGACGTTCTTTAGACTGTCTGACGCGTTTCGTAGGGGGTAGCCCTACTTCCTCAGAGACGTGTAGATTAACCTCCATATGGGGATGTTTATATACCCCTCAGTTGTTTAATCAATTGATCAGTGTCCATACAAAATACATTTAAGTACATAGAATCATACGGGATAAAATAACTTTGATTGTTCCAAAACATCATTTAAAAAACGAAAGTCAGTGATTAAAAATAGAATAGATTAGCAGAATAACAAGAAATTAATTAATTGATGAGAATGACACACATTAATAGAATAGCAGTTGATATAGTCACATCTTTGGATACAGATAAGAGATAAAAATGTTAATAAACACTGTACGTGATATAGTACAACAAGGGTACATTTCTTCATTCAACACTAACATGTTAGTATTTGAAAATAAGTTTATTGTAAAATTTGAATAAAGTGACCAGTGTATCTCTTATTTTGTTAAATTCACACAAAGTGATAGTAGATACAAAAATGAATACGAAAGTGAGGTAGAGAATATATTGTATAGGTTTGTACTGTTAAGAATAAAAAGATTGAGGGAAGATAAATAAAAACTATACGTAGAATAAAATCTATGCACTTAAAACCACCATAATTCCTAAAAAACTACTGTAGGGTGTCATAAAGAATGAAAAGCTCAATCTATGATAATACCATAAAATCATATATAATTATAAGGGGAAAAAAATGAATGAATAAATATAGATTACTATAGGAATGCGTTGAGCTCAAAATCAACATTTAGACCATTGAGTACTCTGCCCTTGGGTTTTTATGTCCAAGATGCATTATCTTGAACTTATCCACATTAAATGTCAGTTGCCACAACTCTGACCATTTTTCTAGTTTACCTAAATCATTTGCCATTTGGCTTATCCCTCCTGGAACATCAACCCTGTTACATATCTTATTATCATCAGCAAAAAGACATACCTTACCATCAAGACCTTCTGCAATATCACTGATAACAATATTAAAGAGAATGGGTCCAAGTACAGATCCCTGAGGTACCCCACTGGTGACAAGCCCAAGCTTCGAATATACTTCATTCACTACAACCCCCTGTTGCCTGTCACTCAGCCACTGCCTTACCCATTCAACAATATTGGAATCCAACTCAAAGATTGCAGTTTATTGATAAGCCTTCTATGTGCAACAGTGTCAAAAGCCTTACTGAAATCTAGGTAAGCAATGTCTACTGCACCACCCTGATCTATAATTTTAGTTACCCAATCAAAAAAATCAATAAGATTAGTTTGGCATCATCTCCCTGAAGTAAACCCATGTTGTCTCTGATCTTGAAATCCATGTGTTTTAGATGTTCAACAATCCTATCCTTTTTTTAAAATTCTTTATTTTGAATTTTAGTTAGTGTACGGGTACAGGGTGGGGTTACAGAAAGAAAGTAGGGAGGTAGTGATTGTGGAACAGGTTTGCATCACATTCAGGTACTGTACATAGTATATTGGCTGTCCACATGCAAGTGGAAGTTGTTCAGTAACATTTTTAACGTATTTACATGTTTGGTATTCTCTTTCATTCTCGTGGTAATTTGCATTCCTATTTCCTCTAAGGTTTGGGGTGGGGTACAGAATTAAAAGAGATGGGGGGGAGTGCCCTTTCATAGCGGTATGTTGCTTACATTCTGAGGTGTTTTGTGTGTCTTGGCCCTGTCTTGTGGTCTGTGTGCCATGTACCTCTTAGTTTGTCACGTCTAAACATTTGTTATGAAGGAACACAACTGCAGATTTCGTATAGTTTGAATATTTATTAAAGAAAGTAAAAGGTAAAGACTTTAATTCCAATTTACAGGTACTGTAGCTTTAAGTAGTAAATGATAACTGAAGTCCACAGTTACAGGCACTGTAGCTTTAAGTAGTAAACGATAGTAAATTGCAGACACTGAATCAATAAGGAGTCTCTTAGTAGAGTTAACGGTTTAGGTGATAAGTAATTACAATAGCTGTTCCATACTTTAACTGAAGCAAGACAGATGCAGATAACTGATATGAAGTATGAGTTGAAGTTAGCTGTAACGGGATTGTTTTTTCCGAAGGACTTTTGGAGACAGGTAATAACAGCTTTTAGATGCAACTCTTATCACATTGGTTTTACTTAGCTTCCGGCATATAGAACACTGGTTCCCGAGATCTCCTCAGAGGCGTATGAAGAGTGTTTAATCTTTAGTCATGGATGAGGAGAGGTGAAGGGAACTTTGCAGAGTCTTTCAGTCCGGTCTGGTAGCAGAGGCTTTCACAACGAAGTTGTAGCCGGGTTGTGAGTAAGGAACGTAGTTCAATAATCCAGCCTTGATCAGCTGGTGCAGTCAGATTAAATAGGCAGACCGTGTCATACAGGGGTGTGGCTAGGCTCCGTGGAACCAGGAAGTAAGAGGATACCATAGTTAAGGCATGACAGTACCCCCTCTTTAATGAGCAACCTCTGGGTGCTATTGACTTGGTTTAGAAGGGTAACGCTTGTGAAATTTGGAAACCAATTTGTCAGCATGAACGACAGAGGAGTTTTCCCATGTATCTTCATCAATTCCATATCCTTTCCATCTGATGAGGTATTGTAAGGAGCCACGATGGATCCTTGAATCCAGTATACTTTGAATTCCGTATTCTTCTTCACCCTGGACCAATATGGGATCAGGAGAAGTAGTGACATTTCTTTGGAAAGGGTCAGGATGATGAGGCTTCAACAAGGACACATGAAAAACAGGATGTAGCTTTAAAGTTGGTGGAAGTTTCAATTTAACAACATTACGGTGGATAACCGATATTATTGGAAAAGGACCAAGGAAAAGAGAACTTAACTTCTTTGATGGACGATTTGTAGAGATGTTCTTTGAGGAAAGCCAGACAAGATCACCAATTTTATAAGAAGGTGAAGGTTGTCTTTTTGTATCAAAAAACTTCTTTTGATTGGAGGAGGCCAATTCTAGATTCTCATGCAATTTCTTGAATAAAGAGGACATATGAGAGATTTGATTCGAATCGGAGAGATTAGATGAAGAAACTGTCTGAGCAGGAAATGAGGAAGGATGAAATCCATAATTGGATAAAAATGGAGTCATTTTACTGCTGGTATGAAAAGAGTTATTGTATGCAAATTCTGCCATAGGTAACCAAGTTATCCAATCGTCTTGTAAGTGAGAGCAATAACATCGTAGATATTGTTCTAAGCATAGGTTGACTCTTTCAGTTTGTCCATCTGTTTGAGGATGATATGCAGATGATAGTTTACGTTGGATATGAAGAGTGGCACATAATGCATTCCAAAATTTGGAGGTAAACTGAGTTCCTCGGTCTGAAATGATTTCGTCTGGCAGTCCGTGAAGTTTGACTATGTTATCAAGAAATATTTTCGAAAGTTCAGAGGATGTGGGTAACTTCTTTAAAGGAATGAAATGAGACATTTTCGTGAAGCGGTCTACCACCACTAAAATGGTGGTATGATGATGAGAAGGAGGTAATTCTACCAGAAAATCCATAGAAATGGATTGCCAAGGTCGTTCAGGAATTGGTAAATTCAATAATTGACCAAATGGTTGATGATGGACATGTTTTGATCTTTGGCATACAGAACAAGATTTGACATAAGATTCAATAGTTTGGTCTTGACGAGGCCACCAATAGTATCTTTTAGACAATTCAAGGGTCTTTTTTATACCTGGATGACCTGCCAGAGGAGAATCATGAATAAATTCGAGTACTTTAATTCTGAAAGAGGGAGGTACGTAAATCCGGTCTTTGAAGTAGTAGAGACCGTTTTTCTTGCATAATTGAATTGATTTAGGAAGTTCGAGAGCATCTTCACTGAGATCTTTAATGTCATCAATAAGAGAAGATAAGATTCCAATGACTTTAGGCGAAGGAGGTTCAATTTGAGTGTCTTTATGGATCCTGGAAAGGGCATCAGCCTTTTTGTTTCTAGACCCAGGTCTAAAGACGATTTGGAAGTTGAACCGGGAAAAAAAGAGATTCCATCTCACTTGTCGAGCAGACAGTGTTTTATTGGAGTGAAGATATTCGAGATTTTTATGGTCAGTGTATATGATTAAAGAGTTCTGAGCACCTTCAAGAAGGTGTCTCCAGGTTTCTAAAGCCACTTTGATACTTAATAATTCTTTTTCTCCTGTAGGATAATTCTTTTCGGCAGGAGATAATGATCGTGAGAAGAAGGCAACAGGATGAAGAGGTTCTTGAGGAGTTTTGTGTTGAGAAAGGACAGCTCCAATTGCAATTTCCGAAGCATCCGTTTCAAGGACATAAAGATATGAAGGATTTGGAAGTTGAAGAATAGGAGCTGTTGTAAATTTTCTCTTTAATTCAGTGAAGGCAGTTTGAGCCTTCTCGTTTCAATTGAAGGGATGTTTTTTACTATTAAGTTGATTGAGTGGGTGAGCTATTTCAGAGTAGTTTTTAATAAATTTTCTGTAGAAGTTGGCGAACCCTAGAAATCGCTGTAATTCTTTTACTGTAGAGGGAACAGGCCAGTTGATGATACAATCGACTTTTGAATTATCCATACCTATTGAATCAGGGGAGATGACATAACCTAAGAAGGTTATTTCTTTGACGTGAAAAACACATTTTTCGGGTTTAGCGAATAATTTGTGAGTTCTGAGTCTTGATAACACCCATCTGACATGTTTTCTGTGTTCCTCAGGAGTGTTGGAGTATATGAGAATATCATCTAAATAAATGATGACACAGACGTCCAATAGGTCTCTAAAGATATCATTTATGAAATGTTGAAAAGTTGCAGGGGCGTTGCAGAGGCCAAAAGGCATCACCAGATATTCGAAGAGGCCATATCTTGTTCGGAAAGCAGTTTTCCATTCATCATTAGCCTTTATCCTGATGAGATTATATGCCCCGCGAAGGTCAAGCTTAGTGTAGATGGTAGCAGTTTTCAATCGTTCAACCAGTTCATTGATGAGGGGAAGAGGATAACGATTTTTAACTGTTATTTTGTTTAAGGCTCTGTAATCAATGATAGGACGTATAGTCTGGTCTTTGTTTCTTACGAAAAACATACTTGAGGCAGCAGGTGAACTAGAGGGTCTAATGAACCCTTTCCGTAGGTTTTCATCTAGATATTCTTTGAGAATTTGTAATTCAGCCTCAGAGAGAGGGTAGATGTGCCCAAAAGGTACTGGGGCACCAGGTATGAGGTCTATAGGACAATCGTAGGAACGATGAGGCGGGAGCGTTTCAGCTTCTTTTTTACTGAAGACATCTGAAAAGTCTGAATAACAAGAAGGTATGGTTGGTTCTTTGGAGATTTGAAAAATAGGAATTTGCTGTAAACATGTTTCTTTACAATAATGTGAGTTAAAGGTGATAGAGAAAGGAGACCATGAAATTTGAGGGTTGTGGTTCCTTAACCAATTGATCCCTATTATAACGGGATAGAGAGGTGATGGAATAACATCAAATACTAGAAATTCAGTATGAATATGATTGGTGGTTACCTTTAGAGGGATGGTTTCATGAAGAATCGGTCCCGAGGGGATACAGGAGCCGTCAATCACTTTAATAGGAACAGAAACGGCTTTTTGAACACAAGGAATTTTATTCTTTGTTACAAAGGTTGAATCGATGAATACTCCATGTGCACCAGAATCGATGAGAGCTTCAGTCACAATTCTCACCTTATCCCACTGTATTACAAGGGATACAGGTGTGAACGGAGTGGTCGATGTTGAGGGGAGTGCACTGAAGATCGCAGAGGTATAGGCTTGTCTACCGGCCTTTGTCCGTTTTAGTAAGGGACAATCAGAGACCAGATGATCTTGAGAGGCACAATACATGCATAGGTTTAATTGACGTCTTCGGTTCTTTTCTGCAGGAGTGAGAGGACTTCTTATTACCCCTAATTCCATAGGTTCACTTGGTAAAAAAGTTTTTTCTGGTGCTTTTTAGGGAGTAAAAGGTTTTCGGTCTTTAGAATGAAAAAGGGCTTTTTCTGCCTTTCTTTCTCTTAATCTTCTGTCAATGCTGATTGATAAGTGAATTAGAGCGTTCAAAGTAGTAGGGAGTTCTGTTCTAGAGAGTTCATCTTTTACAGCTTCAGATAAACCAATTCGAAACTGGTTGCGCAATGTCATGTCATTCCATTGCGTTTCAACAGCCCATCTTTTGAATTCAGCAATATAATCTTCAACGGGTCTATTTCTTTGCTGTAGTGTTCTGATTGTTAAATCAGCTGTAGCTTGTTTGTTAGGATCTTCATAGAGAAGAGACATGGCTTCAAAAAATTCATCCAGTGAGCCTAAGATGGGGTCATCATTGTCCAAAAAGGTATGGGCCCAGAACATAGGTTCACCTCTTAGAAAGGAAATAACTGAAAAAACCTTAGATCTTTCTGTGGGATAAGCTCTAGGTTTTAAAGCAATCAATAGTTTGCAGGAATAAAAAAACTCCTTATATTTGGAACGATCACCATAGAATTTTTCAGGGTTACATACAGCAGGATCGCTAGCCGAGAGCAGAGTAGTATGAGGAGTACGAGTTTGTAAATCTCTGACATAAGTGAGAAGTCTTTCGTTAGTGACTTGCAGGTCTTGCACACCTTGGGTTAGTGTATCAACTCTTTGATTCAGCGTAGTTATAGTAGAATCGAAATCTGCTGGATCCATTACAATGGCTGGATTATTCTGTCACGTCTAAACATTTGTTATGAAGGAACACAACTGCAGATTTCGTATAGTTTGAATATTTATTAAAGAAAGTAAAAGGTAAAGACTTTAATTCCAATTTACAGGTACTGTAGCTTTAAGTAGTAAATGATAACTGAAGTCCACAGTTACAGGCACTGTAGCTTTAAGTAGTAAACGATAGTAAATTGCAGACACTGAATCAATAAGGAGTCTCTTAGTAGAGTTAACCCTTTAGGTGATAAGTAATTACAATAGCTGTTCCATACTTTAACTGAAGCAAGACAGATGCAGATAACTGATATGAAGTATGAGTTGAAGTTAGCTGTAACGGGATTGTTTTTTCCGAAGGACTTTTGGAGACAGGTAATAACAGCTTTTAGATGCAACTCTTATCACATTGGTTTTACTTAGCTTCCGGCATATAGAACACTGGTTCCCAAGATCTCCTCAGAGGCGTATGAAGAGTGTTTAATCTTTAGTCGTGGATGAGGAGAGGTGAAGGGAACTTTGCGGAGTCTTTCAGTCCGGTCTGGTAGCAGAGGCTTTCACAACGAAGTTGTAGCCGGGTTGTGAGTAAGGAACGTAGTTCAATAATCCAGCCTTGATCAGCTGGTGCAGTCAGATTAAATAGGCAGACCGTGTCATACAGGGGTGTGGCTAGGCTCCGTGGAACCAGGAAGTAAGAGGATACCATAGTTAAGGCATGACATAGTTATGGGTCTCGAGGGGTTAGGTTATTTACGACTTTGATCATACCTTGTCTGTTTGATCTGGTATGGGGGATGGAGGTGGGGGTCGGGGGTTAGTGTGTGTCGTCCTGAGTTTCCTTTTTGATTTTCCTCTTTGTCGTTGAGGTGGGTGTGTTGTTGGTGCTGTTAGGTTCTCTTGTTGTCGTTGGTCTTAGGTGCGTACTTTTTTGGTTGTGTTTGCATGGTCCTAGTGTCGGGTGTCTGTATAGATCTGGGTGGGGGCAAAAGAGGAGAAGAAGAGAGAAAGAGAAAAGAAAAAAAAAGAAAAAGGGGGAGGGAACAATCCTATCCTTTAACATGGTTTCCATCACTTTCCCCAGTACTGAAGTAAGGCTTACTGGCCGATAGTTGCCCGACTCCTCCCTATTACCTTTCTTGTGAATGGGCACAACATTCGCTAACTTCCAATCTTCTGGGACTACTCCTGTTAACAATGATTGGTTATATAAATCTGTTAATGGTTTTGCTAGTATACCACTAAGCTCTTTTAATCGCTTTGGGTGTATTCCATCAGGTCCCATTGACTTATTTGTCTTTACTATTGACAGTTGAAATAGAACCTCTTCCTCTGTAAACTCACATGTAATAAATGACACATTTTTCCTTTTTCCTAACTGAGTCCCTTTCCTTCATTTTCATCTGTAAATACTGAACAAAAATATTCACTGAGGCAGTCAGCTAGACCTTTATCCTCATCTACATACCTTCCTTCTTTTGTTTTTTATCTAACTAATCCTTGTTTTACTTTTCTTTTCTCATTTATGTATCTAAAAAAAGTTTTGTCGCCCCTTTTTTACTGACTGTGCTATTTTCTCTTCTGTGTGTGATTTGGAAGCTCTTATAACTTGCTTAGCCTATTTCTGCCTAATCTTATAGATCATTCTGTCTTCCTCACTCTGTTTTTTTTTATAATTACTAAATGCTAACTCTTTGTTTTTTTACTATTTTGGCCACATCTGCGGAGTACCACAGTGGTTTCTTGAATTTTTTGCTTTTACTGACAAGCCTAATTCAATTTTCTCTTGCCTTCAGTAGTGCAACTTTTAATTAATCCCATTTCTTTTGGACTCCATTTAAATTGCTCCAGTCTGATAATGACTCCTTTACACATATTTTAATTTTATAAAAGTCTGTTTTTCTAAAGTCTAAAACTTTTGTTTTTGTGATGTGTGACTCAGTCACTGTTCTTATATTAAACCACACTGACTGATGATCATTGGATCCTAAACTTTCACCTACAGTAATATCTGATACCAAATCTCCATTTGTTAAGACTAAATCTAGTATGGTCTCTTTACGAGTTGGCTCCTCAACGACTTGTTTTAGAGACAATCCCAGTAGGGAGTTTAGAATATGTGTGCTCCTGGCACAATCAGCTATTTTTGTCTTCCAATTCACATCAGGAAGATTAAAGTCAGCCATAATGATAACTTCCCCCTTCATTGTCATGTTAGCTATTTCTTCAACTAGTAGATTATCTAAGTCTTCAATTTGTCCTGGGGGCCTATAAATCACACCTACACGAGTTACTGTGTGATTACCAAATTCTAGCGTAACCCAAACTGACTCTATGTTCGCCTCACTAACCTTTTTTAGGCTAAATTTTATGCTAGTAAAGCTATGAATCCCGTCGTCTCTGATCCGCGAGCTGTTGGATCAGAGAGTGGGGTAAGAGGTCAGGGTGGTGGTACCAGTTCCACCTAAATGTGGGCTTGAACCCTAATATTGACATAAAAATAACAGAGAGAAGTGTAGATTGGTTAGCTCCCCCTTAAAAAAGAAAGAAGGGGGAAAGCTCCCAATCAACCTGGTATTTGAAAAAGAACACTAATTGATGCAAAACTTATACCGATAGGTATATCCAAAGATAAAACAGGTATCTACAGGGAAAGCATATATTGGAGACACTCGATAAACATGTATCCTAACATAAACAGTGATACACTGTAACTTTATTAGACAAACTGTAGAGAGGATACAATGTGTCAGTGTCCAGAAAATGCTTTAGACCCTAGACATCCTCAGTGAATATATCCCAATACCCACATAACAGTTAAGGCATATTAAATGCTAAAATGTAACGATATATTTCTATTGGGTAATCCACTGGGGAATGAGAGAGTAGATGTAATATCTTGAAATCTTATAGAAGTTGGACAGATGGATCAGTGGAAACAGTGTAGCATAGTATGGGAGAGGACACAGACTGTCCGTTATCCAGTAGCTTACAAGTTGCTTATTGGATGCCTAGGAGTGATAGGATAGAGTATATACAGTGGTATAGATAGTCAAATGAAGGACAAAATGCCTAGTAATCACCACTATTCTGAGCTCCTATCAACTCCCCCCAACACCTTCGTGGGTGTTCTAACCCTAGTGGATCGCTATGCTCTGTCCCTTTAGACTAATGTCACTACACTAGTCCAGCTTCAAAAGAAAAGTAAACAATCATTTAAACTAACGAAAAAAAGGAAAAGCAAGTGTCAAAGAAGGATTCCCTCGTGCATCGTGATGTGCTTAGTGAGTGAGGGAAATCCACAAACAAAAAACTATTGAATAACGGACAGTTTGTGTCCTCTCCCATACCATGCTACACTGTCTCCACTAGTGTTAGAACACCCACGAAGGTGTTGGGGGGAGTTGATAGGAGCTCAGAATAGTGGTGATTACTAGGCATTTTGTCCTTCATTTGACTATCTATACCACTGTATATACTCTATCCTATCACTCCTAGGCATCCAATAAGCAACTTGTAAGCTACTGGATAACGGACAGTCTGTGTCCTCTCCCATACTATGCTACACTGTTTCCACTGATCCATCTGTCCAACTTCTATAAGATTTCAAGATATTACATCTACTCTCTCATTCCCCAGTGGATTACCCAATAGAAATATATCGTTACATTTTAGCATTTAATATGCCTTAACTGTTATGTGGGTATTGGGATATATTCACTGAGGATGTCTAGGGTCTAAAGCATTTTCTGGACACTGACACATTGTATCCTCTCTACAGTTTGTCTAATAAAGTTACAGTGTATCACTGTTTATGTTAGGATACATGTTTATCGAGTGTCTCCAATATATGCTTTCCCTGTAGATACCTGTTTTATCTTTGGATATACCTATCGGTATAAGTTTTGCATCAATTAGTGTTCTTTTTCAAATACCAGGTTGATTGGGAGCTTTCCCCCTTCTTTCTTTTTTAAGGGGGAGCTAACCAATCTACACTTCTCTCTGTTATTTTTATGTAAATTTTATGCTATCCTTCACATACAGGGCCACCCTTCCCCCTTTCTTGCCTTCCCTGTCTTTTCTATATAAAGAGTACCCTGGTATTGCTATGTCCCAGTCATTTTTCTCATTATACCATATCTCAGTAACAGCGACTAAATCTACACTATCAGTTGCCATTAGTGATGTCCCGAACGGTTCGCTTGCAAATAGTTCCTGGCGAACATAGCGTGTTCGCGTTCGCCACGGATTGCGAACATATGCGATTTTCGGTCCACCCCCTATTCGTCATCATTGAGTAAACTTTGACCATGTACGTCACAGTCAGCAGACACATTCCAGCCAATCAGCAGCAGACCCTCCCTCCCAGACCCTACATTATCTTCCCATAGCCAGTAACCTGTGTTTATTATACATTATCCTCCCCATAGCCAGTAACCTGTGTTTATTATACATTATCCTCCCATAGCCAGTAACCTGTGTTTATTATACATTATCCTCTCATAGCCAGTAACCTGTGTTTATTATACATTACCCCCCCATAGCCAGTAACCTGTGCTTATTATACATTATCTCCCCCATAGCCAGTAACCTGTGTTTATTATACATTATCCCCCCATAGCCAGTAACCTGTGTTTATTATACATTATCCCCCCACAACCAGTAACATGTGTTTATTATACATTATCCCCCACAACCAGTAACCTGTGTTTATTATACATTATCCCCCCATAGCCAGTAACCTGTGTTTATTATACATTATCCTCCCATAGCCAGTAACCTGTGTTTATTATACATTATCCCTCCATAGCCAGTAACCTGTGTTAATTATACATTTTCCCCCATAGCCAGTAACCTGTGTTTTTTATACATTATCCCCCCCATAGCCAGTAACCTGTTTATTATACATTACCCCCCCATAGCCAATAACCTGTGTTTATTATACCTTATCCCTCCCATAGCCAGTAACCTGTGTTTATTATACATTATCCCTCCCATAGCCAGTAACCTGTGTTTATTATACATTATCCCCCCCATAGCCAGTAACCTGTGTTTATTATACATTATCCCCCATACTCATTTATCGTTGGACCTAGGCAGCATGATGTCTTAGGCCGGCCCCGAGAGTGAGTGAATAATATAATATATATGTTCAGAAACATATTAGTAATATATGTAAATCGGGTTCATGCAAAGAGGGTGAAAAGGTATTAAAGAAAAACACACTTATTGCATCAAATTTACAAAGCCAAACTTTTAAAAGCTTTCCTCATTTCTTTCTCGGGATGAGGAATATATCGGTTGTAGACTGAGGATTTCCATCTGCCCAATCTTTTAATAATATGCACTGGAGTGTCAGTGTTGAAGGAGACCGAAGCTGCCCCTATTCTAAATGAAAGACCCGAGACATGGATACAACCCAATCTTAGGAGTAGTGTTCTGATGTAGAAGATGAATTTAGCCGTAGTCAGAGGGATTCAGTGATAGTAGTGGTGAAATGTGTGTGGCATGACTGAGTGTGGGTAAGTAAGAGTCAAGTATTTTAACTGGGCACTAGTTCTAGGTGGGATAAAGTGGTATAGCAGATGGATGAGTAGTTTGGTTCGTTTTAGAGTTTTGTAGAGAAAGTATATAGTGATCATGATTTTTAGTGATATCCAATATTTTTACGGTGGTCTCAAACAAACATAAAATGCTATATAAAATTTGTGTACAGTAAATCAGAGAGGGCTCAGAATATCAAAGCATCGATCGGTAACCTGGATGAAGTAGGGGGTCTATCTGTTTTATTAAATACGCGGTAATATGCTTTTAATGGCATAGGACGTTAGGAAAGGTGTGTGATTGGGATAAGTGGTTGTGGCTGTATTTACCTTATCCTGGGACCGACCTGGCTCCTAAGCTTGAGCCGCGTGTGGCTGGATCACTCCTGCCTCCACACAAGCCGCAAGCGGCTTGATCTCCTCTTCTGACTTAGCCGCGTGCACTGACCGCAGTGATCGGTCACGTGGCCCGCCTGGCACTAGGAGCACGGCTCGAGTCACGAGCTCGCTCTTAAAGGGGCAGTGGGAGCCAAAAGTTGATTCAGGCTCCCATTGGCCCACGTCATTCCTGCACCCCCACCAGGGCCTGTGCAAGGATTTTTGGGTACATAGGCGAAGATGTATTTTTCCGCCCCCCCCCCATTCAAAAATAACATCTTCACCTATGTGCCTCTTAACCAGCCCCTCTCCCCGTCCATTATTGGTCCCCTCCCTTCCCTGTCCCTTAGTGTCATACACACTCAATGACAAACACAGAGACTCACTGATCTGACACACACACACTGATTGACACTCATTGACAGACACACTGATAGTCACACACAGACTCAATGACAAAGATGCTCTCACTGATTTGACAGACACTCACAAACACACACTGACAGACACACACATACACTGACACACTCACATGCAACACTCATACAATCACTCAGACACACATACACTCACTCACGCACACACTCACAGTCACTCACAGACACACATACACTCACTCACACACACACTCACAGACACACATACACTCACTCACGCACACACTCACATACACACATACACTCACGCACACACTCACAGACACACATACACTCACTCACGCACACACACTCACGCACACACTCACGCACACACTCACAGACACACATACACTCACTCACACACAGTCACTCACAGACACACAGTCACTCACAGTAACACATACACTCACTCACGCACACACACACACACAGAGACACACTCACAGACACTGACACTCACACACAGACACTCACACACAGACACTCACACACAGACACTCACTCACACAGAGACACATACACACTCAGACACACAGACACTCACACAGAGACACATACACACTCACAGACACACAGACACTCACTTACTCACACACACTCACACACAGACACTCACACACACACTCACAGACACACACACACTCACAGACACACAGACACTCTCACACAGAGACACATACTCACTCACAGACACTCACACAGACACACACTCACTCACAGACACACAGACACTCTCACACACACACTCTAACACAGACACTCACACACACAGACACTCTCACACCGGCTCCGGGGCGCACCGGCTCCGGGGGGCGCAAGATTTCAGTGACCGGCAGGAGGGAAGCTCTCCCTCCTGCCGGCCACCATCTCCGCCACCATCTCCGCCCCCAGTGCGGCAGTGCAGCGATCAGGCGTGGCGAGGGAGCTCTAACCTCTCTGCTCTGCTCCCTCGCGGGCTGCCTGTCTGCTGATGCCGCGGGAGCCGGAATATGACATCATATTCCGGCTCCGGCGGCATCACTAGACAGCGCGCGAGGGAGCAGAGCAGAGAGGTTAGAGCTCCCTCGCAGCACAATTGAATTGATGTTTTATCACCCTTTTGCCCCCCTCCTAGTTTAAATACATCCTAGCAAAACCTCTGAACCGCTTACTGAGAACATTTGTTCCCTTTTGAGAAAGATGCAAACCATCTTTTTTGTACAGTTTATTTCCATTCCAAACAGAGCTGCCATGAGAAATAAAGCCAAATCCTTGCTCCCGACACCATTCACCAAGCCACAAGTTAAAGTCCCTAATACACATCTGCCTGTCATTCTGAGTGTTATGCACAGGCAGAACTTCAGAGAATGACAGTGTGGAAGCAACCTGCCGTATATCATTGGCAAAAACACTAAAAACTTCCTTAACCTCTGAAACCTCATTGCAAGCCAAGTCATTTGTCCCTAGATGGACAAGTACATCCAATTCCCCTTCCTGCTTTGCTCGCTTAACAATATTACAGATACGTCTCCTGTCTCTGTGAGCAGTAGCTCCGGGAAGACACCTCACAAGACCACCATTGTCCATCTCCACACCTCTTATGGTGGAATCCCCCGACAACAACTGCTTTCTATTAGGCCTCGCCAAAGTCTCCAAGTATGTCTCCACAACACCACTAGCCTCAGTGCCTCTCTCCACAACACCACTAGCCTCAGTGCCTCTCTCCACAACACCACTAGCCTCAGTGCCTCTCAGCACAACACCACTAGCCTCAGTGCCTCTCTGCACAACACCACTTGCCTCAGTGCCTCTCTGCACAACACCACTAGCCTCAGTGCCTCTCTGCACAACACCACTTGCCTCAGTGCCTCTCTCCACAACACCACTAGCCTCAGTGCCTCTCTCCACAACACCACTAGCCTCAGTGCCTCTCTCCACAACACCACTAGCCTCAGTGCCTCTCTGCACAACACCACTAGCCTCAGTGCCTCTCTGCACAACACCACTTGCCTCAGTGCCTCTCTACACAACACCACTAGCCTCAGTGACTCTCTGCACAACACCACTAGCCTCAGTGCCTCTCTGCACAACACCACTAGCCTCAGTGCCTCTCTGCACAACACCACTAGCCTCAGTGCCTCTCTCCACAACACCACTACCCTCAGTGCCTGTCTCCATGACACCATTACACTCTGAAAGTGCAGAAAATGAATTATGTAGAGCAACAGACTGTGCAATATGCCTTTTATCCACAACTCTTATTCTACCAGATCCTACAGTAATCCATCTGCCATTCCTAGTATGTCTCTGCGGCAGTGGCTTTTCAGCAGTTCCAGCCTGAGTTTGTTTACCAGATAATTTACAAATCTCAGACTTCAAAAAATACAATCTCCTGCCGCAAGATAGAGAACTGTCTACAGATTAGACAACAACCAAACCTCCAAAAAGTGGAACGTGAAACAAATGCATAGCAACTATTACAATGAACTAAGTCTGCCATTCCAATGAGGTAAATAATTTAAATCAAACGAATCTTAACTTTTTATTTATCCTCCTGAATACCTCAGATTACCTCCAGGTTATCTCCAGAAGGTAAGGGTTTTCTCCAAGGCTTCTCCCAAGAGTGTTATAGGGTATCCTTTTGTGATAAATCTCTTCTTCATCTCTTCCATCTGTTCTCTGCAAATTTTGGACTTTGAGCAGTTTCTTCTAATTCTTCTGAATTGATTTTGGGGGATGTTTTTTAACCATACAGGTCTATGGTGGCTATTGAAAGGGATGACACTGTTGCAATCCACACTTTTCTTGAAGGTCTTAGTGTGTAACTCTTTTTCTTCTATGTATATGTTGAGATCTAAAAACTAGATCTGTTCTTTTGATTGTGAAAAAGTAAAATTAAGATGGTATGGGTTGTTTTTTAAGTATAGTTTGAATTCTTCTCGGGACTCGTGGTCACTTTTCCATCTAAACAACAGTCATCAATATATCTCCGCCATAGGAACAGTTTTGCGCCAAATGGGCAGTGGTCCCATATAAACTGGTCTTCCCACTTGCCCATAAATAAGTTTGCATAACTTGGCGCAAAACGTGTCCCCATGGCGTTACCTTCTGTCTGCAGATAAAAATGTCCTTCCAACCAGAAATAATTATGTGTTAAAATAAAAGCTATACATTGGACTAAAAAGTCTATTTGATCGTTCTTCAGTTCGGAATATACTGCCAAGGAGTATTGGATGACTTCACAGCCCTGTAAATGTTCGATGACAGTGTAAAACGAAGTGACATCGGCTGTGACTAAAAACATATCTTCTTCCCATATAAAATCGGAGAGCAAGTTTAAATTTGGGTGGAATCCTTTAAGTATGATTTAAGACAAGCAACTAAACCTTGTAGATAGTGGTCAACGTATTCTGAAAGTTTGGCGATGAGGGACCCAATGCCGGAAATAATTGATCTTCTGGGCGGTTTCTGTAGTTTCTTATGTATTTTGGGTAGGTGATAAAACACTGGTACCCTTGGGAATCTTGCATACATGTATTTGAATTCTCTTTCATTAATGATCCCCCTTTCTTTTCCATGTTTTAACAGCCCTTTAAGTCTGTCCATATATTGGGGAGTTGGATCCTTCTCCAATAATTGGTAAGTGGAGATGTCTCCTAGTAGCCTGAGATTCTCTTCTATATAGTCTTTAGTATCTAGGACGACCACCCCACCTCCCTTATCTGCTGGCTTAATGGTGATGTCCTCCAATTTCATGAGTTCTTTTAGGGATTTCCTTTCTTTTTTATTTAAATTATTTATTAAATTATCCTTTGTTATTTTGTAGGTTTGCTTAGTCCTAAAGTCTTTTTCTACCATTTTCTTAAATGTCCTTTACAAATCTACCATTCTTTACGTATTGGGGATAAAAAGTGGATCTTGGATGTAATTCAGTGTGTACATACTCTTGTTCTACCGCTTTTGTTATAAAATCTTTGTCCATAAAAATTATTTTCACACATACTTGGTTTTAATTACATAGATTTTATTCCAAGTATAGTTTTTATTTATCTTCCTTCAATCTTTTTATTCTTAACAGTACGAACCTATACTATATATTCTCTACCTCACTTTTGTATTCATTTTTGTATCTACTATCACTTTGTGTGAATTTCACAAAATAAGAGATACACGGGTCACTTTATTCAAATTTTACAATTAACTTATTTTCAAATATTAACATGTTAGTGTTGATTGAAAGAAATGTCCCCTTGTTGTACTATATCACGTACAGTGTTTATTAACATTTTTATCTCGTTTCAGAAAGACGAACACAGCTAATGCATCTTTCGTCTCAATACTTTCCAAAGTTTTTAATTAAGAAATTCTGTTTGCATTTTAATTCTATTATATTAATTAATTAATTATCTGTAATAATAATTTAGGTATGATAAAGATTTTTAGTAGGTATTTTACTTATATCTATGTTTTATCATAAGATTTATATTTTATTAGATTATTTGAGCTTTTTAATGAGGCTGACTGAGTTTGAGGAAAGTAATATGTATATGCAATGTAACTTCTTACGGAAAACAGACTATTGAAAATCAAGATGCAACAATGATACAACTTTAATTGATTATATATGTTGTCCGCAAGGGAGAATAGTTACTAAATTCGTACGCAATCACGTTTGTGAACAGACTATTGATTGTTATGATTCAGAACCAGTTCATATGTATTACACTGCTAATCATCAATAATTATATTGGAATTAAGACAAGACACAAAAGTTTCTTTCAAAAAGTCTTTTAAAAGGTTTTTATTATAAAAAGAGGTTTTTATTGCAAAATGAGCTTTTTTGTATCAAAAGTGTTTATTGTATCAAAAGATGTGACTATATCAACTGTTATTCTATTAATGTGTGTCATTCTCATCAATTAATTAATTTCTTGTTATTCTGCTAATCTTTTCTATTTTTAATCACTGACTTTCGTTTTTTAAATTATGTTTTGGAACAATCAAAGTTATTTTATCCCATATGATTCTATGTACTTAAATTTATTTTGTATGGACACTGATCAATTGATTAAACAACTGAGGGGTATATAAACATCCCCATATGGAGGTTAAGGAAGTAGGGCTACCCCCTACGAAACGCGTCAGACAGTCTAAAGAACGTCCACACAGCAACAGCCGGCCAGGGTATTATCAGAAGGACTTTTACATCATCTCAGATCCCAGGCATCACACCTACATCATCTGGCGAGCAGTGCTGATCCCCAGAAGTGAGGCTCAAGGTGGAACGCACTGCGGAACGCACGCCGTCCTCACCGGCGATCACTATCTGGATGTGAGGATCACGAAAAGCATCTACATCCATCCGTGCCTGGGAAGAAGGTTGTTCTATAGTTTGTTTTTTTTTTTTAAATATAAGATTTTTATTTTTCACAAAAGATACTTGGGGATACAGAAAGGAAAAAGGGAGAGGGTATACAGTCAAGTCAGATTGTTTGGCAATGTTCTGACTATCTAGAAGCATGTAAGTACACATACACCAACATGAATAAACACGAATCAATACACACGGATCCATCGTAATATCAGCGATGTAATAAACATTTTACTATACATTGTTATCCGGCTTCATTTATCAGTATCCATTTAATCACTTTCCAAAAAAAAAATTATTAAGTAGCTTCCTACAATTTCTCATGTGTAACAACTTCAATTATTAGAACGATATCATGAGTGATCTGAGTTGGTCATAAGCCGTGTCTCACCACAAAACCGTGTCAACCCCTGTATGTCTTGTGCTTCGCGTTTTCTACCCTTTTCTACCATTTTATATATATATGAGGGGGGATACAAACATCTATCGGTGCTATCTGAGTTGTGAAATTCACTAGTGGCGGTTCGGTTGACGGACTTTGTAAGGTGATTGGTGCCCGCCTTAATCTAAGGTGTCGGTCCAGATAGCCCAGCCAATGCTATGTTTTAAAGGACGAGGCAGGGGAGAGTATAGAACTGGGAGGGGGGGAACAAGAATTTTGTACTAAACTGAACGGTAAGAGTGCCTTCCAACTGTATATGTATCGAATCAAGTCTGATCTATGTGCGTAAGCCATATATATCTGTCCCATAAAATATTGCTCTGAGCGAATTTGCGCTGTCAATGGACCCTAATTATTCTGATGAGAGCGTGACATCTGGGAGGTTAGAATCGAACTGTAGCATAGGTAAGTTCACTACGTATTAATCTCATTACCCATATTCGTCGGTCTCTCATCTCCAAGATATTTGTTGGGGTAGTGTCTCTTCAACCATGGGGTCCAAAGGGTTTTTATCGTTTGTGACTGGTCGTGAGAGTCTGAAGAGAGAGCTTCATACCTGTAATATTGGTATATCTTGTCAGTAAGTTCTTTTTTAGACGGACAATATGTGGACTTCCAGTGTAATGTTAAAAGATTTCTGGCTGCTAATATAATCAGAGTAGCGAGTTTCTTAAGACCCTTTCCCCATGAGAAAGGGAATATCAGAAAGATGCCCATCATCAGTGTTAAAGGGTGGGTTGTCGCAGTTTCTTCTTGTAATAACGTTTGCACTTGTAACCAAAGGGGTCTAATCCCTTCACATTGCCACCATATGTGGGTCATATTTCCCTCCGCAGTGCCACATCTCCAGCATTTGGGGTCTACATTTGGGTACATTTTATGTAACTTGTGTGGTGTGAGATACCATCGGAAGATTACTTTCTTGTGAGCCTCCACATGGGAGAAGCAAGACGTGGTGCCTCTTAACGCAGTTAATGCTGTGAGCCATTGATCGTCAGTGAGCGTGGGGATTCCTTCCTTCTCCCACTGTGTCACATAGTTAAATGAGCTAGGTGGAGCTTTGTTTAAGAGGGTCTGGTAACAAAGGGATAAGGCCTTGGGTTTAGTTGGGGCCGAGAGGCACCTGTTTTGGAGTAGTACGACTGGGTCTTTCCCTGGTGTACGCTCATCTGACGGGAACGTGACTTTGGTTTGTATAATGCTCTTCAATTGGAGATATGGAAACACAAATGAATTGGGTAGGTTGTATTTCTGTTGTACGTCTGGGAAGGGTAGGATCTTTGATCGGGAGCAGAGGTTATTAATCTTTTGTACTCCCAAAGCAGTCCATGATTTTAAAGAGAGCCATGGAGATATAATTTCTAAGGTGTCCAGAGGAGCCTGGGCACAAAAGGTATTCTCTATTAACCGACTGGATCGGGTGGTATCCCATATTTTCAAGGTAAGCGCAGAAGTAGGGTATAGTATGTTTGTGTTTGGTCTATATACTTTTGGTGACCACAAAATAGTTGTTAGACTATGTGGGTGTGCAACGATTTGCTCCATATCCACCCACTGAAAGGTGTTTGTCGGGGCATGTAGTGTGATGGCTGACTCAAGGATAGCTGCTTTGTAGTAAGACAGCACTTTCGGAAAACCTAATCCTCCTTCAGCCGTGGGTAAATGTAGAAGTGATACTGGCAATCTTGGTTTCATGCCGCCCCATACGAATTTGTTTAGTTTGGATTGTATGGTTTTGAGCAATAGTAAGGGAACTTGTAAATGTAGCATCCTGAAGACATATAGAAGTTTTGGTAATACTACCATTTTGATTGTATTCAATCTCCCTAACCAAGACAAGCGCACCTCTCGCCATTTCTGGAAGATGGAATTACATACGTTCGGCATGTTGGCATAGTTAAGAGATATCATTCTTTGTTTGTGTAGAGCTAGCTTTACTCCCAGATATGTAATATAGTGTTGCCTCCAGTCAAACTGATAAGAGGTTCGTAGCGTTTTAACTCTGTGCGTCGAAATGTTGAATGCAAGCGCTTGTGTTTTAGTTTTATTGAGTCTGTAATAAGATACTCGCCCATATGAGTCTAGGATGTTTAAATGTGTCGGCAGTGACTTCTCCGGGTTGCTAAGTGATAACAAGATGTCATCTGCGAACATCGCTAGTCGGTATTCATTTGAGTGGATCTTTATACCTGTGATCAAGGGATCATGCCTTATTTTATGGGCTAGAGGTTCTAAGGAGAGTATGAATAAGAGTGGGGATAACGGGCAACCTTGCCGCGTTCCATTGGTAAGATTAAAAGGATGCGAGATAAAGCCTGAGTTAGAGACTTGCGCAACTGGATTACCATATAGTGCAAAGATACCTTGTATTAATTCAGGTGGAAAGCCGTACTTGGAGAGGACTGTCGACATGTAGGCCCAGTTAAGTCGATCAAAGGCTTTTTCAGCATCTAAAGCCAAAAACAGACTCTCTGTACCGTGTTTTTCTATATGGTATAGTATGTTTAGGGTCTTTCTAGTGTTATCACAGCCCTGTCTGCCTTGAACAAAACCTGACTGATCATTATGCACAATACGAGGTATTATCTTTGCTAGCCTATTCGCTATAAGTTTGGCATATAGCTTGGTATCGCAATTCAGGAGAGATATGGGCCTAAAATTAGGGCAGCGTGTGGGGGGTTTGCCCGGCTTCGGTAATGTAGAAATGTGAGCTTTCAACATATCTCTGGGCATATTGCCTGTAATAAAGCAGTGATTGAATAGGTCTGTCAAATACGGGGCTAATATATGTCGGAACGTGTAATAATAAAGGTTAGTGAACCCGTCTGGACCGGGTGATTTATGCTTCGGTAATTGTGTTATAGTTTGTAAAACCTCTGGAATCGTGAAAGGTTCAATCAGTTGTTGTCTTTCTGTCGGCGTAAGGGTCGGTAACTGAACATCTCGCAAAAAGTCATCAATGTCAGTTTGTTGTGGCGTGTGGAGGTCCCCATCCTCAGCTAAGTTGTATAGTTTGCTATAATATGTGCCTAACTCTTCCACTATTTCCTGCGGGTTAGTAATTTTGTGTCCCTTTTCTGACTGGAGAAAGGCAATCCTAGACGTTGACGTCCGAGCTTTGAGTTGGGATGCCAAGATTTTGCCAGCTCTGTTCCCATCTTTGAAAAATTTATGTTTCATTCTGGTAAGGAAATATGTAGTCTTAGCCAGGTCCATATCTTTCAAACGGGACTGGAGTTGGAGTATTTTCGTTGTGGTGTCATGTGAGGGAGATCTCTTGTTAGCGTGCGTGAGCGTGGCTAAGTCAGTCAGAATCTTTGTGTATGTGGCAAGGCGTTGTTTTTTGTTATAACTAGCGTATTTTATGAGTTGGCCTCTAAGTACTGCCTTGTGTGCTTGCCATAGGGTTTCTATTCCCACCTCCCCTGTATTATTGAGAGAGAAATAAGTTTCCAATTCTGCCGTGAGTTGTGGTATTAGAGTATGGTCTGTCAAAAGAGTATCATTAAGTCTCCAAGTGCGTTTGCCAGTTACCGGGTGTTGCATCTTGGTCGTCATCAAAATTGGGGCATGATCTGACCACGTAATGTCTCCTATGCCCACTTTCGTTATTTGTAGAGTCTGTGATTTGGGGATTAAAAATCGGTCTATACGCGAGTATGAGGTATGGCTAAGAGAGTGGTACGTAAAGTCCTTGTCTAATGGGTTAAGTGCCCTCCATATGTCCAGGAACCCATGCTCTAAAAGCGTATCTCCTATAATTTTTGCAGAGCGTACCCTTTGTGTGGCTGTAGATTTTTTGACTTTGTCAGTAGAAGTGGTGTCTAAAGCTGGGTCAAGGAGAAAGTTTGTATCCCCTCCTATGATAAGCTCGCCAAACTTATGTGCAGTGGATAAGGTGAGAATTTTCTCTAAGAAGACCCGTTGGTCTGTGTGAGGACCATATATATTAACCAGGGTGAATTGTGCGTTATTAATGACACATTGTAATATGAGAAACCTCCCTTCCCTATCACCTATTTTCTTTACTAATTGGAAGGATAAGTCCTTGTTTATCAAGATTGTCACTCCTCTCTTCTTTGATTTATAGGTACTGTGGAAGCCTACTGGGAAGTGTTTAGAGAAAAATTTGGGTTGATTATTTCTTTGGAAGTGGGTTTCTTGATAAAACGCTATATGTGCGTTATGTTTTTTTGCTTCCAGGAGTGCCATTCTACGTTTGTGAGGCGAGTTTAGGCCTTTGGTATTTAAAGAAAAAATGTTAATAGACATCAGATTTATACAAAAGATTCCTAAGATTTTTACCAAATTGTAAAATACCTAGATTCATAAAATAAAGATAGAGGCTGCTTAAGTGTTGGCAACTAGTCAGACATTTGCATGGATGGTACTGTATTTTGCAGGAAATAGTTTGTAAAAGCGGCACTGCGAAGTGGTTAGTATGAGCATTTGACTCCAGACCAGTATTAAAGCTAGAATAAGCACTCTTATTACGTTCCTTTAAAAGCACCAGGGGGGGATTAAGTAACAGGGGGAAACAGAAATTAAACAACCAAATATATACAAGAGAAGTGTCTCCAAATTGAGACTTAACCATGACTTGGTTAATAGGCAAAAAATAAAGCCCATTTGGGGGGGAGAGAGCCCTTATTTAACCTCTAGGGAGTGATATTGAAAGGTTACATATACTTTGCTTTTATGGCATTAGAAAGACATTTGCATTTGTCCATTCTATGAGGGTTGTGAGACTCGTGACTTGATGGTGGGGCCCGAGATTAGGAGCCCCCTCAGCAAGCCAACCCGCCTGTCCACCATAAGCATAACAACCCTGTCATCAGTAGGAATAATTAGGTATTGGGTGGAATTTGAAAATCAGTTCCAGACAGGTTACCAGTATACCCTGACTATAGCCAGGTTAAAAGAAACCTAGAGAGGGTGAGTATTGCAGTCACTTAGCTGTGGCGACAGTTTGCCAGTTCTGGGTCAGTTTCATCGGTGATCTGGTAAAGTAGCGTTGGGAGGCCGGATCGCTGTTATTCGTTTCCACGGGTAGGCCCCATCCGGACAATAGCTTGTCCCCGTCTTCTGGTGAGGGTAAGTGGTGTTCTGTGCCGTTCCGTCGGATGATAAGCTTCGTGGGGAAATCCCACTTATACGGAATGTCCGCAGCTCGTAGTGCCTTAGTAATGCGACTGAAGGATCTCCGTGTAGCCAAAGTAGCCGCCGATAGATCCGTGAATATTTGGAGCTTGCTATATATCCCAGGTAGCGTTTGCATCCTCTTTGCTGTTTGCATGAGATTTTCCTTCGTCGTATAGTAATGAAGCCTAGTGATAACGTCTCGTGGGATGGATACTGGGAGATGCTTAGGCTTAGGCAGTCTATGAATCCTGTCCAGTAAGAGTTCAGATACCGGGACCTCCGGGAGTATTTCCTGAAAGAGTTCTGTCGTGTATTTCCCCAAATCCGCAGGGGCGATCTCCTCAGGGATACCGCGAATTCGAACATTATTCCGTCTGTCTCTGTCTTCGTGGTCAGCCAATTTCACCAGCACTGAGGTCAGTTTATTTTCTAGCGTTTCACAGGCGGAGGCCACGTTATTATGTGCATTAATTATCTCCTCTGTTTTCGATTCCAAACACTCTGTGCGTTCGCCGAGGGCTTTCACTTCCATTCTGATCTCTTTGGCCAAATTCGCAAAATCGGAACGCAGAGAGGCTTGCAATTCTGCAAGCATTTTCTTAATTGAGGAGTCTGTAGCCGGTGCTGTTGTGAGCGATATAGTGGTTTCATCGCTTCTCCCAGAACTCGAGGCCGGTGATGTGGGCCTACCAGCGCCATCTTGTGCGCGGCGTGTTGGCGGCGATAAGGCCGTGACTTGTAGTTCTGCTTGTTTCAGCTTCGTTCTTTTTGCTGAGCGTTGTGCCATCTTCCTCTCCGCGATATCTAGTAATGTATTTGATGGTTAATTTTCGTTATGTGCTCGTCAAATAGCTATATTATGCGGGCTCTCTCCGGGAGCTGATCGCCTACACGTCCGTCTCCTCCAGCGGTCAGGCCACGCCCCCTGTTCTATAGTTTTTACCCCTACTTGACTGGTATGAATATTGTGGACTTATTTTTAATTATATGTTTAAACATTATTTTGGAATAAACTGTTTTTTACACTCTCAGTTGTTTTGCAGCGATATTTTTATATTGCCTTTAGCAACCAGTTTATTATACTGGTTTTTGCTTGATTACAGTGAATAATATATCTGCTTGTTAATAGTCAGCATTTTAGCATTTTATTGCCTTCTGACTATTATACCTTCTATCCTTATGGAAGTATAATATCTGGCAAGAGGTTTCATTTACCCTGGGGTATTTCTTTCTCCAGGATTTTAGACATCTTTGCCATACAAATTCAAGATATTTATATATATATATATATATATATATATATATATATATATATATATATTTATATATATATATATATTGTATATTTTATACTCTATCTCCTTTACTCACTGAATCACTTAAGTGTGTTATCTTAGACTAAGGGTCCTATACTTTACCCATTCTACTAGGAAGCTCCTGGACATTTGCTACTATTTGTTACAGTTGCCTCCAGGCTGGCTGGAAGTTGGACCATAGAAAGGATGCTCCTAGTGCTCACCAAAGGTCCATCAGCACCGTAGACACCATAACTACTGCATAGCCACCATAAGTACTGCAGACTCCACAAACCACTGCTGCTGGGCCGCCGTCTGCTCTGCGCCCTGGACCTACGACCAGGCTCCAGGTTCCAGTAGGTGAACCTCTTCCTTCTGTAGAGCGAAGCAGGATCAGGAACAAGAGCTCTTACAAGAGCTCAGTAGCCAAGGGACTATGAAGAGCATAGCAATCCCTTTAGTGATTATAGCTGTCCCCTACAAACATGAGTCAAGGCTGCAAGTTAGAGGGTCAAGTAATTCTGTTTATTGGCACCAAAAGAACCTTCAATTATGCAGGTTCCCCTTAGATAGGACTACCCACAGGGCGTTACAAAACAACCAATCACACACGTACATTACAGTAAACACTCCCAGCAATTACACACAACATCCTCCCCTCTGCCTGTGATATAATTATGTTACACAAGGGATTAAAGGGACACTATAGTCACCTGAACAACTTTAGCTTAATGAAGCAGTTTTGGTGTATAGAACATGCCCCTGCAGCCTCACTGCTCAATCCTCTGCCATTTAGGAGTTAAATCCCTTTGTTTATGAACCCTAGTCACACCTCCCTGCATGTGACTTGCACAGCCTTCCATAAACACTTCCTGTAAAGAGAGCCCTATTTAGGCTTTCTGTATTGCAAGTTCTGTTTAATTACGATTTTCTTATCCCCTGCTATGTTAATAGCTTGCTAGACCCTGCAAGAGCCTCCTGTATGTGATTAAAGTTCAATTTACAGATTGAGATACAATTATTTAAGGTAAATTGCATCTGTTTGAAAGTGAAACCAGGTTTTTTTTGCATGCAGGCTCTGTCAATCATAGCCAGGGGAGGTGTGGCTAGGGCTGCATAAACAGAAACAAAGTGATTTAACTCCTAAATGACAGTGGATTGAGCAGTGAAATTGCAGGGGCATGTTTTATACACTAAAACTGCTTTATTTAGCTAAAGTAATTTAGGTGACTATAGTGTTCCTTTAACATAATTATCACAGACAGTAAAAATAAAGTTTTTACACATACACTGTAACTTTAAAACCATACATCCAATCTTCATAAATATTACATATTATTAATCAGCACACTTTAAACATAAACTCTCAACAATCAGCCAAATCCATCAAGTAGATTAAAAGTTATACGGAAGTCCTTTATGACCGACCTCAAGCACATTTCCTGCCCAAAACAGTTCCATAGATTTGGGCTGTGCGGTCGGTCAATTTCCTGCAGAAAAATGACTAAGTCCCATTCGAACATGCGTTCGAATCTTCGAACGGGACTTAGTCTCTGCAGCTGAAAATTCAGTATGGGAGAAGGTAAGTATCAGCGGTGTTCGCGGAAATGTGTAGCCGATTTTAGTTCCATGAATTTGGCTACACATACCGCTGACCTCGTTCAAAGAACAAAGATGGCCAACGCCACGTGTTCGTTTGCACGAACTGCGGCCACACAGCACTTGGTAATTAACCTGCAGTAACCTCACAGCCTGGGAGGTAAATTGCCTGCACACTTGCACTTCTGGGTGGTCCGCCTGTGTGGTACTTGGTTCAGTAAGCCCCATTTACTAAACCAAGTGGGAGAAAGCCAGGAACACAGTATATTAAAGGTTTGGGGATACCGTCTTAAAGGGGCATTGTTCAACAAAGTCACAATATGTCCCCAGACGGTTCTTAAAGGGCCATACACACCCAATAAAAGTCCATAAGTTTTCAGGGGCACAATCTCCCATAGTCATGAGGAAGGAGGCTGGCAAATAGGCTTCTCCACAACCCAGAGAAGCAGGGCAATTTATCATTTAAAGGGCCAGTTACAAATAGCAGTTTGTAACACTATTGTTATAGTAAATCACTCTATGTATACTGTTTATATAGGTTTCTGCTGAATCCTATACCTTTCCAGTTTTAGAGCTTTCGACATAGGGTCCCATTCCCTCTTATTTCTGTTTATTCTATACGTAGATATCAGATTCTACACTCCATTTCTACATCTATCCTCTGTCCGTATTACCACATCTGATGCTCACCTTCAAGACATCTCCAGGGCAGCACCTTTTCTATGGAACTCCCTTCCCTTCTCTGTTAGACTTTCACCCAGTATCCCTTCCTTCATAAAATCATTGAAAAACTAATTTCTTCAGGAAAGCTTATCAATTAATCTGTTAACAGCTTTTCAACCCCGCACCCTGACTACTCTCCTGCAGCTGTCAAAAATAACCTTCAGTGAATACTTTTCTAGCAACCTACTTTGATACTTCTACTTTTACCATTTGTGTCCGTATACCCAACTCCCTCTAGCATGTAAGTTCATTGAGCAGGGCCGACAACTCTCTGTTCCTGTGCGTCCAACTTGTCTGGTTACAATTTTGTGTCTATTAGTCCACTCATTGTACAGAGATACGGAATTTGCTGGAGCTATGTAAATAATAAAATAATAATAAGAATAGTAAAATGTGAAAGAGAACATATCACTATGGCATGGTCTATGTATAGTTAGCAGGGTTAACTCATTAGCTGAGCGTGTTCCCTGATCGCTCTTCGCCAAAAAGCCACTGAGTTAAGCCCTGCACAGCTGGACTTAGTTCAAACTCGGAGTTCCAGACTTGTGCTTTCAGTGTTTATTTGATGAGTCATATGTCTTCCCATACTCCACCTCTTGCCTCTTGCCTTTTTTCTTTTTTAATTTCTATACTGACCTGACTTTATTAACCTGTAAGTCTAAAACCCCTTATATATTTATATAGAGAGCACCTAATTCAAATCAAAAGCAGAAAATCAAGCTCCTTCAAAGGTGGCAGGTTCTGTTATGCCATTTGTTTAAATTAATTATGTTTCCTCTCTTGAGGATACTGTAGTCATGACACAGACCCTGCATACATGCACATTGAAAGACGTTTGAATCAGGCAACACAAGCTCTCAAGTGACATTTTGTGTCCTGAGATTTCAAATCTAGGGACCTTTCTTATCCGAATACTATATTCAAACTCAAGTGTGCTGTGTTTAAAGTTTTAGATGAAGGGTACCCAAAAGGTAGATCCCCAGATGTTGTAGAACTACAACTCCTATGATGTTTTACATGCCTTTAGAATGACAAAGCATCATGTAAGTTGTAGTTTTAAAACAGCTGGGGACATACAATTTGGGCCCCTTGTTCTAGATACTACCTCCATGATTCTCTTGTCTCTATGGTTAGTGAACTATATGTTAACACTTGGTTGCTGTGAAACACTTAGGATACCGTGAAGAGAAGCATATTCTATTTTATTGACAGGTTTGTGTTTGGCACTTGTTGAAGAAGAAAAAAATAAGCTATTCTTTTTATTCTTGTTAAGCAAAACATTCAAGTTTGAGCCAGAAACTTTAGAGGTTAAGCAAAACTGGATTTGTTGTTTGAAGGAATAATGAAAATCAATATATGTTCATTGTGATACTCTGCATCAGCAGTAATACACCTGCTGGCATGGAGTTAAGCTACTAAAACGGTGAAGAACCATATTTCCTGGTGTTTTTAAACTTTAAGAACAGGCAGCATATTAATCATGGCTGCAATCTACCTTATGCAATGAGGTTACCTTGCAAATTTTGCAAGTAATACACTTTTCATGCATTCAAACCAGTGGCTTATTGTATGATTTTACCTTAGTGCTGTACGAACATGCTTATACTAAGAATAATGTGATTTAGTATATATTGAAATATGAAGTTTTGGAAAATGTTTTTGCTTAACTTACAAAAAACATTTCATGTATGGTTTACACAAATATATATGTAGGAAGGCCATTTGGCCTGAATTTGTGGGAGGAGTTATGATCCTATATAAACCCTACCTCCCACTTACCTTTGTCGTGCAAGCTGTTTGTCTCCATAGTTACCTGCACTCCCGGTTTGTCGTTCCCGCCAAGTCCTGTCTCAAGCAGTCTCCAGCAAGCAGTCTGTCGCCAGCAGCTCCTGCCTCCGTCTTCCGTGCCTGTCCACCGGCTTCTTCCCGACCTCGCCGCTCACTATCCGGCTTCCGGTCACAAGACCGGCACGTCTACGTAAGCATAAACGTGGGAAATGGCGTTCAGCTATTTCCCTCGTTCGGGCCTAAAAATGCGGCGATATGCTCCCTTCATTACTTACCCATTTGTGCTCTTACTCCGTTCGTGTACTTCTGCGTTCATGTTTCTAACAGCCGACCGCAGAGTACACACTCCTGTCGCTTACATTTTTGTATAAACTAACTACCGACCGCACTAAACAAACTTACGTTCGACTATTTTCATCTGTTTGTTCGGTCATTCAGCCAAACGCATGTACATTGGCTTTCGTTTAAAATTTGTTTGTATGCTTCATTTAACCGAACACAGGAGTCCTTTCTCATTACGGTTCTCCTGTTCATTCTTTTACCGAAAGCAAGAGGCTACAATGTTTAAATTCTCAAATCTACTGTAATTGTACATAGTTTGCTTTCACGTAACTAAGCACTTGCATTATTTATCCTATTTGGATTTATGTGTATTTATTACATGGCTCTTAAAGTCACCACTGGTTAAATAATATGTGTTTCTAATTTTCCCGCCCATGGTCACATTATTATGGGACTCCTATCTTTTACAGGGTAAATCTTCTTAAATGGACACTATAGTCACCTGAACAGCTTAAGCTTAATGAGGTTGTTCAGGTGAGAACTATAGCTCCCTGCAGCCTTTCTCATGTAAACACTGTATTTTCTGAGAAACTACAGTGTTTACATTGAAAGCTAGGAACACCTCCAGTTGCAGTCACTCAGAATGCCACCAGAGGGACTTCCGAGTTGATTAAGGCATAAAACTCCTCAATCTACTCAGATCTGCTGTCAGCAGAGCACAGGGCAGCATGCAGACACCCCCAATGCATGCAGACACTGAACTTTCCTTATAGAGACTCATTAAATCAATTCATCTCTATGAGGAGATGCTGATTGGCCAGGGCTGTGTTTGAATCATGCTGGCTCTGCCCCTGATCTGCCTCTTTGTTAGTCTCAGCCAATCCTATGGGGAAACACTGTGATTGGATCAGGCTACCACTTCTGATGATGTCAGCAGACTGTTTTGTTTTTTTAGGCAAACAGCATGCAGAGTTACAGCTTCTGGTTTGAATACAGTAAGATTTTTACTATATTTATGGAGGCATGAGGGGCCCAGGGGTGCTAGATGGTGGTGTTAACACTTTAGGGTCAGGAATACATGTAGTTGCACTGGTGACTATAGTGTCCCTTTAAAGCACAGTTTGACCACGTTTCTCTTATCAATTACATTTAAAAAAAAAAAAAAAAAAAACACCGCCAGGCATTATCATACCCTGCCAGGACTTAGGCTATTGTACTTTCCCTTATGTATTAGTCTTTAATGCAATTAAGGTCTCTCCGCTCATAGGTTAAGCCTTACGGTCCTTTTTCACCAGGCTCTTTGCAGACCATTAGATACATTGCATAATTTGGAGAAATCTAGACACTTACACCAACTAAGTTTAAACTAAGAGGATTACTTGATACTTTTGACTATATTTGATCTTCTCACAGAGATCCTCTTTAACTCCATTCCTTTTTTTTAACTCATTTTTCTTTCACTTTCAGTAGCACATTTCATTTCTTCTTTTTGTGTGTTGGCTCTGTTAATAAAATGTATTACCAATAAGGATATTTTAATTGGAGGTAATTTCAGTGGGGTGGGGTTTTGTCATTGTAACAATATAATCAATGTTATTTCCTTCACCTGTCACTGGTTTAAATGTTGTTGCTGAACTAATGTTTCTTTAGATCTCAGTGTTCTTTTGGTTGATTTAAATTAAATGTTTGTCTGAACATCCTATTTTCATTTTTATTTTTGTACTATAGAGATCTGTGAAAACTCTTGGTATTTGTTCCCTACACATTGTGGTTTCCCTGAACCATTCACACTGTGCTCAGGTTACTAGTTCCTTGCCCCTTCATACATTCCAAATAATTTTGTCCCATATAATTCCTGAAAAAAAAAAAAAAAACTGATCAAAAAATACTTGAGGATGGAAACATCTTTCCAGTAGTAAATGTTTCTATACAAAAAAAAATATATTTTTTTTTAGAATTTAAATACACACATATATATTTACAAACATATGCGTGTGTGTATACACACACACACACACACACACACATATATATATATATATATATATATATATATATATATATGGAATTAGGTGATTCTTTGTTACACTAATTTGCATAATACACTCAGAATCCTTTGCGGTAGTAACATCACTGCAAATGTGTGATTTCTGTGGGAAAAGCAAGTCTTATGGCTTGACTGTTGTGCAGATTTTTGTTTAACATTGTATTATCCACAGACTTCAGGTAGAAGGGGTTTTCAATCACAGTTTTTTTCCCCCACCATAACCTTTTTGTTTTTTGCTTCCCAAGCACTACCACGCCTCAATAGCAAACCAGTAACCAACCTCATGCTGATGATTTACATTAACAATGAAACAGCTGTCCATGAGTGGTTCACTGGCTTTGCATCTTTTCCAAAGTTGTTTTTCAAAGCTGTTGTATACAGCAAACACAGATTAAAAGGAATCAATGTTTAAAATGGAATGAGGCAAAAATGTGATTCTTTGTTAAACTAATTTGAGTATGCCCACTCACAATCACTTGCGCTAGTAACATCACTGCAAATGTGTGTGATATATATATATATAAGTGATTTATACACAGCAACAGTTGATTATCTCTCAATTTTTTAGAATTTTTAGCATGATCACTGGTCTCTTTCTTTACTTAATAGTGATTAATTTTTTTGTTTCGCACTCAGCACATTTATTCACGTGGTTTTTGCACAAGCACTTTATCAGTCTTTATAGGCACTAGTCACATTATTTAATTATTGAGACCCATAATACACAGCAATCATGCACTTTTCCAACATGCATCTTGTCACTTTAAATCAGTACCACCAGCTCTTTTAGCAATAATGCAATGGTACTTTATTGTCACTGTTTACACCATCATTGCACTTACATCATGATTATATTTCACATGGTTCGTTCATTGGATCACACTGCCTTTAGTGTTGATCCAAATAGTCTAAACTTATTGCTTGTTTCCCCGGTATTGTGTTTGTCTCCATGGTGAACAAATAGCTGTTCGCGTCACCATGGAGACGGTTTGGACGTCAATACGTAATGATGTCATTTTGGGGGCGGAGCTTATTCATGCATGCGCACTGGGAACGGCAGGACGCCGATCACACACAGCACTTTACTTGGGGGTAAGTCATTTAGCTTGATATTTCTGTTTATATAAGTAATAATTGTCTGTATTTCGTTTATCTTTGATCCTGATGAAAGTCCTCTGTGCAGGACTGAATTGTTGATCGTTTTTTAAAGATGTTATAATAAAGTTTTGGACTTTTAACAAGTGAGTGCTCCTGCCTATTTGGGATGGATATACAACACTAGCCATGGCATGCTAGCACACAGATTTTTGGGATACTTTAAGCGTGAGTGCAGGAACACCTTGGATTTTTTGTATATATATATATATATATATATATATATATATATATATATATATATATATATATATATATATATATATATATATATATATATATATGTATATGTGTGTGTGTGTGTATAAAAACTGGGTGAGGATAGCACTCTCAGGTCTATGTAATAAAGCTTTTAATGTCTTACATGAAAAAAATCAATGTTTCAGCTTCATATACTAAAGCTTTCATCAGGTTTTGTCCAAATCTATTAAACATTTAGTCCTCAAATTATCAAAAAAATATATAATTTATATAAATATATAATAAGAATATCAAAATATAAAACAATAATAAAATATTTTTTATTAAAATATGAAATCATTCGAAAAGTTTATCCAAAAATAACATTTAAAACCATAAAACATTTAAAAAGTGTATTGGAAAAAATTATAAAAGTTATAGATATATGATATAAATAAGCCATAGATATATGATTTTGCAAGGCACTACTATGGTCAATGATTTGGGACTATTTATCTATCAATACACTGGAAACGTGGGTTTCTAATGGATTTTGACTGTCCTTCTAATTAATTACAGGTGAACTTAATGATTTTTTTTCTTTAATCGACTATTCATCCATCAATGTTAAACTTGTGTCAACACACCTTGATGTTCACTTTAGATATGTCAATATCTGTCTGAATTTTTCCAGTTACAAAGAGAGCTTTTTCAATAATTAATCAAATATTAAGCTTAACTTCTCTAAGGATTTTGATCATCAAAAGCATTGAGCACAGAAAGAAAGTAAGAGATTATTTAAAGTTATGCATAACCTTCAGTGCCACAGTTTGTATGTAAAATAAAAAGAAAATATATTTACAATGATCCTGATATAAGTTTTATTGATGTATACAATTTCATCATTTTTATGTGTGCGCAGCTGTTCTGTTTAGTGTTCTTGGACCCATTCTCTTTAATATTTGTATTAGTGATATTGCAGAAAGTCTTGATGGTAAGGTGTGTCTTTTTGATGATGATTCTAAGATTCTAAGAACAGGGTTGATGTTCCAGGAGGGATAAGACAAATGGCAAATGGTTTAGGTAAACTAGAAAAATGGTGAGAGTTGTGGCAACTGACATTTAATGTGGATAAGTGCAAGATAATGCATCTTGGATGTAAAAACCCAAGGGCAGAGTACAGAATATTTGATAGAGTCCTAACCTCAACATCTGAGGAAAAGAATTTAGGGGTAATTATTTCTGATGACTTTAAGGTAGGCAGACAATGTAATAGAGCAGCTGAAAATTCTAGCAGAATGCTTGGTTGTATAGGAAGAGGAATTAGCAGTAGAAAGAGGGAAGTGCTCATGCCATTGTACAGAACACTGGTGAGACCTCACTTGTAGTATTGTAAGCAGTACTGGAGACCGTTTCTTCAGAAGGATATTGATACTCTAGAAAGAGTTCAGAGAAGGGCTATTAAGCTGGTTCCTGGATTGCAGGATAAAACTTACCAGGAAAGGTTAAAGGATCTTAACATGTATAGCTTGGAGGAAAGACGAGACCGGGGGATATGTTAGAACCATTTAAATACATAAAGGGAATCAACACAGTAAAGGAGGAGACTAAATTTAAAAAAGAAAAACTACCACAACAAGATGACACAGTATTAAATTAGAGGTGCAAAGGTTTTCAAAGAATATCAGGAAGTATTACTGAGAGGGTAGTGAATGCATGGAATAGCCTTCCACCGGAAGTGGTAGTTTGACACAGTGAGGGAGTTTAAGCATGCATGGGATAGGCATAAGGCTATCCTAGACTTAAGATAAGGCCAGGGACTAATTAAAAGTAGATTATTCAATGAAGTAACTTCCTTTTAAATGTATTGGATTATTTTCCAGGCACAGACATGTTTTGGGATATGTCTGTCTAAACTTCTCTAGCTATCAAGAATGGAGATATATGGTTGCAAAAACAAAAATTATACAGGAATTGGGGAAAATCAAGAAGGGAACTGTTCATTTCCGGCAAACTTAGTCAAGTTTAAAGAAACATAGCTGAGGTGAAGATTATTTTAAATATGTCAGTTTGGCCTATACCTCTAATGGTTGAGTGCAGTAAGAATTTCAGCTGATATCAGAGACCTTTACAATCTCACACCTCCATCGTTATTCGTCTGTATTAAACATGGTATGTATCTGGAACACTTACTGAATTGCCGTCTATAAAAAAAAAAAATTGAACTAAACCGCAACATGGCAGGGAAGTAGGACTGCTGAACATATAGTGAAAAAGCTTAACATTTTAAAAAGAGCAAAAACGGAACACAGTTTAAGTAGAATAAGCATCACATCAGGAATGCAAGCTTTATTTGCAGTATTTTGGAATCAAATAGTAGAGTTTGTATAAACTGTAAATGTAATTTTCTTAAGCGCACCATATCAGTTATGATAATCCCTCTTGGCAAACAAAATATGAAAAACGCAAAATTTATTTTTCTGTGTCTAAACCCTACATGGATATTTTGCTTTTCCAAAGAACGATTCAGAGATTCATTGAGGAATAAAACAGATGTGTAAATATTGGTAGCTCAGTGATGTATGCAGTATTATTTTCTTTTATAGTATTTGAAATGAAACATAAATGTTTTAAAATATCCAGTTATGTTTTACAGATGGTATGAAACATTACATCTATTCAAAAATAACATTATGGATGAGTGTGATTGATTGGATATCTTTGAATTGTATATGCAATGTAATATGTAGTTCAATTAAATTAGATATTCTTTAGCAGACTTCAGTAATAGAGAAAACTCTGATGCCATTTATGGGCATTCATAACTGGTCTCAACCAAGGGCTTATGCTGTCCGAAGGAAATAGCTGACTACTGCTGTTTACTGTCTTATAACTGAATTTTTTTGTTTTGTTTTTTTTTGACACACATGCAAATGTTTCTAACAATTTTGCATGCAGTTAACGTTAGTAGTGGTTTTCACATGCATTTTAAAATGAACACGTTCTCTATTTTCCCTCTGGCATTCTTTCAGCCATTTCCATCCGAAAGATTTAATGGGAAGAATGATTAAGAAATAAAGAATTAATTTGAGACATAATGAAAGCTTTTCAAAGCCACCATTCTGAAGGTAAAATCTATTAAAATCCTGTAGAATTTTATTTTCTGACATCTAGAAAACTGCACCCTGGCAATCAGTTCTATTTGTAATTCTGTTTATGTATCACTTTAAACCCATCCAAATATGTGTGCACATGGGTGCTTTTGTATGTGCACATGCGGGTGCCTGTTTGTGTGTGCACATGTGAGTATCTGTATGTGTGCACATATGTGTATGTACAAATGTAAATGTCTGTATTTGGGTCATGAAAGTTAATGCAAAGTTATTCACTTCAGTGTGAGGAATGCACAAACAACTTGCACCCTAAATGGAAGTTTGGTAGGAAAAATAACACATTAGAAGGATTTGTAAATAATTATAGACATGAAACTAAGCAACAATATCCAATATCAATCAGCAGTTGCTAAAGCCGGCGGGGTATTGTCATGCCTAAAAAGGGGCATTTATTCTTTGATAAAAAAAAAAAAAGACCTCATCTTGAATATGCCATTCAATTTTGGACATCTGTCTTAAAGAAGGATATTATGGCACTAAATAATAACTCTTTTTAGATATTGCTCTTTTTAATGGGTGTATGTTACATGTTCTTTTTCCAGAGAGTAAATACAATTTATCTTATTGCGTGTCATAGTATATCACATTATATTCTACAAAGAAACTTTTTGTGCCTCTTGAAATTATTGGAAAAACATAATATTCAGTGATATAATATTTAACATTTGGGGTAACAGCTTCTTGATCCAAGGAGAAATCCGACTGCCATTCTGGGGTCAAGAAGATTTTTTTCCTAGTTTGTAGCAACATTGGAAATCACATTTTGTCTTTTTTTGGATCAATAGCAGAAACAGATGTGAGAAATGCTGACGCAGTTTTTTTCAGCCTGTGTAACTACATGTGTATATGTGTGCACTTGTGTTTGTCTGTTTATGCCTGTGCATGCAAATGTGTGGATCTGTTAAATAATACAATAAACATTTTACAGTATGCATTAATATGCATATCTGTCATGTCATAGCAAGCATTAGTGATGTCGCGAACATAAAATTTTCCGTTCGCGAACGGCGAACGCGAACTTCCGCAAATATTCGCAAACGGGCGAACCGGGCGTACCGCCATAGACTTCAATAGGCAGGCGAATTTTAAAACTCACCGGGACTCTTTCTGGCCACAATAGTGATGGAAAAGTTGTTTCAAGGGGACTAATACCTGGACTGTGGCATGCCGGAGGGGGATCCATGGCAAAACTCCCATGGGAAATTACATAGTTGATGCAGAGTCTGGTTTTAATCCATAAAGAGCATAAATCACCTAACATTCCTAAATTGTTTGGAATAACGTGCTCAGGTAGGATGTTGTATCGATCAGGTAGTGTAAGGGTTACGCCTGCTTCACAGTGACAGACCAAACTCCCCGTTTAACGCACCGCAAACAAACGCAAACAGTCCATTTGCACAACCGCAAACTCCCCATTTGCACAAGGTTGGATACCAAGCTAGCCATGTCCCGTTCCATGTCCTCACTGATGTCATTGAAGGTCTCTTCCTCCACCCAGCCACGTACAACACCAAGGGTCCCTGAAAGGTGACAACAAGCCCCCTGCATTTTTTTTTTTAAATGTACACTTATGTTACACCAGAAATGAGTTGCACTGGTTTGACACTGTGCCCTGGCAGGCCCTGAAACGCACACGTGTGAAGGAAACTGACTGCTATTATATTACAGTCAAAAAAGTTTTTTTTTTTAAATGCAAGCTATTGTGACACCAGATATGAGTGGTGGCACTGGGCAAGTGGGCACAGTATACGATGTGAGCCTGACACACACGCTGGCAGGCAGGCAACTGCAATTAGATTACACACAAAAAAAAAAAAGCAGACTGATGTTCTAGTCCTAAAAAGGGCTTTTTGGGGTGCTGTCCTTACAGCAGATATCAGATGAGTCATTCAGGACTGTAGTGGACACTGAATACACTAGCCTAGCTATTGATTTCCCTATTAAATCAGCAGCAGCTACACTGTCCCTCTCACTAAGAATGCAGCTTCCGGGGGGTGGGCCTAGCTGTCATGGAGGAAAGACACACTTCGTGTGAGCTCCCTCAATATCTCACTTTAAGCAGCTATCAACAAGCGAATTTCACCCCAGAAGGGGATGACCCAGCAATGTTGCTCCTACCTGACCGACCCGACCTGCTTAATAGCTGTCAGCAATTCGACAGTCTTACTTACCTCCGCGTGGCAAGTGTGGCCTGGTGCTCACTGGGCGGAAGAGGCGGCCAATCTACCGATCCTGGGATGCCCAAGAGCAGCTACTTCCCGGCAGGAGCCCTGTTACCCCCCCCCCCCCCTCGGACCGGTGGGGGTTATCCCGGTCCACCCCTGAGAGGCTGTCTGGAGCTAATGGATGCACAGAGCACAGCCGCCCAGGCTGACATACTCATCTGCGACTCTCCCAATATGGCGGCAGTCGTGTGTCCTCCTGGTACCAGCAAAGCATGGCAGGATATTGAGTCTAAGCTGAACAGACTCTTTAATCAATTTTGGAAGCAAATAACAAGCAGGAAGCCCCAACAAGCTCCACCACAGCCCCAACAAGCTCCACCACAGCTAAGCGAAGCAGTCCCCATTAAAATCCACCAACGCAAAAGGCGTGGAAGACGGGACCGGAGGCACAAACAGAAATGCAGAGCCTGCCCCACGTCAAGCACTCGCCTCCACCTTAAGCCACCACAATCCCGCACCAGACGTGAAGCACCACCGGGACAGATCCGACCACCCGACAAATCAAGCTTCCACCACCTCAAGTCGCGAACCTGGCACTCAGCCAGAGACTTTCCTTTGTTGTTCCAGGTATCAGGGACTCCCAGGGTCTGCACCTGGCGCCCAGAAGGGATCGGATGAGCACAAGCAGTAAACAGCAGCCTGCCAGCTATTAGTGGCAATGTGCACTTGCAGAGGTTGGCAGAGTACACGCTGTAGGCCTGACACCCGCTTGCAGACAAGTAACTGCTATTCAATCTATAACAGTGAAAAAGTTTTTTGTTTTTTAAATGCAATCTATTGCGACACCAGATAAGAGTGGCAATGTGCACTGGCAGAGGTTGGCAGAGTACACGCTGTAGGCCTGACACACCTGCTTGAAGACAAGTAACTGCTATTCAATCTATAACAGTGAAAAAAGTGGAAAATGTGCTCATAAAGGACTTCCATCTAACTTTTTAACCCCTGAATGGAATTGGCTGAATTTTGACTATGTTTATAATTAAAGTGTGCTGAGTTCGAATATGTGTATGTTTGTGGCATGTATATTTTGAAAGTTATTAATATTTGGTAAAAACTGTATTTCTCTGCCTGTGATAATTATATTACCCATTGTGTTCAGTAATCATATCACAGGCAGAGGGGATGATCTTGTGTGGGAGTGTCTGTGTGTATTGTACGGATTGATTGGTTCTGTAAAACCCTGTTGGATTGGGAATAAAAGAGGCTGTATGTGCCAGTACAGTCAGTTCTGCTTGACCTCCAAACAAAGTTTTGTCTCGTTATTGGGGGAATTGGATTGTATGCTGATTGCCAGGAGTGTAAGCTGATGGTATGCTTTTCCTGTTCAGCTGTTTCCAGTGCTTGTGTGTTTCCTGTTCAGAAGTTGGAGGATTTGTGTAGTTTGCAGTTCGGGAGACTGGTGCTTGCAGTAGCTGCCTGTGCATTGGAAAGGGGAATATCGCCTAAACGTTTTTTAACCTCTTGTGTGCAAAACGGTCCGTTACACACACGATCATTGTTTTTTATATTCATATCACGTATGCTATTGTACAAGCATTTTTGGTAAGTAGGCACAGCACAATAAAGCTCCCATCAAGCTTTTAGTAGTAGAAAATATGTCAACACCAGCGTGGACAAGATTTCATGAATTGGGATTGAGAATAGTTAAAATTACAATTAATCAATTCCAATATTCTTGGAAATGGAATGGAAGGGGCTATTGATATTTTTATAAATGAAACTCATTATCTTGGGGAAAATGTGTTAAGAGAAAATGTAGCTTTGCAGAGTTTGTTAATAAAGAGAAATAGCATGGAGGATGCTTTGTTTTTTTCAAACAGCCTATTCCTCTTTTTTACAAACTGAAGCTATCATTCTTTATGCTTTGTCACATTTAGTTCATTTGCAGGAAGAATATATAATTATTCCAAAAACAGAAAGCTACCCTTTGCAATATTTTTTGCATTTATGAAGAAAAAAAAGTCATAACCTATCAGTTTAAAAACACTATTTCAAGCTGATGTCAGTAGGAAGTATAGGTCAAAACAATATCTCCTTATTAATGTTATTTTTTACAGCTTTAAAGGTTTTAATTTATATCGGAAGCTAAAAAATATATTTTTCTATAAATCATATCAATATTTTATATATGTTGACATTTGATTTAGTATGTTTTTATTTTGTATCATTAAAACGGATGGCATAGGGTGCATGAATTAGAATAAATTTATCCATATAAATCTTGTTTGGTCTAAAAATCACTGACGATAAAAAATCAAAAATCCAAAATAAGCAATCTTAAAGCAACCAAAACAGCCCTCTTGACACTGATTATCTGTTCAGTAGCTCCTTGGCACCTGAAATCTTAAAGTCTTCTGTCAAGGAGTCGCCAATCAGTAGCATGCTGCTAGCAACCTTCACTCACTAACCTGAACTTCCAGCAGGCAAACAAATACATATTAATAAATTGATTTTAAAAATGACACACAGAAGCAAAAACACTGCATTATGGGGCCCAAAACAAAATGTAATCATAAGCAAAGTGCCCCAGAAACCCTTAAAAACCTAGGAAAGCCAGAAAACTATTCCATATTCCTACAAACCATGTGGTGTTAAAGCATCATTTATCAATATCTTAATATTATCTTTACATTTTAATGCACCATCTCATTTTTTTTTAAATTCAGATACATTATTTATTTTTATTTTTTTACAAATCATTTGCCTACCTCTAGAAATCATCTACCTACTCCTTTTTTTTGGCAGCCTTCTTTTTACGAACCTTTGTTCGTATTGCCAGTTTCCGTTATCTGACCCAATACTATTTTAATCTAAAATGATGCACACAATATTTGAGTGAGTAGTACAACCTGTTCATAATTGAGTGTTGTGGCAGTGTGAGGGAACACTGCTATATTAGCCTCAGAATGGCACTTTCAGTGTTCCCTGACTAGAGGGGGTTAAAAATCAGGTTGCTCTAATACATCATTTAGGGAGCTACATAAACCCTATGCAGAGGGAAATCAGTCTCTCCTGTGAAGAGCTGGGGCAAAGACAAAGAGACTGTGAGTCAAAAAGACTGCTGAAACTGTGTGGGAACATAAAGGTATTTTCCAAGCCTTTATTTTTATTTGTTAAACTACTGGGGTCAGCTTAGCTGGCCAGTAGCATAGAAAAAGTTTGCTAAATAAAGCTTTCCTCATATTGGAAGAAAGAACTGTTTCTGTTGTTTATGACTAGTGATGTCGCGAACATAACATTTTCGGTTCGCGAACGGCGAACACGAACTTCCGCAAACATTTGCGAACTGGTGAACCGGGCGAACCGCCATAGACTTCAATGGGCAGCCGAATTTTAAAACCCACAGGGACTCTTTCTGGCCACAATAGTGATGGAAAAGTAGTTTCAAGGGGACTAACACCTGGACTGTGGCATGCCGGAGGGGGATCCATGGCAAAACTCCCATGGAAAATTACATAGTTGATGCAGAGTCTGGTTTTAATCCATAAAGAGCATAAATCACCTAACATTCCTAAATCACAATGGATATGGATTGACACCTGACATATGGCATACTGATACCTTGACATATGGATTGACACCTGTCCTCAGAGATCCTGATACACACTGACACAGAGCAGAATAGGGACTGTTCCCCCTACATAAGTCACTTGGCAGATATGGTTTGACACCTGTCCTCAGGGACCCTGATACACACTGACACAGAGCAGAACAGGGACTGTTCCTCCTACATAGGGTCACTTGGCAGATATGGATTGACACCTAATCTAAGGATCCCTGATACACACTGACAGAGAGCAGAATAGGGACTGTTCCCCCTACATAGGGTCACTTGGCACATATGGATTGACACCTGTCCTCAGGGACCCTGATACACACGAACACAGAGCAGAATAGGGACTGTTCCTCCTACATAGGGTCACTTGGCAGATATGGATTGACACCTGTCCTCAGGGACCCTGATACACACTGACACAGAGCAGAATAGGGACTGTTCCCCCTACATAGGGTCACTTGGCAGATATGGATTGACACCTGTCCTCAGGGACCCTGATACACACTGACACAGAGCAGAATAGGGACTGTTCCCCCTACATAGGGTCACTTGGCACATATGGATTGACTATGTATAAGGGGAATTAACTCTAAACGTACCAGGAGATCTTCTAACCATAAAGGGGAAACAGCAGTACTGGTCCAGAAATGAACCCAATACGTAAACCACACAATGGAGTATGTATACTCTCTATACGGCAGCCTAATCTCAGGAGCCGCATTTTCATAGAGATCCAGGGGAACGCAGACCAACACAGAGTGAGACGCACGCGAAGATTGTGAAAACTAACTTCCCGTTTTTTTTCCACCGTTACCTCTTGACCGGCCAGAGGTTCAGTGAGCAACAACTTCAATTGGATTCTGCTTATCCCAAAGGACTCTGTAAATATACCCATCGATTTTTTTATATATATACTATGTATCACGTTTTCATTCATTTTTTCTACCATTGATGATGCTGTTAAAATAAATTTATAGTTTTTTACTGAAAAAAACGGGTGTTTTTTGAAGCTATAAAGTACTTGAGGACACTTATCTTTATCATTCTAGATTTATGCCAGTAACTTAATGTCTGAGCAGTAGTCAACACTGCAAAACATTAGATTATATTTCTGTGTTTGTCTGTTATCATACAGACTCAGTATTACAGACAGTATCACAGTACAGCTGAACGCATATACACTTTGTTGCTGAAGTCCACATCCACTGTTACACTCATTTGCACCAGTTTGTACTCAGTACATGGATTTAGAAGAATTTAGAAGAATTTTATCTCAATTTTTACCTTTTATTTTTATTTTTATTTATACTTATTTTTATTTTTATCTATCCATCTTTTGGCTTAGTTTTTGGCTTGTTTAACCTATTATATATTTGAGATTAGGAGACGTATAGAGAGTTTACATACTCCAGTGTGTGGTTTACGTATTGGGTTCATTTCTGGACCAGTACTGCTGTTTCCCCTTTATGGTTAGAAGATCTCCTGGTACGTTTAGGGTTAATTCCCCTTATACATAGTTTTATTGTTTCAGAGCTCTAATGGGGAGCTTATTTACCAGTTGAGGACTTCTTCCTACCATATTATTATATTCTGAGACCACAATTAAATCAACCATTTTTCCACTCATCCAGGGTAGATTTTTCCACCCATATCTACAACATATGGATTGACACCTGTCCTCAGGGACCCTGATACACACTAACACAGAGCAGAATAGGGACTGTTCCTCCTACATAGGGTCACTTGGCAGATATGGATAGACAACTGTCCTCAGTGACCCTGATACACACTGACACAGAGCAGAATAGGGACTGTTCCCCCTACATAGGGTCACTTGGCAGATATGGATTGAAACCTGTCCTCAGGGACCCTGATACACACTGACACAGAGCAGAATAGGGACTGTTCCCCCTACATAGGGTCACTTGGCAGATATGGATTGACACCAGTCCTCAGGGACCCTGATACACACTGACACAGAGCAGAATAGGGACTGTTCCCCCATTACATAGGGTCACTTGGCAGATATGGATTGACACCTGTCCTCAGGGACCCTGATACACACTAACACAGAGGAGAATAGGGACTGTTCCCCCTACATAGGGTCACTTGGCAGATATGGATTGACACCTGTCCTCAGGGACCCTGATACACACTAACACAGAGCAGAATAGGGACTGTTCCTCCTACATAGGGTCACTTGGCAGATATGGATTGACACCTGTTCTCAGTGACCCTGATACACACTGACACCGAGCAGAATAGGGACTGTTCCCCCTACATAGGGTCACTTGGCAGATATGGATTGACACCTGTCCTCAGGGACCCTGATACACACTGACACAGAGCAGAATAGGGACTGTTCCCCCTACATAGGGTCACTTGGCAGATATGGATTGACACCTATCCTAATGATCCCTGATACACACTGACACAGAGCAGAATAGGGACTGTTCCCCCTACATAGGGTCACTTGGCAGATATGGATTGACACCAGTCCTCAGGGACCCTGATACACACTGACACAGAGCAGAATAGGGACTGTTCCCCCTACATAGGGTCACTTGGCAGATATGGATTGACACCTGTCCTCAGGGACCCTGAGGGTCCTCAGGGACCCTAACACAGAGCAGAACAGGGACTGTTCCCCCTACATAGGGTCACTTGGCAGATATGGATTGACACCTGTCCTCAGGGACCCTGATACACACTAACACAGAGCAGAATAGGGACTGTTCCTCCTACATAGTGTCACTTGGCAGATATGGATTGACACCTGTCCTCAGGGACCCTGATACACACTGACACAGTGCAGAATAGGGACTGTTCCCCCTACATAGGGTCACTTGGCAGATATGGATTGACACCTGTCCTCAGGGACCCTGATACACACTGACACAGAGCAGAATAGGGACTGTTCCTCCTACATAGGGTCACATGGCAGATATGGATTGACACCTGTCCTCAGGGACCCTGATACACACTGACACAGAGCAGAATAGGGACTGTTCCCCCTACATAGGGTCACTTGGCAGATATGGATTGACACCTGTCCTCAGGGACCCTGATACACACTGACGCAGAGCAGAATAGGGACTGTTCCCCCTACATAGGGTCACTTGGCAGATATGGATTGAAACCTGTCATCAGGGACCCTGATACACACTGACACAGAGCAGAATAGGGACTGTTCCCCCTACATAGGGTCACTTGGCAGATATGGATTGACACCTATTCTAATGATCCCTGTTACACACTGACACAGAGCAGAATAGGGACTGATCACCCTACATAGGGTCACTTGGCAGATATGGATTGACACCAGTCCTCAGGGACCCTGATACACACTGACACAGAGCAGAATAGGGACTGTTCGCCCATTACATAGGGTCACTTGGCAGATATGGATTGACACCTGTCCTCAGGGACCCTGATACACACTAACACAGAGGAGAATAGGGACTGTTCCCCCTACATAGGGTCACTTGGCAGATATGGATTGACACCTGTCCTCAGGGACCCTGATACACACTAACACAGAGCAGAATAGGGACTGTTCCTCCTACATAGGGTCACTTGGCAGATATGGATTGACACCTGTTCTCAGTGACCCTGATACACACTGACACCGAGCAGAATAGGGACTGTTCCCCCTACATAGGGTCACTTGGCAGATATGGATTGACACCTGTCCTCAGGGACCCTGATACACACTGACACAGAGCAGAATAGGGACTGTTCCCCCTACATAGGGTCACTTGGCAGATATGGATTGACACCTATCCTAATGATCCCTGATACACACTGACACAGAGCAGAATAGGGACTGTTCCCCCTACATAGGGTCACTTGGCAGATATGGATTGACACCAGTCCTCAGGGACCCTGATACACACTGACACAGAGCAGAATAAGGACTGTTCCCCCTACATAGGGTCACTTGGCAGATATGGATTGACACCTGTCCTCAGGGACCCTGAGGGTCCTCAGGGACCCTAACACAGAGCAGAACAGGGACTGTTCCCCCTACATATGGTCACTTGGCAGATATGGATTGACACCTGTCCTCAGGGACCCTGATACACACTAACACAGAGCAGAATAGGGACTGTTCCTCCTACATAGTGTCACTTGGCAGATATGGATTGACACCTGTCCTCAGGGACCCTGATACACACTGACACAGTGCAGAATAGGGACTGTTCCCCCTACATAGGGTCACTTGGCAGATATGGATTGACACCTGTCCTCAGGGACCCTGATACACACTGACACAGAGCAGAATAGGGACTGTTCCTCCTACATAGGGTCACATGGCAGATATGGATTGACACCTGTCCTCAGGGACCCTGATACACACTGACACAGAGCAGAATAGGGACTGTTCCCCCTACATAGGGTCACTTGGCAGATATGGATTGACACCTGTCCTCAGGGACCCTGATACACACTGACACAGAGCAGAATAGGGACTGTTCCCCCAACATAGGGTCACTTGGCAGATATGGATTGACACCTATCCTAATGATCCCTGATACACACTGACACAGAGCAGAATAGGGACTGTTCCCCCTACATGGGGTCACTTGGCAGATATGGATTGACACCAGTCCTCAGGGACCCTGATACACACTGACACAGAGCAGAATAGGGACTGTTCCCCCTACATAGGGTCACTTGGCAGATATGGATTGACACCTGTCCTCAGGGACCCTGATACACACTGACACAGAGCAGAATAGGGACTGTTCCCCCTACATAGGGTCACTTGGCAGATATGGATTGACACCTCTCCTCAGGGACCCTGATACACACTGACACAGAGCAGAATAGGGACTGTTCCCCCTACATAGGGTCACTTGGCAGATATGGATTGACACCAGTCCTCAGGGACCCTGATACACACTGACACAGAGCAGAATAGGGACTGTTCCCCCTACATAGGGTCACTTGGCAGATATGGATTGAAACCTGTCCTCAGGGACCCTGAGGGTCCTCAGGGACCCTAACACAGAGCAGAAAAGGGACTGTTCCCCCTACATAGGGTCACTTGGCAGATATGGATTGACACCTGTCCTCAGGGACCCTGATACACACTAACACAGAGCAGAATAGGGACTGTTCCTCCTACATAGTGTCACTTGGCAGATATGGATTGACACCTGTCCTCAGGGACCCTGATACACACTGACACAGTGCAGAATAGGGACTGTTCCCCCTACATAGGGTCACTTGGCAGATATGGATTGACACCTGTCCTCAGGGACCCTGATACACACTGACATAGAGCAGAATAGGGACTGTTCCTCCTACATAGGGTCACATGGCAGATATGGATTGACACCTGTCCTCAGGGACCCTGATACACACTGACACAGAGCAGAATAGGGACTGTTCCCCCTACATAGGGTCACTTGGCAGATATGGATTGACACCTGTCCTCAGGGACCCTGATACACACTGACGCAGAGCAGAATAGGGACTGTTCCCCCTACATAGGGTCACTTGGCAGATATGGATTGAAACCTGTCATCAGGGACCCTGATACACACTGACACAGAGCAGAATAGGGACTGTTCCCCCTACATAGGGTCACTTGGCAGATATGGATTGACACCTATTCTAATGATCCCTGTTACACACTGACACAGAGCAGAATAGGGACTGATCACCCTACATAGGGTCACTTGGCAGATATGGATTGACACCAGTCCTCAGGGACCCTGATACACACTGACACAGAGCAGAATAGGGACTGTTCCCCCTACATAGGGTCACTTGGCAGATATGGATTGACACCTATCCTAATGATCCCTGATACACACTGACACAGAGCAGAATAGGGACTGTTCCCCCTACATAGGGTCACTTGGCAGATATGGATTGACACCAGTCCTCAGGGACCCTGATACACACTGACACAGAGCAGAATAGGGACTGTTCCCCCTACATAGGGTCACTTGGCAGATATGGATTGACACCTGTCCTCAGGGACCCTGAGGGTCCTCAGGGACCCTAACACAGAGCAGAACAGGGACTTTTCCCCCTACATATGGTCACTTGGCAGATATGGATTGACACCTGTCCTCAGGGACCCTGATACACACTAACACAGAGCAGAATAGGGACTGTTCCTCCTACATAGTGTCACTTGGCAGATATGGATTGACACCTGTCCTCAGGGACCCTGATACACACTGACACAGTGCAGAATAGGGACTGTTCCCCTTACATAGGGTCACTTGGCAGATATGGATTGACACCTGTCCTCAGGGACCCTGATACACACTGACACAGAGCAGAATAGGGACTGTTCCTCCTACATAGGGTCACATGGCAGATATGGATTGACACCTGTCCTCAGGGACCCTGATACACACTAACACAGAGCAGAATAGGGACTGTTCCCCCTACATAGGGTCACTTGGCAGATATGGATTGACACCTGTCCTCAGGGACCCTGATACACACTGACACAGAGCAGAATAGGGACTGTTCCCCCAACATAGGGTCACTTGGCAGATATGGATTGACACCAGTCCTCAGGGACCCTGATACACACTGACACAGAGCAGAATAGGGACTGTTCCCCCTACATAGGGTCACTTGGCAGATATGGATTGACACCTGTCCTCAGGGACCCTGATACACACTGACACAGAGCAGAATAGGGACTGTTCCCCCTACATAGGGTCACTTGGCAGATATGGATTGACACCTCTCCTCAGGGACCCTGATACACACTGACACAGAGCAGAATAGGGACTGTTCCCCCTACATAGGGTCACTTGGCAGATATGGATTGACACCAGTCCTCAGGGACCCTGATACACACTAACACAGAGGAGAATAGGGACTGTTCCCCCTACATAGGGTCACTTGGCAGATATGGATTGACACCTGTCCTCAGGGACCCTGAGGGTCCTCAGGGACCCTAACACAGAGCAGAACAGGGACTGTTCCCCCTACATAGGGTCACTTGGCAGATATGGATTGACACCTGTCCTCAGGGACCCTGATACACACTAACACAGAGCAGAATAGGGACTGTTTCTCCTACATAGTGTCACTTGGCAGACATGGATTGACTCCTGTCCTCAGGGACCCTGATACACACTGACACAGTGCAGAATAGGGACTGTTCCCCCTACATAGGGTCACTTGGCAGATATGGATTGACACCTGTCCTCAGGGACCCTGATACACACTGACACAGAGCAGAATAGGGACTGTTCCTCCTACATAGGGTCACATGGCAGATATGGATTGACACCTGTCCTCAGGGACCCTGATACACACTGACACAGAGCAGAATAGGGACTGTTCCCCCTTCATAGGGTCACTTGGCAGATATGGATTGACACCTATCCTAATGATCCCTGATACACACTGACACAGAGCAGAATAGGGACTGTTCCCCCTACATGGGGTCACTTGGCAGATATGGATTGACACCAGTCCTCAGGGACCCTGATACACACTGACACAGAGCAGAATAGGGACTGTTCCCCCTACATAGGGTCACTTGGCAGATATGGATTGACACCTGTCCTCAGGGACCCTGATACACACTGACACAGAGCAGAATAGGGACTGTTCCCCCTACATAGGGTCACTTGGCAGATATGGATTGACACCTGTCCTCAGGGACCCTGATACACACTGACACAGAGCAGAATAGGGACTGTTCCCCCTACATAGGGTCACTTGGCAGATATGGATTGACACCTATCCTAATGATCTCTGATACACACTGACACAGAGCAGAATAGGGACTGTTCCCCCTACATGGGGTCACTTGGCAGATATGGATTGACACCAGTCCTCAGGGACCCTGATACACACTGACACAGAGCAGAATAGGGACTGTTCCCCCTACATAGGGTCACTTGGCAGATATGGATTGACACCTGTCCTCATGGACCCTGATACACACTGACACAGAGCAGAATAGGGACTGTTCCCCCTACATAGGGTCACTTGGCAGATATGGATTGACACCTCTCCTCAGGGACCCTGATACACACTGACACAGAGCAGAATAGGGACTGTTCCTCCTACATAGGGTCACTCTGCAGATATGGATTGACACCTGTCCTCAGGGACCCTGATACACACTGACACAGAGCAGAATAGGGACTGTTCCCCCTACATAGGGTCACTTGGCAGATATGGATTGACACCTGTCCTCAGGGACCCTGATACATACTGACACAGAGCAGAACAAGGACTGTTCCCCCTACATAGGGTCACTTGGCAGATATGGATTGACACCTGTCCTCAGAGACCCTGATACACACTGACACAGAGCAGAATAGGGACTGTTCCCCCTACATAGGGTCACTTGGCAGATATGGATTGACACCTGTCCTCAGGGACCCTGAAACACACTCACACAGAGCAGAATAGGGACTGTTCCTCCTACATAGGGTCACTTGGCAGATATGGATTGACACCTGTCCTCAGAGACCCTGATACACACTGACACAGAGCAGAATAGGGACTGTTCCCCCTACATAGGGTCGCTTGGCAGATATGGATTGACACCTGTCCTCAGAGACCCTGATACACACTGACACAGAGCAGAATAGGGACTGTTCCCCCTACATGGGGTCACTTGGCAGATATGGATTGACACCTGTCCTCAGGGACCCTGATACACACTGACACAGAGCAGAATAGGGACTGTTCCCCCTACATAGGGTCACTTGGCAGATATGGATTGACACCTGTCCTCAGAGACCCTGATACACACTGACACAGAGCAGAATAGGGACTGTTCCTCCTACATAGGGTCACTTGGCAGATATGGATTGACACCTGTCCTCAGAGACCCTGATACACACTGACACAGAGCAGAATAGGGACTGTTCCCCCTACATAGGGTCGCTTGGCAGATATGGATTGACACCTGTCCTCAGAGACCCTGAAACACACTGACACAGAGCAGAATAGGGACTGTTCCCCCTACATAGGGTCGCTTGGCAGATATGGATTGACACCTGTCCTCAGAGACCCTGATACACACTGACACAGAGCAGAATAGGGACTGTTCCTCCTACATATGGTCACCATTTTTAGCCCAAGGCAGCTCATCTCATTAGGCCTTTTTTAGTCGAATTTATCACCCACTGTCAGTCGCTTCGGGATCCATCCCTCATTCATCTTAATAAAGGTGAGGTAATCTAGACTTTTTTGACCTAGGCGACTTCTCTTCTCAGTGACAATACCTCCTGCTGCACTGAAGGTCCTTTCTGACAGGACACTTGAAGCGGGGCAGGCCAGAAGTTCTATCACAAATTGGGATAGCTCAGGCCACAGGTCAAGCCTGCACACCCAGTAGTCAAGGGGTTCATCGCTCCTCAGTGTGTCGATATCTGCAGTTAAGGCGAGGTAATCTGCTACCTGTCGGTCAAGTCGTTCTCTGAGGATGGATCCCGAAGGGCTGTGGCGATGCGTAGGACTTAAAAAGCTCCGCATGTCCTCCATCAACAACACGTCTTTAAAGCGTCCTGTCCTTGCCGGCGTGGTCGTGGGAGGAGGAGGATTACTTTCACCTCTTCCCCTGTTTTTTGGTTTTAAATGCACGCTATTGTGACACCAGATATGAGTGGCAATGTGCACTTGCAGAGGTTGGCAGAGTACACGCTAGGTCTGACACCCGCTTGCAGACAAGTAACTGCTATTCAATCTATAACAGTGGAAAAAGTTTTTTTGGTTTTAAATGCACGCTATTGTGACACCAGATATGAGTGGCAATGTGCACTTGCAGAGTTTGGCAGAGTAGACGCTGTAGGCCTGACACACCCGCTTGAAGACAACTAACTGCTATTCAATCTATAACAGTGAAAAAAGTTTTTGGGTTTTAAATGCACGCTATTGTGACACCAGATATGAGTGGCAATGTGCACTTGCAGACGTTGGCAGAGTACACGCTGTAGGCCTGACACACCCGCTTGAAGACAACTAAATGCTATTCAATCTATAACAGTGAAAAAAGTTTTTTGGGTTTTAAATGCACGCTATTGTGACACCAGATATGAGTGGCAATGTGCACTTGCAGACGTTGGCAGAGTACACGCTGTAGGCCTGACACACCCGCTTGAAGTCAACTAAATGCTATTCAATCTATAACAGTGAAAAAAGTTTTTTTGGTTTTAAATGCACGCTATTGTGACACCAGATATGAGTGGCAATGTGCACTGGCAGAGGTTGGCAGAGTACACGCTGTTGGCCTGACACACAGACGCTTGCAGACAACTAACTGCTATTCAATCTATTACAGTGAAAATCATTTTGTTTGTTTTTTAAATGCACGCTATTGTGCCACCAGATATGAGTGGCACTGTGCACTGGCAGAGTACACGCTGTTGGCCTGACACACAGACGCTTGCAGACAATTAACTGCTATTCAATCTATAACAGTGAAAACTATTTTTTTGTTTTTAAATGCACACTATTGTGACACCAGATATGAGTGGCACTGTGCACTGGCAGAGGTTGGCAGAGTACACGCTGTAGGCCTGACAAACAGACACTTTTAGACAACTAACTGCTATTCAATCTATTACAGTGAAAAAAAAAATGTTTTTAAATGCAAGCTATTGTGACACCAGATATGAGTGGTGGCACTGGGCAACTGGGCACAGTATCCACTGTGAGCCTGACACAGAAGCTGGCAGGCAGGCAACTGCAATTAGATTACACAAAAATTAGATTACACAAATCTGATGTTCTAGCCCTAAAAAGGGCTTTTTGGGGTGCTGTCCTTATAGCAGAGATCAGATGAGTGCTTCAGGACTGTAGTGGACACTGAATACACTAGCCAAGCTATACATTTCCCTATCAAATGAGCATCAGCTACACTTTCCCTCCTCTATCTAAGAATGCAGCTTCAGAATAAATCTAAAATGGATGCTGTACAGGAGGTGGGAGGGTCTGGAAGGGAGGGTCTGCTGCTGATTGGCTGTAATGTGTCTGCTGACTGTCAGGCACAGAGTCAAAGTTTAGTCAATGATGACGAATACGGGGTGGATCAAACCGCGCATGTGTTCACCTGCCGCGGCGAACGCGAACATACTATGTTCGCCAGGAACTATTCGCCAGCGAACAGTTCGGTACATCACTATTTATGACCTAAGACCCGGCCAGCCTGCTATAGTGTATATAGGAAGCTATAAGGCCAAATACCTGCTTATTTTAGTTTTCCAATATTCAGTTTTGACCGATTGCCTCACTCATGTCATGTTTGCAGAATAACAGCCCCCAAGTTTACCAATTCATAGCATATCCTTCTAAAAAGTGACAGCGTAGACCAGAGGTAGACAACCTTTGACACTCCAGATGTTGTGGCCTAAATTTTCTTTAATGTTTTGCCAGCAGTATGACTGCAAGAGCATAATGGAAGATGCAGTTCACAGCTTCTTGAGTGGGGAAGTTGTCTACTCGAGACCTAGACTGTAGGGATAAAATAACAAAGACCATGGGTGTCCAATACATTGATAATGATCTACCAGTCAATCGCAAAGGATCTACTAGTAGATCGTGGCTGCAGCACTACTTGACCTTGGAGGAGCAAGATTGCACGTGTAGGTGCGCATCGCGAGTCAATGCATGCTTCGCCTTCTCCAGTGACTCTTGACAGCGGAAGGATTCCTGTATGTGAGCAGCACCGCAGTGGTAGTCCATTGAGGCCAGAGTCAGGAACACAGAGCAGCAAGCAGACCATCAACTATGAGTGGAGTGTCTGCTTGATGATATTGATAGTTTTTTTCTTAATGGATAGTACTGTAATGGGGTGGGCAGAGGTTTTGTAGAGGGCGGGTGTGGGCAGAGGATTTGTAAAGGGGGGGCATTTTGAAGATGGGGCAGATGTTTTGTAGAGGAGGGAGGGCAGGGGTTTTGCAGAAGAGGGGGTTGGGCAGAGGTTTTGCAGAGTGGGGTGGGTAGGGTTTTTAAAGGGGGGTGGGTAGGAGTTTTGTAGAGGGGGCAGGGTTTTTGCAGAAGTGGTGATCAGGGGTTTGTATAGGGGTTGGGCATGGGTTTTGTAGAGGGGGCTAGGAGTTTTTCATAAGAGCAGGGTAGGCAGAGGATTTGCAGAGGCAGGTGGGCAGGTGTTTTTTGTAGAAGGGGTGACGGGTTTTGTAAAGAGGGTGAAGGGGTTTTGTGGAGGGGTGACGGGCTTTGTAGAAGGGGGTGACGGGTTTTGTAGAAGGGGTGGCGGGGATTTTGTGAAAAGGGGTGATGGGTTTTATAGAAGGGGTGACAGGGGTTTTATAGAGGGATGATGGAGATTTGTAGAGGGGTGACAGGGACAAAGAGGAGCAGGGGTTTTTATAATTTTTTTATTTGATTAATTCAATGCATTGATCTATGCAGTAGTCACAATACGGATTTGAATGTATCTTATTTTGTTAGAAAACGTGTTTTTTGAGCTAGTCATTCAAAAAGTAGATCATGACAACAAAAAGTGTGGCCAACCTTGACATTAGCCGTCTGTGATATAAGCCTCTATTGTTTGCATTTAAATGTAGCTAAACAGCAGAATTAGCAAAATAATGGTTTAAAAAAAAGTCAGAATGTTTAACAAAGTCACCCTTGCTCAGCTCCACCTGGCTACTTTAAAATTGTCCTGTCCTGCTAGTTTGCCTCTGTCAGCAGGCAGTGGGCAGGTCTGCAGGAAACCGGGACAAAGCCTGCAGCACCAGACTTGAATACAAGTAAAATTCTACTATTTTTAGGGAGGCAAGAGGGGACAATGGTGGCTAGATGGTGGTTTTAACCCTATAGGGTCAGGAGTACATGTTTGTATTCCTGGCCCTATAGTGCAACTTTTTTTTTCAATGTATACTTTTTATTGATTTTGTCAAATAAAAACAGGAAATAACAGAAAAAGGAAAAAAGGATAGAGAAAGAGGTATATCCAAATTGTTAGATAAATGCAATCTGTGACATGAATTTTACATCTTTGAGTAGAAAGATATAAGACACATACAATTACGGTGAGTAATACTGTTAATAACATTGGCTTTAACGTTACACATTTTATAGGTTATCATAACTTCATTGCCTATATACAATGAGTAATACTGTCAATAATATTGGCTTTAATAATACACATTTTAAGGGTTGTCATACCTTCATTGCTTATGTCCAAAACACTTCTGCTTGCTCATGTTACAGGTTGCGTGGATGTGAGCGATCTCGTCTAAGTTTATGTACATACTAGTAAATATGAACGATTTGACATAAGATTCATAAAGTTACGCTATGGTTGTGCAGATTCGCCAAGCGGCAGAATGTCTTAATTCCGTAAATGCTTACTAACTACTTGGATGTTTGCTTAAGGTAGCGTTCTGTACGTCTAGTCCATGGTACGTATGGAGGGGAGAGGGGGAGACCTGGAAGGAATGTAAGAATACCATAGAGGTAGTTGGTCCAGACCTTTAGTGTAAATGGACATGTGGAATAGCTGCATCCTCTACTCATTAGGCCTTTGAGGTGTGCAAACGTTATACAAACGTTATGTCTGCTCACTTAGTGTAGGAACCATAGAAAGACTCCCAGTTGTACCAGTTAGTGTTGAATTTGGTTGCGTTGCCTTTTGTGGCCCATACCTTTTCATGGTTGTACGTGGAGTCAACATTAGATAGCACTTCTGAAATATCTGGGCAATGGGTGCTTTTCCAGTGTGCTGCGATGCGGGTCTTCGCTGCCACCAAAATATTGAGTACCGCATCCCTTGCTGGAATGTTATGCAGGTTGGGTACTAGGTGTAGAATATAGTTGCTCGGTGTAAGAGGGAGTGAGAGTTTGCATAGCATGAATAACGAGTTCTGTACGGATTGCCAGAATGTTTGTAAGTAGGTGCAATCCCAAAAGATGTGTTCTAGAGAGCCTACTTCTTTGTTGCATCTCCAACAAAGTGGGGATAAAGTAGTATAAATTTTGTGTAGTCTGGATGGGACCATATACCAGCGCATGAGAATTTTAAAATAGGCTTCCCATAGCGTGACACAATTGGAGGATTGTTTAGTGAATTTAATAGCCATTTCCCATTCCTCCAAAGTATATTCCATACCTAGAATGTTTTCCCATTTAAGCATATATGGTAGTTTGTTTGATGCCTTAGGGTCTGCCTGTGCTATATAACATGTTGAGAGAAATTTCCACGATGGGTGGAATTTCGTTGTTGTGAGCCATTTTTGTCCTAACTTACTAAGTGATAGGGGGTTCATATATGATATCGATTTGGATACCAGAATATGTTTGACTCTTAGATATAGGAATATGTCCCGAGAGGGTAATTTGAACGAAGCCTGCAGCTCTTGGAAGGGCCGAAGACCATCTTTAGTGAGCATATGATGGACATGTGTGATACCCATATCTGACCACCTTTGTGTGGGCAGATCAGGAGAGAACTGCGAGAGGGTTGAGAGAGGTGCAAGGTATAGTAGCTCCTCAGAGGGCCAGACTGATTTGTTCCAGGTTTTCCAAGAGTTTATCAGGAATTTTGTGGCTGGTAGTGTAGCAGTTCTTGGGAGGGAGGATGAGGACCATAACGCATTCACCAGGGACGGTGTTTGGCTACACGCTGATTCGAGTTTGAGCCATAGGGGATTTGTCCTGCCTGTCAATATGTCTAGGCTTTGTGCCAGTGTCGTTGCTCTGTAGTAGTGTTGGATGTTTGGTATACTGAGGCCTCCCTGAGTTAATGGGCGCCACATCGATTGGAAAGATACTCTTGGGGGTTTTTTTTTCCAAATATGGGCATTGATGGCAGATTGAAAACGTTTGATGAGTTTATTAGGGAGAGCAATTGGAATTGTTCTAAAGAGATATAAGATATGGGGTAGGATCATCATTTTTACAGAGTTGATTTTCCCAAGCCATGACATATGAAGTTTATCCCAAGAGCTCATCTGTTTAGATAATGCGGATAATACCTTTTCATGGTTTTCCTTGACTATGAGTGAATTTGAAAGGGTAATTTTAACTCCGAGGTAGGATAGTGACGTGGTTTTCCAGTCGAATGGATAACTATTTTTCAAGGTACCTACTAGTTGTGACGTTAAATTAATAGGAAGTATTTGGGTCTTACTGATATTATTCTTGTAATAAGATATAGAGCCATAGGATGATAAGACCTCGGTTAGTCTTGGGATTGAGTTATCGGGGTTTGCCAGAAAAACTATGATATCATCTGCAAATAATGCGATTTTCTTTTCTCCTGCAGGAGTGGACAACCCGGGAAGTGATGTGTCTAGTTTGATATGTTGTACCAGAGGTTCCAGGCAGAGAATGAAGATCAGGGGCGACAGGGGGCACCCCTGCCTTGTACCGTTGGTGATACAAAAATCTCTGGATGTGAACCCCGTATTGAAAACTTTGGCAGAGGGTGAGGAGTAAAGGGCTAATATAGTTTTTATGAAAGCCCTTGAGAGACCAAAGGCTGATAGTGTTGCTTCCATATAATCCCAATTCAGGCGATCAAACGCCTTTTCGGCATCCAAGGCCATGAGAACCCCACTCTGTTTGCTATCGTTTGCCCAATCTACCATGTCCATACAGTATCTGGTGTTATCGCCCACTTGCTTTCCTTGTACAAAACCGGCTTGTTCCTCTGAGACTAGGTTGGGTATAAGGGGCTTGAGCCTGTTTGCAATTAGCTTTGCATACAGTTTCACATCTGCATTTAGCAGAGAAATGGGTCTTAGATTACTGCAAATTGTTGGGGGCTTATTTGGTTTTGGTAGCGTTATTATGTAAGCCTCCAGCATTTCCCGTGGGAACACGCCAGAGTTTTTGATCTTATTAAACAGCTTAGTTATGTGAGGAGTAATTTGGGACATCAGTTTTATATAATAGTAATTGGAGAGTCCATCCGGACCAGGAGCTTTGTGTTTGGGAATAGATCTTATGGCCTGAGTTATTTCATCCTCTGTGAACGGGGCGTCTAAAATTATATTTTGTTCTCTCGTGGTTTGTGGTAGTTTGATGTGCGAAAGATATGCAGATATCTCCAAGTTATTGGGTACATGAGTTGTTTTGTCGTTTTTAAGATTATATAACTCTTCATAGAAGAAAGCCAGTTCATCTACAATGTTATGGGGGTTGTATATTTTGACACCATTTTTGGAGGTGATATATGGTATTTTGGTTTGTAGATAATTAGATTTTAGTTGGTTAGCTAGTAGTTTACCTGCCTTATTGCCCATATGATAGAATCTTTGCTTGGTTTTCATCACCTGTTTGGTATACTGTTGAGTTTGAATTTTCTGAATGTTTTTTTGTATTTTAGTAATTTGAGTCGATACAGCTTTAGAGGGGGCTCGTTTGTTGGATTGCTCTAAATTATCAAGTTCCTGCCGTAATGCTGTATCCATAGCCTGGCGTCGCTTTTTAGCGGCGGAGCCTAGTTTAATAAATTCACCTCTAATCACTGCCTTGTGGGCTAGCCATTGGGTTTCGACGGAGGTGTTGTCGGTTGTGTTGAGTGCAAAATAGTGGGATAATGTGGAGGTTATCTTTTGCAGGTTTATGGGGTCATCTAATAGGGATTCATTTAGTCTCCATTTACCCCGGCCTGTCGTGGGGTAAGGTACTTTGAATGTGATGGTGATTGGGGCATGATCCGACCATGTTCTTTGTCCCATTGATTGATCTAAAAGGTGGGGCAAAGTTGCTTTGTCTACAAGGCACATATCGATCCTCGAGTATGTCGTATGTACTCGTGAAAAATATGTGAAGTCAGACATTGAGGGGAAGAGACTTCTCCATGTGTCATATAAATCCTGACAATGTAATAAATTGGAAAAGAGTTTTGCATTTTGGGTGGTCAGTTTATTGGGTGGTTTATTGTCTTTACGTTTTATATCAAGTGAGGGGTTGAGGATGCAGTTGCAGTCGCCACATATAAAAATGTGACCTTGTGCCATGCGTTTTATTTTTTTAATTGTTTTATTCAGGAAAGAAAACTGCGCCTCATTAGGGGCAAATATTGAGGCTACTGTCAGTGATATGCCATTCAAGTCACCTACTAGGATAAGCGTTCTGCCGTTCTTATCTGCAAATTGTTTGTGTACCGTGAATATCCAGTCTTTATGGAAAATTATCGCTACTCCTTTAGATTTGTTCGGGGCGTTGGCGTAGTAAGCTACGGGATATTTTGTTGATCGGATTTGGGAGGGTTTTTTCAAGCTAAAATGGGTTTCTTGGACGCATACAATTGCTGCATCGGAGTCATGCATAGTGTTTATGAGTTGCCTTCTTTTAAAGGGGCTGTTTAATCCTCTTGCGTTAATCGAGAGGACTTTCATCGTATTTGGCGTCATGGGTGAATATTACTAAGGGCATTGCTACAGGGATACCATTTAATCCATATAAGTAGTCTAATTGATCCCCTGGCAGTTAACACAAGGAATCTTAACGACATTGTATAGGCTGGCCTAATGGCGGTTTGGGCCCATCTCCTATGTAGTTTAATTTGTGCATTTTTAACGTCTGGACCTACGGGAAAGGGGGAGGTACGGGTATGAAAGAAAAAAGAAGAATAGTACGAACAAAAGTATTTACACTCATCTTCCTGGGTTGGAAGAAACACAATGATCATCCTTGGGTGGGAGCTAGAGTCTCCTCCCAGGGTGACAGAGGGAGGCTGAGAGCACCTCCCGACCTGAAATGATAACATAACAACATTGCATATCAAATAATACACGAGAAATAAACATAATTAATGAATTAACCACCAACTAGCTATGATTACCGCTAATAAGACAAGGTGCTATACCTGTTAATCATTCAAAAACGCTTTAGAGGTAGGGTGTGTTAACACGGCAGTAGCCAATTGAGCCTGCACGTACTCTGTTTAAGTGATACGTTCCGTGTCAGGGACTTTAGTGGAGCGAGGTTTAACTTGGACGTATACCCATTTACAGAGGCCTTACATTTAAATTCTCTGTTGGTTTTAACCCAGAGAAGGCAACTAAATTTGCAGCAAAGTAACGTGGTATAAAGTAAAAGGTTGGCTAGCAGCAGACTGCTAGAGACCGGTATAAATACGGGAAAATAAACGGTTAAACGTAAACATTTTTGAGAAGACACCGCATAGGGTGTACGTTACATATGGCAAAATACTAAGCAGACAGTTCTGTATATAAAGCATGGTCAACGTATTTAAATGTATACCAGGGCGACCTCCATGTCAATACGATCAGCAAGAGAGTTCATGGAACCTTGGGTGGAGATCTTGCCATTTGCCAATCTCCTTGAATTCTTCGGGGAGATGCTGGCTCGACCGCAGCTTGATGATTAGGAGAGCCATTCCAGAGGCCCCACGTGGTGATCATCTTCATGCCTTCCGCTGAATTGTTCGCAATATAGTTTCTGCCTTGTCGCCAGATAATCAACTTAGTGGGATATCCCCATCTGTACATCACCTTGTTATTACGAAGAGTTTTGGTGACTGTGATGAATTCTTTCCGTTTTTCCATCGTGGCCGCCGAAAGATCTGCAAATAATGCGACCTGCTGATGTGGCTCAGGAAGTGTTTGAAGTTTTCTTGCTGCCATCAGTAAAGATTCTTTGTGCGCATAGTAGTGGAATCTTACTATAACGTCCCTCGGGACATCGGCAGGCAGACGTGAGGGTCTCGGTAGTCTGTGCATACGGTCGTATGCCCATGCAGAGTCGGGCAGGCTTGGGACTAAGGCTTGACATATAGAAAGCACGTGTGCTGGAAGAGCATCTTGGGGGATGTCGTCCGGAATGCCACGAAACCGTACGTTTTGCCTCCTCGACCTATCCTCCATATCGGCAAGCTTAGTTTTAAGAAATGTATTTTCTTCCGACAGTTTCTGAAGTTTGTCAACTACCTCATTGTGGGCCCCACACAGTTCGTCGGTTTTATTCTCCAGGTGGCTAGTCCTGTCGCCAATACTGGTAATTTCCTTTCTCAGGTCCCCGTTGATGCGGTGGAAATCAGCAGTGATCGTTGCTCTGAGCTCTTGCAGCATCCTATGCAGGCTGCGTTCTGTTATGGGAGTTTCAGAGTACTTAGAGGAGCTGGTTTCATAGTCGGACTGTCCGTCTGAAAAGTTAGAGGCCTCGTCGCCATCTTGGATTTCTCTGCGTCGACCAGATTTTTTCTGTTTGGCTGTCTCGGACAGCTTAAGTTGCTTCGAAGGAGACATTAAGTAACCCAGTCCCTTCTGGTATAGGTAGAACACGGTGTTAGGGTGCTTTAGTTGTTAGTCGCTGTGTAAAAGTCGCTTTTTGGTCGGGAAGACGGCGGAGCTCCTATGCCATGCGACTGCTCACACCGGAAGCTGGGCACGCCCCCCAACTTTAAGTATTATTTGGCTGATAACATATATATGTATATACAACCTAATTTTGGCCTTCCTGTTGCTCTGTGGTTATAGATAAAAATGAGAAGGCTAAGCCATTATGGGAAACCTGTAGTTGTGGGAGGAGTTACCCTGCCTGTAAATACACAGACCTCCCCTTCCTCTGGGTTGAGACTGCTTGGTTCAGTACAGAACCATCTACTTCTGGTTCAAGGGTCATCAACAAAAAATGCCTAAACTCCAAACAAGCTTTTGCGGCCCATGCAACTATTCATTTTACCTCACTCTAATAAAAACATAGCTGCCTCCTTCAAAGCTCATGGGCACTGAGCTTATGGCCCAGCCATGACTTTTCCTGTTGCTGTTTGCGTGATTATTACAACAAAACTGTAAGTTTGTTCTTTCAGCCTATGTTGGGCCATGCTGTCCTTGACATTCAACATGTATTCGCCCCATGTTCAGCCTTTCACTAACTAGGGTGGCATTAGCAGTTCAGTCCGTATTCTGCCTTCATTCTAATATGGCGATTTTCACTACTAATTGTCTCTTTTAATCATACATAGCATCATAGTGATACCTCAGTTAGGTTCATGCATTCTGCTTACTGTATTTGCCCCTCATTTGGCCATATCGATTTTATCATATTTATTTATTTATAAAATATTTTACCAGGAAAGATACATTGAGATTTCTCTCATTTTCAAGTATGTCCTGGGTCCACAAATCATTGCACTGTTACATTAGGGTACAATAAAATACAAAACAATATTAATACACAATAAATACAAAATGTATACAATACAATTGCGGCGCTCTGTAGGAGAAGGAGGATCGTGCTGCTTTCTTTTTGTATTAAGGTAGAATAAATAAAGTGTTGGTACTGGATCAGAGGTTATAGGAAGTGGGAACAGCTGGGGAAAGCATTTTGTTCAGGTAGAGTGGGAGTTTCCCAGAAAAGCTCTTAAACACAAGGCTGGAAAGATGAAGGGTGCATCTGGATTCCAGCGACAGCCAGTTTAGTTCTTTTAGCATGTCACAATGGTGAGTCCTGTAATTACATTATAGCACAAATTGGCAGAACGAGTTAAACCATGTGTTGAGTTTATTAATGTGGGATTGCGATGCAGATGCATATACTACATTCCCATAATCAATGATTGGCATCAGCATTTGCTGTACAACCGTTTCCTTTACTGTAGGGCTTAGGCAGGATTTGTTTCTGTACAGGGCAACTAGTTTTGGATAAAGTTTAGATGCAAGCTTTTCTATGTTCAGGCCAAAAGATAGATTGGGGTCTAACATCATACCCAAGTATTTGAAAGAGTGGACTGTGGTCAGTGTGCCATTTGAATTTGTTTTGATGGATAGGTGGCAATTGTGTATTTAGGTACTGTTCCAAAGATCATTGTGACAGTTTTGTCAGTGTTCAGGAAGAGTTTGTTTTTTGCGATCCACTTTTCTACCTCTGTAAACTGGTCTTGGAGCACAGCCTCAAGCTGTGGTAGATCGGATTTGTTCGCCTAGATTACTGTGTCATCTGCTTACATGTGTACATTTGAGGATTTGCAGACATTAGGCAGATCATTTATAAATAATGTAAATAGTAGGGGGGCGAGAATGGAACCTTGGGGAACACCACACGTGACTGGGAGAGAGAAGGAGTCGCTGTCAGAAATGGACACATATTGCGAGCGATCCGATATATATACGATCAAAACCAGGTTAGCGAACGATCACCAATACCTGAGTTTTTTTGAGTTCATGCAGTAGAATGTCGTGGTATACTGTGTCAAAGGTCTTAGCAAAATCAAGGAAAATATCTCCAGTCAGGTCCCCTTGTTCCATGCCAGTTTGGATGTCATTGCAAACTTTTAAGAGGGCAGTTGTAGTGGAGTGATTCTGGCGAAAGCCCGGTTGATCAGGGGTCAGATAGTTTGATTGTTGGTACTACTCACATAGTTGCGTATGGACTCATGTATGGACACATTTTTCTAAGATTTTTGACAATACCGGAAGCAATGATATTGGGCGATAGTTAGAAAGTAGTGTCACCACTTTTATGGATAGGCACTACTCTCGCAGTCTTCCAAAGTTTGGGTATGTATCCAGACACCAATGATTGCGACGGGTTTAGCAATTGCCGGCGCACTGAGCTTCAACATCATTGCTGGGATTTGATCAGGTCCGGATTGGTTTTTCATTTTTAGATTATTAAGATGTTTTTGAATGACACTAACAGGTACAGGTCTAAAAATGTACTTGTCTTTATTGGGCCTTTGCAAATTTAGTGGGGCCTGATCAACATTTGTAGTTTCAGGATGTGTGTCATTTATTAGCTTGGCAATCAGGGCAGTAGAGCATGTGACAAAATAATTGTTAAATGCATTTGATACAACTAAGGGAAGTTGCAGGGTTTGGTTTCCACTTTGATAGTGGAGGGTTGGGAGTGGATTGGGGGAGTTTGTAGTTTATTTATGACTTTCCAAAAGTTTCTAGGGTTTGAGATGTTATTGTTCCAATTTTGTCTGTTTTGTGCATATATTTTGCCATTGTCTATATGCACAGTGATCATTCATAAAGCCAGTATGCTTAAACTTTGACCACAAAACTTTGACCACAAAACTGGTACATTTGGATGAGGTCAGCTGTGATCCAGTTCATATGTGCTCCTTTTACCCTCACCTTATGCATGCAAATTCCAAATTTGTAAGGAATTCAGCCTGAAGGACAATCTAGATCTGGGATAATGTTTAGTTTGTGCCATGGGAGGTTCTTGATGTCATTTAGAAAGGATTCAAGATTACATTTGTTACATTTTTTGAAGGACCTAGTTATTTTAACCTTGGGAGAGGATTTAATAGCCTTTATTTTGTGCATGCAGTACACTAAACAGTGATCACTGAAAGTGTTTGGGAGAACACCGACCTCCTGGATTCTATCAGGAGAAGTGGAGAGAATCCAATCTAGCAGGGTATGGTTATGGCTTTTAATGTTTATGCAAGTTGGGGAGAAGATTAATTGCGTTAGCTGCAAAGTCTTAAACAGCGTGCAAGAACTATTATTTTTAGGATTCAGCCAATCAATATTAAAATCTCCAAAGACCAACAGTTCACTTTTTGGTTTTGAGCTATGGTTTCACTAAGGAGATGGGCTATGTCAGAAAGGGAATGCACAGGGGAGCTAGGTGGGCGGTAGATTCCTGCAACAATGATTGATTTACTGCACGGAATCTCAATTGTGCCAGAAAGGAATCAAAGGTGGAAGGAGTACTAAGGTTTTGTAAAGGGGTAAACTTAATGGAATTGTCAACATAAATAACAATGCCTCCTCCTCTCTTTGCTCTGTCATTTCTAAAACTTGAATACCCCTGTATTGCAATGGTGGTGTCTGGTATTTTAGTTGTTAACCGTGATTCTGAGAGCACAATGATTTTTGGTTTGTAATGGGAACACCAGGCTTGCAGTGCATCCAGTTTAGGGAGTAAACTACGGATGTTGCAGTGCACAAAAGAGAGGCCTTTTTTAGTGGGGAGATTAGGACTAGAATTAGTTGGGGGACCAGGGTTAGACTCCACGTCATTTGCAAGGGCAAGTAACATAAGGAATAGGAATTTGGACATAATTTTTGTTTGGCCATATAGTGAATGGGATACTTTATAGTTTTCCTTCAAATAAACAGGAACAACAGCCACATAGGAAAACTTCCATGTCAAAAATCAGGCTGTGAAGAAACAAAATAGATGGAAAAATCCAAACTCCGGACCCATCATAATATCATCCTAATCTGAAGGCCATAGGAATACATCATAGTTATAATGATATGGGTCCTTTCATAAACAGATTTCCACACTGTCTATGTCCCTTTTGGCCTACCCACTTGCTCATCTCATTTCTACACCTCTCATTATTAAGAGGTAGTTCAAGAAGAAATTATGCGTATGGAATATCCTGCTTACTTTGATCTTACCCATCTATACAGCCATGCCATTGTTAAATGAGTGAGACATTTCATAGTGATATGGCCAGGGCCAGTGCAAGGATTTTTGCCGCCCTAGGCAAACAAAAATTTGCTGCCCCCCCTCATAGGCTCTGCCCACCATGTGACATCACAATGCCCCGCCCATATGCTCTGCCATATGAGCCAACACCAGTGTTGCACACAGTGTCTTTTCTCTGAAAAGGCAGTGTGTTTACATTAAATAGCCTGCAGGGACAGGCTATAGACACCACAATCACCACATTAAGCTGTAGTGGTTCTGGTAAATATAGTGTCCCTTTATTGTGAGGTAAATTAGAGATTAGTGCAACTAATAATATACTGGATAGCCTACTTACCACCAGATGAGGACAAGAGGGTGATGATGGGCTCAGGCTGCAGTCTGGCTCAACTGGTCTGGTGTTAAAACAGGCTCTTTGGAGGCAGAGCTCACAAAAATCAACTAACAGGAAGCAGCTCCATTTACACAGATCACAGTCTGGGCCCCCAGGGCCTGACCGTGCGTATGCCTACAATACCCGCCTATGAGTTCGCTTACAAGAGTGGAGTATATGTGTGTAGGGGATGTGTTATTGTAGAGGATGTAATGTGTGTGTGTCCTTATGGAATGTAGTGTATAGGGATACCAGTTTGTGTAAGGGATGTAGTGCGTGTGTGTAAGGGATGCATTGTGTGAATCTGTGTTTGTATGTGTAAGGGATGCAAGGTGTAATGCAGTGTTTGTCTGTAATGGGTGCATTGAGTGTGTGTAAGATATGCATTAAGATAAGCAGTGTGTGTGTGTGTGTGTGTGTAAGGGATGCATTGTGTGCTTCTGTTTATGTGTGCAAGGGCTGCATTGTGTGTGTGTGTGTGAGGTATGCATTGTGTGTGTAAGGGATGCATTGTGTGTGTGTGTAATGGTTGCATTGTGTGTTTCTCTGTGTGTAAGGGAAGCATGGTGTGTTTCTGTGTGAGTGCAGGATGCAGTGTATGTTTAGGTGTGTCTGTATGTGAGTAGGGATGCATTGTATGTTTCTGTGCATGTGTGTGTGTAGGCATGCATTTTGTTTCTCTGTATGTGTAAGGATGTATTGTGTATGTGTGTAGTGTGAAAGAAACGGTTTGTGGGGTAGGATAGGGGCTGAGAGGGGTGCAGATCTTTATTTTTATTATATTTAATTTGTTAATATAATTTTTTTTGTAGATTTTTTCTTTGTCTTCTGTCTTACACTCCCCTTTAGTGTATCTCTTACCCCTTGTGTGTCTCTTATCCCTTGTGTGTCTCTTATCCCCCCTCTTTGTATGTCTCCTACATCCTCCCAACCCCTTTGTGTGTCTTACTCCCCCAAGCCCCTTTGTGTCTTACTCTTCCCAGCTCCTTCGTGTATCTCTTTTCCCCCCCAGGCCCCTCTGTGTGTCTCCCTCACAAGTGACTCTGTGTGTCTCTCTCCTGAGCCTCTCTGTGTGTCTCTGTCGCCCCTACCAGCCCTTCTGTGCTTCTCTTTCACTCCTTCCTCAGCCTCTCTGTGTGTTTTACACTCCCCCCGGTCCTTAATGATCTCTACCACTTCTCCTGTCCCATCTTCACTTCTCCCCCTGTCCCTTTGAGGTCTCCCCTCCTGTCCCTTAGAGGTCTCCCCTCCTCTCCTGTCCCTTAGTGTTCTCCCATCCCCCCTGTCCCTTAGTGCTCTCCTATCCCTTAGTGATCTCCCCTCCCTACCTGTCCCTTAGTGATCTCCCTTTGTGGTCTACTCTGCCCCCCTGTACCTTAGTGCTCTCCACTGCCCTTCTGTCCCTTAGTGATCTACTCTCCCCCTGACCCTTAGTGCTCTCCCTTGCACATCTCCCATTCCCATAGTGCTCTCCCTCCCGCTTGTCCCTTAGAGTCTCCCCCCTTCCCCACCTTTCCCTTATTGGTCTCTCCTCCCTCTCCATCTTTCCCTTAGTGGTGTCTCCCCCTCACCAGTGTCCCTTAGTGCTATCTCTCCCCCCCAGTGTTCCTTAGTGCTGTCTCTCCCTCCCAGTGTTCCTTAGTGCTGTCTCTCCCTCCCAGTGTCCCTTAGTGCTGTCTCTCCCTCCCAGTGACCCTTAGTGCAGTCTCTCCCCCCAGTGTCCCTTAGTGCTGTCTCCCCCCGTGTCCCTTAGTTCGGTCTCACCCCAGTATCCCTTAGTGCTGTCTCCTCCCCAGTGCCCATTAGTGCTGTCCCCCCCACTAGTGTCCCTTAGTGCTGTCTCTCCCTCCCCCTTAGTGTCCCTTTGTGCCATCTCCCCTCCCTTTCCTGGTGTGCCTCCTACCTCTTTGTAGTGTGGCTGGGGGGCGTGGACCGCGGTACAGGAGCTTCAGAGAGAGCACTTTCTTTCAATCCGGCCGAGTACAGGAAACAGAACTCATGTACCATGGATCACACCGCCTGGCCACGCTACACTGAGTGACCCGGTGTTGCGGTCGCTGGCCCGCCGAGTCACACGGCCATGCCCGACCGGCACAGCCTCGCCGACAACACGAGCTTACCTGCTCGTTGGCGAGCCGGCAACCGCTCCCCCAGGTCTTCCGGGCATCGCGCCCAAATCCAAGATGGCGCCGACCGCGTGGTCGCATCCATCTCTAGCTCCGCCCCCGAAAATTATACTAACGTGTGCGTGACGTCACAACGTCAACGCACACGCGCATTTTGGGGTCAGAGGTCGCCATCTGACCAATCAGAGCATAGAGAGGGATATTTAAATCCCTAACTCACCCCAGTACCTTGCCCTGTCGTGGTTTCCGTTTCCTGAGAGTGCTCTATATTCGTGTATCTGATTTCCTGGTATCCTGATCTTGGCTTTTCCCTGGTTATTCTGAATTCTGGTTTCCCTGACTTGGCTTGTGTTTACGGTATTGTGTATTTTCTGGCTTCCTTGACCTTGGCTTTCCCGTTGACCATTCTCTGTCTCTAGAGTATTAGTCCGGCCATTCTAAGGTCCGGTTTACGCTCTGTCCTTTCATTTTTCCTTTCCTTGTATATGTATATGTTTACATAGTTTCTGCGTGCTGGACCACACGCAGTGCGCTTCCCTCCTATCGGGTCACTCAAATCTGGCGCCCCCCAGGCCAGTGCACCCTGCAGAACAGTCCTGAGTTTCAGATTTTAGGACCTGTTCTGTTATCCACATTTAGTTCCCTGGTGTCCCAAAAAAGCGAAAGCTGGAGAGGTGTCGAAGACAAACAAAGTGCAAACATATTTAATAATAAGTAAGATGAACTTGAATACATTGTCATTTTGTATGGTTACCTTGTGTCGAGTAGTCCTGTGAAAGTCCCGATAGTAAATAATACATGGAATGTCAAAATTGGTAGCAGAGAGGTGTTTCATAGGGTTGTTACCCTTGTCCATCTCCGAGTACAACCAAGCCGTGTACTCTTTGAACAGGGACGGATTTCCCATTAGGCAGAGTAATGGGGGCCAGTTTACAGCAGGCTTATATTGTGTCTTTTTAAGTTTAAATGGGCTGGTAAAGAGATAAGTACCAGGAGCCTTGGCCCTTAATAGTCCAGTCAGTTTTAATAACAGATATATAGCTATACAATCTAAAAAGAATTACAAACAAGAAATACAAAATAGTGAAATATTGTCTGTCACCAAAACAGTGAATGTAGGTATGTATTGCACTCACAAAAGTATGTTTAATTCAGGCATGTAGTAAGGTATTAGCGTACACTTCCTTCTTGCTGCATCCTTTTGCTTATTGAATATATAAGGAAAGGGACATATATAAGGAAAGGGACAAAAACATAGTGTAGTATATTTAACACCAAAAAACACTTTATTTAAGTTACACTCATGAGATAAAAGTTCATTTAAGGCAGATCAACAAACTCATGCTGTCCAGCACAAGCTAGTTGTTCACAGGAACAGAAGTGCAAAAAATTAATCCAAAAGATAAACAAAGTAATAAAATTATGTATAGTCCTAACGCGTTCCATCCTATTGTGGACTTCCTAAGGGGAATCCGAAGGGTGTGTGCTGAAATCTCCTACTGCCAAGTTTAAATATCCATAGCTCGCCCCATCCCAATATCCAATCAACCAATAGGGACCGGTGACTTCGTGTACATCCATCTGAGATTGCGGATTGCGTCTCAAACCTTGTTCTCAATCCGACGTGTGACGTACTTCCGGGGACGCAGGAAACATTGTATGCTTTCCAACTTGCATTCCACTTGATATAGTGACTCACTTTGTAAATGAATTGCAGATGCTGGTATTGAGATTCTACCAGAGATCTGTCCATAGTTGTCCATACATATAAAATCCAACAGCACTCAATATAAAATACAATGAATATATACATAAAAAAATGTATGAAAAATAAGAAATGAGATTTGTATTATTAAATAGGAAATTGAGGCAAAATAAAATAATGATCATACTAAAGTAGATATATCTTATACTCATACAATAATAATATAATAAAGGTCATACGCAACACCATATTAAAACCAATAATGTAAAATTATAAAAAAGGGTGGAAAAGAAGTATACTTAGTGAAATAATACCAAACTATTAGAGATATACAGACACCCACACTCTCCCACTCTCTGAAAGGACAGGCCACATATACCCATGAGAAGAAAATAAGACCCCTTAGGAATCGCAGAGCCAATGGTTTTAAGTTAAATTACGTTTACCCTATTTCTTTTATGTTTGCTCAACTAAAAATCTGACAGACGGTGAACAAGCTCAGCACAGATAGTCGATTTACTGTATGCATATAGCCTACCTTTTTCCAGTTCTGTACAGTACTACTTACCGGGTCTTAGAGTGGTTGGACTGAATGTTACAGAGTAGTCAAAACACAAGCCGAGGTCTGGGTAACTGAAAGACAGCAAAAATGAGAATTAGCTAAAGTTGGGTACACGGTAATTATCAGATGGGCAAAAAAGAAAGGCAAGGGTTAAAGATAAACTCAGAGTCAGGAAACAAATATAAGGGCAATACCAGAATACAATACAAAAACACAAGGAATGCACTAAAGGTTACTGTGAAGAGAAATCACAATAGGGTAGAGTATCTAGGGCCAGGTAAGTTTGAAATAATCCTTTGTTTCATTTGATTGGTCCACGTCATGCCTGCGCCTCAAAATGTGCATGAATGGGGGTGCCGGAGTGATGTGGGCCAATGGGAGTTGACCACAAGGTTAGGCTCCCATTTCCCCTTTAAGAACGGACTCGCAACTTGAGCAGCGTTATTAATACTGTATGGGCTGTGCGCCCGATCAGACCATTCTGAGCACGTGGCCCACCAGGAGTATTCTAGCTGCACGCGGCTCGCCTGAAGGCAGGAGTGCTTGAGCCGCATGTGGGTCGAGCGAAGGACCCCGGCCAGCTTGAGGACCAGGTAAGTACCGTTGCAAGAGCCTAACAGCTTCCTCTAAGGAAGTAATCTTCTGGACATTGTGCAATATTACATTACTTTTATACTTCAGGTATACGGTTTCAGTTTTTTTCTACTCTGACCTGATGTTTACTCAAAACTTAAATTGCATTTGATAAGTAGCTAAAGGAATAGAAATATACTGGAGTGGGGCGTGGCCTGACCGTTCATGAAGACAGACGTGTGAACGATCAGCTCCATGAGCGATCCCCGCAATACAGTGATTATACCAGCGTACAAAGAGAGATTAACCCTTCTCCATAAGCAGTAAGCCTAACACCATCCTGGGCATTATGGCACAACGCCTCCCTAAGAGAACAAAGGTGAAAGAAGCTCCCACTTTACAAATCTCGGCTATGGCCTCACCACCGCGACGCGCACAAGATGGCGCCGAGAGGCCTACCTCGCCGGCCTCGAGCTCCGGTCGGAGCGATATCACCTCGGTCTCCCACAGGGATCTCCCTGCCACAGAATCAGCGATTCAGAAGATGCTCAATGGACTACAAGCGTCCCTGCGAGCAGATTTCGCACAGCTCTCAAAAGAAATCAGAGCGGAGGTTAAAGCACTAGGAGAACGTACAGATTATATTGAAAATAAAACTGAGGAAATCATCACTGCACACAATAACGTTGTAGCAGCCTTCGACACCATGGAAAATAAGCTTAACTTAATCTTCACTAAAATTGCCGATCAAGAAGACAGGGACAGAAGGAATAATGTCCGTATAAGAGGCATCCCTGAAGGTATAGGCCCAAATGAGCTGGGTGATTATGCCCGCCAAATTTTTCGTCTACTGGCCCCGGATCTCTCAGAGTCCGCATTGCTGCTGGACAGGATCCACAGGCTACCAAGGCCTAAACATCTGCCGACGTCAGCTCCAAGAGACACCATAACATGGGTGCACTATTACACCACTAAAGAAATCATAATGTCTGCCTCTAGAAAACGCTCTAACCTACCTGAAGAATTTAGCAAAATTCAACTGTTTACAGACCTCTCAGCCCACACGTTAACAGCCAGGAGAAGCTTCATGCCGATAACAAGCGCTCTGCGAGCGGCAGAAATACCCTACAAATGGGGCTTCCCGATGCGCCTCATCGTGAAAAAGAATGGCATCGAAAAGCACATAGGAAATCTGGAAGAAGGGAAAAAAGCACTGGCCGAATGGAACTTACCTTTCACCATAGGTCCCATAGAAGGCACGACTGCATCTTCTGCGACCAGGTCTCCTCTGAAGATCACCCAGGATTGGGAAACCCAACGTACAGATAAGTGACTTACACTGCATAGGCCCGGATGGGCCTCCCCCCAATGGACCAATTCATCAATCTTTACCCAACGATGCCCTGGACTGGTGACATACAACTGCCTTTATTATACATGTGTGGTTCCATCAGGGGAATTGGTGATAGCGTAGGGTTAGTGCTTAGTACGAGCATGAAAGACCCGGGTCTCCCACTTCATTCCTATGCACGTGTCCACACCTTAGATGCACAATTGACAATGACAATTGATAGGAGTTAAGGGGGTGGTATTTCTACACATGGTTATCCCTAGAGAGGGAATAACTGCAATAACATTTTCTTACTTTTTTGAGACCCACTGGAGCCCCGAGCCCTGTGCCTACCCATGATGACCCCGCAGTATTGATCGATCTTCCGTGGCCACGGCTGAGTCCCTGCGAACTGTGGCCCTAATCCCCTGGGTAAATACCTTTCGAACCTCCAGTAAATGCCTGGACCAGGTCCCAGGTTTATTGAAGTTCTTAATATCACCAGTGCACCCGCGAGACATTGTGGGTCAACATCTACACATGAGAAGTTAAGCCATGATAGATAATGCTGTTTATTTACCGTTGAGTACTGCAACATATTTCTTTCTTTTTGATGTTCTGTAATATGATGTTTGTGTTAACCTTTTTCGCCATGTAAACATATCCCACCGCATACATCACACAGGACGCTATGTGCATCCCCGCACAGGTAGGGCACACAACGCCTCAGGACACACCCAGACATCGATGGTATCGACATATAAACGACTAGAGGTAGATATATGCCTTGTGACTGGGTTTAATGTACACTCCATGCCAATGGCTTACCCCGCTAACAAATCGTTGCCATGATTTACTGTAACCTGAGAGGTGCCCCGACCAACCCACAGGAGTTGATCTCTCCCAACACATAAGGGGATCCTCTAACCCCCATAAGGGCTTCAATGCCCAGACAAGCCAGGACTACCGGGTCTCACTCCAGAGACCCTTTCATTGTATATAGTTGGTTATGTTCTCCCGGTTATTTCCCCCCCCCCCCTTTCAATCACTCCTTTCTGCAAGGCGACTGCAAACTGCCAAAATAGGGTGCTTTATACACGGCAAATGCCATCTTATGCATATCCTCTAAAGACCGGACGAGTTATACAATGGGTACATAGTATACCGATATATACACTTATCGCCCAGATAACCACCACTTCCTCTCCCCTATCATTCAAGGAAGACCGTCAATTTAATCTAGAATCCTCCATGAACACAACATGTCTCTCAACATCCTCTCAGTAAATGCCAAAGGGCTAAATACACCACATAAAAGATGTATGGCCTTACTAGAAGTAAACAAACAGAAAGCTCATATAGCATTCTACCAGGAAACCCATTTCCAAACAACCAACCAAAATTCTTCTCCAAACACTTTCCAATAGGTTACCATAGCACCTACAAGACAAAAAAACGCGGTGTCTCCATCTTAGTTAGTAAAGACGTGGCATTCCAACTTGTGAAGAAAATATGTGACAAAAAAGGCCGCTATCTCTTACTCCAATGTATAATTAACAACGCACAATATACTTTGGTCAATCTATATGGTCCACACTCTGAATGCCATACCTTTATTGCACAAATCTTGGATTTAACGACGGCCTACAAATTTGGAGACGTAATAATAGGAGGAGACACTAACTTCATCCTAGACCAAACCCTGGACACTACGTCCTCCTCCAAAATCTCGCAACAAACAGCGAATCAAAGATCTCGCTCCATATTCCACATAGATAAAGTACTACTCACACACGACTTCACGGATGTATGGAGAACTCTAAATCCCCTAGACAAGGACTACACACATTACTCCTAGGTACATGGAACATACTGTAACGAGTATATACCCCTACACGCAGGATCCAGCCAAACAGAAGACAGCACAGAGGAGAGATACGTCTACCGGACCTTAGAGTGGCCGGACTCGACGTAATAGGAGAAGACAGAGTCAGGAACGATCCGAGGTCAAGGGCACAAAGAGACAGCGTAAACGAAAACTAGCCGGGGTCTGGTACACAGGAATCAGCAAGCCGGCAAACAGTACAGACAAGGATAAAGCGAAAACGAAGTCAGAATACAAAGCCAAGGTCAAATACGGAGAAACACAACTGAACACAACAAGCACTAAAGGGAACTGTAGCAGAAACCACGATAGGGCAAGGAACTAAGGGAAAAGGGTGAGTATAAGTAGCCTTCAAACTAATGTGATTGGCTCCTGTCACTTCCACACCCCCAACAGGTAATTTGGTGAATACCGTAGCATGTTTGAGCCTGTCAAACAATTCTGTTATTAATGGTATAGGGTAAGCATTTTTGATGGTGATTTTATTAAGTCCTCTATAATCAATGCAAGGTCTTAAATCACCTTCTTTCTTTGATACAAAGAAGAACCCCGCTCCAGCCGGAGAAGAGGATCTCCTAATAAATCCCTTGTCTAATGATTCTTTAATGTACTCCTCCATGACACGGTTTTCTTGAACCGATAGAGGGTACAACCTGCCCTTGGGATGGTATAGTGCCAGGCAACAAGTCAATAGCACAATCGTAGGGTCTGTGAGGCGGTAATTTGTCAGCCTCTCTTTTATCAAAGACAGTCTTTAAAGATAAATACTGAGAGGGTATAGCCGTAGACAAAGGAGGAATGGTAGGAACATTAATAGAATTCACAGGCGTGACTTCAATAGTACATGACTCATGGCAGGCTTCACTCCATGATTTTATCTGCCCTGTCTCCCAGTCAAAAATAGGATTGTGGGCACGTAACCATGGATACCCTAACACCAACTGTGAAGAGGGAGAGGTGATGACCTGGAACCGAATGGTTTCATAGTGTAGAACCCCTGTGTACATATGTAGCGGTGCAGTCTCGTGAGTAACAACTGGAGATATCAATGGTCTACCATCTATGGCCTCAACGGCCAAGGGTATCTCCTTCTCCCTGATGGGAATATTGTTTTTCTTTACAAGACCAGAGTCTATAAAATTCTCAGCTGCCTCAGAGTCAACCAGGGCGTATATATTTTCAACTATACAACTCTCTCCCATATGTAAAGAAACAGGGAGAAGCAGTCGGTTAGGAGGCAATGTAGGAGACTTAGAAATCACACGCAAGGCCAGTCCCCTATAAGGTCTTAGGTGCGAGAGTTTTCCGGAGCAAAGGACACTCCTTTACCATATGGTTTTTCCTACCACAATATAGGCAGAGTCCCTCCCTTCTCCTATGTAATTTTTCATTATCAGAGAGTTTGGCAACCCCTAATTGCATGGGTTCCTCTTCAGATACTTTTACACTCTCCGGTGTATTAACTCTGGGGTGAATAGGTGTAAAAAAAGTCTATTCCTATTCTTGGTATAGAGCCTGTCACGAATCCTATTATCTATATCGATGAGGTAGTCAATAAGGTCCTCTAAGGCAACAGGAAGCTCCTTAGCTGCTACCTCATCCAATATAGAGTCTGATAAGCCTTCCATGAAGGCAGTAGTTAACCCATTGTTGGTCCAATCGACCTGTGAGGCAAGGGTACGAAACTGTATAGCGTAATCGGCCACAGGCCTAGAACCCTGTTTAACCCTCATTAATGCTCTCGCTGCATTTTTAGACCTTTTCATAGTATCAAAAGTTCTGCGAAAAGCTGTAAGGAAACTGTGAAAGTCATGCACCATAGGTCCATTAGCCTCCCAAATAGGGTTTGCCCATTCAAGTGCTTTGTCGGTAAGTTGGTGCATAAAGAACCCAACTTTAGACCTCTCTGTGGGAAATGAACGTGGATACATCTCAAAATGAAACTCTATTTGGTTAATGAACCCTCTGCATGTCTTAGAATCCCCTCCATACCTAGGAGGAGGCGTTAAATGGGCCGTAGCATTAGGCACAGTCGATACTTCAGGAAGCAGGGGTGTAGGAGGGTTGCTGGCATGGTTCTAGCTAAGAGCGTCTGGAGAGCCTGAGCTATCTGATCCATACGGTGATCCTGCTCTACAAATCTAGCCTCATGGGACGCCATCTGTTGAGCTAAATCTGCGGGGTCCATGGCCCTATCGTAATGTAACGAGTATATACCCCTACACGCAGGATCCAGCCAAACAGAAGACAGCACAGAGGAGAGATACGTCTACCGGACCTTAGAGTGGCCGGACTTGACGTAATAGGAGAAGACAGAGTCAGGAACGATCCGAGGTCAAGGGCACAAAGAGACAGCGTAAACGAAAACTAGCCGGGGTCTGGTACACAGGAATCAGCAAGCCGGCAAACAGTACAGACAAGGATAAAGCGAAAACGAAGTCAGAATACAAAGCCAAGGTCAAATACGGAGAAACACAACTGAACACAACAAGCACTAAAGGGAACTGTAGCAGAAACCACGATGGGGCAAGGAACTAAGGGAAAAGGGTGAGTATAAGTAGCCTTCAAACTAATGTGATTGGCTCCTGTCACTTCCACACCCCCAACAGGTAAGTGTATGGGGTGATTGGCATGACAGGAGCCAATGGGAGCCTTTTTGCAATTTAGGCTCCCACTGTCTCTTTAAGAGCGCGCCCGAGACTCGCGGCGCGCTCTTAGCTGCAGGCGGGACACGTGACCGCATCTCGCGGTCACTGCCCGTCTTCCTGTTAGGAGAGTCGGATGAGCCGCGCGCGGCTCGTGCAGCCCCAGGACCGCGAGCGGCTTGAAGAGAGGACCGCGGCCGGCCCCCAGATAAGGTAAGTACCGCTACACATACTCCAGAATCGACCGTTTCCTTATCCCCTCGACTTTAATCCCGAAAATAGTCAAAGCAGATATAGGCGATATCACATGGTCAGACCATGCCCCAATCACGATTTCCATAGCCACACAATACCCCACGTCTGGGAACCGCACCTGGCGCCTCAATGAATACCTCTTAAATGACCATAAATTGGTCGCACAAATCAAGAAGGAACTTCATACATACTTTGTATTAAATGATGTAGGAGGGATGAACATAGATACACTGTGGCAGGCTCAAAAAGCTGTCCTTAGAGGACAATTTATTAAACATGCTAGCTATAACAATAAAAAGAGAACTAAACACTACATAGATATACACAGAGAACTAGCCACACTTACACGCAAGAATAAGACAAACCCATCTCACACCACTACCAAACGGATTCTTGAGCTGCAAAATACTCTGAAAGATATAGATGGAGAAAATACCTACCTCCTAACGAAGATGAAACATTAATTTTTCCATGACGGAAACAGAGCAGGGAAAACCCTGGCCGCGCAACTTAAAGCAAGAACCCTATCATCTAAAATTGCCTTCCTCACCTCGAACCAAGGCAAAAAAATCACCGACCCTCAAGCGATAGTCGACGAGTTTAGTCAATATTATACTGGAGTATACTGGAGTATAAATATACTGGAGTATAAGTAAGCAGTGCATACTTTGAATAGCTGAAACTTATAGTTTAGTGTGTGTTTTTTTTAGTGATTAGTACATTTGTGTAATTGGTTTTAGCTGTTTTGCATAAAATATAGTTGCATATCTATTTAATTATTTCTAACAAAGTTAACATATTTATCATGTTCCCCTTACTCATTTAATGCACTTATGCTGGTTTTCTACCACTTGTGGTCTTTACACAATTATGATGGGTTCAGGTGGATGAAGTATTTGTATTTTTTTTTGTTCAATCTTTAATCTAGTACAATGCACTGGATCTTATTTTTTTTTTTTTTAGCATATAGACATTTTAATTATGATTAATTATGACAATTACCGCCATTTGTCTATTGAAAGCAAATATTAAAAATAATTGATGGGAGCAATAAAATGTACCCAATAGCAAATTACAGGAAACATTTTAAGCTTGCTTTAAATCATACTTTATCTACAGTTTTGTCATGCAGAGCTTTTGATACACGAAAGAGCATGTACAATTTTGAGCCATTTATTACTGTTTTGAAATGTTCTTCCTAATGATTGCTGCATATGTTTTGCAGGAAAGGGAAGATGGAAGTTGACTAATGAGAACTGTTTTTATTACTTTTTTTTAATTATTTAACTATAACATTTGTCAGATGAAACTTTAAAGTTTCTTTCAAAATTAAAATAATATTTTATGTAAAGTTAGAAGGGATTACATTCCAGTTAATAAGAAATCAAATATATGGTATCATTATTATATATTCTACATGATATATATATATATATATATATATATAGATATATATATATATATATATATATATATATATATATATATATATATATATATATATATATATATATATATATATATATATATATATATATATATATATATATAATGGACACAACTTTTAAAACAGGTGGATGTACTGCTTTCTTTTACTTATTGTAAATTCAGTTTGATCTTAGTGAATTATGTTGGTAGTTTAACCTCTTAAGGACACATGACATATGTGACATGTCATGATTCCCTTTTATTCCAGAAGTTTGGTCCTTAAGGGTTTAAATAACATCTTTAACAGATCTTTAGATGTATGTTTCCAAATAATGACTTGGTGGTGGGCTTATAATTATTGTTATAGATTGCATTTATTTCTAGAAAGTCTTAGCTAGAGTTGCATCCTTAAACATATTTAACATGTATGATAACAGTTTCCTGAATAAGTAGAATACCAAATATGTTGAATATTGAAATATACTTATATATAACTAAAGCGGCAACTACCAAAAGACTCCCATCCTGACTGGCTAACAAAAAGCAGAACAATACTTGTCAAGAAGGACTGCCATGGCACTCAGCACTAATCTCCGGCTCTTGGGTCCTTCTGCATCCTTCTGCATCCTAGAGGCAGTTAAGAAACAACAATGCAATCAAAGATGTCTCTGAGCCCCTGAACAAATTATACAGCCCCTAAGATCCAGATGGGAGGTGGCTGGCCATGTGAGTCTGTCAGCCTATTTATTTGAAGAGCATCTCCTAATCAGTGCTTGCTTGTTCTAAACTCCCTGTTCCTAATTCCTGATTCCCTATGATTTTCCAGTTTCAGACCTGCCTCTCTTCTAATATTTGTAACATATTCATTCTCACCTTGCGGCATCTGCAGTAATTGCCTTGCTAACAAATGCGGTAGTGCCGTTCAGCAGCCATGCATCAATGTGTCTGACTCCGGCAGCATGTTGGTGGACACCAGCCACTGCAGATCCACACTAATCAGTAACCCCAAGTCCGCCCATGGCATGCATGTGACGTCACGCAAAAGACACGCACGCACGTTCTGGGGTCAAAGGTCGGGTACGGCCAATCGGATCTGAGAGAGGCTTATTTAAACTCCTCATTGCCCTGTCGTGGTTTCCCTTAGTGGTTGTGGGATTGTGTCCCATTCTGTGTCCCATTCTGTGTCCCCGACCTCTGCAAGTATTCTGACTATTGGTACGTTAAGTCCGGCCATTCTAAGGCCTGGTACCTTTTAGTGCTAGGTGTGGTACAATTCTACGTGCTGGATCAATTAATAATCCTGACAATATTGATATAGAAATTATAGTTCCACTCTTGAATCTGAGATCTCTGTCCAGATGAGTATAGTTCTAGGAAAGCTTTAGACATTATGCAGAACCCTCAGACCCTCAGACTGAGGGCACTGGCAGAGGACCTGAGAATGAGGAATACAAAAAATACCTCCATGAGAGGTGATGTGTAGTAGAGCTCAAAATGTCCACTTGCCACTAGCCTTTGGCAAGTGAAAATGTAGCTCTGTTGAATACACTCTTACTTCTGATGAGTTTATTATGGCATGCAGTGGTGAGTAAAATGTTTGGCCTGGTAAATAGTACATGACTTTGAATATTAAGCTATGTATATTAATATATTGATTATATACAGTAGCAAGAAAAAGTATGTGAACCCTTTGCAATGATATTGATTTCTGCACAAATTGGTCATAAAATGGGATCTGATCATTATCTAAGTCACAACAAAAGACAATCACAGTCTGCTTAAACTAATAACACACAAAGAATGAAATGTTGCCATGTTTTTATTGAACACACCATGTAAACATTCACAGTGCAGGTGGAAAAAGTATGTGAACCCCTAGACTAATGACATCTCCAAGAGCTAATTGGAGTGAGATGTCAGCCAACTGGAGTCCAAGCAATGAGATGAGATTGGAGGTGTAAGATAAAAACACACAGAGAGGATAGAGAGTGAAAGAACCCTCTGCCACTCTGTGAGACAGTAGTTCAGTGCTATATAATAAAATAAACTCACCCTATTCGAGTTAGTTGGGTAGTTCAGCTAGGTCACATATATATGCATGAAAAAAAAACAAATAAAGACTGTATAGTGCAGAGTTGTTTTAACCAGTGGGTAGAATTAACTGTAAAGTAACAAACTCACATGCTAATGAGCCTTTTTAGGAATAGGCTCTAAACTCTTCAGCAAGTATGTTTTAGAGTAACATACACCCCCTTTTTGGATCTTCTCAGAGGTTGTGCTTCCAATATATATTGTAGAAAAAGGAGACACAAAGGGGTATACACTCTAAGTGAGATCTGTACGTGCAGAGCAAGATTGTAAAAGTTACAGAATATGCTCACCTGGCTCAGAGCCTTCCAAACTGGCTCTGAGTATATGAATTGTGCGTCAAATATAGGGTGACAGCTCCCTTTGGAACCTGGGCAACACTGAAGACTGGATCCACTTGTTTAGTAAAAAAAATGCACAAAAAAGTGCTTGTTTAACCCCTTAAGGACCGCTGACGGTTCAGGACCGTCAGCGGTAAAATGTGCGTTTGGACCGCTGACGGTCCTGAACCGTCATAACGGTCAGGGGCTACTTACCTGATCGCCGTCGGTCCCACGGCGGCGATCAGCTCTCCTCCCGGTCCAGGGGGACTGCCTGTCTGCCCGGGCAGTCCCCCCTCGGCAGATCAGGACCCCACGGCCATGTGATCACTCGATCACATGACCGCAATAGGGGTCTGTGTATCTGCCTGCAGGGGGACTGTCTGTGCTGACAGGCAGTCTCCCTGCATCTGTAAAATCATAAAATAAAGTGTAAAAAAAAAAATCTGTGTAAAAAAAATTATAATGATATAATGATGATGATATATATACATGTATTATATCTATATATACCTATATATAATATATGTATATATATCATATATATAATGTCACACTAAGTGTATTTTTATATTTATATATACGTATATTAATATAAAAATACACTTATATTTAAATTACACACGAATATATACAATATATATAATAACTATATATATGGTATATATATATTATTATAAAATACAAATAATATGTTAATAAAAATAAATAACAAAAAATAAAAATAATTTTTAATAATTAAAAAAAATTATATATATATATGCAATTTTATTCTAACAGTATTTTGATATTGATATATATATATATTTATATAAAAATACACTTAGAATGTAATGACATATATATCTATGTATAAATAAATAAATAAAAATAATACGAAATATACATATGTCCACATACATAATTACATAAATAATTTCATAAATATACACGTAGACGTCAAATATATAAATATGTATATATATTAAAATTCTACGTGCATATTTATGTAATATTTTTACCTAATTAAGTAATTTTAATGATTGCAATTTGAGGGACCTGCCTGCCAACCCAGGCCAAAAGTCCAGATAATTTAATTTGCTAGCACTGTGTTTAACCCTGTAACTTTCTATGACACCCTAAATCCTGTACATGGGGGTACTGTTTTACTCGGGAGACTTCGCTGAACACAAATATTAGTGTTTCAAAACAGTAAAACATATCACAGCGATGATATTGTCAGTGAAAGTGAAGTTTTTTGCATTTTTCACACACAAACAGCTCTTTCACTGAGGATATTATTGCTGTGATATATTTTACTGTTCTGATACACTAATATTTGTGTTCAGCGAAGTCTCCTGAGTATAACAGTACCCCACATGTAGAGGTTTTATAGTGTTTGTGAAAGTTACAGGGTCAAATATAAGGCTTGATTTTACTTTTTTTTTTCATTTAAATTTGTCAGATTGGTTAGGTTGCCTTTGAGAGCGTATGGTAGCCAAGGAATGAGAATTAGCCCCATGATGGCATACCATTTGCAAAAGAAGACAACCCAAGGTATTGCAAATGGGGTATGTTCAGCCTTTTTTAGTAGCCACTTAGTCACAAACACCGGCCAAAGTTAGCGTTTTTTGCATTTTTAACACACAAACAAATATAAATGCTAATTTTGGCCAGTGTTTGTGACTAGGTGGCTACTAAAAAAGACTGGACATACCCCATTTTGAATACCCTGGGTTGTCTACTTTAAAAAATATGTACATGTTAGGTGTGTTTCGGGGATTTATGACAGATAACGGTGTAACAATGTCACTATTGATACATTTAAAATATATATATATTGAAACAGCAATTTCCTACTTGTATTTATAGGCCTATAACTTGCAAAAAAAAGCAATAAAGCATGTAAACACTGGGTGTTTTTAAACTCGGGACAAAATTTTGAATCTATTTAGCAGTTTTTTTCATTAGCTTTTGTAGATAAGTAAAAGATTTTTCAAGTAAAAGTTAAGGGGTTAATAAAGATAAAAATAAACACAATTAAAATTCAAATAAAAAGTATGTAGATCCTCCGAAACGCGTTTCACCTATCCTGTAGGCTTTTTCAATCGGCATAGTCTTGCTTCCTGGTTCCGGTATTTACGTCGTCACTCATACACGCCCCTTTCAGTTTCGATCCTATTGGAGTGCGTCCGTCCCTCTAGCCCCTCCCCTTCACAGCTATTCCACCTTCAGTTGATTTCCTGGTTTCATATGGTCATTAGTGTATTTCCAATGGATGGGCGGGACTACATTGCCCAGAATGCATTGCGGCCGCAGTGCTCTATCATTTCCGGTACGGCAGCAGCATCACTCCCATCATACTTGGCAAAATAATGTCCGAAATATAGCGGAAATAGCCCAAATTCAGTACAATCTCATTAGATAGCCCATAAAAAACAGAGGGAAAAAAGGTTTTTACATATATCAACACGGGAGAATATTTATCAGAAAAAAGAACAAATATGACTCCATGACCCAAAAACAACATATTCCTTTACAGGATCACTGAAACAATACGAAGAAAGATAGAACCTATACATAGTGTGTCAAATGTAGCCACTCAAAAGCACCATAGGGCAAGCAGAGATGCGGTGGATCACAAAAAATGGCACAATTCAAAGTCTGCATTCAGACCATGCGGGGCCAGAGTGTTCAAATCAAAAATCCACCACATCTCTGCCTGTCCCATTTTTTTGATTATATCATCCCCCCTCCAATTTAAATGAACCCTTTGGATGGCAAGGAAAGTTAAGTGTTGTGGGTTACAACCATGGTGTTCCTTAAAGTGTGCCGAAACACTATGTTGCATAAATCCTCTCTTAATATTCCGAACGTGTTCGTTTATTCTTATATATAATGATCATTTAGTTCTTCCTACGTAATATAAATTACATGTGCATTTGAGTAGGTATATGACTTGTTTAGTGTAGCAAGTTTTTTTACAATATATTCTTTTCTACCTTGTGGATGTTCAAAGGTAGTCACATGCCTCTTAATGCTACTTGTCCGCCTACATGCTATGCATAGTCCACATCCAAAAAAAACATCTTTGTGCAAAAAGGTTTTAGGTTGATTATTATTGTTTATATGATTTTTAACTAGCTTTGAGGCTAAACTTGGAGCTCCCCTATATACCACTCTTGGTTGTTCCGGCAATAGATTGTATAATAGATGATCAGCCCTTAAAAGTGGCCAGAATTTCTTAATGATTTGTTTCACCTGCCTACTTTTTGAGTTAAAATTGCATATGAAGGGACTATTTTGACTCCCATTACTTTTTTTATCCTTATATTCCAAAAGTGGCAGTCTATCTTGGGACTTTACATCCTCAATTGTGCTTTGTAGGCTACTATTGTTATACCCCTTTTCTACAAAGCGGCTCTTTAGTTTCTCTGCTTGGGTGTTATATGTTGTTATATCGGTACAGTTTCTTCGTATTCGAAGGAACTGGGACCTCGGGATATTCAAAAGCCAGGGCGAAAAATGGCAGCTGTGTAAGTCTATATAATTGTTGACATCCACCAGCTTAAAGTGAGTTTTGGTTTTTACGGTGTTTTCCTCAATATAAATGGTCAGATCCAGAAAGTTTACATTGTTTTTACGGTAGTCTGCTGTTAGGTTGATCCCCCAATTATTGAAATTCAGATATGCCAAAAACAACTGAAGACTCTCTTCCGGGCCATCCCACACGAAGAAAATATCGTCTATATAACGACGATAGGAAACGAGGTTTGCACGCCAGTCTGCGTTATCTAAAATAAAAACATGCTCCCATAGAGCCATAAAAAGATTCGCATAACTGGGTGCAAACCTCGTTCCCATCGCCGTGCCGCAAATCTGTAAGTAAAACTCATTTGAGAACCAGAAGAAATTATTGCATAGTAAGGTGTATGCCTTGGACAATAAAGTCTATCTGGTCCTGATGGTATAGCTCTGACTTTTCCAAATGGAACCTTACTGCTTCCTCTCCTCTACTGTGGGGAATGATTGTATAAAGAGAGCTGACATCAGCCGTAACTAGTATGTAGCTCTCCTTCCACGTTATGTCTCGCAGGGTTTGGAGTACACTAATAGTGTCCTTCAGATGGCTTGGAGTTTGGAGGACAAGGGGTTGAAGACAGTGGTCGATATATTCCGATAGTCTACTGGAAATCGAGTTGTTCCAGAGACTATTGGATGGCCTGGTGGAACAGTGGAGTGTTTATGAATCTTTGGGAGGTGGTACAGTACTGGGACCCTTGGATGTAGAATATTCAAATATCTATATTCTTGATCATTTAGCATCCCTTTATCTCTACCTACCTCAAAGAAATTCCTAAATTTTGTTTCTATCTCTTGTGCTGGATTACCTGGAAGTCACAGGTAGGTAGTTGCATCACCTACCAGCTTCATGCCCTCCTGGAGATATTTATCAACGTCCATAACAACTATCCCTCCCCCCTTGTCCGCAGGTTTGATCACTATATTGTGATCTCTTTGTACCTCCTTCAAGGCTAGCCACTCTTTTTTATTTAGATTCCTATTAATTGTTTTAATCTTAATATTATTGATTTCTTGCATGACTGCTTTTTCAAAGCTTGTCATTTCATCAGAGACAAAATTATGTAGAAAAAAGACAGATCTCTCTCTGAGTGTTGTATGAACGAACTCAGATTGTATGATTTCTTCATTGGGGTGTCTATCATTTCTCAAAAAAATTTTTTTTTCAAGCACAGCTGTCTCTTAAATTTATTCAAATCCACATACATGCCAAATTTGTCTAGTTCTTTAGTTGGAACGAACTTTAATCCCTTGTTCAAAACTGAATCTTGGGCCTTAGTCAGTATTTTACTGGATAAATTGAAAATTAATGATTTTGATGTGTCCAGTCCCTTTTTGCTCTTCTTAATTCTCTTTCCTCCTCTAGTTCCCCTTCCTCTACACTCCTTCTTCTCTTGTATGGGGAGTCGGGGTACGGAGATCTCCTCCAGGTTGGGGCAGTATTCTTGTGCTTGTCTTTGAGTCTCTCGTCTTGAAAAAAAAATTCCGGTTCCCTATTTAAAACATTTAACCTATTATGCGTGATAGTTAAGTTTTGGGGGTTCTTACTATTGTGATGGGAAATAGGGGATCTAGGTTTTTGATATTTCTCTTTATGTTCCAACCTTGTGGATCGTCGTGAATCCTGGTGTGAAATGGATGGGTATTCTATCCTTTCCCTTATTTGATTATCTGTACGTTGTAATTCATGGTGGGGGGTAGGTGGGCATTTTATTCTCTTTCTTATTGATGGTTTTCTTTTTCTGGATATATTTTGATGGTAAACTACTTCGTTTTTAGGTAGTGTGTTCCTATTGTCCCTATACGGCTGTTTGTAAGAGTTACTCGTATATTTATCCTTTGACACATGGGGATACACATCCCTCATATTATCTTGTTTGGGTTTTTGGTATGATCTGACTTGGTTATGGTCAAAATCATATCTATCCCTTTTGTATTTCTTCTTTTTAATTTCTATGGTTTCTCTTTCTATTTTATTCAAAATATCCTGAATTTCACCAACTATTGTGTGGTATTCCTCACATTTTAACTAACAACTCCTGCAAATCATTACTTTGTTTGTCCAATTTTATCAGAGTCACATTTCTTCTTTTTACAATTAAAGACATAGATTTCAAAGCGAATGAATCCAACATATCTGTCCACTCATCCATGAACTCGTGTTCATCAAGGTCAAAGGTGGGATATTTAGTATATCTTAGACCCCTTGGTGAGATATTTTCTCTATGGTATTTTTCCAAGGTGGCTACTTCCCATTTAATACGAATTTCTTGACTCATAATTTTAGTTAAGGATCTTTTGCATTCCTGAATGTCAAAACCTCTTTCAATAGCTCTAATTGAATCCATGGATGGGTGTACAAATACCGCATCTATGTTGGTACAGTAATTCTTTCTATTTTCAAAAATAGACATAGTGCCAGCAGCCTTCACACGTGTTGGAGAATGTACAATGGGATACAGAAGAAACAAATGTGTGAGTTATAGGCACTTATTAATTTAGTGATTTAACCCCTTAAGGACACATGACATGTGTGACATGTCATGATTCCCTTTTATTCCAGAATTTGGTCCTTAAGGGGTTAATGAGATGAGATTGGAGGTGTTGGTTACAGCTGCCCTGCCCTATAAAAAACACACACCAGTTCTGGGTTTGCTTTTCACAAGAAGTATTGCATGATGTGAATGATGCCTCACACAAAAGAGCTCTCAGAAGACCTACGATTAAGAATTGTTGACTTGCATAAAGCTGGAAAGGGTTATAAAAGTATCTCCAAAAGCCTTGCTGTTCATCAGTCCATGATAAGACAAATTGTCTATAAATGGAGAAAGTTCAGCACTGCTTCTACTCTCCCTAGGAGTGGCCGTCCTGTAAAGATGACTGCAAGAGCACAGCGCAGACTGCTCAATGAGGTGAAGAAGAATCCTAGAGTGTCAGATAAAGACTTACAAAAGTCACTGGCAAATGCTAACATCCTTGTTAGCGAATCTACAATACATAACACTAAACAAGAATGGATTTCATGGGAGGATATCACAGAGGAAGCCACTGCTGTCCAAAAAAAACATTGCTGCACGTTTACAGTTTGCACAAGAGCACCTGGATGTTCCACATCAGTACTGGCAAAATATTCTGTGGACAGATGAAACCAAAGTTGAGTGATTTGGATGAAACACACAACACTATGTGTGGTGAAAAAGAGGCACAGCACACCAACATCAAAACCTCATCCCAACCGTGAAGTATGGTGGTGGGGGCATCATGGTTTGGGGGCAGCTTTGCTGCATCAGGGCCTGAACGGATTGCTATCATCGAAGAAAAAATGAATTCCAAGTTTATCAAGACATTTTGCAGGAGAACTTAAGGCCATCTGTCTACCAGCTGAAGCTCAACATAAGATGGGTGTTGCAACAGGACAATGACCCAAAGCATAGAAATAAATCAACAACAGAATGGCTTAAACAGAAGAAAATACGCCTTCTGAAGTGGCCTAGTCAGAGTCCTGACCTCAACCTTATTGAGATGCTGTGGCATGACCTCAAGAAAGCGATTCACACCAGACATCCCAAGAATATTGCTGAACTGAAACAGTTCTGTAAAGTGGAATGGTCAAGAATTACTCCTGACCATTGTGCGTCTGATCTGCAACTACAGGAAATGTTTGGTTGAAGTTATTGCTGCCAAAGGAGGTTCAACCAGTTATTAAATACAAGGGTTCACATACTTTTTCCACCTGCACTGTGAATGTTTACATGGTGTGTTCAATAAAAACATAGCAACATTTCATTCTTTGTGTGTTATTAGTTTAAGCAGACTGTGATTGTCTATTGTTGTGACTTAGATGATGATCAGATCACATTTTATGACCAATTTGTGCAGAAATCCATATCATTGCAAAGGGTTCACATACTTTTTCTTGCAACTGTACATGTTAGATTTCAGAGTATTGCATTATGTTAAAAAAAAGGTTATTTTTAATTGCATTGAGAATATTTAACATCTGACAACTTTCAAACGATCCTTCCTTTATCATGGTGATTTAATTTGATTAAATAAATGGCTTCCTGAACACTAATTGCTGTCAATTCTTTTTGCTGCAAAAAGAGGAAAAAGTCCAATATTTGGTATGTGTTTATTATATACAATAAAAATAAGTAACCATAGGACTTCACTCTACTGATGGACAATTTTTTAATACATGCATACACTTTTTAATGTTTTTGCAAAGGTGCTTCTTTTAAAAAAAATGTGTTGCATTTCTCTTCCTTTGGTATGTTTACATTATCTTGAGTTTCTAGTTTATTTAATCATAAGTGACTCATCTGGTAGGTATTACTAATCAATTTTGCGATAACTCTCAGTTGTGTTTTTTTTCTAATCTTAACTATTTTATTTGCAAATCTAATCAGCATATGCTAATATTTTTTTTCAATTAAAAAACACTCTAATTACCATAACCAAAACGCCCTTGTTTGTCTTGAGTAGTTTGACAAATAAACAGGCTTTCACTGTCCCCGAAACCCAGTTTCAGTACACACCAACTTTCACTGCCATCCATGACAGAATTTATTTGTATTCACCATGTGAAAGCATAAGCATCCATATTATCACAACAGTAGTTTGGGAGTTAGGTTTTATATAAGGGTATAGATAACCATTTTGCAAACCACTTTTGAGTGACTATTTCTGAGTTCATGTACATAAAGTAGACGGGTATTGATGGTTTAATTTGGTTTTTAGATAAAACGAGATAGCTATATTAAATGTATTAACAAGGACATTGCACCCAGACCACTTCAATGAGCTGAAGTAGTCTGGATGACTGTAGTGTCCCTATAAGAAATTGAAGATTCTATATATATATCCTTCAATTAAATAGACTACACAAGGCTTACAGTGCCACAGATTAGATTGTTTTTAAGTTTGTATCCTTTATCATAAACCTAATAATAATTAGATTATCTTACCGCCTTTAACATGTTCTATTTTAAGAATAAAAACAGAGTAACATATGTCTATCTCTAGATATCTTCCTCTAGTGATCTATCTTTAGATCACTCTTCTTAAAACAGAACATGCTAATTTATTCAATTAAGCAGCTAAATAAAACAGGAAACTGCTCAGTAAGATAGAGATTTCCTTGGGATATATAAATACAGGACATACAGGTATATGCAAGCATATACATGAACAAAAAAAATAACATGCCAATCAAATTGAGTATTACTTAATTTATAAAAATATCTACATATCAACAGGGACCTATTCTAGCTGTTCAAGAAACCTGCATGTATATTACAAGATTGAATTCCCGATTAGTAAGAATAATAAACACCAGAAGTTGCATACATGGAAAAAAGTACAAAAATGAATTAAAAATTAAAACTTAGATAATCAGAGATCAAAGCTGGTTATTTGTTCAAACGTCAGGTTTCTAGGCAGGGTCAACTCTCCATGCCCAGTCTCCTCTGTAAGTTTTAACTGGAAGTTTACAAGAATCATGAAACAAAGAGTAGTATATTGGAAATTCTGCACTCTAGTCTGCCATTGAGGCCAAAGAGATTCTAGTCACATCCGGGCAGTACAGTAGAGCTAGAGTCATATCCCTGCACCTCTATTACTGTGCTGCCATATACTGCCATGCAGCAGATTAACTGCTGGGGAAAGCAACATTAAAAAAAAACTATTCATCTGGTTGCTGTTGACCACCTTCTCTCAAGCACTTTTTATTTTGTAGTGAGTGTGTGTGTCTGTATGTATGTATTTATGAATGGTTATGTCTGTAAGTATTTAACTGTGTGTGGCTGTATGTATGTAACTGTGAGTGCATGAAGATGCATATCATGCAGGTGTTAAGGCAGGGGTTCTCAACCATGTCCTCAAGGACCCCCTACCAGTCCAGGGTTTAGGGATTACCTGGGTGTAAGTTAAGGAGAGGAGCTTGCTTGGTTGATCTGTCAGGGATGACATGAATTTGTTAAGTAATAGTACAGGGCACCACTTGTTACCTGTTGGGTATAATTGACAACACTCATGTTGTAGGGTCAATGGTGGCTGATTGTAAATTTTTCCATTCTACAGTGCCTGTTGGCAGTGCTACCAGCCCTGTGTAAAACCTCTCAGTGAATCCTGTGATCAGAAATTGCACTAAATGTTTGGATGGGTGTGTGTTTAAGTAGAAGGCTAGTGTGTCAACTTGTACTTCCGTCAGTAATTATTTGAGCAACAGGCAGTTTGGGCACATTGTCCTTGCATGAGCTCTGTAGCAGATGGAGCAGACCTGCAACAATCTGCAGGTGCTGAAATTGTAGCCGCCTGCGTTAAAATTGTTACATATCTGTGCCTTCCTTAGAAAGACTATGGGTCTCCCTAGTTTGTCTCTTAGTCTTTTCTGTTCGGATTTGCTGGTACTAGGGGTGGCATAGCTGGTAGTCAGTACACTGGGTTTGTTTAGGCACAAGTTGGTAGAGTGGGAGTTTGAAGAGCAAAGAGCACAAGATGGTGATATTAGCTCAGCAAAGTAGCGACAGAACAAATCGTTATCTAAGTGGCTCCAATCTGTTCTTATGTTGAATTGAGCCAATGCTGCCACTGCTTTAACTGAAAATGACTTGTGATAGTCGAAATAGGTATATCCACCGTACTTGTGCCCCAGATCTACCAACTTGTGCATGTACAAGTCTAGTTCTTCTCTACGTTGGGGAAAATTGGTGCATACTACGTCTCTGTATAACCTGAAAGCTAGAACGAATTCAGGTATGGACAGTTTTTTGCTTAACCTGGGGTCTCTTGCTTTCAGTACTAGACAAGTCCCCATGATTGTAGGTCTTGTTTTCCACCAAGTCCTGTGATGCTATAAGTAAGGAAATTAGATTGACGTCTTTCCCTTCTAAAATGTCCTTCCTAATGTTAGGAGGTACCAAGTATGCTGGTGTGACAATGTGTGTGATGGGTCTCTGTGAGACTTGTGCAACCGAAACATTACCCTGTGCTCCAATATGTTCTATGGTTGGTGTAAGATTAATATTTAGGGACCCAATGGCTGGATCGGGGGCTTCAAGCCTGTCCATTCTCTGGTTTAAATTGCTTATGGATGACAGGATTGATGTCATTGTGGCCTGTATTCATGCCAGGGTTTCGTTAACATTATCCTGAGAGCTGGTTCCTGGTTGTGTGTTATCAGGGTTTGACATCATGATTCTGTACAGTTCCACTTTCCTTGCTGTGGTGGGAAACGGAATGCCTCTACATCTTAGTTCTGCTGCAATTTTTGGGATTGTCCATGACCTTAATGAGCAGGGGCTCTCTTGATTTTCGCCTGATGTTGGGGCTGTTGTTGAGGTGCAAGGCCTAGAGGGTATGCTGGGTGAGGAGACATCTTCTCCTAGGTCAGATACACGCGACATGCTATAATATAATGACAAAATGTTTATGGTGAAATGTTATTGAATTTCCTATAACTATTTCGGGAAAGGTGAGGCCCTGCTAATTTGCCAAGCGGCTGATAGAGGCTCTGCCTATGTATTGGTCGTTGGGCTGAGCGGTGGGAGCGTGGGTCTCTGTGGAAGATAGCAAGATCGACTGGACGTGACAGGTGAGGCTCTCTGTACTTTGGGTGAAGTACTGGGAGACTAACTATGAGTTGGACCGATGGGCGAATACTTCTGACTTGAGGATGGATGTTGTTCTCATGGGAATAATAATTACCATATAATGGACCGCATCTTGGCCCTAAATGCTAATTAAAGGGACTCTCCAGTGCCAGGAAAACAAACCGTTTTCCTGGCACTGCAAGTCCCCTCTCTCTCCCACCTGCCATCCCATGTTGCTGAAGGGGTTAAAATCCCTTCAGTGACTTACCTGTATCCAGCGCCGATGTCCCTCGCCGCTGGTTCAGGTTCTGCCCCCGCTCCTCCCCCCAACATCATCCAGCGGGGGAGACCTATTGAGCATGCGCGGCCACCGTCTGGGGAGACCTAATGCGCATGCGCAGCAATGCCGCTCGCGCACGCACGCATTAGAATTCCCCATAGGAAAGCATTGAAAAAAGCTTTCAATGCTTTCCTATGGGAATTTCAGCAACGCTGGAGGTCCTCACATAGTGTGAGGACGTCCAGCGACGCTATAACACACTTTAGTATTAAACACGGAAGTCCCCTCTAGTGGCTGTCTAGTAGACAGCCACTAGAGGAAGAGTTAACCCTGCAAGGTAAATATTGCAGTTTATGAAAACTGCAATAATTACACCTGCAGGGTTAAGGGTAGTGGGAGTTGGCACCCAGACCACTCCAATGGGCAGAAGTGGTCTGGGTGCCTGGAGTGTCCCTTTAACTTTGCCCTATGTTTGTGAGCTTAACGTTGTAAGCGTGATTCTTGACTATACATACCTGACAGGTGTGTCTTTTGGAGATGGTTGATGTTAATGTTTATACTTATTATTGCTGGGCCTAAGGTAATACGAAGTTATTTTTTCTGAAACACATGCTGAATCTTAAATTGCCTTTTTTTTTTATAAATACCTGTTTGAGAACTTAATTGGTTTGCTTCTATTTAATTCTCTGTAGAAGAGCGAGAGGATATGCGTTGCCATATAATTTACTGAACACTCAATGGGATGATGTTAAACCGATAATGGAATATTTGACCTGAAAGGACATGACAGACAGCGTGTGATATGACGAAATAACTTACAATTGGACTTCGTATGCCCCTGTTTGTGTTTCCTGTATCCTGTAACTTAATTTGTTTACATACTTTATGCTAGGTTACTAGTGGTTTGGGTTTCGTGATTTCCATTATGTGCATCATGCGTGATTTTTTTTCTGTGTTTGTATATGACGTGAATCTGATAATTGTGCCTAAAGCCTTCCATCCCCCGTGAAAGAACATGGATTAACATACCGTATACTTTATTGCCAATCCCTTATGATGGGATGATGGTAATTGATAGTAAAAGAGAACAATTTCGGAATCCTGCAAGGACATGACAATAAATCTTTACTTTATGTTACTAGGCCTATGCTTATGCCTGTAGACATGCTTAATATATCATTAGCATTGATCTTTATTCTATTTAAGTAAGACATATTGTAAATGCATTCATGTGTGTAAACGTGAAGAAAGGAATAAACATTACTAGTAATTGTGTACGTTTCCCTTTACATGGATTATAGATTGTAATATAACAACGCATCAGTAAATGCAAGAATGACCCCCTGACAGATTTTTTTTTTTTTAACTGATCATATGTGTACAGTTGTGTAATTAGTTGCAGCGTCAATAGGTAGCAGTATTGGAGTCTGTACATGTATACACTGTACGGTTAAGTTCGTGTGAATAGAAGCTTGTAGCTTGTGCATTTACTGGTATGATTGTACGTGCAAATTATCTTGGTTCGTGCGTGCCTAACATTTTGCTTAGCTACCGTTTGTGTATTAGCCATCATTAATATGTTGGTACCATTCATGAGTGCCATTCGTCTGTTTAGTGCCGTTTGTGCATTTCGTGCCGTTCGTCTATTTGGTCTGCCCGTGCGCTTAGCCTTACCACCTTATGTTGTGCGTTTGTACTGTCTGTTCATGAGTTTTAGTCATTTGTACATCGATCTTGTACGTGTGTTACTCATGATTACCAGCTTGTTGACCCAGAAGTATGGTCCAATGCCCCGGAAGCTGTAGTTATGTTGGAAGCATCGGTGTAACCGCGGTTACTCGAGGATCGGTCACGACAGAAGGATGTTTCCTTAGCTGGAAGGCCTGCTGGTGGGCTAGGAAGGCCCTTGGGCGGGCTGGAAAACCTGCTGGCGTGGCAAACGAGTATCCTGGCTGGCCTTGTCCTGGATCAGTAGTCCTGTGATGAACCCGGAACTGGAAGTAACCAAGCACCATCAGCTAGGTATATAGGTAAGTCGGGGGTTAAATAGGCCGGCTTCCGCTTTCCCATAGATCAAAAACCAAAAATGTTAATTATGATTGAAAACCCCTTACACCTGAAGTATGTGGATAGTTAATACAAGGTTAAACAAAAATCTGCACACCAGTCAAGTGATAAGACATGCTTTTCTGATTTCTGTGGGAAAAACAAGTCTTATGGTTTGGCTGGTGTGCAGATTTTTGTTTAACATTGTAATATATATAATGGTATAGAATTGATCCCTTACAGATTCTGTCTATCTCATGCATTTAAAATGGGTAGCATTGTGGTTATTTTTTTCTTTCGAACTGCATGAGTGATTGTGGGTGCTCAGCAGTTGATATTTTTTGATGAATCATTGAACCATTTCATTTAACAGAGTTTGTAATGTCAAATCTTTTTGAATAGAAGAAAAATAGAAATACTGAATATCATGTTTATAGAGTTTTGTTAAATTTATTGCTGCATAAAATAACTGCGGGTAGCTGTTGTGGGGGGACTTCAGCAGCCACAATCTAATTATTAATTTGAAATACTAGACATGAAAAAGTTGCATGCTTTAGGCAAAACATGTAAATGTTTTCTGCTAGTACATTCATATAAAATAGAATCCAAATACAAATGAAGTATACATAGGATTAGACGACCTGTGGCTTTAGATAATATTTGTGAGCAGTATGTAAACAAAAACTTATAGCAGTCAATATAAAAATGAAGGCATGTACAGGTTCAGGTTAGCAGATATGCAAATGATGTTAACGGTATGACTATCTCTTAGAATTGTGAAAGTTGAATTTGTATGTTTGTAACCAGGACACAGTAACAATGAGAAAAAATATTAGTGAGTTTCAGAGCCAGAACAGTATGTCTGGGTCTTTCATTCTGCAGATCAGACTGTGACTCTAAAATATTAATAAACAGAGCAGTAGAGGAGTTGGTAAGTGAAAAAAAAACATGGACTTTAGATCAAATACATTTTATAGCCGCCCTCACAGTAGTGGAAAGGGCCCTGGTGCACACAGATATAACACACAAAAACACACACACACACATGATGACGCATACACAGATAGCATACACATACACACAAAGATCATATTACATATTTTAGTTACCCTCCTGCTTCCATACCGGTTTGGTGCAGGAAGGTATCCCTGGCATCCAGTGGCAGCTGGCTGAGTCTGGTCAGGCTCTCCTTGGTTCTCCTCTCCCATGTGGCTTATTGGTAAGCTGGGAGTAAGTGACTTGCACTCACTTCCTCTCAGCACGATGGGTTTACACAGACCAGGGAGCCCATTCCCATTGTTAAAGTTCCGAGACACCTGACTAGGTCCCTGATCCAAGATGCAAATTCTAGTGAATGAGGAGCACAACCATAAAAGATAAAAAAAAAAACACTTTATTAATTGCGTCCATAGTAACATGTATCCCAAAATGCATATCAGAAAATCATAGCATTAATATCACAATCATAGTACAAGAAATATACAAGATGCTCTGCAGGTGCATCCATGCATGAATGATGGCTAAAAAAATATATTATAGTACTATTACTATTACAAAGTCATAAGGATACCTGAACAAAACAACCCAGCAAGTAATAAATATCATTAAACAAATCAATACCAGAAATAGAAGAGTTAGAAAATCAACCAAAGAGCCCCCAACGTTTCGGCAAAATTGCCTTTATCAAGGGAGTATATTCCAAAAAGCTAGAAAACACCCTTATACACCCAAAATAAATAATAAACACTGAAGTGTAATGGGTGACCACCTATAATGATTGGCATTCTCCCAACCATAATCACATGATTTTGGTTACCAAGTAAACCAGTATACAGAAGGTATGTATACATGGGCAGATTGTATTAAATCTAGCTGGAATAAAGTATATATGCATTGACAGAGAAGATTCCAGAATGAGAGAGAGTCTGACAGATTCCAGAATATGCATATTTAGATAAGTGAGTATATAATAGCCAAAATACATAGAAAAAAAAGGGAGAATTAACTCTTGACAGCTCCTGCTATCCATAAAACATTGCCACTACAAAAGAACGATAGTGTATCACAAAAATTAACTAAACCACATATATTAAGTCAATAACCGCAGCCTGCTCCCAGAATAGAGCCCCTGCGGATTAAGCAATAACCCCCAGGCGCTTACCTTATCATTTATAGGTAAAACTAACCTGTGGAAGCAATGTGCGTTCCACGTCTCGATTGGACAAAGCTGATGTGTCTGAATTAACACGCATGCGCTGACAGCGCTCGGAAAACATCCCTCATTCAATGAGGATGCTAGCAGTATGTGGAACGCACAATGTGTTCCAACTCCAAAAATCCCAAAGATGCCGCACATGCGCAAGTGACACCTGGAATGCATCATGCATTCCACCCTCAAGAGAAATATTAACAAGTAGTGTAGGGCATCAAATAGCTACTGGAGGCTGTCATGCCACATGAAAGCGGAGCTAATACAGCAAAATAAAATACAAACAGGATGCAGAATACATAATATAATTTGAAAAACACAAATTAGGTTTTTCTTCTTTTATGTAATTATGGGTTAATAATTGTTTTAGATTAGGTGCTCCCCTATATATAATCTGTGGTTTTTCTGTCAGTATATTATATAATAGAGGGTCACTTCTTAGAATCGGCTAGTGTCTATTAATTATTTTTCTTATTCTTTTTTCTTCCTGGTTGTAGTTACAGATAAAGGGTACTCCTTCATTGTCTTTTTCTTTTTTCTGTTTATATTTTAAGAGAGATTCTCTATCCAGATATTCTATTTCATTTAAGGTGCTTGATAATATTTTATCATCGTAACCCTTTTCTAAAAATTGGTTTTTAACCCTATGGGCTTGTTCTTGAAATCTGCTAACATCAGTGCAATTCCTGCGTATACGCATGAATTGAGACCTTGGGATGTTTTTCAACCATGGCGAGAAATGGCAACTATTTAAATGTATATAGTTGTTGACATCTACACTTTTAAAGTAGGTCTTAGTTTTAATACAGAGGCGCCATCTTGAGGCCCTGTGTGGGTGTGGAGCAGTTTGTTTGCGGCTGTGTTGCCTGAGTGTCTCATTGTTCAGGCTTTGTTTGTGTTTAATCTGCTTTGCCCGGATCTCCAATTTTGCCCAAAAGGCTTCAAATATAGCATGTAGTCTGGCCGAGCATTCCAGCACCCCTGTATGGCACTCCGATGTCTTGCACAGTGTGCGTACCGCTCCCAGAGTAGTATAAAAAAGTTGTTAATAACTTGCAGTTAGACCGTCTGGTCCTGGACTTTTTGCCCTTAGGCATGGTTTTAATTACTTTAGCCAATTCTTCTGAGGTAAATTGGGCCTCTAATTGATCTATTGATGAAATAGGGAGTTTACATGGGATATTCCTAGATAAGTCATTTTCTAAATCAAGCGGGGCGTGTCCAGGGAGAGGTAAATTATAAATATCCTGATAAAAAATCCCTAAAGGAAACAGCTATTGTATATGTAGTATTATAGGATCTCCCATTTTTACTTTAAATTTTTGGTATATAAGTTTTCTGAAGTTTTGCTTTCAATGTCCTGGCCAATAATTTCCCAGTCTTATTTCAATATGTATAAAAGGAGCTTTGTGTCATCTGAACTGCTCTCTGTGCCTCAAATGTGAGGAGTGGTCCCTGGTTTTGTTTTTTTAATGGTATGTATTACTTGATGGGTTGTTTTGTTCAGGTATCCTTATGACATTTTATTAGTAATAGTACTATTGTATATTTTTTTTGCCATCATTCATGCATGCATGCAACTGCAGAGCATCCTGTATATTTCTTGTACTATGATTGTGATATTTATGCTATGATTTTCTGATATGCATTTTGGGATACGTGTCACTATGGACCCAATTAATAAAGTGTTTTTTTTTTTTTTTTCAATCTTTATGGTTGTGGTCCTCATTCACTAGTATTTGTAGAGTTTATAGGTCCTTGAGGAATATGGCCTATTGAGTGAGCACCCTGTTCTGGTTATTTTGTTTCTGTTTATATATTCTTGTCATTTGACTAGTGTGCCTACCTTTTTTAATTCAATTTGTCCCTTTGGTGGCCCTAAGTGCATGTGCCCCCTGAGTTGTCAGCTGGTGATGTCTATCCTAACTCAGGATCCCTTATTTCTCTGCTCACACTAAGTCTACCAGAAATAACATAAATCTCATCCCAGCACTATGCAATTTATCCTCACCTACCAACATTCAGTTTACACCCTGAAAAACCGACTCTGTTTGCAGCAAACTGAAATTTACAGCTATACACAATCTCTTCATTTCTTCATCTCTCACTCTACTAGCACTCACTAGCAGTCCTGGCTGTTCCTCTCTGCTAGCGCTACTCTAACTTCTTTATGTTTCGACAGGCTACTATTATCCCACCCTCCCACAACAACTGTATAGGAGGCAGTGTAGGTATGCTTCTCTCCTCCCAATGTACCTTTCAACCAATATTCCATGCCCATACATTATCTTTGCCTTCATTTGAAGTTCCTACTGTCTGCCTATTTAATACAAGAAGATGCAGTGTATAGCATATATCTGGACGATACCAAAATTTAAATTTTAATTAAAGTGACATTATTATCTAAAACCTTCTCAAATTTATACTTTCCTGTGGTCACCTCCAGAAGGGCATCTAAAGATGTGGGGCAGGCGGAGTGCTCAACCCAAAATTAATCTGGTTTTGACTTCAAAGTTACATAGTAAAGAGAAAAAGGGAATTGGTGGCATACTCGGAATGTGAACTTCTCAGCAATGCCATAGAGACTAAATGTATACAAATACCATAATACCTCCAAAAAATGCTCCATAACTGCTAAACGCTGCTGGAGAAAGTCTCATTCTGCATCTGACTTACTTAACTATAAATTTATGCCACGCAAACTACTTGAATGCTTTCATAACCTCACTCTCCTACAAACCCAAACACGTCTTTCATATTTTTAACTCTCTTATTTGCACTGTTGCTGCTCCTCCTCCAACTCTTTTTTTGAGGAGTTCTCTAATATCTCTCCTTCCCCTACCAATATATCCTACCTCCTTTGTAAGGCCCCAACCCTTGTGGGGTCTAATGAGAGGGGCAGGATCTACCTGAGGGGGCAGGACCAAACACCCCGCCAATCTTTGGACACCTGGGTGGTCCTCACCCCTTCTAAGATAGCCCTGGCTTTCAGATATAAGGCAAAGTTTGTGAGGAGACAGAAGAGATCTCACATGTAAATTAACCCTTAATAAGTCATTTATAGGATTGGCACTCTAATATGGCTTAGCGTGCCATATTAGAGTGATCTCCAACACTGCTAATAGGGACTTGTAAATTCTGTATTATTAATACAGCAAGCAGGGAATCAAGCCATGGACGTCTAACCTCTAGCCTTGGCCAAGCCGACTTGACTCAGAGCTAAGGGGATGGTGTCTGCAAACCAGTAATTCCATAACCACTGAAAATGCACATCATGGCTCAAAATGTCACCTTAAAGAAATGATTGTAGAAAATAATGTGGGGAGTATATAATAAAATGTGAAGTCATTAAGATCTTGAATGGTTTATCAATATTATACTTGTTATTTAATAACATTTCTCTGAAAACAAATATAACAATTATATGAAAAAAAATGTTTGATACCATATCACCAGTGTACCAAAAGATTGGTTTGCATATTTTTTTCAAAAAATTACATTACAAATTCTAGTATACAAGGCAACACACATAATCACATTCTTTAAGCAATTATCATATATACATATCTAAGCAGTATACTTGTGCTTTGGAAAAATTATCTTCACTTTTGGAATAAAATTACAACATTTTCTATGCAAAGTCTGTGGTAAGGTTGTTCTGAGAAAATTACTCATATTCAAACTGCATTTGCACTTGAGTGGAAGAAATCACTGTGATAGAAATACAAATTTGAAACTACAAATGTTATATAAAATATTGCCTTCTGATTAAAATCTATATTTCTCCCTCTTTCCAAATGCCATGTATGCTTTCAGCATTGCAGAGATGTACGCATGGTTGAACTTACAGTTATACTTTCTCACTAAAAAAGTATATATCACTTACAGTGAACTTATTTTTTGTGTTAATTGAATGCGCACCTTTCTCTGAATGCAGTTTTTTTTGTTTTTTTGCAATAGAAATTACAAAAAAAGTTTCTCTGTTACTTTTGGTGTAATTTCCCATCTGAAGGGGACCTGTTTTTGGAATCACTCCTTTTAATTTGTCTCTTTTTAGAAAAACTGGGTCTGTGTTTATTAACATGTGTAGATCAGATTCAACCAGACCTAGCACAGGTATAGGCATCTTTGGTACCCCAGATGTTATGTATTACATTATCAATAATGCTCTTAAAGCCATAATACTGGCAAAACACCAGGAGAGATACCAAACTTTGAGACTGGGAACAACTTTATGATCAATGATATTTTAAAATCATCATAGCTTAGTATTCTTTTGAAGCGTTTTTTGATTATCTCTATTATTGGTTGTATCTTTTATCATCAAACCTCTGTTATGATTATACTTGAAAAATATGTGTTGAATAAATGTACCCTCTTGTTTTCAAACCAGTTTCTGAAACATTATTATGCATAACAGCACTCACCTATGTCAGTGTATCATAATAAGCAAGCTTTCAGAGGATCAAGATAAAGGACACAGTTATCACCCTGAGGTGAACAGACTTGCAGGAAATATCACTGTAACAAAAAATAACATGTGAATATCTAGTCCAGAAGTGGCACAAAACACTATTCCTGAGAGGTGACTAATACAAAAAAAACTTGATACATGAAAACATTCTAATAAATATATTGATTACTTTTTAAAACTGACAATTTAATAAACTAACCAGATAATAAAAATTCTGAACAAACGTACTGAAATCATCAAAGTATTGTACTGTCAGCATGGTGTTCTAGCATTCTAGAAGCTTTGCAGATCGATGACAGTATAACATTTGTACTCTCATCAGAGACACCTAAAATAAATGTTTGAATGTTGCAATCTTTCCTATCTCATTTCCCTAACACTGCTTACCCTTTACACCTCCCCCTCTTCTATTCTTTTTTTTTCAACTTTGTATTTTTATTAGAAATTTAGTACTTCCTAACTAAGTCTACCAAATATTCATTATTTTTACATTTTCACAAATTTTTTAATATTTAACATTTTACATTTTTACTGACATCTCGCTTCAACTATTTTGTTCTTTTTAACCCCTTAAGGACCAAACTTCTGGAATAAAAGGGAATCATGACATGTCACACATGTCATGTGTCCTTAAGGGGTTAATCTTTTAACTACTTTGTTACTTTTAGTATTTTTTTTTTACTCATTTTTTTTCTCTCTTCTTGACTTTTTACTTCTTAATAGATGAGACAAGAGGAAAAAAGATGGGAAACGGGTTTAACTTTAACAACATTTTGACTTTCAGCCCTTTTATCCTTGATAAAATAGTTGGTGAATTTTGTATCATTTGCAGATTTAAGTATAGATTAAAAATGGGAAACGGGTTTAACTTTAAAGGGACACTCCAGGCACCCAGACCACTTCTGCTCATTGGAGTGGTCTGGGTGTCAACTCCCACTACCCTTAACCCTGCAAGTGTAATTATTGCAGTTTTTTTTTTAAACTGCAATAATTACCTTGCAGGGTTAAGTCCTCCCCTAGTGGCTGTCTATTAGACAGCCACTAGAGGGAACTTCCTGCTCTTTAGCACAGGTTTTCTGTGCTAGAGCGTCGTTGGACGTCCTCACGCTGTGTGAGGACCTCCAGCGTTGCTCTATTCCCCATAGGGAAGCATTGAAATTCATTTTCAATGCTTTCCTATGGGGTGCGCTAATGCGCATGCGCGGCATTGCCGCGCATGCGCATTAGGTCTCCTCGGCCGGCGGGCGGGATCAGTCTCGTCCACCGGCCGACGTAAGCAGAAGGAGGAGCGGCGGGGGATGAGGAAGCAGCGACGTGGGACATGTCGCTGCCTCTGGTAAGTCACTGAAGGGGTTTTCACCCCTTCAGCAACTGGGGATTGGAGGGTGGGAGGGAGAGGGACCCTCCAGTGCCAGGAAAACGGATCGTTTTCCTGGCACTGGAGTTTCCCTTTAACAACATTTTGACTTTCAGCCCTTTTTTCCTTGATAAAATAGTTAGTGAATTTTGTATCATTTTCAGATTTAAGTATAGATTAAAAATAAAAACAAAAGGAAAGTAGAACGTGGAATATAAGGTTGTCCGTATGCCATTAAACATACACAACCTTTATATTGTATATATATTTGTTTTACCTTAATTTTTTGTTTTTACTTAAAGGAGCACTATAGGGTCAGGAACACAAACATGCATTCCTGACCCTATAGTGTTAAAACCACTATCTAGCCACCCTGATCCCCTCATTCCTCTAAAAAAAAAGTTAAATCTTACTTGTATTCAAGTCTGGAGCTTCTAGCTCTGGCTCTGTTTCCTTTAGACCTGCCTGCTGACATCATCAGAAGTGGTAGCCTGATCCAATCACAATGCTTCCCCATAGGATTAGATGAGACTGACAAAGAAGCAGATTAGGGGCAGTGCCAGCATGATTAAAACACAGCCCTGCCTAATCAGCATCTCCTCATATAAATTAATTGAATCAATGAATCTCTATGAGGAAAGTTCAGTGTCTGCATGCAGAGGGAGGAGACACTGAATATTTGGATGCATTTAGGCAGCCATGACCCAGGAAGGATCTCTAACAGCCATCTGAGGAGTGGTCACTAGGTTGTAATGTAAACGCTGCATTTTCTCTGAAAAGACAGTGTTTACAGCAAAAAGCCTGAAGGTAATGATTCTACTCACCAGAACAAATTCAATAAGCTGTAGTTGTTCTGGTGACTATAGTGTCCCTTTAATGTTAAAAGGAAAATATAATGCTTAAGATACAATTTTGATGTATGACTTTGTATTAATAGTCTCCTTAAAAAAAATAAGAACATGTTAAAATACACATTATAAATGCTGATCACCTGGAACACTGAACACCAGAATAGCATTTTATGTGATAACCTATCCCTGGGATGTATTTTGAAAACACAGAGGCATAACCAAAATTAAATTATGGTGCTCCATTCTTGCTGGTGTGGGGATTCATGCACCTCACATGGGGAGGTGACTACCATATAAATTGCAGAAACTTAACTAATGTGCTTACAATATGGGTGGATAGTATCCCTATGCCCTAAATACAGCATACTGGAAAAACAACAGCTCTCTCATGAAATAATTACAATATAGCTGGCTGTAACTTCATTGTTTTTCACCCACAGAGAAAGTTAACTCTCTCAAATGGCCTGCTAGTAATTTTCAAATTTAGACTAACAAGAGATAATTTTTCATCAGTTATATGGATAATGTTACTGATGAATTGGTCAGCTTTTCAATCATATTACACATTAATTTGAGTTCACATTGACTCCAAACTTTCCTGCAAGGGCAGATAAACAGCAACTTAAAGGAACTATATAGGCACCCAGGCCATTTATCTCAAAGCCTTTTAATCCTGTTATTGAAAACGTGGTAATTCTGCAAAAAGGCAATGTTTACATTGCTTGTTTAACCCCTTAAGGACACATGACATGTGTGACATGTCATGATTCCCGTTTATTCCAGAAGTTTGGTCCTTAAGGGGTTAAACTGCTTTTACTGGCTGTCAACATGACAGTCACTATAGGCGCTTCAATAACATGTGCACTAGCCTCACAATGCATTCATGGGAAACCATTGGATTGGCTGAGATAATAAATATTGATTTATCTCTAGGTATAGGGGTGTGTGGTCAGCACACAGCATATTGGCTGCTTGATTTTGGAGCCCCCGATTCAGAGACACACAAAAGCCTACTTACGTATTTAGGAGGTTGGCTATAAGTCAGAAACAGAGGGAATCAGCACCTGAAACTAAGTGGACACTTTTCTGTGTACAACATCACCTGCAATATAAGGTATGAAGTGTTATCTAATAGACTCGCAACACACAATCCAAAATGGCTGCAGTCGGAGATCACAGGAAGGTGGAGGAGGTCTTATCCACAGATTCAGAAGAGCCTTTACCCACAGAAGTCCTAAAAGACACCAGGGCTATATTTCAACAACTCTCTACTAAGAGGGATACAACTAACATGTTGGAGAATGGTGAGCACTTGGACCTGGAAAATGAGAGGATGCACGAAGCAGCTGGGAGCATGTGTAGCAGGCCTGTAGCAGACTAACAGAGGTGATTCAATGGCAACAATAGATATCATTATCATCACAGTCCCAACAACTAACACATTTACACAAATATATAGAGGATTTAGAACACTCCTGAAGGAATAACCTATATTTAAGAGGAGTGACAGAATCAAAAGAGTCAGAAAACAGCACACATATTTTAGCCATTTTTAATCAGCTACGCAAATGATCAATAGCTTTTGAAGTCCAAATCATCATTAACTGCTTAACCAATGGCATTATTTGTCACCTGTATTATATTCAAAGAAGATTCATAGAGAGTTAGGAGCACAGTTTCCATACAATATAATAATAGTACCATTACCATCTTCCAGGACCTTTCTTGGTCCACTCACTAGGTATGGTGACTATTGAAAGCTGTGACCAAGCCTTTGGCAGTGAAAGGTTTCAAATATATATCTCATTGAGATAATTTACAGCATTAGGGGCTACTGTTGTATTTTTTAAAAGAGACACATCAAAATATACTTCTGTGTTCAATAATAATATAAAGTTATTACTCTACTGGTTATTACAGTAACAATTATACCTTAATTAAATCAAGATGGATGGCAATTCTCTTCTCTCATTCAGTCCTATTTCAAGTGTTATAAATTAATAAGGTTGCACAACTGGGTAATTTGTTAATCATGGGAGATTTTAATTATTAAAATATTGATTTGGCCAGAGAGACTAGGTAAGGGAAACAGGTTTTTGAATCTGTTAAACAATAATTCCATGTCTCAATTAGTAGAAGCACCAACTAAAAGAGATGCTTGTCTGGATCTTTTCATAACTTATAATGTTAACTTATTTGCAAACATTCAAGTTGGGAAAAAGTGACCATAATATAGTATAATTTGAGAAAAAAAACCAAACAAACGTATATGGCCTGTACAAAAACACTTCATTTTACAAAGGCTAAATTCAATAGATAAGGGCATCTACAAGTAATTGACTGGCAAGAAATATTCACTGGCAAAAGCACAGAGGATAAATAGAAAGTATTTAAACAATGTGTACAAAAGTAAATTTATCAGTACATACCATTTGGAAACAAATATAAAATAAGCAAATTAAAACCAAAGTGGCTCAGTACAAGGATCAGTCATTCAAAACATTTAAATCAATAATGTAGTGCTTTTTGACTCTATAAGATTCTGGTTAATCAGTACCCTAGAGAACTGTGCTACTTTTCTAAGGATCAGATGTCATGTGGAGGAGTAGGTTCTATCTATCTATTATAAACATACAAAATCATACACATCACTCACTAAACACTAGCTTCAAGCTCTCAAAATGTAAGGGTTTTTTTTTTTGGGGGGGGGGGGGGGGGTTATATTTTTTTATTTTAAAGGTTTGACAAAGAAATGTGCAATACAATTAAAATGTAGCATTTTAACTATGAGAATACTTAAAGGGAGACTATAGTTACCAGAACAACTGCAGCTTATCGAATGTGTCCTGGTGAGTAGAATCATTACCTTCAGGCTTTTTGCTGTAAACACTGTCTTTTCAGAGAAAATGCAGTGTTTACATTACAGCCTAGTGATAACTTCACTGGCCTCTCCTTAGATGGCTGTTAGAGATCCTTCCTGGGTCATGGCTGCCTAAAATGCATCCAAACAATCAGTGTCTCCTCCCTCTGCATGCAGACACTGAACTTTCCTCATAGAGATTCATTGATTCAATTCATCTCTATGAGGAGATGCTGATTGGCCAGGGCTGTGTTTGAATCATGTTGGCTCTGCCCCTGATAGCAGTAGGCTTCATCGTAACCAGGATGTATTATTCCATTATTGGGGAAGGTGAGAGGAATGTTGTTGGTGATATAAGGTGACTTAGTACAGAATTTGCAGCTGCGAAGAAGCTCTTTTATATTTGGAGTATTTAGTTATAAGCAAACAGTAGAGCTCTTGTGCAGGACATGATCAAAGCATGTCAAAGTCGTAGCAAGAAAAATAACTTTATGATTCCAATCACATATAGGAAATTGGACAATGGATGAGTATAAATTATGTATCAGCAATAGAAGGATAAAACCATAAGGAACTAGTAAACATTGTGCTCGTGTGTGATGTAAATAGTTGGGAAAAGAGAGAGGGAGTAAATGAGGGAGAGAGACATGGTGAAATTAAAAAAAGCAGAAAGAAAAGAGGGGGAAACAGTAAGTGTCGAGGGTAGGTGGAGGGGTCCACAGGTCATTGCTGACACCAGCCCACCTTAGTTTTATATCAGGAACTCCAAGAGTCACAGATCCCATATTTTATGGAAGACTTATTCATTTTTAAATCCCTCATTTTTACTATATGCTCATACATTGCATAAGCCTGCAATTGCTCCAGGTACCATGTCCAAAGTACACCATTTTTTGGCTGGTCTTATTCTAGCAATCTAATGCCTACTTTTAGAGATTAACCCACTTACATGGGAAATCCATCCACCTGGGGCTCTCTGTAGTGAAAAGTTAAATAGGGCCATGTAATATGGCACCTGTGACAGGGAGAATTGCAAGATCGAATATTTTGGCTGGAGAGAGATCAGGTGACTTTCTAATCAGTAGTTAGTGCACTCTTTTTGACTATCACTTGAGCTAATGACAGATTAAATTGCAATTACACATGAGCATTGTGGCAGGAATTAGCAACTAATTTGAGGTTATGTCACATGTAGATGAGCTAAATCAGTGCAATTTATAAAATAATTGTAACTAGAGCAGGTTAAATTCCAAATATGTGATTACAGTGTGACACAGGTCCTGAAAAGCACAAACTGTCAAGACAGCAGCTCTCTTTATGTTTATTCTTATTATCATTATTTATAAAGCGTCAACAAGTTCCGTAGCACTGTACAATGGGTGGACTAACAGACAAGTATTTGTAACCAGATGAGTGGACACACAGGAACAGAGAGATTGGGGGCCCTGCTCAATGAGTTTACATGCTAGAGGGAGTGGGGTAATGTGACACAAAAGGTAAGGGTAGGGTAGAAAAGTAGGTTGCAAGGATAGTGTTCATTAAAGGCTTAGTGTTTTGTTTTGATGATCGTTTCAGGAGAGGAATCAGGGTGCGGGGAAGGAAAGCTGTTCACAGATTAATAGATATGCTTTCCTAAAGAAGTAAGTTTTCAAAGATTTTTTTGAAAGGAGTAGAGATTGAGTGAAAGTCTAACAGAGAGAGGAAGGGCATTCTATAGGATTGGTGAAGCCCTAGAGAAGTCTTTGAGGTGAGCATCAGAGGTAGGAGTATGAATAGAGGTTAGACGTAGGTCTCTGGCAGAGTGTAGATGGGACATATTTGTGTAATAGTAAGGATAAGTAGGCCTTGGCAGCATTGTATATAGATTTGTAAGCAAGTATCAGGACCTTAAATTGAGTTCTATATCTTACGGAAAGCCAATTTAGGGGCTGATAAAGGGGGGAAGAGTGGGAGGTGCGGGCGGACAGGAAGATGAGCCTCACCACTGCATTCAATATACACTGTAACAGGGCAAGTTAGGAACACATAAGACACTGAGGAGCGGATTACAGTAGTCAAAGAGAGAGAGGACATCGGCATGGACAAGCACCTTTGCCGTATCTGGCGTTAAATAGGGTCAGATGCACGCAATATTTTTGAGATGGAAGCGGCAGGATTTGGTGATTGATTGGACATGAGAGCTGAAGGAGAGGTTGGAGTTAAAGAAAACACCTAGGCAGTGAGCCTTAGAGGTAGAGCAGATGGTAGCACCATTGACTTGGATGGACACAGAAAAGGGAGTAATTACACTTGAGGGAGTAAAAACCAGAAGTTCTGTTTTGGACAGGTTCAGTTTGAGCGAATGAGCAGCCATCCAGTTGGAAATAACAAAGAGGCAGTCATAGACACGAGTCAAGAGGGTTGGTGAGAAATCAGGGGAGGACAGATAAATTTGTTTGTCATCCACATAGAAATGATCCTAAAAAGCCAAAGGAGCTGATACATTTACCAAGGGAGGCATTGTAGACTGAGAACAATAGGGGACCAAGGACAGACCTTTGGGGAACACCAACAGAGAAGGATTGGGGAGAAGAGGCAGTACTATGATCAGTACTATGAAATAGGAAAACGTTTATAGATAAAATACACTGACAAGATAACAATTCATTCTTTAAATCATTGGAAATGTTTTATAATATTCAGCCAATAGTCAACAATGTTGTCAGACATGACTATCTGAGCATCTGAAACTTTGCATTCATACACTGGCTTATATTCAATCGACATACAAAGTATTTTAAAATAAATATGCACACTAATTAATCCTGAATGAGGCACACACAGGGAAGTACTTGTTACACAATAACAAGGTTGTGTAATAGAAAGACCAAAATAAAGAATAAATTATACCTGTACTCAACTTCCACTTGACAAGTTAGTTTGATTTTGGCAAATAAGATTTTTCATTAATGCAGTCCAGTGGTAGTAAAATAATAATTTAAGTATGCACTAGAACATGAAATATTTAGTTTTTTTTGTGTACAATTAATTGAATACAGCAGCATTCAGAATACACTGACTCTATGTGCACCAGAAGTGACAGGGAGAGGACATGGTTTCTACCAGCTGCATGTACAGACAATGCGGTACACCAGCAAACCACTAGTAGCAATCCCAATAACCATCGTAGAGGAACACTCCAAGCACCAAAGCCATTTCAGCATGCTAAAATGGTTAAGGTAGCAGGAGTACTCTGGTGCACCCCCCTCTATTAAGTAAGTATTCAAACTGTTTTTGAACAGTTTGCCTATTGTTCCCTCCCAGCCTCAACTCATTGGTGGCTGTTGGAGGTCCTAAATGTTAAGGGGCAGCCTACCCCCCCCCCAGGCTCCACCCATTGGTGGTGGGTAAGGGCTAATTGTAAAAATAACTACCTCCCAGTGACTAGTGGTCCCCAAACCCATAGTTACCCCCTCAATAAACAAATACCCTACCTAACCTCTTCACCCTAAAAATAGTGAGGGGAGGCAATTAAAAGGGATTCTATTATTATCAGGTATCTACCTTGTGTGTCTTTTGTAAGCTGTAGGAGTTCAAAGGTCATCGACTTGTGTATTAGAATTGAAACGCACCTTGATTTGGACGAGTATGTTGAATGATATTGTGTGGGGAAATCTTTATTTGCGAAGGCCTGTTATGAGTGAAATGTGTCTCCTGAACACACAGAATGTCCACTCCAGTGTGCTTTGCTTCTTCGGTGAGAAGTCACCTTTTGTGTGGTGTGTTTAGCCCTTTTGCGTTAATTGTTTGTATTTTCATATTCTATATGGGTTATTGTTGGTTCTGCTCAACTGATCTCTTGTTTGACATTTATGTTATCCATTTATGTTCTTGTAACTAATACATTTATTTCCATTTTTAACTTTGTGTACTGTGCTTTATTTACATATTAGTTTCCTGCTTCTGGTGGTTGCTGGTGTGGTCAGCACCCCTTCCTAACCAAAACATGATAATATATGAGTTCTCGAGCTTACTGACTTTTTTCTTTTTATGTTAATGACCTGGTATTAATTTATATCTGCTAGTAAAGAAGTGTTTTGTAATGATAGCTTAACAATATGGTATTGAATATGTCACGTACACATATCCACGTACACATATGCTTGTATGTTAATATATGTAGAATGTTCTCCATTGTCAATTGTATTTTAGAGCTAGATGTAGTTATGTATGCAATATCTATTGCTAATATAATGCAATGGTACCTCCTGTACATGTGTTTTGTTTTCTAAATGCACATGCGTATTGTCACCACTTCTGTTATTAGTGACACAATTAGTGTTTTAAACCACAAATATGCTTCATGTTTCAATAACTGGTGATCTAATCATGAGTACGGACAATAATTGCAGAACTCCCTCAATCACAGTTTTAAGTTATGGAAGAAAGGGCAAAGAGTGGGATGTACTATAATAAAGATATGAACAAAATCCTGTTTCAATGCACGTTACGTTATTTTCTGAGTTTTCTCATGTTCATGTCCATGGTCTGTAACAGTCTGAACTTCAAATATCAATGCAATTTTCCCAGTGTCCCAGATGAGTACGCATTTATATCTGAGCAGCAGTTGAAATTTTGTTGAACCAGCTTATTGATTTATATTTCACTCCAATATGTGGAATTATCTTCGGTATGTGATGGTTTTGAAGGATGAAAAGTGTAGAGCAATACTGACACTCTGGATTATCAGATAATGTCAATAAAACAGCAGTTATCTCAAGCAACAGACCACTAGTATAAATAAAACTGAACTGCTATAGAAAAAAAGTCAAAAAGAAAACCAACATGATGGGAAGAAACAGAAAAATTGACTGACGATGTCAGATACATGTATGTATGTATATATATATATATATATATATATATATATATATATATATATATATATATATATATCCTCTTATGCTGTTATGTTATATGTGGATTGTTTATTTTACATGCTTTTACATTAGTTTATTAGTATTTTATGCTTTAAGGTGATCTTTCAGATCATTTATAAGCCATAAAATAACTTAAGGTATATTTAAATATATGAGACAGTATTACAGTTCTTTGTTCTAGGCTCATGCATTTAATGTTAATCTTTTTTTTTTTTTTACACTTACACATATTTCTTATTTATTGTGTATAATTATCAGTGTTAAATAGGCATGCATTAATTTACATTTTGAATTATCAGAAAGAATTGTTATTATTACCATAGTCCACATAAACACAGAGCAGCCCTATAAGTTAAGCAGACATACAAATAATTTCAATCAGTCAACAGGGGGCTATCAGCATACAAAGAATTTCAACAAGACCAATCTGTCTTCCACGAACAAGACATAGTAAGGGCACTGTGCAAAATAAGTTAGAAATAGGGAGCAGGGAAACAAATTGTTAGCTATATAGAGTGAATAAGTAGGGATTAGAGAAGTAGAATCAAGGATTAAGGAAAACAAAATGATGTTATAACAGAGGAAAATATTTAATTAGTTTGTGGCAAAATGCCACCAAGAATGAGAGTCTACCAGCAAAGAATGTTACCACGACTAGGACCAAGCAAACGGCTACATAGACCCCAACTGAGCTAGCCTCCAGAAGTGCTTGTCCTCCCAGACAGCTTTGACTTTTCTGCTTGCACCTCCATCTCCCAGGCAGTTATCAACCTTTCTGCCTGTCCTACTTCATCCATGCACGTATCGACCCCTCTGCCTGTCCTGCTTCCAAGTGCTGTCTTTACAAAGGCATTTGTGGGTCTCAAACCTAGCTCTTTCTTCATAAGTCCCCAGAACCAGGGAATAGTGCAGCCAGCAAGCAGGTCCAAAAAATGTGCTACTAATTCTCTGAAAAACCAGACAGGAAACACAGTTCTCAATGGAATTAGCACACAACACTTTATTTTGGAAAAGAACTAGCCTTTTGTGACTTATTTTAAGAAAATCACTCACATAAATAATAATTATTACAAAGTGAGATAACAGATAATAAACAACATAACAATGCTATTATATAATAATAAAACTATTCATACAAGGATTTGGAAGATAATAGCAAACAGGAATTTGTCTTTTACCCGCATAATTTACAATATGCGAATGAATGAGTCTTGCTTTTCCGTTAATGAAAATAACTGTTGCAACCAATAGGTGGCACTGCTTATATCTGTTGCAGACTCATTTACAACCAGTAGGTGACAAAGCAGAGACCCCAAAGGCAGACATAATAGTGTTCAAGACATTCCTCAAATAATATTACAAAGCCCTGCTGCTATAATGCGAACAGGGTGACTTAAGCATAAGAGTCATCTGGGGACCTACATGAAGTGCCAGTCTTATGCTTCCAGTGATGGTGACTACCATCACATAGTTTATTTTCCTTGCTAAAAGAGTGGATTTTTAAGAATTTCACCAACATTATTTATCAGCATTTTATAGATTTAAAAAATAAATAAAATATAGTCAGCTGATGTCACAGTTGTCTCAGTGGGATGAGACAATTTTAAATCAGATACAAACTGACTTTGACAAGGTGCAGAAGATGCAGCAGGCAAATGCACACTAGTTGCTAGAGAAAAAAAACTGGGCTGCTTCTTGTCCTCTCCACACTCATTGTGTCAACTTCCCGTGGTTCATTATACTCATAGCTGAGCAGCTTCTGGGCCAGAGGTAAAAGTGCTATGTATTCCCTGGTGTGGGAAAAGAAATACTTATCATTGGATTCAACACTGTAACGGGCCTACTAGCAACTCGACTTGTTGTCCCTGCTCAGCCAAGTCTTTCCCCAGAAGGGAGTCAGTTAAAATACAGAAAGACCCATTTCCCACCCAGTAACCAGACGACACACAACCCTGAGGGTACAACAACAACTTTATTAGCCACACTCTACTTTATAGTTTTCCACATGCAAGGGGTGGATCACACAGAAAGACAATGTCCCCTCCCAGGGTCCTCCCACTCCCAGGGGTCCTATAACAGATCCGGAACCCCAGTCCCTTTGTCCTCTGTTCCCGCCAGTCAGTGTCCCCTCCCAGGGGTCTTCTGACGGAAACGGAACTCCAGGCCCCTTGTTCCCACCTCCGGTGACAAGGGGGTCCTTATCCCAGGAGCCTCTGTACCTGGGAGACCCAGCACGGGAAAGCTTCCCACCTTGTGGACTCCCAGTTACAGAAAGCCTGCCAAACCGCCATTGTCCCCACCAATCTCAGGGATCCTCAGAATGGTAACCGCCACAAACAGCCTCCGTTCGCGGGGTCCCTGGGTGAAACCTGGCAAGGGAAGTGTCTCCTTTCGGGACACAAATGCTCCCCCTGACTGTCGCCTGTCTATACGAAAGGCGGCCACCCAGAGGATCACTCATTAATTACTTCCCTTGTGGTTTCACACTTATGTTGCAAGTTCATTGGTGTGAACATTTGAAGGGGCACTGCGGAGGTGCCCGTTCAGGAACCAAACGAGGTGGAAAGGAATCCATGAATGCTCCCCCTGGACGGCGTTCTTATAACGAATAGGCCGCCACCCAGGGAGGCACACGCCGAGGCTTCCCTTGTGGTTTGTGGTTTTGCCACCACATGACGAGGTGCAAATGTTCTAAACGCAACATTCTAAAGAGTTGTCAGGGTGGTGCCCGTTCGGGAGGTGAACACATTCCCTTCATGTAGGACCTCCCAAATGGGGAGCAGGCACATTCATATGAAAATAATGGGATAACACATAGAATATAATACAGCAATTCACAAACAGGCAATGGATCTGCCACAAACACCACCATTAAACAGACATTGGGAACATTACTTTGTAACTCTGTACTATGGCCTCACTAAAGAGTGACTCTGAAGACCCAGCAAACTAGACAATGCTGGGCTCTCCTTTAGGTGCCTATAAGTGTGGGGGGGGGGGGGGGGCTAAAAAGGGATATCACTTAAACTAGCTGTGGGAAAAGAGCTGCAGTGCCAGTGGAAGCTGCAGTTTAAGTTGTTGCAGCATGAAAAGGACAGAAAAAAATACACTGGTGGGTGTTAAACTGGATGTAACAGACATGCTGCTAATTCCACTGTCCTGAGGCCAAATACTACTAATAGTGTTGCATAGTTGCCTAGTTACATAGGCTGGAAATAGACATGTGGTTAAGTTAACTGCCCAGTCATGTATTTCATCCCACCATTTCTGTTTTGCCTATAATGTCATACTGCTTTGTATATGCTATTGCCTCTCGGTCTCATATTTAGTTTTTTAGGCTCCTTGCAGTGGTAAGCATACATTAAATTGTGTTGTGAGCCGCTGTACCATCTGTCCTTTAACCCCCTTATGCTGAGCTAAATCCCATCTCCTTTATGTTCTATATTCATATCTGTGTCCCTTTCCCCCTTACCACTAGCTTAAAATGTCCTCCAACTTTCTATCCTTTCTGTCTCCCAACACAGCAATCTGTCTTCCATTTACATGCACTCCATGTACCCAAGCGCAAAATCAACCGAGTGCTCTTAAAATAAAAAAGTCTTCTTCCTACACCATGACTTTATCCCTAATCTTCCGCTGCCTTTCCACTGTAACGTGTGGCACAAGTAATATCTGCAAATAGTAAATTGGAGTTTTTCTTCAGTTTACTTCTTAATCCCCTGAACTTATTATCTAGGCCATTCCATCTTCCCCTAACTTTATACTTGGTACCTATATGGACCATATAGTGGTGGAGGCAGCAGTTGAAGAGGTACAGAATTCCGTATGGCTGAGGTGTTCCAACTCTGAGAATCCATGGCACCACTATTGATGGTGAATTAGGGTAGAGGACCATTTTCCATACTCTCCACCAATTCTGTCTTGAGATATTTACATTTGGAAAGTAGACAATGGTCCAGGCAGTCATGGTGTCACCAAAAAGACTCTTTGTCATGCAGCTTGACAAAGACCCTTTGGGGTTGAAACATTACCTGTACACTCTCCTAATAAACCTGCTTTTTTGGTTACACCTTGAGTGCCTGGACCATTGTCTACTTTCCAAACTGCAGAGTGAGGATTGCCCTACTTCAGGTTGGGTTGCACCCTGAAGACCAAGGGAGTGCGGTGTCCACTTGTTTCATTGAGATTTTTACATGACATTGATGATGGCAGGTTCGTTTTTCTTATTACCATAAATTACAGATATTAACCCCTTAAGACCTCAGGACGTTCTATGTCGTCCTTATTTAGATGGCTCTAAAATCCGCAGGGCGGCATAGAACGTCCTGCGGTCTTATGTACTTACCCGGTCGCCGGCGATCCCACGCCGGCGATCGCGGTATGGGGGACTTACCTGGGAGCCCAGGGAGTCCCCCTCCGTCCTCTTCAGCCCCCCAGGGCCATGTGATCGCGAGGTCCTTGCGAGGACCCCGCGATCACATGGACGGCATAGCCGTCCAAGGCAGTGCCAGCAGGGGGAGTGCCTGTAATGACAGGTACTCCCCCTGCTGTCTGAAATTCAAATAAAATCCGTTAAAACAGTGTAAAAATAAGATTATATATACTTAGATCATATATATATTTATTATATATATGATCTAAGTATATATATACACATATACACATATACACATAAATATACATACACTGTCTACATGTATTTTAATATTAATATATACATAATTATATATATATATATATTAATATCAAAATACACGTACAATGATATTGATTAAATGTATATAAAATTTTTATTATATATATATTTATATATAATAAAAAATAAATAAATATATAAATACGTTAAAAAATAAAATAAAAAAAATAATACAAAATAAATAGATAAAAAATATATAAACATGCGAAATTTCGTTCTAACTGTATTTTAAAATTAATATATATATATATTGATATCAAAATACATGTAGAACGAAATAATATATATATCTATATACATAAGTATATACGTATATATCACTAAATATATACCTATATATAAATAAAAATAATAAAAAAATATATATACATATATATGCACACACATATATATATATATACACACCTATATATATATAATAATTCTACGCATATATTTATGTAATAATTTTACATAATTAGGTCATTTTATTAATTACAATTAGCGGGACCTGCCTGACAACCCATGCTGAAACTATAGGGAATTTAATTTGCTAGCACTATATTTAACCCTGTAACTTTCCAAGACACCATAAAACCTGTGCATGGGGGGTACTGTTTTACTCGGAAGACTTCGCTGAACACAAATATTTTTCACACACAAATGGCACTTACACTGACGATATAATTGTTGTGATACGTTTTACTGTTTTGAAACACTAATATTTGTGTTCAGCGAAGTCTCCTGAGTATAACAGTACCCCTCATGTACACTTTTTATGGTGTTTTCAAAAGTTACAGAGTCAAATATAAGGTTTGCGTTTCAGTTTTTTCACATTAAAATTCGCCAGGTTGCCTTTGAGACCGTATGGTAGCCCAGGAATGAAAATTATCTCCATGATGGCATACCATTTGCAATAGTAGACAACCCAGGGTATTGCAAATAGGGTATGTTTTTTTTTTTTTTAGTAGCCACTTAGTCACAAACACTGGCCAAAATTTGCGTTCAAATTAGTTTTTTGCATTTTCAAATATTAACACTAACTTTGGCCAGTGTTTGTGACCAAGTGGCTACTAAAAAAGACTGGACATACTCCATTTGCAATACCTTGGGTTGTCTACTTTTGCAAATGGTATGCCATCATGGGGGTAATTCTTATTTCTGGGCTACCATATGGTCTCAAAGGCAACGTAACCAATCTGGCGAATTTCAATGTGAAAAAACTGAAATATGTAACATGCTATATTTGACCCTGTAACTTCCCAAAACACCATAAAACCTGTACATAGGGGTACTGTTTTACACGTGAGACATCGCTGAATACAAATATGTGTATTGTATTGCAGTAAAAGCAAACAGTATTATGACATTCACAGTTAGAATGTCACGTAGAACTAAAAAAAATTAAAAAAATCTTATTTTCTCTCATTTTTGTAATATTTTTTTCATATTAAATTATGTTCCATACCTAAATATTTGATGTTAAACGAAAGCCCTGTTTCCCCTGAATAAAATGATATATAATAAGTGTGGGTGCATTTAATATGAAAGAGGTGAATTATGGTTGGACAGACATGTAGCGCAAATGCCAGGTTTTGTTTACGTTTTTTTTGGATCACAACTTGTACATTTGGCTGCGGTCTTAAGGGGTTAATGATTGTGGATTCTACAAACAAAATTGTTTTCATAAAAAAAATATTTTTGTGTTTTAAAATGGGCGGGAGCTTGGTGGATTTACTAATGTAACAGTACTGTGTTTGACATGAAGAAACACTTCACAGTGCTGCACACCTGTACAGAACACACTGGTCTGAACACACTCAGGAAAACAAAAATGAAAATAGGATTTCCTCAGTGTAATTGTGCTGGGCCAGGCCATACCACCTGCAGTTAATTTGTTTTACTTTGTCATTTTTTGTGTTCCTGAGCTTTATAGTTTTGTTTTTATTCATAACCACATCTACCTACACAAAGCCTCATTTGGCAATACTATCTGCTCTATAATGTGCACGCCTTTATACCAGAACTATATTATATTGCTGTGGATATTACCTAGCCTTGTTTACTATCCTTGCATGGTTTACTCTGTAGCTCATGTTCAAGCTACTAGTCAGCTCATGCAATTGTTTATGCTTCTTGTCTATCTATTCCTCATGCCTAGAAAGTTATATTTAGTAGCCAGCCTGTTTTCTAACCTACACCTAGACATGCTTATCTAGCCTTTACTTACAATGAAAAAAAATGTGCCATGCTATCAGATGCCATGTTACTGCTTTTTCTGGAATGCTTACATCTGCTTTGTGGCATTGTAAGCCTGTCTGTATTGCCTTTGCACAAAAATAAATGGGATTTTCTGTTCAAACTGTAAATAAATAAATAAATGAACAAACACCTGTATATTGGTAACCTTGTCTCACACTAGTAACAATGACACAAAGAGAAATGGCTCTAAATGTTCTAACTAAGCTATCAAGCTATCTACAGTTGCTAGATACAAGTCTAAATCTCAACATTTTAATCAATGACCCAGATGAGGCAAAAGGAATATTTTGTTCTCTCCACACTCTCCAAAAGCAGGTTTTTACTTTCAACAAACAGTTAACAATAAATATATATATATATACTTTTAACAACTGTATATTGGTAACGTAATCTCAAAGTAGGAACAGTAAAGAAAATCTCAATCTCCTATCTCCCACTCCTGTCTCCAGTTGTTTCAAGTAGCACTGGCAGTAACTGGTAGCTAGATACAGAAAAAAGCTAAATCTAGTCTCACACTAGCAACAATGACCCAGGCCATTTCATACACGCACACAGGCAGAGCAATGGTAAAACACACTGTATGATTGCTGGTCTGTTTCCCTCAGTAACTGCAGTCACAGGGTATGGGAAAATCCAGCTTGGAGGAATAGATTGTTTTACTGCTCCCACTTTTTACCTCTATTGGTCAGTTGACACTTGATCTGTAAATACATTTACATTTAGTGGCTGTCCTCTAACCTTGAATCGTTGTTTGTTGGTTTCTTTTTTTGCTACCTCTTGAGAGGACAATAGATCCATCCCATATGATTGGGCTGACCTCCTGTCCATCATGGGAAACTATGCTGTGTATTTAAAACAGCATATTGTCATTTCCATCCTACTTTATTTTTAGGTCTCAGGAACTGCACTTTGATTCAAGAACCAAACTGTACATGTTCAGATTTTCTCAAGTTGGCTCCCACGGAGTTTGTGGACCTGGCTGCTCAGAAATGAGAATTATGGAAGATCATACAATGTAGTTCAGCTAATTGCAGTCTGGCCCAAAATGAATCGCCGAGTCTAGTGACTACTATGGAAAGAGCTAAGCTGTGAAGATGGTGTGAATAAAGTACCCTGAATTTAATGCTTGAAGTAACATGTCTATTTATAGTCAATACTTTAATATTTATTGATAATAACAACATGAAAAGGAATGTTCAAACATGTACTGATATAAGGAAATTAAATGTATTCAGAAAATCCTGCTCCAATAAAGAAAATGTATTTACATTGGCAACACCGGGGATAATTTACATGCAAAAAAAATAGAAGAGACAATGTAGAGCTGAGTGATGGATTTGCATAATGTGGAGCAAATAACCAAGTTGTGCAAACAATATAGCTGCCTATATCACCCAACAAAGTTGTAAAAATTGACTGTTAATTGAATATTTTTGTGATGTATATTTATGATTAAGTTTTGAAACTAAGGTGTCCAAGATGCTGCTATAGGTGTCCAAAGTAAGGTGAACAAGATGCTGTTATAGGTCAGTATGCTTGCAACAATGTCCCCAATACAAAACCAAAATATTTTATAAAAGTTGCAGAAACATATTAAAAACCTTTTAATGTATTTTTTAATTAACTTTTAATTCAGCCTTGATTTTATCGCAGGTATAAAATAAACGTATCATGCCTGTTCGCTACCTTATATTTTAAATGTAACATCACACTGCCATGTAACAATTCATTTTTATTAATTAGTTTGAATAGAAATACTTCATCGCTAGCTGAAGATTCAGGTAATATATTTTGACAATCATGTACTTTTTGTTATAAAGCTAGTTAGCTTATAAAACCCAGCATGGTTTCTGACAAGGAGATCCTAAACCAGACAGTGGCATGAATTGATACTTTTAATAAATGGTGTTAATCCTTAGTAGTTCTGTGTTTTGTTTTAAAATCACCCTAAGGTGCAGGTATCCAGGAGCTTGAAAATAGAAACTTTCTAACAATGATATGGAGGAAATACAGTAATCTCTGTGATATGTTGGTACCGAGCCACTTTTCAACTAAACAGAATAAAGCGACTTGGTTGGGCCGCAACCCCCCTTGTGGTTCATATGGGTGTAGTAGATGTGTTGCATGCAAATATATTCTACGGGATTCAAAAAATGTTCAAGATAGTGATGGACAACAGAGTTTTGAGATTACCCATTTTTTCAACTGCAACACAGCTGGATTTGTATACCTTCTTACCTGCAGTTGCAAAATGATGTATGTGGGTAAAACCTTTAGACCGTTCAAGGAAGGGATCAAAGAACACGTAAGATCTCCAAAAAAACTTATGGAAACCCCAATCTCGAGGCACCTAAAAAAACTATCATGAGGGGGTCTCTAGTGAGATTAGGTTCTGCGGAGTAGAATGGGTTAAACGTGATCAGAGACGAGGAGATTTTGACAAACTTCTACGTCAAAAAGAGTGTAGGTGGATATACAAACTTAAAACTCTTAGCCCAAAAGGCCTGAACGAAGGTTTTTCTTTCTCCCCCTACATCTAATCATCACTATAGGGTTTCTCTATAGTGTTTGATCTCTAATTGTCGTTTGGATACAGCGACCATATTGACTATACACCTTGTAAATATATATGTATATTTAAAAAAATCCTTTTGATGACCTACACATATTGTCTGTACATAATCACAATTTTTTGATTAATGTTTATAATTTTTTGGTATTTACACCTTAACCTGGCACCGGCTTAGTCCATCTTTGTTCATCTGTGGGTAAACTATATAATTTGTCACTACTCTGCCGCTTTGGGAGCTATATCTAATGAATACATACGGTGGATTCCTAATTAATTGGGTCTCAAGCCTAATTAATTCATATGGCGTACTGTTAATGTTGTGAGTGACCTGAGGGTACCCTTAGCCATATCTTTTAAAATTTAACATCATGATATGACATAATAGTGACTATTGTCTAAATAGTGATTAACAGATAGCAATGAGAGATGATTCAATATAGTGATTTACATTTGAATTTCTACTTTAATAACTATCTATTGACATATAGAATTAGTTATATTTATTCTCTTTTTACACTTTAGATACCTTTTAAACTAAGGCGGATCCTCTCTATTGGAGAATTACTAATGACTATCTTGACCCACTCAAAATATATGGCTAATATATGGCTATTATATATGTAGCCAATGCAGGTGATGGACCTTTAGATTGAGGTCTCCGTGCAGACGGACAACATGCACTGCGTGCGCACATAGTATGGCTGGTCGCGTCACCATGGTGATAGCTAACGCAGCCCATACACACGTGACACCCTGATGGACAAGCCTTCTTAATGAGGCGGACTTGATCGGGATGTAGCCCCGCCCCCAGTCAATCCACAACCAAGCTGATTGGAGCGCATGGATGCATGGGCGGGACTTTTCCCGGTATATACTTACCTCGCCTCAGCTGTGCCAGGAGCTCTTGATAAAGGCGTGTGACCGCGCCGAAACGCGCGTCGAGCGTTTGCCGGCTTTTTGTTTTACTACTGGGGGATGCAGACGGCTATTTAATGCTGGGGGATTTAGCACCTAAGGAGTTTACTTGATTATTTGCTCAGACATTTTAGTATCAGACTGTCTCTTTAGCAGCAGCTAGTGGCAATACTAGGAGATAGATTTAGCTATTTACTTCAGTCAGCTAGACAGTTTGCTAGTTACATATAGCGTCAGGCTGCCTTGAAGCAGCAGTGTGTAGTATATATAGGAGCTAGACTTGGTGAGTGCTCATATCCTTTATCTGGTGTATACTAATTTAAGTGGTCTTTGTCCCTGGGAGGAATCTGTTTGTTTGGCAGGTGTCTCTTTACGTATGGGGTCCGAATCCTAACCCATTCATTTATCACTATGGGACACCTGCAAACTAACCCTCAGGTGCCTTTTGTTAAACCACTTTTTCAGATATACCTATACATTTGTGCTCTAACTGGTATATTGAGACATTCTCTCCACTATTTTCTCCACCAAGCGAATAACCATTTATGTCTGTTATCAAGTTTATCTCCAAGATATCATAACCCTATAAGGATACATTTGGATATCAGTAGCTAATATTGTGTATATATACATACATAGATGCTGTTATTTGTTCACCGACTACACAGCTTCTTATGTATTACCACTCTATTTAAATACAGAGTAGCAAAATATATATACACCCTCCTTCAGTCCACTCTAGACTCTTTTTTACTTGCAACAATTTAGATATATACCACATGACAGATTTACTGCACATGGATACTATTTACTCATTCTAATTTGTATGCCTTACTAAAATCCATCAGAGTCTATGGGAATATATGTGGACTCACTTTTATATAGCCGGGATATTTATAAAATCCTGCAGACTGTGGGAACCTCTTTCTAGAGGAGTGGGGTTTGTGTGATATTCGATCTATTATATACTGTATATACAGTTGGCTCCGCCCCTAGGTGCAAGCTTTTCTATGTGCAGGCCAAAAGATAGATTGGGGTCTAACATCATACCCAAGTATTTGAAAGAGTGGACTGGGGTCAGTGTGCAATTTGAAATTGTTTTGATGGATAGGTGGGAATTGTGTAATTTGTGTAATTTATTTACTGTTCCAAAGATCATTGTGACAGTTTTGTCAGTGTTCAGGAAGAGTTTGTTTTTTGCGATCCACTTTTCTACCTCTGTAAACTGGTCTTGGAGCACAGCCTCAAGCTGCGGTAGATCGGAATTGCTCGCATAGATTACCGTGTCATCTGCGTATACATTTGAGGATTTGCAGACATTAGGCAGATCATTTATAAATAATGTAAATAGTAGGGGGCCGAGAATGGAACCTTGGGGAACACCACACGTGACTGGGAGAGGGAGGGAGTCACTGTCAGAAATGGACACATATTGCGAACGAAACATAAATGAAGGTGTAGCGCTACATACATGTATAGGAGTTGTACCATAGAGTATTCGTATAGGTGACAATTCCACAAAGAATCCCAGAGTGTACCTATAATTATAGAAATCTCTGATAGTGTGATAATGTATGTACTTTATGATTTTATGTTACTAAATAGTCAATCCATTAACACCTAAGCTCAGGGATAAACGCTAGTAGGTCCGTAGAGGCGACCTTCCCCTTCTTTGGATTATGCAGTCTTCTACCGTCTCTTCTATACCTTGAACAAAATGTATATATGGTGCAATATTGCAGATTACAAAATATTTGTGCACACTTGAATTAATATGTACTCACAAACGTAGAGCCGTAAAATAAGTCTAATGCCTTCCAAAATATATTCTATTTGGGTTTCTTTCATATCTGTAAAATTCTTAAGGAAATAGTCAACCGCTCTGCAGCCATACATATGGGGTATGTTGCTGTATAGCGCTGCAACATCACTTGTTACCAATAAAAAGTTGTCTTCCCATGTGCTGCGTTCCAATAAGGTTAAAACTGCTGTAGTGTCTTTTATGTATGATCTGGTTTTTAAGACTACCGGTTGTAACTGTAAGTCGATATAGTGGGACAACCTACTGGAAATAGAATCTATTCCGGCGACTATAGGTCTCCCTGGGGGATTTTCTACGTTCTTGTGGATCTTGGGCAGGAAGTAAAACACAGGAATTTTTGGATAAGGGATGTTCATGTAGTCAAATTCTTTCTGGTTAAGGATCTCCAACTCCAATCCTTTTTTAAAAAAGATTCTAAAGGTTTCTTCAATACTACTGCTCGGATTTCCTGTCAATTTGTTATACGTTGTGTCATCCCTAAGGATACGCATTGCTTCCTTATTATAAGCTTCTTTGGCTAACACTACTATCCCACCCCCCTTGTCGGCAAGTTTTATAATTAGATCTGTATCATTTTTTAGTTCTTTTAATGCCTTCCTTTCCTGTATTGTTAAATTATCATTAAATCATTAACATATTGCGAGCGATCTGATACATACGATCAAAACCAGTTTAGCGAATGATCACCAATACCTGAGTTTTTGAGTTTGTGCAGTAGAATGTTGTGGTCTACTGTGTCAAATGCCTTAGCAAAATCAAGGAAAATAGCTCCAGTTAGGTCTCCTTGTTCCATGCCAGTTTGGATGTCATTGCAGACTTTTAAGAGGGCAGTTGTAGTGGAGTGATTCTGGCGAAAGCCTGATTGATCAGGGGTCAGATAGTTTGATTGTTGGTAATATTCACATAGTTGCATATGGACACATTTTTCTAAGATTTTTGACAATACTGGGAGCAATGATATAGCGCGATAGTTAGAAACCAAAGTAGTGTCACCACTTTTATGGATAGGCACAGATACCGACATACATACACACATACATACATACATACATACATACATACACAATTACATACAGACATACATTCATACAGACAGACAGACATGCATACTGTGATACATGCATGCAGACACTGACATGCATACATACATACATACATTCATACTGGCATACATTCATACTGGCATGCATGCATATATAGAGATATACTGACATACATGAATACTGACATCCATACACACAGACATACGTTCATAATGACATGCAGACATACATTCATACAGACATACAGACATACAGACATACAGACATGCATACAAATTGACATATAGACATACATTGATACTGGCATACATATATTCATAATGGCATACATATACACATATATACATACAGACACACATATACATATATACATACAGACACACAGACATACATATATAAATACAGACACACAGACATATATACATGCATACTGACATACAGACAGACATATATACCGTATATACTCGAGTATAAGCCGACCCGAATATAAGCCGAGGCCCCTAATTTTACCCAAAACAACTGGGAAAACTTATTGACTCGAGTATAAGATTAGGGTGGGAAATGCAGCAGTTACTGGTAAATTTCTAAATAAAATTAGATCCTAAAAAAAATATATCAATTGAATATTTATTTACAGTGTGTATAATGAATGCAGTGTGTGTGTATGAGTGCAGCGTGTGTGTATGAGTGCAGTGTGTGTGTATGAATGCAGTGTGTGTGTGTATGAATGCAGTGTGTGTGTGTACGAATGCAGTGTGTGTATGAATGCAGTGTGTGTATGAATGCAGTGTGTGTGTATGAGTGCAGTGTGTGTGTGTGTGTATGAGTGCAGTGTGTGTGTGTATGTGTGCAGTGTGTGTGTATGTGTGCAGTGTGTGTGTGTGTGTGTGTGTTGCAGAGCCTTGGTGTGGGGTGGGCAATTTTTTTTTAATTTTAATTTTTTTTATTATTATTTATTATTATTTTTTATTTAATTTCATTATTATTATTTTTTATTATTATTTCATTTAATTATTATTATTAATATATATTTTTTTCGTCCCCCCTCCCTGCTTGATATATGGCAGGGAGGGGGGCTCTCCTTCCCTGGTGGTCCAGCATTGGCAGTTCAGTGGGGGGGAGAGGGGGGCTGGCAGAGAGTTTACTTACCTGTCCTGCAGCTCCTGTGAGCTCCCTCCTCCTCCGCGCCGTCAGTTCAGCTCTTCTGTCAGCTCACACTCTAAGTCTCGCGAGAGCCGCGGCTCTCGCGAGACTTACACTGGGAGCTGACCGAGGTGCTGAACGGACGGCGCGGAGGAGAAGGGAGCTGACAGGAGCTGCAGGACAGGTAAGTAAACTGTCTGCCAGCCCCCACAGCCCCCAGTCGGTATTATGGCAATGTAAATTGCCATAATACAGACTATGGACTCGAGGATAAGCCGAGTTGGTGTTTTTCAGCACAAAAAATGTGCTGAAAAACTCGGCTTATACTCGAGTATATACGGTACATACATACTGACAGACATACAAGCAGACATATATACATACATACTGACAGACATACAAGCAGACATATATACATACATACTGACAGACATACAAGCAGACATATATACATACATACTGACAGACATATATACATACATACAGACCGACATAGAGACATATATACATACTGACAGACATGCATACATTCAAACATGCATACTGACATATATACACACACACAGAGCTCATCTTTCAGCTTACCTTTACTTTTAGGAGGGTGGCTGGGGCTGATGTGAGTCGGTGCAGCTCTCCCTCTTCCCTGGCTCTCCTCCCACGCGGAGTGAGCTGGGAGGAAGTGACCACTTTCTCCCAGCAGCACTTGCGTTGTGGCTGCTTTTTTAAATTTGTTTTAAGATATAAGATATAGGGCCCATCAGCGTGCGGGCCCCTGGTGCAACTGCACCCATGGCAGATCCGCCGCTGCACGTGGGGCCCGGGCTGCCAGGCCCCCCAGGGCCGCTGGGCCTGTGACAACCGTCATGGTTGTCACCCCCTGATGGCGGCCCTGATTGTGGCTAACCAAAAGGACCTTTATAGTCTGAGTGTTAGTACCATGCTGACAAAACTTTGTAAAGATGTAGCAATTTGTCCCTACCCCATCTCTTCCAGCTAGGTAGGGTGGGAGTGGCTAAGATGAATCTTCATCCATGCCTCTTCTATCTCTTCCAAACATTGCCAATCAGGATTCCTAAATACTACCTTTTCAGACACATAGTGGGACAATATTTGTGACTTGTGTAGGATAGGTATAAAGCTATCCTAGCCTTAAGAAAAGGCCAAGAGTATTTCGAATAATGGGCAGACTAAATGGACCAAATGGTTCTTGTCTGTCATCACATTCTATGTTTCTATGACTTGACACAGCACTGCTGGATGTCCAGTAAAATGAAAAAAATATGTGTATCAGCTATTACATATGTGGTACAGAATTTTAAAGATAAATTGCAGGTATGATCAGGATGGTGTATTTTGGAGAGGCCATGATGCACTCTATTTGAATTGTGTAATTTTTATGTTGATTAGTTTTTGTTTTATAGGGCATATGTGATCCCTTTTAGGCACCTCCACTCTCAGTCTCATCACACAATGCTTTGTATTTATTCAAGTTTTTCAACACATTCACACTGCACCACTATTTTGTATTCACTTGCTGATACCTCTCCCTGATATAAGACATCCTCCTGCCTCCTATTCCTTAGCCTCCATGTCTGGGAGACTTGTCCATTTCCTTACAGTTTGCTACATGTTCTCTATTGATACTTGCACACTACATTTTTGTCTCTTGGTTACCACGTTTCCTTACTGCACGATGATGTCACATGCAGTATTCTGACACTTCTGGGTTCCAATCTGGCAGTGTGTCGGCACTTCTCATGATTGGTAAATTTGTAATTTAGTTTCCTATTTATTCCCACTTGTCTTTTTTTCAGTGTTATCTTGAGAAAGACTCGCAGGGTCAAAACATTGATCGTCCACATTTATGTAATTTTGATGTTGTACATTAAACTAGACATGGGCGATTCATTTTGTTCCAAATGTACATTCGGACAATCAGATGCTTACGAATGTCCGAAGTGCTGAAGTGCCGAAGTGCCGAAGTTCGGTAGTTCGGAAGTGCCAAAGCTCCGAAGCGCCTTAGTGCCGAAGTGATTCGGATTTCTTAAAAGTCCAAAACAAGAAAGAGGGAGGGAAAATTGAATGAATGATGACAGGAATCTTGACCAATATGCTAATTCCTTTTGTGCAATGACGTCATATCATGTTCGCGTCAATTAGCGGCTGCCAGCGAACCCTGAAGGATGTGTGAGGGTGCTGTGCTGCAAGAGCACAGTAAGCACTTTGCTCCCTCACCGCCTGGCATGGGATTTTGTCCTATGCAGTCTTGCACAGTCTCTACTGCACATGACTGCATGGGACAAACATCCTTAGCCAATTATTATAAAGGATACAAAGAGTAGACATGTGTAATTTGTTTCGTTCCGAATGTACATGCGTATGAATTTCATGCCATTCGGTCATTTGGATGCTTACGAATGTCCGAAGTTCTGAAGCATCGAAGTTCCGAAGTGACGACGTTCAGCAAATCCGAAGTGCCAAACCGAACTGAATGCCATTGGTCCGAATTGCCAAAGCAGACACATTTTTTTACTTACCTGAATTTCCGAACCACTTATTCCTAAAAAGTACCCTCTGAATTTATCTATTAATATTTTTTGTGGGTTGCACTTGGGCTACATTATTTTCTTGTTTTGTGTTAGGAGAGTGCCAAGTTCACCATTGCTACATACATACATATATATACATATATATATATATATATATATATATATATATATACAAAACAATATTGCTCCTGCACTCACGCTTGAAAGAATCCCCTTGAGAACCGGGTGCCAACCAAAGACAGCTTCAATATCCAGAAAATCCAAAGGAATGGTTGCACTCACGTAATTAAAAGTCCAAAGTTTAATGGAAAGATTTAAAAAAATCCAAGATCAACGTTTCAGTCACTACTGACTTTCATCAGGATCATGAAGTTAATGAGACATACAGACATCTTATATACCCTATATAATTATACCAATTAAGCAGATGATGGCAATAAACATAAATATAAATAAATGCATTGAATCAATAAATTGGCTTACCCCCAGTGAAACCGCTGTGTTGCCGGCGTTCTCCTGTGCCCAGTGCGCATGCGCTTACAGGCCACTCCCCTTACGTGACGTAATTGCGTGGTGACGTCCGCCGTTCGTTTCTATGGCGACCGCTATGCTAATCCATCACTATGGAAATATCAGCTAAACGGACGGCAATAGAAATCAAGATCGACATGTACTATCTAGCGGAACCAAGTGCCAATATGTTAATGTGTAAAAATACCTAAGTTAGTGTGATAAGAGAGCCTAGAAGTATCAAAGGCTCAAGTAATTTATAAATCTTGCTGGCTGTGAATTAAAGTGTCATTATTCTTAAAGTGCTAGTGCCTGTGGTGCACTTCTTATCAAGATGTAATTAGTGTACTCTATAGAATGTGTACAAAAAGTGCCACCTAAGTGGTGCATGTAGGATTTTATGTACAAGTGCAGAATAATTATTGTATAAAGTGCCAATAGTGCTTTGTAAACCCAAATGTGCAAAACTATAATAAAATAAAATAAAATAATCATTCCAGTGCTGTACAATAGTGTAAGAGATTCTGCTTAATGCACCCACATTAATGACAATGAATATTTACATTAGACTAAAGATTACATACATTAACATTACTATCACACTAGGCATAAATGGTTAGTAAAGTTCAACGGTGTTAAGCTATGTGTACTTTCTTACTCAAAGACATTAAGAATGGTAAGAAGTACATTTTGGGATCATTAATGCCACTATCACATATGGCTTGTTAATCTAAGTTACTGAAATCGCTAATGTGCTTATAATCAGTATCAATAAGCTTACTTATGAACTTTTACTAAAAAGCAAGAAAAAAAAAAAAAGAAAAAATGCATAACTAAAAACATAATGCAGCTGGGGACTGACATCACTATAAATTGTGCATGTCACGTACAGTTGGTAAAAAAGAAGAAGAAAAATGAAATCAAAATTTAAAGATATATGGGCCGAACACACTATCACTTTGGTGTAGTATTCAGATAGATACTATAATAGCAGGTCTTGATATCAAAAATTACGATGCAAACCAAATAGCGAATTGTATAGTAGACCTTGGTATTAATGGTTGCAACCAAAAAAAGGGAGGAAAAAACTAAGCATTAGACTGTACATCATTCTACGACCATTGGTACTGAGCTATAAAAAAGAATGATAAGAAATCTGTTCATTTAAGCCCTTTGGGGCTACAGTGTCCAAATGATAAATCCAGTACGTCTCTCTGTTCAGTAGTGCTTTTCCTCGATCCCCTGCTCTGTTGGACAACGGAATATGATCTATTGCCACAAACTTTAGGGATGATAATGGATGTCCAAGTTCCAAGAAATGCTTGGCCACAGGTTTATCGGAGACCCCATCCCTGTACGCCAATCTAATGCTGGACCGGTGTCCCCGAATTCTTTCGCATAATGCGGTCTCTGTTTTACCAATATACGCTAAGCCGCACGGGCATGTCAACTTATATATGACGTGGGTTGTTTTGCATGTAATCGTCCTCTTAATAGAGTATTGCTTATTCGTATGTGGGTGAGTAAAAGATTTAGAGGGCATCATGTGCCCACACGTTACGCACCCTAAACACCGAACACAACCTCTGTTCTGGGCTGTATTTTTACTCGTGTAGCTTGCAACAGGATCAGTGTGGACTAGGAAATCTCTCAAGTTTTTGTTGCGTTTATAGCAAATAAGAGGTTTTTCTCTAAAAACCTTAGGAAGCGTATCGTCCGCTGCCAAAATTCTCCAATTTTTCCTGATGGTTGATGAAATAGATCTGGTAGATTGATGGTACGTAGTTGGAAACACCAATTTTTGAGGTATTGCATCCCTCGACCCTGTTTCTCGTGGTTCCCTTGCTTCCTTCAATGCTTGATCCAATACAGAGCGTTCATACCCGCGTTGCATGAATTTCTCAGTCATCTCCAATAACTGTCTCTCTTTGATGAGATCATTAGAGTTATTGCGCATTACCCTTAAGTACTGGGCTTTTGGAAGGGATCTCACTAGTGCTTGCGGATGAGCGCTATGTGCATGCAATAACGTATTCCTGTCTGTTATTTTGGTGTAAAGGCAATATTCCAGCCTATTGTTACCAATTGATATTTCCACGTCCAGATACTGGACTCTCTCGGAACTAATCTGGGCCGTGAATTTTATTGGTGTTGGTAGTTCATTGAGGTCTTGCACCATCTTATGTGCCTCCAATTCTGTGCCGTTCCATACGATAAAGAGGTCATCTATATACCGATAATACCCCTGTATAAGATGACCATAAGGACCTAGGATGTATAGCTTCTCGTGTACGAACATGTAGGCGTTAGCATACATGGGGGCCATAGCTGCCCCCATGGAAGTGCCAGATACCTGCAGGTACCACTGGTCCTCGAACCGAAAATAATTCTTCTCCAAGGTGAGGGCCAAAATTTCCAAAACGAACTCTATTGGTGGTCCTTGGTATACCTTAGAAGCTGAAAGCACTTGGCGCATAGCCTCTATTCCTCCTTCATGCGGGATTACAGTATAGAGGCTCTGCACGTCCATCGTAATGAGTAGCGGTTGGTGGTCCTGAAATTCAATTCTATTGATCATCTTTAACAAAGTTGGGGTATCCTTGATGCAGGTACTTAGTTGTTCAACTGTCTCCTTAAATAGGAAGTCCAGCCATTTAGCTAATGGTTCAAGGATTCCTTGTATAGCGGACACTATGGGTCGTCCGGGAGGTTTCTGGTCATTCTTGTGTATTTTTGGAATACTATAGATGATAGGACTGCGTGGATGAATTTGATAAAGGAACTGGAACAAGTCAGTATCTATGTATCCTGCCCTTAGTCCCATAGATAGCGTGTCATAGATGATTTGCTGGAATTTGGCCGTTGGGTCACCATCTAGTGGGTGATATATGCTCTCATCCTGTAGTTGACTTTTCAGTTCAGCCGCGTAGTCTAAGTAGTCCATGATGACTATGCCACCTCCTTTATCGGCCGCCCGTATGATGATTGACGGGTCTTCCGAGAGGTTCTTAATAAGTTGTGACTGTCGTCTTGTGATATTCTGTTGTTTATAGCCAGGTTTCAACATGGTGGTGTGAGCTTCCCTATTAGTTAGTGTCAAAAAGGTCTTGATTGATGCGTTCTTTGTAGTTGGATCAAACGTTGATTTTAATCGGAACTGATCTTTAATTGCCTTGTGGGCTACAGAGGTAGTAGATTCATTTTTATTGAAAAAGTCCTTTAGTCGTAAATTCCTTCCAAACTTGAACCATTCAACTTCCCATTTAAAATGATCAGCCTTGGCCGTTGGGACAAACGTCAGTCCTCGACTGAGTAGTTCGGTTTCTTCTTGGATTAACGGCCTATGGGATAAATTGAAAATGGGGACTATTTCCTGAGTGGTGGTTTGCCTTTTGGCATCCCTTTTTGTTTTGCCACCTCTCCTTGTTCTACGTTTCCTCGTAGCTGGCTTCTGGTAGAAGTACCCGTTGTTGCACTCTCTAAAAAAAGGGGGGAGGGAGTCTGAGATGTCGTCTCGTTGTGATCATTATCTGAAGCTGATTCACCCGATGTGGTGTCTATCGTCACTATCCGGGGTTTAATGATCCTCTTTCGCGGTCTTCTTGGTCTCTGCGGGTTGTTACCAGAAAGCCATCTATACACGCGATGGTCTTGGTAGTCCTGGTGGACTCTCTCGAACTTCAGTTTTTTAAACTTGATTAATTCATTTTTATATCTTAGTAGATCTTCTTGTAATTTGTGCAATAACTTCTGCCCTTCCGTAGAGGCTAGGAGGATCGCATGTTCAGCTTCTACTGCTAGAATCTTCTTATCTACCTCAATTAGGTCCTCCTTGACGTCCTTAATGATGATGAGCATCATATCCAAGGATGCCTTGTTTAAAACCATGGTCCAGTCTCTGCAGACCTTGGCCTTACCCCTGCCTATCGTGGGAATATTCATTATTCTGAATCCCCTGGGGATTCTCTTTGCCTTGTAATAATCAGACAGGAATAGTCCATGCATATCAAGGTCTATACGTTTCCTGCGTAGCTTGGAAAGCTGGAAATAGACGTCTTTGGCAGTAAGGTTATTAGGTAGTTCCAATCCAGTTTGGTCCCATAATATATTCATTCATTCATAGCATAGCGGTCGCCATAGAAACGAACGGCGGACGTCACCACGCAATTACGTCACGTAAGGGGAGTGGCCTGTAAGCGCATGCGCACTGGGCACAGGAGAACGCCGGCAACACAGCGGTTTCACTGGGGGTAAGCCAATTTATTGATTCAATGCATTTATTTATATTTATGTTTATTGCCATCATCTGCTTAATTGGTATAATTATATAGGGTATATAAGATGTCTGTATGTCTCATTAACTTCATGATCCTGATGAAAGTCAGTAGTGACTGAAACGTTGATCTTGGATTTTTTTAAATCTTTCCATTAAACTTTGGACTTTTAATTACGTGAGTGCAACCATTCCTTTGGATTTTCTATATATATATATATATATATATATATATATGTATGTATATAATTATTATTATTATGTTATTATTTTGAATTTTTTTTTTTTACAGTTTGAAATTACTATTCCAAAAGCTGATTCATATTGGACTTTACACTCAGATAAAGCCAGATCCATTTGTACTCTGCTACTGTCCACTAGTATGACAATATACCTCCTAACTTGGAACCATATAACTGCACAGTCTTAAAAATAGAAATACCTCACAAGGTTGTATTTCTTTAAAAATTGCTATCTTTTTTTATTAATAGGTCTAGCAAATAATCTAAATAAACAAACAAAACAAAAGAAAAGCTGTTCTCTGTTGATGACTAACTAGCATTTGCAACTAACTATAGTTGGGTGGCTTACCCCCTTCCAACAAAATAAAACATAAAAAAATGATGCACAACCCTTTTTTAAACTTAGATTTTTCTCAGCAGACTCACTGCATGTGTCCTTCTCATTCTGAATCCCTGACAGGGAAATTTTATAGAAGCCTTGGCCTGGTCTTTGCTAACAGGTTAGGGACTACCTGGGTGATCCAGAACTTCCAGCCTGGATTCCCCTACTTCTCTGCTGCATGTAAACTGTGGAATGGATCATTGGCCCTTCCTGTACTCCAAATACTCAACTCCAGGAACCCATATTAAATTACAGAATTGTCATGATTAAAAAAAACATTATTCCTGGAGCTATTAGACTATATGTTGCATGGCAGTACCTTTGGTGAAATATAGATTCCAGGAACAACAGTGCCCCATGCTCTGTAACATTTGCCACAGTTTTGAGAAATTATAGGGATGAATGTCAAGTATGGCAATTTCAGTTTTCAAATGTAAAATTTCTACCTATTAATTTGCTGTGCTTCATTCATTATATGACAAATTAGAGGCCCTCAAATGCACTTTACCTCCTCCATGGCATACTATTTGTGAAGTAAGATAACTTTGATTATTTAAAGTACTGAAATGTCCCATATTCATTGTTATTATAATAATAATTGTTATTATTATGTTTTTTATTATTTTATTTTAACAGTAAGCATTTCAAATGTCTTGTGTGTCCTACTACATGAAATATACCATGTTTATACTATGCTGCATATCCAGAGTAAAGCAATACCCCAAATTTACAGCTTTGCAAGATATTTAGGAAACAGATTCATTTGGAGATATGCCCTAATGTAGACATCCCACCTCATTGCTTGCTTCCCAGAGGCCCAATTTGATGAAATGACACCATACCGACCAACATCAAATGTTGATGCTATTTTTAACCCTATCTAACTAAATTCCTAGCTAAACCTAGCTAGGTTACATCCTTACCTCCTAACCCGAGCTAACCATAAGTTAGCTAACCCAAATTCTAACTGATCCTTACTAATCATAACCCTAACCATAAATAACCCTAATGCTATCTCTAACTAACCCTCTCAATGCAAAGCTTCTGACTGATTTCTGGGAGTGTCAATCACAGTGATGACAGTGATTGCCACCTAAATGACTAGATTCCTGTCCAGTCAGGCAGTTTGGGACCAATCAATATTTGTTACTAGGATGATTGAATGCAGAAATGCTGCATCCTGGAATCACCTCTTACTAACAGTTTCTATGACAAGCTGTCACAACATTTCTAAATTATTTCACTAACATTCTAAGCAGTGAAGGAAAGGTCCAGTGCTGAGCCTTTCATCAAAAGAACAGTATATGTTGTGAAAACCATAACTGTGGCATGTACCATTACATCTGAGGGTCCATGCAATGGCTGCCAGAGATGGAATCACTGGGATCGGCTGTTCTGGTAATTGCACAGCTGCAGAGTTCTCCAGAAAGCTATTGCTATGATGTATAAACTATGGGACATCCAGAAATAGCCAAATCTTACCAAATGTTGTTATCACTGAATGCATAATGATAATGTACATACACTATAATTGTAGGGACACTATAAGCACCATAATAATTTTAGAAGAATGGAGCAATTTGTGTTTATAGATCATGCCTCTGCAGTCTCATTGTTCGCCTCTCTAATTAGGAGTTAAAGGAACACTATAGTCTCCTGTATTATTTTAGCTAAATAAAGCAGTTTTGGTGTATAGATCATTATCCTGCAATTTCACTGCTCAATTCACTGTCATTTAGGAGTTAAATCACTTTGTTTCTGTTTATGCAACCCTAGCCACACCTCCCCTGGCTATGATTGACAGAGCCTGCATGAAAAAAAAAACTGGTTTCACTTTCAAACAGATGTAATTTACCTTAAATAATTGTATCTCAATCTCTAAATTGAACTTTAATCACAAACAGGAGACTCTTGCAGGGTCTAGCAAGCTATTAACATAGCAGGGGATAAGAAAATCTTAATTAAACAGAACTTGCAATACAGAAAGCCTAAATAGGGCTCTATTTACAGGAAGTGTTTATGGAAGGCTGTGCAAGTCACATGCAGGGAGGTGTGACTAAGGTTCATAAACAAAGGGATTTAACTCCTAAATGGTAGAGGGTTGAGCAGGGAGGCTGCAGGGGCATGTTCTATACACCAAAACTGCTTCATTAAGCTAAAGTTGTTCAGGTGACTATAGTGTCCCTTTAAATCACTTTGTTAAACAGCCCTAGTCATACCTCTTTGCATGTGACTTGCACAGACTTTCTAAACATTTACTGTAAAGCAGACCTGCAGATGATATGGCCCACCAAAGGATTTCAGGCAGCCTGTGAAAAATGTATGAACAGACAAAGCAATGGTGGCAACATATTTACTTCCAAGTAGGGATGTTGTAGCTAGTGCTTTGTCTATGAATAACTTGTGCCTGCCAATCATGGAACTTGGCGGGTGGCCTGCTACTGTGCACTCTCTCCTGTTTGTCACGTGACCTGCAGAAACCAACCATTGTCAGTCTGTATCTAGTTACTAGAGACCGACTGAAGATGATTGGTTGCCGCAAGTCACGTAACAAACAGTAGAGTGTGCACAATAGGAGCATGTATTTGGTTGCAGCAGGGACAAAGTTAAAAAGTGAGGGACAAGGACAAAGTGAGGGAAAGGGACAAAGTAAGGGACATGGACAGAGAGACAAAGTGATGGCAGGGACAAATTAACTAAGGGCAACAAAACGTATATAGCACTGCAAAGTGCTAGTGCAAAAAGTGAACATGCAAGTACATGCAGAATTGTCCTTTTTGGCATCACTCTATTGCAACTTACACAATACCACCTTTTATCATATCTCTCAATGCAGTATCACAATGAGGAAAACACAGAAGAGAAAAACACACAAAAAAAAAAGAATATATAGTGTGACATTGTTATTTCAAATAATAGTGCATAAGTTGCAGAAATTTCCACTCACAGGTGTCAGGCTATACAGATGCACTATCAGCCTTTGTTAACAAACATCTAAAATCAGCAGACAAGTCAGACCCTCTTTGATATCCCCCCGGGAAGGCTCTCCTCCAGTTCCTTCGGTTTTGGCCACAACACCAGGTCCGGGGTCCACAAAATACTGCAAAATAGTTCAATTATTATTATACCTTTACTTGGAAAGTGAGGTGCTAAACACTTATATGTGGCCCAAAGTTGCCACATTGTAAAGAGACATCTAATGTTTAAACATCCTTTATAGCACAGTGTGTTTAATTTAGAATTTCGTATCCCCCCTTCTCTATTAATCTCCTGTGTGTGCTTAAAGATCAATTTACAAAGCAGGAGAAAAAAAATCTAAAGCAAGTTAACATCTGATTGAAAATTAGAACATTAAAAAAATAAAACTGCTATATGAGTCAGTGGAGGTGTGGCTAAGGCTGAATAAACAGAACCAAATGTGTTTTACCTCCTCAATAAGAACTGAGCAGTGAAATGTCACGGGCATGATTTGTACACCAAAAGTGTTTCATTAAGGTAAATTTGTTTTTAAACCAAAGTTGTTTTGACGACTATAGTGTCCCTTTAAAGGGACACTCCAGACTACTAAAGCACTTCAGCAGAGTGTGTGAGTAGTATGTGTGTCCTCTTTTTTCATTTTACTAAAAGTGCAAATTTTAATAGAAATTTACACTTGTTTAAATTAACCTTGTTACAACACCTTGGCTGTCATTCAGACTACTGATGCTGTTACTTCCTGGTTATTTAGCTCAGTGGAACTAAACTCAAGAGCTAAACTCAAGAGGGATGCAATTGCTTAGAACACCTGCCTTGCAAAGACTTCTCATTGAGTTGCATTGCAAATCTGTGATTGGATAGCCACAAATAGAGGAGGGCTTGCAAACATAGCAGATATGAAATTTAGGGTTTTTGCACACTCTTTTAAGATATACCCCCAATTAAAAAATGCATAATTACATGCATGCTTTCATTGGGGGTATACCTAACTACTAAACTGTGATTTTTATATTTTTATAGCATTTTTAAAGCATTTATAGCATTAAATGGGTCAGTGAAGTAAGTTTGGTGCATAGCATATAGCATGTTGAATTCTCTGTTTAGGAGTTTAACCATTTTTATTTTTGCAGTTATACTTCCTTCGCTGTGTGTTTACACATTTCCTGAAAACAGTTTAATTTTTAAACATTTATTGTTACTTTAGATAGTTCTTATCTTTTCTCCATTAACTGGCTGCTGTGCAAAGCAGCCTCCTTCCTGATAAAGTTAGATAAAGAAAGAAGAAATCAAAACTTCACAAGAAAAATAATAATTCTTTGAAGCCTGCAGACTTGTCTTCACTATCACAGAAGCACCTTTTATTTCCAGCAGAGTTTGAGTATTTTATTCACATAATTTGTATATGATCCAGTATTGAATTATATCATAAGGTTAAAGGTTATATATTTTAATATTGACTTTAAATGTGTGTTTTTTTTTTCTTCTAATATGTTCACTGTGTCAGCAATCGGACACTGCCCAACTTGCAAAAAAATTTAATGCTTTACAAAAGGTGGGTGGATCAGCTTAGCTGCAGAACCAGTAGAGGTAGGACATTAGGAACGTAAAGGAACCGTATAGGCGCCAAAACAACTTTAGCTTAATGAAGCAGAAGCTCATACATAGGAGGCTCCTGCAAGGTCTGGCAAGCTATTAACAGTGCAGGAGAGCAAAAAAAATCTAAGTTTTAATGCAAATAATGCAATAAAGGAAGTGAAACATAAGAACTCCCTTTAAAGGAAGTGTTAAGGGAGACTGGGTAAGTTACATGCATGGATGTATGACTAGGTCTGCATAAAAAAATCGATTTAACTTCTTAATGGCAGAAAATCAAGCAGGGAGGGGCATGATCTATAAACAAACACTGTTTCATTAAAAGGATCCTATAGTGCTAGGAAAACAAAGCCGTTTTCCTGGCACTATAGGGTTAATAGGTCCCCCACTCCCTTGCACCCCCCCTCCTACAGGGCTGTCCCTTGGCACTGGGTCAGGCTCCGCCCACGCTCCTCCCCGCAGAGGTCAGCCGGCGAGGGAGACCTAATGCGCATTCGTGGCAATAACGTGCATTAGACCTCCCCATAGGAAAGCATTAAATGCTTTCCTATGGTGAAAATCTGACGCTGGAGGTCCATGAGGACCTCTAGTGTCAGATAATGGACCAAAAGTCCATTTGTATTCAGAAGACCCCCTAGTGGCTGTCTGGTAGACAGCCATAGAGGGCAAACTTAGAGCTGCAATGTAAACAATGTAAACAATGTAAGTGCAAAAGTGTTACATCATCCAGACTACTTCAATTAGCTGACGTGGTCAGGGTGCCTACAGTATCCCTTTTAAGCTAAAGTTTTTTTGGTGACTATAGTGTTCCTTTAAGCCCAAACATAAATTAGTGACCAACTTTCCTAAATTAAAACTCCTTACTCTTCCCCAACTCCCATCCTAAAATTTCAAAATATGATACTCCGCTGCCCAAATATAAAATAAATAAAATTCACTGTTTAGTAGATATACTGTTTAGTAGATATACCCTAAATGAAAACTTGCATGTATTTAAGTATATTGTATTGTAAATATATCTAAAAAAATGCTTTTAAAAACTGCACATCTCTTGTCGGCTGCCTTTGCAAGCACTTAGCTTCTGTCATGTTACCTATGGTGTCTACCCCAGAGGAGGCTAGACACCTAGATGTCCTTCCTCAAAAAGGGGCTGGTATGCCTGATCTCGTCAGTCTCCCTGGCCGTTTACACGCCGGCCGCGATAGCTCCGCCTCCTTTTATGACGCGGCGCTCATTAGCCGACGTCATGACGTCAATCACGTCACGACCCGCCAGAAACCACGAATCAGGACTTGTTGGGGATGGGGCCAACAATTAAAGAGCCACGGTATAAAAGAGTGATATTTGTAATGATTCATTGCCCTGTCGTGGTTCTAGCTAGTCTGGTTACTCAGTGCTCTTATTTCTTTTGTCTTTTGGTTTTTGATTCGGCTTTGTATTTTCGACCCTGCTTACCTCTTTTATCCTTTTTACTCGGCTTGTCTCTAGCTTACCTGCTCTCTCGTTCCCTCGACCTCGGCTTGTCTCTGACCATTCTTTGCCTACTCCTTACGTTAGTCCGGCCATTCTAAGGTCCGGTATACGTACCTATCTCCTGTTTGCATTCTGTGTGTTGGATCCCTGTCACGATCCTGATAGCTTCTAACCTATTCACACTAACTAAAAAAGCTCAGGGGAGAGTAAAACGCGTTTTGGCTGATACAGGATATCCTGATACAAGTGTGGACAGAATTCATGTTTTATTGTTTTTTGTTAATAAAAGGTTTTAGTATTTAAAATATATCCTCTCAAGTCTCAGGACTCTTCATTTTAGGTAAGTGCCATCCCCCCTATACTGGCACTATGCCTGCATATCTTAGAGCCAGGATTTTTGGCTCTATATAAGATGAGCTCAACTTTAACCTGATATTTTATCAATTTTGACTAGAAATACTACACCATATTGGTCTCTTTTTCTTTTTTTGGAGGATATATCTCTATGAAGGAGTGGTGTTTCATGAGCTAAACTCAAAGATCTAAGACTTTTTCTATGTGGCAAAAGGCCAATTTCTCTCAAATATTATTCACAAATCTGTCTAAATCTGTGTTAGTGAGCACTTTTTCTTTGCCAAGATAATCCATCTATCACACAAGTGTGGCATATCAAGATACAGCATGTTTATACAGCATGATTGTAGTGATGTACCGAACTGTTCGCTGGCGAATAGTTCCTGGCGAACATAGCGTGTTCGCATTCGCCACGGCGGGCGAACACATGCATGGTTCGATCCGACCCCTATTCGTCATCATTGAGCAAACTTTGACCCTGTGCCTCACGGTCAGCAGACACATTCCAGCAAATTAGCAGCAGACCCTCCCTTCCAGACCCTCCCACCTCCTGTACAGCATCCATTTTAGATTAATTCTGAAGCTGCATTCTTAGATATTACATTTTCTGTGTAATGTAATTGCTGTTGCCTGCCTGCCAGCTTTTGTGTCAGGCTCACAGTGGATACTGTGCCCACTTGCCCAGTGCCACCACTCATATCTGGTGTCACAATAGCTTAAGCTTGACATTTAAAAACAAAAAAAATTTTTTCACTGTAATAGATTGAATAGCAGTTAGTTGTCTGCAAGCGTCTGGGTGTCAAGCCTTCAGTGTGTACTCTGCCAACCTCTGCAAGTGCACTTTGCCACTCATATCTGGTGTGACTATAGCGTGCCTTTAAAAATAAAAAAAAGTTTTTCACTGTAAGCTAATAGCAGTCAGGGTCCTTAAAGCGCGTGTCAGACCTTCAGCGTGTATTCTGCCAACCTCTGTAAGTGCACTGTGCCACTCATATCAGGTGTGACAATAGCGTGCCTTTAAAAAGAAAAAAAGTTTTTCACTGTAAGCTAATAGCAGTCAGTGTCCTTCAAGCTGGTGTGTCAGGCCTTCAGCGTGTACTCTGCCAACCTCTGCCAGTCCACTTTGCCACTCATATCAGGTGTGACAATAGCGTGCCTTTAAAAAGAAAAAAAGTTTTTCACTGTAAGCTAATAGCAGTCAGTGTCCTTAAAGCGTGTGTCAGACCTTCAGCATGTACTCTGCCAACCTCTGCCAGTCCACTTTGCCACTCATATCTGGTGTCACAATAGCGTGCATTTAAAAACAAAAAACTTTTTTCACTGTTCTAGATTGAATAGCAGTTAGTTGTCTTCAAGCAGGTGTGTCAGGCCTACACCGTGTACTCTGCCAACCTCTGCCACTGCACAGGGCCACTCATATCTGGTCTCACAGTAGCTTGCATGCATAGTACCGCTAATACAAAAAAAAAAGGACAGGCAGAGGCAGGCCACCCCGCAGGGGCCATCGTGGTCGTGGTGCTGTGATTCCCTTTGGCCCTAGAATAATGCCCAGTTTTCAGAGGCCACGTACCCTGAACTTGAAAAGTTCTGAGGACATAGTTGACTGGCTAACACAGGACACCCAATCTTCTACAGCTTCCACTCAGAACCTTGACGCACCATCCTCCTCCAGCTTAGCTTCGGGCACCTCTCAAGATACCACTCACCCGCCTGCCGCCTCCACCAACACTAGCACCACAGCCGCTTCACTTGGTATGTCAGAGGAGTTATTCACACATCCGTTTGAAGAAAGGAGTGATGCGCAACCATTATTGCCAGAGGATGTAGATAACAGGGATATGTCTCAGGCAGGCAGCATTACACACATGGACGTACGGTGTGATGATGATGATGTTGTACCCGCTGCTGCTTCCTTTGCTGAGTTGTCAGATACAAGTGAAGCGGTTGATGATGACGATGCGTCCATGGATGTCACGTGGGTGCCCGCTCAGCAAGAAGAAGAACAGGGCAAAAGTTCAGATGAGGAGACAGAGAGGAGGAGGAGACAAGTTGGAAGCAGGGGGAGGTCATCGCAAGGAGCTAGTGGCACAGTCAGACAGCATGCATCGGCACCCGGGGTCAGCCCGACAGCACGCCAATCAACGCATGCTATGTCCACCACCAGAATGCCGTCATTGCAGAGCTCATTGACACCAGCAATGCCATTTGCAACCTGTGCCAAAAGAAACTGAGTCGTGGGAAGTCCAACACCCACCTAGGTACAACTGCTTTGCGTAGGCACATGATCGCACATCACAAACGCCTATGGGATCAACACAAGCAGCACACAAACTCAAAGCCGCCATCCTCCTCCTGGTCCGGCATCTTCAGCCACGTCAACCACTGCTGTCCTACTTGCCCCCTCTCAACCATCCGCCACTCCATCTCTCACCTTGAGCAGTTTCCGCTCATCTGCCCACAGTCAGGTGTCTGTCAAGGACATGTTTGAGCGTAAGAAGCCAATGTCAGAAAGTCACCCCCTTGCCCATCGTCTGACAGCTGGCTTGTCTGAACTATTAGCCCGCCAGCTTTTACCATACAAGCTGGTGGAGTCTGAGGCGTTCAAAAAATGTGTGGCTATTGGGATACCGCAGTGGAAGGTACCCGGCCGAAATTTCTTTGCACAAAAGGCAATCCCAAACCTGTACTCGATTGTGCAAAAGGAAGTAATGGCATGTCTGGCACACCGTGTTGGGGCAAGGGTCCATCTGACCACTGATACCTGGTCTGCAAAGCATGGTCAAGGCAGGTATATCACCTACACTGCACATTGGGTAAACATGGTGACGGCTGCCAAGCATGGAATGCGTGGCTCTGCAGAGGAGTTGGTGACACCGCCACGACTTGCAGGCAGGCCTGCTGCCACCTCCTCTACTCCTCCTACTCCATCCTCTTCCATAACCTCCTCAGCTGAGTCCTCTTCTGCTGCTGCGTCTTGCTCCACATCAACAGCACCCCCCCAGCTCCCCAGGTACTATTCCACATCCCGGATACGGCAGTGTCACGCCGTCTTAGGTTTGACTTGCTTGAAAGCAGAGAGTTACACCAAACAAGCACTCCTGTCCGCCCTGAACGCACAGGTGGAAAAGTGGGTGACTCCGCAGAAACTGGATATCGGCAAAGTGGTTTGTGACAACGGAACAAATTTGTTGGCGGCATTGAAGCTGGGCAAGTTGACACATGTGCCGTGCATGGCACATGTGTGTAATCTGATCGTACAACGCTTTGTGCATACGTACACAGGCTTACAGGACATCCTGAAGCAGGCCAGGAAGGTGTGTGGCCATTTCAGGCGTTCCTACACGGCCATGGCGCACTTTGCAGATATCCAACGGCAAAACAACACGCCAGTGAGGCGCTTGATTTGCGACAGCCTGACACGTTGGAGTTCAACACTCCTAATATTCGACCGCCTGCTCCAACAAGAAAAAGCCGTTAATGAATATTTGTATGACCGGGGTACTAGGATAGCCTCTGGGGAGCTGGGATTTTTTTTGCCACGTTACTGGACGCTCATGCACAATGCCTGTAGGCTCATGCGTCCTTTTGAGGAGGTGACAAACCTAGTCAGTCGCACCGAAGGCACCATCAGCGACATCATACCATTTGTTTTCTTCCTGGAGCGTGCCCTGTGAAGAGTGCTGGATCAGGCCGTAGATGAGCGTGAAGAGGAAGAGGAAGAGTTGTGGTCACCATCACCACCAGAAACAGCCTTATCAGCATCGCTTGCTGGACCTGCGGCAACGCTGGAAGAGGATTGTGAGGAAGAGGAGTCAGAGGAGGAATGTGGCTTTGAGGAAGAGGAGCAAGACCAACCACAACAGGCATCCCAGGGTGCTCGTTGTCACCTATCTGGTACCCGTGGTGTTGTACGTGGCTGGGGGGAAGAACATACCTTCATTGAGATCATTGAGGAGGAGGAACGGGAAGTTAGTAGCTCGGCATCCAACCTTGTGCAAATGGGGTCTTTCATGCTGTCGTGCCTGTTGAGGGACCCTCGTATAAAAAGGCTGAAGGAGAATGACCTGTACTGGTTGTCCACGCTACTAGACCCCCGGTATAAGCAGAAAGTGGTGGAAATGTTACCGAATTACAACAAGTCGGAAAGGATGCAGCATTTGCAAAATAAACTAAAAAGTATGCTTTACACAGCGTATAAGGGTGATGTCACAGCACAATGGGAATCTAACAGTGGAAGAGGTGAAAGTCATCCTACTCCTCCCATGACCACGCCGGCAAGGACAGGATGCTTTAAAGACGTGTTGTTGATGGAGGACATGCAGAGCTTTTTAAGTCCTAAGCATCGCCACAGCCCTTTGGGATCCACCCTCAGAGAACGACTCGACCGACAGGTAGCAGTCTACCTCGCCTTAACTGCAGATATCGACACTCTGAGGAGCGATGAACCCCTTGACTACTGGGTGTGCAGGCTTGACCTGTGGCCTGAGCTATCCCAATTTGCGATAGAACTTCTGGCCTGCCCTGCTTCAAGTGTCCTGTCAGAAAGGACCTTCAGTGCAGCAGGAGGTATTGTCACTGAGAAGAGAAGTCGCCTAGGTCAAAAAAGTCTAGATTACCTCACCTTTATTAAGATGAATGAGGGATGGATCCCGAAGGGACTGACAGAGGGCGATACATTCGACTAAAAAAGGCCTGATGAGATAAGCTGCCTTGGGCTAAAAATGGTCCACACGCTGCTGTATTTTAGCTCTGAATGCCGGTTGACTTGCGTGACTTATCCGCCACCAACTAGGGTTCAAGCCGCAATGTTTTAGGGCACTTTCTGCCTGGGAAACAAACATCATTTTTTATGGCGGCTGCTACAGCAGCGGCTGCAACAATACCTAATTTTTCAGGCATGTGTACATGCCTAATTTTTCGGCCCTCTGGTGATGCACTGTGGCTTCAAAAACCAAACCAAAAAAAAGCACATAACAGGGATTAAACTGATAGGAATAGTACAACTTAACACACCACTCCTATCTGGTGGCACATTAGATTGCACGTGCAGTGCCCCAAATTTGAAGTAGGAGGACCGACCAAGCATCTTTTTCCATCTTCTGGTTCCTAAAATCGATGCCATATACACGTCCCCTGATAGGGCGCCAGCTCGTTATTCTCTTTGGCGCCAGCTTGTTAATTCTTTTTCACTTCACTAGGGACACTTTACTGCACTATGGGCACTTAGACCCACTCTTTGTCTTGCACAGTGTTATTCCTAGCCAACATCTGTGGTGGGAAATCAGGCAGTAATCTAAACGTTTAGATGGAGCTTTAGCTTAGAACACCCTTGAAGGTGTTTAAGGAGATTAGGGCTAGTTTAGAGGATTCTTCTTAGACCTCTCTGTGTCTTTAAAGCCCTTCTACCTATCCAGCATTTCTGGAAACTAGCTAAGAGAAAGGGTGGCAGAGTGTCCGTGATACATTTAACTTTATATCACCTTATTGACACTTTATCACTCTGGTCTCCATACTCTCTGCCTATACCCATCTATTTAGAGGGAATTTCCTTGCCCCTGCCAATATTATATAATAGGTAATAGTATTACCATTTTTACACAATTATCCACTATAGGGGAATGAGTATAGTATCCCTTTGTTATTTATAAATCATACAATAAAGACTTTTGTCCATTACTCAAATTTACTTTAACAAAGGGTACTAACCACGGTATTAGGAAGCATTACTCTGCTTTCCCTTTCTCCCTCTATTATACACCTATGCTCACTAGTATTTGTAGGTATCACTTTATTATAGTTGTCTAACCTTTTCCTATGCCAGTTTTATATCTCCTTCTTGGGCGATTTTTTCATTTTTAATTTTATTAGCATACTTTCAGGGACCCTAGGTGTTGTACGTGGCTGGGTGGAGGAAGAGACCTTCAATGACATCAGTGAGGACAAGGAACGGACATGGCTAGCTTGGTATCCAACCTTGTGCAAATGGGGAGTTTGCGGTTGTGCAAATGGGGAGTTTGCGGTTGTGTAAATGGACTGTTTGCGGTTGTTTGCGGTGCGGTAAACGGGGAGTTTGGTCTGTCACTGTGAAGCGGGCGTAACCCTTACACTACCTGATCGATACAACATCATACAGTAGGTCCCCCCCTCATTATTTTTATGGCCCCCACCCACCGCTCACGGGTGGGGGCAGTCGGGAGGACAGTAGGTCCCCCCATTGTGATTTATGGCCCCAACCCACCGCGCAGGGGTGGAGGCCAGGGGGGAGGACAGTAGGTACCCCCCCCCTTATCCTTATTGACTGAATATTCCCCTGTATAACAATGTTTGCCATTTAGTGAATATTCCCTATTCTGCTCTGTGTCAGTGTTTATCAGGGTCCCTGAGGACAGGTGTCAATCCATAACTGCCAAGTGACCCTATGTAGGGGGAACAGTCCCTATTCTGCTCTGTGTCAGTGTGTATCAGGGTCCCTGAGGACAGGTGTCAATCCATTTCTGCCAAGTGACCCTATGTAGGGGGAACAGTCCCTATTCTGCTCTGTGTCAGTGTGTATCAGGGTCTCTGAGGACAGGTGTCAATCCATATCTGCCAAGTGACCCTATGTAGTGGAAACAGTCCCTATTCTGCTCTGTGTCAGTGTGTATCAGGGATCCTTAGGATAGGTGTCAATCCATATCTGCCAAGTGACCCTATGTAGGGGGAACAGTCCCTATTCTGCTCTGTGTCAGTGTGTATCAGGGATCCTTAGGATAGGTGTCAATCCATATCTGCCAAGTGACCCTATGTAGGGGGAACAGTCCCTATTCCTCTCTGTGTCAGTGTGTATCAGGGTCTCTGAGGACAGGTGTCAATCCATATGTCAAGGTGTAAATATGTCGTATGTCAGGTGTCAATCCATATCCATTGTAATTTAGGAATGTTAGGTGATTTATGCCCTTTATGGGTTAAAACCAGACTCTGCATCAACTGTAATTTTCCATGTGAGTTTTGCCATGGATCCCTCTCCGGCATGCCACTGTCCAGGTGTTAGTCCCCTTGAAACAACTTTTACATCACTATTGTGGCCAGAAAGAGTCCCTGTGGGTTTTAAAATTCACCTGCCCATTGAAGTCTATGGCGGTTCGCCCGGTTCGCCGGTTCGCGAACATTTGCGGAAGTTCGCGTCCGCCGTTTGCGAACCGAAAATTTTGTGTTCGAGACATCACTAGTTATCACTATTATTAAAATGATTATACAGATTTTGTAAGTGTTTTACCAGTTATATCTGCTATTTTAATAGTCATACATTATACAGTATGTTAAATTGTTCTCCAGAGATGCCAGTTCATATTGTCTGCACTTTTAAATTATTTGCTTGCTCAATAAACACTCTTCTAACCTTGATTTATGTTGTGCTTCCTCACAGGTCAGAGATAAAACTAAGCAGTGTTGACTGATTTACTTCTTGGAAATATATGATTGTTCGATGAAATCACATGTTTTAATAAATTAAGCTTTTTACACATGAAACTTTTTCTTTTTGAATATAAGAGCTGATAATGAGATATTAAAGTGCTTACATCATGTGAATAGCAAAACCATGTAGTAGAAAAACATATGTATTATAAAAATCTTTACCATAAAAAACTGTCAGTAGCACTATAATGTACAATGCAATGCCCCTCCCATGATGAGAATTGGCATAGTCAGCACATATGTTCTCACTTCTATTTTTCACTTTCTCTCTCTCACTTCCCTCATCATTAAAGTCTCTCTATCATTTTACTTACCTGTTCCTGCTAACACCATCTTCATTGCTCCCTCTCTGCTCCCCTCATCTCTGTATTCATCACACACACTTTACTCATATTTATCCAGCCTTTCTCCACTCACCCCTCCTAAATACCTTAAATACAAGCTCTCATCCCCAACATTTAAATCTTACCCGCACCTTCTCTTCCTTTCCATCCTAGAACTCCTAGCAGCATGTGATGTCTCTCCAAACCCTGGTCCCTCCACTACTCAGCCACCTGGTACAAACACCAGAAACCACAACAACCTAATACCCATCCCATGTAATTCGCACTATAATTCCTCTTTTAAAGCTGCCCTCTGGAATGCACGCTCTGTGTGTAGCACCTTTAAATCTACTTCCATTCATGACCTATTTATCTCACACTCCCTAAACCTACTTGCACTAACAGAAACATGGCTCTCTCCCTCAGATACTGCTACCCCTGCCTCACTGTCCTTTGGTGGTCTTCACTTTACCCACAATCCAAGACAAGCGGAGATTAAAGGTGGCGGTGTAGGTTCTCTTCTCTCACCCCACTGCTCCTTTAAAATCCTGCCCACCCCCCCTTCCCTCTCTTTCCCATCATTTGAAATTCATTCAATTCGCCTTTTCAAACCCTTCCCTGCTAACATTGCCGTTATCTATCGTCCCCCTGGTTCCCCTCTCCTCTTCCTTGACCACTTTGCTGCCTGGCTACCCTACTTCCTCTCTTCCAACATTCCATCCCTAGTTCTTGGAGACTTCAATATTCCCATTAACCCAACTTTAACCCCAGCAGCCTCTTAACTACTTTCAATTACTTCCTCCCTTGGACTATTGCAGTGGGCTAATTCTCCCACTCATGTAGCTGGCAATACCCTTGACCTTATTTTGTCTTATTCATGTACATTATCTAATATCTGCAACACCCCATTTCCTCTCTCTGATCACCACCTCTTATCGTTTGCCCTCAATTACCCCCTCACCCAACAACCTCAACCTAACCCCCCTCAGCTCAGGAGGAACCTTAACTCTATTGACCTGAAGCAGCTGTCAGCTGACATTGATTCACAACTGCTATCCATCCCTTCCCTCTCCTGTCCCTCACTGGCCATCTCCACATATAACACTACCCTCATATCTGCCTTGAACGCTGCAGCCCCACTCCAAACATGCACCTCGAGGAGGACACGACCCCAACCTTGGCATAATAAATCAACACGCTATCTGCAGAGTTGCTCCAGTTGTGCTGAACGCTCCTGGAGGAAGTACCGGACCCAGGCAGACTTTCTCCATTATAGATTCACGTTGCTTTCATACAGCGCAGCCCTTGCCCTCGCCAAACAGTCCTACTTTTCCTCTCTCATTAGTTCATGCTCCCACAATAACAGACGTCTCTTTAACACCTTTAATTCCCTTCTCCACCCTGCTGATAGCTTTGCATTTTACTTTACTGACAAGATTGAACAGCTAAGGAAACAATTCTCCCCTCCTTGCCGTTCTCTTTCTCAACCACACATACATCATGCTTTCCCTACCCTCCAGACTTTCTCCCCGGCTACTGAACAAGAGGTGGCTGCGCTTCGTCATTCCTCTCGCCCCACCACTTGTCTGCTCGATCCTGTCCCATCTCACCTCATCAGATCTCTCTCCCCTTGTCTTGTGCCTACCCTAACACACATCTTTAACTGTTCTCTCTCTCTTCTGGCACTGTTCCTGCTGACCTTAAACATGCCACTGTTGCAGGAAGGCAGGTTTATTAAAACAAAAAGTGCAACGTTTCGGCCAGAGGCCTTTATCAAGCTTGGTGTCAATATCCTGAAAAAAAACATCTCTTGACCCATCCTCCCCCTCTAACTATCATCCCATATCCCTGCTCCCTTTCTCATCAAAGCTTTTGGAAAGACTTGCCTTTACCCGTGTGTCTCACTTCCTTAATTCCAACTCTCTCCTTGACCCTCTTCAGTCTGGCTTCCACCCTCTCCACTCTACTGAGACCGCTCTTATCAAAGTGACGAATGACCTAATCTCCGCTAAATCCAAAGGTCACTACTCCATTTTAATTCTCCTTGACCTCTCTGCTGCCTTTGACACCGTTGATCATGCTCTCCTCCTTCAAACTCTTCAATTGCTCGGTCTCTTTGACTCTGTCCTCTCTTGGTTTTCCTCCTATCTCTCCCAACGCTCATTCAGTGTCTCCTTTTCCAAGGATACCTCCTCCCCTCGTCCTGTCTCGGTTGGAGTTCCCCAAGGCTCTGTCCTTGGTCCCCTTCTATTTTCCCTTTATACTGCCTCTCTTGGAAAACGTATTGCCTCTTTTGGATTCCACTACCACCTGTACGCTGATGACACTCAGATATACCTCTCCTCCCCAGACCTCTCCCCTGCCGTCCTGCAACGTGTCACTGCTTGCCTTTCTTCCATCTCTGACTGGATGTCGTCACGCTTTCTCAAACTTAACCTCTCTAAAACTGAACTCCTTGTCTTTCCTCCTGATAATACTGATCCTCCTCTCTCGCTCTCGCTTCAAGTCAGTGATATCCACATAAGTCCATCCCCGCAAGCGCGCTGTCTCTGGTCTCACCTTTGAGTCTCACATCCAGTTTGTTGCCAAGTCCTGTAGGTTCCAACTCAAAAACATAGCCCGCATCCGCCCCTTTCTTACGCAAGATGCTACCAAGGAGCTTGTCCATGCTCTAGTAATTTCCCACATGGATTACAGTAACCCTCTCCTGATTGGTCTCCCCAAAAGCCGTATTGCCCCGCTACAGTCTGTAATGAATGCTGTGGCTAGACTGATTTTCCTCTCTAGTCGGACACCCTGCCCCTCTGCCAGTCCTTATATTGGCTCCCTGTATCCTATAGGAGTCAATTCAAAGTGCTAACCCATACATGTAAAGCACTGAACTATTCCAGCCCCTCTTATATCTCTTCACTGATCCATAGGTACGCCCCTCCTCATACCCTCTGCTCTGCCCGTGACCACCTCCTGACCGCTGCTCGCACCCGTACGGCCAACTCGCACTTGCAGGACCTCTCGCGAGCGGCTCCTCTCCTATGGAATAGCTTACCTACAGCCACCAGACTCTCCTCCAATCATTTAAGAAGGGTCTTAAAACCCATCTCTTCAGGAAAGCTTGTGGCCTCCCAGAGTAATCTCTACCTTACATACTTGCCTCTTGCTCTCTCCTATGGGACAGTGCTTTGCTCTCTCCTCCAGCTCTGCTTCATTCCTACTTGATATTTCCTGTCCTAATGTTTTAATACCCCACCTCCAAGTCTGTAAGCTCGTTTGAGCAGGGTCCTCTTCAACCTATTGTTCCTGTAAGTTTTCTTGTAATTGTCCTATTTATTGTTACATCCCCCCTCTCAAAATATTGTAAAGCGCCTTACGGAATTTGTTGGCGCTATATAAATGGCAATAATAATAATAATAATAATAATAATAATAATATGCACAACCTACAATATCAGTTAAAACTATCGATATACTGTCCCTGCCACAGTTACTAATGTCTCACAGAACATTAATAATTCACAAATGGAGGATATTGCAGTTAGGAATACAGGTGCTTATCAGGGGCAGAGTTGGCAAAACTTAGTATAGTAGATAAATTAAATTAGGTCCAGGCACTCCAGATTGTTGCAGGAAGGCAGGTTTATTAAAACAAAAAGTGCAACGTTTCGGCCGGAGGCCTTTATCAAGCTTGGTGTCAATAGTCCTGAATTTGCTGTACCAGTCCTGCATTTTGAGGTACAGTTCCTGCATAACTGATTTGCAGATATTAAGATACATAAAGGGACTAGACACTGGGATAATGCACAGAGCACTTCAGCAGCACTCCAGGCACGGTCTGTTTTGAGTGAGCAAGATCTCAGTCAGCCGGGGTGGTCTGCCCCTTTTATGGCTCGTCTCACCAATTCCACAGTGACCTTGGAAGGTTGCTCCCTTGTCTGCTCACCTCAATCTCAGATAGTGGGCAGGTAAGATTAGCAAGTATGAATATGAATGGTTCAGATACCAGTGAGCTGCACAGGGTTGGATACAAGAGTAGCGGCTATGGATGAACCAATAGCCTCCACAAATTATCATGAATGAGCAGGTGGCTTTCTAACAGCAGAATATCTGACAGTGGCAGCAGTAATCTTGACAGCTTCTCTTCAGGTAAATCAAGGGATACCTGTACAATAATTGTTTTGGGGATTAATTGCAATTATTTGGAGCATGCATTGGAAATTGTTTACACTGTGAACATTGGAAATTGTTTACAATTGTTTAAACTGTAATATGAACGACTTTCTCGTGCCTGCCTTGAATAAAAATATGATTATTGCAATTATATCGTTTTTACGATCATAATTTCCTTAATCCACTTGTTTCTTGAGATTAGTTCAGTTCTATATGAGTTTTGCCATGGATCTGAGGCTCTCTTTTTTTCATTGGCATATAGTTAGGATACAGTTACTGGTTAGGCAATTTTTTTATTTTACAGACAGGCATACTCAAATAGTTAAGAACTAAAATTGCCTTAATCTGAAGTTAATATATTAAACTTGCATCTACTTGACTGTAATATTGTATAGATATAATTGTTAAATCATATCAATTGTATATTGATTTAATAACCAAATCCTGATCTTCCACACATATGTATTTTCAGTTGAAAGTACATCTTACAGGAACTATTTAATGCTACAAAAATGCAAACGTGTATGGTAGTATGGTAGTGTGTTTTCCTGTCTCTTTAGACTATTCAGCTCTAGTGATGTCGCGAACATAAAATTTTCGGTTTGCGAACGGCGAACGCGAACTTCCGCTAATGTTCGCGAACCGGCGAACCAGGCGAACCGCCATAGACTTCAATGGGCAGGCGAATTTTAAAACCCACAGGGAGTCTTTCTGGCCACAATAGTGATGGAAAAGTTGTTTCAAGGGGACTAACACCTGGACAGTGGCATGCCGGAGGGGGATCCATGGCAAAACTCCCATGGAAAATTACACAGTTGATGCAGAGTCTGGTTTTAATCCATAAAGGGCATAAATCACCTAACATTCCTAAATTACAATGGATATGGATTGACACCTGTCCTCAGAGACCCTGATACACACTGACACAGAGCAGAATAGGGACTGTCCCCCCTACATAGGGTCACTTGGCAGATATGGATTGACACCTATCCTAAGGATCCCTGATGCACACTGACACAGAGCAGAATAGGGACTGTTCCCCCTACATAGGGTCACTTGGCAGATATGGATTGACACCTGTCCTCAGAGACCCTGATGCACACTGACACAGAGCAGAATAGGGACTGTTCCCCCTACATAGGGTCACTTGGAAGATATGGATTGACACCTGTCCTCAGAGACCCTGATACACCCTGACAAAGAGCAGAATAGGGACTGTTCCCCTTACATAGGGTCACTTGGCAGATATGGATTGACACCTGTCCTCAGGGACCCTGATACACACTGACACAGAGCAGAATAGGGACTGTTCCCCCTACATAGGGTCACTTGGCAGATATGTATTGACACCTGTCCTCAGAGACCCTGATACACACTGACACGGAGCAGAATAGGGACTGTTCCCCCTACATAGGGTCACTTGGCAGATATGGATTGACACCTGTCCTCAGGGACCCTGATCCACACTGACACAGAGCAAAGTAGGGACTGTTCCCCCTACATAGGGTCACTTGGCAGATATGTATTGACACCTGTCCTCAGAGATCCTGATACACACTGACAGAGCAGAATAGGGACTGTTCCCCCTACATAGGGTCACTTGGCAGATATAGATTGACACCTGTCCTCAGGGACCCTGATACACACTGACACAGAGCAGAATAGGGACTGTTCCTCCTACATAGGGTCACTTGGCAGATATGGATTGACACCTGTCCTCAGAGATCCTGATACACACTGACACAGAGCAGAATAGGGAATATTCACTAAATGCCAAACATTGTTATACAGTTAAATATTCAGTAAATAAGGATGTCGTCGTCCCCGAGCCCCCACCCCTGCGCAGTGGATGGGGGCCATAAATCACAAAGGGGGGGACCTACTGTCCTCCCACCCGCCCCCACCCGTGAGCGGTGGGTGGGGGCCATAAAAATAATGACGGGGGGACCTACTGTATGATGTTGTATCGATCAGGTAGTGTAAGTGTTACGCCCGCTTCACAGTGACAGACCAAACTCCCCGTTTAACGCACCACAAACAACCGCAAACAGTCCATATGCACAACCGCAAACTCCCCATTTGCACAAGGTTGGATACCAAGCTAGCCATGTCCCGTTCCTTGTCCTCACTGATGTCATTGAAGGTCTCTTCCTCCACCCAGCCACGTACAACACCAAGGGTCCCCGAAAGGTGACAAGAAGCCTCCTGGAATGCCTGCTGTGTTTGGTCTTCCACCTCCTCAAAGCCACCTTCCTCCTCTGACTCCTCTTCTTCAGACTCCTTTCTCTGCGTTGCCTCTCTCTGCGTTATTATAAGGTGTGTTAAGTAGTACTATTCATATCAGTTTAATCCCTGTTACGAGTAGAGGACTATTTCCTTGTTTCGCCAAACCCCTTCAAAGATGGAAAAAGCGGTATGAGTGGAAGAAACGAGGAAATGTGGTCAGGTGGTGGTGCCAGCCCCACCGAGGGCTTGTACCCAGGTATGCTAATAAACTGAAAAAAGAAAAAATCTCCCAAGAAGGAAATCTAAAACTGGCATAGAAAAAGGTTAGACAACTATAATAAAGTGATACCTACAATTCCTAGTGAGCATAGGTGTATAATAGAGGGAGAAAGGGAAAGCATAGTAATGCTTCCTAATACCGTGGTTAGTACCCTTTGTTAAAGTAAATTGAGTAATAGACAAAAGTCTTTATTGTATCATTTATAAATAACAAAGGGATACTATACTCATTCCCCTATAGTGGCTAATTGTGTAATAATGGTAAAACTATTACCTATTATATAATATTGCCAGGGGCAAGGAAATTCACTCTTAATAGATGGGTATAGGCAGAGAGTATGGAGACCAGAGTGATGCTGTCATAAAAAGTGTCAATAAGGTGATATAAACTTAAATGTATCACAGACACACAGACACCCTTTCTCTTAGCTAGTTTCCAGAAATGCTGGATAGGTAGAAGGGCTATAAAGACTCAGAGAGGTCTAAGAATAATCCTCTAAACTACCCCTAATCTCCTTAAACACCTTGAAGGGTGTTCTTAGCTAAAGCTTAATCTAAACGTTTAGATGACTGCCTGATTTCCCACCACAGATGTTGGCTAGGAATAACACTGTGCAAGACAAAGAGTGGGTCTAAGTGCCCATAGTGCAGTAAAGTGTCCCTAGTGAAGTGAAAAAGAGAATAACGAGCTGGCGCCCAAGAGAATAACGAGCTGGCGCCCTATCAGGGGACGTCTATATGGCATTGATTTTAGGAACCGGGAGATGGAAAAAGATGCTTGGTCGGTCCTCCTACTTCAAATTTGGGGCACTGTGTGTGCAATCTAATGTGCCACCAGATAGGAGTTGTGTGTTAAGTAGTACTATTCCTAACAGTTCAATCCCTGTTATGTGCCTTTTTTTTGGTTTGTTTTTTGAAGCCACAGTGCAGCACCAGAGACCCGAAAAATTAGGCATGTACACATGCCTGAAAAATTAGGTATTGTTGCAGCCGCTGCTGTAGCAGCGGCAAGAAAAATTGATGTTTGTTTCCCAGGCAGAAAGTGCCCTAAAACATTGTGGCTTGAACCCTAGTTGGTGGCGGATAAGTCACGCAAGTCAACCGGCATTCAGAGCTAAAATACAGCAGCGTGTGGACCATTTTTAGCCCAAGGCAGCTTATCTCATCAGGCCTTTTTTAGTCAAATGTATCGCCCTCTGTCAGTCCCTTCGGGATCCATCCCTCATTCATTTTAATAAAGGTGAGGTAATATAGACTTTTTTGACCTAGGCGACTTCTCTTCTCAGTGACAATACCTCCTGCTGCACTGAAGGTCCTTTCTGACAGGACACTTGAAGCGGGGCAGGCCAGAAGTTCTATCGCAAATTGGGATAGCTCAGGCCACAGGTCAAGCCTGCACACCCAGTAGTCAAGGGGTTCATCGCTCCTCAGAGTGTCGATATCTGCAATTAAGGCGAGGTAGTCTGCTACCTGTCGGTCGAGTCGTTCTCTGAGGGTGGAGCCCGAAGGGCTGTGGCGATGCGTAGGACTTAAAAAGCTCTGCATGTCCTCCATCAACAACACGTCTTTAAAGCGTCCTGTCCTTGCCGGCGTGGTCGTCGTCGGAGGAAGATTACTGTCCCCTCTTCCCCTGTTAGATTCCCGACGTGCTGTGATTTCACCTTATACGCTGTGTAAAGCATACTTTTTAATTTATTTTGCAAATGCTGCATCCTTCCTGACTTGTTGTTATTTGGTAACATTTCAGGCACTTTCTGCTTATACCGGGGTTCTAGTAGCGTGGACACCCAGTACAAGTCGTTCTCCTTCAGCCTCTTTATACGAGGGTCCCTCAACAGGCACGACAGCATGAAAGATCCCATTTGCACAAGGTTGGATGCCGAGCTACTCATTTCCCGTTCCTCCTCCTCAGTGATATCAATGAAGGTATGTTCTTCCCCCCAGCCACGTACAACACCACGGGTACCAAATAGGTGACAACGAGCACCCTGGGATGCCTGTTGTGGTTGGTCTTCCTCCTCCTCCTCAAAGCCACATTCCTCCTCTGACTCCTCTTATCTCCCCTGACTCCTCTTCCAGCGTGGCCCCAGGTCCAGCAAGCGATGCTGATAAGGCTGTTTCTGGTGGTGATGGTGACCACAACTTTTCCTCTTCCTCTTCACGCTCATCTACGGCCTGATCCAGCACTCTTCGCAGGGCATGCTCCAGGAAGAAAACAAATGGTATGATGTCACTGATGGTGCCTTCAGTGCGACGGATTAGGTTTGTTACCTCCTCAAAAGGACTCATGAGCCTACAGGCATTGCGCATGAGCGTCCAGTAACGTGGCAAAAAAATTCCCAGCTCCCCAGAGGCTGTCGTAGCACCCCGGTCATACAAATATTCATTAACAGCTTTTTCTTGTTGGAGCAGGCGGTCGAACATTAGGAGTGTTGAATTCCAACGTGTCGGGCTGTCGCAAATCAAGCGCCTTACTGGCATGTTGTTTCGCCGCTGGATATCTGCAAAGTGTGCCATGGCCGTGTAGGAACGCCTGAAATGGCCACACACCTTCCTGGCCTGCTTCAGGACGTCCTGTAAGCCTGTGTACTTATGCACAAAGCGTTGTACGGTCAGATTACACACATGTGCCATGCACGGCACATGTGTCAACTTGCCCAACTTCAATGCCACCAACAAATTTGTTCCGTTGTCACAAACCACTTTGCCAATCTCCAGTTGCTGCGGTGTCAGCCACTTTTCCACCTGTGTGTTCAAGGCGGACAGGAGTGCTTGTCCGGTGTGACTCTCTGCTTTCAAGCAAGTCGAACCCAAGACGGCGTGACACTGCCGTATCTGGGATGTGGAATAGTACCTGGGGAGCTGGGGGGTGCCGTTGATGTGGAGCAAGACGCAGCAGCAGAAAAGGACTCAGCCGAGGAGGTTATGGAAGAGGATGGAGTAGGAGGAGTAGAGGAGGTGGCAACAGGCCTGCCTGCAAGTCGTGGCGGTGTCACCAATTCCTCTGCAGAGCCACGCATTCCATGCTTGGCAGCCGTCAGCAGGTTTACCCAATGCGCAGTGTAGGTGATATACCTGCCCTGACCATGATTTGCAGACCAGGTATCAGTGATCAGATGGACCCTTGCCCCAACACTGTGTGCCAGACATGCCAGTACTTCCTTTTGCACAATCGAGTACAGGTTGGGGATTGCCTTTTGTGAAAAGAAATTTTGTCCGTGTACCTTCCACTGCGGTGTCACAATAGCTACACATTTTTTTGAACGCCTCAGACTCCACCAGCTTGTATGGTAAAAGCTGGCGGGCTAATCGTTCAAACAAGCCAGCTGTCAGACGCTGGGCGAGGGGGTGACTTTCTGACATTGGCTTCTTACGCTCAAACATGTCCTTGACAGACACCTGACTGTGGGCAGATGAGCGGGAACTGCTCAAGGTGAGAGACGGAGTGGCGGATGGTTGAGAGGGGGCAAGGAGGACAGCAGTGGTTGATGTGGCTGAAAATGCTGGACCAGGAGGAGGATGGCGGCTTTGAGTTTGTGTGCTGCTTGTGTTGATCCCATAGGCGTTTGTGATGTGCGATCATGTGCCTACGCAAAGCAGTTGTACCTAGGTGGGTGTTGGACTTCCCACGACTCAGTTTCTTTTGGCACAGGTTGCAAATGGCATCGCTGTTGTCAGAGGCAGACACACAAAAAAAAATCCACACTGCTGAGCTCTGCAATGACGGCATTCTGGTGGTGGACACAGCATGCGTTGATTGGCGTGCTGTCGGGCTGACCCCGGGTGCCGATGCATGCTGTCTGACTGTGCCACTTGCTCCTTGCGATGACCTCCCCCTGCTTCCAACTCGTCTCCTCCTCCTCTCTGTCTCCCCATCTGAACTTCCGCCCTGTTCTTCTTCTTGCCGAGCGGGCACCCACGTGACATCCATGGACGCATCGTCATCATCAACCGCTTCACTTGTATCTGACAACTCAGCAAAGGAAGCAGCAGCGGGTACAACATCATCATCATCACACCGTAAGTAATGCTGCCTGTTTGAGACATATCCCTGTTACCTACATCCTCTGGCAATAATGGTTGCGCATCACTCATTTCTTCAAACGGATGTCTAAATAACTCCTCTGACAGATAAAGTGAAGCGGCTGTGGTGCTAGTGTTGGTGGTGGCGGCAGGCGGGTGAGTGGTATCTTGAGAGGTGCCCGAAGCTAAGCTGGAGGAGGATGGTGCGACAAGGTTCCGAGCGGAAGCTGTAGAAGATTGGGTGTCCTGTGTTAGCCAGTCAACTATGTCCTCAGAACTTTTCGAGTTCAGGGTACGTGGCCTCTGAAAATTGGGCATTATTCTAGGGCAAAATGGAATCACAGCACCACGACCACGATGGCCCCTGCGGGGTGGCCTGCCTCTGCCTGTCATTTTTTTTTGGATTAGTGGTACTATGCGTGCAAGCTACTGTGAGACCAGATATGAGCGGCACTGTGCACTGGCAGAGGTTGGCAGAGTACACATTGTAGGCCTGACACACCCGCTTGAAGACAACTAACTGCTATTCAATCTATAACAGTGAAAAAAAAATGTTTTGGTTTTAAATGCACGGTATTGTGACACCAGATATGAGTGGCAATGTGCACTGGCAGAGGTTGGCAGAGGTTGGCAGAGTACACGCTGTAGGCCTGACACCCGCTTGAAGACAACTAACTGCTATTCAATCTATAACAGTGTAAAACATTTTTTGGGTTTTAAATGCACGCTATTGTGACACCAGATATGAGTGGCAATGTGCACTGGCAGAGGTTGGCAGAGTACACGCTGTAGGCCTGACACCCGCTTGAAGACAACTAACTGCTGTTCCATCTATAACAGTGAAAACATTTTTTGTTTTTAAATGCACGGTATTATGACACCAGATATGAGTGGCAATGTGCACTGGCATAGGTTGGCAGAGTACACGCTGTTGGCCTGACACACAGACGCTTGCAGACAACTAACTGATATTCAATCTATTACAGTGAAAAAAAAGTTTTGGGTTTTTTAAATGCACGCTATTGTGACACTAGATATGAGTGGCACTGTGCACTGGCAGAAGTTGGCAGAGTACACGCTGTTGGCCTGACACACAGACGCTTGCAGACAACTAACTGCTATTCAATCTATAACAGTAAAAAAAGTTTTTTTGGTTTTAAATGCACACTATTGTGACACCAGATATGAGTGGCAATGTGCACTGGCAGAGATTGGCAGAGTACACGCTGTAGGCCTGACACCCGCTTGACGACAACTAACTGCTATTCAATCTATAACAGTGAAAAAAGTTTTGGGGTTTTTAAATGCACGCTATTGTGACACCAGATATGAGTGGCAATGTGCACTGGCAGAGATTGGCAGAGTACACGCTGTAGGCCTGACACCCGCTTGACGACAACTAACTGCTATTCAATCTATAACAGTGAAAAAAATTTTTTGTTTTTAAATGCACGCTATTGTGACACCAGATATGAGTGGCACTGTGCACTGGCAGAGGTTGGGAGAGTACACGCTGTTGGCCTGACACACAGACACTTGCAGACAACTAACTGCTATTCAATCTATAACAGTGTAAAAAAATGTTTTGGTTTTAAATGCACGCTATTGTGACACCAGATATTAGTGGCACTGTGCACTGGCAGAGGTTGGCAGAGTACACGCTGTATGCCTGACATCCGCTTGCAGACAACTAACTGCTATTCAATCTATAACAGTGAAAAAAGTTTTGGGGTTTTTAAATGCAACCTATTGCGACACCAGATAAGAGTTGCACTGTGCACTGGCAGAGGTTGGCAGAGTACACGCTATAGGCCTGACACACCCGCTTGAAGACAACTAAATGCTATTCAATCTATAACAGTGAAAAAAAAATGTTTTTAAATGCACGCTATTGTGACACCAGATATGAGTGGCACTGTGCACTGGCAGAGGTTGGCAGAGTACACGCTGTATGCCTGACATCCGCTTGCAGACAACTAACTGCTCTTCAATCTATAACAGTGAAAAAAGTTTTTGGGTTTTTAAATGCAACCTATTGCGACACCAGATAAGAGTGGCACTGTGCACTGGCAGAGGTTGGCAGAGTACACGCTATAGGCCTGACACACCCGCTTGAAGACAACTAACTGCTATTCAATCTATAACAGTGAAAAAAATGTTTTGTTTTTAAATGCACGCTATTGTGACACCCGATATGAGTGGCACTGTGCACTGGCAGAGGTTGGCAGAGTACACGCTGTAGGCCTGACATACAGACCCTTGCAGACAACTAACTACTATTCAATCTATTACAGTGAAAACTATTTTTTTGTTTTTAAATGCAAGCTATTGTGACACCAGATATGAGTGGTGGCACTGGGCAAGTGGGCACAGTATCCACTGTGAGCCTGAGACAGAAGCTGGCAGGCAGGCAACTGCAATTAGATCACACAGGGAAAAAAAGCAGGCTGATGTTTTAGCCCTAAAAAGGGCCTTTTGGGGTGCTGTCCTTACAGCAGAGATCAGATGAGTCCTTCAGGACTGTAGTGGACACTGAATACACTAGCCTAGCTATCAATTTCCCTATTAAATAAGCAGCAGCTACACTGTCCCTCCTCTCACTAAGAATGCAGCTTCAGAATGATAATAAAATGGATGCTGTACAGGAGGTGGGAGGGTCTGGAAGGGAGGGTCTGCTGCTGATTGGCTGGAATGTGTCTGCTGACTGTGAGGCACAGGGTCAAAGTTTACTCAATGATGACAAATGGGGGTGGATCGAACCGCGCATATGTTCGCCCGCCGTGGCGAACGCGAACACGCTATGTTCGCCAGGAACTATTCTCCAGGAACTATTCGCCAGCGAACTGTTCGGTACATCACTATTCAGCGCTTTTGTAAAGATTAAATATAGTAGTTTTACATATCTTTCTTTGGTTGCTGGACCAGTCTTGTTTCAGCCAACATTGCTCCACTGGCTGAAATCATTATTGTGATCTCAACCAATCTAATTCTTAGGGAAGCATGGATGAAGCATGGATTAGATCCGTTCATTTCTATCGGCAGCATTCTGCATCTTCATGCAGTGTGAAGATGCCAAACATAAGTCCTGAAAAAATTGCAGAACCACAACAGAAGGCACCTCTGGTAGCTGGCTGAGATCCAACTACTTTTGGTGTCCTTAATCACGCATTTAAGCACTCTTTCCTCAGAGAGACCTCAGAGACAGTATCTGTGCACCAGAACCACTAAATTAACCTGTAGACATTCTTGAAGTTAGAAGGTCTATTTAAGGACGTGATCTATCTGTTTAAGTGGTTAATTCTGACCTCTAATAAATGTGTAATGTACAAAGTATCAATATTCTTGTACTAGGATCCCTCACTATCTTGTTCTGTGATTTAATATAAGAGATCTGTGCATAGGCATATAGTTCTTTTCTATGTGTAACTAACATGTTGCTGAATATCACTAGAGTCTTATATTAACAAAAGCAGCTCATAAGTGCATTTCAATACTTTAGGAATGACCATTTTTTAATGGTTAGCAGATGCTTTAAAAATTGTAACCATTATGGTAATATTGCACCTGGAACTATTTTTGTTAAATGAATGTTAGTTTGATTTGCGGTGATATATTTAAGAACACGCTAACAAGCCTCTAATGCTTCCCACCTGCATATGCACTGTATTCAGAAACACATTTATTTCTGTTTTACTAACAGAGCTAGTTTAACAGTTGGATATTTGTAAGAATCCAAATACTTTATATTATGTCATAAATGTGCATAATCATTGTTCTCTTCTAAAACAAGGAGTCATCCAGTGGCAGGTTAAAAGGCTTGCTCTTTTTGATATTTACATCTTGACTCTAAATTGAATATAGTACTATTGCTTATCTGGAGTTTACATCATTGAATAACACACTGAAAATCACCTGTAACTTGTATTGATATTTTTAACAAAATGCTTAGTTTTCTTTTACATTTAAATGAAAAAATTGGCAAATTGCATTAGAATTTAGATTAGCCCAGGCTTACTGTCAAGAGCAAAGGACAGAGTCTATAATAATGACTGCCAGAGAGTTAAGATGGAGGAACCCAGTTGGAGGATACAGAGGTGTGAGTTTCTGCAATTTAACTCCTTAAATGTCCAACATAATGGGGGGCGTGTCTGACTTCCGGCGCGAGCAGTCGCATGGACTAAGAGCTCCGGCAAAATCCCATCCTGATCAGCTACAATCAAGCTTTCTAAAGTGGTAACTCACTTCATTTACCGGCTAATAACTGTAGGGCACATAAGGAATAGCAAGCTGTCACCCTACAAGCAACCTAAGATTCAAGACATGGCTAAAACAAAGAAAAAAGACCGCCAACTATTGAGTCAAGATGGCGGCGAAGATGTAGAGGCTATGTCGGACGACACCTCGGATCAAGACTCGACCTCCTCAAAATACTCTGACGCCCCAATCACAGAGAAAAGCCTACACAAGATGCTCCAGGAGCTAAGAACGACGATTAAAGCGGACTTTCACCGCATAGATAGCGAGCTACGCAGGGAAATAGCGAGCCTGGGAGACCGGACGAGCCATCTTGAAAACAAAACGGGAGATCTTTGCAACGCACACAATGAAGTTGTAGACAAACTTCAATCTCTTTCAGAAGATAATGAAGCCCTAAAGTTGAAATTGGCAGATTTGGAGGACAGATCAAGGAGGCAAAACATCAGATTTCATGGAATCCCGGATGATGTCTCCCAAGATGCTCTCCCTCAAGTCGTGCTCTCTCTATGCAAGGCCTTAGTCCCTGCTTCATCAGACTCTGCATGGGCCTACGACCGCATGCACAGACTTCCACGTCCATCGCGGCTAGCATCAGAGGTACCTAGAGATGTAATAGTAAAATTCCACTATTATGCTCACAAAGAAGCTTTATTGTCAGCAGCACGGAAATTATCGACCCTCCTGGATCCACACTCAAAAATTGCTTTGTTTGCGGATTTATCAGCTGCCACTATGGCAAAACGGAGAGAGTTTGTCACCATCACCAAGACGCTGCGCAACAACAATGTGAACTATAAGTGGGGATACCCGACGAAGTTGATCGTGTGGAGACAGGGTTCTACCCGGATCATTACCGAACCAAGTGAAGGCATGAAGGCCCTCTCAGAATGGGGACTATGGCGCAACACGGAAGATAAGGGCATGGAACATGGAGGAGCTTCTCCGAAGAAAATTCTTGCGGACTGGCACATGGCGGGAGCAAGTTCCACAAAGAAATGAACTATTTTTTGCCATCCGTATCGTGCTTGTTGGGCAAAGATGGGTATGGTATCTTAATGTATGTCAAATCTGATGAGTATGTTATTTATGTATACCATTAGCCTTCCTATACCGGACCCGCTAGTGGGATCGGTAACTACCAAACCGCCCCAAATATCTGAAGCACATTAGTGTTTACCTGTCCACGCATATGCACGCCGCTACTGACCCAAATGTAACCCCTTAAACATCCCTTTGTGGAACACAACTCTACTAATAGTTGTCTCACACATATATGTCATCACAAATGTCATCACAAATATGGCATTTTTATAAGCTAACCTTATTTTTGCCACAATGTAAATGAATGCACCGTCGGTGGAAAGGTTCCACTTGCAAACTGATTAAAACTACCAACTCAATACTGTCATAGGAGTTAATGGTTCCCACGTAAAAGTTGTAATCTCCTTGTACTTTATGTTCAACAACTTTTCTCTAGAGTGAGGTGGATCAGTCTATAGGCCGATTTTGTGAGACACCATATGAGTATTGTGGCGAAACCAACTTCGCCACTGTGAACTGGAGAAGCCTGGTTGCAAGCCTGCTGCCCTGCGACTATGGCCCCTGGACATATTTGGGGCATATTGTATTTTATCGTGCGACTGCTGGCCCTTTAAGAACTGTCTGGGGACCTATTGAGACTTTGGGTAACAATACCCTTTAAGACTATGGCCCCTGAAAACGTATGGACTTTTATTGGTGTGTATGGCCCTTTAAGAACCGTCTGGGGACATATTGTGACTTTGGTGAACAATGCCCCTTTAAGACTATGTCCCCAGACCGGTAAAATAACTTGTTCCTGGCTTTCCCCCACTTGGTTCAGTAAATAGGGCTTACTGAACCAAGTACCACACAGGCGGACCACCCAGAAGCTAAAGTGTGCAGGCAATTTACCTCCCAGGCTGTGAGGTTACTGCCGGTTAATTGCACGTGGCGGCGGCCATCTTGGTTTCCTCGAATGCGGTCAGCGGTGTATGCTAAAGATTCTGTGGAACTAAAATCGGCTACACATTCTGCCGAACACCGCTGACCCTTACCTTCTCCCATACGGAACTTGCAGCTCCAGAGACTAAGTCCCGTTCGAAATGGGACTTAGTCGTTTTTTCGGCATGAAATTGACCGACCGCACAGCCCAAATCTATGGAACTGTTTTGGGCAGGAAATTGTGCTTGCGGTCGGTCATAAAGGACTTCCAGCTAACTTTTGATCCACTGGAGGGATTTGGCTGATTTTTGGAAGTGTTTATGTTTGATGTATGCTGAGTCTGAATATGCACTTTATTGAAATTGAATGTATGGTTTTAAAGTTACAGTGTGTGTGTAAAAACTGTATTTTTATTGTATGTAATAATTGGTTTAACTGTTAATCTAAGGGGAGGAAATGTGTGGGAGGTACATCCCTGTGATTGGTTAATTTCATCCTCCCCCTGGGAGTGTCCTGTATGTACTTGTTTGTAATAAAAGCCAGACTGGGTGTCCCAGTCCTGAGTTCATGTTTTACCCTCATAATGGAGCTTGGTCTCGTTATTGGGGGAACCGGGATTACAAGTGACTAAATGCTGTGTCTGGAGCTCGGAAGGTGGTACCGTAACAACTGGTGGCAGCGGTGGGATGGCGTCCTAGTGCGAGGAGAAGCAGCTCAGAGACACCGGTAACGTGTGGAGTTGTGCAGCGTCCCTATCTTCAGCAACATAATGGAACCAGCAGTGGCTACAGCAAGCATGGCATATAGCTACTCCGTACTAGAGTTTGGCACGATGGTAGGGTTGCGCCTGAAGTTTTACGGACCCAATCCAGAGGAGAAATACGTGCGGTTCGTGTGGGACATGGTGACCCGGAACCTACAACACAGGGCGTTGAGGGAAGGCCAGTGGGCACGTTGGGAGAAACTCCAGCCACAGGTAGAGTGGGACGAGGAAGAAACCGAAGTGGCCAGTGGAGATGGGACCGAGGTCTCTCTACCGGCCCTACAGGGATGCTGGGCACCCGGCCCAGATCCCCAGCGGCAGTATGTTTTACAGGGAAGGGAGACAGTCGGTCTCACTCCTCAGCGGCAGAATGGGTTATTGGAGGAAGAGACAACCGGTCTCCCTCCCCAACAGCAACCAGAGGTACCCGAGGTAGAGGACCTCATAGACTGGTCCTGGGAGGACCCCCTGCAGGCAGGTGGAGATGGGACCGAGATCTCTCCACCGGCCCTACAGGGATGCTGGGCAACCGGCCCAGATCCCCAACTAGAGCTGGAGTTACAGAAAGTGGAGAGCATCGACCTCCCCCCCCAGCAGCAGGACAATGTATTGGGAGGAGAGACAGTCAGTCTCCCTCCACAAAGGCGGAAAGTATGTATGGGAGAGGAGCTTGCTACCACCTCTCCCCAGCAGCGGATCATTGATGTGCAGGGAATAGGGAGCCCAGTCTCCTTTCCCCAGCAGCAGGGCACTGTATTGGGAGGAGAGACAGTCGGTCTCCCTCCACAAAGGCGGAAAGTATGTATGGGAGAGGAGATTGTTACCACCTCTCCCCAGCGGCGGATCATTAATGTACAGGTAATAGAGAGCCCAGTCTCCATTCCCCAGCGGCAGAGTGTTCTAATGGGAGAGGAGCTGGTTACCACCTCTCCCCAGCGGCAGCTTAATGTACCAGGGGGAGACTGTAAGCCCCACACCTGTGCAGATGGGACCGTGGTCTCTGCACTTCCAGCACAGGGGGTAGGGACGGTCGGTCCTGCCCCCCCACAACAGGGCTGTTTAGCCAAAGGGGAGACAGTCTGTCTCCAGCAGCAGAGCTGTGTAACTAAAGGGGAGACAGTCGGTCTCCAGCAGCAGAGCTGTGTAACTCAAGGGGAGACAGTCGGTCTCCAGCGGCAGAGCGGTGTAACTCAAGGGGAGACAGTCGGTCTCCAGCAGCAGAGCGGTGTATTTAAAGGGGAGACAGTCCGTCTCCAGCAACCAGGCTCCAACCAGACTACTCCCGTGGTAGTGCTGGCAACAGGACAGAGTACCGCTGGTCTCTGCCCCCTCAGCAACCTACCAAGGCAGCCTACCAGTCCCCCACACAGCCGTGGTGAGGCACCTGAACCTGGACAAGATTCTCCCTCACCCAGGTGTAGTAACGGTTTATTGTGGGTGGGTTGCTGGACTAACCAGGGCACTGACCGGCAGGAGGTCAGATACCCTGTTAGTCTAATTGGAAAAGGGGAGAATTGTGGCGAAACCAACTTCGCCACTGTGAACTGGAGAAGCCTGGTTGCTAGCCTCCTGCCCTGCGACTATGGCCCCTGGACATATTTGGGGCATATTGTATTTTATCGTGCGACTGCTGGCCCTTTAAGAACTGTCTGGGGACCTATTGAGACTTTGGGTAACAATACCCTTTAAGACTATGGCCCCTGAAAACGTATGGACTTTTATTGGTGTGTATGGCCCTTTAAGAACCGTCTGGGGACATATTGTGACTTTGGTGAACAATGCCCCTTTAAGACTATGTCCCCAGACCGGTAAAATAACTTGTTCCTGGCTTTCCCCCACTTGGTTCAGTAAATAGGGCTTACTGAACCAAGTACCACACAGGCGGACCACCCAGAAGCTAAAGTGTGCAGGCAATTTACCTCCCAGGCTGTGAGGTTACTGCCGGTTAATTGCACGTGGCGGCGGCCATCTTGGTTTCCTCGAATGCGGTCAGCGGTGTATGCTAAAGATTCTGTGGAACTAAAATCGGCTACACATTCTGCCGAACACCGCTGACCCTTACCTTCTCCCATACGGAACTTGCAGCTCCAGAGACTAAGTCCCGTTCGAAATGGGACTTAGTCGTTTTTTCGGCATGAAATTGACCGACCGCACAGCCCAAATCTATGGAACTGTTTTGGGCAGGAAATTGTGCTTGCGGTCGGTCATAAAGGACTTCCAGCTAACTTTTGATCCACTGGAGGGATTTGGCTGATTTTTGGAAGTGTTTATGTTTGATGTATGCTGAGTCTGAATATGCAACTTTTATTGAAATTGAATGTATGGTTTTAAAGTTACAGTGTGTGTGTAAAAACTGTATTTTTATTGTATGTAATAATTGGTTTAACTGTTAATCTAAGGGGAGGAAATGTGTGGGAGGTACATCCCTGTGATTGGTTAATTTCATCCTCCCCCTGGGAGTGTCCTGTATGTACTTGTTTGTAATAAAAGCCAGACTGGGTGTCCCAGTCCTGAGTTCATGTTTTACCCTCATAATGGAGCTTGGTCTCGTTATTGGGGGAACCGGGATTACAAGTGACTAAATGCTGTGTCTGGAGCTCGGAAGGTGGTACCGTAACAACTGGTGGCAGCGGTGGGATGGCGTCCTAGTGCGAGGAGAAGCAGCTCAGAGACACCGGTAACGTGTGGAGTTGTGCAGCGTCCCTATCTTCAGCAACATAATGGAACCAGCAGTGGCTACAGCAAGCATGGCATATAGCTACTCCGTACTAGAGTTTGGCACGATGGTAGGGTTGCGCCTGAAGTTTTACGGACCCAATCCAGAGGAGAAATACGTGCGGTTCGTGTGGGACATGGTGACCCGGAACCTACAACACAGGGCGTTGAGGGAAGGCCAGTGGGCACGTTGGGAGAAACTCCAGCCACAGGTAGAGTGGGACGAGGAAGAAACCGAAGTGGCCAGTGGAGATGGGACCGAGGTCTCTCTACCGGCCCTACAGGGATGCTGGGCACCCGGCCCAGATCCCCAGCGGCAGTATGTTTTACAGGGAAGGGAGACAGTCGGTCTCACTCCTCAGCGGCAGAATGGGTTATTGGAGGAAGAGACAACCGGTCTCCCTCCCCAACAGCAACCAGAGGTACCCGAGGTAGAGGACCTCATAGACTGGTCCTGGGAGGACCCCCTGCAGGCAGGTGGAGATGGGACCGAGATCTCTCCACCGGCCCTACAGGGATGCTGGGCAACCGGCCCAGATCCCCAACTAGAGCTGGAGTTACAGAAAGTGGAGAGCATCGACCTCCCCCCCCAGCAGCAGGACAATGTATTGGGAGGAGAGACAGTCAGTCTCCCTCCACAAAGGCGGAAAGTATGTATGGGAGAGGAGCTTGCTACCACCTCTCCCCAGCAGCGGATCATTGATGTGCAGGGAATAGGGAGCCCAGTCTCCTTTCCCCAGCAGCAGGGCACTGTATTGGGAGGAGAGACAGTCGGTCTCCCTCCACAAAGGCGGAAAGTATGTATGGGAGAGGAGATTGTTACCACCTCTCCCCAGCGGCGGATCATTAATGTACAGGTAATAGAGAGCCCAGTCTCCATTCCCCAGCGGCAGAGTGTTCTAATGGGAGAGGAGCTGGTTACCACCTCTCCCCAGCGGCAGCTTAATGTACCAGGGGGAGACTGTAAGCCCCACACCTGTGCAGATGGGACCGTGGTCTCTGCACTTCCAGCACAGGGGGTAGGGACGGTCGGTCCTGCCCCCCCACAACAGGGCTGTTTAGCCAAAGGGGAGACAGTCTGTCTCCAGCAGCAGAGCTGTGTAACTAAAGGGGAGACAGTCGGTCTCCAGCAGCAGAGCTGTGTAACTCAAGGGGAGACAGTCGGTCTCCAGCGGCAGAGCGGTGTAACTCAAGGGGAGACAGTCGGTCTCCAGCAGCAGAGCGGTGTATTTAAAGGGGAGACAGTCCGTCTCCAGCAACCAGGCTCCAACCAGACTACTCCCGTGGTAGTGCTGGCAACAGGACAGAGTACCGCTGGTCTCTGCCCCCTCAGCAACCTACCAAGGCAGCCTACCAGTCCCCCACACAGCCGTGGTGAGGCACCTGAACCTGGACAAGATTCTCCCTCACCCAGGTGTAGTAACGGTTTATTGTGGGTGGGTTGCTGGACTAACCAGGGCACTGACCGGCAGGAGGTCAGATACCCTGTTAGTCTAATTGGAAAAGGGGAGAATTGTGGCGAAACCAACTTCGCCACTGTGAACTGGAGAAGCCTGGTTGCTAGCCTCCTGCCCTGCGACTATGGCCCCTGGACATATTTGGGGCATATTGTATTTTATCGTGCGACTGCTGGCCCTTTAAGAACTGTCTGGGGACCTATTGAGACTTTGGGTAACAATACCCTTTAAGACTATGGCCCCTGAAAACGTATGGACTTTTATTGGTGTGTATGGCCCTTTAAGAACCGTCTGGGGACATATTGTGACTTTGGTGAACAATGCCCCTTTAAGACTATGTCCCCAGACCGGTAAAATAACTTGTTCCTGGCTTTCCCCCACTTGGTTCAGTAAATAGGGCTTACTGAACCAAGTACCACACAGGCGGACCACCCAGAAGCTAAAGTGTGCAGGCAATTTACCTCCCAGGCTGTGAGGTTACTGCCGGTTAATTGCACGTGGCGGCGGCCATCTTGGTTTCCTCGAATGCGGTCAGCGGTGTATGCTAAAGATTCTGTGGAACTAAAATCGGCTACACATTCTGCCGAACACCGCTGACCCTTACCTTCTCCCATACGGAACTTGCAGCTCCAGAGACTAAGTCCCGTTCGAAATGGGACTTAGTCGTTTTTTCGGCATGAAATTGACCGACCGCACAGCCCAAATCTATGGAACTGTTTTGGGCAGGAAATTGTGCTTGCGGTCGGTCATAAAGGACTTCCAGCTAACTTTTGATCCACTGGAGGGATTTGGCTGATTTTTGGAAGTGTTTATGTTTGATGTATGCTGAGTCTGAATATGCAACTTTTATTGAAATTGAATGTATGGTTTTAAAGTTACAGTGTGTGTGTAAAAACTGTATTTTTATTGTATGTAATAATTGGTTTAACTGTTAATCTAAGGGGAGGAAATGTGTGGGAGGTACATCCCTGTGATTGGTTAATTTCATCCTCCCCCTGGGAGTGTCCTGTATGTACTTGTTTGTAATAAAAGCCAGACTGGGTGTCCCAGTCCTGAGTTCATGTTTTACCCTCATAATGGAGCTTGGTCTCGTTATTGGGGGAACCGGGATTACAAGTGACTAAATGCTGTGTCTGGAGCTCGGAAGGTGGTACCGTAACAAGTATCAACTTTACAGTGTTTATCTCTCGTAAATCACCCAGATATAATAGTCCCAGTTGACTGTGTTCAATCCCTCTTACTCCTTATGGGGCCCGTAACGGCATCAAAAGATAGCGTAACGGCATAGCAACAATCGTTATTGTGCTTATTAGGCGGTGACATAGCATAACATTGGTAGTAGTAGCTTTTAACCACCGTATAGACATGCCGATATTATATGCATCACCCTTAACCGCTGATTGTATGCAAAGATATCACAATTATGTTAGTATTTTTTATTTTTCCTTTTGGTCTAAAGGTATTTCACGCATCTCTAAATAACTGAGTTACTCCCTCTCAGGATGGTAGGAGCTCCACATTTCCCCACCATACCAGGCCACCTCTTGAGATCACTTCCAGGTGTTCTCTATATGGCCATCGATTATCTCCTTCTTGACGGAGAGTGCTGTACATACTTTAGTTCGTTATATTCCCAGTTTTTTAACCCCCCTTCCCCATTTACCCATAAACCGCAAAGTTTTCAAGGCATATACCAGACCTTGCAGAAAAATTAATTTGGAAAAGTGGCAAACTGCACGCGCTAGGAACATTGGCCTCTCCTACATTAGTAAGAACCTTATTATTAGAGTTACAACTAACACATCATTATGTCTCAAAATAATATGAAAATTCTGTCTATCAATGTTAAGGGTCTGAATAACCCCAATAAAAGGCGGCAGGTCTTGAAAGATATGCACGCTTCAAAGGCAGCTATAGTGTGTTTGCAGGAAACTCATTTTCAAAAAGCGAACTCACCTAAACTATACTCGAAAAATTACCCTGTCAGTTATCATGCGCAAGCACCCAACAAAACCAAAGGAGTAGCTATTCTTTTCCACTCAGACTGGGCATTCACACTACACAATCAATACTCTGACCCAGCAGGCAGGTTGCTGGTACTAGTCGGCGATTTAAATGGTATTCAATTAACACTTGCCTCCCTTTATGCACCGAACGTAGCTCAGTACTCATTTATAAAAAAAGCCATTAACAAAATATCTCATCTTAAACAAGGCCACTTAATAATCTGTGGTGACTTTAATTGCACACTAGATCCGCAGCTGGACACACAACGTATTCAAAACAAGCCTCCTAACAAAGCATCCATACACACAAGTAAAATGGTCTCGCGCCTGCTACACTCAGTTGACCTATATGATTCTTGGAGAAACTTATACCCCGCAGCTAGAGATTACACCTATCTCTCACACGTCCACACTACATACACTCGCATAGACCTTTGTCTGATAGATAAATCTACGCTACCACACCTAAAATCTCAAACGATAGGTCAACGTTCATGGTCTGACCATGCCCCTATAGAAACCGTTATTGGAGTTCCTTACCCTGCTAAAGGCCGGGGTAAATGGAGACTTAACGAGTCTATTTTAGATTGCCCAAAGAAACGCAACACTATTGCTACTGAACTAGATAACTACTTCTCAGTCAACTCCACTGAGTATGCCTCTACCGAAACAGTGTGGCTCGCCCATAAAGCGGTCATTAGAGGGGAATTTATAAAGTTAGGATCCCAACAGAAAAAACATTTCCAAAATTCGTTTGCTGCGTTAACTCAAAAATTGGCATCTTTGGAAAGTATCAATAAGTCCGCTCCCTCTAAATCCCTATCTAAACAAATAACCAAAACTCAAGAGGATCTCCGCCAATTGCACGCTCAGGAATATAACAATAATGCACGTAAGCTGCAACAACATTATTACCATATGGGGAACAAAGCAGGCAAATTGCTAGCAAACAAATTGAAAACTAAATACCTTCAAACGAAAATTCCCTACATCACTTCCAAAGCAAACTCAAAAATTTATAACCCCAACAAAATAGTGGATGAATTATCCTATTACTATGAGGATCTCTATAATCTACAGACTAATACGGACACACATACGCCCAATTTCGAAGAAATTGAAAGTTACTTAACACAAGTAGAATTACCACAAGTTACACAACAGCAAAATGATCTACTAAGCGCACCATTCACAGAAGAGGAAGTAGCAACTACCATACGATCCCTCCCAAAACACAAGGCCCCAGGTCCTGATGGACTCTCAAATTACTATTACATTAAAATGGCACCACAACTGATTCCCCATCTCACGCAAATATTCAACTCAATTCAAAAATCTGGAGTATTTCCACGAGAAATGCTGGAAGCATTCATCATAACTCTACCCAAACCAAACAAGTCGCCGACGATTTGTAGCAACCTTCGCCCCATTTCACTTCTGAATGCTGATGTCAAGCTATATGCAAAATGAATCGCTAACAGATTGAAACCCCTAATGCCCAACTTAGTTTCCATAGAACAAGCAGGTTTTGTCCCGGGTAAACAAGTGGGGGACAACACAAGATATTGTATGGATCTATTGGAGTGGGCATTCAAAAATAAAATAAAAGGTATCTTTATGGCTTTGGACGCTGAAAAGGCTTTTGACCGCCTGAATTGGTCTTATATGGTACGTACACTTTCAGCGTTCAAATTCTCAAGCAGTTTCATTACAAGCATAAAGGCCCTTTACTCCTCGCCCTCTGCTAAGGTCTTTAATACAGGCTTTACCTCACGTAGTTTCTCAATAAAGAATGGTACTTTTTATTCTGTGTCTGGAACCATTGGTTAGACTTATCAAAAAAGACACCTTAATCCCAGGTCTTCCCACGCCAGCTGGGGAAAAAAAGATCGCACTTTTTGCGGACGATATCATGTTATTCCTCACTGACCCGTCCCAGTCAGTCCCTTACATTGTAAACACTCTGAAAACATATGGTAGAATTTCGTATTACAAAAACAACATTACCAAAACACAAATCCTTCCATTTAATCTAGACTCCAAAACAGTTGATGATCTTAAGGCACAATTTCCCTTTGAGTGGCGTAAAACCTCGATATCCTACTTAGGAGTCAAAATAGCTAACACCCAGAAACAAATCATTTTGGAGAATCATATAGAGGTTCTATCAAAACTTTCAAAGCAAGTTGAAACATGGGATAAGGCCAATGTCTCTTGGCTAGGCAGGATCGCTTCACTTAAAATGATGGTAATTCCCATCATATTATACCTGTTTAGGACGCTGCCCATAGCTCTCCCTAATGCTCTCTTAAAACGGTTTCAGAAACTTCTAAATGCTCATGTATGGAAAAAAAAACCTCAGAGAATTTCCTTTAGATCGTTGTGGCACCCTATGGAAAAAGGTGGCCTGAACATGCCCAATATCAAAAACTATTATATAGCAACGGTACTAGCGCAGGGTATTGATATTTTAACACACAAAACCTGCCCAGTATGGCTTCAACTAGAAGAAAAATGTGGTGACCTACAGCAAATGTCACATAATCTATGGTCAAACTTATTCCACAGCTCGCAAGGTATGCTATCGGCATCTAAATTTTTACTTAAATCATGGAAGTCCTGGAGTCCCCTGATATGTCCAAGCCCTGAATTGCTATTCATTGCTCCCTTACAGGCTCTTACGGTCATATCTCCAGACTTGCCTATACAACATTGGGTATCTAAAGGCATAACCCATGTGCACTCACTATACTCAACTAAGGGCTTAACCCCCTTCCCTACTCTACAAACATCCTTTGCTTTACCTTCAGGGGATCTCTTTGTGTACTTGAGGGTCAAACACATAGTACAATCTAGGTCCGTAAAATATGTTAGCTCTTTAACAATGAGCAGACTGGGGCATATTTGCTTCACAGCTCATAAAAAGACACCCACCCTAAAACCCCTCTCCCTTTGCTACGCAACACTGGCGGTGAACAATGACGGAGACGAAGCTAAATTGCCTTATATGCTCCGCTGGGAAAGAGACCTAGAAGAATCATTTCCCATGGCTATCTGGGTAAATGCAATAGCATACACCAAACAATCATCAAAATGTGTTACACATTGGGAAGCGTATTTTAAAGTATTAATGAGGTGGTACATGACCCCATCTAGATTAGGGAAGATATATTCTGGCTCAACAGGTTGTTGTTGGAGATGTGCAGGCCCAAACGGTACATTGTTGCATATATTCTGGTATTGTAAAGCCCTAGACACCTTCTGGTTACAAATCCAACAACTAATCACAGCACTTAATAACCACACTCTTCCGCTCTCGCCAGCTACCTATCTCCTCCACCTGACTCCTATACTACACAGCTTTCCCTCAAGAGCAGCGGTGCTCAATATCCTTGTGGCAGCCAAACTAAGCATAGCCGCCCACTGGAAAACTCAATCATGCCCCAATATTCAGGAGGTCATAAATCGGGTCCATAACACCTATATTTTCGAAAGAGAGTGGGCTCACAGAGGTAATAACCCAACGTTCTGTAAACTTTGGCACAACTGGGAAGCGATTGCAGTTAACACCCGCTAAATACCTTATTATAAACTCTGGTAATAAATAACTTTGCAATTTCCCCACCCCCCTCTCCCTCCCTGTCTATAAAATTAAGTTGGTAACTTTACTTTAGAAGTTCATCCTATTCATTAGAGCATTATAAAGGATGCTAATTAAGTACTGGATCTATGCTTATAATTACAGAACACCTCCACAGTAATCTTGTGTGGTAAAACACAGCAGGCAAACTATCAACTCACCTATAGGACTGTTATTTTACCGAACTGAATATTTGCTCTTGATATACTAGTACAAACAAGTGTTAATACCATTGCATGTTATGTCAAGGCAATGTGACTATTGTCATAACCACAGCAATTTAAACGTATATTACTATAGATGATAATGCGCTTTGTTAATGATGCATAGGGCTAGAATAACACTGTTTCCACGCTTTTTTGGTGTACCAATATGCCTTATTTTGATCTGTTATGTCCTACGAGTAGTAATTTGGTTTACAAAACATTGTTTTACGTTTCTGTATTATACACTGTAATACTTACATCTGTGTTGATGATTCTTTTGTGATTGAACTTCCTGTGTTTATTTCAACTAATAAAAATATACATTGGAAAAAAAAATGTCCAACATAATTATTCTATCTATTCTTCCCTTAAAGAAACATGATGGAACAATTCCATCATGCAATATTTTACCAGCAGGTACTGTTTGTCTGCTGGTAACAGTATTAGTGTCCCCACACTGATTGGTGACTTCTATGCAGTGCTCAAACTGAGTAATGCATACAGCTCTTTAAGTGGGATGTTAAATCCTCCACTGCTGCAACTTGGTGTGAGCAGATTAAATAGAGATCTGGGGCTTCCCTTCTGCTGGGACCATAAGGTCCCCCTACTGACAGAGCAGCTACATACAATGCTCAAAGTTAGAAATGGCTCTTTAATTGGGATATTTCCAGCAATGCTTTGTGAGCAGGGTTAGACACAGGTATTAATCAATATCTGCGGCTCCCTTCTGTCAATCAATTGAAAACAGAGTGGCTGAGCGACTGTGCTCAACCAAGGTCATTCTGGGCTTGAAGCTTGTGTGAAGGAGACATCTATGGTCTTTACAAACTCTGACAGTAACCTCCTGCATGCCACCATGCCATTTTAATTGATGCTGGGCTTTGTCTGTTTCCCTGCACTCAGTGTAACCCACAATGCAGTTTTCTTTAGCATGACAGGAAACTGACAGATGACAATCACAGACCACTCACTACTGTTTTATCTTAAAAGTCCCTTTGCTAATATCAGTATTGATAATAACAGAGTGAACCCCTTGGGTCTAGTATAAGGATTAGATTAAGGCTTAGTTTCATATTTAAGATCAAGTTTAGAATTAGGGACAACAAGGAAATACCTCTTGAGATGTGTCCAAAAGGAATTCCCTTGCTGATTTCAGCACAGGGAATTATTCTAACACTATTGCTAGGATTAGGATTAAGATTAGTATTATGATATTATTAAAAAACAATTTGATGTCATTAGTATCACCATCCCAGAAAATAATAATGTTGTAAGTGAAATGGTGAAAAAAAGCCAACCTGACCCTTCAAGGGTTGGTTTTCCAATTATTCAGTTCTTCTCAGTAACCCATACAAAATTGGATAGGAGGGAGCAAAGCCCTCATCACCGTACCATTAACTTGTAAATACAAATTTGCATTAAAAAAACTCAGCTTTGTCTCTTGGAAGGAGAAGATTACACTATAAATATAATTGGACTAATTTCAACCCTGAATGGTGAGATATTTTGGCATATAAAGAACATGCATGTATAATGATCCAAAAATAGCTATTTTTTTGGACAAAAAAAATAAATAAAACATGTCCAGTATCTCTGATAAAAGAAGGTATTGACCATACATATTTTTGAAGATGATGGTCCATTAAATATGATATAGGCGAAGTAAAGTAATTCAAAGAGGAAATAATATGCATACCTGGGGGCTTGGTTAAGTTTTTGTGAATATGTTGAAAAAATGGACAATGCCAGGAGCTGACAGTAAAAATGTTTTTTTTTCTGTTTTTGTAATAGTTCACATCAAATAATCTTCATTATTCAAACAAATAAGTTATTTCTTAATGGTATGTTTCGCCTTATTATACTCATTTAATTTTTTTATCTGTTAAGTTTCTTTAGATAGCTGACTTGTTTATTCCCTCAGTTCCTATATATCTGCACCTATCCTCAATCCTCATTCTCACTAAAATATATCTTAAGCAGCCATTCCTGAACCTCTCCTAGCCTTGCTTATCATGTGGATTACTCACATCTGACATCAGCCTCCTCAAACCAACTTTTTATATTGCATTCTCCTTTTCTGTACAGTCCCATACTAACTGTTCTATGGTAATATAGTTACCCATTTACATAGGCTGAAAAGAGACATGTGTCCATCAAGTTAAGCCTTTCTCACATTAGTTTTTTTGCTGTTGATCCAAAAGAGCGAAAAAAAAAGTTTGAAGCACTTCCAATTTTGCAACACACTAGGAAGAAAATCCCTCTTGACCCCAGAATGGCAGTCAGATTGATCCTTGGATCAAGAAGCTATTACCCTACAGTTGAAAAATTACATAATTGAATATTCTGTTTTTGCAAGTATGTATCTAGTTGCTGTTTAAACATCTGTACGGACTCTGATAAAAAACATTTCTTTAGACAGAAAATTCAATATCCTTATTATTCTTATGGTAAAATGGTCTGTACAACTCTGTTGGTAAATGTCAGGATTACTGTTTGATCCAGCACGTAGAACTGTATAGCACGTATGACAAATAAGTAAAGTATTACCGGTCCTTAGAATGGCTGGATTTAACGTACATAGAATAGTCAAAATACTAGCCGAGGTCAGGGAACACAGAAATGGAACCCAGCGATGAGGAAAGACAGGAGTCAGGATACCAGAATATAGAGAAGTCAATAAACAAAGCCAAAGTCAAAAACCAGATAGAAAACTAATAACAGGAACGCGCTCTTGGACAACCACAATGGAAACCACAACAGGGCACTGAGCAGGATGAGAACTGGGCCTAAATACCCCTCCTTTAGTTCTGATAGGCTGTAACCGGCCTTTGACCCCAAAGTCAGTTACCAGGTTTCATTTGCATAATTGCTGCTCAGCATTAACCCTTCTGTGGATTAGGTTGCTGCTCAGCAAAACTTTTCCTGTGTGGACAGTAAATGTCATTAACCACATTTCTATAAGCGGATGAATACGTGTCAGTAAATAAGCAAAGTTTACATCTTGTTTTACGCGCTACTATATGCATATATAATCCCTTATTATTTTATTTTGCCATGAATACCTTATTTCTTACGCTAAAGATTAAACAGTCATTTTGTTTTGCTACTTACAACTTCCCTAGATTTGACTCAAACCGGAGTCATTCTCTCTTCATCCACACTCCATACAACTCTTTCGGTAGAACTTGTTTTTCATAGTTCTATATGCATATCTAGACTTACTTATTTATATATTTTTTATTTAAATCACATCAGAAATTGGGCTTAATTTATGCCTCTTTATCTCAGAGGTAGCTTTGCCAAGTCCCAAATCATCATTTGTTAATTAACCCTTTTATTACTTCGATCAAAGTTGTTAAATATAAAAAAAGAAAAAAAAGAAAAAAAAGAGGGGGAACCTGAAGATGAGTACTAATGTGAAAAAAAATGAAAAGAGAAAAAAAAAGACTGGAATATGGAAAAGAGAAAAGGTAGAAAGAAGAGAAGGGAGAAGGATGGGTGGGGGGAGGGAAGAAAGTAAATCTGCCGATTTACATCTCCAGCAAATGTGCACTAAGCTTGAAAGGATAAGATGCTTAATGATTGTCTATCTATTCAGGGTCCTTCCACTGAGTAAGCCAGGTCTCCCAAACCTTAAAGTAGTATTCTCTGTTCCACTGAGCTGCCCAATGGATTTCTTCCATTTCCCTCATTTTTTCAACTCTCTGTATCTATTGTTCTTTGGTCGGAACCGTGGATTAACACCAAAAGACCGGGATCATAGCGTTTGCTTCATTCATTAAATGGTTCAAGAGTATCTGTTTATGTTTCTCTTTGAAGGAGGCTGGACATCCCAACAGTATGTTAGAAGAGGTTAATTGTTTGAGTGTTGGTAGAATCTTATATATGTCCCCTAGGACATGCTGCCAATAAGATCTAACAAGGTTGCAATCCCACCAAATGTGTCCCATGTTCCCCCATTTATCTTCACACCTCCAGCAACGGTCACTAACCAATGAACAGTATTTATGTAATCGAGCTGGAGTCCTATACCATCTAGTAAGTCTTTTAAAAGTTGTGATTTTTCTGGCGATGCTGATTTGTGAGTTCATCCCCATTTTATACACATATGACCAATCCTCATTAGTCATTTGAATATTCAGACCTTGCATCCATTTCGGTTGAAAAGAAGTTACTAGCCCCTCCGTAGCGCTTCTCTGTATTATACTGCATATACTAGATAAATACATTTTTTTTCACTATCCCTGGACCACATAAAAGCTTAAATTGGGCTTTATCTCTTGACTGCCAATATGGTATCACTAATGTATTTTAAAAAAAAAAACTTTAAATAGGAAATTCCCACTATATGTGTAAGTGTCATCTTGTTTTTCCATTGGGGAAAATCCCTTATCTTAGGGGGTGTTTCACCTGTCAAGAATCTTGTTATAGGTGGATCTGTTTCTCCTATTATCCTTCTTAATAAATTATTACCATGTCCATTCTGAAACTCCAGATTTAGTGCCATAGGGAAGAATACAGATAGTCCCGGGGCAAGCCCCCATTTATCTTTAAGGCGTCTCCATGTCTGCATAGTGTGATTTATAAACGGGTGTGTGGTAGGTAATAGTACACTTAACTTCCAATTTACCAGGGGAGCATCTGTAACCTAGCTTTTATGAAGCTCTGTTCCAAGGCATACCATGACTTTTCCTTATGTGTGGCTGTCCACTCTCTTATTCGTGCACACAATACTGCCATGTAGTATCTATCTATCTATATATATATATATATATATATATATGTTGGAGGCCTAATCCCCCTCTATCGATAAGTAATGTAAGTGTATTATAAGTAATACGTGGGGATTTATTACTCCAAATAAACATTATAAACAAAGAGTGCATCTTTCTAAAGAACTCTGTATGCACTAATATAGGCAATGTCTGAAATAAATACAGAACTTTGGGTAATATCATAATTTTTATAATGTTTACTCTACCCATCACCGAAAAAAAAGGGCAGACTTACTTATTATTGTATTCATTATACACTTTTTTTTAATGAAATTGCCATACATACCGTTTTGCTTGTCTACTAAACAGGGAAAAAAATTAAGCAAACAAACAATATAAATTCATATATTTTCTTTATTAATTTAAAGCAGGTTAACCAGATCCACCATGTTTACAGGAATACATGTAATTTTGTCATATTTATGAAAACGGATGAAAAGGATTGTCCTGCTGTATGTATAATGCATATTCTGCAGGATTCTTAATTTCTTAATTGCTTAGTTGCATGATTCCTTATTGCCTAGCTGCTTAATCTTATACACCTTCTTCTGAATTCTGCATACTACAGGGCTCTCCTTTTCATGTGCTGCCCATCTATATGTATATATGTGATGTGTCCTAAAAAACATGGTGGATCTAGTCACTATGTTCAAAAATTATTTATTACATAACTCTTAAAATGCTGTAGCGTTAGGAATACATATCTGTATTTTTAACACTACAGTCCTGATGCCCCTTGTCATTTAGGTCCCCCTCTATAAAAAGGAAAACATGAAATAAATGATAAGATTACTCACCTTTTCTCCATTGCCATGTCTACCTCTTCGCTGCTGCAGCCTCCTCCTTGGTTTGAGTCATCCTGGAGGCATGGGACAATCCAATGTTCCTCATAGTGGAGGATTGGAGACCTTAGGTGCATGCACGGTGCTTGCCGTGATATACCTAAGTTTATACCATAGAGAAAATGGCTGACCATTATTATTATTATCTTTTCCTGCGAATGTTGATTTCCTTCTACGTAATCATTCTGTAGATATACTCCCCAACACTAGTGGCTGGCATCTGTGGTTATCACTGTCCAAGGGATCTTTTCCATGGAAAAACCACATTGATGGGTACCCATTGAGCATTGGAGCCCCTGGTGCTTTGCTTCATGTAAGCAGCGATTAAACTCAAGCCTCTGCTGGCGGTGTTCATGCCAATATGTGACCTACCACTAGTCTTACAGGCTCTGACTAAAACATTATTCAAACATCTTGCAGGAGCTTCCGTGTAGTTGGCAAAGAAAGTGCTGTTGCTGGTGGCTAGTACCTCAGCAAGGAGAATGTGTGAACTCCAGGCTTGGTACTGTGAACCCCTATTAACTAATTTTTAACAGGATATAGTTGTCTTGCATTTAGCACCAGAGATCCTGCCTAAGGTGCCAAACTAATCTTATTGATGCTTTTGTTTGGGTAACTAAAAAAAGAGATCAGGGTGGTGCAGTAGACATTGCTTACCTAGATTTCAGTAAGGCTTTTGACACTGTTGCTTATAAAGGTTTATCAATAAACTGAAATCTTTAAGTTTGGATTCCAATATTGTTGAATGGGCAATGCAGTGGCTAAATGACAGGCAACAGAGGGTTGTAGTCAATGGAGTTCAAAGCATGGGCTTGCCACCAGTGGGGTACCTCAGGGATCTGTATTTGGACCCATTCTCTTTAATATTTGTATTAGTGATATTGTCCAAATGGCAAATGATTTAGGTAAACTAGAAAAATAATCAGAGTTGGGGCATTTTACATTAAATGTGGTTAAGTGCAAGATAATGCATCTTGGACGTAAAAACCCAAAGGCAGAGTACAGAATATTTGATAGCGTCCTAACCTCAACATCTGAGGAAAAGGATTTAGGGGTGATTATTTCTGAGGAGTTAATGGTTGGCAGACAATGTAATAGAGCAGCAGAAAATGCTAGCAGAATGTTTGGTTGTATAGGGAGAGGTATTAGCAGTAGAAAGAGGGAAGTGCTCATGCCATTATACAAAACACTGGTGAGACCTTACTTGGAGTATTGTACGCAGTACTGAAGACCGTATCTCCAGAAGGATATTGATACTTTAGATGGAGTTCAGAGAAGGGCTACTAAATTGGTTCATGGATTGCAGGATAAAACTTACAAGGAAAGGTTAAAGGAACTTAACATGTATAGCATGGTGGAAAGACGAGACAGGGGGATATGATAGAAAATGTAAATACATAAAAGAAATCACCACTGTAAAGGAGGAGACTATATTTAAAAGAAGAAAAACTACCACAACAAGTGGACATAGTCTTAAATTAGAGGTGCAAAGGTTTAAAATTAATACCAGGAAGTATTACTTTACTGAGAGGGTAGTGGATGCATGGAATAGCCTTCCAGCTGAAGTGGTAGATATTAACACAGCAAAGGAGTTTAAGCATGCATGGCATAGGCATAAGGCTATCCTAACTATATAATAAGGCCAGGGATTAATAAAAGTATTTAGAAAATTGGGAAGACTAGATGGGCCGAATGGTTCTTATCTGCCGTCACATTCTATCTTTCTCTGTTTAACTCAGTTCAATCTTCTAATCTATGTTGAATTATTCTGATTATTTGTTTGGCAGTTATTTATGTTTCTGTCCCTCACTGGTAAGCTTGGGTACTCCCATATGTATATGCTGCCATGATTAGCCAGGAAAGAGGAATATTTATTCATACTTACCGTAATTTTCTTTTCCTGGCTATTATTCATGGCAGCATATACTACCCACCCAGTGTTGGTTTTACATTTAATATATGAGCTTGTTACTGACTGAGGAACCTATACAGGGATACTCTTTTTAAAGGCATTTGTTTTATTCCTGTCCTATCGGCTGTAAGGGGGGGAGCTAAGCTATATGTATATGCTGCCATGAATAATACCCAGGAAAATAAAATTACGGTAAGTAAGAATACATTTTCCTCTATAATGTTGTGGATGTATCCTTGCACTCGGGCTGAATTTGATATGGCCGGGTGTCAGTCCCCGAGGTCAAATCTTGCATATACTTCAAATGTTAGAAAACGCTGCACTCACTGTTTTCTTGAATTACATTTCTTTATCAAAAGGTCCAGGGATCAATGTTTTAGTCCACTACTGGAACTTTCATCAGGACCAGGATATACACACATATCTCTCCCTCTTTCTCTCTCTCTTTCTCTTATATCTATATATAAAATCTCACATGATTGGCTGCAGGTAACTGCCTGGGCTGTCAGGAAAGTCCCCCGATCACCTTAGGGTATTCGGGCTGGAGGAAGGGCCAGATCATTAGGGCATGCCTTTAAAGCCCTCCTTTGTAGGAGGGAATAGCATTCTGTAACATCTGGAAGGGGTTAATTTCCAGAGCGACCCTGCCTCACTCTTACTTAAATGAAGAAATATTTACATTTTATGAATTGTGACATCACATATTTTATTAAACTAACTCGTACCTTCCTCATAAAATAAAGAATTATTTTTAATTGTACTGCCTTTGTAGGCAGTAGGAAAATAAGTTAGTGAAATTTGTGATTGATCTAATTTTGGTTCAGATAGGTTATAGATACCATTTACTTTATGCAATGCGCTTTGTGCCTTTGTTCCTCTTCCTTCTCTGCAGACTCTTAATGTTATCTTTTTTTTTAAGTTCTTGTTGACCAAAGGGAAACCCTGATATGGCTCATTTGGGAGAGCATTTGGTCAATGTAAACAGATTGTATATGACTCATATTATTTTGTTTCAACTAACTAATTTTCATAGAAAAGCATGTTTTGCTACATACAGGCTTCAGGAGATGCTAGTTTTGACAATCTTTCCCAGTTACAAATGCAGGAGCAAGAGCTCAACTGCAGGGCACAGCCTTAGGACAGCCATTATCTTGTCCAAATGAGATGATATATATACACAATATTACAGATGTAATACGCCTTTGAGCTAAAAATTCATTTAAAAAAAAAAAGCACAAAAAATAAAGATACTCTCAGTGAAGCCTTAAACATAGATTTATAGATTTTAACATTTATAATACTTTTTGTGAATCAAGTAGAACATTTAATTTCCTAACCATGAACTCTTTTCAAATATACATGTACTGTGTTACAATAATATTTTCATCTTATAATTACAGGATTATGCTGAAATGCATAACTCATATAAAGAAGCTTGCACTGCATGTCCATTTTAAAGACACATTTCATTTTTTTTCTTCATAAGGTTAAATGGCTTATATGTATTAGCCATTTGCTACATTTACAGTGTGATATTTGCTGAACACTGCTTAAGCATTTTAATAGCTTATGCGGACACTATGCCAGATTTAATGAACACTGAATCATGCATCTGATTTATTGCCTGTCTCGTATCAGGGCATAGAAGCAATCAGATATCAATTTAAAGCTACTCTAAGGTCAATGAAGCTTGAAAGTCTGTATTTTTGTCAACTGAAAAATGGACAGAATGTGGTGTTTTGGTGGTAATGTGTGAAATCATTTGAAGTATACTGATATCGACCAAGGGATATACCTTTTTGAAATTTGTGATTATACAAATATTTTTTGAGTTTCCGTATTATTAGCATACATGAATGCAATGCATTTATGACATAAAGTGGATAACAAAAGATTAGACCGATATACCACGTTACAACATTGTAAATATAATCTTTGCTTTGGTAGGACAATTGTGTAGCTAGGCATAGCACAATCTAGAGCAGGGCTAGGCAACTTTGGGCACTGCAGATGTTGTGGACTATATCTCCCCTGATGCTTTGCCACCATTATTTCTGTAAGAGTATCAATGGAGATGTGGTTCACAACCAGGGCCGGACTGGGAACAGAAAGCAGCCCTGGAAAAAAATAATTCCAGCCCTCTAATTCATTGTGTCACATAGTATTGTTTATATGTATGTGCTTTGTAAGAATTTTGTCTTATGTGCAGCCCCTTGCTCCAGATGATCCATGGGTGTTACAGTGCTGTAACACCCACCCTCCAGGCCGCCCCCTGTCTGTTGTGATTGGCTCTGCTTGGGGACAATTCTTTAAAGGACCACTCTAGGCACCCAGACCACTTCAGCTTAATGAAGTGGTCTGGGTGCCAGGTCCAGCTAGGGTTAACCCATTTTTTTATAAACATAGCAGTTTCAGAGAAACTGCTATGTTTATAAATTGGTTAAGCCTTCCCCCTAATCCTCTAGTGGCTGTCTCATTGACAGCCGCTAGAGGCGCTTGCGTGATTCTCACTGTGAAAATCACAGTGAGAGCACGCAAGCGTCCATAGGAAAGCATTGTAAATGCTTTCCTATGCGACCGGCTGAATGCGCGCGCAGCTCTTGCCGCGCGTGCGCATTCAGCCGACAGGGCGGAGAGGAGGCGGAGAGCTCCCAGCACTGGAAAAAGGTACGTTTTACCCCTTTTCCCCTTTCCAGAGCCGGGCGGGTGGGGGCACCCTCAGGGCACTCTAGTGCCAGGAAAACGAGTATGTTTTCCTGGCACTAGAGTGGTCCTTTAAGCAGGGAAATACTCCATGCCAATATCAGCATATTGGCATCAGTGTGTCAATTGTATAATTTCAGCATATATATATATATTAAAAGGATGTTCCACATTAATAAACCACACTAGTTCAATGGCACACACACACACACACACAAACTGACTTCAGAAAAGCTCACTGACACACACTCGCTCCCTACGGACAGGTTCACTGACACAAACAAGCTCACTACAGACAAGCTCACCGATACACACAAACGCTCTCTGACTCATGCACAAGCTCACTACAGACAAGCTTACTGCCACACACAAGTTCACTGACAAACATTCACTCAAGCACACTACAGATTAACGCAGTGGCAAACACAAGCTGACTACAGGCAAGCTCAACACACACACACAACCTCTCTGACCCATACAAGCCACTAATGACAAACACAGAAGCTCTCTGACCCACACAAGCAAGCTCACTACAGACAAGCTCACAACTGTCAAACTTACTGGCACACAAACAAGCTTATTACAGCCAAGCTCACTGATATACACAAGCACACTACATGCTCACTGACAAACACAAGCACACTACAAGCTCACTGACACACACACACAAGCACACTGATACACACAAGCTCACTACAAGCTCACTGATACACACTACAAGCTCACTGATACACACATGCACACTACAAGCTCACTGATAGCCACAAGCACACTTCAAGCTCACTGATACACACTACAAGCTCACTGGTACACACTACAAACTCACTGATACACACTTCAAACTCACTGATACACACATGCACACTCCAAGCTCTCTGATACACACATGCACACTACAAGCTCACTGATAGCCACATGCACACTGACAAACAGTTGCACACTACAGACATGCTCTCTCTCTCTCTCTCTCACACACACACACACAATCCCTCTCTCTCACACACTCTCACTCTCTCACACAAGCACACTACATGCTCACTGACAAACACAAGCACACTACAAGCTCACTGACACACACACACAAGCACACTGATACACACAAGCTCACTACAAGCTCACTGATACACACGACAAGCTCACTGATACACACATGCACACTACAAGCTCACTGATAGCCACAAGCACACTACAAGCTCACTGATAGCCACAAGCACACTACAAGCTCACTGATAGCCACAAGCACACTACAAGCTCACTGATAGCCACTGCACACTACAAGCTCACTGATACACACTACAAGCTCACTGATACACACATGTACACTCCAAGCTCTCTGATACACACAAGCACACTTCAAGCTCACTGATACACACTACAAGCTCACTGATACACACATGTACACTCCAAGCTCTCTGATACACACATGCACACTACAAGCTCACTGATACACACATGCACACTACAAGCTCACTGATAGCCACATGCACACTGACAAACAGTTGCACACTACAGACATGCTCTCTCACACACACACACACACACACACACACACACAATCTCTCTCTCACACACTCTCACTCTATCTCTATCTCTCTCTCTCTCTCTCTGTTTCAGTATCAATGTTAAATTTTCCTGTCCCTGGCAGTGTGGATTCTAAGTTCAGTGTGAGGATCCTTCACGAGGTGCTTCCTCTTCCTGTACTTCCTCTTCTTGTACTTCCTCTTCCTGTGTGAAAGTTTACCAGGCTGAGGCTGGTGGGTGGAGCTCCAGTGTGGGGGCTGGATCCTTACCAGACAGGCCGTGCAGAAGAGCCGGCAATGTGGGAGAGACTCTCACTCCTCCCTGCTGCAGCTGGCTGCCACCTCTGACTGTGTAGCAGGCACCTCGGTAATAGTCTGCCCCAGCCTCCAAACAAAAACTCACAGGAGGGGAAAATGTGTCAAATGCTGCACTGCTGGCCCCAAGTCCACCGGCCCACCAGGAAATTCCCCGGTATCCCGGTGGGCCAGTCCGGCTCTGTTCACAACATATGGGATGCCAAACGTTGTCTACCCCTGATCTTGAGCAACTCCTATAGAAGCTACCCTTTACATTATATCATCCTGACTTTCAAAGTAAGACCTTCAGTCTGCAGGTTGAAACATGTTTTTTATTCCAGTCACTAATTATCTTTTGCTCTTCTGAAGAATAAATACTGTATTCCTGACTTGGCACATTTCTAATTTCTTCAACATATCTATACTTTCTTGGATATTTCCAATGGAAACAGAAGGATAACTAATAATATTTGGTAGGACAAATCTATATTAAACTGCTATGCAGTCCTAAAAAGATTATCCCATTTTTACATCTCAAGTTCACCACTCTTCTGGAGATGCAGTGCTGGTAGGTGATACATATAAGGGTTTTGTAAGATATTTAAACCATTTTGGCACAAATGCAAACCTTGATGCAAGACAAAACAGGTATATGTATCATTGTTCAAATGATATGGAGATTCTATTAAAATGTGAATTTCACATTTTAGACCATAATAACTGGAAGCATAGCTCATTCGCAGAATATTTCGCCTTTAGCTACTTTTGGCCTTAAATTAGAAAATTTCAAGATATTCTCAATTTAGCAAATGACTCTCAAGGTTATTCACTACAGTCAGAATTTAAGGTGAATTAAAAGTGAATTTCAAATTTAAGGTTAACATAGCTAAACTGGAAAATATTTTGATTCCAGTTCAGCTATTTTGGCCTTAAATTTCAAATTCACTTTCAAATCTGACTTTGGTAAATAACCCTGTCTGTCCATATTGTTTTAGATATGTTTGTTATTAATTCATTTATAATGCCACTGTAAGCGTAATAATGTGTGCAACATTGTTTATAGCTGGGACTTTCAATGTATTACTGTAATTAGCATCTGATTACATCCAGTAGGTTAAATCGAATTTCTTAATTATCTTTTTCATTATGCGTCAAATTAAACTAAACATTACCAATTCATATGTTATCAGATTTATCATGCATTGATTTAGCCAAATGATTCTTGATTATAAAAGCTTCATATATTATATATTTATTAGCTAATATATTGAGTTGCTAACTATTCCTTAATGGAGCAGCCAAAGGTTAAAATGTATTCAAGTTCAAAAGAAAATATTGGAAGCCGGGAAACTCAATATTGGTAATATTCAGAAAAATATGACTTTTAACTAGATTAATAGCACATTTTTCTCTACGTAATAGTGTGACAAAGTGCCCTTCGCCACTTGGTCCTTCTTTCCCCTTCTTTCGCCACTTGGTCCTTTCCATCCTTCTTTCCCCTCAATGTACCTTTCAACCAATCATAACTCCACCTGCCCTATCCTTTTCTTCATTTGAAGTTCACACTGTCCACCTATTTAAACCCACTCCTTTATGAATTGCTATCATCTACCGTCCCCCCCTGGGTATCCTAGACTATAAATTGAGCACATTTCTTCCACTTCCTCTTATTTAGCACTCCTTCCCTTATACTTGAGGATTTCAATATCCTAATCAACAACCCCAATTGCACTGATGCCTCTCGTCTGCTCTCTGTAACCTCCTCCTTTGGCCTTACGCAATGGTCCAATTTAGCAAGCCATACAGCGGGAAACACTCTTAATCTCCCCTTCACCAATCTCTGTACCGCCTCTAATCTTTCCAATATTCCTTTTCCTCTATCTGACCACCATCTGCTGACTTTTTACATTGGCATACCTAAGACCCAATTGACACCACCGTCTGAACATCAATCTCACAGAAACCTCCAATGTCTTGACCTAGAGCATTTTTCCACTAATCTCCAAACTCTTCTTTTACCTATCTCAAACCTCACCTGTCCTAGCTCTGCAACCTCCTTCTACAAGTCCACCCTCTCCTCTCAACTAGACATCATGGCACCTCCTACATTTAAACGTAGCAGGCGCCCCCAACAACAACCCTGGCACACCAAGCTGACTCGATACCTCAAAGAACGCTGTTGGAGAAAGTCTCACTGTACGTCTGACTTTCTCAGATGTTGCGCTCATACAGCTTGGCTCTTTCCTCTGCAAAAGTAAATTACTTCAATACCCTCATAATCACACTCTCCCACGAACCCAAATGACTTCCACACATTTAACTCTCTTCTTCGCCCTATTGTTCCTCCTCCACCTACTAACTTGACCGCCTCAGACTTTGCAACTCACTTCACTGACAAGATCTCTACAATCAGGGAAGAGATCTCTTATCTTTCTTCTTCCCCTTACAATACTTCACTTAGCCTCACTCTCTCTGATGTTCCATGTTCATTCACACCCACTACAGTGGAAGAGGTTTCTGTTCTGCTCCACTCCTATCACCCCACAACTTGCTCACCTAGATCCAATTCCCTTGCATCTCATGTGTACTCTTCTTTTCTTTCTCCGCCTCTCACTAAAATTCTCTCTCTCCTCTGGCATATTTCAATCGCCCTTCAAACATGCAACTGTAACCCCAATTCTAAAGAAGCCCAACCTTTACCATAACTCCCGTCCTATCTCACTACTGCCTTTTGCATCCAAGATCCTTGAAAGAGTTGCGTATGCAAGATTGACAGACTTCCTTGAGTCTAACTCTCTGCTAGACCCGCTTCAATCTAGTTTCCATGCTAAGCACTCTGTGGAAACGGCACTGACCAAAGTATCCAATGATCTACTCACTGCAAAATCACGTGGTCACTACTCTATCCTAATTTTCCTTGACCTGTCTGCGGCTTTTGACCCTGTTGATCATCAACAGCTTCTTCTCATCCTCCGCAATATCGGCCTGCAAGATATTGCTCTCTTCTGGTACTCCTCCTACCTCTCCCAGCGCTCTTTCAGTGTTTCTTTCTCTGGCTCTGCTTCTTCTCTCCAACTCCTCTCTGTTGGTGTCCCCCAAGGTTTTGTCCTTTGTCCTCTAGTGTTCTCTATCTATACTGCCTCCCTTGGTAAACTAATTAGCTCCTTTGGCTTCCAATATCATTTCTATGCAGATGACACATAAATCTACCTGTCCTCTCCTGGTCTCTTCCTTCAACTTGATAAAAACTGAAATTCTAGTCTTTCCTCCCTCAAGCGTTGCTAAACCTGTGTCTGTCTCCCTCCAAGTCAACGGTGCTACCATCAGCTTCACCAATCAGGATCGCTGCCTAGGTGTTCTCTTTGACTCCGACCCCTCCTTCAAGCCTCATGTTCAATCTATCACCAAATCCTGTCATTTCCATCTCAAAAACATTGCGTGCATCCGACCCTACTTAACGCCAGATGCGACTAAGGTGCTAGTCCTTTCCATTGTCCTTTCTCGCCTTGACTACTGTAATCCGCTTCTCAGTGGTCTTACGTGCTCCCAACTTGCGCCGTTACAGTCCATGATGAATGCGGCAGCGAGGCTCATCTTCCTGTCCGCCCGTATAAAAAATAGAAAACTTAATGATTCATGCATTGCGTTAATACATACGATTCCAATCTCGAAAGATTAACTATACAGTTATTCTTATATTGAATAGCTATAATATATGATTATCTAAGAAGAGACATTTATGACAGATTTTATATTCTCTTCTGAGAGATGGTTATGGTAAAATAGTGCATGATTCATAGCTGCATTACTACTAGTATTATACGTACATGATATACAGAAACATATGTAACAAAATAAATTACATAACAAATGAAATATAGTGTTGGAGACACCCGTAGGGGAGAGAGATGAGGAAACACACCGATCTTATCCTAAGTACTTCATTTCTTAACCGACCAATATATGCACAAGGTTCCCCAAGTTCTCTCATAAGTTTGGGCCATAATATTCGAGTCAATTTGTCCAGATTTTATAGTATTTCTCCAGATTTCTATTATTAAAATAGATCAATTTTTCCATCGCTCCTTGTTAATTTATTTGAGTTTTAATCTCAGTTAAATTTGGTGTTTCTTTCCTTTTCCAATATCTAGAAATAGATAGTTTTGTAGCCACCATAATATGCGCCAGTATACTAAGTGTCGGCTTGAGTAAATTTGGGAGATTGAGATGGAATAGGACATTTTCAGGGGTTAGATTAGGAACATTTATATTTAAATCCTCTAATCTTCCCAGAATGCTGAGTTTAATGTTTGACAAAATCCCACCAAATGTGTTTTAAAGTTCCTATTTCTTTCTCACATCTCCAAACTACATTTGAAACAGAAGCCTAGTATTTTGATAATTTTGTTGGAACTATTAAGAATTTAAAAAAAAAACACATTCTTCGATAGTTATACAATGAACAGATTTCCTCACTATCTCCAAGGATTTTCGCCATTCTTGAATAGGAAAAAAAGATACCCAGATCTTCCTCCCATTTAAGTATTTTTTTAATTGTCTTTCCCTGGTTTTTCTTAAGTATTATATTTCTAATCGCTGAAGTTTTTTTTGTTTTTTGTTTTTTTTTTGCCTAATCCATATAAAAACTGATCTATAGGAGATGATCAGTCCATGCAATAGGGCTAATATGGGAAGTTATAAACGGTTTATATTAATCAAATCGGTCAGGAAAAAGTCTGTTTTAGAGTAGGTTTGATAAACTTTAGAACAGTGGGTAAAGTCATTTTCCCTAGGGTGGTAGACCCTCCAGATATATGCATTAAAAAGCTCTTGCACGTGTCCTGATCTTTTTTCATATAACGTTCGCAATTTCCTAGATCCACCTGTTTCTCTATCGAAATTATTATATACCACAGTATTCCAGTCTCCCACTCTTAATAATATTCCCTTTTTAACTCTGTATATCATAACAAACAGCTTTTTTGTAAAATTCAAAGAAAATTCATTTGGAGCATATAGATTACATCAAGTGTAGACCTGGTCATTTAACTTACATATTACCAAAATAAATCTGCCTGCTATATCTTTCGCCATATATAGCAGTTCAAATAAAAATGTTGCTGAACATAAGATGGCAACACCTCTTTTTTTATCCGTTAAATTAGAACTCAGGACTGTGGGATATTTCGAGAATTTCCATAGGCCCGGTCCCTCATTTTTCCAATGAGTTTTCTGAATATAACATATGTCGATATTATCTTTATTATATATTTTATATAATAAGCCCCCTTCCATTAGAGTGTTTAAACCTTGAGCATTTATAGATGTTATTTTAAGTGCCACCTTTATGTTTATTTGTTTCAGTACTTATAAGGGTCTCATGCGGTGTGAAATTCAATGCTCCCCTTAAATCCCCCATAGGTGTCCCCATCACCGAATCACACATTTTTTTAAAGGCACAGCGCAATTTATCTATTTTCTAGTTTGATTTTTAGTGTTTCTAGAGCTAATACACTTATAAGGTGGTGTTAAGGTTAAGATATTTTTTTCAAAAGCTACTTCTAGTTTTAGAGAAATTTATATTGTGTCATATATACTTGTTAATTTTTTCCTTTTTTTTTACAACTATTATAATGTTTTTAATTTATATCAAAAGAAAATTTCAGAAAATACACTTAAAAAAAAAAAAGTCAGTGTTCCAATAACATGTCATAACTGGCATAATACATAAAAGGTAGCTCGAACTTTGTTGCTCAATATGTGTTGCTGTTCTTTCTCCAAAATCTTTGTTAACAAGTAGGGACATATTTGATGAAAATAAAATAAAAATAATATGAAAAGAGTAGATCTAAAACATCTTACAATGTTCAATTACTTTCCACAAAATAACCTTCCCCTGCAAAACAGACCTTGATGTTTAAGGCACGTAGTTAAGTCTTTCAAATTTGAATTAATTAGCTGTTTATGAAAAGTTCATGAACATAATGAGTAGCTCATGAACTTTTACATTTCTTTTTCTTGAATGGCAGTACTGAATTAACAAGTCATTGCTTCACCAGATTACATGAATTATTCATTTGCCTAATCATTGTTTTTTTTTTTTTTTTAATATTAAGGCAATACTTTATATGATACTATTTTTTAAATAAGCATTAGAGTTCTGCATTATGAATCTTATTTAAACATATATTAAAAGAAAATTAATAGCATGGAATGCTACATATACCGTCATGAGAAAACAAAATGGTTTTACATATTAGGACATAATAACAATCATCTGTTCCTTAGCATGTCTTAAAATTAGGTAAATACAATCTCAGATAAAACAACACATGGCATATTACACCGTGTCATGATTTATTTAACAAAAATAAAGCCAAAATCGAAAAGCCATGTGTGAAAAACCTTTAGCAGCAATAACTTGAAGTAATCAATTTCTGTTTGACTTGATCTGTCTTTGTTGTGGTGGAATTTTGACCCAATCTTCTTTACAATATTGCTTCATTTAATTCTGGTTTGCTGGCATTTCTTTTTGCACAGCTCTCTTAAAGTCCTGCCACAGCAATTCAATCTGGTTGAGGTCTAGACTTTGACATGGCCATTGCAAAACTTTGATTTTTTTTTTCAGCCATTCTGTTGTAGATTTGCTGATGTGCTTGGGCTCATTGACTCTAGAATACTTTGGTATACAGAGAGGTTCATGGTCAACTCAATAACTGGAAGCTTCCCAGGCCCTGTGGTTGCAAAACAAGCCTAAATCATTTCCCCTCCACAATCAAGCTTGACTGTTGTTATGAGGTGTTTGTGCTGATATGCGGTGTTTGGTTTTTAAAATAAAAACAAAAAAGCGCAATCAAAAAATCAAAAAGATGCAGCTATATGATAAAAGTAAATGCTGCTAAACACTTGAAAGGTGGTTCCTAAACACCCTAAAAAACAAGCAATCTGAAAAGTTTCAGCGCTATAGAAAGTCTTGCCATTAATTGTTAAAAAAAAAAAAGGGGAAAACTATAACAGTATATTATTGTAGGTATAGTCTTTATTCATCTCCACAGTGGTGAACATGCCTTAGCTAAAAAGTAACTGTATTCCTGATACTGTGATCAGAAATGAAATGGTGTTGAGAATCCACAGCTTAGTATTGCAGTAATGTCTTAGCAAAAATTACTTTAAGTGGGATAATATCAAACACAGTTTATTAAAAGAAAAAATCCTTGTGAAAAATAAAAATATAAATAAGTGGTATAAAATATATTGGTGGCCACTAGTTAGTCCAGTACATGCAGTTGAGCAGTTGAAAGAGTATTACCCTTCCGTTGGAGCAGCTGAAACAGTAGAAAGTTCTTTCTTCAAACCGCAATGGTGATGGTGAAACCGGAGGGACGTCGTTGCCTCAAACCGAAAATTGTTTTCCATTGATATTTTAGATATAGGTTTTTCTCATTTTATATTTAGATATTTTTATTTTTATAAATGCTGTATTTTAGGTATCATGATACTCTTAAAAACCAGCACTATCAGATGTTACATCTATTTTGTTTTTTATAATCTTTCTATGCTGATATATAATCTTTTATGTTGAAATGTATTGCCTGTTTAGATATGACTAGATATTTGCCCTCAAACAAGATGGAGGACTGTACCTATAATAGGCAAAAATAAACTTCTAATGAGGATATGACGAAACTGTGCTGAAAACCGGAAGTGACTTAAGATGCCGGAACAGCCGAACTTCCGCCCACGTGATCGGCTGGGTTACAAGCAGCGGATTTAAAAAGCAGCAAGGTGATATACTTTCATGCACTGAGGAAAACTTGTGGAGAGTTGAAACGCGTCTGCATACATGTGAGAAGGACTGTGTGTCACCTATTTAGGGACTTGTTTTACACAGCTTCCTTTACTCTGTTTTTAGATCACATTTTGTTTCAATAAATTAGTTATATTTTTATCACCATTTTTGAATCATCTTTTGAATCATCTGGGACCAGGATATCCATTCCAGACCTCCAGCTCTGCCTATTAGGCAACCTTGGGCACTATATACAGAGCCTGGCATGGCTCTGTAATCTGTTAGTGTGATTCTACACATGTTATTAATTTATTTGTTTTTACAGTATACACTATGTGTTGTTCTTTCTTCTTATCATTTTAGAATATACATATGGGGCAACAACTATATATGTCTACAAGTATATAAGTATTCTCTTTTTTCATTTTTGCACAGAGCACTTTGTCTTTCTGCACGACAGAGGGTGTGCATACTTAGTGTGTTTTGTACTTTTCTAAGTATCTTGTTGTTTATGTATGTCAGTATGTATGTATATGTATATGTATGTTGCCAAGACCTGTAGATTCCATCTTAAAAACATAGCCTGCATCCGCCCCTTTCTTGCACCAGATACTACCAAGGAGCTTGTCCATGCTCTAGTAATTTCCCACATGGATTATTGTAACCCTCTCCTGATTGGTCTCCCCAAAAGCCGTACTGCACCCCTATAGTCCGTAATGAACGCTGCTGCTAGACTGATTTTCCTCTCTAGTCGTTTCTCTCACACCTCACCCCTCTGCCAGTCCTTACATTGGCTTCCTGTATGCTATAGGAGTCAATTCAAGGTACTAACTCACACCTAAGCAGTGAACAACTCTAGCCCCTCTTATATCTCCTCACAGATCCATAGGTATGTCGCTTCTCTGTCTCTCCGCTCTGCCCGTGACCACCTCCTGTCCATTGTCCGCATCCGTATGGCCAACTCACGCTTGCAGGACTTCTCGCGGGCGGCTCCCTTGCTATGGAATAGCCTGCCTACCGCCATCAGACTCTCCACTAGTCTTGCATCTTTTAAGAAGTGCCTTAAAACCCATCTCTTTAGGAAAGCTTATGGCCTCCAAGACTAAGCTCTACCTCACATACCTGTCTCTTGCCCTCTCCTAAAGGGCAGCCCACCTTATTTGACTTCAAATTCCTGTCCTAATGTGTTTTACACCCCACCTCCTATAGAATGTAAGTTCGATTGAGCAGGGTCCTCTTCAACCTATTGTTCCCGTAAGTTTATTTGTAATTGTCCTATTTATAGTTAAATTCCTCTCATAATATTGTAAAGCACTACGGAATCTGTTGGCGCTATATAAATGGCAATAATAATAATTATATATGCCAGTATGTGTATGTATATCTATGTATGTCAGTATGCGTATGTATGTCTATGTTTGTCACTATGCGTATGTATATGTCTGTCTGTCTGTCTGTCTGCAGGGTTCAAGTCCTGGGGAAAAAAAGTGTGGGAACTCATCCAAGATCCACTCCCCAGCTGCCCCCCGAAAAAAAATACACTCGTATTCAAATAAAAACACATGCGCACACACATACTCAGACACTCACACAGTGGTGTATTTATTTTTTTGCTGCCTTAGGCATGACTAAACTTTAGCACCCCACTAATCTAAATTTACCACCCCTTCCTGTCAAGGGCGCACCTCTTCCTGATTAAGAACCCACACCTTCCTATTTAGACTCCACCTTTTCCTGCAAAGCTGTTTTCCTGGCACTCTAATTCCCTATAGTGCTCCCCTCCCTCATGTTCTCCCCTCCCCCACTCGACAGTGAAGGGGTTAAAATTCTATGGGTATTTAACAGATCCTGGATGTCCTCATGCACAGCGTGAGGACGTCTAGCATCAGTTAGGTGACTTTTGGTCACCTAACCACCTGAAAGTCCCTCTATTGGCTGTCTGATAGACAGCCACTAGAGGTGGAGTTACCCCTCAAGGTAATTATTGGTTTCTGAGAAACTGAAATAATTACACTTGCAGCTTTAAGGGGACTGGGTGTCACAGGTGGCGGTACGGAAACCGGGACCCCTGAGTGCCTGACGATGAAGGGAGTCTCAGCGTGGAAGAGGATAATCAGAGTCTGGTGCAGGGTAACCGCACGCCCCCTGGTGTTGAGCACCAGCGTTTGTGCAGTCACATACCAGAACCCTGATGCAGCTTATGCAGATCTCAGGAACTAGGAGCTAGGAAATAAGCAGACCTCCCAGGAACTGAATAGGGAGGCTCTGCAGCAAGAATGTATCCAGTACAGAAACAAGGCAAGACTAGAACAGGCACCAACAAAGAAAACAAGACAGAACTAGTAGAACCCAAAACCAGAGAAGGATAGGAAGCTAAACCCAGAACATGTACACAATACATAAGGGAACATTAACTAAACAGGGGCAGGACAGGACTGTACATGGACTGGGATTATAAAATAAAACAAGACAAGATATAATAGGCAAAACAAGAGGAGACATAACTAAGCACTATATATGAAAAGTATGATGATTTTTATGCCATCTGAGAAGTCACCAAACTGGGGTATAACTGTTTAGACAAAATTAGGACTCACTAAGCAATGTATGCCAGAATGAACAATGTGTTCAATTATGTTTTAAGACAAAAGACAGACAAATATTTTTTTTAAAAAATGACACATATCTTGCTGAATTGTAAACTGAAATCAGTGATAAACATTTGCCTTCAATCAATATTCTTTCCAGTATTCTGTCTGATGGGTGAAATGTCCCTCAAAAGGTTAGGTCTATCAGTATTCAAGGCACATTGAAAAGCTTTGTCTAGAACATAATCTGGATACCATCAATCAAAAAGCTCTGCCTGAGCAGAGGAGATTGTGCAATAAAATGATCTAGACTGGAGCAGTTTCAACAAATCTGCAAAAATTGTCCCTTCTGCATATTTGATGACACGGATGACATTTTGAAGCCAACAATAAATTGTTGGTTAAACACTCCTTACAAAACAAGTTACAAGTTTCTACATTGTTACTACCAGTAGAGTGTACTAGTACTAGCCTTATTGGACTCAAACATAAATATCAAATTGATTTGTTTAAACCATAATAATCAATGAACATTTGTAAATGAGCGACAAAGCCACTCCAAATGATGAAAAGGCCATCAATCCAAAGAAAATAATAGAGTGAGTGAAAAGATGCAGGCCCCTTCCACCACTCCATACAGAGGTTGACATATGATGGGGTAAATTTAGCCTGCTAAACATTCCAGCATCTCTGGAGGTAGAAAACTTCACCAAATAAGAAACAAGTACGATGCCATAGAAACCAAATCAAATGCAAAATAAATGTGTTAAGATGTTTCTCATCGTTAGAGTATTGATCCAAATAATACTAAATGGCCACATTGCTCTACTAATGTTGAATACAAGAATACATTGAGGCAGCATCCATTATCAACTATTAATACTTAGTGGACCACTGAATATTTAACAAAACCCTCAACATTTGCTTTGTGCCGCATAGGTATACATACAAATCTGTTAACTGTAGCAGTACTTACCCTTTCCAGGGGCCGGCCGGGGTCCTCTGTTCAAGCCGCGCGGTCCTGCTGCTGCACGAGCCGCGCGCGGCTCATCCGCCGTCTGTGACAGGAAGGCGGGCAGTGACCGCAAGAAGCGGTCACGTGTCCCGCCTGACTCTAAGAGCGCACCGCGGGTATCGGGCACGCTCTTAAAGGGACAGTGGGAGCCTAAATTGGCAAAGGCCTCCCATTGGTCCCTGCCACACTCCCCATACACTTACCTTTTTGGGGCGTGGATATGACAGGGGCCAATCAAAAATAGAAGTTTAGGTATATATACTCACCTTTTTCCCTTAGTTCCTTGCTCTATCGTGGTTTTTGTTTCAGTTCCCTTTAGCGCTTGTTGTGTTCAGTTGTGTTCCTTCGTACTTGACCTTGGCTTTGTTTCTGACTACGTTATCTCTTTATCCTTATCTGTTCTGTTTGCCGGCTTGCTGTTTACTGTGTACCAGACCCCGGCTAGTCTTAGTTTACGCTGTCTCTTTGTGCCCTTGACCTCGGATCACTCCTGACTCTCCTCCACATCAAAGCCCAACACCCAAGCACCACCCTGGGACCCCGATGCTGGTTCATAGAAGAGCAGGCTCGTACAGCAACCTAGGGCTGGTGGAGAGGAGGGAGCCAGACTTATGCAGAACTCTAAGCTCACTGTTTTTCAACAGACCGGGGGTTGGAGCAGGTTGAGGGGCCATAGGGGAGGGATGGATCGTAGGTACACACTCACCTACTTCTCCTTACCATGTAGTTTACCCTGAATTATAAGTGGACCCAGTGGCTTACTAAGTGTTGTGTTTCTTTTCCTTTCTCTCCTAGCTCCCTACATGCTTATATGTTTTACTTACTTATTAATTTCCATACTGCTAACATGCATGCGTAAGGGGAACCTAAATCTTTACATAAGCGTTTGAATTTGCAGCGATGTACTTCACTGTTTTATGCCATGCATGTTCATCCTTATTACTTAACTAAAATGAAAATGTGCAGTGCTCTCAATACCATAATGATGTTCTCCAGTGTATATTGTTTAGTTTGCTCCAGCTGTTGTGGCAAAGCAAACCTGCTTGCTAATCATATGCACAAATAAAATAAAGAATAAAAAAAAATAAAAAAAACAAGTACCAGAGGACAAAGCTCAAGTCAAGTCAGTGGGTTTACCCTCAGTGTCACTGACACTGAAATTTTTAGAGAATGGTCATTTTCTTTATCGTGTATTTAGTTTTTTTTAGCATGTTCTTGTTAGATATGTAACTTGTGTTGCATAAACATAAATTTGCATGGCCCCTGCGCGGTGGGTGGGGGGGCATAAATCACAATGGGGGGGCCTACTTTCCTCCCCCCCGGCCCCAATCCCTGCGCGGTGGGTGGGGGCATAAATCACAATGGGACGGACCTACTGATAGGAGTGGAGTATTGTTCATATCAGTTTAATACCTTCTGCGTCTCCTATCAGTGGACGTGTAAATGGCAGAGATTTTTAATTGTTGAATCACCTCCCCTTTTTAGGCCAAGGTGGGAAGATGCTTAGACCACTGGTATATTGGTGCCATCTCGGGGGATTTTAATTTTTGGTTTGGTTTTTGAAGCCACAGTGCTGCACCAGTGGGCCTAAAAATTAGGCATGTACACATGCCTAAAAATTTGGTATTGTTGCAGCCGCTGCTGTAGCAGCGGCCAGAAAAATTGATGTTTGTTTCACAGGCAGAAAGTGCCCTAAAACATGGCGGCTTGAACCCTAGTTGGTGGCGGATAAGTCACGCAAGTCAAACGTCATTCAGAGCTAAAATACAGCAGCGTGTGGACCATTTTTAGCCCAAGGCAGCTCATCTCATCAGGCCTTTTTTAAGCGAATGTATCGCCCAGTGTCAGTCCCTTTGGGATCCATCCCTCATTCATCTTAATAAAGGTGAGGTAATCTAGACTTTTTTGACCTAGGCGACTTCTCTTCTCAGTGACAATACCTCCTGCTGCACTGAAGGTCCTTTCTGACAGGACACTTGAAGCGGGGCAGGCCAGAAGTTCTATCGCAAATTGGGATACCTCAGGCCACAGGTCAAGCCTGCACACCCAGTAGTCAAGAGGGTTCATCGCTCCTCAGAGTGTCGATATCTGCAGTTAAGGCGAGGTAGTCTGCTACCTGTCGGTTGAGTCGCTCTCTGAGGGTGGATCCCGAAGGGCTGTGGCGATGCATAGGACTTAAAAAGGTCCGCATGTCCTCCATCAACAACACGTCTTTAAAGCGTCCTGTCCTTGCCGGCGTGGTCGTCGTCGGAGGAGGATGACTTCCACCTCTCCCCCTGTTAGATTCCCGTTGTGCTGTGACATCACCCTTATACGCTGTGTAAAGCATACTTTTTAATTTATTTTGCAAATGCTGCATCCTTTCCGACTTGTTGTAATTCGGTAACATTTCCGCCACTTTCTGCTTATACCGGGGGTCTAGTAGCGTGGACACCCAGTACAGGTCGTTCTGCTTCAGCCTTTTTATACGAGGGTCCCTCAACAGGCAGGACAGCATGAAAGACCCCATTTGCACAAGGTTGGATGCCGAGCTACTCATTTCCCGTTCCTCCTCCTCACTGATGTCATTGAAGGTATGTTCTTCCCCCCAGCCACGTACAACACCACGGGTACCAGATAGGTGACAACGAGCACCCTGGGATGCCTGTTGTGTTTGGTCTTGCTCCTCCTCCTCCTCCTCAAAGCTACAATCCTCCTCTGTCTCCTCTTCCTCACAATCCTCTTCCAGCGTTGCCGCAGGTCCAGCAAGCGATGCTGATAAGGCTGTTTCTGGTGGTGATGGTGACCACAACTCTTCCTCTTCCTCTTCACGCTCATCTACAGCCTGATCCAGCACTCTTCGCAGGGCACGCTCCATGAAGAAAACAAATGGTATGATGTCGCTGATGGTGCCTTCGTTGCGACTGACTAGGTTTGTCACCTCCTCAAAAGGACGCATGAGCCTACAGGCATTGCGCATGAGCGTCCAGTAACGTGGCAAAAAAATTCCCAGCTCCCCAGAGGCTGTCCTAGCACCCCGGTCATACAAATATTCATTAACAGCTTTTTCTTGTTGGAGCAGGTGGTCGAACATTAGGAGTGTTGAATTCCAACGTGTCAGGCTGTCGCAAATCAAGCGCCTCACTGGCGTGTTGTTTTGCCATTAGATATCTGCAAAGTGAGCCATGGCCGTGTAGGAACGCCTGAAATGGCCACACACCTTCCTGGCCTGCTTCAGGACGTCCTGTAAGCCTGTGTACTTATGCACAAAGCGTTGTACGATCAGATTACACACATGTGCCATGCACGGCACATGTGTCAACTTGCCCAACTTCAATGCCGCTATCAAATTTTTTCCGTTGTCACACACCACTTTGCCGATATCCAGTTGCTGCGGAGTCAGCCACTTTTCCACCTGTGCGTTCAGGGCGGACAGGAGTGCTTGTCCGGTGTGACTCTCTGCTTTCAAGCAAGTCAACCCAAGACGGCGTTACACTGCCGTATCCGGGATGTGGAATAGTACCTGGGGAGCTGGGGGGGTGCCGTTGATGTGGAGCAAGAAGCAGCGGCACAAGAGGACTCAGCCGAGGAGGTTATGGAAGAGGATGGAGTAGGAGGAGTAGAGGAGGTGGCAGCAGGACTGCCTGCAATTCGTGGCGGTGTCACCAACTCCTCTGCAATGCCACGCATTCCTTGCTTGTCAGCCGTCAGCAGGTTTACCCAATGCGCAGTGTAGGTGATATACCTGCCCTGACCATGCTTTGCAGACCAGGTATCAGTGGTCAGATGGACAATTGCCCCAACACTGTGTGCCAGACATGCCATGACTTCCTTTTGCACAATCGAGTACAAGTTGGGGATTGCCTTTTGTGAAAAGAAATTCCGGCCGGGTACCTTCCACTGCGGTGTCCCAATAGCTACAAATTTTTTGAACGCCTCAGACTCAACCAGATTGTATGGTAAAAGCTGGCGGGCTAATAGTTCGGACAAGCCAGCTGTCAGACGCTGGGCAAGGGGGTGACATTGGCTTCTTACGCTCAAACATGTCCTTGACAGACACATGACTGTGGGCAGATGAGCGGGAACTGCTCAAGGCGGGAGACGGAGTGGTGGATGGTTGAGAGGGGGCAAGAAGGACAGCAGTGGTTGACGTGGCTGAAGATGCTGGACCAGGAGGAGGATGGCGGCTTAGAGTAGGCGTGCTGCTTGTACTCATGTGTTGATCCCATAGGCGTTTGTGATATAAGATCATGTGCCTGCGCAAAGCAGTTGTACCTAGGTGGGTGTTGGACCTCCCACGACTCAGTTTCCTTTGGCACAGCTTGCAAATGGCATCGCTGTTGTCAGAGGCAGACACACAAAATAAATGCCACACTGCTGAGCTCTGCAATGACGGCATTCTGGTGGTGGACACAGCATGCGTTGATTGGCGTGCTGTCGGGCTGACCCCGGGTGCCGATGCATGCTGTCTGACTGTGCCACTAGCTCCTTGCGACGACCCCCCCCTGCTTCCAACTCGTCTCCTCCTCCTCTCTGTCTCCCCATCTGAACTTTCGCCCTGTTCTTCTTCTTGCCGAGCGGGCACCCACGTGACATCCATGGACGCATCGTCATCATCAACAGCTTCGCTTGTATCTGACAACTCAGAAAAGGAAGCAGCAGCGGGTACAACATCATCATCATCACACCCTACCTCCATGTGTTTAATGCTGCCTGCCTGAGACATATCCCTGTTATCTACATCCTCTAGCAATAATGGTTGTGCATCACTCATTTCTTCAAACGGGTGTGTGAATAACTCCTCTGACATACCAAGTAAAGCGGCTGTGGTGCTAGTTTTGGTGGTAGCGGCAGGCGGGTGAGTGGTATCTTGAGAGGTGCCTGAAGCTAAGCTGGAGGAGGATGGTGCGTCAAGGTTCCGAGCGGAGGCTGTACAAGATTGGGTGTCCTGTGTTAGCCAGTCAACTATGTCCTCAGAACTTTTCAAGTTCAGGGTACGTGGCTTCTGAAAACTGGGCATTATTCTAGGGCAAAAGGGAATCACAGCACCACGACCACGACGGCCCCTTCGGGGTGGCCTGCCTCTGCCTGTCATTTTTTGGGGGATTAGTGGTACTATGCGTGCAAGCTGCTGTGAGACCAGATATGATTGGCAATGTGAACTGTAACAGTTCTGCAGAGCACACACTGTAGGCCTAAGACACCCGCTTGAAGACAAGTAACTGCTATTCAATCTATAACAGTGAAAAATAAATTTTGGTTTTAAAAGCACGCTATAGAGACACCAGATATGATTGGCAATGTGCACTGGAACAGTTCTGGAGAGCACACGCTGAAGGAAGGACTGACAGAGCCGCTTGAAGGACACTGACTGGCTGCTATTAGCTTACACTGGAAACCTTTTTTCTTTGTAAAAGCACGCTATAGAGACACCAGATATGATTGGCAATGTGCACTTGAACAGTTCTGCAGAGCACACACTGTAGGCCTGACACACCCGCTTGAAGACAAGTAACTGCTATTCAATCTATAACAGTGAAAAACAAATTTTGGTTTTAAAAGCACGCTATAGAGACACCAGATATTAGTGGCAACTGTCAAAGTACGCTGGCAGGGCACACGCTGAAGGAAGGCCTGACAGAGCCGCTTGAAGGACACTGACTGGCTGCTATTAGCTTACACTGGAAACCTTTTTTCTTTGTAAAAGCACGCTAAAGAGACACCAAATATGATTGACAACTGTCAAAGCACGCTGGCACAGGTCTGCAGAGCACACGCTGAAGTAGGCCTGACACCCAGACGCTTGCAGACAACTAACTGCTCTTCTATTACAGTGAAAAAAAATTATTTATTTTAAATCTAAAGCTTAAGCTATTGTAAAAACAGATATGAGTGGTGGCACTGGGCAAGAGGGCACAGTATCCACTGTGAACCTCACACAGAAGCTGGCAGGCAGGCAACTGCTCTTCTATTACAGTGGAAACAAAATTTTGGTTTTAAAAGCACGCTATAGAGACACCAGATATGATTGGCAACTGTCAAAGTACAAAACAGAAAAGCGCTGGTGCGCATACATATGTACAGAACCCCTCAAGTGTTGAGAAGTATTTACAAACAGATGATACAGTGCAAACAAGTGTGATCCCTTATAGGGTGTCTACAAGCCCAGGTGTATATGTGTATATACTTATAGCCTGTTACACTGTACAGTTGATATCTGTAGTTTAAGGAGACAAAAGTAGGGGGGAGGGAACAGAGAAAGCACTCCTAGTGCAATACAATTATTAAAATTTAAACTAAAATAAGCTGGACTGTGCTTTTTTATTATCTGATTATCAGTTGTTTTTATTTTTAATAAATGTTTTTTGCCTGACACTGGAGTCACAGGAGCATTTAACAGATCCCACGTACCCAAGGGGCTGATCCTCCCTGGGCAAGATAGCTTAGAGTGGGGCTCATACCACTCTACATTTGTGAGTTGCATTCTTAAAGAGACAGTTTATTTTAGTTTAAATTTTAATAATTGTATTGCACTAGGAGTGCTTTCTCTGTTCCCCCCCCCCTACTTTTGTCTCCTTAAACTACAGATATCAACTGTACAGTGTAACAGGCTATAAGTATATACACATATACACCTGGGCTTGTAGACACCCTATAAGGGATCACACTTGTTTGCACTGTATCATCTGTTTGTAAATACTTCTCAACACTTGAGGGGTTCTGTACATATGTATGCGCACCAGCACTTTTCTGTTTTGTGATTGTTTCTGTACCTTATTACCTGGGTATATTGTGGGTGCTGCAAACCTATTAATATTTTATCTTAATTTTTTGCGCCAACTTATCTACTGCACAATTTTTCTGTTTACTGTTTGGTAATAATAGATAAGGGGCAGCACAGAGGATGTCTATTTTTGACTATAGAAAGAGGTCATCTTATAAATTTGATAAAGAGGATGACAGGAGAGAGGAAGTAGACAATAACGAAAATGATATTGAAGACGTTTTTAAAAGGTTGGAAAAAATATTAATTAAGGAGACAAAGTATAAATGGGAGATAGCGACCATGGAGAAATATTTAACTGAAAAGATAACACCAAGAGGTCTGAGATTTTTCAAGACACCTACTTTTGAAAAAGAAAATGAAAAATATGCTAAAATATGGGATGAAGCCTTAGAACGGTTTTCTTTCGAGTGTATGAATATCCTCATTGCATGCAGGGCTGAATCTTTAACTAAGATAGATGAAGAGGTACAAAATATACATCAACAATTACAGCCATGTATAGGAACAGAAGATTTTAATGAACTGTCATAGAGAACACAGAGGAGTATAGAGAAAATAGAGAGGGATATAAAAGAGACAAAAATTCGGAAGTATAAGAGGGACAAAAAAGATTATGAAGGAGGAAAAGTAAGGGACTTTAGAAAAGACCATTCAAACAGGAATACTAATAGGGACCAAGGAGGAAATAGAGATTTCACTGATTTTAAACCTCGTAACACATATATAAAGCAACGATCAGAGATTTACCCCAATAAAGATAGGGAACTAAGAGAGAGGAGGAACGAAAAGGAAGTATGGACAAGAGTAGAGAATAATAGGAGAAAGCTAAAAGAAAGGGTTAATACCCCCCCTGGCTATAGAGGAGGGAACAGACCAGTAAGGAGAGAAAGTCCATACACCTACACTACAAGTAATCGTTTTGAAATTTTAAAAGACAGAAAAACTGAGAATGATGATTTTTTAGACAGGGAACCGAGAAGGGAGGATTTTCCAATGAAAAGGACAAGGAGAATCAGTTCCGGGGATGCAGAGGAGGAAGGAAAAAGAAAGGAAAAAAGATACAATCGGTAACCCCTATTGGGATTCACAATATCTCCACATATCCCCTTAAGGAAAATGAAATCAAAGTCCTGAATAAAGGACTGAAATTTGCACCCTCAAGGAATTTTAATACTTTCCCAGCATATGTGGATCTAATGAAATATAGTAGGAGACTATGTATTAAAAAGTTTTTTTTTGAATAAACAATTAATATGGTAGAAGAGTTAAAGAAAAATGATAATTTTAAACACACCTCTTTTCAGAACAAATCCAATTTTTATCCTAATTATTTAAAGCATGGCAGTATAGAGGCATTCGAGAAAGCTGTTTTTAACGATTTTAAGAAACTGGGGAACAGACGGATACAATATAACCTCACTTCTGAAGAAAGGTTAGCCTTAAAAGGACTCAGAGAAAATGATCAGATTGTCATCAAACCCGCAGATGAGGGCGGTAGTTTGGTGATAATGGATTCTGGGAAGTACGTGACAGAATGTATGAGACAATTGGGGGATACTGAGGTCTATAGGAAAATAGATGGAGACCCACTGGGGAGTATGAAAAAATCATTGACAAGACTCCTAGATAGGGGAAAATTAGAAGGGATTCTGACTTGTAAAGAGTATGATTATCTAAATGTAAAAACCCCTAGAACTCCGTTTTTTTATGTCCTTCCTAAGGTTCATAAGTATTTATTGAATCCCCCAGGGAGACCCATCGTCTCTGGGATTGGGTCTCTATCCAATAATTTGTCTAAATATATAGATTCCTTCCTACAACCTTTGGTTAATAACACTAGTTCCTTTCTGAAGGACACTACAGATGTCCTGAGGATGCTTAAGGACTTTGTATGGAAGGAGGGGTATGCCCTTGTGACCTGTGATGTCACCTCCCTATACACCTGCATACCACATGAGAAGGGGTGTGCGGCTGTCAAGTACTTCTTAGGATTGGATCAAACATTGGATCGGAAACAAATTGATTTCCTGACTGACTGTATCAGATGGACTCTGGAGAATAATTATTTTTGGTTCAACTCAAAATTTTATCTACAACTTAGAGGGACAGCGATGGGCAGTACCTATGCGCCCAGTTATGCTAATTTATTTATGGCCCATTGGGAAAGTAGTTTTATATATGGGCAGCATGACTGGAGCGCACGGGTACTTGCCTATCGCAGATATATAGATGATATGATTTTTATCTGGGACGGACCAGAAAAAGATTTTAAAGATTTTTTAAATTTTATGAATCATAATACATGGGGTATTCAACTTACCGACAATTTTAGTACAGAGTCCATCGATTTTCTAGACCTGAAGATACAAGTAGAGAGAGGAGTCCTTAAGACAGAAACCTTCTTTAAGAAGGTGGACGTCAATGGGTATGTGACCTATAGTAGTGGACACTATTCCCCTTGGCTGAATAATATACCTAAAGGCCAACTCCTCAGACTAAGACGTAACTGTACTGAGGAAAGTAGGTTTCAGGAACAAGCCCAAGACCTCATAGATAAATTTAGAGAGAAGGAATATCCAGAGGAAATCTTGGACAGAGCCCTAGAGGAAGTGAAAGGGATAACACAGGCGGAATTAATACAAGGAAAGGAAGGGGATGGGATTTTAGACAGTTTTAAGGATGTTTTAGTTTTTGATTTTAACAACCAACATAGATCTATAAAACATATAATTAGAAAATACTGGCCAATATTAAAGGCAGATAAGAATTTGGGGGATGTACTACCATCCGAACCCAGGGTCACTTTTCGGGGTGCCCCCAACCTTAGGAATTCTCTAGTCCACAGCTTTTATAAAGAAAAACCTAAGAAGTCACTTGGCACCTTCTTGGGACAAACAAAGGTTTTTTTTAAATGTAGGATGTGTTATGCTTGTAAGACGCTAAATAGGAAGAGTAACAAAGTTGAAACGACATTTAAATCGGAAAGGACAAAAAAAGAATTTTGTATAAGGGAGCATATGACATGCCACACTAATAATATAATTTATCTTCTAAAATGCCCCTGTAATTTACAGTATGTGGGGAGGACTACACGTCCTCTCCACATTAGAATCAGGGAGCACATTTATAATATTAGAAAAGGTCTGAACTGTCATAGTGTCTCTGAGCATTTTAAACACAGACATAATCAGGACCCCACTGGCCTGGAATTCATTGGGATCAAACGGGTGCCCAGGGATTGGAGGGGGGGTGATTTTATTCGTAAGATCGGACAGGAGGAGATGCGTTGGATCTTCCTTTTAGACACCCTTATCCCATCCGGTCTTAATAAAGATTTTGAATTATGTAATTTTCTATAACCCCCCCTATTTTTTTTTTATTTTTTTTTATTATATTATTATTATTTTTTTATATATATATTTTCTTTATATATATTTTTTTTATATATATATTTTTCAGTATTCTTAGTATTTTTATAGATGTTTTTTTTTTTTTTTTTTTTTTTTTTACTTTTGACATTTTATCGAGTCTTTTTTGTATACCTCCTATCCACCCCTAATTCACCTGTGGGATCCCAATCAAGGTTTCTGTATATTCATATCTTTGGTAAACGATGTATAGATTTGTTAAGACTGTGTTATTATCTGTATAGGCATCTTTTTATATATTTTCTAATTTATATGCTTGTAGATACCATTAAACTGATATTCTTGCCATTTTAAGGTTAATATCATATTAAGATTTAAGTTAGATAATCTTCCCCCCTTTTCCTGGATATGTTTTTTGTGACTATCTGGGTATCCGACAAATGTTTACAAGTTTCTGTGCTTGGAAAATTATGTGCACACACAAGTTATATCTAAATCTGTATGCATGATGATCCTTTTATATTGGATATTGAAATTTTTAAATGCGTGTTTGTTTGCTTTTTGTTTGTTTTAAAAAAAAAAAAAACACACAGGTGGTGAATAAATGCTTTATTTGGGTTTGAAGTAATTATGGACAATGTGTGCAACTTTGGAGAGCTACAAGCCGATTGGATCATGGCTTTGGGACTCCTAAATAAAAGAGGATCTCCAGTGGGAGGAGATATTGCTCGTTTGAGAAAGTCCCAAGAGGCGGGACGAAACGCGTCACGTGACCTGGTATCAGGATACAAGGAAGTGAATTGAATACACACACCAGCCAGCAGGACCGGTGTTCTGTCAGAATACTATACCTCGTCAGATTTCTATACCGGAAGTGACGCGGCCGCACCGGATGTGACGGAGCCGCACCGGACCTGACGTTTCGGAGCAGGAGAAGGAGGAGCAGAGCGCCGCGCAGGCGCAGAAGAACAGGTAGGATTATTTTTTTTATCACGGTACAGAGATGAGGACGCGTACTGCGCATGCGCGAAGAACACACTGCGCCTGCGCTTGGAGCCACAAGGGGGGGGAGGTAGGGCATCTAATGGGACAGCGCGCATGCGCACCAGCGGGCAGGGAGATCGATTCTGCCGAATATTCATTCGATCTCCCTGCCCCACACTGCGCACGCGCCACCCAGCCAGGACAGCCTCGGACACCGCGCATGCGCACTGAGGGGGTATAGAAATCTGATGGCCATATCTTCTGCTAAGAAATCTCCTACCCCCGAGTGCGCATGCGCGGTGTCTGCATTCTGACATCTCTCAGGTAAGCCTCGCTCCCAACACTCTCAGCCATCAGGGGGGGACTGTGCTGTATTGGGGGTAACTTGCAGTATGGGGGGGGGGGGTTCTGGACAGTAGTGGGGCGAACTTTGCTGTATTGGGGGGGACTGTACAGTATTGGGGGGGGGGCTGTGCTGTATTGGGGGGCCTGTGCTGTATTGGGGGGGGGCTGTGCTGTATTGGGGGGACTGGACAGTATTGGGGGGGCTGTGCTGTATTGGGGGGGGCTGTGCTGTATTGGGGGGGCCTGTGCTGTATTGGGGGGGGGCTGTGCTGTATTGGGGGGACTGGACAGTATTGGGGGGGGGCTGTGCTGTATTGGGGGGGGGCTGTGCTGTATTGGGGGGGGCTGTGCTGTATTGGGGGGGCCTGTGCTGTATTGGGGGGGACTGTACAGTATTGGGGGGGGGGCTGTGCTGTATTGGGGGGGACTGGACAGTATTGGGGGGGGTCTGGACAGTATGGGGGGACTGTGCAGTATTGGGGGGGTCTGGACAGTATTGGGGGGGACTGTGCAGTATTGGGGGGACTGGACAGTATTGGGGGGACTGGACAGTATTGGGGGGGCTGTGCTGTATTGGGGGGGCTGTGCTGTATTGGGGGGACTGGACAGTATTGGGGGGGTCTGGACAGTATTGGGGGGCTGTGCTGTATTGGGGGGACTGGACAGTATTGGGGGGGCTGTGCTGTATTGGGGGGGGCTGTGCTGTATTGGGGGGGCCTGTGCTGTATTGGGGGGGGGCTGTGCTGTATTGGGGGGACTGGACAGTATTGGGGGGGGGCTGTGCTGTATTGGGGGGGGGCTGTGCTGTATTGGGGGGGGCTGTGCTGTATTGGGGGGGCCTGTGCTGTATTGGGGGGGACTGTACAGTATTGGGGGGGGGGCTGTGCTGTATTGGGGGGGACTGGACAGTATTGGGGGGGGTCTGGACAGTATGGGGGGACTGTGCAGTATTGGGGGGGTCTGGACAGTATTGGGGGGGACTGTGCAGTATTGGGGGGACTGGACAGTATTGGGGGGACTGGACAGTATTGGGGGGGCTGTGCTGTATTGGGGGGGCTGTGCTGTATTGGGGGGACTGGACAGTATTGGGGGGGTCTGGACAGTATTGGGGGGGCTGTGCTGTATTGGGGGGACTGGACAGTATTGGGGGGGGCTGTGCTGTATTGGGGGGGCTGTGCTGTATTGGGGGGGGCTGTGCTGTATTGGGGGGGACTGTACAGTATTGGGGGGGGGGGCTGTGCTGTATTGGGGGGGACTGGACAGTATTGGGGGGGGGGTCTGGACAGTATGGGGGGACTGTGCAGTATTGGGGGGGTCTGGACAGTATTGGGGGGGACTGTGCAGTATTGGGGGGACTGGACAGTATTGGGGGGACTGGACAGTATTGGGGGGGCTGTGCTGTATTGGGGGGGCTGTGCTGTATTGGGGGGACTGGACAGTATTGGGGGGGTCTGGACAGTATTGGGGGGGCTGTGCTGTATTGGGGGGACTGGACAGTATTGGGGGGGGGCTGTGCTGTATTGGGGGGACTGGACAGTATTGGGGGGACTGGACAGTATTGGGGGGGCTGTGCTGTATTGGGGGGGCTGTGCTGTATTGGGGGGGACTGTACAGTATGGGGGGGGGACTGTACAGTATTGGGGGGGGCTGTGCTGTATTGGGGGGGGCTGTGCTGTATTGGGGGGGGCTGTGCTGTATTGGGGGGGGGGGGGCTGTGCTGTATTGGGGGGGACTGTACAGTATTGGGGGGGGGGCTGTGCTGTATTGGGGGGGACTGGACAGTATTGGGGGGGGCTGTGCTGTATTGGGGGGGCTGTGCTGTATTGGGGGGGACTGTACAGTATTGGGGGGGGGACTGTACAGTATTGGGGGGGGCTGTGCTGTATTGGGGGGGGCTGTGCTGTATTGGGGGGGGCTGTGCTGTATTGGGGGGGGGGGGGCTGTGCTGTATTGGGGGGGACTGGACAGTATTGGGGGGGTCTGGACAGTATTGGGGGGGCTGTGCTGTATTGGGGGGACTGGACAGTATTGGGGGGGGCTGTGCTGTATTGGGGGGACTGGACAGTATTGGGGGGGCTGTGCTGTATTGGGGGGGCTGTGCTGTATTGGGGGGACTGGACAGTATTGGGGGGGTCTGGACAGTATTGGGGGGCTGTGCTGTATTGGGGGGACTGGACAGTATTGGGGGGGCTGTGCTGTATTGGGGGGGGCTGTGCTGTATTGGGGGGGCCTGTGCTGTATTGGGGGGGGGCTGTGCTGTATTGGGGGGACTGGACAGTATTGGGGGGGGGCTGTGCTGTATTGGGGGGGGGCTGTGCTGTATTGGGGGGGGGCTGTGCTGTATTGGGGGGGGCTGTGCTGTATTGGGGGGGCCTGTGCTGTATTGGGGGGGACTGTACAGTATTGGGGGGGGGGCTGTGCTGTATTGGGGGGGACTGGACAGTATTGGGGGGGGTCTGGACAGTATGGGGGGACTGTGCAGTATTGGGGGGGTCTGGACAGTATTGGGGGGGACTGTGCAGTATTGGGGGGACTGGACAGTATTGGGGGGACTGGGCAGTATTGGGGGGGCTGTGCTGTATTGGGGGGGCTGTGCTGTATTGGGGGGACTGGACAGTATTGGGGGGGTCTGGACAGTATTGGGGGGGCTGTGCTGTATTGGGGGGACTGGACAGTATTGGGGGGGGCTGTGCTGTATTGGGGGGGGCTGTGCTGTATTGGGGGGGGCTGTGCTGTATTGGCGGGGACTGTACAGTATTGGGGGGGGGGGGCTGTGCTGTATTGGGGGGGACTGGACAGTATTGGGGGGGGGGTCTGGACAGTATGGGGGGACTGTGCAGTATTGGGGGGGTCTGGACAGTATTGGGGGGGACTGTGCAGTATTGGGGGGACTGGACAGTATTGGGGGGACTGGACAGTATTGGGGGGGCTGTGCTGTATTGGGGGGGCTGTGCTGTATTGGGGGGACTGGACAGTATTGGGGGGGTCTGGACAGTATTGGGGGGGCTGTGCTGTATTGGGGGGACTGGACAGTATTGGGGGGGGGGCTGTGCTGTATTGGGGGGACTGGACAGTATTGGGGGGACTGGACAGTATTGGGGGGGGCTGTGCTGTATTGGGGGGGCTGTGCTGTATTGGGGGGGACTGTACAGTATTGGGGGGGGGACTGTACAGTATTGGGGGGGGCTGTGCTGTATTGGGGGGGGCTGTGCTGTATTGGGGGGGGGGGGCTGTGCTGTATTGGGGGGGACTGTACAGTATTGGGGGGGGGGCTGTGCTGTATTGGGGGGGACTGGACAGTATTGGGGGGGGCTGTGCTGTATTGGGGGGGCTGTGCTGTATTGGGGGGGACTGTACAGTATTGGGGGGGGGACTGTACAGTATTGGGGGGGGCTGTGCTGTATTGGGGGGGGCTGTGCTGTATTGGGGGGGGCTGTGCTGTATTGGGGGGGGGGGCTGTGCTGTATTGGGGGGGACTGGACAGTATTGGGGGGGTCTGGACAGTATTGGGGGGGCTGTGCTGTATTGGGGGGACTGGACAGTATTGGGGGGGGCTGTGCTGTATTGGGGGGACTGGACAGTATTGGGGGGACTGGACAGTATTGGGGGGGGCTGTGCTGTATTGGGGGGGCTGTGCTGTATTGGGGGGGACTGTACACTATTGGGGGGGGGGCTGTGCTGTATTGGGGGGACTGGACAGTATTGGGGGGGGGTCTGGACAGTATGGGGGGACTGTGCAGTATTGGGGGGGGACTGTGCAGTATTGGGGGGGTCTGGACAGTATTGGGGGGAACTTTGCTGTATTGGGGGGGCTGTGCTGTATTGGGGGGGACTGGACAGTATTGCGGGGGTCTGGACAGTATTGGGGGGGGCTGTGCAGTATTGGGGGGGTCTGGACAGTATTGGGGGGAACTTTGCTGTATTGGGGGGACTGTACAGTATTGGGGGGACTGTACAGTATTGGGGGGGTCTGGACAGTATGGGGGGACTGTGCAGTATTGGGGGGTCTGGACAGTATGGGGGGGACTGTGCAGTATTGGGGGGGTCTGGACAGTATTGGGGGGGACTGTGCAGTATTGGGGGGAACTTTGCTGTATTGGGGGGGCTGTGCTGTATTGGGGGGGTCTGGACAGTATTGGGGGGGGTCTGGACAGTATTGGGGGGGCTGTGCAGTATTGGGGGGGTCTGGACAGTATTGGGGGGAACTTTGCTGTATTGGGGGGACTGTACAGTATTGGGGGGGACTGTGCAGTATTGGGGGGGTCTGGACAGTATGGGGGGGACTGTGCAGTATGGGGGGGACTGTGCAGTATTGGGGGGGTCTGGACAGTATTGGGGGGGACTGTGCAGTATTGGGGGGGGACTGTGCAGTATTGGGGGGGTCTGGACAGTATTGGGGGGAACTTTGCTGTATTGGGGGGCTGTGCTGTATTGGGGGGGCTGTGCTGTATTGGGGGGGCTGTGCTGTATTGGGGGGACTGGACTGTATTGGGGGGACTGGACAGTATTGGGGGGGTCTGGACAGTATGGGGGGGCTGTGCAGTATTGGGGGGGGTCTGGACAGTATGGGGGGGAACTTTGCTGTATTGGGGGGGACTGTACAGTATTGGGGGGGCCTGGACAGTATTGGGGGGGTCTGGACAGTATTGGGGGGGCTGTGCTGTATTGGGGGGTCTGGACAGTATTGGGGGGACTGGACAGTATGGGGGGGTATGTGCAGTATGGGGCGGTCTGTGCTGTATATTGGGGCTGTCTGTGCTGTATATTGGGGCTGTCTGTGCTGTGTATTGGGGCTGTCTGTGCTGTGTATTGGGGCTGTCTGTGCTGTGTATTAGGGGGCTGTGCGTTAGATGTGGGGGGGTTGTGCGTTAGATGTGGGGGGGGGGGGGCTGTGCTGTGCAGTTTGTGGGGCCTGTGTGTTATATGTGTACAGCCCTGGTTTGACTACAAATCATTTTGTTTCAGAAATCTCAGACGCCATGGCCTGCTTTTTGCTAAGAAAGCCCAGCTATCTAGTCACTCACCAGGGGTGGATGAGAAACTGCACCCCAGCCAGAGGGACTGCCCCACATCTGCAACCAAAACTGTCTGTCACTGAATTCTGTAATCTCCGTGACATTGTGCATTGTGTATGTATGGTACTCCCAATTCTTATATTTAATACGGTGTGTCTCTCACAATCTTTGTGTCTGTCTGCTGTAAATATGTGGCACGCAAGTCTGCATGCACGGTGTCTGTTATGCCATTTTACTCTAACCATTATATTTTTGTGTGTGTCACAACTCTGCCAAGCATGTTCTCCTATGGGGCACGAAGTACATAAAGAGGAATGAAGAAGTCCACGTTGGAGGCTCGCGTCCAGGGTGGATTATTGAAGTGCCATCTGACAAGTGACAAGTTTCTTCTGTTTGCACGGCGACTTCAACATTGTGTACTGTGATCAGAGGTAGGTAACCGGAGGCAGTCCACATGCTGTGAATTACATCTTTGCCAGCATTATGGGAGGTGTAGTCCAAAACATCTGGAATACCGAATGTGTATGAATGAAAAGTATGGTGTGTGTGAATGGTCAGTAACAAGGGTTGAAGCCTTGACGTGGCGTTACTGCTCACATGTGTATTCATGTGCCAATTCAACCTATGTGAGTCACTGTAATACTTATAAGGTAACCAAAAGTACTGTGATTGTGGAGAATGAAACGCCTTTATCACCTACACACTGCTTACACTGTGACCTTATCTCCTAAACACGGCTTACACTGTGACCGTATCTGCTATAGACTGCTTACACTGTGACCGTATCCCATAAACACTGCTCATACTGTGAATGTTATTTTTTTCAAGTTAGTTTTAGTGTTTGCAGTTTCATTAATTTGTTAACCACTATCCTCAATCTTCTGTTCTGAGTTTTTTTTTTGATTTGTGGGAAAAACAAGGTGATCACTCTCAATTTTACACTCCTTTACTGATGGTTCCGGTGCCAGAGACAAACCCACTGTGCAGCACTTGAGGGAGGGGGCCTTTGCAGTATATTGTTTGTGCAGTACGTGAGGGGGTCTGTGTGTTAGATGTAGGGGACTGTGCGTTAGATGTGGGGGGTAGTGTATTAGATGGGGGGCAGTGTACACTCCCCAGTGTATTAGTCACCATTAACCTCCCCATCCCTGTGTGTCACACCATAAACCCCCTATCCCTGTGTGTCACACCATAAACCCCCTATCCCTGTGTGTCCCACCATTAAACTCCGTATTGTATAACCCCCATCAATCCCACATGCCCAGTGTAACCTCCTATTCTATTTGAAAAATATAACTATCAGATTTCTGCACTTACGTCACTGGAAGTGACAAGAGATCAGCTGCGCGAATTTGCGCCATCAGGCTTCGGGGTATAGCATTATGATAGATTTCGGGTGGATGCGCCGCGTTACATCTATTAGATTTCTGCACCACAGCTTTCACTGTGTAGTAACATACACAGTGTAAGTTAATGTGGTGTTAAATAAGGGAGATGTGCAGTGTTTTCTAATGCCAAACAACTGTAAATCTGTTTGAAGTTATGCTTGCTTACTCTAGCTGGTGTGGCATTGTGAACTTGTGTGTAATATCTTTGCACAAATAAAATAAAGAATTTTTAAAAATAATAATAATGGAGATGCTGGGTTAATGGGGGTGATACACCATAGATGGGGTTAATGAAGGTCACACACAGGAGATGGGCTTGGGCTATGGGGGTAACAGGAGATGTGGGTAAATGAAGGTGACACACTGGAGATGGGGGGAGGGTTATGGTGTGATACACAGGATGTGGGGGGTAGTTAATGTTATACAGAGAGCTTAATGGCAGGGATAGGGGTTGTAAAGACACTGATATACACTGTGTTTATTCTACAGAGATAAGAACCCTTCCTGTAAGATTAGAAGAGTGCAGTCAAAGGACTCTGATGCAACAGGAAGCACTTCAACAGTTCAGAAGAACCTTCTGGAGCTGGTTTGAGCTGAGCTGAGTTGCTGGTTTTTGCCTTGTATCTGGCTGGTTCTTGGCTGAATTTGGCTAATACTTTGGAGCAGCGGCTGAAGTTGGAGTACCAGGCCCTCATTAAGGTGAGGTAGTGACCCTGTAATGAATAATTTGCTGTCTTATCTGTACGTTGCACAGCTGAACTCATGTCCAAAATGTCAGCACTGAGCAAATGGAGAACAAGCTTTTTATAAGCTACACATACCCTACTATACCCTTACACCAATCGTCAAACAGGATACACAGTATTACCTTATATTATTAGGCTTTATGGGCAGTATGGTACTTGTAAATGCCACATGGAGATTTTGGACCTAGTTGAAATCCCATCACAGCGTGTACACCATGTATTCTGTACAGTAGTGTGATTCACAAATTTTAGTAACTAGTTCCGACTATGTTTCCAACTTTAAAGAATCTGCCAAAGGCAATGTGCTGCCTGGGACCAAGACTCCATCCCCCACAGATAGATATAAATATATATGTATGTATGTATGTATGTATGTATACAATATACAATATATAATGCCAATGAAGCTATAAATATATAAACTTGGTATCTCATGCTAATGAGCAGTAAATGCATAACTCCTGCATGTCATGCCAATGAGCCACATGTGCCTCAAAAAAGTCTACTAGTGCCATGTCCCCTTAAACAACCTGCAATTGCCATCTCTCTTACACCAGCCTCTCAGTGCCATCTCTCTGCCCTCAGCCTCTCTGTGCAATCTTTCTGCCCTCAGCCTCTCTGTGCAATCTTTCTGCCCTCAGCCTCTCTGTGCCATCTTTCTGCCCTCAGCCTCTCTGTGCCTTGTCTATGCCTCCATTAAAGGACCACTCTAGGCACCCAGACCACTTCAGCTTAATGAGGTGGTCTGGGTGCCAGGTCCTTCTAGGGTTAACCCATTTTTTCATAAACATAGCAGTTTCAGAGAAACTGCAATGTTTATGAATGGGTTAAGCCTTCCCCCTATGTCCTCTAGTGGCTGTCTCATTGACAGCCGCTAGAGGCGCTTGCGTGCTTCTCACTGTGATTTTCACAGTGAGAGCACGCCAGCGTCCATAGGAAAGCATTATGAATGCTTTCCTATGTGACCGGCTGAATGCGCGCGCAGCTCTTGCCGCGCGTGCGCATTCAGCCGACAGGGAGGAGAAGAGGCGGATCGGAGGAGAGCTCTCCGCCCAGCGCTGGAAAAAGGTAAGATTTAACCCCTTTCCAGAGCCGGGCGGGAGGGGGTCCCTGTGGGTGGGGGCACCCTCAGGGCACTCTAGTGCCAGGAAAACAAGTATGTTTTCCTGGCACTAGAGTGGTCCTTTAAGGGAGACAGTGTGTGTGTGTGTATGGGGTGGTGATGGTGACAGTGTGGGAGGTTGTGACAGTGTTGGTGTAAGGTGACCATGTGGAAGGTGATGACAGTTTGTGGTGGGGAGGCTGTTGTTCACTTACCAACCACCAGCCCCTGGTGGTACACTGGTCTCCTCTTGCTCCCTGATGATCCAGTGGTCTGCTACAGCTCCCTGGTGGTCTGCTCCAGGTCCCTGGTGATCCAGAATGCTGGGTATGTAGTCTCTCAGAGCCTCCTTGTACAAAGTAGAGAGCTTAAGAGCTTAGGTAACAGTGTTGCCGTGGTAACCCATGTCAATGCTGTGATTTGCCGGAGATCGCGAGATCTCTACTCCAAAGTCGGCAGCTATGCGCCCGGCGGAGCTGCAGACAGGGAGGCCATGGGACACTACATACCCAGCCTTCTGGAACACCAAGGAGCTGGAGCAGACCACCAGGGAGCTGGAGCAGACCACTAGATCATCAGGGAGCAAGAGGTGCTGTATGCCGCCGGGTGCGAGGCCCCTTCTGGTGTCGGCCCTTGAGCCGACACTTCAGTCAGCCGTAGTAGCAACCGGTTCGGCGAACTTGTTAAATTTTAAATGGACACTCCAGCGCAAGGAAAACAAACAGTTTTCCTGGCACTGCAGGTCCCCTTTCCCTCCCATCCCCCATCCCAGGTTGCTGAAGGTGTTCCGGGTCCGCCCATGCTCCTCCCCCACCGACGTCATCCGGCGGTGGAGACCAATTGCGCATGCACGGGCGCCGGCGGGTGAGACCTAATGCGCATGCGCGGCAATGCCGTGCACGCGCATTAGACCTCAACTTAGGAAAGCATTGAAAAATGCTTTACGTGCTTTCCTATGGGTATTTCAGCGACGCTGGAGGTCCTCACATAGCGTCATGACCTCCAGCGATGCTATAGCACCCGTAAGTGCCCTCTAGTGGCTGTCTAGTAGACAGCCACTAGAGGAGGAGTTAACCCTGTAAGGTAAATATTGCAGTTTATGAAAAATTCAATATTTACAGTTGCAGGGTTAAATCATCAATAGGGATGAAAATCAGGTTAAAACCCCTTCCGTGACTTACCTGAATCCAGCGCCAAAGTCCCTCAGCGCTGGGTCAGGCTCCGCCCATGCTCCTACCCAGCCGGCGGGGGAGACCTAATGCGCATGTGCGGCATTAGACCTGCTCATAGAAAAACAGTATTCAATACTTTCCTATATGGGTTCTGGCGACGCTGGAGGTCCTCATCCACAGTCGTAGGACGTCCAGCGTCATTTAAAACACTCTTTGGGTTTTAGGAACCTGGAAGTCCCTCTAGTGGCTGTATGATAGACTGCCACTAGAGGAGGTCTTAACCCTGCAAGGTAATTATTGCAGATTATAAACACTGCAATAATTACACTTGCCGGGTTAAGGGTGATGGTAGTTGGCACCCAGACCACTCCAATGGGCAGAAGTGGTCTGGGTGCCTGGAGTGTCCCTTTTAATGACAGGTTCGCACAAACCGGTACAAACCGGCTGAATCCACAACTGATTCTGTCTATGAACAGGAATAAAGTGTGTGCGTGATTTACCAAGAAGGAGCTTGTGTTTCTCTTGAAGCATCCAGCTATATTGCTGTTTTTCTCTACTATAGAGTACTTACTTATAGAGAATTGCCAGTGTGCTAGATACATCTAATATCCTTTACGAACCTGAGCTATCAGTGCAGTATGTAAATCCCTCATTGCCAGTGGATATACAAATCAAAGTTGGTAGTTTGAATAGTATCTACCAGCATTGCAGGATATACATATTGCACTGATAGACCCGGTGCTTAGATATTGGGTAGCTGTGCAGTTTAGCCAAAGAAACCCATGGAAAATAAAGTCCATGAACATCTACACCTTCTGTAGCAGAGACGATAAGGCTGTATTGTCCTATATTTATAGAACAGTGGGTTCTATACTATATCACATTGTGCTATATATAACACACTGTACTGTTTACAGTAAGTGTTAAGAGGATCTTAGTTGCGTAGCAGTCTTTGCTTTGTATAGACTTCCTGATCATGAGTAATACCCATATCGTGATGAGACACTTATCAGAGCTCACAATATTGACCTTATATTGTCCCCTCAACGACTTTGTATTTGAATCCATCCCTTGCCTGTCAGTGTCAGATCTTATCAGACTGTGTAGCCGTGAATAATTCCTATATCGTCATGAGAAATATATCATATTTACCATTTAAACAATTTGTTTTCCAGCTTTCAAATATCGTTCTGCCGGGGGAGATGAATTATGTGACATATATGGAGGAGAGGAAGTCATCGAGGGAGTCGAGAGAAAAAGAAACGCTGGAGAACATTGCCAAGTCGCAAGAAAAGCAGAAGGTAGCGTATGCCAATAGAGTACAGAAAAAATACAGGCATTTAAACTACAGTGTTGGCGACGAGGTTCTCCTCTACAACATGAGGAAGCGTGGTCGAAAAGGTGGAAGAATTGAACCTGACTTCCTTGGCCCATATGTCATCAAGGAGCTTTATGGCAATTTGGTTAAATTGGCAAATTATGCCGGTGTTATTCTGAAAAACAAGATTAATATTAACCACATAAAGCCATATAGAAGGAGTAAACAAGCAACATGCCCCGGGCAGCAAAGTGAAAGGACCTCGGTGATTCAATTTGCCCAGAAGAGACAGGATAGCACTACGGAGGTACAACCAAACTCCCTACCTGAATAGCTTGCATACACATATATTGCATGTAGTGTGCTTGTTCTGTATCCCCAGCATATTCTTTCTGTTTGTACAATATTTTTTTTAAATGTAGTTGCTTAAATTTAATATTGTTTTTTTTTTAAAGCCTTCTGCATCTTTGAATTTACAGCAGAGCATGGAAGACAGAGGTAGCATTTGCAAAGGTCTTCATTTTCTATTTAGACCCTGTTGGTCATTCAATTGGCCGTGCCCTGTTGGTCTGGCCTTTCATTCAGTTGGCCATTCTGGCCCTTGTTTATAGTTGCCGCTGTTTGGCATTATGTTCTTGTTTTATTAGCCCTACAAGTTAATACTATACCAAAGAACCTATACAGGTTGAGTGACACCCTTATCACAAATGCTTTTGAACATAGGTTATTTTGATGTAGGAATATTTGCATATATGAGGAGAGCTCATGCAGAATGGCTGCTGTATTTGGAACCAATACTTTAGAATTTTAAGATAAGGCATACTCGACCTGTATTAGCTTTGGGTCCCAATAGTACAATAACTTAAGTGCGGTTTAAGTTTCTTGTTTTTTCCCCCCTCCATTTAAAGGGCCGTGGAGTGCTGAAGATGACGACCTGGTGGAAGCTATTGTCGGACAAGTCAAACTATATAAGTCGTCTTTCAAAACACTGCATGGGACAGAGTGGCTGGTTGATGAGGTAAGAGTCTGCACTGGAGAAAATGTATAAAAAGCAAAATTCTCTAATAAAAAATTGTTTATTTTTATTTCTCTATATTGCAGGTGATTGATGCATACCTTCATCACCTGATTGGAAAGCATCAGGCAAGTGTGACTTAGTGTATGCTTGTGTTGTATGTTTGTTGCATTGTTATTCTACATTATTACTCTGAATCTTTTTAAACAGGAACCTATTCACCAGTTCGATGCAGTAGTTTCATCGGCATTATTTTCTGGAAAATTGGATAGACTTGGAAAGGTTAGTTATTTGTCTCAATAACTGCTATTCATACACACACACGCACACACATTAACAAAAATAAAATAGATTTTCTCACCCTCTCCTGGTTGTTATGTTTATTCCTCATTCTCGGGTCCTCTACCAACGGCCTGGGAGTTGAAGGGTTCTGCGCAATATCTTCTCTTCTGGACAGCGATCTCAGATGTCCCACCTGGAATCTGTTGAAGTCACTCCCCTAACTTGGGAGTCACAGCCCAAGTGCTCCTATCACAACTCTGACTACTACTGCCTTCTACTACTACTGTATATATACACACACACACACATATTATACATAGAGAGAGAGATGTGTATTTATAATGTGTCAGTGCTTTGTTAAACACAGATCTACACACACCTGTCAAGCCATAAGACTTGCTTTTCCCACAGAAATCTTAAATTCGCAGTGATATTACTACTGCAGGGGAATCTGGGTAAGCATATGGTAATGAGTTCAGCAAATAATCACATTGTTGCCTCGTTATGCAATTTTATGTTATAAAAAATACAAACAAAATGATTTCTCTGTATTCTTCAGATGAGGATTCCTGTGGAAGATCTCTGGCTGTGCCCTGTGAACTTCGGGGCTCACTGGATTCTAGTGGTATTTACTATATGACTACGTTAATTAACCTTTCTTTACTTGTGTTATCATGTGCTTTTATAATTCATGTAATTATGTTACATATACAGATATTTACCTACATCCCTCTGACACCGCAGAACACACCTGCTGTATACACCAATAATATGAATGTCATAAAGAAAATTTTGTGTTTTCCCGAATTATCTTTTAGATTGTCATCATGTCAAAGAAGGTTATTGTGCTAATGGACCCACTAGGAAATGAACATAATTATGTATGCAAAGTACAGCACCACTGGAGGTGAGTGTGTATTGGGAAAAAGTTTTTTTCACTTAAACTGATGTGCACAACGTTCAATTAAAACTTATGTGTAATTTCTTGTTATTTTTTCATAGTATGTTCTTGGAGAAGTATATTCCTGAAGAAGAAGTAGCCCAATGGAATATCCATGTTTTGCATCACAGCAACCAGGAGGATTCCAGCAGCTGTGGAGTTTTGATCTTGATGGTAAACATTCATGTACCATTGTAAAAGCTATTCATCATACATGTGAATTGCTGTTACAAATGTAATAATGTATTACAGTTTGCCAAGGAGTTTCTTCAGACCAGAACCATACAGGCAGTGAAGACCTCTGCAGAAGATGTAGCTAATGCTCGACTGGAAATATCGTCTGCCCTACTCCAGTATAAAGGTCAGTTATATCACACACTGCATGAAATATTTATCAGGCAAATAAATATGTATTCATACTCTAAATCCTCATGGATCCAATCTTGCTAGAAATGTGTTTATTATTAAATCACTCCCAAAAAACGTTTTAAGTGACAATACACATTCAATGTCATTTTAACATGATCTACCATAATGTAAAACATGTTCAATTATTTGGTTAGGTGCAGCGTTGCAGCTACACGCGGTTTGTTCTCCCCCCACATAGCAGGTTATACAGAATACTCCTAAATGTCAGGAAATTATTAAGTTAGAGCCAAAGCTGAGCTTCAAAAAATGGTGGGAAAAAAACTTTTTTTAACCAATATTGAATTTTACAAAAAACTTCCCTGCCAAATTTCTGACCATTTTAATTTTACTGAGAGCCCTCTAAAATGTCTATGTATTAACAATGGCAGCCGGTGGTGGATACTTGAACCATTTACTATCAGATTGCGCTATGTTTAAACTGTTGGGTATTTCTAACAAACTAAAAGGGGTCACAGAGATGCTTGTATTCAAAATTGAAAAAGCTCTACCATTCTTTCTATTCTACGCCTCCAATCCTCAACATTGAAATTGTAGTTTGTTATAATATAAAATTAGTACATTGTAATATGCTTTCTGGTTACGATTTGGTGAGTTGTAACTATTTTTTATTTTTACAGTTCCAGAGGGAAGGAGCAAACCCATTTGAGGAGTCCCTGCATAAGAGACTATTGGATATTGAAGGGCTGTACTACAGTGGCGGCTCTAGACTTGGCGAGGCTTTAGTCGAAACTCATACATGAGGCCACCACGAACACCATTATTGAAAAGGAAAAAAAAAATAGCAGTTGACTTTGTGTATAAGAAGCTGTAAATATATTGATGGGGGAGCTTCCAGCACTGGATACAGAGAGCTAGTCTCTGTTTACATCGTTGCAATGTCTACCTGAGTGTGTGTCTGGCAGTGAGTATCCTTGTATCTGTATGTATGTTTCTCTGAGCAAGTGTATGTTTGTGTACTGCCTGTGGCCTTTGGCACTGAGTTTATGGCAAAGCTCTGTCTTATGACAGTGTGTATAATGATTGCCTTCAGGGGGTGGCAGGGTGAGTGTAAAAGAGCAGGAGGGTGCCAGAGTGTTGACAGTGTGTATGGAGGGAGGTGCCAAAGTGCGGAGAGTGGTGCCCGTGTGAGAATAGATGTGACAGTGAGGGGGGGTGAGAGTGAAAGAGTAAGAGGGGGGTGACAGTGTGATGGGGGTGATGAGGAGAGGTGACAGGGTGAGAGGGGATGACAGAATGAGAGGGGGATGAAAGGGTGAGTGACTTAGTGTGGTGGGTGAGAGGGGTTGGTGAGGTGACAGGGTGGAAGGAGGGATGACAGAGTGAGCGGGGGATGAGGAGAGGTGACAGGGTGAGAGGGGATGACAGAATGAGAGGGGGATGACAGGGTGAGTGACAGTAAGGGGGGGGCATAGTGTGAGGGGGATGACTTAGTGTGGTCTGTGAGAGGGGTGGTGAGGTGACAGGGTAGAAGGAGGGATGACGGAGTGAGAGGGGGTGCCAGAATGAGAGGGGGATAACAGGGTTAGTTACAGTAAGGGGGGGGAGGGGGTGACAGTGTGAGGGGGATGACTTAGTGTTGTGGGTGAGAGGGGTTGGTGAGGTGACAGGGTGGAAGGAGGGATGACAGAGTGAGAGGGGGATGAGGAGAGGTGACAGGGTGAGAGGGGATGACAGAATGAGAGGGGGATGACAGGGTGAGTGACAGTAGGGGGGGAACATAGTGTGAGGGGGATGACTTAGTGTGGTGGGTGAGAGGGGGTGGTGAGGTGACAGTAAGATATGGGGTGGACAGGATGAAAGTAGGGATGACAGAGTGAGAGTGGGTGACGTAGTGTGGTGGGTGACAGGGTGAGAGGGGGTGATGAGGTGAGGTGACAAAGTGAGAGGGGGGGGGTGACAGAGTAAGAGGGGGTTGACAATAACAATATCTGATATTCGGCCACATGTGCAATTATTATGTAATTAATTAATGGATAACATACCTTTTCACTTTTTTGTTAAATTGGAAATAAAATATTGTTTGACTTTTGTATATTGCAACTTTTAAAAAGATTAAAACAATTTTTACATTTACAGTAATTTGTCTTGAATTAACGATAACCTGTTAATTAAGTGTAAGCAGTGTTTAGGAGATACGGTCACAGTATGAGCAGTGTTTAGGAGATACGGTCACAGTATGAGTAGTGTTTAGGAGATACGGTCACAGCATGGGCAGTGTTTAGGCGATAGGGTCACAGTATGAGCAGTGTTTATGGGATACGGTCACAGTGTAAGCAGTCTATAGCAGATACGGTCACAGTGTAAGCCGTGTTTAGGAGATAAGGTCACAGTGTAAGCAGTGTGTAGGTGATACAGGCGTTTCATTCTCCACAATCACAGTACTTTTGGTTACCTTATAAGTATTACAGTGACTCACATAGGTTGAATTGGCACATGAATACACATGTGAGCAGTAACGCCACGTCAAGGCTTCAACCCTTGTTACTGACCATTCACACACACCATACTTTTCATTCATACACATTCGGTATTCCAGATGTTCCAGATGTCAAACCAGGGCTGTACACATATAACACACAGGCCTCACAAACTGCACAGCACAGCCCCCCCCCCCCCCACATCTAACGCACAACCCCCCCACATCTAACGCACAGCCCCCTAATACACAGCACAGACAGCCCCAATATACAGCACAGACAGCCCCAATATACAGCACAGACCGCCCCATACTGCACATACCCCCCCATACTGTCCAGTCCCCCCCATACTGTCCAGTCCCCCCAATACTGTCCAGACCCCCCAATACAGCACAGCCCCCCAATACTGTCCAGACCCCCCCAATACTGTCCAGACCCCCCAATACAGCACAGCCCCCCAATACTGTACAGTCCCCCCAATACAGCAAAGTTCCCCCCAATACTGTCCAGACCCCCCCAATACTGCACAGCCCCCCCCATACTGTCCAGACCCCCCCAATACTGTCCAGTCCCCCAATACAGTCCAGTCCCCCCAATACTGTACAGTCCCCCCAATACAGCAAAGTTCCCCCCAATACTGTCCAGACCCCCCCAATACTGCACAGTCCCCCCCCAATACTGCACAGTCCCCCCCAATACTGTCCAGACCCCCCCAATACTGCACAGTCCCCCCCATACTGTCCAGACCCCCCCAATACTGCACAGTCCCCCCAATACTGTACAGTCCCCCCAATACAGCAAAGTTCCCCCCAATACTGTCCAGACCCCCCCAATACTGCACAGCCCCCCCAATACTGTCCAGACCCCCCCAATACTGTCCAGTCCCCCCCAATACAGCACAGCCCCCCCAATACAGCAAAGTTCCCCCCAATACTGCACAGTCCCCCCCCAATACTGCACAGTCCCCCCCAATACTGTCCAGACCCCCCCAATACTGCACAGTCCCCCCCATACTGTCCAGACCCCCCCAATACTGCACAGTCCCCTCCATACTGTCCAGACCCCCCCAATACTGCACAGTCCCCCCCAATACTGTACAGTCCCCCCAATACAGCAAAGTTCCCCCCAATACTGTCCAGACCCCCCCAATACTGCACAGCCCCCCCAATACTGTCCAGACCCCCCAATACTGTCCAGTCCCCCCAATACAGCACAGCCCCCCCAATACAGCAAAGTTCCCCCCAATACTGTCCAGACCCCCCCAATACTGCACAGTCCCCCCCCAATACTGTCCAGACCCCCCCAATACTGCACAGTCCCCCCATACTGTCCAGACCCCCCCCCCAATACTGTCCAGTCCCCCCAATACAGCACAGCCCCCCCCAATACTGTACAGTCCCCCCCAATACAGCACAGCCCCCCCAATACAGCACAGCCCCCCCAATACTGTCCAGTCCCCCCAATACTGCACAGTCCCCCCCCAATACTGTCCAGACCCCCCAATACTGCACAGTCCCCCCATACTGTCCAGACCCCCCCCAATACTGTCCAGTCCCCCAATACAGCACAGCCCCCCCCCAATACTGTACAGTCCCCCCCAATACTGCACAGTCCCCCCCAATACTGCACAGTCCCCCCCCAATACTGCACAGTCCCCCCCAATACTGTCCAGGCCCCCCCAATACTGCACAGTCCCCCCCATACTGTCCAGACCCCCCCAATACTGCACAGTCCCCCCATACTGTCCAGACCCCCCAATAATGCACAGTCCCCCCCAATACAGCACAGCCCCCCCAATACAGCAAAGTTCCCCCAATACTGTCCAGACCCCCCCAATACTGCACAGTCCCCCCCAATACTGTCCAGACCCCCCCAATACTGCACAGCCCCCCCCAATACTGTCCAGACCCCCCCAATACTGTCCAGTCCCCCCCAATACAGCACAGCCCCCCCCAATACTGTCCAGTCCCCCCAATACAGCACAGCCCCCCCAATACAGCACAGCCCCCCCAATACTGTCCAGTCCCCCCAATACTGCACAGTCCCCCCCAATACTGTCCAGACCCCCCAATACTGCACAGTCCCCCCATACTGTCCAGACCCCCCCCCCAATACTGTCCAGTCCCCCCAATACAGCACAGCCCCCCCCCCAATACTGTACAGTCCCCCCCAATACAGCACAGGCCCCCCCCAATACAGCACAGCCCCCCCCAATACAGCACAGCCCCCCCCAATACAGCACAGCCCCCCCAATACAGCACAGCCCCCCCAATACAGCACAGGCCCCCCCAATACAGCACAGCCCCCCCCAATACAGCACAGCCCCCCCAATACTGTCCAGTCCCCCCAATACAGCACAGCCCCCCCCCCAATACAGCACAGGCCCCCCCAATACAGCACAGCCCCCCCCCCAATACTGTACAGTCCCCCCAATACAGCAAAGTTCGCCCCACTACTGTCCAGAACCCCCCCCCCCCCATACTGCAAGTTACCCCCAATACAGCACAGTCCCCCCCTGATGGCTGAGAGTGTTGGGAGCGAGGCTTACCTGAGAGATGTCAGAATACAGACACCGCGCATGCGCACTCGGGGGTAGGAGATTTCTTAGCAGAAGATATGGCCATCAGATTTCTATACCCCCTCAGTGCGCATGCGCGGTGTCCGAGGCTGTCCTGGCTGGGTGGCGCGTGCGCAGTGTGGGGCAGGGAGATCGAATGAATATTCGGCAGAATCGATCTCCCTGCCCGCTGGTGCGCATGCGCGCTGTCCCATTAGATGCCCTACCTCCCCCCCCTTGTGGCTCCAAGCGCAGGCGCAGTGTGTTCTTCGCGCATGCGCAGTACGCGTCCTCATCTCTGTACCGTGATAAAAAAAATAATCCTACCTGTTCTTCTGCGCCTGCGCGGCGCTCTGCTCCTCCTTCTCCTGCTCCGAAACGTCAGGTCCGGTGCGGCTCCGTCACATCCGGTGCGGCCGCGTCACTTCCGGTATAGAAATCTGACGAGGTATAGTATTCTGACAGAACACCGGCCCCAGAAGGAGAGAGATTACACTGAACTGTTATCAAACTCCCCATGGTGTGGTGAGCTGCAGCTGGACTGTGCTTTTTTATTATCTGATTATCAGTTGTTTTTATTTTTAATAAATGTTTTTTGCCTGACACTGGAGTCACAGGAGCATTTAACAGATCCCACGTACCCAAGGGGCTGATCCTCCCTGGGCAAGATAGCTTAGAGTGGGGCTCATACCACTCTACATTTGTGAGTTGCATTCTTAAAGAGACAGTTTATTTTAGTTTAAATTTTAATAATTGTATTGCACTAGGAGTGCTTTCTCTGTTCCCTCCCCCCTACTTTTGTCTCCTTAAACTACAGATATCAACTGTACAGTGTAACAGGCTATAAGTATATACACATATACACCTGGGCTTGTAGACACCCTATAAGGGATCACACTTGTTTGCACTGTATCATCTGTTTGTAAATACTTCTCAACACTTGAGGGGTTCTGTACATATGTATGCGCACCAGCACTTTTCTGTTTTGTGATTGTTTCTGTACCTTATTACCTGGGTATATTGTGGGTGCTGCAAACCTATTAATATTTTATCTTAATTTTTTGCGCCAACTTATCTACTGCACAAATTTTCTGTTAACGGTCAAAGTACGCCTGCCAAAGGCCTGACAGAGCCGCTTGAAGGACACTGACTGGCTGCTATTAGCTTACACTGGAAACCTTTTTTCTTTGTAAAAGCACGCTATAGAGACACCAGATATGAGTGGCAACTGTCAAAGTACGCTGGCAGGGTTGTGCAGGGCACACGCTGAAGGAAGGCCTGACAGAGCCGCTTGAAGGACACTGACTGGCTGCTATTAGCTTACACTGGAAACCTTTTTTTCTTTGTAAAAGCACGCTAAAGAGACACCAGATATGATTGGCAACTGTCAAAGCACGCTGGCACAGGTCTGCAGAGCACACGCTGAAGTAGGCCTGACACCCAGACGCTTGCAGACAACTAACTGCTCTTCTATTACAGTGAAAAAAAAATTATTTATTTTAAATCTAAAGCTTAAGCTATTGTAAAAACAGATATGAGTGGTGGCACTGGGCAAGAGGGCACAGTATCCACTGTGAACCTCACACAGAAGCTGGCAGGCAGGCAACTGCTCTTCTATTACAGTGGAAACAACATTTTGGTTTTAAAAGCACGCTAAAGAGACACCAGATATGATTGGCAACTGTCAAAGTACGCTGGCAGGGTTGTGCAGGGCACACGCTGAAGGAAGGCCTGACAGAGCCGCTTGAAGGACACTGACTGGCTGCTATTAGCTTACACTGGAAACCTTTTTTCTTTGTAAAAGCACGCTATAGAGACACCAGATATGAGTGTCAACTGTCAAAGTACGCTGGCAGGGTTGTGCAGGGCACACGCTGAAGGAAGGCCTGACAGAGCCGCTTGAAGGACACTGACTGGCTGCTATTAGCTTACACTGGAAACCTTTTTTCTTTGTAAAAGCACGCTAAAGAGACACCAGATATGATTGGCAACTGTCAAAGCACGCTGGCACAGGTCTGCAGAGCACACGCTGAAGTAGGCCTGACACCCAGACGCTTGCAGACAACTAACTGCTCTTCTATTACAGTGAAAAAAAATTATTTATTTTAAATCTAAAGCTTAAGCTATTGTAAAAACAGATATGAGTGGTGGCACTGGGCAAGAGGGCACAGTATCCACTGTGAACCTCACACAGAAGCTGGCAGGCAGGCAACTGCTCTTCTATTACAGTGGAAACTAAATTTTGGTTTTAAAAGCACGCTATAGAGACACCAGATATGATTGGCAACTGTCAAAGTACGCTGGCAGGGTTGTGCAGGGCACACGCTGAAGGAAGGCCTGACAGAGCCGCTTGAATGACACTGACTGGCTGCTATTAGCTTACACTGGAAACCTTTTTTCTTTGTAAAAGCACGCTATAGAGACACCAGATATGAGTGGCAACTGTCAAAGCACGCTGGCAGTGTTGTGCAGGGCACACGCTGAAGGAAGGCCTGACAGAGCCGCTTGAAGGATGCTGACTGGCTGCTATTAGCTTACACTGGAAACCTTTTTTCTTTGTAAAAGCATGCTAAAGAGACACCAGATATGATTGGCAACTGTCAAAGCACGCTGGCACAGGTCTGCAGAGCACACGCTGAAGTAGGCCTGACACCCAGACGCTTGCAGACAACTAACTGCTCTTCTATTACAGTGAAAAAAAATTATTTATTTTAAATCTAAAGCTTAAGCTATTGTAAAAACAGATATGAGTGGTGGCACTGGGCAAGAGGGCACAGTATCCACTGTGAACCTCACACAGAAGCTGGCAGGCAGGCAACTGCTCTTCTATTGCAGTGGAAACAAAATTTTGGTTTTAAAAGCACGCTATAGAGACACCAGATATGATTGGCAACTGTCAAAGTACGCTGGCAGGGTTGTGCAGGGCACACGCTGAAGGAAGGACTGACAGAGCCGCTTGAAGGACACTGACTGGCTGCTATTAGCTTACACTGGAAACCTTTTTTCTTTGTAAAAGCACGCTAAAGAGACACCAGATATGATTGGCAACTGTCAAAGCACGCTGGCACAGGTCTGCAGAGCACACGCTGAAGTAGGCCTGACACCCAGACGCTTGCAGACAACTAACTGCTCTTCTATTACAGTGAAAAAAAATTATTTATTTTAAATCTAGAGCTTAAGCTATTGTAAAAACAGATATGAGTGATGGCACTGGGCAAGAGGGCACAGTATCCACTGTGAACCTCACACAGAAGCTGGCAGGCAGGCAACTGCTCTTCTATTACAGTGGAAACAAAATTTTGGTTTTAAAACCACGCTATAGAGACACTAGATATGAGTGGCAACTGTCAAAGTACGCTGGCAGGGTTGTGCAGGGCACACGCTGAAGGAAGGCCTGACAGAGCCGCTTGAAGGACACTGACTGGCTGCTATTAGCTTACACTGGAAACCTTTTTTCTTTGTAAAAGCACGCTAAAGAGACACCAGATATGATTGGCAACTGTCAAAGCACGCTGGCACAGGTCTGCAGAGCACACGCTGAAGTAGGCCTGACACCCAGACGCTTGCAGACAACTAACTGCTCTTCTATTACAGTGAAAAAAAATTATTTATTTTAAATCTAAAGCTTAAGCTATTGTAAAAACAGATATGAGTGGTGGCACTGGGCAAGTGGGCACAGTATCCAATGTGAACCTCACACAGAAGCTGGCAGGCAGGCAACTGCTCTTCTATTACAGTGAAAAAAATTTATTTCTTTTAAATCTAAAGCTTAACCTATTGTAAAAACAGATATGAGTGGTGGCACTGACTGTGCAAATGGGCAAGGCATCCAACCTGACACAGAAGCTGGCAGGCAGGCAACTGCTCTTCTATTACAGTGAAAAAAAATTATTTCTTTTAAATCTAAAGCTTAACCTATTGTAAAAACAGATATGAGTGGTGGCACTGACTGTGCAAATGGGCAAGGCATCCAACCTGACACAGAAGCTGGCAGGCATGCAACTGCTCTTCTATTACAGTGAAAAAAAAATATTTCTTTTAAATCTAAAGCTTAACCTATTGTAAAAACAGATATGAGTGGTGGCACTGACTGTGCAAATGGGCAAGGCATCCAACCTGACACAGAAGCTGGCAGGCAAGCAACTGCTCTTCTATTACAGTGAAAAAAAAAGTCATAGTCACACGGCAGGAGGCGGGCAAGCAGGCCCCTCCAAAAACTCATGGCAAAATCCCTTAAAAGGGGGAGTTTGTCACACTCATTACCTATAAAAAAAATTTGTAGAATTAAAAAAGATGGCATTTTGATTTTCTTTTTTTATATATGTTAACATAATTAAAATTGATATAACTAGAATTTTATATAAAAATGTAAACATTTTTTTTAAAAAAGTCTATTCAATAATACCAGCTTTTCAGTATTAAAGGATAATGAGCTTATGAGTTCATGATTCATCTTCTTGTGAGAGTTACTACAAAATATTAACACCAACATTAATAAATAGAACAAAGACAAAAGTATCCAGCATCCTATGATAACCAAGTAAACTTGCCATCTCCCCTACTTGGCTTTGAAAAATTAGACAAAGAGAATCATAAAAGTAAACCATATGGTAGGCTCAAGTTACCATAGCACATCGATTTACCCTTGTCTCACAATTCTTGTCCTTGTGAGGATTTAAATCCTTGCCAAGAGCCTTGCATATCTTGGCTCCAACATAGATAAAAGATTTCTATATAAAAGTCTGTGTGTCTGTATATGTTCTTATTGGTCCTCAAAATTCATAAACAGAGTTTCTTCTAAGTTTCAATCTAATTCCTGTTCAGGCTGATGATGTCTATATCACCGTCTCCTATGGTCCAAGTAATCCCAGGACCAAGCCTGCAGAGGGAGTGTCATTTTGGATGAGAACGTAAAGATATCAATATTTAAGCTGCTGGAATTATGAATGCTTTCCCTCCTTTTCCTCATATTCTAGCATCATGACCGTAAACCTGGGATTGGATAAGTATTAAAACTGTTCTGAGATTTTTTATACTTTAACTGATCACTCAGGTAAATATCTGCTATTTGATTAGAATAGTATGTGTTTAGTTGTAAGGCAGTATTTTAATTTCTAATGCTACTTTTAACATTAAAAAAAAAAAAACATTATTATTGTTGACAGTTTCCAAGTGATTGTTATAATTAAAGGTTAACTGCTAGAATTAAAACCACTCTGACAAAATCTATAACAATTATTTATCTATTTGCTTTGTTGTGCATTTTACTCCAGTAACTCTAATGGTTAGTGTAATTGGGGTTGTATAGCACCATATTGTTGGGGTATTACTATCTCCTAAATTTTATCAGTAGCCTCTTGCCATTGTCAATGTGTTTGAGTTAGGGGAGCATTAGTTCCCCCATTAATATAAATGTGTAACTCCCTCCTAGCCACTGCCCATGGGAGAGAAATTAGGTCACCCTAGTTTAAATAAATTATTAAGGCTAACTTTTCAGTTAAATTAAACAAATGTTATATTTACCCATCAACACTTCCTACCAGTAAATATCTTCACATGATTGTGCTCTTGTGGCCTGGGTCCTCAGCTCTAGCCGCACATGGCTCAAGCACTCCTTCACACGAGCGGCATGCGGCTCGATCTCCTCTTCTGAGTGGGCCACGTGCACTGACCGCAGTGAGCATTCTCATGACCCACCCCGCACTAAGAACATGTCTTGCATCTCGAGCGTGCTCTTAAAGGGGCTGTGGAAGCCACAAGTTGGTTCAGGCTCTCATTGGCCCATGTAATTCTGGCACCCCACACATGCAGGGTTTGGGGACATAGGCATGACCTATGACCCCATGTAAATGTTAAGTAAAGGCTATTAAAACTTCACTGGATATTTAAACTTCACTGGCCACTTTGCTGTATTGTGGTTTCGGTTTCAGTAGCCTTAAGTGCGTTTCTTGATCTATTGTGTTTATCTTTAACCATTTCCTGTCTTGTTTGCCTATCTCAATAATTACTCTGACTCTGGCTAGTTCTTGTTTTCGCTGTCCTTGACCTCGGCTCATCTCCAACTATGCTTTATCTCTGTCTGATGTTTAGTCCAGCCATTTTAAGGCCCAGTAATATGTTATATCTTTGTCTTGTCCCTTTATTATCCTTAAAGCTGCGTGTTTGGTTATTACACCGTGACAGCTCTTACCTTCATTGCTGTTCAGGCCTTTCATTTGAACATCCAGCAAAAAAAAAAAGAGTACCGTATATACTCGAGTATAAGTCGACCCAAATATAAGTCGAGACCCCTAATTTTACCCCAAAAAACTGGGAAAACTTATTGACTCGAGTATAAGACTAGGGTGGGAAATGCAGCAGCTACTGGTAAATTTCTAAATAAAATTATATCCCCCAAAAATTATATTAATTGAATATTTATGTACAGTGTGTGTATATAATGAATGCAGTGTGTGTGTGTGTGTATGAATGCAGTGTGTGTATGAGTGCAGTGTGTGTGTGTATGGATGTAGTGTGTGTATGAATGCAGTGTGTGTATGAGTGCAGTGTGTGTGTATGAGTGCAGTGTGTGTATGAGTGCAGTGTGTGTGTATGAGTGCAGTGTGTGTGTATGAGTGCAGTGTGTGTGTATGAGTGCAGTGTGTGTGTATGAGTGCAGTGTGTGTGTATGAGTGCAGTGTGTGTATGAGTGCAGTGTGTGTGTGTATGAATGCAGTGTGTGTGTATGAGTGCAGTGTGTGTGTATGAGTGCAGTGTGTGTGTATGAGTGCAGTGTGTGTGTATGAGTGCAGTGTATATATGAGTGCAGTGTGTGTGTGTATGAGTGCAGTGTGTGTATGAATGCAGTGTGTGTATGAGTGCAGTGTGTGTGTGTGTGCGTGTATGAATGCAGTGTGTGTATGAGTGCAGTGTGTGTATGAGTGCAGTGTGTGTGTGTATGAATGCAGTGTGTGTGATGCAAAGTGTGTTTGTGTATGTGATGCAGAGCCTTGGTGGGGGGTGGGCATTTTTATTATTATTTTTTAAATTATTATTTTAATATTATTGTTTTTGTTATATTATTAATATTTTTTTATATTATTTTATTATTATTCTTTTTTTAAATTGTCCCCCCTCCCTGCTTGATACATGACCAGGGAGGGGGGCTCTCACTCCCTGGTGGTCCAGTGGCATGGGCTGTGTAGGAGGGGGCTGGCAGGAAGCGTTTACTTACCTTTCCTGCAGCTCCTGTCAGCTCCCTTCTCCTCCGTGCCGGTCCGGTCAGCTCCACTGTCAAGTCCCACTGTAAGTCTCGCGGCCGTGGCAACGATCTAACCCCGCGGCTCTCGCGAGACACTGGAGGAGAAAGGAGCTGACCGGACCGGCGCGGATGAGGAGGGAGCTGACAGGAGCTGCAGGAAAGGTAAGTAAACGCTTCCTGCCAGCCCCCTACAGCCCCTTGTCTTTATTATGTTAATTTAAGTTGCCATAATGCAGACATTGACTCGAGTATAAGTCGAGTTGGGGTTTTTCAGTACAAAAAACGACTTATACTCGAGTATATATGGTAACTTTATTTTCACTACCCACTACCCACCCAAACACCCATCTGTCCCTCCTCAAACTAAACCAGTTTTCTTCTTACTTTATAGCATGCCAATTTACTAGTATCTGCGTTTCTCATTTAATTCTCTGTAGACCTTCAAATTCCCCATCACTTTACCTGTAATGATGAGAGTTGATGGCGTAAGTGAAAAGGAAAGAAATATTATTGGTTGGATGGGGATAGGTAACTGTTCTTCTGGCTTTTAAAATGTGTCTAAAGTAAGACATAGCTTTATAATTGAATATGTTTGTGGCATGATTTGTTCAGGTACCGAGAATTGTTCGTGTACTAAGACATTTTTTTCTCGATTTTTTTTTTGTTCGACTACTAAATTGTTCGGGTAAGGGACTGTTCAAGTTCCGAGGTTCCACTGTACTTTTTATATTTGTGTTCTTTGCATTCCTGATGATATGATAGGTGGTTTACTCAGTAAGGCCTTATCAAAAACTAGGTTCTGTAAAAATAAAAGCAAGAATTTGTTCACTGCATTTTTAATCTGTTTATGTTGACTGATTAATTATGTGATGAAATTTAGATAGATCAAATGATAATTTTTTTCAAACATCTTGTTCATTAAAAGTTATTCTCTGTTTGCCCTAAAATTCCCCATTACATTTTATCTGCACATTTTAACATTTAGTTTGTCAGCTCACAGCCTTTATAGCTCAGTACTTTATATATAGTAACTTTAATAGCTTGTCTCCTCTCTTTATATTTTGCAATGGTCTGTGTGTGTTGTAATGTATTTCCCCTCCAGTTGTACAGTGCATTTGGTATTTGTTGGAGCTCTTTAAATGCCAAACAAAAATTATTAGGGGTCCTGGAGACTTCCTCTTGCTTTACATATGTATGTCTGTGTTTAGGAGATGGAAAACTGAAATATCTGACTTGTCCTAAAAAAAAAAAAAATGTAAGGGTGATTCAAAAGTTTCTAACAGCAATATGTTTTCATTATGTTTTCTTTTTCTTTTATTCAGCAGATGATATTTGCTTTTATCAGATTGGCAAGTTTGGAACTCATATTTCATTTTAAACAAAATAGCTTTTTACTAAATGCATGACAATTTTATCCAACCAATTAAACCAAGTAATTAATCCAATCAGAATTCTACAACAATCATAACTTCCAAAAAGTAATTAATATTTAGTTTAGAAAATCATTTTAATTTTATTTAATGTAAGTTTCTAACTCCTGAAAAACCTCCTCTTAAAAATCCGTAAAAGTGTTTTTTAGTATGTGAAAACATGTCTTATCATATATAAATAGTTTTTTGGTATAGTTCCAATTTGAGTTTAATTAAAAAAAATATAACTTGTTAATTGGATTTTTTTGGTTCATGTGAATTTAGTCAATACACATTAAAAATCTTAAATATCAGTAATTAAGAAAATGTGTTGTCATTTTTAAAACATCTATAAGACATTTGATACTTTTTACAGACTTAAAATAAGAATGTTTCACATATTTTTATTAGCCGTGTGCTGTTGCTAATTTATTGAAATTAATAAGAAACAAGAAATGCTTGTATACAGAGAGACATAAGATAGATAAAAAAATATCTGTGTACAATTCACTATCTATATATAAGAATTGTGAATTATATAAGAATTAAAGATTCTGCTAGCTTTAGTGTACTGATAATCTTAATAATGACAGGAGGCAAGTATTTTGCATTACTCAACTCCACATCAGAAAAGAAAGTACATACCAATAACCAATGAGAAACAAGTTAAGACTATATAAGTATGTCAAACATAAGTACTTCCTCTCTCCAAATGCAACAACAGAACAGAAAATAGCAATTGAAAACAGTAGTAGCAGAAAATTATCCGGTTCAACCGATGAATCTTGAAATCAGGGAACAGAAATCCAGTGGCTCCTCTGAAGTGGATTAAACTGAAAAGAGAAACGTTAAATACTCTTAGTGATCTGGACCGTGACTATATGAACAGCATGAAACAATCCACAAAATAAATGATTCAATTGACTTAGTATTAAATACAACTAATCTAGACATACACCTCCCAATATTCCCTTTTAAAGTCTTGTGACTGAGTGTGAAGCAGCCAGATAACTCCCATGTATAATAACCCATAATACAAAATGGTATCAAATGCCAAGTGCAGTATGAAGCATAAGAAACATCAACAAAGAAAGTGAGAGGCAAGGGAGGGAACATACTCCCTCCATTCATATTTAAAATTAAGATTATTAGTACACTAAAGCTGGCATAATCTTCAATTTTACAACATAACTGGAAGCTTCATAGTTTGCATTTTTAATGCCGATCCATAAGAGAAAATGCTGTGTTGGTAGCAGGCTGGAAATAAAATATCCGAAAAGTCTCTTCACGAGACCAATCTACTGCACGTAGGATATATGAGCAAGGCAGCAGCCACGAGAGCCGCCAAAGCGTCAGCACGGCGTACAGAGTGTGCTCCAAAGGAAGTGTCTGTCCCTGCCAACGAGAGCAACCAGTGAATCCATATAGCAAGGTCGTTACCGATGCCAGCTTAAAAACGGGTGAACTTAAGATACCAACAGTTGACCCGACAAGAAAAAATTAAGTGGCATAACTTCCACATACCAAAGCAAGGTCGAAAACCACACACAATTGTGGGTCCAATGCGAAAAATGAATAGAAGACTGACGCATAGTCCATCTTAGTCCTACGAGAAATATGAAAAGTAACACCTTCCGGGAAAAAATGAGAAAGCATCAATGTCGAATGCTCAAATGCTTGGTTTCTTTTCGTAGAATGACCTACGAAAAGAAACCAAACATAAGAGGAACGTGAATTTTGCAGATAGCTGCCGGAAAAAAAGTTTGTCATTCTCCGGCCAGTTACAAAGAAAAAGTAGAACCAACAAGACGTCTCAATCTAGTATGTTTACTTGCCCAAGAGTCCCATAGGATGTACTTAGCTGCCTGCGAAAGCTCACCGACATGCTAGGAACCCCTGAAAGGGTCCAGACCACTAACTGAAGGTGATCATCTATCAGGAGAGGGTGAGTGTTGCCCCGTGGTTCTGTGAGTAGCTCCGGAAGAGGGGGCAGCCACAGAGGAATCTGGAAAGACAACTCCAGGAGATCTGGGAACCAAGGCTGGCTCTGCCAAAGTGGAGCAATCAATGTCACTACTCGTTGCGACTCTCGCAATCATTTCAGAGAGGGGAAAGGCGTAGGCCCCTTGACAAGGTCACAACTGGAGAAAGGCATCCACTTCTATGCAATGCGGGTCCTGTAGCCAGCTGTAGTTTGGAATTTGGTGGTTGTTGCGAGAGGCAAATAAGTCCAGCGTGAAAGGGTCTCTTACTACAGAGAGAGAGGCACACACCCTGGGGTCCAACATCCAGTTTCTGCCTTCTCGCTAGTGATGGGAGTCTGCTGTAAGGTTGGACACTCCTGGCAGATATTCTGCCCACAATGAGATGTTGCGAGGAAGGCAGAAATTGAATACCGTTTTTTATGCTGAAAAAGCCCCCTCGGCTTATACTTGAGTGAGGGTCTGTATTATGGCAACTTACATTGCCATAATACAGACCAGGACCACTGGGCTCATGACAATGCCCTCCCCCGCACCCAGTTTACACACACACGCACACACACTCTGCATTATATACAAACACACACTCTGCATTCATTATATAAACACACTGCATTCACACAAACACACACACTGCATTATATACACACACACTGCATTCATTATATACACAAACACACACTGCATTCACACAAACACACACATTCTGCATTCATTATATACACACACTGCACAAACACACACACACACACTGCATTCATTTTATACACACACTGTAAATAAATTTTCAAAAGCATTTAACCTACTGATGCCTCAATTAATGTAATTTTATTGGTATCTTTTTTATTTTGAAATTTACTAGTCAATAAGTTTTCCCAGTTTTTTTGTGGCAAAATAAGGTGCCTCGGCTTATATTCGGTTAGGCTTATACTCGAGTATATACATATGTCTTTTTTTTTTTCAATTTATAGTTTATTGAAATTTTGTTTTCAAGAAATAAACAGGGTACAGAAGGGAAGAAGGAAGGGGTAGTATCCATGCACAAAATGTGCCAATTTTTGTGTCACATCAAAACATTATTGTACAATCTTATATTACATTCAGATATCACAATCATATATTACAATTATACATCACAATTGCCTTTCTCGTCTTTTGCAATACTGTAGTGGTAATACTTAGTCCTAGGAACCTGATTAAGTGAGGTGAATATGGCTACAGATTGATCATGTTTCGTATTACACAGTGCTGCATTACTGCTATTGTCATCGCCCTGTCTAAAATACCATAGTATTATAGAACTATACAGCCAAAGAACAAGTTTCCGGGTCACCCCTATGTAAACTGGTTCGAGTTGTGGTTCTCTGCTATGGATTGTCCGCTGGTATTAAGACATCTGTCCACTGCTGCCAATTAGTATGTGTGATCTCGCTATGCTTGGACGTGGAGAAAGATATCCTTTCATATTGTAAATATTGTCTTATCTTGTTGTATAGTTGAGTCCGCGTTGGACAGTCCCTGTTTTTCCAATAACTCGCTATAAGGTTTTGTGTTGCTAGAATAATAAGTATAAGTAATTGTTCATCAGATGGGGAGATGTGCCTTGGGAATACCAGAAAAAGGCTCATCTCTAAAGATAAGGGGCTATGTAAAACACCCAACAAATTGCACAACATTGAGATTCTTTCCACAAGGGTTCGATGCTGGGGCATTGCCACCAGATGCGGCTCATCGTACCTCTAGACATTTCACATCTACAACACAATGGTGAGGAGAGCTGATATATCTTATTCAGTCTGTCTGGTGTAAGATACCACATATATATCAATTTCTTGTGAGCCGCTATGTGGGAGTAACAAGATGTGGAGCCTTTCAGGGCTGTGAGTGATTGCAAGCATTGACTTTTCTCGATAGTTAGCTGGAGTTCTTTCTGCCATTGATTTATAAACAGAAAGTCTGGCTGGGGTGTATTTTGACCCAAGGCTGCATTGCTAAGAGATAGTGACTTAGCGTTGATCGGGTTTTTGTTACATCTATCATAAATTTGTAACAAGGCCGTGTCTTGCTCAGGTACTTGTGTAGAGGTATGAAGTACCCTGTCTGAAAATATACTTTTCAATTGAATATACATATGTCTTTTGTGAGTTCTGAAAGTAGTCATGACAGAGCTCCTCCCAGGCGGTTGATATACCGGATGGCAGGTACATTGTCAATCCTCAGGAGAATGCAGCAAGTAGCAGGGCTCACCCAGTAAATAATAGGCTTTGGGACCTGCAATAAGGAAGCTCCATGTAGGCCACTGCAATCTTGTGAGCTGGGATACTCAAGATGGTCACCATATGAGCAGGTCATTCGGCCCGGGAGATCCCCTGACCTGGCAGCAGTATCGTGGACTGCGGTAAATGAGCGGTAAGCATTCTGAAGTAAGGTAGAAGGGAAACAGAAACCCTCAAAATGGAAGAAACCCAAATGCGAAAGAAATGGCCAAAAAGGCAATGGGAGGAAACCCAGTCTGTGCCTTGGCAGTGAGTGGAGAATAGAAAAATCCCTCTAGAGGATAAAACTCCTAGTAGGGTAAGCTATAGCAAACATAGTGTTCAAATAAAGGTCTGTTACAGAATTACCCTAACCATAATCATAAGCAGGAAGCAAGGCTTAAACATATAACCACACTGATCCCACTACAAAAGTAAGGAAGAGACTGAAAACGCTGACCTGACTGTAGTGGAGCAGCAAAGAAAGAGGTAGTGCTTATGTGTGCCATTCAACTTAGATAAAAGAAAAAAAAGAATCAACCAGTAAGTGTATATTCTTAGATGTGAGAGTAATAAGTAGAAACATGTAAATAAAACTTAACTTTTATTGTATTATAAGATTAAAAGTAGAATTAAATTAAAATATAATATGCTGAACAAGTTCTCCCTGTATTGTAGAGTACTTTTTATTAAGGCAAAATACACACTTGAATAGTAAAAAATGAGACAAGTGCTAGTTAATATATTGTTATAACCAAATATTCCTAGTGCCGATGTGGTTAATTTTTTTTCTTTTATGTAAGTTGAATTTCACTATTTAAGGGTTATCCCTTTTATTGGTAACCTTAAGTGTTTATTTAATTTCTACATCTTTTACATATTGGCTCGATTTTTCTTTTTTGATTTATGTGTGACATAGCTTATATATGCCTAACTTGTTTCTCCTTGGTTATTGTTCTGTACTTTTTTTTTGCTCCTGTGGAGTTCAGTAAAAAGAGTAATGCAAAATAAGAAGCATCCTGTCATGTTATAAAATTGTGAATGCCCCAATAATACATGTTCTGCTAGACTACAAATATTAAAACCCAGAAGTGCACAGGTAGTGACAATATGATGACACCTGGAAAAAAGCACTGGCCACTGTTGCTAAGCTAGCAGATAAGATAATACTAAGTAAAGCCATTCAAAAGTGCAGTGCAACATTTTGTATTAATATTAAAAATGTAAAAAAAAAAACATTCCAAGGAGGAAAATCAACAAGGCACAAAAAGTGTGGTGCTAAGAATTAAAGTACAGTGTAGATGCAATGGGAATAAAACACGAGAAAAGTGAATGGAACAGCATAGTGTCAACAATTTCCTTAATGGTTTATTTGAGTGGGTCTCTGTACTGCACATGAATGTACATGCATTCTGTCCTTGTTGGTAGTCTTCTTTGCTAGTCCCAAAATTGTCAAGTCTAGTTCCTCCCCTGGATTATATACTCTTGATTATATAGACTTTTGTTTTATTGGCATATTAGGTAGTTAAGTGCAATTTGTTTTTGGTTTTTTTTGTTTTTTTGTTTATATATTTATCCTGCATAATACTGTCACAGGTGGCGGTACATAGACCGTGATAGGTCAGATAGATCATGATAGGAGTCAATGTCGTGGAAATGAACAATCAGGGCCTGGTGCAGGGTAACCACACGCACCCTGGTGTTGAGCAAAAAATGCAGACCTCCCAGGACCAGGATAGGGGAGCTCTGCAGCAGATATGTATCCAGTACTAGAAACAAGGCAAGACTAAAACAGGCACCAAACAAGATAAGACAAGAATAGACTAGACTAGACTAGAACCCAGAACCGGAGCAGGACAGAAAGCAGAGTCCAGAACATGTACATAGGACATGAGGGAAACCAGAACAAGGCATGGAAGGGACAGGACTGTACATGAACTGGGAAGACAAAATAAAACAAGATGAGACATAACTAAGTACTAATATGTGTAATAAACATTGGAGATTTAGACATACATAAATGGCCAAGATGTATGCAGCCCACCACTGCACCAAAGTACTCCAATTACAGTGGGTCCTAACTGCCTAGATATGCATGACTAAATAAACAATAATAAAACACACACAGCACTTACCTGCAAAGGAATGAGCAGAGGAAATGAAACCACTGCCTGCACTGAAACAAAAAGGATTCATGGAAAAGGAACGGCTGTGGCAACAAAAAAACAAACATTCAAAGGAATCCAAGAGACTGGTAATTCCAGGAACGGAATAAAGGAATGAATCCAGAAAACCCCAGCATAAAGAAAACCAGACATAGAATAGAAACCCAGAAAAAACAAGAAAAACTAAACAAGAATTACCAGAAGCCATCGCCAGAAGTGATCCGCAGCAGGAACAGGACGTGACAAATACCAACTGAATCACAAAATATTTTATTGGTTTGTCCATTGAGTTAAAAGCACACAGTAGGTACAAAGCAACTTTACTTTTTATTATGAGGTGATTTTATTGTATAGATCCCATTCCTGTATTTAGAAATGAAAGCACTTTTGTTTTTGTTTATGCTGCCCTAGCCACATCTCCCTTGAATATGACTCACAAAGCATGCATGATTTTTTTTTTTTTTAAATCAGATTTAAACTTGTTTTAAATATTTTACCTCCTGTTCTGTATTTTGAACTTTATTTACACACATTGGGATGGGGGTCCTGCAGGGTTTAAAAGACTATTAAAAGAGCTGGAGATAAGAAAGTATACATTAACTAGACTGTGCATTAAAGGAAGGCTCAACATTAAAGCTCTCTTTACACAAAGTGTTTTGAAAAGCTGTCCAAGGCATGTGCCGGGAGGTGTAACAAGGGTTGTATAAACAAAGTGATTTTTCACCTATATGGCGGAGAATTGAGCAGTGAGACTGTAGGGGTTTTATCTATTCACCAAAACGGCTTCATTAACCTAAAGTTGCTTTGGTGCCTATAGTGTCCATGTGACATCTATATGTGCTGCAAGTAGGTATAGTCACAGTTTGATCATTTTCAGCTGAACTGTTCAGGCTTCAAATATAGATAGAACAATCATAATGTATCCTGTCTATGCATTTTCAGATTTAAATATAAATAGCATTCATTTGATTGTAAACATTGACGCTTATAAGCATACAGCATGTTTGATTACAGGATACAAACTAATCTGACTTACATTTAGTATATCAATATTAGCTACTGAATATTTTATAACCAACTATGTTTGATGTGTTACGACAGATTGTGTATACAATAAGATAGAACAGTTTTACAATGACCAAGTCTGCTAGCCATATGCCTGCAGCTTGTCTACAATATACAGTATATGAAACTGGTATTTGATAATGCATGTAAATGCTGTTTAATTACTTTGTAATGTTAAATTTACTAATCATATACAAGTGTTTATAAATCTTGATGAACAGCTTGTATTTATACTAAATGTAATCGTGTTATATATTGCAGTACTCACTGCATCTGTTTTGTCTCAATTGGTACAAATCTGGATTACAGTTTGATGACTGTTCTTTGCCTATAAAAGAGAACCAATCACATAATATATATTTATATATTATAATATATATATATTATTTTTTATTTTTTTATTTTTTTATCACACACAACCTCTTGCTATTCACCATAAACACCACAGCTCCATCTGTGGGAGAACACCGGTAATACAATAAAGAGTTTTCATTTTATAAGTTTAGCTAAACATTTAAAGGAACACTACAGCATTAGAACAAAACTACAGAAAAACAATACATTAGAACATTTTCATGCATCTAATGTGCATATATGTTTTAGTACCAACTTCACAGTACTTGTGACAGGAACCAGGAACTTAATAAATCCCATGCATTGTTGCTCTTTGTCCTCAAGCCTCTATAACTCTGCCTAGCTTAGTATTCCAAAATAGATCTCTATAGGAGGCTAAAATAGACAACTAGATGTTCGTGAATTGCAATCCCTACATTTTCACTGAAATAAAAAAAATATGTTGCGAGATGGATAAACTATAGTAACAAGAAAAATAAATAAATGCAAGCACAGAATAACAACACCTCTTCAAAGAATGAGAATTATATGAAAAATGATAGAATGGAGGCTCAAATTAAATGTATAGTTTAAGGGTTCAATGGCCATTAACACAATTTAAAGATTAATTGTGGTTATGATGCAATGAGGCTTAACATAACTGTAGTCTCCTCTCTTCCTGCCAGTACCAACAGAGTTAAGATACAGTGGAGGAGAGGGAAGTCTATTCAATCAAAATGTATGTCCATATGTAACTGTGTGGGTATGTGAGTGTGTTCTTTTATATGGATGTATGCAACTGCGTGTTATTGTGTGATTGTGTACATGACTCTATTACATTGTTTGTTTGTATGTATGTGACTGTGTGTATTTGTTAGTGTGTGTCTTTGTGACAGTGTGTGTGCCGATCTATGTAGCCACTTGTGTGAATGTTGTTCCTAGATATGCATGCGGCTTTATCTGTGTTTTTGTGTAAGTAACCATGAACATCTTTATTGTAAAGGTATCTTTGGGGAGAGGGTTTCTAGGAAACTAAACACTCAAGCTTTATAAATAAAGTTATTTTTTATAACAGTGTTGTGTTCCTTTAAAATATTTATCAATAATGAATCATATATTAATAGTTGCAACCATTCATTATTTGGTTTGTCAAGAGTGAAAAGAATTATGCAAATGTTTTAAATATAAATCTTTTAATAATTGTGTAGTAAATTCTGCATGCTGGTTTCAGTATTATATTAAGGCTATTGCTATTTAATGATCCTTAAGCTAGTAAAACTTGGATTCTGTCATGGAAACTATATGGGCTGGCTTTAAAATTATAAACAACCTGTTATGATTGCTCCTTTAGTACAAATTGAATTTCCCACTTTCTATAATTTGTGTAATAAATGTATTCTGTTGTACAACGAGAGCCATGTTCAGGCAGAGGTTCAGTCCTGTTTCTGTCTTGCACTTAAGATTTGCTTTTGGGTACTGTCATGTGAACGTCGCTCCAATTAATAAACACTACAGTATACATTTTAATAGTGATTGATTATCTTTGGCCAGTTGAGTATCAAAGGAAATGTAGTTTATTGAAATCCTGGATTTCAATGTTAGGCATCACTGCCCTAAAGTATGAAGGTTTTGCTGATTATAATGTTAGATTATATAATTACGCAGGCATATTATTGTATTGTAAGCTAAAGTATTTTCTGTTTACAATGGACATCATATTGCTTTTGTAAAGAACGGGGTAAATAAATATATGATTCAGATACAAAAGAAAGTCAAGAAGCAGATGAAAGTCACAGATGGAACAGTAGTTGAAAAGCAAAATGGGATTTGAAGCAACAAGAAAAAAAAGATTAAAGACTTGTACATAATTGGGTGAGATATTTTTGTAACTCCACATGGCTTAGTATACCAAAATAGATCTCTATAGGAAACTAAAATAGAAAACTAGATATTTGTGAATTGCAATCCCCACATTGCTAATTTCCCTGAATAAAATATGTTGAGAGAAGAATATACTATAGTGAAAAGAAAAATTAATAAAAGCAAAAATAGAATGACAACATCTCGTCATAGAAAGAGAAAAATATAAAATGTGGCAGAATTGAGGCTGTTTAAGGGCCATAACCACAATATAACGTTTTAATGGTTATGGTGCTATAAGGCTTAACATAACTGCAGTCTCCTCTCGTCCTAGCAGTGCCAACAGATGGAGGAGTGGGAAGTCTATGCTATGAAAACTGTGTGTCATATGTGTTTGTGTAGGTATCTAAGTTTGCTTTTATGCAACTGTGTTTTTGTGTATGTGACTATTATGTTGTGTTTGCCTGAATGTGACTGTGTATGTGCCTATGTAAGTAGCCACTTGTGTTATTGTGTTTCTACATATGAACATCTTTATTTAAAGGTATCTTTGGGGGAAGTGTTGCCAAGAGACTAAACAACACTACAATTTTATAGATAAATGTATTATTAATAATCAAAATAATAATAAAAGTTATTTTTAATTTATTTTTCCTGAAGTCTAAATATTGATAATATCCTTCAATAATATTAAAGAATACATCAATAAGTAGAAGTTGATATTGGCACATATCTTGATCTTAGAGAGAATATTTTAAAAATGTTTTTGTTATTTTTTTTTTTGTCTGTAGAGATCTCAAATACTTCTTGTTGCTTAACTGATTCCAGTTATCACTAGTTGTCATTTTCTAAAATAGCAACTAAAAAAGGCCCAGCAAAGAAAGACAAGGAAACAAAGTTGGAAAACATGTATAAGGAATACAAAACCCTAAAGGAAGAATCAATACAATTGCCAGTAAGACTTGAAGAAATTCATTTAAGGATCAATGACCTTGAAGATAGACCTAGAAGGTCCAAATGTGAGATTTAGGAACATTCTTCAGGCGATGACCCAAGAACATGTAGTTATGTATTTAATTAACATGTTTAAATCGATGGGGATGACAACAGATAATTACAATATCCCTTTTGAAAGGTTACATTGATTATATAAACCAAAACATATTGCTTCTAATGATCCAAGAGATGTGATTATTACATTTAATTGATTTTGTTTTAAAGAAAATATCCAAAGATATTTTAGGAATTCTGATCAACTAAAAAAAAATGCATGCAAGGATATACTGATTATTGGGGCTTTTTAAGCACACACAAGAATACAATAGTTGATACAGCACTCAAAATAAAGTAGAAAAATAGTGTTGTATTTAATTATTGATAATGAATCAATTTCATAGATATTTAAATATATACAAAAAACATGAAAAAATAGATACTGTAAATCACATGTATCCTATAGCAACCAATGTAATATCATGTAAAAAAACACAGAATCCTTACACGAGTTAATTCATAAATGTATAGTAAACGTTATAATATCATGAAGAATTCCCAATCTGGAATATTGACTAATATTGACAGAAAATATGTACAATTTATACAATAGTGGAAAAAAATGTGGAAAAAATTGTGGAAAAAATAAGAAAAAATAGAAAAAATGAAAAAGAAAAAATGTATATACAGTCACCAGTGTGTACACACTATTGTATATGGGCGAATCTCACCAATATGTCCTGTTGTAAAGAAGGGAAGATCCAATTTCAAATGAAGCTGCCATGCTGTATGTTCAAGACTGTTCCTCCTCTGTTAGTATAAGGTTGTACTTGGCAGGTCCTGGTCAAATATATCCAGACAGCAGATTCTTGTAAAGGATGGACGGGCTGGTCAAATATATCCAGACAGCAGACTCTTGTAAAGGATGGACGGGCGAACAGGATTTGGAAAATTAGGATGTTAATTATTATTAGGAGGTTAATGGGCCACCTTGATACTTTGCACCAATACGGATAAAAGAGTGCCTGTATATTTATATTTAAGCACACACAAGGTCCTGTAGAATATACTTTGGCTCTTGTCTCTCTATAAGAAACATTGTTTTTAAATGCAGATGGGGTTACTCAAACAAGCTGAAGATTTATGGAACAATCAAATTGAAACTTTTGAATATCCTCAGATTTTAATGGATTCGATTACATTTAAGAAATTAGACTAATATGGCCAACAATAAGAAAAATACTTTTATTCTCTCTCTCCTCTTCAAATATCAATTATGATTGAGTTTTGTTATAATTGATAATAAGGAAAAATAAGAGGGAGGAAAGGAGAAAGTTATGTTTATCTGTTATTTTTGTATATGGGATAAACAAAAATATGGCATAATGATAAATGTAATGTACACAAATGTTTATTTAAAAATTTCAGTCACATAGGTGATATTGTTTTAAAAAGCACAAAAAGGGAAAAAGTAGGAGAGATTGAAGAAGGGGGCTGGGAACGGACATATGAAAAAAGGACATATGTTATGCTTTTATTACTTTGAATAATATGAATTGCAAAAAGGATGGTAAATTGAGATATTAAATCTGTTTATATCTGCATTTTTAGATAGGAGGTGATATGATTATAAAAGGTATAGATTTGTTGTTTTTTTAAATTCAAAGCACAACTATGACAGAGTTTTGTTATAATTAAAAACAAGGCAAAACAAGAGGGTGAAGGAGAGAAAGGAAAGATAAATGTTTGTCATTTTCAATTATAGGATAATCCAAAGTATGGAATTATGAGAAATGTAATGTAAACATATGTTCTTCATAACTTTTATTCACTTGATATTGGTATAAAATGCACAAAAAGGGGGAAAAGTAGGAGAGAATGTTAACCCCCCCCCCCCCCCCCCCCAAAAAAAAAAAAAATTATCCGTCAGACTTTTTGTAGCCAAATTTTTTTATCTGGCAGCTCTAAACTTCACCTAACGCCTGACAAACAGGTGTAGTTACACCGCAACAAATTGTAGGATTTTTTCTATTTTTTGTTGCAAATGGATCGCCCTGTCAAATTAGGGAAGGATGCTTTAAAATTTTATAGGATTTTGAGATCTGTTTGGGAATCTTATTTGTGTTAGTTGTTTTAATGGGGAAGTTGGGGTGATTTTCCAAAGGCTGTTGGGTGTATGGATGGTGACAGTGCGTAAGGATTATGGTTAAACTGACATCAGTAATTATGCAGGATCCTAATTCACCATATAAAAGATCAATTGTTGTTTGTTTTTTTTACTTAAAAAAGAGCTTATATACTCGAGTATAAGCAGAGTTTTTCAGCACATTTCATGTGCTGAAAAACCCCAACTCGGCTTATACTCGAGTCACTGTCTATATTACGGCAATTTACATTGCCATAATACAGACAGGGGGCTGGAGCGAGCGCTTACCTCTCCTGCAGCTCCTGTCAGCTCCCTTCTCCTCCGCGCCGGTCCTTTCAGCACCTCTGTCAGCCGCGGGACTTACACTGTGAGCTGACAGAGGAGGAGTGCACGGAGGAGAAGGGAGCTGACAGGAGCTGCAGGAGAAGTAAGTAAACGCTCTGCCAGCCCCCTCCACTGAACTGCCAATGCCACTGGACCACCAGGGAGTGAGAGCCCCCCTCCCTGCCATGTATCAAGCAGGGAGGGGGGACGACAAAAATAATACAAATATTATTAATAATAATAATAATAATAATAAAAACATTATAAAATAATAATAATTAAAAAAAAATAATATAACAAAAAAACTATTAAAATAAAATAATAAAAAAATAATAAAAATGCCCACCCCCACCAAGGCTCTGCATCACACACTCAAACACTGCATTCATACACAGTGCACTCATACACACACACCGCATTCATACACACACTGCATCACACACACACACACTGCACTCATACACACACACACTGCACTCATACATACACACTGCATCACACACACACACACACACTGCACTCATACACACACTGCACTCATACACACACACTGCATTCATACACACTGCACTCATACACACACACTGCACTCATACACACACTGCACTCTTACACACACATTGCACTCATACACACACTGCACTCATACGCACACACTGCACTCATACACACACTGCACTCATACACACACTACACTCATACACACACTGCACTCATACACACACTGCATTCATACTCACTGCACTCATACACACACACTGCACTCATACACACACTGCACTCACACACACACACACACTGCACTCATACACACACACTGCACTCATACACACACTGCACTCATACACACACTGCACTCATACACACACACTGCATTCATACACACTGCATCACACACACACACTGCACTCATACACACACTGCACTCATACACACACTGCACTCATACACACACACTGCATTCATACACACTGCACTCATACACACACACTGCACTCATACACACACTGCACTCATACACACACACTGCATTCATACACACTGCACTCATACACACACACTGCACTCATACACACACTGCACTCATACACACACTGCACTCATACACACACACTGCATTCATACACACTGCACTCATACACACACACTGCACTCATACACACACACTGCACTCATACACACACTGCACTCATACACACACACTGCACTCATACACACACTGCACTCATACACACACACACTGCACTCATGCACACACACTGCATTCATACACACTGCACTCATACAATCTCACTGATTCAGCCCACGTGATCGATCTGACCAGGAGTTCAGTTTTATACTTAATTTTGATTGGAATTAAACTTTGGAAATATACCTTAAGAACACTGAAATTGTTTGATCAAGTCAATCGCTGAAACTATTAGACTAAGCAGTATGGAAACTTCTTATTAGTATCACTAAAGTAAGACACTTTTAACAAAGATTGATGTTTTCATTAACATACAGTTTTCTATTCAATTATACATTTATCATCATTTGAAGTTTTGGTGTCAGATCTAATTCTAGAGTTTAAGTATACTAGGGAAATCTTTATGTTAGAAATAGGAACATGAAATCAGAGTAGTCTCTGGGCAATTGCAATCAATGCATCACTGGAAAGAAAACAGCTTTGTCACAAGAGAGCACTAGAGAAACATTATTTTACAAACCTTCTTCACAGGCTAATATATTATGACATTGAAGGATACAACATAGAAGTGAAGTATTATAAGAAGAGGGGTTTGGAGCTTAGGCAATTTAATTATACTTTTATGTTTTATAATTGTATATCACACAATTGGTGAACATTCCTGTGGCACGTTAAATGGTGTAAATTAATTGCATAAAAACAATTTGTAGATGGATCTAATAGACAAACATGCATGCAAAGGGTTATTTACTAAAGAAGAAATTCAAAGTGAATTTCAAATTTAAGCTCAGAGTAGATGCACTGGAAACATAGTTGACTTAGAGAATGTATCCAGGGAGGCTATGTTTACCTTTAATTTGAAATACAGTTTGAATTCATTTTACATTCTACATTTAGTGAATAATCCTTATTGACAAATAGACTGATGAACTCTGAACTTAACAGATAGAAGAACATAAATGTATTATGATCTGTGTTGCACAGTGACCATGTCAAAAATACGGAATAGATTAATTTGATAAATTAAGTGTAAGTTACAAGTTATTCATTAATATGAGATGTCATGAATTCCAATTTAATTCCATGTAAGTTTCAAACTTAAATGGATACTATGAAAACAACTTTAACTTAATGAAGCAGTTTGGGTGTATATATCATGCCCATGCTTTCTCACTGGTCAATTCTCTGCCATTTAGGAGTTAAATCACTTTTGTTTCTGTCCACACAGCCTTCATTACACCTTTCCTGGCTGTGACTGGCACAGCCTACAATACGAAAATGGTTTTATTTTCAATCAGATGTTAACTTGTTTTAGAAGTTTGTATGTGATGCTCTGTAAATTGCGGGTCTTGAAGGGTATTGATAGAGAAGTGGATAAGATATTTCACATTATTATTATTATTATTATTATTATTATTATTATTATTGGCATTTATATAGTGCAAACAAATTCCATACCATTTTACAATATTATAAGAGAAGGAGATTTAACAATAAATGAGACAATTTCAAAAACTTACAAGAACAAGAGGTTGAAGAGCACCCTGCTCAAATGAGCTTACAGTCTAGAGGAGTTGGGGTATAAAACATAATAGGACAGGAGATAGTAATCAACCAAAGTGAGAGTGAAGCAGAGCTGGAGGAGAGAGTAAAGTACTGCCCTTTAGGAGAGAGCAGGGGACAAGTATGTGAGGTAGAGGTTATTCTAGAAGACATAAGCTTTCCTGAAGAGATGGATTTTAAGACACTTTTTAAATTATTTAAGACTAGGGGAGAGTGTGATGGTGGTAGGCAGTGTGGCAAACCCAGCCACTTCTGACTTATATGTATCGTATGTTGTCCATAGGCTGAATGTATACTGCAAGTCGTTACCTGTGATAATGCTATGTACAGCCGTTCGCCGTACGAATGTGGGCTCCCCAGGTAGACCACACCTTCACCAGTTGTGTGGCACCAAGCAACCGAGTGCACCCCGGTTGCAATCGGTATTTCAAGGCTCTCCTAGGTGGCCGCCGATCGGCTACCGACCATGCGGCGGTCGGCCATCTTGGATCCTTTGTCTCTGCAGCGGTGTTCGGTCGTCGAGAGCCTGGAACGGAAAACGGCTACTCGATGAGTGAACACCGCTAGACTTTCAGAGCGTTCGGGAGTCCCGCGTTCGGTGCATATTATGCCCTGTACTTATCCGGTACTTTTAAAACCACTTTAATGTTTTATCGTATTATGTGCGGCGTTCGGTCAATTCAGCTGGGATCGGAGCGGTATTCTCCCAAGGTGTGCGCCCCGACCCCAGCTATCTACCGAACGTTCGATTATTATAAAGTACCGAGTATTGTGTGAATTGTGTATTTTAAGGTCAATTGTCGGTTTTGCTGCACGAGGAGATAATCCACTTAAGCGTCCATTTTGGTAGGAGTATCCTTCTCGTGCAGCAATGCCTGTTGGGAAAGTCGCAGTGCATGTTGGGAGAAATCCCCTGGAATTACTGTCTGGAAACCCCTTGCATGGGGAACTGTATAAATATGCTACCTGTGAATAAACCGAGTTAGTTGACTCCCAAACTGTGTTTCGTCCGGTTATTGGGAGGATGGGGAATATTGCCGTGCTTTCTGTCGTGACTGTGGATTTCCTGAGGATACCAACGGATATCGTGGACTAATATACTGCGTTCCGTTACAATTGGTGGCAAGCGACGGGATCCGAACCTTACAGCCGAAAAACGGAGTTCGTGTAACTGGAACTACCGAACTAGGAAAGCAAAGGCAATTCGTATGGAGATTGACTATACCATACTGAAGCGACAGACGTTAAAGGAACTACTGGAAGCCAGAGGGAAAGTAGCCAGCAGCAAAAACAAGGCGACAATCATTGCCGAGCTGATGGAGGGAGACCAAGCCCGCAGCGCTACCCCCCCGGTAGTTATGGAGGAAACGCTCTATGAAAGAGAAATGAGGACCAGGCTAGCGTTTTTGCCGCAACCGATATCAGATGCCATGTTAAATATGGTAATGGCAAATGTGCAGGAATATGTTATGGCACACAGCCCACAACACACCCTGGCTCGAACCGAGTCAAACCCAGGGTCCCTCTACAACCCAGTAAAGCCCAAGATCCCGTACCAGGCCTTCAGGGCTTTTTGCGAGGAAAAGGACGAGATAGACGGGTACTTGCAGGACTTTGAAAGACTGTGTGATCTGCATGAGCTAGAACGGTCCGTATGGGTGCAACTGCTAGCAAGCAAACTAGCAGGTCGGGCAGCCGAAGCGTACCGTGCTGTACCCAGTGAGGACAGCAAAGATTATGCCAAAGTAAAGCGTGCAATCTTGGAGAGGTATGCCATTACCCCAGAGGCATACCGGCGCAAGTTCCGACACTTACGCAAACCAGAGCGAGATTCGCACGCAGAATGGGCACACAAATTGGATCAAGCCTCCCAAGGGTGGATCCAGGCCAGCAACGCCACCACCATGGAGGAATTGCGCCAGCTGATGTTGCTGGAACAATTTTTTAATGGATTATCCCCGGAGACGCAAGAATGGGTACGGGATAGGAAACCCCTTACCCTAACGGAAGCGGCTAGATTGGCCGATCAACATTTTGATGCCCGGAGACCCCAGGGACCCGTAGCCAAAAGCTACTCCCGACCCCCAGGAATACCTAGCGCCACAACACCCCTAGCGCCCACCGCTGCCCCGTTCCGTCCCTCACAAGGACAGATACCGCCACCGTCCAGATACAACGGGCGGGCCAACATCCAATGCCATTCCTGCAAACAATGGGGGCATATGGCCCGAGAGTGCACCCAGAATCGCAGCAGGCCCACCTGGAATCAGGGCCGTCCAAACCCCGCACCCAGGGCGGCTGCTCACCATTACCAGAGGGACCCCGCCACTCAGGATTTATGGAGTGTGCAGGCGGAGGAACCTCTGGGCATTTTGCACGAAGTCATGTCGGTCCGAGCCACTGATAACCGGCAGCATCACCGACAACTGGTAACTCTTGAGGGAACCGAAGTGCAGGGTCTGCGAGATTCGGGAGCTACCTTAACCCTGGTAGCCCCCCATTTGGTTTCGGAGGGCACGCATACCGGCGGATCTGTGGCCGTTCGGGTAGCCGGGGGAGCTGTATACCGACTACCCACGGCGAAAGTACATTTGAACTGGGGTGCGGGAGAGGGGACAGTAGAAGTGGGACTAATGCAGAACTTACCAGCAGATGTGGTGTTAGGGAATGATTTGGGTCAGATGACCTCTGCCTTTGTTCCGCAGGCACCCTACCAGGAAGCCCATCCAGTAACCACACGGCAACAGGCACGCACCACGGCTACACCGATACACTCTGAGGCTCAGGTAAGAGACCACGACCCTCACCCGACTTCCATATCCTGGGACACCCCGACTACCTTTATCACCGAAGTACAGACCGATCCCACTCTACAAGTCTATAGGGACCGGGCACAAGCTGTCCAGGCCGGGCTAGAGGGGGAGCATTACACGTGGGAAAAAGAGTTACTGTACCGTATCACGGCCAAGGACGTGGGGGGGTCCGTCACTTTGACGAACAAACAACTAGTGGTACCCCGGAAGTATAGGCAGGAGCTGCTCAGAATTGCTCACGATATCCCCTTATCAGGACACCTAGGGATGACCCGTACCCGGTACCGCCTAACGCACGCGTTTTTCTGGCCCGGAATCTCACAGGATGTGCGACAATATTGCACGTCCTGCGACGTCTGCCAGAGAGTAGGAAAACGAGGGGATCGCCACAAGGCCAAGTTATGCCCCCTTCCCATTATCGCCGAACCCTTCAGCAGGGTCGCCGTAGATATAGTAGGGCCCCTGCCAAAACCCAGTCCTTCTGGGAAGAAATACATTTTAACTGTGGTGGACTACGCCACCCGATATCCCGAAGCGGTAGCCCTCTCTAACATTCACGCTGAAACCGTGGCGGAAGCTCTAATAAAAGTATTTTCCCGAGTAGGGTTCCCCCAGGAGATAATATCTGACCGGGGCACCCAATTTACTGCTGAGGTTACCCAACAGATGTGGAAAGTGTGTGGCATTAAGCCCATAGTCAATTCAGCCTACCACCCCCAGTCCAATGGACTATGTGAACGCTTTAATGGGACGCTGAAGCAGATGCTTCGGACGTTCGGGGAAACCCACAAAGACTGGGAGAGATTTCTACCTCACCTGCTCTTTGCGTATAGAGAGGTTCCCCAAGAATCGACCGGGTTCTCCCCATTCGAACTACTGTTCGGGAGAAGAGTACGGGGACCTTTAAACTTAATTAGGGAGCACTGGGAGGGGGAGAGTATCGCTAGCGAAACCCCTATAGTATCGTATGTACTGGAGTTCCGAGACCGACTGGAGGCGCTAACCCAGGCCGTACACACCAACCTCCAGGCGGCCCAACAACGTCAGCGGCGATGGTACGATAGGGGAGCCAGGGACCGCAGCTTTCAAGTGGGGCAGAAGGTTTTAATTTTAAAACCTGTCCGCACAGATAAGCTGCAGGCCATCTGGCAAGGCCCATACCAGGTAGTGGAGCAGCGATGCGACACTACCTATGTGATTGGCCCCTGCTCCGGGGTAGGGAAGAGACGCATGCTTCACGTCAACCTGCTCAAACCCTACCACGAGCGGATAGAGGATGTGACGGCAATCTGTGCCTCAGCCATGGAAGATCAGGAGAACTTACCACTACCTGATCTGCTAGAACAGGAAGAGCCGGTAGAGCCCTCCCGGGGGGTTCAACTGGGGGAGCGGCTAAGCCCTCGCGAGCGTGCCCAGATACAGGCGCTGATCGTAGCTAAAGGGGCTACGTTCTCTAATTTACCTGGGTACACTCCGCTGGCCACCCACCGAGTTGAAACCCCGGGACAGCTACCTATGCGGCAGGCACCATATAGGGTCCCGGAATCAGTCCGGACTCATATGAAGGCCGAGCTGGATGAAATGCTGCAGTTAGGGGTTATCGAACCCTCAGATAGCCCCTGGGCATCACCGGTAGTCCTGGTGCCTAAAAAGGACGGCACAACCCGATTCTGCGTTGACTACCGGAGGCTGAATGACAAGACCGTGTCTGACGCCTACCCGATGCCCCGTATAGACGAACTGCTAGATAAAATGGCACGGGGCCAGTATCTCACTACAATTGACTTATGTAAGGGATACTGGCAGATTCCTTTAGCCGATGATGCCATCCCCAAGTCGGCGTTTGTCACCCCGTTTGGCCTGTACCAGTTCAAGGTCATGCCCTTCGGGATGAAAAACGCTCCGGCTACTTTTCAGCGGATGGTAGATCGACTACTGGACGGCTTCCAGGACTATGCCTGTGCCTACCTGGACGACATAGCCATCTTCAGCCAGACTTGGGAAGATCACCTCCAACATATAGGGGCGATCCTAGATCGTATTGGGGGAGCGGGGTTAACACTGAAACCGAGTAAGTGCCACATAGGGATGGCCGAGGTGCAGTATCTAGGACACCGAGTAGGGTGTGGGCAGCAGAGACCCGAGCCAGCCAAAATTGAGGCCGTGGCCAAGTGGCCTACCCCCAGGACCAAAACCCAGGTACTAGCGTTTCTAGGGACTGCAGGGTATTATAGGAAATTTGTACCCGACTACAGTACCCTGGCCAAACCCCTGACGGACCTGACCAAAAAGAACCTTCCCCGACTGGTTGTCTGGGCCCCAGAGTGTGAGCAGGCATTCCAACAGCTCAAGACCGCACTAACTAATGCTCCTGTGTTAATGGCTCCTGATCCAACTAAAAGATTTCTTGTCCACACAGACGCTTCAATGTTTGGATTGGGGGCAGTGCTGAGCCAAGTGGGAGCCGATGGCGGAGAACATCCCGTAGCCTACTTAAGCCGCAAGTTGTTACCCCGCGAAGTAAGCTACGCCGCCATCGAGAAAGAATGCCTGGCCGTGGTGTGGGCCCTTAAAAAGTTACAGCCGTATTTGTATGGACAACCTTTTTCCTTACTCACAGATCATAACCCGTTGGTATGGCTAAACCGTGTATCTGGAGACAATGCCCGGCTGTTGCGCTGGAGTTTGGCGCTGCAGCCCTTTGACTTTACCATCCACTACCGACCAGTAAAACAAAACGGTAACGCCGACGGGTTATCCAGACAAACAGAATTAGAAAAATGATCTGTGAGTACTCCCCCGGACATCCCCAAGCCGATCCGTTGGGATCAGACTGTGTATGCCGGCTTGGTTCTGGGGGAGCATTGTGGCAAACCCATCCACTTCTGACTTATATGTATCGTATGTTGTCCATAGGCTGAATGTATACTGCAAGTCGTTACCTGTGATAATGCTATGTACAGCCGTTCGCCGTACGAATGTGGGCTCCCCAGGTAGACCACACCTTCACCAGTTGTGTGGCACCAAGCAACCGAGTGCACCCCGGTTGCAATCGGTATTTCAAGGCTCTCCTAGGTGGCCGCCGATCGGCTACCGACCATGCGGCGGTCGGCCATCTTGGATCCTTTGTCTCTGCAGCGGTGTTCGGTCGTCGAGAGCCTGGAATGGAAAACGACTACTCGATGAGTGAACACCGCTAGACTTTCAGAGCGTTCGGGAGTCCCGCGTTCGGTGCATATTATGCCCTGTACTTATCCGGTACTTTTAAAACCACTTTAATGTTTTATCGTATTATGTGCGGCGTTCGGTCAATTCAGCTGGGATCGGAGCGGTATTCTCCCAAGGTGTGCGCCCCGACCCCAGCTATCTACCGAACGTTCGATTATTATAAAGTACCGAGTATTGTGTGAATTGTGTATTTTAAGGTCAATTGTCGGTTTTGCTGCACGAGGAGATAATCCACTTAAGCGTCCATTTTGGTAGGAGTATCCTTCTCGTGCAGCAATGCCTGTTGGGAAAGTCGCAGTGCATGTTGGGAGAAATCCCCTGGAATTACTGTCTGGAAACCCCTTGCATGGGGAACTGTATAAATATGCTACCTGTGAATAAACCGAGTTAGTTGACTCCCAAACTGTGTTTCGTCCGGTTATTGGGAGGATGGGGAATATTGCCGTGCTTTCTGTCGTGACTGTGGATTTCCTGAGGATACCAACGGATATCGTTCCGTTACAGGCAGGCTATTCCAAAGGAAGGGTGCCACCTGAAACAAGTCTTGGAAGCGTGAGTTTGCTGTACTGGTGCAAGCAGCGGACAGGAGAAGGTCATGGGCATAGCAGAGAGACAGAGAAATGGCATACCTATGGATCAGTGAAGACATATGAGTGGCTAGTATTTTTCAGGGCTTTATAGGTATTGATTAGGACTTTGAAATGAATACTGGAAGCCAATGTAAGGACTAACAGAGGGGTGAGGTTTAAGAGGAGCGACTGCAGCAGAAAATCACTCTGGCGGGAGCATACTTTACAGACTGTAGCAGGTCAATACGGATTCTGGGAAGAACAATTAGGAGATGATTACAAAAATCCATGCAAGAGATTACTAGAGCATGGACAAGCCCCTTAATAGCATCTTGAGTAAGAAACGGACGGATGCAAGCAATTTTGTTTTCAGGTGGAATCGACTGGATTTGGTAACAGACTGGATGTGAAGCTCAAAGGTGAGGCTAGAATCAAGTATATTGCCACAACAGCACACTTGCAAGGATGGGCTGATGTGGGTACCACTAACTTGAAGGGAGAACAAAATAGGAGGATCAATATTAGGAGGAGGAAAGACATGGAGCTCAGTGTTAGAGAGATTGAGTTTCAGATAGCAGGAAGACATCCAGTCATAGATGGTAGAAGGGCAAGTAGTGACATGTTGCAGGACAGCAGGTACATCAACATACAGGTGGTTGTGAAATCAAATTGAGGTGATACGTTTGCCAAAAGAGGCAGTATAAAGAGAAAGGAGGCCAAGGACAGAGCATTGGGGGTCTCCAACTGAGACAGGATGAAGAGAGGAGGTATCATTAGAAAGGGAACAATAAATGTGCGTTGGAAGAGATAGGAGGAAAACCACGAGAGGACAGTGTCACAGAGACCAAGTGATTAAAGAGTTTTAAGAAGGAGAACATGATCAACAGTGTCAAAGGCAGCAGAGAGGTTAAAAAGAATTAGTATGGAGAAGTGGCCTTTGGATTTAGCTGCAATTAGGTCCTTAGTAACTTTAATAAGAGCAGTCTCAGTAGAGTGGAGGGGGCAGAAGCCAGATTGAAGAGGGTCAAGGAGAGAGTTGGAATTGAAGAAGCGAGATAGACGGTTAAAGACAAGTCTTTCCAAAATCGTTGAGGAAAAAGGGAGCAGGGATATGGAACAATAGTTAAAAGGGGAGGATGGGTCAAGATATTTTTTTTAGGATGGGTACTACAGTAGCATGTTTAAGGGCAGAAGGGATGCCAGAAGAGTGAGCAGTTGAAGATGTGTGCTAAGGAAGGCACAAGACAAAAAGAGAGAGATCTGATAAGGTGAGATAGAACAGGATCAAGTGGGCCCCCTCTTCTTCATTAGCCCGGGAGAAAGTCTGAAGGGTAGGAAAGGCATGATCTGGGTGAGGTTGAGAAATAGAGGTGGCAAGGTGGAGAGAATTCTTTCCTTTGCTGTCAATCTCATTGGTAAAGAAGAATGCAAAGCTATTGGCTGTAAGGTTTGTTTGAGGGTTGGCAACAGCAGGGCGAAGAAGAGAGTTAAAGTTATGACAGAGATGCCTGGGATTGTGGGAACATGAACTAATGAGAGAGGAAAAGTATGACTGTTTAGCAAGGGCAAAGGCTGTGCTGTAAGAATGCAAGATTAATCTATAATTGAGAAAGCCTGACTGGGTACAAAACTTCCTCCACCAGCGTTCAGCAGAACGGGAGCATCTCTGCAGGTAGCATGTTGATTTAGTGTGCCACAATTATGGGCGTGTCCTCCTCAAAGAGCATGTTTGGAGCAGAGCTGAAATGTCCATGGCAGAGGTGATGGTAGTGTTATATGAGGAGATAGCCAGTGAGGAATGCAGAGGAGTTGTGAATCAATATCAGCTGAGAGCTGCTATAGGTCAATAGAATTTAGGTTCCTCCTGAGTTGAGGGGGGTTAGGCTGAGGTTGTTGGGTGAAGGTGTTCCCAAGAGCAAATGATAAGAGGTGGTGATCTGAGAGAGGAAATGGAGTTTTGCGGTTATAAGAAACTGTACTTGCATAAGAGAAAATAAGGTTGAGGGCTTTGCTCGCTTCATGGGTGGGAGAATTAGCCCACTGCATTAAACAGAATGCGCAATAAAGGTAGATTTTATTTTTTAATTCTTTATTTTTGACGTGCAAGAAATTACAATCAGCTTGCAGAGCAACAGCAGCAGCAGCAAGAACTTCAAAAACAAACAGAGTAAAACATTGGTATGGCATTCGAGACAGGTGCACATTTTTATAAAAATAGAAATAGAAATAATAAAATAAGATATTGTTCTCTGTTGTAACGGAAAGAGTGTATGAACATGTTGCAAAGCCGTTATATAGGAATTGGGTTGATAATACTTAAGCTGAAGCTTCCAAAGGGTGTAGGTCAAGCTTGGGAGCACTGTGCAACATACAAACTTAAAACAGGACAACATGGTGAACAAGGATAATGCAGGCGGATGCATGATTGGCACTATTACAGTATCAGGGAAATTGCAGATCATGCATACGAGTTAAACTAGAAATGACAGTGCCAAAATGAAGGCATATGCAGGCAAGGCCAGTATGTCTAGAGACTGGAAGGGCCTGATAATAGTAAGAGGTTGCTAAACAAGATGGACTTTTCTTGTAATACATTAGCCTATCCATCAGTGTGCGCATTCAAGTGCTATGTAACATGAAGGTGAGAGGCATTTAGCATGAACTGGTTAACTCATTAATGTAGGTGTATGAAAGAGCTTATGCTGCCTCCTTTGTCTATGAAGTGTTTTGAGCTAGGTGGTGGGACCCTGAGATGGGTGGTTGGTATTAAATATGTGTATTGTGTCTGCCATATTATATCATATGGTTATTGTAAATTAAGATCTGTACGGTAGGAAAACACAACAAGCTTTAAAATAATGTGAGAAAAAACTGAACAGATGCCTGTAAAGTGAGGCTGAATGTGTGACTGTCCTCAGGTTGTAGTTGCCGCATACGAGTCCATCAGAGGGTTCTGTGGGACGAACGGGGTGATTGCCGCCGGATTCCATGCATATGGAGATCTGGGAGTGGTGGTGGGGTCTTTACTGCTCAGACTGTCCTGCGGTAGACCCAGGTCGCGCAGCAATGCTGTTGCGTCTTGAAGGTCTTGGATTGAGTGTGTTGGGTCTCCGTGTGCCAGTGGTAGCATATATTTCTTTGCTGTAGGAGTGAAGTAAAAGTCTTGAGGGACCTCTGCCAGGCCAGGGTACTGTTTGAGAGATCCTGGTAAAATGCTAGTGACATGTTCTCAAATTGGTTTAGGGACATCCCCTTAAGGGCCACAAGGACTGCTGCTTTGTCAGACCCAGATCTGAAGTGGAACACCAGGTCCCTCGGGACTGCTGCCAGGGCTTTAGCCATTTTGGGATTTGGAATAGGCCACCCAGAGCTACAACTTTGGCCTGCCGCGGTGGCAACAGGGCAACCATGAGTCTCCTCAAGAAATGTGGTAATTTGGCTTCGGGGACTTTCTCTGAGATCCCTTTAAGGCTCCATAGGCCTCCCTGTAGGCCTCCGAGGATCGTGGCTATGTCTGCCTGAAGGGTGGTTTTCAGATCCGCCAGGAGCTATCTGAGCACAGCGATGGTGCCATCGGACCCGGCTTCGACTTCAATATTGCAGGCATGACTTCTTCTTCACTGTCCATGGACAGTTTATCGGAGAAATCCGAACAGCCTCCCGAGAGGGTGGCCATTTTATGTCCGCACACGCCCTGCGCTTGCCTCCCTAATTCACCAATATTCATTCCCATGCTTGGTCTATCAGGCTTGGGCTTTTTTGATTTGCGAGCCAGGTCTCCCGAGCTAGCTGGCGATGTACCCCAAGTCCAGATAGTGGCGGTACCAGCTTTAAAAAACGTGTTTTCAGCTGCATTAGGCTCGGAGCTGCAATAGCTTGTGACCAGTTGCTTCAGTGGCTAAGCTCCACCCCTAATAAATAAAGGTAGTTTAAACATTAGATCTCTCTTTACAGGAAGTGTTTAGGATGGATATGAAACTCACAAGCATGGAGGTGTGACTAGGACTGTATTAACAATGTGTATGATTCCTAATTGACAGAGAATTGAGCAGTGAGCCTGCGGGGGGCATGATCTGAACACAAAAACTGATAAATTAAGATTTGGTGCCGTTAGTGTCCAATTAAGGCCAAAATAGATGAACTGTGAAAACTGTCCAAGTCCACTATGCTACCTTTTTGATTAATTTGGCCTTTAATTTGAAATGTAGTTTAAATTCCCATAAATCCTCCCCCCTATGTGTTGTAAGCAAGAACTTGGTAGTAGCAAACGGAAGACAAAAGCTCAGACAATCTTTTTTTCCCATATACTTACAGAATTAGTCATGACATTCTGAATTAATAGTTAGCTTCAAACGTGTTTTCAGCTGCATTAGGCTCGGAGCTGCAATAGCTTGTGACCAGTTGCTTCAGTGGCTAAGCTCCACCCCTAATAAATAAAGGTAGTTTAAACATTAGATCTCTCTTTACAGGAAGTGTTTAGGATGGATATGAAACTCACAAGCATGGAGGTGTGACTAGGACTGTATTAACAATGTGTATGATTCCTAATTGACAGAGAATTGAGCAGTGAGCCTGTGGGGGCATGATCTGAACACAAAAACTGATAAATTAAGATTTGGTGCCGTTAGTGTCCAATTAAGGCAAAAATAGATGAACTGTGAAAACTGTCCAAGTCCACTATGCTACCTTTTTGATTAATTTGGCCTTTAATTTGAAATGTAGTTTAAATTCCCATAAATCCTCCCCCCTATGTGTTCTAAGCAAGAACTTGGTAGTAGCAAACGGAAGACAAAAGCTCATACAATCTTTTTTTCCCATATACTTACAGAATTAGTCATGACATTCTGAATTAATAGTTAGCTTCAACATTTTCTATATAGAAATGAATTGTATAAAAACATGCATTTCTCTATTGTGACTGAACGTGCATAATAATAGTATTTCACTTTTTTTTCATACAGAGAAACATGATGAAGGTTCAATTGTTTGCAAAGTACAACTGGCAGAAAAAAATCAATGGGTATGTAGATTCAAAACTAAGATTAGGTAGAAATATAAAAATAAAAAAATATTTGCCAAGGCAGAGAAGCTATTTTTTTATTCTTCTAATAATACAATGTTCTTAACAGATAACAATTTTAAGAAACTGAGTGTTCTAGTCTTTGAACTTTTATAAAAAAATAAAAAAATAAAAAAATAAAAATAAAAATAAAATGCATCTTGGTCAGGGTCAAATGAGTGAAGATTTTAATTATCCATATAATCATTATGGTATACAGTCTAATAGTTCAGCTGGGAGACGTTGTTGATGTTGCTATACAGTGGTCTAGTTTTTTTTTTTTTAAACAAAGTATGAGTACACTTGAGAAACAATGTTTGACATGGAGTTATTTTGGATGATATTAATAAAATCTAATTTGTATGGGCTCTATAAAAATGTTAATTGTTTAAATAAAAATGAATTTCAGCACTCCAAGGGCAGGTTTTTTTGATTATTCAATAAGAAGTATTTGCAAGGCATGTGCTCTGAGCAATTGCCTGTTCAGCTCAACTAACCTAAACAAACCAGGAAGTAACAGGACTGGTTATCTGATTAACAGCCAAGGGGGTGTAACAAGTTTAATTTTAAAAAGTGCCATTGAAATCTGCAATTTTTGTAAAATGATTTTGGGGGCTGGAGTGTCCCTTTAACATTTGTGGTTGGGAAATTATTTAATGTATTTTTTAAATTATACCTGTAATGCCCAGCAATACTTCAATAACTATAGAAAAGGGAACCTCTCTCACTGACACCAAACAGCTGAATATTCTCACAGCCATTTAAAGTGATACTTAGATTCTGCTATATGTATTGCACTTTATACTACAAGATTGTCAAATATCTTTAACATAGGAAATGATGTGCTAGGCATTTACCAGTCTCATGTGCATATTTATTGCATACTTATCCATGGTGAAAGGGGGATGATGGGTTTTTCATTGTGTGTAAGCATTCATCTTCAATCTGATAATCTGATTGAAGAGGAAGGGTTCACCCTGGCACATTCAGTTCGTATTTAGTGGGAAGGAGCTTTTTTTCTGTTTGGCGGGGTACAAAGGTGGGAGACTTGGTCTTGAGGTGATAATGGGTACAGGCATTTTGATGCATTGACCCTGAAACTACTCATTTGAGACTTATGGTAGACCTTAAAGTCCTCTAACTAAAGCATGGTTTGGCATAGAAAGCTATATTGGGCAACAAAAACATTTATTTGATTTACTCTATTCACCCATCTTTAGTTTTGTTTTGTTTGATTGGTCATGTTATTGTCTTATGCCAGGTTGCCTGATTATATTTTTAGGCTGGCAAGTAGCCTGATGTCATGTTTCCTGCTCTCAGGGGGAGGGTCAGTGGATAGGATAGGAGTGAGTGGCAGGTTCTGGAGGCGTGATGTGTGGGTGTGCCGTCATACGGATTTAAAGGCGCCAGATGCGTCATAAGGATGGGCGAGAGCCGACGGCCCCGAGACGCGAGATAGCCGCAAGCCGCGCAGCATGAGACACTCTCCACTTAACCGGTAATCCTAAAACCTGTCGCCCTCGACTGACTCCAATACAGGCTTGCCGGAGAAATGAGAGATGAGGAGCAGCTTTGCCACGGACGCCGGGTATAACCAGCTGTATGAGATTTAGGGAACACATGCTTAGACCCTCTAGAGATAATTAAGAGCCGTACTTCAAATGACAGACCGAAACGCCTAATAACTCCTTCAAAAGATAGTGGGGACTATTAACAATGTGTATGATTCCTAATTGACAGAGAATTGAGCAGTGAGCCTGTGGGGGCATGATCTGAACACAAAAACTGATAAATTAAGATTTGGTGCCGTTAGTGTCCAATTAAGGCCAAAATAGATGAACTGTGAAAACTGTCCAAGTCCACTATGCTACCTTTTTGATTAATTTGGCCTTTAATTTGAAATGTAGTTTAAATTCCCATAAATCCTCCCCCCTATGTGTTGTAAGCAAGAACTTGGTAGTAGCAAACGGAAGACAAAAGCTCAGACAATCTTTTTTTCCCATATACTTACAGAATTAGTCATGACATTCTGAATTAATAGTTAGCTTCAAACGTGTTTTCAGCTGCATTAGGCTCGGAGCTGCAATAGCTTGTGACCAGTTGCTTCAGTGGCTAAGCTCCACCCCTAATAAATAAAGTTAGTTTAAACATTAGATCTCTCTTTACAGGAAGTGTTTAGGATGGATATGAAACTCACAAGCATGGAGGTGTGACTAGAACTGTATTAACAATGTGTATGATTCCTAATTGACAGAGAATTGAGCAGTGAGCCTGTGGGGGCATGATCTGAACACAAAAACTGATAAATTAAGATTTGGTGCCGTTAGTGTCCAATTAAGGCCAAAATAGATGAACTGTGAAAACTGTCCAAGTCCACTATCCTACCTTTTTTTTTTCAATTTGACAATTTTTATTGGTTTTTAAGAGTTAGTTCACAGTGGTCATATTTCCATCGGATCGTACAATTGCATTTCATACAGTCTTTTGTACAGTATTCAATACATTTGGTGTTATGCCTCAGGTATACAATAGGTTACAAATTCTTTAACATCTATGCAACTTATGGAGTATATGGTATCCTTGGCACATTGTCTGTTCCTGTACTCTGGCTCATGTGTGCATCAGTCATTTGAACTGATTGGCGTTGGGTATGTGAACAAACAGATTAACATATTAACTATATACATTGTGGGTTGCCTTGTGGGATCTTTTTGTGCGTGCTTTTTGTACGTGCGAGCACCTGATTTTGTAGGCCTGAAGACTCGTGTGTCGGTGTGGTGTTACAGGTGTAAACGTGATCCAGTCTTGCGTGCGTTCGCCTCCCCCCATGTTCCCACCTCTCTTCCCTGTACCTGGGATTTAGGCAGGTAGTGTAGCTTTTTTGTCACCTGTGCGTGGTGTAACATAGGTGTTCCATTGTGCTCTGGCCTCAGCGTGGACTGGCCGTGCCCGTGATTGGAGCATGGTCATTGTTTCATAGTCCAGGTTTGTTGAAACCTGTTTGATCAAGAGATGCTGCAGAGGCGTCTCTGTTGATTTCCACGCTCTAGCAATAAGCGTGTTGGCTGCGATCAATATGTGGAAGAGCAGTATAGAGTTTGGTTTGGTGTATGTATTTAATGTCATAAAAAGTAGGCACAATTCAGGTGTGAGCGATATATGTTGGTGCAGTGCTTCTGAGAGTACCTCTCCCACCATCTTCCAGTATGTTTTGATTTTAGTGCATGACCACCATATGTGGTACATAGAGCCCCTATCTTTTTGGCACCTCCAGCACTGATCATTGGTTCCCGGGTATATCCGCGCTAGCCTGGTCGGAACCATGTACCAACGGTATTGCAGTTTCCGCATGAGCTCCAGGTGTGAGGCACAATTGGACCTGCCTCTATGTGCTGTAAATGCCTGTTTCCAGGCAGTCTTGTCGAAGGTGCAGCCTATGTCCATCTGCCACTCGTGTACATGTGTGTCTACGGTGTCTCCCCCCTGGTTATTTAGTAGGTTGTAGGTCATTGCAAGTATTTTTCGGGGGGTGCGGTGAGAAAGGCAGGCTAGCTCAAATTGAGTCAGCTGTTGTGCGGAGGTGTCCATGTCAGTGTCGGTTAACATGGATTTCACCTGGAGGTAGGAGAATATTAGTCTGGAGGGTAATTGAAATGTGCTCTGTAGGTCGGGGAATTGCGCTAGTTGATTGTTTACGTATAGGTGTCTCACGTATGTGCATCCCCCCGACATCCACTGGCGATGGTCGAATGAGGGGTTGGCTATATGCATGCTGTGCAGGGGGGCAGCCAGGGACCAGTGTTTTCGAGAGCATAGAGTTCCCCTGTGTGCGTCCCATATTTTAAGTAAGAGGTCTGTGGGGGGCAGCTTCTCTGGCAACTCCGGTCTCAATCGCCGTGGCACCCAGAAGAGGCGATTTAACGGGATCTTGGCAGTCCAGGTGGACTCAATGTCTACCCATTGTGGTTGGTTTTCTGTCGCGTGTGAGGTGATCATTGTAGCAAGCAAAGCTGCTTTGTAGTAGAGTCGTATGTTTGGCATGCCCAGTCCCCCCCTATCTATGTGTTTGTGTAGGGTTGATGATGCTACTCTAATTTTGCGGTGTCCCCAGATAAATTTGGTAAACATCCTCTGTAGGGTGTCAATATAAGATTTGGGAAGCGCTATTTGTAAGGTCCGCAGTAAATATTGGAGCTTAGGTAGGAGGGTCATTTTAATGGCCGCTATTCTGCCCAGCCAGGAGAGGAACTTCCCCTCCCATGATTTTAATGTGGCCGACAATTTTTCAGCTAGTGTTCCATAATTGCTGTGGAACAGTGCATCAGGGTTTTTGGTGATAGTGAGTCCTAGGAAGGTAACATTATCTGTCCTCCAATCTAACGTATATGCAGTCTGTAGTGTTGTCAAGATGTCTCTGGGTATACCCACTCCTAACGCTTGGGTTTTAGTCGCGTTAAGTTTATAGTAGGACTGTTTTCCATATGTGGCCACCTCTTCTAGGAGGTTCGGTAGTGATGTCTGGGGTTGGGTCAAAGTCAATAAGATATCATCAGCAAATAAATTGGCTTTGTATTCTTTATTCCCAACGCGGACCCCGTGAATATCTGAGTTATTCCTAATTCTGGTTACTAGTGGTTCCAGCGCCACAACGTATAGCAAGGGAGATAGTGGACAGCCCTGGCGCGTCCCATTGGAGATGGTAAACGGGTCGGACACGAAGCCCGCGTTTAGTACTTGTGCTGAGGGCGAACTATATAGGGCCCTGACCACTGATGTAAATTCTGTCGGGAAGCCGAACTTAGAGAGTACCCTCTCCAGAAAGGTCCAATGCAAACGGTCAAAGGCCTTTTCTGCGTCAAGGGAGAGTATCAGGCCGCCCCGATCGTCCCGTCTTAAGCTGTGCAGGAGATCTAGGACTTTGCGTGTGTTGTCTGTGCCCTGTCTGCCAGCTACAAATCCCACCTGATCATTGTGTATGATGTGGGGGAGGATGTCACTCATCCTCCTCGCGTATATTTTGGCGAACAGCTTTGCGTCTGTGTTTAAGAGCGAAATTGGTCTAAAGTTTTGGGGATGTGTGGGGGTTTTTCCCGGTTTTGGTAATGTGACAATGTGGGCAGCTAATATCTCCCTTCCAAGTGATTCGGAGTTGACTGCTTCTGTGAAAGCTTGAACTAGGTGTGGTGTTAGTGTTGTTTGGAATGTTTTGTAATAAAAATTGTCGAAGCCGTCCGGGCCAGGTGATTTCCCTGTTGGTAGAGCTCTAATAGCCTCTTCCACCTCTTTATCTGTGATGGGGTTGGACAGAGTAGTTTGTTGGGCTAGCGATAGTCGGGGTAGTTGGATTGTGTCTAGATAGGTGTTGATGCTGTCTGTCAGCGGTTGATGGGTGTTAGTGTCTTTGTTGAGGTTGTATAGGTCTGCATAGTACCTGGCGAACTCATTGCTGATTTCCCGAGGCATCATACATTTTTCCCCGTTTGGTTTGAGGAGGTATGCTATTTTCTGTTTGACTTGTTGGTCCCTGAGCCTGGTGGCCAAGAGCTTGCTTGCCTTATTACCTTGCGTGTAGTTTGTGGCTTTTAATTTTGTAAGGTAAAAGTTTGTACGTTCCAGTGCATGTTGATGAACCTTCCTGGTGAGGGACACGATCTTGTCTCTCAGCTCAGTGCTGGGTGTGAGTTGGTTTTGTGTGTTTAGGTGGCACAGCTCTTGCTGCCATATTCGCAGTTGGGTTTGCGATTGTTTTTTCAAGTAGGACGCCCTCCTAATGAGCAGTCCTCTGATCACCGGCTTATGTGCGACCCATCGGGTGCTGGGGGAAATATCTGGGGTGTTGTTGTCCTCGAAATAGTGCTGAAGGGCCGTGTCTAATTCTGTTTTGAATTGTGTGTTTTGTAATAGGGACGTGTTTAAGCGCCACGGACTACGGTGTTTAAAATCGTAGAGGTCTTTAAGATCTAGGGTGAGGGGTGCATGGTCAGACCATGTGATGTCTCCTATGTCACACTTAATAATTTGGTTGAGGAAGTTACCCTGCAAGAGGAACCCATCTATCCTGGAGTAGGAGTTATGTACCGGTGAAAAGAAGGTGTAGGATTTTTCTGTGGTATGTGTCAGCCTCCATGCATCATAATAGTGATGTAGCATGAGGAGCTTTTGTATCGCCTTGCTTTGTCGTTTTAGGGTGTGATATCTAGCGCTATGGGGTGAGAGAGTGGTATCCATCTGGGGGTTCAAGACGTGGTTGAAATCCCCACAGATGATTGTTATTCCCTGCTGTATTGCTGACACTTTGTGCAGTATCTTGTGCAGAAAGTTCCGTTGGTTTGTGTTGGGTGCATACAGGTTTACAATTGTGTACAGGACGTCATTAATGTGGCCTACGATTATAACATACCGTCCGTTGGAGTCAATGTCTTGTGTGACCAGTGAAAAGGATACTGCTGCACTAAACAGTACGGTGGCGCCTTTCGATTTTGTCGGGGAAGTGGCGTGGAATTGATGTGGATATGTGGTTGTCAGTATCTTCGGGTGGTCGCCTGTGCGGAAGTGCGTTTCTTGCAGACACGCTACATCCGCTCCCTGAGACTTCAGCTCCTTAGCAAGTGCATGTCGTTTGTGAGGGACATTAAGTCCTTTTACATTCAGAGAGCAAAATCTCATGGGGGGTCATCTTTCAGAATGTATGGTAGTGTTATGTGTGGCTTATCTATGGTGGGGTCCGCTGCCCATCCCAGCTCAGTCCAGCTAGGCAGCGGGGTCCCCTCAGGTTGTTCAGATGGTACTCGCAGTGTGGCATATATCCCAGATGGGTAAGTAGCGTTGTGATGTGTGTGGTCAGCTCGTGTGTGAACATCCGCTGCTAAGGGGCTACCCACATAGCCCACAAACAATAAGCAACGGTAATAAACATAACATTGTGGCTTATATACATTTTGCAGTAGTTGGTTGTCAATGAGAGCATAGTCACAATTAAAACAGTAATAACAATATAAACTTAACTGAAACAGTACTAGTGCCAATATGATGGCTTGGCTCTGCGCAGCAGTGCCGTGGGGGATGAAGCTTATGGCTTCAACAGGAGACAGGCGCTCCGCCGCGCCGGCCCATTTTGGATAAGCTTAGTGAACATATTTATGTGACCCATTAGTGCAAATGAGGAGGGGGGAGGAAGGGGGGTGGTGGGTGGGGGAAGTGCCCTATGGCCAATATACAGTGATGAAATATGCAGTCTGTTGCGAATTCTTACAAAGTATATTCCAGTCTCCGTGACTGTGTTGGTATTTCATTTACTTTTATTTATATATCTTTTTATTTTATTTATTTATTTATTATAAATTTTTTTTTTTTTTTTTTTTTTAATGAGGAAGGGCAACATGTGAGCCCAGGTATAGGGGCTTCTAGAGTGTAAGGTAGGAGGGGTGTGGGGGAACCTAGGATGGCTGTGCAATTGTCCCTTTATGCGTGTATGGGTTACCGCTTGTTTTTCCTCCACTCTGGGGACAGTCTCCGCATCTCCGGTGGTCTTTTGTGCGTGGTGGGAACTGTTATGCCCCATTCTCTCAACAGGTTGCTGCCCTCTTCCGGTGTGGAGATGGTGAAGTTTTTCCCCCCACGATGTACCAGCAGTTTAACAGGGAATCCCCACCGGTAGGCGATGTGTTGTTCTCGGAGTTGCGCTGTGATGTCTTGGTAGTCCCTCCGGCGTTTCAGCGTTGCTGGGGAGATGTCCGCAAATATCTGGATGCCGTGAAATTTATCTGGCAGGGCTCTGTTTGCTCTGCTGCCCCTTAGTATGATTTCCTTTGCATGGAAATAGTGCATACGCACCAGTATGTCCCTGGGGCTGTCCGGTGGTAAGAACCTCGGCCGTGCTGTTCTGTGGGCTCGGTCCATCAGCAGGACATCGGAAGGTAAGTCAGGGGCCAGACTTCTGAGCAGTTCCGCTATATAGGTTGGAAGGTCCGTCGCCCCAACCGTTTCTTTCACGCCCCGGAGCCTCAGGTTGTTACGCCTGGCTCTGTCTTCCATGTCGGCAAGCTTATTTTCGTATGTTTCCATGCGTGCAGCGAGATCATCCACCGTGTGTGTCAGGGTATTGTGGGCTTCGGCATGGTCCGCCATTTTATCCTCCATAGCGGAGGTTCTCGCGCCCAAATCTTGGAGGTCTTTCCTGAGGTCTCCGATGGACGTTTGTAGGGTGGTGAGGATTTTGTGGGACATGGTATCCAGCATGCCTTGTATCAGGTCTTTAGTGAGCTGGGGCTCAGGATGTGGCGACCCGCGGGCCTGCTCTTCTTCCTCCTCTGCGCCATCTTGGCTATGTTCCAGGGGCTGGATAGTTTTCCCCTGGTGTGCTTTGGAGGTGAAGAAGTTCGCCTTTTCTTGCTTCTCGGTGGCTCTCTTGCTTTTTGCCTGGGACATGATGGTATTTTCGGATGGTATGGGTCACAATTGTGGTTATGTGGGCCTTTTGACGGCGGAGCTAGTGCTACATGCGACCGTTCTCCATGGGTGTCAGGACACGCCCCCCCTATCCTACCTTTTTGATTAATTTGGCCTTTAATTTGAAATGTAGTTTAAATTCCCATAAATCCTCCCCCCTATGTGTTGTAAGCAAGAACTTGGTAGTAGCAAATGGAAGACAAAAGCTCAGACAATCTTTTTTTCCCATATACTTACAGAATTAGTCATGACATTCTGAATTAATAGTTAGCTTCAAACGTGTTTTCAGCTGCATTAGGCTCGGAGCTGCAATAGCTTGTGACCAATTGCTTCAGTGGCTAAGCTCCACCCCTAATAAATAAAGGTAGTTTAAACATTAGATCTCTCTTTACAGGAAGTGTTTAGGATGGATATGAAACTCACAAGCATGGAGGTGTGACTAGAACTGTATTAACAATGTGTATGATTCCTAATTGACAGAGAATTGAGCAGTGAGCCTGTGGGGGCATGATCTGAACACAAAAACTGATAAATTAAGATTTGGTGCCGTTAGTGTCCAATTAAGGCCAAAATAGATGAACTGTGAAAACTGTCCAAGTCCACTATGCTACCTTTTTGATTAATTTGGCCTTTAATTTGAAATGTAGTTTAAATTCCCATAAATCCTCCCCCCTATGTGTTGTAAGCAAGAACTTGGTAGTAGCAAATGGAAGACAAAAGCTCAGACAATCTTTTTTTCCCATATACTTACAGAATTAGTCATGACATTCTGAATTAATAGTTAGCTTCAAACGTGTTTTCAGCTGCATTAGGCTCGGAGCTGCAATAGCTTGTGACCAGTTGCTTCAGTGGCTAAGCTCCACCCCTAATAAATAAAGTTAGTTTAAACATTAGATCTCTCTTTACAGGAAGTGTTTAGGATGGATATGAAACTCACAAGCATGGAGGTGTGACTAGAACTGTATTAACAATGTGTATGATTCCTAATTGACAGAGAATTGAGCAGTGAGCCTGTGGGGGCATGATCTGAACACAAAAACTGATAAATTAAGATTTGGTGCCGTTAGTGTCCAATTAAGGCCAAAATAGATGAACTGTGAAAACTGTCCAAGTCCACTATGCTACCTTTTTGATTAATTTGGCCTTTAATTTGAAATGTAGTTTAAATTCCCATAAATCCTCCCCCCTATGTGTTGTAAGCAAGAACTTGGTAGTAGCAAACGGAAGACAAAAGCTCAGACAATCTTTTTTTCCCATATACTTACAGAATTAGTCATGACATTCTGAATTAATAGTTAGCTTCAAACGTGTTTTCAGCTGCATTAGGCTCGGAGCTGCAATAGCTTGTGACCAGTTGCTTCAGTGGCTAAGCTCCACCCCTAATAAATAAAGTTAGTTTAAACATTAGATCTCTCTTTACAGGAAGTGTTTAGGATGGAGGTGTGACTAGAACTGTATTAACAATGTGTATGATTCCTAATTGACAGAGAATTGAGCAGTGAGCCTGTGGGGGCATGATCTGAACACAAAAACTGATAAATTAAGATTTGGTGCCGTTAGTGTCCAATTAAGGCCAAAATAGATGAACTGTGAAAACTGTCCAAGTCCACTATGCTACCTTTTTGATTAATTTGGCCTTTAATTTGAAATGTAGTTTAAATTCCCATAAATCCTCCCCCCTATGTGTTGTAAGCAAGAACTTGGTAGTAGCAAACGGAAGACAAAAGCTCAGACAATCTTTTTTTCCCATATACTTACAGAATTAGTCATGACATTCTGAATTAATAGTTAGTTTCAAACGTGTTTTCAGCTGCATTAGGCTCGGAGCTGCAATAGCTTGTGACCAGTTGCTTCAGTGGCTAAGCTCCACCCCTAATAAATAAAGTTAGTTTAAACATTAGATCTCTCTTTACAGGAAGTGTTTAGGATGGATATGAAACTCACAAGCATGGAGGTGTGACTAGAACTGTATTAACAATGTGTATGATTCCTAATTGACAGAGAATTGAGCAGTGAGCCTGTGGGGGCATGATCTGAACACAAAAACTGATAAATTAAGATTTGGTGCCGTTAGTGTCCAATTAAGGCCAAAATAGATGAACTGTGAAAACTGTCCAAGTCCACTATGCTACCTTTTTGATTAATTTGGCCTTTAATTTGAAATGTAGTTTAAATTCCCATAAATCATCCCCCCTATGTGTTGTAAGCAAGAACTTGGTAGTAGCAAATGGAAGACAAAAGCTCAGACAATCTTTTTTTCCCATATACTTACAGAATTAGTCATGACATTCTGAATTAATAGTTAGCTTCAAACGTGTTTTCAGCTGCATTAGGCTCGGAGCTGCAATAGCTTGTGACCAGTTGCTTCAGTGGCTAAGCTCCACCCCTAATAAATAAAGGTAGTTTAAACATTAGATCTCTCTTTACAGGAAGTGTTTAGGATGGATATGAAACTCACAAGCATGGAGGTGTGACTAGAACTGTATTAACAATGTGTATGATTCCTAATTGACAGAGAATTGAGCAGTGAGCCTGTGGGGGCATGATCTGAACACAAAAACTGATAAATTAAGATTTGGTGCCGTTAGTGTCCAATTAAGGCCAAAATAGATGAACTGTGAAAACTGTCCAAGTCCACTATGCTACCTTTTTGATTAATTTGGCCTTTAATTTGAAATGTAGTTTAAATTCCCATAAATCCTCCCTCCTATGTGTTGTAAGCAAGAACTTGGTAGTAGCAAATGGAAGACAAAAGCTCAGACAATCTTTTTTTCCCATATACTTACAGAATTAGTCATGACATTCTGAATTAATAGTTAGCTTCAAACGTGTTTTCAGCTGCATTAGGCTCGGAGCTGCAATAGCTTGTGACCAGTTGCTTCAGTGGCTAAGCTCCACCCCTAATAAATAAAGTTAGTTTAAACATTAGATCTCTCTTTACAGGAAGTGTTTAGGATGGATATGAAACTCACAAGCATGGAGGTGTGACTAGAACTGTATTAACAATGTGTAGGATTCCTAATTGACAGAGAATTGAGCAGTGAGCCTGTGGGGGCATGATCTGAACACAAAAACTGATAAATTAAGATTTGGTGCCGTTAGTGTCCAATTAAGGCCAAAATAGATGAACTGTGAAAACTGTCCAAGTCCACTATGCTACCTTTTTGATTAATTTGGCCTTTAATTTGAAATGTAGTTTAAATTCCCATAAATCCTCCCCCCTATGTGTTGTAAGCAAGAACTTGGTAGTAGCAAACGGAAGACAAAAGCTCAGACAATCTTTTTTTCCCATATACTTACAGAATTAGTCATGACATTCTGAATTAATAGTTAGCTTCAAACGTGTTTTCAGCTGCATTAGGCTCGGAGCTGCAATAGCTTGTGACCAGTTGCTTCAGTGGCTAAGCTCCACCCCTAATAAATAAAGTTAGTTTAAACATTAGATCTCTCTTTACAGGAAGTGTTTAGGATGGAGGTGTGACTAGAACTGTATTAACAATGTGTATGATTCCTAATTGACAGAGAATTGAGCAGTGAGCCTGTGGGGGCATGATCTGAACACAAAAACTGATAAATTAAGATTTGGTGCCGTTAGTGTCCAATTAAGGCCAAAATAGATGAACTGTGAAAACTGTCCAAGTCCACTATGCTACCTTTTTGATTAATTTGGCCTTTAATTTGAAATGTAGTTTAAATTCCCATAAATCCTCCCCCCTATGTGTTGTAAGCAAGAACTTGGTAGTAGCAAACGGAAGACAAAAGCTCAGACAATCTTTTTTTCCCATATACTTACAGAATTAGTCATGACATTCTGAATTAATAGTTAGTTTCAAACGTGTTTTCAGCTGCATTAGGCTCGGAGCTGCAATAGCTTGTGACCAGTTGCTTCAGTGGCTAAGCTCCACCCCTAATAAATAAAGTTAGTTTAAACATTAGATCTCTCTTTACAGGAAGTGTTTAGGATGGATATGAAACTCACAAGCATGGATGTGTGACTAGAACTGTATTAACAATGTGTATGATTCCTAATTGACAGAGAATTGAGCAGTGAGCCTGTGGGGGCATGATCTGAACACAAATACTGATAAATTAAGATTTGGTGCCGTTAGTGTCTAATTAAGGCCAAAATAGATGAACTGTGAAAACTGTCCAAGTCCACTATGCTACCTTTTTGATTAATTTGGCCTTTAATTTGAAATGTAGTTTAAATTCCCATAAATCCTCCCCCCTATGTGTTGTAAGCAAGAACTTGGTAGTAGCAAATGGAAGACAAAAGCTCAGACAATCTTTTTTTCCCATATACTTACAGAATTAGTCATGACATTCTGAATTAATAGTTAGCTTCAAACGTGTTTTCAGCTGCATTAGGCTCGGAGCTGCAATAGCTTGTGACCAGTTGCTTCAGTGGCTAAACTCCACCCCTAATAAATAAAGGTAGTTTAAACATTAGATCTCTCTTTACAGGAAGTGTTTAGGATGGATATGAAACTCACAAGCATGGAGGTGTGACTAGAACTGTATTAACAATGTGTATGATTCCTAATTGACAGAGAATTGAGCAGTGAGCCTGTGGGGGCATGATCTGAACACAAAAACTGATAAATTAAGATTTGGTGCCGTTAGTGTCTAATTAAGGCCAAAATAGATGAACTGTGAAAACTGTCCAAGTCCACTATGCTACCTTTTTGATTAATTTGGCCTTTAATTTGAAATGTAGTTTAAATTCCCATAAATCCTCCCCCCTATGTGTTGTAAGCAAGAACTTGGTAGTAGCAAACGGAAGACAAAAGCTCAGACAATTTTTTTTCCCCATATACTTACAGAATTAGTCATGACATTCTGAATTAATAGTTAGCTTCAAACGTGTTTTCAGCTGCATTAGGCTCGGAGCTGCAATAGCTTGTGACCAGTTGCTTCAGTGGCTAAGCTCCACCCCTAATAAATAAAGGTAGTTTAAACATTAGATCTCTCTTTACAGGAAGTGTTTAGGATGGATATGAAACTCACAAGCATGGAGGTGTGACTAGGACTGTATTAACAATGTGTATGATTCCTAATTGACAGAGAATTGAGCAGTGAGCCTGTGGGGGCATGATCTGAACACAAAAACTGATAAATTAAGATTTGGTGCCGTTAGTGTCCAATTAAGGCCAAAATAGAGGAACTGTGAAAACTGTCCATGTCCACTATGCTACCTTTTTGATTAATTTGGCCTTTAATTTGAAATGTAGTTTAAATTCCCATAAATCCTCCCCCCTATGTGTTGTAAGCAAGAACTTGGTAGTAGCAAACGGAAGACAAAAGCTCATACAATCTTTTTTTCCCATATACTTACAGAATTAGTCATGACATTCTGAATTAATAGTTAGCTTCAAACGTGTTTTCAGCTGCATTAGGCTCGGAGCTGCAATAGCTTGTGACCAGTTGCTTCAGTGGCTAAGCTCCACCCCTAATAAATAAAGGTAGTTTAAACATTAGATCTCTCTTTACAGGAAGTGTTTAGGATGGATATGAAACTCACAAGCATGGAGGTGTGACTAGGACTGTATTAACAATGTGTATGATTCCTAATTGACAGAGAATTGAGCAGTGAGCCTGTGGGGGCATGATCTGAACACAAAAACTGATAAATTAAGATTTGGTGCCGTTAGTGTCCAATTAAGGCCAAAATAGATGAACTGTGAAAACTGTCCATGTCCACTATGCTACCTTTTTGATTAATTTGGCCTTTAATTTGAAATGTAGTTTAAATTCCCATAAATCCTCCCCCCTATGTGTTGTAAGCAAGAACTTGGTAGTAGCAAACGGAAGACAAAAGCTCATACAATCTTTTTTTCCCATATACTTACAGAATTAGTCATGACATTCTGAATTAATAGTTAGCTTCAACATTTTCTATATAGAAATGAATTGTATAAAAACATGCATTTCTCTATTGTGACTGAACGTGCATAATAATTGTATTTCACTTTTTTTTCATACAGAGAAACATGATGAAGGTTCAATTGTTTGCAAAGTACAACTGGCAGAAAAAATTCAATGGGCATGTAGATTCAAAACTAAGATTAGGTAGAAATATAAAAATAAAAAAATATTTGCCAAGGCAGAGAAGCTATTTTTTTATTCTAATAATAATACAATGTTCTTAACAGATAACAATTTTAAGAAACTGAGTGTTCTAGTCTTTGAACTTTTATAAAAAAAAATAAAAAAAAAAAAATAAAAAAATAAAATAAAATGTATCTTGGTCAGGGTCAAATGAGTGAAGATTTTAATTATCCATATAATCATTATGGTATACAGTCTAATAGTTCAGCTGGGAGACGTTGTTGATGTTGCTATACAGTGGTCTAGTTTGTTTTTTTTAAAACAAAGTATGAGTACACTTGAGAAACAATGTTTGACATGGAGTTATTTTGGATGATATTAATAAAATCTAATTTGTATGGGCTCTATAAAAATGTTAATTGTTTAAATAAAAATGAATTTCAGCACTCCAAGGGCAAGTTTTTTTGATTATTCAATAATAAGGTAATTTTGAATACATGACTTGGAGTATTGTTACGCTAACATGCTAATATAAATATCCAGATTTATGATAATGAAATCATTATAGTGTAGAAGAAAGATGATATGTAAATCAGATGTGTTATTCTTATTACCTTTTATTAAAATTGGATAAATATGTCTGCCAGGAAATTACAAATCGTAGTGTTTAAAGGGACTTTCTGCTGCCAAAATAAAATATTACTGTTTAGCAGATTTACTTCCAATGAAGACATTTTATTATGCATTTTGTTATTAGAGGTATAGCTAAAACACTATGCAAAAGCTGGAGATCTCTTGTCTGAAACCTTTGCAAGCCCTCCCCTTCTAACCCAACCCATACTTTTGGTGGTTTTCTTTTTACAGACTTCCCAGTGCAGCTCAATAAGAAGTATTTGCAAGGCATGTGCTCTGAGCAATTGCCTGTTCAGCTCAACTAACCTAAACAAACCAGGAAGTAACAGGACTGGTTATCTGATTAACAGCCAAGGGGGTGTAACAAGTTTAATTTTAAAAAGTGCCATTGAAATCTGCAATTTTTGTAAAATTATTTTGGGGGCTGGAGTGTCCCTTTAACATTTGTGGTTGGTAAATTATTTAATGTATTTTTTAAATTATACCTGTAATGCCCAGCAATACTTCAATAACTATAGAAAAGGGAACCTCTCTCACTGACACCAAACAGCTGAATATTCTCACAGCCATTTAAAGTGATACTTAGATTCTGCTATATGTATTGCACTTTATACTACAAGATTGTCAAATATCTTTAGCATAGGAAATGATGTGCTAGGCATTTATCAGTCTCATGTGCATATTTATTGCATACTTATCCATGGTGCAAGGGGGATGATGTTTTTTTCATTGTGTGTAAGCATTCATCTTCAATCTGATAATCTGATTGAAGAGGAAGGGTTCACCCTGGCACATTCAGTTCGTATTTAGTAGGAAGGAGCTTTTTTTCTGTTTGGCGGGGTGCAAAGGTGGGAGACTTGGTCTTGAGGTGATAATGGGTACAGGCATTTTGATGCATTGACCCTGAAACTACTCATTTGAGACTTATGGTAGACCTTAAAGTCCTCTAACTAAAGCATGGTTTGGCTTAGAAAGCCATATTGGGCAACAAAAACATTTATTTGATTTACTCTATTCACCCATCTTTAGTTTTGTTTTGTTTGATTGGTCATGTTATTGTCTTATGCCAGGTTGCCTGATTATATTTTTAGGCTGGCAAGCAGCCTGATGTCACGTTTCCTGCTCTCAGGGGGAGGGTCGGTGGATAGTATAGGAGTGAGTGCCAGGTTCTGGAGGCGTGATGTGTGGGTGTGCCGTCATACGGATTTAAAGGCGCCAGATGCGTCATAAGGATGGGCGAGAGCCGACGGCCCCGAGACGCGAGATAGCCGCAAGCCGCGCAGCATGAGACACTCTCCACTTAACCGGTAATCCTAAAACCTGTCGCCCTCGACCGACTCCAATACAGGCTTGCCGGAGAAATGAGAGATGAGGAGCAGCTTTGCCACGGATGCCGGGTATAACCAGCTGTATGAGATTTAGGGAACACATGCTTAGACCCTCTAGAGATAATTAAGAGCCGTACTTCAAATGACAGACCGAAACGCCTAATAACTCCTTCAAAAGATAGTGGGGACTGGAGACTCACAGATTTATTTTCTTCTAATTAATGGAAAACTAAAGCTTTACAGATCTGGTGGCAACCCATGCTCGAAGAAAGGCTATATACATTCTCAGGAAAGCCGAGCCACGTTGCTGACTGACAACTGCAGAGCAAAAAAATCAGATAAGACCAGTTTTCCTTTTTAATTTTTTGCATGTTTTGTACATATACCGTTTATTTATTTTTTCAATACTATCTGTATAAATCAGGGAATTCATTTTTTTAATTCCTGATAAAATTCTGGTGAAACACTTCTGTTGATTCCTGTGTCTTAAAACTCTAATTTGCAAATCACGACTACCAGAAAGATAGCGCAAGAACAGAAATTAACAACTATGAAAGATAAAATTGACTCTAAAAATAAGACTTTTTTCTGAAATCTAAAGACTTAAGTGATAAACCATCTAGAGAATCTTTATCAAGTTCAGAATAGTGATGTCGCGAACATGAAATTTTCCTTTCGCGAACAGCGAACGCGGACTTCCGCAAATGTTCGCGAACGGGCAAACCTGGCGAACCGCCATAGACTTCAATAGCAGGCGAATTTTAAAACCCACAGGGACTCTTTCTGGCCATAATAGTGATGGGCCCCCACCCACCTGAGTGGTGGGTGGGGGCCCTAAACAAGTATAAGGGGGGGACCTAATGTCCTCGCGCCTGGCCCCCACGCCTGAGCGGCAGGTAGGGGCTTAAATACCAATAGAGGGGGGACCTAATGTCCTCCCCCCGGCCCCCACCCCTGAGCGGCGGGTGGGGGCCCTAAATACCAGTAGGGGGGGATGACCTAATGTCCACCCAATCAGAGTGCTCTGTGTCATTTTACACAGCGTGGGAAAGTTCTTTGGATTTTTCCAACGCTGTGTAAAATGACACAGAGCACTCTGATTGGCTTAAACCAACCAATCAGAGTGTTTTAAGCCTAATTGCTGGGACTGGCAACGCTTTATAAGCCTTGACCCGCCCTGTGGAGCTCAGTACGCGGCGTGCCCTCGAAGGGTGATGAAGGATTATATTCTTTTGCGCTCGTTTTTTTTTTTTTTTTTTTCAAAGTGCGATGGTTATATTGGCTTTTTATTTGGCCTTTTTGGGGGCTGAAGAAAGAAGATTTTAGAAAAAAGAAGACATCTAATGGTAAGTTTATTTTTATTTATTTACAGATTTTTAGCTTTATTGACTCCCCCCTCATTATTTTTAGGGTGAGATGGGTAGGTAGGGGGACCATTTTTTTGGGGGGGGGTGACTAGGGGTTTGGGGACCCCTAGTCACCTGGGGGGACATTTTTTTAGGGCCCCCACCTGCCGCTCAGGGGTGGGGGCCGGGGGGGAGGACAATAGGTCCCCCCTATTTGTATTTAGGGCCCCCACCCACCGCTCAGGGGTGGGGGCCGGGGGGGAGGACAATAAGTCCTCCTCCTTTTTTTACTTTAGGGCCCCCACCCGCTCAGGGAGGGGGGACCCTTTTTTTTTATTTTGTTTTGAACAGTGAGCAGCCACAGACATGCCCCTACTCGCGGTATTGCGACTAGGGGCACAATTTACTAATACTAAGTAATTTTTACTTAGTATTAGTACATTTGGCTGAAAGACCACAAAAAAAAAATAGGGGGCGGACCAAACATCGCATATGTTCGCCGTTCGGGACATCACTAATGCTGACCAAATTTAGTGGTAATACTTTCATTTATGTTTATTTCTTTTACTTTTCATATTACATTTCAGAATCCTGATATGTTATTGCAAGCAAGTCCCAATATTTTAATTATCAATATTTCACAAATATAACTGTACACCAATTTACTGGTTTTCCAGGTTTTTTGGGTGTAGTTAGAAGTCCAATTATATAACACTCCCATCTTAAACTTGAAACTTTGACAAATTGATTTTCTGGGCCTATGTTGCTTTTGAGACAGTATGGCAGCCTAGAAAAAAAAAAGTCCACTAACATTTTCAAGAGTAGGCAACCCAGGGAATTCTTCATAGGGTATTTTTAATGTAATTGTTTGCTGTAGCCACTTTATAAGAACCTTACAGTGGTTGGGCTTGACATAAAATTGACAGGCCAAGCTGAGTGGATCCAGAAATCGGAGTAGTCTATATAACAAATCAATAAGTAATGAAGGATAACCATTAACCAGTAAATTAAGTTACATGCATGTATTTTGACTTAACCCCTTAAGGACACATGACATGTGTGACATGTCATGATTCCCTTTTATTCCAAAAGTTTGGTCCTTAAGGGGTTAAAGGGATACTATAGTCACCTGAACAACTTTAGCTTAATGAAGCAGTTTTGGTGTATAGAACATGCCCCTGCAGCCTCACTGCTCAATCCTCTGCCATTTAGGAGTTAAATCCCTTTGTTTATGAACCCTAGTCACACCTCCCTGCATGTGACTTGCACAGCCTTCCATAAACACTTCCTGTAAAGAGAGCCCTATTTAGGCTTTCTTTATTGCAAGTTCTGTTTAATTAAGATTTTCTTATCCTCCCCTGCTATGTTAAAAGCTTGCTAGACCCTGCAAGAGCCTCCTGCATGTGATTAAAGTTCAATTTAGAGATTGAGATACAATTATTTAAGGTAAATTACATCTGTTTGAAAATTTAACCCAGTTCTTTTTTCATGCAGGCTGTGTCAATCATAGCCAGGGGAGGTGTGGCTAGGGCTGCATAAACAGAAACAAAGTGATTTAACTCCTAAATGACAGTGAATTGAGCAGTGAAATTACAGGGGAATGATCTATACACTAAAACTGCTTTATTTAGCTAAAGTAATTTAGGTGACTATAGTGTTCCTTTAACAGTTTAACTCTGTATGGTACACTCTGAAATAGTCAGAAAAACATATAGCGATGGGCAGGAAGAGCAATAACATCGAGACTCCTTCCTAACTTCTTCTTTGTAACAGACACTGCACTTTTTTTTGGGGGGGGGTGACATTTTGCTGTCTGGGATGGGTATTCTACAAGAAAAAAACCCTGCCACAAAGTCTCTGGACATTTTCTTATTTAAATGTGAGTGGACTAAGTGGCTGGATAAACAAAATATCTGCTAAAACTTTATTGTGAATTACTGGAAACTAAATGGTTTCCCTACTTTTATATACAGCACATACGAATTGTAGACTGAAATCTGGATTATGTATATAATAATTTTATACCAGAATTTTGTCTTGCAGTAAACCATATATGATGTTATGCACTGATCAGCCAAATCCACTCTCTGCATATATTTACTGTACTCATCAAGGGGATTTGATACATTTCAGTGTCTAGCAAACCTTTAAGATTTTTGAGCATTGTGCCACTGGCCATTGTGATAAAGTACATTTTTTGAAAAATTAATTTATACTAGTGTACAAGGGGTAGTCATTGTTCATCAAGTGTAAGAGGAGATCACATACAAATTTTCCATTTGTGCTCACAGAACTAGAGCAGCCTTGTGAATCAAGATAGCAATCTCTCCCTTCATAAATGCAAAATGAATCAGGTAGAACCAGGCTATAACAATTTTAAATTTCATTTCATAGTAAGCCTGCTTAGATGGAATATACTGCTTGAAAAACAATCTTCCCTTGAATTGCACAAGGAATTATTCTATACAAATGTTCTGGTCAGGGGTGTAGTTTTCAGAAAAAAAATCTAGCAGGTGCTTGATCAGCAGCAGGACACTGGGCATTGTTGCGAAAATGGATGAAACAAAGAGGTTGCCCATAACTATTTATCATCATAATCCCTGTAGGAAGATATCTGTAAAAAGTATAATATTTTAACAATCAGTGATCTCAAATGTGTCGCTTTCTGATTCATGAGTTAGAATGGTCTAAGTCTCTTCCACTGAATAGTAACATTCCATGATGAAAATGTATTTCTTTCCTACCTGCCTATTTAACACTAACTCATTGAACCCACCACCAAATTTCTACTTCCATCCAAAGTAAACCCTACACCTCACAGAAAAGAGCTGACTGATCACAGTAGAAGTGTAAAATTATAATGCTGTGGTCAACACTGAAAGGTTTACATTTTTTGCAACCAACAAGTTTTGTTAAAAAAAAAGAAAATTAACAGGTCATGTTGATCAGACAGTATGCTCTAATCAGACGTGGTGCAGTGATTGGAAAGCAGAAAGGATTTCAAAAATTTAAATGATTAAAATAGTCAAAAAGGGTCACATTTTAGCAAAAAAAAAAGCCAAACATCGTAACTTTGAAATATATGATCAGTACATAAGTGACACTGGGATCAGAAGTGAAAGGATTAATAGTGATGTCCTGAACGGTTCGCTGGCGAATAGTTCCCGGCGAACAGCGCTTGTTCGCGTTCGCCACGGATGGCGAACATATGTGCTGTTCGGTCCGCCCCCTATTCGTCACCATTGAGTAAACTTTGACCCTGTACCTCACAGTCAGCAGACACATTCCAGTCAATCAGCAGCAGACCCTCCCTCCCAGACAGCATCCTCCTGGACAGCATCCATTTTACATTCATTGTGAAGCTGCATTCTTAGTGAGAGGAGGGACAGTGTAGCTGCTGTTGATTTGATAGGGAAATTGATAGCTAGGTTAGTGTATTCAGTGTCCACTACATTCCTGAAGGACTCATCTGATCTCTGCTGTAAGGACAGCACCCCAAAAAGCATTTTTTTAGGGCTAGAACATCAGTCTGCTTTTTTTTTTCTGTGTAATGTAATTGCAGTTGCCTGCCTGCCAGCCTGTGTGTCAGGCTCACAGCATATACTCTGCCCACTTGCCCAGTGCCACCAGTGCCAAACTTTTTTGACTGTAATATAATAACAGTCGGTTTCCTTCACTAGTGTGCGTTTCAAGGCCTGCCCAGTGCCACCACTCACTCACTGGTGTCACAATAGCTTGCATTTAAAAAACCAAACAAAACTTTTTTGACTGTAATATAATAGCAGTCAGTTTCCTTCACTAGTGTGTATTTCAGGGCCTGCCCAGTGCCACCACTCACTCACTGGTGTCACAATAGCTTGCATTTAAAAAAAAATATATATATATTTTGACTGTAATATAATAGCAGTCAGTTTCCTTCACGCGTGTGCGTTTCAGGGCCTGCCAGGGCAAAGTGTCACACCAGTGCAATTCATATCTGGTGTAACAGTAGTGTACATTTAAAAAAAAAAATACAATTTTGACTGTAATAGATTGAATAGCAGTTAGTTGTCTGCCAGCGTGTGTGTCAGGCTCACAGCGTATACTGTGCCCACTTGCCTAGTGCCACCACTCACTCACTGGTGTCACAATAGCTTGCATTTAAAAACAAACAAACTTTTTTAATTGTAATATAATAGCAGTCAGTTTCCTTCACGCGTGTGCATTTCAGGGCCTGCCAGGGCACAGTGTCACACCAGTGCATCTCATATCTGGTGTAACAGTAGTGTACATTTAAAAAAAAAAAAATTTGACTGTAATAGATTGAATAGCAGTTAGTTGTCTGCAAGCGTGTGTGTCAGGCCTATAGCGTCTACTCTACCAACTTCTGCCAATGCACAGTGCCACTCATATCTGTTGTTACAGTAGCTTGCACGCATAGTACCACTAATCGAAAAAAAAATGACAGGCAGAGACAGGCCACCCCGCAGGGTCCGTCGTGGTCGTGGTCGTGGTGCTGTGATTCCCTTTGGCCCTAGAATAATGCCCAGTGTTCAGAGGCCACGTACCCTGAACTTGAAAAGTTCTGAGGACATAGTTGACTGGCAAACACAGGACACCCAATATTCTACAGCTTCCGCTCGGAACCTTGACACACCATCCTCCTCCAGCTTAGCTTCGGGCACCTCTCAAGTTACCACTCGCCCACCTGCCGCCACCACCAACACTAGCACCATAGCCGCTTCACTTGCTATGTCAGAGGAGTTGTTTACACATCCGTTGGAAGAAATGAGTGATGCGCAACCATTATTGCCAGAGGATGTAGTCTCAGTCAGGCAGCATTACACATGTACGGTGTGATGATGATGATGTTGTACCCACTGCTGCTTCCTTTGCTGAGTTGTCAGATACAAGTGAAGCGGTTGATGATGACGATGCGTCCGTGGATGTCATGTGGGTGCCCGCTAGAAGAGAAGAAGAACAGGGGGAAAGTTAAGATGGGGAGACAGAGAGGAGGAGGAGGAGACGAGTTGGAAGCAGGGGGAGGTCGTCGCAAGGAGATGGTAGCACAGTCAGACAGCATGCATCGGCACCCGGGGTCAGCCAGACAGCACGCCAATAAACGCATGCTGTTGCCACCACCAGAATGCCATCATTGCAGAGCTCAGCAGTGTGGCATTTTTTTGTGTGTCTGCCTCTGACAACAGCGATGCCATTTGGTACAACTGCTTTGCGAAGGCACATGATCGCACATCACAAACGCCTATGGGATCAACACATGAGTACAAGCAGCACACAAACTCAAAGCCGCCATACTCCTCCTGGTCCAGCATCTTCAGCCATGTTAACCACTGCTGTCCTCCTTTCCCCCTCTCAACCATCCGCCCCTCTGTCTCTCGCCTTGAGCAGTTCCTGCTCATCTGCCCACAGTCAGGTGTCTGTCAAGGACATGTTTGAGCGTAAGAAGCCAATGTCACAAAGTCACCCCCTTGCCCAGCGTCTGACAGCTGGCTTGACTGAACTCTTAGCCCGCCAGCTTTTACCATACAAGCTGGTGGAGTCTGAGGCGTTCAAACAATTTGTAGCTATTGGGACACCGCAGTGGAAGGTACACGGACGAAATTTCTTTGCACAAAAGGCAATCAACCTGTACTCGATTGTGCAAAAGGAAGTACTGGCATGTCTGGCACACAGTGTTGGGGCAAGGGTCCATCTGATCACTGATACCTGGTCTGCAAATCATGGTCAGGGCAGGTATATCACCGACACTGAACATTGGGTAAACCTGCTGATGGCTGCCAAGCATGGAATGTGTGGCTCTGCAGAGGAGTTGGTGACACCTCCACGACTTGCAGGCAGGCCTGCTGCCAACTCCTCTACTCCTCCTACTCCATCCTCTTCCATAACCTCCTCGGCTGAGTCCTCTTCTGCTGCTGCGTCTTGCTCCACATCAACGGCACCCCCCCAGCTCCCCAGGTACTGTTCCACATCCCGGATACGGCAGTGTCACGCCGTCTTGGGGTTGACTTGCCTGAAAGCAGAGAGTCACACCGGAACAGCACTCCTGTCCGCCCTGAACGCACCGGTGGATCAGTGGCTGACTCCGCACCAACTGGAGATTGGCAAAGTGGTTTGTGACAACGGAAGAAATTTGTTGGCGGCATTGCATTTGGGCAAGTTGACACATCTGATCGTACAACACTTTGTGCATAAGTACCCAGGCTTACAGGACATCCTTAAGCAAGCCAAGAAGGTGTGTGGCCATTTCAGGCATTCCTTCACGGCCATGGCGCACTTTTCCGATATCCAGCGGCGAAACAACATGCCAGTGAGGCGCTTGATTTCCGACAGCCCGACACGTTGGAATTGAACACTCCTAATGTTCGACCACCTGCTCCAACAAGAAAAAGCCGTTAATGAGTAATTGTATGACCGGGGTGCTAGGACAGCCTCTGCAGAGCTGGGAATTTTTTTTGCCACGTTACTGGACGCTCATGCGAAATGCCTGTAGGCTCATGCGTCCTTTTGAGGAGGTGACAAACCTAGTCAGTCGCACCGAAGGCACCATCAGCGACATCATACAATTTGTTTTCTTCCAGGAGTGTGCCCTGCGAAGAGTGCTGGATCAGGCCGCAGATGAGCGTGAAGAGGAAGAGTTGTGGTCACCATCACCACCAGAAACAGCCTTATCAGCATCGCTTGCTGGACCTGCGGCAACGCTGGAAGAGGATTGTGAGGAAGAGGAGTCAGAGGAGGAATGTGGCTTTGAGGATTAGGAGGAAGACTAACCACAACAGGCATCCCAGGGTGCTCATTGTCACCTGTCTGGTACCTGTGGTGTTGTACGTGGCTGGGGGAAGAACATACCTTCAGAGAGATCACTGAGGACGAGGAACAGGACATGAGTAGCTCGGCATCCAACCTTGTGCAAATGAGGTCTTTCATGCTGTCGTGCCTGTTGAGGGACCCTCGTATAAAAAGGCTGAAGGAGAACGACCTGTACTGGGTGTCCACGCTACTAGACCCGGATAAGCAGAAAGTGCCTGAAATGTTACCAAATTACGGCAAGTCGGAAAGGATGCAGCAGTTCCAAAATCAATTAAAAAGTATGCTTTACACAGCATATAAGGGTGATGTCACAGCACGACGGGAATCTAACAGGGGAAGAGGTGAAAGTAATGCTCCTCCTCCCACTACCACGCCGGCAAGGACAGGACACTTTACAGACGTGTTGTTGATGGAGGACATGCAGAGCTTTTTAAGTCCTACGCATCGCCACAGCCCTTCGGGGTCCACCCTCAGAGAACGACTCGACCGGTAGTAGCAGACTACCTCGCCTTAACTGCAGATATCGAAACTCTGAGGAGCTATGAACCCCTTGACTACTGGGTGTGCAGGCTTGACCTGTGGCCTGAGCTATCCCAATTTGCGATAGAACTTCTGGCCTGCCCCGCTTCAAGTGTCGTGTCAGAAAGGACCTTCAGTGCAGCAGGAGGTATTGTCACTGAGAAGAGAAGTCGCCTAGGTCAAAAAAGTCTAGATTACCTCACCTTTATTAAGATGAATGAGGGATGGATCCCGAAGGGACTGACAGTGGGTGATACATTTGACTAAAAAATGCCTGATGAGGGGGACGCAACAGGGTGTCGCGGCTGCCGGCCCACCGCATGATATTTAAATCCCTAGCTCACCCCAGTACCTTGCCCTGTCGTGCTTTCCTGTTCCTGGTTTCCTGAGAGTGCTTTATCATTGTGAATCTGATTTCCTGGTATCCTGATCTTGGCTTTTCCCTGGTTATTCTGAATTCTGGTTTCCCTGACTTGGCTTGTGTAAACGGTATTGTGTATTTTCTGGCTTCCTTGACCTCAGCTTTCCCTCTGACCATTCTCTGTCTCTAGCGTATTAGTCCGGCCATTCTAAGGTCTGGTTTACGCTCTGTCCTTTTATTTTCCTTTTCTTGCCTATGTATATGTTTACATAGTTTCTGCGTGCTGGACCACACTAGTAGTCGTGACATTGGGATTAAACTGATAAGAATAGTACTACTTAACACACCACTCCTATCTGGTGGCACATTAGATTGCACGCGCAGTGCCCCAAATTTGAAGTAGGAGGACCGACCAAGCATCTTTTTCCATCTCCCAGTTCCTAAAATCGATGCCTTATATACACGTTCCCTGATAGGGGACGTAACAGGGATTAAACTGATAAGAATAGTACTACTTAACACACCACTCCTATCTGGTGGCACATTAGATTGCACACGCAGTGCCCCACATTTGAAGTAGGAGGACCGACCAAGCATCTTTTTCCATCTCCCGGTTCCTAAAATTGATGCCTTATATACACGTCCCCTGATAGGGGACGTAACAGGGATTAAACTGATAAGAATAGTACTACTTAACACACCACTCCTATCTGGTGGCACATTAGATTGTACTTCCGGTTCAAGCTCGTCCCCACGTGATCCACGCCAGTCCGAAGTGCTTACCCTCTGCTCGGTACTATCCCTCCGTGCTCGGCGTCAAGCGCTCCAGCCCAGCGTTCTACCGGGGTCCCGACGAACTCCCATCCTCCCCAGCCAGACCCACGGCGGTTGCTGAATCCGGACACTTACTTACCTACTCCAGGGCCCAGAAACCGTGAGTCTCATCCACACCACCCTCAGCCAGACGCCTGGCATCCACGCACACTTGGCACACCTGTTCCAAATTACTTCCTTATACTTACCCTACCGCTCGGTACCGCAGTTCCTTACCATCCGGTTTCACAGGTCACGCAGACCTCAAACTCTTACACTCCAACGCGGTTCGGTAACCTGCCACCCGGCTAAATTAATGTATGCAAAATTTCTTACTGACAAAACGCATGTCAGCTCACAACGCCCCCTGGTGGAGGAAATATATATATATATCCGTTTACTTTCCCTAAAAACAGACGACCCCTGGTGGCCATACATATTATGACACAATGTTAAAATCGCAGAATATATGTTTGTTTTTTTTCTTCTTTTTCCCCATATTTCACTATTAAGTTATACTTCAGCTCCTGACTATTATATCACAATGTCTTTTTTCATGTGTAATATGTTTTGTTCAATGTTTGCTTGAACTTGTCACACATTTCCAAAAGCCGGGTGATGTTACCTATCACCTACACAGGTGTTTTATATAAAAAAAAAAAAAAAAAGAAAAAAAATACAATTAGATATTTAAATCTAAACTTTGTCTTTGCGCACTCGGTAAGGAATAGCTTACCCCATGTCAGGGGTTGTCCCGTCCTTTATCATGTCCTCCACATAAAAGTCATGACTTAAACCAAATACGTCCATCTCCTCAGGATTCACTCCTGGCCCAATTCGAGTCCTGGTTCAACCCCTCCCCTGATACTCGGAGCCATCATCGGACTCCCATTCCTAGCCTACTACTGGTAAATATTTAAGTTTCACCGCACTCTATCCTTAACCTATATTTATCAGAGAGGATACAAAGGATAACTTCTAACTCTACCCCCAGATTATTACCCCACCTGACGTCCAAGCTATCATCCAAATCAACATCGTTATTTAAAGCGTTAACAGGTAAAACCATTTTACTAATATAAAAAATAAATAAATAAATAAATAAATAAATGTTTCAAGGCCAAACCAATTAGCCGTCCCTAACCATATGTTTTATTTCACAGACGGAAAGGGAAAAATAATAATAAATTATAAATCCCTCCAAAACCCAACGTTGGAAACTCGTACAACAAACAAATAGGTACGGTCGCACGACGATCACTCCACCCCGACCCAGTATATATATATATATATATATACATATATAGGGCAGTCAACTGGTGACAACTGGCGCACAGCCTGTAGCTAAGTTATTGTAAATTAAAATGTTCCTGGGAGGCATACACCCATCCTCGTCGGAGGTATACGCCCCTCGGCCCAACGCATAGACAGAGCCTCACAATAACCACCCTTGGTGGCCAGCTAGGGTCTCACCAGTCACAGCCAACCTACTTTGTCTTGTTACAGTCACAGAGAGGCCAACGTTACCGCCACGTCATTTAGGTGTCCCTCGTCCAACCGGCCCTCCACATAGATAGAGCCTCTCTCGCCACTTGGCACTAGTAGCGCCTCACCTTCCTCACAAGATAGATAATGTTTCGCCGGATTGGCATAGCTAGCACCAGTTGACTCAGGCAACTTCGCTCATAATCAAAACCCGTCTCTTACCCTATTTTTCATTTCTAGTATGTCTCAATCCCATGACCAAGAAGAAGAGCTGGCCATACCGGAAACCCCAACCAGACCCGCCACTCCGGCCGGCCCAAGCACACCCACCGAGAACCTAGAACCAGCCAGCCCATACGCTCTCCGGTCATGGACCATCCCCAAGCTCGCGGCTGAACTACGTCGCATGGGTGTTCCGTATCCAGCTACAGCAGGCAAAGCAGAACTAGACAAACTTTACATTTCTAATGTTTGTACTCCCCAACCTGGAGTAGTTCTGCATTCAGAAAACTATAATGAGATCAAGGGTCTGATGTCTTCCCTCTTGGCCTCAATTACCACGATCAGCACCAGGCTGGATAAACTGGAAACTCCTCAGACGGCGACAGTCACCTCGCCCACACCAATCCTCACTCCGGTCCTCCTCCCTCACGGTAATGACACTACCATAAACCCAATACCAAGCACATCCTGTCACATCATCACGCCTGCACATTTCGTACCCCTGACAATACGCAAAGACATTCTGGAAGGCAAGGACATAAACCTGGTTTCTCTGCTAATCGCATCACAAGATGTTGTGGAGAACAAGGCTTATTGCTACGGTGATCTTTCGGTTGTGCTAAAAGCCAGAGATCCCAGGCTCAACCGGAAACTCACCATACCAGAATTCGTCCTTGCCTTCGGCCTCTACCGTGACGTAATCTGTTCCACTTCCCCTCACCGTAGGGAGGAATTGGACTTGTACATGCACAAGTTGGTGGACTTAGGACACAAGTATGGGGGGTTTTCCTTCTATGATTACCACAAATCTTTTTCGGCCAAGGCGGCAGCATCCATAACTCAATTCAACACTCATACCAACTGAAGTAACATGGATACTGAACTCTTCTGCCGCCATTTCGCGGGCCAAAAGCCTCCATCCTGTGCCCTATGCGCCTCTATCTCACACTCCACCAACCTGTGCCCAGTCGATCCTAACCTTCCTACCACTAGTCGGGCTACCTTCGGTTCCTCCACTGCAGAACACAGAGGATTGAAGGACAAGTTGGGCAGACCCATTATATACCTTGGCAAAGCGCAGATCTGCAACAACTTCAATTCAGGAAGTTGTGGGTTCAGTTCTTGCAGACTGCTGCACGTCTGCTCAATCTGCTTCCGGGCACATGCAAAAACTATGTGCCCCAATCGTCTGTACCCCAAACAATGACTAACCGAAGTTAGCATCGACAACCTGGCGTTTTACCTCCAGGCACACCCTTCCCTTCACTTAGTCGACTTCCTCATTCAGGGCTTCACTGAGGGTTTCCACACGGGTCTAGTCACACTCCCCACAGGTATTCTAGAATGTCCCAACTTACAGTCAGCTATCCTTGACCCAATCACTACACAGTCACTACTCAAGACCGAACTGACTAACAGCTTTATCATAGGCCCCTTTGTTCACCCTGCATTCGCCAGCTGGCGCAACAACCCTATAGGTATTGCCACTGGCAAGTCCAACAATAAAAATAGACTTATCTACGACTTGTCCGCTCCTCATTCTTTACCAACTCCCAGCATCAATTCGTTAATACCTTCGGAAGAGTTTTCCCTGCAGTATACCACAGCAGATGATGCCATTCAATCCATTCTGAGGGCAGGGGGGGAGCCTGGTTAGGGAAAACCGATATTTCCAACGCCTTCAAGCTCCTACCCATTCACCCGTCCCTGTGGCACGTGCACGGCATCAAATGGGAAAACAAATATTACTTTGCCACCCGCCTTACCTTCGGAGCAAAAAGTAGCCCGAAATTATTCGACATTTTTGCCGACACTTTATGCTGGCTACTCCTCAATGTCACTCACTGTCCCGCTGTTCTGCACTATCTGGATGACTTTCTTACGATAGAACCACCTCAGTCCGCACCAGTTAGTCTCCAGAAAACTTTGGCCTTATTTACAGCATTGGGGGTACCACTGTCTCAAGCTAAGACAATAGGCCCTACTACAAAACTTACGTTCTTAGGTATCCACCTAGACACCGTTACGTTACAGGCTAGTCTCCCTCGAGAGAAGGTGCAGCAGATCATTGAGATGGTAAAGTATTTTCTGGGGAAGGACACGTGTACCAGGTCAGACCTGCAATCCCTACTGGGCACGTTAAACTTCGCCATGAAAATCATTCCCCAAGGTCGGGCGCTTATCTCAAGATTGCTGAGCCTTCTCCCGTTTCTCAATACGGACGCCAGCAGGATATCACTAGATATTCACGCAAGGGCAGACCTACTTATGTGGTTACGGTTCCTAACTCATTGGAATGGGGTAGCCATGTTCATTACACCTTTATCAGACTCCTCACCCATCATCTGGACCGATGCAGCAGCTCACACAGGGTTCGCAGCAATCTATATCAATGACTGGTTCAGAGACTCATGGCCGTTAGAAACCCTAGGTTTACCCTCATTTCCAAGTACATCGGCTCTATTTGAGATCTACCCAATAGTGGCAGCCGCAAGAGTTTGGGGACACTTATGGCAGGGGAAAGCGGTAAAATGCTTTTCCGACAACAAGCCAGCCTGTGACATAATAAACAAGGGTAGATCCTCCTCACTCACCATCATGAGACTGATTCGAAGGCTGACTTGGTTAGCAGCGACACTACAGTTCCATATCACTTGCATCCACATTCCAGGGTAAACCAACATAGCCGCTGATGCATTGCCTCGATTTAACTTACAGGTTTTCTTCAAGACACACCCCACAGCCAACTCCAGACCGGTCAGCACCCCTCCATTCCGAGACCTCATCCTGGACTAGAAAGACTGCTATCTCACAGCAGATACCTAGCCGGAGCAGCCCTATCCACAAACACATCCCGCGCTTATAATTGAGCATTTACCTTATACACCAAATTCACAACAGACCATCAGTTAACCAACACCCATTCTTTAGACTCCATTATCGCCTTTATTTCTTTCTGCCACCTTAACCTAAAATTACCATTGAACACCATTAAACTATATCTCTCGGGTATACAACATCATATCATCAGTGCCTACCCTAGTACTAAACCCTTCATGTCTTCCTATCCCGTAAAAAACATATTAAAAGGTATACTGAGATTAGACATACCCACTACCTCGTCTAGACTACCGATAGACGGTCCCAAGTTTCGCACACTCTCCAATATTTTGGACTCCAAACCTTTCGAATCCCATACCAACCTGGTTATCAAGACAGCGGCATACCTAGCTTTCTATGGGTTTCTACGTCCAAACGAATTCACTACCAATAGTGTTTGTTGTCAGCCTCTCTACATTTCAAATCTTCAGAGAAACACAGATCACTACGTACTCAGCCTAGGTCGCACAAAAACTAACCAAGTAGGCCCACCTACTAAGATCTGCTACTACCCCACGGGCAATCAGTGGTGCCCGGTCGCAGTATTCGACACCTTTTTGGCCACCCTCACAAGTCTCAATCAAAACACCCCACTACTCGCACTCCAAGGTTTACCCTTAACAACGGCATTTAAGAATGACGATACACTGGTTATTAAACCAGCGGATAAAGGGGGGGGCATCGTTCTCATTGAGAAGAGTGATTACATCGAAGAATCAAATAGGCTATTGGGAGACGTTACAACATATACCATTTTAAATAAGGACCCAACCAGCGAAATTAAGGCTACACCAGACTGATAGATAAAGGCAAGCTGGAGGGCATTCTGAATAAAAAGGAAGCAGAGTTTTTAAGTATCCATCATCCTAGGATCCCGGTTTTTTATTATCTGCCGAAGATCCACAAACACCTCACCAAGCCCCCAGGGCGCCCAATCATTTCAGGGATTGGATCTATATCCAGTAGGCTTTCCCAGTATATCGATCAATGCCTACAGCCCGTAGTAAAGAACTGCACAGGCTACCTGAAGGACACTATCAATGTCCTCCAGGTACTTAAATATATTGTATGGGACGATGAATGTTGGCTGGTAACAGCCGACGTGAGCTCATTATACACCATCATACAACATAATAAGGGATGCGAAGCGACCAATTTTTTTCTTGAAAAGTCTCAACTTTTTCCACAGTCCCAGATTAACTTTATTTTGGAGGGAATAAATTGGATCCTCCACAACAATTATTTTTGGTTCAACGAGACATTCTATCTGCAAGTCTGCGGCACGGCGATGGGCACCAGGTTTGCACCCAGCTACGCCAATTTGTTCATGTCATACTGGGAACAAATCTTCATTTTTGGCGACAGTAGATGGGGTGCAGGCCTGGTGTCCTATCATCGCTATATAGACGACATCTTTTTTTGTTTGGAAGGGCAGTAGCGAATCCCTAGATGTGTTTCTCACATATTGAGAGTAACGATTGGGGGATTAAACTCACCAGAAACAGCAGTAAAAATTCTGTTGAATTTCTTGACCTTAACATCTTTATTGAGAATGACACTATCAAGACTAGCACCTTTTTTAAAAAGGTTGATGTAAATAGTTACATCGAAGGCACTAGTTGTCATTACTCACCCTGGTTACTCAATGCACCAAAGGCGCAACTGCTAAGAATAAGACGAAACTGCACAGACCTTGCCATGTTTCATAAACAGGCTCAAAAAATCAAGACGGATTTCTCAGATAAGGGCTACAACAAACAACTACTAAACAGCGCTCATGAGGAGATAAGCCTTAGGGAGAGAGAAACCCTTCTACAATATAAGGCAAAACCAACTACCTCTGCAGATAAAGAATTAGCCTTTATCTGTGACTTTAACGTACAGAGTAAACAAGTCAAAAAGGCAATCCACAAGCACTGGCCAATTCTCAAAAACGATGAGATATTAAATATCCTGTTACCAGAACGGCCAAAAATCATATATAGGGGAGTATCCAATTTAAGAAATAGCCTTTCTAATAATAATTCGACCAGAACTAAAATTTCGAATCCCTTTAATGAATCTAAAGGCTTCTATGGATGCGGAGTCTGTGGGGCCTGCAAGAATACTAATAACCATAAGAGAACAGTTAGGGAATTTTCAGATCCTAATATCCCTAATAAGAACTACAAGATAAAGGACGTTATCGCCTGTTATACTAAAAGGGTTATTTACATGCTGAGGTGCCCATGTGGCCTCCTGTATATTGGGCGGACCATACGCCCTCTACAGGTGAGGATACAGGAGCATGTCAGAAATGTAAAAAATGGATTTGTGAAGCATAATGTATCACTCCATTTTAAAAACGTACACAATAGTGACCCAAAAGGCATGTCATTTATGGGTATTCAAAAAGTTGTCACAGATTGGAGGGGTGATGATTTGGTGAAAAAAATGGGCAAGGCTGAGATGAAATGGATTTTTCAACTAGACACTCTACATCCTAGAGGTCTCAATTGTGATTTTGAACTTTGTCATTTTTTATAATTTTATTTTTATTCTAGTTTAATTCGATGTTATTTTTCATAATTCCTTTTTTATAATTCTATTTTTATTTATATATTTTTTATTTTTATTTTATTTTATTTTATTTTTATTTTTTCTTTCCTCTCAGCCTCTGCACATATAATATCTGCAATTTAATTCATTTATGCAACAAATGGGCTATGCACCCCTTTACAAACAACTAATATAATAAATATTTATTCTTAAACTTATGTACCCTATGTACAGGGCTAATGTGGTTAATTTCTATATATGGACCACATGAATCTGAGTTTATTTCTATATATGGACCACATGAATCTGAGTTTATTTTAGACTTCACAAATACAAAGATTTGATGTGTATCCCTTTAAGAAAAAACGAGAATAATTATACTCATGTATATTTATGTACCTGATACAAGGGGGCAACAAGGTAAATTGCCCTACATAGTAAATATTGTTGTTCAAAGGAAAGCAAATATACAATTTCGTTTATGATATATCTTGAAATGAACCCTTTTTGTCTCTTCTCCGATTTTCCTTTTCATCTCTTTATTTTAATTTCTAATGCTCATGAAGTTAATACATCATGATTGATTCCTCCTTTCTCTTTTTCATTCTCCGTTTCCATGTTCACATTACGCATTGAACAATGGGCATATATATGTACAAACTGCCAATGACCAAAATGGCGGCTACGGGAAAAACGGAAGTGACGTTGCGGTAAGCACGATACGTCACTTCCGCAATTACGAACATGCACAACACATGACGAACACACCTCTCCTTCCATTGGCTGATTTGGAAGGCGACAAGCACCAATAGGAAAGACGTTTGGGCTATTTAAACCGGCGGGATTTTTTGAGCAGGATACCGATTGAAAAAGCCTTTCTATAAGGCGAAACGCGTCTCGGACGAGGACTCACCATATTCTATGGGACTTTTTATTTTATATTTTATGTAAGTGTTTTACTATAATAAATTTTTTACTGTCTACATGAGTCTACGTCCTGCATCTAATTTCCTGCTTAACAAAGAAGAGTAGTGCCCTCTTAAAGGCACAATATCCATCACACTGAGAGCCCAGTTTGCATTGGCTCTCTGAAAGGTGAGCAAGTACTTGTATTTGTTTTTCTGACATATTGGGTGAGGATAATACACTAGGACTCTGGTCCATTGTTCCCTTTCTCTCCTTTTCTCTGAGGACCACCATTCAGCTATTGAAGAAGCCTGGTATTTGCTTTAAAATACCCCAGCTTTTATGACCTGAGCCTATCTTTGCCTGGCTCTATACCATGTGAGTTTGTTACATATACAGCTCTTTGTTAAGATCATCCAGTCCAGATATACTGCACCATTGTTCCCATTTTATATTTTTCCTTTTAGATTCTCTCAATTGGCATATCCCTTTATTTTAAGGGTGAGTTTAGTTCATTTAATTAGCGCTCCACTGGGTGCTTGTGAGGGTGCTGTGAATGTACTGTGTGTCAGGGTGCTGTTTGTGTGTGTTTGCACTTGTGAGGGTGCTGTAAATGTACTGTGTGTGAGGGTGCTGTTTGTGTGTGAGGGTACTGGTAGTGTGCTGTGTGTGTGTTTCTTAGGGTCCTGTTTGTGTTTGTGAGGGTGCTGTTTGTGTAATGAGTGTGAGAGTGCTGTGTGTTTGTGAGGGTGCTCTGTGTGTTGGTGCTGTGTATGTGTGTTGGTGCTGTGTATGTGTGTGGGTGATGTGTATGTCTGTGGGTGCTGTATGTGTGTGGGTGCTGTATGTGTGTGGGTGCTGTATGTGTGTAGGTGCTGTGTATGTGTGTAGGTGCTGTGTATGTGTGTGGGTGCTGTATGTGTGTGGGTGCTGTATGTGTGTGGGTGCTGTATGTGTGTGGGTGCTGTGTATGTGTGTGGGTCCTGTTTGTGTTTGTGAGGGTGCTGTTTGTGTAATGAGTGTGAGAGTGCTGTGTGTTTGTGAGGGTGCTCTGTGTGTTGGTGCTGTGTATGTGTGTTGGTGCTGTGTATGTGTGTGGGTGATGTGTATGTCTGTGGGTGCTGTATGTGTGTGGGTGCTGTATGTGTGTGGGTGCTGTATGTGTGTAGGTGCTGTGTATGTGTGTAGGTGCTGTGTATGTGTGTGGGTGCTGTGTATGTGTGTGGGTGCTGTGTATGTGTGTGGGTGCTGTATGTGTGTGGGTGCTGTATGTGTGTGGGTGCTGTATGTGTGTGGGTGCTGTATGTGTGTGGGTGCTGTGTATGTGTGTGGGTGCTGTGTGTGTGTGGGTGCTGTATGTGTGTGGGTGCTGTGTATGTGTGTGGGTGATGTGTATGTCTGTGGGTGCTGTATGTGTGTGGGTGCTGTATGTGTGTGGGTGCTGTATGTGTGTAGGTGTGTCAGGGTCTTACCTGAGTTGGGAGTCTGTAGCGCAGATATGACGCTCACCCTTGCAGATAGCCACAGGCCGAGGTGGTCAGGTAAGAATTCACCTGGCCTGTGGGTCTGTGCACGGGGGCTGTGCAGGATGCAGTACCAAATTCGCAGGACAGGCAAGGACAGAACCAGCAGGATAGTCGAGGGATAGCCGAGGTCAAAGGATGCCAGAGGTAGGATAAACGTAGTCACAAGCCGAGGTCAAAATACACGAAGCAGAATAAACAGGAACACTGGTACGACACAGGAACAAAGATCAAAGACTTGACAATGATTGCAGGGCGAGGCTGGGTTTAAATACCCTGCTAATGGAGATCAGAGTCAGGTGAGAAGCAGGCAAGTCATGGTGCAGCCCCCGGTGTAGTAGCCAAGCCAGAATGAACAAGGCCGGAATCAGAAGTCTCAGGTAAAGGCGCTGTGGCTCAGAGGTAGAGAGCAGGACTGGGATAGACAAGTACCCCGGTTCAAGTCCCCTGTTGGGAATTCCAGGGGCGACCACGTCTTGCCGTCTGTCTCACAGGTGAGTACCCTGACAGTACCTCCCCCTTCAAAAACGACCTCTGGGCGTAAGCAGACTCCTCATCGAAGTAATCCGTCTCACCAGTGTCACTCTCAGAATCCGTCGAGTCCCCATAGTGAAAGTCCTCAGCATGGGATCCCTGATTAGTTCGGGATTTCCCAGTACCAGCTTCTGGTACAGCTGACGATCGGTCTAGGTTCCGGGTAGGGGTGACAAAAACTTCCACCACTTCGGGAGGGACAGTGCTCGCAGCTAGCAGTGCTTTTTCGAACACTTCCAAGTCTTTTTTACAGACCGTAGTGCCATTAGAAGAAATGACACAATCCTTAGGTAAATCCTTTTCAAGTGGGTAGGAAGTAGTGGTGGTAATACAGGAAGCAACTTTGGTAGTAACGGCAGACGACTCTGGAGCAGGAGGTCTAGGAGGGCGAACAGGACAAAGGGTGATGAAGTGTCCACCTTCTCCACAGTAAAAGCACAGACCATGGCTTCTCCTTCGGTCCCTCTCTCCCGGTGTGACTTTGCAGTGGACACGTCCAATTTGCATAGGCTCCTCAGGATCAAGTTGAACACAGGATACCTCTGGAGTTCTCCTGGGAACTGGATCATAAGAGGGTATCACTGGGGTGTGGTGACGTAGACTCCGCGATTTTTTAGTAGTAGGAGCTGGCTTGGGCTTAGTGATCCTGCACTGTGAGTCCAAAGCAATAATAAAGGACTCCCAGCTGACAAGGACAGGACTCTTCCTCTGCAACATTTGGTAAGACCAGGCTTTAATGCGTCCAGACAACAGGTTGATAGCCGCTCTGACCCTGATGAAATCCGTGGCGTAAGTTCGAGGCTTTAAAGAGAACAATACCTCGCAATCCATCCTGAATGACTGGAAGGACGTGTAGTTACCATCAAATCTGTCGGGCATGATGACAAAGGGTTCCGGAGCTGGATGTACTGCGCCTTTAAGAGATAAAAGTTCCTGCTGTAACTCCGAAACAATCTGGGCCAGGCTGGACACTTGCTGGAGTGAGGGTGAGCACATTTCTGCGGACTCCATATTGGTCAAGTCTTTTGTCAGGGTCTTACCTGAGTTGGGAGTCTGTAGCGCAGATATGACGCTCACCCTTGCAGATAGCCACAGGCCGAGGTGGTCAGGTAAGAATTCACCTGGCCTGTGGGTCTGTGCACGGGGGCTGTGCAGGATGCAGTACCAAATTCGCAGGACAGGCAAGGACAGAACCAGCAGGATAGTCGAGGGATAGCCGAGGTCAAAGGATGCCAGAGGTAGGATAAACGTAGTCACAAGCCGAGGTCAAAATACACGAAGCAGAATAAACAGGAACACTGGTACGACACAGGAACAAAGATCAAAGACTTGACAATGATTGCAGGGCGAGGCTGGGTTTAAATACCCTGCTAATGGAGATCAGTGTCAGGTGAGAAGCAGGCAAGTCATGGTGCAGCCCCCGGTGTAGTAGCCAAGCCAGAATGAACAAGGCCGGAATCAGAAGTCTCAGGTAAAGGCGCTGTGGCTCAGAGGTAGAGAGCAGGACTGGGATAGACAAGTACCCCGGTTCAAGTCCCCTGTTGGGAATTCCAGGGGCGACCACGTCTTGCCGTCTGTCTCACAGGTGAGTACCCTGACAAGGTGCTGTGTATGTGTGTAGGTGCTGTGTATGTGTGTGGGTGCTGTATGTGTGTGGGTGCTGTATGTGTGTGGGTGCTGTGTATGTGTGTGGGTGCTGTGTATGTCTGTGGGTGCTGTGTATGTGTGTGTGTGTGTGCTGTGTATGTCTATGGGTGCTGTATGTGTGTGTGGGTGCTGTATGTGTGTTGGTGCTGTGTATGTGTGTGTGTGGGTGATTGTGGGGGGTGGAGGTGGGGGTACATTACTTAATATCCCCACTCCATTCTTACTTTATGTAGGGAGGGGGGATCTTTCCTTGCTGCTTTCCCTGGTGGTCCAGTGGAGGTGGGGGCAGATCAGTTATCCCCCCTCCCTTCTTACCTTATGCCTGGGAGGGGGGATCCTGCGGCTGCCATCCATCCCTGGTGGTCCAGTGGAGAGTGAACTCTAGCCCCGCAGGGCTAGAGTTCACTCACGCGAGATCTGAGCGTTGCCGCGGCAACGCTCAGATCTCGCGAGAGGAACCCGACGGAGCTGCTGGCAAGAGCTCCGCCGGTCCTCTCCTGCCTCCCTCACTGCCTGTGAGCCGGTGAGGGGAGGCTGAGAGCAGAGCCGGCGCTCGGATAGCGCCGGCTCTGCATGAGCCGGCAGGGGAGATCCTGAGATCTCCCCTGCCGGTCTCAATACATAGGCGTGCCGCGGGGATTAGGGTGTGCCCAGGCACACCCGGCACACCCTGTGCGCACGCCTATGCCATATAAACAGGTAGGAACCTGTCCTCTTCTTCATGCCATCCTAGCCCCTCCTCCTCACAAGACAGGGCAAAGGGCAAAGTTCAATATCTCAAAACTTAAAGTAAAAACAGTAAAATATAGCAGTCTTTTACATCCTCCCCTCTGTAGAATCCTTGCCTTCCACTGGCAAGAGCAGTCCATCTGGTTTATAACCATTTAACAAGATGGTACAATACAATCTAATACAGGGAAATTCTATCACTCAATATTTCAGTCAAAGTATGCAATACATTGATTAACTTAGTGCATGTGTGGTGGTTCTGAGAATATGTGGGTTCCCCAATGTTGTCATAGGTCAAGAATCTCGGGGCCCTCCGATTTCTTCTGCCTCTACCTAGGTTGCTCGGTGGTTGTCCACTAATTTCTTCATTACAGGGTCTTTCGCCCACACCATTGGGAAGGGATCTGGTAGACAGAGGTCCAGATCCTCGTATAGAGTTAGAGTCCCTAACTGGTGAATAAGGGACCAAGCTGGGACTTTCAGGATTCAATCCAGATGAGGGGGAAGAAGGAGAAAGGACCAACTGTGTTTCTGGCGCTGTCCGCCAGTCTCTGTCAGGGCTGGAACCTGTAGCTTCTTCTTTATTATTAGTTGGTGAAGTCCCGTTGGGACCTTCTCCAGGGTTGTCTTCTGATAGGGGACATAACAGGCATTAAACTGATAGGAATAGTACTACTTAACACACCTTATAATAACGCAGAGAGAGGCAACGCAAAGAGAGAAGAGTCTGAAGAAGAGGAGTCAAAGGAGGAAGGTGGCTTTGAGGAGGTGGAAGACCAAACACAGCAGGCGTCCCAGGGGGCTTGTTGTCACCTTTCGGGGACCCTTAGTGTTGTACGTGGCTGGGTGGAGGAAGAGACCTTCAATGACATCAGTGAGGACAAGGAACGGGACATGGCTAGCTTGGTATCCAACCTTGTGCAAATGGTGAGTTTGCGGTTGTGCAAATGGACTGTTTGTGGTTGTTTGCGGTTGTTTGCGGTGCGTTAAACGGGGAGTTTGGTCTGTCAGTGTGAAGCGGGCTTAACCCTTACACTACCTGATCGATACAACATATGTGATATTTTTTTTTTTTTTTTTTAAATTCTTTATTTTTGTTGCACAGTTGATTACATTAACAACGACATACGCCACAACAGCGTATATATATGCATATTAAACAGGCTAAACAGTGGCATTGACAATAGTGCATTTTTTGGTTTATGAATGAAGATGAGTTACAACTTTAACAGATATAGGCTTATTAGCCAAGTTTTGCAGGATTAATCTATCTGGTGCTGTACTCTAGCTTAGACTTCGTGCTTAAGGCAGGTAAGTGATTATATCAGGTTATACATTCTGCCATAATGTTTAGAGAGCGAGTAAGATTTCACCTTATGTTTAGACAGTGCCTAGTCCTGCCTGCCTCAATCACGTTTATAAGTATGATTTAAACATGCTGATTTTCGAGTTCGAGAAAAAAAAAATTAAATAAAACTAATGAGAGAACAACATTGATTATGTCAGTCAATTAGTAAATGCGATTAACCCATGCGCTAAGTTACTTAACTGAACATAGATAATACCAGGCAGGCGGGCTTGTCATCTTTAACTTAGCAGGCTACAGGCTGAGTGTTTAACTGATGCTTGTGTTGAGGTTTTATACAGTTATTGGGAGGCTATTATGAGAGTGCTAAACAAAGCTTAACTAAAGAGCATGGCTGAATAACAAAAATAAAATAAAACCACTAAACACTGGGTATTACGTTGGAGTCCCTTGACATTAGCGAGTCCCTGTTTAGGAGGCTACTGTATGGTTTCGTTTGCGTCCCTTGTATCAGAGGCTCCAGGCCTGGTCCTCCACGTTTCCCAGCATGTAGGTTCTCCTTCAGCCTATACCCCTCGTGGGGAAGGGTGTCAGGGATGCATGTAAGTCCTGCAGGGGCATAGCAAGAAGCGGCTTTGTGGATTCCAGTGGTTGTCCCCTCTGCCTGTCGCTGTGGGAGCCTGCGTTGACCTTGCAGGTGAGCAGTGTCCCTGACTGTGTCTTTGGGGTTCCCATTGTCAGCGTGTTGGCTCTGTGCTGAGAGGGGGACTTGCCTTCTCTTGGTTGCTTTGCGGGTCTCGGTTTCATGCAGGGTCTGGCTGGAGCCTGTGTGCCCCTTTGGTTGGGCATCACTGTGCAGCGCGGTCTTGTCCGGTTGCGTTTACGCGGGAAAGGTCTCCGCCGCCTGCACCATGTTTTTGCTCCTGTCGGGCAGTAGTCATCGCGGCTGTGGCAAGTACGTGCTGGTTTTCCGCTGGGTGGGTGTACCTGTGGTTTGGGCTGCCGTGCTCTGTGCGCCAGCTTTGCCCAGAAGGCGTCGAGTATGGCTTCCAGCCTTGTTACAATGTGGTAGTGTTGGCCACACTTGGCGTCCGCCATTATGGAGGTCTGAGTAGCCAGGGCTTGCCTGTGGGGCTCCTCCGCCTGTTTTTGTAGTGGCCCTGTTTCCTGGATGGGGTGGACCGGGATCACCCCCGCCGGTCCTGAGGGGGGGGAGCGGGTATGCAGTGGCTCGTTACCTCCGGTGTAGGGGCGAGGAGAGCGGCCGTCTCCCCCCATCTCCGTCCACCGCAGGCCGTGGCCTGCTACCTTGGGTTCAGGAATGCTTGAGTTTGATATTGGGAGATTCACCAGGGTGCCCCCAGCTTGGGTAGCGTACCCCGGTCTAGTTTGATGCATTATATCAGCGGGTTTGTCCGTATAAACAGCTTTTGTAGCGGGAGCTCCTCCGCCATGCAGCCGTTCAGTTTGCTGGTCAGGCCCCGCCCCCCAACATATGTGATATTTTAAAGCAGGTTATTCCAAAAAATTTAGGAATGTTAGGTGATTTATGCCCTTTATGGATTAAAACCAGACTTTCCATCAACTATGTAATTTTCCATGGGAGTTTTGCCATGGATCCCCCTCCGGCATGCCACAGTCCAGGTGTTAGTCCCCTTGAAACAACTTTTCCATCACTATTGTGGCCAGAAAGAGTCCCTGTGGGTTTTAAAATTTGCCTGCCCATTGAAGTCTATGGCGGTTCACCCGGTTCGCCCGTTCGCGAACATTTGCGGAAGTTCGCGTTCGCCGTTCACGAACCGGAAATTTTATGTCCGCGACATCATAAGGATTAAATAAGCAAAACAAATTATGTTAACACTTCAGTAATACACAAAGTATTAATTTTCTTTCTGCCTCAGATCAAGCCAAGCAAGATTTGGTTAGAGTGAAAAATTATTGAAAAATTAGTTATCATGGATGGTAAGATGTGTCTCTATTAACATGATGTTGCTAACCAAATTTGTATACCTATTTCACACAATTTCCCTATCCTTCCCAGTTGCAAATTTTAATATCTATCTAAAAAGCAATAAATGCTTTAATAATGCCTACAGAAACCTAGAGTGTCAACACAGACATAACAGCATAGGCTGAGAGGTGGCATGGGTGCATTGCCATATTGCCACTATTTTTTACACTTTACTAGTATTTTTTTATACCAAACCTACAGAACAATAGGTGAACTTAAAAGATACAGTACTAACCCCTGGACATATAGTCTATACGTTATGGACAGAGAAACCACTATATCATACCACAAGATATGCTTTTCAGGTATGGCATTAATTAGCAATAACCATTCTATGTCTGACATTCATATCAACAATAACACCTATTCAAACACTACAGAGGTGGGTCTCAAACATAGACCTGATGGAATGGTTTTCAAATGGAATAACTTCAGTTGGATTGTTATACCTAGACAATATATTACCTAGATATATTTCTATAAATTCCTACAAATTGGGCATTTACTCACAACTCCTCCTTTAAAGGACAAGCTGTCTGTAACTAGAGTTGATTATTGCTCATACCAGTCATCTAATGGCTCAGTCTCTAAGTGGGATGTAATGGTATATTATGGTAAGAGAGTCAGGAAGTAAAGTTCTCAACTCTAAAACCCAGAAGGCTTGGAGGCATGACTGCAGCCTAGAATAGGGTTCTGTTTCTCTCTTGTCCCTTTTCTAATTGCCACTTAGATAAGTTAAGCTAAGGCCTGCACCCAGCATGTTGACAGCTTGAAGCCATACCCACTTAAAGTCCCAGGTCTTAGAGAGCTCAGCCAGACTGCTTCCTCCCCCCACAATCTGCACAGTGTCCCAACTGAGCTTCACCATTTGGTTTGAGTTTATACTTGCATGAGATTAGTCTGCACTATTTTTCTCTGTCTCTGCATAAATAAATTCCAAGGTATCCTATCTAGTACGATTTCCAATCAAATGGATAAAGCATTCTCCCTGTAGAGAAAGGTACGATTTGAACGTGTTTACTGTGTGGTACGACACCATGCTATTGTGTAACAGCCCTTTTTTGAAATGCGAGAAAGGGAGTCTTCCGGATATGTCAACATCAAAAGATTATGAAGTGCATACATTGATAGTTTTTGGGGAGGCATCTTTTCTATGGGAATGCCTTTGATGCCCAACCATTGTCTAATGGAAGAGGCTAGGGGTTCAAGTGACAGCACATATAGGAGAGGAAACATGGAGCAGCCCTGCCTGGTGCTATTATTCATTGGAAAAATGTGAGATAAGCAACCGCCAACATGACACTGTCAGTTTGCTCTGTATTGTTTTGTACTACATCTGCTGCTATAGAAATTGTAACCTTAGCATGCACATTCACACAGTTTTCATTGGGGTATATTTACTAAATTGCTAAATTTGTTTATATATATATATATATATATATATATATATATATCCAATTTAAGTGTTCCTTTAATGCCTTTTATTTTTTGTGGGTAGGTTGTGTTTTTTGTGTTTTTATAATATGTGCTGCATATCTGGATTCACTTCATGCCTTTAGATACATCTGTAATTTTATTTATACTTGTATATTGGTGACTGTGCACAATTTATATTCAGCAGCACCCCACGTTGTTTGTATTTTTCACTTGTATCTAAAAAAATATGCATAATCTGGTCAGATATCTGGACCATTGAGCATTGAAACAAAATGTAATAATGGTCTGTTAAATTATCCTTCCACCAATATTCTATATCTGAAATTGTTGCTTGAGGAAAACTAAAGGATTTCATTAACTCATGCCAGAGGTTATCGTTTTATTTTGCATGACATATACCCTTTTTTTTATATATTTTATGTTTTATCTAAACAGTATGATGGATTTTAATTGTTCTTTAATAACAACTGGATGTTTTACTTGAGAACCTCTACATTTAAATGCTGGCATTATCTTGCATATCCACAAGGGTCTTAGGCATTTAGACACTGTAGAAGTGTGACCTCTAATGCTTTATATCAATGAGGACCGTGATCAGCACCATCAAGTATATGTCAAAATTAAAATAAATGTATTTCATGGAGCAAATCTAAATATACATTATGTAATGTTTAAAATGTTTAAGAACAAAAATAAATCTTTTTCAACAAACATTGAAATGTTACACAATTTAGTAATGTTGTTAAGCATATTCAACATCAATACATTAGTTTTAAATTGTATATTAAAGATTATTTGTACAAATTATTGTTAAAGTGAGATGAAGGAATATCAAGTAAAAGTGTTGTACAATTTAGGAGTCACAGCTTAAATAGATTTATTTAATATGTATGTGCATTGCAACAAAATGAACTGTATTTTATATGTTAACAAATTTCAAGCATTAAATATATATGAAAAGTTTATATTTTTATGAGTATAGAAAGGCCTTTTTTGTTTTCTAATTATGCACAAAAAGTATTGAAATTAATATATCACAGACTTATTAGATAACTTCAAATTATTTAGTTTAAACTTTATTAAAATAAATATAAAAAATAATAATTTTAATCTGTTTTGCACTGAGTATGCTTGATGTGCTCTAAAAGCTATTTTGTTATTAGAATCCATTATATTCAAACTATGTTCCTAGATTAATGCATTTTATATTGCTTTATCAAAAATGTAATTAAAATTTGTTTGTACAACATTCAAAATTTAATCTTTACAGAGTACACAACATCTCCATTACTTATTTGGAGAGTATACAAATCAATTTCTGAAATATTGCAAGAATTTTAAATGAGCAGATATTAAATGCAGTCGTAAAGGGAATACTGCAGTCTCCTCATCATGTTTAACGCTTATATAGCACATAATCAGAAGTTATTTCTGAAAGGGAGATAGGTCACTTTTAAACACAATGATTACTGATGTGTGCATCAGAATATCATATTACAGTTTGTCAGAGGCCTTGTCATGCATGAATGCTTACAAAATAAACCTACAAACAATTATGACTTTTTGTTAATAACTGAAAAATAATTATTCGTTAGATCTTAGCAAATTAAATTGCTTCTAAGTTTAATTTCATCCTATTTTATTTTATTTTCCATTTATATTATTATGAATAATCTAGCTAGGATAGGTTGATTTTTATTCATCTGGCTTTGCAAGCTACTTTGGAATTCATTGCACTTCATGTTTAAATCATCAAAGCACTGCAATCTCCTTAGGCAAGTGCTTAAAATGGGACGTTATCTTTAATTCCATTCTATTTCATTATAACCACATTATATATGGAAGTTAGTGCTCGTGGTTTATAAGAGATACAAACTCCACTTAAAGCAGAGTATTGGTTATAAAGCTCAAAAACAAATTTCCAACTTTACACAAGTCTACCATTGTTTCTAGCCAGAATGGTAATGTTAGTGCCAATCTAATTTATTTATTCTACATACAGCTTTAAAATAATTTTAATGTTTTACAAAAAAATAATAATAGTTTTCAATAGTAATTACTTAAACCAATAACTGTATCTTCCAATAACATTGTTCTATGTGTGTATTTATTGATTCAATTAATTTAAGTTATTGTATGTGTTCATTTTCAAGACCAAAACTCCCAGAGAGGGTGAAAAAAGGCGGAGCAATGTAGATATATGAATGGAAATCATTTCTTTTTTTAGCATTTTTAAGCTATACTGTATATATATATATATTTCACACAAGGTATAAAGCAACAAAAAACCCCATCAACTAACAATTAAAGATGTTTAGAATGAAACCTCTGCAGGGTTATTCATGAAATAACAGTTATTGTCAGAATGGACAAAATTCTAGTGAAAAAGACCCAATTTTTACCACAAAGGGCAATTCTCAAATTTGCTAAAGCCGATTGGTTCGGATGCAAGAATCGCTGATTTTCCAAACCAATCTACAGCACTGGAATTGGAGATTCATCAATGACCACATGGCGGACGTTGATAAACCAAATCATTCCGACAAGACAGTCATTTGCAAATTATTATTCACTTGCTTTTTGTAGGTGAATTGATCATTTAAAGGACAATTCGCACAATAGCAGCCCACAGATAAAAAGTTAATAACCCTTAGCAGTGTGAGTATTAATTATGTGGCAGCTGGCTAGCACTTGCAACCCAGCTGCCAAATTAAAAAAAGTAAAAAAAATTACAAAAATAATAAATATCATATTGGGGTCCATTGAAGAAATTGACTTTTTAAGGGCAGACGGGCCCTTACTAAACCACCGAGTCTAAACACTACAACTACATCTACAGATGAGGTTTTTATATTTTTTTTTTTTTTTTTTTTAACATTTTATTGAGAATTTGCACTTTACATCAATTGTCAATCGTTTATCAGTGTAATACGATATAGAATATAAAATAACATGACATGACATAAGATGATACAACAATAAATTTGCGCAAGATATAACTTTAGACACCAAAGTAGCAGGCATTGTATTGCATTGGTTCATCACAGTTAGGATTTATGTACAATATATTTTAGTTTGGCTAAATGAAGGAATTGGCTGTAACAATGCGATGTAGTAATTCAAAAGTTGGCTCGTTTCAATGATAATTCGACCCCTGAAATAAAGGATAGAGCAATTGTTGTAGTTGTGCCCTGATCTGTATTTACGGCTCTGTTGACAGCTAATTCGCTGTCTAGGTGTGAGTGCGAGTGTAAGGTGGAAAAGGGGAGGAGGGAAGGGCAGCGATCCCCGGGAGAGAATTGGGTTTCTGAAGTGGAGAATGTGTCTGAGTCATGTGAGAACAGTTACATCGAACGGTTAGTGAGATAGTCGCACCAAGGTTGCCAGGTAGCGATGTATGTGGAATATTTATCCGTGAGGGAATGGCATGTTTCTTCTAGGCCTCTAATTGTTTCTACTTTTTGTATCCACTCGCGGATGGAGGGTGGGTTCGGTAGCTTCCAAAATGCAGGAATGAGTTGGTTCGCAGCTGAAATTAAGTGCGTAAGTAAATCAGAAAGCATTTTGGGAGTATCTTGTGGGGTAATCAAGAATATGAAGAGGTCTGGACTGAACGGGATGTGTGTGGTTAGGATTGACTGGATCAACCCATGTATGTGTTTCCAGTAACTATGGATTACTGGGCAGGACCACCAGATGTGTGTGGTGTTGCCTTCGGGAGCTTGGCACCTCCAGCAGTGGTGCGAGTGTGTCGGGAATAGGGATCTTAGTTTAGTCGGAGTGTAGTGCCATCTCACTATCCTTTTGTAGTTACTCTCTTGGGTTGCTGTATTTCTGGATGACCTGTGAATTCGTGTAAATATGGTACGCCACGTTTCGGGCGTGAAGGGGGTGTTCAATTCCTTCTCCCATGACGATGTGAATGCTGGTAGGTGGCGTGACATTGTCTTACTGACCTTTGTGTACATCTCTGAGATGATTTTCTTCTTTAGGGTATGTTCTCTAAAGAGTAATTCCAATTGTGTGTGAGGTCTAGTAGAGTTGTGTGCCAATGGCCCTGTAAGCACGAAGTGGGAAAGTTGTCTATATTGGAAAGCATGCAGTATAGTGTGACCCCCTGTTGTTGTCTGTAGAGGTTTCATCTGAGTTCCCGAGTCGTCCACAACATCGGCTAGTTGCAGGTAATGGGAGTCATAGTACTGTTTGAATGCTCTCCCATCTTCACCCGGCCGAAAAAGAGGGTTGTGTGTGATAGGGTAGAGTGGTGATGGGTATGGTGACATCGTCTGGTGAGACCTCACCTTAGCCCACATGCGTAAGGTTGGTGAAATTGTGGGATGTGGGGAATGCAGCAGAAACGGCTGTCCGGACTTATGCCATGGTATAGTAAAAATGGGTGCTCTGAAGAAGGTATTTTCAATATGTATCCATTGTGTGGTAGGATGTGGATGTGTCCAGTCATATAATCTAGTCAAAAGGACTGCTTGGTGATATCTCTCTATGTCAGGTAGACCTAGGCCACCTTCGTCCTTTGGTCGTGTGAGGAGGGAGTATGCGAGTCTTGGGTTCTTGTGTGCCCATATGTAGGTCGTAAAGGTTTTCCGGACCATCGTGAACCAGGACTTAGGTATCGCAATTGGTAAAACCTGTAGGATGTACAATAGCCTAGGCAGAACATTCATTTTTAGAATGTTCAGCCTACAGAACCAGCCAAATTGAGGTTTGTTCCAAGTGCTAAGATCCGAGCAAATGCCCTTCATCAGGCCAGGGAAGTTACTCTCAAAAAGGCGGGATGACTCTTTAGTTAGGTGGATACCTAAGTATTTTATGGAGTGGGATGCCCATACAAAAGGGTGAGCTTGTTGAAGGATGGCTGCATCGTGGGGAGAAACATTGAGTGGCAATATCTCACATTTGCTGAGATTAGCTTTGAAATTGGAGATCTCGCTATACGATTCCATTTCAGTCATAAGGTGAGGTATTGACGATACTGGGTCTGAGAGTGTGAATAGCATGTCATCTGCAAATGCTGCTATTTTATGTTCCACCTTATCTGTTGTGATGCCTTTAATGCAGGTCTTGTCCCTAATCCCTTGAAGGAAGGGCTCCAGGACCAGGACAAACAGGAGAGGCGACAGGGGGCAACCTTGTCTGGTGCCATTCCTTATTGCCACCGGTTCCGATAGTTGGCCATTAACCCTAATGTTTGCCGTGGGCTGCGAGTAAATTGCGTCAAACCATTTAAGCCAATTTGGGCCGAATCCCATATATTGCATGGTGTGTGATAACATAGTCCAGTCTACCCTGTCAAATGCTTTTTCGGCATCTATTGACAGGAGTAGACTGGGACATCCATCCCTCGTGGCCTTGTGGATGAGGTTCAGCAGTTTCGTGGTGTTGTGTTTGGCCTCCCTGTCAGGGATGAAACCCGATTGGTCACCATGTATCAGTCCTGATAGTAGTGGTCTGAGTCTGCTAGCCAAAATTTTTGTGAATAGCTTTAAATCAATGTTTATCAAGGAAATCGGCCTGTAGCTACCGCATTGGGTGGGGTCTTTCCCTGGTTTTGGAAGTAGTGTGATCGTTGCGTTCAAGGCCTGTGGGGGGAGTGTATCTGTTTTGAGCAGGGAATTAAACGTGTTTTGGAAATGGGGTATTAATAAAGGAGCGAATGTCTTATAGTATTTGGCAGTGAGTCCGTCGGGGCCTGGGCTTTTCCCTAGTGGTAGTTGTTTAATTACTTGGCGGCACTCATCCTCTGAAATGTGCTTTTCTAAGGATTCACGGAGATTATGAGGTAAAGTATTGCGGATCCTATGAGACAGGAATTCGTGGATATCTGCCGTTGCTGGGGGGGTTTGTCTTAAATTGTACAGTGAGGTGTAAAAGTCTTTAAATTCTCTGAGTATGTCGGTCATAGAGTGTGAAAGTTTGCCTTCTTTAGTGCGAATGGCTGCTATAAATGTGTGTTCTCTTTGTTTCTTTAGGGCATGTGCCAGGAGGCGCCCGCATTTACCCCCTTGTGCGTAATATACGCTTCTCGTTTTGGCTAGGGAGTGTTTAGTATTGATGTTGAGAATCTTATTTAACTCGGTCCTTTTTTCTATCAGTGTCTTAAATGTGGAAAGATTTAGATCGCTTTTATGTGTCCCTTCCAAGTTCCTAATTTCTCTGGTGAGGCTGAGTGTGCGGGATTCCCTCAACTTTTTAAGCCTGGAGGCTGCTTGGATGAATGTTCCTCTTATTGTGCTCTTGTGTGCTTCCCATATAATGGGATAGGTGGATGCTGGATGTGTGTTAAGCTCGAAATACTGTCCCAGCGAGGACTCAATTTGGTCCCGTATATTGGGATGGTTGAGTAAGGTGTCATTCAGCTTCCACTGTGTCTTATTGGGATGTAAAGAGGGGATCTGAATTGAGAGAGAGATTGGTGCGTGGTCGGACCAAGTGATTGGATCATAATTACAGGAGTGTACCAAATTAAGGAATCTGTGTGGAAGGAGAAATAGGTCGATTCTCGAGTATGAGCCAGAGGAGTGCGAATAATAAGAATAGTCCCGTTCAGTGGGGTGTAGAACTCGCCAGCAGTCATAGAGTTGGTGTGAATCTAGGAGTTTTTGGATAAGTGCTCGTGTCGATACTTGATATGTTGGGGCTTGTGATGTTGTGTCTAGGGCTCCGTCTAGGGAGATGTTGAAGTCGCCCCCTAAGATCAACATGCCTTCAGTGAATTGTACCAACTGTTTAATTATCTTGCGTAAGGTCTGAAATTGTTTCCTATTAGGGAGGTAGATGTTGGCCAATGTGATCGGAGTTGAGCCCATTTGGCCCTTCAGGAAGATGTATCTCCCATTGTCATCAGATAAGTGTTCTTTGTATGTGAAGGGTAAATTTGGGGAGAGGAGGATCGCCACTCCTCGTGATTTTGATTCTAAGTAATTGCTAAAGTATCCCTTTGTGAAGTGTCTGGATTTCAGTGATGGGGCTGAGTTTTTGCGAAAGTGCGTCTCTTGGATGAAGACCACTTCCGCTTTTGTTTTATGATAATCCGTGAGGGCCATGTGGCGTTTTTCGGGAGTATTCAGTCCCCTAGCATTGTGCGAGAGTATTGAGATTGTTGCCATAGCGAAGGGTCTGGTGGGAGGAGGGGGAGGTGAGAGGGAGATTACTGTAATCGTGTAGAATATGTGTTTTGCCTTTACCTGTGGGGGCTGCGTTGGGGGTGCCTTGAGTGTTTGAGATAAGAATACACAGAATCTTAAATCTAGCAATATTACTTCAGTAAATGATGTCAACCTGGAATATTTTTTTTTTTTTTTTTTTTTTTTAACAAAACAAAACAAAACAAAACTATATACAAGCAGTCGAGTTATAAGTGGAAACTACCAGTAGAGATACTGTGGGTTTACCAGTGTTGCTCTTTGGCCACTATTAAGTCAACTAGGGTCTGCCCCTGAGAAGTCCCGTAGTCTACAGTGGGCAAGGTTGAGATGACCCTGATATAATGAGGAGTGGGGGAGTGGGAGTCGTGTATGTTTTCCTAATTTTTTTTTTTTTTTTTTTTTATTTATTTATTGTTTACTTGATTAATTCTTTTTTTTTTTATTTATAGATTTTTATTTATGTTTTTCGTTTATGTGATTCTTTTTTTTTTTTTTTTTTTTGCTTGCTTGTCAGAATGACAATATGTACTGTTTTAACAAATTACAACACAGTGGGCTTCTAGAGCGCACGTAACCAAACCGCAAAACTAGCTTACAAGTGCTTCATGGAGGTAGATGCCAATACAGGCAATGGGGTGATGGGGGGGGCAAGTCAGGTGTGTCCACCGGGGGGGGGGCAGAGGTTGGCAGACTAATTCCCATAACCTTTCCTTCCCAGGAATATCCCCTTTCCGTCAAATGGAGGAATACTAACCCTTCTGTAAAGGTCGGTGAGTGTCCTCTCCCACTGTATCCGGGGTTTGTTACCCACTCGGGTCTCTGTAGCCCCAGTCAGTCAGGGTCTTTGTCTCCCTGTCCCATTATGGGATGTACTGAATTCCTTAACATGGAGAGTATTGGTTAAACCTGTGGTCATGGCTAAACAATGACGTAAGTCGCCCCCATATAATCAATGTATATCAATTTCACAGTGAAAGAGAGTTAAAACATTTGTATTCATACGACCTGAAGTTCTAGCACCGGCCATATGGACCTGTCTTGTGTGTAAGACGAATTGGTCCCATTCGGGACCTTAGTTATGGAATATGTCCTAGTCCGAGTATTTGGCTCTGTCTGTGAATAGAGGCCATTGTCTTCGTGTTGAGAATCAGTCTCGTTTAGAAGGGTATCTTGGGGATATAGTTGGAAGGTGGCATATGAGAGTGCTTAGTGTCCTGCTGCTTCGGTCTGCCCTCCTTCTCCCGCTTGTAGGGCGGGTCCAGTTTGATGCATCCGTTGCCTCTTAGCCGGGGATCTCCATCGTGGCCTTTGTTGTTGAGATGGTGCCGTTAGAGCCGGGTCCGGTGCATACCAGTCCATGATAGAAGTTTCCGCCAGGTTCAGTGCTTTGGCGAAGGGTATGATGTCCTGATGTGTAGATATTGTGTACGTGGTTCCACGGGTGTTTACAATGAGGGCAAAGGGGAAGCCCCATCTGTACCGTAGGTTGCGTGCCCGGAGTTGGTCGGTGATTGGCCTTAAGGCTCGTCTTGCTTGCAGGGTGTGCCAGGATAAATCTTGATAAATCTGTATCTCGTGCCCTTGATATAGCATGGGGCCTGAAGTGGCCCTGAGATGTTTTAAAATGTCTTCCTTTAAAGCGTAGTAGTGGATGCGGCAAATGACATCTCTTGGTGTGTCGCCAGCCGTTGCTTTGGGGCGTAGGGAGCGGTGTGCTCTGTCTAGGATAACCGGGGAGTCTGGCTTGCGGTTGAGAATAAGGTTAAATAGTGAAGCAAGGGTGGTGTATAAGTTTTCCCCTTCTGCTTCGGGTAGTCCCTTTATACGTAAATTATTCCTCCTGCCCCTATTGTCGATATCGTCTAGGGAGCGTTGCATCATAGATAGATGCCTTTCTTGGGCTTGGACTTTGGTTGAGAGGGTATGCATTAATGTTTGTTGTGACCCTCTAACATCCTCCAAGTCTTGGACCCTGCGGCCTACCTGGGATATTTCCGAGCTGAGGCCTTCCATTTTCTGCTGGAAGGTGGTTTCTAATTTCCCCAACATCTGAGCTAGATCAGCTCTGGAGGGAAGGTTCCTGATCATGTCTTTAATATCGATGTCCGACGATTTGTGCGAGGTGTCTGACTCTGAGGGACTCGGGGGATCGGAATCAGCAGTTATTGCCGCCGGCGCCATGTTGGATTCTCCGAGGTCCGCCACGCGGTCGGAATATTCCTTAAATAAACGGGTGACAGTGCCCGTTCTACCTGCGGGAGTTTTCCCGGAGTGCTGGGGAGTAGGGTAAGCCTTTTTATTGTTTCCCATTATGGTGAAATACCTCCGTTTTCAGCGGTTTTAATGCGTGCAGCTCAGGAGCTGTGTTAATGTGCTGCCATGTAGCTCGGCTGTCGGCCACGCCCCCAGGTTTTTATATTTTTAGATAATTAATATTTAGATTTTTATTTTATTGTTATTTCTATAGGATTGAAAAACTGAATTACTATGTTCAATATTTTTCTCCCTGCATAGGCAGATGGCCGGGCAGGGTCAAACACCTTGTCAAGACACTTTGTACACAACAGTAGGCCCAGCGAGTGTTGAGAATGCTCTGATGCATTCTGGGGTGTCACCCTCTTGACTACCCTAACATAAAGCATATTAAAGAAAAATATCCTGTTCGAGAGGGGGGACGGTCTCGGTATGTGGCAGGGCGGGCTCTTAAGCTCTAACTGCCAGTCCACCAATGGGGTTCTCTCCGACCGACTCCAGCTTAGATCATGGCTCCAATCCCACAAAGGAGCTTTGGCTGGTGGTCTCCCGGGGGCTTGTGGATGGGGGATTACGACACACCCAGATAAGGATGAAAGGTTGTCGGCACGCAGCCCACTGTTATCGGCACCAACTCAAAGCCGAATAGTTTTAACAAGTCCTATGGTTCAACTCAGGTCACTCTTGGCTTGCCTTGTAGCCTCTTTTGCCCTGACTTTATGTTTACTTACAATCAGGGAAAAACCCTAGCAGTGACAGAGAGACCCGTACACAGTCCGACTGAACAAAGTACTTGCAAATGTTAAATGCTGAATGTTGATTTTATCTCATTGTATTATTTCATCTATTTTCTTACCGTTAACAGTATGTTTTTGTCTTTCGGTATTGAGGCTCACCACCACACACCCTATAAAAAGTCACTCAAATGTAATATTGAATTTGTGTGCAGTGTAAGCATAAATGTGAAATAGGTGCTATGGGCCTATGTGTAAACTTCAACTCAACTGATATGTTCTGTAACACCTGTCAATGTAAAATAAAGGATTAAAGAAAAAAAAAACATATGGGGATCAATAAGACCCCATATTACTATATTGGAGGTAATGCGTTTTTATACAGTTTCCTTCAGAAACAGAGAGACTAACATATGTTGCTGGGGACCAACTTGCTGATGCTCTGTGCTGCCATTGAGGGTTTATGACAAGGAACGGTACACACACCTGGGACCACAAGGACAATTAGCAGACCTCAAGCAAGGTAAGTAAATCTTTCCTAACACAATATTTACAACTATCCCATCAAACTGCTCATCATAAAGAAACAAATTAATAGAGCTCAAATCCTGATCCTCAATAATCTTAAAAGTATATAGCATGCTTGGCTACTTATCTTTAAGGGAGCAGCAATGAAATAAGAGGACTACTACAGCAAAGAGATGTATTTGAATTAATATTCATTATAACTGGCTGCACATAATTATTTAACTAACAATTACAAAATACAATGTATCTATAAGTAATAATGTTCCTTTTGACATTTCCACACTTTGTAGTTTATCCACTTATGGTTGCAATGGAACATTTGTTTTCAGACTTCACTAGGTTTACATTCTTGCAATTTCTGTCCATTCCTCAATGCAATCTAAGACCTCGATTTAATGTTGTCGATGTCTTTTTTATATATGATATATTTTGTGATAATTTAATATTTTTTTTTTTTATCAGTTACCATAAACATATTAAATCATTTGACAAGGTTATCAAAGCCTAATAATAATATTAACAATACTAAGTAGAGGCCTATGTCATGTTGGATGACAATCTTTTGTCAACAGCAGAACATTATTTAGGAAAATGAATTCAAGGAAACAAAAGGGTGTGAAAATAAGCCAATCAGTTTAATGATTGGTTATGCAGTTTTGCTGTTATCGGGTTCAGAGATCAAGTGAGAAAAAGGAACCAATAGAGGGGAAAAAAGAGGAGCAGTGATAAATGTATGTATTTATTAAATATATGCATGTTTAGATTATCTTTACTAGGTCTCCTTTTTTCCTTCTGTTGGTGACTTCACACTTGATCTTGATAAAATCAAGATTTATGGGCTGTTCTCTAGTTATCATTCATCTTGTTTCCCACTAGTCATCTATTTTTTGGGGGATCATGTGCAGAACTCCAAATCACAAATCAAGCACACCACTGCACAAGTAATTTGTTTCATGAGTAGTCTATATGGCAATTGGTAAATCAGGAATTCCAACAAACTGCTCAAACTGCTCCTAGTCTAGTATGTACATTGTCTATTTAAAACAAGGATGCAGATGGAGTATCTTTCATGGTTAGGAAGCCATGGAATTGAATACTATTGGCATCCTAGGAAGGGCCTATTACTAACCTTGGTCATCGTCAGGAACAGCATACCAGCTAAACTTAGCCAAAGCTTCAGAATAACCAACCACTGGACTGAGTACTCTCACAACATTTATAGGGGTTTTCCTGTTCACAAGGATGGTGTCTTCCTGCAGTGTCAACTGACTTCTTAAATAAGTCATATGTGAAGGCTCAATCTTCTCATATACTTGCTGCAGATGTTGAGGCCAGGTGTCCAACCCCAGAAGTGTGGACAGCCACACCTAGGCTACTGTGATAGGCTTTTGGATTCTCTGGATATGGTATTCTCTAAAGTCATTCAGGGTTTCAGGACACCTAGCTCTGTCCTAATGTGTTTTATACCCCACCTCCTATAGACTGTAAGCTCGTTTGAGCATGGTCCTCTTCAACCTATCGTTCCTGTAAGTTTTCTATCCCCCCTCTTATAATATTGTATAGCGCTATGGAATCTGTTGGCACTATATAAATGGCAATAATAATAATAATAATAATCATCTATCAATCTATGTCTGTCTGTCTGTCCACACACTATTTGGTTTTAGCCGTGGTTTAGCCCAGGCTTCCCCAAACTCTGGGCCTCCAGATGTTGATGAACTACAACTCCCATGATTCTCAGCCTATCTATTTCATTCATAGAATCATGGGAGTTGTAGTTCAGCAACATCTGGAGGGCCTGAGTTTGGGGAAGCCTGGTTTAGCCTATTAAACACAAGGAAGCAGAGTAAAACGTTTCAGGTTTTTGAAGAGAGAAATGTATCGGTCTTACGCTGTTTTTTTTTTTTAATACTAAATACTAGTGTTCAACTATATTCTTCATTTGTAACTATTTATAGTCTTTATTTGTAACTATTTACAGCCTTTTTACTTGAAATGTATTTTAATGTTTATTTTTGTATTGGTCTACAGTTATCATAATAAGTTAAAACTATCTATATTTCCATTCCTAAATGTAACTTCTAAAGAATTGGTTTGCTCTTTTCTTTTAGCCTTTTTTTTTTTTTTTACTGGCCATTATCTTTCTTATGTTCCCTGATTACCTGCAGCTAATGTGACAGCTTCTGCATATAGTAGGTTTGAGTTTCAATTAGAGAGATACATGCCAATGACATGTTTCAAACCATTACTAGAATATAATTACTAAGATCTAGCTATTTCATTTTAATCATTCTGCTTGATTTATTATCAAGCAAAGACATTAAAATAAGTGCAGTTATAACTAGACTTGTGCTCAGTGAGAAAATTAAAGGAAAACTCCAGTGCCAGGAAAACAATCCGTTTTCCTGGCACTGCAGGTTCCCTCTCCCTCCCACCCCCCAATCCCCAGTTGCTGAAGGGGTGAAAACCCCTTCAGTCACTTACCTGAGGCAGCAACGATGTCCCTCGTCGCTGCCTCCCCCTCCGCGCCGCTCCTCCTACTGACTCCGGCCGGTGGGCGATGCCGCGCATGCGCATTAGGTCTCCCCATAGGAAAGCATTGAAAAAGATTTTCAATGCTTTCCTATAAGGAAATGAGCGACGCTGGAGGTCCTCACACAGCGTGAGGACATCCAGCAACGCTCTATCACAGATAATCTGTGCTATAAATCAGGAAGTGACCTCTAGTGGCTGTCTGGTAGACTACCCTCCACTAGAGGTGAAGTTAACCCTGCAAGGTACTTATTGCAGTTTATAAAAAAACTGCAATAATTACACTTGCAGGGTTAAGAGTAGTGGGAGTTGGCACCCAAACCACTCCAATGAGCAGAAGTGATCTGGGTGCCCGGAGTGTCCCTTTAGTTTGGCCAAACCAGTTTTCCTGAAAATAGATGATTTTTTTGCCTAACTAATAGACTTAAAAACAGGAGGTACAGTAAATAAATATATTTATTAAATAGATATTTTTTTACTGCTCCTCTTTTTTCCCCTATTGCTCACTTCACTCTAGATTTGTGAATAAAATCAACATTTAGTGACTATCCCCTGGTCATCAATCATCTTTTTTCCATAGTCAATCATCTCTCTTTAGAATTTCTTTTTTTGGTGTCATGGGCATAATTCAGGATTACAAATCAAAAATAATATGTTTGGCATTGACCAGATTGTTTGGTTCATGATTCTAGTACATTTTGCCATTGAGTTTGGAGACTAAGACAAATCTCCAAATTTGGTTCTAACTTACATTTACAATTTTGGTTCAAAATATTTATTAAATATGTATTTCATAGAGAAATAGAAAAAAAAGTGTGTTTTGAATGAGCATAAGTGATTCAAAGTATTAACACAGTATAACGCTTTAAACAGTGTGCACTGCATTAATATTTTGTGAACCAAGATATGTCATTAAAACTCTTGAAATCCTCATTGTCAGATAGCTTTTTCGGTGATATGCACAGGTAATTAGGATTACATCCATCTTAATATATTGATTAGTAATAGTTATTGTAGATAGGTAGAAATAAAAAATGTAATTCTATTTTTAATTTGCTGGAGGACTAGGGAAGTAGAGATGGTATCTAATATTAAATATACTGACCTAGCCACATAACAAGGGTAGGGCTTATAGGTTGCCAGCTACCTTGATTGTATAGATATGATCAGAGCCACATTATTGGGTCCTGTCCTACCCAGCTCCTGTATCAAATTATACAAATGTAGCACTCACAAGTTAATTGTAGTAAATATATTGGAACATAGTTAGGTTACAGGAAACTAGGATTACCTCAGGTAGATGGTGTTTTTAACACTATAGGGTCAGGAATACATGTTTGTGTTCTTGACCCTATAGTATTCTTTTAAAAAGCAATGACAGTGCAAGGATTACCATGATGTGACCTGTCAGCACTTGCTAACTAATTACCAACGAAAAATAAATTAACAAGTATGAACCCTATAATAATATAAGGTTACATTATTGGTTGTTGATGTATATTAATTATATTATTGGTTATTAAAATAACCAACCAGGCCAACCAATAGAGCGCTCTCCTGAGTTTGAGAGTAGGGTAGCTTTACTAATAGCTTTTTGCAACCTTGAAACTCATTCTACACAGTGTTTTCATGGGACTCACATCATTTATTTTTTTTGCTCTTGTTTCTGCATGATTTAATTATTTTGTATTTTTTTTTTTAAACTGGATCTCTCTATTTCTAACAGTAACGTTGTGAATCATTGGGATTTTTGGGGGCATTTTGTGGAGCCGAAGAAGGTAATATTTAAGAAGAAAGAAGACATCTAATGCGGTGTAATTTATTCTACAGGTTTCCTAGATTTCCGAATCCTTGTATAGGGTTTAGATGTGAAAAACACTGATGTTAAAACAGATCCGAACTCTTCTGACAAAATGATACATATTAGGTTGGATCAACTGACTACTGACTAGAATTGGCATTTGTAAATATGCAAAAATTATTCAGGTCAGAATTCAGCCATTTTCACAGAATTTTTTACATTCAGATAAAATCCAATGTAGTAAATAGCCCTAAAAATGTAAATTCAATTCAGTTGACAAAATAAATTGCTATTACGGCTGTCAACTGAAACCGATCCTGGGCAGAATCAGTTGATATAAATTTGATTAACTTTAATGACCTGGCTACTTAATGTAAAAGACCAATGGCAACAACAGCTTTTTCCTGACTAAGCAAGGGTTCTATTTGTAAAAATGTATATTACAAGTAACATTTAAAGCTTTTCTACTGGACTAATAGCCTGAGGAGGTAGTTTAGTGGACATGAATTTTCTACCATCTCATAAACCTTAAAATTAAGATATATTTGGCCTTCTGTAATCTCTGTGTTTGAGGGAGCAAACATTCACACCACAGTGACTAGCCTTTAGACATAATGGATATTATTATTATTATCCTTTGCTAGCAGCTGTAGTGTATGGGAAAAAAGTGCCCAAAGAGTGTCAGTAATCCATGCAGGTAATAATGAAAACTGGAAAATTGAAGATTGGTATAATATCACCTGATGTGACATGTACAGATTGTAGAGTCAGCATTTAGTGTAAACAATGTGAAATCATTGGGTTAGTTTTTAAAGACATTTTTTTCATATGTTCCATGGTGTTATTTTAATACATTTGGTAGGTTTATGGAAATTACTTTGGGATTTGATTTGTTTTTATTTACAGTGTTAAGATTCACAAACGCTTTGTTTTCTGATATGGTAACAACTGTGGCTGAGCACAATAAAATAAATTTTATGTGAATAAGTACAAATAAACTTAGATAAATCATGTGTATTTCTTTTAGAGTACAGACTTTCATGCCCCTTCTTAAATTTTACTCACTAGCTCCTCTACATTCCTCTGTCTCCCTAATTCAAAGAAAACAAAACTTTTTTTTTCTAAGCCCTTATGCCTTCATCTACTTCTCCACTGAGCTTTTTTTTTTTTTTTTTTTTTTTAAACAGGCCCACCTTGTAAATTAGTGGTTCTCAACCCAGTCTTCAAGGACCCCCTACCAGTCCAATATTTAGGGATTACCTGAGTGTGTCTAAGGTGTTTAGAAAAAGAAGAAAAAAAAACACCTTCGAGTCTAAGGTGTTGTTTTTTTTTCTTCTTCTTTTTCTAAACACCTTAGACACACCCAGGTAATCCCTAAATATTGGACTGGTAGGGGGTCCTTGAGGACTGGGTTGAGAACCCCTGTTGTAAATGGTGTCTTGCAAAGGTTTACGTTTATTTGAGGTAAGCCTATTTAAACAATATGTTTTTGACAAAGATAGTTCTATAGTAATGTTGACTGATAATATATATCTCAAGTACATCAAATTCAGACTTTTATATATCAGTAATACTGCTGTATTCATATGGAAGCAAAACCCCCAAAACAATTTGAAGTAATTTCCAATTTTGCTATAAACTGAGGAAAACCAATTCCTGAATGACCTCTAAAGTGGCAGTCAGATGTCTACTTGGACCTACAAACTGTTACTTTCATATGGTAACTAATATATCGTTGAATGCTGTTTTTTTCAAAATAACTTTTAGACATTGGTTATAAATATATACAGAATCTGATAAAACAGCCTCTTTATAGGCACACAAAAAAAATATATAAAAGTAAGATGCAAACAAATTCTCAGGGTTACTCACTAAGGTAAGTTCAAAGTTATTTTAAATTTAGTGTCAGAACGGCTGAACTGGAAAAAAAAATCTGTTAGTAGTCAACTATGCTTTCAGTTCAGCTAATCTGCCTTAAATTTGAAATTCACAATTCTACTTTAGTGAATAACCCTGTAACACCTTTACATACACACACACAATAATAAAATAGAGTAAAACAAAAGTGGCCCCATTTAGATACTAAAAATATGTATACAATAAATGTGGAATCCTTAATAAATATAATAACTGGCAAAAAATAAAAAATGTAAATCCATGGAAAATACAGTTGGAATAAAATTGCATATATACTTTTTTTTTACAATTTATTTTGTTATTTTTATTTATTTATTATTTGTATTTATTATTTTATATATGTATATCTATATATAGCTATACATACACTATATATAGTAATTATATATATATATTATACATGAACGTTAATTCTAAGTTTATTTTTATATTAATATAGTTATATAAAAAGTCACTAAGTATGACAGTGAACATATATGTGTATAAATTTCTTGAATTTTTTTTTTACTATTTTCCAGCACTAGGGGGACTGTCTTACAGCCCAGGCCGTCCCCCCTGCAGGCATCTCCAAAGACTCCTACTGTGGCCATGTGCTCTCTCTGTGAAAGCGATCACATAGATTCAGCAGAGGGGGACTGCCTGGGCTGTCAGGTAGTCCTCCTGCATCTGATCTATTTTACTGCTCTGTGGTTGGGAAAGAGTGCTGACACCTACAGTACCCACCATAAAATAGAAATTCAAATGCAAAAAAACAAAAGAGAAGGCAAAAGATAAAAAAAAAAACAGTACTAACTGCAAGAGCATAAGTAAAGATAACATAAATCCAATATGAATAAAACAGAAATACTTAAAATAAAAGGTAGGAGACGGGGCAGATCTTTAGCCTTCATGACAATTGGCAAGATACAGAAATCAAGACTTCCGGGAGACAGTGAATAGGATACAGGGAGCAAGTCATCCAAAACATAGAGAGCAGGATACAAGGAGTAGAAACATCATCAGGAAACAGATTAGAGAAATAGACACCAAACTTGAACCAGATACAATGAACTGGTAAGCAAGAAGGGGCAAGGCTAGGTTACATAGGGAAATGATAATTAACAGATAAGGGCCAGCTGGGGACAAAGTCAGTTATCAACATTCTGGTGGAGAAGCCTGCAACAGCACCACAGGACATTAGTGTCAATATGAAGTACAGCACTAGACTGAATAGATTAGAAAACTAAGGAGGTTTACATAGGAATCTGACATGCTACTTCTTTCCTTTTGTTGCTCACTTGTTACTTGATCTGCAAATTAAATCATCATTTGGTAGCTGTCCCCTAGTCTTCAGTAATCCGTTATACAGTCGTGTAGCATTCAGAAAATACAGAACCAAACAGCTGATCTGTCTAACATTAGAAAAAAATTAATTTGGTGGAAACCAAATGCACATGTCTCATCATTGTTAAGAAATGTATGACGTCTGGGAAAATTTGGATTCCAGTATAGGATTAGGGATTTTGTTAACATCACCACAGTCAACTTTGTTGGATTAGCATCCTGAGAATTGAGCACTATTTCCTTATTATGGCATTGTGTCATCATGTCTCACATGCCTAAAAGCAACTTGTTTGTTCTCATTGAAAGTGAGGCATTGTTGATTTTATAATATGCAAAACATAAAGTTACTGGGCTGTAAATTAAAATGGAAAATTGGCAAATCACAGTGAGAAAACGTTTAACTAAATAACTATCAAACAGGTAACGTTTATCACTGTCAATGATCATGTTGCACACTACACTGAGCATAAAGGCAAGTTTCAATCACAGTAGCAAGTTAATACAATGATGAAGAATTACATTTCTGTCTCTGAATCTGAGACATCCCATGATTTATGAAAATCTCAGACTGAAAGTATTTTTGAATAGACCTTCCATGAACATTATTGCAACCTTTCAAATTGAGATGTTAACTTGACAAATGAGAGTTTTTTTTTTTACATAATAAATTCACTTAGATAAATAGTGAACTAAATATGTTTGACCTGGTGGTCCTATTGTTCGTCCTGCTCTAGGATCACTCCTACACTCCAATCTTAGCAAAGCTACATGTTTGGTATCGAGAGCTTTTTAAATTAATGAACTTATTGTCACATAATCTGCTGATAAAGGGGATGCCAATGTTTTCCAGGACAGAGTTGACTATGTGAGTGGGATTTTGTGGTAATCATGAAATATATCTAGATTTGACACAGAATTCTATAGATCATTCTCAAAAACAAACAACAAGACTTGTCTCTGAAGCGTTAGGGAATAATATAATAGATAGAGCTCTCTACAGATTTTTGCACATGGAAACTTTAATAATACTTGTCATTGTCTGAAGTTCATGAAACCTTGACTATTTATTCTTTATGGACCAAAATCTCAGACAATTCTTGTGGAACATGAAATCCTGTTTGAAATATGCTACTGATATTTTACCTAATTGGCAAATGTTGCAAAGGATGATTATTTAATTGTTACTGCTGCATTTTATGTTGTTACTTAATACACTTCAATTAGGCATGAGGACAGATTGTTTGCTGTTATAATGTCCGTGATTAACTTACACTCTACCTCTTACAACATTTTATGGTTTTGTTAATAATATTTATCTTTCCGGATGACTTCTATTTGCATTTAAATAGAAGATAAATAACACATAAAAACACGCAAAGCCCCCACTGAATGTGACTGTCATTTAATTTAATACACATTCACTAATATACATGAATATTAAGTTCTGTGATTTACATTTTTATTTACAAACAACCTGCATTTCTTCCAATCTGGTGCAGTCCTACAATGCATCCAGTGTGAAGGAGGCTTAAAATCAACAACATTACTTCCTTATTTTAAGCAAACGTTCAACAGTATGCAGTCACAGTCTTATTTACTAAAGTGAGAATTCAAATTTGATTCTAAGTGAATTTCGAATTTAAAAGCCAAAGTAGCTGACCTGGAAGTATTGCTTACTTAGATGATTTTTCTAGTTTGGCTATATTGACCTTAGATTTAAAATTCACAATGAATTCTCACTTAAGTGAATAACCCTGTGTGTGTTTCAGTCCCATTTCCAAACTTTTTATAGTGTGTCAAAATAATGGGTCTAGCAATTAATTATCTTCCTTTCCCATTAATCATCTCTTTATATGGTGTAATGGGTGAAATTCAGAATCACAAATAAAAACAAAAAAGTCTCGGCAACCACGTGTTTCATTTAGTTCGTGATTCAAATTGAACGATCACCCATTTGGCCGAAACCTAGTTGAACTGTTATCGAACAAATAATCTCAGCTATTTGCTATTGAATACATAATCTCCAAGTCCATCTTTGAGTCTCAGCAAAGAGACTTGTATCCTCATTCCTGATATTAGTAGTTACTATATTGCATTACATTACACTACATACATTGCATGTTATTTTTTCTCCATCAGGCACACTACATGTCCCTCCCTAAAGGAATTAAGAAAATAAGGCGTTAAAACAAATCTTCATATATTTAAAATGTTTTCATATTTAGAAGTTTAGAATGATTTTTTTTTGTTGGCATATTTTTTGGTATTATTCTGTATTTTTTTGTTTTTTGTTTACTTTATCCAGGAAATGTGGATAGGATATAAACCCTTCAATATGCTCTCGTAATTATTTTGTTAAATCATGGTCAGATACATGGATTGACCTGTATTATATATTGTCGGCTATAAGACATACCTGTTAGCATATATATGAATATTATACAACTATGTATATAGGCCATTATCTTCTCATTATATCACTTCTTCTCTCTAGATTTTTTACAATGTTTTTGGGATGTCACAGTTCAACTCACTTTGTTTCTTGTCCCACACTCCCCACACTGCACATTTGTCATATTGCTTCACATCGATTTACGCTTTCCCTTTTTTCCTTTTTCTCTTTTGTCCACCATTCTCCTTCTTCACATTCTTCTTTTTCTTTCAATTTGACAATTTATTTTCATCATAAAATGCAAGTGAGGGGTACAGAAAGGAAAAAAAGGAGGGGAGGTGAAACAGTGTAACTTCACATACATGGAACATACATCATCTGTGAACATCGTATCATGCATTAGTTTTATACATATGAAAGGAACACATTTTTTTGCACTCATGAGTCGGTGTCTCTCTATGTATGTTGTGCTGTGTGAGGGTCATTATAGGTTAGGATGTTCTTATTGCGGTACGGGAAGGTGGAAAGTACCCCCTTTCTGTGGGCAGGCCCTGTATTGGTCAGCTAGTCTTGGTGTGGTCTCCTGTTGCCATCCCTGTGTCTAGTGAGATGCGTCCAACTTGTTCAAGTCAGGTATCTCAGCGCCCAGTTTTCCCATACGTCATGTCTCCAACTTTTATGAGACGGTACTCGGGATATATTTGATTCATATTTACCAATTTGGGAGATATGTCGAATCAGCTCTTGCATTGACGCATTGGTGGGTGATAGCCAATTTTTTGCAATAAAGTGTTGGGCCGCCACAAGTATATGGAATATTAAGTATTTAATTGGCCTGGGGTAGCTGGCTTCGAACATAACTAGAAGCAGAGAGGTTGGGGAGTTCGGTATCGTGATTAAAGCGCGTTACAGTATGGTTGAAGTTTCAAGCATTTCCACCAGGTGTGTAGGAACGTGCCTGTCTCGGTTTTGCAATGTCAGCAAGTGCTGGACATCGTAGGGTCCATAGTGGCTAGACGTGTGGGGGCCATGTACCAGCGGTAAAAAAGTTTATGGATGATCTCTAAATGGAAGGCGCTAAATGTCTAACCCCTGGTTGCATTCACTGAGGCCAGCCAGATCTGTTCTGACAGTGTCTGACCCAGGTCCCTCTCCCAGGATTGTACACAAGTATGGGGTTTAATTCCCCATCGGGGCATTAGCAGTGTATATATGATGGAAATGGGCTTTTTTCCCGGTGTTTCTGCCATAATAATCTTTCCGAAGGCCGCACGTTCTTCTTTTTCAATACATTCCTCCATTCTTCACACTTTTCTGCTTTCCACTCTTTCCACTTCATTCATCACACACACACCTACTACTCTTTCTATTTACAGATCGTTTTTCTACTTCTTTGGTCTATTACTGCTTACAGATCTACAGATTCTGAGTTGTGTATACTTTATTCTCCTTTTGTTTTATAACCTTTTAGTGTATATAACACACTATACATCTATTACACTTTTGCACCGCGTCACCATGGTTACTAGACGCGATCACGGCCACATCAAGGCACGTACATCACGTCATCACACACACATTCTTCACTCATGCGCAGTCACGCTAACCAGTCCACGCAGCGTCTGAACACGGATCAAGGGGGGTATACCCCTACTGGGTAAGTGATTACCTTTTTTATGCTTTATGCCTTATATAAACATTCTGATTATGTGTATGAACATCTTGATAAAGATCTTTTTGGGTCGAAACTTTGATCACTTCATACAACACAAATTTATTTTTGAAAATCCTTTGAGTGCTCTCTTCATTCACTTTCCTATATTTCTACGCTGGGCAGCACCAAGGCCTATTGAATTAATGCTATTTAAAGGTAGGGTGCCAGATCTCCTTGTTTATATATATATATATATATATATACATATATATATATATATATATATATATATATATATATATATATATATCTGTGGCGGAACCAACCTCGCCACTGGAGGAACCTGGTCACCCGCCTCCTGCCACTGGACTATGGCCCCGTGTTTAACACGGTTCTTTTTCCCTGCAGAAAGGCTGGTTTGTGCCTTTCTGTGGACTGTTAAAGCCATGCTACCCCAGATAGCTATGTCATGGAGCTCAGCCGTATACTGAAAGACTGTATGAAAGACTTTGGCTCCATGGCGATTGAACTGTATGCATGTGATCTGAGCGCCATCTGGTAATAATGTGCACTCAGATCTAAGCTATCTGGGGATATGTTGAATGTATATGTTTTATGTGATAAATGTAACAGTATGTATTTTTATGTATTTTGTTGTCCTTTGTCTGCCATGTGGCTACCTGCCCGGCTTTTATGCAGGTCTCCCACCTTGTGGACACCAGATGGAAGTATGGGAAACATATTGGACATGGACCAATCACAAGCTTACAATCCCACAATGCATCACAATCCCTCTTCTCTGTCCTTGGAGATAATTGGATTACTTCCCAAATTATCTCCAGGACAGAGAAGAGGGATTGTGATGCATTGTGGGATTGTAAGCTTGTGATTGGTCCATGTCCAATATGTTTCCCATACTTCCATCTGGTGTCCACAAGGTGGGAGACCTGCATAAAAGCCGGGCAGGTAGCCCCAGTAAATCAGTTCTGCTTGATCCTCAAACAAAGTGTCGTCTCGTTCTTGGGGGGAATTGGATTGTATGCTGTTACAGTGCGACTGCCAGGAGTGTAAACTGTTCGTATGTTTTTTCCTGTTCGGCTGTTTACAGCATTCGTGTGTTTCCTATTCGGGAGTTTGGAGCCTTCCCCTGTTTCCAGTTCGGGAGATTGGTGAATTCATGTGTTTGCAGTTCGGGAGATTGGTGAATTCACGTGTTTGCAGTTCGGGAGATTGGTGAATTCATGTGTTTGCAATTCGGGAGATTGGTGATTGCAGTAGCTGTCTGTGCATCAGGAATATCGCCTAAACGGTTTTTAACCTCTTGTCTGCAAAACGGTCCGTTACAATATCTATCTATCTATCGATAGATAGATAGATAGATGGATAGATAGATAGATAGATAGATATAGATATCTGTTCAAGTAGAGATTGCAGCTATATTAGTCCAGTTATGTAGATGTAAAAAAATAGATAAAATGTGTAATACCTTTTTTTTTCAATTCTTTATATGTCAAGTCATGCACATATTTGGTAAAGAAGAAAAGGCATCATACGTATAGAGTCGAGTATACAGGGAAGCATATCAAGTTGTTTATACATTGGTATCTGTTAAAGGTACATTGTAAGACATGCACAAAGAGGTATGGCATTACTAAGTCGACTATTTAGGTTCACTTTGGTAGTGCCATTGTTAGTACATAGTTACAATTTCTGAGCATTGCTACGCAGGGTTGCTTCTTGTCTGTATTTCGTTGTGTAATACCTTTATTTTATTGGACTAACAGAATTTTTCGGGAGAGCCTCCCTTTCTCAAGTCTAAAGCATTTCTGAGCAAGACGACACATAGAATTCAAAGTTGAGTTGTGATACAGGGGTTACGGTGACATAAGTGCAGATAAGTAACAGGTTTGATAGGAAACCCTATAGGGAATTTTATATACACACAGTTAGGTCCAACATTGGAGAAAAGGTTTAGGAATTACAATTCTTTAATGTGTATGCCCTTCTTTTTTTAAGGGACCAAAATTAATTAGACAATTGAATCAAAACCTGTTTCATGGTCAGGTGTGGGCTATTACTTCATTAATTCTTCATCAATTAAAGGAACACTATAGGGTCAGAAACTCAAACATGTATACCTGACCCTATAGTGTTAACACCACTATATTGTCCTCCCTAAATATTGCAAAATTATACCTTTATTGCAGTCTGCTGCTGCTGGCTCTGATCTGCCTGCTTGGCTGAGATCATCAGAAGTGGTTTTCTGAGCAAATCACAATAATTTTACATAAAAAAAGTGTTGGGATGACTAGGCTTGTCAAGGAGGCAGATCAGAGGCAGAGCCGCACAAGCCAAACACAGCCCTGGCCCATCACCATCTCATCATAGAGATGCACTGAATTAATACATCTCTATGAGCAAAGTTCAGTGTCTCCATGCAGAGGGGGGAGATACTGAATGGCAGTGCTGCAAACTGACCCAGGAAGCACCTTTAGCAGCCATATGAGGAGTGGTCAGTGGAGGTTTCTATAGGCTGTAATGTAAACACTGCATTTTCTCTGAAAAAAACTGCTTTACTGAAAAAAAGTCTGTAGGGAATGATAATACTCACCAGAACAAATACAATAAGCTGTAGTTTTTCTGACTATAGTGTCCCTTTAAGTAAGTAAAATGAGTGGATTTGATTACAGGTGTGGAATTCACATTGGAAGTTGGAAACATTTGCATTGAAAGCTGTTGCTGTGTATCCACAACATCCAGTCAAAAGAGCTCTCAATGCAAGTAAAAAAGGCCATCCTTAAGTTGAAAAAAACACCCATCAGAGCAGGAACATTAGGAGTTACCAAATAAACAGTTTGGCACATTTGAAGGGGAAAAAAACGCACTGGTAAGCTCTGTAACATAAAAAGGCCTGAACGTCCATATACGTCAGATGGGTGATTATTGAATCCTTTCCCTGTTAAAGAAAAATCCCTTCACAAAATTCTGTCAAGTGAAGGACAATCTTAAGGAGGTAGGCGTATCATTATTCATGTCTATAATAAAATGAAGATTTCATGAAAGCAAATACAGGATTCACCACAAGGTGCAAACCATTCATAAGCTTAGACTTTGCAAAAACGTATCTAAATAAGTCAGCCCAGTTCTGGAACATAATTTATGGACAGATGAAACTTAGATAAAACTTTACCAGAATGATGGGAAGAAAAAGTATGGAGAAGGCTTGGAAAAGCTCATGTTCAGACGCATACCACATCATCTGTGAAACACGGTGGAGGCAGAGTGATGGCATGGGCATGCATGGCTTCCAATGGCAGGTTGTCGCTAGTGTTTATTGATGATGTGACAGAAGCAACTGGATGAATTCTGAAGGGATATATTGTCTTCTCAGATTCAGCCAAATTCTGCAAAGTTGATTGGATGGTGCTTTACTTACAGATGTACAATAACCGAATACATACTGTGAGAGCAACACATGAGTTTTTTTTTAAGGAAAAGAAGTGGAATATTCTGCAATGGCTGAGTCAATCACCTGATCTCAACCTGATTGGGCATACATTTCACTTGCTGAAGACATAATGTAAGGCAGAAAAACCCACAAACTAACAAATAACAGTTGCAGTAAAGGCCTGGCAAAGCATTACAAAGGTGGAAACTTAGCATTTAATGGCATCCATTCAAGAAGTCATTATCTGCAAAGGATTCCCCCCAAAAAGTTTTAAAAATTTATATTTTATTTATGATTGTATTCATTTGTACAATTACATTTGAACCCCTGAAATAAGGAGACTATGTAAATGGCTGCAATTTCTAAATATTTAATAAAATATTTTTGTTCAACTCCTTGAATTAAAGCTGAATGTCACTTCAATTACATTTCAGTTGTTTCATTTAAAATCAAATGTGGTGATTCTAATGGACTTTGGTAATAAATCTCCTACGGTGCGTACTACTTGGAGACTGAATGATGCTCTTATCAATGATCCGAAGAATAAGGAAGAATTAACCCAATTATTAAAAAAATTTTGATTAGAAAATAGCTCCTCCGATACATCGCCGGCAAATAACTGGTGTACACACAAATCAGTTATGCGCGGCTATTTAATTAAATTAGCCCATATAATGAGGACTATAAATGGTAAGACTCTAACTGATTAACTGATCTGTATATTGAGTTTTATAATTTATCTAAACTAAATAAACAAAATCCATCTGCAGAAATGAAAACTAAGTTAAATATTTTACAAAAACAAATTAATCTGAAAGTGGAACAAAAAATTAAATTAAATATTCATAAACTAAGATTAAACAATTACTACACTGGTAGAGCTAATACAAACTTGTCAAAAATACTTCAAAATCATTATGCAAAAAATTGAGTGGAACAATTGATTGATGGCCAAAAGGTTTATTAGACACCTTCTGCAATAGGGGAGAGATTTAATCAATTCTATGAAGATTTGTATAATCTTAAATTGTCTCCTAATTTAAATGATATTAAAAACTATCTAGCTGGCACTCAGATCCCAAAAGTTACATCTCAAGATCTACTAACCTTAAATAGGACCATTTCGGTTGATGAAGATAAATTTCAAATAAATAGACTCCCTATTAATAAAACCCCGGGCCCCGACGGTTTTACGAATTTATATAATAAACAGATGCAGTCTTTATTAATTAATCCTTTAACAGATATGTTTAATCAAATAGCTCTAAATAAACTTTTTCCAACTTAATTACTACAGGCTAATATTATCCTGATATTGAAACCGGATAAAATCAGCTCTAATCCTAGTAATTACAGACCTATAGCGTTAATTAATGTGGATATGAAGATCTATGCAGCCATTATTGCTGATAGAATTAAGACTATTATTGCGACATTGATTCATCCAGATCAGATAGGGTTTGTCCCGGGTAGGCAAGCGTCTAACAATACTAGGAGAATAATTGATATTTTAGATTGGGCCAATAGAGACGGGTTTCCCTTCCTGGCCCTGTCACTAGATGCCGAAAAAGCATTTGACAGGGTCGGGTGGGGTTATCTTAGCGAACTTCTTACTGCTTTTGGGTTCACTGGCTGGATACACGACGTCATTATGGCCTTGTACTCCTCTCCCACTGCTAGAACGGTGGGTCCTAATATTACAGCAGGGTGGTTTGCACTTAAAAATGGTACACGACAAGGTTGTCCTCTTTCCCTCCTGCTGTATATTTTGTCTATTGAGCCTTTGGCAATCAATATTAGGAACAATCCCCTAATCAAAGGTGTTCAAACGAACTCGATTGATGTCAAAATATCACTATATGCGGATGATGCGTTACTTACCCTTTCATCTCCAGAGTCTTCTTTAAATCTTTAATGTTCGAAATTAATAGATATTCTAGTATTTCAAATTTCAAGTTAAATATAACCAAATCCACAGTAATGTTTTTGAATATGAACAACGATCTAGTAAATACCTTAGCCCACACCTATAAATTTATATGGACAGACTCAGAATTAAATTATCTAGGACTATTTATAACTGCTAAAGTGGCGGGTATAATGGAGAGGAATATATTGTTCTTTATGAGAAATATGAATCTCAAACTTAGAAAATTGAAAAATTTAGAAACCTCCTGGCAAGGCAAAATAAATATTATCAATTCGCATATTTTGCCTAAATGGCTATATTTGTTCTCTATGATTCCACTTAAAGTCCCTGGGCCTTGGCTGGCTATGATTCAATCTAGTTTTAATAATTTTATCTGGAATAATAAAAAACCTAGAATCACTCAAAAGATCTTAACTAAAAAACTGTCTAATGGTGGTGTCAATTTTCCTAGTATCATCTATAGTTATCATGCGAATATTATTAGACATATATATCTCCTTCAGGACCCTGAGCAGGTCTCTGAACCATGGTATATTATAGAGTCTGAAATGGCTCATACAGACAGATTGCAACACTCGATGTGGACAGTTACAAAGAACTCTCTAATGAACTCGTAAGAATTCAACGATATTATCTCCAATTTTAGAAGAGTGGTTAGTAATTAAGAAAAAATTAGGCCTAAGTAACATGATACCTAAGTCATGTACAATAGATATATTGCAAATTCTTATAAAATATTTTTCTTTAAAGAACTGGGTTAATGCCGATAGAATAAAGTTTTTACAAATTATGCAAGGCGATAAAATTCTGCCATTTCAGAGCATTATTGATATTTTTCATCTTTTTTTTCAAATTTTTACTTATTTGCGGATAAAAAATTTTATCCACAAAAATGTGCTCAAATCGACTTTTATTTTTGCTAAAAAGCTGGAACTTATATTTAGGTCTCAATCTATTAAAAAGAGCATGTCTGTTGCTGCATCAATGCTGGAAGCTCTTAAGGAGTCTCCTTATAAATTGATTAAGACGTGGGAACTAGATTTGGAACTTCAAATTTCTTTAGACGACTGGAACTCTTCTTTAAGCTGGGTGAATAAATACATCCATTGTTTGAACTTGTCTGAATGCCACTTCAAAGTTCTTTATAGATGGTATTATACTCCTGCTAGACTAGCTAAAATGTTTCATTCTTCTGATCCAACTTGTTGGAGATGTGGCAGTCATCCAGGTACCTACATACATATCAGGTGGACATGTCCAGCTGTTAAATCTCTTTGGTCCTGGGCTTTTAATATTTTTTCATCTATGACTACAAATAGAATTCCGGAGAATGCTGCCTCAGCTCTCTTACATCTCAATTTGTTATTCGATTCACAAAAAGATTTCTGTTTTGCCATTCATTGTTTAGTTGCTGTTAAAATCACTATTGCGAGACACTGGAAAGTATCCAAGCCTTTTAACAAACGACTATTGATAGATCAAGTCAGGTTCCAAATATCAATGGAATATGAAATGATCAACAACACGATTTTCATTTCTAGGAAAAAGCAATGGTATTGTGAATGGTTAGACAAATATAGCCTACTATTTGGATAATTCTCCCCTAGATAGTTATTTCTCAACCTAATCTATACTGGATATATGTATATTCTTATATAAATAGAGAAAGATTTGATAAAGTGAAAATAGAAGTGAAAAACCTCAGTCCAGGGGCAAGGGATTTCATTTGATTATGTGCTGGTGCTGTTTTTTTTTTTTTTGTCGTTCTTTATGTATGTTAGTATGTTTATAATATATGCTGGTCTATAAGTGAATATGAGATCAATATTTTGATTATGTACAATGTATCATAAATCACATCAAAACTATGTATTTATCTGTTAGTTGAGCATTCATGTTGCTGAGTTTTAGCTCCAGCATATTTGTTGTATATGTAAAAAACAAGAAACATTTTTTTTCAATAAAGATTTATTAAAAAAAAAATAAAATGAAAAAATCAAATGTGGTGGTGTACAGAGTCAATATTATAAAAACTGTGTTAGTTTCCAAATATTTCCGGATCTAAATATGTGTATTTTATTTTGACATCCTGCAGCTCTATATATGTGTCCTTGAGATGTTTGTTAAAGTGTGATCCCTACTGAATGATGTTAAACTTTTGTACTGTATTCTATTCTTCTTTCATAAAAACCTAATTGAAAAAAGACACACATAGCCTTTTAAACATTCAGCCTATCTAGTCTGCCCAATTTTCGAAATACTTAGATTATTCCCTGGCCTTATCTAAGCCTTATGCCTATCCCACGCATGCTTAAACTCCTTTACTGTGTTAACCTCTACCACTTCAGCTGGAAGGCTATTCCATGCATCCACTACCCTTTCCATAAAATAATACTTCCTGATATTATTTTTAAGCCTTTGCCCCTCTAATTTAAGACTATGTCCTCTTGTTGTGGTAGTTTTTCTTATTTTAAATATAGTCTCCTCCTTTACTGTGTTGATTCCCTTTATGTATTTAAATGTTTCTATCATATCCCCCCTGTCTCGTCTTTCCTCCAAGCTAAACATGTTACGATCCTTTAACCTTTCCTGCCCTTCTCAGAACTCTCTCTAAAGTATCAATATCCTTCTGAAAATATGGTCTCCAGTACTGCGTACAATACTCCAAGTGATGTCTCACCAGTGTTCTGTACAATGGCATGAGCACTTCCCTCTTTCTACTGCTAATACCTTTACAACCAAGCATTCTGCTAGCATTTCCTGCTGCTCTATTACATTGTCTGCCTACCTTTAAGTCATCAGAAATAATCACCCCTAAATCCCTTTCCTCAAATGTTGAGGTTAGGACTCTATCAAATATTCTGTACTCTTCCAGTCTTCTGGGACTACTCCTGTTAACAATGATTGGTTAAATACATCTGTTAATCGTTTTGCTAGTACACCACTAAGCTAGTTTAATAACTTTGGGTGCATTCCATCAAGTCCCATTGACTTATTTGTCTTTACTATTGACCATTGAAATAGAACCTCTTCCTTTGTAAACTCACATGTAATAAATGACAAATTTTTCCTTTTTCCCAACTGAGCCCCCTTTCCTTTATTTTCATCTGTAAATACTGAACAAAAATATTCACTGAGGCCGTCAGCTAGACCTTTATCCTCTTCTACATACCTTCCTTCTTTTGTTTTTAATCTGACTAATCCTTGTTTTACTTTCCTTTTCTCATATATGTATCTAAAAAGTGTTTTGTCCTCTTTTTTTACTGACTGTGCTATTTTATCTTCTGTGTGTGATTTGGAAGCTCTTATAACTTGCTTTTTCTCTTTCTGCCTAATCTTATAGATCATTCTGTCTTCCTCACTTTTTTTTATAATTACTAAATGCTAAAATTTAGTTTTTTTTTTATTTTGGCCACATCTGCAGAGTACCACAGTGGTTTCTTGAATTTTTTGCTTTTACTGACAAGCCTAATGCAATTTTCTGTTGCCTTCAGCAGTGCAACTTTTAAATAATCCCATTTCTCTTGGGCTACATTTAAATTGCTCCAGTCTGATAATGACTCCTTTATACATTCAAATTTTATAAAAGTCTGTTTTTTGAAAGTCTAAAACGTTTGTTTTTGTGTGGTGTGACTCAGTCACTGTTCTTATATTAAACCACATTGACTGATAATCACTGGATCCTAAACTTTCACCTACATTAAAATCTGATACCAAATCTCCATTTGTTAACACTAAATCTAGTATGGCCTCTTTACGAGTTGGCTCCTCAATGATTTATTTTAGAGACAATCCCAGTAGGGAGTTTAGAATATGTGTGCTCTTGGCACAAACAGCTATTTTTGTTTTCCAATTCACATCAGGAAGATTAAAGTCACCCATGATGATAACTTCCTCTTTCATTGTCATTTTAGCTATTTCCTCAACTAGTAGATTATCTAACTCTACTATTTGTCCTGGGGGCCTATAAATCACACCTACAAGAGTTACTGTGTGATTACCAAATTCTAACGTAACCCAAACGGACTCTATGTTTGCCTCACTTTTATTAGGCTAGATCTTATGCTATCCTTCACATACAGGGCCACCCCTCCCCTTTTTTGCCTTCCCTGTCTTTTCTATATAACGAGTACCCTGGTATTGCTATGTCCCAGTCATTTTTTCTCATTATACCATGTCTCAGTAACAGCGACTAAATCTACATTATCAGTTGCCATTATTGCCACAAGTTCATGGATATTATTCCCTAAACTGCGAGCATTTGTAGACATGACTCTGAGCTTATCATTTTTAACACACCTGCTACAGGCACCTTCTGTCCTTGTTTTGGGGGCAATTGGATTGATTGTTTATCACTCTTTTGCCCCCTCTCCTAGTTTAAATACATCCTAGCAAAACCACTGAACTGCTCACTGAGAACATTTGTTCCCTTTTGAGAAAGATGTAAACCACCTTTTTTGTACAATTTATTTTGATTCCAAACAGAGCTACCATGACAAATAAAGCCAAATCCTTTCTCCCAACGCCATTCACCAAGCCACTAGTAAAAGTCCCTAATACGCATCCGCCTGTCGTTCTGAGTCTTATGCACAGGCAGAACTTCAGAGAATGACAGTGTGGAAGCAACCTGCCATATATCATTGCCAAAAAACATTAAAAACTTAATTTACCTCAGAAACCTCATTGCAAGCCAAGTCATTTGTCCCTAGATGGACAAGTACATCCAATTCCCCTTCCTGCTTTCATCGCTGAACAATATTACAAATACGTCTCCTGTCTCTGTGAGCAGTAGCTCCGGGAAGTCATCTCACACCATTGTCCATCTCCACACCTCTTATAATAGAATCCCCCAACAACAACTGCTTTCTATTAGGCCTCACCATAGTGTCCTAGCTTGCCTCCATAATACCACTACACTTGATGCCTGAGCCTGTCTCCAGAACACCTCTACCCTCAGTGCCTGAGCCTGTCTCCACAACACCACTACCCTCAGTGGCTGAACCCGTCTTGACAACATCACTACCCTCAGTACCTGAGTCTGTCTCCATAACACCAGTACACTCTGAAAGTGCAAAAAATTAATTATGTAGAGCAACAGACAATATGCCTTTTTATCCACAACTCTAAGTCTACCAGATCCTACAGTAATCCATCTGCCATTCCTAGTAACTCTCTGTGGCAGTGGCTTTGCAGTAGTTCCAGCCTGAGTTTGTTTACCAGATAATTTACAAAGAACAGACTTCAAAAATACAATCTCCTGCTGCAATATAGAGAACTGTCTACAGATTAGACAGCATCCAAATCTCCAAAAAGTGGAGCGTGAAACAAATGCATAACAACTAGCAGTCTATGGTAGTTGCCACTACCAACCCTGGTTAGACAGCGCCCCGAAAAGTCAAATACCTAGGAGAAATTGTTCAGAAATAAGAGATTTCAATATACAAGCCGATTTCCTAAAAGAAAAATTTGTTGAGAAGAACTACCCTAAAATAGAACTTGAAAATACCATTAGGGACATCCAAAAAAAAGATAGAAATTAACTTTTAAAATATAAACCTAAAACCACAGATACAGCGATGCCTTTACTGATTATCTTCAATTTTAATAATAAAAGCAATAATGTAAAAAAGATTATAAGAAAGCACTGGCATCTGCTAAAACAAGACGAAACATTAAATAAAATTGTACCCGAGCGCCCAAATATTATATTTAGGGGAGCCCAAAATTTCAAGTCAATATTAACCAAGAATTTTACTAGAGAAACTAAAAAGACCCCTTCTGTATCCTTTTTTCCACAAATTAAAGGTTTTTGTAAGTGCAAAATGTGCATAGTTTGTAGAACCACTAACCCTGATGTCCCTCACAAAGTAACTAAATTTGTATCAAAAAGGACAAACAAGGTATACAAAATAAATGACTTTATTAACTGTTCCACGAAAAATGTCATATATCTGCTTGAATGCCCCTGTGGCCTCCAATATGTTGGAATGACCACAAGGTGCTTGAAAACGCGCCTAAGCGAACACTGCAGAAACATTAAAAATAGATACCAGAATCACTCAGCATCCAAACAGTTTATTATACACAATAAAGACCCAAAAATGTTAAAATGTATTGGAATTAAAAAAATGTGTGGCTCAGTGGAGGGGCGGAAATATTAAAAATATTTTAGGCAAAAAAGAAATGGAGTGAGTTTACAAACTCCAAACCCTTGCACCACATGGTCTTAATGTAGATTTTGATTTGTTTAATTTTTTATCATTTTGTTACTTTTTATGGTTATTTTTTACCCCCTTTTCTCTTTTATTCATATTCAATTTTTACTTTACATTTTTTCTGTTGTTTTTACATATATGTTTTAGAATTCTATGCCACCATGCCTGATCACACTGTTTAATGGATCAGGCATGATGTTCATAATCACATTTTTCAGCCGGCCGCAGTTGTGTGCGAGCCGACCTGTTTTTGTTTATTATTTCCATGACCACGGCTGCAGCATTGTGCTAGCAGCCGCGTCATACATTCCCCGCCCCTTCCTTGATGATGGCCGCAGCTTTGTGCGAGCCGTCGTCACTACCATTCACGTCCCTCCCCTTGACGCCAGTCGCATGTTTCATGCGTGCTGACGTCAAATATACCGCGCCCCTCTTTCAGGCGTCAACCGCATCTCCCATGCATGCTGACGCCCTCCAAACGTTGTCACTGAGACGCCGGCGGCTGCGCAGTGCTCGCCAGCATCTTACTACATCTCCCAGAAACCCCTGTTGTTTCTGTGCCGGTCACGTGACCGCGCTACATTTTATTTTATTATTTTATACACACATCTTGTTCGTTTTACATATGTATTTGCATATTTAAGCTGCTATTATGTACCCTTATTTTGACATATTGTATTTCTTCTGTTTTTATCATGTTTCTATTATATCAATCCCAAACCTTACTGTGATTGGTTACTTACATTTTGGCGCCAATTTCAAAGGATTATGTTTGCTATTTATTGAAACGCGTTTATGGTTATTATATTGTGTACTTTTAAATATTAAAGTATATTTGGTTACTTTTAATTTTACTATTTATCTTTTAATACACATTAATCTACTTTTTACCTGGCATCCTTTTATCACACCGGACTCCAAACAATCCTAGGTGGGGATCATACAACCAACGCTATCATCAAAGAGCAGTTGATCTGCTCCTATCTTGTGAGTACCCATTTTACTTCATTATTTTATTCCAAAGTTTCTTACACAGTGAACACTATTGGCTGTTTCTTTCTATCCGAATGGTTATCATATCACGGACGGAGGAAACACATCACAGACGAAGGAAATTTACCTCATATCCCAAAAGCGGGGATTAAACCGCTGCACGCCTTCACACCAGAGCGGGTTTTAGCTCTTTTAAATGTGAGTTTGCATTCAAGATTTTTATACTTTTACTTCCTCTACTATCAAACATATTACACTATTTGGCTCCCTATATATCTTTTGTCTCTTGCATATGAGCTGATCCATAAGGAAGAACATAATAAAGACAATTGTTCTGGACCCAATACTGCCATACAATACGACTTCGACAGACGTCTCTAGATAAGACTTTCTCTTTTTATCTACTTATTTTATCTGGACTATTTACCTAGTTTTATCAGGCACAGCCCTTACTTTTATTTGTTCTTTTTCTGTTATGTCTAAGGGTTTTTGAGGGATTCCCTTATAGGGTTGCTGCCATATTGTGTTATCTAGCGCTTACTCTTTGTCTTGTTATTACATAGTTACATAGCTGAAAAAAGAATTGCGTCCATCAAGTTCAGCCTTCCTCACATTTGTTTTTTGCTGTTGATCCAAAAGAAGGCAAAAAAAAAAAACAGTTTGAAGCACAATTTTGCAACAAGCTAGGAAAAAAATTCCTTCTTGACCCCAGAATGGCAGTCAGATTTATTCTTGGATCAAGCAGTTATTACCCTACATTGAAAGATTATAACCTTGAATATTCTGTTTTTGCAGGTATGCATCTAGTAGCTGTTTGAACATCTGTATGGACTCTGATAAAACCACTTCTTCAGGCAGAGAATTCCACATCCTTATTGTTCCTACAGTAAAAAAAAAAAAATTCCTTTGCCTTAGACAAAATCTTCTTTCTTCCAGTCTAAACGCATGACCTTGTGTCCTATGTAAAGTCCGGTTTGTGAATAGATTTCCACACAATGGTTTGTATTGGCCCCGAATATATTTGTGTAATGTTATCATATCCCCTCTCAGGCAACGTTTTTCTAAACTAAGTAGGTTTAAATTTGTTAACCTTTCTTCATAGCTACTCATGTCTCGTTCCTCGTCCTCAGTGATCTCACTGAAGGTATGTTCTTCCCCCAGCCACGTACAACACCACGGGTACCAGATAGGTGACAACGAGCACCCTGGGATGCCTGTTGTGGTTGGTCTTCCTCCTCCTCCTCAAAGCCACATTCCTCCTCTGACTCCTCTTCCTCACAATCCTCTTCCAGCATTGCCGCAGGTCCAGAAAGTGATGCTGATAAAGCTGTTTCTGGTGGTGATGGTGACCACAACTGTTCCTCTTCCTCTTCACGCTCATCTATGGCCTGATCCAACACTCTTCACAGGGCACGAAGGAAGAAAACAAATGGTATGATGTCGCTGATGGTGCCTTCGGTGCGACTGACTAGATTTGTCACCTCCTCAAAAGGACGCATGGGCCTACAGGCATTGCGCATGAGCGTCCTGTAATGTGGCAAAAAAATTCCCAGCTCTGCAGAGGCTGTCCTAGCACCCCGGTCATACAAATAGTCATTAACGGCGTTTTCTTGTTGGAGCAGGCGGTCGAACATTAGGAGTGTTGAATTCCAATGTGTCGGGCTGTCGCAAATCAAGCGCCTCACTGGCATGTTGTTTCGCCGCTCGATATCTGAAAAGTGCGCCATGGCCGTGTAGGAACGCCTGAAATGGCCACACTCCTTCCTGGCCTGCTTCAGGACGTCCTGTAAGCCTGGGTACTTATGCACAAAGCATTGTACGATCAGATTACACACATGTGCCATGCACGGCACATGTGTCAACTTGCCCAAATTCAATGCCACCAACAAATTTATTCCGTTGTCATAAACCACTTTGCCGATCTCCAGTTGGTGCGGAGTCAGCCACTGAGCCACCTGTGCGTTCAGGGCGGACAGGAGTGCTGGTCCGGTGTGACTCTGCTTTCAGGCAAGTCAACCCCAAGACGGCGTGACACTGCCGTATCCGGGATGTGGAATAGTACCTGGGGAGCTTGGGGGGTGCCGTTGATGTGGAGCAAGACGCAGCAGTAGAAGAGGACTCAGCCGAGGAGGTTATGAAAGAGAATGGAGTAGGAGGAGTAGAGGAGGTGGCAGCAGGCCTGCCTGCAAGTCGTGGCGGTGTCACCAACTCCTCTGCAGAGCCACGCATTCCATGCTTGGCAGCCATCAGCAGGTTTACCCAATGCGCAGTGTAGGTGATATACCTGCCCTGACCATGCTTTGCAGACCAGGTATCAGTGGTCAGATGGATCCTTGCCCCAACACTGTGTGCCAGACATGCCATTACTTCCTTTTGCACAATCGAGTACAGGTTGGGGATTGCCTTTTGTGCAAAGAAATTTCGTCCGGGTAGCTTCCACTGCGGTGTCCCAATAGCTAAAAAATTTTGGAACGTGTCAGACTCCACCAGCTTGTATGGTAAAAGCTGGCGGGCTAAGAGTTCAGACAAGCCAGCTGTCAGATGCCGGGCAAGGGGGTGACTTTGTGACATTGGCTTCTTACGCTCAAACATGTCCTTGACAGACACCTGACTGTGGGCAGATGAGCAGAAACAGCTCAAGGCGAGAGACGGAGTGGCGGATGTTTGAGAGGGGGCAAGGAGGACAGCAGTGGTTGACGTGGCTGAAGATGCTGGACCAGGAGGAGGATGGCGGCTTTGAGTTTGTGTGCTGCTTGTACTCATGTGTTGATTCCATAGGTGTTTGTGATGTGCGATCATGTGCCTTCGCAAAGCAGTTGTACCTATGTGGGTGTTGGACTTCCCACGACTCAGTTTCTTTTGGCACAGGTTGCAAATAGCATCGCTGTTGTCAGAGGCAGACACACAAAAAAATGGCACACTGCTGAGCTCTGCAATTGTCAGGATCAGGACAGGGATCCAACACGCAGAGTACAAACAGGTGGTAGGTACGTATACCGGACCTTAGAATGGCCGGACTTAACGTAAGGAGTAAGTAGAGAATAGTCTAGGAACAAGCCGAGGCTTAGGGAACGAGAGGACAGGTAAGCGAGAGACAAGCCGAGTCAAAGGGTAACAGAGATAAACAGGGTAGTACAAACAAGCCGGGTCAGAACCAAAGAGACAACTAGAATACAAGAGCACTGAGTGACTAGACAGGCTAGAACCACGACAGGGCAATGAGCAGATGCCGAAAGCCTTACTTTATACCTTGATTCTAGAGGGTAATCACGCCCCCGACGAGTCCTGATTAGTGCTCGGGACTTGACTGACAGGTCGACCCGGGTTGGCGTCATGACGTCGACTACTGAGCGTCGCGTCATATAAGGAAGTGGATCCCTCGCGGTCGGCTTGTAAATGGCCGAGAGAACCGCGAGGAACGGAAGAAACAACCCCTCTGGGAGGATAAACGTCTAAGTCTCTCACCTCCTCTGAGGTAGAGACTACAGGTACCCTGACAGCAATGACGACATTCTGGTGGTGGCAACAGCATGCGTTGATTGGCGTGCTGTCTGGCTGACCCCGGGTGCCGATGCATGCTGTCTGACTGTGCCACTAGCTCCTTTTGACGACCTCCCCCTGCTTCCAACTCGTCTCCTCCTCCTCTCTGTCTCCCCATATGAACTGTCCCCCTGTTCTTCTTCTCTTCTAGCGGACACCCACATGACATCCACGGATGCATCGTCATCATCAACCGCTTCACTTGTATCTGACAACTCAGCAAAGGAAGCAGCAGCGGGTACAACATCATCATCATCACACCGTACGTCCATGTGTGTAATGCTGCCTGACTGAGACATATCCCTGTTATCTACATCCTCTGGCAATAATGGTTGCGCATCACTCATTTATTCCAACTGATGTGTAAATAACTCCTCTGACAGATCAAGTGAAGCGGCTGTGGTGCCAGTGTTGGTGGTGGCGGCAGGCGGGCGAGTGGTAACTTGAGAGGTGCCCGAAGCTAAGCTGGAGGAGGATGGTGTGTCAAGGTTCCGAGCGGAAGCTGTAGAAGATTGGGTGTCCTGTGTTAGCCAAGCAACTATGTCCTCAGAACTTTTCGTGTTCAGGGTACGTGGACTCTGAACACTGGGCATTATTCTAGGGCCAAAGGGACCATGACCATGACGGCCCCTGCGGGGTGGCCTGCCTCTGCCTGTCATTTTTTTTTCGATTTTCGATTGGTACTATGCGTGCAAGCTACTGTGACAACAGATATGAGTGGCACTGTGCACTGGAAGAAGTTGGCAGAGTAGACGCTGTTGGCCTGACACACACAGTTGCAGAAAACTAACTGCTATTCAATCTATTACAGTCAATTTTTTTTTTTTTAAATGTACACTACTGTTACACCAGATATGAGTTGCACCGGTGTGACACTGTGCCCTGGCAGGCCCTGAAACGCACACGTGTGAAGGAAACTGACTGCTATTATTTCACAGTCAAATTTCTATTTTTTTTTTAATGTACACTACTGTTACACCAGATATGAGTTGCACTGGTGTTACACTGTGCCCTGGCAGGCCCTGAAACGCACACGTGTGAAGGAAACTGACTGCTATTATATTACAGTCAAATAAGTTTTTGTATTTTTTTAAATGCAAGCTATTGTGACACCAGATATGAGTGGTGGCACTGGGCAAGTGGGCACAGTATACGCTGTGAGCCTGACACACACGCTGGCAGGCAGGCAACTGCAATTAGATTTCACAGAAAAAAAAAAAAGAAGACATGTTCTAGCCATAAAAATGGCTTTTTGGGGTGCTTTCCTTGCAGCAGAGATCAGATGAGTCCTTCAGGACTGTAGTGGACACTGAATGAGCCTAGCCATCGATTTCCCTATTAAATCAGCAGCAGCTACACTGTCCCTCCTCTCACTAAGAATGCAGCTTCCAAATGAATCTAAAATGGATGCTGTCCAGGAGATGAGGGGGTCTGGGAGGGAGGGTCTGCTGCTGATTGGCTGGAATGTGTCTGCTGACTGTGAGGTACAGGGTCAAAGTTTACTCAATGATGACGAATAGGGGGCGGACCAAACATCGCATATCACACTGTTTTCAATTGCTTTTCTATAAGATAAGTTTATGGTGATATAGCAGCTGATTGCAAATAACTTTTCACAAGTTGTGATATTGCATACTACTTTAGTATTCGCGCTGTTTACTTCTATTTTTTCATTATATTCCTTCACACACGGATGACTCAGAGGCTCTATTTCGAGACTTTCCTGATTGTTATTCATATTATTATTTGATGTTTTCCCTTCTCTTTTCCGCTAATGGTCACGTGTGCTCAATATACCTGAACAGAAATTCAGTACTGTGACCACAAGGAGGTTCACTCAGCAGAACAATATGCGCTAGCCATACGTTGCCTCCCTTAATATTATTATTATAGTTTTAGTGCTCGTTATATTTCTCTTTTTCATTAATGGTCAAAGGCACTTGATGTAGTTAGACGGCAGATTAGCAACGTGACCCTACAGTTATTCAGGTTGTTTTCATTTCTAATAATGCGTTTTTGCTCTTTCTTAATTGTCCATAAAGTCATTCAAGCCACTACAATGTTAAGATGTGTAAGCAATGTTGTGGTAGACTCTGCTATCTTGGCACAGTCGACCTGCCCATTATTCCGATATACACAACAAAAATAAAGAATTAAAAACAAAAATAGCCAACAAAAGGCAACAAACAAGCCACAAGAATACAAAGATATTAAGCTCTACATTGATTTATCTGCAGTCACACTAATGTAAAGAAAATTGTTACAACCAGTCATTGATATTCAAAAAAATTTACGTTAATCGCTACCGTTGGGCAGGGCCGGACTGGGAATTAAAAGCAGCCCTGGAAAAAAATGATTTACCAGCCCCATAATGCGTCGCGCCAGCATAGTGTGCAGATACAAAGTTAGAAAAGAGAACTTAAAATTAAAAATGATTACTCCAACGTGAAAAAAAGCACATATAGGCTTAAAAAAAAAGAGTGCAGATTTATTTTAAGCAGACGTGCCTTTGCATATAACCAATGTTTCAGTCCAACTACCATGACATATTAAGGAAAGCTTGGTAATGGGACTGAAATTGGGAATGTATGTAGGGCACAGCTGTAAAAAATGACGTTATCTTGAGGTCCTGTGGGTGCACTCTTCACTTTAAATATGTTATTGTGCTGGATTATGCACCTAGCAACAAGACTGGCCAATATCTGCTTATTACATATTGTACATATCAATGACATTTCTTAGTGTATTATGCATATATAAATGTACATTAATATATGTGTAAATATAATAGGGATAATATATATATATATATATATATATATATATATATATATATAAAATATAAATCAGTGGCGGATCCAGAGCCTGATCTCAGGAGGGGCACCTATAGATTATTTAAAGAAATAATCCATGCACAATAACCACTACTGCTCTGTGTAGTGGGTATGGTGCCAGGAGTGCCGGGACCCGCTCCCAGCGTAAGTAGTCAAACCGTTTAAGTACAGTTTGACAACTTACCTGGGGTCTGCTGGGATATGGGGCTGTAGTAGGGTATAGGAGCAGTGGTGCAATGTGTGAGGGGTGCAATGTGTGTGAAAGGTTCAGTGTGTAGGGTGCGTGTGGCAATGTGTGTATGGGTGGCTGTGTGTATAGGGGAATGTGTGTATGGGGGTCTGTGTGTGTGTATGGGGGGCAGTGTGTGAATGTGTATGGTGTGTGTGGGCAGTGTTTGTATGGGGCTAGAGTTCACTCTCACCACTTGGACCACCAGGAATCCCTGGTGGTCGCAGTGGTGAGAGTGAACTCTAGCCCGTAGCTCCAGGGCTAGAGTTTCCCTGTGGCACTCTCCCTCCCCCTCTGTCTCTCTCTATTCACCCTCTTTCTCCCCTTGTGTCTCACTCTCCCCCTCTGTCTCTTTCACCCCCCTTTCCCTGTGGCACTGTCTCTCTCTATTCACCCCTCTTTCTCCCCTTGTGTCTCACTCTCCCCCTTCTGTCTCTTTATCCCTCCTTTCCCTGTGGCACTCTCCCTCCCCCTCTGTCTCTCTCTATTCGCCCCTCTCTCCCCCCTTGTGTCTCACTCTCCCCCCTCTCCCTGTGGCACTCTCCCCCCTCTGTCTTTCTCTCTATTCACCCCCCTCTGTCTCTCTCTCTCTTCACACCCCCCTCTGCCTCACTCTCTCTTCACCCCCCTCTGTCTCTCTCTCTCTCTCTTCACCCCCCTCTGTCTCTCTCTCTCTCTCTTCACCCCCCCTCTGTCTCTCTCTCTCTCTCTTCACCCCCCCTCTGTCTCTCTCTCTTCACACCCCCCCTCTGTCTCTCTCTTCACACACCCCCTCTGTCTCTCTCTCTTCACCCCCCTCTGTCTCTCTCTCTCTTCACCCCCCCTCTGTCTCTCTCTCTCTTCACCCCCCATCTGTCTCTCTCTCTTCACCCCCCCCTCTGTCTCTCTCTCTTCACCCCCCTCTGTCTCTCTCTCTCTTCACCCCCCCCTGTCTCTCTCTCTCTTCACCCCCCCTCTGTCTCTCTCTCTCTTCACCCCCCTCTGTCTCTCTCTCTTCACCCCCCCTCTCTCTCTCTTCACCCCCTCTCTCTCTCTTCACCCCCTCTCTCTCTCTTCACCCCCCTCTGTCTCTCTCTTCACCCCCTCTGTCTCTCTCTCTCTCTCTCTACCCCCTCTGTATCTCTCTCTCTCTCTCTACCCCCTCTCTCTCTCTTAACCCCCCCTCTGTATCTCTCTCTCTCTTCACCCCCCTCTTTCTCTCTCTCTCTCTTCACCCCCCCCTCTGTATCTCTCTCTCTCTCTTCACCACCCCCCCTCTGTCTCTCTCTCTCTCTCTCTCCCCCCCACTTCCATCCCCCCCACCCACCTGAGAGGAGTCAGGGGGCCGGTCGGATTGCACGCTGCAGCCTCGCCGGTCCGGCAGCACTGTTATTGCTGAGGGCTGAAGGGGGAGGGAGGAGCATGTATCTCCACCATGCTCCCTCGCAGTTCCCACAATCCCCAGCACGGATGCTGCTGGGGATTGTGGGAACCGCGAGGGAGCATGGTAGAGATACATGCTCCTCCCTCAGCCCTCAACCCTCAGCCCTCAGCGTCAGGTGTGCCGCCGGACCGGCGAGGCTGCAGCGTGCAATGCGGCCGCCTGCCGGCCGGCCCCCTCAAAGTGTGTGCCACCGGACCAGCCACCCGGTGGCACATATATTGCCAGAGCAGCCCCCAGGTGCCGCGGCCCACCGGGAAATTTCCCGGTATCCCGGTGGGCCAGTCCGGCCCTGCCGTTGGGGATATCCCACAAAACTACTGGCCATCCGCAACGGCAAACTGACTGCTCTCCAAACTCCAAATAAAGGCCTCAAGCCCTCCAACATTGGTATTTGACCAACAAACTTGCCTGGACAGTCCAAAGACTAGAGAACAGCTGTCCCCTGAATGGCACACTTCCCCAAAAGGATCTCCTGACATTGGCAGTAATGTCTAACCCAAACCTACCACCTGAATGCTGCAAGTATTAAAAAAAAAGTTAATTAGCGTATTTAAACTTAGGATGTACAGAATATTTTCTTTTCTTTAACATATGCTATCTTGATTACTTAAGATATAGGTAATAACATAATATTGTATTTAATTTACATGGCTAATAAGATTGGAATGTCACACGGATGATAAACCTCATAGGTACAAAATGGAATATTCCACAAATTCTGAGAAATTATGCACTATATCACCTATACAATCTTTAGATACAGCCACACAATAGGAAGGACTGAATCCTACATCCTTATTGGTATGGCAAATCCATACCACAAAGCTATGTAGGGACTTATTCTACATACTTTGTTTTTTAGTTCTTTCTGTCCATATTACCTATTTCAAGACCCCAAACGGGTTATAACTAAGCCCTAACCTGTTTACTCAGGAGAGAGTCATCTGACAACCAACTCCTAACATCACCTACGACATGAGACAAACTATAACACCTGAAAAAAACTGAAATGGATTAACCAAGGCAAATTAATTAGACATAGGATTTCACACAGCAGCAACTCTTTGGTTTAACTTGACAAAGACACCAAATCATGATGGTCCAGCTGCCCCTCTTAACTACACCACATTTTGAAAATATATTCTCACAACATAAGGGGCCTTCCTACACCCCACAAACTCTGCATACTTTTAGAAGAGGCAAAAAAAATCACAGACTGACATTTTATGTCTACATGAGACACACTTTGCAAAACATAGATCACCTCAGTTGACCTTAAAGACTACACCTAATTAATCATGCATTACACATTAAAAAATATCATGCAAAAAAAAAATTGACGAACTCACTAAAAGCATTAACAACTGAGACTATGCTAACACTGAGAGAATATACACAAGGCAATAAAGCAGGAAAGACCTTAGCAGCGCTGCTCAGACATAAACAAACACAATCTAAAATACCTTGTATCATCTGTGGAAACAACAGAAGACTATTGATTCCCCAAGGTATAAATAAATAAATGAGCTGGCAAAATACTATAGCTCTCTCTTCAATTTAAAAGATGACAGTACTACTCAACAATCTACACAAGCAGATATAGATGCATTTCTACAACAAATTCAACTGCCTCTGAGACCCCCAAAATAGAGCCTTCAAGAACCAATCACAGGACAAGAAATACAAACAGTAATAAAACACCTACTAGCACAGAATCCCCGGGATTCTCCAGTGCTTATAACAAGTATTTGTCCTCGATCTTAGCACCCCAATTGGTGCACCCATTTTGGGTACATGATAACCCAAGAGTCTATGCCTTCCAACAGGTGGAAGTTGTGAAGGGCAGGCAGGGAGAGGATGGGACTTGAAAACTGCTAAAACATAATGCATGGGCTTCAAAAGCAAGATGAGACTGGTGTATTCCTGTCACTACATGCTGAAAAAGCATTTGACAAGTTTAACTAGCCTTTCCTACAGACAGTCCTGAGGAAGTGTGGTGGCATTCATTGCACTATAGAGTGCCTGTATGGTAGAGATAAATATGAATGGTAATTAATGTATCAATTTCCATCCTTATTTATCTCAAACATACAGGTGCTCTATAGGACAATGAATGCCACCACATTCACAGTCACTAATGGCACTAAGAAAGGGTGCCCGCTATCCCCTGTTCTATTTTATAGTGGCATTAGAACCACTCATAACACTAATACGGAACGACCCTGACATCTGTGTAACACAAAAAAACAACACTTCTCATAGAATATTCTGTTTACACTGAACCAACCGCTTATATCCCTACTCAATTTTCACAAGATCTTCACACTATATCGCAGGTGTTAATATTAAAAATGGAACTTAAGACACAGGCTATGGGTTTCATCTTGACACCTCAAGAACTACACGACCCACACATATTAACCCATTGGCATTTGGCAGTCTAGGGAGGAAATGCTTCAATGCAACAATGTCACGTCAATCATGTAAATTTCTCTCCCTATGTTACTCAATGCAACACGACACCAACAAGCTTGCAAAATTGCCCTACATGCTTAAATGGGAGGAAACTTTAGGTGTAGCCCCCACTATAGATGAATGGGAATATGTTATTTCGTGTACTCAAAAGTCATCGCATTGTGCCACGCTTTGGGAAGCATACGCAAAAATGCTGATGAGGTGGTACCTGGTCCCGAGCAGACTTCACAAAATATATTCTGACTCCTCCCCATTGTGCTGGAGATGTAATAAGGCGGAAGGGTCCCTAGAACATATATTCTGGTACTGTGAAGACATACGTGATTTCTGGCGTGACATACAAACCGCCATTCACTCACTTTGCAAAATTAAGATCCCATTATTACCCAAAAGTTACCTGGTTCACATCATTGATGACCTGCAAATTTTGCCTGCAAGGGATGCGGTAATCAATATACTCTTAGCGGCCAAAATTAGTATAGCAACCCACTGGAAAAGTCCCACCTGCCCCACGGTAATAGAGGTTCTTCGCAGAACTGACACCACATACTACTACGAAAAAGAATGGGCAAAACAGGGAGGAATGGCCAAATTCCTAGTCAAATGGCAAGATTGGGAGACATTCAGGGAAACGGCCTTCTAAGAATTGTAATCGTACTAATACCTTTCTGTTTTGGGATGCACACTGGTCACCACACCCACTCCCCTATCCTCCCCCCTTTTGTGTCCCGTTGTACTCTTGTTCTTCACTCTACTCCCCTTGATTACCCTACCTTAAGATGTTAAAAGTGTTTTTGACTGATATTGTGTGCAACATTTGAATAACAGCCGCTTACACTCATGCACCTTGTAACACAATAAGTTGTTGCATCCTCGTAAATGTCCACCGAAGAGTATCCATGTAAGACGTAGCAGATGTACTAAGTAGATACTTAACCTCGCTGGAGTGTATTGCTGTATCTGTCGCTGTCCAAACTTTTACCTCAAGCATTGTATCACTATGTTCGAACTGCCTAACCCTGCACATTTTATCTTTTGTTATTGTATTGTACTGTTTTATTTTCCCCCTGTCTGTAAGTCTGTTATTATTTGTAAAATCCAATAAAACATACAATAAAAAATACATTGAAAAAAAAAAAAAAAAAGAACTACACGACCTCAAATGCAGTTTTACATACGATGAAGATCTGACCAACTAATTTCTTGGTGTAGTGATCACACCCTGCACTCAAGGCCTGTATAAAGTAAACTTATGCAAAATACTCCCAGATCAAAAACAACTATTGCAGAGATGGCAGGGAAAGTATCTGTCCTGTTCAGATAGTGTAGGGGCTGTAAAAATGATCACCTTCCCTAAATACATATCCACACTACCTATTTAACCACTTTGCAGAAACTAACAAACTGTTTTGTATGGTTTGGAAAATGCCCTGGAGTTGCCTTCACTACCCTACAAAAAACACTTTGAAAAGGGGGAATGGGCCTACTAAACATAAAAGCAAACTACCATGGCGCTATTCTTAGCAGTCTAATGAATACTCAGGTAACTCTACTAACACCACAGTGGTTACATAGAAAATCAGCATGGACATCTCCTCACTTCCTTAACATGGCTCCCCAACAATGTAAGACCTCACAACACCACTATGCTACCAACAACTGTTTTAACACTAACACTATGGGAAATACATAAAACCAACTTATTTTCAAATATCTATTTTTCACATGCCACTCCTCTCCTAGTGCTCGCTACTTTATCCCAAACTTCAAATACAAGATATGGAGTAAATATGGCATCTCTGCAATTAACCATATAATACCAGAAAATGACATTCTTAGCTTTTCCATGCTACAGGAATCCCACAATAATAATCACCATTGTGGCCGGTCCACCAAGATATCACCACCATGGATTCCTTCTACCCGAATAAAGTAACACCAAGAATCCTGAAGTGAAATATCTACCGTATCGCATATCCCCCACACATGAGCCAAGGTTTAATGCTGGGAGAAGACTTTTTTTTATTTAGGGCCACACACAGCCTTTTATGACAAAGCCCATGCAAGGGGTTTCTTATACAAAATAAACCCCTGTAAAACCCCTGTACCTGAGAGATAATTGAGTCAGGAACTGTACAAACTCATTTATCTCCAGGTACAGAAAAACACATAATTTACAGACACCCCAAAAGTACTCCCAAAATACATTAAAACCCCACAAAAGTCACATCCCTGGATAACCTTACATAGTTACATAGCTGAAAAGAGACTTGCGTCCATCAAGGTCAGCCTTCCTCACATATGCTTTTGCTGTTGATCCAAAAGAAGGCAAAAAACCCAGTCTGAAGCGCTACCAATTTTGCAACAAACTATGAAAAAATTCCTTCTTGACCCCAAAATAGCAGTCAGATGTCTCCTTGGATCAAGCAGCTATTACCCCACTAATTAGAAATTATATCCCTGTATGTTATGTTTTTGCAAGTATTTATCCAATTGCAACCTTGATCTGAGTGACCAACATATGCAAAAATCAGGATAAATAGAACAAACAAAAGGCTGCACAAAAAGTTGCTGTGTGCATACCAAGGTGCTACTGGTATATCACAAACAGAATATCACAAACATTTTAGGTATTCCCTTTCTCAATGCACCATGTCCCTCCAACCTTACACACTCACCCTTATGATAAAAGGGGGGCAATCTGTACTACACCAACAAGTGACAGTACAGATTAAAGGGGTAGCAAAGCAAATATCATGAAAAATACAACCTGTATATAAAATAACACAATTTATCCAGGAAATCTAAAATATATAAAGAAATCACACAATAGTGAAGTATATACAGAAATGAGTGGTTCAATCCCGGAGGTAGAGAACTTACAAGATCGTACTGGAGATCTGCGCCTATCTCCCTTCCAAAGGGTATATAAATGTAGGAAAACGTCTCCTTCAGAGTGGATATGCGGTGTGGTGCAGCAGCATATATTAGGACATCCAATCCTCAAAGGGAAAAAGATATATAGAGCAGTATTGTAACAAAAAGAGAATTTATTGATACAAAATGCACTTACATCAATGAAAGGTAAAAACAGCTTGTCTCCAATAACAAGTGGTACCCAGGAGAAAGGAGTCCCTCTGTGGTAAAATGAACAATAAGAAGTGACCTGATCTATTCCAATGGCGATAAACGTCGACCATTGAAACATACTACAAGAGTTACAATGATGGGGGACACTGTGTTCCACCTTATGTGTCCTGATGTTATTAAAATGTTCACGGAGGTGAGTATGTAGAGTTCTGGTAGTCCGTCCTACATACTGGGCACCGCATCCACATTGTAAGAGATAAATTAAAAATGTGGATGTGCAGTGTACAAATTTCTTTATATTATATGTTTGATTAGTGTAAGATCCTGTAAAAGATATAGTTCTTCTTTTTTGGTGGGTACATGTGGAACATGCCCAACATTTATGAAAACCTGGAGTTTTTTGTGACTGAAGAAAATTTAATGTTGGGCTTTTTGGCAATTCTGGTAAAAGGCTAGGTGCCAATTTATTTTTTAGGTTATCTGCTTTCCTGTATATGACTACAGGTTTTTCTGGAATCTTATCTCCCAAGATATCATCTTTTTTCAAAATGGCCCAATGTCTTTTTAGGATTTTTTCCAGGGCTCGAGTCCTGCAGGAACGCATGGGAACGCCGTTCCTGCACTTTTTCCAAAGCAGGAACGCCGTTCCCATTACCAGTCCTGCAGGAACTGCCCTTCTACCTGCACACAGGGGCCATCACACGCTGTGTTCCCTCTACGGCTCTAACTCTCGCGAGACCCGCTCCGCACAGGCAAGTCTCGCGAGAGTTAGAGCTGGAGAGGGAACACAGCGTGTGATGGCCCCTGTGTGCAGCGTCTGGCTCCCTCCACCAGACCACCAGGTGATCTCCCCCTCCCTGACAAGGTAAGAAGAAGGGAGGGAGTAATAAAAAAAACAAAAAAAAACCACAAAGTTTAAAAAATAAAAATGCTTCACCCCCCTATCATCCAGCACACACACAAACACACACCATCCAGCACACACACACACACACACACACACACACACATCATCCAGCACACACACACACACATCATCCAACACACACACCATCCACATCATCCAGCACACACACACACACACACACACACAAAACATCATCCAGCACACACACACACATCACCCAGCACACACACACACACACACACACACACACACACCATCCAACACACACACATCATCCAGCACACACACTCACACACACCATCCAACATACACACACCATCCAGCACACACACACACACCATCAGCACACACACCATCCCACACAAACACACACACATCATCTAGCACACAAAGATCACCCAACATACACACACACACACAATCCAACACACACACACACACACACATCATCCAACACACACATACACACACAATCCAACACACACACACACACACACAATCCAACACACACACACACATCATCCAGCACACACACACACACACATCATCCAGCGCACACGCACACGTCATCCAGCACATACACACACATCATCCAGCACACACACACATCATCCAGCACACACACACAACCACACTTCATCCAGCACACACATACTGCAGTCATTATACACACTCTGCACTTACTACAAACACACTACATTCACTACACACACTGCATTCATTATACACACTCTGCACTCACTACATTCATTATACACACTCTGCACTCACTAAAAATACACTACATTAATTATACACACTGCACTCACTACAAATACACTGCATTCATTATACACACTCTGCACTCACTACAAATACACTGCATTCATTATACACACTCTGCACTCACTACAAACACACGACATTCATTATACACACTCTGCACTCACTACAAACAGACTACATTCATTATACACACTCTGCACACACTACATTCCCTATATACACACTCTGCACTCACTACAAACACACTACATTCACTATACACACTACATTCACTACACCCTACATTCACTATACACTACATACACTGCATTCATCATACACACTGCACTCACTACAAACACACTGCATTCATTATACACACTCTGCACTCACTACAAACTACATGCATTATACACACTCTGCACTAACTACAAACACACTACATTCATTATACACACTCTGCACTCACTACAAACACATTACGTTCATTATACACACACTGCACTCACTACAAACACACTGCATTTATTATACACACTCTGCACTCACTACAAACACACTACATTCATTATACACACTACATTCATTATACACACTGCACTCACTACAAACACACTACATTCATTATACACACTCTGCACTCACTACAAATGCACTACATTAATTATACACACTACATTCATTATACACACTGCACTCACTACAAACACACTACATTCATTATACACACTCTGCACTCACTACAGATACACTACATTAATTATACGCACTACATTCATTATACACACTGCACTCACTACAAACACACTGCATTCATTATACACACTCTGCACTCACTACAAACACACTAAATTCATTATACACACTCTGCACTCACTACAAACACACTCCATTCATTATACACACTCTGCACTCACTACAAACAGACTACATTCATTATACACACTCTGCACTTACTACAAACACACTACATTCATTATACACACTCTGCACTCACTACAAACACACTGCATTCATTATACACACTCTGCACACACTACATTCACTATACACACTCTACACTTACTACAAACACACTCCATTCATTATACACACACACTGCACTTACTACAAACACACTACATTCATTATACACACTCTGCACTCACTACAAACACACTACATTTATTATAAACACTGCACTCACTACAAACACACTACATTCATTATACACACTCTGCACTCACTACAAACACACTACATTCATTATACACACCCTGCACTGCACTATATGCATAGGAGTGTATTTTTTTTTAAGGGTGGGGGTGGGAATCATGGGTGAGTTCCCATACTTTTTTCTCTAGGACTTGACCCCTGATTTTTTCTATTTTCTTGGCCTGAGAACTGTACTTTGTGATAAAGGCAAACTCCATGTGTCCACCAGTAGTTTGCTTTTTACATCCCATATTTTTATTTTTGTTTTTATTTTTATTTTTATTTTTATCTTTATCTTTATCCGTTAGGAATTCTGTACGTTCTCTATTTCTTATTTTTATAATGTCTTTTTCTATTTGTTCCGCATTATAACCTTTTTCAACATATCTATTTTTTATTAATTTTGATTGTTCTTCGAACATCTGTTCACTAGAACAATTTCTCCTCATTTGAGTTATTTGGCCCTTTGGGACATTGTTGAGCCATATTGGATGGTGTAGACTAGTCTTTTTTATAGCGGTGTTACAATCATTTTTAAAAAAAAAAAGTTTTCGTATGGAGAATCTCATTCTCTACATATAAAGTCAGGTCCAAAAAATCTATAGTCATAGTGTTAATGTTAGAAGTAAAATTGAGATTGTATTGATTTAAATTGATAGTTTTGATAAAATTCTCTAAACTTTGGATATCTCCTTCCCAAATAATAAGCACATCATCGATGTAGCGTCGCCATAGGACGAGGTTCCCCCCTGGATATGGTCCCGATTGGATGCAGGAAGCCTCCCAATGGGATACATATAGATTCGCAAAACTAGGGGCAAACCTCGAAGGGTTTCAGAAAAAAATCGACATATTCAGAAAGATTACAAGATAATGAATTGATTCCACTAATAATTGGTCGACCTGGAGGGGTCGTCAGGCACTTGTGGATCTTAGGGAGGAAATAGAAAATCACTATTTTACATGTTGGATTGAAAATATACTGGAATTCTTTAGAAGAAATAATGACTTGATCGAGGCCTATTTGGAGTAAAATTCTAAGATCTTCCAAATAGGACTTAGTAGGATCTCGTTCAAGTTTTTTATAGGTGGACTCATCCTCTAAAATTCTATAGGCTTTCTGCATATAATATGCTCTACTCATAGTGACAGTTCCACCCCCTTTATCGGCTTCTTTAATAACTAAATTGTGATTCTTTTTAAGTAGGTTAAGAGCCTGTCTTTCCCTATTGGTCAAATTATGTTTAGAGTCGCTATGTATCCAATTAATGTGGTCAAGGTCATTCTGAATCATTGAATACCTCTAAATACTTTCCTTTTTCATAAGATGGATAGAAATTAGACTTTCCTCTTAAGGAGGAAAAAACATTAGGACAGTCTTCCAAAGAACATTCAGATATAACTGTAGGCTCTGTATGTGCAAGTGGGATAGTCTTGCTTGTTTCGTTCAAATTTCGTTTCTCAAAAAAACGTTTTATTGTTAACTTTTTGAGAAATTTTTGGTTGTCCAAAAAAAGCTCAAAAGGTTTTGTACCAGCAGTCGGGGAAAATTTCAAGCCTTTTTCTAGTAAAGTTAATTCTTGTGTAGTTAAATCTACACCGGATATATTAAAAATCCCCGATGGGTCCTTTATTGTTGTGAGTGTATGGTTACTGAAAGGAGTGGGTCTTCTAATTCTTCCAATTCTATATGGGGGCGTTTCTTTTTTGGAGAGCTTAGTATTTGAAATCTGTTTTTTGTACTTGGAATATTGTCTTTCTTTTGGCCTTGCCCCCTGTCTAAAAAAAACGGAGAAAAACCTTTTGAAAGACTGTGAGTTCCGCAATGTGTTTCTGTGTTACTCATTTTATTTTTGTTATCATCTCTAAAAGCATTCCCTTTAGTATCTGAACTTTTATGCCTATGAGGTTCGGAGATAGACTGAGAAACAGTCTTCTGTACGTAAATCTTTGGTTCTACTTTCTCTCTCCTGTTTTTAGACCAATTTCTAATTTTTCCTTCTTTATAATCAATTTGATCTCTCCTAAATTTTCCTGCTTTTGTATTAGAGATTCTGTCATCCACTGTTTTTATTTTATCTTTTAGAATTTTATAATTATCATCTACAACTCTAACGTCCTTATGTGAAACTCTTTTTCCAAAAGTTGAATTTCATCTTCTATATTTTTCAATGATCTCTTTTGAAATTCAATCAGGCTTTGGATATACCTTCTTGAACATTGCTCACTGGCCTTAAACCATTCGTCAGTTAATATCTTATCTTCCGTGCCATACACAGGAGTTTTTAGAATTCTAAGGCCTCTAGGGATAATATTAGATACTAAATATTGTTCTAAAGATGTAATCTCCCACCATTTTTTGGTTTCTTTTTCTAAAAGGAATTCTAACTTCTCAAAGTTTTTTGAAAGGGAGTTATTAGATTGAACAATATTTTGATGAAATAATAAATTGATTCTTTTGTTACGTTCTTGTCGCATTTCATGATAGACATTATTAGATGCCATATGGGTATACAGTAAACAAGTGAGGAACAATACACAAAGATATGAAAAAGAAATGTACTGTATAAAATCCCAAAAGGACCAGAGAACAATGCTAAAACACCCAAAAGTGTACCTCACATACACCAAACTTATATGATAAAAGGGGGAAAATCTATACTACACCAACAAGTGACAGTACAGATTAAAGGGGTAGCAAAGCAAATATCATGAAAAATACAACCTGTATATAAAATAACACAATTGCTCCAGGAAATCTAAAATATATAAAGAAATCACACAATAGTGAAGTATGTACAGTAATTAGTGGTTCTGTCATTATGAGCAGAGCATATTATATGCAGGAAGCCTATAGAATTTCAGAGGATGAGTCCACCTATAAAAAACTTGAACGAGATCCTACTAAGTCCTATTTGGAAGATCTTAGAATGTTACTCCAAATAGGCCTCGATCAAGTCATTATTTCTTCTAAAGAATTCCAGTATATTTTCAATCCAACATGTAAAATAGCGATTTTCTATTTCCTCCCTAAGATCCACAAGTGCCTGACGACCCCTCCAGGTCGACCAATTATTAGTGGGATCAATTCATTACCTTGTAATCTTTCTGAATATGTAGATTTTTTTCTGAAACCCTACGTATCTTTGTGCCCTTCTTTTATCAAAGACACTACTCATATTCTTCAAACTTTACAATCTTTTAGTTGGAAACCATCTTATATTTTGGCCACGGTGGATGTTACCTCCCTGTACTCCAATATCCCACACGAGAAGGGTTTGGAGGTTATCAGAGACGTTTTAATCCAACAACAGACTTTAAGTCCGAAACAGGTTGATTTTTTGGTGTCTTGCATTCATTTTGTTCTAACCAAGAACTTTTTTTGGTTTGATTCCAATTTTTATTTACAGCGATGTGGCGTCGCCATGGGGACGAGGTTTGCCCCTAGTTTTGCGAATCTATATGTATCCCATTGGGAGGCTTCCTGCATCCGATTGGGACCATATCCAGGGGGGAACCTTGTCCTATGGCGACGCTACATCGATGATGTGCTTATTATTTGGGAAGGAGATATCCAAAGTTTAGAGAATTTTATCAAAACTATAAATTTAAATCAATACAATCTCAATTTTACTTCTAACATTAACACTATGACTATAGATTTTTTGGACCTGACTTTATACGTTGAGAATGAGATTCTCCATACGAAAACTTTTTTTTAAAAAAACGATTGTAACACCGCTATAAAAAAGACTAGTCTACACCATCCAATATGGCTCAACAATGTCCCAAAGGGCCAAATAACTCGAATGAGGAGAAATTGTTCTAGTGAACAGATTTTCGAAGAACAATCAAAATTAATAAAAAATAGATATGTTGAAAAAGGTTATAATGCGGAACAAATAGAAAAATACATTATAAAAATAAGAAATAGAGAATGTACAGAATTCCTAACGGATAAAGATAGAGAATAAAAATAAAAATAAAAACAAAAATAAAAATATGGGATGTAAAAAGCAAACTACTGGCGGACACATGGAGTTTGCCTTTATCACAAAGTACAGTTCTCAGGCCAAGAAAATAGAAAAAATCCTAAAAAGACATTGGGCCATTTTGAAAAAAGATGATATCTTGGGAGATAAGATTCCAGAAAAACCTGTAGTCATATACAGGAAAGCAGATAACCTAAAAAATAAATTGGCACCTAGCCTTTTACCAGAATTGCCAAAAAGCCCAACATTAAATTTTCTTCAGTCACAAAAAACTTCAGGTTTTCATAAATGTTGGGCATGTTCCACATGTACCCACCAAAAAAGAAGAACTATATCTTTTACAGGATCTTACACTAATCAAACATATAATATAAAGAAATTTGTACACTGCACATCCACATATGTAATTTATCTCTTACAATGTGGATGCGGTGCCCAGTATGTAGGACGGACTACCAGAACTCTACATACTCAGCTCCGTGAACATTTTAATAACATCAGGATATTACCTTTACCCTTCCCATTACCTACCTGTTTGTTTGCTATTAATAGGGATTGAAAGCATTCACGATTACTATGAGCATAACACCTTGTACAAGCGTATGCAATACTATAGGTGAACCAAGTATTTAGTGTATAATTTATTTCTCTTCCCATTTTTTATGAATAAGCATGAATTTTTCAATGTACCAATTCTGTACTTTAAGTAGGCATATTATGTGAACATTGGTAAACTTCATCATAGAAAGAAAAGTTAATCATTTATAAAATAGATATGAATATGATTGCTACTAATAATACCACATTCTTAAACAGTTATGCACTGTACACATATAAGCAAACTGATACATACATAGAATTGCCAAAATCAGGATAATTTTTAGAAATATTACATGAAGTAATAGATCGCAATATGCTCAAAAAAGATTTACAGCAAAGAAAACTGTTTAGAAATATCATGGCAATCAAAATTAAAAATTAAGATAAAATTTTAAAAATGTCATGTTTTTAAAAATCGTGAAAATTGAATTTCTAAAAGATTATTATTATGTGCACGAACAGTGTATTTCAAGTGACTGAGTTGCATTGAAATAAGCGCATAGTGAATGCTCTGTGTAGGATCAAAATAACCACTTCAATTGATAATTATCAAACAACAATTTCCTAGTTACATACAGGCAATCTAATTTCCATGGCTTTTATAGAAGTATTCTATGAATACTGTACTGTGTTTGTATACTTAGTGGAAAATTGTTTCATTTCTCGTGGCTAAAAAAATTTCATGCATTTTATGTGGAATTCATTCTTTTACATCTCTCCTATGGATATCTGTTCTTCTCTTTCAATTTAGAAACTACTTATGCATTATGTATGAATTATATGTGAAATGATGGCAGGAAACCCATTGATTGTTAAATATCAGTAATATTTCATATGGAAGGAGCGGCATGTACCAACTCAACAGAATGCAATAAAATTTAGGAAAACAGATCAGTAGCAAAGGTTGTTTGTCTCTAGATGTGCATCTTTCCTTTGATTACAAATTCAGTATATATGTGTGTCATTGAGTCCCTGAATACATTATGCATGTTTCTGTATGTGTGAATATTCATGCATGAATTGATTCTATGCTTTTTGTTTATTGATAATCACACAGCGATAATAAAACCTGAAAATAAATTAAACCCAAACTCATACAAAATTCATAGTTATAAATCTGTGCAATATACAGCACACCAGATGTTAGAGTTTTGATGCATTGAACGTACATACACACCATTCCCAAAAGATACAAAGATACTGAAATGAGGCAGTTTTCTACTTCATATTCATTAAAACATAAAAAATACAATAGTCTGTGAAATCAAATGAAAACCTTGTTGGTTTATTCTTTCTGAAGTACTATGACATATTCTGATAAATTACAATACATGGAAACAGAAGACATCTTTTTAGGAGAGCACTACACACTAATAGCTAAAGAATTATCTGAGAAAAGTATTACAATTGATCATGAATGCACTAGGCAGACTTTTAGTACATTAAAAAGCAAATAATTTAAAATGTAAATAAAATAAAAATAAATGTACAGGGAAAAGGAAAAATTAACATTTGAAATTTAGAGCCAGATTTTTCTTGTTGTAAATTGCTAGTTATCACATGTTATTAATTTTCAATTAAAGAAGCAAATCTTTAGTTTGTCTAACTTACACTATGCAAAAGTTTAAATGTATTATATATGACTACATCTTCAGATTTTTTTTATTTATTTTTTGCTCTGGTAGTGTTATGAGGATTCAATTCTTCAGCTTTTGTAAACTAGCTTTGAACTACCTTAATTTACGTGGGCATTAGCCCAATAAGATAGGAACTATTTTGTAACCCCTGCAACAATCAAGTACAAATCTTTACAGACTTAAAGAGTAAAAAGTTACTTGCCAATCAAACCCTATAGGAAAGTGAAAGCCCTAATTTTATATGATAACAGAGTCCACCCCGGAAAGTTATGTAAGGCTATCAGCCTCATCCTTAAGCTGTAACTCCATAACTTTGTATTTCTCTGACTCTAAGAATTTGTCCCAATAGTACCAAATTCAAGACACCTTGCCTGATTTATTCTGTGAAAAGGCAAATAAAAGCTCTAATGAGTAAGTGTCAGATACTTTCAAATGATTTCGCTGAATTTAGTAAATGGGAAACCAATGAATGCTTGTAAGTTTTGAAGGAGAGAGTTGCATGATGTAAAAGAACAATTGTAGGCTAAAGCTGAACACCCCCCCTCAGCATATGACCAAGCATTCTCTGGACAGTACTCCAGAAAAAAGTCAATTAACAAGAGCTTCACCAGAGGTGAGCGTAAGTGCCCTCTGCATTCTCGCATCTCCAGCACTAGTTCGACACAGAAGTTAAGATTCTATGTAGTAGGGATTGTGTTAAAAGTTTAAATGCAGGCTCCTGTAGTTTGGAGACACAAAGCACTTATGGAACAGCAAAAACACCATTGCCATTGAGCCTGGGTTACGTGTACTCTCAGTTCAGTCTCTATCTGTGGCTTTATAATATGTTTGAATCGCTGGTAGTCCCACTCCCCCTAAATACTTAGGGAGCTGTAGTAGTGTTTGCCTAACCCTAGGCATTCCTCACCTCCAATCAAATCCTATTATAGCAAAGACGACCGCTGGAAAGAAGGCCCGTGGAAGATTGGCGATCTCTAGGGCAATAAAGTGTGGATTGTATTTTTGCCAATGTCTGTCATCATAAGGCGCGAAAGGTATTCAAGGCAATAGAATTCCTATAAAAACAATAAGAGAGTGCTCAAAAAATTATTACTAGACAGTATTCTAGACTTCAGAAAGAAGGAATAATCGATTCCATGCATCACCCTCCAGCTGTCAGGTAAACCCACTGTGTGTAGCCAATTGCAGAGTGTCTACACTGGGTGGGGAGCGAGCTGTGCATCCTGAAGGGTATCCAGCCTGAAGTCCAGGGCAATACACAGTTGTGCTCAAAAATGTTCATACACTTGGAGAATTGGTAATATATGTACCATTTTTGAAGAAAACATACGTATTCAGGTTAAACACATTTCTTTTATTTCTTATAGGATTCATATTCAACTGTAGGTTATAACAGAATGGCACAATCATAAAACAAAATATGCCAACAAAGAAAACAATGAAATGAACCCTGTTCAAAAGCCTGCATACCATAGTTCATAATACTATGTATTGCCACCTTGAACATCAATGACAGCACGCAGTCTTTTATTATAGTTGTCTATGAGATTCCTAATTATTGGCATAAGAATGACCATTCATCTTGGCAAAATGCCTCCAGGTCATGCAAAGTTTTTGTTCGTCTTACATGAACCGCACGTTTTAGACTTATTTCTATTAATCTCTGTAATATTTTGGCTATGGCTATACTGCACCCGGCAATTTTCTATATTTGGAAGTGTGTGTGCAGGGTACCAGTGGAAGATATATATATATATATATATATATATATATATATATATATATATATATAAAGAAAAAATGAGAAAGTTCTTGCACTCACGCTATAATATGCCTCGAGAACCGGGTGCTTTGCCAGGGCTTGAATATCCAGAAAATCCAACAAGGTAGCAGCACTCACGGAGTAATTTTAAAATCCAATCTTTATTTCGAACAAATTAAAATGAGGTCGACGTTTCAGTCCTACAAACAGGACTTTCCTCAGGACCAAACACATTAATACATGCATACAAATCGATTTATATACAAGATACATAGCATAAACGAGCTTACCCTCAGGTGAAATGCATTTCCTGATCGGCGTCCTATGCCGCCCTGTGTGCATGTGCAAACCAGGCTCCGCCCCTGTGACGTGATGACGTCATCACGCCCGTTTCCATGACGACCGGAAGCTTAACGCGGTCACCATGGGAACGGAACTGCAACTGCCGAAGTCACTGAAAAACACCCTGGCCGTGAGGGGAACTATTGAAAAAAGATTTGTTGATAAAGTGCATTGAGTGTGTGATTGACTAATAGAAGTCTAAGTTTAATAAGGCAACTGCTGTTGCTAATAATAGTGCTATCTATATAAAGTGCTAATAGCTGAAATACATTAAAGTGCACTTCTATGGGGGGCGGGCACTTCTATGGGGGCGGCTATGGCCCCCATGTACGCCAATGCGTACATGTACGTTTATGAACAAGAAAATATTTTATCAACATATGCCCATTTGATCAAAGGATACTATCGCTTTATTGACGATTTGTTAATAGTATGGAATGGCACACTCATTGAAGCACACCAGATGGTTGAGCAGCTGAATTTATTACCATCACCAATTAGACTAACGGCCAACATTAGTCCGACCAAGGTACAATTCTTGGATGTTGAATTGACTGTTGGCGAACACAACATCGAATACAGTCTGTACACCAAAGATACGGACCGAACCACCCTTCTTCATGCACAAAGTGCACACCCGGAACCACTGAAACGATCGTTACCTAAGGCACAGTACCTTAGGGTTATGAGGAATAACTCTGATGAGATAAGAAAAGAAACACAGATAAGGGAGATGACTGACAAATTCCTGCAGCGTGGATATTATGGACACAGTTTGAATAAGGCCCTAGAAGGTGCCAGAGCACCACGAGCCCATAAGGAGACAAATCCACCTCAGCAGTTAGTCCTTCCGATGACTTATCATACACTAAGTCCTCAGATTTCAGCTGTCGTTCGAAAAAATTGGAGAATTGTGGCGACTGATGATACGCTCCCCAAGGTGTTCCGTGAAAGGCCCCTCATTTGCCACAAGAGGAATAAGAATTTAAAGGACATTTTGGTGCATACAGATCCATACAAAAGTTACTCCAAAGAAATTGACACCCAGAAACGGGGGTCAGTACGGTGCTTAGGGTGTGTAACATGCGGACATATGACGCCTTCCAAGATGTTTAACCACCCACACACAACGAAGAAGTATACCATACAGCATACCATTACTTGTAGAACGACGCATGTGATTTATAAACTCACATGCCCCTGTGGACTGGCATATGTGGGTAAGACTGAGACCGCCCTGTGTGAGAGGATAAGAGGCCACCGTTCCAGTATCAGGTTGGCCTACAGGGACGGCCAGTCAGATAAGCCGGTGGCTAAGCACTTTTTACAGTTTAATCACCCACTAGCTTCATTGAAATTTTTGGGCATAGACCACGTACCCGTATCACGCAGGGCTGGTGATCGTGGGAAGGCGTTGTTGAATCGGGAAACATTTTGGATCTCGGAGTTGGATACGGTGTCTCCAAAGGGACTTAATGAAACCATATCGTACCTTTCATTCCTATGAACCTTGTCTCCAGCTTGTAATGTTTTTACTATGATTATGCAGTAGTTTTACCCTAATAATAATAATTTTTTTGAAAAATTTTTAGGTGGAGTTTTACAGTAGAGTGCACAGTATATTACATAACAGACACCATAGGAGGAACTATGACATATAAACTAGAAAAAGCAAAATTCTAATGAGTATACTACAGAGTAGCTTGTTAAATTTCCCCTATGTAGTACTAAAAGATGTCCATAATTACACAGTATAGTCCATGATAGATTCTCTGGATTTGTACTGTGTGTATGTTATGGTTGAGAGAGATATACATGCACCAGGTTATTACTGTTAAAAATGACTAAACTACTTTTTTAGAAAAAAAATTTTTAAGAAAATTGTTTTAAGTAATCATGAGCTATATGGCATGTGATGTTGATGAACCCTTTAGAAAATATTCTTTTAGCACTCTATACATATATATTTTTTGAGCACTTTTTGTACATATCACTGTTTGCACAGTTTGTTATATTTGCTATATTCACAGTGTCAATCATATATGCACTTGCACTTTAATGTATTTCAGCTATTAGCACTTTATATAGATAGCACTATTATTAGCAACAGCAGTTGCCTTATTAAACTTAGACTTCTATTAGTCAATCACACACTCAATGCACTTTATCAACAAATCTTTTTTCAATAGTTCCCCTCACGGCCAGGGTGTTTTTCAGTGACTTCGGCAGTTGCAGTTCCGTTCCCATGGTGACCGCGTTAAGCTTCCGGTCGTCATGGAAACGGGTGTGATGACGTCATCACGTCACAGGGGCGGAGCCTGGTTTGCACATGCGCACAGGGCGGCATAGGACGCCGATCAGGAAATGCATTTCACCTGAGGGTAAGCTCGTTTATGCTATGTATCTTGTATATAAATCGATTTGTATGCATGTATTAATGTGTTTGGTCCTGAGGAAAGTCCTGTTTGTAGGACTGAAACGTCGACCTCATTTTAATTTGTTCGAAATAAAGATTGGATTTTAAAATTACTCCGTGAGTGCTGCTACCTTGTTGGATTTTCTATATATATATATATATATATATATCAAAATCTATTTCCAGGAACTCACTATCAAGTCAATTTAAAATGAATAATAAAAGATAATTAAAAAACAAAAAAATTTAAACATTGCCTCCTCTACCTTATTCACTCCCCGAAAAGCTCCCCCCATGCCACACCCTTTAGCAAGGAAGTTCTTTTATTTTTTTTGCTCTAAATGCAAAAAAGTAGAACTGAGGCCAAATAAATTATCACTATATTAGGGTTGTAAACTATGTTATTATAGCATTTTTTTGGCAATCATTTTTTTTTTCAAACATCAATTGTCAGAATTGTCATATAGTTTCTTTCCAATCTAAGTTAAAACAAAGTATCAAACGAAATTATAGGTAATAATGTTGACAAGTGTACTGAACATTTAAATAACTATTTTAGGAGATATATAAATTAAAGGGTTTAAAATAAATCATTTACAAATAACAATTTGTCTACTAAAATGGTTATTTACTGTACTTTGATAAAATGAAAAATCCAACCTTTATATTGTATTAAGCAAAGTCTTATTATTATTAATAGTAATAACATAGTTTTGATATTTTCACTAGTGACATGTCAAGGTGGCAGTTCTTTCTTTAAAATCGTTATTGTTAATAGGTGGTTTGTGATGCATCTAAGAAGCAGCTACAACTCAAATGGATTCTGTGAGTAATAGTCTCTAATTATTTGTATTATTCTAACAAAGTGCTCTGACTTTCTGCCTACACCTAAAACATAAGATCACTATATGTATTTAGACTTTTTCAAATGAAAAGAAAACCTGCAAAACACTCTTGATAATCAGTGCGTCTAAAGGATTTTTATACAAAATTGTGGATAATTTTAAAAAGTGTTGTAAATTAAATATGGCTCAAGTCTTAGTTGAAAGGAGATAACTGCAATAGTTCCTTCACCAGTGAGAAGCAATTCATGGAAAAGGTAAAAAAGGAGGAGCAGTGTAAAAAAAATCTATGTTTATATACTTTTATAGTATGCATTTTATACATATACAGTCAGCTCCACAAATATTTGTACACTGACACAATTTTCATAATTTTGGCTTTTATACCACCACACTGGACTTGAAATGAAAATGCAATTGAAGTGCAGAGGGGTTGAACAAAAATATTGTATGAAAAGTATAGGGATTGCAATTACGTCCATACACAGTCCTCTTATTTCAGGGGCTCAAATGTAATTGGACAAATTAACACATTCATAAATAAAATGTTCACTTGTAATACTTTGTTGAGAATCCTGTGTAGGCAATGACTGTTCCAAACACCAAACACCTGTTAAAATAAATCAAAAGAAACGTAACCTTTATATACAGCTTCCCAAAATGACTTTCCCCAATAGTGACCCTTTACAGTATAAGAACAAACAAGCAAAAGTCAGGATACAGCTGTATGCCTAAAATATAAAATGAATATCACATAGTATAGCACTGTATAAAGATATCTCTTTATGTTGTCACATTTCAAAATATGTATAATTATCTAACATTTATTATACACTTGAAATACTCGTTTACATTTACTCAACAACAATTCTATTAAGTATCTTACTTTGTAGAATTGTCTATGATGTGCTCTTCTTTTCGTTACTGTCTACAAATATGTTCATGGTTGGAATAACTAAACTCTGTACTCTACAGTTTAGGCAAATAACAAGAATATTAAAAGAGTAGCTGATGAAGATTAGCTAGAGAAAGGGTTTTGTTGTGTTGATGGCCTTGGAATGTACCATCTTGGAAAGCAATAGAAACAGATAACAAGATAATGCATAAATATTTGCAACAGAGTGCAATCACTAGCACACCATTTATATTGAGGGAAGTCTATACACATTTTTTAATGATAAATCTATAATTGTCTTAGGAACAGGATGCTAAGAATGTTATAGATGATGATTGCTTTGTGCAATGATGTCAATATCATGGAAAGGTTTACTTTCTTGCACTTCAGTTTTGTTAGTTATATCATGATGACCAGGGGTGATGTCAGGTGGCAAAATGGTTCAGCACAATGATACATTTTAAGGCTTCATAAATCTTATATTTGTTTGCTGTTCAAACTTAGCCATTAGTATGTTAAATCATTAGTTAATGTAGTCTAAATGCATAACTGAATGGATCAGTAGTTAAAGGGGCACTCTAGACATTATGGCCACTTAATCTCATTGAAGTGTGTATAATGCCTGTGGTTTCCTGGTATTATCCCTTCATTTATTGTTAAACAGTTTTTTAATCGAAATTAATGTTCTTAGCAACTGGCAACTCTGTGCTGATTGGGCTAATGAATGGCCATGAATTGAGCAGTGAGACTGCATGGGGTATGATCTATACACCAAAACTGATTAATTAAGCTAAAGTTGTTTTGGTGAGTATAGTGTCTAGTCTGGATATGAATAGATTCAGCACAAGATCTTCAAGATGAGTGGCTTAACCCCTTAAGGACACATGACGTGTGTGACATGTCATGATTCCCTTTTATTCCAGAAGTTTGGTCCTTAAGGGGTTAAACTTAGTACATAACAGATAATACAAACAGTGGGAGTGCTCAACACCACAAATGAAATATTAACACTTATGTAAATATCCCTGTGGGTATTGCTTGTTAAAAACCAGAAATACAAATCTTGGATCTGAATGAAAAAACTTTCATAGTGTAATATTGTCACTCTCAAAAGTATATAAAACAGTTTTCGCCGAACCACTCACATTTACCAGAGCCTCATATAGCAGGCTCTGGCTGGAATCGTTTGTAGTTTGGCAGAATAGTCTCACCACAGTCAGTCTGCTTCAAGTGTTAGAAAAATGCAAGATTCCTTCAAGTAGAATAAACAATTTACCAAACATAAAATGCCACATGGAAGGCATATAAGACAAGTTTAACCCCTTAAGGACACATGACATGTGTGACATGTCATGATTCCCTTTTATTCCAGAAGTTTGGTCCTTAAGGGGTTAAAAGCGCAACGCGTTTCGACTCATCCAGTCTTTGTTAAGTGCATAAGACAAATGGATAAAACAATCAAAACCATCACAACTATAATATAACTAAGATTAACAATCTAGTATAGCCAAGGTTAACAACTAGGAATTTGATAATGTTTCAATGATGTTTCAGTTGTAGGGGTTAACAAAGAAAATCAGAGCTTAATAAGCCTCAAATAATGAACCCCTTAAGGACACATGACATGTGTGACACGTCATGATTCCCTTTTATTTCAGAAGTTTGGTCCTTAAGGGCTTAAATAAAATGACATGTAAACTGATATTAATAAAGAACAGCAATATACCAGTTGACATTGAATCCAAGGGAAGTCCTAGTGATCAGAGTAAAGATCTGGTTGATGTTTTTTTATTTTTCTTAAATGTCCCTGCTCTGGACAAAGTGTGTTGCTCTGTGCATTTCCTTGCCTGTTGTCACCCAGGACAGACCAACCACCACCGCCAAGTTCGTATGCCTTAATGTTAAGGATTCATTCCTTGTCTTGATTCATAATTTGTTTGTAATAAATGTGACCTTGTTCATGTTTAGAAAATACACTGTGCAGTTCACGGTTTAAATTAGATTCACAGATACCTATACAAATTTTCAATCTTGTTTACATGAAAAACAGAAGATATGGTGTATGAAATTATAAAACAAGAATTACATACTCTTGTTTTCTCACTTAGCAGACAGGATTCCTTATTAGTGTAATTCTCTGTGACACTGAAATATTCATACACAATGAACTAGAACTTTTTATTTTTGCTTTTACTACATTTACAGGTATAGTCGTATTTGTGTACATTATATGTTAATAAAGAGAATAATGATCTCTCTGTTTTTTGTTGTTTTTTTTTTTTTACAGAGGTTCATTGCCTTTCTCTTCTCTATATGACATAATATAGCTAATTCTACAAGCATTGAGTTTAATAAATTTAAAAAAAATCATAATAATATATGTAGCAAAAAAAGTATTTTTCATATTGTACATGCGCAAAGTAGAAGAACAGTTCTTTCTTAAAATGAACTTTGAGGGTTTTTAACCCTGCTGTGACAAATTCCTAACCACCTCCCTAATTAAAATTCCTTGCATTATCCACTTAACCATGTCAGTGCGGAGAGATTATGGCAGCAAATTATTTAATTAGCTGCACCAACAGAGCTTCACAATAATAAATAAGTAAGGAAAAAAAAAAGTGCAGCTTATGAGACATCAATTGATTACAACACCCACATAGCCTCTTATACATTGTATATGTGGTTTGCATGAATATTGCTCATATTTCTGTTTATCTCCATGGTTTGTGGACTGCTGTTTTTCATGTTTGTTTGTTTTTTTATGTTTAGGGATATGAAGGTAACATTTTTATAATTCATTTTAATGCATTTGCTTTAAATACATTTGAGAATACACGGTCAGTGAAAACATTTTTTGCTTTAAACTGTACTTTTCAAAAAATTAAAAGAGGACACACTCTTTGCACATAAAGCACTCCAGGAAGCTGGTGTGTTTTAGGGTTCTGGAGTGTTCCTTCAAGGTTAGAATGGACTTAAGTTTAGTATTAGTCTGGTGTAGAGGGTGTTTAGGATTTTTGAGTGTAGAGTTACACTTGGGTTAAATAGTATGGTAGAAAAATGTAGTAGATAAGGGGTTTAGAAGAGTTAGACCTCGGATTTGGTAAAGAGTTTTTTTCAGGTGTATTAAGGGATATAGGATTTGTGTGCTTAGATTTGAGACTATGAAAGAGTTTTGGTTTCTTACATTTAGTGTTGGGAAATTTAGTAGTGAGAAAATAAAAGTTTGGGGCAAAGTGGAGTTTAGAAGCTTAATTGCAAAGTTCTCACCATCCTTTGATTGATATCAATCATATAGTTTTGACAACTCATCACATAGTGCTAATCACTGCTCCTCTTTTAGTGGTCAGATGAGAAGTGATTCCTTCCATTTCCTGTCCAAACTTACAGAGACACTGGAGGAGTTGACACAACACTGAGTTGTACACCCTCTACAACATTACCTGTATGACTCATAAGAGGCTAACTGAACTATTGAGGACAATCATCAAGGCGCCTGCTACCTAACTCTCAACCTTAAGGAATATTACAACATTATAGTGTTCATGTCCCTAGTAGTATTAGGGTCCCACCTCCATTAGGCAAAGAAAGTGTTAAAACCAACAGATTGTAATACTGCTATAGATCTGTCTAGTGCCCACCATCCTCCCTGGCTTTCAAATATACCAAGAAGCCAATTAATTTGTCTAAGACGAAATTGCTCAGACGATACAACATTTTTACAACAGGCTCAGACAATCAAAGTACGATACTTGGAAAAAGGTTACGATCAAGATCTAATTAATTCCGATATACAAAATATATTGGATATCGATAGAACACAATTTTTAAAAAATAAAAATAAAAAGCGATTTGGTAATGGTTCAGAAGCTCTGAAGAACGATTTTCAATTTGCTTTTATAACCCAATACAACCCATATGCCAAAAAGATTCAAAAAATTCTAAACAAGTATTGGTATATTTTACAGAGAGATAGTGTACTTAGAGAGATCATTCCAAATAGACCTAAGATTATCTATAAACGAGCATCTAATCTTAAAAATAAATTGGCCCCCAGCCTTCTCCCTATACATCCTGCATCCACTTCCAGTAGTTCTTTTCTTCAACCTCCAAAGGGCTTTTACTGTTGCGGTCATTGTTCCACGTGTAAATACCAAAAAAGGAAAATAACAAGCTTTATGAGTACTCAAACTAAGAAAACATATGTAATTAAGAAACATATTCAGTGTTCCACCACTTTTGTCATTTATTTACTTCAATGTGGATGTGGAGCCCAATATGTAGGCCACACCACTAGAAAACTCCATATCAGACTTTTGGAGCACTTTAATAATATCAAAAAAAGTAAATTGGATCACAGCGTGTCAAAACATTGTAGTACCTGTCCTCTTTTTCAGTGGGAACAATTACAAGCTTTTGGTATAGAACACATCACATTAGGATGTAGAGGAGGAGATAAACTCCAAGAATTAATTCGTCAGGAAGCGTTTTGTATTTACACCCTTAAAACATTACATTGTGGCCTTAACGCTGAAATAGACCTGTTAGGTCTGATTTAATTAGATATAGGTATTATTTATCCATTATTCAGTACTTTTCCCTTTTTTTTCTCTCATCTTATGTACTTTTGCACTTTTATCCGTATGTATTGACATCTGTTTTTTTGATTATAACCATATATTTATTATCTGTATTAACAGGTTTATTATGCTCAATACCAATATACTTTGAGACTATGGTTATTATCTATATTGACTGGTTTATTCTGTACATTGTACTATGTTGCTTTGAGATTATTATATATAGTTTGAGATTATTACATACAGTGATTCTTAGACTATGGTTATTATCTATATTGACTGGTTTATTCTGTACATTGTACTATGTGGCTTTGAGATTATTACACTTGGGTGTGTATATAGATACATTTACTGGTAGTGGGATATTTCTACTGGGTACTGGGATATCTATATTCAGTATGTCTGCTAAATTTATGCCCATCTGCCTGTCTAATTTTATGTCTTTCTGTAGATATATATACATGTATATTATTCTGACATCATCTTTATTATGCAACTTTATATTAGCCAATTTCCGTGGCAAAATTTCGCCGTTTTTTTCTGTTCAAACATTCTACTAATCCCTATGGCGACATTTCGCCTGTTGTGTGTGTATTTTTCTCCATTACTTAGATCTTTACGCAGGCGCATTGAGGCGCTGGTTTTTCACAAGCGCATAGAACTCTCTCCACTATCACGCATGCGCAAATCAGACGGATGGACGTCATAGGAAGTATGCTTTTGCGTTCAAGTCTGGAACGCACGCCGCCGGTGAACGGCATTGAAGAAGATTGAATTGGGTATAAAAAGTTCTTTCACATTCGAATCTACACATATCCCTGAAGAAGTCCTTCAATTACCACGGACAAAACGCGTTGGATATTGAACGTTTTGGACTGTTTCTTGTTTTTATTTGTTTTATTCTCATTTATTGTTCCTGTACTCTGCTGCTCCAATTGGATCTGTGTCCGGTATTTCTACTCTACCTTCCAGTTCCACTGAGAGTGGAGACATGCTTACCACTACTTTATGTCTGTAAGTGTAACCAATAAATTCCCTTTTGATATTTTTATACATACTTCACCATGGATGGCTCTTTTTTCCTATTTCTTTGAAGACACTTATATGTTTGGATCTACTATCAAGTCCAATACTACATATACCCCAGGGGGGTGAGAGGCCTGATTTACACTTCTGTTTGTGAGTGCATTACTTACTCCATATTCTACTATTATATCTTTACTGTGTTATGCTATGATATACACTTTTTATCATTTCAGATTTTATTGCATTCTTATATAGAATAATCCAATTTTGGATATATTCCTCAGGTTGTATTTCAATTCTATGTGAATGTGGTTTCCACTTTGTTGCTACTTGTTTTCTATTTTGGGTGTTAGTGAGGTTCACCTGGAACCATTTTCAATTTAGCAGATTTATTGCTTGCGGTTAGTGGGTATACTACTGTTCTGTCAGTTAAAAACACTTTTTACTCACATTGTTCCAGTGCTGATGCTCCCTCAGTACTGCTTACCTCTCCTTCCCATTGGTTTCACAGAAAATACATGTTCTCTACAGAAAGCCAATCAAATGCTTCTTAAAGAGGAGTATTTGGACCTAATGTTCTGAATCAATGCTTCCCTATAGGTCTTCGGTGTCATGTGTCTTAGTTTTACGAAGTCGGTGCAGCGGAAGCACCTCTAGTGGCTGGCAAACTGACATAACCCTGCAATGTTCACAAAAAAACTGTAATGTTTTACATTGCAGGGTTAAAAGGACAGGGTCACTGCACCCAGACCTCTCCATTGAGATACAGTGATCTGAGTGACTTTAGTGTTTCTTTAGAGGCATATTAAAAGTGCCAAAAATGGCATCTCCAACAGAACATGCACCTGTAGGCAGGTGCCTTCTTTACCTAATGACAAATTTAGCTCTGCTTGTGATGACTAAAAACACTCTTCTTGTCCCTTATTGTTTTGCTTCATGAGATATATTATTTTCATAGATAGTAGTAATTAATTGTGACCACCAAATAGCAGTTCTGATTGGGAGTGGGGCTTTTCATTGACCTGCATACATCACAAGGTTATATGAGTCTTTTGAAAAAAAACCAGCAAACAATAAAAAAATGCATTCAGTCTCAGTAAATTCTTGAGACTAGCTGCATAACCTGGAAGTATATATAGCGATAGAGTGTAATCCAAACCTGGCTTTCACAACTATGTAAGTACTACTAGAAATCCATTATCAAGTAAATCATAAATAGTTAATCAAACAAAGTATATACAAGTGGTACTGAGATTCCATGCCAACCACAGAGGATATATGTAGGGATATAAATACAACTTATATCATCATAGCTCAACCCTAATCCTCAGCTTTATTATAATTTGCTATGTAGGTATGAGTAACTGTATCCCAAATGTATATACCTCCTAGGAAGTGTCTAGTATGGTGATGATAACAAGAGCTCAAGGTAGAGCTGTCTTAGATATAAAGGGAGATGGAAAATGATGTAAAATGAAAAATCAGTCTAAAGCCGACTGATAATTTAAATTAAAGAAGCTTCTCTCCCTGTTAATCTAACTAGACAGGCATAGGACAGAAAAAAGTTAAAATAAAATTACAGTGACAATCATAGTGCTACAACCACCAGTGCCCAGTGCTCATATGCATAATATAAGAATAGAAAAACGCACAACGCACGTTTCGGTGCTTAAAGGGATGCACCTTCGTCAGGGGCCAACATGAGACTAGTAGAAGGTCTCTTAAATACTAAGTGTGCCAGGAGACATGAGTACCTTTGACAAATAAGGTCTGGGGGAGTGTAGTCACAGCTGTACACAGTGTCACTAATGGAAACTATGCCGCCGCATCATTGCGGACCACGAGGTGCACGTGGGGGAGGAGCTTTGTGTCGTCCACGTGACCCGACGTACAGAGAGTCACGTGGTCTATCCACAATACCGGCAGATCGTATAGTGGGTGGGATCGCATGGTGGGCGTAAACTAGTATGAAAAGATCCTCAATTGAATCTACATATTACCCCGCCCATCGGACTCAGGTGGGCGGGTACGCAGAAGACAAGAGGGCAAAAAACGAACTAATATGTTACAGTAAAAGCCCAAGAAAAAAGATCGAAAATACTCTCCTACTATAAATAAAGCCATATTGTATATATGGATATGTCCCAAAGAGTAACCAAATGTAAAATATCGCAATTTGTATATGATGTGTGAAACACTGATAAGTCAAATCCATCAATTATATCCAAAGATAATAATAGATTGATAGTGTGCTTCTCAAAAAGCACCATCTAAAGCTTATTTATTATTTATTGTGATTTTATGTATCATCTAGACCATATAGTACAAAAGCTATAGATAGAAAAGGAATAAGTATAATCACTAAGCAGATAAAAAACGCATAGACGTGACCAATTAAGGTGGTACACCCAATATATACCTCTTCCATTTTATAAGTGGTATAGTCACTTATCCAAGTAGGAGCCAGATGTAATTGAGACTCGCTAGCGTGAACCTGTTAATAGTGTACAAATATAGGTACTCCATAACATTATAACCCAACAAAACATAAATGAAGGTGTAGCGCTACATACATATATAGTAGTTGAACCAGAGAATATACATATATAGGAGTTGAACCAGAACATAACATTAATCTATGGCATGTCCACAAGTAAAAAGGCATGAGCAGTAAAAAAAGGTATTTCGGTATCTGTGTACAGCATATTGTCATCTTTATACCCCATGTCTTTATGTTGTATTCATGTCAAATAATAAAACAATAACGAGAATAATAAAAAATTGAAAAAGTGTATATATATTATTAAACAAAACACTACACACGCTATATTACAAAATTTACAAGTGTATCCAGCATATTAAGCATATTTAAAGAGGTGTCAGTATCAATACATACATATCGTATGTTAAGTAAAGTGAGACGTTTGGATGTAGTGGTAATAACTCAGACCAAGTAATCCATTAATCTACTATAAAGGGTGTATATGAAAAACCCTCGTTAAGGCCAGACGGTGACAGGGTTTTGAGCTTATAGATCCAAAAGCTCTCCCTTTGAAGTAATCTTTTATCTAAGTCACCCCCTCTTGGTCCAAGTGTGACTCTTTCAATGCCACAAAATCTAATCCCTTCAGAGGACCCCCCATGGTGTAGTTTTAAATGTTTAGAGACCGGGGTGTCAATTTGTCTTCTGGGGTTAACTGAGTTAACATGTTCCCCTATTCTCAGTTTAAACTTACGGGTAGTTTTTCCCACATACAGTTTATTGCATGAGCAGGTAAGCAGATATACAAGACCCTTGGACTGGCAATTAAAAAAGTTTCTGACTTTAAATTCCTGTGTCCCTGAAGAGTCTGGAAAAGTTTTAGAAGTTCAGCGTATAAACTTACACGCCTTACATTTTCCACATCGGTATGTACCTAAGACTGAAGACTTCAGCCATGTTGTTTTCTGAGGTACACTTTTAAGATGACTAGGGACCAAGATATCCTTGATATTGCATACCCTTCTTGCTTTCACTGATGCCCTCGGTGTAATCACCCTATGTAAATGTGGGTCTTGATGTAGAAGGGGCCAAAATCTATCAAGGATCTTCATAATTTGATGCCAGCCGGCATCAAAGTTCCCTATACATCTGATAATCTCCTGTGATGATTCTAAGTTTTTTTCAACTAAAAGGTCTTTACGGTCTGCAAATAATGCCCGTTTGTATGCATTTTTTAAACATCTGTTAGGGTATCCCTTTTGTTTAAATTGATGTTGTAAAGCCTTGGCCTTCAGTTTGAAATCGTCTAAGGTAGAGCAGTTGCGTCTAAGGCGCAAATACTGGCCAATTGGGATCCCTTTTTTAAGTGAAGGTGGGTGATGGCTTGTCCAGTTCAACAGATTGTTGGTCGCCGTGGGTTTACGAAAAAGGGTAGATGTAAGAACCCCTTCGTCTGACAGTGAAATGGTAAGATCTAGAAAATGTATTTGTTTGCCGCCAATTTCACTCGTCAGTCTCAAATTAATGTTATTGGAATTTAGAATGTTAACAAATTCCAAAAAGAGGAGAGGTATCTGTCCAAATAATCAATACATCGTCAATGTATCTTTTCCATATTTTTATATGTCTTGTGTATTTCTCCATATGTTCATTAAACACCATTGTACTTTCCCACCACCCCAGGTGGAGGTTGGCATATGAGGGGACACAAGCCGTCCCCATAGCTGTTCCTCTCACCTGGTGATAGTATTTACCTTGAAATATAAAATGATTATGTGTCAGAATGAACTGCATCAGATCTTGAACAAATTCCTTGTGTCGTAATGAGACCACCGGCTTGCTATCCAAAATTCCTCTAAGATGTTGTAATCCCACCTCATGTGTTATTGAGCTATAAAGGCTCTCAACATCAAGGCTACATAGGATAGCATGACCATTGATTTGAATTCCTTCTATGATGTTTAATGTATGCTTGGTGTCTTTTAGATGTGAAGGGAGTTCAAACACCAGTTTCCTCAAGATCTGATCCACATATAGACTTATATTTTGGGTCAGATTACCTCTGCTAGAGACTATAGGTCTCCCATTTAGTATTAGTTGTTGTTTGTGTACTTTTGGGAGTGCATAAAACGTGGCGGTAACAGGATTTTTAACAAACATGAAATTATATTCGTCCTTTGATATTAGAGATAGGGACAGTGCCATATCTAGGATTGTTTTTAATTCAGCTAAATATTTTTAATTGGGGTCACCACTTCGTATGTATCGCTATCCCCAATTAGTCTATGTACCATTGAGACATAGTCTGATTTGTTTAGAATGACCATGTTGCCCCCTTTGTCAGAAGGTTTAAATATCAACTCATCCATTTCTTTAAGTTTTTTAAGTGAAGTATTTTCCTGTGGGGAGATATTGCTGTTAGGCTGAGTCAAGAGATCTTTCTGGTTGATTTTATCAATTTCATTGCATGTCATCTCCACAAATAGGTCTATATATTTAAAGTCAACTAGATGTGGAGTAAACAGGCTTTTCTTTTTCAAATGTGTAAATGGGGGTTGTGTTTTTATAGAATCATCGTTACAGATGAGCAGATCCACTAGAATGTCCAGTGCCCCAATATCTGAGGCTTGTAGCCACAGATTCTTTGCCCTTTTTTCATCTTTAATGCGATGAAATTTATGCAGAGACAGTTTTCTTGCAAATAAGTGTATGTCCTTTGTCCAGCTAAATTTATCGAAATTAGAAACTGGGACAAAGGACATACCGTGTTGCAAGACTTGTAGCTCTGTTTTTGTGGGAGTGTAGGAAGACGAGTTGATAATTTGATTATTATCAGGGGCCTTATCTAATATCTTTTCCTTCTGAACTGTTGAGTCTTTGAGATTTTTTTAAATTTTTGTCTCAACTGCAATTTGGTAGTGAAGTGCATATGTCATTTGCTTTGAAGTGGCACGCACATTGGAAAAAGTGGCCATGACAAGGAAACATATAATGTTTTCTGCTCAATTCCACATTGCAAAATCCTTAATAGCTTCTGAGCTTTGTTTTTCCAAATAACTATGCTGCTGATAAACTCACTTGTTTTTAACAGTTTGTGCTACTGATTTGACTATCATCCATCCATCTATTCTAAATTGTTATTATGCTTTGATTTTTGTCCTTGAACGTTTACTTTCACAATTAAGAGTTAGACATTGGAACATAACTGCAACCATTAAGTAAATACAATGTCAAATTACAAATTAGTTATAATGCAGTCAGTATAAAATAATACACCTATCTCATCTGACTGTTAATAAATATTACATCAATGGTTTGTGTATAATGTTGTAGATTTATTTGTCTCTTGTAATTATTATGAAAGCTGTTAAGTACAGGAAATATTTTTTGCTTAATTTAATTCTGAACATAAGGGTCTACATTTAAATAACAAGGATGAATTGCCATTGTAATGAACTATGTAAATACATTATGAGATAACCTTGGAAATCAGAGTTACCATATAAACATCAACTTATTCAACAGATAGCTCTTTAAAAGTCAAATAACATCAAAATAATACAAAGCAATGATACATACCTAAAATAATAATGAAATACAAAGAATATGTAGTTAAGTCAAAATGTATAATATATATCTGCTTAAAAATAAATTTCTCATTGAAACATTTTCCCACTATTTTGTGGAAATAAATATGCATTGAAAAACAGAACTGATTTCCCCAAATATCCCACACCTAAAAAAATAGAGACATATTTCCAACAAGTGCAAAACAAAGGAGATATTTAGAAACAATAATCAAACAGTATTTCAATTAATTAGTGAATATAGGGGTTGATTGTAAATGATTATTCTAAGGTGTGATGAACTGGACCTCGTCACAGGTTCTTGGACGGGCATACTTGCCAGCCTCTTACTCTGTGACTATGGCCCCTGTGATAAAACTTGGTTTAAATCACTGTTTGAGCCTTTTAGGACTTATGAAGCAGCACTTCCAATTCCCAAAGCAATTCGATGTGGCACTTCGAATTACCGAACAACCGCATGAATCAGACAACACCCTGGAGCTTGTGAACACCTATTAACAACTTGGAACGTTTCTCACCACAGTGTTCTAATTGTTCGTCTGGATGGCCACAATTCCTATGAACAACCAGGAGGTGGCGGCCATCTTGTCTGCATGAACGCAGGCAGTGGTGTTTGGGCATGAATCTCATGGAACTGAAATTGGATACAGAAACTCCCGAACCCTGATTCTCTAGGAACTGTTTTGGGCATGGGACAATGCCTGCGGTCGGTCAACTACATGACTTCCATAAAATTTCTGAACCCCTGATCTGATCTGGGTGATTTTTGGATATGTTGGTCACCCAGATTAAGGCTATCAGGGGATGTGGCATTTGTGGGGATATCATGTGTTTTGGGATACTTTTGGGACTTTTTAAAAATGTGTGTTTTTTGTGTTTGGAGATAATTGAGTTTAGTATAGTGCTTGATTCAATTATCTTCTAAGGTAAGGGGAAGGCTTATTGTATTGTATGTGGGAGTGCCTTAGATTTTAACTCTGTTATCATTGGTGTATGGGCTTGTGTCCCTGTCCCCAACAAGGTACATGTGTGTGTCGCCCTTGCATGGGAACTTGCATAAAAGGCCAGTGTGGCTACCATTAAACCATTCCTGCTTAACCCTCAACATGTAGCCAGGTCGCGTGATTGTAGGGAACCTGCTATACAGCTATACCACTAGCTCTTGTAAGAGCTTCACAGCTATACTCTCTTGGAGGAGAGGCCTTCCCATTGAATCCCTAGATCCAGGAGTTTGGTCCAGGATGGGAAGGGACAGCAAGACTCCAACTAAGCTGCGGCGGTGCTTGTGGTCCTCAGCGTCAGCTAGGAAGCATCGATTGGTGGAGGTACCCAGTCGGGGTGCCAAGTGGTCATTCACATAAAGGGTTTGTCCACTCTAGATAAAATTGCAAACAAGTGAAGAAAAAAACTAATTGCAAAATGTAAGCCAAAATAGCCACATTTTGACTATAGGTGCATTGGAGAATATGTTACTTTAGTCTCAATACATTTCATATTCATTTATATTTAATTTTATTTCATTTTCTAAAGTTTGGAGTTTACTAAATAACCCTGTGGGTATATTTTCCACTTTTAAATTAAAATCAGGGGAACAAATATCAGATGAAAAATTTAAAGTTCGGCATGATATTGCAATATCAGGCATTTTTGCAATGCCACTTGTGAGTTGGTAAAGCTATATGATTATATCTGTATTAAAAAAATATTAAGTAAGAAAACTTAATTTTAGAATGTTTTTTTTTTTTCTTGTATTAATGAAAAAAAGGAGTAATTAAAAAAATTGGATTATAAAGAAAATTAATGGAAAAAGTGAGAAGGCAATTAATGACACACTCACCTGTTCCATTCTGAGAACTACAAAGCTTTCTAACACAACCAGTCTGCAGCATGAGTAACTTCCCTTTAGTGTGCAAAAAACAGATCAGGTTTAGTCATAGCTCAAGGCTTAGCCAGGGTGGAATCACTACATTGAAAGGACACTATTGTCTCACAACCTGTTAAATCTATTAAGTCTATTAACCTATTAAGTCTATTCTGTTGGTTATGGTATGAATTTGATCTTAATGATTATTATTGAATTGACTCTATGTGTATATTTGTTCATGTCCTATCTCTCTTCACAGCACACTGGGCGATTAAGCGTTAACTGTGAGGGATAGGGCTTCGATATACTTTTCTCTCCCTGCACCTCCCCTCTCTCACTCCGGCTAGATTATCAGCCAATCCGGAGAGAGGGCGGGCTATTTAAATGACAGCCTTTTACAAATCCGGTTCCCTTGAAAAGCCGGTTTTCGGCGAAACGCGCGTCGGGTTTAGTGCAGCAGAGAGTGTGGGAGGCAGACAGGGACGACCCCATTATGTACTACTATACTCCAATAGCCACCTCTCTGCTCCATTTATTTTAGTTTAGACACTTTAGACGCTGAGTTAGATTAGATTTTCGTCTTTATCTAATGTCAGCCTTTATTTAGTTAGCGACTGGAAATGGAAGGAACTGATTAATTAATTTTTGGTGTTACTGGGAAACGGGAGTGGGGTTATAACACTGTCAAATTGGGCTTTACCCTTTATTAACCCTGTCTTTCCCTTCTAACCTATGCCAATACCGAAACAGGCATGACTTTATGCTATTTATTTTCCTTTCCTTGGTCTTTTGTCGCTAAACTTATTTTGATTTAGAAGTGGTGTTTGTGCTAGCTAAAGACAAATTGTGACAGCATTATTTAGTTAGTGATCAGTAACTAAAGGTACCTAGTACTTCTGGTGATATTGGGAGACGGGAGTGGGGTTATAACGCTGGAAAATTGGGTTTTACCCTGTATTTATCCTGTCTTTCCCCACTTACCTGTACTAAATACTGCAAACAAGCACGACTTTATGTTATTTATTTTCCTTTCCCTTTGCTTTTGTCGCTAAACTTATTTTGACTTGGATATAGCGACTGAGCTAGTTAAAGACACATTGTGACAGAGTTATTATTCTGATTTTAAAACTATCAATTAAAAGTAAAATTTTACTGAATGGATTGCTATCTATGTACCAGTAGACTGTGGGCATAAATTCTAGACTCTATATTCCCCACAGCTTTACTTGTACTTTTTCTTTATTATCACTACATTGAAAGGGATGATCAGCAATCCTCCTGTAACAATCAACTATGGTTGCCAGGTTGGATCTCCTTCATACCCAGGCTTCATGAGCTGCCACCAGAGTGCTGTCACAGAGAGGAAGGCATGCTGGATATGAAGCACTCCTTTAACCCCTTAAGGACCAAACTTCTGAAATAAAAGGGAATCATGACATGTCACACATGTCATGTGTCCTTAAGGGGTTAAAGGGACACTATAGGTACCCAGACCACTTCAGCTCTTTGAAGTGGTCTGGATACAGTGCCCAAGGCTCTTTAACAATTGCAATTGTAATTTTTTCAGTTTTTGATAAACTGCAATAATTACCTTGCATGGTTAACTCCACCTCTAGTGGCAGTCTACCAAAAATCCACTACAGGCACTTGGTTAAGCACCTTTTTGTTTCCTAACTAACGCTGGACGTCTTCACGCTATGCATGAGGACATCCAGCATCACCCATTACACAATGCTTTCATATGGGGAAGTCCTAAGGTGATCACAGCACTCACTGCACATGCACATGCACATTAGGTCCTATGGGGACAAAGCCCTAGTGGTGAAACATGTTATTTTTGTTTTGATTGTGTATTTTTATTAATAAAAGGCTTTTTGTTTACAATTTTGTGCCAATCATCTATTTAATACACTTTATTTGGAATTTTTTACCAGGCTTCCTTTTACCTTCATGTGACTCCAAGTATATCCGAGTGTATCAAGTATATACCACCAACGTTGACATCACAGTGCAGTTTGCCTGCACTTCACTTGTGAGTACATTTTTATTTATGTTTACTGCATATTTTATTCTACTGAGAGCACTATAGGCTGTGTTTTATATATCCCTCTCCTGAGTGTTGGATACCATCCCTCTGGAGGACCCCAATCACATATCCTTTAAAGCAGGGATTATACCGCTGTACGCCGGTCACACCAGAGCTGGCTATAGCTCTTTTAAATGTGTTTTTTTTTGCACGTTTGTTTATTTTACCCATATTGGCTTTTATATACTGCAACATTGGGTCTCCTTGTTTGTGTCTTGCATATAAGTGGGACGGTTGGACCACTAGGGACACTGAGGACTCTACATCCAAAAATTAGGCACCTTATAAAGATACTTACTTCTGAGTGAGACCTCAATTTTATTGGACTTTACCTTCAGTTACCCCATCAGAACTTTAGTCCCACCACATCATTGAGACCAACTACGGTATATTGCCCTACCTATTCAGACGAACTAGTGTACCTTTTAACTATTGGTGTATCCCTTTTCCAGTATTTCTTAGGATAAAATATCTGCAGCTTTCTTGTTTTTCTTATTTATATTCCCATAGAGAAACCAGGATGAAGGATACAGAGAATAAACTATTTATTGGAAAATAAAAATAAAGACAGCTAATAAAAAGCAAATATTATTTTTAGTTTTTTAAATTTACATTTTTTTTTTATTGTTTAACTTTGCACTTTACAATGTTTTAAACATAAGTCAACACGTATCATAATAGTATCGCTAATGTTTACTTGGAAACAATGCTCCCTGCAAGTGGAATGCTTACACTCTATATTGAACAGGGTGGTTATCCATATTAGATTGTTTAAAGTACACATGTCAACCCCGGTAAATTATGGCTCCTGAACTGAAAATCTTTTCCCTTTATGTAAAGGGCTTAAATAGCCAACACAAACGATGGCTAGCCCTCCAAGAAATGCATAAACCTAATTCTGCTATAATTTGTCTTCAGGAAACACATTTATGTATACGCAACCCACCAACATTTTGGGTCCTCAAGGCAGACTTTTAAAACCTGTCAAAGAGTACCTCTTGTTACAGAGGAATGTGTACAACAAAGTATTTTTAAATAGATATAGTGGTTTGTAAGCAGCTCGATACACTTATGTGGAAGTATCCTCTATTCCACAGGGCAGAATTGAAATTGTGGTGTGGTGTAAGTGACAAAAAACGTATACCAGCAAGTGGTGCGCTTTGACATGTATAGCTTACCAAATGGTTTTTCGTTCAATCATGGAATATACGGTACATGTTGAAAACATAAAAAAGTACAATATAGTGCAGACGGTTTAGAATTATAATAAGGTTATAATAAAAACTGTAGTGGTGGTTTTTAAATAAATGGAACACTCACGTTTAAAGGAGCCTGTATATAAGAACACTGGCTCCGTATTTCAGCCTGTGTGCTTATTTGGGGGTAGCACCTCCCGTCTCCTTCGATATAGGGTGTTTCTCAAAGACAAAAACGGAGAGAGCAGACCAATGTGTAGGAGGTGTTTGTAAGACACAATTATTTTCAAGATAAATTGTGTGCTCACCTGGTCCTGAGCCTGTGGGTCCCGGCTCTAGGTATAAAGGTATTGTGCCAATTTGAATGGGGATGGCACTACCCCTGGGAAGATGTTATTGAGGTTTTCGAAATCAAAAAGGACTTAAAGGATCTTAAATAAAAAATGTTAAATTTATTATGAAATAAATAAAAACAATGGTAATAAAAAAGTCCTTAAATAGAAAAAGTCCTTTAAAAATAAGCCAATATGCGTTTCACTCCTTAGTGTGGAGCTTCCTCAGTCAGCTGTAGTGTTTTGTCCTCTAGATCTTCCTTTTGAATGGTTTTGGGGATCCTCCCCTTTGGTGATTGCAGTCCTTTTTGTCCAATAGGTCGCTTGGTTATATATCTCATATGTAGTATTGCCTGTGTGTAAAAGGACATACAGACACAGACACATTTATAATGACATACAGACAGACATTCATACATTCAGACAGACAGACACACACACATTCATAATGACATGCAGACATACATACACTGACATTCATACACACATAATGACATGCATACAGATAGACATACATGCATACAGACATGCATACAGACATACAGGCATGCATACATGCAGACATTCATTCATACAGACACTAACATCCATACATACACACATTCATAATGACATCCAGACATACATTCATACTGGCATACATACATTCATACAGACAGACAGACATACATGCACACATTTATAATGACATGCAGACATACATACACTGACATTAATACACACATAATAATGTGCATGCACATATACATACATGCATACAGACATGCATACAGACATACAGACATACATACAGACACTGACATCCATACATACACACATTCATGACATGCAGACATACATACACTGACATTCATACACACATAATGACATGCATACAGATAAACATGCATGCATACAGACATGCATACAGACATGCATACAGACATACATACAGACATACATACATACATACATACATACATACATACATACACTGACATCCATACATACACACATTCATAATGACATGTAGACATACATACACTGACATTTATACACACATTCACGACATGCAGACATACATACACTGACATTCATACACACATAATGACATGCATACAGATAGACATACATGCATACAGACATGCATACAGACATACATACAGACATACATACATACATACACACACACAGACACTGACATTCATACATACACACATTCATAATGACATACAGACATACATACACTGACATTCATACACACATAAAGACATGCATACAGACATACAGACAGACATACATTCATACAGACACTGACATCCATACATACAAACATTCATAATGACATACATACACTGACATTCATACACACATAATGACATGCATACATACACACAGACATACATACATACATACATACAGACAGACAGACAGACATGCATACAGACATACACACACAGCTCATTTTCCAGCCACCCTCCTGTTTCTTACCTTGTCTTTGCAGGAGGGTGGCTGGCTGGGGCTGATGGGACTGGCAGTCGGCTGGCTCTCCCTCTTCATTGCCGGACGCGCGCTCCTCCCGCGCGGAGTGAGCTGGGAGGAAGTGACCACTTCCTCCCAGCAGCACTTGCGCTGCGGCGGCATTTTTTTTTTTAAAGGGGCCAGTGCTGACCAGGCCCCTGAATATATGGGGCCCATCGGGTGACCCTAAGTGCATGGGCCACCCGATGGGCCCCATCAGCGTGTGGGCCCCGGTGCAAGTGCACCGGCGGCCATTCCGCATGCTACACGTGGGGCCCGGGCAGCCGGACCCCCCAGGGTCGCCGGACCCGTGACAACCGTTATGGACCCTGCCTGGTCGGATCATGCACCTTTGCTAATCATGCTTCAAACACCATACCCAAGTAGAAGAAGAGGTAAATGGAGACTAAACACATCTCTACTAGAAAATATATGCCTCAACTCACTAGGTCAGGCCATAACCAACTTTTTCAAAGAAAACAACTCACCGGAATCCCCCGTAGGCTTTCAATGGTCTGTCCACAAAGCAGTAATACCGGGACTTATGATTCAATCAGGATCAAGATCCAAACATAAAGCCTGTGAGACCAAAGTGCAACTTCTCTGGGACTTGTCGGAGCTGGACGTTGCAAATAAAATACAACCATCGAAAAAGCTAACTAAGATAATATCTCAGATTAACTCCCAATTAAACTCTTTAGCGCTACACGATACTGAAAGTAGTATGAGGTCCCTCAAACAATTATACTACTCTTTCGGTAATAATGCAGGTAAATTATTAGCGAACAAATTACGGGCCAAATATCTTCAAACAAGGATTCCCTACATTACCTCCACCAAAGGTGACACATTTTATAACCTTCTCTCTCACAACAGCAATCCCTGGACCTGGATGCCCCATTCACTGAAAACGAAATATGAGCAGCTATTAGATCACTCCTGAAACATAAGGCCCCAGGCCCTGATAGCTTTTCCAACTACTATTACATCAAACTAGAATGATACCGTACGCCACACCTAACAAATCTCTTTAACCACATTAAAACTTCAGGGATAGTCCCTCATGAAATGTAGGAGGCACACGTAGTAACCTTACCCAAGCCCAACAAGTCACCTACCATAAGTTTAAACCTCAGACCAATATCCCTACTAAATGTGGATATAAAACTGTATGCAAAACTATTAGCTTTCCGTACCAAACCACTGCTGATGGCCCTGGATTCTGCAGAACAAGCAGGGTTCATTCCAGGCAGACAAGTAGGGGAGAACACTAGGCACTTTATCAACCTTATCAACTGAGCTAAAACTAGTTCACAGATGGGGCTAATTCTTGTGCGTGGCGCTGAGAAAGCGTTTGATCGCCTGAATTGGAAATACATGGAACTGACTATCAAAACTGAGGTTCTTCGTCAATTTTATTAAAAGTGCCCTGGCTCTATATTCTAATACCACAAAAAGTGTTTAACAACTTTCTGTCCTCTGCCTTTATCATAAATAATGGAATGCGTCAGGGATGACTATCTTCCCCACTAATTTTCAGCTTATGCCTTTAATTCGCCACTTCAAACAGACGTCCACCATCAAGGGGATTTCTACCCCAGCTGGGGAACAGAAGTTAGCACTATGCTGACGACATTTTTAATGGTCCATGAAATTCTATCCCAAGCCTAACCAATCTCTTACAGACATTTGGGGAAATCTCTTATTACAAAAATAATGTATCAAAGACCCAGGCCTTATCAATAGGACTATTCTCAATATCCCAATCATCACTGCAAAACACACAATTTCAAATGGCATAAAACATCCATCTCCTACCTTGGGATAAAACTCAAAAAAACTACTCATCCACTCCACTGACATCAGAAAACCATTCCTCCCTAATAAAAAAATCGCTCAATGCTGGACAAGTGGAGGGGTTTGGAGGTGTCATGGATGGGTCGTATAAATACCGTCAAAATGATAATTCTTCTTTACATTCTCTTCCTCTACAGAACACTACCCATTTCGATATCAAAAAAACATCACAAGATGCCTAGGCTACCCTTGAGTCTTGGCAACCATAGTAGTCAATAAGCAATTCATGGAGGTTTCCTTTTCCAGATGTGAACATTTATTGTTGTTTGTAGTTTTTTTTGTGATGTTTTTTATATCAGAATGGGTAGTGTTCTGTAGAGGCAACAATACTTTCCCTAGGTCTATGCCTATTAAATACAATGACCAAACCAATATAGTTACCGCTTGAGCAGGCCTGTGCAGGGCTGCAGTTCATACCTCAGTTACTTTGGTCCTGCACATTACCCGCACTCCCACCTTCACCATCCACTAGGATTCTACCCTCTACCTTGTTTCTGCTATCATCTTGGAAAAGATGGATCAGCACAATTATTCACCCCACAACATTACTCGCATTGACACCCATCCAAGCATTAACGACACTCTCTCAAATCTCCCAGTAAATGCATGGGGTGAGAAAGGTATACACACAATAAACGACATGTGCAACACCCAAGGCATTAAGCCATTTCTTCTGTTAGCAACTGAATTCAAGCTAGAACTGAGGGAAATATTTACAATACAATATGATCGTTTACATTTTTTTACATTTAATTTTATATTTATTTTTATTTTTATTTTTATTTTTATTATTTTTATTTTTATTTTTATTTTTATTTCTATTTTTTTATTTTTATATTTATATTTATATTTATTTTTACTTCTATTTCTATTTATTTTTATTTTTTATTTTATTTTATTTAATCACATTTTAATTTCTTTCATATATATTTTTTCATACACTGTTGTTTATTTTTATTTTTAATTTTCTACTTATGCATTTGTTATATGTATTCGTTATGTAAATGACGTTATTAAGATTAGTGTTTCATTAATTCACACTACGAGAAATAACCTCTCTTATAAGTACATTTATCTTTGGTCCATATTATGTTTGTGTAACCACTAAGGGGTTAACGGAATCAAAAATGTTTTATCTTACTTATTGCATCTCACAATTTGTTAGATTGATTTATGTATACCATTTCATCTAGGCTGTAAAGATTACTGCAAATGCAATATACACCCAACATCCAAATAGTCTTTGTAGTTAATGACTAAGATATTAGTCTCCCACTTTATTTGCTAAATCTATTTTATTTGTCAAATTTGTGGTAATCTCTAGGTTCCCTATAATGTTGCAAATTAGGCACACATGTGATGAGTTTAGGATCACTTGTAACTTCAGCTATGTTACATTGTGTCCGAATACTCAGTGCCAATAAAGTTTTGTGCGATCAAGATCTGCCACGCATGCGCATCGATGACTTCCCGAAAGCTACTGGTCCTCGAGGGTACCCGTAGCTGAACGGAACTCCGTGTCGTTGTGCGCATGCGCGACGGCGTTTTTGGCGCGAAGATAGAAGATTTCCGAAGATTTAAAAGAGAAGCCGGCTGAGAAGTAGCAGCATCCACAGCTCCTGAGGAAGTCCCGAAAGGCGCGGGACGAAACGCGTTGAGCCTGTTTTTCGTTTTTACTGCAGTCCAGAGACCGCCCACTTCACCATCACGATTACACTAATAAGCAGCAAGTATATTCAGCCCATAGAGTCGCGACCTAGGGCTTTTTGGTAACATCTTTATACTTGTGAGCTAGTGGTTGGTGATTGTGGCTTTTAATATTGGTCTTGTAATTGTACTGTTTTACAATCATGAATTTTATATGAATTGTTATTAATAAATTTGTAATTTTTTTACACTATATTCTTTTTGTCCCAGTGATTAGCGCCCTCAATAGGGGAGACTGATACTCTCCCCTCCTCTATTTCCAAATATTTACCTATCTAAGAATCAAAAACATAATTCAACCCAAAAGAATTACATAAGTTTACACGTAATCACTATCATCAATGGCCAAGTACTGCTTGACACCCACGAGCCAGGTGAGACCTTTATCTTTGTGCTATAACTCGATTGCTGAGCAGGGAGACAGGGAAAACTTTACTATATGTTATCCTGGGAACAAGATCTGGGTAGAGGCTTCTCCTTGAAGCAATGGCGAGTGGCTATTCTACACACAAAACAATCCTCCATTAGCTTATCACATTGGGAGGCCTACGCCAAGGTTCTAATGAGGTGGTACCTAGTTCCCCAGCGACTTTCCCACATTTACAGCACAGTTTGCCCTATGTTTTGGAGATGCAGAGTAGAAACAGGTACGCTAAAACACATATTCTGGGACTGCACTCTACTGCGACAATTTTTGGGGAAGGTCAGTAATCTCATAAGGGAATTGTGCAACACTAGCCTAGATCTATACACAGAAACCTATCTCTTGCAAATGTCCCCTAGACTTGACGGAAACCCTGATAGAACAGTCATACTTAATACCTGTACAGCACTCCACTGGAAAAGCACCCTCGTTCCACCAATAGATGATGTTCTGAAAAAAATGAGTAAGATGGTAGGCAATGAGAGCAACCACAAGAAACTCTGTAATAGCTGGAAAGTAGCAAGAAAACTCATTTTAGCTGGCATTTGAGGTAGCATAAACTACAACACAAAAAAAAATTTCATAGGAAATGTTTTATTCCCTACACCAGTGCGCAGATGCTGGAAAAAAATTTGACAGCCTTTCTATGATTGGTTGAGTTGAAAGTGATATTTTGGTGAACAAGGTCCCTATTGCCACCAGGCGGGGTGCCTCCTCAGAAACAACTAGGAACCGACATCCAAGGGTACATGATGGCACATGCACAACTTTTCTAGATTTCCCTAGAATTACCCCCCTTATGACTCTACCTCTCTATTCTTTAGTTAGGATTTTTCTCCTATCCACTCCCCTTTATCTACACCCCTGTGACGAGACCAATCTCGCCACATTGCATTGGAGGAGCCATGTTAAAAAAGCCTTCTTTTCCCCTGCAGAAAAGGCTTGTTCGTGCCTTTCTGCCCGGCAGTCAGTAGATTCAATCTACCGAACTATCGCACGAATGACTGGACCACCTGGGATCTGGAGTGTGCCATCAATTGACCCCCCAGAAGCTGCGGTTAACCACAGCTTAATTGACAAATACTGGGTGGCCTTTGTTCATTTGCCGAACACGTGGCGGAGGCCATTTTAAAGTCCCGAACGGCCAGCGGTGTTCAGCGCCCAAACTATGGAACTGGAAACGGACACTTATTTGCGCGAACACCGCTGAGCCGTCAGCCTCCTTGCTTCTACAGTCGGTCATTTAACCGGATGCCTGTTAATTCAGTAGTTGAAATCGTATGAACAGCATTTCCCTAGATAGCCATCCCGTGGAGTCTATTTGTATGGGGAACAGACTTTGTGAACACTTTAACTCCATGGCGATTGGACTGTGTGCATAGGATCTGAGCGCTATTCAGTACTTTTGAGCGCTCAGATCCCAGCTATCTGGGGATTGGTTACATGTATATATTTTATGTGACAAATGTAACATTATGTATTTTATTGTATTTTAGTGTTTTACTGTAACCATGTGGTTAATGGAGTTTTGACTCTGTCCTTGGAGATAATTGGATTACTTACCAATTATCTCCAGGATAGAGGGGAGGGATTGTAATGTACTGTGGGAGTGTTAACCCCTGTATGCCTGTGATTGGTCATTTTACCATTTGTGTCCCAGTCTTCCATCTGGTCCCCTAGGGGAATGTCCAACAGGTGGAAGACCTGCATAAATACCGGGCAGGTAGCCCACATTAATCCAGACCACTGCTTGACCCCCAACACAGAGCTCTGTCTCATCTTTGGGTGGATTTACTGTATGCTGATAGAGACTGATTGCTAGGAGTGTTGCTTGGATGCTTTTCCTATTCGTCTGCCAGCAGCTATTCGTGAGGTTCCGGTTCGGGAGTTTGGAGTGCTATTTTGTATGCAGTTCGGGAGTTTGGAGCATTCCCTTGTATTCAGTTCGGGAGTTTGGTGTTCTGCAGTAGCTGTGCCTGTATCTCTGGAAGGGGAAGATCTACTAAACGGCCTTTTATGCCTGGGGGTGCCGTTACAACCCCCTTTACGGATACAGACAAGACAAGTGATAAGACCATAAGACGAACACACTGTATGTATGAAAGGATTGATCCACCACATATGTATAACTGACGCTACACTATACCAGGGTGCATCATAATGTCTATCAATGAACCATGATATTACGATGTGTAGTATAATGTAACATATGCTTCTGTTAACCTGTTAACTCTGTTGTAATGTCTAGTATCCATGTATAAACTTCAATAAAAAACATACATTGAAAAAAATAAACTTTTATAAACTTTTTCAAACAAGTTTTCTAATAAAATTATTTATATCTAAAAACGATTCAAATTTGTTAATATTGCAACTGGGAGCATATTTAAAACTTTATTTCCTTTTTTTTTATTTTTCCCAAAGTCTTTTATTAATTGAACACAATCTATATATGTAACTGTACATATTTTAAGATTAAGTACAAATAACTTGTTTCCCTCTTTTAGGCTACATTTCTGACAATTGATCTATTTATATTGTATTTTTATGTTACTTATTGATGTTTTATATTTAGGAATATATATATATATATATCCTTTTTCCCATGGTAGGACATTTTAATGTAGTATTTTGCCCACTTAAGAAGACAAAAACTTCATCTTGCGTAAGGGCATATCCGCCCGTGTGATCGCTATGACTCTTTCTTTAGGGCAAACGTACGTCATAACGCAAATGTGGAAGGGAGCGTCGTGACGTTAACAACAAGGAAAGCATAATTGGAGGGTGATAAACAAAAGAGACCACAGGACAGAGGATGCAGTCCTGACGTCGGAAACGGAAGTTGGAGGTGCTTACCTTCTGAAAGAGGCGCGCCAATACCAGACTTATTTAAAGACTGGTAAGCATAGCATGGATACTGCACTTTTGAGAAAAGCTATTGTTGAAAAGCATCAAGTGTATTTATTTATGTTTAGAGTGGACTCTTATATTTGGATTTTATTAGCTGTCTTTATTTTCATGCTCCAATAAATATTTTATTCTCTGTATCGTGCATCTTGGATTCTCTATGATTAGAGATATCTTTGCCAGAAGCTCAAGGAAGCAGGCTGAAGGGTCAGTGTTAGGACCCGCTTAGGGGGGTCTGCCTTGACGTTGGCAGGCGGGCATCCCTCCAATGGCCATTGGAGCAACTAAATGACCTCCATTTGTCTAAATATACATAGGGATTAAGGAGAAAGCGCAAGTAACATTTTCTTTTCTTTGGTTTTTACTATATATTGGGGCTGATGTGTGTTGTAGTCCTTGCTGCTTAAGCGCAGGACTTCTCTTTTTGTATTTGTATTTACTTTGTATCACACAGCCTGGTTACAATGCTGCTACCCATCCCATGTGTTCCCTATTAAGGGTTAATAAGTAAAGGGGTGTATATAAAAAATACCCCTTTCTGTCTCATTAGAGATATCTTTGCCAGAAGCTCAAGGAAGCAGGCTGAAGGGTCAGTGTTAGGACCCGCTTAGGGGGGTCTGCCTTGACGTTGGCAGGCGGGCATCCCTCCAATGGCCATTGGAGCAACTAAATGACCTCCATTTGTCTAAATATACATAGGGATTAAGGAGAAAGCGCAAGTAACATTTTCTTTTCTTTGGTTTTTACTATATATTGGGGCTGATGTGTGTTGTAGTCCTTGCTGCTTAAGCGCAGGACTTCTCTTTTTGTATTTGTATTTACTTTGTATCACACAGCCTGGTTACAATGCTGCTACCCATCCCATGTGTTCCCTATTAAGGGTTAATAAGTAAAGGGGTGTATATAAAAAATACCCCTTTCTGTCTCATTAGAGATATCTTTGCCAGAAGCTCAAGGAAGCAGGCTGAAGGGTCAGTGTTAGGACCCGCTTAGGGGGGTCTGCCTTGACGTTGGCAGGCGGGCATCCCTCCAATGGCCATTGGAGCAACTAAATGACCTCCATTTGTCTAAATATACATAGGGATTAAGGAGAAAGCGCAAGTAACATTTTCTTTTCTTTGGTCTTTACTATATATTGGGGCTGATGTGTGTTGTAGTCCTTGCTGCTTAAGCGCAGGACTTCTCTTTTTGTATTTGTATTTACTTTGTATCACACAGCCTGGTTACAATGCTGCTACCCATCCCATGTGTTCCCTATTAAGGGTTAATAAGTAAAGGGGTGTATATAAAAAATACCCCTTTCTGTCTCATTAGAGATATCTTTGCCAGAAGCTCAAGGAAGCAGGCTGAAGGGTCAGTGTTAGGACCCGCTTAGGGGGGTCTGCCTTGACGTTGGCAGGCGGGCATCCCTCCAATGGCCATTGGAGCAACTAAATGACCTCCATTTGTCTAAATATACATAGGGATTAAGGAGAAAGCGCAAGTAACATTTTCTTTTCTTAAGAACAAGAAAGCTGTTGATATTTTATCCTGGGACCACCTACATTTACCCATTCAACACCTTTAGTCTGAGCCAGCTTTCTTAAGTGATTCAGCAGCATGTGAGTGAGACTGATTTTGATTAATGTTTCATGTTTCTGAACATTATTAATCTATGTTTTTCCTGCCTGTTCTAATTTACAGGATTGTTCAAAATGTTCACATGTGGTAATATTTACCTTTTTTGATTACCTGCTCTGCGCGAGGGTGATGAAAGGTATTGCTGTTGCTTCCCCATTTTCACACTGCTATATGTTTATATATGCGCCAACAATATGGGTTACTGCTTAGTGGATCTACTACTACTATAAAGTATCCACTATTGTGTTTGACTATAAAATTAAACACTACACTCACACAGCACACAGTGCACTGCACACTTGTACAGCACTTGGTTAAAATGCATGTGGATGTCCAGTGTGTTGAAAATCCGCTTAGGAAAGCATTGAATTGTCTTTCTACAAAGAGTTCACTTTCTCAGTGAATACAGGGTTCACTTGTGCAGTTAATTCCCACACACTGTATTTGCATAGTTAAAACACTGAAACACAATGCAAATCAAATATTCTGACTCTCACAAGGAATTAAAAAACAAAGACTTACAAATCTAAAAAATAATATTAAATTGGTGAATCACCATTGGCACTGGAAGTGGCTAGGTAGCAAAGTAACCTAACTACCTCACCATTCTCACACTCGGATTAATGACGCAGGCGATCTCCCTGCTTATTTGCAATTTTACAAATCAGCTTTTTCTCCACCATATTCCCCCTTTTCAGGGTGCCAAAGACCAAACTATGATTCACAAAGCAAATTAAACGGCTCTTTCATTTGCCATTTCATTAATTTCTATAAGACATTTTGGAGTTATGGAAATCTAATGATTCACCAATCACCCAAAATTCAGACTGATCATGATTTGGTTGAAACTTTAAAATGTAAGATAACATTATCTGCTCTCAAATATTAATCACTAAAAAAGTAGAAATCATCACCCACCAATAGCACAATAACACTTTGTCAGTTTCAGTGACTCTGGTTACATGCAAACAATGTTTTGACAATAACTAGTTTTGAAACTTGGAAAAAAAATTAAATAGGGGATACTCAAATGAAGAAGAAAATAATGAAGTGCAAGGAATTCACTCCCAAAGACATATAGCCAGCACAAAATCACAAGAGAAATTGTCAGCCTCCAAGTTAAAAGATATTAAGGTAAATTAACTTTCAGGGCCTAATCCTTCTGCCCTACTCGCACTACCCATACGTTTATGCTAAAGATATTCTCTGAAAATAAAGAGAGTGCTTCTGTCATGTAATAATTTTTTGATATACCTTTACAATGAAAAAAAAAGTCATTAAGAAATAAAAGCATGTTTCTTCCTCCTAGTTTTGCTCTAGTACGGTAGTTTAAGTTTGTTTAAAAGCATGAATATCTTACTTCAGACAAGGGTGTTATTGTAGTCCTCAATAAATGTGACAGGTCCAATTTAATGATGAATGCTCAATACAAATACATTTTATTGGTTTGAATCGTGTCCAGACTTGAAGATTCATGACAGGTGCATTGTTTCCCATATGGAAAAATCCATACCCACCCCTTTACCAATCAAACGCAGACACTCTAAGGCAGGGTTTCCCAATTATTTTTTTCCCGTGGAACCCTTTGACAAAGTGTATGCAATGTTTTGGGTTTTTTTATGTGCTGGTGTGTGTCAAGGTGTGTATATCTGTGCTTGTATGTACCAGTTGTATATCTGACACACAGATACACACACTGGCAGATAGTGGCACACATATACACACACTGATAGATACACACACCTTGACACACATTGTGTATCTGTGTGTGTGTATGTATGTATGTATCTATCTATCTGTGTGTCAAGGTGTGTGTATTTGTGTTTGTATGTGCCAGTGTGTATGAATCTGACACACAGATACGCACTGGCAGATAGTGGCACACAGATACACACACTGACACAGATACACACACCTTGACACACAGTGTGTATCTATGTTTGTGTGTGTGTGTGTGTATATATGTATGTATGTATCTGTGTGTCAAGGTGTGTGTGTCTGTTTCAAAGTCTGTGTATCTGTGTCTGTATGTGTCTGTGTATCAAGGTGTGTATATCTGTGTTTGTATGTGTCAGTGTCTATGAATCTGACACACAGATACACACACTGGCAGATAGTGGCACACAGATACACAAACCTTGACACACAGTGTGTATCTGTGTATGTATGTATCTGTGTGTCAAAGTGTGTGTATCTGTGCTTGCATGTGCCGGTGTGTGTCAAGGCGTTTATATCTGTGTTTGTATGCACCAGTGTGTGTATCTCTGTGTCAGTGTGTATATGTATCTGACACACATATATACACACACACTGGCACACAGATATAAACTGACACACAGATACACACACCTTGACTCACAGATACACCCACACTCAGATACACACAGTGACATACACACACTTGCAACCACAGATACACACTGACACACTCAGATACACACACACAGGCACATACAAACACACTGATACATACTGGCACATACACACACACACTTAGATGCACACAGTAACAAATACACAAACCTTGACACAGATACACACACTGACACACACACTCTTTGACAGACACACACACTCTTTTACAGACACACATACACTCTCATTGACAAACACACACTCTTTTACAGACACACATACACACACATATACACTCTCATTGACAAGAACAGATACAGTCTCACTGCCAAACACATACACTCACTGACAAACACATACAAACTCCCTAACAGACACACATACAATTTTTTTTTTTTTACCTTTTACTCCACCCAGCCCCCCTACCTTTAGGAGTGCTGGCATGGAGTCCCTGGGGTCCAGTGGGACTGGATGCAGCTTGGTGGACAGGAGGTCTTGCAGAAAGGTGAGCAGTGGAGGCCGGCAACGAGGGAGCAGTGATTTCCCTGCTCAGCTCCCTCACGTGCCTCCTAGTGATGCCGGAGCCGGAGTGATGTTATATTCCGGCTCCGGCATCACTGCTGTGCGCGCGAGGGAGCTTTTTTTTTTTCAAATTTTTTGGCGGAACACCAATTGGAAAACACTGCTCTAAGGTATGGGTCAATATGTTCAAAGCTTTATTAAATATAATATTAATAAGAACTTTAAAACTTAAACTGATACATGTAAACGTGTCAACAATACATATCCCATACCCCATATCCCATACATCATAAGTAAAGGCAATGACCCACATTGTAAACATTATTAGTACGATATAATGACACATAAATATATACACAACTAAACATAAATATACACAAATAAAGTGCAGCATAAATGAATCGCCTCCTGGTAGAGGTATACTACCCCACCAAGGTTCTTAGCCACCAACATTGTAACCAATCAACTTGTAACCAATTGACCAATGTCCTTAACTCTTCTTTAACTAAACCAGAGATACTTTTCTCCCTAGTCTTCCCCTCACCAACTCTGCTGCTGTGACTAAACAAGGCCATAAACTAAAGTGTCAACCAAAGGGAGGGAGGGAGGAACCAACACAGACGGGTGGGTTAATTAATTGTGACAGTGATAAAATGGCCAACCTATTCATACTAGGGTGGCCCCTAATCTATCCTACAAATCACCACCCCTTCATCTCCCCATAACCCTGCCTACTAGCCCTGTCATGGCCCTATTCCACTTATGCTGCTCATTTTCTTTGGAGCTACAAACTCAGTTAAGACCATGCTTGATACAACATTTTAGATAGGCTTAATTGGCAGAGACTTGGACACTTTTAGGTATAATTAATTCCCAGTAACTCCTATACGGCATGTGCTATATGTATTGCCATAGGTGCACAGGTAACTTGATAATCCTCTTGGATGCTCTACTGTGATCTGGAATAAACGCTGTCCAAATCCTAAGGTACAAGATATTTTATGCAAATGGACTGTAATAAGAACATTATTGAGAAATAAGAGCTGTTTTTACCTTCTAGTTCTGGTAAAATATTTAAAACTGATGCATTCACCTAAAAGAAATAAAGTGATGGTTAATGTCTGCTAATTAATTCAGAACATTATGGAATTTGCAAAGAGATCAAAATACCTCTTACACCATAAAAATAATAAATATAAATAGTGCACAAAAAGTAAAACAAAATACTTTTTCAATTTTAATTGATAGGCAAAGTGATTGTGACATTTTAAGCAGTGATTGCCTAATAAACCTGAACAATAAATAATACGTGCTCTTGGATTTTTGTGAACCTATTTGGTGCCAGTAGTTTAAAAGTCATTTAAAGTAATTCAGGTATCAAACAGGACCTTTAGCCGAAACACTATTCAAAGTACTAACAAGCAACTGATTTCCCACAAAATCTCTGAAGAAATGGGAAACAACAAATTTACAGAAATAACACCCCCATATCATAGGATTTGGGACACATGGTGGGAAACTTCCCCTCTGAAAATGTCCTCCTATTTTAAGCCTCCTGATCCTCTGGATCACACTTTTTCACTCAACCAACATCCCCATCCTACTACCCCCAATGAAATCTCTCTTCACTACATCCCCATTCCCATTTTTTCTTCTGATCTCTTCTTCCCACATAGTGCTAACAATGGACATACTCTCCATCTCTCCTTGCCCTCAGAGAGGACCCTCTAACCCCACATTGGCCCCCCCTTAGGAGCAGATACATGACATGCTAGGGAAAAGGAACACTGACAAATAACATCACAGTATTATTAACATTTTTGTTTAAAATGTCTTTATTCCTCTACGTAAAACCACATTTGATCATTGATCTTATGTTATGTATTGCACTTATATGGCATTTCTTTTGTTAAAGTTGTTACTGAATTTGTTTTTAGCATTTTCTGACCTGTTTTTGTACAGCACATTTAATTTGAATTTTTCATTGCTCTACACAACCATCAACCAAACATTGTATATGCTGTTTTCTTTTTAAAAACAAATTCAAAGAAATAAAATATTTTAAAATAAGAACCTTTCATGCTCCAATTTATGTAACGCAATACAGATTGACTTAAATAATAAATTTTTCATGCTGGTAAAAATTGTACAATTTAAGAGGCAGCCGGTGTATTTTTTGTAGTTAAAGGACCACTATAGGCACCCAGACCACTTAATGAAGTGGTCTGGGTGCCAGGTCCATCTAGGGTTAACCCTGCCTGCTGTAAACATAGCAGTTTCAGAGAAACTGCTATGTTTACATACGGGTTAATGCAGCCTCTAGTGGCTGTCTCATTGACAGCCGCTAGAGGTGCTTCCACGCTTCTCACTGTGATTTTCACAGTGAGAAGACGCCAACATCCATAGGAAAGCATTGAGAATGCTTTCCTGTGGACCGAATGAATGCCGCATGCGCATTCAGCCGATGAAGACCAAAGGAGGAGGAGAGTCCCCAGTGCCGAGGGAGCCTGGCGCTGGAGAAAGGTAATAATGTAACCCCTTCCTCCCCCTTCAGCCTTGTGGGAGGGGGGCCATGTGGATGGAGGGGGGGCTATTAATACTATAGTGGCAGGGAAATTAGTTTGTTTTCCTGGCACTATAGTGGTCCTTTAAGTCTGATGCATAAAAGTTAAAATGGGAAAGGATGACCTGCCCTAGTAATCTGCCTTCACATTGATCAAACATTTCACAGAATGTCATTACATTTTGTGACATGTTTGATCAATGTGAAGGCAGATATCAGAAAAAAAGAGAAACACAAGTAGGAAGTAGGAGATGAATGATGGAGAAGGAGATTGGGTCTTTTCTATTTCAGCCAGTTTGCACTGTATACATATATTGGCTTATTATTTTAATTAATCTGGAGTTTCAATAACTAAACTGTTAGATCCAGCCCTGTACCAATCAAACAATTGTTGCAAAAGTAAATGGAAATGTAGGGACTAATATGCTTCTAAAGACCATAACATTGGAACAGAGAGATTCCCCGCCACCTCTGTTGAAATAGTTTTACTGAGAACAAAAATTACTCAATGGGACCACTATGAAGTTCAACCTGGGAATCAATAGTTGCATGTGATTGGATTTGCAGAATAACTTTAATAGTATTAATCTAACTGAAAGGAGAAAGTTAACTATTTGTTATTATTACTACAAATGAAATATTGCATATTGGGTATTATTTTGTAGCTCCAGGGGCAGTGGTCATCAGCATTGCTTACATTTTGAAGGTATGAAATTGTCCTATAGTGCATTTATTAATCGACAGTTCTGATCTGGATAAACCTAGATTAAAGCAAAGGTTTTAGTGTTTTAATTTCTAGCTAATCATATATATCTCAATTATTTAATATTTTGGATAAGCTTTTTTTTTTTTTTAAATTCTTTATTTTATTTGCGCATGAAATGACAGCAAGCGTGCAGCGCCACGACAGCTGCTGCAAGCAGTTTCATATACATTACAGATCGTGACAGGTTAAACAGCGCAGTTTTTTTTTTTGGTGAAGATAGGCTATAAGACATTCACGGTACATGTGTGCATGTTAAGAGTGATCTCGCTCAGTGTTATATTGCGGTGTTTATAGACATGTGGGTGCTCGCTTGGGCGATTATATATGATTTCGGGGGATATGCTGCATTGTGGTCGCCATGGTTTGTGCTTTGCTAGCGTGGCAGCATTACCTCTGAGAGTATGGGGCTTTAGTGGTACTCGTGAGAGTAGGCATCTGTGTGGTGCAGGTGAGTTCACAGGCATGTAGCTACAAAAGAAGTTATATGTGTGGGCTACTTGAGACCTGTGTAGGTTGACAGTCGCATCATTACAGGTGTAATGTGTAAGCTAACATGTTGCAGGGTACATTCTTGTGATCCGAGGTGGGAACATGTGAACTAAGCATAACTTTGTATTTAAGTAATAACAATATGGTTACCAACCGTAGGTAAGGTTGTAGTAATAACAGACAAGGTATAATAAACACTAAGAGTTATGAATCATGGTGCAGAGATTTTAAGCTGGTGATAAAAATGAACAAGATGTGTCACTACATCCTCAGGTACCTGAGGCAAGAGTCCACCAGGTGGCAATGCGAGGGGCAGGTTACTCAATATCACCAGAGTGACTAGAAAAAAAACTTGTAGTAAAAATAAAAGTAAAGAATGCAAGCCAGATGGGGGTTATGGATTGCCTGTAGGGAGATTGTCAGGCCTCAGTAGTGGATACTTGCTGTGTCCATGACTGGAAGCTGCTTTGGTCACCTGCTTGCAGGGCAGTATGGACTCTTTGGTAAGTATTCTCCGGGGTGCTGTGGGCATCAAATTACTTTTTGTTACGCAGATAGACATCTTACACTCTGCACACTGCGTTCCTTTACAGGAGGACCGTGCGTTGTCTCCGAGCCGGATCACAGTCCCTCTGTGGTGTAGACCGCCTTGGTTAACCGATGCCGGCTTTGGATGCTTGACAGGTGAGCCATGTGCAGGGTTGGTGCTGCGGCCATGATTTGTTGCCGGTGTGATCTGGAGGGGCAGTCTGCCCACGCCTTTTGCCGGTGTGGAGCAGTGCTTCATGTGGGGAGAGTTTTGCAGCGTTGGCTGTAAAGCGTTGGGTTATGCGGTATGAAGTGGTGCAGTTTGGGTCGGGTGAGGTGCTTTTGTGCGTCGCTTGTTTGGTGGTTCCGCTTTCGTTTGCCAGTGAGTGGAAATGTGCGCTCGGAAAACATGGCGCCCGTTCCCGCCTTGGGGATCTCAGGTACCTGCTCCGCCGCGTGGCCCCCTTGGATGCTTGAGGTACTTGCCTGTAGTATCGGCGTCGTGCCGTGGGTCTGATCCATGAGGCCACCGTCTGTTCAGCCTGGAGGTATGTTGCTCCTCTGCTAAGTAATGCAGCTCTGAGGTTTGCACAAAGCCGGTCAAAAAAACCCAAAGGTGTCGTGGGTGGTTGGATGCGGGCGCTCTGCTTGTTAGGACCACGTTGGGCAGCCATATTGGTTTTGACCTGGTGTCCTGGAGCCCCTGTCTGCCTTGCAGCTGGCAAATCTGTTCGTTGGTCGGAGCTATGTGTCCAGTGGGGACCGGGATATCCCCCACCGGTCCAGAGGGGGGAGGGGTATGCCGAGTTGAAGTCGCTTGAGGGCCCTTGCGCCGAGGAGAGCGGCCGCCTCCCCCCGGCTCCAGTCCCAGTAGGCCGCATGAGGTTTTCAGCGCTCCCGGCTCTGACGGGCCCCCGGGTGGTGTCTTTTGGTTCTGGGGGGCACCCCCGATGTGGGTAGCGCACCCCCGAAGGACCTTGGGCTATATAGCCGTCGTTTTTGTCCCGAGTTCTGCTCGCCAGGCAGGAGCTCTTGCCAGACATGTCTGCACGGCTTGGTGGTCAGGATCCGCCCCCTTGGATAAGCTTTTCAAATATTTTTTTTTATAAACTTTATAATGTTTTCTATTAAATATTAAAATATCAAAATATATTTGTATTATATATAAAATATATAACATGTCAAAAATATTAAAATATTGAAAACTAGTTTAAAAATAAAATAAAATAAAAGCTTATCCAAAAATATTAAAATTGGGCCTTAATGGTTAATTGTCTTTTTCATGATATCTACTTGCACGTTATTTTGTGGAGAAATATGTATGTTATATTTCATTAAACCTGTGTTCTTTGTGAATAGGCATATGCTTTGCCCCTGAGAAGGATATGCAGGATATGGGGTTGTATCTGGAGACAAATGTTTAAAAGACTGCTACGGGAAATTTCAATCAACCACTATATTTTCCATACAAGAAGTCCTTAAGATGTAAAAAGAAACACAACTGTGTATTGTGAATTGTATTGTATAGTTCATCAACAAAGGAAATCATATTTCTGTGCAGTTAATGTCTAACCTTTAAGGCACTTAAGGGACTTTTCCAGATGTATGTTGACCAGTATTCCTCTTGTGCATCTCTTGTGCATAGATCAAAGTGTTACAACCTTCAGAAATGTGCTCTTTCAGAAATATACAAAAGAGGAAGAGACATAGCTCAGGAACAAGAACTATATGGATATAGAAATTAAAAACAAAGCTCATTTTTGCATAGTACAAGTTCATATGTATTGAAAAAAAAAGATCTCAAACCACAGTTTTTCTCTCTGAGACATTTTGAAAATGATTGCTGTTAATATATTGTCTCTACAATTGATCTAAACATTATTCAACCCAGCCTATATAATTCACCTTTTTTTTTAAAAAAAAAAAATAGTTATAAATGCTAGTTTATAAATATAATTAATGTTTTAATAACATACTGTGGTGTACAAAGGAGAAAGCTCCTCCAGGGATCTATCATTAGAGCAGCCTTGCACTAAATGTAAATTCTGAATAAAAAAAAGGTGTTTAAATAAAACTGCAGCAAGTAGAAAACCTTTAGAAAGTTCACTAAAACTGAAGCAAATAGCAAACTTTTATAATGACAATTTTCTGTAAAGTGACTGTTTCCTTTTACTGGCCCAGCAATTGATTAAAGTAGCACTCCGTCTCCAAACCAACTTAATCTAAATAAAGCCTCTCCAGGTTCACCAGGTGGCATCTAACTTCTTAAATGGAGTTACAGGGGGAGCAGAGTGCCGCCAGACAGGGCACCGCTGATTGGCTAGAGTCATCAGCTGATGCTAAAAGCCAATCAGTAGCTCCCAATTCCTAAAAAAAGCCAAATGCTGTCTGGGGGATCTGGTGATTGTCCAACACAGGAAACGTAAAGGAAACGGGGACGGAGAACTCTTTGCACAAAAGTCTAGGCAGTAATTGTATATAGAGTTATTTAGTAAGTGTGATTTTTGTTTTCCATATTTAATCTTTAGTGTTTTTTATGAATTGTAGTATTGATTATTTTCATGCAATTTCATGGTTTCATAGTTCATGCTATTTCATGCTTTCAAATTCTGGGGAAGCATTGCTTGCTAATCAATTAAACTATTCATATATTTAACCCCTTAAGGACTGAGCCAATTGTACAAGTTGTGATCAAATCAAAATGTAAACAAAACTTTGAATTTGCGCTATATGTCTGTTCAGGCATAATTCATCTCTTTCATATTGTGTGTACCCACACTTATCAAATATCATTTTGTTCAGGAGAAAGAGGGCTTTCATTTCACATCGATATGTGTATATTCATAATTTAATATGTATAAAATATAAAGAAAATGTGAGAAAATAAGATTTTTTTTTGTTCTGCATGGCATTTTTACTGTGAATGTCACAATACTGTTAGCTGTTACTGCAATAAAGTACACATATTTGTATTCAGAGATATCTCACGGATAAAAGAGTACTCCCAATGTACAGGTTTTATTGTGTTTTGGAAAGTTACCGCGTCAAATATAGCACATTACATTTTTCATTTAATACACATTAAAATTTGCCAGACTGAATATGTTGCCTTTGAGACCAAATGGTAGCCCAGGAATGAAAATTACCCCCATGATGGGATATGTCCAGTGATTTCTAGCAGCCACAAACACTGGCCAAAGTTAGCGTTCATATTTGTTTGTGTGTGAAAAATGCAAAAAACTAAATTGAGCGCTAATTTTGGCCAGTGTTTGTGACTAAGTGGCTACTAAAAATTACTGGACCTACCCCATTTGCAATAGATTGGGTTGTCTACTTTTGCAGATGGTATGCCATCATGGGGGTAATTCTCATTCCTGGGCTACCATACGGTCTCAAAAACAACATAACCAATCGGGCAAATTTCAATGTGGAAAAAAAGGAAACTCAATCCTTATATTTGACTCAGTAACTTTTGAAAACACAATAAAACCTGTACATGGGGGTACTGTTATACCAGGGAGACTTTAATGAACAGAAATATTAGTGTTTCAAAATAGAAAAACATATCACAACAATTATGTCATCAGTGGAAGTACTGTTTGTGTGTAAATAGTGCAAAGAATGACTTTTTACTGATGATATCATCGTTGTGATATGTTTTACTGTTTTTAAAGCTAATATTTGTCTTCAGTGAAGTCTCCCGAGTAAAACAGTACCTATGGTGTCCTAGAAAGTTACAGGGTTAAAAATAGGGCTTGGGAGACAAATTCTCTGGACTTTCAGCCTGGTTTGTCAGGCAGGTCCCTCAAAGTGCAATTAATAAAATTATTTGATTATGTAAAAATATTATATAAATATATTTGTAGAATTTAAATATATATGTATATGTATATATTATTATTTTTATTTATATATTTATATTTATTTATATATAGTTATTAATATCAAAATACAGTTAAAACAAATTAAAACTGTTATATAATTGTTTGTACATTTTTTTTAAAAAAATGTAAAAAATTTTTTTCAATGTATTTATTGATTATTTTTATTTTATAATTAACATCATTCTATGTGTATTTTAATATTAACATATATATATATATATATATATATATATATATATATATATATATAGGTTCTTGTTGAAGTGCACTCACAGAACTCAATAATATTTCTAATCGTGCTGTTTATTCAAGCATCAAGTAATACAAATAAGTGTCGACATTTCTGTCCTTACGGACTTTTTTCAAGACCCTGGACCCTGGACCATACAAATATTTTGATCTGTTCATGTGAGAAGACATTTTTCTGACTTTGAATCCGGGGTCGCATTACAATCGGCATAATATGTGGCACCCCATGGATCTCACAGAAATTCGTAAATTTGGGGCCCTAACTCTAGTTATGGGTATCATCAAAAAGCCGAGTATCAGGTCCTACTGATACAAGCACCCCATCCTGTATACCCCTCTTTTCCCAAGGGTTATGAAGAGGGACCGCTATGAGCAGCTGCCGCATTTCCTTCACTTCAATGATAACGCACTGTGCCCCCTAGAAACGACCCATTGTTTGACAGGCTCTACAAAATTCGACCCCTAATCCAACTCCTGTCAGACAAATTCTAATAAAATTATGTCCCTGATGAAATTATTTGTCTAGATGAATCCCTAATGAAGTTTAAGGGTAGATTACTTTTTAAGCAGTATATCCCTTCTGAACGGTCCTGATACGGTGTAAAATTTTACAAATTGTGCGAATCCAAATCTGGATATACATGGGCGTTTCATATTTATCAGGGGAAGGATAGCTATCTTGACCCACCAGGATGCCCTGATTCTGTGGGTACAAATGGCAAGATAATATGGGACCTAATCCTTCCCTTGTTAAATAAGGGATACAGGATATGGGTTGACAACTAATATTCAAGCATAGAGTTATTTAAAACTTTATTTTGCTTTGAAACCGTAGCCTGTGGCACAGTGCGGAAGAATCGCAGACGTTTCCCCCAAACCCTGGCAAGTGGCAAACGCAGTAGAGGTTCCCTTTCAGTGCTCCACCAGGATGAGTTGCTTGCCCTTCGCTTCACCGGTAGGAAGGATGTATTCATGTTGTCTACAATGCATGACAAAACTTCAGTGTCTGTGAAAGGTAGAACTGAGCAGCTGGAGAAGCTGAAGTGCGTTGTAGACTACAGCAAGTTTATGAAGGGAGTAGACTTGGCTGACAAATGCATACAGCCCTATCTGGTGAACCAAAAGAGTAGGACCTGGTACAAAAAAATTGCAATCTACCTAACCCAAATTGCAATTTTCAACTTCTATGTGCTTTATAAAAAGGAAGCCATAGGTAGATCAAACCCATTTCTAGAGTCTATGGCCCAAATTTTGTCTCAAATTGTATTTTCCCAGGCCCCAAATCCTAACCCTCCTTTGGAATCTGAAGATGTCCGAAGACTTTTAAGCAAACATTTCCATTCCCGAATCCCCCCCACACCCTGTAAAAGGTCACCCCAATGAAAATGCCGTGTTTGCTGGAAAAGAGGAGTCCGAAAGGACTCCAGTTATTGTTGCCCCTCCTGTACATCCCTACCCGCCCTCTGCAAAACAGATTGTTTCAAAGTCTACCATACAGAGCTGAACTACTAAATCACTCTGTATGGCACTTTGGCAGTTTGTTTGCTTGATTTCCCTGGATTTCCTGACCTCGGCTTGTCCTGACTACACTTTGTGAGTTGCCTGTACTAACCTATTGGCTTGTTTAACCGACTACTCTGACTTCTGGATTTCCCTGACCTTGGCCTGTCCCTGTTTACCTTAGCCATTCTAAAGTGGCTACACCACACAACTTAAAATACTACATTTGTAGTACTTGTTCAAATGTGACTTTACAAAGTAAAGCTCTAATCACAGGATTAATACTGTGATTAGCACTAAAAGTGTTAATAAAATCACTTTTTTTTTTAAACTTCTGAAACTTTTCACACAGTGACTCTCTGTGTAATATCAAAGATCTCTCTTGCCTTCAGAACAAAGTGTATGTGGGGGTACTGTTCTATTTGTGAAAAAACTGCAAAAATGGTAAATGGGGTTACTGTTATATTCAGGAGAAAATTTTAAATAAAAATACTGATGTTTTATTGCACTAACTAATATCAAGATTATGACATTTCCTGTGAAAATGAAACGTGTGTTTTAAAAAAAATCACAAATAAAAGTATAAATCGCTACATGGGCACTGCATGTCTGTTAAAGTGGCTAGTCCAAACAACTCAAATAATGCCATTTGGAATACCCTGGGCTGCTTCTTTTAAAAATACTATGCCATCATGGGTGTAATTTTCTCTCCTGGGCTGCCATACTTTCTCAAAAGTGGCACATTTACAAGCTGAAAAGGGCATCTAATATATTTGGCCCTGTGAGTTACCGAAACAAATTGAAATAATGGTACGTGGGGGTACTGTTATATTCGTGTAACAATGTGTAATCAAAATACCGAGGCTCTGTAGCAGTAACCCATATTAGGAATATGAAATATCCTGTGGAAATTCAGGTAATGTGTTTGAAAAAGCACAAATAAAACTATAGCTGCTATTTGGGTCCTGCATTTCTGATAAAGTGGTTAGGTCCAACATATCAATACACACCATTTAGAATTCTATGGGTTGCCTACTTTTAAAAATGGTATGCCATGAAAGTGGAAATGTTATTACCCAGGCTACCATACACTCTCAAAAGTGACATAGGCTCAGAAAATCACTTTGCCAAATTTCCAACTTTGAAATGGACATCTAATATATTTGTCCCTGTGACTTCCCCAAAAAAACTGAAAAACTGGTACATGTGGGTACTGCTATATTCAGGAGACAATGTTAAAACAAAATACTGAGGCTTTATTGCACTAACCCAAATAAGGAATATGAAATATCCTGTGGAAATTGAGTTAATGTGTTTAAAAAAGCATTAATAAAACTATAACCGCTATATGGGCCCTGCATTTATGATAAACTGGTTAGACCAAAACATATCAATACATGACATTTAGAATACTCTGGGTTGCCTACTATTGAAAATGGTATGCCATAATAGTGAAAATGTTATTACCCAGGCTGCCATATGCTCTCAAAGGCGACATAGGCCCAGAAAATCATTTTGCCAAATTTTAGTTTTTAAAAAACATAAATGGGTAAGACATATATTAGACCCTATTACTTTCCAAAACCCCATAGAAATTATACATAGGGGGTACCATTGCACACGTGAGAAATCACTGACCAGATATTAGACCCTGTAACTTTCCAAAACACCATAAAACATTGTAGCGGAGTAGAAGTGTTAACTGCAATATCTCCGCTGGTAGACTTAATCGGAATTCAAGAGAAGCGTAGCGCGGCAATTCCCATCCCATTCCCCAACAACTCGACGTGTTGGCGTGATGACGCAAATGAGTTGAGTGGTAGGAGAACCTACAAGCACTAAAGGAAAGGGGAAACAAGAAAGAAAAAAAGAAAAAAAAGAGAGGAAGACAAGGAGAGATAAGTACAAAAAGAAAACTGCTATAAGGAAACTTATACAGCTTATATTGGTGGAATGGGCAAACCTCCTTTTCCCCTAGCGCCAGACCTTATTAACCATTAATTATTATTATACACTGTCTTGTGTTTTAAAGGAGAAGAGAAAAAGGGAAAGGAAAGGAAAAAAGGGAAGAAGAGAGATAGGAGATAGGAGAAGAGAAAGAAAAAAGAAAAAGGAAACTCCTGCTCTAAAGAAAAAGAGAAAAAAAATGACATCTAAGAAGACACAAGATAGTAAAATGGCAGCAAAATCTGACAAAAAAGGGCAGAAAAATGAAAAAAGGCTGCCAGCTTTCTTTGTACCACAGGACAATCCAGACAATATCGAAAAATCTATTATTGAGCCATCCCCTGCAAGCCTCCTAACTTCACCAATACCACACTCTGATAGAGAAATGATTACACTACCCAACTAAATTGCTTAGAAGAGATGTCATGTGACATTAAAAATGAGTTGAATGAAAAATTTACACAAAAAAATGGAAGACAAAGAAGAAGCAAGAGATCTACATATGAATGAGATGAAAGAAGTGCATAATAAACGTATGGTAAAACTGAATGAGATGGAAGATAAAATATGTGCCTTAGAAGATAGTTTAAGAAGAATGAATTTAAGATTCAGAAACATCCCTGAAGAAATAACAGATAACCAAGTAAAAGATTTTCTGACAGAATATTAAAGGACATTAGGAATTGATACTGATCAATATGATTCAAAAATGATCCACTGTCATAGGCTTTTCCAAAAAAGACATGAACAACAATATCCACAAGATGTTATTGTTGCATTTCAATCGTTTGAATTTAGATCCAAGATCTTCTACACTGCAAAGAAAATGAGTCTTTCAGAGGCGAAGTTTAAGTCAGTAAGAGTACTTACGGACGTGTCTTATACAACAAGATTAAGAAGATCCTCTTTCACACCTATTTTTTCTTCTTTGAAGAAACATAACTTGAAGTTTAAATGGAATCAACAATCTGCCTTGCTCATCTTCAGCAATGACTCTTGGAAACCGTTTAAATCATTGGGTCAAGTAACAGAATGGCTAACTGTGAATAATATGTCTTAGATCAGGAATATCCTACTCAGCTAGAGGAAGTGGAGGAAAGAGGAAAGAAATTGAAAGGACATTTTTTTTTTTTTGTAACTTGGATGCAAATCATTAAGTGCGGAACAAGGTTGTGATTTAATTGATCTGATTAATTATAGAAGGAAACTGTATGGGGAAAATAATCTTGTTTTGATACACAATTGTATGCTATATACGTTTTTTTATGTAATAGGGATCATAAGAGCCTAATGTTGGCTACATTTTGAATTAAGAGTACTGCTAATTAAGGGAGAAAAAAACTGAAAAAAAGAGAGAAAAGGGGAAAGGCGAACAGAAAAAGTGGAGATCACTGTTTTGAAAGATAATATAATAACACACATTTTAAGGCCACATAAAAAACACGTGTAACCTATATTTATTGAATTGCTATATGCACAATATTTCATAATATTTAACACATGACACCTGGAAAGATATACTGTAAGAGATTGTAAGAGTGAGAGTTAATAAGACACATTAGTAAAGGTAAATTAGATGCAATTATAATATTTTTGGGATAAATTCACAAATAAGATATTATAGATTTTGAATATTTTTTTTTCTATTGTTACTATAACACAATTCACTAAGAGCAGGTAAGGTTGTGGCCTAATCAATTTGATTAATTATAGAAGGAAACTGTATGGGGAAAATAATTGGGTTTTGATACACAATTGCACGTTGTAAAAGTTTCTCACGTAATAGGTTTCATAAAAGCATAATGTTAGCTATATTGTGAATTAAGAGTATTGTTAAAAAAAAAAGGGAATGAGGGAAGGGAAGGAAAAAAAAGAGGAAAAAATAAAAAAAATAAGGGGAAGGCAAAAGGGGGGATCATGGTTTATCTAATATATACTGAAAGATAATTGTATAAGTCACATTTTAAGATCACATAAGTAACACATATAATCTATATCTATTGAATTGTTCTATGCACAATAATGTTTAACAGTTAACATCTGATTAGTGGAAAGTGAGAATTCATAAGACACATTAGTAAACTAGATATAAATATAATATTTTCTAGATAGATTTACAAACAAGAAAGGAAAGATTATTAAGTTATTTTTATTTGTTTGTGTTCGACATACTAAGGATAATATAAGCCTATATAGACTCAATTCAGAAATAACTAGAACATGATAAGATGTTTTCCTCTTTCTCTCCTCACTTTTTAAATTTATATATTATTTGTGCTTCCCACTACCCAGCATATGTGTCTTTCCCCGAGGGTCCCTTAAAGGCACCCAGTACTTGGATTAAGCTGGATTATCCAAGTGTCTTGTATATGGTTAAATGTATCATGAGAGTATGTTTGATGTTTGTGGATGTAACTTCGATCTTGCTATAGGAGAGGTTAAAGATAGATAATGGATATGGTTAGATTTATTTCAGTTAACATGCAGTGTCTTATTTCCCATGTAAAGAGAGGTTTGCTATATGATACCTTGATTAGAGAAAAAATCCAAGTGGGCTTCATCCAAGACACCCACTGGATTTTGGATTCTAAGCACAAATAGTATTTAAAAAAAAATGCCCTACAATATATACGGCTTCTATGCAAGGGAAAAATAAATGTGGGGTATCTATTATCTTTTCCAAAGCAGTTCAATTTGACTGTCAGTATGTGAATTCAGATCCAGAAGGTAGATTTATTATTTTGGTTGGCTTGTTAGATGGGATGGAGTATACAAAAATGTTAAGATTAGTAGATTGAGTTAATGGAGACTGATGATTTCAGGTGATTTTAATTGTATACTGGACAAACAATTGAGCCCAGGTCAAACGATTGATAAAAACGTACTAAAACAAGCAGCTTCAATGAATAGAACTATTAAAAAATATGAATTGTATGATTGCTGGAGATTACTCCACCCTAATGATAAAAATTACACACATAGATCTATCCCGCATAAGTCAGCAGCTAGAATTGACCTGATCCTAGGGTATATTAAATTATCTCTCAGTGGCCTTTGACACCGTTGATCATGCTCTCCTTCTTCAAACTCTTCAATCGCTTGGTCTCTGTGACTCTGTCCTCTCATGGTTTTCCTCTTATCTCTCCCAACGCTCATTCAGTGTCTCCTTTTCTAATGATACCTCCTCCCCTTGCCCCGTCTCGGTTGGAGTTCCCCAAGGCTCCGTCCTTGGTCCCCTTCTATTTTCTCTTTATACTGCCTCTCTTGGCAAACTTATTACCTCTTTTGGAATTCACTACCACCTGTACGCTGATGACACCCAGCTATATCTCTCCTCCCCGGACCTCTCCCCTGCCGTCCTGCAACGTGTCACTGCTTGCCTTTCTTCCATCTCTGACTGGATGTCATCCCGCTTTCTGAAACTCAATCTCTCAAAAACTGAGCTCCTTGTCTTTCCTCCTCCTAATACTGATCCTCCTCTTTCGCTCTCCCTCCAAGTTTGTGGTACCAACATCAGTCCATCCTTGCAAGCGCACCGTCTTGGCGTCATACTTGACTCTGGTCTCACATTTGAGCCTCACATCCAGCATGTTGCCAAATCCTGTAGATTCCATCTTAAAAACATAGCCCGCATCCGCCCCTTTCTTGCACCAGATACTACCAAGGAGCTTGTCCATGCTCTAGTAATTTCCCGCATGGATTATTGTAACCCTCTCCTGATTGGTCTTCCCAATAGCCGTACTGCACCCTTACAGTCTGTAATGAATGCTGCTGCTAGATTGATTTTCCTCTCTAGTCGTTTCTCTCACACCTCACCCCTCTGCCAGTCCTTACATTGGCTTCCTGTATGCTATAGGAGTCAATTCAAGGTACTAACTCACACCTATAAAGCACTGAACAACTCTAGCCCCTCTTATATCTCCTCACAGATCCATAGGTATGTCCCTTCTCGGTCTCTCCGCTCTGCCCGTGACCACCTCCTGTCCGTTGTCCGCACTCGTACGGCCAACTCGCGCTTGCAGGACTTCTCACGGGCGGCTCCCTTCCTATGGAATAGCCTGCCTACCGCCATCAGACTCTCCCCTAGTCTTGCATCTTTTAAGAAGTGCCTTAAAACCCATCTCTTTAGGAAAGCTTATGGCCTCCAAGACTAACCCTTACCTTACATACCTGTCTCTCTTGCCCTCTCCTAAAGGGCAGCCCACCTTATTTGATTGTAAATTCCTGTCCTATTGTGTTTTACACCCTACCTCCTATAGAATGTAAGCTCGTTTGAGCAGGGTCCTCTTCAACCTACTGTTCCTGTAAGTTTATTTGTAATTGTCCTATTTATAGTTAAATCCCCTCTCATAATATTGTAAAGCGCTACGGAATCTGCTGGCGCTATATAAATGGCAATAATAAATAAATAAAAGAAATCTAATGCCATCTCGTCAATTATAATTAAAGATAATATGTGGTCAGTTTATGACCTGCTGATAGCAGAAGTGTCAGATAGGAAGAATAGATCCCCCATGATTTGGAAACTTGACGATATGCTATTGAAGAACAAGGCTAATACTGATTATATTGCAAATCATATTGCGCTACCTGCAAAGATGCTCCCGTTGTGCTGAACGCTCCTGGAGGAAGTCTCGCACCCAATCAGACTTTCTCCATTATAGATTCATATTGTGTTCATACAGTGCAGCCCTTGCCCTTGCCGAACAGTCCTATGTTTCCTCTCTCATTAGTTCATGTTCCCGCAACCCCAGGCGTCTCTTTGACACCTTTAATTCTCTTCTTCGCCCTGCTGTGGCCACCCCCCAAACTAACCTTACTGGTGATAACTTTGCATGTTACTTCACTGACAAGATTGAACAGCTAAGGAAAAAATTCTCCCCTCCTTGCCTTTCTGTTTCTCAACCACACGTAGATCATGCCTTTCCTACCCTTCAGACATTCTCCCTAGCTGCTGACCAAGAGGTGGCTGCTCTTCTTTGCTCCTCTCGCCCCACCACTTGCCCGCTTGATCCTGTCCCATCTCACCTTATCAGATCTCTCTCCACTTGTCTCGTGCCTTCTTTAACACACATCTTCAACTGCTCGCTCTCTTCTGGCATCGTCCCTGCTGACCTTAAACATGCCACTGTAGTACCTATACTAAAAAAAACATCCCTCGACCCATCCACCCCCTCTAACTACGGTCCCATATCCCTGCTCCCTTTTACCTCAAAGCTTCTGGAAAGACTTGTCTTTACCCGTGTGTCTCATTTCCTCAATTCCAACTCTCTCCTTGACCCCCTTCAATCTGGCTTCTGCCCTCTCCACTCTACAGAGACTGCCCTTACCAAAGTTACTAACGACCTAATCGCAGCTAAATCCAAAGGCCACTACTCCATACTAATTCTTCTTGACCTCTCAGAGGCCTTCGACACCGTTGATCATGTTTTCCTTCTTCAAACTCTTCAATCGCTTGGTCTCTGTGACTCTGTCCTCTCGTGGTTTTCCTCTTATCTCTCCCAACGCTCATTCAGTGTCTCTTTTTCTAATGATACCTCCTCCCCTCGTCCTGTCTCGGTTGGAGTCCCCCAAGGCTCCATCCTTGGTCCCCTTCTATTATCTCTTTATACTGCCTCTCTTGGCAAACTTATTACCTCTTTTGGATTCCGTTACCACCTGTATGCTGATGACACCCAGCTATATCTCTCCCCCCCGGACCTCTCCCCTGCCGTCCTGCAACGTGTCACTGCTTGCCTTTCTTCCATATCTGACTGGATGTCCTCCCGCTTTCTGAAACTCAATCTCTCAAAAACTGAGCTCCTTGTCTTTCCTCCTCCTGATACTGATCCTCCTCTTTTGCTCTTCAAGTTTCTGGTACTAACATCAGTCCATCCTTGCAAGCGTGCTGTCTTGGCATCATACTGGACTCTGGTCTCACCTTTGAGCCTCACATCCAGCATGTTGCCAAATCCTGTAGATTCCATCTTAATCACAAGCCCGCATCCGCCCCTTTTTTTTGCACCAGATACTACCAAGGAGCTTGTCCATGCTCTAGTAATTTCCCGCATGGATTATTGTAACCCTCTCCTGATTGGTCTTCCCAAAAGCCATACTGCACCCCTACAGTCTGTAATGAACGCTGCTGCTAGACTGATTTTCCTCTCTAGTCGTTTCTCTCACACCTCACCCCTCTGCCAGTCCTTACATTGGCTTCCTGTATGCTATAGGAGTCAATTCAAGGTACTTACTCACACCTATAAAGCACTGAACAACTCTAGCCCCTCTTATATCTCCTCACAGATCCATAGGTATGTCCCTTCTCGGTCTCTCGGCTCTGCCCGTGACCACCTCCTGTCCGTTGTCCGCACCCGTACAGCCAACTCGCGCTTGCAGGACTTCTCGCGGGCGGCTCCCTTCCTATGGAATAGCCTGCCTACCGCCATCAGACTCTCCCCTAGTCTTGCATCTTTTAAGAAGTGCCTTAAAACCCATCTCTTTAGTAAAGCTTATGGCCTCCAAGACTAACCCTTACCTCACATACCTGTCTCTTGCCCTCTCCTAAAGGGCAGCCCACCTTATTTGATTGCAAATTCCTGTCATAATGTGTTTTATACCCAACCTCCTATAGAATGTAAGCTCGATTGAGCAGGGTCCTCTTCAACCTATTGTTCCTGTAAGTTTATTTGTAATTGTCCTATTTATAGTTAAATCCCCTCTTATAATATTGTAAAGCGCTACGGAATCTGTTGGCGCTATATAAATGGCTATAATAAATAAATAATAATAATAAATCTAATGGAGTTATTTTTCAAAGAAAATTTAACCCCAGAATTGTCTAATGAATGTTTATGGTGTTCTTTTAAGACAGTCATAAGGGGATAGTTGATTAAAATAGCTAGCCAATACAAAAAATAAGAGAGAGTTAAAGCTATCAGAGTTATATATTGAATTATATAACCTATCTACAGCAAATAACATCAACTTCTCTTTTGAGAGAGCAGGCAAGATTAAAGAAATCCAAGAGAAGATCAATAACATTTCTGAAAGAATAGAACACAATTTGAATAAATTAAATATCAAATTTTACTACAAGAATAATAAAGCTGATGCTATGCTAACTAACAAATTAAAGAAACAAAATTTGGAAAAGAAAATTTTCAAACTAGTGGTTGAAGATAAGAACATTCTCAAACCTGAGGATATAGCCAAAAGCTTCAGAGATTTTTACGAAAAGCTTTATAATTTAAACTTTAGTCCAGAAAAGGAAGATGTAGAGAACTATCTAATGAATATTAAACTACCTAAAATTTTGTTGGATCAGAAGCAAAGTTTATATAAGACTATATCTAATGAAGAGGTAGAACAGGCAATAAATAATCTTGTAAACAAAAAAGCTCTGGGAACAGATGGATATTCTAACCTATTTTATAAAACCTTCAAAAAACAAATCATTCCCATACTGTCAGTCACTTTTAACGAAATCACAAGCAAAAGCCAAGCTTCTTATGATTTACTAAGAGCCCATATCTCCCCGATATTGAAACCGGGTAAAACCTCTATGGATATATATAACTATCGTCCAATCTCATTGATGAACGTAGATGTTAAGCTATCTTAGCGGATAGACTACAAAAAAATCTCCTGTCCATTATTCACCCCGATCAGATCAGTTTTATTTCGGAGAGGCAATCTAGTAATAACTTTCAAAGAATGTTGGAGATCATGGACGGGGCTCTGAATACGGGGACTGACCCTGTCGGTAGATGCCGAGAAAGCCTTCGACAGGGTTGGATGGGGCTTCCTCAGTAGGACTATTTCGCACTTTGTATTTGAGGGTTGGTTCATGGGAGCAGTGGGGGAACTTTACTCAAACCCCTCAGCTAGGATAGTGGGATGGGACTTATGTTCTGATTGGTTCAATATCTCTAATGGCACACACCAGGGATGCCCACTTTCCCCTCTGTTATACGTTCTATCAATTGAACCATTTGCCTTTAAAATAAGACAGAATAGGAAAATAAAAGAGATAGCTATCCATGGAGATGAATTAAAGATCTGCCTTTATGAAGACAACATACTTATATCTATATCTGAGCCCAGACCCTCTCTACCAATTTTGATGCAAGAGTTTGAAAAATATAGCTTGGTCTCAAACTATAAATTAAATGTAAATAAATCAACAACCTTAGTAAATAATGTCCAAGACATTACTTTACAAATATTGAAGTAAACCTATGATTTTAATTGGACCACAAAGGAGTTTGTCTACATCAGACTATGGTTAACTGCTGATCCTAGAAGGTGTATGGAATTAAATTTTATGAGACTACTGAAAGAAACTAATACATTATTAAGGGAATGAAGATCACATGAGATCTCATGGTGGGGAAGGATTAATACCATTAAAGCTTATATAACTCCCAAGTGGAATTACTTGTTCCGCATGATTCCTCTCCATATATCTCCGCACTGGCTGAATATGGTTCAAATTATATTTGGAGAGGAAAAAAGCCAAGAATCAACACAGTTTGCTATCAAAAAAAGGATGTTACGGAGGTATTGGTTATCCATTAATAAGTCAGTCATATCAGGCTAACATGATAATACACGCTACTAATCTCCAAAGGACTGACTCAGTGGACCAGCCATGGTATAAGTTAGAAGCACATAGAATAAGATGGGACAATTTAGAACCACTTTTATGGAATAATATCAATAATAATATCAAATTAAAAACTATAACAGAAAATGATTGTTTAATATTATTTCAAACACTAAGGGAATGGAAAAGCATGAAGAGAAAACTTAATATTGAAAACTTAATCCCGGCTACAATATCTTTAAAATCTTTGGAATATACTATGACACAAATTGATCTTAAAAACTGGCATACAAATAATAATATTAGGATTTATACACTGACCGAGATTTGAAAAGCTATACTGAGCTATCTATTTTACTAGATTTACCATCAAAGGAAATATTTAATTACCTGCGGATAAAAACTAGGCACTTTAATTAATGGAATTCTAACAATTAAGCCCTCTATACATTACTATGCCAAAGCACTTGGGGCAATAAAATCAACTGGTCGCCCTAATACCCCAATGGCGCTTACGAAAGGGGAATCAGATTTATCCTCGGATATACAATATACTTTATGGTGTCAAGCATTTATAAAGCTCAAAAAATACATCCACTGTTTAAATATCCTCGAAACCTTTGTAAAAGTATCTTATAGATTGTACTTAGTTCCTATAAGACTTAATAAAATCTCTCTAAGTAATCTCCTAAATTGCTGGAGATGTTGTCACATAGATGGTTCAATGTTACCTATTTAGTGGAATTGCCCCAGAATTATCCCATTATGGGATTTAACTTTTGAACTAATAAATAAGATAGGAGCAGTAACACAAGAGAAAAAAACAGAGATTGCTCTATTACATCTATATGGTAAAGAATACAATAAAAATGCAGAGATTTTATTATACATTGCCTTATGGCAACAAAGATACTAATTGCGAAAGGTTGGAAACAAACTAATATACCATACTAAGATACATTATAAAGTCCAAGTGTTAAAACAACTAGAGATGGAATTAGGTGTTATTTTTAATATTCCTTACACTACTCATAAATCTCTCGACTTATATAAAAGTCTGATTGTAGATATTAAGCAGTTTTGATAGAAACAAAGCATCCGATCAATTCTATAATCTAGACTTTATAAGTTATAGAGACCGAAATATTGTCAAGGGAAACATCTACTAATATGCCTATATTAGATATCACTGTTGTTTGACTATTTACTAAGATTATAATTTGCTGATTAATGTACTCTAGAACTTTATTGGCTACCATGTTTGGTTAGAGTAACGACATATGACAACTCTCATCAGCATCTCTTCTTCTTCCCCCCCCCCCCTCTTCTTTAAATATTAATAATCTAAGTTTGATAGATTATATGGTGTTCTGATCCTGCTAAACTGAAAGGAAAGATAATGCTATATAACTCTATTACTCCCACTTCAAAGTAGCATTTCAATTGACTTAGAAGACCGAAAATACGTTTGAATGATTGTATGATTTGCTTAGGATGAGTGAAGGCCATATAAAGTGTAATTATGAAAAATAATTTGATATCCTATTTAGATGTACTTAAATATTTATTGGAAAATTGTGCCTCCTTTATAATATTGCTGCTATTATAATACTAACATAATGGAGACCGTGTATGTTACTTACACATGGAAAAGAAAAGGAAGAGAAAAAGATAGAAGAAAGAAGGGAAAGAAAAAGAAAAAAAAATTATTGTTATGTATTGGCCTTTCGAATCCATTGGGTCTTGTAAGAGCCGTTTTTGTATGTATTAATTCTTTTAAAAATGTAATAAAAAAAAAAGAAATATCCTGTGGAAATTGAGTTAATGTGTTTGAAAAAGCATAAATAAAACTATAACCGCTATATGGGCCCTGCATTTATGATAAACTGGTTAGACCAAAACATATCAATACATGACATTTAGAATACTCTGGGTTGCCTACTATTGAAAATGGTATGCCATAATAGTGGAAATGTTATTACCCAGGCTGTCATACGCTCTCAAAGGCGACATAGACCCAGAAAATCACTTTGCCAAATTTTAGTGTGTAAAAACATAAATGGATAAGACGTATATTAGCCCCTATAACTTTCAAAACCCGATAGAAATTATACATAGGGGGTACCATGGCACACATGAGAAATCACTGACCAGATATTAGACCCTGTAACTTTCCAAAACACCATAAAACATTGTAGCGGAGTAGAAGTGTTAACTGCAATATCTCCGCTGGTAGACTTAATCAGAATTCAAGAGAAGCGTAGCGTGGCAATTCCCATCCCATTCCCCAACAACTGGACGATACACAGCTTTGGGAGTCAACTGTTTTTTATTGATCCACAGCTGGCTTTTATACAATTCCTAATGCAAGGGGTTGCTTTAATGACATTCCAGGGGCTTTCTCCTGGTGGACCATGTTGGGGACAGGGAACAAAGACACATTTCCCATGATTCTTTTCTGTACTTGGAAGATAATTGCGTAAGTACTGAAAATGTACCGAAAATGAAACAATATTTTAAAACATCATAACTCCTATAATATTAATCAGAACTGCATGAATAGCAGGGATCTGAGCACCCAATCTGTCGAAATACCACTCAGATCCGTTTGGCAGAACAGGAACGCCATTCAAGTGAGGTTTAGACCGGTCAGCCACAAGGCAAAGCCCCAAAACAGTTCCATGCGGTTGAATGCTTTGACCAGTCTTCTTTCGGGATTTCTCATGAGTAAAATAACGAATATAAGTGTTCATGAACTGGATAGTCATGTGCCTGAGGTTCGTTCTTTCAACTTAGTCGAATGCCACTTTTCTAGATGAAAGGGAATGAACGCATGAACAAGATGGAAGTTCAGCGGTGTTCACGAGGTCGAGTGTCCGATTATAGTTCCACGCACTCGCTGACCACTCACCACTGGGCGTTCGTGCGCAAAGATGGCCACCACCACGTGTTCGGCGGCCACTCATCTGACCATTTGTAACCTTGCGGTTTTAAGGTGTTACAATGCTCAATTGGAGGCACACAACACCTATGAGTGGTCTCCCTGTTCGGTGGTTGGTTCAACTGATAAACAACATGTCCATATTCCGTTCGGTAACTTTAAATAGACGAACCACTCAGTCTCCTATACACATAAGTGGCTAGATTTGCTACAAATATATACATGGGGGGTTTCCGTTGTACTCATGAGACATCACTGACCAGAAATGTGAGTGTTTCAGAGCAGTAAAATGTGTAGGAACTATAATATCATCACTGAAAGTACAGTTTTTATGTGAAAAAAAAAATTGAACACCAACTTTGGCTACTGTTTGTGACTAAGTGGCTATTACAAAAGACTGGACATCTTTTAAATACCCTGGGATGTCTACTTTTCCAAATGGTATGCCATGATGGGGGTAATTTTCATTTCTGGGCTGCCATATGGTCTCAAAGGCAACATAGGCCCAGCAAACCAATCTAACAAATTTCTATGTGTAAAAACATAAATGGACTAGCCCTATATTGGACCCTGTAACTTTTGAAAAACCCATTAAACCTGTACGTGGGGGGTACTGTTTTACTTGTGAGTCATTGCTGAATACAAATGTGTATGTTTTGTTGCAGTAAAAGTGAACAGTATTATGACATTCACAGTAATAATGCCATGCAGAACTTGAAAAATAACCACATTTTTACATTTTTGAAAGTTATTTTTTATTTTTTTCCACAAAACAGTTAGTTCCATATATAAAAATTTGATCTAAAATGAAAGCTCTGATACTCCTGAACAAAATGATTTATAATAAGTATGGGTGTACGTAACATGAAAGAGGTGAATTATTGTTGAACAGACGTATAGTCAAATTATATGGTTTGTTTACATTTTTTGGGGATCACAACTTGTACATTTGGCTCTGTCCTTAAGGGGTTAAACATAAACTAATGTCTGGCAGTATTGCCACGGCATTGTCAGTTTTGCATAACAATTACCAATAGATATCTATAGTATATATTTGTGCATGTGTGAGAAGATCTGTGGAGAACACCATGGTCTTGCATGATCTTCTATAGATCACTGTTATTACAATCACACATGCGAGAGAATGCAAAGGTTTCATGGCTCTTGGCAGCCTAATCGTTCTTGAGTTAAAGACCGACTATTGCAACATCAAGGAGAGAGAATTTGAGTTTAACAAATCTACCCCTATTTCACTGTCTAGGTGTCACAATCCCACAGAAATGTTACTTTCTAACCCTTATGGATACACACAGACAATATGTTTCCCACATAACTATGCAGGCTTTTGCCATGGAAGTAAAAAGTATTTCTTCAAATTTGTGAGGGACAATACCTTTTAATTGCAATCCATTCTCTTCACCTTTCACTATGCCATTCACTTTACTCTCCCCACCATAATCTTGTCTTTCATTCTAAAAAAAACTTTTATTTATAAATTGAATAAAACATATGCTACAGAAATTATAACATAAAACAAATTCATTCACAAAGAAGCTACAATGACAAATGCATAGTTTAAATACAAGGTTAACTCAAGAATGTGTTGATATTATTATAATAAATTTAATTAACATAGTATTAATTCTTTACTTAAATTCATTTTCATTTTGCCTTATAGAAGCCAACTAAAGTTTGTAAAATATATCTATTGGAAATACTGTATTGCATTTAATTTGTGACTTATGTATTTAAACAGTTAGAGGTGTAGATGCCAGGAGGCCATAATAGCCACTCATAATGTACAGTGATCAGTAGATACTTTACTTGATTACTGCAAGCTTGTGTAAGTGAGGCCAGATGGTACAATTTTCATGCCAGAATTACTTGAAAAAGTCATCATACAGCTTAATTGGTTTTCACATAGTGGACTGTACTGAGATCTCACAGGCAAAATCTATTAAGAGTGTCTTCAATGGCTTTAATTAGCACACTTTCTTTTGCTGTATTTTCAATTGTTCATAATGAAGTTTTAGAAGCAAGTTTAAGTGCATAAGTGCAGTTCCTGAGATCAGTTTTCTTTTTGCTTTATACATTTTGATGTTCCTAATGAAGAACTGAAAATAGTTCCGCTCACATATCAAGAACATTTGTTTTAAATAGTAGTAACTATATGTATAGTCAAACTATCATTCTGAAGAAAATAAAAAAAAACAGCCATGGGGTAATTGTGCACATGGTGGAGATAAACATTCAAGTGCATAGATTGTGAAAATTGTAACAAACAAATATATAAATGTATTGAGTATCCCAGTGACCAGAATTGAATCACAAATCAAGAGGTGTATTATTATATATCCACTATTTGGATACTCCATTGAGCATAATTTGGTTAATAATCAATAAGTGGATGCAAAAGACATCTTAAAAATAAGTGTTCAACAACATATTATGTGGTAGGAGAGCTACAGGCCGTCCAACATTTACTGTAAAGGACAGGTGGATGGATATTTAGGACAATCCATGAAGAAGGAAAAGTATGCCTCTTATATTGTACAACCATCAAATAAAAATTAAACAAGAGCAAGAACAAAAACAACTAGTTACCCACTAGAATAAAGTCTAGTTACAATGCATCTATACATGATCTCCTGGACTTTCAACAGTGAGGGATACGGTTTCCAACTTGCTGAGCTTGGGTTAAATCCTTGATATACTCCATTCCTTTTATATTAAAGGTTTGGTTCTTCATAGGGGTCGGAGAAGTCTTGGAGAAAGTTTGGGAGGAAAGGTTTTTTTTTCTTAAAAGCAAATGTCCCTTCTGAAAAGCAATTAAGCAATCAGCAAGAGCACTCATATGTTTGATTGACAATCGGAAGGGTGCAACTTAGCACCTTATAAAAGTACCAATTTCACTTGATATTTTTTAAAAAGTGTGAAAGAGTGGACACTCTGTTAATCCACAAAGCACTTCAGTAAGCTGCAGTACTTTAGGAATTTGGAATGTTCCATTAATATTTATTGCAAGCCAATTATTTCTTCTTTATTGTCTGTTCCTAATTAAATTCTCAAAAAAGAAAAATAACATTGTTAGTGTCAAAATCACAAGACAGGTAACGGCTATCATTTGTAATTTTATGGCTGCAATGCTAATGAGAAGCTTTTCATTCCCTTTCTTGTTACTGAATGAGTGATGGGCATGGATTGACAAATTGCAAACTATTACACCTTTGAAATGTATCTAGAAATTATCTTCTGCTCTGTTAATAGCCTCCTAGACCCTACAGGAGTCTCGCTTGTGTGATTAAAGTTCAATTTACAAAGCAGAAGAAAAAAACTTCTAAAGCAAATTATTATCTGATTGAAAATTAAACCATTTTCTTCATTCAATCTGTGTTATTCACAGCCAGGAGAGGTGTTGCCATAAACAGAAACACAGTAAGTCTGTAGGATCATGATGTATACACCAAGATGGCCGGACATGTTTCTGAGGAGCTCTCACAGTGCAAACTGCATAAAAAAACACTGATTAACCTGTACTCAAGGCTCAGAACCACGAGAGTCTGATCTGAGACCTGCCTGCCCTCTCTGTAGCCAGGTTCAGGGTATCCAGACAGCAGACTCACACACGGCTGGCCCTGAGGCCTACCGGGACCAAAGCGCGAATGAGTCGGGAGAAATGACCGATCCCCTGACTCGGGGCGCTAACCTCACGGTTGCAAACCAGCTGCCTCGTTCCCACTCCCCTTTGGACTGGGGAAATAAAACAAAACATGCTGAGCTAACATGTGAATCAGTAGATTCAATTCCACTGGGCATTGCTTATCATGTGAGAGGTAAGTAGAGAGAAGGACAAAAATGTAATTCTTTGTTGAACTAATTTGCATATGCCCACCCAGATTCCTTTGCAGTAGTAACATCACTGCAAATTTGTGATTTCTGTGGGAAAAGCAAATCTTATAGCTTGACTCATGTGAAGATCTTTGTTTAAAATTGTATTGACTATCCACTGAATTCAGGTGGAAGGGGTTTTCAATCACAATTTTTTCCCCCACCATAACTTTTTTAGTTTTTGCTTCGCAAGTACTGCATGCCTCAATAGCAAGCCAGTAACCAACCTCATGCTGATGAGTTGCCTTAACAATGAAACAGCTGTCTCTGTGTAGTTCACTGGCTTTGCATCTCTTCCTGAGTTGTGTTTCTGTCAGGATCGGGACAGGGATCCAACACGCAGAGTACAAAGAGTGGAAAGGTACGTATACCGGGCCTTAGAATGGCCGGACTAACGTACCGAGAGTAATAGAGAATAGTCAGAGACAAGCCGAGGTCGAGGGAACGAGAAGACAGATAAGCGAGAGACAAGCCGGGTCAAGGGATAACAGAGAAGCAGGGTAGTACAACGAGCCGAGTCAAAACCAATAGAGCAAACTAGAATACCAGAGCACTGAGTGACTAGACAAGCTAGAACCACGACAGGGCAATGAGCTGAAGTGAGAAGTAAGCTTAAATACCCTGGCTCTAGATGGTAATCACGCCTCTGACAAGTACCGATTGGATATCGGACACTTGAGTGACAGGTCGCTCGTGATAGCGTCATGACGTCACGTATTGAGCGTCCCGCTAGAAAAGGACGTGGATTCCTCGCGGCCGGTGTTTAAGTGACTGGATGAACCGCGAGGAACGAAGGAAACAGCTCGCCTGGACGGACAAACCACCAAGTCTCTACCTCCCTTAGAGGTAGAGACCTCAGGTACCCTGACAGTACCCCCCCTCTCAGATACGCCCACCGGGCGGAAGGAACCGGGGCGAGATGGGAAGCGGAGGTGAAATGCTCTGCGAAGGCGAGAAGCATGAACGTCCTCCTGAGGTACCCAACTCCTCTCCTCAGGACCATATCCTCTCCAGTTGACCAGATATTGCAATTTTCCCCTTGAAATTCTGGAATCAATGATGGAGCTGACCTCGTACTCCTCCCGACCCTCCACCTGAACAGGACGAGGCGAGGAGACTTTAGAGGAGAATTTGTTGCAAATAAGAGGTTTCAACAAGGAGACATGAAAAGAATTAGGAATGCGTAAGGCAGGTGGCAGAGCAAGGCGATACGCAACCGGATTGATACGAGTGAGAACCCTGTAAGGACCTATGTAGCGAGGAGCAAATTTCATAGATGGAACTTTTAGGCGAATATTCTTAGTACTCAACCATACCCTATCCCCAGGAACAAAAACAGGACCAAGGTTTCTCAGGAATGTCCAAGGGGTGTAACAGGCCACATGGGGATGCATGAGGTAGTTTAGTCTTGGCACAAGTCTCACAAGCTGCGACGAACTCCTCAATATCTTTTCGAAGTGAAGGCCACCAGAAATCCTTGGATATCAGAGAGTATGTCTTGCGAATACCAGGATGACCAGCTATTTTACTTTCGTGAAAACATTGTAAGAGCTCCAGTTGAAGTTCAGGAGGAACAAAGTTTCTTCCCTCAGGAGTGTTTCCGGGAGCTAGATGTTGTGACTTCAAGATCTGGTCAAGTAGCGGAGAATGAATTTTAAGACTGGTATTAGCAATAATATTGCATTTGGGTACAATGGAGGACAAAAGTGGTTCAACTGAAGCAGAAGGCTCAAATTGGCGAGATAGCGCATCGGCTTTAGAATTCTTTGAACCAGGTCTGTAAGTCAGAACGTAATTGAAATGGGTAAGAAACAACGACCAACGAGCCTGCCTGGAGGACAAACGCTTGGCCTCTCCGATATAAGACAAATTTTTGTGGTCTGTTAGAATGGTAACAGGATGTAAAGTACCTTCCAATAAATGTCTCCACTCTTTCAAAGCCTTGATAACCGCTAGTAATTCTCTGTCCCCAATGTCATATCTGCTCTCAGTACCGGACAATTTTTTAGAGAAAAATCCACATGGATGTAATGGTTTATCAACACCCAACCTTTGAGATAGGACAGCACCTAAACCAGTCTCTGATGCGTCTACCTCAAGTAGAAAAGGCAGGGAAGTGTCGGGGTGAACTAAAATTGGAGCGGAAGCGAAAAGCTCCTTGAGAGTTTTGAACGCAAGAAGAGCTTCAGTAGTCCAATTCTTAGTATCAGCCCCCTGTTTGGTCATATTAGTGATAGGTGCGATAATGGAAGAATAGCCCTTAATAAAGCGCCTATAATAATTAGAAAAACCAATAAATCTCTGTACGGCTTTAAGACCTTTGGGTAAAGGCCACTCTAGAATGGACTGGAGTTTATCCGGATCCATCTTAAATCCCTCCCCAGAGATCACATAGCCGAGAAAGGTTACCTGGGTTTGATCAAAGCTACATTTCTCCAATTTGCAGTACAAGCCATGCTGGAGAAGCTTGTGCAAAACCCTCCTGACTTGCTTGTGATGAGTCTCAATCTCACTAGAATGTATAAGTATATCCTCTAGGTATACAATGACGCAATCTTGCTGAAATTCCCTAAGAACCTCATTTATCAGATCTTGGAATACAGCTGGTGCATTGCATAACCCAAAAGGCATAACCGTATATTCATAGTGACCATAGCGAGTATTGAATGCCGTCATCCACTCATGTCCCTGCTGGATTCTCACCAAGTTATATGCCCCTCTGAGGTCTAACTTGGTGAAAATTGTAGAGCCCTTCAAACGATCGAAGAGTTCGGTGATCAAGGGAATCGGGTAGGCATTTTTAATGGTTATCTTATTTAGGCCTCGATAATCAATACAAGGTCTCAAAGAACCATCCTTCTTTTTAACAAAAAAAAATCCAGCCCCGGCAGGAGAGGAGGACCTCCTAATGAATCCCTTGTCTAAATTTTCGTGAATATACTCCTCTAGAACTGAGTTCTCTTTCGTAGATAATGGGTATACATGACCTCTGGGGGGCATGGTACCAGGGAGTAGGTTAATTTTGCAATCAAAGGACCTGTGTGGGGGTAAGGTATCGGCTTTCTTTTTGTCAAATACTGCCTTTAAATCTAGATACTGAGACGGAATTTGTGTCTCTGTAGGGTTGTCAGAGTTAGCCGATGTGTTGGTTAATCCGAGAGGTGAGACCTTCCGCAAGCATTTCTCTTGACAATTCTGTCCCCACGAAACTATCTCCCCTGACTCCCAATTAATAATAGGGTTATGTCTCCTCAACCAGGAGTACCCCAGGACTATGGGAATAGACGGAGAAGAAATGAGCAGTAAGGATATGTCCTCTCTATGTAGGATGCCAACAGTTAAGTTAATCGGTATGGTCTCATGGAAAATAACAGGCTCAAGTAACGGTCTACCATCGATGGCCTCAACAGCCAGTGGTGTCTCTTTTAACTGGGATGGAATAGCATGCTTGGCAGCAAAACCCTGATCTATAAAGCTCTCAGCAGCTCCAGAATCGATTAGTGCCATAGTCTTAACTACTCCCTTCTCCCACTTTAAAGAAACGGGTAACAGGAGCCTGAGCTCTTTGTAGTTGTGAATAGAGGACAAAGTAGAAACACCCAAGGCCTGTCCTCTAGAGAAACTTAGGTGCGAGCGTTTCCCGAACGATTGGGACAATTTAGGCGTAAATGACCTCTGACTCCACAATACATACATAAACCCTCCCTTCTCCTGTACTGTCTCTCCCTCTCTGTGAGATGAGTACTGCCTATCTGCATAGGTTCAGGAATACGTAAGTCCTCGAACTCAGAATTTTGAAAGGTAGGTGCTAGTTTAAAGGAGGGTCTACGGGTCCTATCTCGAGTGTTCTGCCTCTCTCTTAAGCGTTCATCAATACGAGATATAAAAGAAATTAAATCCTCCAAATTCTCAGGGAGTTCTCTAGTAGCGACCTCGTCAAGAATTACATCTGATAACCCATTCAGAAACACATCTATAAAAGCCTGTTCGTTCCACTTAACCTCTGCCGCCAAGGACCTGAACTCTAGTGCATAATCCACAAGTGTTCGATTGTCCTGTCTAAGGCGCAACAGTAATCTAGCTGCATTGACCTTTCTACCAGGAGGGTCAAAAGTTCTTCTAAACGCAGCTACAAAGGCATTATAATTATAGACTAGTGGATTATCATTCTCCCATAAAGGATTGGCCCATCTCAGAGCTTTCTCAATGAGTAAAGTAATAACAAATCCAACCTTCGCTCTATCTGTAGGATAAGAGCGGGGTTGTAATTCGAAATGAATGCTAATCTGGTTCAGAAAGCCACGACACTTCTCCGGTGACCCGCCATAACGTACTGGTGGGGTAATACGGGAAGAAGCACCTACAGTGGCTACCTCTAGACCTGAGACTGCAGGAAAAATAGAAGGAGTACGTGTCTCCTCAGGTGGGTTACTAGCACGAGACAAAAGTGCCTGTAGTGCTAGAGCCATCTGATCCATCCTATGCTCCATGGCGTCAAACCTGGGATCAGAAGAACCAAGCTGACTGTTTGTACCTGCAGGATCCATTGGCCCTGTCGTAATGTCAGGATCGGGACAGGGATCCAACACGCAGAGTACAAAGAGTGGAAAGGTACGTATACCGGGCCTTAGAATGGCCGGACTAACGTACCGAGAGTAATAGAGAATAGTCAGAGACAAGCCGAGGTCGAGGGAACGAGAAGACAGATAAGCGAGAGACAAGCCGGGTCAAGGGATAACAGAGAAGCAGGGTAGTACAACGAGCCGAGTCAAAACCAATAGAGCAAACTAGAATACCAGAGCACTGAGTGACTAGACAAGCTAGAACCACGACAGGGCAATGAGCTGAAGTGAGAAGTAAGCTTAAATACCCTGGCTCTAGATGGTAATCACGCCTCTGACAAGTACCGATTGGATATCGGACACTTGAGTGACAGGTCGCTCGTGATAGCGTCATGACGTCACGTATTGAGCGTCCCGCTAGAAAAGGACGTGGATTCCTCGCGGCCGGTGTTTAAGTGACTGGATGAACCGCGAGGAACGAAGGAAACAGCTCGCCTGGACGGACAAACCACCAAGTCTCTACCTCCCTTAGAGGTAGAGACCTCAGGTACCCTGACAGTTTCAAAGCTGCTGAATGGTTTATAGAGGGTTGTGGTGGGAGGGATGAACCCGGCTATTCCAGTGCTGAACCAGAGGGGGCCTGAGCTTTTATAGCCGGGTAACCCCTCCCACAACTACAGGCTATGCCTTACTATTTGTAGTCGGGGACATAAGCCGTAAGTGTACTGATTATACCAGAATATGAAAGTCGGTTGAGGTGTGCCGTAACCGACGTATGAGGTAGGCCTGAAATAAAAGAGGGCAAAAAGGTTGGAGTAAACAATTCATTTTATTTATACACAGATTACATAGCAAGACCTTTGAATGCTGATCTTAGTTCTATTTCTGGTTGTGGAATGTAAGTGGTGTAAACCGGCCTAATCTTTTAATTATGTGAGATGGTACGCCATGACTAGAGGCTGCTGAAGCGGCTCCGATTCTGGAAGAGTGACCGGAAAATCCTGTGGGATTGAGGCCGAGTCGGATGAACAGAGTTCTGATGTACTGAATGAACTTGGCCATTGTTAAGGGTAAACCTTGGAGTGCGAGTAGTGGGGTGTTTTGATTGAGACCTGTGAGGGTGGCCAAAAAGGTGTCGAATACTGCGACCAGGCACCACTGATTGCCCGTGGGGTAGTAGCAGATCTTAGTAGGTGGGCCTACTTGGTTAGTTTTTGTGCGACCTAGGCTGAGTACGTAGTGATCTGTGTTTCTCTGAAGATTTGAAATGTAGAGAGGCTGACAAGAAACACTATTGGTAGTGAATTCGTTTGGACGTAGAAACCCATAGAAAGCTAGGTATGCCGCTGTCTTGATAACCAGGTTGGTATGGGATTCGAAAGGTTTGGAGTCCAAAATATTGGAGAGTGTGCGAAACTTGGGACCGTCTATCGGTAGTCTAGACGAGGTAGTGGGTATGTCTAATCTCAGTATACCTTTTAATATGTTTTTTACGGGATAGGAAGACATGAAGGGTTTAGTACTAGGGTAGGCACTGATGATATGATGTTGTATACCCGAGAGATATAGTTTAATGGTGTTCAATGCTAATTTTAGGTTAAGGTGGCAGAAAGAAATAAAGGCGATAATGGAGTCTAAAGAATGGGTGTTGGTTAACTGATGGTCTGTTGTGAATTTGGTGTATAAGGTAAATGCTCGATTATAAGCGCGGGATGTGTTTGTGGATAGGGCTGCTCCGGCTAGGTATCTGCTGTGAGATAGCAGTCTTTCTAGTCCAGGATGGGGTCTCGGAATGGAGGGGTGCTGACCGGTCTGGAGTTGGCTGTGGGGTGTGTCTTGAAGAAAACCTGTAAGTTAAATCGAGACAATGCATCAGCGGCTATGTTGGTTTTCCCTGGAATGTGGATGCAAGTGATATGGAACTGTAGTGTCGCTGCTAACCAAGTCAGCCTTCGAATCAGTCTCATGATGGTGAGTGAGGAGGATCTACCCTTGTTTATTATGTCACAGGCTAGCTTGTTGTCGGAAAAGCATTTTACCGCTTTCCCCTGCCATAAGTGTCCCCAAACTCTTGCGGCTGCCACTATTGGGTAGATCTCAAATAGAGCCGATGTACTTGGAAATGAGGGTAAACCTAGGGTTTCTACCGGCCATGAATCTCTGAACCAGTCATTGATATAGATTGCTGCGAACCCTGTGTGAGCTGCTGCATCGGTCCAGATGATGGGTGAGGAGTCTGATAAAGGTGTAATGAACATGGCTACCCCATTCCAATGAGTTAGTAACCGTAACCACATAAGTAGGTCTGCCCTTGCGTGAATATCTAGTGATATCCTGCTGGCATCCGTATTGAGAAACGGGAGAAGGCTCAGCAATCTTGAGATAAACGCCCGACCTTGGGGAATGATTTTCATGGCGAAGTTTAACGTGCCCAGTAGGGATTGCAGGTCTGACCTGGTACACGTGTCCTTCCCCAGAAAATACTTTACCATCTCAATGATCTGCTGCACCTTCTCACGAGGGAGACTATCCTGTAACGTAACGGTGTCTAGGTGGATACCTAAGAACGTAAGTTTTGTAGTAGGGCCTATTGTCTTAGCTTGAGACAGTGGTACCCCCAATGCTGTAAATAAGGCCAAAGTTTTCTGGAGACTAACTGGTGCGGACTGAGGTGGTTCTATCGTAAGAAAGTCATCCAGATAGTGCAGAACAGCGGGACAGTGAGTGACATTGAGGAGTAGCCAGCATAAAGTGTCGGCAAAAATGTCGAATAATTTCGGGCTACTTTTTGCTCCGAAGGTAAGGCGGGTGGCAAAGTAATATTTGTTTTCCCATTTGATGCCGTGCACGTGCCACAGGGGCGGGTGAATTGGTAGGAGCTTGAAGGCGTTGGAAATATCGGTTTTCCCTAACCAGGCTCCCCCCCCTGCCCTCAGAATGGATTGAATGGCATCATCTACTGTGGTATACTGCAGGGAAAACTCTTCCGAAGGTATTAACGAATTGATGCTGGGAGCTGGTAAAGAATGAGGAGCGGACAAGTCGTAGATAAGTCTTTTTTTATTGTTGGACTTGCCAGTGGCAATACCCATAGGGTTGGTGCGCCAGCTGGCAAATGGAGGGTGAACAAAGGGGCCTATGATAAAGCCGTTAGTCAGTTCGGTCTTGAGTAGTGACTGTGTAGTGATTGGGTCAAGGATAGCTGACTGTAAGTTGGGACATTCTAGAATACCTGTGGGGAGTGTGACTAGACCCGTGTGGAAACCCTCAGTGAAGCCCTGAATGAGGAAGTCGACTAAGTGAAGGGAAGGGTGTGCCTGGAGGTGAAACGCCAGGTTGTCGATGCTAACTTCGGTTAGTCATTGTTTGGGGTACAGACGATTGGGGCACATAGTTTTTGCATGTGCCCGGAAGCAGATTGAGCAGACGTGCAGCAGTCTGCAAGAACTGAACCCACAACTTCCTGAATTGAAGTTGTTGCAGATCTGCGCTTTGCCAAGGTATATAATGGGTCTGCCCAACTTGTCCTTCAATCCTCTGTGTTCTGCAGTGGAGGAACCGAAGGTAGCCCGACTAGTGGTAGGAAGGTTAGGATCGACTGGGCACAGGTTGGTGGAGTGTGAGATAGAGGCGCATAGGGCACAGGATGGAGGCTTCAGTATCCATGTTACTCCAGGTGGTATGAGTGTTGAATTGAGTTATGGATGCTGCCGCCTTGGCCGAAAAAGATTTGTGGTAATCATAGAAGGAAAAACCCCCATACTTGTGTCCTAAGTCCACCAACTTGTGCATGTACAAGTCCAATTCCTCCCTACGGTGAGGGGAAGTGGAACAGATTACGTCACGGTAGAGGCCGAAGGCAAGGACGAATTCTGGTATGGTGAGTTTCCGGTTGAGCCTGGGATCTCTGGCTTTTAGCACAACCGAAAGATCACCGTAGCAATAAGCCTTGTTCTCCACAACATCCTGTGATGCGATTAGCAGAGAAACCAGGTTTATGTCCTTGCCTTCCAGAATGTCTTTGCGTATTGTCAGGGGTACGAAATGTGCAGGCGTGATGATGTGGGAGGATGTGCTTGGTATTGGGTTTATGGTAGTGTCATTACCGTGAGGGAGGAGGACCGGAGTGAGGATTGGTGTGGGCGAGGTGACTGTCGCCGTCTGAGGAGTTTCCAGTTTATCCAGCCTGGTGCTGATCGTGGTAATTGAGGCCAAGAGGGAAGACATCAGACCCTTGATCTCATTATAGTTTTCTGAATGCAGAACTACTCCAGGTTGGGGAGTACAAGCATTAGAAATGTAAAGTTTGTATAGTTCTGCTTTGCGGGCTGCAGCTGGATACGGGACACCCATGCGACGTAGTTCAGCCGCGAGCTTGGGGATGGTCCATGACCGGAGAGCGTATGGGCTGGCTGGTTCTAGGTTCTCGGTGGGTGTGCTTGGGCCGGCCGGAGTGGCGGGTCTGGTTGGGGTTTCAGGTATGGCCAGCTCTTCTTCTTGGTCATGGGATTGAGACATACTAGAAATGAAAAATAGGGTAAGAGACGGGTTTTGATTATGAGCGAAGTTGCCTGAGTCAACTGGTGCTAGCTATGCCAATCCGGCGAAACATTATCTATCTTGTGAGGAAGGTGAGGCCCTACTAGTGCCAAGTGGCGAGAGAGGCTCTATCTATGTGGAGGGCCGGTTGGACGAGGGACACCTAAATGACGTGGCGGTAACGTTGGCCTCTCTGTGACTGTAACAAGACAAAGTAGGTTGGCTGTGACTGGTGAGGCCCTAGCTGGCCACCAAGGGTGGTTATTGTGAGGCTCTGTCTATGCGTTGGGCCGAGGGGCGTATACCTCCGACGAGGATGGGTGTATGCCTCCCAGGAACATTTTAATTTACAAAAACTTAGCTACAGGCTGTGCGCCAGTTGTCACCAGTTGACTGCCCTATATATGTATATATATATATATACTGGGTCGGGGTGGAGTGATCGTCGTGCGACTGTACCTATTTGTTTGTTGTACGAGTTTCCAACGTTGGGTTTTGGAGGGATTTATAATTTATTATTATTTCCCTTTCCGTCTGTGAAATAAAACATATGGTTAGGGACGGCTAATTGGTTTGGCCTTGAAAAATTTATTTATTTATTTATTTATTTATTTTTTTAAATTAGTGAAATGGTTTTACCTGTTAACGCTTTAAATAACGATGTTGATTTGGATGATAGCTTGGACGTCAGGTGGGTTAATAATCTGGGGGTAGAGTTAGACGTTATCCTTTGTATCCTCTCTGATAAATATAGGTTAAGGATAGAGTGCAGTGAAACTTAAATATTTACCAGTAGTAGGCTAGGAATGGGAGTCCGATGATGGCTCCGAGTATCAGGGGAGGTGTTGAACCAGGATTCGAATTGGGCCAGGAGTGAATCCTGAGGAGATGGACGTATTTGGTTTAAGTCATGACTTTTATGTGGAGGACATGATAAAGGACGGGACAACCCCTGACATGGGGTAAGCTATTCCTTACCGAGTGCGCAAAGACAAAGTTTAGATTTAAATATCTAATTGTATTATTATTATTTTTTTTTTATATATAAAACACCAGTGTAGGTGATAGGTAACATCACCCGGCTTTTGGAAATGTGTGACAAGTTCAAGCAAACATTGAACAAAACATATTACACATGAAAAAAGACATTGTGATATAATAGCCAGGAGCTGAAGTATAACTTAATAGTGAAATATGGGGAAAAAGAAGAAAAAAAACAAACATATATTCTGCGATTTTAACATTGTGTCATAATATGTATGGCCACCAGGGGTCGTCTGTTTTTAGGGAAAGTAAACGGATATATATATATTTCCTCCACCAGGGGGCGTTGTGAGCTGACATGCGTTTTGTCAGTAAGAAATTTTGCATACATTAATTTAGCCGGGTGGCCGGTTACCGAACCGCGTTGGAGTGTAAGAGTTTGAGGTCTGCGTGACCTGTGAAACCGGATGGTAAGGAACTGCGGTACCGAGCGGTAAGGTAAGTATAAGGAAGTAATTTGGAACAGGTGTGCCAAGTGTGCGTGGATGCCAGGCGTCTGGCTGAGGGTGGTGTGGATGAGACTCACGGTTTCTGGGCCCTGGAGTAGGTAAGTAAGTGTCCGGATTCAGCAACCGCCGTGGGTCTGGCTGGGGAGGATGGGAGTTCGTCGGGACCCCGGTAGAACGCTGGGCTGGAGCGCTTGACGCCGAGCACGGAGGGATAGTACCGAACAGAGGGTAAGCACTTCGGACTGGCGTGGATCACGTGGGGACGAGCTCGAACCGGAAGTACAAAGGTTCCGAATGAACCCGGCTATTCCAGTGCTGAACCAGAGGGGGCCTGAGCTTTTATAGCCGGGTAACCCCTCCCACAACTGCCTTACTATATATATAGCTATGTATAATATGTTTTTAATTTTACATTTTGTAGCCATTTCCACCAACCTGTTGTCAGGTTTCACTTCACCGGTCACAATTCGCCTCATGAACTGGTTTCTGGCTATAGATTTGAATACATTAGAATGCATGTGCTCTAGTACAGACAACAACAAAAAATATGTCTTCTTCTTCAGTATTTAAGTTCATTGCAAGACTACCACTTATTTTGATAATGTTGTTATTATTCAATTTGTAGTACAAAGATTAGTAATAATAATATTTTTTTCACTTGAAATTATATCCTTCTGACATCAATCAATTCTAAGGTGTTAGCTTAAGCTAAAATAAATGATGGTCTGTGGAGCATTGCAGGTGTTTCTATATCTAACCTGATGAGACACTACATATCTATAGAAGTTAACCATTCAAAGAATTTGAGCTGAAGAAATTGCAACTGCCATAACACAGCAGCCATCAAACACACACTTTAATGTTTCACAGGGGAGAGTTCTTTGTTACAAATGAAGCTCTTCAATCTCTCAAAAATTGCAATGAATAAAAGCAATGAATAAAGTACATTTTACTATCTTAACATCCAAAAGCTTACCAGTATGAAAATAACTACCCACCCAATCCATTGTAAGGCCATAGCATTGTATTTGTATACTATACTCCATGTCTTGTCTACACAGAGTTGTTAAAGAACTCTAAAAACAGATGGCACATAGCAAACATTTTACATTGCAGCTAATGGATATTGCATTAATAAAATAACTAGTATTTTGTTGTTTGTCCCCTTTTAACGTTTACTCTGCACTTCTGTACAAGAGTTCTGCTTTATAGCATAGACTGGATTTCAACACAGGGGCAGTTGGTGTTGTTAATTTGCATTATGGATCATGCAGAGAAATGAATGGACATTTTTAAACCTCACCCTGTAACATTCAACATCTTGCTGGGTCATAAACAAAGTAAACATTAAGTCAATGTGAGCAGGAAAATGTATAACTACACTATATGCAAAACATTTAAAGGAACTGCCTTCTAAACTAGAGTGTCTAGTAATCTCTTTCCAATTATAGCACTAACATTGACATTTATACCATCTCAATACCAGCTGGATCATGCAAACTTTATTTCTTATAATCAAAATATAGACAGGTGTATAAATTGCTCCAATGGCCATTGGAGGGAATGCCCGCCTGCCAACGTCAAGGCAGACCCCCCCTAAGCGGGTCCTAACCCTGACCCTTCAGCCTTCTTCCTTGAGCTTCTGGCAAAAGATATCTCTAATGAGACAGAGAGGGGTATTTTTTATATACACCCCTATATACTTATTAACCCTTAACAGGGAACACATGGGATTGTCGGCAGCATTGTAACCAGACTGTGTGATACAAAGTAAATACAAATACAAAAAGAGAAGTCCTGCGCTCACTCCCATCACTACTGGGCCGGCAGCAAGGACTACAGTACACATCAGCCCCAATATATAGTAAAAACCAAAGAAAAGAAAAAGTTACCTGTGCTCTCTCCTTAATCCCTATGTATATTTAGACAAATGGAGGTCATTTAGTTGCTCCAATGGCCATTGGAGAGAATGCCCGCCTGCCAACGTCAAGGCAGATCCCCCTAAGCGGGTCCTAACACTGACCCTTCAGCCTGCTTCCTTGATCTTCTGGCAAAAGATATCTCTAATGAGACAGAGAGGGGTATTTTTTATATACACCCCTATATACTTATTAATGTGTTCCCTATTAAGGGTTAATAAGTATATAGGGGTGTATATAAAAAAAATTACCCCTCTCTGTCTCATTAGAGATATATTTTGCCAGAAGCTCAAGGAAGCAGGCTGAAGGGTCAGTGTTAGGATCCGCTTAGGGGGTCTGCCTTTACGTTGGCAGGCGGGCATTCCCTCCAATGGCCATTGGAGCAACTACATGTCTAAATATACATAGGGATTAAGGAGAGAGCGCAGGTAACTTTTTCTTTTCTTAGGTGTATAAATTAATGTCATATAAAATGTACTTTATTGGTTTTTATTTTAATGTAGATCAAATGGTATGTGACTTAATTGTATGTATAATTTACTTCTCACTCCTTTCTGGCACTTTTCATATATTCAAAAATATGCCTCACAATCAAAGAAAAAAAATCTTGTATATGGTTTATGGAGAAAAATGTGAAGTCAAACAGATTGTAGTGGGTCCAAGATGAGAGGTGTGTAGGAGTGAGTAAACTAGTATATATAGGATTTCAGGATTTGGGGAAGTTACTGAAGCAAATTACTGGAATAGGATGGTAGGTCTAAAGTACACAGTTTGAAACTAGGAGATGTCAATAAATGTATCAAGTAAATGCAGAAGTCTAAAATTTCAGATAGTTGTAAAATATAGTATTTAAGTGAGCAGGTGGTAAGCGATGAAGAGGACACTCTGGTAAGTAGACTTGTGTACAGTGCAAACACAATTTTGTCTGTGTTGAGGCTTAGTTAATCAGAATTTTGTTCACCAAATAAATTCTGGAAGAACTAGACATGCATATCTGTGAGTGAAGGGGAACTAAACACACCCAAAGTAGAATGTAATTCTTTCACTGCACATGCTAATACTTAGTTGGCAAATTTATAATATTGTCTGTATTAAAAAAATAGCAATTGAGATAACTTTTATAATGATAACATTATACAAATATATTCGGGGCCAGTACAAACCATTATCTGGAAATCTATCCATGAACAGGGCTATACATAGGACATGAGGTCACACATTTAGGCTTGAAGAAAGGAGATTTCAGCTAAGGCAAAGAAAAGTTTTTTTTACAGTAAGAGCAATAAGGATATGGAATTCTTTGCCTGAAGAGTTGGTTTTGTCAGAGTCTATACAGATGTTTAAACTCCAATTGGATAAATACTTACAAAAACATAACACACAGGGATATAATTTCTAATTAGTGGGGTAATAGCTGCTTGATCCAAGGAGACATCTGACTGCTATTTTGGGGTCAAGAAGGATTTTATTTTTTTAGTTTGTTGCAAAATTGGAAGCGCTTCAGACTGGGTTTTTTGCCTTCTTTTGTATCAACAGCAAAAGCATATGTGAGGAAGGCTGAACTTGATGGACGCAAGTCTCTTTTCAGCCATGTAACTATGTAACTATGTAACTATGTAACTATGATTGATTTTAATATGTTTCATGTTGCTATATTGTTTTGACGCCTTTCACTACCAAGCAGTTTGCAACCCTCCCTCCCCCAAAAAGGTGCATGTAAGCTATGTTTTTTTAGTATGCTTTGATAGCACATTATTTAGTGGAAAGGAAAAAAGAAAACGTGGTTTGACAGGAAAACTTTTTAAAAATCATGTACCAAATAATGAAGTAGTGACATAAGAAAATAGAGTTGTAAATAAATATGATTTCTCAATATTCAACATACTTTTCTGGAATGTGCTTAACTAAGAAGAGGGTCTTCACATGTGTACATATACAGTCAGAGTTTTAGCTAAAAAGGTTAGACTTCATTATGGTCATGGATATATAGAATAGTTGACAAAGCAACACAATACTTGCTGCCTGCCTGTTCTTTGACCTTGAAGGCTCTTTCTTCTTGAGTCTAGCATCTGCTGTTGAACCTCTATCATCCTGTAACTTCCTGTTGTTTTATTATGTAATTAATAAGTGTAAGCAGACTAAACTTTAAAAAAAAACATACATGTATGTGTGTTGATGTCTCTAACTGACACACAAAATGAATACATATGTAAATTAACATCACAGTGAGCCACCAATCATGAAAATGAAAGAAGAAAAATATATATTACATTAAAGGAAGTAATATAAAAAAAATAGAAAAAAGGTCCCTATCTTTTGCTGGATGCCTGATACAATATTTTTTTTTTCCTTCTTTCTTTCCTTTTCTTTCTTTCTTTCTTTCTTTCTTTCTTTCTTTCTTTCTTTCTTTCTTTCGTAGCATTGTGTAACAACATGTAGATGTTGCGTATGGGGTTGGTACGGGCCCAGCATAACAGGGTAGGTACAGGCCTTGTATTTGGATACCAGTTGTGGACGTGGGTGCCTATGCAATCGTGGTGTGTCAGTTAAAATGAGTCGGCATCATTAATCAACTAAAGTAAAACATCAGGTAGAGAACAAAAAATAAAAAGGAACATGCGAGATTTTGCTGTCGGACAGTTTTGATTACTCTCGTTGTGTTAGGGTTTTTGCAGTCGTTGGGTAGCGGGCTTGGCTTCTGCCCGGTAAACGAAGAACGCGGGAGAGCGTCCCAGTGGTTTTTGTCCCACCTCATGTTGCGGCAGCTGTGTGCGGTCCTGCGGGAGGGTGGCGCGGCACAAAGATTGGTGCACTGACCGCACTTTTCCCCAGGCTGCTTGTGGTTCCAGCCGGTGGATCCATGGCGTCTATTGCCATCAGTGGTAGTCTAAGGTCATCCAGTGTCTTTGTGGCTTCTTGTATGTTCCACACCACCAGCGGGCCGTTCGTGCCTTCTATATGTAGGACACGGCCTGGGCCCCAGTGGTATCTGGTCTTTTTCTGCAGCAGGAAGGACGTGAGCTGTTTGAGAGATCTTCTCCAGTTCAGTGTTCCAATTGAGAGTTCTGTGTAAAATGATAGGTTCGATCCCTCAAAAGTGTAGGCCGGTAGGCCCTTGGTGGCCTCTAGGACGGCCCTCTTGTCCCTCATGTTTTGAAATCGGAGGACAATGTCCCCTGTGGCTGCTGGTGGTGCCGTAGGCGGACGTGGTACACGGAAGATGCTGTCCAGCAGGACGGATTTGGCCACTTTCGGGGTTAGGAGTGCAGTGAGTAGCCGCCTGGTATAGTGCGGAAGCTAGGCCTCTGGTATAGAGTCTGGGGCCCCTCTTAGCTTTATGTTGTTTTGACGTCGCTTGTCTTCTTGTATAGCTATTTGTTGTTCATGGAGGGATGTTAGTTGTTGCAGATCATGGACTGCTGCTTGTAGCTCTCATATCTGGCGCGTATGGCCGCTAGCGGTGCATTCCACATTCCCAAGTCGAGTTGAGAGGCCCTTCAGGTCTTCTCTTATCGTGGCCACTTCTGCAGATATTTTACTGTGATGGGCAGCCATAAGCTCTGTAATAGCCTCCATAGTCACCGGTGTGGGAGCTGGCACGGGCCCACGTGGCCTGACAGGCGGTGGAGGAGCTCTGGTCAGCATGAAGCTCTCTTCTCCATCATCTGATGTGCCATCCGAGAAGTCGGAGCATCCACCATTGTTGCTCCGGCCGTCTCGTGGGCCTGCTTCCACATATCCCCAATGTTCATGCCCAGACGGGGCTTGTCCGGTTTTTGTTTTTTGTTTTTTCTGCCCATGAGGGTCGGGTAAGTCGCGGGGTACGCTGGGGGGTGTTTGGATTGTAATCGGGTGTCGTTTGCCGCAATTAATCAAGTTTGAAGTCGGGAGCTCTGCGGCCATGCGACTGTTGTCATCCATTGCTAGACCGGAAGCTCCCCTTCCTTCTCTTTTTATTGTGTATTTTTGTTGTGCAGAATAATAATACACACAAGCTCAGGTTGTCCCAACAGCAATCCTCAAGTATATTGTCATGCGTAACATCAGGAGCTCTACAGAAGACATGCACATTTTTAAATATAATATAGGAATAGCACTCTTAAGTATTCTAAAGTAGTAAAGTAGTCAAACATGAGATAGCTGCCAATCACAGTAGTATGTAAGGGTAGGCTTTAGTGGTGTAATCTGGAGTATGCAAAAATTTTGTGTATGCCTACTGTAGTCATTTATTATGAGAAACCTGAATAGCAGCCTTAATGTTAACTTAAACTTACTGAAGTTAAATGTGAAGCTGCCCAATTGTAGAGCCAACTGCTGCATCTAGGGGACCCAGGAAGGTATTATGGCTGTGTGACAGCAGCGAGGTTGCAGAATGTTGGGCTGGACAGCTTGTGAGGGCAACCATTGCGGCCCCACACCGTCCCCGGTAGTGGACATGCCGGGGTAGGCCTAAGTACAATGCCCGGGGTGATCAAGTAAATGTGGAGGCCATGAGTCATGACAGTGGGCACACTATTTGGCAGATGGGCAATAAGGTAAAGCTCTGGTAAGCCTTCTCCCCAGTAAACCAATATAATGAATAGGATGCATGGTTAAAACACGAGACATGGGAACAATGAGAGTCAAGCTAAAAATCAAGATATTAGTGTGAAGGGTGTGAAGCTGTTGTCGAACCGTTTGAGTCAGGTCCTTGTTCCAGAGGACAAAGTTCAGCATCAGCCCACTCCTAGGCTTGGGAACTTGCGGGTGTGGCTCGGGGTCAGTAGGCAAGGGGGAAATAAATGTGACAACCCTCCTGCCCTGGGCTGTGGTGAGTACCTTCATCGCTATGACACTGACTCGGGTGCTCATGGCTGAGTCCAAGTCCTTCCCTTGCGGGTTGCGGCAGGATCTCTGGGATGTTTGCCTCATGCAGCGTCGGATCTTCTGCCTCCACGGGCGATATTTAGGGGGTGTGTCCCTGGTGGCTCTTGGGCTAGACGGGCTCACTGTAGAAGACATTGCAGCTAGGTGAGAAGTGGTGCCTGAGGGTGGCTCATGAGCTCTGTCTCTGCCACTCCCCGACCCACTTTCCCGGTCTTGCATTGCTGGCTTGTTTTAGGCTTCCAGCTGTTTACAGAACCTGGCAAAGATTTCGTCCAGACGTGTTAGTATGTGGTCTAGTACCAAGCATCCAGCTGGAACTTCATGCTGTTTCCAGAGCTCAGGAGTAGTAGGCCCAGCCACAATTTTGAGGGGTGCCCTCGTGGCTTTTTCCCCAAGGGTGACTGCTGCGTGTGCGGTGGGATGGACAGTGGGGACTGGAAATGGACTATAAGGGCCTGGAGCTTGGCAACCACATACTCCCTGGTGTTAAGCACCAGCGTTTGTGCAGCCACATACCAGGGCACCAGATGAAGCTTCTGTGGATCCCAGGTGCCAGATGACAATATGCAGACCTCCCAGGATCTGAATAGGGAGGCTCTGCAGCAGATATGTATCCAGTACTAGAAAAAAAGGTAAGACTAGAACAGGCACCAAAGAGGATAGCAAGACAAGATTAGAAGAACCCAGAACTAGAGAAGTACAGAAAGCAGAACCCAGAACATGTACACAATTGATAAGGAAAACATAAACATGACATGAACAGGGCAGGACAGGACTGTACATGAACTGGGAATACAAGACAAGAGAAGACATAACTAAGCACTAACATGTGCAATAAACATTGGAGATTTAGACATACATAAATGGCCAAGATGTATGCAGCCCACCACTGCACCAAAGTACTCCAATTACGGGGGGTCCTAACTGCCTAGATATGCCTAGATATGCATAACTAAGTAAACAATAATAAAACGCACACAGCACTTACCTGTAAAGAAAGGGGCAGAGGACATGAAACCACTGCCTGCAGGAACCAACTGAAACAAAAGGATTAATGGCAAAGGAACGGGTGTGGCAACAAAAAAAAAAAAACATTTAAAGGAACCCAAGAGACTGATAATTACAGGAACGGAATACAGGAATGAACTCAGAAAACCCAGCATAAATAAAACCAGACATGGAATAGAGAACCAGAAAAAACAAGAAAAACTAAACAAGAATTGTAAAAAGAGTACTGGATACCAGAGGCCATTGCCAGAAATGATCCACAGCCTTGTGGAAATATAAACTCAACCAAGAAGACACTGTTCTAGCCTGGTATGAGACCTACAGGACTCATTGTGTTATGATGCTTGTCAGTCACCTGTGTCCAGGTTCTGAAGCATCAAAGGGGGGAATGTGGGAGACAATCTCATAAATGCCTCAGAGCCATATGACCATATATGGGACAAGAGCTGTACATAATCAAGTCCAGTACGTACATACGTATGTACGTATGTATGTACAAGAATGCTAAGAATGTTCATACTCAGTAAAGCAATAAATGAATGGAGTAATAGTTAAAGCTTGCTAATTGATTATTAATTGCTGCAGTAAGCATCATCTGTCATTTATAAGCACTGTTACCCCGAGAAGGGGGGCTCTTAGACCTTTTTGCAGACAGGAATCTGTGGTGATGAGACCATAGCCGGCTATGAATAAAGTGTGGATTTTTTCCTACGATCTGTGTCCGGAGTGAGTCTGCTAAACCTGACACCAAGAGCACCTGCAACAGTACACTAACAGGGTTATTCACTAAATTGAGAATTCAAAATGAATTTAAAGATAATTTAAAATTTAAGGCTAGAGTAACTAAACAGAAAGCACAGCTGACTTAGAGAATGTTTCCAGTGACTTTTTCTAGTTTGGCTATTTTTAACTTAAGGTATTTTTTTTACCTTAAATTCATCTTGAATCCTCACTTTAATGAATAACCTTGTAAACAGTATTTATGTTTCTTTATAACATATAATAAACAAATCTTTAAACCATTATTTCTTCATATAAACCCTAATACAACCACTCAAACCAGAGATGTACATAATATATATTATATTGTATATAGATCAGTTTTATTTATAAACAGTCTGCCAGATCGTATCCTTTTATAATTCAGATTTTCATATATGCATATTTTTATATTCCTGATAAAAGACCAGCAATTTGAGTAAGTGAAATTAAGTCAATGCAAGTTATAGCACAAGCTAAGATTCGGTTGTCACCAACAGAGTAATAAAAGAGAAAAAATGCACTCCAGGGGTTATATTATATTAACATGTATAAATTTATATCTGGCTACAAAATAGCAGCTACCACATAGACTTCAATGGGAGAATAGCAAGGAATTGTAAAGTATTAAAGTGGTGCTGCCACTTTACAGGTATTTTTTTTTAATTAATCATATTTTGTCATTCTCTTTGCCAATCTTTTTATTTTTTTTAATTCATCTTGGTTTCTAAAAGAACACTATAGTCACCAAAACAACGTGAGCTTAATAAAGGTGTTTTTGTGTATAGATCATGCCTCTGAAGTTTCACTGCTCAATTCACTACCATATAGGAGTTAAATCACTTTTGTTTATGTTTATGCAGCCCTAGCCACCCCTTCCCTGGCAGTGAGTGACAGCCTGCATGAAAGCAACATGGTTTCATTTTCTATCAGATGTAACTTACTTTAAACATTTTTTTCTCCTGCTTTGTAAATTGAACTCAAACTACATACAGGAGGGTCCTGCAGGGTCTGTTAAGCTATCAACAGAGCAGGAGATAAGACATTCTTAAATTAAACAGAATTTGCAATAAAATAAATGTAAACATTAGATGACACTATACAGGAAGTGTTTAGGAAGGCTGTGTAAGTCACATGCAGGAATCAATGCCTAGGTTTTCATAAGCAAAGTGCCTAATGGCAGAGAATTAAGCAGTTAAATTGCAGGGGCATGATATATACACCAAAACATATTCATTAAGTTAAAGTTGCTTTTAAAGCTAAAGTGTATCTTTAAGTTATACATAACATAAAGTAGGGACTACATTTCCTTACATAGCATTTATAATCTTTAGAAAAGGGCAAATTAAAGTTTCATTTCAATTCCTAAGCTAATTTATCTATAATGCATTAGTCAAAAGAACTTCACAGAAGGAGAAACTGCAGACATCATAAACAGGAAAGAACAAAATAGTTGCAATTAATGAAAATATCAATTGCGAGGAGGAATTGTTAATAAAAAATGACAAGTTGCGAGTGTGAGGATCATAATCAGGATACAAAATGCATAATACAAGATATGTTGGTCACTGATGTCGACTGAGGAAATGCAACATAATTCAGAAGCACCCAGAATGACCACGAAGCCTTATCTAGGGATTTCACTGCTTCTCCACTTGAAGATGGTTCTTGAAAAAGAGGCCTACCCAAAGTTTGTCTTCATTTTCCCCCCAGTTGGCTAGCCATGGTCAACAGGCATCTTCTAATACTGTTGAACAAACAAAATTAATAAAAGGCACACACGAGGGGTGTAGGGCTAAAACTTGCATGTTGGAACATCACTACCTTGATACAGCAGACTGCAGTTGCCCTGAACGGCAATCCACTTTAGTTGCTTATGAACTCTCAATGTTCAATGTTGATATCGCTGCTTTTAGTAAAATCCACCTCCCATTGGTGTACTGTGACAAATCCACCTCCCATTGGTGTACTGTGTAGGCTTAACATAAAATGGCCATATGGTGGAACTAAATCCCCATATTTGTTTGCTGAGATGGGCGATTTTAAGTAGCCTTATAAATTTTAAAAATGTATATTTATGTGTGCACCATTCCTTAATCTGTATTACACCCCCAGAAGTAGGCAGCCTTAAAGATCTTGGTGCAGGATACACCCTATGCTAGGTAGGCAAGCCAGAGACTGAGATATGCTACTGTAGTGTTCGCTTTAAGTTCAGGAACTCCATTGCCTCCCAACTTGAAAATGTTCCATTTAGTCACTCTGATTGCATCTTCTCCATGTGCCTCTAATTTCAACACAAACAGCATGTAATGCTTTTTAGCGTGTATGCCCAACTCATCAAGCAAGGCAATATAGAACTCACACATGTTCTTATAAGAGCTCACTTTTCTCAATGCAGAAATGAAATTGCTCAAATTCAAGCAGAGAATCGTGTTCCTTGCTTGAAACTGAACACACTGATAAACTAAATTTGGTTTTGGACTGTTCTAACTATTGTGGGATAACACTGCTCTCCATCACAGGAAAGATCCTTGCATGGGTACTATTGAACAGATTGGTACACACCATTGCTGAATAACTCCTTCCAGAGAGCCAATGCAGCTTAAGAGATAAAAGGAGCACCACTGACATAGTTCTTGCTTTCACACAGCTCCAAGAAAAATGTCAGGAACAGAATAAGGCATTGTACATGACATTAATTGACCTCACCAGAGCATTCAACATTGTGAGCAAAAAAGGTATGTGGCAAATCTTGGAATGCTTAGGATGTCCCTGTAAGTCTTCAATATAATAGTTCAGCTACATGAAGATCAACATGGTCGAGTCAGATACAGCAATGACCTTATCCACTTTGTTGTTTGTCACTAACCAAGTATACTAAATACTGCACTGTTAGGATTCCTCTTTCTCTCCCTTCTATCCACATATGTACCTAATGAGGATGGAATGGACTGCAAAAGAACTCAGGTCATTAGAAGAATTTCTGGACTATATTTTATTGCTTATGTTTTAATTGTATTTTATTTCTTTTTTGTATAATATCTACTTTCTTATATCAGTTATTTGTTTTATTAGTCTTTTTTATATTGGTGCATTGGTGTAAAACAAGGCTGTGATCATCGGGCTGTCTCCTCCTTTTGAGAATAAACGCAGAACAGATATTGACAATAAAAAGAAACAGGAAGGACCATGACATTGTGGCGTCAAAGTAAGACCAGAAATATTAATTGTGAGGAGGAAATTTTAATATATATAAATAAAGAAAAATTGCAAGTGGAAGGAGCACAATTAGAATACACGATGCATAATGAAAAGAAAACTGAAATAAAAACACGATACCACTACATTAAACATAAACATCACAGCTGTAGTGAAGTTGGTGAACTGAAAACTGAATTTGAATAATGTCTAATCAAGCTATGTACAAGTTTTTTAGCTTAAATTTTGCACTTTGGTTTTAATTTACCAAAAGTGATTTAGTGAATAAGTACAAAAAATCTTTAGGGCTGTAAATGTGCTATTTTGTCTTTATTTATTTATTTGTTTGTTTATTTTTATTTATTATCAATAATAATAATAATAATAATAATAATAATAATAATAATAATAAAACATGATTTGTTATTTATTTATTCTAGATTAAAACACTTTTTTATTTTTAATTATCCTCTTGTTCATTTGAAAACTCTTCACATTACCAAAAAGTGGATTACAGTAAGAAGATCAGAAACACTAACCTAACCTGTTTTTGTTCTCATTATATTACTTTTGTATTTACTAAATGTGTTTAGATAGCATGCAATAGTACGTTTGCAGAATAATGGTGGGATAGAGATTCATCTAATGCAGTTGACAAAAAGTAAATATAGTTAATGTATCTGGATATTTTTTTATTTTTTAGGTACATATATATTATTGTTATATCTACTCCCACTAATTTTTCTTTTGTGCAAAAGTTTGCGTGTGTGTCTTTAAGGATTGTTTCTCATAATCATTTTATTGATTAAGGAAACAATCTAGACCCCTAAAACACTTCAACTTGTTGTAGTGTTTTAAGGATTAAATGTAGCTCCTCTGTCTTACTTTGTGATTGCCTAATTCAAGAAAAATTAGCACTTTTACAAAAGTCTTTAGCTGTTGCTTACAGACAACTAAAAGTAATACAAACCAGTATGAAATCATGAAATAAAATGCAATACAAGAAGGACTGTTCATTAACCACTCAACCGCTCCTACCGACTGCGTAGTAATCATTACAACTTCACAACATTCTATGCCTCTGCTTTACTGCCTTTGTACAGTTTTGTTTCATGATTTTTTCCTCAGTTTGTGTAACTTTTCAATTCTTGCCCCTAAGAGCATATGTGCATGGGGATATCCAACTCTGATCGTAATCCCCCTTGCAGCGTTATGTATTGAAGCCAAGCAACTGACTCTGTGAAGTGATTAAGCTAGAGTCTGCCTGTTATTTTCAGCTTCGATTGCAACTTTTGTATCTATCTTATACTACTTGTTTTTAAACTGTTATTATGTACACAGCTGACCAAAAAATGATTAATTGCTAGCATGGCAACCGTAAATTACGTCACCCCTGGGTTGGCTTTGCTGATGGGGTATGCACGTCTGTGTACATGAGCAGTTTGCCAGCTTTATTGGCATTCCCAGATGTTCACAGGGGGTGAGAACACTTTTCTTTTTTTGCATTTGGCTATCAGTGTGTGTTTTTAATAAATCCTGATGAAAGTTTTATCATCAATAAAAGTTCATTTTTTAATTACTAACAAGACCTTAAAAGACCTAAAAGTGCTTGCCTCTATTAGTTGCTGTATATATATAAAATATTTATTTTTAATGTTATACGATTTGTTCAGTGCACAATATAAAGCATTTTAGTTTTTGTCTTTATTCTACACATGAAACACCAGCTAAGAACCCATACCATTTATATTTAGTTTCATCATTGTCCCACAGCAACCCTGAAGAGATAACATGTGTGACAAAATAAAAACACACTAAAACAGCTCGTGTGGAAATTCGTTCTCACTAGAGCTTGCAAAATAGTCAAGCAATTGAGTATAAACCTACTGATTATACCCTTGACAATGTAAAAACTAAACCAACAATTAAAAGAATTAAATTATGTTTTGCTGTTCTGAATTCAGCTGCTGGTCCAGTTAACACACAAGATTTCCTAAACTATGGTTGTGTTTTATGAAGAAATATTTTTGAAGGTGGTAATTTATGAAGAGTCTTTATATCATTATCCATCTAGAAATGTAGCATGACTACTATGATGTACATATATACCAGCCCCATTTCTGTCTCTCACTGTCAGACAGTAAACTGATGTTTTTGACAGTCATCTAAGTGAATCCAACACTTTCATTTGAATTCAATGTAATTACTTATTTATGGGATTTATCGAAAGGATGATGAGGTTACATCAATTTTCCAGATCTGTTTCAAAGATCAATCGCTATCTCATGCCATTGGATGTGCCCATCTAGTGTGCGTAGGTCTTGTAGCTTGCTGTTAAAAGCATGTCACTATGTTATCTCTCCACTGTGCAATGAATTACTATATTTATAGGTTTTATGTGTATATAGACCTCCAAACCGCTCCACCTTTTCATAGAACAGTAAATCATCTTTACAATGTATTTTTTACAGATATTACACTATTTCATTTCCAATTTTGTCCAAAGAGTGATTCATTTGAATTTTGGCCGATCAGCGACTTGTCTGAATTCCATAACTCTGAAAAGGGATATGAACAAATAATGAATCAAACAAAGTGGACACTGATTGAGCTGTTTTATTTTTTTTGTGATTTCTGATTCCCAGCCAAGGTGCCAGATAAAGAGGAAGGGAATATGAAGGAATCTGATTTTTTTTTTTTTAAGGCAAATATGCAGCTTAGTTTGTCATGGTGGGCAGGAGATCTGCCTAATGATGTCGGCTGTACCTCTTGCCCAGGGCCGTTTGAAGGAATTTGGGGGCCCCAAGCAAAATGGACATGGAGGCCCCCCAAACACCCCCTCCCCCACATGCATGCAAAGCCTACACCACAACCACCAACCGAACCACAGCATAGCGATACAGTTTAAGTTCACCCACACTTTATATAAATAAAAAAGGTTTACAGTGCAAATACTGCTGTTGCATATACTGTGCATAACATTTTAACATTTTTAACAATTGAACATTTGCAAAAAACACCACTGTACCATAAAATCAAATATACATTAAAAAGTGCACAATAACTAAATCCAACATACTTAAAACACGCACACACACTCCCAATAAACATTTTTCAGTTCTCACAAACATGTGCAAATTATCTAAAACAGCTCCCCCTGTCCTTCTTACTCCCCTCCCCCCTCCCTGTGTCCTTCTTCCTCCCCTCCCCCCTCCCTGTGTATTTCTTACTCCCCTCCCCCTGTCCTTCTTACTCTCCTCCCCGTGTCCTTCTTACTCCCCCCTCTCCCTCCCCCTCCCTGTGTCCTTCTTATTCCCCTCCCCATGTTCTTTTTACTCCCCCCCATGTTGTTTTTACTCCCCTATGGTTTTTCACTCCCCCCATGTTTTTTTACTCCCTCCTCCCCCCTCCCTATGTTTTATTTTACTCCCCCATGTTTATTTACTCCCCCCTCCTCCTCCCTATGTTTTTTTACTCCCCCCTATGTTCTTCTCACCTCCCCTTCCCTGTAGCATGGCCGAGCTCCTCTTCCTCCTAGCTGTCAGTCCCCTCAATGTGCACTTCCTGTCAGTCCGGCCGGGAACAGAAAACTGAATCTCCTGTACCGCGCGGTACCCAGCCGGACTGACAGCCAGGAGGAAGAGGAGCTCGGCCACGCTACAGGGAAGGGGAAGTGACAAGAGAGGAGTGCTCACTTCCTTTCAGTCCGGCCGGGAACAGAAAACTGAATCTCCTGTACCGCGCGGTACCCAGCCGGACTGAAAGCCAGGAGGAAGAGGAGCTCGGCCACGCTACAGGGAAGGGGAGGTGGCGAGAGAGGAGTGCTGCAGCCGCCTGAGGCTCTCTATAGAGCGCTCAGGCGGTTGCAGCCTGATAGGTCCCCACCTTATTCTTGTTTAGGTCCTCCACCCACCACTGAGGTGGGTGAGGGCCCATCACTATTGTGGTTGTGCGGTTCGCCAGGTTCGCCCGTTCGCGAACATTTGCGGAAGTTCGCGTTCGCCGTTCGCGAACGGAAAATTTCATGTTCGCGACATCACTAATCATTAGGCATATATATTTTCTCCAGGATCCCAAACAGTTTTCTGAACCATGGTGCATTATTGAGTCTGAAGTGGCTCATACAGATAAATTACAACATTTTATGTGGACAGTTACAAGGAACACTCTAATGAATTCGCCCTTAACTAGTTCAATGATATTATTTCAAACTCTGGAAGAGTGGTTAAAAATCAAGAAAAAACTAGGCTTAAATAACCTTATACCCAAGTCATGCACACTTAATATATTGGAAATATTGATAAAAGACTTTTCGCTAAAGTACTGGGTCAATGCCGACAAACTAAAGATTGCAGACATTATGCAGGGAGACAATATTCTGTCTTTCCAGAGTATCATCGATACTTTTCATATTCCACGAAGAGAAATTTTCACCATCTTCGTATAACATTTTTTATTTACAAAAACGTTATTAAATCTTCTTCTATATTTGGCAAAAAATTGGAATTCATATTTAGTAACCAACCTATTAAAAGGATCACGTCTGCTGCAGCATCTATGTTGGAAGCTCTTAAGGAGTCTCCCTATGAATTGATTAAGACGTGGGAACAAGAACTGGAACTTCAGATTTCTTTAGGTGACTGGAACTCCTCTTTAAGTCAGGTAAATAAATATATTCATTGCCTGAACTTGTCTGAATGCCATTTTAAAGTTCTTGGTACTATACTATACTTAGATGGTACTATACTCCAGCTAGATTAGCCAGAATGTTTGATTCTTCTGATCCAACTTGTTGGAGATGTGGTAGTAATCCAGGTACTTATATACATATTTGGTGGTCATGCCCTGCTGTTAAACAGTTATGGTCATGGGCCTTTAATATTTTTACATCTATGACTACAAATAGAATTTTGTAGAATTCTGCCTCTGCTCTTTTGCATCTTAATTTGAAATTTAAATTACAAAAAGATATTTGTTTTGCCACCCATCTTTTAGTCGCTGCTTAAATTATTATTGCGAGACATTGGAAAACAAAATGTTTATTAAGTCATGTAATTATTTATTTGCTTGTTGTATAATATATGAATTTGATTCTTAGGTCCAGTATATTTGTTGTTTACTGAAACAAATTGCTTCAATAAAAATCTATTACAAAAAAAAAAAAAAAATATTCATCTGAACACCTTTTCTGGGTTTTTGCTTGAAATATATGTTGAAAATGTATTTTTAAAGTTTCTTATAAACAATCTGTACTATATTCAACAATAGCTTATTATCAGCCATATTGTTATACTCTTTCATTGTTCTGAGTTTCTAGAGGTTCTGAAAGGTTTAATTATGATGCTAAAATTCTTACTTGTTATTAATCTAGTCCAGTGAAGCAATATAAATATAATATGCATATTTACTAACTGTGAAAACTAATTGTCCAAGACCCAGCATATGGTATTCTCACAGAAGACAGAAGTTTATTGATATTGTGGCTGAAAAAAAATCCCACTAGCAACACAGTTCAAAATCTTTATAAACTTTTTAAAATAATGATATAAGCTTTATTTTATTTTACTTTATACAGATCTGAGGATTTGGTGCACAAATGCCCCCCAGTGGTCAATATATATGAAATCAAATTCTCCATAGTATTATTATTATTATTATAATCATGTAGTTTCCATGATATCTGTGTTCAAAACATAATTATTTTGCATGTACAAAGTTGCACTGATTATATATGTATGTAATCATCAGCAGATCTTGCTTTCGATGACTTCAACTTTTGATTGCCCATTGCAACATTAAGCAAATCTTCCACTATCCAAACAAATTGAACTGTAAAGACTTTGAATTAAAATACAATGATTTGTTTATTGTCAACATTTTAGTTATACTAAGCAAACTTTCTTCATGACAATAAACACACATACATATAGAAAAAAGGAAAATATAAAGCATTACTCACCAATTAATGTCTAACCACTATTCTGGCCTGCTGACCAATTGAAAGTGAGGCTGACCAAATCCTTGAAGTGATCGCTTCCTGTTACTAAGACATGTTACTATGGAAATCCCAAAAAGTAAATACACACCGAAATGTGTCACAATTGTGGTAAATTGTAGATCATGCTAACGTAATGTACTAATCATCCTAATTTTAATAATGACAGGAGGCGAGTATTTTTCATTGACTTTCTATACTTAAAAATTTCAGCAGCAACAAGACAATCAAAAACTTTAACCAATCAGAAAACAACAGTCAAACAGATATAAGGTAGGAAAGCCCCCAATGCTTCCTCTTTCTTTGGTGTGAATGTAGATTGGCTTTAACTGGAAATGGAAAACTGTATAAACTTGAGCATTCTGACAACTCCAAACTGCAACGAGTGTTTGAGAGAAGTACGTTCCGCTTGTAGTTGATGGAAGTATTCATACTGAAAGGAAGAAGAAATACATGAGAGGTATTGGTAGTGGCCGTGATTCCACATCTCACTCTTGTTCATAACTACATCTTGTAGTGCTTATCAATTGACTACTATTAAAACTCCAATAAAGTTTCTCCAGGACATAACAAACATCATAAATATCAAATATCATTCCCCAGAGCCATCATTAATTACATTCAAGAGAAAAACTAGGAGTTACAGTAGGAGGTAGTACATAGATAAGAGTATAGCAAAATATATAGACAAAAGGGAGGGAAACACAACAACAAGGGTGGGGGGGGGGGAGGGAGGGATACCCGCCTCCTGTCATTACTAAAATTAAGATTATTAGTACACTATGTTAGCATAATCTACAATTTTACCACATGACAGGAGGTTTCATATTTTGCATTTTTAGCGCTACTCAAGTAGAGAAAAAGAAGCGTGAGAAGGACGGAAATAAAAAAATTGAAAGGTCTCTTCCCAAGGCCAGTCTGCCGAACGCATGATGTCCAATCGACACCCTCAGCACTGCAGACCCCACTTCCAGCGATACAGCTGCTCCGGGGTCTCGCCGTCTCCACCTACCCTGGATCCACGACCAGGATCCAGCTCTCAGTGGGTGACCCTCTCCTAAATTCAGAGAGCATAGTAGGAACAAATCAAGCTCTTGCAAGAGCTGACTCTGGGGAGTATGTGATTATAGCAATCCCCAGAGTGTAGTTATCCCATCCCCCAAGCATGAGCCAAGGCTTCAAGAAAGGTTCAAGATGATCTGACTTTAATTAACACACACACAGACTTTTATGCAAGTCCCCATGCAAGGGGACATCCCACAGGGAGGGACAACATGTAACCAATCCCGTACAGTAAAACAGAAGCCACACCCAGCACAAACACATAAAATCCTCCCCTCTGCCTGTGATATAATTACTGAACACAATGGGTTAATGTAATTTATCACAGGCAGGAAAAATATACTTTTTACAGCATATTCATAACTTCTAAAATATACATCACATTCACATATATTATATATTCACATTATATATTCACAATCAATCCATTCAGGGGAACAAGATATCAAAAAATGGCATGAATCAGACCAGGAGTTCAGAAGTTAGTAAAGTATCTTTTGGGGCCTGGCTGGCAGCATGGCTATCTGGCCCAAACCGGTTTTACAGAGCTCTCTATCCTGGAGACAATGGGGAAAATAATCCAATTATATCCAGGGATAGAGGCAGACTCCATTGAGCACATGTTACCAGTAAAACACAAAATGATACAAAAATACATAACTCCTATCATACTGAATTGAACGGGCCAAATCTCCCAGGGTTCATAGTCACAGGGCAAGAGGCGGGCAAGCAGTCCTTTCCAGGCCCAAGTGGCGAAGGGCACTTCGTCACAGAGAGTGTCATATTATTTTAGTTTACACAAAATGTGCACTGCCACTTTAAGAAAGTCTATAGAATGAAATTTGCATTGGCACTTTAAGAAATTCCCTGTTAATAAACATTTTGTAATTTTGTAATTTTATATATGTATCAATGATATAAGGAATTGATTATTTCTCTTGATGCATAAAAATATCTAACAGTTTATTATTTCTGTTGATATAACATGGACATTTGTGGGTTAACCCACATAAATATCGTTAAAGAACATCGCACGGTTGCTGCTTCTTCAGTGGAACGAAATCTGCGTTCAACCTACGATCATAGAATGAAAACAGGAAGTAAGCGTCGACGCCCCACGTGACCGGAACCCGGAAGTAATTGCCAACGAAGGAATGAAACGCAAGATGCGTTCTATCGCAAAAAGACCGCGAAACACAGTATTTAAAGATGAATATAGACGTAATAACCAGCACACAGCCAACTGAGGAAGCCACAGAGGCGAAACGCGTTTTGGCTATTAATTCATTTTTTTCTTTATAGACTTTTATTTTCATTTTATGTATCAATAAATATTACTTTACTTTTAAACAATCTGGATTCATTGCAGTCTATGATTGGGTGCAAACTTATTTCTGGACATCAAGACCATCCACAGAGGGATTTGGGTCACCCTTGAAAGATCCTGAGGCCATTGATACCAGAGCCAGGTTCACAATTGGCTCTAACTTTGTGAGTGTTACCTTGCACATGCCACTTCATATTTATATTTAAAGCTATCTGCACTATTTTGTGTACCTCTCTGTCTCCACAGAATTATTGAATTGAGAAGAGAGGATTATAATTGCTCAATCCATTGTGTTTGTATTGTATGTATATTTTAGTGTTGGTATAGGGCAGTGATGGCAAACCTTTTTGAGCCCGAGTGCCCAAACCGCAATACATGCCAAATTATTTTCCTTTAAGTGCCAACACAGCAATTAAACCTGACTATTGAGGTTTAAGTTTAGAAAAAACAACTCGTACTGTTGTTCGAACTAATTAACAACTTTTGTTTTAGAAGAACACAACAGAGAGTTCAATGATTCAAATTTTAAATAATGATATAAATAGATAAAATGAAGCTTATATTTATTAGTATCTCCAACAAATGCAATACACACACACACACACACAAGACTGCTGAATATAGAGACTGATGAATACACACACACACAGACTGCTGAATACACACACATTCTGCATTAAGGGGTGTTGTGGATGTGTTTGTGAGGGGTGCTGTGTGTGTGTGTGTGTGTGTGTGTGAGGGGTGCTGTGTGTGTGTGTGAGGGGTGCTGTGTGTGTGTGTGAGGGGTGCTGTGTGTGTGTGAGGGGGGCTGTGTGTGTGTGTGAGGGGTGCTGTGTGTGTGTGAGGGGTGCTGTGTGTGTGTGAGGGGTGCTGGTTGTGTGTGTGAGGGGTGCTGTGTGTTTGTGAGGGGTGATGTGTGTGTGAGGGGTGCTGTGTGTGTGTGTGTGAGGGGTGCTGTGTGTGTGTGAGGGGTGCTGTGTGTGTGTGTGAGGGGTGGGTGCTGTGTGTGGGGTGCTGTGTGTGAGGGGTTGGTGCTGTGTGTGAGGGGTGCTGTGTGTGTGTGAGGGGTGCTGTGTGTGTGACGGGTGCTGTGTGTGTGTGAGGGGTGCTGTGTGTGTGTGAGGGGTGCTGTGTGTGTGAGGGGTGCTGTGTGTGAGGGGTGCTGTGTGTGTGTGTGTGTGAGGGGTGCTGTGTGTGTGTGTGAGGGGTGGGTGCTGTGTGTGGGGTGCTGTGTGTGAGGGGTTGGTGCTGTGTGTGAGGGGTGCTGTGTGTGTGTGAGGGGTGCTGTGTGTGTGAGGGGTGCTGTGTGTGTGACGGGTGCTGTGTGTGTGTGAGGGGTGCTGTGTGTGTGTGAGGGGTGCTGTGTGTGTGAGGGGTGCTGTGTGTGTGAGGGGTGCTGTGTGTGTGAGGGGTGCTGTGTGTGTGTGTGAGGGGTGCTGTGTGTGTGTGTGTGTGTGTGTGAGTGTGTGTGTGTGAGGGGTGCTGTGTGTGTGTGTGTGTGAGGGGTGGGTGCTGTGTGTGGGGGGTGCTGTGTGTGAGGGGTGGGTGGTGTGTGTGAGGGGTGGGTGCTGTGTGTGAGGGGTGCTGTGTGTGTGAGGGGTGCTGTGTGTGTGAGGGGTGCTGTGTGTGTGTGAGGGGTGCTGTGTGTGTGTGAGGGGTGCTGTGTGTGTGAGGGGTGCTGTGTGTGTGAGGGGTGCTGTGTGTGTGTGAGGGGTGCTGTGTGTGTGTCAGGGGTGCTGTGTGTGTGTGAGGGGGTGCTGTGTGTGGAGGGGTGCTGTGTGTGAGGGGTGCTGTGTGTGAGGGGTGCTGTGTGTGTGTGAGTGGTGCTGTGTGTGTGTGTGTGTGTGAGGGGTGCTGTGTGTGTGTGTGAGGGGTGCTGTGTGTGTGTGTGTGTGATGGGTGCTGTGTGTGTGAGAGGGGTGCTGTGTAAGTGTATGAGGGGTGCTGAGTAAGTGTATGAGGGGTGGTGTGTGTGTGTTAGGGGTGGTGTGTGTGTGAGGGGTGGTGTGTGTGTGAGGGGTGGTGTGTGTGTATAAGGGGTGCTGTATGTGTATGTGTATGAGGGGTGCTGTGCTGTGCTGTGTGGGGGTGCTGGGCGGGGGTAAGTGTGCTGTGCTGTGGGGGTAGTGGTGCTGTGTGTGTTGTGGGGGTGCTGTGTGGGGGTAGGGCTGCTGTGTGTGGGAGGTAGGGGTACTGTGTGTGAGTGAGGGGTACTGTGTGTGTGTATGAGGGGTGTTGTATGTGTGTGTGTATGACTGGTGCTGTATGTGTGTGTGAGGGGTGCTGTATGTGTGTATGAGGGGTGCTGCGTGTGTGAGAGGGGTGCTGTGTGTGTGAGAAGGGTGCTGTGTGTGTGAGAGGAGTGCTGTGTGTGAGAGGGGTGCTGTGTGTGAGAGGGGTGCTGTGCTGTGTGGGGAGGTAGGGGAGCTGTGCTGTGTGGGGGTAGGGGTGCTGTGCTGTGTGGGGGTAGGGGTGCTGTGCTGTGTGGGGGTAAGGGTGCTGTGTGGGGGTAGAGGTGCTGTTTGGGGGTAGAGGTGCTGTGTGGGGGGTTGAGGTGATGTGTGTGGGGGTAGGGGTGCTGGGTGTGGGGGAGAGTAAACGTTAAAAAAAAAGTGTATTAAATCAGTATCTCCCCCTCCCCCCTTCCTTCTTATCTTTAATGAAGGAGGGGGGGGGGGGGGACACAGCCATCCCTGGTGGTCCGGGTCCAGTGGTGGTAGGTACTGCTTCCGGTTTGGGAGGCAGGGGAAGGTATCTGTGAAGCAGCTCCCCTGTCCTCCCGCGCGATGCTGTGTGGAGTGTTGCCATGGTAACGCGTGGCAACGCTCCACACAGCATCGCGCGGGAGGACAGGGGAGCTGCTTTACAGATCCCTGCCTTCCGACCCAGGAGCAGAGTAGGCACCTGCATTAATGGCGAACCTATAGCCGCGTGCCCACAGAGAGGGCCCGGCGTGCCACCTGTGGCACACGTGCCATAGGTTCGCCATCACTGGTATAGGGGATACCACACGAGTGTTTTAGAGCAATTTTTTTTCACTTGTCACAATTAGCTATACCACTTATATTTGCTTTATTCTTCTACATAACTTTATCATTTGAAAGCAAATAGAAAGCATTTTATGTGATGGCACCTAGTCACACACTGCTTATCCCACATTTACTCCTCAACTATCCCAAACAGCTGGCATTGTGGGAGGTGCAATGTTACATATATTTGTGCAATTTGTGAATGACTAATGTTACATAAGTTTTGGATACAAACTCACATGGAATTTTAACCACTTCTGAAATGTATGAAAGAACCCTGATTGATCCTTGGGATGGGTAACACTTTACTCTTATACTAACAGGGTTATTCACTAATTTTGTATAATTTCGTATAAGAGTAAAGTGCAAAAATGAACATGTGTAAAACCATCCGGGGGCATATGGGATCATTTAAACTGCAAAATCTGGACATTGTTGATGGAATTTAGCAATGTCTAGATGGTGTAAATTAGACACCCAAGTGGGCTTAATTTGATCTGGATTTCAGTTATCCATCTCGGCGGTTTCAACTCCTAACCTTTTTTTTTTTTTTTTAAATTACAAACTATTTGCACGCTGGCAGCACCAGCAGCCATATGGCAAATAGTTAAATCCCCTTGGCCACACAAAGGTTAATTATGTGTTTGCTAGCCAGTTGCCACATTAAAAAAAGTTAAACAAAAAATAAATTAGATGGTGGCATTTGGGGGCCCTAATTAATAGGTGGGATGTATAAGCCATAGTCCACCTTCACAAATAATAGCATGGTCTCTGGGTGAGACCCCTTGCCACTTTCCCTACAAGAAATCATGAGCACTACCTACCCCTTCTCTTCCTAATAATAATAATGGTGGGTGGGGGGGGGGGGCAATAGGTCTAAAATCTGTTAAAAAGTTATACTTACCATCAGTATTCTTTCTTTTAATGTGTCTGTTCTTCAGCACTCAAATTAAAATTCATAATAACCTTAATAACTATTAAAACCGCACCACTTAAAAAAACATCTTCTTCACCCATTGAGGACTCACGGCTGAATGAACTTTGATTGGATAGTAGGGAAATCCCTTATACAGGCCTTTCCATGCTATCTAGACTATTGCAAAGCGTGGAAAATCTTCCACAATTTGCAATATGACCAAAAGCTCTCTAATTGGTTGACTTTTATGCCAACCAATCAAAACATTCTTACAGCCAAGTCTCATGAGAAGTGAGACAATTGTGAAAATATAATGATTGTGAGTAAAAAGATTGAAATAAATAAAAGTCACGCATATAGTTTGTTTATGAGGGTGGCATTTACAATATAGCGTAATTTATAACGTAAAACAAGGATTTATATTGTGATTTACATTGGGCACATTCCAGTTTTGAACACACAATATTATTTTGATTCATCACCCTGGCCTTCCCCTGTAGAATTAGATGTATGCACCCATGTCCCCAGGACAGCTTATGTGTTTTGCCTGACGCTAGTACTTATCTAGCCCATTTTATTCCCTATTTAATTTGATTTGATATTGATGTTGCGCTTTGGTAAGTGATTTACAATATGCCCCAGATGTACAACTGAGCTCTGTGGTGCTATAGTATAGTAAAACTTATTTTTTAAAATAAAGTACATATAATTACTAGCAATATTTTCTACACCATTCATGATTTATACTAGTATCATCCGAGAAAACACCATAATGTCATTCACTACTTTTGTTTTGTTAGAGTTGAATTTTTAGCTTTAGTTAAGTTTTTTTTTTTTAAAAAAGACATACTGGGTTGGCTGTGGGAAGCATTTTTACACTATACCAAGTCTACATAATTGTGTTTATCTTTTTTTTTTTTTTTTTACTATATTATTACTACTATACTATAAGAAACAAATAGTATAGACTGGAAGAAAGAAGATTTCGTCTAAGGCAAAGGAAAGGTTTTTTTACTGTAAGAACAATCAGGATGTGGAATTCTCTGCCTGAAGAAGTGGTTTTATCAGAGTCCATACAGATGTTCAAACAGCTACTAGATGCATACTTGCAAAGACAGAATATTCAAGGATATAATCTTTCAATGTAGGGTAATAACTGCTTGATTCAAGGATAAATCTGACTGCCATTCTGGGGTCAATAAGGAATTTTTTGTCCTAGCTTGTTGCAAAATTGTGCTTCAAACTGGGGTTTTTTTTTTTTTGTTTTTGTTTTTTTTTTTCTCTTTTGGATCAACAGCAAAAAACAGGTGTGAGGAAGGCTGAACTTGATGGACGCAAGTCTCTTTTCAGCTATCTAACTATGTAACTATGTAATAATCCCCAGCCCTCAGACTTTGTATTGGAAAAGAGAGCCAGGGATTGCCAGTATTAATTGATACAAACGCTGTACAAAAACACAGTCTCCTATCCCATTAGCAATTACCTCAATTAGAAGTTAACACTATCCCCCAATAAATGACCCAGCCTAAACCCCTCAGTAATTATTATTACTGAACAGAGGGGAACATATTTTAAAATAATAAACTCGTAAAAATATTTTACACTTACTTGTCGAATTCTTTCTTCAAACTTCTTTCTTCTGTCATAAAAAATTGCCAAAGAATAACCTAATGATTGTTAGTTTTTCATATTAATATTATGACAATTCGGGATTGTAGCATTATTGTAAAAAAAAAAAAAAAAAAAAACGCTTTTCAGCCCACATTCATTTAGTAAATAGAATCGGTCGGAACCTATTACAAATTGTTATTATGGTAGATTAGCTAGCTAGTGATTGTATTTTTGCTGTACCTTAGTCACAACTCCAATTAGTACAGCTTTAGCTCTAGTAAATGGGTGTATTATAAAACATTTATCAGAAATTAACACTTATAATTTTATTAAAATCTCTTTTTTTAGACACATTTTGATATTTCAGTTGAAAATAGTTTTAGCTGTCTAAACATTGTGTCCAATGTCCATGTACCACTTACTACAAGTCTTGAATTCGTTTTAATATTAAGCAGCAGCTATGCCGTTTCTTAGCTGGCCCATTGAATGCCAACTCATTAGAATTTTATGGATCTGATTTTATGTACAAAGTAAGTGCCAATTCCCATTACAAGGACTTTTGACCAACTCCCATGGAGATGCAAATCTTATTTGTGCTTTATAGCATTTTCTCAAATGATTTTTGAAATGCATTTTCCATCTGGTACTTTGGCTTTTGGTTTTTATTTTCCCATATGAAATATATAATTTTTTATACCTATTCATTAATGAGGAAAAGTAAGCTGAAAGTCATGTTTGCCAATTAAAATTGTATATATTAAGAAGCCAAACACTACATTGTATATGATATTAATTTACTTAATGATTCACAGAAGATTTTGATGTATTGGCAAATAAATGCAGAAATTTGTACAAAAACATATTGTTAACATCAATATATTGTTTGTTTAACATATCCCAACACAGCAATATCCCAACAAAGAAAATCAGAAATATAATCTCACAGAAGAAAACTTACATTAGACTTGTGCATAATGAGAAGATTTATTTCAGGCAAACCAAAAAGAAAGGGGTTTTCAATCACAATTTTTCCCCACCATAACCTTTTTGGATTTTGCTTCCCAAGCACTACCAAGCCTCAATAGGCAAACCAGTAACCAACCTCATGCTGATGATTTGCATTAACAATGAAACAGCTGCCCATGAGTGGTTTACTGGCTTTGCATCTTTTTTTAAGTTGTGTTTCAAAGCTGTTGTATACAGCAAACACAGACTCAAAGGAATCCATGTTTAAAATGGAATGAGTCAAAAATGTGATTCTTTGTTAAACTAATTTGCATATGCCCCCCCAGAATCCTTTGCGATAGTAACATCACTGCAGATTTGTGATTTATGTGGGAAAAGCAAGTCCTATGGCTTGACTGGTGTGCAGATTTTTGTTTAACATTGTATTAACAATCCACAGACTTCAGGTGGAAGGGGTTTTCAATCACAATTTTTCCCCACCATAACCTTTTTGGCTTATAGTGACTGTACCTAATAAATATTATGTATATATTTTGCAGTACACTAATAGGAGCATTTCCCTGCCATTTGGTGCACAGATCAAATAATAAAAAGTACCCAACAGAAGTAAAACAGGAGTGGATATACATGTAGGATTTTTACCGCTCCTCTTTTTCCCTCCATTACTCCTCACTTGATCTGTGAATAAAATCAACCAGCCCTGAGCCATCAATCATCATGTTACCTATGAATCATCTCTTTTTTTGGAACCATGGGTGGAACTCAGGTGACATAATTATCCATTGCACACTTTGTTTAAGTTGTGATTCAGCTACTATACTGGCTCAGAATTTAGCCCAATTGACCCAAATCAGACTTGAAACATATGTGAGAACTGTGGATAAATAAGAGACCTTCATCTACACTAAAACAGCTAGTTACACATCAGTTGAACATATTACACATTTTTCTTATGGTAGATATGCTATCTGGTAATTGTATTTTTCCTATACCTTAGTCACAACTCCAATTAGTACAGCTTTAAACTCTAGTAAATGGGTGTATTAGAAAGCATTTATCAGAAAGTACCACTTAGTATTTTTATCAACTAAAATCTTTTTTATACACATTTTGATATTTCAGTTAAAAATTGTTTTAGCTGTCTAAACATTGTGTCCAATGTCTATGTACCACAAGTCTTGAATTAGTTTTAATATTAAGCAGCAGCTATGCCGTTTCTTAGCCACTGCAATAGACTGAGCGCGCGTTTAGCATTACGGAAGCGCTCTGGATTGTGGGCAGTTCCTCATTAGCTGTTGCTACCCTCTGCAAGTATAGGTGTGGATATAGGAATTTCTTCCTCCTCATGGCTCATGTATGATGTTTTTTTTCTAGTCCATCTAATTCCAATTGTGACAGTAGCTTCCTCTTGCAGAGACTTGAAATTCTCCAACAGTCCCTTATGGAGCTGTACAACCCTTTCCACTTGTTATTATAGTGCTGCAGAACGAGTCATAGTATAGTGCTGCAAAACGACCTCGCTGGAGGTCGTATTTTACTTCAGTCAACTTGCGTATTATTTGGTCTGTGTCTCCCGATGTTCAGACGTTGTTTCACTATCTACCGTTGATGCTGGGAATAAGGGAGCTTGTGTTCTGGGTAAAACACCATCTTGTGAGGATTGTTGTGCCAAGCGCAAGATCTCAGGGCATCTCCGCCACTCCGTTACCACCATCTGTGGTCTTTTGAAGGTGTTTGCGAGGTATAGGAATGCAAGTGCTGTCAGTAGGAGCTTTTTGTTGAGCGTTGTATCATTTGTTGCAGTTTGAAAGTTCTTATGGGAGTCAGGGCAGGAGCTCCTCTCTTATACAGCCATTCTGGCCATCTGTCAAACCACACCCATGTCAATGTTTTCTTATGAGCTGCACTTGGTCACAGGATAAATTTGCACTCGGTCTTTGTAGAGGACTCTCTTCTTGTGGCTGCCTGACATGTTGAGATGAAGTGGTCTGAGTGAAGTTATTGGTCCTTTAATTTCTGTATATGCTGCAGCTCGAGATGTACAATGTCACACCTTCATTTTAGATTGTCCATAGCACTAAATTACAATGATGGAAAATGACATTTCTTCTGTAAAATGGTTTGCAATCAGCTTATATATCTTCCAGTTGTGTTGATATATCTATAGCAGTGAATTCTGCTTAACTCTTTCTGACATAATGTAGTCCACCTGGACTGATGATTTTATATATCATATACTCTGTATGACAGAGATTATGATAATGATTCTTATATTATATAAATTCATGGAGATGTGAAAAGTTCTTGGTGGAGATTATCTATCTGTAAATTACACTGCATAAACAGTTTAAATATTGTCACAATGGTGTTGATCTATGAGCATCAGTTTGTATCAATAATCCTCTGATCATGTCAAGATGCTGTGGTGTACATGAAATAACATACTGCTGGGTTTATCTCAACCTGCTTTTCATCACATGTTCTGAATTTAAATTTTGTCTTTTGATTTTGAGTAGTCAGGTGTTTAGATTTCAGCTCTTGAGACAACAAATTGCATTTCATTTTTGAAGTCGTATCTCCACAGTCTGAATATTGGAATTGTTCCTTAGTATTCCTAAAATTGTGTTAAAAGTTAAAAAGTGAAATATATATAGTGAGTGAAAGCTTGAAGCATGGGAATTTTATTATTGTAAACTGATTTTCTGGAAAGTGTGTAACTCAATTTGTTTCCATTCTTTGTGATTTTAACAACTAAGCGACTGACAGATTTTATACTGTCCACAGGCATCATCTTTATTGGTGTATGAAAAACACTGACATTACTATTGTTCAATAAAAATAACTCTTGTCACCACACCAAATGAGGAAACAACCATCAATGTTGCATATGTACAAAATGGGCTTGGTTGCTTTAGATCTTTCTTAGCAACACTAAATACCAGACACACATAAATACATTTGTGTATAAGTGTACTATTTTCATTGTATAATCAAAAAAAAAATCAAATGATAAATAGTTCATTCTTAAAACTAATGAAGTATTAAAACAATTCCAGCCTTTGATCTTATAGTATTGAGACTCTATAAAAAATTATTTTACTACCTCTTTCGAATCATGGATGATTATAGTAGGTAAGTGTAATACTTCATCATAGCGAAAATAGCACTGTCCTCTGGCATCTCAGCTCTGTTAACCTCTTCACGACGACTCTCATATATGCGCAATTGCTAGAGTATGCATTCATAGCCCAAATTTATGTATACACGATTTGCTAATTAAATTTGTTTATTGTAAACAAATTTAATTAGGAAATTATGTCTATAGTTACTTCTGAAAGTTAGAGTGCAACGGCATTAATGATTAATGATATTTTATGAATGACACAAACTAAATACTGACTATACCTCAACAAATACTGTCCATATAGTTAAGTATGGTGGTGGCATTATTATACTGTTGGGATACTTTTCATCATCTGGGCCTGGGAATTTAGTGACAATTGAAGGAAGATGGATGGAGCAAATAATTGGTCAATACTGCTGGGCAACATTTTTCAGTCAGCTATAAAGCTAAAGCCTGGAAGAAAGTGCATATTTCATCTATGATCTCATATACATGGCAAAAGTAACTTTGGAATGGCTCAAAAACAAAAATGTGAATATCCTACACTGGACCTATCAACTTCTTGATCTTGTTTCAAAGCTATGTTCAAAGCTGATGAGTACTTACACAAAATATTTTGGAGCTGTTATTATAGTTAAAGGTGGCTCAACTAACTATGACTATAAAAGGTTTGAATTTATATGTAAGCAGCCTAGTTCTATTTTTATTTTCAATTAAAAACTCAATTTTGGCTTTTTTTACAATTGATACATACTCATGTGTGAGTATGCATTAGTTGTAATCTAGAAAATAAATTGAAGAGTCTGAGGTAATATCACTGCTCTTAAAATGTTTTTTTTTTGTTTTGTTTTTTAATTATATCAATATAAATTATCTCCTTAAACTGGTATCTCAAATGTACAAGGTCATCTATTCTAGCCTTATGGATAATTTGACAACTCCCAATAGACTAGATATGCAGAAAATGACTCTGTTGTATAATAGCTGCTCTATCCGTGGCTCTTATGAAAACATCCTGAAGAGGCAAATACACCCTTCAAACCAATATTAATAGGGTTTTTTTAATGATATTTTATGAATGACACAAACTAAATACTGACTATACCTCAACAAATACTGTCCATATAGTTAAGTATGGTGGTGGCATTATTATACTGTTGGGATACTTTTCATCATCTGGGCCTGGGAATTTAGTGACAATTGAAGGAAGATGGATGGAGCAAATAATTGGTCAATACTGCTGGGCAACATTTTTCAGTCAGCTATAAAGCTAAAGCCTGGAAGAAAGTGCATATTTCATCTATGATCTCATATACATGGCAAAAGTAACTTTGGAATGGCTCAAAAACAAAAATGTGAATATCCTACACTGGACCTATCAACTTCTTGATCTTGTTTCAAAGCTATGTTCAAAGCTGATGAGTACTTACACAAAATATTTTGGAGCTGTTATTATAGTTAAAGGTGGCTCAACTAACTATGACTATAAAAGGTTTGAATTTATATGTAAGCAGCCTAGTTCTATTTTTATTTTCAATTAAAAACTCAATTTTGGCTTTTTTTACAATTGATACATACTCATGTGTGAGTATGCATTAGTTGTAATCTAGAAAATAAATTGAAGAGTCTGAGGTAATATCACTGCTCTTAAAATGTTTTTTTTTTGTTTTGTTTTTTAATTATATCAATATAAATTATCTCCTTAAACTGGTATCTCAAATGTACAAGGTCATCTATTCTAGCCTTATGGATAATTTGACAACTCCCAATAGACTAGATATGCAGAAAATGACTCTGTTGTATAATAGCTGCTCTATCCGTGGCTCTTATGAAAACATCCTGAAGAGGCAAATACACCCTTCAAACCAATATTAATAGGGTTTTTTTAAGCAGGGAAAAAGAGCGAGTATTTCTCCCTGTAGCCCCTTCACAAATTGAGCACTCAGGAGGACTGGTAATAACTCACTATCTATACATAATATAGTTAAAATGTATTCTCATGTAATGAAAGTGATCTTTTCCCATCCACTCCTTATATTCATGAATGATAAAGTGAATCAATGGAGCCTCTGAACACAGAGGACTAGCAAGACATTTGGTTAAAGTGACACTCCAAGCACCAAAACAATGTCCTCTAAATTAAAATACTCTTGAATGGTTTAATCCCAAAGTTGGCTCCATCGGCATTCGGTTTCTGAATTTTAAGATCCAGGAAGTGCAGAGTGCCGCCAGGCAGGGGCACCACTGATTGGCTGATTGCAGTCAGCTGATGCTCCAAGCCAATTGGTGAATCCCCATTCACTAAGAAAATGAAATGTGAATCAGACTGATTAGCTGAATTTGAATATCTTTTTTTGCATATTTGTGATTTTTCTCTTCAGAACAGTTTATTTGATCTATGATGTGATTCAGTGCCACTGCTTTGCTTTACAGCACATCCATTACATCCCATTCACCACTCACAAGGCAAATGTTTTTTTCTTTCCTTATTCTGCTGCAATTGTTGACTCAAAGAAGCAGAATAATCACTGTTGCAGCAGCAGAGACAGTCAGGCCAACAATAGAATGGATTGAGGTCCACCATGTTTTCTAGTTTGGGTGAACTCTATTCCTCCATTTTATCCGCTATGACTATGTCTCTCTGCTTTTTAATTGCATCATTCAATGGATACAGTTGTAACATTATCTGCAACCAGTACCACAAGTAGCTCACCCATGGTCATTGGGAATTGGGAATAACAAAACAAAAAAAATCCAGAAAAACGCATGTCAAAAAAGTTATAAATTGATTTGCATGTCAATTAGTGAAATTAAAGGGAAAATCCAGTGCCAGGAAAACGATCCGTTTTCCTGGCACTGGAGGTTCCCTCTCCCTCCCACCCCCCCAAACCCCTTCAGTCACTTACCTGAGGCAGCGGCGATGTCCCTCGCCACTGTCTCCTCCTCCGCGCCGCTCCTCCTCTGTATTGCGTCGGCCGGTGGGTGAGACTGATCCCGCCCACCGGCCGAGGAGACCTAATGCGCAAGCGCGGCAATGCCGCGCATGCGCATTAGCGCTCCCCATAGGAAAGCATTGAAAAATAATTTCAATGCTTTCCTATGGGGAAATGAGCGACACTGGAGGTCCTCACACAGTGTTTCCTGTGCTATGAAGGAGGAAGTGACCTCTAGTGGCTGTCTAGTAGACAGCCACTAGAGGTGGAGTTAACCCAGCAAGGTAATTATTGCAGTTTATAAAAAACTGCAATAATTACACTTGCAGGGTTAGGAGTAGTGGGAGTTGGCACTCCAATGGGCAGAAGTGGTCTGGGTGCCTGGAGTGTACCTTTAATATTTGATCCCCAATCAATCACCAAGATTTCTGACTCCTATGTTTTTTTATACAGGTAACAAGCTAAATGTGGAGCACTCTCTTAAAGGGAGTGCTCCGAATCTCAGCTCGGTACCTATATAAAAGACACCTGTCCACAGAAGCAATCTATCAATCAGATTCCAAACTCTCAACCATGGCCAAGACCAAAAAGCTGTCAAAGGATATCAGGGACAAGATCGTAGACCTACACAAGGCTGGAATGGGCTACAAGATCAACTGTTGAAGGTGGTGCGATTATTCACAAATGAAAGAAACACAAAATAACTGTCCGATCTCAATTTGTGGAGTTTCAATGATCATGAGAACAGTGAGGAATCAGCCCAAAACAACACGGGATGATCTTGGTAATGATCTCAAGGCAGCTGGGATCATAGTAAGAAAGAAAACAATTGTTAACACACTACACCGTGAAGAACTGAAATCCTGCTCAAGAAAGCACATGTACAGGCCCTTCTGAAGTTGCCAATGAACATCTGAATGAGAGGAGAACTGGGTAAAAGTGTTGTGGTCAGATGAGACCAAAACCGAGCTCTTTGGCATCAACTCAACTCGCCGTGTTTGGAGTAGGAGAATTGCTGACTATGACGCCAAGAACACCATCCCCACCATCAAACATGGAGGTGGAAACATTATGCTTTGGCTGTGTTGTTCTGTTACTGGGACAGGAGAACTTCACCACATCAAAGGGACAATGGACAGGACCATGTACTATCAAATCTTGAGTGAGAACCATATTTAATTTTTATATGAACTACAAACCTTTTTGTATTATCTATCATTTACCTAAGAAATTGTTAGTAGTTTTCTGGTTTGCTTTCTCATTGGATTTTGTTTCACTCTGGTTTGTGATAGAAAGGTTATCACTTATCACTTTTTGATAATATAGGTAAAATGAGGAATAACATTTTATAAATTCTTTATTTTTGAGTGCAGAGCAAATTACAGGCATAAACACTGACTTATACAACACATGGGATCAGCATAAACAGTTAGTACGGATAGTCAAGAGATGCTGCACTATTTTTTTTTTTTAAAACAAGTTTGAGACATGAGGGAGGCAAGAAAGTGATATAGAGAAGATTTGCATATTTGCTTAAGCTAAACATACACATCTAATTTCTTTACCAAGGTTAAGTTTATGCTCAGAATACTTGCTAGGTATGAAAGGTCGCTTGATGCATCTAGATAGCAGTAGTTTTACAAACAGGCTAGTGTAGTTTGATCACATTTGATATTCAGGCTGGGTCTTGTGATGTCGCTTTGATGCCGTTTTCACCCCGGCCGTTAGGAGCTACCAGTGCTGCCTCTGTGGGGAGCCGTCGTCGCGGTGTTGCTGGGCCTCCAAGACAGGGGGAGTTCTGTTGCTGTCCGGTGCTTGCTCCGTCCGTTTCATGCGGCAGTGGGTGAGTGTCCACTAGAGCAGGCAGCAAAACACAGTCCAGTCCAGCCCTGCCGCACTCTGAGCCGTTCGCCGGCTTCCCTGGTGTTGCAGCCGTGATGCGGAATGCTTGTCTCGCTTCCCTGGGCAGGGTCTGAAGGCATGGGTTACAGTGTCGGCTGAGAGCGCTGGGAGTGAGTTGTTTCTCCCCATGTCTTCTGTGCACATGGTATCCCCCATCTTGGGCCTGGCTGTTAGGCCCCACAGCTTCAGTCACCATATTGTCGTCAGGGCTTCGGGGTGAGGACCGGGATCACCCCCACCGGTCCAGAGGGGGGGGGAACGGGGTCTCGTTCATGCTCGCTTGGGCCCCAGGTTGGGTTCTGTTAGGCAGGATAGAGGGGCAGCGGCCGTCTGACCCCCTCACCGCCGGAGTAGGCCTCGATTGGGGCATCCGTGCCCTCTCCTCCAGGGGACTGCAGCTCGGTGAGCCAGCCTCACCCTGGATCCAGTGTCCCTTTAGCTCTGTGGACCGCCGCTGGTGATTGGTTCTGGAGCTGGAAAACCTGAATTCAAAGCATAAAGTTTGATGGCTTGCAGGGGCTCAGCCTGCATGCTGCCATCCAGCTTGGCGGTCCGGCCCCGCCCCCCAGGAATAACATTTTACATTGAAATACTATTATATTTAAAATTAGATTAAAAATACTAGATATGTGTAACTTTATTTACTCATTTAATTCTGAAGGTTTATATTAAAAGACAAAACTTTAAAATTGGTCAGGTATTATATAGAATAAAGGTTATAGTTTTGGCACCAGCTCAATGACAATGACATTATAGAGAGGAAAAAAAAGTTTGAATTATTTTAGTTATAAAAGAAAAGCAGATACATTCGATTTTCTAATATAGAAAAGAGTACGACTGTTTTATACCAATATAGTCAAGGTCAATGAGATAATTTTGGTGGTAATTTTTGTACTGTATGAAGTGTAAAGATGACATGAGTTCATTCCTTCAGACTATATTAAAGTAGATTTCACACATTACAAAGGAAAATCTTCTTTATAGCAAGATCAATAATGATGTGTTATTCATTATAAAGACTGATTGTGTTATTTTATTCTACAGAGTAGTATTTTGTAAAGAAAGGTTTGAGAGAATTTTTTTTTTGATATTATATTAAGTTGATGCTGTTGTACCTGTATTTTTTCTTGCCATAGCACTCTGCTATAGCAAAATCATTCGACTTTTTCAAAGTTATCTCATGATTTTGTACTTTACAGCGTGGCATTGTTTTCCAGATTGAAAGACCACTATGTCACACTGCATTATGTGTTTTCAAAAGCAAATATCCATTAAATATGTTTTGTAACTCTCAGTATGGCTTTTTTTCCAGGTAAGGCATGCATCATAGAATAAGCAAATAAAACATCCATTAAATATAAATTCTAAAACACAGATGAAATAAGATGGATTTTGATATAGTAGATTAATTTTAAAAATATCAACATTAAAATGCTGACATTTGGTATAGAAATATTAATTCCAATATCAAAATTAAAATGCTGACATTTGGTATAGCAATATTAATTCCAATTCATTGAAAAGAGTACAATGGCACTACACAGTCATTTATAATTATGAAGGTCATAGGTTATGCTGGACATGTTATTCTTCAATGCATCACAGTAATCCCACATTGTACAGCCTGGATTAGGGGATTAAGGGTTAATGCAAGGTTAACATGAAAGGTTGTTTTGGATTAGTTTAGAGTTAGGAATGAATTAGTGCAGTCTTAAAGGAAAGTTGTCATCAAGATTTATTGTTTATTTTACTAAAAATAGAATATGTCATGTAAATATAATTTTCACTGAATCTCCTGGAGTACTTGTGTGTCATAAGGTAGCACATTGCGTTTATATGGCCAAAAGTACTGTATCTGCCAGGGATGGCAGCACTCAACCAGAGAATTGTTGTCATAATCTGTTCATAAAATAAAAAATTAAAAAATTAAACAAATTTAAAAAAAAAATATATTTTGCTTATGGTAAAAAAGTGAAATGCTGACTTTGTTTCCCTTTGCGAAAGGGGCTTGTTTGGAAATGTACATAAATGTAAACATACACCATGCAGCACTGCTATGCTATAATTTCGCCTTCCTTTATTTCATTACAGCACAAACTGACTCACTTTTTAAAAGCTATTTAAAGCAATATTGCATGTGTAGAACTTTAGTTTGAAAAATGTGTCCAGACTGAGAGCTCAGCAAACATGCACATTATGCCCATTGAGGTAATTTTTTAAATGCCTATGTAATCTCCAGAAGAGTGTGTGAATTGGACATCTTGTATATAATTGTTCAAAAGTCTTACAATATCATTCAATGCTACTACTTAGAAAGTATTCTAGAGGTAGAGAACTCAACTTGAAATGTGTTGTTTGAAAATTTAACTTACATCTAGTGATTTTGTTTTGTCTAATTATTGTGTGATCAAAAGATCCAGGGGATTGTGATTTCGATCCCTGCATTGTGATGTATGTTTTTTTTTTCTACTCATTCTTTATTTTTCATTAGTGTAACGTAGTTGTCAACTTTATTATATATATATATATATATATATATATATATATATATATATATATATATAAAAATACAAGAAATGTTGCACTCACTGTGGTTAATATTCACTGCCGGGTGCTTGTCTGGCAAAAATATAAAGAAAAAGTAGATAGCACTCCACGGACTCACTTTGTTTAAAAATAAAATATAACTTTTAATGCTCCAGGTTAAAAAATCGACGTTTCAGTCTGACCAATCAGACTTTCATCAGGACAAGGTTAGCAATGAACAAGATTCCACCTATATACCACACCAACAACCCCTAATCAAACAGTGTACTTACCACACCTGGCTGGGTGCAAGCCCCCACAAGCCGTCCGGTCAATTGCCCCACCGAAAGTGCCGGTCGCGTGTGGATGACGTCATCACACATCGCCCACGCGTCCGTCCGGCGCACGGCACTGAGGGGAGCGTCTCCATGGCAACCAGACGCTCTCCTATCTTAGCGGGCGCGGACCGAGGCTTACAGGGTCTGCCTCCCAATAAGGCAAAATGTGGTCAGATTCACCTACTCCACGGATAAAACAGTGTCATAAAACACACTTGAAAAAGGAAACACTCAATAATATACATAACATATGTTATACATAAAAACAAATATTGCAGCTGGGGGACTGTCTGAAAGGCCCTGTCTCGGACATGCAGGGTATGGCTACTCCCTTAAAGGAACATACAATCCTGAGACATTAAAGGGTGAACTATCATTCTACATTGTAAACACTAACAATTAAAGGAAATAGTGGCCACATTAACACACTTCTATCTGTTATAATCCTGCCAGTCACTTCAGCTGACAGGATAGTAAATAGTGTGGAACTATGCAAAACCAAATGTCTGCTTTTAAATATATAAGACAACCCTAGTGGATATCGTGCTGTACTTCCCCTAGCCACTAAGCATCGCACAAGGCGATTAGTTATTTAACAAAGAAGACTATTCTATTTAATGATATGGGTCAATTGTAAGAATCTGCGCTTAGACCTCATTATCCTTTGCTGGCATTATCCAAGAATAAAAAACACACCAAATAGGTCCTAATCAGACCGCCTCATATTAAGGGAATGAAACAGTGGAACATATGAACAGCCCTGAATAAACGCTGATCATTTCACCTATATCTGCTGAGGAAAAAAAAGTCACTGGTTTAAAGTTAGGATCCCTGCCCAACTGTATACTTCAGACCCGTAGGGCTATGTTTACTCCTCCATACTCTGAAGGCTCATAGCCTATCCCCCAGGGTGGTCTCCTGAGTTAATTCAGAGGTATTCTGGATTCATTGTAATATAACTTAGACCCGAACAAATCAAAACAATTATAGAAATAATGCTAGAGAATATTTCTCATTGAGTCCCTTTGGTGCAATCGTGTCCAGAGTTCTGATCCAATGGATTTCTCTCTGTAAGAGCATTTTCTTCCGATCTCTCCCTCGCCTTGGTAATGGAATATGGTCAACCGCCATTAATTTGAGTGACGGGAGCGTATGTCCTAGTTCCAAGAAATGTCTAGAAACTGGAAATTCTGATACCCCATCACGGTATGCGACCCGAATATTTGAGCGGTGGTTTCGAATCCGTTCCCTCAGCGGTAAGTCAGTTTTGCCTATATAAACTAGGCCGCAGGGACATGACAGCTTGTAGATGACGAAATCACTGGTACAAGTTAAGCGATGTTTAATAGTATACTGTTTACCAGTATGGGGATGTGAGAACGTGCGCCCTGGGACCATGTGTCCACAGGTAACACAACCCAGGCACCGATAGCACCCGTAATTGCTCTTAGTTGTTTTGGTGTCATAACAGTGAGGAGGATCTGTCTTCACAAGTAAGTCTCTTAAACTCTTGTTCCTCTTAAAGCTCATCATTGGCGGAGAAGCAAATTCCTTAGGAAGGCTGGTGTCATTGCTGAGTATCCGCCAGTTCCTATTGACAGCTCTTCTTAGTGCTGAGGAGGCCGTATTGTAAATTGTTGGAAACACCAAACGTTGAGTTTTGTTGTTAGAACTTGCCTCCTGCTGCTGGCATTTCAGTAAGGCTTTATCCAGGATTGCTTTCTTATAGCCCCGTTCAAGGAACTTGTCCCTCATGATGTTGATTTGTTCCTGTGCTTTCAAAGGGTCTGAGTTGTTCCTGAAAACCCTCAGGAACTGAGAATATGGTAAGGAAGCTTTCAGATGGCTTGGGTGGAAGCTATCGGCATGTAAGAGTGTATTACGGTCAGTAGGTTTGGTGAACAGGGTATAAATGATTCTACTGTTTTCTATCCCTACTCTCACGTCGAGGAAATCGACGGTGGTTCTACTGGCTGTCATGGTCAATTCGATATTGGGGCTCGCCTTGTTGATTATGGCTACCATGTCAGAGACGGTATCTGGATCGCCTCTCACTATGAGGAACAGGTCATCAATGAAGCGTGCATACAATAAAATTTTGGTCTGCCCCCATTGAGGTACCCGCTATCTGACGATACCAAGTATTCTCGAAGCGGAAATAATTACATGTTAGCACTGCTTCTAGTAGTTCCATTACAAATTCGATGGGTGGACCCTGGTAATGTGAAGATTGTGCCAGTACTTGTCTAGTAGCAGCTATGCCGTCAAGGTGAGGAATGACAGTGTACAAGCTTTTGATGTCGCAAGTCAAGAGCATCACTGGTTCAGGAGGTAAATCCACTGCGGAGATTAATCGTAAAAACGAAGGTGTGTCTTTCAAGCATGTTGAGAGATTGACCACTGTCTCCTTCATGAGAAAGTCAAGCCATTGGGCTATCGGTTCCAGGATTCCTTCTTTGGCTGACACAATGGGACGACCGGGGGGTCTTTCGACGTTTTTGTGTACTTTTGGTAAGGTATACAGGATGGGTGTCCTGGGATTTGATGGTGTCAGAAACTCATATAGTTCCTTTGTTAGATAGTCGGCTTCCAGACCTCTTCTGAGTATCCTCTCCAGATGGTTCTGCAATTGCATCGTGGGGTCCGTAGGGATCTGAAGGTATGTTTGCTGTTCACCTAGTTGGTTAAGAATCTCTTCCCGATAATCCACATAGTTCATAACAACTATGCCTCCCCCCTTGTCAGCTGGTCTTATAACGATTCCACTGTCGTTGGACAGCGATTTGATGATCTCTCTGTCCCTGACCGTGCAATTGGAGTGTGACTTATGCTGTGTGCCAAAAATATCTCTTGCTTCCTTCTCCACTGAACGTAGAAAAGTTTTGATCGTGGCCTGGTTGGATATTGGGTCAAAAGTACTCTTAGGTTTAAACTTTGATCTTTGATCTGTCGCCTGTGCTGGATGGTTTTTAAAGAAATCTCTGAGTCTCATAGTGCGTCCGAATTTGAATAATTCACTCTCCCACTGGAGTTGATTAGGTCCATTAGTGGGGACAAAGGATAACCCTTTGCTAAGTAAATTGAGTTCATCAGGAAGGAGTTTTCTGGATGAGATGTTGAAAACAGGTATCACATCTGGAATCTTGTGGGCTGGATTTACACGGATTATTCTTATCAGAGTATCATAAGAAACTACAGATCCCGAGGGGCTTCAGAGTGAAAAACGTCCCTACTATTGGGAGACTCAAGCCGAAAGTGTGCAGGAAATGGGTGGCCGTACTGAACAAATGTTCTCTTGACTTGATGCTGGTGATCATTGAGGATGTGAGAGAGGATCTGGTCCAAATACGGAGAAGAATTACAGAGCTTGAGACACAACAAACAATCCTCCTGTCATCTGTAGAAGCTGCACCAACCCTCTTGAAATTGGAGGAAAATGTGAAACAATATAAAACGGATCTTGTACGCTTCAAAAGAGAGAAACAGGAAAAAGTAGCGGCTGATTATAAAGAGCACACTGTGTACAGGTGGCTGAGTGGACACAGTGAACGTCCTAGATTTGCAAGGAAACGCAAGTTTATACGTAAACCACGACAGTTCACTATTGATAAAACGTCGGGGGAGTCGAATTCGGAGTCTGACACCTATCCTGAGAGAAGTACTACCTCTGAGCCTTTTTTAGAAGGGGCACAAAAAGAATTTACAGGGATACGGACGAGGAACCAATATCGGAATCTGGCACCAGAAAGAGGCTCATTACGAGACGTGGCCAGAAGGGGAGAACCTTTTGGGGGAAGAGGGAGGCCCCCAAGATTCCAGATGTGATACCTGTTTTCAACATCTCATCCAGAAAACTCCTTCCTGATGAACTCAATTTACTTAGCAAAGGGTTATCCTTTGTCCCCACTAATGGACCTAATCAACTCCAGTGGGAGAGTGAATTATTCAAATTCGGACGCACTATGAGACTCAGAGATTTCTTTAAAAACCATCCAGCACAGGCGACAGATCAAAGATCAAAGTTTAAACCTAAGAGTACTTTTGACCCAATATCCAACCAGGCCACGATCAAAACTTTTCTACGTTCAGTGGAGAAGGAAGCAAGAGATATTTTTGGCACACAGCATAAGTCACACTCCAATTGCACGGTCAGGGACAGAGAGATCATCAAATCGCTGTCCAACGACAGTGGAATCGTTATAAGACCAGCTGACAAGGGGGGAGGCATAGTTGTTATGAACTATGTGGATTATCGGGAAGAGATTCTTAACCAACTAGGTGAACAGCAAACATACCTTCAGATCCCTACGGACCCCACGATGCAATTGCAGAACCATCTGGAGAGGATACTCAGAAGAGGTCTGGAAGCCGACTATCTAACAAAGGAACTATATGAGTTTCTGACACCATCAAATCCCAGGACACCCATCCTGTATACCTTACCGAAAGTACACAAAAACGTCGAAAGACCCCCCGGTCGTCCCATTGTGTCAGCCAAAGAAGGAATCCTGGAACCGATAGCCCAATGGCTTGACTTTCTCATGAAGGAGACAGTGGTCAATCTCTCAACATGCTTGAAAGACACACCTTCGTTTTTACGATTAATCTCCGCAGTGGATTTACCTCCTGAACCAGTGATGCTCTTGACTTGCGACATCAAAAGCTTGTACACTGTCATTCCTCACCTTGACGGCATAGCTGCTACTAGACAAGTACTGGCACAATCTTCACATTACCAGGGTCCACCCATCGAATTTGTAATGGAACTACTAGAAGCAGTGCTAACATGTAATTATTTCCGCTTCGAGAATACTTGGTATCGCCAGATAGCGGGTACCTCAATGGGGGCAGCCATGGCACCGATGTATGCCAACTGTTATATGTATAAATTCGAGACGGAACATATTCTGGAACCATTTAAGACCAAAATTTTATTGTATGCACGCTTCATTGATGACCTGTTCCTCATAGTGAGAGGCGATCCAGATACCGTCTCTGACATGGTAGCCATAATCAACAAGGCGAGCCCCAATATCGAATTGACCATGACAGCCAGTAGAACCACCGTCGATTTCCTCGACGTGAGAGTAGGGATAGAAAACAGTAGAATCATTTATACCCTGTTCACCAAACCTACTGACCGTAATACACTCTTACATGCCGATAGCTTCCACCCAAGCCATCTGAAAGCTTCCTTACCATATTCTCAGTTCCTGAGGGTTTTCAGGAACAACTCAGACCCTTTGAAAGCACAGGAACAAATCAACATCATGAGGGACAAGTTCCTTGAACGGGGCTATAAGAAAGCAATCCTGGATAAAGCCTTACTGAAATGCCAGCAGCAGGAGGCAAGTTCTAACAACAAAACTCAACGTTTGGTGTTTCCAACAATTTACAATACGGCCTCCTCAGCACTAAGAAGAGCTGTCAATAGGAACTGGCGGATACTCAGCAATGACACCAGCCTTCCTAAGGAATTTGCTTCTCCGCCAATGATGAGCTTTAAGAGGAACAAGAGTTTAAGAGACTTACTTGTGAAGACAGATCCTTCTCACTGTTATGACACCAAAACAACTAAGAGCAATTACGGGTGCTATCGGTGCCTGGGTTGTGTTACCTGTGGACACATGGTCCCAGGGCGCACGTTCTCACATCCCCATACTGGTAAACAGTATACTATTAAACATCGCTTAACTTGTACCAGTGATTTCGTCATCTACAAGCTGTCATGTCCCTGCGGCCTAGTTTATATAGGCAAAACTGACTTACCGCTGAGGGAACGGATTCGAAACCACCGCTCAAATATTCGGGTCGCATACCGTGATGGGGTATCAGAATTTCCAGTTTCTAGACATTTCTTGGAACTAGGACATACGCTCCCGTCACTCAAATTAATGGCGGTTGACCATATTCCATTACCAAGGCGAGGGGGAGATCGGAAGAAAATGCTCTTACAGAGAGAAATCCATTGGATCAGAACTCTGGACACGATTGCACCAAAGGGACTCAATGAGAAATATTCTCTAGCATTATTTCTATAATTGTTTTGATTTGTTCGGGTCTAAGTTATATTACAATGAATCCAGAATACCTCTGAATTAACTCAGGAGCCCACCCTGGGGGATAGGCTATGAGCCTTCAGAGTATGGAGGAGTAAACATAGCCCTACGGGTCTGAAGTATACAGTTGGGCAGGGATCCTAACTTTAAACCAGTGACTTTTTTTTCCTCAGCAGATATAGGTGAAATGATCAGCGTTTATTCAGGGCTGTTCATATGTTCCACTGTTTCATTCCCTTAATATGAGGCGGTCTGATTAGGACCTATTTGGTGTGTTTTTTATTCTTGGATAATGCCAGCAAAGGATAATGAGGTCTAAGCGCAGATTCTTACAATTGACCCATATCATTAAATAGAATAGTCTTCTTTGTTAAATAACTAATCGCCTTGTGCGATGCTTAGTGGCTAGGGGAAGTACAGCACGATATCCACTAGGGTTGTCTTATATATTTAAAAGCAGACATATGGTTTTGCATAGTTCCACACTATTTACTATCCTGTCAGCTGAAGTGACTGGCAGGATTATAACAGATAGAAGTGTGTTAATGTGGCCACTATTTCCTTTAATTGTTAGTGTTTACAATGTAGAATGATAGTTCACCCTTTAATGTCTCAGGATTGTATGTTCCTTTAAGGGAGTAGCCATACCCTGCATGTCCGAGACAGGGCCTTTCAGACAGTCCCCCAGCTGCAATATTTGTTTTTATGTATAACATATGTTATGTATATTATTGAGTGTTTCCTTTTTCAAGTGTGTTTTATGACACTGTTTTATCCGTGGAGTAGGTGAATCTGACCACATTTTGCCTTATTGGGAGGCAGACCCTGTAAGCCTCGGTCTGCGCCCGCTAAGATAGGAGAGCGTCTGGTTGCCATGGAGACGCTCCCCTCAGTGCCGTGCGCCGGACGGACGCGTGGGCGATGTGTGATGACGTCATCCACACGCGACCGGCACTTTCGGTGGGGCAATTGACCGGACGGCTTGTGGGGGCTTGCACCCAGCCAGGTGTGGTAAGTACACTGTTTGATTAGGGGTTGTTGGTGTGGTATATAGGTGGAATCTTGTTCATTGCTAACCTTGTCCTGATGAAAGTCTGATTGGTCAGACTGAAACGTCGATTTTTTAACCTGGAGCATTAAAAGTTATATTTTATTTTTAAACAAAGTGAGTCCGTGGAGTGCTATCTACTTTTTCTTTATATATATATATATATATATATATATGATATTTGTATATTTATATGTTTGTGGTTGGGGAACAAAGTAACAAAGTCATGAATAATGAATAAATAAATAACACTGATACACGTACACTGACACACATTCATTGACAGACACACACATTCTCATTGACAGACACTGACATGCACTCACTGACAGACGCACACTGACATACATTCACTGGCACACACACTGACTAAAAGACAGACATAAACACTCTTACAGACAGACACACCAGTTACGGTTTCCTCTCAGAACTGACATCATCACAGGGGGCTCCATCACACTCTTAAAGCGCCGCAGTGCTGATGGGCCCCAGAAAACTCACTGCCGTTGGATGGCCCCAAGAGCATGGGCCACCAGATGGGCCTCTTCAATGCGGCATGAAGCGGTTGATCCAAGCGGCCGGGGCCACACCACAATGCCGACAGGCACCCTGGTTGCCAGGGTACCCCTGGAGTGACAGGCCCAGTCACAGCTGCGACCCCTGCAATCACGGTAGTTCCGCCACTGGCATTAGTTCATAGTTTAGAATTTTAGATCACTGCTAAACAACAAAATATCAGCACCTTCATGAACATTATACTACTGGGAGAAACAGGAGAACACTAAATTTTTAATGGAAAGATATATGTTAAGTAAAAGTAAAATGCTAAATGAACTATGGACATACACAGTAATGACTGCTGCTCAGATCCTAAAAGTTTAAAGTGCATAGATAGTGCAATAAAAAGAGGATTGGTACAATAAAGTAGCCAAAAAACTTTTATTGATCTAAAATACACAATAAAATACAGAATTAATAACCATAAACGCGTTTCACCATAAGTGGCTTCTTCAGAATGGGATAAAAACATGACTGCTAACTCCATTTTAAAATGAAGGTTATGGAGTCAGAATGTTTTGCATTTAGGTAAGATAGGATTTAAAGTGTGAATGATGAATCGTTATTGCATATGACAAAAACAATCCTTCTCATATCCTGACATCAGAAAAGCTCTCAAATACAGGCTTGAGACAGAAAGAAAGCTGCTGTTCCCTTAATGTATTCTCTGTTTGTTGTACAATAATGTTATTACTATACCTCCCCCCTGCAGTGAAGCACTAAACATGTATGTGGTATGTTCTCCAATTATTGTGTGCTCTTGTCCGTTAATGTTACCCTCAGCATGCAGATTGCAAAATGTGTAATCCCTAATAATATACTGCATGTCTGTTTAACACCTGTGCTTTGCATTAAATGTTTCCCCATGTTTTTTTCAAAAAAATATGGGGTAAAAAGAAAGGTTGTATAACTTTTCTTGCAATATTTCAAACATAAACTAAAATATTAGCATACACGCAAAATTTGCCTTTTGTCCCAGAAATAAAAATAGCAAAGACACCTGCTGCTTAAAGGACCACTATAGTGCCAGGAAAAAATACTCGGACCCCCTTCCCGCCAGGCTGGATGGAGAGTAAAGGGTTAAAACTTACCTTTATTCCAGCGCTGGGCGGGGAGCTCTCTGCCTCAAATCCTCCTCCGTTCCGCCCCGTCGGCTGAATGCGCACGCGCGGCAAGAGCTGCGTGTGCATTCAGCCGGTCGCATAGGAAAGCATTATCAATGCTTTCCTATGGACGCTTGCGTGCTCTCACTGTGATTTTCACAGTAAGAATCACGCAATATAAGAAAGATATAAGATATAAGAAAGCAAATAATGCGTGCAAAAAGGCAATTAAACTTGCTAAACTTCAAAATGAAAAAATGATAGCTAAAGAGAGCAAAACCAACCCCAAAGCATTTTTTAAGTACATAAATTCCAAAAAACCCAAAAATGAAAGTATAGGTACACTTAAAACTGAAACGGGGGTGTTAGTTAATGAAGACCAAGAAAAGGCAGGAATTCTAAATAACTATTTCTCCTCCGTATATATTAAAGAAGAACCCATGGCAATAGATGTGCAAATGATTGCTACTAAAAACTTGCAGAATAATTGTAATTGGTTAACTCAAGACAATGTGCTGCAGCAACTAAAGAAAGTTAATATAAACAAAGCTCCAGGGCCTGACGGTATCCATCCACGTGTACTTAAGGAACTAAGTGTAGAAATAAGTGAACCTCTGTTTTTAATCTTTCAAGATTCTTTTCTTTCAGGAAGTGTTCCGGAGGATTGGAGGAAGGCAGATGTGGTTCCTATATTCAAAAAGGGTTCAAAATCCTTGCCTGGAAATTATAGACCTGTGAGCTTAACTTCTGTGGCTGGTAAAATATTTGAAAGGTTATTAAGAGATAATATTCAAGAATTCCTTGAGAAGAATATGGTTATCAGCAAAAATCAGCAAGGTTTTATGAAGCACAGGTCATGTCAAACTAACTTGATTGCGTTCTACGAAGAAGTAAGTAGAAGTATAGATCAGGGTGTTGCAGTGGATGTGATCTATTTGGATTTTGCCAAGGCATTTGATACAGTTCCACACAAAAGATTAGTGTTCAAACTCAAGGAAATCGGTCTCGATGAAAATGCTTGTTCTTGGGTAGAACATTGGCTTAAAAACAGAATACAAAGAGTTGTCGTTAATGGTAAATTTTCAAGCTGGACAGAGGTGGCAAGTGGTGTCCCTCAGGGGTCTGTTCTGGGACCCCTTCTATTTAACATTTTTATAAATGATCTTGAAGACAGCATTGAAAGTCATGTTTCAGTGTTTGCAGATGACACAAAACTTTTTAAAATAATACAATGTGAGCAAGATATTACTTTGCTGCAGAAGGATTTAGATAGCAAATGGCAGATGAAATTTAATGTTGAAAAATGCAAAGTTATGCACTTCGGCGTAAAGAATACACAAGCAAAGTATACCCTTAATGGAAGTGAATTAGAGATAACAACACACGAAAAGGACTTGGGAATTGTTATAGACAACAAACTATGCAACAATGTGCAATGTCAATCAGCAGTGGCCAAGGCCAGTAAGGTATTGTCATGCATGAAAAAGGGCATTCATTCTCGGGACGAGAATATCATTTTGCCTCTCTATAAATCACTAGTAAGACCACATATTGAATATGCTGTGCAATTTTGGGCACCTGTTCTAAAGAAGGATATCATGGCACTAGAAAAAGTGCAGAGGCGGGCTACAAAATTAATACAAGGAATGGAACATATCAGCTATGAAGAAAGGTTAACAAATTTAAACCTATTTAGTTTAGAAAAACGTCGCCTGAGAGGGGATATGATAACATTATACAAATATATTCGGGGCCAATACAAACCATTGTGTGGAAATCTATTCACAAACCGGACTTTACATAGGACACAAGGCCATGTGTTTAGACTGGAAGAAAGAAGATTTCGTCTAAGGCAAAGGAAAGGTTTTTTTACTGTAAGAACAATCAGGATGTGGAATTCTCAGCCTGAAGAAGTGGTTTTATCAGAGTCCATACAGATGTTCAAACAGCTACTAGATGCATACTTGCAAAGACAGAATATTCAAGGATATAATATTTCAATGTAGGGTAATAACTGCTTGATTCAAGGATAAATCTGACTGCCATTCTGGGGTCAAGAAGGAATTTTTTGTCCTAGCTTGTTGCAAAATTGTGCTTCAAACTGGGTTTTTTTGGGTTTTTTTTGCCTTTTGGATCAACAGCAAAAAACAGGTGTGAGGAAGGCTGAACTTGATGGACGCAAGTCTCTTTTCAGCTATCTAACTATGTAACTATGTAACTATGTAACCTCTAGCGGCTTTCAGTGAGACAGCCGCTAGAGACTTTGGGGGAAGGCTTAACCCATTTATAAACATAGCAGTTTCTCTGAAACTGCTATGTTTATAAAAAAAAAATGGGTTAAGCCTAGCTGGACCTGGCACCCAGACCACTTAATTAAGCTGAAGTGGTCTGGGTGCCTAGAGTGGTCCTTTAACCCCTTAAGGACCAAACTTCTGGAATAAAAGGGAATCATGACATGCCACACATGTCATGTGTCCTTAAGGGGTTAAGGGGATTACTATGGACCTAGTGACCGCTGTGACAAAATAAAAATTCCAACCTAATGTAAAACTATTAACTATTATTATTATTAGCATTTATATAGTGCTGTCATACTCCACAGTGCTTTACAGTTTTAGAATGGGGATATCAGATAACTAGTAATTAAATAAATATAGTATATAAAAAATATAATCAGAGACAAGATGGGAAGAAGGTCATACTCAATCAAGCTTTCAATCTATGAGAAATAACATCATGTCAGAGGGATGGGTATTGGTGAATGACATGCTTAGTTCAAAATAAGCTAGTAAAAGTGTTGTGTGGAACAAGCAAACAGTGGAATAAAAGAGAGTAAACTGGGCAATGGAAACCGAGGTTGGGCAATTGTAATGAGAGATGTGTCACCCAGAAAGATGGTCATCTTTTCTTTAGAAAAGCGTGTTTTCAGTAATTTATTAAAAGACTGTATGCAAGGGCAGTGATTTCCAACCCAGTTCTCATGGTCCACCAACAGTCCCAGATTTATGTAATTCCCTTTTTTATTGAAATGGAGATAATTAAAAAACCTAAACTGTTGGTGACCCATGAAGACTAGATTGGGGACCACTGTGCTAGGGGACAATCTCATGTTACAGGGGAAGGAATTGCAAAGGAATGAGAGAGCAGGGCCGGTGCTAGGATTTTTGACTACACAGGCGAAGATGCATTTTGACGCCGAACCCCACGCCTCCCCCGAAAAAATAAACAATGCATCTTCACCTCTGTGTCTCGTAGCCCCCTTTTGAATTTCTTACCCCCATTAGTGTTGCATATCCAACCTCTTCAATGTCTTACCCCTTTGGCCCATTTGTGCCCTTTAGTGTGTATCCTACAACCCCTCTTATGTATTTCTTACTTCCCCGCCAGCCCCTTTCTGTCTCTTTCTTCCCCCAGCCCCTATCTCTCTCTCTTTTTCTTCCACATAGACATGGATACAGGCAAAAATACATACATGCACAAAGACACAAACATACAGACACACAACCATACAAGCACACAGGCATAATTATTCAGGCACACAATCACAAAGATATACAGACACACAGTCATAAAAGGCACACAATCAAACAAACACAGTCATACAATCTACACATACAGGTACATTGTCGTGCAAACACAGACATACATTCATACAGACACAGGCATACACAGAAATACAGACACAGACAAAGAAACAGAGAGGCATATAGAGACATACATACACAATGATACAGACAGACATACACACACACACACACACTGACAGACAGACATACACACACACACACACACTGACAGACAGACATATACACACACACTGAGACATATACACGCACACACTGAGACATGCACACACACACACACACTGACTGACAGACATATACACACACACTGACAGACAGACATATACACACAAACACTGACAGACATACACACACACTGACAGACAGACCCATACACACAAACACTGGCATGCATACACACACACTGACAGACACATACACACAAACACTGACAGACAGACACACACACACACACACACTGACAGACATATACACACACACACACACACACACTGACAGACATACACACTGACAGACAGGCACACACACACTGACAGACACACACGCACACTGACAGACAGAAAGACAGACACACACACTGACAGACAGACACACACACACATACAGACAGACACACACACTGACAGAAATACACACACACTGACAGACAGAACTACACACACACTGACAGACATACACACACACTGACAGACATACACACACTGACAGACAGACACACACACACACTGACAGACACACACACACACACACACTGACAGACATACATACACATACACACACTGACAGACAGACATACACACACTGACAGACATACACACACTGACAGACAGAAATACACACACACTGACAGACACACACACTGACAGACAGACATACACACACTGACAGACATACACACACTGACAGACAGGTTCAGGAGGGTGGCTTACCTGGGATCCAAAGTGCTGCCTGAGGTATTTGGGATTTGGAGGAGCTGGTCCTGCCCAGCCCCCCTCCTCTCTGCCTTCTCGTGCTCCAGTCTTCTTGGGAGGACTTCCTCCCATGCTGACGTGAGGGGGCCGGCGGTAGCACCGCCCCTGCTGGGCACCAGCCGTGCTGTGTGCTACAAAGGGAGCAGGGATATGACGTGTTCATATCCCCGCCCCCTCCACACAGTCCGCGGCGCTGCCGGTTTGCGCTCGGCCATGCTACAAGAAGTGACCGGCAGGAGAGGGGAGTTGTGCGCTTCCCTCCTGCCGGTCACCCGGACTTTTGCGTCCCCGGGCCGGTGCGCCCTAAGGCGCTGCCTGAGCCGCCTTATGGACGCGCCGGCCCTGTGGGTCAGCCTTTGAAAACTCCTGCTGATGACAGTGAGCAGTGCAGGAATAATGTCACCTTAAACTTTGCTTAAGTAAAGTTTGTAATTCAAACCTGCTTACTATGTCAAAGAATAGAAGATGAGCTAACTCATCTTTGTATAAGTACAAAATGAAGTGCACTCTGCCGAAAAATGTTTCTTTAAACTTTTAACTTTAATTCTTGACAAAATGGACGTGAAGCAAGACTTTAGTAACTAAATTTTATTGCATTTATTTGAACTCAAAAATTAACATAACATATCTATAAAAATTTTACTAGTAAGGGAGTTTAAACATTTTGATTTAATAAAGTGTAAAATGTGTAACTCATACTTGCAACAAATTCATTGCCATAACTAATCGTCCTTTTCTAATAAATAGACAGCTGTTGTTGATCTTCATTTTAATAGCCTGACTATTACTTTTCATGTTGTTAAACCCAATTTAAATATAAGTGTATTTAATATTTATTATTCAATGTTTTCATCCTACCTTCTGCAGCTACCTGATTGCAACATAACACGCAAAGATTCAGATTAATTACTCAAGCTATCTTTAAAATGTGTGAAAGTTGAACATCTCTGCCATCTGGCTCCTATGGTCAATGAAATGTCTTGCACTGCTCTCAGTGGTATTCGAAAATTCAGAAAACATCTATATCATGTCCACACTGCAAATTATCCACTTCAGGGCTCTGGTCATGTGTGATTTGTCTTAAGTGGTTAGGAGGAAAGATAGTAACAGTGGCAGATGGTTAGCTGGTTTGCCAAATAGCTACTGTGCAAGCCAAAATTCCCACACTTTGTTCTAATAGATAGCACTCTTGCAATAAAAAAAAAAAAACTGACCATATATAGACAAAAAAACAGATAATTGTGTAAGCAATTTAGAAATTACTGCAGCCATTTAATGAATACAGTAAAACATATTTTTATTAGGATTTGCTCAATATTTCCACCATTGGTTTTAGTCCTTTTGAAGCAATGTATATATATCTGATAACCATAGGCGTGCGCACGGGGTGTGCCGGGTGTGCCTAGGCACACCCTAATCCCCGCGGCACGCCTATGTATTGAGTCCTGCAGGAACAGCGTTCCTGCACTTTTATTTGAGCAGGAACGCTCTTACTGCGGGCACTCAGTGCCCCCAAATGCCCCCTTCCGGCCCCTATGTTCCCCCTGTCATGGCGGGGGGGGCGCAAGAGGTGAAGGACACCCCCGCCCAGTCGGGTGCCTGTGTCCATCTCAGACGCGGCGAGGGAGCTGTGTGCTCTCTGCTTCTCTCGCCGCGCGCTGTTTGCTGATGCTGGGAGCCGGAATATGACGTCATATTCCGGCTCCCAGCTACAGCAGACAGCCCGCGAGGCGAGAGGAAGCAGATAGCACACAGCTCTCTCACCGCGTCTGAGATGGACACAGGCACCCGACCCACTGGACCCCAGGGACAAGTCCACGCCAGCACTCCAGGTAGGGAGGCTGGGTGGACATTTTTTTAATAAAAAAAAAAAATATTTGTATGTGTGTGTGTGTGTCTGTGAATGTATGTGTGTGTGTCTGTCTGAGTGTGTCTGAGTGTGTGTGTCTGTGAATGTGTGTCTGTAAGTGTGTCTGTGAATGTATGTGTGTGTGTCTGTGAATGTGTGTAAGTGTGTGTGTGAATGTGTGTAAGTGTGTCTGTAAGTGTGTCTGTGAATGTATGTGTATCTGTAAGTGTGTCTGTGAATGTATGTGTGTGTGTGTCTGTCTGAGTGTGTCTGAGTGTGTGTGTCTGTGAATGTGTGTCTGTAAGTGTGTCTGTGAATGTATGTGTGTGTGTCTGTGAATGTGTGTAAGTGTGTCTGTGAATGTGTGTAAGTGTGTCTGTGAATGTGTGTAAGTGTGTCTGTAAGTGTGTCTGTGAATGTATGTATGTCTGTAAGTGTGTCTGTGAATGTATGTGTGTTTGTATGTCTGTGAGTGTATGTGTGTCTGTAAGTGTGTGTCTGTGAGTATGTGTGTGTCTGAGTGTATGGGTATGTGTGTGTGTGTCTGTGAGTGTGTGTGTCTGTGAGTGTATGTGTGCCTGTGAGTGTATGTGTGTCTAAGTGTGTGTGTCTGTAAGTGTGTGTCTGTAAGTATGTGTGTGTCTGAGTGTATGGGTATGTGTGTGTGTGTCTGTAAGTGTGTGTGTCTGTAATTGTGTGTGTGTCTGTGAATGTATGTGTGTGTCTGAGTATGTGTGTGCACGCGTATATATATCTGTGTGTCAGTATATATATATATACACACACACACACGTGTATATTTTTTTGGGGGGGGTGGGAAAAGTGTTCCCACACTTTATTCCCCAGGACTTCTCTGGAGAGAAAAAAATATTTGTATGTGTGTGTGTGTGTGTGTGTGTGAATGTATGTGTGTGTGTCTGTCTGAGTGTGTGTGTCTGTGAATGTGTATCTGTAAGTGTGTCTGTGAATGTATGTGTGTGTGTCTGTGAATGTGTGTAAGTGTGTGTGTGTGTGTGAATGTGTGTAAGTGTGTCTGTAAGTGTGTCTGTGAATGTATGTGTGTCTGTAAGTGTGTCTGTGAATGTATGTGTGTGTCTGTCTGAGTGTGTCTGAGTGTGTGTGTCTGTGAATGTGTGTCTGTAAGTGTGTCTGTGAATGTATGTGTGTGTGTCTGTGAATGTGTGTAAGTGTGTGTGTGAATGTGTGTAAGTGTGTCTGTAAGTTTGTCTGTGAATGTATGTGTATCTGTAAGTGTGTCTGTGAATGTATGTGTGTGTGTGTCTGTCTGAGTGTGTCTGAGTGTGTGTGTCTGTGAATGTGTGTCTGTAAGTGTGTCTGTGAATGTATGTGTGTGTGTGTCTGTGAATGTGTGTAAGTGTGTCTGTGAATGTGTGTAAGTGTGTCTGTGAATGTGTGTAAGTGTGTCTGTAAGTGTGTCTGTGAATGTATGTGTGTCTGTAAGTGTGTCTGTGAATGTATGTGTGTTTGTATGTCTGTGAGTGTATGTGTGTCTGTAAGTGTGTGTCTGTGAGTATGTGTGTGTCTGAGTGTATGGGTATGTGTGTGTGTGTCTGTGAGTGTGTGTTTCTGTGAGTGTATGTGTGTCTGTGAGTGTATGTGTGTCTGTGAGTGTATGTGTGTCTAAGTGTGTGTGTGTCTGTAAGTGTGTGTCTGTAAGTATGTGTGTGTCTGAGTGTATGGGTATGTGTGTGTGTCTGTAATTGTGTGTGTGTCTGTGAATGTATGTGTGTGTCTGAGTATGTGTCTGCACGCGTATATATATCTGTGTGTCAGTATATATATATACACACACACACGTGTATATTTTTTTTGGGGGGGGGGTGGGAAAAGTGTTCCCACACTTTATTCCCCAGGACTTCTCTGGAGATGTCCGGATCTCCCTTGACGGCTCAAGCAGAGTCGGCGCTATCTGAGTGCCGGCTCTGCTCTTAGCCTCCATGGGCTGGCGGGGAGATCAAAGATCTACCTCACCAACCCACAGCAACATGGAGGGAGGCAGGAGAGGACCCGGGGAGCTCTAGACAGCAGCTCTGCCAGGTTCCTCTCACGAGATCTGAGCATTGCCACGGCAACACTCAGATCTCGCGAGAGTTAACTCTAGCTCCGCAGGCTAGAGTTCACTCTCCACTGGACCACAAGGGATGGCACATGGCAGCAAGGATCCCCCCTCATACATAAGGTAGGGAGGGGGGATATTTACTAATCTGCCCCCACCTCCACAATCCCTCCCAACATATAGCCCACACACACACACAGCACATAGACACATACAGCACGCTCACACACACACACAGCACCTTTACAAACACACAACATCATCACACACAGCACACTAACAGCACCCTCACAAACACACACACACACACACACACACACACAAACAGCACCCTCACAAATACACAACACCATCACACAAACAGCACCCTCACACACACAGCACCCTCACACAGCACAGTAACAGGACCCTAACAAACACACAAACACCCTCAAACAGCACACTACCAGCACCCTCACCCACAAACAGCACCCACACAAACACCCTCACCCACATAGCACACTACCAGCACCCTCACACCACCCTCACACAGCACACTAGCAGCACACACACACAGCAGTGTATGTGTATATATATATATGTGTGTGTATATATATATATATATATATATTTATATATATATATATATATATATATATATATATATATATATATATATATATATAGTAAAAATAGAAAAATAAAAATAGAATAAATATATACACATGCGGCGTGTTTGTGCTTTAGGGTGCACACCCTAATGCAATAGGCTGTGCACGCCTATGCTGATAACATCACATTTAAAATATTACATTTAATTTATATGCTAAGATCCAGAAGGATGAATCCTTCTCATTTTGATATGTATGTCTAATTCTTGACACCAAAACATATTTATAAGCAAATGATTTGAGAACACTTAAATATTGTTACTTTGAAGTTTGAAGACCACATCCTTTTTGAAAAGGCAAATATAAATGCATTCTACATTTTAAAGCGGCACTGTCATGCCGAATTTACCTTTCCCCAATCGCTTCCTCTTTTCTCCTTCTCCCAGGGTGTTGTCCCTAAGATACAATAGAGGGGGGGATACTGCCTCCCACCCCTGGCTGCCACCCATGGGCGGCAGATGGAGGGACTAATATACAATAGAGGGGGGGCCTAATGCATAACATTTATTTGAAGCAAGGGGTGCAAAGCTAACATATAAGCATATCATAATCAATTGTGTGTATAGATTGCTTTATAAACAAACATATAAATAGAAAATATGTAAATTTGCACAATTTTTATTAATTTTGTTAATCCTTTTTCAAAATATATATGGGAAATGAAAAACGTATACAGTGTCATTTATGTTGCAATAGTTCACCCAGGCTATGAAATGTTAGAATAAAAGCAAAAATGCATTTTTCTTCTCATATATACTGGGTGTGCCAAAAATATTTAAATGTCTAAATACATTTCTTATAGGTATTTGTAGGGATCCTAAAGGAGTCACAACAAAATGTAAAACCAATGTCTGCATGTGAGCATAATAAAAACAGTTAAATCATATATTTCTAAAATGTAAAAGATATTTAGCAATCTTTATCAATATCTGTACTGCTAATGTAAGCATGGCAGTGAAATGGTACAGTCCATTCACTCCTCCCCCATCCTTGACTCTGGAACATATCCTGTACTATTTGAAAGTAGAGGGATAGCTTACATTTTCAGACACTTTATAGTGACTACTGGCAGAAAAATTTGCTCCTCTCCAGGCTGGTAATTATAACTTGAGTATAAATGAGGGTGAGTGAGGTTTTATGGTCTAGATTTCATCCAGCAAACTACATGAAAATAAAAACCTTTGTAACGGATCACCTGGCACCCCGACTTGGTACCTCCGTTAATGGATGCTCCTAGTGCTTCCTGAGGACTCCAAGCACTCTGGCAGACACCACAATCACCGAACCGATGCAGCATATGAACCTTCTCAAGCATAGGAATGCTGTAGACCATTGAATAGGAACCATACGAATAGGCTTGTACTCCTAGCAGTCAACTGGAACAGCATGCCATAAATCCTTCCCCCCAATAATGAGACGACACATCACTTTGAGGGTAAAACAGGAACTCTGGACTGGCTCATCCAGCCTGGCTTTTATTACAATAATCCACATACAGGCCACACCCAGGGGGAGGCATAAAATAACCAATCACATACATGGTTCAGCCCACACATCCCCTCCCCTCAGATAACATTAAACCCAATTATCCGGTACACTTTTCCAGCCAAGTTCTGGATGTACCCCAAAAACAGGGGGTACACCTTTAAATCCAGCATCGCTGGATAGCCCTTATTCAGGGGGACAACATATCCAAAATTCAAGTCATTCGGATGAACAGTTCGGGAGATATGAGGTTCCAAAGATTTGACCGACCGCATGGGTAAAGTATCCGAAAACAGTTCCATGCATTTTGGCCCTGCGGTCGGTCACAAACAAGGGAATGAAAACAGGCGAATTGCCTGTGTTATAGAGCCTGGAGAGGGTTTGAATGAATTCCCTTGTTTGTGGGGTTCTTTCTACCGAACGGCGGGTCATTCGGTAGTTTCTATACGAATTTCTGGAAGTATGGAGGTCTCAGCGGTGTTTGCCTAGTCAAGTGTCCGATTTTAGTTCCAGACACTCGACGGCAAAACACCGCTGTTCGGTAGTTTAAGATGGCCGCCGCCACGTGTTTGTTTCCCGAATGGCGGCCACCCAGAGGACAAAGAATACATTACACTGATTGCCAATTACCCGTTTGCAACATTGTTGCAAACTGTAATTGGAGGCACACTTAGTCCTGGGTGGTCTGGTTGTTCGGTAGTTTCACTCAATATAATGAATGGAGTGATTCTACCGAACAATCAGGTGAATGCTGCATACATATCCCAGGTTAAACTCAACACATAAATACATATGTAATATTAAAGGCAGTATACTGGAATATGCTCCACAGTCTTAAAGGGACAGTAGTCCCAAAAGTCCCAATATATCCATTGCTGATTTTAAAGGGCCAGTAGCAGCAATATAAAGTACAATATGCCCCAAATAACCCAGGGGCCATAGTCAGCAGGTAGGAGGCAGGCAGCCAGGCCCCTCCAATGTCCAGTGGCGAGGTGGGTTCCGCCACATTTCTCCCCTTTCCCATTTAGACTATCCAGACTCCAGACCTCCCGTCGGTCTGGGGCTCTGATAGTCGGCTGGCTGTCCTTACAGGGGGTAGTTGTCCAGATGGCCCCCTGCCACTCGTGTCCAGTTGTAAGTCCAAGGCTTGGGGAAAAAGTAACCAGGGTGTCCTCTCCCCTGGTTGAACACAGCTGTTGTTGGGGAAAAACGACTGTCTCCCCTTCCGATATTTTGTCTGGCTGTTGTGGACTAGGACCGACTGTCCCTATCCCCAGTGGTGTAGGTGCAGAGACTACGGTCCCATCTGCACGGTTGTGGGGTTTACTGTCTCCCCTTGGTGTGCTAAGCTGCCGCTGGGGAGAGGGGATGACAAACTCCTCTCCCTGAACCGTAGACTGCCGCTGGGGAGCAAGGACGGCTCCTTCAGCTCCCTGTAACTTGGGCACAGAGACCACGGTCCCATCTGTGCTGTTGTGGGGCTTACTGTCTCCCCTTGGTGAGCTGTGCTGCCGCTGGGGAGAGGGAATAACAACCTCCTCTCCCTGAACCGTAGACTGCCGCTGGGGAGCAAGGACATCTCCTTCAGCTCCCTGTAGCTTGGGCACAGAGACCACGGTCCCATCTGTGCTGGTGTGGGGCTTACTGTCTCCCCTTGGTGTGTTAGGCTGCCGCTGGGGAGGGAGGACGCTGCTCTCCTCTCCCTGCACTTTACTGATCCGCCGCTGGGGAGAGGTGGTAGCAAGCTCCTCTCCCCTACATACTTCTATACTCTGTGGAGGGAGACCGACTGTCTCTACTCCCTGTAACTTGGGCGCAGAGACCACGGTCCCATCTGCGCTGGTGTGGGGCTTACGGTCTCCCCTTGGTGGGTTAGGCTGCCGCTGGAGAGAGGGTGTAACAAGCTCCTCTCTCTGAACTGTAACCTGCCGCTGGGGATCTGGGCCGACTGCCCAGCATCCCTGTAGGGCCGGTAGAGAGACCGCAGTCCCATCTCCACCTGCCATCTGTGGGTCTTCCCAGGACCAATCCGTGAGGCCCCTCAACATTTGTGAGTAAGGGCCACCTGCTTCCGCACCTGGCAACTCTGGCTGCTGCTGGGGATCTGGGCCGGCTGCCCAGCATCCCGGTGGGCCCGGTGGAGAGACCTTGGTCCCATCTCTACCTGCCTGTTGTGGTTCCTCACAGGACCAGTCTATGAGGACCCCCACTTCGGGTTCCTCCCGCCGCCTCAGGGAAAGACGGCTAACCTCCTCGGATGCAGCCTCTACTCGGCTGCTGTAACGCTCCTGCTGCTGAGCATACTTCCTCTCTTTCGCCAGCCGGAATTCTCGGTCCAACCTTGTGTTTCGCTCGGCCATGACCTGGTTCCAGATCACCCGGCGTGTCTCCATGGGGATATCATCCCCATACTCAGCCACTCGCTGCCTCACCTCGGCCAGCCAATCATCTCCAGAGCCAGAACCTTCCATACTTGTCTGCTCCCAGGGGCGCTGCACGACTGCTAGCGTTGCCCTCAATTTGTAAATCCAAACGTACTGTGTCTCCGAGCTGCTTTACCTCGCACTAGGACGCCATCCCACCGCTGCCACCAATGTAACGGATCACCTGGCACCCCGACTTGGTACCTCCGTTAATGGATGCTCCTAGTGCTTCCTGAGGACTCCAAGCACTCTGGCAGACACCACAATCACCGAACCGATGCAGCATATGAACCTTCTCAAGCATAGGAATGCTGTAGACCATTGAATAGGAACCATACGAATAGGCTTGTACTCCTAGCAGTCAACTGGAACAGCATGCCATAAATCCTTCCCCCCAATAATGAGACGACACATCACTTTGAGGGTAAAACAGGAACTCTGGACTGGCTCATCCAGCCTGGCTTTTATTACAATAATCCACATACAGGCCACACCCAGGGGGAGGCATAAAATAACCAATCACATACATGGTTCAGCCCACACATCCCCTCCCCTCAGATAACATTAAACCCAATTATCCGGTACACTTTTCCAGCCAAGTTCTGGATGTACCCCAAAAACAGGGGGTACACCTTTAATTCCAGCATCGCTGGATAGCCCTTATTCAGGGGGACAACATATCCAAAATTCAAGTCATTCGGATGAACAGTTCGGGAGATATGAGGTTCCAAAGATTTGACCGACCGCATGGGTAAAGTATCCGAAAACAGTTCCATGCATTTTGGCCCTGCGGTCGGTCACAAACAAGGGAATGAAAACAGGCGAATTGCCTGTGTTATAGAGCCTGGAGAGGGTTTGAATGAATTCCCTTGTTTGTGGGGTTCTTTCTACCGAACGGCGGGTCATTCGGTAGTTTCTATACGAATTTCTGGAAGTATGGAGGTCTCAGCGGTGTTTGCCTAGTCAAGTGTCCGATTTTAGTTCCAGACACTCGACGGCAAAACACCGCTGTTCGGTAGTTTAAGATGGCCGCCGCCACGTGTTTGTTTCCCGAATGGCGGCCACCCAGAGGACAAAGAATACATTACACTGATTGCCAATTACCCGTTTGCAACATTGTTGCAAACTGTAATTGGAGGCACACTTAGTCCTGGGTGGTCTGGTTGTTCGGTAGTTTCACTCAATATAATGAATGGAGTGATTCTACCGAACAATCAGGTGAATGCTGCATACATATCCCAGGTTAAACTCAACACATAAATACATATGTAATATTAAAGGCAGTATACTGGAATATGCTCCACAGTCTTAAAGGGACAGTAGTCCCAAAAGTCCCAATATATCCATTGCTGATTTTAAAGGGCCAGTAGCAGCAATATAAAGTACAATATGCCCCAAATAACCCAGGGGCCATAGTCAGCAGGTAGGAGGCAGGCAGCCAGGCCCCTCCAATGTCCAGTGGCGAGGTGGGTTCCGCCACAACCTTATACATGCTCTATGCATTGAAGGGGTTAAGAAAGGCCTGTGAAGAAGAGAAAAAGCCAGATAATTTAAAGGTAAGTTGTTAATCCCAAAACAAGATGCATGAAACAGATCTGCATCAAAGCCAGAGAATATAAATGTACGTAAGTGGTATATCCAAAATAACGTACTAGCAAAAGGTCCAAATAAAAGCAAGAAATGGAGGGGGGTTACGGAGGGGGCGGGGGGGAGGAGGGCAATGGTCAATCACTGAGCTGTATGGATTCTAGCTAACATAGTGTCCGTCTGAGCAGGCCTAAATCTCAATTGTTTCAGGAAAAACAGACCAAGATGGGAACCAAAAGAAGTCCCACACACCTTAGACAGTCTGGAAAAAACTCCTGCTAGTAAATCAAACTCTCTAAATATTTAAAAGATACATCCAACTTCAAGGGGCATTGGGAGTTGACATTATGGTGCTGCAATATCAAGGGGCTACTTAAGAATATCCCCTGTAAGGGAGATCTGACCATGTTCCAACAAAAATTGGAAGATAGTGGCGCGGACATCCACCATATTGGAGAAAGAGTAAGGGAGCTTTAGGACAACAGGGATCTGTTGGTGTTCTAAGTACAACAGCCCCCAATTTATGTAACCATAAACACCAGACAGGAAATTTCAGTGATTTTACAGTTTCCAAATGCCATGGAGTGGTCACCCTGATAGCTGCACATGTACCTTTTCTTTTATAAAGAATATATCACAGATGAACATGTTTGCCAAGAGCCAAATAGGCCATACCATGGTCACCTTTGCCAATATCTACATGCCCAACAAAAAGTAATGTTACCCATTCTGCAAAATTTTATGTAAAATATAAATATTTTGTGAAGGTATCCTTATTCTAGGTAGAGAGTGCAATGTTATTTTACTTATCCTCCTCTACCTCCGCATGTTCAGCATCTACACAGAAACTATTTGCAACACTGTTAGACCAAACTCAGCTCTTTGACTGTTGGAGGATTGCTCACCCATGTTTGAGAGATTACTTATTCCTTTCTTTAGCCTCTAAGACATACTCCAGATTGGACTTGTTCTTTTTACAAGTAAATTTCATAGTGCAGCATTTCAGATTTATGCAATTCATATTAAAGATACACTATAGTCACCAGAACAATTACAGCTTAATTTATTTGTTCTGGTGAGTAGGTAGCTACCCAAGAGAGCATCTATAAAATACTAGTCAGGTGACATTACTCCCCTACACATATTCACAGATTAGTGCTCTCATATATGGTGGTCCTTCACAATTACAAAGAGATATTGTACACAAATTTTAGCCTTTATTAAAATGATTATACAAATATCAGTACCACTGTCTCCCACAGTTTTTAATTTAATTATCCTGGCTTACCTGAGGATTGCACAGTCATCATGGACAGCCTCCTTCACTGCATACTATATTACCACTTGAACACTTTTTATGCACCCTACAGTGAACCTTAAATATTATAACTTACCTTACACTGTCAATGGGTTAACTCTGTTTAGTTACTGATGTTAATTTTGTTTGTTATAATATTTTTTACCTTCCCTATATGATTCAGGTTATTCACAGTACTCTTTTTATCACAGATAAAAAATAAAAAATAAAACTGTTATTGTTGATGGTAACCAAAGTAAAGTGATATATGCCACATTTGTTATGCTCTGTACATTACTGTAACTGTAACAATGTTTTTTTTACCCAATAAAAATGTATAAAAGAAAAAAGCCTGAAACACCAATAATCCAAGGGTAGTACCAGGACAGAGTTACATGCACATGCATATACAAGAGCATTGGTGTACAGAAACACACAATGACACACAGACACACACGTACATTGACAGATACAGTCACACAATTAGAGTGTGTGTCTGGCAGTGTGGATTGGTACCTATGTTTGCATGTCTGGTATTGTGTAGTGTGTATGAGCCTGAATGTGTGTGTCTGGCAGTGAGTATCCTTGTGCATCTGTGAGTTATGTATTATGTGTTATGTGTATGTGTATTGAAGTCTGTGCCTGGAATGCATAGCTGTATCTGTGTGCCATGGAGGGAGAGCTCTATACCTTCATGCTATGTGTGGGCTCTCAGCAGAGACAGCACTTGAAAGGTAACTATCAGCCAGGGCCGGCCTTAGGCATTTTGACGCCCTGTGCGAAAAATCTTCACAGCGCCCCCCCCCCCTCCCCCCGTCATCCATGTATGCTGTAATGTTTGTGTTGTCTGTGTATGTGATAGTAGGTGTGATGACTGTGTGTGATATGTATGCTATGTGTGATATTTGTAATTGGTGTATTAACAGTGCATGATATGCGTGTATTGGTTGTATGTGACACACACACACACACACACACACAGAGTCAGACGGCCATACACACACACACAGGAAGACATCCACACACACACACAGGCAGACAGTCATACACACACACACAGACACACAAAGGCAGACAGTCTCACACACACACATACAGTAATACACACAGACACACACAGAGGCAGACAGTAATACACACAGACACACACAGTCATACACACAGACACACACAGTCATACACACACACACACACACGCAGACAGTCATACACACAGACACACACAGTCATACACACAGACACACACAGTCATACACACACACACACACACGCAGACAGTCATACACACAGACAAACACGCAGACAGTCATACACACAGACACACACAGGCAGACAGCCATACACACAGACACACACAGGCAGACAGCCATACACACAGAGGCAGTCATACACACAATCACACACACAGAGGTAGACAGTCATACACACAGAGGCAGACAGTCATACACACAGAGGCAGACAGTCATACACACAGACACACACACACAGAGGCAGACAGTAATACACACAGACACACAGAGGCAGACAGTAATACACACAGACACACAGTGGCAGACAGTCTCACACACACAGACACACACAGGCAGACAGTCAGTCATACACACAGACACAGACAGTAATACACACAGACACACACAGAGGCAGACAGTCATACACACAGACACACACAGAGGCAGACAGTCATACACACAGACACACACAGAGGCAGACAGTCATACACACAGACAGACAGTAATACACACAGACACACACAGAGGCAGACAGTAATACAGACAGATACACACAGAGGCAGACAGTCATACACACAGACACACACAGAGGCAGACAGTCATACACAGACACACACACACAGGCAGACAGTCATACACACAGACACACACAGGCAGACAGTCATACACACACAGACAGTAATAAACACAGGCAGAGAGTCACACTCACCTGACAATCCCACAGTTACCTGTGGAGTTCATTGTGGAGGCAGTGCAGCTCCTGGTGACTGTTTGGTGGGGAAGCAGGGACTCCTTCCTGCTTCCCCTGCAGCAGTTTTCCGGCGCTTTTAGCTCCGCCCCCGCCGCACTGTAAGCTCCGCCCCCGCTGCAAATTTAAAAAAAAAAAAAAAAAAATTTTTTTTTTTTTTTTTTTTTTTTAAATCCACGGCGCCCCCTGCTCCATGGCGCCCTGTGCGGCCGCACAGCTCGCACACCCCTAAGGCCGGCCCTGCTATCAGCACAGCCATTGCAACTGAAATAAATTTGCAATGGTTGTAATTGTATATACATGATTGCAAGAGATGGGTGCATCCCCTTGCAATCATGTATACATGAGTGCTGACATGACGGGGCTAACATATTTTCAATTTAAGATACACATTAGTAATATGACCCAATCAACTTCCCTTTACAAGCTTATAATATATATTTGAAACAATGATTCTATACATTTATTTGATTGTACTGTTTATAGTATTTTTCATAATCCAGGTAACATTACTAGTCCTAAATTGTTTTGTAGCGTATCTCTTTGCTTGATTGTGCTATAAGCTTTTAAACTATCTCTGTAGACTGCAATTGGCTAGTACTCTCTATGGTAGATACATTGTAACAGACAGCTCCCAAATGGCAGAGAACTGTTTGAATCTCTTCAGTTTATCCCCAGTACAACAGATCTTTAAAGTGGCTCTGTCACTCCAAATTGTCATTCCTCCAAGCATGCCTCTTCTCTCTAAATGTATTGTTCTTTTCTTAATGTCTAATCTTTATCTTCTAAAATATACAAAACAGAGTAGTAACTACTTTGACTTATGTTTTATTTCTACACTTGACAAATCTTGACAAAGGGTGGATCTTAAGGGTTAAGGGAAGCTGCACTTTTTTGTCAAGATTTGTCAAGACAAATTATCCCACAATACTCACCTGCCTGTTGTGTCCCTTGTCTATAATCTCACAATTTGGGGAAAGAAGGCAAGAAAGAAAATGCAATGGCAAAATTTCATTGCTAGGCTTCTGTACATGGTGCCAGATAGGAAGAGGATTGTTGCTAAAAACAAAGAGCTTTTTAGAGGTGAGCATGGGGACCTGTGCAAAAAAAGCATTGTGGGAAAAGGAGGACAAATAGGATCAGGGCTAATAGGAGGACAATTAGGTCCAGATGGACAACAAAACATAATTTCCCAGTGACAGGGAAGCTTTTAGAAGTCCATTACTGAATCATCAATTGCATGTCATTTAGGCAGGTGCCTTTTGAACTACAATATTTTTTTTTCAAGATTAAAGTTTACATTTCTATGCTGTTTATCTTGGTATAGATTATATTTTATATGAAATCTTTGTTAAAGGCATTTGAAATGTGGCACTTTATTTATTTTAAGAATGATTGCAGATGGAAATTGAATATTTAATCCTCTAACATCCACTTTTATTTGTTTTGTCTATGTAACTTTTGGTATGTATGTGGTATGCTTTATACCTTTTTCAGTTTAATTTTGGTTTAAAAACACAGCACAAAACTATAAAAATGACAAATACTTTTCCACAATATTAAAAAAGCAGCTGAAACATCATGCCAAACATACAGTATTTAAATGTCAAACACTGGAAAGCAAGAGGTATAACTTTAATAAAATACCTTTTTCTGGACAATCATCTTGAAACCTTTCAAATATTACAGTCAGAATACAATATACCTATTAATAATTATATTATTATTTATATTGATAAAATATTTAATATCAATATTTTACTTTATCTTAGAATAAAACATTATTTAGAGAAACATCTATTTCAAATCAACAAAGACCCATTACATGAATTAAATAGACTAATAAATCAATCATCATAAAAAGGATTTATATCTAGAACTAGAAACTTTATAAAAACAATAACATCTATGAAAATATATAAAATGAGTTATAAATGGGAAAAGGATCTGGGATATATCATGAATTAGAAAGATATAAATAAAGTCAAAAAATGTACATTTTCAATTCACTGCTTAAATATAATTGAGAACATTTTAAAATCACTAATACATGGCATATAGATTAGCAAGAATCTACCCAACACAGATGATGGTTTCCTAAGGCTAATTACCAACACATATGGTGGAGTTGCATTCAAATTCAAGAGCTTTGGAAAATGTTGAAATACATAATTACATAAACACGATACTTCCATTTAACCTTATATTAAGCTTATATTAAGCTTATATTTTAACTATCAACTGGCCTCAGATGCCTATAGAAGAAACACATTTAGTCACACACATATTGGTGGCTACTAAATTAGCTGTAGCCCGATACTGGTAAAAAAAACAATACTCCAGAATGAAAAGAAATAGAAATACAATACCTATATCAATGTAAAATGGAATTATATTTGAGTAGAAATAGTATATTAAAAATAAGGAATCATAACAACTAGAAAATAAATATAAGAAAAATTAAAAATTTCACCCGATACAATATAAATGCTTAGCTGTACAAATACCACTATATGTAACTACTTGTGTGTTAATACATATCATATTCTATGTTAAACTTGTTCGGGATTCTCAACAAGTCCTTGATAACTTTGTAAAATGGTTCTGAAACATTCTTTCATCTGTATGTATCTTGAAAAGAAGAATAAATAAATAAAAAATAAAAAAGCAGCAGAAACAAAAAGATTATCCCAATAATCTATCAAGCAAAAAAATAGAAATAGAAAATATGTCAGCTTTTAAGAAATCAATATGGCTAATATTGCCAAGGGTCAAGGGATATATAAAACATTAGTATTAGTGACTACAACAAAGTTCTTTTTTCCACCTTTAATACAATCTTCCAAAGTATTCTGACTCCAATAGACAGGTGCAACTTGGTATCAACTTTGTGTCCAGATGTATACTAGATTTTTGTACACTTTGATATAACAAAGTATCCCCTTAAATAATGAATTACAGTATATTTATTAAACCAGCATAAAACCTCTAATTTAAACCCTTACACAAAATAAAAGTGAGATTTATCCAAAAGCTCACAAAATAGATGTTAAGGTGATATGTGCTCAATGTCCAAAACACTGTCTGAAAAAGTCCTAAATCTCAAGCAACTTTTAAGCTTCCGCTCACTTCAATGTGTTTCTCCTGTATAGTCAGTCTTTGCAGTCCTTGTCCATATTTAAAGGGTTGTACTACCTTCGGTTGTACTACGGTTGTACTACCTTCTTAAGAGCATATCTACATACAGCCTATTGCAATTAAACAATAGTCAATGTATAAAACATATTTCCATGTTAAAAAACAACAACAAAATGTTGCCTACAAGAAGATTCATGAAGCAAATCAGAGTCTTATATAAGTGCTTACAATATATTTTCAAAATTGTGTATTCAATCTAAATAAAAATAAAAATGATAAAAAGAGAGTCAAAATGGAAAACAGTATATATCAACAGATATTACAAATTTAAATAAAAAGTATCTGAAGTTCCACTTCTGCATTAAAACCAAAGTTGATATCTCTTCATAGTATAGAGCTAATACACCCTCCAGTTTATTTTAACTAAATGAATGCCTTGATAATTAAGCAAACTAGGATCACTATTATGAGTTTCTGAAAAATGTTCAGATATGGAATGATTTTTTAAAACCCCCTTTTTATGTTACCTACATTTTATGTTACCTACATGTTCTGATACTCTAACTTTGAAACATCTTTTAGTTTGATCTATATATTGTTTATTACATTAGCAGTTCAATAAATAGGCAACACTCTTAGTATGAAATGTAATAAGGTAATTGATTTTGTATTCTTGTTGTGTAATCGTGACTTTAACAGTATACATTTTTCCATATGGGGGCAATCTACTGCAAATTCTATATTTTCCACAGTTATGAAATCATCTACTGTCATTAAGGAAATGGTTGCTAGTTATGGGGGCTCGGAAACTATTGACTTATTTGTTTCTGATATTTGGTGCACCCCTGAAAACTACCCTTGGTTTAACTGGTAAAATAGAGGCTAAAATGTATTTAACAGATACCACTATTTTCTGATGATACATTTTAAAACACTTGGTTTACTATTATATTGTAAAATGAATAGGCATACAGGCATACAGGTTTTAAACCTTGTGAAGATTTAGTACTTTGTTGAAATAGACTAGTTCTGTCCACTTAAATACTTTATTAAAACACTTTGGTCCAGTTTTCCCCAACCGTTTTAATTCACCATAAGTAACATTAGTTAACCAAAGGTGGTAATGGCAACTGTCTAAGATAATTAGATTATTTACATCCACTTTTTTTGTTTCATTTTTTTTTTTTTAACAAAGTATGAGCTTTAATGTGGGATTGTTCCATGTATAACTCTAAATCCAGAAGTTCTATGATACTTTTATGCCATGAGATTAACCCCTTAAGGACCAAACTTCTGGAATAAAAGGGATTCATGACATGTCACACATGTCATGTGTCCTTAAGGGGTTAAGACCATTTTTCACATCAATCCCATGATGTATTATGCATATTAGTTTCATAGGATCTGACCTATTTTCTGTTTCTATTTATTTTGGGGTTTCTTATATTACTTGAGTTGGGGTACATATCATAAACCTGCTCCTTCTCCATGTGCTGTCAAATACATATTCTATGTTTTGGCAACAGTTTGAATCCACATTCACACTGTTTCTAAATGTATCCATATCACAGGCAACGTGCAGGAAATTTATATATTTAGAAAAATGATACAAGTAAAAATCTTTGTTCTAAGCAGCAGGGACTAGAATTTCTACTGGTTATATTTTGAACATTGTATCTTGCCCTACTTTTTAAATATAATCCATTCCTCTTCAATGTTTATTAAACTTAGATGCCAATTAAATTGACTGCCTGAATCTCCTCCATGGTGCGAATGAATACAAGCTGAAACACATGGAATTATTCTCTCTCCCTCTCTCTCTCTTTCCCTCTCTCTCTTATAATTATAATTATAAAAGTGTTGCGTTTATATTTTTGTTCAGTGTATCTCTCTCTCTCTCTCTCTCTCTCTCTCTATATATATATATATATATATATATATATATATATATATAGATACATAGATACATGTATATATATATATATATATATATATATATATATATATATATATATATAAAAGAAAAAAGAAAAAGAGACCTTGCACTCCAACTTACTTGATTGTAGACCCGGTGCTAGATTGCACTAAATAGATATAGCCAGAGAAAATCAGCACTCCCAGGATTTGTATCAAAAAGGAAAATAAGTCTTTATTACAACGGTCAACGTTTCAGTTCCGCTAGGGAACTTTCATCAGGACAGGATTTTTGATACAAATCCTGGGAGTGCTGATTTTCTCTGGCTATATATATATATATATATATATATATATATATATATATATATATATATATACATACAGAGAGAGAGAGAGATACACTGAACAAATTTATAAACGCAACACTTTTGTTTTTGCCCCCATTTCTTATGAGCTGAACTCAAAGATCTAAAATGTTTTCTATGTACACAAAAGGCCTATTACTTTCAAATATTGTTCACAAATCTGTCTAAATCTGTGTTAGTGAGCACTCCTCCTTTGCCAAGATAATCCATCCACCTCACAGGTGTGGCATATCAAGATGCTGATTAGACATCATGATTATTGCACAAGTGTGCCTTAGGCTGGCCACAATAAAAGGCCACTCTCAAATGTGCTGTTTTACTGAGTTGGGAGGGCCCGGGGTTGGGGGGGGGGGCAAAAACCAGTCAGTATCTGGTGTGACCACCATTTGCCTCACGCAGTGCAACACATCTGCTTCACATAGAGTTGATCAGGTTGTTGATTGTGGCCTGTGGAATGTTGGTCAACTCCTCTTCAATGGCTGTGCGAAGGCCTGAATATTGGCAGAACCTGGAACACGCGGTCGGATATGCCAATCCAGAGCATCCCAAACATGCTCAATGGGTGACATGTCGGTGAGTATGCTGACCATGCAAGAACTGGGATGTTTTCAGCTTCCAAGAATGTGTACAGATCCTTGCAACATGAGGCTGTGCATTATCATGCTGCAACATGAGGTGATGTCGTGGATGAATGGCACAACAATGGGCCTCAGGATCTTTATCTTTTGTGCATTTAAAATTCCATCAATAAAATGCACCTGTGTTCATTGTCCATAACATACGCCTGCCCATACCATAACCCCTGTGCCGCCATGGGCCACTCGATTCACAACATTGACATCAGCAAACCACTCACCCACACAACGCCATGCACACTGTCTGCCATCTGCCCTGTACAGTGAAAACTGGATTCATCCGTGAAGAGAATACCTCTCCAAAGTGCCAGGCGCCATTGAATGTGAGCATTTGCCCACTCAAGTTGGCAAATTCGACGACGAACTGCAGTCAGGTCGAGACCCTGATGAAAATGATGAGCATGAAGATGTGCTTCCCTGAGACGGTTTCTGACAGTTTGTTCTTTGGTTCTTTGGTTATGCAAACTGATTGTTGAAGTAGCTGTCCGGGTGGCTGGTCTCAGACGATCTTGGAGGTGAAGATGCTGGATGTGGAGGTCCTGGGCTGGTGTGGTTACAGGTGGTCTGCGGTTGTAAGGCAGGTTGGATGTACTGCCAAATTCTCTGAAACCCCTTTGGAGATGTCATATGGTAGATAAATGAACATTCAATTCACAGGGGAACAGCTCTGGTGGACATTTCTGCGGTCAGCATATCAATTGCACGCTCCCTCAAAACTTGCGACATCTGTGGCATTGTGCTGTGTGATAAAACTGTACATTTTATTGTGGCCAGCCTAAGGCAAACCTGTGCAATTATCATGCTGTCTAATCAGCATCTTGATATGTCACACCTGTGAGGTGGGTGGATTATCTTTCAAAGGAGAAGTGCGCACTAACACAGATTTAGACAGATTTGTAAACAATATTTGAGAGAAATAGGCCGTTTGTGTACATAGAAAACATATTAGATCTTTGAGTTCAGCTCATGAAAAATGAGCGCAAAAATCAAAGTGTTGCGTTTATAATTTTGTCCGTTGTATGTATATAGATACATCTATCTATCTATTATGTGTCTCTATACAGGGAGTGCAGAATTATTAGGCAAATGAGTATTTTGACCACATCATCCTCTTTATGCATGTTGTCTTACTCCAAGCTGTATAGGCTCGAAAGCCTACTACCAATTAAGCATATTAGGTGATGTGCATCTCTGTAATGAGAAGGGGTGTGGTCTAATGACATCAACACCCTATATCAGGTGTGCATAATTATTAGGCAACTTCCTTTCCTTTGGCAAAATGGGTCAAAAGAAGGACTTGAGATATAGTGAGATATCTTGCAGAGGGATGCAGCACTCTTAAAATTGCAAAGCTTCTGAAGCGTGATCATCGAACAATCAAGCGTTTCATTCAAAATAGTCAACAGGGTCGCAAGAAGCGTGTGGAGAAACCAAGGCGCAAAATAACTGCCCATGAACTGAGAAAAGTCAAGCGTGCAGCTGCCAAGATGCCACTTGCCACCAGTTTGGCCATATTTCAGAGCTGCAACATCACTGGAGTGCCCAAAAGCACAAGGTGTGCAATACTCAGAGACATGGCCAAGGTAAGAAAGGCTGAAAGACGACCACCACTGAACAAGACACACAAGCTGAAACGTCAAGACTGGGCCAAGAAATATCTCACAACTGATTTTTCTACGGTTTTATGGACTGATGAAATGAGAGTGAGTCTTGATGGGCCAGATGGATGGGCCCGTGGCTGGATTGGTAAAGGGCAGAGAGCTCCAGTCCGACTCAGACGCCAGCAAGGTGGAGGTGGAGTACTGGTTTGGGCTGGTATAATCAAAGATGAGCTTGATGGGCCTTTTCGGGTTGAGGATGGAGTCAAGCTCAACTCCCAGTCCTACTGCCAGTTTCTGGAAGACACCTTCTTCAAGCATAGGTACAGGAAGAAGTCTGCATCCTTCAAGAAAAACATAATTTTCATGCAGGACAATGCTCCATCACACGCGTCCAAGTACTCCACAGCGTGGTTGGCAAGAAAGGGTATAAAAGAAGAAAATCTAATGACATGGCCTCCTTGTTCACCTGATCTGAACCCCATTGAGAACCTGTGGTCCATCATCAAATGTGAGATTTACAAGGAGGGAAAACAGTACACCTCTCTGAACAGTGTCTGGGAGGCTGTGATTGCTTCTGCACGCAATGTTTATGGTGAACAGATCAAAACACTGACATAATCCATGGATGGCAGGCTTTTGAGTGTTCTTGCAAAGAAAGGTGGCTATATTGGTCACTGATTTGTTTTTGTTATGTTTTTGAATGTCAGAAATGTATATTTGTGAATGTTGAGATGTTATATTGGTTTCACTGGTAAAAATAAATAATTGAAATGGGTATATATTTTTTTTTTGTTAAGTTGCCTAATAATTATGCACAGTAATAGTCACCTGCACACACAGATATCCCCCTAAAATAGCTATAACTAAAAACAAACTAAAAACTACTTCCAAAAATATTCAGCTTTGATATTAATGAGTTTTTTGGGTTCATTGAGAACATGGTTGTTGTTCAATAATAAAATTAATCCTCAAAAATACAACTTGCCTAATAATTCTGCACTCCCTGTAAATATATTATGTAGGTAACCTTCTTGTTAACTGCCTTGCAGGCATGCTGATATACCTTCTTGTATAATGCAACTCAGAAGAAAATTAATAATGAATAAATCATATAATGAATTCATAAATGAATATAAATTGGTAGTCAATAGAGTATATGTAATACTTTGTCTATAGAGTATATGTAATATTTAACTTACTTACTTGGTTAATAATTCATGATAAGTTGGAAGTCAAGGAGTGGCCTTTTAATCTTCTAATTTATGGATGGACTTTATTTTCTCTCTAAGCTTTAGAAATCATGCAAATATCTTTATACTGGCTACACTAGTACAAGTATCTCAACTCCCTACGCTGTTAAGGTGGACAGGTGGCCAATTGCTCCTCAGGCCACTAGTATAGAAGAGCTAATGAGACAGTTGTGGGCTGCAGTCTCTAAACATTATTTTAAAAATGAAAATAACTGGAGGTATGTTGCAATATGTGTTTGCACAATCCTGTAAGAGTAGGGAGGCATTCATGAATTATGTAGGGCTTTTGCTAGCCTGGAATTTCACAGATTTGTACAAACATACGAAATGAAGCCCTGCACTCAAACTCCCATTACTGCTGGGCAGCAGCAATGACTATAATACACATCAACCCCATACAATAAAAAAAAAATGCTTGCACACTATCCAAAATAGCTATGCACATTTGAATAACTGTTTTTTTTTTAGTATTACTACAATGACCTCTTAGGTGAGTCTTACACTAACAATTAACTGTGCCTCCCCAAATTAATTTCTGCCTCCCACTTTAAGTGTTCCCTATTAAGGGTTAATAAGTGTGTTGTGGTTCAGAAAAATACCCCTCTCTATATCATTAGATATTGTGCCTTTCATCTTAAAGAAGCAAGGTGAATTGTTAATGTAGATCTCACATAAGAGGTTTTGCCTTTATGTGGCAGGTGAGATTATACTTTAATGGCCATGGGTTTGATGCTAAAAACCTCCAGTTTTTTTAAATGTGCATATGGATTTGGGATGTGCATAAGTAACTTTTGAGAGAAACTGCTGTGTTTACATATGGGTTAAACCAGCCTCTAGTGGCTGTCTCATTGACAGCCGCTAGAGGCGCTTCCGCCAGCGTCCATAGGAAAGCATTGAGAATGCTTTCCTATGGACTGACTGAATGCGCGCGCGGCTCTTGCCGCGGATGCGCATTAAGCCGATGACGACCGAAAGAGAAGGAAAGTCCCCAGCGCCGAGGGAGCCCGGCGCTGGAGAAAGGTAAGATTTTAACCCCTTCCTCCCCCTTCAGCCTGCTGGTAGGTAGTGTAAAAAAAAATTATTAAACATATTATAAAATAAATTAAATGCATTTTTATATATATAATATATTTATATATATTATATATAATATATATACATATTATATATATATATATATATATATATATATATATATATATATGTAACGTCATACGTAATGTATTTTAATATTAATATAAGTATATATATATTAGTATTAAAATACACTTAGAATGACATTACATATATATATAATATTTATATATATTATATATATAATATATCTACATATATATATATTATATATGTATACGTATAATTAAAATAATAAATAAATAAAATAATAAAATAAATAAATAAAATATTGAAACAAAATTTAATATAAATTATATATTCATATGTAATTTCATTCTAACTGTATTTTGTTATTAATATATATATATATTGGTAACAAAATACACTTAGTATGACATTCTATATATATCTATCTATATATAAAATACAAATAACCGCAAATATATATATATAGATAAATACATATAATTACATAAAAGATTACATTAGTATACACGTAGAATTTAATTACATATATATGTATATATATTAAAATTCTACATGTATATTTAAGTAATCTTTTAACATAATTATGTGATTTGATTAATTCAAATTTGATTGACATGCCTGACAACACAGGGAGAAAGTGCAGAGAATTTAATTCGCAAGCACTATATTTGACCCTGTAACTCTGCAAGACACCATAAAACCTGTACATAGGGGGTACTGTTTTACTCGGGAGACTTCGCTGAACTCAAATATTAGTGTTTCAAACTGGTAACTTGTATTACAACGATGATATTTTAAGTAAAAGTGAAGTTTTTTGCATTTTTTACAAACGAACTGCACTTTTATGGACTATATTATTGTTGTTATATGTTTTACTGTTTTAAAACACTAATATTTGTGTTTAGTGAAGTCTCCCGAGAATAGCAGTTCCCCCAATGTACAGGTTTCATGGTGTTTTGGAAAGTTAGAGAGTCACATATAAGGCTTGCATTTCATTTTTTTCACATTGAAATTTGCCAGATTAGTTATGTTGCCTTTGAGAGCGTATGGTAGCCCAGGAATGAGAATTACCCCCATGATGGCATACCATTTGCAAAATTAGACAACCCGAGGTATTGCAAGTGGGGTATGTCCAGTTTTTCTTAGTAGCCACTTAGTCACAAACACTGGCCAAATATTCGTTTTTTGCTTTTTTCACACAAAAACAAATATGAACGCTAACTTCGGCCAGTGTTTGTGACTAAGTGGCAACTAAAAAATACTAAACATACCCCACTTTCAATACCTTGGCTTGTCTACTTTTTCAAATGGTATGCCATTATGGGGGTAATTCTCTTTCCTGGGCTACCACACCGTCTCAAAGGTAACATTACTAATCTGGCAAATTTCAATTTGAAAATGGAACGTTCTATATTTGACCCTGTAACTTTCCAAAACACCATAAAACCTGTTAATGAGGGGTACTGTTGTACTCGTGAGACATCACTGATTACAAATATGTGCATTTTGTTGCAGTAAAACCTAACAATATTATGACATTCACAGCTAAAATGGCAGACGGAAATACAAATAAAAAAAAAAAATCTTATTTTCTCACATTTTTTTACATTTTATTCATAACAAATTATGTTCCATATATGAATAATTATTGATAAATTAAAGCCATGTTTCTTCTGAACAAAATGATATATAATAAGTGTGGGTGCACTTAATGTGACAGCGGTGAATTACGGTTGAACAGACATATAGCGCAAATTCCAGTTTTTGTTTACGTTTTGTTTTGATCAGAACGTGCACTATTGACTCCGTCCTGAAGGGGTTAACATAGCAGGGGATAAGAAAATCTTAATTAAACAGAACTTGCAATAAAGAAAGCCTAAATAGGGCTCTCTTTACAGGAAGTGTTTATGGAAGGCTGTGCAAGTCTCATGCAGGGAGGTGTGACTAGGGTTCATAAACAAAGGGATTTAACTCCTAAACGGCAGATGATTGAGCAGTGAGGCTGCAGGGGCATGTTCTATACACCAAAACTGCTTCTTAAGCTAAAGTTGTTCATGTGACTATAGTTTCCCTTTAATATATGTTGGAAAGGCCATAAAATGAACATCCATTTTTTTTTTTCATCTGACGTTTTTTATAGATTTTTATCATCAACGTAACAGGGGAGGGAAAAGGGTACAGAAAAAAGAAAAGGGGGGGTAGGAGCGGGAGATACACAGCATTCAATTTGCAGTAGTCATGTGCAGTACAATTCAATATTTTCCTATGAATGAGCGTTCCCCTCGCACCTAGGCTTAAGAAAATCCTTTTTGATAATGAAACCATGTTGTTTATATGATGTGTGCTTGAGTAGGTTATATTTAAACTTAAATAGTTGTATTTTAAACTGGGCACTCGGAAGGAAGAATAAAATGCAATTCTCTTCCCTGAGGAAGTCCATATTAGGATAGAAAAAGTTAGGAAGTAGGAGGACAGAAAATCTGTGTTGATAGCCTTTTCAGTTCCCCATTTTCATATTCTGATAGAAACCATAGTGTAGTTGATCTACACTGTGATCATGCTTTAAAATTCGTGAAGAGAATTTTGACATCCAGTTTTATCCAGGCCACAATGCTTCATTTGTTTCATGCACTTTTATGTTTGTAAGTGTGTCAGTTTTAACTGCAATAATCTTGTTTATTTTTTATGTTGTATTTTATCTGCTTTTAAGCCTACTAAAGTAAAAAAATGACAGAAAATTAAATGTGTGCAAATAATAATGGTACATCATGTGTATTGAACACATTAGTGCATTGTCTTGCATACGCAAACCTTATGTGCTTTCGTTTGCCATAAAATTATCCACGCATACCAGCTATTTAATTATGTTACAAAGCAGCATTACTCTTATGTTTTGACTATTGTTAAATACAATAATGTCACAAAATAATTAATATAAACCGAAACAGAGCATGCTCTGAAATACAACTTCAAAACAATACAGTTAATGGTCAGTGCTATCAGCAATGCAAGGCCATTTATAAAAGTGATGTTCACTATACGCTGTAACATTGCAAATGCATTTTTCTCATTTTCTATCAATTTGCCATCAAGCAGCATGGATTAAAATGTTTTCTTTCTCTTCTCAGAGCAAATCAGTCATCTGTGGATGGCAGATCCAATTTAATCTTTAGTTACTATAGCAAAATATAGTAGGTGCCCTCACAGGACAAAAATATATCCATACAGCTCAGTTTGTCTCAGAGAAATAATAATAATAATAATAATTATAATACTATTATTATTAGTAGTATTATTATTAATAATTATAATAATAATATACAATTATGACACTGCACCCAGATCACAAACAAGAGCTGAAGTGATCTGGGTGCCTGTAGTGTCCTTTTAAGATTGAGGAATTTATTTTACTTTCCTCCAGCTGACTGACACATTTTCATTTTCATTTTTGGGGGGTTTTAATTAAACCGGTACAACATTAGACAAGATTACATAATGCAGAATGTCAGAATATCTGATCATGCCACTAAGTACTTTTCTAAACACCAAATATATCATATAGTTATTATAGACACTTTTACTTATAATTGGCTCAGCATCTGCTGCAGTTTTACTGTCTGTTCACAGTCTCAAATTTATATAGTTGCATATTACTAATTTCCTCCTGCAGAATAGCCTACTGTAGAGGTAGGCAACCTTCAGCACACCAGATGTTGTGAACGCATCTCCCATAATGTTTTTAGTCATGTTGCCAACAAAGCATCATGGGAGATGTAGTCCAAAACATCTGGAGTGCTGATGGTTGCCTACTATTGGCCTAGCGCTTTAGAAGCAGAACAAGAATTATGAAGATGAGTGATACAACTAGCACACGGAGCGATAACTCACAGCCATCAATCCTTGAGCCCCTAGTATAATCAGAACCTACGCTTCTACTCCATCATTGTTTAGGGTTATAGATCCCAAATCACTTGCAAGAGAATCGTATGGCTTCATAATCCTTATATAAAATCGGCTGTTAAAGAACAACTGTCACTTCAAAAAAATATATTTTTAATAAAATAATAATTTCATTAAGTTTTAAAGGGATTTTTTTAAAGTTAAGTATGTGTAAAAGAAAAAAATACTTTCTTTTTTGTAGTTTTTGGTATGTAGTTTGTGTAATTGATTTGTATTTTTAATGTTTTAAGTCTATTTGTCTCTTAAAAGCCAATTCGTAAAAGAAAATTCTGTGTTTAATAAACAATATACAAACTAAAAAAAAGAAAAGAAAAATGAATCCCCACCTTCAAGTATATGAGAATCATAAACATGCACCTTGGGTCAGACAGTGTTTCCTTTCAAAACTTGATGCAAGGATTATTATATTAAATATAGATTTGAGATGACAGTTGACCTTTAACTTTTTACTCCTTAGAATTTTTATACACATCAGATAGACTAGTCACATCCAGTCATTGGAGCCAAAACAAACCAAAAGATGAAGAAGAGGTCTCACAGTGATAATGCAGGAACTTTCTCATCAATATGAGATATATTTTTAAAAGTAATCTGTCAATGCTTCCTAACATCAGCACGTAAATATATTTTTGTTCTGATAAGTGCTCACTGGATGGCATTTTTCTCTATAAAGGACCTCTATAGGCACTCAGACCACTTCAGCTCAATGAAGTGGTCTGGGTGCCAGGTATATCTAGGATTAACCCTGCCAGCTGTAAACATAGCAGTTTCAGAGAAACTGCTATGTTTACATATGGGTTAATCCAGCCACTAGTGGCTGTTTTATTGACAGCCGCTAGAGGCGCTTCCGTGCTTCTCACTGTGTTTTTTTTTTTTTAAAGTGAGAAGACGCCAGCGTCCATAGGAAAGCATTGAGAAATGCTTTCCTATGGACTGGCTGAATGTGTGCGTTGCTCTTGCCGGGCATGCGCATTCAACCGATGACGACTGAAGGAGGAGGAGAGTCCCCAGCGCCGAGGGAGCCTGGCACTGGAGAAAGGTGAGTTTTTAACCCCTTCCTCCCCCTTCAGCCTGGCGGGAGTGGGACCCTGAGGGTGGGGGCACCCTCAGGGCACTATAGTGCCAGGAAAAATGAGTTTGTTTTCCTGGCACTATAGTGGTCCTTTAATATACTGTATGTTTGCTTGATAGTTTATACTCAACTATATCTAGGTGGATGTTGATTTCTAATCTTTGATGTATTTGCATTTATCACCATTGTAGATTTTGAAACACTTATCTATCACTACCATCTATTGTACTTGAATATTTCCCAGTTAATATTTGAGGTATGATGCTAAGTTATCCTGGAGAGTTTATTGTGAACAAATTGTCTTAATTTGGCTGTGCCTTTTGACATGTTGGGGTAATTAATTAGGACTTGTGGTTTAGGAAATGGTTATAGAAGGTGGAATAAACACCACTTTGAAGAGGAAACATACATTCACTTGAACTTTTAGGGAGACCAATGCAGTTTTATAAACATGCTAATATTTTAAATACTTGACATACTTACACTGATCAGCCAAAAAAATTAAAGTCATGTGCCTAATATTGTGTAGATTCCCTTTGTGTTGCCAGAACAACTCTGATGTCTTGAGGCATGGACTTCACCAGCACGTGTTATTGGTATCTTGAGACATTAGCAGCAGATCATTTAAGTCCTGCAAGTTGAGAGGTGGAGTCTCTATGAATCAGATTTGTTGTTTTAGCACATCACACAGATGCACAATCTCATTGAGATCTGAAGAATTTGGATGCCAAGGCAACATCTTGAACTATTTGTCATGTTCCTCAAACTATTCCTGAACAGTTTTTGTGCATGTGGGTGTATTATACTGCAGAAAGAAGCGTGGTGTATGTGATCTGCACTAATCACTAGGAAGGTGGTGAATGTCAAAAGAACATCGACATGTATGCCAGGACATTGCCCATTGCCTCTGTTGGCCTGCCTTCTTCCCATAGGTGTGTGTTTTATCTTCCCCAGGTAAAAGAGGCATACATAACCAGCCATCCAACTAAAAGAAAAAGAAAATGTGTTTCATCAGACTAGTGAACCTTCCTCCATTACTCCATGGTGCAGTTATGATACTCATGCCCCCATTGATGGTGATTTTGGTGGTGAGCAGGGGTCATCATGAACACTCTGACTGGTCTGCAATTATGTGGCAATGTATGCAGCAAACTGCAATGCACTGTGTTCTGATACCTTTCTATCATGGCCAGCATTATGTTTTTCAGCAATTTGAGCTACAGTAGCTCTCCTGTGTGGTTGGCAAGACGGACTAGCCTTCGCTCCCCATGAACTAATGATCCTTGAGTACCCATGACCATGATGCCAGTTCACAGGATTTCCTTCCTTGCACAGATTGTCCTATATTCAAACAATATTATCCCAGATCTAGACTGTGCTGTTGAAATTCTTTCAGTCTGAACTCCTACAAATTTGAAATTTGCATGCCCCACTGCGTAAGGTGAGGGTAAAAGGAGCCCATATGAACTGGATCACAGCTGACCTCATCCAAATGTACCAGTTTCGGGATTCTTTGTGGTCAAAGTTCAAGCGTACTGGCTCTATGAATAACCACTGTGCATGTAGACAATGGCGAAATATATGCACAAAACAAACAAAATTGCCCAAGGCCCAATATTTCTGTGAAAATCTGAACAATAACCTATCAAACCTAAGAAACTTTTGGAAAGTCAGAAATAAATTACAAACTCCCCCAATCCACTCCGAACCCTCCACTGTCAAAGTGGATAACCAAATCCTGCAACTTCCCTTAGATGTAACAAATGCATTTAACAATTATTTTATCAGATGCTCTACTGCCCTGATTGCCAAGCTAATAAATGACACTCATGCTGAAACTACAAATGTGGATCAGGCACCACTAAATTTTCAAAGACCCAATATAGACAAGTTCACTTTTAGACCTGTACCTATTAGTATCATTAAAAAACACCTAAATAATCTAAAAATGAAAAACCAGTCTGGACCTGATCAAATCCCAGCAATGTTGTTGAAGCTCAGTGCGCCAGCAATTGGTAATCCCAACGCAACCGTTATTAACGAATCCTTGGTGTCTGTATACATACCCAAACATTGGAAGACTGTGAGAGTACTGCCTATCCATAAAAGTGATGACACTGCTTTGGTTTCTAACTATCACCCAATATCATTGCTCCCGGTATTGTCAGAAATCTTAGAAAAATGTGTCCATACGCAACTATGTGAGTACTACCAACAATCAAACTATCTGACCCCTGATCAATCGGGCTTCCGCCAGAATCACTCCACTACAACAGTCCTCTTGACAATGTCATCCAAACTGGCATGGAACAAGGAGACCTAACTGCAGCTATTTTCCTTGATTTTGCAAAAGCTTTTGACACAGTAGACCACAACATTCTACTGCATAAACTCAAAAACTCAGGTATTGGTGATCATTCGCTAACCTGGTTTTGATCATATGTATCGGATCACTCGCAATATGTGTCCATTTCTGACAGCGACTCCCTCCCTCTCCCAGTCATGTGTGGTGTTCCCCAAGGTTCCATTCTCGGCCCCTACTATTTACATTATTTATAAATGATCTGCCTAATGTGTTGTCTGCAAATTCTCAAATGTACACATGTACGAAGATGACACAGTAATCTATGCAAGCAAATCCAATCTACCACAGCGTGAGGTTGTGCTCCAAGACCAGTTTACAGAGGTAGAAAAGTGGATCGCAAAAAACAAACTCTTTCTGAACACTGACAAAACTGACACAATGATCTTTGGAACAGTACCTAAATTAAACAAATTACACAATTCCCACCTATCCATCAAAACAAATTCAAATGGCACACTGACCGCAGTCCACTCTTTCAAATACTTAGGTATAATGTTAGACCCCAATCTATCTTTTGGCCTCCACATAGAAAAGCTTGCGTCTAAACTTTATCCAAAACTAGGTGCCCTGTACAGAAACAAATCCTGCCTAAGCCCTACAGTAAAGGAAAAGATTGTACAGCAAATGTTGATGCCAATAATTGATTATGGGGTAACGCATCTGCATCGCAATCCCACCTTAATAAACTCAACACATTGTATAACTCGTTCTGCTGATTTGTGTTACAATGTAACTACAGGGCCCACCATTGTGACATGCTAAAAGAACTAAACTGGCTGTCGCTGGAATCCAGACGCACCCTTCATCTTTCCAGCCTTGTGTTTAAGAGCTTTTCTAGAAAACTCCCACCCTACCTGAACAAAATGCTTTCCCCAGCTGTTCCCACTTCCTATAACCTCCGATCCAGTACCAACACTTTACTTAGTCTACCTCAATACAAAAAGAAAGCAGCCCGATCCTCCTTCTCCTACAGAGCGCCGCAATTGTAGAACGACCTCCCGCACAATTTAAAATCTTCCCTAAGCCTAGAGTCCTTTAAGAAATCCCTCTCTAAATACCGTATATACTCGTATAAGCCGAGTTTTTCATCACATTTTTTGTGCTGAAAAACCCCAACTCGGCTTATACTCGAGTCAATAGTCTGTATTATGGCAATTTGCATTGCCATAATACAGACTAGGAGCTGTGGGGGCTGGCAGAGAGTTTACTTACCTGTGCTGCAGCTCCTGTCAGCTCCCTCCTCCTCCGCGCCGTCCGTTCAGCACCTCGGTCAGCTCCCAGTGTAAGTCTCGCGAGAGCCGCGGCTCTCGCGAGACTTAGAGTGTGAGCTGACAGAAGAGCTGAAAGGACGGCGCGGAGGAGGATGGAGCTGACAGGAGCTGCAGGACAGGTAAGTAAACTCTCTGCCAGATCCCACAGCCCCCCCACTGAACTGCCAATGCTGGACCACCAGGGAAGGAGAGCCCCCCTCCCTGCCATATATCAAGCAGGGAGGGGGGATGAAAAAAACATATATTAATAATAATAATTAAATTAAATAATAATTAAAAAAATAATAATAATGAAATTAAATAAAAAATAATAAATAATAATAAAAAATTAAAATAATAAAAAACATAAAAAAATTGCCCACCCCCACCAAGGCTCTGCAACACACACACACACTGCACTCATACACACACTGCACTCATACACACACTGCACTCATACACACGCTGCACTCATACACACGCTGCACTCATACACACACACTGCACTCATACACACACTGCATTCATACACACACACTGCACTCATACACACGCTGCGCTCATACACACACGCTGCACTCATACACACTGCATTCATACACTCACACTGCATTCATACACACACTGCACTCATACACACACACTGCACTCATACACACACACTGCACTCATACACACACTGCATTCATACACACACACTGCACTCATACACACGCTGCACTCATACACAGCGTGTATACATTTTGTATTTATTGTGTATTAATATTGTTTTTGTATTTTATTGTATCCTATTGTAACAATGCAATGTTTTGTGGACCCAGGACATACTTGAACACAAGAGAAATCTCAATGTATCTTTCCTGGTAAAATATTTTATAAATAAATAAAATAAAATAAAATAAAATATGGTTATTCACTTAACCTGTCAGTGGATTTAATGTTGTGACTGATCAGTGTATCCCATAGTGAGTGTTTTTACTCTCAGTGTTTGTCAATTGTGAAATTCAATTGTCAGTCTCACTAATAGCATATGTGAATTTGCTGTTAGACAGAGATTAGTTGACTGCCTTTTAAAAATAGGAATTATTTCTATTCTATTTAACAGACAGAAAATTGCAGTACATTTACAAGCAGATGCAAATCTAAAGCCAAAAAAACTAAACTCAGATTTGTTTCTAACAACTATTTTAGACTTTATTTTGCAAATCATTTTGCATATCAGAAAAAAAACACTGGTCTCAAAGAATTCTTGCCATTTCATTGAAGATTCATTATACGGAGCTCAAACATTTGTGGTCTCTCTAGATTGGGAATGTGTCCCCAGCATTTGCAAGTGTCTATAGAAATATTGTTCTTAATTATCCATTCATCTACTTTGAATGACACTGTAAATCCATTGTTAGTTACACATATCACTGTAAATTACTTCTTTATGTTTTGAAAATATTATGTTTTTTTTTTTTTTTCTTCAGTGAGATTACAGTTTTGCAGTTCATCAATCTAATTCTACTGCAATGCTCTTACCATCAGCTAGAAATACTTCATCTTTATCTATTAAAAATGATTTCTCAGAATACAAACTCATCACATTGCCTCTGTAACAATGTACCATCTATCTGGATCACTCTTTTCAGTAACAATGAAAAATCAGCTTCCAAATGAAGGTGCTTTACTATTGGCTTTGAAGATCTTGACACTTACATCCACAGTTCTGCTAATAATAAGTAGAACACTATTTTGTGATATATCCTGATTGTTTGTAGTGAAAACAAGCACTGATTTTTTTGTTATTTTTTAAATGTATGTACAGTGAGGGGAAAAAAGTATTTGATCTCCTGTTGATTTTGAATGTTTGCCCACTGACAAAGAAATGATCAGTCTATAATTTTGAAGGTAGGTGTAGTTTAACAGTGAGAGGCAGAATAACAAAATACAAATCTAAAAAAAATGCATGTAAAAAAGTTATACATTGATTTGCATGTCAATGAGTGAAAAAAATATTGGATCCCCTATCAATCAGCAATATTTCTGGCTCCTAGGTGTCTTTTATACAGGTAACAAGCTGAGAAAGGAGCACTCTCTTAAAGGGAGTGCTCCTTATCTCAGCTCATATACCTGTATAAAAGACACCTGTCCACAGAAGCAATCAATCAATCAGATTACAGACTTTCCACCTTGGCCAAGAACAAAGAGCTGTCCAAGGATGTCAGGAACACGATTGTAGACCTACACAAGGCTGGAATGGGCTACAAGACCATAGCCAAGCAGCTTGGTGAGAAGATTGGTGCAGTTGGTGCGATTATTCGCAAATGGAACATTCTCTCGGTCTGGTGCTCCATACAAGATCTAACCTCTTGGAGTTTCAATGATCATGAGAATGAAGAAAAATCAGCCCAGAACTACATGGGGGGATCTTGTTAATGATCTCAAGGCAGCTGGGACCATAGTCACCAAGAAAACAATTGGAAACACACTATGCCGTGAAAGACTGAAATCCAGAAGCACCCACAAGGTCCCCCTGCTCAAGAAAGCACTTGTACAGGCCTGAAGTTTGCCAATGAACTGCTGAACAATTCAGAGGAGAACTGGGTGAAAGTGTTGTGGTCAGATAAGTCAAAAATCGGGCTCTTTGGCATCAACTCAACTCGCCGTGTTTGGAGTAGGAGGAATGCTGACCCCAAGAACACCATACCCACCATCAAACATAGAGGTGGAAACATTATGCTTTGGTTGTGTTGTTCTGCTACGGGGACAGGACAACTGCACCGCATCAGAGGGACGATGGACGGGGCCCATGTACCATCAAATCTTGGGTGAGAACCTCCTTCCCTCAGCCAGGGCATTGAAAATGGGTATTCCAGATTGCCAACAAGGGTTTTGCCATCAAGTACGAAGGGGTCAAATATGTATTTCACTCATTGATATGCAAATAAATGTATAACTTTTTTGACATGCGTTTTATTTTTTTCATTTTTTGTCATTCTGTCTCTCACTGTTAAAATACACCTACTATTAAAATAATAGACTGATCATTTCTTTGTCAGCGTGCAAACGTACAAAAGCAGCAGGGGATCAAATACTTTTTTTTCCCTCACTGTATACATTGCAACAATTGTGCACAGCATGTGGCTGTAACAAATACTATATGCACTTTTACAAAGGTTAAAAGCATGATGTTCTTTAATGAGTCCATGCACCCTTTGCAGCACGTTTATTTCTGATGCCAATTATTTAGTTATCTTCTGTTTCCAAACAGAGTGATTTGTCAATATATTGAATGGGCGGAATGGTTCTTATCTGTCATCACATTCTGTGTTTCTATGTCAAAAAATGACATTTTCCACATATATTCATTCTAGTGTATTGTTTCAATGATTTAAAAATGCTCAACGTGAAGATCCCCTCTTGAAAGGGTTAATGAAGTCCTATTAGCCTTCTTGCTACTGAAAATTGTGATGTCCTAGTTTCTTAGTATGATTGCTGGATATAAAATTCGGTGGCAGAAACATACAATGTCCTACATTTTCTTTTTTCCAGCAGTATGATTGCAGAATATAAAGGGTATTTTTAGTCCTTTCAATAGCACCATTACATAATTTGCAGTTCTGATGTTCTTGCTGAGTGAGTTTCCAAAAGACTGATAGCAAGAAAATATGTTTTTTTTGTAATCCTGTAATAAAGTATAATATTCCCATTCTATGTTCTGTGCTCTAGTTTTAATAAATCTACCGATTTGATGAGGTTCTCTTTTCTTTGTAATTACGGTTTTCTTAAAGGGACACTGTAGGTACCAGACCACTTCAGCTCATTGAGGGCTTCCTGATTTGAAACAGACCTTTCGTCCATTATCTGACGCTTGACGTTTTCACGCTCTGCATGAGGACCTCCAGCATCAGATTTTTTCTCCATAGGAAATCATTGAAGAGGGGCGTGAGGGAGGGGGGCACTTTAGGATTCTATAGTGCCAGGAAAACGGCTTTGTTTTCCTGGCACTATAGAATTCCTTGAAATCTGATCTTATATGTTACATAGAAAGAGAAAAGAAAAGTGAATGGCGCTTACACAGTAAAATAAAAACACAGTACTGGAGTGAAAAAGGTGTTCCCCAACACCCTAAAGTCAAAGTAGTAAAAAAGGTACTTGAGAGCAACAAGTGCCAAATACACACACCACTCCCCGTGTATCAATAAGAAATAATAATACTTATACATGTACAGGTATTTGTAGGAAATATTCCATGTGGTAAATTCCTATAATGACAAAAAATAGTACATAGTATAGACTGTATATACAGAAATAAAGATGTAAAAGTGATTGAATACACTCACGGATTTCAGAGCCGTGCCAGGCTCTGTATATAATGCCCAAGGGTGCCTCAAAGGGCTATATGGAGAATCTTGAATGATGTCCCCCAAAAGCAGAAAAAGCAGCAAATGATGATATAAAAATAGTACATTTATTGTAAATAATTATATATACAGATAGCGGCAATAGTGCAGTAGTGCATATAAAAGAAAACAATAATTCATAAACAACTTATAAGCACATAATGCATAATGTCAGTTCAAATTAGTTTTGTTAATGGGCATCTTTCATATTTTAAAAGATGCATACATATAAATAATAACTTGTAGTATAGAAAATGACATAATTATTTGTGCAAATAGCAACAATAATGCAATAGTGCATACAGAAGGGAATATATATATATATATATATATATATATATATCATTTTCTATACTACAAGTTATTATCTATATGTTGTCTTTTTATTAATATATATATATATATATACATATATATTTTTTTTACAAGAACTTCCACACAGCACAACAGACTGAGGTATCAGCACAAGAGCACAGCCAACATCCCGGTTTCCCCCCCAAGTGAGGCTGAGGTGGAACGCACTGTGGCACGCAAGCCATCCTCACCGGCGATCGGAATTGAGATTTTGGAGTGTGAAGAACATCCGTATCCATCTGGACCTGTGAATAAGGTTTCTGTGCAATTTTGACCTCAAAAGATCTGATGTTGTGACAGTGGACTGATTTTTATAATTATTTTTATATTCAATTATTTTTATATGTAATAAATCTTATTCTCTAATTCCCAGTTGTTTTTGGTGCTATTTCCTATATTGCTTATGGCAACCAGTTCCTTATACTGGTTTTTGCCTTATTATTTTGTCTGATTTGCACTAGCAACCAGGATTTTTATCTTTCATTTTGTTAATTGTATGGAAGTATATTATCTGGTAATAAGTTACCCCTGCCCTGGGACATTTCCATTTTTCAGGTGAAGGGTATACATACCATACAGACACCTTTTGAAATTAATGATTGGAGGTTTACACTTTTCAATTTAATTTAAACATAATCTCTTCTTCTTTGAATCTAACACTATTATGTTACATTAGAATTTTTTTTTTGTTTTTGCCACAACTATTTATTGGTTAGATCCTGGATTCTTTGATTCTTTGATTGCTTTTTGTTTAAGGCAGTTTCTCCCTATTTCATTGTCTACATGGTTTTTGGTGGATTCCTATTTCTTCCAGTTTTAGATCTTCCAGGATAAGGTCTTTTTTTCCCTCTTCTTTCTATACTTTTTTAGTATTAGAACTTATCACATTTGAACATTACCAGCTCACATGATAAGCAGGCCATGGGACTGGTGCAGGTTTGACAAGACTAGCGGCAGAGAAAAAGACATCGCAAAAATGACAAATAAGGAAACAAGGTTTGCCTGGGTCACACAGCATTGCCATTGTCATTGTGATGGTTATAAGAAAGTTTTATTTATAAATCATTCAAAATGTTAAATCTTCAGTTCACCCTGCAGAGGTTGTGTACAATGTACAAATTATGGTTTCTCATGTGTGATGCCAACAGTCAAACATGCCATAGGAAGTACACAAATAATATCCTATTCATTTTGCTAGCACAACTATTAGCACATGTACAGACTGTTAGAAAATCTAACAATTGAATAACAGGGGAGAACAAGAAAATTGGCCAATTGTTCTCCTGCACTCTGCCCTGTGTCTGCTGGAATGAATTGACAGATGTGACTCCATTCCGATGATGACTATTATTATTATTTGGTATTTATGTAGTGCCTACATATTCAACAGCACTGTATAATAGAGGAAAGATATACAAATAATGCACATATTGATAGAAAAGGAACAGGGGACCCTGCTTGAACGTTTACAATCTAGCAAGTGCTGTACTTTTATACAACGTGCATAGCAAGATAATTCATAAACTTACAATTTGAAGGTAAAAATGGGGAGTTGACAAAAAAGATTGCAGGAGGTATTTGAAGTAAGGGGATATATGCAAACACAGTTTAGCTTGTATAGATAGACAGACAGACAGGCAGGCAGGCAGACAGATGTAAACAGTGATTCATTTTATTCATATGATGGTTCAGCTTATCTATCTCCTTAAAGGAACACTATAGTCACCTAAATTACTTTAGTTAAATAAAGCAGTTTTAGTGTATAGATCATTCCCCTGCAATTTCACTGCTCAATCCACTGTCATTTAGGAGTTAAATCACTTTGTTTCTGTTTATGCAGCACTAGCCACACCCCCCCTGGCTATGATTGACAGAGCCTGCATGAAAAAAAAACTGGTTTCACTTTCAAACACATGTAATTTACCTTGAATAATTGTATCTCAATCTCTAAATTGAACTTTAATCACATACAGGATGCTCTTGCAGGGTCTAGCAAGCTATTAACATAGCAGGGGATAAGAAAATCTTAATTAAACAGAACTTGCAATAAAGAAAGCCTAGATAGGGCTCTCTTTACAGGAAGTGTTTATGGAAGGCTGTCCAAGTCACATGCAGGGAGGTGTGACTAGGGTTCATAAACAAAGGGATTTAACTCCTAAATGGCAGAGGATTGAGCAGTGAGGCTGCAGGGGCATGTTATATACACCAAAACTGCTTCATTAAGCTACAGTTGTTCAGGTGACTTTAGTGTCCCTTTAACTATTAATTATGCATATGCAAATGTAGGAAATAGGTAGAAGAGATATTCTAATTATTGTAAAAATATTGCAGGATAATTAGCTACAAAAGCGCAAAACACCATTTAAAAAAAAAATCTTGATTGAAGTGTACGTGACAGGGTTAATCACTAAAATGAGAATTCAAAGTGAATTTCAGATTTAAGATCAGAATAGATGTAATGAAAAAATTCTCTATTTCAGCATTGGTTCCAGTTTGGTTACTTTGACCTTAAATTAGAAATTAATTTTGAATTTGCATTATTGTGAATAACCCTGTCAATTGCCTGCAGAATATATGTTGCAAATGTGAGCTTGCTTGCAAAGTAAAGACAGTGTGCAGACATAATCTGTAGATGGAATGAAAACAACACCCCCAATCATGTCAGAGAAAGGGGTAGGAGCAGGGTGGAACCAAATAATTGGGTTTTACATTAGTGGACCTCCAATCACGGCACTGGCTATATCTAAAGCAGTTCTGGCTCTTGTCTGATGAAAAGTGCTCCTACTATAGTAACAAATATCATGGAAGTTTATGACATAAATTTTCCGTAAAGGTATTATAATAGGTTTCTGTAATATATATTACATTTTAAGCTATATATAATTTTGGCTAGCAAACACAAATTTGAATTACAGGCATAATAAAATAAAATTTGGTGCTGTGTAAAAAATGAATCTGTGATTATAATTATATACATAAAAAGGGTATTATAAGATACAAATGTTATCTGTTTTTTTTACATCTACATCAGTGGACTAATACGGCTACAATTTCTACTTGAACATCTTGTAATACCTTTTTTTTTTTTTTAATATGATTATAATCACAGAATTCATTTTTATGCACCACCAAATTTTATTTTATTATGCCTGTAATTCAAATTTGTGTTTGCTAGCCAAAATTATATATAGCTTAAAATGTAATCTCCTGTGCTCTTTGTTAATAAACCTTTATTTAAATAAAATAATTGCTAATGTTGGACTTCAGACAAATAATCCCTGAAAATGGCAATCTATTTATGGTTTTATTGATAAAATTCTTATAGTTCAGATAAAACAAACCAGTGCTTTTTCTGAAATATTACAGTACTTCAATGATAGATACAGAAATAAAATATTATACTTTAATGCCCATTTATTTGCAGTTTGTCATTTTGTTCTAAGAAATGTGACACATTCTCAAGACTAATGAATACATCCATTGCCTTGAACAAATATATCTACAAATTGTATGACGTGTGCATTTTTTTTATACTTACATTTTCTAATATTATACATTCTCTGTGCAACAAAATTATAATATAAACTAATTTATCATATTTTATGAATCTCTCTGTATTATCATTACAGATTTATTTCTCACATTAGTGACACTTCTGAATTGTTTAAATATTCATACCCAAAGGATATTAAATAATCTACATCAGGAATATATTCTTTTTATAGTTATGAATATATAAATATTATCAAATGATGGTCATATGCAAAAAGTGAGCACATTTGTTTTCAGGAAAAAAAGAGAATTATACAGTTTTTAAAAATATAAGTTGTCTAATCATTCTAAGTGATAACTGTGTAGAGAAGGTAAGGAAATAGTTACCAAACCTTGCAAAACAATATATATATATATATATATATATATATATATATATATATATATTTTTTTTTTTTTTTTTTTTTATTGGAGAGAATGGTCTTTAAATTACTTAATTAAATCAACTATTTGATCTCACCTTTTCTCTGCAAATCTGATAATAATTGTGACAGAATTTAAGGCAAAATATCAAAGTTTGAAATATCTCCCAGCTAACCCATATGACTGTTCCACATAACTTTTACATTGATAGATTCTTTAAACAAGATCCTCAATATTTCTGTGCATTTTAGATTTGTACCTAAGTTTATTTATTCACTAAACACAGAGCGATGGGGAATGTCTGCAATGTTGGAATTAGTGTAGGACCCGCCGATATTGGGGTACTGTGAAGTAGTAGTCAGTTTAACACAATATGACCATATGGTGGAACAGAATCCCCATATTTGTTTGCTGAGATAGGTGATTTTAAGTAGCCTTATAAAATGTAAAAATTTATTTGTATATGTATGCTGTTACTTATTCAGTACTCTGTATGAACTTTGGTCACTACAGGAGCACCATTCCTGCAAAATGCATGTTCCGGGTGTGCACCCAGTTCCTTTTTGTCTTATCACACCTCTAGGATGAAGACTTTCAGAGGTTCTAATGTAGCTATAACTGAATTACACTTGTTTTAGCTCCAATTACCCTCCTAAAGAGCATTTGATTGACACCGTGTGGCATTTTCTGGATATGCTCACTAGTCTTCCAATGCTTCTCTTCAAGGAAGTATTGGAATGGCTGATATCAATCTTGATGATGACTGCCAGGGAACTGAAGTTGCAGCACAGAGTCCAATGCATTGTGGGTTGTAAGGAAAGTAGACCTAACCTTTTAGGTCCTGCAAGGTAGCATGGGATTTACCACACACATAGTTTAAAATACCTGCTTGTATTCCTAATGCTATAGAGTTCCTTTAAGTCAGGGGTTCCCAACCCAGTCCTTGAGAAATCCCCTACCAGTTCATTATTTAGGGATTACCCTATTGTGCCCAGTTTTTTTTTTTTTTTGTCTAAAAACACCTTAGACACAAGTGGGTAATCCCTAAAACGTGCACTGTTTGGGGGTACTTAAGGACTTGGTTGGCAACTACTGCTTTAAGTCATAAATAGCTGCTTTGGAACAACATGGTTCTTGTTATCTGACTTCACTGTGATATTCTCAATCCATAGGGCTTCTGGACCTTATTAACTGTAATTACAGGCAATTTTGATTATACATTTTGTCATTATCTTTATGATCTTTCCCGATACACCACAGAAGACCATTCTTTAAGAAATGAATGTGTACACACTCCCCATTTATGTTGATTGGTCGACTTCCCACATAGCCTGGCCTGTGTGATGATATTATTTAATTTAACTTACGACCATATTCTCTTACTCTAAGGGGATCAATGATTATCTTCATTATTAGGATCTAACTCGGACCACCCTGTATGTGGTTAGCCCTGGGATAGTGTACCCACTGACAATATTAGTCCGGTATGGATAAAACATCTAATAATCATTCACATATGATCATTAAATGAGAGTTTAGTGATCATATGTGAATTCAGCACTTTCAAGATAAAAATTAACGGGTCGGATGCCTACAAGGGGATTATTCTCTGTACACTTCTTTTCACCAGTTGTACATATTGTACTCAATGGCCATATATTTGATTTCAATAATGGGAAACCCGTACTAACTCTAAGTCTTGCCATTGTTAAGCATTTTCCCCATCATCTGACAGAAGACCATTCATTCACAAAATAATCTGTATGCATCTACACTCACATCGATTGGTGAGTTCATCATTGATGGGCTGGACCTCTGTGTTGATGTTACTCGATTGTGTCATTACACCCCCTGATGACATAGAAACATCTAATTGACCTCTTCTATTTCATCCCACGTGGAATATATGATTATAAGGGAGACAAGTCTCAGTACATCTTTTTCCTCTGATGAAGTTGCACGTGGATTAGCACCGAAACGGGCAGCTCTCTGTTTGTAATGGGCACTTCACCTTTTGTTTTTTCACATTTGTTGGTTTATTTTTGCGACATGATTTAAAGTGGTTTTCCAGTATTTATCATTCTCCTTTACCTATTAAGCCAGTTTTACAGGAAGAGAGGCTTTTTCTAATTTTCCTCTGTTTCTTTACAGCTATTCTCTAACTTAATTTACAAATATGTTGGAGTCAGGTTTAATATTGGTATCCCTATAAACAAGACTCTATGAGACTCAATAAGCAAGTAAGAGTATATTGGCCTGGATATTAAAGTCTGTTTTTCTCAGGGTGTTAGACCCAATTCTTTACTATTTTTCTGTTACTTGTTTCAATACAAATACAGTATGCTCATATCTTAAGTTCAGGAGAAGTCTTATAAGGCTGATGTTTCAACATTTATTGTATTTGATGTCTTGTATTGGGATTGCTACAACAATATCTTTTACAGAGATTTATCTAGTTACTACTGAACTGATAAATACCTCCAGGCTGCACCCTTTCACTTTGGTGATTAGGTGCTTTATTTCCTGCTTTGGAACAATTCTCCAACTCATCTAAAATCACAATTTGCAATTTTAGCTTGAATTTTGGAATTTAGTTTTCAGTTTACTGCACCACTGTGCCTAATGAAGAAATTGTTGATATAGTGACTTTATATGTAATACAGCTGATGCATATTCATGAAATTAAAAAATAAAATGGGATTTTCTTTATATCCTGAAATTTCTCCAATATTTTGGAGAACACCTCCCCAGTTTGCCTTACTATTAGAAATATAGCACATACAAAAATTAATAGTAATGCAATCATCAACATAAACAAAATTAATATTAATGTAAGTACCAGCTATCAAATGTATATACAGTATGTGTATATGCACATGTGTATTTGTCTGTGTGTCCAAAGTGGCAACATGACTGCAATGTGATATGATATATATTGAGAAATTTTATTTATTTACAATTTTGTCAGTAACCTAATTTATTTTTTAAAAGTTTTTTTCTGTGCAGACAAAATATTTGTTTTTTGTTTCTATTAAATCATATATCTGGCATAATGAAATGAAGAGTAAATTTAAAAATTACTTTTCAGGACATCCAAAATACTAGGGGTGGTTTTTCTTCAAACTGCTTGCTCATAAAGGTGTTAAGAAGTGTTTTCCATATTATATTTTGCTATTACTATGCACCAATTAGCTGCCAGTATGTCAGACTCAGAGTTGTTAGAACTGCTGATCCAAAGATTAAAAGCTCGGATATGTCAACAATCAGAGCCCATCATCTGGGAAGCAGAGGAACCTGGCAGATCCTGGGTGGGTGCACAGGATGCACCGCTCCCAGGTGCCAGAAAGGGGGTGCGTCAAGAGGGGCATGCCAATGTCCAGTCACAGCGTGCACAGGAAGTGGCCGGTTTGCCACCTTAGGGCACCCTCAAAGTGGGCTCTTATTCAGTAAGGCAGAGTAGGCACTTGCTTACCTGGACTACAGGAGCCTATTTTGTCTAAATATACTGGGAGGGAAAGAGGAGGCAGACAGCAGTAAGGGAGCGCTGATGTTCTTCTAGTTCTTCACAGTGAGTGTGTCTGTCAGTGTGTATATGTGTCTGGCAGTGACTGTCTGCCAGTGTGTGTTACAAGTCAGTGAGAGTGTGTGTCGGTGTGTCTGTCTGTGTTTGTGTCTGCCAGTAAGTGTGTTTTTCAGTGTGAACGTGTCTGTCAGTGAGTGCTTCTGTCAGTCTGTGTCTGTCAGTGAGTATTTCTTTCACTGAGTGTTTCAAATCAGTGAGCATGTGTGCCTGTCATTGATAGTGTGGTCTGGTAGTGAGTGTGTGTCTGTCAGTATGTCTGTCTGTCCATGAGTGTGTCTGTTAGTGAATTTGTTTCAAATCAGTGAGATTGTGTGTCTGTCACTGAGAGTGTGTGTCAGTATGTCTGTCAGTGAGTGTGTGTCTGTCTGTTAGTATTTGTGTGTCTGTCAGTGAGAGTGTATGTGTCTCTAAGTGAGTGATGTGTCTCTAAGTGAGTGATGTTGTGGATCCAAATAATGATCTTTGTTATATTCAGAGGAAACCCAAATTGTTGTTACAAGTGCACTTGGAGAAGCGAGAATTAGACACCAGACACCTGTTGGTATTCAAAATAAGCCTCTGACGTTAAGTAAGTGCTTACGTGCAAATACTCTTAGAACAAAAATAGCAAGGGAATACAGATAAGACATAGGGATGAGCGCCATGTATACATAACAAATAAGTTTCAAGGTAAGAGAGAACAACAAGATTAGAGTAGAGACATCTTAGGTGGGGGCTCTCTGCTCCCGGGACTTAGACATATATGGTCTTAAGTGTTGTTCAAGCATCAAGCATTTTCTAATTCCAAGTTAGCCAATTTTAATATAGGATATCATTAAATGACACCTATAAGCTTGAGCCTTGGAATCAAGATAAATTCTATCACAATCCCCTCTTTTGATCCAAGGGTCACCCAAATGTCCAAGGTATGTCCAGGCCTGCTAGCCAAAGCATGTGGGACTTTCATTTATTGCTTCACCACGGTTCCCTTGGACTGAGAGACCACCAGAATCAGCAGAGGAGAGTTCTTTCATTTGTTAGGCGAGTTAACACCATAAAACCTTTCCGAAGTCGGAGCTGGAATGTAAGTTAAGGTACGACCAACAGTAGGTTTGCTTTTACATAGAGAGGTTAGTAGACATGAAAAAAATCGAAAGGTTAGAAAAATAGCCATAATGACAAATACAGCTAATTGCAAAAAGTACAACATTTTCTTAATTAGTAAAGTCAACCATGTTCCTAGACCAAATGTCCAATCCCAATCCCCAAAGAAGGCGTTATCCTGTTTGATATCCTACTAAATCATGTAAATCTTTTATATGTTTATGGATCATAGTGCCATGGTCAGATAGGTTAAAACAGCACATACCTTCAATAGCTTCACATCCTAAGTCATGTTTCATTAGTAAGTAGTCAATGGCTGCTCTATGTAAAAGCCTTTGCTATCTGCAACCATATATTTTCCTGCAATGCATTATTATTTTCTGGTCTCAAGTCAGAGTAGCATATCTGAACAGAGCATAAAATGGTAAAGGATACGAACAGCTTCATGTTGGTGGATCAGTGACTGTTAGTAAGTGTGCACTTTCTACACTGTGCACAATAAATAAATTAGTTTGTCTAAATCAATTTATTAAAAAATAAATAAATAAATTAGTTTAGATGGTCCAAAATTTGTTCATGTAGCATTTTGGTTAAGTACATTTTGTACCCAATGCGAAAGCATCTTGAAACCTGATTTCTGGTATTTGGTACTAATGGCTGATTTATAAGTCAGGGTGAAAACTGTTCGGTAATCACAGTGTGTCCCATTGAACACGTGACATCTGTAGGGTGGAGTTGAGTGGGAAATGCAGAAGAGATCCGAGGCTAGTTAGACCTCTAGATATTTTAGTGCATCCTTGCACCGTTGAAAGGGAAACTCCACCTCATACTGAACCATGATGTCTGTCCACATTCGATCCTGAGGATTTCTGATTTTGTGTAGTTTATTGTTGTAGCTGAAGAGTAGGCCATGTTGTTCAAACGCAGACATCATGGCAGTGAACGAGGTCAGTGAGGTCAGCGAGAAGGGAAGATCATCATCAAAAGCAGATACCTCGCTTTCCACTCATTGGTCCCTGGATTCCATCCATGGAATTGTTCTTGCAAATGGTGTTGAGGAAAGGTTCAAGACTGAAAGGGGCACCCCTGTCGCAACCCGTTCTGGATGGGAAAAGGTTTAGAGAGTATGCAATTAATTTACACCTAGGCTGTAGGGGAAGAGTACAAGGCCTCTAACCATGCCAACATAGTTTTTTTCTGAATCCCAGTTGCTTAAATGTCGTGAATAGGATGGTTCGATCTACCCTGTCAAATGCTTTCTCCACATTCGTGGACCAGAAGAGTGGGCAATGCACAATCAAATTGATCTTGTAAATCCTCTGGCTCATAGTTGAGTTCTGCCTGGACCAGAGTTAAATAAACTATGTATGCTGTAACATCACAAGATTCCACTAACAAAGACCAGACATCGAGGACACTTCTTCAGTTTCCTGCTCTTCAGTAAAGGTTGTTGTAACGGAGCTCCGTGTACTCCGACCGAGTACCCTCCGTTGATGGATGCTCCTAGCGCTTACAGAGGACTCCAAGCACTGCAGACGACACCACAACCACCGCAGGCTCCACAACCGCCGTAGCTTAACTGGAGCCTCAACGTCTTCCTTCCACCCTGGATCGGATTCTGTCCTCCAGGACCGTGTGGGGAAGACCTCTCCTCCAGGAGAGCATATCCGGAACAAGCTCTTAAAAGAGCCAAGTGATTAAGCTCAGGGGAATATGCAGAGCATAGCAATCCCCAGTGTGATATAGCAGTTCCCTCCAATAACGAGACAAGGCTACGTATTGAGGGTCAGAAGAGGTCTGAGGTCTGGAACACCCAGCCTGCTTTTTATTACAGTTGTGCACATACAGGACACACCCAGGGGGAGGCATAAAACAACCAATCAAGTAACAGTACAACCCACACATCCCCTCCCCTCAGATAAGCAAATAACATAATTATTACATACAGTCAAAATACAGTTTCCACACATACTCTGTAACTTTAAAACCATACATCACATTCACATAAAAATACATATCCACAATCAATCCATTCAGGGGAACAACATATTAAAAAATGGCATGAATCGGACCAGGGGTTCAAAAGTTAGTAAAGTATCTTTTAAAACCCCTGTCAGCATGGCTTTCCAGTTTAGACCGGTTTTACAGAGTCTTCTCTCCTGGAGACACAATGGAGAAGTAATCCAATTACCTCCCAGTACAGAGACAGACTCCATTGAGCACATGGGGAAACAAAGACAGTAAAACACTTTAAAATACATAAAATCCCCTTTTACACATAACACACAGACATTTCACATATCCCCAGATAGCTGGAATCTGAGCGCACAAAACTACCGAATAGCGCGCAGATCCTATTCACACAGTTCAATTGCCATGGAGCTAAAGTCTTTCCCATAGTCTTTCATTATATGAATAGGCTCCATGGCATAGCTATCTGGGGTATCACCGCTCACACAGGGCAAGTACCGAATGGCCCCACTGTATTTAAAGGGCCAGAATGAGTGACATGCACTCTGTTAGGGCCGAATACTGTTTTTAAAGGGCCAAATATTCCAGGGCCATAGTCGCAGGGGAGGAGGCAGGCAAGCAGGCCTCTCCAGGACAAAGTGGCGAAGGGCACTTCGTCACAGTTGTCTCTGATGGCATCAGCAAAATAGGTTATGCTGATCTCTTCCTTCGTTGCTTTTTGGAGCCTTTAGAATGGCTAGTGTCAGTTCTACTAGTTTCTGCTGCTATTGGAATTGGCAAATATACTATCAGTTTGTATTTTTGGAGAGCAATGCATGCTTTCTAAACACACTGTTGCTAATTGTGGGCCTATCTGACTATGCTGCTGAAACTATACATTATTTGCCAAGCTAAACTGTGAGTCTTTAATTGCAGCATAATACAACAGGAAAAGCATTTGTGTCCTGGGTGGTGAATTGGACATAATGCACAAATACAATGTGTGCTGGCACTCAATCATGTCTTAGGTGCAGGTATTCAAGGTTAACCCCGGTTAAACCTCATAATAACGAAAAACAAATAAATATGAATACCACACTCAAGTCATGTATATGACAAATCTCAATGACAAACATTAGTAATAATGCAATTCATTTATTGTTCCCTTAACCTACTTTGGAAAATATATTAATAATTACAGTTGTTTTTTCATAGAATGATTTCATTGTATGTACAGTTGCATTCATGTCATCATACATACAGTAGCTATTTACAAATAATTGTAAAACCCTCCATAAATACTATTTGCTTTTGCACGGTTTAAATTCATTATATGGATGTATGTACAGCTGGTAATGATCCCACTGGTGGTGTAGATGCAAAGTGTTTAGCACGGTACCAAATGCTGCTGCCTGTATGAAATCAAAATAAATGAAATAAATAAAAAAGGCAAAAAGACAAAAAGACAAAAATAGAGTCCTTATATGCAACAGTCCAAAAAGGTAGTGCGCTAATAATCTCTATATATATAAGAGCTGAGAAAGCTTGAGGGTTTTCTAGTAGTAATAAAGTAGATGAAAATGAAGAGGATGAATCTGCTCCAGCATGCTGACAAGGCAAACCTTTCTCTGTAGTGTAATGATCCTGCTGCAACACCATCTGATTTAAAGATCACCTCACCGACATCAGGTATGTATACGTGAGTTACAGACAGAACTTGGACATAATGAACATGCTAGTCCCACTATCCTGAGACCATATACTACTTCTTATAGTTGTGATAGTTCTTGTGGGGGTAAAGACATAGAAGTGGAGGTAGTGGTGATGGCACTAATGGTGTCTGACATGTCAGTATTACTCCTGTTTGAGGAAGAGGTGTTAAGAAATTGGAGTGGCCATGGCACTACTGCTGATGATGGTTTGGAAAACACCACTCCTTAAATTTTCTCAATGTATTATTGTTATTACAATGTACCATCAATGAAGGGTTTGTTTTCATTACAATATAAATGTAATGTGTATCTGTATTGTGTAAACTAACACAACTATTAAGCCTGAATAGATGATTGTATTGAAAAAAAAAAAAGATTGCTTTGGTTTATTTACTACTACTTTAACATTATTGGTTTGACTTTAAGATTAAATAAACACAACACAGCACACAGCACACAGTACACTGCACACTGCCCGTACACTTGCTAAAGAAAGTTTTTTTTAAAACTAATTCTTCAATGATGCTGTACCCTGCCTCTAATATTTTTGCTGTTGCAGCACACTGGACTAAACACACATTTAAAAAACAAAAGAAAAGATTTTCTTTCTACAAACCGTAAAAAAAAAAAAAAAACTGCCACACTCATTGGATCATTAACTTGTGTAATAAACTGCCACAAAATGTATTCCAATTTGCAAAGAACTACTAGTGGCACTGAATCAGCCTACAAATAAAAAAAACCATAAATCCGTGCAATTCTATTAAAATCAGTAAGTCAAGTGACACGGGGCATTGGCTAGGCACAGCAATAACCTAAACAGTCTTATTGGAGATTTATATGCCTGAAGCAAGGTGAATAGTCAGTGTATGACCCACCTAAAAGGACATGGCAGGTGGGCTTGCATCTAATGGCCATTATAGTTACTAAATAACCTCCATTTATTTAACCTCTTAAGGACCAACTTCTGGAATAAAAGGGAACCATGACGTGTCACACGACATGTATCCTCAAGGGGTTAAATATGCATAAGGATTTGGGAAGTGCGCAGGTAACATTTTTCTTTCGTTTTTACAATACAGATGATGAGCCTAGCATAGATAAGTTTGCTTAACTAAAATGTTATCTAGAGACAGTTGAATAGTGAGAATGATAGTGAGAATGATATTATTTTAAGTAACTGAAATTAAATGTGAACTGAAACCCCCTTTCCAATTACCTACTTATCTGTTTCTCTCCTGTTGCTGCAGAATTGTGAAGATCATTGAAATCAGAAACAAAATGGCTCCAGATCCAACTTTTACCATATGGATACTTGCCAGACATCTTCTATTAAACTAGAACAGTTTGACCTTACACTTGCGTTTGGCTCTATTCTTTTCTTTCGCGCTCGTAGGCAGAGACCCAGATCCCATTGGTCTTGCTTTTTAATTAATCAGGCAAAATTGGGAACCCTTTTGAAGGCAAAGCACCTACATCCACATAAGGGTACCAATTTATTATAATAATAATAATAATAATAATAATAATAATAATAATTTATAACAAAATATTAAATAATTAACCTCAGCATCGGAAATGTGGCCAAATAAGACAATGTTTGTCAGGATTGCGATTCTTCCAAAGACGATGCCCAAATTTAGTCAGGCACTTTCCTCTTCCTTCTACTATCCATGACTTATCTTGGCTTTAGCACATTGTATCATGAGACATATGAAAGCTGACTGACAATAATTTGAAAAGCAGAGCAATCAATAGTCCCTAAGTGACTGGATGATTCCTGTAATGAATGCAGATTGGATAATCAATACTATGTCTATGTCATTATTGTATGAAAGAATGTTTCTGATAAAATAAACATACTAATCCTCAAATAAATGCACAGCTGTTTGTGATACACAGAACATTAATTAAAGGGACACTATAGACACCTGAACAACTTTAGCTTAATGAAGCAGTTTTGGTGTATAGAACATGCCCCTGCAGCCTCACTGCGAAATTCTCTGCCATTTAGGAGTTAAATCCCTTTGTTTATGAACCCTAGTCACACCTCCCTGCATGTGACTTGCACAGCCTTCCATAAACACTTCCTGTAAAGAGAGCCCTATTTAGGCTTTCTTTATTGCAAGTTCTGTTTAATTAAGATTTTCTTATCCCCTGCTATGTTCATAGCTTGCTAGACCCTGCAAGAGCCTCCTGTATGTGATTAAAGTTCAATTTAGAGATTGAGATACAATTATTCAAGGTAAATTACATGTGTTTGAAAGTGAAACCAGTTTTTTTTTCATGCAGGCTCTGTCAATCATAGCCAGGGGAGGTGTGGCTAGTGCTGCATAAACAGAAACAAAGTGATTTAACTCCTAAATGACAGTGAATTGAGCAGTGAAATTGCAGGGGAATGATCTATACACTAAAACTGCTTTATTTAGCGAAAATAATTTAGGTGACTATAGTGTTCCTTTAATGTGATCATGTGTTACGACTTAAAGTAGTATTTACATGCATCAAAGAAGCAGTATGGTAATTTAATAATGGAGATTTCATAGAAGATATAAGTTAGAATTATCTAAAAAAATATCCAAAAATTCCATTTGGTATCGTTCGTCTTTACTGCCACTTCCATAGTACAAAACGAAATTTTTAGATATTAGTAATTTACCGTATATACTTGAGTATAAACCAAGTTTTTCAGCACATTTTTTGTGCTGAAAATCCCCAACTCGGCTTATACTCGAGTCAATAGTCTGTATTATGTCAATTTGCATTGCCATAATACAGACTGGGGCTGCAGAGATGTTACTTACCTCTCCTGCAGCTCCTGTCAGCTCTCTCCTCCTCCGCGCCGTCCGTTCAGCACCTCGGTCAGCTCCCAGTGTAAATCTCTCGCGAGACTTACAGTGGGAGCTGACAGAAGAGCTGAACGGACGGCGCGGAGGAGGAGAGAGCTGACAGGAACTGCAGGAGAGGTAAGTTACAGCTCTGACAGCCCCCCTCTCCCCCCCACTGAACTGCCAATGCCACTGGACCACCAGGGAAGGAGAGCCCCCCTCCCTGCCATATATCAAGCAGGGAGGGGGGACGGAAAAAAAAATATAATAATAATAATAAAAAAAAATTATAATTAAATTTAATAATAAGAAATAATAATACAAAAATATTAAAATAATTAAAAATAAAAATAAAATTGCCCATCCCCCACCAAGGCTCTGCAACACACACACACACTGCATTCATACAGACACTGCATTCATACACACACACACACACGCTGCACTCACACACACACACGCTGCACTCACACACACACACGCTGCACTCACACACACACACGCTGCACTCACACACACACACGCTGCACTCACACACACACACGCTGCACTCACACACACACACTGCACTCACACACACACACTGCACTCACACACACACACTGCACTCACACACACACGCTGCACTCATACACACACGCTGCATTCATACACACACGCTGCATTCATACACACACGCTGCATTCATACACACACGCTGCATTCATACACACACGCTGCACTCATACACACACACTGCACTCATACACACACACTGCACTCATACACACACACTGCATTCATACACACACGCTGCATTCATACACACACGCTGCATTCATACACACACGCTGCATTCATACACACACGCTGCATTCATACACACACGCTGCATTCATACACACACACTGCATTCATACACACACACTGCATTCATACACACACTGTAAAATAAATATTCAATTAATATATTTTTTTAGGATCTAATTTTATTTAGAAATTTACCAGTAGCTGCTGCATTTCCCACCCTAGCCTTATACTCGAGTCAATAAGTTTTCCCAGTTTTTTAGGGTAAAATTAAGGGCCTTGGCTTATATTCGGGTCGGCTTATACTCGAGTATATACGGTACCATAAAAAGAAATTGCCAAAAGTTTTAACACATTTCATTGAATTCAATAGGAGTTATTAAATGCTAAATGACACCTGAAATCCATCCTAGACATGATACTTTACCACCGTATTGGATGCAGTTGCTATCTCACTAAACATTAGTTCAGCTTGGCTAGTTAGCTATAAAATGAAAAAGATAAATTATTGATCACAGCTTTACAATAGATAGAAAATAATTGAAATGAAGCATTAAGGGACATCTATAAGCATGGTATAGTAATGCATATATGTTTTAACATATGACTTTGAAGCTTGGCAAGCCAAGTGTATAAAAACACTAAATGCAACATCTCTGCACTGCAGGCTCATAGTATACATCAAACATAATATAGTTAAAACTATCAATCAAGAGCCAGATTAACTCTTTAGTGTCCTTAGGATGCTCCCTGCCATCAAAGTAATAACGGGCTTTAAAGTCTCTTAGGACAACATGATACATAATACAGTTTTAAATAGAGCAGTGTTAAATCATCTGATATCTATGGATTCCTTCCGGCAGCTTGGGCAAAAGTCGGACAGGTGATCTGTATTTAGCACTCAAAGTGAGTTCTGCACCTAGTCTTTTAAACCTTTAAACTGTGGCTGAATAACAAAGTTTGACCATAGTGATTCTCAAAGAGAGGGAGTCCCTGCGAACAGTAATTAATGCTGGGCTGTGCATGTTGTTTGAGTGGCAGGGGCATGAATCTTCTGCAAGGGAGTGGCATCATCTGAAGGAATTCTTACTACGGATAGTGCTAGTGTTGGGTTAGCACGAGGGTTATTGTTAGGGTTAGCATTAAATTAGGGTTGACTTAAAGATTTATTTCAAAACAAACTGCAATTCGGCGAAATTCAGGCTGCTCAAGTATTGAAATAAATTTAGATTTTTTTAACTGCCATGTGGCAGAATCTAATGGTAAAATGTGCAACCCCCAACATGCTAATTTTTAATCATCAATAATGGAATGGAGGCTTTTTTTTAGGGTGGGGGCATGTAAGCAGTTAAGTTCTCTTGGTGAACAAGAGGTCTGCCCAACCATGTGGGCTGGATCCCTGACTAAGCAATAGGTAGCAAAAAAACAATATATGATTGATGGTTAGGGAACGGCCACTAAATGTTAATACAATCAAGTGAAGTGACCAATAGTGGGAAAAAAGGAGGAGCAATGAAACAGCTATATTTCCAAGCAGGATTCTTCTTTATACTTTGACTTCAGCTATCGATGGAGACAGACCAGCAGTGATAAAGTGTGTTTCTACTATTGTTGTGCCTGTGTTGGAGTGTGAGATGGGTAAATGCTTCTAGAGTGAGACTAGCTTTATGCTGTATTTAGAAGCTAGTGCTGCCAGGACCAATACAGAAAACTATGAGTGGTTGCTAGGAGATTGACAGGCATTTTGTCACTTTTCCTAGTGTAGTAAGACTAGCTTACCAATGTACAGTTTTTAAAGGTTGTTGTTTTTTTTCTGTACATTTTTTTTAGGAAATAAAATCCTATTTTGTGTCTAATCGTCCAGTGTGTGCTGTACAAGTGTATGCATTTTTCAAAACAAACACTTATCTCTGTTAGAAAAAGTTCTGTTACTTTACACAATCGACCAGCATTCACATGCCTTACCTAATTTATTGCAGTAAGAAAAAGAACCCACCATCATGCTACTCCCAAAATGAAATTAAAGGAGGGCATTGGAAAGGTCATGTTCCCAAATTCATTACCTGCAGTGGTGCTAAGGATTTTGAGAGTCGGAACAGCTCTTCCTTGGCCTTGAGGACTGTTGACACATCTGCTACCACTGTCTCCACCACGACCACCGTCACCACACTCACCTGCATTAGTAGTCTTCAAGCTACTATAGTGCAATTAGTATCATGTCCATTACATTTGATTTAATACACAGGCATCACATGTTTTTTGCAATCTTTTTCATGCTGCAAAAATTTATGGCGCTGCTTCCACTGGCACTGCAACTGATACTTAGGGATCCCTTCTTTCAACTTGGGCAAAAGTCTGATGACCTGTGTGCAGCACCACTCCAAGGGAGCTCTGCACCTAGCCCTTTAAACTACTATAGCCTAATAACAAAGGTTAACTATTGTGATCCTTGTTCAGGCATTATACCTTCTTGGGAAAGTGCGGCAGAGTATACTTTGCTGAGGTCATCAGAGCCACTCTCAGAGAGAACCAAAGTTGTGTCCCCAATGTCTGAGGGTGGATGCGGTGATAAATGCAGCAATGGTAATCATCTTTCCCTCCACCACAGCAGATATACCTCAAGCACAGGAGCTACTCAGCTATGATTATGATGAACCAGCAGAATTAGTAAAGGAGGGAATGCGAGCAGCAGCAGCTAGTGTGCACTTACTTCCTGCATCTTCTCCACCATCTCCAAGTACATCTGTATCTGTGTTATGATCATCTCCAAGAAACATAGAATGTGACGGCAGATAAGAACCATTCAGTCTATCTATTCTGCCTAATTTTCTTAAAGCTAGGATAGCCTTATGCCTAAGCCTTATGCTTAAACTCCTTAACTATGTTAACCTCTACCACTTCAGCTGGAAGGCTATTCCATACATCCACTACCCTCTCAGTAAAGTAATACTCCCTGGTATTATTTTTTAAACCTTTGCCCCTCTAATTCCAGACTATATCCACATTTTTAAGCAGTCCCTCTGTTCTGTTCTGAGTGAGGATATTTTATATTTCTACTTTCACTTCACATTCCAAACAGAGCTACCATGAGAAATGAAGCCAAATCCTTGCTCCCAACATCATTCATCAAGCCTCAAGTTGAAGTCCCTAATACGCATCTGCCTGTCACTTTGAGTGTTATGCACAGTGTGGAAATAACCTGCCGTATATCATTGGCAAAAACATAAACACCTTCCTTTACCTCTGAAACCTCATCTCAACAGAGATAGGTGAAACATTAGCTGCACCTGCTACTAATGACACAAAAAGCTCACCTACAGTGATGCCATCACCAATATCACCACAACTACCACCACCTATACCATCAGCATTAATATCACCCTTACCTTACCAACAACATTTTCATTAGCACTAATCAACTCAAATCTAGTGTACAGGCTAATGTGACAGCTTTCTCATCTACCAATGTAAATCACATTCATTTTCAGCAGATGCAAAACACGGTGTGAGCCTACTGTATTGCACAAATTAAGCAAACTTTGGGATGAATCTGAGTGCCTCCAAGAAGGCCAACTTGCAAAGTTAAAATTGTGCAACAGGGAAGTAAGTAGGGGGTGAGTGTAGTGTCATCTAACTAGTGTTGGTATGAAGCAATAGCTGCAAAGATTCCACAAGTCTAAGTCAGGCAGGAAGTTCACTGGTGCAGTATTTGATTCTGCACTGAGCAATATTGCCAGTAGTTAACAGAGGCAGGTTGGGCAAGAACAGTCACACTCCTTATTATCCAATACATACAATACACAAGATCCAGAGCACTCACCTAGCCACTAAACAGCAACTTCAATGTTGACAGTTTATAGGCACAAATAATGGGGGTTTAGTTACATTATATGATCATACATTGCATAAGCCTGCCACAACGTCAATGTACCCCATCTTTGGCAGGTCCTACTCTAACTGCCTAATGTCTGCTCTTATGAGATTAACCACTTACTTGGGGGGAAAATTCCATCTGGGGCTCTCTGCAGTACAAGGATAAATAGGGCCCTGAGATGAGACACCTGTGACTCCTTATTATCCAGTGAATTAAAAAAAAAAGAAAACTTAGATCCACTCTCATTCATTGATTTAGAATTGAATTGTTTTACTTATTTGTGATTTTATTTTTAGTAAAAGACATTATTTTTGATTGAATGCAGATATAATATATTTATTCACAATTGGCTTTACAAAAATGCCTGATATTGCTTAGTAGACTTACTTAGTTAGACCTAATTAGTTATTGGCTAAATTGCAATTTTTCCAAATTTAGGCCAATTTGGGGGTCATCCAAATTCACTAAATCTGAATGGATATATCTGGATATATAACCAAAGATATATATAACCAAACAACTTGTGCAATGCTGAATTTGAGAACTGGAGGTGGTAGCAATAACAAGATATCAATGATCATAAAAAAGCTGATTAATGTTTAGGGTGCAGTTTGTTTTTTCCTGCATTGCAGCACACTAATAGGTACCTTTTCATGGTCTTTTGGTTCGTCCAAATAGTTTTTCCTGAAATGATAGGATGAACAAAATTTGTCCAAACCAAAACATCATATTTACAAATTGTGTTTCATCCAAATCAGATTAAAATCAGATGAATACATTTGGGTGAACCTATTTATTTCACCTTGCACAAGTCTAGATTTCAAAGTGAATTCAAAGTGAATTTTAAATTCTTGTTTTTTCAATTTAGCTAGACTTAAAGTTTGGCTACTATAACCTTAAATGTGATATTAACTTTGAATTCAGTTTCATTTCTCAATAATTATAACTTTAGTAAATAACCCTGCTAATGTCACTTCATCAAGAAGTAGCTCTGAAACATATGGAAACAGGCATGTCTATTATTTGAAACTGGAAGTCCATCAAACACTTGGCAAGGTAAATATGCTTCTGCCTGGACCTCCCCAGTCCCTAACATATGGCCGCAAGCAAAAATACAGCAAAAATACAACAGTAGGAGAAACAGAAAACCTATAGAAAAATAATAAGTAATACTGGTATAATAATGTAGTGGGAAATAAAGTTATGGTGAGTTCATAATTGCACTTACAAGCAAACAGAATATGGCAGGTGTTAATTGCAAGCTCTATATATGCAGAGCAGGATACAATCTTAATAATGATGGTTCTCAGCAATTTTCATTCTCCTTTAGAAGGAATAAAGCAGGAGACAGTGGCGTACACACAACCCATGGGGCCCCGGTGCGAAAACTGATCTGTGGGCCCCCCCCCCCGCTTACTCTGTGCCGCGGTATGTACACCAGTGCATGCATAAACACATACACTTAAAGGACCACTACAGACACCCAGATCAAATCAGCTCAATGAAGTGGTCTGGGTGCCAGATCTCTCTAGTTTTAACCCTGCAGCTGAAAACAGCAGTTTCAGAGAAACTGCTATGTTTCACTGAGGGTTAATCCATCTCTACTGGCTGTCTCATTGACAGCCGCTAGAGGATTTTCTGTGATTCTCACTGTGAAAATCACAGTGAGAAGACGCTGAACGTCCATAGGAAAGCATTGAGTAATGCTTTCCTATATGGGCGGTTTGAATGCGCGCGTGGCTCTTGCCACGCATGTGCATTCGGAGCTGAGAGGCGGATCGGGACGGAGAGATCGCCAGCGCCAAGGGAGCCCGGCGCTGGAGAAAGGTAAGTGCTTTAGACACACACACACACACTCTCATGAACAGACGCACACATTTACTGACAGACACACACTCAGTGACAGACGCACACAAACATACTCAGTAACAGACACACACACTAACACTAACACACTCTAAAACTAACACACTCACTAACACAATCACTCACACTAACACTCACTAACACACTCACTAACACACACTCACTCACTCACACTCACTCACTAACACACTCACTCACTAACACACACACAAACTAACACAAACTAACACTAACACACTCACTAACACACACTAACACACTCACTAACACTAACACACTCACTAACACACTCACTAACACAATCACTCACACACTCACTAACACAATCACTCACACTAACACACTCACTAACACACTCACTAACACACTCACACTAACACACTCACACTAACACACTCACACTACCACTAACACACTCACACTAACACACTCACACTAACACACTCACACTAACACACTCACACTAACACTAACACACTCACTAACACACTCTCTCACTAACACACACTAACACAAACTAACACTAACACACTCACTAACACACTCACTAACACTAACACACTCACTAACACTAACACACTCACATTAACACACTCACTAACACACACACTCACTAACACTCACACACTCACTAACACACTCACATTAACACACTCACTAACACACTCACTAACACACTCACTAACACTAACACACTCACATTAACACACTCACTAACACACTCACTAACACTAACACACTCACTAACACTAACACACTCACATTAACACTAACACACTCACTAACACACTCTCTCACTAACACACACACACACACTAACACAAACTAACACTAACACACTCACTAACACTAACACACTCACATTAACACACTCACTAACACACACACTCACTCACTAACACTCACACACTCACTAACACACTCACATTAACACACTCACTAACACTAACACACTCACTAACACACTCACTCACACTCTCACTAACACACTCACTAACACTAACACACTCACTAACACTAACACACTCACATTAACACACTCACTAACACACTCACTCACTACCACTCTCACTAACACACTCACTAACACTAACACACACACACTCACTAACACTAACACACTCTCACACACACTCACTAACACACTCACTAAACACACACACACACACACACGTTTTTTCTGTTTTTTTTTTTTTTATTTAATCCCCCCAGCCTCCTTACCTGTGTGAGAGCTGGGGGGATTCCCTGGGGTCCAGTGGTGTTGCTGGTCACCCGGCTGGCGGGCGCGCGAGGGAGCACTGTCCCCTGGGTGCTCCCTCTTCAGCTCCCTCGCGCGCCGCGTACTGATACCGGAGCCGGAAGATGACGTCATCTTCCGGCTCCGGTTTCAGTGCGGTGCGCGAAGGAGCTGAAGAGGGAGCACCCAGGGGACAGTGCTCCCTCGCGCGCCCGCCAGCCGGGTGACAGCAGGGCCAGCCTCGGGGGGCCCGGAGGTGGCCGGCTCCTGGGCCCCCCAGCAGAAGAGGCTGGCCCTGTGGGTACATACCGGGTCGCAGGGGCGGCCGGGCCCCCTGGTGGGCCGGGCCCGGTCGCAGCCGCGACCCCTGCGACCCTGGTATGTACGCCACTGGCAGGAGACCATAATGGTGAAGAGAAATCAAAAAAGATATATGCATTGTACTTAACTCAATTAAAAACATATCATGGAGTCCACTGTCATCTTGCCTTGCATGTGTTGTCCTCGTCAGACTGTCTCTGGGGCTCCACAGAGCAGATATATGAATTCCCAATAATACAAAAATTACTTTTATGAGGTTTTTTTCAGCTTTTTTTTATGTAAGTTGGTTATCTTTCTTTTTTTTTTTTCGTTTATAGTTTTTCAAGAGATGGGATTGAAAAAACAAATTAAATAAATAGCCTAAAATTATCTTTTTTACAATTTTATTTTAATTTAGGTTTGCTAGGGCTTCCCCTTAATATTTGTAGTATTAGGAAAATAGGGGGTTTCTAAAGGTTTAGGTACACCTAGCCATTGCGTGGGTTGGGGATTTTATATATTCAGGTCCACAAGACTGGGCATCTGGCCAATTTGATTAAGATCCCAGGATATTGAATCTCTCATGGACCCTGTTCTAGAGGCATATTATTCAAAGTGGACATCTCCTGGATCCTGGGATAAGGGCATCATAGGGGCCCATTAGACTGGACATCACCTGGAGTCCAATTTGTCTTACCCTTCACATAATTTACATGGCATATTTTTTGCCACCTACCTGGTATTATTAGGGTCCAGCATATTAGGTTAACTTTGTCCCAGTTATTGTTGCTTTGGTATTTCGTTTTCACATGCATTTTTTTTTTTTTTTTTTAATTTTCACAACTGTAAATGCTACATGGTGGCCGTTATCAATTGTGATAGATGTGCCTAGCATAATGCCACAAAAACATAATGGTTGATTGTTTGCAGATGCTAATTTTAAGCGGCTGTTGTTAACTACTTTAATGACATAATTGGAAAACAGTCCTTATTTAAGAGTCAAAGCCAGTAAAATCTAATCAAAATTCTTGAAAGTTAATGTAAGTTACATGTAGATGTTAAATGCAAGAGATTTTTATGTGAACCTGTCATTAAAATAGAGTCACAATAACCTTGGGCCTGATGATATTTTAGAGGTTAAATACTCCATTAACAACAAGGGCATGGATTTGAGCCCATTGTCAGGAAATCTGACCCTTTTGAAAGATTCAGTGACTGGGGCTATGTATGACTGATGGCAGAGTATTTTAATATTTTATTTCAATACACACACACTATATATTGTATAGTTTAACTTAAGTGTAGTTATATGATCAATATATCATGAAATGTGCATACTGCTTGATCATGTTCAAATCATTTGAACCTAAAAGGTTAAACCACGAAACAAGCAAACCTTTTAAATGGTGCATGAATACTTGAAAAGAAGTATTACATACTGGAAATAAAATATGCTTTTTTTCTGCATGCTTTAAAAGATTTTTGAAATAAAAAAAAATAAAAAATGATCCACTTCAGCACCTTTAAATGTTTTACATACATTTTAGAATATTGCTCTATAAAATGTCTACTGTGTAATTTCATTTTATAATAGTAGAATATTTTATACCCATTTTATTATTTCTAACTGTAGCTAAAAGATTAAACTAAAAAGAGTTAGCTGTTTTTTTTTTTTTTTTTTACCCACTTCTCCTTTTTAAAATGTATTTCTCTTAATCATGCTCAGAATACTTGTTATGCTGATCAATTTATTTTATACTTGTGGGTATAGGAAAGTTGAAAAAAAGCTATTTTTATTCAACATACCAGGAATCAGGAACCTGAGACTTTTTATTGACTTTTATGAAAATATATGGAGACTATTTAAAATTATGTAAATTATGTAAGTATATGATGCTTCTTATAGATGTTGCAAAATTGGACATGATACAACTCATTTTTATTAGTGTATTCTATTGTAAGAAGGATCTAAAGGTTGTAACTGGAGTGCCTAATGTAATCCAAATGTGTTTAATTTGCCTGCTTTTTTGCTCATTTAAATTTTTTTATTATAAACCAAACCTACTGATGCAGTATATATATACTAATAGGTGCCTTTTCATGGTCTTTTGGTTCATCCAAATAGTTCCTGAAATTATAGGATGAACAAAATTTGTCCAAACCAAAACATGATACTTACAAATTGTGTTTCATCCAAACCAGATTATAAAATATATGTGGTTGTTCTGATGAAAGTTCCTGAATGGAACTGAAATGTTGACTGTTCACTTTTTTTTTTTTTTCTATTTCAGACATTACCAGCCTTTTATATTCTTTCAAGCTTTCTGCATCTCAGGCATTGGTATATTAGTCATCATCAATGTTTTTCTCTCCCTTCTTTTTCTTATTTATATGACTTTAATTTATATAAAGCATTAATATTACTCCTCACAAAAAATAAATAATAATTACTATAACATAAAGCAGACAAACACAACATTCACACACAACGATGAAACCCTCTTCGCCAGTCTCTCTGCCTTGTTATTCATAATATTGATATATGAGAAAAAAAATACAACATTTCTCTCTCCCCTTTCATTTTTCCCCTTTCTCTTTTCTTTTTTCTTCTTCCTTTTTTCTCCTTCCCCCTTCTTTTCTCCTCACCTTTCCCCCTCTTTTTTTTATCTTACTCTTTAATTTCTCCCTCCTTTCCTCCTTCTTCCTTTTCTCTTCTCTTCCTTTCCTCTTCTATATATATTAATCTACTGCCGACAATTTTTTAACCACTTATTTATATCAAGTACATTTTTTTTCTTCAGGTTTCTATTCAAACCTCCCTCTATCCTAAGTCGCAAAATTAGTTGGTTTTTACTATGTCCCAAGTCGGGGAAAATAGTGGAGATGAATTTTCTCCCATTACTTATTAAAATGAATAAACTCCTAAAGGGTTGGAAGAATTTAGAGTTCTCGTGGTGGGGCCGTATTAATATTATTAAGTCTTATATTTTACCAAAATGGCTATATTTGTTTAGAATGATTCCCTTGAGTTTCCCGATAGTTGGTTGCTATTAACACAACAGGCCTGGTCTAAGTTTATATGGCAAGCAAAAAAACCAAGAATGGCAAGAAAACTCCTCTCGATTAAGCAATCTAAGGGAGGGGTAGGATTCCCAGTCATACAACAATACTATAAAGCGAGTATCCTTTTCCATAGTATCATTTCACAATTGGCTGGGGCTAAACTAGAAAGGTGGTATGAGGTGGAAAAGGAACTTGCAGACGGTAGGGATCTAGTAACACTTTTCTGGTTTACTCAAGAAGGAGAAACAAATAAGAGCCAACTAAGTTCGAATAGTGTGGTAATAGAGTCCATTAGAGGAATGTGGACGATTAAAAAAAGTCTAGGATTTAAAAATCACATTATTAACACCCTGCCGATCTCAATACTAGAAAATAACACCCACGTGGACCTAAGACTAAATAATTGGAGAAGAGCAGGTATACAAACTATAGAAGATATAACAACAGGACCCAGGGTTAATTTGTTTGAACAAATAAGTATTAATTTCAGTCTCCTGGAAACTGAGAAATTTAACTATGTGAGGATCAAAAGCTATTTGAATAAAACACTAAATAAAGAGAAATGGGAATTTAATAATAAATTAGGAAACTTATTGAAAGGAATGGACATGAAAAACCTATTAAATAAATGCAACTCGGTATTGAGACAACTAGAGGGTGACTTGACGCTTCTGGCACTAAAAAAAATGGGAGAAAGATCTAAAAATACAATAAATTGATGGACAGGACTGGAATAGAGCATGGCTGACAGTTGCTAGGCGCATAAAATGCCTAAATTCAGTGGAGCTACATTTTAAGATTATTAACAGACTCCTAGCCGTCTAAACAAAGTAGACCAGAGTAAAACAGATATATGCTGGAGATGTGAAGGGGGAGTGGGAGATTGTGTACATACTTGGTGGAGTTGCCCTCCACTTAAGGAATTTTGGAAAGTGTTCTTGTCCAAAATTGAAATGGTAACCAGATCTAACTTTCCTTTTGCTACAGAAATGTTTATACTATATTTAAATATTCATCAGATTAATGTAGATTTACAACACTTTTTCACCCATGCATTAATAGCAGCAAAGATATCTATTGCTAGAAGGTGGAGAACTCAAGACTGTTCATTTTTTAGTAAAAGAAGTTCCTAAGAAAGCTAACTGGGGGTGCTGATTTTTTTTTATTTCATACATTTAGTGCAATCAAGCACCGAGTCAAATAACTCTAAGAAGGAGTGCAATGCTTTTTTTCATCATATAAATATTAAATATATAAATGTTAAAAAAAATATATATATATATATATATATATATATATATATGAACAAAATTATAAACGCAACACTTTTGTTTTTGCCCCCATTTTTCATGAGCTGAACTCAAAGATCTAAGACTTTTTCTATGTACACAAACAGCCTGCTTACTGTATTGAGGGGGCTAGGGGGGTCCGAAAACCAGTCAGTATCTTGTGTGACCACCATTTGCAACACATCTCCTTCGCATAGAGTTGATTAGGTTGTTGATTGTGGACTGTGGAATGTTGGTCCACTCCTCTTAAATGGCTGTGCGAAGTTGCTGGATATTGGCAGGACCTGGAACACGCTGTCGTATACACCGATCCAGAGCATCCCAAACATGCTCAATGGGTGACATGTCCAGTGAGTATGCTGGCCATGCCAAAACTGGGATGTTTTCAGCTTCCAGGAATTGTGGACAGATCCTTGCAACATGGGGCCGTGCATTATCATGCTGCAACATGAAGTGATGAACATTCAATTCATGGGCAACAGCTCTCGTGGACATTACTGCAGTCAGTATGCCAATTGCACGGTCCTTCAAAACTTGCAACATCTGTGGCATTGTGCTGTGTGATAAAACTAAGGCACACCTTTGCAAAAATCATGCTGTCTAATTAGCATCATGACATGCCACACCTGTGAGGTGAATGGAGTATCTCAGCAAAGGAGAAGTGCTCACTAACACAGATTTAGACAGATATGTGAACAATAGTTAAGAAAAATAGGCCTTTTGTGTACATAGAAAAAGTCTTAGATCTTTGAGTTTAGCTTATGAAAATGGGGACAAAAACAAAAGTGTTGCATTTATAATTTTGTTCAGTGTATATATACATACATTCATATATATGTATTATATATATATTGTGTATATATATATATATATATATATATATATATATATATATATATATATATATATATATATATATATATATAATCAAATATATCCTTGCACTCAGACAGACCAGTTTAACAAAAATGCTGGGTGCACAAAAGCCATAGCCCAAAATTACAAACATACAAAAACTGCTTGAACTCACAGTCTTAGATGAAGTTAAAAATATTATTTTATTGAACTAATTCCATAATAAATCAATGTTTGAGCCTTTTTTTACGTTTGCCCCAGGGTAGCTGAAGGTTGGACCGTAGAAAGGATGCTCCTAGCGCTCACCAAGGACCATCAGCACCGCACCGGACACCATAAACACTGCAGACCCCACAAACCACCGCAGCTTGGTTGGGGTCTCGCCGTCTCCTACCCACCCTGGACCTACGACAAGGCTCCAGTTTCCAGTGGGTGAACCTCTCTTCCTTCCAGAGAGCAAAGCAGGAACAGGAACAAGCTCTTACAAGAGCTCAGTGAAGCTACGGGAGTATGAAGAGCATAGCAATCCCTGTAGTGATTATAGCTGTTCCCTCCAAACACGATTTTGAGGCTGCGAGTTGAGGGTCAAGTAGAACTGGTTTAATGAGCACAAAGGCATTTCTTATATACAGTTTTCCCCACAGGGTTACCACCCACGTGGACCTTGTGGAGCACAGGACACAAAGTCACAACAGCCAATTAACACAGTATTGTACAGTTAGACACTCCAAGGTAATGTACACAAACCCTCCCCTCTGCCTGTGATTCAATTACCAAACACAATGGACTAACTCAATTACCACAGGCAGAAAATATTCAGTTTCACCCAAAGTCCAGAAACACCCCAAAACAATAACATTATTGACAAATTATACATCCCTGGATAGCCCTGATCTGGGTGAACACCATATCCAAAAATCACCCAGATCAGATCAGGGGTTTAAAAGCTTTATGGAAGTCTCTTTTGACCAACCACAAGCATGGCTTTCATGCCCAAAACAGTTCCACAGATTTAGGCTGTGCGGCCGGTCTATCTTCTCCTCTATCCTGGAGATAATTGGCTTAAGTGGCTGTGGTAACCTGATTATCTCCAGTAACAGGAAATATCTCTAAGTCAAAAACTGTTACAAAAACCACATAAAAATACATAACTCTTATAATACAATGTTTAACCTAAATGCCCTGCCCAACATCCCCAGATAGCTTGGATCTGAGCGCTCAATATGTCCGAAAAGTGCTCAGATCTCACAAATACAGTTGGATCGCCATGTGGTTAAACAATAGCAAGGGCTGATGAGAGATTGAGGAGGGCAAAGCAGCCAGTTTCAACTGGTTCTGCAGTGTCCTTGGGATAACGCCCTGCTGGAGAAACAATAGGACAGGAAAAAGGGGGAGGGGAAGAAGCACATTTTCCTATGGATTTAAAGGGGCAGGAAAAGTGTTTTAAAATCCAATAAGCCTCAATAGACTTTTTAAATAGCAATACACCCCAGGGGCAATAGTCACAGGGCAAGAGGATGGCAAGCAGGCCTCTCCAAAAGTCAGTGGTGAAGTGTAGTTCGTCACACCCTTCAGGGCTTTCTTTAGGATCAACAACATAATATGTATATTATGTTGTTGATCCTGAGGAAACCCCTGAACGAGAGCTGAAATGTTGATTTTATCTTGTTGATCCTGAGGAAAACCCAGAATGAGGGCTGAAACGTTGATTTTTAATGGAATTACTTCAATAAAATAATATTTTTAACTTCATCTAAGACTGTGAGTGCAAGCCATTTTTGTGTGTATATATGTATATATATATATATATATATATATATATATACCAAAAAGGTTATGGTGGAAAAAAATTATAAGAAGAAAAGTAGGAAAACCACTTCCACCTGAAGTCTGTGGATAGTTAATACAATGTTAAACAAAAATCTGCACACCAGAGCTCGGCCACCGGAATGTTTCGCCCCACAAGGGGAAGCTACTGGCCCTCCTGGGCTAAGGAGTGCAGGTCTAACCTCACGGACCTGCCGGTCTGCAGCTGCGAAGCTTGCTTCACCTCCCTTGTGGGCTTCTGTCTCTACCTGGGCAGCGGGGCAGTCCTTGGCAGCCCGCGCCTGCTTATCTTCCCCGTCTCCAGCCCCATGCAGCAGAAGCCGCAGTCCTTCTTCCAGATCTGGCTGACCTACATCTACACAGATGGATGATGCTCTGGTGCAGGCTGACTCTCCTTCCATGACTGCTGAAGGTTTTTCAGCGGGTTTATCTCCATCGGCGGACCTGCCACGTGGGTCCCGCGGCCCAGGTGGGTGGAGTGGTGGACGGGCCTCCAGGCAGGTGAGTAGACTTAAGGGTGTATCCCGGGGGGGCAGAGGCCTCCCCTCCTGAAGTGGGGTAGGTGGCTGGGGGTAGTGTGAGGCATTATTTGCCTACCCCTCCCCATGGTAGCCCCGGGTGGTTCTGGGACTTGGGGTTCCTTGATAAGGTGTTTGAAGGGGCTTTTGGATAACTTGAAGAGCAGTTCAGTTGCCCCCCGCTTTGGGGTCTGGGGGTGCCTGTCCCATCTGGGATGCCATTAGCCTTTGCCCCAGTGGTCCCTGAATCTTCCCCACCTGCGGTGGTTCCGCCGGCCTGGGAGGTCATGCCGACCACACATGCTGCAGCATATATGTCTTGGTCTTGCCCCCTGGGGCTGCATTTGTGCCAGGAGGTGCAGGAAAAATTTTGGAAAGGGGAATTTGCTGAGATTTTCTCCCTGCTCCCCTTGGAGGACTTGCCCCCTCCTGATAAGGAGTCTAAAGACTCTGACAGGACAAAGAAAACTTCCGGTATCAGAAGATTCCCAAAACATTTGGGAATTGGATATGGACCTTTTCGATCCTGGCCAGCATCATAGGGGAAAGGGCACGGACCTGTTTTGTTATCAGGATATGGTCTAGAATGTATGTCCGGTATATGGGGGGTTAAGCCATGATGAGCAGTTTTACAAGTGTACTGCGGTTCGCCCATCCGTTGGTTGGGATCGAATGGATATTGGCTTGTGGCTGGCGATTATGACTCGCCCAGCCTCGCATCAGGGTGGTTTGTAGTCCTTTCTGGGGGGGGGGGGCGGACGGCACGGTGGGACACTCCTCTGCGTCTGCTTTGTCCAGGCGCACTGGTTGCTGCTGGCAATACAATGAGATTCAGTGTAAATGGGGGAGTAGTTGCAAGTTTTTAACATGAATGCTCCGGGTGTGGGGGTGCTCACTCGGCCTCCCGCTGATTCAAGAAGGGTAAAGCTGAGGAGCAAGGGGGTTCTGTGGTCTCAAAAGGCGAGGACGGTGGTGGATGGCGGTGTAATGCTCCCGTGGCTAGGCCGTTATAAGAAACGCCGGGCAGCAGAGCTGCCCCTTGGGGAGTTCCGTGATGGGTTTTGGATTTCCCATCATGTGATGGGTTCTTCTGGGATTTGTCAGAACCTCAAGTCAGTTCGGGATCACCCAGAGATGGTGCCTGAAAAGTTCAATAAGGAGCTGTCTCTTGGATGGATGGATGTCTGGCTCGTTCACGGCCCTGCCAATGCCTAATGTACGTGTCTCCCCTTTGGGGGTGGTGCCTAAGAAGAAGATGGGTTAGCTTCGGCTGATTCACCATTTGTCCTGCCCATTCGGGGGTTCAGTGAATAGTGATATTGATGAGAAGCTGGGTATGGTGTTGTACGCGTCCCTTGACGCGGCTTTTCGGATGGTTACGTTTTCAGACCCTGGGGCTCTGATGGCAAAGGTAGATATAGAGGGTGCTTTTCAGCTGTTTACAATCCACCCGGATTGCCATCACCTGTTGGGTTGTTTCTTCCAAGGCAGTTATTGCATGGACTTGTGTTTGCTCATGGGTTATGCAAGATTGATTTGGTTCCTGGAGAATGTTGTTTGCCAGAGGATAAGGTCTTGGAACTGCGCAGCTTAGTCTCTGCCGCCAGGACTCTCAGGAAGATTCAGTTGCGACACCTTCAGTCGCTTTTGGGTATGTTGCAATTTGCGTGCCGGATTATTCCTGTGGGAAGGGTGGAATGCCCTAATTATTACATGCGAATCACTCGCCCATTGCACGATGATCTGGTGGTTTGGTCCATCTTCTTGGACGGGTTTAATGTTCGCTGGTATTGGCAGACGCCTGAGAAGTCCAATGCCGAACTCCATCTGTTTACCGATGCCACAGGTGGTTTTGTTTAGTTTCGAGGCCATTTTTGGGGCCCACTGGAGTGCCGAATGTTTGCCAGTATCTTGGCATTCAGCAGCATTGACTATGAACCTGGCTTTCCTGGAGCTTTTTCCTTTCGTGGAGGCAGTGGAGACCTAGGGTGATCTTCTCAGGGATCGCAGGGTGGTCTTCCACTGTGATAAAATGTGGGTAGTGCAGGCCATCAACGATTTGTCTGCTTCCTCCCCTCCTGTGGTTCGGCTTCTGCGGCGCCTGGTGCTGCGCTGTTTGCTTCTAAATGTATATTGTAGGGCTGTGCATGTGCTAACGTTACAGTGGATGCTCTCTCTCATTTTCAGTGGCAGGAATTCAGGGTGGCGGTGGCGGACAAAGTGGGCTTTCCATGCCTAGTGGACCTGTGGGTCCTTGGGCTGATGAATAATGTCTTGGATTTGGGGTTCGGTCTCGGTGTCTACTTGGCAGCATTATGGTAAGGCATGGAGCAAGTGGGTTGAATTCGAGAGGCAGCTCAGGGGTTTTCGTTCAGATGGTGAGCGTGTACAAGATTTGTTACAGCTGATTTGTTTCTGGGAAGCCTCGGGTTGTTCCTCCTCGGCTGTGTCTGGGAACTTGTCTGGGTTGAGCTTTTGGTTTAAGCTCTCCAGGGTTTCGGAAGTCCAAGAAGGACATTCTTGGACAAGGGATGTGGGTCACATTACGTAGCATACCTGGCTCTATGGTCTGTCCTTTGGCCTGTCTTCGTGCTTTATCTGAGGTTTGCCCAGCGGGTGTGGGTCCTCTGTTGGTTTATGGGGATGCCAGTTTATTATCCCAGTTCCAATTTATCAGGGTTTTGGGGCTGCCCAGCGCAGAGTTTGGGGGCACTCCTTTAGGATAGGGGCTGCCACTGAGGCATCTTGCCTGGAAGGTTTCAATCATATGTTCGTCAAACTGGACTGATTCTGTTTCCCCTTTTGTCGATGTAGGTGCCGGAAAACGAGTGCAAGAGCGAGCGCAAGAGAGGGCTGCAATTTGCCCCGGGGGACTACAACTCGGCCTGTCGCCAGTGGTGGCAGAAGTCCGTTGGTTCGGACCTGTTGCCCCAATTGGTCCGTTTGTCTGTCCTGCTCAGTGTTCCTGATGTTATCCTGATTCATGCTGGGGGGAACAATCTTGGCACCATTCTGGTGTGGAACCTGAGGGAGATGATCCAGAAAGATTTAGCTGAGGTCTGGCTCATATTCCTGAGGTTGTGTTTGGTGTGGTATCTCGGAACTATTGAAAGTAAGCAAGAGACCCCAGGGCTCTTAAACAGAGCAGAATAAAACTTAAGAGGAATGTTTTGAGGTTTGTGAAGGGTATGGGGGGGCAGTGGTGGATCCAGGGGGGGCAATGGGGCAATTCCCCCCCCCCAAGAAAGAAGTGCAGCATGATGAGAGGTGGCCCTGCTTTGCTGCTGCCATTCTATCTACAGCCCTTGTACATCAGCAGCACCAGTCTCTGCCCAATTGCGGGGACCCAAGGTAAGCCTCAGGGAGGGGGGAATACACTATTTGTTTTTCTTCAGCCCCCTTACCATCCACTAGAGCCCCTAACCTCCCCAACTAAAGGCCCTAACACCCATTCCTCTTACTCTTTACTACACTCCTAACCCCCTACTACAGCCCCTAACACCCCTTATAATGCCCTTTACTCCTTACTACACTCCTAACCCCCCACTACAGCCCCTAACACCCCTACTAAATACCCTTACTCCTTACTACACCCCTAAACCCCACTACAGCCCATAACCTCACTTACTAAAGCCCCTTACTCCTTACTACATCCCTAGACCCAAATTACAGCCCCTTACCCCCTACTCCTTACTACAGACCCTAGCCTACTCTACTAAAGCCCCTTACTACAGCCTCTAACACCCCCAACTAAAGCCCTTTACTCCAGCCCCTAACACCCCTATTAAAGCTCTTACATTTTACTGCAGCCCCCAATTGCAGCTCCTAACCCTTCAATTGCAGTCCCTATGCCCTATACCCCAAGTCTTCTACTACAGCCCTTTGAACCAAACAGCAGCCCCTATCCCTACTACAGTCCCTAACCCTTCTACCACAGTCCCTTACTCCTCACTGCAGCCCATATCCCACACTACAGTCCCTACCCCCTATATGCAGCCCCCTACATTTATTACTAGCTAGATTTTTAATTCTAGTCTTTCCTTTTAAATATTTTTTATCCCTCATTCTTGACTATATCTAAACTTAATGTATTCAATATAGATTATGCTGAAAATGAGAATATCTGTATAATTAAAAAAACAATTCTATACTCTAGAAGACTCCTCTCTTTTTGCAAGGTTACTCATATAAACGGGTAGTATAATATCATTTCATTTAGTCCACGTGGTGCAACTGTGTCCAATTCTTGAATCCAAAATGTTTCTCTCCGTAACAATGTATTTCCTCTATTTCCTCATCTTCTTGACAATGGTATGTGATCTATTGCTACAAATTTTAATGTTGCCAGTGGGTGTTTGTACTCCAAAAAATGTTTCGCCACAGGTTTATCCGTGCATCCATCCCTAAAGGCAGTTCTAATATTCGATCTATGCCCTCTGAAATACTTTGTTCTTTACATAGTTGAATGTGCTGACAACAAAATCACACAAAAATAAAAAAATGGAAATAAAATTTTTCAACCCATGAAGGTCTGGATTTGGAGTCACACTCAAAATTAGAGTGGAAAAACACACTACAGGCTGATCCAACTGTAACGGAGCTCCCCGTACTCCGACCGAGTACCCACTGTTGATGGACGCTTCCTAGCTTGCGCCGAGTACCACAAGCACCGCACCGGACACCACAACCACTGCAGACTCCGCAACCGCTGTAGCTTAACTGGAGTCTCACTGTCTTCGTCCACCCTGGAATAACTTCTGTCCTTCAGGACCGTGGTGTGAAGACCTCTCCTACAGGAGAGTGTAACAGGAACAAGCTCTTAAAAGAGCTAAGTGATTAAAGCTCAGGGGAGTATGCAGAGCATAGCAATCCCCAGTGCGAGTATGTGAAGAAGAACTGTCTAAAACTTTATTTTACTTGGGACTAGCCCATATGGTCATTACATTAACATTGCTGTGAAAACTCAATAAAATTACAAACAGTCAAATAGCAGGCAAGGTACAGTGACTTATAATAACACAATGGCATATTTTTAAAGAGGTGGGGGAGACAATAATTAACAGAAAATATCTCACGTGCCTGCAGAATTAGCAATATGCAAATCTACCCAAATATGCAAATTAACCAGTCTTGCTATTCAGGTAGTGCATATTGCTGTTGCTACCAACAGAGGGCACTAGACAAGATCCATAGCCAAATCCACCAAGTTGGTAGCAAACCTCAGCAGTACAAGAGAGCAGGCAATACATCCCAGGGGCTAAAGTCACATGGCAGGAGGCTGGCAATCAGTCTTCTCCAGTGCCCAGTGGCGAGACTGGTTCCGCCACACCAACTTTGATGTAATGTCCTTAAAACAAGTCAAAATGAGGCTCAGTAGTGTGTGTGGCCTCCACGTGCCTGTATGACCTCCCTACAATGCCTGTGCATGCTCCTGATGAGGTGGTGGATGGTCTCCTGAGGGATCTCCTCCCAGACCTGGACTAAAGCATCTGCCAACTCCTGGACAGTCTGTGGTGCAACGTGATGTTGGTGGATGGAGCAAGACATGATGTCCCAGATGTGCTCAATTGGATTCAGGTCTGGGGAACGGGCGGGCCAGTCCATAGCATTAATGCCTTCGTCTTGCAGGAACTGCTGACACACTCCAGCCACATGAGGTCTAGCATTGTCTTGCATTAGGAGGAACCCAGAGCCAACCGCACCAGCATATGGTCTCACAAGGGGTCTGAGGATCTCATCTAGGTAGTCAGGCTACCTCTGGTGAGCACATGGAGGGCTGTGCGGCACCCAAAAGAAATGCCACCCCACACTATTACTATTTGGTGGCCAAACCGGTCATGCTGGAGGATGTTGCAGGCAGCAGAACGTTCTCCACAGCATCTCCAGACTCTGTCACGTCTGTCACATGTGCTCAGTGTGAACCTGCTTTCATCTGTGAAGAGAACAGGGAGCCAGTGGCGAATTTGCTAATCTTTGTGTTCTCTGGAAAATGCCAAAAGTCCTGCACGGTGTTGGGCAGTAAGCACAACCCCCACCTGTGGACATTAGGCCCTCATACCACTCTCATGGAGTCTGTTTCTGACCATTTGTGCAGACACATGCAAATTTGTGGCCTGCTGGAGGTCATTTTTCAGGGCTCTTTCAGTGCTCCTCCTGTTCCTCCTTGCACAAAGGTGGAGGTAGCGGTCCTGCTGCTGGGTTGTTGCCCTCCTACGACCTCCTCCACGTCTCCTGATGTACTGGCCTGTCTCCTGGTAGCGCCTCCATGCTCTGGACACTACGCTGACAGACACAGCAAATCTTCTTGCTCGCATTGATGTGCCATCCTGGATGAGCTGCACTACCTGAGCCCCGTGTGTGGGTTGTAGACTCCGTCTCATGCTACCACTAGAGTGAAAGCACCACCAGCATTCAAAAGTGACCAAAACATCAGCCAGGAAGCATAGTAAATGAGAAGTGGTCTGTGGTCACCACCTACAGAACCACTCCTTTATTGAGGTGTCTTGCTAATTGCCTATCATTTCCAGCTGTTGTCTATCCCATTTGCACAACATCATGTGAAATTGATTGTCACTCAGTGTTGCTTCCTCTGTGGACAGTTTGATTTCACAGAAGTGTGATTGACTTGGAGTTACATTGTTTTGTTTAAGTGTTCCCTTAATTTTTTTGAGCAGTGTATATATTTTTCATGAGCTGAACTCAAAGATCTAAGACTTTTTCTATGTACACAAAAGGCATATTTCTCTCAAATATTGTTCAGAAATCTGTCTAAATCTGTGTTAGTGAGCACTTCTCATTTGCCAAGATAATCCATCCACCTCACAGGTGTGGCATATCAAGATGTTGATTAGACAGCATGATTATTGCAAAGGTGTGCCTTAGGCTGGCCGCAATAAAAAGCCACTCTGTGCAGATTGGTGGTCACACCAGATACTGACTGGTTTTCGTACCCTCCCGGAAACCCTCAATACAGAAAATCTGCACATTTTAGAGTGGCCTTTTATCATGGCCAGCCTAAGTCACTCCTTTGCAATAATCATGTTGGTTGCGGAGTTGGACGTTCCCTGTTCCCTCTGTTTCAGCTTGGGTAATTGTTTTTAAAATGCCTGGGTTGGTTGCAGGTATGGCACAGGAATGCAGGGCATCGGATGGGCACTTGAGTGGGTACTTGAGTGAAGGGAGTGGTTCTGGGTGGCGGTGGAGTGCTTTGTGTTGGGCAGTAGCATACACACAATCCATGGGGCCCCGGTGCAAAACTGATCCATGACCCTCCCCCTACCGCCACCCCATACAGACACACACATACATACTTACAGACATACATACATACATACATACAGAGACACATATCTACATACATACAGACAGGCACATACATACATACAGACAGACAGGCACATACATACATACAGATAGGCACATACATACAGACACACACATACACACAGATACATACAGACACATATACATAGACACACACACACAGACACATACAGACACACACTCACACACAAATACAGACAGACACACAGACACACACAAATACAGACAGACACACAGACACACATACATAGACACATACATACATACAGAAACACATACAACCACACAGACACATACAGGCATACATACAGACATGCACACATGCACAGATACATACAGACACATACATAGACACACACACAGGCAGACACAAATACATACAGATGGGTCTGGGGGGTTAGCATCCTCAGTCACCGCCCTATCCTGCCACACCATGTGGTCCACTCAAAATTCGTCCAAACTTGATGTCCTCCTCCTCTCTGCAACTACTCATCAAAGTCATCTGAGTAAACATGGTGTAGCCAGTGGAACCAGTGTTGTGTGAATCTTTCTCAGTGTGGTCACTTTCAAGTCCTCGAACTTCCTTGTGTCCTCCACCTCCTCCACCCATCGCCTCAGGGGGTACACGTCTGCTTCCAGAAGATGGGAATGATCGCCATTGCAGCATTAAGGAGTCTCGGTGTGATGGACCATTTATACATCGGTGTCAGCATAGTGTTGTGGTGTAGGAGCAGGGTGGCCAGTGATCTTGGAAGGGATATGTCTGTTACCTCCTGTATCACCTTTTGGACTGCCTCCCAGAAGGGTCGGATGAGGGTGCAGTCCCACCATATGTGTGTGAAGGTGCCTGTTGCCTCCTCACATCGCCAGCATGTATCAGGGATCATAGGGCCTCTGGCGTGGAGTGTCGTCGGGGTAAGGTACCACCATGTGAAGATTTTATAGGAGTTTTCATGTAGCCTTGCTGTTTTCTGTATATGGGTTATGATCTTATCCCAGTCTGTCTCTCAAGGTCCTCCTCCAATTGCCTGATGCATGGGGGTGCCAGAAGGTATCAGCTCGTTACTAAGTCGGAGTATATCAGGGATATGGCTCATTGTCGTTCCACTTCTTGTGTGCAGAGTAATTCGAACTGTGTTTTTTCTCTCATTACGTATGGTTTCTGTGGGATCGACCAGGTGTATTGTTCGATTTGTGCTCTCGCCATTGTATGCGTGAATGTATGTGGTTGTTCAGGGAAAAGTTCTAAGAGCAGGCGGATGGTGAACAGTTGTTGGAGAACGTCTATCATACAGTGTACCGGTATATGCTTGGTAAGATCCGGGATAGGTCCTTGGTCCCCCACCGGGAAGTCCGGGTTGCCCCTCAAGGGGAGCAATGGGTTGGGGTTTGTCGTTAGATATTGCTGCGTGCCATGTCTATGCCAGATCTGTATGGTTGCTGTTACAAATGGGTTGGAGATTGGTATGCATTTGCTTGTTTCTTTGGTAATCCACAGCAGGGTTCTTAGGTCGCTGTTGGTGGTGTCCGATTCTAGCTGGATCCATGGTTTTGTGCCCCCTGTTACCAACCAGCTGATGATCATAGTGACGTGGGCAGCTAGGAAGTATTTCTCAAAATCAGGGAGCTCTAGTCAGCCCGGAGTTTGGGTAATGTTAGTTGGGAATGAGCTACGCAGTGGAACCTGCCCCTCCAAATAAATTTGTGAACTTCCGCTTTTAGGGTAATGAAGAATCATTTTGGGGCTAAAATTGGCACTGTTTGAAAGATGAATAGAAGTTTGGGCAGCAGCGTCATCCCAGTAACTTGTATTTCACAAACCTATCTCTCGCTCTTGCTTAAAGTGCTTGCGATTTTGTTACTTCCCACCCTATCGTTTGGTTGTTACCCCCTATTTTGTCCTTCCTATTGTGTTTTTTAACCCCCCCCCATTTCTATGTTGTAAGCTCTTTTGAGCAGGCTCATCATCAACCCATTGTTCCTGTAAAATTTAGTATTGTTATTCTATTTTAAATTCTCCCCTTTATAATATTGTAAAGTACTGCAGTATAGCAGTATATATTGGTGCTATATAATGGACAATAATATATATATATATATATATATATATATATATATATATATATATATATATATATATATATATATATATATATGCAAGTAGTGAGTAGAGCACTCCAGAGGACTTGTTGAGATTATTTATTCAATGTGAGAAGAATCGACGTTTCGACCCTCAGGTCTTTATCAAGATGATCTTGATAAAGACCTGAGGGTCGAAACGTCGATTCTTCTCACATTGAATAAATAATCTCAACAAGTCCTCTGGAGTGCTCTACTCACTACTTGCATATATATCTACGCTCAGCAGCACCGAGGCTTTTTTCTGTTTAAACCCATTTAAAGGTAGAGTGCCAGACTTTGAATTTTTTGTTTATATATATATATATATATATATATTTTCCTCTCTAACAGATCCATATAAATGTTTCAATTAAAAAACAGTTTCTCTGCAAAATTATATATATATATATATATTTTCCTCTCTAACAGATCCATATAAATGTTTCAATTAAAAAACAGTTTCTCTGCAAAATTATATATATATATATATATATATATAATTTTGCAGAGAAACTGTTTTTTAATTGAAACATTTATATGGATCTGTTAGAGAGGAAAACCGAGATTTTATCTGTAGTACATTTTACTTCAATACAGCCTATCTTATTACACATCAACATGAAATAGAGACTGCACAAATCTCCAATTTCAATGACAAATTTTATCCTGGTGTTCCAGGCTCAGGAGTTTGCAAGTCCCCAAAGTCATTTCAATCTAACAATAGAGAGTCCGGTCATACAGTTTTTTTTTTGTTCACAACGGGCAGACTTTAATAAAGATCAGCAAGCCATGACAACGTTTCGCTAGATCAAATCAAAACATTTATAATGTTAGCAACCCTATCCTCTTTGTCAATATTTATTTTGTGCACAACTAAAAATAAACTATTATTATGACCATTATTTTCTAAAAATAAGATATATTTCTTTAATAGAAATCAAATATGCATAAAAGTTTAGTATGACATGTAGTTTTATTACTACATATAAACAAACTGTGATTGTCTGGGTTCTGTTAAATATTCCCTTGAACGTGTTGTAAAATTCACTGGCAGTAATAGTTATTTTTCTTTAACTTTCCAAAACAAAATATTGATTTCTAAACTTTAAACCAAACAACACTAATTGAAACTTCAGCTTATGCTGTTTTATTTATACTACTGCATGGCGTATTACATTAGATAGATAGATAGATAGATAGATAGATAGATAGATCTACTGTTTTGCTATAAAGATTTTTGTCTATACTGAAAATGTTTTTCAATGTGTATTTACAATATTATTACATTTCTGACCATTATATGGTATGCTTGGAACAGAAAAACAAAAAAAGTAAGCATAATAGTGAAGAGTGAAGAGACAATAACAGGGTGGTATTATCAACTGTCCAGTTTATGGGTAGGCAACCTTTGGCACTACTCCAGATGTTCTGGAATACATCTCCCATAATACTCACAGATAGCAAAGCATCAGGGAAGATGTAGTTCACAACATCTGGAGTGCATAAGGTTGCCTACCCATAGTCTAACTGATATGCCTTTGGTAACATGTATTTTAAAGGAATGGAGAAAGAGATTAAGGGAAACATCACATGCAGCATGCACTAATAAGTCTTGAAGAAAATAGAGGAAATGCAAAAAAGAGGACAGAGCAAGTATTACAAACAACTAAAGGGCTAGGATGGCACACACTTTAATTGATTAGAGAATATATATATATAGATTTAGAGTTATAAAGAAATGTATAAGTAGACCTTAGGATATTAAAAAGCACCCTAAAATGTATTGGAAATATTATCCAAATATTGGTTGAGCAGCAATTTGTCTGAGTTAAACAACTCGAAACACCATATGGACGCATCACAAAACAAATGAAACAGACAATGGACAAGCGGTTTTGTTTGTTTCATGAGTCAGTTTATCTTTGGTGCCAGAAAAATGGGGATGGGATCAAATCGGAGCAAATAGGTAGCTTAGGCTTTGATTAAAATCTAGGTGATAACTGTAACAAAACCCTACCTTATGCCTGGGAATATTTTCTGCTACCGGCCCTTTAAGAGCTAGCCGGGCACATATACAGGAACAGAGACCATGGATTATAAAGACATATTATGTATCCAGCAAAAGACATCAAACTGCATATAATTGAATGTGCTTACCTGTTTCGTGGGGATTATTCTTTAAAACAGTTCGAGACTTTTAAAGCATTCGTTTACTTGTGCGACCTAGACGGTATGGACCCAGCATTCATCATACGAATGCAAACTACTGAACACCGGACCACCCTGCTACCTAATTATGTGGTAATTTACCTCCCTGATCGGCACATCCAGCTCTTATGGGAAACACACGAACGCTTTGTTTCAGTTCCTCGGTGGCCGCTATTTCGGGACTTTTACACGTGGTCGCGGCCATCTTAACTCCCGAACAGCGGTGTTTTGCGTCGAATGTCTGGAACTAAAATCGGACACTCGAGTAGGCGAACACCGCTGAGACCTCCATAGCACCGTAAATTTGTGCCAAAACTACCGACAGCCCTGCCGTTCGGTAGAAAGACTATGCAACATATAGGGATTCTGGCAAACCTCAAGATACCCACGGATGGCAAGCTTTTCGTGACTTTTTACCGCACGAACGAGGACCGACCGCAAGGCCAAAACTCATGGAACTCATGGGTGGCAGCAATTACTAATGACTATAGTTCTCATCTGCCCCAATACATGGAATTAAAGCAAAAAAATAAATAAATAATAATAATAATAATAATATATAATATAACACCTATAGTGTTCATTGATACCCAAGTAACAATTAGTTGTAAGTGTTCTTTCATATTTAACTAACAGTTAGTCAATTCATCAAAAATTTATTTTTCTTATTTTTTCTGTCTAGAAAAAAAATTATATCTTAAAATTATTATATACAGCATATATTTTCTACCCTGTTAATGTTCTACTTCCAAATGTATTCTAATTCTTCATATTTAACACACATACAGACACTCTCTGGCTTTTCATGCTTGTTAGTCAGTGGTGGCATCTTTGTTTATGTGTTCTCCATATTTTACACTTTTCCCATTGATCATGCTCACTTTGCAGCAGCTTCTTCGATTAAAATAAATGCACGTGGGGCGTGGCCTGACAGCTCAACTGAACGGTTGCATGAGCGGTTAGCTCCTCCGTGAACCGACTCTCCACAGCGATTATTTTAGCAGTGTTTGCCCAAAACCACCTAAAGAATAGTGCACCAACCTTGCCACCAACTATGGCATAGAAATCGCCAAAGAAACCTAAGCGCAAGCAGACTTTGTTGCGTGTCCAGGGGCTCTCCCCGCCACGCTCGCAGGCCTAAAATGGCGCCGAAGCACCCAGCTCCCCGGCGGCAGGTTCAGACACCAATGATCTTACCTCGGTCTCGGAACCAGCAGCAGCCCCAGCCACAGACCTTTCGGTCCATAAAATGTTAAGGGCCATGCAGGCCTCAATACAGGCAGATATCACCAGAACAGCAAGGGAAATCAGAACGGACATTCAGGTGCTGGGAGACAGGACATCGCGCCTAGAAGACAAATCAGAGGAACTTATATCGGCGCACAACACCCTAGCGGACGCTTATGCTGAAATGAAAGAACGACTGGACCACCTAACAGAAAAAGTGGCGGACCATGAGGATAGGGACAGGCGTAGCAACATCCGCCTCCGTGGCATACCGGAGGATGTTATGCCTCAAGATCTACTTGCCTTTGCCACATGTCTCTTACAGCATCTGGTCCCGGACCTCACGCAGCATGATTTCCTTATCGATCGCATTCATCGGCTGCCTAAACCGAGATCTCTGCCCGCTTCCGTACCGAGGGACACAATAACTAAACTATATTATTATACTACTAAAGACAGCATCATGAAGGCCTCCAGGTGAGCTCAAAACCTACCAGAGAAATTTGCAGGTATCCACGCTGGCGAAGAGGAGAGAATTTGCCCCCATAACAAAAGCCTTGCGAGACGCAAATATCTTGTGCAGATGGGGCTTTCCGGCTCGACTGATAGTCAGGCGGAATGGCGCGGATCGCCATATTACCGGTATGGAAGACAGGAAAATAATTCTTGCCGAGTGGAACATCGCTGTACCCCTACAACCTGATCCGCACACCCTGGGTGAACGCCGTCAACCCTCATGGAAGGTGCCGACCGACTGGAACACAGCAGCCTCAGCTAAGTGACTTTGCCACAGACATACTTGTGGACTACCTCCACCATACTAGGGCATCTTAGCCCACCACTCTCTACAAGTGACTTTATTTGCTATGTACCACCTTATTCTCCTGGGGTCTTTCCCCCTCTATTTGTTCTGCTCTTCCACTCCTTCCCTCCCCTGCTTTTCTTTTGTTGTTTTTATTACTGAGTTATTGACCGTTACTAAATGGTTCTTTATACACACTGTACAGATATAGGTACCGGAGAGAGTGTGCGGGGAGGGGGGGGCGGGGGGAGATGGGACCGGAGTGAACGCAGCAAAGCCTCGTAGCCGTGGCGGGGCCTCAGGACTGGGCCCCCCTGCGGCGTCGATGCAACAGGGGGGAACGCGGGCAGCCTACACGGGGCGAGTTCCCTGGGATTGCCTGTTAAACCAGAGTCCTGCCCTGACCCCTAATTCATGTGCCGCCTGCATGGAGGGAAGCTCCGAACATAGAATACATATGCGACAACATGGCACCTGTGTTTCCCCCCCTGCCAAATCCTGCCGCACCAGTGGGTAGCCAGCTCAAGGCCCAGAGGTGCAGGGAATAATGACACAGGGCACACACCAACCTCTGCCTCTACTGAGGGCCGGCCACTGTGTTGTTGACAACAACCCCCCCAGGCTCCCAGGAGCCATGTTTTCACCGTCCAAGCCGCAAGGCACTCTTCACCACGGTATTATGTATATAGTTCTTACCACCTTACCACTTTGTCACTGGACTTGTTCCTGGCATCCACCCTTACCCTACAAACCAGTTACCCCCCCCCCCCCATTGTACCAACCATGGCACATGCCACACTATGAAGGACCACTTGAGACCATCACAATGTTTGGACGCGTTATAGCACTACAAGGGTCATGCCAAAAGTACACTGTAAAGTCAATATGTGCCAACCCCTTGACAAAACAGGAGGTCAAACACCCGCAGAAATACCCTCATGAACCACAAGATAGAGCTCTATTGACAGAAACACCATACCCCTCAAGACGAGGCATATACCCCGCTCCCTCACCTAACAACAAGCAAAGCGAAGGCCTTACATCAACTCCCAAAAAGCTGCCCGACACCACGCACGTAAATGACACTTAACATACTGTCCCTCAACGTTAAAGGTTTAAACTCTCCTCACAAATGAAGACTAGCACTGGAAGAGGCGAAAAAGCACAATGCCCACATCGCATTCTTCCAGGAAACACACTTTAAATGGGGACATCGCCCTAAATTTTGTTCAAGGTTATTCCCCCACGGCTATCACTCTTGCTTCAAGAAGAAAAAGAGAGGGGTATCTATATTGATAGGGAAATCGGTAGCTTTCTCCTTAGTTAAGAAAGTTGGGGACAAAATGGGACGATACCTCCTGCTCCAGTGCTACATCAATAACGAGCCATATACCTTTCTAAATATCTACGGCCCACACACAAACCAAACAGAATTCCTGGACAACGTATTCGCCTTGGAAAGCCTATATAGATTTGGGGAACTCATTATAGGTGGGGACACTAATTTCCTCCTAGACTGCTCTCTGGACACAACCTCAGCAAATAAACTTACAGCCCCATCCGCATGCAAATTGAACAAAACCACTTCCTCACACTGCACCCAATTACTACACAATAACACTGCAAGTTACTACACAATAACTTCTTGGACCCGTGGAGAATCCTCCACCCTTTAGAACGAGATTACACGTTTCACTCCTCTGTGCACAACACTTACACGAGGATAGACAGATTCCTCATACCTACCACAACAATACATAAAGTTTTGACGACCCAAATAGGCTTGATAACCTGGTCGGACCATGCTCCAATAACATTAACCTTAGCAGAACGATTTCCCGCATCAGGTAAAGGGACCTGGAGACTAAACGACTCCCTATTACTGGATCCGCACATCACGGATCAAATAAAAGCAGACATCACCTCATATTTTCACACGAATACCACACCGGATGTAGACATAACTGCCGTATGGCAAGCACACAAAGCAGTCATACGCGGAACCCTTATCAGAGCAGGTAGCTATGCTAAAAAACAACGAATGAAAGAATACAACACACTGATCTCAGAAATCACAGACCTCACACACAGAAACAAATTTGCACCCACCCAAACGCTGCAACACCAACTACTGACATTACAATCCAAACTGTGAGATATAGAATTAAAAAGAACAACCTATGCACTTAGGCTCTTTAAATACAACTTCTTTACGCAGGGTAACAAAGCAGGAGCACTGCTTGCTACTCAACTCAAGGCACGCACCGCTACCTCAAAAATAGCCTACATTACCACTGACTCAAAACAAAAACTCACGAACCCGCAAGACATAGTCAACGCGTTTGCCTCCTACTACAGCACGCTTTACAATCTCAAAGATGACCAAGGTACTACACCACCCTCCCGTCCTACCATCCAGGACTTCCTAACTAAAGTGAACCTCCCCAAACTAACACTTGACAACATAACCTCCCTGTCTACACCATTCACTGTGGAGGAAGTAGAAAAAACCATTGCACAACTGCCTAAACACAAAGCGCCTGGCCCAGACGGCTACACAAATTTCTACTACCAAACATTTGCATCTACACTATCACCCCACCTAATCACGTTATTCAACCATTGCTTTGACACAGGCTCCTTGCCTCCCGAGAAGCTGAAAGCCCACATTTCCACACTCCCAAAGCCGGGGAAATCCCCAACACGATGCCCTAACTTCCGACCCATATCCCTGCTAAATGGGGATGTCAAACTCTACGCCAAGCTCCTAGCCAATCGCCTGTCCGACATTCTCCCAAGGCTTACTCACAATGACCAATCCGGCTTTGTACGGACAAGACAAGGCTCAGATAACACCAGGAAAATCCTCAATATCCTTGCACACGCACACACCACCCACAAAGAAGGCCTTCTTCTGGCGCTAGACGCAGAGAAGGCCTTCGACAGACTCAATTGGGACTACATGAAACAAGTCTTGCAAACATTTGGCTTCACACCACCAATACTCTCTGGAATTATGGCCTTATAAAACAACCCAACAGCCAAAGTGGGAAATGCGGGATTCCTGTCCAACCCATTCACCATCACCAATGGCACCAGACAGGGGTGCCCCCTCTCACCTTTGTTATTTGTCCTCTCCCTAGAACCACTAGCGTACATTATCAGACACCATCCAGATATTAAAGGTATATCAATAGGCCCTAGCGAATATAAACTCTCTATGTTCGCAGATGACATTCTTCTGACATTAAGCGATGCAGAAACCTCCCTACCAGCCCTAATGCAGCTGCTAGATTCATACGGTAAAGTAGCGTATTATAAATTAAATCGAGCCAAAACCCAGGCTTTACCCATAAGCCTTCCCCGCGCCGTGGTAACAGAACTTTCCAGGACATATAAATTCGACTGGAGAACAGACTACGTCACTTACTTAGGGATTAAAATTGCACCCACGGTGGAACTCATGTTTAATTACAATTATAAACCACTACTTCTGCTATGTAAATCAGAGTGTCACCGGTGGAAACCGGTAAAACTGTCATGGCTAGGCAGGATCAACACCATTTAGATGATCCTAATCCCGAAACTTCTGTACATATTCCGCCTCTTACACATACTGGTTCCGCCCTCCCTTTTTAAAAAACTCCAACAGATAATTTCAATATATATGGGAATCCCGCAGGCCCAGATTATCACACCGCACTCTGCAACAAACCACTGCGGACGGTGGAGTTGGCCTGCCCGATATATACACCTACTATAAGGCAGCTATTCTAGAAGCAGCAGTGAAGCTACATACCCACACTGGAATTTACCAAAGGGTGGACATGGAGGCCGCCCAATCGGGCAAAACACCTCTGGTTGATCTTCTATGGACCCCAGAATACATCGGCCCAAAGATAAAATCCTATTCCCAACCACATCTCTCACCATACAACACTGGGACAACATACGACACAAACATGATGTTCACCACAAATTTCATCCACGCACACCATTGACAGCGCTAAAAGCAATCTCACCCTGGCTCTCATTAAACTCGTGGGTCAAAATGGGAATTACCACTATAGAACAAATTATGCATTGTGACCTCATTAAACCCTTCCCTGACCTACAACGAGAATTCAAACTCACCAACTCCTCGATATTTCCCTACCTACAACTCAAAAGTATAATGCCCTCACATGTAACGCAAGGACACATACCTAATAACCCAGGCTCAAGAGAAATGGCAACATTATACGATAGATGCTGGCGCGCCCCGACTAAACCCAAATCTCTCTCTCTCTGCTATAGGTTGATTCTAGCCTCTACCACACCAAAGGGCACCCCTACATTCGTGACCCAATGGCTCACGGAAGGTACAGACTCAATTACAGACACAGAGGTACTGGCATCCCCCCAAGCCCTTAAAGGCCTCACACAGTGCTACTCACACATCGAAGCCCATAAAAAGCTAGTGTACAGATGGTACCTAACACACCACAGACTCCATTCGATGTACAACACAGTGCCACCATACTGCTGGAAATGTGGCACTGACAAGGGCACAATGTCCCACATCTGGTGGGCGTGTCAAAATATCAGACCCCTATGGAGGGAGGCACAAACAGTCCTGCAGTCCATGGGTATCACGTCCCCCCCCCTTGGATAAACATACAGGAGTGTTCCTCTCCTACCCGCGCTTAACCCCGAAATATGTGCAACGCATAATGGCCATTACTGCCCTAGCTGTAAGAAATTTGATCGCATGTCAATGGAAACAGCCCCACTGTCCCTCCAAATACCAACTGCTAACTAAAATCCACCAGTATTTCATATATGAGAGCATGTCTTCTAGGACCGCTGCTCAACAAAAAACTTTCCAATCAGATTGGACGCCGTGGGTGAACCTCTGAAATAAAACCAATAGTAGTAGCAATAATACTTTATGCCAATCAGGAGCCCATCATAGCTCAGAGACCAACAATACCTCAAATGCACTAAACCCCTCTACTTCATCAAACGGTCACGCAGGCACGTGCCCCTCTACCCACTTCATGGAGACCCAACTAGACCTCGACTAGACCTCTATATGGCTATATAGATATCTGTACTACCAAACAGCAAACCTGATGTTGTCCTTCAACACCCGTGTAATGGTTATCGTACAACACAGCTAACTAGTGCTATACACCATATTGTACCATGGCATACACCCACACCTCCCCCCCCCCCCCCCACCCAACCCACCCCACTCCCCCCTATTGTTACTTCCCAGTTAGGGGATACTCTATATTTGTATGCACGCCATACTCTGCTCAGGTGCAGGAGATGGTCGGCCGACCAATTCAAAAGCAACAGAAGGATAACTTTAAGGGGTTAGATGATTCTACTGTGATGTATCTAAGGAATAATAATTTTGCAATGAAGAACAATTTACCACATTGTAGTAGCACAGAGGACTTCCATCCCCTCCCTTACATTTCTTGAAGACATACCACTAGGAACAGACTATTAATGGAAAACCCTACTGTATATAATAATGATATTACTTGATGTACGTAATGTGATACCCCATTACCCCTATCTTCCTTTCTGTACCCCGTTTACCCTATTAAAATAAAAATTGTCAAATTAAAATAAATGCACGTTTTATACAAATTTGTAAGGAAAAATCTATGTTTGTATGAAATCTATATTTCTGCATATAGAAAATAAGTTATTCGTAATTGCAGACAATTCATTAAAATTGTTCTCAGAAACTAACTGGTTAAGGTAAAATTTTCTAAATAAAAATATGAAGCATGTCTACTCAAGTATATAAAAAATTGTTAATTTGGTGGTAATTTCCAAACATACTTGAATATATTACGCTTATTTTATTTTTCCTTGTAATTTGAATTATTCAGATTTTCCTTTCTTTGGTTAAAGAAATTTTTAAGCAATTGCAATTATGATGTTTCCTGAAAATGTTGCACGGCTATAATTAGAAGGCAATGACTTTGTTGGAAATCAGAATGAATAGTCTGCTCTGCTCAATGTAACACATATGTTTTACAATAACTATAATGATTGCAAACATGCATTCATTTTTTTTTCTTTATTGGCAGGTTTTATGAATGTGAAATCTAATTAACTTTGGGAAGTAATATTCAATTACAGCAGACGATGTGTTGAGTTTTAGCCTACAGCTTTAAAAAAATAAATATTGCTATTTTATTTAAAGCAATGTTTTACTATTTTACTACCAAGCATTTATATATATTAATATGAAAGGCCGAGGCTGTAGTTGTGGGAGGGGCCTAGTTTACCTTCTTAAGGGACGCCAGTCCTCTCCCCATTACCATTGTTGGTCTGTCGATTTGCATTTCACTATTTACTTACCTTGCCATGTGGGAACTCTTACTTGCCTTTACAGAGTCGGTCTGTTCCTGTTTTGAGAATCCCCTGCTGTCTCAGGCCTCCAGGATAACCATACCTTTTCGTCCGGTCTCCCTGCAGACTGTTCGGGAAACTTCTAAATCCATGAGTTATAAAGTCTACTGTCGTGCCTCAGTTGCTGGCGCACAGAATCATCCCGGGTCAGCTCTATACTTTATACTTTTCCAATTCGTACACATATTTTAGTGAGGTTGTTAATTTAAATTCATACGAACGTATAGGATACATTTCATCTATCGGCTACTTCTCAGCCACATTGTTTGTTAGTATAACTCTGTGTCTTTCGGGAGCATGCACACGTGTGCATCCTGTTCGGCCCGATACTACGGAGTAGATTGAGTGTTTGTACATTTTAGCTTCATGCTAATCTGTTTTAAGTGTCGGGAATGTTCATTTCATACGCGAGTTTTGCTCCACATGCGGGCAGTTCATGTTTATTGCAACCAAACTACTTATTTTTTCCTTATAGCTTGTTACTGAGTTTATGCAATACACACAACATGCTTGATCTCATGTTTGGTTTAGATTCTGGTGTCATGCCGACCTCTGGCTGGCTTATAGTACTACATAAATATATATATGTTAACTTTCCTGTAAAGGATGCTTTATTCCAGTAGTTTTATGTATTAGCTCGCACATTGCGTGTCCATTTGCATGCTACATTCTCAAGTATGTTATGAAAAGGTGGTATTTTGTTTTAGGTTTCCTTGTTATTTGGCTCTTTCATCAGGTAGTGGTCTGGACCTCAGATGGTCTACAGGTCTCATAAGTGAAGTTCCCTGTTATGGGTTAGGCTTAAAATGTTAAATAAAGACCAATGGCCCTCATTTCATCTTTCAACAGTTAGTAATCTTGTCTAGGTTCAGATTGACCATTTCTGCTCAGATTCACGGTGATCCACTCGCATTAGGTGGGCCTATTTGTACAGACTTAGGAAAGCTATGTAAATTAATCCAAGGATTCTGAATTATCTCATATTATATTCCAGGTTACAAGGCACTCAGCATTTTAGCTACAATCACCGCACTCCTCTTTTCTCTACTGTTCACATTGGTTAATGGTTTTAGTTATTTGGGTCAATGATTGGACCCTCTCAATCATTTGTAACCTAATATGTTCATTTCTATGTTATTAGGTGCTAGGCCCAGCTAGTTCAATTGTCACTTGTGCTTTTCAAACTGATTCAATGTAGTCCAAGTCATAGACTGGTAGGTATCTCAATGGTTATTTTACCTTAGTAACAACATTATTATTACTCTCATAGATACTGTTCAGGTTTTTGCAAACTCTTACCTACTCTGTAGCCATCTAACAAGACAGGTATGTCAATCTAGATGTTATCACAACTCCCTCTCCCCCCACTTGCAATATGTGTCAGTTTTAGATATCTGTCTACTGGCTCGTAGTGTTCAGAAATCCTCTGGTTACTTTTTCAGGCCTTTATGCTTTAACTTAATGGTGCTGCTAGGTCAACACTCATCCTCAAACTAGGAAATATTTTCGCCCATCGGCCCAGCTCATAGTTAGTCGCCACACTTGGTTGCATAGAGAGGGCCTCACCTGTCACTCCCATTCTATCTTATGCTTTTCTAGTCACTGAAAGGCTGACACCCCATCATTCGGTGGCCACAAAATCCCCTCGGACCAATGCATAGCTAGAGCCTCTCAAGCCGTTTGGCAACTAGCAAGGCTTCACCTGTCACAAAAATTAGGTAATTTCTTCACCGCTTGGCATTAGTCAGCCAGCCAGTACAGTATGGGATCTCCTTCATAACTTATAGATATTTATTTGATCCCTAGTATGTCTCAACTACCAGAAGTTGTCGAGGATTTGTCTATCCCCAGTACCCCTACAAGGTCTATCTCTCCATTACACGGTGGGGATAACACTAGCCCAACTTCTCTCAGGTCTTGGAATTCCAGCTAAACTAAGGCAAAGGAACATACCCTACCCTGCCACTGCTAGGAAGACAGAACTATATAGACTGTTGAATACTACCATGGATAACACTGGGCAGGAGAGGGTCTAGTGGTGACCAGTCATCCGAGGTCCATGCCGTCTTATCATCGCTCTTCTTCTCATTGGGATGGATTACCCATAGGCTGGACCACTTGGAGTCTGGAAAAAAGACCTGATTCACCTTCTGGATTAGTCACTCCAGAACCGGTAATTCTCCCAGCATTCAAACGGGTAATGCCACTGGTTCTCAAAAAACACAGAATATTATCAATCCAGCACATATGGTACCTGCCAACATTAAGAAAGGAAAGATATCTTGGAAGGCAAGATTGTCTCCCAAGGTATACTGGAGAATAAGACCTGTTCATATTGTTGTCTTGACAGCTAGGCATCCCAGGTTGAATAGAAAATTATCCATTCCTGAGTTTGTCCTTGCTTTCGGCATATATAAGGATGTAGTCTGCTCTGTGCCACCTTAAATTAAAATTATCCTTTAACAACATCAAATTATATTTAACTGGTATACAACATCACATAATCGCACAATAGCCAAACACACATAGTTTCTTGTCATCCTATTAAATTAAAACTATATTGAAGGGCATTAAGAATTCAAACCCTACCCCACCATCCACTATGTTACCTATCCATTTGTTTGTCTTTGATTTACTTTCCTTGTTCTATTATTTGATTATCTAAAATGCCTTGTACTCCATTAAGACATGCTCTGTTATACAATTGTATTTTTATATACTAGAAAGAACTGAACTCGCCTCCATGAAAATATATTCCATATTTTGGTATTTGTAAATCCTAGGTCCTTTACAATGCAGTGATTATAGTATGTTGTCTCTTGGGTTGTGTCTATCTCCACGTCTCTTGCTCTTGCATTGTCACTGATGACGCTAATGTAACTCTGACATATTTTTTCAATACATTTTGAAAAAAGTAAAGAAAATTAAGAAATTTAGGAAATTCATATTTTTTATGTGTGCATCCTTTATAAACATTAATAGGGGAATTTATAAAATGGGGAAATTAAAAGCTTTACACAGTATACTTTGTATTTCAATATCTCATAGTGATCTAAAACATTAGTATAAAAGAAAAAATGCATTTATTTCACATACAGTAGGTGTGCTGAAAATAGATAAAAAAAAATACACTGCTTTTAGGCATTTGTAGGACATTTGATGGTATTACAAACCATTTAGCCTACTTATAATGACAACCGAATATAAAAAACAAAATCTGCATTTGTTTACCTACAGTAAGTGACAATAAATCATTAGAGATGTCGCGAACATAAAATTTTCCATTCGCAAATGGCGAACGCGAATTTCCGCAAATGTTCGCGAACAGGCGAACCGGGCGAACCGCCATAGACTTCAATAGGCAGGCGAATTTTAAAACCCACAGGGACTCTTTCTGGCCACAATAGTGATGGAAAAGTTGTTTCAAGGGGACTAACACCTGGACTGTGGCATGCCGGAGGGGTATCCATGGCAAAACTCACATGGAAAATTACATAGTGGATGCAGAGTCTGGTTTTAATCCATAAAGGGCATAAATCACCTAACATTCCTAAATTGTTTGGAATAACGTGCTTTAAAACATCAGGTATGATGTTGTATCCGCTTCACAGTGACAGACCAAATTTACCCATTTAACGCACCGCAAACAGTCCATTTGCACAACCGCAAACTCCCAATTTGCACAAGGTTGGATACCAAGCTAGCCATGTCCCGTTCCGTGTCCTCACTGATGTCATTGAAGGTCTCTTCCTCCACCCATGTACAACACCAAGGGTCCCCGAAAGGTGACAACAAGCCCCCTGCTGTGTTTGGTCTTCCACCTCCTCAAAGCCACCTTCCTCCTCTGACTCCTCTTCTTCAGACTCCTCTCTCTGCGTTGCCTCTCTCTGCATTATTAAAAGGTGTGTTAAGTAGTACTATTCCTATCAGTTTAATCCCTGTTACGTCCCCTATCAGGGGACATGTATATGGTATCGATTTTAGGAACCGGGAGATGGAAATGATGCTTGGTCGGTCCTCCTACTTCAAATTTGGGGCACTGCGCATGCAATCTAATGTGCGACCAGATAGGAGTGGTGTGTTAAGTAGTACTATTCTTATCAGTTTAATCCCTGTTACGTCCCCCTCATCAAGCCTTTTTTAGTCGAATGTATCGCCCACTGTCAGTCTCTTCGGGATCCATCCCTCATTCATCTTAATAAAGGTGAGGTAATCTAGACTTTTTTGACCCAGGCGACTTCTCTTCTCAGTGACAATACCTCCTGCTGCACTGAAGGTCCTTTCTGACAGGACACTTGAAGCGGGGCAGGCCAGAAGTTCTATCGCAAATTGGGATAGCTCAGGCCACAGGTCAAGCCTGCACACCCAGTAGTCAAGGGGTTCATCGCTCCTCAGAGTGTTGATATCTGCAGTTAAGGCGAGGTAGTCTGCTACCTGTCGGTCGAGTCGTTCTCTGAGGGTGGACACCGAAGGGCTGTGGCGATGCGTAGGACTTAAAAAGCTCTGCATGCCCTCCATCAACAACACGTCTGTAAAGCGTCCTGTCCTTGCCGGTGTGGTCGTGGGAGGAGGAGGATTACTTTCACCTCTTCCCCTGTTAGATTCCTGTTGTGCTGTGACATCACCCTTATACGCTGTGTAAAGCATACTTTTTAATTTATGTTGGAACTTCTGCATCCTTTCTGACTTGCGGTAATTCGGTAACATTTCAGGCACTTTCTGCTTATACTGGGGGTCTAGTAGCGTGGACACCCAGTACAGGTCATTCTCCTTCAGCCTTTTTATACAAGGGTCGCTCAACAGGCACGACAGCATGAAAGACCCCATTTGCACAAGGTTGGATGCCGAGCTACTCATGTCCCGTTCCTCGTCCTCAGTGATCTCACTGAAGGTATGTTCTTCCCCCCAGCCACGTACAACACCACGGGTACCAGATAGTTGACAATGAGCACCCTGGGATGCCTGTTGTGGTTGGTCTTCCTCCTCCTCCTCAAAGCCACGTTCCTCCTCTGACTCCTCTTCCTCACAATCCTCTTCCAGGGTTGCCACAGGTCCAGCAAGCGATGCTGATAAGGTTGTTTCTGGTGGTAATGGTGACCACAACTCTTCCTCTTCCTCTTCACGCTCATCTACGGCCTGATCCAGCACTCTTCACAGGGCACGCTCCAGGAAGAAAACAAATGGTGTGATGTCGCTGATGGTGCCTTCGGTGCGACTGACTAGGTTTGTCACCTCCTCCAAAGGATGCATGAGCCTACAGGCATTGCGAATGAGCATCCAGTAACGTGGCATAAAAATTCCCAGCTCCGCAGAGGCTGTCCTAGCACCCCAGTCATACAAATAGTCGTTAACCGCTTTTTCTTGTTGGAGCAGGCGGTCGAACATTAGGAGTGTTGAATTCCAACGTGTCGGGCTGTCGCAAATAAAGCGCCTCACTGGCATGTTGTTTCGCCGCTGGATATCTGAAAAGTGTGCCAGGCCATGTAGGAACGCCTGAAATGGCCACACACCTTCCTGGCCTGCTTTAGGACGTCCTGTAAGCCTGGGTACTTATGCACAAAGCGTTGTACGATCAGATTACACACATGTGCCATGCACGGCACATGTGTCAACTTGCCCAAATTCAATGCCGCCCAAAAATGTCTTCCGTTGTCACAAACCACTTTGCCGATCTCCAGTTGGTGCGGAGTCAGCCACTGATCTACCTGTGCGTTCAGGGCGGACAGGAGTGCTGGTCCGGTGTGACTCTCTGCTTTCAGGCAAGTCAACCCCAAGACGGCGTGACACTGCCGTATCCGGGATGTGGAATAGTACCTGGGAAGCTGGGGGGTGCCGTTGATGTGGAGCAAGACGCAGCAGCAGAAGAGGACTCAGCCGAGGAGGTTATGGAAGAGGATGGAGTAGGAGGAGTAGAGGATGTGGCAGCAGGCCTGCCTGCAAGTTGTGGCGGTGTCACCAACTCCTCTGCAGAGCCATGCATTCCATGCTTGGCAGTCGTCAGCAGGTTTACCCACTGCGCAGTGTAGGTGATATACCTGCCCTGACCATGCTTTGCAGACCAGGTATCAGTGGTCAGATGGACCCTTGCCCGAACACTGTGTGCCAGACATGCCATTACTTCCTTTTGCACAATCGAGTACAGGTTGGGGATTGCCTTTTGTGCAAAGAAATTTTGTCCGGGTACCTTCCACTGCGGTGTCCCAATAGCTACACATTTTTGGAACGCCTCAGACTCCACCAGCTTGTATGGTAAAAGCCAGCTGTCAGATGCCGGGCAAGGGGGTGACTTTGTGACATTGGCTTCTTACGCTCAAACATGTCCTTGACAGACACCTGACTGTGGGCAGATGAGCAGGAACTGCCAAGGTGAGAGACGGAGTGGTGGATGGTTGAGAGGGGGCAAGGAGGACAGCAGTGGTTGACGTGGCTAAAGAAGCTGGACCAGGAGGAGGATGGCGGCTTTGAGTTTGTGTGCTGATTGTATTTATGTGTTGATCCTATAGGTGTTTGTGATGTGCGATCATGTGCCTTCGCAAAGCAGTTGTACCTAGGTGGGTGTTGGACTTCCCAGGACTCAGTTTCTTTTGGCACAGGTTGCAAATGGCATCGCTGTTGTCAGAGGCAGACACACAAAAAAATGCCACACTGCTGAGCTCTGCAATGACGGCATTCTGGTGGTGGCAACAGCATGCATTGATTGGCGTGCTGTCTGGCTGACCCCGGGTGCCGATGCATGCTGTTTGACTGTGCCACTATCTCCTTGTGACGACCTCCCCCTGCTTCCAACTCGTATCCTCCTCCTCTCTGTCTCCCCATCTGAACTTTCCCCCTGTCCTTCTTCTCTTCTAGTGGGCACCCACGTGATATCCACGGACGCATCGTCATCATCAACCGCTTCACTTGTATCTGACAACTCAGCAAAGGAAGCAGCAGCGGGTACAACATCATCATCATTATCACACCGTACGTCCATGTGTGTAATGCTGCCTGACTGAGACATATCCCTGTTATCTACATCCTCTGGCAATAATGGTTGTGCATCACTCATTTCTTTCAACTGATGTGTAAATAACTCCTCTGACAGATCAAGTGAAGTGGCTGTGGTGCTAGTGTTGGTGGTGGCGGCAGGCAGGTGAGTGATAACTTGAGAGGTCCCCGAAGCTATGCTGGAGGATAATGGTGCGTCAAGGTTCTGAGCGGAAGGTGTAAAAGATTGGGTGTCCTGTTTTAGCAAGTCAACTATGTCCTCAGAACTTTTCGAGTTCAGGGTACGTGGCCTCTGAACACTGGGCATTATTCTAGGGCCAAAGGGAATCACAGCACCACGACCACGACGGCCCCTGTGGGGTGGCCTGCCTCTGCCTGTCATTTTTTTTTCGATTAGTGGTACTATGTGTGCAAGCTACTGTGACAACAGATATGAGTGGCACTGTGCACTGGCAGAAGTTGGCAGAGTAGACGCTGTAGGCCTGACACACACGCTTGCAGACAACTAACTGCTTTTCAATCTATTACAGTCAAATTTTTTTTATTTTTTTTTCAATGTACACTACTGTTACACCAGATATGAGTTGCACGGGTGTGACACTGTGCCCTGGCAGGCCCTGAAACGCACACGTGTGAAGGAAACTGACTGCTATTATTTCACAGTCAAAAAGTGTTGTTTTTTTTTTTAAATGTACACTACTGTTACACCAGCTATGAGTTGCACTGGTGTGACTATGTGCCCTGGCAGGCCCTGAAACGCACACATGTGAAGGAAACTGACTGCTATTATATTACAGTCAAAAACTTTTTTTTTTGTTTTTTTTTTTGTTTGTTTTTTAAATGCAAGCTATTGTGACACCAGATATAAGTTGTGGCACTGGGCAAGTGGGCACCGTATACGCTGTGAGCCTGACACACACGCTGGCAGGCAGGCAACTGCAATTAGATTACACAGGAAAAAAAAAAGCAGACTGATGTTCTAGCCCTAAAATGGCTTTTTGGGGTGCTGTCCTTACAGCAGAGATCAGATGAGTCCTTCAGGACTGTAGTGGACACTGAATACACTAGCCTAGCTATCGATGTCTCTATTAAATCAGCAGCAGTAACACTGTCCCTCCTCTTCCTAAGAATGCAGCTTCCGAATTAATCTAAAATGGATGCTGTCCAGGAGGTGAGAGGGTCTGGGAGGGAGGGTCTGCTGCTGATTGGCTGGAATGTGTCTGCTGACTGTGAGGTACAGGGTCAAAGTTTACTCAATGATGACGAATAGGGGGCGGTCCAAACATCGCAAATGTTCACCCGCCGTGGCGAACGCGAACAAGCTATGTTCGCCAGGAACTATTCGCTGGCGAACTATTCGGGACATCTCTATAAATCATATATTTGTAAAGTAGTAATTTAAATATGTCTGCAATGCTAATATGATGCTAAGATGAATAAGAGGCTTTTGCAAGACTATTCACTCCTTCCTCCATGACAATAGAAATTAACTTGACGTTTCCTTTACTGTATAGAGGGGTATAAGCTGTAATATTATGGACATTTGCAGACATTAAATTGTTATTGGCAAATAAATTGGCAAATAAATGTATAGTAACAATATACAACATAGGAACCACACTTAGTCCACAATAAGCCAAGGGTGCTGAACTAAACCTTGGGCCAGAACAAGCCCAACAGTGATAAATAACAGTTTACAAAGAAGAGGTCCAGGCAGCTTCAGGTTTTTTGAACATGAGAAAAATTGCAACGTTTTGACCCAGAATCACGTCTTTGTCAAGCTCATAAACTCATCTTAAGCTAGTAGTTATTCATGGAGAATAATTGTAGGTAAGTGAGTCTTTATGGACTTTCCTTTTGCAATCCAAATTACAGTCAAGTGTGTGCACTTTTTGTTGGTAGTGAATAAGTTTACTATAACGTTTGAGCCTATGTCTTTTGAATAAGTTGCATTTATGATCCCTGATTATAAAATAGTTATTGTACTTCCTATGTAAATGATCATATAACGTTAGCAATACTAGTTGCTTCTGACAACAGAACAGTTATGTACATATTTAAAACAGTATAAATTAAGCACAAAGATAATTACAGAAAATTAAAGCAGTGAGCACACAACTTGGGAGGCTCTAGCCTCCACAAAATAAATATACATTAATATTACTCTAGTTAGAGGCACATTGGCATCACTTGGAGGCACTCAAAGTGATGGTAAACTTTGCTTTGTTGGTATGATGCATTAGCCCCCACTCTTTGTCTTGTGTCTGCTGAAGATGCAGGTGGATTGGCATTGATGGCAGTGGAAGCTGTCACAACACTAGCCTGTACACTAGAACTTGGTTGATTATTTCTAATGGAAATATTGATTGTGCTGATAAAGATGATGTTGGGGGTACTAGTGAGGATGGTGGTAGTGGTGATGCTGGTAATGGTAACCTACTGGATGGATGGATGAGCTACTTGTGTCAGTGTTGGCCAGCACAGCTGATGTCTCAACTGTCTCAGTGGAATAAGCTAATTCTTCTGCAGGAGGCAAGCGAACACTAGCTACTGGAGAAAATACTGGGATGCTGGTTCTCTCCACACTCGCCTCTTGTAATTCTTCTGGATCATCATACTCATAGTCAAGTCGCTCTTGGACAAGAGGTAAAATGTCTGCAAGGTTGGTAAAACAGAATGATCATCAGCTGATTCATCACTGCTGCCACCACATAGTCAAACAGAAAACATGCAAGTAGCTATAAAATGCTAAGTGATAAAAGGGACAAAAGGATCATAATAATGGAATAGAACACAATGCATAAGTTGAACCGTCATATAACTATAATCCAAAGTGATGCGTTAAAATCGGGGAAAATAAATGGCAGCACCATTAAAGGGGAGGCTTGTAAGAGAGGGCTATTAGATAAAAAGCTACTGGAGGTAATGATCCCAAAACCTAATAATGACACTTGGAAGAATGTTAGAGAATCAAGACCTGTATTGATGGGGAATCTATGAGTAAGTAGAAAGTGACACATATTTCAGGAAAACCTCCAATATGTACACTGTTGAAGAGGTTTATTGACATGTACGGAAATATAGTGGCAATCATTGCAGCCTTATGTCAAAGATAAGCATCCAGTAAGTTTCCATCCTTGCTATTCCTATGCAGAGTTTTTTATTTTATCCCTGTTTATTTCCCCAATATATTTAAAACTAGACATGTGCACCAGTGACATTTTTATTTCTTACAAATTAATTCGTACTAAATAAAAATTGAATTTGTCCATTCCGAATTTCGTCCATAAAACATTCATTTTTCGGATTAAATTCTGTACAAAATTATTTGTTTTCGCCCATTAGGACGAAAGTAACACTGCACATGCGCAAAAAAAAAAGCAAGGAGGGTGCCGGCAGCGCTACCAGCTCCCCAGTCGCTTGTACAATAAGGGGGGTGAAAAGAATATGATTCTCACAGTAAAGTGAGAGCAAGGTCCCTGGATATAAATCAGTATCTTATATAGAAGTGATATAGAGCAACGGTAAGAGTACGGTATGTGTAACCAATAGTTATAGCAAAAACAATAACAATGTTGCAATATGAAAAAGTAGCTCTATATCACTTCTATATAAGATATTGATTTATATCCAGGGACTTTACTGTGAGAACATTTTGGTCTTACTTTTTTTGCAATAAGGGGGGACCTGGCACAGGTCCCCCCCGTTTCCCCATGCTGGGAACACAAATAACTAAAATGGGGGGGCATAGTGCCCCCCCCCACACCCCCACCCGTGACCCATGGGTGGGAGCTATTTATATAAATGGGGGGACCTAATGTCTCCTCCAGGCCTCCTATGACCTGTGGGTGGGGGCCATAATTAATTAAATAAAGGGATCCCCACCCATGAATGACGGGTGGAAACCCAAATAAATAAAGAGGAGGGGACACCTAATGTCCCCCTGAGGTTCCCATCCATGAGCGGCGGTGGGGACCCTAATCAAATAAATATTGGGGGACCTAATGTCCCCCCAGGTCCCCACCCACCCATGAGCAGTGGGTGGGGACCCTAATTAAAAAAAATGGGGGAACCCAGTGTCTCCCCCAGGCTCCCTATGAACCGCAGGTGGGGGCCATAATTAATTAAATAAAGGTGTCCCCACCCATGAACAGCGGGTTGGGAACCAAATAAATAAAGTTGAGGGGACACCTATTGTCCCCCCGAGGTTACCACCCATGAGCGGCGGTGGGGACCCTAATTAAATAAATAATGGGGGACCCTATGTCCCCTCATTTCCCAACCCATGGAAAGTTATTTGGAATTTTCCCACGCTATGTAAAAATTTAGAGCACTCTAATTGGTTGGATTCCAAGCCAACCAATCAGAGTGCTATGACAGGTAAATGTAGAGACGTATCTGTCAGTCTCTTCATTTACCTGTCGGAGTACTCTGATTGGTTGGATTCCAAGCTAACCAATCAGAGTGCTATGGCAGGTAAATGTAGAGACTTATCTGTCAATCTCTTCATTTACCTGTCAGAGCACTCTGATTGGTTGGCTTGGAATCAACCAATCAGAGTGCTCTGAGTCACTTAATTATTTGTGGTCCCCACCCACCGCTTATGGGTGGGGATATGGAGGGACATTAGGTCCCCCCATTATTTATTTAATAAGGGTCCTCACCCGCCGCTCATGGCTCATTAGATCCCCCCTTTAATTAATTAGGGTCCCCATCCGCCGCTCATAGGTGGGGGTCGGGGGGGAGACAATAGGTCCTTCCCTTTTGTTACTTAGGGACCTTACTCACCATCCATGTTTGGGGGCTGAAGGGTGGGGGCCAAAGGGGGAGATGATAATAGGCTCCCCCTTTTGTAACTTAAAGCCCCCCACCCACCGCTCTTTGGCCCCCACCCCACCTGCCGCTCATGGGTGGGGGCCAAAGGGGGAGATGATAATAGGTTCCCCCTTTTGTAGCTTAAAGCCCCCCACCCACCGCTCTTGGGTGGGGGCCGGTGTGAGGCAATGTGCCCTCCTCTTTTGTTATTAAGGGCCCCCAACTGTCGATCATGGATGGGGGCCAGGGGGAGGATCCTAGGTCCCCGTTCCATTGAATAGCCCCCACTGGAGGACCCTGTAAATTATTTTAGAAGATGCCCCAGCATGAGGGGTCTATGCTAGGTCCCCCTTTATTCGGGTAGTGTTTTTTTTTTCGGTGAGCAGCCACTAATATGCTAATATGGGAGTCATATTGATCCTCATAGAATGACGGGGGCATGGGGGGAGTTAAGAAGTGGCGGGGAGCACTGCTCCCTGACGCTTCTATTTTCACAAATTACAAGGAGGGAGTCGGTAGCTCCCTCCTTGTAATAAACTAAACAAACTGAAATGAAATTGTAATGCATGGTATACTTTCGTATATGTTATAGTAAACGAATACGAAAAAGTCTGAAAATTCGGCCGAAATCATATTCCTCAGATAACATAGTTACATAGTTACATAGCTGAAAAGAGACTTGAGTCCATCAAGCTCAACCTTCCTCATATTTGTTTTTTGCTGTTGATACAAAAAAAGTAAAAAAAAAAAAACAGTTTAAAGAAATCTTCTTTCTTCCAGTCTAAGCGCATGATCTTGTGTTCTATGTAAAGTACAGTTTGTGAATAGATTTCCACACAATGGTTTGTATTGGCCCTGGATAAATTTGTATAATGTTATCATATCCCCTCTCAGGAGACATTTTTCTAAACCAAAGAGGTTTAAATGTGTTAACCTTTCTTCATAGCTGATATGTTCCATTCCTTTTATTAATTTTGTAGCCCGCCTCTGAACTTTTTCTAGTGCCATAATATCCTTCTTTAGAACAGGTGCCCAAAATTGCACAGCATATTCAAAATGTGGTCTAACCAGTGATTTATAAAGAGGCAAAATTATATTCTCTTCCCGAGAATAAATGCCCTTTTTAATGAATGACAATACCTTACTGGCCTTAGCCACTGCTGATTGACATTGCACATTGTTTCATAGTTTGTTTTCTATAATGATTCCCAAGTCCTTCTCTTGTGTGGTTATCTCTAATTCGCTTCCATTAAGGGTATACTTTGCTTGTGCATTCTTTACGCCGAAGTGCATTACTTAGCATTTTTCAACATTAAATTTAATTTTCCATTTGAGTGCCCAGTCCCCCAGTCTATCTAAATCCCTCTGCAGCAAAGTAATATCTTGCTCACATTGTATTACTTTACAGAGTTTTGTGTCATCTGCAAACACTAAAACATGACTTTCAATGCTTTTTTTAAGATAATTTATTAACATGTTAAATAGAAGAGGTCCCAGAACAGAACCCCGAGGGACACAACTTGCCACCTCTGTCCAGCTTGGAAATTTACCATTAATGACAACTTTTGTACTCTATTTTAAGCCAATGTTCTACCCAGGAACAATAATTTTCATCTAGACCGATTTCTTTGAGTTTGAACACTAATCTATTGTGTGGAACTATATAAAATGCCTTGGCAAAACCAAATAGATCACATCAACTTCTACTTACGTCTTCGTAGAATGCAATCAAGTTAGTTTGACATGACCTGTGCTTTAGAAAACCATGCTGATTTTTGCTGATAACCATGTTCTTCTCAAGGAATTCTTGAATATTATCCCTTAATAACCTTTCAAATACTTTTCCAGCTTTTGTTTATGTGTTGTATAGTTCCTTTTACTACCTTTTACTACTTTTTTTTTATTTATTTTGCGCTCTCTTATCTTTCTAAATTAACATGTGTGTGTATATATATATATATATATATATATATATATATATATATATATATATATATATATATATATATATTTAATACCATGTTAAAAAAAAGTCTGCACACCACTCAGGCCATAAGACTTGCTTTTCGCACAGAAATCACAAATGTGCAGTGATGTTACTATCACAAAGGATTATGGGTGGGCATATGCAAATTAGTTTAGCAAAGAATCAAATGTTTGCCTCATTCCATTTTAAACTTGTATTGTGTTCTGTTTACTCTGTCAGCTAGGATCTTTGCATACATTTTAGCATTAATATTGAATATAGAAACTAGATTGCATTTTTACAAACAGGGGAATGGGGTTTCTTATTTTAGGGAGGGTAATGATTTTAGCTAAAAGCAAGTGGAATCATACAAAGAGGATACAAATGGATTGGTTTGATTGATTGGTGGTAGGGGGGAGGAGCGAGATGACGTAGGACGCTGGGCTGCATCCTCATGGTGAGCGGCTGTAGGAGCGACCGGGCGTGTGCGGAGACAGGAGAAGCCGGGACCAGCGTTGACTGAGATGCCGACCGGGATTCCCCACTGAGCAATGTGAGGGGAACTCTGGCGACGGGCGGATTGAAGCTTGTGGCATTTTCGCTCCGGGGACAGGGGAGTGTGGCTGGAGGAGACAGATTTGCAGGCTGCAGACGGGCATTGCACAAGGGATAAGACTTCACAAGATAAGTAGCAGTGTGTTGCTTTGCAGTTTGTTTGCTCTAATTTGTCTTAAACAAAAGCCTTTTTGTATATATAGCATTTGACAAGGAGAAAGGAAGTACTATAATCATCATAAATATCATAATACCATAACCACCTCATATTTGGGATCAGTAAGGGAGATCTCTCTAATTAAGGAGTTGCTGGATAAAAACTAAAAGGCAGCTCTTGAACATATAAATCAGATACTTATTATCATAATATCATATATAATAAGAAGGGGGAGTGGAATAGTTCCTTAACATTTCAATCCAATAAAATTAAGGAAAAGGAGCGTAAAACTAGAAATTCAGGTAGGAAAAAGGGAGGCAAAAAAAAGAAAAAAAAAGCTAAGAAAATATTTTTTTTGCTATAGATAAACAACAAAAAGTAATGGCTACAAAAAAAATCACAAAATGGGAAATATGTAAAAAAAAGAAAAAAAAAGTGGTGAAAAACAAAACAGAAAAACGCCTTTCTTTTTCTTCATTATTATTATTATTATTATTATTGCCATTTATATAGCGCCAACAGATTCCGTAGCGCTTTACAATATTTTGAGAGGGGGGGGAATGTAACAATAAATAAGACAATTACAAGAAAACTTACAGGAATAATAGGTTGAAGAGGACCCTGCTCAAATGAGCTTACAGTCTATAGGAAGTGGGGTATTAGAAACATTAGGAAAGGAAATATCAAGTAGGAGTGAAGCAGAGCTGGAGGAGAGAGCAAAGCACTATCCCATAGGGACAGGTATGTAAGGGAGAGATTACTTTGGGAGGCCATAAGCTTTCCTGAAGAGATGGGATTTAAGGCTCATCAAACTCGACACCAAACTCGACACCAAATAAAATAAATATGGAGCAGCCGATTAATTTAAATACCCCGCCAAATATCCACAAAAAAGATACTAACAGAGGAAAGCCAGGAGGATAGTCAAGAAAGAGAGCAAACTGAAGAAAAAAGTGAATATGACGATCTGCTTAAACATCTAGACAGACAATTTCAGACCCTAAGAGAAGAAATACAAAACCAAACAAAAGATAGACCTCTCTATGCTCAGTCAAAGGCTGCTGGGAATGGAAAGAAAACTAAAGGAATTGGAACAGAAGGAAAACACCCATAAACAAGAACATCAGGTGCTAGAGAAAAAAAATTAGGAATTGGAGGTTAAACTGACAGAATTGAAGGACCGCACAACAAGTAACAACTTGAGAATCAGAGGTATTCCGGAACAAGTCAAGCAAACAAATCTGGAATCATATATAGAAGAATTCTTTAGAGATCTGAAAATAGAATGGGACCAGAGAATCCCTATGACTAATAGATGTTACAGGATATATAAACCTAAAGGAGTTCCCGAACACCTTCCAAGGGACGTGCTGTTGTGCTGTACCTCCTCTAAACTAAAAATGCTAATTTTAAGTGCTATAAAAAATAATGGATGTTCAGAAAAATACAACACGCTTAAAGTATTCCAAGATTTGTCATGGGCAACCAGACAAAAAAGGAGATCGTTTTCCGCTGCCACACTCACCTTGAGACAAAATAATATAAACTACCGCTGGGGTTTCCCCACAAGGATTACTATAATGTTTGAGGGGAAACTCACACGTTGCAGTAATGTAGACGAACTTAAAAGGTGGATGGAGGAAAATAGAATTGGCAAATGTTCCGGTCAGTAAGAGAAAAGCACGGGAGGAGGAAGTGGGGGAGTGAAGGGGAATAGGGGCCTTTGTACGTATGTAAGGTTAGACAGGAGGGGGAGTAGTTTATAAGGGGATTAGAAATATAATAGATAAATTGCTTGGATTGCCTAGGGCTTACAAAAATGTTTTTTGTTTCTCTTCTGTATTTATTTTGCACTAACACATTAAAACAAGGGAATGATGAAAATGATATGTACACACAAGTAATTTTAAGACAAAGGAATTAATAGGTATTTACGATTTATAAATGTTGGCACCTATCAATATACTGAATAAAAAAAAAAAGAAAAAAAAATATGCTCACATAAGTAATTCAAAATAAAATAAAATACAGATATTCACATATTTTATAAAAAAAAAAGGAGAGGTGAAAAGAGGATGGTAAGAGGGGAAACAAAAAGAAGGGAAAATTAACACATACAAATAAATGTAGCCAGTAAATATGCACATAGAAATAAATTCATAAGGTATAGGGGGATAAACGTTGAAGACGTAAGCACACATTTGTAGCACGCAAAAGACACAAGTAAATAAAAAATATTAATACATAAGCAGAACAGGCAGACAAGTTAAGGGAGGGAGGGAGGGGAGGGGGACAGAGAGGAGCGAGACAGAAAGAGAGGAGAAATGGGTGATAAATGTTGTTTTGGCTTTTCTCTTCCTCCCTCTTCTTTCTTTTCTTTACTTGAAATTTTTTTATTTATTTATTTATCTATTTTTTGTTTTGTTTTATAAACAAATTACATATAATCGCCCCGCTTCACTTTCCCCCAAAGTAGTTTATCCACTTGCACGTGCACTTCGCACAGGATGTGGGACTCATATCTGTGTGATGGTTATCATCACTCGAGATACGGTAGGGTCGGTATTAGCCACCATACCTTTCATTCATTTTAGGTTGATGCCTATATATTGGATCAACCCGTCTTATCTGTTCGTTAACAAAAAGAGTAAAACGTTCCTTGGTTTAAACATAAGTCAGTTAAATCTAATAGAGAGAGAGAGACTAAAAAAATAAAGGATCACTACAAATTAAGTTGATCTCGATAAATGCCCGGGGGATAAACACACCAAGCAAAAGGTCAATAATTCTAGACTATCTGATAAAAAATCGTGTACAAATCTGCGCTATCCAAGAAACTCATTGGATAAAATCTATAGAAAAGACAATAATTTCGTCAAGATATCCTAAAACCATAAGTGCTGCACTAGAAAAAGAAAAGAGAAGAGGAGTGGCATTCATGTTTGCAAGTAATATTTCTTAACTATTACATTTTAAGACTTAGACACAGAAGGGCGTTTTATTATCTTGATATGTGAAATCAACAATACGTTATTCACATATATGCACCTAATAAAGCACCAATCAAATTTATCTCCAACATTTTTAAGAAGATTCTACAAGGTTTGGTACTAATAATGGGAGACTTCAATTGTGTAGCGGATTCATTGAAAGATAGGAAAAGTCAGAAAACCAACAAAAATAAAAATAAAGATGAGAATAAATTGCAAAACCTATTTAATAAATATAATTTAAGAGACATGTGGAGAACATTTCATCCCACAGATTTGGACTACACATGTTACTCGAAAACATACAATTCATATTCTAGAATAGACTACATGGTAGGGGACGTGGCCATGCTCTACATTGTTAAAAAAATTGAAATACAGGATACAACGTGGTCGGACCACAGCCCCATCATGTTAGACTACAGAGATAATTTTGATAATTTTCATAAAGAGTGGCGGATGAAAGATTTCTTATTACACAAGAAAAGCAACTTAGAAGAATTGGAAAAGATAACAAAATGCTTCTTTGAAGAAAACAAAGATAAAGGCACCCCAGAGATTACAGTCTGGTGCGCATACAAAAGTGTAATAAGAGGTCACTTAATTAAGATGGCATCAATTGTAAATAAAAAAGGATTACTACCCTTATCAAAGCTATATATTACATTAAATGAACACAAAAGTCAAAATAAAATAAACCCGTCTACACAAGGTGCTTGTAAGATTGAAGAAATAGAAAATCAGATTAATGAACAACTAGTTAAGAAAGCATTGAAACAACTAGAAGCTCTCCAAGTCAAATGGTACATAAAAGGCAACAAACCAGAATCTATGATGACCAACAGGCTGAAAGAAGAAAGAAGTCTAATCTAAAAAATAAAAGAGAACGATACTTATGTAATGGCTCTGGAGAAAATTGGTGTTGCATTCGAAAGATTCTACCAAAACCTGTATAGCTTACCAAAAGAGACATTTGGGGACATAAATGAGATTGAGAGATTCTTCATGGATCTGCCTATCCCAAAAATACAACCGGACCAATTAGGGCAACTAAATCAGCCTATAACAGAGGAGGAGGTTGTTAAAGCAATACACAAACTTAAAATAAAGATGACTCCAGGCCCAGATAGCTTTACAAACAAATGTTATAAATCAATGAAGAATTGTCTAAAAGGGGAACTAACTACTGTCTTTAATCATATAATGGAAACAGGAGAGTGCCCAAGGGAGCTGCTAGTGGCAAATATTGTGCCTATTCCAAAAGCTGATAAAAACCTGGAGTTGGTAAGCAACTACAGACCTATATCACTGATTAATACTGACACTAAATTACTATCTTCTATCATAGCCAAAAGACTGAAGCCTGTGATACCACATCTTATCAATAATGACCAAGTCGGTTTTGTTCCGGGGAGATCCCCAGAATAGTCTCAGAAGAATAATAAATATAATGGAGGAATCAGAGAGCAGTGGAACCCCTCTAATACTGCTGTCAATAGACGTAGAAAAAGCATTTGACAGGGTTGGATGGGGTTTCATGTTCTCCGCTTTAAACCATTTTGGAATTACCGGACCAATTCTTAAAGGAATATCTGCTTTATGTAGCTCCCCATCAGCCAAGGTCACAGGGTCAGGATTTACATCGCATAGCTTTAGCATAAAAAACGGAACTAGACAGGGATGTCCCATACTATACAAAATGGTATTAGAGCCCCTCGCCATCTTAATTAGAAAGAACAATAAAATTAAAGGAATTTACAAATTCTACAGGCCAAACAAAACTAAGTATCTATGCAGATGACATCTTATTAACACTTGAAAAGCCTATTAGGTCCGTACCAGAATTACTTAAAGACATAAATAGTTACTCTAAAATTTCTGGTTATAAGATAAATCTGGAAAATCAACATTCATAGCTAAAAATATGAACAAAAGGTTAATCAAGGAACTCTTACAGAAAAATGGTTTATCCGGAAATACGGATAATTTGAAGTACCTGGGCATTATTATAACTCCACTACTAAAAGATATGATAGAAGCCAACTTCCTACCTCTGCTGAAAGATACTAATACAAATTGAAAGATTGGCAAAATATGGGTTTTTCATGGTCTAAAATCATACATCCTACCAAAGTGGCTATATATCTGGAAAATGATCCCAATCGACTGCCCAGAAAACTGGTTGTCTTTACTGCATAGGTCCTTTGTCAAATTTGTTTGGAGAGATATGAAACCAAGAGTAAAGATGAAATTACTGGCTAGAGCAAGGCAGGACGGAGGGCTGGGATGCCCAGAAGTTTTCCAGTGTTATCAGACTAGCAGGATGTTCCACATAATGCTTACACAGAATAGAGCGGCCACCAAAGAATTTTGGTATAAGATGGAAATAGCAAAGACCGGCGTAAAAAAATTTAGCTTCACTATTTTGGACAGTTGAGACAAATAGAAATATTATGAGAGAGATGTCAAGCAAATCCAGGATACTTGAACTGACGAGATGGTGGAGTAAATTTATAAACAAGAAAGGCCTTAGAAATAAAATAATTACTACACTCCCTTTCATGACCATTGAAGACATGTTGGAAAACATAAAAATAGACTCATGGTCCGAGAATGGGGTGGAGGATTTTGGAGATATCATGGTAGAGGGTAAACTGAAACCTTTCACCCAAAACATAAGCGGATGTAACATTTCCTCTAACCAAAGGTTCAACTATTTACGAATCAAAAGCTTTGTAATAAAACATATCTACATAAGCAAAGACGAGGATAATAGCAACCTTATACACCTATTTGAATTAAAGAACTATAAAAATCTAATGGCTAAATGTGTAAAAACCATATATTAAAGCATAAGTTGTTAAAAAGAAAATGATGATGACAGTGTACCAATGCCCATAGATTGGTTAAAGTATTTTTTTATTTTATATTTTTTTTAATTCATTTTATGTGGTACAAAATTATCACATTATAAGAAGAAAACTAATGAAAAGGGTTTACGAAACATACGAGATAAGCAGCATTTCATCACATTACATCCGTGTAGATTAAATGACTTCACATTTTCTTATAGTTAACAGCTACTAGATATGTCTTTGTTCACGATGACTATCAATTTCAGACTTATGCCCCGGAATCCTCAATTGGTGGTATTGCTTTCGTACCTACATGCACTAATGTATGCCATGAGAGCTTGAGAGAGTGTTCCCTTATGGGATTTGCTTCCCCAACCTAAGTTACTGATGTTATGTTGATACTACTGATTTGTCCCTTTAAGAACTGTTTCCAGGGTTGCCAGATATCCGTGTACCTGCGGTATTTGTCTAGTGATCCCCATCTGAGTTCCTCTAGGGCGTGGAAATATAAAATTTTGAAGTACCATTCCTTCTTGGAAGGTGGGTTAGGTGACCTCCAATTGCATACCAAACAGCTTTTAGCTGCTGTCAACATAAAGTACGTGAGGGAATGTTTAAATTTCCGTTTGGGGGATGTTAAAATGGAACAGTAATAGAGCTTCCGGACTGAATGGAATCGTTATGTTCATCATTAAATTTACTGTGTTCCATACTTCCCTCCAAAAACCTGCCACTAAATCACAGGTCCGCCATATATGCTGACATGTTCCCTTTTTCAAGGTGCATCTCCAACACTCAGATGATCTAGTTGGGTCAAATCTATTAATATCAGTTGGCGGGGTATACCATTTTGAGATGAATTTATAATTAATTTCTTGTAAAGGGATACTAGAATGCGAATGGAAAATGGTTTTAAATATTGCATTCCAATCGTCCTCCACTAACTTCTCTTCCATGTGTTCCTCCCAAACTTTAGTAAAATAAGGTAGAGGCAGTTGGGTTTGTGTTTGTAAGAGTCTATAACATAGAGAGGCTGCTTTTTGTGGTGCTTTGTGTCTCATGCACAGTTCCTCGAATGTATTCAGTTCCCTATGGGTCCAGTTTATCATACCCTGACCCCTCAGGAAGTGTTTTAATTGTTCATACTGGAATCTCTGCATGAGTGAAGGTGGTTTTCCCTCTGTCAAATGGGTCACCGGTACTACTCCCTCTTCTCCCACCACTTCAGATAATGTAATATGTTCAGTCTGCCTGCTTCTATTCGGTATTGTTAGCTGTAGGCCCTGTTTCCCGGCTATAAAATTAGGGTTGTTTGTTATTGGGTAAATTGGTGACAGGGTCGGGGCTATGTTTGGCCTGTTCAGAATTTTTTTTCCATAGCTTTATTGTTGGTGTCACCGTTGGATGGTTAGGGACCGGACAGTTATTGGGTGATGTTAGCATCCATGGTATTGTTTTCACTGGTTCCCCTATCAAGGCTTGTTCTGTTAAAATCCACAATTTAGATTTTCCCTGGTATGACCAATCAATGATGCGGTTGAGATGTATTGCTTGGTAGTATAACCAGATGTCTGGCAGGCCTATTCACCCTTTATCTTTGGGCCTAGTAAGAATGTGGTAACGTATCCTTGGACGTTTGTTTGCCCCAAAAAATTTAGTAAATAGTGTCTGTATTTTCCTAAAGAATACTCGTGGTATCATGATCGGGAGTGTATTAAGGAGATATAGTATTCTTGGAAGTGCATTCATTTTAAGTATATTTACTTGGCCAAACCAACGGAAATGCGGCTTGTTCCATCTTTCTAGATCTGAGCTAATGGCTTCTAAAAGTTGCGGAAAGTTGGCACTGTATAATGATTTGGTATGTGAAGTCACGTTGATTCCCAAGTATTTGATTGATTTTGTTGCCCATTGGAAGGGGTACAATGTTTGTAAGCGTGTTTTTTCCTTGTCCAGGAGTGTAAGGTTTAATATTTCGCATTTGTCCATATTTATTTTAAAATTGGAGAGAGCGCTGTATTCCGAAAGAATACTCGTCAGAGCCGGGAGGGATGATTTAGAATTAGTTAGGGTAAATAACAGGTCGTCAGCAAAACTTTACACTCACTTTATATTGTGAGTGGCCTACCTGTATCCCCTCCATGGTCGACTACCTTAGTAGTGGCTCTAGTCCCAGGATGAAAAGGAGAGGGGACAGAGGGCACCTCTGTCTTGTACCGTTTGTAATTGAAAAAGGGGCGGACAATGATCCACAGATTTTCAGTCTGGCTGAAGGAAAGGAATAAATCGCTTGGATCCACTGCATCCACCTGCTCCTGAAGCCAAGAGTTTCAAGCATTGACAGGAGGAAGCTCCAGTCCACCCTGTCAAACGCTTTTTCTGCGTCTATAGCTAACATGATTGCCGGAGTTTTTAAGACCCTCGGCCCAATGTATTAAGTTAATAATTTTTGTGGTATTGTACGAACCCCATCTGATCTGGGTGGATTAAAGACGGTAGTAGTGGTTTCAATCTCAATGCCAACATCTTTGTAAAGATTTTTATGTCTACATTAATTAAGGAGATTGGCCTATAACTGCTGCATATGTCTGGATTTTTCCCCGGTTTGTGGAGAAGGGCTTCTAAACTTGGTTTTGGGATGGGATTTTCTAGATTTATGGAGTTAATGGCGTGGAGGAGGTGTTGGCTTAATTCTTTTGTGTAAGTCTTGTAATAGGAGGCCGAGTATCCATCAGGACCTGGGATTGGTTAAAGTATACATAAAGTATGAAGGGCTGGTGCAAGTCTGAAACTTTTTTAATAAGAATAAAAAATGGAAGATAGGTGCACAGGTAATTTAATATTTATGAGATATACCATATGACCCTGGAACATTTCCTCTGAGCAGACTGGCTGAGTAATAAATATTTTTTGATCCTCTGATAGCGTAGGTAAATTAACCCTCCAAAAGAATAGTAATCAATTTACTTGCTATTGGTCCTGTAACTGTCAGTTCTCATCCGCCCTTGCTTGCACGGCTGCAACTTGCTGCCATAGCAACCGATCGCTATATCGTGGAGTGGGTGGCCTCGTTTATGGAAGGAGAGATTCTCCCACCGGCAGCAGATTTCATAGTAGCAACCAAAGCTGATTGTATCGGTGGTTGCTAGGAAACTGTGACGCTTCCTAGGCTTAGACTTGGCCCACCCTCCATCACGTGATGCGAAAGTTCGGACTGGTGATGCACATGCGCAGTGATGCCAGGTACACGCCGTGCAGGAGGGGTGATGAGTTACAGCTGATATGGTGAGTGTTTATTGGCAGAGATGTCTTATATATGTTTGTCTTTTGCAATATTTTATGCCTTCGGTGTCCTGATGAAAGCTCCGATCGGGAGCTGAAACGTTCTTTATTTTAGTAGTGCGTGGAAAAGAACATATGCAACATATGACATTAATAGATAAAAAAAAAAGCTTTTTGCATGTACAGAGCAGGTCATGTTGAGAGATATGCACCATTTTTTTGTAGTGGTACAAGTAATAGGCAAGAAATCCTGACCTGAGCCAGACATTGCACAAAAATAGTAATATGAAACGTTTGTTTTGCCTGTCAGGCAGGGTACCCATTTTGGTAATATAGTATGCTATAGTATGTGAAACCAGGCATAAGTGCCACTTAAACTGAGGCCATCGTTAGGGAGTTATGTGGCAATCTAAGGAGTGCTACAAGAGTACCTCTGTCTTAGGGATGACGCCCTACAACCTGTGCTTATATTTATATGAGGCCCGCAATTTAGCTGGGTAGGAATAAACGAGAACTAAGGTTATCATACATGAATAAGAACATACATGAATAAGAACATACAAAAATAGCTACTATTAATCTATTGTAAGCAGTTTGGTAGCTTTTAAAGGGGTTTGTGTAGCTTGCTGTGGGCCTGGGTATATGGGTGTGAGTGTCAGTAGGAGCCTCATTATTTTGATCAGCCTTGTTTTTCAGGCCTGGGTTATAGATCATAGTGGCGTTGAAGCAAAAGAAGCTTGCCCATAACCAAGGGGGTTGAGGGGGGTGGAGGGGTAGTCGCGGTAGGTGTGAGGCCCTACCCCTGTACCCCTGTACTCCTATCTTATGGAGCATCGCCCATCCTTTCAAGGCCTCATAGGGATGACCGTTATTTTCCATCTCCTACACAAGGAGGATGTTTTGGTTGCGGTAACCTTGTCTAGCCATATGAACAACAAAAGATAGAGAAAATAGTTTAAACAAAGGTGAAATGGTGTGGAATGAGTGCAGCCCATTGCTGCCTGTTGCTAATTGGAATCTGAGCTTAGTCATGTGGTTCCATGGGGTAAAGGGGACTACTGTGGTTGGGTCCCAAGTAGGCGTTCCTCCCCGGTCTCTCGTCTCCTCACCAAGGGCAACAGTCCCAGTGTCCGCCACAATGCAAGCCCAGGTAATCTTATGGGCAGACCCATTGTGGGGCACCGTGAAGGCTCGTGGAGTAGTCCATTTGTACGTAACTCCTGCGTTTCTCAGTTGGCTCGTAGTTGGGAGGAGCTTTTTGCACCATTGCAAGGTGGACCTCAATAGGTCTTGGGAGAAGGACAGGTCTGCACCCTCAAATGTGTAAGGTGTTTTGTAGAGCTGAGAGGAGTGCCTTTTTGTGAAAATGAATTTTACTCATATTGACTTCACCATTCTATTTAATAAGTTCAGCCAAGCAAGGAGATGGTAACGTTATATTTTTCCCATCACTCCATCGAGCACCAAAAGCCACTGTGCGATTTTAGTGTTGTGATGTTTTTTAAGAAACAAAACTCTACTGTTAAAATGTTCCCTAACCATTAGTTTGTGGGCTAACCACCCTGTAGCTTATATAGTATCTGTGGTAGTATTAGATTCAAAATAGGTAGACAGGTCCTTACTAATATTTTGTCTGCCAACAGGGAATCGTTTAATTTTCCAAAGCCTTTTCCTTTGTAGTATATTGGTCATGAAGGACTAATGAAAATGGAGCATAGTCTGGCAATTATGGTACTTTTAACCTAAGGAAAGTCACACAGATGCATGTAAAATGTGGCTATACAGGTGCATGAATTGTGCAGTGGTAAATAGAAGGTAAAGACTTTGGAAGAAAGGTGCACCAAATGTTATAAAATGTTTGTAGGTCTAACAGGAATCTTAAAGATTTACACTAGCTTTGGAGAGCTTTCAATTGTTTATTTGGGGCGAAAACATCTAAAGTCGGGTTGGTTCTAAAATTAAAATTCCCATGGAGCATCAGAGAACCCTGGTCCAAGAAGGACCTTTGACTTAGGTTCAGGAAATATACATTAACAAGGGTAAACAAAACATAATTAGATAATATACATAATTAGAAAAAAATCTGAGTGTGAAATACTGCATGTACAATTTTATGCAAGTAGAGGTAATTATACACACAATCGGTTAGCCTTATATGTACTTTGCACAGAGTGTAGGTGGCTTAAAATGCTTTTACTCCTTGCCTTGTAAAGCTTTAACACTGATATGCAGTAGTGACATTTTTCTGGAAGGTATAACAGTGTAAAATTTTAGAAAGAATGATCTTTAAAAATATTTAAGGTAAATAAAAAAAATAAAATAATAAAGCACAATGCGGTTTGCCCCTTACAGGTTTTTTCAAGTGCATAAAACTATCTGGCGCTAAGGGTCTGCTAGATTTTTGCAAATAGTGCTGAATAGTTTTCTTTATTCTATGTCTCAATACATGAAGTGGCATATATTTCGTTTGGTACCAATGTGTAGACCTATATTGTATAATAACATCAGGTGCTTAAAAAATTATAGAACATTGACAGAAATAAAAAAGTATGTACAAAACAGGCTATAATAGAATCTTAAGTGGGAGAGGTTCACCAACTTTTGGGCCTAGACAAACCCTTGGGTACATGGTATTGTTATAGAACAAGAACAAAATTTAGTATCATCAGCTATACTGGGGGTGTACTTAGGGTTACAATATCTTAACACGCATCAATGTGTATATATCTCTATATCTCTGTCTATATAGTGTCCAGCCTGAGCTTGTTCAAAGGGGTATCTGTGCCATCCTTGCCACCATCTGTTGTCCGCTTAAGTTTAGCCTGAGTTTTGGCCAGGAAACATGATGACGTGTTGTACTATGTATTTTGTTTTACTGCCTACTGACTCCAGTTTCAAATTAAACTTTCTGTAAGATCCACCCTACATAATAATATGAAATACATAATTCTGCCCTAAAGTAAGTTAGATATAATTGCCTTTATGAATGATACTGAAATGGAAGATATTTTATAGCACTGCTGATTAGAGGCTAAAATGGGATGAACATAAAATAATAGTCAAACAAGAAATCAGGACAGAATTGGTACTTTGCCTTTTTGAGAACTATAAAGGTATTCACTGAGGGCTTAGTAGGTTATTTTTGACATTCGTAGTAGATAAAAAGCTGTTAACAGTTTAACTGATATGCTTTCCTGAATAAGTGGGTTTTCAACGATTTTTTGAAGGAATGGAGACTGGGGGAAAGACTAACAGAGAAGGTGCAGCCCTGGATAAGTTTTGAAGGTGAGCATCAGAGGTGGGAGTGCAGACAGAGGATAGATGTGTTCATTTTTTTGAATATCTTTGCTGCTTTTACATGCAATGGTTGTGCTACAAGATATCTATGATTTAATAACAAAATATACACCTATTCTAATTATACAATTAGAATATCCAAGGTAGAAACATACAATTGACACAGATGATACGGTATTGTTGTGTCAGACAGATGTGGGATCAAGGGTACACGGAGAGAGTGAGTAAAATGGGCAACATATCACAATACAATATGCACATGAAAGCATTTGCAAGGGATGCATTATTCAGGAGGGAGGGACAGAGTAAAAGAACATAAAGTAAGTAGGGAAGAATTGTATTAAGAGCTGAAGAGGTTGAAAGAACATGGCCTCTTGCAGAACTCACCAGACTGTCTCACAGGCTGTTATCAAGAGTCATTGATATTAAAGATTTAGCTACATCGAAGACGTGTTTTGGGAGAGATGTTTTATATTTCAGTTAGTAAAAAGGGGTTTGATGATGTAAAATAGCAGCTATAAAGTTACTAATTTGGGCTCTGCATATCTTGTGAATGTCTCTCAAATTACATTTCCAGAATAAAATATGCACATGGAAGAATTTAAAAGACATGCATTACAATAAAATATGCATCATAATAAAATTTGCTCATGAAATAATTTATAAGGCATGCATTATTCAGGAGGGAGTGACAGTGTGCATGAAGGTAAGATAGCATAGGGAAGACATGTATTAAGAGTTGAACGTGTTGAAAGTAAATGGCCTTTTGCAGAACACCCCAGACTCTGTCATAGATGTTTTATATTTCAGTTAGAAAATAGGGGTGTGATCATGTAAAATAGCAGCTGAGGAGTATGTAATTCTTGCTCTCAGATTACATCCAAAGAATGGTTTAATAAACACTTCCGCCAGATATTTAAAAATATTAAATACTGTCAGCACTCATCAGTATTTTCACTATATACTGTTTCACTTATATGCAGGGTATTTTATATTGACTCATAACAGTGCATATTACTGAATCTACAGATAGCTGAATCTATAGAACAGTGAGTTGTGTTGTGACTTAATTTGTTGAGAGCTGATATTCACAGTGGTATAAAACATGGTTGAGGATTTTGATATGAGGTGACAAGAATGGGATAGGTAGAGGAATGTGTGCATGATACTTTGAGAAGCAATAATGTTCAAACATGTTCAAAGGACAATAAGGTCAATCAGGAGCAGAAAAAGTAAATCTGAAGTGAGAAAGCTAGTGATAATGAAAAGCGTTGAGAGTGGAGGGCTGTCAGTGGCCTATGAGTATTGTGATCTTATTTTTGAATTAAATAACATGAATATTTCAGAAAAGGAAACATATACTGCTTACGTTTTATCAAAATGAAAAAATGCTGTCTCCTTTAGGCCTGTGGAGAAAGGAATTGCAAATGAGATCAATTTCAAGATACCCATGGTCAGTTAGATGTTTTCTTGTAAACATGAAAGCGATGTCCAAGTGAATGTAGTAAGATAGAGAAGAAAGATTGATCAAGAGAGAGTGCTTTCCTTTCCTTTCATCATCAGTGAGGCATAGCTGATATCTCCCTAGCTCACGGTGCCTAGGGAGATATCAGCTATGCCTCACTGATGATGCCTTACAAGGCTGAAACGATCGTCTGGGGTTGCTGTATCTCTCGTGCAGAGAGAACTTGCTGGCATTTCGGATCTGGACTGCCCGTATGGGTGGGACCAGTCTGATATGCTTCAGATATGTTCTCTCTGTAATGGCACAAGATGAGCTAAAACCAGCTTGAGTTCTGAGCGGGGACCCACCGAAGGGCAGGCTATTTCAGCTGCTGTCCATTCTCAGAATACTCTTGCGACCCGTTTTTGTCTCTCCATAAGTTTAAAGGGTAATCCAGACGTGGACCCCTTGCTCACGGTGCCTAGAGAGATATCAGCTATGCCTCACTTATGATGCCTAACAAGGCTGAAATGATCGTCTGGGGTTGCTGTGTCTCTCGTGCAGAGGGAACTTGCTGGCATTTCGGATCTGGACTGCCTGTATGGGTGGGACCAGTCTGATATGTTTCAGAGAAGATCTCTCTGTAATGGCACAAGATGAGCAAAAAACAGCTTGAGAACTGAGCGGTGACCGACCAAAGGGCAGGCTATTTCAGTTGCTGCCCGTTCTCAGTATTCTCTTGCGACCCATTTTTTACTCTCCACAAGTTTAAGGGATAATCCAGACGTGGACCACTTGCTCACGGTGCCTAGGGAGATATCAGCTATGCCTCACTGATGATGCCTTACAAGGCTGAAACGATCGTCTGGGGTTGCTGTATCTCTCGTGCAGAGAGAACTTGCTGGCATTTCGGATCTGGACTGCCCGTATGGGTGGGACCAGTCTGATATGTTTCAGAGAAGTTCTCTCTGTAATGGTACAAGATGAGCAAAAAACAGCTTGAGAACTGAGCGGTGACCGACCGAAGGGCAGGCTATTTCAGTTGCTGCCCGTTCTCAATATTCTCTTGCGACCCATTTTTTACTCTCCACAAGTTTAAGGGATAATCCAGACGTGGACCCCTTGCTCACGGTGCCTAGGGAGATATCAGCTATGCCTCACTGATGATGCCTTACAAGGCTGAAACGATCATCTGGGGTTGCTGTATCTCTCGTGCAGAGAGAACTTGCTGGCATTTCGGATCTGGACTGCCCGTATGGGTGGGACGCTTCAGATATGTTCTCTCTGTAATGGCACAAGATGAGCTAAAACCAGCTTGAGTTCTGAGCGGGGACCCACCGAAGGGCAGGCTATTTCAGCTGCTGTCCGTTCTCAGAATACTCTTGCGACCCGTTTTTGTCTCTCCATCTATCATTAGTGGTTAGATTTGTGTAAATATATCCTTAGAGCATATTGTGAATAAATCACAATAACGTGGTAGTAGTTGAGGAGCAGAATTATATTGATATTGTAAGTGTTTTCTTATGTTAATATTAACTAGGCACTATCTGCAATTGGATCAAGAAGTAAAGTAAAAAGGTAAAAGTAATTATGGTTTATAGATCAAATGTAGTGAATAAGAACGTGAGGTGCACCTAAATTATTATTAATGTTGTATCAAAATGAGGCTTGATCGAAGACCCAAGCTAAAATTGTACATAGTGAGGGTACTTAAACGCCCTCTATCATAACCCGCAATAGGTAAATTGCCAAATGTCATAGCTGTCTGGCAACAGAGTGTCAATTAGAAAGTTTGATGTATCAATATAATAGTTACAAGATTACACATAGTGCTGCTGGAATTGAATAGAAGCAAGTGTACTTAATGAAAATTGTAAAAAGTATTTTACCAAGGGAAATATAGTTTTTAAGTGGTTAAAACAAATGTAAACCTGTCACATCGTGTTCATGTTGTAGGTGACACAAAATTCCAACATGTTAAAATCTTAAGATAAAGGTAAAATATGGTCTCAGTTCCGCTATGAACAGGTTGCTATGGTAAATACCAGATGTGGACATATATAAATAATTAGCCATGTAGGATGATAATAAAACAAAGGTTAACCAGGCTAGCGGTATTCCCGAGCGTGACTCGGGGTTAATTTTCGCTGCCAGAAGCGGTAACCCGAGTCACGCTCGGGGTAGATAACAGAGCTGGCAGCGGAGTCTCCTTACCTTCTCCTTGCGATCCAGCGATGTCCCCGCGCTGTGATTGCCTGTGAGAGCCCCGGCGGATGCCTCCATCTGACTTCCTGGTTCCGTCTCTGTGAGCCGCAGAGGCTCATGGGGGCGGAACTGGGCGGGTATTTCAAATGTTTCAAGCATAAAAGTGACACACACACACATAAAGTTAGGTGATACAGTGAAATCCTGTCAGATTACATTGTATCACCTCAGATTTGACACAGTATCACCTCAGATTTGAAATTTGATCATCCTACACTGCCCTGCCTGCCCTTTTTGCTGTAATTTCTGCCCATAAAATAAATTTTTTACCATGGCATCAAAGCGTCACTTTAGCATCTCCAAAGCGGGTTTGGATGAGATGAGTGACAGCGGCAGCGACACAGAGCCCCTCGCAGAATTGAGCGACTGCGATAGCGATTCGTGGCAAGATTCGTCATCCGACTCTGACAGTGACCAGAGAAGTGGCGACAGCGACAATTCTGCACCCGAGCTCAGTGATGTGCGCACTTGGTGCCTTGTACAAAGGGAGAAAAGACTGTCCTTAAGGTAAAACCTAATATAGGAATATTAGTATCAAAAAGATATTCCTAGTTCATGTTAGGAACTTAATTTCCTAAAGTCACTAACAAAGAGGTGTAGTGTACTATAGTGGTAGACGTTAAAATATAATACTTTAATAGGGTAGAGAAACGTTCCTAACGTAAACAGTCACCAATATTAAGGCACAGTATATGCTGGCTAGCTCTTGGCTAGCGTCCAGAATTACTGGCACAAGAAAATCAGGGCGTTTAGATTGGTGCCTTATTGATTGCGGTATGGATGAGGTACCGCCGCCAAGATTTCCGTTTACTGGATCACCTGGGATGAAGGTAGACGTTGAGCACAATGATCCTTTGGCATACCTAAAATTATTTCTCACAGATGACGTCATTGAAAAGATTGTCACGGAGACAAATCGCTACAACGAGCAGCAATCAGCTACTCTGCATAGCAAGTTTTCCAGGAACAGAAAATGGGAACCGGTATATTATTTATTAGATTATAATTCATGATTTTATGTTTCGAACTTTATCACATCTGAGAGTACTTTTGGTCAGGTTTAAGAAAGTAATTACTGGCCTACAATACATAACACCAAATTTCCATGCAAAAAAATGGTACCGCTTTTGGTACAAAATTCCTGACATAATCATACCGCCAGGGAGGTTAAGGGGCGGGGCCTGACCGGCATGGCCGACATTCGTGTGCGGGGTGAGCTCCCCACACAAACTCAGCTAAACCGGGCACAAACTATGATGCTATCCACAAAACATCAATCAACGAGAATGTACACTACAAATAACCGATGGGGAGCTCTACTAGATGACTCTGGAAACTCACCCGCCGCTCAGAAGCCAAACGCCACTCCTGAGGCCTACTCAGCCGGAGGGACCTGTGGGGGAAGGAAACGACCGATCCTCCAACCCGGGACCACCGAGCAAACACAATCAACCCATTCCCCCCCTCTGGACCGGTGGGGGTAATCCCGGTCCCTGCTGGAGAAAAGGCAGCCGAGAATACTGCATCAGAATATGACGCCGTTTCCCGCTCCCGGGTCGCAACCAACATAGAAACATAGAAACATAGAAACATAGAATGTGACGGCAGATAAGAACCATTCGGCCCATCTAGTCTGCCCAGTTTTCTAAATACTTTCATTAGTCCCTGGCCTTATCTTATAGTTAGGATAGCCTTATGCCTATCCCACGCATGCTTAAACTCCTTTACTGTGTTAACCTCTACCACTTCAGCTGGAAGGCTATTCCATGCATCCACTACCCTCTCAGTAAAGTAATACTTCCTGATATTATTTTTAAACCTTTGTCCCTCTAATTTAAGACTATGTCCTCTTGTTGTGGTAGTTTTTCTTCTTTTAAATATAGTCTCCTCCTTTACTGTGTTGATTCCCTTTATGTATTTAAATGTTTCTATCATATCCCCCCTGTCTCGTCTTTCCTCCAAGCTATACATGTTAAGATCCTTTAACCTTTCCTGGTAAGTTTTATCCTGCAATCAAAAATGTTTGACATGAACTATTTTTCACGCAGACCAATTGACATATTAGCTTCTTAAGAATAATGCTATCTAAAGGAAAGGTTCCACCGAGATTTGAACTCGGATGGCCAACGGAGCAAAGGAACATCCTGAAACTACATGGGAAGCCAACTTTAACGCCATTTTTTTGTGTGTGCATATTAATCACAAGGCCGTTCATAACATGATACAAATAGAACAGCTTTTTAAAACTGAATAGTCTGTGTACACAAAATGACCTTGCACTGAAAATTCACTTGCAAAAAAAACTTTTTTTCTTTAGTAAATTAATTAAATAAACATAGTTAAAACCTCCCTCAAAGTCCCGATCAATTTGCAAGAAACATGTCGTCCTTAAAAACTGGGTAAGTCTATTAAACAGTGAAATAGCATTTTTATGTATACTATTTGTATACTATTTTGTCACAGCTATAATGTGTAGTATAACAAATTATTCTATAAGTGTTGTGCCAACTGTTCATTAAAAGCCATTTATTTATTTATTCTTTAAAGCCCTGACCTCAAACGGCAAAGCAATATTGTAATGGTGTCCATAGCAATCTGCTTTTTTACTTGTTAGATAAATAAAGTTCTGAATATGTTCAGAGATTTTTTGGGCAATAACAAATCCCAAAAAATAATACAATAAAACTTAGCATTTATGCTAAACCTGCCTGTTGTAAACGGATGCTGTATATTTCTTGTCATAAGTACATGTACTTGAATCTGTTTAACAAAGCTATTTATATTGTGGTAAAAAATAAAAAAATACATTCAAATCATCTGAAGCTACACCCAACAGCCGCTGGAAAATATACGTAAACAAATAAGATTCATATTGTTAAGCATCCAATCTCATGAACGTGACTTTCCACAATGGCTGTCAGATCTTGGTAAAACATGTTTTCAAGACAATTTTGGGGTTTTTCTGGTACTTTAAGCCACTAATAACTGTAGTTATAATATTCACTAATTGTAACTTAGGGAATAAGTTGTCTTCTCCCTAACAGGACAAAGAAAGATGAATAATGCTACGTTTCCAATTATCAACTATTCTAAATATATTGAGAGATTTTGAATAAAGGAGTATTTTTTAACATTTAAAGAGAATGTAATTTTACATATCATAGTGAACAAAGGCGGTAAATATGTTGCTGCTTCAAATTAATCATATATATCGAAATCATAAATAAGGGTGTTTATCTTTAAAACAAAACACTAGGAAGATTAACTATGTTACTATTTCATCTATCATTATTATACAAAGTATAACAAATGTAAAGATTTTTACACAGATTTTACCTAACATTTTTAGCACAACAGCACCTGATGTCTATGTACAGGCCCGGACTGGCCATCGGGCACACCGGGCAAATGCCCCATGGGCCGCGGTGGCCATGGGCCGTGGCCGGCAGGGGAAGGTCCCAGGATCTCCCCTGCCGGTCTATGCAGGGCCCGCACTATCCGAGCGCCGGCCTCGCTGTGTGCCACGACGGGCCGGTGGGGAGATCAAAGATCTCCCTCAACGGCCCACTGAAATAGACATGCGGCTGGGGAGGGAGAGGACCCGGCGGAGCTCTATCTTGCAGCTCCGCCGGGTTCCTCTCGCGAGATCCGGCGCGTCGCCATGGCAACGACCGGATCTCGCGAGAGTGAACTCTAGCCTGCAGGCTAGAGTTCACTCACCCACTGGACCACCAGGGATTCTGTGCGAGCGCTGGTCCCCCCTCCCACTCACCACCGTGCCGATCCGCCCCCCTCCCAGGCCAAAGGTAAGAAGGGAGGGGGGATTTAATGCCTACTTATTTTTATTTTTTTACCAACCCAAAACACACACAGACAATCCCTTCTAATACTCACCCACAGCACTCTCACACCCATCACACACAGCACTCTCACACCCATCACACACAGCACTCTCACACCCATCACACACAGCACTCTCACACCCATCACACACAGCACTCTCATACCCATCACACACAGCACTCTCACACTCATCACACACAGCACTCTCATACACAGCACTCTCACACCCATCACACACAGCACTCTCATACACAGCACTCTCACACCCATCACACACAGCACTCTCATACACAGCACTCTCACACCCATCACACACAACACTCTCATACACAGCACTCTCACACCCATCACACAGAGCACTCTCACACCCATCACACACAGCACTCTCGCACCCATCACACACAGCACTCTCGCACCCATCACACACAGCACTCTCGCACCCATCACACACAGCACTCTCGCACCCATCACACACAGCACTCTCGCACCCATCATACACAGCACTCTCGCACATAGCACACTCAGCCCACAAACATCACACACACAGCACCCCTCAAACACAGCATCCATCGCACACACACTACATCCCTCACAGACACCCACTGCACCAAACACACACACACAATACTTCCGAACATATTTATATCATATGTATATATATATATATATATATATATATATATATATATATATATATATATATATATACACACACTACAGCACCCCTCACACACATACTGCAGTCCTAAACACATTACGTTCCAGACACACACTAGATCCCTTACCCAACTCTGGATCATGTACGCACACTAGATCCCTTTATACACTCTGAATCCTTATATACACACACTCACTAGATCTCCTACACATTCTGGGTCCTTCAAACACACACTAGACTCCTGTATACACAAACACTGCACCATCTACACACACACATACTACATTACTAAAATACACACTCTGGATCCCTTATAAACACACTAGTTTCATTGTAAACAAACACATACTACACCCCAAAACACACACTCTCTACAACCCCTACAAACACTACATCACCTATATACACACACACACTATAGTCTGTATGCACACACTTACATTCTCTACAGCTCCTAGCCATATATGCATTACATTACACCAAAAACACAACACTACTAAAACCGACCTTATTACACAATACCACACCACAATCAGCTCACTCTACACACACGCAATACCACAAGCAGGCTCCAAACACATGCACAATACTCTTTCCTGGCCCTTTTGTCTCCTGGTATCCATTTATAGAGACACCAGAGACAAGTTGCAAGGAAACACAGTGCAAGCATGTTATTAAATTTGCTTGCACTGTGCAGAACAAATACAGGGCTTTTTTTCTCATGCTAGAGCTCTTTAGCAGAGCTCTGCGCATGGTCTGCCCTGGAAGAGCATTTAACCAACATGCTCACTTTGAGAGGGGGCATGTTTGTCATTGGTGATAACGAAACACACCCTCTCTGCCCCGCCCCCTTCTTAGTGGGCCGCCGAGATAAAAAAATGCCCGGGCCGAATTTTTCTCCCAGTCCGGCCCTGTCTATGTATCTGTAAGAGTAATGTAACTTTCATTTTCCAGCATTTGCTGTAAATCTGTAAATCAACTGTATGTATCTGTAAGAGTAATGTAACTTTAATTTTGCACAGCTGTTGAAAACAGACCAGAAATAAAAATCACTCAACGACAAATAAAATAAAATAAGGGAATGTGAGGTATGAGGGGATAGCAAGGTCATGAAATGACTGTATGGAAGAATACTTTTTCTTTCTTTCTTACATGAAAGGAGAAGTGACTGATTTGTCACTCTGATTCTATATAATTTTCCAGAGCAGTAAACAACTTCACTATTTTTGATTGTCAGTTACAGCAACAATTTGCTGTTTACTGAATGATTACTGGTTAATGGTTACCTAGTTTAGATAACTGGTTGATGTTTATTCTTCTGTTCTAATGGTCAGAAGCTTATTTATGCAGCATTGGGTAGATTTGCATCTATAAAGATACTACACGTTTCAGACATAGACATAGACAAACAACAAGATGCATTGTATGTCTATAACAGGGACGCAGGGAATATCTTCGAAGGCATAAAACACAATGAATAATCCCACAGTGAGTCAAGGCAAAAACAGGAGAAGGCATACATTAAAGGGACACTATAGTCACCAAAGCACTTTTAGCTTAAAGGCATACTCCACTGCTCAAATACAAAATAAATACAAATCACAATTTAGTAGTTATGGCCTAATGAAAGCATGTTAATATTTAATTATGCATATTCTCATTTGGGCTACATCTAAAACTGCTTGCAAAACATGCAGGACTCATGTCTGCAGCCTTTGTAAGCCCTCCTCTTCTAACCGTGCCCCGACTTTCTGTGGCCGTACAATCGCAGACTTCCCAATGCAGCTCAATGATAAGTATTGGCAAGGCAGGTGCTCTGGGCAATTAATGTGTCGAGTTTAGCTCCACTGAGCTAACCAAACTAGGAAGTAACAGGACCAGTTATCTGATTGACAACAGGGGGAGGGTGGTTTGTAACAAGGTTGATTTATAAAAGTGTTTAATTCTACTGAAATATGTACTTTAAAAAAATAAAAAAGACACAGTCTTCACACATAAAGCTTTTGAGCAAGGTACACTGATTTAGGGATCTGGACTGTTCCTTTAATGAAGCAGTTTTTGTTTCTAGATCATGCATCACTGCCATTTTCTGCCATTTAGGAGTTAAATTACTTTTGATTCTGTTTATGCAGCCCTAGTCACAACTCCCCTGACTGACTCACATAGCCTGCATGACAAAAAATGGTTTCATTTTAAATCAGTTGTTAATGTACTTTAGACATTTTTATCTCCTGCTCTGTAAATTGAACTGTAATCACACAAGAAGCTCCTGGTGGGTCTATGAGGCTCCTGGTGGGTCTAGATCTTAATCTTTAAATTTATGTGTTTAGGAAGGCTGTGCACGTTACATTCAGGGAGGTGTGAGTAGGGCTGCACAAACAAAGTAATTAAACTCATGAATGGTAGATAATTTAGCAGTTAGACTGCAGGGGTATGATCTATACACCAAAACTGCTTTATTAAGCTGAAGTGATTTTGGTGACTATAGTGACCCTTTAAAAATGTAAAGTTACTGGACCAAAGTTTCCATATCAACAAAGATCAACGGTTTGTAAGAATATATTATTATTCATTAGTGGACTCTTACCCCCATTCCAGATAAATACATTTCATATTTGGCAAGGACCCAAATGTGCAAATACAAAGTTTGACACAATGAAACAAAAGTTCCACAAAATAACTGGTAATCGGCCCCTGCGTGAGCCAATGTATATCGCTATGCCGCACTCTGTGTCGACACAAAAATAAAGAATTTAAAAAAATAAATAACTAAATAGTGTTAGGTAACCCAAAGGAAATACATAAATAAATACAGAACTAGTCCAGTAAACTTCTAAGGGCATAAAAGACTAGCAAAGTGGTCCATCACAAAAAAAATAAAAGTAAAGTAAGAAAATATTGCTTAAGTAATCAAAAGATAAAAATGAGAGACAGCAAAATACACATTAAAATAACCCTTATGCAAGATAGTGACAGGCAACACTAGCCTAGACAAAGATAAAATAATCGTATATCTTATCTTACAGGGAGTGCAGAATTATTAGGCAAATGAGTATTTGACCACATCATCCTCTTTATGCAAGTTGTCTTACTCCAAGCTGTATAGGCTCGAAAGCCTACTACCAATTAAGCATATTAGGTGATGTGCATCTCTGTAATGAGAAGGGGTGTGGTCTAATGACATCAACACCCTATATCAGGTGTGCATAATTATTAGGCAACTTCCTTTCCTTTGGCAAAATGGGTCAAAAGAAGGACTTGACAGGCTCAGAAAAGTCAAAAATAGTGAGATATCTTGCAGAGAGATGCAGCACTCTTAAAATTGCAAAGCTTCTGAAGCGTGATCATCGAACAATCAAGCGTTTCATTCAAAATAGTCAACAGGGTCGCAAGAAGCGTGTGGAAAAACCAAGGCGCAAAATAACTGCCCATGAACTGAGAAAAGTTAAGCGTGCAGCTGCCAAGATGCCACTTGCCACCAGTTTGGCCATATTTCAGAGCTGCAACATCACTGGAGTGCCCAAAAGCACAAGGTGTGCAATACTCAGAGACATGGCCAAGGTAAGAAAGGCTGAAAGACGACCACTACTGAACAAGACACACAAGCTGAAACGTCAAGACTGGGCCAAGAAATATCTCAAGACTGATTTTTCTAAGATTTTTCTAAGGACTGATGAAATGAGAGTGAGTCTTAATGGGCCAGATGGATGGGCCCGTGGCTGGATTGGTAAAGGGCAGAGAGCTCCAGTCCGACTCAGACGCCAGCAAGGTGGAGGTGGAGTACTGGTTTGGGCTGGTGTCATCAAAGATGAGCTTGTGGGGCCTTTTCGGGTTGAGGATGGAGTCAAGCTCAACTCCCAGTCCTACTGCCAGTTTCTGGAAGACACCTTCTTCAAGCAGTGGTACAGGAAGAAGTCTGCATCCTTCAAGAAAAACATGATTTTCATGCAGGACAATGCTCCATCACACGCGTCCAAGTACTCCACAGCGGCAAGAAAGGGTATAAACACGAAAATCTAATGACATGGCCTCCTTGTTCACCTGATCTGAACCCCATTGAGAACCTGTGGTCCATCATCAAATGTGAGATTTACAAGGAGGGAAAACAGTACACCTCTCTGAACAGTGTCTGGGAGGCTGTGGTTGCTTCTGCACGCAATGTTGATGGTGAACAGATCAAAACACTGACAGAATCCATGGATGGCAGGCTTTTGAGTGTCCTTGCAAAGAAAGGTGGCTATATTGGTCACTGATTTGTTTTTGTTTTGTTTTTGAATGTCAGAAATGTATATTTGTGAATGTTGAGATGTTATATTGGTTTCACTGGTAAAAATAAATAATTGAAATGGATATATATTTGTTTTTTGTTAAGTTGCCTAATAATTATGCACAGTAATAGTCACCTGCACACACAGATATCCCCCTAAAATAGCTAAAACTAAAAACAAACTAAAAACTACTTCCAAAAATATTCAGCTTTGATATTAATGAGTTTTTTGGGTTCATTGAGAACATGGTTGTTGTTCAATAATAAAATTAATCCTCAAAAATACAACTTGCCTAATAATTCTGCACTCCCTGTATATTGCTTGTTCATTTATTCCCCATGTATGGTATCTAATTTCAGCATATTGCAGCATGAATGGGTTGGGCATTCTGTTCTTTCTCCTTTCCATCTTAGATTAACCCATAGTAGACGTTTGGAGTTGAGTGTACTTTCCTGTATGTTGCCATGTTTCCATATGAGGGTAAATTCCTCCCTTGGAGGCTGTGATTGGTGAACTATGAAATCTACTGAATACGATTGTATATTTCAATAGAAGCACTATTGATGATTGGTTCTATACCCTAGATGCCCTTTTAACTCCAAAACTCTAGTTGGGTAACTCGCTTGCACTCACTTTTTTTTCACTTTTATTTTGAGCACATTATGTGAAGTTCTCACTGTATTTGTTTGATGATAGGGGCTGTAGAGGAATTTAGGGCTAGCTCTATAATATTCAATATCCATGCCAGTCTCTATACTAGTATTAGCATACTGTTCTAGCAGTGTATAATTACTTTGTGTTTAGATTGGAATGTATCCCTTCAGATTCCTTACCATACCTAGCTAGTTACACTGTATCATTGTACTCAGTTACTTTGTGTCTCTAGCCATACATGGGCTTACAGCCATGTTTATCAATGCCATTTAATGTTTGTAATTTCCACCTGGTATATCCCCAGATTGCTGTCTCACAAAATGTAGTTCAAATGATAAATTTGATCTTTTGAGACAATTTTTTTTAGCCCTAGTGGCCTTAGTGAATTGCTCCTTTTGTGAAATGGCACTTGGCTATTTGTTTACCTTAGCTATAGAATTATATTATCTTTGTGTTGCCTGCCATAATCGAGCATTTTAGCCTAAGGGCTTTTTAATGTGTATTTTGCAATCTGTGATTTTTATTTTTTTATTTTGTTTAATTACTTAAGTAATTTCCTTCTTTACTTTTATTCTATTTTTTTTTTTGTTAGGGACCTCTTTGCTAGACTTGTATGCCCTTAGGCAGTGATGGCTAACCTTGACACAATAAATTGTTTCTGGACTACATTTCCTAGGATGCTCATCTAGCTTTTAGAGTCCAAAAGCTAGCTGAGCATCATGGGAGATGTAGTTCAAAAACTATTATTGGTGCCTATTGGACTAGTTCTGCATTTATATCTAAAGTTTCACACATCCCTCCAAGAAAGACAACCTCCATCCTGCACTTCACTGCAGAACTATATGGACACCCACAGAGAGTAGCAAATGATGTGCAAGTCACATGTAATCATGTGATCCCCTGTAAAATATCCTGTAGCCTCTATACCAAAAGGAAATGAACACATTTACACTATCGTACATCACAAACTATCAAGTGATTTTAATCACATAAATTAGTTTTTATGTAACATCCTGTAATATAATATAATCCAATTTAATCCAATATATCAGCTTTTAGACTACAAATGTCTACATATATAGGCAGAATCACATTAAAGGATTTCGATAATATTTAACTTTTATAAAAGTCACATGGAATAAGCAAAGATATATCCATGAAATATGTCAGCATTTGTTTTGACAAAGAAACCTATATAAAAGGCTTGAAATCCAATTGACAGTTTGCACAGTCTTCTATTTTTTTTTCCACTGTCTGATTTTATAGCCTTTTTCAGTTTATGATTTTTTTTGTGTTGCCAGGAGTGTACTAGACCATTTCCATTTGTCTCTGCAATGCCTTTTGTAACCTTTCCAAACGTCAAGGGATTTTGGAATAAGATATTTAATAAGACTTAAATTCTGTTGTGATTTATGCATATGCATAAAAAAAACAAATATACCTTGATTTAAATTCCATGATTTTTTTTCTATGTTTTCTGTGTTTTTCACATACACACAATAAAGCAGTCCTTCCAAACCTCATACAGCTTAACCATTAGACCATCACAAAACATCCATCAGTGTACGGACATAAAAACAAACATATATCTGACGTATATGATGTGCAAAATGCTGATTGTTTTTTTTTTATTGTGCTATGTATGAAAATACTCACCTTCTGGATTGAGTCAAAAATAAAGAATATAAAAAAAGAAAAGAAAATGGGATTCAATAATAATCCATCATTTTGGATTAAATGCATGACACCAGTGAACAATTCTAGACACATACATTGCTGCATAATAAACATAAACACCAGGTTGTCTATATCCACCAGCTTGCATTAGTCTAGACCAAAGAGTTGGGATTCCAAATGTTTTGCACTACATCTCCCCTGATGCTTTGCCAGCATTCTGTTTTGTAAGAGTATTATTGAAGATGTAGTCCTCAACATCTGGAATACCAAAGGTTGCTTACATTGTGAACAGCAGTCTGACTATAGGCGTGCGCACGGAGTGTGCCGGGTGTGCCTGGGCACACCCTAATCCCCGTGGCACGCACTATGTGCCTCCCTCCATGGGCAGGTGAGGGAGATCAAATATCTCCCTGACCTAACCACAGGCATAGAGGGAGGCAGGAGAGGACCCGGGGAGTTCTTGGCAGCAGCTCCGCCAGTTCCCTCTGACGAGGTCAGAGCGTTGCCGCGATTAACGCAGCAACGCTCAGATCTCGTGAGAGTGAACTCTAGCCCCTTGTGGGGCTAGAGTTCACTCTCCACTGGACCACCAGGGATGGCAACAGCACGGTCCCCCCTCCCTACATAAGGTAAGAAGGGAGGGGGGATATTAACTAAACTGCCCCCACACACAATACCAATACACACAAACAGAACACACACATACATTACCCTTACACACACAGCACCCACACACACACACACACACACAATAACAGCACCCTCACACTAACAACACCCTTACACACACAGCACCCTCACACATACACACAGCACACACTAACAGCACCCTTACACACACAGCACCCTTACACACACACACACTAACAGCACCCTTACACACAGCACCTTTACACACACACACACACAGCACACACTAACAGCACCCTTACACACACAGCACCCTCTCACACACACACACTAACAGCACCCTTGCACACAGCACCCTCACACACACAGCACACACTAACAGCACCCTTACACACACAGCTCCCTCACACACACAGCGCCCTTACACACAGAGCACCCTTACACACACAGCACTCTCACAAACACACAGCACCTTCACACACACACACAGCGCCTTCACACAGCACCTGCACACATGCAGAGTGCCCACATACATACAGCGCCCACACACACATAGCACCCTCACACACAGCGACCGCACACACACAGCGCCTTCACACACAGCACCTACACACACACACAGCACCTACACACAGCACCCTCACACACACACACACAGCAGTATGTGTGTGTGTGTATGTATGTGTATATATATATATAGACATGGCGTGTGTGTTAGTGCTTTAGGGTGAACACCCTTATACAATAGGCTGTGCACGCCTATGAGTCTGACTACAGATTTTCTATTGGATTGAGTTCTGGGCTTTGACTAGGCCATTCTAACACATTTACATGTTTCCCCTTAAACCACTCAAGTGTTGCGTTAGCACTGTGTTTGGGGTCATTGTCCTGCTGAAAGGTGAACCTCAATCCTAGCCTCAAATCACGCCCAAAGTGGTTCAGGTTTTGCTAAAAATATATCCCTGTATTTAGCACCATCCATCTCTCCCTCAACTCTGATCAGTTTCCCAGTCCCGGCTGCTGAAAAACATCCCCACAGCATGATGCTGCCACCACCATGTTTTACTGTGGGGTTGGTGTTCTTTGGTTGATGTGATGTGTTGGGTTTACGCCAGCCATAGCATTTTCTTTGATGGCCAAAAAGTTCAAATCTCATCAGACCAGAGCACCTTCCTCCATACATTTTGGGAGTCTCCCACATGCCTTTTCCCAAACTCAAAACGTGCCACTTTTTTTTTTGCTGAAAATAATGGCTTTCTTCTGGCCACTTTGCCATAAATCCCAACTCTATGGAGCATACGGCTTATTGTCATCCTTTGTACAGATACTCCAGTCTCTGCTGTGGAACTCTGCAGCTCCTCCAGGGTAACCTTAGGTATCTGTGCTGCCTCTCTGATTAATGCCCTCCTTGCCCAGTTTGTGAGTTTTGGTGGACGGCAGGTTTGCTGTTGTGCCGTGTTCTTTCCATTTGGTTATGATAGATTTGATGGTGCTCCTGGGGATCATCAAAGATTTGGATATTTTTTTTATAACCTAACCCTGACTTGTACTTCTCAACAACATTGTCCCTTACTTGTTTGGAGAGTTAATTGGTCTTCATGGCAGTGTTTGGTTAGTGGTGCCTCTTGCTTAGGTGTTGCAGCCTCTGGAGCCTTTCAAAAAAGGTGTGTATATGTAATGACAAATCATGTGACACTTAGATTGCACACAGGTGGACATCATTTCACTAATTATGAGACTTCTGAAGGTAATTGGTTGCACCAGAGCTTTTAATGGGCTTCATAACAAAGGGGGTGAATACATACGCACATGCCAATTTTCTGTTTTCTATTTCTAAAAAACTGTTTTATGTATATATTTTTCTCATTTCACTTCATCATCTTAGACTATCCTGTTCTAATCCGTTACATAAAATTCAGATTAATAAAACATTGAACTTAAGGCTGTAATGTAACAAAATAGGTAAAAAGTCAAGGGAGGTGAATGCTTTTGCAAGGCACTGTAGCTCAACACAATGAACGCTTCAAACAATTTCCCCAAATTCAACTGAAAATGCCACTTATAATGACTTATAATGTTTGATTTGTACATTGCAAACAGCTGAAAGTTTGTATATTTTCACAACAAACCTGATTTTCAGTGAGGGTTGAATAATTTTAATTACAACTGTATGATAAATTGAAGTTTTAAAATTTCCACGTAAAACCTCTAGTACTAGTTAGTAATTAAAGGAGAACAATTTAAATGGGTCAATTGTGCTTGCAAATAAGTTAAGGCTTCATGGGCTTTCCAACATGGTAATTTGGTACCAAGGTACCTCTTTGGGGAATAGACAAAGACATTCAAATATATTTACATTTGTCATAATTAATGGAAAAGTTAGACAATTTGTTGTACTGTTCGATTTCAGTAATCAAGGCTGTAGCAGATTTAGTGGGATTTAATGAAGAGAATAAGGGGTCACAAGAGGTCATCAGTGTATGCAGAAACTACAAAGTTAGTATTCATTACACAGATGCCCTTAATATTTGGATTAGACTGTACCACAGCCAAAATTAGGCCTCAAGGCTAATAATGGACAATAATGGTGAGAGAGGCATACTGATTGGTTCATTATTCATATAGAACAGATCTGAAAGTTGTCCATTAACCTGTATATTAGAAAAAGGCCTAGAGTCCAGGTTCTACACATCCCCTTAAAATCTAATTATTGTAGCATCATATGTAGGTAGGTCCTGTCCACTTGGCCAAACACCTTTTTAGTGTCAAGAGGAAAATAAAATAAATGTCATTAGTGTGGACATGGTGTAAATTTAACACAATGGTCGTATTTACCCTAGCTTCTTACCATGTGATCACGGTGAACCAGCCTTGGAAGCAAATTATCCCATTTCACAGTTATTATCTTTGTGAATAGTTTCAAATCATCATACAGTAGAGATATAGGTCAGTAACTATTGCATTGTACTGGAACCTTGCCTGGTATAGTTATTAATGAAATGTAAGCTGCCTAAGGATCAGAAGGAGCATTACCATTGTCTACTAAAGAATTAAAGTCTGATATAAAATGGGAGAAAAGTTTAACGGTGTGATAATACTGGACCACAAGTATGTTGGGGACTAGGCTATTGTTGAGTTTAAGAGCTGTTGTAAACTTCTTCAGTGTGATAGGACTGTCAAGTTGCTGTGAGTCAGGAGAGGATAGCATATGTGTGATTCAATGATTTAACCCCTTAAGGACAGAGCTTCAGAAGCTTGTCTTTCACTTAATGACAACGGCATTTTTTGCATTTTTTGCTATTTGCGTTCAACTGCAATTTGCATTTTACTAATTTATTGCACCGACACATATTATATACCGTTTTTTAAAGGACAGAAAGGGCTTTAATTTGATGTAACACATGTATATATAAATGCTTATTTATTATAAAAAAAATACAGAAATATGCACAAAAATGAATTTTTGTGTGTTTTTTTTACAGTTTTTGCAATAATAATGTGTACATAATTAGTGCAGGTTAAGGAAAGTAATTAAAAATAAATTCATTTAGTTGTTCTGAATTACAGAATATATAATGTGTCTGGGATTTTCAGGTTTTTTTGGTAGTTACAGGTCCCAAAGCACAAGGAGTAAAATAAACTTTTTATGTGGAGCGATTTTAGAATTTGGTATGTTTGTCTTGTAAGCCTAATAGCCATAAAAGAAAACAAAATTGCCACACAAAAGTATATATTTATATAAAGTAGACACCACAGGCTATTTACCTAAGGTTGTTTTGACACTTTCTACGTAGCCATTTTACCGCCAACCTCTGCTAAATATTGGAGTAAAATTGTGTTTTTTGGGGGTTTTCGCACACAAACTTATAACAAAGAATTTCTCATGTGTATTTTGTAAATTTGGTGTGTGCTATTCCTGTACAAAGTTTTATTATGTGTTCAGTTACTTCTGCTGAGTACAACGGTACCCCCATTGTATGTCTTTGGCACTATTTCGTGAAGCTACAGTGCCATATAGGAGACCTGTCCTTTTCAGTATTCACAGTAGAATTTTGAGAGACGGATTTAATGAGCCTATGCTTCCATTTGGGGTATTATAGTAGTTTGACTGTTCAAAAAAACCCCACAAAGGCCTACCATTTGTAAAAGTAGACACTCCAGGGTATCTCGTAAGGTGAATATTGTGCCTTAACATGCCCCCATTTTTTTACCATTACATGCCAAAGTATGTGGTAAAAAATAATTTTGTGCATATTTTACATACGGATTGCATTTTTGCTGGGCATTTTGTATATTTCATGTGTGCCACTAAGTTCAAACCCCCCAAATTATGCTCAGCTAAGTCTTCTGAGTAAAAGGACACCCCCATTGTATGTCTATGGCACTATTTCGTGAAGCTACAGTGCCATACAGGAGACCTGTCCTTTTCAGTATTCACAGTAGAATTTTGAGAGACGGATTTAATGAGCCTATGCTTCCATTTGGGGTATTATAACAGTTTTACTGTTCAAAACACCCCACAAAGGCCTACCATTTGTAAAAGAAGACACTCCAGGGTATCTCATAAGGTGCATATTGTGCCTTAACATGCCCCCATTTTTTTACCATTACATGCCAAAGTATGTGGTAAAAAATAATTTTGTGCATTTTTTACATACGGATTGCATTTTTGCTGGGCATTTTGTATATTTCATGTGTGCCACTAAGTTCAAACCCCCCAAATTATGCTCAGCTAAGTCTTCTGAGTAAAAGGACACCCCCATTGTATGTCTATGGCACTATTTTGTGAAGCTACAGTGCCATATAGGAGACCAAGCCATATCAGTTTTGACCGAACTTTGAATTTTGACGCCGGGCCTATGTGCAATTTCCAAGCATCTTTGCAGGTTTTAAATTCAAACTACCCCACAAAGGCCTACCATTCCTTAAAGTAGACACCCCAGGGTATTTCAAAAGGCATATTTTGAACCTTAGCGTGGGATCATTTTTCCGCTAGCTTGTACCAGGTGTAGTGGTAATAAGCGTTTTTTCTGCCTTTTTGACACACAAAGTGAGTTTGCACAGTATATTTTGCAAACCTTATGTGTACTACCACTGTATAATACTTCATATGTTGCTCAGCTATGTCTGCTGAGTACAAAAATACCCCCGTATGTACCTTTGCCAGGTATATGTGGACATCGGAGGGGCACATTTGGGACAGAGCCATTCCATTTTTTTTCAAATTTTGAATTTTTACGCTGTGCCCATGTCCCATTTTAGAGTATTTTACCAGGCTATATAATCCAAATACCCCATAAAGCCATACCATTTCTTAAAGAAGACATCCCAGGGTATTTCAAAAGGCATATTTTGAACCTTAGCGTGGGATCATTTTTCCGCTAGCTTGTACCAGGTGTAGTGGTAATAAGCGTTTTTTCTGCCTTTTTGACACACAAAGTGAGTTTGCACAGTATATTTTGCAAACCTTATGTGTACTACCACTGTATAATACTTCATATGTTGCTCAGCTATGTCTGCTGAGTACAAAAATACCCCGTATGTACCTTTGCCAGGTATATGTGGACATCGGAGGGGCACATTTGGGACAGAGCCATTCCATTTTTTTTCAAATTTAGAATTTTTACGCTGTGCCCATGTCCCATTTTAGAGTATTTTACCAGGCTATATAATCCAAATACCCCATAAAGCCATACCATTTCTTAAAGAAGACATCCCAGGGTATTTCAAAAGGCATATTTTGAACCTTAGCGTGGGATCATTTTTCCGCTAGCTTGTATCAGGTGTAGTGGTAATGAGCGTTATTAAATGTATTTTTTTACTTTTTAAAACTTTTTTTACTTTTTAAAACTATTTTTTAAACTTTTGTTTTGATTATTCATTTTTTTAAAGTTTCCTAAACTTTCGTAAAACTTTTTTTTACAGATTTAACATTTTTCTAAGCTTTTTTTTTACGTTAACCCCTAACTAGCAGTAAGCAGCACTAACAGTAAATTCCCCATTTTCCCATAACTCCCATCCACCCCAGCTAGCAAAATATTTAATTATACAATATTTAAATTAGTTAATTAAATAAATTTAACCCCTGAGGGTTAAAAAATAAATAAAAGTTAATCGTCAGGGGTTAAAAAAAAAATTAGAACAGTATAATACTGTGATCTGTATTTTGATCACTGTAGGCAGTGATCGACTGGCAGGGAAGGGGTTAATTTTTATTTGGACTGGGTAAAGGGTTTATTTTTTTACATTTTTTACTTAAATGTTATTAAAACTTTTTTTTTAACTTAATTTTTTAACTTTTTAAAGCGTATTTTTAAACTTTTTTTAACGTTAACCCCTAGTTAGCGTAATACTAAATCCCCCAATTCCCCACTAACTTCCACCCTCCCCAGCTAGCTAAATTTATAATTTTAAAATATTTAAATTAATTAATTAAATAAATTGAACCCCTGAGGGTTAAAAAAAAAAAGAATTAACCCTCAGGGGTTAAAAAAAAAATCAGATCTTAGTAAAATGTAATCCCTGCCAATTGATCACTGTAGTCAGTGATCAATTGGCAGGGAAGGGGTTAATTTTTTATTAAAATGGGTAAAGGGGGGGTAAAGGGGGGGGGGGATTTTAATTTGACTATATTTTCTTTCCACCAGGGGGCAGGATCACTGAAGATCCGGCTCCCTGCACTTCACACAGAACCAGGAAGTGCAGGGAGGCGGAGGTGAGTATAGAGAGCACATGTGCCCGCTCTGGCATGCTGTCAGAGCGGGCACATGTACTCTGACAGCCCGATCCGGTGCTCCCGGTCTGCCTCTAATGCAGAGGCAGACCGGAGCACCATTAACCCCGCGATCGCCGCGATTGCGGCGATCTGGGGTTAATTTTAACGGGTGACGGACGAGGTCCGTCACTCGTCGTTAACGCATTCCCCTGAGTGACGGACCTCGTCCGTCACTCGTCGTTAAGGGGTTAAGTAGATAATAAGTTCCATGTGGTATTTAATAGAGCAAGAAACTAATTTTAAGAAAATGTTGAGAATGGATAAAAGCACAAGTAGCCTGTCCATCAAGGGACCCCTGCTCAAATTTTAAGTTAGTTTTAGCTCATCTTGTGCCACAAAAAAGAACCAGGACCATTTGTATATCAGATTGACCCCACCCAAAAAGTATTGTCCGCATTCAAAATGCAGGCCTGCTCTCTGCATGAGAAATGCAGCATCCTCAGATGATCGTTTCAACCTTATTAGGCATTATCAGTGAGGTATAGCCAATAACCCCTAGGCACTGTGTGCATGAGAGTACTGAGAACAGATAACAGCTCTATTAGTCTGCTCTTCAGTGGGTCTCCACTTAGATCTCAAGGAGGTTTTAGCTCATCCAGTCAATTTTCATATCAGACTGACCCCACCGAAAAGGGTGGTCTAGATCCAAAATGCAGGTTGGGGCTCTATCTGCACAAGAGATACAGCCATCCTAGATGATTGTTTCAACTTTGTTAGGCATCATAAATGAGATATAGCCGATAATCTAGGCACCATGAGGAAGAGGTCCATGTCTGGATTAGTGACTTTACACAGGAGGTAAAAAGCACTTGCATATTTATGGGTGTAATCCCAGTTTGGAGTAAATTTTTCAGGTGTCCATATAAATCACTAAATTGCTTTTGGAGGAGAAAAGGATCTTGAGCTAAGTCAGTGGGTATGTGCCCCACAGAATGACAATGCAGATGGGAGGAAGAAACTCCCTCACGATGCCTTTAAAATATTTTCTGAAATGGAAGTCAACATTGACAATTATTTGAAAGATTTGAAAGGCAATGCACCTTGCTATGGGTTAAAAAAGTGCCACTTTCTTAGCCAGTAAGCTGATTGGATGAGCAGCAGAAGCTTACAGAGTGTGTACAGTGGACTATTCTGTAGTAAAGAAACAATTATTAGCCTGGTTTGTCATTACACCTGAGACCTACACAAAGTTCCATGGTCTTGGAGAAGGGAAAATGATTCCCATTTAGAATGGATTTACCATTTACAGAACCTTATCAAACTAGTGGCAAGGGTGCCAGGTCACCATAGTGAACGAGGGATTATAAGATATAGTTATGGAGCAGATTTTTTTACATTTACCACTTGACCTTTAGAAATGGGTACAGGCCTGGCATAGAGAAGGCATAGCACATTTGGTGGACAAGTATGTGGTCACTAGGAAAGTTACTCCCTCTTTACAGGCACAAGGGCAGGCACCTTTGCCCACAACTCTCCCTTAGAATGGTGTGTCCAGAAAAACCATCAACCTTGCAAAATTGGGCCCAGTCATCCCTTGGGAGAATATCAATACTCGCAGGGCAGATAAATAGTACTTACTCTCTTAATAGCTATCATGGTGCTTCAAGGATAACCCTCAACAGGTATTCCAAGGCATATATATATATATATATATATATATATATATATTTTTTTTTTTTTGTAAATCTGAGTTTTATTTGTTTATGCAGTATTTATACATCCGTGAGATTCGCAGATCTCCCAAAAATTTTTTGCTATTAAATAACAAGTAAAAGGTGTAGTCAAAAGTTAAACACAGGTGATGTACATAGTTATCTGAGCTCACAGGCCCACAATGTTGATGGACACACAGGTCCCTTGTTGTGCTCCCACTGTTAAGTGTCTAGAATATGTTACAGAAATCATGAGGGGATGGGAGGGTTAGTGGTAAGACGGCATATGTGTATTTTCAATGTACAACTTCATTCCTACATCAATAGATGTATTCACAGATACCAGACACTTCGCATCGTAGTGTGCAATAAGGTCGGTGTTGGAGTTGTCACTACAAACTAGTTCTGTAGGCCTATGCATAGTGCGTGTTGCTTCCGGGATTTATCTGATTGGTGTTTTTGTACTGGGTTCGCCTCTAGAGCTGGCTTGGTGTTCCCCAACTGGTTACTTGTGCGCTCAGTGTTAGTCAATTTGTGTTGGTTAAACAAAGCTTGGGCTGTCCGTACGTGATTATGGTCTGTGCGTCTTGTGGGAAGTCAATGATTATCCAATTGGGGGTTGGATGCATTCTGTAACTCCTAGCTAAGTGTCAGGGCAAGTTTATGTTTAATCCTGCCCAACAGGGGTGCTGTCTGCGTCAGGCCCTCATCCCTAATTTCTCCTCTAGTCTTTATCAGGCAAGTTCGCCTTCGCTTAGTAGGTAGAGGTATTCTGATAAGTGCGTCGAGCTAGGTGGTCCTTGCTTTATGTTACACTCTCTGTGTGTGTAAGTTCAGTGTATGTGCCTTGCTTCCTTCCATGTGTATTTTAGTCCTCTTACCGTTTTTGTTCTGCCCACATTAATTTATTTTGTAAGTAGGTCTGTCTGTATGTGTGTGTGTGTGTTGCTCCCTGTTCATTTTTGAGTTGTATTCATGACTATAAGCTGTAAGCACAACCCCCACCTGTGGACTTCGGGCCCTCATACCACCCTCATGGAGTATGTTTCTGACCGTTTGAGCAGGCACATGCACATTTGTGGCCTGCTGGAGGTCATTTTGCAGGGCTCTGGCAGTGCTCCTCCTGTTCCTCCTTGCACAAAGGCAGAGGTAGCGGTCCTGCTGCTGGGTTGTTGCCCTCCTACAGCCTCCTCCACATCTCCTGATGTACGGGCCTGTCTCCTGGTAGTGCTTCCATGCTCTGGACACTACGCTGACAGACACAGCAAACCTTCTTGCCACAGCTCGCATTGATTAGCCATCCTGGATGAGCTGCACTACCTGAGCCACTTGTGTCTGTTGTAGACTCCGTCTCATGCTACCACTAGAGTGAAAGCACCTCCAGCATTCAAAAGTGACCAAAACATCAGCTAGGAAGCATAGGAACTGAGAAGTGGTCTGTGGTCACCACCTGCAGAACCACTCCTTTATTGGGGGTGCCTTGCTAACTGCCTTTTTCCACCTGTTGTCTATCCCATTTGGACAACAGCATGTGAAATTGATTGTCACTCTGTGTTGCTTCCTAAGTGGACAGTTTGATTTCACAGAAGTGTGATTGACTTGGAGTTACATTGTGTTGTTTAAGTGTTCCCTTTATTTTTTTGAGCAGGGTATATACATATATATACGTACTGTATTTAAAAACAGTTAACAAAAACAAATCTTTTAAAACCTGTGAATTGGAAACAAAGTATCAAACTAAGATCAATGACACAATGGCAATATCCTATCTCTACTCAAAGTTGTTTTAATTGCCCCACAGGCACAGTAAGAGTAAAACACGCTGTATCACTGCTGGTCTCCCTCCCCCAACATCTGCAGTTAAAGTGTAAGGAAGAGTCTTGGACAACACCTGTTTTAGTTTCTGCCATTAAAATGTGTTTAACTGCTTGCCAGGGAGTGTAACTTAAACTAATCTCAGGCAGATATATTAAAAGAGAAATTGCTTTAAAAGTCCACTTTTGTATCTGAAATGGACATTTGTGTTCAAACTTATATCTTTCATTTGATTTACCAACTTATTGCAGTCAAATATGAAACCCATTACTGCACATGTTTCAGTTCGCTATCATAAATATGATGCAATAGAAACAAAGACTCAATTATGATACTGTAATGTTGCATAAAATGATTTTGTCAGGCATTTCATTTTCTTTTCATTACATATTATAATGAAATATTGATAAAATGGCTGTTGTCATAATAGAGAAATGTTACACAAATGAAGGAGTTTATCTTCTAAACAGTGAATTGTTATATATGAAAAGCCAATTATGTTTACATTTCACTTTTTAGGAAGCCATTTTTACATAGTTTATTCAAAATTATGTGATTATGTAGTTACATAGAAGTATAAGACAAAGAAGCTCAATATTATTTAATTCTCTCTTTTAAACCTCTGCTGTTTAACCAATAGAACAGAAAAAAAACTATTTGAATGATTTCTTATAATAACACAAAGAAGAAAAAAATTGTATTGTGGTGGACCGCCTGGTACCCCGGCGGTGTAACTTTGCTCCCTAGCTAGAACTGGGACACCCATAGAGCTTCAGTCCCCAGTCGCCGCAGCTTGACTTTTGATCTATCTGGAGTTTCCCACCCTGGATCAGGGTCCTGTGTTACAGCCACTAGTGATAAAGCTCTTCTGCAGCATGTATAGCTGTATATATGTCTCACCCCAATCCTAGCCAAGACTTAGTGAAGGGTGAATAAGAAGTGTTTTATTGAGTCAGAGTATACCAATTTATACACAGATCCCCAGCATTCAGAAACACAAAAGCCTGCCGAGGCACCTCTGTGTCTTGGAGATAATTGAGTCAGCTATCGGTTAAACCAAATATCTTCTGGACATAGAGAGAGCAGTACATAAAACACCCCAGAACATACATAAAATAACTGAGCACCCTCACATGTCATACATCCCTCGATAGCTCATCCCCGAGTGCACAATCTGTCTAAAAAGAGCCCGGATCGGATGTGGCTGGCCGATTTGGATGGAAGTCAAGTAAAAGTCTTAACAGGGGTTGGCTGCTCTCCGATCCAACGCAGAGTCACCAAAAACAGGAATGCTTTCCTTAAGTTCATCTGGCTTCCCCAAATCCAGGGTATCTTTGGATGCCTCATCACCTCCTCTACCTCCCCTCCAAAAAGCACCTTGCTAGGTGATATTGGGGTTGAAAGTGCTTAGTACAGAGTTTTAATCGTATCATGGTGGAGCCGTGATCTGCTCCAGAGTTCCAGGGCATTTGGAGGTTGCTCTGTGCCTCTGGAGCCTCCCTGCGGGTCTGTAGTAATCCTTGGTCTGCTAGGAAGGGCACTGAAGAGGAGGCATGGCTGGGAGGGGGTAGTCTAATGATTATAGCTCCTTCCACAGGAGGTTGAGAGTTGGGGAGCCAGGTATATTCATGTAAGGGGACTGGGTGGGGAAACTAGTCTTTTTCAGATGGTGGTGAGGCCCATTGTCCTTGGGCAGGAGCCTAGCTATCATGCTCCTCAAGGAATTTTTGGCATAGGAACGTTTGTCACATGTATTGATACCTAATTCATAGTGAGATTTCTTGGTGGATCAATGTACCCTGTATGTACTCTGCATATTAACTATACTTTGCTAACAATACTAGACGTGCAATTAATTTCAGAATGAATTGAATGTCATCCACATTTTCTTAAATATGGCAATACCACATAGCCTATTGTGGACAAAATATACTTTCTTGAAGTCTTGTTGCTTACATGTAACAATTTGTTACAAATTGCAAAAATATTAAGCATTACCAGAAACATTGTAAGAATATATATTTTTTATAACTCTTTATTTGGGCAGTGCATAAGTGTACAAACATGCTTGCTTTGCCCCACCAGTATACCCCATGGAAACCATCATACATAACATTTGGGACAATGAGGCATACATGCACATTTTTTAAATTTATGGAGTAAATTAAAATAAAGTTAAATGATAGGTAGGTAGTGAAACGCATATGCAACAAAATAGTAACTAGTCTCAGTCAGTGTTTGTGTTAGCATGTTGTATCTGGATCTCTGGTCGAACTATGTGATCAGCATTACTATTCACAGTGTGTGTCAATGGCTGTAGCCTCAGCTCGGGAGAACACTACTAAAATATGCCCTTGTAAATTTGTGGACTGGCGATAATGGGAGAGAGAGGCACAGGCACACCCCTGGCCAATTTATACAATGGAGCCCTTATGCCCTATGCTGGATACCGGTCATTGGTTCTAAGATGTACCCCCGATTCTAAGATGTACCCCTAGCAGGGGGGGGGGGGGGGGGGAGAGTGGGCGGTGAAAGGGCTTTGCTGTTAGTTTGTGTGCCTATTACCTGATCTAGAGGCTTGGCTAGTTATGGCTCAGACACCCAAATACCACCTTGAGGTGGTTCAACGGTAATGCAAAACATGTGGTGTGTAAAGAAAAATAGCATAGAAACAATAATAGAGAAAATTAAACTAGTGGCAGTCCTGGGGTGTCATCAAATTAGGTTACTGAGGCTCTGTTTCTAGAGGGGATGAAACACCCCAGAAGTGGTTAGGTTGAGATCTGGGAGTCCCTTGGGCCACCGCTGCTAGTCCGAGTGCTGTAAGGAATGTTGTGGCTTTATAGGTCTTCTACTTTGTGTAGGCTGTAAAGCCCTAGGGGTGGTCCATCTGTACTGAATGCCCGCTTCCATCAGCGGTCGCGTGATGGGCAGTATAGATTGTTGCCATTGTAGGGTGGAGCAGGAGAGATCTTGATAGAAGGTTAGACTGTGGGTTTCAAAATCCTGGGGTGCCTTATTTCTCAGAACATTCATCAGCTTTTGCTTGTCTGCATAGGATTAAAATCAGAATATAATGTCCCTTGTGGAGGTGACTGGTGCACGTGGTGATTTGGCTATTCTGTAGACACCATCTAGAGTGATGGATTTTGCCAGCTTGGCTGAGAGCACCGATGCCAGTAGTCTTCTAAGAATGTGTGGGAGCTCTTCGGAGGACACTGCCTCAGACACCTCTTTGATCTTCAGATTCTTCCTCCGACCTCTGTCTTTGAGGGAATCCACTCTTAGGTTGGTGTTAGTGTTGGAGGATTGTAATTTATGTTCATTTTCTTCAAGTGTCGTTAGGCCCTTTTTAGAGCTCTGACACCTCTACTTCCGTAGTTTGAACATGCTCTGTGACCGCCTGGAACTGAACTTTCACCAGAGCTGTATATGTGTCAGAGAGTTTCCTGATGCGTTCATATAGGTTAGTGATGTCATCCTTGGTAGCCAGAGAAGATATTGGTGTCCCTGGGGGTATACTTGAGGTGGAAGGACTGGGTTCACAAGGCCCTGTCTGTTGTAGACTGACCTCATCATCCGACGGGTCTGTGGAGGCTGACTCCGCTGCCTTCATTTTTGGCGTGCATTAAAGCAGGTTGCCGATGTGTCTCGTCTCTTAGGACACCGTTGCTGGTGTGTTTGTTCTCGTGTGGTCCATCGTTGGTAGGATTGATTCTAACTCGGGAGTAGGTGAGTAAAGGGCTCAGTCGGCAGGCTGCACGACCTTGAAGTCTGACGAGTCTTGCGCAATGATTTGGTATTCAAGCCACAAAAGAAGGGCACAGGTGTACTCCCCTGGTGTTTCCCAGGTTGAATATGCTACTTCTGGGGATCAATGGAGCTGGATTTGATCAATATTTGTCAGATTTATGATTTTGAGCCTGGACCGATAGTACATGGCGTCTGAACCGGACTTTCGTGTGGTTTTCATTTTTAGTTCGGGTACAGAACAACCACATGAATTGCTGACCACCTCTGGGTTCGTTAGCTCCTATTGACCTCTCCTGACAATGTTACAAGTGTTCGGCTGGGTGACTGTATGCACGAACACATGGGAACTGAGTTGACGACCATCTTGTTTGCATGAACGCAGGCATTTGGTCGGCGAATGCATGGAACTAAAATCCAACACTCTAACTCGCGAACACCTCTGAACTTTGCCAAACACCTGCTACTGTTAAATACATGTCAGGAAAGCGCCGTTCGATAGGATTGTTTGCATGAACTAGGCAAACAATCACTACGCAGGAGCCAGACCATGAGTCTATCACTCTTCTTTTGGAACTATTTTTGGCAGAAGCCACGTGTGTGTTCGGTCAAACCACCAAACCGATCTGAGTGTTTTTTGGATATGATAAGCACTCAGATCAGGGCTTTCCAGGGATGGGACTCTTGAGGGGTTTCCATGAATTTTGGAGGTAAATTTGGGGTGTTGTAAAATTTTATTTTTATGTACCTAGATAATTGAGTTTGTACAGTTCCTGACTCATTCATATGTCAGGCACAGGGGAGGAGTTTACCCCCATGATAGCATACCATTTGCAAAAGTACACAGCCCAAGGTATTGCAAGTGGGATTATGTCCAGTCTTTTTAGTAACCACTTAGTCACAAATACTGGCCAAAGTTAGCAATCCTCCCAAAGAGGATTGCGGCGGAGGTAAGTACCGCAGAGCTCCTGTGGTAGAAAGCCATTACGGTGTTCTATGCCTCCACAAAGGCTTTAAAGCCCATTATAATGGGGACAGCATAGAACGCCCTAATGGCGTTAAGGGGTTAAATGGATAATATATTTTAAAATTGGCCTGCTAACCTTCAAAGCCTTAAACAATCAAAGCCCACAGTACCTGAAAGAGATCCTGACACCCTACATTCCATTCCGTTCACTTCGGTCAGCCAGCAAATCCCTCCTGCCAGTACCAAGAATAAAGACACTCAGGTTCCAGGGCATTCAGCCATGATGCCCCTACCTTCTGGAACTCTTTACCATGCACAATCAGAGAGGCGCTGTCCTTAGACTTTTTAAAAAAAGACCCACCTCTTTCATCAGGCATTCAGTCCGCTCATCTGACCTTTAGAAATCCTAATTTTTTATGTCTGTATGTTTGTATATTTGTAAACTGCTTTGAGTCTCACAGGGAGAAAAGCACTATAAAAGTCACAAATTATTATTATTATTATTATTATATTACCAATTTATATTTTCAATTAGTCCTAGGACTATGCATACTTAAAGGGACACTCCACTACCCAAATACAAAATAAATGAATAATCATTGTTTAGTAGGTATACCCCAAATTTTTTTATATATACTTTTTCATTGCGGATAACAACTTACAAAAGCTGCTGTTCTCTTGTCTGCAGCATTTGCATGCACTCCCTGTTAACCCCCACCCTGCCTTCCTGTAGCTGTGCAATCACTGATTTCCCAATGTAGCTCAATAAAAAGTCTTTGCATGGCATGTGCTCTGGGCAATTGTCTGCCTCTTGAGTTTAGCTCAACTGAGCTAAACAAACCAAGATGTAACAGGACCAGTTGTCTGCTTGAAGGCCAGGGGAGTAACCAGGCTAATTTACAATTTCTATGAAAATCTGCACTTTATGCAAAATTTTAAAAAAATTTGCTCTTCACACACAAGATGTTTCAGCAAGCTAAATTGCTTTAGGGGTCTGGAGTGTCCTTTTAGTGAAGGCATTATTGAATAAAAAGTACATGTTAATTTAAAACCAAAATGTGTACTTATATGAACTCAATATTTCTCTAATAAATATATATGGGCTGTAATTATTCAAATATTTAATTGTACTCAGAGTTTTTAGACATTTATTAGGACATGAACAGTAGATTTTACATTTTGATTTTGAGAAACTATCAAGTTCACTTGTAGTGCCTATAGGCCAAAACTTGTAAAATCTCTCTCTTCTGTACATAACATAATGTAAAATAAAATTGGCGGTCTTCAGATCTCTTCCTTTGAAACTTGCACATGCTGAACTTTTGAGCAATGTCTGTTTTTCTAAATTACTGTTATCTTTATATTTATCTGTGAAGTTGAAAATTGGTGTAACTGAATATTGCTTTTAACACTGATGTAATGATGAGCAGTTTTTTGTTTGTTTGTTTGTTTTTTTGCTTATAAAGTTTTTATAATAACTGTTAAAATTATAATTTGCAGCAACTTTACCTGATGAGTCCAGCAAGTTTTCTTGGGAATCATTTTTTTTCTTTTTTGCAGTTGATCTAGCAATCTAAAAGATGCATGTTTTTGTTTTTGTTTTTTTGCTTTTTTAATATTTAAAGTTTAATTATTGAATCAACGTCCCCATTTTAGTGAAATTTTTATTGTGTTTAAAAAATAAATGTTTATTCCACGGATGTACATTTTATTAGAAAATAAAAAATGGAAATTCAGACTAGAACTTTGAACAACAACCTATCTGAAATGAAGCAATATTATAAATATTTTAAAGTAACAGATTTTAAAGTTTTAAGCTGACATTTTATCACAATACAGGTAGAACATTAGAACTTTTTCACATCAACAGTTTTACAAAGGACATATTGTGAGGACCTACTTCCCATTGCCCATCTTAAACCTCAGTTAAAAAGAAGGATATCTAGATTTAACCCCTTAAGGACACAACTTCTGAAATGAAATGGAATCATGATGGAATATTACCGTCATGTGTCCTTAACAGGTTAAAAAATGTTATATTAAATTCTAAACTCACCAGCTGCTCACTACCTCTTTACTCTGCCACAACACTTCATATCTCATCTACCTACAACTTCCTCTTAAAAAGTGGTACTTTTTTAAAAATGCTACACATTTTAGTGTTTATTTTCATGAGGATTTATATTTAGGGTAAAATGGAATGTTTAGGTTTAGGCCATGAGTCTAGGATTGCAATAGTTAAGGTAAAAAGGGTGCTAAGGATTATGGGGTTTAGGACTAGTGGGGTTTTTGAAAGTTGCTTGCAATACACTTGTACTCCTACTGTTGGTTTCTTGATGCCAGAGAAGTGCCAAATTGAAACTCGGAAATAGCTGTCAGTGCTCCTTCCTGTACTCACAGAGAGATAATGATATACAGGATGAGGCAGTGGGAGTCCTGTAAAACTGTCACTTTGTCATCATTCAGAATCAATATAACCAATGCAGACAGCCTCATAACATGCCACACTGCAAAAATAGAGCAATCTCTCAATCAATGGGTAGTATATACGTCTGATAAAAGCGCATGGTGATTGTTATTGCATAAGTCTAGTCATAAAGCTGTAGTGAAAATCAATCATGCCATTTGCCACTGTTATCCTGTAGGAATACCTATTTTGTCAAGTAAATGTACCTTTTTATTTTATCTTTAATTCTGCAAGTGGCAACTGTTGTATTATTGGAGGCAGGTAGTTTTATTTATGGTTTCAAACAGAGACAGTTTCCTCTGACAAGTGGCCTATATATCTTCTTATACTCATTGTGCTGTGGAGAATATAAATTGCACTATAAAGGTCCCCAAGCCCCAACACCTAAAAGCATAAGGGTCAGAGGAAGCCCAATTGTCAGGTCCTGTATCAGGGATATCATCTGGGACTTCAAATGTTGTGGTCTATTCCTGCCCAGTATGATTAACAGGGCCAGTGGATGCTCAGTTTTCTGGACCCTCAATTAATTAGAGCTTTAAGATGCCCAGTCATCAGGCCCTACTAATTGCAAAGGTAGCCAGGAATGCCAGCAGCTACCGCTGCTGCCCTGAAATGGCTAAAGGGAAACTCTAACATAGTTTTCCCTACATATTTAGATGTAGAACTGCCTCTTATACATTTATACTCACCTTTCAACCTTTCACCAGCCTTGCTACAGCCACCTTTCTTCCCCTGGCTAAGATCAACCAGGAGAGGAGCCATCATGGAAACCAGAGCAATGACCCAGCTGATTGGTCGGTTGTTAAAATTTGCTTCTGTGTAACTCCAAACATATTTGTATTATCTTTGTGGGATTTTGAAATCTGGATTGATTCTTTGTTACTTTCCATCTGTTGCTTAGTAGTTGTTTGGCAATACTTTCTATTTTTCTAATTTTAATCTACCCTTTTAATGTTTGCAACCCCACTAAACAAGATGCGTTGTTATAACTTGGCATGTCCTTACATTATTATAGTTTACATGTTATAATATCACTAAAGTCACCCAGGCCATCTCAATGAAGTGACCTGGATGCAGTGGCCCTACAGGTTTGTTTTTATCTTTTTTTATTGAACAAAAACTGTGTACATTTAAGATTCTTACTTTTACTTGATATATACTAAAACTTATATAGCAAACCATGATAAAGAATACAGTATAGTTTGCATTAACAACAACAAAAATGTACCGGTATATGCTAGAGATGGAATATACATACTAAACTGTTTTTGTAGAATTCAGCCAAAATTTTGAAAATTTACATGTCCCATATATTGCCACTATATTAATGGAAATGTTTTCTGTGAGAAATGTTAATTGCCAGTATCTATGCTTGCTCTATAAATCAGTTTATTTTGCATACTATATGTGGCAGACATATTACAATCAAAATTCAGGGATAACCCTGTCAGCTTAATAACATTTTGAGCATTATATATTAAGTAAATATATTGTCCTTGCTTCGCAATGTCTTAACCTGAGCTAGGTCACATTCTATCACATTTTTAAAAGAATAGGTTAATGTATTATACCAACATAATTGATTATATAATTGATTAGAATTGTAGAATTATATTGTCAGCACATAATGCAAGTTTAATATGATACAGTGTCTTGGTTCAGTTTTTTTTATCAGTAATATAACACCAGCAGTAAAGACAGATTGTTACTGTTTATCCCTGATATTGCCATATGCACTAAAATGTCAATGCCTGCAGATCGGCACAGTGTGACAGGATATATAAAGTGCCATTTGGGGAAATTGCTCTTTCTGTATGTGAGTTCCATTAAACTGAATTTAGTATGCCGCACATGGCTTGTAACATTCTTCTGGATAAATGGTCCAGCAAATGGTGGCAAATGAAGTACACAGAAGTTTGTCTGGGCAGTTAAATTTAAACAGGTACTGCATCTTTTTGATGTTACTACTTAGAGCCAAAACGTCTGAATTGTGTACTGCTAAGTATTGGTACAATGTAGAAAATGCTAAAACATTTATATTATAATATGATACTTTGTTTTAATAAAAAAACACATCCACTCAAACTTTACCATATTTCTTAGCATATACTTTCTCTTCTTCTTCTTCTTCTTCTTCTTATTTTTATATATATATGTATTAAGGCCGTTTGGCCTGTATTTGTGGGAGGGGCTTAAATTAATTCACTCCCTTATATAAGGTACACCCCTTACCTGACTCATATAGCTTGAGGTCAGCATCAGAATGATTTCCACTTCCAGGTCATGCAGACGCCATTTTACCTGATTACTCCATGAGGTTTTCTAAGCTGAGCTGTGTCAGGAATCCAGCCACAGGCTTTTCCGACCTACCACTTTCTTTCTTCAATCCATCGCCATGGATGGTGTCCAAGTGACTCACAAACCGCAAGTCCACCTACCCGTTACGCCAGGCACCAGTCCCACGGCACCATGCACGGGTCAGGTCCTCACTTTACGGCTGCATTTTGTCTAAGTCTGTTCTAAAGCCATTGCATGTTCATGCATATCATTCGTTTAAACTCACTTGTTTATATCTGTCACTGGCTCATTTCAAGCATTAGCATACTCCCGAACGGGAACACATTCTGTTTCAATTGCCTAAACATACTAGGCATTCTGTGCGTGCATTTCGAATCTCATTGCTTGTTTCGTTTTGTTTCCCTGACATACCAGGCTCAAGGTTCATGCAATTTTCTACCAAACGGGAACTAGTTCATGCATTTACTATTGTACTACACACACACACACACGAACAGAACTTTGGTTTGTTACAATGACTGTTATTAAGCTATTATGTTCACATATTGTATATTGTCAAACGGGCACTGTTCGTTTCCCTGTCATACAACTATAATGCTGGGACGTAGCTCACGAACAATGTTTTACATAAACCACACTGAACCCTACAGGTCACTCTCAAAATCTCACGTTAAACTTGCATTTGGATTAAAGGGTATTTTTACCATACAATCAGCATTTCTGACCCCTACTGGTCAACAGCAAAACTGTCTTCACACGTCATGTACAATTTACCAGCCAATATAAATTAAACATAAGATTGTTTTAAACATAACCATAAACCATAAATTAAACTCCAGCACGGGCTCAACTTCAGGTTTAATTCACAATAATTTACATTTCACATCAAGACAAACAGTGGCTCTATCAACACTGCCACCTACAGGTCTGTCAAGTACATTGACAATTTTCATGGGGTTTTACAAACACCAAAACACTGACACCTTTAGGTCAACAGACAAACAACATTTCACATTCCAATAAGTATCCAACTACACTGCCACCTATAGGGCACACGGCAGATCTCCAGTGCACTTGCATTTAGCAACACCATGTTCACTGACCCCTACCATTCAATAAGACATACAACAATTCACATAGCAAGTAGTATATCAACATCTGGTATAAATACATATATTATTACACAGTAGCAGATGTATCTGTATATACGTAACTGGTAATATAGTTCACATACATTTTTCACAGCACGTTGCTCACACAACAGACTTTCCCCTAGCAAGGGGACATAAAACATACAAGGTGGGGACAGATCACTTTTTCACTTGTACATACGGCACTTAATGGGTTAAGATTGATACATATTTAACCAGTATGGCTACGATGTTTAAAATGTACACATCACGGCACTTTACTTTTCACATATACTGTACGTATTAAGATAAGCTTGGTCTATGCCATATTTCCTTATGCCATATGGTTTTATCCATTCAGGTTACAGTTACTACTAAAAAACCTATACGGATTGTCAGGTTCAATACCATACTTCCAGGTACATACACCTGCTCACGTAGTTATCCATCTCTTACCTTCCCTGGAATAGTAATAGCATACTGGCAATTAGGGTTCTAGGGCCCAATAGGTATTACCCCCTTTTTTCTCTGCATTACGCTTCCGTTAGTGGTCCCGTGAGGCCAACACCCCGCCTCATACTCGGAGGCATACACCCCTCGGGCCACTCGTGAGCTAGCCGCCTTGCATTGTATCATAGAGAGGGCCTCACCTGTCACTCCCCTTACTATTTTCTGGTTACTGTCACTGAGAGGCCAACATCCTGCCACAACGTTCGGTGGCCACACAAAATCCCCTCGCGCCAAGCATAGATAGAGCCTCTCAAGCTACTTGGCAACTAGTAGGGCCTCACCAGTCACCAAAAAACACCAAGCCTAATCATTTCACCTTACGGCTTAGCTAGCAAGCCAGTACAAGACCCCAGGGTACAAATAATAATTGCAATCTTTATTGTTATTTAAGTATTTCTCAGAAAGATGGTGAAGAATCACCTCTTCCTAGCACCCCGGCTAGAATTGATACACCTTCAAGCAGAGGAGATGTTGCTAGTCCAGCAGCAATCAGATCCTAGACGATCCCACAGATTACCACTGACCTAAGGAGGAGACAAATCCCCTACCCTGCCACAGCAAGGAAAGCAGAGTTATTCAAACTCCTCCATACATCAACGGACAACAAGGAGGCAGGGGAGGGCCCAGCAACACCAACTTAGGTGACACCCAGGCCATGCTAGCCCCACTCATAAACTCATGAGCCAAAAAATTTACGACAGACTGTCAATCTCGAGTCGGTCACCACAGCCATCACAAGGCTGGGCCTCATGATCCTGTACAACCAGCACCAACCGAAACTCGGTTACCTGGTACAATCAAATCTTATGACACTCAAGACGTTAACCCTGCACGTATGATCCCAGCACATTGGGGAAACAAGGCATATATATATATGATGATGTATCTGTGATGGTCAGATCCAGGGATTCCAGGTAAACCGGAAACTGACCATCCCTTGGTTGGGTTGGCATTTGGAATATGTAGAGATGTTTATTTGTGCAGGTACCCATGCAGAAGGGATTTTGTCACAAACAAACGGACGAGCACTCTCAGGTTCCAGGTACCAGCACCTCTGAACTACCAGAGACAATTGATATGAGTAGTTGCATTGCATATAGACTGTTGCATATATGTTCAAATGGTTCAGGGCACATGACAAACCATGTGTCCCAATACAACTTACAAATAACGTACTCACCATCTGTACACACCAATGCATTTTCAACACTACTGACTCATCACCCTTCCAGACTTGTAGTAGATTTACTAAAGCTCTGGAGCTTCAAAGTGCTCCCAAACAGGTATCATAAATACATCTTCAAGCACAACAGAACCATCGGCTGTAAACACACTCATAGCTAAGATTTGCAGAGGGGTTTTTACTTCGGTTTTCCAATCTCCACCATTTACAGCATGGCACCAAACACAAACACATTGGTATTGTCACAAGGAAATATTCCCTTAAACAAAGACTAACCATAGACTTATTGGCATCACATACCTCCGCTACCCCAAGTCTCAACTCCCTCATACCCTCCGAGGAGTTTCCTTACTATACAACACCATTGATCTACCTTTACAGCTATCACTCAAGCATGGGTTGAAGCTTGGTTAAGTAAGACCAATATCATCAACGCAGTAAACGGCTACCATCTACCCTACACACTGGCACTTACATGGCATAAAATGGGCAATCCTTTTCCCGCACAACTTTCAGGCTACAGATTAGCCTACTATCGATATTTGCAGATACTCTGTGCTGGTTATGATAACATATCCAGAGGCCTTACAGTCATACACTATCTAGAAGACTTCTTGTTGATCAAAGATAAAATATTTTCCACTAGAAGCCTCACGGCAGCTTAGTCTGGTTGACCACTTGGGCGTCCCAGTACCCCATAAGAAACAGAAGGCCCAGACACTATCATCACATTACTGGGCATACGACTTGAGTCGGCATCCATACACGCAAATTACCACAAGACAAATAGGGAACATTCTCAACTACATCAATCACTACCACCTGCTTAGTACTTAAAACCGCAAGGAACTACAATCCCTACCAGGTTCCTTAATTTTGCCATTCCAATCATACCACAAGACCACGCTTTCACATCCAGAGCATTTTCCCCTTTTTTCCACACTTCCAACATGACGATCAGAGGATGTCCCTAGACACCCGATCAACAGCAGAACTGCACATGGGGGGAATTTCTTAACCATTTGGCATGGTAAAGCATGTTCCTTCCAGGATTGTCTGACACTTCTCCAACCAGATGGTCAGACGTGACATCTACCATGGGTTTGACAGCGATCTACTGGAAACAATTGCTTTGGAGCTGTTGGCCATGGCATCCAGGTTTGGAAATGTTTCCACCACCTCAGCCCCTTTGGGGGATCTACCCCATTGTAGCAGCTGCTGTGGAATGGGGTAAATCATGGTCAGGGTCATTAATCCGTTGTTACTCAGACAACTAAGCACATGTCATATCATCAACAAACGCCACTCATCATCCATAAGCAGGGCCGGCGCTACCTGTTAGGTGGACTAGGCAGCCGCCTAGGGCCCCCTCATGCTGCAGCCGCCCGAGCGCTCTGCAGAGAGCCTCAGGCGGCTGCAGCTCTGCCCGGGCTGGTGCGTCCATGAGGGCGCACCGCCCAGGCGCAGCCAGAGGAGAGGGGCTGACAGGAGGGAAGCGCTCAGTGATCCCTGCTGTCACTCCCTCACTGTAGCGTGGCCGAGCGCTGTATGGTCCGCGGGTACAGGGAGCATCTGTCTCCTGTACCCGACCGGACTAACAGGAAGTGCACACTGAGTGTACACTTCCTTTTAGTCCGGCCGGGTACAGGAAACAAAAGCTCCCTGTACCCGCAGACCATACTGGGCTCGGCCACGCTACAACAGAGGTAGGGGAGATAAATTGAAAGGGAGGGGGTGGGGATAAATGGACAGGGAGGGGTGGGAATAAATGGACAGGAGGGGGATAAATGGACAGGGAGGGGGGGATAAATGGACAGGGAGGGGGGGATAAATGGACAGGGAGGGGGGATAAATGGACAGGGAGGGGGGAATAAATGGACAGGGAGGGGTGGGAATAAATGGACAGGGGGGTAAATGGACAGGGAGGGGGGATAAATGGACAGGGATGGGGGATAAATGGACAGGGGGGTTAAATGGACAGGGGGGTTAAATGGACAGGGAGGGGGGGGAATAAATGGACATGGGGGATAAATGGACAGGGAGGGGGGATAAATGGACAGGGGGGAATACATGGACAGGGAGGGGGGGATAAATGCAGGGCCGGCACTACCTGTTAGGCGGACTAGGCAGCTGCCTAGGGCGCCCCTTGGGAAGGGGCGCCGCCAGTAGCACCGGCCCCCCTCATGCTGCAGCCGCCCGAGCGCTCTGCAGAGAGCCTCAGGCGGCTGCAGCTCTGCCCGGGCTGGTGCGTCCATGAGGGCGCACCGCCCGGGCGCTGCCAGAGGAGAGGGGCTTACAGGAGGGAAGCGCTCAGAGCTCCCTCCTGTCACTCCCTCACTGTAGCGTGGCCGAGCGCTGTATGGTCCACGGGTACAGGGAGCATCTGTCTCCTGTACCCGACCGGACTAACATACTGAGCATACTGAGTGTTCACTTCCTTTTAGTCCGGCCGGGTACAGGAAACAAAAGCTCCCTCTACCCGCGGACCATACTGGGCTCGGCCACGCTACAACAGAGGTAGGGTAGGGGGGGAGATACATTGAAAGGGAGGGGGGTGGGAATAAATGGACAGGGAGGGGGTGGGAATAAATGGACTGGAGGGGGGAATGGACAGGGAGGGGGGGAATAAATGGACAGGGAGGGGGGTGGGAATAAATGGACAGGGAGGGGGGTGGGAATAAATGGACAGGGAGGGGGGATAAATGGACAGGGAGGGGGGATAAATGGACAGGGGGGTTAAGTGGACAGGGAGGGAGGAATAAATGGACAGGGAGGGGGGATAAATGGACAGGGAGGGGGGATAAATGGACAGGGAGAGGGGATAAATGGACAGGGAGGGTGAATAAATTGACAGGGGGAATAAATGGACAGGGAGGGGGTAAATGGACAGGGAGGAGGGATAAATGGACAGGGGGGGATAAATGGACAGGGAGGGGTGGGAATAAATGGACAGGGAGGGGGGATTAAATGGACAGGGGGGGAATAAATGGACAGGGAGGGGGGATAAATGGACAGGGAGGGGGGTAAATGGACAGGGAGGGGGTTGGGAATAAATGGAGAGTGAGGGGTGGGAATAAATGGACAGGGGGTGGGGATAAATTGAAAGGGAGGGTGGGGGGAATAAATTGAAAGGGAGGGGAAAGAAATTGACAGGGTGGGAGAAAGAAATTGACAGGGAGGGGAATTGATGGGGTTGGGAGGGGGAATGAGAGTGGGGAGGGGAGAAGAGAGTGACAACGGGGGAGACGAGAGTGACAAGGGAGAGGGAGAAGAGAGGGACAAGCAGGGGAGAAGAGAGTGACAAGGGAGGGGGGAGTAGAGAGTGACAAGGGAGGGAGAGGGGGAGAAGAGAGTGACAAGGGAGGGGGGAGAGATTGACATCCATCACACACACACAATGCACCCCTTGCACACAGAAAAACACACAATGCATTACACACACAGACAAGCAATGCAATCCTTACACACAATGCATTCCTTACACACACTCAATGCACCCCTTACACACACTCAATGCACCCCTTACAGACGCACACACTGCATCCCGTACATACACAGAAACACACCTTGCAGCCCTTACACATACAAACACAGATTCACACAATGCATTCCTTACACACATATCAAGACATCCCCTACTCCACCTCCTGTGAACAAACTCATTGGTGGAACATGAAGGTGGACCCTGGGACTCAGACCTTGAGCTGTGTAAAGGGCGTTAAAAAAATGGCGCTGCTTCCCGTTCTCCCAGAACATTGATTTTTGTGACCACAGTTACAGAGAGCCTGTTCTACACCAGACCAGTGGAGCCAGACTGCAGTTAGAGCCCATCCTCATCCTCATCTGGTTGTAAGTAGGCAATCTAGTATATTATTCATGGCACTAATCTCTAATTTACCTCACATTAAAGAAACACTGTAGTCCCCAGAACCTCTTCAGCTTAATGTAGTGGTTCTGGTGTCTATAGCCTGTCCCTGCAGGCCTTTTAATGTAAACACGGCGGCACTGCAGCACTGGCGTTAGTTAACATGGCAGATCATATGGGTGGGGCATTGTGATGTCATATGGGGGGGAGCGGCAAATTTTACTTTTGCCTAGGGCGGCAAAAATCCTTGCACCGGCCCTGTCCATTAGGTCATGATTTTCTGGGGAACTCACTTGGTTGGCCACTTATCACATTTCTTTTACTTTCATGTACCAGGTGGGGGTATATGTCCCTGCCGACAATTGTCTCATTTATATAACAGGCATGTTCATCATACACTTCCTACAGCCGCCCATACAGTCACGGCCACTCTTTCATTCCAGAGACAAAATCATGGATTAGACATACTCATGCAGCATAGCATGCACTATCCCCCATAGCACTTTGGTCCCATACTTGTAGAACACATAACACAGCTTTTCACCTGGCTTAAAGAATCTCATTGGAACACGACATAGCTCAACCTGTGTCATAACATTTCTCTTAGGTTTTGCTTCTTTTTGCCACCTTAACCTTAAACTATCTCACACACCATTAATTATATATTTACAGGCATTCAACAACACAGAAAAAAAAAAGATAAACAAGCAAAAAAAGGCGCTAAGTAGTATAAATTAAGGTGTAAATATTAAAGTGAAAAAGGTAGAGCAGCACCTAAATGTGTACAAGCTCACAAAACATACAAACAATATAAATAAAAAAGGTGCGCTGTACCTTTAAAAATTTAAAGTGCGAGTATATGCATATAATTAGTGCAAAAAGGAGTGTGTGTCCAATATAATCACACTCAAATGAGCTAATGTGCAAAGTTGCAAGTGAATGGTGGTAAGTAATAAAATAATAACTTACAATAAAAAAATATGTCTCCTTAGATGCTCCAATCAAGTTAAAACATATGTAAAAAAATACAGAGAGGAAAAAACATAGTATAATATTGTTTGAGAAACAGGTATATAAAATAAACCCAAATAGGAATATTACTCACAAAGATAGAGCAGTAAAAGTCTGCTCTAACTTGTCCAGCTTATAAGTCCACACATCAGGACTTGGATGGTAGTGTAAAATAGCAGGGTACCAGCTCGATCAGTAGTAAAAAACACTTTATTTTCATAGGCGTGCGCAGCCTATTGCATTAGGGTGTGCACCCTAAAGCACAAACACACGCCGCATGTGTAATATATATATATATATATATATATATATATATATATATATATATATATATACACATACACTGCTGTGTGTGTGTGTGCTGCTAGTGTGCTGTGTGAGGGTGGCGTGAGGGTGCTGTTAGTGTGTGTCTGAGGGTGCTGTTAGTGTGATGTGTGTGTGAGGGTGCTGGTAGTGTGCTATGTGGGTGAGGGTGTTTGTGTGGGTGCTGTTTGTGTGTGAGGGTGCTGGTAGTGTGCTGTGTGTGAGTGTGTTTATGTGTTTGTTAGGGTCCTGTTACTGTGCTGTGGGAGGGTGCTGTGTGTGGGTGTCGTGTATTTGTGAGGGTGCTGTTTGAGTGTGTGTGGGTGTTTGTTAGTGTGCTGTTAGTGTGCTGTGTGTGAGGGTGTTGTGTGTTTGTAAAGGTGCTGTGTGTGTTTGTGAGGGTGCGGTTAGTGTACTGTGTGTGTGAGCGTGCTGTATGTGTCTAGGTGCTGTGTGTGTGTGGGCTGTATGTTTGGAGGGATTGTGGAGGTGGGGGCAGATTAGTAAATATCCCCCCTCCCTACCTTATGTAGGGAGGGGGGATCCTTGCTGCCATGCGCCATCCCTTGTGGTCCAGTGGAGAGTGAACTCTAGCCTGCGGAGCTAGAGTTAACTCTCGCGAGATCTGAGTGTTGCCGTGGCAATGCTCAGATCTTGTGAGAGGAACCTGGCAGAGATCTTTGATCTCCCCATCAGCCCATGGATGCTAAGAGCAGAGCCGGCACTCAGATAGTGCCGTCTCTGCGTGAGCCTACAGGGGAGATCCGGAGATCTCCGGAGAAGTCCTGGGGAATAAAGTGTGGGAACTCTTTTCCCACCCCCCCAAAAAAATATCCACGTGTGTGTGTGTGTGTGTGTGTGTGTGTGTGTGTGTATATATATATATATATATATATATATATATATATACTGACACACATACACAGACACACACATATATATACACGCGTGCACACACATACTCCCACACACTCACATACACTCACAGACACACACATTCACAGACACATTCACAGACACACACACACTCAGACAGACAGACACACTTACAGACATACACACATACACTCACAGACACACACACATTCACAGACACACACACACTCAGACAGACAGACAGACACACTTACAGACACACACACATACATTCACAGACACATACACACTCAGACAGACAGACACACTTACAGACACACACACTCAGACAGACACACTTACATTCACCGACACACACACACTCAGACAGACACACTTACAGACACACACACATACATTCACAGACACATACACACACACACTCAGACAGACAGTCACGCTTACAGACACACAAACATACACTCACAGACACACACACACACTCAGACAGACAGACACACTTACAGACACACACACACATACATTCACAGACACATACACACTCAGACAGACAAACACACTTACAGACACACACACACACACAGACAGACAGACACACACTTACAGACACACACACATACATTCACAGACAGACACACTTACAGACACACACACACATACATTCACAGACACATACACACACACTCAGACAGACAGACACACTTACAGACACACACACACACACACTCAGACAGACAGACACACACACTTACAGACACACACACATACATTCACAGACACATACACACACACTCAGGCAGACAGACACACTTACAGACACACACACATACATTCACAGGCACACTTACAGACACACACATACAAATTATTTTTCTTTTAATAAAAAAATGTCCACCCAGCCTCCCTACCTGGAGTGCTGGGGTGGACTTGTCCCTGGGGTCCAGTGGGTCGGGTGCCTGTCTTCATCTCAGCCGCGGCGAGGGAGCTGTGTGCTCTCTGCTCCCTCTCACCGCGCGGGCTGTCTGCTGTAGCTGGGAGCCGGAATATGACGTCATATTCCGGCTCCGTCATCAGCAAACGGCGCGCAGCGAGAGGGAGCAGACAGCACACAGCTCCCTCGCTGCGGCTGAGATGAAGACAGGCACCTGACCGGGGGGGTTGATCACCTCTTGCCCCCCCCTCCTCCCCCATGACAGGGGGAACATGGGGCCGGAAGGGGGCATTGGGGGGGCACTGAGTGCCTGCAGGAACAGCGTTCCTGCTCAAATAAAAGTGCAGGAACGCTGTTCCTGCAGGACTCAATACATAGTGCGTGCCATGGGGATTAGGGTGTGCCCAGGCACACCCGGCACACCCCGTGCGCACGCCTATGTTTATTTTATAAGTAAAATCCAATAACACCGTTCCCATATGGAAGTAAAACAATCATGTGTCTATGAGGAAGCTGGTATTTTAAAAACAAAAAATTATTTAAAAAAAGTTGATGCCAATAGTTATGTACTATACAATAGTGGGCACTACACTCCGTGGTTAAATAATATTCCAAAAGGCCAACTACAAAGAATAAAAAGAAACTGCACCGAACAGAGTATTTTTGAGGAACAAGCTAAAATAGTGGTAGACAAATTTTCACAAAAACATTATCCCACTGATATATTAAATAGGGCATACGATGAAATAAAAAGTTTGGACCAAAATGAATTAGTTTTTAAACAAAGTAATTTTAACAGAGGACAAGAAAAATTTGAGAAAGTACCTTTGGTTTTAGATTTTAATCAGGATTTTAAAAAGGTTAAATCTATTATTAACATTGGCACCTTTTAAAAAAAGACAGAGAACTATCGACAATTATTCCAGATAAGCCTTTTATCACCTTTAGAGGTGCACCTAGTTTAAAGCAGATCCTGACATTTAACCACCCAAGAAAAGAAGTGCCAGAAACATTCTTAAGTGTAAATAAAAAAAGGTTTTTATTCATGTGGAAAATGTGTAGGATGCAAATGCAGCAAAAACAATACTGTAAGAGGGATTAGCAAATTTAAAACAAAATACACAACAGAAGAATATACCATTAAAGATTTTATTACTTGTTTTTCTAAAAATATTATATACCTTTTAATATGCCCATGTGGTCTACAGTACGTAGGGAGGACCATCCGCCCCTTACATAAAAGAATTTATGAACACGTTAATAATATTCGGAAAGGTGTAGATCACCATAGCGTATCTGCTCATTTTAAAAGGTACCATAACAAAGACCCTAGTGGCCTCACATTTTTAGGGATTCAAATGGTTAAAAAATCATGGCGAGGAGGCAATTTTATTCAATACCTAGGGAAAGAAGAAATGACATGGGTTCACACATTAGATACCCTAGAAACCAAAGGTCTTAATATTGAATTTGATTTGTACAATTTTATGTAATGAATTTTATACTTAAATGTATATATTGATATTAATTATCCTCGCTTTTTTCTTCCTCTTTCTGCTAGTAGGTGTACTTATATATTTTTTGTTGAATGTTTCTCTTGGACCAAATGTGTTTTTTACAATATATATATATATATATATATATATATATATATAGATATTCTTTTAAAATAACATATATACAAGTCTATACCTTTTTTAAAAATAATATATATACCTTCTGATTACTTTTATGAACTACCGTATATACTCGAGTATAAGCCGACCCGAATATAAGCCGAGGCCCCTAATTTTACCCCAAAAAACTGGGAAAACGTATTGACTCGAGTATAAGACTAGGGTGGGAAATGCAGCAGCTACTGGTAAATTTCTAAATAAAATTAGATCCTAAAAAAATTATATTAACTGAATATTTATTTACAGTGTGTGTATATAATGAATGCAGTGTGCATATGAATGCAGTGTGTGTGTATGCAGTGTGTGTATGAGTGCAGTGTGTATATAATTAATGGAGTGCAGTGTGTGTGTATGAGTGCAGTGTGTGTGTATGAGTGCAGTGTGTGTATAATGAATGCAGTGCAGTGTGTGTATGAGTGCAGTGTGTGTGTATGAGTGCAGTGTGTGTGTGTGTGTGTGAGTGCAGTGTGTGTGTGTGAATGCAGTGTGTGTGTGTGAGTGCAGTGTGTGTGTGTGTGAGTGCAGTGTGCGTGTGTGTGTGTGTGTGTGTGTGTATGAATGCAGTGTGTATATAATGAATGCAGTGCAGTGTGTGTGTGTGAGTGCAGTGTGTGTGTGTGTGAGTGCAGTGTGTGTGAGTGCAGTGTGTGTGTGTGTATGAATGCAGTGTGTGTATGAATACAGTGTGTATATAATGAATGCAGTACAGTGTGTGTATGAGTGCAGTGTGTATGCAGTGTGTGTATGAGTGCAGTGTGTGTGTGTATGCATGCATGCAGTGTGTGTGTGTATGAGTGCAGTGTGTATGCAGTGTGTGTATAATGAATGCAGTGCAGTGTGTGTATATGAGTGCAGTGTGTATGTATGAATGCAGTGTGTTTAGAATGAATGCAGTGCAGTGTGTGTATGAATGCAGTGTGTGTATGAATGCAGTGTGTGTATGTGTGAGTGCAGTGTGTGTGTGTGCAGTGTGTGAGTGCAGAGCATTGGTGGGGGGTGGGCAATTTATTAATTAATTATTATTTTAATATTTTTTTTAATGTTATTATTTTTTTTAGGTAACTATTTTTTTTCTTTTATTATTAATTGTATTATTTTTATGTTATTATTTTACTATTTTTTTTCTTATTATTTGTTTTATTATTAATATTTTTATTTTTTAGTCCCCCCTCCCTGCTTGTTAGCTGGCCAGGGAGGGGGGCTCTCACTCCCTGGTGGTCCAGTGGATGGGCTATAGGAGGGGGCTGTCAGGAAGCTGTAACTTACCTTGCCTGCAGCTCCTGTCAGCTCCCTTCTCTCTTCTCCGGTGCGTGCAGCTCCCAGGTCAGCTACCTCTGCAACTCTCGTGGCCACGCGGAGCATTGCCACGGTAACCCGTGGCAACGCTCTGACCCCGCGGCTCTCGCGAGAGTTGCAGAGGGAGCTGACCTGGGAGCTGCACGCACCGGAGAAGAGAGAAGGGAGCTGACAGGAGCTGCGGTGAAGGTAAGTTACAGCTTCCTGACAGCCCCCGGGTCCATGTCTGTATTATGGCAATGAAAATTGCCATAATACAGACAACTGACTCGAGTATAAGACGAGTGGGGGTTTTTCAGCACAAAAAATGTGCTGAAAAACTCGTCTTATACTCGAGTATATACGGTACCTTTTTAAAATATAGTTTTATATTATGTTTTGCTGTTGTCTTTTTGTTTTTTGTTTTTGTGCCATTTTTTCCAATTCTATATGGACTATGGGATTCCCCTTTTAGACATTTAGTGGACTTACCCCGTTTTTATTGTAAAAAAGACTATGGGAATGTACCCAATGAACTAATAGATTCCACGCCCCCAACATGGGCTTTAAAAGGCAGGACCAGCTACATCAGGACGTGATCTGAGGAAGCCGATTGGGCGAAATGCGTCATCACGTCATTACGTCATCACGTGATCGGACGAAACTCCGAGTTCCAGGAAGTGCAGTGAAGTGCTGAAGTTTCGTATGGGAGTGGTAGATATCCCTCATACAGACACTGACACATGATTGTTTTACTTCCATATGGGAACGGTGTTATTGGATTTTACTTATAAAATAAAGTGTTTTTTACTACTGATCGAGCTGGTACCCTGCTATTTTACACTACCATCCAAGTCCTGATGTGTGGACTTATAAGCTGGACAAGTTAGAGCAGACTTTTACTGCTCTATCTTTGTGAGTAATATTCCTATTTGGGTTTATTTTATATACCTGTTTCTCAAACAATATTATACTATGTTTTTTCCTCTCTGTATTTTTTTACATATGTTTTAACTTGATTGGAGCATCTAAGGAGACATATTTTTTATTGTAAGTTATTATTTTATTACTTACCACCATTCACTTGCAACTTTGCACATTAGCTCATTTGAGTGTGATTATATTGGACACACACTCCTTTTTGCACTAATTATATGCATATACTCGCACTTTAAATTTTTAAAGGTACAGCGCACCTTTTTTATTTATATTCAACAACACAGGAAAACCTTTGGCCAAAACTACCATAACTTCATGCTATCATAGCAGACAAGAATAAACTCAGAGGTTTTCAGGAATCCATCCCCCCACATTCCTCTCAGAGATTATCAATAGCCATCCAACTTTTCCATCCTTATCAGACCTATTAGATCTACAACCATTCAATTATACTACCAAGTCGGCCATTACCAGCCATGCACACTGCCTTCTATGCCTTTCTCAGGCCAGAGAATCCACTACCATGACCACCACTCAGACAGGTCATTGTCTTCAACGATCGCACGTACGTAAACACATATATCATTACCTATTGGCTCTACCACATTCCGAAACGAGTCAACACGCACCAACAGTAGAGATAACATACTATCCTACCCACAACAAATGGTGTCCACTTGCGGTCCTAGATTCCTACCTTCAAAATCCTTCCAGGAATTAAATACTGTAATGCATTTAAGGAAATGTCTGGTTAATTTGTATATATTTGTTGACTGTATAAAATCTTTGATTATTCATTGTTGCCCTCTTTATTTACAGGCCTACCGTATCATCGGTCTCGGCACACCACAACCGACTTGCTCCCTTTATACTATCCTATGCTTATGCTGGATCCTTACTCCAAATACGGCTATTTGCCCCTTACACAAGTATTAAGGCCGTTTGGCCTGTATTTGTGGGAGGGGCTTAAATTAATTCACTCCCCTATATAAGGTACAGCCCTTACCTGACTCATATCGCTTGAGGTCAGCATCAGAATGACCCTCCCACCCACTCCTCATTTCAACACTTTCTCTTTTCTTTCCATTTACCTTACTTTCTTACTCCTTGGTGGGCCCTCTTTATTTACAGGTCTACCGTATTGTCGGTCTCAGCACACCACAACCGACTTGCTTCCTTTATACTATACTATGCTGGATCCTTACTCCATATACGGCTATTTGCCCCTTACACAAATATATATATATATATTAGATACTTCTTTATATATATATAAGGAAGGCCATGGCTTTCCCATCCTTTGCTATCGAAGGCAGGAGTGAGGTGCCTGAGGCATTGAAGCAGTGTACCAAGGGAAGGGGAGGGGGGGGCGGGCGGGAAAGAAATAAGTGCTTTAACACGTTTTTAACATGACTGCTGACATGGACATGAGGGCAGAGGGCTGTAGTTAGGCTGTAGGTAGCCAGAGAAGATGAATCCCCTCGGATAGAGACTAATGGGACTCTATTTCTACCCATGGTGTGCTGTGTTTCCCGTTGTGCATGCTAATGGCGTGTGTGAGCATGGTGGCTTTTTAAGATGCTTGAATTTCTGGACATCCTAGTTCTCTGTCCAGGAGTTTTGTATATGTCTTCTATTTGGGCACTCAGGCTTTACGGTGGCCGTTAATAAAGCGGTCAACCTGTATAGGAATTGGAGTTTCAGGAGCAACATCATTTTAAAAGCCGCTGCGGGCCCCATCCAGGATAGGAATTTACCCTTAATTTTTTCCAATTGAGAAGGTCTTGAGGGCATTTAGTGATGGCTATCCCTAGGTATGTGAGGTGATCGGAGCTCCAGTCTAGGTTGTGATGCTGTTTTAGTGTTTGTATCAAGGCCTGGTGTATGTTGATTGGCAGTGCTTGTGCCTTGGTTTTGTTAAGTTTGTAATATGATAGTCTGCCGTACGTGTCTATCAAGTCCATGAGGGTTGGGAGTGAGGTCTCAGGTTCTGTGATGGTTAAGAGAAAATCGTCGGTGAAAAGACTGAGTTTAGGTACAGTCTCTCCTATGTGCACCCCCTTGACGCCGGCGTTTGCTCGAATTTAGGTTACTAGGGGTTTAAGTGCCAGTACATATAACAGGGGAGAAAAGGGGCACCCCTGGCATGTGCCATTTGCAGGGCTGCCACCAGAAATTTTGGGGCCCATAACTCAGCTCAGGGTCTGGGACCCCTGGGGCCCGCCTCCAAATACCGCCCACTGGGTCCGCCTCCAAATACCGCCCACTGGAATACACATACAGACACAAACTCACACACTGATACAAAAGGACACAGATACATACTAACAGACACACATACTGACACAGACATAAATGCATATAGGCATACATACTGACACACACATACACACAGGCATACATAGTGACAGACAGACACATACTAACATACATACAGACACACATGCATGAGGACATAAAGACACATACATACAGACACTGACATACATACACACACACATACATTCATACATGCAGACATACTGACAGACATACAGACACTGACATCCATACACACATACATTCATAATGGCATACAGACATACATACATACATTCAGACTGACATATATACAGAACTACATGCATACAGACATCCATACACACATACACACAAACATACGTTCATAATGATATGCAGACATTCATACTGACTTACAGACATACATATATACATACAGACATACATATATAGACATACATACAGACAGACATACATACATAGACATACATGCATGCAGTCAGACAGACATACACACATACATATATACATAGACATACACACAGACATACATGCATACAGACAGACATACATACATATATACATAAACATACATGCATAGATACATACATACAGACATACATACAGACATACACATACAGACATACATACATGCATACACAGACATACATGCATGCAGACATACATACATACACACAGACAGACATACATACATACATGCATGCATACAGACATACATGCATTCAGACATACACAGACAGACATACAGACCGACATAGACATACAGACATACATACATACATACAGACAGACATAGACATACATACATAGACATACATTCATACATACATGCATGCATACAGACTTACAGACAGACACATTCATACAGACATACAGACAGACAGACATACATACATACATACAGACATACATACACAGACATACATACATACATTGTCTGCATGCATGTCAGACAGACATACATAGACATACATACATACAGACATACAGACAGCCATACACATACAGACAGATATACATACATACACAGATAGACATGCATACATACATACACATGCATACAGACATACATACATACATAGACATACATGTATACAGACAGACAGACATAGCTCATTTTCCAGCCACCCTCCTGTCTCTTACCTTTTCTTTGCAGGAGGGTGGCTGGGGATGATGGGAATCGGCACGGCTCCCTCTTCACTGCCTGGCTCTCCCTCTTCAATGGCGCGCGCACTCCTCCCGCGCGGAGTGTGCTGGGATGAAGTTGTGGTGTATTACCAAACTCTATAAATTATTATGTACGCATACACATATAAACCCACAGAAGTGACTACTTCCTCCCAGTTGCACTTGCGACTGCATTTTTTTTTTTTTTTTTAAGGAGCCCGGTCGCGCTATACAATGGCCACAGCACTGACCGGGCCCCTGAAGATATAGGGCCCACCGTTATGGTTGTCACCCCCTGATGGCGGCCCTGGCCGTTTGTGATGGCGTATTTGTTGGACATAAAGCCTCCGTACATCCCCTGCGCCGTCGGCAGATTGTACTACGCTTTGACCGCCGCTATGAACTGTGTAGGGAATCAATATTTGGCCAGCACTCCCTCTAGGAAGTTCCAACTCGGTCGGTCGAACACTTTCTCTGTGTCCAGAGAAAGCAAAAGACCTCTCTCTCCCCCACTCCCCATAGACTCCACTATGTCCAGCACACGCTTAGTATTGTCTGTACCCTGCCTGCCTTTCACAAAGCCTGACAGGTCTGTATTTATCAGTGTGTTGAGAGTGTCTGACATTCTGTTTGTGATGATTTTAGCGAATAGTTTGGCATCCGAATTAAGGAGGGAGATGGGTCTAAATTTTTTGCACTGTTCTGGGGCTTTGCCGGGTTTAGGCAATGTGATTACTATAGCACATAGCATATTTTGGGGTAGTTTTGAGTGATGAGTCGCATCGTTGAATGGTGCTAGGAGGTACGGGGTCAAGATTTTATGGAAGGTTTTGCAATAGCTGTTCAGTAGGCCATCTGGGCCAAGTGTCCTCTGGGCTGGTAGTTGCGCGATGGCCTGTTCTATTTCCTCACTAGTGATGGGGCTCTTTAGTGTCCCCTGTTGTGCAGGGGATAGTGCCTTTGTTTGAATTGTGTCAATGTATTATTTGGCTTCCTCCACTGTGGTGTGGTGTTGCAAAGTGTCCTCTGTAAGGTTATATAGGGTTCCATAGAATTTAGCAAATACGTTCCCTATATCTGTCGGTGAGATGATTTTGGTGTTTGAATTGGTTTTAATGTAGTGGATTCTAGGTTTTCACCTGTATGTTTTTGAGTGTGTTCGCCAGTATTTTCCCTGCTTTATTACCTTGTGAGTAGTGTGTCTGTTTTAGTTTGTGTAGAATTAGGCCAGTATTTTTTATGTGTACTTCCTTGATTTTAGTTTGGTGGAGTATTATTTCCTGCTCAGTTCGGTGTGAGGGCACCCATATGTTTTCCCTGTTAAGGTCTTTCAAGGCCTCTTCCCACAATTTCATTTGTTCTTGCAAGGCTCTTTTGAGGTGGAATGCCTGTTTGATGAACAGGCCCCTTACCACAGCTTTGTGCGCTATCCAAGTCGTGTCTTTGGGCGTGTCCTGTGTGTCATTAGTGGCGAAGTAAAAAGTTAGTTGGTCTGTCACAGAGTTCACAAATGTGGGATTGCGTAACAAGGTTGCGTTCAGTTGCCATGGGGGTTTGTGTTTGAAGGTAAACTTGTCAGTGAGTGTCATAGTTACGGGGGCATGATCTGACCATGACAGATCCCCTATCTCACATTCCTGCACTTGGTCCATGTGTGTACCTGCTATGTAGAATCATTCAATTCTTGTGCAGCAGTTGTGTACAACTGAGAGGTAAGTGTATTGTTTGCCTTAGGGATTTAGAGTTCTCCACACATCATATAGGTTGTGGCAGTTGAGTATGTTTCACAAGCGTTTCTTGTCTCTTGTGAGCTTTGCTATCCTGGTGGGTGCTTTGCGGGATAGGGAGTCTAGTTTATGATCTTGCACAGTGTTGAAGTCCCCTCCAATGACCAAAATACCCTGCCATACTTTATCTATTTTCTCTAACATTTGTGACCGGAAGCTAGTCTGTTTCTCATTCGGGGCGTATAGGCTAGCTATAGTGTATATCTGTTCGTTGATCATGGCTACAATTATTAAATATGTACCCCTGGGATCTACCACTTTTTTGATCAGGGAGAAGGATAACTGGTTACTGAACAAAATTGATACCCCTTTGGATTTGATGTCGGCCATGGCATGAAATTGGTGGTGGTACTGGTTAATGTGGAGTCTGTGAGAGTCAGCTTTCATGAAGGGCGTCTCATGAAGACATAATACGTCACCTTGTAGCTTTTTAACCTCCCTGTAGATTGCGTGGTGTTTCGCCGGGGTGCTTAGTCCTTTGTACAAGATGATTTTCATGTTGGTCTGGTTGTGGGGTGCCGTATCCTAATGCTCCGCTTGGGGATGTCGTTCTTGGCCCCTAGGTTCCCTAGTTAGGTGCCCTGCATGTGGGGGGAGACTGGGGGGGAAGGCTAGGGGTGTGTGTGTGTAGGTTAGAGAATCTGTGTAAAGTACCTTTGGCTATACCTGCGTGGGGTAGCCTACTTCGCCCATCGGCGAATTAGTGTTGGATTCAGTTGTGCCGAGTGAAGTACCAAGTCCCTCTGGGTTATAGGTGTGGCGACTCAGGGAGCTGCACTTGACACAGGCAGATCTATGAACTTATACTAGCAATTTGTATCGTCCTGCCCGACACAACTGTGAACTACGTGTACGTGCCGACGTCATACTGCCAATGATGTCAAGGCCCGCCAAAATGTCTGAATTAGAACAGTTTAGGGGCGTGGCTTTCAATTTAAAGAACAAAGAAAAAAAGTTACTTGCGCTCTTTCCCAAATCTATATGTACACTCTGTTCCAAATTATTATGCAAATTATATTTTTCTCATTTACCTAAATAACTGATGTAAATAGCAGTCAGCATAATTCTCGTGTTATCAACTATTAAGAGTACAATTAACATTTTATTGAACGAACCTCCTAATGATAACAGTATTTTTTTTAACATAAAAAACTTACAATGCACTGTTCCAAATTATTACGCACAGTAAGTTTCAAAACACTTTATAGGTTGTAAAGAACTGAACATTTTCATTTTTTGTGTTTGCAGCATATTTACTGAAATAAAAAGCTATTCCAATCAAACTTATAACAACATTTTAACTTTTTAAACATTTAACAGGTCACGTTACATTTTTTTTTTTGTCAATCTTTCTTTTATTGAGGCAATTGTTAAATGGGGTACAGAATAAAGAGGGGATGTACAGTTTTCATACAGCTTGGTGTAACGTCAATACAGTACAACATCTCCTATGAGGTACTGCCTCATTTTATATTTTTTAAGCATTCGATAAGATTACTAACAAGAGTAAAGTATTTATAATAAAGTAGAGAACCAGAAACGAAACATCATGTGGGTTATGGAAATTATATGTCAGGAGAATCAAGGCTTGTGTGTTATAAATGTGGCATGGCAGTAGCGTATTACCGCATGCCTAGCTAATCATGCTTGTTCGGCTAGCAGGTATGACGTTATGCGATTAGCTGATAATATGCTGCTGCCAAGTAGGTGCTGTACATGCTAGGTAATGGGAGTCAAGGTGAAATTAAAACAATAAGGATACATTTGAGATAGGGACATGCAAATAGATGAGATCAAGTTAGTCTAGTTAGTAACAGCAAACTGTAGCATATAGTGCAGTATATCATTCAATAGGTAGGGCAACATAAGTGGTAACAAGCTTCTTTGTAATATCCCCATCATAGCTAGTGAGGTATGACGTATTCGGGCTAAACAGTAACGTAAATTGGAGAGAGTCCTAGCAGTGCAAAGCATAGTGATAGGCTGATCTTTGCGTCGATAGTTTAATACTGAAAAAGGTAAAGTTAAAGAATATTGTGTGTCCACAAACCAGTCCCCTTCAACCCATGCCGGTTCTTGGCATGCAGGATTTCGGTGCCAGCCTGCGGGTGTGTGTGCGGTGCATGTCCGTTGCTGGGCTTCTGTGCCCCGCTGCAGTACGGGTGTCAGTGAGGGTGACTCCCCAGCCCCAGGCTGGTGTGCAGGCCTGCATCTTCTTGCCACAAACTCGGTTGCCGCTGGGGTCCGGGTTTACTCCACTTGTGGGAGGGACGGAGGAGTAGGTTGTCCGTCGCTTGCATTGCTTCTTCCTCCGCCAGTGTGGACGATGCTTGTGGGCTCTTTGCCCTATGGCCTGCCAGGTGGGCTAGGTTGTGCGTGGATGGGTAGATGAGGCGATTTGGTGCCCAAGGGTATCCCCTCCGCTTCCCGACTTGCACGGTTCCGCTCACCCTTCATCTGTAGTGAAGATGTCATGGGTCGGGCTGTTTGTTGCCGCCTCATGAGTGAGTCCCAGAAGTGGATCAGTATCGCCTCCAGTCACGTTACATTTTAACATAAGACCCCTTATTTGATAGCAGCTTCACAAGTATTGTGAGTTTTTGGACAGTTTCTGCTTTAATTTGTTTGCAAGATGTCAGAATAACCTCCCAGAGCTGCTGTTTGGATGTTAACTGCCTCCCACCCTCAAGTCAGTTTCAAGTGAATTGATAATTTAAAGTACCTTGTGGAGAATTATGTTACAGCTCCCAAACCAAACCCCAAAAAACATAGCAACTTGCTGTTATGTAGTATGATCTTGGTTCCCCTCGCTTTTTTCTATACAATATATATATATATATATATATATATATATATATATATATATATTTTTTCATCCATAGATGAAAAACAATGGGCAACGATATTCCCATTCACACATGCATTCATGCATTACGTAGGCACCCAGACCACTTCTATCCATTGGAGTGGTCTGGGTGCCAACTCCCACTACCCTTAACCCTGCAAGTGTAATTATTGCAGTTTTTTTATAAACTGCAATAATTACCTTGCAGGGTTAACTCCACCTCTCCTCTAGTGGCTGTCTACTAGACAGCCACTAGAAGGCACTTCCTGCTCTATAGCACAGAAAATAGACACTCTGTGCTAGAGTGTCGCTGGACGTCCTCACACTGTGTGAGGACCTCCAGCGTTGCTTAATTCCCCATAGGAAAGCATTGAAAAACATTTTCAATGCTTTCCTATGGGGAGCTCTAATGCGCATGCGTGGCATTGCCGCGCATGCACATTAGGTATCCCCGGCCGGTGGGCGGCATCAGTCTCACCCCACCGGCCGACGTAATGCAGAGGAGGAAGAGCGGTGGAAGAAGCATTGACGTGGGACATGTCGCTGCCTCCGGTAAGTGACTGAAGGGGTTTTCACCCCTTCAGCAACCGGGGATTGGGAGGTGGGAGGGAGAGGGGACCTGCAGTGCCAGGAAAACAGAATGTTTTCCTGGCACTGGAGTTTCCCTTTAATGCTTGGTGGAAATGTTCACTTATTGAACCTTTTTGGCAGAAAATACACACGATTATGCTATGCCTGGCAGACCCCTCACACTTTTGCACTTTTTTTCTGGGTTTTTTTGTGTTCAAGAGATGCGGAAAGGATCGTCATATAAATTTTTGAATTTAAATGAATATTATCCTTATTTCTCCAATGAGTTTCCTCTACACCACAAATATCAATTTTCTGTTTCCTCAAATATTCTAGTAAAATAGATCTCTTAAATGGAGAATTAAGTCCCTGGACATTTATCGTAGCAAGTCTAGCCATAGTCCCTGATTGTTTTCCTTTTCTAATCATTGGGTCCCCCCGCCTCAAATCCAAACATCAATGTTCCACTGCAGACCAAACAACAAACACACATATAAGACATAAAAAAGGCAACAAATATTGGGGTACAAAGATGTCCCTGTGGGTACCTTACCCTAACCAGAGGCATTAAAATAATTGCCATTAATAAATGACAACCAGACGGAGGTCTGCGTTGAGGACTTTTGCACTTTTTTGTTACACTTATATCACATTCTATTGGCAAATATCTAATAAATGCAGTTCAACGTTTGATAGCAGTGCCCCCACCCAATTCCCATGGGAATTTAAATTATGGGAGAATAACAGATCACGACCCACCCACTGCCCCACCAGTGGTCAGCTGCTGGAGGCTACACATTCTATGGGGAGATCCAGTATGTCACCACCTCAACCACCACTCATTAGTTCTGCTAATAATATATGGATAGGACCAAATATCCCCCTTTAGGCCCCTACCCATATTTAAGTGGGACACTAAATAATTAAGTGTACCCCACCCAAGCTACCACCCATTAGTGAGGGGTGGACATGCTATTGTCCACCCCCAATTAGAAGCATGGAACAAACACCTACCCTCCCAAGTGGCAAAGGGAGTCTAATCCCTTAGCCACAGCATTGATACTAATTAAACCTACCTAATTCAATCAGAAAAATACTATCTGGAAAATTCAAAGCCACAATGAAAAGAAAATGTAATCCATCTTGGCCCTGTGAGGGCTCTGTGCCAAATGAAGCTATGAAGCTGGAAAAGCCTTTATATAGACTATACAGCTTTTTTTAATTTAAATAAAACTCTTCAACTCAATGGTGTGGAGGGCTGTCCAACCCTGCCCCCCCCCCCCCTTCCATTATTTTAAAGGCCTGTTTTTTTTTTTTAATTTTAGTATATAGGCTCCCATATATATGTGGCATAGGCATGTTTAAAGCCTCCCTCATAGTGATATGGGCATTTTGACCCCTTATGCTTTTTAATTATTTCTTTTTTACTTGAATGTAGCTCACAAGCGCTGGCTAAGCTGGTTAATTCTCATGCCACCAAAGGTCTCTAACTACTTGCCTACTTGCCAGGTCCAGGTTTCTGGCTAAAAAACAACCGAATGCAGGCTCATCCATAGCCTTATTTACAGAATCTTAACATTGCCTAAAATCTGGACTATGTCTGGATTTTGCAGTCTGAATGGTCCTGTATGTAGCCAGATGTTTTTTTCCTTGTTTGGTATGAGACCATTCGGTATTTAGTGAATAGCCCTAATAACTCTGATAATTATTTCTTGTTCTGTTAATAGCTTACAGGGCCCTCATTTGTGTATTTAGAGTTCAATTTACAAAGCAGAGACATAAATAATTCCAAAGTAAACACATTTTGCTGTTATATACTTGAAATATATACAAAAAACTTTTCTCACTAAGTAAAAATTGATTTGATGTGGAGGTGATTTATTGAAATAAATTTTTTTTGAAAATCCAAGTGAGTGCTCCTGTCTCCTTTCTCGTCTATATATTGCTGGGAAGCACCCGGGTTAAGTCGCATTGTAAATATTGGAGGTTGAGTGCCAGAGTCTGGACAGTTTTATATATATATATATATATATATATATATGTATATATATCATAACATATTTCTTCTCCTAATTCTTTTAATATTTGATTCCAGAATGGGAGCTAATTTCTTCTATTAATAATCAAATTAGTTATACCTCTTTCCATTCTACATTGGTATGTCATTTGTGCCTTTATATCTGGCCAGTTGCTTACTACTGAAGACTTCCAATTTCTTACAATGGAAATTTTTACCGCCTTTACAAGATGTAAGAATATTCTTGTCTCATTTCTATTTAAATTAGTAAGGAGACATAAGCATGAGCACTTACATTAGGGAAAACTCATATTTGTGCCCAATCCATGTTGCAAAGAATTCTTCTGTCTTTTTCCATAGTTGCCTTAATAAAGGATATGACGACCAAATATGAGTCTGATTGCCTCTAAAAGTGCCACATCTCCAGCATAAATCTGTATTATTTACATATATTTGAGCAATTCTTTCTGGTACTAAGTGCCATCTGTTCATCAGCTTAAATTGTAACTGTAAGGGACCGTTTTGCTCACCAGAGGTTAAAAAAATGTTTAGGCGATAATCCCCTTCCAGATAGACAAGCAGCTACTGTAAGCACCAATCTCCCGACCTGAAAACACATGAACCCTGGAAATATCTGAACAGGAAAACCCTACGAAAGGGTTACACTCCTGGCAGTCAGCATACAATCCAATTCCCCCAATAACGAGACGACACTTCGTTTTGAGGGTTAAGCAGAATCTGACCATTTATTCACACAACTTCTTATAAAGGATTCTCCCATGCAAGGGAGGGATTTCCAATAATTGCACAATACACCAATAATACCCGAGTTGCCACCCACACATCCCCTCCCCTTAATGTGACACATAATCCCATTATTCCATACACAAATTCCTTGGGTTTCTGGATGTACCCCCAGACCTAGGGGTACCTCTTTAAATGTTAAAGAGGTACATCCCCTGGTAGCCCTGATCTGGGTGAGACACATATCCAAAAATCACCCAGATCGGACCAGGGGTTCGGGAATTATTGAGGGTTAAAGTTTTGACCGACCGCATGGGCAAAGTATCCGAAAATAGTTCCATGTATTTTGGCCCTGCGGTCGGTCACAGAAAAGGGAATGGAAACACACGAATTGCCTGGGTTATGGAGCCTGGGGAGGATTCGTATGAATCCCCTTGTTCGTGGGGTGCTTTCTACTGCACGAATTGCTAGAAGTCTGGAGGTCTCAGCAGTGTTTGCCTAGTCGAGTGTCCGATGTTAGTTCCAGACACTCGACGGCAAAACACCGCTGTTCAGGAGCCCAAGATGGCCGCCACCACGTGTTTGTTTCCCGAATGGCAGCCACCCAGAGGACAAAACCCACACTGCACTGATTGCCAATTACCCGTTTGCAACATTGTTGCAAACGGTAATTGGAGGCACACTTATTCCTGGGTGGTCTGGTTGTTCGGTAGTTTCACTCAATATAATGAATGGAGTGATTCTACCAAACAATCAGACGAATGCTACAAACACATAACACAGTTTACCGAACACATAATACTAAAGACAGCCTGAATGTAATTTGCTGCACAGTCTTAAAGGGGCATTGTTCCTAAAAGTCATGATACGTCCACGGACGGCCATTAAAGGGCCAGTAGTAGCAATACAAAATACCACATGCCTAAATATGGTATTTAAAGGGCCAAATCTCCCAGGGCCATGGTCAGCAAGCAGGAGGCGGGCAACCAGGCTCCTCCAGTGGACAGTGGCGAGGTTGGTTTCGCCACTGTAACTCGTTTAAGTTTGAACAATGGATGTTGCTATAGGTTATTTTTAAGGATCTATTCCATTCTGATAGCGTTATTACCAATTGTAGTTCGTGCTCCCATTTTTTAAGTGCCGGAGGAGTTGATTCTTTTTTTAATAGTCTTCTCTATTCTAAGCACTTAGTTACTAAATTTTTATAGTCTTCCTGTTGGATTCATTTGCTCAAAAGTTGGAGCTCTTTAGAAGTTTCCTCTCTAATTACATATTTTGATACTATTCCCTTCACTATTAGATATTTTAATGTGTCCCTCAGTGTTAGGCCAAATTATCTCTGTATAGTGTTCAAAGGTTTTATTTCCTTTTTTCCAGGAGATCACTTATATATTTTACTCCTTTTAATTCCCATAAAGACAGGTCCAGGTCTTCAGTTAAGTAGGTAATGTAGCTAAATGGGAGGCAAGATACAATCAAACTTTTAGATGCCAAGTTTCTTTCTGGTCGTTTTCCAGTTAGCTAAAGTTTGATGTGAAATAATAGGGGTCCAGGCACTCCTTGGTTCAAGACAGGCACTTTATTGAGAACCACAGCATCAACGTTTCGACCCCAAAAGGTCTTTGTCAAGCCGATACATACATCAATTTTACAATATATATAACAAACTTTAAACAATCACAATTATAAAATACACACGTGAATCAGTATCCTAAGCAAGTAGTTTAACAGCTGGAAGTAGTTTATTACTTATCAACAATACTTTGTTAATTATATTAATTAGAAAAAGAGTCTAATACTTAATTGCCAATAATGAACAAGCTTTGAAAAAGAAATGTATACATTATTTTCATGTGGATACTGACATAACATCCAAGTGTATATAGGACATAAAATACACATATACAACATAAGTACAGTACAAAGATAAGACCAGATTATACGAGTACAGAAATTTCCATTATCGATTAGAAATCCTTGATCAAAATCACAGAGTATTAATATTAAGTATCCTTAACACATAAAGCGCTTCAAGTTCAAAGAGTTTTCATATATAGAACAAAGTGTGTATAAAGAGATGCCCTTAAGTAGATTTTTTCCATTATCAATTAAAGATCCTTGATCAAAATTACAAAGTATTAATATAAATTATCCTTAACACATAACGCACATCAAATTCACAGAGGTTTTATGTGTAAGGGGAAGTGTATAAAAAGAAGTACCCTTAAATAGACTAGAACGACTCATTTGGAGTCGAAGTGTATATAATATCTGCATAATCTAAAACTTTTAAAGAGACAAAGATTCGACTATAATCATATGATAAAAAAGTGCAAAGTGTGTAGGATTTAAACCAGTGTTCAACTGTGTTTGAATTAGATGAATGGCTATACATATAGAGGAATGAAGCCATTAATTATGGGATTAAAATAAGGAAGTATATTATGAATTAAAGGTATACACACATATGTAAAAAAAATGTGCACAAAAATGTAAGAAATTGGTGCAAAAAGATGAAGATAATGAAGAGAGATAAAATTGATGTATGTATCAGCTTGACAAAGACCTTTTTGGGGTCGAAACGTTGCTGTTGTGGTTCTCAATAAAGTGCCTGTCTTGAACCAAGGAGTGCCTGGACCCCTATTATTTTACTAATGTTTGGAAATCTGATGTTTGATTCCGGCTCAGCAAGCACCCTGGCTCAGATTGGTGGGAGTGAGTGCAGTTCCACATATACTATTCAAAGTTTGATGTAAGGCTAGACTTCCTTCTCCTTTTAGAGCCTTTTTATTTCCATGAGGTTCCGCAAATAACCATGCTAGTTCCTTGTCTATACCTACCGCCCCTTGTTCTAATGCATATCACCCTTCTGTTTAAGACTTTTTATTTTGTGTTATTATTGCATGGGTAATGCGGATTGAGCATATTCCTTTAGAATCGGTATCCCTAAGCCTCCTTTTTCTAAATGCAATTTTGCCCATATAAAACCATACATCCTGTTCAATTGTGTTATTTCTTCTTGCTTTAAATTTCATGATAATGCAACAGTTTTTTCCTATATTTAAATTGTAATTTGATACTTAGCTATATTTTTTGATTGTATTGATTGTTTCTTGAATTGTATTTATAGGGTCTTCCATGATCAATAAGATGTCATCTGCGTAAAGTTAAATTATTTGATGTTCTGAGCCTCTGTGTCCTTTAATATCCTTGTTGGCTTTAATCTCCCTAACTAGTGGTTCCAACGACAGAGTATACAGGAGGGGAGATAGCGTGCACCCCTGCCTAGTTCCATTTTTAATTTGGAACCAGTCAGATTTAACACCTGACCCTACCACTCTTCCTGTTGGCATGGAATATAAAGCCATTATAGCCTGAAAACTTCTGCCATTAATCCCAAAAGCCTGCAAGGTTTCTCTTATGTAATCCCAGCTAACCCTGTCAAACGCCTTTTCAGCATCTAATGACAATGTCAGCTGGGATATCTGCCTTTTCTCTGCATCTTCATATAGGCTCATTAAACTCCTAATATGGTTTGAAGAGGCTCTCCCATTAATAAAACCTACCTGATCGGTATGAACCAGATCTTTTATGTTATTTTTGATCATATCGGCAATTATGCCTGCATATAGCTGAGAATCTCTATTAAATGGTGAATAATTTCTAAAGTTTACTATGTCAGTAAGGTTTTTTCCTGATTTTAAAATAGGGGTTATGTTCCCTTTAACATTTCTTTTGGTAATTCCCCTTTATCTAAAATGTCATTGAATGCTTTCATCAAGTGGGGTGCTAACATGTTTTTAAATGTTTAATAAAACAAACGCATTTGATAGAAAGTGCTGAATGCTTTTCCTATGTCTCTCCATTATAAAAAAAAATAATCCTTGTTTTGTTTCTTTTATTTTTAATCCTGTTCGAAAGCATTTTATCAGCCTTGTTACCTTTATAATAACTTATCGTATTCATTATCTCAAAAATGTTATTAGCTTTTTCTATCAATTGGAGATCGATTTTTTTTCTATATCGTTTATCTCAACAGTGATATCTATAGAAGAACTCTGTTTGTTTTCTTTTACCAAGTTAAATAACTGTATATATAGCTCGGATAGTTTTTTTCCAGATTATTTCTTTAGTTCAGCTCCTAGTTTCATAAAGAGGCCTCGTGTTATACTCTTGTAAGCACACCATACTGTGATTAAAGAAGTATCTTCTATCTCATTCTCCAGGAAGTAGAGCTCTGACATCTTGTTTATATAATCTCTGTTTTCTTGGTTCTTTAACAGGTAATTATTCAATCTCCAATCTCTATTAAAACCAATTAAATTATCTCTGAGATCTAAAATCACAGCATTGTGATCTGACCATATTATGTATTGAATCCTAACCTTTTGAATTTGGTTTATCACTCCTACCTCGCCTAATATTAAATCAAGTCTTGAGTAGGCACAGTATGTTTTCGAAAAGCATGTATTATCTTTCTCTTCTGTGTGAAATACTCACCATATATCATATAGGGAGTTCTTACTTATGAATTCCTGAAATGTCCTTGCCTGTTCTATTACATTTCTATCTCTAATCAGACCTGAGAGAGTTTTTGTATTCATTGAAGGGTCCAATATGCAGTTAAAGTCACCCATCCACAGCCATTGTCCCTGTTTAAATTTTTCCACTTTATTTTATATTCTCAGAAATAATTTCAAAGGGTTTTTATTAAGAGCATAGATGTTTTCTAACATCATCAATTTTCCGTTTATTTCACCCACAAGGATTATATATCTTACATCATTGACAGTTTCTTGGTATTTTATTTTTAGCTCTACTTCCTTAGAAAAGAGGATTGATACACCTCTTTTTTATTGGATAGGGAAGAAATTATCACCTGCAGGTATATATTTGATTTTATATTTGGCTGTGTCCCTACAATGTGTTTCTTGGATTCCACATATGTCTACCCTTTCTCTTTTTAAAAACTGTAAGAGAATTTATATTTTCTTTTGTGGGGAATTCAAGCCTTGGGCATTTAACATGCAAAATCAAATCATTCTAACCTAGGGATAAATAAGAATTTTCAAAAATGTTTTATTTTTTTAAAGAAAATAAGATAAGTCCTGCGCTCACTCCCATCACTACTGGGCGGCAGCAAAGACAACAGTACACATCAGCCCCAATATATAGTAAAAAACAAAGAAAAACAAGTTACCTGCGCTCTCTCCTTAATCCCTATGTATTTTTGAACAAATGGAGGTTTTATAGTTACCTCCAATGGCCATGGGAGGATAAGCCCACCTGCCAATGTCAAGGCAGACCCCCCCCAGGTGGGTCCTAACTCTAACCATTCACCTTGCTTCCTTGAGCTTCTGGCAAAGATCTCTAATGAAACAGAAAGGGGTATTTTTTATATACACCCCTATATATTATTAACCCTTAATAGGGAACACATGGGATGGGCGGCTGCATTGTAACAAGGCTGAGTGATACAAAAAAATACAAATGCAGAAAGATAAGTCCTGCGCTCACTCCCATCACTACTGGGCGGCAGCAAAGATTACAGTACACATCAGCCCCAATATATAGTAAAAACAAAAGAAAAACAAGTTACCTGTGCTCTCTCTTTAATCCCTATGTATTTTTAAACAAATTAAGGTTTTTTAGTTACCTCCAATGGCCATGAGAGGATAAGCCCACATGCCAATGTCAAGGCAACAGACCACCCCCAGGTGGGTCCTAACTGCAATCCTGGTGAAATTGGACCGATCAGGTGGTCTTGCAAGCTTGCATGAGGAGGCAAATAGACAGGTTTTAGGCCTTGATTTAAAATGTTAAATTTGTTGGATATGTTTTGCAAATGCATTTATATTTTTGGATAAACTTTTAAAATCATTTAATATTCTAAAAAATATTTTAATTTTGTAAGATTTTGATATTTGCTGCTATATTTATATATTTTTGCATATTTTTTTATATGTTGGAGGTCATTGGCATGAATTTATTATCACTGGGTAAACTTTTCTCATTACTTTATAGTGTAAACTTCTAAAATTATTTATTTTTATGAAAAATATTTAATTTTTTATATATTTTTATATGTTTTGATATATTAATATATTTTTATGTATGATATTTTATGTTTTGATATTTTAATATGTTGAAAAAGTAATTTAAAAGTTTATCCAAGATATTAATTCATTTGGAAAGCTTATCCAACAATATTAAATAAATATTTCCAAAAAATATTCCAGAAATATTCCAAACTTTCCCAAAGATTTTATATTTTTGAATACACTTTTCAAATGACTCTCAACATATTAAAATATCATATTTAATAGCACATAAAATATCAAAATATTAACAATTTTAAATATGTTCTATCATCTTAAATCATTTGCAAAATCTATCCAAGAATATTAAATTGTTTGGAAAGCTTATTCGACAATATTAAATTGAGGCAAATATTAAATTGAGGCTTTGATTTGAAAAAGTTTCCAGATTATTTATATATAGAAGTCACCATTAAAGTCTATGCGAATTTCTGTAGATAAATCATTTTAATTTTTTTTTAGTAGCATTGAATCGTTTGCAAAAGCCTATTTAAGTGAGGTCTTAGGTCTCAATATATTATTGTCCTTGATTTAATAAGCTTTCCAAATGATTCCATACTGTTAGAAAACTTTCCAAATTATTTATCTACATATATTGCCATATACTTTAGGGGTGAAAAGAAACTTGATAAATGCTCAGAGAGGAGCTGAAACAATGTCTATACTTTCTTGTTCTAAATAAAAAGACTGCATTTTAGAAGAAACCTCAGGTATTCCTTGATATTTCTTTTCTTCCATTTGATGTCTCCAGGGAATGGCCCTCCCTTTCTGGAGCTCCCTGCAGAGAGTATGCCCCCCTTTCTAGTGTGTGCATTCTACTCTTTATTTTTTGCAAACACATATACTTTAGAGGTGACTTGTGTAGAAAATAAAGTCTGGGGGGTTGGAAACTAGACCTCCTACTTAAATATTATAATTGAGACCCCATTTGCCACCCATTGATTAAGTGATGGAAGGGGGGCACTGGATTCTCCCTATTTTATAATTTAGATCTCCCACCCTCCTGGGGCTAAGATGCAGTGACACTAGCACCCCACTTCCCTCTTATATTATATCACCCCATCTTCTGACAATATGTGGGGACTGTGGGGAATACTATGTCTCACACTATAATTATTTAAATATTCCTTATTGTAATATGCTGGTTTTATTCACCCACCTTGGCTCTTTGCTGATTTATTTGATTGTTTTTAACTTATAATAAAGTTTCTAATAATGTTGTTCGCTGGTTGGCAAGCTCTGGCCAGTTGCCACATAATTAACACCTGCATTGCCAATGGTTTGTAACTAGTTGCCCCCCTCTCTGCTAGTTACTCTAGTGAATAACCCTATAATTTAAGGCAGTTGTAAGTATCAAACAAACATTGATGGCAGTGGTGAACCTTGAAAACAAGTAGGTATTTTGAGGTAAAAATATCAACAGTCTGGTATAAATAACAGCAGAATATGGCTGATATTTAGTAAACACCATGGGAATTAGCACTAAAGGTTCGAGATTTGAAATACGTTCTCTGCATATTTAAAACTTTATTGTAGGCAGCATAATTAATTTAACATATTACAATGATTGTGGTGTCTGAATGTCATGGGTGCCTGTCCCTCATCACCACTAAACCAGCTTATCCACCACTTAGTAGAGATTGATAATTCCAGGAAGCCTTACGCTCAGCCTCCAGTGAGAACATGGTGAAGAAGGAACTATTCTCTGCTTTGCACCATGCCAAGTATGAATGGGTATAGTGTGATGTTAAAGTATAGCACCACTTCTGCCATATTGTCTTTGGAGACTGTGCTACAGGCTGAAAATGTATACTAAATGATGAGTAAACTGTTTAGTAGTATTTTTGGACCCAGTACCTACAGACTACAGGCAACATAACCACCACACTCAAGTGAATTGGTAATGGTGCTTACAATGTTCCTTTAAACAAGAAAGTAGCATTGAATGTAAGATAGATAGATAGATAGACCAACATAGAATTACATATATAATGCATCCACTTTTTATTCCTAGTATAATACATTACATTAACAATTCTGCACAAACTTGGTGACATGATGATTCATCTTTTGCTGAGAATCTATCACCACATCTGTTTTCTGTGATGGAATTTTAATTGCTTAACAAAATATTTCATTCTTTGGAAAACATTCAAGATCTAACATTTTCTTTCATCTTGCTCATTATTCCTGACCTGGTGAAGGGAGAAGTATAGCTTCAAAAGCTTGTGTATATTAATATGTGAATAATTAAAATGTGTACTGTTCATATGTTTACTCAACCATCGTATTGCTTACTGTAAACTTCCATGTATTACTTAATAAATTACATAAATATAAAGTTAACAAATGTAAATACTTTGTACAGGTTTGAGAAATCTATTAGTAAGATGGGCAGAAAGTAGCTTATCAAAATCAAAACATGTGAATCTTTGTTGTGTAGTTTTGCGTTTCCATGTAAAATTTACCAATAAAATATAAATGTAGTTTTGCATTTCCATGTAAATTTACCAACAAATAATACTGAAAGAATTTCTCACACATGGATTAATGTTTAAAGCGGCACTGTCATGCCAAACTTACCTTTCCTCAATCTCTTCCTCTTCTCCCCCTCTCTCAGGATCTGTTATTCTTTTCTTCCTGTCTTCTTTAGTTTTCTTTAAAATCATAAGACAAAGTAGGGACTCTTTGTCTTATGGAGGATTTCTCCGCTTGACCAGCTCAGACCAGCGGAGGAGCAAAGTGTGCTTCATTTCCGCTGGTCAGAGCAATTTTCCCATGATCCCTAGCTTTCCTCCCTGTTCCCACAATGCTTCCTGTCAGTATTGCCGAACGTCCTGTCACTTAGACAGAAAGCCAGCAAAACTGCTGAATTGCATCCTAACAGAATGAGAAGAGTTTATCCATTGGTGTTAGGATGCAATTCAGTACTTTGATCGTATCGGAATTTCATTCTAATGAATGAAACTCCGATCCTATTCAATGCCGCGGCTGCATCTTGCAGCCGCTTAGTAGATAACTCCCTAATTCCCACGGTATTAGGGAGCTATCTACTAAAAGGCTGAAAGACCTCAATTGGTCTTTCAGCCAAATGTACTAATACTAAGTAAAGATTACTTAGTATTAGTAAATAATATGCCCCTACTCGCTATACCGCGAGTACGGGCATGTCTAGTAAGCAGTGAGCAGCCTGTGGCTGCTCACTGTAAACAAAAAAAAAAAACCTAATAACCCCCCCCCCGCCCCCCCTGCGCAGGGGTTAAAGATGGGGGGACCTACTTTCCTCCCCCCTGGCCCCCTCCCCTGCACGGTGGGTGGGGCCCTAATAAAACAATAAGGGGGGGGGGCTGCGTGGTGGGTGGGGGCCCTAATTAAACAATAAGGGGGGGGCTACTGTCCTCCCCCCTGGCTCCCACCCCTGCGCGGTGGGGGGGGCCCTAATAAAACAATAAGGGGGGACCTACTGTCCTCCCCCCCTGGCCCCCACCCCTGAGCGGTGGGTGGGGGCCCTAAATGAACCCCCCCATCAAGGTGACTAGGGATCCCAAGCCCCTAGTCACCCCCCCACCCAAAACATTCTATCCCCTACCTACCCCCCTCACCCTAAAAATAGTGAGGGGGGAATAAAATAACCTGTAAAAAAAATTAAACTTACCATTTGACATCTTCTTTTTTCTAAATTCTTCTTTCTTCAGCCCCCCAAAAAGCCAAATAAAAATCCATCATACCCGTTGGACTTTAAAAAAAAAAAAAAAAAAAACGAGCGCTAAAAAAAATTAATCCATGTTCACCCATGGAGGGCACGCCGCGTACTGAGCTCCGCAGGGCGGGTCAAGGCTTATAAAGCCTTGCCCCGCCCTGCAATTAGGCTTAGAACACACTGATTAATTGGTTTAAGCCAATCAGAGTGCTCTGTGTCATTTTACACAGCGTGGGAAAATTCAAAAGAACTTTCCACGCTGTGTAAAATGACAGATCACTGTGATTGGATGGTTTTCAAGCCATCCAATCACAGTGCTCTGTGTCATTTTACAAGCGTGGGAAAATTCCAAAGAACGTTCCCACGCTTGTAAAATGACACAGAGCACTGTGATTGGATGGATTTCAAGCCATCCAATCACAGTGCTCTGTGTCATTTTACAAGCGTGGGAAAGTTATTTGGAATTTCCCCACGCTGTGTAAAATGACACAGAGCACTGTGATTGGATGGATTTCAAGCCATCCAATCACAGTGCTCTGTGCCATTTTACAAGCGTGGGAAAGTTCTTTGGAATTTTCCCACGGTTGTAAAATGACACAGAGCACTGTGATTGGATGGCTTGAAAACCATCCAATCACAGTGATCTGTCATTTTACACAGCGTGGGAAAGTTCTTTTGAATTTTCCCACGCTGTGTAAAATGACACAGAGCACTCTGATTGGCTTAAATCAGTGTATATCTGTGTGTGCATCTGTATATAGTCAGTGTTTTTATCTGTGTATGCATGTGTGTCAGTATATGCATCAGTGTGTCTGAGTATCCATATGTGTCAGTGTTTGTATATATGTCTATGTATGTGTGTCAGGTTGTGTGTCTGTGTGTCTGTATGTGTTAGTGTGTGTATCTGTGTCAGTGTGTATCTGCATGTGTGTTAGTGTGAGTGTCAGTGTTTATGTCTGTGTATCTGCAGAGTGTGTGTGTGTGTGGCAATCTATGTGTACATGTGCATACATCTCATCATTCAAATCACCAACACTACACACAAGTGCACCCCTGCATTCAACCTTCAACACTACATACAAACACAGTCCTGCATTGAAACATCAACAATACATAAACACCAAAAATATATATAAACACACCCCAGCATTTAAAAAAACAAGCAAACAAAAAATACACATAGATGCATGCTTGCATTCAAACACAACACCACATACAAACACACCCCTACATTTACACAAACATACTCCATACACAAACATGCTTCCATTCAAACACACAAACACAACTCAGTGCTAAATACGACTCTGCAAGCATGGGAAAATGGTTCCGCTACTGCGTTGGGAAGTGGAGAGCATGATTGCATGTCAGGGAGTGGGGGTCAGGGGGCCCCATCAAATTCTTGCCCCGGGCCAAATCAATTTTAAAGACGGCCCTGGTGTTGATAAACAGCAGGGAAGGCACATGGTGGTTAAGTGTTCATTGACATATGTGTGGATGTCACATAAGGTTTCCACCTGCCTGATATTTTTCTAGCAGAGCAAGTATTTGAGGCTCTACTACCAATGCAAAGGCTGGTGTTTTCCTCTGAGTGGACTCTGGGAACGTGTTGTGAAAAATGGGGACACAATATCCACCTCTATAATACAAAGCAGGTACCCACATAGGTATATATACACAATTCCACCCCCCATCCCCACACCTCTGCACCCCCACTCAGATTCAGTATACATACTTTAGCGGAGCTGCAATCCAAAGACCGAATATATCCACTGGAAACCTCTGGAGATGGAAGTAAGCGCTGTTCAGTGATTATAGCCCATTCCCCCAGTAACTGGATGACACACAGTTCTGGGAGTCAACTGAGGTTTATTGTGCCAAACTTTTTATGCACAGACCCCCAGCAGGGGGTCTCCATAGGGAATAGTGAAAAGTCCTTCCAATCAATTCTGTGTCTGGAAGATAACTGAGTCCAAGAAAAGCTTACTCAATTATCTCTCAGTCATAGGAAGTAACACAAAATATTACAAACTACCCCAAAAACATGAAAATACTACAGGAACCCCACAAGTTCGATATGGGTCTGAGCACCCAACATATTCAAAAAGCACTTAAAACTGTTTGGTAAAACGAAATCATCGTTCAGGGGAAGTTTTGAATGGCCGGTCAGCTGGCCAGCCATGGAGTGATGACCCAAAATAGTTCCAGAGAATTGAGGGAAGCCACTGGTCTCCTTTCAAGTGTTCCCATATGAACACCGTCAAATGCTTCCCCTGGCTGTTAGTGAGCAAATGCTCCCCACAGTCGGTAGTTCCTATCTCCCGAACGTGTAGTTGGTTGGGAAAGTGTATAGGCAGCGGTACCATCTTTGCCGGGGTTCGCAAGATCGAGTAGCCGAAAGGAGTTCCATGCGCTCGACAACCAAGTACCGCTGCCTGTGTTTGGGAGACAAAATGGCCGCCATGCACTGAACCACCCAGGGAAAGCAATTGAGTTAATCCTTTAGTTGCGGTTAATAGCCAGGGGTGGTCGGTGTTCCAAACTAATAAAAGTGAGGACCACACAAGTTCTGTTTGGTCCACAAACAGAGGGATACGCAGCATTTTGGGAAACTTAAATATAGGTCTGGGCAAAATCAGGGAATGTTACAAGTACCGCCACACATACAATAACAGGCATTGTTAAACACACTAACTCTATAAATGCACTGACACAAAAAAGTGTGCACAAACTGCCACACATACACATTGCAACATGTGGTGCTAGACAGTACACAAATTGTCAGTAGTTTTGTAGGGAATTTACACCCTCTAAAGATTTTTTTCTCTTATATCACTCCTTGTGATGTTAAACAACATCTGGTGATATGATGTCATGCATGTATAATTAATTATGCAAATTGTCTGTATATTTTCCCAAAAAAGGTGTCACACAAGCACACACAAACTAAAACTCTAATACCAGTAAGAAAATATATATCTCTGTCATTCCTAATTAGCTTCTTAAACTGTATCAGACTTGAAGAGATTAACTAATAACATCATATTACCTGTTTCATACCTAAAAGAACCTGGAAGGGTAGACAATACATTGTAGTATCCATCTGCTTCTCCTCTCATTTGAAACTCAAAGCTTTGGTCCAGCCTGACTCAAATGGGACCCAAAGGGAATTGCAGTAAGACTATCTAAATACTGGTTTGAATGAGGTGCAGTTGCATCAGCATATCCATCTAAATGCAACCTGTACCAACTACCCTAGAGTCATACAGCCCTTTAACAACAATGTAATGTTTGTACCATTCCTCATATGCTATGAATGTTTGTTTCCTGTGGTTAACAAATATAATGTGGCAATTATTTGGTTAAAGGGACATTCCAAACCCCTAAAGCACTTTAGTGCCAAAATTCAATGTGCGGCAGACAAGTAAGTAAAAAATTGGAGAACATTTTGGAGACAACTTGTTGCATGCTCTTCATTCCTAAAATAAATTGCTCTGAGAGTATATCTAAATCTCTGCAGGTAAGAATAAACAGTCATCAATTACATAGTTATTACATCATTTTTTAGTACTATGGAGTTATCTCCCACATCTGCAAAGTCATCTGCTATAGACAATATTATTTGCATTTTTTTTTTCATTTTTTACACTTAACATTATGTTATAAAGAGTTGCAAGATATTGCAGGAGAGCCTGATCAAACTCAGACACCACAAGTTTCTACTTCTATACAAGATATTGCAAATTGGATTAAATGAGTGGTGGTTGAAGGCAAAGCATAATCGAATGGAAGAGACCCAAGTGTGAAAGCTTCCAAATGGATTCTGACCTTTCAGAGGAGTTCCAACTGATTTGAGATCCATGGATTTAAAACCAGTATCCTCTAGTGAAGAAGATACCCTTCAGAATGTGTGCCCTTTTGGACTCCAATTGAGAATTTAATTGCTCTAGACTTTGGCTTCTGACATTCATTTCAGAGATCTTAGCAGAAGTGAGCCTTCCTTTCCAGTTCATAGATCTATTCAAGATCATATGCAATCAGAATGGAACAATTCAGAAAAAAAAACCTTTCAATTCAAGGGAGATTTTTAAAATTGTTTCCAATAAGGACAGAAGACTGAAAACTGTGGACTTCCAATCCTAAGGCAGATGCTCCAGTCATCAGGTACACACTCTGCCCATTGATAGTAATGTTAACATCAGAGATCAAATGGATAAAATGATTGATGCAGACTTGTCAATATCTTTTTTGACAACTGATTTAGGCTACCACCCAGCAGGATCTATTTTTAGAATGTCCAGAGCCTTATGGGCTTGGATTCTCAATACTGAGAATGACCTTGAAAAAGGTGTAAGAAGACACTATATAGCAGACTCTTTGAAGGACATCAAGCCAGCCAGTAAATGGCTGTTAGAAGCCTTCACAGATCTTAGTAAGGTCCTATCTAAGGTAACAGACTTTTCAATGGCAGGAAGAAGAGCACTCTGGCTAAGATCACAGGGAGAGGATATTTCCTCTAAACATAACCTGTGTTCTCTTCCTTTTGTGAGAGAAGCCCTGTTCAGAAAACCTCTAGAGAATACTATTAAGAAGGCTGAGTATGTCAAACAGCTATTGCTTCCTCAAGATGGATATCAACCTGTATGATAAACCTTCATACAGAGACATTAAAGCATACAGACCAGGACATGAAAAAACAAGAACCTCTAACTGGAAAAGTGGTCAGCCCAATACGTCTACCAGAAATATGGCCCCTTCTTCTTCCTTTCATCCTAAACAGCACTGAATATTTCTTCACCCAGACTCCTCTGGTGGATATCAGACTTTTACATTTCCAGAATGCCTGAGCAGAAATTTGCTCTAGTTTTGGCTAGAAGAAACAGTTGGAGAACCTTAAACTTATTTCTATCATGATAGAGTTATACTTCATCCTAGACCCGAAATTCTACCTAAAGTGACCTCAACATAATGCCTGATGTCCTTCCAGTATACATCCAGAATCCACCATCACCTAAAGGTGTCATAAGCTGAACCTTATAAGATCCCTCTCTATTTACAATGAAAGATCTGCTTCATGGAGGGAGTTTAATCAGCTTCTGCTGGTTCCTTGGGGTTCTAAAAAAGGTAAGGTTGCATCAATTTCCACGCTTAGCTCTTGGACAGCTACAGCTATTTCCAGGGCTTAAAAGGCCCAGGATGTTCCTATTCCTAAGGGTATCCATACACACTGTACCAGATCTATATCAAATGGGATGCAGTCTGGAAAATGTATTCCAAAATGTAAAAACACTAGATAAATAAAATCAATTCAATAAAAATCAAAAACTCAAAACAACATGGCAAAATAAATATTGTTTTTATTTTTTGATTTTTATTGAATTGATTTTATTTATCTAGTGTTTTTACATGTTGGAATACATTTTCTTTTCTTACTTCATCTGCTCGTCCTGTTGGTGGATATATCCTGTGTTCCTGCTGTGCATTTACAGGGTTGTGTGCCCCCTTATAGACACATATATCCATAAACTTAGAGCCAAGGTCTAGGCTCTAAACCAGGTGAGCAGTTTTTTGTACATTTTGTCATCTACATCAATATACATCTACATGCTACACCAGATTTGGTACTTCATCTCTTAAAGGTACAACGTGACTCCTCTCGAATGTAAGGTTCCGTGTCATCCAAAACACGCCTGCCCTAGTGATCTGAGCCTATCCAGCTAAGGCTCAGAACCATGTGAGTGGATCTATATTTTCTATCATCATTTCACCACTTATCAAAACATATTACACAATAGTATTTTTCACTTTTATCCCCACCTCCAGGTTATACAAACAGCCTAAGAGGGGGGTAAGCTATATTATCTTGAGCGCTCAACCTGCTGACTTGTGTGGGAATTTAAACCACCCAATCTACCTTTACATTCTATGTATCTGTGCTAAGTTGTGAGAGAATTGCACATTGGTGGTAGCAGCACACACTTTATTTTTTATGGAATTTACTGTAAGTGCCTTAATACACAATATTTCTTCTTCTTTAAAAAAATCATTTGTTATGGTTACAGTTATGGTATGCTGCTAGTCCTGAAGAAATTATACATACCGTATATACTACAGTATAAGTCGAGTTTTTCGGCACATTTTTTGTGCTGAAAAACACCATCTCGACTTATACTCGAGTCAATGCCTGTATTATGGCAATTTACATTGCAATAATACAGACAAGGGGCTGTGTAGGAGGGGGGCTGGCAGGAAGCTCTGACTTACCTCTCCTGCAGCTCCTGTCAGCTCCCTCCTCCACCGCGCCGGTCCGGTCAGCTCTCCTGTCAGCTCCCAGTGAAAGTCTCGCGAGAGCTGCGGGGTCATAGTGCGGCCGCGAGACTTACACTGGGACTTGCAGAGGGAGCTGACCGAACCGCGGAGGAGAAGGGAGCTGACAGGAGCTGCAGGAGAGGTAAGTAAACACTCCCTCCACTGAACTGCCAATGCCACTGGACCACCAGGGAGTGAGAGCCCCCCTCCATGCCATGTATCAAGCAGGGAGGGGGGGGACGGAAAAAAAATATTAATAAAATAAAATAAAATAATATAACAAAAATAATAATAATAAAAAAATATTAAAATAATAATTAAAAAATAATAATAATAAAAATGCCCACCCCCCACCAAGGCTCTGCAACACATACACAAACACACACTGCATCACACACACTCACACTGCATTCATACACACACTGCACTCATACACACACTGCACTCATACACACACACACACTGCACTCATACACACACTGCACTCATACACACACACCCCACCAAGGCTCTGCAACACATACACAAACACACACTGCATCACACACACTCACACTGCATTCATACACACACACTGCACTCATACACACACGCACTGCACTCATACACACACACACACACTGCACTCATACACACACACACACTGCATTCATACACACACACACTGCACTCATACACACACACTGCACTCATACACACACACTACATTCACACACACTCACTGCAACACATACCCTCACACTGCATTCATACACACTCACTGCATTCATACACACACACTGCACTCATACACACACACTGCACTCATACACACACACTGCATTCATACACACACACTGCATTCATTATATACACACACTGTAAATAAATATTCAATTAATATATTTTTTTAGGATCTAATTTTATTTAGAAATGTACCAGTAGCTGCTGCATTTCCCACCCTAGTCTTATACTCGAGTCAAATAGTTTTCCCAGTTTTTTGGGGTAAAATTAGGGGCCTCGGCTTATATTCGGGTCGGCTTATCCTCGAGTATATACGGTACATTATTAAAATTATGTTACCCAAGTAACTTTAATTTTTTTTTTTCTTGAAACATTGCTTGCCATTTGAAGTCTTTATTTTTTCACACCATCATAGAAAACATATTCAAGTTGTACTTAAGCTCATTATTGGTGACTAATGCTTAAGGATAAGCTTGAGTAGGGCACCCTAATAAATTGAGAAAAAAATAAATGAAAATAACACACGTACACTGGGAACATCAGAAGCAGCCTATCATTACAGAGAGCACTTACCATATATAATTAACTACACTCAATGGATAATCTCATGAATTAATTTCCATATAAAGTAATACAAACTACACAGAATTGTGCAATGCATTCAGAATAATTTATACTAAACTGACTAAATGTACAGGAAAAAGGCAGAGACAATCTTTATACTAGATATTTTCTTTAAAAAAATAAGACACTGGAACTTTTCAAGTTTTTAACAGAGCATATTAGGACATTGGATTTATATGACTGGTGGTTGAAGGCACTATGTACATGCAACTGATATGATTAAGGACTTAGTAACCCTCCCAATTATATGATAGGAGGGTGAGGACTGACTGTGATTGATAAGATTGGTGGGACCTGAATTTACTATTTAATTGTGACTACTGATATCAGGGGAGGGCTGGCAGCCTTAGACCTGGGGGGCAAATCCAGTCAAGTGGCCCATTGCACCAAGAGTAGAGTAAAAACACCTTTCCCATGTGATTGAAAAGGGGGGGGGGGCTGTCACCTTAACAGACACTCGATGACAGGCACACACACACTTGCTGATTTGGCACAAACTAAAAAACACACACTCACTGACAGGCACACGCACACACTCACTGACAGGCACACAGACACACACAGAAAGACACACTCTTACAGCCATACTGACTCAGACATACTGACATACTGGCGCGCACACACACACAGACATACTGGGGCACACACAGACAGACATACTGGGGCACAAACACACAGAGACATACTTGCACACACACAGTTAGACATACTGGGGCACACACACACAGAGACATACTTGCACATACAGACATACATACTGGGACACACACAGACAGACATACTGGTCCACTCACAAACAGACATACTGACGCACACACACACACACATACACAGAGACATACTTGCACACACAGACAGACATACTGGCATACACACAGACCGACATACTGGTGCACACACACACAGACATACTGACGCACACACACACACACAGACATACTGAGACACACACAGAGACATACATACACACACATACACCCAAACCTTACACTTTTAAAACCAGTAGACAGGAGCTGAGTAAGGGGACAGGGCTGTAGTGGGGGGACAAGGGCTGAGGAAGGGTGAAAGGGGCTGACTAACGGGACAGGGCTGAGGAGGGGGGACAAGGGCTGAGGAAGGGTGACAGGGGCTGAGGAAGGGGATAGGGGCTGACTAAGGGGACATGGGCTGAGGTAGGGGACAGGGCTGAGGTAGGGGACAGGGCTGAGGAGGGGGAACAGGGGCTGAGGTAGGGGACAGGGCTGAGGAAGGGGAACAGGGGCTGACTAAGGGGACAGGGCTGAGGAGGGGGAACAGGAGCTGACTAAGGGGACAGGGCTGAGGAGGGGGGACAAGGGCCGAGGAAGGGTGAAAGGGGCTGACTAAGGGTACAGGGGCTGAGGAAGGGGACAGGGGCTGACTAAGGGGACATGGCTGACTAAGGGGGGACAGGGGCTGACTAAGGGGGGACAGGGGCTGGCTAAGGGGACAGGGGCTGAGGATGGGAATAAAAAAAAAACTAAAGTGTATTTCCCCCTCCCTGAGTCTTACCTTTGGCCAGGAAGGGGTGGGCAGCAGCCAGCAGGAGCAGCAACCAGCAGCAGTCAGTGAAGTCGGCCTCTCCTGATGATGTCAGGAGGAGGGGGCGTGACTTCCTCTGCTCTTTTCCCAGACTCCCCAGCGGTCCTGTGAGAAGAGCAGTGAAAGTCACGCCCCCTCCTCCTGACATCATCAGGAGAGGCCGGCCCACTCCACTGGCTGCTAGAGGCAGGGCCAGAGCCAGAGGCAGGGGATTCGGATATTATCTTTTTTTGCTGGGTGCGGCGGCCCTGGTTGAGGGCGGCCTGGGGGGCAATTGCCTCCCTGCCCCCCTTCCCATCCCGCCCCTGACTGATATGCTGGGGGCTTACATTTATATGATGGGATCATAAGAGAACTGTCTAACTTTGATTGAAACAATTTGAGGATGAGAGGGTGCTATCTGGCTTACACTGATATAACTGAAGTATGCTGTCTACCCAAGATTAAGATATTTAAGTGTCTGAGGGTGTTCTAGAGCTGGAATGAATTTGATTTGGCATGTCAGGGTGCTATCTTCCATGAACTGAGTATGACTTTGGACAAAAATTCACTCTGTGGACATGGGTAGTGCATATATCTAAACTATGGCATCCAGAAAATCGAGACACTGGTGAAAGGGTGTATAGAGACAGGCCAGCAATATATTTTCCTGTAAAGGGTCTGCACCTTGACTGGCAGTTCAGCCAGGCTCCCTCCCTTTCTTTTAAGGCCCACCCACAGATGGCAGACTCTGCAGGATCCTAGTCTATGCCCTCAGTTATCTGAGCATAACATAAATTCATCTAATGATCTGCACACTAGGATTGTTGGGGATAGTTCCCTGGTGTGTACAAAAATGGGATACCAGGGAACTAAGTCAGGATGAGGGATAGGCCCCCAAAATTGGGACTGTACAGCCATAAACTGTAAGCCATAATCATTGCACTTATGACAAATCACTGCTTGAACTATCTTGCTTTGCATGTAATGTGTCTATCTCATATATTAGTTTCCCCTTTTACGTTGCATTACTGAAATAAATTAACTTTTGCACAATATTCTAATTTTTTGAGTATCACCTGTAGCTGTTTCAAAATATTCACAACCAACAGATGGAGCTGTACAGGTTCCACAGCTAAATCCACCTAGTTGGTAGAACTAGGACAGGAGAGCACACAAAACATTTAACAATAACAATTACATAACACACTATTACATTATACACACCCTGCATCTATAATGGGCATGGGATGGCCTAAACATAAGTCATCCGGGCCCTACATAAAGTGTCTGTGGAAGAACCACCGCTTGTTCAGATGCCCTCCACTTGTATTGTGTGTTTTTCCCTGCCTTTTGTATATTGTACCGCACTTCCCGTTTGGGAGCGCTCATACGAAAGGAACTCTTTTGTCTCCCAAATGGTGACCACCACAATATCCCATTTAGAAAGCTTGTTAGAACGTTCAAGTAGAACATTCTCACCTAACATAGTTGCGAAACCGCAAGGGAAACAATCAGTGAGTGCTCCCCTGGGTGGCCACCATTTCGTATAGATGAATTCCAGCCAGGGGGAACATTCATGGATTGTTTCCTGACATGTTCGTCTCCTGAATGAGGACCTTCTTGGTGCCCCATTGGAACATTCACACCAATTAATCAGAATGTTCGCACTCGCAACACAAGTGTGAAGCCGCAAGGTAAGTAATTAATGAGTGCTCCCCTGGGTAGCCGCCATTCGTATAAATGAATGCCAGCCAGTGGGAGCATTCATACTCCGAAAGGAGATGCTTCTCTTGCCTGGTTTTCACACAGGGACCTCGTAAACACAGACTGGTGGAGCAATGTATCATTGTGAGGGTCCCTGAGGTTGGTGTGGACACTTTTTGGGCACTGGCTAGTTTGGTGGCCTTTTCTGTGCCTGTGAGACAAAGAGACAACCCATTTTCCCTCTCCTTGGCTCCCAGACACAGAGGCTCCTGGGATGAAGACCCCCTTGCCATCTTGGGTGGGAGACCCCTTTCCCTGGGTGGTGGGCTTTCTATACCTGGGAGACAAAAGGACAGCGACCCCCTTTCCAGCGTTTTGGCTCCCAGGTGTATAGGATCCTGGGATGGCTCAATAAAGTGTTGTTGTACTCCCAGAACTGTGTTTTGTCCATTTGCTGGGGGAATAGCTGTCTGCCTGTTCTAAGGGTTCCTGAGGGGCTGGAGAAAGGTAATAGTGGAGGTAACCGGTCGGGTTACCCGTGGTCCGCAACATTGTCCATCTTATGCTCCTTGTGATGGTTACTATGGTCACACACAGACTTTTTGTGTAGGTTTTATTTTTCTGGGAACTTTCTTGAACTCTTCTTCTATATTCGTTACTGCCACCAATCCTGTAAGGCCAGATTGGAAAGATCTATATTTTTGTTTAGTAGTGTGTTCTACATTAAGGGGTGTAGTTTTAACTTGAGAATGCCAGCTCACAATGCAGAAAGACATTGGATGCATTATTGTGCCAAAACTAACCTCGCCACTGGGTTATGGAGAAGCCTGGCTGCCAGCCTCCTGCCTCATGACTATGGCCCCTCTCATCAGCCCATGCTAGACTTAACCCCATGGCGATTTTGTTCTGTTTGTCAAATCTGAGTGCTGTTCGGATATATTGAGCGCTCAGATCCAAGCTATCTGGGGATAGGTTGAATGGGGGGGTTCTGTTCAGTGTAATGGGAATTATGTATTTTTGTGTATTTTTACTGTTGTTGTGAATAGAGCTATTTTCTGTATGTTGGAGATAATTGGCTTACCACACCCAAGCCATGCTTGCAGGTGGTTACAAAGGGACTTCCAACTAACTTTTGACCCACTGGACCAAATTGTATGTTTGTATTTGGAGTATGCTGATTCTGATAATGTAAGTTTTATGTAAATGTGATGTATACTTTTAAAGTTATGAATATTGTGTAAAACTGTGTATTTTCCTGCCTGTGGTAATTACGTTAGCCCATTGTGTTCAGTAATTATATCACAGACAGAGGGGAGGATTCTGCTGGAATTAATGGGAGTGTTTTACTGTGTATTACATGTTTATTGGTTCTTTTACAAAACCCTTTGGGTGATGCTAATGTTTAATAATGTGTATATAAGAACAATAAAGCCACAGCTCTGTCTGTTCCTGCTTGACCCTCAACACGGAGCCTTGTCTCATTCTTGGGGGGGGGGGATTTATTGTATGCCTTTCCAGCTCGTCTGCTAGGAGTGTAAACCTTTCATATGGTTTTTCCTAATCAGAAACAGCATTCGTATGTTTGAGAGCATTCGCATGCTTCTCCAGTTCGGTGGATTTGTGTCTACAGTAGCTCCCTGTATATCTGGAAGGGAATATCTCCCAAACGGCTGTTAACCCCTTTTATGCCTGGGGGTGCCATTACAATTATTATTTGAGAAATTATTGCTTCTACACCATAATGTCTTATTTAACATCATATCAAATATTTTTTTTCTTACTATGATAAAAGTTGCAAATGTTCCATACTCAGTATAGTTTTCAATATACACACATTCATTATTTTATTCATTTGTAATCATCTTACCTTTTTCATATCAAATACTTTTTATAGAAAGTTGTGTGAAAATACCCAGATCTGTTTCCAGGAAACAGTTTGAAATGAATGGATTAATCAATTGCTCCTCAGAAAGGGTGATTGATTTATTACCTTGTGGCAGCTATTTACAATAATATGTTTGTCAAACAAAAGTAAATTAAGATCATGTATAGTTGAAGACATTCATAGTATCATGACACCAATTACAAAACGGACAGCAGTATCCAAACATTTTAGAACATGAGGAGGGGTAGATGTAACAAAGCATAAAAAATGTAGAATGGGTCTTAGAGGAGGATCTTTACTTTACAGACTCAGGTTTTCAGTGTAATTAATTTAGAATGGGATTTAAATTAGATTTTTAAAGACTAAAATCTAATTGAATCCAAACAATCAGATGATTGAAGTATAAAGGGGAAAATAATTTTAGTTATCCAATTGAAATTGTGGAGTAAAAAAATAGTCAATTTGTAACAATTTTAGGTAAACAGATTTCGAAAGTATGATATTCCATACATTAGTTATCACTATAATATTTACATTTATATGTGTGATAGGAAATGTATATACAATTAAATAACAATATTGGGAATGTCTATAGAATAAGGTGTTTGCAAACACATAATATTCACTGGGTCAATACTTTGAGTGATAACACATGAAGGTTCATTACTGTGAATCAATTATTAATTTGCTGTTTATGATATCTTTCATTGTGTATTAGAACATATTTAATCTCTTTAGAGTGCTTCTTTATCCAGCTTGCATTTGAATATTTAAAGGTTCTGAGTTCCCTGAAATGGAAACAACACATTTAGTGCTAATTAAAAGGACACTATAGTCCTAAAGCAATATTAGCTTAAATGGATTCTCTAGTGCCAGGAAAACAAACACATTTCCTGGTACTAGAGAATCCTGGAGTGCTCCCCTCCCTCCCGTCCCCCATCCCACATCGCTGAAGGGGTTAAAACCCCTCCAGACACTTACCTGAATCCAGGGCTGATGTCCCTCGGTGCTGGGTCAGGCTCCACCCACGCTTCTCCCCTGCCGACGTCCGCCGGCGGTGGAGACCTGATGGGCATGCGTGGCAATGGCCATGCGTGCATTAAACCTCCCCACAGGAAAGCATTATTCAATGCTTTCCTCTGGAGATTCCAGTGATGATGGAGGTCCTCATGCATAGCATGAGGGCGTCCAGCATTGTTTAGATGACCAGAAGTCGAATAAGAAGGCGGATGTCCCTCTAGTGGCTTTCTGATAGACAGCCACTAGAGGAGGACTAAACCCTGCAAGGTGATTATTGCAGTTTATAAAAATTGCAATACTTAGACTTGCAGGGTTAAGGGTGATGGGCGTTGGCACCCAGATCACTTCAATGGGCTGAAGTGGTCTTGGTGCCTACAGTGTCCCTTTAACCCCTTAAGGACCAAACTGCTGTAATCAAAGGGAATCATGACATGTCACACATGTCATGTGTCCTTAAGGGGTTAATGAAACAGTTCAGTTCGGCTTAATGAACTGCCATATAGGAGTTACATCACCTGTGCTTGTGTTGAGGCAGCCCTAGCCACACCTGTGCCTGAAACAACCAGCATGAAAAAGGTTTTTTAATCAGATGTTAACTTACTTTAGATGTTAACTTACTTTATATTTTTTTAATCTCCTGTTCTGTTAATTTAACTTTAATCATGCACAGAAGGCTCTTGCAAGGTCTAGAACAGGGTTCTCTAAACTCTGGTCCTCCAATAAACTTTGAAAGAATTAGTCAGCCAAAGAATCATTGGTGTTGTAGAGTGTGGAGGACCCTGGTGTAGAAAGATATTGACAAAGATATTGATAAAGAATAAAGAATTAAAAAAATCACTGTTTAACCCCTTAAGAACCAAACTTCTGGAATAAAAGGGAATTATGACATGTCACACATGTCATGTGTCCTTAAGGGGTTAAAATCACAGTGTATATATAGCCAGTGTTAAAAAAAATATTTAATTATGCATTGTTTTTATTGGGGGCAAGCCCTATCCTTCTTTCCCAGCCCAAACTTTCTGTGGCTTTCCAATCACAGACTTTCCAATGCAGCTTAATAAGAAGTATTTTTAAGGTGTTCTGGGTAATTGCCGGTCTCTTGAGTTTAGCTCCACTGAGCTAAACAACCAGGAAGGAGCAGGACCTGTTGTCTGATTGACAGACAGGGTTGTAACAAGGTTCTAAAAGTGTCCATTTCTACTAGCCATTTCAATACTGCATAATCAAGGTGAAGTCTTATTGATGATAAAGAAAAAAAAATCATCACAGTAACAGCGTGACCCAGATCACTTATTCTTCTGTATAGAGATAATAATAACTAGCCTGCCTTTGGAGTATCAATCTTAGATTGTGCATAATTTATCATCAAGTGCCCCTCGATCCATGTCTTCAGAGGGTTTACCACAGTAAGCAACTATTCACTGCAATTAGCATATTACAGTTCCAGAATTCATAATGTTATGATTTTGCTATTAGGAAACGTATTGACTGCTTAATAGATTGGACAAGCGACAAGATATTTAATGTGATGTAATGTGAAGATATTAAATGTGTGTATGTGTGTGTGTATGTGTATGTATATATATATATATATATATATATATATATATATATATATATATATATATATATATATATATATAGTTGTAGGAGTACTGACTGAGAAAACTGTTAACTATGGGCCATTTCCAATAGCTATAATATCAAATGTGCAGATGTAATTATTGCAGTTGTATTTGTGTGTTAGGTAGTTAGTTATGTGTTGTTTGTATTGCTATTAAGACATATGTATTGTTTTGTACCTCACAAGAAAGTATATGTATAAATGTGACATTTGTGGTATTTGCTGTTGTTCTATTAATTTATTTTAATGTGAATGAAGCGGATTCCTTTTGACAAATAAACCCTCAACATTTGTTACATTAAATATATAACTAAGGGTACTAAATATGTTAAATATATAAGCTAGAGTATACTCTATATGTACATCAAAAATCTTGGAAACCAGTTATACCTATATCAGAATGAAACACAACATAGTGATTGGCATTTTTTTCTACTTTTTCTTTTGTCTTATATTTACAATATTAAATATTTTCTGTGTAATAGCCATTGTCATATTGCTGGTAACACAAGCAGAGAACATGATTGTGGCATGGCTCATTAGAGACACTGTAGGTTAAGACACGGATGGTATGTTTGAGCGCCGTAGCGTTCTGTAGTGTTGAAGTCACTGCGGCCGACTAGACCAGAGTAAACGCGATTTCTTTTGAATTGCAAGCTACTCAAAACAAACAGATATGGTTGAGCTACAGACCTGCAACTGCAGGTACACTCTCTTTATTTGTTTTTGGGACACCACATTTTATTTCTGGGAGCTAATATGTTTAATGATATGTGCATATCAGGCTAGTATATGTTGCTATAGAGAGCTGGTCTGCAGTTTGGATCTGGACCATCATTTTGGGTGGGATCAGTCTGATATGCAAATGGCCTAGATTCTCTTTGTAATAAGTTAAAACTAGCTTGTCAGGTGGCCTGACACCCAAGCTGGTTAGACATGTATAGCTCTAGCTCAGCTAGTTTGAGCTAAAAATGGCCAACAACCCCTAAAATCCAACTGTTGAATTGACTCCCCATTGAATCAGAGATAGTATGGTGCACTTCAAATGGCTGCAATGCTGGTGCCTAGACAAAACTACACGGTCTTGGAGGGACTGTCATAGCAAGAAATCTTCTAACCAAAATTTTGAAAGGATCTGCCAAGCGTTCTATCACCTTTTACTAAGCCGCCCTCACTACCCTACCTCCCTGCGATTCCAGAGAACCAAGTCACTGTTGCAACTCCTCAATTGTCCTCTGGGCTGGGGGTCTGACTGGAGTTATATCCAGCCCATTGTCCAAGTACCCAAAGGGGTTCCTGGAACTTGGAGCTCCCGTGGACCTACAATCCTGCCACATCGGAGAAGGTGGATCTTTGGACACAGGGCTCTGTGCTATAAGTTGCAAGGAGTTGAGATGCTCAGGGGAGGGCCTCACTAATTGGCAGATGACTCTCAGAACAGTGCAAAGGAGACGAGGGCAGGAGAAGCGCTCCACATGCAGATTAACTCTCTGGAAAGGCCCAACTGAGGCATTGGTTGACCATACCTGAATACATAGATTGTAACATGCATAACAACATTTATATTTCCACTGTAAAAGTTTTCTCTTTCTTTTTTTCTTTTCATTCATTTTTCTGGTTAATGGTTCCCAGTGGTTAAACAATATACAGCTATTTTAATGCAGCTTGTTATCTAATAATCTGATTTGTTCAGATAAATAGCTACATGCATCTACGTACATAAAGAAGAATTAAGTAAATTCAGTAGGGTAGATAGTTATGTTTTTTCTACTTCTCATCTCTATCATATAGAATGTAAAAAAGTGTTTTGGAGTACCAAATAATTTATCTTGTATAAAGAATTGCGCCATTTTACTAAATTCCTGGAATCCGTACTAACACAGGGAAGATTAAAAAACTCAAAGAACTGTGACGGCCACCCCGATGGGAAGAAGGTTTTCGCCGCCAGAGATGTTCTTTTCCCCCTAGTGGGAGGGATGCTATGATGGAGAGCAGGAACAGCTCTTACAAGAGCTAGTTATTTAGCACTCCAAGCAGAAGAGAGACAGCTGTTGTAGCTTTCTCCCACAAACATGAGACGAGGCTCTATGCGGTGAGACAACTGATTTTAACCCCTTAAGGACCAAACTTCTGGAATAAAAGGGAATCATGACATGTCACACATGTCAGGTGTCCTTAAGGGGTTAAAGGGGCCACACATGGCCTTTTTTGTCAATCCCCATGCAAGGGGCACTCCCCTCTGTACCTGAGAGTAGACTACAGTAAAAACAAATACACAGTTACATTGGCTCTCAGGTCCAGGACACTCCATACAGAATAAGATAATCATGTGCCTGGAAGATAATTGAGTCATGAACTGTATTAACTCAATTATCTCCAGACCCAGGGAACCAGGGCCGGACTGGACCACCGGGATACCGGGAAATTTCCCGGTGGGCCGTCGGCACCTACAGCCGGGCAGACAACTGGGTCTGCTGGTGGCCGCTGGCTGGGGGAGGTCTGCTGGTGGCCGCAGGGGGAGCAGGCTGTTCTGTCTCTGCTCCCCGCCCTCACACGCAGCTTAATGAGACCGGGGCCGGAATATGACGTCATATTCCGGCCCCGGTCTCTTTCTAGCACGCAAGGGCGGGGGAGCAGAGACAGAACAGCCGGCTCCCCCTGCGGCCGCCAGCAGACCTCCCCCAGCCAGCGGCCACCAGCAGACCTCCCCTGCAGCCACTAGCCCACCCAGCCGGTCACCAACAGGTAAAATTCTGTCAGTGTGAGTGTTTGTGTGTGTATGTGTCATTGTGTGTGTGTGTGTGTGTCTGTGGTGTGTCTGTGTCATTGTGTGTGTGTGTGTCTGTCATTGTGTGTGTGTGTATGTGTCATGGTGTGTGTGTCTGTGTCATTGTGTGTCTGTGTATGTGTCATGGTGTGTGTCTGTGTCATGGTGTGTGTGTCTGTGTCATGGTGTGTGTGTATGTGTCATGGTGTGTGTGTCTGTGTCATTGTTTGTGTGTGTGTGTGTGTGTGTGTCATGGTGTGTGTGTATGTCTCATGGTGTGTGTATGTGTCATGGTGTGTGTGTATGTGTCATTGTGTGTCTGTGTCATGGTGTGTGTGTGTGTGTCTGTGTCATTGTGTGTGTGTCTGTGTCATGGTGTGTGTGTGTCTGTGTCATGGTGTGTGTGTATGTGTCATGGTGTGTGTGTATGTGTCATGGTGTGTGTATGTGTCATGGTGTGTGTGTCTGTGTCATGGTGTGTGTGTGTATATGTCATGATGTGTGTGTCTGTGTCATTGTGTGTGTTTGTGTCATGGTGTGTGTTTGTGTCATGGTGTGTGTCTGTGTCATTGTGTGTGTGTGTGCCTGTGTCATGGTGTGTGTGTGTGTATGTGTCATGGTGTGTGTGTCTGTGTCATTGTGTGTGTGTGGGTCTGTGTCATTGTGTGTCTGTGTCTTGGTGTGTGTGTTTCTGTGTCATGGTGTGTGTCTGTGTCATGGTGTGTGTCTGTGTCATGGTGTGTGTGTATGTGTCATGGTGTGTGTATGTGTCATGGTGTGTGTATGTGTCATGGTGTGTGTGTATGTGTCATGGTGTGTGTCTGTGTCAGTGTGTGTGTGTATGTGTCATGGTGTGTGTGTCTGTGTCATTGTGTGTCTGTGTCATTGTGTGTGTGTGTCTTTGTCATGGTGTGTGTGTCTGTGACATGGTGTATCTGTGTGACTGTGTGTATTTAAAAAGTGTTTTTACTCACCTTTTTTTTTATCCCCACGCCGTGCTGGTCTCCCCTCGACTGGCCCTGCCTCTATGGCTGAGATCATCAAGCATGATGATCTGAGCCAATCCAATGCTCTTCCATAGGATTGTCTGCAAAGGCCCTGATAGTAGGTGCTGCACACTGTGCAATCACGCTGTGCAGCACTGACACAGGAAGCACCTCTAGTGACTGTCACTAGAGGTGTCACTAGGAAGCAATGTAAACACTGCATGTGAGTATACATAATGTATTATTAAATGTTTTACTCTAAAAGGACCAATATTATATATTAAAAAAGCAATTAAAAAAACCATCTGGGGTGGCAAGACATTGCCTTACATATTACATATGGCAATATATGGCACAATGACTTATGGGGCTGGCATAGATTTTTTTTTTTCCAGGGCTGCTTTGTATCCCCAGTCCAGCCCTGCAGGGAACATACATTTTAGCAGTACCCTGAAATCACCCGCAAAACTCATGGAAACCTCACAAAAGTTATATCCCCTGATATCCCCAATCTGGGGGACCAACATATCCAAAGTTCAGTTCAGGGTATGCTTAGTCTATGTTCCTTGTTCCGGAGCTTGCTCCCGCCGAACGCTGCTCTTCCCATACGAATCCAGCCAAACATAAGTAGATGTGGAAGTCCCAACGGTGTTCGCGCCCTCGAGTGTCCGATTACAGTTCCATGCACTCGATAACCAAACACCGCTGTATGTGTGTGCGGCTAAAGATGGCTGCCAAGTGTTCCGATAATGAAAGACGACCACCCAGTCGACTGCTTAGAACGCTTGCAGTTTTAGAAGTGTTAAGGAGGTGATAAAGGTTAATGCGTAGCACACTCCACATATGGGTGGTCTAGTCGTTCAATAGTTTGTTCGGTAGGAGAATGAATAAAACATAAAACGAAGGAGAAGGCAATGTCCTGAACCCATAGGGAAATTAAATAAAGGGGTTACAATCCAGGGACTGAGTGATCCGTCACAGGAACTATACAGGGAGTGCAGAATTATTAGGCAAGTTGTATTTTTGAGGATTAATCTTATTATTGAACAACAACCATGTTCTCAATGAACCCAAAAAACTCATTAATATCAAAGCTGAATATTTTTGGAAGTAGTTTTTAGTTTGTTTTTAGTTATAGCTATTTTAGGGGGATATCTGTGTGTGCAGGTGACTATTACTGTGCATAATTATTAGGCAACTTAACAAAAAACAAATATATACCCATTTCAATTATTTATTTTTACCAGTGAAACCAATATAACATCTCAACATTCACAAATATACATTTCTGACATTCAAAAACATAACAAAAACAAATCAGTGACCAATTCTTTGCAAGGACACTCAAAAGCCTGCCATCCATGGATTCTGTCAGTGTTTTGATCTATTCACCATCAACATTGCGTGCAGCAGCAACCACAGCCTCCCAGACACTGTTCAGAGAGGTGTACTGTTTTCCCTCCTTGTAAATCTCACATTTGATGATGGACCACAGGTTCTCAATGGGGTTCAGATCAGGTGAACAAGGAGGCCATGTCATTAGATTTTCTTCTTTTATACCCTTTCTTGCCAGCCACGCTGTGGAGTACTTGGACGCGTGTGATGGAGCATTGTCCTGCATGAAAATCATGTTTTTCTTGAAGGAAGCAGACTTCTTCCTGTACCACTGCTTGAAGAAGGTGTCTTCCAGAAACTGGCAGTAGGACTGGGAGTTGAGCTTGACTCCATCCTCAACCCGAAAAGGCCCCACAAGCTCATCTTTGATGATACCAGCCCAAACCAGTACTCCACCTCCACCTTGCTGGCGTCTGAGTCGGACTGGAGCTCTCTGCCCTTTACCAATCCAGCCTTGGGCCCATCCATCTGGCCCATCAAGACTCACTCTCATTTCATCAGTCCATAAAACCTTAGAAAAATCAGTCTTGAGATATTTCTTGGCCCAGTCTTGACGTTTCAGCTTGTGTGTCTTGTTCAGTGGTGGTCGTCTTTCAGCCTTTCTTACCTTGGCCATGTCTCTGAGTATTGCACACCTTGTGCTGTTGGGCACTCCAGTGATGTTGCAGCTCTGAAATATGGCCAAACTGGTGGCAAGTGGCATCTTGGCACCTGCACGCTTGACTTTTCTCAGTTCATGGGCAGTTATTTTGCGCCTTGGTTTCTCCACACGCTTCTTGCGACCCTGTTGACTATTTTGAATGAAACGCTTGATTGTTCGATGATCACGCTTCAGAAGCTTTGCAATTTTAAGAGTGCTGCATCCCTCTGCAAGATATCTCACTATTTTTGACTTTTCTGAGCCTGTCAAGTCCTTCTTTTGACCCATTTTGCCAAAGGAAAGGAAGTTGCCTAATAATTATGCACACCTGATATAGGGTGTTGATGTCATTAGACCACACCCCTTCTGCACATCACCTAATATGCTTAATTGGTAGTAGGCTTTCGAGCCTATACAGCTTGGAGTAAGACAACATGCATAAAGAGGATGATGTGGTCAAAATACTCATTTGCCTAATAATTCTGCACTCCCTGTATAGATGCTTCCCTAATTTTGAGCCTGTTAACTACCACAAGGATTATGTATGCATTAAAGGACCACTCTAGGCACCCAGACCACTTCAGCTTAATGAGGTGGTCTGGGTGCCAGGTCCTTCTAGGGTTAACCCATTTTTTCATAAACATAGCAGTTTCAGAGAAACTGAATGGGTTAAGCCTTCCTCCTATGTCCTCTAGTGGCTGTCTCATTGACAGCCGCTAGAGGCGCTTGCGTGCTTCTCACTGTGATTTTCACAGTGAGAGCACGCCAGCGTCCATAGGAAAGCATTATGAATGCTTTCCTATGTGACCGGCTGAATGCGCGCGCAGCTCTTGCCGCGCATGCGCATTCAGCCGACGGGGAGGAGAAGAGCAGGAGGAGAGCTCTCCGCCCAGCACTGGAAAAAGGTAAGATTTAACCCCTTTCCCCTTTCCAGAGCCGGGCGGGAGGGGGTCCCTGAGGGTGGGGGCACCCTCAGGGCACTCTATTGCCAGGGAAACGAGTATGTTTTCCTGGCACTAGAGTGGTCCTTTAAGCAATATCTGCCTTCAGCTCTGCTCAAAGTATTCTCTCAGGTAACATTTTTATTACAATTTCAATTCAACAGAGACTCTAATTCTCAACCAATGAAACCAACAGGGTAACAACATCCCAGACACTTCTGAAATTAAACTTGCCAAAGGAAAGCTGAGTGTGAATAGTGAATGAATTCCCATGTTCAGACAGGATAATAACAGGTTACCATGAAACACATCTACTTTGTTTTGTAGCAAAAACAGGCCTAACCCCAATATTCAGGCCTTGTTATCTTCAAACTAATTGGAAAGTTAAAGACTTGGTTATTTGTTATTTAACATCCTTGCAAGTTGTGGAATTAAATATTTGTATTGTTAGTTTATTAAAAAAGTGAAAATGAATTAATCAATTAATCCAAGCAAAATTAAATCCAGCAAAATATTAAAACATTTGAATACTTACCAAATCATAAATTATTTAATTGACTTTAAATGTTACATTTCCAGCAGCTTTTAGTCAGTCATCAGTGAAGCTTTAATGACTTTGCCCTTTCTACAAAAAGACTGAAAATCTCAGCAGTGTAATGGATCTAATGTCAAAATATATGCGCCTAGGAAATAGATTATTTGTAAATCAATGAATTAGAAATGATGTGTTGAAATATCTAAGCTGTCTATATACAGTGAATAATAATGTTGACTCTATAAAAGCGGATCTTTCAGATTTAATTTAGCTGGAGGAATTTGAATGTAATAGCTATTATCATAACTACTGAAGAGGGATAATTGAATGTACACAAAAAACACATAAAATGCATTCTCAACATACCTCCAGTGAACAGAAAAATAAACATGTTCAATAAGAGGTTTCTAGGCACAGTTTAGTATTTTCCATTGAGACATAAGCATGAAATAAAGTAGTAGCCGCTATAACACTGTATGTGTTTTCAAACTGAAGAACATAGCAGAAAGCGTATATTAATGAAAATGGCATATACTTTGTGTTTTAATATAAAAAGTGTTATAAATATATATCAATCAAAGAGCTAACTAGGGTCTTTTTGTCTTACATGAAAGTCACCCACTCAATTATTGCTATCCAGCCTTCTGTTACTTCTTAGCCTGTACCTATATGCGTTCTGCATAAATACATAGATGGGAGATGACATGTTGGACCTGATAGATAATTTTGATAAGGTACAGATTATTTTAAACATCCATTGTTAATTGTTCTTAAGACTCTAAATGTGAGGTAGTGTTTTTGTCTACTTCTCTGCATATTGAAGTTTATAAAGGGCATGCCATCCTGGTTGCTAATAATTATAAATGACAGCAAAGTGCCTTTTGGGTTACAGATGTTGCTCCATCAATGCTCAAAACTTGAATTTACAAACTTGTAGCTGAGTGTAAGGCATAAATGTTACCAAATCATTAAACTCCTTTCATGTTATATATTTGGTTCCTGGTGAAAAGCTAAAATAAAGCATTATTACTTACCTTTTAGCCTTCCATGCTGGTCTAGCCTTAGCTGCTGATTCACCCTAGGCTAGATCATCAAGATGATCTTAGTCAATCTGGTACTTCCCAAATGAAGCATTCGACAATAGAGTAGCATTAGCTAAATACATCTAATTGGGAAGCATTTGACATCTTCATGCAAAGTATTAGCTAAAAAAGCTTTGGTGGCTAGTATCTAATCACTCACGAGACTCTAAACTGGTCATATGCATGTATGGCACACTTACAACTAACCTCAAGTGAGATAATACTAACGAAAGGACATATACTTAACCACCAGGTCAGGTGTATCGAGCTGGTATAACTGATTATGGTTTATCTGAATAGTAGTCATTTATTATTAATTACTCTTGGATGTAAATATTTATTAAACCACTGAAAAGTGGATCATTGGCAAATAAAAATGGATCCGTAGAGATAGAAAGCCACAACTCCTACCATTTGTATTCCTTCTTCTTTTGTTATGTTTTGGGTTGAGCACCCTGCCTCCCCCCATCCCCACTTCCGATGCTTGTTTGGAGGTGACCACAGGAAAATATTAATTTGGGCAGGGTTTGGATAGCATTGCCACTTTAATAATATATATGTTTTGAAAAGAGCAGATATATGATATGCCTTGTGAGTATATACATAAAAGCACTATCACAATTATTTAGTTATGACACTATATTTTAATTTTTATTTATTGTGTTTTTTTATCACAATAATGTTGCAATATGTATATTCACAATGCTCCTAAAATAGATGAAATAAATACATTTTACTTTATTTAGCACTAGCACTATTTAATTGTTCTCCAATGTTAAAGGTAGTGTAGGACCCACTGATATTGACAAACTGTGACTTGGTGATGTACTTAAAGGGCCACTATAGGCACCCAGATAACTTCAACTCAATGAAGTGGTCTGGGTGCCAGGTCCCCCTAGTTTTAACCCTGCAGCTGTAAACATAGCAGTTTCAGAGAAACTGCTATGTTTACATTAAGGGTTAATCCAGCCTCTAGTGGCTGTCTCCCTCACCTCCACTAGAGGCCGCTTCCGCGATTCTCAGTGTGAAAATCACACTGAGATGACGCTGGACGTCCATAGGAAAGAATTGAGAAATGCTTTCCTATGGGCGGCTTGAATGCATGCGCGGCTCTTGCCGAACATGCGCATTTGACGCTGACGTCATCAGGGGGAGGAGAGGTCACCAGCGCCGAGGGAGCCCAGCGCTCGATTAAGGCAAGTGGCTGAAGGGGTTTTAACCCTCTCAGCCTAGCGGGAGGGGGGCACTGAGGGAGGGGGACACCTAATAACCCTATAGTGCCAGGAAAACTAGTTTGTTTTCCTGGCCCTATAGTGCTCCTTTAACACAAAATGGCTATATGGTGAAACTGTATATATAACTGTATATTTGTTTGCTGAGATTTTAAGAAGCCTTGTAAAATTAAAACTGTATGCTTGTGCGTGCTCTGTTCCTTTATCTTTATTTTGTATACATTTAATATACATGTTGGTCTTTACGACATCACCACTGCTAAGAAATGCATGTTCCGAATGTGCCCCTATTTCCCCTCTTTTCAATGCAACCTTATGAAGACTGCTTTACAAAATGTTGTAGTACTGCTGCAAAACTACTGTATCAAGATAAGAAGATTAACTTACTTTTTACAATTTAGTGATATTATAACAAGCACAAAGATGTAGTAGCAGACATGACATGCAGATATTGTTTATGTCGTGCTTATTTGTTTTATGCTTTATTAGCAAGTCACCAGAGTAACCCTGTTATGGAAAATGTGTATTTTCTTTCCCCTTCACTCAAATGTAATTAAGCAAATGAGGCTATATCCTTTTTTGTTCTGTTTGTATTTATGGTTTACAACATGTGAGTGTAGTCTATATTCCTGTGATGCCATCTGACAATACACCTGTTTATTGTTTCACTAAGTGAACTGCTATACATGCATTTTCTTTTTCTCTTTATAGCTGCCATTTCAAGGAAGCATTCTGCAAGCTATGAATTATAATTATGCTTTTTCCTTTTGATCTCTGGCTGACAGAACACTTTTCCTACTCTTTTCGGCACTCCAGGCAACACAGGACTTCTGTAATTCTTTGAAGTTTAGTGTGTCTGTGATGAAGTAGCTAATTAGTTTAAGTTGCATTTCCTTCTGAAGGTGTTTATAAGCTGCTACTTGCAGTTACTATTTCTATTACTTGTGATGGTACTTGCTGAGACAGAAATATCTCCTGGTTGCTATTTAGTACACTTTTGTTTAATGTAAATGTATGCCAAGAGTATATGACCCTTGGGGACCCTGAATAGAGACATGTTCTTTCCTGCTGGCTGGACATCTGGGAATCCTGCTGAACACTTTCAACATGTAAATGTGATATCTGTGATGAACATATGCCTTGGAGAGTTTCACTATATACCAATTAACCCTAACTGGGGCCTTATTTGATCTTAAGTTCTCTTTATTATACCAGTGTCCATAAGAAATATTTAGCAATGTGGATGTCAGAGAGCAATACACATCTAAAAAAAGAGTACAGCAATGTGTGCAGTTCATTGAAATCTGTCTATAACCACTGATGTATTTAGAGTTTTTCCTGTCCTAGAATCAGCCTAATCTATGCACTACCAATATATATTTTATTGGACCAACACTTCATCATCTCACTTGCACATTTACATTTTATATCTGTAAATGAATGTGTGTGTGTATATATGCATTCACATGTTTGTATACAATATATAAATCTATACAATTTATTTTTTTTTTTTTTAAATTCTTTATTTTTGATGTGCGAGCGATAACATGCGTACTTGTAATGCCACAACAGCAGTTACAGGTTATTTGAATACAAGCATAGTTAAACAGTTGTGTGGCATTTAAGGAGAAAGCACAATTTTTTAGAGTTTTATAATTCAAGCTGAGTATAAGCTAAGTGAGTATGTCCAGTGTGGTGGGTCGCGTTAAGGACCGCAAGTTTGAGACAATAAATGTATGTTGCTTCTTGGACATGTAAGAGTTGGCTTTACAAGGGGGTCAAATTCGCTTAATTATACAAGAATTAAAACATGCTAGTGTAATTTGCGCGTGTACGTTAGAAAATTATCAAACAAGTAAAGTAACAGACAAAATTTGTTGCTAGCAAAATCTTAGTAGGTCCCTGTGGCAGATCAATCACCCTGCATATTACACAAAACAACATACAATCTATTTTGCAATTAAGGTCTTAGGAGGTCGCTGTGTTAAATTTATCACCCTGGTGTATTGGGGGATTTCCCGGGCTTTCTCCATGGAAAAGGGCTAGCTTTACCCGATACCTGCCCTTGCCAGTTCTATGTTGCGGGGTGCGAGTGTCTGTTAAAGCAGGTGTTCTGGCATAGCCCCTCCAAGCTGTGCTGTGGGCTCCTTGCTAGATTCACCTGGGTGGCAGTCTCTTGTTGTGGAGCCCTCCGCTGTCAGTCGTCAGGAGGCTGGAGTCAGGCTTGGCGTTCGGCGTCGGTCGATTGAATGAGCTGTTTGCAGGGTCGTGGTGTTGCGCGCTGGAGAGCAGGTGAGTGTAAAGTGGGTTCTCGTGTGGTTGTTACTCGCTTGGTGGTAGCCTCCGCTGTCCCATGCGGGAGTTGTCGTGGAGCGATGTTACGATCCGCTCATTGGGGTCCCTTGTGCCGCTCGACTTCGGCTTGTGTGGCTGTGGGAGTAGGTGGGGGTTTGTCCGCCCCTCCGTGTTGCCAGACCGAGATGTTGGGATCCCGTAGTTTGCAGTGGGCTTGGAGACAGTGCAGGTCTTCCTCCTACTTCCCGCGCACATGGCGCCCGCCATCTTGGAAGCCGTGTTCGGGTCCCCCAGCTCCAATTGCACGGACCCGAGCAGGGCGAGGACCGGGATCAACCCCACCGGTCCAAGGGGGGGGGACGGGTCCGGAGCCGCTTGCAGTGGCGCCCCGAGCTGAGAACCTCAGTGCAGGATAGTGGGGCAGCGGCCGTCTGCCCCACTCACCGCCGGAGAAGGCCCCGTTCGTGATGACGAGAAAATCTCCTCCTGGGGACTGTAACTCCATGAGCCAGCCTCTCCCAGGATCCAGCAATCCCTGTGTTCTAGGCACCATCGTTGGCGGACTGTTTGAAGGTGGTAAAGCATGATTTTTAGCGTTAATGTCTGTATTTTGCAGGAGCCGCTCATGTGTGCGACCGTCCCGCTCGGCGGTCCGGCCCCGCCCCAAATCTATACAATTTTAACAGGTAGATTATGATGTATTTTCCCACACTGGATGAATGGTGGTGTCATTTGAGCTATTAATCAAATCCATGCATTTTAGACACATTAATCTTGGGAAGAAGTGGGGCATGCATGTATGTTCCAGTCTACCTGAGACTGGTTGGAATTACACTACTGAGCACTAGCTGGCACCTGATTCTGTAACTCCAACTTATCTCGGATAACACTGCCACATATACATCCTCAGTGCTGCCCTTATATTGAAGTCCTTCCCTTTACTATTACATTATACCGCACTATGCCATTGTAAAAACATGTGTCCTTAAACTGCACTACGCAATCATTAATTGAGATCTATAGCGTTAAGGAGTACAAATATAAATTTCTAATGCTATAGTGCTATTATCACCATTTAGATGACCAGACCCTCTGCTGCAAGAGTTAAAAAAGGCAGTTTACTTACCTTTAAGCCCTGCACAGCAACGATCTCTTTGGCTGAGATCATTGAGATTGAAGATCTTAGAAGTCTAGTGCACATGTTCGACCAAATTAAATTTCTGAGACCATCTGATAGAAATAGTGGAGTCTAGTGGCTGTATGATGGCCAGTGGCCTTTAATGGCTGTATGACAGCCAGTAGAGGCAGGGTAACCCTGCAATGTAAACATTGCCATTCCTACAGAGTGCACTGCACTAGAGTTGAGCGGACATCTGGATGTTCGGGTCCGGCAGGTTCGGCCGAACTTTGAAAAAAAGTCTGGGTTTGTGATCGAACTTGACCCCGAATTTGACCCCGAACCCCAAACCCCATTGAAGTCAATGGGGACCTGAACTTTTGGGCACAAAAATGCTTCCCAAAAAGTCCTGGAAAGGGCTAGAGGGCTGCAAAAGGAAGTAAAATGGGTGTAAGAGTATGACAAGTGCCCTGCAAACAAATGTGGATAGGAAAATCACTTAAAATAACATAAAAATTAAAAATACAGCTGAGCCATAAAATAGCACTAGATGGAATCTTTGATTTTAGCTTTGGAAGAACATAAATCAAAATCTAAAGCATGGTTGTCAGGAGGATCATCAGAATTGTCCATTTGAGAGAGGGTTGGAGTGCTGACAAAGCTTTTCCACATTTTGGCAATGCTAACCCTGCCTTCTGAGGTTCTGAGGAGCTGCGTTGGTGGCCTCTTTCTCCTCCTCTGCCTTCGCCTTGTGCTTCCACTGGGCCCCTGGTGTCAGTTGGGAATGCCCTCTGCAACGCATCTACCAGCGTGCGCTTGTAGTTGCACATCTTCCGATCACGCTCCAGTGAGGGAATTAAGGACGGCACGCTGTCCTTGTAATGTGGATCCAGCAGGGTGGCCACCCAGTAATCAGCACAAGTTAGAATGTGGGCAATTTGGCAGTCATTGCGCAGGCACTGCAGCATGTAGTCGCTCATGTGTGCCAGGCTGCCCAGCAGCAAGGACAAGTTGTCCTCTGTGGCAGGTGTATCGTCTGTGTCCTCCGTATCCCCCCAGGCACGCTCCAGGGATGACCACGAGCTACGTTTGGTGCCACCCTGCTGTGAACACGGTTCCTCCTCCTCATCCTCATCATCCTCCTTCTCATCCTCCAGAACTGTACCCTGGCAGGACAATTGTGTACCTGGCCTATGCTGGTGCAGGAACCCACCCTACAAGCCACTTGTGAATGACTGGCCTGATAACCGTGGAAATGACCCCTGCTCCTCTTCCTCCTGTGCCACATCCTGTTCCATCATCACCCGAAGCGTTTTTTCAGGGAGAAATAGAACGGCGTCATCGGCACTGGCCATGTTGGTGGAGTACTCGAAACAGTGCAAAATGGCACACAGGTCTTGCATAGAGGCCCACTCATTGGTGGTGAAGTGGTGCTGTTCCGCAGAGTGACTGACCCGTGCGTGCTGCATCTGAAACTCCACTATCGCCTGCTGCTGCTCGCACAGTCTCTCCAGCATGTGCAAGGTGGAATTCCAACTTGTGGGCACAACGCATATGAGGCGGTGAGCGGGAAGGCCGAAGTTACGCTGCAGCGCAGACAGGTGAGCAGCAGGAGGGTGAGAACGTCGAAAGCGCACACAGAGGGCCCGCACTTTGTGCAGCAGCTCTGATATATCTGGGTAGTTTTTCAGGAATTTCTGCACCACCAGATTCAGCATATGCGCCAGACAAGGGATGTGCGGCAAACCGGCTAGGCCCAGAGCTGCAACGAGATTTCGCCCATTATCGCACACCACCAGGCCGGGCTTAAGGCTCAGTGGCAACAACCACTCATCGGTCTGCTGGTCAATGCCCTGCGCGCTGTGGGGTTTTTCCCCAAAAAATATCAGTTTTAAAACAGCCTGCTGCCATTTCCCCCTGGCTATGCTGAAGTTGGTGGTGAAGGTGTTACGCTGCCTGGATGAGGTGGTGGTAGAGGAGAAGGAGGATGCAGAGTAGGAGGAGGAGGCAACACGTATCTTTGGTTACGTGGACCTTGCCACAGATGGCGTAGCGCAGTGCGCAGTGCACACCTGATTTTGTCCGCCAATTGGTTGTGCAGGGAAGGGATGAAGAGCACGCCCCAAATTTACTATTTAGCAGATTAGCACCCAGAAAATAAGAATGTTTACAATTGCGCTGTAACCGCACTATTTGCCGCTTCTATTTGACTTTCAGATATGAAGAGCACGCCCCAAATTTACTATTTAGCAGATTAGCACGCAGAAAATAAGAATGTTTCAAACTGCGCTTTAACCGCACTATTTGACGCTTCTGTTTGACTCTCAGGTATGAAGAGCATGCCCCAAATTTACTATTTAGCAGTTTAGCACCAAAACAATTAGAATTTTTTCAAAAGCATTTTACAATGTATTATACATATATAATGCATATATATGGTTGCATTATAAGTGTACTTTTAGATATATACACATATATCTCAAAATACACTTATAATATACACAAAAACGGTCGCTAACAACCTCGGACGTACCTGGTACATCCTCTGCAAATTAGAGCCCTGCACTCACCTGGACCGGTGATCCGAGGCGATCCCGGTCGGGGTGGGTGCTGCCCGAGATCCCACCAGTACGCATGCAGCAGCTCTGATCTCTCGGGCAGTCCAGGGCCATGTGATAAAAAATGGAGTTGCCAGCAGGAGGACTGTCTGAGCTGACAGGCAGTCCCCCAGACACCTAAAATGTACAAAAATAAAATAAATAATAATAATAAAATAAATATATTATACATATATTATATATGTATAATATATTAGAAAATAATTGAAGCATTTTATAATATATTATACATATATAGTGCATGTATATGGCTATATGTCTTTAAAACATACTTATAATGCAATCATATATATGCATTATATATGTATAATATATTATTATTATTATTATTATTATTATTATTATTATTATTATTATTATTATTATTGTTATTATGTTATTATTTATATAGCGCCAAAAAATTCTGCAGCGCTTTACCTTGGGTGGATGAACAAACATGTAGTTATAACCAGACAAGTTGGACACAGGAACAGAGGGGTTGAGGGCCCTGCTCAATGAGCTTACATGCTAGAGGGAATGGGGTAAAGTGACACAAAAGTAAGTATAGTATTAGACTAATGACAGTTGCAAGAGAGGGAAAAGTGTGAAACAAAAAGGTGCACAAGCAGCAGGGATGACCGCAGCCTGGAAAGGATTGTCAGGAAAAGGCCATTTAAAAGTGTTAGGGACTTTTCACAAGGAGTGGACTGAGGCTGGAGTCAGTGTATCAAGAGCCACCACACACAGACAGATCCTGGACATGGGCTTCAGATGTCGTATTCCTCTTGTCAAGCCGCTCCTGAACAACAAACAACATCAGAAGTGTCTTACTTGGGCTAAAGAAAAACAGACCTGGTCTGTTGCTCAGTGGTCCAAAGTCCTCTTTTCTGATGAGAGCAACGTTTGCATCTCATTTGGAAACCAAGGACCCAGAGTCTGGAGGAAGAATGGAGAGGCACACACTGCAAGATGCTTGAAGTCCAGTGTGAAGTTTCCACAGTCTGTGTTGATTTGGGGAGCCATGTCATCTGCTGGTGTTGGTCCACTGTGCTTCATTAAGTCCAGGGTCAACGCAGCCGTCTACCAGGAGATTTTGGAGCACTTCATGCTTCCTTCCGAAGACGAGCTTTATGGGGTTGCTGACTTCATTTTCCAGCAGGACTTGGCACCTGCCCACACTGCCAAAAGCACCAAAGCCTGGTTCAATGACCATGGGATTACTGTGCTTGATTGGCCAGCAAACTCGCCTGACCTGAACCCTACAGAGAATCTATGGGGCATTGCCAAGAGAAAGATGAGAGACATGAGACCGAACAATGCAGAAGAGCTGAAGGCCGCTGTTGAAGCATCCTGGTCTTCCATAACACCTCAGCAGTGCCACAGGCTGATAGCTTCCATGCCACGCCGCATTGAGGCATTAATTGCTGCAAAAGGGGCCCAAACCAAGTACTGAGTCCATATGCATGCTTATACTTTTCAGAGGTCCGAAATTGTTCTTTGTACACTCCTTGTTTTATTGATTGCATGTAATATTCTAATTTACTGAGATTGTGGATTTGGGGTTTTCATGAGCTGTAAGCCATAATCATCGCACTTATGACAAATCACGGCTTGAACTATTTTGCTTTGCATGTAATGTGTCTCTCTCATATATTATTTTCCCCTTTTACATTGCATTACTGAAATAAATGAACTTTTGCATGATATTCTAATTTTTGAGTATCACCTGTAGTTACATGGGCGAAAAGAGACATGGGTCCACCAAGTTCAGCCTTTCTCATATCTTTTTTTTGCTGTGGGTCCAAAAGAAGGTAAAAATCACAGTTTGAAGTGCTTCCAATTTTGCAACAAACTAGGAAAAAAATTATTTCTTGATCCAAGAATGGCAGTCAGATCTCTCTTTGGATTAAGAAACTATTACCTCACAAATTAAAAATGCTGACTATTATGTTTTTGCAAGTATTCATCCAATTGCTGTGTAAACATCTGTATAGATTATAATAAAAAACATATCTTCAGGGAGAGAATTCCACATATTTATTGTTCATCCTGTAAAAAAACAACAACTTTCCTTTGCCATAGACTAAATCTCCTTTTTTCCAGTCTAAATGCATGACCGTTTGTCTTATGTACCTATGCATACATTTCCATACAGTGATTTGTATTAACCCCACTTATATTTGTATAATGCTATCATATGCCCTCTGAGGTGACATTTTTACAAACTTAAGTGATTGACATTTGTTAACCTTTTTCATAACCAAAATGTTTCATTATTTTTATTAATTTTGCAGCTCATCTCTGCAAATTTTCTGAAGTCATAATATACTTCTTTAGAACAAGCACCCACACTTTCACAGCATATTCAAGATGTGGTCTTACCAGTGATTTATAAAGAGGCAAGATTATATTTTGATGCTGAGAATGAGTGCTCCTATTTATTTATAACAATACTTTACTGGTCTTAGCAACTGACAATTGGTATTGCACATTGTTGCCTAGTTTGTTGTTTATAAATATCCCCAAATTATTATTGTGTTGTTATCCCTAATTCACTATATTTTAAATGCAAAGGTATGCACTTCTGGTTAACAAATGCACAAATTGCTTGTGCATTCATTAACCAGAAGTGCATACCCCACTGCATTTGTCTACATTGAACTTCATCTACCATTTGATAACTAAATCCTTCTGCAGCAAAGCAATATCCTGCTCACATTGTATTACTTTACAGAGTTTTGTGTCATCTGAAAACGTAAAAACATGACTTTTAATGCTTTCTTCAAGATAATTTATAAACATGTTAAATAGAAGGGGTCCCAGAAAAGACCCTCGAGGGACACCACTTGCCACCTCTGTCCAGCTTGAAACTTTACCATAAACGACAACTCTTTATACTCTATTTTTAAGATCGTTATAATTATGTTAAAAAGAAGCGGTCCTAGAACCGAACCCTGAGGCACACCAAGTACCACTTTTGTCCAATTTGAGAATTTACCATTGTTAAATCTCTATTTTGCCCAAGAACAAGAATTTTCATCTATACCAATTTCTTTTAGTTTGAACACTAACCTATTGTGAGGAACCGTATCAAACGCCTTGGCAAAATCCAAGTAGAGCACAATGTAACACCATGATCTATATTTCTACTTACTTCTTTGTAGATTGCAATTAGGTTAGTTTGACATGACCTATGTTTCATAAAACCATACTAATAACAATGTTCTTCCCAATAGATTCCTGAATATTAGCCTTAATAACCCTTCAAACACTTTCCAAGCCACAGAAGTTAAACTGGTCTATAATTTTCAGGGAAAGATTTTGAATCCCTTTTTAAATATTGGCACTACATTTGTCTTCCTCTAATACTTCGGTACACTTTCTGAAAGAATATAATCTTGAAATATTAAAAACAGAGGTTTACAATAGGACGCCCCAAAAAAATCTGGTGGGTGGACAGAAATAGAAAAAAAAAATGATGTCTCCCCATACTAATACATTTTTACACATACATCACATGTTTTAATACAGATGTAGTTTGATTCACTGATCTGTATTGCTAAGTAAACTTAGCCATCCTGGATAAGTTGGTCTGTCTAGGTGTGGGGCTGTTGTTTGAAGTATTACCTCTGGGGGCTCAAGGGCCTGGAAGGCAATCGTGGGGACCAGACCTGATCTGTAGGTAAGTAGGCAGGGGCAGCTGAGAGTAGCCATCCCTTGTTTGCATTCCTTGATGTCATAAGTGGGAGTTGTAGTAAGCAGGTATTTGTGCTGGCACAGCCGTCTGCAGGCCGCCAAGGTCGTTGTGCTCGATGTAGACCGCAGTGCCACCATTTTGTCGACCAGGTGCGAGATGCTCTCTACCAAGCAGATGTTAGACGCTGAGCCCTCCAGTGGAGATCGGGATAACCCCCCCAGCCCATAGGGGCGGAAGCGTGACCTGGGTCATGTCACAGGGCTCTTGTGTGGCAGTCAGGCATATAAACAGGATGGTGGCTGTCCACTCCGCTCTTCACCCTCATAGGCCACCGACCTCAATCCTCATATCACCCTCATGGGCTTTAAAACTCCTGATTTCAGGGACTGTGGTGGCACCGACAACTGCCTAGACAAATTAGGTAACTCTTCACCTAAGCTTAAATATAGACATGGGGTATTCTGCGAAAGGAGATCAAGTTTTTCAGGAGCCTCTTCAGGCTGCGACCGGTCAGCATGGCAGTCAGGCCCTGCCCCATACCCCACCCCAAGATGCAATTTTTTTGAAAATGCTTAAAACTTTATTTCTTTTGGATCAACAGCAAAAAGGGATTTATAGAAACATAGAAACATAGAAACATAGAATGTGACGGCAGATAAGAACCATTCGGCCCATCTAGTCTGCCCAGTTTTCTAAATACTTTCATTAGTCCCTGGCATTATCTTATAGTTAGGATAGCCTTATGCCTATCCCACGCATGCTTAAACTCCTTTACTGTGTTAACCTCTACCACTTCAGCTGGAAGGCTATTCCATGCATCCACTACCCTCTCAGTAAAGTAATACTTCCTGATATTATTTTTAAACCTTTGTCCCTCTAATTTTAGACTATGTCCTCTGGTTGTGGTAGTTTTTCTTCTTTTAAATATAGTCTCCTCCTTTACTGTGTTGATTCCCTTTATGTATTTAAATGTTTCTATCATATCCCCCCTGTCTCGTCTTTCCACCAAGCTATACATGTTAAGATCCTTTAACCTTTCCTGGTAAGTTTTATCCTGCAATCCATTAACCAGTTTAGTAGCCCTTCTTTGAACTCTCTCTAAGGTATCAATATCCTTCTGAAGATATGGTCTCCAGTACTGTGTACTGTACTCCAAGTGAGGTCTCACCAGTGTTCTGTACAATGGCATGAGCACTTCCCTCTTTCTACTGCTAATACCTCTCCCTATACAACCAAGCATTCTGCTAGCATTTCCTGCTGCTCTATTACATTGTCTGCCTACCTTTAAGTCCTCAGAAATAATCACCCCTAAATCCCTTTCCTCAGATGTTGAGGTTAGGACTCTATCAAATATTCTGTACTCTGCCCTTGGGTTTTTACGTCCAAGATGCATTATCTTGCATTTATCCACATTAAATGTCAGTTGCCACAACTCTGACAATTTTTCTAGTTTACCTAAATAATTTGCCATTTGGCTTATCCCTCCTGGAACATCAACCCTGTTACATATCTTAGTATCATCCGCCAAAAAACACACCTTACCATCAAGACCTTCTGCAATATCACTAATACAAATATTAAAGAGAATGGGTCCAAGTACAGATCCCTGAGGTACCCCACTGGTGACAAGCCCAAGCTTCGAATATACTCCATTGACTACAACCCTCTGTTGCCTGTCACTCAGCCACTGCCTTACCCATTCAACAATATTGGAATCCAAACTCAAAGATTGCAGTTTATTGATAAGCCTTCTATGTGCAACAGTGTCAAAAGCCTTACTGAAATCTAGGTAAGCAATGTCTACTGCACCACCCTGATCTATAATTTTAGTTACCCAATCAAAAAAATCAATAAGATTAGTTTGGCATGATCTCCCTGAAGTAAACCCATGTTGTCTCTGATCTTGAAATCCATGTGTTTTTAGATGTTCAACAATCCTATCCTTTAACATGGTTTCCATCACTTTCCCCACTACTGAAGTAAGGCTTACTGGCCTATAGTTGCCCGACTCCTCCCTATTACCTTTCTTGTGAATGGGCACAACATTCGCTAACTTCCAATCTTCTGGGACTACTCCTGTGCCACTGTCAGACAAGGTGGCCGAGTGGTTAAGGTGATGGACTGCTAATCCATTGTGCTCTGCACGCATGGGTTCAAATCCCATCTTTGTCGACTTTTCTTCAAAACTCTGTTCCTCAGGGAACTTTGTAAACTCACGTTACTGTCTGTGTTAGTCAACTGTCATTTATTTGCAAGGCTATTTTAATGGAGGGTCCAGGGAATTCTTACACCATAAATAAAGGCACAGAGTCGCCTTCATGGCAGTTCCACAAGTTGGAAATAAGCACTATTTGTCCGATTGATACCTATAGCATAACAATAATGCTTGTCTTAAAAACAACTAATTCAAACAAAAATTCACATTATTATCATCCCCAATCTGTAACTGTAAAAGTAACGCAAATTAGAGCTCAAATCAAAATTCTTGAATAGAGCTTGGTTGCTTCATCTAAGTGTTGCGTCTGTGTTTGGAGATATTCTGGAGAGTTTTACAGAAGCTTCAACTGTCTAAGAGTTGTGCTAAGAGTTTTCTTTTTTACTGTTACAGGATTTAAGAAAGACTGAAATTTACGGGCACAAGTCTTTTTCAGTCTATATAGCTATGTAACTATATAATTAAGAGGATCTAGCTAGTAGCTGCCTGGTTTATCAGAAACTACAATGTTTAACAAAAAGACAAGGCATGGAATATGTTGTAGTATTTTGATTGCATGAGTAAGATAAATAAGAAATTCACTTACCATTTTTTGGAGCAGTTAATTAGCTCCAGATGTATGAACCTAATTAACTCCAAATGTATGAACCTGTGTGAGACAGTTTCATCTGTGGATTTACTCAATATCTTTTTCCAGAAGGGAGGCTCTGGGTGTTATGAAACAAGGGCAAATATAGTGCAGTACATACGGTGCACTTAATGGAAATGATTATGAATATTTGAATAAACACTCACAATTTTTAGGGCCTGTTAACCCCTTCAGGACGGGTGACGGACGAGGTCCGTCATCCAGGGGATACCCTTAACGACGGGTGACGGACCTCGTCCGTCACGCGGTAAAATTAACCCCAGATCGCCGCAATCGCGGCGATCGTGGGGTTAATGGTGCTCCCGGTCTGCCTCTGTATTAGAGGCAGACCGGGAGCACCGAATCCGGCTGCCCCAGCACATGTACCTGCTCTGACAGCATGTCAGAGCGAGCACATGTGCTCTGTATACTTACCTTCCGCCTCCCTGCACTTCCGGGTTCACTGTGAAGTGCAGGGAGACGGATCAGTGCTGATCCTGCCCCCTAGTGTAAAAAAATAAAGTACATTTAAAATCCCACCCCCCTTTACCCATTTTAATAAAAAATTAACCCCTTCCCTGCCAATTGATCACTGACTACAGTGATCAATTGGCAGGGATTACATTTTAATATGATCTGATTTTTTTTTTAACCCCTGAGGGTTAATTCTTTTTTTTTTTTAACCCTCAGGGGTTAAATTTATTTTATTAATTAATTTAAATATTTTAAAATTATACATTTAGCTAGCTGGGGAGGGTGGAAGTTAGTGGGGAATTGGGTGATTTAGTGTTAGGCTAACTAGGGGTTAACGTTAAAAAAAGTTTTAATATAAGCTTTAAAAAGTTAAAAAATTAAGTTAAAAAAAGTTTTAATAACGTTTAAGTAAAAACTTTAAAAAAATAAACCCTTTACCCAGTCCAAATAAAAATTAACCCCTTCCCTCCCAGTCGATCACTGCCTACAGTGATCAAATTACAGATCACAGTATTATACTGTGATCTAATTTTTTTTAACCCCTGACGATTAACTTTTATTTATTTTTTAACCCTCAGGGGTTAAATTTATTTAATTAACTAATTTAAATATTGTATAATTAAATATTTTGCTAGCTGGGGTGGGTGGGAGTTATGGGAAAATGGGGAATTTACTGTTAGTGCTGCTTACTGCTAGTTAGGGGTTAACGGTAAAAAAAAAAGCTTAGAAAAATGTTAAATCTGTAAAAAAAACGTTTTACGAAAGTTTAAGAAACTTTAAAAAAATTAATAAGCATGACAAAAGTTTAAAAAATAGTTTTAAAAAGTAAAAAAAGTTTTAAAAAGTTACAAAATACATTTAATAACGCTCATTACCACTACACCTGGTACAAGCTAGCGGAAAAATGATCCCACGCTAAGGTTTAAAATATGCCTTTTGAAATACCCTGGGATGTCTTCTTTAAGAAATGGTATGGCTCTATGGGGTATTTGGATTATATAGCCTGGTAAAATACTCTAAAATGGGACATGGGCACAGCGTAAAAATTTAAAGTTTGAAAAAAACTGGAATGACTATGTCCCAAATGTGCCCCTCTGATGTCCACATATACCTGGCAAAGGTACATACGGGGGTATTTTTGTACTCAGCTGACATAGCTGAGCAACATATGAAGTATTATACAGTCGTAGCACACATAAGGTTTGCAAAATTTACTGTGCAAACTCACTTTGTGTGTCAAAAAGTCAGAAAAAACGCTTATTACCACTACACCTGGTACAAGCTAGCGGAAAAATTATCCCACGCTAAGGTTCAAAATATGCCTTTTGAAATACCCTGGGGTGTCTACTTTAAGAAATGGTAGGCCTTTGTGGGGTAGTTTAAATTTAAAACCAGCGAAGATGCTTGGAATTTGCACATAGGCCCAGCGTCAAAATCCAAAGTTCTGTAAAAAGTGATCTGGTCTCCAATATGGCACTGTAGCTCCACAAAATAGTGCCAAAGACATTCATTTGGGATGTCTTTTTACTCAGAAGACTTAGCTGAGCATAATTTGGAGGTTTTGAACTTAGTGGCACATATGAAATATACAAAATGCCCAGCAAAAATGCAATCCGTATGTAAAAAATGCACAGAATTATTTTTTACCACATACTTTGGCATGTAATGGTAAAAAAATGGGGGCATGTTAAGGCACAATATGCACCTTATGAGATACCCTGGAGTGTCTACTTTTACAAATGGTAGGCCTTTGTGGGGTTTTTTTGAACAGTCAAACTGTTATAATACCCCAAATGGAAGCATAGGCTCATTAAATCCGTCTCTCAAAATTCTACTGTGAATACTGAAAAGAACAGGTCTCCTATATGGCACTGTAGCTTCAAGAAATAGTGCCAAAGACATACAATGGGGGTACCGTTGTACTCAGCAGAAGTAACTGAACACATAATAAAACTTTGTACAGGAATAGCACACACCAACTTTACAAAATACACATGAGAAGTTCTTTGTTATAAGTTTGTGTGCGAAAACCCCCAAAAAACACAATTTTACTCCAATATTTAGCAGAGGTTGGCGGTAAAATGGCTACGTAGAAAGTGTCAAAACAACCTTAGGTAAATAGCCTGTGGTGTCTACTTTATATAAATTTATACTTTTGTGTGGCAATTTTGTTTTCTTTTATGGCTATTAAGCTTACAAGACAAACATACCAAATTCTAAAATCGCTCCACATTAAAAGTTTATTTTACTCCTTGTGCTTTGTGACCTGTAACTACCAAAAAAAACTTAAAATCCCAGACACATTATATATTCTGTAAATCAGAACAACTAAATGAATTAATTTTTAATTACTTTCCTTAACCTGCACTAATTGTGCACACATTATTAGTGCAAAAAACATTTTCATTTTTTTTGCATTTTTCTGTAATTTTTAATAATAAATAAGCATTTATGTAAATATATGTTACATCAAATTAAAGCCCTTTCTGTCCTTTAAAAAATGGTATATAATATGCGTCGGTGCAATAAATTTGTAAAATGCAAATTGCAGTTGAACGCAAACAGCAAAAAATGCAAAAAATGCAAAAAATGCTTGTGTCATTAAGTGAAAGACAAGCTTCCGAAGCTCTGTCCTTAAGGGGTCAATGGCTCTTAGTGACCGGTGTTGTGTATTCAGGAGTTCCCACGTTTTGATGCACAGGAGGTATAGCAGCAGAATTTCATATGAGTAGTATATTTATGAAATAGAAATAAGAAAATATGTAGTGCTTTCTGTATAAACAAGTGAAAGTAATAAAAGGAGATCTATTCACTGGTAGAGAGCAAAATAGATTTTGCTCAATCCATATGGCATGGGTGGTATGTTCACCACCAATTAATTTGATGTGAAACGTCTTCTAGATAAAATCAGGAAGATCCAGAGTTCATAAAAAAAAAAAATTATTTAGTTTAATTGAAAACAAAATTTTGATTGATAATAAAATATCTTTCAAGGGTATATTAAATGTTAATGCATTGGATATTAATACCAACTCTAACCAAATATAATCTTGTACAGATGGTGTTTCTTTTTCTTTATCTCAAGGAGAACTTTACTGTTAACAGTGGGATAAACACATAATTCCAGTGATTTGAAAATCTAAATTTACATTTTAGATTAACGTAACTACATCTAAAACATTCTCCAATTCAGCCTCTTTTACTCCTATATTTTTTTTAATTTAAGTTGGTTTGCTTGGCTGCTATAAGAGGTGGTAAAATGTTTGAGCATAATACTAATTTCCTCTCTTTCATTTACATCTAAAATGTGCATTAAATAAATTACCAAATAAACCAAATAAATAAATTACCAAATAAATTACCTTTAGCACTAAATGTTATTTAGATTTAAAATGGTATGTTATCTGCATTACATGGTTAATTAAAATGCATGAAGATATAACATAATTACTCACATTTAAATATACACTTCACAAATAAGATACAATTACTATTTAGTAGATATGCCCCCAATGAAAATGCATGCGCTGTACTTTGTTGGTTAAGAGTCCCACAAAATGTTTAATACTGTAGTTGTTTTTTTTAATGTGAATATCGAAAAGTGTATGGATTAAATATTGTGATGTCATGTGTTAACTGTGCACTAGCAAAAGGTGAGCTAAAACATTTTTTTTTCTAAATCTTGAATCTCACAACTGGAGGAAGTTTATTTTTTATTTGTTTTCTAAAATTTGGCTATTTTAGCTGACAACTATCAATTCACTGTTTAGGCAATAGACTACTTATTTCATAAGAGCATAAAATTAGTCGTAGCAGCAGTACTTAACTTGGGATAAACATTTACATTGTCACAAAGAACAGATAAATATAATAATTAATTGAAAATTTACAATAGGAGCACAAATAATGTATGCAATTAGTGTGTTCAGTCTGATATTTAAACATGCATGAACAGATAGATATTTTACTTTACACTCCTTGCAAAACACTGCATGGAGATTTTATTTTTATTGGTGAGGAAAGACCACTAAGAGAGGGAGGGGGGTGGAGGAGAGACCACTAGGGAAGGGTGGGGGAGTGGAGGAGAGGAGAGACCACTAGGGGAGGGGGCATGTGAAGAGACCACTAAGGGTGAGGGGAGAGGAGAGGCCACTAAAGGGGAGGGAGGAAAGGAGAGACCACTAAGGGTGGGGGTAGGAGAGACAATGAGGGGGGAGAGGAGAGACCACTAGGGGAGAAGGGGGGAGGAGAGACCACTAATGGAAAGGGGGGAGAGGAGAAATGACTAATGGAAAGGAGGGGGAGAGACCCCCAGGGGGTCAGAGGAGAGCAGAGACCACTAAGGTGGAGGGGGAGAGGAGAGATCACTAATGGAAAGGGGGGAGAAGAGGAGAATACACTAAGGGAGGTGGGGGAGGAGAGTAGAGACCATGGGTGGGGGGGAGACCACTAATGGGGTGGGGGAGAGAAGAAACCACTAAGGGACAGGGGAAGAGAGGAGAGGAGAGACCACTAAGGGGCAGGGGAGAGCTCTGTGGGGGGCTAGTAGAAAGCACTAAGGGTTGGGAGGAGCACCAAGGGATGGAGGGGAGGGTAGGAGAGAGCACTAGGAGACAGGAGGGGAGAGATCTAAGAGATGGGAGGGGAGAACACTACAGAAAAGGGGGCTGGGAGATCACTAAGGGACAGGGGAGATCACTAAGGGACAGTGGGGCAGGGGAGAGCTCTAAGGGACAGGAGTCACCGTATGTTGCCTGCTATGATTTGACTGTTTGTAATTTTATTGAGCTTTCACAGCAATGTTAATGTAATGACCATATGGGCTAGTCCCAAGGAAAATAAAGTTTTAGACAGTTATTCTTTATCCTCAATCTAGAGTCCTGTCTCTTATTTGGGGAATTGCCATATCACTACAAGGGATTGCTATGCTCTGCATGCTCACTTGGATAATCACTTCTAAGCTCTTTTAAGAGCTTGTTCCTGTCTTGCTCTCTGAAGGAGTCTACGGTGGTAATGGTGTTGGCAGGAGTGCTTTGAGCCCTCAGGAAGCGCTAGGAGCATCCTTCAATGCAGGTACCCTGTCTGGGTGCCAGGTGATCCTTTACATGGTGGCAGCGGTGGGATGGCGTCCTAGTGCGAGGACACCGGTAACGTGTGGAGTTACAAATAGTGGGATAGAGCTAGCTACCGTTCAGCATCCCTATCTACAGCACTGGAGATTGCAGGAGCTCCTGTCCCTGCAGGATGGGCCTATATCAGAGGAGGCCATGATGGACTACCGGGAGGCGGCCAGAAAGGAACTTTGGGATGAAGCCCTGGAGGATGTTCAGCGTCAGCAATGTGAGAGGCTACCCAGTGAAGAGCAGCGGCAAGAGAGGCAAGTGGCTCTACGAATGTCTTTCCTAGGAGAGCAGCCCCTTGACGAGTGGGTAACAGAGCTCAAGAGACTGGTATGGAAGGAGAATTGGCTGGAGGACGCCTACCAGGCCCTCTGGTGGTATACAGTGCAGCATACCCCGAGATGGAGGAGCTCGACAGGCCTGAGGGGGACGAATACAATGGTCCTGGTCTACTACTAGATGCCATGGAGGAAGAGCCTGATCTCGGCAGCACGGAGGATTTCCGATTTTGGGACATCCTTGACTACAGGATGGGCATGCACGATTGGCCTGTCGACTGCGCGGTGAAACCAGACATGATGCACCTGGAAACCATGGAGTGGTAACTGGAGCAGGCCTACCATCGCCTGCTCTGCGCCATTCAGCCCCAGTCTACCCTGCAAGCAGAGCTAGAGAATTGGGTAGCAGAACCAGGTCTAGAGCCCTTCAGCTGGAAGGATATCGTAGAGGTTTACTGGGAGGAACCCCAGCCAGCAGGTAGAGATGGGACCGAGGTTTCTCTACCGGCTCTACAGGGATGCTGGGCAGTTGGCCCAGGTCCCCAACCCCAGAGTGAGTGTCAGGGAGCGGAGAGCATCGACCTCCCTCCCCAGCGACAGTGTGAGTTCCAGGGAGAGGGGATAACCGGTCTCTCTCCCCAGCGGCAGTGTGCGCCCCAGGGAACTGAAAGTGTCGTCCTTCCTCCCCAGCGGCAGTGTGAGTTCCAAGGAGCCGAAGGTGTCATCCTTCCCCCCCAGCAGCAGTGTGTACTACAGGGAGCAGAGACAGTTGGTCTCTCTCCCCAGCAGCAGGACAATGTTAAGGGAGTGGAGACAGTCGGTCTCCCTCTCCAGCGGCAGCCTGTGTTTCAGGGAGAGGAGCACAGCACCCTCTCTCCCCAGTGGCAGCTTATTTCCCAAAGGTGAGATCTTATTCTCCCAGATGGGGCAGATGGGACCGCAATCTCTGCACCCGGTCTACAGGGGTGCGGGGTAGCTGGTCCAGATCCCCAGCAGCAGGACTGTTTATCAAAAAGGGAGACAGTTGGGCTCCCCCTCCAGAAGCAACACCGGGTCCAGGGAGATGAGCCTACTACCCCCTCTTCACAGCTGGGCTCCAACCAGACTACTCCAGCTGAAGCGCTGGCATCAGAGCAGAGTACCGCTGGTCTCTGCCCACTCAGCAACCCACAGATCTGAAGTACCCTTACCCCACCATGATGAAACCCCTGGACAAAGACTGGCTGCACGTTTCCCCAGGTGCAGTAACTTTTCATTGTGGGTGGGCTGCACTACTGACTATGTTTTGTGGGTGGGTTGCTGGACTAACCAAGGCACTGACCGACAGGAGGCCAGATACCGTGTTAGTCTTTTTGGGAAAGGGGAGAAATGTGGCGGAGCCAGCCTCGCCACTGGGCATTGGAGAAGACTGATTGCCAGCCTCCTGCCATGTGACTATGGCCCCTGGGATGTATTGCCTGCTCTCCTGTACTGCTGAGGTTTGCTACCAACTTGGTGGATTTAGCTATGGATCTTGTCTAGTGCCCTCTGTTGGTTGCAACAGCAATATGCACTACCTGAATAGCAAGACTGGTTAATTTGCATATTCGGGTAGATTTGCATATTGCTAATTCGGCAGGCATGTGAGATATTTTCTGTTAATTATTGTCTACCCCACCTTTTTAAAAATATGCCATTGTGTTATAAGTCACTGTATGTTGCCTGCTATGATTTGACTGTTTGTAATTGTATTGAGTTTTCACAGCAATGTTAATGTAATGACCATATGGGCTATTCCCAAGGAAAATAAAGTTTTAGACAGTTCTTCTTCATCCTCAATCTAGAGTCCTGTCTCTTATTGGGGGAATTGCTATATCACTGCAAGGGATTGCTATGCTCTGCATGCTCCCTTGGATAAAAACTTCTAAGCTCTTTTAAGAGCTTGTTCCTGTCTTGCTCTCTGAAGGAGTCTACGGTGGTTATGGTGTCAGCTGTAGTGCTTGGAGCCCTCAGGAAGCGCTAGGAGCATCCTTCAACTGAGGTACCCAGTCAGGTGATCCGTTACAATAAGCACACACTTTAAATCCTCTACACTAACACGTAACACATCCCCTACACACTACACTCCCTGAGAGCAAACTCATGGGTGGAACATGTAGGTGGACATATGGGTGGGCCTTATGGGCATAGTCACCGTCAGGCCCTGGGGGCCCAGACCTTGAGCTGTGCAAGGGGCCTAACTGTGCAAGGGGCCAGAACATTGACCTTTGTCACACAGTTACAATCAGCCACCAGGGAGCCTGTTCTACACCAGACCAGTGGAGCCAGACTGCAGCCAGAGCCCATAATCATCCTCATCTGGTTGTAAGTAGGCAATCTAGTATATTATTAGTGACACTAATTTATAAGTTCATTTAGCCATCTACATGCACCCTACTTAGACAGTGTTTGAACACTGATAGTCCCTTTGGTCTTCCGTGCTCCTAAGGAGTAAGGGGTAGGGAGTAATGTAGGGAAAAACAGAGAGTCTGGTGGTTTTCCTCATTTCAAAAAATGGTCAATACATGTTCCAGCTCAATTTTAATGTTTTATTCAATGGTGTAAATTACAGAAAAGTGACTTTTTTATTTTCAGCAATAAAGCATTACTCTGAGCCTGATATATTTTAAACAAATAAAAGCAAGACACAATGTGTCAATGCTTTGACTTTTTGAAACCTGCTTTTTGGATTTTACATTTTGGAATAACTATTTAGGCATTCATCTAACAAAGCAACTGAATGAGGGGGATGTATTTTTATCCTATACAATACGTATAGTATGGCAACTAAGTCACTAAGGGACCTTTGTCTATTGGGGTTTTATTGTTGTTTCTTCCCTTTTCTCTCTATGTCTACACCTGTGCTAGCATGAAAGAAAGAAAGAGTTTTCCTCCAATATAATACAGACATGCCCCTGTACCCTCTGTCACAGGTGATTGAACACAATAAGCCAGTACTACTTTGCTGTGTGCTTTTGTTATAGTCATACATCAAGGTGTTGCAAAACATTTTACATTACCCATCCATTAAATAGCAGTTTGGCACAGTTGAAAAATTACAGCTAGAGGGATGCAGGTTGTGCAGAACTGTAGTGTTCTTTGTTCTCTCACTGTGTAAATTTCCCCATACAGTTCTTTCAAAGAACATGATGTATTTTATATTATTAGTCCTGTTTTCATGCAGACAGTGACTTTTAATTTCCTCTTGAATTTTGAGCAGTTTCTCAGCATCATACTAAAAAATCAATAAAATGTGAGGGTACGTTCATGTAGCAGAAATGTTTTAGCATATCAAAACATAGGAATAGACCTGATTAAGCAGTATCAATTATCAGACTTTATAATTATTCCATAGACAGAATGTCATATGTTCTATAACGTTAACACACTTTGTTAATGGTATTATATAATCCTCATTTAACCCCGATGTCCCTTGAGGACACATCCACTTTGTCTCTTTTTGTTTAAGGGAACATTGTCAATTTACACCTCTTGTAAGTAGTGAAACTCCATTTATCACTTGATATTGCAACTGGTTTATACAGTAACATGATTCTAAATGTATAGCTTGTCACATTCAACAAGGTTGTCCTCGTATCCCTTTGTGTTGACTCTGCACTTCCTTCCAGAAAATGTATCCTCTGTGTCCCAATGTCAGGTTAAACCAAATCGTATCTTGAGATTTCTGACCTCCGATAGGAAAATTGTATTCTTCTAAAAAGAAACACTATAGGGTCACGAACGCAAACAGTTATTCCTGACCCAATAGTGTTGAAACCACCATCCAGCCCCCTATCCCACCTTACCCCCCTAAATATAGCAAAATCATACATTTAGCCCAGTCTGCTGCTGCTGGCTTTGCCCCTGATCTGCCTACTTGGCTTACATCATCAGAAGTGGTGTTCTGAGACAGTCACAATGCTTTCACATAGGAATGCATTGGATTGGCTGAGATTGTCAAATAGGCAGATCAGGGCAGAACCAGCACAAGCCAAACACAGCCCTGGCCAATCAGCATCTCCTTGTAGAGATGCATTGAATCAATGCATCTCTTTGAGGAAAGTTCTGTGTCTCCATGCAGTACTGACCCAGGAAGCACCTCTAGCAGCCATCTGAGGAGTAACCAATAGAGCTATCCTTGGCTGTAATGTAAACACTGCATTTTCTCAAAAAATACAGTGTTTCCTGCAGAAAGCCTGGCGGGACTGATCATACTCACCAGAACAAATACAACTAGAAAAGCTAAAATTTCGGGGGAAATTGTGTGAAGTGTTCTTGCCTCCACCAGCAGTCTAAAACTAGGGATCGAGCGATTATCCGTTTTACCAATATTATCGGCCGATATTCGGTATTTTCGGCAATATCGGTATGGGCCACTAAAGATACCGATATTGCCGATATTGATAGTGAGAAATACATTTCAACTTTTATTTCTTTATATAGCACATTTAATTGCAACATTGTTGCCTAAAGTGCTTCACAGTTACATTAACCCCTTAAGGACTCAGCCAAATGTACACGTTGTGAACAGAACAAAACATAACCAAAACCTGGCATTTGCGCTATATGTCTGTCCAACCGTAATTCACCTCTTTCATATTAAATGCAACCCCCCTTATTATATATAATTTTATTCAGGGAAAACAGGGCTTTCATTTAATATCACATATTTAGCTATGAAACATAATTTAATATGAAAAAATGGGAGAAAATAAATGTTGTTATTTTTTAGTTCTACATGACATTTTAACTGTCAATGTCATAATACTGTTTGCTTTTACTGCAATAAAATACACATATTTGTATTCAGCAAAGTCTCACGTGTAAAACAGTACCCCCTATGTACAGGTTTTATGGTGTTTTGGGAAGTTACAGGGTCAAATATAGCATGTTACATTTGAAATTGAAATTCGCCAGATTGGTTACGTTGCCTTTGAGACTGTATAGTAGCCCAGGAAATAAATTTACACCCATAATGTCATACCATTTGCAATAGTAGACAACCCAAGGTATTGCAAATGGGATATGTCCAGTCTTTTTTAGTAGCCATTTGGTCACAAACACTGGCCAAAGTTAGCATTATTATTTGTTTGTGTGTGAAAAATGCAAAAAACGCCAATTTTGGCCAGTGTTTGTGACTAAGTGGCTACTAAAAAAGACTGGATATCCCCATTTGCAATACCTTGGGTTGTCTACTATTGCAAATGGTATGCCATCATAGGAGTAATTTTCATTCTTGCGCTACCCTAGGGTCACAAAGGCAACGTAAGCAATCTGGCAAATTTTAATGTGAAAAAAATGAAACACAAGCCTTATATTTGACGCTGTAACTTTTGAAAACACCATAAAACCTGTACATGAGAGGTACTGTTGTACTCGGGAGACTTCGCTGAACACAAATATTTGTGTTTCAAAACAGTAAAAAGTATCACAGCAATAATATTGTCCGTGTAAGTGCTGTTTGTGCGTGAAAAATGCAAAAAACTTCACTTTTACTGGCGATATCATCGTTGTAATATATTTTACTGTTTTGAAACACTAATATTTGTGTTCAGCGAAGTTTCCCGAGTAAAACAGTACCCCCCATGTACAGGTTTTATGGTGTGTTGGAAAGTTATAGGGTTAAATATAGTGCTAGCAAATTAAATTCCCTATACTTTCGGCATGGGTTGTAATTAATTAGGATACCTAATTATGTAAAAATATTACATAAATATATGTGTAGATTAATATATGTATATATATATATATATATATATACATATGTGTATATATATATATGTATATATATATATATATATATATATATGATTTTTTTTAAAATATATATATATATATATATATATTTTTTTAATTCTTTCTTTTTCCATCTTGGCGGACAAAGTGACATAACATTGGCTTACTGGCTTACGCAGAAGCCATCGGGCATATCAGGAATATGTACATCGTCACAAGTTAACAAGGGTAGTCTGTGACAGAGCCTTTTACACATTAGTGCCATTGTTGTCCCCGTCCGTCAAGGAGTTTTTCCATTTACTTTTTATCAACAAAGTAAAACTTTAACATAATCGACAGGTTTGACATTCTATCGCATACATTAAGTTAACTTTAGCTTCATGTCTGTGTGCCTGTCTTGTAACTTGGTTTGCATATTGTATGTAATCTATATGAACCGTGCGTACTACCCATACTTGTAAACTTAGTGTGCCGTGCGTATTGAGGTTGAATCCGTTGGCCTGGGGACTATTGCTATTTAGGCAAGTCGTTGTGGTTTGATCTAGACTGTCTCTGGGACTCCCCTGTAAGTATTCGTATGTTCCTATCGGTGTGTGCCGATGTTGGCATACTGAGCTTGGTGTGGTTAGTTCGGATCAGGGCCCCTTCCCAGGTCCCCGATTCGTTGCGACTCTGGGTCAGCCAGGGTCTGTCTAGATTGCCATAGTGTATGGGTAGTAACTTCGCGCCCCCTAGTCCCTGAGATCAAGGGATGGTGGGCCATCAAAAGAAGAGAGGGAGATGAGATAGGTGGAGAAAGAGAGAGAGGATGGGGTGAAGGGGGGGGGGGGTATATGCGACGGTTCAGTGCGGCTTGCAGTGGTTCTTTGTGCTTGTTATTTCAGGGGGGGCTAGTTAGAATGTAGTTGTGCCAGGGTTCCCACATTTTATCAAATTTATGTGTGGTCCCTCGCAGTCTGGCCGTCAGGCTATCCATTAGGTGTACCTCTTTTATGTTACCTATCACTCTCTGTAAGGAGGGTATGTCTGCTTGTAACCATGTTTGTGCCATTGTTCTTCTTTTTAAATATTTTTATTTATATATAGGTATATACCGTATATACTCGAGTATAAGCCGAGTTTTTCAGCACATTTTTTGTGCTGAAAAACCCCAACTCGGCTTATACTCGAGTCAATAGTCTGTATTATGGCAATTTGCATTGCCATAATACAGACAGGGGCTGTGGGGGCTGCAGAGAGTTTACTTACCTCTCCTGCAGCTCCTGTCAGCTCTCTCCTCCTCCGCCGGTCTGTTCAGCTCTTCTGTCAGCTCACAGTGTAAATCTCGCGAGAGCCGCGGCTCTCGCGAGATTTACACTGGGAGCTGACCGAGGTGCTGAACGGACCGGCGGAGGAGGAGAGAGCTGACAGGAGCTGCAGGAAAGGTAAGTAACATCTCTCTGCAGCCCCCACAGCCCCCTCCTACACAGTGCCCATCCACTGGACCACCAGGGAAGGAGAGCCCCCCTCCCTGGCCAGCTAGCAAGCAGGGAGGGGGGACGAAAAAATGTATATATATTAATAATAATATAAAAATAATAAAATAATAAAATAAAAAAATAATAAAATAAAAAATAATAATAATAATAAAAAAATGTAATGAAACAAAAAAAAATATTAAAATAATAATTAAAAAATAAAAATGCCCACCTCCCACCAAGGCTCTGCATTACACACACACATACACACACACTGCATTCTCATACACACACACTGCATTCTCATACACACACACTGCATTCTCATACACACACACTGCATTCATTATATACACACACTGTAAATAAATATTCAATTAATATAATTTTTTTAGGATCTAATTTTATTTAGAAATTTACCAGCAGCTGCTGCATTTCCCACCCTAGTCTTATACTCAAGTCAATAAGTTTTCCCAGTTTTTGGGGGTAAAATTAGGGGCCTCGGCTTATATTCGGGTCGGTTTATACTCGAGTATATACGGTATATATAATGATATATACGTATATATTTATGTATATAGATATATATATTATTTCGTTCTACGTGTATTTTGATATAAATATATATCTATATTAATATCACAATACAGTTAGAACGAGCTAACACACATCTATATATTTTTTAATTATTTATTTTTAATTATTTTTTTAATTTTATTTTTTTACGTATTTACATATTTTTTATATTATATATAAATATATATATAAAACAATAATTATATATATATATATATATATATATATATATATATATATATATATATATATATTTAATCAGTATCAGTCTACGTGTAATTTGATATTAATATGGTTTTGAGTCCTTCTCTTACACCTTTACGTGGAACCCGGCCTGATCGGGACATAGATATCCCCGCAGTGACACCGAGCTCCCTGGTGAGGACTATCTTGTTCGTTCATAGAGGGCATGGGTATTCCACCCTGAGCTTGTTTCGGACTTCTTTTCCCCAAAGCCGGAAGTTGGCAAAGTGTGCCCGGTGCTCCGGTAAACCCCTCTCGGATGACCCTGGGTGTCGGGTGGTACGTGAGTCAAACAAGATTGTCCAGTGTGCCAAAGGAAACCTTTCTTGCTAGGCGGGTTCTGTCACTTTATCTCTTCCGATAAAGACTCTCCATTCTCTCATGATCTCCAGAGAAGGGGGAGGGATGAGAGACGGTTCCGCTAAGTCGGGGTGTTCTCTTTCCCCTTTGGGGAAGCCGTGTTGGGCCCTTCCAATGGTGTTTAGGTGGTAAGGTGTCCAACTTGTTAGTCAGTATCTTGGAGAGGACTTCTTCCCCCGGAGCTGCCCTGGCGGCTTTAATCCTCACCTGAAAATCGGTCGGGGGAATTGAGGGAAGTCCGACCTGTTGGTTCACACCCTTTCGGTCTGTGGAGCCAGGATCGTACAACAGTACGCTTATTGCCACTCAGTGTGCCTCTGGGTATAACTGGGGTCACCCAGAATTTCGAACAATCGGTACCACTTTCTCAGGATCTGGGTAGTGGTCTGAGAATGAGGATACCCTCAGTAGGACCGGGATGAGCGGTCTGCAATGTCGGGGCGTGAAAGCCTCCCTATGTATAATCCAAGGGTTCATCCTTATATGTCCTAGAATTGTGAAGTTTGGCAGTATTTTGAGTTCTCCTTCTCGGTTAAGGGAAGGGTGTGCGGATCCTCCAGTTGAAGCATAGAGGTGTCGGAACACATGCATCTAGTGTGCCCTGGTCTGTGCATACAATGACAGAGCGTACTCTGAAGGTAGAAGCCCTAGAAAAGGGTGTGGGGGGTCACCCCTTCATACATAGGCCACTAGCACCGTAGTGAGACTAGCCGGGGGGTCATCCAGCGTAGGGGGGTCACCCCTGTATGTATGTCTCTTATGGCATGTTGGGACACTCTTTCGGTTTGTGGGGTACCGAACAGGTGTCAGGTACGGCAGTACACTTATTGCCACTAGTGGGCCTCCACATACAACTGGGGGTCACCCAGAATTGTTTCAATCAGTACCACTTAGAGATTTCCTGGGAGTGGTCTGAGGAGGGGGTCACCCTCAATAAGACCGGGATGAGCGGTCAGTAATGTCGGGACATAAGCCCGTGTATGGGGAGGTATGGTAGCCTCCAAATTATCCAAGGGGTCACCCTTATTGGATATAGTACTGTGGAGATTTGGCAGCACCGTAAGCTCTCCTTCCTGGTTCTGTCGACATACATGTATCCATTGTGTTCCGGTCTGTGCATACGGTAACAGATCGTACTCCGTGGTTATCGGCCTGTCCTAGGGCGTGGGGGTTAAACCCCAATATATATATATATATGTCCCTAGTACTGGAATAGGATTCGCCTGGGATTCGCCCAGTGTAGGTGGTTCACCCTAGTATATGTATGTCAGTAGGACAGGGACCAGATTCGCTTGGGGGTCACCCAGCGTAGGGGTTCACCCCGGTATAAGTATGTCAGTAGGACAGGAACCAGATTCGCTTGGGGGTCACCCAGCATAGGGGTTTCACCCCAGTATAGGTATGTCACTAGGACATGGACCAGATTCGCTTGGGGGTCACCCAGCGTAGGGGGTTCACCCCAGTATAGGTATGTCACTAGGACAGGGACCAGATTCGCTTGGGGTTTATCCAGTGTAAGGGGGGTCACCCCTGAACCACAATGTCACTTTGGAAAGGTGTCTGCCATGCTTGGGGTTCACCCAGCATAAGGGGGGTCACCCTTGTTAATCACTCAGTTATGTGCCTCCACTACTGTGTCCTGTATCCCTGTGGGGATAGAGTATATCCAGTGGTTGTGAGGTCCAGTGGGATTAGGGAGCTGAGTAAGTTATCAGCTCTATTTAATTTCCCTGCCAGCAGATAGAGTAAAGCATCCACTATGTGCCCACAGCAGGGAAAAGTCCATTCTTAATCCTCCAGATTTACAAGAAAACTTTTATTCCACATGACATTTGTATGTAACATTATAGAGCAAACTGCCAGCAGACCTGAGTACTGCATCCAGTATATGCACACAGCAGGGATCAGTCCTACATAAGTGGACACTCCATGCATAATCCTGTCAACTTTATTCCACCTGCCAGTGTTGTGTAACAGGATTGATTTCAGCAGTGAACATTTAATACATAATCTCCCAGAAAAGACTTGGAGAACTTCATTTCACAGGAACTTTATTTTTGACAATGTAGAGCAGACTGCCAGTTCGTGGGAATAAAACCGAATGGCCGACGTGAATCTCGCGAGAGCCGCGAGATTGAAGATGGCCGCCGTTCGTGTGCAAATGTGCCGCGCGGCCCGCGTTCGCCAAAGCGATCGCGGCCCGCCAGTGCGGTACTGAGTCCACCCAGTACCCCGAACCCCCAGAGACCTGCCCTGAAGTCCTGGCACCAGAGCAAACAAAACGCGATTGCGGTAAAACGCTGCGATCCGCGCGAGATTAAATCAGAGAAAGTGAAACAACAAAGTGCCAGCAGAGACAAGTCCAATATAAAAATTGTAAAATCAACAGCAAAAATCAGGATAGAAGGACCAATGTAATCCCCACAAAGCATAAGGGAATTAGCTAATTATTATATTAAAGAGACAAAGCTAATACCAACTGAAAAGGCAACTAGCAAATTATCAGGGAAGAAAAGCAAGTCTAATACCAAAATGTAAAAGCAATTTAGCAGATAATCAGGGTAGAGAAGGGAGAGGGTAGCAGGGGACAAATACCACACCATAAACATTCAAATATAATGATAAATGTAATATAAATGAAAACAGTTTGGAGCAAAATACTCTGACCTGTGCCTTGGCTGGTAAGCAGCAAAGAAAGAGGAAATCATGTGACTGCCAGGGCTTTATATATGGATGTGATGCCTGTTACTGATTGGTTTAAAGTTTTCTGATTGACTTGTGCTGCTGGAGGCATAAAGTAAAGAAAGTTATGCAAAATATGAAGCCTCCTGTCATGTGATAAAATTAAACTTATATTCATCTTTATTATTGTGTGTATATATATAATATATATATTGCAAAAGTAGATGGCTGCACTCTCGGTTTTTAAATAAAGACTAACTTTTATTCTATAATCTTAAAAACAGGTTCAACGTTTCAGTCCTCCTCAAGGACTTTCATCAGGATCATAAACATGTACATGTTAAATAATGTGTATATATCAGGTGCATAAAATTGTAGATTGACTTACCCCAGGTGCTGTGAGTTGAAACCGGTGTTCAGCCAGACCCAGTGCACATGCGTGACAGAGACTCCGCCCCCAATAGTGATGTCCGCACGTGCATGCCGTTGCCATGGTGACGCAACATGTTTATAGTTTCTAAGGGAACGTGTAAACACCGACGTGAGTGCCTTCTGTGCTGTGCAAACTAAATGCTAGTGCTCCAAATACTTTATAGAGGCTAAATAGGATAGATCACAGACCTAAGTACATGTATTAGGACGAAAATATAATCGGTCTCTATGAAATAAGACCTCACATGAGCAAATAAATGTGCTCGGAATAATAAAGTGCCATAAATCTTTTAAAGTGACACAGAAGCATCAGACTTGCATACAGGTATGGACATTCAGACAAACCGGTTGCAAAACATTTCTTTGAACACAGACACCCCCTCGCTACGTTAAAATTCTTGTCGATAGACCATATACCTGTACCCAAGAGAGGAGGAGATTGTGGCAAGATACTTCTCAATAAGGAAGTCTTCTGGATACACAAACTAAATACAGTTTCCCCGAAAGGGCTCAATGAGACTGTCATTACATTCATTCTTATAGCCCTTTTTACCTTAAGTTTGCATTGTTTTTAAGTTTAATCCTACATTTAATTTGTTTGATATATTTTTGCAGATAATAGCATAGTGACACTATAATTGTGAAGGCAATTTGAATAGTAGTCAATATTGCAATTACAGTATCAAACATACATGTCAGCTCTCTCCTCCTCCGCGCCGTCCGTTCAGCACCTCGGTCAGCTCCCAGTGTAAGTCTCGCGAGAGCCGCGGCTCTCGCAAGACTTACACTGGGAGCTGACAGAGGGAGCTGCACGGACGGCGCGGAGGAGTAGAGAGCTGACAGGAGCTGCAGGACAGGTAAGTAACGCTCTCTGCAGCCCCCACAGCCCCCACAGCCCCCACTGAACTACCAATGCTGGACCACCAGGGAGTAAGAGCCCCCCTCCCTGGCCAGCTAGCAAGCAGGGAGGGGGGACGAAAAAAATTATAATAAAAAAAATAATAAAATTTAAAAATAAAATAATAATGAATAAAACTAATAATAGAACAATCAAAATTCCCACCCCCACCAACACATACACACACACTGCATCACACACACTCACACTTCATTCATATACACACACTGCACTCACACACTGCATTCATACACACACTGCATTCATACACACACTGCATTCATGCACACTGCATTCATACACACTGCATTCATACACACTGCACTCATACACACGGTGCATTCATACACACAGTGCATTCATACACACAGTGCACTCATACACACACTGCACTCATACACACACTGCACTCATACACACACTGCACTCATACACACACACTGCACTCACACACACACACACTGCACTCATACACACACACACTGCACTCATACGCACTGCACTCATACACGCACTGCACTCATACACGCACTGCACTCATACGCACTGCACTCATACGCACTGCACTCATTCGCACACACTGCATTCATTATATACACACACTGTAAATAAATATTCAATTAATATATACACACACACAATGCACTCATACACACACAATGCACTCATACACACACACTGCACTCATACACACACTGCACTCATACACACACACTGCACTCATACACACACACTGCACTAATACACACCCACTGCACTCACACTGCACTCATACACACACACTGCATTCATTATATACACACACTGTAAATAAATGTTCAATTAATATAATTTTTTTAGGATCTAATTTTATTTAGAAATTTACCAATAGCTGCTGCATTTCCCACCCTAGTCTTATACTCGAGTCAATAAGTTTTCCCAGTTTTTTTGGGTAAAATTAGGGGCCTCGGCTTATATTCGGGTCGGCTTATACTCGAGTATATACGGTATATATATATATATATATATATATATATATATATATATATATATATATATGTTGTATATATGTGTGTACATATATATGTATATATACCACCTGTGGGTAAAAGATTCTCTTCAAAATATAAGCTTTTCCTTTTGTTCTTATTTTCATTAAGAATGTGATATAATCTTATCATTAATATTATATAAATTACATGCTTCTTTCTTGATATATAAATCCAGAAATCAATGAATGCAATGCAGTGGTGAAGATCAGTGTGTGTTAGCAATATTATGTGGTGACAAATAACTCTGATTCCACCCTGTATTTATTTATTTATTTGACACTGATGAAACGAAATAAACACCTTAATGGTTTTCTGGAAGAGATAATCGTTATGCAGCAGACATCCAGTAGTGTTATAATGAATTATTGTTGCAGATGCAATTTTACATATCTCTTATATATAGCACAACAAAGCTTGTTGTCAATTTATTTTAAAATCTGCAGTCGAACCCTATTTATATGCTCCGCTGGGACGCATACTGAATATGCTTATGCATTTAAATTTCCTTATTTCCAAACCTATTGTTGTCATTATTGTGCGTTAAAATGCTTTTAAGATTTCATCTTTCCAACCGCCAAAAGAGTTATAGAAGAACAAAATCAGTCATTACAAGGGATACATGTGTTTTTAAATAATAGTTTATTACGTCATAAAGCAAACTTTCAGTGTTATGCTAAAACATAAATAATCTCTTGTATAGTACAATCTAAGTCTAAATCTACCAAAAAACAAAATATGTTGAGAATCTGTCTGTCCGTCTATCTAATATATATTTCTGGCATATATTTAATTTTAGTTTAAAGTAGCACCAATAAAAAGTCTACAACATACAAATAAATAAAATGCAATTATGGTAATAGCTAAAAAGGCATTGCAAGTTTTTGTTTCTGTGTTGTTTTGGCAAGTCCAACTGTGCTCATGCCACTATAATATAAGAATGCATTTAGAAATGTTACATGGAGAATATATACAACATATTAAGATATCTCAGCAGACAGCATAAAAACAATACAACAAGAGAATGTTAACCTATAGACTATAAAAGCTGCTTATCTTCAACATGCATCCTCTATGTCTGCAGGATTACCCAGAGTCTCTACCTATCCTCATTCCATTCATGTTCGGAAATCCTGTTCAGCAGATATCTCTTTGCAATTGGGATTCAATACTATGCATGTCAAACGTCCATGCCATAATTAAGTGGTAGTACAAGGAAAGAATTTAAGCATTACATCATGACATGAGATGAAAACATAAAATGTAGTAGCATCTTTATTACAAAATATTAAATATCAACATGAAACTTAAAAGAGCTGGATCCTTAATGGGATATCACAGTTCTTATTTTGCAAAGCTTGCAGATATTTACATAGTAATTATTGATAAAACAATTAAACTGGGATATGTACTAAACCTAAAAACCAGCAGAGTAGAATGTATCTATGATGTTATCCTCCCTTTACAAAGATCTGTAATCTATGATTAATAAAAATACATTTAAATTCATATTTAATCATTGTAGTTATGTGTACAAAACAATCGTGAAATGGATGCATAATGGAATCTGGAACTAGTTAAAAAAAGCAAATGTGACACAATTCTGGTGTAAGGAATTGAAGCCAATCAAATGTTTCTGATAATTAACCTTAAAAATATAAATTTTTGCCTTTAAAAACATTATTTTATATTAATATGTAAAGGGCGCTGGTTCTGAAGTCACCCTGATAGCCTAGAGAAAGATTTTGGATGTATAAAGTTGGCATTCATCAGCGTTAGGGATACTGATTTACATACAAACTGTCCTACACATGAGGAGTCTGCAATAACTTGTGGAATACAAAGTGATGGAGGTTGCTTCCAACTTGAACAAGTATCTTCATGAGATCCTCAAGGACCTCGGGTTATCATATTTATAGAATAGGAAGTTATGTTGTATAATGGAGTTGTACTCTGTATGTCTGCCTACAACTATCTCCTCCATGTTTTACTGTATGAGAATTCCTAGTCCTAGTGGGTAAAATATGATGTTATGCTATACCCAACCATTAAAATCTCTCTCACGTAGCACTAAGAAAAAGCGGCCCTTTTTTTGCCAGTGGCAAGAAAAAGTATGTGAACCCATCAGAAATTTCAGATTTGATGTTCATCTAAGTTGCAATAACCAACAAACACGAATAAGAATAATACACTAATTTGTCTGTTATTAGTTAAAACAGATTGTTTTAACTAATAACAGACACATAATTATATTATTCTCAAAAAATTTATCATTAAAATGTTAACTGTACAAATTAGAAGATGATTGTGAAACCGGTGTAGGCTAATGACTTCAACAAAAGCTAATTAAAGTTGTGAATTTGGAAACCTGGTGGCCAATTAATGAAACAAGATTAAAGGTGCAAGGTAAATATACTTCACATTATACCTCTCAAAAAAGAATTCTAAAAAGATCTTCCATGAATAATTAAGAACTGTTGCATTGCATAAAGCTGGAAAGGGTTACAAAGTTATCTCAAAAAAGCTTAAATATTCATCTGTCCACTGTTATACAAAGTGAAAACTGATAGGAATGTAAACGAAATTTCTAAATTTTGTTAAAAACAGCCAGTCTTAAATTTAGTCTTAAATTTGAAATTTACTATGAATTCTTGGAAATTTTCACTTTAGTGCATAACCATGATAGTCTACTAGGGCCGTCTTTAATATTGATTGGACCCTGGGCAAGCATGGGATGTATGCATTGCCACACGCATAGATACACACACTGGCACATATATAAAAAGCAAGTCTTAAAGCTTGAGATTGATGTGTAGATTTGTGTTTAACATTATATTGACCATCCACAGACTTCAGGTGGAAGGTGTTTTCAATCACAATTTTTTTTTTCCTGCCATAACTTTTTGGGTTTTTACTTCGCAAATACTGCCAAGCCTCAAGAGCAAGACAGTAACCAACCTCATGCTGATGATTTGCATTAACAATGAAACAGCTGTCCATGAGTGGTTCATTGGCTTTGCACCTTTTCCTAAGTTGTGTTTCAAAGCTGTTGTATACATTAAACACAGACTCAAAGGAATCCATGTTTAAAATGGAATGAGACAAAAATTAGATTCTTTGTTGAACTACTTTTCATATGCCCACCCAGAATCCTTTGCGGTTGTAACGGCACTGCATATTTGTGATTTCTGTGGGAAAAGCAAGTCTTATGGCTTGACTGGTGTGCAGATTTGTTTTTAACATTGTATTAACAATTTATATATATATATATATATATATATATATATATATATATATATATATATATATATATATATATATATATATATATATATATATTTATATATACACTGACACACAGACACATGTATACATTCACACAGATACACATACACACTGGCACACAGATGTACATACACAGACACACAGATACACATAGACACATACATCCAGATACACACAATGATGCAAACACAGCCAGATACACACACAGCTAGATACACAGTCAGGCACACACACATTGACACAAACACAACCATGTACACACACACAGCTAGATACAGTCAAATACACATAAACTGACACAAACACATCGAGATACACACACACACAGTCAGATACACGCACAGCCAGGTACACACACACACAGATACACACACACACATCCAGGTACACACACACAGCAATATACACACACTGACATACACACAGTCAGATACACACACACACACACACACACACAGCTAGATACACACACACACACACACACACATCCAATACACACACTGACTCAGACACAGGTACACTCACATATATCAATATACATATTTTAGCCACCCTCCTGTCTTCTTAAAATTTGGGTACAGAAGGGTGGCTTCCCTGGAGTCCAGTGGGATGGCCAAGTCTGATGGGAATCTGAGGAACCTGGCTTCCTCAGTCCCTGTCCTCCAACTCTTGTGTGTGCGGCCACCTCCTCCTCCTCCCCAGCTGCACCCAGTTGCTTGGGAGGAAGTGATCTGACCTCACTTCCTCCCATCAGTAGCCAGGTCCGGAGTAATCTTAAAGGGCCTGGGGCCCCTGATTACATCCGATGGGATTAAGTCATAGGCAGGTGGCCCACGGGGCAGCTGCTTTGGGCCCCCTAGGAGTAACTGGGCCCAGGGCAGCTGCCCCGTTTGCCCTGCGTTAAAAACTGACCTATAGTTTACCAATCTATTAATAAAATTTACCAGCAGGATATTCTGCCATGATCCAAATAACAAATTGTTTGAAGTTGCTTTCAAAAAGTGTTCTGAAAAGTGACAGTTAAATTCATTCATTTTAATTGTATGTGTTCTTAATGTGATCTGAGTTACTTTTTAATAGTATATTTTATTCGTTTTTGCAGAAATATCCATTTCAGAAGACCACCAGATTTACAGAGTTATTGACTAAACATCAGATTTTGTCTAAAGGGACAAAATCTGCTGACAATTACCAAATTCCAGCAGCATTGGCAATTTACAGATTTAAGTAAGGCAAATGCGGACAGGGTCAGTCTGAAAATTTGCACATTGGTGTTTGTAAAATCAATAATATCTGCATCAGAACAAATTTAAAGCACTTAACGCAAATATTTATCAGTGACAGTATGGTGGGTGATAAAGTGCATGCATGCAGCAGGATGCACATTCACATTTTATTATTGGATAGCTATTCACATTCTTAATGGAGGATATGGCTAAAATCCTGACCAATTAAAAGATCCAGCACATCTTGAGTGAGTTCTCCTTTTGTTTGAAGGTAACAAAACAGAAAAAGTTTTCGCTTGATACAAGACCTTTGTCAAGTCATCACAAAGTCCTTGTCTTTGGCTGAAACTTTCTCTTCTTAGATGTTGTTGCCTTAAATAAAATGACACTACATATAAAAGGGATGGACCTTTATTTGTTCACCAAATTTAGGGTAGCATAAAAAAAGAGATATACAACATAGCTTAGAAAAGATTCATAAATCCATTGTGTTGATGAAAAAATGGTGTACATTCAAAAATAATGAATAGGGCACAGAGTAAACAACAACAATTTAAAAAAAAGTATTCATTGAAAATCGGACATTATGTCAGTGATTTTTTTTAATAAATATCCTCAAATATGTACTCTAAAGAGCTCCACAGATCTCAGTCCATTAAAACACATTTGAGATGTTACTGGAGAACCTCTGCATGAATGTGCAGCTAACGAGTCTGTATTATGCTATTACATCAAAATGAAATAAAAATATTATTTTTTTTAAAATTCTAGCAGCTATTTACATTTTTACTCATGTAAAAAGGGGGCCTCATCCAGTTTTTAAAAGGTGTTTCTAATACAGTGACTAATGACTGTATAATTAAAGTAGGGTACATGATATAATAAATGTTGGATGGTGCATGTAAGTGATACTTTGTGTGTAAATATGAGTGATTAATGTATCTATCCCTTTGTGTTTTTAGCTAACATTAGTGATATTAGTTCATATTAAAGGGGCATTGTAGGCATCAAAACAACTTTAGCTTAACCCCTTTAACACTTAAGGACACATGTGTGACATGTCATGATTTCCTTTTATTACAGAAGTTTGGTCCTTAAGGAGTTAAGGAAGCAGTTTTGGTGTAAAAAATCATATCACTAATACAGAATTTAGGAGTTATGTCACTCTTGTTTTTTTCCATGTAGACCTTGCCATTTCTTCCCTTATTGTGACTTACACAGCCTGTATGAAAAAAAAAACATGGTTTCATTTTTAATCAGATCTTAACTCTAGAAGTGTTTATCTCCTGCTCTGTAAATTGAACTTCAATCTACTAGCATTAACACTAGTAGATACACAATTTTAAATTAAACAGATTGTGCAATAAGGGAAGTTTAAACATTAGATCTCTCTTTACAAGCAATGTTTAGAAGGGCTGAACAAGTCACATGCTAGGAGGTGTGACAAGGACTGCATACACAAAGTGATTTAACTCATACATGGCAGTAAACTGAGCAGTGAGACTGCATGGGTATAACTACACCAAAAACTGCTTCATTAAGCTGAAGTTGTATTAGTGCCTTTTTGTGTCCTTTTAAGTTACTAGCTGAGAACTGAATGTTAACTATCCTGCATTTTTATTGTTTCCAATTTGTGTTTAACAGTACTGATCTCCTTGCTAACACATATTCCCATTTCTTTCAATTTTAAAATGTATTTGATGCAGATGTTAAAGGAGAATTCACATCTTGTGCCAAATAGTGTAAGGTGCACCTCTGCTTGTTACTTTTGTACTTTGTAATGTAATTTGTACAGTTAGAAAACAAGCAAAACTTTTCTGTCTGTTAACAAAGCTAAAAATGTGATCAACAATTTTGGCCTTAATAGTTTAGTTTTTAATTTTGAGTTAATTATTTTTCCAGTTTCCAGGTGTCATTTATTTTCTATATTTAAAAATATATATTAAAATGATCTATGAATAGATAGCATTCAAAACCATACTAGATTTAATATTTCTGTATGCCTCTTTTTTATTGCAGAAAACCATCATTTGTCTCACGAAGCATGTGCATAAATCAGCTTGTAACCAGGGCAACAGAGCTGGAGCATTGGACTAAAATACAGTATCACCTTCAGAAATGTTGGAAACATTATAAGGTTGGAATATAAACACAAAAGAGCTAGAAAACAAAGATTTGCATTGCATAATGCATGATACAGAGTCTGGTAGTGGCTCGGGTTACTTCATTCTTTTTTATCAGCACTAATCATAACAAGAAATCCTAGTGTAATTAATTTGTGGTTTGAGAGATATGTTGTAAGTCAGACACTTTTTTTTATCAATAACAATGGATTTGCAGAAATGATAATATAAATGCCATTCAAGTAGCATTATACAAAGGGACTTTAAATATCAGACCTATGTGGATAGAAAGAGGATTATAAAACAATAACATGAGATTGAATACTGGTAAAGAATACCAAATAAGCAATAGTTTGGCTTTATCTTAGTGCTATCATAATGGCATTCATGTAATTCCTGTTTATATCAAAATTATCTGAATTCATAAAGCTGAATATGGAAATGTACAAGTCTTAATAATTTTTATTTTTTTAATTGAATAGCGCACAGCAAGTCATTATATGATTTTATTTTAATGCATAGTTCAGAAATCAGAAATATAATATATATATATATATAGATATTTATAAAGACCCTTAGGTTGAAACGTTGATCCTTATTGGCAACATTTAATACATTTACTTTTTTTGGAAAGAGTGCTCTCATCTTTATTATCTGTCATATATATATATATATATATATATCATTTACACTTTTAGTGCCGCATATAACTCATCAATCAGCATGGGGCCACTATATTTGTCTCCAGCTGGCAGAGTGGAGCTCCAAGTATCTGGTAATACCTGGCTTTCAAAGTGCCAGAAGAGTTTTACTAAGGGAAAAATGTACTGCCACGTCTACCTTCCCAGTTGGTCAGAAACAAAGTCCGGAACACCAAAGGCAAGTCTGCTCTCAAAGACATGATGATGTCATATGCACCAGTGCACAAAGCACAGTTGCATTATAAAGCGTGGTGACATGAGACGCACTTGCGTCCAGGTGCATGATAGCATCATGTATTGTAAATATGACTTATGGATGGGTACATCTGAAGTCATCGTGCCTTTAAGTGTAGAGTTGCTTTCTATGCCCTGGACTCCATTTCTGACCAATTGGGAAGGTTGAGTAAGTGTGTTTGAAATTATTGCAATTAATTTGTGTTAATTGTATTGCCTATATGTTGAATTAATGCACTGTTGTGTTAGCTTGACAAAGACCCCATTTGGAAGTCGAAACATTGCTGCTGTCTATAATATACACTGATCTCCATTAAAATTGCCATTTATTCATGCTTGAGTACAAAAACAAGATATGTGAACACAACCCCAGTGAAAAAAAGTGTATAATTTAAAGCAGACCGGAACTTCCCGGTGTTAGGTGAAGTATCCAGATAGGTCCCCAAAGACTTCCTCCTGTCTTCAACAAATATATACAATTAGAATAGGGGATAAATCCCCTACTCTATTTGTATATTCATGCTTGAGTGCCTGGTCAAATTCACGATTGGAGAGCAGACTTCATTAAATATCTAGAAGTTAAAGAAGCATGCATAACATATATTAATAAGCTAAACTATCATCCACTTATTGATATGGTTAAGTCAGATCTGCACTCATAGAAAAATATTATGTTATTGTGTCTTGGTCGAATTCTACACTTCTAAAATTATATTACCCAAATTGGTGTATGTGTTTAGGATGCTGCCAATACCAGTCCCTCAACAGATTTGTCAGCCTGTTCAGCAACTTTTTACCAGGTTTGTAAGAGGTCACAAAAGGCCAAGAGTAGTAAATACTGTTTTATTTCACCACACTACTAATGAAGGATTCCCAATATTAGGGAATACCACCGGGCTACGATACTGTCACGTATTCATCCACTTATAGAAATGTGGTTAATGACATTTACTGTCCACACAGGAAAAGTGGTGCCGAGCAGCAACCTAATCCACAGAAGGGTTAATGCTGAGCAGCAATTATGCAAATGAAACCTGGTAACTGACTTTAGGGTCAAAGGCCGGTTACAGCCTATCAGAACTTAAGGAGGGGTATTTAGGCCCAGTTCTTATACTGCTCAGTGCCCTGTCGTGGTTTCCCTTGAGGTTGTCCGAGAGCGCATTCCTGTTATTAGTTTTCTACCTGGTTTTTGACTTTGGCTTTGTTTATTGACTTCTCTATATTCTGGTATCCTGACTCCTGGCTTTCCTCATTGCTGCGTCCCTTTCTCTGTTCCCTGACCTCAGCTAGTATTTTGACTATTCTATGTACGTTAAATCCGGCCATTCTAAGGACCGGTAATACGTTACTTATTTGGCATCCGTGCTATACAGTTCTACGTGCTGGATAAAACAGTAATCCTGACATTACGACATGGCCATAGATCCTGTAGAACGGTGTCACCACATAGCTGCTTGCGAGAGGAAATTAGAGGAGAATGATCACCGCATGGATCAATTCGCTCAGGCTTTCAGTACGCTTCTCGCTAGAACGGCACATCTGCAGCCTACAGCGTCTCCTCCTATAGCACCTCTACCCTGTGTACCTCCACCCACTGTTAATAGGACTCCTAGCATCTCCTTATTGCCATCCCTACAGTTTGATGGCAATATCCAGGAATGCAGGGGTTTTCTTAATCAGGTGGAGTACCACTTTGAGGCCTCACCAGGGTCGTTCCCCACGGACAGAGCAAAATTGGTTATCTAATGAATCAATTAAAGGGCAAGGCCCTTGCCTGGGCTAATCCGTTGTGGGAGAGTAATCAGAGCATAGCTCATAATTACCAGGAATTCCTTGCCGAATTCAAGCTCACGTTTGAGCCATTGGGTAGAGAGGATGACGCCTCCACTGCCCTAATGCACATCAGACAAGGTAACCGGTCTATCTCGGATTATGCTATTGATTTAGCTTCCGAGGTAGACTGGACTAAGAATGGGTTAATCTCAGCATTCAAAAAGGGTCTCTCAGAGACTATACTAGATGAGATAGCCGCTAAAAAATTACCTAAGAGTCTTAACGAATTCATTACGTTTGTCATGCATATTGATAATAGGTTAAGACTCAGAGAAGTCACCAGAAGCAAGACCAGACATATGGCTATGTCCCTAGCACCTCAATTCTCTAAACCTGTTTTGTCTAACCTCTCTGTACAGTCCGAACCCGAACCTATGCAGTTGGGGGTCACTAGACTGTCAGAGGCCGAAAAACACTATAGGAGAAGGGAGGGGTTATGCTTATATTGCGGTAGAAAGGGACATATGAAAACTAATTGCCCAGTGCATCCAGAAAACTTCTGCACCTAAGAACCTTAAGGGGACAGATCTTAGGTGTGATGGAGTTGTCCTCTAACAAAAACAAAAGTAGATTCCTCCTTGAGGTATCTATTTCCCTTGATAACAAGAAGTTTTCTTGCAGTGCCCTAATGGATTCAGGTGCTGCTGGAAATTTTAATGATGTCCAGTTTATTAGGGGTAATGAGATACCGGTCAGGGAGAGACCTACGCCGCTAGCTGTAGAGGCTATTGATAGTAGACCACTCACACAACCGCTTATAACCCACAAAACTGTCCCTGTTATGATCTCTATTGGGGCCTCCCATAGGGAGGAGATGACGTTTCAGGTTATTACTTCTCCATCATGCCCTATCATATTAGGGTTTCCGTGGCTGAGTAAGCACAATCCCTATATTGACTGGGCTAATGGGGAGATATTAGAATGAGGTAAAGAGTGTATGGGGAGATGTATAAAACCAGTACTAAAGAGATTGGATACTATTGACCTTCCCACTACCACTCCCCAAACTCCTGGAGTTCCCATACAATACCAAGAACTTCAGGAGGTGTTTAACAAGGCTCAATCCGATGTATTGTATTGCCTCCCCACAGAGCATATGACTGTGCCATTAACCTGTTTCTAGGCGCCTGTATGCCTTATCTCCCCAGGAGAGTAAAATAATGGAGGAATACATCAAAGAATCCTTAAGCAAAGGGCACATAAGAAAGTAATCCTCACCAGCTGGTGCAGGATTCTTTTTTGTTGAGAAAAAGGTTGGTGAGTTACGCCCTTGCATAGACTACAGGGCACTTAATAAAATCACTGTAAAAAGTGCATACCCTATCCCACTCATTTCCGAATTGTTCGATAGACTTCAGGGAGCTAAAGTATTTACTAAGCTTGACCTTAGGAGCGCTTACAATTTGGTTAGAATTAAAGAAAATCATGAGTGGAAGATGGCATTTAATACCCGTAGTGGACACTATGAATATCTGGTAATGCCATTTGGGTTATGCAACGCCCCGGCCGTATTCCAAGACTTTATAAATGATGTACTCAGGGAATTCATTTACTCATTTGTCTTGGTTTATTTGGACGATATTTTGGTGTATTCCCCTCATCTTCAAACTCACCACTCCCATGTGAAACAGGTTCTGCAGACATTGTTGAAAAATAAACTTTATTGTAAATTAGAAAAGTGCATATTTGACCAGCCTGAAGTCCACTTTTAGGGTTACAACATCTCTGCTTCGGGATTTCAAATGGATCCTAAAAAACTAGAGGCTGTACTACACTGTCCATTACCCTCTGGTTTAAAATCCATTCAAAGGTTTATTGGTTTTGCCAACTATTACAGAAGATTCATCAAGGGATTTTCTTCTGTAATAGCCCCAATCACTAATATGACTCGCAAAGGGGTTAGTAGCACGGTATGGTCCAAAGAGGCTGTGAATGCTTTTGAGACTCTTAAACAAATATTTGCCTCTGCGGACATACTAAAACATCCCGACACCAGTAAACCTTTTATATTGGAGGTTGATGCATCCGAGACAGGGGTAGGGGCTGTTCTCTCTCAGAGAGAAAGCCAGGGAACACCATTGCATCCTTGTGGCTACATCTCCAGAAAGATGTCTCCTGCTGAGCACAACTACGATATTGGCAATAGAGAATTGTTGGCCATTATTCTTGCCCTCAAGGAGTAGCGACATCTTTTGGAGGGTTCCAAGGACCCCCTGTTAATCATAATCGACCACAAAAATCTGGCATATATAGGGGATGCCAAACGTTTGTCTTCCAGACAGGCTAGATGGTCACTGTTCCTTTCACGTTTTAACATTCTCATTACTTATAGACCTGGTTCTAAAAATACCAAGGCTGATGCCTTGTCCAGGCAATTTGATAATGAGTCAGCTCCGGAACAGGTGAAATCTCCTATTATTCCACCAGAGTGCTACTGCAGTCCTCTCACTGTTTTCTCCACTGCTTGGGACCATACTGGAGGCCCAGCCTCAGGCACCCAGTGGTAAACCGTGTGATAAACTGTTCATTCCCCTATGTGAAAGGGTTAATATCATGAAAGTGTTCCATGACAATATAACTGCTGGACACCCGGGCATCAATAAGTCCACTGCCGCGATCACTAGATCATTTTGGTGGGATTCACTCAGGAAAGATGTAAAGGAGTATGTACAGGCATGTTCTGTGTGTGCAGTTTCTAAGGTGACTCATGCATTTCCTTGTGGCCTGTTGCAGCATCTTCATGTTCCTGAGATTCCATGGTCCCACTTATCTATGGACTTTATTGTTGAGCTTCCTAGCTCTGCTGGGTTCACTACCATTCTCATGGTTGTAGACCAATTTTCTAAGATGGCTCACTTCATTCCTCTCAAGAAGTTGCCATCTTCGCAAGAATTGGTCCTAGTTTTCATACGTGAAATTGTCCGTTTGCATGGCATCCCTCACAATATTGTGCCTGATAGGGGCTCTCATTTTGTGTCCAGGTTCTGGAGGGCGTTCAGTAAATAATTGGGGATTCATCTCTCCTTCTCCTCCTCCTACCATCCACAGACCAATGGTACAGCTGAGAGGGCTAACCAATCATTAGAAGTTTATTTGTATTGATTTTATTAATAGCACACAGGACAATTGGTCCGAACTACTCCCGTGGGCCGAGTTTGCTAGAAACAATGCTGTTCATGACTCCTCTGGGCACAGTCCATTTTTTGTCAATAATGGTAGGCATCCTATGGTTCTTCCTGCGGTATTTTCTGATACTGCCATTCCTGCTCTGGATGAGCGTCTGGCCTCCATTCGGGATACCTGGGTTAAGGTTCAAACTGCTCTAGGGGCTGCTGCTGAACGCTTCAAACATTTTGCTGATAAGCGTAGGAGTGCCAACCCGGTGTACCAAGTGGGGGACCGGGTTTGGTTGTCATCTCGCAACATCAAGCTTAAGGTACCTAGCATGAAGTTTGCCCCCAGATTCCTTGGTCCCTATAGAGTGCTTTGTAGGATCAATCCAGTGTCTTACTCTCTGGCTCTTCCCAACACTTTTCATGTATCCTTACTCAAACCTCTTGTCTGCAATAGATATACTGTTCCTTGTGTTCCTCCCCCTCCGGTGGTGGTGGGTGGTCAGGAGAAGTATGAGGTATCTTCTATCGTGGATTCTAGGTTTTCTCAGGGCACTTTACAGTACTTGGCTGTTTGAAAAGGTTACGGTCCTGCTGATCGTTCTTGGGTTTCGGTCCTGACCTGCATGCGCGCCGGGAAAAAACGCGCTTTTCACGCCAAATTTCCTCTCTAGCCTGGTCCTGCCTGCCCGGTGGGCGTTCTTCAGATGGGGGGTAATGCCACGTATTCATCCACTTATAGAAATGTGGTTAATGACATTTACTGTCCACACAGGAAAAGTGGTGCCGAGCAGCAACCTAATCCACAGAAGGGTTAATGCTGAGCAGCAATTATGCAAATGAAACCTGGTAACTGACTTTAGGGTCAAAGGCCGGTTACAGCCTATCAGAACTAAAGGAGGGGTATTTAGGCCCAGTTCTCATCCTGCTCAGTGCCCTGTCGTGGTTTCCCTTGAGGTTGTCCGAGAGCGCATTCCTGTTATTAGTTTTCTACCTGGTTTTTGACTTTGGCTTTGTTTATTGACTTCTCTATATTCTGGTATCCTGACTCCTGGCTTTCCTCATTGCTGCGTCCCTTTCTGTGTTCCCTGACCTCAGCTAGTATTTTGACTATTCTATGTACGTTAAATCCGGCCATTCTAAGGACCGGTAATACGTTACTTATTTGTCATCCGTGCTATACAGTTCTACGTGCTGGATCAAACAGTAATCCTGACAGATACTCTCTCAGGTATTGCACTTACATGTGGGTGGAAAGCAACTGCAATGGGTAACTATGGAGTCACTATAATTTCTGATGACATATATGTCTAGTTATATGTGGACAACAAAAAATGTTAGGAAGTTCACACCTGATTTCTTACCACACGCTATGCCATCTCTATATGGGACCATCATTTTGCAACCTATGGAGTGAATCCATATGTTCCCACTAGGGCCTCGTTAGAGTCATTGACACTTCTGGCCTCTGATTTGTTTCTCAAGGGATGGAAGGATTGTGCACCTAACTGATCTTGTGAAGGCCCATGAAATTGTGCCATTTTCCACACTAGTGGATAAGTTCAAACTACCCTCTAGGGACATATTTGTATATTTATGTATTGTAGGAGTACTCAATAAACATGTTTTACCAATTATTAAGCCCAACTCAATGGAGGTCCATGACTTTTATTCCTTGTTATAAAGCTGAGAAGTGTTTTCTCCCACTAAGACAGAATTGTCTTTGTGCTAGTCTGCCTAACTTTTTATTATTATTAATAAGTAGATAGGGAAGTAGATTGGTAGAATAGTATTCACTGAACACAATGTTTTATTTTTATTTTTTAAAATTACAGTTGCAGGAGGCCTTCACAAGATCAGTTGGGAGCCATTAACAGATTTGTGAAAAAGTGAGTTTTTAATGATTTTAAAGAGTGGAGACTGGATGAGTGTCTAAGGTAAGGGCGTTCCACAGGAACGGTGCAGATCTAGAGAAGGCGAACATCAGAGGTTGGAGTACGAACAGAGGATAGACGTAGGTCTTCAGCAGAGCGTAGGGGCCTAGACGGGACATACTTGTGTATTAGGGAGGATAGATAGGTGGGAGTAGAATTATATAGAGATTTGAAAGTAAGAACCAGAATTTTAAAATAAGTCCTATATCTTACCGGAACCCAATGCAGAGACTGACAGAGGGGTGAGGCGTGGTAGGTGTGGGGGCTAACAGGAAGATAAGCCTCACCACTGCATTCATTATAGACTGTAACAGGGCAAGTTGGGAGCGTGTAAGACCACTGAGAAGCGGATTGCAGTAGTAAAGGCGAGAGAGGACAGTGGCATGGACCAGCACCTTTGCCGCATCTTGCATTAAATAGGGGTGGTTGAGCGCAATGTTTTTGAGATGGAAGTGGCAGGATTTGGTGATAGACTGGACATGAAGGGTGAAGGAGAGGTTGGAGTCAAATATAACACTTATTCAGCGAGCCTGCATGGTGGAGCTGATGGAAAAAGCATTTAGTACCCCATGTAAACTAACAAATTGCACCTATAACTTAGAAATGCATTACAAACTATTATATAATAATAATAATAATAATAATTTGCAATTTTTATAGCGCTTTTCTACCTGTGAGACTCAAAGCACCTTACAAGTATACAAACATAAAGAAATAAAAGTTAGGATTTTCTGAAGGTCAGCTGAGAAGACTGAATGCCTGATGGAAGAGGTGAGTCTTTAGCTTTTTTTTTTCTTTTTCAAAATACAATTTTTATTGTGAATGCAAAACACATAGCATACATGAAAGCATCAATCATAGACCACGATACAATTATAATAACATTGTTGATAATACAGTTGGTGTATTTAATATTCACTTTTCCCATAAGAAACGTGAAAACTACAGTTGCAAGAAAAAGTATGTGAATCCTTTGGAATGATATGGATTTCTGCACAAATTGGTCATAAAATGTGATCTGATCATCATCTAAGTCATAACAATAGACAATCACAGTCTGCTTAAACTAATAACACACAAAGAATGAAATGTTGCCATGTTTTTATTGAACACACCATGTAAACATTCACAGTGCAGGTGGAAAAATTATGTGAACCCCTAGACTAATGACATGTCCAAGAGCTAATTGGAGTGAGATGTCAGCCAACTGGAGTCCAATCAATGAGATGAGATTGGAGGTGTTGGTTACAGCTGCCCTATAAAAAACACACACCAGTTCTGGGTTTGCTTGTCACAAGAAGCATTGCCTGATGTGAATGATGCCTCGCACAAAAGAGCTCTCAGAAGACCTACGATTAAGAATTGTTGACTTGAATAAAGCTGGAAAAGGTTATAAAAGTATCTCCAAAAGCCTTGCTGTTCATCAGTCCACGGTAAGACAAATTGTCCATAAATGGAGAAAGTTCAGCACTGCTGCTACTCTCCCTAGGAGTGGCCGTTCTGTAAAGATGACTGCAAGAGCACAGCACAGACTGCTCAATGAGGTGAAGAAGAATCCTAGAGTGTCAGCTAAACACTTACAAAAGTCACTGGCAAATGCTAACATCCCTGTTAGCAAATCTATAATACGTAAAACACTAAACAAAAATGGATTTCATGGGAGGATACCACAGAGGAAGCCACTGCTGTCCAAACGAAACATTGCTGCATGTTTACAGTTTGCACAAGAGCACCTGGATGTTCCACAGGAGTACTGGCAAAATATTCTGTGGACATGGTGTGTTCAATAAAAACATGGCAACATTTCATTCTTTGTGTGTTATTAGTTTAAGCAGACTGTGATTGCCTATTATTGCGACTTAGATGATGATCAGATCACATTTTATGACCAATTGTTGCAGAAATCCACATCATTCCAAAGGGTTCACATACTTTTTTCTTGCAACTGTAAATAAAGAAAAACGTAACTCAAATGTCCAGTCCTATAATGTTAGTAAGCCACAGTCTGTGTGGTCACTACAGTATCTCAAGGAATGTTCATGTGGCCGATCACTAGGTGTTAGAAAGGGAAGCACATCCAATCTGAATGATAAGATATAGAGCAAATTAGTAGAAAATGATATAATGTTGGGAGGAGGGGGGAAGGTTCCCTAGGGAATTTATTTAGAGAAGAGTGTACTTCCCCAAGGTACCTGGTTGTTAATCTGGGGCAACATCTATTGTGTAATGCTACCTGCTAGGCCCTAGTATACCCCATGGTTGTCACATGAAGCCAGTATAGCCATTGGCACTGGATACCGTACCTAAGAAGTATAATAGTTACATAACTTGTGGCTAAAAATCTTGTGGTAGTGGAGGGGATATCAATGGGTCACTAGAGGTGCAACAGTATTTGGCAGTGGGAAGCTCCAATAGACCCAGAAATCGATGTAGGGCAGACAACCCATGGACAGATGGAAAGATCCAGTAATTGCATGAAATCACACAAAATTTAAGGAACTGGATGACCGGACAAGGCACAGCTAAATAAACCTTGTGGTGGAACCAACCTCGCCACTGGCCACTGGAGGAGCCTGGTCACCCGCCTCCTGCCGCTGGATTATGGTCCCATGTTTAACACTGTTCTTTTTCCATGCAGAAAGGCTGGTTCGTGCCTTTCTGCAGACTGTTAAAGTCACGAACACCGCTGAGCTGCCAACCTCCCTTCTCCTACCTGCAGTCAATTATCCGAACAACAGTCCATTCAGTACTTTACTGTTTAAACCATGCTACCTCAGATAGCTATGCCATGGAGCCCAGCCGTATACTGAAAGACTGTATGAAAGACTTTGGCTCCATGGCGATTGAACTGCATGTATGTGATCTGAGCGCCATCCAGTAATAATGTGCGCTCAGACCTAAGCAATCTGGGGATAGGTAGAATGTTCTATGTGATAATTGTGACAGTATGTATTTTTATGTCTTTTATTGTCCTTTGTCTGCCATGTGGTTAATGGAGTTTTGCCTATGTCTTTGGAGATAATTGGATTACTTCCCAATTATCTCCAGGACAGAGAGAAGGGATTGTGATGCATTGTGGGATTGTAAGCTTGTGATTGGTCAATGTCCAATATGTTTCCCAGTCTTCCATCTGGTCCCCTAGGGGAGTGTCCACCAGGTGGAAGACCTGCATAAAAGCTGAGCAGGTAGCCCCAGTAAATCAGTTATGCTTGACCTTCAAATAAAGTGTCTCGTTCTTCGGGGGAATTGGATTGTATGCTGTTACAGTGCGACTTCCAGGAGTGTAAGCTGTTCGTATGGTTTTTCCTGTTTGGCTGTTTACAGCATCCGTGTGTTTCCTGTTCGGGAGTTGGAGTTTTCATGTGTTTGCAGTTCGGGAGATTGGTGAATTCATGTGTATGCAGTTCGGGAGATTGGTGAATTCATGTGTTTGCCTTTTGGGAGATTGGTGATTGCAGTAGCTGCCTGTGCATCTGAAAAGGGGAATATCGCCTAGACGGTTTTTAACCTCTTGTGTGCAAAACGGTCCGTCACAAACGTAAACAAACGAAATGCTGGCAAATCACATCACGCCACAACCCTCCCACTTGAGTCAAGAATGTATCTGGATTTGAAAATACTGGACGGTTACCGAGACAACCCGCAACCACATCCGCCGAGAACCACGCCGTGTACTCCAGGGTGTCTCTCACCTTTGATCTAAAAGAATCATCCAAATTAAGGATCTATGGTCCCCAAGTCATGAGGAATTTTTTTGGCAAGGATTTTATTATTGGTTAAGGTTGTTAGCCAATCCATTTTGAAAAAAAACTGAAGTTTAGATAAAAAATAATTGTAAAGTGATAGCACCTGGCTTGTTCCAGACCTGGAGGGTAGCTGCTACAATGAGAAGGAATTGTTTGTTAGTCAGAGGTTGACCCGACACAGGTCCCAAAAGCAGGGAGTCAGGGGAGAGTGGCAAAGTTGGCATATTCCCATTGGCCAGGTATCCCCTTACTTCAATCCAAAAGTTCTAAATGAGCATCCCACAGACAGTGATACAGGTCGGCTTTAGTGTGTGTGCATTTGAAACAGGTTGCAGAGTACTTCCTGGCCATGAGGTGAAGTCTATGGGGCAATAGTAAGCGTAGTGTAAAGTCTTGAAGAACATGTCCCTATGTGTGACCATAGGTAATGACTGACACTGAGTATGGTGTGCAAGAAGTATGTCCGCCGGACATAAATGTGGAAAATGAGACTTCCATTTTCCCAGTCCCGTCTTGAGATTCTTTCAATCTGGAGTTTATTGTATTATCATATAATGTGTCGAGATTGAGTAGGAGGTCCTGGTAGAAGAGCACAGCAATGCTTCTAGGGGGATTGAAGCATTGGTCATGAATTTCTGTGTAATACTCGAGTAGTAGTGTCGCACCTGAAAGTAAGCGAACCATGGCAGTGGAAGGCCTGGCAGGCATTTTCTAGGAGGTACAAGTAAAGTACATTGCTACAATGTTACCTCCCTCTTGACTATATAAGATATATCTAAACACCTCTTTGACTTCCTGGATTGTTTCACATTTGGTCGACGTGCCCCCATGTCATATTGGGTACAGTTTCCCCATCTGTTACAGTCAGTGGGTGAGGTATAGGTCCCTATCTCAGCAGGCAATTTTGCTCTTGCTCATTCCCACAAAAATGCCTGTGGATGTGCAAGGCTTATTTATGTTCATTTTTATTGTGGCACAATTGTGCCTCACCAAGGCTTGAAAAGCACAATAATCACCCACTCTGATGAATGTCAAAGATAGAATTGCCTGCTTCTTCTGTTGTGGTACCTTGGAATCACTGGCAGGATTATAGCAGTACTAGACTGAGGGACTATGGGGCCTGACCAACTTTTTCTGGGTGAGTAGAGATACAGATAACTTGGGAATGGGCCTGGGAGGAACACCAATGGTCTATCTGTTGGGGTGCAGGTGTATTGTATTTTGTTTTATTTTCTCTTAATTTGGATTAGGATTGTATACTATGTGTTATGTTGCAGGTCACTTGGGTGTTCTTATTATGTTGACTGCAGGTTGTGATTGATACCTACTCAATATTTATAATCAGGGAGATTGTTGCACTAACTAGCCCTCTTTTCCTTTTAGAGCTTTCTTGCAATACCCAGTTTTGTTTACACACTACTGGAATAGTGGGGCACTCTGGAGCAATTATGGAGTTGAATGCAGGGTCCATATTAATGGACCCACATTAATGCTTTTATGTTTTTGTCCCCTCTGAGTGATTGTCTATTCTTTGATGGCATATAATATTTCAACAAATAAGGTAACGGGTCACCTAATCCCGGTAATGGAAATAAACAAAACATACATTCTATGTTCTTGTGCTGCTTGGAGTTAATGGTAAAATAAACTGTGAATGTGTTATTTTAATTAACATTTCAAATTCTACTGAATTTACCAATTTAAAAATAACAATAGAAGGATCTAATATTGTTTTTGTATCAAAGCATACCTTTTTATTCAACTCCTGTAAGTTAAGAATCATTATACCTCATTCTGTGCTGTTATTATCTCTTCTGTACAGAATATGACTGAGCACTTGAAGCATCCATTTAGTTGTTTCCCATTTTATTACAGAACAGCATATCAGTTTTTATTGCGCAAATAGTAGCCTGATCATTTTGTTCTATTTATTCGGTGTACTGGTTAATTATATTAGTCAGCTACACACCAGGAGCCCTCGCAGGTACTGAATAAATGCATTCAACGGAACATAAAATGGAAAAGGAAGGAGGAAATAGACAAAGAGACTACAAGCACATTTTTAGGAAATAGATCACAGCACAGTTTAAGAAAGACATAGGCAACCTTTGGCAATCCAGATGTTTTGGACTACACCTCCCATGATGCTTTGTCAGCATTATGGGTGTAAGAGCATTATGGGTGATGTAGTGCACAACATCTGGAGTGCTGAAGGTTGCCTATTCCTGGTTTAAGAAGTAATTATACCAAACTCTAAACTAAGGATATTGATATGCAATGACGTGAAAGCAATACAGATTAATAAAATAAAATCTAGGCCATGACAAATGAGTAGTCTCACTAATAATTTCTATCCTCACAGTGAACATATTATATACTGTGATGCAAAGTGCTGGAAATATTCTGGTTGGTGTTACTGAGATAGCATCATGCAGTTACTGTAGATTCATTCTCCATTTCAACTACATCCTAATCATTAGATTAAGAACTGGTGACTCGAGTTCACTGGAGTGCACAGAACCCATTATCATGTTCATGAAACCAGCTTGATGTGATATCTGCTTCCTACCATTAGATGACAGACAGACTGTGGCCATAACATTATGCATAGGGTCATCAAGAATACTCACATAGGTAGCAACATTTAAACAGTGTAGTAGTACGTAATGTGTGCCAAGATAATATTCCCCACACCATTACACCAACATTACTAGCATGTACTATTGACACACAGTAGTAGGAGTTCATGAAGGCTTATGTCAAATTCTGAAATTACACAGTAGTAAACTTATAATCTGCTTAAATAGATAAAAAAAATACTATGAATAAAAATACTCCCTAATTCAGCACAAATCAATAACTCTATAAGTTACCTCAAATTGACATTCTGGCATTCATTAAGAAGCAAATTATGAGATTTTTTTTATTTATTTCTAGAGCACTTAAGTGTAGGCTAATATTAGCATATTTAAATTATAATTATTATACATAAACATATATATATATATATATATATATATATATGTGTATTTATGAATGTAATGAATTAATTTCAAAATGACTACACATTGGCACAGTGTACTCTCTCATGCATCCTATGCACGAAAAAAAACTAGTAATTATATAGATATATAAATAAGTCACACTCAATAATTATTAACTAATTATTTATGAATATATTTCTGAGCAATTCCTGAACTATTAAAGGTTTCTTTAGGGCTCATTCAGACTGCTTAAACATGGTTGCAATATCATTCCCGAGTTGGCCTTTAAAATAACTAGGTAATTAATTCTTAAATTTTGACACAAATGATCCCACAATGCAGAAAATTAAATCCTCAGAAATTTTACAACAAATTTTGAGTTTAGTGAATAACATTAATAGTGCTTAATAGTAGATATCTGAAATAGGTTGCTTTTTTCTAGTTCCCATTAAAATTTGTGAAATTAGAGAGAGAGAGAGAGAGAGAAATTAATGGTCATGATATCTTTATTCTTTCTGTTTCTGTCTGATTAAGGTTTGGTAAATGTTCTCGAATAACCTCGAACAACCTTTTCAGTTTGCCTTTTAAATATTTTATTTCTATTCCTAGATGATACATATTTTCATGTATGCTGTTAAAACGGCTATACTATATATTTCTAGAGTTTTGCAAGTAAAACAGGCATTCGTGTATGTCAAACACACTATGAAGTCAAAAACACCCTTGAGAAAAGTGGTAACATCACACAAAACACATATTTCAGTTTGTATTTCCTCAGTATGCAAAACCTCCTTGTAGAATGAGAATAAAAGAGCAAAATCTTTTTGTGTAAAAAATATAAGCCTACTATATATTTGGTATATAGGATGAGTAGCTAGCAATAAATTTGCAGATACATCAAGTGTATATTTGGGCATCTTATAATGTTAATTATTTTGTTTAAATATTAGGTTAAAAGGCTAAGAGATTCTGAAGTGACATATACAATGAGTTTGCAAAAGAAATGATACAAATTATTAAATACTCTTCTTGTGGATGTGTGTAAAATGCTAGATAGTATCTGTGCTAAGAAGATGTCACAGCCAACTATGCAAATAACAACATACTTATACAAAAACCTAAGAGTTGGATATTCTTAGTAGAGTAAAAGCTACCAAGGAGCCATTTCTCTATAGATTTCAATATGCCCGACAACACCTTGACACGCATCATAGTTTCTGGCACACTGTAATTTGGAGTAATGAGACCAAAATAGAGCTTTATAGTCATAACCATAAACGCTATGTTTGGAAAGGGTCAACAAGACCTATAGTGAAAAGAATACCATCCTCACTGCGAAGCTCACTGTTTTTTTTTTTTTTTTTTTGGGGGGGGGGAGGGTGAGCTCTAAAGGCACAGGGAATCTTGTCAAAATTGATGGCAAGATGAATGCAGCATGTTATAAGGAAATACTTGCAGACAATTTGCATTCTTCTGAACAAAGGCTGCACATGGGACGCTCCTGGACTTTCCAGCATCACAATGACCCTAAGCAAAGCCAAGCTGACCCTCCAGTGGTTACAGCAGAAAAAGGTGAAAGTTATCATGTGATCATCACAGTCTCCTGACCTTAATATCATCAAGCCAGTCTGGGGAGATCTCAAACATGCGGTTCATGCAAGACAACCAAAGACTTTGCATGACCTAGAGGCATTTTGTTAAGACGAATGGGCAGCTATACCACCTGCAAGAATTAGGGGCCTCATAGACAACTATTACAAAAGACTGCACTCTGTCATTAATGCTAAAGGGGGCAAAACACAGTATTAAGAATTAAGGGTATGCAGACTTTTGAACAGGGGTCATTTCATTGTTTTCTTTGTTGCTATGTTTTGTTTTATGATTGTGCCATTCTGTTATAACCTACAGTTGAATATGAATCTCATAAGAAATACAAGAACTCTGTTTTGCCTGCTCACTCATGTTTACTTTAAAAATAATACATATATTACCAATTCTCCAAGGGTATGCAAACTTTTGAGCACCACTGTATTATAGCTGTAGGGTTTGGGGACCCTATCAGTTTTTGGACCTGGTACTGTAATCACAGAACTCTTAAGATCTCAGTAAGATCTCTTAATAATTCATATATATTACTTTCAATAGACTAAAGCAAGTGCCACAAAACTAAAACCACTGACGGTGAAGTGAATAACATTAATTATATCATTACAATTACACCTGTAAAGGGTGGGATATACTCTATCTTTCAGCCACTGGCTGTTTACGTGGACCAGTTCTTCCAACCGTTGGTTGTCTCTGCTAAATCCTTCATACAGGACACCAAAGACTTCCTAATCAAAATCCATAATTTGAAAATATAACCCACTGATTTATTGGTTACACTGGATGTTTCCAATCTATATACGTCCATTCCGCACGAGGAAAGGTTACTTGCAGTGCAGAATAGACTGTCATTAGTGCTTCATGTACCTTTGTCACTACCCTGTTGGAAATCATCTTAAAAAATTACTTTTTTTGCTACATATCTATCTATTATGAACAGATCAAAGGCACTGCGATGGGCGCAAATATGGCGCCATCATATGCAAATATCTTTATGACAGAATTCGAGGACAAGTTTTTGTACTCCCATATTGACTTTAAAAAGTCTGCTGTGACATGGGTGAGGTACATAAATGACTGCTTCATGGTCTGGAGGGGTTCCATGCCAGACCGGGATGTTTTCGTGCAGTACCTCAACCAGTGTCATCCTGAGATTAAATTCACTACAGATATCAGTATACAAGCAGTGAGTTTTTTGGATGTGCTGGTTGGTAAGACTCTTGAAGGTCCGAGCGCTGATTTATTTGTTAAACCTACGGACGCTAATAGCCTACTAGATGCTCGTAGCTTCCATCCCTCTAAACAACTTCACTTTATCCCTTACAGCCAACTCCTCAGAGTGCGGAGAATCATCAGTGACGAAACAACAGTGGATACATGTCTCAGATATATGACACAAAAATTTGTTCAAAGTTCACAACAGCAGGTACTAGCTATGAACAGAGAAGACTTGCTATTACCAACACCTAGGGCTAGATCCAAAAGAATCCTGTATGTAAGTACATACTCACCATTATCTTCCCAAATTCAAGACACTATATGTAAAAATTGGCATATCTTACAACTGGATAGGCAGATTGGACATTTGTTCAAAGATCCACCCATATTTGCACATAATAGAGGACACACTATACAAAATATGGTAGTTAAAGCATATAATATTGCTTCTACAAAGCAGACATTTTTATCTAAGCCAGTATTTGGCACTTATCTTTGCCTCTCATATAATCATTGCAACGGGATCATTAAAGGGGAGTATTGTATGCATCCCAGGACAGGTGAGCAGAAAAGACTTAGAAGCTTTTTTACCTGTCAGACTGATTTTGTAGTCTATTTTTTTAAGTGCCCATGTGGCTTAGGTTATGTGGGTAAAACTATTCATGCATTAAAAGACTGCATATCACAACACAAACCATCCGTAGCCTTAAAGCTGATACGCCTGTAGCCCGTCACTTCAGGGAAATGTGTCATAATGCCTCCCAACTCAAGTACCAAAGGGTACCTCCCCTAACAAGAGGGGGCAATAGGGAGAAGATACTATTACAAAAGGAAGCTTGTTGGACATACCTACTGCACACAGTGGCCCCTCATGGTCTTAATGAGAAACTTGAGTGGCACTGGTTCCTGTAGGTATGTAATAGTGCACCCACCAGTTGGCGAGTCTTGTAAGTATTTCTGCCCCAGTTTTGGGGCTTTTTTTTCTTTATCAATGGGATTTTCCCCACTGACTCTGTCTCTTTAAGACCCTGAATCAGTCATTTCCTTAGTCTATTGTCTCTTTTACTCCCCCATTTGTTTGGGGTTGTGTCTGTTTTTTTCCCTGTTAGTTTGTTGTGGGGAATTACCTCTGTATATATATATATATTGTATTTAATCTGTATATATTTACACTACTATGTTTTTTTTCACCTTCATTTTCTTTTGGATTCCTCCATATGCCTTTTGTATTTTATTTTTTATTATTCTAAGCATTATTTTTGTGTTTTCTCATTGCATTAGACTTTATTATTCTTATTTTATTAGTTTGTTTGGGCTTTTTGCTTGCACATCTATGCATATTTTCATGTTGTTGTTATATTTGCTCTTATCTCTGGTGTATAGATCTCGATCACTGGCTGGCTGATTTACAGCCATGAGACCTGGCTACAGCATTTCCTGATATGTTTTGTTTACTGTTGCCTAGCAACATGGCATGCTTGGAAATCCGTCAAGATGGTGGCCGGAACCAGGAGGACTCCTAATCAGCACTGATTACAGAGGGGGGTGGCTGTGGACATTTGTTTATTGTATTTTCTGTATTTAAAGGGTGGGTGTATCATATGGGGTTGAGGGACATGGTGCAGTGAGAAAGGGTTGTACCCGAAACGTCTGTTTATTATTCTGCCCTTCAATAACTTTTGGTAGCACTTTGTGCACATAGCAACATTTTGCGCAGCCTCTATTTGTTTGATTTGTACTGTGGGTTGTCACTTTTTGAGCAGCAGTGAGAGACTTTGCTGCATTTGTGAGCACTATTTTTGTCTGATGTTTTTTTGCTATATCTGGATCTTTTTATCCAGTTCCTCATACCTTGTTTTGTGTGGGATATATTAGGTAGCAAGTGAAAAGACAATTTCTTGAATTTCATGTGTTGGAAGCAGGAAAAATGGGCACGTGAAAAGATTAAATTGACTTTGACAAGGTCCAAATTATGATGGGTCAGATCATCTCCAAAATGGCAATTCTTTTGGAGTGTTCCCGGTATGCAGTGGTTAGTACCTACCAAAAGTGGTGCACGGAAGGACAACCAGTAAACCGGGGTCAGGGTCATGGGTGCTCAGGGGGAGCAAAGACTAGCCCGACTAGTCCTATCACACAGAAGAGTTACTGTAGCTCAAATTGCTGAAAAACTTAATGTTGGCCATGATAAGGAGGTATCAGAATGCATCACAGTTTACTGCATATCCCTGCAGACCAGTCAGAATGTTCATAATGACCCCTGACCAATGCCAAAAGCACTTTAATGGGGATGTGAGCATCAGAACTGAACCATGGAGCAATGAAAGATGGTAGCCTGGTCTGATGAATCACTTTTTCTTTTCGATCAACAAAATGTGAATTGTCTGCAATTCTAAATTATTTTAAAGTTTTAAAAAATTTAGGTCAAATTAGTTGCACTGAAAAAAACGAGTTTTGTTTTCAGTTTGGCTACTTTCACTCAAAAGTTTCTCACCAATTCAAACTTTAGTGTTGTAGATCTAAATATTTTCCATGTCTGTCTATTTCTGTTTTATATCTTTTTTTTTCTAAGTCTTTTTGTATTTTACCTCATTATCCTGTCTCTCAGCTACAACTTTATCACTGCAGTGTTAATTTATCTTGTCTCTCTCAGTCCACGTTTTCTATTTATGTCTTTCAGTCATCTATAACCTACATGTTTATGCCACTCTCTCAGCTCCATCATTATATCTAAACGTTTTAACATCTTCCATACAAATCAACAGGATATTATAATGTAAAGATACCTCTGACTGCATGTGGTGTGCATCTCTTTGCACACTTCCATATCATATTATTATGATGTATGACACTGATACAAATCCTGTGACCTTTCTGGACCAACATATGCAGTGTAATGATGCTCTGTTGTGAAGTCTTGGCATTTCCAAAAGAACATTATTTGGTCTGCTCTAGTATTTTCTGTTACCAGGCACCCTTGACCCAGCTGTGCTTATCAACTCTATATTCCTTTGACCTCAGCTCAACCCTAACTACTCTTTCTCTATTTTGCCATATGTATGCACCATACTTAGCTCAATCCTAACTACTCTATTTCTATTTTGCACCATGTAGGCACCATGCTAAGCCAGATCCTTCTAAGGTGTTGGTATTTCTGAGTGGCATATATACCAAAATCATCAGTCCAATTGAAGTCCATCTTTGCTTTACTAAATTCTGCTTCTTGTCAAAATGGGTTATATCTAACATAATTTGTAGCTATATAAAGGGAACATTCGAGAATTTGCAATTAGAAATGTTATTTCTATCTCAATATTGTAAGATAAAAATAGCACCTCCAACTGCAAATTCTTGATGATACCAACACTGATATGTTACTAAATTCAAACCCTGGGCTTTTCAAGAACTGACTTGCTGGTCTAGCAAAGGTCACCCATTCTGAAGAAAAATCCCTGCCTGTCAGGAATTTTTAGCCAGAAACATTTACTTGATATTGGTATTAAGGTCTATTAATTAAGGGCTATTTTTTAACAACAATGGAAACATACACAATGTCTATGTACAAACTAGCATCCAGAGCTATCAATCATGCATATATTGGTCCAATATTTATTACAAGCCAAAATCATTGGTATTGTGCTTTGCTTTATACAGGGAGATGGTAACCCTTTAAATAAAGTATAAAGGTAATATGTCAACTTGTTGGATACATACATAAATCAAATAGGCTTTGTGGTAAATGTGGTTATGAAGCTCAAAACAAAAATAATATATATAAATCAATGAAACGAATAAATAAGTGAATGAGTTGCATTCCACTTTTCGACCAATCTCCCTCTTCCAATCGAATAAAAAATTGACCATTTAAATATGATAATAATGTTGTATACACACAAATATAGAGTGTGTATACAAAGCCAAATGTACCTTAAATTGTTAAGGTGCATGAAAAATACAAAGTGCAAATATTTATTACTTGTAGTAGTTTGTTGTATTTTGGGAAGTAATGTAAGTAGCAGTGTGTAACAATGTGGGAAGCAGAAGTAGGAGTAGCGGTATGTATGTGTGTGCCTGTCATTTCCAATTTTACCATTCTGTCCTTAGTCCTGTCTCATCTCCTGGCCAGTCCTCTCACCTTTCCCTCCAGCAGATGCTGTTTGCAGTCTGAGGGGGCAGGGCAATACATAGATCAGGCTTCCTCAGACTGAATACAGCTATCTCAGAGCACTGGAGCAGAAGACACCCATCAGGTATAGGGAGATTTTTTTTTTTTATCATTTGCAAAAAATAAACACAATATCAGGTGTTCAAAAATGATTAGACCCCCAAACACCCAGTATTTGATAGTGCAGCGCTTATTTTTTAAATTCAAACTTACCCTTTTACATTTCAGAGTAGGTTAGATCATACATGTAAAAAACCATAGCTTATATAGTGTGAATCCGTAACACAATATGTGAACGTATAGTGATATAGGTGAGTGGTATTAAACTCACATGTTAAGGAGCCTTTTAGATATAGGCTCCAAAAGTAGAAGCAGGTGTGTGTTATGGTGACACACTAACCCTCTTGTTCTTGTAGAGATGGTCTTTGTAGATATGTAAAAAGAAGAAAGTTTCTAAGTGCAGTGAATTGGTAACTTAATAGTGAACTATAGCACACACTTGGAAGCGCTCACCTGGTGCAGAGCCTTCCAAAACTGGCTCTGAGTTTGAAGAGTATATGTGTCCTTTCAGGGTGACACAACCCCTTGATTCCCGGTATAGGAAGCCTTGAAAGTGCACACAGTGCTCTTTATTTAACAAAATTAAAATAAATACTAATACAAATGAAAAGTAATTAAAAGTATAAATACAAGTGTCTGTGGATCCTCCGACTGTTGAGAAATGTTTCTCCTATCCTGTAGGCTTTCTCAATCAGCTGTCATTCCTGTTCTGGGTTCTCAAATTATGACGGGATCAGTCTCCACCTTCTTTCTGTGTCCTCCAATCATGTTGTTCAATGTATCCTCTCTCGCATCCTTATCAGCATTGTTCATTTACGTGCCAAAAGTAAACTGGCGCCGCATCACTTCCGGCTGCTAAACGGAACTAAAGTAGCACACTTCAAACTCACTGATACACACAAGCACACTACGAGCTCACTACAGACAAGCTCTCTCTCTCCCTCTCTCTCTCTCTCTCACACACACACACACACACACACACACACACTCTGTATTTCAGTATCATTCATACAATTTTTTCTACTTCTCATTCTGGATGCTTTTTTCTTATTTTTCCCACATAAATGAGAATTAATAATTTTGGAATCAGAGAAATACCTGAGGGCCACAAGGAATTTTGATACGCCCTGTTTTCACAGTAAAAGTGTGAGTGATCCATTTGGCAGATATCACTATTATATATATACCAAACAGAGTTGCACTATGTTACTTTTTAGTTCTCTATAGTTGGATTGACCCATATTTTGGTTTCATACAATTACCTGTCACTGGCAGTGTGGGTTCTGAGTTTAGTGTGAGGTTGCTTCATGAGGTGCTTTCTCTTCCTGTGTGAAAGGTCACCAGGCTGAGGTTGTGGTCGGCTCCTACCAGACTGGCTATGCAGAGAAGCTGGCAATGTGAGAGATACTCTCACTCCTCCCTGCTGCAGGTGGCTACCACCTCTCTCTGTGTACCAGCCTTCAGCAGTCACCTATGTATTTGTCTGCCCTGCCCCCCAAGAAAAACTTAGAGGAGGGAAAAATACATGTGTCAGGTGCAGCACTGCCGGCTCCAAGGTCTAATTACAGAATCATATCGACAGAAAACACTAAACCAGTCATACCTCCCAAGCATCTAGTATCTGGAAGAAATTGTACTGGAGGGAATCTCACAGGATATAGCTATAAGACAACACATACCCTATGCTAATCTCTGGCTTTCATCTTTCATGTAAATCCATACCCCCTAACAGCAGTGTTCGGTGAAACAGAATGTCAGTGGGCAGAGTAAAAAGGCGAATCACTTAACCAGAACTGCTCAAAAGGGCAAACATGCCCTAAAAGGGTCCAAATCTGCCCAAGGAATTAGAAGGTCAGCCTGGTGTAAATGCATGACAGGCTGCCTGCCAATCATGCAGACTGGCCAGCAAAAGGCATACCATGCAGACAGCACCTGGAGCTTGGCAAAAATGCGTCTAATGATGCACTCGCTCCATACCTTCTAACCATTGGGTAATAAATATAAAAGAAACAAATTAAAACCAGTGTGGCTTAGTAGAGAAGTAAAACAAGAGATTACAAATAAGAAAAGGGCATTTAAAGCATTTAAATCGGACAAATCAGATGCATCTTATAAAAGATATAAGGAAGCCAATAATGCGTGCAAAAAGTCGATTAGATTTGCTAAACTTCAAAATGAAAAAATGATAACTAAAGAGAGCAAATCGAACCCCAAAGCATTTTTAAGTACATAAATTATAAAAAAAATAAAAAAAATAATTAAAGTGTAGGTACACTAAAAACTGAAACGGGAGTCTTAGTTAATGAAGACCAGCAAAAGGCAGGAATTTTAAATAACTATTTCTCCTCCGTATATATTAAGGAAGAACCCATGGCAATAGATGTGCAAATGGTTGCTACTAAAAACTTGCAGAATAATTGTAATTGGTTAACTCAAGACAAAGTGCTGCAGCAACTAAAGAAAGTTAATAAACAAAGCTCCAGGGCCTGACAGTATCCATCCACGAGTACTTAAGGAACTAAGTGTAGAAAAGGGGGAACCTCTGTTTTTAATCTTTCAAGATTATTTTCTTTCAGGAAGTGTTCTGGAGGATTGGAGGGAGGCAGATGTGGTTCCTATATTCAAAAAGAGTTCAAAATCCTTGCCTGGAAATGATAGGCCTGTGAGCTTAACTTCTGTGGCTGGTAAAATATTTGAAAGGTTATTAAGCGATAATATTCAAGAATTCCTTGAGAAGAACAGGTTATCAGCAAAAATCAGCATGGTTTTATGAAGCACAGGTCATGTCAAACAAACTTCATTGCGTTCTATGAAGAAGTAAGTAGAAGTATAGATCAGGGTGTTGCAGTGGATGTGATCTATTTGGATTTTGCCAAGGCATTTGATACAGTTCCACACAATAGATTAGTGTTCAAGGAAATTGATCCGGATGAAAATGCTTGTTCTTGGGTAGAACATTGGCTTAAAAATAGAGTACAAAGAGTTGTCGTTTATGGTAAAGTTTCAAGCTGGACAGAGATGGCAAGTGGTGTCCCTCAGGGGTCTGTTCTGGGACCCCTTCTATTTAACATATTTATAAATGATCTTGAAGAAAGCATTGAAAGTCACGTTTCAATGTTTGCAGATGACACAAAACTCTGTAAAATAATACAATGTGAGCAAGATATTACTTTGCTGCAGAAGGGTTTTAGATAGACTGGGGGACTGGGCACTCAAATGGCAGATGAAATTTAATGTTGAAAAATGCAAAGTTATGCACTTCAGCATAAAGAATACACAAGCAACGTATACCCTTGATGGAAGCGAATTAGGGCTAACACATGAAAAGGACTTGGGAATTATTATAGACAACAAACTATGTAACAATGTGCAATGTCAGTCAGCAGTGGCCAAGGCCAGTAAGGTATTGTCATGCATGAAAAAGGGCATTCATTCTCGAGACTAGAATATAATTGTGCCTCTTTATAAATCACTGGTAAGACCACATATTGAATATACAAAAAAGGGGGAAAGGTACCAGCGCTGATATGTAAGAAATATGTAGAATTATATGTAACAAGATAATTTTATGTATTAGCTGCTAAACACTGTACAAAGTGGCTTCCCATAAGCCACAGCGAATACAATAAACAAAAAGATAGATAGTGTAGCGCTTATATAATATATAGCATACAAGTAGTAGTTACCTAAAAGATAGATGGTAGTCTACGTCCAAATACAGTCTTATAAATGTAATGGATCAAAATGGAATCGGGTTCTGTAATATTATAAAGAAAATATCCACATAGCGTAAAACCTTACCTCAGCTGGGTCAAGAGACGAATGTGTGTTTCCTGGGTTGCCGGTCTGTGTTAAAATACCTTATTTGACGGATGGACGAGTATTAGGTGTGCTTGATTACCTCTACGTAATTACCACTAACAGGTAAGACGTATGAGGTACAAGCCTCTAATCTCGGATAACGTGTGCGGGTCAAGCCTCCTTCTTACAAGTGTGATGTCACTGAAGTCTTTGGTTGAAAAAAGTCCGTAACGGATAAGTAGTAGTCTTTACAGAAACTGTCTCTGTCTGTTCAGAGACTCATCATATTCAATAAATGATGGTGTATATATACAAAGAAAGAGAAAAAGAAGTATTATTCTTCTTTTTACAAGAAATCTGCTCATATATATAATTTAAGAATACACACAAAGTGTGGAAGAAAAGGGGATGATTAATAAATTGTTAACTTTCAGTCCCCTTTATAGAAGCACATTTCTGTACAAAATTAATGCATAATAAAACTAAAAATAATCCCATTATTGCATGAATACATTATAGAACTGTTGGTAATCAAAGCATGACGGATAAGTATAAAACAAATAAATATCAGCATGGAAATCCTTAATAAATAGTAACATAATAGATATATGGATAGAAAAAGTGCATATAAGTGTACAAATACTAATTTATGTATACAGGGGAACAGCAGATAACAAAATCTAATAGTAATACAACATTAGAATAAAAGGAGAAGCTATATAATATAGTAATAAAAATAGTAGTAAAAAGTATAAAAAATTACTATAAAAAATGGCAAAGTTCGAAATCAGCATTAAGTCCATGGGGGATCAGGGTGTCCATGTTATAAATCCGTTCCATTTCAATCTGGCCTATCCTTTTATTGAAATCCCCTCCTCTCCAATTTTTTTTCTACTTTTTTTTACACCCATAAAAAATAAGCCTTTTGGATCTTGATTATGAAAATTTTTAAAATGGTTGGAAACGCTATGATTTTCGAATCCTCTCTGAATGTTACGGATATGTTCGTTAATCCTGACTTTTTTCTTTAATAAAACTATGTACCAGGGAACTTCTTAGATTCCTAACACCTCTGTGGATAAACTTAGGTTTGTTTGATAAAAAGGATATTCAGAGAGGATTCGAAAATCATAGCATTTCCAACCATTTTAAACATTTTCATAATCAAGATCCAAAAGGCTTATTTTTTATGGGTGTAAAAAAGTAGAAAAAAATTGGAGAGGAGGGGATTTCAATAAAAGGATAGGCCAGATTGAAATGGAATGGATTTATAACATGGACACTCTGATTCCCCAGGGATTTAATGCTGATTTCGAACTTTGCCATTTTTATAGTAATTTTTTATACCTTTTACTACTATTTTTATTACTATATTATATAGCTTCTCCTTTTATTCTAATGTTGTATTACTATTAGATTTTGTTATCTGCTTCTATAAAGGGGACTGAAAGTTAACAATTTATTAATCATCCCCTTTTCTTCCACACTTTGTGTGTATTCTTAAATTATATATATGAGCAGATTTCTGGTAGTTCAGTAACAATACTTATTTTTCTCTTTCTTTGTATATATACACCATCATTTATTGAATATGATGAGTCTCTGAACAGACAGAGACGGTTTCTGTAAAGACTACTACTTATCCGTTACGGACTTTTTTCAACCAAAGACTTCAGTGACATCACACTTGTAAGAAGGAGGCTTGACCCGCACACGCACATCCGAGATTAGAGGCTTGTACCTCATACGTCTTACCTGTTAGTGGTAATTACGTAGAGGTAATCAAGCACACCTAATACTCGTCCATCCATCAAAGAAGGTATTTAAACACAGACCGGCAACCCAGGAAACACACATTCGTCTCTTGACCCAGCTGAGGAAACTACACGCTGTAGTGAAACGCGTCCTAGGATTTTATTGCGGACATTGTTCCCTTTTATTATTTTACTATATTTAAAGTGTATCCAATAAAAGTATTTTACTTTCCATCCTGGTGACCGGCGACTTCTTATATTCTAGGGAGTGTAGTCCCTTACTACACACTGCAAGACTGCAGAGCCATAGGGGCTCTAGGTTTGTAAGTATATTTCTTACACACCACTCAATTCCATCTGGATATAAACTGTACTACCCTTTTGCGGTTTCTCTCTGTTCCTACTCTCCTAGGACCACACACAGAATTCCAATACAGGGGTGGGTCGCCTAAACGGACCTGAAGCCATCTACACCAGAGCTAGGTTTATAGCTCTATGTTTGTGAGTGTTCCTATGACTACATTTTATTTCTTTTTATGTTAGTAAGGTTTTACGCTATGTGGATATTTTCTTTATAATATTACAGAACCCGATTCCATTTTGATCCATTACATTTATAAGACTGTATTTGGACATAGACTACCATCTATCTTTAAGGTAACTACTACTTGTATGCTATATATTATATAAGTGCTACACTATTGTCAGGGTACCTGTAGTCTCTACCTCTGATAAGAGGAGAGACTTAGATGTTTTCCGTTCAGAAGGGCTGTTTCCTCCGTTCCTCGCGGTTCCTCCGGTCGGTTACACGCCGGCCGCGAGGGATCCACGCCCTTTTATGACGTGACGCTCAGTAGCCAACGTCATGACGCCAAGCCTGCTCGACCTGTCACTCAAACCCTGAACACGAACCAGGACTCGTCGGGGGTGTGATTACCTCCTAGAACCGGGGTATTTAATAGAGCTTCCCGCATTTGCTCATTGCCCTGTCGTGGTTCTAGCCAGTCTAGTCACTCAGTGCTCTTGTATGTCTTTTGTCTCTTTGGTTCTGACCCGGCTTGTTTGTATTACTCTGCTTATCTCTGTTATCCTTTGACCCGGCTTGTTTCTCGCTTACCTGTCTTCTCGTTCCCTCGACCTCGGCTTGTCTCTGACCATCCTCTACTTACTCCTTACGTTAAGTCCGGCCATTCTAAGGTCCGGTATACATACCTACTACACTTTGTACTCTGCATGTTGGATCCCTGTCCCGATCCTGACATTACGACAGGGCCAATGGATCCTGCAGGTACAAGTAGTCAGCTTGGTCCTTCCGATCCTAGGTTTGACGCCATGGAACATAGAATGGATCAGATGGCCTTAGCGTTACAGGCGTTATTATCTCGTCCTAATAATCCACCAGAAGAGATGCGTAATAATTCTATCTCCCCTGTAAATTCAGGTTTAGAGGTAGCCACTGTAGGTGCCTCCTCCCGTATTACCCCACCTGTACGTTATGGTGGTTCTCCTGAGAAGTGTCGAGGTTTTTTAAACCAAATCAGTATCCACTTCGAATTACAACCCCGTTCCTATCCTACAGATAGGGCGAAGGTCGGATTTATTATCACCTTACTCGTTGAGAGAGCTCTGAGATGGGCCAATCTGTTGTGGGAGAACGATAACCCGTTAGTATATAACTATAATGCCTTTGTAGCTGCTTTTAGAAGAACTTTTGACCCTCCTGGTAGAAAGGTCAATGCAGCCAGATTACTGTTGCGCCTTAGACAAGATCACCGAACACCTGTGGATTATGCACTAGAGTTCAGGTCCTTGGCGGCAGAAGTTAAGTGGAATGAACAGGCTTATATAGACGTATTTTTAAACGGATTATCAGATGTAATACTTGATGAGGTTGCTACTAGAGAGCTTCCTGAGAATTTGGAGGATTTAATTTCTTTTATCTCTCGCATTGATGAACGCTTAAGAGAGAGGCAGAACACTCGAGATAGAACCCGTAGACCTTCCTTCAAACTAGCTCCCTCATTTCTAAGTCCTGAGACCAAAACCTTACCTTTTCCAGAACCTATGCAGATAGGCAATACTCATCTCTCAGAAGAGGAGAGACAGTACAGGAGAAGGGAGGGGCTGTGTATGTACTGTGGAGTCAGAGGTCACTTACGCCTAAATTGTCCTAATCGATCGGGAAACGCTCGCACCTAAGCTTCTCTAGAGGACAGGCCTTGGGTGTTTCTATTTTGTCCTCTACTCATAATTATAAAGATCATAGGCTTCTGCTACCCGTTTCCTTAACTTGGGAGAGGGGAGTAGTAGAGACTGTGGCATTGATAGATTCCGTAGCTGCTGAGAGCTTCATCGACCAAGTTTTTGTCACTAAACACACTATTCCATCTCAGTTAAGGGAGACGCCCTTGGCCGTTGAGGCCATAGATGGTAGACCTTTAGTTGAGCCTGTGAATTTTCGTGAAACCATACCCGTTAACTTAACTGTTGGTATTTTACACGAGGAAGACATATCTCTGTTACTCATTTCATCTCCTTCTGTTCCCATAGTCCTGGGGTATTCTTGGTTAAAGAGACATAACCCTATTATTGATTGGGAATTAGGGGAGATAATCTCATGGGGTCAGAATTGTCAGGAGAAGAGTTTACAGAAAGTCTCACTGCTTTGCATAGTTAATACATCCACTCAGTCTACCGACCCTACAGAAGTACAAATACCGCCACTGTACCTGGACTTAAAGGCGGTATTTGACAAAAAGAAGGCCGATACTTTACCTCCACACAGGACCTTTGATTGTAAGATTAATCTTCTCCCTGGGGCAATGTATACCCTTTGTCTACTAAAGAGAACTTAGCCCTAGAGGAGTATATTCGTGAAAATCTAGACAAAGGATTCATTAGGAGATCTTCCTCCCCTGCCGGGGCTGGGGTTTTTTTTGTTAAAAAGAAGGATGGTACGCTGAGACCTTGCATTGACTACCGAGGTTTGAACAAAATAACCGTTAGAAATGCCTACCCGATTCCTTTGATTACCGAGCTCTTTGATCGTTTAAAGGGTTCCAAGATTTTCACCAAGTTAGATCTCAGAGGGGCATATAACTTGGTGAGGATTCAGCAGGGTCACGAGTGGATGACGGCGTTCAACACTCGATATGGGCACTACGAGTATACCGTAATGCCTTTTGGTCTCTGCAATGCGCCGGCAGTATTTCAGGACTTGATCAATGAAGTTCTTAGGGAATTTCAACATGACTGTGTTATTGTATACCTGGATGATATACTTATACATTATAGGGACATTGAGACTCACCACAGACAAGTCAGAAGGGTTTTGCGCAAACTTCTTCAACATGGCTTGTACTGCAAACTGGAGAAATGTAGTTTTGATCAGTCTCAGATGAACTTTCTTGGTTATGTGATTTCTGGGGAAGGGTTTAAGATGGATCCGGATAAACTCCAGTCCATTTTAGACTGGCCCTTACCTAAGGGTCTCAAGGCCATTCAGAGGTTTATTGGATTCTCCAATTATTATAGGCGCTTCATTAAGGGTTACTCGTCAATCATTGCTCCTATCATCAATATGACCAGACAGGGGGCTGACACTAAGAATTGGTCTACTGAAGCACTTCTTGCTTTCAAAACTCTCAAAGAACTTTTTGCTTCCGCACCAATTTTAGTTCACCCTGATACTACTCTGCCTTTCCTACTCGAAGTAGACGCCTCAGAGACGGGTGTAGGCGCTATCCTGTCCCAAAGGTTAGGTGTGGATAAACCATTACATCCATGTGGTTTTTTTTCCAAAAAGCTATCGGGCCCGGAGAGCAGATATGACATTGGTGACAGGGAACTACTAGCAGTTATCATGGCTTTAAAGGAGTGGAGACATTTATTGGAAGGGACCTTACATCCTGTTACTATTTTGACGGACCACAAGAACTTGTCCTATATTGGGGAGGCCAAGCGATTGTCCTCCAGGCAAGCTCGTTGGTCTTTATTTCTCACCCATTTCAATTACGTACTCACTTATAGACCTGGTTCTAAGAATTCTAAGGCCGATGCTTTGTCTCGCCAATATGAACCTTCTACTGTATCTGAGCCAGTGTTATCCTCTATAGTCCCCAAGTGCAATATTATCGCCAACACAAGTCTTAAAATTCATTCTCCACTGCTTGACCAAATCATGAAGTTGCAGCATCTGGCACCTGGGCAGACTCCTGTGGCAAGACACTTCGTTCCTCCTGAACTCCAACGGGAGCTCTTACAGTGTTTTCACGAGAGTAAGGTGGCGGGGCATCCTGGCATTCGCAAGACATATTCCTTAATCTCTAAAGATTTCTGGTGGCCTTCTTTACGAAAGGATATTAAGGATTTCATTGCAGTGTGTGAGATCTGTACTAAGACTAAGCAACCTCATACTCTTCCATGTGGTCTAGTACAGCCCTTGGGCATTCCAGAGAGACCATGGTCCTGTTTGGCCATGGACTTTATTGTTGATTTGCCTATTTCTAAAAGACAGACTGTTATTCTCACTGTAGTCGATAGGTTTACTAAGATGGCTCATTTTGTGCCTTTACCTAAACTTCCGACTTCTCCTGAATTGGCGGAAATATTCGCTAAAGAAATTTTTCGTTTACATGGGATACCTTCCGAAATTATTTCTGATAGAGGTTCCCAATTTGTTTCACGTTTCTGGAGATCCTTCTGTTCTCAATTAGGTATCAAATTGAATTTTTCTTCTGCTTATCATCCTCAGTCTAACGGAGCTGCTGAACGTACCAATCAAAAAATTGAACAATATTTGCGTTGTTTTGTTTCCGAACATCAGGACGATTGGGTCGGTTTGATTCCTTGGGCAGAGTTCGCACACAATAATCTTGTTTGTGATTCCACTCGCTCTAGCCCCTTTTTCATGAATTATGGCTTTCATCCTTCCATTCTTCCCTCGGTCTCTCCGTCCCAAGGGGTACCGTCGGTTGATGTTCATGTTGCCAATCTGAGGAAGTTGTGGGATCAGACTCGACAAATTCTCCTACATAATTCCATGTTGTTCAAGAAACACGCTGATAAACGCAGAAGGGCGGCCCCTGTTTTTGTTCCTGGTGATAGGGTATGGTTGAGTACAAAAAACATTTGTTTAAAGGTTCCTTCTATGAAATTCGCTCCTCGTTACATTGGCCCGTACAGGGTCCTGACTCGTATTAACCCGGTTGCTTATCGCCTAGTACTTCCATCTGCCTTACGCATCCCTAATTCTTTTCATGTTTCCTTGCTGAAACCGTTAATTTGCAACAGATTTTCCTCCACTGTTTCCTCCCCTCGCTCTGTTCAGGTTGAGGGTCAGGAGGAATACGAGATCAACTCCATCATCGATTCTCGAATTTCTCGAGGGAGGTTACAGTATCTTGTCGACTGGAAGGGATATGGTCCTGGGGAGAGGACTTGGGTACCTCAGGAGGATGTACATGCTCCTCGCCTCCGCAGGGCTTTTCACTCCCGCTTTCCATCTCGTCCCGGTTCCTTCCGCCCGGTGGGCGTTTCTGAGAGGGGGGGTACTGTCAGGGTACCTGTAGTCTCTACCTCTGATAAGAGGAGAGACTTAGACGTTTTCCCGTTCAGAAGGGCTGTTTCCTCCGTTCCTCGCGGTTCCTCCGGTCGGTTACACGCCGGCCGCGAGGGATCCACGCCCTTTTATGACGTGACGCTCAGTAGCCGACGTCATGACGCCAAGCCTGCTCGACCTGTCACTCAAACTCTGAACACGAACCAGGACTCGTCGGGGGTGTGATTACCTCCTAGAACCGGGGTATTTAATAGAGCTTCCCGCATTTGCTCATTGCCCTGTCGTGGTTCTAGCCAGTCTAGTCACTCAGTGCTCTTGTATGTCTTTTGTCTCTTTGGTTCTGACCCGGCTTGTTTGTATTACTCTGCTTATCTCTGTTATCCTTTGACCCGGCTTGTTTCTCTCTTACCTGTCTTCTCGTTCCCTCGACCTCGGCTTGTCTCTGACCATCCTCTACTTACTCCTTACGTTAAGTCCGGCCATTCTAAGGTCCGGTATACGTACCTACTACACTTTGTACTCTGCATGTTGGATCCCTGTCCCGATCCTGACATTACGACAGGGCCAATGGATCCTGCAGGTACAAGTAGTCAGCTTGGTCCTTCCGATCCTAGGTTTGACGCCATGGAACATAGAATGGATCAGATGGCCTTAGCGTTACAGGCGTTATTATCTCGTCCTAATAATCCACCAGAAGAGATGCGTAATAATTCTATCTCCCCTGTAAATTCAGGTTTAGAGGTAGCCACTGTAGGTGCCTCCTCCCGTATTACCCCACCTGTACGTTATGGTGGTTCTCCTGAGAAGTGTCGATGTTTTTAAACCAAATCAGTATCCACTTCGAATTACAACCCCGTTCCTATCCTACAGATAGGGCGAAGGTCGGATTTATTATCACCTTACTCGTTGAGAGAGCTCTGAGATGGGCCAATCTGTTGTGGGAGAACGATAACCCGTTAGTATATAACTATAATGCCTTTGTAGCTGCTTTTAGAAGAACTTTTGACCCTCCTGGTAGAAAGGTCAATGCAGCCAGATTACTGTTGCGCCTTAGACAAGATCACCGAACACTTGTGGATTGTGCACTAGAGTTCAGGTCCTTGGCGGCAGAAGTTAAGTGGAATGAACAGGCTTATATAGACGTATTTTTAAACGGATTATCAGATGTAATACTTGATGAGGTTGCTACTAGAGAGCTTCCTGAGAATTTGGAGGATTTAATTTCTTTTATCTCTCGCATTGATGAACGCTTAAGAGAGAGGCAGAACACTCGAGATAGAACCCGTAGACCTTCCTTCAAACTAGCTCCCTCATTTCTAAGTCCTGAGACCAAAACCTTACCTTTTCCAGAACCTATGCAGATAGGCAATACTCATCTCTCAGAAGAGGAGAGACAGTACAGGAGAAGGGAGGGGCTGTGTATGTACTGTGGAGTCAGAGGTCACTTACGCCTAAATTGTCCTAATCGATCGGGAAACGCTCGCACCTAAGCTTCTCTAGAGGACAGGCCTTGGGTGTTTCTATTTTGTCCTCTACTCATAATTATAAAGATCATAGGCTTCTGCTACCCGTTTCCTTAACTTGGGAGAGGGGAGTAGTAGAGACTGTGGCATTGATAGATTCCGGAGCTGCTGAGAGCTTCATCGACCAAGTTTTTGTCACTAAACACACTATTCCATCTCAGTTAAGGGAGACGCCCTTGGCCGTTGAGGCCATAGATGGTAGACCTTTAGTTGAGCCTGTGAATTTTCGTGAAACCATACCCGTTAACTTAACTGTTGGTATTTTACACGAGGAAGACATATCTCTGTTACTCATTTCATCTCCTTCTGTTCCCATAGTCCTGGGGTATTCTTGGTTAAAGAGACATAACCCTATTATTGATTGGGAATTAGGGGAGATAATCTCATGGGGTCAGAATTGTCAGGAGAAGAGTTTACAGAAAGTCTCACTGCTTTGCATAGTTAATACATCCACTCAGTCTACCGACCCTACAGAAGTACAAATACCACCACTGTACCTGGACTTAAAGGCGGTATTTGACAAAAAGAAGGCCGATACTTTACCTCCACACAGGACCTTTGATTGTAAGATTAATCTTCTCCCTGGGGCAATGTATACCCTTTGTCTACTAAAGAGAACTTAGCCCTAGAGGAGTATATTCGTGAAAATCTAGACAAAGGATTCATTAGGAGATCTTCCTCCCCTGCCGGGGCTGGGGTTTTTTTTGTTAAAAAGAAGGATGGTACGCTGAGACCTTGCATTGACTACCGAGGTTTGAACAAAATAACCGTTAGAAATGCCTACCCGATTCCTTTGATTACCGAGCTCTTTGATCGTTTAAAGGGTTCCAAGATTTTCACCAAGTTAGATCTCAGAGGGGCATATAACTTGGTGAGGATTCAGCAGGGTCACGAGTGGATGACGGCGTTCAACACTCGATATGGGCACTACGAGTATACCGTAATGCCTTTTGGTCTCTGCAATGCGCCGGCAGTATTTCAGGACTTGATCAATGAAGTTCTTAGGGAATTTCAACATGACTGTGTTATTGTATACCTGGATGATATACTTATACATTATAGGGACATTGAGACTCACCACAGACAAGTCAGAAGGGTTTTGCGCAAACTTCTTCAACATGGCTTGTACTGCAAACTGGAGAAATGTAGTTTTGATCAGTCTCAGATGAACTTTCTTGGTTATGTGATTTCTGGGGAAGGGTTTAAGATGGATCCGGATAAACTCCAGTCCATTTTAGACTGGCCCTTACCTAAGGGTCTCAAGGCCATTCAGAGGTTTATTGGATTCTCCAATTATTATAGGCGCTTCATTAAGGGTTACTCGTCAATCATTGCTCCTATCATCAATATGACCAGACAGGGGGCTGACACTAAGAATTGGTCTACTGAAGCACTTCTTGCTTTCAAAACTCTCAAAGAACTTTTTGCTTCCGCACCAATTTTAGTTCACCCTGATACTACTCTGCCTTTCCTACTCGAAGTAGACGCCTCAGAGACGGGTGTAGGCGCTATCCTGTCCCAAAGGTTAGGTGTGGATAAACCATTACATCCATGTGGTTTTTTTTCCAAAAAGCTATCGGGCCCGGAGAGCAGATATGACATTGGTGACAGGGAACTACTAGCAGTTATCATGGCTTTAAAGGAGTGGAGACATTTATTGGAAGGGACCTTACATCCTGTTACTATTTTGACGGACCACAAGAACTTGTCCTATATTGGGGAGGCCAAGCGATTGTCCTCCAGGCAAGCTCGTTGGTCTTTATTTCTCACCCATTTCAATTACGTACTCACTTATAGACCTGGTTCTAAGAATTCTAAGGCCGATGCTTTGTCTCGCCAATATGAACCTTCTACTGTATCTGAGCCAGTGTTATCCTCTATAGTCCCCAAGTGCAATATTATCGCCAACACAAGTCTTAAAATTCATTCTCCACTGCTTGACCAAATCATGAAGTTGCAGCATCTGGCACCTGGGCAGACTCCTGTGGCAAGACACTTCGTTCCTCCTGAACTCCAACGGGAGCTCTTACAGTGTTTTCACGAGAGTAAGGTGGCGGGGCATCCTGGCATTCGCAAGACATATTCCTTAATCTCTAAAGATTTCTGGTGGCCTTCTTTACGAAAGGATATTAAGGATTTCATTGCAGTGTGTGAGATCTGTACTAAGACTAAGCAACCTCATACTCTTCCATGTGGTCTAGTACAGCCCTTGGGCATTCCAGAGAGACCATGGTCCTGTTTGGCCATGGACTTTATTGTTGATTTGCCTATTTCTAAAAGACAGACTGTTATTCTCACTGTAGTCGATAGGTTTACTAAGATGGCTCATTTTGTGCCTTTACCTAAACTTCCGACTTCTCCTGAATTGGCGGAAATATTCGCTAAAGAAATTTTTCGTTTACATGGGATACCTTCCGAAATTATTTCTGATAGAGGTTCCCAATTTGTTTCACGTTTCTGGAGATCCTTCTGTTCTCAATTAGGTATCAAATTGAATTTTTCTTCTGCTTATCATCCTCAGTCTAACGGAGCTGCTGAACGTACCAATCAAAAAATTGAACAATATTTGCGTTGTTTTGTTTCCGAACATCAGGACGATTGGGTCGGTTTGATTCCTTGGGCAGAGTTCGCACACAATAATCTTGTTTGTGATTCCACTCGCTCTAGCCCCTTTTTCATGAATTATGGCTTTCATCCTTCCATTCTTCCCTCGGTCTCTCCGTCCCAAGGGGTACCGTCGGTTGATGTTCATGTTGCCAATCTGAGGAAGTTGTGGGATCAGACTCGACAAATTCTCCTACATAATTCCATGTTGTTCAAGAAACACGCTGATAAACGCAGAAGGGCGGCCCCTGTTTTTGTTCCTGGTGATAGGGTATGGTTGAGTACAAAAAACATTTGTTTAAAGGTTCCTTCTATGAAATTCGCTCCTCGTTACATTGGCCCGTACAGGGTCCTGACTCGTATTAACCCGGTTGCTTATCGCCTAGTACTTCCATCTGCCTTACGCATCCCTAATTCTTTTCATGTTTCCTTGCTGAAACCGTTAATTTGCAACAGATTTTCCTCCACTGTTTCCTCCCCTCGCTCTGTTCAGGTTGAGGGTCAGGAGGAATACGAGATCAACTCCATCATCGATTCTCGAATTTCTCGAGGGAGGTTACAGTATCTTGTCGACTGGAAGGGATATGGTCCTGGGGAGAGGACTTGGGTACCTCAGGAGGATGTACATGCTCCTCGCCTCCGCAGGGCTTTTCACTCCCGCTTTCCATCTCGTCCCGGTTCCTTCCGCCCGGTGGGCGTTTCTGAGAGGGGGGGTACTGTCAGGGTACCTGTAGTCTCTACCTCTGATAAGAGGAGAGACTTAGACGTTTTCCCGTTCAGAAGGGCTGTTTCCTCCGTTCCTCGCGGTTCCTCCGGTCGGTTACACGCCGGCCGCGAGGGATCCACGCCCTTTTATGACGTGACGCTCAGTAGCCGACGTCATGACGCCAAGCCTGCTCGACCTGTCACTCAAACTCTGAACACGAACCAGGACTCGTCGGGGGTGTGATTACCTCCTAGAACCGGGGTATTTAATAGAGCTTCCCGCATTTGCTCATTGCCCTGTCGTGGTTCTAGCCAGTCTAGTCACTCAGTGCTCTTGTATGTCTTTTGTCTCTTTGGTTCTGACCCGGCTTGTTTGTATTACTCTGCTTATCTCTGTTATCCTTTGACCCGGCTTGTTTCTCGCTTACCTGTCTTCTCGTTCCCTCGACCTCGGCTTGTCTCTGACCATCCTCTACTTACTCCTTACGTTAAGTCCGGCCATTCTAAGGTCCGGTATACGTACCTACTACACTTTGTACTCTGCATGTTGGATCCCTGTCCCGATCCTGACATTACGACAGGGCCAATGGATCCTGCAGGTACAAGTAGTCAGCTTGGTCCTTCCGATCCTAGGTTTGACGCCATGGAACATAGAATGGATCAGATGGCCTTAGCGTTACAGGCGTTATTATCTCGTCCTAATAATCCACCAGAAGAGATGCGTAATAATTCTATCTCCCCTGTAAATTCAGGTTTAGAGGTAGCCACTGTAGGTGCCTCCTCCCGTATTACCCCACCTGTACGTTATGGTGGTTCTCCTGAGAAGTGTCGAGGTTTTTTAAACCAAATCAGTATCCACTTCGAATTACAACCCCGTTCCTATCCTACAGATAGGGCGAAGGTCGGATTTATTATCACCTTACTCGTTGAGAGAGCTCTGAGATGGGCCAATCTGTTGTGGGAGAACGATAACCCGTTAGTATATAACTATAATGCCTTTGTAGCTGCTTTTAGAAGAACTTTTGACCCTCCTGGTAGAAAGGTCAATGCAGCCAGATTACTGTTGCGCCTTAGACAAGATCACCGAACACCTGTGGATTATGCACTAGAGTTCAGGTCCTTGGCGGCAGAAGTTAAGTGGAATGAACAGGCTTATATAGACGTATTTTTAAACGGATTATCAGATGTAATACTTGATGAGGTTGCTACTAGAGAGCTTCCTGAGAATTTGGAGGATTTAATTTCTTTTATCTCTCGCATTGATGAACGCTTAAGAGAGAGGCAGAACACTCGAGATAGAACCCGTAGACCTTCCTTCAAACTAGCTCCCTCATTTCTAAGTCCTGAGACCAAAACCTTACCTTTTCCAGAACCTATGCAGATAGGCAATACTCATCTCTCAGAAGAGGAGAGACAGTACAGGAGAAGGGAGGGGCTGTGTATGTACTGTGGAGTCAGAGGTCACTTACGCCTAAATTGTCCTAATCGATCGGGAAACGCTCGCACCTAAGCTTCTCTAGAGGACAGGCCTTGGGTGTTTCTATTTTGTCCTCTACTCATAATTATAAAGATCATAGGCTTCTGCTACCCGTTTCCTTAACTTGGGAGAGGGGAGTAGTAGAGACTGTGGCATTGATAGATTCCGGAGCTGCTGAGAGCTTCATCGACCAAGTTTTTGTCACTAAACACACTATTCCATCTCAGTTAAGGGAGACGCCCTTGGCCGTTGAGGCCATAGATGGTAGACCTTTAGTTGAGCCTGTGAATTTTCGTGAAACCATACCCGTTAACTTAACTGTTGGTATTTTACACGAGGAAGACATATCTCTGTTACTCATTTCATCTCCTTCTGTTCCCATAGTCCTGGGGTATTCTTGGTTAAAGAGACATAACCCTATTATTGATTGGGAATTAGGGGAGATAATCTCATGGGGTCAGAATTGTCAGGAGAAGAGTTTACAGAAAGTCTCACTGCTTTGCATAGTTAATACATCCACTCAGTCTACCGACCCTACAGAAGTACAAATACCGCCACTGTACCTGGACTTAAAGGCGGTATTTGACAAAAAGAAGGCCGATACTTTACCTCCACACAGGACCTTTGATTGTAAGATTAATCTTCTCCCTGGGGCAATGTATACCCTTTGTCTACTAAAGAGAACTTAGCCCTAGAGGAGTATATTCGTGAAAATCTAGACAAAGGATTCATTAGGAGATCTTCCTCCCCTGCCGGGGCTGGGGTTTTTTTTGTTAAAAAGAAGGATGGTACGCTGAGACCTTGCATTGACTACCGAGGTTTGAACAAAATAACCGTTAGAAATGCCTACCCGATTCCTTTGATTACCGAGCTCTTTGATCGTTTAAAGGGTTCCAAGATTTTCACCAAGTTAGATCTCAGAGGGGCATATAACTTGGTGAGGATTCAGCAGGGTCACGAGTGGATGACGGCGTTCAACACTCGATATGGGCACTACGAGTATACCGTAATGCCTTTTGGTCTCTGCAATGCGCCGGCAGTATTTCAGGACTTGATCAATGAAGTTCTTAGGGAATTTCAACATGACTGTGTTATTGTATACCTGGATGATATACTTATACATTATAGGGACATTGAGACTCACCACAGACAAGTCAGAAGGGTTTTGCGCAAACTTCTTCAACATGGCTTGTACTGCAAACTGGAGAAATGTAGTTTTGATCAGTCTCAGATGAACTTTCTTGGTTATGTGATTTCTGGGGAAGGGTTTAAGATGGATCCGGATAAACTCCAGTCCATTTTAGACTGGCCCTTACCTAAGGGTCTCAAGGCCATTCAGAGGTTTATTGGATTCTCCAATTATTATAGGCGCTTCATTAAGGGTTACTCGTCAATCATTGCTCCTATCATCAATATGACCAGACAGGGGGCTGACACTAAGAATTGGTCTACTGAAGCACTTCTTGCTTTCAAAACTCTCAAAGAACTTTTTGCTTCCGCACCAATTTTAGTTCACCCTGATACTACTCTGCCTTTCCTACTCGAAGTAGACGCCTCAGAGACGGGTGTAGGCGCTATCCTGTCCCAAAGGTTAGGTGTGGATAAACCATTACATCCATGTGGTTTTTTTTCCAAAAAGCTATCGGGCCCGGAGAGCAGATATGACATTGGTGACAGGGAACTACTAGCAGTTATCATGGCTTTAAAGGAGTGGAGACATTTATTGGAAGGGACCTTACATCCTGTTACTATTTTGACGGACCACAAGAACTTGTCCTATATTGGGGAGGCCAAGCGATTGTCCTCCAGGCAAGCTCGTTGGTCTTTATTTCTCACCCATTTCAATTACGTACTCACTTATAGACCTGGTTCTAAGAATTCTAAGGCCGATGCTTTGTCTCGCCAATATGAACCTTCTACTGTATCTGAGCCAGTGTTATCCTCTATAGTTCCCAAGTGCAATATTATCGCCAACACAAGTCTTAAAATTCATTCTCCACTGCTTGACCAAATCATGAAGTTGCAGCATCTGGCACCTGGGCAGACTCCTGTGGCAAGACACTTCGTTCCTCCTGAACTCCAACGGGAGCTCTTACAGTGTTTTCACGAGAGTAAGGTGGCGGGGCATCCTGGCATTCGCAAGACATATTCCTTAATCTCTAAAGATTTCTGGTGGCCTTCTTTACGAAAGGATATTAAGGATTTCATTGCAGTGTGTGAGATCTGTACTAAGACTAAGCAACCTCATACTCTTCCATGTGGTCTAGTACAGCCCTTGGGCATTCCAGAGAGACCATGGTCCTGTTTGGCCATGGACTTTATTGTTGATTTGCCTATTTCTAAAAGACAGACTGTTATTCTCACTGTAGTCGATAGGTTTACTAAGATGGCTCATTTTGTGCCTTTACCTAAACTTCCGACTTCTCCTGAATTGGCGGAAATATTCGCTAAAGAAATTTTTCGTTTACATGGGATACCTTCCGAAATTATTTCTGATAGAGGTTCCCAATTTGTTTCACGTTTCTGGAGATCCTTCTGTTCTCAATTAGGTATCAAATTGAATTTTTCTTCTGCTTATCATCCTCAGTCTAACGGAGCTGCTGAACGTACCAATCAAAAAATTGAACAATATTTGCGTTGTTTTGTTTCCGAACATCAGGACGATTGGGTCGGTTTGATTCCTTGGGCAGAGTTCGCACACAATAATCTTGTTTGTGATTCCACTCGCTCTAGCCCCTTTTTCATGAATTATGGCTTTCATCCTTCCATTCTTCCCTCGGTCTCTCCGTCCCAAGGGGTACCGTCGGTTGATGTTCATGTTGCCAATCTGAGGAAGTTGTGGGATCAGACTCGACAAATTCTCCTACATAATTCCATGTTGTTCAAGAAACACGCTGATAAACGCAGAAGGGCGGCCCCTGTTTTTGTTCCTGGTGATAGGGTATGGTTGAGTACAAAAAACATTTGTTTAAAGGTTCCTTCTATGAAATTCGCTCCTCGTTACATTGGCCCGTACAGGGTCCTGACTCGTATTAACCCGGTTGCTTATCGCCTAGTACTTCCATCTGCCTTACGCATCCCTAATTCTTTTCATGTTTCCTTGCTGAAACCGTTAATTTGCAACAGATTTTCCTCCACTGTTTCCTCCCCTCGCTCTGTTCAGGTTGAGGGTCAGGAGGAATACGAGATCAACTCCATCATCGATTCTCGAATTTCTCGAGGGAGGTTACAGTATCTTGTCGACTGGAAGGGATATGGTCCTGGGGAGAGGACTTGGGTACCTCAGGAGGATGTACATGCTCCTCGCCTCCGCAGGGCTTTTCACTCCCGCTTTCCATCTCGTCCCGGTTCCTTCCGCCCGGTGGGCGTTTCTGAGAGGGGGGGTACTGTCAGGGTACCTGTAGTCTCTACCTCTGATAAGAGGAGAGACTTAGACGTTTTCCCGTTCAGAAGGGCTGTTTCCTCCGTTCCTCGCGGTTCCTCCGGTCGGTTACACGCCGGCCGCGAGGGATCCACGCCCTTTTATGACGTGACGCTCAGTAGCCGACGTCATGACGCCAAGCCTGCTCGACCTGTCACTCAAACTCTGAACACGAACCAGGACTCGTCGGGGGTGTGATTACCTCCTAGAACCGGGGTATTTAATAGAGCTTCCCGCATTTGCTCATTGCCCTGTCGTGGTTCTAGCCAGTCTAGTCACTCAGTGCTCTTGTATGTCTTTTGTCTCTTTGGTTCTGACCCGGCTTGTTTGTATTACTCTGCTTATCTCTGTTATCCTTTGACCCGGCTTGTCTCTCGCTTACCTGTCTTCTCGTTCCCTCGACCTCGGCTTGTCTCTGACCATCCTCTACTTACTCCTTACGTTAAGTCCGGCCATTCTAAGGTCCAGTATACGTACCTACTACACTTTGTACTCTGCGTGTTGGATCCCTGTCCCGATCCTGACAACTATCTATCTTTTTGTTCACATATTGAATATGCTGTGCAATTTTGGGCACCTGCTCTAAAGAAGGAAATTATGGCACTAGAAAAAGTGCAGAGGCGGGTTACAAAATTAATAAAAGGAGTGAAACATATCAGCTATGAAGAAAGGTTAACAAATTTAAACCTATTTAGTTTAGAAAAACGTCACCTGAGAGGGGATATGATAACATTATACAAATATATTCGGGGCCAATACAAACCATTGTGTGGAAATCTACTCACAAACCGGACTTTACATAGGACAAGAGGTCATGCGTTTATACTGGAAGAAAGAAGATTTCGTCTAAGGAAAAGGAAAAGGAAAGTTTTTTTTTACTGTAAGAACAATAAGGATGTGGCATTCTCTACCTGAAGAAGTGGTTTTATCAGAGTCCATACAGATGTTCAAACAGCTACTAGATGTATACTTGCAAAAACAGAATATTCAAGGATATAATCTTTCAATGTAGGGTAATAACTGCTTGATCCAAGGATAAATCTGACTGCCATTCTGGGGTCAAGAAGGATTTTTCTTTCCTAGCTTGTTGCAAAATTGGAAGTGCTTCAAACTGTTTTTTTTTTTTTTTTTGCCTTCTTTTGGATCAACAGCAAAAAACTAATGCGAGGAAGGCTGAACTCGATGGACGCAAGTCTCTTTTCAGCTATGTAACTATGTAACTGTGCCCCTAGCACTCACTTGTCCACTACTCTACTTACCTTCTTACTAGGAGGCAGAAGCTCATGTTATACAGTCTGGGGCAGAGGAAAGATGTATGTAGTAAATTTATAAGAAAGGGAACATGCTACAGTGTTAGAGAGACTGAAGCAGCAAGAGTATTTGCATAGTGTGCAAAGTCAGCTTTACCTTAACTAATTTCTTTGTCAGCTAGGCCACACATGTTTTGTTCCCCTACATCCCTCTTAAGCTTTTATACTTAAAGAACCACTCCACACCCCAAAAGCACTTGCTTAAGTGCTTTATGGGTGAGGAGTACCCTAGCTTAACCCCAGTTTAGAAAAGTGTTGATTTATGATTAAAGTATTTAGAAAACTGGGCAGACTAGATGGGCCGAATGGTTCTTATCTGCCGTCACATTCTATGTTTCTATGTTTCTATGTGAGAAATCAGCACTTTTAAAAATGAACTAAGGAACTCCCCCTGGCTGTCAATCAAACAACCAGGGAGGATTTCTTCCTACTTTCATTACCCCTGAGTTAACGAAAGTAGCAGGCACACTCTACTTGAGTGTGCCAGCCTCCCCTCCCCCACAGGCCTCAGATCAGCGTCTCAGCTTGGGCACCAAGTGCTCTGATTGGTTATTTCCTTTTGAAGAGACTGAAAGTGTCTTCCGGGAAAAAAAGGGGAGGACTTACAAAAGCTGCAGTTATAAGAACTGCAGCTTTTGTAATCTCTTTTAGACTATACTCTAAAAAAAATATAAAAATCTGCATGTATGCATTCATTCGGGGTATATCTACTAAACTGAATTATTGGTGTGATTTTTAAAAAAAAAGTGTGGAGTGGTCCTTTTAAGCAAGAGCATGTGAATAGTAAAAAAAAGAAAAATTTTTTTTTTTTTTTTTTTTTTTTACAATGGGCCTTTTCCATGGACATGGACCTGGAGCTGCAGCCGCATCCACCCCTATGTTAATCCGGCCCTGCACCCAAGTATCATAAAAAAAAAGCAAAATTGTAGATACATTTCTGAAGGAACTATAATCACCTTACAGTTTCAATTATAAAATATATGAAGCTCCAGAATATCATAATGAAACACTGATGTAAAACATGTGTTAAAACAAACTCATGTATGTGCAATTTATTGTATATTTACATATATTGATGTATAAACAGATGTAAAAAACATATATATATGTCATACATTAAAAAGGGTAGTGAAAAAGGAGTAAAATAAATAAATAAAACTGTATAGTAATGTACAAAAATGTGTCTAATATATCCAATAGAAAGAAGGATTAACCCCTTAACGCCGTTACGGCGTTCTATGCCATCCCACATTTAAAGGGCTTTAACCCCTTAAGGACCAAACTTTTGGAATAAAAGAGAATCATGACATGTCACACATGTCATGTGTCCTTAAGGGGTTAAAGCCGTTGCGGCGGCATAGAACGCCGTAAAGGCTTGCAGCCCCTGGAGATGAGAGGTACTTACCTCCACCGCGATCCTCTTCTGGAGGGCTGCCTGACAGCCCAGGCAGCCCTCCCCCGGCAAATGAGGCCCCCTATAGCTGGCTGTGGATCTGCCAGCAGCGGGGCTGTCTGAAATGTCAGACAGTCCCCCTGCTGGTAGGAGGTGTAAAAAAAAAAATTAAACATGTTTAAAAATAAATTAAATGTATGTATATATATATATATATATATATATATATATAATAAATGTAAAACAATCCAAGTATATACATATTATATATATGAAACGTCATACAAAGTTTATTTTAATACTAATATAAGTACATACCGTATATACTCGAGTATAAGCCGAGTTTTTCAGCCCATTTTTTGGGCTGAAAAACCCCAACTCGGCTTATACTCGAGTCAAGGTCTGTATTATGGCAATTTGCATTGCCATAATACAGACTGGGGGGAGAGGGGGGCTGGCAGAGAGCGTTACTTACCTGTTCTGCAGCTCCTGTCAGCTCTCTCCTCCTCTGCGCCGTCCGTTCAGCACCTCGGTCAGCTCCCAGTGTAAGTCTCGCGAGAGCCGCGGCTCTCGCGAGACTTACAGTGTGAGCTGATAGAAGGAGCTGCACGGACGGCGCAGAGGAGGAGAGAGCTGACAGGAGCTGCAGAACAGGTAAGTTACAGCTCTGCCAGCCCCCCTCTCCCCCCCACTGAACTGCCACTGGACCACCAGGGAAGGAGAGCCCCCCTCCCTGCCATATATCAAGCAGGGAGGGGGGACGAAAAAAATATATATATAAATAAAATAAGAAATAATAATAAAAAATAATAAGAATAAAAAAAAAATTAATAATAACAAAAAAAAGGGGTATAAGGACCACTATGGGAGGGAGGGGGGGTATAAGGACCACTATGGGAGGGAGGGGGGGATAAGGACCGCTATGGGAGGGAGGGGGGGTATAAGGACCACTATGGGAGGGAGGGGGGGTATAAGGACCACTATGGGAGGGAGGGGGGGATAAGGACCACTATGGGAGGGAGGGGGGGATAAGGACTACTATGGGAGGGAGGGGGGGGATAAGGACCACTATGGGAGGGAGGGGGGGGATAAGGACCACTATGGGAGGGAGGGGGGGTATAAGGACTACTATGGGAGGGAGGGGGGGGATAAGGACCACTATGGGAGGGAGGGGGGGGGATAAGGACCACTATGGGAGGGAGGGGGGGGATAAGGACCACTATGGGAGGGAGGGGGGTATAAGGACCACTATGGGAGGGAGGGGGGGATAAGGACCACTATGGGAGGGAGGGGGGGGGATAAGGACCACTATGGGAGGGAGGGGGGGGATAAGGACCACTATGGGAGGGAGGGATAAGGACCACTATTGGAGGGAGGGGGGTATAAGGACCACTATGGGAGGGAGGGGGGGTATAAGGACCACTATGGGAGGGGGTGGGATAAGGACCACTATGGGAGGGAGGGGGGGTATAAGGACCACTATGGGAGGGGGTGGGATAAGGACCACTATGGGAGGGAGGGGGGGTATATGGACCACTATGGGAGGGATGGGGGGGGGGATAAGGAACACTATGGGAGGGAGAATGGGGATAAGGACCACTATGAGAGGGAGGGGGTGGGATAAGGACCACTATGAGAGGGAGGGGGTGGGATAAGGACCACTATGGGAGGGGAGGGGGAAGTAAGGACCACTAGGGGAGGGGAGGGTAAGGACCACTAGGGGAGGGGTGAGTCAGGACCACTGGGGGGGTGGTGAAGGAACACGGGGGTGGGGAGGTAAGGACCACTGAGGGAGGAGGAGGGGAAGTCAGGACATATGGGGGGGGGAGGGGGCGGCAAAAATTTTTTTGCCTACGGCGGCAAATATCCTTGCACCGGCCCTGCACACACTGCATTCACACACTGCATTCATACACACACACACTGCACTCATACACACACGCTGCACTCATACACACACGCTGCACTCATACACACACGCTGCACTCATACACACACATACGCACACACTGCATTCATTATACACACACTGTAAATAAATATTCAATTAATATATTTTTTTAGGATCTAATTTTATTTAGAAATTTACCAGTAGCTGCTGCATTTCCCACCCTAGTCTTATACTCGAGTCAATACGTTTTCCCAGTTTTTTGGGATAAAATTAGGGGCCTCGGCTTATATTCGGGTCGGCTTATACTCGAGTATATACGGTATATCAGTATTAAAATACATTAAAATACACTTAGAATGACGTTACATATAATATGTATATATATTATATATATATAATAAATATATACTCATATATATATATATATATATATATATATATATATATATGTATATATGTATATATATATATATATATATATATATATATATATATATATACACGTATAATTACAATAATAAATAAATAAAATAATAAAATAAATAAAATATTAGAACAACATTTTATATAAATTATATATTCATATGTAATTTCATTATAACTGTATTTTGTTATTAATATATATATATATATATTGGTAACAAAATACACTTAGAATGACATTCTATATATATATATCTATCTATATATAAAATACAGATAACCGCAAATATATATATAGATATATACATATAATTACATAAAAGATTACATTAGTATACATGTAGAATTTAAATACCTATAAATGCATATATATCAAAATTCTACATATATATATATATATATATATATATATATATATATATATATATATATATATATATATTAAGTAATCTTTTATCATAATTATGTGATTTGATTAATTAAAATTTGATTGACATGCCTGACAACACAGGGAGAAAGTGCAGAGAATTTAATTCACAAGCACTATATTTGACCCTGTAACTCTGCAAGACACCATAAAACCTGTACATAGGGGGTACTGTTTTACTCGGGAGACTTCGCTGAACTCAAATATTAGTGTTTCAAACTGGTAAATTGTATTACAACGATGATATTTTAAGTAAAAGTGACATTTTTTTCATTTTTTACAAACGAACTGCACTTTTATGGACTATATTATTGTTGTAATATGTTTTACTGTTTTAACCCCTTAAGGACACAACTTCTGAAATAAAAGGGAATCATGACGGAATATATCCGTCATCTGTCCTTAAGGGGTTAAAACACTAATATTTGTGTTTAGTAAAATCTCCCGAGAATAACAGTAACCCCCATGTACGGGTTTTATGGTGTTTTGGAAAGTTAGAGAGTCACATATAAGGCTTGCATTTCATTTGTTTGACATTGAAATTTGCCAGATTGGTTATGTTGCCTTTGAGAGCGTATGGTAGCCCAGGAATGAGAATTACTCCCATGATGGCATACCATTTGCAAAAGTAGACAACCCAAGGTATTGCAAGTCGGGTATGTCCAGTCTTTCTTAGTAGCCGTTTAGTCACAAACACTGCCCAAATGTTAGTTTTTTGCTTTTTTCACACAAAAACAAATATGAACGCAAACTTTGGCCAGTGTTTATGACTACTAAAAAGGACTAAACATACCCCACGTTCAATACCTTGGGTTGTCTACTTTTTCAAATGGTATGCCATTATGGGGGTAATTCTCATTCCTGGGCTACCACGCCGTCTCAAAGGTAACATTACTAATCTGGCAAATTTCAATTTGAAAATGGAACTTTCTATATTTGACCCTGTAACTTTCCAAAACACCATAAAACCTGTTAATGGGGGGTGTTGTTGTACTCGTGAGACATCGCTGATTACAAATATGTGAATTTTTTTGCAGTAAAACCTAACAGTATTATGACATTTACATCTAAATGTCAGATGGAAATACAAATTTAAACAAAAAAATCTTATTTTCTTACATTTTTTTAAATTTTATTCATAATAAATTATGTTCCATATATGAATAGTTAATTATGAATTAAAGCTCTGTTTCTCCTGAACAAAATGATATATAATAAGTGTGGGTGCACTTAATGTGACAGCGGTGAATTACGGTTGAACAGACAAGTAGCGCAAATTCCAGTTTTTGTTTACGTTTTGTTTTGATCAGAACGTGCACTATTGACTCCGTCCTGAAGGGGTTAAGGTTATGAGATATATATATATATATATATATATAGTAACAAAACCATTGCACATAAAATAATATAAAAATAGAAAGCCCAAAACGAAGCATCATAAAAAACATACTAAATCGAAATCCACATTCAAGCCCCTAAATTGCATAATTTGGAGTTTGTATATCCAGAAACCCTCTCTTCTTCTTAATTTATTCACAATGTCACTAATAACATTAGAAGACGTTTAAATACACATTCAGTCCCTTGTCATTGCAACCAATGACCATCCTTCGACCCACATAAGTTATTCTTTACAGTCATCGAACAAGTACATCTAGATGACAGGGGAGGTGACATTATGAATAAATTAAGACGAAGAGAGGGTTTCTGGATATACAAACTCCATGTATGACATATATATGTTTTTTACATATGTTTTATACATCAATATATGTAAATATACAATACGTTGCACATAAATTAGTTCTTGTTTTAACACATTTTTTACATCAGTGTTTCATTATGATATTCTGGAGCTTCATATATTTCATAATTGAAACTGTAAGGTGATTATAGTTCCTTCAGAAATGTATTTACAATTTTTTCTGTCTTTTTCTTGTTTTTTATGATACTTTTGAAAAGAAGATAGTTGAGAGGTTGAAGAACTTTACAGTCTACATAGTTAATTTTAGGACTTTGTTTCCGAGGAATGGAATGCATATATGCGTTTCACAGAAGAAAATCAATAACCATTTGCGAATAACGACAGAGTGCCGGAAAAGGAAACAGACATATGAACTTACGTTGGAATGCATATGCGTTCCAGGGAGAATGACGTTGACGCTAATTGCTGATGAATATCCGGAGAATTATCCTGAACGGTCCTTATCACCTATATTTTGATGGGCTCTAATTACTAATTACACTTGTGAGTTCAACCTTGAAATATTAACTTTTTTATGTTAATACAGTATTATACTATTTTTGTGCCTTTGTATTACCCTTTGTAGATGCTTTGCTGTATGAATTTATGTTGAAGTTTTAGAGGATTCCTTTCTATCTACTAAGTGGTTTCAATTGTAAAGGGTAAATACCATTATTCAATTTTATAAGTGTGTAGCACACAAGCACTGCATATTTTGGTGAATCTAAATTTCTAAGTATTATTTTGTATGCACAGACAGATGCTTACTCTGCTTAATGGGAAATCCAGCCCTGCGTTGCTGAAAAAAGTTTACACACACCTCTTGTGGCTTTCAGCAGATCTCCTTGATGTCCAGCAGTGGGCTGAAGCAATGGGTGCTCCACTGCAGGTCTAGGTGGGAGCCACAATCTCTTGTGAAATAAGACATGTAGTCAGGGCCTGAGAGCAGTCACCTAGTTAACTTATTTAAAGGAACACTATAGGTTCAAGAACACAAACATGTATTCCTGAACCCTTTTGTGTTAAAACCACAATCTAGCCCCCCTGGCTCCTCTTTGCCCCCCTAAATATAGTATAATCTTACTTATATTCATATCTGCAGCTGCTGACTCTGTCCCTGATTTGCCTGCTTGGCTGACCTCATCAGAAGGGGTTCTCTGAGCCAGTCAAAATGCTTTCGCATAGGATTGGCCAAACACAACCCCTGGCCAATCAGCTTCTCCTCATAGTGATGCAATTAATCAATGCATGAGGAAAGTTCACTGTCTCCATGCAGAGGGTGGAGAAACTAAATGGCAGTGATGTACACTATGCAGCACTGACCCATGAAGCACCTCAAGTCATCTGAGGAGCGGTCAGTGGAATTATCCCTACTAATAATCGATTCAGAGTGTCTTGCAACCAAAAATGTATATTTATTCAAACACACACTATCCGAAATAGCATAAGTCAATGCACATATCTGGACCAATACACAATGTATATTCACTTCTAGATAGTTTAAATTTTTGTTGTTAAAAGAATTGGTAAAATTTTCTTAGCTGCAATCGTTTTTATATGTCTAAATTCAGTTTCTTAGGGGTGTACTTTAAAATAATTGGCTATCATAAAAAAAAGGTAGTGGCTTAGTATAATTTGAAATGTACAATTAAAACCATACGTTATTTTTGGCGGTAAACTATAAGTTACACACAAAAGGACCGTTAAAAGAATGCCTTCAGAAATGGAAGTCTGGAAAAGCTGGGTCAAAGGTTATTATCAACAGGCCTTCATCCATCATTCTTAACCAGAACCATGTGTGGTGATCCTTGGTATACAATGGACGTCTGTAATACTATCTGCATCCTGTGTCTGAAAGAAGTTTGAAATTAAATTAAACTCAACAAATTTAAAACTTGTAATATTCAGATATGATAAGTTTATTAAATATATTTCACCTATGTTGTAATGTAAACACTCCATTTTCTATGAAAAGACAGTGTTTACTGCAAAAAGCCTGAAAGGAATGATTATACTCACCAGACCAAATACAATAAACTGTAGTTATTCTGGTGATTATAGTGTCCCTTTAATGTTATTTGACAGTTTGATGCCTTTAATTAATAAATATTAAAATAAACTAGTGATGTATTTTTCCTTCTAATCTGTTGGTTTTTTTTAATCTCATTAGTATATGAGAGGAGGTTTAGTAAAATGTTGGGGTGAAGGTGGGGATATTTTAGTTATATATATGCATATAGGGACAATAGAAGACTGACTTCTCATGTACTTATGTACTCAGTCTTACTTTTCTTTGCTTTTTGCTTCCTCTTATATGTATTAGCTCATAGAATAGACAGAACAAAATGTATAATACCATGTGCTTGAATAAAAATAATAAAACATTACAAAGACAACCTATTCCTGTGAGTTATTTGCCTAAGATTTCAAGACTATTTCAATTACTCTAAAACACAACACAAGGGAGCTACAAAGCTAAAAGAAATCCAATGATTGCAATCCTATTCCCTTTACTGTCAATTTATTTTTTGTAATCAATAATGTATGCTGGTCTTCTTGCTTGACCCTCTTCTTCTCTTCTTTTCATACTTGACAGTTTTGCTCCCAATGAATCCGTCTGGAAATATTGATGTTTATTTTAAAATCTTATTCTTAAAGCTTATTCGGACCAAATGTAATATGTCTTCAAATGGAGATTTTGTATACCGTATTTTTCGCTCCATAAGACGCACCTCACCATAAGACGCACCTAGTTTTTAGAGGAAGAAACCCAGAAAAAAAATATTCTGAACAAACTGTCCCATAGTGTTTCTTACTATGGGACAGTTTGTACAGAATATTTTTTTTCTCCCCTGTCCCATAGTGTCCCCCCCTCCCATAGTCTTCTCCTCTCTCCCATAGTCTTCACTCACCCCCTCCCCATAGTCTTCATCCACCCCCTCCCCATAGTCTTCATCCACCCCCTCCCCATAGTCTTCATCCACCCCCTCCCCATAGTCTTCATCCACCCCCTCCCCATAGACCTTATCCACCCCCTCCCCATAGACCTTATCCACCCCCTCCCCATAGACCTTATCCAACCCCTCCCCATAGACCTTATCTCCCCCCCCTCCCCATAGACTTCATCCCCCCCTCCATAGACTTCATCCCCCCCCTCCATAGACTTCATCCCCCCCTCCATAGACTTCATCCCCCCCCTTACTGTCCCCCTCCCCTTGTCCCATAATTACTTACCTGTCTTGTAGCGTTGGCCGGCAGCACAGGGCGCACCGCGGTAGTGGAACTTGAATTTCATGTTCCGGTTTCCGGCGGGACTGAAAGGAAGTGCGCACTCAGCTTGTGCACACTTCCTTTCAGTCCCGCCGGAAACCGGAACATGAAATTCAAGTTCCACTACCGCGGTGCGCCCTGTGCTGCCGGCCAACGCTGCAAGACAGGTAAGTAAAGCTTCATATTCGCTCCATAAGACGCACAGACATTTCCCCTCACTTTTGAGGGGGAAAAAAGTGCGTCTTATGGAGCGAAAAATACGGTATATATATTATTGCAATGGTATGCATTCAAAATGCTTTGTTTTGACAGCTGCCCATCTGAGTGAATCAAATCCTGTGTAAATGTGTCTACTCATTTTAAACAGTTTAAATTCTTGTGATTGACATTCATGAAGTAATGTAGGTTCGCTGCATTACTAGTTTAAAGAGGAATTACAGTATGCATCAAATGCAAGCGTGCACCTTGTAGAGCACAATGCAAAGTAGTATTATATTTTTATATCCAGAGCAAAAGATTTCAGCTTTTTACAAAAACAAACAAAAATAATAATAATATAAAGATAACTTTCAAGAGCCCTACAGTTGGAGTTTTATTTTACCTGATAGAATTTCTCAATATATTCGAAAATGTGAACATATTCTATAGAATCATAAGCTGGTTCTTATTTACTTAATAAATATTATAACATAGGAATTTTTATACAAATGTGTAAAAGCTGCGTATGGGTCTCATCTATTAATCTGGAACACATTCCTTCACATGCACAGAAAACTACCTACTTTATTTTATTCTACCTACCTATTTTATGAAACAATTACCACTAGACAATTACATCCTAGACTACCAGATTACTTCTCATCATATATTCCAACTTTTTGAGATTTTGTGTTTCAAACACTTTAACTTTCTCATAAGTTAGACTAAAGTTTTTAGATATACCCCACCACTTTTGTTTGTGTCACTATGTGGACTTATACAACGTACCCCCAAGATGTATGCTTCTATAAGGAAAGAGCTTATCGAAATACAAGTTTTTAATTTTAAGCCTTGGCACACTCACATTTCCTGGTTATTATTAAAATTATTATTAAAAATTGGATTAGTGCATGTCGAGACAATTTGTAGCTCTTCGAACCATTTTTTCTAAAAATAGAAATTTATTCTCCTGAATTTTGTCCGAATGTGAGTTTGTATCAGCAGAGTTTTAGTACATAAAAGGGTGCATAAAAGGGCACGACAATTGGCCAATCGGTGTGCTGCACAAAATAAACATATTAAACATACTATGTATTTATTTTCCAGTACACTAAAAGGAGCAATTTTATGCCATTTGGTTTACAGGTAAAATGAGAAGAAGTAACGAACAGAGGGAAAAGTAAAACAATTGTATATATAATTAATATATATATAACTAAATTACACTTGGAATTTAGATAAATGATTTTTTTTCAGATTTAAGCTTTGCATGTGTATTTTTGTACCTGAGGAAACTTTTTGTTTAGAGTTAAATTTAGGGTTAGGGAAAATGGGTGTTTAAGGCATGTGAAGTTAATGTGAAGCATTATTGCAAACTATTCACCATCCTACATCTTCTATAGTTTAGTCAGCCTCCAATAATTGATATTAGAGCTACATGAGCTGCTTTCTATACTGCAAGGTATTTCATGTGTGAGAGGCATTTAATGGGCAGAGGGGAAGTGATAGTGTTCACACAAGGCCGGTGCTACCATAAGGCGGCACAGGTAGCCACTTTAGGACATACAGCACTCCTCTCCTGTCTGTAGCTTGGCCAAGCTCAAGCCCAGCCTGCATGCCTTTACTGTATGTCTACATATTTTTGTGACTGTCTGCCTGAATGATACAGAAAGGGACTGAGAGGAAGAAAGAAACACACAAAGGGGGTGGGGGAAGTAAGAGATGTACAAGTGGAGATGTAAGAGAAACACAAGTGGGTGTAAGTCACACAAAATACATTAAAGAGTGTGTAAGACACACAAAGTGGCAATATATGGTAAGACACTCAAAAGAGGGGATATGGAACACTAAAGGGACATAGGTAAAGATTACTTTTTGTGGGGAGTGGAAGGCAGCAAAATGCATCTTCACCCGTGTAGCCAAAAACACAATCCTTGAAAAATCTGGAACAGCTCTATGAAGCTCTATAGAAGGCTGACAGGACTACAGAGGACACTGGTCAATGCTCCTTGTACGTATCTTTCTTCACTAGACCAAACACTCTAAACACCTGAAGCTATTTATGTGTGAAGTGTGTCTTCTTCATATTTCAAGAAGTGCAGATTTCAGTAGAGGTTTAGCCCAGTTTAGTATCACGTGTTCAGTGTTATTGTTCAACATATCATAAATTATAAAATGCAGCATTTACAGGTTTTTTTTTCACTAAAGTCTAAGTTCTTGGGAATTCAAAGTGGAATAAAAGTGAATTTAAAATATTTACCCAAAATAGGTGAACTGAAAAAAGTCGGATGTATTTCCACTTTTGTTATTTTTGCCTAATGAAATTCACTTTGGGTATTTCTTTTTAGGAAGATTTATATTCATTTGTATTTTTATTTATTTTATCTCCATGTTGGAAGCCATCATATTTATATCTATGTTGTTCCTTTTCTATAATCTTATAAGAGCATTATGCAAGGATTCTAAAGATATTTAACAAATAGCTGTGTGAATTCCACAGATTATTGGCATTAATATAAAATCAAAAATATGACCATGGAATGTAAAATAATACTATTGTTAAACTGCAACATGGATGGTTATTGAGATTTTTTTTGCTTCTCAGAAATCTATTTCAGTATATGCCAGAGGTATAAATGATTAATTAACAGTATATATTTTTCAGATGTAATTATAATTTTAAATTAGTCAGGCACAGGAGAACTAAATGTCAGTCAATCTGACAGTTTCCCCTTGTGTTGTCCTTCAGAAACCTGTCACTTCTATATGTGTTTTTGCAGTCATGACAAGAATAATCCTAGCACAATCTTTTTGCTGAGATGGAATATACAAGTACCACAAAGCTGAAAGAAATATACTATAAATGGAATTACTAAAATGATAAAGGGTATAATTGTAATGTCATGTGTGGAACAGCATTGGGAATTTGGAAGAACATTTTTTTTTATTTAGTATAAAAGATTTGTTTGCTTCATAAAATAAGGAACGGAGAACATTTGGGCAACTCTGGGGAAATTCTTTAGAAGCAGGTGCTACAACAATCAGAGCTTAAGGCCGATGTTAACATACAGCTTAAGTCAGATAAACCTAATATTGTGGTGAGTACTCTGATTAATTACAGTAATTTTAGGAAAATGGTTCCTGTCAATCTCAAGCAGTGTAAAGGTTCACTTTCAAGAATCCATGGCCAGATATTCATAATCCAGAAGGAAATTAAAAAGTGTTTTAAGTTGCTGCACTACTAATATAAATAATATACTTTAAATATAAGTTTGTGCCCAGAATGATGTTAGATAAATTGAATGGGAAATACAAAATTATAAATGGAGAACACTGTTTATTAGAATACATTGGAATGTAGCCCATGGAGCAGCGCAGCTAAGGGGAGTGGGCCTTGACATTGCCAGGAGACAGGCAGCTAGTTGTCAGTAGTTGGGGGTTGGTTTAAGAATGGAGTGGGGAGGAGTTACTAGGGGAGTATAAGTAGCGGCCATTTTAGGTCTAACGGCACTTTTAATCCAAAGTTACACTTACCTGTTCGTTGTAGCAGGATTTGTGTGGCTTTGTTTTCTTTTGTCTCCTCTGCAGGTTGTCAGGAAGATGGAAGATTGGCTGGAAGGAGTCAGGGCTGCTGTGCAGGAGAGGGGTCTCGAGTGGCTGAGGGACCGTCTTGGAGATGCTCTGCCGTCCGGATCTGGAAGCTCCCAGGGTCAGAGGCCGGTGAGGAGGACGAGGCCCCCGCAGAGACTGAGCCCCAGCGTGGTTCCAGCTTCCCGGCGTCCGAGGAGCCCCTCCAGAGGTCGTCGGGGCGGCAGTGAGGCTGTTGGCGGGAAGGCCGCAAGTGGAATTGGCCGTGGGCGTCGTTGCGGTGTGGCCGCACGAACCGGCCGTCAGGCGAGGCTGGAGTCGCAGGCCACGGGTTCGGGAACCGAATCGGAGACTGCCGAACGTTCAGGGAGCGAACGTGGAGGTAGGAGTATCGATGTTCGGACGGAAACTGCCGAACGTTCGGGAGATGAACGTGGAGGTAGGAGATCTGGCGAATGGGCGGAAACTGCCGAACGTTCGGGAGAGGAAGGTGGAGGTGCTACTACTGCCGAACATTCGTTTCCCGGACGGGGAGGTAAGACTACTGCCGAACGTTCGGGAGTTGAGCGTGGAGGTAGCTCTACTGCCGGCCGTTCGGCTGCCGAACGTGGAAGCAGCAAAACTGCCGAACGTTCGGTTCTTGTGTCCTCTTTTGCAGGAAGGGAAGGAGAAGTTTCTGATGGTGCCAGGAGTTCGAGGAAGCGGCCATTGCAGGCACGGGACAGCGGACGGAAGAGGAGCGGTACGGCAGGCTTGCCAGCAGGTTCTGGGAGCGCTGAAAGTGCAATTGGAGGAGCAGGAACCACGGCTGCGCATCGCCCGGGTGAGTCGCCCTCCAACGCTACTGCCCCCTCAGTTGCTAGCCCACGGGTTACCCCAGGGGTGGGTCCCGGTACTGGCATGGTTGGTGATGGCAGGGTGGCAGGTGGTAGGCAGGGGACTGCTAGGGCTCGGAAGGGACTGGACGGATTCAGCACTGCGAGACGCCATAGAGGTTCCCCAGTCAGCGGGCGGGAGCGCAGCGCTTCGCCAGGGTCTCCCATGCGACTAGGCCTGGGGTGTAGACAGACTGGTCGGGAAGTCGGAGACATGTCCGACGGTAGCGCCAGCGAGGGACAGCGCTGGAGATCGGCGCCCGCCAAGGGGCTAGCGCGCAAGGCTGGAGCGCAAGCGGATAGGAGACACAGGTCTCGGAGCGGCCACCGGAGGGGAAAGGAGGCAGACGGCAGGGCTCCCCGCGGGGAGGTCCACACCCGGGGGCGGTGTAGGGTGCCCCCTGTCGGGAATAGGGGACGGATGCAGCGGGACGATAGTTCCATGAATGGGAGTTCCTCAGAGGGATTGCGGACTGCGGCGCAGGCTCCTACCCCTCGAGGGCGGAGTTGGGTGACTGGTCCCAGGAGGAGGAAGGGCAGGGCAGGGTTTCCACGGCCAGCCTACCCAGGATGTCTTCTTCTCCTTGCAGGTATCGCAGACGGTCACCCGCCAAGGGGGTGCGACCCTACGCAGCGAGGGCTTCCAGACGGTCACGGCGGGCGAGGTGGACCGGGCAGCAGGACAGGAGTCGTCAAGGTCACCCACGGACCGGGTGAGACCCAGCGCCACGGCCCGGAGCAGCAGAACGCTTGGGGCAGGACGCACATAGCCGGACGGCAACCCCACGGCCTTCGGCGGCAGGGGGTTCGGAAGGTGAGGCACTGTCATTTCAGCAGTCTGGGGAGCTGTTAGCGGGCATTAGACAGTTGATTGATTCCTGGGGTGAGGGAAAAAAGAAGGAAGGGGATTGTAGTCAGGTCTGGGCTCTGCAAGGGAAGGTCACCGGGTCTAGTCCAGTGGGGGTTTCTGGGGCCGGGGGCGTTGTAGTCAGTGACGGGGGCGCGACCCCCGCGGCGGAGACTTCCGGTGTAGGGACCAAGGGGGAGAATTTGCTTGGGGGGGTCCCGGAGGCGGTGAGACAGAACGTCCACGTTTCGTTTGCAGGACCTCTGGGCTGTCACCTCAAGCCTGAGGTGAAGGAGAGGATCTGGAAAGGGGAGTTCGTGGAGTTCTTTTCGCTTCTCACCCTTGAGGAATACATTGATCTCAAGGAGGAGGATAAAAAAGACGCAAAAAAGGAGGAGGAGGAAAAGAAGCGGCGTTACAGGAAGATTCCCAAAACGTTTGGGAACTGGCTCAGGGCTTTTTGCATCTTGGCCAGCGTGATGGGCGAGAAGGCGGCGGAGCGCTGTTCGCAGCTCTTCTGTTACCTGGACGGGGTTTGGGAAGCATATAGGACGTACGGGGGCCTAGCATGGTGGCGGTACGACGAGCAGTTTCGTCAGCGACTGGCCGCTAATCCGGGGATGCGGTGGGACCAGATGGACCTACCGCTCTGGATAAAATTGATGATGGCGCAAAAAGCGTCCCCCTTTCAGTCGGGGGCCGGCACGGGCGCTTCTACCGCCGTGTCGGCCAACCAGAAACAGGGCTACTGTTGGTCGTACAACGAGGGGCAGTGCAAGTGGGGGGCCACCTGCCACTTTAAGCACGAGTGCTCAGGGTGTGGAGGCACTCACGGCCTCCACAGATGCTTTAAGAAGGGGAAGTCAGCCTCCGCAGCGGGCGGAGGTTCGGCCGCGTCCCCTGCCACTGGGAGCAACGCCAGTGAAGGTCGGTGCGATGCTGCCCTGGCTAAAGCAATACGCTAACAGGGTGGATGCTGGGTTGCTGGAAGAGGGGTTTTCCAAAGGGTTTGTAATACCGTTTCGGGATCGGGACGGGGTGCAGCGGCTTCGCAATCTGAAGTCGGCCGGGGAATTCCTGGGGGTGGTTAGGGAGAAGTTGCTTAAGGAGGTACAGTTGGGCAGGGTGGCGGGGCCGTTCAGCGAGCCCCCCTTACCTAACCTGATGGTTTCACCGTTGGGGGTGGTTCCTAAGAAGGAGCCCGGCAAGTACCGCCTGATACATCACCTGTCCTACCCCAAGGGGTCGTCGGTTAACGACGACATCGACAAGGCCCTCTGTTCGGTTTTGTACGCTTCGTTCGACCAGGCGGTGAGTCTGGCGCAGCGAGCGGGCCGGGGGCGTTGTTGGCTAAGGCGGACATCGAGGCGGCTTTTCGCCTTTTACCAATCCACCCGCAGTGCCATCACCTGCTGGGTTGTCATTTTGAAGGGGCGTACTATGTGGACTTATGTTTACCCATGGGGTGCTCGATATCGTGCGCATACTTTGAGAAGTTTAGCACGTTCCTGAAATGGGTGGTGAAGTTGGAAGCGGGCACTAGGATGGTAGTCCATTACCTGGATGACTTCCTATGCGTCGGGCCTCCCGGATCGGAGGAGTGCAGGAGGGGACTGAGGACTTTGGAATGGGTGGCGCACGTTATTGGAGTCCCCCTGGCGGGTGACAAAACGGTGGGTCCTACGACGTGCTTGAGCTTCTTGGGCTTGGAGATCGACTCGATAAAAGGGGAGTGTAGGGGGGGGCGGAGCTTGACAGCCGAAACAAGCGGTCGCACTCTTCTGGAGCTCCGAGGCCCAAGCGAGCAAAAACGGACAAAAACCCACCTAAACGGCTACAGAACCACGGCAACTGCCCCAGGCCCGCATCGTAACAAGATGGGTCGCAAAACCACCAAAAAAAACCCGGGGAAAAACAACCCAGGACTCACCATCGGAGACATGTGGCGGCAGGCCCGAGGCGCAAACGAAGCTAACATGGCGGCGCTCCACGGAGGTTGTTCAGACTTCTCCGACGACCTCTCAGGGGAGGAATACATACCAACCCACACAGCTGGACGACCCTCACCACCGTCTAACGCCACTCAGGACTCCGCACCGGTAACAGTGGCAATCCTCAGGCAGATGCTGGCGGATCACCACGACGATATACACAAGGAGATCACAGCGCTGAGGGGGGACCTAAAGGGAGCAACAAGCCGCCTAACAACAGTGGAGACCCTCACCGACACAAATACTGAGGACATTAAAGAACTCAAAAGCACTGTCCTGGAGCTCCAACTACAGCAACGCTCTCAAGAACACCGCATGGCCGAGAACGAAGACGCAAGACGGCATAACAATCTGAAGCTAAGGGGGCTCCCAGAGAATACAGCGGAGGCAGACCTTCCACAGGTCATCAACCGCTTGCTCAAAACGATATTGCCGCCGGCACAGGCAGAGAACATCCACCCAGAAAACATATTCAGGGTCCCCAAGTCACCTAAGGCGCCTGCCGGGTCCACCAGAGACACCATACTTGTTTTCCGGAGCAGCACTGACAAAAAGGCGCTTCTGGACGCCCTAAGGGGCAAAACGCCCCCGCAGTTTGATGGCAGGGCTCTGAGCTTCTACGCGGACCTCTCCAACGGCACCCTGGCCTGGAGAAAATCCCTCCAGCCACTGACCACTCTCGTCCGTCAAAGAGGCCTTAGCTACCGCTGGCGGCCATCCCACACCCTAACGTTCCAACAAGGTACTGACTTACACCAGATACGAGAACCGAGTGACGCGGTCCCACTCTTACAATCTCTAGGTCTAACGATGGACTCCCTCAAACCACAAAGCCAGACGAGCCAAGTTTCCCCGCGACACAGATGGGACCCAACCAGGACTGTCCCATTTGTCCCACAAGGCCTCACACCAGACCCATACGCTACCATCACCACCTGAACTGACCTGCGACAGGCGGCTGCACGGCTCACCGGTCCCGAAGGCAGGCATAGGCACACGGAACTTCCAGCATACCAAACCCAAGCTGCAGTCGAGACAGTCATTACACAGCCTATCACAACCTACCTGAACTGTGTTTTATGCTCCCAACGACTGGGGCCACACCGCAAGTTACGCGAGGATGTCATATCTAACCCCGAATACCACTATTGATCAGCGCTCACTGTTGCAACTCACCCATCCCTGGAACTGTAATTAACAAGACCACCAGAATGCCGGCAGCTCCCCACTACGAGATGACGGCTGTACAGCCCACACGAATGATACTTACCCACTGCCAGGCGACCTCCGATCACCACATAGAAAAGGCATTGGATGAACGGGTAAGAGGCCACGGACTGTCTCCTGGCACCGGCACAGATGGCACCGCTGCCTTGGCCTATCCTAACGGACAACATTGAACTCCTAAGTGCTCTTCATTGTTTTTTCATTTCTATTTGGTTTTGCGCTTCTTAAAATATTCTTTTTCCAACCTGATAACGACTGATTACGCCCACTAGACATGTTCAAAGATAGCCTGTCACCTACTGATTTCATACTGACAAGCCTGACTACCCGGCGATTTATCTGTTCCTTTTTCTTATCATATACTCGTGCCCCACAAACGTGTATTGTGCCCCGCTTCCATAGTGGTTTTAACATATATTCCCTAAAACATAGTACTAACCATTTAAATGCCAATGTCAGAGCCAGTTACAGCTAAAGCATCAAGAAACTAGACAAACTAGCCTAGAATGACACTCAACTGTTTAAACCTTGTACATCACAATTATGTTTGCTTTATGTGCAGTTTACGTTAAGCGAATCACAAATTTACCTTTAAAATGGAGCCAAGATCAGACTGTCATGTTCATATGCTAGACAGGTATACAGCGAGAGTCTTTTACATGCTCTTAAGTTATGTTATAATGTTTTACTTTAATTCCTAGGGAGCTTTTGCCTTTGTTATTGTTTTCTTTCTAGGTGATAACCTAGCACTTCATGCGTATATATTACCGAACACATTCACTATCTAGAACAGCTGTCATCAAGCATATTTAATATAGACGCGCAAATGGTGCCAAGCATACTCAACCCTACGCTTATGTGCCACTACGCAACTTCATTCCCAAGCGTATCTGTGGCCAAGCATATTTACTATCACTACCACGCGTATTTGTTGTCCAGCATAATCAATATCACGAGTAACGGTTGCTAAGCATATTCAATAGCTAGTGCATGCATTGCCAAGAATGTTTATCATCAAGCGTATAGGATATCAACTGTATGCATCATCAAATCCTACCATTACAAAAAATGTGCAGAATTATCTAATGCCCTATATTGTTATACGTTGTATGTTTATTCTTGTGCCACCGCTGTTGGGGCAGTGCACGAGTATGTATCATCTTGAGCACAACAAAAATAAAGAATAAAAAAAAAAAGGGGAGTGTAGGCTGCCGCAGGATAAGTTGGTGGCGCTGCGGCAGGCAGTGGCGGAGGTACGAGGAGCGAAGAAAGTCACGCTCCGGGCGCTTCAGTCACTGCTAGGCCGGCTCAACTTCGCCTGTCGGGTGATCCCAGTCGGCAGGGTCTTTAACAGGTTTCTAGCCCGGGCGACAGCGGGGGTGGTGTTCCCGCACCACCTTATTCGGGTCTCGGCGGCCATGAAGGCCGACCTAGAGGTCTGGGGAGAATTCTTGCGGGAGTTTAATGGGAAGGTGTTCTTCCGGGAGCCGGTGGCTTCGTCTCAGGAACTGGAGCTTTTCACGGACGCTTCAGGTAGCGTTGGGTTTGGGGCCTACTTCTCCGGGCAATGGTGCGCGGGGACTTGGCCAGCGGAGTGGAGGGTCAGCCCGCTGATCCGCAACTTGGCGTTTCTGGAGTTATTCCCGTTAGTCGTAGCACTGTCACTGTGGGGTCCGCAGTTGAGGGACAAGAAGGTCGTATTCTTTTCGGACAATATGGCAGTAGTTGACGCAGTGAATGGGCTGTCAGCGTCCTCTATCCAGGTGGTGCGGCTTCTCCGCCGTTTTGTATTGTTGTGTATGCGTTTTAATATTGTTTTTCGGGCCCGGCATGTGCCTGGTCTGTTGAATGTGATTGCCGATGCGTTGTCTCGTTCGCAGTGGGAGAGGTTTCGGCAGGCGGCACCTGGCACGTAAGAGGAGGGGATGTCTTGCCCGGACGAGATGTGGCGGCTCGGGACATCATGCTTGGCGGACTGATCAGGGACTCCCTGGCACCCGCTACATGGACGGCTTACAGTAAGGTGTGGGGGGAATGGGAAGAATTGGTGCAACAGTCGGGGGGCCAGCCCTCGCAGGAGGCCCGGTTGGACACGCTGTTGTGGCTCGTGTGTAGGTCGGTTTCCACAGGGGCTTCAGCAGCGGTGATAGGGCGAAAGCTGGCAGCGCTAGCTTTCTTGTTTAAATTTAATGGTTGGGAGGACGCCACGAAACACTTTCTGGTGAGGCAGGCGCTAAAAGGGCTAAGGAGGGGGAAAGTGTCAGTGGACTCTAGGAGGCCGGTGTCGTTTGAGTTGCTGCAACGGATAGTGGGGGTCTTGCCCGGTGTGTGTTTTTCGAAGTACGAAGTTACATTGTTCTCTGTGGTTTTTAGTTTCGCCTTTTTCGGGGCGTTTCGGGTCAGCGAGCTGGTCAGCAGCAACCGCCAAGGGGCGGGGGGGCTTCAGGCAGCGGATGTGGAGGTGTGGAGTGACAAGGTGGTGATCAATCTGAGGCGGTCCAAAACAGACACGATGGGGAAGGGGACCTTGGTTACGCTGGGGGAGCTCCCAGGTGGGGGCACGTGCCCGGTAAAGTGCGCCACGGCCTTCCAGGGAGTCCGGGCGACGGCCGGGGGTTCATATTTTAGGCACGAGGATGGTTCTTCACTGTCGAAGTTCCAGTTCCTCAAGGTTCTGCGGAAGGTTTTGGACAAGTTGGGAGTGGACCCAAGACAGTTTGGGACTCATTCCTTCAGGATTGGCGCGGCTACGGAAGCGGCGCGGCTGGGGTTGGGTGATGATCGGGTGAAAAGGATCGGCAGGTGGGAATCCCTGAGGTTCAGGTCTTACGTTAGGCCAGACAAGTTGGTGTGAGGCCTATGGGTGGTTCAGAGGGGTTTGTGATGTTAATATTTTGTCGTGGTTGGAATTGTGTTTTTTATGTTTTACAGGTTGGACGGCATGGGTGGTTGGCCACTCATATATATACTGGGCACATCGGAGAGCTGCAGTTCGACATCGGGGTCTACAGCTGGGCTTTCCAAGTTCCGTGGTGCAGCTCCGGTGGTTTGGATACCGGGGTTGGGGTTGGAATGCTATCTGTGGGGAGGTATTTCGTAAAATTTTGTTGGGTCAGGTCCCGGACATTGTGGTGCTGCATGCAGGAGGCAATGACGTGGGGTCATTGCCGCAGAAGGTATTGATCGAAAGTATGAAAAGGGATGTGGACAAGTTGCAGGAATTAGTGCCAGGAGTTATAGTGGTGTGGTCAGAAATGGTTCCGAGGTTTTATTGGCGGCACGCGCGGGACCCCTCCGCTGTGGCGAAAATTAAGGGTAAGGTCAACAAAATCATGGCGGCGTATGTGAAGCGAGTGGGGGGGGGGTTGTAATTAGGCACAGAGAGTTGGAGGATATGCTGCCAGGCTATTTCAGGTGGGATGGGGTTCACCTCTCAGATGTGGGCTTAGATTTTCTCCTGCTAGTTTTCCAGGAGGGCCTCCAGCGGGCAATCTTTTCCCTGGGGGGGTGTCGCTCAGGAGCTAGAGGAGTCGAGCTCTGAGCTGTGGCGGGGGATGGAGAGTAAAGTTGGGGGGAGAAAAGAGTGAGAGGGGGGACAGTTTGGAGTTCAGGGCTAATAGGTAGGCCTTTGGACTGGTTTGGTAGGTTTGAGCTCGTAGGTAGCTCCGAACCAGGGTGTGTAGGGGTGTCTCGGTATGCCCCTACACTGGTGGTGCCCTTTGGTGGCAATAGATGGTGCCCTTGGTGGCAATGGTTGATGCCCTTCGGTGGCAATGGTCATGTTTCAGGTTAAGCTAATATGTTACAATGTTGGGGTATTATGTTATGATGTTACGTTGGGGTGGGTCATTGTCAAGGGGTTAAATTGTAAACTAATGTGGTAAACTGTGCAGGCCAACGTGGGCCTGATGTGGACAATGACCTTTATAATTTATGTTAATAATAAATAAAGCTGTGATATATTTTTGCCAAAACCCAGGTGTCAGTGTCATTTATTATAATTAAGTATTTGGTGGGGGGTTTTGTGCATATGCCGACAAGGACGACTGTGCACATGTCATATATATTTGTACTTGTGACTCTATAGAGTTCCTTCAGCCATTATAGTTGTAAAAATACCCTTTAGGTTCCTAGCCCATCTGTGCTTACTTTAAAAAAGTAATTTTACTCACCTTTTTTTCAGCGACGTGCCAGTCTCTGACCCCACTTCACCTCCTTAGATGAGATCATCAAAATTGAAACATCAAAAGGCTGTGATGCACCAATCAGCATCTTCTCATAGAGGTGCATTGTATCAATGCATCTCTATGGGGAGCGTTTAACATCTCTGTGTAGCACTAACCCAGTAAGCACCTATAGTGGCCGTCTAAGTGACTGTCACAAGAGGTGTTCCTAGGCAGTAATGTAAATACTGCATTTTCTCTGAGAAGGCACTGTTTACACAAAAAGTCTTCAGAGATAGGCTGTAGATGCCAGAACAAAGACGTTAAGTCATTATGCTGTAGTTGTTCTAGTGACTATAGTATTCCTTTAAATCAGCATTGTATGTATCCCTGGGAGACAGAGATATAATGGACAAAAGCACAATTTCCCGTTCTATGTTTTTAATTAACGTTTAGTAAATCTTTCAGTGAAGAAGTCGAATAATAAATGGGCAAGTGGTTTAAAATAAAAGTCAAATACTGAGCAATTTATAAGGTCACTGTTGATAAGGTACCATAGTGTCACTTGTCATATTGATTTTAGATAGGGTTTTACAGTTAAATACATTGAGATATTTTTCATGTTATGGAATGTTCTGGGAAACCTCATGGTTACTATAGTTAATTGATGAAATATTGCAAACTGTAACTTAACAAATAGCTAACCTTTAGACATTATTAGAGTTATGTTTATCAGTACAGAATAGTGGATATATTTTAGATACTTGATATCAGTAGAAAAAGTGATCTTATCAATATAAGATACTTCTGCATATGCAGGTTTTATGGTTTTCACGAGGGTCACTTGTAACCATCCTGGGATTTAATTTAAGTAAAGGTACAACATTATGTCCTTTTTTTTAAAACTCTCTGTGTTCAACAATTTGAGAATGCTGCTCAGCCAACTTACTTGGTGCAATGAAGAATAATAATTCTGTTAACATGCATTTTAACAGGGTACTTGCATTTCAGAAGTTACCTATCAATAGATTTACACTTAAATGGGCACTATAGACACCTAAACAAATGTAGCTTAATTAAGTAGTTTTGGTATATACAGCAAGTTGGGAGCACGTGAGACAACTGAGAAGTGGATTGCAGTAGTCAAGTTGAAAGAGGACAGTGTCATGGACCAGCATCTTAGCTATATCTGGCGTTAAGCAGGGGCAGATGTGTGCAATGTTTTTGAGATGGAAGCGGCAGGATTTGGCGATCGACTGGACATGAGCGGTGAAGGAAAGGTCAGAGTCAAATAGAACACCTAGGCAGTGAGCCTGCATGGCTAACATGGAGTTATACAGAAACAAGAATAGCAACACTTGAAGGAGGAAAGACCGGAAATTCTATTTTGGACAGGTTGAGTTTAAGGAAGTGGGCAGCCATCCAGTTAGAAATAGAAAGAGAGGCAGAGACACAAGTCAAGAGGGGTGGGGATAGATCAGGAGAGGACAGATAGATTTGTGTGTCATCCACATAGAATTGATATTGGAAGCCAAAGGAGCTAACATGTTTACCAAGGGAGTCAGTATAGATCAAGAACAGTAGGGGGACTAAGGACTGAAACTTGAGGAACACTAACAGAGAGGGTTTGTAGAGAAGAGGCAGAGCCAGAAAAATAAATAATAAAATTGCACTGGGAGAGGTAGGAGGAGTCATCTCAGACTAAGATTACGGAGGATAACAAGAAGCTGTTGATGATCAACTGTGTCAAACGAAGTGGAAAGGACAAGGACAATTAGGCTAGCATCAGGGCCAGACTGGGAATTAAAAGCAGCCCTGGAAAAAAATATTTACCAGCCCCATAATGCGTCGCGCCAGCATAGTGTGCAGATACAGAGTTAGAAAAGAGAACTTAATATTAAAAATTATTACTCCAACGTAAAAAAAAAGCACTCATAGGCTTCGAAATAAACAAAAGTGCTGATTTATTTTAAGCAGACGTGCCTTTGCATGTAATCAATGTTTCAGTCCAACTACCTTGGCATATTAAGAAAAGCTTGGTAATGGGACTGAAATGGTGAATGTATGTAGGGCACAACTGTAAAAAAAATACGTTATCTTGTTTATTTTGTCCTGTGGGTGCGCTCTTTACTTTAAATATGTTATTGTGCATATGTTAGTATGCAACTAGCAGCAAGACTCGGACAATATCTGCTCATTACATATGGTACATATTACACACATTTCTCTGTGTATTATGCATATATAAATGTACATTAATATATGTGTAAATATAACAGGCATAAATATATATATATATATATATATATATATATATCTAATACACACATTAATAATATACATGTCATATATCATTGGCGGATCCAGAGCCTGATCCTGGGAGGGGCACTTGTAGATTATTTAAAGAAAAAATCCATACACAATAACCACTATTGCTCTGTGTAGTGGTTATGGTGCAAGGAGTGCTGGGACCCCCTCACAGAGTAAGTAGTCAAACCGTTTAAGAACTGTTTGACAACTTACCTGGGGTCTGCTGGGATATGGGGCTGTAGTAGGGTATAGGAGCAATGGTGCAATGTGTGAGGGGTGCAGTGTGTGTGTGTGTGGGGGGGGGGTGTAGTGTTTGAATGCGTAGGGTGTGTGGGGAAATGTGTGTATGGGGGGCTGTGAATGTGTGTGTGTGTGTGTGGGGCTGTGTATGTGTGTGGGGGGCAATGTGTGCATGGGGGCAGTGTGTCTATGGGGCTAGAGTTTACTCTCAACACTGCGACCACCAGGAATTCATGGTGGTTGCAGTGGTGAGATTGAACTCTAGCCCATAGCTCCAGGGCTAGAGTTCACTCTCGTGAGAGCCAGAGCATTGCCGTGGTAACCGCGGCAATGCTCTGTGCTCGTGCGAGAAGGACGCAGAGGAGCCGGCTGCCCGCACGGTGCCTGTGGAATGGGGAGGGAGATCGGATGGCAGTGCAGAGCCTTGTGGGGGGTGGGGGGTTGGGGGAGGTAGTCTCCCCTCTCCTTCCCAGTCTCTCTTTCTCCCCCTCCCCTTGTGTATCTCTCTCCTTTCTCCCTCTGTCTCTTTCTCCCCCCTTTCCCTGTGTTTATCTCTCCACCACATCTCTCTTCCCCTCTGTCTCTTTCTCCCCCCTTTCCCTGTGTTTCTCTCTCCCCCACATCTCTCTTCCCCCTCTCTCTCCCCCCCACATCTCTCTTTCCCTCTGTCTCTTTCTGCACCCATTCCCTGTTTTTCTCTCTCCCCCACATTTCTCTTCCCCTATGTCTCTCTCCTCCACATCTCTCTTCCCTTCTGTCTCTTTCTCCCCCTTTCCCTGTGTCTCTCTCTCCCCCACATCTCTCTTCCCCTGTGTCTCTCTCTCCCCCACATCTCTCTTCCCCTGTGTCTCTCTCTCCCCCACATCTCTCTTCCCCTCTGTCTCTCTCTCCCCCACATCTCTCTTCCCCTCTGTCTCTCTCTCTCCCCCACATCTCTCTTCCCCTCTGTCTCTCTCTCTCCCCCACATCTCTCTTCCCCTCTGTCTCTCCCCCCCACATCTCTCTTCCCCTCTGTCTCTCTCCCCCACATCTCTCTTCCCCTCTGTCTCTCTCCCCCACATCTCTCTTCCCCTCTGTCTCTCTCCCCCACATCTCTCTTCCCCTCTGTCTCTCTCCCCCACATCTCTCTTCCCCTCTGTCTCTCTCCCCACATCTCTCTTCCCCTCTGTCTCTCTCTCACCCACATCTCTCTTCCCCTCTGTCACTCTCTCCCCCTCTGTCTCTTTCTCCCCATTTCCCTGTGTCTCTCTCTCTCCCCCACATCTCTCTTTCCCTCTGTCTCTCTCTCCCCCACATCTCTCTTCCCCTCTGTCTCTCTCTCCCCTTCCTCTCTCTCTCCCCCTGTCTCTCTCTCTCCCCCTCTGTCTCTCTATCCCCCTCTCCCCCTTCCTCTCTCTCTCCCCCTTCCTCTCTCTCCCCCCCTTCCTCTCTCTCTCCCCCTTCCTCTCTCTCTCCCCCTTCCTCTCTCTCTCCCCCTCTGTCTCTTTTTCCTCCCTCCACCATCTTTCTATTGCCCCTTTTTTCCCCTCTGTGTCTCTCTCTCCCCCTCTGTCTATTTTTCCTCCCTCCACCATCTTTCTATTGCCCCTTTTTTCCCTCTGTGTCTCTCTCTCCCCCTCTGTCTCTTTCCCCCATCCTTTCCCTGTGCCCCTCTGTTTTATTTCCCCCCCTCCCATTTACCCCTGCTTATGTGTAGATGGGTTTAATAAAAACAAAAAATACCTGCATGCCATTATAGACACGAAGTGGCAGAGGAGTGAGTGGGGCCGGCCGCATTCCACGCTGGAGCCGCCGGACCGGGTGGCAGCCTCGCCGGTCCGGCGGCACTCCTGTCAGGCTGTCTGTCACTAATGCAGACTCGCTGGGGGCTGATGGAGGAGGGAGGGGCATGTCTCTCTCTACCATGCTCCCTCGCGGAGAGAGATACATGCTCCTCCCTCCTCCATCAGCCCCCAGCAAGTGGTAGAGAGAGACATGCTCCTCCCTCCTCCATCAGCCCCTAGCGAGGCTGCATTAGTGACAGACAGCCTGACAGGAGTGCCGCCGTACCGGTGAGGCTGCCACGTGGAATGCGGCCGCCGGCCGGCCCCCTTAGAGTGTGTGTCACCGGACCGGCCACCCGGTGGCACATACATGCTTAGCCCAGCCCCAGGTGCCGCGGCCCACCAGGAAATTTCCCGGTATCCCGGTGGGCCAGTCCGGCCCTGGCTAGCATAGTGAGCACAAGATTTTGCAGAGAGTAGATCGTTGGATACTTTTGTCAGAGACATTTCCACAGAGTGCTGAGCGAGGAAACCAGACTGAAGCAGGTAGTGCAAAGAGTTAGAGTCGAGGAAGTTTTTAAATCTCACAAATGCAACTCTTTCAAGGATCTTTAATGCAAAAGGCAGTAGTAAGATAGGGCGGTAGTTGGATGGGGAGTTAGGGTCAAGGTTACATGGTCAAGGATTACAGTTGCATTTTTGAAGGGTGATAGAAATATGAAAGAGGAGAGAGAGAAATTGTGAATTTTATTGAGAGGCAGAGCAAGATAAGGAGACAGAGTACAGATGAAAAGTGACGGGATAGGATCAAGGGAGCAGGTGGTGGGGCGAGAGGACCAGAGCAGAGCAGAAACCTCTTCCACTGTAGCAGGTACAAATTAACATAGAACAGCAGAGGGAGTAAGATTGGGGGGGAGTATTGTTAGAGGAAGGAGAGAGATGAGAGATGTCCTGATAGTAGAGATCTTGTTAGTGAAGTGAGTTGCAAAGTTTGTGGTGGTCAGGTTGGTAGGAGGAGGAGCAACAGGGCGAAGAAGAGAGTTAAAAGTGTGAAATAAGAGAGTGTGGTTATGAGGATATTAAAGTAATTTTCTTTTGCAGGGGAAAGAGCCAAGCTATAGGAGCACTGCATAAATTTATCATGGAGAAAGTCAGACACAGAGTGAGACTTTCTCCCGTAGCGTTCAGCAGTTTTGGAGGTATCAGGTTAGCTTGGTGTGCCAAGGTTGTCATTGGGGGTAGTTGCTGCATTTAAGTGTAGGAGTAGCCATGATAGCTAGTTGAGAGGAGTGGGTGGAATTGTAGTAAGATGTTGCAGAGCTAGGGCAGGTGAGGTGTTGGAGATAGGTAAAAGGAGAGTTTCAAGGTTAGTGGAGAATTGCTCTAGGTCAAGACAGGTTTCTGCAAAATTGATGTGCCAAGGGTGGTGTCAGTTGGGTCCTGGGTATGCCAATGTCAAAAGTCAGCAGCTGGTGGTTAGACAGATGAAAAGGAATATTGGAGAGATTAGAGGTGGTACAGAGATTTGTAAAGGCAAGATCAAGAGTGTTTCTTGCCGTATGGATTGCTGTAATAGACCATTGCATGAGGCCAAAAGAGGATGTTACAGAGAGCAGATGATTTCCATCAGTGCAGTTCAGTTGGGGTTGTTGATTGGGATATTGAAATCCGCAAGTATAAGGGAAAGAGTGCTCAAAGAGAGGGAAAGGGGTAGCCAGGAAGACTGGGAGGGAGGTAGATGAAAAATAAATATAACTGGGGAATACAATGAGTAAATGTTTCCAGTATTAATTGCAAATGTAGATGAAATAGTTTGTGTTATAAACATTATGTCAATTATGTATTATATCAAACAACAATAAAAAAAATAAAAAGATCTCAGATCTGCTGTATCCTGTTTTGTTTTTGTTTTAAAAAAAGAAAAAATGAAAATTATAGTGGATATCTTTCTGTGTTGGTGTCTGGTCAAGAGATGTAAGTATTAAAGTGAATATCTTTTTCTGACATCCCACTCCCAGAGTCCCCATTCATACCTTAGGGTTTGCTCTGAAAGCCAATTCGCACCTCTTGATCTCTATTATGTTGTTTAACACCTCTTGGTTGGGCAGAATAAATTTGGTCAAAATGACTGTCCTTCCTAAAATGTTATACTTTCTTAGATCTATCCCTCTCACTATACCTTCCTCTTTTTTAAGAAAGTTTACTCTGCCCTTCTGGAATTTGTTTGGAATAAAAACCCTTGTAGAATTCAATTGGCTATTTTACAAAAACACAGGGTTAGTGGAGGTATGGGTTTGCCAAATTTGAGTCAGTGTTATTTAGCAACTAATGCAGCTAATGCTCTTAAATTTAATTTGGTGCATGGTCGTCCGCGGTGGTTGGAGATAGAGGCTACTAAAATCTCTCCTTATAAGATAACTGTCTCTTTTGCCTCTTCCACAGCCCCTCTGCAGTGCGAATTTGAGCAGGAAATTTCAATTTGGTTTTTGTAATAGTCTTTTGATTAAAAATACATTTTAGTTTTAGTCATATTTTAGTCATCTGATTGTTTTAATTTTAGTCTAGTTTTAGTCACTGCTTGGAATGCTGTTTGAGACTTGTTAATACACAATTAAAATGTTCTAGAAGTCTCATGAGCAAGTTCCTTATTGTACATCCTACATATTGTATACCACACTTACACTGTAGTAAATGAATAACATTTTTACTTTGACAGTTAATAAAATGTTTAAAATTGACAGTTCACCATATGAAGTCTGGTCCGACTGATCCCGTCTAACCTGTCTCTGTTGACTACTGGCACTACCCTCATCGAGCATATATAGGGAGATATATATACCAATATGGCACAAAAAAATATAGCTAAAACTTTACTTAAGTGCTCTTAACTCTTCAAACAGTTGTTGACTAGCTAAACTGTTAACTAATAATAAAAAATAGAATGAGGTAGCACTAACCAAACATGCAATTCCATTCTACACATAATCTGGGTAATCTACATGGTCTGTGTAATCTACATGCTCATACTGCTTGCTGTAGACACACACAAAAGAATCCGATTTTTCTAGTTCTCTGAACTTAACCTGACATTTTGCTAATATACAGCATGGACTCAATGTCTAATTACTGGGAGACTGGTCAGCTAGCAGTTCAAACTGGGAGGAACTACGGTGCACTTTGGCGCACCTACTGACCCAAGGAGAGCTTTGCTGCAGGCTAAAAAATTAGAAATTGGTGGGCTGTGAGAGAGTGGACACCCTGCTCTGGGGATTTTCTCTATTATCTGAGTGAAAGAACTAGTTATCTTGGTATTAAAAAGACTACCTGTTATCATATATTTATTATTATGTGCAATATTGTCCAGATTACTCCGGTTTTCTTGTGTGACCTTATCTAATTTTAATATTTGTTCAAAATACATTAATGTTGCATGGAATTGCATGCTTTGTTTCTGCTGTTCTATACCAACATTACATGGAACTGTATTGTAAGAATTACTAGCTGAATACGCCTTTACATAATTTGTTTAGATACACCTATTTTTGTTGACATTTCAAGGTTAAAGCTGTGCAATTACGTGGCCTATTTTCTTTTGATTGTGCACAATACTTCAGAACTTTGGAGTGAATAGAGTAAACTCTTTAGTGGTACATAAACACAGGCTCATCAGATATAAATGGAGCACAGCTACATTTTCCGCCTTGAAATCTGGCAATAAGCAGTTGAACTTTAAACATGACAAATTAAAATGACCTTTCAGTAATCCACATTGTAATTATCTTTGTAGTTGCAAATTGATTAAGTAACTGTAAGCTTGTGTTTGAACATTTTTAGCTAAAAATAGTGCAGTCACTTACAGGTGACTATTTCAGACCCATGCTGTTTCCTATTGCTCTGCTTTGTCATAATAAAATTGTTAAAAATTATGTACAACCTTTTCACCTGTACAACAGAAAGACATTTAAACATGCCTTCAAAGTTACCTACAAACAGCCACATTCTAAAGCTCTCTTTCACCAAAACAGCCATTTGTCCTGCTTTTTCCTTAGTGTAAATTAACAAGTTTACCCGCAGTCAGTACTGCAAGGAATCTCAGATAACAGTCTGCCCTCTCTGCCCTGTTTCATGGACACAGCACAGAAAATTAGGTAAGTGATGATGTCACTGCTTTCTGTGTATTGTGTGAGGCAGGTATCAACAAGGGAAGAGACCGTACATAGTCAAAGTAATGAACTAACTGAACTGTGTTTTACTTCAAGGGGTTCACTTCATGGGTTTTACTCAGTTTGGTAAAAAAAATAATTATGAATACCTAAGTAAAAAAGGAAATCACATCAATGCTGCCAAACTAAGCCCCACGCTATCAGCTCACAATCATGTATGGAATACAGATAGCAAATTAAAAGGGAAAAAAAAGGCTTTAGGCTCTTTTAATGCCACTAATACATTTAATGTGGGAACAACAATAATTACAAACTTGCAAACATTTTGAGCTTTGTGAACCCACCTGCCAACGTCAAGGCAGACCCCCCCAGGTGGGTCCTAACTCTAACCATTCACCTTGCTTCCTTGAGCTTCTGGCAAAAATCTCTAATGAGACAGAAAGGGGTATTTTTTATATACACCCCTATATATTATTAACCCTTAATAGGGAACACATGGGATGGGCGGCTGCATTGTAACAAGGCTGAGTGATGCAAATAATGGATACAAATGCAGAAAGATAAGTCCTGCGCTCACTACCATCACTGGGCGGCAGCAAAGACTACAGTACATATCAACCCCAATATGTAGTAAAAACCAAAGAAAAACAAGTTACCTGTGCTCTCTCCTTAATCCCTATGTATTTTTAAACAAATTGAGGTTTTTTAGTTATCTCCAATGGCCATGAGAGGATAAGCCCACCTGCCAACGTCAATGAATGGTTAGAGTTAGGACCCACCTGGGGGGTCTGCCTTGACGTTGTGTCCCTATAGTTATCCCTATTTTGGTCCCAAAAGCCTGTGTTCCTATTTGCTATCCTAACGTACATCTCCATGCTACATATTTTGGTGTTTCTGAGTGTATAACAGAGCTCTAAAGCAATAATACTCACATAAATGTTTGGAAATCTATCTTTGTAAATAAAATACATTTCAGATGCATGAATTGATATTAGTAAATTTTTTGCCATTACTAAAATTTCTCAGAACAGCCCCTTGGTCACCTCCAACAGAAAAAGTTGGGAAGCATGTTTTAACACCTTAAGGACACATGACATGTTTGACATGTCATGATTCCCTTTTATTCCAGAAGTTTGGTCCTTAAGGGGTTAAAGAACTATTGCTATGCTTTTATGACAGAAAATAAATGAATCAACAATGAAATAATAGAAATGTTATTGGAAAAAAATGTTGGTTCTTTTCGGGCATTCAGTCAGTAATTATATTTTTCTAGGTTTCATTACAATTCAGTTATATGGCTATTCCTTTTCGGCAGAATTTCAATTCACTTTTAAGTCATTTACCGGCTTTCAGTTAACCATAGATCTCTGTGGAAAGGAATGAATCCTGTTTGTGACACAGGATTAAAGCTAATACAAAAAGCAATAAATAAATAAAAAATGCCCTCCCTCCCCACCTATCCTTTTAAAGAAAGACTATGCAATTTATGTATATGTAATTGCATGAACAGACTCGCAGCCAGATAAAATAATAAGAAATGGAAATGAACCCAGAGAAAAGGTAGCAGACTGGCAGAAAAGGGGTAAACTTAGAGGAGTGGCAGCAGCAGTCCTTAGGCATGAGCCCGTGGAAAGAGGAGGCATAATGACAGGCTGGCAAAAACAAGGTTGCAACATCTTTTTGGTCAAAGGGAACTCCCAACTCTGCTGGTGCCAGCTAAACAGAGATTACATGGCTTGGGTAGGAGCATGGAGACCAGCCTCCTTCCTACAGACTATGTGTCTCTGTAACACTAACAGACCATGTGGACGTAGAAGGTATTAACCCCTTAAAGACGGAGTCAATAGTGCACGTTCTGATCAAAACAAAACGTAAACAAAAACTGGAATTTGCGCTATATGTCTGTTCACCCGTAGTTCACCTCTTTCAAATTATATGCACCCACACTTATTATATATAATTTTGTTCAGGAGAAACAGGGCTTTAATCTATCATTAACTATTCATATATGGAACATAATTTATTATGAATAACATTAAAAAAAAATGTGAGAAAATAAGATTTTTTTTTTAAATTTGCATTTCCGTCTGACATTTTAACTGTGAATGTCATAACACTGTTTTACTGCAAAAAAATGCACATATTTTTAATCAGCGATGTCTCACGAGTACAACAGTACCCCCCATTAACAGGTTTTATGTTGTTTTGGAAAGTTACAGGGTCAAATATACAACATTCCATTTTCAAATTGAAATTTTCCAGATTAGTAATGTTACCTTTGAGACGGTGTGGTAGCCCAGGAATGAGAATTACCCCCATAATGGCATAGCATTTGAAAAAGTAGACAAGCCAAGGTATTGAAAGTGGGGTATGTTTAGTCTTTTTTAGTAGCCACTTAGTCACAAACACTGGCCAAAGTTAGCGTTCATATTTGTTTTTGTGTGATAAAAGCAAAAAACGAATATTTGGCCAGTGTTTGTGACTAAGTGGCTACTAAGAAATACTGGACATAACCCACTTGCAATACCTCGGGTTCTCTTCTTTTGCAAATGGTATGCCATCATGGGGGTAATTCTCATTCCTGGGCTACCATACGCTCTCAAAGGCAACATAACCAATCTGGCAAATTTCAATGTGAAAAAAATGAAATGCAAGCCTTATATGTGACTCTCTAACTTTCCAAAACACCATAAAACCTGTACATGGGGGGTACTGTTATTCTTGGGAGACTTCACTAAACACAAATATTAGTGTTTTAACAGTAAAACATATTACAACAATAATATAGACCATAAAAGTGCCGTTCGCTTGTAAAAATTGCGAAAAACGTCACTTTTACTTAACATATCATCGTTGTAATAAAATGTACCAGTTTGAAACACTAATATTTGAGTTCAGCGAAGTCTCCTGAGTAAAACAGTACCCCCTATGTACAGATTTTATGGTGTCTTTGAGAGTTACAGGGTCAAATATAGTGCTTGCAAATTAAATTCTCTGCACTTTCTCCCTGTGTTGTCAGGCATGTCAATCAAATTTTAATTAACCAATTCACATAATTACGTTAAGAGATTATTTAAATATACACGTAGAATTTTAATATATATGCATTTATAAGTATTTAAATTCTACGTGTATACTAATGTAATCTTTTATGTAATTATATGTATTTATCTATATATATATATATATATTTGCGGTTATTTGTATTTTATATATAGATAGATATATATAGAATGTCATTCTAAGTGTATTTTGTTACCGATATATATATATTAATAACAAAATACACTTAGAATGAAATTACATATGCATATATCATTTATATTAAATTAGGTTTCAATATTTTATTTATTTATTTTATTATTGTATTTATTTATTATTTTAATTATACGTATTTATATATAATATATATATATATATATATATGTACATCTATTACATATATATAATATATACATATTATATATATGTAACATCATTCTAAGTGTATTTTAATATTAATATATATATATATACTTATATTAATATTAAAATACACTTTGTATGACGTTACATATATATAATATGTATATATATATATATTATATATATAGTATATATACATATTATATATATATATATATATATATACAAATATATTTAATTTATTTTTAAATATATATATATATATATATTTTTTTATTCTTCCTACCAGCAGGGGGACTGTCTGATATTTCAAACAGTCCCCCTGCTGGCAGATCCACAGCCAGCTATAGGGGGCCATGTGATCGCTCTTTGAGAGCGATCACATGGCCCCCGGTGGCCTTATTTGCCGGAGGGGGGCTGCCTGGGCTGTCAGGCAGCCCCCCAGAAGAGGATTGCGGTGGAGGTAAGTACAACTCACCTCCTGGGGCTGCAAGCCGTTACCACGTACCATGCCGTCGCAACGGCTTTAAAGCCCATTTAATGCAGGACGGCATGGTACGTCGTAACGGCGTTAAGGGGTTAATACTGTGGGGAAGTGATATTTTTAATATCACTTTAATACTGTTAATATTAACAGTAATAATACTGTGGGGAAGTGATATTTTACAATCTGTATTTTATGTTGTGGAGGTAATAATCAGTGCAGTCTGACACTTTAATTGATTAAGTGCTGGTGAGACATTCTGGCATTCAGTGTGAATGTAAATTAATTAAATTTGATATTATTATCAGTTTTTAATCCTCCTCTCCTGTTTCCCTACCTAAACAGATGTTTCCTTCAATAAAATATACATTGCTCTTCCCTTCACTAGGTCTTGTCTGGTGTTTGGGAAGAGATGCAAAATAACTATTCAACACTCCTGCTTATAGGTTTTTGCAAGGACTGTGATGTTATTGCTAACAATATAGCTTATATATGAAAAGTACAGTAAAATCATATATTTCGAAAACAAAGTTATCTCTGTAATGCTAATGTAGGCCTAGATGAATTTTTTTGGGGGGTAAAATTTAGAAATTATTTAATAGTTTAAAAAAACATATATATATATATAAAATATATCCAAGATAGCACTCCAAGGACTTGTATAAAAATTTACTTGTATTACCTTCTAGTAAAAACAGCGAAAATCAACGTTTCAGCTTGATCTCCTCAAGCTTTTCGTATCCTGGCGAAAGCTTGAGGAGATCAAGCTGAAACGTTGATTTTCGCTGTTTTTACTAGAAGGTAATAAAAGTTAATTTTTATACAAGTCCTTGGAGTGCTATCTTGGATATATTTTCTAAATTTGGGCTGACAAGCACTTAACATTTACACAGGAGGAGTGCAAGATTATTTTTGTTTTTTATATATATACTATGTTTTTTATATATATACTATAATGATTATATTTATATATTATCTGTGCATTATATATTTTTCAATTTTTTTATATTTTGAAAAATAATTTTTAATGTCTTAAATATGAAATACTTTTAAAAATGTATTAAATGTATTTTTAAATCACTCTATAATGCAAAAAGGCGAAAAGGGCATGATAGAGAAATAATTCACTCTTCCTCCTTCTTGACTTTAGGAATGGTATCATCTTTGAAGCTTCCTTTACTATTTGGAAGGATATACATTTTTATTTTTAGGACATTTACATGCAAGATCTGACTTCTCTTAGCAATGCAAAGGTTTACCCTGCTTATTGAATAGTTAATCAACTAAAGTCTGTGGGAAAATTGCTATTCTGATGTAAAATACTTGCTAGTCCCACTATCGTGAGGCTGAATACAACTAATAGTTGTCGTACATATGGTGTTTTTTTTGGTGGTAGTGGCAGAGATGTCACCGGCCCTCATGACAGAGGAAGAGGTGTTAAGACTCTTAGAGGCCAAAGTACTCCAGCTAATGGTGTGTTGGGAAACACAACCCCTACCCTTCCTCAATTTCTTCTTGGGCTTAGGTCTTAACAGTGATGATGCTGATTTAGTTTTTATCATTACAAAAAAATGGGATATGAAAATGTAAGGTATAAACTAACACAGCTTTATTACTACTTATGTAATGTAGTGGGGCTGGAAGACTGAAGCAGAGCAGAAACCTCTGCTGACATAGCGAGTGCGAGTGAGCATAGGGCATGGAGTTGGAGCATGGTGTGAGATGTCATCACGTTTTCCTGCCTCCCGGAAGGACCTGAATATTGGTACTTCTATAGACGATAGAGGATGTCCACGTGGCCATATTGGTAATCCTTATTAAAGCTACCTACACACCCATTTTTTTAAATTGATTTTCAAGGTTTTTTTTTTACTAAATGTCATTTTAAAGTAGCATTATATCTATTTTAAGTTATTTTATAATTTGAAGTTAATTAATATTTCTGGTCACATGACTGATGACATCATCTGATTTTTTTTGCTACTTAAACAGGACAGGTCCTTATCTCTGTAACACTTTGAGAAAGACTAGTAGTGGGCGAAACATGTTAGTGTTTTATTGGTGTTTTACATTACATTATTGATTTTCTTATTTTGTTTCCTAATAAAACAGTTTTTTACTTTATTTTTTTTATTTTATTTTTTTGCTAAAACATCAGAAAGGTATTTATCCCATAAGTTTGTACCATTATCTCTTAATAATAGAATAAATACCAATTCATCATATGTTGTTATATATAATGGAGTTTCTATAAAAAAATAAATATATATATATATATAATTTTTATTAGACGTAAGACCGGCCATAGGGTATTAATATCTAACCTATTGTACCCTCGAAATGTATATCAGCCAATATGTTGAGACCTTGCTTCCCCCATAATCATGCCTTATACAACTAAACATATAAAACATACATGACAAACTACTCATTCAAACAGTGTGCCAAAGCCATTAGAGAATATCTGATGAAAGTTTCTTTTTGGACCTTCCTTATTTTAAAATATTTTACCTGCAGGATCCCATAGTCAAATTCTTAGGTAGGGACGATACCACCTAAGCTTTATAGGATTGAGCAAAACTTCACTTTGCTCTCCTTTTGTGTGTTTACTTTCCTTTATCCTTTTTATTATCTATTTATTCATATAGAGAGCACTATTTTCAGTTTTTTTTTAATTTTATTTTTTTTATTCCTCTGCTGGTGTACCTGTGCTGCTGAAAATACAATGCACTAAAAGAAAACATTTCCAGCAACTGGTAATTGCTGCCCAATGCTGACAAGTCTGAGGATAACCAGATGACCTAACAGAGAACCAGTACCTACACCAGCATATCCATAGACGGGGATTATACTGTCCAAGCAAATATATCTGAAGCTGATGTTAAGCTCCAGAAAATTGTAAGTGTATTTCTTTCTTTTCATTTATCGTATATACTTGAGTATAAGTCGACCCGAATATAAGTCGAGACCCCTAATTTTACCCCAAAAAACTGGGAAAACTTGACTCGAGTATAAGACTGGGGTGGGAAATGCAGCAGCTACTGGTAAATTTCTAAATAAAATTATATCCCAAAAAAAGTATATTAAATGAATATTTATTTACAGTGTGTGTATATAATGAATGCAGTGTGTGTGTGTATGAATGTAGTGTGTGTGTATGAGTGCAGTGTGTGTGTGTATGAGTGCAGTGTGTGTGTGTGTGTGTGTGTGTGTGTGAATGCAGTGTGTTTGTGTGTGTATGAATGCAGTGTGTGTGTAATTATTATTATTATTTTAATATTTTTTTCTTTTTTATATATTATTAATATTTTATTATTATTATTTTTTTTTTTTTTTATTCATCCCCCCTCCCTGCTTGTTGCCTAGCCAGGGAGGGGGCTCTCATTCCCTTGTGGTCCAATAACTTACCTTTCCTGCAGCTCCTGTCAGCTCCCTTCTCTCTCCTCCGGTCCAGTCAGTTCCCTCTGCAAATCTCGCGGTCTGAGTGCCGCGCGGAGCATTGTCACGGTAACCCGTGGCAACGCTCCGACCCTGCGGCTCTCGCAAGACTTGCAGAGGGAGCTGGCAGCGGAGCTGACCGTACCGGAGGAGAGAGAAGGGAGCTGACAGGAGCTGCAGGAAAGGTAAGTTACAGCTCTCTGCCAGCCCCCAACCGGACCGCCGGGCTTGTAATGTTGCCATAATACAGACACTCACTCGAGTATAAGACGAGTGGGGGGTTTTCAGCACAAAAAATGTGCCGAAAAACTTGTCTTATACTCGAGTATATATGGTAATATCACCAGCAATGAAAATACTGCACCAGATTTCATTTTATTGTCTTCTTATCATTTCATATCACCCTATACTCAATAAGAATTGAGAACATTACTGAAGGTGCTGCTTCCCTACATCACCGTTTCACATTTATCTACAGCCAGAAGGAAGAGACTCTGGTTTGCAAAGTCTGAGCAGTAATTGCACAAGTGCTAGAAATCCAAATTCTTCTATGTATCAGCTTTAGTCCCCTTATAAGAGGTCAGAAATGTTCATAGCATAAAACTGTATATAAACTTATTTCACAACATACAATGGCTAACACACTAACATTTTCCAAAGCACCCAAAAAACGGAGAACAGCAAATGGTTTAAAATGTAGCTAAAATAATCCAGTGCTTCTCTCCCAATATATTTAATCTATAGATTTCCTCGACGATAATGGGTCCACAAACTCTATAGCAGTAATAGATATGATTTTTACTTCTGTTTGTGTCATCCGATTTTTGCTGTCTGTTTACGTAACCAGTAAAAAAATAAAATAATACATATATATATATATATATATATATATATATATATATATATATATATATATATATATATATATATATATATATATATATATATATATTCTCAATGTCTTCCAATATGCATTCCAGCATGGAATATAAAATTTTGGTTCTTGGACAAAGTATCATTACATTGTACACTCTAGAATGGAATTTCCTTATTACCAAAAATCTTGAGAGCCAAATTAGTAGTGTAGTCTACCATGGGCTCCTGGTTTTCCATACATAGTACTGAAATCAAATAATAACACACACACAAAATAACAATCCCCACAAAAAAGCATACCTATAATATCATATTTACAACAGAATTATATGGACATAATACAAATATCCACATAATGAAAGTAGCTACACAACAGAAGCATATGCCCACCCGATACTACTGGAACACGAACCCAAACAAAGCAAATTTCAAAAACTTACAAAAACAAAATGAAAAATAAAAAAAGTTATACACAGTTTTCTGCTATTAGCATTTCTGGTTCTCTTAAACCAGAAATGCTAATTAAAGCTGAGATATGTACCTGCTGAACTTTTATTTGGCCAGCACTGTAAGCTGCACATCAATACTCTACAATGTCATATCATCCATTTGTATCTGGACCTCAAAGACGGATACTTCCACTTGCGAACCTCAGTGACTTTGTACAGATGCCTGGTTCTGTTCCCGACAAGACAGGAAAGCTGTATGGGTATATCAGTAATGATAAGTATACAGTATTAAATCCAACCAAGGATAAAATAAAGGTGGATTGGCGCTTAACGTGCAAATATGAGTGCAACAACCCCCCAGTGTCTAAAGTCACTCAAATGACACTAGATAAATTGTAAAAAGTAGTAAATAATGGGGGTGCAAGAATAAACAGCAGTACCCCCCATTATTCACTACTTTATATCAGTAATAATCACTGCAACACTTTGGGATCTGGGATATTCTCAGTCGGAGTAAAGGGGATCCGTTACAGGGGGGGTATGGAGATACACAAGTATGTGCATGAATACTTTGATGCAGAACCTAAATAAGAGATAGAGGTGGGTAGGTTGTGCTTTTGTTAAGAAGTGAAGGCAATTAGAAATTCACCCTCCCTCCAACATCAACCCAACACTCCTTGGTTGTGTGGGTTACAAGGAACGGTGCCACAAAAAACTTTTAAATATCAATTCCTGAGGTAGAAATTGGTAGAAACAATTAATGGTGTCCAATAGGAATTTAAAAACAAAAATGTGGGCTATTCTTTCATGTATTATCGGTCCTGACACCAGACCACTTACGCAGACACATTTGAGGTTCACTAAGTATTAAGGAAGGGTCTCTGTGGTGCCTACACCTGGATATACATTATCTAAGATACAACAGCTGCATTATAGTTTTAGTCTGAATGGCAGAAACATTTTTGTTAGGCTGTTGTAAAAGCTGTAATGTAAAAGTTTAAAGTTGCTTATTTATCGGGGGGATAATTCTATTAGTAGAAGATGAGGATATTTACAGTATCACTTTCTGGCTGTAGCTATTATACATTTTTTAACAGAAAAAAAAATGTAGAAAAGTACCAAGTGTCCTCTCTAGCCAACTTACATATTTTAGGGGCATGGGAAAATGCAAGTGTGTATTTTTTTTTAAAACCACCCTACATGGCTGGTCACTCTAATGAGATGTCATGACATATCAGGACTGGACAACAAGATCATTGAAGGGAGGTGGCATACAAAACCAATTAAGTTGCCACATAAAGATTATGAAACCATGCTTTTACATGGATTATGGAAATTAAGAAATGCAGAATTAACTTTAAATTACTAGAACGAATTGTTATGGGCAAATGCAAATATTACAAGTTTTAGAATGAAATGTTGTATTTCTTAATCTGTGTACTTTGTCTTTAAGAGATATTGCAAACTGACAAGGTGTTAGAAATGGAACATATTGTTTTTCATAGATGTTTCTTTAAGCAATAACCTCAGTGCATAATATGTTTGCGCCATTTTGTCCCAGACGAATTACAATAACAATAATGCATAAACAAGCTTCAAGGCTATACTACGACTCTTTCAGTACACAATATACTGTGGTAACCCCAAGTTAATGGAACTTCCCCAAATCCGGGAATCTCCCACGACTTAGTATAAACAACAGATAAGCTATTCAGACTTTGGGAAGCCATCTTGTCCCAAGTTGATGGAAGTTCCCCAGGTCCGGGAGTTTCCCATGACGTGTGCACTTGCTTTTAGTTATGGACTTTTTCATATATGAACTATGGTGACTCTAAAATGACGACACTTAAGGTATAAATAAGTGTACTTTTAAATGTTAACACACAGAGGAGAGACTTGGAGACAGACGCTGCTCCATCTTAAAATGACTGAGAGGCTGACATGATGACATGTTCAGGAGGGTATGTTAACCTATTAATGATATTTCCAAGCATTTAATTTCATCTTATAAACTCTGCTATAATGGATTTTATATGTCTATATTTATATTTTTATATAATAAATATCTAAAAGACAAAACTATTGCTTCCAAGACAATCCTTATTTTATATTGTATTCTCAATTATTTACATATGTTAAATAGAGGATCTCTTACTAACTATATAACATTATGGCTAAGATATCTGTATGGTTAGCCCTGCTAAGTTCTATGCTTTAAGACATTATAGAGGTAAATAAGGGAACCGCCCACGGTTACAGAATGAAGGTAAGGGGTTCATTATATCTGGGGTACTGAGGGTTAAACACCTGTCAGTATTATGTGGTTTAGAGAACCACAACATGCTTGTGAATATGTGTTCTATTAACAGTAGTTCCACTTGGTTCAGTAATGATAAGATTGCAGAACACATTTGTAAACTGTCAAATGCAAATTTTTCCATTTATTTTTATATTATTACACACAGTGACTATTCCGGGAAAAACTGCAAAATTGAAAGGGCAGGTGTTCTGTCATTAGATGTTTACAGTGAGAATACATTTAATGCATTTCATGTTGACTTCCAAAACCCAAATGCCACTTGTTTTATGTTAAGAACATACATAAATTAGATTTTATAGATATCAGTCCAATAACTAGTTTAATTTGCAACTAGTGACATTATCGTGGTTTTCTTGCATTCTTTTCTTTTTATTTCTTTTGCTGTTTTTTTGAGATAGTTTGTAAGTCAAATCTTCGTTTTCTGTTTCCTATTGAAATAAACATATTAGCATTTTCTACTGACAGTCACATATTTCTCTAGAGCCAATCTTATCAAGTCATTACATTTTTGTAATATTGTTGACTGCCAAACAAATATCTCCAGGGAAGATTTTTTAAACAAATACTTAGACACATTAATTATGTATACTATGACAGGTGTTGATAGAAATAACTTTAGTCCTTTTAGTCCTGAAATTAAAAACAATTTAAGGCTATGCTGAATTTCATGTAAAAGCTGTGCCATTCTTTCAAAGGATTCATCTTTGGCAGTTTTACAAATTCTTAGTATTGAGCCAAATACTTTGTTACTCATAGTATATATGCATAATTGTTTTGGCCCTACATTTTTACAGAAATATGCAAATTATGTTTTGTGTTAGCAAAATATTGAAAGGTTTTCACCTTGATGTTTAAAAAATTAATAAATAAATAATTTTAAGTAATCTCAGTCAGTGCTATCAGTGTGGATGATAAATAAAAACAAAATTGAAAGTGTATATGAATGTATTTTTTTTTAATTCCCAGTAAAGGGGTTTTTCAGGTAAAAAATAATAATTAGAAATGCAGTCTTGCAGCTCCCTATTTTAATAACTGCAAAATAAACAAAGGCTGTGAAAGCTTTACGACCAAGGGACAGACTTTCAGGCACCACTATATATCAAGGTTATGTTTAATAATACTTGAGCCATGGTTGGTGTACAAGTGACATGGCCTCATATCCTTTCATCACTTTAGCCTACCTCAGCATTTCAGCTGCAAAATAGGAGAATGTTTGATCTGTCATCATTAGTATTGGTTTCTTACTGACACTTTTAATATACAATTTTGTATTATTTATCTTGACTTGTGGTCTTCATGGACTGTACTCATAAGATAGTATTCTAGATTTTGAAAAAAAAATATATTTTTTCTCAACCCCTTTTCCAACAAAAACTAATGGCTAAGGTTTAGGGTTATACGTTCTTTACATTCAATAACCACAAACATGAATAAAAGATGCAAGGCGAATACATTATTAAAGGAAAAATATAAAAATAAAATCATAGACCAAAATTTGAATTTAATATTTGAAATTTCAAGCAGTTTGTATGTAGATCACTTAATTAAAATCTCAAATTAGCTTTACATAATAGAATCTTGCACTTTTTGAAAATCAATTATATTACACCATCTAAATTTGCATAAAGTATGCACTCACTGTAAGATTTGAAGCATACTAAATGAAAACTTAACTTGAAAGCTTAACTTAAATTATATTAAAAATAGTAAATTAACTCTGTAAAACCTGCCCTGAATATTCTATCTATATATACTTTTTATGCCCAAAGTAGAACTTTAAAATGCACTATTCTTGGCCATTTGTCATTGTATATAAATCAAAACACAGCAGTTTAAATACCTATGCCTGTATGGCCTTTGTGAATAATACCCAATCGACTTCCCTTTACTGTTGCAGTAACACTATCTTCATTGTAAGCACATGAGAAACTTCATAGTTTTCAGGTCAGCATACTTCAGAAACTTAAATGTAAATGTATATAAATGTATTTAGTTCAGATATACACAGTGTGACAAACTGAACCTCATCACGGGTTCTTGGAGAGGCCTACTGGCAAGCCTCTTGCCTCAGGACTATGGGCTCTGCAGTATTCCTTGCTCAATGCATTTTAAAAGGCTCTGTTCATGTGAGTTATGTACTTTTGTACTCCAGACAGAGAGACTGACCATTAGCCCTGATTCCTTGGAACTGTTTTTGGCATAGTGCCATGTGCACGGTTGGTAAAATAATGCTTCCAGGAAATTCCTGAACCCCTAAACTGATCTGGGTGATTTTTGGATATGTTGGTCACCCAGATCAGGGCTATCGGGGGATTTGGGGGGTTTTATGTATTCTTAGGGTACTTTTGGGGTGTTAAAAAGAAAAGTATGTTTTTTTCTGCGCTTGGAGATAATTGGATTAGAATTAGTACAGTTACAGATCGAGTTATCTCCCATGCAGAGAGGAGGGATTGTACATTTGTGTGGGAGTGTCGTGCCTTGTAACCTTATTGTTATTGGTCTGTGACATTGTAAATCAGTCTACCATCAGGTCCATGTGGGTGTACCCCTTGCATGGGTATTGTCATATAAGGCCAAGTGTGGCTCCCATTAAACTGAGATTTGTTTACACCTTCATGAAGTCTTGGCTCATGTTCTGGGGACAGCAGAACTACATTCACTTTGGGGATTGCTATATCACGATACTCCCCTGAGTATAACCACTAGCTCTTATAAGAGCTGTTCCTGCAACGCTCTCTGGACTAGGAGAGGTCTACCCACTGGAAGCTGGATCCTGGTCTTGGGTCCAGGGTGGGTGGAGGATAGCGAGACCCTAACTTAGCTGCAGCGGTTCATGGGGCTCTTATAAGAGCTGTTCCTGCAACACTCTCTGGACTAGGAGAGGTCTACCTACTGGAAGCTGGATCCTGGTCTTGGGTCCAGGGTGGGTTGAGGATAGCGAGACCCCAACTTAGCTGCAGCGGTTGATAACTCCTCTGCCTGGGGGGTAACTCGATTAGTGTGTCAGTACAGTGCTTCTGGTGCTCACAAGTACTAGGAAGCAGCGAATGATGGAGATATCAGGTCGGTGTGCGTCCGTCACATTGGTGGCAGCGTCGGGATGGCTTCCTAGTGAGTATAGAAGCATCCTGGAGACACCGGTATTGTTGGATTTATAATTGAGGGCAACGCTAGCATTCGTGCAGCACCCCTGGTTGCAGAGGAACTCAGGAGATGGAGCGAGCTAGCCCTCGGGCAGCATCCCCATACAAGGAGGAGTTCCAGTGGAGACTACAAGGTGCGCTGGCACAGGAGTATGGCCCTTTTTCAGCCGAGGATGAACTGGTATGGAAAGAGGTGGTACAATGAGAGCTCTGGCATTAGGCATGAAGCAGTCTCAAGCTCAAGGGGGAGAGAGCCTTCCCAGTTCAAATCTGCGCTGGCAGAGGCAAACAGTGCTGAGGTTATGGTGGGTATGGTGTTCCAGTACAGTGCTTATGGTGCTCTCAAGTACTAGGAAGCAGAGATACCCGACCGGGGTGCAAGACGGTCCGTCACACACAGCATAACTCAAACCACATGTAGAGAAGGTGGGGAACCTTAATCCTACTTTGCCTCAGTTTCTCTTTACTAGAGATGTCCCGAACAGTCCGCACGCTGTGTAATTTGACTCATAACTCTCTGATTGGTGGATTAATTAACCAATCAGAGAGTTATGAGTCAAATTACACAGCGTGGGAAAATTCCAAAGAACTTTCCCACGCTGTGTAAAATGACACAGAGCACTCTGATTGGTGGATTTCAAACCAACCAATCAGAGTGCTGTGCCAGGTAAATGTAGAGACTTACCTGTCAGTCTCTTCATTTACCTGTCAGAGCACTCTGATTGGATGGCTTAAACCCACCAATCATCGTGCTATAAGCCTAATTGCAGGGCTCAGTCTGCGCGGAGCCCTCGCCGGGTGAACATTGATATATTTTTTTTTTTAATTGCGTCAGTTATTATGGTTTTTTATTTGGTCTTTTTTAGAGCTGAAAAAAGAAGATTTAGAAGAAAGAAAACATCGAATGGTAAGTTTTTTTTTTTTTTACTGGTACTTAGTTAAAGGTCCCCCCCTCATTATTTTTAGGGTGAGGGGGGTAGGTAGGGGTTTAATTTTTTTTTTGGAGGGGGGGAGGGGGTGACTAGGGGTTTGGCGACCCCTAGTCACCTGGGGGTGGGGACTTTTTTTTTAGGGTCCCCACCCGCCGCTCAGGGGTGGGGGCCGGGGGGGAGGACATTAGGTGTCCCCCCCTTTTTAGTATTTAGGGCCCCCACCCGCCGCTCAGGGGTGGGGGCCAGGGGGGAGGACCTTAGGTCCCCCCCTTTTCAGTATTTAGGGCCCCCACCCGCCGCTCAGGGGTGGGGGCCAGGGGGGAGGACATTAGGTCCCCCCCCATTGTGATGTATGGCCTCCACCCACCGCGCAGGGGTGGGGGCCGGGGGGGAGGACAGTAGGTCCTTTTTGCTTTACAGCGGGCAAATACCTAATGGCTGTACAGGCCACAAGGCATAGAGAAAATAGAAAATTGGGGGCACACCTGAAACATGCATTTCTCAGCAGTTGTTCCACAAGATTTGAACACCTTAATGATTTCAAGGAAGTTGCTGGCTTAAAAACGTCACGTTACATTTTCACCACCAGTTGCATACACCTATTCTTGTCACATACACCAGCTACCCCCTGTAACATATGTCACCTACCCTGTTACGTTGCCACCAACTCTTAAATACATCTACTCCCCTCACATACATCATACACTTTCACATTCACTACATTCATTAATCATCCTGTCATATACCCTAACACCTGTGCCCAACACTACATACTTCATCACATACACCAGCCTCATGTCACATACCCACTGTTTAATGGTACCCAAATTTGCAACCAAAATATACTAGGTACGTGCTGTTATCTTGCCATTTTCACTCACACTGTCACAAACTCTTACCCCCAGCCTGGTTCAAACTTTAGGCACATATTTTAACCCGATAATATTCACCCATTCAATCATTCTCCCAGATCCAATTGCACAGCTACCTATCACATGATTCTACCCTATCATATACCCATATTCAAACACCCAGTCACATACCAAGTCATCTATAACCAATAACCAATGAAGTTAAACATTTACAAAATCACATACACATACATTTAAATGTTACACTTGCATTTGCACTCACATATGCATAGTACACATCACATGCAAATTACAGATTGTCACATACAGACTTAAAACATCCATGTGCCGCTGTACAGATATCAGCTGGGAATCTCTTCTAAAAGGTAGACTTGAGCACAGCAGAAATGTTCAGTTCATCAAAATGAATTAAAATGAAAAGAAATTTCATCATTCATTAGTCAGTTTGTTTCAGACTAAATTTGTCCAGTGTGTTTGGTTTGGAATTTCCATTCGCATATCTCTCAGTGGTTTAGAAAGTAAATAAGTCACTAATTTTGTATCTTTATTGACATATTATAGGCAATATAGGCAGGGAGCTGTGTTTAGCAGATAGCACCCTATTTTGGTATCTTTAAAAGGGACACTATAGGCACCCAGACTACTTCAGCTCATGAAATGGTCTAGGTAAAGTGTTCCTATTGCACTTAGTGCTGCAATGTAAAACATTGCAGTTTTAGTGCTGCAATATTTGCATTGCAGCACTAAGAAAGCTTCTAATGTCTGTCTACCAGACATCCACTAGAGGCACTTCAGGAATGTTACCAGACATTTAGTCAGGTAACTGACACTGGACACCCTCGGGCTCTGCATCATCCAGCATTAGCTATTTCCCCATAGTAAATCATTGATTTGCTTTCCTATGGGTGGGCACAGTACCGCCCTGCTGGTCCCTGTGACCGTGAGCCGCTGAAGGTGGGGGCACCGAGTCGAGCCCTCTCACAGGGAGCCCAGGAGATGGCCATCTGGTCACCTTAGGGCACGCCCAAGTCAGCTCTTTCCCATTGAGGCAGACTAGGCACCTACTTAACTGGAGAGCAGTTGCCTACTCAGCTGATATATGCTGCAAGGAGATCGGTGGACAGGAGGCAGGCAGCAGTGTGGGCGGCGAGGGAGGCTGATCTGGCATTTCCTCTTTCCTCCCACGTGTGCCCTCTGTGATGCCGGAATGTGATGTCATTCCAGCGCCGGCCTACTAAAAAGTATGCAAGAGGAGAGAGGAAATGCCAGATTACAGCACAGCCCCACACTGGACCCCAGGGAAAGGACCCACACCAGCTCTCCAAAAGGTAGTGTCATGATCTTGTGCAGGTCAGGGATGAGACTTAAACTGGGGTTAATTGCAGGGTCTTTATTTGATATCTTGGACATAATAGTTAATACAGGATATCCTATAATTGTAGATATAGGAAGTATAACAGAAGATAAGCCTATAAGAGAGATTATAGATTCTATATACAGGAGAAATAGGAAACAGGATTTAGGCAATATGCCAAAAGTTGCAATAAGGTAAACATATAAAATAAGTTATAGGAAGTATAATAGAGGATAAACCTATAAGAGAGATTACAAGTTCAAGTTACAGGAGAGATAGGAAAACAGGATTTAGGCAATATTCCCCAGAACAGAATATAAGAAAACAACTAAATAGAACTAGACAGAAATAATATAAATACTTAAATAGGGTTGTAGTTGTTCAGTCTCTTTGGTTAAGAGGTTATATAGTAGTAGGTCCTTTGCGATAGATGCAAAGTAGATTGGAATACAAGTAAATCTGAGGAAGTAGTAAACAGATATCCACAAAGTAAATGAAAGTCCAGTGTTGATTTAAGTAAGTTGGATGTTCTGCAGGGAGATAGGAAGTCCAGGTAGGTTTGCTGCAGGGTTGTAGATAAGACAGGATTGAAGAGTTGTACAGGTAAGTTTGGAGCAGGTTGGTGAGGTATCGCTTTACCCTACAAGCACGAGACAAGGCTCTGTGTTGAGGGTAAACAGGAACTGAATTTTAACCCCTTAAGGACATTCCATTAAGGACACAAGCAATTTATGCATTTTTTGCTCTTTGTGTTCAACTGCAATTTGCATCTCTCTCATCTATGGTACCAACACATATTATATAAATTTTTTTAGACAACAAAAAGGGCTTTAATTTGGTGTGACATATACATTTATAAATTCTCATTTATTACAAAAAAGATGCAAAATAATGGGAAAAAAATGCTTTCCACCCCCCAAGTTTTGGCAAAAATAGCATGTGCTTAATATGTCCAGCTTAGGAAAATAAATTCAAAATCAATACATGTATGTGTCTTGATTTACAGAGTACATAATATGTGTAAGATTTCAGTTTATTTTGAAAGTTACAGGTCACAAACTACAAGGTCTAAAATAAAATTTCAATGTGAAACAATTTTAGAAGTTGGTATGTTTGTCTTGGAAGTTTAATACACATTGCAGAAAAAAAAATTGGCATACAAATGGATATATTTATATAAAGTAGACATCACAGACTATTTACCTAAGGTTATTTTGCCACTTTTTATGTTGCCATTTTACCGCCAATCTCTGCTAAATATTGGAGTAAAATTGTGTTTTTTCTCTATTTTGGCATATATACACATAACAAGTTTTTTGTAATGTGTATTTCGTAAAGCTAGTGTCTGCTATCCCTGTACAGAACCCCATATTGTGTTTAGCTACATCTGCTGAGTACAACGATACCCCCATTGTATACCTTTGCCCGTATTCTGTGATGCTACAATGCCATATAGGAGACCATGCTATTTCAGTTTCTATATTTGGAATTTTCATAGATGGTCATATGTCTGATTTTGTGGCATTATGGCCATTTACCTGTTCAAATAATCCCACAAAGGCCTTCCATTTGAGAAAGCAGACACTCCAGGGTATCTTATTAGGCATATAATATACCCTCACTCGCCACCATTTTTTCACCAATTTATTTCAAATTTTGTTGTGAGATTTTATTTTTAAATACATGTTGCATTTTCGCTGGGTATTTTGTACATTTGATAAGTGCCAGTGTCATAAATTCCTCCTAAGTATGCTCAGTTACCTCTTCTGAGTAAAACAATATGCCCAATGTAGGACCTAGACACTATTTTGTGAAGTTACAGTGCTATAAAAGAGACGTGACAAGTTCAGATTTTTAAGTATAAATTTACACGAAGGGTTTTAAGGGGGCCGTATTCTATTTTGAAATATGTTAGCAGGCTGCTTTTTCCGACTACCCCAAAAAGGCATACTATTTCTTAAAGAAGACACCCGAGGGTATTTCAAAAGGCAAAGTTTGAACCTTAGCGTGGGATCATTTTTCCGCTAGCTTGTATCAAGTGTAGTGATGTAAAGAATTTTGTTCTGCCTTTTTGACACACACAGTGAGTTTGTACTGTATATTTTGCAAACCTTATGTGTGCCACAGCATTATAATACTTCATATGTTGCTCAGCTATGTTCTCTGAGTACAGCAATACCCTGTATGTACCTTTACCAGGTATATGTGGATGTTGAAGGGGCACATTTCAGACACAGCCATTGAAGTTTTTTTCAAACTTTCCTTTTTTACGCTGTGTCCATACCCCACTTTGGATATTTTTTAGTAGGTTAATTATTCCAACTACTGCATAAAGGCATACTATTTCTTAAAGAAGACATCCCAGGGTAATTCAAAAGGCATATTTTGAACCTTAGCCTGAAATCATTTTTCCGCTAGCTTATACCAAGTGTAATGGTAATAAGCCTTTTTTTCAGCCTTTTTGACACACACAGTGAGTATTTACTGTATATTTTGCAAACCGTATGTGTGCTACAGGTATATAATACTTTATATGTTGTTCAGCTATGTCGTCTGAGCACAGCAATACCCCCATATGTACCTTTGCCAGGTATATGTGGATGTTGAAGGGGCACATTTCAGACACAGCCATTTAAGTTTTTTTCAAACTTTAAATTTTTACGCTGTGTCCATACCCCACTTTGGAGATTTTTTAGTAGGTTAATTATTCCAACTACTGCATAAAGGCATACTGTAACAAAACTCCTGTTTAAGCCGTATATTTGCTGCATGGAACTGAGAACTGAGACTATTCATTTGTTTGCCTTCAATAAAATGGATCAATCGTGCATTTGGCCATAATCATTAGTTTACCGAATATTCTTTAGAACGACCGACCACCCAGAGCAGGAGTGTGGCACCAATTAACCCTCTTGACCTGTACAAACCGCAAACACCTTAACATTCTAATGGTAATGGTTTAACAGGGTGGTCGGTGTTTGTTTGTGCGAACACGTGGCAGCGGCCATTTTGTTTAGTCGAACGCACTCAGCGGTGTTTGGTCGTTGACCGCGTGGAACTGATTTCGGCTAACTTTTTCCATGAACACTGCTAAACTTCTACCTTCAGTGCGTTCAACTAGAAACATACGAACAAAACTCTAATTCGTGGGTTTCTTCATACGAACAATGTGCATCCAATGATGGGAGGCAAGAACAGTTCCGTTCGTGCGTTTTACATCTATTACAACAGGAAGATAGATCGACAGCATAGACTGGAATTGTGGAACTATTTTGGGCAGAGAAATATGCGAACCACTGGTCCAATTCGTGCCATTTTTGGATATGTTGTTCCCCTGAATGGATTGTTTATTAAAATTTAACTTTTCTTAATATCCTATGTATAGTTTTAAAGTTATGAAAAATGCATGAAAGTATATTTGTTAGCTTGGAGATAATTGAGCCGATTTAACGATTAACTCAATTATCTCCTAAGCAGAGGGGAGGAATATACTGTAATTAATGGGGGTGCTTTTACTGTACAATTGTAACTGATTGGTTGCTGTATACCCATTATGAGTGCCCCACAAGGACCAGTGGGTGGTAACATTCAAACGTAGCCTCGTCTCGTTATTGAAAGGGAACCTGCTCAGCATAATCACTAGCCTCACTCTCTACTTGGATCCAGCGGATAGGATAGCGCAACTCCACTACAGCCAGCATTTTGCCGGGAAGAAGGACGTCTCCAACAACTGATACCCCTCTACAACCTGGGTAGCAGTTACACATACCATTTCTTAAAGAAGACACCCTATGGTATTTCAAAAGACATATTTTAAACCTTAGCGTGAAATCATTTTTCCGCTAGCTTATACCAAGTGTAGTGGTAATAAGCATTTTTTATGCCTTTTTGACACACACAATGAGTTTGTAAAATATATTTTGCAAACCGTATGTGTGCTACAGCAGTATAATGCATCATATGTTGCTCAGCTATGTCATCTGAGTACAGCAATAACCCTATATGTACCTTTACCAGGTATATGACAATGGTGAAGGGGCACATTTGAGACAGAGCCATTTAAGTTTGAACTTTTACGCTGGGTCCATGCCCCACTTTGGATTTTTTTTAATAGGTTGTGTTTTCCAATTACTTCACAAAGGCATACCATTTCCTAAAAGGCATATTTTAAACTTTAGCGTGGTATCATTTTTTTCTCTAGCCTGTACCAAGTGTAGAGTGTCAGGGTACCTGTGGTCTCTACCTCCGAAAGAGGTAGAGACTTAGCTGTTCCTCCATCCAGACGGTCTGATGGCTCCCTTCCCCGCGGTCTATCCGGTCATGCTAGGCCGGCCGCGAGGGAGTGACTGCCTTTTACAGCATCTAGGCAGGAAGTAGTCATCAGGACACTCCCCCGGAACAACCTGTCAGTCAATGGCTGCAGGACCAATCAGGACGCATTGGAGGCGTGGTTACTGCTCTGAACAGGGTATTTAACAGAGCTTCTTTCATTAGCTCATTGCCCTGTCGTGGTTCTAGCTTGTTCTAGTCACTCAGTGCTTGTGTATTCTATTATCCCTTTTGGTTTTGACCCGGCTTGTTTACCTTACTCTGCTTATCTCTGTTACCCTTGATTCGGCTTGTCTCTCGCTTACCTGTCTTCTGTTACCCTCGACCTCGGCTTGTCTTTGACCATTCTATACTGTACTACTTACGTTAGTCCGGCCATTCTAAGGTCCGGTATACGTATCTGGCTACTGTTTGTACTCTGCGTGTTGGATCCCTGTCCCGATCCTGACATTACGACAGGGCCAATGGATCCTGCAAGTACAAACAGTCAGCTGGCTGCTCCTGATCCTAGGTTTGAAGCCATGGATCACAGAATGGATCAGATGGCGCTTGCGCTACAGGCTCTATTAGCTTGTGCCAATAACCCACCAGAGGAGATACGTAATACCCCTGTTTCTCCTGTCTGTTCAGGTCTAGAGGTAGCCACTGTGGGTGCTTCTTCTCGCATTACCCCCCCAGTACGCTATGGTGGGGCTCCTGAGAAGTGTCGTGGTTTTTTAGACCAAATTAGTATTCACTTTGAATTGCAACCTCGCTCTTATCCTACAGATAGGGCAAAAGTAGGATTTATTATCACCCTACTCATTGAGAAAGCTCTGAGATGGGCCAACCCACTATGGGAGAACGATAACCCATTAGTTTATAACTATAACGCATTTGTAGCTGCTTTTAGAAGAACATTTGACCCTCCAGGTAGAAAGGTTAATGCAGCCAGATTACTGTTGCGCCTGAGACAGGAGAACCGAACACTGGTGGATTATGCACTAGAGTTCAGGTCTCTGGCGGCAGAAATCAAGTGGAATGAGCAGGCGTATATGGATGTATTTTTGAATGGCCTATCTGATGTAATCCTTGATGAGGTTGCTACCAGAGAACTCCCTGAGAATTTAGAGGATTTAATTTCGTTCATCTCTCGTATAGATGAACGTCTAAGAGAGAGACAGAACACTCGAGAGAGGAACCAGAGACCTTCTTTTAGGTTAGCTCCTGCTTTTCCAAGTCCTGACTCCACGATATCTTTGCTTACTGAACCTATGCAGATAGGGTATACCCGCCTCTCTGAGGAGGAAAGACAGCACAGGAGAAGAGAGGGTTTGTGTATGTATTGTGGAGCCAAGGGTCATTTACTCTCGAACTGTTCTAACCGCCCGGGAAACGCTCGCACCTAAGTCCCTCTAGAGGACAGGCCTTGGGTGTTTCTATTTTGTCCTCTACTCCTAATTATAAGGATCACAGGCTTCTGCTACCAGTTTCCTTAACTTGGGGGAAGGAAGTAGTAAGGGCTATGGCATTGATAGATTCCGGTGCTGCTGAGAATTTTATCGACCAAGCCTTTGCTAGTAAGAACAATTTTCCATCCCAGCTAAGGGAGACACCTTTGGCCGTTGAGGCCATAGATGGTAGACCACTACTAGACCCTGTTATCTTTCGTGAGACCGTACCCATTGATTTAAATGTTGGTATCCTACACGTGGAGAATTTATCTCTTCTGCTCATTTCGTCTCCTTCCGTTCCCATAGTTCTGGGGTACCCATGGTTGAAAAAACATAACCCTATTATCGATTGGGAGTTAGGAGAGATACTCTCGTGGGGCCAGGGCTGCCAGGATCGGTGTTTGTGCAAGGTTTCATCATTAGCTAATATTAACATACCGGAGAATCCTACTCAGTCCACAGAAAGACAAATACCAGACCTTTACCTAGACTTAAGGGCAGTGTTTGACAAGAAGAATGCCGATTCTTTGCCTCCACACAGGTCATTTGACTGTAAGATTAAGCTGCTACCCGGCACTATGCCTCCGAGGGGCCATGTATATCCTTTGTCTGTTCAGGAAAACTCGGTTCTAGAGGAGTATATTCGGGAGAATTTAGAAAAGGGATTCATCAGGAGGTCTTCTTCTCCGGCCGGGGCTGGGTTCTTTTTCATTAAGAAGAAGGATGGCACGCTGAGACCTTGTATCGATTACCGAGGCTTGAATAAAATAACTGTCAGAAATGCCTATCCTATCCCACTGATTACCGAGCTATTTGATCGTCTTAAGGGCTCCAAAATCTTCACCAAGTTAGATCTCAGAGGGGCTTACAATTTGGTGAGAATCCAGCAAGGTCACGAGTGGATGACGGCATTCAATACCCGGTATGGCCATTACGAATACACTGTTATGCCATTTGGACTATGCAATGCTCCTGCAGTATTTCAAGATTTGATTAATGAGGTACTTATGGAGTTTCAGCACAATTGTGTTATTGTTTTCCTGGACAACATACTGATACACTCTAAGGAGATTGAGACTCACCATAGACAGGTCAGAAAGGTATTACACAAGCTGCTGCAACATGGTCTATATTGCAAATTGGAAAAGTGCAGTTTTGATCAGTCTCAGGTAGACTTTCTTGGATACGTGATTTCTGGGGAGGGTTTTAAAATGGATCCTGTAAAACTCCAATCTATTTTAGACTGGCCCTTGCCCAAAGGACTCAAGGCTATCCAAAGGTTTATTGGTTTTTCCAACTACTATAGGCGCTTCATTAAAGGATACTCCTCTATCATTGCGCCTATTACCAATATGACCAAACAAGGGGCTGATACTAAGTTCTGGTCTAAGGAAGCTCTTGGTGCTTTCAAGACTCTCAAGGAACTTTTTGCCTCGGCTCCCATTCTAGTCCATCCTGATACGACTCTGCCTTTCTTGCTCGAGGTCGATGCCTCTGAGACAGCAGTTGGGGCTGTTCTGTCTCAAAGGTTAGGGGTGGATAAACCGTTACACCCTTGTGGTTTTTTCTCTAAAAAATTTTCTGGGCCTGAGAGCAGATATGACATCGGGGAAAGGGAACTGTTAGCAGTCATTAAAGCCTTAAAGGAGTGGAGACATTTGTTGGAGGGGACCCTACACCCTATTACGATTTTGACGGACCACAAGAACTTGTCCTATATTGGGGAGGCTAAGCGCTTATCCTCTAGACAAGCTCGTTGGTCCTTATTCCTGACTCACTTCAATTATGTACTGACTTACAGACATGGTTCTAAGAACTCTAAAGCCGATGCATTATCTCGCCAATATGAACCTTCTACTGTACCTGAACCAGTTCTTTCTTCTATAGTTCCGAAATGCAATATCATTGCTAATACGAATCTCAGGATTCATTCTCCATTACTGGCCGAGATCATTAAGTTGCAACATCTAGCACCTAAACAGACTCCTGCGGGCCGTCATTTCATTCCTCCTGCTCTTCAACTGGAACTTTTACAGTGTTTACATAATAGCAAGATGGCGGGACATCCTGGAATTCGCAAAACTTACGCGTTGATCTCTAAGGACTTCTGGTGGCCTGCTTTACGGAGGGATATTGAGGAGTTCATCGCTGCATGTGAAGTTTGTACTAAAACCAAACAACCTCATACGCTTCCATGTGGATTCCTGCACCCCTTGGAGGTTCCAGAAAAACAATATCATTCCGAAATGCAATATCATTGCTAATACGAATCTCAGGATTCATTCTCCATTACTGGCCGAGATCATTAAGTTGCAACATCTAGCACCTAAACAGACTCCTGCGGGCCGTCATTTCATTCCTCCTGCTCTTCAACTGGAACTTTTACAGTGTTTACATAATAGCAAGATGGCGGGACATCCTGGAATTCGCAAAACTTACGCGTTGATCTCTAAGGACTTCTGGTGGCCTGCTTTACGGAGGGATATTGAGGAGTTCATCGCTGCATGTGAAGTTTGTACTAAAACCAAACAACCTCATACGCTTCCATGTGGATTCCTGCACCCCTTGGAGGTTCCAGAAAAACCATGGTCCTGTTTGGCCATGGACTTTATTGTCGATCTACCTATCTCTAAAAAACAGACTGTTATCCTCACCGTGGTTGACAGGTTTACTAAGATGGCACACTTCATTCCCCTGCCTAAACTCCCGTCTTCTCCCGAATTGGCAGAGATATTCGCTAAGGAGATTTTTCGCCTACATGGGATACCCTCTCAAATTGTATCGGACAGAGGCTCCCAATTTGTTTCCCGCTTTTGGAGGTCCTTCTGCTCTCAACTTGGTATTAAATTAAACTTTTCTTCTGCCTATCATCCTCAGTCTAACGGAGCTGCTGAACGTACCAACCAGAAAATCGAACAATATTTACGATGCTTTGTTTCTGAACACCAGGATGATTGGGTCGGTTTGATTCCTTGGGCGGAGTTTGCACACAACAATCTCGTTTGCGATTCTACTCATTCAAGCCCCTTCTTCATGAATTATGGTTTTCATCCGTCTATTCTTCCTTCGGATTCCCCTTCCCAGGGGGTGCCGTCGGTTGATGTTCATGTTGCCAATTTGAGGAAGTTGTGGGATCAAACTCGACAAATCCTTGTGCACAACTCTATGTTGGTCAAGAAACACGCTGATAAACGTAGAAGGGCGGCTCCGGTCTTTGTTCCAGGTGATAGGGTATGGCTGAGCACGAGGAACATCCGTTTAAAAGTGCCCTCCATGAAGTTCGCTCCTCGTTATATTGGACCCTACAGGGTGCTGACCCGTATCAATCCAGTTGCGTATCGTTTAGCTCTTCCTAATACCTTACGCATCCCGAACTCGTTTCACGTTTCATTGCTGAAACCACTCATATGTAACAGATTTTCCTCCACAATAGCCCCTCCTCGCCCCGTTCAGGTGGAGGGTCAGGAGGAGTATGAGGTTAACTCTATTATTGATTCTCGAATCTCCCGGGGGAGAGTACAATATCTGGTTGATTGGAAGGGATATGGTCCTGAGGAGAGGAGTTGGGTACCTCAGGAGGATGTTCATGCTCCCCGTCTCCGCAGGGCGTATCACTCTCGCTTCCCATCTCGTCCCGGTTCATTCCGCTCGGTGGGCGTATCTGAGAGGGGGGGTACTGTCAGGGTACCTGTGGTCTCTACCTCCGAAAGAGGTAGAGACTTAGCTGTTCCTCCATCCAGACGGTCTGATGGCTCCCTTCCCCGCGGTCTATCCGGTCATGCTAGGCCGGCCGCGAGGGAGTGACTGCCTTTTACAGCATCTAGGCAGGAAGTAGTCATCAGGACACTCCCCCGGAACAACCTGTCAGTCAATGGCTGCAGGACCAATCAGGACGCATTGGAGGCGTGGTTACTGCTCTGAACAGGGTATTTAACAGAGCTTCTTTCATTAGCTCATTGCCCTGTCGTGGTTCTAGCTTGTTCTAGTCACTCAGTGCTTGTGTATTCTATTATCCCTTTTGGTTTTGACCCGGCTTGTTTACCTTACTCTGCTTATCTCTGTTACCCTTGATTCGGCTTGTCTCTCGCTTACCTGTCTTCTGTTACCCTCGACCTCGGCTTGTCTTTGACCATTCTATACTGTACTACTTACGTTAGTCCGGCCATTCTAAGGTCCGGTATACGTATCTGGCTACTGTTTGTACTCTGCGTGTTGGATCCCTGTCCCGATCCTGACATAGAGGTAATATGCATTTTTTCCTTTTTTAAACATTTTTTAACTTTTTAAAGTTTTTTTTTTACTTTGAAAAAGTTTTTTTTTAAGCTTTTAACAACTTATTTTACTATTTTAAAACTTTGTTTAAACTTTTAAAAAGTTTGTTTCACTTTTTAATAATTTTTTTTTACTGTTAACCCCTAACTAGCCTAAAGGTACATTCCCCAATTTTCCCACTAACTTCTACCCACCCTAGCTAAATAAATAAATATTGTACAATATTTAGGTTACTAACTAAATAAATTTAATCCCTGAGGATTAAAAAAAAAAGTTAACCCTCAGGGGTTAAAAAAAATAAAAAAAGATCACATTAAAATACTATTATCTATATTTTGATCACTGCAGATTTTATTGCTAACACTTTTTTTTTTTTTCTACAGGGAGAGACAGATCAGCACCAATCTGTCTCTCTGCAGTTCACAGCTCACATGGAGCTGCATGGAAACAGAATGGGTTTCACTGTAGCACGTGTGATCGATCTGACACCCGGTCAGAGCGATCACATGGGCTGTGAAAGTGAAACTGCCCATAGTAGTGTTCCTCCGACACGGAGACACACTACAGGAACATTAACCCCACGATTGCCGCAATTGTGGCAATCTGGGGTTAATTTTAGTTTTGGACAGAAAGTTTCCATCCAGCATCCTTAAGAGGAGTGCTGCAATGATGGAAAACTTCCGTCCAGTGTCCTTAAGGGGTTAATGGAGGCACACAGGCCTTTTATGCAGGTTTCCCAACAAGGGTGACACCCAGGTGAACCTTGTTGGGCATAGCGATGCACAGTTAATAAACCAATAAAAAAAAAATTACATTGAGACACTCCCATACAGTATACAAAATCCCTCCCCTCTGCTTGGAAGGTGAGGACATCCAGCGTCAGATACCAGACCAAAGGTCCGTTTCAATTTAGGAAGCCCTCTAGTGGCTGTCAGGTAGACAGCCACTGAGGGCAGACAGAGCTTTCTATGGAACTGCAATGTTTTACATTGCAGCACTAAGTGCAAAAGGGATACTGCACCCAGATCACTTCAATTAGCTGAAGTGGTCTGGGTGCCTACAGTGTCCCTTTAAGAAAACTCAAATGTGGAATTGTCATATTTAAGGGTAGTACATTAGGGAACTGTTTAATAGATATCCCCCTTACTTGGTATTGACTAAACACAATAGCTCTTACTCCATTATGTCATTATTTTTAATTTTACATCGATAAGGGGGTGTTTTTACTAAAGACTGAAATTTAATTCTGTATTGACAAAATCTTATCAAAATGACCAGGATGGCAGTTCTCATATTTACTTAAGCAAATTCCACCCAGAAGTCAGTCAATCTGACTGGATTTACTATAATTAGCTGAATGCTTTCAGTTTCTGATTTAAAACTGCGCTTTTAGCAACTTTATGCAAATAATAGAATCCAGAGTATTTACAAAGCAGCAATTTTAAACAAAAGCGGGACCATGTACATCTAGCAAGGATGCACATTCGCAAATTATCATTCATTCATTTGCATTTGCAAGTGAATGTTAATTTCAAGTACTATTTGCCAACTGTCAGCGCCAACAATGAGCATGCAAATAACTAAAAAAAATAAACATGGGCGGTGCATGGGTTAAGTTATCTGGTGACTGTCCAGTACTACTGTCGTACCCTTCCTAAAAAAGCCATCTCTTGATCCATCTTACCTTGCCAATTTTTGCCCATATCCTTGCTCCATTTTTCCTCAAATCTTCTAGGAAGACTTATCATTACTTGTTTGGCTTGTTCCTCAATTCAAACTCTCTCCTTAACCCTCTTAAATCTCCACTCTACTGAGACTGCTCTGATTAAAGTTACAGATGATCTAATCACAGCTAAATCAAAGGCCACTAATACTAATACTAATTCTTGTTGACCTCTCTGCTGCCATTGAAATGGTTGATTAGGTCCTCCTTCTCCAAAATCTTCAATCCATTGGTCTCTGTGACACTGTCTTCTCATGGTCCTCCTTCTATCTCTCCCAACATTTGTTCAGTGTCTCCTTTTCAATGACACTTGTTCCTCTTCTGTTTTCTCTGTATACTGCCTCATTTGGCAAACTCATTAATATACTGCCTCTCTTGGCAAACTAAATACTGCCTGTATACTGCCTCTCTTAACAAACTCATTAATTCCTTTGGCTTCCACTACCACCTGTATACCGATGAAACCCAGATCTATCTCTTCTCCCCTTATCTCTTTCCCGCTGTCCTACAACGTGTCAACACTTGCCTTTCTTCAATCGCTGACTGCTCCCGCTTTCTGAAACTCAATTTCTCTAAAACAGACATTCTTTTTTTTCCTCCTCATAATTCTAATCCTTCTCTTTTACTTTCCCTACAAGTGGTGGCACCTACATTAACCCATCCTTGCAAGCTTACTGTCTTGGTGTTATCTTTGATCCTGGCCTCACCCTTGTGCCTCATATCTAGTCTGCTGCTAAAACCTGTCAATTTTGCCTTAAAAAACATTGTCTCACTGGAGATTCTTGGCTGATATCAGCATATCTAATGGCTAGTGTAGGAACTCACCTATTGAGGCTTGCCTTGACATGGCTGGTGAGCTTATATATTCAAATGGCCATTGGAATAAAACTAAAGAGCCTCCATTTTGTTTAAATGCACATGGGGATTTAGGCCAGAGCGCAGGTAAAGTTCTCTTTGTTTTTACTATGTATTTTAAGCTGTTGGATGCTGGGCTGCTGCTGCTGTAAGTGCGGTGCTTTATCTTTGTGCTTAAAAACATTGCCCGCATTCACCCATTTCTAATGCAAGATGCTGCCAAGGACAGGAGGTTAATTAGGGGGCAGATTAACAGACCTGGAGCCTGTTGTTGAGAGTCTTGAAAATAGACCAGTCTGTGATTCTGTGCTCCTGGATGAGTTGATAGTTGTTAATCAGGGAAACTTGATAAGACGTATTTTCTTCAATGGGAGTGGATACATCTCAGGTGTTAGTTCGTATATATGAAACAGAGAAGAGGCAGAAAGCAACCAATAGTGTAGTACGTCTAGGGTCTAAAAGTGCAGTAAGTAACAAGAGGTAGAGAACTCACATTTAAAAGAGCTATGGCCAGCTCTGGTGTGAAGAGCATACAGTGGTATAATCCCTGCTTATGGGATGTGGGAAGATGTATCTGTCAGCACCGTCTGGTAATCCAAAGCTCCAAAGGGAAGATAAAAGGCAACAATAGTGCTCTCAATTGTGATAAAATAGAGTATACAAGAGTGATAAGAGTAACACTCACAAATGTAGAGCAGAAACATGGCTCTATTGATATAGCATTGGTGGTATGATCCCCACCTCGGATTTACTTGGAATAACAGCGTAGGGCAGGCTTATTGTTCGATGGTATCAGCTCTGGTGGTATAATCCCTACCTCGGATTTCTTTTGATTAGTAGTAAAAAGCCAAGAAGCAAAGGAAATATATTATCAAATATATTTTAAAATGGTAAATACAATTTAAAGGAAATTGGCACAAACCAGGTCTATTTGTCCAAAATAATTCCTTTATTCAGTAGTAAAAGTAAATAAAAAACATTGAAATACGCTTTTCGCTGATGTGGCTTTCTCAATATGGGATAAAAACCATATATTGTGTAAATTAGCGCTGAATTCCTGCTGTAGTCTGTGGAGAAATCAGAGCTTTATAGGGATCTAGTACCAATATAGAGGCTCAGAAGGTTTGTTGTGTTCAGAGCAGCAACATCAGTTACCTGACCAATGGTCCGTTAGGATCCAGGAAGCGCCTCCAGTGGCTGTATTGGAGACAAACACTGGAGGCAGACTTCTCTGGAACTGCAATGTTTTACATTGCAGCACTAAGTGTAATAGGGACACTGCACCCAGACCACTTCAATAAACTGAAGTAATCTGGGTGCTTATAGCGTCCCTTTAATATATAATCAAGTATTGTAATTATTGCACTGCACTGTTATTGTTATATAAAATCATGGCAAACCTTCACCATATAACTAATTGTTAAAGTTATTTTTTATTTCTGGATAACATTTATTTCTAGGATAAGATAGCCCAATCTTAGATTCTTCAAATATTATTATTTTCTCCATGTTAGTCTTTAACGAAAGCAACATTAGAACTAAACTAAGAAATAGATAATGGAGTCAAAAAATTTTTTTCATATATTTTACCGCTAAAAAATGCCTGCTACAGAACATGTGTAATTATGCTAAATCTTGCCATGACGGTTGGGTAAAAACAGAAGATAATTAGCATATTAAAAGATATTCGCTCAAGGTCAAGTCTTTTATGGTGATCAAAACAAATTACTGAAAATATTGCTAGAAAAAGAGTATGTTAATGGAAAACAATTAATTAGTGACTCCTTTCTGAGCTGTAACGATTAACCATGTATTGCATTTATCTTCGTTTATATAATGTACAATAAATTACTACTCATTACTTTCCTATGAAAGTTTGAAAAAAAAAAATCAGTCAGATAGACAAATTGACTAAGTAAAATGAAAGCAATATGACCTATATGCTATATTGCAGTTAGTTAATTTGCATCAGCACGATCACCTCGCAGGCATAGGCAACCTTTGGCACTCCAGATATTTTCGACTACACCTTCCATGATGCTTTGCAAGCATTATGTGTGTAAGAGCATTATGGGGGATGCAGTCCACAACATCTGGCGTGCCAAAGGTTGCCTATCCCAATTCACTCTGAGCCTCCTGTTCTTCATTCCCACAGTCACCCAAACATGCAACATGTGTGATACATTTTTTATTGTTGTTGACTCTTATTAACCCCTTAAGGACACAACTTCTGGAATAAAAGGGAATCATGACGGAATGTTTCCGCCATGTGTCCTTAAGGGGTTAAAAGAATATAGTACTTATAAAATGATTAACTTGATTGTATAATATGTGATAAGTGTGCTAGTTAAATAATTATCTGGTATCAAATGGGTTATTGGTGATATTAATTCATTTGACAACATTAGCATGCATACATATGCCACTGCACTTTTATGGAAATAAATCTTCTCTTGCAGTTTTCTACTAAACCTACCTATCCATAAATGTATTTTTATTTAATAAGTGAATCTTTATTAAAAGTGGAGATTCATTTCAGACTGAAGCAAATTTCAAGATGATGCAATTTGGACTAATCTGGTCTTGGAGAATTCATTTCTCCAAGCTGTAAAGTGCCAAAATCCCAGTGGGACTGTCTCGTGTGAGTCCGAACATGCTCATTTTCATTAGTGATTTGGAGAGCACCAGAAAAAAAAGGAGGATGGAATGGAGAAGAGCCTATTTTTTTTCTGAAGTGCTGTCAAGTAAGTACCTTAGTTTTCAATGATGGACATGATGGACATGTGGGCTGGATCTCCTGTCCAATCAGGATGCAGCAAAAAAAATAATATTTTAGGGGGCAGCAGATAAATTAAGCCCCAATTGTCTGATTACATTTGCTTGATCTGTATTAAAGTTATCACCTTTGTGTTTCTACTTTGCTCTTAGCTTCATCTGTTGGGTAAAGTGTATTAATAGTGCTCCCAGCCAGAAGTCCTTATTTATATGCAGTCAAATGTATTTAATTAATCAGTCATGGAGGAAACTGCAAAAAAACTGTTTTAAAAAAAATAAAAATAAAAAAAAATAATAATATAAATATATCTCTCAATGTATATGAACTTCAATGTTGACACTTTTTATTAGTTTTTTAAAAAACACCTAATCTAGGCAAAAATAATGGGGGTTTAGTTACATTATATGATCATACATTGCATGCGCCTGCCACAACGTCAATGTACCCTATCTTTGGCAGGTCCTACTCTAACAGCCTAATGTCTGCTCCTATGAGATTAACCCACTTACTTGCAGGAAACATTCCATCTAGGGCTCTCTGCAGTACAAGGCTAAATAGGGCCCTGGGATGAGGCACCCGTGACAGGGAGGGGTGCAAAATCGAGTTGGCTAGACTCCCAAATATATATATATATATATATATATATATATATATATATATATATATATATATATATGAAACCAGGAGGCTGCACTCACCTGAACATGCATAAATGGGGTGCTGCTGGGGGCCAATTTACCGTATATACTCGAGTATAAGCCGACCCGAATATAAGCCGAGGCCCCTAATTTTTCCCCAAAAAACTGGGAAAACTTATTGACTCGAGTATAAGACTAGGGTGGGAAATGCAGCAGCTACTGGTAAATTTCTAAATAAAATTAGATCCTAAAAAAAATATATTAATTGAATATTTATTTACAGTGTGTGTATAATGAATGCAGCGTGTGTGTGTATGAATGCAGCGTGTGTGTGTATGAGTGCAGCGTGTGTGTGTATGAGTGCAGCGTGTGTGTGTATGAGTGCAGCGTGTGTGTGTATGAGTGCAGCGTGTGTGTATGAATGCAGTGTGTGTGTGTATGAATGCAGTGTGTGTGAGTGCAGTGTGTGTGTGTATGAGTGCAGTGTGTGTATGAATGCAGTGTATGAATGCAGTGTGTGCAGGGCCGGTGCAAGGATATTTGCCCCCCCCCCCCCCATATGTCCTGACCTCCCCTCCTCCTCCCTCAGTGGTCCTTACCTCCCCACCCCCGTGTTCCTTCACCCCCCTCCCCCAGTGGTCCTGACTCACCCCTCCCCTAGTGGTCCTTACCCTCCCCTCCCCTAGTGGTCCTTACTTCCCCCTCCCCTCCCCTAGTGGTCCTTACTTCCCCCTCCCCTCCCCTAGTGGTCCTTATCCCCCCCTCCCTCCCATAGTGGTCCTTATCCCCCCCTCCCTCCCATAGTGGTCCTTATCCCCCTCCCTCCCATAGTGGTCCTTATCCCCCCCCTCCCTCCCTCCCATAGTGTTCCTTTTCTCCCCCCCCTCCCTCCCATAGTGGTCCTTATCCCACCCCCCTCCCTCCGATAGTGGTCCTTATCCCCCCTCCCTTCCATAGTGGTCCTTATCCCCCCCCCTCCCTCCCATAGTGGTCCTTATCCCCCCTCCCTTCCATGGTGGTCCTTATCCCCCCCCTCCCTCCCATAGTGGTCCTTATCCCCCCCCCCTCCCTCCCATAGTGGTCCTTATCCCCCCCCCTCCCTCCCATAGTGGTCCTTATCCCCCCCTCCCTCCCATAGCGGTCCTTATACCCCCCCTCCCTCCCATAGTGGTCCTTATCCCACCCCCTCCCTCCCATAGTGGTCCTTATACCTCCCCCCCTTCCCACAGTGGTCCTTATACCCCCATTTTTTTATTATTATTTTTTTTATTATTAATATTATTTTTCATTATTATTTCTTCTTATTTTATTTATATTTTTATTTATTTTTCGTCCCCCCTCCCTGCTTGATACATGGCAGGGAGGGGGGCTCTCCTTCCCTGGTGGTCCAGTGGCAGTTCAGTGGGGGGGAGAGGGGGGGGTGGCAGAGCTGTAACTTACCTGTTCTGCAGCTCCTGTCAGCTCTCTCCTCCTCTGCGCCGTCCGTGCAGCTCCCTCTGTCAGCTCCCAGTGTAAGTCTCGCGAGAGCCGCGGCTCTCGCGAGACTTACACTGGGAGCTGACCGAGGTGCTGAACGGACGGCGCGGAGGAGGAGAGAGCTGACAGGAGCTGCAGAACAGGTAAGTTACAGCTCTGCCAGCCCCCCTCTCCCCCCAGTCTGTATTATGGCAATGCAAATTGCCATAATACAGACCTTGACTCGAGTATAAGCCGAGTTGGGGTTTTTCAGCCCAAAAAATGGGCTGAAAAACTCGGCTTATACTCGAGTATATACGGTATACAATACACAAGATCCAGGGAACTCACTTATCCACTAAACAGCAACTTCAATGTTGACAGATTTTATTAGTATATTATATTAGTTAATATATATAAAACGTATTCACTTTCTCACATTGCAAATTTGGAAGGCAGTCAGCCAGCAAACCATCAGCATTCCAGAACCTACCAATGGCATCTGGAACTTACTGCTGACCGGGAAAACATTACAGTGGTGGCAACTCTAATCAACCCAGATAATTTTATATCTGCACTGTTAGTCTTTACAAAGGACAAGTAACTCACGGTATGTTGAGTCTATGTGATTAAATTTGTTACGGATTCTTCTCACAAACTACAATACATGACATTTTGCAATTAAGAAACCATCAAGATATATCAAATTCAAGAATCACCGGTAAGAATTACAATCAAGCACAAATTAGTGCAATTAAATTGGTACATTGTGACATTTTCACACAGAGCAGTTATTAATTGGATTAAAGTGCTGAAATAAAATTGTGTGTAGAATATACAATCACAAATATCATCAGTGTTTATTAAGGAAAGACGTCCTTTGCTCTAGCTCACTCCTAATCAACATCTGTTCCTAGTTTAAGGACAAATAAAAGGTCATATATTTTCAAAGAAACATTAATTATATATCAGACTAGAAACTGGCTAAGACATAGTAAGATTAGTTCAGAAATAAAATTACTTCACATACTGAACTGCAAAATACTGTTTAAATACATCAATATGTGTTCCTAACAGACCTAAATGTCAGTGAGTTCCACTTACACATGTCAATTCATAAACTAAGTTAATCCAATGATTTTTAATCAAATATTACACTTTCATGTATAGGTCAACTACTATTGAGAGTTTTTAAATGTATTTCCATTTTTAAAACAAAGAACACATGAGATATTATTGGCACAAAATTAACTATAGATACAAATCTTTGAGGATTGTAGAATATTTTTATTGCAGAACATGACCTGAGAACACAGCATTCTGTGGATAAAACACAACCCTTTTGTGAAATTAATTAGGTTCTTCATATATGATATAGATGATGCCCACAACGTATGGTCTAGGGAATGGGAAATAAGTGCACATAATGCTCTCTAAGGACAGTGATTTAAGAGCTTTGCCTATTGACTGAAGGAATTGTAAATATTTTCTGATTGGTCATGAGGTCACCCATTTTCCTCTTGCTGTCTGGATTTCAGCAGAATAAATAATTTTGCCACCCCACCTCCCTTCAAACTCCCAGTTTTTTTTCCCAATTCAGTATTCCCTTCCCACTCCTCTACTTTATTGTAAAAAATCTGAGTAGCTAGTGCTCAATAATACTTTTCCCCCCTTTAGTTAAGCCACAACAATTCAACTCTTGGCTAGGCCATGCTGTGAGAGGAGGGGACTGGGACATGATGTAAGGTCAAATCCCCAATTTTCTCTCACAATACTGTGTTCAGTTTCTTTGGGTGCTGAGGCTAGTCAGAAGGAAAAAAAAAGGTACACAATACTATGGATACACAGATGCATGGTCATACAAATAGAGAAACATACCACTACTATTACAAAAACTGAAAATCATACCTAGACATCTACAAAAATGTATAGCGGCTGTTTGTGTTGAAAAGGGAGTGTAGAGGTTTCAGGGTCTGGGCTATTAGGAGGAATAGAAGGAGAACTGAATACTACCCAGAACAGTTTTCCTGTTCCCCCTCGGCTGTAATATATTCTAGTGTGGGACGTGAGATTGTGCAGCTCTCACAAAGATATCACAAGAAAAAAATGTTTCACTCCCACACCTGCTGAACCTCCAAAGAAGGATGAAGTTACTTTGCAAAGCACCTTTAGATGCACCTTTGTGTAGAGCATCTACCTCCTTCCCACCAAAACAATGCACACATTCTCACACAATCCACCCAGCCTCCTTATCTTTGTGTGTCAAAACTGTAATGGAAAATCAACCCTGCTGATCTGTTTGGAACTGCTGGGATCCCTGTTCATTGTCTGGGCACCTTAATGCAGTACCTTGAGCCTCCTCAAGGTACACACAATTCAGACCAAAATGGATCATATCAGTAAGACAGTGTACACCATCTATATCTTCTTGTCTGACCTACAAGGCCATGTCACAGAGCCTGAAAAAAGGCAGAAATTTACTTTAATAGTTTAAATATCAATAACATTAAGATCAAAGAGTTGCCTGAACTAGTAAAACCAAAAGTACTGTTGTTTATGCTGGTGCCATTTTTTTAAGCCATGGTATCTGGCTTATCACCTGACAAGCATTCCCTAGAACTGAAGCCTAGGACCTTGGGATATTCTAACATTGAGTCCAACTACATATCCAAAGATTGCCACAGCATGCCACAGCATGTTCACTGAATATCAAGGCATCAGAAGATGAGCCTGTTTTTGTCTGTCTAACATACAGCATGAAATTTTGTCAGCTTTTTGACCTCTCTCATTAACAATGCAGTAATGCCCCCAAAACTGCCACTGCTGCATGTTTTCACATAATTCTCTGTAAACTCTAGAAACTGTTGCATACTTCCCAACATAATAAAATATGGGACGGGATGTGCAGTGGGTGGGGGCCAATTTGGGGCAAATAAAGGCAAATATAGGTGATCTGGAAATTTTGTCCAACTCAGCTATACTCACAGCTTTGCTATACTTGCCTTAAGTTTGTCATTAAGATTAATACACAAACATTCAGAGCTTAGTGAATAACAGTCACTAAATAGAAGAGTTTATTTTACAGATATGGAGAAAGTGACCTCGCCACTGGTTTTTGGAGGGGCCTGTTTGCCAGCCTCCTACCCCGTGACTATGGCCCTGTGGTGAACTTGGGGTTAAAGGTACTGTTTCTGCCTCTTATTTGGACGAATGTGTTCAGCAGTGTTTTGTCATCGAGTTCATGAAACTCAAATTGGACATGTGACGGCACAAACACCGCTGAACAGTTACCTTCCAGGGAACTTCAACTATTCGAACGGGAGTCAAACGGCGTTTGGTGAGTCGAAGCACACGAACAAGGGATACACATTGACTATATTTATTCACCAGTACGTTCGGTAACACACAGGCTGCACAGCCTAATTCTCTGGAACTGTTTTGGGCATGAGACCATGCGTTCAGTCAGTCAAAAAAAGACTTCCAGGAATTTCCTGAACCCCTGCTCTGATCTGGGTGATTTTTGGATATGTTGGTCACCCAGAACAGGGCTATCAGGGGATATGTTGTGTTATGGGTACTTATTAGACTTTGTAAAAATGTGTGTTTTTCTGCCTGGAGATATTTAAGTTAATGCATTATCTGCCTTAATTATCTCACATTCAGAGGGGAGGATCGTATGTGTGTTATGGGAGTGTTGCACAGTTAATTACTGTTCCTATTGGTTTATTCCCTTTGTGTCCATGTGCCCAACAAGGTCCACCTGGGTGTCACCCTTATTCGGAGACTTGCATAAAAGGCCAGTGTGGCACCATTAAAAATTAGTTCCTATTTTACCCTCAACATAGATTCTCATCTCATGTGTGGGGAAAACGGCTTTATCTACCCTGGGGATTGCTATATCACTATACTCCAATGGGATTAAAATCACTAGCTCTTTTAAGAACTGTTCCTGCTATGCTCTCTGGAGTAGGAGAGGTTCACCCACTGGAAGCTGGATCCTGGTCCTGGGACCAGGGTGGGTGGAGGACGGCGAGTTCCCAGCCAAGCTGTAACACTGGACGTGGGGACTACAGTGCTTATGGTGTCTGGTGGAGTGCTTGGAGTCCTTGGTGAGCACTAGGAGCATCGACTGACGGAGGCACCCGGTTGGGGTGCCAGGCGGTCTGTCACAACAGAACTTTGTTATATCATTTAATATTTGACATTGTGGTTTAACAAAACAATCAATTGTGCTTATCACTTGTTTAGATATTCTTCATTTGAGAGGTTTTTGCATGAAAGTGTAAAGCAAGGCAACATGATTTGGTGTACCTAGTAGTAGTTAGAATGTTTCAAAGCACAAATTAATGTAGTTTTACAGAATATTTTTGGACTCCCAGAAACTCATTAAATCTCTGCCTATGGTACAACATACTGGATGGAGAAAATAAGGACACGTTGGTGTGAAAATAAATATAATTGCAAATACATGTGATGCATTTTCTGCTAATAATTCTTTATCAGTCAGATAACTTACTTTAACCTGTATTCAAACCCATCCACAGTGCTTAATGTGACTTAAGATACAAATTAGGATAAGTAAAAGCAGCAGGAAAGAATATGTGTGTGAAAGAGGACATTGATTAAAAAAAAATTATAAAAGAAATAACAAAAAAAGCTCATTAATGGCCCAAAGTTTGCAGTTGAACATTAAAATTGCCCCCTAACATGCACATACTAAAGAAAAATTAGAAGTCCACAATCACATTGTATTTATAAATAAGATTAATAACCAGAATATTAAGTATAATAAACCTTTAAAAAAAATAATAATACTGCACTCATAAATAATGCAAAATAGTGATATTTAACTTGATATATATCAAGTTAAAGCTCCAAATCATAATAATTTTATGAAAAATATCTAATGCTAATTGAGCCTTGAATTACAATGAATAAAGGGGATACCTCATATAACCCGTAACAACTAACATAAAGCACATATTTATATTGACACATAGCTACCTCAAAAGTTTGCAAAAAAAAATCTTTATACACCACATTTAAAAAAAGGAAAAGTAATTTGTGTATTGTCAGTATATTTATACTGGCAGACATTTTGTCTTAAGACAGAAATTAAAAGTGTATACTGTAAGTCACCATCAGAACAGAGGTGACACCATTCCATAAGGAATGCAAAAGGGGGGTTGAATTAAACAACCCAGAGACAAATATATATATTCCCGCAAGGGAACACACCTGGGTGAGTAACTTGATTGAATATTTTGGTATTTATTGTCCATTGATGTACTATACTTTGTTGTCTTGTTGTCCTATTTTTGACCCTGAAGAAGGTCCCGAACGGGGACCGAAACGTTGGTCATAATTTTTAACATTATCTAATAAACTTTTTTTGTTTTAAAGTCCAAAGAGCAGCCTTTCTTGTTGGTTTTTACATGTCTTGGAGCTCTGGTGGTGCGCCCGGCATTGGACTGTCTTGTATGCGTGAGTGCAGGGGATATATTTATTAATATATATATATATACATATATATATATATATATATATATATATATATATATATATACACCCTGTTCCAAATTATTATGCAAATTATATTTTTCTAATTTACCTAAATAATTGATGTAAATAACAGTCAGCATAATTCTCATGTTATCAACTATTAAGAGAACAATTCAAATTTATTGAACAAACCTCCTAGTGATAACAGTATTTTTTTTAAACATAAAAAACTTACAATGCACTGTTCCAAATTATTACGCACAAGTAAGTAACACTTTATAGGTTGTAAAGAACTGAAAATTATCATTTGTTGTGTTTGCAGCATATTTACTGAAATCAAAAGCTATTTCAATCAAACTTATAACAACATTTTAACAGGTCACGTTACATTTTAACATAGGACCCCTTATTTGATAGCAGCTTCACAAGTCTTGCATCCATTGAACTTGTGAGTTTTTGGACAGTTTCTGTTTGAATTTGTTTGCAAGATGTCAGAATAGCCTCCCAGAGCTGCTGTTTGGATGTAAACTGCCTCCCACCCGCATAGATTTTTTGCTTGAGGATGCTCCAAAGGTTCTCAATAGGATTGAGGTCAGGGGAGGATGGAGGCCACACCATGACTTTCTCTCATTTTATCCCCATAGCAGCCATTGATGCAGAGGTATTCTTTGCAGCATGAGATGGTGCATTGTTATACATGAAGTTGATTTTATTACGGAAAGCATAGTTCTTCCTTCTGTACCAGGGAAGAAAGTGGTCAGTCAGAAACTCCGTGCATGCTAAGGAACATGGGAAATGTGTGTTCTGCATCACTATGTCCTCCGTGGTGACATAATTGCGTCAAAATAATCTTTATTGTACCTCATGTCAACTTAAACAAATAACTTTATTCATAAACGTAGTTAAACAATGTTGGACATATATTTTGGGCATAGTATAGTTAGTTGGGCATAGTATAGTTAGTTAGGCATAGTATAGCATAGTTAGTTTTGGTACACTTAGAAGAGATTCTAAGGATAAAGAAAGCAGAATAATAATAATTTACAAAGCACATATCGTATGTATACATCATGTATATTTATACAAGACAACAAAGTATATAGATATATCCTGAAACCCCAGTTACAATATTTATAAAGTAACAGCCTTATACATTGCAACATAGTTAATACCAAAATATAACATTAGCTTTGTTATTAATTAACTTTATTTTTAGAGTCATATAAATAGCAAAAACATATGCATAGATTGTAACACATAGTTGCAGAGGTTGAAAAAAGACTAAAGTCCATCAAGTTCAACCATGAAGCCCATTCTTTTATGCTGTTGATCAAAATAATTATAAAGTTAAACTAAAACAATTGTTGCCATATAAAATCCTGCTTAACTCCATAATGGAACTCAGATTTATCTTTGGATCAACAACCCGTTTAACAACCCGTTATCAATAATATCCATATTGATCAAAGTAAAATGTATATAAAAACACACTAGACTAGACTAAACAGAATAGCTAGGAGAAGTGGCGGAACTAAAGAGATGAATGCAAGCATGTTTTTGTATGGTGTATGTGTGTGAATGTAGGAGCATGTGTGTAGTGTTGTGTGTTCTTATGTACTGTGGACGTTTGAAAGCAGTGTTGTGTTTACATTTGAATGTAGGGGTGTGTGTCTGTACGTAGTGTTGACATTTGTATGCAGGGGTTAATTTGTGTGTAGGGTTGGCGATTGAAAGCTGATATATGCGCATATACAGAGCCACACACACATAATGAGAAACATACACATGCATTGATTGGCCACAGACACACTGACACACCTCCAGAAACAGACACACATGCAGACACACAGACACACAAAGACATACACAGTGTAACGAGTATATACCCCTACACGCAGGATCCAGCCAAACAGAAGACAGCACAGAGGAGAGATACGTCTACCGGACCTTAGAGTGGCCGGACTCGACGTAATAGGAGAAGACAGAGTCAGGAATGATCCGAGGTCAAGGGCACAAAGAGACAGCGTAAACAAAAACTAGCCGGGGTCTGGTACACAGGAATCAGCAAGCCGGCAAACAGTACAGACAAGGATAAAGCAAAAACGAAGTCAGAATACAAAGCCAAGGTCAAATACGGAGAAACACAACTGAACACAACAAGCACTAAAGGGAACTGTAGCAGAAACCACGATAGGGCAAGGAACTAAGGGAAAAGGGTAAGTATAAGTAGCCTTAAAACTAATGTGATTGGCTCCTGTCACTTCCACACCCCCAAAAGGTAAGTGTATGGGTTGATTGGCATGACAGGAGCCAATGGGAACCTTCTTGCAATTTAGGCTCCCACTGTCTCTTTAAGAGCGCGCCCGAGACTCGCGGCGCGCTCTTAGCTGCAGACGGGACATGTGACCGCAACTCGCGGTCACTGCCCGTCTTCCTTTTAAGAGAGTCGGATGAGCCGCGTGCGGCTCGTGCAGCCGCAGGACCGCGCGCGGCTTGAAGAGAGGACCGCGGCCGGCCCCCGGATAAGGTAAGTAACGCTACACACAGACACACTGGTGCATACACACTGACATACATTAAGATGCACAGATACACATTGGCATCCATACAGATACACAGGCACATAGATTTACAAATGCAGATACATAGACACACACTAATACACATACAGATAAACAGACACACACATACAGATACACACACAAAAAGACATATGCAGATACACAGACATACAAATATACACAATGACACTCATACAGATACAAGCACAAACACACATACTAAAGCACAGACACATAGGGGCACACACTGACACACATGCTCTGTTTAAGCTAGGAGCACTGACAGGGCCCCTGAGGACACATTGCCATTGGGTGGCCCTAATTGCCACACTGGCCCCACCAACTGCACCAGCTGTCATTTCACCACTGGCTAGGAGTTCAAAAAAAAATCCTTAGCTGCCAGCAAAACAACAGGATAGAAAATAGAAACAATTGCTCAAGAATGCTAAAAACTGCTTCATGAAAGGCGTACTGGAAAGTGAGGACTGCTCTATTTCCTCATTACACATTAAAGGAACACTATAGTATTAGGAATGCAAATGTATTACTAACACAATGGTCCTGGAGTGGCTGTCTAGTTGACCAGCCCCCTTCAGGTGGCATTGGGAATGTGATTAAATTACCCTTTCTCCCTTGCTGCACCAGTATCACTGTGACTGTCCCTGCCTCATAGCTGAGATCATCAATCTTGATGAACATAGCCGATCCAATGCTTTCCCATAAGAAATCATGGGAGGCTACTGTACATGAATGGTAAAATTCTGCTCTACAACAATCATCACCTCCTCATAGAGTTTCATTGAATTAATGCATCTCTATTGGGAGCCTTTTGTTTCATGCATGGAGATGCTGAATGTAGGTCCTGCACACAGTGCAGCACTGAGATAGGAAGCATCTTATGGGCATCTGAGTGACTGCCACCTGCGGAGATCATAGGCAGCAATGTCAACTCTGTCTTTTCTCTGTAAAGGCAGTGCTTACAGTGCTATGACTGCAGGGACATTCTATAGACACCAGAACCACTGTCCCTTTAAAAAAAAGCTGAAAATAAATCAGCACGTTAGCTGAAAAAAAGCTAGCAGTCAGGTTGAAAAATTAAGCCTCTCTCAACATCAATATTATGATTTGAAATTTAGAATAAAGAATGGCCCTTACATGAATCTTACTTCCATGATGCACAGTTCATGATTTAACAGTGCACTTTTATGAAAGTCAGTGTAATTATTGCATTTTAGTCCTACAAGTTACATCCAAAAACCATCAATCAAGTTAATTGAGAAAATGAGTAATGCCATCTATGTTATACATTTTTATTGCATTATTATAAACGTATTGCCGTGTTCTTCAAAACAATATTTACACCTGTGATTGCTCCTTTTTTCGTACTGTATAATGATCTTATTTCAGTTTTCTGCTATAAAGGTTTTAAAGCACCTGTGATTCTCGGCAATCATACAATTTTGTGTATGTACTATGTTATTTCACTAGCTCAGTGAAGTGATTATATTCCTATTGATTGCATCTGTTCTTTTTTAATTATGTCACTTAACTGTATTTTGCACCATTTTAGTCAGTGATTCTAAAGAAACACCTGTGCATACAGAAGCTTGCACAACATTCCAAATATTATATATATTTTTTTTATTTTTACCCATGATATTATTTATGGCTTTTAATTTAATATAAATTTAAGATATAAATGTTTGCAACGTATATCTCAGCCAAGCCTTTTAACATCATTAAACCTCTTGGATTTTCTCTGCTATCAAGAGATACTGTATGTAGTGAAATCCCCACCACAGCTTTTATCACATTTATTACAGTATTTATTGAAATACAACTGAATAGCACATAATATGGAATAATTGGTCATCAATAACTCTGCCCAGCTGTCCAAAATGCATCCTCATGATGTTAATATCAGTCCCTAAATGGTGTCGGTTCATGCAATTTTTAAATTAATTTTTCAAGATCCAAAGTTGCAAAGCAAACAATACAATTTCATCTAGAGTTTAGTTGGTCTACAAATCTGAATATCTTTTGACCAATATTTATAATTTTGCCAATATTCTTGTCATAACTCTTTTGCTATTCATGTTTTGGATTGCAAACAAAAACATAGAAATGCTGATGAAGGCACCCAGGCAAGTCAGTTGTATTGAATGTATTGCAAGGTTTAAAGGATTTCAGTTGCTGGAATAATAAACCGGACATGGTGCAGCAGCTGATTTATATTGCCTTTTCATTAGATAGGACTGAAGATGGCATCAACTACAATTTTATAACATGACAGGAGGCTTCGTATTTGCTTAAGTCTCTCTTTACTAGAACTCCACAGCAGCACAGAAAACAACCAATCAGAAAAAAAGTTAAGTACTATAAAACTCCCCTCCTCATGCATCATTTCCTCTTTCTTTGCTGCTCCGCAGACAGTACAGGTCAGAGTACCACTGCCTCCTGCTTATAGTGGGTGGCTTTGGGATTTAATATGACTTATTTAGGGTTACTATTTGGTATCATATTATATTTGTTATTTATTTTTTATGTACCGTATATACTCGAGTATAAGCCGAGTTTTTCAGCACATTTTTTGTGCTGAAAAACCCCAACTCGGCTTATACTCGAGTCAATTGTCTGTATTATGGCAATTTGCATTGCCATAATACAGACTGGGGGGAGAGGGGGGCTGGCAGAGCTGTACTTACCTTTCCTGCAGCTCCTGTCAGCTCTCTCCTCCTCCGCCGGTCCGTTCAGCTCTTCTGTCAGCTCACAGTGTAAATCTCGCGAGAGCCGCGGCTCTCGCGAGATTTACACTGGGAGCTGACCGAGGTGCTGAACGGACCGGCAGAGGAGGAGAGAGCTGACAGGAGCTGCAGGAAAGGTAAGTAACATCTCTCTGCAGCCCCCACAGCCCCCTCCTTCACAGTGCCCATCCACTGGACCACCAGGGAAGGAGAGCCCCCCTCCCTGGCCAGCTAGCAAGCAGGGAGGGGGGACGAAAAAAATTATATATATTAATAATAAAAAATAAAAATAATAAAATAAAAATAATAATAAAATAAAAAATAATAAAAAAATAAAAATAATAAAAAAATGTAATGAAACAAAAACAAAAATTAAAATAATAATTAAAAAATAAAAATGCCCACCCCCCACCAAGGCTCTGCATCACACTCTGCATTACACACACACATACACACACTGCATTCATGCACACACACTGCATTCATGCACACACACTGCATTCATGCACACACACTGCATTCATGCACACACACTGCATTCATACACACACACTGCATTCATACACACACACTACATTCATACACACAGCATTCTCATACACACACACACTGCACTCATACACACAGCATTCATACACACACACTGCATTCATACACACACACACTGCACTCATACACACAGCATTCTCATACACACACACTGCACTCATACACACAGCATTCATACACACACACAGCATTCATGCACACACTGCACTCATACACACACTGCACTCATACACACACTGCACTCATACACAGCATTCATATACACACACTGCATTCATATACCCACTGCACTCATATACACACTGCACTCATACACACACACTGCATTCTCATACACACACTGCATTCATTATATACACACACTGTAAATAAATATTAAATTAATATAATTTTTTAAGGATCTAATTTTATTTAGAAATTTACCAGCAGCTGCTGCATTTCCCACCCTAGTCTTATACTCGAGTCAATAAGTTTTCCCAGTTTTTTGGGGTAAAATTAGGGGCCTCGGCTTATATTCGGGTCGGCTTATACTCGAGTATATACGGTATTCTGTATTTAGTTATATATTCATTCTATTTTGGTATTATTTTATTTATTATTTATATTTTAGGTATACTGTATTTAGTTGTATATTCATTATATTTAGTATATATTATATTTCTTATTTATTTTTATGCATACTGTAGATATACTTTTGTTATATTTTATATATTATTTTCTTTTTATATATTTTATTAGGCTTCCGGGTTGGGGCTTACTGTCTTTCTGATTCTCTCCTTCCCCTGTACCCCCTGTACCCCCGGGGATTTTTTTTCCCTTCACGTGGTGGTTCTTGGGGATCCCTTTTGTTGCTTTCCCCCCTCCCCCCTCCCGCTAACCCCATGCGTTCCGCCATTGATTGCGCTGGCTACAGTGTGCGCTTGGGGTGTCAGGAGACTAGCCATCTGGCTGCCTCCTCTGACTCCCCGAGCTCCTTCATGTGTGTACCGGCGGCAGGCCCGCTCGAGCACCTGGCCGCCTTCCGCGATCGGCTCCTTCTAGAGCCGCGGGCGTCCGACCAGGTAGAGGAGGGTGCTCCTGCTCGCGGCCCCTCCTCCACCCACGGTGGTCGGATCTCGGCTGGCGCTACCATGTGGCGGCTGATTTCTTCAGGTGTTTCCTCTCTCAGAGGACAGGTCATTCAGATCACTGTTTCCTATGACATTGTATATATATCTAGTACTAGGTATATGTCCCAGCTTGCTGTGAACGTTAGGCAGATTTTCTCCTCAGTGTGCTGGTTTTTTCTATACTGGGTAGATGGCACAGCTTGCTGTGGGTGCTTATGGCAGTTTTCTTCACAGACTGTGTTCCCCATATATATATATATATATATCAGAGATTGCTGTGTCTATTACTGACAATGTATATTTCACAGATTCTGTGTCTTTTGCTGACTATGTATATTTCACAGATTCTGTGTCTTTTACTGACTTTGTATATTTCACAGATTCTGTGTCTTTACTAACAATGTGTATTACACAGATTCTGTGTCTTTTACTGACTGTGTATTACACAGATTCTGTGTCTTTTACTAACAATGTGTATTACACAGATTCTGTGTCTTTTACTGACTGTGTATTACACAGATTCTGTGTCTTTTACTGACAATGTATATTTCACAGATTATGTGAGTTTTGCTGACGGTGTATATCACAGATTGCTGGGTGTTTACTGACAGTGTGTATCTAGATCTAGTCTTGCTGACCGTGTATGTTGCAGATTGCTGTGAGTTCTTCTGACAGTGTATATCACGGATTCCTGTGAGTTACAGATATTTATGAACTCTGTTATACAAACTCCGTACAGGGTGTATACTATTCCAGTTGGCTCTAGGATTCATGTGCCTCTCAGTATATACTTTTTCCGGTCCTGCTATGAGGTCTCAGATGTGACTACTCTGGTATGTATTCTCTGTCCATGGCGTATATATAAGCTAACAGACCTGGCTCTGGCGCAAAACTGGTAGGGGAGACCAGTCTACGCTGATACTATACAATTCTATCAGATTCTCGGGGGAATTCATTGAGTTGGCTATCGTTGGCCCTGCTCTTGGAAGTGTCCATGGTTACAATACCCTTCAGGTGGCATGACGATGGCAATCTATAATAATGATAAGAATTTCGAACAGATCTGTGTGAGCATGGGCATACCAATACACAGTTTAAGGAGAGTATTGTTCAGTGAATCTTACACTCATGGGCATGATGGTAACTGGATCTCCTTCCGCTTATACCCAATACAGCTGGAATACCATTATTTTCCTGCTGGGCATTTAGGGACTGCCAGTCCCGGTTCAGGCTATTCACACGGCATTACGCTGTCTAAAAGGGTTGATTGTCTAAGTGTCCTATGTCACAAGATGCCCTGAGGATCTACAATTTTTAGGGACCTCTACCCGAACTCAAACGTCCCTGTTACTCATTCAATACCCACTGTAAAGCGCTACAGAATTGGAAGGCGCTATATAAATACATGTTAATAATGATATTATGGTAATACACAACCCATTGATTGGCCTGCTTTGTCTGTGCCCATAAGAACGGCCTGCTATGTCTGTGCCCATAAGAATGGCCTGCTATGTCTGTGCCCATAAGATTGGCCTGCTATGTCTGTGCCCATAAGATTGGCCTGCTATGTCTGTGCCCATAAGATTGGCCTGCTATGTCTGTGCCCATAAGATTGGCCTGCTATGTCTGTGCCCATAAGAATGGCCTGCTATGTCTGTGCCCATAAGAATGGCCTGCTATGTCTGTGCCCCATTGAATAGCCTGCTATGTCGGTGCCTACTTGAATGGCTGGCTATGTCTGTGACTATTTGCTTAGCTAACCTTTCTGTGTCCATTCGTTTGGCCTGCTGGGCCTATGCCCTACTGACGGGCCTACACTATCGGTACCGAACCCCTTTTGGCCGCGGGCCTGGGGTAATATCACTGAGGAAAACCCAGTGCACACCAGTGACATGGAGATAGGCAGGTGTCCAGACAAACACCATTGCCATAGTGTTCAAGAGAACACTAGTATACAGCCATCTGAATATGGTGGGAAGGGTGAAGGCCCTAAACCTCATGACTGAAGGGCAAAGTTTCTTATGAAGACCCCGGACACATCCACGGATTACTCCAAACCGGCAATGGCACATCTCCAAGGAGAACTTCGCACAGGCAAGGACCGGTACTCAGACTCCGACAGGAGAAAGCAGTGTTTTTTCCTTGTCTTTACCAGCTACTCCGTATCTGCCTCCCAGAATCCTTATAGGTTCGGTAGTTTTTCCTGCGTTAGGTTAGCTCCTGGCCCTGTCCAATGGGACTTACTTTTCTTACCTTCCGGCCTGCTGCTTGCCTTCTATCCGAGATAGAATGGGTGTATTTTCTCTTATCTACGTTAATTTTTTTGTTTTTTCATGACTTCCTTTTCCTTTGCGCTCGGGTCGTCGTGAGGCCTGACTTGGCCTCCTCCGACCTCCCGGGCACTCGTGGATTGCGGAGAACGTCTCCAGCTTTCCTTGGACTACCAACGGTCTACCTGGACCCCGCGTGTGCGCGCATTGGATCCGGATATTTGGTTGATAGTTTTTCCATCGTTGTTTCTCAGATTGCCTTCAGCCTTATGCTGACATTTTATAATTGGTGCGCCCTACAGTTTGGTCACCCTGAATCTCTAGGGACTCTAGTTTGCACCACAGGAGGGTGCGGCCCTCCATCACCTCGGTCCGAGTATATTTACTTTCGGGAACAGAGGGCGAACCCTCTCATACAGAACCGGATACATATTTGTTATTAGAGGGCGCAGCCCCTCACTCGTCCTCAACCAGATACTGGGCTGGATACAGAGAACAGGTTGGGTGGACCCATTCTCATAGAGAGAGCCGATCACGGATGTAGACTCTGCTGTTGGTTACTAACGGGTGTGGCCTGCTCAGGCTAACGGCCGGACGCTCTCACGGTATGCGATTACAGTAGTAGAGAGCGCGGCTCTCTCATACACTCGACGCTCTACAGTACCGGCCATTTGTTCATCACACAGGCTTGTGCCTGTGCAAGACATTGATGACTACGTAGAGGGGCGTCCCTCCTGCATTCAATTAGAGCTGACATTCATGCTACTGACTTTGTTCTAGAGGACAGCCTTGTCATGCAAGAATTACATGTTTGGAATAGATCCCTCTATTCTATCTTCTGTGATGGATCTACTGGAGCCGGACCGCTGTAAAACACGCGAGAAATACTCAGAGGTATAACGGAGGGAGTCTCCCACTTATTTACATGCACTTCTGGAGATGGTACGGCTAACGGATGGTCCTCCGGTATTATGAGAGTGCAGGTTTTTGGCATATTCTGCACCATATAATACAGAGATTGCTTTCTGTTTTGGATATCCAGGCCATTACGAGCAAACTGCGCAGACAGTTTCTCCAATGTCAAGATGTCAGGAGATACGGAGACCTTCATGGAGCAAACAGGCACTGACTTACTCGGGTAACAAGATTGAGGGAGGCCTATTACCCGGTCTGAAGGTAAAACCGTACGTATGGATCACATGGTAAGTCAGGAATCCCGGTTGTTTTGAGTTCCCCAGTCATTACGATCTTGTGATAACTTGGCAGGACTGCCCCATCTCCTCGGTACGCATACCTGGTGAACAGGGTTCGGAGATGGTGGGTCCTCCGTCTATACTCTATTTATCCCTCATGGGAGCCATTTGTTTTTTGGATTTGCACCAACCTACTTTTCAACTACAGTCAAGGAGACCTACGAGACCTTAGGGGGATACCTGGTGTACCCCGAATCCTACACAAACATCTTTCACGCTTAGACGAGGACATATCTGGATGGAAATCTGCACTCCGGTTTGCATTTCCCATCCCTTTGACTATTTCTGGGATTCACTATTCCCAGAATAGTCGACCACCGTTCCTCCTCACGTGTTCAATTCGGAACCCTGAATGGACGTCCTTTTGGAGTCTTTCCCCTACCACATCCGAGGATTACACAGTCCACTTGGAATATTGGAATCACTTAGGATACGGCTAGCTTGACCACACTCTGGCGTGCATTAGAAATGTATTCTCGGATGAGACATCTCACCGGGTAGGCCAGGAGGGAACAAAAGATCCTACTTGGTTCTATTGCGATTTGGTGGTGGACTTAAGCGCATTACTTGAGATTGAAGATCTACCTGCAAGGACAAGTCGCCTGTTCTTATATCTATGTTTATTTTCATAAGTAGGGTTGGGATATCTACGTTTTAAGGTAATTTTGGTTGCTACATTGGGTGCACATATGTTTATTCAGAGTACTTTTAATTGGATAATCAACCTGTTTGGTTAAGTTTTTTTCTCTCGTTTCAGTTTACAGTCTATCAACACTATCTGGTTTGGCAGTTCTTCTCGGATGGTGGACATCGTTGTATTCATCGTATCTAGGACTTTGTTTCTCCCCCATTATGTTTTCTGCTTTTTGTTCTGTTTTCGCAGCTTGAAAGAGTAAATGATGCATGAGGAGGGGAGTTTTATAGTACTTCACTTTTTTCTGATTGGTTGTTTTCTGTGCTGCTGTGGAGTTCTAGTAAAGAGAGACTTAAGCAAATACTCGCCTCCTGTCATTAATACAATTAAGATTAAAGGTACACTAAAGCTAGCACAATCTACAATTAATATTGGATTAATGATATGCCAGATGAATGTAGAGAGTCATACACAAATATTTGACATAAGTGTCAATTAGTAGGTAATACAAATTAAAAATTAATATTCTAGATGATATGTACAATGTGTGAAAAAGTATTAAACAATTTTGAAAGACAAATCATCTGTTCATGTAGTGAAATGAGTAACATTATGTGTTCTGTCCTTTCTTTACAGATGTATAAAGGCAAACTCTAAGCATTTACTGAAGCTGTTTTAGTGTATAGATGATGCCTCTGCAATTCCACTAGTAAATTCTCTTCCATATAGAAGTTAAATCACCTTATTTGTGCAGCCCTAGCCACACCTCTCCAGGCTCTGACAGATATAGATACAGAGGATTTGATTTTTTTCAATGCCACTGCTTGTGTTTTTGAAAATTGTAATATAGTGTGTGGCAATTTACTGCACAAGTAAACACAGCACCGAATTTGGCTGGTCTATTTTGTCTTAAAAAGTAATTTTTGTCTGGGTGTGCTGCAACATCCATAGTAGTGTTGCAGGCAGGGTAAAGCATCATTGAATAATTGATTGTACTGTGCTGTGTTGCTTTGCTTAATCTTAAAGGCAAACACAATAATGTTACAATAAAACCACCAAGCAGCAACCAATTTGTCAACACAAACATCTGTTTTGGCTTAATACATTTGTGTTACTTTACACAATACAAATCCATATTAACATTTATATTAATAATAAAAACAAAGCCTTCCTTGATGGTACGTACTAATCTGAAGAAGAAATTGAGGGAGAGTGGGGGGTCTTGTTCCCCAAACTATATCAGCAGTGGTACCACAGTCTCCCAATGACTTAACATTACTTCCTTGGCCATGAGGATTGCTCATAGTAGCAGAGTTCCACAAGTAGTAGCAGCATGTTTGTAAGGTTGTTGGGGTTCCCCAAACACAAACTAAGAGTATTTCTAGTAGCAGCATCAATAGCTGCAGGACTAGTGCAACGATTAACAACTCTAATATATGTATGCTACAGACTTGCTATGTAGGAAATCTTTGTTCTTCTTAGGATGGAGCACTTGAGTGGATTATCAATATCCCACTTATTTTTTTTCTTTAATGTTTTTTAAAATCCCTTTTTCCAAATCAAAATTACTCCTGCTGCTTAAGTTCTTACTTAAGTTTCTTAATATTCATATAATAAAATAATTATAACGACTCACAATTGGCATTGCAGAAGTGAATTATATTACAAAGCCATTAGTCTAGGCCAGGGATAGGCAACCTTCGGCACTCCAGATGTTGTGGACTACATCAACCCATAATGCTCTTACACCCAAAATGATGGCAAAGCATCATGGGAGGTGTAGTCCAAAACATCTGGAGTGCCAAAGTTGCCTATACCTGGTCTAGGAAATATGTCAACCATTTTTGCATTGCAGTACAGTAATAGGTGCATATTTATGACATTTTGGTTAGTCTGAAGTTTTCATCTTGAAATGACAAAAACTAGCATGGACAAAATTTATCTGAAGCAAAACTCTATATGTAAGAACCCCTGTTCGTCTGAACCTTGTGCGTAGGTAGAGAGTATCGTGTATGGGCCATAACTATAAACCCTTCCGCTAATCCCCACTCCCCCTTACTCACACAAAATAACCAAACCACAGACTTACTTGGTAAAAATAGACCACAGCTTTATTAAATATATATATGAAACGGGGGGGGGGAGGGGGGGGGGGGAGGCTGCACTCACATGAAGATGTATAAATGGGGTGCTGCTGGGGGCCAAACTACACAATACACACAATACACAAGATCCAGCGCAACTACCCATCCACTAAACAGCAACTTCAATGTTGACAGATTTTATTAGTTTTTAAAAAATATATATCTATATATATATATTTATATCTTCAACACAGGGCTGGTGCAAGGATTCTTGCCGCCTTAGGCAATAATCAATTTTGCCGCCCCGTCATTAATGCAACTACAGTCCCTCAGAGGTTTATTCACTAAACTCTGAATTGCAGTGAAGAGACATTTAGTGAAAGAGACACACTGAGTAGACATTAAAGGGAAATTATAGTGCCATGAAAACAAACTTGATGTCCTGGCACTATAGCTTCCCCCTCTGTCAAGTGCCCCTACCTCATGGCGCAAAAGTGGTTAAAAATCCTTCCGTCACTTACCTGTGTCCAGCGCCGATGTCCCTTCACTCCTCAATGGCAGCATTAGGATGTGTTCATAGGAAAGTATTATACAATGCTTTCCTATGGGGTTTTGCGTGACGCTGGATGTCCCCAAGCATAGCCACTAGAGGTGGAGTTAACCCTGAATGGTAATCATTGCAGTTTGTTAAAAACTACAATAATTACTTTTGCAGGGTTAAGGGCCATGGGACAGTGCATCCAGACCACTTCAATGAGCGCTGAAGTGGTCTAGGTGCATATAGTGTCCCTTTAAGTGAAAGCAGATACACAGTGAGAAATTTAGAGAATGGAAAAAGCCTGGGAAGACATTTAGGGAAAGGACATAGAGACTGTTGAGATCATTAGGAAACAAAGACTGGGAGACATTTAGGAGAGAGACATAGTAAGCACACATTTAGGGGGAAAAAGAGACACACTCTCACTAACACGCATACTCACTGACATACACAGTGTCACTTACACACTCTCACTAACACACACACCCACAGTCTCACTAACACACATACACTCTATCACTGACATCCACACAAAGTGTCACTTGCACACTCTCATTAACTAACACAGAGTGTCACTTGCACACTCTCACTAACACACACAGTGTCTCTTACTCACTCTCACTAACACATGCAGTGTCACTTGCACACTCACTAACACACACAGTGTCACTTACACACTCTAACACACACAAACTGCCACTTACACGCTCTCACTAACACACAGTATCACTTGCACCCTCTCACTAACACACACACTGTCACTTACACACTCTCACTAACACACACACACACACATACACACTGTCACACACAGTGTCACTTGCACACTCTCACTAACACTCACTTACACACAAGCTCACACCACTTTACATAAAGTCACACTTTATTTACACAAAAAATACAGCAATTTAACACACACACACACACACACACCAATTTACAACCATTCATAAAATAAACAAATCCTCTTAGCCTCCAGATATGCCATACCTGGATGCTGTGAAGAGGAGAGTGGTCCAACCTGCAGGAAGTTGTTCTTCTTTCTCCTGAGGGAGCAAGAGAACTGTGCACTGTAAGCAGAGTCTGCTTCCTGTTCCCCTCAGAGAGCTTCTGGTTTCCACAGGCAGAGGGCAGCTGGGATACCAAGTCATGCCCCGGCTTCCGCTGTCTGCAGGAAGCAGATTGCTCTGCTCGGGTCCTGAGGAAACAGTAAACGCCGCTCTCTGAGCAGGCAAGTGGGGAAGAGGAGGCCAGCAACTGAGGGGGTGCTGGGGGGGTGACTAAGAAGCCAATCACCCAGTGTTCCAGCCCCAGACAGCAGCAAGGCAGCACAAGAGGAAACCTCCCGGGGGGCGCCCCCTGCAGGTTGGCAACCCGCCAGGTGAATGCCTTATTTGCCCTTTGGTAGCGCAAACCTACTTAAGCGCCCTAGGGTCCCTTGCACCCCGCCAATAGTTCCGGGACAACACCTCTGACCACACCATACAAAGTTTTGGGAACATAAGTGTAACGGAGCTCCAATACTCCAACCGAGTACCTCCGTTGATGGATGCTCCTAGTGCTTCCCGCGGGCTCCAAGCACTTCTCCAGACACCATAAGCACTGCAGACCAAACCTCTCTTCCTGCAGAGAGCAAATCTGGAACAAGCTCTTAAAAGAGCTTAGTGATTATAGCTAGGGGAGTATGTAGAGTATAGCAATCCCCCAGTGTATATGCAGCCGTTTCCCCCAATCATGAGATGAGACTCTATGTTGAGGGTCAAAACAGGAACAGACTGAGCTGTCATTTTATTGTTCTTATATACACATTTTTACACAATAGTACCACCCACATGGTTTGTGGCAGAGCCAATCAAAAACGTAAAATACCAGTAAACACTCCCATTTATTCTCAGTAAAATCCTCCCCTCTGCCTGTGATATAATTACTGTACACAATGGGTTAATGTAATTATCACAGGCAGGGAAATACAGTTTTTACACAATATTCATAACTTTAAAAGTATATATCACATTCACATAAAACTTACATATTCTGAACCAGCATACACAGTATGCATACATATGTCAAAATCATACAAATTGGTCCAGTGGTTCAAAGGTTAGATGGAAGTCCTTTTTGACCGTCTGCATGCATGGCTTTCCTGCCCCAAACCAGTTCCACAGAGTTAGGCTGTGCAGTCAGTCTATCTTCTCCTCTATACTGGAGATAATTGGCTTAACTGGGTGTGGTAAGCCAATTATCTCCAGATACTGAAATATATCCATTCACAACAGCAAAAATATACAAAAATACATGATTCTCATTACACTGAACAGAACCCCCACATTCAACCTATCCCCAGATAGCTCGGATCTGAGCGCTCAATATATCCGAACAGCGCTCGGATTCCATGAACAGAATAAAATCGCAATGGGGTTAAAGTTTAGCATGGGCTGATGAGAGGTTGAGGAGGGACAAAGCAGTCAGTTTAATTTAAAGGGCCAGAACAGTCTTTTAAACACCAATACGTCCAAATAGTGTTTTTTTAAGGGCCATAATCATAGGGCAAGAGGCTGGCAAGCAGGCCTCTCCAGGACCAAGTGGTGAAGGGCACTTCGTCACAATTAGCCCTAACTGTGCCAAATCCCTCTGGATCTTTTTGCCCAGATCTTACACCAGAATAGTGCCAAGATCATTACCCCCTAGATGAATTATGAGGACGTCAGGAACGCCGAGTAGGTGGGCCAACTGTTCCATTTCAGGCAGCAGGTGAGCCCAGCGCATGCCCCGGTAACTGAATCTGCACACGTCTGCCAAGGCTGGCGACAAACCCAGTCACAGTCCCCTGGGACAAACTTCTGCACACTGATGTGCCCAATACACATAATAATGGGCAATCAACCACATTTGCCTTCCAGCACTTACGGAGACATAAGACCAGCTGGACAAACATAAGAACAGAATTAGACCGGCTGGACGAATATAAGAACAGAACCTCCTAGAGTCCCACCTCCCAATCTGTCGGACGGCTTCCTCCAAAAACCCCAGGCATGGGGTGACAGATGCTCTGCATTGGACCGCAAACCACCGAACTGCCCCTCAAAATTCACCTACTCCCTCAATGCCTTAAAATATAGTAGCCACATAGATTCCGAGACTGAACTCTGAATCCACGAATCCACAAAATCACTTGATCAGGATAAGGTACCATAGATCCGCCGGGCACGGGAAGCCCACCTCGTCTGCACCACGGCCCTGAATTATTGCCATTGTAAACAAGAAAGGGCAACCACTGTAACATTATCAACACCGGGGACATGCACAGCCCGACAGTTTAATTTCAAAATCAAGAAGAGCAGGACCAGGCACCAGAGGTGAAGATGCAGATAAATTGTTAATAGCCAACACAACCCCCATATTGTCACAGTGGAAGATCACCCTCTGGTCCCATAGGAGGTGCCCCCAGAGCTCCAACGTGACGACAATAGGGAAAAGTTCCAAAATGCCAAATTTCTCGTCAAACACGCGGTATGCCATGACTCCAGCCAGGTATCCTCGCACCAGTGAGCACCAAAGCTGGCCCCAAAACCCACTGCACCAGCCACATCTGTAAATAGATGGAGCTCCAAATTGTACACCTAAATAGGTATGCCCGTTAAAACCAGGAAGACCAACCAGATCACCAAACCCTCACACAGGGTGCAAGTGATCTGCACATAATGATGAGAGTGCTCCACATCAGAGGTCACCACCGCCGAGCAATGAGTAAACATCCTGCCCATGGGAATAATCTGGCAGGTGAATTGCAGCTTGCCCAAGAGTGACTGCAGCTGCCGCAATTGGATCTTCCTGAGAGACCCAGCGGCCACCAATCGGCCGCGCAATTCCGCCACCTTTTCCACAGGCAGTCACTCCGTAGGCGACATTCCTAGCCACGGAATCTATCTTGATCCCAAAGAAACTCAAACAAGTAGAAGGACCAACCATCTTATCAGGGGCAAGGGGGACCCCACACCACTGCAACACTGACTCAAGAGTCCGAAGCAGGTGTGCACACACGGGTGAACCCGTGGGACCCACACAGAGAAAATCATCCAAATAGTGCAAAATGTAATCACAGGCCTCTTCATCCCGCACCACCCATTCCAAGAATATGCTGAAGCACTCAAAGTAGAAAAAGGAGATTGAGCAAACCATAGGGAGGCATAAATTCACATAATATCCATCCCCAAAGAAACAACCCAGCAGGTGATGAAATCCTGGATTTACTGGGAGCAGCTGAAAAGCTCGGAAAAGACCCGCAGCTCGGACCATATGAACAGTCGCATCAAAGGACACATCCGAGACCCTGCACAGCTCCGCAGCAATGTTGTCATCCACTGACCCCCCAAACAGGTATGACAGATGATGGATCAGTCAGAACTAACCTGGCTCTATTTCTTAGGGACCACTCCAAAAGGAGAGACCCTCAGAGACCCCCCCCCCCCCCGCACTGGCCCCCTCTTGATGTGAGGCCGGGCGAGTCATAATTGTCAGCCACAAACCTATATCAATCTGGTCATATCCAGTGAACGGGTGGACCGCTAGCCTCTGGCAGAACTGTTTGTCGTACCGCCACCAACTCAACCCCCCCATAACCTCGACACACATTCCACACAGTGCTGTGCACTTCTCTGGGGCCTTCTCCCCGATAATGCTAGCCAGTATAGAAAATGCCCAGAGCCATTTCCCAAATGTCTTTGGAATCTTCTGAAAGCAGAACTTCTCCTTTTCCTTGTCAGAGTCTTTCAGCTCCTTATCAGGCGGAGGCAAGTCCTCCAAAGGTAGCACGGAGAAAAAGTAAACAAATCCCCCCTTCAAAATCTTCTCCCAGACTTCCTGGTGTAAATATAAGTCAAGGGGGCCTGACCAACACATGTGTGTCACATTATGGATGGCCTGGGCCACCTCTAATTTAACGGCTGGCGACCCTCCCCCCACTCCGACGCGGTGGAGGGTGACGCGGACACCACTGCAGCTGGGGAGATGGACATCCCTTCTGAAACCACGCTCCCCCAGCAGTAGAAAGAGCGACTGCGCATCCAGAGATGGAGGGCACGGAGACCGGACCCCCGAGCTATGCTCCCACTGCTCAATGAATCCCCGCATACAACTAACCAGAGATCCACATCCAGGCTGCAGCGCAACATCAGAACAACCCCCAGTCCCCACCCGACCATCCCCAACAACAGAACCAGATTCACTGGACGATGCAGGATTCTACTGTAGCAGCGGAGCTGCGACCACCTCAGGCTGGGCCCTAGCTGCAGCAACTAGAGGAAAGGAATCTGGAACAGAATCCAGGGACTCCTGGAACATAGCCCGGTCCGGAGCAACCTGGGAAGCTAAGGACCAAGAATGGGAGGCCCACCCCAGTTTGGGACGGGAAGCTAGGGGTCCCCCTGTAGGCCCAGGAAAATAACCCAGGAAAGGAAGGGGGCTAGCAGAGCCCATTTAGGAATGGGAAGGAGACCGCCGACTCCCATGACCCCGGTCAGCACCCCTACACCAGGAGGGAAAGTCTCTGCCTCCCGGGGAGACAGCTGTGGCCTACTAACCCACCTGGAGGCCTGTCCACCATTCCGCCCTCCTGGGCCATGGGTCACACGCAGAAAGCAAGTCCGGGCAGGCGCTCCTGGGGGAGGCGGCAATCACCACGGAGGCCTGCAGATGAGCCAGCTGAGCCTGCAGGTGCAGACCCCCATCTTGTAGGGCCTCAGCCCCGAGGGCTGAAATTACAGCTTTGATGTCCATACTCAGGCCCTGGTTGAAGACAGCACTTGGAAACAGGTACAAGCAAGACAAGCAGATACCAACGCAACTACCAAGCTGTTACCAACTGATAAGTAAGATGGCTGCTTGGCCTGAAAAATGCCCTCCTATTTATACTGTCACACCCTTAAGCCCTAAACCTCCACCCACCCTTTTTAAGACCACCATACTATTTCCTGCTAAAGGGGGCAATACACACTATTAAGATCTAAGGGTATGCAGACTTTTGACCAGGGGTCATTTCATTTTTTTTCTTTGTTGCCATGTTTTGTTTATGATTGTGCCATTCTGTCATAACCTACAGTTGAATATGAATCCTATAAGAAATAAAAGACATGTGTTTTGCCTGTTCACTCATGTTTTCTTTAAAATTGGTACATATACTACCAATTATCCAAGGGTATGCAAACTTTTGAGCTCAACTGTACTTGGTCAAAAAAATGCTGCTGGATGGGATCTGTCATCATGGACAAGAATTAAATGACCCTGATTGGAGCATCTCCTTCTGGTGTAGGACAGGTCTACCTGCACTAGACCCACTAAACAGTGTACTTTTCAGGCTAGTAACGTTTTTATTTAACTATGTATTTTCTATATCATATGTTTACAAATGAAGTACATTTAAACCTAAACTTTGAATTTATGCAGACTAGTTTTGAAGTTAATTATGTGACATTGTTCAGTAATTATAAGTGATTTCATTACACTTTTATTCATTGCAGTCCGTGTTACTGTAATAACATATAGCATTTTTTATATATATATGTATATAAATGATTTTATTGATCAATTAACAAATTATGACCACTTTGTAAATCAATTAAGAGGGGGTATATATACCCTGCTCTTAGACAGCATATTTTGTCTTGAAAAAGTCCTCCAGTAAGGACGAAACGCGTAGACGTGCTGTCTGCTGCTTCACCACACTGCCGACCTGCTTGAATTTTCCTGCCGGTCCTTCCTTTACGATCTGACGTTGATTTCCGGCGATTGACCTGGCGTGAATGGCATTATCGGCATCTCTCACTGTTTGGAGTTGATGTGCTCCCAGTACCTCACCCGAAGGTTGGACGAACAGGGTAAGTTGCCTTGGTTTATACCCCTATAGTGTTTCATATCTGGTGGATGTGACTTCATATTCGGGGTCATCCCAATCGCAACCCCCTTAGCCTTGACCCGGGTGTTTGGTTGGTTCCCGAGCTCCCTCCTCGTGAGACGGTGCATTCATTTAGACACTTTCTTTCTATCTTATATTTATTTTTTACGGAATATACATCATTTTTTCGGTTGAATTTATTCATCATTCATTTGTTTTATTTTTATGTGCACATCTCCTATTTCCTATATCAGCTTTTTGTGGAAATTATCAATGAATAAGGGGCCCCATACTATTCTCTATATTAACATTTGAGCTGGACATTTGAGGTGTTGTTTCATATTTTGATGTTTCGTTTTTTATACAATAAATGAAGTTTTGTATACACTTTGCATATGTGTATAGTACATTTATTTAGATAGATTGATTTAGTGTATATGCCTATTGCCTCATTATATTGAATATATTAATATTTATTTTTATTTGTGGTCAGTGTGGTGATCCTAGCCATTGTGGTCATTATATCATTTTTATATTTTATTGTGTTGTATGATCACTTTTGTGTATTTTTATTGGAGCGCTCACATACCAGACCAATATCCTTTTAGTTCTACTAGACAAGTCGCTCGCTCGTATGTGATGCAGCCCTGCTGTTATTGATCCCATTTGGATCTTTCGATTTCCACCATACTCACTGTCAGTTCCTATATATTTATATTAAGATCTAAGGGTATGCAGACTTTTGACCAGGGGTCATTTTATTTTTTTTCTTTGTTGCCATGTTTTGTTTATGATTGTGCCATTCTGTTATAACCTACAGTTGAATATGAATCCTATAAGAAATAAAAGACGTGTTTTGCCTGTTCACTCATGTTTTCTTTAAAATTGGTACATATACTACCAATTATCCAAGGGTATGCAAACTTTTGAGCTCAACTGTACTTGGTCAAAAAAATGCTGCTGGATGGGATCTGTCATCATGGACAAGAATTAAATGACCCTGATTGGAGCATCTCCTTCTGGTGTAGGACAGGTCTACCTGCACTAGACCCACTAAACAGTGTACTTTTCAGGCTAGTAACGTTTTTATTTAACTATGCATTTTCTATATCATATGTTTACAAATGAAGTACATTTAAACCTAAACTTTGAATTTATGCAGACTGTACCATGTCACATTATTATAATAAAACAAAAATGATTTTAGTTATTACAGTAATATATAAAATAAAGTGAATTTTATTAAATCATGTCTTGAATTGTTCTAGCTAGAAAATATTTTTTACTTAAGAAGTAAAATTCTAAATACACGGTCCATTTTTCTACTTCTACAAAAGGATTTTCTAATAATAAAATGTAACAAGAGATCATGATTTGGAGGTGGAGAGCTGAACAATAATTTGAAGAATTACTAATACAGAAAGGGTACAACCTTTCAGAGGGAGCAGTGCCTGTTTTGATCATATATTTAAACATATGCTGAAAGAAAATACATAACTAAATAATAAATACGGTAAGTAAAAAAAAAATCTCATAATAAGCAAACTAGATAGGCCATATTTTCTTTTTATGTACTACAGCACAGTACAGTAAAGGAATTCACACAGGTGAGGTGGAAACATATGACCAGGCTAAACAGATGCCTTGAGTCTGATTACACGTAGAAAGAATATTCAAAGGACATAGTGTCAAGAGCAATATCAAAAGAGAACTGGGATGACAATGGAGAAGAATGAGTGACATCACCACCAACAGGAGAATTCCCTGTCTAATTTTAGACTCTTTAGGTTCTAGGTATCCAACTCGTAGATTCAATATAGTTATTTTTGTTTTAAACATTTAGACTAGTCACCTTGATCAATTGCTGTGAATCTCAATTTTGAGATGGAATGTGAATGCATGCTAAAATGTCTTGGAAGAGATCCCACAATTATGCCATATGTCGCTCATGTTTTTTCACCCATGTATGCCAACCCCATGGGTCACATAAGCATATAAATCACATGCTTCATCTGACAGTTCTTAAGGTCACGTACAAAGTATTTCTTGCAAGGCTTGTTGTGGCAAAACATGTCTGAGCGTATCACACTGTTGCAATTAATGCAATGTCCCCATCTGTACATGCCTTTAACTGTGGAAAGGCACATAGTATTCTCTTTTTGTCTCAACAAAATGTAGGCTGGATAGAAAGTGGAATATATTTGACCTTAAGGTACTCAACTAGTGTGCTAAAGTGTAGATAAAAATGTGTACATCCTCCAATGTTATTTTTAGTCCATCAATAGTGGCACACCCGGTGAATATACCAACACTATGTAAAAGGTTATATACATCACTTTGTGTGAAAACAAAATTCTCTGCTAGTCTGTCTCTCAATCTATTAATGTTCTGAAATTACATATTTGGTGCACACCTGCAAAAGAACAGAATATACCATTAGTAAGAGGTAGCACACACAAAAAAAGACTTATGAATGCTGTAAGTAAAGGGTGCAGATCAGTAATAAACTACTCCCTCTAGTGGTTAGGTAAAAGTAAATAACAAGTAATATAATACTGCAACTCTCCAAATAATTATCAATAAACTTAACAGTAAAGATAATCATTAACATATGATTGTAGAGTAATACTTCTTACCAAAATTATATATCCATATTTTAATTCATAATCAGCATATAAATCCAAAATAAACAATCTGTAATATCATAAAACACAACAAAACAAATACAAAACAAAACCAAACCAAATTGCAGATACATACAACTTATGATGGCCAATAGTGCAGTAATAGAAAAATACACTGAGTTTAAAAATTATTGTGTATATGGAATGAACACATGCACCCTTTCCACAACAGGTACAATATGCGTGTGATATATATATATATATATATATATATATAATATATATATATATATATATATATATATATATATATATCCATCCTGATGAAAGTTCATGAATTGAACTGAAACGTCGATCGATTTTATTGGCATCCGGACTGAATAAAAGTCAAGTTTTATTTTTTCACCTTATCTAAGTCTTTGGAGTGTTATCATGTACAACCTTTTTATGTTTTGCAGACAAGCACCGGGCCCTTCAATATATTTTTCACTGGCGTGCAGGCAAACAACATTTTTAAACATATTATGTGGAAGATGTGGAAGATGTGTAGCCTGCAAATTCATTCTAAGGGACTCGAAGAAAGTTAGGGATAGTGACGACAAACAATCCTTTCAGATCTCACATTTCTTTAATTGTAACTCAGCAGGAGTGGTCTATCTCCTCACGTGCAGCTGCAAACTGATGTACGTGGGGAAGACATTCAGGCCCTTTAAGGAACGCATTAAAGAACATGTGAGATGTACAAAAAATCGTATGGAGACCCCTATCTCCAGACATCTCAAAGAACATCATGATGGCTCATCCAAAAATATACGCTTCTGCGGTCTTGAATTGGTTAAACGCGAGCCCAGACGGGGAGATTTTGACAGAATTCTGCGTCAAAAGGAGTGTAGATGAATTTACAAACTTAACACCTTACATCCTAGAGGCCTAAATGAAGGATTCTCTTTTTCCCCTTTTATTTGAAACGGTATGGCGGCAAGCCCTATCTGTATTCTGACATTGGAGAATATCTCAATCTGTCTATTTTCTTCTTTAAGTCTCGCCTCTATTTACCTCTGTTTCTCTTACACCTGATTAATTCATCAATTGATTAATTTATCAATTTTGTAACTTTTATCACTCACCACATTGTGTCCTTACTTAATGCCGTAGGTCATGTTTTTTTTCGATGCTTATTACAATATTGATGTTATGAAGTATTTATTTACCTATTATATGGAGGGTCCTTACTCATATTTACCTTCATTTATTTGTAGTTTTTTCATTCATTTATTATATACTTACCAGTAATTATTATTAATAATTATTTGTCCCTATTGTTTGTAATTATTTATTTATTTATTCATTACTCATTATTTTATTTTTTATTCATTTATCTTTTATTATTTATTTTTCATTTTTGTTCATTTATTCTTAGTTACTTTCCATTATCATCTTTTATTTATTTATTATCCATCATTATTTACTAATTTTTCTTTACAGCTATTATTATTATTTTCATTTATATCTATATTTATTTTGATTTATTGCACTTTATTATTTACTTTCTGTTCATAGTGGTGATTCTACTATTTCTGCTCGAATATTCTTTTGTGTATCCTACTCTCTTGATTCTAGGAACAGACCCACTAGAGTTAACTGCATTGTTTGGGTATCCTATGTTGCCATACTAGGATTTTTTTTTGGGTATCCTATGTGGCCATACTAGGATACAGTGTCTTTATGCACACTGTTGCCCCTATAAGTCCTCACTTTGGCAATCTTTTACACTTTGTTTGAATATTTTTCGTCCTGTCCATCTAAAGCTCCAACGGAGTTCAAGCACGCCCCCTCCCGTCACCCACGTGGTTTGGAGTGTAACCACGCCCCCTCTATCCCTCTATTGGTTAATGGGATACAGGAGGAGGTACCAGTGTGACACGCCCGGTCAAGGCGGCGTCCAGGAGAGCGGTTGTTGGCCCGGACTTTAGAGGTAGGACATACTCCCCTTTTTTTTTTTTGAAACTTGAAGTTTATTGAATTTTCCACGAGTCGTGGTAACGGGGGAAGGGATACAGAAGAGAAGAGGGGAGGGGGGGGGAGGGGAAGGCATACGTTCACTTTACATTGTACGTTACACATTTTACAGTTAGTGATTACATTCCCAGCATAATATTTCAAACCGCTTGCCCTGGTATGTTGTGGTACCCAACCGACAATTACGTGCCTATAGGGATTACGGTGACTTAAGTAATTTCTGCTGAGTCCGCCTTGTCTGTCTCGCTGCTACCTGGCATAGTTTGTTAGGTACCAAGTGGATAGCTGTCTAGTGTCCAACCTATGTCTATGGAACGTCTATGTCTGTTGTGTGTCATTACAAAGCATTGTTAACTCGGGGTAGATCGTGTGTCCGCCCTCCATGATCTCCACATTTCCCATGCGTCTGTGTGTTTATGTTGGTTCGTTTGTGTCGCAGAGTAATGGGTTTCATATATGAGTTGCTTGTCTATGTCTTGTATGAGCTGAAGGGTTTTCGGTGTAGTAGGGGATTTCCAGGCTCTCGCTATGACCCTCTGTGCCGTCAATAGAATGTGATATATCAATTTTTTAGTTGCGGTAGGTAAGTCGGTTGGTATGTCTAGTAGCAAAAAGGTCAGGGGGTCTAAGGCCAGTTCGACCTTGGTGGATTGTTTTATGATTAGTTTTATTTCCTCCCAGTACCTTTCCAGTTTTGGGCATCGCCACCAGATATGGAGGACGGATCCTACGTCTCTGGTGCATCGCCAGCAAGTCGGGGATGTATTGGGGAACAATCTGTGCAGGCGGGTTGGCACCATGTACCACCTATATATTGTTTTAAAATATTGTTCAACCAGTGGGGCTGACTTCACCAGTTTCCTTACTGATGTCACTATGTGTGACCATGTATCGTCTGTGATGTTATTGTTCGTGTCTGCAGCCCATTGTTGTGCCTGAGTGGAGCTGTGGAACGGCTGGTAGGGCTGAATACTTTTGTAGCATTCAGATAGTGGTTTGAGAGTTTGAGGGAGTACCCCTGTGATTCCCGTGTGTTCCCAGATCGTTGTTTTCCCTTTTGGGGGTTGCTCATGTGGTTGTTCTTTAGTCTGTTTGTGGAGAAAGGATTGTAGTTGGATGTATGAATAGTGGGAGGAGGGAGGTATCTCGTATTTGCTGCATAGTGTCGAGAACGGCAATAATTTACCGCCTTTGCATAAATGCGTCAGGTGTGTGGCTCCCCTGTCTCTCCAAGGTGCTGCGTGGAATGTGGGGATGCAGTACGGGATTGCATCAATAGGGGTAGCTAACGGTAGTGGATGTTGCGATTCGAAGTGCATTCTATATTTGTCCCAGGTTTTAAAGGCTAAGCTGAGCTGTGTCGGCATGGACGGGATTACTGGTCTGAGGGGCTTAGGGAGCCATAGTATTCTAGATACCCGGAAGGGGGTCATGGTTTGGTTCTCCATAAGTACCCATTGGGGTTGGTCTGACCCTTTAAGATGCGTTAGTAGTGATGCCAGTATTGCTGCTTGATAATACGACTTAATGTGGGGGAACGCCATCCCCCCTTTTTTTGCGGGTGCCATTAGTATTTTTTGGGATATTCTCGCCCGTCCCGTTCCCCACACAAATTGTATCAACTTGGTTTGCACATTTTTAAAATAGGAATTTGGCACTTGCCATGGGAGGTTCCTGAACAGATACTGGAGCTTGGGCAATATCGTCATTTTAATTGCTATGATACGCTCTGTCCAGGACAGAAAAAGATTTCCCCAGCCCTTCAGAGTTTCGGTGCAGTCCCTCCAGACCCTAATGTAGTTTGAGGGGAGCATATCTTGAGGGTTTTTAGTAAATGTCAGGCCCAGATATTTTATGTTGTCCGTCCTCCATTCAAATACGTATTCCCTCTTAAGTCTCGCTTGTACATTTGGGTCTAGTCTCAAGCCCAGTGCTTGTGTTTTAGTAGTATTGAGGGAATAGTAGGACAGCGCCCCGTATTCATTAATGAGTTGCATAATATGGGGTAATGATTTTATTGGATTTGTAATGTACAGTAAAATATCGTCCGCAAAGGCACTGATTTTAACCTGCCGTCCGTGCCAGTCCACTCCCTCTATCTCTTGATGGGTTCTAATTGCAGTGAGTAAAGGCTCTAAGGCGAGCACGTAAAGCAGGGGTGACAAAGGGCACCCCTGTCTCGTGCCGTTGGTAATATCGAATGGTGTGGACATGAAGCCAGCCTGCAGGACTTGGGCTGTGGGGCGGGAGTACAAGGCAAATATTTGCTTGATGAATTGCTGCGGGAACCCAAACCTTTCCAATACCCGGCGGAGGAAGAGCCAGCCCAGGCGGTCAAAGGCTTTTTCGGCGTCTAGGGCTAAGAGTAGACCACCGGGACCAGCTCCCCTCATTCTTTCCAGAATTAGGGACAATTTTCTGTTATTATCTGTCCCTTGTCTCCCCAGTACAAACCCAGTTTGGTCGTCATTTAACAGTGTTGGGAGTAGTTTGTTCATCCTGGTGGCTAGTATCTTGGCGTAGATCTTAGCATCAGAATTCAACAGTGATATGGGTCTGAAGTTTTTGCATTGGTCTGGGGGTTTTCCTGGCTTGGGTAGGGTCACTATCATGGCTAGAAGCATCTCAGGGGGGAGTTGACCCGTGTCTGTTGCCGACCTGAACGTCCGCTCCAGCCACGGAGCCAATATGTCTGCGAATGTTTTATAATACGAATTAGAGAGGCCATCCGCCCCGGGGGATTTCCCCACTGGTAGCTGTTGGATTGTGTTTAGAATTTCATTTAGTGTGATCGGTTCAATTAATGTCGAAAGTTGTGCCTGGTCTAGCTGTGGTAAGGGGAGTCTTGCCAGGTACGTTTTAATCAAATTGTCGTCTAGAGGAGCTGTTCCGGGACGTTGTCCTAAGTTATAAAGATCTGCATAGTATTTTGCAAATTCTTGAGAGATATCTAGGGGATTTTGGATCTTTTTGTTGTCTGTGGTGTGTATGAAGGGTATTTTGGATTGGGCTAGCTTTGTTTTTAGCCGATTGGCTAGGTATTTAGTTGCTTTCCCACTGTGATGGTAAGACGTTGCCCTCAGTTTTTGCAAACAGTATGCAGTTTTCGCTGCATTCAGTTCTATGAGTTGGTTATTTAATGTTTGTATTTGTTCTAATAGGGCTGGGGACGGGTTAAGTTTGTTTTGGGATGTCGCTATTGCCAGTAGCTTTTGGCATTCTAGTAAGGTTTTCTGTCTGTTCTTTTTGAGGTAAGAGGAGCGCCTAATGAAAATTCCCCTCACGACAGCTTTATGTGCTAGCCATACATGTTGGTCCGACACCTCCCCGTTAGAATTCTCTTTAAAGTAATTCGCCAAGTCTTTATGTACCTGCGACGTGAAAGTGCGGTCGTGTAAGAGCGACTCATTCATTCGCCAAGTTCCTCTTCCTTTAAATTGGAAAGAGTCAAATAGGGTTAGGTAAACTGGGCTATGGTCCGACCAAGTTATTTCCCCAATGTTACAGCTAGAGACTTGTGCCAATGTTTGTTGGTCTACGTAGAAGGTGTCGATCCTTGTGTAAGTGTTGTGAACTTTCGAGTGAAACGTGTAGTCACGCTCCCCTGCATGAAGCACCCTCCAGCTGTCATATATATTGTGTAGTATGATTTTTTTTGAGAGTGATTTACATATGGAGACCATCTGCCCCCGTCTTACACCTTGTGGGAGCGCTGTCGTGTCTTCCTCTGGCGAAGTGATAAAATTAAAGTCGCCGCAGAGGATCAGCCCCCCTAATTTGATCAGTTCAATCTTTTGCATGAGACGATGAAGGAAGGTCTCTGTCCCTGTATTGGGGAAGTACGCCGAGACCAGGGTGTACTGAGTATTATTAAAGAGACCCACCAGCACGATGAACCTGCCCTGTGGGTCTATTAGTTTTCGTTGCTCAATAAATGCTACATCCTTGTGTATTAAAATGGATGTTCCCTTCGTTTTACTTGCGGACAGCGCATGGTATTGATTGGGGAAGTATTTAGTGTATAATTCAGGTGTCTTAGCGTTTTGGATATGCGTCTCCTGGATACAAGCAATATCTATCCCTTTAGATCTAAGTTCTTGCAATAAAAGGCGTCTCTTGCCTGGTGTGTTTAGACCTTTTACGTTATAGGTGACCAGTTTCATGTTGGGGTAAAGGAGTTATCTGTGCTAATTTTGTGCCTCCATGGTTTCTTTAAGTGTGCCCTGTGTTTCGTGGCGGTTTTGAGCGCCCAACTTTGGTTTTGAATAGAGGAATGCATTTTCTTGGGGTGTAACAAGTTACTAGTGTGCCGAGAGTGAGGGGTGTAGGGAGGGGTCAGAGCAATCAATGGGTGGTGTACCCAGACGGGCTCCCATACTCGGGGCCGCGATCCGCCACCTAACCAGTAGGTGCGGGTAGTGGGGGGGGTGCAGGTGATGCCTATTAATAACTTAGTCATTCACCTAGGGGCCTCAGAGCAATTTTAACAGTAGAACATACATTTTAACCAAACAATTATTATTCAAAACAAATATTAAGTTTACAGGCCAAGAGCCCACATCTTTTGACCTCGTAATTGAGATAAATGACAAGGTCCCTGTGCACAGTTCATGCCCTTTTGCGAAATCTGTTGTGTGTGGGGCAGAGTCAAAGTCTAACCAGCTGCGATAGCTGCCAATGTCCCGGGCTTAATGGCTATATGACCATAATCAGTCCGAACTTGTGCTGTGCATTGAGGGTAAAAAGTTCTGTTGAAGTTTAGCAGAGTCTAGGGTTGTCATGTTGTTTAGGTGTGCGTGTGTTTGTGTAATATAGTTACGTATATCTCGAGCTCTTCACTGTGAGGACCATTCTGGCGACATTCTTGGAACTTTCGTCGGTTTTCCAGGTCCACCAGGTGGCAGCGGCAGTCCCCAGTCCTTCAGTTTACGAATGCCTTGTGGTAGATCAGCGACCATGTGGACCGCACCTTGATGTGAGATGAGGAGTTTAGCAGGATATCCCCAGCGATAGCTTACATTTTGTTCTCTCAGGGTCGTGGTGATGGGCGACATCGATTTCCTGAAGTGCAGGGTTTCTGCTGACAAGTCCGCAAAGATTTTGATAGCTTTATATTCGTCAGGCATGCCTGCCGTTCTGCTGGCTTTCATGATTCGGTCTTTGGCGTGAAAGAAGTGAATTCTAGCGATCACATCCCTTGCTGCTGTAGGCGGTAGATGTTTAGGCCTGTGCAGTCTGTGCGCTCTATCGATTATAAGTTGATCAGGGTGGATTTCTGGAGTGAGAGCTTGGAACATGTCGGACAGATAGTTATGAAGGTCAGCTGTCTGGACAGATTCTGGGATGCCTCGGAACCTGAGGTTGTTTCTCCTCGCTCTGTCTTCCATATCTGCCAGTTTGAGTCTGTGTGCTTCCACAATGTTGTCCAGTTCTTGGAGTTTGTCCGCCAGGCTGTTATGGGCTACAGCATGTTCGTCCAGTTTTGTTTCGATTAATGCGGTGCGGTTACCGATCTCTTGCACCTCTTTATGCAATTCAGCTTTCAGCTCCTGAAGTTGCTTCTTCATATTGTTTTCTATATTGGTAGTGAACTCTTCCATCATCTCCCTTATGCCTCCCATTGTTAGGGGCTGTTCGTCTGGTGCACGAGAGGGTGATGTGTGCGGTGAGGGGGAAGTTTCCCGCCTTTCTTGGGCGTCGCCATCTTATGCAGGCTCCTGATTCTCCCTCAATCTGGAGGCCGCAGTTTTTGTTAAGAAGAATTAAGCTCTGTCGGTTTTACCCGGTTTATTTTTTTGTCTGTGCGACATGGTGGTTGTTTCCCCCGTCAGTATATGTATTTGTAGATGGTTTTGCGCTCAGTGTGCCGTTTATTTTTGCTCTTTTGGTCTCTATAAGTCGGAGCTGATCTTACATGCGTCCGCTCAGCTCCAGCAGCAGGCCACGCCCCCCATACTCCCCTTTTTAATACGAGCATTCATGCAGACAACCTTTAGCTCTTGACAAAGGCGGTTCTATACACCGAAACGCGCGTCGAGCATTTAGAGCACTCAATAATGCCGATGCATTTACTTTGAGTTCCTTCATTTTTTGTTTTTTCAAGTTTTTTCTTTATTTCTTTATTTACTTTATTTATTATTATTTTTTTATTATTTTCTATCATACTAGGTGACTTTTTTGGTTCCTTTTATGACCAGCTAGGATCCTTATGGACGGTGTGGGGCTTATGTGGCAGGGATAGCCGTTAGGCTGCCTTGAAGCAGCAGGTAGTTAAATTGGTCCCCCTGTTATTCTGGGAGACAGTTAGGAAGCTCAGGGCTTTACAAGGTGTGGGTGTGGTGTATTTTTAGGACTCCTGCATAGGAAGTTTTGGCTATTTCCTTTCCCTCTCTACTCATATGTGGAATCTTTACTTTGAAGGTCTAGCCATTTCCTTTTGAGTCATTTACTCTGCATCTACCACCCCCCCTCCCCCCGGCACTAGTAATTGGCCTGTTTGAGCAACTACACTACTGTCCCCAGGGGCACCATTACTACCAAGGCATCATTTATTATTTACCCCCACCTATACCCCCCTCACCCCTATACCAGGGTTTCTGGTATGATTATTATGTCAAGAGATATATATTTTATCTTTACAGTGACTTTCCTGTTAAGTGGTCTATTGAACCTGTTATCTCGCTCTAATCAGTGAGCACTCATCTCACTGACCTGCAGTATTTGTATCTGGCAATTCCTTTTTACACATTACTATTTTGTTCCATTAAAGGTCTAAGAACCCGTGCCTATGAGCACTTATCTCACTGACCTGTAACATTTGTGTCTGGCAATTCTTCTAAGCCAGTTTTATATATTGCCTAATTTGTATATTCTGTTCTATTAAAGGTTTAAGAACCCGTTCTTCCCTCTTTTTTCCTTTATGTAAGCACATTCACTTTGAGAGGTATAGATTTGAGATTGAGCAGGTAGTCCACCCTTTCATTTCGGTGGTCTCCCAGCCCATTCTCCTCCTTTTATATATATATATATATATATATATATATATATATATATATATATATATATATACATATATGCGAGGATGAGGGCACTCACTTTTGTCCCATTTCTTTGTAGAAAAAAATCCAAAATTATAATGCCTTGGTGCACTACACTGGAACCAATATATAACAAAATAGTTACACAAATAAGTGGGCACTCGTTGGTCTAGTTGAAAAAAAATGTTGCTTTTTTATTTGTGTGGCATCAACGGACCTACTTTCGATCCTTTCTAAATATATATATACAGTTGCAAGAAAAAGTATATGATCCCTCTGGAATGATATGGATTTCTGCACAAATAGGTCATAAAATGTCATCTGTCATCATCTAAGTCACAACAATAGACAATCACAGTCTGCTTAAACTAATAACACACAAAGAATGAAATGTTGCCATGTTTTTATTGAACACGCCATGTAAACATTCACAGTGCAGGTGGAAAAAGTATGTGAACCCCTAGACTAATGACATCTCCAAGAGCTAATTGGAGTGAGATGTCAGCCAACTGGAGTCCAATCAATGAGATGAGATTGGAGGTGTTGGTTACAGCTGCCCTGCCCTATAAAAAAACACACACCAGTTCTGGGTTTGCTTTTCACAAGAAGCATTGCCTGATGTGAATGATGCCTCGCACAAAAGAGCGCTCAGAAGACTTACAATTAAGAATTGTTGACTTGCATAAAGTTGGAAAGGGTTATAAAAGTATCTTCAAAAGACTTGCTGTTCATCAGTCCACGGTAAGACAAATTGTCTATAAATGTATAAATGGAGAAAGTTCAGCACTGCTGCTACTCTCCTTAGGAGTGGCCGTCCTGTAAAGATGACTGTAAGAGCACAGCACAGACTGCTCAATGAGGTGAAGAAGAATCCTAGAGTGTCAGCTAAAGACTTACAAAAGTCACTGACAAATGCTAACATCCCTGTTAGCGAATCTACAATACGTAAAACACTAAACAAGAATGGATTTCATTGTAGGATACCACAGAGGAAGCTACTGCTGTCCAAACAAAACATTGCTGCACGTTTACAGTTTGCACAAGAGCACCTGGATGTTCCACAGCAGTACTGGCAAAATATTCTGTGGACATATGAAACCAAAGTTGAGTTGTTTGGAAGAAACACACAACACTATGTGTGGCGAAAAAGAGGCACAGCACACCAACATCAAAACCACATCCCATGAGGTTTCCATGGGGATCCATGGCAAAATTCCCATGGAAAATTACATAGTTGATGCAGAGTCTGGTTTTAATCCATAAAGGGCATAAATTACCTAACATTCCTAAATTGTTTGGAATAACGTGCTTTAAAACATCAGGTATGATGTTGTATTGATCAGGTAGTGTAAGGGTTACGCCCGCTTCACAGTGACAGACCAAACTCCCAGTTTAACGCACCGCAAACAACCGCAAACAGTCCATTTGCACAACCGCAAACTCCCCATTTGCACAAGGTTGGATACCGATCAATGGTTCGATATTCTGAGCCCTCTCTGATTTACTGTACACGACTATTCGATATTCCCACAAATTTTATATAGCATTTTATGTTTGTTTGAGACCACCTTAAAAATATTGGATATCGCTAAAAATCATGATCACTATATACTTTCTCTACAAACCACTAAAACGAACCAAACTACTCATCCATCCGTTATACCACTTTATCCCACCTAGAACTAGTGCCCAGTTAAAATACTTGACTCTTACTTACCCACACTCAGTCATGCCACACACATTTCACCACTACTCTCACTGAATCCCTCTGACTACGGCTAAATTCATCTTCTACATCAGAACACTACTCCTAAGATTGGGTTGTATCCATGTCTCGGGTCTTTCATTTAGAATAGGGGCAGCTTCGGTCTCCTTCAACACTGACACGCCAGTGTATATTATTAAAAGATTGGGCAGATGGAAATCCTCAGTCTACAACCGATATATTCCTCATCCCGAGAAAGAAATTAGGAAAGCTTTTAAAAGCTTTTAAAAGTTTGGCTTTGTAAATTTGATGCAATAAGTGTGTTTTTCTTTAATACCTTTTCACCCTCTTTGCATGAACCCGATTTACATATATTACTAATATGTTTCTGAACATATATATTATATTATTCACTCACTCACTCACTCTCTGGGCCGGCCTAAGACATCATGGGAGGATAATGTATAATAAAGACAGGTTACTGGCTATGGGAGGATAATGTATAATAAACACAGGTTACTGGATATGGGGAGGATAATGTATAATAAACACAGGTTACTGGCTATGGGGGATAATGTATAATAAACACAGGTTACTGGCTATGGGGGATACTGTATAATAAACACAGGTTACTGGTTGTGGGGGGATAATGTATAATAAACACAGGTTACTGGCTAAGGGGGATTATGTATAATAAACACAGGATACTGGCTATGGAGGATAATGTATAATAAACACAGATTACTGGCTATGGGAGGATAATGTATAATAAACACAAAAAAATAAAATAAAAAGAATGCAGCTTCAGAATTAATCTAAATTGTATGCTGTCTAGGAGGTGGGAGGGTCTGCTGCTGATTGGCTGGAATGTGTCTGCCGACTGTGAGGTACAGGGTCAAAGTTTACTCAATGATGACGAATAGGGGGCGGACCGAACATCGCATATGTTCACCGTCCGTGGCGAACGCGAACATGCGATGTTCGCCAGGAACTATTCGCCAGCGAACCGTTCGGGACATCACTACAGGAGAACTTAAGGCCATCTGTCTACCAGCTGAAGCTCAACAGAAGATGGGTGTTGCAACAGGACAATGACCCAAAGCATAGAAGTAAATCAACAACAGAATGGCTTAAACAGAAGAAAATACGCCTTCTGAAGTGGCCCAGTCAGAGTCCTGACCTCAACCCGATTGAGATGCTGTGGCATGACCTCAAAAATGTGATTCACACCAGACATCCCAAGAATATTGCTGAACTGAAACAGTTCTGTAAAGAGGAATGGTCAAGAATTACTCCTGACCGTTGTGCACGTCTCATCTGCAACTACAGGAAACGTTTGGTTGAAGTTATTGCTGCCAAAGGGGGTACAACCCGTTAAATCCAAGGTTTCACATACTTTTTCCACCTGTGAATGTTTACATGGTGTGTTCAATAAAAACGTGGCAACATTTCATTCTTTGTGTGTTATTAGTTTAAGCAGACTGTGATTGTCTATTGTTGTGACTTAGATGATGATCAGATCACATTTTATGACCAATTTGTGCAGAAATCCATCTCATTCCAAAGGGTTCACATACTTTTTCTTGCAACTGTATATATATATATATATATATATATATATATATATATATATATATATAGTAAAATTAGTGAAAACCTTGTCAGTGGAAAGGCAGCATCAATCAATACTTCACTGATAAGTGCAGAAGGTGGAACGCACAGCAGCCCACAGTGGACCGCACGCAAGGAATTTCCAGCGGCAAACACGGTATTCAAATCCCCCACTTTCTCCCAGAGCCGGCAAAGAGGAAGGAGGACTCAAGGGACATATTAATTGATACCAATTTTCCACCGGGCGATGTACAAACTATACCTGCATCTTATGTGAGTGTGTTTTATCCTATTTTTTTTTTCAAATAAAAGTTTTTCTAGAGAGCACTATGTCTCTGCTATTCTCATTATAGATTTACCCCACCATTGGATCCTGACAGAGATAATGATCTGGAATATACAAACAATCAAGATTTTAAGTTGTGTTAGTGCTGATGCTTTATACTGGATTTTAGCGTAATACTAAAATAATTCAGCGTATTTAGGAAGTCCCCAGACTTTTTACCATAGATGGGGTTACTTCACTACACTTTTATTAAGCTGATACATTGTTAAATACCAGGACGATAACAAATTGACTACCTCACGAGAAACCGCTTAGTGGAGGACTTTGAACTGAGAAAACTGTGATATATTTGACCCTTCCCCTTTATGCTTTTATCGTCTAGTCTTATTCAAGATTTGATATAACATGTTTGCATTTTAAATATTCAATTGTTTAGTGAATATTCCCCTTTTTCTTCTTATTTAGCCTTTACTAAGTGGATTTACTCCTTTAATACCATTTATTTCCTATTCCTGGTTTAAGCAGTGAAACAACTTCTTGCTATTTAACACATATATATAGAGAATAAAAAGTGCAATAGTTTGAGCTCACCTGATATAGAGCTTCTATAACTGACTCTAGGATATAGCACAGGGTACAAAATATAGAGTGCTACTCCTCCTTTATGTAGAGTAGACCAGGCACCAGAGAGTATATCATTGGATGAATAAGATAATACAATTTATTTAGCAGCAAAGTTAATATAAAATCTGAATATTAATCCACTAGTCTAAGACGAGACTGCCTGTGTCGGGATTTTTTTTTAAAGTGCGTGCTGTTCTTTGCAAATACGCAATTGCTCAATCAGAGGATTCATAGGGCAAAGTCCTGGCAAGCATTCAAGATGTCTGTGGGTTCCGAAATGTAAGTAATGTATTGGCCAAAATGGCAGTGTGTGTGTATGAATGCTGTGTGTATGAGTGCAGTGTGTGTGTATGAATGCAGTGTGTGTGTATGAATGCAGTGTGTGTGTATGAATGCTGTGTGTGTATGAATGCTGTGTGTATGAGTGCAGTGTGTGTATGAGAATGCTGTGTGTATGTATGAATGCAGTGTGTGTGTGTATGAGTGCAGTGTGTGTGTGTATGAATGCAGTGTGTGTGTATGAATGCTGTGTGTGTGTATGAATGCTGTGTGTATGAATGCTGTGTGTATGAGTGCAGTGTGTGTGTATGAGAATGCTGTGTGTATGAGTGCTGTGTGTGTGTATGAATGCAGTGTGTGTGCATGAATGCAGTGTGTGTGCATGAATGCAGTGTGTGTGTGTATGAGTGCAGTGTGTGTGTATGAATGCAGTGTGTGCATGTGTGTGTAATGCAGAGTGTGATGCAGAGCCTTGGTGGGGGGGTGGGCATTTTTATTTTTTAATTATTATTTTTATTTTTTTTTGTTTTATTACGTTTTTTATTATTATTATTTTTTTATTTTATTATAATTGTTATTATTATTTTTATTTTATTTTTTTATTTTTATTTTTTTTATTATTATTAATATATATACACATTTTTTCGTCCCCCCTCCCTGCTTGCTAGCTGGCCAGGGAGGGGGGCTCTCCTTCCCTGGTGGTCCAGTGGATGGGCACTGTGTAGGAGGGGGCTGTGGGGGCTGCAGAGAGATGTTACTTACCTTTCCTGCAGCTCCTGTCAGCTCTCTCCTCCTCCGCCGGTCCGTTCAGCACCTCGGTCAGCTCCCAGTGTAAATCTCGCGAGAGCCGCGGCTCTCGCGAGATTTACACTGTGAGCTGACAGAAGAGCTGAACGGACCGGCGGAGGAGGAGAGAGCTGACAGGAGCTGCAGGAAAGGTAAGTAACATCTCTCTGCAGCCCCCACAGCCCCAGTCTGTATTATGGCAATGCAAATTGCCATAATACAGACAATTGACTCGAGTATAAGCCGAGTTGGGTTTTTTCAGCACAAAAAATGTGCTGAAAAACTCGGCTTATACTCGAGTATATACGGTAAACATTACATAAGGTAATCCATATGCATCATGGCTGTAAAATATATTCAATAGCGATAGGGAGAAGATTTTTTTAACAAAAACTGATTATTTTTTTGAGCCAGTTAAAAGCAGGAAAAATGGCTGTCTTAGCAGAGCAGATCCCAGAAACCTGGAAGGTCCTGCCTAAATCGGAAGGGTTTGGGGCATGCAATAGATAGAGCTGCATCAAAGTCAATGGTCTTTGGAAGCTGGATTAATCATGCTGAGTGTCACATCAGCTATAGCTACAAGTTATTTTAATCTGAATTCACAGTTTAGTGAATAAATTCAATAGCATTTCAGTATAAATGTCAAATATGACCTGCATTCCATCTAGAGGATTAATTACCAAATTAATGGAATTTTTGGGACAAACAAGGGTCCCCTGAGAGAAGTCAGGCTAGAAGTCTGTCCCTGAACTAGAACCAGTATGGGATGGGAGTTTCCATTGACATTCAATAGGAGGTCTGAAGACAGAGGAAGTAATCCTGGGAAATCGATTAACATTTCCATGACTATCAGGAACCATGGTTATGAGAATATGAGAATCAAACAAGTACAATAACATGGGAGATGAAGTAGAGTGCAAGCTATCAGAGAAGTTGGAGGAAAATGTCTGATGCTAGTGCCTCTGGAACCAGGCTCAAGCTGTAAGCTGGCAGTTGAGAGTTTGATCAAGACATGAACAGGTCTTTGTCCAGAGGACATAAACGTGATCACAACTGAAGGAAAGGTAAGCGATTCAGTTGCAATATGGTGTTTTGTACATGTCTGGCGTTCCAGTCTGCCACTATATTGGATATGCCCGGGATGTACTTAGCTTGCACAGACAGATTGCAATCCCGGCAGAATTTCCAGAACTCCTTCCAACGAGAGCCAAGTCCCCTAGAACCTATTATTCCATGCCTTCCAGGTAAATTATATATCTTACTGCAGATATGTTGTCCATGCATAGTAGGATCGAGCAGTTGGTCAAATTCCCTAGGTGGCTGGGTAGAGCTAATGAGCCACCCATGAGCTTGAGGCAGTTGATGTGTCTTCTCTGTCAGAGACCATTTCCCACCTGTGAATATAGGACAGCAACATGCTTCCCAGTCAAGTGTACTTGCATCAGATTCAGCAATGAAGTCGGCACCGAAAGGAGCGGTAACTAATAGGTCCTGGGAAAGTACCTGGATCAAGGCTGAGAGGATTTGAGTTGTCAGATAGTGACTATAGGGTGGAACAATAGTCAAAAAAATTATTTCTTGATATTCTTGAAGTCTGGGAGAAAAAGGGTCTGGTGAGTGGAATTGATTATGAATCCCAAGAACTCCATTGACTGGGAGGGAATGTGGATGGCCTTCTCCCAGGTGATTAGTAAACCTAAGTTTTGAAGTAGAGATGACCAAGAGGACCATGGAGCAGTTTGGAATCATGAGCCATGATGAGCATGTCATCCAAATTTATTATGAAGTGAGTTCCCTTCTGTGAACTAGGGCAACCACAGGCTTTAACAGTTTGGTAAAACACCAGGCGGTTGAAAAAAGACCAAATGGGAGGCACTTGAAACACCATTTGGTCCTTTTCCATAGGAATTGAAGGTAATTTTGGCAGTTTTCAGCAATAGGAGAGATATGCATCCTGCAGGTCAAGTTTTACTATTCAATATCTGTGTGTGTGTGTGTGTGTGTGTGTGTGTGAGAGTAGGTATATGTTTTATGTGTGCTAGTGTGTGTATATGTCTGTGAAGTTTTATGTTTGTATCTGTGTGTATGTGTCTGTGTAAGTATATGTTTGTATCTGTTTTGTGTAACGAGTATATACCCCTACACGCAGGATCCAGCCAAACAGAAGACAGCACAGAGGAGAGATACGTCTACCGGACCTTAGAGTGGCCGGACTCGACGTAAAGGAGAAGTACAGAGTCAGGAGCGATCCGAGGTCAAGGGCACAAAGAGACAGCGTAAACGAGAACTAGCCGGGGTCTGGTACACAGGAATCAGCAAGCCGGCAAACAGTACAGACAAGGATAAAGCGAAAACGAAGTCAGAATACAAAGCCAAGGTCAAGTACGGAGAAACACAACTGAATACAACAAGCACTAAAGGGAACTGTAGCAGAAACCACGATAGGGCAAGGAACTAAGGGAAAAGGGTAAGTATAAGTAGCCTTCAAACTAATGTGATTGGCTCCTGTCACTTCCACTCCCCCAACAGGTAAGTGTATGGGGTGATTGGCATGACAGGAGCCAATGGGAGCCTTTTTGCAATTTAGGCTCCCACTGTCTCTTTAAGAGCGCGCCCGAGATTCGCGGCACGCTCTTAGCTGCAGGCGGGACACGTGTCCGCTTCTCGCGGTCACTGCCCGCCATCCTGTTTGAGCAGTCGGATGAGCCGCGCGCGGCTCGTGCAGCCGCAGGACCGCGCGCGGCTTGAAGAGAGGACCGCGGCCGGCCCCCGAATAAGGTAAGTATATATTAAATATGTTAAAATATATTAAAATGTCATCCAAGTACACAATAACAAATGAGTGAATAAAGTCCCTTAAGACATCATTAATAAATTCTTGGAACACTGCTGGGGCATTGCAAAGCCCAAATGGCATGACGGTATACTCATAATGACCTGACCGAGTGTTAAAGGCTGTCTTCCATTCGTGGTCCTTTTTTATACGTATCAAATTGTATGCTCCTCTAAGATCTAATTTGGTGAATACCGTAGCATGTTTGAGCCTGTCAAACAATTCTGTTATTAATGGTATAGGGTAAGCATTTTTGATGGTGATTTTATTAAGACCTCTATAATCAATGCAAGGTCTTAAATCACCTTCTTTCTTTGATACAAAGAAGAACCCCGCTCCAGCCGGAGAAGAGGATCTCCTAATAAATCCCTTTTCTAATGATTCTTTAATGTACTCCTCCATGACACGGTTTTCTTGAACCGATAGGGGGTACACCCTGCCCTTGGGAGGTATAGTACCAGGCATCAAATCAATAGCACAATCGTAGGGTCTGTGAGGCGGTAATTTGTCAGCCTCTCTTTTATCAAAGACAGTCTTTAAAGTTAAATACTGAGAGGGTATAGCCGTAGATAAAGGAGGAACAGTAGGAACGTTAATAGAATTCACAGGCGTGACTTCAATAGTACATGACTCATGGCAGGCTTCACTCCATGATTTTATCTGCCCTGTCTCCCAGTCAAAAATGGGATTGTGGGCACGTAACCATGGATACCCTAACACCAACTGTGAAGAGGGAGAGGTGATGACCTGGAACCGAATGGTTTCATAGTGTAGAACCCCTGTGTACATGTGTAGCGGTGCAGTCTTGTGAGTAACAACTGGAGATATCAATGGTCTACCATCTATGGCCTCAACGGCCAAGGGTATCTCCTTCTCCCTGATGGGAATATTGTTTTTCTTTACAAAACCAGTGTCTATAAAATTCTCAGCTGCCCCAGAGTCAACCAGGGCGTATATGTTTTCAACTATACAACTCTCTCCCATATGTAAAGAAACAGGGAGAAGCAGTCGGTTAGGAGGCAATGTAGGAGACTTAGAAATCCCACCCAAGGCCAGTCCCCTATAAGGTCTTAGGTGCGAGAGTTTTCCGGGAGCAGAGGACACTCCTTTACCATATGTTCTCTCCTACCACAATATAGGCAGAGTCCCTCCCTTCTCCTATGTAATTTTTCATTATCAGAGAGTTTGGCAACCCCTAATTGCATTGGCTCCTCTTCAGATACTTTTACACTCTCCGGTGGATTAACTCTGGGGTGAATAGGCGTAACAAAACGTCTATTCCTGTTCTTGGTATAGAGCCTGTCCCGAATCCTATTATCTATATCGATGAGGTAGTCAATAACGTCCTCTAAGGCAACAGGAAGTTCCTTAGCTGCTACCTCATCCAATATAGAATCTGATAAGCCTTCCATGAAGGCAGTAGTTAACCCATTATTGGTCCAATCGACCTGTGAGGCAAGGGTACGAAACTGTATAGCGTAATCAGCCACAGACCTAGAACCCTGTTTAACCCTCATTAATGCTCTAGCGGCATTCTTAGACCTTTTCATAGTGTCAAAAGTTCTGCGAAAAGCTGTTAGGAAACTGTGAAAGTTATGCACCATAGGTCCATTAGCCTCCCAAATAGGGTTTGCCCATTCAAGTGCTTTGTCGGTAAGTTGGTGCATAAAGAACCCAACTTTGGACCTCTCTGTGGGAAATGAACGTGGATACATTTCAAAATGAAACTCTATTTGGTTAATGAACCCTCTGCATGTCTTAGAATACCCTCCATACCTAGGAGGAGGCGTTAAATGTGCTGCAGCATTAGGCATAGTCGATACTTCAGGAAGCAGGGGTGTAGGAGGGTTAGGTGCGGTTGCTGGAATGGTTCTAGCTAAGAGCGTCTGGAGAGCCTGAGCTATTTGATCCATACGGTGATCCTGCTCTACAAATCTAGCCTCATGGGTCGCCATCTGTTGAGCTAAATCTGCGGGGTCCATGGCCCTATCGTAATGTAACGAGTATATACCCCTACACGCAGGATCCAGCCAAACAGAAGACAGCACAGAGGAGAGATACGTCTACCGGACCTTAGAGTGGCCGGACTCGACGTAAAGGAGAAGTACAGAGTCAGGAGCGATCCGAGGTCAAGGGCACAAAGAGACAGCGTAAACGAGAACTAGCCGGGGTCTGGTACACAGGAATCAGCAAGCCGGCAAACAGTACAGACAAGGATAAAGCGAAAACGAAGTCAGAATACAAAGCCAAGGTCAAGTACGGAGAAACACAACTGAATACAACAAGCACTAAAGGGAACTGTAGCAGAAACCACGATAGGGCAAGGAACTAAGGGAAAAGGGTAAGTATAAGTAGCCTTCAAACTAATGTGATTGGCTCCTGTCACTTCCACTCCCCCAACAGGTAAGTGTATGGGGTGATTGGCATGACAGGAGCCAATGGGAGCCTTTTTGCAATTTAGGCTCCCACTGTCTCTTTAAGAGTGCGCCCGAGATTCGCGGCGCGCTCTTAGCTGCAGGCGGGACACGTGACCGCTTCTCGCGGTCACTGCCCGCCTTCCTGTTTGAGCAGTCGGATGAGCCGCGTGCGGCTCGTGCAGCCGCAGGACCGCGCGCGGCTTGAAGAGAGGACCGCGGCCGGCCCCCGGATAAGGTAAGTACCGCTACATTTTGTCAGTGTGGGTACATGTGTCTATCTGTGTGTCAGTGTGTTTCTGTGTCACTGTGTATGATCGCATATGTGTATAGGTGCATAATGCCAGCATTCAAACATCAAAACTACATTCAAATAAACTCCCACTATCAAGTGCCAATATTACATGCAAACACACTCCTGTATTAAAACACTCTAATTATATACAAAAAACAAAACTACACACAAATACACCCTTGCATTCAAGCAGCAACACTACATACAAACACACTCATGCATTCAAACATGTTACACACGACCGCTTTAACCCCTTAAGGACACATGACATGTGTGACATGTCATGATTCCTTTTTATTCCAGAGGTTTGGTCCTTAAGGGGTTAAAGTTGCAAGAGTACATATTAACACAAGAGTACAAAAGTACAAAAGTACATATTAACACACAACTGCATTCAAATGCTAACACTATACACTATATACTAGACCAGGGATAGGCAACCTTCGGCACTCCAGATGTTGTGGACTACATCCCCCATAATGCTTATAATGATAGTAAAGCATCATGGGAGGTGTAGTCCAAAACATCTGGAGTGTCAAAGGTTTCCTATGCCTGTACTAGACCTTCATTCTACACACACATACTCCATAAATAAACATGCTTCCATTCAAGCACACAAAAACTGCTCACAAGTAAAACCCTGCAAGGATGAGCAAATGGTAGATACCCAGCTGACAATCATGAGAAGTGTACAACAGACGGGAATATATATTTTGGCCATCCTTGTGCTGGGGGGCAAAACAGTTTCTTGTAGCGGGGCCCTCTCTGCATTAGTTCCGCTATTGCCCCCTCTGCTGAGCGCCGGTGACATCGCATGCCGATGTTCAGCATGGTATGCTACAGCCCTACCCCCCCACTACAGCCCGCTTACCCTCCACTACAGATCCCTATACCTCTAACACAGCCCCAAATGTGCTAATTACAGCCCCAAACACTCCTCTACAGCCCCTAATCCCCGAAACTACATCCCCTTGTCCCCTACACTACAACCTCCTATCCCCCTGCTACAGCCCCAATCACCCCACTACATCCCACTACCAGTACCTCTCCCGAGATTTGGTTCTGAACCTGCTCATTTACTGACTCAAAGTGAGGCCCTCTCTGCATTAGTTCCACTATTGCCCCCTCTGCTGAGCGCCGGTGACGTCACATGCTGATGCTCAGCAATATATGCTACAGTCCAGTCCTACCCCCCCCACTACAGCCCCCTTACCCTTCACTACAGATCCCTATACCACTAACATAGCCCCAAATGTGCTAATTACAGCCCCAAATCCTTCACTACAGCCCCTAACTCCCGAAACTACATTCCCCTGACACTACAACCTCTTACCCCCCTGCTACAGCCCCAATAGCCCCACTAGCAGTGCCTCTCCTGAGATTTTGTTCTGGATCTGCTCATTTACTGACTCAGTAAGGAATTAGGCCCTGTTCAACAACATAATCCTATAGGTATGTGTATTTGGGGGGAAAAAGGTTGGACTCCATTCACTATTGTTGTGATCTGAGGACAGCCCTATAAAACAGAGCAATAAACATGCCAATCATTCAGTGCATCCATAGTCTGAAGAGTCTATTCTTGAACCTTACCATTGTTATTGCGGGGAAGGGGGGGGGGGGGTGCACTGCCTCATCTGCCCCTCTGAGTGGGGATTGTACCATTTGGAGCTGATCTATAGCTCCTGAAAATTGTCAGTGTGTTCTATACTCCTTTCACCATCTGTCAGAAGATACTACACTATATTGTTTTCTCTTGGTTCTTGTCTCCAAGTCTTGCAATCAGAGGTTAGAGCAGACCGGTGACAATGGTCAATGTGACAGGCTCCGCAGAGATTCCTTGTACCTCTTCTTTGGTGCTCCTCTGTCACAGTGATCAGTGGATGAGTTTGATATATAGCACATCCTTGGGTAGACAATCATCTTCTATCCTAAAAACATGCCCTTCCCAGCACAGTTGCGACTTCAAAAGTATAGCCTCAATGCTGGTAAATATATATCCCTGTAAAACTTATGTAAGTCTATGAACATAAAGGTATCCAGATTGCAAACCATAATAGCTTTTTTCCACACTTCTGTTTTTTAATAAATATATATTTGCATTGTGCATATAATGAATCCTCTTATAAGTTGAAGTTTGGCAAACAGAGCCCCCTTTCAAAAAAGAACTGTAAATTATAAAAAAAAAAAATATATAGACTGTAAGTGAGAAAGAGTGATCAAAACATCTGTGAATGTAACAGTAAAATGAACGTGTGTGATTTTGTGTGAACATCTTTATATAGTACAGACTCCCAGTGTTTTCTAAAAAAGGCACTTCAGTGGTAAAATTCACTTGTTACGATGTAAGGGAAATTATCAAGAGGGATATATTGTTTATAAAGAAAGGTACATTTGCTAGCCATAGAGAGAAAATTCTGTTTTTTTCCCAACAAGCACATTCTAACAAATGTACTAAATAGTTAGAATAGCGACCACCAGCTGCTTTATCCTTCCCCAACTGTTCTACTTAGGAAGAATAGCTTAATTGGTACCTAAATTACCATTTCCGTAGCTCTGAGATGTAAAAATATAGACTAACAGTAGGGTACTTGTCAGACTGTAAAAAACAAATCTCAAATAAACAGTTTGCTAGGCGAATGAATGAAAAAAAACATCATTTTATTTTAAATGCATTATTAATCTGTAGATCTCATCAGTGTGGTGTATTATGGGAGCCTAGGATAATCACTTTTTATTTCTAGGAAATGGTATATTGTGATTTTTGGCTTTAAAAATATCTTACTGTCAGATTGCATCTTGTGGTGCTTTCAATTGCATTCATGAAAAATTGTATATAAAGTAGGATAGTATTTTATACTAGCACTAACCTAAACAATTTATGTGAGTCTTAAAAAGGCACTCAAAGCTGGAACCTATTTTTTCTTGATGCACTGTGTTAAAATGCATTAAAATTCCAAAATTATAAAAGATAAAAATATTTTGTTGGCATTGATTTTTAAAATATGACTGATCATGCAAAAAAATATATTTTATTGAAGGATAGTGATCATATGAAGCCATTTATTATCACATAGTTTTTTAGCTCCTTTTTAAATCATAATGATAACAGAAATCACCCAAATGGCCCTGATCAAAAGTTTACATATCCTTGAATGTTTGGCCTTGTTACAGACACACACAAGGTGACACACACAGGTAAAATTTAAATTAAATGTTAATTTCCCACAACTGTGGCTTTTTAAATTGCAATTAGTGTCTGAGTATAAATAGTCAGTGAGTTTGTTAGCTCTCATGTAGCTCTCATGTACTGAGCAGACTGGATACTGAGCCATGGGGAGCAGAGAATAACTGTCAAAAGACCTGCGAAACAAGGTAATGGAACTTTATAAAGATGGAAAAGGATATAAAAAGATATCCAAAGCCTTGAAAATGGTACTGTTCAATAACTTAAGAAGTGGAAAATTCAGGTTTTTTTTTTTTATAGCAAGCAAGGTCAGGTAGATCAAAAAATATTCCACCCACAACTGCCTAAAGAATTGTTCAGGATACAAAGAAAAAAACACAGGTAACCGCAGGAGAAATACAGGCTGCTCTGAAAAAAGACAGTGGGGTTGTTTCAAGGAGCACAATACGACAATACTTGATTAAAAATTTGTTGCATGGTCAAGTTGCCAGAAAAAAGCTTTTACTGTGCCAGTTTCACAAAAAAGCCTGGTTACTATTTGCCCAACAATACCTTAACATGCCTCGCAGCTTCTGGCACACTGTAATTTGGCATAAAACTAGAAAGTAGGGGTGACTTTGCTTGCAGAAATAAGCAAGGGACAACATAGTGTTTAAAAAGAAATAAATTGGTGGGTGCAGCAAGTGATGTTTAAGGAGAAAAACAGGCAGGAAACCACTGTCTAGAGGTCATTCCTAACCTCAAATAAACTAAAAACCAAAACTGCAAACAATAGCAAAAAAAACTTAGGGATATCATCTTTACTAAAGCATGACACAAGAATTAGTGGTATAAAGTGCATGTGCTAAAGTGCAAATGATACTATAGGAAAGGAAAGTGCAGGGTGCTTGTCATGGAGCTTAAATTAGCAGCTAACTCCCACTACTCCTTCAAAAACTGCAGTTAAAGCACATATAACAAAAAATACAACGTGTACATGTAAAAAGAGACTGCTTATACCAAATAATAGGGTTCTTGATGGGTCTCTACGCGCTTTGTCAATCCGACTTCCTCAGGAGCTTCTATCTTCTTCCCGGTCTTCTCTCTTTTAAATCTGCCAGTTTGTGCGTCTAATATTGTGATCACGCATGCGCAAAGCACGTCGGACACACCATCATACGCTGAAATGCATGTGCTGAAACGCAACTAAACTTTATGGATACTTTACACAGCCGCATTCTGAACGTCCCAGATCAGAAACGTTCAAAATCCTAGTGGTCTGGATTTACAACCCTGCCTAAACACAACTACATTCTAACAAGGAAAACTAATAACCTTAAGGTTATACAAATGAGACTTAATGTGCACAAGATATATAAATTACCATTAATAAAAATTATTATGTGTTGGATGAAGATAAGTCAATCTGTATATCTAAACATTGTGGTAAAGATATATAGCTTGATCAATTAAAAAACATATAAGTGAAATTCCATATAAACTGGATTAGTTATATTTCAATTATAGTGGAGCATTCTAAAAACACACACATTCTTCAGACTCCTATATGTATAAAAACATATATGAGGATAAGGATAATGGTATTTATACTGATCATAATCGAGCACAGAGGTATATATAAAATAAAATGTCATGAAAGATGTGAACTAGTTTCAAGGAAAATAATGACTCATGGTGGTCTCTTTCTTAGAGAACAGATTTTCCACCCGTTTATTGCTTGCATCTCTCATAGTAGTTGTCATAAACCTGCAGTATACCATAATTAGCAACCACAACAGCTGATGCAAGGGGGGCTAGAAATATAAAATGTAAAAATCACACTGTCTCACAGCACACCCTAAGGATTGAAATTCATACCCGAAGGTATAATGTACATAAAAATAAATAAATAGGTTGGTTGAGCAAGTGATGTTTATGGGAATAAAATGCAGGCAAGCCACTGTCTAGAGGTCACTCCTAACCTCAAATAAACTAAAAACCAAAACTGAATACGATATCAGATAACAGGGTGCCACAATCACTTCAGTTGCCAATAATTATAGGATTCCCATAAAAAGAGGAAACAATCAATAAAAAAATATAACATTTAATTTATTGATACTCAAATAAAAATAAAAATTAAGCAATAGCACAACACATGTGCAAATAACCCAGTATATAAGCCGAAATTTGCAAAAAAAACCTTAGGGATAGCAGCTTTATTAACCCCTTAACGACGAGTGTCCGTCACTCGACCGAGGTCCGTCACTCAGGGGAATGCGTTAATGACGAGTGACGGACCTCGTCCGTCACCCGTTAAAATTAACCCCAGATCGCCGCAATCACGGCGATCGTGGGGTTATTGGTGCTCCGGTCTGCCTCTGCATTAGAGGCAGACCGGGAGCACCAGATCCGGCTGTCCCAGTACATGTGCCCACTCTGACAGCATGTCAGAGCGGGCACATGTGCTCAGTATACTCACCTTCGCCTCCCTGCACTTCCGGGTTCAGTGTGAAGTGCAGGGAGATGGATCAATGTTGATCCTGCCCCCTGGTGACAAAAAAATTAAGTTTATTTAAAATCCCACCCCCTTTACCCCCCCCCCTTTACCCATTTTAATAAAAAATTAACCCCTTCCCTGCCAATTGATCACTGACTACAGTGATCAATTGGCAGGGATTACATTTTACTATGATCTGATTTTTTTTTTTAACCCCTGAGGGTTAATTCTTTTTTTTTTAACACTCAGGGATTAAATTTATTTTATTAATTATTTTAAATATTTTAAAATTATACATTTAGCTAGCTGGGGAGGGTTTACAAATAAGCTTTAAAAAGTTAAAAAAAAAAAGTTAAAAAAGTTTAATAAGTTAGTTAATAACGTTTAAGTAAAAAATTAAAAAAATAAACCCTTTACCCAGTCCAAATAAAAATTAACCCCTTCCCTGCCAGTCGATCACTGCCTACAGTGATCAAAATACAGATCACAGTATTATACTGTGATCTAATTTTTTTTAACCCCTGACGATTAACTTTTATTTATTTTTTAACCCTCAGGGGTTAAATTTATTTAATTAACTAATTTAAATATTGTATAATTAAATATTTTGCTAGCTGGGGTGGGTGGGAGTTATGGAAAAATGGGGAATTTACTGTTAGTGCTTACTGCTAGTTAGGGGTTAACGTAAAAAAAAAAGCTTAGAAATCTTAAATCTGTAAAAAAAAGTTTTACGAAAGTTTAGGAAACTTTACAAAAATTAATAAGCAAAACAAAAGTTTAAAAAATAGTTTTAAAAAGTGAAAAAAGTTTTAAAAAGTAAAAAAAATACATTTAATAATGCTCATTACCACTACACCTGGTACAAGCTAGCGGAAAAATGATCCCACGCTAACGTTCAAAATATGCCTTTTGAAATACCCTGGGATGTCTTCTTTATGAAATGGTACGGCTTTATGGGGTATTTGGTTTATATAGCCTGGTAAAATACTCTAAAATGGGACATGGGCACAGCGTAAAAATGTAAAGTTTGAAAAAAAAATGGAATGGCTGTGTCCCAAATGTGCCCCTCCGATGTCCACATATACCTGGCAAAGGTACATACGGGGGTATTTTTGTACTCAGCAGACATAGCTGAGCAACATATGAAGTATTATACAGTGGTAGTACACATAAGGTTTGCAAAATATACTGTGCAAACTCACTTTGTGTGTCAAAAAGGCAGAAAAAACGCTTATTACCACAACACCTGGTACACGCTAGCGGAAAAATGATCCCACGCTAAGGTTCAAAATATGCCTTTTGAAATACCCTGGGGTGTCTACTTTAAGAAATGCTAGGCCTTTGTGGGGTAGTTTGAATTTAAAACCTGCGAAGATGCTTGGATATTGCACATAGGCCCAGCGTCAAAATTCAAAGTTCGGTAAAAACTGATATGGCTTGGTCTCCTATATGGCACTGTAGCTTCACAAAATAGTGCCATAGACATACAATGGGGGTGTCCTTTTACTCGGAAGACTTAGCTGAGCATAATTTGGGGGGTTTGACCTTAGTGGCACACATGAAATATACAAAATGCCCAGCAAAAATGCAATCCGTATGTAAATGCACAAAATTATTTTTTACCACATTCTTTGGCATGTAATGGTAAAAAAATGGGGGCATGTTAAGGCACAATATGCACCTTATGAGATACCCTGGAGTGTCTACTTTTACAAATGGTAGGCCTTTGTGGGGTTTTTTTGAACAGTCAAACTGTTATAATACCCCAAATGGAAGCATAGGCTCATTAAATCCGTCTCTCAAAATTCTACTGTGAATACTGAAAAGGACAGGTCTCCTATATGGCACTGTAGCTTCACGAAATAGTGCCAAAGACATACAATGGGGGTACCGTTGAACTCAGCAGAAGTAACTGAACACATAATAAATCTTTGTACAGGAAAAGAACACACCAACTTTACAAAATACACATGAGAAGTTCTTTGTTATCAGTTTGTGTGCGAAAACCCCCAAAAAACACAATTTTACTCCAATATTTAGCAGAGGTTGGCGGTAAAATGGCTACGTAGAAAGTGTCAAAACAACCTTAGGTAAATAGCCTGTTGTGTCTACTTTATATAAATATATACTTTTATGTGGCAATTTTGTTTTCTTTTATGGCTATTAAGCTTACAAGACAAACATACCAAATTCTAAAATCGCTCCACATTAAAAGTTTACTTTACTCCTTGTGCTTTGTGACCTGTAACTACACAAAAAAATCTTCAAATCCCAGACACATTATATATTCTGTAAATCAGAACAACTAAATGAATTTATTTTTAATTACTTTCCTTAACCTGCACTTATTGTGCACACATTATTATTGCAAAAACTGTAAAAAACCCTTTTCATTTTTTTTGCATTTTTCTGTATTTTGTTATAATAAATAAGCATGTATATATATATATATATATATATATATATATATATATATATATATGTTACATCAAATTAAAGCCCTTTCTGTCCTTTAAAAAACGGTATATAATATGCGTTGGTGCAATAAATTAGTCAAATGCAAATTGCAGTTGAACGCAAACAGCAAAAAACGCTAAAAATGCCGTTGTCATAAAGTGAAAGACAAGCTTCCGAAGCTCTGTCCTTAAAGGGTTAAAACACGACAAGATATAGTGGTAAAAAAATACATATGCTAAAGTGCAAATGATAGTATAGGAACTAGAAGTGCAGGGTGCTTTTCAAACGGCTTAAATTAGCAACTATTATTGATTGTTTCCTCTTTTTATGGGAGTCCTATCATTATTGGCAACTGAAGTGATTGTGGCGTCCTGTTATCTGATATTGTATTCAGTTTTGGTTTTTACAACATAGTGTTTAACTGTGTATAAACCTTTGTTTAAAAAAAAGGTTCAATTGGCCACTCACACTTTTAATGACAACTTCAAGCTTTCAGATAATCTTTAAAGGGATCATTCTTTTGCTTCAGAAACTTGGCAGCCTCAGGATCATTTATGGGAAGAGAAAAAACAAAAATTGTAGTGCAAGTTTAAAAATAAAGTGCATAACAACTTTATTCGCTTTACATGTAATTTTAAAACAGCAGTTGTAGTAGTCAAAAGCATGGATTTGTTGTTAGTTCTGTAGTCCTATGCGTTTCGCCCCTCAGGGACACTGACTGCTCTTGTGCACCAACAAAATGCAAACAAATATAAACACAAACCCTCCCTCACCTCTCCCTTTTAAAATACCCAAATTGTCCAATTAGTCCTTGAATTGGTTAAAAGATCTTCCAGCTGATTTCATTCCTCCTGGTTTCCAGGTTATTCCTCCAAATGATGTCATCGTGTGTAGGGCGCGGCAGCATTACTGGTGTCTATCAGATTTTAACCTCTGGGAGTCTGTGACACTAATATTATGGATAGAGGTAGCAATCTGAAAGTTCTCTTACATAATGTATATAAAAGTTGGTGTAACGGAACTCCCCGTACTTGGACTGAGTACCTCCTGTTGATGGACGCTTCCTGGCATGCGCCATGGACCACAAGCACCGCACCGGACACCACAACCACCGCAGACCTCACAACCGCCGTAGCTTAACTGGAGTCTCGCCGTCTTCTGTCCACCCTGGATCAGCTTTTGTCCTCCAGGACAGCATATCAGGAACAAGCTATTAAAAGAGCTAAGTGATTAAAGCTCAGGAGAGTATGTAGAGCATAGCAGTCACCAGTGTGAGTATAGCTGTCCCCTCCAATAACGAGACAAGACTGCGTGTTGAGAGTCAAGAAGAACTGTGTTTAATTAGCACCAAAGGCCTTCTTTTATGGAGGTCTTACACATACAGGACCGCCCACACGGTTTTCCAGAGTAACCAATAAAAACCATTAATCCCAGCAGAAATCCTCCCCTCTGCCTGTGATACAATTATCTCAACACAATAGACTAACTTAATTATCACAGGCAGAAAATATACAGTCTTTACACAATTCATATAACTTTAAAAGTATACATGCAATATAAAAGTTACATATTTGAAATCAGCGTCCTTTAAATATAAACATACTCAAAAATTATAAAAATCCGTCCATTAGTTCAAAAGTTAGTTGGACGTCCTTTATGACCGAAAAAATGACAAAGTCCCATTCGAACGAGCGTTCGAATCTTCGAACTGGAATTAGTCTCCAGCCGCAGTGTCGAAGTGGAAAAGAAGGTATGGGTCAGCGGTGTTCGTGCAATTGGGTAGCCGAAAACAGTTCCATAGATTTGGCTGCACACACCGCTGACTGCGTTCGAATGAGTTAAAATGGCGGTATCCGAAGTGCCAATTTAAAGTACAAATCCTTCCTCTGGGAGTTAAAGGGCCAGCAGCAGCACAATAAAACTTCATTATGCCCAAATACAGTTCTTAAAGGGTCAGAAACAGTACAATATACGTCCATAAGCCTCAACTCAGTTCCTTAAAGGGCAATACATCCCAGGGGCCATAGTCACATGGCAGAAGGCTGGCAATCAGTCCTCTCCAATGCCCAGTGGCGAGGGGCACCTCGTTACAGTTGGGACAAAAGCAGAGGGTTGGGTGGGGAAATTATACATCTAATAACATAAAAGTATGTAATATAATATATTGGAGTTCAAACAGTAAAATTTGATCTAAAAATATATGAATATGTAGGATACAATAGCAAGATCTAGAAGGCATGCATAAAACACATATAAAAACATACAAATACATTTTCAAAAATGTGCATCTATGCAAGCATTAAAAGTGAAAAAGAGAGAGAGAGGGTGGAGAATAGGAATAACAGATGATGTTCTAATCTGAAAAGGACCAACAATCTATGTCTATATTTAACCCCCTTGGCTGTAGTGTTTTAAGGATATTAATCCAATATGTTTTTTTTTTTGTGATACCTTTTTGGTTATGTTTCCTCCTCTCCAATTCCTTTCTATATGTTCTACTCCTGTAAAGAAAAAATCTTCCCAATTACATTTTGGGCAACTATTGCAATGTATAGTGACAATATGTTTATTTGAATTCTTATTAATGTTATTGATATGTTCCAGAATCCTTTCTTTCAGTTTTCTACAGGTTCACTCACATATAGCTTCCCACAAGGGCATTGTAACATATAAACAACATTTCTAGTGTTGCAATTTATATTAGATTGGATGTTAAAATATTTACCCATAACTGTACATTGTACATTTTTAATTTTCAATAGCATTTGTGCTTTACATGCCTTACACATGTTACATGATTTAACCCCTTAAGGACCAAACTTCTGGAATAAAAGGGAATCATGACATGTCACACATGTCATGTGTCCTTAAGGGGTTAAAGCCTTTTTTGTCCCTATTGAAGGGTAGTGATGTCATAAACATAAAATTTTCGGTTCGCGAATGGCGAACGCGAACTTCCTCAAACGTTCGCGAACCGGCGAACCGCCATTGACTTCAATAGGCCGGCGAATTTTAAAACCCACAAGGACTCTTTCTGGCCAAAATAGTGATAGAAAAGTTGTTTCATGGGGACTAACACCTGGACTGTGGCATGCCGGAGGGGGACCATGGCAAAACTCCCATGGAACATTACACAGTTGATTCAGAGTCTGGTTTTAATCCATAGAGGGCATAAATCACCTAACATTCCTAAATCACAATAGATATGGATTGACACCTGACATATGACATATTGACACCTTGACATATGGATTGACACCTGTCCTCAGAGACCCTGATACACACTGACACAGAGCAGAATAGGGACTGTTCCCCCTATATAGGGTCACTTGGCAGATATGGATTGACACCTGTCCTCAGGGACCCTGATACACACTGACACATAGCAGAATAGGGAATGTTCCCCCTACATAGGGTCACTTGGCAGATATGGATGGACACCTGTCCTCAGGGACCCTGATACACACTGACACAGAGCAGAATAGGGACTGTTCCCCCTACATAGGGTCACTTGGCAGATATGTATTGACACCTGTCCTCAGGGACCCTGATACACACTGACACAGAGCAGAATAGGGACTGTTCCCCCTACATAGGGTCACTTGGCAGATATGTATTGACACCTGTCCTCAGGGACCCTGATACACACTGACACAGAGCAGAATAGGGACTGTTCCCCCTACATAGGGTCACTTGGCAGATATGTATTGACACCTGTCCTCAGGGACCCTGATACACACTGACACAGAGCAGAATAGGGACTGTTCCCCCTACATAGGGTCACTTGGCAGATATGGATTGACACCTGTCCTCAGAGACCCTAATACACACTGACACAGAGCAGAATAGGGACTGTTCCCCCTACATAGGGTCACTTGGCAGATATGTATTGACACCTGTCCTCAGGGACCCTGATACACACTGACACAGAGCAGAATAGGGACTGTTCCCCCTACATAGGGTCACTTGGCAGATATGGATTGACACTTTTCCTCAGAGACCCTAATACACACTGACACAGAGCAGAATAGGGAACGTCCCCCCCTACATAGGGTCACTTGGCAGATATGTATTGACACCTGTCCTCAGGGACCCTGATACACACTGACACAGAGCAGAATAGGGAATGTTCCCCCTACATAGGGTCCCTTGGCAGATATGGATTGACACCTGTCCTCAGAGACCCTGATACACACTGACACAGAGCAGAATAGGGACTGTTCCCCCTACATAGGGTCACTTGGCAGATATGTATTGACACCTGTCCTCAGGGACTCTGATACACACTGACACAGAGCAGAATAGGGACTGTTCCCCCTACATAGGGTCACTTGGCAGATATGGATTGACACCTGTCCTCAGAGACCCTAATACACACTGACACAGAGCAGAATAGGGACTTTCCCCCCTACATAGGGTCACTTGGCAGATATGTATTGACACCTGTCCTCAGGGACCCTGATACACACTGACACAGAGCAGAATAGGGACTGTTACGACTACATAGGGTCACTTGGCAGATATGGATTGACACCTGTCCTCAGGGACCCTGATACACACTGACACAGAGAGAATAGGGACTGTTCCTCCTACATAGGGTCACTTGGCAAATATGGATTGACACCTGTCCTCAGAGACCCTAATACACACTGACACAGAGCAGAAAAGGGACTGTTCCACCCTACAAAGGGTCACTTGGCAGATATGTATTGACACCTGTCCTCAGGGACCCTGATACACACTGACACAGAGCAGAATAGGGACTGTTCCTCCTACATAGGGTCACTTGGCAAATATGGATTGACACCTGTCCTCAGAGACCCTGATACACACTGACACAAAGCAGAATAGGGACTGTTCCCCCTACATAGGGTCACTTGGCAGATATGGATTGACACCTGTCCTCAGAGACCCTGATACACACAGACACAGAGCAGAATAGGGACTGTTCCTCCTACATAGGGTAACCATTTTTAGCCCAAGGCAGCTCATCTCATCAGGCCTTTTTAAGTTGAATGTATCGCCCAGTGTCAGTCCCTTCGGGATCCATCCCTCATTCATCTTAATAAAGGTGAGGTAATCTAAAATTTTTTGACCTAGGCGACTTCTTTTCTCAGTGACAATACCTCCTGCTGCACTGAAGGTCCTTTCTGACAGGACACTTGAAGCAGGGCAGGCCCAAAGTTCTATCGCAAATTGGGATAGCTCAGGCCACAGGTCAAGCTTGCACACCCAGTAGTCAAGGGGTTAATCGCTCCTCAGAGTGTCGATATCTGCAGTTAAGGCGAGGTAGTCTGCTACCTGTTGGTCGAGTGGTTCTCTGAGGGTGGATCCCGAAGGGCTGTGGCGATGCGTAGGACTTAAAAAGCTCTGCATGACCTCCATCAACAACACGTCTTTAAAGCGTCCTGTCCTTGTGTGGTCGTGGGAGGAGGAGGATGACTTTCACCTCTTCCCCTGTTAGATTCCCGTTGTGCTGTGACATCACCCTTATACGCTGTGTAAAGCATACTTATTCATTTATTTTGGAAATGCTGCATGCTTTCCGACTTGTTGTAATTGATAACATTTCCGACACTTTCTGCTTATACCGGGGGTCTAGTAGCATGGACTGCCAGTACAGGTCGTTCTCCTTCAGTCTTTTTATACGAGGGTCCCTCAACAGGCACGACAGCATGAAAGACCCCATTTGCACAAGGTTGGATGCCGAGCTACTCATTTCCCATTCCTCCTCCTCAGTGATCTCAATGAAGGTATGTTCTTCCCCCCAGCCACGTACAACACCACGGGTACCAGATAGGTGACAACGAGCACCCTGGGATGCCTGTTGTGGTTGGTCTTCCTCCTCCTCCTCAAATCCACATTCCTCCTCTGACTCCTCTTCCTCACAATCCTCTTCCAGCGTTCCGCAGGTCCAGCAAGCGATGCTGATAAGGCTGTTTCTGGTGGTGATGGTGATCACAACTCTTCCTCTTCCTCTTCACGCTCATCTATGGCCTGATCCAGCACTCTTCGCAGGGCACACACCTTCCTGGCCTGCTTCAGGACGTCCTGAGACGTATGCACAAAGCGTTGTACAATCATATTACACACATGTGCCATGCACGGCACATGTGTCAACTTGCCCAACTTCAATGCTGCCAACAAATTTGTTCCGTTATCACAAAACACTTTGCCGATATCCAGTTGCTGCGGAGTCGGCCACTTTTCCACCTGTGCGTTCAGGGCGGACAGGAGTGCTTTTCCGGTGACTCTCTGCTTTCAAGCAAGTCAAACCCAAGACGGCGTGACACTGCCATATCCGGGATGTGGAATAGTACCTGGGGAGCTGGGGGGGTGCCGTTGATGTGGAGCAAGACGCAGCAGCAGAAGAGGACTCAGCCGAGGAGATTATGGAAGAGGATGGAGAAGGAGAAGTAGAGGAGGTGGCAGCAGGCCTGCCTGCAAGTCGTGGCGGTGTCACCAACTCCTCTGCAGAGCCACGCATTCCATGCTTGGCAGCCATCAGCAGGTTTACCCAATGCGCAGTGTAGGTGATATACCTGCCCTGACCATGCTTTGCAGACCAGGTATCAGTGGTCAGATGGACCCTTGCCCTAACACTGTGTGCCAGACATGCCATTACTTCCTTTTGCACAATTGAGTACAGGTTGGGGATTGCCTTTTGTGAAAAGAAATTTCGTCCGGGTACCTTACACTGCGGTGTCCCAATAGCTACAATTTTTTTTAATGCCTCAGACTCCACCAGCTTGTATGGTAAAAGCTGGCGGGCTAATAGTTCGGACAAGCCAGCTGTCAGACGCTGGGCAAGGGGGTGACTTTCTGACATTGGCTTCTTACGCTCAAACATGTCCTTGACAGACACCTGACTGTTGGCAGATGAGCGGGAACTGCTCAAGGCGAGAGACGGAGTGGCGGATGGTTGAGAGGGGTCAAGGAGGACAGCAGTGGTTGACGTGGCTGAAGATGCTGGACCAGTAGGAGGATGACGGCTTTGAGTTTGCGTGCTGCTTGTACGCATGTGTTGATCCCATAGGCATTTGTGATGTGTGATCATGTGCCTACGCAAAGCAGTTGCACCTAGGTGGCTGTTAGACTTCCCATGACTCAGTTTCTTTTGGCACAGGTTGCAAATGGCATCGCTGTTGTCAGAGGCAGACACACAAAAAAAATGCCACACTGCTGAGCTCTGCAATGACGGCATTATGGTGGTGGACACAGCCTGCGTTGATTGGCGTGCTGTCGGGCTGACCCCGGGTGCCGATGCATGCTGTCTGACTGTACCACTAGCTCCTTGCGATGACCACCCCCTGCAACTCGTCTCCTCCTCTCTGTCTCCCCATCTGAACTTTCGTCCTGTTCTTCTTCTTGCCGAGCGGGCACCCACGTGACATCCATGGACGCATCATCATCATCAACCGCTTCACTTGTATCTGACAACTCAGCAAAGGAAGCAGCAGCGGGTACAACATCATCATCATCATCACACCGTACGTCCATGTGTGTAATGCTGCCTGACTGAGACATATCCCTGTTATCTACATCCTCTGGCAATAATGGTTGCGCATCACTCATTTCTTCAAACGGATGTGTGAATAACTCCTCTGACATACCGAGTGAAGCGGCTGTGGTGCAAGTGTTGATGGTGGCGGCAGGCGGGTAAGTGGTATCTTGAGAGGTGCCCGAAGCTAAGCTGGAGGAGGATGGTGCGTCAAGGTTCTGAGCGGAAGCTGTAGAAGACTGGGTGTCCTGTGTTAGCCAGTCAACTATGTCCTCAGAACTTTTCAAGTTCAGGGTACGTGGCATCTGAAAACTGGGCATTATTCTAGGGCCAAAGGGAATCACATCACCACGACCACGATGGCCCATGCGGGGTGGCCTGCCTCTGCCTGTCATTTTTTTTTTGATTATTGGTGCAATGCGTGCAAGCTACTGTGAGACCAGATATTTTTAAATGCATGCTATTGTGACACCAGATATGAGTGGCAATGTGCACTGGCAGAGGTTGGCAGAGTACACGCTGTTGGCCTGACACACCCGCTTGAAGACAAGTAACTGCTATTCAATCTATAACAGTGAAAAAAGTTTTTGCTTTTAAATGCATGCTATTGTGACACCAGATATGAGTGGCAATGTGCACTGGCAGAGGTTGGCAGAGTACACGCTGTTGGCCTGACACACCCGCTTGAAGACAGGTAACTGCTATTCAATCTATAACAGTGAAAAAAGTTTTTTTTTTTAAATGCACGCTATTGCGACACCAGATATGAGTGGCAAAGTGCACTTGCAGAGGTTGGCAGAGTACACGCTGAAGGCCAGACACACCAGCTTGAAGGACACTGACTGCTATTAGCTTACAGTGAAAAACTTTTTTTATTTTTAAAGGCACGCTATTGTCACACCAGATATGAGTGGCAAAGTGCACTTGCAGAGGTTGGCAGAGTACACGCTGAAGGCCTGATACACCAGCTTGAAGGACACTGACTGCTATTAGCTTACAGTGAAAAAACTTTTTTTCTTTTTTAAAGGCACGCTATTGTCACACCTGATATGAGTGGCAAAGTGGACTGGCAGCGGTTGGCAGAGTACACGCTGAAGGCCTGACACACCAGCTTGAAGGACACTGACTGCTATTAGCGTACAGTGAAAAAAACTTTTTTTCTTTTTAAAGGCACGCTATAGTCACACTAGATATGAGTGGCAAAGTGCACTTGCAGAGGTTGGCAGAGTACACGCTGAAGGCCTGACACCCGCTTGAAGACAACTAACTGCTATTCAATCTATAACAGTGAAAAATGTTTTTGTTTTTAAAAGCAAGCTTAAGCTATTGTGACACCAGATATGAGTGGTGGCACTGGTCAAGTGGGCACAGTATCCACTGTGAGCCTGACACAGAAGCTGTCAGACAACTAACTGCTATTCAATCTATTACAGTGGAAAAACATTTTTTTGTTTTTAAATGTCAAGCTTAAGCTATTGTGACACCAGATATGAGTGGTGGCACTGGGCAAGTGGGCACAGTATCCACTGTGAGCCTGACACAGAAGCTAGCAGACAACTAACTGCTATTCAATCTATTACAGTGAAAAAAAAATGTTTTCGTTTTTAAATGTCAAGCTTAAGCTATTGTGACACCAGATATGAGTGGTGGCCCTGGGCAAGTGGGCACAGTATCCACTGTGAGCCTGACACAAAAGCTGGCAGACAACTAACTGCTATTCAATCTATTACAGTGAAAAAAAATGTTGTTTTTAAATGTCAAGCTTAAGCTATTGTGACACCAGATATGAGTGGTGGCACTGGGCAAGTGGGCACAGTATCCACTTTGAGCCTGACACAGAAGTTTGCTCAATGATGATGAATAGGGGGCGGATCGAACCGCGCATGTGTTCGCCTGCTGTGGCGATCGCAAACACGCTATGTTCGCCGGCAAACAGTTCTGTACATCACTATTAAGCTATTGTGACACCAGATATGAGTGGTGGTACTGGGCAAGTGGGCACAGTATCCACTGTGAGCCTGACACAGAAGCTGGCAGGAAGGCAACTGCAATTACATTACACAAAAAAAAAAAAGCAGACTGATGTTCTAGCCCTAAAAGGGGCTTTTTGGGGTGCTGTCCTTACAGTAGAGATCAGATGAGTCCTGCAGGACTGTAGTGGACACTGAATACCCTAGCCTAGCTATCAATTTCCCTATAAAATCAGCAGCAGCTATACTTTCCCTCCTCAATCTAAGAATGCAGCTTCACAATGAATGTAAAATGGATGCTGTCCAGGAGGTGGGAGGGTCTGGAAGGGAGGGTCTGCTGCTAATTTGCTGGAATGTGTCTGCTGACCGTGAGGCACAGGGTCAAAGTTTACTCAATGATGATGAATAGGGGGCGGATCGAACCGCGTATGTGTTCGCCCGCCGTGGCGAACGCGAACACGCTATGTTTGCCAGGATCTATTCGCCGGCGAACAGTTCGGTACATCACTACTGTCAGGATTACAAGTTGATCCAGCAAGCAGTACTGTGTCACACCTAGGACTACATATAATGTATAACCAGACCTTAGAATGGCCGGACTTAACATCTCCAAGAATAGTCAAAATACTAGCTGAGGTCAGGGACACAGAATCAGACACAAAGATGAGGGAAAGCCAAAAGTCAAGGATACCAGATATCAGGGAAGTCAAAACAAAGCCAAAGTCAAATACCAGAAAATCAAGATCAGGAACGCACTCTCGGATAACCATACGCATGAAACCATGACAGGGCACTGAGCATGAGGAGAACTGCTCAGCACAAACCCTCCTGGGTATTTGATTGCTGCTCGGCACCACTTTTCCTGTCAGGACAGTAATGTTGCTTGGCACAACTTTTCCTGTCAGGACAGTTATGTTGTTTGGCACAACTTTTCCTGTCAGGACAGTAAATGCCATTAACCACATTTTTTTTTATTCTTTATTTTTGTGTGCATGAGTGAACAAAACAACTCACAATGCCACAATAGCATATGCAAGCCCGATAATATTACAGCGTATCACAAGTATGGCATTTAAGCATTGGCACGTTTTTAAGTATAGAGATAAGCAAGCAATGCATACACTTCTAATGACTGTACACAAAAGTTAAAGAAAAGCACATATACATGACGTGGTGGATGATAAGATAGGTAAAACAATAGCAAGGTCAGCAATTATAATGCACTTGTATTTTATGAGAAGGTGAGAAAAGTCTTGCCCTACGTAAAATCTAGACTCAGGTATATAATTGCACTGTTATTGCTAGTGCTGCTGTGCTTAGTCTAGGAGAGTAAAGTAAAGGGCAAATGGCATATCATGCATTTTAGAGAAACAGACTTAAATTAGATATGGGGGCACCCCCCTCTCATTTATAGGAGCATAATTAGAGGTAGACCATGGACCCAGTAGGGTAAAATGGGAGAGGGAGGGGGAGTTTGGGTTGCTCATGAGTCTTGCCTGTCAATGATTATCTGAGCGCTAGAAACCTGTACGGTCAGGTCTCCGAGCTGTCTGAATGCTATAGAGTGGTGTTAAAAGAGTTGCCCCTGGTATGTGACTATGTGACATAGCTGTTTTAGGTACATATGTGAATCATCAGGATAAAAGAGAGAGTACACACTAAACGAGAAGTAAGCAGAAAACAAAAAAAAAAAAACATTAATAGGTAAAAGGATCAATTCGGTGGTATCACTAGGTAAGTCCCGGTATAGTGGGAGGCTGTCATTGCTAGGCTGACTTCTGCTCGATCGGTCACAACCTTTGAGGTTAAGTTATAGCTCTAGTTGTCGATGGAACCCAAGCAGAGCAGGGTGTGAATTCCAGAATTTTAGCTGGGTCTATGCGAGACAGTCCTGAACCAGGAGCTGTGTTCGGGGAAAGAAAGCCCAGCTTGCCCAGATGATCCTCGAGTTCTTGAGGTGTGCACACATGGTATGATTCCCCTGTACCTAGAACCGGAAGGTCCTTGGTAGTCCCCAACGATAAGGAATGTATTTTGCTTGCATAAGCTGCAGAAGAGGTCGCAGAGTGCGGCGCCAGGCCAGTGTGTTCCTGATGAGGTCTGGGAATATCTGTAGCGTGGCTCCCTCGAACAGTATCAGATTCTTCCCCCGCACTGCTGCAAGGAGCAGGGCCCTGTCCTGCAGTGACTGAAATCTTATGATGAGATCTGGCGTTGCACCCACTGGTTTTGGTATGCGGAACATACCGTCAAGTTTTACTGCCTTTGCTTGTTGTGCGGGTCAGTGGAATAATCCTCTGAGGAATAAGAAGAACCCTCCTCGAGGGACGCCATCTTGTCCCATGCGGTCTGCTGTGTATTGCGGAACAGCTCCCCGATGTCCTGGCTTGGTAAGATTTTATCCGCTTTGGGTTTCCTTTTTTTTCAGACCCATGTTGACTACACTGTGTTGGGCAAGGTTTGTAGCCTGTTTGTTTGTCAGATAGCACTCCTAAAACAGTCGTATAGGGTAACTTATTGCAGAGCTCGGAGAAAGTGTGGCCGCTCTGGTTCACTGCTAGGCTCCGCCAGCATTAAACACATTTTTATGTGCGGATGATGACGTGCCAATTACCTAATGGTACATACTGAGAAATGTACCTTTCTAATATTGGTTTGAAGATATTCCATTTATCTTCAGTGTCCTTTTCACTAAAGAGTTTATGCCAGTCAATATATTGTGAAGCTGCCCTTAACTTATTGAAATTGGCCTTTTTGAAATTATATTTTTAGTATATCCCATGGGCTTTTATTTTTGAGTTTATTTCAAAATGCAATATTATGATCACTATTTTCCAAGTACCGACCTACTTGAATGTTGGTAAAAATATCAACGTTGTTTGTTAGAACCAGGTCCACACAAGCATCCTTTCTAGTTTGTGCTTGTACAAATTGTGACATGAAAGTGTAATAACTTAAATTAAAAAAAACAATTCCTTTTGCTGAACTACTAGTACCTCTGTCCCAATTTAGGTCCAGGTAATTAAAACCTCCAATAATTATTATTATTATTATTTATATAGCGCCAGCAAATTCTGCAGCGCTTTACAGTGGGTGCACGAACAAACATGTAGTTGTAACCAAACAAGCTGGACACACAGGAACAGAGTTGTTGAGGGCCCTGCTCAATGAGCTTACATCAGGGCCGGACTGGGGATACAAAGCAGCCCTGGAAAAAAAAAATCTATGCCAGCCCCATAAGTCATTGCGCCATATATTGTCGCAATATATATATATATAAATCCAAAGTCAATGGCTGCACTCACGGGTACTTCGTTTTAAAATATAACTTGTATTCCAGTTCCATAAAAATCGACGTTTCAGTCCCTCTTGTGGACTTTCATCAGGATTAAAAAATCATTGAACAACATATCACTAGTGATGTACCGAACTGTTCGCCGGTGAATAGTTCCCGGCGAACTTAGCGTGTTCGCGTTCGCCACGGCGGGCGAACATTTGCGATGTTCGGTCCGCCCCCTATTAATTTACTAATACTAAGTAAAAATTACTTAGTATTAGTAAATTGTGCCCCTACTCGCAATACCGCGAGTAGGGGCATGTCTATTGAACAGTTAAAAAAAAAAAAAACGGGGTGGGGGACCTTAAAATCACAATAAGAGGGGGACCTATTGTCCCCCCGGCCCCCACCCCTGAGCGGCGGGTGGGGGCCCTAAAATGAACAATAAGGGGGGGACCTATTGTCCCCCCCGGCCCCCACCCCTGAGCAGCGTGTGGGGGCCCTACAAATAACAATTAGGGGGGGACCTATTGTCCCCCCCTGGCCCCCACCCCTGAGCGGCGGGTGGGGGCCCTAAAAATAACAATTAGGGGGGACCTATTGTCCCCCCCCGGCCCCCACCCCTGAGCGGCGGGTGGGGGCCCTAAAATTAACAATAAGGCGGGGACCTATTGGCCCCCCCCGGCCCCCACCCCTGAGCGGTGGGTGGGGGCCCTACAAATAACAATTAGGGGGGGACCTATTGTCCCCCCCCGGCTCCCACCCCTGAGCGGCGGGTGGGGGCCCTAAAATTAACAATAAGGCGGGGACCTATTGTCCCCCCCCGGCCCCCACCCCTGAGCGGCGGGTGGGGGCCCTAAAAATAACAATTAGGGGGGCCCTATTGTCCCCCCCCCGGCCCCCACCCCTGAGCGGCGGGTGGGGGCCCTAAAATTAACAATAAGGCGGGGACCTATTGTCCCCCCCGGCCCCCACCCCTGAGCGGCGGGTGGGGGCCCTACAAATAACAATTAGGGGGGGACCTATTGTCCCCCCCAGCCCCAACCCCTGAGCGGTGGGTGGGGGCCCTAAATACAAAGGGGGGGTGCCCTTGTTAACCCTTCCCCCCCCCCCCCAAAAAAAGATCTACCTACCTACTCCCCTCACCCTAAAAATAATGAGGGGGGGGACCTTTAACTAAAACCCTGTAAAAAAAAATACATAAAAACAACTTACCATTTGATGTTTTCTTTCTTCTACAATCTTTTCAAGCCATCCAATCACAGTGCTCTGTGTCATTTTACACAGTGTGTGAAAGATCAATTTTCCCACGCTGTGTAAAATGACACAGAGCACTGTGATTGGATGGATTTCAAGCCATCCAATAACAGTGCTCTGTGTCATTTTACACGCGTGGGAAAGTTCTTTGGAATTTTCCCACGCTGTGTAAAATGACAAAGAGCACTCTGATTGGCTTAAACCAGCCAATCAGAGTGTTCTTAGCCTAATTACAGGGCGTGGCAAGGCTTTATAAGCCTTACCCCGCCCTGCAGAGCTCAGTCTGCGCGGAGCCCTCCATGGGTGAAGATGGATTATTTTTTTTGTGCGGTCGGTTTTCTTTTTTTTTTTTTTTTTTTTATTGCGTCGGTTATTATGGTTTTTTTTTGGCCTTTTTTGGGGCTGAAAAAAGAAGATTGTAGAAGAAAGAAAACATCAAATGGTAAGTTGTTTTTATCTATTTTTTTTTACAGGGTTTTGGCTAAAGGTCCCCCCCTCATTATTTTTAGGGTGAGGGGGTTAGGTAGGTAGATCTTTTTTTTGGGGGGGGAATGGTTAACAGGGGCACCCCCCTCCCTTTGTATTTAGGGCCCCCACCCACCGCTCAGGGGTGGGGCCGGGGGGGGACAATAGGTCCCCCCCTTATTGTTAATTTTAGGGCCCCCACCCACCGCTCAGGGGTGGGGGCAGGGGGGGGGACAATAGGTCCCCCCTTATTGTTAATTTTAGGGCCCCCACCCACCGCTCAGGGGTGGGGGCGGGGGGGACAATAGGTCCCCCCCTTATTGTTAATTTTAGGGCCCCCACCCACCGCTCAGGGGTGGGGGCCGGGGGGGACAATAGGTCCCCCCCCTTATTGTTAATTTTAGGGCCCCCACCCACCGCTCAGGGGTGGGGGCCGGGGGGGACAATAGGTCCCCCCCTTATTGTTAATTTTAGGGCCCCCACCCACCGCTCAGGGGTGGGGGCCGGGGGGGACAATAGGTCCCCCCTTATTGTTATTTTTAGGGCCCCCACCCACCGCACAGGGGTGGGGGCCGGAGAGGGGGAGGACAGTAGGTCCCCCCCTCATTATCTTTATGGCCCCCACCCGCCTCCCAGGGGTGGGGGCCGGGGGGGGGACAGTAGCCCCCCCCTCATTATCATTATGGCCCCCACCCGCCGCCCAGGGGTGGGGGCCGGAGAGGGGGAGGACAGTAGGTCCCCCCCTCATTATCTTTATGGCCCCCACCCGCCGCCCAGGAGTGGGGGCCGGGGGGGGACAGTATCCCCCCCCCTCATTATCATTATGGCCCCCACCCGCCGCACAGGGGTGGGGGCTGGGGGCGGAGGACAGTAGGTCCCCCCCCTCATTATCATTATGGCCCCCACCCGAACCCAGGGGTGGGGGCCGGGGGGGAAGGAGAGTAGGTCTCCTCCCCCCCCCCTTCAACCACTATTGTGGGTTTTAAAATTCGCCTGCCTATTGAAGGCTATGGCGGTTCGCACGGTTCGCCGGTTCGCGAACATTTGCGGATGTTCGCGTCCGCCGTTCGCGAACCGAAAATTCTATGTTCGCGACATCACTACATATCACATATATAGGGATACAATTATTGAAATAAATGTGAATAACTCACCCCAGGTGTAGGTATGATGGAACCCGGCATCTAGCCGTTGGACTGCGCATGTGCGAAATTGTGCCCGCCCCCTTACGTGACGTCATCACGTCATAACGCTGCCGTTACTATAGTATACTCACCTGGGGTGAGTTATTCACATTTATTTCAATAATTGTATCCCTATATATGTGATATGTTGTTCAATGATTTTTTAATCCTGATGAAAGTCCACAAGAGGGACTGAAACGGCGATTTTTATGGAACTGGAATAAAAGTTATATTTTAAAACGAAGTACCCGTGAGTGCAGCCATTGACTTTGGATTTATGGACTTTTGGCCCTGGTAATGCACCCGGTTTGATTTGCTAAAGAAGGTTAGCTTGTGTGCAAGGTACAACATATATATATATATATATATATATATATATTGCTTTTTCTAATATAATATATTGGTCCTTTCAGAGTAAAACATTTAATTATACAGTAAGCATACTCACATGCAGACACAGACAATCTCACTGACACACACAAGCTCATTGATACACAGCCTCATGGACAAACAATTTCACTAATATACATAAGCTCATTGACATAAAAACACAAGCTCACTCACTAGCAGGCACACACACATACACATGCAAGCAAGCTCAGTAGCAGGCACACACGCACACAGCTTAATGTAATGTAGTGGTTCTGGTGTCTATAGCCTGTCTCTGCAGGCTTTTGAATGTAAACACTGACTTTGCAGAGAAAAGGCAGTGTTTACATTGCTTCCTAGTGACACCTCTAGTGACAGACACTCAGACGGTCACTAGAGGCGCTTCCTGTGTCAGTGCGGATTGGCTGAGATCATCAAGCTTGATGATCTCAGTCATAGAGGCAGAGACCAGCACGACGTTGGAAAAAAAAAAGGTGAGTAAAACACTATTTTTAAAAACACACACAGACACCATGACTGACACACACACACACACACCACGACTGACACACACACACCATGACAGACAAAGACACACACACACACACACACACCATGACAGACACACACACAAACATACCATGACAGACACACACACCATGATACAGACACACCGTGACACAGATGACACAGACAGACACACAGCATGACACATACAGACACACACACACACACACACACAGTGTAACATAGACAGACACACACACAGCGTAACACAGACAGACACACACACAGCATGACACAGACAGACACACAGCATGACACAGACATACACACACACAGCATGACGCAGACACACACAGCATGACACAGACAGACACACAGCATGACACAGACAGACACACACACACACAGCATGGCACAGACAGACACACACACACACTGCCTGCATGACACAGACAGACACACAGCATGACACAGACACACCGCATGACACAGACAGACACACACACACCGCATGACACAGACAGACACACACACACCGCATGACACAGACACACACACATCATGACACATACAGACACACACACCATGACAGACACACACACACACACCATGACAGACACACACCATGATACAGACACAGCATGACACAGACAGACACACAGCATGATACAGACACACACACACAGCATGACACAGACAGATACACAGCATGAGACAGACATACACACAGCATGACACAGACAGACCCACAGCATGATACAGACACACACACAGCATGACACAGACACACACACACAGCATGACACAGACACACACAGCATGACACAGACAGACAGACACACACACACAGCATGATAGACACACACACACACACACAGCATGACACAGACACATACACAGCATGGAACACACACACACACACAGCATGACACACACACACACTCCCACTGACATACATATTTTTTAGTACCTGTGGGTGGGCAGACTGGTAGCTGTGCTGGCGGCCGCAGGGAGAACTTGAAAGGCGGCCGCAGGGGAAGCTCTTCATGAGGCCGGGAGCAGGCTCTTCTGGGGGAGCAGGCTGTTCTAGCAGGATGCATGCACATTGTTTACCCGGCAGCAGGATTCTTTGGGAAGAAGGAAGGCTGATGGAGGCAGTGTTATGCTCTGGGCAATTTTCTGCTCAGAAACCTTGGTATTCATGTGGGTGTTACTTTGACATGAATCACCGACTTAGAAATTGTTGCAGACCACATACACTCCTTCATTTATTTATTATTTATTTATTTATTATTGCTATTTATAAAGCGCCAACAGATTCCGCAGCGCTGTACAATTAGTGGAGAAACGTACAATATACACAGACAAATACAAGAGGTAAGAGAGCCCTGCCCATAAGCTGATATCTAGCCATTGGAGCTCTTTTATATAAAGTGCTTGGCTAGATGGCCCGTGAGCTTACAATCTAAAGGAAACCATGGGGATTTGAGACAAGAGGTAGCAGGGGAAGTTTGGAGGTGATGGCTGAACGAGTTAACAGAGAAGCAGCTATTGGTAAGATGTTAGGGGAATGAAGAGGTAATTGGGTGAGAATCTCAAACAGCTGGAGGAGCATGCTATATATTAAGGGGGACCCTGGGTGGGCGGGAGGAGGGGAGGGTGGGTGGGAAGTGGGGAGAAAAAATGCAGTCTTTCACTGAGTTGAGTGAGGCCTGAATAACAGAGAATAGGATTGAACAGTTATATGGAGGTATTTACAACTGGGGGAGGAGAAAAGAGGGGGGGGAGGGGTAGAGTATCCATGTGTTCTATACTATTGAAAAGTTTAGCAACCAAATTCTATCACCCAAAATATTAATAACTGTGTCTACATGAAATATTGGTCAGAAACATTAAATTACTATAGTACATACTGCATGCACAGAATATTACAAACTACAGGTAAAATGGTTACAAATCTATAGTAATACATGAGAATGTTAGCAATCCAGGAATACAGGATGTGGAGTATCTTCCAGCTTCAGTCAGTACCTGAGAGTGGTAGGTGTTTCACTGCAGGATGGAAAATGCAGTCTTTCACTGAGTTGAGTGAGGCCTGAGAGTGGTAGGTGTTTCACTGCAGGATGGAAAATGCAGTCTTTCACTGAGTTGAGTGAGGCCTGAGAGTGGTAGGTGTTTCACTGCAGGATGGAAAATGCAGTCTTTCACTGAGTTGAGTGAGGCCTGAGAGTGGTAGGTGTTTCACTGCAGGATGGAAAATGCAGTCTTTCACTGAGTTGAGTGAGGCCTGAGAGTGGTAGGTGTTTCACTGCAGGATGGAAAATGCAGTCTTTCACTGAGTTGAGTGAGGCCTGAGAGTGGTAGGTGTTTCACTGCAGGATGGAAAATGCAGTCTTTCACTGAGTTGAGTGAGGCCTGAGAGTGGTAGGTGTTTCACTGCAGGATGGAAAATGCAGTCTTTCATGGCATTGATGTTCCCTGATAGCATAATGCACCCTGCCACAATGCCAAAAAATTGTACAGTAATGGTTTAAGCTAAATAAAAAGGGTTACTTGGCCTCCAAATTCTCCAGATCTCAGTACAATTGAGCATCTGTGGGATGTGCTGGAAGAACAAATCAAACCAAGAAGGCCCCATCTCACATCTTGCAGGACTTAAAGGACACATTTGGTGATCTGTTGGCTAAATGCATCAGAGCTATTTTGACAAGACAAGAGAGCCATACATAATATTAAGCAGGTAGTTTTAATGTTGTGGCTGATGAATGTCTATTCTGAGTGCTATTCCAACAAAAATTGTGTTGTTCTAAAAGAGGTTTTTTTTACAAGACTTAAAAAATAAGAATCCATATGTCAACTACAGTGAAACATTATAGATCATATGTGCTTGTAAAGTACTACAGTTTTATTTAATTATGACCATGTCATTATGCTAGAACTATTATTCATATATAGCTTTTTCTTGAGAAAGTTTGACTTTTTTTTATAAGAAAGTTTGATCTTTAGTTATCAACTTTCTCATATTGCAGTTCAGCATTGTTTTTCCTCTCTACAGGTCATTTTATAAAAATCCTATAAACTTGCTTTACTAACTCACTTTATCATGATATGCTACTCAGGTCAAGTACTTTTAAAAATACGATTTGGGAGTGCTTTTTTTAGTTCATCTGAAATGTTTTAGATCATTCTAGCTATCTGCTTGTATAGCTTTTTTTGTTAAATTTACTGCATATAATCTGCGAATGTCCTTTCCTACTTGTTATTTATACCTTCAGTAAGTATCTGTTTTATCTAAAAGGTGTACAATAGTTTTTCATTTTCATGGATATTGAATGGAAACAGTAAGCAACAGTTACTAAATACAATAGAAAAAAATACTGTACATAACTAAAACAAAAATAGAGAAGGTATGCCATTATTGTTCTTTATTTATTTACATTATAATCTAATTAACATTTGTTAGCTTTGGTCTTTTCTCTGATTCCCATTATTTAAGCTGTAAAATGCAATTTTTATAGACACACAATCTTGAAGTCTTGCGCTACAGCTAAAACGTGTTTAGTTCCACTGCTTATTTGCATATGGACATTAGTGCAAGTTTAACTATTTGTTTTTATTGCAAAACAGATTGGTTTACTGTAAAACAGATGCTTGAAAATAGTTGTTTCTTGTACTATATATAACTAAAAGAAAAGGAGAAAAGTGCTCCTGTATGAAAGGTAATCCATTATTCATTCTATATTATTGACAATATCATTATAACATTTAATAAACAAGGTGGCATGGGTGATACAAGAGTCAGTAACTCCTGGGTGCAAGAGGTTTTTAACTGCCCCATGGGCTTAGTTTACCGAACTATTTCAATGTATCACCACGGCCACCACTCCATCCATCACTGAGATCATCAATTCTCCATTAAGCGTCAACCCAAAGAGGTGCATTATACCAGTGCATCTCTATGGGGAGCTTCATGCTGACTTTGAAGTTGTTGAATGCCAAGTTTGTAAAGTTTGTCCATATCCTTAGGAATAAATCTAAACACTGCACAGAAAAAGAAGTGTTTGTAATGCAGGGTTTGTACAATAACCATTATCTTTAGCTGTAGTATTTCTGGTGTATAGTGAAATGCCACACACAGGCACACCGATACAGTAAACATACAAAAAATTCAATAAAGAACACATACATGCACACCCTTACAGTGACACAGTGATACACTCTCATTCATATAGCACTCATAGGTGTGTACTCACTGACACACACAGATAAATTGGCACACTCACAAATATTTACAGACTTAAATGTAGACACTTAACTAACATGCACAGATTTAATAAGGTCTCTGATATTGTCACACCACCCCTTGTACCTCTCTACCAGACACTGTTCAGAATACCTGCAGTCCTTTCTGCCTGGATTGAGCTTCACAGCACTCTATTCGAGAGGAGAGAGCAGGGGGTGTGGTGATGATTCCCAATCCTCAAGCCTCCTCTCCACACAGAGCACACATGGCAGCAGGCTGTTGCAAGTTGCTAGAACCATGGACTAACTGCTCCTGAGTGCTTTGCACCCCTTGCACCATGGGAAGTGAATTTCTGATTGGTGGATTGGCAATGTGATTACCATTTACTATGTATAATTCTTATTTTGAACTTTAGTGTGACTGGACACTCGGTCACCAAACATTTGCTGACAATTCGTTTTTCCCTTATGGTTCAGTAACCGAACGAAGTCCAGAGTTTCACCGTTTATACTACCCACAACTAGACCCCCTCGTGGCTTGTTAACCCTTTTTACCTCTCTTAACACCTTGTTTATTTGGCAAACACCTCTTTAAGACAAGTGTTCTGCTAGGTGGCAACCATTCGCATAACCGAACACGTGTGAGAAATGAGTTGGCGGCCATCTTGTTGCACGAAAGCCGGCAGCGGTGTTTGGACGTTGAGTGCATTGAACTAAGATCGGACAGACTAACTTGTGAACACTGCTGAACTTGTATTTTCCAAACATCTCAGGAGAGCGCTCTTCGGGTAAAGTCTTCGTATGAAGTTAAGGAACATTCGCTCCCTGGAACCAGAACGAAACAATCATTTATACGAATGCAGGAACTCCCGAACAGAGACCGTCCACAACCTATTTCACTCTGGAACTTTTTTGGGCTACGACCACTTAGCCGGTCAAAACTTTGTCCGGATGGTGTTCCCGTTCTACCAAACGAATCCGAGGATTATTTGGACAACTTGGTTGCTCAGATCTAGGCTATCTGGGGATATAAGACTTGTGGGGGTTCCTGGAAAATTGCATGTGTTTTGAGGTGTTTTCTATATGAGTCCCTGTAACTGAGAGATAATTGAGTTACCGGTCTTTGTGTTCAACTGTATGGACACCCCCTGCTGGGGGGGGGGGAGTTTGTGTTAAACTGTATGGAGACCCCCTGCTAGGGGTCTGTGTATTAATTGCATGCACCATGTCCCATTAAACCAGATCACTCCCAGCATTAACTCTTGGCTAATGTCAGTGGGGAAAAGCTATAATCACTCAGCTGCTATAATCACTCAGCAGCTATGATTACTCAGCAGCTATAATCATGGGAGTCTTTGCAGAGATCCATAGAGGGGGAAAAGGACATTCCTAGCTGCAATATCCATGTCCCTATCTGGGTGGCCACCGCATTTAGTAATTCTCTAAAGTTTTGCATGATTAATCTGGTTATATGCATATCCTAATTTTACATTTTGAGGACCATTTATCACCTCCACATTGCAACCCTTTGTCTAACTTATTAGACTTTTGCTCAACTACTCAAGCTGTTTTCTCCAATCACACATAGTTAGTTTGTGGAATGCATGTGCTTTAAATGTGAAATCAAGGGGTTCCATAGATCTTGACTAATAAATTATTCCACAAAGGGACATTTAAATTCCATATACTGCTTGCCAGATCCCTGTAGAATTAAAAAGCATCTAGAAATCAAATAACCTTATATAAACACAAGTCCACTAACATAGTTGTAGCGGAGATGTTGTATAATCCACAGGGTCTCCGCTGGTAGACAGGCAAAGCAGGTAATAATCCAACTAGGCAGATACAGCATGCAATAATCCAGGTAGCGTTATAAGAATCCTTCCCTCCCAAGAACTAGACGACACATAGGTTGGGAGTCAACTGAGCTTTTAATCACAGGTCACAGTATTTATGGGATTCCCCATGCAAGGGGTTTCCCTACAGACATTACAGGGGTTGTACAGAAGGGGACTACATGGGGAACTGAACAACCTGGACATTTCCCCCATCATGCACTGCTGTACGGGAGGGATACTCCCACTAGAATATACAAATAAGTGGATTATCCCTCTGTACAGCAGAACCAATATTCTACATGAAAATACATAACTTTTATAATATCCGTTAGATTTAAACGAATGGACGTTCGTTAGATAGCTGGGGTCTGAGCGCACATTTCGTGAAAGTACCGCTCAGATCCCAGCTTAAATAACCGAACGCCACACGAAACACACATTATTTCTAAGTTACATTCAAACTACCGATTGACCTTAGGGAAACACATTACCGAAGGACCTGGGCTCCCGAACGGCTTGGAAGTCCAGCGGTATTCATGCCGTCGAGTAGCCGATTTTAGTTCCAGGCGCTCGACGACCAAATACCACTGATTTAACAAAGGATCCAAGATGGCCGACCGCCGCATGGTCGGTAGACGAACGACAGCCACCCTGAATCCTCTTAATTACCGATTGCAACAATTTTGCAATCCTTAATGGGAGCCACACAACCTCCTGTGTGTGGTCTCCCTTCGGTAGTTTGTTCTTTTAACGAACAGTGTTGAAATTCACTGTTCGTGAAACAAACGCTATAGTTCACCTGAACCATATTACACATACATACACTTGGTTCTTAAAGTGGTACACACATATTTAAACAACATAGTTTTAAAGTGGCTGCTTTTGCCACAATAGTTATGACAGAATCACAGTATTTGGCTTACCCCCAAAAGAAAATACCTCTTGAGGTAATCCTTTAAGCTCCTAAAGCAATGAAAATATTATTTAGCATAGTGAGAAAGTAGTTGCTTCCCTTATCTATTCCAGCTTGAGCGGTCACTGTCAGAGACTTCTTGGTGTGGTACTTATGTAACAGCTACCCCTTGTTCTCACACAGGGTTGAGAGAAAAATGGGCCACCTCACCAAGTAAGCTCACAGATTAAGGTACACTTCCCTTTAATGCTGACTGGTTAATTGCTAATGCAAAGTGCTGTGACAAAAATAAAAAACAGTTGTAGGAGGGTTCTCTTGCTTTCCCCTGTCACTCAACTTGTTAACATAAAGCATTATGATAACTCTATGCTGAGAATTAAAAATAAATTAAAAGTAAGCTTTCATTATTGGGAGTAAGGAAGAAGGGCCAATGTTTTTAGTTGCCTTGCTGGTGATGTTTAGGACAAAATTAAGATTTGATAGATACATTCACTTTTGAAAACTCTGAACCTCCGAAAACTCTTGACCAAAGAAAGAACGTAAGTAAAGCATAAGCTAAATTTAATATTGTAGATGCAAAACGAAAGCAAAAATGTGTTTCAAATATTTTTGCAGTAAAGGGTCTAACAGTTAATAATTTGTTAAAATAAATTATCTATGAGCTTACTGATATTTATGTTTGCCAGTTGTTGCGTATTTTCATAATACCAAAATACGTTTTGTCTAATATATTAATACAAAATAACTTCTTTACATTGTATCTGAATTACGGTTTCATATATCTATCTACCCGGCTACTGCATGAAATTAAAACTGTGATTATTTAGTATGGATTTCCACAATGTAAGTTATTTTGTATGAATTCATATTACGCTTCGAGGCATACTTAACATTTAAGGCTAACAACATTTGCAGTGAAAACTGTTACAAATTATGACCTACCCAACAGGCATTAATGCAAACCAACCAACATGACATTTTAACATTATAAACTTTGGTTGCACACACAATATCAGTGGTAATTTATTAAAATGTACTTTTATGTTTCTGTAGGTCTTACAGGTCTTGCAGCCAAAATAGCAAAGTTATATTTCAATAGTTCCAGCTATAAAATTATGGAATATCATCGCTGTAGTACACTATATATTTGAATCTAGACATTAAATATATCTGTTAGTGCAAGCTAAACTATTCTGAACATTAAGTACTAAAGCAAAACCTCTTAGAGACACTAGACGTTTGCATGCTGCAGTTGTTCAATTCTTTCTGACAAAATTATTCTAATTGGAATTTTTGTTTTGGCAATCAGACACTCGGCAATGTGCTAGTTCGGTTCAACCAAAATTCCATTGGTGAAGCTGATTTGGCTGAACCATACACCTCGGCAGCATGAGTGTTAATCATGTGGTGGCTAACTAGTGTGTCATTGTGTGTCCCTGTGCATCATTGTTTGTATGTGCGAATATTTGTATGCATTTATCAGAATACTTGTGTGTGTATCAGAGTGCATATGAGTGTGTAAGAGTCTATATAAACTTGTGTATCAGTCTGTGTGTGCCTGGGTGTGCACCTATATCCAATGGCAAAACTATAATTAAATAAAAATATAGTGAGGAACATCATGACCCCCTGTGCCACTATCTGTGGGCAGTGGGTTGGGGCTATTTAATTAAATAAACAGGGGACCTAGTGTCTCTCCTTAACCCCCACACATGTGTGGAAACTCTTATATTAATATCCATGGGAGACCTAGTGTCCCAGTGTTCCCCCAATGCTTACCATGTGTGCCAAATTTCTTCCCCAGTGACTACTTATGATTGGAGGGTAGGGGCTAATTACAACATATACAAGGGGGGTGGACAAATTATTGTCCACCCCTCAAAACTGTGATAATCTGTAATAAAAATTAATTTAGCCTTCAGAGGTTAGGGGTTCTAAAGCCCCTATCCACCTAAAAAATAAAAAAAATACCCCACCCACCCCCTCACCCTCATAATAGTCCAAAACGGTCCAAACAATTAAATTTTGTTAATATATATATATATATATATATATATATATGTCATCAGATGTTTTTTTATTTTTTTCAAATAAAAAAACATTAAGTCCCATTGCAACTTTTAATATAAAACAATGAACCAGTTACTCCCCCTGCCCCCCCCCCCCCCAAAAAAAAAGACAAAAAATCATGATGGATAAAAATGAAATCCAAGTTAGCCGATTGAAAAAAAGAAAAACGTACTGGCAAATAATGAAATTCAAGTTAGCTCAATTTATCAGGCATTTTGTTTAATGGCATTGAATCACCAAAGCCAAAATTTGAATGCAAAACATAGGCTTCGGTTTCACAATTCAAATTAATATTTTTCAGCTCTCAATAAGGCTGTAATCAATCTGAATCATTAAATGACTCACTGGGAACTGCTAAACTGAAGATAAACTTTATTTAAATTAAGCCCTGTGTTGGATAATACTTATGCATGTTTGACTGAGCCCATGGGAGGAATTATACATCCATATGTGAGGGGGAACTAAACACAACTACAGGGTTTATCACTAAACTGAGAATTTGTAGTGAACTTCAATTTAACACCAGAGTAGCATAATTAAAATTAAAATTTAAATTCAATTTAAAACCAGAGAAGCCTAAATAAAAATAAAAATCACCTTAGCTAACAAACCTGATGTAAAAGCAGGAGCTAGTAGATAGACGTGCTATGTGATAAAAATGTAAAATGTAAATTTGAAAGTCAATAAAAAATATATATATACAATCTGAATAGGTCCAAGTTTAAAATGTTTAATCAAAGAGTTTTTCTAGTTTCTTCAATCTCACCATTTGAATAAAAGTTCATCTACGAGCAGATGTATCCATGAAACAGTTTTTAACCACATGTTTTTCAGAGAGCACTATGTTTGCTCTCTCTTTTTTTTTTTTTTTTTAGATGCATTGCAAATGTCTACCATTTTCTCTAAGTTCCTATATACTGAGGATTCTGAAGATTCGTTATGTATGCATGTATGATATGATATCTATGATCAGTTATTTTTTTTCACTATTGGAAGTATTATAATATATATCAATCTTTTTGAACACTCACTGGCTGATGTGTTTTGATACTTATAAAGCTCCTTCACAAATTACTACATGTTGATTTACAGACTGTTCCATGTGATTACTTTCACACAAATTAAGTTATGGACATATCTGTTCAAAGACTTTTATTCAAACTGTGAGATGGAAGAAACTAGAAAAGCAGTTTGATTGATCTTTATAAACTTGGACCTATTTAATTTGTATAGTTATTCATTTATTTATTATTTTTATATTGGCTTTTAAAATAACATGATAAATTTTTATCACTTAGCACTACTATCTAAAAGCTCCTGGTTTTACGTCAGGTTTGTTATCTAAGTTATTTGCATTGATGTTTATATAGAGGGTTTTTATTGTATTGCTGTACACCACTTTCAGAGCAGTATTTAGTAGATAACCCTCATTCACTGGTTTTATTTGGTTCTAGAGGTTTCCTTTTATTTTTAATTTTACAAAATGTTCTCATACATTTTACAAGCTGGAAGCATAGCTGATCTAGATAATTTATCCAGTTTGTCAATTTTGACCTTAAATTTGAAATTCACTTTGAATTCTGTCTTAAAGCAGCACTGTCACCATCTGGAGACTTTGTAGAATTTGCAAAGACCCCCAATGATGACATCACCTCTGATGGTCTGGTGGCTAAGGCAGGCAGGCAAAGGTGAGTTCTATTTGCCTGAAACTGACCCTTGTTAGTGATGCCATCTTCTGCCCATGGATCCTCAGCTGTACTCTCAGGCAGGCCAAAATAAGAGTCAGAATTTTATTTTTATTTATAATAACTATTTTGGAAAATTATGAATTATAAATATTTGAACATTAAATGAGTTATCAGTTCTACTGACAAATATCCTTTTTTCTACATTAAAGACTCCAAACTGTATGTGTTTCCATGAAGTATTAGAGTTATTTACTAAAATGAGAATGCAAAGTAAATTCTGGGTGAATGTTGCTATATGTGGCCTTAAATTTAAATTTACAATTTACAGTTCTCACTTTAGTGGATAACCCTGAACAGTCATACCTTGTCAGACCTTCTGTTCACAATGTAAATATACATATATTTTTTAATAGTTTTTTTTTTTTTACATATGATAATGGTACTTTGTTTTACTTACTCTCTTTTTTTCTATATTTGCTTTCAAGTTTTAAAGTTATATGTTGTTGAAACTACTAGATAACACTATTTTGGTGAATTTAAGACAGCATTTCATTTGTGAAACTTCATGACCTTGAATCAAAACACATTCAGTTTGTACAGATGTTCAGTCCCACTTGTACAAATGAAAATATATCAGTACACTGTTGCAACTCTTGAGTTATTTCAGATGTGATTATTATCAATGATCCCTTATTCTACTTTTTCTACCATATCACAATTTAAGTAACTTTTTTCATATTATTTTTGTATAAATGTACCAGCATCTATTTATTTCCCATGGTACTTCCTGTCTGTTTTCTTGATGAAAATCAACAGAAATTTGTCAGTCCCCCACAAAGTGTACAGACAGTTTGTTCACATTTAAAAGCATTTTTTTTTAGTAAGAGGACATGTAATGACCTATAATTGACTTGTTAAGAAACATGTCAGAATCAACATTCTAGTTCCTTGATACTGAAAAGTAACCTGCAATGACTTAGAAAGACAAAGACCCCTGAGTGAGTCCTTGCATACCGGTATTTATTAGAATAGGCTGCTGCTGTTAAAAGCTGATTTATAATAGTGCAATAATACAATATGTAACCAACTATATATATACAATATGCGGTATATACTGTTGTGCATCCTCATTCTTGGGTTCTTTACCAGAGGTCTTGAAGTCTGAGCATTATCTGGAATCAATCAAATAAAAATGAATCACTGAAACCTTTCTCTCTTTCTTTGTTAGTCATTTAAAAAAAAGATGCAAACCACATGCACATGACAAGTGAATATATATAATCAAAGTTATTAAAATATATTAATCTTAAAAATGAATTTACTTGGACAATACATCAACATATAAATGTAATCTCTAGAAATGAAAAATGGAGAGGGGTAAAACTAGTGTTTGGGTAAGAAAAGGACACAGGCTGTAAGAAGCCGTGGCGTGAGTTTCTACCTCCCAATGACACACAGTGTAATGTGCTAATCAGACCCCAACTGGGGAACACAAATAAAGAAACAGCCGTGGACGCGGGTCGGGCGGCTGCTTCCTCTGGGACTCCAGGGACCGGGTGCCCCGACCTGTGGGTTGGCTGTTCATTGGCATGGCTGACCAAGGCTCCGATTTGCGGGCCTGGCCTTACATGGTCACGGATTGCAGGGCGGATATTGGTGGGGGGACAAGTACCGACCTGTGGGCCTCGCACTCTGCAACCGTGGGTTGGGTTGAAGATCCTCCTACACTGGCTACTGCATCCCAGGTGAATAGGCCACTGGTACATCCGCAGAGGGACTTGGGCCTGTCTAGGGAATCCGAGGGGCGGGGGTTTGGTAGGATCCCTGGGACCCTCCTTCTCTTTCTTTCCCCCCTATTCTCTTTCCTGGGTAGGGGGTTCCTCCTGGGAGCTGGTCTATTGTTGCTGGGGGGAATCAGGGGGGACTTCTCTTACCTCTAGTCTCTCCGGAGGCATCTCCTATTCTGCCCATGGATGTGTCTGCTTCGGTCCCTCCTATGGCTCCTGGGGCTCCGAATGCTGGCCAGTATGTTGATCTTGTGGTTCCTCTGTTACCTTCTACTCCTTCAGCAAGTGGTGAGTGCCTCCCTAGGGGATCGTGGGACAGTTGGTGATGTAGCCGGTGAGAGCGCTGGTGTACTTCCATGGCAGGATCTGGGTGGGTTTGTCTCTTCCTTTCAGGATTTGCTGGATGGCTGGGAGTGCTACATGGAGGTTACCCTGGCTGTGGGGCTGGTGGGGTTGGATGGGCAGGTTCAGATGGCCATTGAATAAATAACGTGAATATAGTGGTGAGAGCAAACTAAATACTAGATAAAATCCAGATAAAATGAATAAGAGACAATATTACCATATATTACTGACTTGTAGGCATGTCCTAAAAAACAATAAAATAAAGGACATAGTATAGCCTGTTACACAATAAAGCACATAAATATAGGTATAAAATTGCCCACTCACGTGGTGCTGAGCTGTTTAAAAGTGGCTCAGACTATCAGCGCCTTGTAAAGTTGTATTGAAGACTGTAATGCTGGAAGCAAGTATTTCAATGCCTAAATTCCGTCATATGGTATAGATGTTAGACAGGAAAAAAAGCAGGTAAATGAAAAAAACTTTTATTGCTTAAAATCACAGCAAAGGAAAATAGTCTCCCAATTGTCTCCCTAAGTGCAGTGGGCAATTTTATACCTATATTTATGTGCTTTATTGTGTAACAGGCTATACTATGTCCTTAATTTTATTGTTTTTTAGGACATGCCTACAAGTCAGTAATATATGGTAATATTGTCTCTTATTCATTTTATCTGGATTTTATCTAGTATTTAGTTTGCTCTCACCACTATATTCACGTTATTTGTACTGTATTTATCTGGTGTGATTTGGAGTGATTCACATTTTTGGTGATTTGAGCATTCGTTCTCGATTCTTTTTTCCTTTTCTCTGTTTTTTTTTTTTTTATATAATTTTTATTGTCATTATAATTAGTTTCTTTCTTTACATACAAAAACAAGAACATTCATTGTGCTTGATTACATAAAACTTAGTCTTCGAGGTTTAGTCACAAAAAGTACAATAAATACATATACATACATTACATCAACTTGCATGCCGAAAAGAGAGCAGGGGAGATCTGCTGGTTCATCACATAGTCTCAGAGTCACACCGGGGTCCTTTGCCGTTTATCAACCCCTATGTTCAGCAAGTGTGACCTGGGTATCACTCAGGGACAAACCTAATTACCGCTATCATTTTGTAGTTTTTCTCTCCAAAAAGTGCTATAATCTTTGGCTTTCAAGTCTTTGCCATGAAACTTATCTAGTTGGGATTCCATTCCCAGTTGGAACTTTACTTGAGATAGAAGTTTATCTACAGAAAAGGGAAGTGAGTTTTTCCAATTCCTAGCTATTATAATTTTTACAGCTATCATAAAATGAATGTAGACAGTAGAATCTTTCTGAGATAGAGAATCAATATTTAAATGTAGAATAGCATTTTCTGGACATTTGGGTATAGGCTTAAAAATCAATTTTTCAATAATAACAAAAGTTTCCTGCCAAAAGTTTCTTACATTCTCACAGTCCCACCAAATATGTATGTAAGAGCCCACTTGTCGGTTACATCTCCAACATAAGGGTGAAGTCGAGCTATACATATTAGCTAATCTGGTGGGGACAAAATACCATCTGTTTATTACTTTATATAATGTTTCCAGTAAATTCAAGCAATGAATATTTTTGGCTGTTTTAGATATAATCGTACACCAATCTTCCCTTTTAATTCTTATTTTTAGTTCTTTCTCCCATTTTTGCACTGAGGTAATAACAGGAGGTGCATCAAGTTTTAGAATAGCTTTCATTGCTAAAGCAGAGACTCTATTAACTCTTTTGTTGTTTAAAAATAGACATATCATCTTAGCCCCAGCTTGTAAATTATGGTCAATTCTTTGATTTAAAAAATGTTTTAATCTCAAGTATGTAAATAGTTCTTTATTAGGCAGCTTGAATTCCTGCTTCAATTGTGGGAAAGGTTTAATTTTATCAATTACAAACAACTGATCTGTCTGGACAATACCACTCATAACCCAGCACTTTAAATTCAGATCTGTTACATAATATGGAATTAATTCAATTTTAAGAGTTATGGGAATTTTGATTTCCAAATTGCATTTCCTTTTTATAATATGCCAAATTTCTAATATTGAGTCTATACATGTATTTAATGTTCTTATAGATCGAACTTTGGGATCAACAGAGCTATACCATAACAAAGAACTTAGATCATGGACCTGGCAGATCTCTCTTTCTAGAATATACCAACCCTCATTCTTAACACTTTCCAGCTGGGTTCGATATACATGAAAAAACCTGTTTGCCAGATATATATCATTAATGGTTGGGAAGCCCAGGCCTCCTTCTTTGATTTTTTGTGCCAGGAGTAACTTGTTTAGTCTGGGTCTCTTATTTTTCCATATAAATTTGGTGACCGAATTCTGAACCAGTTCAAGCCATGGTCTAGGTATCTTTATGGGAAGCATTCGAAACATATATGCCCATTTAGGGAAAAGATATGCCTTTATTAAGTTCATTCTACCCCACCAAGAAATTTCTATTTACATAGTTACATAGTTAGATAGCTGAAAAGAGACTTGCGTCCATCAAGTTCAGCCTTCCTCACACCTGTTTTTTGCTGTTGATCCAAAGAGAAAAAAAACAAAAAAAAAAAACCCAGTTTGAAGCACAATTTTGCAACAAGCTAGGACAAAAAATTCCTTATTGACCCCAGAATGGCAGTCAGATTTATCCTTGAATCAAGCAGTTATTACCCTACATTGAAAGATTATATCCTTGAATATTCTGTCTTTGCAAGTATGCATCTAGTAGCTGTTTGAACATCTGTATGGACTCTGATAAAACCACTTCTTCAGGCAGAGAATTCCACATCCTGATTGTTCTTACAGTAAAAAAACCTTTCCTTTGCCTTAGACGAAATCTTCTTTCTTCCAGTCTAAACGCATGGCCTCGTGTCCTATGTAAAGTCCGGTTTGTGAATAGATTTCCACACAATGGTTTGTATTGAAAAACTAGTTACGGCGCACTCAGACATGTAAAAATTCACAACTAAGAAGGCTACTCTAAAACGCCTATCTAAGAGAATAAATATGGGGATTTAGTTCCACCATATGGCCATATGATGTTAAGCCCACTACTGCTTCAAAGTACCCCAATATCAGTGGGTCCTACGCTAATAACAAAAATGTGGGAGATAAATTAAATAGTACTAGTGCTAAACATAAGCAACAGTGTATTAAATTAATTTCTTTGTAAGAGCAAAGTGAGTATACAATAAAGAGTGATAAAAGCAATTAAAAACAGTGTAACAACTAAACAATTAAAGTGTTGGTGCTTGAATGAGTATACTCACATTTGCAGATAATATCTGTGCTGCATGAAGAAAATAATAAAAGTGACATGACTATAAAACTCCTCCTATTTATACACACCTGTGGCCACCTCTAAAGAGGTCTCAGAAGCTGGGGGGCCTGGGCGGGGTGCTTAACCCCAAAGGAATCTGGTCTGGATTCCAAATATATTTGCACAAAGGAGAGATTGGGGGCACACCCGAAAGATGCATTATGCATGAAAGGTGCTGCCGCAGTGACCAAAATTCATACAGAAAAACTAGTTACGGCGCACTCAGACATGTAAAAATTCACAACTAAGAAGGCTACTCTAAAACGCCTATCTAAGAGAATAAATATGGGGATTTAGTTCCACCATATGGCCATATGATGTTAAGCCCACTACTGCTTCAAAGTACCCCAATATCAGTGGGTCCTACGCTAATAACAAAAATGTGGGAGATAAATTAAATAGTACTAGTGCTAAACATAAGCAACAGTGTATTAAATTAATTTCTTTGTAAGAGCAAAGTGAGTATACAATAAAGAGTGATAAAAGCAATTAAAAACAGTGTAACAACTAAACAATTAAAGTGTTGGTGCTTGAATGAGTATACTCACATTTGCAGATAATATCTGTGCTGCATGAAGAAAATAATAAAAGTGACATGACTATAAAACTCCTCCTATTTATACACACCTGTGGCCACCTCTAAAGAGGTCTCAGAAGCTGGGGGGCCTGGGCGGGGTGCTTAACCCCAAAGGAATCTGGTCTGGATTCCAAATATATTTGCACAAAGGAGAGAATGGTTTGTATTGGCCCCGAATATATTTGTATAATGTTATCATATCCCCTCTCAGGCGACGTTTTTCTAAACTAAATAGGTTTAAATTTGTTAACCTTTCTTCATAGCTGATATGTTCCATTCCTTTTATTAATTTTGTAGCCCGCCTCTGCACTTTTTCTAGTGCCATGATATCCTTCTTTAGAACAGGTGCCCAAAATTGCACAGCATATTCAATATGTGGTCTTACCAGTGATTTATAGAGAGGCAAAATGATATTCTCGTCCCGAGAATGAATGCCCTTTTTCATGCATGACAATACCTTACTGGCCTTGGCCACTGCTGATTGACATTGCACATTGTTGCATAGTTTGTTGTCTATAACAATTCCCAAGTCCTTTTCGTGTGTTGTTATCCCTAATTCGCTTCCATTAAGGGTATACGTTGCTTGTGTATTCTTTACGCCGAAGTGCATAACTTTGCATTTTTCAACATTAAATTTCATCTGCCATTTGAGTGCCCAGTCCTCCAGTCTATCTAAATCCCTCTGCAGCAAGGTAATATCTTGCTCACATTGTATTATTTTACAAAGTTTTGTGTCATCTGCAAACACTGAAACATGACTTTCAATGCTGTCTTCAAGATCATTTATAAAAATGTTAAATAGAAGGGGTCCCAGAACAGACCCCTGAGGGACACCACTTGCCACCTCTGTCCAGCTTGAAAATTTACCATTAACGACAACTCTTTGTATTCTGTTTTTAAGCCAATGTTCTACCCAAGAACAAGCATTTTCATCGAGACCGATTTCCTTGAGTTTGAACACTAATCTTTTGTGTGGAACTGTATCAAATGCCTTGGCAAAATCCAAATAGATCACATCCACTGCAACACCCTGATCTATACTTCTACTTACTTCTTCGTAGAACGCAATCAAGTTAGTTTGACATGACCTGTGCTTCATAAAACCGTGCTGATTTTTGCTGATAACCATATTCTTCTCAAGGAATTTTTGAATATTATCCCTTAATAACCTTTCAAATATTTTACCAGCCACAGAAGTTAAGCTCACAGGTCTATAATTTCCAGGCAAGGATTTTGAACCCTTTTTGAATATAGGAACCACATCTGCCTTCCTCCAATTTTTTTTCCATCTATTTAGGGCTTTAGTCATATCTCTAAAATTACTCAAGAAATTAATCTGCATTAAATCTATAAGATCTCTTGTCAAGAGTATCCCTAAATATGGGATATTATTTTTAGCCCATTTGAAGTTGTATGAATCTTGTAGGTGGTTCCTGGTGGCTATATTTAAATTAATATCTAATATAATAGTTTTGTCTTCGTTTAGTTTATAATTTGAAATTTCGCTATAATCCTTTACTATCTCCATAAAGGTCCTGATAGAATTAATAGGATCGGTCAAGGTCAAAATTAGGTCATCCGCATAGAGTTTCAGTTTCCATTCTCTTTGTTTTATAGTTATCCCACTTATATGTTTATTAGATCTTATTTTATTGGCCAAAATTTCCATAGTGATTATATAAAGAATGGAGGATAGTGGGCAGCCTTGTCTCGTTCCATTATACAAATTGAACCAGTCCGCGCAGATATTAGAGCCCACTGTCCTCGCAGAAGGACCACTATATAGGGACATTATGGCTCGGTGTATCCAACCTTGGATTCCAAATTTTTCCAAGGCTTTACTCATAAAAACCCATTCCACTCTATCAAACGCTTTCTCAGCGTCCACCGTTATTTTAGCAAGATTTTTGCCTGTTCTATTAGCCAGGTCTATAATGTCAATAATACATCTTGTGTTATCAGAAGAGACTCTATTTGGTACAAAGCCTATTTGATCTGGATCTATTATATCAGGTAGTATGGTTTTCATCCTATTTGCTAATATTGTGGCAAAGATCTTAACGTCAGTATTTATGAGGGAAATAGGTCTGTAGTTGTCCACCAGAGTTGGATCTTTATTCTGCTTCAATATTGGTGTTATATTAGCTCTTAGCATTTCTTTGGGGAATTGCCCTGTTTCTACTATATTGTTAAATAAAAATGCTAATGGTTGTTTGAGAAGATCACAAAAGGACTTATAGAATATATTTGAGAATCCGTCAGGACCTGGGGTTTTATTGTTCATCAATTTTCTAATGGCCTCCTCGACCTCTTGGGTCGTAATCTGAACGTTAAGAGATGTTCTTTGAGGATCTGATATTATTGGAAGATCCATGTCCTCTAGGTATTTGTCTATGTCTTTTTCTTTTGTTGAGAGAGAATATAAGTTACTATAATGTGTGTTAAAGCATTGCCCTATGGACGTAGGGGTAATATGAATCTTATCGTTCATATTTATCTTAGTTATTTTACTTGATACCCTTTTGTCTCTAAGTTTCTTAGTTAATAGTTTATCAGCTCTATTCCCTGTGCTATATTCTTTAAGCTTTAGCTTTGCCAGGATTTTTGCATTCTTTTCTATATTAATTTGATTGATTTGGTCTTTAATCACCTTGATCCCCTCTGATTTAAGTCTAGAGGGATTCGTCTTGTTTTTTTTCACTTGTTCAGCCAAATTATTGTAGAGAGGAATTAAGTCCATACTTTTGTTTCTATTTAAATGTGCTTCTAAACTTATTAAATTACCCCTCATTGTAGCTTTAAAAGAGCACCAGTTGTTAGCGTGTGAGGTTTCATTAGGCCTATTAGTTTCAAAAAAGCATTCCATCTGTGTTCTAAGCAAGTCTAGATTTAATTTGTTATAAAGTAAATGATCTTTTAATCTCCATGTAGCTTTATTGGTTTTATTCCACTGGTCTCTCATTGTCCAGATATTAATGCTGTGATCGGACCAGGTATTATCCCTAATTTCAATCTTCTCTCGATTTTCTAAGGCTATTGCATTACCCCATACCATATCGATCCGCGAATATGAATAGTGTACTCTAGAAAAAAAAGTATAATCTTGTCTCTCTGGAAAAGTAGATCTCCATAGATCAAAATAATCAAATTCATTCATTACTTTATTTAAAGATTTGGCCATTTTTGTTACGGAACCATTCACTTTTAAATCCTTAGCTAGCTTCTTATCCAAGCTTGGGTCCAAAACGCAATTAAAGTCTCCTGCGATAATACACACCCCAGTTTTTATAGATTCAACTTGTTCTAATATATCTCTTAGTGTAGTAACTGGAAGGGCATTAGGCAGGTATATATTGACTAACGTATATTTAATTCCGTTTAGCTTACAGACAAGAATCAAAAATCTAGCTTCGATGTCAACATATTGATAAATTAATTCGAATTTCACGGAGCTTGCCACTATTATGGCCACCCCCCTTTTCTTCCTGTCGTTAAGGGAAGCTTGGAATACATATGGAAATTTAGTCCCTCCCCATTTTACCTTGTCTATCAGCCTCCAGTGTGTCTCTTGTAAGAACCCAACCTCTACGTTTTGATTCTTAAAAAAATCATATACCAAAGTTTTTTTCACTCGTAAGTTTAAGCCCTGAGTGTTTACTGAAATCATTTTAACCATATTCTTTACCAGAATCTCCCGGTGCTCTCATCGGCATGCTTACATACTTCACATCATTTACACTAACAATAATTATACAGTCATACTCTTCTGTTCTGGTAATGTACCAGAAAAAACAGATTGGCCTCTCAACCCGCCCAAGAACCTTGGTGGGTGGAGCCATTCTCTCGAAAGTGGGTTAGAGACGAAAAAACCCTCCTAACGGTATTAGTGTCTCAACATGGACACATGGCCGGGGTGAGGAACCCTGGCCTGAGGGGAAAAACTACTTCCTCTTTTCTCCCTCTCCCTTATATTCTCTGAAAAACCATGTATTTTGACGTTAGAGAGAAGAGAGAGGGAGGGGAGAGGGAGAGGGAGAGAAGAGAGAAAAAAAAATATATGTATATTAATCCCTATTCTTTCTTTTTCAAATTGTGAGTTGTGCTTGTATCTACTGTTACACATAATAGTTTAAGAATCCTTCACTATCCTATACCATCAAAAAGTATTAGTCCCTGTTCTTTCTTTTTCAAATTGTGAGTTGTGCTTGTGTCTATTATTACACATAATATTTTAGAAAATCCTTCCTTATCCTATATTTCTTAATACCCCAAAAAAAAATACAAAAAAAAAAATACATATATATTAATCCCTTATCTTTCTTGTCCGAATTGTGAGCTATACTTGTGTCTACTAATACACAAAATGTTACAAAGATCCTTCCTTGTCCTGTGTTTTTTAACCCCGTCATAAGTTTATTACCATGGATCCCCTTCTCCCCCCCCCCTACCCTCCTCTTAGCTTTCTATTACCAGTCAAGTGGTGCTATAGGCATTGAGTGATACAGACAAGTGTCCTTTTCTCTGTTTTTTTATATATTCAGATGGCCATTGAGGCATAAGCTGCGGCAGGATCAACCCCAACAGGGTCTGCAAGTCTGTCCTCATTCATACTGGTTACTGCCTCAGTGGTTGCAGATGCGCCAGTTTCTCCCTCCACGCCAGCAAGCTTGGGGACTTCAGATTTGGGTTCTGCTAGCTCAGGGGATGAGGTGCAGGCAGTGCACAGGGCAGCGTACATGTACTAGTCGGACCCTCTGGGTCTACACCCAAAGCCTGAGGTGTTTACCCTGCTCCCGTTGGAGGACTTGCCTCCCCTGGAAAAGAATGCTAGGGAATCGTAGAAAGAGAGGGAGCGACCTCGTTTTCAGAAGATTCCAAAGATGTTTGGTAACTGGATTTGGGCCTTTTCTATTCTTGCCAGTGTCATGTGGGAGAAGGTACCTGCCAAGTGCTCCGCCCTCCTCTGCTTACAGGTTACGTTTTGGAACACGTGTCGGTTGTACAGCAGTCTGGAAAGGTGTCCGTATAATAAACAGTTCCGTCATTGACTCACGGTATGCCCCACCAGATAGATATCTGGCTGTGGCTGGTGTTTATCACCCACCCAGGGATGCACTAAGGGGGCTAATTGTCTTTACTCAGGGGGGGGAGGGGGTAGCGGCAGGAACACAGTCTGCATCAGCCGGTTCCCATCGCCTCGGTTGATGTTGGCAGTTCAATGTGAGCAAGTGGGGAGAAAGCTGTAAGTTCAAGCCTTAATGCTCAGTATGCAAGGGATCCCACCTTGCTTCACGATGCTTCATGCATGGAAAGGTGGGGGAGAAGTCTTATGCTTTGGGACCAAAGTGAGAAGACACCAGTGTTGTCGCCATGTTCCAGTGGTTAAATAGGTATGGGAATTGTGATTCCGTGACGCTGTTACTGGTGGGATTTCAGAATGGGTTTTGGATTCCCCACCAGGTCCAGGGGGGGCTTGGCAGAGTGTCAGAACCTTTGCTCAGTCAGGGATCATCCTGCGGTAGTTCGGGACAAGCTAAAAAAGGAAGTGGCATTTGGGTGTATGACAGGCCTCTTTCGGACGCCTCCGTTTCCGCACCTCCGGGTCTCACCTCTTGGGGTGGTCCCCAAGAAGGAGGCAGGTAAGTTCCAGCTAATTCACCACCTTTCGTATCCCTTCGTGGGCTCCGTAAATGATGACATATCTAGGAGCTTTGTAGGGTGTCCTACTTGTCTTTTGATGAGGTGGTTTGGGATGGGGGTCCTGGGGCCCTCATGGCCAAGACAGACGCTGAAGCCGCCTTTCAGTTGCTTCCAGTACATCCTGAGTGCCATCATCTCTTGGGGTGTTGTTTTGATGGTCAGTACTTTGGGGAAATGTGTCTGCATATGGGATGCTTGATCTCTTGCTTCTATTTTGAGTGTAGTAGTGGGTAGTGTGTATGGAGTCGGGCTGCGACTCTGTTCTGCATTATTTGGACAATTTCTTATGTGTAGATCCAGGGAATTTGGAGAGGTGAGCATGGCTTTTCTTCTCGGGACAGTTGGTGGCAAAGTCTTTCAGGGTGCCATTGGCCCCAGACAAAATGTCGAGATTGACACAGTGGCGCAGGAATGTTGGCTCCCGGCGGATAAGGTGGAGGATATGCACGCACGGGTGGAGGCGGCATTGGGCACGCAGAAGATTCAGCCCATGGGTATCCTACTTTATCGGCGCCTGGCTGGTGCTACGTCCAGCATATCCAGGCCTCACCATTTTGTGCCCTTGACATGCCCCTTAAAGGACTATCTGGCGGTCTGGGATGGCTTCCTGGTGGATTTTAACAGCCAGTCCTATTGGCAGGTACCAGAAGTATCCAATGCAAAGGTGCACTTGTTCACTGACAAGGCAGGATCAGTGGGTTTTGGGGCTATCTTGGGCACCCAAGGAAGATTGAATCCTTGCACACACCAGGGAGTCCCATGTATCAATCTATAACTGGGGCTCCCCTCTGTCAGCTGGAGCCATTTTTAGTGGCCCCAGACTGACAGAGGAGCTGTATGCAGTGCTTAGAGTATTCAATTTAAATCCCCATAGATGGCAATGCAGTCTCTACCCATATCAATGGGGATGATTTCTGTCAGTTGAGGCTATACATTTTGATTAGCTGCATGCAGCAAAAAAATACAGATATCAATAAATACTTGGGGATCCCTTCACATCTGGGACAATTTTCACTGGCTCCAGACTGACATATGGCAAACGTAATGCAGTGCTGAAAGTTAGTATTGCAAGAAGCTCTTTAAATAGTTAATGGATTGTGGTATGGCCTCAGACAGACAGATGTGCTCTATGCAGCACTGAAAATAAGTACAGCTTGCAGTTTTTAAATGGAGAAATAAATTCCTGCTCACACCAGGAGATTCAGTGTCAATGGATACCTGGGCTTCCTAAAATACAGAAAAAAAGACAGTAAATAGTGGCAACATACCACTCTCTGCAGTTTAAAAGGACCACTATAGGCACCCAGACCACTTCAGCTCAATGAAGTGGTCTGGGTGCCAGGTCAATCTAGGGTTAACCCTGCCTGCTGTAAACATAGCAGTTTATTATTATTATTTCTTGCTACTACCTCATATTTACAACCCTGCACTAGAGTATCTTGTCTCCTTTTTGTCTCCATACACCTGAGAACTACAGGGTCAAGAATCTGGAGAGGGTTTGGTATGACCTTATATACTCCTGCCTTTGAGACTTGAGCCTATCCTAGTAAGGCTCTATACCATGTGAGTTTAACCCATATCCCATGTACATCATATTCTGGCTGTATAGACATACTGCATCATTATTTGTCTGAATTCTTCTGATTTAGATATATTGTCTGTATACATCCCCACAAGTGGGAGAATATTGTCATATGATTCCCCTACTATATAATAGGGTAAGCATACTTTATTAGCGCTCCACTGAGTATGTCTTTCTTTGGTGGTGTGTTCCACCAGGTCCACTCTTTCCTGGTATATCTATTTGTTTAAACTTGGGATATTTTACACGTGTGTTGAGCTGCTTTACATCTCTTGTATATTTACTATTAAGCGCCTTATACATTGCACAGAGCACTTTTTTCTTTGTAAAATAAGCAGCATAGTTTGCCATAATGGACAAGAAGTCTGACCAATCATCTGAAATGTTTCATTTGTCCCATCAAGAGGTGTAAATTATTGAGAGTTAGGGGGCATTTACTAAATGTTCATTTTATTCACAGATAAAGTGAGAAGTGATCAATAGAGGAAAAATAAGAGCAGTCAAAAGTCTATATATTTTCAAGCAGTATTCTGCAAGAAACATAGAAACATAGAAACATAGAATGTGACGGCAGATAAGAACCATTCGGCCCATCTAGTCTGCCCAGTTTTCTAAATACTTTCATTAGTCCCTGGCCTTATCTTATAGTTAGGATAGCCTTATGCCTATCCCACGCATGCTTAAACTCCTTTACTGTGTTAACCTCTACCACTTCAGCTGGAAGGCTATTCCATGCATCCACTACCCTCTCAGTAAAGTAATACTTCCTGATATTATTTTTAAACCTTTGTCCCTCTAATTTAAGACTATGTCCTCTTGTTGTGGTAGTTTTTCTTCTTTTAAATATAGTCTCCTCCTTTACTGTGTTGATTCCCTTTATGTATTTAAATGTTTCTATCATATCCCCCCTGTCTCGTCTTTCCTCCAAGCCATACATGTTAAGATCCTTTAACCTTTCCTGGTAAGTTTTATCCTGCAATCCATGAACCAGTTTAGTAGCCCTTCTTTGAACTCTCTCTAAGGTATCAATATCCTTCTGAAGATAGGGTCTCCAGTACTGTGTACAGTACTCCAAGTGAGGTCTCACCAGTGTTCTGTACAATGGCATGAGCACTTCCCTCTTTCTACTGCTAATACCTCTCCCTATACAACCAAGCATTCTGCTAGCATTTCCTGCTGCTCTATTACATTGTCTGCCTACCTTTAAGTCATCAGAAATAATCACCCCTAAATCCCTTTCCTCAGATGTTGAGGTTAGGACACAAATATTCTGTACTCTGCCCTTGGGTTTTTACGTCCAAGATGCATTATCTTGCACTTATCCACATTAAATGTCAGTTGCCACAACTCTGACCATTTTTCTAGTTTACCTAAATCATTTTCCATTTGGCTTATCCCTCCTGGAACATCAACCCTGTTACATATCTTAGTATCATCCGCAAAAAGACACACCTTACCATCAAGACCTTCTGCAATATCACTAATAAAAATATTAAAGAGAATGGGTCCAAGTACAGATCCCTGAGGTACCCCACTGGTGACAAGCCCAAGCTTCGAATATACTCCATTGACTACAACCCTCTGTTGCCTGTCACTCAGCCACTGCCTTACCCATTCAACAATATTGGAATCCAAACTCAAAGATTGTAGTTTGTTGATAAGCCTTCTATGTGCAACAGTGTCAAAAGCCTTACTGAAATCGAGGTAAGCAATGTCTACTGCACCACCCTGATCTATAATTTTAGTTACCCATTCAAAAAAATCAATACGATTAGTTTGGCATGATCTCCCTGAAGTAAACCCATGTTGTCTCTGATCTTGAAATCCATGTGTTTTTAGATGTTCAACAATCCTATCCTTTAACATGGTTTCCATCACTTTCCCCACTACTGAAGTTAGGCTTACTGGCCTATAGTTGCCCGACTCCTCCCTATTACCTTTCTTGTGAATGGGCACAACATTCGCTAACTTCCAATCTTCTGGGACTACTCCTGTTATCAATGATTGGTTAAATAAATCTGTTAATGGTTTTGCTAGTACACCACTAAGCTCTTTTAATAGCTTTGGGTGTATTCCATCAGGTCCCATTGACTTATTTGTCTTTACTTTTGACAGTTGAAATAGAACCTCTTCCTCTGTAAACTCACGTGTAATAAATGACTCATTTATCCTTTTTCTTAACTGAGGTCCCTTTCCTTCATTTTCATCTGTAAATACCGAACAAAAATATTCATTGAGGCAGTCAGCTAGACCTTTATCCTCATCTACATACCTTCCTTCTTTTGTTTTTAATCTAACTAATCCTTGTTTTACTTTTCTTTTCTCATTTATGTATCTAAAAAAGGTTTTGTCCCCCTTTTTTACTGACTGTGCTATTTTCTCTTCTGTGTGTGATTTGGAAGCTCTTATAACTTGCTTAGCCTCTTTCTGCCTAATCTTATAGGTCATTCTGTCTTCCTCACTCTGGGTTTTTTTATAATTACTAAATGCTAACTTTTAGTTTTTTACTATTTTGGCTACATCTGTGGAGTACCACAGTGGTTTCTTGAATTTTTTGCTTTTACTGACAAGCCTAATGCAATTTTCTGTTGCCTTCAGTAGTGCAACTTTTAAATAATCCCATTTCTTTTGGACTCCATTTAAATTGCTCCAGTCTGATAATGACTACTTTACACATATTCTAATTTTAGAAAAGTCTGTTTTTCTAAAGTCTAAAACTTTTGTTTTTGTGTGGTGTGACTCAGTCACTGTTCTTATATTAAACCACACTGACTGATGATCACTGGATCCTAAACTTTCACCTACAGTAATATCTGATACCAAATCTCCATTTGTTAACACTAAATCTAGTATGGCCTCTTTACGAGTTGGCTCCTCAACGACTTGTTTTAGAGACAATCCCAGTAGGGAGTTTAGAATATGTGTGCTCCTGGCACAAGTAGCTATTTTTGTTTTCCAATTTACATCAGGAAGATTAAAGTCACCCATGATGATAACTTCCCCCTTCATTGTCATTTTAGCTATTTCTTCAACTAGTAGATTATCTAACTCTTCAATTTGTCCTGGGGGCCTATAAATCACACCTACACGAGTTACTGTGTGATTACCAAATTCTAACGTAACCCAAACTGACTCTATGTTCGCCTCACTAACCTTTATTAGGCTAGATTTTATGCTTTTCTTTACATACAGGGCCACCCCTCCCCCTTTCTTGCCTTCCCTGTCTTTTCTATATAAAGAGTACCCTGGTATTGCTATGTCCCAGTCATTTTTCTCATTATACCATGTCTCAGTAACAGCGACTAAATCTACACTATCAGTTGCCATTATTGCCACAAGTTCATGGATCTTATTCCCTAAACTGCGAGCATTTGTAGACATGACTCTAAGCTTATCATTTTTTAACACACTTGCTACAGGCACCTTCTGTCCTTGTTTTAGGGGACAATTGGATTGATGTTTTATCACCCTTTTGCCCCCCCCTCCTAGTTTAAATACATCCTAGCAAAACCTCTGAACTGCTCACTGAGAACATTTGTTCCCTTTTGAGAAAGATGCAAACCATCTTTTTTGTACAGTTTATTTCCATTCCAAACAGAGCTACCATGAGCAATAAAGCCAAATCCTTGCTCCCGACACCATTCACCAAGCCACAAGTTAAAGTCCCTAATACGCATCCGCCTGTCATTCTGAGTATTATGCACAGGCAGAACTTCAGAGAATGACAATGTGGAAGCAACCTGCCGTATATCATTGGCAAAAACACTAAAAACTTCCTTAACCTCTGAAACCTCATTGCAAGCCAAGTCATTTGTCCCTAAATGGACAAGTACATCCAATTCCCCTTGCTGCTTTGCTTGCTTAACAATATTACAGATACGTCTCCTGTCTCTGTGAGCAGTAGCTCTGGGAAGACACCTCACAAGACCACCATTGTCCATCTCCACACCTCTTATGATGGAATCCCCCACCAACAACTGCTTTCTATTAGGCCTCACCATAGTCTTCAAGCCTCTCTGCACAACACCACTAGCCTCAGTGCCTCTCTGCACAACACCACTAGCCTCAGTTCCTCTCTGCACAACACCACTAGCCTCAGTGCCTCTCTGCACAACACCACTAGCCTCAGTGCCTCTCTGCACAACACCACTAGCCTCAGTGCCTCTCTGCACAACACCACTAGCCTCAGTGCCTCTCTGCACAACACCACTAGCCTCAGTGCCTCTCTCCACGACACCCCTACACTCTGAAAGTGCAGAAAATGAATTATGTAGAGCAACAGACTGTGCAATATGCCTTTTATCCACAACTCCAAGTCTACCAGATCCTACAGTAATCCATCTGCCATTCCTAGTATGTCTCTGCGGCAGTGGCTTTTCAGCAGTTCCAGCCTGAGTTTGTTTACCAGATAATTTACAAATCTCAGACTTCAAAAATACAATCTCCTGCCGCAAGATAGAGAACTGTCTACAGATTAGACAACAACCAAACCTCCAAAAAGTGGAACGTGAAACAAATGCAAAGCAACTATTACACTGAACTAAGTCTGCCATTCCAATGAGGTGAATAATTTAAATCAAACAAACCTTAACTTTTTATTTATCCTCCTGAATACCTCGGATTACCTCCAGGTTATCTCCAGAATATCTCCAACCACACACACACTTAGAAGCAACACTTAGATGAAGCAACCAAGCTCTATTAGCCAAGCTAATGACAACTACCCTTATATACTCCTAAAATCACCTCCCACTAGGAATGTTTAACACCTGGGTAGGCCTCTGCTTATTAGCAAACAATAGCTAATTTTTTTTTTTTTTTAATTCTTTATTTTTGTAGTGCATGCTCATATAACATTCACATATGAAGGTACCCCAACGGCATTCCTTCAATGTATTTCAGTCAATTGTAACACATGGGTACATGATGAAACTTGCACAATTTTATATTTATGTATACTGGAACAAATTATATCTCAAGAACCGCTGAATAGCAACAGGGTATGTTAATAACAGATTTAAGCAATAACGGTTATCGGTACAGGTGTGAGCTAAAAGATTGATCGGAGTATAGTTAGGACCGGTACACCCTTATGTGGTAAAGTAGCTAGGCTCAAGATGATTATGAGCGTTCTAAAAACAGCGAGGTCATCTGTGTTTTAAGCTAAGTAGGTTATTGGTGCCCCAATTTTATGTTTTGTAGGTCGCTTAAAGAAACATGGTTTCAACTTGCAATATACAGTGTTTTAACACGCTTACTACGATTCAGGCTAACATGTCTAGCTTTGCGGTTCTAGGAAGATAGTGTAATTATATATGTCTGAAGAGCAATGCTAGCTAAGGTGGGTATCTTGTCGTCGCATGCTAGGGATAACCGGCTAGTCAGTTCAACAGGGATACAGGTGAGGAAAACAGGTTATCATCAGCAATATTACTCGGCTACAAGCTGCAGACATCTATGATACTCTAGCAACGTGTTAATAACTCGCTGCATTTTTTAGTTAGCTTATGAGAGAGACAAATGTCAGATTATATGATTTGTACTGACAGTAGTTAATAAGATGTAGGGTCTCTAGAAACAAGCTGCCTTCAAGGTAATAGCTAGAGCGAGGAAGTACAATAACAGTAAAATGGCGGACATTAACAGAAAAGAATAATAATATGAAAAATAACAAGCCAACAAGTTGTTATGAAAGTAGAGAGTATTGCAGGCTAGTTGTTCACAGGTTGGTTAAACTGTCTGTGTGCATAACATTTAAATCAGGCTTATAGTGCTTGCAGACTATCGCTACGGGCTATTCTGTTACGGATACGTCACATTGCCAAACATTTGCGATAAGGTTAAGCATAGATTGCTCATTGGTACATAATAATTATAGACTTATTTTGTTAAGGTCATAGTAGGTCAAGCACTTTTTTTTTTGGTAAGGATTCAGACGGTGTATACTTGCATTACTTGTGTTTCCATAACATATCATAACATAACATAACATAACATAGAGTAGCATCGCTTTACTATCTAGACAGGGGAGTAGTTTATAGGTGGCACTTGGAAGTACCTGAGTAGCACTGACAAAGTGATTTAGCTTTACATACATGAGTAGATATTCATTGCGTCATTAATAAGTTCACTGACTGTGTGAGCTAATACCAGGTGTACAGTAGTGGTTGCAGTATATCCTATTCTATTGGTTGGTGATTGCAATAACTAAGATTCTGTATGCTAGTAATTAAGCTCTACTTAAGTTGGTGAAAGTAAGGAGTAGACAGCTTTCTTGACTACCCGAGCTAGTGGGGGGGGGGGGGGGGGGGGGGGAGCACATTGAATATCATAAAAGGCAGGCACACTCTTTTATCTGCTAAATTAAACAAGAGCTAAAACTTGCATCACTGGGGGAGATAACAAAATAAAGGAATATTTGAGCCGTGTTGTGAGGAATGGTGAGGGATAAGGATGGCATTAGTCCGAGTCCTGCACATGTGGATCACCCTACCCCCACCCTCACCACGGCGGTCCGCAGGTGGATAGGCTTGTTGAGTAGGTCGGTCTTCGCTGGGAGTTGTGCGAGGTGCAGGTGGCCACTGGGAGTTGTGCGAAGAGCAGGTGGCCTTGATCGTCGGGCGATGAACCGGCCTCTGTCTGTTGCTGCTGCTTTTGGACGGTGAGTATAGGCAAGTCCCATGTGGTTCCCTGGGGCTGAGGGGGAGTTGTTGCTAGGTTCGTTCTGTCGGAGGGAGCGGGGCTTTCCAGTGTAGCGTCTTTTCTCCGATGGAGCTGGATGCTTAAGGGGGGAGTATTGCGGGGGTAGCCTCCGGATGAGTCCCTTTTGAGGCTTTAGGCGACTCACCCGTGGTCGAGCGTTGAGGTGTCGGAGTTTTTTTCGGGCTTCCCGCCTCCTTCTCCCTGCTGCCCAAGTCCCTCTCGGGTTTCGCAGCGGTACTGCGTGCATCTGCTTGTGGTTTCTTGGGACTGGTGCCGCTGGTGCGTCCTCTGGAGTGTTCCCGCGGCTCGTTATCTTGGCCCAGAAGCTTGCAAATAGTCGGTCGAGCCTTTCCGATAGTGGGAGCAGGCTGGTCTCGGGCGCAGAGGCCCGCGTGGCTGCCGCCATGTTGTTTGTCGCTGGCTCTGCAGCGTTGGTGAGTTGAGGTTGGTACCTCCGTCTGGGGCTGCATGCTTTGGTTGCCGGGATATCCCTCACCGGCAGGGGGGGTGATCCGGAGAGACCTTTGGCAATGTGGGCTGCAGTCAGCCAGGGGATTGGCAATCTCCCCTGTACCTTCTGGGTAGGCCGCAGGTAGGCCTCAGGTCTATCTCCCGGTCGCGGTCGCCTGTTTTGATCGGGGTCTCGGTTTAGCTTCTTCTCCATGATGTACCTTTGTCGCTGGGGCTGAAAAGCAGTCTCTGTGAAGAGTATTATAGTATTTTTAACAGGTTTTAGGGCCGTTTGGCCCGGAGCTCAGCTACAATGCGGCCACTCAGCTCAGCGTTCAGGCTCCGCCCCTTGACAATAGCTAATTTAAATAGCAATCAATAGCAAGTAGCTACCTAATCCAATCAAATGCCTTATAATTACCAACAGGAAATCAAACCTTGTGCAGTCAGTAACCTTTTCCTACAGATGAATCTAACCTATAACAGTAAAAAAAGAACTCTTAGCACAACTCTTAGACAGTTGAAGCTTCTGTAAAACTCTCCAGAATATCTCCAACCACACACACACTTAGAAGCAACACTTAGATGAAACACTTAGAAGAAACATTGACTTTAGCTATTTAGGGATATACACTAGCTACCTATGTGGGAGTGGGAGATAGAATCAGCCTGTTAAGAACAATCCATAATTAACATACTACGTCCCTATATTGGACTCCAGAATTGTCCGTATTGGTGGGGTCAGTCTGTTAAAGAAAATTTATGTAAATAAAGCTCCAGGGCCTGAAGGTATTTACCCACGAGTACTTAAGGAGCTAAATGGGGAAATAAGTGAACCTCTGTATTTAATCTTTCAACATTCTTTTGTTTCAGGTATTGTTCCAGATGATTGGAGGTAGGCAGATGTCGTTTCTATATTTAAAAAGGGTTCAAAATCCTTGCATGGAAATTTTAGACCTGTGAGTTTAACTTCTGTGACTGTGAAAATATTTGAAGGGCTATTAAGGGATAATATTCAGGAATTCATTGGGAAGAACTTTATTAGCAATAATCAAAATGGTTTTATGAAACATAGGTCATGTCAAACTAACCTAATTGCATTCTATGAAGAAGTAAATAGAAGTATAGATCAGGGTGTTGCAGTGAATGTTATCTACTTGTATTTTGCCAAGGCATTTGATACGGTTCCTCACAATAGGTTAGTCTTCAGACTAAAAGAAATTGGTCTAGATGATTATTCTTGTTCTTGGGTAGAACATTGGCTTAAGGATAGAGTACAACGCGATCTCATTAATGGTAAATTTTCAGGCTGGACAACATAACATATTGGGACCGCTTCTAACATAACATATTTATAAATGATCTTGAAATGGGCATTGAAAGCTATGTTTCAGTGTTTGCAGATGACACAAAACTTTGTAAAGTAATAAAATGTGAGCAGGTTATTGCTTTGCTGCAGAGGGATTTAGGTAGATTGGAGGCCTGGGCACTCAAATGGCAGATGAAATTTAGCGTACAGAATGCACAAGCAACTTACACCTTAAATGGTAGTGAACTAGGGATAACCACACACGAGAAGGATTTGGGAAGTGTTGTAGACAACAAATTAGGCAGCAATATGCAATGTCAATCTGCCGTTGCTAAGGCCACTATGTATAAATAGGGGCATAAATTCTCGAGATGAAAATATAATTTTGCCTCCTTATAAATCGCTGGTAAGACCACACCTTGAATATGCTGTGCAATTTTGGGCACCTGTTCTAAAGAAGGATATCATGGCACTAGAAAAAGTGCAGAGACGAGCTACAAAATTGATAAAAGGAATGGAGCATTTTAGTTACGAAGAAAGGTTACAAAATTTTAATCTCTCTAGTTTGGAAAAATGGCGCCTCAGAGGGGATATGATAACATTATACAAATATATTCGGGGCCAGTACAAACCATTATCTGGAAATCTATTCATAAACAGGGCTATTCATAGGACGCAACGTCACACATTTAGACTGGAAGAAATAAGAATTCTTCTAAGACAAATAAAAGTTTTTTTCACAGTAAGAGCAATAAGGATATGGAATTCTCTGCCTGAAGAGGTGGTTTTATCAAAGTCCATACAGATGTTTAAACTGCAATTGGATAAATACTTGCAAAAACATAACATACAGGGATATAATTTCTATTTAGTGGGGTAATAGCTGCTTGATCCAAGGAGACATCTTGCATAGTTACATACTTACATAGCTGAAAGGAGACTTGTGTCCATCAAGTTCAGCCTTCCTCACATATGTTTTTGCTGTTGACCCAAAAGAAGGCAAAATAAAAACCTGAAGTGCTTCCAATTTTGCAACAAACTAGGAAAAAATTCCTTCTTGACCCCAAAATAGCAGTCAGATGTCTCCTTGGATCATCATCTAAGTCACAACAAAAGACAATCACAGTCTGCTTGAACTAATAACACACAAAGAATGAAATGTTGCCATGTTTTTTTTTTTTTTTTAATTCTTTATTTTTGTTGTGCATGAAAGAACAATCACATATCAACAATGCCACAGCAGCATTTACAATCAATTTTAAAAACCCATATCCGTCGGCTGCTATACAGCATTCAGGCTAAACGCACAAATTTTTTTTAAGTTAACAATACACGCTAAGTACAAGCTGAGTAACTATACCTGTCATAGTGAATTAAATTGTCGCTTAGTAACAGTAGTTTATAATTAATATTAAGTATCATCGCTTCAATGTCTAGGCGTTTAGATTACTGTGATTCTGCTTAACTGTTTAAGTGAGGGGCATGCATTTTGTATAGTAACAGCAGGTCTCATTAGTCAGAACATGCAAAACATATATTGGTTTCAAAATTATTAATAACAGTTACATGCTATTGAACTTTGCCTGGCTAGTCATAAAACAGCCATTAGTGCTTCTTCATCTCGAGTGGTTGAAAAGTAATATGTAAACAATAAGTGATGTGAGAAAACAAGGAAAATAAAACATGGTGGGTATCGTTATTTATAGGCATAGGTAACTGAAGTTGTGGTGCCTAGAGTGAGACAAGCTTCTCGGCCTGTTAGGGCACTGGCCCTCTGTGGAAAGTCCATGGTTAACCAATGTCCTGGGCTGGGGGAGCGTAAAAGATGGCATGAAGTGTAAAAGAGCAACGTTAAACTATGCAGTAGCTTAGGCACGCATTATGTAGTTAAATTGTGAGGTCATAGCAGGGGTCATAGCATAAGGTAATGGTATCATGCAAATTAACAAGCTAGGATCAGGCTAACACAAAGCCGTTACAACTAAGCGGGTAATCATCTGAAACTGGTAGATTTATGGAGATAGGAGCATATATTGTAAATTGGGGTGCTCTTGCCTCTGTCCTTAGGGGGAGAGAGTCTCTGCTCCATAGACAGGGTCGCGGGCTGTGGGCTCCTCAGTGTGTATCAACCTATGCCCATTCTGGATGCCTTAATTACGTTCCCGGGAAGGTGATCTGGCTGCGCTCCTCTACATGAGAGTACCGAGCGCTCGTCCCTCCATTGCCGTCTTGCAACTGTGCACCCCGCCGGGGCTGGGAGCTGTTGCCGTGGGTCGAGTGGTTGCTGTCGAGGTGGGTGGCCCTCCGGCTTCTGGGGGGTGCTTCGGTCACGCTTTGTCTTTTGCTGGCGTCTGTGTAGCCGGCTGCCGCTCTAGAGGCCTGAGGCAGGGGGTCATAGTGGCGGCGTCGGGCATCTGGACGGATCCATAAAGCCACTGCTCTCACTGCCTGACAATAAGACAGCCCTCACTTGTGGAGTATCACGCAGAAGCTCATACAGAGCCGGTCAAAAGCCTCTCTAGGCTGCAGTGGTTGTTGGGTGCTCGTGATGCTTGATTGGGCCTTTGCTGGGCCGCCATCTTGGCTGTGTTTCGGCAGTGCAGCGTGGCCGGCAAGTCTGATTGGTCAGCTTGCCTGGTCATCCGGCCAGCAGGACCGGGATATCCCCCGCCGGTCCAAAGGGGGGGGGGGGTTGGTGACCTGCTTTGTTGCAGAGGGGATCCGGTGTCGGAGAGAGCGGCCACCTCTCCCCGGCTCCGGCTTCTGTCGGCTGCGTTTGCCGTTCCATTTTTACAGCTCCTACGAGCTCCAAAAGGGTCTCTGTGTGTTCAGAGGTGCATCCCAGACTTGGGCGATGCACCCTGGTGGTTCCTTGGGCTATTCAGCCCTCGATTATGCAGTTTTTCCTGCCCATGAAGCAGGAGCTCGTGTCCCCTGCTTCTGCTTAGTTCGATGGCCAGGCTCCGCCCCCCGTTGCCATGTTTTTATTGAACACACCATGTAAACATTCACAGTGCAGGTGGAAAAAGTATGTGAACCCCTAGACTAATGACATCTCCAAGAGCTAATTGGAGTGAGATGTCAGCCAACTGGAGTCCAATCAATGAGATGAGATTGGTTACAGCTGCCCTGCCCTATAAAAAACACACACCAGTTCTGGGCTTGCTTTTCACATGAAGCATTGCCTGATGTGAATGATGCCTCGCACAAAAGAGCTCTCAGAAGACCTACGATTAAGGATTGTTGACTTGCATAAAGCTGGAAAGGGTTATAAAAGTATCTACAAAAACCTTGCTGTTCATCAGTCCACGGTAAGACAAATTGTCTATAAATGGAGAAAGCTCAGCACTGCTGCTACTCTCCCTAGGAGTGACCGTCCTGTAAAGATGACTGCAAGAGCACAGTGCAGACTGCTCAATGAGGTGAAGAAGAATCCTAGAGTGTCAGCTAAAGACTTACAAAAGTCACTGGCATATTCTAACATCCCTGTTAGCGAATCTACAATACGTAAAACACTAAACAAGAATGAATTCCATGAGTGGATACCACAAAGGAAGCCACTGCTGTCCAAACAAAACATTGCTGCATGTTAAAGTTTGCACAAGAGCACCTGGATGTTCCACAGCAGTACTGGCAAAATATTCTGTAGACAGATGAAACCAAAGTTGAGTTGTTTGGAAGAAACACACAACACTATGTGTGGCGAAAAAGAGGCACAGCACACCAACATCAAAACCTCATCCCAACCGTGAAGTATGGTGGTGGGGGCATCATGGTTTGGGGATGCTTTGCTGTGTCAGGGCCTGGACGGATTGCGCTCATCGAAGGAATAATGAATTCCCAAGTTTATCAAGACATTTTGCAGGAGAACTTATGGCCATCTGTCTACCAGCTGAAGCTCAACAGAAGATGTGTGTTACAACAGGACAACGACCCAAAGCATAGAAGTAAATCAACAACAGAATATCTTAAACAGAAGAAAATACGCCTTCTGAAGTGGCCCAGTCAGAGTCCTAACCTCAACCCGATTGAGATGCTGTGGCATGACCTCAAGAAAGCGATTCACACCAGACATTCCAAGAATATTGCTGAACTGAAACAGTTCTGTAAAGCGGAATGGTCAAGAATTACTCCTGACCGTTGTACATGTCTGATCTGCAACTACAGGAAACATTTGGTTGAAGTTATTGCTGCCAAAGGAGGTTCAACCAGTTATTAAATCCAAGGGTTCACATACTTTTTCCACCTGCACTGTGAATGTTTACATGGTGTGTTCAATAAAAACATGGCAACATTTCATTCTTTGTGTGTTATTAGTTTAAGCAGACTGTGATTGTCTATTGTTGTGAATTAGATGATGATCAGATCACATTTTATGACCAATTTGTGCAGAAATCCATATCATTCAAAAGGGTTCACGTACTTTTTCTTGCAACTCTAAAAGTACTTCATTAAAGTAGTGGGGGGTCTTTTTACAACAGTGAGCAGCCAGATGCTGCTTACTGTTTAGTAGTCATGCCCCTACTCGTGGTATAGCGAGTAGGGGAAGATTAATTGCTGATACTAAGTAATCCTTACTTTATTCTGTTAGAACGAAATTCCGTAGTTTTGAACGAAGCCGCAGGAGGTTGGTGAGAATTGTTGGAAAATAGTTTTGACCACAGGAAATGGAGCGGGCTTTGCTCTTCCCCTTGGTCAAAGTTGGTCACGCGTAGGAAAAATACTTAAGACAAAATAGTCCCTACTTTGTCTTGTGTTTTAAAGAAAACTAGATTAGATGGAAAGAAAAGAAGAACCGATCCTGAGAGGGAGAGAAGAGGAAGCGATTGGGGAAAGGTAAGTTCAGCATGGCATCGCTTTAAGTTCAATTAACAGAACAGGAGACACAAACTTCTAAAGACAACACACTCTGCTGTAAGATCAAATTGAAAATGAAAGTATTTTTGTCATGTTGGCCATGTGATTCACATCCAGGAAATGTGTGGCTATGGCAGCATAAACAGAAACAAATGTTATTAAATCCCTAAATGTTAGAGAACTGAACGATGGGATTGCAGGGACATGATCTACTCACCAACACTGCTTCATTAAGGTAATTTTTTTTGGTGCTTAGAGTATCTCTGCTCACAGCAACAATACACCTGATCCTATCCATTAGCATCAGAAGTGTGTGTGGGCTCCAGCATTGGCTAGTGAGGGTCAAGGAGATATTTTAAAAGGAACTGAAAACTACGTACATTAAAATTACTAAAATGTGTAGCTACCTGGTCACCATGGACCACATACATTAGTTGGCACTCATGAGATCAAGTGGAGGTGAAGTTGAGTGTGAGAGTCACTGTGTGTTCAATAAAAGGGATCCTATTTGTTCTTTGTGGCATGTTTCACAGCTGAAGTGTATTACTTTTACATTTTATGTGGTCTGTATTCCACCTTGTATAATCTGCACCATTGGTTTGTTTTTTTGCTCTTTTTCATGTACCCTTGGATTTAATCACAAGCCCAGTTTGAAGCAAGATTATTTGATACAAGAAAATTGTGGACTATATCGGGTTGGACCTTTCTGCATAATTTTCTACTATATTTATTATTTCTCTGTTATTTGGTGCAACTTGGTTTCCCTTTTTTTTTTGATATTTTAGTACACATCATTTGGGTTAACTCCGCTTGAGTTATTTGCGCAGGGGGCTTGTTGCTCTTCCAGCACACGTGAACTAGGCAACCCAGAACTCTGTTCAAGACTGCCTAGTGTCAGTTCTGTGAGATTGACTAGCTCTCTCTGATACTCCCATCAGACTCTCCCCTAGTCTTCAATCATTTAAAGAGTCCCTCAATACCAATCTCTTCAGAATAGCCTATGGCCTTGAATAGTAACTCACAAATCTCACAAATCTCTATCTTGCTCTCTCTAAAAGGGCCACACTCCACTCTCATATGTCAATTCTGCGACTGCCCGCCCTGTCACTTGGCTGCTACCCCCCACATAGCCCTTCCTATTGTGTTTTTATACATCACTTCATCTAGCTTGTAAGCTCTTTTGAGCAGGGTCCTCATCAACCTATTGTTTCTGTAACATTTTGTAATTGTCTCATTTATTGTTATATTGCTACGGAATATGCTGGTGCTATATAAATGAAAATAATAATAGTAATAACACAATAAGTAAGCAAATGTGCTTCATGGGAATCCAATAAAAAAAGCATATGACCCTGGTGGGTGGATCTTATTCTACCCTTTGGCCCTATTAACCATCTCCTGACCCTTTTAACCATTAAGAACAACAAGGATTGACACTTGAATACGTAGAGTAATACTTTAAAAGTAAATCTCTTTAGCAGCTCCCATAATGGGAATTAATAATGGTAGTCTTTAGCTGCTACATTGTAATGGTTTTCAGTACGGGCTGCTGGCAACTAAACTTTGCAGCCAATAAGCAACTGCTACTCACTAAGCGTACCATCAGGCATTTTACTGAGTAGTGGCAGGCCAGTAAAAAGTAGCAACCAACTAAATAAAAATTATATGTAAATATAATCTCCTACAATGTTAAAGTAGATCATTGTTACTAGCCAAGTCTTAAAAAGTATTTGTCACTACAAGTCTTTGCATACTCACCAGGGGTGAATTGTAACTCACCAGGAATAAACTTTCACTTGCCAATGCCTAGTGGCGTGTTAAGAATGATCTCAATCTAACTCGTCAAGTGACTACTTTCAATAACCATGTAAATGTCAGGGATGAATATGATCATCAGCAAGATATACGTCACCTCATAACAAGATCTCAGTAGGAGTGATAGAAAAAGAGTATTAATGTACCTTACAGTGGCCAAGCTAGGTAAGTGCAGAACTAAGCAGAACCCTATAACTACTCTGCCCAGGGCCGGACTGGGACAAAAATTCAGCCTGGGCAATTAAAGGCAGAGCAGCCCACTATTAGGGGCGGGGCCAGAAAGGGGGCATGTCATGTCACCACCATTGACACGCACACCCCCTTCCCCCCCACCAAATGAGTATGTTAATGTGACGCTCCTCCAGAGCATCCAGTGCTCCTGGCTAAAATAAATGCCATGATTTTTTTTTTGGGGGGGGTTGAGTTTGTGCTGCGTTTGCTGGCGATTTGTCTCTGGTGTCCTCAATAGTGGGATACCAGAGATCAAAACAGGAACCGGACTGTTAAAGAGTGTTGTGCATGGGTGGGGATGTTCCTTGTGTTGTTGTATATGTTTGGACGTTGCATGTGTGTAGAGCAATTGTGTGTGTGAAGGGGTCTGTTTGTGGCGTACTGCCTGTGGCTAGGGGCTGTAGTGTGTGTGTCTCTGGGTTGTAAAGTATGTGTGTTTGTGTGTGTGTATTTATATAGGGCCTGTGGAGTGTGTGCATGTAAGGAGCTGTACTGTGTGTTTGTGAGTGTATCTAGGGGCTCTAGTGTGTGTTTGCATATAGGAGCTGTAGAGCACATGTGTATATGGGGGATAATGTATGCATAGGTGGTGTGGTGTGTACAAGGGGTGCAGAATATGTATTTATAGGGGTATAAATTAGTGTGGATGCATGCAGGGGGTGTAATGTGTGTATTTATAGGGGTATAACGTATGAGAGTGCAGGGAGTGTAGTGTAGGTTTATGGGGCATAGAGTGTGTATGTGAGTACAAGGGGAATAGTGTGTATATAAGGGGTATAGAGTGTGTGTAGTGTGTTTGTGTGTAAGTGCAGGAGGTGCAGTGTGGATATAGGGGTATAGAGTGTGTATTGTGTGTTAATGCAGGGGCTGTAGTGTGTATGTAGGGGTATAGAGTGTATGCAGTGTGTCTGTGTGTTAGTGCAGGGGGTGTAGTGTGTTTGTGTGTTGGTGCAGGGGGTGCTGTGTGTGTAGTGTGTCAGTGCAGTGTGTGTTAGTGCAGTGTGTGTTAGTGCAGGGGAGCAGTATGTTTGTGTGTTAGTGCAGTGTGCGTTAGTGCAGTGTGTGTTTGTGTGTTACTGCAGTGTGTGTTTGTGTGTTACTGCAGTGTGTGTTTGTGTGTTAGTGCAGTGTGTGTTTGTGTTAGTGCAGTGTGTGTTAGTGCAGTGTGTGTTTGTGTGTTACTGCAGTGTGTGTTAGTGCAGGAGAGCAGAATGTGTGTGTGTTAGTGGTGCAGTGTGTGTTAGTTCAGTGTGTTTGCGGGGGAGCAGAATGTGTGTGTTAGTGGTGCAGTGTGTGTTAGTGCAGGGGAGCAGAATGTGTGTGTGCTAGTGGTGCAGTGTGTGTTAGTGCAGTGTGTGTTTGTGTGTTAGTGCAGGGGAGCAGAATGTGTGTGTGTTAGTGGTGCAGTGAGTGTTAGTGCAGTGTGTGTTTGTGTGTTAGTGCAGGGGAGCAGAATGTGTGTGTGTTAGTGGTGCAGTGAGTGTTAGTGCAGGGTGCAGTGTGTTTAATGTGTTTGTGTGTGTATATGTCCTTTAATTTTACCACATGACAGGAGGCTTCATATTTTGCATTAACTCTCTTTACTAACTCACATAGCAGTAAAGAAAAGGTGAAAACATTAACCAATCAAAAGAAAGTAGGAGGTATAGTATTCACAGTAATGAGGCTCCTCCCCCTCTTTCTTTACTGCTCCATCAGCAGACAGGTCAGAGTTTTTGGCTCTTCCCCTTTTTTCACTATTGTATATGTAATTTTTATATTATACTGTATTTTATCTTATATATGTAGTTTTATATTTGCTACTATTGTTGTTTTCTACCTTTATTTCATCTGCCCCCTTGGGGTTTCGCTCTTGGGGGAGTCTTTTCCCCCTCCCTGTTTTCTTCACAGGGTCTCTCTTCTTTTCTTCACCTCTCGGTCCGCCGGCTTCTCCGCCGTCGGACCGACTGTCTCTCACTTCCCTGAGGGTAACGCTCACCCTCCAACCCCCCCTTTTTTCCTCCACACGGCTTCACAGCCGTTTTCACTGTAGCCGCACGGCGGGAAACCGTTTTTCCCGCTCCTCCGGCGGCCATCTTGGATCTCGCGCCTCGCGAGATCCACGGCCGCCATCTTGGGAGCATTGCGGTCTCCTCATTCCGGCGCCCGTACACACAGTAACCGGACACAACCAGGCAGGGGTCCCCAGGTCAGTCAAATTATTTACCTGTGCTTGGGGTGTGGCCCCATAATCGAAAATACTTACTGCCTACTGGTGCTTTTGCACACTTACAGGGTGAAGCCCTATATTTAATACCGCTGCTATCAGGTGGATTTCGTGCCACCTATATATATTTGAGCATTTATACCTGGGTGTGGCCCAGAAGAAAATCCCAATATTCCCTGCTGGGGAAACTGGTGCTTTTTACTGCCAGAATTGTCATACTCACCCTGCTGGGGTTTTGCCCTTTTTTACCTTTCACGGTTTATATATATACCTATACCTACCCTGCTGGGGTTAACTGGGTACTGCAGGTACCCCCCTCCTTTTTATCACTAACTGGGACAGACCCCTAGCCCAACATTTTCTGTGCCTCAAGCTATTACAGCGGCCCAACTCCTATTACCATGGATACACCTCAAAACCCTGCAGACTTCCAAACCATGATTGCGGAAGCCATCTCCGCCTCTATGGAGAAAGCATTATCCAGGGTTATGACGGTGACTGCCGATCAGACTAAAAAAGTCACAACAGCCCAAGCCCATGACTATGATTCTGAGGCTTCAGAATCCCATGCCCAGGCCGACTCTCGGCCCAGCAAACGCCACTGGAAGGGCAAGGAAAGGAATGATAACCTGGGCAAAGGCAAGGCACCTGCCAAACGCCACAGGCCAGCACCACCCACCCCCGCCCATTACTCCTCGGACGAGGGGGAAGAACAAACACGCTCCATGGCTGTGTTAGATGAGTGGCAGGCCGCAGATTCCGATCCAGATAACGACTGGGGTTCGGACACGGGATCCCATACGGGTCTCCTAAAAGGCACCTTTTTGGACGACATCCAACTGCCGGACGACCCCACACCGGGCCAAGAAGAAGGGGAAGCCATTCTGGACCCCACGGGGCAACATCTATTCGACCCCCGCAACATACGGCACCCGCGTTCGGGGGACTGGACCCCCCCCGACCATCTTTCCAAATTTATGCACCGTTGGCTCCGCAAACCCCTGGACAAAACGGTGCGCAACCGACTACGTTCGGAATGCCCTCGCCCTTCCCTTCCCGACAACGTGGCCCAAACCCCCGAATTCGACCAGGTCATGAACACATTCATGTCTAGGGGTGGCCGCGACCCCAGGAGAGGAGTGGAGAAGGGCTTTCACGGAGTTCAAGACAAACTCCTAGACTCTATTGGCCCACTTTCCCGCATCATGTTTTTGGCGGACGACGCTTTTACAAGGGCTGACGAATTTGATGCCAGTATGGTTAAAGAGTGGGCACACGATATAAGAGAATGGGCACAGAGGTGCTTTTGTTTTGTTGGCAACACCAACGTAGCCCTCTCCTCTGAGAGGCGAAAAGCAGCGCTGCTCCGTATTGACGGAAAGCTGGTGGAATTGGGCACCAAGGAGTTGGGACCGCTTGCACAGGGCAAATTGTTTGGGGAAGCCTTCCTCAAAGAGCTTAATAAGCACGTAAACATTTTCACCTCGCTCAATAAGGCTCAAACTTCAATGAAGCGAGTATTCAGGGGCTACCCCAATCGGGGTGTTTTTGGACGGGCTGGCCGCTACAGGGGCCGAGCAGCCAGCCGTTTTTGGCCCTCTGGCCCCCGCTCACACAGACCCCAACCCTTCTACCCGGAAGTGGGTTTCAGGCAGCCCTTCTCCTACACCCGTGGAGCAGACAGAGGCAGAGGACCTCGTAGCCGTGGCAGAGCACGCTTCCCCACAGGTAAGCATCATTATGCCTCAATGTCCACTAACCCCGTATACTGCAGGTCGTATCGCTCTGTCTTTTCAGAACTGGACAGCCATCTCCACGGACGCATGGATCCTCCAGACGGTCCAAGGCTACATCATAGATTTTGTGGAAACCCCGTCCCAGACCGCCCCTCCGTACCCCATTCAGTGCTCCAAAGAAGATCGCCTTCTAATCGATGGCTGTAACGGACCGTTTCAGCATAAAAGGGGAAAAATCCGTTTAGGCGATAATCCCCTTTTCTAGAGACAGGCACAGCTACTGCAGAACATCAGACCTCACGAGTTGGATACGAAATAACACTCCGAACTGGAACAGCTGAACAAGAAAAGCATACCATCGGCTTACACTCTTGGCAGTCAGCTTACAATCCAATCCCCCCCAAGAACGAGACGACACTTCATTTTGAGGGTTAAGCAGGAACTCTAGACTGGGACACCCAGTCTGGCTTTTATTTCCAACTCACACATACAGGCCACACCCAGGGGGAGGCATAAAAGAACCAATGACATAGATGTTACCTCCCACACATCCCCTCCCCTTAGTGTGACACATAATCCCATTATGCATACAGAGTAAAATATACTTTTACACAACTTTCATAACTTTAAAACCATACATCACATTCACATAAAAATACATATCCACAATCAACCCATTCAGGGGAACAACATATTAAAAAATGGCATGAATCCGACCAGGGGTTTAAAAGTTACTAAAAGTATCTTTTGGGCCCTTGCTTGCAGCATGGCACAATCTGGCCCAAACAGAAGTAAAACATCCCCCACAATGCATCCCGGCTTCCTCCCTTCTGCCCTGGAGATAATTGGAGAAGTAATCCAATTATCTAGGACTAGAGTCAGACTCCATTAACCACATGGTTGCAAAAAGACAGTAAAAGACATAAAATTACATACTGATACATTTAACACATAAAACACACATTTCTACATATCCCCAGTTTAACTGAACACAAATACCTACATAATATTTAAGACAGTATTACTGTGATATGTTACAAAGTCTTAAAGGGACATTAGTCCCAAAATGTCCACCGCTGATTTTAAAGGGCCAGTAGCAGCAATATAAATTATACATGCCCAAATATAGTCTTTAAAGTGCAATATGTCCAGGGGCCATAGTCGCAGGGCAGGAGGCTAGCAGCCAGGCTTCTCCAGCCCACAGTGGCGAAGTTGGTTTCGCCACAATGGCGAACTACGGGAACTCAGGGCCAAAGGAGCGATAGAACCCGCTCACGACCAAAACGGCTTCTTCAGCAACATTTTCCTAGTGAAAAAGAAATCTGGAGACTTACGGCCGGTTATAAACCTAAGGAAGCTCAATGCTTTCGTAACATACAGACATTTCAAGATGGAAGGCATCCATCTCCTAAGAGATCTGCTCCAAGAAGGGGACTGGTTCACAAGACTGGACCTCAAGGACGCCTACCTATCGGTACCCGTCCACACATCCTGCCGACAGTTCCTCAGATTCCGATGGCAAGGCCGCCCCTGGCAATTTACATGCCTCCCCTTCGGCCTCAGCTCAGCACCGTGGTGCTTCACCAAACTCCTGAAGCCAGTAGTGTCTCGACTACGCACTCAAGGAATTCGGTGCATTATTTACCTGGACGACCTGCTACTGTTTTCCTCAGACAGGTACAGTCTAACGCAACACACACAATATACCACCCGACTCCTCACGTCCCTAGGTTTCGTGGTGAACTTTCAAAAATCGGAAGTATCCCCAGCCCAGAAGATACAATTCCTGGGCTTCGAGATAGATTCCAAGACCAGCACTCTACGGCTCCCAACCTCAAAGATCACAGCCATCAAGAAGGAAATACGCAGAGCCATTCGCAGCCACTCCATTCCACTCCGCAACCTGGCTCGGATCGTGGGCTTGCTATCCGCATCCATCTAGGCGATATTCCCGGGTCCACTCCACTACAGAGCGATGCAGCGCTTGAAGGCTTCCTTTCTCCGCCAGAACCCCTCGTACGACCAAACGGTTCCGGTGACGGAGGAAGTCAAAGAAGAACTGGGATGGTGGCTGGACAGCATGGAAGCGTGGAATGGCCGAGCCATCTTCGGAAACACGCCCGACATGGTCCTGGAATCAGACGCCAGCCTCTGGGGATGGGGCGCCACCTGCGAAGGCAGTTCGACGGGAGGCACTTGGACCTCCCAAGAACTCAAACTTCACATCAACTGCCTAGAACTTCTAGCGGGGTCGTTTGCAATTCGCAGCCTAGCGAGAAACCGGACCAACTGCTGCATCCTCCTCCGGATGGACAATGTGTCAGCGGTCCGTTACATCAACAGACTAGGAGGGGCCCGGTCCAGACTCCTTTCAGAGATTACGAAAGAAATATTCGAGTTTTGCCTTCCCCGGAAAATCTCCCTCATGGCAGAATATCTCCCGGGCGAAACGAACCTGACAGCGGACTGGTTCTCTCGCCATTGGCGGGACAGCAGCGACTGGAGACTGGATCCTACAATCTTCCATCGCCTCTTGGTCAGGAGAGGCCCCCTCCACCTGGACCTCTTCGCATCTCGGAACAACAGGCAGACGGACGAGTACTTCAGCTGGCTACCAGACCCGGAGAGCAAAGCAGTAGACGCCTTTCTCCAACCATGGCCACCCAGGGGCGCTTACGCCTTTCCCCCATTTGCCATGGTGGCAAGGACGATACAATACTTAAAGACGCAACGCGGGTCTCTGCTCCTCATCACTCCCCTATGGCCGAGCCAACCATGGTTCCCGGACCTTCTAGCTTCATCCTACAGGGACCCTCTCCTCATACCGTCCTACCGGACACTCCTCACAGACCCGAGAGGGAACCCCCATCCTCTCATTCTGGAAGACCGCCTCTCTCTAGTAGCCTGGACTCTTTCAGGGGTGCCTGGCAGACCGAGGACTTATCGCAGACAGCTAGAGACCTCTTATGGGATTCGTGGGCACCAGGAACCAGACGATGCTATCTCGCAGCATGGAATTCCTGGTCCACTTGGTGCAGTGAACGGAACTTTGATCCCTTTACGGCACCTGTAACGGCCATCTTGAATTTTCTCTCCCACCTATACTCCGCGGGCAGGTCTTACCGATCCCTCAACGTCGTGCGCTCCGCGATCTCAGCGGCTCACGTTCCGGTCCTGGGTTCACCCGTCGGGAAACACCCTCTGGTATGCCGCCTCCTCAGGGGCATCAGACTTCAAAGGCCCCCCAGGCCCAAGTACACTCGGTTATGGGACGTGGAAGTCGTCCTACAGTTTCTGCGAGACTGGCCAGATAACGACAGACTCTCACTCCGACAACTGTCGGCCAAACTAACACTCCTACTTTGTCTGGTATCGTTCCGCAGAGTTTCGGACGTGCGGGCTTTCGACGTCGACGCCTTTTCGGTCTCCCCAGAGGGAGTTACCTTCCAAGTGTCTCGTCGTACTAAATCGGACTCATCGTCGGTTTTCTACCCCTTTTTTCCTACCGAACCGCTGCTTTGCGTGGTCTCTGCTCTGCGTCGTTATGTCCAGGTCACTTCCCTCCTTCGGGTTTCATCGTCGGGACAACTATTGGTGTCTTATGTTAGACCTCACGTTCCCGTCTCTACTACCACCCTCGCCAGATGGGTTCGATGGATCCTGTCTCTAGCAGGTGTAGAAGACACCTTCGGTGCCCACTCAGTTCGCGGAGCGGCGGCCTCGTCGGCTTTCTCCGCGGGAGCATCACTGACAGACATCCTACGAGCCGCGGATTGGTCACGCGAAGCGACCTTTCGGACCTTCTATTTCCGCCCAAACTCGGGGGCAGCCACGTCTCTCCTTCATCAGCGTTAAAAATGCAAAATATGAAGCCTCCTGTCATGTGGTAAAATTGAAGATTATGCTAGCGTTAGTGTACTTATAATCTTAATTTTAGTAATGACAGGAGGCGAGTATTTTCCCACCCTCCGCACCCTCGAGGGATGAAATCTCATGTAAGTATACCTATACTCTATATTTTCCTTCATATTTTTCTACCTGGTATATATATAAGACGTGTACTACCTGGTATATATAATACGTGTACCTTATTTAACTACAGCTTCGTTACTGTTGGTTGTCATACTTAGACTAGGTACATTTCGTTAGAGTTTGTGCTGGGTTTATTACATTACTGCAAACAGTTGCCAGACCGGTTCCTAACCTCTTCCACACTCTCTTTCAGCATAACCTCAAGACATTACTGCTTACACTCAGGATGGACATGTTTGGACCTTCCGTCAGAAACCGGGACTTCGCAATTGGACAAGTCATCTGTTGGTGCATGTTTGGATCACCCTAGGACTTCGTATTTGAAAAGTCACCCGTTGGTGCATGTTGCAAGACTTTATCCGTTCTCTTTTAAAACTTTTATTGTATTTGATGTCGCTCTCGAAAGAGGGGGAGGAGCCTCATTACTGTGAATACTATACCTCCTACTTTCTTTTGATTGGTTAATGTTTTCACCTTTTCTTTACTGCTATGTGAGTTAGTAAAGAGAGTTAATGCAAAATACTCGCCTCCTGTCATTACTAAAATTAAGATTATAAGTACACTAACGCTAGCATAATCTTCAATTATTATTATTAAAAAGTTAAAAAAAAATTTCAATATATTCCCCCTTTTAACTTTGCAGGGGGGGAGGGAGCATTCACATACCTGGTGGTCCAGTGAGGGGGGGCTATGCCACACACACATCCCAGGTGGTCCAGCGGCAGGTAATTCAGTCTGTACCCCGCAGGGTACAGACCATCTCTCTCTCCCTCTCGCGAGCGCTGTTTTTTCAGAGCGTTGCAGCGGGTTACCATGGCAACGCTCTGATAATCTCGGAGCTCGCGAGAAGAAGAGAACGGAAGCTGCTCGGCGTGCGCGGAGGGAGACCGGCTCACTTCCCGATCTCCCCTCCGGCCCATGATGGGATAGAACTCCATCTTGGGGCCGGTGCTGCTGCCTATGGGCCGGCAGGGGAGATCTCTTGATCTTTCCTGTTGGCCTCGGCCCATGGCCATCGCGGCCCACCGGGCATTTGCCCGGTTTGCCCGATGGCCAGTCCGGGCCTGACTCTGCCAGATAAACTAACCAATGACAAAACAAAACAGAAGATACAAAAAGTCAAAATAAAAGACAAGACTAGTCAAAAACCATACAGAGTAACATGCTATGTTAGAAACTATGAAAGAGTACCAAGGGTGAACTAAGTTTACAGGGACATTATAGTCACCAGAACATCTACAGCTTATTGTATTTGTTCCTAACCAGACCGGTTCCTAACCTCTTCCACACTCTCTTTCAGCATAACCTCAAGACATTACTGCTTACACTCAGGATGGACATGTTTGGACCTTCCGTCAGAAACCGGGACTTCGCAATTGGACAAGTCATCTGTTGGTGCATGTTTGGATCACCCTAGGACTTCGTATTTGAAAAGTCACCCGTTGGTGCATGTTGCAAGACTTTATCCGTTCTCTTTTAAAACTTTTATTGTATTTGATGTCGCTCTCGAAAGAGGGGGAGGAGCCTCATTACTGTGAATACTATACCTCCTACTTTCTTTTGATTGGTTAATGTTTTCACCTTTTCTTTACTGCTATGTGAGTTAGTAAAGAGAGTTAATGCAAAATACTCGCCTCCTGTCATTACTAAAATTAAGATTATAAGTACACTAACGCTAGCATAATCTTCAATTATTATTATTAAAAAGTTAAAAAAAAATTTCAATATATTCCCCCTTTTAACTTTGCAGGGGGGGAGGGAGCATTCACATACCTGGTGGTCCAGTGAGGGGGGGCTATGCCACACACACATCCCAGGTGGTCCAGCGGCAGGTAATTCAGTCTGTACCCCGCAGGGTACAGACCATCTCTCTCTCCCTCTCGCGAGCGCCGTTTTTTCAGAGCGTTGCAGCGGGTTACCATGGCAACGCTCTGATAATCTCGGAGCTCGCGAGAAGAAGAGAACGGAAGCTGCTCGGCGTGCGCGGAGGGAGACCGGCTCACTTCCCGATCTCCCCTCCGGCCCATGATGGGATAGAACTCCATCTTGGGGCTGGTGCTGCTGCCTATGGGCCGGCAGGGGAGATCTCTTGATCTTTCCTGTTGGCCTCGGCCCATGGCCATCGCGGCCCACCGGGCATTTGCCCGGTTTGCCCGATGGCCAGTCCGGGCCTGACTCTGCCAGATAAACTAACCAATGACAAAACAAAACAGAAGATACAAAAAGTCAAAATAAAAGACAAGACTAGTCAAAAATCATACAGAGTAACATGCTATGTTAGAAACTATGAAAGAGTACCAAGGGTGAACTAAGTTTACAGGGACATTATAGTCACCAGAACATCTACAGCTTATTGTATTTGTTCTGGTGAGTATAATCATTCCCTTAAGGCTTTTTGCAGTAAACACTGTCTTTCTAACAGCTTAGTGATAACTCTACTGACCACTCCTCAGATCACTACTAGAGATGCTTCCTGGAGCAGTGCTGCACAGGGTGAACTAAGTTTAAATCTACTACAATGTTAAAATAGATCATTGTTACTAGCCAGGCAGCATTGCAATTCAGTGTCTCCACACTCTGCATGGAGACACTGAACTTCCCTCATAGAGATGCATTAATTATATGAGGACATGCTGACTGGTCATGGTTGTGTTTGACTTGTGCTGGCTCTGCCCCTTATCTGCCTCCTTGACAGTCTCAGCCAAGCATATGGGAAAGCATTGTGATTGTGTCAGACAATTACTTCTGATGATCCCAGTCAAGCAGGGAGTTCAGGGGCAAAGGCAGCAGCTGCAGACTTGAACAAAAGTAAGATTTTACTATGTTATGAGGGGGCGAAGGTGTCCAAGAGGACAAGGGGACTAGATAGTGCTTTCTAACACTATCGGGTCAGAACTACATGTTTGTGTTCCTGACCCAATAGTGTTCCTTTAAATAGAATTGGGCCCTGATGTAATAAACCTGCATCAGTTGCAGATGCACATTAGCATCAAAATTTATGCTGCATCAAAATTTAGAAACAAAATGTATAAAAGGTTCACAGACCCGAGTCATTTTAATAGAGATTGATGCAGTGGAAGACATGAGATGACAATGGTGCATCCAGAATGATGTTATTTGAGTAACATTGATACCGGAGCATTGTTTGTGGTAGATATTTTAATATTTGATTTGGAAGATTGTCTCTGGTGGGTTCAGTAAATATATACGTTTGATAACTGACATGGTGGTCCTTCATTAGTGTTCTTGTTTATTTTCTCTACTTTCTTTCTTTTTTTCTCCCTGTTTTTCTTTTCCTTTGATATTTGTTGATGTTGTTTTAACTCAACATTTCACAGTATAGTTCTCATCTTTTCAAACAGTACTAGACATATAGATAACAAACCTAATGGGTATATGTTTTAAGGCTATTTCTTAGACCTCAAATATATTTGAATGGGAAAGAAGGACTAATAAGCTAGACACGTTAACATGTAATCAAATTTTATGTTAGAGATTTGAAAATGTAAATGTGTTTTTGTACACATTTAAAAAATAAAAAAAAATTTGTGGAAAATAATTTTTTTTATGTTAGTGGAAATGGTTATATACAAATGCAAAATGCTAGCTGGTTATTTACATAGGGTGATTACTTTGATTTTCTTGATTGCTGCTATACTACCTCCCCAGCATACTAAATTCTGAAAGACTTTAATTGAAACAGCAATACTAAAAAACCCTGGTCCTTATGTAGTTTGATAGTCTTACAATTCACTCCAATAACCTTAGCACTGATTTCCCCATTAATGGTATACTCTACACTAGACATTTCCCATGTTTTCAATTATGGTATAATTCTTCTGACCACTGTTCTGTATTGACCTCACCTGTCATGTTCCACTGCTGATCTTCTAGAGCTTAATTTTCTTATTTTGCTTCTGTCTGCAATTTCTCCGTTATTATAACGTTCAATCAATGTATGTTGCGTTGATTTATTGACTTGGCTGATGCTATATAAATAAGTGATTATAAAACTAATATTGCTTTAGTAAAAAACGTGACTTAATATGCCTTCAAATATATTAGACAAGTGCATTTGTTTTCGTTCGAATATGATTATGCCCGAAAATTAGGTTTTTTTCGTATTCAGTTACTAAAACATAAATGAAAGCCTTACGAACTAAATATAAATGAAACAAAATGCATTACCTTTTCTACCAGTGACTGCTCGTTGTCATTTCAAACAAAATCTAAATCAGTATGGAGGTCATCCCAGATTGATAAAAGGGAGGTTAAATCCTCTGGCATGCCCCTGCTCGTGGCATGCCGCGCGCAGGGGCATGTCACCTAAGCAAATTTAAAAGTACAAGTGACTGGGCAGCTATTGCACAGGTCGCCCCGTTCCCCCATGTTGTCTAAACAAATTTAAAAATACTAGTGACTGGGCAGCTATTGTACAGGTCGCCCCATTCCCCCATGTCGTCTAAACACATTTAAAAGTACTAGTGACTGGGCAGCTACTGCACAGGTCCGCCGGATTAGGCACAGGTCCCCCCATTTCTTAAATAACTAAAATAGGGGGGAGGATATAGTGCCCCCCGCACCTCCCACCCGTGACCCGCCAGTGGGGGCTATTAATATAAATGGGGGTCCTAATGTTCTCCCCTTGTCCCCACCCATGAGCAGCTGGTGGGGACCCTAAAAAAAAATAAAAATAAAAGGGGGACCTAATGTCCCCCTCAGGTCCCAACCCATGAGCGGCGGGTGGGGACCCTGATAAATTGACGAGGGGGGGGGGGCCTAATGTCCCCCCTGGTCCCCACCCACGAGTGGCAAGTGGGGACCAAAAATAAATAATCGGGGGACATAATGTCCCCCCATGTCCCCACCCATGACTGGCGGGTTGGGACCACAAATAATAAAGTGACTAGGGATCCTCAAGCCCCTAGTCACTCCCTCCCCCCAAAAAAATACCCTACCTACCCCCTCACCCTAATAATAGTGAGGGGGGCATATAAACTAACCCTGTAAAATAAAATGTCATACTTACCATTTGATGTCATTTTTTTCTTCTTTTCTTTCTTCAGCCCGAAAAAATAATACGTGTCGCACTCTCAGCATGCTGTGAGTAGGGGCATGCGGGAGGATTTAACCTCCCTTTTATCAATATGGGGGTCACAGTGACCCCCATACTGATTTATATTAGTTTTATGACTGCAAGCAGCCAGTGGCTGCTCGTTGCCATTTAAAACTGGATATAAATGTACCCTATATAGAAGTGTTAAAGCTACGGCAAGATACGTGTAAAAAGTAGCTATTTAGATCTAAACAGCTACTTTTTCATATTGCAACATTGTTATAGTTTTTGCTATAACTTTTGGTTACATGTACTCTTACCATAACTCTCTATCACTTTTATATAAAATACAGATTTTTATATCCAGTTTTAAATGACAGCCACTGGCTGCTCGCTGTTTGCATGACATGCCCCTGCTATGTGCCAGGTCCCCCCTTATTGCACTAGTGACTGGGCAGCAGTAGCTGCCCAGTCACTAGTATTTTTACATTTGTTTAGTGCTGCCGGCTCCCTCCTTGCTTTTTTTAACTTTTTTAGCCATTTCAATGCATCTTCCATGAAAGAAATGTATAAATATATAGCTTTATATTTAATAAGACATGCAATTATTTTAAACATTGAAATATTACAAATCTAGCTAAACTGTCTGCCCCATGTCACTGGTGTTATTTTACATGACTACAAAATAGTCTATAAGTGAGCATTTGTAAGAAAATCAGATACAAAATAATTATAATTGTTCTGACACGTTATAAGAACTTTCATAGATTTTTAAAGACCTTGCACTTTGCTGCACATGCTATGAACCTTTCTTAGGTGAGGATATAGCACTAAAACTGCCTGTCTTTTTAGCTTTTCAAGCTGTCAAAAACCTTGTAGGAATTTACCTTTGTGGAGGAACTTGCAGTGACAGGAATTGATTTGCAATAGCAAAACGTGGGACTAGGTCAAATAACTTTGAGAGACTGAATATATCTATTTATCTGAAATGTGAAAAAAACATGTCAAAATTAAGAAAAAAAAAATTGGTTTATAATTAAGCCTTTTTGAGTCAAAACCATTAGATTAGGCCATTTTATTTATGTGTTATGCAAAGACAAAGAATGGAAAAAACTGAAAGAAAAAAATAAAATCAAGGTTTTATTTAACTGAAATCAAGATCAAACAGTTGTACTTAAAGGAACATTGTAGACGCAGTGGTTTGGATATAGTGTCCCTGTTGGCCATTTGTATCACAGTTCAAGTGAGAAAAGTGGAAGTAAAAAGAGGAGGATCAAGACTAGAATTGGTCAGTGCTTTATAGGTGCTTTATAGGTGTGGATTAGTACCTTGAATTGACTCCTATAAGATACAGAAACAAATGTAAAGACTGACAGAGGGGAGAGGTGTGAGAGGAGCAACAGGAGAGGAAAATCAGTCTAGCTGCAGCATTCTTTACAGACTGTAGCAGGGCAATACAACTTGTGGGAAGACCTATTAGGAGAGAGTTACAATAATACATGTGTGAGATTACTAAAGCATAGACAAGCTCCTTAGTAGCATCTTGCATAAGAAAGGGGTGGATGCGGGCTATGTTTTTAAGGTGGAATCTACAGGATTTGGTAACAGACTGGATGTGAGACTCAAATGTGAGGCCAGAATCAAGTATAACGTCAAGACAGCATGCTTGCAAGGATGGACTGATGTGGGTACCACTAACTTGAAGGTAGAGTGAAGGAGGAGGATCAGTATTAGGAGGAGGAAAGACAAGGAGTTCAGTTTTAGAGAGTTTGAGTTTCAAAAAGCAGGAGGACATCCAGTCAGAGATGGAAGAAAGGCAAGCAGTGACACATTGTAGGACGGCAGGGAAAGGGTCTGGGTAGGATAGGTACATGTAAGTGTCATCAGATATTAGTATTGGAATCCAAATGAGGTAATATGTTTGCCAAGAAAGGCAGTATAAAGAGAAAATAGAAGGGTACTGTAACGGAACTCCCCATACACCGACTGAGTACCTTCCATTGATGGGCACTTCCTATCCTGCGCCAAGGACCACAAGCACCTCACCGGACACCACAACCACCGCAGACTCCACAACCGCCGTAGCTTAACTGGAGTCTTGCCGTCTTCCATCCACACCGTCCACCCTGGATCAACTTCTGTCCTCCAGGACCGTGTGGTGAAGACCTCTCCTCCAGGAGAGCGTATCAGGAACAAGCTCTTAAAAGAGCTAAGTGATTCAAGCTCAAGGGAGTATGCAGATCATAGCAATCACCAGTGTGATATAGCAGTTCCCTCCAATCACGAGACAAGACTACGTGTTGAGGGTCAAGAAGATCTGAGTTTAATTAGCACCAAAGGGCCTTCTTTTATGGAGGTCTTACACATACAGGACCGCCCACAGGGTTTTTCAGAACAACCAATAAAAACATAACAACACATGCAATAAAGTAAACCACTCCCAGCAGAAATCCTCCCCTCTGCCTGTGATACAATTATCTCAAGACAACAGACTAACTTAATTATCACAGGCAGAAAATATACAGTTTTTACACAATTCTTATAACTTTAAAAGTATGCATGCAAATATAAATATACTCAAAAATCATAAAAATCTGTTCAGTAGATGAAAGTTAGCTGGAAGTCCTTTATGACCGACCGCAAGCACATTTTCATGCCCAAAACAGTTCCAGGGATTTGGGCTGTGCGGTCGGTCTATTTTACACTGAAAAAATAACTAAATCCCATTCGAATGAGCGTTCGAATCTTCGAACGGGACTTAGTCTTGTAGGTTAGTCTGGTATGCCTAAAGCAACACTCAGGGATGAGGGAGTCTGACTTAAAATGGAGTGCTCAAAACTGGGTGTAGGCAGGAATTTCACCAAAAATCTGTCCCGAAATGTAGAAAAACAATTATATCATTGTGGATGCAATGAAATAGGTAAACCCAGGAGCTAATTCCACTTAAAAAGGCTTGAATCACCAATATGGATATGCAGTGCGAATACCAGGCAACTGTTATATATATGGTGTGTATACCTTTAAGTCTGTTAAAAAACAGAATAGGGTTATAACACACCAATTGCTTATACTTAGTATAAAAGAAAGATAGTCTTTGTACACAGAGAAACAGTATGAGGAACTGTTCCCTATATTAGTGTGAAATTAGTGCAACATAAAGAATATATCTGGTGTATATCCCTTTAAATCTGTATATGTCCAAGAACAATATGCTCATGAAGATAAAACTTCAAAGTTTATGGATGACTGTATTCTATGTAAAAAATTAATTAGTAGAATCCAATAAGTTGAAATTGGTACAGAATTTATTAGAAGAAAAAATAATAATAATAATAACAACTGTGTCAAACCATAAATGCTTATGCAGAATGACAATGAAAAATTAAAAATATATATATCGAAAAGTATAAAAATATATATAAAAATATCAATTGGGGACGGTTTGCAAGAATATTACCAGCAAGTCTGTGTTAGTTTTTCAGATAAAATCCTAAGGACCGATCAGGATGGCTGTGGATACGATGTTGCTATAAAATGTATCGCTTGCTGCCGGCTGCTTGTGAGGTTGGCGTGCGTCCCAGACCTCACTCTGGGTGATGCACGCTGCAGACCGGTCGGTCGGTCGGTCCTCAGATCTCGGAGTGCTCTGTGTTCGATGGGAGAGAGCACGATAGCCGGCTGTGTGTATTCTGCGTCCGTACCCCGCTCGATTTCTGTCTTACGCGTTTCGTGGGTGTCAGCCCCACTTCCTCAGAAACAAGATGACAATTCTTCGATATGGCATAGTTTATATACAGTCCCAATTGATTACAATTAATTGCATTGGTGTGGTAATTGCTTCAAAGGAAATATGCATAGAATCTTATGCATATAATATAAACATAAAAAATATAAAGCAAAAAACAAGAAGATCTAAAACATTCAGAACATTGAAAGATATCTGTGGGAAATGTCTGAACTGTGATAAAATATAAATTGTTATATAAAATGTATATAAAATATGAGATTGCACATAGGAAAAACACACATTTAGTACATGACTATAATACATATTGAGGGATAAAATATCTAAAGAAATATGTATAGGAATAAATGAATAAATAAAAGAATGAATTGAATTAAGATACATATAATCCATAAAATACATAAAATATATTTGAAATACTGCTTGATTAAAGAATATATTGGAAGAATAACAGTTTGATATATATATGATTATATATGAAAAAAGTTTTTTCATATATAATCAAACTGTTATTCTTCCAATATATTCTTTAATCAAGCGGTATTTCAAATATATTTTATGTATTTTATGGATTATATGTATCTTAATTCAATTCATTCTTTTATTTATTCATTTATTCCTATACATATTTCTTTAGATATTTTATCCCTCAATATGTATTATAGTCATGTACTAAATGTGTGTTTTTCCTATGTGCAATCTCATATTTTATATACATTTTATATAACAATTTATATTTTATCACAGTTCAGACATTTCCCACAGATATCTTTCAATGTTCTGAATGTTTTAGATCTTCTTGTTTTTTGCTTTATATTTTTTATGTTTATATTATATGCATAAGATTCTATGCATATTTCCTTTGAAGCAATTACCACACCAATGCAATTAATTGTAATCAATTGGGACTGTATATAAACTATGCCATATCGAAGAATTGTCATCTTGTCTCTGAGGAAGTGGGGCTGACACCCACGAAACGCGTAAGACAGAAATCGAGCGGGGTACGGACGCAGAATACACACAGCCGGCTATCGTGCTCTCTCCCATCGAACACAGAGCACTCCGAGATCTGAGGACCGACCGACCGACCGGTCTGCAGCGTGCATCACCCAGAGTGAGGTCTGGGACGCACGCCAACCTCACAAGCAGCCGGCAGCAAGCGATACATTTTATAGCAACATCGTATCCACAGCCATCCTGATCGGTCCTTAGGATTTTATCTGAAAAACTAACACAGACTTGCTGGTAATATTCTTGCAAACCGTCCCCAATTGATATTTTTATATATATTTTTATACTTTTCGATATATATATTTTTAATTTTTCATTGTCATTCTGCATAAGCATTTATGGTTTGACACAGTTGTTATTATTATTATTATTTTTTCTTCTAATAAATTCTGTACCAATTTCAACTTATTGGATTCTACTAATTAATTTTTTACATAGAATACAGTCATCCATAAACTTTGAAGTTTTATCTTCATGAGCATATTGTTCTTGGACATATACAGATTTAAAGGGATATACACCAGATATATTCTTTATGTTGCACTAATTTCACACTAATATAGGGAACAGTTCCTCATACTGTTTCTCTGTGTACAAAGACTATCTTTCTTTTATACTAAGTATAAGCAATTGGTGTGTTATAACCCTATTCTGTTTTTTAACAGACTTAAAGGTATACACACCATATATATAACAGTTGCCTGGTATTCGCACTGCATATCCATATTGGTGATTCAAGCCTTTTTAAGTGGAATTAGCTCCTGGGTTTACCTATTTCATTGCATCCACAATGATATAATTGTTTTTCTACATTTTGGGACTTAGTCTTGAGTCGCAGTGTCGAAGTGGAGAAGAAGGTACGGGTCAGTGGTGTTCATGCAATTGGGTAGCCGAAAACAGTTCCATAGATTTAGCTGCACACACCGCTGACCGCGTTTGAATGAGTTAAAATGGCCGCTGCCACGTGTTCGTTTGTCGAATGGCGGCCACTTCGACTACTTCAGCACTTCAACTGCATCCGAAGTGCCAGTTTAAAAGTACAAATCCTTTCTCTGGGAGTTAAAGGGCCAGCAGCAACACAATAAAACTCCAATATGCCCAAATACAGTTCTTAAAGGGTCAGAAACAGTACAATATACGTCCATAAGCCCCAACTCAGTTCTTAAAGGGCAATACATCCCAGGGGCCATAATCACATGGCAGGAGGCTGGCAATCAGTCCTCTCCAATGCCCAGTGGCAAACGGCAGTTTGTCACATATCTCCCCTTTGGGGGTAGACTAACCAGGCACCTGACCTTCTGTCAGTCAGTGCCTACGTTAGTCGATCCACCCACCCACAATAAGCAAGTGCCAGACTAGCCCACCCACAATAAACAGTTACAAGAGCAGCCCACCCACAACAAACAGTTACTGCACCTGGCTATTACTCTGGGGTGATGGGGCAACACACTGTGGGGACTTGGGGGGCAGAGGCCAGCTGCGCTCCGCCCCGATGCCAGCGCTTCTGCTGGGGTAGCCTGCTGGGGACTTGGCGGGGGAGGAGAGACATCACTTACCCCCACCTCCTTGTACTCCGGCGATGGTAGCCCCTTCCGGTCTCACTGGAGATTCTTGGCTGATATCAGCATATCTAATGGCTAGTGTAGGAACTCACCTATTGAGGTTTGCCTTGACGTGGCAGGTGAGCTTATATATTCAAATGGCCATTGGAATAAAACTAAAGAGACTCCATTTTGTTTAAATGTACATGGGGATTTAGGCCAGAGCGCAGGTAAAGTTCTCTTTGTTTTTACTATGTATTTTATGCTGTTGGATACTAAGCTACTGCTGCTGTAAGCGCGGTGCTTAATCAGGCACAGATACCACGGTTCAATCTGCGCGTCTGGGAGATTGATGTCTCCCCTTGGTAGGATAAGCTGCTGTTTGGGAGAGAGGGTGCTGGCCTCCTCTCCCTGAAGAACACACTGCTGCTGGGGAGAGAGGCCGGCTGTCTCCTCTGCCTGGGGGGGAACACTGCCGCTGGGGAGAGAGGCCAGCTGCCACCTCTCCCTGCAGAACACACTGCTGTTGGGGAGAGAGACCGGTTGTCTCCTCTCCCTGGTACTCCCTCTGCCGCTGGGGAGGGATGCTGATTACCTCCACTCCCTGCAGGGAACACTGCTGCTGAGGAGAGAGGCCGCCCCCCTCTCTTCCTGCAGAACACGCTGCTGCTGGGGAGAGAGTCCGGTTGTCTCCTCTCCCTGGGACTCACGTTGTCGCTGGGGCGCAGGGACGGGATACTTCGCCATCTTTGCCCGCCATTCTACTTCTTCCTGCAGACCCTCGGCCAGCTATTGCCTCATGGTCTGTATACGTTTCTCCATTGAGTTGGGCCCATAGAGAGCCAACCGCTCCTTCAGTAGAATATCAAACCATACTTGACTGTACCAATACTCCATGCTTGCTTGGGGTTCTCAGGATGCTGCTCGCACTAGGAAAGCCATCCCACCGCTGCCACCACTGTAACAGAACTCCCCGTACTCCGACCGAGTACCTTCCGTTGATGGACGCTTCCTAGCCTGCGCCCAGGACCACAAGCTCCGCACCGGACACCCCAAGCACCGCAGACTCCACAACCGCCATAGCAAATGATAAGAGGTGATGATCTCAGAGAGGAAATGGAGTGTTGCAGAGATTAGAGATTGTATATTTATGAGAGAAAATAAGATCAAGGGTATTTAGGCCAGCTACATGGGTGAAGGACTTAGCCCACTGTGATAGCCCAAGGGAGGAAGTCATTGAAAGTAGTTTTGTGGCTGCTGAGGACAAGGTAATGTGATAAAGTGAAGGCAGAGAGGCCATTTAACACCAGGGAGAGTATATGTAGTTTGTGTATTGCACAACACAAATCTCTGTATAGTTATGGGCCCCTGGGGTGGAGCATTTGGAGAGAAGGGTGGGCCAATGCTCCACTCCTCAGTTTAGACACAACTGGGAGAAATAAGGTCCAGGTCAGAGTTTTTTGGAACTGTCTCCAACCCACTACTCAGCTGCAGATAATCAGCTGTAGCAGTGGGAATAAACCACTCCCTGCTAGGCAGGTACAGGGGGATTGCTGGCTTCCTCCCAGGAAGCAGGTAGGAGAGAGGCTGTTCTCTCCAGTGAGAGAGTAAAGGAGACTAGGCACTGGGAGTACAGAAAGGAAGCAGTTAAGGCTGGCTTGGAGCACTAGGAGTGCAAAAGAAAAGCAGTCAAGGCTGGTTTGGAGCACTGGGAGTGCAGAAAGGGAAGCAGTCAAGGCTTGCTTGGAGCACTGGAGTGCTGAGAGCGGACAAAGACACTAGGTTGGTGAAACCAATAATTTTGTTCTAGTTTAACCCCTGTGAGATAGGGAACCTAATGTTAGTTAGTGCTCAGACGAGCTAGGTTTTTGTTAATAGGGATTTGTGTTATATATATGTTTTCATTTACTGCTGTCTCCTGTGTGGACTTGCCAATAAAGTTGCCAGGATTATATGAAAACCAAAGGACTGTGCCTGTTGTTTACCCTAGAGGACCGTGCTACCTGCAGACAAGGATCACAGTAAGATTAATGGGAATTTAAAAGTCCACAAGAATTAGGGATGGAATATTAGAGGAGAGGAAGTAGGGAAGCCAAGCAGCAAAGTGGTAAAGGAAGAGGAGAGGGGAACCAGGTGGACGAAATATAATGGCAATGTTAGCAGAGATGGGTATATATAAATATATACCTGTAGATTTTTTTTACTGCTCCTCTTTTTTACCCTCTCTTGATCACTGCTCATTTAATCAGTAAATGAAAACTGAATTTAATGGTACAGGTTCTCAACCATAGGCTCTTAAACCAACAGTCATCTATCCACCCCTTCATGTCCCTACAGAGAGTCTATTCAATAATAAGGTATGGGAATGTAGTGTCCCCCCGTGACTCCACAGCAGAGTTTTAATTAAATTAGAATATCATGAGGGTGAGATACAGTGTCTGCCTGTGCACCCAAATGTGTCCAGTTGATGGGGGTTCTAATAAATAAGTTTAATGTCCCCCTAGCCACCCGTGGGCATAGTTAAGGCTTGGTTAAGGCTAAGCCCTCAATCATTGATGGTGGGTAAAGGCTCTTATATAGATAGCAGTGCAAATTAAATATAATCTAAGACAGACATGCCAGTGTCCGCAATCCCCCATAAACCCAAAAAAACCCTACCTAACCCCTTCACTCAAATAATATTGAGGGGACAATAAAACTAATAACTGTTAATACAAATTACTTCTATGCTTTACACATCTGTTTTTCTTGAATATTCTATTTTCAACAGCACAAAAGGCCTAATAAAAATCAATTATTACCAACTTACAAATTGCACAACAGTAGTAAGTGGAGTGACTCATGGATTTGTCCTGGGTCCACTTCTCTTTAATCTGTTTATAGATGATAATTGAGTGGACGTTGAAAGTAGTTTGTCAATGTTTGCAGATGACACAAAACTAGATAAAATAATAGGCTGAACATGATTTAACTTTGTTACAGAGGAATTTGCTTAAATGGGGAACTGGGCCAGCAAGTGGTAGAGGAGATTCAATAAATATAAATATAAAGTTATGCATTTTAAAAAAAGAAACCCACAAATGGGGTTGAGTAAGGGATAACAGTAGATGAAAAGGACATGTGAACAATTATTGATAACAAGCTAGATAACAGTATGCCAAGCTGGCAAGAGAAGATAAGAGTAACAACAAAGGGACTAATATAAGCAATGTTTATATGACTGGGTAAGTTAACCCCTTAACCCCTTAAGGACACATGACATGTGTGACACGTCATGATTCCCTTTTATTCCAGAAGTTTGGTCCTTAAGGGGTTAAAGAGACGAAGCGAAAAGGAGTCAGATACCTTGCTGTATATCTTCTTACGATGGAAAAAAGTGCAATTTTAAAATGGAAGCATTTGAAGGAAGGCATTGCTTTAAATTGAAGCTCTATATAACAATGTTGTTTATATTACTTCTTGTAAACATTACATTTAAATCACTTCAGAGACAAGCATATCATTCTTCTTGTTTAGCTTTGCCAGGACATACTTGAAACCCAGGACATACTTATAAATGACAGAAATCTCAATGTATCTTTCCTGGTAAAATATTTTATAAATAAATAAAATAGCTAGTGACAAGACCAAAGAAGGTTTAGTCAAATGAAGACCCAATTCATGTTTTTTCTGAACTAACAGATTTTTGATAGATAGATAGACACAAAACGTCAAGTTTTCTTTTTTCTTTTTTTTTTTTGTTCAGTTGAATAAGTTTTTCCGTTTTAAAGATAATAGAAGGTTGTCTACTCAATTTACAAAAGCAGTTGCAAGTTAAATTACAGTAGAGCATATGTAATGCATCGGTAATGGATGTTAATGATAGCTACCAGCAATCATGTTTTGAAGGGTAACCTTCCCGACTTTAAATTCATTATTGTACAAAACTGTATATAACACTTTAAAATGAAATGACATTAATAATATCCTGAAAGTGGGAATCACTCTCAGTTGTGGTTTGCTTCATAGCTTTTAAGATGCAGAATTTAACTTATTTTCCTCCAATTTCCACTCTTACTTTTTCAATCTCGCTTTCTCCTTTTCTCTCTCATCCCACTTTTATTCCATTGTAATTTGTTTTAATTCATAGTAATAATAAAAAATAAGATAGTGATGTTCTAAAAGCATATTTACTTCAAGTAAGATATCTTATTACTAACACGCCATATACATTTTTAGTAGCTTTCAGTTAGTTTTCAAGCTTTTTATACATTTCTATTTCATTGTGTTGTAAATGGCACCATAGATTAAAAGAAGACATAAATTGAATCAACATTTTAACAAAGCCAGTAATAATGAGCACATAGAGTTTAAGCTATTATTCTATTCTTGTTACCTTGACAACACTTTTTAAATCTGATTTTTTTATTAGGAAAGAGAGGTAGAACAAGGCATAACAAAAATAATATTGAGTACCAGCATAACAATAGTATCAACAAGCAGCCAGGTGCTTAATCTTTAAGATCCATAAATATTAAAAAGCTGTAGTCTGGATCTCTCTTTCTTTTTTATGTGAAACCTTTTCACCATAACATTGGTAATTAAGTGTATGATAATTAAAAAATGTAAGGAAAAAAATAACTATATAAAAATAAAAGTAAACCTATAAATAACATGTTAAAAATAAACATATTAAATAAGTATAATTTTCAGTTTATGTTAGGAGGAATCTTGTATAACTTGACTTTTTTTTGTCCTCATCATTTTTAATTAATTTAGGCATAACATTAATCTCTACTTAGATACTTATTGATGCCTTACCTTACAAAATATATGCAAAATGCATGTATGCATATTTAAAGACATTCAAATTATATACTTGTTAAATTACAGTTTAAGTATATTTAATATGTCTTTGTGGTTTTATTGTGGATAAAATAGATAAAGAATGGAAATAGTAAGAGACATATTTATTTTTGATGTAATTTTTTTTCTGTGCAAAGTATTCAAGAATTTCAGGATGCTTTGGACAAACCAAATGTAGATACATATTCATTGATTTAATGTGCCCTGAAATGACTGCACTCTTTATTCTGATTGGCTATTAAGTAGTGCATCTTAACGACTAAACTGTCAGAGACAGCTGTAAAACAATAAACAGCCAAACAGCATAAAGAACATTTATACATGAAACAAAATTATGAGCTGCATTGTGCTGCCAGAGGACAGTTAAAGATGAAAATCAACAATTAGAATGAATGGTTTCTGCTTCCTTCTCATCCATCACACCATCTGCACGTCTGGGGGCTTAAAACAGGCAGATCTCTGGACAATCTATTAATTAGAAAGTCTTTGCTTATTGATGCATATTAAACCTTCAATTTGTGTGTGCAGCTTGATAGTTGATTTTAAAGCAGTGATAGACCTTCACTTCACTGACATCATCCTTTTGAAACTTAGCACAATTTTTTTCAACAATGTATTTGTTAATCTTAACTTTTTCTTTACATGGTTACTAAACTGGAGGCTCAAGGATCACCCGACTAGCTTAAATCTTAGTTCTTAGTAATTTAGCTTTTGTTCTTAGTAATTTACCACTAAATATTAATTTTACAATTAATCTATAAAATGCCAAGTAAAAAGTAAACTTTTGGAAAATTCTTCAAGTTATTATTCATTAAAGATGAATAAATTGCAAAGTCACATTCCGCAACTGACTCACACTACCTAGCTTAGCACAAGTTTTTCTAGGTCTCGAAAACTTGCCAACATACTTTTATAGCTATCCACAAAGCTCTGACATATCTGAAGTGCTAAACCAAGTTGGTTGGTTCTTCGGGTCATGAATTTCAAGTTCCTATCTTCTGATGTCCTGACCTGAAAAATCAACTAACGTAAATATTAAGCAAACTGGTATAACATACCTCTAGCTATATTTTATTCATTATAATAATAATGACATGTGCTTGAGTGACGATATCCAATTTAATAAAGGCTATATCCAGATCCAGGTGTGTGACTTCATCATACTACCATCTGCCTGTTTAATGACTTGGTTCCCATAACGTGTCTTTGTCGTAGAAGTTTATTTTGTATCTCTGACTCCTACTAGCTCTCACTCTGGATTTAAACTTTGGATCGCTAATGTTTTTTTTACATAGTGACCCACTTTGAATCTCTAATGTTTCTTTTAAAATAGTGACCCTAGCTTTCATTTGCTAACATCTCCCACACATACCTCTATTGCATACGATTTTCATTATTTTCATAACCTTTATGGCTCTAGTTATGCGTATGGTAATGAAATTATTCCATTCTATTAACTCCTACTTGCTTCATCTTACTATTGTTATTATATTTATTATATGCTGCGCTGTGAGTTGAAACTGATTGTTTCAAAACTGTTGCATAAATTTAATGGGACAATCAAGGCATCACAAACACTACAGTGGGTGTTGTGATGCCAGGAATCCTCTGCATGCTAACATGGATAGAGTCAAGCTTTTTAAAATTGCTTTGACACCAACTGTGCCATTAGTCCACACCTTCATTAGAGATATTGCGAAAGTGAACGTTTTATTTTCTTATTAGCAAAATTATTTTATCAGCACTCTCAGAAAGTATAATGAATACAATACAAAAAACACAAATAGTGAGAAGACCAAACAAAGAAAAGTGCACGCAAGCCACTACTGGGACACACTCCCTATATCCCTTTAAAAGTCAGTGCAAAGAAAAACTGTATAACAGCAAAGTGAAAATACAGTGTAGGGTGCCACTTCACAAACAGAGTGGTGTATATATTTACCAACTTGTAGCTGAGCATGTAGAACTGATACTCCATACTATTCAAGACTGCTGTATCCAGGGCATTAGCCTAATTGAGGCGCATACACTTTTGCACATATTGATGTCTTCACACCCAGGTGCTACCATATTTATTTGAAGGACAATATGCAAGTTGCAAAGTTTCAGGCTATGGCTGTGGCCCGAAACTTTTGCAACTTGTATGTTGTCCTTCAAATAAATATGGTAACACCTGGGTGTGCACTTTAAATACCAGTTGCGCATTTCTCCAATTTTTCTTGTCCTAACATTAAAACCTCTACTGAAGTGGCAGGCTGTGGTGGTTATGGTCATTCAGATTGCGCCTTTAACATAGCTATTATAATGTTATTTATTTAGGTGTGAATTGTTGTAAATTCAGACTGAATTCAAAGTAAATTTTAAGGCCAATAAGGCAAATTGGAAAAATAGAAAAATAGAGTCAAGACACCTTGTATACTTGGTTATTTCGGCCTAAGATTTAAATTTTACTATTAATTCCTGACAATGCTATTGTCTATTTGTGTGTCTTTTTGGCAATCTGGCTATCTGTCTATCTCTATGAATAACATTATTATTAAAGCAAATTGGAAGATATCTTAAATATGGAACTTTAATTTTTGTGAAAAATAAAACGTAACAATGCATTACCTCTTCAAACACCAGATAAATGTGACAATTTAAAGCCCTTAAATATGATAAAAAAATTAAATAAAAACAATACATGTATCTTATTATTTGACCCAGCATCGTGTGTGTTTTTTCTAACAAAGAAAACAAAAACACTCTTTTGAATTCTTACAAGATTCTTAGACTACTTATGAGTCTTTAGATTCCACTCAAGGATTGTTATCATTAAATATTAAGTTAAGATGTTTCAGATGTTGTGCCACTAGCATCTGATTGTTTGCAAGTCATATTACCTGTTTGTAATGCACGTACTAACCATAAAGAAGGAAACACTACATCATAAGCAGTGTATTGCTGATTATTAGACTATTGATAAAAAATGGTATCATCTTTATCAGTGACATAAATAAAAGTAATAAGTAATAATTAAAGTAAATTTGACTTGGGCAATGCTAAGTGACACAAAAAAATCAGTTGTCACTAAATCATAACTCACTGTATAGTAACTAGATTTTTTTTTAAATTCTTTCTTTCATTGAGACATTGGTAATTGCAGTACAGAATGGACTGGAAATTCATGAATAAAAGATAACACAATGTTATGGTCGTTTTCAAGATTATACGTACATTTCTGCTACATCTGCCCCATTTTTTAATTTTAAACAATTTTTGACTCTGACATGACAGGTGGATTAAAGCTGATATTCCATTTTGTAGACAAGACATGTCGCTGTGTAAATCGGTTGTTGCGCAGTTACATTCTAATTTCAAGCTAGGCAAACCTGCTACCAGCACTGGATTGAAAACCCCACAGTTTGTGGTACTTGAGTGATGGTAAATGCATGCTCTATCTGTCAATGGTCATAGTAGGCATAATGAGTGTGCAATATAGACCAGCCTAGGGTTGTAGTGGTAGTCTTGCATTTTAGATCTTTTTACTACATTAGTAGCTAACCCCACCTAAGAGTTGGTGAAAAATAAGGGAGGGAGGTGCAGCTTAAACGGACCTTGTTGCATCATCCAATGCTGAGGGGGTTAAGTAAGAGGGCAGTGTGAGATACACCTCTGATTGGTTTACCCCTAACCGAGTGGGTGGTGGGAGGGGGGGGGTGAGGGGAGTTGCCATTTCTTGGTTATTGCCTACAATAACCAAGCATTACAGAAAACAAGAGATAAACTAGAGACAATAAAACTCGGTGGCATAACTGTGTAGGCTATGGGTGCCTTTGGATAGGTGTCTTTCTGCCGCTTTGGTTTGCGTTAGTAGGTCGAATGCTCAGTCCTTTCGGGTTTCTGGCGCATTGGAGGTGGCAGCTCGTGGTGTGAATAGGGCTGTGTTGGAAGGGTCCCAGGAGCTGGTGGGCACTTCCGTAGATGTTCTCACATTCTGATATCCCATGCCTAGCGATGTTAAGAAAATCGGTATGTTTGCCCCAGATTCAAGTGTGTGAACAGTCCCGTTATATGTAGCCAGCAAAGTTCCAGAGGGACCCCATCTCTAGGTCACTCCAGCGGTTCTTGGTTGAGAGGTGACCAGAGCTATGGATTTGTGCAAAAGCAGTGTGGCTTGTGTGAGGTCCTGAAAGAAAGTTAGGGGTGGCCTTCAAAGGGCAATGCATTTTGTCTTTTAGGGCCAGCATGATATGGGCCTTGTTTTGAGAGTAGGTGCAGGGGAGTATGATGTGCCTTATCTGGTCAGGTTGTGCCTTGGGTGAGCCTGTTATGCGATAGACCACGTTGATGGACTGCTTTCTGGCAATTGGATGAGGTAGTATAGTCACCAGCAGCCTTCAGGTGTAATGTGGCATCTTTCCAGCCGAGATATTAGAGGGGACGCCTTTGATCTTATAAAATAACACTGTATGGAGAGAATATATAACAATACAAGAATTATCTCACTAGGTGCTATTACTCACAGGTACTCCATCAAGTACCAAATAAACATAAATATTACCAAAAAGAGAATGCACAGTAGAACCACTGAAGAAAGTTATGCAAATATTTAATGAACCAACAATTGGCATAAAATGCTTATACCAAAAATTACAGAGTGACAATATAAAGGCATCAAAATAAAACAGTAATAATTTACCAAACTTCTCACAAGCCTAACCAGGCAGAAACACGCATCACCAATATCCCCAACGTTTTGGCACCAACAGGCTGCCCTTTTCAAGGGTGTTTATATCTAGACTTAACAAAATCCCTTTATATAGCCACCATACAGCTGATGGCCATCAGTGATCCTGCAGGTCCGAAAACCGGAAGTGACAACAACCATATCCCTATCTGTAGTGCATATGCCATGCAATATTAGAACAACATCTAAGATATATAGCTTCCTGACATATATAGAATAAAGTCTGTGTAAAATATATAACAGATCACCCAAAAAATTGGCCGTTGAACTCGCGCATGCGCGATCTTAACATACGTCTATTTTGCCATCTTAGTTACTGGAACAAATGCCCATCTTAAACTCCTGTATGCCACGCATGCGCAATGCCTATTGTAGGAGTATCCAGCACACAAAATAAAGAACGAGCGCTGGTCCTTAAGAGCAATATGCAACATTATACAAATATGCATGCACAGAATCCTTAAACGCTTACCAATCTATATATAACCTTGAGGTGGAATATAAAGGAAGCAGGTAGTAGCAAGCAAAAAAGGAAGTGTAATAAACTTCCAAATAAGTATTTAAAGCACCATAGTATATCATTGCTGGTAAAAAATAACCATCACCAAACAAAGAGAAAAGAAAACAGTACCACCAAAATAAAGTGCAAATATACTAAATAAAGTGCAAATATGTTTAATAACTACATGTGATCATATTGGCTGCAGTGTAAGCATCCCCACAGGTGCCACACATAAGCTCACAAATTCATTGCATACTGCATATATATACACATCACATATATTATTGTACATACATAATTCATGATACAATGGACATATATACATAACCCATATCATTGTGCATCCATAATCACACCATATGCTAATGTACCCATTCAAAATCCAAATAAGCATTTTATTTACATGTTGTTAAGACACCTTTTGTCTTAATAAGTAAATCGCCGTTTAGTCCACCTTCCCCTCTCACCGTATCAAGTCCTTGTTCGTATAATGTATAATCCACGAACCATAACCAGGGGAAGCGGTAATCTCCCGAACGGGATCCGTGAATGAACTCAGGTTCCTGAACCGAACTCCACGAACTGCCGCTAACAACCGAATAACGATATCCACCAAGCGGCATAAGTTTCCCATAAATAGTCCTTAAGCGTGAATAAGAATCCCCCCAATAACGAGACTGAAGCTCCGTGTTGAGGGTCAAACAAGATCTGAGGACTGGAACACCCAGCCTGCTTTTTATTAGGAAAAGGCACACACAGGACACTCCCAGGGGGAGGATGAAAACAACCAATTATACACAGGGTAACATCCCCACGTCTCCTCCCCTCAGATAAACATATAACACAATTATAACGTACAATATTTTACCCCAGTTCTGGATGTACCCCAAAAACAGGGGGTACACCTTTAAGTCCAGCACCGCTTGAAAGGTCTTGGTTAGGGGAACACTCTGTCCAACTTTCAGCCCGTTCGGTTGTGGGGTTCGGGAGTTATGGATGTTTGAAGTTTTGACCGACTGCACAGATTTTCTAGCCGAAAAGAGTCGGTCTCCGTTCGCCTGTTAAAACTATACGAAATTCTCATCATCCACAACTATCTCCGAGTTCGCTGGATTCCCCATAGCTGATTACGTGTAACTACCGAATGGCCCGTCGTTCGGTAGTTCCAGCACGAATTTCTGGGCGCATGGAGGTCTCAGCGGTGTTCGCCTGTTTGTGTATCCGTTTTTAGTTCCACGCGTTCACAGGCAAACACCGCAGTTCGCACGCAAGATGGCCGCGAACACGTGCAAAAGTCCCGAAATGGCGGCCACCTATTTGTTATACATGGAGTTCGTGCGAAATGATGCGAACGGCTGGAAACAGGCTGGAACGGTAAAACATGCTTCATAATATATCAAATCAGTCATTTAGACGGATGGCACAAAATAGCCGAATCCACAAAAGAAATAGACAGACGGATGGTTCTGTCATACATGTCCATTATATTGATATCATTTACATAATTTAAGTATATCTACTGATACTACATATACCATCCATAGGCGTGCGCAGCCTATTGCATTAGGGAGTGCACCCTAAAGCACAAGCACACGCCACGTATATATATATATATATATATATATATATATATATATATATATATATATATATATATATATATATATATATATATATATATATATATATATACACATATATACACACACACACACACTGCTGTGTGTGTGCTGTGTGACGGTGCTGTTAGTGTGATGTGTATGTGAGGGTGCTGGTAGTGTACTATGTGGGTGAGGGTGTTTGTGTGTGCGTGCTTGTGAGGGTGCTGTGAATGTACTGTGTGTCAGGGTGCTGTTTGTGTGTGTGTGTGCACTTGTGAGGGTGCTGTAAATGTACTGTGTGTGAGAGTGCTGTTTGCGTGTGAGGGTACTGGTAGTGTGCTGTGTGTGTGTTTGTTAGGGTCCTGTTTGTGTTTGTAAGGGTACTGTTAGTGTGCTGTGTGAGTGTGAGGGTGCTGTTTGTGTAATGTGTGTGAGGGTGCTGTGTGTGTGTGCTGTATGTGTGTGCTGTATGTGTGTGGGTGCTGTGTATGTGTGTGGGTGCTGTGTATGTCTGTGGGTTCTGTGAATGTCTGTGGGTGCTGTATGTGTGTGGGTGCTGTGTGTCTGTGGGTGCTGTATGTGTCTGTGGGTGCTGTATGTGTCTGTGGGTGCTGTATGTGTCTGTGGGTGCTGTATGTGTCTGTGGGTGCTGTATGTGTCTGTGGGTGCTGTATGTGTCTGTGGGTGCTGTATGTGTCTGTGGGTGCTGTATGTGTGTAGGTGCTGTGTATGTCTGTGGGTGCTGTATGTGTGTGGGTGCTGTATATGTGTAGGTGCTGTATGTGTGTAGGTGCTGTGTATGTCTGTGGGTGCTGTATGTGTGTGGGTGCTGTGTATGTGTGTGGGTGCTGTATGTGTGTGGGTGCTGTATATGTGTAGGTGCTCTATATGTGTAGGTGCTGTATGTGTGTAGGTGCTGTGTATGTCTGTGGGTGCTGTATGTGTGTGGATGCTGTGTATGTGTGTGGGTGCTGTATGTGTGTGTGTGCTGTGTATGTGTGTGTGTGGGTGATTACTTAATATCCCCCCTCCCTTCTTACTTTATGTAGGGAGGGGGGATCCTTCCTTGCTGCCTTCCCTGGTGGTCCAGTGGAGGTGGGGGCAGATCAGTTAACATCCCCCCTCCCTTCTTACCTTATGCCTGGGAGGGGGGATCCTGCTGGTGTCATCCATCCCTGGTGGTCCAGTGGAGAGTGAACTCTAGCCCCGCAGGGCTAGAGATCACTCACGCGAGATCTGAGCGTTGCCGCGGCAACGCTCAGATCTCGCGAGAGGAACCCGGCGGAGCTGCTGGCAATAGCTCCCCGGGTCCTCTCCTGCCTCCCTCCCTGCATGTGGGCCGGTGGGGAGAGAGGCTGAGAGCAGAGCCGGCGCTCGGATAGCGCCGGCTCTGCATGGACCGACAGGGGGGATCCTGAGATCTCCCCTGCCGTTCTCAATACATAGTCGTGCCGCGGGGATTAGGGTGTGCCCAGGCACACCCGGCACACCCCGTGCGCACGCCTATGATACCATCATATACAATACAAATATACAAAAATAATACAATACTTAATAGTATCTAGAGCAATCACATACAATCAGCAACAAAGTGCTAATGTATTCAGTACCTCCTATGAGATTACCCTCGCTATACCTCACAGAAAATAAGTATACACTGACAATAAACTCAACCCCCCATAGTTACATGAAAACCATCAAATAAACTATTTTAATATTCCACATGAGATCCGCTCTCGTATTATTGCCAAATAAATCTTTGGGAAATCACAAGGAGAAATCCAATATTGTATCCACAGCGACCCACAAGAATCCTGTGATGTATCTTCAAGCATACTAAACATCCGTATATCCAACATCGTATGCAGCCAAATATCACCACATCCAAGTCTAAAATAGATATGTGAAAAATATCTTAACATGGTTACGGCGCTGTCTATCTTCAAAGGCTGTCATTCTGGTACTGGTGAACCTGTACCTGTGTGAAAGATGCTTTAATTGTGGTCATGTCTGAGCGAATGTCAAGAATGTCCTTTTCAGATGTTTTCACTCGGCCTGTGACTGTCTATATGTCAGCATTAATAAGCTTCAGGTCTGTGGCCCAGAGCTTGTGTATGCCTGCCAGCAACACCTTTAAGTCATTCTTTGTTGTGGGAGCTGTACCATTGTGAGGCTCTGGGGATGGAATCTGACAGGCTGAGGGTCGTATGTGGCCCTTACCTCTTTGCTCCCCCCTATGTTGTCTGGTTGTGTAGGCCGCGGCGTCTCCGTGGGAGGCTGTTTGGGCTCTGCAGGTCTCTGCAGCATGGAGCCAATGTCTCTGCACTCTGCCACTGCATTTGGCTTCTAGGAGTAGCGCCCCATTGCCGGAATTTTGGTTGATCAGAGGGGCAAGGTGTTGTGAGTGCTCAGGATGTTTCCTGCCGTAATACCCTTGAAGATTGCCTCCAGGCCCAGGATTAGCAGTGCGTGGTAGGCCCTGGACTTACGCCTTAACTTTGCCTGCTTGGTCGACTGAAAGAAAGGCATGGGTTGCCTCCAGGATGCAGGTTAGCCAGTTTGTAGGGCGGGATGGGCAAGGTTGGCGCTGATATCTAGCCAGATTTGGGCTAGTGGTGAGGAGCTGGCCGAAATGGTGTCTGACCCGGATGGTTGCAAGCTCCGCTACCTAGATATTGTTTTTAATCTAACAGCAGTGACAAATACTTAAATTAATTCTACTTCTTTAAAAAAAAAAAAAAAAAAAAAAAAAAAAGCACCTCTCTTGATACATACATAAACCTTTGGAACCCAATTCATAGAAGACTTAGTATTCTAGTAGGATTATTCTTATCATGTTTTTTTTGTTGTTGTTTTTTTAGATATTATGTGGGTTTTTAGCTGTATAGCTTAATTTTTAGGATAAGAAATATCGCTTATATCTCCAATCTCCTTCAGATGCTTATTTTTGGTATTCATGACACCAAACCCATTAAGGTTATTTTCACATACTATTTATCTTCTGTTAATGGTCTGAAAGAGCCATCCATCCAAAAGTAAAAAAAAAAAGAATAAATTAACCTGACTTATAAAGTCCTCTAAAATATGCTTACTATTATTATTATTGAGGTAACCCTTTTCAGTCACTCTACACACAGAACCAGACAAGCAGCTACTGTGTGCCGTTGTGCTTGCTATTGTCTATTTAGTTCTTATGAATGGATGGATGCCTCTGCATTACACAAACTCTAATGCATTAGTGGTCCTTACAGAGAGAAGGACATGCTGCTGTATTTTACTATATCCAATGCTTGTGGTTCAAACACAAGGTGATGCTAATTCCTGGCAATGTTAGGTATCAATAACATTTGGAACATAATTGATAGAATGTAATATAATGAGGCAACATTATATAAATGAAAGATGTGCTCAAATATACAGTGAGTGCAGAATTATTAAGCAAATGAGTATTTTGACCACATCATCCTCTTTATGCATGTTGTCTTACTCCAAGCTGTATAGGCTCGAAAGCCTACTACCAATTAAGCATATTAGGTGATGTGCATCTCTGTAATGAGAAGGGGTGTGGTCTAATGACATCAACACCCTATATCAGGTGTGCATAATTATTAGGCAACTTCCTTTCCTTTGGCAAAATGGGTCAAAAGAAGGACTTGACAGGCTCAGAAAAGTCAAAAATAGTGAGATATCTTGCAGAGGGATGCAGCACTCTTAAAATTGCAAAGCTTCTGAAGCATGATCATCGAACAATCAAGCGTTTCATTCAAAATAGTCAACAGGGTCGCAAGAAGCGTGTGGAGAAACCAAGGCGCAAAATAACTGCCCATGAACTGAGAAAAGTCAAGCGTGCAGCTGCCAAGATGCCACTTGCCACCAGTTTGGCCATATTTCAGATCTGCAACATCACTGGAGTGCCCAAAAGCACAAGGTGTGCAATACTCAAGCAGTGGTACAGGAAGAAGTCTGCATCCTTCAAGAAAAACATGATTTTCATGCAGGACAATGCTCCATCACATGCGTCCAAGTACTCCACAGCATGGCTGGCAAGAAAGGGTATAAAAGACGAAAATCTAATGACATGGCCTCCTTGTTCACCTGATCTGAACCCCATTGAGAACCTGTGGTCCATCATCAAATGTGAGATTTACAAGGAGGGAAAACAGTACACCTCTCTGAACAGTGTCTGGGAGGCTGTGGTTGCTGCTGCACGCAATGTTGATGGTGAACAGATCAAAACACTGACAGAATCCATGGATGGCAGGCTTTTGAGTGTCCTTGCAAAGAAAGGTGGCTATATTGGTCACTGATTTGTTTTTTGTTATGTTTTTGAATGTCAGAAATGTATATTTGTGAATGTTGAGATGTTATATTGGTTTCACTGGTAAAAATAAATAGTTGAAATGGGTATATATTTGTTTTTTGTTAAGTTGCCTAATAATTATGCACAGTAATAGTCACCTGCACACACAGATATCCCCCTAAAATAGCTATAACTAAAAACAAACTAAAAACTACTTCCAAAAATATTCAGCTTTGATATTAATGAGTTTTTTGGGTTCATTGAGAACATGGTTGTTGTTCAATAATAAAATTAATCCTCAAAAATACAACTTGCCTAATAATTCTGCACTCCCTGTAGTGCAATATTTGACACCTGTGAATTATTATCTGCTATCATTTCTGCTTCTGTTTCTAGCTATTTTGCACACAAACTGGTATTCTACTGGAGGCTAGTAGTGCCAATTACTACCTCAAAGGTTCACAGATAAAATGAGCCACTGATGTTTGAACATTTGTATCCAGTGGACTCAAACATTCTTCTTTTTGGTAATTCACACCATTTGATTAATAACTGCAACTCATTATAAAACTGTAGTGAATTAAAATCTGAATCGCAAAATTGAGGCTGTGAAAAACCCTAGTCCAACAATAGACTCATGTGGTCCCACTGAGAACTTATGACCATTATAAAATGATTGTTCGCACATGAAAGCTTATAACCTTGCTGAGATAATCTTCAGTTAAAGAAACATTCTAGTATTATAAATAAATATCTTTATTTCTAATATTGACACTTTAACTATATTAAAACAGTTGCCATAAAATTTGTTATTTACCCCTAACATGTAATATTTCCCAGTAAAAAAAATGTATTAGCTAAAATTGAGTAGATTTTCTTGGGTGCTGAAATTCATTATGGATTTTTTTTTTATATAACTGTCCATTTCATAGGTTAGTGAAATAACCCATTTGTTTGTAAATATTTTAATGATAAATGCGGCAGTTTTTGTTTTGTCTTGAAAGTAGAGTTTGCCTGTCTGACTGCATTAACCCTTTGCATTAAAGTCACGATTGAACTCATGCATCTTAAAATAGATGGGTGACAACCTCAATTAGAATTTCAAACGCCTAGAAGAATTGAACTATTTAATAGCCCATGAATCTGTCAGTTGATAGTGATAAGTGTAATTGCTTGGGTCAGGAAGAAAATCCCTGGATTTATCTTAAATTTAACAAAAAGCTCTTACCGCAAAAAGACATCGACATAAATGATAGAAGAAGACAAATCTCACCTTTGGTAGAGAAAGTGAAATAAAAGAGATGAACTGTATTGAAAATTTCACTGTTCTGTCACTCTCCACAGTTAGTGCTGACTAACCATCTTCAGAGACACTGAGATCAAAGAACAAAAGCTATTTCTTAAAAATCATGTATCATTCTTCTATCTTGACCTGATTTATGGCTCTTCTATTTCGCAGTTAATTGCTCATTCTCTATAGCCTTTTACAGATTAGCCTCATTCGTTTTCTATTGTACTGTGTCCTTAAAAGTACAGGTTTCAGACCTGCCACATTCCAAACAGTTAATTCAGTTTTTTATTTACCGTGGATCCGTCTTCAATTTCTGCTTTGCCAAATCACCTGAAAACACATTTCAGCATATTCTGCACTCAACATTTCTTGATGTGATATGGTTATGAACTTGTGAACTCATTTTAGATTGTTTTGAATTTGCAGCTGCTAGAATATGCAAAAAAAGGAAAAAATGTTGTTGAAACCGTTATTATAGCTACATTTCAATTTTCTACTTATAATACAACAGAATAAGTTCAGCAGTCAACAAATGTTTGATAAAAGCTTTTTGTCATATTTGAAAGTACCCTATTTAATGATTTACAGGAGTAAATCATTATTCTCAAGCTTCTCTCTAACTCATCTTTTCTGTAACTACTCCACAAGCTCAGAAAGCACGCTTCTCCCTATCCTATATCTCCTGTAACACTAAACACACAAGAAACAGGCTCTTCCCTACCATATCTCTCCTGTAAGCGATGCACTCACTCAGCATACAAGCTAATCTCTACCTACCCTGTCTTCCCTGCACCTGATACACAAACTCAACAAACGTAAAGCTTGGATATGAATATAATATATAGCATCAACTATCACCAAGGAGCGTATTTAAGACAAAATCACAGAACTGGAAACTTTCTTCAACAAAACTTTTTTTTTTTTCCAACTATTTTGCGATGTAAGGCTAACTCATTAGTGCAGAGCATTAGCTGGTCACTCTCAGCAACTACACTTAGCTTGCACTACATGGCTTAGCCAAAGCAGACAGCCTCTGGCTTTCCATAGAAAGTAGTGGGGAATGGGAGTGGTGCCAGGTAAAAAGTTAAACCATTCAAAAACAGTTTGACTGCTTGTAATGTGGGTGCAAGGCCATTCCTGCCACCATAACCATTACAGCGCTTATGGTACTGGGTGTTCCTTTAATCGTGAAATTTTCCATGCTACCTCTTGTCTCAATACTCTATTATTACTTTTAGAGTATAAGCTTAAAAACCCATTTGCAAAGCTCTTTGTATAATTGAACAGTGCTGATGATGCTGTAGCTTATGAAATACTAAATAATAAATACTAGTTAATAACCAATAATTACACTAGTGTTATATTACTTGTTAAAATTGGTCATTGTTTCCTCTACTCACAATAATGCCAAGCAAATTGTATTAAATTCCTACCTCCTTTCATTTGTCCAGTAGTTTGCTTCATTCCATATGAGAACTTCTGCATATGCCTCCATGTGTATCTGGCTAAATTGTTTAATGCCATCTATGTGTTTTAAATCTGCCCACTTATAAATCACCCCTATGTGTCAGTTGTATATCAACCTGTCATATTTCCAGTTTGCTCATACCAATGGTATGCTTTTTGTGTACGAGTTTGGCATAATTGATCCTGTTTTCTGTGTGTCATTTTGACCTCCGCTTGTGTTTGGCTACTATCCCCTGTTCATAGATTATACACTGCCTGGTCAAAAAAAAGTTGCCAGCTGGATTTAACTAAGCAAATAGGAAAGAGCCTCCTATTGGATAGTTACTGCATGGGTGATTATCTTTCAGTTGGCAACAAGTAATTTAACCCTAACTCATGCAATGAGCAGCTTCTCATTTCTGAAACAATCATATACCGAAAGACACATCCCTTGGTCGTGGAAAAGATGTTAGCCTGTTTGAGAAGAATCAAATCATTGACATGCATCAAACAGAGAAAACATCTAAGGAGATTGCAGAAACTTCTAAAATTGGGTTAAGAACTGTCCAACGCATTATTAAAAACTGGAAGGATAGTGGGGATTTACCCTGTACCAGAGTGATGCAGAAGCTTATCGAAACAATGCCATAGCGAATGCGTGCCGTAATCAAAGCTAAAAGTGATACAACAAAATATTAGAGTGCGTACGTTTTTTTTGTTTTGGTGGCAACTTTTTTTTTGGCCAGGCAGTGTGTTTCAGCTTGCTGAAAGTAAAAGTAAACTTATCTTGTAAGTTTAGATTTGACCTACTACATTTTGTTGAAGTTTAATTTTTTTTTTTTTGTTTAAATTTGCAAGAGTATTAAAAACAGATCATGCCGGACATTTTAAAATTCCCAACTAAATCTGCAGCCCCCGTATATCATAAACTTAAAACAATAGATTAAACCTACCAGGAACTCAGGAGATCAGTTGAATTCCCAAACTCCAAGCCAATTCGTACCCCAATCACAGAGCAACTAAAATGTGCAATAGCCAAGCATGGTTTTGTTGAGCCAACATCACTTGCTATACAAGTCTACTCAGCATCAGACAGAGGTGAACATGAAGAGGACAGTGTAAAAGTATAAGGGTTGATGCCAGAATTGAAAACCAACTTTGGGTCCTCATTACCATGTAATTAACCACGCTTATTTCTAACTTGGCAGCAAAACTTTCCATTTCAAAATATTTTATGTATCACTGGTTTTAACACATAGGCCAGTATATTGGATATTTCAAATTACAATTGTATCTGCTTTAATGTATTAATTAACTAGAAGTATATACTCTTTATAGCATTAATTAAACAGAACTGCCTATGAAATGTAAAACATAAAACGGATTGATAACAGGATATAACACTGCACCTGAATTTCTCTTATTGAAAACAAAAAAAGCGGTGCATTTTCTTCATAGTTAGTTATGTATTCCGTTTAATTGTTAAAAAAAAAAATCTATTACTCACTTTTGTGGCTTGCAACATAATTACACTACCTGATAATTAAAACAGTCATAGAAAACAGCAGGCACAGCAGGAGCTAAATGAAAAGTCAAAAATATGTATCATTTTTATCTGCACTTGGAAATGATGTATGAAACTTGTTGATTTTGTTTTATATTTATTTTTATACTATTCGTTGTCATTACTGTGTTTCAACAGATATCACAGGCACAGCACACCTGCTTTTTATTTTGTTTATCAGTATCTGTTTTATTGACTTCATTCAACCATATTGCTTACTGATCTTAAGTAAAAATACTCTTTATATAGGTCTCTACACATGCATCAAATATTCAGTCGCAATCACATCGTTTTTCATTTTTTTATATAATTACCGAGCTAAACCGCTTTAATGAGTATTTTTTAACAGCTGTGATGCTTCTTTGAAGCAAATGGAGTGCATTTTAAATAGTTGTTGCATTTAACGGCTTTTGATTCTGTGTATTACTGGAAATAACATATTTCTACATCTTGACAGATAGTTCAATAGCTTACTTCTTCAAGTGCTAGATAGTGCTATACTCTGATAAACAGATGGGTTTGACAGAGAATAACACACTGCAACACAAACAGTATTTTATCTATTTTTATTGATCACTGTCTCAAGAGAGTTTTTGTGTTGAGGCTTCTAGGGCATAATGCCTTTGGGTTTTACAGAATATTCCTTTGCCCATCTGTTTGGGCTGTTTTTTAATATGTTTCAGGGACTATAAAGACACATTTGCAAACTTATATTTATGTCATTCATTATTAATTTATTCTTTTTTTTTTTCTCAGCTTTTCAGTTATCATTCCTTAGAATATTTGATATTTTTTCATGGTTCTATCATTAATTCTTTCCATATTGTATCTGCTTTACTGACAAATCTTGTCTTACAGTATTAGCCAGGGTTGAATAGTTTAGCAGGGACTTGCAAATATAAGGTTAAATAAGCCAAGCTAGAAAAACAGCTGAGTTACTGACAATGTTCCATAACTGCGCTGGGTGGAAGACAGGATCAAAGTCTAAAAGAAAACAAAATATGTTTGTTTACTGTGCATACCTTACTGCCCAGCAGGGGCGTATTAGCCGCGAGGCAAACAAGGCATTTGCGGCTAACAGACATGCCGGGCTGGTTGCTGGTTGCTGGGCGGCCGGCGAGGGAGCTCTTCCCCTGAGCTCTCTGCTCAGCTCCCTCGCGCGCCGCCCGCAGAGTGAGACTGGGAGCCGGAATATGACGTCATATTCCGGCTCCGCCTCCCAGCCTCACTCTGCGGGCGGCGCGCAAGGGAGCTGAGCAGAGAGCTCAGGGGAAGAGCTCCCTCGCCGGCCGCCCAGCCTGCCCGCCAGTGCCGTCCTGCAGCCACTGGACCACCAGGGAATGGGAGAACCCCCCCACCCCCAGCATTCCCAAAGGTAGGGAGGCGGGGGGGGGGGAGTAAATAAAAAAAAATGTGTTAATGTGAGTGTGTGTGTCTCTGACTGTGTGTGTCTGATAGTGTGTGTGTGTCTGTTAGTGTGTGTGTGTGTTAGTGTGTGTGTGTGTCTGTTAGTGTGTGTGTGTGTGTGTGTCTGTTAGTGTGTGTGTGTGTCTGTTAGTGTGTGTGTCTGTTAGTGTGTGTGTCTGACTGTGTGTCCGACAGTGTGTGTCTGTTAGTGTGTGTGTCTGTTAGTGTGTGTGTGTGTGTCCGACTGTGTGTGTTTGTTAGTGTGTGTGTCTGACTGTGTGTGTTTGTTAGTGTGTGTGTCTGTTAGTGTGTGTGTGTCCGACTGTGTGTGTTTGTTAGTGTGTGTGTGTCCGACTGTGTGTGTTTGTTAGTGTGTGTGTCCGACTGTGTGTGTTTGTTAGTGTGTGTGTCTCACTGTGTGTGTCTGTTAGTGTGTGTGTGTCCGACTTTGTGTGTTTGTTAGTGTGTGTCCGACTGTGTGTGTTTGTTAGTGTGTGTGTGTGTCCGACTGTGTGTGTCTGACTGTGTGTGTGTTAGCTAGTGTATGCGTATCTCTCAGTGAATGTGTGTGTATTTAGAAGGCGGAGCAGGGGGGAAGGGTTGGGTGGGGGTGGCGCGCGCGCGGGGGGAGGGGGGGTGTCTGAGTTTTGTCCTGCCTAGGGCAGCACAAAAACAAGATACACCACTGCTGCCCAGGGTCCTTAAGCATCAATTTGATTTACACATTTTTCTGACCAATGTATAGTGATATTTTGTTAATTATTCTTTGCATAAAACTATTTTCACAGTACTTGGCTGGCAAATGAAACTACATTCTGCTGTTAATGTCCTACAAATGTCTATATTTGTAATAAATCTTTTGTTTTTTGGAATTTGTATATTTTTACATTCCTATTAGATTATATTACATGTTGAAATTTACATTGGTTTTCATTAGATTTTATGTATTATTGTAATGTAGTCGTATGACTGCTCACTTTTTGTATAAATTGTACTACATTGGTTATAGGCACTGTAACGGACCGCCTGGCACCCCTATTGGGTACCTCCATCTATCGCTGCTACCTAGTACTTGTGAGTACCATAATCACTGCACTGGAACACCATAATCACCGTAGACCCAAGTCCAGGATCCAGCTTCCAGTTGGAAGACCTCTCCTAGTCCAGAGAGCGTAGCAGGAACAGGGGACAAACCGCAGCACTTCTGCCCACAGTCGCCGTGGCTTGACTGGGGTCCTGGAACTGCCACCTCCTTCCTGGAGCCGAATAAGGAATTAGCTCTGACACCCCCAGGCACTGGACGACACTCAGTCCAGGGAGCTCTGGAACCGAATGGGGAATTAGCTCTAGTCCTTACAAGGACTTTCCCTGTTGAATCTCCTGCAAGCTGGAAGAGCAAACACAGGAGCAAATCTTCTTTACCTCCAATAACAGGACGACACACAGTTTTGGAGTGTAAGCTGGAATATAATTTTAATGGAGGTACACTGGCCTTTTAGGCAAGTTTCCCAACAAAGGTGACATCCAGGTGGACCTTGTTGGGCACAGGGACACAAACTTCCAAACCAATAACAACACATTTACAATGTAAGGCACTCCCACACAAGGCAAACAATCCCTTCCCTCTGCTTGGGGGATAATTTAGTTAATTACTGTATCAACTCAATTATCTCCAGGCAGAAAAAAACACACATTTCTAAAAAGTCCCAGAAGTACCCCAAAACATCCCCTGATATCCCTGATCTGGGTGAACAACATATCCAAAAATCACCCAGATCAGAGCAGGGGTTCAGGAATTTCCTGGAAGTTATAGTTTTGACTGACTGCAAGCATGGCCCCATGCCCAAAACAGTTCCAGGGAAACTACAAGTTTAGTAGTCTTTTACAGATTTCCCTGCAGGGCCCATAGTCTGTGGGCAAGAGGCTGGCAAGCAGGTTCCTCCAGGAGCTTGTGGCAAACTCACTTGGAGAGGGGGGTTTGTCACAGGCACTAAGCATGATTAAAACTATAACCACAATTTTGTTTTTGTGGTGACCCAGAAATTGAGTCAGAGATGGCTTTGTCCCATCTGATTTGCCAGTTCTTCCTGTTATGAGCAAAATAATACAGTTTCCCCAGTAAATACTGATTTGAGCAGCTATTCTCTGTTTTCCTGTATCCATTCAGGGAAATAATGCAGTGCTTACTTCCTCACAGCTGAGGTTATATTTCTATATTGCAGCTGAGGCTGCTGTCCACAGATACAGTTGCAGGCTTAAAGGGATACTGTAGTGCCAGGAATACAAAGCTGTATTTCTGAAACGACTGATTCCTCAGCCTCCCCCCTCCCTCGCACCCCCTCCTACCCAATAAATAAAAGGTTAAAAATGTCCCTTGGTGCTGGGTCGAAGCTCTGCCCCCTACTCCGTCCCAGCGACGAGCGAGGTCTAATGCGCATGAGCGGTAAATGCCGTGCTCGCATTAGACCTCGTCATAGGCAGAACGTGAGGATGTCCAGTGTCAGATAACGGACCAAATATCCATTACGATTCTGGGAACCTTCTAGTGGCTGTCTGATAGACAGTCACCGAGGGCAGACTTACAACTGCAATGTAAATATTGCATTTCTCTGGAACTGCAATGTTTTATATTGCAGCACTAGGTGCAAAATGGACACAGCACCCAGACCACTTAATTGAGCTGAAGTGGTCTGGTTGCCTACAGTGTCCCATTAAAAGACTATCACCTTAAACTGACACTATAATTAGCAAAACAACTTTAGCTTAATTAAGCAGTTTCTGTGTATAGATCATGCCTCTGAATTTTCACTGTTCAATTCACTTCCATTCACCCACTTACTTGGGAAAAAATTCCATCTGAGGCTCTCTGCAGTACAAGGCTAAATAGGGACCTGAGATGAGGCACCTGTAACAGGGAGGGGAGCAAAACCAAGGAGTTGGCTAGACTCCCAAATATATATATATGAAACACGGGGGATGGTTGCACTCACCTGAACATGCTTAAATGGGGTGCTGCTGGGGGCCATATTATACAATAAACAATACACAAGATCCAGCGCACTCTCCTATCTACTAAACAGCAACTTCAATGTTGACAGATTTTATTAGTTTTTAAAAGTTTTTTTAAAAACACCTAATCTAGGCAAAAAAAATAATGGGGATTTAGTTACATTATATGATCATACATTGCATAAGCCTGCCACAATGTCAGGTCCCTATTTATCCTTGAACTGCAGAGAACCTCAGATGGAATTTTTTCCCAAGTAAGTGGGTTAATCTCATAAGAGCAGACATTAGACTGTGAGCGTAGGACCTGCCAAAGATGGGGTACATTGACGTTGTGTAATAAGAGAGTAATAAAAAATCCCTACCTAGTAAGCTTCCTATAATATTAAATGACTCAATATACAATGCATAAGAAATCTGTGTTGGCACCCACCCCAAATTTTAAACTTTCGTATGTCGCTTTTGCACCCACTCACACACGTTTTGTATCATCATCTCTGTCAGAGGCATAACTAGAATCCACTGGGTCCCGGTGTGACAATTGCCCTGGGGCCCCTCTCCCATGTGTCTCATTCCCCCCTCAGTGTCTAATTATCACGCCCAGACCCCCCCATGTGCCTCATTCCCTCTGCCCCACAGCCCCTCCATGTGTCCCATTCCCTCTTCTCCTCAGCCCCTCCATTTGTCCCATAGGCTCCTCCTCCTCCAGACCCTTCATGTGTCCCATTCCCTTTCCCCTTAGCCACTCCATGTTTCTCATACCTTCCTCCCTCCCAGCCCCTCCATTTGTCCCATTTCTTCTTCTCCCCTCTCGGTATCCCATACCGTTCCTCTCTCCCCCCCTCCCCTCCATGTGTCCCATTCTGCCCTCTCTCCCCCTTCCTTCAATGTATCCCATACACTCTCTCCATCCTCCCCTCCCTTCAATGTGTCCCATACCCTCCCTCTCTCCCCTTCCCCTCCATGTATCCCATTGTTCCCTCTCTCCACCCTCCCCTCCAGGTGTCCTATTTCTCCCTCTCCCCCCTCCCTTTTCATGTGTCCCATACCCCTCATCTCTCCCCCCTCCAATCCCTGTGTCCCATACCCTTCATCTCTCCCCCTCTCCTCCCTGTGTCCCATACCCTTCATCTCTCCCCCTCCCCTCCCTGTGTCCCAGAACCCTTCATCTCTCCCCCTCCCTGTGTCCCATACCCTTCATCTCTCCCCCTCCCCTCCCTGTGTCCCATACCCTCCCTCTTTCCCCTTCATGTGCCCAGTTGTTCCCTCTCTCCTCCCTCCCCTCTCTAGGTCCCATTTCTCCTTCTTTCCCCCGATTTCTCCAGGTGTCCCATACCCTCCATTTCTGCCCCTCCCCTCCCTGTGTTCCATACCCTCCATCTCTCTGTGTCCCATTTATCCCTCTCTCCCCCTCCCCTCCAGGTGTCCAATATCGTCTATTTCTTCACCCTCCCCACCCTGTGTGCCATACCCTCCATCTCTCTCCCATTCCCGTGTCCCATATCCTCCCTCTCTCCCCTCCATTGTCCCCTCTTCCCCCTCCCCTCCCTGTGTCCCATTGTTCCTTCTCTCCCCCTCCCATCCCTCTGTCCTATTGATCTTTATTTACCCCCTCCCCTCCCTGTGTCCAGTGGCGTACACACAACCCATGGGGCCCCGGTGCGAAAACTGATCCGTGCTCCCCCCCCGCGCTTACTCTGCACGGGCTGGGGCCGCAACACATGGTGGCGGGCACCTGGTCTCAGGGCTCAGAGACCGCTACAGACACCCAGATCACATCAGCTCAATGAAGTGGTCTGGGTGCCAGGTCTCTCTAGTTTTAACCCTGCAGCTGAAAACATAGCAGTTTCAGAGAAACTGCTATGTTTCACTGAGGGTTAATCCAGCCTCTAGTGGCTGTCTCATTGACAGCCGCTAGAGGATTGTCTGCGATTCTCACTGTGAAAATCACAGTGAGAAGACGATGAACGTCCATAGGAAAGCATTGAGTAATGCTTTCCTATGGACAGTTTGAATGCGCGCGTGGCTTTTGCCACGCATGTGCATTCGGAGATGAGAGGCGGATCGGGGCGGAGAGATCCCCAGCGCCAAGGGAGTCTGGTGCTGGAGAAAGGTAAGTGCTTAAGACACACACACTCTCTCACGAACAGACGCACACATTTACTGACAGACAAACACTCAGTGACAGTGATACATACACACTCACTAACAGACGCACACAAACATACTCAGTAACAGACACACACACTAACACTAACACACACTCTAACACTAACACACACTCTAACACTAACACACACTCTAACTCTAACACACACTCTAACACTAACACACACACACACATACACACTAACAAACACTCTAACACTAACACACAGACTCTAACACTAACACACTCTAACACTAACACACACTAACACACACACTCTAACACTAACACACACACACACTCTAACACTAACACACGCACACACACACTAACACACACACTCCAACACTAACACTAACACACACACCCACTAACACACACACTAACACACACACACACACTCTAACACTAACACACACACTCTAACACTAACACACACACACACACACTAACACACACTAACACACACACACTAACACGCACACACTAACACACACACACATACTAACACACACACTCTAACACTAACACACACACACTAACACACACACTCTAACACTAACACACACACACTAACACACACACACTAACACACACACACTAACACACACTCTCTAACACTAACACACACACACTAACACACACACACACACACACTAACGGACACACTCTAACACTAACGCACACACTCTAACACTAACACACACACTCTAACACTAACACACACACACTAACACACACACACACACACTCTAACACTAACACACACACACTAACACACACACTCTAATACTAACACACACACACACACACTAACACTAACACACACACTCTAACTCTAACATTAACACACACACTAACACACACTCACACATGTTTTTTGTTTTTTTAAATTTAATCCCCCCAGCCTCCTTACTTGTGGGAGAGCTGAGGGGATTCCCTGGGGTCCAGTGGTGTTGCTGGCCCTGCTGTCACCCGGCTGGCGGGCGCGCGAGGGAGCACTCTCCCTGGCTGAGTGCTTCCTCTTCAGCTCCCTCGCGCGCCGCGTACTGATACCGGAACCGGAAGATGACATCATCTTCCGGCTCCGGTTTCAGTGCGGTGCGCGAGGGAGCTGAAGAGGAAGCACTCAGGGGATAGTGCTCCCTCGCGCGCCCGCCAGCCGGGTGACAGCAGGGCCAGCCTCGGGGGGGGGCTGAGGTGGCCGGCTCCTGGGCCTCCCAGGAGAAGAGGCTGGCCCAGTGACATACATACCTGGGTCGCAGGGCGGCCGGGCCCCCTGGTGGGCCAGGCCCGGTCACAGCCGCGACCCCTGCAACTCTGGTATGAACGCCACTGCCTGTGTCCATTGTTCCCTCTCTCCCCTCTCCCCACTCTGTGTACCATTTCTCCCTCTCTCCCTCTCCCCTCCAGGTGTCCCATACCCTCAATTTCTCCTCCCTCCCCTCTCTCTCCCCCTCCCCTCCTGTACTGTACTGGCCACAGTTCCTGGTCTGACAGGAAGTGCTCTAACAGGGACCATTTCCAGTTGAACCGGTCAGTAGTGATGTCCCGAACGGTTCGCTGGCGAATAGTTCCTGGCGAACATAGCTTGTTCGCGTTCGCAACGGACGGCGAACATATGCGATGTTCGGTCCGCCCCTATTCGTCAAATTGAGTTAACTTTGACCCTGTACCTCACAGTCAGCAGACACATTCCAGCCAATCAGCAGCAGACCCTCCCTTCCAGACCCTCACATCTCCTAGACAGCATACAATTAAAAATAATTCTGAAGCTGCATTTTTTTTTTTTACAGAAGTGTGTTATATTTGAGCATGCTAGGCTGAACGTGCGTATATCATGGCTAGTTGCACTGAGGGTATGAATATATAGCAGTACATTGTTGTGAAAGATGGCTGTCATGTTTAGGGTGTAACTTGCACGTTATCAACTGTGTATTTATATCAGCAGCTCCACCACTAGTTATAAATCAAGTGTGAGTTGCCCCATGAGATGAGACTAGTGAATAACATAATACATGAACGGTTAAGGTAAAGGCATGTAAGGAACTACGACAATAAACTCTTTAGGAGGTGAAATAATGACATGTTTAAACGCTTGCTACTTTACTATTAGTTAATGTGCAGAGAGCAGTTCATGTGATCAAAGGCATGGTGTGGAGGATCGGCTATAGTGGGACATGCTTGGCAGGCTGCTGTTTACTGCTTGTGCTCATCCGATCCCTTCTGGGCGCCAGGTGCAGACCCTGGGAGTCCCTGATACCTGGAACCACAAAGGCAAGTCTCTGGCTGAGTGCCGGGTTCGCGGCTTGAGGTGGTGGAAGCTTGTTTTGTCGGGTGGTCGGGTCTGTCCCAGTGGTGCTTCACGTCCGGTGCGGGATTGCCCGGTGGTGCTTCACGTCCGGTGCGGGATTGTGGTGGCTTAAGGTAGAGGCGACTGCTTGACGTGAGGCAGGCTCTGCATTTCTGTTTGTGCCTCCGGTCTCGTCTTCGACACCTTTTGCGTTGGTGGATTTTAATGGGGACTGCTTCGCTTAGCTGTGGTGGAGCTTGTTGGGGCTTCCTGCTTGTTATTTGCTTCCAAAATTGATTAAAGAGTCTGTCCAGCTTAGACTCAATATCCTGCCATGCTTTGCTGGTACCAGGAGGACACGCGGCTGCCGCCATATTGGGAGAGACGCAGATGAGTATGTCAGCCTGGGCGGCTGTGCTCTGTGCGTCCATTAGCTCCAGACAGTCTCTCAGGGGTGGACCGGTCTGAGGTGGGTGTAACAGAGCTCTTGCCGGGAAGTAGCTGCTCCTGGGCATCCCAGGATCGGGAGATCGGCCGCCTCTCCCGCCCGGTGAGCACCAGGCCACACTTGCCATGCGGAGGTAAGTAAGACTCTGTCGAGTTGCTGACTGCTATTAAGCATGTCGGGTCGGTCAGGTAGGAGAAACATTGCTGGGTCATCCCCTTCTGGGGTGAAATTCGCTTGTTGATAGCTGCTTAAAGTGAGATATTGAGGGAGCTCAAACGAAGTGCGTCTTTCCTCCATGAGAGCTAGGCCCCGCCCCCCAGAAGCTGCATTCTTAGGGAGAGGAGGGACAGTGTAGCTGCTGCTGATTTCATAGGGAAATCGATAGCTAGGCTAGTGTATTCAGTGTCAACTACAGTCCTGAAGGACTCATCTGATCTCTGCTGTAAGGGCAGCACCCCAAAAGGCCCTTTTTAGGGCTAGAACATCAGTCTGCTTTTTTTTTTTTTATTGTGTAATCTAATTGCAGTTGCCCGCCTGCCAGCTACTGAGTGTAATACAGGGATACTGTGTGTAATATAGAGACACTGAGTGTAATACAGGGATACTGTGTGTAATATAGAGATACTGAGTGTAATGCAGGGATACTGTGTGTAATACAGGGATACTGTGTGTAATATAGAGATATGGTGTGTAATACAGAGATACTGAGTGTAATACAGGGATACTGTGTGTAATATAGAGATACTGTGTGTAATACAGGGATACTGTGTGTAATACAGGGATACTGTGTGTAATATAGAGATACTGAGTGTAATACAGGGATACTGTGTGTAATATATAGATAATGTGTGTAATACAGAGATACTGAGTGTAATACAGGGATACTGTGTGTAATATAGAGATACTAGGTGTAATACAGGGATACAGTGTGTAATACAGGGATACAGTGTGTAATACAGAGATACTGAGTGTAATACAGGACACTGTGTGTAATATAGAGATACTGAGTGTAATACAGGGATACTGTGTGTAATACAGGGATACTGAGTGTAATATAGAGATACTGTGTGTAATACAGAGATACTGAGTGTAACACATGGATACCGTGTGTAATACAGAGATACTGTGTGTAATACAGAGATATTGTGTGTAATACAGAGATACTGAGTGTAATACAGGGATACAGTGTGTAATACAGAGATACTGAGTGTAATACAGGGATACTGTGTGTAATACAGGGATACTGTGTGTAATTCAGGGATACTGTGTGTAATTCAGGAATACTGAGTTTAATACAGGGATACAGTGTGTAATACAGGGATACAGTGTGTAATACAGAGATACAGTGTGTAATACAGAGATATTGTGTGTAATACAAGGACTATTGGAGAGGGGCAGTAAATGTAATATAATAGAATTAAGGGAGGAAGACATGGAGAGGGGGGCAGTAAATGTCATATAATAGAATTAAGGGAGGAAGACATGGAGAGGGGGGCAGTAAATGTCATATAATAGAATTAAGGGAGGAAGACATGGAGAGGGGGGCAGTAAATGTAATATAATAGAATTAATGGAGGAAGACATGGAGAGGGACATGGCACTAAACGACTGTGTCCACTCCGGGCAGCAGCCAGCTGACCTGTGTGAGTCAGGCTGGGGCTGCCGGGAGTGGACAAGGGGGAGATATGTGGCGGGACATCGCCACTAAGTGCCATGTCCCCTGAGTATTCAGAGGTTTGGTTTTATATTTTGTGTCCAATATGTACTGTGATGGTTTTCCCTTGTGTATGTCTTGCTATTACTGCATTGCAGAACATTTAAAAGTTGACAGTTGACAGTTAACTCCTGGAGCCGTGAATAAAAATTGTCAGTTGACTCCCAGGCTATGTGTCGTGTGGTCCTTGGGAATGGGAATTATGCTGTGTGTCCTGCCTTCTGTATGATGAATCCTGAGTACCAGCGGAGAGCCCTTGGATTAACCCCTGCCGCTCTGCTACAAGGCTCCCATTGGCCCACGTCATGCCAGCACCCCCACACACGAACGTTTTGGGGGCGTAGGCATGACGTGGGCCAATCACTGGTGTAACAGTAGTGTACATTAAAAAAAAATACAGGGGGCTTGTTGTCACCTTTCAGGGACCCTTGGTGTTGTACGTGGCTGGGTGGAGGAAGAGACCTTCAATGACATCAGTGAGGACAAGGAACGGGAAATGGCTAGCTTGAAGCGGGCGTAACCCTTACACTACCTGATCGATACAACATCATACCTGATGTTTTAAAGCACGTTATTCCAAACAATTTAGGAATGTTAGGTGATTTATGCCCTTTATGGATTAAAACCAGACTCTGCATCAACTATGTAATTTTCCATGGGAGTTTTGCCATGGATCCCCCTCCGGCATGCCACAGTCCAGGTGTTAGTCCCCTTGAAACAACTTTTCATCACTCTTGTGGCCAGAAAGAGTCCCTGTGGGTTTTAAAATTCGCCTGCCTATTGAAGTCTATGGCGGTTCGCCCGGTTCGCCCGTTCGTGAACATTTGCGGAAGTTTGCGAACGGAAAATTTTATGTTCGCGACATCACTACTGGTCAGCCATGCTACACACAGACAGGAGGGGAGCAGCACAGTGCAGCTCTCCCTGCCTGCCAGACCTCTGGGAACTGCGGACCCGGGCCGATGTGCCTGTGCACCGGCCCATAAGGTATCCAGGCAGCCCACGGTGAGGAGTGAGGGGCCCGGTCGTAGCAGAGACCACCTGCATCCTTGGTAGGTACGCCATTGATCTCTGTATTACTTGACTCTTCTCATGTGTTTCTCCTATTCCCCCTTACAACCTTCAACTCTATCACTTCCTTGTGTGTCTCTTAACCCACTTTACTTCTTTTATAACTCTTAATCCCCCATACCTCTTGTCCATTTCTTAACCCTCTTAACCTTTTTTTGTCCCCCACATGCACGCAGGCATACACAGATATGCAATCATACATGCACTACCATACAAACATGGACTCACAGTCATATATACAAACACACACACACAGTCACAACATAAATAATTACGTGCGTGGTGTGCACTCATGCCCCGGAACTTCAGTTCAAACTTAATACTCAGCTGACACATTTACGGCCATTTTTTATTGGATCTGTGATCCTATTTCTTTGCATTTAATGATTATACACACAGTCACACATATATACTTTTAAACACATTCACATAAATACACACAGGCTCACACAGTCACATGTAAACGCACATAGTGAAACAAACACACACAGTCACATGCACATAGTCACATACAAACACACAGTTACACATTCAGATGCACAGAGTCAGATAGTCACAGCAGTCAGGTACACACAGCCAGACACATACATTATGTAACATACAGTTACAAATGCAGACACACACAGATATGCACACAGTCTCACACACACTATACATAGCCAATGACACACAATCATACACGTCGTTACAGGCACACACACATACACACACACACACACACATAATCATATGCACACAGTCACAAACAGTCACAATCATTGTTACAAGGACTCAGTCACACACATTTATAGTTGTACACACAGTTACAGCCATACACTCAGTTACAGCCACACACATAGTTACAGTTACACACATACACAGTTACAGTCATGCACAGTTACAATCACACACAGCTACATAGACAGTTACAGTAACATACTGCTTCCCCCTCTGCAAGTAAGCATTTCCAGGAAAGCATGGCTGGGCCTGGGCTTGTGAAGTGAGTCGCCATGACTGCTTTGCTGTTTCAGTGGAGGTGGTGATGCAGAGCACGTGATGCCACTCTCCAACCAGTACCCAGGGCACATGCACCCCCAGCCTCCAGTTATGTTGCAAGGCTAGAGGATTTGGGGTAGTGGAGCAATAACCTTACCTTGGTTTTACATTGTCTAATGGCTTGCAACTAATAATTTTGTTTGGATGCAAAGTGCCAGTATTTCTTCTTTTTTTTTTCTTTATTCAGATGGTGTTCAGTCTGAGGACCATACCTGTCTGATGGATTTCCTATTCAAAGTAGACATTGTATTTTCTTGATAGATTTGTCTGGATGAGTTGTAAAGTCACTGATATAAATAGAGATGAGGCCTTTGTGAACTTGTGTTAAAGAGCTGGTATGAGCACATTATGATGCTATGAAAAGACTTCTCTGGAAAAGGATATGTTAGGATTTGGGGACTCTTTAATATACTATCAAAAAATGGAGTTGAACAATAGAGAATATTTGAAGCTGTAGAAAGACCTCAAGGTGTTTCACAAAAATACTGATCATATATTCTTTATAAGGAAATAAAGGCAGAACTAATTCCAATAACAAGTATGTTGGTGAGAGTGTTATGGACTAGTCACATTATTAAAGGGACACCTCTGAAAGAAAGAAAAATATATTTTTTTCTATATTAGCATTTTAGCAATTACACACAAAATCAGTGGCTTGTCCATCCAGTCCTTCAGAACTGCAGTTTAAAGATGTTTAAATTCAGCTGTCATATAACTTGATGCAGTGGGCTCTGAAGACAAATGTAATTTTTTTCTTGTTCTTTAATGCATAGAATTGACATTACAACTAGCACAGGCACACACGTTCCAATACATTTATATGTGCAGTGTTTTTAAAGCTAAAACACTGCACATACAGATTCCTGAAAATCATGACCACTTCAAATCACTGAAGTTGTCATGGTGGTTGGAGTACCCCTTTAATTCAAACTCTAATTTTATGCTGCTCATATTTTAGTAGAATACTGGAAGATGAACTACAAAGCACATGCTTCAACATTGCAAAGTTAAATGTAATGATGTAATGCACAGCTTTATTATTTAAAAGAAAAAGAAACTCAGCATAGAAACAAATATGAACCTAAGCTACACAGTGTGCATAACATGTATAGGTGTATGCACTGTCCATTTCAATGTGATTTCTGAGCATACAGAAGCAAAGAAGGACTAAAAGGAACACGAGTTATTGTATCATGTTTCTGCATTACAAACCAGAACCACTGGGGACTGAGTACAGATGACAACCATATATAATTAATACAAAGGAAATCCAATCTACAAAGAAGGAACAGATAAAAACAAAAAATGGTGTAGTATGTTTAAAACACCACAAGTGCGCAAGTATGAATTACAGTCACAGGGTGGAAGTATACAGTAATGCAGACATATAGAGGCCTTTAAAATTCATTGGAGATCAAATATTCTTCCTTTTCAACCTTAATGCAGAGGGAAAGACACAGGAGACATAGTGCACCAGTAAAATAAATGACATACATTTATTTTTTTTTATTCAACTTGTACTCATGGGATATGTGTAAAAATCCAGCGTATCAAATACTTAGATGATCCCAATGCCAGTAACACTCCTCCTGGGGTCAAGGATTTGAAGAAGCCAGATAAAAACAAAACCAAAAGTGAAAGAAACTAAATAACACAAATTGATACAAACAAATAAACAAAAAAAGTCAATAAAATCAAATGTAGGTGCTGTCCTGGAAAAGGACTTCCTCAGGGGAAAATCAAGGATAATTAATACCTGCCAAATCTGCTGGTAAGAATCTGTGTTATTCAGTTCCGCTCTGCAAATATTGTTGAGCCTTGAAACTGTTGTTAATTGAAATGATATTCTCCCATGATTTGTGGTTGCCTAATTGACTCTGTACTTATCTTCAATCCTAAGAGCAGTGACTTATCAAGGACACCTCTGCAGGTAAACTTCCCATAATTCCCTCACTTCATTGTTACATTCTTTAGTTATGGACTAATTTGAATTAATTCACATTTTAGTAAACTCTCTCAAGACTTCACAGATAAAGGTAATTGTTTTCACTATCTCTGGGTCTTATTAACCCTGAACGTTAACAGACCGGACATTACTCGACTTAGCACACAAAAGGGTAATGAAGAAGCCTGTATGAGCTTTGCTAAATCCCTGCTTATGTGGAGTTATATATCCGTGGGCATAAAATAACTTAGCTTGTTCTGATTATTCTCTGAAATACCATGTTTCTAGTAGGTAGTATCTTTGATCTGCTTTGTTGAACAAATAAGAAATCTGTAAACAAATAAAAATGTATTTGGTTTCCTGTCATTTGTAAAGACCTATATTTGTATATATTTATTAGATCTATATTTTGTGTGTAGTGTGTTTGAATGCAGAGGCATGGTTGTATGCAGTGTTTGTGTTTGAATGAAGTGGTGTGTTTTTTTGTGTAGTATTGGTGTTTGGATGTGTTTGTTTGAAGTGTTGGCATTTGAGTAAAATATTTTGTATGTAGTGTTAAAGGACCACTATATGCACCCAGACGACTTCAACTCAATGAAGTGGTCTGGGTGCCAGGTCCATCTAGGGTTAACCCTGCAGCTGTAAACATAGCAGTTTCAGAGAAACTGCTATGTTTACAATAGGGTTAATCCAGCCTCTAGTGGCTGGCTCGTTGATAGCTGCTACTGGCGCTTCCGCGCTTCTCACTGTGATTTTCACAGTGAGAAGATGCTGCCGTCCATAGGAAAGCATTGAGAAATGCTTTCCAATGGACTGATTTAATGCACGCATTTGGCGGATGATGTCGGAAGAGGGAGGAGAGTTCCCAGCGCCGAGGAAGCCCGGTGCTGGAGAATGGTAAGCGTTTAACTCCTTTCTCCTTCAGCCCGGCGGGAGTGGGACCCTGAGGGTGGGAGGGACCTAAAGACCCTATAGTGCCAGGAAAATGAGTTTGTTTTCCTGGCACTATAGTGGTCCTTTAATATTTCAAAGTAAACGCTGGGGTATATGAACATATACGGTCACACACATATACCCACACTGACACACACAAATACTCACATTGACACACACACACACATATGCCAACTATAACACACACAGATACACAACAACACACACACAATTCACAATTTAAATATTTTTAGCCACTCCTTGCTTCTATAACTTTTGGTCCAGTAGGATGACTTCTTGGGCTGGTTGAGGATGATGGCAGTCTGGGGGTTTCTGCAATGCTCTGTCTCCTTCTCTCTCTGTACATTCTCAATTTTCAGCCTGCATAGTCTGTAAGCTGGAAGGAAGCTATAGGTTGTCACTTCCTCCAAGTGCAGCTATAGGTTGTCACTTCCTTCAGACACATTGCTAAAGGAATCCAGCACTGCATCAGGTCCCAGAATAGACCTGCCTGCCTATTAGTTTTGCTCTAAGCGCATGGGCTACCCAGTGGGCTCGGATGTGTTCAGACCTTTGTGCAGCTGCTCCAGTTGCACTGGCAATAGGTCCAAGGTAAATTTACATTTGTTACCAGATACTTTACTAATCTAAAGAAGATCTGAATCACCATAAATACAGGATACCTCCAATGTGGAACTCAATGGGTTCAGCATCTAATTTTCCAAATGTATTACCTTAAGAATTTTTTTGATTTTGGCCTGGATTCTCTTATCACTAAAGTGAGAGTGCACAGTGAATTTAACGTGAATTTCACATTTTAGGCTAAGGTAGCCAAAGCATAGCTGACTTTTTCCAGTTTGGCTATTTCGGACCTTAAAGGGACACAATAGTCACCAGAATACAGCTTGTTTTTTCTGGTGAGTAGAATCATTCCCATTCAGGATTTTTGCAGTAAACACTTCTCACTTTTCAGAGAAGCTACAGGTTAGGAATACCTCCACTGGCCACTACTCAGATGGCTACTAGAGGTGCTTCCTGATCAGTGCTGCACACTGTGCACCCTCTGCATGGAGACACAAAACTTTCCTCATAGATATGCATTTATATACATGTTTGTGTTCCTGACCCTATAGTGTTCCTTTAAAATGCACTTAAAATTCACTTTGGATTCTCACTTTAGTGTATAACCCTGTATGTGTTCCCTTCTTTAATGGTATACTCTAACCACACTTAATGAAGCAACTTTGGTGCATAGATCATGCCACTCAGGGCAGGCCCAAGACATTGTGATGCCTGGGTCCCTCCCTACCCCCTTGCCCCCGCACCAAAAGCAAGCCAACATCTATTATGCTATGCAGTGTGCGTAATGAATGCAATGCTGGTTTGTGTAGTGGTTGTAGTGTGTGTATTGTTTGCATTGTGTGTGTAGTGGATGTGTGCCATGGATGCTGTCTGTTGTTGTGTCATGGATGCAGTGTGTGTGGACTACATTGTGTGTGTGGAAGTGGATGCAGTGTCTGTGTTTGTATAGTGTATGCAGTGTGTGTAGTGCATGTAGTATTTGTGTAGTGGATACAGGGTGTCTAGTGGATGCAGTGTCTGTGTCTGTATGTGGATGTAGTGTCTGCATAGTGAATGTAATGTTGGATTGGATGGTGTGGAAGTGCAGGCTGTTGTGGAAGTGCTGGGGGGGTGTAGTTTAAATTACCTGAGTGCTGGAAGAGGGGGGTAGTGTGTACGAAGGTGACAGTATAGAGGGACAGTGTGCAGGAAGGTTACAGTATAGGGGGCAGTGTGTAGGAAGGTGACAGTATGGGGAGGGCAGTGTGCAGGAAGGCTGTGGGGGCAGGCTGTATAGGTGACAATGTGGGGGGCAGGCTGTGGGAATGTAGGCTGTGGGGGGCAGGGTGTGGGAGGAGTAGGGTGTGAAGGACTTGGTGTGGGGGAGCATTGTGTGGGGGTGCAGGTTGTGGGAGTGCAGGGTGTGGGGGACAGACTGTGGGAGTGCAAGGTGTGGGAGGACAGGCTGTAAGGGATGGGGCAGGGTGTGGGGGTGCAGGCTGTGAGGACAGGGTGTGGGGAAAGCAGGCTGTCAAGGACATGGCAGGCAGGCTGTGTAGGACAGATTGTGTTTGGGGCAGGCTATAAAGGGATGGGGTAGGCTGTGGGGGGAGCAGGCTGTGGTGGACAGGTTGTGGTGGGGGGACAGGTTGTTGTTGGGGGACAGGTTGATTTGGGGGAACAGGTTGAGGTGGTGGGGGGCAGGATGAGGTGGGGAGCAGGCAGTGTGGAGGTGGGGAAGGCAGGCAGGTTGAGGTGGGGGCATGGTGTGGTGTGGGAAGGTTGAGGTGGGGGGCAGGCAGTGTGGAGTGGGGTGGGCAGGTTGTGGTTGGGGCATACAGGTTGAGGTGCGGGGGGACAGAGTGTGGTGGGGGCACGGGTTGAGGTGAGGCTGTGACATACCATTTCCCTGGTGATCCAGTGGGGTTGTTCTCCTGTCTGCAGCTCTGCCGGGTGTGAGCTGCAGACCCTGTGGTTCGAGTTCTCCCGAGCTCTGGTCAGAGCATTGCTGTGCATTATTTACACCCTTTTTGGTTTCTTATCCCCTTTTTTAATTATTTTACCTGCTCTAGTGTATCTTTTCCCGCATTTTTCCCCTTTGTGTGTCTTACACCTCCCCTTGCATGTCCCTTACAACCCCCTTGGGTGTTTCTTCTCCCCTCTTTGTGCATCTCTTACTTCCTCCCCTTTGTTTGTCTTTCATCCCCAGCCCCTTTGTTTGTCTCTTTTCCCTTTCTACAGCCCTTTGTATTTCTCTTTATCTAAGTCCCTTTTGTGGGTTTTCTTTCCACCAAACCGTTTTTGGGTGTCTCTTCACCCCAACTTATCTGTGTGTCTCTTGCCCCCATCATCGAGTGTCTGCACCACAGCTCTCTGTGTGTATCTTTTTCCCCTTCCCCAGCCCCTCTGTTTTTCTCTTTCACCTCCCAACCCATGTATGTGTCTCCTTCTCTCCCAGCCCCCATGTGTCACCCCCAACATCACCATGTGTCTATTTCACTCCCTAAGGCCTCTGTGTGTTTCTTCCCCCCAGGCCCTCTGTCTCTTTCTCCCACAGTACCTATGGATATCTCCTTCACCACCCAGCCCCTGTATGTATCCTTCCACAGTCCCACTGTGTGTCTCTTTCTCCCCTCAGGCCCTCTGTGTGTCTCTTCCCAGCCCATTTAGAAAGATAGAATGTGATGGCAGATAAGAACCATTTGGTCCATCTCGTCTGCCCAATTTTCTAAATACATTCATTAGTCTCTTATATCTAGGATAGCCCTAGGATAGCATGCTTAAACTCTCTCACCTTGTTAACCTCTACTACTTCTGCTATAGTCTATTCTGTGTATCCACTACCTTCTCAGTAAAGTAATACAGTAAAGTAATACTTCCTGATATTACTTTATAACCTTTGTCCCTCTTATTTAAGACTATGTTGTTTCCCTTATCTTAAATATACTCTCCTCCTTTACTGTGTTCTTTCCCTTTCTCACATGTCTCACCTTTCCTCCAAGCTATACATGTTAATATCCTTTAACCTTTCTTGGTAAGTTATATCCTGCAATCCATGAACCAGTTATGTAGCCCTTCTCTGGACTCTCTCCAAAGTATCAATATCCTTCTGGAGATACGGTTTCAAGTACTGTGTACGATATTCCAATGGCATGAGCAGTTCCCTCTTTCTACTGCTGATACCTCTCCCCATACAACCAAGCATTATGTTAGCATTTCCTTCTGCTCTATTACATTGTCTGCCTACCTTTACATCAGAGGTTGAGGTTAGGACTGTATCAAATATTCTTGGGTTTTTACGCCCAAGATGCATTATCTTGCACTTATCCACGTTAAATGTCAGTTGCCACAGCTCAGACCATTTTTCTAGTTTACACAAATAATTTACCATTTGGCATATCCCTGCTGGAACATCAACCCTGTTGCAAATTTTTGTACCATCAGGAAAAAGACTTACCTTACAATCAAGACCTTCGGCAATATCAAGGTAATAAGACCTTGCTTTGAATATACTCCATTGACTACAACCCTCTGTTGTCACTCAGTCACTGTGCAACCCATTGAAAAATATTGGAATCCAAACTAAAAGATTTCAGTTTGTTGATAAGCCTTCTATGTGCGACAGTGTCAAAAGCCTTACTGAAATCTAGGTAAGCAATGTCAACTGCACCACCCTGATCTAATATTTTAGTTACCCAATCAAAAAACTAAATTAGATTAGTTTGGCATGATCTCCCTAAAGTAAATGTTGTCTTTGATCTTGACATACATGTGATTTTAGATGTTTAACAATCCTACCCTTTAACATGGTTTCCATTACTTTCCCTAATACTGAAGAAAGGCTCAGTGGCCTATAGATGCCTGACTACTCCCTACCAGCTTTCTTGTTAATTGGCACATTATTCACTAATTTCCAATCTTCTGGGAGTACTCCTGTGAATAATGATTGGTTAAATAAATCAGTTAATGGTTTTGCTAGTACACCACTTTTAATAACGTTGGGTGTATTCCACAAGACCACTGACCAAACCACTGACTTATTTTGCATTACTTTAGATAGCTAAAATATAACCTCTACCCCTGTATTTTCACATGTAACAATTGACTCCTTTTCCTTATTGAGATCCTTTTATTTTCATCTGTAAATATTTTATGTGTCTCTTTCTCCCTCCCCTGTCCCTCTATCTGTCTCTTTTCTCCCGAACCCCTCTGTGTGTGTCTCTGCCATCATCCCATTTTGTGTGTGTCTCTTCAACTCCTCCCCATCCATATGTTATGTCTTCCTCTCCCCACTCCTGTTGTAGTCTCTTGCACTCCCCTCCATCTCGTTGTAGTCTCTTTATCCTTCCTTTCTGCTTAGCTGCTTTTTGTATGGTCACGTGGACCGAAGTAGAGCATCTTTTTTCAACTTGGTCTGACAGGAAGCTGTTTGTAGCTATCAGTGAGAACTTCCTGTCACACCTAGCAAAGGATAAAGAACCAGCAGATCACTCAGCAACACTAGTGAGTTGACTGGGAGGAAGGGGAGCGCTGTGCTGTGTGCTTCCTTCCTGCCAGTCACCCAGAGATTGTGCCCCTGGGTGGTGCGCCTACCTGGGCCACCTTACCGTTGCACCGGTCCTGATTCAAAGTTTATTCAAAGTGAATTTCAAATGTAAGGCTACAATAACTGAATTAGAAAATATTTCTATGATTCCAGTTCAGCTACTTTGACCTAAGATTTGAATTCCCCCCAAAAAACTTTACCTGCACTATTGCAAAAAAGTTACCTGCACTATTGCAAATCTTAACCCAATCCGAAAACCTCTCATATGTAAATGTGTATAAGATTTCCAATAGTGCTGGTTACATTTTTTTGGGAGGGGGGGTTCTTCTATAACATGTATGCCTAATCACTATGCATATTTTAACATGAATTATTTTCATTCATTAGGCAGACATACACAAAGCCTAATTGAAATGCCCATTATTTTAACCATAGTAATTAGGCAATGAACAGGTCTGCCTAATTGCTATGCACAGAGTAATGAAGTTGACTGTCACTCTCATTACAATAAACATAGAGTGTTGTATATCTAAACTGCTATACAGAATAATCAAACTCATGAGCTTTGCTTACCTGGTTACCTCATATTTTACAGGAGATGGTTAAATGTCCTTTATTTGAAATTTTGTAAAATTTCAATAAAAACTGCTGGGGCACGGCCCTACTTGCCCCAACAAAAGAACCTATCACAGAAAGGATTTACTCTGCATATTGCCTACAATTCCTTCATTGACATCTATAAGAAAATTGCTGTTTAGTAAGTAAAGTAAAATCATATTGTGCTGAAAGGTTCCAGCATTACGTATTTATAAAAAAAGGTATATGTAAGCAGAGCACCAAAATAAATCTATTATATCTCCATATTCTATTGGGTGTTTTCATGTTTAAATGCATTTTTGTAAACATAAAATTGAGATTTTTGGGGGGATTTTTTTATTAATGCATTATAAGTTTGCCTTCTTTCCTATACCTGCCTCATTTTATAACCTTTCCTATATCATAATACATGCAGAGCTCAGTCACCATTAGCGCAGGTCAGTGAGCTGAACTAAAGAAAGCCAACGCCTGCATAACAAGATAACAGACAGACATGGAAGTATATCATTATAGATCTGTCTTCCTGTCTCAGTTCTCTTGTTTGTCTCACTGCACATGTCTACTAAAAAGGTAGCCTAATTTTTTTTTTTTTTTTTTGCTGAAATTATGTTATGTAGAAAGGGCACACTGCCATAGTGAATTTACTAAAATTGTGGAATTGGACCAAAAAAAAAACAGGGGTCCATCAGGATGCAAAAATGGTAAGTAGCAGTAAATTCTGGGGTCATCACTGAGCATTGAGCAGGTTAGAGGGGATAGGGAGGGTCCTGAAAAGAAGCTGTGGCAAAGGCAGATTAAAACGTAAAAACTCCTCTATAAGTTTAAATTCTTAGTTTATGAATATCTGTCATTTTTAACACTTGTCTAACTTATTACCTACTAAATTCATATTGAAAAGGTCCAAGCATTTGTAATCTTATTTAAACTCATTCCATGACTGTAGGTCGAGGTGCCTTTCTTAAAACTCAGTTGATAATTTTATGTCTTATTACTAGAGTTGTGCATCCATTTACAAATGAACTGTTATTCGTCCTTATTTTGAGACATTGGCATGCTGTCTGAATTCGATAACGCCAACTCCATAGCACCATATGGATGAATCATGATCAAATAAACCAGACAATAGACCAGCATGTTCATTTGCTTCATGATTTGGAGTTCTGTTTGTGATGCCAAAAAGAAGAGATGATTGATGTGTAAAAAAGATTATTGATGGCTAGGCAAGAGGTACTCAATGTTTATTTTATTTACAGATCAAGTGAGACGTGACCAATAGAGCAAAATAAGAAGGATCAGTTAAAAAAAAAAATGTTTATGTTTAATAATCATATAATATATGTATATATAAATATTAGATTATTATACTTTTCTTTACCCTTTTCCCTCTATTGGTAACTTTGTCTCACTTGATCTATGAGCCAAATGAGGCAAAAATGCACCTGTCAGTGTACATGAAAATATATGTATATTCACATTTTGCAGTACATTGATTTGCCCATTTTTGTGCCGTTTTGGTTCATTCAAACCATTTGTGACGTAGTCCTCAACATTTGTAGTGCTGAGGTTATCTACCTATGGCCTAATTTCTAAGTGGAAAAACTCCCCAAGCCAGAAGCTTTGTAGGTTATGTTAATCTACAATGGTGAATTTATTTTTAATCAACAATTTATGTTTTTATGTAACTATCCAGCAATTCACACTTTAATTAATAAATATGATAGTAATAGACTTGCACAGTGCAGAAAAAATCAGTTCTTACTTTGTCTGTTTGGTTGCCTTGTGATACAGCTGTATTGCCATTCAGAGTTATATGATTTGGATGACCCACCAATATGCCAAAATTCTGAATAATTGCAGTTTGTTGGAAACCAGAAACTCAAGTCTAGTCATTAATCAAAATGATCAAATCAATATTGTGTGTGTGTTTAACCTATGCTACGTTACAAAATCTATCAACTAAGGTCTAACTTTCCAATTTAATTTAAAATAAAAATGCTCCTTAAAAATATCTGTTATCTGGCTTAAGAAATGTGAAATTCCCTCTATTAACATTTCCAACCATGAGATTTATTTCCTGGGTTTATGTTAGTGGAGCATAATCTACATCTTTTTTTTTTTTTTTTTTTTTTTTTTAAATGTTTCCAAGGTTTTCTTCATCTGCTCTTGAGCAAAGTAAAGATAAGAGTCTGACTTTAATATTACAGGGAAGGACCTTTGTGCATGGATGCTTGTTTGCCATATGTTCAACCGGATTGCAGTGTCTGGCAGATAGATCCTACTGCGGTGTGTGCCAGACATTCAGCCTGTAATCAGAGTCTAAAGATGAGGTGTAGCCTACCCAGAACTTCAATATATTCTGTCCCGGCATAGAAGTAGCAACTCCTTTATGCTGCTAGTTTACAGTAGTAACTTTCTGTATTGCATTGTCAGTATCTGGGCAGGGGTTGGTATAAATTGGATCTGGAAAAGCATAAGAGTATACAATAAATCTTAAAACATTTTCCTGCATGAAAATTGTTATTATTATTTTTATTATGTATGTGTTATGGTATGTGTTACCATAACACATTGCCATTAATGTATTTATTTCTCATTAAAGTTATATATGTATACCCTTTTTTTTTTTATTGAACCTTCAAGTATTTAGAAATATTGAAGGAAACGTCTTACTAAACTGTAAATTTATTTAAATGTTGTAAGCAATGCAGGAACACTCACCAGAAACTTAGACATTAGTGATGTCGCGAACATAAAATTTTCCATTCGCGAATGGCAAACGCGAAAGAAAACCCCTTTACTCAATTAAACATTTTTTATTACAAATACAAAACAATCACACTCAATATTCACATACACAGCCACCATACACAATAACACTCAGCCATCCACAATCATAGCACATTCAGCCAATTATACAACATTCCACACACATCACACTCATCAACCCCCACACATATGTGTTCTGCTTCCAACACCATTCAAGAACAGACTGTCCATTTGCTGCCTAATATATCCCACCCCTTGACAGGTGTCATTGTAATAACATAAATGTTATTTACTTCACCTGTCACTAGTAATGTTGCGAACACTAAATTTTCGGTTCGCGAACGGCGAACGGGAACTTCCGCAAATGTTCGCGAACGGGCGAACCGGGCGAACCGCCATAGACTTCAATAGGCAGGCGAATTTTAAAACCCACAGGGACTCTTTCTGGCCACAATAGTGATGGAAAAGTTGTTTCAAGGGGACTAACACCTGGACTGTGGCATGCCGGAGGGGGATCCATGGCAAAACTCTCATGGAAAATTACATAGTTGATGCAGAGTCTGGTTTTAATCCATAAAGGGCATAAATCACCTAACATTCCTAAATTGTTTGGAATAAGGTGCTTTAAAACATCAGGTATGACGTTGTATTGATCAGGTAGTGTAAGGGTTACGCCCGCTTCACAGTGACAGACCAAACTCCCCGTTTAACGCACTGCAAACAACCGCAAACAGTCCATTTGCACAACCGCAAACTCCCCATTTGCACAAGGTTGGATACCAAGCTAGCCATGTCCCGTTCCTTGTCCTCACTGATGTCATTGAAGGTCTCTTCCTCCACCCAGCCACGTACAACACCAGGGCTCCCCGAAAGGTGACAACAAGCCCCCTGTATTTTTATTTTTTAAATGTACACTACTGATAAACCAGATAAGAGTTGCACTGGTGTGACACTGTGCCCTGGCAGGCCCTGAAACGCACACGTGTGAAGGAAACTGACTGCTATTATTTCACGGTCAAATTTCTAGTTTTTTTTTTTTTTAATGTACACTACTGTTACACCAGATATGAGTTGCACTGGTGTGACACTGTGCCCTGGCAGGCCCTGAAACGCACACGTGTGAAGGAAACTGACTGCTATTATATTACAGTCAACAAAGTTTTGTTTTTTTAAATGCAAGCTATTGTGACACCAGATATGAGTGGTGGCACTGGGCAAGTGGGCACAGTATATGCTGTGAGCCTGACACACACGCTGGCAGGCAGGCAACTGCAATTAGATTACACAGAAAAAAAAAGCAGGCTGATGTTCTAGCCCTAAAAAGGGCTTTTTGGGGCGCTGTCAGCAGAGATCAGATGAGTCCTTCAGAACTGTAGTGGACACTGAATACACTAGCCTAGCTATCGATTTCCCAATTAAATCAGCAGCAGCTACACTGTCTCTCCTCTCACTAAGAATGCAGCTTCCGGGGGGCGGAGCCTAGCTGTCATGGAGGAAAGACGCACTTCGTGTGAGCTCCCTCAATATCTCACTTTAAGCAGCTATCAACAAGTGAATTTCACCCCAGAAGGGGACTACCCAGCAATGTTGCTCCTACCTGACAGACCCGACATGCTTAATAGTGGTCAGGTAGATGGTAATCAGTCACACGGGCAAACAAGACAGGAAAGGGTTAAAGATAAATTCAGAGTCAAGAACAAAGCCATGGTCAATACCAAAATAAACAAAATAGATCAAGGAACGCACTAAAGGGTACTGACACAGAAACCACGATAGGACAAAGTGGATAGGGCTAGGGAAGTTTAAATATCCTTTAACATTTGATTGGCCCACGTTATGCCTACGCCCCCAAAACTTTGTGTGTGGGGGTGCTGGAATGACGTGGGCCAATGGGAGCCTGAATCAACTTTTGGCTCCCACTGCCCCTGTAAGAGCGAGCTCGTGACTCGAGCCGCGCTCCTAGTTCCAGGCGGGCCACGTGACCGATCACTGCGGTCAGTGCACGCGGCTAAGTCAGAAGAGGAGATCATGAGTGAGGAGTGATCCAGCCACACGCGGCTCAAGCTTAGGAGCCAGGTCGGTCCCAGGATAAGGTAAATACAGCCGCAACCACTTATCCCAATCACACACCTTTCCTAACGTCCTATCCCATTAGAAGCATATTACCGCGTATTTAATAAAACAGATAGACCCCCTACTTCATCCAGGTTACCGATCGATTGCAGGAAAAATAAGGTGCGCTATGACTTTAAATAACTTAATAGTGTACAATACAATAATAATTCTTAATATTATTGTTAAAAGTGCATGTGCAATGTGCAACACGTGAAGAAAATGGGGTAGCAAATCCACACTCACAATTTTAACGCCACTGGCGTGGATCACCCCTCAGGGCTATGCAAATATGTAAAACAAACACAAAAAGACAGAGATCATAGGGTAATATGTCTTTAAAACTAAAATTATATGTAAGGGGAAAAATTCACACTTACAAAAGTAGAGCAGTAAAAGTCTGCTCTAACTATGATGGCAGAAGTCCTCTTATCTCAGGACTCAGAGACCTTTAGTATTCAGGACAGCAGACAAATCCTTCTGAAGCACTTTATTTGAAAAGAATTTAAAAAGTAATTCACACAAAGTGATAAAATGTATAAAAATAGCTTCTAAGTCACCAGTCCAAATGATTCTCCTCGTCCAGCGGTCACGATATGTGCTGTTTGTATCCGCCGGTTAATAAGTATTATCACCTCGAGTCAATACTTCCGGGTTTCGGAGCGATCACGTGGTGACGTCGTGCGTGATGACGCGTTTCGCCAGATTGGCTTCCTCAGATCACATGTTGGATCCTGCTGTCCTGTCGGTTTTATGACGATCTTTCTGGGCGTGGATTTCTTAAGAGGAAAGTCTATTGGTTCTGGGTCACCTGATGACTCCATAATTAAAACGTCCAGTCTCTATTGTTTTGGGCATATCGCCTAAACGGCACTTTTATGTTGAAAATGAAGAAATATAAAAGCTAATAATACTAGCATTTTCACACTTGTCTATATAGGAAATTTAAAACATTTTAATATGCAATAATATTATAAACACAAGCTAAGCACAAGTAAATGTAAAATAACTACATATATTATTATTTTTATTTTTATTTTTATAATACAATTAAATAGAAAACGTCATACCAGATGTAGTAGCAGCTATATTGTAATGTCCCACATCCTACTAATAGAGTAAAATAGATTAAAAAACATTGTAGACAGAAGAAGTACAGATAATGGAAAAGTTCAGAAACATCATAAAAAATCTTTTATAAAAAATTAAAAAGATCAAATTCCATGTTAAGACCCATTGGTTCCAGGGTTCCCAATTTATGGACCCATTTCATTTCCTCTCTACCTATGTGCTGTATATGGTCACCTCCTCGCCAGGATTTTTTTACTTCTTGTATCCCTACAAAGGTTAGTCCGCTCGGATCTTTATTGTGGTATTTTTTGAAATGTGCAGACACACTATGTAGCTCAAATCCCTTGCGTATATTGTTAACATGTTCGTAAATCCTTTTATGTAGCGGACGGATCGTTCTCCCTACATACTGCAATCCGCACGGGCAAATCAGCAGATATATAATATTTTTGCTAAAACAAGTGATAAAATCCCTAATATTAAACTCGTATTTAGAATGTTTGCTTTTAAATTTGTTAATTCCTTTAAGGGTCCTATTTACACTACATTTACAGCCCACACATGTCCCGCATGAATAAAAACCTTTTTTATTATTACTTAAAAAAGTTTCTGGCACTTCTCTTTTGGGGTGATTAAACGTGAGTATTTGTTTTAAATTAGTAGCCCCTCTAAAAGTGATAAACGGTTTTTGTGGAATAATATTATTTAATTCTTTATCCTTTCTTAGTAGATGCCAGTGTTTTTTTACAATGCATTTGAGTTTTTGTGAATCTTTGTTGAAATCTAAAACTAGAGGTTGAAGAGTATTGTCTCCACTCATTTTATTACTATTTTTATGAATTAAAACATCCTGATCTAATTTATTTGCCTCCTCATAGGCTTTGAGTAATAGTTCATTTGGGTATTCTTTTTGGGAAAATTTCTTCATTACAGTTTTCGCTTGTTCTTCAAAAATATTTTTATCTGTGCAGTTTCTTCGTATACGTTGCAATTGCCCTTTGGGAATATTATTAAGCCACGGGGTGTAGTGGCCACTGTTATACAGTACGTAGCTATTTGCATCTACTTTTTTTAAAAAAAATTCTTTGTTTTTAAAACCCCTTCCTCAACATAAATCTCCAGGTCTAAAAAGTTAATGTTCCGTGTGCTAAAATTACTAGTTAGTTGTATGCCCCAGGAATTCTGATTACCGATCGATGGCTCGATATTCTGAGCCCTCTCTGATTTACTGTACACGACTATTCGATATTCCCACAAATTTTATATAGCATTTTATGTTTGTTTAAGACCACCTTAAAAATATTGGATATCGCTAAAAATCATGATCACTATATACTTTCTCTACAAACCTCTAAAACGAACCAAACTACTCATCCATCCGCTATATCACTTTATCCCACCTAGAACTAGTGCCCAGTTTAAATACTTACCTCCTACTTACCCACACCCAGTCATGTCACACACATTTCACCACTAATCTCACTGAATCCCTCTGACTACGGCTAAATTCATCTTCTACATCAGAACACTACTCCTAAGATTGGGTTGTATCCATGTCTCGGGTCTTTCATTTAGAATAGGGGCAGCTTCGGTCTCCTTCAACACTGACACTCCAGTGCATATTGTTAAAAGATTGGGCAGATGGAAATCCTCAGTCTACAACCGATATATTCCTCATCCCGAGAAAGAAATGAGGAAAGCTTTTAAAAGTTTGGCTTTGTAAATTTGATGCAATAAGTGTGTTTTTCTTCAATATCTTTTCACCCTCTTTGCATGATCCCGATTTACATATATTACTAATATGTTTCTGAACATATATATTATATTATTCACTCACTCACTCACTCACTCTCTGGGCCGGCCTAAGACATCATGCTGCCTAGGTCCAACGATAAATGACTATGGCGGATAATGTATAATAAACACAGGTTACTGGCTATGGGGGGGATAATGTATAATAAACACAGGTTACTGGCTATGGGAGGGATAATGTATAATAAACACAGGTTCCTGGCTATGGGAGGATAATGTATAATAAGCACAGGTTACTGGCTATGGGAGGATAATGTATAATAAGCACAGGTTACTGGCTATGGGGGGGATAATGTATAATAAACACAGGTTACTGGCTATGGGAGGATAATGTATAATAAACACAGGTTACTGGCTATGGGAGGGATAATGTATAATAAACACAGGTTACTGGCTATGGGAGGATAATGTATAATAAACACAGGTTACTGGCTATGGGGTTGGTAATGTATAATAAGCACAGGTTACTGGCTATGGGGGGATAATTATAATAAACACAGGTTACTGGCTATGGGGGGATGATGTATAATAAACACAGGTTACTGGCTATGGGAGGGATAATGTATAATAAACACATGTTACTGGCTATGGGGGGATAATGTATAAAAAACACAGGTTACTGGCTATAGGAGGGATAATGTATAATAAACACATGTTACTGGCTATGGGGGGTAATGTATAATAAACACAGGTTACTGGCTATGGGGGGATAATTATAATAAACACAGGTTACTGGCTATGGGGGGATGATGTATAATAAACACAGGTTACTGGCTATGGGGAGGATAATGTATAATAAACACAGGTTACTGGCTATGGGAGGGATAATGTATAATAAACACAGGTTACTCGCTATGGGGGGATAATGTATAATAAACACAGGTTACTGGCTATGGGGGATAATGTATAATAAACACAGGTTACTGGCTATGGAGGGATAATGTATAATAAACACAGGTTACTCGCTATGGGAGTATAATGTATAATAAACACAGGTTACTGGCTATGGGGGGATAATGTATAATAAACACAGGTTACTGGCTATGGGTAGGGTAATGTATAATAAACACAGGTTACTGGCTATGGGGGATACTGTATAATAAACACAGGTTACTGGCTATGGAAGGGATAAGGTATAATAAACACAGGTTACTGGCTATGGAGGATAATGTATAATAAACACAGGTTACTGGCTATGGAAGGGATAAGGTATAATAAACACAGGTTACTGGCTATGGATGATAATGTATAATAAACACAGGTTACTGGCTATGGAAGGGATAATGTATAATAAACACAGGTTACTGGCTATGGAGGATAATGTATAATAAACACAGGTTACTGGCTATGGAGGATGATGTATAATAAACACAAACACAATAAAAAAAAAGAATGCAAAAAAAAAGAATGCAGCTTCAGAATTAATCTAAATTGTATGCTGTCTAGGTGCTGGGAGGGTCTGGTAGGGAGGGTCTGCTGCTAATTGGCTGGAATGTGTCTACTGACTGTGAGGTACAGGGTCAAAGTTTACTCAATGATGACGAATAGGGGGCGGACCGAACAAAGCATATGTTCGCCATCCGTGGCGAACACGAACAAGCTATGTTCGCCAGGAACTATTCACCTGCGAACCGTTCGGGACATCACTATTAGACACAGCAAAATAATTTCAATGAGCACACGCTAAGTAATATTTAACCTTTTCTATCTGGAAATATACTTCACTGCGACACCAATGGGACTGATGCATTTTAAAGAGGAATAAGAAAAAAGGCAAACGTACATGTATAAAATCTGTAGTTTGCTCTTTACTGATAATGTGGTGTGTTATTCTGGACTCTTGGGAACTTAACTAAAGGTTAAGTTATTTAAATGGACAAAGAATCAAAGTGCTATCTTACTTTGAAGATTTATTAAGGAGATACCAATGTTTAATATAAGTTCAGAAGAAGGACAATCTTTAACAGTATAATACAGTAAAAGCTCCAAGAAGAGATTCATACACCACTAAAAATACAGTCACGTGATATTTTGACATTTGATATTGTATTTTGTTAGGCAAATATCATATATGGTTATTCTGACTTTATAAATCTATTTAAGGAAAACTTAAACAGAAAGAAATCCTCATATACAACCATTGAATCCAACTTAATTGTTGATGATGTACAGAATATAGTGTATGTGTTTGTGTGTGACATTAAAACAGGTGACAGGTAGTGATGTACCGAACTGTTCCTCGGCGAATCGTTCCCGGCGAACATAGCGTGTTCGCGTTCGCCACGGCGGGCAAACATATGCGCAGTTCAATCCGCCCCCTATTCGTCATCATTGAGTAAACTTAGACCCTGTGCCTCACGGTCAGCAGACACATTCCAGCAAATTAGCAGCAGACTCTCCCTTCCAGACCCTCCCACCTCCTGTACAGCATCCATTTTAGATTCATTCTGAAGTTGCATTCTTAGATAGAGGAGGGAAAGTGTAGCTGCTGCTCATTTGTTAAAAAATTGATAGCTAGGCTAGGTTATTCAGTGTCCACTACAGTCCTGAAGGACTCATCTGATCTCTGCTGTAAGGACAGCACCCCAAAAAGCCCTTTTTAGGGCTAGAACATCAGTCTGCTTTTTTTTTCTGTGTAATGTAATGGCAGTTGCCTGCCTGCCAGCTTCTGTTTCAGGCTCACAGTGGATACTGTGCCCACTTGCCCAGTGCCACCACTCATATCTGGTGTCACAATAGCTTAAGCTTGCTTTTAAAAACAAAAAAAATGTTTTCACTGTAATAGATTGAATAGCAGTTAGTTGTCTGCCAGCTTCTGTGTCAGGCTCACAGTGGATACCGTGCCCACTTTCCCAGTGCCACCACTCATATCTGGTGTCACAATAGCTTAAGCTTGCATTTAAAAACATTTTTTTTTTCACTGTAATAGATTAAATAGCAGTTAGTTGTCTGCCAGCTTCTGTGTCAGGCTACAGTGGATACTGTGCCCACTTGCCCAGTGCCACCACTCATATCTGCTGTCACAATAGCTTAAGCTTGCATTTAAAAACAAAATTATTTTTTCACTGTAATAGATTGAATAGCAGTTAGTTGTCTGCCTGCTTCTGTGTGAGGCTCAGAGTGGATACTGTGCCCACTCGCCCAGTGCCACCACTCATTTCTGGTGTCACAATAGCTTAAGCTTGCATTTTAAAAACCATTTTTTTCACTGTAATAGATTGAATAGCAGTTAGTTGTCTGCCAGCTTCTGTGTCCGGCTCACAGTGGATACTGTGGCCACTTGCCCAGTGCCACCACTCATATCTGGTGTCACAATAGCTTAAGCTTGCATTTAAAAACAAAACAATTTGGGGGGCGTGGCTAACCGCGGAGCAAGATGGCCGCTTAAAAATCTGCTCCGGCAACAGGGCACCCAATCTAATGCAATCCAACCCAAACAAATAGCATCCACCACTATTTTCTAACAATGTCTCAGTCCAAGAACAAGAGGAGTTCGGCGAAACCAGACAAGCTCAACTTTTTCCACCAGAAATCCTCTCCGGCATCTCCGGCGGAGCAGGCCTCAATGGAGCCTGGGAACTCCGAGATGAATGATACCGCACACGCTACTACTCGAGCGAAAACACAAGATGCGTCACAACTCACAAAAGCCGACTTAAATGCGGCCTTGGAACTTCTCTCCAACAAGCTGATCGCCACATGGCAACATACGGCGGATTCCCTACGCAAAGACCTACAAGAGCTGGGTAAGAGAACCTCACACATGGAGGATAAATGCGACGAGTTCGCTACGGCCCACAACGACCTGGCCACAAATGTGGAACGGATGGCCACAGAAATCACCAGACTGGAAGACAAGCTAGCGGACATGGAGGATCACTCACGGCGAAACAATCTCCGTTTGCGCGGAGTACCAGAAAATATCGCAAATGACGAACTACAAGCCTATGTAAGAAACCTGTTGCATGCTCATGCCCCAGAGATACCGGCAGACATGTTGCTAGTAGACAGGGTACACCGCATACCCAAACCCCGGCACCTTCCACAAACCGTGCCCAGAGATATATTACTCCGAGCTCATTATTTTCATATCAAGGAACATATATTGAAAAATAACAGAATGCGAGCAAAACCCCCAACAGATTACCCCACGGTCAGAATTTATGCAGACTTGTCGGCTGCCACCTTGAAGAAAAGGAGGGAATTCTCCCAAGTAACCAACACGCTGCGGTCGCAGGGCATTCGATACCGTTGGGGATTCCCCACTAAATTAATAGTCACAAAAGATGGCGCCACGACGGTGCTAAACACCCCTGCGGAAGGAGTGACGAAACTACTGGCCTGGGACCTGCCGGTGGAGCCGATGCCCACTACCACAAACCAAGCCGGCACGCTGAAACGGGACTGGGAAAAACCCCATGACAAGCTCTAAACCGGACGACTACTGGTCTAAGACCATTCATTCCCGCCTGAGCATGGACACTGAGAAGCAACATCTTAAAAGAACATTATGACTTTCACCAGCCTCAAGTATGAGTATTAGAGAAGCCCATATACTTGGCGAATCAATGTGGAGTTAAGCTTTCCCCTTGTTACCTGGTCTTCCTTAGGTGGTTGCGAGCCTCCGGATCGGGTCCTCCCGCCATCACGGTGACGAAGCGTGCGCAGAGCAGTGACACTTCGCGGGGGGGTCCGGTCTGGACTATTAACCGAGGAGATATCCCCTGAGTTCAGCTACTCGAGACCACCTCCACAACCTCCGCTGTGGGCGACCTGATCCCTGGCACACCACTCTCTCTCGGAGATGAGAGCAACACTTACCGGACAGTTCACCTGCACTAGGAACGGGACTTGTACTTTACTGTACAAAGAGACAATGCTCACTGCTCCCACACTACGGGCTATATATGTCCACAAGGTAAAGGGGACCTGTGCTCCAGGCCCCCAGATGACTGTATTGTATTATATGTTAAGAATGTTATGTAGAGAACTAAATGGAGGGAGGAGGATGTTAGTGATAGGAGTAGATCTTGATCTTCCAATGAGTAAAGTTACTGGCATATAGGTTAATGTTGGAATGGGGACACTGCATGACAAATTGTTCCTAACAAGGTATGCCCAGACTGAGACGAACACGAGTCAGCGCCCAGCTGCGGAGACACAGGGTTCATTGGGGTTTATTGACAAAACATATGAATCTCTAAGGACTATATGAGTCCTCTCCACACTGGTGTCAAACGTCAAATGAGACACTATATAACAAGGGAATATATTGGATGCATCTCGAATATGGTACAATAGGTGCCCAATAGCCACGTTATGATAGAGAGTCTTCTCTTCTATCCCCCAGATGTGGTACACCCACATATCGTCTCTACAAGAGACACTCTGTATATAGTTATAAATTCCCTCCCCAGTTCACACCCACCTCCCCACATCCCCAGAGATCAGACGCACACCCTAACAGGGTCAAGCCTGAAACAAAACCAGGACCAATATCTCCTTATGTTCACAGGGCTAATATTAACTGGGCTAAGGCTATGCCTCACTTGCATGCCGAGAAAAATACAGCAAAAATCTCCCCACCAGTATGAAGGGGACAAACAGTCATATACCATACTACCAATACCGCAACGCTACATACCTAACTACAAATGTTGAAAATAATGTCTATTAATGCCCGAGGGATAAACACACCACACAAAAGGAGGCTCCTTTTAGAAGACGCAAAACGCACTAAATCAGATATACTGTGTGTGCAGGAAACACATTTTGTAAATAACAGAGTACCCGCATTTGCGAACAAAGAATACCCTATACAATATCACTCCACCAATTCATCCAAGTCAAGAGGAGTATCGTTATTAATCCATGCCTCTATAACATTTGAACTCTTACATCTAAAGAAAGACACGCAAGGCCGTTTCTTAATTGTACATTGTAAAATTAATAATGCTCTATATACGTTAATGGGGATATACAGCCCTAATTCAGACCACAGAAATTTTCTCCAGAAGGTCTTACATAAAATGCCCCAAACATACCCCTCTTCCACAATTTTGTGCGGAGACTTAAATCACATCTTACAACCTAGACTGGATACCACGCAAAAAACTGACTCCTCAAGGTGCAAAGCACTGAGCAAACAGGCTGCGACGTTAGTAAAGATTCTTATGGAGCATAACCTATATGACGTGTGGAGAGCGCACCACACGAATGACCGGGAATTCACTTTTTATTCCTCGGTACATAAAACATACTCTAGAATAGATTATATATTTGTCTCAGGAGACCTGCTGCCGACCGCATTAAGCAGCGAAATAGGTAACATAGTTTGGTCAGACCATGCACCGGTACTGGTGTCCCTACCAGACCAATTCCAGTTCGAGTAACCTCGCCGTGGCGATTAAATGAAGCTCTCCTACACGACCCTGAAGTTGTCGCAAAAATTACCGAGGAACTTGAAATGTTCTTCGAGATAAATCACACCCCTGAAACATCCATAGCCATACCGTGGCTGACGCATAAGGCCTTCATTCGAGGTCTGCTGATCAGCCAAGCATCCTTTTTACATAAACAGGCGAAAACACACTACTTAACACTCATGAGACGCCTCAGGGAAGAAACGCACACGCAAATAACAAACCCATCAACGTGCACTCAGCAGAGCATAGACCAAATTAAAAAACAGTTAAATGATATTCAAGTTCACACATCAGCAACTATATCACATAGACTAAGACTCCGAACATACACACAGGGGAATAGGGCAGGGAAGGCCCTTGCAACCCTCATGCGGCAGAAACGAATGAACTCAAAAATACCATTTCTCATCAATACACTAGGAAATAGGGTGTATAACCCCCAAGAAATAAACGACATGCTAGCAGACTTCTATGATAAATTATACAACCTCAAGAAAGATGCTCACACATACCAACCGCTTCCCTCGGACAATTACAAATTTTTAGCAGGCGCAAATACACCACAACTCTCACAGATAGACCGGTCCTTCTTAGAGAAACCCATCACTCAGACCGAAATAGCCGGAGTTATTAAGACCCTCCCGAAAGGGAAATCACCAGGCCCAGATGGCTTTACCAACGCCTACTACAAAACCTTTTCTCGTGTCATTATCCCCTTTTTAGAAACACTCTACGATGAAATTATACAATCAGGCAAAATACCGCAAGAAATGTTGTTAGCTCATATAACCACCCTCCCTAAACCTGGGAAACCACCCCACAAATGCCAAAATTTAAGACCCATCTCGCTCTTAAATACAGATTTCAAAATACTGGCCAAGATCTATGCCAATAGATTGGGTACACTTATACCCAAGCTAGTTGGAGATGATCAGGTGGGGTTCGTACGTGGCCGGCTGGGTTCAGACGGGACTAGGAAACTAATTAACATCCTCCATAACATTCAAATATCGGGAGAACCCAGTGTGGCTTTGTCACTGGATGCGGAAAAAGCGTTTAAACTTTATCTGGATTGAAAAAACCTAATAAAAATTATTACACAAAAAAACAAAACAATTTTTTTCACTGTAATAGATTGAATAGCAGTTAGTTGTCTGCCAGCTTCTGTGTCCGGCTCACAGTGGATACTGTGCCCACTTGCCCAGTGCCACCACTCATATCTGTTGTCACAATAGCTTAAGCTTGCATTTAAAAACAAATTTTTTTTCCTCTGTAATAGATTGAATAGCAGTTAGTTGTCTGCCAGCTTCTGTGTCAGGCTCAGAGTGGATACTGTGCCCACTTACCCAGTGCCACCACTCATATCTGTTGTCACAATAGCTTAAGCTTGCATTTAAAAACAATTTTTTTTTCCGCTGTAATAGATTGAATAGCAGTTAGTTGTCTGCCAGCTTCTGTGTCAGGCTCAGAGTGGATACTGTGCCCACTTGCCCAGTGCCACCACTCATATCTGGTGTCACAATAGCTTAAGCTTGCATTCAAAAACAAAAAAAAAATTTTCACTGTAATAGATTGAATAGCAGTTAATTTTCTGCCATCTTCTGTGTCAGGCTCACAGTGGATACTGTGCCCACTTGCCCAGTGCCGCCACTCATATCTGGTGTCACAATAGCTTAAGCTTGCATTTAAAAACAAAAACAATTTTTTCACTGTAATAGATTGAATAGCAGTTAGTTGTCTGCCAGCTACTGTGTCAGGCTCACAGTGGAAAATGTGCCCAATTTCCCAGTGCCACCACTCATATCTGGTGTCACAATAGATTAAAGGACCACTCTAGTGCCAGGAAAGCATACTCGTTTTCCTGGCACTAGAGTGCCCTGAGGGTGCCCCCACCCTCAGGGACCCACTCCCGCCGGGCTCTGGAAAGGGGAAAGGGGTAAAAACGTACCTTTTTCCAGCGCTGGGCGGGGAGCTCTCCTCCTCCTCTCCGCCTCCGTTCCTCCCCGTCGGCTGAATGCGCACGCGCGGCAAGAGCTGCGCGCGCATTCAGCCGGTCACATAGGAAAGCATTCATAATGCTTTCCTATGGACGCTTGCGTGCTCTCACTGTGATTTTCACAGTGAGAATCACGCAAGCGCCTCTAGCGGCTGTCAGTGAGACAGCCACTAGAGGAAATAGGGGAAGGCTTAACTAATTGATAAACATAGCAGTTTCTCTGAAACTGCTATGTTTATAAAAAAATTAGTTAACCCTAGCTGGACCTGGCACCCAGACCACTTCATTAAGCTGAAGTGGTCTGGGTGCCAGGTCCAGCTAGGGTTAACTAATTTTTTTATAAACATAGCAGTTTCAGAGAAACTGCTATGTTTATCAATTAGTTAAGCCTTCCAGTATTTCCTCTAGTGGCTGTCTCACTGACAGCCGCTAGAGGCGCTTGCGTGATTCTCACTGTGAAAATCACAGTGAGAGCACGCAAGCGTCCATAGGAAAGCATTATGAATGCTTTCCTATGTGACCGGCTGAATGCGCGCGCAGCTCTTGCCGCGCATGCGCATTCAGCCGACGGGGAGGAACGGAGGCGGAGAGGAGGAGGAGAGCTCCCCGCCCAGCGCTGGAAAAAGGTACGTTTTTACCCCTTTCCCCTTTCCAGAGCCCGGCGGGGCTCTGGAAAGGGGAAAGGGGTAAAAACGTACTGTAAGTTAATAGCAGTCAGTGTACTTCAAGTGGGTGTCAGGCCTTCAGCGTGTACTCTGCCAACCTCTGCAAGTGCACTTTGCCACTCATATCTGGTGTCAAAATAGCGTGCCTTTAAAAAGAAAAAAAGTTTTTCACTGTAAGCTAATAGCAGTCATTGTACTTCAAGTGGGTGTCAGGCCTTCAGCGTGTACTCTGCCAACCTCTGCAAGTGCACTTTGCCACTCATATCTGGTGTCACAATAGCGTGCCTTTAAAAAGAAAAAAAGTTTTTCACTGTAAGCTAATAGCAGTCAGTGTACTTCAAGTGGGTGTCAGGCCTTCAGCGTGTACTCTGCCAACCTCTGCCAGTGCACATTGCCACTCATATCTGGTCGCAAGGAGCTAGTGGCACAGTCAGACAGCATGCATCGGCACCCGGGGTCAGCCCGACAGCACGCCAATCAACACATGCTGTGTCCACCACCAGAATGCCGTCATTGCAGAACTCAGCAGTGTGGCATTTTTTGTGTGTCTGCCTCTGACAACAGTGATGCCATTTGCAACCTGTGCCAAAAGAAACGGAGTCGTGGGAAGTCCAACACCCACCTAGGTACAACTGCTTTGCGTAGGCACATGATTGCACATCACAAACGCCTATGGGATCAACACATGAGTACAAGCAGCACACAAACTCAAAGCCGCCAATTTTTTTGCCACGTTACTGGACGCTCATGCGCAATGCCTGTAGGCTCATGTGTCCTTTTGAGGAGGTGACAAACCTAGTCAGTCGAACCGAAGGCACCTGCGAAGAGTGCTGGATCAGGCCGTAGATCAGCGTGAAGAGGAAGAGGAAGAGTTGTGGTAACCATCACACCAAGAAACAGCCTTATCAGCATCGCTTGCTGGACCTGCGGCAACGCTGGAAGAGGATTGTGAGGAAGAGGAGTCAGAGGAGGAATGTGGCTTTGAGGAGGAGGAAGAAGACCAACCACAACAGGCATCCCAGGGTGCTCGTTGTCACCTATCTGGTACCCGTGGTGTTGTACGTGGCTGGGGGGAAGAACATACCTTCATTGAGATCACTGAGGAGGAGGAAAGGGAAATGAGTAGCTCGGCATCCAACCTTGTGCAAATGGGGTCTTTCATGCTGTCGTGCCTGTTGAGGGACCGTCGTATAAAAAGGCTGAAGGAGAATGACCTGTACCGGGTGTGCACGCTACTAGACCCCCGGTATAAGCAGAAAGTGGCGGAAATGTTACCAAATTACAACAAGTCGGAAAGGATGCAGCATTTGCAAAATAAATAAAAAAGTATACTTTACACAGCGTATAAGGGTGATGTCACAGCACAACAGGAATCTAACAGGGGAAGAGGTGAAAGTCATCCTCCTCCTCCCACGACCACGCCTGCAAGGACAGGACGCTTTAAAGACGTGCTGTTGATGGAGGACATGCAGAGCTTTTTAAGTCCTAAGCATCACCACAGCCCTTTGGGATCCACCCTCAGAGAACGACTCGACCGACAGGTAGCAGACTACCTCGCCTTAACTGCAGATATCGACACTCTGAGGAGCGATGAACTCCTTGACTACTGGGTGTGCAGGCTTGACCTGTGGCCTGGGCTATCCCAATTTGCGATAGAACTTCTGGCCTGCCCCGCTTCAAGTGTCCTGTCAGAAAGGACCTTCAGTGCAGCAGGAGGTATTGTCACTGAGAAGAGAAGTCGCCTAGGTCAAAAAAGTCTAGATTACCTCACCTTTATTAAGATGAATGAGGGATGGATCCCGAAGGGACTGACAGTGGGCGATACATTCGACTAAAAAAGGCCTGATGAGATGAGCTGCCTTGGGCTAAAAATGGTCCACACGCTGCTGTATTTTAGCTCTGAATGCCGGTTGACTTATCCGCCACCAACTAGGGTTCAAGCCGCAATGTTTTAGGGCACTTTCTGCCTGGGAAACAAACATCAATTTTTATGGCCACTGCTACAGCAGCGGCTGCAACAATACCTAATTTTTCAGGCATGTATACATGCCTAATTTTTCGGCCCTCTGGTGCTGCACTGTGGCTTTAAAAACCAAACCAAAAAAAAAGGCACATAACAGGGATTAAACTGATAGGAATAGTACTACTTAACACACCACTCCTATCTGGTGGCACATTAGATTGCATGCGCAGTGCCCCAAATTTGAAGTAGGAGGACCGACCAAGCATCTTTTTCCATCTCCCGGTTCCTAAAATCAATGCCATATACACATCCCCTGATAGGGCGCCAGCTCGTTATTCTCTTGGGCGCCAGCTCATTATTCTCTTTTTCACTTCACTAGGGACACTTTACTGCACTATGGGCACTTAGACCCACTCTTTGTCTTGCACAGTGTTATTCCTAGCCAGCATCTGTGATCAGGGCTGCCATCAGAAATTTTGGGGCCCCTGACAAAGCAAAAGGTTAGTGTGTAGCGGATGCAGAGTGTGTGTTAGTGTAGTGAATGCAGAGTGTTAATGTGTAGTGAATGCAGAGAGTGTTTGAGTAGTGGCTGTAGTGTGTGTACAGTGATGTAGTGTGTGTTTGTGTAGTGGATGTAGTGTTTGTATGTACTAGATGAAATGTGTTTAGTGGATGCAGTGTCTGTAGTGGATGTAGTGTGTGTATTAGATGCAGTGTCTGTGTATAGTGAATGCAGAGTGTTTCAATTTGTGGTGGATGTAGTGTGTGTACTGTGAATACAGGATGTTTGTGTAGTGGATGCTGTGTGTACAGTTGGTGCAGAGTATATGTTAGTGTAGTGAATGCAGAGTGTATGTTAGTGTAGTGAATGCAGAGTGTGTGTCAGTATAGTGAATCCAGAGTGTGTGCATAGTTTAGTGAATGCAGAGTGTGTGTTAGTGTGTAATAAATGCAGAGTGTGTGTTAGGGTGTAGTGAATGCAGAGTGTTTCAGTGTAATGAATGTAGTGTGTGTGTAAATTTGTAGTGAATGCAGAGTGTGTGTTAATGTGTAGTGAATGCAGAGAGTGTGTTAGTATAGTGAATCCTGAGTGTGTGCATAGTTTAGTGAATGCAGAGTGTGTGTTAGTGTGTAATAAATGCAGAGTGTGTGTTAGGGTGTAGTGAATGCAGAGTGTGTCAGTGTAATGAATGTAGTGTGTGTGTAAATTTGTAGTGAATGCAGAGTGTGTGTTAATGTGTAGTGAATGCAGAGAGTGGGTTAGTGTAGTGAATGCAGAGAGTGTGTTAGTGTAGTGAATGCAGAGAGTGTGTTAATGTGTAGTGAATGCACAGTGTGTTAGTGTGTAGCGGATGCAGAGTGTGTGTTAGTGTAGTGAATGCAGAGTGTGTTAATGTGTAGCGAATGCAGAGTGTGTGTCAGTATAGTGGATGCAGTGAGTGTGTTAGTGTGTAGTGTATGCAGAGTGCATGTTGTATTAGTGTATGCAGTGTGTGTTGTATTAGTGTATGCAATATGTGTGTTGTGTTAGTGTATGCAGTGTGTGTGTTGTGTTAGTGTATGCAGTGTGTGTGTTGTATTAGTATATGCAGTGTGTGTGTGTGTTAGTGCATGCAGTGTGTGTTGTATTAGTGTATGCAGTGTGTGTTGTGTTAGTGTATGCAGCGTGTGTGTTGTGTTAGTGTATGCAGTGTGTGTTGTGTTAGTGTATGCAGTGTGTGTGTTGTGTCAGTGTATGCAGAGTGTGTGTTGTGTCAGTGTATACAGTGTGTGTGTTGTGTTAGTGTATGCAGTGTGTGTTGTGTTAGTGTATGCAGTGTGTGTTGTGTCAGTGTATGGAGAGTATGTGTTGTGTCAGTGTATGCAGTGTGTGTGTGTGTTGTGTCAGTGTATGTAGTGTGTGTGTTGTGTTAGTGTATGTAGTGCGTGTGTTGTGTCAGTGTATGTAGTGCGTGTGTTGTGTCAGTGTATGTAGTGTGTGTGTATGTGTGTGTGTGTGTGTGTGTGTGTTTGTGTGTAAATGTGCAATGGGGGGGAGTGGGAGGAAGGGGCATTTTCACAAACATTTAAAAAAATAAAAATTTAATTTAATTAAATGGTTTCTCCCCCCTCGCTGCTTACCTTTGTCCAGGGTGGGGGGGAGATTCCATGATCCCTGGTGGTCCGGTGGGGGCCCCCCCGGCTCCCTGTTACTGCAGATGGGGCCCAGTCAGCACACAGCTTCTCCTCTTCTCTCCTCCAATAACTCTCGCAAGACCCGCGGATCGTTGCCATGGCAACCGGGTCTCGCGAGAGTTATTAGCAGAGAGGAGAAGAGGAGAAGCTATGTGCTGCCTGGGCCCCCTCTGCGGTAACAGGAAGCCGGGGGCCCGCGGCTGCACACATAGATCGCGATATTCGCTATCTATGTGTGCAGAGAGGGAAAGTGGGGCCCAGGACTGCCAGAGCAGTCCGGGACCCCAGGGCCGCCGGGCCCGTGACAACCGTCATGGTTGTCACCCCCTGATGGCGGCCCTGTCTGGGATGGGAAATCAGGCAGTCATCTAAACGTTTAGATTGAGCTTTAGCTTAGAACACCCTTGAAGGTATTTAACCCCTTAAGGACACATGACATGTGTGACATGTCATGATTCCCTTTTATTCCAGAAGTTTGGTCCTTAAGGGGTTAAGGAGATTAGGGCTAGTTTAGAGGATTCTTCTTAGACCTCTCTGAGTCTTTATAGCCCTTCTACCTATCCAGCATTTCTGGAAACTAGCTAAGAGAAAGGGTGGCTGTGTGTCTGTGATACATTTAACTTTATATCACCTTATTGACACTTTATCACTCCAGTCTCCATACTCTCTGCCTATACCCATCTATTTAGAGGGAATTTCCTTGCCCCTGCAAATATTATATGATAGGTAATAGTATTACCATTATTACACAATTAGGTCTCTGAGGACAGGTGTCAATCCATATCTGCCAAGTGACCCTATGTAGGGGTAACAGTCCCTATTCTGCTCTGTGTCAGTGTGTATCAGGGATCCTTAGGATAGGTGTCAATCCATACCTGCCAACTGACTCTATGTAGGGGGAACAGTCCCTATTTTGCTCTGTGTCAGTGTGTATCAGGGGCTCTGAGGACAGTTGTCAATCCATATCTGCCAAGTGACCCTATGTAGGGGGAACAGTCTCTATTCTGCTCTGTGTCAGTGTGTATCATGATCTCTGAGGACAGGTGTCAATCCATATCTGCCAAGTGAACCTATGTAGGGGGAACAGTCCCTATTCTGCTCTGTGTCAGTGTGTATCAGGGTCTCTGAGGACAGGTGTCAATCCATATCTGCCAAGTGACCCTATGTAGGGGGAATAGTCTCTATTCTGCTCTGTGTCAGTGTGTATCATGGTCTCTGAGGACAGGTGTCAATCCATATCTGCCAAGTGACCCTATGTAGAGGGAACAGTCTCTATTCTGCTCTGTGTCAGTGTGTATCATGATCTCTGAGGACAGGTGTCAATCCATATCTGCCAAGTGACCCTATGTAGGAGGAACAGTCTCTATTCTGCTCTGTGTCAGTGTGTATCATGGTCTCTGAGGACAGGTGTCAATCCATATCTGCCAAGTGACCCTATGTAGGGGGAACAGTCCCTATTCTGCTCTGTGTCAGTGTGTATCATGATCTCTGAGGACAGGTGTCAATCCATATCTGCCAAGTGACCCTATGTAGGAGGAACAGTCCCTATTCTGCTCTGTGTCAGTGTGTATTAGGGTCTCTGAGGACAAGTGTCAATCCATATCTGCCAAGTGACCCTATGTAGGGGGAACAGTCCCTATTCTGCTCTGTGTCCGTGTGTATCAGGGTCTCTAAGGACAGGTGTCAATCCATATGTCAAGGTGTTAATATGTCATATGTCAGGTGTCAATCCATATCCATTTTGATTTAGGAATGTTAGGTGATGTATGCCCTTTATGGATTAAAACCAGACTCTGCATCAACTGTGTAATTTCCCATGGATCCCCCTCCGGCATGCCACAGTCCAGGTGTTAGTCCCCTTGAAACAACTTTTCCATCACTTTTGTGGCCAGAAAGAGTCCCTGTGGGTTTTAAAATTCACCTGCCCATTGAAGTCAACGGCGGTTCGCCCGGTTCCCTGGTTCACGAACGTTTGCGGAAGTTCCCGTTCGCCGTTCGCGAACCGAAAATTTAGTGTTCGCAACATTACTAGTGACAGGTGAAGTAAATAACATTTATGTTATTACAATGACACCTGTCAAGGGGTGGGATATATTAGGCAGCAAATGGACAGTCTGTTCTTGAATGGTGTTGGAAGCAGAACACATATGTGTGGGGGTTGATGAGTGTGATGTGTGTGGAATGTTGTATAATTGGCTGAATGTGCTATGATTGTGGATGGCTGAGTGTTATTGTGTATGGTGGCTGTGTATGTGAATATTGAGTGTGATTGTTTTGTATTTGTAATAAAAAATGTTTAATTGAGTAAAGGGTTTTTTTTATCTGTTGCTTCATTTGCACGCAAATTATACCTTTTTTAATATATGCAATTTTCAGTGATAAAACTGATTTTAATTTTCAGAATACTTAAATATCCCTCATGCATTCATACAAACTCATGTACACAGACATACAGACACATACACTGTAGTAAAGACATAGTTATAAAGAAACACATTCACACAGTCATACAGACACAGTCATCCACACACAAATGTATACAGACACAGTCATACACACACATACAGACACACACTCATACTTACAAATAGTCATACACACACAATAACACATATATGCAAGCACACACACATACAGATACAGTCATACAGACATATGCACACAGTCATGTAAAAACACAGTTATACACACACTGTTTTCAATGCAATTTCTAGAGGAACGTGTAAAAAAATAAATCTGTTCACTGTGCATTTTAAAGGACCACTATAGTGCCAGGAAAACAAACTCGTTTTCCTGGCAATGTAAGGTCTTTAGTTCCCGCCCACCCACAGGGTACCACTCTCGCCGGGCTGAAGGGGTTAAGCTCTTACCTTTCTCCAGCACCAGGCGCCCTCAGCGCTGGGGAACTCTCATCCATCTTCCGACATCAGCGCGCATTCAATCAGTCCATAGGAAAGCATTTCTCAATGCTTTCCTATGGACATCAGTGTCTTCTCACTGTGAGGCTGGAGGCTGGATTAACCCTAGTGTAAACATAGCAGTTTCTCTGAAACTGCTATGTTTACAGCTGCAGGGTCAATCCTAGATGGACCTGGCAACCAGACTACTTCATTGAGCTAAAGTGATCTGGGTGCCTATAGCGGTCCTTTAATAATGTGTTATGAGTATGAGTGTGTTATAATAATTTATTATATGTAATATTTTAGTCTTAGCAATATCAGTGACAGTGTCTAGGGCTGTTACTCAAGTCACTGGGATTAATTAGGCCTGCTATAGGCCTGTGATAGCTAAGACTAAAAATGTGCATGCAGGGAGGAGGCAGCTGCCACTCAGCACCTTCACCCACAAAGAACAAATAACCACAAGCATTTAGCAACGCAGGTTGAGTAGTATACTTTAAGACGTGCAAGCCAGATTCTCTTTTCTTCCTCCTATGCCAGGTTGCCTGTCACAGTGCCTTCTCTGCAGACAGTGATGTGCTGACTTCTCGAGAGACACTGGGAGGATTACTTGTATATAGTAAATTTCTGTCTGATGGTGTCACCCTCTGGAGGGTTGGTGCAACCTGGGTGCAGACTGCATCTTCCTAGTGACATCACTGCACCTCACAACGTGCAGGACTTAAAGTAACTGCTGTTAATGTCTTGGTGTCAGATACCACACAACACGTTCATAAGTCTTGTGAATTCTATGCCTCAATGAATCAGAGTTGTTTTGGCAGCACCAGGGAGGACCTTGTGTGAATAGCCCTTGTCAAAATCACTCCGAAATCTTCACTTGCACATTTTCCCTGCTTCCAACTCAAGAAATTCAGGTACTCACTTTTCACTTGCTGCCTAATATATCCCACCCTTGACAGTTGCCATTGTAACAATATATCAATATTATTCACTTTACCTGTCATTGGATTTAATGTTGTTACTGATCAGTGTAGCTTGGAGGAGAAATTAAAGAAAGTTTTCATTTATCTTCTTTATTCACATTGTATGCCCTTGCTCTGCCTTCTATACACTGGATTATGATGTAATTTGCCCAATATTTAGCATACATTCAAAAGAGAACACATTAACTCACGAAAAGAGGTTACAACATGTTATAGATGATTTTCAATGTTTTATCCAGTTGTATCTATCATTTCCAGAGAAGAGATAGTTCTCTGCTAAAAGGGCTCTTCGGGGAAGCAAATAACTTGCTCTTAATACCGTTTTTTTTCAAAAGATGTTTTGTGCTTATTTAATTGCTTTATTGTCACATACTGATGGACATTGTAATGTTATTTACTGTTAAAACACAGATTTAGTTTAGAAAAACCTGCTTTTGTTATGAGTTAACTCCTTTATTATAATATTTCATTAAATCACGTTAAACAGTTTTTTTTGTTGCAGTACATCTATTTGATATATTATTGAAGTTAATCAGTGACATATTAAATATTACTTTTTGTAATGCACAATATGTGCAGTTCCTGCTGAAATGTAAGTTTTACTAAATGTAAAACTTCTTAAAACATGCCAATGAGAATGTCTTTATTTCTTTATGCTTTACCATTATAGGCCCTTTGTACCCTTGAGAGATTGGAAGTCATATCGCACTGACACAATCAAGATTAATAACTAAAGGCATAGAAATTTGTTCTTTTTTTTATAATCCTACCTTGACTGGTAACTTTTTTTTTGTAGTAAACAACTAGAGGGAACATATTTTTACTTCTTGTTTCTACATGCTTCTAAGATATTATTTTGAAGTAAAATATGTTGAGTTAGTTTTTTTTCCAACCTTAGCTCTCACTCTTACCCTCTGTTTGAAGCCATCTAAAAGCATCATGCTGCTCTTGAAGATGAATATTACTTGCTGCCAGCAGAAAATATATTTTTAAAGCAGATCAAAATGCTTATGCTTCAAGCATCTCAAAGTAATTCCATCCTAGAACTACCTCCTGAGTGCAGGTTGAGGAGTAGTTTTGAGAATAATGTTTGAGGAGATTAAAGGAGACAACCCTTACAAAAGGTTTCGACTAACTACAAAGCAAAGGCAAAGTATTCATGTGAAATAAGAGACACATAAAATTACATATGTCTCATCTGCTTTATTACAACAAAAGACAATTCTCCAAAATTTCAACTGTTGATATTAAGGAGGCAATCAAAATGACACATTGGGTTTTATTGTACTTTGTTTCAAAGTGTGATCTTTGTTTATTTTATTGCTATTCCATAAACATTCATGTATATAAAGCACACACACTGATTAACTTACTACATAGGATCTTTTACTGACTAGAGTGCTTTTGAACACTATCTTCCGGTGATGACAATAATAATATGGATTTTTTTTCTGCCTGAAGATGTGGTTTTATCAGAGTCTGTGCATATGTATAAAAGCCACTGGATGAATTCTTGCCAAAGGAACATCGTTCCGGTAGTTTCCTGCATTTTTAATGAGGCTCCCTGGCACATGCAAGCCATATAGATAACCCCGGATATCACACACACAATGTATGTGAGATTGTTTGTGATTACTGGGATATTATATTTATTTATTTATAAAATATTTTACCAGGAAAGATACATTGAGATTTCTCTTGTTTTCAAGTATGTTCAAGTATGCCCCTTATAAATTATCTACCTGTTAGGTATCAATGAACAGGGGATGATAGCCTGATATCAGCAGGCTGGGTGGAAGTGACTGATTCCTCCCAGCTTCTCAGAGTATCACATGGGTGGGAGGAGGAAGATGTTTGAGACAGCATCAGCCCAGGCAGCATGGAGGCAATGGAGAGGCTGGAGTGCATTCCTACATGCTTATCAGCATCAGGAACCCAAGCAAGCCACCCTCCAGGACACAAAAAGTAAGTTAACAGGAGGATGACTGCAAATCCAATTGTTATAACATGTGTCTGTGTATGTCAATGTGTGTATCTGCATGTGTGAGTATGTGCAAGTGTGTGTATCTGTGTGTTTGTGTGTGTGTGTGTGTGTGTGTATGTGTCTGTGGGCATCTGTGTGTGGGCCAGTGTGGATATCTGTGTGTGTATGTGTGGGTATCAAAGTGTGTGTCTACGTGCCAGTGTCTGCATCTGAGTGTATGTGCCAGTGTGAGGATCTATGTGTGTATGTGTCTGTGGGTATGTGTGTCAGTGTGTGCATATCTGTGTTTGTTTGTGTCTGTGTGGGTGCCTGTGTGTGTATGCGTCAGTGTGGGTATATTTGTGTCAAGTTGTGTATATGTCAGTGTGTGGGTATGTCAGTGTGTATATATGTGTGTCAAGCTTTGTACATTTGTCCTTGTGTTAATAGTGTATAAATAGTTGTAACATGTATATATTTTTATTCTGTCATAATAAAATGTCATGTCCTTATTTATTCATATTTGTTTATATACTGCAATGTGTATATGTGTGGGTGCAGGTGGTGTGAGGGGGGTGTAGTTGCTTGGGACGCCACCTCCCTGAAATTAATTTTTGCATGTTGGGATGTCTGTGTATATATTTTGGACATTATGGCAGCATCACTCAGGGCCGGAGTCAAGGATTTATGCCGCCCCAGGCAAAGATCCATTTTGCCGCCACCTCACATCACTCACTCACTGACAGACACACAAACTGACACACATACACTCACTCACTGTCACACACAAACACACACACACACACACACACACACAAACAGAAGCTCACTGACAGGCATACACTCACTCACTGACAGATACACACTCACTCAAACACTCACTGACAGACATACACTCACTCACTGACACACACACACACAGAAATTCACTGATAGACAGACACTCACTCACTGACAGACACACACTGACAGACACACACTGACAGACACACACTGACAGACATACACTCACTGACAGACACTCATAGACAGACACTCATAGACAGACACACACACTCAAACACAGTCTCTCACTCCTCCCGCCCGCTGTTTAGTATGCCGGGGGTGGAATGATGCCATATTCCGGCTCCCGGCATCACAGAGGACACGCGATGGAAGAGTGAGAGACTGCAAGAACAGCCTCCCTTGCCGCCTGCATTTCCTGGTCACTGGCATTTGATGGCAGAGCAGGCACCTGTCATCAATGTAAGAAGGTGCCTGCTCTGCCATACTGAAGGACAACCTAGGGGGCCCACCTCCTGGGCCCCCTGTGACAGGGTTCCTCTGGGTTCCCCCACCTTCGGGCACCTGGAAGAGTGGCTCAGCGCTGAGGGGGGGGCGGCTCAAGAGCAGCTCGCCCAGCACTGTGGCCCAAGACAGGAGGAACCCCCCAGGAAATATCCCTGTGGGCAGCACTGGCACCACTACTGAGAAATGTATGTTCCAGGTGTGCACCCAAATTAGCCCCCAATGAACTTCTGGCATCATATCCCACTATAGTAGTAGATCTTATCTTAAAGTCTATAGGAAAATTGCTGCTCAGTAAGTGGAATATATTCTTACTGCAATCAGAGAAATCAGCCCAAAGTATATACATTTATTACAAACACATAAAGAGAATTATTAATAAATAACAGTAAAAACACGAGACTCACTGATCCACTCTCCAAAGTGGAGAAAAATCTACACATTTATAAATTCCCGTAGTAGTACTGTGTGTACTCTCGTATAAGAGGGCCACTTTCAAAATGTTTGAAAATGGTTTCACAAACAGAAATAACTTAGAAACATAGAAACATAGAATGTGATGGCAGATAAGAACCATTCAGCCCATCTAGTCTGCCCGATTTTCTAAATACTTTTATTAGTCGCTGGACTTATCATATAGTTAGGATAGCCTTATGCCTATCCCACGCATGCTTAAACTCCTTTACTGTGTTAACCTCTACCACTTCAGCTAGAAGACTATTCCATGTACCCACTACCCTCTCAGTAAATAATACTTCCTGATATTATGTTTAAACCTTTGCCCCTCTAATTTAAGACTATGTCCTCTTGTTGTGATAGTTTTTCTTCTTTTAAATATAGTCTCCTCGTTTACTGTGTTGGTACCCTTTATTTATTTATTTAAATGTTTCTGCCATATCCCCCCTGTCTAATCTTTCCTCCAAGCTATACATATTAAGTTCCTTTAACCTTTCCTTGTAAGTTTTTTCCTGCAATCCATGAACCAGTTTAGGAGCCCTTCTCTGAACTGTTTCTAAAGTATCAATATCCTTCTGGAGATACGGTCTCCAGTACTGCGTTCAATACTCCAAGTGAGGTCTCACCAGTGTTCTGTACTTCCCTCTTTCTACTGCTAATACCTCTCCCTCTACAACCAAGCATTCTGCTAGTATTTCTTACTGCTCTATTACATTGTCTGCCTACCTTTACGTCATCTACAATAATTACTCCTAAATCCCTTTCCTCAGATGTTGAGGTTAGGACTCTATCAAATATTCTGTACCCTTATGTGCAAGATGCATTATCTTGCACTTATCCACATTAAATGTCAGCTGCCACAACTCTGACCATTTTTCTAGTTTACCTAAATCATTTGCCATTTGGCTTATCCCTCCTGGAAAATCAACCCTGTTACATATCTTAGTATCATCAGCAAAAAGACACACCTTACCATCAAGACCTTCTGCAATATCTCTAATAAAAATATTATAGAGAATGGGTCCAAGTACAGATCCCTGAGGTACCACACTGGTGACAAGCCATGCTTCGGATATACTCCATTGACTACAATCCTCTGTTGCCTGTTACTCAGCCACTGCCTTACCCATTCAACAATATTGGAATCCAAACTTAAAGATTGCAGTTTATTGATAAGCCTTCTATGTGCAACAGTGTCAAAAGCTTTACTGAAATCGAGCTAAGCAATGTCTACTGCACACCCTTACCTATTATTTTTTTATTTTTTTTATTTCAGACTTGTACCTGCCCTGCATACATTTATATTACTTGTGTGAAATGGGATTTGGTGCAATGTTATTATCAATATATTGCTTATTTGTTAATAAACCCATCACCCCCACCCACCCAGCCCCCCCCCCCCATCCCACCCTATTTCTGTGAATTTCTTAGTATTGGTTTCTTGTCTATCCACCCCATCCCGAAGAGTACAAGAGCCTATTATATCTTGTTTCATTTCTATATTTTGATATTCTATTTGCCTGTCAGTTCAGGGTTGTATTGCCCTCTCTTTTTTTTTTTTTCTTTATCTGAAAGAGAAGAGTCAGGTCTTTATGTGGCCTAGTAAATCATCCAGTATATTTATCCATGTGTCCCAGTCCTCTATTTGTTTATATCTGTTTCACAAGTTTACTAGTATACCTCTTTCCATTCTTGCTTGCCATGTTACTTGTTTTATCAATTCGTTGATATTTGCAATTGTCTCTATTTTCCAGTTTCTTGTAAGGAGTAATTTGGTTGCCGTGATTATATGTAATGACACCATTGATGTTTTTTGTGTCATTTCTGGCCAGTGCAAGTTTAATAAAACCACTTCAGGCTTACAAGGCTGTTTTATTTCTGTTATTTGATATATTATCTTGATTACTTCTTTCCAAAATATATTTATGGATGTGCACTGCCACCAAGTGTGGATCATATTGCCTTCAGCAGTATTGCATTACCTGCATCTGTCTGGTAGTTCTGGGAAGATTCTCTTTAGGCGTTTAGGTGTTAAGTACCATCTATTTGATAGTTTAAACTGGGTTTCTAGAAGATTTAGGCAGTGTATATTTTTATTTAGTTTATTTAGGGAATTTATCCATTGTTCTTCTTCTATAGATACTTGTAGTTCTTTTTTCCATTTGTTAATCAATGCTATTGGTTTGTCATGTCTCCATCCATATACAATTTTTGCACATTTTGCCATTAAGTTTTTATTATTCTTTAATTCAAATAATTGTATAAGATTTTTGGTATCCTCCTCTTTGTTTTTAAAGAGGTGTTCTACTAAAAAGCTTTTAATTTGCAGATAGTTGAACGTTTCACTGGGGGGATATTAAAATCCTTCATAATTTGGTTGAAAGGTTTAAGGTTGTATTCCTCCATTATATATTTAAATTCCTTTACCCTATTTGACATCTATAAGTCTGTTTTTATATTTTCTAACATATCTTAGATGCTTGCGAATGAGAGTGTGTCAATTATTTTGTTTCTAAGACCTTTCTGATTTGTGAGTTTTTCCCACCATCTTGTTAGCTCTTTAAGTATCTGAGATTTGATTTTTGCCTCTCTCATAAATTTTTTATTTGCTTCAACAATCCAAAATAATGAGGATACGTTTCCGACCTGAGTTCTAGCTTTTTCCATTTTATACCATATTTCTTGAGTAGTCACCTTGCTTTGTGTAAGCATTATATAATCTGCATTGCAAAACTTCTGGGCACCCCAAGCCTCCATTCTTTATAATTCTTTATTTAACATTGAAGAATAGACACATTATACAATCTGTAACATGAATTATAACATGAATTATTAACTATAGAGTTACATTTTAAGTTTAGTAGCTCAAAATTAAGTTATTCAACATTGTGTATTTTATATTTATAGTAAAATAACCCCCGCACCAAAAACCCCTCCCCAAAACACCACTCTATTTAGATATACAGTGCCTTGCAAAAGTATTCACCCCTTGGCATTTTTTGTGTTTTGTTGCCTCACAACCTGGAATTAACATGGATTGTTTGAGGATTTGCAGTGGTGCCTCCGGGATTGGGTCTTAGAACTTGGAGATCGTCTTTGTGTCTTATTGTCTGTTTATTGTGTTTGCATGAGCTCGTGGAATTCACCTGAGTTGGGTCAGGTGGTTGGTTGTATTCGTAATGTTTGCCAGTGTATGTAGTTGTTATCTGTTGTTTGTGGTGTGTTGGTGTGTGGTACGGGAGGTTGTGGGGCAGGGGTGGGGTGTGGTAGGGAGGAGGGGCAGTGCCCCACCCCCTCCCCCGCTTGAGGTTTTTTACATTGCCAACCAGGGGTCCCAGATCTTATGAAAAGATCTGGTATTCTCGTGTATTAGTGCGGACAGTTCGTCCATCTCCATAGCCTCTTTAATCTTTCTCTGGGCCTCTGAGGCCGCTGGGATTTCTGGGCTGCCCCAGTGGGTAGCAATAGTTCTGCGTGTTGCTAAGGCCACTTTCGCTACTAGTTTGTTTTGTGCTCGGGTCAGATTTTCTAGGGGCCTGGACAGCAGCCAGGTCCACGGATCAAGGGGGATGTCGGTTTGTAGTGCTCTCGAGGTGGCAGCCGCCATCTCTTTCCATATTTGGGTTAAGTGTTGGCATTGCCACCACATGTGGAAGTATGTTCCCTTTTCGCCACACCCTTTCCAGCATCTCTCTGAGTCTGTGCGTTTCATTTGTTTGAGCCTCAGTGGAGTGAGATACCACCGGAGCAGGGTCTTGTACGCCTGCTCTTTGTGGTTGACACATATAGTCACTGTCGCTGTTGCTTCCCATATGTCCGCCCAGTCCGAGGTCCCCTGGTGGACCAAGATCCCTTTCCCAGGCCTTTATGTAGGAGAAGGCGTCAGATGGGGCTTTAAGTGACATGAGGTTGTATAGGTTGGAGATTTGGCCCTTGTGTATTGGGTTGTTCAGGCAACCTCTTTCAAATGCAGTGGGTTTTAGCACCGCTATGTCAGGGGTGGACAGGAAGCTTCGGAGCTGGAGGTATCGGAAGTGATCGAACGTGTTATATGGTGTTTCGTTTGGCAGCTCTGGGAAGGGGATAAGGCGGTCATTCTTGTAAAAATGAAATATTCTCGTGAGGTCGTTGTCCTCATACCTAGTGAAGTGTTGGGGTGTCATTCCTGGGGTGAATTGAGGGTTCCTTAGAACAGGCGTAAGGGGTGAAGGTGTATTTATGAGGTTGTATTTATCGGTCACCCGGTTCCAGATGTGAATGGCTTTTGTGAGGGCTGGTGTCGTGTATGGTTGTTGTGGTCTGTGCGTTTTCGGTATCCATAGGTAGAGTGTTGGTATATCCCTTCCGAATAGGTCGTGTTCCAAGTCTACCCAGCGCTTGACCTCAGGGGGGGCATGCATGGTCTGGTTTTGTGCAAGTTGGGACGCCTGGTGGTAGTCCCAGAAATTTGGTAAGCCTAGTCCCCCTTTTTTGTGTGGGATATACAGGGTAATGCGTTTTATCCTGGCTCTCTTCCCTGCCCAAATAAATTTATCTATGTGCATTTGCAGATTTTTGAAGTCTGGTCGGGAGAGTGGGATAGGAAGGGTCTGGAAGAGATAGAGGAAGCGCGGCAGTAGGTTCATTTTAATCGCTGCCAGCCTTCCGAGCCATGAGATGGATAGTTTTTGCCAGGTTTGTAGGTCTCTCAAGGCCTGATCTATTAACGGGGGGTAGTTTAATTTGTATGTTTGGTGTAGGTCTGCCGGTATATTTACTCCCAGATAATGGATACTTTGCGTCTGGAAGCGGAATGGGTAGTTTTGTTGCAGTAGTGTTAGCGTGTGGGGTGGGGTTTGGATTGTCAGGGCTTCAGTTTTCTCTATATTAAGTTTGTATCCTGAGATCTTTGCGTATGCATCTAGTAGGTCTAATAGTGGGGGTAGGGACGACACTGGGTCGGTCAGGGTTAGAAGCAAGTCGTCCGCGTATGCCGCCACTTTGTACTCCTCTCTTCTTATTTTTATGCCCTGTATGGCCGGTGTATTGCGGATCTGTTGTAGGAGGGGTTCAAGGGAGAGGGCAAAGAGGAGGGGGGACAGGGGGCACCCCTGTCGGGTGCCGTTTTGTATTTGGAACAGGGTTTGGCGTGCATTTGGTATAAGTAGTCGTGCTGTCGGGTTGGTGTAGAGGGTGCGGATTGTTTGTAGGAGGGCCCTGGGGAAGCCGAACCTCGTCAGGACCACAAACAAATATGGCCAGAGGATCCGGTCGAATGCCTTTTCGGCGTCTAGGGATAGCAGTAGCGTCGGGATCCATCTGTGGGTGGCAGTCCAGATTAGGTCATAGGTACGTCTCGTGTTATCATAGGCTTGTCTATTGGGTTCCAAGTCACTTTTTATAAGTCTCTATGAGCTTTCCACATCATACCACTGGGATTTTTGCCCATTCCTCCTTGCAAAACTGCTACAGCTCCTTCAAGTTGGATGGTTTGCACTTGTGAACAGCAATCTTTAAGTCTGATCACAGATTTTCTATTGGATTGAGGTCTGGGCTTTGACTAGGCCATTCCAACACATTTACATCTTTCCCCTTAAACAACTCAAGTGTTGCTTTAGCTGTGTGTTTGGGGTCATTGTCCTGCTGGAAGGAGCCTCACATCACACACAGAGTGGTACAGGTTTTGCTCAAGAATATCCCTGTATTTAGCACCATCCTTCTTTCCCTCAACTCAGACCAGTTTCCCAGTCCCGGCTGCTGAAATACATCCCCACAGCATGATGCTGCCACAACCATGTTTTACTGTGGGGATGGTGTTCTTTGGGTGATGTGATGTGTTGGGTTTGCACCAGACATAGCATTTTCTTTGATGGCTGAAAAGTTTAATTTTAGTCTCATCAGACCAGAGCACCTTCCTCCATACATTTTGGGAGTCTCCCACATGCCTTTTCGCAAACTCAAAAAATTTGTTTTTTGCTGAAAATAATGGCTGTCTTCTGGCCACTCTGCCATGAAGCCCAACTCTATGGAGTGTACGGCTTATTGTTGTCCTATGTACAGATACTCCAGTCTCTGCTGTGGGACTCTGCAGCTCCTCCAGGGTTACCTTAGGTCTCTGTGCTGCCTCTCTGATTAATGCCCCTTTTGCCGGTCCATGGGTATTGGTGGGCGGCCGTCTCTTGGCAGGTCTGCTGTTGTGCCATGTTTTTTCCATTTGGTTAGGATAGATTTGATGGTGCTCCTGGGGATCATAAAAGATTTTGATTTTTTTTATAACCTAACCCTGACTTGTACTTCTCAACAACATTGTCCCTTACTTGTTTGGAGAGTTCTTTAGTCTTCATGGCAGTGTTTGGTTATTGGTGCCCTTTTGCTTAGGTGTTGCAGCCTCTGGGGCCTTTCAAAAAAGATGTGTATATGTAATGACAGATCATGTGACACTTATATTGCACACAGGGGGACATAATTTCACTAATTGTGTGACTTCTGAAAGCAATTGGTTGCATCAGAGCTTTTTATGGGCTTCATAACAAAGGGGGTGAATACAAACGCACATGCCAATTTTCTGTTTTCTATTTCTAAAAAATAGTTTTATGTATATATTTTTCTCATTTCACTTCACCAACTTAGACTATTGTGTTCTGATCCATTACATTCTGATTTCGTGATACAGGAATTATGAGTGAAAATACATATGTAAATAAAGACGTATAAAAATAAACTTGTGAAAAGGCTTATCAGAGAAATGAAAATGAAGTGGGAAATTGCTACCCTTAAAAAATATGTCAAAGAGAAGACAACACCAAGAGGTTTGAGGTTCTCGAAAGATCCTTCATTTGATCGGGAGGATCAATATTTTATGGAAGGATGGAACAAATTATTAGACGGGTTCTCATTCAGTTTAATGGGATATATAGTGGCAAGACGAGAAGGAAATCTCATTAAATTAGACGAGGATATAAAAAAATTCAGGGAAGGTTTAAGTAACACAACCAGTCCAGAAATATACAGCAAAATAATATTGGAAATAAAAAGAAAAGTAGATAAAACAGAAAGAGAGGTAATAGGAACAAAAAAACATAAATATTTAAGAGACTTAGATGACTACAAAACAGGCAATGTGAGAAACAAAAAATAAGAAAATTGGTTCAATGCACCCATTAGAGGAAGAACCTATAGTCGTCAAAGAAATCAAATTAGAGAAAGAACTTTGAGCCCACAAAAACACAATTATCAAAGAAAAGAAAGTATTCAGAATCGACAAAAACATCACCACCGGAGATATGAAAATCGAATGGACCCAAGTCAAACCTACAAGAGTGTAGGAGGAAGGACAACCTATGCATCCAACCAAAGGCTAGAGGGCAATATTAGGGGATACAGTGAAGTAGTCACCAATTCTACAAGAGATCATAGAAAGAAAGACCCCATACATATTCCTCACCGGTCCCCTACAAATGGACAAAGATCACCTGAGAAAAAGGACTATAACGTCCCAATTAGGAATCGCTACCAAATACTAGAGAGCAGTAATACCTCTCCCAAACCTTCCTCGTCTTCCTCTTCTTTTTTTCACAAAAGCCCGGTCCAGACCAGATTCAAAAAACTTCAGCAAACACGAGAATGGGACTCACAGGGCAAACGTCGGAGATCCTGGGAAGAAGGAGAAATAGAAGAAGAAAGAGACCACAACCGGGAGAAACAAGGACGGAGATAGATCACAAAGGTATTTTTAACCTTTCAGAGCAAACACTGGAAAAAGAGGAACTTAAGATCCTCAAAAAAGGACTTAAGTTTGCTCCAACTTCAGATTTTTTTTTTAAATTCTTTATTTTTGTTGAGGCATATGCTTATGGGGGTACAGAAAAAGAGAGGGAGACGTTCAAGAGTTGCACAAAATAGGGTCGACATAACATATGAACAAAGTCTCCTATGATTAACTACCTCATTTTATATATTGTAACATGCTATGGCTAAATACTGTTATCTCTCGCTTTAATACTGCATTCTCTCGCATTAATACTGTTTTCTCTCGCTTCAATACTGTTATCTCTCGCTTCAATACTATTGTCTCTCGCTTTAATACTGTTGTATCTCGCTTTAATACTGTTGTATCTCGCTGTAATACTGTTGTATCTCGCTATAATACTGTTGTATCTTGCTATAATACTGTTGTACCTCGCTATAATACTGTTGTACCTCGCTATAATACTGTTGTATCTCGCTATAATACTGTTATCACTTGCTTTAATGCAGGCCAACTTCAGATTTTAAGCAGTTTGATTTTTTCATTGACCTCAATCAGTTCACCAGACAATTATGTCTAAAAAAGTTTTTTTATGATAAGGAAAAGTCAGGGCAAATAGATACCATCTCTCCATATGTACATAGCAATCTTAACCTCCCTGGCGGTATTCCCGAGCGTGACTCGGGGTTAATTTTCGCTGCCAGAAGCGGTAACCCCGAGTCACGCTCGGGGTAGATAAGATGTACTTACCTCCGCCGCGATCCGCTTCGGGAGGACTGCCTCAAAGCCCAGGCAGCCCTCCCACGGCAAATCAGGCCCCCGGGGGCCATGTGATCGCTCTCAAAGAGCGATCACATGGCCCTCTATAGCTGGCTGTGGATCTGCCAGCAGGGGGACTGTTTGAAATATCAGACAGTCCCCCTGCTGGTGGGAAGTATAAAAAAATAAATAAAAGACAAGTGTAAAAATAAATTAAATATATTTTTATATATATACATATTATATATATGTAACGTCATACAAAGTGTATTTTAATATTAATATACCGTATATACTCGAGTATAAGCCGACCCGAATATAAGCCGAGGCCCCTAATTTTACCCCAAAAAACTGGGAAAACTTATTGACTCGAGTATAAGACTAGGGTGGGAAATGCAGCAGCTACTGGTACATTTCTAAATAAAATTCGATCCTAAAAAAATTATATTAACTGAATATTTATTTACAGTGTGTGTATATAATTAATGCAGTATGTATATGAATGCAGTGTGTGTGTGTATGCAGTGTGTGTATGAGTGCAGTGTGTATGAGTGCAGTGTGTGTATAATGAATGCAGTGCAGTGTGTATGTATGAGTGCAGTGTGTGTGTATGAGTGCAGTGTGTGTGAGTGCAGTGTGTGTGAGTGCAGTGTGTGTGAGTGTATGAATGCAGTGTGTGTATGAGTGCAGTGTGTATGAGTGCAGTGTGTGTATAATGAATGCAGTGCAGTGTGTGTATATGAGTGCAGTGTGTATATGAGTGCAGTGTGTGTGTGAGTGTGTATGAATGCAGTGTGTGTATGAATGCAGTGCAGTGTGTATATGAGTGCAGTGTGTGTGTGAGTGTGTATGAATGCAGTGCAGTGTGTGTATGAGTGCAGTGTGTATGCAGTGTGTGTATGAGTGCAGTGTGTGTATGAGTGCAGTGTGTGTGTATGAGTGCAGTGTGTGTATAATGAATGCAGTGCAGTGTGTATGTATGAGTGCAGTGTGTGTGAGTGCAGTGTGTGAGTGCAGTGTGTATGTATGAGTGCAGTGTGTGTGAGTGCAGTGTGTATGAATGCAGTGTTTATAATGAATGCAGTGCAGTGTGTGTATGAATGCAGTGTGTGTATGTGCAGTGTGTGTGTGTGAGTGCAGAGCATTGGTGGGGGTGGGCATTTTATTAATTATTATTTAATTATTATTTTAATTTTTTTTAATGTTATTTTTTTAGGTAACTATTTTTTTTTATTTTTTTATTATTTCTATTATTATTTTTATGTTATTATTTTAATTTTTTTTTATTATTATTATTTGTTTTCTTATTAATATTTTTATTTTTTCGTCCCCCCTCCCTGCTTGTTAGCTGTCTAGGGAGGGGGGCTCTCACTCCCTGGTGGTCCAGTGGATGGGCTGTAGGAGGGGGCTGTCAGGAAGCTGTAACTAACCTTCACCGCAGCTCCTGTCAGCTCCCTTCTCTCTTCTCCGGTGCGTGCAGCTCCCAGGTCAGCTTCCTCTGCAACTCTCGCGGCCGCGCGGAGCGTTGCCACGGTAACCCGTGGCAACGCTCTGACCCCGCGGCTCTCGCGAGAGTTGCAGAGGAAGCTGACCTGGGAGCTGCACGCACCGGAGAAGAGAGGAGGGAGCTGACACGAGCTGCGGTGAAGGTAAGTTACAGCTTCCTGACAGCCCCCGGTCCTTGTCTGTATTATGGCAATGTAAATTGCCATAATACAGACAACTGACTCGAGTATAAGACGAGTGGGGGTTTTTCAGCACAAAAAATGTGCTGAAAAACTCGTCTTATACTCGAGTATATACGGTAAGTATATATATTAATATTAAAATACACTTAGAATGACTTACATATATATATAATATGTATATATATTATATATATAATAGATGTACATATATATATATATTATATATAAATACGTATAATTAAAATAATAAATAAATAAACTAATAAAATAAATAAATAAAATATTGAAACAAAATTTAATATAAATTATATATGCATATGTAATTTCGTTCTAACTGTATTTTGTTATTAATATATATATATATCGGTAACAAAATACACTTAGAATTACATTCTATATATATCTATATATATATAAAATACAAATAACCGCAAATATATATATAGAGATAAATACATATAATTACATAAAAGATTACATTAGTATACACGTAGAATTTAAATACCTATAAATGCATATATATATTAAAATTCTACATGTATATTTAAATAATCTTTTAACGTAATTATGTGATTTGATTAATTAAAATTTGATTGACATGCCTGACATGGGGGCGGAACTGGGCGGGTAATTCAAATGCAAAAAAATGGTACCGCTTTTGGTACAAAATTCCTGACATAATCATACCGCCAGGGAGGTTAAAGAGAAATCTAAATTCTTCCCGAAGAACATGGTCTTAAGTGAAATTAAGACATTCGAGACCATGGTAATGAAGGAAGTCAGTAAAATAAAATATACTAATACATACCAAAATAATCTTTCGCAGGTGGAAATAAAGGCTTTAAGAAATTTGCAGAAGAAAGATGACCTTATAATTAAACCAGCGGATAAAGGGGGAGGTGTTGTAGTTCTATCAAAGGAAAAGTATGTAGGTGAGGCTGAGAGACTCTTATTAGAATCAAATACATATAAAAAACTAAACTCCAACCCCAGCAAAGAAATTAGAATCAAATTTGAAGCATTCATTAGTGATGGATTAGACAAAAATACAGATACAGAAGCTAAGTATTTAAATATTTTAAATCCCCAAATTCCGGTATTTTATTGCCTGCCCAAAATGCACAAACATCTGACAAATCCCCCTGGAAGACCAATAATCTTGGGAGTAGATAGCATCTCATCAAGAATATCTGAATACATTGATGTACTACTCCAACCAATAGTAACGAAAAATCCCTCGTATCTTAATGACACGATGCATGTATTACAAATTCTTGGAGACATACAATGGGAGGACAACTATATATTGGTCACATGCGATGTGAGTTCACTTTACAGTATCATCCCACACAATAAGGGGATCGAGGAAGTGCAATATTTTTTAACAAAATCCGATTTTAAACAGGAACAGATTGAGTTTATAACTAAAGGCATATTTTTAATTCTTACCAACAATTTCTTTTGGTTTAAGGATAGTTTTTTTATGCAAATCAATGGAACGACGATGGGGACCAAGTTCGCACCCAGTTACGCCAATTTGTTCATGGCGTACTGGGAGGAAAGGTTCATCCTTCAACATGCTTCATATGCGAACTTGGTCACCTACCAGCGTTTCATTGATGACATATTTTTTATTTGGAAAGGAGACGAATTGGGTCTCACTGATCTTTTACATTTTCTTAATTCCAATGATTGGGGAATAACTCTCACCTCCACTCGGAGTAAAAAGGAAATCAATTGTTTAGATCTAACTATTTTTTATAGACAATGGGGAAATTCATACCAAAAATTATTTTAAAGAAGTAGATTGCAATGGATATATATATACCTCACAAGTTGCCACCACACTCCGTGGCTTACGAATGCGCCCAAAAGCCAATTCATGAGGTTGAAAAGGAACTGCATGCAAGATAATGATTTTATTAGACATACACAAGTAATCAAGGAGCAGTTCATAGAGAAGGGCTGTAACCGTGGGCGGTTCCCTTATTTACCTCTATAATGTCTTAAAGCATAGAACTTAGCAGGGCTAACCATACAGATATCTTAGCCATAATGTTATATAGTTAGTAAGAGATCCTCTATTTAACATATGTAAATAATTGAGAATACAATATAAAATAAGGATTGTCTTGGAAGCAATAGATTTTGTCTTTTAGATATTTATTATATAAAATATAAATATGGACATATGAAATCCATTATAGCAGAGTTTATAAGATGAAATTAAATGCTTGCAAATATCATTAATAGGTTAACATACCCTTCTGAACATGTCATCATGTCAGCCTCTCAGTCATTTAAGATGGAGCAGCGTCTGTCTCCAAGTCTCTCCTCTGTGTCTTAACATTTAAAAGTACACTTATTTATACCTTAAGTGTCGTCATTTTAGAGTCACCATAGTTCATATATGAAAAAGTAACTTGTCTACTTTAAATCAATTTAGGACCTCCCTTAACCCCTTCAGGACGGGTGACGGACGAGGTCCGTCATCCAGGGGATACCCTTAACGACGGGTGACGGACCTCGTCCGTCACGCGGTAAAATTAACCCCAGATCGCCGCAATCGCGGCGATCGTGGGGTTAATGGTGCTCCCGGTCTGCCTCTGTATTAGAGGCAGACCGGGAGCACCGAATCCGGCTGCCCCAGCACATGTACCCGCTCTGACAGCATGTCAGAGCGAGCACATGTGCTGTGTATACTTACCTTCCGCCTCCCTGCACTTCCGGGTTCACTGTGAAGTGCAGGGAGACGGATCAGTGCTGATCCTGCCCCCTAGTGTAAAAAAATAAAGTAAATTTAAAATCCCACCCCCCTTTACCCATTTTCATAAAAAATTAACCCCTTCCCTGCCAATTGATCACTGACTACAGTGATCAATTGGCAGGGATTACATTTTAATATGATCTGATTTTTTTTTTAACCCCTGAGGGTTAATTCTGTTTTTTTTTAACCCTCAGGGGTTAAATTTATTTTATTAATTAATTTAAATATTTTAAAATTATAAATTTAGCTAGCTGGGGAGGGTGGAAGTTAGTGGGGAATTGGGGGATTTAGTGTTAGGCTAACTAGGGGTTAACGTTAAAAAAAGTTTTAATATAAGCTTTAAAAAGTTAAAAAATTAAGTTAAAAAAAAGTTTTAATAACGTTTAAGTAAAAAAATAAAAAAAATAAACCCTTTACCCAGTCCAAATAAAAATTAACCCCTTCCCTGCCAGTCGATCACTGCCTACAGTGATCAAAATACAGATCACAGTATTATACTGTGATCTAATTTTCTTTAACCCCTGACGATTAACTTTTATTTATTTTTTAACCCTCAGGGGTTAAATTTATTTAATTAACTAATTTAAATATTGTATAATTAAATATTTTGCTAGCTGGGGTGGGTGGGAATTATGGGAAAATGGGGAATTTACTGTTAGTGCTGCTTACTGCTAGTTGGGGGTTAACGGAAAAAAAAAGCTTAGAAAAATGTTAAATCTGTAAAAAAAAGTTTTACGAAAGTTTAAGAAACTTTAAAAAAATTAATAAGCATAACAAAAGTTTAAAAAATAGTTTTAAAAATAAAAAAAGTTTTAAAAAGTTAAAAAATACCTTTAATAACGCTCATTACCACTACACCTGGTACAAGCTAGCGGAAAAATTATCCCACGCTAAGGTTCAAAATATGCCTTTTGAAATACCCTGGGATGTCTTCTTTAAGAAATGGTATGGCTTTATGGGGTATTTGGATTATATAGCCTGGTAAAATACTCTAAAATGGGACATGGGCACAGCGTAAAAATGTAAAGTTTGAAAAAAAATGGAATGGCTGTGTCCCAAATGTGCCCCTCCGATGTCCACATTTACCTGGCAAAGGTACATACGGGGGTATTTTTGTACTCAGCCGACATAGCTGAGCAACATATAAAGTATTATAGAGTGGTGGTACACATAAGGTTTGCAAAATATACTGTGCAAACTCACTTTGTGTGTCAAAAAGGCAGAAAAAACGCTTATTACCACTACACCTGGTACAAGCTAGCGGAAAAATGATCCCACGCTAAGGTTCAAAATATGCCTTTTGAAATACCCTGGGGTGTCTACTTTAAGAAATGGTAGGCCTTTGTGGGGTAGTTTGAATTTAAAACCTGCAAAGATGCTTGGAAATTGCACATAGGCCCAGCGTCAAAATCCAAAGTTCTGTAAAAACTGATATGGCTTGGTCTCCAATATGGCACTGTAGCTCCACAAAATAGTGCCAAAGACATTATTTGGGGATGTTTTTTTACTCAGAAGACTTAGCTGAGCATAATTTGGAGGTTTTGAACTTAGTGGCACATATGAAATATAAAAAATGGCCAGCAAAAATGCAATCCGTATGTAAAAAATGCACAAAATTATTTTTTACCACATACTTTGGCATGTAATGGTAAAAAAATGGGGGCATGTTAAGGCACAATATGCACCTTATGAGATACCCTGGAGCGTCTACTTTTACAAATGGTAGGCCTTTGTGGGTTTTTTTTGAACAGTCAAACTGTTATAATACCCCAAATGGAAGCATAGGCTCATTAAATCCGTCTCTCAAAATTCTACTGTGAATACTGAAAAGGACAGGTCTCCTGTATGGCACTGTAGCTTCACGAAATAGTGCCATATACATACAATGGGGGTGTCCTTTTACTCAGAAGACTTAGCTGAGCATAATTTGGGGGGTTTGAACTTAGTGGCACATATGAAATATACAAAATGCCCAGCAAAAATGCAATCCGTATGTAAAAAATGCACAAAGTTATTTTTTACCACATACTTTGGCATGTAATGGTAAAAAAATGGGGGCATGTTAAGGCACAATATGCACCTTATGAGATACCCTGGAGTGTCTACTTTTACAAATGGTAGGCCTTTGTGGGGGTTTTTGAACAGTCAAACTGTTATAATACCCCAAATGGAAGCATAGGCTCATTAAATCCCTCTCTCAAAATTCTACTGTGAATACTGAAGAGGACAGGTCTCCTATATGGCACTGTAGCTTCACAAAATAGTGCCAAAGACATACAATGGGGGTACCGTTGTACTCAGCAGAAGTAACTGAACACATAATAAAACTTTGTACAGGAATAGCACACACCAACTTTTCAAAATACACATGAGAAGTTCTTTGTTATAAATTTGTGTGTCAAAACCCCCAAAAAACACAATTTTACTCCAATATTTAGCAGAGGTTGGCGGTAAAATGGCTACGTAGAAAGTGTCAAAACAACCGTAGGTAAATTGCCTGTGGTGTCTACTTTATATAAATATATACTTTTGTGTGGCAATTTTGTTTTCTTTCATGGCTATTAAGCTTACAAGACAAACATACCAAATTCTAAAATCGCTCCACATTAAAAGTTTATTTTACTCCTTGTGCTTTGTGACCTGTAACTACCAAAAAAAACTTAAAATCCCAGACACATTATATATTCTGTAAATCAGAACAACTAAATGAATTTATTTTTAATTACTTTCCTTAACCTGCACTAATTGTGCACACATTATTATTGCAAAAACTGTTAAAAAAAATCAAGATTTTTCATTTTTTTTGCATTTTTCTTTATTTTTTTAATAATAAATAAGCATTTATGTAAATATATGTTACATCAAATTAAAGCCCTTTCTGTCCTTTAAAAAACGGTATATAATATGCGTCGGTGCAATAAATTATTAAAATGCAAATTGCAGTTGAACGCAAACAGCAAAAAAATGCAAAAAATGCTTGTGTCATTAAGTGAAAGTCAAGCTTCTGAAGCTCTGTCCTTAAGGGGTTAATTTGGCAAAGATACAAGGCAATAACTAAAGGGTGCATACGTCATGGAAATTTTCCTGACTTAGTTCAAGATGGCATCTTAAAGTCTGAATAGCTTATCTGTTGTTTATACTAAGACGTAAGTGCACAGTCGTGGGAGATTCCCGGATTTGGGGAAGTTCCATTAACTTGGGGTTACCACAGTATATTGTGTACTGAAAGAGTCGTAGTATAGCCTTGAAGCTTGTTTATGCATTATTGTTATTGTAATTCATCTGGGACAAAATGGCGCAAACATATTATGCACTGAGGTTATTGCTTAAAGAAACATCTATGAAAAACAATATGTTCCATTTCTAACACCTTGTCAATTTGCAATATCTCTTAAAGACAAAGTACACAGTTTAAGAAATACAACATTTCATTCTAAAACTTGTAATATTTGCATTTGCCCATAACAGGGCTACTAAGAAGAAGATCTTCAAACAAATCTAGAAGAAGTAAAAAGATGGAAAGAAAATAATTACTCAAATACAAGAAGAAAAGTAGTAAGGAAGAAAAAAATATGAAAGTCCCATTTATTTGTAATTTATCCGCTAAAAATAAAGTACGACATGCCATTAATAAGTATTGGCACCTTCTACAAGATGACCCCATTCTAAAAAATATATTTCCGTCAAAACCGAAAATTATACATAGAGGATGCAAGAACATTAAAAGCATATTATTAAATAGTAACCATAAAGACCCATTAAATACAAATAGTAATTTTTTTGACTAGTAATAAAGGTTTTTATGGATGTGGAGGGTGCTTAGCATGCAGAGAAACCAACAGTAAAAAAAGAAACATAAAAAATACAAATTGATTTACTAAGAAAGACTTTGTAATAAGAGACCAACTAACCTGTTTCTCCAAAAATATAATTTACTTATTAAAATGTCCATGCGATTTATTATACGTAGGGAGAACAATTAGATGTTTGCACACTAGAGTCTCCGAACATGTGAGAAACATTAAAAAAGGAATCGAGACACATAGCGTCTCACAACATTTTACGAACTTCAAGTTAAAAAAAACTGGAGGGGAGGAGACTTTACAAAAAGAAAATTGGAATTGGAGAAATTAAATTTATTTTTAATTTTAACACTTTAGCACCCCATGGACTCAATCTGGATTTCGAACTATGTCATTTTTTATCATGAAAGTATATTTTTAAGTATTAGTTGAATTTTTATACTATGCCTTTAAATCCAAATAAAAAAAATCTTAAATATTAGTTTTTTTAGTTTGATAGATATTTTATAGTAATATACATTTTTACAAAGGATTTTTTATCTCATCCCTCCATTTTTTATAAAAAATAATGCTTACACAAGCACTATATGGTGATGTGGAAATTCATGTTATTTGCACTGAATTGGATTAAGAAGTACTGGAGAAAATAAACACTTAGCACTTTAAATTGCATTTGGTGATATTTAATGAAATCATTGAAAAACATTTTTTTTTTAGAATACTGTTCAAATCGCTTTATAACAATGCATCTCTGTTAACCATATTGTATGCCCATATTCTCCTAATTGTATTGATTTTTATCTTAAATTAGTTTCACATAACCCATGACTCTCTAAAAGGTTTTAACTTCTCAGATTGTGATCTCCAATGGCAGTGGAACGCATAGATGCGTTCCACAGGATAAAGGAAGTCAGTTCCGTATCAGGTGACCATCATGTAACTAGAACGTGCGTTCCATTAGACGGAACATGCGTTCCAAAGACACTTCCGAGTTCACGGATGCTGGTAATTTAGTAATGGACACAGTATATAAGACGGAAGGATCACTACATGAGTTCTACACAAACTGAAGAAGCCAGTATATGGCGAAACGCGTTTTGGACTTTATTTGGACTTAATACCATAAGCTTTTTTGATCAATGGATCATTTTATTTCTTATTTTCAATAAATGTTTATCCTTTTATTACTGGAGTTTCCTGTCCATTCCTGCATATGAAAGTGAAGGTGGAGGAGACCAGAAGGAGACATAAGTGGGTGGTGGATCTCCCCTTAAAGATCCCAGAGTGCTACACACTAGAGCCAGGCGACCAGTTGGCTATACACTTGTGAGTTGGAAATTGTCATACTCTATTTCATATTAATATTGTATATACCATCTGCACTATGTATGTGTTATATATCATTTGCAGATTTCTGTAAAAGATTACATTCCAGTATATTCAGCTTGTATCCAGGTATTTTAGAGCTCCGCTTATATATTTCTATATATTGTTGTATGTGGTTGTGAGGGTTAAGGGGATGCTTCACATAAGTGTTGAGCCTGCTTTGTTTCATTGATAAAGTGTGCACACTTTGGTATATTTTCATTTCTTACAATTCAGATTAATAAAATTTTGAGGCTTAAGGCTGTAATGTAACAAAATAGGTAAAAAGCCAAGGGGGGGGGTGAATACTTTTGCAAGGCACTGTAAATGGTATTTAACCCCTTAAGGACACATGACGTGTGTGACACGTCATTATTCCATTTTATTCCAGAAGTTTGGTCCTTAAGGGGTTAAAAGGCAATAAACCAGAAACAATGATGACCAATAAGTTGAAAAAAGATAAATACAAAAGAGTAATATACAAAATAAAAGAGAACAATACTTACCTAATGGCTCTGGACGAAATTCCTTTTTAACACATTTAGATGCCCCCATAGTTATACAGGCTAGGCAATAACCACATTGAAAAAACCCAACCTCACTATTGAGAAAAGTTTTTACATTATTTTACTTGTTTAAAGCTACTCTTAATGAGGTGATTTTTAATACTTGGTGTCCCTCTATAGACGATAATAGTTTTATTAGAGATAATCTGATCAAGGACGGGATCCTCCTGCAAAATAAACCAATACTTTTTGATAATTTTAGAGTTTATTCGGGAAGAAATAGGGAACTCAATAAAATTATGAAAAAGTATTGGTTTATTTTGCAGGAAGATCCCCTCCTTGATCAGATTTTATTAAAGACACAGAGGCTCTTATTATGCATTCTCTTTCGTTATTATACTCCCAGCAGCAAGAAAAGGGAAGTATGAGAGAATCATAGAAAAAAGAAACCATAACAATAGCCTGGTAACAGTAGCACAAATCAGCATACAGTATAATCCATATAGGTGTAGTGCTCCTTGACTCCTCCTCTTTCTTGCTGCTCCCTCAGACAAGTTAAGTACCTCATCTTGCTACTCCTGTGATTTCTTATACATTTATTTGTATTTAATTCCTACACATTATTTGGATGTTCATTAGATTGTGAATCATTGTATATTATTGTCAGGTCATACTGTCTTCTGTGGTGTATACCCTTCTGGTGTCAGGAGAGTGCTTCCTATCTGGGATCAGGCTAGTGATTCCTTCCTGCCATCACCTAGATTGTATTTCTCTGTTGGGTGACTGGTGCTACTCAGCTGTTTTCTGGTGCTTGGCTTTGCACCTCCGGTTTATGCCCGCGGTCTGTCTGCGGTTTTTCGGGCGCGGCAGTTTGTGGCGCGGCGGCCATCTTTATGGTTTCTGTCGCCGGGAGTGTAACTTGCACTCGCGGCGGCCAATTTAAACGCGATTTCAGCGGGAATCTGTTGCGTACAAGTTTCAGCTCATACCGGCTTCTCCTACCCGCCCCAAAACACTCTCCTAAGACCCAGACTGGGATATCATTGTAGGTTTTTGTACTTATTACTGCCAAACTGTAAGTGTGGTGTGGAGGATTAATCTATCCTGACACCCTTTTCTGTTTTCTCTCAAAGCTAGTTTTTTCCTTTACAGTCTACAACAATCTGTTATTAATATTGTCTAGGTGCCAAGTGTATAAGTTTATTTTACTGGGCCCAATATTTTCACTAGTTGAACTTGGGTATATATATTCCCTGTGAAGATTTTATCTGCTAAATGCAGGATCAGAGTGACAGACCTTCAGGGTCTATGTGCCCCACACCAGGCGTTTCCCCTTCTAACAAGGGAGGTAAAGGTGACGCCAGCCTCATGGCATCGGAGGAATTTCAATCCCTCCTGGAAGCTAGCATGGCACAATCCATTAACAGAGCTTCAACCTCTGCGATGGGAGTCATGTCGTCCTCTATCACTCAGTCTATAACAGAGGCATTGATACAGACACAGACTAGTGGCATGCAGAACACACGCAACCCGGGACCCACTAACATGGCACAACCAGTAAGGCGTTGGCAAAGAGCAGACATGTGACCTCCCCTCCAGAACTGCAGGTTCAGCCTGCATCAAATGACACGCCTCAGACTGTCAAAGATGGCGCGATACCACCGCGCACTAGAGCCCCTTGCCGGGCAAAATCGACCAGAGCTTGGAAACGGGCACGTGCCCATGGGGATTTGTCCGATTCGGACCGGAGTGTGGAGGAGGAGTATGAGGACTCCTATATGGACCACTACAGCGCAGAATTTTCAGATTCCGGGTCTGACATTCAAACAGGCGTTGCTACCCAAAAGAGTACGGCTCAGGGCCGTTATTTGACCCAGATGACCTCCGTCATCCTCGCTCGGCGGCATGGGAGCCGCCTACTCACATCGCTAAGTATCTCGCACTCCGGGTGCGAAAGCCTTGATCTAAGGAAGGACGTAATAAGTTACGGGCGGAATGCCCATGACCCATCCTTCCAGACTCGGTGGAAAAGACACCTGATGTGGACCCTCAGTTGGTCCAATTCCTGAACAAGTCTGGTTGGAAACCAAGGAAGGGATTAGATTTTTCCCTCCGGAATTGCCAAGACAAATTCCTTGATACTTTGGGACCCATATCTAAACTATATGAGCTAGTGGAGTCCACCCAATTGGGCGAAAGCGAATTTGATTTCGAAGTAGAGATAGGCTGGTTGCAGAGATTAGTCTACATGGTAGGTAACGCCAATACGGCTATCGCTACCGAACGCCGCAAGGCGATTCTACTAAAAATAGAGCCCAAACTGGCCAGCATGGTGACCAACGAGCTTGGCCCAGCTGCTAAAGGCTTACTGTTTGGTGAATCCTTTATTAAGGATCATGGGCTGTACGTAAAGACATTTACAGCAATTGATAAAGCTCAGACATCTCTTAAGAGAGTATTTGCACCACGGGTTTTTGGAGGGTCCGGCAGAGGAAGGAGCCGTCTACCCGGCCGTGGATTTCGAGGTACCAGAGACCAGTACCAGAGCGACACTATACCCCATTCTTCCCATCTCGGGGACGGCTCTGGAATTTCGTGGACCACGGGGGTCTGTTTCAAGCAGACGACCTTATGGTGAGTACAGAATACCTCCGTTTTGGGGGGGCAGACTGGCATTGTTTCATCATGCTTGGAAAATTTTAACCGCAGATGTTTGGGTATTAAAAACGATACAAGGGTACCTATTGGAGTTAACCTCCCACCCGGTTCATACACAGTTCCCTCGAGAACTAAATATGGCCAACCGACACCAGATGATGATCTCAACAGAGATCACAGAGTTACCATCAAAAAAAGCTATCCAACAAATCCCATGGGACACAGAAGGATTCGTGAGCAACTTGTTTCTGGTCCCCAAGAAAGGGGGCGGGGTACACCCAGTAATAAATCTCCGACCTCTAAATGCGTTTGTCCAATACCACCATTTCAAAATGGAGGGTATTCATTGCCTTCGGGGCCTCCTCATACCATCAGATTGGATGGTCAAAATAGATTTACGGGACGCTTACCTGACAATCCCGATCGCAGAAGCGCACCGGAAACTACTGCAGTTTAAGTGGCAGGGAACAAAATGGAGGTTTGTATGTCTGCCATTTGGCCTATCCTCTGCTCCATGGTGCTTCACAAAAGTGCTAAATCCAGTGATTGCCTTCCTGCGCACACGAGGGGTCAGATTAATAATTTATCTAGACGACATCCTACTTCTATCCCAATCTCAATCCCAACTACGCATTCACCTATCCTGGATGATCCACCTTATCCAAAACTTAGGATTCTTGGTGAATTGGGAAAAATCAATTCTACAACCCTCCAGACGCATGGAATTTCTGGGTTTCCAAGTGGACTCTGTCCAACAGAGATTGTGTCTACCCAAAGACAAAATGATTTCGATCAAGAAGGAGATCAGACGGCTCATGCATCATACGACCATTTCCCTCCGACAACTTGTGAGGATCATAGGGCTGTTGGCATCATCCATACAGGCGATCTTCCCGGGACTGCTACACTATCATGCCCTACAAAGACTCAAAGCCTCATACCTACGCTCCGGTCACTCATACGAAACCTGTGTCGTACTGGACGAAGACTCCAGGGAAGAGCTGGACTGGTGGTCAGCCCACATGGAGGCATGGAACGGATGGGCGATATTTGGATCGACGCCGGACCTGGTCATAGAGTCAGACGCCAGCTTACACAGCTGGGGCACACATTGCGGGTCAGTTTCCACCGGTGGCAGATGGTCAAACGAAGAGTCTCTGTTACACATCAACTGCCTAGAGCTATTAGCAGCGTCCTTTGCCATTCGCAGTATGACCCCCACAGGCGTACATCTCAGCGGTACGTTATATCAACCATCTAGGGGGGATGAAATTGAAGGTTCTCCCATTGATGGCTCGAGATTTTTGGCACTATTGCCTGAAACACAGCATTTCGGTAATAGCAGAATACATTCCGGGGCAGGACAATACAATGACAGACTGGAACTCCCGATACCTTCGGAACGCAGGGGATTGGCATCTCCACCCAATGATTTTCCAGCGCCTCTCTCGACTCTGGGGACCTTTCAATATAGACCTCTTCGCGTCTCGTCTGAACACCCAACTTCCTCGGTTCTTCAGTTGGAGACCGGATCCAGATGCTCTGGCAACAGATGCATTCCTACAGGACTGGACCAAGGGCAGGAACTACGCTTTCCCCCCGTTCAACCTAATTTCTCGGACCCTGGCGGTCCTTTGATTATCCAAGGGGACGCTGGTGCTGGTAACCCCGTTATGGAGGTCACAACCTTGGTTTCCTCAATTATTGGAAATGTCGATAGATTTCCCACAGCTGTTGCCGGACATTCCCTACCTCTTGACCAACCCAGAGGGAATGAGTCATGACCTGGCCAACCAAGGCCTACTGCAACTGATGTCATGGCTCAGGAGGTTTCGCAGACGACACTCAGTCTCTTGGCAGAGTCGTGGGCCTACGGATCGTGCCTACGGATCGGCTTGGAGAAAGTGGTCTGATTGGTGCGTGGGACAGTCAATGGATCCCATATCAGCTCCTACAAAAGCAATCCTACAATTTCTGACTCTACTCTTTGAGGAAGGAAAAGCCTTTCGTACTATAAATCTGTACAGATCAGCTATATCAGTGAGACATATGGGGTTGGATGGCACCCCAATAGGTAAACATGCCCTGATCTGTCGTTTACTCAAAGGCACCCATCTTACTCGACCTCCTCAAACTCGATATTCTTCCTTTTGGGATGTCAATGTGATTTTGCATTTGATTGAATCTTGGCCAATGAACCAGGAACTTTCGCTGAAGCAATTGTTGGCCAAACTGTGGATGCTGTTTTGTTTACTTTCATGTAAACGGGTCGCTAATGTCAGGGCGCTAGACTGGCATGCACGCGTTTTTGTCCCAAACGGACTATCCTTTAATATTTCACGTAGAACGAAATCCTCGACTAAGGAAGTTTTCTACCTGTCATTTCCGGACAACCCAAATTTGTGCCCTGTGCTATGTCTGAAGGAATACGAGCATCGTACGGCATCACTCCGTCCAGAACAAACCCATCCACTGTTCATCTCATTCAAAAGACCTCACCTACCAGTATCTACTCCTACTTTAGCTCGTTGGATCAAATGGTTTCTGTCAATGGCAGGCATAGACACCTCCATTTTTTCCTCACACTCCATTCGCAGAGCTATGGCCTCTAAAGCTTCCATGATAGGTTGTAAATTGGAGGATATACTACGGGCAGCCGACTGGTCGAATGAGTCTACATTTCGTAATTTCTATTTTCGCCCAGTGCAACACATTTCCAGTTCAGTAATTGCTCAGCGTTAAAATAGCATAATAAGAGCCTCTGTGTCTTTAATAAAATTACCAGATTTTACTATTAACATGACGTAAAGTCATGATTTTATTAATGACACGGAGGCGAGTATTATTCCCACCCACCCTACCCAGAGTGGTGATTAAGTTACAACCCAGACATGGAGCCTTTAGGATGACTTAATATGGTAGGTACACGATCATTCATGGCACAGGTGAGTAAGTATTCAATAAATATGACTTATATGATACGTATTTCGATCTAGCAACTTGGTTGACGAACTTGATATAGTTACATCGATTGATTAACATGGTTGACGAGTTGTTAATTGCGGAATAGCAGTCACGAGATTTCGATATTACCATATTTCTCCTTTCTTTTAGCTTGAATACAACTGGAGAGTTGGCGGTTGAAACGGTTCTATATTGCAGTTCCAGTTATGGTTTTGGTCCGTGGATTCGTATTTATGGTTGGAATACCTTGAATTTTGCACTAATGGTCTTCAGGATCTACGCAGAAAGAGGAGGAGTCAAGGAGCACTACACCTCTATGGATTATACTGTATGCTGATTGGTGCTACTGTTACCAGGCTATTGTTATGGTTTCTTTTTTCTATGGTTCTCTCATACTTCCCTTTTCTTGTTGCTGGGAGTATAATAAAGAAAGAGAATGCATAATACTCGCCTCCGTGTCATTAATAAAATCATGACTTTACGTCATGTTAATAGTAAAATCTGGTAATTATCTCTAATAAACCCATCAATCAGTACACAATGTTTGTCCTCAACAGATTTCCTGGACAGTCTCCTGTTTCCATTATATAGTTAAAGATATTGGTGAGTTCCCCTTTTAATTGATGCTTCATTAATTTGTACAATTTATTTGTAAAGCCATCTGGGCCTGGAGCAATCTTTATTTTTTGTTGTCTATCGATTTACCAAACTCTGCTTCTATTACGGGATTTATTTGCCTTAATTGATAGGGTTGGATTTTTGGCATGGGCAAGTTTTCAAAGAACTTCTCAATCTCTTTTGCCTTACCAAATGTTTCTTCTGGTAAGCTGTATAAATTTTGATAAAATCTTTCAAATGCACCCCCAATTTTTTCTGGAGCAATTAGGCAAGTGCCGTTCTGACTTTTTTGTATAGATTATATCCATTCCAAACAGTGCTACCATGAGAAATGAATCCAAATCCTTGCTTCCGACACCATTCACCAAACCACAAGTTAAAGTCCCTAATACGCATCCACCGGTCGGTCTGAGTATTATGCACAGGCAGAACTTCAGAGAATGACCATGTGGAAGCAACCTGCCGTATATATCATTGGCAAAAAGACAAAAAACTTCCTTTACCACTGCAAGCCAAGTAATTTGTCCATGATGGACATGTACATCCAATTCCCCTTCCTGCTTTGCTTGCTTAACAATATTACAAATACCAAAAAAAAGAAAATGTTACTTGCGCTTTCTCCTTAATCCCTATGTATATTTAGACAAATGGAGGTCATTTAGTTGCTCCAATGGCCATTGGAGGGAATGCCCGCCTGCCAACGTCAAGGCAGACCCCCCTAAGCGGGTCCTAACACTGACCCTTCAGCCTGCTTCCTTGAGCTTCTGGCAAAGATATCTCTAATGAGACAGAAAGGGGTATTTTTTATATACACCCCTATACTTATTAACCCTTAATAGGGAACACATGGGATGGGTAGCAGCATTGTAACCAGGCTGTGTGATGCAAAGTAAATACAAATACAAAAAGAGAAGTCCTGCGCTTAAGCAGCAAGGACTACAACACACATCAGCCCCAATATATAGTAAAAACCAAAGAAAAGAAAATGTTACTTGCGCTTTCTCCTTAATCCCTATGTATATTTAGACAAATGGAGGTCATTTAGTTGCTCCAATGGCCATTGGAGGGAATGCCCGCCTGCCAACGTCAAGGCAGACCCCCCTAAGCGGGTCCTAACACTGACCCTTCAGCCTGCTTCCTTGAGCTTCTGGCAAAGATATCTCTAATGAGACAGAAAGGGGTATTTTTTATATACACCCCTATACTTATTAACCCTTAATAGGGAACACATGGGATGGGTAGCAGCATTGTAACCAGGCTGTGTGATGCAAAGTAAATACAAATACAAAAAGAGAAGTCCTGCGCTTAAGCAGCAAGGACTACAACACACATCAGCCCCAATATATAGTAAAAACCAAAGAAAAGAAAATGTTACTTGCGCTTTCTCCTTAATCCCTATGTATATTTAGACAAATGGAGGTCATTTAGTTGCTCCAATGGCCATTGGAGGGAATGCCCGCCTGCCAACGTCAAGGCAGACCCCCCTAAGCGGGTCCTAACACTGACCCTTCAGCCTGCTTCCTTGAGCTTCTGGCAAAGATATCTCTAATGAGACAGAAAGGGGTATTTTTTATATACACCCCTATACTTATTAACCCTTAATAGGGAACACATGGGATGGGTAGCAGCATTGTAACCAGGCTGTGTGATGCAAAGTAAATACAAATACAAAAAGAGAAGTCCTGCGCTTAAGCCGAAGGACTACAACACACATCAGCCCCAATATATAGTAAAAACCAAAGAAAAGAAAATGTTACTTGCGCTTTCTCCTTAATCCCTATGTATATTTAGACAAATGGAGGTCATTTAGTTGCTCCAATGGCCATTGGAGGGATGCCCGCCTGCCAACGTCAAGGCAGACCCCCCTAAGCGGGTCCTAACACTGACCCTTCAGCCTGCTTCCTTGAGCTTCTGGCAAAGATATCTCTAATGAGACAGAAAGGGGTATTTTTTATATACACCCCTATACTTATTAACCCTTAATAGGGAACACATGGGATGGGTAGCAGCATTGTAACCAGGCTGTGTGATGCAAAGTAAATACAAATACAAAAAGAGAAGTCCTGCGCTTAAGCAGCAAGGACTACAACACACATCAGCCCCAATATATAGTAAAAACCAAAGAAAAGAAAATGTTACTTGCGCTTTCTCCTTAATCCCTATGTATATTTATATATAGGGGTGTATATAAAAAATATCCCTTTCTGTCTCATTAGAGATATCTTTGCCAGAAGCTCAAGGAAGCAGGCTGAAGGGTCAGTGTTAGGACCCGCTTAGGGGGGTCTGCCTTGACGTTGGCAGGCGGGCATTCCCTCCAATGGCCATTGGAGCAACTAAATGACCTCCATTTGTCTAAATATACATAGGGATTAAGGAGAAAGCGCAAGTAACATTTTCTTTTCTTTGGTTTTTACTATATATTGGGGCTGATGTGTGTTGTAATATTACAAATACGCCTCCCGTCTCTGTGAGCAGTAGTTCCGGGAAGACATCTCACAAGACAACTATTGTCCAGCTCCACACCTCTTATGATAGAATCTCCCAACAACAACTGCTTTCTATTAGTCCTTACCATAGTCTGCAAGTCTGTCTCCACAATACCACCACCCTTGGTGCCTAAACCGGTCTCCACAACACCCCTACCCTCAGTTATTTATTGTCTCCACAGCACCACTACCCTCAGTGCCTGAGCCTGTCTCCATAACACCACTACAATTGGTGCCTGAGCCTGTTTCCATAACACCACTACAATTGGTGCCTGAGCCTGTCTCCATAACACCATTACACTCAGAAAGTGCTGAAAATGAATTATGTAGAGCAACAGAATGGGTCTTCATCTACAGTCTCCTAGCACTAGATCCACTACAAATAGTATATCATCAGTGTGTGGTTATCTATGCGCCCTGTGTTTCAAATAAATGATACCCTTATATGTCTTCTCAAAATTGACTTGATAGTGAATGGTTTAATAGAGGACTCCTTTTTTAAAAGTAAGTTTATCTGCTGAACTTTAATATACTGATTAGATTGCCTATTAATGGTGAACTTTTAAAACTTTGCTTAGCTCAGCATCTTCAGCTCTCTTGACAATTTAAAATACAAAGAATATAAAATATAGGTCATATAAAAGAAAATCAATATCTCATGCTGAGCTGTTTGAAATAACATCCGCCTTTTTCGAGGTAAAAGAAAAATATTCTATTTGATATTTTGTACAATAGGTTAACATGTGTACAGAGAATTACATTGATATGGGTAGAAATGCCACCTAGCATGGAATAAGAACATTTTAATTAAAATTGCAGAATATAATATCTTCTATAAGGGCAGATGTCTGCAGTAGACTAATTAACATTTTTAAATTACTTAAAAATGAAAGTCATTGTTTTAAGTGTATGCTGTGATGCTCTTGCTGTTTCTTTATTACACAAACCTATTCATGCTGTACACGTGATTCGATATTCGATATGTATGCTAGTAATCTTACATAGTTATTGATAATTAAGTTTATCTTTATATATATTTAGGTAAATATGTTTGGTACCAATATTACAGAACTATGCTAGCTTCCAAATAGTATCAATTTATACACATGTTATTTATTAACATTAAGTGCTTACAAAATACCATGTACTACTAATGAGTGCTGAATGTAAGAGATGTATAAAGTGTGTATAATTACTAGTACAGATTTTAGCAAATGTGTGAGTACCTGGGTTATTTACTGAACCACAGGAATTCCAGCTTGTCTCTAATGGCATAAAATTGCAATTCCCATACTCAATTTCACTATTTAATATATAACCTTGCAAATGGGTGAAATAAGAAGACTATTGTTTTAAATATAAAATATTTTATTGTGTTGATGTCGTATTGGGATGTACATTCATACAGTTGACATTACACTAATGTCATCAAGAAAATACGAGACAACGAAAAGACCTACAGTATAGGAGGCAAAAAAAAAAACGGTAAGGGACATTTTGTTTTTAAACATTCTGCGCTGCAGTTGATAAAACTATAACATCTTAGAAATGATGCAGTATTATGCAGACACTACTGGATATCTTGTTTTATATAACATACATTACTTGTTTAGATCTATATGTTTTGTTATTTGCTGCAGCTTCCAATTAAAAGTTATTTTATAGTACTTTATAGTTTGAGATCTGGCCAAAGAAACACGTATACTCCTTGTTATGTCTCTCAAACCATTCTTGAACAATTGTTGCAGTATGGCATGGTGCATTATCCTGCTGAAAGGAGCCACTGCTGTCAGGGAATGCCATTGCCATGAATAGGAGTACATTGTCTGCAACAATCTCTAGGTACAAGTGTGTGTCAAAGTAACATCCAGATGAATGCCAGAACCTAGCAGAACATTACCCAGGCATAACACTGCCTTTGCTGGCATGCTTTCTTTCCATAGTGCATCCTGCTGCCATCACTTCCTCAATTAAACAATGTACACCCGGCCATCCACCTTATCTAAAAAAACATGATTTATCAGACCAGGGTATCAGTTCCATAATAATAGTGTAATCTAATCTATATTTCATACATTATACATTTTACTGCAGTTGGATACCATTAAAGAGATAGTGAAGTTGGAACTTAGTCCATAAAAGTAACTATCCACTTTAATGGATGTTAGGTCCACAAATCACATTCCAAGAGCAATAATCACTATTGTAAACTGTAGTGGTTATGGTGCCAAGAGTGCCCTGGCACACCCTAGTGAAAACAGACAAACAATTTAACCAAGGTTTGATTTTCTTTCCAGGAGTTTTCCGGGCAGCAGTCACTTTTCACCAGTGAGAGCTGAAGCTCCTGAGGCTTCTGTTAGCTCTCCAGAGCTAAGCCCTGCCATATAGGGCCAGCTGATTGTCTGACTGTGTCAGCTGCTTGCTCTCTGCCAATGAGTTAAGCTATAAGTCAGAGCTAAGAACTTCTGGATGTCATATAGGATATCCATTGCTGCTCAGGTTAATGCTTGCTCTTTCCCAAGCAGCATAGAGGGTCTCGTTGCTGGAGACTCTTATTTAGCCTTAAACATTAGAAATGATTTAACAAAATCATTGGAATCATGGAAAGACAGCACCAGCAGACTCCAAACGCTATAAGCAATTCAATAAGATGAAGCCATTACAGTGCCTACAGTGTTGCTTTAAGTTGTTACAATGCTATGAGCATTTCTTTAACTCTTTTGCGACACTGGATGAAAATTTTCCATAAGGACTTACCGCAAAAGATTTACATCATGTACTAAAATTAATGCCAGTTTGCAGTGGTTGTGGCAATTGTGGGGTTAATGCTGTTGCTGGATGCCTCGGTGTCCGAGGCAGACTAGCAGCAGCAAGTGGTGATGTGCCAGCCCAAGTGAGCACTGTGACAGCCAGTCACAGTGATCACAATGCTGCTGGGACATCCAATCTGTCTCCCTCCACTTTGTTGTGAGTTGTGAAGTGGAGAGAGATGGATTGGTGTGCAACTGTGTCCCTGTGTAAAGTATCAAGACCCCCTTTATCCTTCTTCTTTAAAAAAAAGCCCTGCCCTTCAATCACTGCTTGCCGTGATCGATAAATAGACCACAATATTTTAATGTGATCTGATATTTTTTTACCCTCACGTTTTAACTTGTAAATTGGTGATTTAGTTAGCTGGACTTGGTGCACGTTAGAGGGATTTTTTTTGTGTAATTTAATGTTATGGTGAAAAGTAAAAAGAGTTTAAACAAGTTTGAAAAGTATTAAAAAAAAGTTTAAAAAACAACACTATTTAGCTAAAGTTAGGCTCTAATGATTTCATACCTGATATCCCTAAGTTTATTACCACTCTTGGAAAGTCTTCTCACTTTTACAAATGATAGGCTTTTGTGGGGTTATTTGACAGTCAAACTGCTATAATGCCCAAAAATTTAGACATAGACCTATCAAATCCAGCTATGAAAATTAATAAATAAAAAAACAATGTTTTGCTTTCATTAAATATATATATATATATATATATATATATATATATATATATATATATAACCAGGAGTGCAAGTCCTTTCTACTATGTATATAGTAGAAAGGACTTGCACTCCTGGTTAAATTCTTTATGCCCGGTGCAGGTCTGGCAAAATCATGTAGATATAGTAGAAAGGACAGCACTCCAAGGTCTTTGTGATAGTTTTCAAATAAAATTTTACTTTTATTTAATCCATATAAACGTCAATGTTTCAGCCCCCACATGGAGCTTTTTATTTTTTTATTTTTTTTGATGAAAGCTCCATGTGGGGGCTGAAACATTGACTTTTATATGGATTAAATAAAAGTTAAATTTTATTTGAAAACTATCACAAAGACCTTGGAGTGCCATAATTTCTACTATATCTACATGATTTTGCCAGACCTGCACCGGGCATTAAGAATTTAATGAGTGCAAGCCCTTGTTACATATATATATATATATATATATATATATATATATATATATATATATATATATATATATATATATATATATATATATATATATAATGTATATTTATGTAATATTGTTATATAATTAAGTAAATTTATTAATTGCAATTTGAGGAACCTGCCTGACAACCCAGGAGAAAGTCCAGAGGATTTAATTTGCAAGCTCCATATTTAACCCTGTAACTTTCCAAGACACCATACAACCTGTACATGAGGAGTACTGTTGCATTTGGAAGACTTTGTCTAACACATATATGAGTGTTTCCAAACAGGAAGCTGTTTTATGATGACGATATCATCAGTTAAAGTGCTATTTGTAGGTGAAAAATGCCAAAAACAACTTTGAATGTGAACTTTGGCCAAGGTTTGTGACTAAGTAGCTACTTAAAAAGGATGAACATATCCCATTTTGAATACCCTGGGTTGTCTATGTTTGCAAATGTCAATTGTGGTAAATTTTCATTCTTAGGCTGCCATACAGTCTCAAAGGCAACATAACCAATATGGAAAATTGGAATGTGTAAAAACATAAAAGGGGAACGTCTATATTTGATCTTGTATGTTTTCAAAACCCCATAAAACCTGTACATAAGGGTACTGCTATACTCGTGAGACATCGCTGAACACAAATCTGTGTATTTTATTGCAGTAAAAACTAACTGAGTTATGACAGTCACAGTCAAAGACCATGCAGAAGTAATAATATTTTAAAAAGTTCAAATTTCTACAATATTTCAGATTTTATTTATATAAAATTATGTTTCATATATAACTATTTGATGTGAAATGAAAGTTTTGAACAAAATAATACATAATTTGTGTGGGCGCACTTAATATGAAAGAGGAAATTATGGTTGCACAGTCGAATTCCAGTTTTTGTTTTGATTTTGTTTTGATCAGAACTTGTACAAGAGCCTCCATCCTTAAGGGGTTAAATTATGCACTTTGTAAATCAAGCACTTATTATGCACACATTTATTATACCAAAACAGTGCAAAATGGAAAAACAATTTGTATATATGTCACATCAAATTAAAGCTCTCTTGGTCCTTTAATAAAACAGTATGCAATATGTTTTAGTACAATAAATTAGAAAAAATGCAAATTGCAGTTGAACAGAAACAGCAAAACATTTAAAAATTACTTGTGTCCTCAAGTGCAAGACAGGCTTCTGAAACTGTTTCGTTTGGGCTTAATTCACATTATTACACTATTTTTATTGATTGTATTAGACCAATCATTTAAAAATGTATGATTACCTATGACAAAACTCAATAAACTACAAGTAAAAAAATGTGTTTTTACCGTATCTGTAAAGTGTCAACTTTGATGTGGTGTTCTTTGTTTATCTACATGTTTCATAAATAGTTGTGCTTTATTCCATTCGCCCAGTAATTCCTATTTTTCTTTATTCTTTTCTATATTTAATTTTGCATCATCTTGTCTAAATTACATTATTTTCTTGTATATATTAGGTTCAGAAATAAAAACCTGTAGCATAAGTGAGTAACCGTAATATTTAATTAATTAATGTAATATTAATTAATGTTTTAATAAAACAATCAAAAAGTGGAGAATGATCTTAGCAAAGGAGTAAACAAATTTAGTAGTGAAGGAGTTAAATACAGCAAAATATAGGCCATTTAATTTTTATTTATAACCACTCCATTTATTTCACTTCAACCTCTGTACAAAAAAAAAGCTCAGGCCATTAGCCTGACCCTTCTTTTGCTAAAGCAATCATGTAAGCTGTGATTGGATCTATTGACCCAAAAAAATCAAATAAATATCTAATTACATGCGATCTTTTTTTTTTTATGACATGTTTTATAATAAAATCATATTGATCATGAATAGAGGTTTTGCTGCTAATTTTTTTCCAATAAAGAGTTTCACACCTTATCATTGCTTCTGTCACCAGAAACATGTTGAGTAATCTACACGCAGGCTTTTCAATTAATGGATGTCCTTTGGTAGTATCATCACTCAATGCTTTCCGTCAAGAGCAGCATTCCAAAAGAAATCCATATCTGAAATTCCATTCAATATAAGGTTATCTGTAAAAAAAAAAAGTAAAAATAAACTGTTATAGCTGCTTTTTTCTCTTTTTAAAACACAATGGGGGCTTATTCACTGAACACCAAATTGTAGTGAATTAAAAAGTAATTTCTCAATTTAAGCTAAAACAGCTGATTTAAAAAAAATCTCCTTAACTCGGCTAAGATTACATCAGCTATTTAAGCATAATCTTGCAATATAACTTTTATTTTATAATGAATAATTACTCAGCACTGGAGAGTTAGCATCATTCCACTATCTTTGACGATAAAGTTCACGTTTCTCAATAGGACAGCTGTTGAAGAGAACACAAGCAAAAAATTCTCTAATCCAGCTATGCTTTCAGTTTGTCTACTGTGGCTTTAAATTTGAAATTCACTTTGAATTCACGCTTTCATAAATAACCCCGAGTAATATTAAAATATCAGACAAGCAAGTACATTTCTTTTTTAAGCAGGTTACATGTTTCATACTGGTATTAATTTATAGACTTGACTCCTCTCCATGGCCATGGAATAGATATATTGTCCGCAGATATAATTAATCACAAACACTAGTTAAAGGTTTATTTTAGGCAACTTTGCATCATGGCAAAGGTTACGGCACAGAGTGCCTTGGCTATGGCAAATACCATGAGAATGGTTGTTTGCTATGGCAATTGGTGCCTATGAAAGCGAAAGTAAAAATCCCTGATTCACTGCCTGACAATTACAGTCCTTAGTCACAATACATCTCTGGAAAGCCAAACAACAGCACTATGGGAGAGCTGCACAAGATAGGTAACCATTAAAGGGACACAGTATTCACTATAATCATTTCATCTCATTTAATTGGTTATAGTGAATGGAGTCCCCTGTTCCTTCATTTAATGTTAAACTATTTTCGAGCAGTTTAACCACTAAAATGTAATATGGTTATTTCAACCAAATGAGCATTTCTCATTTGGCATAATTTATTGTTTACTATTTAATCACATGTGAATCACATATAAAGTGTTAGATTCATGTAATTATCACTTAACACGTAATTACAACTAGATTTACAGTAAACGTCTATATTTGCCCACTGGTCATGCAAAGTTTGAAATAAAATAATCAAAATATTAATTGAAAATTATAAAAAATAATTAATTGCATAATATACATTTTAATACGTTAATAAATATGTGTCATAGGTGGGGTAAACTGGACCCCAACTTGGACTTATTCATTTGTCAAATAACATCAACCATCATGATGATACTAATGCAGGTTTTAGTGTGATACTTTCTATTAGCACTAAGCACTGTCTCCCCAGAAATTCAAATTGTGTACATTCAATTGAATTGAATTTACAGACAGATAATGTTCAATACTGTTAAAACTGAAAATTTGATTGCTTATTTATGTAATTTCAGTTCTGGATTTCAATCATCCTGTTGCATATGTATAGACTAACATATGGACCTAATTCAAAGTAATTTGGAGGCTGTTTGGCAAAAGAAAAATATAGAAATGGAGTAAAATATGGTGCATGCGTTGTGTTAATTAAAGGGACACTCCAGGCACCCAGACCACTTCTGCCCATTGGATATTAATTATGTATTTATTTATATTTATTTATTTTCTCTGTGTGTTATATCCTCTTCTGTCACTAGTCTAATACTATCCTTACCTTTTGTGTCATTTTACCCCACTCCCTCCTGTGTGTCCAACTTGTCTGGTTACAACTACATGTCTGTTCGTCCACCCATTGTAAAGCGCTGCGGAATTTGACGGCGCTCTACAAATATCATAATAATAATAATAATAATTATATATATATATATATATATATATATATATAAACTAAATGTGACAATCCATCCATTCAAATCTTAGGAATTATGCACAAATGTGCAGTCATACAATCATCCATCATTATGTCATCATCTGTGTACAACAACCATGCAATTACACAGACATGGTCAATCATGCATAGCTTAACATATCTTCAGTAGCAATTTCAAAGGCATAGAGGTTTATTCACTAAACAAAGAGCTTCAGATAGGTGTTGTGAGCTAAAAAAACAATGTGTAACATTAAAGGGACACTTCAGACACCCAGACCACTCCTGCCCATTGGAGTGGTCTGGATGCCAACTCCCACTACCCTTAACCATGCAAGTGTAATTAGTGCAGTTTTTCATAAACTGCCCTAATTGCCTAACAGGGTTAAGTCCTCCTCTAGTGGCTGACTATGAGACAGCCACTAGAGGAGCTTCCGGGTTCTTAAAACACTAAGTGTTTTAAGAGATGCTGGACGTACTCACGCAATGCATGAGGACCTCCAGGGTCGCCGAAATCCCCATAGGAAAGCACTGAATAATGCTTTCCTATGGGGCGGTGTAATGCGCGCGCGCGCGACAACTGCCGCGCATGCGCATTAGGTCTCCCCTGCCGGCTGACGACGGCGGGGGAGGAGAGTTAGTGGAGCCTGACCCAGCACCGAGGGACATCGGCACTGGATACAGGTAAGTCACTTACCCCCTCAGCAACTTGGGATGGGAGGGGGGAGGGAGAGGGTACCTGCAGTGCCAGGAAAACGGTTTGTTTTCCTGGCACTAGAGAGTCCCTTTAAGGGAAAAAAATAAGTATATTCCTAGCATTTTAAACTATTCAACTTGGCTGTCATCTCACTTTTTAGAGGGAAATACACTCGCCTGTCTGTCTCTCTTTCTGTCTGTCAGATAGATAGATAGTTTGTTCGTCCACCTACTGTAAAGCGCTGCAGAATTTGTTGGCGCTATATTAATAACAACATAATAATAATAATAATAATAATAATAATAATAATAATAATAATAATAGATAGATAGAATCTTGAAAAAGAATAACAAATCTTTCTTTGAAAAAAGGGGTCCCAAGTTAAAAGACTATGGGTAACAATTCTCAAAAAAAGGTTATGTTACCCACATATGACATGTATAACCCACTATAATTGGTAAAAAAAACAAAAAAAATTAATATAAACTTTATTAGTATTTAAAGGGCTACATAATAGTGAAAAAGAAAAAAGGACAAAGTGAAAAACACAAAACTGACTTGTGAAATTGTAATACTAAAAATGAGAAACCTAGGGGGTCTGCCTAACTTGCTTGTATATATCAATCACAGCAAGCGTGAGAAAATGTACTAATTATCTAACCTTTTTTTGAGAATCATTACCCATAGTCTTTTGACTTGGGACTCCATTTTTTTCAAACAAAGATTTGTTAGTCTTTTTTCCATTCATTTTTCTGGGTTAAGCCCATATTACCCAATTAGTCCACTCTTGACTCTGGGGTCAGGTTTTTCCTGCCCTTCTAGTCGTGTAATTTTTTTCTCAATAGATAAAATCTTGTTACCATCAAAAAGTCAAAGAGATAAGTAAATAACCCATAGTGGCAGAATTTCAGTAAAGGAGAACATTTTATTTTGTTTAATTAGCATATAACAACTGTATGATAGAAGTTACATAATCAGGCTGAATAGTAATCTGTCTTAAATATAATGTAACATTACCTTGGTAGGATTTTGTCACCCCTGTTCCACAGAGCATATTTTATAAAAAAAAAAAATACGGTTCCAGTAATAAGGGTTTCATATGTGATTAATATAATTGCTTTTTTTCCGACACACTGACTGAGTTAAAAATAGACTTGTAAAAGGCAGTGGCTACAATTTGCTAATGTTGTTTGAGAACTCACTGGCTAATACATGCACATACACCTTAACGACAAGTGAGAAAGCATTTTATCTGATATGATCATCAGTACCATTTAAAATAAATAATTTGTTGCAAAGTGTTCATTCACATCATATTTCATGAGCTCTGGAGAACTGAGAATATGATTCCAGCCATTTGGTTCACTAATTGTTTCCTAATTATTATTGTAGGTATTCAAGAGGTGGAAATTAAATAGAGAACCGTTACGCAAATTGCTCATGAACCACTGAATGATAATAATGAGATGCATATAGACTGTTTTAACTAAAAATAACCTGTTGGCTTCTGAAAGCTGGTTTCATTTTTGTTAAATGGCTGTTCTTATTAGAGAAAACACAGACATTAAACTGGAAATGCAAAATACACACATACCCAGTTCAAATAATATTTCCTACAGGATCAGTTCGACAAAAAGAACCAATTTTATCGTTAAAAAATGACTTAAAAGATAGTATGGGCAGTGAAGAAAACGTCTATTCCTTTGTATACTGTTTTACATTTAAAGATCGTAAAAAAAAAAAATTCTGTTAAATTTGGTAACTTCTGCAAGGACTCTAGAGCCTTAAGCCATAAAGAAAAGTCTCAGAGGAACATGAGACCCATCTTTCACAGTAAAAAAGAAAAACAATTTCTTTTTCTTTTACTAATGAAAACTTCTTGTCATTTAAACTACACTTTGTTCAATTTTAATCTCTAGTGTGTTTAGTCACTCCTAAGTACATTTTATCAATCTCAACACATACTCTTTTTTGCTATGGTCTATAGCATGACATAACAATGAGCAGTGCATTATACATTCAAGAAAGATCAATCTAGTACTGAATGCTTTATCTGAATGGCTCTCAAGTGGCCAGGCAATCTAACAATGAGATACTGAAACAGAACTGATAATAGCATCCATCATTTTGTACTACAGTTGGTATAGTTACCAACTTTTTTCTACTTTTAAGAACTGCACTATTAAATATTAGTTCTTGGCTCTTTTATTGAACATGGTAGCTTTGAGGCTAGGTATTAGAAAGAAATATGAAAAGGCTAGATCTGAGATTACTTTGAAAAAAAAATACTATGTTTCTTTCTACATATAATTGAAATATATTTGTTTAAGCTCTAGATAAGCAAAAGCGAGAAAAAGTAGGGGAGTGTAGAGAATGGAAAGGCATTACTTTATATGTGTTTTATTATTTGATAAAAACAGGTTATAAAACTAAATAATAGAAAGAGTAGTTTTAGAACAAGAGACAAAATCATGCAGTAGTACTGGGAACAAATTAAACTTATGTTGCCAAACAAAATACAAGGAAAAGCTTCCAAGAAATGTTTATGTTCATAGAACATGCCACATTGTAGGCCCTTCCTGTAAAATTTATTCATAAACAATAAATAAATGAATGGAGACTGTAAGGATAAAGCAGTACCTAGTGCAGTGATAACTAGTCTTAGTAACCCTGGTATTTATGAGTTTCATTTTGCATGATGCATAGCCTATTTTTCTGTATTTCACAAACAATGTTAGAATCTTCACTGATCTAAAAGTATCATTATAAATCAGGTATGGCACACAAGAAAGTGAGAGTATACTCTATGACGTTTTGGATTTAACATAAGATGTGTGAGAGATCTCACCTAACACTTGTGTACTACTGGAATATCAATTTTAGGTAACATGTGAACATCCCCCAATGTAAATTTATAAAAATATATAGACACCTCCATAAAGGTAAGATAGTCGACTGCTGGATCACTAAGCATGCCACTAAAGTCTCATTTGATGACGCACAATTTCAGCCTTAATTAGTTTCAATTAGAGGTGTTGCATTGTGATCAGTCTCATTACAAGGAAGACTTAGACTTATTCCTAGTCTAAGAATATAGAATATAAATAACTGTACAGATGGTAATGGACATGATCTGAACGTATGAATTATAACCTTGGTCAAAGCATATATGAGAGTAATTGTATGACTTTCTATCTTACTTGTACTACTTTTTCTGGTAGTTGCATGTATATGGGAACCATGTTAGTTAACTATATCAACACCTTGCACTATGGCTGCAACTTTTCTTATTGCCTGGTGCTCGGTAATGACCATTGAATAGACATATCCAATATATTACATAATTTTTGGTCTTCTTAATTAACCTACTAAGGACCAAAGCTATTTTGAGATGTGACACGTTTGTGACCATGGCCTTTTTGTATTTATTTCATTTCAACCTTTCTGTTTAAGCGCACACATACAAATAAATTATATCATTTTTTAAATGAGAAATACAAGAATGGGACTTTATTTTGATTATCTATATGTAACACTATTAAATATGAATAAAATGTAAAAAATAAAAAAAATAACAAATTTCTTTCTCAGTTTTACATTTAATACTTTCTACATACCAAGTGCAACTGAAGATAAGTAACTTAAAATTGATTCAGTAATTAGCCAAGATTGTTAAAATGCTCAATATGACTCAGATTTCAATAAAGGTTTAGAAGTTATAAAACAAATTTTGCAAGGTGTTAAAAATGGTTTTAAAATGAAAACTGCAAAATTGGAGATGTTGATTCAACAACTTTTATAGTATTTACAGAATACAAAACTGCTACACAAAAGTATATATCTGTATAAAGTACACCACCCAAGCTATTTAAAGGAATACTATAGGGTCAGGAACACAAACTTGTATTCCTTACCCTATATTGTTAAAATCACCATTAAGGCAATGTGCAGCATTCACTTATAGTGCTGCACATAGCTCATCTGTCAGTCTGTGCCAATACCTATTGCAGTGGAAGCTGCAGGAGCAGTTATTGCAGCATTGAAACACTTTTTGTTCTGGTACCAGGAATGGCACTGTGTATCAATGTGATAGAGACCTCAGGCAAGCCTTAGAGCCATATGACCATATATGGGCAAAGGCTGCACACAATGAGAACTACTGGGCTTGTGTAGGGATGTTAGGAATGAAAATATTAAATGCTGCTGTAGTATGGAAAGAGCTTGCTTATAGGTTAATAATTACTGCAATACGGAAATTATTTCTGCCTTCCCTGTCTACGTATGAACTGCATCATATTTATGATATAAACTTTAACTTGTGACTCGTGGCTCAGTTCTTTGCAGATGTGAGTCTGACTGAGACTCTGCAGAATAAACTGCTTGTTTTCCTATGACCTGTGTCCGGAGTGAATCTGTGTAACCTGATATCAAGAGCATCCGCAACATTTCTGGTGCATTGGCCTGGAATCTCTAACTACACTCTGCAATGGTGAGATTTCATCCTCTGGGTCCCGGGTCGTGCTCTGGAGCAGGCTCACCAGACCGCCATGTGACTCAGGCACTAGACATGTGCGATTCGTTTTGTTCTGAATGTACATTCGTATGGATTTCATGCCGTTCGGACATTCGGATGCTTATGTATTAAGTAATTCAGATTTCTGAAAAGTGGCAAAACAAGAGAGAGGGAGGGAAAATTATATGAATGATGACAGCAATCTTGTCCAAAGATGCTAATTCCTATTGTGCAATGTAATGCTTGCTTGCCCAATCCGGTTTCACTATTCCCTGTCCAATGAAATGAGCACATTTTTGTGATTGATGTTAAAGTGTCACTGACACTTGGCCAATGAAGGCACACAGTTATTGAGGTCGGATAGTATATAAATCAGGCTGTCAGGGTGTTGGCTTGCATTCATGTGACGTAGACATGTGCAATCTGTTTTGTTCCGTATGTACATTCGTACGAATTTCATGCTATTCGTACATTCGGATGCTTACGAATGTCGGAAGAGCCGACGTTTGGCAGTTCCGAAGTGCCGAACCGAACCGATTGCCATTGGTCCGAATTGCCGAAGCAGACTAATCTTTTTACTTTCACGAATTTCTGAACCAAACCAAATTTTTTGCCCATGCACATCTCTGTCAAGCACCACTAGACACATTTAGTTTAGGAGTTCCTCGTGCGTCTCTTTGGACACTCCTTTATCCGGGTCTAGGTACCACAACACTGTCTGGTAAGAGCTCTTATACAGGGGACTTGTGTTCTGTCCTGACCTATCCCTATGGAGTCAAGACAGACCTGATCAGTCTGTTTCTGTAATTGGGTTTCCTTTCTTCTGATTCTGCAAGGTGGGTGTCTGTATATTCGCTTGAGTGTGTGTGTCTGAGACGTTACACTGATAAGGGGAAGCTGTTAGCCTTGTTAATCTGTTGGTATCTCTGTCTGCCAGTATGGGAGGAAGGCAGGTCTAAGTCACCCAAGCATCTAGACTGTATGACCAGTAACTGTAAAAAAATGGTTATAGAGCTGATTATGGTGTTAAAAGGTATTCCAAAAGACTGATTGTACTGTGTGAATGAAAGTGGCCTGTCATATGCCCTGATTCCCCCTCCCCCCAAGGGTAGTCTTTAGACATAGATTTAATTAATGGAGGGGTAGGAGGGGTAGGTGGAATATCAGTAATTGCAATTGTAGTATGTGGCTGCTGAAACTTCCAAAAAAACAGAGTCTCTTCTTTTCTGGTGGTACGATGGATGTAGGTAGTAGGATCAGGCAGCAGTGCCTGTGATGGAATTCCCATGCTCAGAGCGATATGGAGGAGGGAAGGAAAAAGACACGGATATAGTGTAGTATATTGAGATCTTATGTGATGGTAAATGAAGGGAAAGGAATTGCACTTACAATTAGATTAACATGGTTCTACAGCCCTTGACCTCCTGCATAATCCCAGATTCATGTCTGTATCTGTCCCAAAAGAGGAAGAATGGAGGTTATTTGTTGTTAAGCCCCTCAAGGATGCACCCTCATTACCTCCAGGAATCATAGATGCCGCAGGTATATGGGTTGAACATAACCCACCTGTTCTGGCCCTAAACAGGCCTCCTGTCCAAATTGAACTGAATCCAGGCATTTGCCGCATCAGTCAGAGACAGTACCATATCTCACAGGCAGCAGTGAGAGGTATTCAGAGATTCTTAGGGAATCATCCACATTGGTATCCTAAACTTTTACCAGTCACCCTGGAATACCCCTCTATTACCCATACACAAACCAGGTACTAATGAGTACAGGCCTGTTCAGGACCTCAGAGCAGTCAACAAGGCTGTTGTCACCATGTTTTGGATCAAAGAAAACTTTGATTATTTGTCTATCTACACCTTCCAAATTGATTGATGAATGCGTGCACGCTTTCCCTAGAAGTAATTCACACCGGAGACAAAGTTTCTGATCAGTGAAATACTAAGGAATGCTTTATTCCCCAAAGTGGGGGGGCTCCTTCTTAAAGCAAAAATACGTAACAGTTTAACATACAGTATCCATTCAACAATTGGTTAACATTCTAAAAGGGTCTTGTTTAAACCCACCCTACAGGATGTGATGTCATCATTACAGAGCTCTTCCCCCCATATTCCAGCTCCGGCTTGGATACATGAAGAAAGGGGAAGTGAGTAGTTTCTTTGTTACTTTAACAGTGATTCTCCATTTTGTTGCACGTGGAATTGGCACAAAGGAAGTGGGGGAGGAGTTAGCAAAAGAAGCTAACTGTTAACACAAGAATGTGTAACAGAATGTGTAACAAGAAACTTGCAGAGGAAATAGTGACTGAACCATAAAGGGGGAAGGGAATATTTACTCTAGCAGCCAGTTTTAACATAGTGAACACAGAATAAATAGACATTAGTAAATAGCTATTTTGGTTTAATTCTTCTGTCCATAACAGTCCCCCCTTAAAATGACTATTTTACTAATAACTACTATCTCTAACTCTAATACTGTCCCTATAGAAAAATAACAAAAGGCTATCTTGCACATCTGTCTGAACAGGCCTCGAACGCTTCACTGCGCGGGTAACCCATAGCAGCTTGTCCACTACTTCTCCCGTGACAGACTTCTGCCCGTAGAGACAGACGCTATCCCTGAATGTCCTTAAGAGGAAGTAGCTATTGATTTAGTGCGGTGGGACTGTAAGGGTGTATGTGGTGTATCACGGTCTGTGTCATCAATCTCTTGGTGAAGGAAAGTCGGGGTGGTCTGGTCGATTGTCTGATCAACTGTCTTTTGTAGGCATTTCTTAAGACAAGGTAACTCACAACAAACAAGAAGAGCGAGGATAATTATCGTTATTAAAATGGAAACACCTATTTGGGCTAGAGCCCCTTGCCATCCAGATATCCATCCAAACCATCTTTCCCATGGATCTGTGGCCCCAGAATTCCTTTTCAGTTCATTGGATAAACTTTTTAATTTTTCTATTGGCAATGTTACCTTACCATTAGGGCCTGTATTATCTGGGATATAGGTACAGCATGTCATGGTGTCTGGGAGTATTTTTACATACTCTCCTTTTTCCTGCCAAAATCATCTATAAGGCCATTCTATTCTGGAAGGTCATCTAAGAGGTAGCTTGTAACCGCCCTATCCCACCATATATCCCATAACCAGTATAGTTCCCTGGATGCCTTCGTCTGGGTTAATATTTTTAGTAATGATTGGGTATTCATTTTCCATGACTCGCATGCTGACCGCTTAGGTTTACATATAGTGTAGAGACTTAAAAAGCATACCTCATATCCGGAGGAAGGTTCAGGGATACAGTACCTGGGTGAGGCCTCGCTCCTCCGCAGACATAGCAGTAGACTTGTTATGTGTAGTAGCATTGTATTTCATCCATTCAAGTCACAAGTTAGTGTCAGAAAAATCTGTCTCTACAGTCATAGTATCCTCAAATATGGGATGACTACCATGTCTTTTAAAGTCCTAATGTATGGCTTGAGGGTATTAACAGTCATGTACGTGGCACTTACCCATTCAGGTGAGTCCTACATGTCCCATAAGTAAAAGGTCTCCTGTTTATTGTATGAACCTCCTCCCTTCCAATTCAGATTTTATTAGCTGTAATGCTTGGGAGAATAGATTCAAACTTAGTTTATTACCTTAAAATCATTTGGTACCCCCCTTGATACCCCTATGGCATTAATATATATGTGTGGGTAACACCGCCCTTTATAGGAGTGTTCCTTTTTTGTCCTGGAGCATGAATGTGGTGTGTCAAGAGTACCTTGGTGATTGTCATGTATTATGTGTATGGACATAATATTGGCTAGGGCACATTTACTTATTCTTAATCTTATAAATCTTGTCTCATGCTACCCTAATACTAGCAGACTCAGATCATTTAAAAATTCAATATTAATATCACCACAAACTCAAGATAAGCAGATCATTCTGAAGAAGCTTTGACTGTGCGTAGGCACCTCAGACGTGAGGGCTGCAGAGTAAGGAGTACGTCTGTTTCTCTTTAGTTGCTGTTTCTTCAGCAAGTATCTTTGCTCTCTAAGAATGGAGTTTCAAAAAGGGTTGTCAAGATCAACAATTTCTACTTCCCATGAAGCAGAGGAAGGCTTTATTCTGGAATGATGAATCCACGGGGTGATCCCTGTAACTTTCAAGGTGCACTACTCAGCATGTGGTCCAGTGGCGGATCCAGAGCCTGATCTCGGGAGGGGCACTTGTAGATTATTTAAAAAAAAAAATCCTGGCACAATAACCACTACAGCTCAGTGTAGTAGTTATGGTGCCAGTAGTGCCAGGATCCCACCCCAGAGTAAGTAGTCATACCGTTTAAGAACAGTTTGACAACTTACCTGGGGTCTGCTGGGATATAGGGCATAGGAGAAGTGGTGTGTGTTAGGGGTGAAGTGTGTGTGAAAGGTGCAGTGTGTGTGTGTGAGCGATGAAGTGAGTGTGAGTGCGTAAGGGTGACAGTGTGTGTATGGGGGCACTGTATGTATGTGTGGGGCAGTGTGTGTATGTGGGGCACTGTGTGTATGGGGGGGTCATGTGTGTGTGTTTGGGGCAATGTGTGTATGGGGCAGCAGTTTGTGTAGGGCACTGTGTGTGTATGGGTGTGAAGTGTGCAGGGCAGTATGTGTATGGGGCAGTGTTTGTGGGGCAGTGTGTGCATGGGGACAGTGTTTGTGGGACAGTGTTGTATGGGGACAGTGTTTGTGGGACAGTGTTTGTGGGACAGTGTTGTATGGGGACAGTGTTGTATGGGGACAGTGGTTGTGGGGCAGTGTGTGTATGGGGGCAGTGTATGTGGGGGCAGTGTGTGTATGGGGCAGTGTTTGTATGTGGACAGTGTGTGTATGGGGTCAGTGTGTGTAGTGTTTGTATGTGGGGCAGTGTGTGTATGGGGTCAGTGTGTAAGGGGGAAGTGTGTGTAGTGTGTATGGGGCAGTGTTTGTGGGGCAGTGTGTGTATGGGGACAGTGTGTATATGGGGACAGTGTGTGTATGGGGACAGTGTGTGTATGGGGACAGTGTGTGTATGGGGTCAGTGTGTGTATGGGGTCAGTGTGTGTATGGGGTCAGTGTGTGTATGGGGTCAGTGTGTGTAGTGTCTGTATGGGGTCAGTGTGTGTATGTGGGGCAGTGTGTGTAGTGTTTGTAGTGTGTGTATGGGGGCAGTGTGTGTATGGGGGCCGTGTGTGTATGGGGTCAGTGTGTGTATGGGGTCAGTGTGTGTATGGGGTCAGTGTGTGTATGGGGTCAGTGTGTGTATGGGGTCAGTGTGTGTATGGGGTCAGTGTGTGTAGTGTCTGTATGGGGTCAGTGTGTGTATGTGGGGCAGTGTGTGTAGTGTTTGTAGTGTGTGTATGGGGGCAGTGTGTGTATGGGGGCCGTGTGTGTATGGGGGCAGTGTGTGTATGGGGTCAGTGTGTGTATGGGGTCAGTGTGTGTATGGGGTCAGTGTGTGTATGGGGGCAGTGTGTGTATGGGGGGCCGTGTGTGTATGGGGGCAGTGTGTGTATGGGGGCCGTGTGTGTATGGGGTCAGTGTGTGTATGGGGTCAGTGTGTGTATGGGGTCAGTGTGTGTATGTGGGGCAGTGTGTGTAGTGTTTGTAGTGTGTGTATGGGGGCCGTGTGTGTATGGGGGCAGTGTGTGTATGGGGTCAGTGTGTGTATGGGGTCAGTGTGTGTATGGGGTCAGTGTGTGTATGGGGTCAGTGTGTGTATGGGGGCAGTGTGTGTATGGGGGCAATGTGTGTATGGGGTCAGTGTGTGTATGGGGTCAGTGTGTGTATGGGGGCAATGTGTGTATGGGGTCAGTGTGTGTATGTGGGGCAGTGTGTGTAGTGTGTGTAGTGTTTGTAGTGTGTGTATGGGGGCAGTGTGTGTATGGGGTCAGTGTGTGTATGGGGTCAGTGTGTGTATGGGGTCAGTGTGTGTATGGGGTCAGTGTGTGTATGGTGGCAGTGTGTGTATGGGGTCAGTGTGTGTATGTGGGGCAGTGTGTGTAGTGTTTGTAGTGTGTGTATGGGGGCCGTGTGTGTATGGGGGCAGTGTGTGTATGGGGTCAGTGTGTGTATGGGGGCAGTGTGTGTATGGGGTCAGTGTGTGTATGGGGTCAGTGTGTGTATGGGGTCAGTGTGTATATGGGGGCAGTGTGTGTATGGGGGCAGTGTGTGTATGGGGGCAGTGTGTGTAGTGTGTGTATAGTGTGTGTATGGGGCAGTGTATGTGGGGCAGTGTGTATGGGGGGGAGGGGAGGAGGGAAAGGGGGCTTTTTTAATAAAAAAAAAAATGTATTTAATAAAATATATTTATGCCCCCCTCATGGGGGGGGGGAGGAGGGAAGGGAGGCTTTTTAATGAAAAAACAAAAAAAAATTTAATGAAATATATTTATGCCCCCCCTCCCTTCTTACCTTTATTGAGGAGGAGGGGGGACATTTCTGGATCCCTGGTGGTCCCAGTGGGGAATCCCTGGTGGTCCAGTGGTTCCAGTGAACTCTAGCCCGCGCTCCAGGGCTAGAGTTCACTCTCGCGAGATTTGGAGCGTTGCCGTGGTAACCGCGGCAACGCTCCAAATCTCGCGAGAGGAGGACCCGGAGGAGCTGCTGGTAACAGCTCCCGGGTCCTCTCTCCCTCCCCTGCCGGCTATCAGCACAGTGCTTCGGACCGGGGAGGGAGATCACTGATCACTCTCCCCGATCCGCAGGCACATTGCAGGGCTGGCGCTTGGGAATGCCAGCCCTGCACTAGCCGGCAGGGGGGAATCTCGGGGGGGGCAATTGCCCCGTTGCCCCCCCCCCTGGATCCGCCAATGATGTGGTCTTGGTTATCACTTTGGTGGCTGGGTAGGCCTCTGGCCATCCTGAAAACATGTCTACTATAACTAATGCATATTTGAACCAGCCACTCTTTGGCATTCTGGGTGTAGTCAACTTGACTCCTCTGGAAGAAATACTGAAGTTTGGCTAGATGCTTGGGGCTTTCCTCCATTCTTCCTGAGTTGCCCTTGGCACAAATGGAACAATATCTACAGTAACTGTTGGTCAGAGAGGCAATTCCTAGTACTTCAGAGTATTTGCTGGTCAAAAGAGTTCATGAGGGTTCTGGACAGATATGATGCTCCGTAGGCCCACTGGACCACTGCTGAGTATATGTTCTTGGGTAAGCAGAACTTTAAATTGTTGGGGGCAAGGGTTGCCCTTTTCTGTTTCCAGCTTGTGTTTCTTCAGGGTCAGTAGCTGCTTGTGTTTCCTTCAGGAGCTTGAGGTCTGTGGGTAGGATCTTACATGGTGAATATGGGAGTTTATTTAGCAGACACTCTTCTGTCCACTTCCCTTAGTGCACTTACAACTTATTGGACAGCTTGGTCAGCCAAATAGTTGCCACATGCTTCCTCTGAGTTCAATCTTCCGTGAGCCTTTATCTTCAGTATGGCCACTTCTTCAGGAAGGTGTAGGGCATCCATCAGCTCTTTTTAGCCGTGCTGTACTTAACTGGTGTGCCAGTTGCTGTAAGAAATCTTCTTAGTTCCAGATTCATTCCGGAGTCATGTGCCACACCTAGTGCATACCTTGTTGCAGAGTATATATTGGCGTGTCTTCCTTCAGAGGTCTTGCATGCTGTGGTGAGAGCCTATAGCTCAGCTTCTTGTGCAGACATTGTTGAGGTGAGATACTTGGTCCACTGTAGTGACAGCAAATCTGGAACAGATCTGTTATGGTGAGTTGCATCTCCACCAACAGGAACAGGTCTTCTGAACCACAAGATGTAATGAAGAAAAGGCTGAAAATAATAGAGTCAGTGTCATCTCATTTCCCCCCAACTGGGAAGTGGCAGAAGAGTGGCCAGGTAATAGAGTGTCATCTCTGCAGGGTGATAGTGTCCAGCACAGGAGTAGTCTATTACAGGGAGAAGTGGGATATTGCAGGGAGAGTCTCAGGGAACCAAGGCACCATTTGACACCAGAGCCTTAACCTGTTAGGGAATAGCAAGAGCTTGGAAAGGCTTCAGGGCGGAGGATAGAGAGGGGGTAGTATGGCTTAAGGGACAGGCTGGCCCCTGGGAGCAACTTCACAGGAACTTGGAGTGGGGAAAACATTGAGGTGTGCAAAATCTTCAGGGCCTGTATAATTCAGGTAAGGGTATTGGGGAAACTAGCTAGGACCCTTGCCTCCTGGTCAGGTTTCACTATGTGGAGCAGAAGAAATAATAAGCAGAGGGCTGTTTTGTCAGCAGCAGAGATTGGTTCAGACATATGAATTTGGCCATCAGGCAGAAAGGTGTTAGAGGCCTGCAAATGGGGGAAGGACATCTGCACCTAGCAGATTGATTGGACAGGTAGAGGTAACTATAAAGCAAGACTTAGTTAACAGGCTACTTCAAGGAGAGCCATCTACATGTATGCAGGAGAGAACAATATTAGACAGGAATGAGGAGTCAGGCAGGCCTTTCTTGCTACAAATAGATTCCATGTGGCCTGCTATACAAGGCCACATATAGCCGATGGGTACGGGCCTTATTGTGTACTAAAATCTAAGTCAGAGGTAAATTTGGGACAACCTGAAGTGATACTTTCCACAGATGCTAACTCATCGTGGATGGCATTGATAATACAGGTAGCCTAATCAGCCAATTTATCTTAGGTTTAAACAAGTCACTCCATGTAGTGGAATGGGTCATTATGATTTGGGCAATTCTACAGGCATTAGGAGTAGGCGTGGCTGTGGATAGTAGTAAATCTGCCTCATCCATTCTCATATACTATTCCTTTGTCTTCTGTATATCCAAAACACGTGTATGTCCAGGCGTTGCAATATACAGTAATCAATTTTTGGTCATGATATTAAAATCTCATTCTCATGAATTAAATCAAAGATTTTAATTCAACCCCAGAAGTAACAAGGTTTTCCTTCCGTAAAAAGGAATGGAGCTTACTGTATAATTGCATACACACAAAATAACATACATAAAAACAATGAGAAAAAAAAAGTACAGACTAACAACGTAGTCAAACAAACAAACACACATAGATCACTATTCTTGTGCTGGTTTTTAACTCTGGAATCAAATATCTGCAAGATCTTAAATAATGGAGGGGGTTGAATCTGCACTCCTCTCTCTGCCTCTTCACAAGTTAGTGTAACCCCTTCATTTCTGGATATCTAAGAATAAAACCAACTTCCATCAAAGTACTTTTTTCTCTAGCAATTACAATTCATTACTTAACTGAGCTTCAGGGAAATTCGAATCAGTCCCTGTGATTACATAAAGTTCTTAACTAGGATATTTGTCCAGCACACACATTCCTCACTGAGGCTCACAAGCATATCACCCATTCAACCCCCCTTATTAACGAAAACACAAGGGTGGGGGCCGAGAGAGAGAGAGAGAGAGAGAGAGAAAAGCTGTCAGCATTTTGCAGCCAGAGAGGTTAACTATGTGAGTGCTGTACAGAAACGTAAAGAATACAAAAGAACAGGAAATAACTCTACATTCATTGCAAACAAAAACGCAAGGAGTTACATTTAGTGATGTACCGAACTGTCCGCCGGCGAACAGTTCCCGGCGAACTTAGCGTGTTTGCGTTCGCCGCCGCGGGCGAACACATGGGCGGTTCGATCCGCCCCCTATTCGTCATCATTGGGCAAACTTTGACCCTGTGCCTCTCGGTCAGCAGACACATTCCAGCCAATCAGCAGCACTCCCTCCCTTCCACACCCTCCAGCCTCCCTCCCAGCATCCATTTTCGATTCATTCTGAAGCTGCATGCTTAGTGAGAGGAGGGAAAGTTTAGCTGCTGCTGATTATATAGGGAAATTGATAGCTAGGCTAGGGTATTCAGTGTCCACTACAATCCTGAAGGACTCATCTGATCTCTGCTGTAAGGACAGCACCCCAAAAAGCCCTTTTTAGGGCTATAACATCCGGCTGCTTTTTTTTTTTTTCCTGTGTAATGTAATTGCAGGTGCCTGCCTGCCAGCTTCTGTGTGAGGTTCACATTGGATACTGTACCTACTTGCCCAGTGCCACCACTCATATCTGTTTTAACAATTGGTTAAGCTTTAGATTTAAAATAAATAATTTGTTTTCACTGTAATAGAAGAGCAGTTGCCTGCCTGCCAGCTTCTGTGTCAGGTTGGATGCCTTGCCCATTTGCACAGTCAGTGAGGACAGGTGTCAATGTTAGGTGATTTCTGCCCTTTATGGATTAAAAGCAGACTCTGCATCAACTGTGTAATTTTCCATGGGAGTTTTGCCATGGATCCCGCTCCGGCATGCCACAGTCCAGGTGTTAGTCCCCTTGAAACAACTTTTTCATCACTTTTGTGGCCAGAAAGAGTCCCTGTTGGTTTTAAAATTCGCCTGCCCATTGAAGTCAATGGCGGTTCGCGCGGTTCGCCGGTTCGCGAACATTTGAGGAAGTTTGCGTCAACACTAGTTACATTACATTTACCCTTCTTCTCATTAGAGTAGAGGAGTGAAGTAACAAAACAGACATAGACTTATAGTTCACAATTAACATATATGGTACCCAAAAATACACATACGGATGTAATTAAATCACACAAATAGCTTAAAATAAATGCCGGCAAATAATAAACTCACATACATAGAAACACGCAAACACACATACAACAACTTAACTCTGTGTTCGTTGTTTTTATAATTTCAACAAACTAAAACTAATTACGCCAGTTTTGTATTTCCCAAAACCGAACTTAAAATAAAAACCAACAAAAGAAACGCCAGGATTTAATATTAAAATATTAATATAATCCGGCCAAAAACGCCAGGTTTTTGGACACTGAACTTAAAATAAAAACGCCAGGATTTAAAATTAATATAATCTGGCCACAAACGCCAGGTTTTAACACCCTGAACTTAAAATAAAAACAACGCCAGGATTTAAAATTAATATAATCCGGCCACAAACGCCAGGTTTTAACACCCTGAACTTAAAATAAAAACAACGCAAGGATTTAAAATTAATATAATCCGGCCACAAACGCCAGGGTTGTCTTATAAACCCGACCTCAAATAACCAAAAGAAGTAAAACAGATTCTCAAACAGACACTTTCACACATAAAATTCACACTCAGGATTTAGGCTGTAGATAGACAATTATGACAGATTGTTCTATATAAAAGGGGACATTATTGGGCATAGTAAATACCTGTCTGAAGATGTTATCCACAGGAAGCAGAAGTGAAGGCACGGAGAACAAACGGAGTCCAAAGAAAGGAAAATGTAGGTGAGTAACTAATTTACCATATGCAGAGGTGATCAGATTCAGTTTCCAATCTCTGGGAATCCTTTGTTCTCCTGTCTTCGGAATTTATACGGCTTCAAATGGAGAACAATAACCCTTTCAGTCCCTGTTCGGGCGCCAAATGTTTTGGATCAAAGAAAACTTTGATTATTTGTCTATCTACACCTTCCAAATTGATTGATGAATGCGTGCACGCTTTCCCTAGAAGTAATTCACACCGGAGACAAAGTTTCTGATCAGTGAAATACTAAGGAATGCTTTATTCCCCAAAGTGGGGGGGGCTCCTTCTTAAAGCAAAAATACGTCACAGTTTAACATACAGCATCCATTCAACAATTGGTTAACATTCTAAAAGGGTCTTGTTAAACCCACCCTACAGGATGTGATGTCATCATTACAGAGCTCTTCCCCCTATATTCCAGCTCCGGCTTGGATACATGAAGAAAGGGGAAGTGAGTAGTTTCTTTGTTACTTTAACAGTGATTCTCCATTTTGTTGCACGTGGAATTGGCACAAAGGAAGTGGGGGAGGAGTTAGCAAAAGAAGCTAACTGTTAACACAAGAATGTGTAACAGAATGTGTAACAAGAAACTTGCAGAGGAAATAGTGACTGAACCATAAAGGGGGAAGGGAATATTTACTCTAGCAGCCAGTTTTAACATAGTGAACACAGAATAAATAGACATTAGTAAATAGCTATTTTGGTTTAATTCTTCTGTCCATAACAACCATCCACCCTGCAGTACCTAATCCCTACAACCCGCTTGCCTTAATCCCTGGCGGGGCTTTCTACTATACTGTTTTGGATCTCAAGGATGCTTTCTTCTGCCTGAGAGTAGCAAAAGAGAGCCATATATTTGACTTACAAAATGAAGATGCCACCAATGGAATTAAGAGACAACTAACCTGAACCAGGCTCCCTCAGGGTATCAAAAACTCATACACCCTGTTTGGAGAAGCACTCAGTCAAGATTTGCGGCATTTCATGTCTAAACCAGGCCACTGTGTCCTCCTGCAATATGTGGATGACCTCCTCATTGCTGCTACCTCCCAAGACAAATGCCTGCAAGCTATCAACCAACTGTTACAAATCTTATGGGAAGCAAGATACAAGGTGTCCAGAAGAAAAGCCCACATATGCTGCACAGCAGTCAAGTACCTAGGATTCCATATTTCAGAGGGAAGACGTATTCTCTGCCAAGAACGCAAATAAGCTGTGTGCCGTATCACCAGTTGCCGGAAAGTGCTTGAATTCTTGGGTGCCACCGGATTCTGTCACATGTGGATTCCTAATTTCGCTATCATCACTGCTATCATCACCTTTAGGAGGCCACCAAAGGCCTGAATATGACCAATTCCTCTAGTACCAAGAACAACAGCAGGCCTTCAAGGCTCTGAAGGAGGCTTTAGTCCAAGCCCTTGCATTGGGACTTTCAGATCATCAGAGAGTGTTCTTCCTATATGTCCCTGAGAAAAAAAGGTCTGCCGTACGTGTCCTCACACAGTACTTGGGTTCATGGCAGCGGCCTGTGGCCTACCTGACCAAATGATCCTGTGGCCCAAGGCCTACTCCCTTGCCTGAGGGCAGTGGCTGCAGCTGCACTCCTCGTTGCAGCTATTAAGTTGACCCTAGGACAAGAACTCTACGTCCATGTACCACATGCTGTTCAAACCCTCCTTGACTACAAGGGAAACCACTGGTTTAGTAATAGCATAATGACAACGTACCAAGCCATGTTGTGTGAGAACCCAAGAATCCACCTCAAAACTGTTAATTCGCTAAACCAGGCCACCTTACTCCCAGAGCCTGACCAGAATCAACATGACTGCATGGAGATCATGGATGAAGTCTTCTCCAGTAGACCTGACCTCCGAGGCTACTCCCAGGAAAAAAACAGATGTTGTGCTGGATACGCAGTCAACACCATCAGTTCTGTTATCAAAGCTAAACCCCTTCCAAAGGTCACCTCTGCACAAAATACTAAATTAATAGCACTGACCAGGGCCCTGCAACTGGCCGCAGGCCTACGTTTCAACATCTACACTGGCTTAAAGTATGCAATCCTTACAACTCATGCCCATGGGGCCATGTACAAGTAATGGGTGACACTCATGTGACAAGTGGAAAAAGGCTGGTCGATGGAACTGAAAAATATGTTGCTATAAAAGACTCTGTACCTCAGTCAACCCTTGCCCTGCTGTTCCCAGTAGCCATCACTGACCGGTCCCCCCTTTATAGCCCTGCTGAACAAAAATGGCTGGAAGCAGAACCAGGTCATTTCCTGAATAACAAGTGGTACCAATTAGAAGATGGGAGAATAGTTGTACCCATGTCACTGGCCTTAAACATTGTAAGGGCTCTCCATGAGCCCACCTATTCAGGAAAATCATCCATGGAGGCTACACTTAGCCGTTTCTTCTATCTACCAGGCTTGTCTACAGTAACACAAGCAATGGCCAGAGGATGCATGGAATGTGCCAAAAATAACCGCAGACAAGGACCAATCCAATCACCAGGAATTCAAACTGTTGGAGCATTACCTATGTCTGATTTGCTCAGACATAGGTAATGCCAAAAATCTGGTGGGTGTTATGGCAAAATCTGGTGGATTCCACTACGTCCTTTTTATTGTATGCTCATACTCTGGCTGGGTAGAAGTCAGCCAAATCGAACAAAAAAACAAACAAAGAAGTGGTCCGATTCTTGCTTTCTGAAATCATCCCAAAGTAAGGGGTCTCTACAGAGTAATTATCTGAAACTTGAAACTCCCCACCCAATATGTGGAACTCAGTCAAAGCCCTGTCATAGGCTGTTTTGGTGTTGGTAGACAGAGTGTTTTGTGAGAGTGACCTTGCGTGGGTCAATAATCTTGTTAATAAAACACTGGAAATGTCGGTATTCTGGATGGGAGCTGCTTGGCGAAGGGATGCACCTTGTAGAATGCCTGAAAGTTAGATCGGGACAAAGCATCAGCTGCCGTATTATAGATGCCTGGAATGTGTTCGCACACTAGAAAGATTTGTAGTTTGGCGGCCAGCCACGTCAATCTCCATATTAACCACATTATGGTTAAGGAGGAAGAGCACCCTTTACTAATGAATTTGCAAGCTGTCAAATTAAATGACAAACAATTGACTGCCTTACCAGTCCACAGATGACCCCAAGTATGAGCTGCTGCTGGGATAGATCTCAAAAAGGGATGAAGTTTCCCTGAAGGCCGGTAAGGCAAGCGCTTCTTGATGCCACACGCTCCTGAACCAGTGGTTACCAAAAATTGCAGCAAATCCGAGTGGGCTGCTACATCAGTCCAAATAACTAGAGAGTGCTTGGTCAGTGGGGGAATATACATGGAGATGCTGTTCCACTCTGCTAGAAAGTCCTTCCCCATGATTAAATCGGCTACGACTGGCGGGTTGAGGACTATGGTGCCATCATCAGGCACGCCGGGTAGGAGGCAGAGTAGCCTGGAGATGAAGGATCTCCCTTGTGAAATAATACGCATCGCAAAATTGAGGTATCGCAGTAGAGACTGGAGATCCCTCTGAGTACCAGTACCTTTTTGGAGGAACTGGTCGAGTGAGATACCCAGGAATACCAACTGTGTTGTGGGGCCTATTGTTTTGTCAGGGGACAATGGGACACCTAATGCCGAAAACAGTGCAGTGGTGCTAATGATACTATGTGGAGTGAGGGATCCTGCCTCGACCAGTAAAAAGTCTGTATTCAGGAAACGCCAGCAAAGAGTTTCTGCAAATATATCGAACAGCTTCAAGCTGCTCCTGGAGCTTAAAGAGAGTCTGGTGGCGAAGTAATCCCTCCATTTGATGCCATGGATATGCCAGAGAGACAGATGGATCGGTAGTAATTTGAAAGCGTTAGTTATATCCGTCTTACTGAGTCAGGCTTGTTTGCCGGTCAGTAGCATATCTTGTATGACATGATCTACAGAGGCATAATGGAGGCATAATGGAAAGCAAATTCTTCAGCCTGTATTAATGAATTTAAACTAGGTTTTTTTTTTTTAAGAATGAGGTGCTGACAAATCGATAATCAAAGTTTTTTTATTAGATGTGCTGTTGGTAACCACTCCTATAGGATTTGTGCGCCATGTAGAAAAAGGAGGACGTGGAAAAGGACCGATCATAAAGCCTGATGTGGTCTCTCTCCATAACAACTCATAAACGGCAGATGTGTGGTTTGTAGCAGAGAGTAAGTTAGGACATTCCAGTGGGCCTGTTGGGAGTGCTACTAACCCTGTGTGGAAACCCTCAGAAAAAACAGAAATCAAATATTGCACCAGGTGAGGAGAGGGGTGGGTGCGTAAATGGTAAGCTAAAGTGTCGATGTTTGCCTCTGTCAGTGATGTCCTAGGGGAAAACTTAGAAGGGCACATGGCGTTTGTATGTGCCCTGCAGCAGATGGGGCAAATATGTCACAACCTTAAGGCATTGTAGTTACATGCTCCAGCATTAAAGTTATTGCATATTTGTGCCTTGTGCCCAGGAATACGACTGGTCTGCCTAGCTTATCTCTCTGTCCCCTATACTGATTGACGGAGGGGTTGGGGGATGGGTAGGGAGTGGAGGGCTGAGATGTAGAATGTTCTGCTTTGCAGGGACACAAGTTGGAGAAGTGTGAGGTAGAGGAGCAAACCGCACAAGATGGGGGTCTCATCGAGTTCAAATTCTGGGATGGAGAGCTTTTTATTAAGACGTTGATCCGTTGTTTTGAGGATCACTGAGATGTCACCAAAACTAAAAGCTCTATTCTCTAGAATATCCTGCAAAGCTATAAGGAGAGAGACTAGACTGACATCCTTGCCATCCAGAATGTCTTTCCTAATGGAAACTGGAACAGAATGTACAGGGTTGATGCCATGTGAAGTGTAGGGAGTGATAGTAATTCCCCTAACTTGATTTTTGAAGGTGCAAGCACTGTGCCTGGAGTGTGAGGTGCGCTGGTAACCGTAGGAATTATGGTTTCTATCTTGGTCATTCTCTCGTTAAGTGACTGAAGGGTGGACAAGATGGATTTCAAAGTGTCTTGAAACTGTCCTGAACAGTCTTGAAACTGTCCCGAACGTGCGCCGGGCCTGCGATCGTTGGACTGGACCGTTAACAACTTAAAGAGTTCTGCTTTCCTAGCTGTGGCAGGGAAAGGAATGTTCCTATGGCATAATTCTGTTGCCAATTTAGGAATGGTCCAAGATCTCAGAGACCCAGGGGTAGCGGTCATGAGAGATACAGCTGGTGAGATAGGTCTAATGGGTATACTGGGTCCGGGGGGAGAGCCCTGGAGAGACAAGTTGTCTTCATGGAGTGATTCTTGCAACATACTATGAAGAGATTAGTAAATACAAAACTTTGAGCCAATGGGGAAATACCATATATAGAACTGTCTTGATAACTAGGGCCGGTGGCAAAGAACTTAACTACCCGTGATAGGTGAATCCCTGCTAATTGGCAAGTTGAGCGGAGAGTCTCTAGCTATGATTGGGCCCGTGGGGAAATGTGGCCACCGAACGATGTGGCAGGATGTTGGCCTCTCGGTGACAATATAAAGAAAAACGTTTGGTCATAGCATGTGTCATTCTAAAACAACCCCTGTAGAAGGAGATATGAGGCAAATAATCTATGGGGCAGTGTGGGCGATACCTCCACGTGAGGTGTGGGGGGGGCGATGGGGAGGCCTCCTGGGAACTAGAACTTAAAAGTACGGGCAGCTCCTGTCCCTTGCAGCCAGTTTCTATCCCTGGCTGGGGCTTGTCTTATGGAAAAGCAGCGTAAACGTAAGCATACTTACCTAAAAACAGGATGAGATAGACCCTGAGTAGAAAGCTGGAGGGATGATGCAGGTTTAGAGATGCCTATTTAAAAAAGGATCAATTATTAACTAATGATAAGTGGAGTAATGGCTATATCTTAGTGTATATATGTATATACACTTAATTGAGCCTAAGAGAGCCTAAGAGAGAGAACTCGTACGGGATAAGACTCTTATGTGTACCTGAAATAAAAATTGGGGATATGTGTAATAAGTAGTAATGTATAAATGTAACTGAATTCAATTATTATTTTTTTATTTAACTTGATAGGTTTTGTAGTAACTCTATGTAACTCTATGTGTCTTAAGTTTGTCAAAGGTACTGTTTGCCAAATCTGGAAACAGATAGCACAACAGAAGATTTGTAAGATATCATATAGAGATTCCCGAACGTGGGATGCCCCTTAACTTAGCTTAACGTGTAAACCTAAAAAGTACTGTGCAGAGGAAAATTCATATATAAATATTATGTTTGTAACCTGGGCAGGCTGGTGCACAAGTTAAATAACCGTGTAGCAGGGGATAGTGAGGAAGAAATGTGCAGGGCTCATTAGATCTAGGGAACTAACCTACAAATTTGTGCATGAACAAAACTGAAGTGTCTGTGAGATTTAAGTAATATCTAGGAACTGCTTAGACCGAACAGTTAACTGTCCTAATTTGTGAATTACCCCACATGAATTGTGAATTAATGCAAAATTACCAATCAAATAGCAAAATTAATTACAGTGGTAGCCTTTAAGTATTCTAGGATTTAATGGGCATATGATATAGCCAACGTACGAATGATAGAGTGTGCAACCGTATGGCTAAATTTGACCGAAGGCACTGAGTGTAAGAGACAGAGGAACAGCTTTAACAGTGATTTAAACAAAATATATATTAATGAATCGCTTTAAACAAAGTGGATTTTAAACAAATGGAATTAAACGAATGGAAGTAAAGAAAAGGATTTAAACAAATGCTTTGAACGAAATGGATTTAAACAAAATGGATTTAAACTAACTGATATAAATGAATTGATATAAACTAAAGGATTTAAACAAAATTATTTAAACAAATGACCAATTTGAACGAATGAATTAACGGATTATAAACTAACAGGATTTGATGAACGGCATGAGTTATGCGAAAAAGAGATCCCATCCCAGCGTTTGTTAGGCCCGGACATGGGAACGCCGTGAACGGCGCGACTAGAGGCCGGGAGCCTGTGTCAGGATCGGGAACTGGGTAAAAGGTCCTGTGGATGGTTGGGGCCCCAGTGAATCTGCAAGCTGGTTTGGGGAGCTGCATGCCAGGTTGGAGAGGCTGCAGTTGAGTCCGTGGTTGCTGGAACAACTGGGAAGGCCAAAACTGGAAGTACTGGTTGTCGTGTCAACGTCGCTCTAACAGGAACCAGCATAGGTAGGCTGTTTTGGTAGATCTTTTATAGGGAAAACACCTCTCACAAATTCAGGCCTATGGTCTTTTACATTTATATATATATAAAATTACTCCTTATAAGTATATAATTTGCTCTTTTACCCTTTTCTATAAATATGTCAATTAATTTGGGTCATATGATCTATGATGTCACACAGCAGTTATTTTTGAATTTCCCTACATTATTTAAAGCAACTCTGGTCCTTCCTTCTGTAAACACTTTTGAGAAAGCCATTGTATGGTGAAACACGTTAAGTGTATTTTTATACTGTTATTTTTTCTATCTTGCTACTACTGTTTTTTATATTAAAAGTACTTTGTTTATTGGATCTATCACTGCTGCTGCTGCTGACCTCACCTAAGTGCACTGGATTGAGCAAAATAGTTAATTGGTCACAAACACTAGCCAAAGTTAGCGTTAATATTTTTTTGTGGGTGAAAAATGCAAAAAACTAATTTGAACTAGACATGTGCAATTAGTTTTTGTCCGAAATTTTGGGAAATTCAGACATTCGGGTACTTCCGAATGTCCGAATATATGAATTGCCAAATTGTCAAAGTCCCGAAGTTCTAAAATTAACGAATTTCCAAAGTGTCATAGTGCCGAAGTTCCGAAATGCCGAAGTGCTGGAGTGCCGAAGTTCTGAAGTTGCCGAAGTTCCAAAGTTCCGAAGCACAGTATTGCTTAAGAACTAATATACTTACCCAGTGGAAGAATGAAGAATGTTACACTGTATACAATTTTAAATAAAAAGTATACAAACATAGCCAGAATTCAGCTGTAAGCATTTGCAACACTTACAACAATCAAGTAACATACATTCATATAAAATGTAAGTTTCTTAGCCAGTCAATGTAATGACAGGAATGAATAAGTAGATAACTCCCTAATTCCCACGGTATTAGGGAGCTGTTACGGCTCCCCGGTAGGAGCCCGTTGGTCTCCAAGAACAGCCGAACAACAATCACACGAATCAGTCAGTCTCCCAAATAGTCAAACAAGCATAATCCATACGAATAATCCCCCAATGATGAGACAAAGCTCCGTATTGAGGGTCAGCAGGAATCTGTTTTACTGAGGGCTACCTGCCCCGTATTTATGAATGTCTCCCACCTGGTGGACACTCCCCTAGGGGATCATATGGGAGACTGTGACAAGGACATTACAACAACCAATCACAGTGTTACACATGTGGCCTTGTCCCTTTAATTACCCAAGACCCTCTGCTCTGTCCAGGTGATAATTGTGAAGTAATTCAATTATCTCCCTGGACAGAGATTAAACACCATTTTAAATTACTATAACAAAATGCATAATAATATATACATTTACAATAACTGGGCAAAATACAGGCATTCAACGTGTCCCCAGATAGCTGGGATCTGAGCACACAAAAGTACTGAATAGTGCTCAGATCCTATGCACACAGTCCAATCACCGTGGAGTCAAAAGTGTTCACATAGTCTGTCCTTCATATGAATAGACTCCACAGGATGGCTACCTGGGGTATGGCTTATTCGCGGCCAAAATACCGAATACAGGAGTAGCGGAGAGGTAGTATAATCCACAAAGTCTCCGCTGGTAGACAGGAAAAACTGCTAATAATCAGCATAGGCAGGTACAGCATACAATATTCCAGGTAGCGTAGTAAGAATCCTTCCCTCCCAAGAACTAGACGAAACATTGGCTGGTAGTCAACTGAGTTCTTTATTCACAGGTCACAGTATTTATGGGATTCCCCATGCAAGGGGTTTCCCTACAGACATTCCAGGGGTTGTACAGTAGGGGACTACATGGGGAACTTAACAACCTGGACAATTCTCCCATCATACACTGCTGCATGAGAGGGACACTCCCACTAGAATATACAGTTAAGTGGATTATCCACTTGTGCAGCAGAACCAATATTTCACATAAAAATACATAACTTGTATAATATTCATTAGATTTAAACGAATGGACATTCGGTAGATAGCTGGGGTCTGAGCACACATTTCGTGAAAGTGCCGCTCAGATCCCAGCTTAAATAACCGAACGCCGCACGAAATACACATTATTTCTAAGTCACCTTCAAACTACCGATTGACTCTATAGAAACACATTACCGAAGGACCGGGGCTCCCGAACGGCTTGGAAGTCCAGCAGTATTCGTGCTGCCGAGTAGCCGATTTTAGTTCCAGACGCTCAACGACCGAATACCGCTGGGCTAACAAAGGATCCAAGATGGCCGACCGCCGCGTGGTCGGTAGTCGAACGATGGCCACCCTGAATCCTCTTAATTACCGATTACAACAATGTTGCAATCCTTAATGGGAGCCACACGACCTCCTGTGTGTGTGGTCTCCATTCGGTAGTTTCTTCGTTTCATGAATAGTGTTGAAATTCACCGTTCGTGAAACGATTGCATGAATGCTGGCGGTTTTCATGCCGTTAGCATACGAACGCTAGCGTTCCCCTGAACCATATTACACATAATACACATACGCTTGGTTCTTTTAAAGTGGTATACACATGCAATAACAGGATATATACATAAAGGACAATATACAGTGGCTGTGTTTGCCACAACAGGGATTTTCGGGAGTTCTCTACCGAAGGAGAAGGGAGGTCGGCGGCTTCAGCTGTGTTCGGGCCAAAAAGTGTCCGTTTTGAGTTCCATGGGTTTACCGTCGAACACCACTGAGCTGATTTAAAATGTCCACGACCCAGCTACAGGCATCAATTAGAAGGTGTCTGCGGTTAACCTCAATGTTCGAATGGGGCCAAGAGGTTAACCAGCAGCACACTTCTCTACCAGGTGGCCGGCCGTTCGGGAGTTTTATTCAGTAGTAAAAAAGGGAATGGTATAGAGTCCACATCAACAGGAAAACATACATTAAACCAAGGACTGAACGATAAGTCTCTGTAAGTTCAAGACAGAGAGATCTGTCACAGGAGCTATCTACTAAAAGGCTGAAAGATCTAAATTGGTCTTTCAGACAAATTTACTAATACTAAGTAAAGATTACTTAGTATTAGTAAATTATGCCCCTACTCGCTATACCACAAGCAGGGGCATGTCTATTAAAGAGTGAGCAGCCTATGGCCTATGGCTGCTCACTTAAAAAAAAAAGTCCCCTCCTCCCGGCCCCCACCCCTGAACGGCAGGTGGGGGCCCTAAATAAAACTGTTACACCCCCCTCCCAAAAAAAAACTAACCCCTACCTACCCCCCTCACCCTAAAAATAATGAGGGGGGGCCATTAACTAAGTACCTGTAAAAAAGATAAAAAATAATTTATTGATTTCTTTCTTTTAAAATCTTCTTTTTTCACCCCAAAAAAGGCCAAATAAAAAATCCATACAAACCGACACAAAAAAAATCCATCTACACCAATGGAGGGCTTCGCTCCGTGCCCTGCAATTAGGCTCAGAGCACTCTGATTGGTGGGTTTAAGCCATCCAATCAGAGTGTTCTGACAGGTAAATGAAGAGACTGACCTTTTTTACAGCACTCTGATTGGTTGGCTTAAAATCCACCAATCAGAGTGCTCTGTGTCATTTTACACAGCGTGGGAAAGTTATTTGGAATTTTCCCATGCTGTGTAATTTGACTGATAACACTATGATTGGTGGATTAAGTAACCAATCAGAGTGTTATGAGTCAAATTACACAGTGTGGGAAAATTATTTTTTGTGATTGTGATGGATGTGGTGTTTGAACTAGTGTATTGGGGTGGGTTCGGATTTCTAAAAAATTATCTTCATTTTCAAATTCAGAGTCTAGTGCTAGTAGAGTTTTCTCAGAGTCTTGGTGATTAGAAATGGTAGGTTATTTTGAGTAATTTGAGTATTCTTTATAATCATTGATATAACATAATCTTTAGGGGTTTGGGTGAGAAGTATTACTTATTGGGAGCAGATGTATGGTGATATTTGGTTGATTGTTGCGTGTTATTGTAGGTTCAATGAGTATTCTTGCGATTGTTGTATGAAGGTGGGTAATATTGGTGGATGCTAAATTGGTGATATTTCTGTGGGGACAGTGATGTTGGTTTACTTGGGCTCTGTGTGATCGCATTGTTTGTGGTGAATGGGGACGTTTCCTTGTTATGTAATTCTGATATTGGTGAGGTTGGTGATTATAATGACGTGTCTCAGTATTTGTGTAACTTCTTGGTTCAAGGTGTGTGTCAGTTTTTACATAACTTTTATGTTCATTATAATTGTCTTTGCAGGTAGGATTTTGTGAGATGTATATTTTATTCAGGTGATAGGCTCTGACTTGTTTGTTTGAGTAATCAGTTTTTCTCTAATATATTTCTTAATTTTTATATGCTTAGTATCTATTTCGACTTTCTCAATTTTACTTTGAATCAATATAGAATTTTGTTTGTATGACTTGGTCTCAGTAAAGGGTAAAAGTTTTTCCCTAAGGTTGTTAATTTCTGTGTCCAAAATTAATTTTTTTTTGCTCTTTTTTTACTATTAGAGTTTCCATGAGACCAAGGGTACATAGTTCTAGTTTACTGTTCCATTCATCCATGAATTCAATATCATCTTGGTCAGAAGTGGGTAATTTTAGTAGTCTTAGGCCACGGGGGGTAATTTGTTCATCAATGTTGTGACGGACCGCCTAGCACCCCGACCAGGTACCTCCATCAATCACTGCTTCTTTGTACTTGTGAGTACCATAATCACTGCACTGGAACACCATAACCATCATAAACCTCACAATCTGCCGCAGCTTGGTTGGGGTCTCGCCGTCCTCCACCCACCCTGGATCCAAGGCCAAGATCAAGCTTCCAGTAGGTGAACCTCTCCTACTCCAGAGAGTGTAGTGATTATTCCCAGGGGAGTATTGTGATATACCAATCCCCGGGGGGAATGTAGTTCTCCAATCCCCCAAAAATGAGCCAAGACTTCATGAAGGGGTAAACAAATCTCTCTTTAATGGGAGCCACACTGGCCTTTTAAGTCCCCAAGCAAGGTGTATGCAAGGTTACAAAGTATGACACTCCCCATACACATCATACAATCCCTCCTCTCTGCCTGGGAGATATTTAAGGCAGACACTGTATTAACCCAATTATCTCCAGGCAGAAACAACACATATTTTACAAAACCCCAAAAGTACCCCAAAACCAAATAAAATCCCCAAAAATATTACATCCCTTGATAGCCCTGATCTGGGGACCAACATATCCCAAAATCACCTAGATCAGTTCAGGGGTTCGGGAATTCTATGGAAGTCTTATTTTGACCGACCGCACGCATGGTTTCATGCCCAAAACAGTTCCAGAGAATCAGGCTGTGCGGCTGGTCTACTTTGAGGATTCAAAATAACATTCAAAATACCAAACATAGCCGTTCATGAATGGAGTCAGTATATGTCTCTTGTTCGTGGGTTTCTTTTTACCGAATGCCGTTCAACTCCCGTTCGAATAGCAGAACCTCCATGGAAGGTAAAGTTTTAGTGGTGTTCGCGCCATCGAGTGTCCGATTTGAGTTCCATGCACTCGATGACCAAACACTGCTGCATGAGTTCGACTAAACAAGATGGCCGCCGCCACGTGTTCGAATGTCACTTCGAATGACTTCAGCAGTTCCAAAGTTCAAATGGTTACTGTCTAAGTCCAAACAAGTACAAACAGAGTCTTTAGCCCAAAATTCAATACAGGGGCCATAGTCACAGGGCAGGAGGTTGGCATTGATGAGGCTACTTTCGTCACAAATGTATTTTTTTAAAATTTCCCATTTCAATTTTATTTCTGTACTGAGAGAGTTTTCTAATTTTATAAACAGTTCCTGTTGGCTTAAACTAGGTAGCTTATTTGAAAAGGGCTAATAACATCTGTGTCGAAATCATTTTCAACATCAATAATGTAATTATTTCTAAAATCGAAAATATACATAATAAAAAGTTAAAAAGCAGAAAATTTTATATATGATTTTTTATTTTTACTTACACTTCACCATATATCCCTTGTTTTTCTGATTAAAGTATAGCACTATGCCCACATTATTTTATATATTTTATCAGTATAGGTTATTACTTGTTTTATATCGTTTTCTGTTATATGTATTCTGATTGGCTGATCCAATTTTTTGCGCCAATTTTATTCATGTGTATCCCTATTTAAACTCAAACTGCCAGGTTTGATGTTTTATACCATTTTGAAGAAGCCCTGATAGGCGAAACGCGTTGTGGATTATTATTATTTGTATTGTGTATTTTACTACTAAAGGTTTTTTGGTCACTTTATTTGTGCCAATCATCTTTTTTATACATATTCTTCTGATTTTATTTCTACCTGGCATTTTATTTCCTGGACTCCAAGGAATCCTAGGTGGGGATTATACCACCCACGCTATCATCAAAGAGCAGTTAGCCTGCTCTTTGCTTCTGAGTACCATTTTATTTATCTTGTTGTTTTAGCCAGTGAGAACTATTAGTTGTCTCTTTCTACCCTTCTCCCGAGTGTTGAACATACCCCTGACGGAAGAAGACCACTGTATATCCCATAAGCGGGGATTGTCCTGCTGTACGCCCTTCAAACTAGAGCTAGCTATAGCTTTTACAAATGTGAGTTTATTACCATCTCTCCTACATATTGTATCCATTGGATTGAACTTATTACACTGCTTGGTCCTGGTTTGCTTTTTCATATGAGTGGATCTGCCCGGACATTACTCCCGATCAAGCACGTTACCCTCTATCTGATCTAACTGAGATCATTCCATCTAGACTCTTCGGTCTGTTTCTTATTTATTATTTATTGATACTGGACTTTGGCGCAGCCTTTACTTCCTTTTTACTATTCATCATGGACTTTGAATTTGAACAAAGTTAAATTCCTAAATATTTCGGTTCTTTATTAAACCAGTTTAACGTTTCATATCTTTCTCTTAAAGATAGATATTTGAAATCAGGAATATAAAAAGACATAATTTGAGTTTTTGAAAAATGTTAAAGTTTATAATTTGATAATAGACTAAATGACTGTAATATCCTAAGAACTTCTGGAAAAAAGCATTCCGGTGAAGATATTGTTAAATGAATATAATCTGCATAAAGGGAAACCAGATGGTCCTCTTATCCAACCATTATTCCTTTAATTGTAGCTGTCTTTCTAAATAAGGCTGCCAAGGATTCCACTGTAAGAACATAGGAATTAAAGAAAGGGCCAGTGATTCTTTTGGTGGGAAGCATGTGGGGGTGATGACGAGAGTGAGGGGGGTGATTGTGTGAGGGAAGAGATGATGGTGTGAGGGAGGGGGGGCGATCCCCATGTTGTTCCCCCTGTCCCAACCTGCATGAGTCAAGCAAGCTAGATATAGAGGCAATGTATGGCACACACCTTGAACAACAACCAGAGATTGAAGCAGACCCAATCTAGTCACGGGCGGTATAGCCCTAATCAAGGGAACCCCACCACTTGCATAAAGGAGGGAAAGCGTCTCCCACAGAGGGGAGACAGATAGTCGAATGTACTGAAGAATTTATATTGGACAAAATAACTCCTGATTGTAAAATGCTACAGGGAATGATAGATGGTTGGAGCTGTATACATTTTATTAAAAACTGAATGGAATGTAAAAGCCTTATGATGTTCTGATGTTATGATGACAACATGCTTATTCCCCCTTTTTATTCTGTATCCCAGTTACCTGTTGATACTGAAAACAATAAAAACTTATTTTAAATAAAAAATAATAATTCTAAATCTCTTTTTTTTCCTTAATAAAAAGAAGCTGCCAACGATTTTTTTTTGCAACTGACCAAAGTGTGTACAGGATATTCAACAATTAACAGGAAAATATTAATGTATATACGTGTTCATATGATCCCTTCTCTTCAGCACCTTGTGAACAAGCACACAGGTTTAACAAACAATATCAATTCTGGATTGCAAGGAATGAGCTTGCTGGACTATTTTATATATGTGTTTGCCGTGACAACTACTTGTGTCTCATTTCTTTAAGTGTCTGATGTGGGGAACTAAATCCCCATATTTATTCTCTTAGATAGGCGTTTTAGAGTAGCCTTCTTAGTTGTGAATTTTTACATGTCTGAGTGCGCCGTAACTAGTTTTTCTGTATGAATTTTGGTCACTGCGGCAGCACCTTTCATGCATAATGCATCTTTCGGGTGTGCCCCCAATCTCTCCTTTGTGCAAATATATTTGGAATCCAGACCAGATTCCTTTGGGGCTAAGCACCCCGCCCAGGCCCCCCAGCTTCTGAGACCTCTTTAGAGGTGGCCACAGGTGTGTATAAATAGGAGGAGTTTTATAGTCATGTCACTTTTATTATTTTCTTCATGCAGCACAGATATTATCTGCAAATGTGAGTATACCCATTCAAGCACCAACACTTTAATTGTTTAGTTGTTACACTGTTTTTAATTACTTTTATCACTCTATTGTATACTCACTTTGCTCTTACAAAGAAATTAATTTAATACACTGTTGCTTATGATTAGCACTAGTACTATTTAATTTATCTCCCACATTTTTGTTATTAGCGTAGGACCCACTGATATTGGGGTACTTTGAAGCAGTAGTGGGCTTAACATCATATGGCCATATGGTGGAACTAAATCCCCATATTTATTCTCTTAGATAGGCGTTTTAGAGTAGCCTTCTTAGTTGTGAATTTTTACATGTCTGAGTGCGCCGTAACTAGTTTTTCTGATGTGCATATATTGTCCATTTAACAAGTTGATGTTCATATCATGCAATACATTTATGATAGCCATTTCCCTTGTTGTAATATGTAGATGCTGCCAAACACTTTAAATATCACTATCTACTATCTACTGGTCAGAAAATCTTCACTTCAACACCCTGTAACACAAGATTGATATTTTGCATTTCTTTGCAACTGCAAAATCAGATTTATAAAGAACACAACATCAACTCTCACTTCCTCTGTTCCTGATTTGCTTTGCTTGACTCCACTTAGACCCTCTGTCTCATGCAGAGATAATGTTAATTGCATTGTGACCTGGAACTCTCTGACTGCATAGGAGTATAAATATAAATGTACAGTGAGTGTTCTTTACACATATCAAGAAATATGCCAAGACTACAAAGACTGGCTGAAATGGCATTTAAAACATGGAGGCATTGTTTAACAGTCATAGTAGAGCCTATTAAGCTAAAAAGAGGCAAAGCAATAGCAAGGGATGTTTCCCCTTAGAGTGGTCAGACTTAATCAGAAACATCCCTAGAAATGTTAGAAAAAATACCTCCCAGCAGGTTAAATGCAATAAAAAAGTCTAACAGAGGTTTAAGAAAGGTCAAATACTAAACCAAGAAAAGGAACCACAAATCTGATATTCAAAGCAGAACCAAAATCGAATCAGATCACTTGAACAACATCCAAATGATCAGCAGACATTGAAGCATTTAATGTGCAAGTAGTTTATATTAGCCTTATCCAAGGTGATTTGTATTTACTATTTAATATGAGTAAACCCTTTGCCTTACATCTGCTTAAGATGCAGGTGAAGTTGCATTGGTGGTAGTAGAAGCTGTCACAACTGTAGCCTGTACACTGGCACTTGGCTGACTAATGCTGATGGAAATGTTGAAAATGCTGGTATAGGTGATGTGATTTTGATGGTGGTTGTATTGGTGAATGTATTATGGTGGTGGTGATAATAACATTGACAAAAGATGAACTACTTTGTGCCAGTTGTAGCAAGTGCTCCTAATGCCTCAACTGTCTCAGATTGATAAAACAGTTATCATAACGTGATTCATCACTGCCACCATCACCAAACACCAACAACAACTCTAGACATAGAGGACACTACTTTGGTACTCTGCTATAAATCCTCACTACAGAGTGTCTCTGATAAACCCCACAAAGTAGAAACTGTCATTTATTGGTAAAATATCCTTACCCTCTGCAATACAAAATTTCTTTATGAAACACTTTCAGCAGGATCATAGTCCCATCACTGCACCATGCCTGCATTGTAGTATAGAAGGAAGATCAGTCTAAGGTTGTAGGTCAGTTGGTCCACTTCACTACATAATTATGTAATGGTCATACTGGCCAACATGCCTTCCTCTCCTTGATGACACGCTGGTGGCAGTCCATATTGTCTAAATATGTTGTTAATGGAGAAGGTCCATTTTTAGCAGCATGGTAGGCTGGGGTTGAAACTGTGGATAAGCAGGGTTTGAAGAAATTACAGTGTTATTTTTGGTTATTTGACTTTTTGCCATTCGGTAGCTGTAACTACCGAACACCGACCGCCCCCCTTGCTCATTATCTTCAAAGAGAACAGTCAATTAAGTGATCTCCCTGTGTGGCCGCCGTTCGTATAGTCTAACGCCACGTGCAGGAGAAAACAGCGGCCATCTTGTTTGCACAAAAGGAGGCCACAGGACTTGGCCGTTGAGTGTCTGGAACTAAAATCGGACACTCAACTTCCCATGCACCGGTCAAACTGTACGAACGCCTGCTTCCTTTTCCCGAACAGCCAGGAGAGCGCTGTTCGGTAGTATATTTTCCCACGAACCAGGGGAACAATCGCTACTATGAGCCAGGGGGTGCAGTTTGGGCATTTGTGCGTTTTGAGACTTGTTGAAATAGACCGGCCGCACAACCTAAATTCATGGAACTGTTTCTGGGCAGGAGCCTCGTGAGCAGTCAGGCAAAATTGGACTTCCATAAAATTCCAAAACCCCTGAACTGATCTGGGTGATTTTATGTTTGTCACCCAGATCAGGGATGTCAGGGGGTATATCATGTATGGGGATTTTATGTGTTTTGGGGTGCTTTTCAAGTTTTGTGAAAAATTTGTTTTTTTTTGCCTGGAGATAGTTGAGTTATTACATTATCTGGCTCAATTATCTCACAGGCAGATAGGAGGGAATTATCTGTTTGTATGGGGAGTGTCACAGTTTGTCACTGTAACCTTTGTGTGGAGAATCATTTGACTCAACACTCGAACTGCGAGCTATAATCACTCAGGCTCAGGCAGTTCGGGAGAAAATAAACAAACGGGTAGTTACTATACCAGCATTCAATACATAGGGCTATTAATCTTTTTAATCTTTCTGCTACATGCTAAAGTGATGGACAAAAAAGACACACTTCTGAAAACATATTGCAGGTAATCCGACTAACAGAGGTAAATTGGTTTGGAGAGCATGCTGGCATTAACAAGGATGTTCGATTTATGCTTACCTACAGAGCTGCTAGCATGGTCTATGCTCTGTGAGATGGTGCATTTGTAAGTGTGCACCATGCTGCTTACATCCTTTATTTTGTGGTGAAGACGACAATTTTTGAGAGAACAGAAAAGTGGCAACCATACTTGATCATTGCAGGAGGATTGTTGGGCACTTCCACTATAATGTAAAGGCTTTGCAACACATGATATTCAAGAACTGACTGTACACTTGTTGCCTAATATACCCAACCTATTGACAGGTGCCATTGTAATGCTATAATGAATGTTAGTCATTTCACCTGTCAGAGATTTTAATGTTGTGGCTGTTCAGTGTATATGGGCCTGCTTTAAACAATTGTGAAACTACTTTAAAAGTCCCTTTTAAACAAACTTTCTTTCAGAAGTCAGATGAAAAAGTTAGTTTTATTGCTAGACTCCATTGTCCCCAATGATTGTACCTTTGTACAGTGATGTCTGTTTGCTTTCACTACCTATGAGTGTTAAATCTTCCCTTGTGCTCTGTATTATCAAGTTAGGCGTTGACAACCCTTCATTCATTTTTACTTTCATAAATCTTTTTTTGAAATTTTTAAATAAGCAGGGAAATATATAACTGGCATAAACTGTTATCCTTGAAATGAATTTTGACAAGATATTAACACTTCAATCTGTCTAGCTGTAATCTAACTGAATCCATGTTAACAATATATTCTATTATTTGTATGGCAGTAGGTATGATTTTTGTGTTGGAGAACAGGTGTCCCAATGTACTTTCCATGTAATTACTGTTCTAAGTGGCACTCTACATTTTACAAGGTGAAGGTAATATTGTAGAGGTCAAGACTGTCAAGACTCTAAAGTAACAGCAGTTACAAAGACACATGCAAAGAAATGAATTAGATACATAAAGTAACCTAATATCAATAGTTTTCTTTCTTTAAGTATATAGAAAAAGCTATTTTCTTTGTTGCTGCACAGAAGAAAAACAAAAAAAAATGTCTTGTATGACAAAAATTTTAATTATAAAACATGTTTTCATTATTCTTTCTCAATGATGGTGATACTTTTTTCCTGGGGGGGATTTAAAAAGTAACTTTTGAATATTTATTAAATTATTCATTTAATTGATATGACTGCATGCATAGAGTAACCCATTGGGGTGAGAAACATATTGGTTAACAATGTTAAGAAATAAATGCATTCCTGCCATTCAGTTTAACTCTGAAATCTTGAAAATGCTTTTGTAATAAGCTTGGCTTCAATAACCCATTTTAGAGAACAATGCTGTCTGATTTTTCATAATTTACAATATCCATTCTCCTCTGCAATTGCAAGGTTGTTAATTTCATGTGTAGCGCTTTCAAAGGGTTCTGAGACAATCAGTAAAAGGTACATACTTCAATCAAGCTTGCTCTGAGATACGTCTCAGCAGAAATCACTAAAAAACATAATCTTAAACTGATAATTGGATTTTGAAGTAACCGGAAAGCCAGTTACTTGACCAGATGAGACATATTATGTTCCAGGATGTTCATGTATATTTTTACGATAACCTTATGCTGCTTAGGAATGCTGCTTTGCAAAATAAATATCTGAACCAATAAATATGGGCCATTTATTTTATTTAGGTATATACTGCAGAAATGGAAAGACCAGTTTCTTGTTATCTAGCTTATATCTTTGTAGTATATTATAAATTAAAAGTAAATATTGAATGATCATTTAAAAAAAGTCTTGCTCTTTTGTATCTCTGTTAATCTGTCTTGTTTTATTGTGTCAGTCAAAATGAGAAAGCCCTCAAGCTAGTTTACAAGACGCACCATCCATGCCTCTGAATTTACCTCCTAACTTCCTGGCATATAATGGAGAGTGCAGGTGGGGGTTACAACTACCTTGCACCTGACAGGGAATTGGATAGTTTGGTGTAAGTGGACACAAAAAGGTTCCTTTCTCATAACTTTCTAGAAGTCCTGTTCTCTGCACAGTGTGCTGAATTTGCTTTTATGTAGATGTAAATACTTGTATGAGATAGATAGATATATAGATAGATAGAACTAGAAACCACAAGCCCTACTGTGAAAATTGCCCTGGGCCCCCTATGTGTCTCACTCCCACCCCCACCCCCATCACTCCTCCATGTGTCTCATCACTCCCCCATCTTCCCCCAGCATCTCCATATGTCTCATTCTCCTCAATGTGTCTTATCCCACCCCCAGCTCCTCCATGTGTATCAACCTCCCTCCCCTGCTCTTCCATGTGTCTTATCCCTCATCTCCCTCCCCTCCTGTACCTGCTCACCTCCATGTACTCTGGCCGGGCGGAGAGCAGTACCAGTCTGACAGGAAGTGCTCGTTGCCCATACTGAGCACTTCCTGTCAGACCATGATCTGCTCAACCATACTACATGCAGTGATTGGCAGGAGGGGAAGCACTGTGCTATGCGCTTTCCATCCTGTCGGTCACACAGCAACTGTGTACCCCAGGCAGCAGTGCACCAGAACTGAAGTTATGCCAGCCCTCTGGGATTTTATGGTGGGCCAGTCCAGCCCTGTGCATCAGCAGGGATGGAGAGGGCAGCCGGGCCCCCTGGAGTGATGGACCCAGTTGCAACTGCGACCCCTGCAATAATAGTAGTTCTGCCACTGGATGGATAGATAGACCATCAAAGTTGTCAAGTTTTAAGGGTTAAGATTTTTTGCAGCATTTCACCATAAATCACAGTATGATGATGACTCCATTGATCACTCATTTCAATATCTATCTATAAATATATCTCATACTTTTGTGCTATCTAAACGGAATATTAAAGTGTATCTTTCTATTCTCCAAGTAGGTCAGCACAAGGTATGTCTATATTTACCTTGGCAGGTTTATATATCACCTCCTGCTGTGTTTGTGCTGACAGGGCTCATTCTACATTGTTTTTGACTGTACAATTTGATGACTTTTTGATGCAAAGTTTTTTTCAAAATAATATTTTTAGACAATGTTGAAAGTAAGGAAATTTCTGCACAGCTGCTGTCACAATTAAAATAACCAAACTCTCATGTAATTAACTGCTTTCACTTTATCTTCTCTCACTAATTATTCAGTTCCTGCAGAGAACATGTTAGCATTTTTTTTTCTTCGCTTTAAAGTAATTGCTAATTTTATTGAGTTTTGTATCCTATAGTGCAATGTGTATTCTCATAGAAAAACAGGAATAACATCACGTATCAGTGTATTAATTTGGAAAAGCTGCCTTTTTTACCTGAATTTGTCCAATCATTACTAATTTTAATAGCTTGTTAACAAGTTAAAATACAAAATGCAATGTGCTTTGAAGTTTGCAGCAGAACTAAATATCAAAGGGATCCATGGTCAAATTTTGGGATTGCACATTTCACATAAATGAACAGCTGGCCAGTCTTGATGTTTGCTAGGAGGGGTGGGGGTGGAGAACAGATACATTGACAGCATAACCATCTAAAGGTGGACAGTACTGTGTAAAAACTCATGGGAGTTAAGCTGACTACATATTGATGCAGTAGTCCAAACTTTTCTTGATGCTCGTTCTAGACTGTCACTTCCCAGGATTTTAAATTTTACATTTACCTACCCCTATATGTTACATGTATATATTTGTAGGTGATAACAATGAAAAACAAATGTAGATATCGCTTTATTCTGGAAATGAATGCCTAATCTTGGTTACCTGTAAATCACATTTATAAGCTCTGCCTTGCACCTGGCAGTAAGAGAGAAAGAAAGGATTTCTGAGAAGAGAAAAAATGAAAGTGTTTCATTTCTTCTCCTCATTTGCAATGTGTATCCTTGCATGCCTAAACTGATTGGGATTGTGATATTATTTGTTAGCTCTTTAATATTAATTTAAAATAAAATAAAACATCACATAAAAAAAGGTTACACTACAGTCTAGGTGATTTTCAGTGTCTTATTTTATGGTATAATTTAGTCAGTCAGGCAGGGAAAAACCACCAAAATGAAAGACAATTTAAAAAAAAGGGGGGGAACTGCAGCAGCAGGCGGAATATAATTTGAATTTGTAAATTAGAAGGTTGAAAGGGCATCCTGCCTAGGCTAGCACAATTGTGTCTCTAAATGGAGTTATGTCACTAAATGGAGTAAGAATTGACTGTAACTGCTCTATTATTTCCAAATCCTCATGCTCATGCTTTAGTGGTGCTGTTCCAAAATTCTTTGCACCATGTCTAAAGTGGAGTTTTACCATGTGCTGATTCCTATCGTAGATGGTGTATGAGAAGCCCTCTTTTATCTTGCTCCTGCCTCAAGAGTTTGCTAGCCCCTGAAATACAAAGGAAATGCCCGTCAGTCTTCCTGCAATTATCAAATATTGTGTGAAGTATGGACCTTCTCCACTACCACCACCATGCCAAGGCACCATGGGCTCCCACCAGTGTGTCACCAAGGAAAGAAAGGCAAGCTGGTCAGTACTAACATATAAATCTGGGGAATTAGGTTGGTGATTTTGTTAAGCTGCGATTTTTACATGACCCTGAAAATAAATCTAAACAAATGTTGAGTGGTCTGGTGGACAATTCACTGGAATGACCCTTCACTTACTCCCTAATCACTTTCTTACTGCAAAATTTGCACTTTGCAAGTCAGTCATCTGAGTCACTCAAAGTGGTCTCAAATTTAGCTTTAGCATAATGAATTAGCCCCCAACCTTTGTATTGTGGCTGATGAAAAATTAGGTGTATTTGCATTAATGTAATTGGATGCTATCACAACACTAGCCTGTACACTAGCACTTTTAATTAACTAATGCTAATGGAAATGTTGATGGTGTCAGTAAAGGTGTTCTTGATTGTGATAGGATTACTGGTGGTGGTAGTGGTGATGGTAACATTGGGTGAGCTACTTGTGCCAGTGGTAGCAGGTGCAGCTCATGTCCCAATTGTATTGGATAAGGGCAATTCCAAACCAGATACAGATGGACTTGAAGATGGTGGAAAAGAAGCAGGCTACTGTACACTAGCTGTCAGAGCAAATCCCGGTCTACTGACTGCCCTCTCAATACTCTACTCTTCTAATTCCTCTGGGCCATCTTACTCATAGTCAAGTAGCACCTTAGGTATTGCCTGAGGTAAACATGCTATGTCGGAAGTTATACGGGAAACAGAATTCTCATCACTGGCTTTATCATTTCCACCACCACCAAGACAATTAAAATTGCAGACTCCTTTGGTGCTAAAAAGTGACTCTGACGACCCCACAAAGTAGACTCTGCTGTACTATACTGCACTATACCTTAGTTGCTTCTTGAGGGGTGGGGGGTTCACCAAGAAGGTATAGTGCTTGAACTAGCTATGGCAAATAGAGCTACAGTGCTAGGGGAAGCAGCAGCACACATTGTTGCAGCATGAAAAGAATGGGAAATAAACAATTTTCTCCTGCGTGTTGAATCGGTCATAATGACCATGCTGCCAGTCCCACTATCGTGGGGCTTAATACTACTAATACTAGTAGTGGTGGCAGTGGTGAAGGAGGTGTCAACAGTCCTCATGGCTGTGGTGTTAAAACTCTCAAAAACCAAAGCGCTGGCTAATAGTGGATTGGGGAACACTCGATCAATTTCATTTTGGGATTAATACATTAAATTGATAATGGCGGGATTGTTTTTCTTATTACAATAAATTAGGTATAAGAATGATTGTGTATTGTGTAAACTAGCTATTCAGCAATAATAGGTGTTTGCATTGCACAATGGGTTGATGCCTGGTGGATTTACTGCTGTAATGCTAGTGTGTTTGACGTTAAGAAACACTGCACAATGTACACTTCCACAGGACTGAACACATTTAAAAAGCAAAAACAAACATAAAATAGGCTTCCCTTTCTCCAATCATTTGGTTACATTAGTATTCTTGTCTCACACTAGGAACAGTGATAAAATGGCAATATGTCACACCCAAAGTTATTTCCAGTGCTCTGGGCACTAGCTGATAGCTAGATAAACCAGCGAGCCAAGTCTAGTTTGAGTCTAGAATCAATGACCCATGCCATCTCCCACTTCCACAATGGCACTGCAAGAGTAAAACACTGTATCACTGCTGCTCTGTCTCCCTCAGTAGCTGCAGCCAAAGTGTATTGAAGAATCTTGCTTCAGTTTTATTCCTCTGTTTGTGAGTTGTCATTTGATCTGTAAACAAAATCAACATTTACTTGCTGTCCTCTAACCACCAATCATCTTTTTTGCTAGCTCTTGATTGCACAGGAGATTGTAGGAATATGTATGGGATATTACAATATTAAAAATATTATATAAAAATTATAAATATTCATAATTTTATTAATATCGAAAATCAATATTTTGGCACTGTAATTCCCCAATTTGGTAAGCAAGAACCCCCACTATTTAGTTATTTTAGATCCTAATGCAAGTATTGGTTCATTTTTACATTCAACACTAAATGATCGCAACTCTAATATAAAAATATAAGTTACATAATAATAGTAAACGTGTAATAAACAGTGAATAATGCAATAATAATATGAGTAGAATATGTTAGTATTATAAGTATAATAATCACAATCAAAGATAACTTCTAAGTGAATTGTGTACTTGGGATAATTAGACAAGCAGCCATGGATACTAAGACAAACAGCCAACTCAAGAAATTACCATAGTATAGCATACATAGTACGTAATGTATAGGTAATAGTACACAGAGAACAAGAGAACAACAAAAATAATCTGGCAGATGAGTAAACAACACATCATGCTGTTAAAACTAACATAATTTTAACCATTTCTATTCTGTTAGCAAAGTTTTCTCTGAACAATCACTTCAACCATATGAAAACTAACTGCAATAATTCAAATACTTTTTAATTGTTCCAACACAAGTTAAAAGCGGCAGTCATGCCGAACTTACCCTTCTATAATTGATTCCTCTTCTCTCCCTCTGTCGGGATTTGTTCTTCATTTCTTCCTGTCTGCTCTAGTTTTCTTTAAAACATAAGACAAAGTAGAGACTACTTCGTCTTATGGAGGTTTCCTACGCCTGACCATCTATGACCAGTGGCGGAACAAAGTGTGCTCCATTTCCGGTGGTCAGAGCAATTTTCCCACAATTCTCACATTTCCTCCATGATCTTGCGATGCTTCCTGTCAGTATTCCCAAAAGTCCTGTCACTTAGACAAAACGCTGGCAAAACTACCAAATTTCGTCCTAACAGAATGAGAACAGTTTATCCATTCATGTTAAGAAGCAAATCGGGACTTTGCTTGGGTTGGAATTTCATTGGAATGAATTAAACTCTGATTCCTACTCGTGCCACGGCTGCATCTTAATTCCCACGGTAGTAGGGAGCTATCTACCAAAAGGCGGTAAGAACTAAATTGGTCAAAAATTCAAAGAAAAAAAAAAAAACGCTAAAAAATAACCCATCTTTACCCATGGAGGGCATGGCACAGAATGACCTCTGCAGGGCGCGGAAAGGCTTATAAAGCCTTCCCACGCCTTGCAAATAGGCTCAGAGTGCTCTGATTGATTGGTTTAAGCCAACCAATCAGAGTACTCTGACAGGTAAATGAAGAGACTGACAGGTAAGTTTCTAAATTTACTTGTCTCAGCACTCTGATTGGTTGGCTTCAAATCCCACCAATCAGAGTGCTCTGTATAATTTTACACAGCGTGGGGAAGTTCTTTGGAATTTTCCCATGCTGTGTAATTTGACTCATAACTCTCTGATTGGTTGTTATCAGAGTGTTGTTATGAGTCAAATTACACAGCATGGGAAAATTCCAAAGAACATTTCCACGCTATGTAAAATGACACAGTGCACTTTGGTTGGTTGAAAAAAGAAGATTTTAAAAAATAATGGTAAGTTTTATTTAGTTTTTACAGGAATTTAGTTCTCTTGTTTCTCCTCACTATTTTTAGTCACTGAGGGGGGGGGGGGTTAACATTTTCATTTAGAATCCCCACCCTCCGCTCATGGGTGGGAGTCAGGGGGGAAGACAATAGGTCGCCCCCTACATTTTCATTTAGGGCCCCCACATGCCGCTCAGGGGTGGGGTGGGCAATAGGTCCTCCAGTCAATTTAATGGCCCCCACATGCGTGGCACGGGTGGAGGCTTGGGAGCGAGGATACTAGTTTTTTTTTTTTTTTTTTTTAACAGTGAGCACACACTGGCTGCTCAATGTTTACTAGACATGCCCCAGAATTTACTAATACTAAGTAATCTTTACTTAAGATCAGAGTTTCATTCATTCGAATGAAATTCCGATCTGAACAAAGTCCCGAATAGCGTCTTAACATGAATGAACAAACTGTTCTCATTCTGTTAGGACAAAATTTGGTAGTTTCGCCGGCGTTCTGTCTTAGTGACAGGACGTTCGAGAATACTGATAGGAAGCATCGCAAGATCACAGAGGAAAGGTGTTAATTGTGGGAAAATTGCTTTGACCACAGGAAATGGAACACACTTTGTTCCTCTGCTGGCCATAGATGGTCAGGCGTAGGAAATCTCCATAAGACAAAGTAGTCCCTACTTTGTCTTATGTTTTAAAGAAAACTAGAGCAGAAAGGAAGAAATTAAGAACCAATCCTTACAGACGGAGAGAAGAGGAATCGATTAAAGAAAGGTAAGTTCGGCATGACAGTGCCGCTTTAAAAATCAAATAAACATATCCTGCCAACCAGACAAAAGAATCTAAGCAGTTTCAATCACTCAAACTATTTACTCCAATTATTTAGCAGTTAAAGAACTCAATTAACTAGCTATTACAATTGAATGTGTAACTCTTTGGTAACTAGTAATAAGATTACAATCCTTCTTGGCTATGCAATAACCACATTAACCAATACAATTATCAACTATAGGTAATTAGTATATAACTTTTTAATATCTTTGGATAACAACTTAAAATATACTACTATTATAGGCAATTAACCCAATTAATAATTACGAATTATTAAGATAAACTGCAGTCTTATCTTGTCTCGAGTCAATTCATTAAATTTCAGGCTATATCTATTTCCATAAGTAATGGAAATTAATCAGTTATTCTCCTGATATATATATTTAAAAAATGTAAAAATAAAATCAATTGTAGATTATGCTAGCTTTAGTGTACCTATAATCTTAATTTTATTAATGACAGGAGGCGAGTATTTGCTTAAGTCTCTCTTTACTAGAACTCCACAGCAGCACAGAAAAACAACCAATCAGAAAAAAGTTAGGTACTATAAAACTCCCCTCCCCATGCATCATTTCCTCTTTCAAGCTGCGACAAAACAGAATAAAAAGGCAGAGAACATCATGGGGAAGAAACGAAGTCCTAGATCTGATGAATATAACGATGTCCACCATTCGAGAGTAACCATCAAACTAGATGGACTGTAAACTGAAACGAGAGAAAAACAGAATCGAACAGGTTGATTATCCAATGAAATGTACTCTGAATAAACATGTAGGTACCTAAAGTAGCAACCAAAATTAATATTAATATGTAGACATCCCAACCCTACATATGAAGAAACACAGACATAAGGAACAAGCGACAGGTAGCAGAGACAGCAAACAGAGTTGCATACGTACCTGATAATCTAAACTATAACATCAAACAAGGGAGGGACAAGAATGGGTGGGAAATACTCGCCTCCTGTCATTAATAAAATTAAGATTATAGGTACACTAAAGCTAGCATAATCTACAATTTTATAACATGACAGGAGGCTTCGTATTTGCTGTTTCAACGCTCAGTTCACCAATCCAACGCTGTTTGTGTCGCTGGTATCTATTCCAGGAAATATCAGAGAAAACCTAATTGGACGTTCCAAGTACGATAAATGACAGCAGACGGATCAAAGACTTAGGGTCGGGAGAAGAAACTGCCACCATGTCTCAACTCATGATCCGTAAGGTGGCTCCTCCGAACGTGCCAGGGCCATTCGGCAATGCGGCCTTGGAGGCAGATCTCCAATCTCAAGGAATGCGCCTAAGTCCGCCACCAAAATCGCAATTGAAAACTGAGGAGGATCTTCCGTTCCTTCCTGTCTTACCCGATGAGATGCCGCATCCGAGGATAAATACATAATGCAGGCAAGAGGGTGGCCAGACCAGCCGTATTCTAAGTGATACCAATATTCCAAATGGACTGTGTAATCCTCGGACGCAGTGGAGAAAAGACTCCAAAGGACGTCCATTCAGAGATCCGAACTGAACTTGTGTGGAGGAAACGGCGGTCGACTACTCCGGGAATAGTGAATCCCAGAAATCTGCAAAGGAATGGGAAAAGCAAACCGGAACGCAGATTTCCATCCAGAAATGCCCTCGTCCAAGAGTGAAAGATGTCCGTGTAGAAGTCGGGCACACCAGGTACCACCATAAAGTCTCGGAGGTCTCCTCGATGGTAGTTGAAAGTAGGTTAGTGCGAATCCAACAAAGACGGCTCCCGTGAGGGATAAACAGAGCGTAGACGGAGGGTCCTCTATCTCCGAACCATGTTCACCAGGTACGCGCTCCGAGGAGACGGGGCAGTCCTGCCATACATCCCAAGATCATAATGACCGGGGAAGTCTAGACAAACCGGGTTTCCGGTCTTATCATGTGATCCATACGCACGGTTTTACCGTCAGACCGGGTAATAGGCCTTCCATAATCTTGTTACCCGAGCAAGGCAGTGCCTGTTTGCTCCATGAAGGTCTCCGTATCTCCTGACATCTTGACATGGGAGAAACTGTTTGCGCAGTTTGTTTGTAATGGTCTGGATAACCAAACAGAAAGCAATCTCTGTATCAAATGGTGCAGAATATGCCAAATATCTGCACTCTCATAATACCGGAGGGCCATCCATTAGCCGTACCATCTCCAGGATAGTGCGTAAATAATTGGGAGACTCCCCCCGTTATACCGCTGAGTATCTCCTGCGCGATCTACAGCGGTCCGGATCCAGTAGATCCATTACAGGAGACAGAATAGAGGGATCTAGCCTAAACATGCAATTCTCGCATGACCAGGCAGTCCTCTAGAAAGAAGTCAGTAGCGTGGATGTCAGTTCTAAGTGAACGCAGGAGGGACGCCCCTCTACGTAGTCAACAATGTCATGCACAGGTACAAGCCTGTGTGATGAACAGATGGCCGGTACTGTAGAGCGTCGAGTGTATGAGAGAGCCGCGCTCTCTACTACTGTGATCGCATACCGCAAGAGCATCCGGCTGCTAGCCGGAGCGGGCCGTGCCTGTTAGTAACCAACAGCAGAGTCTACATCCGTGGCCGGTTCTCTCTATGATAATGGGTCCTCCCAACCTGTCCTCCGTATCCAGCCCAGAATCTGGTCGAGGCCGAGTGAGGGGCTGCGCCCTTAATAACAAATCAGTATCCGGTTCCGTATGAGAGGGTTCGCCCTCTGTTCCTGAAAATAAATATACTCGGATCGAGGTGATGGAGGGCCGCACCCTCCCGTGGTGTAAACTAGAGTCCCTAGAGGTTCAGGGTGGCCAAACTGTAGGGTGCACCAATTATAATGTCAGCATAAGGCTGAGGGCAATCTTTGGAAACAACGGTGGGAAAAAAACTATCAACCGACTAACCGGACCCTGTGCGCGCGCGCGGGGTCCAGGTAGACCGTTGGTAGCCTGAGGAAAGCTGGAGACGTTCTCCGCAATCCACGAGTGCCCGAGAGGTCGGAAGAGGTCAAGCCAGGCCTCACGACGACCCGAGCGAAAGGGAAAAGGAAGTCATGAAAAAACAAAAAACGACAATAAATGTAGATAAGAGAAAATACACCAATGCTATCCGGATAGAAGGCAAACAGCAGGCCGGAAGGTAAGAAAAGTAAGTCCCACTGGACAGGGTCAGGAGCCAACCCAACGCAGGAAAAAACTACTGAACCTATAAGGAGTCCGGGAGGTAGATACGGAGTAGCCGGTAAAGACAAGGAAAAACACCGCTTCTCCTGTAGCGGGCTGAGTACCGGTCCTTGCCTGTGCGAAGTTCTCCTTGGAGATGTGCCGTCGCCGGTTTGGAGTAATCCGTGGATGCGCCCTGGGTCTTCATAAGAAACTTTGCCCTTCAGGCATGAGGTGTAGGGCTTTCACCCTTCCCACCATATTCAGATGGCCGTATACTGGTGTCCTCTTGAACACTAAGGCAGTGGTGTTTGTCTGGACACCTGCCTATCTCCATGCCACTGTTGGGCACTGGGATTTCCTCAGTGACATTACCCCAGGTCTGCGGCCAAAAGAGGTTGGGTACCAATAGTGTAGGCCCGCCAGTAGGGCACAGGCCCAGCAGGCCCAACGAATGGACACAGAAAGGTTAGCCAAGCAAATAGTCACAGACATAGTAGGCCATTCAAGGAGGCACCGACATAGCCGGCTTTTTTAATGGGCGCAGACACAGTAGGCTGTTCTCATGGGCACAGATACAGTAGGCTGTTCTTATGGGCACAGACATAGCAGGCCGTTCTTATGGGCACAGACATAGCAGGCCGTTCTTATGGGCACAGACATAGCAGGCCGTTCTTATGGGCACAGACATAGCAGGCCGTTCTTATGGGCACAGACATAGCAGGCCGTTCTTACGGGCACAGACATAGCAGGCCGTTCTTATGGGCACAGACATAGCAGGCCGTTCTTATGGGCACAGACATAGCAGGCCGTTCTTATGGGCACAGACATAGCAGGCCAACTTGGGCTGTGCATTATTACCATATTGTGATGATCATGTTATTTATATAGTGCCATCCAAGTCTGCAGTGCGGTTCAATGGGTATAGAGTGAGTAACGGGGACCTCTGAGTTTGTGAAGAGGTCCCTAAGCCTAGTAGATCCTCAGAGCATCCTGTGAGATAGGACCCCTAGGTACCAACCCATTTATACAGTGTAATGCCGTGTGAATAACTCGAATCGGGACAGGCAGTCCCTAAATGCCCAGCAGTCAGTTAGTGGTAGTCCAGCTGTATCGTGTACGAGCGGACGTTGTGCCAGTGATTATCATTTCCAAGAATATAAGATACACTGAGCGGTACTCTCCATAGACTGTGCATGGGTATGCACATGCTCACCCGGATCTGTTTGAGATTTCTTATCGATATCATAGGATACCATCAATATACCGGCTGAAGGGTATTGAAACCATTGACACTTCCAGGAGTAGGGCTAAATGATAGTCAACTCGATGAAATCCCCTAAGAACCTGATAAAATTCATAGTATCAGTGTAGACTGGTCTCCCATACCAATGAATCAGAGCCATGTCTTGTATCTTCTATATGCCATGAACAGAGAATTCCTACCAGAGTAGTCTCAACTGAGACCTCATGTCTGGACCAGAAAATATATATATACTGGCACTGTATACATCCTGTACAGAGTTTGTATAACTGAGTATGTACATGCCTGTAACTTGCAGCAGGCGGTGATATACCTGGACGGTAGAACTCAGAGAAATCTGTGATATATATATATATATATACTGTCCGCAAACTCTCAGAAATCTGTGGTAAACACTGTAGGCAAAAACCCACGGCATTCTGTGATATACACTGTCAGCAAAGCTCACAGCAATCCGTGATATACACTGCCAGTAAAGTGCACAGCTTCTGCGATATACGCTGACAGCAATGGACAGCCAAACTCACAGCAGTCTGAGTCAGCAAACCAAACTCTTAAACACCATTAGCGCACGCCGCAATCTGACATATGTATTGCCACTAAAACTCACCTCAACCTAAGTCAGCAAAACTAACTCTAGATAAACACTATAAGCACACACAGCAATCCTACATATGTGTTGTCACTAAAACTCACATCAATCTAAGTCAGCAAACCTAACTCCTGATAAACACTTTAGCACACACAGCAATCTGACATATGAATTGCCACTAAAACTCACATCAATCTGAGTCAGCAAACAAACACTCGATAAACACTATTAGCACACACAGCAATCTGACATAAGTATTGCCACAAAAACTCACATCAATCTGAGTCAGCAAACAAACACTCGATAAACACTATTAGCACACACAGCAATCTGACAGAAGTATTGCCACTAAAACTCCCATCAATCTGAGTAAGCAAACAAAACTCGATAAACACTATAGCACACACAGCAATCTGACAGAAGTATTGCCACTAAAACTCCCATCAATCTAAGTCAGCAAACCTAACTCAACACACAGTAATCTGACACCTGTATTGCCACTAAAACCCCACAGTAAGACGTGCATAAAACTGTATAAGGATTTAGAAAAAAACGACGTGCCAAAAACCCTAAGACTCACAGAATCTGTGAGACAACACTGTAAGTAAGCTTACAGCCATCACAGGCAATAGCAAAACAGGAGTATTCCCCCGGGGGTCCCAGCCGGGTAATAAGTAGCCGTGATCCGAGCACCGCGGACGGAGGAGGGGTTGCAAGGTGCACTCTCCTCCGCCCGGTCGGCTACCCGCGGCTCTTGGAGTGCGGCGGGCGACCACGTGGCGAGCGGGCGGCCACGTGGATGAGTGGAGAGGCCGCCGGGTACTCGCGTCCGACCGCGAGTACCTCGGGTGCCGGAGAGTCAGAAAAGGGGGTCGAGGGAATCAGGAGACAGCCCGAGGCTAGTCGCCTGAAATCCCGAAAGAGCAAGCAGCCCGCGGGAAACGGCGGGACAAGGAGAATGGGGTAGAGAGGGGGGGGAATCCCAATAACAAAATAAACATCTAAATACCATACACCTAACCACATAAGCAGAGGTAGATATATAACAGAGATATATAGTTAAACCCAAAAAATATATCCAGTTAACATACAGAAGGAAAAGTACAAGATATAAAATAAGTAAATATATATTAGGATACCAAAAATAAATCCCAATAAAACATAACAAAACCCAAAACCACCCACTATAAGCAGGAGGCAGTGGTACTCTGACCTGTACTGATGCGGAGCAGCAAAGAAAGAGGAAATGATGCATGGGGAGGGGAGTTTTATAGTACCTAACTTTTTTCTGATTGGTTGTTTTTCTGTGCTGCTGTGGAGTTCTAGTAAAGAGAGACTTAAGCAAATACGAAGCCTCCTGTCATGTTATAAAATTATAGCTACCAGACTAGTTGTAAAAATGATGTTGTCCCTGGGAGATGGATAAGTGACTTGGTAAAGATGGTTAAGAGCTTAGGAAAAGTATTTTCCAATCTTTTAGCTTAGAAGACAAAGACTTCAGGAGGGCATGTTCTAGAGATAGAAAGTTTCAGAATGTGTGTCTGTGATGGAGATGCTTTCTTCCTCAGTGTGTAGTTTTCCAATGGGCAGACCTCTCCGACTCCCAGAGGGCATAGCAGGAACAGCTCTTATAAGAGCTAGTGATTATAATTCCTAGGGAGTATAGTGATATAGCAATACCCAGGATAGATACAGCCATTTCCCCCACACGTGAGATGAGACTCTATGTTGAGGGTAAGCAGGAACAGAATTTTTATGGAGGCACACTGGCCTTTTATGAAAGTTTCCAAACAAAGGGTGACACCCAGGTGGACCTTGTTGGGCACAGGGACACAAAGTGAATAAACCAATAAAAACAAAGTCATAGAGTCAGACACTCCCATACACAAATAATAGAATCCCTCCTCTGTGCTTGGGAGATAATTGAATCAGGAACTGTACGAATCTAACCCAAGTATCTCCAAGCACAGAAAAACATACAATTTTATGAAACCCCAAAAAGTACCTTAAAAACACATAAAACCCCATGTAAAAGTTACATCTGATAGCCCCGATCTGGGTGAACAACATATCCAAAAATCACCCATATCGGTTCAGTGGTTCAGGAGTTTCCTTGAAGTCATAGTTTTGACCGACCGTGCACATGGTCCTATGCTCAAAACAGTTCCAGGGAAATCAGTGCTAACAGTCGGTCAAGTTCGGTAGGCTTTTACAGGTTTCCCTGCATGGCCCATAGTCTGTGGGCAGGAGGCTGGCAAGCAGGCCCCTCCAAGTACAAGTGGTGAGGTTACTTTCACCATAGAGATTTACTTCACAAAATTGGTATGTGCTGCTATCTGAATTAACTAGATAGTGTAATGACCAAAATAATGACCAGCTCTTCTTATGTTTTCAGCAGGCAGAAAGGCTCCTAACTTGACCATCATTCAATTATGTAACATGTATGCCCTCAATTTCAACTCAAAGCATGAATACATTACAACTTAAAGCATAAATACATTACTGTTGAATGTTCTAATCTCCAGTAATAATGTATATACCCTCATGGTCATAATGAAGTATCAGCAGGTTTGAACATATATCTGTTAAGACAGTTAAAATATATATTCTTATGCTATCCCACATGCCTGTGTTTTCAAATGCAATGTGTCTATATTGTTAAAATATACATAGGTGTGTATATTAATTGTGTAAGTTTAGAATTAATACTACATGCATATTTCTTAGAATAATAATTGATAATAAATTTAATTATAAACAGAAACTAGGCTGGAATAGAATTAATTCCTTTACATAATTAAAAGCTTTGTATCAGGCAGTGTAAAGCCCTTTAAAGGCCTAACTGTTTCTTATCTCACATTCCACACTTAATGACCTGACTAGAATAACATTGGGCACATATGGCTTGTCTTTTCAGTAAATAAAAAAATGTGCCCAGCATTCTTTAAATTACCAGATAGCAAGATGGCATCACTAAGGCTTGATAAACTGTGATTTGTAGTAACAGACTTAGCCAACATGTCTGACAAGATCCAGCCCACAATATTGAAAAGACCTCTTATTCACTATGGTAACTTAATGCCTCAATATAATAAGCTTTCCAAATTATTTAGTTACATAAACTGCCATAGACTTAATGGTAACATAGCTTGATAAATCATTTGGAAATTATTTGTAACATTATTAAATCATTTGGAAAGCTTATGAAATTGACGCATTAACTGCATTTTTATCCCACCATAAAAAAATCAGCCTTTTCTTCATTACAATTCCCTCTTTTTGGTGCCAGAAAGGAAACTGCAATTAAAGAACCAAACCAAGCATGTTCTAGGTTGTGTCATTTGGACCCCCTAGGATTCTGGCACGTGGCAGCTCAAAAAGTAAATAAAAAATGTAAATCTGTCGAGATTTTTTGACAATAGCTTTTGTATAAAAACTGCTTGTCTGTTACTTGCTGTGGCAATGCAGATATATTACTGAATTTCGTAATGCGTTTGACGTCATCTTGGTTATCTTTTATGGATAACCGTCCATCAAAGACATGTCACTTCAAAGCATTTTCCTTTCGTTTTCCAGACAGAGCGTCTGGTTTTGGTGTCATGAAATTTTAATTTTTGACACCTGTAGCCTTAATTTCACCATTCCTTACAATGGAACTTTTTTTTTTTTTTTAAAGTAAAACTAACTTAGTGTTATCTGTCATTGGTAATCCTGTGTGAAGCTACAAAGTAAATATTACACATATTCCACTAACGTTAGTACATAATATGACATTTCTTCACTGATAATATATCCACGAATAATCTATATTATTAACTTTTACTATTTATATATGATTAATATACTTATAGTTAGTTATATGTGGATAGTGTGTATATATATATATTCTTTCTTTTTAAGGATGTTCCAAACAGCTGATTTGGCCACACCTAATGTTTTCGCTATCTCTCTGATGGGTTTGTTGTGTTTTTTCAGCCTAATGATGGCTTGCTTCACTGATAGTGACAGCTCTTTGGATCTCATATTGAGAGTTGACAGCAATAGATTCCAAATGCAAATAGCACACTTGAAATTAACTCTGGACCTTTTCTCTGCTCCTTGTAAATGGGATAATGAGGGAATCACACACACCTGGCCATGGAACAGCTGAGCAGCCAGTTGCAGTCCAGAAGTCCCTGTTAATATATATATATATATATATATATATATTTTTTTTTTTGTGAATTTCTTTTAAGGATTCCTCCCTCCTCGTTGTTTGCCTTCGTGCCCTCCCTCATGCCCCTAAACTTTCCAAAACACTTGTATGTAAACTTTCCAAAACACTTGTTAGGGACCTTTTCGCTTGTTTGGGGCACTTATTTTCGTGTGACGGTTCCGCCAGCGCTTGGAGGAAACCATCTATCGGTCCAGATTGGGAGTTACCCTGGTTGCCACTTACTGTGGTCATTTACTGTGACCAGATTGGGAGTTACCCTGGTTGCCACTTACAGGTCATTTACTGTGACCCAGATGTGCCTCTGTACTCGGATAGTGCACTGATAGGAGCTATGTGGGACGGAGCTCTCAAGTTAAGCTGCCATCTTTGGTGAAGTCCAGACGATGCCCCCACTAGGCTAATATATGATTTTTTTAACCTATGTGCTTCTGGCAGTGACATCACATGCTAAAATTCTTCAGGAATACACTGAATAAAAAACAGATGTAGGAGGGATTCAGTCTATTGCTCTTTCTAGATTGTAATAAAACATAGTAGAATATAATACTAAGAACTATATAAAATCTGAATGTTGTTACTTATTGCTTAATTATTATATATTAATTAAAATATTAATATTCATCTTTAAGTCATGGCCACAACACATGTGTTAGAAAAATCAACATCTGTCTATGAAATATATGCTATAGCACATTTCCTAGGCAGAGTGAGTTTTATGGTAGATAAAGCAGTAGTAAGCAAGGCTGCATAGTTGTAGAGCAATGATAAAGAATATTTTATTATGAATTGTATGACACTGCACACATGCTGATCACTGGTGTAAGACATTGGTACTCTGGAAAACAATGTTTGACTTTTCTTAGAGTTCTGAGCTGTAGAGGATTGCATTGGGCTTTACATTGGGTTTGCATACTTTTTGCTACTGAGAGATTTACCCATTTGTTTGTAAACACTTCACATTATTTGCAGGAAGAATATTTGGAAGAAAATTTGGTAATATGTTTTGTGTAAATTGCATGATATAGAAATACAGGATGAGCATACACAACCTTTGCTTGCTCTATATTTGATTGTGATGTTTGTGGCAGTCAACTTAAAGTAACAGAATATATGCTGCTCAGTGCCTAGAACCAAGCTTAGCAGATAATGGGAAATGTATGAAGCTTGACCTGTTATGTTAAAGACTAAAATATAGAACTGTAATTATGCTTGTACTGACATGTTACATGTTTTATGTCTAAACTGCTTGATTATCTAAAATGAATATTGCCAGACTCCATTAATTGCGGCATTTAGAGAATGTCGATGTGGCTGAGTTCTCTATAAAGTTCACAAGCAATTCATCTCTTATAAACATCACTCATTTTTTATATAGATTATAACTTGGTTTTCTAATTGTTCATAATTGTTCAATATCTTTCATCACATTTTAAGAAGCAGAGTTGGGTTAGTAACTGTATTAAGTATATGTTAGTTGAAATTGGTGAATGGGAGATATCATGGAAAAAATCCTCATGGCATACTTGTAACATTTTGTTTTCTAGTGTTGATTTTTTTAAGTTGATGGAAATACATTTGTGATGCCCAGACATGTTTTTTTATTTTTCATATTAAATAATAATAATAATAATAATAATAATAATAATAATACGCTTAGGCATTGTGTTTCTGTTGTTGTGTGTAATACAATATTAAATTTACAGAAAATGCAAGGAAACTTGATAAGATTTTCTGGCCTTGTCAGAGACTTTTCTGTCATAGGCTGAACATATTGGAAGTTTGAAAACTTGCACTAAAACATATGGTGTGATAAATCAATGAACTAAGTACTGAAGTCAGTTCAAGTTGTTATATTGTCAAGGTAGGTGCAATGAAATTTAACTAACACTGCTCTAACAACTTAACTATATGTATCTGCTGTCTGGCATTATCTCTGTCTCAAAATGTGGCTAAAAATGAATTATATATATAGCGACTTGAGATATATAAATAAAAAAGGTATTACAAGATACAAATTTTATCTGTTTTTTACATATATATATATATATATATATATATATATATATATATATATATATATATATATATATATATATTTTATTACTCTACACCTCAAACTTCTCTCTAAAAATAATAAATAAATGATACTATGATTTGTTGTTAAGCAACATAAACAGATACATATTGTTTGCCATGTTATACTGAATAACATAATTTAAATTTGACCTATATATAATTATTCCTCCCAAGTGAAGAATGTAAACCCAAGAGCCATCTAAATACTTGACACAATCATCATTAGTTATCAAAGTGTTTGATAATCCAATTATTGCTTTTTTAATACAGTTAATTACTTCAGTTTAGTGGGTGTCAAGAAAGAGGAATAGCATGGGATTGATAAGGTCATTATATGTAAGTCTATAAGTGTTAATTTCCTAAGCATTGCCCTTTCTATTTATATTATCTGTGTTACCTGTGTGTTTAAATAAGCACATTTAGCTTGTACTGTTTGTTTTATCTAATAATGGCATTGATTTCATATTTTTCAGTAAATTTTTCAAATTATTAACCCCGTAAGGATCAAGGCTCTTTTGAGATGCAATGTGTAACCAAAGCCTTTTTGGTACTTTTGCAATGCACCCATTCTATCAGATTGTTACATAGTTACATGGTTACATAGTTGAAAAGAGACTTGCATCCATCAAGTGCAGCCTTCCTCACATATGTTTTTGCTGTTGATCCAAAAGAAGGCAAAAAAAAAACAGTCTGAAGTGCTTCCAATTTTGCAACAAACTAGGAAAAAAATCCTTCTTGACCCCAAAATGGCAGTCAGATAGCTCCTTGGATCAAGCAGCTATTACCCCATGAATTAGAAATTATATTCCTGTATGTTATGTTTTTGCAAGTATTTATCCAATTGCTGTTTAAATAAGTTATTACTGTAAAAAAACTTTTCTTTATGAATAGATTTCCAGATATTGGTTTGTACTGGCCCCCGAATATATTTGTATAATGTTATCATATCCTCTCTGTGGTTCCATTTTTCCAAACTAAAGAGATCTAGATTTTTTAACCTTTCTTCATAACTAAAGTGCTCCATTCCTTTTATCAATTTTGTAGCAGGTCTCTGAACTTTTTCTAGTGCTGTGATATCCTTCTTTAGAACAGGTGCCAAAAATTGCACAGCATTTTCAAGGTGTGGTCTTACCAGCAATTTATAAAGAGGCAAAATTATATTTTCATCTCTAGAATTTATGCCCCTATTTATACATGAGAAAACCTTACTGGCCTTAGCAACTGCAGATTGACATTGCATATTGCTGTCTAATTTGTTGTCTATAGCAATTCCCAAATCCTTTTTGTGTGTGGTTATTCATAATTCACTACCATTTAGGATGTAAGATGCTTTTGCATTCTTTACCCCGAAGTGCATAACTTTCATTTCTCTACATTACATGTTATATGCCATTATAGGGCCCAGTCCCCCAATCTATCTACATCCCTCTGCAGCAAAGCAATATCCTATTCACATTTTATTACTTTACACAGTTTTGTGTCATCTGCAAACACTAAAACATGGATTTCAATGCCTATGGCAAGATCATTTATAAATATGTTAAATAGAAGTGATCCAAAAACAGAACCCTGAGGGACACACTTACCACATTTGTCCAGCTTGAAAATGTACCATTGATGACAACTCGTTATACTCTATCCTTAAGCCAATGTTCTACCCAAGAACAAGAATATTCATCTAGACCTATTTCTTTTAGTTTGAAGACTAACCTATTGTGAGGAACCGTATCAAATGCCTTGGAAAAATCCATATAGATCACATTCACTACAACATCCTGATTTATACTTCTACTTACTTCTTCATAGAAAGCAATCAGGTTAGCTTGGCATGACCTATGTTTCATAAAACCATGCTGATTATTGCTAATGACAAAGTTCTTCCCAAACTCTTGACAAAAGAATTTTGAAAGATTAAATACATAGATTGACTTATTTCCCCACTTAGCTCCTTTAAGCACTCATGGGTGAATACTGTCAGGCCTCTGAGCTTTATTTACATTAATTTTCTTTAACTGCTGTAGCACCTTGTCTCGAGTCATCCAATCACAAGTTATCTGGAAGTTTTTTTGCAGCAATCATTTGCATATCTCTTGCCATGGGATCCTCATTAATATATACTGAAGAAAAACAGGCATCTTCATTAACTAACAGACCCATATGTTTCCAGTATACCTACACTTTCATTTTTTGTTTTTTTAGAATTGATGTACTTGAAAAAAAAGTTGGGGTTGGTTTTGCATTCTTTGGCTATGCATTTCTATTTTTTTCTAGTTTAGCCACTTTAATTGCCTTTTTCCAAGCATTATTGGCTTCATTATATCTTATATAGGATGCCTCTGATTTGTCTGATTTAAATACTTTAAATGCCCTTTTCTTATTTTTAATCTCTTGTTTTACTTCTCTTCTAAGCCACATTGGTTTCAATTTGTTTCTTTTATATTTATTACATACTGAAAATGTACCTTTCTAATATTTGTTTGAAGAGCTTCCATTTATCCTCAGTATTGTTTTCACTAAGGAGTTTATGCCAGTCGTTGTATTGTAGAGCTGCCCTGATCTTATTGAAATTGGCTTTTTTAAAAATTATATGATTTAGTATACCCCACACGCTTTGGCTTTTTAGAGTTTATTAAAAAAAATTACCATATTGTGATCACTATTTCCCTACTTGAATGTTGCTAAAAAGATCAACATTGTTTGTTATAACGAGATCCAGACAAGCATCTTTTCTAGTTGGTGCTTGTACCAGTAGTAACATGAAGGTGTCATTTAAGACATTCAAAAACTTGATTCCCCTTGCGGAAGTACTAGTCACTCTATCACAATTTATATCCGGGTAATTAAAATCTCCAATAATTAATGTGTTACCCAGATTTGCAGCTTACCCAGTTTGCTCTAGCAGTTGTCCTTCCTAATTAATATTTACATGATGTGGTTTATAACATATCCCAACCAGTAACTGATTTCACTTTGTTTGCCCTAAGCAGGTATCTATCCATAAAGCTTCCACATTTTCCTCGTCACACTCCGAATGCCTAAGATTTGACTTTAACTCACGGTTGACAAAGAAACATACACCACCACCTTTCTTGTTTTTCATATCCTTCCTAAATAACGTGTACCCATTTAAGTTAACTGGCCATCCCACCATGTTTCTGTTATGCCTATTATATCATATTGTTTAGTGTATGCTATTGCCTCTAGTTCCCCAATGTTGTTATATAGGCTCCTTGCATTAGTAAGCATACATTTAATATTATCATGAGTCATTTGTACTTTTTGTAATTTTTTATCAATATTACATACCTTGACTGTTCTGAGCTTGCACCTCTCCCATCTCCAACCCCCTTATACTGAGCCCATCTCCTTTCTATTCTATCTCCATTTTCTAGATTGCTTTGACTACTAGTTTAAAATCTCCTCCAACCTTCTAGCCACCCTATCCCCCAGCACAGCAGACCCTCTTCCATTTAGGTGCAATCCATCATGGCTATACAGGTTGTACCCAAGCGCAAAATTGGCCCAGTGCTCTAAAAACCCAAAATACTCTTTCCTGCACCAAGACTTCAGCCACGCATTGACCTCTCTAATATCCCGCTGCCTTTCTGCTGTAGCACGCGGCACAGGTAATGTTTCTGAAAATATTACCTTGGAGGTCCTTTTATTAAGCTTACTTCCTAGTTCCCTGAACTCATTCTTTAGAACCTTCCATTTTCCTCTGACTTTGTCATTGGTACCAATATGGACCATGACAGTTGGGTCATCTCCAGCCTCTTCCAATAATCCCTCCACTCTGTCAGCAACATGCTGGAACCGAGCACCCGGGAGACAGCAAACTTTCCGGTTGAGACGATCAGAGTGGCAGAATACCCTATCTACTCTCTTAATAATAGAGTCCCCTACCACCACAACCTGTCTAGCCTTCCTTGCACTCTCCTCCCCACCCGCACTAGAAGGGCTGTTCCCACGGCTGTTAGAAGGAACAGCTTCCTGCAGTACAGCTATTCCTGAGCTGATGCACCCATCATCTTCACTCAAACAGGCTAATCTGTTATGCTGCGCCAGATCAGGACTAGCTACACCTTTCCTCTTCCCTCCCCCCCTGCTTCCTTGTTCCACTGTTACCCAGCTATGTGCCTGGTCACCAACTGTACCTGTCCCCACTAAACTAGGCTCAATGTCATCCTGTTTAAAAATGCCCATATATATTAGATATTATTTTTAAAGGAGAAATAGGGCCTATGTGTATACATAACAGTATTAAAGTGGCAGAATTTGAGTATTTCATAAGATTCTATTCTCAGTTTTACATTTTGTAATTTTTACACAAGTGCAACTAAAGAAAACTTACTCACAATAGATGTATGGATTATTCCTAATTGTTAAAAAGCCCAATATGTCAAGGATGTAAACTATAATTATAAAGCATATTGAATTCCGGTTTTAGATCTAATACTTTACAAAATGTGCATTCTGAGATTACAACGACTTTAGTATTCACATAGTCCATAGTCTACAGTATATATTTGTAGAAAGTAAATCCCCAAGGCTATTTAACTGTGAGCATTTTGATACATTTTATTATTCCATATTATCACAAACCATGATCAAAATAATATGTGTTTTATCTTTGCGGAATATCAGAGACCCTATAGTTGTGCTACTATTCTCGAGTGCAATAATAGCTAACATGTATACCTTTTTTTCTACTCCAGACCCTAATCCTACCCATAATTTGCTTCTAATCCAACCCTTAATCCAACCTACAAACCTATCCCTAATTCTACCAATAATCCTGTACTGACATTGGCAGATGTATTTCCCAGCTCACACAGAGCGATGTGTAGAGCGATCTGTAAGTACTATGTACTGTGTGATTATGGCACGATTTCCCATCTAATTTCTATCTCATGCTGCAGCTTCTGAAACTGTAATCAGTGCTGGGTAGCTGGCAAAGCTCAGCACCAATCACTGGGCAGAGGGACATGCAGAGAGACCTCAGCAGCGTCTTTTCAGACCCTGGAGGTTCCCCTCATATTCAGGGACAGACTCAGAATTCCTGCAGCTGAGCATGATCATGTAGCTGTGGTATTTAAATATATTTAAGGGCTATGTGCATCATTCACTTAGATTTATCTAAATTAATGTGAGTTTTAGAAATACATATATAATATTAAAATAACACGTAAGACGTAAGATAGTTAATAATTTATAATTTACAATTATTTCAAGGGAGTTTGCTTCATGCCACTGTAATTCTTTTTCATTAAATAATTATGGTTAAGTTCAAAACACAAACTCATCTTGGTATGTTTTCTTTACATAGTTACATAGTCACATAGCTGAAAAGAGACTTGCATCCATCAAGGTCAGCCTTCCTCACATATGTTTTTGCTGATGATCCAAAAGAAGGCAAAAATAAAACAGTCTGAAGCACTTCCATGACTTATTCCTAAGGACAGGTTAATAATTGCGTTATGAAGCAGCACTGGTGTTAGTTTATGTGTATTTTTTTTAATGTAAAAGGGTGCCTTAATGTAAAAGGGTGCCCATATTTGTCCGGGTTCTGACGTCTGTTTATTTTATTTTCTGAACATTTTCAAGGTTTAGTTACATTAAGAATGTTTCAGAATACAAACAAAAGCACATAGAAATGCAAATGTAATTTTCCTTGCTGCCGCGCATTGTGCTTTTATATAAAATGTGATGGCAGATAAGAACCGTTCGGCCCATCCAGTCTGCCCAAATTTCTAAATACTTTCATTATTCCCTGACCTTATCTTATAGTTAGAATAGCATTATGCCTATCCCACACATGCTTAAACTCCTTCACTGTGTTAACCTCTACCACTTCAGCTGAAAGGCTATCACATGCATCCACTACCATCTCAGTAAAGTAATACTTTCCTGATATTATTTTTAAACCTTTGCCCCTCTAATTTAAGACTATGTCCTCTTGTTGCGGTAGTTTGTCTTCTTTTAAATATAGTCCCCTCCTTTACTGTGTTGATTCTCTTTATGAATTTAAATGTTTCTATCATATCCCCCCTTCTTGTGTTTCCTCTAAGCTATTCATGTTAAGATCCTTTAACTTTTCCTTGTAAGTTTTATCCTGCAATCCATTTCCTTGTACATTTTATCCTGCTATCCATTTCCTTGTAAGTTTTATCCTGTGATCAGTTTAGTAGCCCTTCTCTGAACTCTCTCTAAAGTATCAATATCCTTCTGGAGATACGGTCAAGTGAGATCTCACCAGTGTTCTGTACAATGGCATGAGCACTGCCCTCTTTCTACTGCTAATACCTCTTACAACCAAGCATTCTGCTAGCATTTCCTACTACTCTATTACATTGTCTGCCTACCTTTAAGTCATCTGAAATAATTACCCCTAAATCCCTTTCCTCAGATGTTGAGGTAGGACTCTATAAAATATTCTGTACTCTGACCTTACGTGCAAGATGCATTATCGTGCACTTATCCACATTAAATGTCAGCTGCCACAACTTTTTCTAGTTTACCTAAATCATTTGCCATTTGACTTATCCCTCCTGGAACATCAACCCTGTTACATATCTTAGTATCATAAGCAAAAATACATACCTTACCATCAAGACCTTCTGCAATATCACTAATAAAAATATTAAAGAGTATGGGTCCAGGTACAGATCCCTGAGGTACCCCACTGGTGACAAGCCCATGCTTTGAATATACTCCATTGACTACAACCCTCTGTTGCCTGTCTCTCAGCCACTGCCTTACCATTCAACAATATTGGAATCCAAACTTAAAGATTACCGTTTATTGATAAGCCTTCTATGTGCAACCGTGTCAAAAGCCTTACTGAAATCTAGGTAAGCAATGTCTACTGCCCCACCCTGATCTATTATTTTAGTTACCCAATCAAAAAAAAATCCATGGATCGGAGCTCTATACAGCAATTCAACCGCACGGGTCTATGTAAACAACACACTGTCTAACCCGTTCGCGATACGGAATGGCACTAGTCACCCCTTTCTCACCCCTACTGTTCGTCCTGAGCCTGGGACCATTTCTCAATGCCGTAAGAGAACGGCCAGATATTAACGGCATACGCGGCGGATGGGGGAAGAGCAAAATATCAGCGTACGCAGATGACCTGCTATTCACAGTGCAGAACCCACTAACGTCTCTACTGGCCATCATGCAGGAATTCGAACAGAACACCACCCTAACAAATCTTCAAATCAACTATACAAAATCGGAAATCCTCCACATCGGATGTGATCGCACACTGATAGCCTCACTTAAAACGCGCTTCCCACTCCGCTGGCGCAAGGAAGCAATCAACTACCTGGAAGTATGGATAACCTCAGATATTTCGCACCTCTTCCGACTCAACTTCCCTCCCCTACTGGAGACGGTGACTGCAAACCTCAAAACGTGGACAGTGCCTCATATCACCTGGCTGGGATGGGTGAGTGTCCTCAAAATAAACGTGCTCCCGAGGTTCCTGTACCTTCTACAGACACTGCCAATACCAATCCCCCAGACATTCTTCGCCCAGGTGCGCAGAGCATTCACAACATACATATGGAACAACCAGACGGCCAGAATTAAATACGAGATCCTGATCAAACCCAAACCGCAGGGCGGCCTTGGACTCCCTGACCTGGCCACATACTACGGGTGATCGAATGGGCAACAGCACCCCCGGATAAACTCTGGACAAACATAGAAGCCAGCTTCATGACACTCCCTCTGCGAACACTCCCGTGGCAACCCACAACACCAGTGACCAGGGGAGACCGAAGTCACCCCACAATAGCCGCAACCCTCAATATCTGGAAGAGAATATCGGCAGGGGTGGACCTCTCCACACCTACCTCCCCCCTCTACCCCATCACGGGTAACCCGGCATTTAATGGCCTGGACACCGCCCGGACCGGAAAGGAAACACACAACTTTCAGCGGCGATAGAATAGCCCCCATAGTGGAAACAAGGACACCACATACGGCCAAGCCACCTCTGGATGCCTCCCCGCTCGGGGCGGCAGGGGGAGAGGGGCCTCCTACTAGATCCCATCCCTTGCCTTCAGACCTGACCCCTTCCTCCTCACCCTCTCGCTCTTCCGTCACTTCTGGCTTCTGGATGTAAGACTCTGGAGGAACATACCACACATACAGACGGCCCAGGCCGAACAACCACACAAGGGCAAAGACCCCCGCCCCCGAACACAACCCTGACACCACTGGCCCATCCTCGCCAACCCTTCACCTGCCAATGAGCAACCGACAGGTCAGAAACATACAAACTGCTAACACGACAGGATCGCAATGCTGCCCAGGGAACCCATACATGCAGCCAACACTACGCAAAAACCTCCTCATCCAACTCACGAGGGAGGGAGGAAAAGTATCCCCGGACAAGAGCACTCAATCCACCAACACCCCATAGGTACGAGACGTACTATACCACCTGTGATAATCAACTTTGTACCATACCCAGACTAAGACCGCTGACAACCTGGCACATTGATCATTAACTGACAACTTGCCACTGAGAGACCGTACTACTCAGTACGATCCAGACAAGAATAGACCTGAGCTGACATGTGCACACCCAGACTGACACACCATACCTCCGTGGAGGCAACAGCACGCACTCATACGCCTGCTAAGTCTTAGCCCAAAACCCTGGCCATCAAGATGTGCAGACTGGATACTGAGATTTTACGAATTGCTAGTCACAACCTCGGACAGCTTAGAAATGAAACGGGTTAGGTGCACTACCCTCGCCCAAACGCACTATCCCCCGAGTAGGCAACTGTACATGTATGTAAATATCACATGCTGTACTCCTATCCAACGCATGCTATGACCTTACAAATGAAACAAGACAGAAGTGAAGTAGCGGGAGGGCAGGACCTAATTGAGCTGCCGTAGGCCACTTAGGCCTGGGGAGGGATGCAACATCCTAATCTCACCTTGGAATATCAGTCGCGTTGGCGCAACCGGGGATACTGGGTACTCTTGTGGATCAGAAATGCAACCCATTCATGCACCCTAAGAGCATTCACTTAAGGATGACTCTTGATGCATGATCAGCTCGACTTCCTGTATCTTGTTGTATATCCTGTTCTATATCTTGTGTCATATCTTGTTTTATTTAAAAAATGTGCAATGTACAAAGACAAGCAACTCTGTTTCCCATACAATGCTTACATTTCTGCCATAAGTCACTGCATATTTATATCTGTACCACTGCACAACAAAATAAAGAATGTAAAAAAAAAATAATCAATAAGATTAGTTTGGCACATTTGCTAACTTCCCATCTTCTGGGACTGCTCCTGTTAACAATGATTGGTTAAATAAATCTATTAATAGTTTTGCTAGTACATCACTAAGCTCTTTTAACTTTGGGTGTATTGCATCAGGTCCCATTGACTTATTTGTCTTTACTTTTGACAGTAGAAATAGAACCTCTTCCTCTGTAAACTCACATGTAGCAAATTACTCATTTGTCTTTTTTCCTAACTGAGGCCCCTTTCCTTTATTTTAGTCTGTAAATACTGAACAAAAATATTAATTGAGGCAGTCAGCTAGACCTTTATTCTCTTCTACATACCTTCCTTCTTTTGTTTTTATTCTAACTAATCATTGTTTTACTTTCTTTTTCTAAATGTATCTAAAAATGTTTTGTCCCCTTTTTTTACTGACTGTGCTATTTTCTCTCCTGTGTGTGATTTGGAAACTCTTATAACTTGCTTAACCTCTTTCTGCCTAATCTTATAGATCTGTCTATCTCCCTCACTGTATTTTTATTTTATTTTTATTTTTATAATTACTAAATGCTAACTTTTAGTTTTTTACTATTTTGGCCACATCTGCAAAGTACCACAGTGGTTTCTTATTTTTTTTTTTTTGCTTTTACTGACAAGTCGAATGCAATTTTCTGTTGCCTTCAGCAGTGCAACTTTTAAATAATCTTATTTCCCTTGGACTCCATTTAAACTGCTTTGTTTTTGTGTGGTGTGACTTAGTAACTGTTCTTATATTGAACCACACTGACTGATGATCACTGGATCCTAAACTTTTTACAGCAATATCTGATACCAAATATCCATTTGTTAACACTTAATCTAGTATGGCCTCTTTACGAGTTGGCTCCTCAATGACTTGTTTTAGAGACAATCTCAGTAGGGAGTTTAGAATATGTGTGTTCCTGGCACAAGCAGCTATTTTGGTTCTCCAGTTCGCATCAGGAAGATTAAAGTCACCCATGATGATAACTTACCCCTTCATTGTAATTTTAGCTATTTCCTCAACTAGTAGATTATCTAACTCTTCTATTTGTCCTGGGGGCCTATAAATCACACCTACACGAGTTACTGTGTGATTACCAAATTCTAATGTAACCCAAACGGACTCTATGTTAGCCTCACTAACTTTTATTAGACTAGATTTTATGCTATCCTTCACATACAGGGCCACCCCTCTCCCTTTCTTGCCTTCCCTGTCTTTGCTAAATAAAGAGTACCCTGGTATTGCTATGTCCCAGTCATTTTTCTAGATATACCATATCTCAGTAACAGCGACAAAATCTACATTATCAGTTGCCTTTAAATACATCCTAGCAAAACCTCTGAACTGCTCACTGAGAACATTTGTTCCCTTTTGAGAAAGATGCAAACAAAGCTACCATGAGAAATGAAGCCAAATCCTTGCTCCCAACACCATTCACCAAGCCACAACTTAAAGTCACTAATACACATCCGTCTCTCATTCTGAGTGCTCTGAATGGCAGAACTTTAGCGAATGACAGTGTGGAAGCAACCTGCGGTATATCATGAAACCTCAAAGTAAATCCAACTCCCCTTCCTGCTTTGCTTGCTTAGCAATATTACAAATATTTCTCCTTTCTCTGTGAGCAGTAGCTCCAGGTAGACATCTCACAAGACCACTATTGTCTAGCTCCACACCTCTTATGATAGAATCCTTCAACAACAACAGCTTTCTATAAGGCCTCACCATAGTCTCCAAGCCTGTCTCCATAATACCACTACACTCGGTTCCTGAGAATGTGTTTGTGTGATGAAGAATCAAGACCGAACGAATATATCACTTCCGTGTACATGCTGAATACTAGAAGTGTAATAATGAAATACGAGGGAAGGATTCAATTCAGCTGAGATGGATCATAAAACAGCCGAGTTGACTGACTATCCAGGTGATAGGAGCCAAGCAAGGATCTACACACCCCCGGGAGGACCAATGAAGAAGAGGGTGGGAGTATTTAAAGTGATACTTGGTAGAGTATGGCAGATGTTTTATCTTTTAATTGTTTATAACATTTGATTTGGTCCATGAGGAAGTCCCTTGCAAGGGAGGAAATGCAAAAAATAGGTTTGTATATATATTTTATTTAAAATAAAGCCTGCTGGAGTTCATGTGATCCTTGCTGCATTCCACTGCTACTCTCGGGAAGTGGAGAAAGAGGCTACAGTTACCGTCACAAGTCAGGGAAGGCACCCTAGAGGCTGTTTGACATTTTCCATCTTGTGAGTTTTCACTCTTTAAAGTGCACAATACTATTTATAACTGGATTACACTATGATGTTCAGCTCTGAAACTGTGATTCATTCTGATGTAGGTGTAGTTGGTTTTACCAGATTTTTTTATGTTATACATATATACAAGCTTTTGCATTAATAAAAGCCATACCTCTTATGAATATTGATGTTTTCATTTTGAGCATACAATTTATACAATTGTGTACAATTGAAATACAATTTTGAAATATTATATCCGACAAAAATGTACATGGTGAGATAGATCTATATGAAAAAGAATTTAGATTTTTATTTAAACATAATTGATTGTAATATATATATATATATATATATATATATATATATATATTCTATCTAATGACACTGACAAAGATCATGTTCTCCCGAATAGCAAATACTGTTAAAAATTAACCTTATGCTTTTCTAAGAAAAAAAACATTTAAATTCACTATGCAATGAAAAACAAAAATTCTTCAGCAAGCAGCTGTTACATTATTTTAGGATGAAATGTGATTTTCCAAATCTCTATGCCTATGTGAATTGAATCAAACAGTATAGTAGTTAAAAAAATCTATTTCTTTAACCTGTTAAGGCGTTCCCTATTATAATGGGCTTTAAAGCCGTTGCGGCGGCACGGACTACTTCAGGGGGATTGCCTGACATCCCTCACAGAGTGATCACATGGCCGCAATAGGCGTCTATGGAGATGCCTGCAGGAGGACTGCCTGCTGCAGTAAAATAAAAAATATATATATATTTTTTTTTTATTAATGCAGAAATAAATAGATATGTATAGATGGATCAGGACTTAGTGTATTTTTGTTCATGCAATAAAAGTAACACAGTTGCTTTCCTGTAATTCCCCTCGAGTGCACCCTCATTATTAAGATTATTTACTTCACACGGATAGCACCAGGTAAAAAGCTAACCTTATACCTTAAAGGTGAGTACCAAGCCTTCTTTATATATCATTATTATTATTGCCATTTATATAGCGGCAACAGATTCCGTAGCGCTTTACAATATTCTAAGAGAGGGTATTTAGCTATAAATAGGACAATTACAAGAAAACTTACAGGAACGATAGGTTGAAGAAGACCCTGCTCAAACAAGCATACATTCTATAGGACAGGGATATATAATATCTTTTCTCAATTCATTCTTATTCTTATTCATTCTTATAATATAAATATTACTGTAAACATACACTTGGAATGAAATTATATATATATAATAAAAATAATTAATACATTAATAAATAAATAAAATACAAAAAAGAAACTAAAAATGAATACACATATATATATATATATATATATATATATATATATATATAATTCCATCCCAACTGTATTTATTTTGATTATATATATATAAATATATACATGCAATTAAGTAAGAGATGCACTCTCAGGTCTATATCTCAAACATATAAGTGTACTCACCAATAGTGATAGACTCCCTCAATCCCTCCGTGTATACCCGGAAGTGAATATCGCCGGAAAAAACATGGGGTGGCCATAATAATATCTTCAGAAGTTTAGTTTTTTTTAATAAAATAAATAAATAATATATTTACATCTTGCCCCCCCACACACACACACACAATCCCTCCAGACATATTCACACACACAGCACACGCACACTACAGCACATTCATACACAGCACACACACACACAGCACAATCACACAGAGCACACTCACACTAACAGCACACTCACACACACAGCACCCTCAGACACACACAGCACACTCATACACACAGCACACTCAGACACACACACAGTACCCTCACACACACACACACACAACACCCTCCTGCACACACAGCTCCCTCACGCACACACAGCACCCTCGGACAAACACACAGCACCCTCACACACACATCACCCTCAAACAGCACACTCACACTAACAGCACACTTACACACACAGCACACTTACACACAAAGCACCCTCACACACACACAGCGCACTCAAACACACAGCACCCTCACACGCACACACATAGCACCCTCAGACACACCTAGCACCATCAGACACACACAGCACGCTCAAACACACAGCACCCTCACACACACAACACCCTCAGACACACATAGCACCCTCAAACAAACACAGCACCATCACACACATACACACACACAGCACACACACATATATAATATATAAAATAACAGACAAAGAGAATTAGACACATAGAATGTGATGGCATCCCTCTTATACACACAGTGCACTCCTCTTACACACACACTACACCCCTCACACACACACATGCTGCAACCTTAACACATACACACAGCACACCCAACATACTGCGACCCTTACACATACAATACATCCATATATATATATATATATATATATATATATATATATATATATATATATATATATATATATATATATATATATATACTACAGCATTCCTGACACTACACCACTAGACACATTACGCTCCAGAAACACACTAGATCCCTTACCCCACTCTGGATCATCTAATCTACACACACACACATACACACAGTAGATCCCTCTATACACTCTAAATCCTCTACACACACACAATCTCCTATACACACTCTGGGTCCTTTACACACTAGATCACCTACACACACTACATCCCTGACATACAAACTCTGTATCCCCTATCACCCTGCATTCCTTGAAGGCAAACACATGCTACATTATCTAATCACACACTCTCTATAACCTCTACACACACTACAGCCCAAATGCACACACTCGCTACATCCCCAATGCACACTATGACCCCTATACACACACACACTCTCTACAGCCCCTAGCACAATATGCTTTCCTGGCCCTTTTGTCCTCTGGTATCCCGCTTATGGAAACACCAGAGACAAGTTAAATGCAAAATTTGCTTGTGCTGCGTAGAACAAACACAGGGCCTTTTTCTCATGCTAGAGCTCTTCAGTAGATCTCTGCACATTGAACTAACATGCTCACTTTGAGAGGACTTAACGTGCCAGAGAATAGTCTAAATACTAGTCAAGGTCAGGAATAGAGAGAGAACGAAGCACAGTTGCAAGAAATAGCCAATAGTCAGGGAAAACAGAATTCAGGGAAGTCAGAACAAAGGCAAAGTCAATAACCAAACAAACATGATCAGGAACACACTCTCGGATAACCAGAAAAGGGAAACCACGACAGGGCAATGATTTGAAGAAATTAGTGAGTTTAAATATCCCTCTTGTGAATCCGATTGACCGTATCCAGCCTTTGACCCCAAAACGTACGCGTGTGTCCTTTGCGTGACGTCATCTGCACGTCGACGTCGCTACCATCATGAACAGACGTGGGGCTCCATAACAGTGTGGATCCCCAGCGGCAGGCGTCCACTGGCATGTCACAAAAGCCCGGTCTTATGGCATAATACCACCGAGCAGCACTTCTTCTATTCCTGGAAAGGTGATTATTGCTGTGCATAGCATATGGAGAGGATGTAAACGTAACAGGTACCTCCGTTGGGTTGCTGATAGAATAGGTCTTGCCTTGCTGCATCAACACCAGGGTGAAAGGGAAAGTCCAATGGCATTTTATATGTTTGTCCAGTAGGATTTGAGTGATAGGCCAGAGTGCTCTCCTTCCTAGAAGTGTTGCTGGGGAGAGGTCTTGGTAAATTTCCACTCTGTGGCCCTCATATTGCAATGCACTGGTTTGGCAGGCCCCCAGAAGATTTCTTCCTTCAATGGGAAGTTATGAATACGACATATAAGGTCACAAGGTTTATCTTGCGGAAGGTTTCTAGGCCTGGTTACTCTGTGGGCCCTGTCAAACTTAATGGCCGTGTCCAAGGGCCTGGAGAGGATCTGGTTAAAAAGGGTCCTCTGTGGTTCTCTCTGGGCTTTCCGGAATGCCCCTCACCCGCAAATTGTTCCGCTATCCTCTGTTGTCTACATCCTCCAGCCTCCTTTGTAAGTACAAAATAGCCTCTGCATGTAACTTCTGTGTGGTGTGGCATTCAGATCATTGCTGTTCTGCTGCTTCGCCATTGTTCTCCAGGGCCTGTACTCTGTCACCCAGATGTTGAACGTCGGCGCTGACGGCTTGTAGTTTTCCTCCAATTTCTGGATCATAGCAGCAATGTCTGCCTTGGATGGGAGTTTGTGATTAGTGCCCAGAGGTCAGTGTCCTCAATGGAGCACTCCACAGTCGACAGGCTTGTTGGTCGGCTGCCAGGTGTACAGGCCTGAGGCGCCATTTTGCCGCTCTGCACCGACTCCGTTTTCTCAGAGAAAAATCTCTGTAGAGATGATTTAGAAGAGGCAGACTAGATGGCAGGTGTCCCCGCTGCATTGTGCTGCTTTTTTGATGCCATTATTTCTGTTATTTCTGCCGGGTTTTGATGTTTACATTCAGTTACTTGCACACATAAAACAGTTCAACAAGGCTTTCCCTTGCTTATTCAACTTGGATTGGCTTACTCTTTAAAGCACCTTTTTTTTACAACTATATTTTGCTCCTCATGGCATTGTTGCTTTAGATATCCTTACATTCTGACCTTGCTTCAAGATCTCAAAACTTTTCCCTTATTTTCAGAAGTTATGTTTGCTCCTGCGCAATTACTCATTTCCTGAGATCCTGTCCTCAATCCAACCCTTCCTTGGTATTGTTTGACAAAATATGAAACTCTGGGTTCCTGTGCAGCAACTACAGGACACCAAGATACACACAAATATATATAATTATATATCTTCAGATGTAGATGAGATTTTTTTTCCAATAGATAAGATTTTTTTTAATATTACAATATATACATTTTTATAAAGTACAACGTGAGCAAAATTCTGAAAGCACCCATGGGGTATAGTCAAGGTATGAGTTACAAACTAAGCCAGGGAAATGGGCAGATAGAGATAAAGTCATTGGTAAGTGAGGAAGGTAACAATCTAATCAAAGATATGCAAAGGTGTGCCCAGGAACATCCTAATTTAGGATAAGAGGTAAGCATTAACTATTTGAAAAAAAAACCTCTGTTGGATAGGCAGTCAGTAATATTTTTGCAGACAAGAAGATATAAGCAATCCAAGACATGCTAAAGAAACCAGCAGCAATTGTAGTTGATTTATTTTAGAGAAGTAGGTTGTCGCATACTAAGTTAAGGTTCAGACATTTATAAAATGGACATTTTAGGAGACTTGATGATTGAAATGCAATATACGTTAAGAAACTCACATAAAGATGCATTTGTGTTTCAAGTAGGTAGTGTACCTGTGGAGAAAGTAAGGGGAAATATTGAAACTGAAATGATGATCTGAATGATATCGAATATGCTTAACTAATATAGTGAAAAGAGAAGCAACTTTGAAAAGTTTTGACTTTGCAATGAAAAGGTCACTGATAGACTAGGACATCATAGTGGAAAGATAAGCAGATCCTGGTATGGCAGTATGTAGTTTATGAGAACAATATATTTTCTTTTATAATCACCCAGATAGTATATGAGATCATAGAGAGCATTTCATGATAAAAAAAAGTGTTTATGTACATTGACCAGTTTACTTTCTGGCTTCTCTTTTTAAAAACTAATATAAGTAATACGCAATAAGATAAAAGTGAAACTAATTTAAAGGAACACTGTAGTGTTAGGAACACACATCTGTATTCCTAAAGCTACAACCCTGATGCCCTTTTTCAATTAGTTCCCCTATGTGTCAAATAAAAAAAAAAATCACAAATTAAAATCAAACAAATTACTTAACTCTTCTTCGTGCCTCCAGTGTGATGGGTCAATCCAATGCTCCTTATTGGAGCATTAAGGAGCTTAAAGTTATGTGCGTCATTCACCGCATTGCACCTAAGATTCTGCCATAGAGAATCATTGAGCATAACAATTCTCTATGGTCGACCATGATGGCACTAAGCATATATGTGTGAAGTCCCGGTATGTTATGGTATATGAGAGTCAGGAAGTAAGATTCCCAGCTCTCATACACAAAGGGCGTGGAGGCATGGCTTGAAGCTATACTTCCAAACCCTCAAATTATTAATAAGATTAAGTTGTTATAGTGCATACAGTGTTCCTTTAAGACTGAAACATTTTATATTTGGTGTTGCATTTTATTATTTTAGACTTATTGCTTGAATCTTCAATTGTATTGCTTATTTTATAAGCAATACAATGTATTAATGTTAGACATAACATAGTGTTTTTTAAAGGTTTACTAATACAATATACCACAAACATGTACTTTAATTTATGAATACTGTAAATATGATAGAACAAACCGCAGCTTTCTAAAGTGAAAACTCTAAATGTTAATATATCAGTATATCTCTGTATTCCCATAAATGTTATGGTTACATATTTATATATATATACTTGACTTACTTTATTTTATGACAAAGACATAAACCCACCTCTATAAACTATACCAGTTATTGTATAGTAACTTTGAATTGCAACTATGCAAACCATATGAAAAAAAAAAAGAAACAGAATACTTATATTGAGGTATTTTTAATTCTGTATTAAACTGTCACTAAAATATATTTGTAATTAATTAGCATTAAGTATTAAGCATGTAAATTGTTAAGTACATTCTAATCTACATGATTTCGAAATAATACAATTTTGCTTAGGGATGTGTAAGAAAATAGTGTATAACATAATATCTTAAATTTTATAGAGTCATACATTAAAATCTCATGTTATTCTGACACAGTTTAAGTGGTTCAGCTCAATTTTTAAGTAGACATGGAGGATGCTTCTGGAGAGTTAGTGGTTTTAATAACAACTAGGTACCACATAAGCTGCTCTACTTAATGTAAATTACATTTTTTTTTTAAAAACAGAAATACTTGCAGGGATAAAAAATGCATATAGGGATTATTTTATTATTTATAATTATTTTTTTTTATCACTTTTTTTAAAAAAAATGTTGCAGTGCATATAAAGATTACAAGCTTGCATGAGGTGCCCCGAAAGCAATCCTCTAGCATTTTCACGCTAAACATGCAGGTCAGGACATATGATTATCAGGCATAATTTTATGCTATATTATTGTTAGCTTATGCATTCGATTTTTAACAGTAGTTTGATTAGTCGAGGCACACAGACTAGTTCTTGAGCATTTACTGTATAAGGAGGCATACATTCTGCTGTCTAACTGTAGCTAACATTTCTATTCGGGTATGACCAGTGCGTATGCTAGTCCTGTAATGCCTCGTCTTAGTCTGGTGTCAAGTGCTAGCTATTCAAACAGGTTTAACCCCTTAAGGACACATGACATGTGTGACATGTCATGATTCCCTTTTATTCCAGAAGTTTGGTCCTTAAGGGGTTAAACAGTTTAACTGTATATTGACTTTTAATCTAGGTCTAGGTAAGTTGCTTTAATAGACTCTACATCAGCTTGTAAGAGTCTGTTATTTTCAGGAGTCCTCCACCTTGAGTTAGATCTATGTTGTCTTCTGTACGTGAGGGTGCCATCAGGCTGATTGGGTCTTCGCCTTCCCTCATCCGATACCCATTCTGTGGAGTGGTTGCGGGTCCTGCTGGGGCCGGCATTTCTTCTGTTGGTCGCTGCTTTCTGTGGGAGTATGAAGCTGGTCTGCTGCTGGGTGCCATGTGGCGTCCCCGTTCAGGTGTCCGCCATCTTGTGGGGCTGAGTTTATCAGGATCCCACTCGCTTGGGCTCTGTCCGCTCTCTCCTTTGTTACTCGCTTTCTGCAGTGTGTTCCCGTTTTTTGTGGGGCGGCAGGCGTGTGTTTCATCATCGTGTGCCGCTTCTTGCAGGGACGCCGCTTGTTCGCCCCTCCGTCCCATTGTGTCTGGTGTTTGACTTGTCTGCTGGAGCGGGTTGGCGGTGTCACCAGATCAGCTGCGGGTTGGTCCGGCTCAGGTAAACCTGCCTGTCGTGCCGCCAATGTCGCCCAGAATCTGGCAAATATGCGGTCGTGGGGCTGCTTGCATTTTTGGATTCGCTCCATCGTGCTGCCTGGTGGGTGTCTGATACAGCACTGGGGAGCCTCCTGGGACTGGGATGACCCCACCGGTCCATAAGGGGGGGATGTAGAGGTCCGCCATGCTTGGTAGGTACCAGCGCCGGGGAGCGGCCCTCTCTCCAGCTCCTGGTGTGCTTGTAGGCCGCAAAGAGTTAAGGCTGGTTGATCCGGACCCAAAGGGTTCCGAGTTAGGTCTCTTTCGGGTCCTCCCTGTCCCCCCTCTGTAGATGGCTTGGTTTGCGGTAGGTTCCACTGCTTGGCTGCAGGTAAGTGCACTTTTAAGCTTCATGGGCTCAGGAGCTCATGTAGCATGCATCCACTCAGCTAGTCAGTCAAGCCCCGCCCCCTATTTATGACTTTTTAACTCTGCTAATTGATCCTAAGGTCTTGATTTATGCAAATGTAACTGACTTTTTATGAAATCTATTGAAATTATACATTATTATCAGCCCACACCATGCAGTGATATCTTTGACAATTGAGTATTTTAGAATATATATATATTAGATTGTATATTTGTTGTTCATCTGCAAGCTATTCAACTTGCAATTTTCTAAAATCAAGCATTACTCAAGTATTAGAAAAATGTAATAATGATGAGGGTCTTCCGGTGGACCACATAAATTATGGAGGAAGACAGTAAACTCACTAACAGACACCATGCTAAAAGTACGAACAAAAAAAAACAAAAAAAACAACACTCACTCAAAATACCCACCACTTGAAAATCAGTGGAACATATAGAAAACTACAACAAAATATGTTGGACTAAGGAAGTTGAAAATTAGATTTTTTTAATATTTTTCAATCACTCTTTCATTGCCTTCTCAGTCCCAAACATGTATCAAGCATGTGCAAAATGTTTATACCTCATTAAAGCTAAACCCACAGCATATATTGCAGATAGAAATTTAAACAAAATCATGTAGGTATCCCAGAATATCATAGTAATTCTGTCTTTTACCCCAGCTCACATGGGCACGGTACCTGCTTACCATCTCCCTTCCCACTTCTCATAAGTTGAGGAAATAGATCAATAGATTTAGTTATCCTAAGCTCAAAGTGTGTTAAATAATCATGATACACAACTAACCAGAGATTCAATCCATTTGTATGCACACCTATAAATGTTATCAACATGGGACTTCAAGAGCTTCGGAGCCCAAATTCCCTCATAGCTTTTAGGGTACTAATGGAGGCCAAATTGTCCTGGTCTTAAATTTCCCTTAAAATATGGTGTGTAGGGCTTACATAAGCCAATTTCTATTTGCTTTAGTAATAAAATAATCTTATTTTACAAAATCAGCAAACTTTAGTTAACAAATAATAAAATAAACATATATACCTATGCAATTCCCAACTACATATCATATTTAGGAAGTGAGAGCCTGAAATCAAACGTACCGGTAATCATCACAATTAATATAATGAAATAATTTTAAAAACTATGGATACTTAAATAAATACAAAGGAAAACACTAATGAAATATAAATATAAAAGTCATAGTAAATACATAAAAAGCCCAGATCCCAAATCTCTTAAATATATTTTATTAGGCTAAAAGTTACGATTTTGATAACACAAGTTAAAGTCAAATTCTGTTTTTCCAAAAAAGATAGAGATAGTGTGCCATGTTTTAGATACATATATAGTTTTCATTATGAAAAATAATGTTTAGCACCAACCAAGTTCTAATGTGCACATAAGAGTGTCAGAGGCATTAAATCATGTGATAAAAATAAATAAATACGATGAGTAGTTGGCAGCTTTAGAAAAATATCTAATTTCCCTAAGACATTGAAAGGAAGTCTCAACTGAGAATCAGGTGTGTTGAGATTTCATAACATGCTTTTGCCCAAAACTGGTAAAAAAAAAAAAAAAAAGCTGTGTTTGAAAGGGAAATATTCAGTGGCATTTCTCACACTACAAATTCTCACTCACATACTTAATTTCTCCAATTATTAGTAGTGGTGAGGCAAAACCCATGTCTCTGGAACACACAAAAAAATAAAAACCTGGAAAGTAGTACTGGTTTGGATTCGTTACAACCAATGCATCCCTTGTCTATTCAATCCTATACTTTAGAGGGTCTATCACCAGGTTTCTATTCAGGATTTGTAGCGGACCACGGGTAACCCAAATGGTTACCTCTGCTAATTCCTTCTCTCAGCCAGACTTGAACCATTAACCCCTTAAGGATGGCCGGCGTGCTATGCTGTCCTTAGGGAACCGGCTGTAAACGCCGACGGATACTTACCTGGTCGCCGGCGATCCCATGCCGGTGATCGCAGTATGGGGACTTACCTGGGAGCCCAGGGAGTCCCCCTCCTTCCTCTTCGGCCTCCCTATAATATATTTATTATATATATGATCTAAGTATATATACACACATATACATACATATACATAAATACACATACACTAAGTGTATTTTAATATTAATATATATATAATTATATATATATATATATATATTAGTATCAAAGTACACGTAGAATGATATTGATTAAATATATATATATATATATATATATATATATATATATAATCATTATATATATTTATATATAATATAAAATAAATAAATATGTAAATACGTAAAAGAATTAATAAAAAAAATAATAAAATATAAATAAATATGTATGTGTAATTTTGTTCTAACTGTATTTTAAAATTAATATATATATATATATATATATATATATATATATATATATTGATATCAAAACACACATAGAACGAAATATATATATCTATATACATAAGTATATCAGTATATATCACTATATACCTATATATGAATAAAAATATATTTTTTAAAATATATATATATATACACTTGTGTAAGGGGCAAATAGCCGTATATGGAGTAAGGATCCAGCATAAGAGTAGGATAGTATAAAGGGAGCAAGTCGGTGGTGGTGTGCCGAGACTGACGATACGGTAGGCTTGTAAATAAAGAGGGCAAAAATGAATAATCAAAGATTTAATACAGTCAACAAATATATACAAATTAACCAGACATTTCCTTAAATGCATTACAGTATTTAATTCCTGGAAGGATTTTGAAAGTAGGAATCTAGGACCAAAAGTGGACACCATTTGTTGTGGGTAGGATAGTATGTTATCTCTACTGTTGTTGCGTGTTGACTCATTTCGGAATGTGGTAGAGCCAATAGGTAATGATATATGTGTTTACGTATGTGGGATCGTTGAAGACAATGATCTGTCTGAGTGGTGGTGATGGTAGTGGATTCTCTGGCCTGAGAAAGGCATAGAAGGTAATGTGCATGGCTGGTAATGGCCGACTTGGTAGTATAATCAAATGGTTGTAGATCTAATAGGTCTGATAAGGATGAAAAGTTGGATGGCTATTGGTAATCTCTGAGAGGAATGTGGGGGAATGGATTCCTGAAGACCTCTGAGTATATTCTTGTCTGGTATGATAGCATGAAGTTATGGTAGTTTTGGCCATAGGTTATCCTGTGTTGTTGAATGCCTGTAAAATATATAATTAATTGTGTGTGAGATAGTTTTAGTTTAAGGTGGCAAAAAGAAGCAAAACCTAGGAGAAATGTTATGACACAGGTTGAGCTATGTCGTTCCAATGAGATTCTTTAAGCCAGGTGATATGACATGTGCTTAGTTGTCTGAGTAACAACGGATTGATGACCCTGACCATGATTTACCCCATGCCACAGCAGCTGCTACAATGGGGTAGATCCCCCAAAGGGGCTGAGGTGGTGGAAAAATTTCCAAACCTGGATGCCATGGACAACAGCTCCAAAGCAATCGTTCCCGGTAGATCGCTGTCAAACCCGTGGTAGACGCCGCGTCTGACCATCTGGTTGGAAAAGTGTCAGACAATCCTGGAAGGAACATGCTTTCACCATACCAAGTGGTTAAGAAATCCCCCCCATGTGCAGGTCTGCTGTTGCTGGGGTGTCTAGGGACATCCTCTGATCATCATGTTGGAAGTGTGGCAAAAAGGGGAAAGTACTTTGGATGTGAAAGCGTGGTCTTGTGGTATGATTGGCATGGCAAAATTAAGGAACCTGATAGGGATTGTAGTTCCTTGCAGTGTTTGTGACTAAGTGGCTACTAAGAAAGACTGGACATACCCCACTTGCAATACCTTGGGTTGTCTACTTTTGCAAATGGTATGCCATCATGAGGGTAATTCTCATTCCTGGGCTACCATACGCTCTCAAAGGCAACATAACCAATCTGGCAAATTTCAATGTTAAAAAAATGAAATGCAAGCCTTATATGTGACTCTCTAACTTTCCAAAACACCATGAAACCTGTACATGGGGGGTACTGTTATTCTCGGGAGACTTCACTAAACACAAATATTAGTGTTTTATAACAGTAAAACATATTACAACAATAAAATAGTCCATAAAAGTGCTGTTCATTTGTAAAAAATGCAAAAAGCGTCACTTTTACTTAAAATATCATTATATAAAATATCTCCCTGTGTTGTCAGGAATGTCAATCAAATTTTAATTAATCAAATCACCTAATTATGTTAAAAGATTAATTAAATATACACATAGAATTTTAATATATATGCATTTATAGGTATTTAAATTCTACGTGTATACTAATGTAATATTTTATGTAATTATATTTATATATATATATATATATATATATATATATGCGGTTATTTGCATTTTATATATAGATAGATATATATAGAATGTCATTCTAAGTGTATTTTGTTACCAATATATATATATATATATATATATATATATATATATATATATTAATAACAAAATACAGTTAGAATGAAATTACATATGAATATATAATTTATATAAAATTTTGTTTCAATATTTTATTTATTAATTTTATTATTTTATTTCTTATTGTAATTATACATATTTATATATATAATATATGTGTATATATATATATTATATATATATTTTATATAAGTAGCGTCATTCTAAGTGTATTTTAATACTGATATATGTTCTTATATCAATATCAAAATACACTTTGTATGACGTTACATATATATATAATATGTATATATATTATATATATATTATATATATATATAATATATCTACATATATTATATATATATATATAAATATATTTATTTTATTTTATAACATGTTTCTTTATTTTTTTTTTACAGATCCCACCAGCAGAGGGACTGTCTGACATTTTAGACAGTCCCCCTGCTAGCAGATCCACAGCCAGCTATAGGGGGCCATGTGATTGCTCTTTGAGAGCAATCACATGGCCCCCGGGGGCCTGATTTGCCGTTGGAGGGCTGCCTGGGCTGTGAGGCAGTCCTCCCGAAGCGGAGCTCCGGGAAGGTAAGTAACCCGGGCGCTCCAGGGCTCAAAGCCGTTATGGCGTTCTATGCCGCCGCAACGGCTTTAAAGCCCACTTAAAGCGGGACGGCATAGAACGCCGTAACGGCGTTAAGGGGTTAACCAAGCTTCAACCCATGCTTGAGTGATACTTGTACTGTATACTTTTAATAATAAATTACATTTGGCTTTATCTCTGTGCCATTCATATTTTTATTATATACATTTTTTATCACTCCAATTTTATATTATCCTTTCCTGGCATTTTATATATCCTAAGGTGGGGATTATACCACCCACGCCATATCTCAAGTGCAGTGTCATCTGCACTGTATACTGTGAGTATATTTATTTTGTTTTGTATATACCACATCTTATCTTCAGAGAGCACTATCTGTTATATATTTTTCTCCCTTCTCCTGAGAATTGGACAGCACCAGTGGATCAGAATTTCCTGATATCCTACTAGCAGGGATTATACTGCAGAACGCCCATTCCACCTGAGCTGGTTATAGCTCATACAAATGTGAGTTTATTACATCTTTATTCTTCATTTTCCACATACCCCACAATCTGCACCATTGGTCCTTTTCCCTTTTATATTTTACATATCACGGGAGGATCCAAAGCATCATAAGAAGAGAGAACACCAGCGCAACATAGACATTTATCCTCCTTTTTATATTGACTTTTATATATATTTTTATATATATCCTTTTTATATTTTTATTGGGACTTATTTTATTGTATCTCTTGGCGCAGCCTTTTCTCCCCTTTTTTCCTGTACATGCTTGAGTGATAGCTGTAAAGGTAGATCAATGGTGTTGTATAGTAAGGAAACTCCTCGGAGGGTATGAGGGAGTTGAGACTTGGGGTAGCGGAGGTGTGTGGTGCCAATAAGTCTATGGTTAGTCTTTGTTTAAGGGAAGATTTCCTTGTGACAATACCAATGTGTTTGTGTTTGGTGCCATGCTGTAAATGGTATGGATTTGAAAACCCAAGTAAAGACCCCTCTGCAAATCTTGGCTATGAGTGTTTACAGCCAATGGTTCTGTTGTGCTGACTGTAAGTGAGGGCATGCTATATTCCTTGAAGGTATTTATGATACCTGTATGGGAGCCCTTTGAAGCTTCAGAGCTTTAGTAAATCTACTACAAGTCTGAAAGGGTGATGAGTCAGTAGTGTTGAAAATGCATTGGTGTGTACAGATGGTGAGTACATTATTTGTGAGTTGTATTGGGACACATGGTTTGTCATGTGCCCTGAGCCATTTGAACATATATGCAACAGTCTATATGCAATACAACTACTCATATCAATTGTCTCTGGTAGTTCAGAGGTGCTGGTACCTGGAGCCTGAGAGTGCTTGTCCATTTGTTTGGGACAAAATCCTTTCTGTATGGGTACCTGCACAAATAAAATGCCAACCCAACCAAGGGATGGTCAGTTCCCGATTTACCTGAAATCCCTGGATCTGACCATCACAGATACATCATCATACATATATATGCCATGTTTCCGCCAATGAGCTGGGTTCATACGTGCAGGGTTAACGTCTTGTGTGTCATATGAATTGATTGTACCAGGTAACTGAGTTTCGGCTTGTGCTAGTTGTACAGTAGCGTGAGGCCCAGCCTTGTAAGGGCTGTGGTGACCGACTTGAGATTGCCAGTCTGTCATAAATGTTTTGGCTCATGAGTTTATGAGTAATGCTAGCATGGCCTGGGTGTCACCTATGTTGGTGTAGCTGGGCCTTTCCCTGCCTTCGTGTTGTCCGTTGATGTATGGAGGAGTTTGAATAACTCTGCTTTCCTTGCTGTGGCAGGGTAGGGGATTTGTCACCTCCTTAGGTCGGTGGTAATGTGTGGGATCATCCAGGATCTGATTGCTGCTGGACTAGCAACATCTCCTCTGCTTGAAGGTGTATCAATTCTAGCTGGGGTGCTAGGAAGAGGTGATTCTTCACCATCTTTTTGAGAAATACTTAAATAACAATAAAGATTGCAATTATTATTTGTACCCAGGGGTCTTGCACTGACTTGCTAGCTAAGCCGTAGGGCGAAACGATTAGGCTTGGTGTTTTTTGGTGACTGGTGAGGCCCTGCTAGTTGCCAAGTGGCTTGAGAGGCTCTATCTATGCTTGGCGTGAGGGGATTTTGTGTGGCCACCGAACGTTGTGGCAGGATGTTGGCCTCTCGGTGACAGTAACCAGAAAATAGGAAGGGGAGTGACAGGTGAGGCCCTCTCTATGATACAATGCAAGGTGGCTAGCTCACGAGTGGCCCGAGGGGTGTATGCCTCCGAGTGTGAGGCGGGGTGTTGGCCTCGCGGGACCACTAACGGAAGCATAATGCAGAGAAAAAAGGGGGTAATACCTATTGGGCCCTAGAACCCTAATTGCCAGTACGCTTTTACTATTCCAGGGAAGGTAAGAGATGGATAACTATGTGAACAGGTGTATGTACCTGGTAGTATGGTATTGAACCTGACAATCCGTATGGGTTTTTTAGTAGTAACTGTAACCTGAATGGATAAAACCGTATGGCATATGGAAATATGGCATAGACCAAGCTTATCTTAATACGTACAGTATATGTGAAAAGTAAAGTGCCGTGATGTGTAAATATTAAACATCGTAGCTGTACTGGTTAAATATGTATCACTCTTAACCCATTAAGTGCCGTATGTACAAGTGAAAAAGTTGTATGTTCCCACCTTGTATGTTGTATGTCCCCTTGCTAGGGGAAAGTCTGTTGTGTGAGCAGCGTGCTGTGAAAAATGTATGTGTATATACAGTTATGTATATACAGATGCATCTGCTACTGTGTAATAATATATGTATTTATACCAGATGTTGATATACTACTTGCTATGTGAATTGTTGTATGTCTTATTGAATGGTAGGGGTCAGTGAACATGGTGTTGCAAATGCAAGTGCACTGGAGATCTGCCGAGTGCCCTATAGGTGGCAGTGTAGTTGGATACTGATTGGTATGTGAAATGTTGTTTGTCTGTTGACCTATAGGTGTCAGTGTTTTGGTGTTTGTAAAGCCCCATGAAAATTGTCAATGTACTTGACAGACCTGTAGGTGGCAGTGTTGATAGAACCACTGTTGGTCTTGATGTGAAATGTAAATTATTGCGAATTAAACCTGAAGTTGAGCCCGTGCTGGAGTTTAATTTATGGTTTATGGTTATGTTTAAAACAATCTTATGTGTAATTTATATTGGCTGGTAAATTGTATGACATGTGAAGGCAGTTTTGCTGTTGACCAGTAGGGGTCAAAAATGTTTTAAGGACCAAACTTCTTGAATAAAAGGGAATCATGACATGTCACACATGTCATGTGTCCTTAAGGGGTTAACCCAAACTCGTTTGACAATATACAATATGTGAACATAATGGCTTAATAACATTCATTGTAACAAACCAAAGTTCTGTTAGTGGGTTGTAAACGCACGAAACGTGTGTAGTACAATAGTAAATGCATAAACTAGTTCCCGTTTGGTAGAAAATTGCACGAACCGTGAGCCTGATATGTCAGGGAAACAAAACGAAACGAGCAGTGAAATTTGAAATGCACGAACAGAATTGCCTAGTATGTTTAGGCAATTGAAACAGAATGTGTTCCCGTTCGGTAGTATGCTAATGCTCGAAATGAGCCAGTGACAGATATAAACAAGTGAGTTTAAACGAATGATATGCATGAACATGCAATGGTTTTAGAACAGACTTAGACAAAATGCAGCCGTAAAGTGAGGACCTGACCCGTGCATGGTGCCGTGGGACTGATGCCTGGCGTAACGGGTAGGTCGACTTACGGTTTGTGAGTCACTTGAACACCATCCACGGCGATGGATTGAAGAAAGAAGGTGGTAGGCCGGAAAAGCCTGTGGCTGGATTCCTGACACAATAATCAGGTAAAATGGTGTCTGGATGACCCGGAAGTGGAAATCATTCTGATGCTGACCTCAAGCGATATGAGTCAGGTAAGGGGTGTATTTAAGCCCCTCCCACAAATACAGGCCAAACGGCCTTAATACATATATATATATATATATATATATATATATACACACATATATATATATATATATATATATATATACACACATACGTATATCTATAATAATTATACATATGTATTTATGTAATAATTTTAAATAATTAGGTCATTTTATTAATTGCAATTTGCAGGACCCGCCTTACAACCCAGGCCAAAAGTCCAGGGAATTAAATTTGCTAGCATTTATATTTAACCCTGAAACTTTCCAAGACACCATAAAACCCTTACATGGGGATACAGTTTAACTCGGAAGACTTCGCTGAACACAAATATTAGTGTTTCAAACAGTAAAATGTATTACAACGATGATATCATCAGTGAAAGTGAATTTTTTTTTATTTTTCACACACAAATGACACTTACACGGACGATATAATTGTTATGATACGTTTTACTGTTTTTAAACACTAATATTTATGTTCAGCAAAGTATCCCGAGTATTACAGTACCCCTCACTCATGTACATATTTTTATGGTGTTTTTAAAAGTTACAGAGTCAAATATAAGGTTTGCGTTTCAGTTTTTTCACATTGACATTCGCCAGATTGGTTACGTTGCCTTTGAGACCGTATGGTAGCCCAGGAATGAAAATTACCCCAATGATGGCATATCATTTGAAATAGTAGACAACCCAAGGTATTGCAAATGGGGTATGTCCAGTCTTTTTTAGTAGCCACTTAGTCACAAAAACTGGCCAAAATTGGCGTTCAAATAATGTTTTTGCATTTTTCACACACAAACAAATATTAACACTAAATTTGGCCAGTGTTTGTGACCAAGTGGCTACTAAAATAAAGACTGGACATACCCCATTTGCAATACCTTGGGTTGTCTACTTTTGCAAATGGTATGCCATCATGGGGGTAATTCTCATTCCTAGGCTACCATACGGTCTCAAAGGCAACGTAACCAATCTGGCGAATGTCAATGTGAAAAAATTGAAAAACGTAGCATGCTATATTTGACCCTGTAACTTCCCAAAACACTATAAAACCTGTACTGTTTTACACGTGAGACATCGCGGAATACAAATATGTGTATTTTATTGCAGTAAAAGCAAACAGTATTATGACATTCACAGTTAGAATGTCACATAGAACTATTTTTTTTAATTCTTATTTTCTCCCATTTTTTTAGATTGTATTCATATTAAATTATGTTTCATACCTACATATTTGATGTTAAATAAAAGCCCTGTTTCCCCTGAATAAAATGATATATAATAAGTGTGGGTGCACATAATATGAAAGAGGCAAATTACGTTTGAACAGACATATAGCGCAAATTCAAGTTTTTGATTACGTTTTGTTTTGATCACAACGTGTACATTTGGCTCAGTCCTTAAGGGGTTAAAACAAACAGTCATCCATTTACCCTGGTATCAATAATTTCTTGATTGTCAATATAGATTTTAATAAGTATGTATGTAATGTGTATAGATGTCATACTCAACCAAATCAGTAGTATCCATTTCCATATCCATTTGGAATCAAATCTACAGCTCTGATGTTTGAACAGGTACTAAATATGCTAAAGCAGGGGCACTAGCCGACTTACTAAAGCTAGTCATGCATATCCAACAGCAGTAAGATCCTGTCACATTATCCATTAAAAAAATTTAGTGACACATACCAAAAAACATACACAAACAGGGTACATTTATTGGCAGATTAACATTATTTTAATTTGATATACAATGTTTTAATTTCTTCGTATTTTCATATATATTTGATATTAAAATCATCCCCAAACATATAAAGAGCAAAATGGAAAAAAAAAAAAAATACGATTAGAATAAATGTTATATCTATCTCCTCATCCCATTTTCTTTTGTATGTATGCTCAGCTGGAACAAATTGATTATGCTTATCAGTCATTGCCCAGAAAATGCTGCTTAGCAACGAGGATGATTAAGCAGAGAAGTTTTATGAAATGTTCTTTTAGTAAATGGTCCAAAATAAAACTTAGTTTTATTACTTAGCACTTAGCAGGGTTGTACAATCTTAGTCATCAAGGGTGCAAACAGTGTAATACTTAAGAGTTCTCTTTTCTGCAATGGTGTGTCAGTCAGTGAAGTAGTCACTTTGATTAAACAATATTTGAAACAATATTCCATTTTGATAAAACCCTAGTGGTGAAACGCGTTAATGGTTTTAAATATTGTGTATTTTATATAATAAATAATTTTGGCTATATTACTGTGCCACTATATATTTTTTTATACACATATTTATTTTATTCATCCTTTTCCTGGCATTTTACTTATCTACTTATCCTGAGGTGGGGATTATACCACCAACGCTATATCCAGAGTGCAGCGATATCTACACTCCACTTGTGAGTATATTTTATCTAATTTTTATCAACTATTCCATCGTATTATCAGAGAACACTATTTGCTGTTTTATTTTCCCCCTTCTTCTGAGAGTTGGACATCATAAATTTCCGGAAAGAGCATCCATATATCCTACAAGCGGGGATTATTACGCTGTACGCCTGTTACACTTGAGCTGGCTATAGCTCATTGAAATGTGAGTGTAATATTTATTATTTATTTATTATTATTCAGCGTTTACACTCCACAAGATTGGTCCTCTCTTCTTGTGTTTTTCATATCACGAGACGGTCAGAACTACTATAAACAGAGAATATACCTTACCAGCGGAATTTGTGGAAAAGCCAACTTATCCTCTGATATTTATTGGGACAATTTCTATTAACAATTAATTTTTATTTGTATTTTTACTTTTTTATTTGTATTTATGTTTTTATTGTCATTTGGCGCAGCCTTTCTCTTTCTTGTTGTACATTTCTACCATAGAGGGTTAGAGGGTTACCCTCTGTAAGGCCGCTGCCTATTTTCTGTATTATTAGCGCAAACCAATTTCTTTTATCTCTCCAATATTTGAGAAGTTCAACTATTAAAATTAGTTCCCTTGGCTATCTTTATATGATAAATGTGTCACTTAGCCATCATAAGTTAAACATTATTTTTTAAATAGAGATAGTTGGTTCTGGTACACCTAATGTGTTACACAGGAGTGAGGGAGTAGGACTGGCACTAGGCCGCTCAAAAAACTGGAAATAAATAGGGATCCACTAAAACCTATAAAAGAGATACTATGGAGAGACACTAATACTGTGTACAGATACCAGGAGCTGGCCTAGCATATGGCTAAAATGGGTAAAGATATGGATACAAGAGAGGATATGTATACAATGGTACTGATCTCTTTTAAAGACACAGTACCATTGTATACATATCCTCTCTTGTATCCATATCTTTACACATTTTAGCCATATTCTAGGCCAGATACTGGTATCTGTACACAGTATTAGTGTCTCTCCATATTATTTTTTAAATGTAGGCTGTTGGATTCTGAAGGCCACCACAAAGGTTTTGCGGTCTTTTTTAACCCCAAGTGCTTGCATTACATCGTGGGCAGAGCTCAACAAGGCTTCTGGGCCCACCGTTTATGGTGCTCCGCGGATCCTGAAATTCTTCCAGCGGTGTCGTGCCTTCAGTGATGCCACTGTACGGGAGAGGTGCTGCACTTATTGGGTGAGTGATTCCATTCTGAGATTGGTGTCTTCTAAGTTTTGCTCATGCTCTCCTTCTCTGGATTAGACAGCCCCCATGCGGGGATTCAGACCGCTGATCTCTGTCTGCACTCAAGCGAGGTCTGCTTTCCAGACGTCCCTCAGGTCCAGGAGGAGGTTTTTATATCACCTTTGGTGGAGGGGGATTTATCCAAATCAGTGCACAGGTACACCCTGCCAGGGTCCTGGGATACTTGGTCTTGTGATTGTTCTGAGTCACTGGAGCCACGCTGTCCCTCAGGCGTCATATTAGATCGGGCCTGTAACAGTGGTCTGTCAATGACAGTCAGATATCAGAAAGGTTCGCACTCTCTGTATGGCCAAATTCCTTGTGCTTTCACCCCATCTCTCTTTGGTGGTGGAGGTTGGGGGGGTTACCCAGGTCTCAGAAAGTCGTCCTATGTCTTCAACTTTTGTGGCAAAAAGTACGTTTTTCGTTAATGGAGTAGGAACATGACAGAAGTGCGACTGCTCAGCAGCTCAGCTAGCCGAGCTTTATGGTGCCTTAATCAAAATCTGGTATTCAAGTGTAAAACTGTAGATAATTATGTATGTGTGTAAATATGCTAGATTAGCAGCTAGTTGTATGTGTTAAATGGCAATGTTAACGTATTTGAGCAAGGGGCAAATTATGCTTCTGTATGTGACAGACATACTATGATTGTGAGTGTCATTAGGTATGAGAAACAGTGGCTATAATGTGTTTTTACGTTTGTGCTAAGGTGTGTGTGACTTCGTAAGTATTCAAATTAAGTATGTGTGAAATTATCTTGTTTAGGGATTTTGCTTTAAATAATTGAAAAACACATTGAAAATATATGCATGACTTCCTTTAACATCCTGGATAATTTTAACCCCAGCTTGAAAGATGACACCAGCTGTTTTTGTTAACCCTTCATGGGGTTAAGTAGCATACCTGTGCATGCCAACCCTTTTGCATTATGTTGATTTTATGATATGGTACACATTACTGATTTAAATAAACTCCTTACAAATCCAAAGTGGAAGAACTAGATAATGCTATTTAAAGTCCATTTAGTATGTCATACCGTCTAGTAAATGAGTAACTCTAGTCTCAAAAAACTCTAAGGGTTAAATTTTAAATACCCACCACGCTGAGCATAGCTAGATCACTGATAGGACAGCATAAGTAACTGACATATCTGTACTCAAATAAAATTATTCATAAGAGTGGCCTGTTAGAAGTATGCAAGGTCAAACATTGTTTTCCCTTGGCATACAGAATCAACTTTAGCTTTATCCACAGTGAATTATTGGCTATTACTGTATACAAAGATTAATAAAGTCATCACTATTCTCTTCTGTGTGTATTGGATATCTTGTTCTGGAATAAATTTTTTAGACATTTGCAATACTCTTAAAGATCAAAGACATACCTTGTGACAGTAAAAATAATATATTAATCATTAAAATAAAACAAAATCCCGCCAGTATGATGCATTTTGATTTATTGCTGATCCAATATCAGTACTTTGATATTTATCTAAAAGTGACTTACATGTAACTTGCTATATTTCGTAGAAATAGAAAACAACATCTACACAAGGTTAAGAACAAGGCATTTCTTCATGTCAAAAGATGCTTTGTGCAGAAGAGAAAATGATCATATTTGGTTGCTTGATTTTATTTATGTTGCCCGGCTATAATTCTGCAGGATTTTAATCAAGACCATATTGCTCTCATTGAGCAGTAATTCTTCAAGCCTGCAGGAACAATCTTCTCCTTTTCAGATTTGCAATGCAGCATTTTCAGATAGTTCAGCGGTTGTCTACTAATCAACAGGCACACTCTGTAACGATATGTTACAGCTATTAAATGGAAAAAAATAATCAGAGATATTTGGGGAATATCAATTTATAAACTGCATTATGATCTCATATTACACTATTTATTATGTTATCACTTATCGTGAACATCATCTTCCTCCTCTGCAGCGTTATTTAGATAGACTATTCACTGTATTGATTGCATTGCTGCCAGCAAAGTAAATACAAAATTATATTCAACTACCCCTTATATATTCATATGGACAAGTATTAATTTAATATTATGCATTCTGCTGTGTTATTACCAGATATGCTCTGAAACAGGCATCTTTAACTCTTGTCCCACATTATTCCCTGGCCATCCATTGCACTTGAATAATCCTGGAAGTTTTACGCCATCAATATCTTGGGGACAAAATTTAAAAACCTCTGCTTTAGACAAATTATGCAAGCTACAGACATTATTTAAGCCTACTCCCTTTTTTTGTGCCCTAATGTAATGCAATCTTTGTGATTCTTATTAACTTACTGTAATGCATTCTTACAATCTATAAGCTGGTCCCTGTTATGGATGTTATGTTTTGTTTACATGCAACTAACTCTATGGTTTATTCTCTATTGCACATGTTTCCTGTTGGGGTGTGTACTTCCTTCCTGTATCTCCTGAAACATGGCTGCTATACATTAATACCTGGCAGTGTCTTTATTTATATCTCCTGAAACAGTCCACAAAAAATGTAATGCATATTTTTGTGATTCTTATAAAGATCCTGTGTTGTTTGGCAAGTCTCTATAACCCCAAACTTGACTAGTTACTTGATATTGTTGGCCTCTGGCACTCCTGTGTTGTTCAGTTAATAGGTTAGATTTTTTTTTTTTTTTTTTTATAGAAACCTGTTAATTAGATCCTTTCTAAAGTCATTTCCTATTTTTATTTTTAAACTGTGCAGTGAGGTTTCAAAAGTTCTAAAAAAATATCTATAAGATTTTTTGGAAGTGTTGTTTATACAGGACAATAGTAGCAAATACAGAAATTATTAACATCTTATCGATTCAATAATAAAATCACTATTGCCACTTTCAAGTCAAGAATGATTTAGGGGCACAGTTGAAATATAATTTTTTTTTGTTTTTCACCATACACAAAACCAATGTACAGAAACGTGAAACTGTGAGTCATGAGTAGAGTTGAGAGAACCCGTACTGTAAAGTTCGGGTTCGTACCGAACATTACGATTTTTTGACCCCAAACCCGAGCCCGGACATTTCAGTAACAGTTCAGGTTCGAATTTGGTGTTCGGCGATTTCATGGCACGTTTTGAAAAGCTGCAGGGCAGCCAATCAACAAGCGTTTGACTCGTGTGCCCTTAGAAGCCATCACAGCCATGCCTACTAATGGCATGGCTGTGATTGGCCAGTGCAGCATGTGACCAAGAGTGGGGGCTTTTAATCTAAAGGGGGGACCTCTTGACCCCCCCCCGGCCCCCACCACTGAGCGGTGGGTGGGGGCCCTAAAGTAAAAAAAAGGGGAGGACCTATTGTCATCCCCCCGGCCCCCACCCCTGAGCAGCGGGTGGGGGCCCTAAATTAGAATAAGGTGGGGGGACCTAATGTCCTCCCCCCGGGCCCCCACCCCTGAGCGGTGGGTGGGGGCCCTAAATAAAAATTGGGGAGGGACCTAATGTCCTCCCCCCTGGCCCCCACCCCTTAGCGGTGGGTGGGGGCTCTAAATACCAATTAAGGGGGGACCTAATGTCCTCCCCCATCGCCCCCACCCCTGAGCGGTGGGTGGGGGCCCTAAATAAAAATTGGGGGGGCCTAATGTACCCCCATTCCCCCACCCCTGAGCGGTGGGTGGGGGCTCTAAATAAAAATGGGGGGGACCTAATGAGCAGTGGGTGGAGGCCCTAAATAAAAATTGGAGGCCCTAAATAAAAATTGTGGGGGGAATCTAATGCCCCCCCCCACGAGCGGTGGGTGGGGGCCCTAAATAGCAATTAGGGGGGGACCTAATGTCCTCCCCCTTGGCCCACACCCCTGAGCGGTGGGTGGGGGCCCTTAATTAGAATAAGGGGGGGTCCTAATGTCCTCCCTCCTGGCCCCCACCCCTGAGCGGTGGGTGGGTGCCCTAAATACCAATAGGGGGGGCTTATAATAATGAGGGGGGGGACCTTTAACTAAGTACCTGTAAAAATAAAATAAAACGAGGGGCGGGGCCTGACCGCTGAGCAGTACCGACGCAGGTTAGAGCTGCTCCTGCTCCAAGTAGCAAATATCCTGCATAAAAGCCATAAACGGACCTCTACAGAACCAGAGGAGCCACCAAATGGCATTGCAGGGGCTCCACAACGATACCACACAAGCAAAATAACCTGCAGGAACCCCAGAAGGAAACCCCACAGCCTACGAGTATGGTCGGCGCTGGGGAGACGGCCGCTCTCCCGTCGCTTTCACTGGCTACCCTCTTGAATATGGGCCCTCCCCCTCCCCCTATGGAATGGTGGGGGTTATCCCGGTCTAAGGAGGGCCCCCCCAGGCGCTGGAGCAACTAATCCAGCCTAGATCTGCCGACCCCAAAATGGCGGCGACTGAATCAGAGCCACCCGTTGCAACACAGGGGACCGACATCCTAGCATGGCTGGAGGCCACATTCGAGGCTTTCTGGACCAGGCTGGAGGAGAAAATGGCTGCGGCACACACTCTAACCACCAATCAGAGTGCTCTGTATCATTTTAAACAGCGTGGGAAAATTCCAAAGAACTTTCCCACGCTGTGTAAAATGACACAGAGCACTCTGATAGGTGGATTAAGTAACCAATCAGCGTGTTATGAGTCAAATTACACAGTGTGGGAAAATTCAAAAGAACTCTCCCACGCTAAAATGACACAGAGCACTCTGATTGGTGGATTTCAAGCCAACCAATCAGAGTGCTGTGACAGGTAAATGTAGAGACTTACCTGTCAGTCTCTTCATTACCCTGTCAGAGCACTCTGATTGGATGACTTAAACCCACCAATTAGAGTGCTCTGAGCCTAATTGCAGGGCGGGGCAAGGCTTTATAAGCCATCCCTCGCCCTGCAGAGCTCAGTCTGCGCGGAGCCCTCCATGGGTGAAGATGGATTATTTTTTTGCACTCGGTTTTTAGTTTTTTTTAAGTGCGTTGGTTATTTTGTTTTTTTATTTGCCCTTTTTTGGGGCTGAAAAAATAAGATTTTAGAAGAAAGAAAACATCAAATGGTAAGTTTTATTTTATTTTTACAGGTACTTAGTATTTTTAGGGTGAGGGGGGTAGGTAGGGGTTAATTTTTTGGGGGAGGGGGTGGCTAGGGGTTTGGGGATCCCTAGTCACCTGGGGGGTTGCATTTTTATTTAGGGCCCCCATCTGCCACTCAGGGGTGGGGGCCAGGGGGGAGGACAATAGGTCCCCCCCCCAATTGGTATTTAGGGCCCCCACCCACCGCTCAGGGGTTGGGGCCAGGGGGGAGGACATTAGGTCCCCCCTAATTTTTATTTAGGGCCCCCACCCACTGCTCATGGGTGGGAGCCAGGGGGAGGACATTAGGTGTCTCCCCTTATTCTAATTTAGGGCCCCCACCCACCGCTCAGGGGTGGGGACCAGGGGGAGGACATTAGGTCCCCCTAATTGGTATTTAGGGCCCCCACCCACCGCTCAGGGGTTGGGACCAGGGGGGAGGACATTAGGTTCCCCCCTTATTCTAATTTAGGGCCCCCACCCGCCGCTCAGGGGTGGGGGCCGGGAGGGGAGGACAATAGGTCCCCTAACTTATTTTACCTTAGAGGCCCCACCCACCGCTCGAGGGGGAAGACAATAGGTGTCTCCCCTTATTCTAATTTAGGGCCCCCACCCACCGCTCAGGGGTGGGGGCCAGGGGGAGGACATTAGGTCCTCCCATAATTGGTATTTAGGGCCCCCACCCGCCGCTCAGGGGTGGGGGCCGGGAGAGGAGGACAATAGGTCCCCCCCCATTCCCCCATTTTTTATTGTCCCCCACCCTCACGGGTGGGGGACAGAACATTAGGTCCCCCCAATTTTTATTTAGGGTCCCCACCCTCTGCTCACAGGTGGGGGCCAGGGGGAGGACATTAGGTTCCCCCCTTATTCCAATTTAGGGCCCCCACCCGCCGCTCAGGGGTGGGGGCCGGGAGGGGAGGACAATAGGTCCCCTAACTTATTTTACCTTAGAGGCCCCACCCACCGCTCGAGGGGGAAGACAATAGGTGTCTCCCCTTATTCTAATTTAGGGCCCCCACCCACCGCTCAGGGGTGGGGGCCAGGGGGAGGACATTAGGTCCTCCCATAATTGGTATTTAGGGCCCCCACCCGCCGCTCAGGGGTGGGGGCCGGGAGAGGAGGACAATAGGTCCCCCCCCATTCCCCCATTTTTTATTGTCCCCCACCCGTGACATTAGGTCCCCCCAATTTCAACAAGCGTTTGACTCGTGTGCCCTTAGAAGCCATCACAGCCATGCCTACTAATGGCATGGCTGTGATTGGCCAGTGCAGCATGTGACCAAGAGTGGGGGCTTTTAATCTAAAGGGGGGACCTCTTGACCCCCCCCCGGCCCCCACCACTGAGCGGTGGGTGGGGGCCCTAAAGTAAAAAAAAGGGGAGGACCTATTGTCATCCCCCCGGCCCCCACCCCTGAGCAGCGGGTGGGGGCCCTAAATTAGAATAAGGTGGGGGGACCTAATGTCCTCCCCCCGGGCCCCCACCCCTGAGCGGTGGGTGGGGGCCCTAAATAAAAATTGGGGAGGGACCTAATGTCCTCCCCCCTGGCCCCCACCCCTTAGCGGTGGGTGGGGGCTCTAAATACCAATTAAGGGGGGACCTAATGTCCTCCCCCATCGCCCCCACCCCTGAGCGGTGGGTGGGGGCCCTAAATAAAAATTGGGGGGGCCTAATGTACCCCCATTCCCCCACCCCTGAGCGGTGGGTGGGGGCTCTAAATAAAAATGGGGGGGACCTAATGAGCAGTGGGTGGAGGCCCTAAATAAAAATTGGAGGCCCTAAATAAAAATTGTGGGGGGAATCTAATGCCCCCCCCCACGAGCGGTGGGTGGGGGCCCTAAATAGCAATTAGGGGGGGACCTAATGTCCTCCCCCTTGGCCCACACCCCTGAGCGGTGGGTGGGGGCCCTTAATTAGAATAAGGGGGGGTCCTAATGTCCTCCCTCCTGGCCCCCACCCCTGAGCGGTGGGTGGGTGCCCTAAATACCAATAGGGGGGGCTTATAATAATGAGGGGGGGGACCTTTAACTAAGTACCTGTAAAAATAAAATAAAACGAGGGGCGGGGCCTGACCGCTGAGCAGTACCGACGCAGGTTAGAGCTGCTCCTGCTCCAAGTAGCAAATATCCTGCATAAAAGCCATAAACGGACCTCTACAGAACCAGAGGAGCCACCAAATGGCATTGCAGGGGCTCCACGACGATACCACACAAGCAAAATAACCTGCAGGAACCCCAGAAGGAAACCCCACAGCCTACGAGTATGGTCGGCGCTGGGGAGACGGCCGCTCTCCCGTCGCTTTCACTGGCTACCCTCTTGAATATGGGCCCTCCCCCTCCCCCTATGGAATGGTGGGGGTTATCCCGGTCTAAGGAGGGCCCCCCCAGGCGCTGGAGCAACTAATCCAGCCTAGATCTGCCGACCCCAAAATGGCGGCGACTGAATCAGAGCCACCCGTTGCAACACAGGGGACCGACATCCTAGCATGGCTGGAGGCCACATTCGAGGCTTTCTGGACCAGGCTGGAGGAGAAAATGGCTGCGGCACACACTCTAACCACCAATCAGAGTGCTCTGTATCATTTTAAACAGCGTGGGAAAATTCCAAAGAACTTTCCCACGCTGTGTAAAATGACACAGAGCACTCTGATAGGTGGATTAAGTAACCAATCAGCGTGTTATGAGTCAAATTACACAGTGTGAGAAAATTCAAAAGAACTCTCCCACGCTAAAATGACACAGAGCACTCTGATTGGTGGATTTCAAGCCAACCAATCAGAGTGCTGTGACAGGTAAATGTAGAGACTTACCTGTCAGTCTCTTCATTACCCTGTCAGAGCACTCTGATTGGATGACTTAAACCCACCAATTAGAGTGCTCTGAGCCTAATTGCAGGGCGGGGCAAGGCTTTATAAGCCATCCCTCGCCCTGCAGAGCTCAGTCTGCGCGGAGCCCTCCATGGGTGAAGATGGATTATTTTTTTGCACTCGGTTTTTAGTTTTTTTTAAGTGCGTTGGTTATTTTGTTTTTTTATTTGCCCTTTTTTGGGGCTGAAAAAATAAGATTTTAGAAGAAAGAAAACATCAAATGGTAAGTTTTATTTTATTTTTACAGGTACTTAGTATTTTTAGGGTGAGGGGGGTAGGTAGGGGTTAATTTTTTGGGGGAGGGGGTGGCTAGGGGTTTGGGGATCCCTAGTCACCTGGGGGGTTGCATTTTTATTTAGGGCCCCCATCTGCCACTCAGGGGTGGGGGCCAGGGGGGAGGACAATAGGTCCCCCCCCCAATTGGTATTTAGGGCCCCCACCCACCGCTCAGGGGTTGGGGCCAGGGGGGAGGACATTAGGTCCCCCCTAATTTTTATTTAGGGCCCCCACCCACTGCTCATGGGTGGGAGCCAGGGGGAGGACATTAGGTGTCTCCCCTTATTCTAATTTAGGGCCCCCACCCACCGCTCAGGGGTGGGGACCAGGGGGAGGACATTAGGTCCCCCTAATTGGTATTTAGGGCCCCCACCCACCGCTCAGGGGTTGGGACCAGGGGGGAGGACATTAGGTTCCCCCCTTATTCTAATTTAGGGCCCCCACCCGCCGCTCAGGGGTGGGGGCCGGGAGGGGAGGACAATAGGTCCCCTAACTTATTTTACCTTAGAGGCCCCACCCACCGCTCGAGGGGGAAGACAATAGGTGTCTCCCCTTATTCTAATTTAGGGCCCCCACCCACCGCTCAGGGGTGGGGGCCAGGGGGAGGACATTAGGTCCTCCCATAATTGGTATTTAGGGCCCCCACCCGCCGCTCAGGGGTGGGGGCCGGGAGAGGAGGACAATAGGTCCCCCCCCATTCCCCCATTTTTTATTGTCCCCCACCCTCACGGGTGGGGGACAGAACATTAGGTCCCCCCAATTTTTATTTAGGGTCCCCACCCTCTGCTCACAGGTGGGGGCCAGGGGGAGGACATTAGGTTCCCCCCTTATTCCAATTTAGGGCCCCCACCCGCCGCTCAGGGGTGGGGGCCGGGAGGGGAGGACAATAGGTCCCCTAACTTATTTTACCTTAGAGGCCCCACCCACCGCTCGAGGGGGAAGACAATAGGTGTCTCCCCTTATTCTAATTTAGGGCCCCCACCCACCGCTCAGGGGTGGGGGCCAGGGGGAGGACATTAGGTCCTCCCATAATTGGTATTTAGGGCCCCCACCCGCCGCTCAGGGGTGGGGGCCGGGAGAGGAGGACAATAGGTCCCCCCCCATTCCCCCATTTTTTATTGTCCCCCACCCGTGACATTAGGTCCCCCCAATTTCAACAAGCGTTTGACTCGTGTGCCCTTAGAAGCCATCACAGCCATACCTACTAATGGCATGGCTGTGATTGGCCAGTGCAGCATGTGACCAAGAGTGGGGGCTTTTAATCTAAAGGGGGGACCTCTTGACCCCCCCCCCGGCCCCCACCACTGAGCGGTGGGTGGGGGCCCTAAAGTAAAAAAAAGGGGAGGACCTATTGTCATCCCCCCGGCCCCCACCCCTGAGCAGCGGGTGGGGGCCCTAAATTAGAATAAGGTGGGGGGACCTAATGTCCTCCCCCCGGGCCCCCACCCCTGAGCGGTGGGTGGGGGCCCTAAATAAAAATTGGGGAGGGACCTAATGTCCTCCCCCCTGGCCCCCACCCCTTAGCGGTGGGTGGGGGCTCTAAATACCAATTAAGGGGGGACCTAATGTCCTCCCCCATCGCCCCCACCCCTGAGCGGTGGGTGGGGGCCCTAAATAAAAATTGGGGGGGCCTAATGTACCCCCATTCCCCCACCCCTGAGCGGTGGGTGGGGGCTCTAAATAAAAATGGGGGGGACCTAATGAGCAGTGGGTGGAGGCCCTAAATAAAAATTGGAGGCCCTAAATAAAAATTGTGGGGGGAATCTAATGCCCCCCCCCACGAGCGGTGGGTGGGGGCCCTAAATAGCAATTAGGGGGGGACCTAATGTCCTCCCCCTTGGCCCACACCCCTGAGCGGTGGGTGGGGGCCCTTAATTAGAATAAGGGGGGGTCCTAATGTCCTCCCTCCTGGCCCCCACCCCTGAGCGGTGGGTGGGTGCCCTAAATACCAATAGGGGGGCTTATAATAATGAGGGGGGGGACCTTTAACTAAGTACCTGTAAAAATAAAATAAAACGAGGGGCGGGGCCTGACCGCTGAGCAGTACCGACGCAGGTTAGAGCTGCTCCTGCTCCAAGTAGCAAATATCCTGCATAAAAGCCATAAACGGACCTCTACAGAACCAGAGGAGCCACCAAATGGCATTGCAGGGGCTCCACGACGATACCACACAAGCAAAATAACCTGCAGGAACCCCAGAAGGAAACCCCACAGCCTACGAGTATGGTCGGCGCTGGGGAGACGGCCGCTCTCCCGTCGCTTTCACTGGCTACCCTCTTGAATATGGGCCCTCCCCCTCCCCCTATGGAATGGTGGGGGTTATCCCGGTCTAAGGAGGGCCCCCCCAGGCGCTGGAGCAACTAATCCAGCCTAGATCTGCCGACCCCAAAATGGCGGCGACTGAATCAGAGCCACCCGTTGCAACACAGGGGACCGACATCCTAGCATGGCTGGAGGCCACATTCGAGGCTTTCTGGACCAGGCTGGAGGAGAAAATGGCTGCGGCACACACTCTAACCACCAATCAGAGTGCTCTGTATCATTTTAAACAGCGTGGGAAAATTCCAAAGAACTTTCCCACGCTGTGTAAAATGACACAGAGCACTCTGATAGGTGGATTAAGTAACCAATCAGCGTGTTATGAGTCAAATTACACAGTGTGAGAAAATTCAAAAGAACTCTCCCACGCTAAAATGACACAGAGCACTCTGATTGGTGGATTTCAAGCCAACCAATCAGAGTGCTGTGACAGGTAAATGTAGAGACTTACCTGTCAGTCTCTTCATTACCCTGTCAGAGCACTCTGATTGGATGACTTAAACCCACCAATTAGAGTGCTCTGAGCCTAATTGCAGGGCGGGGCAAGGCTTTATAAGCCATCCCTCGCCCTGCAGAGCTCAGTCTGCGCGGAGCCCTCCATGGGTGAAGATGGATTATTTTTTTGCACTCGGTTTTTAGTTTTTTTTAAGTGCGTTGGTTATTTTGTTTTTTTATTTGCCCTTTTTTGGGGCTGAAAAAATAAGATTTTAGAAGAAAGAAAACATCAAATGGTAAGTTTTATTTTATTTTTACAGGTACTTAGTATTTTTAGGGTGAGGGGGGTAGGTAGGGGTTAATTTTTTGGGGGAGGGGGTGGCTAGGGGTTTGGGGATCCCTAGTCACCTGGGGGGTTGCATTTTTATTTAGGGCCCCCATCTGCCACTCAGGGGTGGGGGCCAGGGGGGAGGACAATAGGTCCCCCCCCCAATTGGTATTTAGGGCCCCCACCCACCGCTCAGGGGTTGGGGCCAGGGGGGAGGACATTAGGTCCCCCCTAATTTTTATTTAGGGCCCCCACCCACTGCTCATGGGTGGGAGCCAGGGGGAGGACATTAGGTGTCTCCCCTTATTCTAATTTAGGGCCCCCACCCACCGCTCAGGGGTGGGGACCAGGGGGAGGACATTAGGTCCCCCTAATTGGTATTTAGGGCCCCCACCCACCGCTCAGGGGTTGGGACCAGGGGGGAGGACATTAGGTTCCCCCCTTATTCTAATTTAGGGCCCCCACCCGCTGCTCAGGGGTGGGGGCCGGGAGGGGAGGACAATAGGTCCCCTAACTTATTTTACCTTAGAGGCCCCACCCACCGCTCGAGGGGGAAGACAATAGGTGTCTCCCCTTATTCTAATTTAGGGCCCCCCCCCACCGCTCAGGGGTGGGGGCCAGGGGGAGGACATTAGGTCCTCCCATAATTGGTATTTAGGGCCCCCACCCGCCGCTCAGGGGTGGGGGCCGGGAGAGGAGGACAATAGGTCCCCCCCCATTCCCCCATTTTTTATTGTCCCCCACCCTCACGGGTGGGGGACAGAACATTAGGTCCCCCCAATTTTTATTTAGGGTCCCCACCCTCTGCTCACAGGTGGGGGCCAGGGGGAGGACATTAGGTTCCCCCCTTATTCCAATTTAGGGCCCCCACCCGCCGCTCAGGGGTGGGGGCCGGGAGGGGAGGACAATAGGTCCCCTAACTTATTTTACCTTAGAGGCCCCACCCACCGCTCGAGGGGGAAGACAATAGGTGTCTCCCCTTATTCTAATTTAGGGCCCCCACCCACCGCTCAGGGGTGGGGGCCAGGGGGAGGACATTAGGTCCTCCCATAATTGGTATTTAGGGCCCCCACCCGCCGCTCAGGGGTGGGGGCTGGGAGAGGAGGACAATAGGTCCCCCCCCATTCCCCCATTTTTTATTGTCCCCCACCCGTGACATTAGGTCCCCCCAATTTTTATTTAGGGTCCCCACCCTCTGCTCACAGGTGGGGGCCAGGGGGAGGACATTAGGTTCCCCCCTTATTCCAATTTAGGGCCCCCACCCGCCGCTCAGGGGTGGGGGCCGGGAGGGGAGGACAATAGGTCCCCTACCTTATTTTACTTTAGAGGCGCCACCCACCACTCGGGGGTGGATGCCGGGGGGAGGACAATAGGTCCCCCCCTTTATTCGACTTTAGGGCCCCAACCCAATGCTCAGGGGTTGGGGCTCATGAGGGGGGAACCAATGGCTAGTGTAGGACTCACCTTTTGAGGCTTGCCTTGAAGTGGCAGGTGAGCTTATATATTCAAATGGCCATTGGAATAAAACTAAAGAGCCTCCATTTTGTTTAAATGTACATAGGGATTTAGGCCAGAGCACAGGTAACGTTCTCTTTGTTTTTACTATATATTTTGAGCTGTTGGATCCTAAGCAACTGCTGCTGTAAGTGCGGTGCTTTATTTTTGTGTTTGTATATGATGTTTGTATCACACCAGCTATGTTGCATTGCTGCCAGCCTCCCATGTTTGTCTTATTAAGAGTGTATAAGTATGTAGGGGCAGCACCCCTTCCTGTCTCAACAGATAAATTTGCCTTTTAGCTGATACTGGCAAGGTGATTCGTATGTGTTATAGCCCTATTCAGGGTTAATAAGTATGTAGGGGTTTATAAAACACACCTTCATGTCTCATTAGAGATGTTTACACTTTGTCTGATACCAGCAACGTTTATTGTATGTGTAGAAGCCATATAAAGGGTTAAATGTGAAAAGGTTTATAAAATACCCCTTCCTGTCTTACTGGAGATTCTTGGCTGATATCAGCACATCTAATGGCTAGTGTAGGACTCACCTTTTGAGGCTTCCCTTGACGTGGCAGGTGAGCTTATATATTCAAATGGCCATTGGAATAAAACTAAAGAGCCTCCATTTTGTTTAAATGTACATTGGGATTTAGGCCAGAGTGCAGGTAACGTTCTCTTAGTTTTTACTATGTATTTTGAGATGTTAGATACTAAGCTACTACTGCTGTAAGCGCGGTGCTTTATTTTTGTGTTTTTATCTCCTAGTATAGCTCTGATCTATTTGTATATATTGTATCACCATAGTGACCCTTTCCGGCTCCCATTTCCCCTATTACCCGTAAAGCCACATAGGCTTTTTTAATGAGTTTCTTTACTTCTTTTTTTTTGATAGTCCTTTTGTTTATAATAAATAACATTGTTTGCCTTTATTATCATTATTTTTTCTCACTATTTTTAAAGGGACTTTTTTGTGCCTTCTGGGTTTGATAACTCATTAGACATTTATGTGTTTATTTGTTCGTGATATTTAGGGCTACCCCCTCTAGGTTCCCGCAACACACCATCAAGTCCCCCACAGGGACTAGTTCTTCTATATATAAATGCATCCCGCTCCTGTTACTGTCACTGGGACTGCAAGAGTAAATCCTCAGGAAATACCTGGGTATGTACCTTGATATCTCAACGTGGATTTTTCATCGATAGTTTTTGAAAACAAGTGTGGAATTAGTCAGTATGTCTTATTGTATTCACTAGTATTTAAATAAAAGAGTTGTAAAAGATTTGATACTGTCACAGGTAGAATTTAGTGTTTGCAAAGAAAGGCCCGACTAATCATGTTGGGTGACATAACCTAAAGGGTCAATACACACACCTACACATGTTTGGTGCTATGCGTGTGCAATATTACAGTTATTTATGTTGGTTGTTTTCATCATTATTAGTTGTTTCAAGAAATTACTCATTAGTACTAATTATGTTTCATATATTAGTTGACTCAATTTCATCCTGCAATGTTTTTTTTTTTGTTTTTTTTAAGAAAATTACTTATAGTGGTGTAATTTAGTTTACACATCAGATTGCTGACTAACTGTAGCTGACTTTTTTTTACAATATGCATATGCAACAGCTCCACTTTCTGGCCAGCATGGCAAACTCTTTATAAGAATAATGTTACAATACCAAGGCACCTTTACAACAGCATGTTTATAAACATACAGGCCTGGATTCTCCTAGTAAAGTATGGTTTTACTTTGCTTATTGAATAGCAGTTCCTATATTGAAGTCTATGAGAAACCTGCAATTCTCTAAGCAGAATAAGTCCTGACTTTGATAATCCTGTTAAGAAGGCTCATCAGCGTCTATTCTTATCAACATGGATCCATTGGCAATATCAGCCCCAAACCGTCCCGACGAAGAACCAGTTGCCCGATCAGACACTTACCTTCTACACTCCTCTACATAACAAGCAGGTAAATTAGGTGGACAGCGCTAAGAATTATTATAATAAAATCATACATACACAGGTAGCAGCAGATTTCGCAATTGTGTGTCTTACTCTTAAAAAAAGGGAAATAAAAGTACAATGATAGTGCAGTATGTTATGAATAATATGGTTATAAAGATATATTCCAAAGGGGCACTCACGTTTTCCAGAGCTTATAAAGCTCTATTTTAGGAGCCTGGACGGAACAATCCCCGTCTAAGGATTTCTTTTTGCTGGTATCAGATTCCCAAGGTAGTGCGATTCATCATATGAAAAAAATAAGGATGTATACCAATGGTACAGTACGTATGTAAAAGTAGGATAAGTAAATAATATTTGGCCTACTTACATTTGCTAGAGCAATGACCTGCTCTAGTGTATGGAGCTTTAGGTGGAACAATCCCCACCTAGGGATATATGTAGATCAGGAACAGCAGAGTGATGGTGAGAGTATAAGGAGCTCAAGAATGACTGGGTATTAAAACAGAATCTTTATTAATAAACAGAATAAATAAAACTATTTAAAAGTGAACTATATAGTAAAAAGAAGTATAAATAAAACCAGTCCTTTGTAGGCAATCCTTAATCTCCACTTGACATGTTTCGCTTACAGCTTTCTCAAAAGTGAATGTCTGCTGTTCAGGTCAGTTGATGTTTAAATAGTCTCTTAATTTCTCTATTCAGTTCTGGTGTGTATAGTCTGTAATTCTAATTCCAGGTCATTTGTTACATCACTTCCGGTTTGGTGGATATCTCCATGATGATATGTCCAGGAAATGATAGTAGCGCCATTTTGGATAAGGGCAAAAATCCAGTTAACTAAGTGAAAGTAGCGCCATTTTGAATAAGGGCAAAAGTCCAGTAAACTACATGATAGTAGTGCCATTTTGGATAAGGGCAAAAGTCCAGTAAAACAAGTCTGTATTTCTGGTTTCAGGTCATTCGTTACATCACTTCCGGTTTGGTGGGTATCTCCATAATGGTGTATACAGGAAGTGATGGTAAAGCCATTTTGGATAATGGCAAAAGTCCAAGAAAAAGAGGGGTTAATATAAAAGTAAATTAAAACAAACAAATCAAGGTGTAATCTTGCATATTTTCTGCATATATAGTTATAGAGATTATAATAGTGCTAAATGCTGAATAGGGATCGCCGTATATCACATGTATTTACACAGCGATCTCTTTTAAATAGTACTAATAGACATCTGGAACAAGTCTGGATGTATATAATAGAAATCCAAATTTTTTTTATTTTTTTTTTTATTTTTTTTTTTTTTAAAGTAACCAGTCGAAGGAAATTTGGTTAAAAAAGGGGAAAAAAAAAAAAATTCATATACACAAATGAATTATAAAAAACATATTTTAAAAAAATCTAAATTCTATATTGTTCCAAATGATAGTACAATTTTACAATCCAAACATTTTATGATTGATTGTGCATAACTTTAAAAAGAGTGTATTATAAAAAGGATATTATAAAAAATGTATTAGATCGAATTCTATATTGAGACCGCTTGGGTGGAGGGTGTCTAGGCGATGGACCCATTCCATTTCTAGTTTACTTATATTTTTAATATTGTCACCTCCTCTCCAATGAGGTTTATATTTGGCGATTCCTATGAATTTTAATTGACTAGGGTCTTTATTGTGCAGTATAAAGTGGGCGGAAACAGAGTGGCTCATGAGTCCTTTTTCTATATTTCGACAATGTTCGCTTATTCTCACTTTTAGTGGTCTAATTGTCCTGCCAACATATTGTAGTCCGCAAGGACACTCTAACAAATATATTACATTGGTACTGTTACACGTTATTACATCACATATGCAAAAAAATTTGTTCCTATTCATTGATTTAAAATTTGGGATGAATTTGTCATTTTTTTGCGTTTTCTTACATGCTGCACATACATTACATTTAAAAAAACCTTTCTTAGTGTTTAAAAAATTCTGTTTGTTTTTTTCCTGTGTATGTTTATGTTTAGTGTAGTTTTTAGTAAGTTTCATTTTTAGATTGGGGGCGCCTCTAAATATTATAGTTGGTTTATCGGGTAAGATCCTTTTTAGTAGATTGTCCTCTTTTAGTATGTTCCAATGTTTATTTATTATTCTTTTAATCTGTTTGCTTTTATTGTTATAATCAAATATCAAAGGGAGGGAAAATTTATTGTCTGGTCGAATTTTGTGATTTTGTTTCGTTAATAATGATTCTCTATCTGTGTTACCTATTTGTTCTATTTCTTTGTCTAAATACTTTGGGTTATACCCCTTTTCTATAAATTTCTGTTTGATATTGTTAGCCTGTAATTGAAAGGTGTCTTTTTCGGAACAATTTCTTCTTAATCTAAGGAGTTGACTTTTTGGTACCCCATTTAGCCATACTGGGTTATGGCAGCTATCTTGGCTAATAAAAGTATTAGCATGTACTTTTTTAAAATGTGTTTTTGTTGAAAGAGTGCAGTCTTTAATATAAATATCTAAATCTAAATATGTTACTTCCTTTTGACTAAAATTTGCTGTTAAAACAATGCCCTCTGTATTTGTATTTAAATAATTGATAAAATCTTTTGCTTCGGATATGGGACCATCCCAAATAAATAAAAGATCGTCGATGAATCTAAAGTAGGAGACCAGGCTTGCTCCCCAGCCATGCCCCTCCCATATATATCTATTTTCCCATTCTGCCATGAAGAGGTTGGCATAGCTGGGGGCAAACCTGGTTCCCATAGCTGTGCCGTTCAAACAAACCTTCAAACAAACGGCACAGCTATGGGAACCAGGTTTGCCCCCAGCTATGCCAACCTCTTCATGGCAGAATGGGAAAATAGATATATATGGGAGGGGCATGGCTGGGGAGCAAGCCTGGTCTCCTACTTTAGATTCATCGACGATCTTTTATTTATTTGGGATGGTCCCATATCCGAAGCAAAAGATTTTATCAATTATTTAAATACAAATACAGAGGGCATTGTTTTAACAGCAAATTTTAGTCAAAAGGAAGTAACATATTTAGATTTAGATATTTATATTAAAGACTGCACTCTTTCAACAAAAACACATTTTAAAAAAGTACATGCTAATACTTTTATTAGCCAAGATAGCTGCCATAACCCAGTATGGCTAAATGGGGTACCAAAAAGTCAACTCCTTAGATTAAGAAGAAATTGTTCCGAAAAAGACACCTTTCAATTACAGGCTAACAATATCAAACAGAAATTTATAGAAAAGGGGTATAACCCAAAGTATTTAGACAAAGAAATAGAACAAATAGGTAACACAGATAGAGAATCATTATTAACGAAAAAAAATCACAAAATTCGACCAGACAATAAATTTTCCCTCCCTTTGATATTTGATTATAACAATAAAAGCAAACAGATTAAAAGAATAATAAATAAACATTGGAACATACTAAAAGAGGACAATCTACTAAAAAGGATCTTACCCGATAAACCAACTATAATATTTAGAGGCGCCCCCAATCTAAAAATGAAACGTACTAAAAACTACACTAAACATAAACATACACAGGAAAAAAACTAACAGAATTTTTTAAACACTAAGAAAGGTTTTTTTAAATGTAATGTATGTGCAGCATGTAAGAAAACGCAAAAAAATGACAAATTCATCCCAAATTTTAAATCAATGAATAGGAACAAATTTTTTTGCATATGTGATGTAATAACGTGTAACAGTACCAATGTAATATATTTGTTAGAGTGTCCTTGCGGACTACAATATGTTGGCAGGACAATTAGACCACTAAAAGTGAGAATAAGCGAACATTGTCGAAATATAGAAAAAGGACTCATGAGCCACTCTGTTTCCGCCCACTTTATACTGCACAATAAAGACCCTAGTCAATTAAAATTCATAGGAATCGCCAAATATAAACCTCATTGGAGAGGAGGTGACAATATTAAAAATATAAGTAAACTAGAAATGGAATGGGTCCATCGCCTAGACACCCTCCACCCAAGCGGTCTCAATATAGAATTCGATCTAATACATTTTTTATAATATCCTTTTTATAATACACTCTTTTTAAAGTTATGCACAATCAATCATAAAATGTTTGGATTGTAAAATTGTACTATCATCTGGAACAATATAGAATTTAGATTTTTTTTAAATATGTTTTTTATAATTCATTTGTGTATATGAATTTTTTTTTTCCCCTTTTTTAACCAAATTTCCTTCGACTGGTTACTTTAAAAAAAAAATAAAATAAAAAAAAAAAATAAAAAAAATTTGGATTTCTATTATATACATCCAGACTTGTTCCAGATGTCTATTAGTACTATTTAAAAGAGATCGCTGTGTAAATACATGTGATATACGGCGATCCCTATTCAGCATTTAGCACTATTATAATCTCTATAACTATATATGCAGAAAATATGCAAGATTACACCTTGATTTGTTTGTTTTAATTTACTTTTATATTAACCCCTCTTTTTCTTGGACTTTTGCCATTATCCAAAATGGCTTTACCATCACTTCCTGTATACACCATTATGGAGATACCCACCAAACCGGAAGTGATGTAACGAATGACCTGAAACCAGAAATACAGACTTGTTTTACTGGACTTTTGCCCTTATCCAAAATGGCACTACTATCATGTAGTTTACTGGACTTTTGCCCTTATTCAAAATGGCGCTACTTTCACTTAGTTAACTGGATTTTTGCCCTTATCCAAAATGGCGCTACTATCATTTCCTGGACATATCATCATGGAGATATCCACCAAACCGGAAGTGATGTAACAAATAACCTGGAATTAGAATTACAGACTATACACACCAGAACTGAATAGAGAAATTAATAGACTATTTAAACATCAACTGACCTGAACAGCAGACATTCACTTTTGAGAAAGCTGTAAGCGAAACATGTCAAGTGGAGATTAAGGATTGCCTACAAAGGACTGGTTTTATTTATACTTCTTTTTACTATATAGTTCACTTTTAAATAGTTTTATTTATTCTGTTTATTAATAAAGATTCTGTTTTAATACCCAGTCATTCTTGAGCTCCTTATACTCTCACCATCACTCTGCTGTTCCTGATCTACATATATCCCTAGGTGGGGATTGTTCCACCTAAAGCTCCATACACTAGAGCAGGTCATTGCTCTAGCAAATGTAAGTAGGCCAAATATTATTTACTTATCCTACTTTTACATACGTACTGTACCATTGGTATACATCCTTATTTTTTTCATATGATGAATCGCACTACCTTGGGAATCTGATACCAGCAAAAAGAAATCCTTAGACGGGGATTGTTCCGTCCAGGCTCCTAAAATAGAGCTTTATAAGCTCTGGAAAACGTGAGTGCCCCTTTGGAATATATCTTTATAACCATATTATTCATAACATACTGCACTATCATTGTACTTTTATTTCCCTTTTTTTAAGAGTAAGACACACAATTGCGAAATCTGCTGCTACCTGTGTATGTATGATTTTATTATAATAATTCTTAGCGCTGTCCACCTAATTTACCTGCTTGTTTTGTTCTATTGTTCACAAGGTAAAAGGAACTCCTTGTTGGTGAATAGCTGCTTTATTGGATAGAGAGCACTTATCACTTTTTTTACACTCCTCTACATGCTGCACCGACGGAGACCACACATCAGCCAAATCTGCTCTCTGACTGGATGTTCTAAGAGTGCATGCGCAAGAACAGAAGCATCTTAAAGGGAAAGTAGGTGTTTTCCAGAAGGAGGTCCCAGGAGAAAGGTAGGACACCTATAAAATGTGCTCCACCCCCTCTCCTATATAATCCTGCTCAGAGCTTCTATCTTTGCTCAGTATTCTGTGCTCCAGACTACTATCAAGTTGTTCACTGTTCCTGTCTGCTTATCTGATATCCGACCTTTAGCTTGTTCTACGTTTATGATCCTGCACTGCCAGAACCGACCCTGTTGCCTGTCTGACCTCGTCTCTGCCTTATCCTTATTTCTACTTCATTTTGAACAACCAAAGACCGCAACTGCATATTGGGCTCTATCTACAAAACCGTGACAGGCAATTGCTTTGTATGAATCAAACAGAATTAGAAGGAAATTTATAGCCATTTTAAATATTGTTTATACATTCTGAAATATATACCTACTGACATTTTTTCCTGTGTAGGTGCTATACACACACACACACATAGGTATATGTTGTATGCAATGATCTTATACAATGCATATCTTTATTTATATTACCTATTTTTTTATTTTTTTTACTAAACATTGTTGTGTTTTTCTTTAGTTTTATTTGAAATATACACTGAAACAAAGGGGTTTGTTTAATCTCAAAACTTCTGAGTCCCTAGGTGTTCCTGCATTAAGAATGAATGTGACTCTCCCGATAAATTAATCATTTTTTTCTGCTTATGTTGACCAATTTAAAATTTCAGCTGAATATTCTTTTATTTTGCTGACAAAAGGATTATAAAAGCAGTATCTGCCATGCAATGAAATGATCGAAGCATATTATGTCTCGTAGTATGCCTGGCAGGTTTCTAATCATCTGTTGGCTAAAGGAAGAGAACATTGCTTGACTGTGGATAAAAAAAATAAAAATCCTTGCAATGCTGAAATCTGTGATGAAATGGTCATGCTAGCATCCGGGATTTGGTCCTGCTTGTACAGTTTTCTTTTTGTGACAATATAGCCTTTATCACAAAATATCAAAGCAAAATACTGCAGAAATAAATAGAAAATATACTCCTAATACTCTAATACTCTAATAACATCATTATCGATACAAAATGTACTTTGTCGGTAAAATGAGAAAGGTCAGTAAATGCAATGGAAAAAAATTATCTAATTCTGAGATGCTACATACACCTAGACATCACATTTTCTTCCCACTTGCATCTTTTCATTTCACATAATAGATATTTAAGTAGCAATGTAACACTCAATGACATTACTGGTACGGAAAATGGAATATAAATTGCAAGATTACCAATATTTCACAAGCAATCTTCATTTGATATGATTAAAAAAAAAAAATTAGGGCATGATTATATTTTCTTTCTAGGAAATGTTAATTGGAAATGCAGTCAGATGTCTAAAACCATGTATCTGTTTAGGACAGCTATGGTGCAAGCCCTAGGTGCAGTGTTTTTCTTCCTTTTCTATTATTTGTTTTATTAAGAAAGTGTATAGTTTTGCTTTATTTATGTGCTTATGAGAACTATTTACTCAACAATTTCCAAAACAGAAAAGGATGCTATATTTGTTTGTTAAAGGGACACTACAGTCACCTGAACAACTTCAGCTTAATGATGTTGTTCAGGTGAGAACTATAGCTCCCTGCAGCCTTTCTCATTTTAAATTTGCACCATGTAATGGTCACTATTTCCCAAATACTTCCTTACATGAAACATATAACAAGATCAGCATCATTAGATAGTATAAGATCCAGGCAGTAGAAGATATAAAGTAAGTACATCACACTCAGGTAGGTAGATGGATTAAGAAATAAAGGAAACATTCCTTGCTGTGACAGTTTAGGAATAGTGCAAATACAACATAGAGTATAATGCATAGATAAAATTTCCCAGACCTAAAATATCTTTGCATGGGTTAGAGAAGGGGGAGGAGAAAAAAAAAAAAAAAAGTCCTAGAGTGACTTGAACACATTTCATGTCTATATAGATGCTGAATCAACATAAGTTTCATACCCCCACACCATGTTTCAAAAGGCAAGGAAGAGGTGTTAGCTCCAAGTGTGCTTAATTGAAAGTTCAGAACACCTTAAAGTTGCCATTCCTCCACATCCACATCAGAAGGGGGAATTAGATGAAGCACTAGGGACTGAGACTAGCTAAAGTGATATTTGCTATATCTCCTTTTAATCCCCACTACTAAATGGAAAACCAAAACCACAAAACCTTGGGATTAAACCGCCCGAGCTGATTAAACATGGGAGTCTTCAAAATAAGTGTATATTTATGAATAAATAGATAATTTTGAAAGTTAAATCTTCCTAATACATTGTTAAGGCTGGGTCATGGCTGGTCGAGTCTCGTGGAAATTAAGTCAGCAAGAACTGCAGTTCTAAAGCTAAGACATTACTATCCCAGGTACTACTAAAAAGTTTAGTTCAATTTCTAAATGCAGAGTATCAGACAAAGTCCTATCTGGCTTGGGAGCAGTACTTTCAATTCCTGTCTGGATGAGATTACAGAGGAGGGCTGTCAACATGGAAGAGAGTGAGAAATTCAAAGCATGGAGCCAGGGATGGGTTATCCAAGACTGCAGGAGAAAAGGTTCTGGGATGTATTAAAAACATGGAGCTTGGGGGAGCTGTCAAGACACTATTTCTTCACTATTCAAACAATGCAACAGAAGCAACATGCTTAAACAATGCAGCAGGCATGGAGTCAAAATGGAGGCTGTATCAGGGGAAATGGATGCTGCTTCAGGCTTTATCATTTAGGGCAGCATAATTGTTGCCCGACCAGGATACATTGGGAAGAAAAGGTTACTGTCAGAGAGTCAATGAGGATGATTCACACAACTATTCACAGGATTTAATCAGATTTTTATTTAAACCAACCATACTGGTTATGCTTTTTTTACTCTCCATGGCAGCAATAACGGGTAATAATAAAGAGGGGGAGAGGACTGCAGTACTTATAAATAAAAGAATACGAACAAAGATATGCCTGGCGGCTAACTGACATGCTGGGCTGGCGGGCGGCGCTGGTGGGCGGCTGGCGAGGGAGCACTTCCTCTGAGCTGTCTGCTCAGCTCCCTCGCGCGCCACAGAGTGAAGCTGGGAGCCGGAATATGACGTCATATTGCGGCTCCCAGCCTCTCACTCTGCAGCCGCGCGAGGGAGCTGAGCAGAGTGTTCAGGGGAAAGTGCTCCCTCGCCAGCCGCCCGCCAGTGCCGCCCGCCCAGCAGCCACTGGACCACCAGGGAGAAAGAGAACCCCCCAGCATTCCCAAATGTAAGAAAGCTGGGGGAGGTTAAATAAAAAAAAAATTGTTAATGTGAGTGAGTGTGTGTGTGTTAGTGTGTGTGTCTCTGACTGTGTGTGTGTTTGCCTGTTAGTGAGTGTGTGTGTCTGCTAGTGAGTGAGTGTGTGTGTTAGTTTGTGTGTGTGTGTCTGTTAGTGTTAGTGTGTGTGTGTGTTAGTGTGTGTCTGTTAGTGTGTGTGTGTCTCTTACTGTGTGTGTGTTTGCCTGTTAGTGTGAGTATGTGTGTCTGTTAGTGTGTGTGTGTGTGTGTGTGTTAGTGTGTGTCTGTTAGTGTGTGTGTGTCTCTTACTGTGTGTGTGTTTGCCTGTTAGTGTGAGTATGTGTGTCTGTTAGTGTGTGTGTGTGTGTGTGTTAGTGTGTGTGTCTGACTGTGTGTGTGTCTCTGACTGTGTGTGTGTTTGCCTGTTAGTGAGTGTGTGTGTCTGCTAGTGAGTGAGTGTGTGTCTGTTAGTGTGTGTGTCTGACTGTGTGTGTGTCTGTTAGTGTGAGTATGTGTGCCTGTGAGTGCGTGTTTCTGTTAGCTAGTGTATGCGTATCTGTCAGTGAATGTGTGTGTGTGTATTTAGAAGGTTGGGTGGGGGTGGCGTGGGGGAGGTGGGCGCCTGAGTGTTGAGGCCACCATTTAAGTTAGAAAAGGTGAAAACTCACCTTACTTCCAGTGCTGTGTGGGTCCGCCGATGCTGGCTCCACCCCCGATCTGACTCCCTGGTGACATTACCAGAATTGCCTATTTTTTGCAAACCCAATGCTTTCCCTTACACAGGCCCTCCCCTCACCACATTTCGACCTTTTCCCTAGTGGCTTGGGTGGGTCTGGACCCATGACTCTCTTCTTCTTCTTCTCTTTCCCCTCTATATCTTACTGCACCCCAGGGTACGTTTTTGCCACAATAAGCAACAAAATACTTTCCCAATGTCCGTTAAATTAAAACGCATTTCGATTAATGCCTAGGGCCTCAACAACACCATCAAATGACATAAGCTTCCAAGGTGGGTTTCTTGTACCAGATAACATGCAGACAGGGGCGTATTAGCCGCGAGGCAAACAAGGCATTTGCCTTGGGCGGCATTTTCCAGGGGGCGGCAAAAAAAGCCGCCCCCAAATGCCCAAGGCAAATGTCTTGTTAGCCTTGCGGCTAACAGACATGCCGGCGGGCTGCTGGGCGATCGGGCGGCCGGCCGATGAGGGAGCACTTCCCCTGAGCTGTCTGCTCAGCTCCCTCGCCAGCCGCAGAGTGAGGCTGGGAGGCGGAGCCGGAATATGACGTCATATTCCGGCTCCCAGCCTCACTCTGAGGCGCGCGAGGGAGCTGAGCAGACAGCTCAGGGGAAGTGCTCCCTCGCCAGCCGGCCGCCCGCCATGCAGTGCCGCCCGATCGCCCAGCAGCCACTGGACCACCAGGGACGAAGAGACACCCCCCTCCCCAGCATTCCCAAAGGTAAGGAGGCTGGGGGGGGGGTTAATAAAAAAAAAAAAAAACGTGTTAAAAATAAATATAAAAAAAATGTGTTAAAAATAAATTTAAAAAAAAATGTGTTAAAAATAAATTAAAAAAAAATGTGTTAAAATAAATAAAACAAAAGTGTTAAAAAAAATAAAAAAAATGTGTTAAAAATAAATTTAAAAAAAATGTGTTAATGTGGGTGGGTGAGTGTGTGTCTGTGTCTGTTAGTGTGTGTGTCTGTGTCTGTTAGTGTGTGTGTCTGTTAGTGTGTGTGTGTGTCTGTTAGTGTGTATGTTAGTGAGTGTGTGTGTCTGTTAGTGTGTGTGTCTGTTAGTGTTTGTGTCTGTGTCTGTTAGTGTGTGTGTCTGTGTCTGACTGTGTGTGTATGTTAGTGAGTGTGTATGTTAGTGAGTGTGTGTGTCTGCTAGTGAGTGAGTGTGTGTCTGTTAGTGAGTGTGTTTGTCTGTTACTGAGTGTGAGTGTGTCTGTTAGTGTGTGTGTGTGTTTCTGTTAGCTAGTGTATGCGTATCTGTCAGTGAATGTGTGCGTGTGTATTTAGTGTATTTAGTATGGGGGAAAGGTTGGGTGGGGGTGGCGCGGGAGGAGGGGGGGCGCGGGGGGAGGGGGGGCGCCTGAGTTTTGTCCTGCCTAGGGCAGCACAAAACCAGGATACACCACTGCATGCAGACATACTGTTGGTACAATAAACCCACCTCACACCTACATGTAATTTCCCACTGCTGAGTAGACATCATAAAAATATTTTGTGGCCAACTCTACATATAAGAAAACCAAGAACTAAACTCCTTGCACCCCCTCACAGACAACAAAGCCTCCCCTGATCCAAAAAGTAGATAACTGTCAGTCAGAGGGAAAATAGGAACTGGAAGTTTTACCTTTTGTTTGATTGATGGGGCCAACCAGCCAGACACTTTCTACTCACCTCTCTTCCTATGCTGCTACACACAAAATTGTTGGCCGGAACTACAATGCAAATGTGGAAAGAATGATACAGGGGCCTATAGATTCTCTTTCCACTAGAAATTACTTTTTACATCAATTCCTCTCCTCCATGAATGTGATGGATGTTTGGAGGGCTCAGCATCATTCTACAGCTGAATTTACATTTTACTCTCATCTCCATCAGCCCTGCTCCAGACATGACCACTTTCTCATTCCTTATTTGCACTGTATTATCAGGCAGCACAGTTGACTCACATTCAACAATTACACTTACTGCCTAAGGAAAAAAGATGGGAAGGCCTAGAATACATGATCTTTGCTAGGGTTTTCTCATCCCTGTACATATGGCTCCCCAAGCAGCTTTAACCATTTGGCCCTAGCACATCACCAGCAATCACCAACAGGGTTAGGAGGAAATATAACATATCCTTCTTTGTGTCTCCACTCAACTTAGTTTTGAGAAATAAACTGTTCCCACCAGGGTTCACATACAAATATTTTGCACATATTGAGGATAGAGACATCAACAGGCTTATGCATTTGTATAGGGACAATACAGTGATATACCAGTACACATACTCTGATTGCCACACTACTTTTGACCACTTATGCTGCTATTTCCAATTGTGCAGCCTGGCTTCTTCGCTGACCATTTGACAAGCTGACACATACCCATTATCTCCATTCAAGCAAATTAGTTTACATGCCACAGAGCATAAAGGACAGATCACCATCTTTTACAACATGTTACACATTTTTCACTACCTTACATTGCAACTTGGGAAAATGATTTGGGTAATCCTAAAGAGGCCAGCAATTCGTCATATATCTGGGAGTCCATAGCATTTTTGACCATATGCATAACACATAAAGAACAAGTTTACAAAATGCTCTTTCGAAGGTACCTCACACCACTAGATGAAATGCAGCCCGTTCTCATACCATAAGTTGTAAATTATGTGGGCAGTCTGGAACATTTATGCCTTTTTAGAAGTGACCTAGATCTTGGGGAAGCCATATCCCCTGGATCCTTCTGTACTATCATTATACAAACTGCTAGATCAATTCCGTAGAGCTGGATTGTGTTACAAAGATAGAAGTCGACTGACATCACAATATAGGATGAAAACAAAATTAGTATTTATTTTGGATCAAAAGTACAAAAATATTTTGATCCAAAATAAATCCTAATTTTGCTTTTACCCTATATTGTGATGCCTGTGGACTTCTATCTTTGAGCTGTTCTTGGTGGACAGTGGACCCCCTTCCGCAGAACTCCAATTTACACACCACTTGTGTGCACACTTCATTTATATTTGTGCATGGATTCTATCACAGTCTAATGTCATGTTGGCCGTATACTCAAACTGTACTTCAGGTATTCTCAAACTGACTGGCATTATTAATTACTGTACTATGTGCTCATGTATTGTGTAAAACTATTAAAAAAATAATTTTCTAAAAAAAATCTCAAATAAGGCCAAATGTATTGCAGAATATATTTACTAATTTGTCACAGTATTATTTGAAGCTTATTCTGAAAAAATAACTAAAACATTCCAAGTCATGGACTGACTACAACCCGTCAATATGGGAATTCTGTGTTGTGTGATAGACTTTTGCATGGCAGAAAAATTAAGTTTGTCCAAATTGATTTCGGGTAACTTTTTTAGTTAATAGTGTTTTAAAAAACCCATCCACCAGGAATGAGAATCCTCTTACAAGAAGCAAAGGCTTTTATGGGTGCAGGGCATGCTTGGCATGTAGGGGAACCAATAGTAAAAAAAGAAATATTAAAAATACTAAGGAAATTGTTAGTAAAGATTATGTTATAAGAGACCAGTTGACTTGTTTCTCAAAAAACATTATCTATCTCCTCGTGTGCCCATGCAACAAGATGTATATAGGGAGGACAATTAGATGTTTGCAAGTCAGAATTTCGGAACATGTAAGAAACATCAAGAAGGGAGTAGAAACACATAGCGTCCCCCAGCACTTCAAATAATGTCGCAATCAAAACCCACAGGGTCTTACAGTCTGTGCACTTAAGTTAGTAAGGAGAAAATGGAGAGAAGGAAGATTTTCTGAAACAAATTGGGATAGAAGAAATTACATTTATTTACAATTTTAATACATTAGTTCCCTATGGATTGAATTTGGACTTTGAGTTATGTCACTTTTTATAAAAACTTCACAGACACATTTTTTCTCCATCTCTCCATATTATCTCCCACCACTTTTAAAAGTGGAATAATATGTGAAGGGGTTGAACCTTTTTTCATGTTAATAATCTGCACCTTATACTAATCATTCTTTGTATGTTATTTTGCATCTCTAGATTTTAAGATCCACCATTTTTTTATATCATTCTTTCAAAATATTATTGCATATTTAGTATTATATTTTATATTGTCCCTTTCTTTTTAAATTGATATCTTCAAAATGTTATAATGTTAAGAGAATTATTGCCTGTTTAATACTAGATCTCATTGTCTTTTTCCTTTTTTTTCTTTTTCTTTTTCTCTAATCGTCTATCAATGTGAGAGTTGATTTATTACTATGCAACAGAGACTCAGTAAGACTTGATGATAATATTAATCATGGACGAAGTGAAACGCATGCAGTGCGTTCCACGAAGACGAAATAGGAAGTAAGCCATGTGACCGACGCACAGACGTCCACTTATATTTTATTTCCCTAAATTGCATTTAGGTTCAAGTGTTCTATTTGGGGGCTTTTAGTTCAATGTGGTGCAATTTCTACAATAAGTTTTTTATAATTGTTATAATTATTATAATTATTAGTGGCTTTATTTTCTTATTATACAAGTACCAGCAAATTGTGTGTTGTATAAGATTGAGGTTATTTTAAGATTGATGTATCTGGAGAATTGACTAAAATATAACATTACAGAAGTATAGATATTGAAGAAACTGACAAAGAAGGATTTAGGGCTATCTACTTACTGTCTAGAGGATCAAAAAAATGTATAGCTTCCTTTGAAATAAACAGCTATGAAATAAACAGTAAGTACAAAAGCAAACAGACAAGGACAAGAGAAACTGTGTCCAATTAGCTGAAAACAGAAATGAAACTCCACAGTGTCAAACACTGTTGCGTTACTCGCTTGGAGCAAAATTATCAAAGCTTTATATCTAAGTAATGATCAGAATGGCCGTAGGGATGTAAGTTCATAAAGATTAAAAAAAGCTGGACATTTAGTGCAAACTCACAGTAACAAATAAAGAATTTAAACAATTCAAATATGACAACACGGTTTTCTACAAGTACACATGATGAATATGAACAAATTGCAAAGTTTAGCAATGAGTTTATTAACTGCACAGTTACAAAAGTATAATTATCAAGAGATATAAAATAATATAGCTCAGAATATGAAGTGTAGCTGAAATGTTACCTGCACCGGAGTCGGCATAAAATAATACAGCTGTCCTTAATAAAGTGCAATATTGTAGGAAATGGTTGCGAAGATTACACTTTGCAGATGTCATGAAGGTCACTAATGTGAATAAATGTTGTCTTTTATTACAATTGTTATATATGTTTTGATAATATGTCTTCAGATAAAGCATACAATATTACTCATACAAAGCCAGGTGACTAGGGAAAAATAATTACAAAGGAACACATATCAAAGAAAAATATATAGTTAATTCACTTCAAAGTGTAAAAAGAAATGTTTCCACAAGATGCTTAATTACATGGAACAAAGCAATAATAGTGCATAGTGTATAAAAAACTGAACAATTAATTGATCTTCTATTACTACTTGGCCAAACTCACATGTAGCAGAGCCAATGGCACATATATGGAACATTATAGTGCAGGTCAGTTTTGTAATTCAAATATATGAATCTTAAGGGCATACTGTTTATAACTGAGAGTCTTTATTTGTACCAGTTAGTTCCAAAGCATTTGTACAATATACATGTTAAATCTGCTCTATCTATCTATCTATCTATCTATCTATCTATCTATATATATATATATATATATATATATATATATATATATACAATCCCTTGTGTCTCACACTCAAATGCTCCCAGTCTTGTCCATGCCTCGGTGCAACCTCTGGCTAATCATATAAAAATACCTTGGTAGAGAGCACTCGTAGGGCTTTTAGTGGTAAAAAAGATGGTTTTATTCAGCAATCAAAATCACAGTATGTCAGTGTCGACATTTCAGTCCAACCGGACTTTTAGCAAGACAACAAATAAGTGATACCATAATAGTTTACATACAAAAAAAAGGTGCTCATTAGAGGGTGAGTGAAGATGAAAACGAGGTTTAGTGAGGTCATGAGTGATGTGTATCAGGACACAATACGTCATTAGATTGATTAACGCTGTGAGGTGTGGTTTCCAGAAAAAAGGTGAGTAGGGAAATAAATATTTACGTCATATACATATATGCAAAGTACAGAGGAGGTCTAAAAGAGATAGTAAGGTCTAGATAAGAAAAATGTCAATTTATACATATTAAGTTATAGGGTTAGAGAACCACCAACGATAATCAGTAGATCTAGGAGGAGAGATCATTACAAAAGATACAACTGTGAAAGTTGTAATAGCCACGGGGTCTAGTAATAGAGAATCATGAATGGTATAGTGGACATAGAAAAAATATGCGATATGGGAGATAGTGCCCTGAATGAATAAGTAAGCAGTTCTCAATGAGTACATAAACAAAATGTGGGAATAACATTGTATAAAAATAAATGTATCAAATGACAGAAGAAATCATGCTCATAAATGATCTTCTTGGTAGGAAGCAGTATAACGGATTCTTTTCGTTAAGTCCATGTAGTGATACAGTGTCTAGAGTGTAAATCCAGAATGCCTCTCTTTGTAGTAATCTGGTATCTCTGTTGCCACCACGAGATGGCACCGGCACATGATCTATCTGTCAGGGTACCTGAGGTCTCTACCTCTGGGAGAGGTAGAGACTTAGACGTCTATCCATCCGGACGGTCTGTTTCCCATGTTCCTCGCGGTCCACCCAGTCACATAAACGCCGGCCGCGAGGGAGTCACTTCCTTTTGAAGCATGACGTCCGGAAGTCGACGTCATGACGCCAACCCGGAACGACCTGTCACTCAATTGTTTGGAGACTAATCAGGACTCGTCGGAGGCGTGTCTACCCTTCTGAGCCAGGGTATTTAACAGTGCTTCTCTCATTTGCTCATTGCCCTGTCGTGGTTCTAGCCTGCCTAGTCACACAGTGCTCTGGTATTTTCCGACCCGGCTTGTTTGACTTACTCTGTTTACCTCTGTTATCCTTGACCCGGCTTGTTCCTCGCTTACCTGTCCTCTCGTTCCCTCGACCTCGGCTTGTCTCTGACCATTCTCTATATTCTCCGTACGTTAGTCCGGCCATTCTAAGGTCCGGTATACGTATCCTGTACCTGTTTGTACTCTGTGTGTTGGATCCCTGTCCCGATCCTGACATTACGACAGGGCCAATGGATCCTGCAAGTACAAACAGTCAGCTTGGTCCCTCTGATCCTAGGTTCGAAGCCATGGAACACAGAATGGATCAAATGGCCCTAGCGCTACAGGCGTTATTATCTCGTGCCAATAATCCACCAGAGGAGACACGTACTACTTCTATCTCCCCTGTAAGTTCTGGCCTAGAGGTAGCCACTGTAGGTGCCTCCTCCCGCATTACCCCACCAGTACGTTATGGTGGTTCACCTGAGAAGTGTCGTGGTTTTTTAAACCAGATTAGTATCCACTTTGAATTGCAACCTCGTTCCTATCCTACAGATAGGGCAAAGGTTGGATTTATTATAACCTTACTCATTGAGAAAGCTCTGAGATGGGCCAACCCACTATGGGAGAACGATAACCCGTTAGTATATAATTATAATGCCTTTGTAGCTGCCTTTAGAAGAACTTTTGACACCCCTGGTAGAAAGGTCAATGCAGCCAGATTACTGTTGCGCCTGAGACAGGAGAACCGAACACTTGTGGATTATGCACTAGAGTTCAGGTCTCTGGCGTCAGAAGTTAAGTGGAATGAGCAGGCTTATATAGATGTATTTTTGAACGGGCTATCAGACGTAATCCTTGATGAGGTTGCTACTAGAGAACTCCCTGAAAATATGGAGGATTTAATTTCGTTCATTTCTGATGAGCGTTTAAGAGAGAGACAAAACACTCGAGAGAGGAACCTTAGACCTTCCTTTAAATTAGCTCCCGCATTTCAAAGTCCTGATTCCACTACCTCACTGTTTCCTGAACCTATGCAGATAGGCAATACTCGCCTCTCAGAAGAAGAGAGACAGTACAGGAGAAGAGAGGGATTATGCATGTATTGTGGAGTCAGAGGTCACTTACGCCTGAATTGTCCTAATCGCTCGGGAAACGCTCGCACCTAAGTTTCTCTAGAGGACAGGCCTTGGGTGTTTCTATTTTGTCCTCTACTCATAATTATAAAGATCACAGGCTTCTGCTACCAGTTTCTTTAACTTGGGAGAAGGGAGTACTAAAGACTATGGCTTTGATAGATTCCGGAGCTGCTGAGAATTTTATCGACCAAGCCTTTGCTACTAAACACACTATCCCATCCCAGTTAAGGGATACACCCTTGGCCGTTGAGGCCATAGATGGTAGACCTTTACTTGAGCCTGTTATCTCCCGTGAGACCATTCCCGTTAACTTAACTGTTGGTATCTTACACGAGGAAAAGTTATCACTTATGCTCATTTCGTCCCCTTCTGTCCCCATAGTCCTGGGGTACCCTTGGTTAAAAAGACATAACCCTATTATCGATTGGGAGTTAGGGGAGATACTCTCATGGGGTCAGGGCTGCCAGGAGAGGTGTTTACGCAGGGTTTCTCCATTGGCTGTAATAAACACACCAGGTACTTCCACTCAGTCTACAGAGAGACAGATACCGTCTCTCTACCAGGACTTAAAAGCAGTATTCGACAAGAAGAATGCTGATACCTTACCTCCACACAGGTCATTTGATTGTAAAATTAAGCTTCTACCTGGTACTATGCCTCCGAGGGGCAATGTATATCCTCTATCCACTCAAGAGAACTCAGTTCTAGAGGAATATATTCGTGAGAATCTAGAAAAAGGATTCATTAGGAGATCCTCTTCTCCCGCCGGGGCTGGTTTTTTTTTCGTTAAAAAGAAGGATGGTACTCTCAGACCTTGTATTGATTACCGAGGTTTGAATAAGATAACCATCAGAAATGCCTATCCGATTCCTTTGATTACCGAGCTGTTTGATCGTTTAAAGGGCTCTAAAATTTTCACCAAGTTAGATCTCAGAGGGGCGTATAACTTGGTGAGAATCCAGCATGGACACGAGTGGATGACAGCGTTCAATACCCGTTATGGTCACTATGAATACACGGTTATGCCATTTGGTCTTTGTAATGCTCCGGCAGTATTTCAGGATTTGATTAATGAAGTTCTATGGGAGTTTCAACATGATTGTGTTATTGTATACCTGGATGACATACTTATACACTCTAGGGACATTGAGACCCACCACAGACAAGTCAGAAAGGTATTGCACAAACTTCTGCAACATGGCTTATACTGTAAATTGGAGAAATGCAGTTTTGACCAGTCTCAGATAGACTTTCTTGGTTACGTGATTTCTGGGGAAGGCTTTAAGATGGATCCTGACAAACTCCAATCTATTTTAGATTGGCCATTGCCTAAGGGACTCAAGGCGATTCAGAGGTTTATTGGTTTCTCTAATTATTATAGGCGCTTTATTAAGGGATACTCTTCTATTATTGCGCCTATTACCAATATGACCAAACAAGGGGCTGATACTAAGACCTGGTCTACTGAGGCCCTTGTTGCTTTCAAGACTCTCAAAGAACTTTTTGCTTCTGCCCCAATTTTAGTCCATCCTGATACGACTCTGCCGTTCCTACTCGAGGTCGATGCCTCTGAGACGGGAGTAGGTGCTGTTCTGTCACAAAGGTTAGGAGTGGACAAACCGTTACACCCTTGTGGTTTTTTCTCTAAGAAACTATCTGGCCCTGAAAGCAGATATGACATCGGTGACAGGGAACTGTTAGCGGTCATTATGGCTCTAAAGGAGTGGAGACATTTATTAGAAGGGACCTTACATCCTGTTACGATTCTAACGGACCACAAGAACTTGTCCTATATTGGGGAGGCTAAGCGCCTATCCGCCAGGCAAGCTCGTTGGTCCTTATTCCTGACTCACTTCAATTATGTGCTTACTTATAGACCTGGTTCTAAGAACTCTAAAGCCGATGCTTTATCTCGCCAATATGAACCGTCCACTATAGCTGAGCCAGTTCTTTCCTCGATAGTTCCTAAATGTAATATCATCGCTAACACGAATCTCAGGATTCATTCTCCGTTGCTTGCTGAGATCATGAAGTTACAACATCTAGCTCCTAAACAGACTCCTGGGGATAGACACTTCGTTCCTTCTGCTCTCCAACTGGAAGCGTTACGGTGTTTCCACAACAGCAAGGATGTTAAGGATTTCATCGGTACGTGTGAGGTCTGTACTAAGACTAAGCAACCTCATACGCTCCCATGTGGATTTCTGCATCCCTTAGAGGTTCCAGAGAAGCCATGGTCCTGTTTAGCTATGGACTTCATTGTCGATTTACCTATCTCTAAAAAACAGACTGTTATCCTCACCGTGGTTGACAGATTCACCAAGATGGCTCACTTCGTTCCTCTGCCTAAACTCCCGTCTTCCCCCGAATTGGCAGAGATATTCGCAAGGGAGATTTTTCGTTTACATGGGATACCCTCCCAAATTGTGTCTGACAGAGGTTCCCAATTTGTTTCCCGTTTTTGGAGGTCCTTCTGCTCTCAACTGGGTATCAAATTGAATTTCTCTTCTGCCTATCATCCTCAGTCTAACGGAGCTGCTGAACGCACCAACCAAAAGATTGAACAATATTTACGTTGTTTTGTTTCTGAACACCAGGACGATTGGGTTGGTTTGATTCCTTGGGCGGAGTTTGCACACAACAATCTCGTTTGTGATTCTACATTCAAGCCCCTTCTTCATGAATTATGGCTTTCATCCATCTATTCTTCCCTCGGCTTCTCCTTCCCAAGGGTTACCGTCGGTTGATGTTCATGTTGCCAATTTGAGGAAGTTGTGGGATCAGACTCGACAAATTCTTCTGCACAATTCTATGCTGGTTAAGAAACACGCTGATAAACGTAGAAGGGCGGCTCTGGTGTTTGTTCCAGGTGATAGAGTTTGGTTGAGTACAAGAAACATTCGTTTAAAAGTGCCTTCCATGAAGTTCGCTCCTCGTTATATTGGACCTTACAGGTCTGACTCGAATTAACCCAGTTGCGTATCGTCTAGCTCTTCCATCTGCCTTACGCATCCCTAACTCATTTCATGTTTCATTGCAGAAACCACTAGTCTGTAACAGATTTTCCTCCACGGTCTCCTCCCCTCGCCCTGTTCAGGTGGAGGGTCAGGAGGAGTATGAGGTTAACGCTATCATCGATTCTCGAATCTCCCGGGGGAGAGTACAATATCTGGTCGATTGGAAGGGATATGGTCCTGAGGAGAGGAGTTGGGTGCCTCAAGAGGATGTTCATGCTCCTCGTCTCCGCAGGGCGTTTCACTTCCGCTTCCCATCTCGTCCCGGTTCATTCCGCCTGGTGGGCGTATCTGAGAGGGGGGGTACTGTCAGGGTACCTGAGGTCTCTACCTCTGGGAGAGGTAGAGACTTAGACGTCTATCCATCCGGACGGTCTGTTTCCCATGTTCCTCGCGGTCCACCCGGTCACATAAACGCCGGCCGCGAGGGAGTCACTTCCTTTTGTAGCATGACGTCCGGAAGTCGACGTCATGACGCCAACCCGGAACGACCTGTCACTCAATTGTTTGGAGACTAATCAGGACTCATCGGAGGCGTGTCTACCCTTCTGAGCCAGGGTATTTAACAGTGCTTCTCTCATTTGCTCATTGCCCTGTCGTGGTTCTAGCCTGCCTAGTCACACAGTGCTCTGGTATTTTCAGTTATCCCTTTGGTTCCGACCCGGCTTGTTTGACTTACTCTGTTTACCTCTGTTATCCTTGACCCGGCTTGTTCCTCGCTTACCTGTCCTCTCGTTCCCTCAACCTCGGCTTGTCTCTGACCATTCTCTATATTCTCCGTACGTTAGTCCGGCCATTCTAAGGTCCGGTATACGTATCCTGTACCTGTTTGTACTCTGCGTGTTGGATCCCTGTCCCGATCCTGACACTATCCCCATGAAATGTAAGGACGGTAACGAATGTCCTGCTTCCAAAAAGTGTCTAGCCACTGGTGTATTGGCTGTATTTTTAAGTAGGGCCTGGCGTATAGCTGACCTATGGCCCCTCATTCGTTCCCTTAGGTCATTCGAAGTTTTGCCTACATAGGCTAGTCCACATGGGCACATGGGTATACCACATGTGTAGTGGTACAGGTGATCCTGTGTCTAATATTGAATTCCTTCCCCGTTCTTGGGTGACAGAATATTTTTCTGGGAGTCATAGAATTGCAGGCAGTGCATTTAAGACATCTATAACAGCCTAAGTTGCCAACCGATAAGGGTGTAGATAATAATGCATATTGGTCTGTGTGTACCAAGAAGTTATCCCCTCTCAACAAATTTCTGGTACATCTCTTTCATTTGTTCTTGAGTTATTCCATAGAACCCTCAAGAACTGTGACACAGGCAAGGACTCTTTCAGATTTTTAGGATGAAAGCTAGTAGTGTGGAGAATGGTATTTCTGTCTACTGATTTTGAGTACAAAGTGTGCCCAAGTCTGTTGCCTGCAATAAAGATTTGTAGATCAAGAAAGTCTGTCTGAGATTTACTTGCTTGGAAAGTGAACTTCACCAGTGACTTCATAGAGTTCAGTGAGTCCATCAAAGAATTAAATTGATTTTCTGCTCCTCGACAAATTATAAAGATGTCATCGAGTATTTCAATATATATCTATCATATTGTGCCAACATATGTTTTTGTTCGAATATATACATAAAAGAGTTTGCATACATGGGAGCCATAGGGACCCCCATCGATGTACCAGTATTCTGTATTCAGCGTTAAACATAGCTCTAATAGTTCCATGATATATTCAATAGGAGTAAAACTTCTCTCATTGCTTGGATACCTTCGTTGTGCGGGATTACTGTATAAAGGCTACTTACATCAATAGTAGCTAATAAGATGTTATCAGTCGGTAAATAAAGTTGCTGTAGTACTTTTATCACTTCTCCCATATCTTTAACACATGTGGGTAAAGCCAGAACTGGTACTTTAAATTTATTGTCCAGCCATTTCCCAATTGGCTCCAGAAGACCACCTATTGCCGATACAATTGGGCAGCCAGGAGGATTTTTCGGGTCTTTATGGACCTTGGGAAGGGTGTAGAAGATAGGGCAGCGGTGGGAAAGGTTATGGGGAAATCCCCCCCAGCTCCGCTGGCCCCACTCATGTTGCAGCCGCCCGAGTGCTCTGCAGAGAGCCTCAGGCGGCTGCAGCTTTGCCCGGGCTGTTGCGTACATGAGGGCGCACCGCCCGGGCGCATCATGAGGAGAGGGGCTGGCAGGAGGGAAGCGCTCAGCGCTCCCTCCTGTCACTCCCTCACTGTAGCGTGGCCGAGCCCTGTATGGTCCGCGGGTACAGGGAGCATCTGTCTCCTGTACCCGGCCAGACTAACAGGAAGTGCACACTCCCTGTACCCGCAGACCATACAGGGCTCGGCCACGCTGCAACAGAGGTAGGGGAGGGGGGAGGAAGAGAATGACAAGGGAGGGAGGGGGAGAAAAAAAGAGAGTGACAAGGGAGGGAGGGGGAGAAAAAAGAGAGTGACAAGGGAGGGAGGGAGGGGGAGAAAAAAGAGAGTGACAAGGGAGGGAGGGAGGGGGAGAAAAAAGAGAGTGACAAGGGAGGGAGGGAGGGAGGGAGGGGGAGAACAAAGAGAGTGACAAGGGAGGGAGGGAGGGAGGGAGGGGGAGAAAAAAGAGAGTGACAAGGGAGGGAGGGGGAGAAAGAGAGTGACAAGGGAGAAATGGGAAGAAAGGGAGTGACAAGGGAGGGAGGGGAAGAAAGGGAGTGACAAGGGAGGGAGGGGAAGAAAGGGAGTGACAAGGGAGGGAGGGGGAGAAAAAGATTGGGGAGGGAGGGAGGGGGAGAAAGAGTGTGACAAGGGAGAGGGAAAAAGAGTGTGACGAGGGAGGGGGAGAAAGAGTGTGACGAGGGAGGGGGAGAAAGAGTGTGACGAGGGAGGGGGAGAAAGAGTGTGATGAGGGAGGGGGAGAAAGAGTGTGATGAGGGAGGGGGAGAAAGAGTGTGATGAGGGAGGGAGGCGGAGAAAGAGAGTGACGAGGGAGGGAGGGGGAGAAAGAGAGTGATGAGAGAGGGAGGGGGAGAAATAGAGTGACAAGGGAGGGAGGGGGAGAAAGAGAGTGACAAGGGAGGGAGGGAGGGGGAGAAAGAGAGTGACGAGGGAGGGAGGGGGAGAAAGAGAGTGACAAGGGAGGGAGGGAGGGGGAGAAAGGGAGTGACGAGGGAGGGAGGGGGAGAAAGAGAGTGACAAGGGAGGGAGGGAGGGAGGGGGAGAAAGGGAGTGACAAGGGAGGGAGGGAGGGGGAGAAAGGGAGTGACAAGGGAGGGAAGGAGGGGGAGAAAGGGAGTGACAAGGGAGGGAAGGAGGGGGAGAAAGGGAGTGACAAGGGAGGGAGGGAGGGGGAGAAAGGGAGTGACAAGGGAGGGAGGGAGGGGGAGTGTCACGACTAGTAATGTGGTCCAGCACGCAGAAACTATGTAAACATATACATAAGTCAGAAAAGGAAAAATAACAGGACAGAGCGTAAACCGGACCTTAGAATGGCCGGACTAATACACTAGAGACAGAGAATGGTCAAAGGGAAAGCCGAGGTCAAGGAAGCCAGAAAATACTCAATACCGATAAAACAAGCCAAGTCAGGGAAACCAGAGATCAGAATAACCAGGGAAACGCCAAGGATCAGGATACCAGGAAATCAGAAACACGAAAATAGCACTTTCAGGAAACCAGGAAACTGAAACCACGACATGGCAAAGTACTGGGGTAATTTAGGGGTTTAAATACCCCTCTCTAAGCTATGATTGGTCAGAGGCTCGGCGGGCCGGTGACCGCAACAGGGAGAAAGAGTGACAAGGGAGGGAGGGGGAGAAAGAGTGACAAGGGAGGGAGGGGGAGAGATTGACATCCATCACACACACACACAATCACACAATCATGCAACCTTTACACACACAGAAACACACAATGCATTCCTTACACACACTCAATGCACCCCGTACACACACTCAATGCACCCCTTACAGACGCAAATCCCATACATACACAGAAACACACCTTGCAGCCCTTACACATACAAACACAGATTCACACAATGCATTCTTTACACACATATCAGGACATCCCCTACACACTCCACCCCCTGTGAACAAACTCATTGGTGGAACATGAAGGTGGACCCTGGGACCCAGACCTTGAGCTGTGTAAAAATTGAGCTGCTTCCCGTTCTCCCAGAACATTGATTTTTGTGACCACAGTTACAAACAGCCTCCAGAGAGCCTGTTCTACACCAGACCAGTGGAGCCAGACTGCAGCTAGAGCCCATCATCATCCTCATCTGGTTGTAAGTAGGCAATCTAGCATATTATTCGTGGCACTAATCTCTAATTTACCTCACATTAAAGAAACACTATAGTCCCCAGAACCACTGCAGCTTAATGTAGTGGTTCTGGTGTCTATAGCCTGTCCCTGCAGGCCTTTTAATGTAAACATGGCGGCACTCCAGCACTGGCGTTAGTTAACATGGCAGAAAAATAATTGGAAAGGGTTAGGGGGGCTACTAATAAGGATAGGGGGAGAGGGGTAGGTAGAAAAATAATTGGAAGGGTTTAGGGGGGCTACTAATATGGATGGGAGGAGGGGGGAGGTAGACAAATTATTGGAAGTGGTTAGGGGAGTACTAATATGAATGGAAGGGGTAGGGTGGGTTCTAATATGCATGGAAGGGGTTAGGGGGTACTAATATGCATGGAAGGGGTTAGGGGGGTACTAATATGCATGGAAGGGGTAGGGGGTTAATATGCGTGGAAGGGGTAGGTGGGGTTCTTTTGTGAATGGAAGAGGTAGGGGTGGTTCTAATATTCATGGGAAGGGTAGGGGTGGTTCTAATCAGGAGGATTCCGGCGCTGTATCCGGGTAAGTAAAACCCCTTCCCTGTAGTGACCCTTTCATGTTATTATTTAATCATTTATATAGCGACTGCAAATTCCGTAGCGCTGTACAATGGGATAAACAACTCCTAGTTTACTGAATAAGAATATACCCGGCGAGTAAAAATGCTATCCCCCCAGATTTTTTGGGATTCCTACGCCCATGCCTACCATTACTAACGGTAACCTTACTTCTGATGTATGTAGTGAACAATGTAAATAACTTCCTTGGTTTTAAGATATTAGAGAGCTCAATTTCCACTCACTGAAACATTATTTTCTTTTTAGATTGGCAGTTTATTCTACGCTTATACAGATAATTTAGCTTACTTCAGATTTCACAAATGCATATTGCACAGAAAGTACCACACATGGCTTGAGCCTCTTTCAGTTTTAACAGCCTGTTTAAAACAGTTACTTTTGCGGGTATGTATGGCTTCAGACTGACTTGCTTGGAACAACAATACACCAGTGGCCATGGAATTTAAATAATCTTTTAGTTGCTACATAGTATAGTAATGCTTTAAGCTGCCTAATTTCCTTAGCACACAGGACTTCCTATATGCCTCATAATCCGCGATATACCTATAATTTACATCTTATAAAGCTAATGGACATAAATAGGGTTTAGTGTAATTGCGGCCCCTAGAGTTTTGACAAGGGACAGAAGTTGTTTCTTTGTTGATTTTTCTTTCTGTTCAATCAATAAATATGAGTTTATAGCTCGGTGCTCGAAGGCTCTACATCCCACTACCTGTATACTTTTTTTTCTATAAATGTTTATATATTGTAATACACTTTGTTGCAATGGTATGGCTTACTAACTGCTTTATGCGCAAGGCCACCTGCATGCTTTTCAAAATGATATACACCTATTATTATTTATCAGCCTGATTACCATAATCAAAGTTTCAGTTCTTTATTCATGATTGGACTCTAAGAGGTGTATCAAGGAACAGGTGTTTTGTGACATTTGGAACAGTGGAGGTATTACATACCATAACACACATAGTAATTAGTGATGTCGCGAATACAACATTTTCGGTTCGCGAACGGTGGACGCGATCTTCCGCAAACGTTCGCGATCCGGCGAACCGGGCGAAACGCCATTGACTTCAATGGGCAGGCGAATTTTAAAACCCACAGGGACTCTTTCTGGCCACAAAAGTGATGGAAAAGTTGTTTCAAGGGGACTAACACCTGGACTGTGGCATGCCGGAGGGGGATCTATGGCAAAACTCCCATGGAAAATTACACAGTTGATGCAGAGTCTGGTTTTAATCCATAAAGGGCATAAATCACCTAACATTCCTAAATCACAATGGATATGGATTGACACCTGACATATGACATATTGACACCTTGACATATGGATTGACACCTGTCCTCAGAGACCCTGATACACACTGACACAGAGCAGAATAGGGACTGTTCCCCCTACATAGGGTCACTTGGCAGATATGGATTGACACCTGTCCTCAGAGCCCCTGATACACACTGACACAGAGCAGAATAGGGACTGTTCCCCCTACATAGGGTCACTTGGCAGATATGGATTGACACCTGTCCTCAGAGATCATGATATACACTGACACAGAGCAGAATATAGACTGTTTCCCCTACATAGGGTCACTTGGCAGATATGGATTGACACCTGTCCTCAGAGATCATGATATACACTGACACAGAGCAGAATAGAGACTGTTCCCCTACATAGGGTCACTTGGCAGATATGAATTGACACCTGTCCTCAGAGATCATGATACACACTGACACAGAGCAGAATAGGGACTGTTCCCCCTACATAGGGTCACTTGGCAGATATGGATTGACGCCTGTCCTCAGAGCCCCTGATACACACTGACACAGAGCAAAATAGGGACTGTTCCCCCTACATAGGGTCACTTGGCAGGTATGGATTGACACCTGTCCTCAGAGACCATGATACACACTGACACAGAGCAGAATAGAGACTGTTCCCCCTACATAGGGTCACTTGGCAGATATGGGTTGACACCTGTCCTCAGAGCCCCTGATACACACTGACACAGAGCAGAATAGGGACTGTTCCCCCTACATAGGGTCAATTGGCAGATATGGATTGACACCTGTCCTCAGAGCCCCTGATACACACTGACACAGAGCAGAATTGGGACTGTTCCCCCTACATAGGGTCACTTGGCAGGTATGGATTCACACCTATCCTAAGGATCCCTGATACACACTAACACAGAGCAGAATAGGACTGTTCCCCCTACATAGGGTCACTTAGCAGATATGGATTGACACCTGTCCTCAGAGACCTAATTGTGTAATAATGGTAATACTATTACCTATTATATAATATTGGCAGGGGCAAGGACATTCCCTCTAAATAGATGGGTATAGGCAGAGAGTATGGAGATCGGAGTGATAAAGTGTCAATAAGGTGATATAAAGTTAAATGTATCACAGACACACAGACACCCTTTCTCTTAGCTAGTTTCCAGAAATGCTGGATAGGTAGAAGGGCTATAAAGCCTCAGAGAGGTCTAAGAAGAATCCTCTAAACTAACCCTAATCTCCTTAAACACCTTCAAGGGTGTTCTAAGCTAAAGCTCAATCTAAACGTTTAGATGACTGCCTGATTTCCCATCACAGATGCTGGCTAGGAATAACAGTGTGCAGGACAAAGAGTGGGTCTAAGTGTCCATAGTGCAGTAAAGTGTCCCTAGTGAAGTGAAAAAGAGAATAACGAGCTGGCGCCCAAGAGAATAACGAGCTGGCGCCCTATCAGGGAACGTGTATATGGCATTGATTTTAGGAACCGGGAGATGGAAAAAGATGCTTGGTCGGTCCTCCTACTTCAAATTTGGGGCACTGCGAATGCAATCTAATGTGCCACCAGATAGGAGTGGTGTGTTAAGTAGTACTCTTCCTATAAGTTTAATCCCTGTTATGTGCCTTTTTTTGGGTTTGGTTTTTGAAGCCACAGTGCAGCACCAGAGGGCCTGAAAAATTAGGTATTGTTGCAGCCGCTGCTGTAGCACCGGCCATAAAAAATTATGTTTGTTTCCTAGGCAGAAAGTGCCCTAAAACATTGCGGCTTGAACCCTAGTTGGTGGCGGATAAGTCACTCAAGTCAACCGGCATTCAGAACTAAAATACAGCAGCATGTGGACCATTTTTAGCCCAAGGCAGCTCATCTCATCAGGCCTTTTTTAGTCTAATGTATCGCCCGCTGTCAGTCCCTTCGGGATCCATCCCTCATTCATCTTAATAAAGGTGAGGTAATTTAGACTTTTTTGACCTAGGAGACTTCTCTTCTCAGTGACAATACCTCCTGCTGCACTGAAGGTCCTTTCTGACAGGACACTTGAAGCGGGGCAGGCCAGAAGTTCTATCGCAAATTGGGATAGCTCAGGCCACAGGTCAAGCCATCACACCCAGTAGTCAAGGGGTTCATCGCTCCTCAGAGTGTCGATATCTGCAGTTAATGCAAGGTAGTCTGCTACCTGTCGGTCAAGTCGTTCTCTGAGGGTGGATCCCGAAGGGCTGAGGCGATGACTTAAAAAGCTCCGCATGTCCTCCATCAACAACACGTCTTTAAAGCGTCCTGTCCTTGCCGGCGTGGTCGTGGGAGGAGGAGGATGACTTTCACCTCTTGCCCTGTTAGATTCCCATTGTGCTGTGACATCACCCTTATACGCTGTGTAAAGCATACTTTTTAATTTATTTTGCAAATGCTGCATCCTTTCCAACTTGTTGTAATTTGGTAACATTTCCGCCACTTTCTGCTTATACCGGGGGTCTAGTAGCGTGGACACCCAGTACAGGTCATTCTCCTTCAGCCTTTTTATACGAGGGTCCTTCAACAGGCACGACAGCATGAAAGACCCCATTTGCACAAGGTTGGATGCCGAGCTATTCATTTCCTTTCCTCCTCCTCAGTGATCTCAATGAATGTATGTTCTTCCCCCCAGCCACGTACAACACCACGGGTACCAGATAGGTGACAACGAGCACCCTGGGATGCCTGTTGTGGTTGGTCTTCCTCCTCCTCCTCAAAGCCACATTCCTCCTCTGACTCCTCTTCCTCACAATCCTCTTCCAGCGTTGCCGCAGGTCCAGCAAGCGATGCTGATAAGGCTGTTTCTGGTGGTGATGGTGACCACAACTCTTCCTCTTCCTCTTCATGCTGATCTACGCCCTGATCCAGCACTCTTCGCAGGGCACGCTCCAGGTAGAAAACAAATGGTATGATGTCGCTGATGGTGCCTTCGGTTCGACTGACTAGGTTTGTCACCTCCTCAAAAGGACGCATGAGCCTACAGGCATTGCGCATGAGCGTCCAGTAACGTGGCAAAAAAATTCCCAGCTCTACCGGGGGCTGTCCTAGCACCCCGGTTATACAAATATTCATTAACGGCTTTTTCTTGTTGGAGCAGGCGGTCGAACATTAGGACTGTTGAATTCCAACATGTCGGGCTGTCGCAAATCAAGCGCCTCACTGGCATGTTGTTTTGCCGCTGGATATCTGCAAAGTGTGCCATGGCCGTGGAGGAACGCCTGAAATGGCCACACAACTTCCTGGCCTGCTTCAGGACGACCTGTAAGCCTGTGTACTTATGCACAAAGCGTTGTACGATCAGATTACACACATGTGCCATGCACGGCACACGTGTCAACTTGCCCAACTTCAATGCTGCCAACAAATTTGTTCCATTGTTACAAACCACTTTGCCGATATCCAGTTGCTGCGGAGTCAGCCACTTTTCCACCTGTGTATTCAGGGTGGACAGGAGTGCTTGTCCGGTGTGACTCTCTGCTTTCAAGCAAGTCAAACACAAGACGGCATGACACTGACGTATCCGGGATGTGGAATAGTACCTGGGGAGCTGGGGGTGTGCCGTTGATGTGGAGCAAGACGCAGCAGCAGAAGAGGACTCAGCCGAGGAGAGGATGGAGTAGGAGGAGTAGAGGAGGTGGCAGCAGGCCTGCCTGCAAGTTGTGGCGGTGTCATCAACTCCTCTGCAGAGCCACGCATTCCATGCTTGGCAGCCATCAGCAGGTTTACCCAATGCGCAGTGTAGGTGATATACCTGCCCTGACCATGCTTTGCAGACCAGGTATCAGTGGTCAGATGGACCCTTGCCCCAACAATGTGTGCCAGACATGCCATTACTTCCTTTTGCACAATCGAGTACAGGTTGGGGATTGCCTTTTGTAAAAATAAATTTCGTCCGGGTACCTTCCACTGCAGTGTCCCAATAGCTACACATTTTTTGAACGCCTCAGACTCAACCAGCTTGTATGGTAAAAGCTGGCGGGCTAATAGTTCAGACAAGACAGCTGTCAGACGCTGGGCAAGGGGGTGACTTTCTGACATTGGCTTCTTACGCTCAAACATGTCCTTGACAGACACCTGACTGTGGGCAGATGAGCGGGAACTGCTCAAGGCGAGAGACGGAGTGGCGGATGGTTGAGAGGGGGCAAGGAGGACAGCAGTGGTTGACATGGCTGAAGATGCTGGACCAGGAGGAGGATGGCGTCTTTGAGTTTGTGTGCTGCTTGTACTCATGTGTTGATCCAATAGGCGTTTGTGATGTGCGATCATGTGCCTATGCAAAGCAGTTGTACCTAGGTGGGTGTTGGACTTCCCACGACTCAGTTTCTTTTGGCACAGGTTGCAAATGGCATCGCTGTTGTCAGAGGCAGACACATAAAAAAATGCCACACGGCTGAGCTCTGCAATGACAGCATTCTGGTGGTGGACACAGCATGCATTGATTGGCGTGCTGTCGGGCTGACCCCGGTTGCCGATGCATGCTGTCTGACTGTGCCACTAGCTCCTTGCGATGACCTCCCCCTGCTTCCAACTTGTCTCCTTCTCCTCCTCTCTGTCTCCCCATCTGATCTTTCGCCCTGTTCTTCTTCTTGCCGAGCGGGCACCCACGTGACATCCATGGACGCATCGTCATCATCAACCGCTTCACTTGTATCTGACAACTCAGCAAAGGAAGCAGCAGCGGGTACAACATCATCTTCATCACACCAAACATCCATGTGTGTAATGCTGCCTGCCTGACATATATCCCTGTTATCTACATCCTCTGGCAATAATGGTTGCACATCACTCATTTCTTCAAACTGATGTGTAAATAACTCCTCTGACATACCAAGTGAAGCGGCTGTGGTGCTAGTGTTGGTGGTGGTGGCAGCCGGGTGAGTAGTATCTTGAGAGGTGCCCGAAGCTAAGCTGGAGGAGGATGATGCGTCAAGGTTCCGAGCAGAAGCTGTAGAAGATTGGGTGTCCTGTGTTAGCCAGTAAACTATGTCCTCAGAACTTTTCAAGTTCAGGGTACGTGGCCTCTGAAAACTGGGCATTATTCTAGGGCAAAAGGGAATCACAGCACCACGACCACGAGGGCCCCTGCGGGGTGGCCTGCCTCTGCCTGTCATTTTTTTTTGGATTAGTGGTACTATGAGTGCAAGCTACTGTGCGACCACATATGAGTGGCACTGTGCAGCGGCAGAGGTTGGCAGAGTACACGCTGTAGGCCTGACACACCCGCTTGAAGGACACTGACTGCTATTAGTTTACAGTGAAAAACTTTTTTTCTTTTTAAAGGCACGCCATAGAGACACCAGATATGAGTGGCAAAGTACACTGGCAGAGGTTGGCAGAGTACACGCTGAAGGCCTGACACCCAGACGCTTGCAGACAACTAACTGCTATTAGCTTACAGTGAAAAACGTTTTTCTTTTTAAAGGCACGCTATTGTGATACCAGATATGAGTGGCAGAGGTTGGCAGAGTACACGCTGAAGGCCTGACACCCAGACGCTTGCAAACAACTAACTGCTATTTGCTTACAGTGAAAAACTTTTTTTCTTTTTAAAGGCACACTATAGAGACACCAGATATGAGTGGCAAAGTGCACTTGCAGAGGTTGGCAGAGTACACGCTGAAGGCCTGACACCCGCTTTAAGGACACTGACTGCTATTAGCGTACAGTGAAAAACTTTTTTTTTTTTTAAAGGCATGCTATTGTGACACCAGATATGAGTGGCAAAGTACACTGGCAGAGGTTGGCAGAGTACACGCTGAAGGCCTGACACCCAGACGCTTGCAGACAACTAACTGCTATTAGCTTACAGTGAAAAACTTTTTTTCTTTTTAAAGGCACGCTATAGAGACACCAGATATGAGTGGCAAAGTACACTGGCAGAGGTTGGCAGAGTACACCCTGAAGGCCTGACATCCAGATGCTTGCAGACAACTAACTGCTATTAGCTTACAGTGAAAAACTTTTTTCTTATTAAAGGCACGCTATAGTGACACCCCAGATATGAGTGGCAAAGTGCACTTGCAGAGGTTGGCAGAGTACACACTGAAGGCCTGACACCCGCTTTAAGGACACTGACTGCTATTAGCTTACAGTGAAAAAACTTTTTTTTCTTTTTAAAGGCACGCTATAGAGACACCAGATATGAGTGGCAAAGTACACTGGCAGAGGTTTTCAGAGTAAACACTGAAGGCCTGACACCCAGACGCTTGCAGACAACTAACTGCTATTCAATCTATTACAGTGAAAAAAATGTTTTGTTTTTAAATGCAAGCTTAAGCTATTGTGACACCAGATATGAGTGGTGGCACTGGGCAAGTGGGTACAGTATCCACTGTGATCCTGACACAGAAGCTGGCAGGCAGGCATTTGCAATTACATTACACAGAAAAAAAAAAAAAGCAGACTGATGTTCTAGCCCTAAAAATGGCTTTTTGGGGTGCTATCCTTACAGCAGAGATCAGATGAGTCCTTCAGTACTGTAGTGGACACTGAATACCCTAGCCTAGCTATCAATTCCCCTATCAAATGAGCAGCAGCTACACTTTCCCACCTCTATCTAAGAATGCAGCTTCAGAATGAATCTAAAATGGATGCTGTACGGATGCGGTGGGAGGGTCTGGAAGGAAGGGTCTGCTGCTAATTTGCTGGAATGTGTCTGCTGACCGTGAGGCACAGGGTCAAAGTTTACTCAATGATGACGAATAGGGGGCGGATCGAACCGCGCATGTGTTTGCCCGCCGTGGCGAACACGCTATGTTCACCAGGAACTATTCGCCAGCGAACAGTTCGGTACATCACTAATAGTAATATAATAGTAATTGCTAATAGAAAATAATGAAGTGAAGCCTTTAAACAAACGACTAGACTCCAAAAAGATAATTCTATTTTGCTTTATTATTATTTATTATTTGAAAAAAATACTAATAAATAGAAAATTCTAATCATTCTACAAAAACTAAGTAAAAAATATACAAACTCAAAAGTGTCCTGTGTAGAGTTGGGCGAACCCGAACCGATCCGTACCGAACATTACGTTTTTTGGACCCCGGACCCGAACACGTACATATCACTGTGTGTTCGGGTTGGAGTTCGGTGTTCGGCGATTTAATGACGCGTTTTGAAAGGCCGCAGGGCAGCCTTTGGTGATTGGCCAGTGCAGCATGTTACCCAGCTAGTAGTTCTTTCGAATTTTCCCATGCTGTGTAAAATGACACAGAGCACTCTGATTGGTTACTTAATACACCAATCAGAGTTCTCTGTGTCATTTTACACAGCGTGGGAAAGTTCTTTTGACACAGAGCACTCTGATTGGTGGATTTCAAGCCAACCAATCAGAGTGCTGTGACGGGTAGATGTAGAAACTTACCTGTCAGTCTCTTCATTTACCTGTCAGCTTAAACCCACCAATCAGAGTGCTCTGAGCCTAATTACAGGGCGGGGCAAGGCTTTATAAGCTTTATAAGCCTTCCCCCACCCTGAAGAGCACAGTCTACGCGGAGCCCTCCATGGGTGAATATGGATATTTATTTTTTTTGCGGTTGTTTTTTTTTTTTTTAACCCTTTCTTCTTTCTTCTAAAATCTTCTTTTTTCAGTCCCAAAAAAGGTCAATTAAAAATCCATAATAACCAACGCACTTTAAAGTGCGTTGGTTATTATGGATTTTTAATTGACCTTTTTTGGGACTGAAAAAAGAAGATTTTAGAAGAAAGAAGATATCAAATGGTAAGTCTATTTTTTTAACAGGTATTTAGATAAGGGTCCTTCCTCATTATTGTTGGGATGAGGGGGGTAGGTAGGGGTAATTTTTTGGGGGGAGGGGACCCCTAGTCACCTGGGGGGGATTTTTATTTAGGGCCCCCACCCGCCGCTCAGGGGTGGGGAGGAGGAGGGAGGACATTAGGTCCCCCCGCTTATTTTTATTTAGGGCCCTCACCCGCCACGCAGGGGTGGGGGCCTGGGCGGAGGAAAATAGCCCCCCCCAAATTCTTATTTAGGGCCCCCACCCACTGCTCAGGGGTGGGGTTCGGAGGGAGGACATTAGGTCCCTCTCCCCAAATTCTTATTTAGGGCCCCCACCCACCACTCAGGGGTGTGGGCCGGGGGGGGGGGAGGACAGTAGGTCCCTCCCAAAATTCTTATTTAGGGCCCCCACCCGTCACACAGGGGTGGGGGCAATAGGTTTTTTTTTTTTTTTTTTACAGTGAGCAGCCACTGGCTGCTCACTGTATACTAGACACACCCTACTTGCGGTATAGCGAGTAGGGGCAGAGTTTACTAATACTAATACTAAGTAATCTTTACTTAGTATTAGTAAATGTGGCTGAAAGACCAAAACCGTGTGAATTAGGGAGTTATCTACTAAGCGGCTGATTATTTTATGTTATTTTTAAGTGATTTCCCTATCCATATCTGTTTGCAAGGCACTTGTCCTACTCGTACCCACATTTTACTTCCTTTTGCAGCCCTTTAGCCCTTTCCAGGAGATTTTTAGAGCCATTTTTGTGCCCAAAAGTTCAGAACCCCATTGACTTCAATGGGGTTCGGGTTCGGGGTCAAGTTCGAGCCCGAACCTGGACTTTTTTTCAAAGTTCGGCCGAACCCGCCGCACCCGAACATCCAGGTGTCCGCTCAACTTTAGTCCTGTGATAATCGTGCCAGTGAGTTTAAAATAGATAGCAAAGGTGTCACATTAACTAAGTTACATTTAGCTGGATATCCTTAAGATGTTGTCATAGTATGACTGAGTATACATTGTAATAATTTGTATAACCTCATTCTAACTACATGGCTGTAACCAATTGTAGTGCGATTAATTTTTTACCTCACCAGGAACAGTGTGTTGAGTACAGGGCTAGAACGAATTAAAAAGGACCTATTTTGAAAAATGGGGAAATTAGAGCAGGGAATTGGATCAAAGTTTAATGTTAACTACCCGCTATCAAGGCAGAATTCACCAATAGATTCAATCTAAATAGGTATTGAGTATGCAGAGGGTTGGGTGATTCCCCCAACAAGGGATAAATATAAATTAATCATATATAATCTTTTTTTCTTATAGATACTTTCCCCATCAAAAGCATATTAAGACATAAATAGGTTGGTTAATTCACAACAGATGCTAGAAGAGGAGGTTTCAAAATAAACACCTATAGCAATAAGCTGCAGTAATTTCCCAGTAAATGTTTCAACTGGAATAGTAGCAGCTATCTAATTAGCATCAATCTGCAACTACTGAGGTGAGATAGATTTGATATTCCCCTCTAAAAAAGTAAAATAATGTTAAAGCGGCACTGTCTTGCCGAACTTACCTCTCCTCAATCTCTTCATCTTCTCCCCCTCTCTCATGAAATGTTCTTCTTTTCTTCCTGTCTTCTTTAGTTTTCTTTAAAATCATAAGACAAAGTAGGGACTCTATGCCTTATGGAGGTTTCCTCCGCTTGACCAGCTCTGACCAGCAGAGGAGCAAAGTGTGCTTCATTTCCGCTGGTCAGAGCAATTTTCCCATGATCCCTAGCTTTCTTCCCTTTTCCCACAATGCTTCCTGTCAGTATTGCCGAACGTCCTGTCACTTAGAGTAGAAAAACAATAAGGGGGGACCTACTGTCCTCCCCCCCCAGGCCCCCACCTGTGAGCGGTGGGTGGGGACCCTAAGAAAAAAACAATAAGGGGGGGACCTACTGTCCTCCCCGGACCCCACCCCTGAGTGGCGGGTGGGGGCCCTAAATAAAAAATCACCACCCCAATCAAGGTGACTAGGGGTCCCAAGCCCCTAGTCAACCCCCACCCAAATAAAACTATCCCCTACCTACCCCCCTCACCCTAAAAATAGTGAGGGGGGAATAAAATAACTAACCTGTAAACAAAAATTAAACTTACCATTTGACATCTTCTTTTTTCTAAAATCTTCATTTTTCAGCCTCAAAAAGGCCAAATAAAAAGCCATCATACCCGTCGAATTTAAAATAAAATAAAAAACCCAAGTGCAAAAAAAAATCCAGTCGAAAAAGAAAAAAAACGACGCTAAATTTTTTTTAGCCATCTTCACCCATGGAGGGCTCCGCGCAGACTGAGCTCTGCAGGGCGGGGCAAGGCTTATAAAGCCTTGCCCCGCCCTGCAATTAGACGAAGAACACTCTGGTTGGTTTAAGCCAATCCGAGTGCTCTTTGTCATTTTACACACCGTGGAAAAATCCCAAAGACCTTTCCCACGCTGTGTAAAATGACACAGAGCACTCTGATTGGGTGGCTTGAAATCCATCCAATCATAGTGCTCTGTGTAATTTTACACAGCGTGGGAAAGTTCTTTGGAATTTTCCCACGCTGTGTAAAATGACAAAGAGCACTCTGATTGGTGGGCTTAGAATCTAACCAATCACAGTGCTTTGTGTCATTTTACACAGTGTGGGAAAGTTCTTTGCAATTTTCCCACGCTGTGTAAAATGACAAAGAGCACTCTGATTGGTGGGCTTTAAATCCATCCAATCACAGTGCTCTGTGTCATTTTACACAGCGTGGGAAAATTCCAAAGAATTTTCCCACGCTGTGTAAAATGACACAGAGCACTGTGATTGTTTAGATTCCAAGCCCACCAATCAGAGTGCTCTGTCATTTTACACAGCGTCGGAAAATTCCAAAAAACTTTCCCACGCTGTGTAAAATGACACAGAGCACTGTGATTGGATGTGTCAATCAGAGTGTTCTGTGTCATTTCCCACAGCGAGGGAAAGTTCTTTGGAATTTTTCCACGCTGTGTAAAATGACAAAGAGCACTCTGATTGGCTTAAACCAACCAATCAGAGTGTTCTTAGTCTAATTGCAGGGCGGGGCAAGGCTTTATAAGCCTTCCCCTGCCCTGCAGAGCTCAGTCTGTGCGGAGCCCTCTATGGGTGAAGATGGATTAATTTTTTTAGTGTCAGGTTTTTTTCTTTTTCGTCAGGATTTTTTATTGCGCTCGGGTTTTTTATTTTATTTTAAAATCGACTGGTATGATGGCTTTTTATTTGGCCTTTTTTGGGGGCTGAAAAATTAAGATTTTAGAAAAAAGAAGATGTCAAATGGTTGTCAGGGTTCTCACCTGTGAGACAGACGGCCAGACGTGGTCGCTCCTGGAATTCCCAACAGGGGACTGTGAACCGGGGAACTTATCAATCCTAGTCCTGCTTTCTGTCTCTGAGCCACAGCAGCTTTACACAGAGACTACTGATTCCGGTCTTGTTCATCCTGGCATGGCTACTACACCGGGGGCTGCACCTTGACTTGTCTGTGTCTCACCTGACTCTGATCGATCATCAGCAGGGTATTTAAACCCAGCCTCGCCCTGTGCTCAGTGTCAAGTCTTTGATCTAGTGTTCCTGTGTCGTACCAGTGTTCCAGTTTATCTGCTTCGTATATTTGACCTCGGCTTCTGACTACGTTTATTCTGACCTCTGGCATCCCTTGACTTCGGCTACTCCTTGTTGTTCCTGACCTCTGGCATCCTTTGACCTCGGCTATCCCTCGACTATCCTGCTGGTTCTGTCCTTGCCTGTCCTGCTAATTTGGTACTGCATCCTGCACAGCCCCCGTGCACAGACCCACAGGCCAGGTGAATTCTTACCTGACCACCTCGGCCTGTGGCTATCTGCAAGGGTGAGCAACATATCTGCGCTACAGACTCCCAACTCAGGTAAGACCCTGACAAAAGACTTGACCAATATGGAGTCCGCAGAAATGTGCTCACCCTCACTCCAGCAAGTGTCCAGCCTGGCCCAAACTGTTTCGGAGTTGCAGCAAGAAATTTTTTCTCTTAAAGGCGCAGTACATCCAGCTCCGGAACCCTTTGTCATCATGCCCGACAGATTTGATGGTAACTACACGTCCTTTCAGTCATTCAGGATGGATTGCGAGGTATTGTTTTCTTTAAAGCCTCGAACTTACGCCACGGATTTCATCAGGGTCAGAGCGGCTATCAACCTGTTGTCTGGACGCATCAAAGTTTGGTCTTACCAAATGTTGCAGAGGAAGAGTCCTGTCCTTGTCAGCTGGGAATCCTTTATTATTGCTATGGACTCACAGTGCAGGACCACTAAGCCCAAGCCAGCTCCACCTACTAAAAAAATTGCGGAGTCTACGTAACCAAGGAACCGAGTACTATCACCACACCCTAGTGATGCCCTCTTATGATCCAGTTCCCAGGAAAACTCCAGAGGTATCCTGTGTTCCACTTGACCCTGAGGAACCTATGCAAATTGGACTTGTCCACTGCAAAGTCACACCTAGGGAGAGGGACCGAAGGAGAAGCCATGGTCTGTGTTTCTACTGTGGAGAAAGAGGGCACTTCATCACGCTTTGTCCTGTTCGCCCTCCTAGACCTCCAGCTCTCCGACTGGGTAATAATATCCTTCGTCCAGTGTACACGGCATATCAGCCTAAAGAGCTACAAGGGAGCCGTTATTCCTGCCCGGGCTTGGCTTCCATGGAAAATACTACACCTCCTGCTCCAGAGTCGTCTGCATCTACTACCAAAGTTACTTCCTGTAGTACCACCACTACTTCCTGCCCACTTGAAAAGGATTTACCTATGGATTGTGTCATTGCTTCTAATGGCACTACGGTCTGTAAAAAAGACCTAGAAGTGTTCGAAAAAGCACTGCTAGCTACGAGCACTGTTCCTGCCGAAGTTGTGGAAGTTCTTGCCACCTGTACCCGGAACCTAAAAAACCTGGACAGATCGTCAGCCGTACCAGAAGCTGGTACTGGGAAATCCTGAGCTAATAAGGGATTCCATACTGAGGACTTTCACTATGAGGACTCAATGGATTCTGATAGTGACTCTGGAGATGCGGATTATTTCGATGGAGAACCTACTTACGCCCAGAGGTCGTTTTTAAAGGGGGGGGGGTACTGTCAGGGTTCTCACCTGTGAGACAGACGGCCAGACATGGTCGCTCCTGGAATTCCCAACAGGGGACTTGAACCGGGGAACTTATCAATCCTAGTCCGGCTTTCTGTCTCTGAGCCACAGCAGCTTTACACAGAGACTACTGATTCCGGTCTTGTTCATCCTGGCATGGCTACTACACCGGGGGCTGCACCTTGACTTGTCTGTGTCTCACCTGACTCTGATCGATCATCAGCAGGGTATTTAAACCCAGCCTCGCCCTGTGCTCAGTGTCAAGTCTTTGATCTAGTGTTCCTGTGTCGTACCAGTGTTCCAGTTTATCTGCTTCGTATATTTGACCTTGGCTACTGACTACGTTTATTCTGACCTCTGGCATCCCTTGACTTCGGCTACTCCTCGTTGTTCCTGACCTCTGGCATCCTTTGACCTCGGCTATCCCTCGACTATCCTGCTGGTTCTGTCCTGTGTATTTGGTACTGCATCCTGCACAGCCCCCATGCACAGACCCACAGGCCAGGTGAATTCTTACCTGACCACCTCGGCCTGTGGCTATCTGCAAGGGTGAGCAACATATCTGCGCTACAGACTCCCAACTCAGGTAAGACCCTGACAATGGTAAGTTTAATTTTTGTTTACAGGTTAGTCATTTTATTCCCCTATCACTATTTTAGGGTGAGCGGTGTAGGTAGGGGATAGTTTTATTTGGGTGGGGGGTGACTAGGGGCTTGGAACCCCTAGTCACCTTGATTGGGGGGGTGAATTGTTAATTAGGGTCCCAACCCGCCGCTCAGGGGTAGGGGCCAGGGGGGGACAGTAGATCCCCCCCCCCTTATTGTTTTTTTAGGGCTCCCACCCACCGCTCAGGGGTGGGGGCCAGGGGGGGAGGACAGTTGGTGGCCCCCCCACTTATTGTTTTTTAGGGCCCCCACCCACCGCTCAGGGGTGGGGGCCGGCGGGGAGGACAGTATCCTGTACACTGTTTAGTGGACATGCCCCTATCTCCCTTATGCTATTATGGGGGTCATATTGACTGCCACTTCTATCCCTACATATTACAAGGAGGGAGCTGCGTGCCGGTAGCACCCTCCTTGTAACAAACTGAACGAAAAAACGAACACTGATACTCAGTGTTTGTTTGTTGGATTTTCCTATTCATTCGTCTGTCTAATGAATGAATAGATGAAATTCCCGTTCGCATGTGCAAGAATCTCACAGTCTGTCTAGTGTGGGCAGATGACTTGTCCCACAGGGACTTCACCTACCCACACAAAGATGGCGGCGCCCTGAATATAGATTGGGGCAGAAAATAAAGATTCAAAAATAGGTAATATGGGGGGCTTAGGGGCATTTGGGGGTGACTAGGGGGTTAGTTAGAGATAGTGGAGGCGGGTTAAAAAAAAAAACGGGATTCGGCCATGACAGTGCCGCTTTAATATTACCCTCCAAAATAGAGACAAGTGAGCTCTATGTTCTAAATTAACTTCTAGAAGTAATTATTCCTTATAAAGACAGGTTAGTAATGGGACAGTTGAGTATCCTATAAAACAGATGGTAAGATCCCAAGTACAAGCCTCTACACCACTGGTAGTCAACCTGGTCCCTACTGCCCACTAGTGGGTGATTCAAGTTTTCATGGTGGGCGGTGGTGGGTTTTATCCGCGACTCTCTGGCACAACAATATGCTCCACGCAGACACGCAACTCCCTCCAGCTATCGAAAGAGACTTCACAAAAATGCCCAACATGCATGATATGAATGCCTCTGTTTGCTGATTCTTTCTCGATGGCTAAAAGGAAGCGCACGCGCGGCTGCACGCCTGATGAGGACAGACAGAACTGTGACAATTTTACACACTGGAAGAGTATGGGAGCTGATGCACTCAATGTGAATGTGTACAGGAAGAAGCATGGAATTTAGAGTGGCTGATATTGAACTTTGGCAAGCTAAGTTCTGTTATTTTCTGTTTACTTGGCTTAAGTAAGCCAAGAAAATAAGTAAAGGAATGAGAAGGAGAGAATAAAAAAAAAAGTGACCCCTGATATAAAGATTCCTTTTTCTGTTTTTTTGTTTTTTTTTTGGGGGGGGGGTTTGTTGTTGTTGTTGGCTAATAATAAAGTGGGCTACCTAGTTCAGCCATCCTGCTGGTGATTGCAATAAGGAAAGAGAAAAGAGGAAAAAGAAAGGAAAAGGAGAAAATAATGAAAAGGAAGAAAAATATAAAAAATTGAAAAAACAAAATAGGAAAATAAAATAAGAAAAAGGAAAAAAAAATCTCTGTTGGTTTTTATTTATTGTTTTCACATTTAATGTTCTTTTTCTTCAATTTAACCCCTTAAGGACACATGACGTGTGACATGTCATGATTCCCTTTTATTCCAGAAGTTTGGTCCTTAAGGGGTTAAGGAGCTCCCATGCTAATAGGCTCTGCATTGATGGAGATGTGGAAATGATTTATTTAAATTATATATGTATAAACATGTATAAAGTAGAAATAAAAAGATCAATTTAAGTAAATATTTTTAAAAACCCATGTTTCTAAAAATATATTTACACTTGCGCTAAAAAATTGAGTTAATGCCCCACCGGTGGGCGGTAAGGAAATGTTACCATCGAAAAAGATACATGAGTGGGCGGTAGGTATTAAAAGGTTAACTACCCCTGGTGTAGTGTGTGTGTGTATGTGAAGGGTGCTGTGTTTGTGAGTTGTGCTGTGTGTGTGTGTGAGGGGTGTAGTGTATGTGTGATGGGTGCTGTGTGTGTAGGGTGCTCTGTGTGTGTGTGTGTGAAGGGTGCTGTGTTTGTGAGGAGAGCAGTCTGTGTGTGTGAGGGAGCAGTGTGAGAGGGGTGCAGTGTGTGTGTGCGTGTGAAGGGTGTAGTGTGTGTTTGTGTGGGAAGGGTACATAGGGTCTATGCTGTGTGTAGGTGGGTGAGATGTGAAAATCTATCTTAATGTCTCCCCCTTCCTTCGTCTTACCTTTTACCAGTGGGGGGGGGGGGGGCATAATGCCACAAGTCCTGGTGGTCCAGTGGTGGCATGTTCACTTTAGCCTGCAGCTACTCTGGCTGCATACTGACTCTCCTAACTTCCTGCGAGCACAGCACTGTATTGGAGTGCTGCCATGGTAACACACAGCAACGCTCTGACCAGACTGCTGGCAGGGGTAACACAGAGCCTCCATGGTCCTTCCCTCCCTCTGCTGGAAGTGCCAGCAGGCCAGTGAGGGAGATCTTTGATCTCCTCACCAGCCCGAGAGGATCTCCCCTGCTGGCCTTGTATTCGGCTGAGTGTTTAATTTTTGATTGAGTGTGTCTGTCAATGTGTTTCATTATCTATGATTGCATGGCAATCATTGTGTATCAATGCATGAGCCTCAGAATTTGTGTCTGTCAGCACCCATTTCTTTTATCTGTGTGTATGTGTATGCGTGAGTGAGTCTGAACAGTATCTGTCTGTGAGTCTGTGATTGTGTATCCTTATATTTGTGTACACGTGTGTGTATGTGTGTGGGAGCTGTTTGCAGTGTTATTTTTATATATGGGGGCTGCTTGTGGTCTTGTAGACCAGTGCATAGTGCTTACAGCAAGACTGTTCCTGTATGTGTATGGGGGTGAATGTGTGTATATGAGGATGACTACCTGTGCATGGAGGTGAATATCTGTGTTGGGGGTGATTGTATGTATGAGGGTGAATGTCTGTGGGGGGTGGACTGTGCAGAGTGACTGTGGGATGAAAGTATGGGGGATGAATATGTGTGAAGAGGCTTTTGTTTGTCCTGTATTCCCACCTAATGCCACATTTTTTTTTTTTATTCTTGTCACCACCTCATGTTTACTTTTTGAACAGGGAGACGGGCAATGTTCCCTGGTGGTCCATTGGGGCTGCTTAATTGCTCCATGCCGGCTGAGTACAGACCTCTCTAAATGCTCCCTTTCGGTCAGGGAGCATTGGCAATGCAGACCTATTTCTCCCTTGCAGTTGTGAGAGTGCAGAGAGAGGGTGAGGAGATTTTTTGATGCATTTACTGGCTTGTGCTGCGCAGTGTGCCCCACACAGCTGCTGCTTTTGTTTCTGGGTTGGAGTGGAGTAAACTAAAAATTTAGGAGGGGAGGTGGTGTGAATTAATATACAGTATATACAGCCATTGCCTATGATATGTAAAAAAAAAAAAAAATGGTGCTTCTTTAATTCTCTAATAGGTTTCAGTTCTGCAGGGCCTCTTCCCATTGCTTGAAAGCTGTTTGAAGAAGCTTTGGTAAGAGCAACTAGTAATTATGTAAAAAAAAAAAAAAATGAAATCTGTATAATTTCTGCAGATTTTGCACATGCTTAGTCTATTTTAAGAAAGCATTTCAGTATCCTCCTACTGAGTTGTTGTTTCGTGCAGAAGAGCTAGCTGCTCATGAATGGAAGAAAAACTATTGGCTATTCACTGGCATTATTAGATCATAGCACCGGGGAGTGGGATTATACTGCACACAGGAGAGAGAAGTAAGGAAACATTTTAGCAGCACCAAAACAGCACGGTTGCAGCATCTTCTGGCCAAAGCATATCTTTATCTTTTCCTCTCCCACAATAGACTCAGATAGATGTCAGCCTGAGGTCTGATGAAGCAAGGAAATGTACTAAAATGTGTAATTCATATCTGACTTGCGCACACTGGATACTTTTATTTGTTCAAACAATTTTATCCAGAACAGAAATTTAGTTTGGATTTCCAACATATGTTAATTTGACAGTTGAGCTCATTTAATATTGTGTATACAAAATATTCGGGAAAACAATTCAGACAAACCAAAAAGGGCATAATGTATATTTTGTGGTACACTGATCTGTAATTTTTTTCACCATTTAGTGCACAGATCAAGTGAGAAAAAGTTACCATTAGAGGCAAGAGGAGAGGCAATACAAAGAAAATTAAAAAAATATTTGGTGACTGTCCCCTAGCCATCAAACATTACTTTTTTTTTTTTTATGCCATGGTTGAACTTAGAATCACAAGTCTATTCAACATTCTCATCCATTGCACGAGTCGCTAGTTCGGTTATGTGTCCATATGTCGTTCTGGAGTAACGTAATTCAAATGACCAGTCACAAGTCTAATTAATATATATAAAGCACAGGCGCCAAATAGGTAGATCCCCAAATGTTTTAAAACTACAGCTTTTTAATGATGCTTTATCATTCTAAAGACATTCTAGAGCATGCAAAGCATAATGAGAGTTGTTTTTCCCTTTGGGATAAACCTAAAATAAAGTTGAACTCACCTCTTTTCTATCAACTATTATGCCTATCCTATGAAATAAACTGTTTCCCCTGGGGATGACGCCACATCACTTTATTAATTATGAGGAAAGAGATATGTCTAGACTAATGGACTTATACCATCAATCACAGATAATTGAATACTCATACCTGCAAAATCATGAGGGGCTACACATGACTGATTTCTTTCACTTTATACAACTGCAAGATTTAGCCGCAACACCAATTATTAGGCATCCTGGCACAGCTCCACTTTCTCTCTTGAGAAACGGAGCATGGAACTGCCAATACAAAGGGTACGGTTTTTTACATTATATATTTCACTGACATCACATACCTCACAAATTATCCTATCATATATATCTCCATGGGAGTGGGATCTAGGACCCCCAGTGGAAGTCCTGAAACAGATTACAGATTTGGGAGGCAGTAGGGGCTTTAACATCTGTGTTACTCATAAAGAGCAAGCTTACAAAATGTGGTGTGGTACCTCACACCTAGCAGATCTAACAAAATGAAACAGATCCCTACAAACATATGTTGGAAGCTATGTGGGGAGGCAAGTACATATCTGCATTGTTGATGGACGTGCCCAAAACTGCAAGGCTTCTGGTCACAGGTGCAATAATTTAGAGTGAATGTGTTGAAAAATCCATTCCCGGCAGACCCCTGGGCATTGTTTCAAAAACATTAGACTTCCTCATTAAAAATGAAAACAAACTAGCAGCAAGGATTGCTGTGGCTTCGCGTAGATCCATAGAAGAATTATAGGTAGATAAGTGCATACCCTCCGCAATCACAGTGAAACAAAATGAAAGTTACATTTGATATAGACAAACAGACATCAAATTAATGAATTGCAAGCAGGTTATAATTACATGGCATATTAACCAGATCATGTACGATCCTACAGACATGGCAGAATTAACAGCGACATGACTGAATTGAGTAATGGACCCAACCCACCAAGTATCCCCGCTTTAGGGATCCTAGGGGACACAGACGGCCAGCCCTCTCTTAAACTCCTAATACTCTAGATCTATACTACATATTTCTCCTCTCTCATTATTCCCTACTCTTCTCCACACATATGCATGTCTTTCCTTCTTGAACATAGTTCATAGTTCCCTCTTGGACCTTCACCCACCACATAGTATTGATGAAGTGGGGAAAATAAAGACACCCTGAAAAAGGTTTGCTCAAGCAGATAACCATAAAGACCCACTAATATTAGTGTACTGGAGACCTAGTTTTGTCTCCACTTCTTTTCTTTATATCGCTTTCCAGTTTTATTTTGGTTATACTCATATTTGTATATTCCAACCCTTCCAAGATAGACATACCAAACCACAAGGACACCCAGTAGTAGTGTAAACAGATCATTTACCTTTTCGCGTGCACACTCCAATTGGAAGGTTGTCTAATAGGGATTGAACATATGAACTAATGTCACCTGGTGGTTAGACATTGTCAGATAGTCATGGTGAAGGTTGGGTTAGTATGGGTTCCAATTGGAGTATGTAACACTGGAATGCGTTGTCCCAGTTTGTGTTTCCAAATATTTATCATCTCATCAAGATTATGCAACTCACTAAGGCACCCTGTGGTGCTCATTCCTCTACCTCCATGCATTTGTGAGGTATTTTTACTGTTTTAGATTTGGAAATTAAATACAGAATTAAAAAAGGTAGAGCTAGACACTGAAAGTGGGTTAGACAGAGAGAGTAAGCTGGAGCATTATATAGAGACATTGTATGTTGTGGGTATTTCCGCGTTCTGTAATCCAATCCAATATTGGGGTAGTTTGGTAAAGTTGTGGGATCAAACTATATTGTGTAACTAAATACCCATATTTTATTGCTAAGATAGATGACTTTAAATACACTTGTAAGCATTCAAACTATATTTTTGTGTGTACACAGTTCCCCTTTTCAGCAGCACTAATACTAAGAAATGCATGTTTTGGGTGTGCCCTCCAATTCAGTTTTTTTTTTAATCTCAGTTTTATACTCAGCTCCATGTATTGTATTGATATCTTCTTATTGTACTGGATTTGTGTATTGCATGAGTAACTCTGTATTGTAAGCAGAATACCGTTAGGGGTTAGGGGTTGAGTTCATAAAGTTAAGCGTACAGATGTCACAGGTCAGAAAATGGTGGCTTTCAGGGCCTGGAGTCCCATAAGGCAGAGTAGGCACCTGACTACTAGGGAGTATCTGTTTCAGCGCTTATAATATCCCTTTTTGAGCTTTAATTTTCTATGTTTAACTCCTTTTAAACACTACATGTACCCTAATAATAAATGTAACCAACTCTAGTCTTAAACACAATAATCCTAAACAGCAATTGTACTAAAACTTCAAACCGGTTGAACTCCTTTTTACCACAAGCACGTATAACATTATCTGTAACCCTGCACGCATTTACACAGCTGCATGCACTGATAATACTCATTGATTTAAACACAATACGTTACAAACTGAGCAGAAATATGCACATACATACATTTATACTTATGTAGTTGGGAAATATTATTATGTTTTTAAGATGTGTTTAGGCCTGCAATATCCATTCAATAACTTAACCCCTTAACGCCGTTACAACGTACCATGCCGACCAGCATTAAAAGGGCTTTAAAGCCGTTGCGACGGCATGGTACGTCGTAATGGCTTAAGCCCCCAGGAGGAGAGGTGTACTCACCTCCGCCGCGATCCTCTTCTGGGGGGCTGCCTGAGAGCCCAGGCCGCCCCCCTCCGGCAAATGAGGCCCCCGGGGGCCATGTGATCGCTCTCAAAGAGCGATCACATGGCCCACTAAAGCTGGCTATGGATCTGCCAGCAGGGGGACTGTTTGAAATATCAGACAGTCCCCCTGCTGGTGGGAGCTGTAAAAAAAAAAAAAAATATTACACATGTGTAAAATTAAAATAAATATATTTATATATGTATATATATATTATATATATACATATTATATATATATATATATATATATATATGTAACGTCATACAAAGTGTATTTTAATATTAATCTAAGTATATATATATTAATATTAAAATACACTTTGTATGACGTTACATATATATAATATGTATATATATTATATATATATATATATATATATATATATATATATATACGTATAATTAAAATAATAAATAAATCAAATAATAAAATAAATAAATAAAATATTGAAAAAATTTTTTATATAAATTATATATGCATATGTAATTTCATTCTAACTGTATTTTGTTATTAATATCTCTCTCTCTCTCTCTCTCTCTCTCTCTCTCTCTCTCTCTCTCTCTCTCTCTCTCTCTCTCTCTCGCACTCGCTTGGATTTTTCAACAGTGGATAAAGTGTTTAATCACAACTTCAACATCAACGTTTCGACCCTTCAGGGTCTTTATCAAGATAGTGATAATGCACATAACATACAAATATATACAAAATAGTAAGTGGTTAACTTACCCCACCTGTGTGAAGTGATTCCGGAAGTAAAGTTAGCCGGACGGAGTGTGTGTGGAGAGATGAGAACGTGCGTGATGACGTGCATGCGTGCGTGATGACGTGCGTGCGGTGAAAACGTGCCCCCCCGCGTGATGACATCATCACGGGTAAAATACAACATAACCATGGTAACCACATGATCCCCGTGTAGCTAACCATTACAAGGAGGAACAAACTAAAAGAATTCTATACACAACTAGTGAGGGAAGAAGGTATATAGACATGTACAGCCCTACCATAAACTAAAACCCGCATTAGTACCTAGGCTTGCAAACCAAAAGGAGGTGTGGACATAGGGTGAATGTGTGTAATGTATCCAACACATTATATTGGAAAGTAAGTCCTAAAATGATAGGATATAAACCAGGATAAAATCATACAATACAACAAGTGCCCATGAGACCAAATGGAATATATGTGCACATATAAGTATAGGAAAAGTGTAGGAAATCTGAACAAGGTGTATGTATAAATCTGAAAGTGAGATCTGGTGTATGTGAACCGAAAAAAGGAATAAACCCTACCCTGCAGGTGAGAAAATGTGTATGAGAGCAAAGAGAAGAAGAAAGAGAAAGACCAGAAAGAAACAAAGAAAAGTAAAGGGATAAGCAAATGAAAATACCTCCATCCACATAGCAAAATCAGGGAAAACCCAATGATAACACATAACAACATAAACAAGTCTGCATCCCCAGGTTAAATAATCTATAGCTGTAACCACTTGGTCAACCTCACTATAAGCCTATCTATATACACAACAATGTAAATCATACTGGCCCCCTATCTCTAGAATAGGAGAAAACCCATATTGTTAGAGAAGCTTGTCCTATATCTCCATAATAGGCCCTCACTACCCTCCTAACCTCAAGATCTAAGGAAAGAAGGAAAACAATATTGCAACTAAAAATAAAAACCCTACATAACAGGGCATAGCCGATGAAGATATGTACAAAAGAATATATACAGAAGCCTACGTCCTAATTATACACGTATAGCCCGCCACGAGCCAGCCGATACTGGCTCTGGCGATAAACTTATCTAAACAAAAACTACAAACCAATACATGGTAGCGATGAGCTCTAAATAAGTAGATCCAAATCAAAGAAAAAGAGAACAATACAAATCTAGATAACCTAACGAGTATCTAAAAATGAAGAAAATGAGATGTACTCATTAAGTCCCCTGGGTTGTAGGGTGTCCAATCGCTTGATCCAAAAGGTCTCTTTCTGGAGTAGTAGTTTAGATCGATCCCCACCTCTCATGAGGGTTGGTATCACATCGATGGCAATAAATTTCAAGGTGGGTAGTCTATGGTTAAATTCCAAGAAATGCTTGGCCACCGGTTTGTCTGTTCTCCCATCTCTATAGGCTGTCATAATTGATGACCGATGCCCCCTGATTCTGTCTCGAAGTGTGAGATCCGTCTTACCCACGTAGCATAATCCACATGGGCACGAGATGAGATATATAACGTGGTCTGTCAGACAAGAGATGTAATGATTGATCTTATATCTAGTGCCAGAGTGTGGATGTGCAAATGTTGAGCCAGGTAGCATATGTCCACACGTGACACATCCCGTGCACCTGAAGCACCCCATCTTGGTGGGTTTAGTAGAAGTCAGCTTTTCTCTTGGTAAGTCTGTTTTCATCAGTAAATCCTTGAGACTTTTATTCCTACTATAGGCAATTCTAGGGGGATTGGAGAAAATGGTACTCAGAGAGTTGTCAGCAGATAGAATATCCCAACGTTTTTTGATACTCCGTGAGATGTTCCCACTGGCTGAATTAAATGTCATCGGGATCGTGATTTGTGGGACATTGTATCGGATAGTGCCTTTATCATAGATCTCTCGGGCCCGTTTCAGGGCTTGCTCCAGCGTATCCTTATAATATCCCCTTTCCAGGAATGCTCTTTGCATCATCCCAAGTTGTATTTCACAATTTGTGCTATCGGAATTGTTCCTCAGTACCCTGAGGAATTGGGAGATGGGTAAAGACTTTTTTAGTGCCTGAGGGTGAAAGCTCGTGGAGTGCAATAACGTGTTCCGGTCAGATGGTTTCTTATACAGGCTATAGCCAATTTTGTTATGACATTTATATACTTCTACGTCCAGGAATTGTATTTTGTCAGTGCTCCAATTGAGTGTGAGTTCCACAGGGGATTCATCATTGTTGATCACATCAATCATGGACTGTAGTTCTTCCACTGCTCCAGACCAAATGATAAAAATATCGTCCACAAACCTGTGGTATGAAATAATGTGGGCACCAAATATATCCACAATCTTGCTACGCTCAAAAATGTACATGTAGCAGTTGGCGTAGGATGGAGCTATGGCCGATCCCATCGCAGTTGGGCCTATTATGGAGATATAGGACAAGCTTCTCTAACAATATGGGTTTTCTCCTATTCTAGAGATAGGGGGCCAGTATGATTTACATTGTTGTGTATATAGATAGGCTTATAGTGAGGTTGACCAAGTGGTTACAGCTATAGATTATTTAACCTGGGGATGCAGACTTGTTTATGTTGTTATGTGTTATCATTGGGTTTTCCCTGATTTTGCTATGTGGATGGAGGTATTTTCATTTGCTTATCCCTTTACTTTTCTTTGTTTCTTTCTGGTCTTTCTCTTTCTTCTTCTCTTTGCTCTCATACACATTTTCTCACCTGCAGGGTAGGGTTTATTCCTTTTTTCGGTTCACATACACCAGATCTCACTTTCAGATTTATACATACACCTTGTTCAGATTTCCTACACTTTTCCTATACTTATATGTGCACATATATTCCATTTGGTCTCATGGGCACTTGTTGTATTGTATGATTTTATCCTGGTTTATATCCTATCATTTTAGGACTTACTTTCCAATATAATGTGTTGGATACATTACACACATTCACCCTATGTCCACACCTCCTTTTGGTTTGCAAGCCTAGGTACTAATGCGGGTTTTAGTTTATGGTAGGGCTGTACATGTCTATATACCTTCTTCCCTCACTAGTTGTGTATAGAATTCTTTTAGTTTGTTCCTCCTTGTAATGGTTAGCTACACGGGGATCATGTGGTTACCATGGTTATGTTGTATTTTACCCGTGATGATGTCATCACGCGGGGGGGCACGTTTTCACCGCACGCACGTCATCACGCACGCTGCACGTCATCACGCACGCACGCATGAACGTCATGATGCGGACGTTCTCATCTCTCCACACACTCCGTCCGGCTAACTTTACTTCCGGAATCACTTCACACAGGTGGGGTAAGTTAACCACTTACTATTTTGTATATATTTGTATGTTATGTGCATTATCACTATCTTGATAAAGACCATGAAGGCTCGAAACGTTGATGTTGAAGTTGTGATTAAACACTTTATCCACTGTTGAAAAATCCAAGCGAGTGCTCCTGATTCTAACCTTCTATATATATATATATATATATATATATATATATATATATATATATATATATATATATATATATATATATATATATATATATATATATATATATATATATATATATATATATGCAATTATATATATATATAATTACATAAAAGATTACATTAGTATACACGTAGAATTTAAATACCTATAAATGCATATATCTTAAAATTCTACGTGTATATTTATATAATCTTTTAACGTAATTATGTGATTTGATTAATTAAAATTTGATTGACATGCCTGACAACACAGGGAGAAAGTGCAGAGAATTTAATTCACAAGCACTATATTTGACCCTGTAACTCTCCAAGACACCATAAAATCTGTACATAGGGGTTACTGTTTTACTTGGGAGACTTCGCTGAACTCAAATATTAGTGTTTCAAACTGGTAAATTGTATTACAACGATGATATTTTAAGTAAAAGTGAAGTTTTTTGCATTTTTTTACAAGCGAACGGCACTTTTATGGTCTATATTATTGTTGTAATATGTTTTACTGTTTTAAAACACTAATATTTGTGTTTAGTGAAGTCTCCCGAAAGTACAGGATTTTTGGTGTTTTGGAAAGTTAGAGAGTCACATATAAGGCTTGCATTTCATTTTTTTCACATTGACATTTGCCAGATTGTTTATGTTGCCTTTGAGAGCGTAGCCCAGGAATGAGAATTACCCCCATGATGGCATACCATTTGCAAAAGTAGACAACCCGAGGTATTGCAAGTGGGGTATGTACAGTCTTTCTTAGTAGCCACTTAGTCACAAACACTGGCCAAATATTCGTTTTTTGCTTTTTTCACACAAAAACAAATATGAATGCTAACTTTGGCCAGTGTTTGTGACTAAGTGGCTACTAAAAAAGACTAAACATACCCCACTTTCAATACCCTGGTTTGTCTACTATTTCAAATGGTATGCCATTATGGGGGTAATTCTCATTCCTGGCTACCACACCGTCTCAAAGGTAACATTACTAATATGGAAAATTTCAATTTGAAAATGGAACGTTCTATATTTGACCCTGAAACTTTCCAAAACACCATAAAACCTGTTAATGGGGGGTACTGTTGTACTCGTGACACATCGCTGATTACAAATATGTGCATTTTTTTGCAGTAAAACAGTATTATGACATTCACAGTTAAAATGTCAGACGGAAATGCAAATTTAAAAAAAATCTCTTTTTCTCACTTTTTAAAAATTGTATTCATAATAAATTATGTTCCATATATGAATATTTAATGATAAATTAAAGCCCTGTTTCTCCTGAACAAAATGATATATAATAAGTGTGGGTGCATATAATTTGACAGAGGGGAACTACGGGTGAACAGACATATAGCGCAAATTCTAGTTTTTGTTTACGTTTTGTTTTGATCAGAACGTGCACTATTGACTCCGTCCTGAACTGGTTAATTATACTTTATCTACCTTTTTTGAGATTGAGGAGCAGGGGGCGCCTTAGACTTTTATGGCTATCGGCACCTAATATGTAAATCTGGTCATGGTGACTACTGAGTTAAAGGATGGGGTCAAAGTCTGAGGGAGGATTCTTTCACCCCACCATCTTAAACCTGCACCAGCCACCATTCCATGTAGGGTTAATATGTTTTATCACCTCAGATGCACTTTAATAAGGAGCAACTGCAGCTAAAATATATTCAAAATAAAACATGTCATATGATAAAAGTGACTTGTCCATAGACACAACTGTTGTTTTAGTAAGGTTCCTCTGTTTAAGGCATCTTTCTCCCCCATAATATGCCAATTAAAGCAATGCATATGTCCTGCAACGTGCTTCTTGATAAATTACTGCTTTTAAATTTTTAAGAAAATACATTCTAAGCTGAAGCTGAAAATCCAAACTAATTTGAATTTAATGGCTCGTGTTCATTTTGTTTTTCTCCTTTGTCATTTGTCTTATTTGTAAAGATTACAAGCAGTTGTGGTTGAAACTTGACCTTTGTGCAACCATGCTTAGAACATTCTTCCAATTAATTTTCTTACATTGAATACCGTGTCCTACACTTTCCCTAAGGCATAAATCAATGAACCAGCTTATAAGAGTTCTGCAATAAGTAAACATTACTTATCAGAATCGCTGTTACCTTGAAGTACAAGTTGTTACTAAAGATCTATTTTCTCCCCATTATGTAAAATGAGTTTGGCATTTTTGCTTTACATTATTCTCAGTTTTTTTTTAAGGATTTATAGCTGTTATTTGAGTACATTATAAAAGAATTGTAGATTATGCCAACATAATGTACCTATAATCTTAATTTTAATAATGACAGGAGGCGAGCATTTTGAATAACTTTCTTTACTTATGCCTCCAGCAGCACAAGTCAATCATAAACTTTAACCAATCAGAAACAAGTATCATATCCATATAAAACCATGTCAGGCATAGCTTCCTCTTTCTTTGATGCAAAAACACTCTACAATAACATCAGGAACCATAACGAAAATATTGAATAACTTTGATAACCATAACACGAGCTGAAGAGTGAGGTAGTCCAGTTTGTCCATTTCCGAGGCCACAAATGGAGATCCCACTGAAAAGCACATAAACAAGAACGTGAAAATAAACTGTTGTCCGCATATTAATCCTAATATAAATTAACAACATTTGAGAATTTATAATAAAACGTCTTAAACCATATATCACATTTAAAGGTTTAAGAATTTATGAAACCTGAGCAGTAGTGATGTCGCGAACATAAAATGTTCGGTTCGCAAACGGCGAACGCGAACTTCCGCAAATGTTCGCGAACCGGGCGAACCGCCATAGACTTCAATGGGCAGGCGAATTTTAAAATCCACAGGAACTCTTTCTGGCCACAATAGTGATGGAAAAGTTGTTTCAAGGGGACTAACACCTGGACTGTGGCATGCCGGAGGGGGATCCATGGCAAAACTCCCATGGAAAATTACATAGTTGATGCAGAGTCTGGTTTTAATCCATAAAGGGCATAAATCACCTAACATTCCTAAATTGTTTGGAATAACGTGCTTTAAAACATCAGGTATGGGGGGCGTGGCCTGGACACGGAGCGAGCTGGACGCGGTTGCTTAGAGCTCCGCTCCGTACACACCACAGATGGCACACAAAAGCCGGTAACAGCGACCAAAAAGGCGTAATTAGGTGTGAGAGATGGAGAAACGACAACTCAAAAAACAAACTAAAAAAGGTCCGGACTCAGGGGCCTCTGTGGCAGAGTTCTTCACCATACCACGAGGCGGACCAGCGGGTTCACAAGATGGCGGCAGCATGGGACTGGAGGCCGCGGGACCACCCAGATCACCAGAAAAACAGGCAGCAGAGACCAAGGATACCCCGAACAAGACGGAGACTGCAAAAATCTTAGATACCCTAGCGGAGGTAAAAGCCTACCTGGCAGGGGAAATTGAACGCTCCACACGCGTCCTGAGGTCGGAAATCCAGGCCATAGGGGAGTGTACCACGAGGCTGGAACACAGATTGGAGACCACCACCGCTGCACATAACGCAGCAATCAGCCAAGTAAATGTTTTAACTGCCAGAATGGCGACGGCAGAATTAGCAATAGAAGACATGGCGAACAGATCACGTCGGAACAATCTTCGCCTCAGAGGCCTCCCAGAAAACTCGGGGGAAGGCTCAATGATAGACGTGGTGACGGCAATCCTCAAACCTCTGCTCCCTGAGCTGCCAGACCACCTATGGCACATAGAACGAGCCCACAGGGCGCTACGCACCAGAAGACTAGACGCAAACAACCCTAGAGACATCATCATCAGATTTTTGCACTTTCAGACGAAGGAGGCATTGATCAGAAGAGGCAGAGAGGGCCCGATCCGCCACCAGGCCTCAGACCTCACATTATTCCAAGACCTGGCGCCAGCTACGCTACAACGAAGGCGGGAATGGAGACCCATCACGGAAGCACTGAGAGCAGCAAACGTGAAATACGCATGGGGCTACCCATTCAAGCTTCTGGCATTTCATCAAGGAAAAACCTCCATCCTGCAGCCGGGCGACGATGCTACAACATTGTTTACAGAACTTGGGCTCCGGGCTCCGACACAGATCCCACCCACGCTGACCGGCGCAGGGGACTTACCTCCTCTCCCTAGTGAATGGCGGATCGTCGGAGAGTAAGGTACAGGGGACACGGGGTGGTCGGCCCGCTCTTCAATGCTGAGTAGGCCTACCCAAATGCAGAGCCGGCGGTGTCCCTGGGATGGGGGATGCTTATTTTTTTTTATTATTTTTCTTGGGGGGGGGGGGGGGCTCAGCGCCAGAATGTAAGGCCGGAACAAGCACCCCTTTGACCGTACTCCTCGCCATGTGAAAAACACGCAAGAGGGCCTCTGGGGTTCCCGGACGGGATGCGGGCAGAGGGATATGCCCACCAGGACTCCCATACAGGAGACTTTATTTGAACCGTGGACATGGTATGACAGGGATCACTAGCCCGAGACATGGGCTCAGAGGTGCAGATGGCTGCGGCATATGGACATAAGAGACACCCCAACAACAGGGGGGCCCTTTTTTCCTTTGTTCCTTTTTTACAACGGGTGGGCCAACTACAAGGTGCTTCCAGTCTATTACTGTTCTTGTTCTTTATTTTTTTTGTTGTTTTTGGTTTTGATTCACATCAATGCTTCACGGGTGTATTACAATGTACTATAACTATATATTGATGGGGCAGGGACTGGGCACACACCGTTTTTACATACGCAGGTTAGCTGGGACAGAGGGGCATACGGATCCCAGGGTGGTATCCAGGGAGGACCCGCCCACGTAATCCCCATTCTCTCGAAGCTCCGAGACGGCCCAACACCACCTCTGGCATTTACCCCAACCGACCGACAAGCGCCCACGACTCCACGGACAAAACATCCGACGGGACCATTGGAAGGGCAACCCCCCCCCACGGATCCCCCGACAGGGCCGACCCCTCAAGTAGCCCGGATATGGCCCACCTGTTCCTGGGGCAGATGGGAGCTGAAAGGGCTCGACCATAAATGTATGGGCATACCACCCTCCCCCCCCCTTTCCCTCTCCCTTCATGGACCATACTCCTAAAATGGGGACATAAGCAATATACAGCCAACATGGGCCGCATGAGATATATATACTAACGGGTGAGACAAATATACTAACGGGAAATGTGGGACGAATGCGAACACCGGGTACCGGATATTTTTTCTGTACATTGCTGGAAGGGGCGGGTTAATATCACCCGCTATACCAAGGGCTGACGGGAGATGTAAGGGAATCCATATGTATGTGTATAAGATGTCAACTATTATTATTGTAATATGGATGCGCAACTGTTTCTATAACTCTGCATCTCTGTTATGGTCTTAATGCTCTGAGTTGGTACTTAAACAGGTAGAACGACAAAGGAGACATGTTTGAACCTATTCCCTAAAAACTCCCTAACGAGGGGCCCCACTGCCTCTGACAGCCTGACCGGACCACCAAGGCCCGACACACAAGTGATAACAATGAGATACAGGGGGCACCTAACAACCGCTAGGCTCACAGTAACAAACCTCCGACTGACCCTAGGTGAATGAGATAGAAGCCCGAGGTACCCTCCACGCGTAGAGGCACGTGACCTAGCGCACGGAACCAGTAGTAAAGACGGAAGTCTAACATACCCCATTGTACGGCAGCACTGACAACCCACCCAAAGGAGCCAAACTGTTGACACTCATATGGGAAGACACACTTCCCCGCCCCCCGACACCAATATACTAGGACGACATAGAAAGGTCCCCAAGAACCGCCAGGCATGAATTGTCGTAGAATCCATCCACTACACACCAATAGACATAGCAACCTCAGCACTGTCACATAACTTTTCCGCGGTGTGGCTTTCACACGGTACAGGAACCCCTATCTCATATTCCCCGCGCGAGTGGAGACAGGGATATGGGAACTGCACCCCACACCGGTCTGGCAACTTGTAAGACCAGACCTCACTGCTCTTTAACTTTATTTTCGCTTCATACTCACTACACTATTTATCTCTTCTTTCCCCCTCCCCTCCTCCCCTCTCCTCTCCTCCCCCCCCCCCGCGTCAGACTCAGGTGGCGATCGGGCCGGAGTGCCGATGACTCAACACAGGGACCCCACATATGGGCCGCTCAAGATAGAGTGAACTTACGTAAAGATCAGCAGACCCCACACCCATGGGTATGGCCTTTAAGCTAATATCACTTAACGTAAAAGGGCTAAACGCCCCCAAAAAGAGGCGGATGATGTTTCGGGAGGTAAAAAAGAAGGGAGCGGATATTACCCTCCTGCAAGAAACACACATACCCAAACACACGACATTCCAGCTAAGGGACCACACATATACAACCTCATACGAAGCCAGATACCACCGTAAAAGTAACGGGGTAGCAATTTTAATACACAGCAAATGCCCGATTCACATATCAACATTCGATCCAGATCCAGACGGGAGATATGTCATACTCTCAGGCACCTTACACTCCCATACCATCCACATAGTCAATGTCTATGCCCCCAACACACCAGATGTGACATTTTGGGACACTTTATCCTCCAAGCTCAAGAAACTCCCAGACGGTATGCTCATTGTGGGGGGGGACCTAAATGCTGTGCCATGTCCGGCTGCGGACAGGAGCTCTAGACCGGGTCAACTACGGTCGCAGGGCAGGGGGAGTCAAGATAAGTTATTACACAGATTTGCACAAGATAATGGACTGATAGACGCGTGGCGTGCGCAACACCCCAGCACACGGGATTACACGTACTACTCCGCTCCCCACGGGACATACTCCAGGATTGATCAATTCCTCGTAAACAACATATGCATGGCCAGAGTGGTGGACACAGAGATAGGATCCATAACGTGGTCCGACCACGCGGATGTCGCCATAACTCTGGGTAATTTGTGTACAACGGCATCATGGAATTGGAGACTCAGCTCCCACCTGCTGAGAGACCTAGATTCCCAAGAGGCAATACGCCAAGACATACAAGAATATTTCGAAACAAATGATACCGAAGACTTGTCCCCAAGCACTATCTGGGCGGCCCACAAGGCAGTAATCAGGGGCACATGTATAAAACTGGCCACAAGGAAGAAGAAACAGAAGGCGCAGAGACTGACACAATTGCTAGACAAGTTGAGAAAACAAGAACAGCAACACAAGACAACCCCGACCCCAAGTCTACTGGAACATCTAGAAGAAACTAGACGATCCATCACTGAATTGCTTCTGGACGACGCAGCCAAAGCCATCACTTGGTCAAGGACGTTTTACGAGAAATCAAACAAGATGGACACATTGTTAGCTAGAACTCTACGCCCACGTCAGAATAGAACACACATCACTGCAATCAAACACAGGGACGGATCCATAAAGAACACCCCGTCAGAAGTAGCGCAAGTCTTCACGGACTACTACAAGAAGTTCTACAACCACACTCCAAGAGACCCCACCGCCCAGGCCGCCACCAACGAGAACATGCACGAATTCTTCAGAAACTTAGACATCCCTAAACTACCGACGGCGGCAGCAATGCTCATGAACGAAGCAATTGCAGGGGATGAAATAGATAGGGCTATATCGAAACTGAAAGGCAACAAAGCTCCGGGGACAGACGGATTTGACGGAGCCTATTACAAAACGTATAGAGCGGAACTTACACCACACCTAGAAAAACTTTTCAACGATTTTATGGAGGGAGGCACGCCTGAGGGGGGAATGTCCCTAGCCAACATCATACTTCTCCAGAAGCCAGGTAGGGACCCCCTACTACCGGAGAACTACAGACCCATCTCGTTGATCAACCATGACATAAAACTATTAGCAAAAGTCCTGGCAGACCGCCTCAACCCACACTTGAAAATGCTGATACACCCGGACCAGGTGGGCTTTATACCAGATCGACAATTGTTTGAAAATACCAGAAGGAACATAGATCTCATATGGCGACAGCAAACCACGGACACACCTACAGCAATAATAGCAATAGACGCTGAAAAAGCCTTCGACAGGCCCTACCTGTTCCCCCTTCTCGAGTTGCAGGGATTCCCGGAAAAATACATAGCCACGATCAAAGTAATGTACCATCAAGTTTATGCGCAGGTCAAAATCACAGGAGCAAGATCCTTGCCCTTTCAGCTGGGCAATGGGACTCGACATGGATGCCCCCTTTCGCCACTATTGTTTGTGCTCACCCTCGAACCGCTTCTGCAAGCTTTACGCAACCACCAAAGAATACACGGCGTAACAGTGGGAGGCCAGGAGTTCTTAGTCTCGGCCTATGCCGACGATGTCCTGCTAACGATTACAGAACCGAAGGAATCCATGGCAGCTCTACAAGAAGTCCTAACACAATTTGGCGAATTCTCAGGCTACAGGGCCAACCTAGAAAAATCAAATGCCCTGACAATGGGCCTGTCCGCGGCGGACACGGCAGAGCTGGGGACGACATACAACATCCCTATAGCTACAGACCACATAAAATACCTGGGGATTTACCTTCCTAAAGACCCGGCCAAACTATACCACCTAAACTACACCCCACTAATGCGAACCCTAATACAAGATATAGATAAGTGGCTAGATAAACCCATTTCCTGGATCGGGCGCATTCACACTGTGGAAGTAGAAAAGAAATATTACCAGGTTCAATAAAAGCGTTTTAATTGACCATTACAATACACAAGATATCTCATGGAGATTGGCAAGAAGCAATCTAACATCATGTTACAATTCCTCATATTTTATACATATGACCCGGAACTGGCCTTTCGCTTAGCTTGAATCAGAACTCCAAATATGGTCTTATTTCCTATTGGCTAAATTCTAGCATAACTGACAAATTTAAGGTTCAAAGGTTTAAGCATCCCATGATCTTTCTAACAGATAACTTGACCACAGTCATGCCTCTTACTTCCCTAAAATATCACCTGTCTATGATAAGAGTTAACACATATAAGCCTGACTTCCTCTTTCACAACTTAAGCACACATTTCAACTCCCCCCCCCCCCCCCCCCTGGCAACATCTTACAAGACACGCTTTCAAAATAGCCTTTTCTTTTGCAATCCAAAAAAACAGTCCAGACATCCATTAGTTTCTTCTTATTTCTTAGAGTAAATATTCTTCTTTTGATTATACTTTAAGATGATGGATAAACAGCAAAATGGCTGACAGCATGTCAGTAGCAGGTTATATATGTTCACAGTCTTCCCTTTGGTGCTAGGACTTTCACCACAAAAAGCTCCGTGCAACACTTCCATGTTTAGCGAAGGTCATTCAGTGAGCTAGTGGTTTTAAACAGCTCTTGCAGGACTTTCCAAATAGATGCGCACACGATCAATATCTTCACGAGAAAGCATGTCTGTATTCCCAGTCGGTATGAGTTGTGACCGGATAGGAGACATTTCAACATAGTCAGTAGAAATTGTGCCAGGGGGAGATGAAGGTGAACAGCTCTTGAGGATCAATCGGCATGAACACTTCAGGACATTCACTGCAACATATATAAACACAAGCATCAATACTACTAAAATAACTCCAATGAGAATACGTTTTCCCATTGTTCCCAACCAATTAGTTAAACCAAAACTCCAGTCAAAACCCCAATTTAAACCTCCCGAAGAAGTATTGTGAACTTCTCTAAGTTTAATTTGTACTTCATGCAATTTATCTACATCTGTATGAATCTGACCAGTGACATTATCGATCTTTAAACAACATCTTGTTTTTATCAGTGCACAAACACCACCTTTGGAGGCCAACAAATAATCTAGGGCAAACCTATTTTGCATAATCATAGCTGAAGCTTGTTCCTGTTCGGCGGACAATTTTTCAATGGCATCTCCTGTATTATTAAAGGCTTCATCTAATATATCTGCTAATAAGTTTAATTTATACATTAATTCAATAACCCCCCATGTAGGTACAAAACCTGCAAATAGCCTATCTCCTTCACCAGTTTTTACAGTTCTTTCGGTTTTATCTTTTTTGGAACTAATAACCTTTCTTTTATTCCTCATCCTTCCTTCAGGCAAATTTTCATGAAGGGTTAACGCTGGGATAATATTACCTAGATAACAAGTTCCCACCCAATTGCATGGAAGTCTTTTTACCGCCCAACTACCACATAAATAGTATACCCCAAATGGAAGATGATTATCAATAACACGAGAATCTGAGCAGTCAAAAATAGGTTGATTAATTGTCACGGTAATATACCCCAACACGCAGGAATAGTACAGATAGTCAGGAGACAAGAAACCAGGGTTCGTCTTACCGGACCTTAGAATGGCCGGACTTGACGAGAAAAAGCAAGACAGAGTCTAGAACAAGCCGAGGTCAAGGGAACAGAGAGACAGCGTAACGTAGAACAAGCCGAGGACTGGTACACAGAGGACAAAATAGCGGATAAGCAAGCAAGGATAAAGAGAGAGCGGAGTCAGGAACAAAGCCAAGGTCAAGCACCAAAAAACCAACTGAACGATACAAGCACTAAAGGGAAACTGGACAGAAACCACGATAGGGCAAGGAGCAAGGGAAACAGGTGAGTATAAATACCCTAAGGTTCACTTTGATTGGCCCCTGTCATATCCACGCCCCCAAAATGTGAGTGTATGGGGAATGTGGCCTGACAGGGGCCAATGGGAGACTGATTCTAATTTAGTCTCCCACTGTCCCTTTAAGAGCGCGCCCGAGACGCGCGGCGCGCTCTTAGTGTCGGGCGGGACACGTGGCCGCTTCTCGCGGTCACTGCCCGCCTGACTGATCATCTTGTTGGCTGAGCCGCGCGCGGCTCGTGCAGGAGCAGGACCGCGCGCGGCGAGAAGAGAGGACCCCGGCCGGCCCCTGGAGAGGGTAAGTACCGCTACATTAATATAGGGCAGTAACATAAAAATATTGGAAGTTAAAGTTTGAGTATTAAAGTAGGCCCATCTCAAAATAGTGACATTTAAATGTTCATTCTGATCATAATTATTATCCATGATTTCTACCTCAGAAGTCAAATTTACCCATACATGATTAGTAATCACTGGGATTCTATCCTTAATGGGACACTTTGTTAAAATATCTTCTAATAAGGGTTTCCAACAAAAAGCTTTCAATCTACCAGTACAAGGGGCAGAATTAGTTTCAGATCAACATAGATTATAAAGGACATTGTTTTAAACAAATACAATAGCATTGCTTATAGGCTTAACAATCTTGTCAGGACTTTTCTGATCCCTGTTAGAAATTACTACTGCTCCGCTAGTAATAGGATATGTTAAATGAACCTTAGCAGGTTCCTCAGATTTGGATACTTCATTCTGAATAAACCCAACAAACCCTGTTTTATTTGCTCTTATTTTCTCATAAAGACCCATAAAGATTCCATAGACCATGGCACCCCCACAAATGGATCACCATAGTTCATGGAATGCGGAGCAAACCCACAAACTTAACAATGATTACTTTTGTTTGACAATTTATACAATTCAGTAGCTGTTTTAACGAAAGTATTATCTATCTCCCATGAAGAAAAATCACTTGGGTTTCGGCCCAAACTACACGTGTATTAAAGAAAAAAGGAGCTAACGTAGTATAGAGGATGACAAATTTAAAAAATTCATAATGACAATCATTAAGGACAATATAAGTTTAACCAGTTTGAGATTCATGAAGAAAAACAGTAGAGTTGACTTTGGATTAGAAAGATACTCCCCTTAAAAAGTACCCCTTTTTATAAGGGAAAACGGCTTCCTTAGTCCTCTATTCTTCTTCCAGTGAAAAAATCTTTTTCAGCGCTTGTCAGTTTACAATGAGAAATGTGGATCCAAGATTTAACTTCTGCGACTTTAACAGCTGAATTAGTGGTTAATAACACTTGACAAGGTCCTTTCCACCTTGGTTGCAACGCGTGCTTTCGTGAATGATCTTTTATCATAACATAATCTCCAGGAGCGATGGCATGCAAAGGTTGGTATTCACTTGTTCGCTGTACAGCCTTTTTACCTGCATATAGGGACTAATCGTTTTGTTAGCTACATGCAATATGACATCACCAAATCATCATTTATCTCATGAGAATTACATTTTATAGGTACCCCTCCTGTGAACATTGGTCTTCCCATTAGAATTTCATGAGGGGATAACCCTGCTTTCAAACTGGAGAGAATCTCATAGACATTAAGGCAAGAGGAAGTGCATTAAGCCACTTTAACTTTCTCTGCTGCAATTTTTCCAATTTTGTTTTTCAATGATCCATTGACCCTTTCAACTGCTCCTGCTGACTGAGGATGATGAGAGCAATGTAAATGGTAAGGGATTTGCAAACTGTTTGCTATCTGTTGCACTACTTTTCCTGTGAAATGTGTTCCCTGATCTGAGTAAATGTGCCTAGGCAACCCATACCTGGGTATAAATTCTTGTAACAATTTCTTAAACATTGTAGACATATTGACATGGCAACAAGGATAAGCCTTAATCCAACCTGAGAATGTATCTAATATTACCAGCACATACCGATACTGCATTACCCTTGGTAATTCAATGAAATCCATTTGTAAATTTACAAATGGGATCCATGGACAGTGAGGATGATTTAGCTGCCTAATCTTAGGTCCCTGACCTGCATTGTATTGTAAACAAATAACACATGAAGAACACACCTGTGCCAATACAGATTCTAGGCCCAGCCTTGACCATTCAGAATTAAACAACAATAATGGCAATACTGGTCTCCCACTAAATACACATTCTCCCCACCAAAATTACTTACTTCTTCTTCCCTCAGTATCACATACAATTCATTTACTTTTCATTTACTTTCAAATGTACCATAGGTTACAATTCATTTACTTTCAAATGTACCATAGGTTATGGACCTTGGGTCACAGGTACACTAACAATACATATTCAGACCCCAATCTTCCTCTATATCTAGTCTGTCTTTTTTTGCTTTCTTGCCCCCTTTACCTCCTTGCAATCTCTTGCTATATGACCATATCCATCACAATTGAAACATTTGATGGATTTTCTTACATTATTCTGTGGGGGCTTCTGGCTGTGTTTTTGTCTTGGCTGCTGTGCATAATATTTAACAGGTATTTGTTCAACTTGTAGCATTATGTGATCAGCTTTTCCCAGTAAGGATAACATCAATTGTTTGTTTACTATAGCATCCAAACCATTTACTAAGGTATTCATTATGAACGGCTTAATTTATTCAATCGTGATATCTTCAAAACCTCCAAAAACCTTAATTGCTTCCGCATATTCATGGGGGCATATTCATGGGGGTTTTCTCCTTTCTTTTGCACTATGCTATGTATTTTGGTCCAGTCAATAGGCTGGGTAAAAACTGTTTTTACTTTAATGCTTAGGAATGCATACCAATTCTTAAGGACAACATCACTCCTCTCATCAGGGCAATTTTCCCATATGTGTGCAACTGCTTGTCCCCCCACCCCTGCAGGCCATGAGAAAGATGACTCATTAATCCTGCCACCCATTTAGTATGTTCTGTAGGGGTTAATACTGTCTCCATTAACTCATGAAGATCTTATGTTGTGGGGAAATAGCTGGCACACATTATTTTTAAATGTTTTACAAACCCATTTGGATCTTTAGAGGGGGCAGGCAATGATACCTGTAAAGATGCTATGTCTTGTGGGCTCCAAGGTTGCCAAATCCTCCTTGGTCTCCCATCATTATCCATCTGTCCCACTTCTCTAATAGGTAAAATCATAGCCTCACTCCCATCACTCTCAGGCAACACATTGCTACATCCTGATAAACCTGTAGTTACCACAGCATGATCAACAAATCTTTTAGGCAGTCTAATATCCCTCTCAGGTCTACCACCTCGATGCAACATGGCCGGGGCACCAGCTAAATTTCGGGGTACAAGCTGTGGTGCATCAACCATCTGCTGAGGGGGGTGACCCAAAGAGGGATTCATAATCTCATGATTAATCAAAAAATCCACATCATTATAAGGCGGAGGATTTTTAACATTTCTTTTAAATTGTCCAGTGAGGGAAATAAACAGGCAACACCAGTACCCTCTCCTTTACATGCCCCATCTGTTGCACCTAACTGGGGGGAACATTCTTGCGTTTTCTTTTCAATTTCCTCATGCCATAACATATATGCAGACCATTCCAGTTTTGAAAGACTTTTTCCATTTAACAACATTGTTCTTAAACTTAACAACACCCAAGGGTCTAATGACCCCACCACTGGCCATGGATTTATATTATTCTTAGTTAACTTTGCCCATTTCTTTGAATACATAATACTTGAAGGGCCATATTTCTGTTTCATTAAATAAACTGGGGAATCACTGGGTATACTATCCCCATAATCAAGCTGCTTGCCATGATTCAACCCCATTTCTGTTACTTGTACTTTGAAACACCACTCACTGTATCACCTTTTGAGAGATCGAAGGTCACAATTTTCAGTCTGTATACTGACTGACAACTGGAGTTTACACAAAAATTTCTTCTCAAATGATGTTACAGTTTATTAAAATTTAAACCATATACACAGTTATACAATTTTAACACAATACACCTTACTCAAATGCTATATTGAACTTATGAGTTTAAACAATTAATACAAGACAACTTAATTTCACCTTGCTACGTTTAGACTGGGTGAAATTAAGACACTAAAACAAAACAATCTAATCTCGCTTTGCTACGTTTAGACTTGGGAGATAAGATGACAAGACAACTTAATTTCACCTTGCTACGTTTAGACTGGGTGAAATTAAGACACTAAAACAAAACAATCTAATCTCGCTTTGCTACGTTTAGACTTGGGAGACTAGATTCATGTGGCTAACCTCAACATTTTGCCACAATTAATACAAGACAACTTAACTTCACCTTGCTACGTTTAGACTGGGTGAAATTAAGACACTAAAACAAAACAATCTAATCTCGCTTTGCTACGTTTAGACTTGGGAGATTAGATTCATGTGGCTAACCTCAACATTTAGCCACAATTAATACAAGACAACCTAACTTCACCTTGCTACGTTTAGACTGGGTGAAATTAAGACACAAAAATAATCTAATCTCGCTTTGCTACGTTTAGACTTGGGAGATAGATTCTCGTGGCTAACCTCAACATTTAGCCACAATCACATGACAGGGATACATCATATCAAAGAGACCCTCACCGACAGAGCTACGTTTAGACTTCTGAAGGCCCACCAAACCCCTATTGGGTCTGCGAAGTTTAGTCACTTAAGTCTTCCTAGGGGACTACCTGTCAGTGCTACCACTGATTCTAGAATCACTCAGACATAGACACCAATACTGCAGTATATTTTACAACATAGACATAAATAGTAACGTTACAAATGGTCAATAAAAGGCTGAGAAATCAGGTCACACAGACTAGCATTTACCTGCACCGTTCTCTGTTTCATGGACACTCAAAAATTACACTAATGCCATGTTTTATAAATGGTATGGCTTACCTTTCATATGACCGGTCTGTTTGAGTGCCCACGAAATGGTTGGCAGGTGCAGGTGTTCCGCTGGTGTCTGTGGTATTCTGATCCCGGACAAAGAGCCCCCAACTGTGGAAGTAGAAAAGAAATATTACCAGGTTCAATAAAAGCGTTTTAATTGACCATTACAATACACAAGATATCTCATGGAGATTGGCAAGAAGCAATCTAACATCATGTTACAATTCCTCATATTTTATACATATGACCCGGAACTGGCCTTTCGCTTAGCTTGAATCAGAACTCCAAATATGGTCTTATTTCCTATTGGCTAAATTCTAGCATAACTGACAAATTTAAGGTTCAAAGGTTTAAGCATCCCATGATCTTTCTAACAGATAACTTGACCACAGTCATGCCTCTTACTCCCCTAAAATATCACCTGTCTATGATAAGAGTTAACACATATAAGCCTGACTTCCTCTTTCACAACTTAAGCACACATTTCAACTCCCCCCCCCCCCCCCCCCTGGCAACATCTTACAAGACACGCTTTCAAAATAGCCTTTTCTTTTGCAATCCAAAAAAACAGTCCAGACATCCATTAGTTTCTTCTTATTTCTTAGAGTAAATATTCTTCTTTTGATTATACTTTAAGATGATGGATAAACAGCAAAATGGCTGACAGCATGTCAGTAGCAGGTTATATATGTTCACAACACTATAAAGATGAATGTGCTACCCCGCATCCTATTCCTCTTTCAGGCGTTACCAATTAAAATATTGAAATCCGATTTAGCGCCCTTGCAAAAGGCAGTCGGGGAATTCATATGGCAAAATAGACGACACAGAATATCCCGAAACATATTATACAGACACAAACAGAGAGGAGGGCTGGGGCTCCCACACTTATATTTCTATTATCTAGCCGCACAATTAGCACAGGTAGCCATGTGGCACGCACCTCTAGAGGTGAGGAGATGGGTGGACTTAGAGTCCCTTCTCACCGGCCCTGATTTACCACAATACCACATGTGGGTACCCAGGGGGGACAGGCCAATATTGAGAACCACCTGCCCAGCGATACTGAACTCCCTGAGAATATGGGACGCGTCTGCGTCCAAATATAAGCTGGCGACCTCCCCTTCCCCGCTTACCCCACTACTGAGGAACAGAGCCTTCCCCCCGGGAATGGCAGCCAGGGAATTCGCGAACCTGGAAAAAGCAGGCTTGCAGAGGGTATGCCACATGTTTGGAGGCACGGGCATGGTCACGTTCGAACAACTAAAACAAGGGAACCATCTTACCCCTAGGGACTTTTTTAGGTACTTGCAAAGATTATATACAGAGCCCTCCCATACAGAGAGCTGGGAAAACCCCATTGACGTTCTATGAGAAAATGTGCCTAAATGAAACCACGCCAACCGGCCTCATTACTACACTGTACGCACACGTTTGTGCAGAAACAGGGGAATGGGGTACATTAACATACACAGAGACATGGGAAAGAGAACTGGGAGAGGTCCTGGAGGGGGTAGAGTGGAGAGAAATATGGGAAGCAAACGCCGCGGTGTCCATATGCATAACCCTCCAGGAGCAATCCTATAAAACCATGTTTCGATGGTATACCACCCCGGTAAAACTATTCCACATGCACCAAACACCGACTGACGATTGCTGGAGAGGCTGTGGCCACAGAGGCACTTATCTCCATATGTGGTGGGACTGCCCACGGGCTCGAACCTACTGGTCGAAAATTTTCGACCTACTCAAACAGATCTTCCACAGGGCACCCGAACTCAACCCTTGGACATACCTATTGAATAGAGCGTTAGATGACTGGACCACCAGGGAACAAAAATTAATACACAAAGTAACACTGGCAGCACGGAGGACACTAGCACAGTCATGGCTAAAGGTGGAACTACCTTCCATACGGAAGGTGATCTCTAACCTGAAAGATGTCTACTTAATGGATAACCTGACGGCCAGAGTGAGAGACACCATGCCCAGGTTTGAAAAAAATATGGGAACCATGGACAAGTTGCGAACTCTCCCGAGACATCGGTTAGCCGAGAATGACCTGAGAAACACTGGACACCCCCACGCCACACGGGAATGACGCCCCCCCTCCATCCTCTTCTCTCTCTTTTTTCCAGTCTCCTCCTCTCCTCTCTTCTTCTTACTCTCCATTTCCTTACTAAAAATCAGGTGGGGCGGATTGCCCTCAATCCAAGAGAACCACAGACACAACCCCTGGCTAGACCAGGACAGCTACAATAGGGATTGGCGACATGACCCCCCAACTGAATTTTGATATAAAGTACCTAACATTTGCCTCGTTGGCACAGATAGTTTGGCAGGCGATGATTTCTGCTGGTTAGTCATCTCAGTTACATGACAAAAAACATATAAAATGTGAAAAGTCTTTGTTATACGGTACATATGTTAAATGGGCAGTCAAAGGCGTACCTGTTATCTACCAGGAATGTTGTTAATCTTCATGTTGGCAATACCATGTATAATGTATACTGTGAATGATGGATGTAACAAGACGTTCACGCAAAAATAAAGTATTTTAAAAAAAAAACAAAAAACATCAGGTATGATGTTGTATCGATCAGGTAGTGTAAGGGTTACGCCCGCTTCACAGTGACAGACCAAACTCCCCGTTTAATGCACCACAAACAACCGCAAACAGTCCATTTGCACAACCGCAAACTCCCCATTTGCACAAGGTTGGATACCAAGGTAACCATGTCCCGTTCCTTGTCCTCACTGATGTCATTGAAGGTCTCTCTTCTTCCACCCAGGAAGCGGGAGATGGAAAAAGATGCTTGGTCGGTCCTCCTACTTAAAATTTGGGGCACTGCGCGTAAAATCTAATGTGCCACCAGATAGGAGTGGTATGTTAAGTAGTACTATTCTTATCAGTTTAATCCCTGTTACGTCCCCTATCAGGGGACGTGTATATAAGGCATCGATTTTAGGATATCGGAAAAGTGCGCCATGGCCGTGTAGGAACGCCTGAAATGGCCACACACCTTCCTGGCCTGCTTCAGGACGTCCTGTAAGCCTGGGTACTTATGCACAAAGCATTGTACGATCAGATTACACACATGTGCCATGCACGGCACATGTGTCAACTTGCCCAAATGCAATGCCGCCAACAAATTTCTTCCTTTGTCACAAACCACTTTGCCGATCTCCAGTTGCTGCGGAGTCAGCCACTGATCCACCTGTGCATTCAGGGCGGACAGGAGTGCTTGTCCGGTGTGACTCTCTGCTTTCAGGCAAGTCAACCCCAAGACGGCGTGACACTGCCATATCCAGGATGTGGAACAGTACCTGGGGAGCTAGGGGGGTGCTGTTGATAGGGGGGTGCTGTTAAATAGCTGCATATATGTATGTATATAAATTGATCCAATAAAGGTGAAGCGAGAATATACAAAAAGAACTATATAGGACATATATATTTCCACCACAATATAATCACAAAAATCTTTAGATAATATAGCCTCAGTGCTCTACAGTGAAACTATAATACATTCTTTAAATATTGGAAAACAGAAGACACTCGCAGGACTTTGATATAAAAAAGTAAAAAAGTTTTTAATTGTGCAGCATCAACATTTCAGACCAACTCCTGGTCCTTTCTCAAGACAAATTATAATCATTGCAATATTACTTATATACCAAATGCATGTGATTACCTAATTAATTTACTTACTCCATCTGTGTGTATTCCATCACCATGAAAGATGAAACCTGGAACCCAAGTGCCTACAGGGAGTGAGTAACTGTCTAATCCCTCCCAAAATGGTGCTCCAGTATATGGGAACCATCAACAACACAAGTGTTGTAAAATAGTTCCGGATAGGTGTATGTGTGAAAAGTGAATAAGACATACCTAGAAACATTAATAGACCATGAAATAAAGTGGAGTTGCCTTTATTCCATTATAAAAATGGACAAAAGGCTACTATGAAATAGGGAGGCTAGACTTATTTAAAGGGAAGAAGAAATCTTAGAGGGACTGGATAATACATCTTGATATATAAAAATAGATAGTAAAAAATATAGCTTAGTATGGTTATTATGGTTCTCTACCCAATATATTTCTTAGTAACTACATCACACAGAGATGAGTTCTATGAATACTGGCTGTAGATGAGAGGACCACGAGTGGGTCTGAAACGTTGACACTGCACAATTAACAACTTTTTTACTTTTTCATAACAAAGTCCTGTGAGTGCCTACTCCTTTCCAATATTTGAAGAAAATATATATATATACATATATACACACACATACACATATATAGTGTAGATTGGATTACCGTATTAGTACAGTAGACAAGATGCCAAAATACCAGAGTATTGCGGTATGCAATGATAGCTTTTCTATTGGACTAACAAAATAAATAATAACAAAATATTTCAAAGACAAGCTTTCGATAGTTTACACATATATAAATATATACATATATATATATATATATATATATATATGTATATATTTATATGTTAAGGCTTTGCCTGGAGTTGTGGGAGTGGCTTGGTGTTACCTATAACAGAGACTCACCCCTTTCCTACCCTACAATCTACTTCCAGTGCATGCAGACCGCCATCTTTCAACTTGCCTGTCCATGTGGAACTGCTGTTATCCCTGCTCTGCTGTTAACTTTCTCCTGTGTTCTCCCATCGACAGGCTCCTCTCCAGCTGCTTGCTCCTGCTCTAGCTCTCCATGCAGCAAATGGATCTGGAAGCACCCACTGACCTTCGACCCTGTGGACAGACTGTCGCACCGGTGCCTTCCCACGGCGTCATCACGGTTTGACTCTAATCATTTTCTATCATTCGCTTTATCGTTCATTCAGTTATTTGGTATGTTCCTTTCAATTCGTGGGTTTTCAAACCATTCAAACGTTATTGTTTACTTAAGTTTGTAAGATTGTAATTTTTATTTCATCTGTTTGTTTTTAATAAAGCCAGTGGTGCTTTTACACACCTATATCCAGTTTATTGGAGTTACTTGTTGGTGCCATACAAGAAATTCATAGCAGAACATAACATAGCCAACATGTTTGATTTAACATCTCTGGTAGGCTCGCTACTTTTTGCCACCTTAAATTAAGACTATCTCACAATACTATCAAGTTATAGCTGAGTGGCATACAACATTACATGTTCTCTACTTTTCCAAACAATTCCAATTTCATATCATCCTATCCAATAAAGACTATACTTAAAGATATACAAAGCAACCTGTACAGGAAATGCAGAAGGCTTTTGTCAAAATGTCCTCATAATGTAATATACATTGTATTATGTTCACTGTCTAAATAAATATACAACGGCATTGTATTCTCTCCTTTTTGCCCACTTTTATTTCCAGGCCTACCGCATCGTCGGTTCCAGCACACCTCAATCAACTTTTCCTATAACAGGTTACGTCACAGCACAATCTTATATCATCAATATTATTGTTGCCCCGAACACAAATGTTAAGGCTTTGCCTGGAGTTGTGGGAGGGGCTTGGTGTTACCTATAAAAGGGACTCACCCCTTTCCTACCCTACCGTCAATGATCTGGCGATCTGCATGCCCTCCCTCCACACCCTTTATTCATTAATATTCTACTAAGAGTGGGCCCACTTTTATTTTCAGGCCTACCGCGTCGTCAGTTCTGGCACACCTCAACCGACTTTTCCTATAACAGGTTATGTCCCAGCACAATCTTGTATCATCAATATTGTTGTTGCCCCAAACACAAATATATATATATATATATATATATATATATATATATATATATATATATATATATATATATATATATATATTAATATATATAATATATACACATTTATAAGTTAAACACATACCAGTTAATATATATATATATATATAGTCAACCATGACAGGTGCATTCTGTTTTGAGGTTTGTTGCCATAGATCTCTTAAAAGATTTTAGATTGAATTCAGATTTGACTGTGTCCCTGAGGTTATTCCATAATTGTGGTGCTCTGTAGGAAAATGTGGATTGAGACACTTTATTCTTGTATTGCGGTATGCTAAATAAAGTGCTGGTACTGGATTAGAGTTTATAGGAGGTGGGAACAGCTGGGAGCATTCTAGTCAGGGAGGGTGGGAGCTTCCCAGAAAAGCTCTCAAAAGACTGGAAAGATGAAGGGTGCGTCGGGATTCCAGTGACAGCCAGTTAAGCTCTTTTAACATATCTTTTAACATATGATGGGTCAAGTAATTACATTCTAGTACAATGTGACAGAAAGAATTATACAACATATTGAGTTTATGAAGGTGGGTTTGTGATGCAAGAGCATACACTACATCCCCATAATCAATGACCGGCTTTAGCATTTGTTGTTTAGCATCTGTTTCCATACTGTAGGGCTTAGGCGGGATTTTTTTCTGCACAGGGCACCTAGTTTGGGATAAAGTTTTTATGAGATTTTTTTAATGTGAAGGCCAAAGGATACTTTGGGGCCTAGAAACATACCAAGTTATTTGAAAGAACATGTGCTATTTAAATTTGTTCTGATACATAGTTGTTGATTTTGTAGTTTATGTAATTTATGTACAGTTCCAAAGATCAGTGTGACAGTATTGTCAGTGTTTAGGAAGAGTTTGTTATCTGCAATTCACTTTTGTACCTCTGCAAACTGGTCTTGGGGCACAGCCTCAAGCTGTAGTAGATTGGGTTTACTAGCGTAGATTACAGTGTCATCTGCATACATGTGTACAGTTAAGACTTTGCAGATGTTAGGTAGATCATATAAATAATGTGAAGTGTAGGGGGCCAAGTATGGAGCCTTGGGGAATTCCACACGTGACTGGGAGAGGGAGGCGCTATAAGAAATGGTCACATTTTGCGATTGGTCTGATACATATGATCAAAACCAGATTAGTGGCTTATCACCAATACCTGAGTTATTAAGTTTTTTAATTCTGTCTACCGTGTCAAAGGCCTTGGAAAACTCACAGAATATAGCTTCAGTTAAGTCTTCTTGTTCCATACCACTTTGGATGTCATTTCAAACATTTAAGATGGCAGTCATAGTTCAGTGAATTGGATGAAAGCCTGAGTGATTAGGGGTCAGATAGTTTCATTGTTGATAATATTCACATAGTTGCATGTGAACGCATTTTTTGCAGGATTTTTGACAATATTGGGAGCAATAGTTAGATATCAAAGTATTGTCACCACTTTTATGGATAGGTACTACTTTTGCAGTCTTCCAAAGTTTGGGTATGTATCCAGACACCAGGGATTCGTTGATTAGGGTAGTGAAAGGTTTAGCAATTGCCAGAGCACTGAGATTCAGCAACATTGCTGGGATTTTTACAGAATGCAGGTAGTCTGTTATTCAAAAGAATATCCAGACTGGAGTGACAGAATAAGACAGATGAGGATAGGTAGCTCTAAAACTGGAAAAAGAAGGAATCACTAATCCTTAAAGAAACAAAGGAGAAAAAAACACTGTGGTCTGTAGTGTTAGTATCCATGAGCTAAGAATCTCATATATGAAGAATAAAATACAAGTAATATTTGTATTTTTTCTATTACTTGTATTTGTATTTTTTTCTTCATATATGAGATTCTTAGCTCCTGGATACTAACACTACAGACCACAGTATGTTTTCTCCATTGCTGGGATTTGATCTTGTCCGCACTGGTTTTTAATTTTTAAGTTATTCAGATGTTTATTAATGACACTAACACTGGCCAAAACTGGCGTTCAAATTAGTTTTTTGCATTTTTCACACACAAACAAATATGAACGCTAACTTTGGCCAGTGTTTGTGACCAAGTGGCTTCTAAAAAAGACTTGACATACCCCATTTGCAATTCCTTGGGTTGTCTACTTTTGCAAATGGTATGCCATCATGGGGGTAATTCTCAGTCCTGGGCTACCATACGGTCTCAAAGGCAACGTAACCAATCTGGCAATTTCAATGTGAAAAAACTGAAAAATATAACATGCTATATTTGACCCTGTAACTTCCCAAAACACAATAAAACCTGTACATAGGGGGTACTGTTTTACACATGAGACATCGCTGAATACAAATATGTGTATTTTATTGCAGTAAAAGCAAACAGTATTATGACACTCACAGTTAGAATGTTACGTAGAACAAATTGTTTTAAAAAAAATCTTATTATTATAGTTCATTCATATTAAACTATGTTTCATACCTAAATATTTGATGTTAAATGAAAGCCCTGTTTCCCCTGAATAAAATTATGTATAATAAGTGTGGGTGCACATAATATGAAAGAGGAGAATTGTAGATTATGCTAACGTAGTGTACAGATAATCTTAATTTTAATAATGACAGGAGGCGAGTATTTTGCATAAACTTTCTTTACTTTATGCCTCCAGCAGCACAAGTCAATCAATCAAATGAAAAAAGTTTTAACCAATCAGAGTCCAGCACATACAGTATATAAGTCCCTGACAGGCTCTCCATTTCCTCTTTCTTTGATGTATCCATGACTGGAGAAAAAACTTCCGAAGCTGTGTTGAAGAACTTGAACAGTAGAACTTGATAACTTGCGGTATTAACTGTGACACTTGGAATCGGTGTCCGCTTTACCATGCAATGTTAACCGTGTGATGTCAGGCTGAAAAACATAGAAACAAGTGAAAGGTTGTGGAAATCAACTGTTGGCCATACACTACATCTTTTTTAAGCTGTCCACATGAAAATTTACTGTAAACGTTTATTGTAGAATAATGTAAACCTGAGTCTATCGTATGATACAATTATAATCTGAGTGTTGTGTAAATAAGTTATCGTCATGTCAAATGTCCTTTGGTTTCGTTTTTACAGTTTTCTACAGTATGTGTCCCTCGAGTGATACTTACCAGTGGACACCCTGGCATCCCCCCAAGAGTATAGGGCGGGCGAGAAAGTGGAGGGAAAATACTCGCCTCCTGTCATTATTAAAATTAAGATTATCTGTACACTACGTTAGCATAATCTACAATTTTATTACATAACAGGAGGCTTCCTATTTTGCATTTTTAACGCTGTGGTAAAAACGCAAAGGACGCATGCGATGATTGGCGAAAATAAAATACCCTGAAGGTACTTTCTCGTGTCCAATCCGCAGTACGTAAAATATCAGTCAAAGAGGCTCCCGTCAAAAGGGCTCTAGATGCCGCTGCCCCCCTTACTGAATGGGCCCCAAAACTAGTGTCAATTCCCGCTAACGATAATAACCATCTAATCCACCTGGCTAGTGTAGTTGTAGTAACCGGTTTGTGAGGTTTGGTGTATGAGATTAATAATTGTCCGGATCCCGAAACCCGTAAGGGCGCCGTGACCTCGACATACCTGAGTAGTGTATCGATGACACAAAGACGAGGAACCGCCGGAAAAAAGGGGTAGGACACGGATTTGGAATCCGTCTTTGTCCTGCGTGAAATCAAAAACGTAACACCGACGGGGGTTGTAGAGAACCCATCTACGTCGAATGCCCGAACATCCGATGGAATGATACTAAACATAACAACAAAGTGAGTTTGGCTGTCAATTGTCTGAGTGATAGGGCCGTGTTATCAGGCCAGTCTCTAATGAAACGAATAACCACGTCCACATACCAGAGATAGGGCCGTGTTATCAGGCCAGTCTCTAATGAAATGAATAACCACGTCCACATACCAGAGACGTTGATATTTCGGAGCTGGTGGTCTGGCTAATTTTATGCCCCGTAAAAGTCTGCACACTAATGCGTCTTGTCCCACTGGGGTACCATTGACAGGGATGTGCGCCGCTGAGATAGCGGAGCGAGTAACATTAATCGACCTGTATGATTTTCCGTTGGAGAAAAGGTGTGAAAGAAAATTTTATATGGCTGAGACAGGTGCTGTAAAGGGATCAAAACCGTCCCAAACACCAGCTGTCCCAAACGTTCCATGCTGCCATGTAGCTCCGTCGTGTACCCGGAGGCCATGAATCCCATAGGAGGTCTTTAGTCGTTTGCGATAGATCTGGGACTGTCCAGGATCCCCTGAAAGAGTCCAGACTATTAATTCTAGACGGTCCTGCATTATTAGTGGATGCGGTTCCGCACCCGGGTTCGTGAGAATCGTTGGAAAAGTAGGTAATACCAGTGGATGGTCTTGTGACAATGCCAAGAGGTCGGGGAACCACGCTTGGCTTCTCCATAGTGGTGTCACTAGAATCAACGATGTTCTGGACATCCGAATTTTGTGTAGTACCCTTGCTATCATGGAAAACGGTGGGAAAGCGTATGCTCCTACCGATGGCCAGCGTTGTAGGAACGCGTCTACCGCTTCGCTCTGTGGATCCGGTAGCCAGCTGTAATACCTTGGTAGTTGTGCATTCGTGCGTGATGCGAAGAGGTCTATGTTGAGCGGTCCCCTGAGTGTTCTCACCATGTCGAAGATCATTGTATTCAGCTGCCAATTGCTGTTGTCCCGCCAGTGGCGTGAAAACCAGTCCGCTGTGAGATTGTCGAGACCTGGTAAGTATTCCGCTCTGAGTGTTATATTGCGTGGAAGACAAAACTGATATATGTCCTTGGTGGCCTCTGTCAAGGACCGTGACCTGGCTCCCCCCAGGTGATTCACGTACTGAACCGCCGATATGTTGTCCATACGCAGAAGTATGCAACAATCGGACATGTTCTTGGCTAGGCTGCGGATAGCAAAGGAACCGGCTATCAGTTTCAGGCAGTTGATGTGAAGTTGTTTTTCTTCTTCCGACCATGGTCCCCCCGTGGATGCGGTGGGCTCCCCAACCCCATAGGCTGGCGTCCGATTCCACGACGAAATCCGGGTTCGGACCGAAGATGGCCCTGCCGTTCCAAGCTTCCATGTGGAGGAGCCACCAACGGAGTTCCGTCCGTACCTCCGCAGTCAGTTCGATTTCCTGATCGTATGAATGTCCCCGTCTGAGATGAAGAGCTTTCAGCCTCTGCATGGCCCGGTAGTGAAGGGGTCCCGGGAAGATCGCTTGTATGGAAGATGACAGCAGACCTACTATTCTGGCCAGAAGCCTCAGAGAGACCGTGTCTCTTCTCAGAAAACGTCTTATCTCTTTCCGGATGTTCGCGATCTTCGCCTTGGGAAGACGCAGCGTGCATGACACTGAGTCTATCTCGAATCCGAGGAACTGAACAGTCCTTGACGGGGAGAGTGATGACTTCTCTTTGTTCACTATGAAGCCTAAAGATTCCAGAAAGTGTATTACCGATTTCGTTTGAGATCGAAGTCTGGATTCGCTCTCGCAGAATATCAAAATGTCGTCTAGGTAAATTAGGCACCGAGTACCCAAAGTCCTTAAATGTGCCACTGCCGGCTTGAGTAGTTTTGTGAAGCACCAAGGAGCGGAACTGAGTCCGAACGGGAGACATGTGAATTGACATGTTCGATCTTTCCAGTGGAAGTGAAGGAATGGCCGGCTGGATTGGGCCATCGGGACTGACAGATAGGTGTCTTTTAAATCCAAGCGGGTGAGCCAGTCGTGATCCAGTAGTAGATCCCGGAGGAGATGGATGCCTTCCATTTTGAAATGTCTGTAGGCTACGAATGCATTGAGTTCTCGCAGATTGATGACGGGTCGGTAGTCTCCCATCTTTTTCTGAACAACAAACATATTGCTGATGAATCCCGAGTCGTCCGGAGCGAATTCGACCGCTCCTTTGAGGAATAAGGTTCGAATTTCTTCGTCTATGAGTTTGGCGTGTTCCGTCGATGTTATTATCGGTTGTGGATGGCGTGTCTGGAAAGTAGTGTCTGTAAAATCTATCTCGTAGCCCTTGACCGTACTTAGGATCCAGGCGTCTGAGGAAATCTTTTCCCAATTCTGTGAAAAAAGAGACAATCTGCCAGCAGTTAAATGAGAAAGGCAATGAACTGGTGTTTGAGTGCTCACCTGAGTTGATGCGCCCGCGACCACGGGTGCGTGCCCCTCTGGGGCGGAAGGTGCCTCTGGTAAACGGTGGTCTTGATGGGAAGAAAGCTTGCGACGTTTGGGTTCTGGGCCCTGTTGGCCAGAAGCGGCTGGTGGCTCGACCCCGTTGGCGACCAGCCCTGCCGAAAACCCCTCTGTATGTTGAGGGTTTACGGAAAACTTGTTTGATCGAAGTTTGAGCTCTGCTTAGAGTGGTGAAGAGGTTCACGTGCTTCTTCAATTCGCCAATGAAAGGTTCCCCAAACAATTGGCCGTTGGCTTGCGGGCCCAGTTCCTTTTCCCCCAGTTCCAGCAGTTTAGAGTCCATTTTTAGCAGGGCGGTCTTGCGTCTCTCCGTGCATAAGGCTGCGTTGGCATTGCCCAACATGCAGATTGCCCGTTGAGCCCATTCCCTGATTGCATGGGCGTCAAGAGTACTACCCCCAGTGAGGGCGTCATCGGCCAGATACAACATCTTTGCTAGTGGTCCTAGCATGTCTAAAAGCTTATCCTGAGATGCTTTAAGGCCCTTCTCGATGCCTTTGCGTGGATCACGGGCCGCTCGTGACATGAACAATACTACTGTAGCGTTGAATTCTGGGGTATGGGCAATCTTGTCCGGAAGTATGGGTCTCGGACACTCGGCCTTCAGTCTTGCGCGTACTTCTCTTTCCATTGGCTGCCGTAGCCAAAAATTAATAAATTGGGCCAAGTGGTCCGGGAGGCCCCACTCTGATGACCTTGGGTGGCGTATAGTGCGTGGGTCAAACATCGGCGTGCCCTGGGGGTCCAGGAACATACCCTCTTCAGATTCGTCTGTACGGAATCGGGATTTCCTCTGCCCGTGACGGGTATCTTTGTCTTCATCTGGGTCCGCCAGTCTTCCTCCTCGGACGGTGAATCCTCCACCTTCCATTCATCCATAACCTCTAGTGTCTGAGGTGGGTTATGTTCTTCCTCATCGGAAGATGATAGTGGAAGGGTAGAAGGGTCTTGGCGTTCCGCCTGGCGGCTCCGTTTTTTTGGAGCTTTGCCCTTCGATTTCCGTGGGGCTGGTCCATTACCTTTCCAATGTCTCTTGGATGAAACCAGGACCTCTGTAGACCGTTCCAGGTCTTTAGCCTCAGGATCCTCGCCTGAGTTATGGGACCATAATTTGGCTATAGCCTTTTCCATGGAGGCCGCAACTGCGGAGTTAATCATTGACTGAAAGTCGGGTTGTGTGGGTTGAGAGGATTCGCTCATGGTGCCACGGTCTGTCTGTGGGAGAAAGGCCAGGGTCAGTTACCGAAATACTGAGTGAACGGTAATGAGTATAGTGGCCTTCCACTTACGACTGGGGTTCCCCAGTGTATGAGAATGGACCCAAGCGGTTCGTAGACCGGTCCTGCAATTGTTGCACCGCTGGCTGCAATTATGTGCTGGTGAGGGGGTCACCCTCTGTGAGACCGGGATAAGTGGTCATAAATGACAGGTGAATTCGTTCAGCCTGTGTCGTCCAATAATAAGTTTGTAGGACGTGTCCCAATAATGGTAGCCCAATATAAATATTTTATCGTATATTTTGCCTCCGTTGTCTGGAGGATTGATACGGGTCACCCGAGTCGTAATGTGGAGGGTGCCGGTGTCAATACCTGCAGCTTATGTATAGGGGGGTCACCCCAATGATTGTACAGCTTGGTGCAGTGTCAGCACACGCCTGGGGGTCACCCAGTGCAGGGGGGTCACCCCTATAATAATAATAATCAGTGTGCTAGTGGGGTGTCACCCCACTCAAAGGGGTCACCTCTGGAGAGTACACTTCTGCTGAGAAAGTCAGAGTGCCTCTTTAACCCCTTAAGGACCAAACTTCTGGAATAAAAGGGAATTGTGACATGTCAGACACATCATGTGTCCTTAAGGGGTTAAATTGAATATTTAATTATTGTATTTCCACAGTTGACTGTTCCTTTAAATCCAAAAATCGGAGTATGTCTCTTTAAATTGTATGTTTAATATGCAATTCTTATATCCACAGATTGTTTCAACGTTGAAATTCACACTTTAGGTAAGTATTTGTTGCTTATGGTTGGCTGGGTGTAATGGGAATAAATGGCCGACCGTTTGAATGACGGTTTGCCAAACACAAGATGGCCGACTTGGATCTCGCGGTCTTCCGCGGGATCCAAGATGGCCACCGTTCGCGCCAAAAAAGCTGAGCGGTCCGCGGTCGCGGTGCTAGCCGCGATCGTGGCCGCCAGCTACAGCACTAGGAATCTGATCTCCGCACTCCCACCTCCCCACACGAATTCCCCCCCCCCCACCCCCCAGAGGTAATCTTAGCACTTGGGATTAAGCGCGATCACGGTAGCTACCCGCGGTCGCGCAGAGAAATGAAGGAAACCGGGAGGGGAGTGGCAGGGAGGGAAAGCAGGGGAAATAAACAGTGAGTAAGGGAAAACTAACCTATGAGAAAAAACAAAATACGTTTAATCCCCAGATAAAAACTAAGAAGAAAGTAATCAATGTGTAAATAAAATATTGAATAGTAAAAGATATAATTAAAATAGTATAACTATCTAGAAAAAACTCAATCTAATAAACTAGAAAAACGATTAGACACTTATGAAATAATAAGAGCTATTGTTTAAATAAAATATGAATAATAGCAATAGGGTATTAATAAATAGTAGAACTAGCAGAAAAAAATCAATACTCTGACCTGTGCCTTGGCTGGAGCAGCAAAGAAAGAGGAAATGGAGAGCCTGTCAGGGACTTATATACTGTATGTGCTGGACTCTGATTGGTTAAAACTTTTTTCATTTGATTGATTGACTTGTGCTGCTGGAGGCATAAAGTAAAAAAGTTTATGCAAAATAGGAAGCCTCCTGTCATGTAATAAAATTACGCCTGAACAGACATATAGCGAAAATTAAAGTTTTTGTTTACGTTTTGTTTTGATCACAACATGTACATTTGGCTCAGTCATTAAGGGGTTAAAGGCATTTGCTACATCTAGGGGGTGTTGCAGAGTTTGGTTGTCCATTTTGACAGTGGAGGATTGGGAGTGGATTGTGCGGGTTTGTATGCTGTTTATGGTTTTCCAAAAGTTTCTTCGGTTTAATATGTTATTGTTCAAATGTTTGCTAAAATATTTGGCCTTTGCATTGTCTGTAGGCACAGTTATTGTTGATAAAATATTTGGCCTTTGCATTGTCTGTAGGCACAGTTATTGTTAATGGAGCCAGTACTATTTTTTTAGAATTCAGCCAATCAATATTAAAATATCTAAAAACCAACAGTTCACTATTTTGGTTTTGAGCTACAGTTTCACTAAGAAAAGTGTGTCAGAAAGGGAATGCACTTGGGAGCTAGGTGGGCAGTAGATTCCAGCAACAATGATCAGTTTACTAGGTCTTACAAGGAACTTTATATAACTGTGAATTTAAATAAGTTGTATTGGTGTTATTGCAAATTATGGCCTGAATGTAATATTTCTGGATATGCTTAAAACATAAAAAAATATATTGTATACAGAAAATATATAAATATATATATATATATATATATATATATATATATATATATATATAAAAAATTACAATATTGAAATATAGTTTAAAATATTAAATCATTTTAAAAGTTTATCATTTTTAAAGTTTGTGATGTCTTTTTCCAAACTTTTAATATATGTTTAGAAGAAAATTAGCATCTCATAAAAAGGTAAAGACAAGCTATAAATGCTTTTCAATGCATTAATTATTCAGTGGAGTAAATTTCAGCAAGGTGTCAAATATCCCACCATGTCAATGAGAGAAATCTTAGACTCCTCTGTACAAAATCTGAACTAGATATTAACCTACCCAACACCGCACACTATGGCTAAGATTGAATCTTTTGGCAAACAATTTATAAATTTTTTACCCATTTATTTATCTAACTCTTACATACATGTCACCCTCTTACAGGCTGTCAAATCTAACCCCTTGATACATTAAAACTTGGAAGTTAATTATAGTTTGAGACTGGAACACCATATGGACTCATATTAATTGAGCACTCTCTGCTCCCACTTATGCACTCACATTGATTACACAGTACTTGTTCGGTATTTACAGATGAAAATGAAGGAAAGGGACCTCAGTTAAGAAAAAGGATAAATGAGTCATTTATTACACGTGAGTTTACAGAGGAAGAGGTTCTATTTCAACTGTCAAAAGTAAAGACAAATAAGTCAATGGGACCTGATGGAATACACCCAACGCTATTAAAAGAGCTTAGTGGTGTACTAGCAAAACCATTAACAGATTTATTTAACCAATCATTGTTAACAGGAGTAGTCCCAGAAGATTGGAAGTTAGCGAATGTTGTGCCCATTCACAAGAAAGGTAATGGGGAGGAGTCGGGCAACTATAGGCCAGTAAGCCTTACTTCAGTAGTGGGGAAAGTGATGGAAACCATGTTAAAGGATAGGATTGTTGAACATCTAAAAACACACGGATTTCAAGATCAGAGACAACATGGGTTTACTTCAGGGAGATCATGCCAAACTAATCTTATTGATTTTTTTGATTGGGTAACTAAAATTATAGATCAGGGTGGTGCAGTAGACATTGCTTAACTAGATTTCAGTAAGGCTTTGGACATTGTTGCACATAGAAGGCTTATCAATAAACTGCAATCTTTGAGTTTGGATTCCAATATTGTTGAATGGGTAAGGCAGTGGCTGAGTGACAGGCAACAGAGGGTTGTAGTCAATGGAGTATATTCGAAGCTTGGGCTTGTCACCAGTGGGGTACCTCAGGGATCTGTACTTGGACCCATTCTCTTTAATATTTTTATTAGTGATATTGCAGAAGGTCTTGATGGTAAGGTGTGTCTTTTTGCGGATGATACTAAGATATGTAACAGGGTTGATGTTCCAGGAGGGATAAGCCAAATGGAAAATGATTTAGGTAAACTAGAAAAATGGTCAGAGTTGTGGCAACTGACATTTAATGTGGATAAGTGCAAGATAATGCATCTTGGACGTAAAAACCCAAGGGCAGAGTACAGAATATTTGTGTCCTAACCTCAACATCTGAGGAAAGGGATTTAGGGGTGATTATTTCTGATGACTTAAAGGTAGGCAGACAATGTAATAGAGCAGCAGGAAATGCTAGCAGAATGCTTGGTTGTATAGGGAGAGGTATTAGCAGTAGAAAGAGGGAAGTGCTCATGCCATTGTACAGAACACTGGTGAGACCTCACTTGGAGTACTGTACACAGTACTGGAGACCATATCTTCAGAAGGATATTGATACCTTAGAGAGAGTTCAAAGAAGGGCTACTAAACTGGTTCATGGACTGCAGGATAAAACTTACCAGGAAAGGTTAAAGGATCTTAAAGGGACACTATAGTCACCTGAACAACTTTAGCTTAATGAAGCAGCCTGCAGCCTCACTGCTCAATCCTCTGCCATTTAGGAGTTAAATCCCTTTGTTTATGACTTCTAGTCACACCTCCCCGCATGTGACTTGCACAGCCTTTCATAAACCCTTCTTGTAACGAGAGCCCTATTTAGGCTTTCTTTATTGCAAGTTCTGTTTAATTAAGATTGTCTTATCCCCTGCTATGTTAATAGCTTGCTAGACCCTACAAGAGCCTCCTGTATGTGATTAAAGTTCAATTTAGAGATTGAGATACAATTATTTAAGGTAAATTACATCTGTTTGAAAGTGAAACCAGTTGTTTTTTTTCATTCAGGCTCTGTCAATCATAGCCAGGGGAGGTGTGGCTAGGGCTGCATAAACAGAAATAAAGTGATTTAACTCCTTAATGACAGTGAATTGAGCAGTGAAATTGCAGAGGAATGATCTATACACTAAAACTGCTTTATTTAGCTAAAGTAATTTAGGTGACTATAGTGTTCCTTTAAAATGTATAGCTTGGAGGAAAGACGAAACAGGGGGGATATGATAGAAACATTTAAATACATAAAGGGAATCAACACAGTAAATGAGGAGACTATATTTAAAAGAAGAAAAACTACCACAACAAGAGGACATAGTCTTAAATTAGAGGGACAAAGGTTTAACCCCTTAAGGACACATGACATGTCTGACACGTCATGATTCCCTTTTATTCCAGAAGTTTGGTCCTTAAGGGGTTAAAAATAATATCAGGAAGTATTACTATTACTGAGAGGGTAGTGGATGCATGGAATAGCCTTCCAGCTGAAGTGGTAGAGGTTAACACAGTAAAGGAGTTTAAGCATGCGTGGGATAGGCATAAGGCTATCCTAACTATAAGATAAGGCCAGGGACTAATGAAAATATTTAGAAAACTGGGCAGACTAGATGGGCCGAATGGTTCTTATCTGCCGTCACATTCTATGTTTCTATGTTTCTATGTTACTTACCTATGCCCAGCAAAGCAGTAAATTCATTAGCATGATTTGCTTATGTATTGAAATGTATTAGCAATTATCAATTACTAGCCTATAGAATGGATCTCAAGTATAAACAATTCACATCAGATTTTTTCTTAATGTATACGTATAGATACTGAATATACGGCTAGCACTTGTTTGTTTATTTTTCTTTCCTTACTTACAAATATGATTCACTTAATAATTACTCTGCTTTGTGGTAAAAAAAAAAACACACACAAACGTTTTCATACTTTTTAAGCTAAATTGCAAAATGGACTGTCCAAGACTTGCAAAACTCACCAGAAAATGTTTATAGACCTGGCAATCTGTCATTAACTCATTAGATCTGCCATTGAAATGTGCCATAAAAAAGGAAAAAACTAAATTTTTATTAACTAGTACTTAAACCAGACCCTCCTAGGCCGATGTCCAGTATCGGCATAACTTACGGGTCATCTGCGGCAGATGTTCTATTCAGTTTCCCCTTATCTAAAGAAAATCAGTCAGTCAGTTCTTTATTTGTATTCTTTTTTGTAAATATGAGTCTAAGGGCTTCTGGTTTCTATATTTATTTTATATCTTCATTTCTAGTGCTTCTGGTTCTAACATTTTTTTTACTTTTATAAGACATGCTCGAGGAATGCTTGCAACATTTATTGTACGATTGTTTGTTTGTGAAGACGTTTTGCTTTACCATAATACATTATGTTATTTCTGATCATGCCCTTTTCTTTCTGAACACAATAAAATGTTTGCAAGTAAAAATTCCTACCATGGAAAGTCCTTTAAAAGCACCAAGGGTAGAAATAGGTTTCTAAATCTATGCATTTGAAGATGTCAATCAATAAAAAGTGAAATGCCCTTCTATGAGGGCTTTAAATCTTTTGCCTTGTAGAGTTTTATAAATACTAGAATGGTTAAGGGAACATTACTATTGAATACTGTGTACCATCTATATTATTTTCTAAACATTTGTGTAATCATGTATAAAATAAAATGTTTATGTCATAACCTAAAGTTTATTTATTGAGTTGAATATATTGGAATGGTTCCTGTTGGTTCATACTCCATCCCACTTTGTAACATATATACTTTATATATTTCTATAAAAGACCTAATTCTTCAATATTGTATTGAGTCAGGCTACAAGTGAAGACATAGTACTCATCCTGTTAGAATTTTTACATCAACCTAAAATAGTCAATTTCCTCAGCACCACAAGGTAGGAACACTTCTACTAATGAAAGTGTTTGTGCCTTGTGGTGTTAGATGGATTCTAGTCTCTCCAGTGCTGATCAGATTGCAATAACTGTCGTTTCTCTATGTCAAATTACACATTACCTTTGACAGTCCCTGTCTGTGGCTATTTAGTCACATATAATGGAAAAGTTAGATAGAATGTTAAAAGTTCAATTTGATTTCAACTTGTAACAGGGTGAATATGACTTTGCAAGAATCTTTCTCTCAGTAAAATAGGAACGTAGCAGTTAAATTAATGTTGGGGGCTCGAACTAGTCTGTCATGATATTGAATATGTTCACAAAACGTGCTTGATTGAGATTGTACCGTGTCCTACTTTATACATACTATAAATGTTGAGATGTTGTTCTATAAAATGAATCATTCCTATGTTATACATTTGGAAAACTTTCAGATGCATAAATTAAATATTTTTTACAAATTTGAAATTCTCATAGACTACTGGTTAGCCATTTTAAATGGTATATTGAAAAATATGTTTGTATATTGTAGTCAATGTTTTAATGTCAGAAATGTGTTTGCCCTCTGCAAAAAGTTTTGTTTTTCACCGTATATGTTATTTTTATGTCAGCCCCATCAGAAACCAGAGCATTATTGCAGGCAACTTTACTGAAACATATGATCCAGGTGGGAAATGCTACTTAAGACAAATTAACAAGAACACCAAAGCAATTTCCACACCAGAACTAATTTATTAAAAATGTGCCTTTACAAAGGCTTCCAGCTTTTAAGACTACATGGAATCTGCAACAGCCATCAGACTATTCACCATCACTTTGGAATATGTTAAAGCAGACATCCCAATTCTCCCGGTAGGTCAGGGAGACTTACGCATATTTGATATGGCTCCCTGACACCTGCACACCCTGTGTAATATCCTGGAAATCACACACACAATCTGACAGCATCTGCGTATGTGTCAGTGTATATGTGCCAGTGTGTTACTGAGTGTGTGGGTATCTGTGTGTGTATGTGACAGTGCATGTATCTATGTGTCAAGTTGCGTATATGCCAGCGTGTGTGTATCATTGTGTGTGTATGTGTCTGTGTGTAAATAGTTGGAATATGTTGTGTGTGTGTCTGACTGTGTGTGGAGGCCCTGGTGAGGGTGGGCGGGGGGGGTGAGGGGGGGCAGCTACCTCCCTGAAAATAGCGATAAACAAGAAATGAGTGTCCTATCAACAAAATAAACTCCCCTCTGATGAGTTGTGGGTGAAATGCGCGTCAGGGGCACTCGGGGACTTAGAGCTGTTAGATATTTATTCATTTGAATCTCTTAATTATACCTAGCTCGTGTCCAGAGTACATTTTTTAACTGTCATTGCTTTTTTCAGACAATTTGGGCTTTTTTTTCTATGTAATCTTAGCCATCTTGCTACTCTCGATATTTGCTTACAATAGAAAGCCCTTCTATTGTCCCCACAGCAATCACGTTTTTTTTCTATCCACAGAGGCGGCATTGCTGTACCTCTTAAGGTTGACAACTTTATTTTTGTGCTATGAAACATTCTATTTTAGAATACCCCTATTCGATACAATTATAGAAGGGATGTTAGTTTCTATGTAGCGGTCACAGAATTGTAACATTGCATTGGTCTAACCGACGGGTTACCATGCAATACTGAGACTATTCTTGTACTAATTGCTCAGCAATAGATATTTAATTTGACCACTGTGGATTGCAAAACTATGTTTTGCACATTTATTTGGGAATAGGTTTCTGAAAACTTTAGAACAGAACCTCCCAATTTTGTAAATATTTAACCTTTTCAGGTTAGAATTATGGTTATTTAACCTCCTTATCTAGCACTTTCTATATTTTTTGTGCTTTAATCATTGCATCATAAAGTTAGGACTTTATATATTAAACTCGACTCTAGAGGAAATTATTTCACATTATGATGCATGGTTTTGCACTAATAGTTATTTGAAAAGGATTTTGAATATCCTGCAATGTGATCTATTCTAACCTCTACTAATTATAAAATAGTTGGCATTTGTACATTGGTATATTAACATATTGAATATTAGTTCACATATATTTGAGAAATTGGATATTTTATCCTTGTCAATTTACTAATTTGAATAGAATCATTAAAAGTTATATTTTATTGATAGGACACTAATTTCTTGTTTGTTTATCGCTTCTGTCTATGGGTTAACCCCTTATAGAGTGTTCCTTTAGCTTCCTCTCTCTTTTCTTTTTTTGTTCTTTCCTCCCTGAAAATAGGTTTTGCAAGTTGGGATGTTTGTTAAAGGGACATGCATCACTCCACAATTGTAGATTATACTAGCTTTAGTGTAACTATAATCTTAATTTTATTAATGACAGGAGGCGAATATTTGCTTTAGTCTCTCTTTACTAGAACTCCACTAAACACCAAAGACAAAAACATAAGGTATCTATATAAGGCTCCTCCTAAGCCACCATTTCCTCTTTCACGCTGCGACAACGTAACGTACACAACAATGACAATAACTAAATAAAGAAAAATTCACAACATAACGATGAATGTCATCTGGAAAAACTTCGGATAATGGATGAACTTGATCTTTAACCCGCCAAACGGCCGATCCTATGAACTGAAGTCGAACCATTAAACTGAAACGAAATAAACAGAATCGAAAACACTGATTAGTGAACGAAATGTACTGATAAAACATAAATCCCACGATCCAGTACTGATAGAATAAAGATACGAAATCCATACTAATGACCGTCAATACAGTATAACATGCACTTCCCACAACATCACCCCAGACTAACCAACCTAGCCCAGATAATCAGACAAATCAACAGAAATACAATCAATGCAATCCATCCAAAACAAGGGGGGGGGGGGGGAGAAATCAAGTTGGGTGGGAAATATTCGCCTCCTGTCATTAATAAAATTAAGATTATAGTTACACTAAAGCTAGTATAATCTACAATATTATAGCATGACAGGAGGCTTCATATTTGCTGTTTTAACGCTCCGACAGCAAAGCAAAAGAAGCATGTTCCGACGGTCTAAAGTAAAATAGGCGAAAAAACTCTACACGGGACCCGTCCGCTGAACGCAAAATGTCCTGAAGGGAAGCGCTCGCCAAAAAAGCTCCGGAAGCTGCAGCGCCCCTAACCAAAAGCGCTCCGAAGGTCGCATCCACGCCCGCCAGAGCCAAAAGACATCTTATCCATCGCGCCAGTGCCTTCGCTACACGAAGCTTAGGCGAGTCCTAGAAGTAAGGGCATGATACAACCGTCGATTCCGACTTGCTACGTCTAAGCACCTTGACGGAGATCCCCTCTGGAGAAAAACGAGAAAGCGCCGACATCGAAGGCCCAGACATCCGAAACACGTCTGAACGAGACCAGACACAACAAGAGGGCAAATTTCGCTGAAAGCTGGCGAAGAGAAAGGTCCTGGTTATCAGGCCAATTCCGAAAGAACGCCAAAACCAAACGCACGTCCCAGAGGGAAGAATACTTGGGCGCCGGAGGGCGCACCAGTCTCATTCCACGCAGGAGCCTGCAGACTAGCAGATCCTGGCCGATGGGGAAAAACTCGAAGCGGGACATGTGCCGCCGAGATAGCTGATCTAACCACGATAACCGAGCGATATGACCGACCCAGGTCAAAGAGATGAGACAAGAAATTCAGCACGCTAGATACAGGACCCGTAAAGGGATCGGTATCCCGTTCCAAGCACCAGCGACACCAGGAGCTCCATGTTGAGAGATAACACCTCCTCATCCCAAAGGCCCAGGAATCCCAGAGAAGGCCACTAGCCGACTGCGAGAACGCCTCGACATTCCAGGCACCCCTGAAAGAGTCCAGGGTCATCCCGAATATCGCCTTGCTGTTCCAGGCGGATATATGCAGGAGGCACCAGCTCAATCCGGCCTGCACGTCCGAGGCCAGGGAGATCATCTGGTCCTAAGAGGGTCTCTTGCGTAGAGAGTGCGCCTTCAGCCGCTGCATGGCCCTGTAATGTAGTGGGCCCGGGTAGAACGCCTGTATCGAGGTCAAGAGGAGACCCACCACGCGAGCCAACCTCCGGAGGGGAGTCCGTTCTTGTCGAAAACACGTCTGATCTCCTTCCGAATGGCCATTATCTTCACCACAGGCAGGCGGAGAATGCCGTCTTGCGCAACGACTACGAAACCCAAGAATTCCACCGTCTGCGCAGGCTCCAAGGCCGATTTCTTCAGAATGACCACGAACCCCAGGCATTCCAACGAGGAAAACGCAGAGCGCGTCCGAAATCTGAGCCCGCAGGGGTCCTCGCAAAGATAAGCAAGTTGTCCAGATAGATGATGCAGCGTACGGCCTCTGATCTGAATTGGGTGACCACCGGTTTCAGGAGCTTGGTGAAGCACCAAGGGGCCGAGCTGAGGCCGAAGGGGAGGCATGGGAATTGGTACGGAGAGTCTCTCCATACGAATCAGAGGGGACTGCGACAGGCCCCGGCCACCGGGACGGAGAGGTAAGCGTCTTCTAGGTCCAGTCTCGTGACCCAGTCTACTGGCCAGAGAAGGCATCGAAGAAGGTGAATGCCTTCCATCTCGAAGTGGTTGTATACCACGAAGGCGTTCATTTCTCCTAAATTGATCACTACAGACTTCTCCCTTACCAGGAGAAAATCGAGCTGGCGAAACCCCCCAAATCCGGGGCCTGTAGGACCGCGCCTTTTGTCTAGCGGAGCTCGAACTTCCACCTCCAACAAGAGCTGTTGGCCTCTTGTGATGACTGGGATCCTCGGGCGTCCAACCTGTGTAGGGGAAGAGTGGAAGTCTGTGACATAACTCCGCACTGTCCCAAGGACCCATACGTCTGAAGGTAACCGTGGGCGGAAGACCATCCCGATCGAAGACTTTGCTTTATCCCGGGAGGTAAACAGAATAACCTGTTTCTGCAGTTCCTCAATGAAAGGCTCCCTGAACAGCAGACCTTTAGCCAGGGGACCCACATCTTCGGCTCCCAAATCCGACAGCTTGTTGTTCATATGGAAGAGTGCCGTCTTCCTGGGTTCCGTGCAAAGGGCCACAGTGGCATTGCCCAGCAGGCAAATGGAATGAAGTGCCCAGTCCCTCATGGTGGCTGGGTCCAGAGGCCTACCTTCTGTGAAGGCCTCGTCTGTTAGGGCCAACATCCGGGGTAACCGCCACCCTGTCCGGCAGTACCGGTCTGGGGCATTCCGCCCGCAGCTTCTTACAGGCCTCACTTCCAAGGGGTCTACGGACCCAGTAGCGCACGAATTGTGCCAAGTGGTCGGGCAGTGACTAGTCCGAGGACCTGGGGCGTCGGATAGATTGAGGCTCTAACAGAGGTTCTCCAGTAGTGCCCAAAAGGGTATCGTCCCCCAACATTGTCGTGGGGGCCCTAGTCGGTGGCGCGTCTTCCTCTTCCCAGCGTCCACCGGGACCCTCGCCAAGGTCCTCAACACAAACATCTTCTCCATCTGAGGGAGGCTGGTCTGCCCACCACACATCCAGCGCGGCCAAGGTGGGGGGGTAAGGAGGCCTCCTCCCCTGCGCCCGATAGGCGGTGGCGCCTGGCCGGCGAGATTGTCAACCTCAAACCACGTCACTTCGCCGGAGTCTTGCCCGTCCAGGAGCGTGGTTCAGGGTCTTCACCCTTTCAATAGCGCGTTCGCGCACTTGCCTGCTCTCGCACCTGAGAGTCTGACTCATCCTAGTCTTCTGCCAAATGAGGGGTTCCACACACACCCCTGTCCGTATGTGGTTGAGGGAGGGCCCTAGCCAGGGCTTTTTCAACAGATGCGGTCACAGCCGCATTAAGTAAAGCCTGCAAATTCTGCTCCTGTGCAGAGGCGTCCATAAAGTCTGAGTCTATGATACTTGATACCTACGAAGCTAGAAAACAGGTATCATTAGCAGGCAAAAGGGGCAGCACCCCTAGTGTTGGCAGAGGCAAGTAATAATGCATGCAGGCTCAACAAACCGTTATCCAGGGTATGGAGCCACCAGTCCAATAGCATGCATAGTATGGCACAGACAAAGCAGGCCAATCATGGGGCACAGACAAAGCAGGCCAATCATGGGGCACAGACAAAGCAGGCCAATCATGGGGCACAGACAAAGCAGGCCAATCATGGGGCACAGACAAAGCAGGCCAATCAAGGGGCACAGACAAGGCAGGCCAATTATAAAGGCACAGACAAGGCAGGCCAGTATAAGGGTACAGGCGGTACCGACCCAGAGGTATAATGCAGGCGGAAACCTAGATCCTTTTAGACATGTAGTAGAATCTTGACTATTAGGGTGCAGGGTAGAGACGAAGCTGGGTCCTTATAGGCAAGGTTCTTCAAGATAGCGAAACACTTTAGTTTTTATATGGTTGTGCCTAATCCATTAGGCCACAAAATACGAGTGCCATGCTCAACCACCCAGATGGGGCCTGAACCCACAATCCCTGGCTTTGGACGCCAGTGCGACCTCCATCAGGCAACTGAGGCTTGATTAGAGCAGTCCTAGTTCAATAAGTGGGTAAGGACACCAGGCAGGGACAACTGCAGGAGGCACGCAGTGCCATGTGGAAGTCAGGAAAACCAGTAAACCGTAAAACCATGTCCATAGAAAAACATGCAGGGCAAGCACACATGCAAAGAATCGAAAAACTAAAGTCTATTGCTTAGTTACTTGGGGAGGTGAGGGGGATTGAATCTGCGACCCTCATATATGGGGCATAATTTATGATGCAAGGGCTCACAGAGCTGCCTCACATGGACAGAAAAGAAAGCTGTCACCAAAAAATACACACCCCCAAACCGCCCAGGAGATGGGGAAACACACTGGACCAACTAGTCACTGTACCTTTAATAAGGCAGTGATGCGCGCGGCAAACACAGTGGAGAGCCGCGCACCTGCTGCCCGACCACGCGGTCGCGGGGAGGGTGACCGGGAGCGGAGGCTCCCGCGGCAAATGAGTAGATCCCTGCTCCGTCCCCACTCTGATAACAGTGTTAGCGAGTGAGGGGGGACGCGGGCAGGGTGAAGAACAAAACGGGGATTCCCGCTCGGCGGACGAAGCCGGCGGGCGGGAATCAAAGGCAATACACGAGGGACCGCAGGAGTCTTTCTCCGCGGTCCCGGCGGTCGGCACGGGGAGCGGTCGGAAGACCGCTTCTCGGCGACCACCACGGCCAATAAGCCAGAGGAAACAGAATAAACAATAAATAAACACATGGCAAACTATCCGTAATCTGTATAAATAAACACATGGTAAACTACCAGTAATCTGTATAAATAAACACATGGCAAACTACCAGTAATCTGTAAAAATAAACACATGGTAAACTACCAGTAATCTGTATAAATAAACACATGGTAAACTACCAGTAATCTGTATAAATAAACACATGGTAAACTACCAGTAATCTGTATAAATAAACACATGGCAAACTACCAGTAATCTGTATAAATAAACACATGGCAAACTACCAGTAATCTGTATAAATAAACACATGGCAAACTATCAGTAAGCTGTAAAAATAAACACATGAAAAAAAAACTATCAGTATTGTAAAGGAAACATTCCCCAAAGAAAATAAAAGAGCCAGAAAGGCACATAAATCTCACAACCAAGCATAGTTCATAACAATCGTAAATAAATCACACTAAATCCCAAAGCCACCCACTAGAAGCAGGAGGCAGTGGTACTCTGACCTGTACTGATGCAGAGCAGCAAAGAAAGAGGAAATGGTGGCTTAGGAGGAGCCTTATATAGATACCTTATGTTTTTGTCTTTGGTGTTTAGTGGAGTTCTAGTAAAGAGAGACTTAAGCAAATATGAAGCCTCCTGTCATGCTATAAAATTATTTATTTCAATCAGAAAGCAAACACTTTTAAACAAATATACAAATATACAAAACAAAATAAAGCAAGACAAACTTTGTAATAAACATTTATACATTTACTATAAACTTGGTCAAATGGATTCTTGGACTTTCCTTTCAGCCTGGCCCTATCCCTCCCTCTTACCCACCATGCTCAGTTTCAGACCAGTCCACTAATGACAGAAACACTATCATTGTGCAGCAGCAAGAGAAAGAACCCTGACATCAGAGCCTGCTTTGCATGAAGCACACTCATCAAATGCCCTTTCTTCTCCCCCTGTCAGGATAGAAACATAGAAACATAGAATGTGACGGCAGATAAGAACCATTCGGCCCATCTAGTCTGCCCAGGATGTTGTAAATCTTTCAGGTATGCCCAATTGCACAAGTGCACAAGTAGCTATTAGGTATGCCGAATGACATTTTCTTTACAATTTGTGATAAAATTGCCACAGGAAAGCTTATGAAATCCTGCTGTTTTTGAAATATGTATGCCTTTATTTGTGCTATTTAAATTTTAAAGCTGCTAAACATTTTCCAGTTGAGACTTTAGCTAACAAAGCAATGTTACAATTAGGCCCAGATTGAGCTATAATAGTTTTTATATATTAATAATATTATTTATTATACAAATATAAATATGCATGCATTTCATGATAATTTTACCTGACAAGTGTTCTGTGCTTCTCTGGTTTAATAAAATTGAGAGCACTCACAGATCTCCTCAATGACTACTTTACTGAACACAAGCAGTTTCGTGTTTTCATGTTTTCATTAGTTCAAGCATTCATGCTTCATAGCTGCTATATTCAATAAAGCTTTGTGAAGATCATAACAGTCCTTTGCATGACGGCCCTGAATTTGTGGCAGGTTTGTTCCTTGGTGTGCTGTTTCAATAGACACCAATGAAATGCAGCCAGCAAGGGCAGTGTGAGCACTTCAGAAGTACTATGCCCATGTACAATCCTTAGTGTAGATGGAAAGAGCTGCTATCAGTCCCCCTTTCTGGACAGTCTCTCTTTCAGGTAGAACAACACCTTTTCTACATCATGGCCCACCCACCTGCTTTAGCCCTTGTCCTGATGTTGGGATGAATGGAACTGACCACCTGTTAGTATACAAACTTCCATACACTGCATTAAGAACCAACAGCTATGGTTGATACTGATTATCATGAACATGTGACTTGGGCTTAAATTTGTGGAAAGATAGGCTAGATTGCAAAATTACATCGTTTTTTTTTTTTTTTTCAAATCTAAGTGCATATGTCTAAAACAAACAACTATGCAAACTTTGTTTGGAATGACAAGAGGGTTTCTATATCTTTTCTAATCCAGCCAAATTTATCAGCAACTCAATATTTACACCTGAAGAGCTAATTTTTTTTATAAGAATTGTTTTTTTTTTTTTTTAATTCTTTATTTTTGTTGTGCATTAGTTTGACAGATAAGCATATACATAACAGAACTGCACATTTTTAAGTAATATAACAGGCTGCAACAAGTTATGTCCGACAGTGAGAAGTCAACAAATGTTATCAAGGTGTACTGAGTAGGCAGACATTAACATTGTCAAAAAATAACATAGAAGTGTAACTTGTTAAACTTAGGTTGGTTATTTAGCTTAGTATCCGCTGGGCATTATTCCCAGGACTGGAGCTTGTTTAGAAAGCATAGTTAAAGGTAATTGGTTGAGGTATCATGCCTGCCCGAGCTAAGATTTATCCGCAGTTGTGGGGGAAGGGACCATTAGTTAGGCCGGTGTATTCTGGGAGATATGCCTCCTAGGGAGGTATCCCGCATTGGCCGATCTGGCTATTGCATCACCACGTGTTTAGTTTAGGCTCTTGTCGTGATGTGGCAATACTGGCATTTCATTTCAGCTATGGAGCACAGCTTCATAATTCAGTGCAATAAACACATTTAGGGTGGCTACACTTCCTATCATGTTAGCTGATCAGTCTTGCATTGGTTATGTATCATATTTGTCATTAGATGTTTATGTGCATTAAATAAGTAAATAGCAGTTTATATTAACAAAACTGGCATGCAAACACATGGACTAGATCCGCGTTGTACCGCGGCACTGTCTCATCAGAGCTTTGAAAAGGTGTAAAGGAAGATGGTCCTAGACTAGCCACATGGTTTATATAGCTGGTAGGGGCTATGCTTGGAAGAAATGAAATACAAATAAAACGTTCTCTGGGCTGTGCCTCCACATGAAGACACACAAAGGGAGATTGAGAATGTTCCAAGTAAGTTGTTGCCTGTCACAGAGCCCTAGGTCTAACCCATGCAACAGTGGAGACAGGCTGTTCATCAAGGGATCTGTGACCCTCGTGCAGGGAACGCTCATCCTATGCCCACTAATGGCAGGCTGCCAAGACTGTTACTCACAAGTTCATCTTTTTGTGTGGAAGGAAGCCACCCGTCCCGAATGATTGTGCGCTCCCACCTTGCTCTGGCCGGACCGGGGTCTCCGGGTCTTCTCAGAGCTCGTGTTCTGTGTTGCCAGGTGCTGCTCTGCTGTACAGAAAGGAGCCACCATCTCCGAGTGCCTGTGCGCTCCCACCCTGCCCCGGCCGCCAAGCAACACATACCAGCAGCCGGTCCAGAGCTCCTGTGTCTTCTCTGAGCTTGTGGTCCACGGTAGCAGATGCGGGGCACCCGACAGAGCAGTCCAGCAGAGTATTTTCGGCTCCCCCTAGAGCGCCGTGTCGGGAGGTGGCCGCGAGATGGCAAAGCAGGCTTATAGAAGTGTTGCGTTGTTGTCTGCTCTGGTGCCCGGAGAGATATCCGATAGGGCTGTCGGCATGGTGGCTGTGCCCCGGGGTTGAATCGGTGACCAGCAATCTTCTGTGTGACAGGTAAGTCCTGGGGGGTCGACCCACGCTCCAAGCGCCTCCAGAAGTCTTGGCAGATTTGGTCAAATCTAGCTTCAAAGCTTTCTCTCCAAGTTTGAATCTCTGAGCCCTCTCGCTCAGGTTGTGGCTCGGCGGCCATCTTGGGCTCGGCCTGCAGTCTTCGCTCCGGCAGAGAATCCACATGCTGTAGATACGGGCATGTCCACAGCGGGGACCGGGGTAACCCCCACCAGTCCAGAGGGGGGGGATGCGGGATTTCCGTGGGGCTGTCGCTCAGAGTGGTACCCATGTTGGGAGATCGGCCGCCTCTCCCAAACACGAGGTCGCCTCCTGTGGTAGGCCGCATATGGGGAGTGTAGTATGTTTCGTTAGAGGTACTCGTTGCTTGAATCCACAAGCTCCCACTCGTTTCAGAAATAAGCAGTCGTGGTGCAGGGCTGTAGAAATCACGATTTTGGCTAGTAATAGCCAAGATTAAGCGTAGTTTTATCAGAGCTCTTTGCACACACGTCTGGCCTGCTTGGCTGTTAGGCCCCGCCCCCTCTATATAAGAATTGTTTTTGTATGGACTGATCAGCCTTTTGTTTTAAAAACAATTTAGGTACATTGTGTTGTAATTTGTAAATTAATGTTACTGTGGGTAAATTCTTTCAATAAAGATTGCCAGATTTTAACCGCATGGCTTCAGTTTAGTTTATACATGTAAAATAAAAACAATGAACAAGTAATAATGATCATTTGTAAAGTAAAATAAAACATGTTGAAAAAAGCATGAAAAAGTAGTTGTCTTGTCGACTTATATTAACAATTTATTAGAAATCATAATAGAAAAAAGACGTATGAGATGACTACATCTTTAACCCCTGAAGGACCAGTGTCATCTTAGCAGCATTATAGGCCCCTGGGCAAAGCAGTGCACTGGGGCCCTGCGTGCACAGGAACTTTCAGGAATAAAAATGTAAATAGTCGGTAAAATTAAGCTTATATTTATTGATACCTTCAACAAATGCAGTACATACATAAGATACATACACAAAGATTGCTGAGCACACACACTCAGGCTGCTGAATACATACATACTGCTGAATACACACACAGACTGCAGTGAAGGGTGCAGTGTGTGTGTGTGTAGGGTTGCAGAGTGTGTGTGTGAGGGGTGCTGTGTGTGAGGAGTGCATAGTGTGTATGAGGGTTGCAGAGTTTGAGGGGCGCAAGGAGGAAATGTTTTCTTTGTCGATTTTTACAAAAATAATAATAAATAAACATTAACAAAAGCTTCATGTCCCCCCCTCACCTTTCTTCGTACCTTTGGTGAAGGAGGGGGTACACTGCCAGCCCTGTTGGTGCAGTGGTGGTGACTTCATGTCTCCCGAGCTGTGCACTGTGTAGGATCGTTGCCATGGCAACGCTCCACACAGACTGCTCACGGAGGGAGTGATCTGCCTCCCAAGTCCCTCTCTCTCCACTGCCAAAGGGCCTTTGGGCCGGTGAGGGAGATCTTTGATCTCCCCACGAGCCAGAGAGGGCCCACAGCAAGCGAGCAGGGCAAGGGAACATGGGAATCATGGTGTGGCCCCTATGCTTATGGGGCCACCGCGCAACTACCCATTGTGCCCATATGGAAAAACAGCCCTGTGAAGGACCAAGGCAATTTTCCACATTGTGAACCAAAACAAAACCTGGAATCTGAGATATATGTCTGTTCAACCATAATTTACCGCTTTCTTTTTTGTCAATCTGTTTTTTATTTGAGGCATAGTAAATACAATACAGAAATGAGAAAAATTAGTCATATCAAATGTGTACTTGACAGAAGTATTGTAGGTATGCACATGACATTAAATTCTGATTTGTACTGCCCCCCCGGTCCCCCTTTTTTTGGAGACACAAAATGTAAACATTTTTTGCAAATGTATCGGAGTTTACAACTAATTATACTGCAACAAGCTAGTTGGTATATGTAATAGGTGCTTTAGAGATAAGTGGATATAGCCTAAATGGCTGTTTTTTATATGTATTTTATTATTTACCATTAAAGGAATATTGTCCCCTAATACTTTGCTTGTGCCATATACCTTTATTTTATATAATCATTTTTATTTATTTGTATTATTTTATTTTACCTTTACCTGGTCATTGCAAACTTTGGAGTATACACTCACCCAAGAATCCCAGGTGGGGATTATACCACCTATCCCAATACAGTGAGCAGTGTATTCCTGCTCACTTATATGTGAGTATTATACCTTTTATATTCTTATCTGATACCGCTGTATACAGAGAGCACTATTTGTTTCTCTTTTTCTCCTTCTACCGAGGACCTGTATCTACCAACACCTATATCCTACCAGTGGGGGATCAACGCCACTGAACGTTATATACTTTTGAGCTGGCTAACGCTCTAAAATAGGTGAGTAAGAAGGACTGTTATTACCACCACCGTCATCCTCTCATTACAGTTTTACACTATTGGATTTTTTCTTTTATTTGCATGTTTCTGCATCATATGGATACCTGATTCCCGCGGATCCATTAAGGTCTACTGACTCTTATTACCCCTTCAATAAAACTTGGACTATTATAACTTTTACATTTTTTTATCAGGACTTTATTCTTTTCTTACTCATTTTATGTAAGTACGCATGGTTTTTATTTTTTGGCGCGACCTATATTCTGGTTTTCACTATTGTATTTTCTGTTGATGTGTTTTGAGGGAACCCTTAGGTTGCGGACCATCTCTCGTTTAATTCAAGCTGTCTATTTGGTCTCCAAGCGCTGATCCAACTACCATTTGTACTATAGCCTAAGCATGGCCTATTGTTCGGAATAAAAGAAACATGTGGCTATCTGAGAAAAACAACAAGCTTGCATCCACGTGGGGAACACACATCGCTAGAGACATGGCCACTGAAGTTACGGTGACCTCATTTTTTTTTTTCAATAACAGCAAAACAAACAGTAAAAGTTTTTTGTGAGAGTATGTCTCGAGTTGTAGGTGCTGGGGTTACTGGCTGCATGCAGTATTATTATTTTATTACTATTTATTATTTACATAGCGTCAGCAAATTCCGTAGCACTGTACATTGGGTGGACTAACAGACACGTAATTGTAACCAGACAAATGGACGCACAGGAACAGAGGGGTTGAGGGTCTTGCTCAATGAGCTTACATGCTAGAGGGAGTGGGGTATAGTGACACAAAAGGTATAATTAGGGGTAATTAAATAGGTTGCTAGAAAAGTATTAGGTTATTTTTGACAGTTGCAGGAGAGGAGTGATGGGGGGATGGGGGGGATGAGTGAAAAGGAGTGGAGATTGGGTGGAAATCTAAGGGAGAAGGGAAGGGAGTTCCACAGAAAAGGTGCAGCCCTGGAGCAGTTTTGGAGGCGAGCATCAGATCTGGGAGTACAGATAGAGGATAGACGTAGGTCTTTGGCAGAGCACAGGGGCCTCAACGGGACATACTTATGTATTAGGGAGGATAGGTAGGTTGGAGCAGCATTATGTAGAGACTTGTAAGCAAGCACCAGAATCTTAAATTGAGCCCTATATCTAACTGGAAGCCAATGTAGGGACTGACAGAGGGGAGGCATGGGAGGTGCGGGCGAACAGGAAAATGATACACAAGCACACAAAAATTTAATTCAGCGGGGAAGCAAAATGATAATAGTCCACAAGCAAAAACTATAAAATGTACACTCATGTGTAGTGGAGCCGTAAAACCTGGCTCCTGGCTCTGCTTTAAATGGTATGATACATTATTGTGGTTCTGTTTGTTTATCTCCACATATACATGGACGGAAGAATTTATATTTACACCTGTATCCTTGAGTGGGGATTATACCACTTCAAGCACAATCAGAAAAGCCAGGTTTTACAGCTTCATTACAGGTAAGTGTACATTTTATAGTTTTTACCTAACCTTGCTTCATAGCTCTACATACTTCACCATACATGATTTTTATTTGTTTATTTTTTATGAGGATGCTCCCTACCACACTTATAATTTGAAGAATTACCTCTGCACTTGATCCATAGGCGGGGATTATTCTGCCCAGGTGCATACACTGGAGCTGTATTGAAGCTCCATGAAAGTGCGAGTGCACACCTTTTATCTTACCTATCGCCACTACAGTTTTAAAATAATACACTAGTATTTCTTCTCTGGTTCTCTCCACATATACCTTGTCAAGGATTACTGAAGCGCTGCTCCTTCCCCCCTGTTTTTGGACAGGAAAATGAGACAGACACTGAAGTAGCAACACTTGAGGGAGAAAAGACCAGAAGTTCTGTTTTGGACAGGTTGAGTTTAAGGAAGTAAGCAGCCATCCAGTTGGAAATTGCGGAGAGGCAGTCAGAGACACAAGTCAAGATGGGTGAAGAGAGATCAGGAGAGGACAGTTAGATTTGTGTGTCATCTGCATATAAATGATAATGGAAGCCAAAGGAGCTGATGAGTTTACCAAGGGATGCATCATTGATGGAGAAAAGTAGGGGACCAAGGACAGAAACTTGGGGAATGCCAACAGAGAAGTGTTAGGGAGAAGAGGCAGAGCCAGAGAAAGAAACACTGAAAAAGCGCTGGAAGTGGTAGGAGGAGCACCAGGAGTAAGCAGTATCTCGTAGACCGAGATTATGGAGAATGAGAAGAAGCTGTTGGTGATCAAAAGTGTCAAAGGCAGCAGAAAGATCAAGGAGAATTAGGATAGAGTAATGGCAATGACATTTAGCAGCGATTAAATCGTTGGATACTTTGGTCACAGCTGTTTCAACAGTGACGAGCGTGAAATCCAGACTGAAGCAGGTCAAGAAGAGAGTTGGATTCGAGGAAGTCTGTCAATCTCGCATACACAACTCTCTCAAGGGTCTTGGAGGCAAACAACAGTAGCGATATAGGGCGGTAGTTGAAAGGGGAGTTGGGGCAGGACTGTCTTTCCACATGGGCATGATGGGCAGTTGCCCGGGGGCCAAACAAGCATAGAGGTCTCACCGTGATGCCCATGTTCCCAGGCCAACAGGGGAGATCCTGTGTGAGGCCGAATGAGGAGGTTACAGAAAGAAGACGGGAGGCATCAGGGCAGTTGAGGTTGTTGATTGGGATGTTAAAGTCCCCAAGTATGTGGGAAGGTGTGCTAGAGGAGAGAAAGTGGAATAGCGAGGAAGAAAAGTGTTCAATGAATAGCCTCGGATGACCGGGGAGAGGATGGCAATTCTTAAAGGAGTGGGCTTAAATATGCGGACAGTGTGAACTTCAAAAGAAGGATAGGGCAGGGGCAGGGAGGATAGGTTGAAAGGTACATTGAAGGGAGAGAAGGATACTTACACCGCGGCCTTTACAGTTGAGTCTGGGAGTGTGGGAGAATTGTAGTCCACCGAAACGTAAAGAAGCTGGAGTAGTGGTATCAGAGGGGGAAAGCCAGGTCTCAGTGAGTCTAGTAGTGTGAGGGAATTAGAGATGAAGAAGTCATGTAAGGCTGTTGATTTAATATTGCTACAGATGGAAGGGGCATTCCAGAGTGCACACTAAATGTTGGAAGAGGAGGATAAAATGCAGGGTATTTGGATGAGGTTTTTTGTGTTTTCTAGTTATTTTAGTGTGAGCAGACAAGGTGAAAGAGACATCACCAGCTGCTAGACGTAGGAGGAGAGATAGTGACAGGAGGTGTGAATGGGTTTTATATGTGCGGGGTCTAGGATGAGATAGGGTGGGAGCAGGAGAGAAAGAATATAGAAATGAATGCAGGGCATGAGATGAGAGAAGGGGGGAGTGTAGCAGAGATGGATTAATGTGCGTGTGATTATGTTGTTGAGGGACGTGGGTGTAAGGAGATATTTTGATGCTGTGGGAGAGGAGAGAAAAGGAAAAGAGGAGACGACAGAGCATTGCTCAGATGAGTAAGTACATTGAGAAAAGCAGAATGGGAAGAAGTAAGGAGAATGAGGACTGAGTGTTAGGGATTAAGGGAGTGTAGTGTTCTGATTGCAGGTAGTGTTTGCAGCTGACATTTCTAATTATCTAAAATTGTATGTGAGACTTTATCTAGAAATAGAATAAAGAGCTTGGGGTGGGCAAGCAACTGAGAACTGTTCTGGTTTTCAGCAGTTATCTTTTTAACTCTGACTGTGGAAGACAGGGATAATAGGGTCAAAAAGGCCTGCAATGAAGTTATGGAGATGCACAGAGGTCAAGCAAGACATTCAGGTGGGTATCAATAAAATAAGAGGTTGGGGGGGGGCAGAAATAGCAGAGAAAGTCTTTAGAAATAAGCAGATAGGTTAAATAACATTTAAGTTAACAAGCCAACCATGTTGAGTGGGGGTGGGAACAACTAGCTTTAGCATGCAGGGCAAGACAAAGAAAAATATATATGTTTAAATAAACAAGTACACATACACACCCACAACTGTAAATACATATATAATATCTGTGTCACGTCCTGTTCTGCTCATGTGTGTCTTGGCTTCTGATATCCAGTACTCTGTTAACAATTCTTGTTTAGTTTTTCTGGTTTTCTATTCTATGTCTGGTTTTCTTTATGTTGGGTTTTCTGGGTTCATTCCTTTATTCCGTTCCTGGAATTCCCAGTCTCCTGGATTTCTTTAAATGTTTTTTATTTTTGTATTCCTTTTTATTGGCTTTTGTATTATAATTGTACAAATGTCAAACAATATCAAAAAAAAGAATAAACAAACATTGATACATACAGGTGGTTAAGGTGTGTTACAAACTTAACAAGTTATCCTTTCCCTCTTTACCATTATTTGTCATTACTTGGTATTTAACGTGCATCATTATTCCATGAAATTGTTAATTGCATGTAAAGAGAATAAACTATCCTTAAGTACAAGCACAGGTACATCATATCATGTTTACGTATTCATTTGTTCATCAGTGCAAGTATATAACATAACATTGAGTTATAACATTAGTATATTTATTTCAATTCCTACATAATGATACTGTGTATAAGTAAAGCGTGTGTTTTCCTTTGGGGTGGTGCCCCCTACTAATGATTGTTTTCAGCATCTGTTACAACTTTTGTAGGATGTTGGATATTCGGAAGTCCTTCTGCCTATGAGTTTGGGGCTTTTCCCATCATGAAAGAGTTCAATGGACCCCAAATTCGAGTAAATGTTTTTGTAATTTTTGGAACTGGCATATAAAATGTCCTGCATCTGTTTTATTCCCTCTACCTGTTGGATCCACTCCTTGATAGAAGGAGGTGCAGTTTTCCAGTTTACTGGGATAAGCTGATTGGCTGCCATAAGGAGTTGAGAGATCAGGCATCACTCTACTCGTTTGTGTGCAGAAATAGGTAGCATGAAAATCATAACATAAACACCTAAAGTCCAATAACACTGACGCGTCTGACCTCACGGTCTCTTTCAAAGTGTTTGTAACTCCTCACCCAGCATTGGTTTCTGATCGTTGTATCTGGAAATAGATTTCTGTGCTGTTCTGGCTTTTCACTTCCGCATCCTGACGTCATTGTGGAAGGAACGTCAACATGTCAAGGTGTCAAGACATTCTGATGTAATATATCCAAGGGCAATCGCCCGTTCTCATATATCAGGAAGTGTAGGTAATGGAAGTTCTAACAGCGCCATTATGGTAATGGGAGCGATCAGTTCCTATATCAATAACTCACAAACAGCCTGGGCAAAAAGGACTAAAAGCAAAAACAATAATAATAATAATATAGTTGTAATTGAAGCAGATACAGTACAGTGATTTTAAAATTAATGGAGAATAATATCACAAAAAAAAACCTTTTAAAATAGAAAAGTTTATATAAAAATGCCCCAAAAGTTTATATGCTTCAATTAAATCTATATATTTTTAAATGAAGTTATTTACCTTTTTTTTTTTTTTTTTAAAACAAATAGTAAATCTTAGTTACTACTAGTGATGTCGCGAACATGAAATTTTCAATTCGCGAATGGCGAACGCGAACTTCCGCAAATGTTCGCAAACGGGCGAACCTGGCGAACCACCATAGACTTCAATAGGCAGGCGAATTTTAAAACCCACAGGGACTCTTTCTGGCCACAATAGTGATGGAAAAGTTGGTTCAAGGGGACTAACACCTGGACTGTGGCATGCCGGAGGGGGATCCATGGCAAAACTCCCATGGAAAATTAGATAGTTGATGCAGAGTCTGGTTTTAATCCATAAAGAGCATAAATCACCTAACATTATTTTTTTTTAAATGTACACTACTGTTACACCAGATAATGTATAATAAACACAGGTTACTGGCTCTGGGAGGATAATGTATAATAAACAAAGGTTACTGGCTGTGGGGCGGTAATGTATAATAAACACAGGTTACTGGCTATGGGGGGATAATGTATAATATACACAGGTTATTGGATGTGGGGGGATAATGTATAATAAACACAGGTTACTGGCTATGGGAGGATAATGTATAATAAACACAGGTTACTGGCTATGGGAGGATAATGTATAATAAACACAGGTTACTGGCTATGAGGGGGGATAATGTATAAAATACACAGGTTACTGGCTATGGGGGGATACTGTATGATAAACACAAGTTACTGGCAATGGGGGGATAATGTATGATAAACACAGGTTACTGGCTATGGGGGGATAATGTATAATAAACACAGGTTACTGGTTGTGGGGGGATAATGTATAATAAACACAGGTTACTGGTTGTGGGGGGATAATGTATAATAAACACAGGTTACTGGCTATGGGGGAGATAATGTATAATATACACAGGTTATTGGATGTGGGGGGATAATGTATAATAAACACAGGTTACTGGCTATGGGAGGATAATGTATAATAAACACAGGTTACTGGCTATGGGAGGATAATGTATAATAAACACAGGTTACTGGCTATGAGGGGGGATAATGTATAATATACACAGGTTATTGGATGTGGGAGGATAATGTATAATAAACACAGGTTACTGGCTACGGGGAGAATAACGCATAATAAACACAGGTTACTGGTTGTGGGGGATAATGTATAATAAACACAGGTTACTAGTTGTGGGGGGATAATGTATAATAAACACAGGTTACTGGCTATGGGGGGATAATGTATAATAAAACACAGGTTACTGGCTATGGGAGGATAATGTATAATAAACACAGGTTACTGGCTATGGGAGGATAATGTATAATAAGCACAGGTTACTGGCTATGGGGGGGAATAATGTATAATAAACACAGGTTACTGGCTATGGGAGGATAATGTATAATAATCACAGGTTACTGGCTATGGGGGGATAATGTATAATAAACACAGGTTACTGGCTATGGGGGGATAATGTATAATAAACACAGGTTACTGGTTGTGGGGGGATAATGTATAATAAACACAGGTTACTGGTTGTGGGGGGATAATGTATAATAAACACAGGTTACTGGCTATGGGGGAGATAATGTATAATAAGAACAGGTTACTGGCTATGGGAGGATAATGTATAATAAACACAGGTTACTGGCTATGAGGGGGGATAATGTATAATAAACACAGGTTACTGGCTATGGGGGAGATAATGTATAATAAGCACAGGTTACTGGCTATGGGAGGATAATGTATAATAAAACACAGGTTACTGGCTATGGGAGGATAATGTATAATAAACACAGGTTACTGGATATGGGAGGATAATGTATAATAAGCACAGGTTACTGGCTATGGGGGGATAATGTATAATATACACAGGTTATTGGATGTGGGGGGATAATGTATAATAAACACAGGTTACTGGCTATGGGAGGATAATGTATAATAAACACAGGTTACTGGCTATGGGAGGATAATGTATAATAAACACAGGTTACTGGCTATGAGGGGGGATAATGTATAAAATACACAGGTTACTGGCTATGGGGGGATACTGTATGATAAACACAAGTTACTGGCAATGGGGGGATAATGTATGATAAACACAGGTTACTGGCTATGGGGGGGATAATGTATAATAAACACAGGTTACTGGTTGTGGGGGGATAATGTATAATAAACACAGGTTACTGGTTGTGGGGGGATAATGTATAATAAACACAGGTTACTGGCTATGGGGGAGATAATGTATAATATACACAGGTTATTGGATGTGGGGGGATAATGTATAATAAACACAGGTTACTGGCTATGGGAGGATAATGTATAATAAACACAGGTTACTGGCTATGGGAGGATAATGTATAATAAACACAGGTTACTGGCTATGAGGGGGGATAATGTATAATATACACAGGTTATTGGATGTGGGAGGATAATGTATAATAAACACAGGTTACTGGCTACGGGGAGAATAACGCATAATAAACACAGGTTACTGGTTGTGGGGGATAATGTATAATAAACACAGGTTACTAGTTGTGGGGGGATAATGTATAATAAACACAGGTTACTGGCTATGGGGGGATAATGTATAATAAAACACAGGTTACTGGCTATGGGAGGATAATGTATAATAAACACAGGTTACTGGCTATGGGAGGATAATGTATAATAAGCACAGGTTACTGGCTATGGGGGGGAATAATGTATAATAAACACAGGTTACTGGCTATGGGAGGATAATGTATAATAATCACAGGTTACTGGCTATGGGGGGATAATGTATAATAAACACAGGTTACTGGCTATGGGGGGATAATGTATAATAAACACAGGTTACTGGTTGTGGGGGGATAATGTATAATAAACACAGGTTACTGGTTGTGGGGGGATAATGTATAATAAACACAGGTTACTGGCTATGGGGGAGATAATGTATAATAAGCACAGGTTACTGGCTATGGGAGGATAATGTATAATAAACACAGGTTACTGGCTATGGGGGGGATAATGTATAATAAACACAGGTTACTGGCTATGGGGGAGATAATGTATAATAAGCACAGGTTACTGGCTATGGGAGGATAATGTATAATAAAACACAGGTTACTGGCTATGGGAGGATAATGTATAATAAACACAGGTTACTGGCTATGGGAGGATAATGTATAATAAGCACAGGTTACTGGCTATGGGGGGAATAATGTATAATAAACACAGGTTACTGGCTATGGGAGGATAATGTATAATAATCACAGGTTACTGGCTATGGGGGGATAATGTATAATAAACACAGGTTACTGGCTATGGGGGGATAATGTATAATAAACACAGGTTACTGGTTGTGGGGGGATAATGTATAATAAACACAGGTTACTGGTTTTGGGGCGATAAGGTATAATAAACACAGGTTACTGGCTATGGGGATAATGTATAATAAACACAGGTTACTGGCTATGGGGGATAATGTATAATAAACACAGTGTACTGGCTATGGAGGATAATGTATAATAAACACAGGTTACTGGCTATGGGGGGGATAATGTACAATAAGCACAGGTTACTGGCTATGGGGGGGATAATGTATAATAAACACAGGTTACTGGCTATGGGAGGATAAGGTATAATAAACACAGGTTACTGACTATGGGAGGATAATGTATAATAAACACAGGTTACTGGCTATGGGAGGGATAATGTATAATAAACACAGGTTACTAGCTATGGGGGGATAATGTATAATAAACACAGGTTACTGGCTGTTACGGATCGCCTGGCACCCCGACTGGGTACCTCCGTTGAAGGATGCTCCTAGCATTTCCTGAGGACTCCAAGCACTCTGGCAGACACCACAATCACCGAATCTGAGAAGCATATAAATCCTCTCAAGCCTCTGAATGCTGTAGAAAGTTGAATAGGAACCATACAAATAGGTTTGCACTCCTAGCAGTCAAACTGAAACAGCATGCAATAAATCCTCCCCCAAGAATGAGATGACACTTCACTTTGAGGGTTAAAACAGGAACTCTAGATTTATTCACACAACCTCCTTTTAAGACATTCTCCCATGCAAGGGAGGGATTTACAATAATTATTACAATAGCCAATCCCATAGATGTTACCTCCCACACATCTCCTCCCCTTAGATTAACACTTAACATAATTATACAGTACACACTTTTCCCCAATTCTTGGATGTACCCCAAATATATATGATACACCTCTAGGTCTGGGTGCAGGGGGATTGGATGTGGGGTCTCCTGGGCTTATTCCTGAGATGCCAGGGTGTTTGGGTCGGAGGAAGAGAGAGCTTGCGGGTGGTTCGCTGGATCTGACTTCCACGTAGTAAGTGAAGTTGTGTCCATGGGGTTTAGACGGTGGTCCTCTGTGTTCCCCGGAGTATGTTGGGTTTTACCTTAGGTTCCAGGTGAGATCAACTGTTGGCATACCAGGCATCCCTGTATGGTGCTCCAGTCCTCTTTGGTTGTGAGCTGCTTTCAGACCTCGGTAAGTATTGTTCTGATTGCATTACCATTGTGGCAGGTGAGCATTGTGGTTAGGGCTGAAAGTTAACATACACATTGAGGATTGCTTTACTCAGAGTGACAAGTTTGGTGTTCTGTAGTCATGGCACTTCCAAGCCTTGAAGGCGGTCGAATTGACAGACCTCCAAGGCTTCGGCGTGCCCAGTCTGTGTCCTATTGTTGTGTGTCCCTGGCCCTGGGGGCTCTGGGGTACTTTAGCTCAGTTTTTGTGTGGATGAGTCGGTAAGCCCTATTGGGTCCAGCCTGGGAGTATCGTGTAATTGAGGCTAGGTTGACTCAGAAGCGTGTTGGCCTACATGGGATGTCAAGACTTTTAGAGCATTCAATGTGTCACATTACTGAGATACTCGGGTACCTGGACAGTGCCGTAGCTAATCAAGGGGAAGTGACTGTGTGCACCGTGCGCTCTAGGATTGATAGACCTATGAACACGTGCGCTCCCGGACCCATGAGCACAACATCTCTAGTGAGGTACCTGTTCTGTGTCAGGAGCTGTCTAGGACAAATAAACAATACAATATACCCCTGGTGACCCCGGCCCGATTGGTTGGGCATATTTTGCCCTCATTATAACATTATCAAGTATTTAACTTTGGCTAGATAGAAATACAAACATTAAACGTGGGTCGTGTAAACCTGGTTAGGAACATTGAGAATTTCGGCTCCCTGAATAGGATGTGAGCATAGTCATTCAGACCATTCATCCGGTGGGGAACATTGAGAGTTTCGGCTCCCTGAATAGGATGTGAGCATAGTCCTTCAGACCATTCATCCGGTGGGGTCTTAGACGGGACCTCTGGGCTGCTGGTGTGGTCTTTTCCTCGTATTCTGTCTCAGAGGGAGCGGGGTGTTGCTGCTTTTTTGGAGCCTGTGTTAAGTTAATCTGCTGATAGTAGGGAGAGGCCTAGTGTGAAAGCAAAGTCCTCTGTTTCTGCTGGGTTCCCCCTGTCGGACCGTCAGCTTGAAAGGGTGTCCCCATCGGTATTTAAGTCCTTGTTGGGACAGCGCAAATGTAAGGGGTTTAAGTTCCCTCCGTTTCTTCAACGTTGTTCAACCATGTTCTTTCAGACTATATTGTTACAGTTAAACGTTGCCATTTTAGATATACTTGCCTAAATTGAACCTAGCCAGTGCACTACTCAAGACAATGTGCTGTTTAATACGAAAAGTCATAACAAACTTAATTTCTCTGTGTGTCATACTAAGACAGACTATTACTGCAACTGCGACATTGCGAACCCACCAATATACATGCCACGGAGTAAGGTTAACTACATGTCCGATTATGAGGCTCCTAGGCTTTGGTACAGCTTATCACACGTTCATACCCAGCTGAAGCACTCTACTGTCACTTCAACTAGAACACCTCACACACCAGTGAACCTTCGCAACCATAGCCACAACAGTACTAACAAAAATCACTAAACCACTTGCACAATTACACAGCTTAACCATGCTAGCCTGTTAAACAACTTGCATAAAGCTCTTATATTAATCGTGCTTACACAAAAGCAGTTTAAGTGATCTTTTTTCTTTTGTTTTTCTTTCCCTTTTTACAATTTGCGCTACAGCTACCGCCACATCATTACTGTTATGCATGAACAAGCTGCTAATAATCTACATGCCCGCACACTCTGTGACCACACGATTCCTACTTACACATGAACCATTCACTACCCAAACGTGAAACACAATATGCTAGCTTGTTCGATCCATATTATAATTAAAAATGTGCTCTATATTTAAATGCCCTCTGAATGTATTGCTATGTCTATTCTTTCTTTTGTCATTACTGCTGGGGCATTGACAAAATGTTTGTAAATCACATGCAGGCAATAATAAAGAATTAAAAAAATAATAATAATTAAAGCCCTGTTTGTCCTCTAAAAAAGGTTTATAATATGTGTTGGTGCAATAAATGACAGAGATGAAAATTGTGTTTGAACACATACAGCAAAAAAATGCAAAAATGGCTTGTGTCCTTAAGGTTAAGACAAGCTTTTGAAGCTGTGTCCTTAAGGGGTTAATTTGTTTTTATTACATGTATTAGGGCTGATGTGTACTATAGTCATTGCAGCCACCCAGGACTAGCAAGAGTTTGAGCACAGGGCTTAATTTTGTAACTGCTGTATGGGTTTGTAACTTTTGCTTATTTTAATAAATATATTAAAAGTTTAATGTGTGGATATTCTAAATTCCCATTTTGAAAATATTGCAATATATTTGCTTATTCTAGTTTTATAACAGAATAGTACAATTATCTACACAGAAAGCATTGGCATCTCTTGTATTAGCATGCCCAAGAAAAGCAACAGGAAGATACCAGGGGCCATAAGTATACCTACCTTTATCTGCACCTCACGGCCACTGTAGATGTCATAGGCAGATCCAATTTTAAGTGTACATATGAGTTGTTCTTAAACTATGCTATAAGAATTTCTGTAAATGCACAGAAGTTCATGTTTTGTTACCTTATTAGAGAGTGATGAATCACAGTATGTTTTTTTATTCTGAAATACATGAACTTTATCTTTGGCAAAATGTGACCCTTGGGCACAAAAAGCACTTGTACCAGACTTTCTGACATCTTCCAAGAGGAGACAATATACCCCAACTGTGGGGTATATTGGATTTCCTGGCATTCAAGAACAGAAGTGAAGTGATTTAATATTACAACACCATCATGTGCAGAGATGTGATTATATCCCATCAGCTTTCTAACATGCAGTACTTGCCAGTGCATGAATAGTCTGGATTCTGTGATAAGATGTGGGTTTAACTTTGCTTCTGTCTTCTACATTTTATTCCAATTCATCTTGGGTGGTTTTGGACAAAATTAAATGCAGATTGAAGCTGTAGTAGCTGGTTTTAATCAACTCTTTCACAGAACTTATGAGATAAGCAGCTCTTTGCATTGTGCAACAGTGCACGCCTCCTTGATGTATTTTTTTCAGAACACTTGTTACATTTAGAAGAACATTTTCTATTATATTTTGGAATCTTAAAATGAAATTGTCTGATCCAGCATATCAACCTCCATTTTCCTTCTTTTTTTGTAGATGGATGTCACAAATCAAAATTTAAGAATGTAAGAACGAGATTCTATGAAGAATATATTGTCAATGCAAGAGGGACACTTAATACAATTTCAAGCTAGCCATTTTATATAAGCTCTAGTAACTGTAAAATAAAGCTTTCTCTTGGGGTAGATTTTAATTGGACAAAAAAAGTTCATCAGCTTTAGACTACATAATAATAATATATAAAAAGGGAAAATAAATTGCCTAAAGAAAAAAAAGCAGCCACCTTTAAAATAAAACATCTGCACAACATCCTTTGTACATTGAATTAATTTGAATCCTTTAAGTATTCTGATACAGAAATAACAGATTTGATCCTGGAAATTATGGATCGACTTGGTATTTCCACCTTTCTGTTTACATAAAGCATTATATATAAAGGTTTTTAGATTACTGATAGATAATAAAGATACTATTTACCAGGCATCTTAAAGTCAAGACTCTCAGATGTTGATGAACTAATGAACTAAACCGAACATGATTTTTAGGACATCTATTGCATTTAAAGAATTTTAGAAGTTGACGGCTATCAACAATTTAGGAGGCCAGACTTTAAAGTCCTTGCTTCTCAATAAACTGGAAATAAACTTTCAATTTACTTTACCTAGATATCTTTTTTTAAGGCCATAACATTTTTTTGAATTTTGGACATGGAAGAAGTGATGATATAAGTATATATATATATATATATATATACACAATCAAAAATTCGAATATATATATTTTTAACTGTTTTATATATGTTTATATATGTTATTAACGGTTTATTAGAATGTTTCAAATACAATAATTTGAAGTAAGTTAAGTGAGAAAGAATTGGTTGAACATGCATTCAAAGAGTAAACAGTAAAAAAAAAAAAATAATAATAAAAAAATATATAGTACCAAGTACAGGGCAAGTATAAAAGAGTAAAAGGTACATGGAGAGAGACAAGAAGGGAAAGAGAAAGAAAAACAAAAAAGAATAAAGGGCATATAGCAGGGTAGTGAGAAATAGAATATGTTCCAAGAGATTTCTCTGGCATAAAGTGCAGTGAAAAGCTTAGTGATTTTATAAGTGAGTGTCATCAGTTTTTCCACCCTGATTAGGTACCATATATTTGCATCTGAGTGGGTGGAAACCATATTCTAGCACTTGGCAAATGCATTCTCTGGGCTGCAAACCTAAAAATAATAGGTTGAAAACCACAGGTCTTGGGTGAGGCAGACATCACAGCATTGTGATACCAGGTGTTTTAAGAAAATTAAAAAGAAAAATAGTGATATGGTATTGTGGGTTCTCAAACATAGGTCTCAATTGGATACGTTTTTAAAATTATTTAATATATTAAAATATATATTTTATGATGAAATCATTTTTTACAGTATTGAAATATCAAAAATATATTGTATATAAAAAAAATCAAAATGTAATCAAATATTACAACATTTAAATGTTTTAAAATATTAATATTTTGTCATGTTTGATAATTTGATTTATTTTTTTAATATATAATATATGTTTTGATATTTTAATATTTTTAAAAAATAAAAATAATTTTAAATAGTTTATCCAAAAATATTAAATCATTTAAAAAAAGTATCCAACTGTATTAAATCGAGACCATAGTTTACACTGGTGTATTAGTCCTGCACAATGGCAAAGCTAATGATATGAATAATGCCCCAAAAAATAAACCCACGATTCTAGTTTTAGGGACCAATAAGAACATCATCTTCCTTTAGTTTGGCTATAATCACATTGTTATTTTTGTAAAAAGAAAAAAAGCATTAATTTTATTAATTTAAAGGTGCTGCTTTCTGATTCAAAGTGTTTACAGACAAAATAGTCATAGCAACGTCAAAGTTACATGTTAACAAATATATAGAAAATTCCAAGAAACACTTTAATTAAATGTTTTATAATTTAAAAATGTATTTTTGTTTTTGTGTGTGCACTTTTCCCTAATTTGTATTTTTTATATGTTTTGATCTTTACAGCAGCACTACTACTTAGAAGTGCATGTTCTGGGTGTATCCCTAATTCCCCGTTTTTCTGTGTAGATTTGGAGCTTCTTGGGCTGAGAACCCCACCCATCCACCATAGGTGCCTCTTTGGAGGTGACCACATGAATGCATAAGTTGAGGAGTCTCTGGAAGCAGTTTAAGCAGTAAATATTGCAAGCTATCATGTAAATCTCCCATGTTCAAAATAGTGAAGGGCCCACCTATATTGGGGTACTGTGATGTAATGGTAGGCGTAACACTATATATAGCCATATGGCATAACTGAATCCCCAGATTTGTTTGATTTTTTTGCGAAGTTAAATGATTTTGAGTAGCCTTGTAAAAATTTTTTACAAATAATTATATTTTTGGTCTTTACAGCAGAACTTAGTAATGCATATTCTGTGTGTGCCCCCAATTCCATTCTTTTTCCACTTTAAATTTTTGTCATCTTTGACATGACATTATCACACACCATTACTTTATAAAAACTGTAAATTAATAGACTGTTACAGAAAACAATTGATATGCTGGGAACAGTGGCATTTCAGAACATGATAGAGATTTACAGAGCTGTCACAGAGGATTCATGTGCATTGTGACCTTACAAATATTAAAGGTTATCTCTATGGTAAACAATAATTCAATATAAATATTTATCTATCTCTATATATCAGTTCATGGCACAGCTCATAAATGTTAAAAAGTAGCAACAAAGCAATGTGCCTACAAAAGATGCAGTTTTATCAGTGTATCATAGAGAAATAAGAAAATAATTGTTTTGAATTTAAACACTCAAAACAGGGTTTTGTTTATTGACAGCTGTACATAATGTTGAAATTCTGATAGGTGGAATAATATACCTGATATAAGTCACTACTCTCAATATATTTCAAACTTAAGAATTTGATAAATATTAGTAAATTCTGAATAAATATTTTGAAGATATTAATTAAATTCACTCTCCTCCTGTAAACCCATGCAAATGATTATTTTAGCCCAATCCTTATTAATTGAAATAAACCTAAAGTTACCCAGAAGAAACCTAACAATAGTAGCCTACCTCAGAAACCTCTCAAGAGTAAATTCCAAAGCAATTTCTAAATTAGTAAAAAAAAAAAAAAAAAACAACTGTATAAATAAGTTACTAAAGGGTCAAATATAATAATGTAAGCAAATATATTTTTTTTAGAGAGGGAGGGCCCAATATTGTGTCTCATGCCCTCCATTTTTTTGAATTATGGATAGGGATTAAATAATTTAAAGTGAAACTGACACCCTCTGGGGACTTTACAGAAGTTGAGCAGTGAAATGTGAGTTTAAAGGCACACTATAGTCATCAGAACAACTACAGCTTATTGTATTTGTTCTGGTGAGTAGAATCATTCCCATCAGGCTTTTTGCAGTAAACAGTCTTTTCAGAGAAAATGCAGTGTTTACATTACAGACTAGTTATCACTCCACTGGCCACTACACAGGTGGCTGCTGGAAGTGCTCCCTGGGGAAGTGCTGCACACTGTACAGTACTGCCATTTAGCTTCCCCACCCTCTGCAAGCAGACACTGAACTTTCCTCATATAGATGCATTGATTCAATTAATCTATATGAAGAGATGCTGATTGTCCAGGGCTGTGTTTGACTTGTGCTGGCTCTGCCCCTGATCTGCCTCCTTGACAGTTTCAACCAATCATATTGGAAAGCAATGTGATTGGCTCATACTTCTGATGTCAGCTGTAATCAGGGGCCGAGGTAGTGGCTGCAGACTTGAATACAAGTGAGATTTTAGTTTATTTAGGTAGGCAAGGTGGACTAGATGGTGGTTTTAACAATATAGGGTTAGGAATACATGCTTGTGTTCCTGACCCTATAGTGTTCATTTTACTTTTCTGAACCTGATGTGGGCACAACCATCATCTTCAGGTTGTTATTATCTACTCCTGATGCTTCAGTGCCAGGAGCTGACGCTCACGCATGCACGGGAGTAAAGCATTAAGGTCTATGGAGGATCCTGCGATACTGCGGGATCCCTTAAAGGCAGAGCCAAATTAATTGTAATGGCTGTGGGATTGACACTTCTACATGGCAGATGCCCAATGTCAAGAAGTGTCAAGAGGAGGAAAAATACTGAGACAATACTACAATATTTCAGTAAATTTGCAACATAGACAATGTAAGCATTTAATAAGACTTTTTTTTTTTTTTCAAATCAATGGGGCTTGACACAAATAATGCCAGGATAATGGACATCGTAAGAGTGAAAGATTTTCAAACCATTCAACTCCCTGAATACTAAGTTGAGTAGGGACTTGAACAGCTATTTAGGGGGAAGATGCTCTCATGTGTCCATCCACTTTATAAGTTTAAACCATATACCACTGTACATAGGGTGTACCAATAGGAGGAAGTCAGAAACACCCTCCAGTTGCCTGATCTTGTTTTGGGCCCCCTCTAGCGCAAGTGTGGCCAAAAGGTAGATCCCCAACTTCCACGTTGCTATGTCAGCTGGAGATCTACCATTTGCTCATCCTTGCAGAGTTTTATTTGTGAACCATGTTTGTGCATTTGAATGTAAGCATGTTTTTGTATAGAGTAGGTGTGTGCATGTAGAAATGTATTTGTTTGTACTGCTGCCATTGGAATACAGTGGTGTGCTTGTGTGTAGTGTTTTTGCGTTTAAATTCAGGGGTGTGTTTGAATGTAGTGTTAGCTTTTAAATGCTTGTGTACATGTGTATTGGTTTGTGAATGAAGGGGTGTTTGTATATAATTTTGCCATTTTAATACAGGGTATGTTTGTATTTAATCTTTGCGTTTGCAGAAGTGTGATTACATGTTATGTGGGAGTTTTCTTGGATGTATGCATATACATATGTACATTGCAACATACATTCATACATACAAATTTACAGACACACTAATATAAACACACTGACACATGCACACACATTCAGATACACACTGACACACACATACATACATGTACTTTGACACACAGGTACACATCCTGACATATACAAACACCTTAGCACACACATACACACACTGACACATGCAGATATTCTGACACACAGATACACATCCTGACACATGCACACACTGATACATACAAACAAAATGATACACAGATATGCACACACACACATGTCATACCTTTTAGCCACCCAACTGTTAGTATATGGAGTGCCAAACCTACCTCTTTTAATTTTACCAAAAGTGCAGATTTCAACAGAAATTGGCACTTTTTTAAATTAACCCCTTAGGGACACATGACATGTGTGACATGTCATGATTCCCTTTTATTCCAGATTTTAAGGGATTAAAGAGACACTATAGTCACCAAAACAACTTTAGCTTAATGAAGCAGTCTTGGTGTATAGATCATGCCCCTGCAGTCTCACTGCTCAAATCTCTTCCATTTAGGAGTTAAATCACTTTGCTTACACAGCCCTGGCACACATTCCTGTATGTGACTTACACCGCCTTCGAAACACTTCCTGCAAAGAGTCATCTAATGTTTACACTTCCTGTACTGAAAATACTGTTTAATTTAGAAGTTCACATCTCATGCTCTGTTCATAGTGTATTAGACCCTACAGGAGTCCCTTGTATATAATTGAAGTTCAATTTACAGAGCAGGAGATAACTTTTAAAGTTAGTTGCATCTGATTGAAAGTAAACCCATTTCTTTTCATGCACTCTGTGTGAGTCACAGCCAGGGGAGGTGTGGCTGGGGCTGCATAAGCAGACACAAACATGATTTAACTCCTAAAGGGAATATAATTGAGCAATGAGACTGTTTTGATAGTGTCCTTTTAACACTGGCTGTCAAGTAAACAACAGGCCCTGATACTTCCTGGTTGTTTAGCTCATTAGAGCTAAACTTAAGTGCCAGGCAATTGCCAGACCACCTGCCTTGGAACGGTGTCTCAGTGGGCTGCATTGGGAAGTCTGTTATTGGTTAGCCACAGAAAGTTTGGGCTGGGGAAGAAGGGGAGGGCTAGCGAGGCTTGCAAACAAGAGATCTGCTGCTTTTACAAACCACTTTTAGATATACCACAATGAAAAAAAAAAACTAATTCAATGCATGCATGTTATCATGAGAGTATATCTGCTAAATAGAGATTTTTAAATTGTATTTGGACAGTGAAATGTCCCCTTTAAGCTACAAATGAATTATATAATCACAAACAGTGTTCATATGTTTGTATTTGAAACCCCTCTGCTTTGCTCTTATTTCAATAAACAGATATTATGTTATGATTATAGTACAATGTTGGATTACTTTCATTGTATATATATATGTATTAATATATTTATTAAATATAAATATATAGCTTTTTTATGCAATTAAAATATAAAGATTGATAGAATTGCAAATAGTTTATAGAATAGCATAAAAAAGAATTACCATGGAAACTTACATCCCCTGGTATTATAGGCTCAATAAAGCCACTATTCAAACATAAAAGCATATTGGATGGTAAAAATAAAGGATGTCATTTTAAAAGCATGCCTTTCTCTATAAAATTCAGACAACACAGCTAACACAGTACAATTCAGAGGATAAAAAAGTAATTACTGCTTTGTACTGCTGATTAGGGCCTCCATCAGGGAAACTCGGGCACCAGGAAATATGGCTGTACGGGGCCCAGGCCCCACTGTCCTAATGTGAACGTATGTGTGTGTGTGTGTGTGTGTGTATGTGTGTGTGTATATATATATATTTCCAATGAACCTTGAAAAAGACCCTTAGGGGTCGAAACATTGTGACAACCTTGAAATAACAGAATAAACTTCACGTTTGGAAGAAGACCTGTGAGTGCACCTCTTCATTCGTTTTATATATATATATATATATATATATATGTGCTCCACCGAGTCTGTCTGTCTGGCCCCTTGCTGTCAGGACAATGCAGAGAGCACTGCAGAAGTCTGTCTAAAGATGAACTGTGCTTTACAGGGAAATTTACCTAGTATCCCCAGGTGCGAAAGCATGACAACTGGGAGGCATGAAATCACTCAACAATGTTTACTTCCTCCTCTTTCTTTGCTGTTCCCTGTCAGTTTTTGATTGTTTGATTGCATTAAAAAGCTATCAATTGAACAAGACTTGATTAGGCTAGTAGATATTTACACTCACCATAGTGTTCCTTGTTTAATAAACAGTGATCCTTTCATATATATGACTATTAATTATTTTTATTATTTCATTATATATTTAGTTTAATCTATATTACAGTGATATACGATGTTGAATATTAGATAATTTTAAGTGTAAAATAAGTTAATGTATGGATAATCTGAATTATTCCATATGGGTCTGTCTTTGTAGGTCTAGACATTTAACAGTTGGTTTTCTGTCAATTGATGAACAGCATGTTCATCATTTCCAATTGTATTTATAATTTTGACTCTTAGTATGACATTTAGTCAGTTTTTAGCTTCTGCTGTTCTACTTTATCATTTACTGCTGACTTTAAGCTGCAGTTTAACTTTCTGTGCTAGCTTTGGTCATCTTTCTGAGGGTCCCTGTTAGACACTATTGCTTCTTCAATGATCTGATAACGTTTGCCAGATCTAAAGGAACACCAAATTTACCTCATATTTCAATCAGCTGCACACTAAATGTTTTTCAAACTTCATAATTTAATTGCAAGTGTGTTTTAAGACCAATTTGATCGTTGAATTTATGTTCATCCTATAACTTAGCACAATACAATAGACAATGACTAATACTAGTAAAGATCAGTTAGCGGGAGCTATTTCTAATGGCAACAATACATAATTGGCAGGTATTGCTCCCATACTGCTTGAGGAGCAATTGTAGATCGTTTTAGATTAATACACTGATTGTATATGCAATATTTTCAGCTGTGTCATTACTACAAAACTTTTTATCCAAATCTATGACTTTGGCTTTATAGCAAAGTCAAGAAACCTTCTGAACAATATTGGTCAAATAAAAGTAGAATGTAGAACTGACCAAATTGCAAAAAATAAATTGAGTAAAGATTCTCAAAAGAAGTACCATTGTAATGATGGTCAATTGTTGTTAACACCTAAACAAGGAATATGGATTATAGAAAGGATCAAGCCGCTTATGACAAACTGCGCATATTCCATAGGATTTAAGATTCGCTTCACCACCATTACTTAAACCCTCCACCCATGAAGAAGTTAAATAGATTTACAAAACTTTAAATATAAATAAACCCATGTTTTCTTGCACCTCCTCAAGTTAGGATGTACCTTTTGATAATAACAAATATGTAGCCAGTTCAGATTCTGGAGTAATTCATTACTAATGGTGCTTGTGATGTACATCTAACTTTGACTGGCGAAGGTGGGGTTTGTAATACATTTCAAGAAATAAATTCTCCATCACAGGAAATTGAATTTGTAGCTTCCAATCAAAACACATTTAATTTACTAATAACAAGGCTAACAAAGATAAACAAGAAAATAAAATCAACCATAAAAATAATTTGATATCAATAAGTATATTGGCTTGAATCGTCTTCTGTAGGGATCGTTTTGGGCAATTTTTTCAAGTCCCCTCCACTACAGAGCATTACAGCACTTGAAAACTGAGTATCTATGAGGAGGTTTAAGTTATTTGGACAAAATATCTTTCATTCGGAAGAGCAATAGAAACTGTTTTGGTGGCTTTATCATATCCAAACTTGGAATTGTAAAATACTTTTTGGTTCAGTTCCAGAAGTGCTAGAAACGGACACCACCTTTTATTTTTTCATTGAATTTTCTAATAGATAAACATCTGATGGTTTGCAGGTTGATGCAAGAAATCTATAATGTACTCCTCTTCCTAAATATAATGAGATATTAAATTGTACCAAGTTCTTTATTTAATTGAATCATGGGATGGCAGTACAAAAAAAATTCATTAAAAGTTTCAAACTAACCATGTTCTTTTATCATATTTCATTTAGGGGAGTTAGCGATGTCAAAGCATCAATATGTTTTATTCTCCAAAAAGAGTAGTATTTAATATATCTCACAGACCTCTTCTTCTTCAATTTGTATCTGCATTTCAAGGAACATGATAAATTATGTGTGGTAAAATGAGTAGAAGTATATGAGCAACAAATAACAGTACATTGAAACAAAGTGTTCTCAATTTCTTATTTTTCCAAATCTTATCTTTCTGCTATGTCTTGTACTTAAGCACGATGGGCACACTCTGTACTATCTATGGCTTGAATAGATATAACTAAGTATGGTGCTTGTTCTATGAGAAGTACAATTTCTTCTAAACCATATCAGGCTGTGGCATCTTTAAATGAAAGATGGCCAATTGGTTATCAGATTCTATATTTAAATAGTTTATTGCATACCAATTGTTTCCATGTTTAGTGTATTTTACTGAATGTCAGCTTTGAACATATATATTATGAATCCTGTATGGCATAAAATTATTTATTTTCTTAACCCTTTCAGTGAAAGACAATAGAAACTTGATTAACGATAAAAAGCAGTGAATATTACACCTCACATATGAACCTGATTCTCTGGAGTTTATCTTCTTTAATATATCTCATCTTCAAAAGGTTCTATTTCTTCTACATTTTTAGTTTCAAGTTTTTTTCTTCGTGTAGAATTTATTTTCTGAGTTCTTCTATCAAATTGGTCATGCTGCTCCTAAATAGCTCCTGAAAGAGAAGAAAGATAACTTTGATGTATGACACATAAATTACGTTGGATGTTGATTGTGTTATTTCTTTTTGCTGCATATGTTTACCATGTTGATTCACTTTGAAAATATGTGTTTGTGTTTACTGCTAAGAGTATAAGCGAAAGTCGGATGCCTAAATAAACTTTCTATTTTCTTTTACCCAATGAATAAAGAAAATCTAGAATTGTAAATCAGGAACATATTGTTTTATTGCTTGCTAGTGAAGAACACTCATTAAATAGACTAAGACACTATATGAAACAAGCTCTGCATAGTGTATTAAAGTAATTGGTGGTTATTTCAATTCACACATACATTTACCTTTGAGTGATGTTACGACCCTTACAGGACTAATTAAGTTAATTTATTTTTATTTTTTGGTTGTACTTTAGACTTTGTCTCTCCTATCCGGGTACTCCTTATGTATAGCACCTAGCTTATGTTTGTTTTCTGATATATTTTTCATTGCCCTGTCATGGTTTCCATTCACTGGTAATAGGCAAGTTTGGTTATCTTTTATTTCTATTTGTCATTTTGACCTTGACTTTTTCTTGACTATTCTTATTTCTGGTAATTTTGATCTATTGGCTTGTCTACTCGTTACTGTCTCGCTCTGTATCCCTGACCTTGGCTTGTCTCTGCCCATTCTATATTTACGTTAAGTCCGGCCACTCTAAGGCCCAGTAATACATATCCTTCTAAGGAGTTTACAAATTACATATTGAACTTTGACACTGTGTTGGGTAATTGTATATCCTGACATTTGACAGATGACTAACAGTCGTGGTTTAGTGACTGACAATAAAATATATATTTGTTGGAAGTATTCACCCAAACAAACAATAAAAGAAGCTCTGCATATATATGTACACAGCTTTACATTAAAACATGTAGAAGATTTCCATCTTCTAAAAAAAGACAGGCAGAATTTGCACTAAGAATATTTATTTTCATTTTTCCTTTGTAACGGATTCTTGTTGTTTCCATGCCAAACACCATCATCTTTAAGTGCTATAGCCCTATGGAAGTTGTTTATCATTCAACATATGCACCAAAGGTGAATTTTCTTTTTTTAAATAATGTTAGACTGACAAATAAGGCTATGGCTTAAAAAAGGCTCTATGGTTGACCTTTAGAGCTTGATGAATTTTGAGGCAAGTGACCTTTCACTTGTAGAACTATTTTAGCTCAATCAGTTCCACACTTTTCATTGTGACAAAATGCATGCCCTTTTCATTTTCTGCTTTTATTTCATCTATATAATGTAGAGATTAGTTATCTATATTTTTCCTGACTGGTTCAATGTATTGTGTACTTTTTATTAAATTTAGAATAATTTTAATTAATTGATTGTATTGATCCTTAAAGGAAACATATTTTTTTGCTGGCATGCATTATAGAAGAAATGTTTAAAAAGAAAAAATGTACTGGGGACATAATTACACATTTTATATAGTGACTTTTCTGTTTGTTTTTTTTGTTTTATAAACACAAAATATGAACATGCAACTGAACTATTTTATATATACTTTATGATGGGCTGAATTGGTGTGCTTTACACCAATTGCTATTTCGATCATCCATGTGTCTCTTCTGGCAACTCTTTTTTTTTTTTTTTTTTTTTAGTGTTAACCACTTCATGATGGATGCAGTGCAGTGATGATCCCAAAGATTACTATTTTCATTCTAAAGTATACATATCTAATTCTATATTAGATTGGTTCTTCATCCACTCTACAAAAAGTTGAATCTACCTACATCAACCTAATTACACAGTCTGATCCTTTCCTGTGCTTCCTCAATTTTGCTTAATGATACTTCTCTAAAAGTAATGGGACATGGAGACACATTAAAAGTTTTTTATTTGATTTGTCAAAAATGCAACCAATTGAGGCTGACCTAAAACTCTACTTTGATTATAATGATACCTCTTATTGTAACATGTCTTGTGCACAAATCCTTGACTCAAAGTACTCAAAATGTAGGTGAATAAATAAATAAACCTTTACATACCTCACATTTAAACTGACCACAGTTAATGCATCTCAAGAACAAATAACATCCTGTAGAAGCTAAAACACAGGTGTTATATTCGGTGAGAATAGCTATAACTCTGGCCTTCCATATGAAATAAAGTATGTAATGTGAAATAGTTTGGCCATGTAGGAAATACATTTGGTAAAATTGTTCAGATTTTCAGAACATGTATGTACAGGTTAATTACCTCATTCAATCTGTACGCAACATTCAGGTTACACTCTATATTTCTAACTTAGAATTTTCCACAAATCTATCCTCGCACATCCATGCTTTAATTATACATATTATCCTAGTAGTTAAAGGTCACTTAGCATGTAAATGGAAAGCTTTATTATTCCTAACACTTTCCAAAATGGTTGAAAAAAATGATACACAACCAGCTATACGAATGTATTTCTTTTACTACAACTCCCTAGGTATCCAAATATTAAATTGGAAATCATGTCATTGAATTTTGACATGATTTACAATGGTCCAAATCACCCCGATTACCCGGATCAAACAGGGTTTATTATTGAAAAATACATCTCAGGAGGTCGAAACGTTGCTGTTATTTTTGTTTCATTAAAACGGCTTGCAGTTTTAACACCTTGAGTGCCTGGGGAATTTCTTTGTTGCCTTTTCGGGATTGCTGGTCCTGCTCCTGAGCGCCGGGTAGCTGTTGGGATTGAGTGTGGCTCCTACCACCACTTTTGCAATATTCCGGGAAGGGAGGCAAGGGATAATACTTTTCTCAATACAGCATCTGGTTTGACAGGTGGAACTCCAATGTTTTTCTTACTGACCAATGCTGAAAAGGCCTTTGACCATGTTAGACCCTTAAGAACAATTGTTCAGTAAAATATAAGAGGTTAAATCTGTGAAAGCCTTAACAATCATTAATGGGTAATAGCTCAAAAGATAAGGAACAATGGTTCCTGTGGATTGATTATGTAGCACAGAATGATAGACGTGGGGCATTGGGCACAGGGAACTAGCTTGTGACCTATTTTTTAGGGAGGTGCTCTTTCTTCTTTCTTTTTCCTCATTTTCCTATTACCTCTTATTCACTATTGCTTTATACTTAAGTTTTTATTTCTCGTTTTGTGTGGGCAGGTTTTGAGGGGGCAGTCTGCATGCATTACTCACACACTGCTCTAATTCCAATAGCTCTCATTGATTGACTCTCAATCAGTGACAATGGGCCCAAGAAAGTAGGCCCAGAGGCACTAATATACTTCATCACAAAGTGACCCAGGCACTAGAGGTGAAAGGGGAGGAAGACCCTCCACTAATTGTGTCAGCCTTTAGGATACGGAAGGCACTGACTGCCCCTGCAGCTGCATCTAGGGACATTGTGTGTGTATGACTGTCTACCTGTGTGTGTATGACAGTCTTCCTGTGTGTGTGTATGATTGTCTGTGTGTGTGTGTGACTGTCTGCCTGTGTTTGTGTTTGTGTGACTGTGTGTGTGTGTGTGTGTGTGTATGACTGTCTGCCTGTGTGTGTATGACTGTCTGTGTGTTTGTGTGTGTGTGCCTGTGTGTCTGTGTGTATGACTGTCTGTCTGTGTTTGTGTGTGTGTGACTGTGTGTGTTTATGAATGCCTGCCTGTGTTTGTGTTTGTGTGTGTGACTGTGTGTGTGCGTGACTGTCTGCCTGTGTGTGTGTGAGTGACTGTCTGCCTGTGTGTTTGGCTGTCTGTCTGTGTGTGTGACTGCCTCTGTGTGTGTGGATGTCTTCCTGTGTGTGTGTGTGGATGGCCGCCTCCCTCTGTGTGTGTATGTGGGTGGCCGCCTGCATGTATGTGTGTGGCTTACTGCCTGTGTGTGTGTGGCTTACTGCCTGTGTGTGTATGTATGTGGCTGCCTGTGTGTGTGTGACTGTCTGCATGTAAGTATGTGTGTGTAAGACTGTATGTGTGGCTGTGTGTGTGTGTGTGTGTGTGTGTAAAACTGTAGGTGTGGCTGTCTGCCTGTTATTGTGTGTGAGTGTGTTTATCTACCTGTAACTGTGTATGTGTGTTACTGCATTTACCTGTGTGTTTCTGCCTGACCCTGTGTATGTGACTATCTGCCTGCAACTATGTGCATGTGGTGGATTTGACAGTGTATATGTATAACTGTGTGCATCTGACTGTGGGAATGTGTGCACATAACTATGCAAAAATATACACCTGCATTCACACACACAGGCCTAAATGCATGTTTTTGTCTGAATTAAATAACCAACACACACAGCCAATAAGCCCAGCACAAATATCACATACAACCAATACACGCATATCACACACTGTTAATACACCCATTACAAATATCTCACACAGCCATCACATAGCATACATATCACACACAGTCATCACATCTATCACATACACAGACAACACAAACATTACATAATACATGGATGATGGGGGGGCACTGTGAAGATTTTTCGCACAGGGCGCCTAAAGGCCTAAGGCCGGCTCTGAATAGCCCACGCCAGGAAGCACCCCACTGTCACTGTGGACAACTGCAGGATTCCAGTCTTTGAAGATTTACCTTTATCCGTCTTAATGAAGAGTAATGCCTGTAACGAAAGCCCTGAGGGAGCAGGGCATCAGGTACCGATGGGGTGCCTCGGGTAACCTAGTGGTAAAACGACGAGAGGAGATTCATATCCTGTTGGCCACAGAGGATCAAAAGATATTTCACCTGTCCCTCCTTCGACGAAACGGACAACCGCTGTCCCCGGGGTGGTGTGGGAACTAAGTTCCGAGACGGCAGAGAAAGCTCGCTCTCAGTGACTGCAGGGCCCCCCATAGAGCACCTTTCAATACAAGTTACCCAGTCTGTAAGCTATGATACAAGCCCTACTACATATGAGCTAAAAGGATCCTGACGACAAGAAACCAGTTTGGAACTTTATGCATGCTATTTTCTTGCTAAATTAATATGGCACTGAAGAGTCTCTATTTTCCTCACCTGTCTGAGTATTTTACATTTCCTTTCTTATATTTGTTTTATTATACCAATTAAAGCACAACAAAACTTTGTGACTTTGTCCACAACTAAATAAAGAATTAAAAATAAATGCCAGTAAATAAATAGCATAAAACAAAATAAAATAAATACATAAAAAAATGTGTTTTAAAATTGTAGTTTTTATAGTGCCATAAATATATATGGCACTATTCCTTTAAATCACTATCAATCATTTTCCAAACTTTTATATTGTTCATTCAACTCTTTAGACGGAATAAAGCCTCAAAAATAAAATGCAGTAAACAATAATAGTGCAGACAATCTTAATAAAGTAAATTAACTTGTCATAATATTAGGATGCCAACTCACAAAAAAGTAGTCAGGGATATGGCTCAGTATTGTAGCTTTGGAATACTTATGTAGGGGGACCCCTTTCCCTTCTTGAAGGTTCACTTGCTTGTGAGGTGGTAGCTGTATATGTGATAAAGCACCCCCTCCCCCCACCCCCCCCCCCCCCACCCCCGGGATTTTTCAGCTTATTCAGCTATTTTTCGTGTGAGATTGAAAATACAGTGCAATACCGGTGTCGGACAGTAGGTTGCGCTGTGTATGGAGAGAGACAGGGATAGGAAGCTACATCTTATCCCTGCTTCTCTCTGCTGACTGAAACTGCAGGGGAGCCGCACATGCAGCCAGCAGAGACAGCCTACAGATCAGGTAAGTGAGGGATGGGGGGGCAGCCTACAGATCAGGTAAGTGAGGGATGGGGGAAGCCTACAGATCAGGTAAGTGAGGCATGGGGGGCAGCCTACAGATCAGGGAAGTGAGGCATGGGGGCAGCGTATAGATCAGGGAAGTGAGGCATGGTGGGCAGCCTATAGATCAGGGAAGTGAGGCATGGGGGCAGCCTATAGATCAGGGAAGTGAAGCATGGGGGAAGCCTACAGATCAGGGAATTGAGGCTTGGGGGGCAGCCTACAGCTCAGGGAAGTGAGGGGGAGGGGAGAGACAGACTGTAGATTAGGGAAGTGAGAGATTGGAGGGTGCAGCATACAGATCGGATAAGTGAGAGATGGGGGATCAACCTACAGATCAGGTAAGTGAGGGATGTGGGGGAGACAGCCTATAGATCAGGTAAGTGCAGGAAGGTAAAGTAAGAGAAGGAGCAGAAAGGAGAAGGAACAGAAATGAGCAGGAAGGGACATCAAGGAGCAAATATAGGCAGGAAGGAGCTGGAAGGGACAGCAAGGAACACAAAAGTTAAAGTAGGAGAAGGAGCACATAGGAACAGAAATGATCAGGAAGGGTCTGCAAGGAGCAGGAAGGGTCAGCAAGAACCACGAAGGGTCAGCAAGGAGCTGGAAGGTAAAGCAGCACAAAGGTAAAATAGAAGGAGCAGAAAGGGTCAGCAATGAGCTGGAAAGTGCAGAAGGAGCACAAACGTAAAGTAGAAGGATCAGAAATTAGCAGGAAGGGTGTGCAAGGGGCAGGAAGGGTCGGCAAGGAGAAGAAAGGGTCTGCAAAGAGCAGAAAATGACAGAAGGAGCAAAAAGGTAAAAGAGCAGAAATAGTCAGAAGGAGCACAAAGGTAAAGTAGGAGAAGGAGCAGATAGGGTCTGCAAGGAGCACAAAGGGATCAGAAAGAGAAAGTAGCAGAAGGGCGCAAAATAAGCTGAAAGTAGCAGAAAGGTAAAGGAGCAGAAGGAGCCAAGGAGGAGGGAAGACAGTGTCAGAAGAAAAAGAAGACTGTGTCTAATGAAGGAGAATAAAATGAGATTGGAGCAAGAAGGACAAGTGAAGTGAACCCTCCACTTTATTCTGGACACCACATCATGAGGCTTTGGTACCTGGGCCTGGCAGGGAAACTTTGGACCTTCTCATCTCCCCAGGTAAAAAAAAAAAATATCAGTGTTAATGTGTTCATTTTTATTTACTGAGTGTCAGGAAGCACAGAGTGCCGCAGGGTAGGGGTGTCACTAATTGTCTAGATCTGTCAGCTGGCACTCTAAGCCAACCAGTACTTCCCCATTCACAAAAAAGTAAAACATTTTTATGAACCGGAAACTAGCAATTGGCTTAGAGCGTCAACTGACCACTCTAGCCAATCAGTGGCACCCATGCCTGACGTCAATCTGCACTTTCTGACACTCCGTTTCAGAAGACGAATACCACTGAGCGACCTGGAAATCTGGAGGAAGCCTTTGGGGTTTAACCCCTTAAAGGAAAGAGAGCACCCAGGGGCTTCCTGGCATCATAGCATTTTCATTTAGATGAAGTTGTTATGGTGACCAGAATGTTCCTTTAATTTGCTTAAAGGAACACTGTAGTGTCAGGAATGCAAACATATATTCCTGACACCATAGTTGTGAAAACACTATTTACCCTGGCTTTATGTGATAATGACTATGTCCCTTCCCTTTCATATCACTGTGAAAAAGGGACCAAGCATCGATGTCATTACAATTATGCCCCCCCCCAGAAACATTCATGCGGACGCCCATCTATGTATTGACTTTTTACACCAAAGTTGATACACAAAGTTCATGTTTTTACTGTTATTGATCAACAAATAAGCCAAAGACCACTATATGCATTTATTTGTACATGTGTATGAACGCATGGTCACTTTTTGTACTGATGTTGCAGTTTTGTAAAAAAATTTAAATAAAGATTTTCAGATTTTTTTTTTCCAAATAATGATAAATACATATAAGATACATAAGATTTATAAGATACAAGCCAAAGACTACAGCTTATCTTTAAATACAGGATGCTGAGAGAGAGAGAGGCTATAAGTACTAATTCAAGAAGTTCTTCTGCACCCAAATCATGTGCAGAATTTTTTTCCAATTTTGTACAAAGATGGTGATATGATGTTTTCCTGCGCAGTTTCAAAAAGGTTTGCAGGCAGTACCAGCTACCAAAGGACCAGTGTGAAAAGTACCTCACCTCTGGTCTCAGAGTTCCTGCACTGGAAGCATTTGCAGCGCTTCCAGCAGAGTCTGATCAGGACTATAATAGGATTAAGGCTGCCCTGAGGTGTACCGAAATAAATTCAGGATTTCGTAGAAGCACTCCACAGAAAGTTATGCAGTAGCTGTGGAACACCTGGCAACAGCATTCCAGCAGTGGACTAGGGGGCTGGAGATTAAAACCCTAGAAAGTTTGGAAGATCTGGTCATTCAAGAACAGTTTCTGCAGCTCTGTCCAGCCCATGTACAGGAATGACTGCTGGACCGGAACACCAAAACAGAATTGGAGGCAGGTGAGCTGGCAGATTTCCACACTGCCAATCGAGCCACAGTGGACTGGAGCAGAGGTTTTTTTTCCAAGGGAGCATCTAGCTGGAAGACCACACCACCATGACTCACTATCACCAGGCCTAGCGGGCCATTTTTTGTTTCAGCTATTACCTCAGGGAGAGGAGAAACTATTGCCATTTCTGTGCAAGGAGATAGTCGCAGACATTTTATTTGCAATCAAGTGCGGCACATCAGTGTTACTTGCCCTGGGAAATGGCAGCCAGCATCATCAGCTGGGGAGGCAAGCTCCTCAGAACCACCACCCTCTGTGCTGTTTGTAACCAGATCAGAAGGCAGCAACAATGTGAATCTGCAACCTGTGACAGTTTGAAAAGAGGTAACTGTGGTACTCAGGGACACTGAGGCAGATGTGACTTTTCGGCTTCCAGAGCTAGTGTGTTCTGAGGACTTAATTCCTGGCAGGATTCTAGCAGTTAAAGGAATTGGAGGAGTTCATCTTGTAGTGCCAATGGCACAAGTTTATTTGGATTGGGGAGCGGGGATGGGTTTCAGAGATGTGGGGGTAGATGAGAATATCCCTGCAAATGTATTACTTGGTACTGACTTAGGTAGATTGTTATCCCAGTATGTGCCTGAAAGTAATGTGTGTTATCAACACAAGCCTCGTAGGGGCCTTACTGTGCAGAGGGCAGTGTGTAAAAGTGTATGTAGACTACCTTGCTGGGATGGAGGGCAGAATGTGCATGCGTGCCAGTCTGGGCCAGAACTAGAGACGTCTGCAATACCATGTGGAAATGGATAAAAACAACTTCACGGGGAGGTAGAGCTGGATAAGCGTGTGTGCCTATCTGTGTCAGAGCCAGGGTTGTTTGAGATGCCATGTGAAAACACAAGTGGATTAACTCATTGGGAGTCAGGGCTGGATAAGTTGGTTTGCTCACCTGTGCCTCAGCCCAGAGTGGGTTAAGGGCCAGATTTAGGAGAGTTTGAGGGGCTATAAGGTAGTGTGAGAAGAAGGCCTTGCTTGGAGAGAGAAGTATGTGGGCGTGCACAACATTCTGTGTCTGACTAAGGGATGTCAAAGATGTCCTGTGAAAATGTACAGGAAAAGCCTTCTAGCGAGAGGGGGCTAAATGAATATGTGGCAAAATGTGCCTGAAGCAAATGTATCTGCCCAAGGGCAGAGTACAGAATATTTGATAGAGTCCTAACCTCAACATCTGAGGAAAGGGATTTAGGGGTGATTATTTCTGATGACTTAAAGGTAGGCAGACAATGTAATAGAGCAGCAGGAAATGCTAGCAGAATGCTTGGTTGTATAGGGAGAGGTATTAGCAGTAGAAAGAGGGAAGTGCTCATGCCATTGTACAGAATACTGGTGAGACCTCACTTGGAGTATTGTACGCAGTACTGGAGACCGTATCTCCAGAAGGATATTGATACTTTAGAGAGAGTTCAGAGAAGAGCTACTAAACTGGTTCAAGGATTGCAGGATAAAACATACAAGGAAAGCATAAAGGGACTTAACATGTATAGCTTGGAGGAAAGACGAGACGGGGGATATGATAGAAACATTTAAATACATAAAGGGAATCAACACAGTAAAGGAGGGGACTATATTTAAAAGAAGAAAAACTACCACAACAAGAGGACATAGTCTTAAATTAGAGGGGCAAAGGTTTAAAAATAATATCAGGAAGTATTACTTTACTGAGAGGGTAGTGGATGCATGGAATAGCCTTCCTGCTGAAGTGGTAGAGGTTAACACAGTAAAGGAGTTTAAGCATGCGTGGGATAGGCATAAGGCTATCCTAACTATAAGATAAGCCCAGGGACTAATGAAAGTATTTAGAAAACTGGGCAGACTAGATGGGCCGAATGGTTCTTATCTGCCGTCACATTCTATGTTTCTATGTTTCTATGTTTCTGTATGAAAATGTAGTGCGACAGCATGGCTGGGAGGGAGAGCAGAGTGTATGTGAGCCTTACACAGCGCCAGACTCAGCCAGTTCCCAAGGTTTTGTATGTGGGAGGATATGGAGTGAAAGTGAGGGAGAGATAGAGGTTCCATCAGTAGAAAGGGGGACCCATCCACAGTCTGACCAAAGTGAAGGGCAGGGACAGACTCAGCTTGTGGGTCCAGGGAGGATGTTCCCAGGGGAGCAAACTGATGGGGGAACCTTGTCAGCTTATCACAATCACACCTCACGCATACACCCAAGCCAGCTCAGGAGTCTGTCGGTAAGCAACTCTCTGATTCTGAACCCAGCAGATAGACCCCAAAATAAAAGATATGAAGGGTGTTGATATAGCGCAAGTACCTTGGGAGTGTTCTCTGTCTCATCTTTTGTGTGCTTACTGGGGAGTACTGCAGAAATCTGTTGGTTTCTTCCCCTTAGAGCTTCTTCTTGGGCGCAGTGGGTGTGGCACGAGAGATTTACATTGTGCACAAAAATGCATGCAGCAATCAGTTTGTTCAAAACAGAAAGGAAAATCTACAAACAAAGTCCTAGCTCAAATTCGAGCACTTACTAAACATAAAGTACTGTCCCTTACTAAACCAGGGTAATAATCTAAACAAATCAACAAAATACACATTGGTTTCACCAACCTTTAGCACTTTTTCTGGTGCTTCTCTGCAGGACAGATTGTATCTCCTCCCTTTCTGCTCTGAGACCTGCTAATTAATGCCTCAGCAGTTGCTAATTGGGCAGGTGAATGAGTATAGGCTATGGAGGATTCTGGGTCCTAAATACATTCCTTCTATTACCCTCCGATAGACTCTGTCACAATATTAATTGATGAGTTGATATGATCATTAACTTTCAAGAGAAAGGAGAAAAACAAGCCTTGTGCTTCAGTATCGAATCCAAAAAAAAGAAACATTACATTAATATTTACCCACAGAATAATAATTAAGCCTAATTTTTGTTATATTTGGAATGTGACCAGCACAATCTTCTAATCAAGCCCAAACATGATTTGCGTAACTTAACGGGATTGTTATGTCCGCTATATTGGGTCACAAGTAAGGAGAGTGAATTATCTATGGATTGGAAAAATGGTAACAAATGCATAGATGCAATTATTATTTCTGTGGCAAGTACATAAGAGGAGATAGAACCAAATGTTTCCATTTGAATTGATGTTGTCTGGAACACAAGGGGGTGGTCACTTATAGTTACTATAGGTACGCCTTAACTCCACCTCTGGGTGAGGCTTGGTAATCCACAGGGTATATATCCAAGAAAACTGAGATGTGTATTGATACTTGTTTGGGGGCCAGAATCTAATTTTAAGTGAGTCACCACCTTTCTTACCCGAGACCCCCTGGGCAGAAAGTTTACTTTGAAAACCTGAGTAAGTGATTAAAACTTCTGTTATTTTATCCCTTTTGCTTTTATCTGTTGTTGGTGTAAATAATTTGTTTATTGTCTATTTTTTGTATGCACTGTGACTATTATTTTGCTCATAATAAGTATTCCTTTATTAAGTTCTGCCTTTGTCTGGTAAAGAATCACATTACCTAAAGAGACTAGTGTTTTGCAATTGCTTGTGTTAAGTTGTATATGCTGGGTTTTTATTATTAGGTTACCTTGGGGACCAAGGCACCCCATTTATAAATTGTCTTGGTGGTGGCAGCATTAAAATAGTAACATTTATATTATTTATGCTTAACTGTTGGTAGTGTTATTGGGGATGTTATTAATAGTTCTGGTCTAGTGCAGACAAATAGTGAACTTTAACCCTTTCACCACCACCACAACTACGTCATGCACACTCTTGAAGTAGGGTGCATTTATGACACCCATCCATTACCTAAAATTAATGGTTTTAATTCAAAAATTTTTACAGAATAAACCTATTGGCTTCCATAAATGTGTTACTTGTAAATATGAAGGAAAGAAACACACCAATTATATTCGTTCAAAAAGTAACAAAGAATATTAAATAAAAAATGTAATTCATTCTTTAATACATATATGACATATGTGCTCCAATGCAGTAGTAGAGCACAAAATGTAGAATGGTCTTGTCATCAATAACACACTAGATTATTAGAACATTTAATAATTTAAATTAAGCAATAGAAATAATCATTGTGTGCCCAAATATTGCAATTCTTGTCTTTTTTTAAATTGGTAGAAATATAAAGCTATAGAAATTGAGTGAGTGGCAAAAATTAAGAGGGGACAATAGATTACAGGACCTTATTAAAAAAAGAACCTTTCAAATATCCTGTCTACACCAAGAAAGTCTCATAACGTGGACTTGCAGGTATGCAAACATATTCCATATTCAATTTCTTTCCATGTATAAATGATTCAGCAGTTGTACCCTATTGTGCAACTATGTCAACCTGGAGCACATAATCATGTTATGACTGTATGCATTTCCAGGAATGCTAATAGCATTCCCCAAATTAGCCCTGCTGAATCCCAATTTTGGCATTTCTGTTGTGCCAAAGTTAAAAGCTTTGAATGTGATCTCTATAGGCAAGTTTGTCTGAAGAGTCAGACAGTCAAGATGAGAGGTACTGTTCAAGAGATGTTTATTGATCTTAATACAGAAAGCAATGTCCCTAGTCAAGAGGAGATACAAATGAGAGATTCTGACAAGAAGCTGTCTCTTGTAGACACATACACAGTAAACATCACATGCACTGCCCAAGGAATTTTTTTTCATATCTCAACTGACTAAAATGATCTTCTCTCGAACACCGCAAAACCACCACCCCCAACCTCCCACACAAATTATCTAGGCGAGAGCAAAATAAAGTTTATTTTAGACAAGTATGTCTGGAACCATGGATCTGTTGAGGTCTCACTTTGTGCATATTTTCTACTTGGGTAGGCAATACACATGATTCACAATCACACAATCCATCCAGACATGTTTCATGTCCCAACAGCTGCATGTCTACCCTTCGCTGGCCCCACCCAAGTCCATCTTTAAAATAACTCAATCGCCACAACCCTGTGGACAGTCAAAGTCCTTTATGCCCTTTACTCCAGTTAGCCTGTTTGAAGAAAGAGACAAGATGGAAACATGTAGATCAGAAACAAGATGAAAGCAACACAATGTTTTCACATGTCAACTACATGATTATGTAACTGCAATATTTTTGTAAAAGTGCAGACAATACTGCGACTGATGAACAGTTATACACTGAACAAAATTATAAACGCAACACTTGTTTTTGCCCCCATATTTCATGAGCTAAACTCAAAGATCTAAGACTTTTTCTATGTACACAAACGGCCTATTTCTTTCAAATATTGTTCACAAATCTGTCTAAATCTGTTAGTGAGCACTTCTCCTTTGCCGAGATAATCTATCTTGCTCACAGGTGTGGCATATCAAGATGTTGATTAGACAGCATGATTATTGCACAGGTGTGCCTTAGGCTGGTCACAATAAAAGTGTTGCGTTTATAATTTTGTTCAGTGTATGTTTTTCCTATTACTATTTAGTGTTATTTGGTTTCAAAGCAATACATAGAGGGCTGCAGGGCATGACCTTTAACCCTTTAAATCCGGAGGGCGTACATTTACGTCCTTTTTAAAGCGGCTCTAAACGCCGCAGGACGTAAATGTGCGCCCTCCGGTTTTTATTTACTTACCCGGTCGCCGGCAATCCCACGCCGGCGATCGCGGTTGGGGGGACTCCCAGGGAGCCCCCCGCGGCACCTCCGTCCTCCTGCAGCCCTCCCGGCCATGTGAGAGTGAGGTCCTTGCGAGGACCTCACAATCACATGGCCGGGATAGCTGGCTGCAGCAATGCCAGCAGGGGGACTAACTGTAATGACAGTAAGTCCCCCTGCTGGCTGAAATCAAATAAAAATAAAATAAAATAAGTGTAAAAATAAATAAATATATACTTAGATCATATATATATATATATATATATTATATATATATATATATATATATATATATGATCTAAGTATATATATACACATATACATACACACACATACACTGTCTAGGTGTATTTTAATATTAATATATATATATAATTATATATATATATATATATTAATATCAAATTACACGTAGACTGATACTGATTAAATATATATATATATAATTATTTTTATATATATATATTTATATATAATATAAAAAAATATGTAAATATGTAAAAAAAAAATAAAAAAAATAATTGAAAATAAAATATTAAAAAATATATAGATGTGTTTTATTTTGTTCTAACTGTATTGTGATATTAATATATATATTTATATCAAAATACACGTAGAACGAAATAATATAGATATCTATATACATAAATATATACGTATATATCACTATATATATACCTATATATAAATAAAAATATTTTAAAACAATTATATATATATATATACGTATATATACACATATGTATATATATACCGTATTTTTCGCTCCATAAGACGCACCTCACCATAAGACGCACCTAGTTTTTAGAGGAAAAAACCTGAAAAAACAAACTGACCCATAGTGTTTCTTACTATGGGACAGTTTGTACAGAATATTTTTTTTCTCCCCTGTCCCATAGTGTCCCCCCTCCCATAGTCTTCTCCTCTCTCCCATAGTCTTCACTCACCCCCTCCCCATTGTCTTCATCCCCCCATCCCCATAGTCTTCATCCCCCCATCCCCATAGTCTTCATCCCCCCATCCCCATAGTCTTCATCCACCCCCTCCCCATAGACTTCATCTCCCCCCTCCCCATAGACTTCATCTCCCCCCCTCCCCATAGACTTCATCTCCCCCTCCCCATAGACTTCATCTCCCCCCTCCCCATAGACTTCATCTCCCCCCCTCCCCATAGACTTCATCTCCCCCCTCCCCATAGACTTCATCTCCCCCCCTCCCCATAGACTTCATCTCCCCCCTCCCCATAGACTTCATCTCCCCCCTCCCCATAGACTTCATCTCCCCCCCTCCCCATAGACTTCATCTCCCCCCCTCCCCATAGACTTCATCTCCCCCCTCCCCATAGACTTCATCTCCCCCCCTCCCCATAGACTTCATCTCCCCCCCTCCCCATAGACTTCATCTCCCCCCCTCCCCATAGACTTCATCTCCCCCCCCTCCCCATAGACTTAATCTCCCCCCTCCCCATAGACTTCATCTCCCCCCCTCCCCATAGACTTCATCTCCCCCCTCCCCATAGACTTCATCTCCCCCCTCCCCATAGACTTCATCTCCCCCCCTCCCCATAGACTTCATCTCCCCCCCTCCCCATAGACTTCATCTCCCCCCCTCCCCATAGACTTCATCTCCCCCCCTCCCCATAGACTTCATCTCCCCCCTCCCCATAGACTTCATCTCCCCCCTCCCCATAGACTTCATCTCCCCCCTCCCCATAGACTTCATCTCCCCCCCTCCCCATAGACTTCATCTCCCCCCCTCCCCATAGACTTCATCTCCCCCCCTCCCCATAGACTTCATCTCCCCCCCTCCCCATAGACTTCATCTCCCCCCCTCCCCATAGACTTCATCTCCCCCCTCCCCATAGACTTCATCTCCCCCCTCCCCATAGACTTCATCTCCCCCCTCCCCATAGACTTCATCTCCCCCCCTCCCCATAGACTTCATCTCCCCCCCTCCCCATAGACTTCATCTCCCCCCCCTCCCCATAGACTTAATCTCCCCCCCTCCCCATAGACTTCATCTCCCCCCCTCCCCATAGACTTCATCTCCCCCCTCCCCATAGACTTCATCTCCCCCCTCCCCATAGACTTCATCTCCCCCCCTCCCCATAGACTTCATCTCCCCCCCTCCCCATAGACTTCATCTCCCCCCCTCCCCATAGACTTCATCTCCCCCCCTCCCCATAGACTTCATCTCCCCCCTCCCCATAGACTTCATCTCCCCCCTCCCCATAGACTTCATCTCCCCCCTCCCCATAGACTTCATCTCCCCCCCTCCCCATAGACTTCATCTCCCCCCTCCCCATAGACTTCATCTCCCCCCCTCCCCATAGACTTCATCTCCCCCCCCTCCCCATAGACTTCATCCCCCCCCATAGACTTCATCCCCCCCATAGACTTCATCCCCCTCCCCATATTCTTCTCTCCCATACTGTCCCCCTCCCCTTGTCCCATAATTACTTACCTGTCTTGTAGCGTTGGCCGGCAGCACAGGGCGCACCGCGGTAGTGGAACTTGAATTTCATGTTCCGGTTTCCGGCGGGACTGAAAGGAAGTGCGCACTCAGCTTGTGCACACTTCCTTTCAGTCCCGCCGGAAACCGGAACATGAAATTCAAGTTCCACTACCGCGGTGCGCCCTGTGCTGGCGGCCAACGCTGCAAGACAGGTAAGTAAACCTTCATATTCGCTCCATAAGACGCACAGACATTTCCCCTCACTTTTGAGGGGAAAAAAAGTGCGTCTTATGGAGCAGAAAATACGGTACATATATTAATTCTACACATATATTTATGTAATAATTTTACATAATTAGGTATCCTAATTAATTACAATTATCGGGACCTGCCTGACAACCCATGCCGAAAGTATAGGGAATTTAATTTGCTAGCACTATATTTAACCCTATAACTTTCCAAGACACCATAAAACCTGTACATGGGGGGTACTGTTTTACTTGGGAGACTTCGCTGAACACAAATATTAGTGTTTCAAAACAGTAAAATGTATTACAACGATGATATTGCCAGTAAAAGTGAAGTTTTTTGCATTTTTCACGCACAAACAGCACTTACACGGACGATATTATTGCTGCAATACTTTTTACTGTTTTGAAACACAAATATTTGTGTTCAGCGAAGTCTCCCGAGTACAACAGTACCCCTCATTTACAGGTTTTATGGTGTTTTCAAAAAATACAGCGTCAAATATAAGGCTTGTGTTTCATTTTTTTCACATTAAAATTCGCCAGATTGCTTACGTTGCCTTTATGACCCCATGGTAGCCCAAGAATGAAAATTACCCCTATGATGGCATACTATTTGCAATAGTAGACAACCCAAGGTATTGCAAATGGGGTATGTCCAGTCTTTTTTAGTAGCCACTTAGTCACAAACACTTGCCGAAATTGGCGTTTTTTGCATTTTTCTCACACAAACAAATACTAACGCTAACTTTGGCCAGTGTTTGTGACCAAATGGCTACTAAAAAAGACTGGACATACCCCATTTGCAATACCTTGGGTCGTCTACTATTGCAAATGGTATGCCATTATGGGTGTAAATTTATTTCCTGGGCTACTATACAGTCTCAAAAGTAACGTAACCAATCTGGCGAATTTTAATTTCAAATGTAACACGCTATATTTGACCCTGTAACTTCCCAAAACTCCATAAAACCTGTACATAGGGGGTACTGTTTTACACGTGAGACTTTGCTGAGTACAAATATGTGTAATTTATTGCAGTAAAAGCAAACAGTATTATGACATTGACAGTTAAAATGTCATGTAGAACTAAAATAATTAAAAAAAATCTTATTTTCTCCCATTTTTTTCATATTAAATTATGTTTCATAGCTAAATATTTGATATCAAATGAAAGCCCTGTTTCCCCTGAATAAAATGATATATAATAAGGGGGGTGCATTTAATATGAAAGAGGTGAATTACGGTTGGACAGACATATAGCGCAAATGCCAGGTTTTGTTTACATTTTGTTTAGTTCACAACTTGTACATTTGGCTGCGGTCTTAAGGGGTTAAGATTGTACAAAATACAAAAACAACATATTTGTCATTATAAATTAAATTACAGGTTGGTCTTTGTTTTGTTTTTTAACCATAATAAAAAGCAGAATGCTGAAGTAGGGCATACAGAAAATTAGCATAGGAATAATTAAGAGCATTTACTGAAGTCAGAGATCATAACAAACATTTTGATTAATGCTAACAACTTCATTAGCTATTGACTGAGTCATTGGGAAGTAATCTTGTTTCAGCTTCCAGCACTTAAATAAAAGTTTTTAATTATTTTTGCTAATTACATAGGTGTACTACATTCACAATTTGCATAATAATTTATGTAGGTTGAAGATAAGACAAAATTTAAAGAGGATAAATGGATTAATGGTAAAATGAAGGCAGAAATGGATAAATGAAAGAAAAATCTCCAACTCACCACTTGGCAATTTTGACATACATTTTCATTTAACAAGTCTCTACTTACTGAATAAAATCAAATAGGATTATTAACCCCTTCAGGACCTGCCTGTTTTTGCAATGTTGTACGTTAACGACCAGGCCTCTTTTTACACTTTTGTGGTGTTTGTGTTTAGCTGTAATTTTCCGCTCTCTCATTTACTGTTCCCATACAAATGATAGATTGTTTTTTCAGGACAAAAAGGACTTTCTTTACATACCATTATTTGTATCATGTCATATAATTTACTTTAAAAAAATTAATAAAATATGGTGAAAAATTGAAAAAAAAAACGTGATTTTTTACTTTTGCTTGAAAAATCTTTTACTTACCTACGAAAGCTAATGAAAAAAACGGCTAAATAGATTCAAAATTTTGTCCTGAGTTTAACCCCTTCAGGACGGGTGACGAACGAGGTCCGTCATCCTGGGGATGCCCTTAACGACGGGTGACGGACTTCGTCCGTCACGCGGTAAAATTAACCCCGCAATGCCGGCGATCGCGGGGTTAACGCTGTTGCTGGGTGTCTCCGAGTCAGGCAGCAACAGCAAATTGCGATGTCCCAGCACATGTGATCGCTGTGACAGCCAGTCACAGCGGTCACAACACTGCTGGAATATCTCATCCGCCTCCCTCCACCTCTTGTGGGTTTGTGAAGTGGAGAGAGACGGATCGTTGCAACATTGTGTCCCAGAAGAATAGTGAATATCTATTAAAGGTTCCTAATCCCTTTCCCCTTTATTTTTTTTTTTTTTAAATAACCCTTTCCCTGCTGCTTGATCACTGCTAGCAGTGATCAATATACAGTTCACAGTACTTTACTGTGATCTATTTTTTTTTTACACTTAAGGGTTCATTTTTTTTTTTTGTAACCCTAAGGGGTTCAATTTTATTATTTTATTTTATTAATTTGTGATTTAGTTAGTTGGGTGGGTGGAATTTAGTGGTAATTGGGGAATTTAGTTAGGGGTTAAAAAAAAAGTTTAGTTATTTAGTTAAAGTTTTCTTAGCTGTGTTAACTGTATTAACAATGTTGCGAAAGTATAGCGCAGAGGAGGCTTATGCCCTGTTAGCAGCCGACTCAAAGGCGACCGACACTGCCTCAGAGAGTGACGCAGGGAGTGACGCAGGGGACAGGGACTATGTGCCAGATACTGCAGGAACATCAGGGGAAATTGCTGATTCCCCTAATGTTCAACATGGCGCAGATGACTGGGTACCCCCTAATCATTTTTCGCCAGACATCCCAGTGTTCACTGCCAATCCTGGCGTACAGGCTGACCTGTCTGGCTATAATGCGCTGCATTGTATGGAGCTGTTTTTGGGGGATGATTTTTTGGGGGAGGTAGCTACCCAGACGGATCTGTATGCGGACCCAATAGGTCATCCGCAGTATGACATTCTTTAGAAAATACGCCTCTAATTTCCCACTTAAATGAAAAATTTGCCACTATTTACAACCCCAAAAAACAAATTTCAATTGATGAGTCCCTCATGAAATATGAGGGAAGACTGGGATTTAGACAATACATCCCATCCAAAAGATCCCTTTATGGGATCAAATTTTATAAATTATGTGAAAGTGGCAGTGGCTATGTATACACCTTCCGTGTATACGAAGGAAGGGATAGCCACCTTGATCCCCCAGGTTGCCCAGGTATAATAGGGACAAGTGGGAAAATTGTCTGGGACTTGATAATGCCTTTACTTAACTATGGTTATCACTTATACATCGATAACTTTTATAACAGCATCCCACTCTTACAAATGCTGTACTGTTTTGAGACCGTGGCCTGTGGCACTATCAGGAAGAGTCGCACAGGTTTCCCAAAGGCTCTAGCGGAAAAAAAATTCAAAAAGGGGGAAACAGCAGCTCTCTGCCAGAATGAACTGCTGGCACTCAAGTACCGCAATAAAAAGGAGGTTTTCATCCTAACTACCATCCATGGGGAAAACACTCGCAGGGTCGCAGTTCGTGGCAGAGAGGAATATAAACGGGTGCCAGTCTGCATACAGCAATATAATCGTCATATGGGGGGAGTTGATCTGTCCGACCAACTAATGCAGCCGTATCGAATCATTCGCAAAACCAGGGCATGGTATAAAAAAGTGGGCATATATATAATGCAGACGGCAGTCCACAATGCCTTTATTATTTTTAAAAAGGCAAATGCTGAGCTGAAATGCACATTCCTTTCATTTCAATTTCAGCTCATTTCTGGGCTACTTGAGTGCCACAGAGGGGGACCATCAGTGGAGCCTAGCAGAAGAATGGAGGCAGGTCACTTCTGCTTCAAGATTCCATCAACCCCCAGAAAGAAAACCCCCCAGAAAAGATGCAGGGTGTGTTACAAGAGGGGCGTAAGAGTTGAGACCAGCTATTTCTGCCCTGATTGCCCCTCTCAGCCCGGCCTGTGTATTGGCCACTGTTTTAAAATTTTCCACACCCAGGCCAAATAAGCAGACCAGTTTTGGGGTGTGATTTTAGTCAACTGTCTGGTTACCAAATCTTGGCTTTGTCTCCCGTTTATCCTGTCTTCTCTGATCCTTGACCTCGGCTTGTCCTATCGTTGTTCCGTTTCTCTTTACCCCTTTGACCTCGGCTTGTACCTTGACTATTCTCTGCTTGTATAGCCCGGCCATTCTAAGGACCGGTATTACAAGTGTCTCTCTCTGTGTTCTCTATCTTTGTAGTCTGTCTGTGTTTTGGAATCCATGACAGTGTTGCCCATGACACAGATTACTGGGTACTACCCCTAGATAGGTTTAAGCCAACTATTCCCCCTTTTCACAGCAAATAGTATGCACTTGTTCATAATTTGAATTGATGAGCTGCTTATACTTAAAAATATATATGTGGTCTTTGAGAGGTAATTTGCAGTCCTGAGCTGCTAAAATAACACTTTGGCCCAGCATCCACTTTTGAAAAATATGAAAGTGGTGTGTCTCCAAGGTGCCCCTTCAACATCCACATAACCCTGAAAAAGGTACACATGGGGGTATTGTTGCACTAAGAGGACATAGCTGAGCAACATATTAGGTGTTCTCCTGCCATAGCACACATAAGGATTGCAAAATATACAGTAACATCTCCAAGTGTGTGTCAAAAAGGCAGAAACAATGCTACTGTCAAACTGTTATAATACCCCAAATGGACACATAGGCTCATTAAATCCGTCTCTCAAAATTCTACTTTGAATGCTGAAAAGGACAGGTCTCCTACATGGCACTGTAACTTCACGAAATAGTGCCAAAGATATACAATGGGGGTTTAATTTTACTCAGCAGATGTAACTGAACACAAGATAAAACTTTGTACAGGAATAGCACACACCAACTTTACAAAATAAACATGAGAAGTTCATTGTTATAAGTTTGTGTGCCAAAAAAAAAAGTTACTCCAATATTTAGCAGAGGTTGGCGGTGAAATGGCTATGTAGAAAGTGTCAAAACCACCTTAGGTAAATAGCCTGTGATGTCTACTTTATATAAATATATACTTTTGTGTGGCAATTTTGTTTTCTTTTATGGCTATTAGGCTTACAAGACAAACATACCAAATTCTAAAATCGCTCCACATTAAAAGTTTATTTTACTCCTTGTGCTTTGTGACCTGTAACTACCAAGAAAAACTTAAAATTCCAGACACATTATATATTCTGTAAATCAGAACAACTAAATTCATTTATTTTTAATTACTTTCCTTAACCTGCACTAATTATGCACACATTATGATTGCAAAAACTGTAAAAAAAATACAATATTTTTTTTGCATTTTTCTGTATTTTTTTTTTATAAGTAATTATCAATCGACAGAGTCAGAACTGGAATAATATATATATGTGTTATATCAAATTAAAGCCCTTTCTGTCCTTTAAAAAACAGTATATAATATGTGTCGGTGCAATAAATGAGAGAGATGCAAATTGCAGTTGAACGCAAACAGCAAGAAAATGCAAAATTGCTTGTGTCATTAAGCGCAAGTCAAGCTTCTGAAGCTGTGTCCTTAAGGGGTTAAAAACACCCAGTGTTTACGAGCATTTTTTTTGCAAGTTATAGGGTTATAAGTACAAATAGGAAATTGCCATTTTAAGATATATATTTTAAGATGTATCAATAGTGACATTGTAACACTATTATCGGTCAGAAATCTCTGAATCACAACCCACATGTACATATTTTTTTAAAGTAGACAACCCAGGGTATTCAATATGGGGTATGTCCAGTCTTTTTTAGTAGCCACTTAGTCACAAACACTGGCCAAATTTAGCGTTCATATTTGTGTGTGAAAAAAGTAAAAAACTAAATTCAACGCTAATTTTGGTCAGTGTTTGTGACTAAGTGGCTACTAAAAAAGACTGGACATACCCCATTTGCAATATCTTTAGTTGTGTTCTTTTGCAAATGGTATGCCATCATGGGGGTAATTCTCATTCCTGGGCTACTATACGCTCTCAAAGGCATCGTAACCAACCTGGCAATTTTCAATGTAAAAATATTTGGCCCTTCTATTTGACACTGTAACTTTCAAAAACACTATACAACCTGTACATGGGGCATACTGTTATACTCTGGAGACTTTGTTGAACATAAATATTAGTGTTTCAAAACAGTAGAACGGTAAAACGTATCACAACAATTATATCATTAGTAAAAGTGCTGTTTGTGTGTGGAAAATGCAAAAAATATCATCGCTGTGATAGGTTTTACTGTTTTGAATCACTAATATTTGTTTTCAGTGAAGTCTCCCGAGTTAAACAGTACCCCCCATGTACCGGTTTTAGGGTGTCATAGAAAGTTACAGGGTAAAATACAGTGCTAGCAAATTACATTCTCTGGACTTTCGGCCTGGGTTGTCAGTCAGGTCCCTCAAATTGCAATCAAGAAAATTACTTAATTATGTAAAAATATTACATAAATATGCACGTAGAATTGAAATATATATGCATATTTATATATTTGAAGTCTACGTGTATATCTATAGACTTATTTATGTAATTTTGTATATGGACATATGTATATTTCGGATTATTATTATTTATTTATATATACATAGATATATATACAATTTCATTCTAAGTGTATTTTGATATATATATATGAATATCAAAATACAGTTAGAATAAAATTTCATATAGATATGCCATTTTTTTATTTACTTATTTGTATTTTATAACTATATATATATATATATATATATATATATATATATATAGTTATAAAATACAAATAAGTAAATAAAAAAATATATATATATATATATATATATATATATACAGTTGCAAGAAAAAGTATGTGAACCCTTTGGAATTATATAGATTTCTGCACAAATTGGTCATAAAATGTGATCTGATCATCATCTAAGTCACAACAATAGACAATAACAGTCTGCTTAAACTAATAACACACAAAGAATGAAATGTTGTCATGTTTTTATTGAACACACCATGTAAACATTCACAGTGCAGGTGGAAAAGGTATGTGAACCCTTGGATTTAATAACTGGTTGAACCTCCTTTGGCAGCAATAACTTCAACCAAACGTTTCCTGTAGTTGCAGATCAGACGTGCACAACGGTCAGGAGTAATTCTTGACCATTCCTCTTTACAGAACTGTTTCAGTTCAGCAATATTCTTGGGATGTCTGGTGTGAATCGCTTTCTTGAGGTCATGCCACAGCATCTCAATCGGGTTGAGGTCAGGACTCTGACTGGGCCACTTCCGAAGGCATAATTTCTTCTGTTTAAGCCATCCCGTTGTTGATTTACTTCTATGCTTTGGGTCATTGTCCTGTTGCAACACCCATCTTCTGTTGAGCTTCAGCTGGTAGACAGATGGCCTTAAGTTCTCCTGCAAAATGTCTTGATAAACTTGGGAATTCATTTTTCCTTCGATGATAGCAATCCGTCCAGGCCCTGACGCAGCAAAGCAGCCCCAAACTATGATGCCCCTACCACCATACTTCACAGTTGGGATGAGGTTTTGATGTTGGTGTGCTGTGCCTCTTTTTTGCCACACATTGTGTTGTGTGTTTCTTCCAAACAACTCAACTTTGGTTTCATCTGTCCACAGAATATTTTGCTAGTACTGCTGTGGAACATCCAGGTGCTCTTGTGCAAACTGTAAACGTGCAGCAATGTTTTGTTTGGACAGCAGTGGCTTCCTCTGTGGTATCCTCCCGTGAAATCCATTCTTGTTTAGTGTTTTACGTATTGTAGATTCACTAACAGGGATGTTAGCATTTGCCAGTGACTTTTGGAAGTCTTTAGCTGACACTCTAGGATTCTTCTTCACGTCATTGAGCAGTCTGCGCTGTGTTCTTGCAGTCATCTTTACAGGACAGCCACTCCTAGGGAGAGTAGCAGCAGTGCTGAACTTTCTCCATTTATAGACCATTTGTCTTACCATGGACTGATGAACAGCAAGGCTTTTGGAGATACTTTTATAACTCTTTCCAGCTTTATGCAAGTCAACAATTCTTAATCATAGGTCTTCTGAGAGCTCTTTTGTGCGAGGCATCATTCACATCAGGCAATGCTTCTTGTGAAAAACAAACCCAAAACTGTTGTGTGTGTTTTTATAGGGCAGGGCAGCTGTAACCAACACCTCCAATCTCATCTCATTGATTGGACTCCAGTTGGCTGACATCTCACTCCAATTAGCTCTTGGAGATGTCATTAGTCTAGGGGTTCACATACTTTTTCCACCTGCACTGTGAATGTTTACATGGTGTGTTCAATAAAAACATGACAACATTTCATTCTTTGTGTGTTATTAGTTTAAGCAGACTGTGATTGTTTATTGTTGTGACTTGGATGATGATCAGATCACATTTTATGTCCAATTTGTGCAGAAATCCATATCATTCCAAAGGGTTCACATACTTTTTCTTGCAACTGTATATATGATATGATATATATAGTTATTATATATTTAATTGCACGTGTGTAATTTAATTATAAGTGTATTTTTATATTAATATAAAAATGTATATATTAATATAAAAATACACTTAGTATGGCATTATATATATATACACATAGACATATATATAATTATATTTTTTTTTATTACCATTTAAAAAATATATATATTTTTTTTTTTACACTTGCAGGGAGACTGCCTGTCAGCACAGACAGTTCCCCTGCATGCAGACACTAGGCCACCTATTAGCTTAAAGAAGTAGTTTGGGTGTATAGGTGGTGCCCTGCTGTTTCACTGCTCAATCCTCTGCCATTTAGGGGTTAAATCTCTTTTGTTTCTGCTTATGCAGCACTAGTCACACTTCCCATTGCTGTGACTCACACAGCCTGCATGAATAAAACAGGTGTTGTTAACTGTTTTTATCTCCTGCTCTGTAAATTGAACTTAAATCACACACAGGATGCTTCTGTCAGATCTAGACTATTAACAGAGCAGGATATAAGTAATTCTAAATTTAACAGAAAGCATTATAAAGGAATTTTAAACATTAGATCTCTCTTTACAGGAAGTGTTTAGGAAGCCTGTGTAAGTCACATGCAGGGAGGTGTCACAAGGGCTGTATACATAAAATGATGTAACTCTTGAATAGTACATAATTGAGCAGTGAGTGACTAGAAGGAAGTGCTATGCGTATTAAAGAACCTAATGGTGACAAGAAGTGGTTTGCTGCATATACAAAGAAGAAAAAATATTATAAACTCATCTGGCTATGTAAGTTTCTCTTTTGTAATGAATTGCTTTTAGACTAAGATTATGAAAATAGAGCTACTAGGTGAGCTCAGTTATGTTTAGAATCTGGTCTGCAACACATGATAGAGAATATCTCAAATTTTTAAACTGACTTCTGAGAGTAACTGATTTTATCAGCAGCGAAGCTATTTATGCTGCTTAGTAAATCAACATAAATGTTAAACATTGGGTAACTTAGAAAACTTCCCATTCGCTTCCTGACTTGTCCAACACTACTTCCCTTGCAACTTAGAATCAGGCAACTGAAATGAGATGTGGCAGATGGTGACATCATTAAATATACTGGTCTTGTAAGCCCTAAGACCAATCCTCACGCTACGCATCCAGCACATTTTAGATATAAGGCAACAGATACAGGCCCCACTGTTCGAAAACCTTCCCTGACAGTTGCCTTTGTCTTTATCACTACTTTCTAGCAGACAGAGAGGGGGAAGAAGGAGAGAGAACTCTGAACACACTGAGTACACTAGAATGATTTTTTGCAGGCTGCAATAGCGACTTGCAATTCCCTGTATAGTACAGATAATGTTAGTACCTGTAATAACTGCAATAACCATATGCTGACATTATGCCTGTAAATCTTTCCATATTCCCATTTGTGCTATGCACTTTATGAAATATTACAAGATAATTGATACACTATTATTATTGGAGATGATGGCCACAGAGAACTAACGGATAATTGCAGCCACTGGTAGGATAGAAAAGGAATGAGGAGGTAATTGAGTGAGATCGTAACTTAATGGAGGAGTATGCTGTTAAGTAAAAAGGAGCTATACTGGGAAGGAGGGAGAGTGGGTAGGTAGTGCTTAATGAAACTGAAGTGGTTGTTTTTTTCTGTTGGCTAGTTGATGCAAGGCAATATAATCGCTAAAACATTTTACCTCTACATCATTTTTTTTTCTTTAGTAGCGTAAATAAATGAAAAGGTAAATGTGTTTAAATTGAACAGAATGCATACATTAAATAGCAGTTTTATTATATTTGTGACATGGTTATTAATTCTATGTTTCAAATTAATTTTATTCATTTATTAAGCATAAAGAATTTGGAAGAGAAGATATTAGATATATTAGATATATTTAATATCTGTACCTGGATTTCGATTTTATAATTCCTTGTGAGCAGAAGCATGCATTTGATTTATATCACATTTTACAATATATGCCATGTGAATATGATATTTCATCATTTTTCTTATATGCCAGCAGTACAGTATTAATGAAAAATGCATTAACTGTCTTTCAACTTCACATGCAGTTACTAAACTAAATCCTAACCTTTTAGTGTCATTATTCTGTAATTAAGGAAGCCTAAAATTAATAATATAAACAATTGTGTTTTCCTGTGTATAGACCTGACAAAGGCCCTTTTGTGGGCTGAAAGGTTGAAATGTCTAATTGCAATTCATTTATGTCCAATAGCTGCTTGAATTGATGAAGTGCCTGGACCAACTTTTTCTTCTGACTACAAAGGTTGTTGATGTCATAAACATACTTTGATTTAGGATCACCCCAATGATTCTTACAAATATACCCTGTATTTAATTACTGCTGAGAGATTGCACTGCCTCTGCTATTTAGTGTCCCAGGTAGGCTGTAAACAGGCTGCTTTTCTTTTTTTTTTTTTAATCTTTCTTTTTTTTTAGATTTTAGTTCTTTTCAATCATTTTGAACAATTACAGATTACAATATCTGTATATTCTTTAGTCAATATTCAATCCGTATAAAATTTTACTTTCAGAGAAAAAAAAAAAAGAGGAAAATACAGACCTCTTTTTAAAGTAGTATTTGACATTAAGAAATTCAGTAATACATACAGGTTTACAATATAACACAAAACAATATAGCAGCAAAGTAGGAAAAGAAGAAAAAAAAAAAAAACAGAAAAATATCCTAAGTAGAGTGGAAGGAGCATTAAATATATCTCATAAATTTTATACATTTTTCAATGTTCATGGAATTAATCCACTTCTAACTGATCAACAGTATTTCTTACATCAATCAGCTAAATACATTTTAACCAAACAGATACCTTATTGCTCAATTTTTGTTTGCTTAGCATCAACTCCATTTTAATCTGAAACTCGAGTTGATTTTTAACTTTCTTCCAGGGGATTTCTGAATCTTTTTTCCACCATCTCGCAATTACTATTTTAACCGCTAAAAAGAGATGTATAAGAGTTGCTTTTAATTCGTGCGTCATATGTGGTCAATTTAAATGTAACAAGACTACCTCTGGGGAAATTATCAACTCGAGTTTTAGATTATTGGATATGAAGTGCTGTATTTTCAACCACAGATTTTTTTATTTGTGACAGTCCCACCAAATATGTCTAAAATTACCTCTAGTACTGCCACACCTCCAGCAGATAGGGTTAGTTAAAGGATATATTTTGTTCAATTTCGCTGGTACTAAGTACCACCTATTTAAAACTTTAAAGTGTGTTTCTAGCAAGTTCAATGAGTGTATGTTCTTCTTAACATCCATCATTGAAGAGCCCCATTGTTTCATGCTGATATCAATATTTAAGTCTTTTTTCCATGCCTGTATAGCTGTAGGGTTTATATCCTTAACCATTGATTTGGTTAGTATTAGAGCTTTAGAGAGTGGTTTATTGATTTTTTTTGAGGTGAATAATAAATCAATCAAAATGCTCAAATTAGATTTTGGTGTTATAAGGTGTATGTTCATATAGCTTTTAAGTCTTAAAAAATTAAACACCTCTCTGGATGGAAGATTATATGCGCATGTTATTTGAGAAAAAGTTTTGATTGATCCTTCTGTCAATAAATGATCTAGACTTATTATCCCTGATTTTTTCCAATTATTCAGATTTAAATCTTTTACTTGATTTTCTACAGTATTTAACTCTAAATAGCTCGGAACTTTTTTTTCTATGTTCAATGCTTTTTTAATTTTAGACCAATTTTCCAATAATTGGGTCAAAATAGTATTGGGATACTCTTTTTTTTTTTTGACATTTTATTTATGTTCCAAATTAAGCAATCTAAGCTAGGGACATCTCCTGCCTTCATTTCCATTTTATACAATCCTTCATCTTTATTTTCTTCAATTTGCATTCATAAATATGCAGAATAGTAGCTGCTTTTAAATTATTCATTATAGATGAGTAAGCGAGTCCGCCCTTATGTAGTTTTTGCACTAATAATGATTGTTTTAGTCTTGGCTTCTTACCTTTCCAATTGTATTGAGTAAAACTTCTTTGTATTAATTGGAGCCAATGAATTGGAATGTGAAGGGGTAACATTTGGAACATGTAATTCCACTTTGGTATGACATATGAGTTAATGACGTTTATTCGCCCCTAGAAAGTAATTTCTAAATGTCTGCGATCTCTTAACCATTTATTGAGCTCCAATAATAATGTTAGAAAATGTATTTCTATAGTCCTATTTATCTCTCTGACTATTTTGATTCCTAAGTAATTCATGCTTTCCTTGACCCAAATAAAATCATATCTGTTTTTAATCTCTTGTTGCGTTTTTTTATTGAGATTGATATCTAGGATCAGGGATTTGTTTGTGTTCAACTTATAGTTTGATATAAGGCTGTAACGGTCTATTTCCTGCATTATATGTTCTAAAGAGCTTTTAGGATTTGTAACAGTGATTAAAATATCGTCGGCATATAGACTAATTTTTAGATCTTCATCCATTATTTTATAGCCATTAATCTTCTTATTGTTTCTGATGTTTTCAGCCAATGGTTGAATAGTCAACAAGTAAAGTAATGGCGAAAGGGGGCATCCCTGCCGAGTACCATTTCTAAGTTGGAACCATGGGGCAACAATATTAGGTCCAATGGTACGTGCAACTGGATTTACATACAAGGCCATTATAGATGTCTTAATCCAACCTTCCAGTCCATAATGTGATAAGAGGGCTTCTAAATATTTCCAGCTGACTCTGTCGAATGCTTTTTCAGCATCAATCGACAGAGTCAGAACTGGAATATCATTTCTATTTGCATCGTCCAAGATGTTAATGATTTTCCTTATGCTTGTATAAGAATTTCTGCCTGGAACATATCCTATTTGATGTTTGTGAATAATTAATGGGGGAAGTTTTTTTTTATTCTGGCGGCCAAGACCGAGGCATATAACTTAGTGTCTACATCTATTAAAGATATTGGACGGTAATTTTTAATGTCGGTGGGATTTTTATCATTTTTTAGAATTGGTAAAATATTAGCCTTGAGCATCTCTGCTGGTAGAGATCCTCTGTTTGCCGCTATATTAAAAGCAGAGGTCAAATATGGACATAGTAGATCTTTAAATGTTTTATAAAATAGGTTGCTAAACCCATCAGGGCCTTGTGTTTTAGATTTTTCTAAGTCATTTATAGCTTTCATAGTCTCCTCCATAGTTATAGGTTTATTTAGAAGTTCATTGTCGGTAGGTGTTAATTGAAACTTCTTTATAGTTTTTAAATAATTTTTAATATCCTCATCTGTGTTAGTTTGAGATATATTATATAGATTGCCGTAGTATTCATTAAAACATTTTCCAATTTCTCTAGGGGTAATTGCTATTTTTCCATTCTGTATTATTTTTTCTACTTTATTCTGTCCTTTTTGTTTTCTAACTTTTTGAGATAGCATCTTATCAGCCCGATTACCTTTGGAATAATATTTGAGTTTTAATCTATCCATATTTTTAACTGTCGTGTCTATTAATTTTTGCTTTATATTTTCTTTCAGTTCTAATATTTTCTCATAAATTTCAGGAGTTGGGGATTGTTTATTAATATAAGTCATATTTCTTAATTCAGTATGTAGATACGACAAAGTGATATTTTTTCTAGCTGACTTTGTAATTTAATAAAGTGGCCTCTTATAACAGCCTTAAAGGCACACCACAAAATGGATGGATCAATGTTTTCTGAAATATTTTCTTTAAAGTAATTTTTTATGTTATTTTCTATATAGGTTTTATATAATTCACAGCAAAGCAAATGATCTCTTAAACGCCAGGTATACGCTTCTCTTTTAAATGTGCAAAAGGCTATTTCACAGGAGACCCCATTGTGATCTGTCCAAACAATTTCATCAATCTTTGTTTTTTTGGTCATATCAATAATGCTTGGATCTACCCAAATCATATCCAATCTTGAATAAGAAAAGTGAACTTTAGAAAAATGCGTGTAGTCTCTCTCGTTGGAATTATAAATTCTCCAAATATCAAATAAGTTGTACTCATCTTTAATTTTTTTTAAAGCTTTGACTTGTTTTATCACCATTTGGTTTAAATTGTTTCCTTTTATAAAATTTTTGTCAATCTGAGGATCCAATACAGCATTAAAGTCCCCTGCTAATATTAACGTTCCCACTTTAATTTCATCTACTTTTTCCAATATTATTTTTAAATAGGAAACTGGTAAATGATTGGGGAGATATATATTACTTCATGTAAAAAGTATGGAATCAATTTTGCATATTATTATCAAATATCTACCCTTAATATCTTGTATCTGATGGATAATTTAAACTTTAATTTTTTCTTCAAATACTATAGCTACCCCGCATTTTTTTTTGTCTTTATTAGAGGCTTGAATTCTAAGTGGAAATCTTTTACCTCCCCAATTCTGTTTGTCTATTTGCCTCCAATGGGTTTCTTGTAAAAATAGTCGATTCAATTGTTGTTCGCTCAGATATTTATACAGTAAAGCTCTTTTTGCTATAGTGTTCATTCCCTGAACATTGAGTGTAAGCATTTTTATCATGTTATTTTCATAAACTTCTCTGCATCTTTTTCCATTCGATGATCACCATTATCTTTCCCTACTGCTGCAAAAACATATACATACCAACACACAAGACATAAATTTAAAATCATTGGAGGAAATCCTCCTTTTTTAGCACAAAGACTGTAAATTTCCATTTAGAAATTCAGTCCTTACTGTGTCTTTAGTTTAGACACTAAGTAGGTATGTCCAGAAAGAGGTAATAATATTTATAATTTTGCCCCGAGATAATAATAAAAAAAAAATGTTTTAAGAATTTTCCTTTTTTCTCTTTTTTTTTTCTTCCTTCCCTCTTTCCCTTCCCCCTCTTTGCCCTTAACCCCATTTCCCTTTTATCCCTTTTAATTCTTTGATCTAGGTGAACCTATTTCTTCTTAACGTAGCTACTAGTGATCAATTTATAAACAATTTCTATTATTATTTCCTATAGTGTTTAATTGCAAGTGTATTTAATCTTTTATCTATTGTTAATGAATAGATTACAAATCTTTCTAATATGTGTGGATAATATACATTCAACCGCCTTACTAAATTTTAATCTCATTTATGTTAATACTTAAGCGTGTTTTCCTATACCTCCTTACTTCATGTATTTATGTACCTTTAATTTCTAAGTGAATTTTTCCTCTAAGAAAATTGCTCTTATGCATAATTAATTCCAAATAAGTGAAAACATTATTAATTATATCGGTGAAGTTGTGTATTACACAACTAGTTAATTCCATATAAGTGAAAGCATTATTAGCTGTATAAGTGAAATTGTGCATTACAGTGAGAAAGCTTATTAGCTATAAAGTGGAGCTGTCAAAACAGCTAGAAGAAAGAAAAAAAAAATATATATATATATATTCTCCTTTCTCTTCCCATTCTTCTCTCTTTTTCCTTAAATCTTCTCTTTATTCTCTATTTTTTCTTTGCGACAGGCATTTCATATTTTCTCTTTGATACTGGTTAGCCAGCTGTTTGCATCTTTTGCATCGAAAAAAAAAAAAATTCTCCTGTTTCCAGGTGAACCTTAGGGATGTTGGAGAACCCCATTGAAATCTGATCTCTTCTTTTCTCAGAAAGTCTGTCACGATAGAGAAAGATTTTCTCCAAGTCCTGGTATAGTAGGATAAGTCTTGCAAAAAAATGATATCTTTGTAAATAGAATTTATTCGGGGTTTAATACGGCTGGCTTTCATTAAATTGTTTATCATTGGTAGTGAAAAAAAACTCACTATTACATCTCTTGGAAGGTGTGAAGCAGTTGTATTGGGTTTATATATTCGATGGAAATTTTCTATTTGATGTTCATCTGAAGATATTTCTGGTAGAACTTCTTTGAATAAATTGTTTAAATATTCTCTTAATTTTTCGTTGGTAATCTCTTCAGAAACTCCTCTTATTCTTATGTTTCTTTTTCTTGATCTATCTTCCAAAGCTGCTATTTTATTTTCACAATTGTCAACTTTATTTGTTAGAAACTGCACTTCCGTGTTGATTGCTTTTATTTGAGTTCCAAACACTTCACATTTTTTTTCCACTTCCACCACTGATACTGCAACATTTTTAATTTCTTGTTTTATATCGTTGAAACTTACAAGCATATCTTGTTTCAGTACATTTAGTTGTAACTCCAGCACTTGCTTAAGTTGATATTGAATGTTAATTGAAGCAATTGCTTGAGATTCTGATGGAGATTGAATAAGTGGGACTTCCAAATTAATGTTGGAGGTATTAGTTGGGTGTGTCTTGCATGCAATTATCTGTTCCTGCACATCCTTAATATGAGTTGTAAAAAAAGCCAGACAGCCTCTTTTCTGTTTGTTGAACCAATTTAATTTCTTTCTTCTTTTCTGTTGTTTTTCTAGTTGCCATTTTTGTTTCGTACTTCTCAATAGCAGACTTCAACTAGATAGCCTTCCTTATATATGACTTTTATTTTGAATAATTAAATCAATTGATTGAGTAATTGAATCAATTGGATCAGTCAAATACAACAATCTCCTAAAAAAAAAAAACAAGATAAACAGATTCTTCCCCTTTTTCTCCTCTATTTTTTTTTTCAAGCCAATATTTATATGCAAATATATTAATGCATTATATTAATGTTGCAGTAATGTTGTAGTATATACAGAGGTACTCACAGTTTTTATGTATGGCTGTTTAGGAGATTGCTGAGGGTTATTTTGTATTTCTCCCTTGTTTTTTTCTCTTTTCGTTCTCTTTGTTTATTTGTAAGGGAGCTTTTGTTGTTTCCCTGAGTAGAGAAAATTAACTCTCACCGCTTAAACCCGTCGGTAATATATATTAATGTGCACTTCAAATATCCAGCACGTCTGTGTTACTCCAAGCTGGCTTCACTGAGTCTTCACTCCACTTCGTCACGTCATTCCCGGCAGCCGGCCAAACAGTGATCACGGAGCGGCATGTTTAGCTCGCCTCCGCGTCCTCTCTCCTCATGCTCTTCCTGGAAGGCTGCCTTTCATATGAGATCATGATCATGAAACTTGATCATGCCTACAGGCTGCCTTTCATATGAGATCATGATCATGAAACTTAACCCATCAGGAAGGGCTTTGCATATTTTGGTTTCTGCTCACAGACATTTTGTCAGACACCTCAGTTACGTTATATTTACTTGAAGATGAGAATCTAGTAAAGAGTTTTTATAACATATAAAACATGCTATAATAATCCTTATTATTGACATATGAAGAGTCACACAACCTTCAAACCAATTAAAAGGGACAAACAATTTTTCTTGTGACTACTGGCACAACATTGGACATATTACTATTTATATATTTGAGCATATGCAATAGATATCGAGAATATTTGAGCAATCTACTGGCTTTCATTATAACTCAATACTACCATTAAAGTCAAGTTGTTGTTTTTTATCAGACATACATAAATATATTTATATAAATATATACTTTATTATGTTCAGTTAAAAAAAAATGACTATACCAAAAGACAAAAGGATGCACATCAACTACAATCACTAACAATTACAATTAATTGTTGAGAATAATCTTTCTTACTCACAAACTCAATATATATGCAATAAACATAACAAACATGAATGATAGCAGAAAACTGAAAAGAACAGACAATGACCAATACCTTATGATAAACCTAACAGAGCAGGAAATATGTTTAAAATTCTCCCCAATGTTTTGGCATCATATACTAATAAAATTAAAGCTCACACGGCTAAACACATCAATGCACATAGATCCAACAAATGTCAGATAATATGATTACAAATATTTGGAACACAAGACAGCAGCACAGGGTTATAAAGTACATGTGAGAACAGTTTAACACAAGACACCTGAATCCTCAACATTTCAGTAAGAATGTCTTTCTCAAGGGAGGATGTAGTACTCCACACACAACACATTTACGGACCAGCAGTCATTAAAATCTAAAACACATCTGGAAAGTGGGTGTCACTAGAGGATCAAATCAATACAAAACTTTCATGGGAATGGTGGATCAAGGGATCACAAATAAATAAGTGATGCAACCCAATAGTTCAGAGTGCATAAAGTTTACTATGAATTATGACATTCATTAAATTCCATTTTTGGATATTCTTATCACAAAAGGTGAAAAAGGTTTTATAGAAAACCGCTTGATAGGAATACCTTATTACTCTTTACCAGCTTCCACTCACCATCAGTTTTTAACTCGATCTCTAAAAGCCAGTTCACACGAGTTAAAAGACTGGTGTCTCAACAGAAGGAAATGGATGGGCAACTGTCTTGTATGACATAAAGATTTAGGAAGAGATGGTATCCCTCGAAAATTCTGTTCACACAGCTTAGGAAGGTAACACAAGAACTTCACTCATGGCTCATTGCTATAAAGAGGTAAAGTAACAAGAATTGTTTGAAATGTTTTTATGCCCAGTCCCCAGCCATACAAAAGATTGTGAGTAGAAATTGGCATATGTTAAAAGATAGCCATAGAGACATAGAAGAACTTCCCCATGACCCATGGTAGCCTATAAACGCCCTCCGTCACTTAGAGATAGGCTGGTTAGAGCTGCGTTTAAAACCAAGGAACAAGTGAAAGTAAAGAAAAAGGGCAACATTCCATGTTATAATTGTGTTTCTTGTCACTCAATGATTGTGGGTGATGTTTTTTTTATCATCCCCATAATAGAAAACGATATTCCATTAATAGCTTTTTCACCTGCACTTCCTCATATGTAATTTATAGTGATGTACCGAACTGTTCGCCGGCGAATAGTTCCCGGCGAACTTAGCGTGTTCGCGTTAGCCACGGCGGGCGAACATATGCGATGTTCGGTCCGCCCCCTATTCATTTACTAATACTAAGTAAAAATTACTTAGTATTAGTAAATTGTGCCCCTACTCGCAATACCGCGAGTAGGGGCATGTCTATTAAACAGTGAGCAGCCTGTGGCTGCTCACTGTTAAAAAAAAAAGGGGGGGTCCTAAAAATCACAATAAGAGGGGGACCTATTGTCCCCCCCCTGGCCCCCACCCCTGAGCGGTGGGTGGGGGCCCTAAAAATAACAATTAAGGGGGGCTATTGTCCCCCCCGGCCCCCACCCCTGAGCGGCGGGTGGGGGCCCTAAAATTAACAATAAGGGGGGACCTATTGTCCCCCCCGGCCCCCACCCCTGAGCGGCGGGTGGGGGCCCTAAAATTAATAATAAGGGGGGGACCTATTGTCCACCCCCAGCCCCCACCCCTGAGCGGTGGGTGAGGGCCCTAAATACAAAGGGGGGGTGCCCTTGTTAACCCTTCCCCCCCCAAAAAAATGATCTACCTACCTACCCCCCTCACCCTAAAAATAATGAGGGGGGGACCTTTAACTAAAACCCTGTAAAAAAAAATAGATAAAAACAACTTGCCATTTGATGTTTTCTTTCTTCTACAATCTTCTTTGTAGCCAAAAAAAAAAAACATAATAACCGACGCAATAAAAAAAAAAAAAAAACGACCGCACAAAAAAATAATCCATCTTCACCCATGGAGGGCTCCGCGCAGACTGAGCTCTGCAGGGCGGGGGAAGGCTTATAAAGCCTTGCCACGCCCTGCAATTAGGCTAAGAACACTCTGATTGGCTGGTTTAAGACAATCAGAGTGCTCTTTGTCATTTTACACAGCGTGGGAAAACTCCAAAGAACTTTCCCACGCGTGTAAAATGACACAGAGCACTGTGATTGGATGGCTTGAAATCCATCCAATCACAGTGCTCTGTGTCATTTTACACAGCGTGGGAAAGATCAATTTTCCCACGCTGTGTAAAATGACACAGAGCACTGTGATTGGATGGATTTCAAGCCATCCAATCACAGTGCTCTGTGTCATTTTACACAGCGTGGGAAAGATCAATTTCCCCACGCTGTGTAAAATGACACAGAGCACTGTGATTGGATGGATTTCAAGCCATCCAATAACAGTGCTCTGTGTCATTTTACACGCGTGGGAAAGTTCTTTGGAATTTTCCCACACTGTGTAAAATGACAAAGAGCACTCTGATTGGCTTAAACCAGCCAATCAGAGTGTTCTTAGCCTAATTGCAGGGCGTGCCAAAGGCTTTATAAGCCTTCCCCCGTCCTGCAGAGCTCAGTCTGCGCGGAGCCCTCCATGGGTGAAGATGGATTATTTTTTTGTGCGGTCGTTTTTTTTTTGTTTTTTTTAATTGCGTCGGTTATTATGGTTTTTTTTTTTGCCCTTTTTTGGGGCTGAAAAAAAGAAGATTGTAGAAGAAAGAAAACATCAAATGGTAAGTTGTTTTTATCTATTTTTTTTTACAGGGTTTTAGTTAAAGGTCCCCCCCTCATTATTTTTAGGGTGAGGGGGGTAGGTAGGTAGATCATTTTTTTGGGGGGGGGAAGGGTTAACAAGGGCACCCCCCCTTTGTATTTAGGGCCCCCACCCACCGCTCAGGGGTGGGGGCCGGGGGGGGACAATAGGTCCCCCCTATTGTTAATTTTAGGGCCCCCACCCACCGCTCAGGGGTGGGGGCCGGGGGGCAGAGGACAGTAGGTCCCCCCCCTCATTATCATTATGGCCCCCACCCGAACCCAGGGGTGGGGGCCAGGGGGGGGAGGAGAGTAGGTCTCCTCCCCCCCCCTTCAACCACTATTGTGGGTTTTAAAATTCGCCTGCCTATTGAAGGCTATGGCGGTTCGCACGGTTCGCCGGTTCGCGAACATTTGCGACATCACTAGTAATTTACATTCTGAAGTGTCCATGTGGTCTCCTATATGTGGGACAGACTTCCCAAAGATTCAAGGATCGGTTCTCAAAGCACACATCGACCATTAGGACTGGTTTAGTAGATCTTCCCATTCAGCCCACTTTTTGCAGTTCAAACATAACACTTCCCAGCTAAAATTCCAAATTATCGAACAAGTTCCAGAGTCACCAAGGGAGGGGGTTGATAGAACTAAAAGATTATTGTATAGGGAGGCTTTTTGGATTCGTGAGTTGAATACTCTCAACCCAAGAGGCTTTAACTCTGAATATGATGTCATGCCCTTACTTTAAGCAATTATTTAAAAACAGTTTTTACATTTACTAATAAGAAATATTTTATTTGATATTTTTTACAGATTTCTATTCCTTATTCGTTTGGTGCTGGCTCTTCATTTAACCTCTTTTATGAACTTAGCGTATATTGAAAAGTGTGACCTGAATGGATGTCTTGGTCATTTATTACTGCACATTTATGCCATGAATTTAATTTCCGTATTCACTTAATATTACTTCACTTTGTATTATTAGTATATTAGCACTTTATTTCAACTTGGTACTTTATTCTTCTGTTGCTGCTACCTGATATTAATATACTTAATTGCATTGTTACACTTAATTATATTGTCATTTATTTTATATGCACTTGGCACATTTGTCGTTTCCTTTAATAAAAGGAGAGTTTCACTTATGTACATTTATATATTAAAACATTTTCTAAACAATTGCTTCATGTTTTTAGCACATATTAAAAAAGGCATTTTTAAGATGAAGTAGTTGTGGTCATCATCTTATCATTTTTATTTCATTAAGGGTGTCACTGTCCCTTTAATATATCCTCTTGTAAAATGGAAAGTTCACTTACTCACATCTTATTTTAAAATAAACGCTGAATTCTGTTTTGGAAAATGTATTGCTTTTTTAAATATTTGTTTTTTCTTTTTTATTCACTATTTTTATCTATATATTTATTTTTCACACATAATTTCAGCTTTTTTCTTTTATTCTTTAAATTTTTTCATAGGTCTTTTTTGACCTCAAGCACTCAAATAGCTTCAGTTGTCATCTTGTTATTTGAGGACCACTATAGGCCCCCCGACCATTTCAGCTCAATGAAGTGGTCTTGGTGCCAGGACCCTCTAGTTTTAACCATGCAGCTGAAATCATAGCAGTTTCAGAGAAACTGCTATGTTTCACTGAGGGTTAATCCAGCCTCTAGTGGCTGTCTCACTGACAGCCACTAAAGGCGCTTCTGCGATTCTCACTGTGAAAATCACAGTGAGAAGACGCTGGACGTCCATAGAAAAGCATTGAGTAATTCTGAGGGAGCCCGGCGCTGGAGAAAGATAAAGTGGCTGAAGGGATTTTAACCCCTTCAGCCTAGCGGGAGGGGGGCCCTGGGGAATATATCACATGAGGGTTCGGAGACCTCCCCCAGAGGCGGAGTCAGCAGCAAGGCAGAGACTAAGCAGGACAGGACATGTCTAAAAAAGTCACATTAATTATATACAAAATTAATTAAAATACCACTATAGTGCCAGGAAAACAAACTTCTTTTCCAGGCACTATAGGGTCATTGGGTCCCGCAATGACCCTATAGTGCCTGGAAAACAAGTTTGTTTTCCTGGCACTATAGTGGTATTTTAATTAATTTTGTTTATAATTAATGTGACTTTTTTAGACATGTCCTGTCCTGCTTAGTCTCTGCCTTGCTGCTGACTCCGCCTCTGGGGGAGGTCTCCGAACCCTCATGTGATATATTCCCCAGTTATATTTTCTCCAGTGTGGAGTTTATTGCTTGTGCTGCATTTTGCCTATAGGGCTGTTTCACATTGACATGATGACATCATCAAAAATGGACCTGACAATAATGGGAAAGGCACATCTCTAAGATACAGGGGTTTCGGATTCCATCATCATGCCGGCATCGACCTGATGACGTCATCAGAAGTGGAGAACTACTGATGGAAAGTGTTCTATCACCTAAATTGCACTTTTTTATCACCTTCTTTTATCTGTCTGTGAGCTGTACTATAAGGGTGGTCCTTTACTCTATACTCCCCTAATACAATTATTGTTTAATAGGACAGATAATGAATTTAGCTAGGTTTACTCAGCTGTATTAATTAATGTGAGATCTAGGAGTGGCTGTTATATGTTTTTGTTAAACTTCTAATTATTTGTAATTTCACTGCTGTTTTTTCTCTAAATGTAATTATTTTTCCTGTGATTAATCACTGTATTTAAATGTCACTTCTGCATTCATGTGGTAGTTTGATAAAGACCCTGTAGGGTCCAAACGTTGCTGTTGTAGTAAAAGAAGAAATGTAAAAAAAGAGACTACCTTAATTTCAAAATGAGGCTTCAGTTACATTAAACAACCCAGCCTGGCTAGTAATTACATAAGTCATGTGACTTGCATGAAAACAAAGCAATACATGTGCATCTTAACCAGAAATAAAAGAATAGTCTTAATAGCGGATGAAAAATTGATGGGAGGCAACGGCAAAGTGGCCAGTTTACAGTGGGGAAGTAAAAAAGCATCACATGCAATGATGCTGTAAATCGGTATGCACATCAGAAGCTTATCACATAATCGTAACCCTGTAAACAAAAAATGCATACTATATCACCACCCCCTGGATGCAAAAACAAGGTGTAAGTAATAATAGAAATAAAGAGAACTGAACATGAACACTGAATATAGGGACTAGAGAACATATAAAATCAAGTATATAGGAAAACACCTACTGGACCAAAGTGAGAATGCAATAAACAGCATAAGAAATATCTATTTGAAAATCATGCGAACAATTGGTTAACAAAAGTCAAATTTGTTAACAATTACTTATATGAAAGAAGCAGCAGTAGCTTATACTAATTTGAGACTTTTAAACCTTACTTTTTTTCTTTTAAGCACACCATATTGAGTTTGTTCATATTACATCCTCTTGCTGATTTGCTTAATTAATTAATTAAATGTGCAGTCTAGGTATTATAACCACTGCATGTTGATGAAGTGGTTGTGGTGCCTTTACTCTGCATCCTGGTTCGGGGTCAAACCTGCATTCTAGTTTTGATCAAACCACTAGATACAGTTTGACCAAGAAATAAGAGATAATTCCTACAGTCTAGTGTCACCATAACCACTATACTGGCATGTTATTGTTATGCCGCCTAAAATGTATTTTAATTTTTTCAATTTCTACCTGTAACGGCACCCCCAGGCATAAAAGGGGGTTAAAGGCTGTTTAGTAGATCTTCCTTTCCAGAGACACAGGCACAGCTACTGTAGACACCAAGCCACCGAACCGGAGAAGCATATGAATGCTCTCAAACATACAAATGCCGTAAACAGCCGAATTGGAAAAACCATACAAATAGGTTTACACTCCTAGCAGTCAAACTGGAATAGCATACAGTAAATCCCCCCAAGAATGAGACAAATCTCCATGTTGAGGGTCAAGCAGTGAACAGACAGAGCTGTGGGTTTATTGTTCTTATGTACACATTAGTACCACCCACAGGGTTTTGGAAAACAACCAATAAACACGTACAATACACTCAGACACTCCCACACAAAATCCTCCCCTCTGCCTGTGATACAATTACCTTACACAATGGGTAATATAATTATCACAAGCAGAGAAATACAGTTTTTCAGAATCAGCATACTCCAAATACGAACATATGTCAAAATCATCTACATTGGTCCATTGGTTCAAAAGATAGATCAAAATCTTTTGTAACCAAAGGAAGCATGGCTTTTCTGCCCAAAACCAGTTCCACCGAGTCTTCTATCCTGGAGATAATTGGGAAGTAATCCGATTTTCTCCAAGGACAGAAGCAAAACTCCATTAAGCACATGGCAGTAAAAAAGACAGTAAAATACAATAAAATACACAAGGTTACATTTATTACATAAAATACAGACATGCAACATATCCCCAGATAGCTTAGGTCTGAGCGCACATTATTACTGAATGGCTCTCAGACCACACACATACAGTTCAATTGCCATGGAGCTAAAGTCTTTTATTACACGAATAGGCTCCATGGCATAGCTATCTGGGTTAAATGAGTTAATTCAGTAAATCCGAGAATCTACCGAACGCCAGAGCAGAAATACATGAATAGACCTTTCTGCATAGGAAAAAAAAGTATTTAAATGCCGGTCCATAGTCAAAAGGCAGCAGGCAAACAACCAGGCTTTCCAATGCAATGTGGCGAGATTGGTCTCGTCACACTACCTTTAAAAAAACAAAAAACACAGGAATTGAAATCAAGGAAACTAGTTAAAAATGCTCAAGTATTTAAAAACTGATTGTTTTCTGTCTGCCAAGTCCTAGAGCAATACAAGTATCAATGCTTGTATCTTACATTTACTTGAGCTTCTCTAAATAGGCTATTTTTATGTAAGCTGATCCATTTTGAAGAATTTTGTCTCTTTAAATATATACTTTATAGCTGACATATTTTACAGCATGTTTTCATATTATAATAAATTTCATATAGGTTACGTTAAAACTGTGTTAGAAGCATTATCATGTCTAAGTTATTATTCATCAAAGGCTAGAGTCTCTTCTTGCAACAAAAGTTTTTTTTTAATATAAGTTAACATCCTTCGCTATTCAAAGCTAATTTTAACATAGAATATGTTATAAGAAAAATAAGTTAATTAGAATTATTAAATTATCTGTGCCTTTTAATAATGTAGTTCATATGTCAGACATAGTATCCACTAACATGAATGCATGGTATATACATATAATATCTGAGCCATATACAAAAAGAAGTATAATTGGCACTTTATGAAATGAATAAAAAAATACTCTTTTAGGCAGGAAGAATGCTTGATTTCTAAACGTCAATGGTTCAAAACCAGAACTTTTTTCCTATATTGAATTAATTATTCATCTTTAGTTTTTCCTTCAACTGTACCCTATAAGATTTTACCCATAGAAAGATTGTTGGCATGGGTGATGGCCACATACATACAAGGGATTGTCCCTGATTGAGCATTATTTTAATGGATCCACTATACAAGGATAGAAAGCAAGAATCTGCTTTTTAACAAACTATCATGATCTTCTACAGGGAGTGCAGAATTATTAGGCAAGTTGTATTTTTGAGGATTAATTTTATTATTGAACAACAACCATGTTCTCAATGAACCCAAAAAAACTCATTAATATCAAAGCTGAATATTTTTGGAAGTAGTTTTTAGTTTGTTTTTAGTTATAGCTATTTTAGGGGGATATCTGTGTGTGCAGGTGACTATTACTGTGCATAATTATTAGGCAACTTAACAAAAAACAAATATATACCCATTTCAATTATTTATTTTTACCAGTGAAACCAATATAACATCTCAACATTCACAAATATACATTTCTGACATTCAAAAACAAATCAGTGACCAATATAGCCACCTTTCTTTGCAAGGACACTCAAAAGCCTCCCATCCATGGATTCTGTCAGTGTTTTGATCTGTTCACCATCAACATTGCGTGCAGAAGCAACCACAGCCTCCCAGACACTGTTCAGAGAGGTGTACTGTTTTCCCTCCTTGTAAATCTCACATTTGATGATGGACCACAGGTTCTCAATGGGGTTCAGATCAGGTGAACAAGGAGGCCATGTCATTAGATTTTCTTCTTTTATACCCTTTCTTGCCAGCCACGCTGTGGAGTACTTGGACGCGTGTGATGGAGCATTGTCCTGCATGAAAATCATGTTTTTCTTGAAGGATGCAGACTTCTTCCTGTACCACTGCTTGAAGAAGGTGTCTTCCAGAAACTGGCAGTAGGACTGGGAGTTGAGCTTGACTCCATCCTCAACCCGAAAAGGCCCCACAAGCTCATCTTTGATGATACCAGCCCAAACCAGTACTCCACCTCCACCTTGCTGGCGTCTGAGTCGGACTGGAGCTCTCTGCCCTTTACCAATCCAGCCACGGGCCCATCCATCTGGCCCATCAAGACTCACTCTCATTTCATCAGTCCATAAAACCTTAGAAAAATCAGTCTTGAGATATTTCTTGGCCCAGTCTTGACGTTTCAGCTTGTGTGTCTTGTTCAGTGGTGGTCGTCTTTCAGCCTTTCTTACCTTGGCCATGTCTCTGAGTATTGCACACCTTGTGCTTTTGGGCACTCCAGTGATGTTGCAGCTCTGAAATATGGCCAAACTGGTGGCAAGTGGCATCTTGGCAGCTGCACGCTTGACTTTTCTCAGTTCATGGGCAGTTATTTTGCGCCTTGGTTTCTCCACACGCTTCTTGCGACCCTGTTGACTATTTTGAATGAAACGCTTGATTGTTCGATGATCACGCTTCAGAAGCTTTGCAATTTTAAGAGTGCTGCATCCCTCTGCAAGATATCTCACTATTTTTGACTTTTCTGAGCCTGTCAAGTCCTTCTTTTGACCCATTTTGCCAAAGGAAAGGAAGTTGCCTAATAATTATGCACACCTGATATAGGGTGTTGATGTCATTAGACCACACCCCTTCTCATTACAGAGATGCACATCACCTAATATGCTTAATTGGTAGTAGGCTTTCGAGCCTATACAGCTTGGAGTAAGACAACATGCATAAAGAGGATGATGTGGTCAAAATACTCATTTGCCTAATAATTCTGCACTCCCTGTATTTAGGACTGTGGATCTTAGAAACTTTAATTCAGCAACAGCTAGAGACTCACATACAACCCTACTCTGCATTAAGTGAGTTTCATGATGCCATTAGAACAATAATTTGTCCAGACAAAATAAGGGCAATTATTATGTAATTGATTACCTAATTCTTGAAATGTCACAGATTTGTTATTCAAAATCAACACTATATCACTGGTAAATATTGATGTTTACTGTCAACCTATTTAACCTAAGGAAAAATGTATATGACCAATGTTATACAATTCATAATAATACCCAGCAAAATAAAGCATGTAAAACATAAAATGAATAACATTTTAATTGAAAAAATATACACATAACAATTTGATTTCAAGCTTACAGACAGGGAGTAACAAATTAAGAAATTAGTGAAAAACTGTCAGTTAATATACAGTGTCTACCAATTTGTCCATATAATTGCTTATTTACTCCGTTTTTGTAACTAGAATTTTGAATCCTCCAATTAAAATCTTCTACTGAAATGTTGAATTTTACAAACTCAAACACCAAAATTAATTCAGGAATTTAAAAATGATTCTAATACAAAAAAAAAAGTCCTGTGCTCACTCCCATCACTCATGGGCTTCAGCAATAATTACAGTACACATCAGCTAATACATATAGTACAAACCAAAAAAAAAGTTACCTGCGCCTTCTCCTTAAGCCCTATGTATATTTAAACAAATGGAGGTTCATTTAGTTACTCCAATGGCCACCGGAGGGAATGCCCACCTGCCAACGTCAAGGCAGACCCCCCTAGACAGGTCCTACTCTGACCCTTTACCTTGCTTCCCTGAGCTTCTGGCAAAAATATCTCTAATGACACAGAAAGGGGTATTTTTTATATACACCCCTATATACTTGTTAACCCTTAATAGGGAACACATGGGATGGGCGGCAGCATTGTAATCTAGATGTGTGATACAAAAAGTGAATACAAATACAAAAAGAAAAGCCCTGCGCTCACTCCCATCACTCCTGGGCGGCAGCAATGACTACAGTACACATCAGCTAATACATATAGTACAAACCAAAAAAAAAGTTACCTGCGCTCTCTCCTTAATTCCTATGTATATTTAAACAAATGGAGGTCATTTAGTTACTCCAATGGCCACTGGAGGGAATGCCCGCCTGCCAACGTCAAGGCAGACCCCCCTAGACGGGTCCTGCTGTGACCCTTTACCTTGCTTCCTTGAGCTTCTGGCAAAAGGATCGTCTGGGGTTTTGGTATCTCTTGTGCAAAGGGAACTTGCTCGCATTTTGGATCTGGACTGCCCGTACGGGTTGGACCAGTCTAATATGCTTCAGATATGTTCTCTCTGTAATGGCACAAGATGAGCTAAAACCAGCTTGAGATCTGAGTGGGGGCCCACCGAAAGGTGGCTAATTGAGCTGTTGTCTGTTCTCACCTCTCTTGTTACTTGCTTTTCTCTCCTATAGTTTGTGTAAGAAAACAGTGAAAAGCAAAGTAAGAGAGCTGGCATATGGAGTTGTGGGAACTGAGGAGGGCAATTATAATGAGAGATAAGTCACCAAGGAAGTCAGCAAGCTTTCCTAAAGAGCTGTGATTTAAGTGACTTATTAAAGGACTGGAGGCTAGTGGAGTGTTTTATTGTACAGGGTAGGGAATTCCAAGCAAGGAAAAATTCTGCAGATGAGAGTGGGAAATACAGACACAAGATGTCAGGAGGAGGTCGCTCACAGAGCTAAGGGGACAATAAGGGTTGTATTTGTTGAGTAAAGATGAAATGTAGTGAGGAGTGGAGTTATAGAAGGGTTTATAGGTTTGAGTTAGTAGTTTGACATGAATCTGAAGGGTATAATAAGGCAATGTAATGATTGGCAAAGGGGTGAGATGTGGGAGTAGAGTTCAGTAGAAGATAAGCCTGGTGGCAGCATTCATCATAGACTGAAGATGGGCAAATTGGAAGGCTGATTAGTAGTGAATTGCATTTGTTAAGTCATGAAAAAAATGATTGTATGAAGAAGTAGGTGCCTTAGTTGCAACATGAGTTAGAAAAGGGTGAATGTTGGCAGCTTAGGGGAAAGTTACAGGATTTGGAGACAGACTGAATGTGAGGAGAAAAGGTAAGATCTAAGTTGATAGTAGTTCCAAGGCTGCCATCTTGAGGGATTGGGGTAACAGGTGTGCCATTGAAATGCAAAAAGATAGATGCAGGAGTTCTATTTAAGTGAAAGAGGAAGATGAATAGTTCAGTTTTTGAAAGATTATTTTTTTAGAAAATGGGAAAACATCCAGCTAGAAATGAAAGAGAGGAAGTTTGTGACGTGAGGGCAGGAGTGAGGTCTGGGGTGGAGAGATAAATAAGCCAGAGTCTCAGACATCCACATGGACCTCCAAGTCCCTCTGAACCTCTCCAGATTGAGTTCACCAACTCCGCGGGACTCAGGTAAGCCATAACAGGTCTTAGGCCCCCTCCAAAGCCCCAGGATGACACTGGCCATGACACTTTCCACAGGCAGATGGCAACACAGCTCATCCAGACAGCTTACCACTGGTCCATCAGATGTCCCGAGAACCCGAGAAGCAGGGCTTGCAGCACAGAGACATCATACACCTATGCTCCCGCCAGCCAAGGGTGTCAAGAGTGTCAAATGTGACTCAGGCCACATTATGGAGCGCACAAGACACACAGTGGTTACACATGTATCCAACAAGAATTAAGAATCATGTGGGTTGTGTCTTTTTAGTGATTCCAATATTATCTGAAGTAGGGTGAATATCTCCCTGAACAACCCAGACAGTTCATCGGGAGGGCCAGTAGCAACAAGGTGGGCTAGGATAAACATCCCAGCCCATGAGCCACAATTAGGATGCAGCCATAAGTACTTAGCACATAGGACAGTAAGTGAGCTGTACTAGTCTCTCCTCAGTGCTCTGGCGTGTCTGATACCGCCATGCGGGTACAGGCCCACACAGTGTGTAGGCCACAATGGGGTAGAAAAAAATTTAAACATATCAGAGCAAAAATGGGTACACTGAGCAAGTCCAGGGAAAGCTGTATTTGAACTCCACCACTTTGTAGAAATGGATGCTGCTGCAAATTGCTGATATCAGTTGAATTCACCAAGACTAGGATAGAGCAGTCAAGAAAGCTGACCACTCCATATCTTTTATATAAATGTATTGGAGAATTTGTAAGTTTGCTAGTAATTGTTATATTGTACATATTAAATGTACAGATATTTTTTTCTTATCTATCATTTAGAAAAATGCTGTTTGTACATTGACAGGTTTACAATAAATGGGCTAAAATATTATAGACTCTGAGTCATACACAAGATAAATGTGTTCCATTATGTTTATTGTTTACTACCTACATAGGTTAGTTTATCAAAATTCAGTGACCAGGTAAGGTAAGCATTCTATAAGAGAAGCAACTAAGAGAGAACAGTGGTAGTCCTGAAAGAGCTAGAGTAATCTAATATGTAGATTTGGTGTCACTGATTATGCAAAATTCAGTGTAGGGCTATTATCAACTATACCTTGTGTTTTATACATTTTAGGGGATCATATTTAATAGTCTTGATATGTTTTCATTTAAAATAAGTCACATTTTCTCCAGTATGAATATCTCCAATATAGGTAACTTCTGTTATTTTTTTATGTTTAGAAGAGAGTGTACTTTATTGGAGCTTCCTACCTTGACATATTAATATCACCTTAATACACATAAACCACACACACACTGTTACACAAACTATTCTCTGCATATGATATGTGTTTTTTTATGTCAACATTTTGAATCGATATACTACTAGACTAGTTAAGACTACACCCCTGTGGTAGGCAGGAGAGAATTTAGTTTTTATTATGGGATCTGATATTATACCCCTAAAGATTATTACCCCAAAGAAGTGTTTATAAGTATCCTCATAATAAGTACCTTGGGCATGTATTCCATCACTTGTATCGGACCAGTAAACTTGCTGTCATTTATAATAATAATCAATGCTAACTGATAATGAATATTTTATTAATATAATTAACAGATTTGGTAGTTATATTAATTATTAATTATATAAATTATATTTATATAAATTTATATATATAGCATGTGTTAAGAATGTGAATGCAGATATCTCGATCTGAATCTGAAAAACCAACATAAAATAGCTGCTCTGTTAAAATGATTGAGTTTAAGAAAACATTTCTTGGCATTTTGAAGATTAATGCTCAATTTTATAAAACCACCCACCATGCTCATACTTAAAAACATTGACATTACAAACTATTTTTACTTACTAAACCTCTTTGCTTCTAAAGATGTATTCTACATAAAGTTCACAGTTTTGCGAAACATGAGCAATATTGATTTTATAATTTCCTTGTAAATTGTTTACAAAGTTTAGATTACGTTCTATATTTGGTATCAAACCTCTAAAACCTGAAGCTTTTATACATTGATCAAGTAAGTAGAAAATTACCATAAATTAATGAAGGGAATTGACTGCAGTTGAATCAATGCTTAACCTGTGCTACACTGACATCTAGTGTTGATTTTTCGATAAACTAGTGAATAGGAACTGGAAAGTAGAAAAAGAAAATTCAGTTTAATTTTATCCTTAGATAACCCATTGGTCAAAATCTAAAAGGATACAGAATGAAAATGTCGAGTTTCTAGAGAAAGCTGAATACTGTTATCTACATAAAAATGTCAAATTGACACTGAATGAAAAAAAGAAATTAACAGTTTATAAAAGTGCAAGTGCTAGAGAAAATAAAATATACTTTATAACCACCCAGACTAAATTGAAACTAGTTTAAATTATACCATATAATAGTGTCTTAAAATATATAAGTGAATATCATCAAAACTTTTATTTAATATAAACAGTTAAAATATCTTACATTGGGGGCGGGGCCTGACTGCCATGGCAGAGAGTCGCATCTTGCCTGAGCTCCTCTCCTACTCGAGCAAAAACTATAGTTTATGCTACATCTAGCCCAAATTATCATTCACCCAACAACTCACCTGCATCCTGACCTGACGGCAATACACTGCAGAGGTGGGAAACGCGACAGAAGCTCCCCGGAAGCACATTCGGAGATATGCGGCCTAGAGCGCGACGGACGGGAGAGGCGGCTGACCTCCCAGACCGGAGTGATTCAACCGACATGCAAAAGCCCCGTTACCCCCCCCCCCTGGACCGGCGGGGGTGATCCCGGTCCCCCCCTAGGAGGAATGCCTGCACTACTAGGTAATGCAAGGAAATCAGGTGAACCACCCAAGCATGGTAGACGCCACATGGCACCACGTCCCTGTCCATGTACAAAATGACCTGACAACCAGACTCAATCGAATATTCAACAAATTCTGGCAGGACCTGGAGAAGAGGAGGCATCGCACCACCTTTGAGCAAACGCTAACATACACACCATCACAGCAGGTTGTAAGCCCACAGCAGACTCCTGCAAGACGAACCACCTTGCTGGCACAAGCAAAGCCGCACCGGCGCCCACCTAAGCGGCGGGAAAACGAAATACTCAGACCACGACGGCGAAGACTGAACAGGTCGCAACGGACCGCTCAATACCTCCTGCACTGGACACTGATGCGACCCCAATTGCGAGAAGGTTCGGTCGCATGCACCGACGAGCACACAAGCCTGGAAAATCTGTCACGACTGCTTGCCGCTCTCGCTCCGGGCCGCGGCCTACGCCACGACAGACCCCTCAAGTCTCTCCCCTTTCCAGGAAGCCCGGCACATAGCAAGTCAACGGACCCACCAAGAAGCCCCGAGCTGAGCCACAGACCAGATACGCGACTTACGCTTCAAACGACTCGGAGGGTGGTAAAGCCTGGGACTGGTGGGGGGCTACCTTGCAGAATTTCAGCCACAAGCTTAGACTCAGGGTGGGATGACACACCCGACCTGAGATAAAACCCTAGCAGAAGCAAACCACTTCTCACCCACCTCCTACTCAACAGGGATAAAATCTCACTAATAACCCTTAGGGTCACTAGCCTGTTATCCCCCTACCATGAGCACTTCACAGTTTATTTTACACACATACTCACCATGTCTGATACAGCATAACACAACACTTCCCTCTTACTTTAAAGCCTAGACATGTTAGATCTCACCTGGACTCTAAACCATACTATACAAAATGTGCTGTTTATTCAAAAGCCATACATATGTCACGCTATGTTCAATTTAATGTTTGTCACTGCTGTTGTGGCATTGACAGAATGTTTGTAAACCACAAGCACGCAAAAATAAAGAATTAAAAAAAATATATATCTTACATTCAGAGAGCTCTTAAATAGTATTCCTATATATTAACGTGTATAATAGTGTAGACGTTAATATAAAGCAGTTTGTGTTTATTTAAAGCACCGTAACACCACTTGTTTCATTTAGTTTAAATTCTAAGTTACATAAATAACTGTCTTCGAATTTACATTTTACTGAATCTGAAACATTACAAAATTGGACAATCCCTCTTAATCAAAGATATTTCCCCCAAATTTATATATGTTTTCAGAAGATCTTTTTCTATAATAACCTAGAAAATGATAAAAGTATTATCACAATTTTAAAATAGAGCTAATATAGTACATATTGCACACTTAATTTAAAATACATTTACTTATATCTTAAAAGGTACAATCATTTCCATGCCTTATCATTGTTTTACAGATTATTCACTAAACTGAGAATTCAAATTTAAGGTAAATAATAATTTTTAGCTACTGCGGACTTACATTTTAAATTCACTCTGAATTCAGTTTGCATTATCATTTTAGTCTATTTCCATGCAAGGCTTCCTAAGCTTATCATGTTAGTTTAGCTTAGTTTTTTTTAGTTTTTAATGTTTTACACTATTACCAGTCCCATATTCCACTTCTTCTTGTGGTTAGAGATTCATTCAAATATATAATTTAAATGATACATACAATAGGTGGAGCACACATCTGTAGATTCTAAAAAAAAAGACAAAGCATCATAGTATAGTCTGTTAAAACTAAAATATAGTAAACCGCCACAAAAATAGTGTCTCTATCCCAAATATAGAACGTGCATTTATGTACACTTAATGAAACAATCTTAAGAAGAGTTCTAAAAAAGGAAGAACAACATAATTAATAAATGTTAAAAACAATCAATCAATTTATCAGTTAACACCTACATACAGTGTTTGTATTCAAAGTGCCGACTCTTTTAGTGATAAAATTATGGGTGAAAACATATTTGGGATAGAGACACTATTTTTGTGGTGATGTATTCCTTTTTAACTTCATAATGTAGACTAATATGTGTTTAATAGCCTTGGACAATAAAAAAAATGGAATTGTCCGCAGTGGAACGCATAGACCCGATACTATGCGTTCCAGTGACGTCATAAGTATGTGCCAGGACCTTAAACCGGATTTGACGTGCATAGATAGACGGGGGAAGGCTATTGGCACACCCCGAGAACAGGAACCGGAAGTGAGGCGCACGGAACCGGCGGTGGAACGCAGGATGCGTTCCACACGGAGAAAACCCGGAAGAAGAAACAACTTTCAGTATATAAAGACACCAAAAGGCTTATACTTACAAACATCGACTGATACCAACTGAGGAAGCCCTTACCATAGGGCGAAACGCGTTTTGGACAGATACCGTCTACACTTTGAACTTTTATTTGGACAATATTGTCTATTATAGATTTTATTGTTTATTCTTTTATTTTGAACTTTAATTGGGAAGATTCTTTCCATTTACAATAGAGTCTCCTTTTTGAATTAACGTATTGGAATAGTGCCATTCCTCCACTGCTGCCTTCCAATCTCTTAAGGAGGAACACCAAGAAGGATGGGGACATCCTATTAAGAGTCCCACTGCGCTGCACATAAGAGCCATATGTCATACTGGCTCTAGGCTTGTGAGTAGTATTGCTCTGTTGCGGTTTACTATATTTTATTTTTAACAGACTATACTAGATGCTTTGTCTTTTTTTCTAGAATCTACAGATGTGTGCTCCACCTATTGTATGTATCATTTGTATTTCTTGTAAGTGGTAGAAGGGGTTTCCACTTAAGTGGTTTGTAGCTGTTTAGCTACCACACACATTTTTTTTCTTACTGTATATCTATTACTTCTCACTTCATAAAATATATAAGTTAGTTGTAAATGCATATACACAAACAGCACTTATGCACGTCATATACATGGTAATTATGCACATATGCTTGTTGTGATTGAGCTCGTTAGGCTGATAATGGTGGAGCACTGGCTTTTCTATTTTTGCATTTTTATTTACAAAAAAACATATCATGAAGGTTTCCCAATGGTTATCTCAAAATAAATGTATTTGATAAAAAAAAAAAAAAAAGTTTGTAATCAAAGATTGTTGATGAGTAGGTAACCAAATTCAATTGTATTTTTCCTATTGCAAAACTCTCAAAGTTTCATTGAAAAAAAGAAATGGTGATTAACTGTACAATTGTCAAATGTACATTATAAGTTTCAATTCCAGGAGAATCCCTTTAATATGGTTCATTTAACATCTGACAGGTAGTATTAAAATATCAATAGATAATCTTGTGTTCATATAGTCTTATAGGGCCATCAAAACACCTTGAACTTAGCTGCAAATTAATACTATTACTCAATAGATCTGACACTCATTGCATTTACCTTCAAAACAATGAATCAAGATTTGCAACGATTCAAACCTGTCAACTTCATGTTCCACATAGATCTCAACATTAGGTTATTTAACCAACTGAGCTGCTTTAACAGCTTCCTGACATTGATGGATGGTGTCAATCTATAGTATTAGGTCCTTCACACGAAAAAAAGGACATTGCATTCCATCTGCAGCAAAATTCAAAATGAACTGGACACTAAATAAATAAATAGAAAAAAAAATATTTTTATTAATCAATAGGGTGTAGCAAAGCCATAATACATTTAAACATTTCTAAAAAGATTAGATACATCATGAGAACACATCTAACTAATTGTATTTTTGTTTTAAAAAGTGTTATGATAGCTACAAAGAAATGAAGTGATCAGCTAATTAGCTAAAAAAGATGTAATGTAAATGTGTCATAAACCCATAGATAGTTACACATTATTAGACCTATTTTACAGAATGCTTTTGAAGACCCTTATTGATGCAATGTGTACATTTTATAAGTATGACATATTTCACAATAATGAGTTGTTACTGACAGATTATCGCAGAAATCATCTGCTCACTGTCACATTGAATGTACACATTTATTTAGCACAGTGAGCTTGCTGAATCCATAATATATATTGTTATCTTATATCCTTACCCTAAATATTGAACATAGATAATGTACATATACATAGATGTAGTGGATATCAAGCTATCGATTCCTTTGCTGTAACCCACAGTTGTTTATTTCTTGTTTGTTTCTTGTTAATTAGTTAAAGGGATGTTATTATGTAGTAATACGTATGAAGCATAGTACTGTTATACTTCATACGTGTCACTACATAACAGTGTTACTAATTATTAAGAAACAAGCAGGAAATAAATGTCCTTATTTTGTATGTAGCGCGTGTGATATCCACAGGTGCCCTACAGAATCAGGCAATCACAAATATCAGGTGGGTCAAAAATAAAACACATAACCTTCTGGAATCGCACCAGGATTACAATTTCCACAGTGGCACAGTGAGCATTTCACAGCAGTAGAAGTTGGGAACCAGGTTTTCCAGTCCCACCACATTTAGGTTTCTTAACATTATCTCTGTGCCGCCTGCCCTATCCATTCATGAAAATACCTCTTTCAGGGGCCTCGGGTGTACTTTGTCCCCTAATAACTTCTACTAAGCACTCCCTACCTTGGTTCCTTCTAACTATATAGCATGCTCCTCCAGTGGTTTAACATTATTTTTTTTTTTTTTGTCAATCTGTATTTTATTGAGGCATATTAGATGGGATACAGAATAGAGAGAGGGAAATGTGCATTTAGAATACAGTATAGGGTTCAATAACAGTGGTATCTAACATTTCCTTAATATTTTTACTTCTTTTTTATGTTTTATGGTTTAACGCTGCTTTTGTAAACAGGTTTAGGCAATATGCAATTTAAGTAGCTTAACATTGACTAGTTGTAATAGGTTAGGTGAGCAAGTTTTGTGTAGGGTGAGTGCACAGGCTCAGTAATTTCCTGTTGTGTAAAATTAACTCAAATAATAAGAACACGCTAACACAATAAGCGATTAACTGCTTGCAAATACTGACGTGCCTATATCCCCGGGCACCCCCCACTGCTATCTGCCATGCGTGGAGTGGCATAAGAGCAGACTGGCTAACGTCCAGGCTCCAGCAAATAGATATGTGCTTGAGCGTATACAAAATCAGGTTAGGGAGACATAGCAAGTGAAGGAAACCAGTCTGCAGTGCGTGGGGGCCGTGTGACATATTAAGCATAACAATAAATCATTACCAACAGCAGTCAAACGTGTAGCCTTGCTTTGGGCGAAGGTTAAGCAGTGAATTAGAATGAAGAGAAAAGGTTAAAGGTTCTGTGTGTCCGCTTTCAGTCCCTCTCATCCCATTCCTGTTCGTGGCCAGTTGTTGTCAGGGGTGGGAAGGCATGTGAAGTTGGTGCGTTAGTTGTGGGTCGAGGTCCCCCTCCAGCCCCAGGCCTTTATGGAGGGTGGCATCTTCGGATCACTGACTTGAGGGCTCTGAGAGATCGAGGCATTCCCTTGTCGGGTGCAGGTGGAGCCGGTGTATCTTCGCCGCCTGCGGCGGGCATTCCCCCTGCAGAGTGGTTGATGCTGCGGAGGTGGTTTACTCATGGCCCTCAGCCTCGGTGGGCATTGTGCTTGCGTTGCTGGTTTGGGGTCAGTCGCTGTGCCCGGAGTGGGGCACCTTTTCCCCTCGTTCCCAACTCCATTCTTGTGAACTGTCTGCTTGTGTGGCGGTACTTTTCTCTTTTCCCCGTGGGCACGGTCGTGTTTACTCATACCTGTTAGGGGTTGCAGGGTCGCTTGAGGGGTTTGCAGCTTTTTATTTAGCTTGTGCCAGAATCGGGCAAAAGCAGCTTCTATCCGCCTCACATCTTCTCTGTAGATCTCTGTTTCAGATTTGCAGTGCAGCTTGCCTGGTGTGCTTGCTGCCGCCATCTTGGTGCACCACGTGCCTGGCTGCCCTTGTGCGGCGGGTCGTCGGATTGTTGGTTCAGCTTCTCGATGCCCTTGCTGTCGCTTGGTGCGGACCGAAATGACCCCCGTCAGGGGGATAGAAGTGGTCAGTCAGCCCTGAGAGCGGCCGTCTCCCCGTTGCTCGATCTCCGGCAGGCCTCAGAGTATCTCGTTGGGTCCCCGGGGGCTTACAGGCTTATATGTGGTATCGGGCGATTCCCCACGTGTCCCCTTCAAGGTAGCCTTCCTCCAGTGTGCGGCTGCACCGGTTTTTCGGGGAATATCCCCCAGAAAATGCAGAATAAAGCGGGAGCTGAGGTTCAGCACAACCGCTCAGTCTGGATGCCAGGCTCCACCCCCCTTGTTTAACATTATCTCACCATTCCCATCAGATGTTACCAGTTACTGTAATTATTTTATTAATTATCTCTAACATCACCTCATTCCCCTGCTTCCTTTTTTTCTCATCTTCCCATTTTAACCTTTAGATTGTAAGCTCATTGGATGACTAGCAAAATAAGGTTTTGGGCTAGATCTCTGCTCATAGGCAGGGTCCCCTATACCTTTTGTATTGGTCTGTTTATATTGTACTGTCTTTTTCTAAAATTAGTGCTTTATAAATGACAGTAATACATAAATAATACATCTAGGTGCCTTCATCCTGTGGTGCTATGCTGCAGCAATGCCCACCCATGCTCTTTTGGACTCTGGTGTTGATGAAATAGTTTGGACCAGAGTTTTTCTAGAGAGAAAATTATCCCTCTCTCCAAAACAGTTACACTCTTGGTCATTAAGGCCATGAATGGCACATTGCTCTGCAAACCACAGCCAGTTCCTCTAAAAGGTTTTGTGGGTGCACCGCATTTGGAGGTGATTACCTTACAGGTTATATTTTCTCCCTCTTGTCTAGTGGTTCCTGTATTCTTAGTGATATTTTGCTCTGATTCTGTTTTCTAATTTTTTTACTTTGATTACCAGACTACGTTCTGCTCTCTTGCTTTGTGTACCTGACCAGGCCTGTGAGCTTCTGCCTGATTTTTTGTACTAATTCCTGACCTGTCTGACTTCCCGTCCAGTGTACCTGCCCCAGGCTTGTTCCTGACATTGTTTTTCTTGTGCTCCTGACCCTCGACTGTGTCTGGTATTGTGTATTTATTTTTTGTTCCTCTCCTCTCCATGCCTCTACTCTTTTTCTCAGTTTAGTCCTAGTTCCTGCTTTACGTTAAACCCAGGCATGCCCAGGTCCGGTAATAAGCCTCTTTCTATCCTTCTGTCTTTGCCTTTGTTAGGTCACTGCCTCTCATCTTGTTGAGGATCCTCTAGCCAACCCTGACAAAGGAATACTATAAGCACCAATCTAACTTTACCTTAATGAAACAGTGTCAGTGTATAGATCATGCCCCGGAGGTCTCACTGCTCAATTCTCTGCCATCACTCTGTTTATGCAGCCCTAGTCACACCCACACTAGTCACACTAGTCACTCCCTGCATATGACTTACAGAGCCTCTCCAATCACTTCATGTAAAGAGAGATATAATGTTCAAACTTCATTTACTGCACATTCTGTTTCATTTAGAATTTCTTATCTCCTGCTCTGTTAATAACTTGCTATACTCTGTAGGAGCACCCTTCTTAAGTAAAATTTACGAGATGTAAAAATCTCTAAAGTAACTTTAAAACTGATTGAAAATTAAACCATTTTTTTCTAGGAGACTGTGCCATAGCCAGGAGAGGTGTGCTTGGGGTTTTATGTACAGAAACAGAAGTGATTTAACTCATAAATGGCAATGAATTGAGCTGTGAGACTACAGGAACATGATTGATACACCCAAACTGCTTCATTAGGTTAAGTTATTTGATGCCTATAGAATTCCTTTAACTTGGCATACATATCAAAAGTAAAGTAGTGTGAAGTAAGAGGAAACATATCCTTAGTCATACCATTTGAGGGACGAGATGTCACCACATTCCCCTACATTCACTACCTATATGAGGAAAAAAAAGAATATAGTAGGCCATTTAAATTAACGTTACACAAAAATGACTATAGAATGTAAATACCGGAGCAAAACAAACCTTATGGTCGCAGGCATAGTAACTAAAAACTGCACTAACCTGAATCCATGTTATTTCCCACCCAAAGAAGTGCACCCAGTGCACGCAAAAACACGCATATAACAAAGAAGAAAAAGTCTATATGTGCTTTTGAGGAAGCCCTTAGCACAGTAAGGAAGAAAGGACAGAGGCACAAGGAAAATGAGACAGCCACACAAGAATGAGATGGTCACACTAAGTGTCATGGTTCTGATCAGGTTAGACAAGAGACTTTGCCGGTGTTGACTTCAGGTACTTTTCAAGTAAAAAAGGTTAAGGTAGCAATTGAAGTTATCAGCCTTTTTGGTTGCAAATCAGAACTGCAGTTTCAGTGTCTTTTAGGATACTTGCAAATAATAGGAAAGTCTGTAATATTGAGGTAGTTAGGAACAAAAGCAATAAGAAAACAAAGTCCAGTATATAAATTAAGTAGGTTCGTATTGGAGATCAGGTTGGAATAAATCAGGATGATTCAAAGTTAGTGAGACTGGAGCAGGTTTTCAGGTATCGGTAATTGCCAGGAGCAGAAGACTTGCCAGGTTCAGAACACAACTTCTCTCAATGTAAAGGCAGTTTGGTTTAGTCGGCTGTGGCCTGTTATATACAGGTGAGATAGTCTAAGGTGACTAGTGGCTAGGTAGGCCACTAGTGGTGAAAACTGGAACTGTATGAAATAAAACAGAAGAAATGAAACATGTTCCTGGTTGTCAGAATAGGATCCTGCCACTAAGGCTGCATTACTCCCAACATACCATCAGTCTCCTAGCTTAACTTCTTAATGCTAAATATCTGCTAGTTTCCAGCATATCAATGGTTTTTTTTCCACATGTTTTGTATATTCAATAAAATATTGCAATCATATCCAAATCAATCACTGTGTATTTTCTTCACTTCCTAACTGCACAATTCCCACTCTTACATAGATCGGCTCATTTTCACGTCCACTCACCCCCTCAGAATTTTATACGACTTCTTGAAAATCTGTCAATTCAAAAATATCTATTCCATTCCTTTCTTACTTTCTCTTTTACTTCCAAAATCCTTTCCAAAGTAAGGATTTTTAATCTTGTCTTATTATTATCATTTAATGTACCTGGTGATGAAAGCTTTATTACTAAGCAATGCAAAGGACATGAGTAAAGGCACTGTATAGGTAAATCAATCCCAAAAAAAGTAAATCAAGACTATATTGTCAAGAGATACTAAATAATGTCAGAATGTAATGGTTATTATATAAGCAATATACTGTCAACATTTGTGATGTTTTTTACAATTGTAATGAAACCTGGGACTTTAAGCTGACAAACAGCTGCTCCTTTATTGAATACAATATGATACACAGTAAAATCTAAACTAAACACGAAGAAGTCAAGCACAATTCCTTTGGTGTGTGATTATATTTTCAGTTGCTCTCACAAGCTATATTTATATTTAACATCTATTTGTATTTTGATTAAATATAGTAATCCTGAGGAACTAACCATCATCATTTTTAAAATTATAACAGTTGAAATTCATGTGTTGTAAGGTTCAATTCTCAGGATGGAGGTGATATAAAGTGTACTGAAAAACATACATTTGAATAAATAATTGAAAGTATTCAGTGTAGACAAGACATTGCCATGAACTGAAGCAAAGTGAAAACAAAATAAAATGAAACTAGTGTCATACAACGCCATGTAATTATGCAGAAAGTGTTGTGGGAAGTAGCAAATAGTCCTTTGCTACCTAATTTGGATTGGCAGAGCTGGAGCACTGGAATCTGTGCTGCCAATGTGCAACAAGGGAGAGGAACATCTGTTAGTCTCATCACTGAACTATTCATGGAGAAATTGGGTATTAGACTAAAAAAAATTGTCATTGAAACAATTCAGTGACACATTATATATGATATTGTCTAAATGGAACCATGCCTTTCAATTTAGGATTTGTGCATTCTTTTTACTTGTTATAAATTGTAAATATAAAATTACAATAGAAAATATAAAACCAAATTTATCAAAATGTATGCACCATTTGTGATTTTTTTTTCCCCTATTTTCAGCTTTATTAGTTTCTAGAGAAAAAAGGATTGACCCTTATCCCATCTTCAGTCACATGGGTAGTGGGATGAGGAGTGAAAAAATATTCAGTGGTATTATTTTCCTAAATTCTTAACTTTACTAATACTGTAACTGAAGGGACCAGGGTTAATAGGCTTGAATAAAATTGACACAAAAATACATGTGCTTTGTCTGACATGTCCTTTGGCCTATCTCAATAATTAACTTGCAGAAACATAACGGATGCAGACAGTGTAAAAGGAACTAGGCATAGTCTTACAGTTTAACCACAGCCTTAAGTTTCCTGCTTAGAAATGCCTACTTGCCTATTTTATGTATTTATTTATTTATAAAATATTTTACCAGGAAGAATTAATTGGGATTTCTCTAGTTTTCAAGTATTTCTCGGGTCCACAATCATTGCATTGTTACAATAGGGTACAATATAATATTAAAAATACGAAAACAATAATCATACACCACACATATAAAAAGTTAACAAAAAACAGGTAAGAAATGTACAATCAACCATGACAGGTGCATTCTGTTTTGAGACATGTAGAGAGGGATCTCTTAAAGGATATTAGAGTGCAGGAATATTTGAAAGTGTGCAGGAGTTAGTTCCATACTTGTGGTGCTCTGTAGGAAAATGAGGATCGAGCCACGTTATTTTTGCAATGCGGTATGCTAAATAAAGTGATGGTACTGGATCTGAGATTATAGATGGGGAAATAGCTTTGGAGAACAATCTACTCAGGTAGGGTGGGAGCTTCCCTGAAAAGCTCTTAAACACATGGCTGGAAAGATGAAGGGTGCGTCTGGATTCCAGCGATAGCCAGTTTAGCACTTTTAACATGTCACAGTGGTGGGTCATGTAATTACATTGTAGCACAAAGTGACAGAATGCATTATACGATGTAGTAAGTTTATTAAGGTGGGTTTGCAGTGCAGGTGCATGCATTACATTCCCATTTTTAATAAATAGCACCAATGTGGTCTAGCAACGTTTCTAGTACTTGAAAGAATGAACTGCGGTCAGTGTGTTATTTGATTTTGTTCTCATACATAGATGGGAATTTTGTCATTTGTGTAATTTAGGTACTGTTCCAAAGATCATTGTGACAGTTTTGTGAGTGTTTAGGAAGAGTTTTTGTGATTCACTTTTCTACCTATGTGAACTGGTCTTGGAGCATAGCCTCAAGCTACTGTGTTGTCTGCGTGCATGTGTACATTTGAGGCTCTGCAGACATTCGGCAGATCATGAATGAATAATGTGAATAGTAGGGGACAAAGTAGAGAGCCTTGGGGAACACCACCCATGACTGGGGGAAGGAGGGAGTCACTGTCATAAATGGGCACATATTGTGATCAATCTGATACAAATGATTGAAACCAGGTTAGCGGATGATCACCAATACTAGAGTATTTAAGTTTTTGCAGTAGAATGCTGTGGTCTATGGTGTCAAAGGCCTTGGCAATATCAAGGAAAACAACTACAGTTAGGTCTCATTGGTCCATTCCAGTTTGGATGTCATTGCAAACTTTAAGAGGTCAGTTGCAGTTAAGTGATTTGGGCGAAAGCCTGATTGATAAGGGATTAGATAGTTTGATTGCTGGTAATAGAACCATAGAAACATAGAATGTGATGGTAGATAAGAACCATCCATCCCATCTAGTCTGCCCAATTTTCTGAATACTTTCATTAGTCACGTATCTTATATCTAAGATAGCCTTATGCCTATCCCAGGCGTGATTAAACTCCTTCACTGTATCAACCTCTACAACTGGAAGACTATTCCATGTATCCACTTCTCTCTCGATAAAGTATTACTTATAATATTTTTAAACTTTTGCCCCTCTAATTTAAGACGATGTCCTCTTGTTGTGGTTGTTCTTCTTTTAAATATACTCTCCTCCTTTACTGTGTTGATTTTCTTTATGTATTCAAACGTTCCTATCATACCCCCTCCGTCTCATCTTCCCTCCAAACTATACATGTTAAGATCCTTTAAACTTTCCTTACGCAGTACTGGAGACCGTATTTCCAGAAGGATATTAATACTTTGTAGAGAGTTCACAAAAGGACTACAAAACTGGTTCATGGATTACCCTGCAAACCATGAACCAGTTTTGTAGCCCTTTTCTAAACTCTCTCCACACTATTAATATCCTTCTTGAAATATGGTCCACAGTACTGCATACAATACTCCAAGTGAGGTCTCACCAGTGTTCTGTACAATGATCTGAGCACTTTCTTTCTACTGCTAATACCTCTCCCTATACAACCACGCATTCTGCTAGCATTACCTAAGTAGAAGTATAGATCAGGGTGTTGTAGTAGATGTGATCTATTTGAATTTTGCCAAGGCATTTGATACAGTTCCACACAAAAGATTAGTGTTCAAACTCAAGGAAATCGGTCTAGATGAAAATGCTTGTTCTTAGGTAGAACATTGGCTTAAAAACAGAGTACAAAGAGTTGTCGTTAATGGTAAATTTTCAAGCTGGACAGAGGTGGCAAGTGGTGTCCCTCAGGGGTCTGTTCTGGTACCCCTTCTATTTAACTTGTTTATAAATGATCTTGAAGACAGCATTGAAAGTCATGTATCAGTGTTTGCAGATGACACAAAACATTGTGAAATAATACAATGTGAGCAAGATATTACTTTGCTGCAGAGGGATTTAGATAGACTGGAGGACTGGGCGCTCAAATGGCAGATGAAATTTAATGTTGAAAAATGCAAAGTTATGCACTTCAGCATAAAGAATACACAAGCAACGTATACCCTTAATGGAAGCGAATTAGGGATAGCAACACACGAAAAGGACTTGGGAATTGTTATAGACAACAAACTATGCAACAATGCGCAATGTCAATCAGCAGTGGCCAAGGCCAGTAAGGTACTGTCATGCATGAAAAAGGGCATTCATTCTCGGGACGAGAATATGATTTTGCCTCTTTATAAATCACTGGTAAGACCACATATTGAATATGCTGTGCAATTTTGGGCACCTGTTCTAAAGAAGGATATTATGGCACTAGAAAAAGTGCAGAGGCGGGCTACAAAATTAATAAAAGGAATGGAACATATCAGCTATGAAGAAAGGTTAACAAATTTAAACATATTTAGTTTAGAAAAACGTCGCCTGAGAGGGGATAGGATAACATTATACAAATATATTCGGGGCCAATACAAACCATTGTGTGGAAATCTATTCACAAACCGGACTTTACATAGGACACAAGGCCATGCGTTTAGACTGGAAGAAAGAAGATTTCGTCTAAGGCAAAGGAAAGGTTTTTTTACTGTAAGAACAATAAGGACAATGTGGAATTCTCTGGCTGAAGAAGTGGTTTTATCAGAGTCCATACAGATGTTCAAACAGCTACTAGATGCATACTTGCAAAAACAGAATATTCAAGGATATAATCTTTTAATTTAGGGTAATAACTGCTTGATCCAAGGATAAATCTGACTGCCATTCTGGGGTCAAGAAGGAATTTTTTCCCTAGCTTGTTGCAAAATTGTGCTTCAAACTGGTTTTTTTTTTGCCTTCTTTTGGATCAACAGCAAAAAAACAAATGTGAGGAAGGCTGAACTTGATGGACGCAAGTCTCTTTTCAGCTATGTAACTATGTAACTATGTAACTACCTGTGGCTCTATTATATTGTCTGCCTACCTTTAAGTCATCTGAAATAATTATCCTTATATCCCTTTCCTCAGATGTTGATGTTATGACTATATCAAACATTCTGTACTCCGCCCTTGGTTTTTTTATGACCAAGATGCATTATTTTGCACTTATCCACATTAAAAAGTCAGTTGCCACACCATTTTTCTAGTTTACCAAAATAATTTTCCATTTGGCTTATCCCTCCTGTAACATCAACCATGTTGCAAACTTTTGTATCATCAGAAAAAATGCATACCTTACAATCAAGCTCTTCTGCAATATCACTAATAAAAATATTGAAGAAAATGGGTCCAAGTACAGATCCCTGAGGTAATAATAAGTATGGAAAACACAAGAGGCCAGAAGGTAGGGAGAAGAAACTTACCCACCTCCCGTCCCTCGAGTAAATAAGGTCACCTAGACTGGGTAATAGGGGGTAACCCAAGAAATTATAAAGTAGAAAATAATACCCAAAAAGATACCTTACTAGAAGATAGCCAATAGGAGAAGGACCCAGTCCAATCTCAACAGTAAGTGTAATGATAACAAAAAACAAAAACTTTTAAAGTCTATTAAAAACCTGGGACCAGACAAAGGTAAAGGTCCTAACAAATAAAGGATGGTAAACTAAACAGTGCACACCTCAGGGGATAAGAGCAAAAGAGAAATGGAAGGAGGGAAGGGAGGGAGGGTTAATTGATAGGTACAAAGTATGCAGTAACCCAAAGAGGAGAGAAGAAAAAGGGGAGTTGTAAAACCCCAAAATCCGTAAAGGGATACAAACAGCAGTACTAAAACCATAAGTAGAAACCTCTTCCCTAACCAATAAAATCTCAAAAGACAACCATCTCTCTAAGCTAACCCTCTGTCTCCTATATAACACCTTCATGGGTGTTCTGATCTAGTAACTCGACCTAAATGTCTGTAGCCCCAGGTAGATGATACTAAAATATTATAAGTGCAGAGTGCTCATAACCGCACGCCGTCCTCAGGGGTATCGCAAATGAGGCTATCCCGGTGGTATAATATATACCCGTTGTGAATTCCATTCACCTGTGTGCCAGCCAATAGGTGCGTTCATCTATTCCGGTTGTCTCACCAATAGTATTGTGGGGGCGTGGTATTAAACTCCACGGTCCCTGCCCATAGAGCATAATCATGAGCGGCCGGAATTAACTGATATGATATGGCCGGCTTCAGAGAAGTTAACCCTTTGTGTTCCAAGCTGGCTATATGGATAAACATTACCAATATCAGGTTTAATATTCTAATATTCAGAGGGAAAAGTTCATTAAATCTGACACATACAAGAAAAAATGAATTCATGCAGATTATAACCACTAAAAGAAAGTTCGTGATTAAATAGTCATCTTGGCAATATGCATCAAGGGAACAACTGGACGGCCATATCATATCGGAATACTAAGTTACCACTATAATGTATAGAAGATTCGACACATAATGTTGCCAATACACCTGTAAGTGAGTACTCAACTTCACAATGTATACTCATGCATACAGATGATAATCTTAAATTTAATAGTGTGTATAATAGGACTATGGTTCAGGCACACTAGGTAAAAAAGGAGTAGATAAATATATATAATTCTTTATTAGTCTTTATTTGTTAATAACCCATTACATATTTGGTATGTGATATATATATTTATCTACTCCTTTTTTACCTAGTGTGTCTGAACCATAGTCCTATTATACACACTATTAAATTCGCCTAAGATTATCAAATGTATCAAATGTATGCATAAGTATACATTGTAAAAGTTGAGTACTCACTTACAGGTGTATTGGCAACATTATGTGTCGAATCTTCTATGCATATATGGCCCTCCAGTTGTTGATATGGCCCTCCAATCTTCTGGGTCTACTCCCATTAACAATGATTGGTTAAATAAATTGGTTAATGGTTTTGCTAGTTCTATTAATAACTTTGGGTGTATACCATCAGGCCCCATAAAAGTATTTGTCTTTATCTTCCTCTGTAAACTCACATGTAACAAATTGCTCTTTTTCCCTAATTGAGGTCCCTTTCCTGTAAATACTATTTATTGAGGCAGCCAGCTATACCTTTAACCTCTTATACATACCTTCCTTTTGTTTTACTTTCCTTTTCTCATTTATGTATTTAAAGAAGTTTTATCCCCCTTTTTCACTGACTGGGCTATTTTCACTTTTGCGTGTGCTTTGGAAGCTCTTATAACTTGCTTAGCCTCTTTCTGCCTAATCATATAGATCTGTCTATCTTGCTCACTCTGACTTTTTTATACTGACTTTTTTATAATTACTAAATGCTGCTGTTTTTTTTTTTTTTAACTATTTTGGCCACTTCACCAGAGTACCACAGTGGTTTCTTCACTTTGTTGCTCTTACTGACAAGCATAATGAAACTTTATGTTGCCTTTAGTTGTGTAACTTTTATTTAATTCCATTTTTACTGAACTCCATTTAAACCGCTCTATTCTGATAATTACTTTTTTATGCATATTCTAATTTTATTAAAGTCTAAAACTTTTGTTTTTCTGTGGTGTGACTTAGTCACTGTTCTTTCACCTACAGTAATATCTGATACCAAATCTCTATTTGTTAAAGGACCACTATAGTCACGCAGACCACTTCAGCTCAATGAAGTGGTTTGGGTGCCAGTTTCCCCAGGTTTTAACCCTGCAGCTGTAAACATAGCAGTTTCACAGAAACTGCTATTGAGATTAAAAGAACATCTATTTAATATATTTTTGGAGATTAAAGGGACACTATAGTTACCAGAACAATTACAGCTTAATGTAGATGTTCTGGTGAGTATAATAACTTCCTTCAGGCATTTTTCTGCAAACAATGCCTTTTCAGAGAAAAAGCAGTGTTTACATTGCCTCTAGGGACACCTCCAAGTGGCCACTCCTCAGATTCCCACTGGAGGGGCTTCCTGGCTCAGGGCTGCACAGTAAGCAGGCCCTCTGTTCAGCGTCCCCACGCTCTGCATTGGGACACTGAATTTTCCTCATAGAGATGCATTGATTCAATGCATCTCTATGAGGAGGTGCTGATTGTCCAAAATGGTCTGTGGCCCGCCCCATGCCAATTTTAGCCAAGCCAATGATTTCCCCATGGGAAAGCATTAGATTGGCAAAAAAATTGCAATTTTGAAGATGTTACCCAGGGGGAGGGGCCAGCACCTGCAGACCTGTGGAGAGGTTGAAATAAGGTGAGTTTTAACCCATTCTGATGGGCTAAAAGGGGGGGGGGCAAGCGACCAAAATGGTGGGTTTTCACTATAGGGTCAGGAATATATTTGTGTTCCTGGCCCTATAGCGATCATTTAACCCCTTAAGGACCAACCTTCTGGAATAAAGGGGAATCATGACATGTCACACATGTCTTGTGTCCTTAAGGGGTTAAAACAAACAATAAAAAAATTAATGGATTAAGAATAATGCACATATGGTGAGGGAGTAGTATTTACACTGCACATATGGCTAGGTACAGAACACAAACATAAATGCAGCATGCACAACAGCATGCGGATGATAATGAAGATGTTAATTGAAGCACCGTCTGCTGTTTTCCTCCTTGTTAAACTCCTATGATTCAGGGCACTTATTGGAAACTGGCCCTTGATGGATAGTGGCTCACAGATAGAATGTGACCTGTGCTCCCTTTGGTCATATGCTCCCTAGTGACTTAACTGAATAGAGATCTCACTCTGCTTGGAAATAGTCAGTTGGCTATTAATTGCCCCCAATAAAATTTGACACACAAGATGGGAGGGATTGGACAACTAGCAGACTGCACTAATGAATCGAGTTTGTCAGATTAAAGGAAAATAAATTTAATGATAATGCATTGTAAGGATACCTAGTAAATGGGTTGCAGGGGTGAGGCAGACAGACATTGTTGCACGGGTTAACTGGAATCAGAGACAGAGTTTACTTTGTAAATGCGGTGCAGGGGTGCAGATATTTTTGATGTTATGTATGTGTGCTCATTGCCATTGGTTGATAATGTTGTTGATGTATACACCCCTAGATAACTGTGCCTTATATTTTATAATGTAATGCACAATATATATATATATATATATTTTTTTTTTTTTTTTGGTCTATGAGTAAGTGCACTGTGATGTAAGGCAATGTGGTTCTGAGCTTCCCATATTTGCTCCCAGCACTTTAAGTAGCAATAATTATTGAATGATTTTTTTTTTTTTAAATCATACACACAGATTAAATATTTGCTTGATTCAGCTGTGGTATTCTTCATAAAATATTGTGATCCATTTCTGTTTTTCAAAGAAGAGTTCAGACATAAGACATTAAAGGAACACTGGTAAGCATAACACGATTCAACAACTTAAGTTGTTATGGTGTCAGTAGGCCCCCCCGGGGCTTTCTTACTTACCTTAAGGGGTTAAACTATTTTTTTTTTTTACGTTGATTTTTATTTCAGAATTTTTATTACCAATACAAAAACAGTGAAAAATATATATATTTTTTTCATATGAGTACAATAAAACCTTATTTTGTTCTTAATAAACAATACTGTTCGACCATTATTGTACTTGATTATTTAATTTGTTGTATGTCTTTATATCCATTGATTACCTAGTAATGAAAAAAATTATAAAGTGCTCAAACATTACAAAAACAAGTGAATTGTGTTTTCTCTTGACTGAAGGACTAAACACAAAAAGAAAAAAGGAGAGGCAGGGTGGCTAACCTGCAGTTCTCAAGACTTACCCTGACTCAACAATAGTAATTTTTATAAAGAATTCAATATCTTTATTGTGTCATCCCCAAATCCAGTATGTCTGAGTTTTTTATAACCAGGTGTTGGAATATATTTTTCCATAAGTAGTTGAAAATGTATTTGGTGTCTTATCAGACACCAATCAGGTTTAAAATGTTTTTTCCAATTTGCTATAATTAATTTTGTTGCAGTCAGCATATGTAGCAACATAATCAAATTTTATTTTTTAATTCTAGGTATGTTTATATGTAGAAGCATCAAGTCTGGTTTTAGGGGTATTTTGGATTTTAAAATGTTATTTATTTTTGCACCAACATGTTGCCATAATTTTTTAATAGTCTGACATTCCCACCAAATATGAATAAAATCTGCTGTCTTTTCTCCACATTTCCAACAATCATCAGATAGTGTAGGGAATTTGTATCTAATTATTTTAGGGACAAGATGCCATCTATTTAAGATCTTATAGTGTAGCTCGTTTAAATTTAAACAATGAAGATTTGTATTTAGGGTTTGGATTGATTTACACCAATCTTTATGGGGAATTTGAATGCCCAGATCTCTACTGCATTTCAATAGTGCAGATGGATAAGAATGATTTTCTATTTTATATATTAAATGATTGGATTTAGAAATTAGGTTTTTAGTGTCCTTAGAATAATGTTTCGTTCAAAGTTTTTTGTTTTTTTTTCCTGTTCTTTCGGGAAAATTAGATTTTTCATAAAAAATGATCTAACCTTTAGATAATCGAAAAAATCTTTGTTCACAAAACCTGAAGTTAGTTTTAGTTCTGAGAAAGTTCTAATTTTTAGTTTTAGTTTTGATGGTTAGACAAAGTTTTAATACCTTTGTCTAACCATGGACTTAGATTAATGTCAGTCAGTAAGTCATTTAAAAATTCTATTTTAAGAAAACAGAAAATGTGTCCTCCTAAATCTAGCCTGCTTTTAATTTCAAACCAGTTTTTCAAAATATTTAGCTTTCACCAAAGGAGTTAGCTTTTTTAATTGTATGATATGGTGCCCAAAAAATTGAGGGTAAAAAACTGAAAGGATTAATTTTCTTGGCTTCAAGTTTATACCAACTTTCTTCCCGGGATGAATCCTGGAGGGTACGTTGTCACGTATTCATCCGCTTATAAAAATGTGGTTAATGATATTTACTGTCCACACAGGAAAAGTTGTGCCGAGCAGCAACCTAATCCACAGAAGGGTTAATGCTGAGCAGCAATTATGCAAATGGCAACCTGGTAACTGACTTTGGGGTCAAAGGCCGGTTACAGCCTATCAGATCTAGAGGAGGGGTATTTAGGCCCAGTTCTCATCCTGCTCAGTACCCTGCCCTGGTTTCCCTTGTGGTTGTCCGAGAGCGTGTTCCTGATTCAAGTTTCTTCTGGTTTTTGACTTTGGCTTTGATTTTGACTTCCCTGTTTTCTGGCATCCCTGACCCACTGGCTTTTCCTTATCGTTGTGTCTCTTTCTGTATCCCCTGACCTCGACAAGTATCCTGACTATTCTTTGGTACGTTAAGTCCGGCCATTCTAAGGCCCGGTAATACGTTACCTATTAGTCATCTGTGTGACACAATTCTACATGCTGGATCAACTAGTAATCCTGACACTGAGCTACCAACGAGCTTGAAACCCACAAACATATTACCAACAGATAACCATCCAAGTAACTACTATTGCTCTTTTCTTACCTAAGCAGACCCGTTAACCCCTTAACCTTTCGTATACCAGCCCGCTGCTGTGACCAAATGGGGAAAAAAGGTAACTCAAGTATTAACCCCTTCCCGACCTGGTACGTCTCTTAGTAAATTGCCACTTACCTGATCGCTGGCGATCAACCACCAGCAATTGCAATCATGGGGTCTGCCTGGGAGCTCAGACAGACCTCCACTGCCTGATCCGGCCCTCCCGGGCCATGTGATTGCGGGGTCCTAGTGATCACATGGCCGGGAAAGCCGGCTTGTGCCGTGCCTGCAGGGGGCCTGCGTGAGCTCTCAGGCAGTCCCCTTAGTGCCTGAAAAAAGTTTTGAAAGTTACAAAAAGTTAAATAAAAGTTTATAAAGTACTTAGATCTTATTTATATATGATCTAATTACTTTTACATGCACATAAACACACATACACCATTATTAAAAGTGTATGTATATATGTATAAAAAATACATTGGAAAAATAAAAAATAATAAAATTAAATTTAAAGAAAAATTATAAAGCGGTTTAAATTTGTTCTAACTGTATTTTGATATTTATATACATATATATTTAAATCAAAATACATTTAGAATGACGTTATAAATACATATATCCCCTTAACGACCATGGTCGTACAAGGTACATCCAACAAAAAACGGTCATTAAGGACCGTTGATGTACCTTGTACGTCCGTGGCAAATAGGAGCCCTGGAATTACCTGGACCGGCAATCCGAGGCAATCATGGTCGAGGCCACTCCCGGAGACCCCAGCAGTCCCCCTGCAGCAGTTCCAGCCATCCCGGCCCTCCAGGACCATGTGATCACCATGATCACATGGCCGCAATAGGAGTCTATGGAGCTGCAAGTATAGGGACTGTGTGAGCTGTCAGGGAGTCCCCTAGGCTGCTAACAAGTAAAAAATAACTTTCGATCTTGAAAAAGACCCAGATTGGGGTTAAAACGTCGATTGGGACAGTTTTTAATTTTTTGCTTAATATGCAATAAAGAACACTGACTTTTTTCAAAAATCCCATAAGTGCACCTACTTTTTCGATACATATTATATATGTATAATATATTATTAAATAATTAAAGCATTTTCTAATATATTATAAATATATAATGCATATATATGATTTCATTATAAGTGTACTTTGAGATATATACACATATATATGCATTATATATGTATTTTAATATACTAATATAAACGCAAATTTTGACCAGGGTTTGCGACTAAATGGCTTCTAAAAAAGTCTGGACATACCCCATTTTGAATACCGTGGGTTGTCCACTTTTACAAATGGTATGCCATGATGGGGTTAATTTTCATTCCTGGGCTGCCATACGGTTTCAAAGGCATCATAGGCCAAGCAAACCAACCTGGCAAATTCAATGTGCAAATATGGAAAAGGGGAAAGCTCTACATTTGACCCATGTAAGTTGGCAAAAACCCATAAAACCTGTACATTGGGGGCACTGCTGTACTCAGTAGATGTTGCTGAACACATATTGGGGTGTTCTTTGTCAGTAACACATAACAGGAACTGAGAATCCAAGTAAATTACATTGGCCGGCTTCAAAAATGTCCCAAATAGGACATGGGTGCATGATGACCAGCTGTGAAAATTCCAAGTTGGAAAACTGGAATGCACACCCTCCAAAAGAGGTCTTTTAGCCCCCAGAAAACCTGAAACACCTATACATGGGTGGTATTGTGGTGGAATCTCAGTAAAAATAAATTTACTAGGACAAGATTGCCATGTGGCATATGTATAAATGTTGGTGTATCAGTTAGTCAGTTACACGTAGCTAAGATACAATCAACACTGTATTGAGCAAGTGCAGGAATGTAGAAACTGAAAACACTTCCCCTCCTCCATTGTTCTGGGTGAGCCATGTGGTCTAACAGGTAAGGGAAGTTAGGCTTTGTTCAGCTGATTGGGTAAAGAGTATATGTGGGTAGAGTTAACTATAGGAGGAGCTATATGTCTATATCATGCATTTACACAGTCAGTTCTGGGCTCAGATCTTGTTGTATTTTGGTGACATTAGTCCCTCTGAGCCCCGGTCGGTGAATCGAATAAAGAATCTCTTCCTTCCTGAAGAAACCTGTGTCCACTTCTCTGTGCTTGGCTTCCGTCAGTTTCTCCGGTATCAGTATCACTGTACTAAGGAGATGTTGCTGAACACATATTGGGGTGTTCTTTGGCAGTAAACCTTAATGTTTTTAGTACATGTATTCTTAAATTGCTATGCATGTAAAAAAAAAGTATTTTTTATTTTTTTTAAATTTAGAATAGATTGCTGGTAAAATGGTTGCATGAAAAGCGTCAAAATACCTTAGGTTGTCTTCTTTTAAAAAATATATACATGTGAAGGGTTATTCAGGGATTCCTGACAGATATCAGTGTTACAATGTAACTTAATTTTGAAAAAAAAAAATGGTTTGGAAATAGCAAAGTGCTATTTGTACTTATTGCCCTATAACTTAAAAAAAAAAGCTAAGAACATGCTAACATTAGGTATTTCTAAACTCAGGACAACATTTTGAAACTATTTAGCATGGGTGTTTTTTGTCGGTTGTAGATGCGTAACAGACTTTAGGGGTCAAAGTTAGAAAAAGTGTTTTTTATTATTATTATTTTAAAAAAATGTATATTAATAATATTATATGAAGAAAATCATGGTATCTTTAGAAAGACCATTTAATGGAGAGAAAAACGGTATATAATATGTGTGAGTACAGTAAATGAGTAAGAGGAAAATTACAGCTAAACCCAAACACAGCAGAAATGTAAAAACAGCCCTGGTCCTTAACAATAAGAAAATTGAAAAACGGTCTGGTCACTGGGGGGGTTGTTAAGAGAGGGAGGGAAGGACCCAATCAGCCTGGTAAGTCAATTAGTTTAGAGCTTTTCTAAAATGGCTGACATTTATATCAGACCATCCCCTAAACCATACTCACCCAATCACTATCAGACTCCCCCTAAACCCTGTCAATGCCCCCTCTGCTAAGCTGCTAATATGCTCCTCACCAATAAAGCACTTCAACTATTTGGGGTGTGGATTGTTTCTTTAAATTCAATATGCAGTGTTTAATTTTTGTAATCATAAACCTTTCTTTATGTATTCATATTATGCAAATTTGCTCTTTTCCATTTATATATTTTACTTATTTTTTTTAATCCTATAAATGTCAGAGGAAAGTTGTAATGATTTAGCTCCTCCTACTCTGAGCTTTGGTTGTTTATTTGTGTCATAATATGCACAAAACAGTTACAGTATGTATTTATATCTAAACACCCCAAGACATCCCATCACTGATAGCCTGTCAGAATGCTTTTGCAGTCAGCCTGCATCATATGATGCTTGTAAACATTTTGCATTATCCATAAATCATTTTTCAGTTAATTTGCATTGATTTGTTCTATTGCTTGAAGTGTATCCGGTCTGGCACCTGCAGGATTTGAAAACAATTACAAATAGAATATTAACCCCTTAAGGACACATGACATGTGTGACATGTCATGATTTCCTTTTATTCCAGAAGTTTGGTCCTTAAGGGGTTAAGATTTCTATTCTAATGTATAACTTTATTGTACAAAATTGATTGTAATTGTGGACACATACAGAGACCATACAAATCACTAGTGTGCAGGTTATTAAGCCCTTCAGGACCGGACTATTTTGGCCATGTTGTACGTTAAGGACCAGGGCTGTTTTAACATTTTTGTGGTGTTTGTGTTTATTTTCCACTCTCTCATTTACTGTTCCCATACAAGTTATATATTGTTTTTTCAGGACAAAACGGGTTTTCTTTACATACCATTATTTGTTTAATGTCATATCATTTAGGTTAACAAAAATAATAAAATATGGTCAAAAAAAAAATTGTTTTAATTTTACTTGAAACATCTTTCACTTATCTACAGAAGCTAATGAAAAAAACTGCTAAATAGATTCAAAATGTTGTTCTGAGTTTTAAAAAACTGGGGTATGTCCAGTCTTTTTTAGTAGCCACTTAGTCACAAACACTGGCCGTCTCCCCACACCGGGAGCAACGCAGATCGCTGCCGGGGAAATGACGGCGATCGGGTAAGTACATAATACCGTTATGACGGTCGTTAAGGGGTTAAAGTCTGTTTATTTACTTACACTTGACCAATGATATATGTCTCATATGATTGCAGGTTTTCTGCTGTGTATAGTGCTCCGATTAACATCATCCCTGCATAATATAAGACTATTCAAGTTGCCTTGAACTAAGTGCACAATGCTCTTATATGCAAAGAGAGCTTACATTTTAAGGTTTACTCCAAGCATCATTAGCACTATAGCCAGTGGCAAAGCAAGACATTTTTCACTCGGGCAAAGACTCAGTTGGTCACATTTTATTCCACCATTCAAGTGCAAGTGTGAGATCCCAGCATGCACCTGCCCACTGGCTTTACCAACAGCCACGGCAGTTTCTAGAGCAATTATGTTGTGTGTAAGAGAGGCTGCATGTGTTCTTTTTGTGTTATGTTTATAAATGTGTATTTTGGGTCAGCATGACAATGGCCCAAATCACGCAGCCAAGGCAACAAGGAGTGGCTCAAGAAGAAGCACATTAAGGTCCAGTCTCTAGTCCTTAATACCATAGAAAATATGTGGAGGGAGCTGAAAGTTCGAGTTGCCAAACATCAGCCTCGAAACCTTAATAACTTGTAGAGGAACAGCAAGGAGGCAGGGGCGTACCTAGAGCATTTGGCACCCGGGGCGGACCCTGAGTGTGGCACCCCCCCCCCTAATAAAAATGTAAGAAAACACCCACATTTTTTTCAATAATATTTATTGCACACATTTGTAAACTGCTTGTAACATTTGTAAAATGCGCCAGTTTTGTAGAAGGGGGAAGACCAGTGCTTTTGTAGAAAGGGGCTGGTGAGAACCTTCTAGAAAACTCCTGCCCTGCCCCTTTCTACAAAGCCCCTTGTCTCGCCCTTCATATAAAAACCCTGCACCCCGATCACATAAATTTCATACACTCCCTACACATAAAAACCCTGCACCCCGATCACATAAATTTCATTCACTCCCTACACATAAAAATCCTGCACACCCCCTTAATAAAAAACAAAAACGTGCACAACCCCTCTTAATAACAAAAAACCTGCACACCCCCTTATAAAAACCCTGCACACCCCCTTAACAAAAAACAAAAATCTGCAGTGCACATCCTCCCTTAATAAATAGAATACTGCAACCCCCTTAATCACAAAAACCCTGCACCCCCATTATTTAAACCTCCCCCTTTAATTCTTTAATCCACAGCCCCCTTTAATTAATCCTCACTCCCCCCTTAATTAATACACCCCCATTAATTAATCCACACACCCCTTAATACACCCCCCCTTAATTAATACACCCCCCTTAATTAATACCCCCTTAATTAATCCACACACCCCTTAATTAATACACCCCCCTCAATTAATCCTCACTCCCCCTTAATTAATACACCCCCCTTAATTAATACACACTTTAATTAATCCTCACCCCCCTTAATTAATACACCCCCCTTAATTAATCCACACCCCCTTAATTAATACACCCCATTAATTAATCCTCACTCCCCCTTAATTAATACACCCCCCTTAATTAATCCACACCCCCCTTAATTAATCCTCACTCCCCCTTCATTAATCCACACCCCCTTAATTAATACACCCCCCTTAATTAATACACCCCCTTAATTAATCCTCACTCCCCCTTAATTAATACACCCCCCTTAATTAATCCACACCCCCTTAATTAATCCACACACCCCTTAATAAATATACCCCCCTTAATTAATCCTCACTCCCCGTTAATTAATACACCCCTTTAATTAATCCTCACCCCCCTTAATTAATACACCCCCCCTTAATTAATCCACACCCCCCTTAATAAATATACCCCCCTTAATTAATCCTCACTCCCCCTTAATTAATACACAACCCTTAATTAATCCACACCCCCCTTAATTAATACACCCCCTTAAATAATCCACCCCCCCTTAATTAATACAGCCCCCTTAATTAATCCACACCCCCCTTAATTAATACACCCCCTTAATTAATACACCCCCTTAATTAATCCTCACTCCCCCTTAATGAATACACCCCCCTTAATTAATCCACCCCCCTTAATTAATCCACCCCCTTAATTAGTCCACACACCCCTTAATTAATCCTCACTCCCCCTTAATTAATACACCCCCTTAATTAATCCTCACTCCCCCTTAATTAATCCTCACTCCCCCTTAATTAATCCTCACTCCCCCTTAATTAATACACCCCCCAAATTAATACACCCCCCAAATTAATACACCCTCCTTAATTAATCCTCACTCCCCCCTTAATTAATCCTCACTTCCCCTTAATTAATACACCCCCTTAATTAATCCTCACTCCCCCTTAATTAATACACCCCCCTTAATTAATCCTCACTCCCCGTTAATTAATACACCCCTTTAATTAATCCTCACCCCCTTAATTAATACACCCCCCTTAATTAATCCACACCCCCCTTAATAAATATACCCCCCTTAATTAATCCTCACTCCCCCTTAATTAATACACACCCCTTAATTAATACACACCCCCCTTAATTAATACACCCCCTTAAATAATCCACCCCCCTTAATTAATACAGCCCCCTTAATTAATACACACCCCCCTTAATTAATCCTCACTCCCCCTTAATTAATACACCCCCTTAATTAATCCTCACCCCTCCTTCATACACCCCCTTAATTAATCCACCCCCCCTTAATACACCCCCTTAATTAATCCTCACTCCCCCTTAATTAATACTCCCCCTTAATTAATACACCCCCTTTATTAATCCTCACCCCCCTTAATACACCCCCTTAATTAATCCTCACTCCCCCCTTAATTAATACAGCCCCCTTAATTAATACACCCCCTTAATTAATCCTCACTCCCCCCTTAATTAATACAGCCCCCTTAATTAATCTACTCACATTTTGATGATGCCTTGACCGACTGGGTGCCTCACCGCCCGGATATTTGAACCTTCAGCTGGATATCCGTGAAGGCGGGCTGACGTCGCTGCGCACGAAGTCATCACGTTGCGCGTCGCCGCGGCCCGCAACACTCCTCCCCCTTCTCCTTGAAGTAAGTCCCGCCGGGCCGCAAAGGTGCTGCGGCTGTGCGCAGCCGCCGCAGCGTAATGATGGGGGGTGACACATGACACTGGACGTCATGGCACCCCCCCTAGTCAGTGGCACCCGGGGCGGGCCGCCCCCCCCGCCCCCCCCTTAGTACGCCACTGCAAGGAGGAGTGGGACAAAATCCCTCCTTAGATGTGTGCAAACTTGGTGGCCAACTACAAGAAACGTCTGACCTCTGTGATTGTCTACAAGGGTTTTGCCACCAAGTACTAAGTCAATGTGTCAGTGGGAAAACATTCAAAATCAGCAGGGGATCAAATACTTTTTTTTTCCCCTCACTGTATCTCCACTGAGATAAACTACTAGGAAGACAGGACAGTACCGATCAGGCTTATCACTCCATGCAACCCCTGTGCATAAATTTTCTGTTTAAGAGAAATCTGGGTCCTCCCTGTGTTTGACGGGCTCCTGGTGTTGGCAAGCAGAGAGCCCTCAGCCTAGGTGGGTGTGGGATCACTTGATTCCTGACCCTGTCCACCCAGTGACATCTCTCTGTCATGCGGCTCCAGGTCTGGGTCGTCCCTGCCCGGAGGTGAGAGTGTGCGCACCAAGATCATGCGGCTCCAGATCTGGGCCATCTCAGGGTGCGCACCAAGATCACAGGCTGCAACCTTTCCCGCAGGAACCCACAGGATGACTTTGATCTCATCCAAAGGCTTGGTAGTGTATACCAGGTAAACACCTGGCATGGGGCAGTAGTTGGGGGCTGTCATTATGGTAAGAGCAGGGCTCAAGGCCGTCTGTGACAGCCATTGGTCAGGGGCATATATAGAGTTACATTGATAAAGCCTAGTGGTGTATTTTGGATTTGTCCTGCCCTATGCGTGACAAAGCTCAGGCACCCCTCCAATGTAAATTTTCACTGTCCCTTATTTTCAAGGCCTGTTTAAGACGAACACGCAGTTTGACTGACAGACACCCACACTTTACAGGTACACAGTCTCAGATACACGAAAATACATTCACCGACATACACACACACTCACAGACACACACATTCACTAACAGACGCACACTCATAGGCATAAACTGACAGACACATACACTTACTAACAGATACAAACTCACTCACAGACATACACTGACAGACACACACACTCACTTACAGACATACACTGACAGACACATACACTCGCTAACAGACACACACACACAGACATACACTGACAGACACACACACATTCACTGACAGGCACACACTGACAGATACATACAGTTACTGACAGACACACTCACTCACTAACATATGCACACTCATAGGCATAAACTGACAGACACATACACTCACTAACAGATACAAACTCACTCACAGACACTGACGGGCACATACATTCACTCATAGACACACGCATTAACTCAAATACATACTGACAGGCATACACACATTCACTCATAGACACATACTAACAGACACATACATTCACTGACAGACACATACACATTCACTCACCCACATACAAATACTGAGAGACACACATATTCACTCACAGACACCTTGATACTGACACACTCACACTCACACACATTGTCTCACACACTTTCAAATTATACATATACTTTTAAATAATTTCAATCCACCCAGCTTAGAATGGCCAGACTAAATGTCAGACAGAGATAAAGCGTAGTCAGATACAAGCAGAGGTCAGGGTAATGAAGAGACAGCGAAAATAAGAACTAGAGAGTCAGGTACACGGTAATCAGTCAGACGGGCAAACAAGACAGGAAATGGTTAAAGATAAACTCAAGGTCAGAAACAAAGCCAAGCTCAATACCAGAATATACACAATAGATCAAGGAACGCAGTAGAGGGTACAGAAACCAAAATAAGGCAAAGTGGATAGGGCTAGGGAAGTTTAAAAAGCCTTACTTCACATTTGATTGTTCCACATCATGCCTGTGCCCCCAAAACCTGCATGTATGGAGGCAGGGCCGCCACCAGAAATTTTGGGGCCCCTAACTCAGCTCAGGGTCTGGGCCCCCAGGGGCCCACCTCCAAATACCGCCCACTGGGTCCACCTCCAAATACCGCCCACAGGAATACATACACAGACACAAACACACACACTGATACAAAAGGACACAGATACATACTAACAGACACACATACGGAAACAGACATACACGCATACAGGCATACATACTGACACACACATACTGAGACATACACACCGGCATACATAGTAAAAGACAGACACATACTAACATACATACAGACACACATGCATGAAGACATAAAGACACATACATACATACAGACACCGACATACATACATACATACATACACACATTCATACATACAGACATACAGACACCCATACACACAAACATTCATAATGACATACAGACATAAATTCACACATACAGACTGACATACATGCATACAGACATACGTTCATAATGATATGCAGACATACATTCATACTGACATACAGACATACATACACACACATATACATACACACACAGACAGACATACATACGTACATAGGCATACATGCATGCAGTCAGACAGACAGACATAGACATACATACATGCATGCATGCATCCAGACAGACATACATAGACATACATACATACATACAGACAGACAGTCAGGCATACACATACATACAGACAGACATACACACACATGCATACAGACATAGACATACGGACATACAGACATACATAGACATACATGCATACGGACATACAGACACATACATACATACAGACATACAGACACATACAGACATACATACATGCATACAGACAGACATGAATACATACATACACAGACATACATACATATACATACACAGACAGACATAGATACAGACACATACATAGACATACACATACATATATACATACATACATACATATACATACAGACACATGTATACATACATCCACAGACATACATACATACATACATACATACATACATACATACAGGCACACATACATACACATACATACAGGCACACATACATACACATACATACAGGCACACATACATACACATACATGTATACAGGCACACATACATACACATACATGTATACAGACATACACATACATAGACATACACATACAGACATACACATACACACATACATACATAGACATACATACATATACATACAGGCATACAGACACATACATACATACATACATACACAGACAGACACATACATACACATACATGTATACAGACTTACAGACAGACACATACATACACATACATACAGACATACACAGTGCTCATTTTCTAGCCACCCTCCTGACTCTTACCTTTGCAGGAGGGTGGCTGGGGATGATGGGAGTCGGCATGACTCCTTCACTTGCGCGCGCGCGCTCCTCCCGCGCGGAGTGTGCTGGGAGGAAGTGACTACTTCCTCCCAGCAGCACTTGTGGCGTTTTTTTTTTTAAAGGGGCCCGGTCGCGCTATACCACGGCCACAGCGCTGACCGGGCCCCTGAAGGAGGGGGCTCATCCGCTGGCCCTAAGTGTTACGGTTACGTTACGGTTGTCACCCCCTGATGGCGGCCCTGTATGGAGGCACCGAAATGACGTGGGAGTCAGAACTGACTTGTGGCTCCCACTGCCCTTTTAAGAGCACGCTCATGATGTGAGGCAGGCCATGTGACCATTCACAATGGTCAGCGAACGTGGCCCGTCCAGAGGAAGAGATTGAGCCTCACGCACCTCATGTGGAGGTAGGAGTGCAGAGGACCTTTTAATTTCCAAATATAGGTGGAGGCGATCTGCCTTAATATTTCCAGGAGAAATCATCTCAGACAGGTGAAGGTATGCTTAACTAGTGAGATCGCCGTGTCTAAGATGCTTTTAACTGGCAAAAACATGGACTATCTGACCTACCGAGTGGGTGGTGCCTATTATTGGCTATACAGCCGGACGAGTAGTATTCTTCTTTTAAGTCAGATGCCCCTTGCGAAATGGTCCTTGGACTGAAAGTTACATACCATTCCACATTAAAGCCCTAGGCTTAATTATCCCTCTTCCCACCTACTATGTAATGCTAATAGCCTGTACCTAGGGAATAGTGATGTACCGAACTGTTCGCCGGCGAATAGTTCCCGGCGAACTTAGCGTGTTCGCGTTCGCCACGGCGGGCGAACATATGCGATGTTCGGTCCGCCCCCTATTAATTTACTAATACTAAGTAAAAATTACTTAGTATTAGTAAATTGTGCCCCTACTCGCAATACCTGTGGCTGCTCACTGTTAAAAAAAAAAAAAAACGTGGTGGGGGACCTAAAAATCACAATAAGAGGGGGACCTATTGTCCCCCCGGCCCCAACCCCTGAGCGGCGGGTGGGGGCCCTAAAATGAACAATAAGGGGGGGACCTATTGTCCCCCCCGGCCCCCACCCCTGAGCGGCGGGTGGGGGCCCTAAAAATAATTAGGAGGGGACCTATTGTCCCCCCCCCGGCCCCCACCCCTGAGCGGCTGGTGGGGGCCCTAAAATTAACAATAAGGGGGGACCTATTGACCTCCCCCGGCCCCCACCCCTGAGCGGCGGGTGGGGGCCCTACAAATAACAATTAGGGGGGGACCTATTGTCCACCCCAGCCCCCACCCCTGAGCGGTGGGTGGGGGCCCTAAATACAAAGGGGGGGTGCCCTTGTTAACCCTTCCCCCCCCCCCAAAAAAAAAGATCTACCTACCCCCCTCACCCTAAAAATAATGAGGGGGGGACCTTTAACCCCTTAAGGACACATGACATGTGTGACATGTCATGATTCCCTTTTATTCCAGAAGTTTGGTCCTTAAGGGGTTAACTAAAACCCTGTAAAAAAAAAATAGATAAAAACAACTTACCATTTGATGTTTTCTTTCTTCTACAATCTTCTTTTTTCAGCCCCAAAAAAGGCCAAAAAAAAAACATAATAACCGACGCAATAAAAAAAAAACAAAAAAAAAAACGACCACACAAAAAAATAATCCATCTTCACCCATGGAGGGCTCCGCGCAGACTGAGCTCTGCAGGGCGGGGAAGGCTTATAAAGCCTTGCCACGCCCTGCAATTAGGCTAATTACACTCTGATTGGCTGGTTTAAGCCAATCAGAGTGCTCTTTGTCATTTAACACAGCGTGGGAAAATTCCAAAGAACTTTCCCACGCGTGTAAAATGACACAGAGCACTGTTATTGGATGGCTTGAAATCCATCCAATCACAGTGCTCTGTGTCATTTTACACAGCGTGGGAAAGATCAATTTTCCCACGCTGTGTAAAATGACACAGAGCACTGTGATTGGATGGATTTCAAGCCATCCAATCACAGTGCTCTGTGTCATTTTACACAGCGTGTGAAAGATCAATTTTCCCACGCTGTGTAAAATGACACAGAGCACTGTGATTGCATGGATTTCAAGCCATCCAATAACAGTGCTCTGTGTCATTTTACACGCGTGGGAAAGTTCTTTGGAATTTTCCCACGCTGTGTAAAATGACAAAGAGCACTCTGATTGGCTTAAACCAGCCAATCAGAGTGTTCTTAGCCTAATTGCAGGGCGTGGCAAGGCTTTATAAGCCTTCCCCCGCCCTGCAGAGCTCAGTCTGCGCGGAGCCCTCCATGGGTGAAGATGGATTCTTTTTTTGTGCGGTCGGTTTTCTTTTTTTTTTTTTTTTTTTTATTGCGTCGGTTATTATGGGTTTTTTTTTGCCTTTTTTGGGGCTGAAAAAAGAAGATTGTAGAAGAAAGAAAACATCAAATGGTAAGTTGTTTTTATCTATTTTTTTTTACAGGGTTTTAGTTAAAGGTCCCCCCCCCTCATTATTTTTAGGGTGAGGGGGGTAGGTAGGTAGATCTTTTGTTTGGGGGGGGAAGGGTTAACAGGGGCACCCCCCCTTTGTATTTAGGGCCCCCACCCACCGCTCAGGGGTGGGGGCCGGGGGGGACAATAGGTCCCCCCCCTTATTGTTAATTTTAGGGCCCCCACCCACCGCTCAGGGGTGGGGGCAGGGGGGGACAATAGGTCCCCCCTATATTGTTAATTTTAGGGCCCCCACCCACCGCTCAGGGGTGGGGGCTGGGGGGGGACAATAGGTCCCCCCCTTATTGTTAATTTTAGGGCCCCCACCCACCGCTCAGGGGTGGGGGCCGGGGGGGGACAATAGGTCCCCCCCTTATTGTTAATTTTAGGGCCCCCACCCACCGCTCAGGGGTGGGGGCCGGGGGGGACAATAGGTCCCCCCCTTATTGTTAATTTTAGGGCCCCCACCCACCGCCCAGGGGTGGGGGCCGGGGGGGGACAATAGGTCCCCCCTTATTGTTATTTTTAGGGCCCCCACCCGCCGCACAGGGGTGGGGGCCGGAGAGGTGGATGACAGTAGGTCCCCCCTCATTATCTTTATGGCCCCCACCCGCCGCCCAGGGGTGGGGGCCGGGGGGGGCAGTAGCCCCCCCCCTCATTATCATTATGGCCCCCACCCGCCGCCCAGGGGAGGGGGCCGGAGAGGGGGAGGACAGTAGGTCCCCCCCTCATTATCTTTATGGCCCCCACCCGCCGCCCAGGGGTGGGGGCCGGGTGGGGGGACAGTAGCCCCCCTCATTATCTTTATGGCCCCCACCCACCGCCCAGGGGTGGGGGCCGGGGGGGGGACAGTAGCCCCCCCCTCATTATCATTATGGCCCCCACCCGCCGCACAGGGGTGGGGGCCGGGGGCGGAGGACAGTAGGTCCCCCCCCCCTCATTATCATTATGGCCCCCACCCGAACTCAGGGGTGGGGGCCGGGGGGGGAGGAGAGTAGGTCTCCTCCCCCCCCCCTTCAACCACTATTGTGGGTTTTAAAATTCGCCTGCCTATTGAAGGCTATGGCGGTTCGCACGGTTCGCCGGTTCGCGAACATTTGCGGACGTTCGCGTCCGCCGTTCGCGAACCGAAAATTCTATGTTTGCGACATCACTACTAGGGAACCACCGTGCCCCAATTTTATGCGGTTTCTGGAGGGACACTCTCCAACCCACAGTTTGATTAAAATAAATGCCTACCGGAGGAGGGCAAGACTACCGAGGGATGACCTATCCTAGTGCCACACACTAGGGCAGAGCCCAACTCTCCCTAATTCAAAATATGCTAATTCTCCCTGGGTCAGGCCAAAACCACTAAGAAACATAATGATGGACAACATCCTAAAAGACATCTAAATAATTGAATGATATAATAAAACAACCACTGGAGACAATGGAGACCGTTGCACTTGCTGAAGGAGTTTTGCCTCCATGCAGCAAGAATATGGAGATTCAAAAGCAAGTCAATCTTACTGGTCATTTGTATATATCATGATCATTTGCTATTTGAATATACATACATAGGTGACAATACCACCACCCAGAGGTGTAACTAGAAACCACAGGTCCCCGGTGAAAACATTTCCCTGGGCCCCCGCACCCCCCATACATCCCGACCCCCCACACGACCTTGCCCCCCCACACATGCAGACACACACACACTGTCATGTAGACATACATATGTAGACACACACATACGTACTGTGACCATACAATCACACAGTCTTAATGATAGGAACACCACACAAATCAGATTTCTTGTAAATGTAGTCTTTTTCTTTATTAAGAGGTCTGGCAATTTAAGCAAAAATAAAACAAACACAAAGAAAACCCTTGCTCTTCTGAGCACAACTCACAGTTATTCCAAATAAATGTTTCCTTTCTCCTTCAGAACACAAAGACTATTTTAGGGAGAAATGCAATCTCTCAAACTGCTTGTCCTTCTCCCTGTGAATCCCTTACAGGGAAATTTTATAGCAGTCCTGTGCTAATCATTGCCAACAGGTGATCTTTATTATAACACAGAGACTTTGGACAGAACGGTTTGAGTGTGGCCCTGTCACAACAGTGTGATGACATGCACTGATGGCATGGCATGGCGCTTTCGGACCAACCCAGCTATGTGGCCATAATTTCGGCAGCAGCCCTCCCCCACCAGCTTTGGTACCAATACCCAGGTGGGTGTGCTTCCTGGTCTCTACACAGAGTGGGACGTCATACCTCCCAATGCAACTAAAGCTTACACACAGACTGTGACTGTTTATAGCTTATAGAATCTGTTTTACCCCCTACCCCTTCCTCTTCACCTCACTACTTTAGGGTTCCTTTCCTCCCTGCTACCAGACCATCTAGGGGAACTATTGACCATACTTTCTGTAAATACCCGTGGGCTGGACACTCCTTAAAAAAGATTCTGAGATTATAGGTCTCAGCAAACCTTGGTAGTATATGTTCAAGAGATACAATTTAGAGAGGGTACCAGACAAAAGTTTAACCACCACAATTTCCTTATGGGGTATTTTAGTGAAAATACCACTTGGAAATCAAAGGTACGGTGATACTGTTCCACAAGGATGCCCAGTTTCAGGAGGTGTCTGCTCTGGCAGATCGCTAGGGACAATTCATTTTTGTAAAGGGACAATTAGTATCACACACATACATATTCATAAATATCTATTCTTCTAATAAAGTCCAAAATCATGTCTTGACCAAATCACTCTGTGGGAGCTTACTAAGGGCACACTAATATTGGAAATCGACTTAAGAGTTTCCCTAGACCAACAACTGGATTCCTCAGGGGTATTTACTGGACTTTGGAGAATACTTACAGATATTTTATATTCAGTACACCATCAGGAACTCCTCATGCCCCTCCCTTTTTTCTATGCACAAGGCAACAATAGTGTCAAGCTTCTTGCCTATATACTTAATAAGAAACAATGCAAAATTATTAGTATACAGGATGAGCAGATATTGACAGCAGTAAACACTTCGTTCTCTAACATCTGCAGTAGTTGTGTATTTTGGATATCTGCTGTCTTAGGCATGTCACAATTTAGTCATCCGCCCTAAATTTGCCCTGCCTCTACCTGGTTAAGAAAAAAATACACAGTTTGACTGACAGAAACACCCTGACACACCCATTCACTGACAGGCACACACTCTCAGATACACATACAGTGACATACATTCACTGACCGACACACACTGGCAGACACACACATTCACTGACAGAAACACACACTCACTAACAGATACACACTCACTCCCTCACAGACATACGCTGACAGACACACACACTCACTCGGACACACAGTGACAGACATGCACACATTCACTCACAGACACACTGACAGACACACAGAGTCACTGACAGACACACACACATTCACTCACAGACATACAGATAAGCCAGGCACAGCATAAAACAGTGAAGTATGCAGATGACCTTTTATTTTTTGTAAATAGCCCCGAAACCACACTGTTGAACATTAAGGAAGCATTTTCCACACAAGGCAAATAGTCCCATCTAAAAATGAATTACAACAATTTGACAATTTTGATGGTCTCCCTACCCAAGGGACAGGGACTCCTGCTCTGTCAGAGCTTCCCTTGTGTGTTTCCAAGTCCTACCCGATCAGGATAGTACAGAGGGTTCTCGCAGAGAAATATTGTTGCTTTATTCTAGTTCTCTTTTGCGTATGTGGTGCTGGTGCTTCGAAGTGTGATGGTGCCTTCAGCCCAAGTAGGATAATCCTTGCTAGTCCGGGAGTATTCGGCAGGAGTCTAATTAAAACCGTGAGAAGAGCAGCTGCATCTCCTCAGCTCAGTTTTGATTAGGCCATACCATCCTAATTCATGCAATCTGCAATCTGGTGGCAGAGGGTCATGGGTGAGGCATCCCCAGAACCACCGAGAACCCCTCTATCAGATAATTGTACGGCTGTGCTGAAGTTAAGCAGCTGGCCCATGATATCCCCAAAATATCTGTGCTAGGCACAGGATTTTACTCCATGCACGTCTGGTCTGCTCCATTGGCAAACCCTGCACACCACCCCCACCCCCCCCCCCCCCCCCACCCCCCACCCCTTTTTTTAAATAATGACCTTCCTTATTACTATGAATTCTTACATTAACTAAAATAAACTGGCACTTTAAAAACATGCAACTATATTCTTTTAGCACAATTAATTTATTTTCATCTGCTAAATACCCAATGTGCTTCTAAGGAACCATTCCCAACATGTCAAGTGCAAAATGAAAAATGCACATATAAAAAGAGCAAGCTAATAAGAGTATTAAAGATACCCCATTAGTTTGCTGTAGAAATGAGAGACCAACATAAATATTTGTGGCAAAGGGTCACAGGATATTATATTAATGCTGATTTTCTTATTTCAAACATGGGTGGGTAGATTCAGACAGACCTACATCTATGTCCACTACCATTTTTTTTTTTTTTTTTGCAACCTTCCAATCCTATGGCTAAAAAGATGGGTATGGATACCAAGGATTTATTTAACCTTTACACATTGCCATGGATGCTAAAAAACACTTTTAATTTAGTATCTTTTAAACCCTTAATAAACCTACCCTACACTAAAGGGATGATGGCTTAGAAGGGGTGGGCAGCTGTAGAAGATTAATTTAACTCCCACCTGATTAGGAAGGCAACACATGAATGTTAACTTCCTATTATTAAGTTAACTACATTAATCACTGCCAACGGGATGCGTGTATTAATGACTGGGTAGTCACAAAATAACCAATACCCACAGTAAACGCAACTAATAAAGTGAGACTCATAATTGGTTAACAATTAAGACAAATAGTTTCTTGAAGAGCAAACAGTTCTATGAGCTCCTGATACATTTGTAATATTTATATATACTACAGCTTAGAATTATATATAATATTATTATTATTATTATCAGATATGCTACAGCTTAGAATTCACTTTCAAAAGCAAACTTTTGAATAGACTATCTGCAAGATAACTATCACTACCATTTTAAACTAAGGAAACTTTTGTTCTCAAGTAGATGACATTTCCAGACATCTTGCTGTAATGAGCTAGAATTCGGAAAACGAGAACTTCTTTTTTTGACTGTACTCAAAAGGTTAACTTACAATACTTCTTTATTCCAAATGAATTAACAACTAAGGCATATTTCAAGCATGTTGGCATTTTATATAAATGCCATTGTTGAACATATGGGAATATGTAGCAGCAGACAAGTTGTCTGAGCTGTGAACGGGTTTTCTTAAAATCGAAACCGCAATAAATATATATATATGAAAATAGCCTCGAGGAAAAGACTATGGTTTGAGGCTGTTTGAATATGACACAAATCTAAGTAAAGCAGCGGGTGACTGCTTGGGATTCATCTGAAAATCATGGCGGATATAAATCTTACTAAAAGCAGTCCCCTTAATCATTTTTAACAAGCGACAGATCCGTCTCTGTGTGAGAAAATACCATCTACAGAGTATCGGTAACTGACAGAATCATAAAAACCCTGCAGTGAGGGACTAAGTTTCTGTATAAATGGTGTGTTTTCACAGGCCTTAGGAGAGTTATTTTTTTTAAGTTTGAAATGCATATTGTGAAAATGTACTTTTGACCTCTAAAAATATATGTATATACATGCAAGATTTTTTTAATTTCTTCCTATGGCACATTGCCTAATCAGATTCAATCATTACTGATATTTTAATATGAAATTTCAAATCAATAGCAAAGAAAACTCACATATCTTTTGTGATTCTCAGCAAAAGTTTTAATGCATCTGCTGTATTATTTAGCATAAATTGTTTTTATCTCTATAGCTATGGCTGGATGGAGGTGGAAAAAGTTAACAAAATGCACTTTACGAAAAAGTAACGTAACTTTGAAGTAATAAACAAAGGCCTCAGTTTAACTTATTTTGGATACTTTTCAAATTATTTAATATTATTGGATACACTTTTCAAATTATGTAATATGAAAAATATTTTAATATTTTTGAAATGCTGATTTATTGAGATATGATATATTTTTTACATTTTAATATTTTGAAAAAAATTATATTTTAAAAGCTTATTCACAAATATTAAATCGTTTGAAAAATGTATCTGAAAATATTGAATCGAGGCCCAACAAAGGCCACATTTAATATTCTTTCCAAATGATTCAATACTGTTAGAAAAATGTCTAAATGGCTTCTGTAGATCATTAACTGGAAGAGGTTTTTCTAACCATATTGAATCATTTGAAAAGATTATTAATTTGAGGCCAAAGGCCACTATAAAGTATTTATGTATATATACTTAACAATTAAAAAAGTAATGTTGTCTGTGCATGGAAACTACTCTCAATTTCTCATTGCAGTTGTGATTGCTGCTGAGAGTTCAACCAATGGCCTTTATTGTTGGACTGACATAAACTTTAGACGTTCACTAGGTCTTACTTTATTTGTGACCATATATATAGGGAGTGAGTTAAACATGGCATTGCAACTGTTTTGGAATAACTACATGTATATTATACAGTCAGCTGAATAATAAAAGATAATTCAGTATATTTTTTCACAGAAATGTCTTAACACATTACATAATAAGTAATAATTGCCATTACTAATATTTTGTGTAGTCAAGTGTCACCATGTCTTGGTCACCAACGGTAATAAATCATCATGCTCACTCATCCCTAATATTAAATTTGTTCATGCCTGCAGCTTTCATAATAATTTATGAAAAAGACAAACAAAAACAAGAGTTCACACAAAAATAATAAAGCCCCTAATGTCTCTTGATTGGCTAGCAGTCTCACGAGTTCTACAGAACTAGTTCCCAACGTTCTTGCCAAAGGAAACTATTATGCAGACCCTAAAAGTAGTAAGATTTTATATAAAAATGAAAATAAAACTAGCAAAAATAATTGTAATGAAAATAAATATAAGATGTAGCATGTAGGAACAAATAACTCATAGCCAGGGCTATTACAGTGGCCCACTAAGAAGGGGGCGGGGCAGAGAGGGTGTAATTTGTCATCATTAATGACAAACACGCCCCCTCTCAAACTGAAGAGTATACTGGTGCCCCTAAGGGAACCAGTGGGTGTGTGTAGGGAACAAAACAGGGGGTAACCCTCACAAATGTGTGATAAACTATAGAGCGAATGATCCCTGGAGGGAAAGAACAACCGCCAGGGGTCACGGAAAAGGTCCCTATGGGATCTGTGTTATAATTTACAATTCTGTAGTGTGACTAAAAATTGACTTTTATTAGAATTCTGATCCTAAAAACTTATAAGGAGACAATAACGTGTCATCTATTGTGTGTGATAGAAACAATGACATCTAGCAATTGTTAGTAGATGAACTAAAGCTACAAATGGATAGGTGCCTAAGTCAAATGCTGTGAGCATTTAGACTGTGAAAAAATAATAATAGGGGCTAACCTATCCAAATCAACCGTGGCTTCTTCTGGGGAAACCTGGGTAACCAATTGCTCATTCACTGACAGCAATTATATTAAAGGGAATGCTCAAAATATGTGCAATAGGAATGGGCTATTGAATATGTACACTATATACAGCAAAAGTGGGCTCAGAGGTAGCTATGATAACCTGATCTGGGGACCATAAAAAGTGTACCCTGTAGTCCAATTGTGGATATAATTGTGGATTGTGCTGTGTGTGATGTGTGCGAGGGTGCTGTGTGTGATGGGTGTGAGAGTGCTGTGTGCGAGGGTGCTGTGTGTGATGGGTGTGAGAGTGATGTGTGTGAGGGTGCTGTGTGTGATGGGTGTGAGAGTGCTGTGTGTGAGAGTGCTGTGTGTGATGGGTGTGAGAGTGCTGTGTGTGAGAGTGCTGTGTGTGCTGTGTGTAAGGGTGCTGTGTGTGATGGGTGTGAGAGTGCTGTGTGTGAGAGTGCTGTGTTTGCTGTGTGTAAGGGTGCTGTGTGTGATGGGTGTGAGAGTGCTGTGTGTGATGGGTGTAAGGGTGCTGTGTGTGATGGGTGTGAGAGTGCTGTGTGTGCTGTGTGTAAGGGTGCTGTGTGTGATGGGTGTGAGAGTGCTGTGTGTGAATGCTAGAATGGATTGTGTATAAACAAATAAAAACACTAAGCAGTGATAATACCCCCCCTCCTTTCTTACCTTAAACCTGGGAGGGGGGACTGGCATGGGTGTGAGTGGGAAGGGGGGTTCAGTCACTCGCACAGAATCCCTGGTGGTCCAGTGGGTGAGTGAACTCTAGCCTGCGAGGCTAGAGTTCACTCTCGCGAGATCCGGTCATTGCCATGGCAACGTGCCGGATCTCGCGAGAGGAACCCGGCGGAGCTGCAAGATAGAGCTCCGCCGGGTCCTCTCCCTCCCTCCCCAGCCGCAGGTCTCTCCAAGGGGGCCGGTGAGGGAGATCTCTTATCTCCTCACTGGCCCTTTATTGAAAACAGCGGGGCCGGCGCTCAGATAGTGCCGGCCCTGCATAGACCGGCAGGGGAGATCCTGGGACTTCCCCTGCCGGCCTCGGCCCATGGCCACCGCGGCCCACCGGGCATTTGCCCGGTGTGCCCGATGGCCAGTCCGGGCCTGCTCATAGCGGTCAGTATTTTTTGCCAAATTCAGTGCAGGGGATTTTCACATATAAGCTTTGATTTAATACTTTTGGATACGCTTTTCAAATGATTTAATATTTATGGATACACTTTTAAAATTATCTTAAGGGATGCTATAGGCACCCAGTATAGACAAAAAAGAATTGGGGGCACACCCGAAACATGAATTTCGCAGGAATCGTGTTGCCATAGTGACCAAAATTCATATATAATACAGATAAAGTTACAGCGCACACATAAAACTAAATGTTAACATTTTATAAGGTTGCTTAAAATCACATTACTCAGCAATCAAATATGGGGATTCAGTTCCACCATATGGCCATATTGTGTTAAGCCCACCACTTCTTCACAGTACCCCAATATTGGTGGGTCCTACACAAATTCAAAGTGAGAGACAAATTAAATAGTGCTAGTGCTAAATACACTAAGGTGTATTTAAATAATCAGTTGTAAGAGCATTGTGAATATATATATAATTCAAAATTAATGTGATAAATGCAATTTAAAAAATACAGTGTCAAAATTAAACACTGTGTTTTTAAAAATGTATTATACATATTAAAAATGTATGCAAATGCACATTAGCATTAGCCCCGTCGAGTAATTTCAGAGGACACAAAGTTCCAACCCAGCGCTGAAGGAGATCGGAGTTGAAATTGCTACAGTTAGGGGTTGTTAACCCACCCCCCCCCCCCAGTATGGGAGGGGGGGAGAGGTGGCAAAGAGTTGTGGCTAGAGGGATAAAGGGACACGATAGTGTTAGGAATATGGTTTTGTATTGCTAACATTATAGTGTTCCTTTAATATTTATAAATATATATTTTAAAATTGTGTTTTTTTTTTCTTTATTATATATATAGTAAATTGTAAAAATGTTCTTTTGACTTCCAAGGAAATTATGTATATACATGCAAGATTTTCTCATTTCTTCTTACCTAATCATATACAATCATTACTGATATTTTATTATGCAATTTAAAATCAATAGGAAAGAAAAAGCATATATATTTTAAGATTTTCAGCAAAAGTTATAATACATTTGCTGTATTATTTTGTATAAATTGTTTTTATCTCTCTCTCTGTATATATATATATATATTCAACAAACTCAAGTGCACTCAGTTGGTTTGCTGTAGAATTTTTTTTACTTCTTTCTTTCATGAAAACGTAGGCTATCGCATACATTTTAACATTTAAGTCTCACACACAAGCCTTTTATCAGGACGCCAGTGATATAAAAAACACACCTAATTACCCTACCTGAGGATTGAAATCACGGCTGACTGTGAAAGTGAGGATCTGAAGATCAGTTAACCCCTACATCAACAGATTGTATACATTAACACAGCCCAAACAAGTGAAATGTACTTGCAGAGATCTCAAACAGGCTGGAAAAAATACAGCCCAAAAATTCAAAAGAATAAAGCTGTGATCCCTTAAAAACGAAAAAGCAAAGAATGATAAACTGTGAAAAGTAAGATATATTAGTAAAGAAAATACGTCCATTTAATGTGGCCACTAAATGGCGTAGATAAGAATGAACAGCCCTGCTTTGCAACAAGTTTAAAGCAGTGTTAAAAGTTCTAATAGCCGTACTTCACCATTGCGCTTAAAGACTATATCCATAATAGTATAACTAATAACAAAAATGAGTACATAATATCCCAGAATGCTATAATACGAAGAGACTACTGCATATCCAACCATGACCATGTCATTTTATGACCAATTTGTGCAGAAATCCATATCATTCCAAAGGGTTCACATACTTTTTCTTGCAATTGTATGTATATAGCACCAACATATTCTACAGCACTGTACAATAGACAAACAAGACTTAATTCTAACAAAGCATGATTGACACACTGGAGCATTAGGTGAAGAGGGCTCTTGGCATACACTGTGGCATTGGAGCCCATACACAAAGGAGTTTAAATGATCAAAGGTAACTTGGACAATGCAATTCAAAATCATAATATTGAAGCACTATTATTAGATCAGATAATGATATATACAATATTTACAAATATAATCTCATTCTTTAACTCTAGCAATTAATTGGTTCTAACAGTGGAGCTTAATAGTTGTACTGACCAGGAGACCAATTAAAGGCATTGAGTATAGGGGTCACAAGAGGGTGGTCTGGCATATTTCTGGAGTAGAGGATTTGGAGAGCCGAGTATGTCGTCAAGCAAACAGAAATGCAGAATACAGCTTTGGTAAATACAAAAGTGATAAAGTAGGGTAGGTCCTGCTCCACCTAATGCTCCAGTATGTCAATCATGTTTTGTTAGAAGTGTGTATCTTGTTTGTCTCTGTACAGTGGTGTAGAATATATTGATGATTATATATATATATATATATATATATATATATATATATATATATATATATACACACATATATATATTTATATATATACACAGGATATAAGAAGAGCACTCCAGAGGTCTTGTTCAAAGGTGTTTATTCGGTGAAAAAATCAATCATTTTATCAATCATTTCAGTTTATCAATCAATCATTTCAGTTTATCTGATATCTTGTCCATGTGGACTATACTACGTGGGGAAAACTGATCTCACCGTACGGGATAGAATGCGAGGACACCGATCAGGGATTATGACTGCTTTTAGGGACAGCAAGACGGATAAACCAGTGGCCAAGCACTTCTTAGAGATGAACCATCGGCTACCCACTCTCAAATTCATGGCCATTGACCATATCCCCCCCCTATCTAGGGGGGGTGATCGGTCTAGGGTCCTGCTCCAACGGGAGACGTACTGGATCAAAACACTTGACACTCTACATCCCAAAGGCCTTAATGAATATGTCTCTTTTAACGCTTTTTTGGATACCCGCTGAATATATCCCATGGACACAACTCCCCTGAATATTTTTGAATACTTTTTGAATTTTTGTATTATGTTTTCTGTATATAGATTCAGAATATTTTTTGAAGCGACCTACTATAACTCCTCGCTTTCTTATATCAACTTTGATATCCATCAATGGTCTAGTACTATAATTGGACCAAACTTGTTGATTTTGGTGTTCTGCTCTATTCGCTCAGTTGCCTAAGGCTTTACAGCCGAGTTAGTTTGGTTAGCAAGGTTATATACCATGCACACAAATACTGGATATTATTCTATAGATTAGATATAATTATCTATACTTGAGTCATTACATATCTTTCTCTCCAGAGCCCTCCACACACTTACTCTTCTTACCTCCATAGCATCCAGGCGTTATGTCCGCCTCCCCACACTTCTCTTCTCTTTACACATATATCCTGGTATACACCTTGTCTCCTCTGGGGTTCTCTACTAGACCACCCTACCCTTTCACACCCTGTTTGCCATTTATTTATTGCTTGTCACGTTTTTCTAGACTTCGGTGTCACTGTTCTGCTCTTGATTATGTCGTCTTTTCACACACACTCCATACATTTTAGTTCTCACTCTTCTATCTATTTATTACTTCGCTGCTACATTACACACATCTGTATTCTCAGGTCACACATATCTGTGATCTATTCCACTCCATCCACCGGTTCCTATGTTTACATCTCATCTTCCCCGCTCGTTATCACGCTCTGTATTCTCTGCCGGTATAAGATTAGTTCATACATATACATTACATATCTATTTAGAACCATCCAGTATTAGTATTAACAGCTTAATGCTCGATCCATATTTCTTTATTGCCAGTTCAAATATTTTGCTTATTTGGGCATTCACGAATTGGTAACCTAGGTTACCTAGATACACTCACACGATTACTTCCGGTCGCACTCCTGGGACGTCATCAATTACGGCCAGGAACACTCCGGTTTTATCCATTACCACACACTGGCGTTCACACATGGCATGGGGATACACAGCTTTTTCAGGTTAGTGATCATGTCTTTTATTGGTTTGCCTATATATTGCCACTGCCTCCACTTGTTTTTGTATCTTGATAAAGACCGTAAGGTCGAAACGTCGATTGATTTTTTCACCGAATAAACACCTTTGAACAAGAAAAAAAAAAAAAAAAAAAAAGATTGATTTTTTCACCGAATAAACACCTTTGAACAAGACCTCTGGAGTGCTCTTCTTATATCCTGTACATGTATCTACGCTTTGCAGCACCGAGGCTTTTTTGCATATGAATCAACCTTAAGGTAGAGTGCCAGACTTTGAACATTTTTTTATATTTATATATATATTTGTAATTCATTTTTATTTCAATGTATTATGTCCTCCAATATTTGCATCTTTGCACCATCACCACCGCTACTACTAGCAATCATGACACTGATTTTAATAGTGATTGTCCTACTTTTAGGATTTTTTTATTTTAATAATTGTTTTATGATTTATCAGAACCAGACAATCTGATGTCCCCCCCCCCCCCACTATATCTATTTATAGATTAATAATTTAGTAAAGATAGATTTCAATTATTTACATTATATACATTCCTCCAGAACATGAAGAGCCACCAAAGCTGCACTTTGTTCGATCCTTCCCCTCAGCTACAATTTTATATTTCTTCCCCACTACTATCCCAATATCACTGCTTATTTCGTATGTCTGTGGATGATGTGTATCTGTTTGCTAAACAGTATATTGTGTGCTGAACAATACTATTTACTACAATGTTGTGTTACCAATTGTTATCCTTTTTGGCAGCGTAGTATCAATTCTGAAAAAAAAAGAATAGATTTAAAAGATAAAATATATGAACAAAAAATGCTATTCACATTTTTCCTTAATTAGACTAACCACAGATGTTTGTGGGGCAGGGGTTACTAAAAGAGATGTGCACAGGGTAAAAACGTGCTTTATTTTTCTTAAAAGGACTCTCCAGTGCCAGGAAAACATATCCGTTTTCTTGGCACTGCAGATTCCTGCATTGCCCCTCTCCCTCCCACCTTATCCTATGTTGTTGAAGGGGTTAAAACCCCTTCAGTGACTTAGCTGAATCCAGCGCCGATGTCCTTCGGCGCTGGGTCAGGCTCCGCCCACGCTCCTCCCACGCAAACATCAGCCAGCGGGGGAGACCCACATGCATTAAACCTCCCCATAGGAAAGCATTATTCAATGCATTATTCATGCATAGCGCGAGGACGTCCAGCGTCGTTTAAAACACTTTTCGTGTTTTAAGAAGCTGGAAGTCCCTCTAGTGGCTGTCTGATAGACAGCCACTAGAGGAGGACTTAATCCTGCAAGGTAATTATTGCAGTTTATAAAAACTACAATAATTACACTTGCAGGGTTAAGGGTGATACATAGACCACTCCAATGGTCAGAAGTGGTCTGGGTGCCTGGAGTGTCCCTTTAATTTTGATCTTTCAGCAGTTTAGCAGACAACTCCCAATTTAGCTATCCTTATGTGAGATTGCTATATTAAAGAATACCGAATTAGTGAGTTTTCTCCTAAACATCTGAAAGGACTTTTCTTAATTTTGACCTTTCAGTTGTTTAGTAAATAATGCAGTAATTTGCTATCCTTAGAAATATCAAATTGGGTCAGAAACAAATCAATTCAATTCGTTATGTATAAATGAATTTTTCGATTCAGAAATTTGAAAGATCCAAATTGCCAAATCTGCTGAAATTCAGACAAAATTTTATTTGTTTCAAAATGAAATGCACAACCTTATTTCTTAGGTGTTTATGTGCACAAAATATTAAAACATGATTCATTTTTATACAGTGATGTCGACACATTATACTTCTTGGTTATATCAGTGACTCGAACATACAAAGCTCTGGTTTGCAGAAAATACACACTGAATGCTGCGTGCCTTCCTTCTCCAGAAAATAAGTGGATATGTAGCAATATTGCATTTAAATCTCTTTTTTTATCATGTTTTCCTTATGCTGGTCTGCTAAGGCAATTTCAGTATTTTGCAGCGATTTGGTCAGTTCTTGCAAAAATAGTCAAGAGCAGGAATATAAGTAAATTAGCATCATCGCACATTATGATCAGGGGTGATTTATATGCTCATACTGCAGTTGCTTCTAGCGATGTGTGTTGCAGAACAAAGAGAATTATAGATGAGGGCTTTTCATTAAAAAGTACTTTCCATCCGGGGATGCTTGTGGCATCACTGTGGCATAACTCTTAACATAACACACAAATATCAATTTTAGTTTGTCTGCTAAGGGAATATGATCTTAGAGAACATCATGTTCAATAAATAAGATTGCCCATTCAATGATCTCAGTTACCAACAAAGGGTAAAAAATAAATTAAATAACTCATTGAATTAAACAGAAGCTACAATTAGAAATAAATATCACTCTTTATACCAAAAATACTTTTCTAAATAAAACACTCCATTAATTTTTTTTTTTAACAATTTATTAAATATATTCAAAAAGAAAACATGCTTGTATTTTGTCTGCACTGTATTAATGTGCCCAAAACCTAAGAGACTAAACTATACAAAAACAACATAGGCAAGAAAAATACAGTAAGACAAATAATAACTGTATAGTGTAAGATGCAATAACAAGGACCAGAGCCAAACTCCCAACATTTTGATATTTAAGTTGGTACTTTACTCATGCAGGATCTGGCAAGGGAGGCGGGGGTCAATTGTCCCCTTGGCCACTAGCATACAGGGGCTATGGGCAACAGCCTCACATCACTCTTCTCTGGAAGGTCTATTAGGAAAGTACTACAGGATGAGGCAGCAAGCAGGAGTTTGTAGGGCCTTTGCTAACTCTGTGCTATGTGTGCTTGTACTCAGGACCAGCCTTAGGGATGTACACGTTGTCTTGCTGCACAGGGTGCCATGGCGGCAGGGGCGCTGGTGGTTGAAAAAGCTCACACACGTAGAGGCCGGTGGTGCAGAGGCAGAGCCAGAAATAGGGGGAGGGGTGTAGCTAAATATGAGTCAGGGTCGAGCCAATCAGAATTAGGGGTGGAGCTTAACATGGCCTCTACCCATTTCGGGTAATGCTGCATACTGAGAGGCAGGCAGGAAGGAGTCCCTGCATCCCCAACAGCTAGAGAGGGAGTCCACTGCTTCCACTCCTTCCCCCTCCAGACCATAAGGGAGAAAGGTATATGGGTGTGTCTCTCTGTAACTGTCTGCCTGTAGTTGTGTGGGTGTGTGTGGGTGTTTTTGTGTAACTGTATGCATGTAACTGTGTGTGTCTGTCTGTAATTGTGTGTGTGTGTGTATGTTACATAGCTGAAAAGAGACTTGCATCCATCAAGTTCAGCCTTCCTCACATTTGTTTTTTGCTGTTGATCCAAAAGAAGGCAAAAAAAATCCAGTTTGAAGCACTTCCAATTTTGCAACAAACTAGGGAAAAAATTATTTCTTGACCCCAGAATGGCAGTCAGATTTATCCTTGGATCAAGCAGCTATTACCCTACATTTAAAAATTATATCTTTGAATATTCTGTTTTTGCAAGTATGCATCTGTTTGAACATCTGTATGGACTCTGATAAAACCACTTCTTCAGGCAGAGAATTCCACATCCTTATTGTTCTTACATTAAAAAAAACTTTTCTTTGCCTTAGACGAAATCTTCTTTCTTCCAGTCTAAACGCATGACCTTGTGTCCTATGTAAAGACCGGTTTGTGAATAGATTTCCACACAATAGTTTGTATTGGCCTGGAATATATTTGTATAATGTTATCATATCTCCTCTCAGACAACATTTTCTAAACTTAAGAGGTTTAAATTTGTTAACCTTTCTTCATAGCTGATATTTTCCATTCCTTTTATTAATTGTGTAGCCCGCCTCTACACTTTTTCTAGTGCCGTAATATCCTTCTTTAGAACAGGTGCCCAAAATCGCACAGCATATTCAATATGTGGTCTTACCAGTGATTTATAAAGAGGCAAAATTATATTCTCATCCTAAAAATGAATTCCCCCATTCATGCATGACAATACCTTACTGGCCTTAGCCACTGCTGATTGATATTGCATATTGTTGCATAGTTTGTTGTCTATAAAAATTCCCAAGTCCTTTTCGTGTGTTGTTATCCCTAATTTGCTTTCATTAAGGGTATACGTTGCTTGTCCCTACTTTATGCCGAAGTGCATAACTTTGCATTTCTCTACATTAAATTTCATCTGCCATTTGAGTGCCCAATCCTCCAGTCTATCTAAATCCCTCTGCAGTAAGGTAATGTCTTGCTCACATTGTATTACTTTACAGAGTTTTATGTAATCTGCAAACACTGAAACATAACTTTCAATGCTTTTTTCAGATCATTTATAAACATGTTAAATAGAAGCGGCCCCAGAACAGACCCCTGAGGGACACCACTTACCACCTCTGTCCAGCTTGAAAATTTACCATTAATGACAACTCTTTGTATTCTATTTTTAAGCCAATGTTCTACCCAAAAACAAGCATTTTCATCTAGACCGATTTCTTTGAGTTTGAACACTAATCTATTATGTGCAACTGTATCAAATGCCTTGGCAAAATCCAAACAGATCACATCCACTGCAACACCTTGATCTATACTTCTACTTACTTCTTCGTAGAATGCAATCAAGTTAGTTTGACATGAAATGTGCTTCATAAAACCATGCAGATTTTTGCTGATAACCATGTTCTTCTCAAGGAATTCTTGAATATTATCCCTTAATAACATTTCAAATACTTTTCCAGCCACATAAGTTAAGCTCAGTTAAGGTCTATAATATCCAGGCAAGGATTTTTGAACCCTTTTTGAATATAGGAACCACATCTGCCTTCCTCCAATCCTCCGGAACACTTCCTGAAAGAAAAGAATCTTGAAAGATTAAAAACAGAGGTTTACTTATTTTTACACTTAGTTCCTTAAGTACGTGTAGATGAATACTGTCAGGCCCTGGAGCTTTGTTTATATTAACTTACTTTAGTTGCTGCAGCACCTTGTCTTGAGTTAACCAATTAAAAAATTTCTGAAAGTTTTTAGCAGCAATCATTTGCACATCCAATGCCATGGGTTCTTCCTTAATATATACGGAGGAGAAATAGTTATTTAAAATTCCTGCCTTTTCCTGGTCTTCATTAACTAACACTCCCGTTCCAGTTTTTAGTGTACCTATACTTTAGTTTTTTTTTGTTTTTTTGTTTTAGAATTTAAGTACTTAAAGAATGCTTTGGGGTTGGTTTTGCTCTCTTTGGCTATCATTTTTTCATTTTGAAGTTTAGCAAATCTAATCGCCTTTTTGAACGCATTATTGGCTTCCTTATAGCTTTTATAGGATGCATCTGATTTGTCCGATTTAAATGCTTTAAATGCCCTTTTCTTATTTTTATCTCTTGTTTTACTTCTCTACTAAGCCACATTGGTTTTAATTTGTTTCTTTTATATTTATTACCCAATGGTACATACTGAGAAATGTACCTTTCTAAAATTTGTTGGAAGATTTTCCATTTATCCTCAGTGTTCTTTTCACTAAAGAGTTTATACCAGTCAATATATTCTAAAGCTGCCCTTAACTTATAGAAATTGGCCTTTTTAAATTTATATGTTTTAGTATACACCGTGTGCTTTTGTTTTTTTGAGGGTTTTTTTAAAGGGCACTATATTGTGATCACTATTTCCCAAGTGCTCACCTACTTGAATGTTGGTCAAAAGATCAACGTTGTTTGTTAGAAACAGGTCCAGACAAGCGTCCTTACTAGTTGGTGCTTGTACAAGTTGTGACATGAAGGTGTCATTTAAGAAAGTTCAAAAACCTTATTCCCTTTGCTGAACTACTAATCCCTCTGTCCCAATTTATGTCCGGGTAATTAAAATATCCAATAATTAAAGTGTTACCCAGATTTGCAGCTTTCTCATTTTACTCAAACAGCTGTTGTAGTGGAGCTCCCTGTACCCCGGCTGGGTACCGCCGCCAAGGACTGTTTCCTTGCTGGAAAAGGGGAAAAACCATTGCACTGCTGCCCATAATCGCCGTGGCTTGACTGGGGCCCTGGAACCACTCTTTCCTAGAGCCGAATGGGGAATATGCTCTAGAAAGCCCCAGCCACTAGACGACACTCAGTCCTTACATGGACTTCCCCATTGAATCCCCTGCAAGCTGGAACAGCAGACACAGGGTTAAATCTTCTTTCTCTCCAATAACAGGATGACACACGGTTTTGGAGTGCAAGCTGGAATAGGTTTTAATGGTGCCACACTTGTCCTTATGTGACAATCTCCATGCAAGGGGTACGCCCACATGGGCCTGATAGTGGACTGATTTACAACATCAAAGACCAATAACAATAAAGTTACAAGGCACTAAACTCCCACACACAGCACACAATCCCTCCCCTCTGCCTGGGGGATAATTGAATCAGTAACTGTACTAATTCTAATCCCATTATCTTTAAGCACAGAAAAAACATACTTTTCTATAAAGTACACATGATATTCCCATAAATGTTACATCCCCTGATAGCCCTGGGTGACCAACATATCCAAAAATCCCCCAGATCAGTTCAGGGCTTCAGGAATTTCCTGGAAGTCACATTTTGACCGACCGCAGGCATGGTCCCATAGCTGAAAATAGTTCCAGGGCAGTTGCGGTTTTTGTCCATGCGAACAAGATGGCCACCACCTCGTGGCCGTCCATAGGAATTGCGGCCACCCAGATGAACACTTAGATCACTGCGGTGGAAATTGCAATGTATCAATTAAGCTTAACAAGCTCCAGGGTGGTCTCCGGCTTGTTTGGCTGCTCAGTTACCGAACCATATAATTCCTATAGACAAACGGAGACTTTTATATCACAGTTTATAGTCTGTGGGCAGGAGGCTAGCAAGCAGGACTCTCCAAGAACTCATGGCAAACTCACTTGAAAAGGGGAGTTTGTCACATATGTGTCTCTGCCTGTAACTGTGTGTGTGTTTTCCTGTAACTGTGCGTCTGTCTGTTTGTCTGCTTGTGTGTGTGTGTGTGTGTGTGTGACTGTCTGCCTGTAACTGTGCGTGACTGTCTGCCTGTAACTGTGAGTATGTGTTTGACTGTCTGCCTGTAACTGTGAGTGTGTGAGTCTGTCTGCCTGTCACTGGGTGTGTGTGACTGTATGTGACTATATGTAACTTTTTGTGTCACTGATTGCCTGTAACTGTATGTGTGACTGTCAGCCTGTGACTGTATGTGGCTGCCTGTAAGTGTGTGCGTGTATGTAACTGTGCATGTGTGACTGTCTGCCTGTGACTGGTTGGGACTGTATGTGACTGCCTGTGACTGTGTGTGTGTGACTGTCTGCCTGTAACTAGGTGTGTAACTGTCTGCCTGTGACTACAGGTGGCTGCCTGTAACTTTGTGTGTGTGAGTGTGTGTGTGTGTTTGTCTGTCTGCATGTGACTGTGTGTGTGTGTGTGTGTGTGTGTGTGTGTGTGTGTGTGTGTGTGAATGCCTGACTGTATGTGTCTGCCTGTAACACTGTGTGTGACAGTCTGCTTGTAACTGCATGTGTGACTGTCTACTTGTAACTGTTTGTGTGACCGTCTACTTGTAACTGTTTGTGTGACTGTCTGCTTGTAACTGTGTGTGTATGACTGTCTGCCTGTAACTGTGTGTGTGACTGTCTGCCTGTAGCTGTTTATGTGACTGTATGTAACTGTGTGTGTGACTTTCTGTCTGTGACTGTATGTGGCTGCATCTATGTGTGTGTGTGTGTGTGTGTGTTTGTGAGACTGTCTGCTTGTAACTGCGTGTGTGACTGTCTGCCTGTATCTGTATGCATGAGACTGTCTGCCTGTAACTGTGGATGTGTGTGTGACAGTCTGCATGTAACAGTGTGTGGCTGCCTGTAACTTTGTCTGTGTGACTATCTGACTGTGACTTTGCGCCTGTAGCTGTGTGTGACTGTATGCAAGTGACTATGTGCCTGGAACTGTGTGTATGTGGCTGTATATGTGTATAACAGTGTACCTCTGACTGTGTGTCTGAATTGGGGATGAGTGCATGTGACACTGCAAAAATACACACTAGGATTCAAAAAATGGCCTACATGCATTTTTAAAAACCTGATTTAAATTACCATCACAAATATCACACAATCAATATATACATATATCACATACAGTCAATATACCAACTATCACATGGAGACTGAGGTGCAGACCATATTCCCTGCACACTGGACCACCTGAGATTGGCATGCCCCTCCCCCGCCTGCAAGATAACAACAGGGAAGGGGGAATTAATATTTGTGGGGTTCTTTAATAATGACTAATTTAATAATGCCCCTATACAAACACTATACCCTTATACACACATTATACATGGATGAGTGGGTGGGACCACGGAGGGGCCCTGTGAACATTTTTCGCACAGAGACCTAAAGGCCTAAGACCACCCTGCATGTGTCTAGCTGGTAGCTGTCAATCTCAATGTTTTCCAGGACTTCTTGGTGGCCAGCAGTATATGAGACTGTCCATCCTGTAAAACCATGAGTATAGGTGGTGTCTAAGAAGATGTTAATCAGTGACTGCAGGATGAGATGAGACAGTACCCATTACATTCATTACACATGCTTTTTGTCATTGATGGTAATGAAGTTGCAGGAAACAGTCTGTGTGTCTGACACATGATTATTGATGCTGTGAATGTTCCATAATTAGTGGTGTATTTTGAAATGGTGCTGCCCTAGGCATTACAGATCTCGGGCACCCCCTAATTTAAATTTACCCACCCCTTCCTGCCAAGGCCACACCTCTTCCTGTTAATTAACACACATTTACGGACCAGCACACACTCTCAGATACACTGACATAGACACACACACACTCACTGATTTGACACAATCTGACAGACACATACAATCATTCAGACACACACTGACAGATGCATACACTTACTGACAGACATACATAAGCACTGACAGACACGCACAATCAGACACACACATTCACTGACATACAGACACAAACTCACTGACAGACGCGCACATTCACTGACAGACACACACATTCACTGACACACACTCACAATCACTGAAACACACTCACACTCACTGACACACACACAATCAAATTCAGACACCCACACTCACATTCACTGACACACACACTCACATTTACTGACACACACACTCACATTTACTGACAAACACACACATTTTCCCGCCAACACTTATTATTATTATAATTTTTTTATTTCAAATGCACCCAGCCTCCCTACTTTTGGGAGAGTGGGTGGATTTTTACCTGGGGTCCAGTGGGGCTGCTGGCAGGGAAGGTAGGAATGTAGCGGATGTGTAGGCAGGCTGGCGGGCAGTCACACCATCAGCGAGGGAGCTGTGATCTCCCTGCTCAGCTCCCTCTCGCACCTCACAGTGATGCCGGGAGGCAGACTGACGTCATATTCCAGCTCCCGGCATCACTGCGGGTCACATGAGGGAGCTGAGCCAGGAGAACTCAATGGAAAGTGCTCCCTCGCCGCCCACTCAGAAAAAAAATTGCTGCCTGTCCCGGGGGGGGGGGGGGGGGGGGGGGCCCAAAGGTGGCAAGTCGGCCAGCTCTTGGGCCCCCATAAAACGAGGCAAACAAGGCATTAGCCTGGGCATTTGGGGGCAGTGTTTTTTGCCGCCCCCTGGAAAGTGCCACCCAAGACAAATGCCTTGTTTGCCTTACAGTAGATACATCCCTGTCCATAATGCATCACTGGTGATACTGAAAGAGGTTATATTGGTATATGATTTCACACGTCGCAACTCCAGAATCCTGCATCTGTCAAATTAATATGTGAATAGAACCATTTACACAGGGATCTGTGAGTTTCAAACACAATAAACTTCTATTTCTTTATACTTATAGAATAGTTACATAGCTGAAAAGAGACGTGTGTCCATCAAGTTCAGCCTTCCTCACATATGTTTTTGCTGTTGATCCAAAAGAAGGCAAAAAACCCAGTCTGAAGCGCTTCCAATTTTGCAACAAACTAAGAAATAATTCCATCTTGAACCTCAAAATGGTAGTCAGATATCTCCTTGAATCAAGCAGCTATTACCCCACTAATTAGAAATTATATCCGTACTCTGTCTTCTTCTCTTTCTCCTCCTCTCACTAAAATTCTCAATCTCTCTCTCTCCTCTGCTATATTTCCATCGCCCTTCAAACATGCAATTGTAACCCCAACTCCCCATCCAACTATCGTCCTATCTCGCTACTGCCTTTTGCATCCAAGATCCTTGAAAGAATTGTGTATGCGAGATTGACAGACTTCCTCGAGTCCAACTCTCTGCTAGACCCACTTCAGTCTGGTTTCCGCGCTAAGCACTCTGGCAAAATTATATTTCCATCCCGAGAATGTGTGCCCCTATTTATGCATGATAAAACCTTACTTGCCTTAGCAACTGCAGATTGACATTGCATATTGCTGCCTATTGTTGTCTATAACAATTCCTAAATCCTTATTGTGTGTGGTTACCCCTAATTCACTACTGTGACGGAACGCTGGCACTCCGACCGAGTACCTCCGCCAATCGATGCTCCTAGTGCTTGCTGAGGACTCCAAGCACTCCAACCGACACCATCAGCACTGCAGACCCCACTTCCAGCGATGCAGCTGCACCGGGGTCTCGACGCCCTTTACCCAAGGTCAGGATCCAGCTTCCAATGGGCAGACCTTTCTTCCTCCATAGAGCGTAGCAGGAACAAGAGCTTACCCTGGGGAGTATAGTGTGATTATAGCAATCCCCAGAGTGTAGTTATCCCATCCCCCAAGCATGAGCCAAGGCTTCAAGAAAGGGTCAAGCAGGTCTGTTTAATGAGGACTTTATTTTATACAAGATTTTCCACAAGGTTACCACCCACGTGGTCTTGTAGAACAGCCAATCAAACACACTACAATACAGTCAGACACTCCCAGCCAAGGCACACAAACCCTCCCCTCTGCCTGTGATATAATTACTATACAAAAATGGGTGTAAATTAATTATCACAGGCAGAGAAATATACAGTTTTGCACAATAATCATAACCTTAAAAATATACATCACATTCACATAAAACTTAAATTTTCAGGGGGGGGGGGGGGAGGGAGGGGGGGGGCCTGGCTGCCAACCTGAATGGCCCCATGCAGTGTGAGCTCTCTACAAGATAGGTAAATTTTCGCCTAAAATCAGTATTTTGACAGTGGACAAACGACTAACTATATGCTGATACCTGCCTGCAGGACACTAGGCCACAGCACGAGGGTTTCCAGGCGTCTGACAAGCAAATTGATCCCGCACCACCACTGAGGCCTACCTGGAGGAGAGAACCTGAGAGAAGCGTCCGGTCTCCCTAAAACCTCTCCGACCGGAATAAGCTGACAAAATACGAGACCCCCCTCCCTGACATGCACATCGTCTTTCAGCAAAGACATAGAGGGGCGCAACCTGCCTCAAAATGGCGGTGACTGCTCCTGCTGCAGACACACTGAATCGACTACAGACTCTCGAGCAGCGCCTGGACGACCTCCTTGACAACTTTTGGCAGAGAATGCTGAACAAGGGGGCACACACCCAGAGGGAAGGGCTAAACCCTAATCGACTGCATTACTCACCGCCGGAAAGACCCCCCGGAGTGGCTGGCGGGAAGAAAAGACCGCACATGGCGCCTGGGACATAGAGACCAACGAAGCGGAGACTGCGGCCCATAAAACCCAATGCTCACATCTGCCTTCCTAGGCTGAGGCCCCGAAAGGGAAACATCCTGCTGCATATACCACATGCCTGGACGGGACATTTCCAACTTACAACCGCCCAGGACCTCGCTTGCGGTGCGGAAAGTGACCGGAGCGGTGGAAATTGCATGAGGGCCCTTGAGAAGGCCTGGAGTCGGCGGAATAGCCAAAAACAAATAAGGTCCCTAGACCAGCTTGCTGGCAGCTTCCCCATCATGGGCATAGGATAAACGCAAGATCACATTCCTGGACAGTACCGCAGCGTGCACTCCGGGACTTACACACAGGCAGCTCTACATGGGCAGATGCAAGTTGCCTCCTGAACGTTACCAGTAATTTGAGTTCAGTACATTTGACTTGCATTTGACCATGCTACGTTTCCACTTTGATTCAGTATATTTGGCCTATATTCAGCCTACCTAGATTTTTACTTTTGTTCAGTAAGTTAGGCCATGCCACAGTTTCACTTTGGTTCAGTACATTCAGCCATGCTACCGGTCATTAGGCATTTACATATTATTTGTTATATCATTAGTTTGTTTCCAGGTAGGTTTACCCATTTTTACTCCACTGCATCCCTAAGTGTACTTTGTCATATGTGTGTCCTACTCGCGCTTTTATGAATCTACTGCAATTCCTATATTAATCAGCCTTACATGTTTGGTTTATTATTTGACTTTATAGTTGAGCAAATTTAATTGTCAAATGTTTAGCAGGAGGTTTGGATTCAGTTCACAATGAATTATCATAATTTTAAGAAGCTCTCTATTACACCTCTATTAAATTGGGTGTTTCTGACTATTAATAACTGGCGGCTAAATTACATCTTAATTGTATTATTAAGTTCTATTTATTAGGACTGCAGTTCAAGCTTCGACTATATGTTTTAAGGCCATAAAGCGACATGATACTCTCATGCATACGGCAGATTTAATCCGTTGCTTCATTGTGGTATTGATCTGCATGATATTGTGGTTTGTGGCTGTTGACCTCTGGCTCATCCTCTCATGGCCATTGGAGGTTACTAAAAAACCTCCATTTGTTTAAAAATACATAGGGATTAAGGAGAGAGCACAGGTAACTTGTTTTTCTTTGGTTTTTACTATATATTGGGGCTGATGTGTACTGTAGTCATTTGCAGCTGCCCAGTGATGGGAGTGAGCGCAGGACTTATCTTTCTGCATTTGTATCCATTTTTTGTATCACTCAGTCTTGTTACGATGCAGCCGCCCATCCCATGTGTTCCCTGTTAAGGGTTAATAATATATAGGGGTGTATATAAAAAATACCCCTTTCTGTCTCAGTAGAGATTTTTGCCAGAGGCTCAAGGAAGCAAGGTGAATGGCAGTTAGGACCCACCTAGGGGGGGGTCTGCCTTGACGTTGGCAGGTGGGCTCAAACTCTCATGGCCATTGGAGGTAACTAAAAAAACTAAATTTGTTTAAAAATACATAGGGATTAAGGAGAGAGCGCAGGTAACCTGTTTTTCTTTGGTTTTCACTATGAAATGACTCCAAGTCTCAGAGGATTGAAAACCTAAAATAGCTAGGGATCCGAATTTGGATCCAGATTTTCAACCAATGCCATCAATGTTTTCATGTTTTTGTGCTTAAAAATCAGTTTAAGTTTAAAGAGCAATTCCTCTCATTCTTCGTGTTAAATGGACCCCTAATATATAAATAGATGTCTAATTTGGAGGTCAATAGAATGCCATATAAATTATTTTGTATTTATTTTTAATGAAACTGCTTTAAAAAGCATCCCCTCATCTTCTCTGGGGATGGGGAATATAAAACACTCAGACAGACAGTCATAGAAAGTCACAGACATTTACAGGCAGACAGACACAATCACAGTTACACACACACACAGTACACACTGTGGAGTCACTGAAGTCCCTGGTGTGTAGTTGTTGGGGAAGCATGGACTCCTTCCTGCTTCCCCTCTGTGTGCAGCGGTAGCAGTGGGTGGAGGCTGCATTTAGCTCCGCCCCTGCTGCTGTTTTGGCTCTGCCTCCACTTCCATTTTGGCTCCACCCCCAGCTTTCCGAAAGATTCTCCTGCCCCTGCGTGTATGAGCTGTGTCGGCTGCCCGGCGCCCCTACTGCCATGGCGCCCTGTGCAGCCACACAGCTCACACCTCACCAAGGCCAGCTCTGGTGGCACCCCCTACCTAGCAGCACCAGGGGCCGACTGCCCCTCCCTCATCACCCCATTAGTACACCCCTGTATATTGTACTGTTATTGGTAGTAATAGTATATAGTTCTATGTATGTTAAATGGTTCTATGTCACTTAATCGATGCACAGTGCTTTGTAGTACTATAAGGGGGCAGTTTGCTTTTAGTTGGACATACGATTGCCAGTTGTCAGAAGCAAGTGGTTATGGGTACTCTATTCATAAGAAAGAACAAACTCCCCCTCATCTACAGTTATGTTTATACTTGCAGTTTCTCACTGTTCAATGTATTATGTTTATTTGACAATTGCTGTAAGTAGCAGTCTCGTTTGCCCAGGGGTATGAAGTCTGCACACCTCACTACTTCATCAGTATACCTGGTTTTGTTATGGAGGCATGTCATTCACTTTTTTATATGATGTTATATGTTAATTTCAGTCACTTAACACATCCTTACTGTTATGTTTTATGCTGTGCCTCTCTGTGACAATGCCCAGTTGTGCCAAACTTGTGTCTGGTTAAGTCTATATATTTGTATTTCTTTATAATTCTTTATTTTTGCAGTGCATAGGTTGGTTAACAAGCTTACAATGACATTTAGTGAAACATTACATTGAGGTTAAGAGCAGGATTGTCAGCAAATGTCAGAGATACAGCATTTTTTTTTGTAGATAACAGGAGAAACAATGAGGAACACTGTACATTGCGTAGGAGTGATAATGAAAGAAGTTATAATAAAGTAATGACATATCCTAGGCATTGGTATTGATGGTTAACTATGATGACAAGCTTAGTCGAGGTAAGTAACTAGAATATGAGAGTTAGGCTAGATATAATCATGAGATAAAACATGTATGTTTACCACCGGGTGTCAGCCACAAGATTGTGTCACAAAAGAGAGAATAATAAGCAGAACTGCCCTACAGTAGTGCAGCAAAGAGGCTAAACCGAGGCATGGAAGGTTTTACTGAGTGGCAGATGGATCAGCCTTTGCCTGACAATTTATGTGTGCTGCAGTGTAGCACCTCTATATCCCACCAGCCCTGGGCTGCCAATCGGTCCAATGTGCTTAAGTCACAAGTCACTTCATGAGTTCTGTCCAGGGTTTGGTCTGTGAGCCCTCCAAGATGTTGGTTATGCTTATAGTGGTTGAGGACCCCCAGAGGGTGTGGGAATCGTGCGGAGGAATTTTCCAATTTGGACCGTGGTCCGAAAGGGCGGCAGTTCATGGCCGAAATGAGTTGCCTGCATCGACGACCAGTATCATGGGCCCCTGGGTTCTCTGGAGTCCGGTTGTCTCCCTGGGTGGTGGGCAGCAGTGCAGTAGATGGGCGTCCGGCCCAGAAGAAGGGTGAACAGTCTGGAACGCAGCGTAGCTCCCCTGTGCTGCAAGAGGTGCTGGTAAGTGGGGGTGCAGAGGTGAGACAGGCTGTGTGGTAATTTGCCATAGGCGCCTGTAAGTCATGAGATATATGCAGTTGCAGCAGCCTTGAACGAGATTCAACCCGGTGCCAGAAAGCTGAGCAGATTTCTTAAAAAGCAGCCAGGAACGTAGCCTCCCATTGTGTCACAGATTGCTCCATCTGAGTGTCAGCCATTTTGCCCATGCCATGAGGGACTGCTGCAGCTGGGTGGGTTGGCACGGTAGTGTGAGGGAGGCTTGTTGGCTTTTTAACACAGTGGGGACCAGGATGCTGCATACCTCTAGTTCCAGGCTGGGTGTATAAATATATATATATATATATATAAAAAATGAGAAAGAGATAGCACTCCCAGGACTTATAAGTAAAAATAAAACTTAACTTTTAATCAATCGGCAAGAGGTCGACGTTTCAGTCTGTTAACCACAGACTTTCATCAGGACTAATGCACAACACCATAAAATGACATATATATACAAAAAATATACGACGTTCCGCCGACGTCAGTACATGCGTCGCGATGACGTCATTACACGGCGCCGGCGTCATCACACCACGTGACCACATGCCCGTCAGCATCATGGGGAGTGTTGTCATGGAAATAGACTCCATGGCAACCTAATAAAAACAATAATAAACGGCTGAAACGGCATTCAGAAGAACACTTAAATTACATTACTTAGTCTAGATTCATAATTATAACCACTATCCCCATACAATCGGGGGATTTTAAGACTTACAATAATTATAGTCCAAGGCAGAACAATATCGTAGATAAATCTCTAAAGGGGCAGAACACTGAAGGGTTGAATTTTCCAGGAAACCCAAAGACAATTAAAGATTAAATGGATGGGCCCATAATACTGTTGTATAGAAAAAGTTCCTACTTTCAGTAAAGTGTATACCAAATATACAAAATATATAAACGCAAAGATCTCAGGGCCTGCTAGAAAAATAGCCTATCATAATGACCCCACAAATATAGCGACTAAGAGAACAATTGAACCAAATCATGTTCAAAGAGATTGAACTAAGGTGTAAACAATCTATAAGGAGACTGAATAATGGGCCCAACTATATATTGATCAGGACTACAAGGTATACTAGATGGCTTACAGGGATAATTTGTAGATAACCAACTAAGAAACAACAATTCGGGAGAAGAAATCTATATAGATGTATAATATCAATAAAGAACACATATCAGGAACCCACATTGTGGATCGGTCCCCATGCCATTGTATTAACTATACTGGTTAATATTGCCTACAGACACATAGAAAGATGAAAAAGTATGAAAAAATTTGCAGCCAGTGACCATCCTCAAAACTGGACAACCAGGGAGGTGGCTTAACCCCAAGGGCGGGCCCCCAACACCTATGCCAGTATATATCAGGTCATCCAAGGTATTAAACTATAAGAACACAGACAACGAATATTTTTCATTCAGTCCAAGAGGATGGACCGTTTGTAGTGTCCTTATCCAGAACAATTCTCTTTGAAGGAGCATCCTTTTTCGATCACCCCCTCTCCTAGGTGCTGGGACATGATCTATAGCCATAAGCTTCATAGATGGCAAGTTGTGGCCAAGTTCAAGGAAATGCTTTGCTACCGGTAACTCCGACTTCTGGTCCCTGTATGCTGTTCTGATGCTGGACCTATGGTTTCGGATACGTTCCCTCAAGGGCAAGTCCGTTTTCCCAACGTACGTTAAACCACACGGACACATGAGTTTGTATATCACGAAATCGCTGGTACATGTTAGTCGATGTTGGATGCGGAAGCTGGTTCCCGTATGTGGATGTGTGAACGTCTTTCCGGGAATCATGTGTCCACAAGTCACACATCCTAAACAGCGATAGCATCCCAGATTCTGTGGAGTACTACTCTTCGTGTAGCAGTGAACTGGATCGGTGTTCACTAGCAGATCCCTCAGATTTTTGTTCCTCTTATAGCAAAACATAGGAGGATTTTGAAATATTGGAGGTAATGTCACATCATTGCTAAGTGTTCTCCAATTTGCCTCAATGATTTGTTTAAATTTGAGTGATGATGTTGTAAACGTGGTGGGGAAGACCAATCTGTCGGTTTTTGCCTTTGGAGCAGGAGTTTCAATTGTAGCCCGCCCTCGGTCAAGTGCCTTCTGTAGAAAACGGACTTGCCCTTGAGGGAACGTATCCGAAACCATAGGTCCAGCATCAGAACAGCATACAGGGACCAGAAGTCGGAGTTACCGGTAGCAAAGCATTTCCTTGAACTTGGCCACAACTTGCCATCTATGAAGCTTATGGCTATAGATCATGTCCCAGCACCTAGGAGAGGGGGTGATCGAAAAAGGATGCTCCTTCAAAGAGAATTGTTCTGGATAAGGACACTACAAACGGTCCATCCTCTTGGACTGAATGAAAAATATTCGTTGTCTGTGTTCTTATAGTTTAATACCTTGGATGACCTGATATATACTGGCATAGGTGTTGGGGGCCCGCCCTTGGGGTTAAGCCACCTCCCTGGTTGTCCAGTTTTGAGGATGGTCACTGGCTGCAAATTTTTTCATACTTTTTCATCTTTCTATGTGTCTGTAGGCAATATTAACCAGTATAGTTAATACAATGGCATGGGGACCGATCCACAATGTGGGTTCCTGATATGTGTTCTTTATTGATATTATACATCTATATAGATTTCTTCTCCCGAATTGTTGTTTCTTAGTTGGTTATCTACAAATTATCCCTGTAAGCCATCTAGTATACCTTGTAGTCCTGATCAATATATAGTTGGGCCCATTATTCAGTCTCCTTATAGATTGTTTACACCTTAGTTCAATCTCTTTGAACATGATTTGGTTCAATTGTTCTCTTAGTCGCTATATTTGTGGGGTCATTATGATAGGCTATTTTTCTAGCAGGCCCTGAGATCTTTGCGTTTATATATTTTGTATATTTGGTATACACTTTACTGAAAGTAGGAACTTTTTCTATACAACAGTATTATGGGCCCATCCATTTAATCTTTAATTGTCTTTGGGTTTCCTGGAAAATTCAACCCTTCAGTGTTCTGCCCCTTTAGAGATTTATCTACGATATTGTTCTGCCTTGGACTATAATTATTGTAAGTCTTAAAATCCCCCGATTGTATGGGGATAGTGGTTATAATTATGAATCTAGACTAAGTAATGTAATTTAAGTGTTCTTCTGAATGCCGTTTCAGCCGTTTATTATTGTTTTTATTAGGTTGCCATGGAGTCTATTTCCATGACAACACTCCCCATGATGCTGACGGGCATGTGGTCACGTGGTGTGATGACGCCGGCGCCGTGTAATGACGTCATCGCGACGCACGTACTGACGTCGGCGGAACCCGCGGCAAACCCAGCCGGAGCTGACAGGGAGACGTAATTGGTTTGGTGGCGGGTAAGTTGATTACCAATATGTATTTTTTGTATATATATGTCATTTTATGGTGTTGTGCATTAGTCCTGATGAAAGTCTGTGGTTAACAGACTGAAGCGTCTACCTCTTGCCGATTGATTAAAAGTTAAGTTTTATTTTTACTTATAAGTCCTGGGAGTGCTATCTCTTTCTCATTTTTTGTATTTTGCTGGACAAGCACCGGGCATTCACGTTTGGATTGTGGAGTGCAGGATTATTTTGTTTCCTTATATATATATATATATTAGCTTAAATGCATTCAGTCATGGCATAGAAGTTAAGTGGTACTCTGATGAACCCAGTGAGTTCACACCTGAGAGAAGTCTCACTTCAACTTCACAGGGCATGACAATTTACTGACTGTGTGAATGAGATTCATTTCAAAAGACTTTATACAATAGTAAATAAGCTTTCAAAGTTCTCATTGACCTCTAATTATATGAGTGTCTATTGACAAACATTACAGTGACTACAACCTTTAGAAAACCCCACTGTGGAACAAACATGATTAATGGCTAGCAGTGGACATTCCAACCAAACATTTTTAAAAGATAGCCATAAGAAAGCTAAAAAGTCTCCACAGATATTGTTCTGCTCTTGAAACCATTTAAACCCATTAAAAATGGTAATTAGGCAGGAATGGTTCATTTAGCTTTTGCTAGTTTTTAATTACATTCTGGATATTGAGGCTATTTTTACTTAGAGAAACAGTAATGAGGAGAGAGGTGTAAATGCCATCGTATTGTAATAAAAGAGCAAATGCTTCTATTCTCCTTTTAACAGGAGAATTCTATGATATAGATACTTATATACACTGGAAAGGGAAAGAAAATGCTATTTTTCTTGCAGAATGTGGGATGTGTAGCATCTGATATACAGATACAAGAACATGTATGTGTTCCTGAAAGAAATACATTAGCGGGGAAAATAAGCAGGTCTCAACAACCATTTCTTAGTATATATAAATAATTCTGAAACCTTCTATCTGTTATAGAGTGATCTGTTATTGAGACTAAAGTTTAGTCATTCAAGATGAATAGTCACTTCTCAGGAAATTATGCCATTTAATAAAACATTAAAAATCACATATAACTTGTTAACCTTTCTTTATTATTATTATTTTTTTTTCAATAATGCCTTGTTTCCTTTACAATTCATATTAAACATCTGTCTAGTGATATCATAATCCCGTTCAGTCCAGGTATATTAATAAATGTAATATGATACACAAAAGAGTAACTCAAAAGAAAAAATGATAGAAAATATGCAGAAGTAATAAATAGTTTAAGATACCACATAAGAGACAGAAAACAGAAAAGAATGGATCTCGAGATAGATGGCTGTGTGAGGGCTGAGCTCCACCAGTTAACTTCTTCAGAGGACCCAGGACCAGAGTAATAAGTAACCCCCAAATTGCCCAGTTTGCTCCAGGAGAATGCCTTCTCAGTCTAAGAAGACACTGGCACGTGTGCCTTCTGTGACAAACTTGGTTGCAGTCTCACAAACATCGTCCACTGTGAGTGGACCCTCGAGCATGGTGAGAGAGGAGGGAGAGTGCTGATTCCAAGCCTGCTCCACGGATACTGCTGTGATTCTGCAGCACATAGAAAGCTCAATGAGTACTTGGCTGGGGAGACAGACCACAGCACCAAGAAAGTAAAAGCCAAAATTGCTGTGATGTGGCAGAACACAACGGAGCTAGTGGAGAAGGCGGTGGGTCCACATAAAAAAGTAGCAGACCAGATGAATGTCCTACATATTTGGCAGGAAGTGTAAGAATTTCTAATAGAAGATCTATGTAATTGTTCCAGAAGGAACAATATCAGGATAAGAGCTCTGCCAGAAAAAGTGGGCGAAGGTTCCCTAACTGACGCCCTCCTGTCCATCCATAGGCCCCATTTGCCTGGTATTCCAGATAATATGTGGCTCATTGAAAGAGTTCATAGAGCCTTGAAAGCCAAAAAAGCAAAAGGGGAACACCCAATATATATTATTGTGCTCTTTATATGGTTAAATCGTGAATGTGATTTTTATGACTGTATTGCATACAACACCCCAGTCTCCCCTTCCTTTTCCTTTCTTTTCTCTTTTATTTTCTTTTTCTGGTTAATTGTCTAGTTTTGGGTTCCCTTTAGTATTGGAATTGTTTTTTCACCAATGTGTGATAATGATAATAAGGATATACAGTATCTCACAAAAGTGAGCTCACCCCTCACATTTTTGTAAATATTTTATTATATCTTTTCATGTGACAACACTAAAGAAATGACACTCTGCTACAATGTAACGTAGTAAGTGTACAGCATGTATAACAGTTTAAATTTCCTGTCCCTTCAAAATAACTCAACACACAGCCATTAATGTCTAAACCATTGGCAACAAAAGTGAGTACACCCGTTTTCCAGCAGGCAGTTTTTGAGAGCTCCAAAAGAAGATACTTTAGACCTGTGAAATTTATAGAGCAGCCTGTGATATCCCTGATCATATTGTGTACCTTGTCCCAGAAGGGTGCCAATGAAGAGCATTGCCACCACACATGTAGCATAGTACCTTCTGCCTGCTGGCATCTCCAGCAATGTGCGGATGTGTTGGGGAAATAACATGTAACCTGGTCGGTACCTATACTGCACCTTTTTCTATTGTTCCAAATGTACAGAAGATTTGAGTAGGCTTATTGGGGCATTAATTATGGAATCCCACTGTTTAGGAGTGATAGAGCAACCTAGGTCACTTTCCCATTGTTTGGCGGTTGCTGATTCTGAAAAGGGCACATGATCTGACATCAGTCTGTAGCACATGGAGATTGGTTTACAGTGTTTAGGCAGAACACCCTTGATACACATCTGTTCCCAGTCTGTTGATATATTTGGTAGGTTTGTCCTGGGTAAAGTTGGTAAGTGATTACTTCTAAGGAATGATCTAAGCTGGATATAGGAATAAGCTGAGGTGTTGGGTAGCGCCTATTTGTTGGATAAGGAGCTGAACTCCATTAGAGACACACATAGACATGTGACCCAATTTCTGAGAGGGTCACATGTCCCATTAGAGTAGCGATTTGGTCAGTGTTTAATCTGGGTGTGCAGAATGGAGAAAGGACTCAATGTTCTGTTCGTCTGGACTGTGTAATTCCTTGTCTAAGCATAGGTTATATTGTTTGGAGTAAAAACGGGCAAACTCCTGATGAATGTCCTGTGGGCCCATGTGTTTGGTACCTTTAACATAAGGGATGCGCGATTGTGCTAATTGTGCTCATAGTTTGTTAGCTAATATTTTAGTAGCTTTACCAGTAGTGTGACATGTAGTAGCTTTCAGTTTAAGCAGCTTTCTTTCCGTTTTAACGGAGTGCAAGTTTTGAATTTGCTGGTGTAGGGAGTTGATTTTGTCTAGCAAGTCTGTTCAGGGCATTCTCTTGTTTTGGGATGTAGCTAAGGCCAGTTGTTTATAGCATTCGGTAAGATTCGCAGAGTGTTGTTTTTTTCAGATATGCAGACCTCTTATGAATATCCCCCTTATAACTGCTTTGTGTGCGGACCAAAGTGTAGTCCTCGAAATGTCCACACTGGAGTTTAAAGTAAAGTATTCTGATAAGTCTCTTCTAGTAGAGTTTACAAATTTGTCATCTCTTAGTAATGATTCGTTGAGGTGTCAATTACCCTTCCCCTTGAACTGAAATGAGTCTTTAAGAGAGCTCGAGAAACCATCATACGAAGTCTGGGCTCGGGGTTCTGTACATCCCCAAAAATAGTTGCTTGGTTTAGTCCGGTGAATTTAAACTTCTAAACCAAGCAACAGCCAAACAGCTGAAAGGCACAAAACCAATTTTTGCCAATCCGTGCTCAGTGAGAAGAGGGGTTTCGCGCTCGGGGAGGAGAGTGGTTTTGCTGCCCAATCAGAGAAAGGGCGCAAAACCCAGTTTGAACAGGCGCTCCTTCTCTGATTTGTTGCCTGCGCCCTGCAGCGATTAATCAGTGCTCACTCATGCTGTCTCATCAGGAGAGTGGCGCAAATACAGTTTGAATGGGAGCTCCTTCTCCTGATTGGTCGGCATGGATACCAGGCGGCAAGCGGGACTCTGTGGCTGTGAAGCCGACTCACAGCTCCAGGGTCTCCGCTGGGGCTCGCGCCTCTCTCCGGTGCCTGCCTCCACTTAGGCAGCCCTGGGGAGAGCACTCATTAGGCAGCCAAGGGCCTGGCCTCGTAGCTCCCAGAAAGGGGAAGGCAGTGACTATAGCTCCATTGGGAGCAAGTAGGGAGATCCGAACTGCCAATTAATTACTTCCCTTGCGGTTTCACACTTATGATGCAGGTGAGAACATTCTGATTGATTGGTGTAAACATTCTAATGGGGTATCGGGGCGGTCTGCATTCGGGAGGTGAACGGGTTCCGCTCTAATGGGCGCTCGCGAGCGGACAACAGGGCATATTACACAAAACACATATAAATACATAGGGAAACGTAGAATACACAGGGGGAAACACCCGAACAAGCAGTGGGCATGGTATTCAGTGACGGCGCTCCGCCGTCCACTGAGTGGAGGCACTTTTTGGTGTCGGTAAGTCGATTATTTGCAGCTTCCTGGTACTCGATCCTTGGGAGCCTCAGCAACGTGCGTGCATCCAAATCAAGTGCCCTACTGCAAACTATTTTAAAAATTCTTTAGATTATCTTATTAATATGACATTGATAGTGAGGAATTTTCTCTGTCAGGAATTTTCCCTTGCCATGGTCTTTTGTATCAGTTTGCAACTCTCTGTATTTCTCCTTGTCCCCAAACCAGCTGGTGAGGAGGTCCCAATGAACCACACAAGACAAGGTTCAAAGTGACTTCTGAGCGTTTAATGAGCTGTGTAACAGTTTATGTTCCAGAGGAAACAGGGGTGGTCTTACAAGCATTATCCAATCCTAACAAAATCAGCTATCTTATCTTAACATCTTAACCTATAGCAAGCTTGCAGGTGTATCTTCATGTTCGGACCTTGCACAAAGCTAAATTTCACTATAACTACGCACTTCAAATTAATATGCATGCGCACTGCGAATGAAAGATATTTACTACTAAGTTCTAAATTACACATTACTATGCAGTTATGATCAAAGGGATTAAAACAGGAAATAAGGCTGACAGACAGAAACATACAGGATATTACACCTATTACTTGTTACATGATGTTATACAGCTCTTAATTGTCTAGGGGTATGTTCACTAAGCATTAGATATAGATAAAGTATATTATTGCAAATAGCTGACATGTTAACCAATTTTAAACAGACTGAATATCATGTCATCTGTAGCGTGAGCCTTGGGGTCATTATAGGCAAAATTTATTATTCCCAACAGACATTAACCATGGCTATTTGTAACCTTTCTTTCAGAGGTCACAGGGAGGTTTTGTCCATGACAGATGACATGTTATGACCGTAATATGGTAGGATTTGTTATGATCAACTATTGATGCTAATATTATAAGGTTTGTCTATCCTTTTATCCTAATAATTGGTGGAGAGCAAAAAAAACATAACTTCATATATCATGTGTACACACACATTTACTCTTATTCTGTGCTACATAGGGTAAGGATGTAATTATATTTTAGATTGTAAACTTGTTTCACCAGAGCCGGCACTTCCTATAGGGCTAAGGGGGGCGCCGGCAGTGACTTTGGCCGCCCTTCTTTCAAGCTGAATTAATTATTGAGAGCATGCTGACTGCCATGCTACCGGGCACTAGGGAGCACTTATATTGCTGATGACCAGTGCCCGGTAGCACACCAGTCTGGCATCCACCTCAGCCGGGTGCCCCCTCCCAGACGGCAGCAGCACAAGGGTGCATTATTTGCTTGCTCCTGCCCCTTGCCCTGTACGCAGGGATAAGTGGGCGGGAGCATTGCATGAAGTGGGGCCGAGACAGAGAGATCGATCCGCTGCCAGGCAGCCATGCGCACTGAAGATGCCTGAAACAACAACAAATTGATATGTTAAATGAAGGTAAGAGAGTTAATAGGACCTCACTGTGTGTTGGTTTGTGTCAGGGTTTCTTTGCTGTTTTAAACAGCAACCCTTTCTGTTTCAGTGACTGAGTTTTCAGCTGCAATTACTATCAGCTCCTTCAGCATGTTGCCACGGTTACTCACCTGAGAGTAGTAATCAACCCTGCTGCTAATCAGTTCTGCCTATTTAAGCAGCAAATCCCAGAACCTCCTTGCCCTTGCGTGGTTTCCTGTTCCTCAGAAGTCTCCTTGTTCCTGTGTTTCCTGTTTGTTCCTGGTTCCGGCCTTGTTCCTGACTCCGCTGCTCTCCGTGCTCCTGATCCTGGCTTGTCTGACTACCCGCTCTGGTGACTGACCCCTGCTTGATTCCTGGACTTTGCTTTTGGTTATTTATTTTGTTATTTATTAATAAAGATGTTTTTGCATCTTGTTCTGTCTCTGTCTGGTTCCTGGTCCCCGACATTATGCAAGGGCCATGAATACAGATGGTACAGATACACCTATACCTAACCTATTTACCCGGTGGGACCAGCAGAACCACCATTTGGACCAGTATGCCCATCTGGATACAGCACCCGGCCAGCCTGCGATTGCGGCCGCCTCTGCCTCACTTCCTGTTCTAGCACCGGTTGGAGCCTCCAAACCTGTTGCGGCTAGAGGAATGACTGGGTCTGTCCCGCTCACTCAGTATTTTGGGGGCAACCCAGCTCAGTGCAAAGAATTTATAAAGCAGGTTAAAGGATACCTTGAAATGTGGTCCCAGGCATTTCCTACAGAGAGCGACAAAATCCACTTCATGATTTCTTTGCTGTCTGAAAAAGCCCTAGCTTGGGCAAAACCTCTCTGGGAGGCAGAGAGGCCCATCATTTACAATTACCCTGAATTTGTTGCGTCCTTTAAAAGGGTTTTTGATATTCCAGCTTGCTCCACCCCTACTGCCGAACTACTTATGTCTAATGCTCAGGGCACAAAAACTATTGTCAAGTATGCCAGTGAATTCCATACCATGGCAGCAGAGGGTGGTAGAACAATGAGACTCTCGTGGCTGCCTTTGCACAGGGGCTCTCCGATGTGATTAAAAATGAGATTGCAGCCAGAGAATTACCTAAAGATCTCGAGGAACTGATATCATTTGTCACCCTCATTGACATCAGACTGCGAGAGAGATCCTCATCCAGGGAGCGCCTGCGGATTCCTCCTGTATATTTGGCACCAAGCTTTTCTTGCCCACCCAAACCTCCCATGCCTCCTGGTCCTGAGTCCTCTGTCAGTGTGGAGCCAAGGCGGTTAGGCTTCTCACGCCTCTCGGTCGAGGAGAGAGCCTTTAGGAGGAGGGAGTGCCTGTGCCTATACTGCGGACACCACGGCCACATGTTAAAGTTTTGCCCGATTCATCCGGCAAAGGGGCAGATCTTGGGTGGTCTTTCTGCAGACCCAGAGATATATGAGGACAAACCCTTGGTGCCTATTATCCTCTCCTGGCCTGATTCATCCATTAAAACCCGGGCATTGCTTGATTCTGGGGCCGCAGGCTTGTTTATAGATTGTGCATTTGCATCGAAGCACCCTTACAGCCTTGCAACTCTGCACTAGCCTTCGAAGCCATCGATGGCAGACCAATACAGCCAGCCCACGTGACCCAGGAAACCGTGCCCATATCTCTGGCTGTAGTGACTCTACATCATGAGACGATCCAATTCCAAGTCATTTCCTCTCCATATTATCAGGTTGTTTTGGGATACCCTTGGTTACAGAAGCATAACCCCACAATTGATTGGCGCAAAGCTGAGATATTATCTTGGTCCCAGCAATGCACATTTTCCTGTCTCCAGAAACCGGTCAAAGTTTTGGGCACATGTTCTGCCTCTTCCTTACCCGCTGAGTACCAAGAATTCAAAGATGTATTTGACAAAGGTCAAGCCAGCGTTCTGCTGCCACACCGTCCGTATGACTGTGGTATCGAACTCCAACCTGGTGCCATTCCTCCCCGTGGCCGGATTTACCCACTGTCTGTAGCAGAGAATCGAGCCATGGAGGAGTATGTTACCGATGCATTGTCTAAGGGATTCATTCGGAAGTCATCTTCTCCTGCCGGGGCCGGCTTTTTCTTTGTGAAAAAGAAAAATGTCGAGTTGAGACCCTGTATCGACTATAGGGGTCTCAATCGCATTACTATTAAGAATGCCTATCCCATTCCATTGATCACTGAGCTATTTGACCGCCTCAAGGGAGCAACGGTCTTCACTAAACTTGATCTGAGAGGGACATTTAATCTCATCTGGATAAAAGAGGACCAAGAATGGAAAACCACATTTAACACCAGAAACGGTCATTACGAATACCTAGTAATGCCCTTTGGTCTTTGCAATGCTCCGGCGGTTTTCCAGGAATTTATAAATGACGTCCTGCGAGATATGCTGCAGTAATGTGTTGTGGTTTATCTGGACGATATTCTTATCCATTCCACATCTCTCGAGAACCATCACGCAGACGTGTCTCGTGTTCTACAGAGACTTAGAGAAAATAATCTATTCTGTAAATTGGAGAAATGTGAGTTTAACTGCAAACAGGTCACATTCTTGGGCTATGTTATCTCAGATGCTGGATTATCTATGGATCCAGAGAAACGTTCGGCTGTACTAAAATTGCCTCGACCTATGGGTCTTCGCTCTATACAACGTTTTCTTGGCTTCGCCAATTATTATCGGAAGTTCATACGCAACTATTCTTCCTTGGTTAAACCTCTCACGCATATGACCAGGAGAGATGCTGATCCACAGCATTGGTCACAGGAAGCCATTACTGCCTTTGAGTCTCTCAAAGTCGCCTTTGCTGCTGCTCCTATACTGGCACACCCTAACCCTGCCTTACCATTCATTCTTGAAGTCAATGCGTCTGAGACAGGAGTAAGCGCCCTCCTGTCTCAACGTCCTAACCCAGAGAGCTCCAGGCATCCGTGCGGGTATTTCTCAAGGAAACTGAACCCGGCGGAATGCAATTACCAGATTGGTGATATAGAACTTCTAGCCATAATTTTAGCTCTCAAAGAATGGAGGCACCTTCTTGAGGGTACTTCAGTGGCAATCCTCATCCTCACAGACCACAAGAATCTTACATATCTTTCCGAAGCTAAGCGGCTTTCCCCCCGGCAAGCTAGATGGGCTCTCTAACTATCAAGATTCAATTATGTGGTTTCTTACTTGCCCGGTACTAAAAACATTCGGGCTGATGCCTTGTCTCGGCAGTTCTCCCCTCCATCTAGAGATGAGAGAACCCCTACTCCTGTGATTCCTCCGGACCATATACTGGCCACCATCCGTACTAACCTCACCTCACCCCTAGGCGAGGAGATTCTGGCTGCACAAATTAATACTCCTCCAGAGAAACCTAATGGCCGTTTTTTTGTACCTATTAATCTCCGTACTAAACTATTAAGTACATACCATGACCCCAAAGCAGCTGGACATCCAGTTAATCTGGTCCGTCTCCCGGCAATTTTGGTGGCCTAGTCTCCGTTCGGATGTCACCGCTTTTGTAGCTGTCTGTCCTGTGTGCGCTCAAAATAAAACCCCCACGACGCCCTCCAGTGGGTCTCCTGCAAACCATACCTAATGGTGAACGACCCTGGACCCACTTGTCCATGAATTTTATTGTAGATCTTCCGGTCTCCCGTGGCAATACAGTCGTTCTCATGGTTGTTGACCGATTCTCGAAGATGTCGCATTGCATTCCCTTGAAAAAACTACCAACTTCCCAGGAACTTGCAACAATTTTTGCTCTGGAGGTCTTTCGTTTGCATGGGTTACCCAAAGTGATAATCTCAGATAGGGGTAGCCAGTTCTTGTCCAGATTTTGGAGAGCTTTTTGTACACAAATGGGAATTCAGCTTTCCTTCTCCTTGGCCTACCACCCGCAATCCAAATGGTGCAGCGGAACGAGCTAACCAAACACTGGAACACTTTCTGCGTTGCTACATTTCTGACCACCAAAACAACTGGTCTGATCTGCTACCCTGGTCGGAGTTTGCCCACAATAGTGCGATTAATGCCTCTTCCCGGCTATCCCCATTCTTGACGAACTATGGGTTTCAACCGTCCATGTTGCCTGATACGTTCTTGCCACAGGGGATACCGGCATTGGAGGAACATCTCAGGGAACTCCGTTCCACTTGGGTGCAGGTTCAGAACTCTTTGCAATGCGCAATGCAGAACTACAAACTCCAGGCTGACCGCAGACGCCTTCCTGCACCTACCTATCAGGTCGGAGAGAGGGTCTGGCTGTCTTCTCGCAACGTGTGTGTGTGAGTCTGCATAAGTGGGTGGAGTGCATAGGGCTACAAATTTGTTTTGCCTAGGGCGGCAAAAATCTTTGCACTAGCCCTGCTCTTCACTTGATGTTACTATATGTCAAACATGTTTTGTTAGAATTCATTGTTCAAAGAAGAAGAAAAAAAAATTACTTGCACACTGTCATAAATCCCTATGCAAATTTGAATAACTGAAGGTCTTTAGTATCACTCCATAACCATTAAAGTGTAAGCTCACCTGCCAAGTCAAGGCAAGTCAAGGCAAGCCTCTTAGATGAATACAACACTAACAATTCACCTTGCTGCTTTGGTCTTAAAGACAAATTCTCTAATGAGACAGAAAGCATACTTTTTCGAAACCACTATACACATATTAACCCTTAAATGGGCACAGTACTGCTAGACCATCTTTTCTGCCATCTATTTATATAATTTGAACCAAAAAATGCAAAGCAGAATTAGCACACATATAAATTAACACCTTAACGCCGTTATGGTGTTCTACGCCGTCCCCATTTAAAGCCGTTGTGGTTGCATAGAACGCCGTAACATTCTTAAGCTACCAGGAGCCTTCAGCTACTTACCTCAGCCGCGATCCTCTTTGGGAAGACTGCCTGACAGCCCAGACAGCCCTCCCCTGGCAAATCACATGGCCCTCTTTAGCTGGCTGTGGATCTGCCAGCAGGGAGACTGTTTGGGCTGTCAGACAGTCCCCCTGCTGGTGGGAAGAGTAAAAAATAAAATTACTAAACATGTTTAAAATAAATTAAATATACATATATATATTATATATAGGTATAATTACAATAATAAAAGAAAGAAATAAAATATTTATTTAAATGAAAATAAATTATATATACATATGTAAGTTTATTCTAACTGTATTTTGTTATATATATATATATATATATATATATATATATATATATATGTAACAAATACACTTAGAATGACATTCTATATATAAATAACCGCAAATATATATAATTTTTATATATAATTACATTAATGATTACATAAGCATACACGTAGAATTTAAATACATATATATGTATATATATTAAAATTCTACATGTATATTTAAGTAATCTTTTGGCATAATTATGTGATTTTTATTAATTAAAATTTGACTGACATGCCTAACAACCCAGGCAGAAAGTACAGAGATGGTAGCCCAGGAATGAAAATCAACTCCATGATGGCATATAGAGTTGAGCGGATACCTGGATGTTCGGGTCCGGCGGGTTCAGCCGAACTTTTAAAAAAAAGTCCTGGTTCGGGCTCGAAGTCAATGGGGACCCGAACTTTTGGCCACAGAAATGGCTCTAAAAAACTCCTGGAAGGGGCTAGAGGGCTGCAAAAGGAAGTAAAATGGGGATAAGAGTAGGACAAGTGCCCTGCAAACAAATGTGGATAGGGAAATCACTTAAAAATAACATAGAATACATAAAATAAGCAGCCGCTTAGTAGATAACTCCCTAATTCACATGGTATTCACACGGTATTACGGAGCTATCTACCAATATCCTGAAAGACCTATTCAGCCACATTTACTAATACTAAGTAAAGTACCCCCATGATGGCATACCATTTGCAATAGTAGACAAGTAAAGATATTGCAAATGGGGTATGTCCAGTCTTTTTTAGTAGCCACTTGGCACAAACACTGGCCAAAGTCAGTGTTAATATTTGCTTCTGTGTGAAAAATGCAAAACACTAATTTGAACGCCAATTTTGGCCATTGTTTGTGACTACTAAAAAAGACTGGACATGCCCTATTTGCAATAGTAGAGTTGAGCGTACCGAACATTAAGTTTTTTGGACCCCAGACCTGAACACGGACATATCACTGTATGTTCGGGTTGGAGTTCGGCGATTTAATGACAGGGCAGCCAATCAACAAGCGTTTGACTCGTGTGCCCTTAGAAGCCATCACAGCCATGCCTACTAATGGCATGGCTGTGATTGGCCAGTGCAGCAAGTGACTCTATAGAAGCTGGTCACTTAGTATTAGTAAATTATGCCCCTACTCGCTATACTGCAAGTAGGGACTTGTCTATTAAACAGTGAGCAGCCCACACCAAAATATATAATAAGTGTGGGTGCACTTAATATGAAAGAGGTGCATTACGGTAGAACAGACATATAGTCAAATTCCAGATTTTGTTTGCGTTTCGTTTTGATCACAACATGTACATTTGGCTCAGTCCTTAAGAGCTTAAAGAGTCTCCACTCAGTGCCAAACAATTCGGAGTGCCACCTCCACATAATAGATAGGTCATAGCAAAAATCTTTACACCAGAGCACGGCAAAAACTGTTCCAAGGCATGAGAGTGGACTATACATACAAGTTTACCATTTGGAGAGATATGTGTTTTGCGTAACCTATGTTCAAATCACAGTGGGAAACTTGTGTATATGACTTGGCAAAGGCCAATTTTATGGTCCAGAATGTTACCGCTCTGTGATTTTGATTTATGTTTCTCCTTGTTACACACCGATTTTTAAATGCCTTTTTGTTTCCTTTGTCTTCTGTAATAAAATAAAGACAAAATCAACCCTAAAGTGATATAAATGCCTCAATTACCTTGATTTATATTTCCACAAGTGTGATTTATAAAATATATATGAGCTACATGATATAATGTTAAAAAAAATACAATAAAATACAAATCAAAATACAAAAAAATAATAATAATTTTACGTATGCTAGTCACTTTTGTTTGTAATTCTTATATTTGTGCAGTCTGCGCTGGTCTATGACTGTATTTGTTATTTATTTTTGTGTACATATTTTAAATCACTATTTATTTCCCTTAGATAATAAGAACCACTTGCTCAACTAATTGACAATATGTGCCGCATGTATAACTCCTCCATTTACTCAGCTGATTGGGCACTAAACTAAATTTTATCACTTGCAAGGTTTCTTCTATGCTTAATACAAAAGCTCTATTTTAAAATCTAAATTTTATCACCGGACAGCAAAATATGATATTTGTGAATTTTTATTATTATCTTTTTATCGCTCCCATTGCGCACATTTCTTGAGTTTGAAAATCATTTTACGCAGCATCATTTTCTCTTTACGACTGTAAATCTATATAATCTTGCAGCAATTATAAACACAAATCCTAGCAGACAGTAGCAGCTCTTGGTACATAAATATAATAGTACATTAATACATTCCATCTGAAAAATAAGTCTAAGGATATTAGATATGGGGTTTAGAGTGGCTTTTATCATATTATAGTAAACATGTCTCTGAGTCACTGTCTAGAAAGTCATTTAATATGTGGGTGTAAAACAGGTTCTCAGGTCAGGTTTGCTGTCAAAGAAATCTAATTTCTCTAATTAACATTTTATAATTGCTCTGTTGTGTTTTGGTTCTTTTTTTGTTTTTGTTTTTGCATAATCCATTTTCCTACTAAGTTTATATACTGTAGATCAGGGGTGCCCAAAAGGTAGATCCCCAGATGTTTTAAAACTACAGCTTCCTTGATGCTCTGCCATTCCAAAGGCATGTAAATAATCCTAGAAGTTGTAGCTCTATAACATCTAGGGAGCTACCTTGTGGGCACCCCTGTTGTAGAAGTTTTTGTCCTTCTTCCCTACCGTGCAGAATTTGCAAACTAATACTTTGTGATTGTTAGAACTATTTGACTTATGAGCACAGTCAGCAGGTACATAGACGTGCGCAGCCTATTGCATTAGGGTGTGCACCCTAAAGCACAAACACATACGTATATATATGCGTATGTGTGCTGTATGTGTGTAGGTGCTCTGTGTGTAGGTGCTCTGTGTGTGTGGGTGATGTTTGTGTGCTGTGTGGGTGTGTGGGTGCTGTGTGTGTGGGTGCTGTATATTTGGGTGATTGTGGGAGTGGAGGTGGAGGTTAATATGCCCCCTCCCTTGTTACATTATGTAGGGAGGGGAGATCCTTGTTGCTGCTGCCATCACTGGTGGTACAGTGGAGAGTGAACTATAGCCTGCAGGGCTAGAGTTCACTCTCGTGAGATCTGAGCGTCAATACAACAGGTAAGGCAAATTCTGGTCCATAATCATTTTGTTGGTTTGTGAGTAGGAGGTACTTCAGAACTCTGTGTCTACAGGTACTTGTGATGTAAATCCATCCCTTGGCAGACTCTCCTGGGTGGCAGGATGCCAACTTCTCCTCAGTCCAGCATTATCAGACATGGAGAAGGCTGGAAGGCACACCAGACTGCAGTCTTTATAACATTTTTACCAACTCCATAGGTCCAGTGCAGTAGCTGAAGACAGATGCAGGATTAGTATGATGGCGGCAAGCTCTCCTTTGCAGCTGACAGCCACGTTTGGCACTGGCAGCACAGTCTGTCACTTACTGTTGACATACAATACTTTGAGTTTCCCTCTCTCTCTCTACTTTCAGTCCCTGTATTCAGGGCACAATTCTAGAATTCACCACCCTCAGGAAAACGAATTGTGACACACACAGCCTGCCTCTGGATCCATTGAATGTGCAATTGGGGGGAGCAGACTCCTCAGTCCTATCTCCTCAACTTGCCGTGCAATCCCTCTATACAACAAAACCAAACTGTAAGTTGCTCTTTCGGTTTAGAGGATTTGCTGTAACCCACTGTATTTTTGACTATGGGGCACAGCTGTAAGAAATCTTTTTGATGTTTTGCATTATACATATCTCCCCTTGTCTTGTACCATCTTAACACACATCCTAAACTGCTCTCTTTCATCTGGTTTTGTTCCTGCTCCCCTTAAGCATGCTGCTGTCGTACTCATCCTAAAACTTAGACCCGTCTTCCTCTTCCAACTATCGTCCCATATCCCTGCTTCCTTTTCCTCAAAACTAAAGACTTGTCTTTACTCGTATGACTCACTTCCTAAATTCCAACTCCCTCCTCGATCCTCTTCAATCTGGCTTTCGCCCCCTCCATTCTGAGACTGCTTTTATTAAAGTTACAAATGACCTAATTGCAGCTAAATCCAAAAGCCACTACTCAATACTAATTCTTCTTGACCTCTCTGCTGCCTTTGACACTGTTGATCACGGCCCCCTCTTCCTAACTCTTCAATCTTTTTGTCTCTGTGACACAGCCCTCTCATGGTTCTCCTCCTATCTCTCCCAATGTTCCTTCAGTGTCTCTTTTTCCAACGACACCTCCTCTCCTAGTGCTGTCTCAGCCGGAGTCCCTCAAGGTTCAGTTCTTGGTACCCTTTTGTTCTCTCTCCATACTGCCTCTCTTGGCAAACTCATTAATTCATATGGATTCCATTATCACCTGTCCCCAGATGACACCCAGATATACCTCTCCTCCCCTGACCCCTGACCTCTCCCCTGCTGTTCTACAACGTGTCACCAATTGCCTCTCTTCTATCTCTGATTGGATGTCCTCCCGCTTTCTCAAACTCAATCTCTCTAAAACTGAGTTTCTTATTTTTCCTCCTCATAACACTGATCCTCCTCCTTCAGTCTCCCTGCAAGTTGACGGTACCTGCCTCACCACATCCTTTCAAGCTCTCTGTTTTGGTGTCATTTTTGATCCTGGTCTCACTTTTGTGCCTTATGTCCAGTCTGTCAATTACAGCTTAAAAACATTGCCCGCATACACCCACTGAGTGCACAGATATCTGTTTATACTGTATTCTGGATTTGAGGTTATGCAAAGTTGGTCGGGGAGGATTTCAACATAATATGTGTGCACCTTCACACAACCACAATTGTATGTAGAGATCGTAATGCTGGGAGGATGTGGTATAAGATCACATTCTCCCACTGCTGCCACCCACAAGGGAATCATCAAAGTTTTCCTTTTGGTAAGGGGATTACTCCAATGCTGCTGGTCAATGTCACCCAGTCAATGGAGATACTTTAGTCTCCCCAACTGCACAGAGTTACAGTGTCACATCCACCTGGGGTTTTTGCATAGGTGACGGAAACCAATTGCAGCGGAACAGCAATCCCTTACAACCACAATCCTCAGGAGCACCTGTAAGTGGTGACAGGGTCCAGACGGGTCTGTGGTGGCATGTAGGCCTTTACTGGGAAGAAGCCAAGTGAGGAATCCGAGAAGGGAAGAAGCAGGAGGCGCAGTCAAATAATCCGAAGTCAGGCAGCAGACAAGAGAAGTCGATTAATCCGGAATCAGGTCAGGCAGCAGGCAAGGAGAATCAATCAGGGGATCAAGTGTCAGGAACCAGGAACATAAACTGAAAATCATGGCAAAAGGCAGGTATACAAAGGCAAGGAAAATAACCAAGCACTGCCTGGAAGGTGTGTTTGGTTTAAATAGGGAGCCAGAAATAGGGAGTCACATGACCGGCCACCTCCCACCAGTAGGTGGGGCGCACAGGAACTATAAAGAGAGGTCCGGACTCAGCGCCATCTAGTTCCTTCCCTGCCCTCCCCTGACAGATCTGCAGCTCTGCTCCTCCCTGTGCAGAATGCCGGGTCCGCATGGTGGCCTCCATCTTGCTGCGATGGCATGCTCCCTGCGGACCTTGGCAGCGAGAGTAGGGAGAGTAGGGAGAGTAGGGAGAGTAGAAACCGCCAAAGACCCGGGAGAGGGGTCTCTGGGAGCAGTGAGTACCCTGACTCCGCTGTGAGGACATCGCAGGTGCCCAGGAGCGGGTGAGTGCACGGCAGTGCCATGACAGAGCGCCCTCCCTAGACGTGACCTCAGGGCACGAAATAGGGTTGGCCGACCAGGGTGCCTTCTGTGGAAAGCTCTAATCTTGGCAGGTGCGTGGACATTCCTGGCCCGGCTCCCAGGATTGTTCCTCTGGGCCACACCCTTTCCAGTGGATAAGATACATTAAGGTTCTCCTTCGACGTCTGGAATCGAGGATCTCATGGACTTCAAATTCTTCAGAGCCATCTACAACCACTGGAGTGGGTGGAGCAACAATATGGGAAGATAATTGGTAGGGTTTCCATGGGATACATAGAAAACCGGGTGTAACCGGTAGGTGGAAGGAAGATCTAGACGAACAGCCACAGGAGATATGATCTCAGTTACAGTGAAGGACCCTATGTAGCGTAGTCCCAATTTTCGTGAGGGGGAGAACAAAAGCATGTGTTGTGTGGACAGTCAGACTTTGTCCCCTGGCACATGGTTAAATGCTGGGGACCTTATTTTGTCAGGATATCCTTTGTAGCGTTGTTGTGCTACTTTCAGGGTCTGTTGCAACATATGTCTTTGTTGTCTGAGTTTGTTAAGACGCGAGGCTACATTGGGCACTGTGTTAGGACAAGGTAGTTCAGGAAGAGCAGATGGATGGAGACCATAGTTAGCATAAAATGGTGTCATCTTGATGGAGTGATGCATGTGGTTATTGTAGGAGAACTCTGAGGCGGGTAGCAGAGATAGCCAATCGTCCTGAAGATGTGTAGTGAAACATTGAAGATACTGTTCTAAAGTCTGGTTGTTATGTTTTGTTTGGCCGTTGGTCTGGGGATGGTAAGCTGAAGATAAACAGCATTGAATCCTTAGGTGATGACAAAAATGGGACCAGAAACGGGAGGTGAATTAAGAACCTCAATCGGGGATGATAGTTTGGGGCAATCCATGTAGACGAAATATGTTTTGCAGGACCAAGGAGGTGGTGTTGGCAGCAGATGGGAGTCCGATGGAGGGAATGAAATGTGCCATCTCAGTAAATCTATCCACCACCACCATGATGGTGTTGTGTTTGTGTGATAGAGGTAGATCCACAATAAAATACATAGCTATGTTGGTCCATGGCCCTTTTATGGGCTGCAGGCGGTTTAAAAGGCCCACTGGTTTTACCTTTGGGGTGTTTGATCGGGCAAGCCAATGATCCCACATAACATATTTCTTGCGCAAATTCAAGTATGTTAAGCTCAGATCCCTTTCCATCCTAATTTGTTCCAGGATTTGAGTTTTAACTAGATCCCAGGTAATATCAGTATTGCTCTTCCATTTACAAGCTATAATCACTTTAAAAGCAACAAAACAATGGGTAATTAGATTTAGAGTTTTCCAAGACATCTTAGGCCAATGCATGTGTAATAAAGCCACAGCAGGATGACTATCCAAGTTTACCTTAGTTTTATCCCTTATAAACTGAAAATGCATCCTCAAGACCCTCTTAATTTTAGAGAAACACCACCAGCAAATGGAAGATTCATTTTGATACATATTTGCCATCTTAACTGGGACCAAGTACCATCTATAAAAAACTTTATATTGTATTCCAATTAAATTTATGCTTTGAACTTGTTTACGTCTATTATTAAAAGATTTGCACCAATTATCCTGATCTAAAGTACAGTCAAGATCTCTTTCCCATTGTTTTTTTCTGGGGGGTATATATAATTTAGTACCAAAATTAGGTCAATAGCTTTAGTTAAGATCTTTGGTACTGTTTTACTATTAAAAATATTTTTTAAGGTTTTAGTTAAATGAGGACTTATTTTTATTAGATGTTTTTGTAAAAAATGTTTTACCCTAAGGTACGTAAAGATTTTGGAATTAGAAAGATGATTTGTTTGAGCTAATTCTGCAAATGGTATTACTTTGCCTTGTTGTATAATCTGGTCTATTCTAATCTTCAACATTAAATTCTATAGCCGCTACATCTAAAAACTCTAATACCGCGTTATGCACACCCAAACTTTTCTTAATCCCAAACCAATTAGAAATTACTTGTTTAAGTATTGTACGCTCTTCTATCAAAATACTCTGTGTTTTTCTTGTGTGAATATTCCAAATAAGTCCGTTGAGATCTTTTATTCCAAGAGCCTCCGCTTTTATCTTATACCATCCTTCCCTAGAAGCACTTTGGGTTTGGATTCTATAAACGTGTGATATATTAGCCAAGTATTTGGAATGTAATATTTGGGTATCTTCAGGTCTTTGAGATAGAATTCTGTTGGTGAGCAATTTTTCTTTAAATTGTTTAGTTGTCCAAAATATTTATTAAAGCAATTACCAATATCATAAGGAGACATATATACCTGTAAGAAATGGGGTGCCTTATATTTTCTATTTTTATATATAGACATATGCTTTGTGAAGGTCGGCTGTGTAATAAGCTATCTGGTTTCACAATGGAATTCCATTTACATTTTAAAGGAGGTTGTCATCAATGGGTACAAATCTTTACTATAAAGGTTTCAAGTGTCATGTTATCAGGAGATCAGAAGATCAGAGTAATTAACATCTAGGTGTAACCATGGAAGTATGAGTTTTCCCAAGCTATCCTGTCTCTAAAAGAAGTCCAGGCCTGCTCCCACCCTACCCAAAAAACAAACCCTAACTGGTCACATCTTACACAATGTTACAGTATAGCTGTAGGGAAGAGATCAAAGTGAATGACTTGAGTAAAGATAGAACTCTCTGGAAAAGGGGGCTGGATAAACCACTTTTGGGAGGGAAAAGGGATTCTGGGACTTGTAGTTAATGACTGCAAGAATCTGTCTTTAATAGAAGAACAGCCAAGGAGGTTGGGCTCTCTCCTCTCTTTCTCTCTTTTTCTCTTTTGGAGAGGACAGCGCAACAAGCAGTGGTGCCACGGTCGACTGTCCCAGACTACCCAAGATGAAGGCGCAAGAGGGAACATCTTCATTTAAATGTTTAAGTATTGCCCTTTTACTATGTATCTTTTGGTTTTGGACTGGATGTGGTAATAATGTGCATTGTGTATATCCTTCTAAAATCTGCAACAATATCCTAAATTAATATTTACAATACATTTTATTATACACTTGTGTTTGTGTCTTATTTGTCACACATTCCCTAAAAGAATATCCTTGTAAGAGGGTCATAATTATTTACATACCTTATTATTCTATTTAATTTTAGTTATACGTGAGCTAGCTTGTTGTTTGCTCAATGTATTAGTTAACATCCTATCAGTCTTACTTCCCCTACAGTAAATTCTAAGTTTTTTTTAGTTATTCTTTCATTTACGCATTGGTTTATCTTCCTCTGTAATTCTGATGTCTCACCCAATCTTTGCTGATTAGGGTCGACTTTGTTTTCTGCTGACTTTTTGTATAAAGAAATATATAGAGCCGATAAAACTCTCTATTTTTGGTATATTTATATTTCATCTTAATCAGTTTTCCTCTAAGCACTGCTTTAAACGTGCACCACGTATTACTATAAAAAGTTTCTGCAGGGTTATTTTCTCTAAAAAAAATTCAATCAGGATTAAAAGTTCTCCAAATATCATATAGATCAGAAGTATTGAGTTTTATTTAAGGATCTAGCATATTTTACAATTCTACCATTGACTTTGTCCCCTTTCATGAATTTATTATCCATATCCTCATCCAGAGCACAGTTAAAGTCTCCAGCAACAATAAAAATGCCAACTCTAATCTGTTCAGCTTTCTCGAGAATCTTATTTTAAATCGGGACTGGAGCAACGTTAGGTAGATAAATATTTGTAAAAGTATAATTAACTTCATTGATCTTACATATTATAATTAGAAATCTTCTGTCAGGATCTAATTCCTGATGGATGATCTCCACCTTGATGTTATTAGAAAATATTATAGCTATCCCCTTTTCTTTTCTTTTTTTTTTTTTTTACTTTTCTTTTTTAAATTATTTATTTCTGTGTGCTGTTTAACAGAAGGTATAGTTACCACATGCAATAGTGAACATTATCATATATATCAGCATCTGATTATCAACGCATATGTTGTAATTTGGCACAATTTCTTTATATTTTTGAAAACGTTATGAGACCTAGGAAGTAGGTTGGTATAATATTGGGTATGGTTACGTCAGTTGGTTCATGAGTGTCGTTCCCTAGGTCATGGGGTGGTAATTGAGGCGTGATCCAGAGTGGGTGGTTTTGTGCTAAGTCAGCTTTAAGCTGGGAGCTGAGGTATCGTATGAAGGGGTTGTCCCCTTCAAGGATCTGTCAAGTGGTCCGTGGTATCGGTCGGTTAGTCTTGAGAGTTGCTTGTCAGGAGGCCTTTTCCTTGGTCCGTTTGAGCTACTCTTGAGAAGGTCATAACCTAGGGGCTGTCGGAGGGGAAGTTGTGTTCTGTGTGGCAGTACACATTCCTCTAGTGCACTAGCGTGCCAGCGCCATCCCTGGCAAGCTCTCAGAGCGTCATTTGGGTCAGGTTTTTAACTAGTGAGTCATCAACAGAACTTAAGTGGTAGAAGGTAAAAAGTAATAGGAGAAAAACCGTAAGTAAAAGACAATTTGCAATTTTTAGCCTTTGAGCAGGTTGGGGTAGGAGACTTCTCCCCCCATTCCCGTCATGTGGCCTGAGTGTCCATTCTCCGTGTCCTCGGGGTGAACGGCTCGATCGTCTCTGGGTCCCAGGTGGGAGTGGCGTTCTGGGTGTTCTTGGTTGGCAGACCCAGTTATGGTAGTAGCGCGGTATCGTCGGATCCTGTAGCGATTTTGTACGTGTTTCCTTGGTGTGTAACCAGGAGGTGGCGTGGGTTTCCCCACCGATATGGTATTCCCACTGAGCGTAGCTGGCTGGTGAAGTCACTGAGTGTTTTTCTCCATCGGAGAGTGGCTCTAGTTAAGTCCTGATAAAAAGTCAATTGGGACTCCTCGAGGTTGAGTGGCGTCTTGACCTTGAGTGCCGACATTATGTGCCCCCTATCTTGGGGAAGGATGCAGCGGACTATGACGTCTCCTGCAAGGGGTGTAGGTGCCCTTGTTGGAGTGGGTAGATATTCCGGCAAAGGTGAGTTTCCCTGCCACCGCGGGGGGAAGTATTGATTGCATGAGACATCTCATGTAGCGAGGTAGATCCTCTTTGGAGACTGAGACAGGGATACTTCGGATTTTAATGTGGTTGCGTCTTGTGTTTGTCTTCTTGGGCTGCTATTTGAACCTCAAAGTTTTGTTGATTGTGTTGTAGTTGGAAGAGGGATTCTTGCAGCAAGGTGATTTCTCTTTGGATCCCTTTCACTTCTCCCTCAGTGTGTACTGCCTTTTCAGTGATGTGTTGCATGCTGGTTTTAAGGGTAGGTAGATCTGCAGCTAGTAGGCTTTGTATTTCTTGCAGCATGTTTTGCATATGCTGTCGGTCCTGTTCGGTGGCCAGTTCAGTGATACCCTGCTGAGGTGTGGGTTTTAGCCGTGTAGCCCCCTGAGTGCTTTGCTCCACTGAGTTAGAGTCTTGTGGGGAATCAGGGCCTTGTGCGGCCACCATTTTGGCAGGTGTTTGCCCCTGGAGCATTATGTCTATATCAGGCTTTGCTGTACCTTGTTGTGGTGCGCCCCATCCCTAAGGTTCAGTGGTCGGAGCTGTGCTGGGATGTATCCCACGCGTCCCCCAGGAAGTCCCCACCTAGCAGATAATCCAGGCCGTGGTGGGCTAATGGGAGGTAGGCCCGGGCTCTGTGTTTTGGCTTTGCCTGCTTCGGGGTGTACCGGAAGGGCATCGGTCGATTCCGGGGGATCTCCCCTGTGCTATGCCGGTTTTTGTGTTGCTGGATGTCAAGGTTGTTGGTAGATTTTCGGTAGATTGGGCCCGTGAGTATCAGAGCTTGTAGAAATGGCGTCTGGCCCGTCTCATTTCCAGGCTCCGCCCCCTTTTCTTTTTTGTACTCATAGAAGCATGTATGATAATTGGAAACCTCTTACCACCCCAAGACTGTTTCTCTGACTGACGCCAGTGCGTTTCTTGTAAGAAACATATGTCTACCTGTTCTCTAATAAGATAATTGTATACCGTCATACTTTTAGTAATACCTTGTGCATTCACTGATACAAATTTAACCATAATCGTTAGTGTTTAAACAACAAAGCCCCAGGACCCCCACACAGCATCGGATTAAACATAAAATATATACAACATACATATCGAACCTTGGAACTATTCCGTAGCTCGAATCAATAATTATACACTAAGGAGAGTAAAGAGTACTCTTCTCTATTATTCTCAAACATGCCAGGATCCTACTGGCTCGTACCTAATGTCTGCTTAAGACACAAAGTAGGGGACTTAAATAGCTAACTCTAAGCTTGGAGATAAATTTATGATACTAGATATGTTTTGCTAAAGTTTTATTTCTAGTATAGCCATACACTTTCTAACTTGTATTTATAAAATATATCCTCAATGCCTCATTCAAGGGTTGAACAAGAGAGGGGAGTTTATACCTTGCTAAATTTAGTTAGTTTAACCCCTTAAGGACCAACCTTCTGGAATAAAATGGAATCATGACATGTCACACATGTCATGTGTCCTTAAGGGGTTAAGAGCCTCTTAAGATATATCTTCACGTTTTGACACCTTTTTGGGATACTCTCTCTACCAACTGATGGAGGCAATGGTGGTGAGGTCCAGGAGTAGGTTTGGCAGTGTGATTCATGTGGAGAGCAATTGCTATGGTAACCTTCAGAAGGAAGATGTTGTATTGTGAGTTTTCTGGGATGTATTTTAACTGGTGAGATGCAAATGTTGCAGGAAAAGTCTTGGGAGAACCAATGTAGTGGTGAGGTACAAGGGAAAGATGTTGCAGTGCGTATCTGGTGAGGAGCAGTTGAAGTGGTTAAGTTCAAATAGAAAATTATGAAATGTGGGAAGCAAATGCACTAAAATACCCTGTTCAATTCTACCTTTATTTCTATTATTTGTTCCAAAACAAACATATACAGAACAGCAATATTTTTTAATGTAGAGGGCAAGGCACCCAGACCACTTCATTGAGGTGAAGTGGCCTGGGTGCCTTTAGTGTCACTTTAACTCAAATTTGGAACAGGATGCATCTGGCATGATGCATTGACAAATTATTCTTCACTTGCTTTTATGCAATCAAATGATAATTTAAGACCTCACGTCTCTCAAGACTTAACTGTCAGAGTGGCCTGAATGGGTGGCATAAAAGCCACACAATCAGAGCACTCCTACTGAAATTACATAGCACATGACATTTTCCATATGTTCCAGTAGCCAACATAGAAAGCCTTTTATAAGGGCTTTCACTGAAATGCAGTGGTGTATCCTGGATTTATGCTGCCCTAGGCATTTTTAGCACAAGTAGCGCCCACTCAGAGTCTTACTGATTAAAGACTTGGACATTGAGCATAAGTTCAGGGTGAAGCCAGTGTTTGTCTGGATATGATCAAGACGAGACAGATAAGGGGGTAACCCTTGGTTCAATATAGGAGTACGTAAGAGGTCTGTCACCCCTGAAGACCGGCAAAATGCGCGTCGGGGCTCATTCCACTACTCCGATCCTTCTCACTAATCTTGACAAACAGTATAATTTCATCAAGCTTCCAGCACCTAGTACCTGCTGCACCTCGCTTGATAAACAGCTAAACGGCGATTAGGGTCAACTCTCGGACCGTCGGTTCTTTCCTGGAGGTAGATAGCTAGTTAGCAATCGATTTACATATAGGTGCCCTCGAAGGCACAGTCAGTCATAACACCCTCATTTGATACTATAGTGGTTCCTGATTAAGGAAGCTAGCTAGACAACTTATGCCAGATAGGTGCCCTCGAAGGCACAGCTAGATTTTTCTCCACCTCAGAACCGCTTTACAACTGACACACCAGATTCTTAAGCAGTTTTTTTGTAAACGCCATATCACTATATTTGTTTACTTAAGATATTTTCCGTGTATCTGGATCCTGCCAATATAATTGATTCTGCCGTTTCAATTAGCACCTGGCTTTGATATCATGGCAAAATTTCATTAGTCCACTATAGCATTTGATAATAAACCTAGTTGACATTTTGTTACTTACCACCCGTGTGTCTTTGCACTCGGTCTTCTTTCTCCTTTCATGAGATACTATGTTGTGGCTAACATCAGATTATTTGTATCCCTTGCAAAACAATAGTGTTTCCTTTTTTTCTCTCATTTGCTCTCTCTACTATATCTGTATTTTCAGCATTAGTGGAACGTATCAAGGGTATTTTTACATTTGGACTAATTTTTACCCAGCGAATTCACGTTGTTAACCTCCATTGTTATATATGTTTTCCCTCTCCCCCATTACTATTTGACCTAGATTTATTTTCACTATTTTCACATGTGTTGTTTATTTTCCCCTTCTAATATATTATAAATAAAGATTTTAATTTTTAAATTACTGCCCACGTACAGACCTTCTCTTACGTACTCCTATAAGTTAATTGACAGAGCTACCAAGTACCAGCTTGAAGACTTTCAGTTTAACCTTCCATTAATGGCTTAACCACCTTCAGGTAAATTTTATGGTGATTAAAAAAATGTTACATTTTTAAATGATTACTACATGAGCGTGTTTAATTTTAAACTTGTTTCTGATATTCTACAAGGAAACAAGAAGCTTATTCTATAGTAAGGATGACTAAGCACATTGTACAATTAACCACATACTATTAAGGCTAGATTTGTATTCAATACTCTCCAAGGTAGACTACAAATGTTCCCATGGTCCTGTTGGGGGGAAATTACCACCATTTGTTTTGTAAACTGTATTCAAATTGCTTTGCTAAAGTTGTCATCCTTATAGGCACTTAAAGGGAATCTATAGTGTCAGGAAAACAAAGTTTTCCTGGCACTATAACTCCCTATAGTGCCCCCCCTCCCAGTGGTGCAAAAGGGGTTAAAACCCCTTCTGTTACTTACCGGAGTCCAGCACCAATATCCCTGATGACATCAGCCAGCTGGGGAGACCTAATGCTCATGCGCGGCAATGGCCGTGCTCGCATTAGAGAGTCCGCCATAGGAAAGCATTATGCAGTGCTTTCCTATGGGGTTTCAGGTGACACAGAGCGTGAGGACGTTCAGCGTTAGTTAGGCGACCAAAAGTTGCCTAATGACCCGGAAATCCCTCTAGTGGCTGTCTGGTAGACAGCCACTAGTGATGTTGTTAACCCAGTATGGTAATTATTGTAGTTTATCAATATCTGCAACAGGGCCGGCCTTAGGTGATCAGACGCCCTGTGCGAGCCCAACATATGGCGCCCCCCCCCTTCGGCAAAACCCCTGCCCCTTCTACAATAGCCCTGTTCCGCCTACTACAAAACCCTTCCACAAAACCCCCGCCTCCCTTTCTACAAAAACCCTGCCCTCCTTTTTACAAAACACCTGCCCCGTCTACAAAACCCCTGCTATCCCTTTAATACAACCCCTGCCCACCCTTCTACAAAGTTTTTTCTCCCCCTTTAACAAAACACATGCTATCATTATATATATATATCAACTATACAGCAATGTACACATAATATCACTAAAACCTTCCCCCTCCACCAAAACCACTGCCACCCTCTACAAAAGCCCTGTACTCATTCTACATAAACCCCTGCTCCCCTTCTACTAAACCCCTGCCCCCTTATACTAAACCCCTGCCCCCCTTATACTAAACCACTGCCCCCTTATACTAAACTCCTGCCCCCTTATGCTAAACCCCTTCCCCCTTATGCTAAACCCCTGCCCCTTATACTAAACCCCTTCCCCCTTATAATAAACTCCTGCCCCCTTATACTAAACCCCTGCCCCCTTATAATAAACTCCTGCCCCCTTATACTAAACCCCTTCCCCCTTATACTAAACCCCTGCCCCCTTATACTAAACCCCTGCCCCCCTTATACTAAACTCCTGCCCCCCTTATACTAAACCCCTGCCCCCTTTATACTAAACCCCTGCCCCCTTATGCTAAACTCCTGCCCCCTTATACTAAACCCCTGCCCCCTTATAATAAACTCCTGCCCCCTTATACTAAACCCCTTCCCCCTTATACTAAACCCCTGCCCCCTTATAATAAACTCCTGCCCCCTTATAATAAACTCCTGCCCCCTTATACTAAACCCCTTCCCCCTTACACTAAACCCCTGCCCCCTTATACTAAACCCCTTCCCCCTTATACTAAACTCCTTCCCCCTTATACTAAACCCCTGCCCCCTTATACTAAACCCCTGCCCCCTTATACTAAACCCCTGCCCCCTTATACTAAACTCCTGCCCCCTTTATACTAAGCCCCTGCCCCCTTTATACTAAGCCCCTGCCCCCTTATGCTAAACCCCTGCCCCCCTTATACTAAGCCCCTGCCCCCTTATACTAAGCCCCTGCCCCCTTATACTAAGCCCCTGTTCCCTCTACAAACCCCCTGCTTCCCCTTCAACAAAACCCATGCCCCCTCCACAAAATCCTTTCCCCTGCCACTTCACCAGAAATGCCATCCCCCTCTTCTACAAAACCCCTTTCCTACACCAAAACCCTAACCTCTTGTATAAAACCTCTGCTCCTCCCTAAACCAAAACCCCTCCCCTTCTACAAAACCCCTTCCCCAACAATCTATTTAATAAAAGAAAAACAATAGTTATAACAAGATTAAGCAGACTCACATTAAATCTTGCTGCTCCCTGGACCCTCCTGACAGTGTCCCAGTCTGCCGACCTTGATACCAGCACTGACCTCCTCCCTCACACTCACTGTGCGGATCCTTCCGCGAATGACTGTGGAGGCGGAGCATGCTCTTCCTCTGTGCTCCAGGACCTCCTCTCTCACCCGGCCGCTGCTCTCTTCATAATGTGCAAGTCAAGTGCACAGCACAATGCACTTGACTTGCTCTGCACATGACTCGGGCTGGCCTGTGAGTGACTGAGTGCGAGCTGTGTCGGGCGCCCGGCGCCCCTGTTGCCATGGCGCCCTGTGCGGCCGCACAGCTCGCACACCCCTAAGGCCGGCCCTGATCTGCAATAATTACTATTGCAGGGTTAAGGGATCTGAGAATATGCACACAGACCACTTCAATGAGCTGAAGTTATCTGGGTTTCTATAGTGTCTCTTTAATACGTTTAATACTAGGTGCCACTGAATATTATTAGGGACCCCAACTGCCTCCAATAATTGGGAGGCAGAGGACATAAGATCCTAGCCCTTTAATGTTATTATTATAAGTGCCCTCACCCACCAATGGCTGGAGTCTGGGGTAGGACCATAGGTCCTTTGCCCTTTAATATTATAGCCATGGGTGGCTATAATAAAGCTTTTCATTATGTTTTCTTCACTTGACAGAGGTAGTTCTGCCTTTTGGCAAGTTTTGTAAAATTACCTGGACAAATAAGGTATTGTCTCGCTCATTGTGAGACAATATCTATGCAGGCTCCCAGTGTCTCCTGGGATTATCCATAGATATAAGTGCGGTATTCTCTTGCATATGATGGAGTACAACACTGAAGTGGGCTTCTGGCGGATGAAGTGGCAGCAGGGCCGGCGCTTCCTATAAGGCGACCTAGGCAGCCGCCTAGGGCGCCTCTTAGGAGGGGGCACCCTGCGCCCTCATCGCCGGCCTTTCTAATGCTGCAGCCGCCTGAGCGCTCTATAGAGAGCCTCAGGCAGCTGCAGCACTGTCTCTCTCCCCCCTTTCTCCTCACCCCCTCTTCCCGGTGTAGCGTGGCCGAGCTGCTCTCCGGTCCGCGGTACAGGAACATCCGCTTCCTGTACCTGGCCGGACAGACAGGAAGTGCCCACTCAGTGTGCACTTCCTGTCAGTCCGGCCGGGTACAGGAAACAGAAGTTCCTGTACCGCGGACCGGAGAGGAGCTTGGCCATGCTACACAGGGAAGGGGAGGAGAGCATGGGGGGTGGGGGGGATGAAAGAGTCCACTAAGGGTGGGGGGTGAGGAGAACGGCGGGATGAAAGAGTCCACTAAGTGAGAGAGGGGGGTGAAATAGTCCCCTAAGGGAGGGTGGTGGTGAGGAGATCTTGGGAAGGAGGGTGAGACCACTAAGAGAGGGAGGGTGGGGGGAGAGCAGAGACCACTAAGGGAGGGGGTGTGAGAAGAACGTCGGGGGTAGGGAGACCACTAAAGGAGGGAGAGGGGAGAGCAGGGACAACTAAAGGAGGGAGAGGGGAGAGCAGAGACAACTAAGGGAGGGAGGGGTGGATGAGAGACCACTAGGGGAAGGGGGGGTGAGAAGAGACCACTAGGGGAAGGGGGGGTGAGAAGAGACCACTAGGGGAAGGGGGGGTGAGAAGAGACCACTAGGGGAAGGGGGGGTGAGAAGAGACCACTAGGGGAAGGGGGGGGGGTGAGAAGAGACCACTAGGGGAAGGGGGGGGGGGTGAGAAGAGACCACTAGGGGAAGGGGGGTGAAAAGAGACCACTAGGGGAAGGGGGGTGAAAAGAGACCACTAGGGGAAGGGGGGTGAGAAGAGACCACTAGGGGAAGGGGGGTGAGAAGAGACCACTAGGGGAAGGGGGGTGAGAAGAGAGACAACTAATGGAAAGGGGGGGAAAGGAGAGACAAATAATGGAAAGGGGGGGAGGAGAGACCACTAGGGGGGCAGAGGAGAGACGAATAATGGAAAGGGGGGAGGAGAGACCACTAGGGGGGCAGAGGAGCGCAGGGACCACTAAGGGGGAGATGAGAGACCACTAATGGAAAGTCGGGGAGAAGAGGAGAGACCACTAAGGGAGGGGGGGAGGGAGGAGAGACAACTAAGGGACAGGGGAGGAGAGACCACTAAGGGGCAGGAGAGAGCTCTAAAGGACAGAGGGCAGAACACTACGCACACACACACACACACACACACAATGCATCCCTACACACACAGAAACACAACATGCTTCCCTTACACACAGAGAAACACACACTGCATCCATTACACACACACAATGCAACACTTACACACAAAGACAATGCATCCTTTGCACACATACACAGAAACACACAATGCATCTTACACACACACACACACACAGAGAAACACAATGCATCTCTTACACACTCTCAATGCACCCCTTAGAGACACACACTGCATCCCTTACATAAACAGAAACACACCTTGCATCCCTTTCATACAACCAGAAACACACAATACATCCCTTATACACAAACACACACTGCTTTCTATCCCTTACACAAAAACGTATCCCTGTACACTACATTCCATAAATACATACATTAGATCCCCTACACACTCCACTCCCTGTGAGCGAATTCATGGGTGGGCCTTATGTGCATACTCACCGTAAGGCCTTGGGGCCCAGACCTTGAACTGTGTAAGGGGCCCCCCAAAAAAGGAGCTGCTTCTCGTTCTCCCAGAACATTGAATTTTGTGACCACAGTTACAAACAGCCGCCAGAGAGCCGGTTCTACACCAGACCAGTGGAGACAGACTGCAGCCAGAGCCCATCATCCTCAGCTGGTTTTAAGTAGGCAATCTAGTATATTATTAGTGACACTAATTTACCTCACATTAAAGGGACACTATAGACCCCAGAACCACTGCAGCTTAATTTAGTGGTCCTGGTGTCTATAGCCTGTCCCTGCAGACATTTTAATGTAAACACACACTGTGTGCAGCATTGGCGTTAGTTCATATGGCTGATCATATGGGTGGGGCATTGTGATGTAACATGGGGTGGGGAGGGGGCGGCAAATTTTTCTTTTGCCTAGGGTGGCAAAAATCCTTGCACCAGCCCTGTGTTACATAATGTGCAAACACCCCAGAAGGTGACAGAGCCACTTTAATTTGTTAAATAGTCTTTTATGGCTTGCACCACACCCTTCAGTTGTATAGCAAACAAACCTTTGATCTTAGCTCAGAGAAAAAACACACAGAGCAACACATTATTCAGATTATCTTTACAAACAGCATTTGTAAAAAGGGACGGCACCTCTTCCCTTTATAGCACAGTGCTTGAATACTGAGAGCCAGTTCTTAAATGCCCCTATAAATGTAAGTGCATTCCTACATTTTGATATACAAGTTTTAATGATTAAAGCCTCTGACATTGTGCAGAAGTTCAGGGGAAGAGCAACCAAGTGCCAGCTTGAAGACTTAGAGGTTAACCTTCCATTAACTGCTTATCTCCCTTCAGGTAAACCAGACCTGGGACCTCCTCTATAATAACAACTTAATTCCCATAACGTTGATATGGTTCCAAGAATTGTTCTGTTACTACGGTGGTGGGACGTATCCTTTAAGCACCAGGTAAACTGCACTTGACTTGGCAGAGCAGCTGATGAAGTCTGTGGCAAATTGTGGGCAGCATGCCTCACCTTAAATAGGCCAAACTTTATAATATATTGGGTTTTTTTAATAAAAATGATATAAATATACATAAATTAAAACTGCTTTTATCGGAGAATAGCGCAGATAATCCAGAGTGCTTTAACTGTTTTACAGAGATCTGTGTGGAAAGTAAAATAAAATTGCTTATCAATCTCACACAAGCACATGTTACAGATTACTTTTTTTTTTTCATTTTCATTTTAGTGATATGTACTTATATGGTGATTAGCAAATGTTATATTTTTAATGTATTACTACATGAGCATATTTAATTTCAAACTTATTTCTGATATTCTACAGGGGCAAGTCGTTTATTCTATAGTAAGTATGACTAAGCACATTTTATAAATAACCACACACTGTTAAAGCTAGATGTATATGGAAAATTCTCCCGGGCAGACTACAAGTATTCCCATGGCCCTGTAGGGAGGGAAATTACATTTTTTTTTTTTTTTTTTTTTTTACTGCTTTAAAATTGTTGCTAATGTCATCCTTATGCTTACCTAATGTTTTGAAACTCATAACTGAAACAAAGTGGCTTTTATTTTTTTGGGCGCCACCACTATAACCTTCACTGGCAGAACATGTTTACTAAGCAGAAATTAAAATCGTTCAACCTCTCCCTTTGCTTCTTTCAAAATAGACTAAACAACATTTTCTCCCTTTCTATGGAATGACAAAAGCCCATGGATTGTCAGGTACAGCAGGTGATATGAGCTCATTATAGATGAAAGCTTACATCACTGTGGACTGGGAGGGGTGGCAGGGAGATGTAAGCAAATGCACTACACTCTATAAAACATGTTGACTAAAAAGGAGAACTGGAAAAATAAATTAGTCAACTAATTCAGGAACAGTTTTGGCACCATAAAGAAAACTGTTTAAAAATTATATATACATTTTTTCCATGAATGGTGAGCCACTGAGTGTCAGAGCATCAGTTACCTGTGGTGCTCCTGCCCAGCAGCAGTCTTTGCTTCCTCAAGCTAATTTTCTAAAATCAGATATGGACAGACACAATGAAAAATTACGCTAAAGAGTAGACTTTCGGGTTAAACAGTTTGTGAATGTTTTAACTCCTAATGGTAAGAAAGAGCCACGGACCTTGTGCACCATAACTGTATTTCGATAAAGTTGTTATTGTGCTTACATTTCTTTTAAATGGATCCTTTCAGTGTTAGGAATACAAACCTGTATTCTCCTTACCATTTAGATTTAGCCCTAAGCTCCCCCCACCAAATGACAAAATTCACTATTTTCCCCGTGCCAGGCTCCAGTCCCTGCAGCTGCCTTGATCCACCTCTCATCCTGTTGTCCAATCAAATGCTCCTCAAGTTGAGGACAAAAAAAGCCAGTGCCATTTTGTTACTCCAATACAATTCTCTCTATGAGATACATTAGAGATGCCTACCTGTGAGAGCAGAGTCTTGGTTCTCACAGTGGAAGCACCTCTTGTGGCTATCAGGAAGCCAGCCACTATTTGTGTTTAGCCTGCAATGAAAACATTGCCCAATTACATTGCATGGCTAAAATGACAGATGCACTGCACCCAGAACAATTCATTGAGATTAAGTGGTCTTTGTGCCTATAATGTCCCATTAAATAGCTTAAAATGTCTACAGGTTTACAAAACAACTCATGCATACATATTATAAAGTGAACAAGGCTTTTTATCTTGCACAATGTTGTTTTACCACCAGAGAACCTCAATCTAGTTGTAAACTAAACCACGGAAGACTACTACAGAGTTGTCAGCATGTGAAAAGCTTTATATGTATTGAAAAGTTGTGTTGGTTTGGGGGAATGCAGTGTTACAGTACCTGTACCTGTGTACAACAATTCTAATTTAAGAAACCGTAAATAAAAAAATAAAAGATACCACATTTGTGGACAGCATACCTTCCACCGAGGCCAAGCATCCTGCTAATGTAGAGGTTTACCAATGAACACATGAAAGACATTACACTGTATTGCATTTTAATTTAATAAAGTTCCATTCTAGAGATATACAGGCTGATGCATACTAAGGCTCTTTAAAGATAACATACACTGATATGAAGAGGTTACATGGTTGGTAGTTTTCTACAATTGTTCTGCAGAATATATAGATCAGGATATGTTGAAAGTGTATTGATAAATACACGTTTCATTTAAAAAGGATTTCAAATTACAATATGGATATGGCATTTAGAAATATAAAGCACAGAAGTAGATTTCCAACGTATTTTCTTCCATTTAACTCAATTCTTTCACCTTCTGCTCTAGGCTTGCCTGGTTAGCTCCACTAAACTCGTGTATCTGCAAAATAAATAATAAAATTAAAAAAAAAAGATAGCCCAAATACCAAAACTTGCAAAGCCAAAAGCAGTGAATGGAGGTAGATTATTAAATACATAAAAATAATACATAGGAACAATTTGTCTTCACAGAGATGATGGAAATTGGACTAGCAGAATACTGGGGGTACATAAACACCAACTATCTTTAGCCTTCTTACAGGTTTTTTTTTTTTTTTACTACTGAAAAGCGGTGTGCACATTGATCTCATCTGTATCGGGTACAAAGAATACCTGCAGCTTGTCACAGTGATCCAATACCAGCTGCTGCAGGCATTTCTGGAGGTCTCATGCTCGAAACATGCAGAAATATTGCCATACATGCTACGATGTTCTGAGGGTCACTACAGCTGCCAGTTGACCTAGGACAGAGGGCACCCATTTGCTTTGGCAGTTTACATTGTTGTTGTTCATTAAGTGCAAAAGTAAGTAAGCATTACACAATAAGTCTTTGATTACAAAGGAGTTAATTAAATTGGAACAATTAGCATTTCTGTTTTATTAAACTAGGCTATAATGAAAAACATGTGTACCAAGCACTTTACTCTACTGGGTGTTTAAAGGAACAACCATGCAGCAATTGCTGTAGTGGTTATGGTGCCAGGAGTGCCCTTGCCCCTCCTTCCCATTATTGTAAGGAGTCTAGTTTGAGAGGTTTGACTTGTTTCTTGTGGTCCGCAGTGCACCATTTCCCACCTCCATTACCTGAGAGCTTTCAGCCAAGATGTTGCAGCTTATTCTATTGCCTGGCTATCTGCGACTGTAGTGGAGGTAGGAAGTGCCACATGACTGATCCCAGGTAAGAAGTCAAACTGTTTGAGAACGTTCAATGGTACAGTAAGCTGTTGTGGTTGTGGCGCGTGGGCATAAAAGAGCAAAACACAGAGGTGAATGCTGCTTTGACAAATTAAATTATATTTTTCCAGGTTTAGAGAGTGGCAATATCAATTCATTAGAATGGCAATAATATACATGTTGCAGTATGTGTAGATAAAGATATTATATACACACACGATTTGTTTTATTTTGTTCTTTTTTTTGCAGGTTGCGAAGTAGCTGAATGTGACAAAGTGAGCCTCGTCAAGTGTTCTTGGAGGGGCCTGCTGGCCAGCATCTTACCAAAAGACTATGGGCCCTTTAAAAAAAATTACGTAAACAGACTTGGTTCAGGAACCGAACAGCCGCACGAACCAGAGACCACCCTGGAGCTTGTTAAGCCTAATTGCTACTTTGTAGCAATTTCCACAGCAGTGTTCTAAGTGTTCGTCTGGGTGGCCGCAATTCCTATGGACGATCACGAGGTGGCGGCCATCTTGTTCGCATGAACGCAGGCAGCGGTGTTTGGACATGAATCTCATGGAACTGAAAACGGACACAGAAACTCCTGAACACCGCTGGACTTCCAGCATCGCCTGCGTTCGGTTCCACAACACTTAGTAAAGCGCTGTTCGGTGGAAACGTTCCCACGAACAAGGGGATCAAGCTCCAGGGTAAGACGATTGACTCTGTTCGGTAGTTTCTTCGTTTTTAAACTACTGAACTAGACCGACCGCAAGCCCTGATTCTCTGGAACGGTTTTGGGCATGGGACCATGCAGTCGGTCGGTCAAATTATGACTTCCAGGAAATTCCTGAACCCCTGAACTGATCTAGGTGATTTTTGGATATGTTGGTCACCCAGATCAGGGCTATCAGGGGATGTAACTTTTGTGGGATTTTGTGTGTTTTAAGGTACTTTTGGGGTGTTTGTAAAAATGTGTGTTTTTTGTGTTTGGAGATAATGGAGTTTAGTCTAGTGCTTGACTCAAGTATCTCCCAAGCATAGGAGAGGGATTGACCTATTTTGTATGAGTGTTCTTTTGTATGAGAGCCGATGTGATTGTGTATTTGTTTCTACTGTGGTTTACGGCCAGGTCCAGGGGGGAGTTCCACTTGCATAGGGATTTTCATAAAAGGTCAGTTGTGGATACCATTAAACGAGATTTGTTTTACCCTTCATGAAGTCTGGGTTCATGTTTGGGGGATTGGAGAGCTATATTCACACTCTGTGGCTTGCTATAATCACTATACTCCCTTGGATCACAACACTTGCTCTTATATGAGCAGCCTGCTTCATTCTCTGGACTAGGAGAGGTCTACCCACTGCAAGCTGGATCCTGGTCTTGAGTCCAGGATGGGTGGAGGACAGAGAGACCCCAAACAAGCTGCAGCGCTTTGTGGGGTTTATGGTGGTTATGGTGTTTAATGGGTGAAAACATTCAGGAACACACATGAGTGAAATTAATTGTTATACAAGTGTCTTTGAGCTGCTTCCGGTTCCCATTCCTGTTTTTTTGGCATGTGGTACACACAGAGTTATAGAGTAAGTCAGCAATCAATTTAGTTTTAACCCCTTAAGGACACATGACATGTCATGATTCCCTTTTATTCCAGAAGTTTGGTCCTTAATGTTTTGCCTGGTATATATTTACTTAATGTTTTGGTAGGCATTTGTCTTGAACCCTGACTAACCTGCTACTACTTGTAATTGAATAAAAAACATTGTTCATTTTTCTTGTGGCCTGTTAATGTCAATATTTTGTTTTACTTTGTTGAATTATATATTGCGGATATTTAAGCAGCCATGCTTGTGGAATTATTGTATTTAGGAGTGAGTGCCATCTCATAACGGTTTTGTTGAGAAAAAAAAAAAAAACTACACATAAACCTAAACTCTGAACAGCAAAGGCCAAATAGTGCCTATATAAAACAAGTTAAAAAAATAAAAAAACATTAAAAAAAACAAAATAAATAAGCTGCATACCTTTTCATTGTTTTTGTAGAAATGGAAAGTTGGCATACATTTGATATCACAATGAGCAGCCACATCCTGAAAGAGAGACAAATAAATCCACTATTTAAAAAGAAAAGATATTGTGATTATTTTTTTACAGGAAAAAATGCAAAGATATGGAGGAGGTATGTAGTGCTCCCAAATTCTGTCATGTTACCCACTGCCCACATAGAAGATCACTTGAATTAAAATTAACTTTGCAAATTACCCAACAGATCTTTACTATACCAGGAATGTAGTGCCAAAGGAAACAACTTATTACCGTGTCTAAATAATGCATGATTCTAGATATTACTGTTGAAGTTAACCAATGTTGAGATACAGCATAACAACAATTGCCACTCACTTGGAGATTGCTTTGAAGGATTTTCAGTTAAAATACTCTAAATATATACATTAAAATGGGTGCAAAAAAAGACATTAAAACTTTGCTGAAATTAGCTGGGACTGCCAAGAGTGGCATTTTGCAACAAACCAAAATAACTAAAGTGGTTTTAGAAAAACAAAGCATTAAGAAATTAGGAAAGGCATGCAACATGGGGGTGTAAAAATTGGGCAATGTTACTCTTCCTGATTACAAGACTTTCAAGAAAAAGACCGTTATTTCAGTAGTGCGTGAATCAATTTGAGAGTAAATGTAAATATTAAGGTTTTTTTACAAAATAGTTACTGACCCAACATCCAAAGAACTATTTTCCTTAAAAACTAACTTAGTGATACAACATAACTGGGCTTTCACAAAATTAAAATCAGGACCACTATAGTCACTCAGACCACTTCAGCTCAATGAAGTGGTCTGGGTGCCAGGTCCCCCAGATTTTAACCCTTCAGATGTAAACATAGTTTCAGAGAATATGCTGTTTACATTGCAGGGTTAATCCAGCCTCTAGTGGCTGTCTCCCTGACAGCCGCTAAAGGTGCTTCTGCGACTCTCAGACTGTCCATAGGAAAGCATTGAGAAATTATTTTCTATGGGCGTTTTTAATGCGTGCGCGGCTCGGGAGCCCGGCGGTGCATTAAGGTAAGTGGTTGAAGGGGTTTTAATCCCTTCAGCCCAGCGGGAGCGGGGCCCTGAGGTTAGGGGCAGGGGGCTAAGTATTATATAGTGCCAGGAAAACTAGTTTGATTTCCTGACACTACAGTGGTCCTTTAAAACTGTACACTATAGACACCCAGCCCACTTCAACTCATTAAAGTGGTCTGGGTGCATATTCCCAGATCCCTTAATCCTGCAAAGGTAAATATTGCAGTTTTTAAGAAACTGCAATAATCGGCTTTGTGTGTTAACTCCAGCTCTAGTGGCTGTCTAACAGATGTGATATGTAGTGCCCCATCTGGGTGGGTGGGTGGAGCTATAGTGCTGGCACTATAGTTTCCCTTTAAGTACAGTGAACTATCCACACCTGCCAGATAAAGTTCACAGGAAGTGGTTAGGGGATACATTCACAAGTTACCCACAAAGGATTATGGAACATAAATTTCAACAACCATATATGTATATTTTGCAAAAAAGGAGTTAAAAGGGATACTCCAAGCACCATATTCTTTTACACCTAATTGTAGTGGTGGTTACTGTGCAAGATGCCCATGAGTCCATCTGCTCCTTTCTTTTTTTCCCTATCAATCAGTTTAACGGGTGAGTATTTTGAGGAAGTTTCACTTTTCAAAAGTATTTACATGGGGAAGTATGATTTGACTCTGCATGGCCAAGTTTTTTTATGTCCAAGTTTTACTTTCTTTTGTATTGTTCACCACAACACAGCTGAATGATGTATCCCAGAACATTTGATATAGCTTACTAATCTTCCATCTCCTCTTGATTGATTGTGGTTAAATTGGATTATAAACTGAAACAGAACTGTGCTTAAGTTTCGCCAATTGTCAATATTTGTCAACTTGACTAGTATACATAAGGAAAAGTAGTCCACAGATTAGTTCTGCGTTGCATTGTAACTATTAATGCCAGAATACGGTTTACTTTAACTGCAATAAAGCACACATGGTACAGGTTTCATAGTGTTTTTGAAAGTTACAGTTTCAAATATGGGGCTTGCCCATTTCAGTTTTAACACATTGAAATTTGCCAGATTGGTTTGTTAGGCCTATATTGTGTTTGAGACTGTATGGCAGCTAAGGAATGAAAATTAACTCCATCATGGAATAACATTTGCAAAAGTAGACAATCCAGAGAATTCAACATGGGGTATGTCCAGTCTAATTTAGTAGCCACTTAGTCACAAACCCAGGTCAAAGTTAGTGTTCATATTTTTTTTTGTCACAAACCCTGCATATTTACTGATCTTATATGAGATTACACAATTGGTTCATGGTTTAGTCTGCCAGACTGGGTGCAGCCACCAGCATAACCAGGTAGAACAGAGAGTTCTACACAGTTATGTGTGCATGTCCAGCCAAACTCCAAGCAACCTGGAAATGAGAATCCTGTCTGATACTTTAGACACCATAAAATCTATGCAAATAAGCAAATTTTTCGATTTTATGCTGACTCCCACTACTACTTAAAAGGGTTTAATAATACAAACCATTTTGATGTTGGTAAAAGGATCCTTTAAATTATTAACTTGGTAAATAAATTTATACATTACAAGTCTTGAAAAGATTTTTATTTTTATTTTTTTAAAGAAACCGTATGTTCATTCTTGTCTTCACAAAGCAGAGTGAGGTTCAAAGTACATACTTAATGTAGAAGTATATATTAAAAAAAAAAAAAAAAAAAATATATGATTATTTTACCTGTGCATCATCCACGTCCACTTTAAGAAATACAACATTTGGATATTGCTGGCTCAGTTTCTAGAGGAAAAAAAAAAAAGACTTAATTATGATCAATTTTGGTGTTTTTATTGGCTAGCATGAAACTATGCACTCTCTGAATAAAACATTTTTGTAGAGCAAACAAGTTATCAAAGACCGACAGGGTCAAATCATTTATCAATAAACCAAAAAGAGAGGTGAAGAATTAAAGAGCTTTAAAAAAAAAAAAAAAAAATGTTAAGTCAACCTTTACTTAATATGCACAAAGAAGGTGTATATGTTTGGAAACATTGCCCTTTTATCTTGATGGCCAAACAAATCACCTATCTGTATGATGTGCTGAGCATCTCTACTTGCGGTAATCTATTAATGTGGTGCAGTTTAACAGGGACCCTAACTTCAAGCACTGGCATTAAAATATGGATGTCTAAAAGAATGCCTACCATATTTTGTAACACAAACAAAAAAATGCATGCACATCAGTACATAGATGTGCATTAGCCTCTTGTGTATAATTAGATGTGTGATAAACAGAAAAGAGGGAGGGGTGATTAAATGAACACAGCTTTTCCCCCTTGATTTGTGTAATGAAAGAATATATATATATATATATATATATATATATATATATATATATATATATATATATATACAGACACACATAAATGTACTACATCTCCACTTTTTTGTTCAAGTATAAGTTATATTTTATCAGCAGCTCAAAAAAAAAATAAACCCATGTGCTACATCGGTAAAATGTGAGCAAAAGAGAACGGAGATTCTAATTCAAAAGCTACACGACCTTCACTGATCACAATCTGACCATCCTAGATTTTCTACCTCGAAGCAACATTGAGTATATGAGGTATGCACAGAAATTGATGTTATCTGCCAATCCAATGCTTAATGCAGAGAAGCACTTGATATAAAGCAAGCAACTGCAACCGTTAGGACAGTGTTACTCAACTCAGTGCTCAAGAATCACTAACAGTCTAAAATTTACAAATGTCTCAATTCCGTTCCAGTACTGGATTTGGAACCGCTGATTTAGTGTGATTCATAGGATAGTTGGCTATATGAAAATTAAAGAGTAATGAACAGAGAACTAAGTATATAAGAATGAAATGAGTCTGCTTATAATCTATATACACATCAAGGTGCAGACATATAGTCATATTTGCATGCATTTAATGAACACATACACTCCAGTTATTTTAGAATTGTAAAAAAACACAATGAAAATCATTTATCAAGATTATTATTATTTATTTTTAAACTTACTTCAAAGAAAGGGGCAATCATTTTGCAGGGTCCACACCAGGTTGCTGTGAAATCAATAACTACGAGCTTTCCACCAGCCTCTGCGAGACAAGCCTTGAATTCATCCTAAAAAGAGCAGACACACTTTTTGTACATCCTTACAACATGAATGCATTTTTTGTCATGGTGACCACAGAGTCAAAATACATTTGAATGCACAATGATTACTATACTCCTTTCTCACCTTAGAATAAATATTTGTTTCTTGTGGATTGCCTATGTATGCATGTTAACCCCTTAAGGACCGGCCTGTTTTTGCGATGTTTGTACATTAAGGACCAGAGCAGTTTTAACACTTTTGTGGTGTTTGTGTTTAGCTGTAATTTTCCACTCTCTCATTTACGGTTCCCATACAAGTTATATATTGTTTTTTTCACGACAAGAAGGGCTTTCTTTACATGCCAGTATTTATATTATGTCATATATTGTATTTAAAAAAAATAATAAAATATGGTGAAAAAAAAAACAAAAAAAAAAAAAACATGTTTTTGGACTTTTACTTGGAAAATCTTTTACTTATCTACAAAAGCTAATGAAAAAAACTGCTAAGTAGATTCAAAATTTTGTCCCGAGTTTAAAAACACCCAGTGTTTACATGCTTTATTGCTTTTTTTTGCAAGTTATAGGCCTATAAATACAAGTAGGAAATTGCTGTTTCAATATATATATATATATATATATATATATATATATATATATATATATATTTTAAATGTATCAATAGTGACATTGTTACACCATTATCTGTCATAAATCCCCGAAACACACCTAACATGTACATATTTTTTAAAGTAGACAACCCAGGGTATTCAAAATGGGGTATGTCCAGTCTTTTTTAGTAGCCACCTAGTCACAAACACTGGCCAAAGTTAGCATTTATATTTGTTTGTGTGTTAAAAATGCAAAAAACGCTAACTTTGGCCGGTGTTTGTGACTAAGTGGCTACTAAAAAAGGCTGAACATACCCCATTTGCAATACCTTGGGTTGTCTTCTTTTGCAAATGGTATGCCATCATGGGGCTAATTCTCATTCCTTGGCTACCATACGCTCTCAAAGGCAACCTAACCAATCTGACAAATTTCAATAAAAAAAAAAAGTAAAATCAAGCCTTATATTTGACCTTGTAACTTTCACAAAAACTATAAAACCTCTACATGTGGGGTACTGTAATACTCAGGAGACTTCGCTGAACACAAATATTAGTGTATCAGAACAGTAAAATATATCACAGCAATAATATCCTCAGTGAAAGCGCTGTTTGTGTGTGAAAAATGCAAAAAAAGTCAATTTCACTGACAATATCATCGCTGTGATATGTTTTACTGTTTTGAAACACTAATATTTGTGTTCAGTAAAGTCTCCCGAGTAAAACAGTACCCCCAATGTACAGGATTTAGGGTGTCATAGAAAGTTACAGGGTTAAACACAGTGCTAGCAAATTAAATTATCTGGACTTTTGGCCTGGGTTGGCAGGCAGGTCCCTCAAATTGCAATCATTAAAATTACTTAATTAGGTAAAAATATTACATAAATATGCACGTAGAATTTTAATATATATACATATTTATATATTTGACGTCTACGTGCATATTTATGAAATTATTTATGTAATTATGTATGTGGACATATGTATATTTCGTATTATTTTTATTTATACATAGATATATATATCATTACATTCTAAGTGTATTTTGATATAAATATATATATCAATATCAAAATACTGTTAGAATAAAATTGCATATATATATAATTGTTTTTTAATTTTTGTTATTTATTTTATTAACATATTATTTGTATTTTATAATTATATATATATATACACACCATATATATATATATATATATATATATATATATATATAGTTATTATATATATTGTATATATTCGTGTGTAATTTAAATATAAGTGTATTTTTATATTAATATACGTATATATAAATATAAAAATACACTTAGTATGACATTATATATATGATATATATACATATATTATATATAGGTATATATAGATATAATACGTATATATATATATATATATATATATATATATATATATATATATATATATATATATATATATAATAAATACACAAGATCCAGCGCACTCTCCTATCTACTAAACAGCAACTTCAATGTTGACAGATTTTATTAGTTTGTAAAAGTTTTTTTTTAAAAAAAACACCTAATCTAGGCAAAAAAAATGGGGATTTAGTTACATTATATGATCATACATTGCATAAGCCTGCCACAACGTCAATGTACCCCATCTTTGGCAGGTCCCACTCTCACAGTCTAATGTCTGCTCTTATGAGATTAACCACTTACTTGGGAAAAAATTCCATCTTAGGCTCTCTGCAGTACAAGGCTTAAATAGGGTCCTGAGATGAGGCACCTGTAACAGGGAGGGGTGCAAAACCAAGGAGTTGGCTAGACTCCCAAATATATATAGGAAAGATGGGGTACATTGACGTTGTGGCAGGCTTATGCAATGTATGATCATATAATCAATAAACTATTGACCAACACGCAGAAACATCACGCCGACTGCAAATCTAACTTTTCAGAAGTCTGTACAACTTAACTATGTTTGAGGCGAATTGGTGGATATATTTTATATTTTTATATTCTTTAATACAGTCATCTATATCTGGTCTTTTACTCTATGTTATGCAATGTATATTTAACAACATAATGTAATTATGATAATTTTTGTGACACGTCTTCACACCTTTGACTAGACTTGCCAAATGTATCCTTTTCATCTGTAACATTCTAATTGGTAATGTACAACATATATTTACTTAATAAAGATAATTTTGAAACAAAAACAAAAAACTTCCCAACAGCAGTATAGCTATGTCCACATTTGTCATGCCTTAACTACCGGTAATTCCTGGTCTCTTCCGGGTTGACGGAGCTTAGCCACACCCCCTTCTCCACGCTACATAATGCGACCGCGCCAGATACAAGATGCTGGATTATTGAACAGCGTTACCGCGATATCAAACCGGCTAAAGATTCTCTGCAACCTCTACTTGTGAACCGAACCGGACTGGAAATCTACATACCCTCCTTCTCCTCTCCTCGACCACGGCTAGTATCTGGACCTTCCTCATCCTGTTTGAGAAACTTCCCTCCCAGGAGGAGAACTCCGGGAACCTGAATTTTCAACCTTGGAAGCTAAGTCAATTGTTATATCTGTAATAGGAGTTTACCTGCTCTCAAGCCCGCTAAGCATTCCTGCTACAGCCTGCTCTCAAATCCGCTAAGCATTCATGCTAAAGCCTGCTCTCAGGCCTGCTCTCTCTAACTCCAAAACGAATCACTCCTGCTTCAACTTCATTTCTAATTTCCTCCGTTTCCATAAAACTTGCAAACTCCAATGTGCTATATTGCATGCATGTCAGAAGCTGCTTACTCCGTTTAAACAAACAGCAAAGTAATTAAAGATACAGTACCTGTACTATCCATAATTGAATACACAGTTCCTATTCTATTCTCTAAGTATCCTAGTCAACAATCTAAGTCCTAAGAGATTTGCAGTTGTGCTCCATATCAATATATGTAAGCATTACAACATTATAGAATAAGCCAATCGCAGCAGTCATACTTTTTAAAAGAACTTATCAGGGTTATAAATATATTGATTTATAATATAATATTCGGGTGTTGGGGAGATTCTTGCGCTCCCTTTCACCCAGTACGTATACTAGTAAAAGCGTTAATTTCCCTGTAATTCAGCGGCAGGACTGACACACAGATGTATTGCACTGTAGAAGATTTTAAATACTGCACAAAACCAAAAATATGTACAGCTACTACTATTACAAAAGGCCTGTGCCTTTAAGTTAGTCATCACTGGACATTAAGCAATTTACTTTTAAACAGAACCCTGATTACAGTGTTGCAAGAAATGACTCATAGATAAGCTTTTTGTTACTATTTAAAACAAATAACAGCTGTCTAAAGTTGCATTTTTGTTTTGCCATTAAAGCATATAAGTATAATATATGCACTGTATATAAAAAATTGTTTCAGCAAGATATATTTGCTACAATGTATAGATTTAAACTGAGCCTAAAAAGTGTGGATCTAACTGCTTGAGTGACGTTTGCAACTTGATTAAAAATTTAAATCCTTTATATGCTGAAGGAGTTGCTAGTTGATTAAATGTAAACCAGGGCTTCAGAACTTTTGTCTGGATCATGGTTTAGTTTTGTTTTATCCACCTTTAGGAGTAGCTTATCAATTTGTATATTTGCTTGAAGCCCTAACAGAAGGATATGCATACTCCTAGCCAAATTGACATATTGGTTGTTTTTATAGCCTTATACTCCCCTCCACACACACAAAAAAAAAAAGTACATGTATGCATACACACACACACACTTTTTTTTTTTTTTTACTTGCCTCTAGCGAGTGAAATATATCCATGGCAAGTCTAAATTCACCCCCTGATGAGGGTGCCATAGCCCCTACAGTCTTGCAATGGCTAATAACTTTTAGGGTCTGGCTAGTAGCATAGGATTTTAATAAATATATGCATATAGAAGAGTTCCAAAATAACCATTATATTTAGAACTATATGCTCCCCTTTAAAATAAATAAAATGAACCCACTCCTGCTACTTCCACTTATGTGGTGAAAGTCCTGTAGCTTTCTGTGAGAAATGAAAGAAACATCAGTACTAAAAATCGACAGCATTAGATAAGCATTTCTCGCTATCTGCTGCCCTCTTGTCCTGATCCACATAAGTAGATTTGTCACCTTACAATTTCTATCCAAAAAAAGTGTCAATCACTAAGGGTCCACATTAAATTAACTCTGCCACATCAAGACCTGTGATTTACAGTGCTTGTTATTTCAATGGGATCAGAAAATGACTAGACAATCTAAAGATGAATTGTTCGACTTTAAATTTTACATGCTAGATCAGGTATGTGAAAGCATCTGGCCATGGGCACTGCCATCAGATATACAGGCATACCCCACTTTTAAGTACATAATGGGACCAGAGGATGCATGTAAAACGAAAGTGTACTTAAAGTGAAGCAATTCCTTTTTTCACTTCCCAATGCATTGCAATAGTAATTTACAGGCATAACTGATATTGCAACTGCAGATTTCCAGTGATGTTCATTCCAGATTGTATCATTTATCTTTAATGTTTTACTCATCTGACAACCTTAAACTAGGAGGAAAAGTAAAATAAACCTGCCAACTGTATTTATTAGTAGCTTAGTTGCACACTTTGTTTAGAAACACCTCTTCATCACTTTAAGCATTTATGAGTTAACTTTGAATCCTCAGAATTGTGGCTAATGCAGCTAAGCTGCTAATTCATAGTTATAGAAAATGGCAACATAAACCCTTTCACTGGATGGCACCGATTGCAGAATATGGACAATGTAGGGGCAGAAAAAAAAAAAATATATATATATATATATATATATTTTTTTTTTTTTTTTTATGTTCAGCTAGGAGTAGACATTATAAATTTGAGATGATTAACCTGTGCCATGTCGGAAGGTGTGAAAAGTTCTTGCCCCAAAGACACTGAACTGAGCAAAAAAAAAAAACTTTAATTTGTTCATAGATGCCACCTTATTTAACTGAAGATAGTTGACACACTAAAGTGAAATGATCAGTTATAACTATGCAAACATAAAAGGGAAAATAGACATTGACATTTTAAATCCTACTTTGGCCATGAAAAACGTAGCTCTTTATAAAAATATTAAAACATGTCTAAGCACCGTGGAGGGGCAAGTTAAATACAGGAAATAATATTTTCAATATTTTAATTGACTGAGATTTAACTATAATTTGTTGTAGTGAATTGACAACATAATTTCAAGACTTGGGTCAATTGCTCATCTAGGGGAAAAAAAAAAATCTCCAATGTTTACAGTCATTAATGCAGGATTTTGGAGCACATGGACTAAAGTCACAGCAAAGCTTTGCTAATCTGGAGGATTCGGCTAGAGGCATTACTCGAATGCTTTTGGTACAACCTGCAATCTCCTGAGTGCTTTTAGGCTTCAACTATTTGCATATTGTGGCTTTCCAGACCATTCATATGCGTCTATGCTGGGAGTTTAACGGCACTGACAACGCCCTGCAGCATTTTGTCTTAGAGGAATACACCCAAAGGATAAACTGGGAGAATGAATTGTTAGGGAATATGGTATTTAAGAACGACAGGTGGAGATTGCAATTATTCTAGTAATTTCTACAGACATTACAAGCTGCATAAAACATTGTAAATAATGTGTGTGTTTTAAACATTATGATTTTTCCTTTCAAAAGAGAACATAAAATGCGTGATTTAAAGACAGGTGGTTTATTAGGATTGTGTAACCACAGCCTACTAGAGATGGCCATTCATAGTGACTCAGCAGATCTGCTTACATTTAGCAGGAATTCTGTTCAATATATTTCTGACATTTTTAAACTAATGGTCAGCTTTTTGTGTTAAGTTTTACTCACCTTTGTACAGGGTATATAGTTAAGAGTTTGTTTAGATATGATTTCATGTCGATTACACAGGCATTTTGAAATAGAAACCGGTGTTCTAGGGCACTGCCGGCCATCACTACTTTTACACAAATGAATGTGAAACATGTACGTGGACTTATCAAGGGAAAACTCGGTGCTATTCTGGGGGCAAAGTAGCACATAAGGACCAGTCACCATGGAAACCAATACAATGGCTCACCACACTTACCAACCAAAAAAATACCTGTTTTGCATTTCTAATATTCCCCATTTGTGTGCTGCAAACAAACATGTGTGGCATCGTCTTGCCATGATTTCCCTACACACAACTTTGCACAGGAAGTCACGGCACATTTTTAACATGTCCAAACTCCAGGCTGTTCTATAAAACAGTGCATTACAAAAAAATGATTTTGAAAATAATACAGAAGTGACAGTTTTTATTTTAGGAGGAACGGTTACTTCTGAGTATTTAAGATTATATTCGCCAATTCTTTATATTTAACAAATGTGTTTGCAAGGCCTGAAAAATAAGTGTAGAAATCCACAATGCTATGTCTAGCTCTATCCTGGAATAGAGTTCCTCCACAGCTTGGCCAACTTTCAATCATTGCTATAAGCCCTGCACTTTGCATCAGAAAAGCTGCATGAAGTAGAAACAGTGAGAAAGATTTATCAAGGTATTGTTTTTTTAAAAAGAGGATCAAACTACAAAAGTGTAGTAATCGCCATTGGAATGTGCCTACTTCCAATGCGTTCCCACTTAACTGATCAAGACAGTTTGATAAATCTCCACCCAAGTGTTCCGGTGTTTTCTTCTTCAATACAATGTGTGCCCTGGGTATATCTGGACTTAACAGGAGTGCGGATCTGTATGTATATAAATGCAACATGTATACATTATATTTATAAATACACACAAGTTTGTCAAAAATATTCTACCTTTATGAAAAGAAAAAAAAAAAAACAGAGCAGTGCTGCTTTAACCACAGACAAACTTTAAGCATACATTTTGAATTAGTTTAAATGTCATGCTATACACACCTGCTCTCAGGCACTATGCAAACAATGAGGCACTAGTCTGTTTGCTGTTGCAAGCTTCCCATAATAAATATGTATTTACGTGACATAATACATGCAAAACTGTTCCTCAACCGGTGATACTTGATCCTTAGGTTTAATTCTGATGCTGTCTAGGGGTACTCAAAAAACCATTACAACTTCAAAAATCATTACTATTTACAAAACCAAGTGATGATGGTGGTGTATTTCTTTTTTTTTTTAAGAAACAAGAGTAGGATACTAGAGGCATTTGGCTGGAAATATAAGTTTCACTGTGTTAGAAGAAGGAATACTGGTCTTATTTACATAGTATAGCAAATGTTTTGTTCAGTTAAGATTGCATTGCAGAAGACTGAGGGTTAATAGTTAATGCAATTGATTTTCTCTTTTGCAAGCTAGAAAGAGGAGATCACCTTTAAGATTTCCAGAGAATACAAGTAAGATTTTTTTTTTTTTTTTTATCCAATCAGAAAGCTTTACATAATCAGTCAGATGTTTAACATGTCACAAGGAATGTTGGCAATAGGCCCTGCATTTACATACTGTTACTTAAGCAGGGCCTCTTCTAGAAACCTTTGGACATCTTGTCACATTGAATGGTTTGGCCCATTATCTGACAATACAGCGCCTTTAAATTATACACACTGGCACTCTGAGCATGTCCAATAGTTCTCTATGGGTAGAGATTCAGACTGCTTTATAAAATATGGAATTATTTGTAAAAAAAAAATTTAATTACTGGACACTTCAAACTTGTGCAAGAACGTATCAGTCAGTCTGGCTGATCCCCCAACCTTCCTTGTATTTGAAACATATAGAGGCAAGAATTAATAATAATAATAATAATAATGAAGTTATATAAAACACACAGAGTTATCTAACATGAAAAGAACAGTTAGTTATTCCTCCCTTTCTGTTTAGAATGTTCTTGTTGAGATGTAAGGCAGCACTATGTATAAACTTTATTATAACAAATGTATTATATCAAACAATACTACTTGTGAGCACGTTTCTCATAGGGATGTGTTGTATTGCTGCAACGTATAGTAAGACACTGTTAAACACACAGAATAAATACAAACAAAATAACCTCTATTCATGTCAATGCAGGCCTCATGCCCACAGACAAGGTCTGCATCCAGCAGAGATGGACTTACCAGGCTCTCGACGTGTCGGACCATGCTGTCGGTTGAGCGATGGCTGTGGGGGTACAGAGAGCAGGATAACGTGTGGTTACAATGCGGACAGGGAGACAGAGCCTAACCTAGGGCAAGCACAGCAAGGAGGAGTCAGGGGGCGGGGCTTACTTAGAAAAAAACACTATGTCCCCCCCAAATGGGCGTGGCTTGTATAGTAATGGGCGGGGCAGCAGTGTCGCGCGACAGCACATTGAATAGTTGGCGGACAATGGTGGCCGGGTGGGGCGGTGCGGTGAAGGGATGGTGTATCCCAGAAGGCGTGCGCTTCAGGGGAAGCTTCAGGGAAATAATATGTCGGCATGTTATCGGAAGAGGAGTGGCCAGGTCGAGAAGCGTGGGCCGCCGGGACTGGAGGGAAGGAGGGAGGAGCGGCTAACGGTCCGTGTAACGGGTTGTGGGCGGGGCTACGGAAGGAGTTAGCCGCTATCCGGCCGATCGCCGTGTCAGGAGCTGGAGGGGCTGTCTGTGTCATTCATTGATCACAAAGTGTAGGCTGACTGTATGTGTGATTCACACCCTGCTGAGCTCTGTGATGCCAGTCATTGGTATCTATTTATATAATGTGACACAAACTACCATTTAACAAGCTCCTGATAATTTTTTTTTTTTTACTTGAAATGGCTTTTTTGTTTGGAAAATATATTTCTATAACATGTACATAAAAGCAGGGGTGTAATGCTAACACATAATTGTATGATGAAACAGTGGCTGTGAATAGAATGCTGAGTGAAAAAACAGAAAAATGAAAGTGTTATAAATTTACATAATGAACTTGTTTTTTCATCCTTTCTAGACATTATTGGGTGAATGAGAATTATTGGACCGTATATTTTATCTTGCAGGATCAACCTTCTCCCATTGTCTCCAGAGTCAGACCGTTTTTTTAATGCTTTGACATGTTACCTGGGGACCAGCAAGTACTGCTCCCTGTCTCCACTACTACTGCAGAAGAGCCAGAAGTTTCTTAGCAGGTTTTGGTAGATCTGACCGCTCTCAACTTATACGGAAGTAATTGTCAAAGCATTCAAATGCGGGTTGACTCCTTACAAGAGGGGGAAAAAGGTGCCAGGGCACTCCTGCACTGTAATCAAGATAATAAAGCTGTAGTGGTTATGGTGCTGCCTGGAGTGTTTTTTTAATATAAAAGAAAAATGCTATTTTTTCCCCCTTACAATAAGTGTAACAAATTTAGATTATAAAAATGGCCAGATACCATGATTATATAGTGCAGTTTCAGCGCTATTGGTACAAATTCCCAATGATATCAAAATCAAAAGTGAATTGAAGATTAGGCTAGCGCAGTGTACTAATAATCTTAATTTGAATAATGACAGGAGGCGAGTACTTTGCATAAACTTTCTTTACTAACTCCATAGCAGCATAGAAAAACTGTTGAAATAAAGAACCAATCAGAATGTAGTCAGAGTGTATATACGTCTATAAGCATATCCATATCACTTCCTCTTGACAAATGCGACATCACAAGTCCCTAAGGCAAAGAATAACATGTCCGATCCAACTTGGAAAACGATACGGGAATTGAATCCTCCCAGCGATTCAGATGACTTTTTAAACTGAAAGAAAATGGACTAGTTTTAGTGATACGGAACCAAAATGAAAATGATGTCTATGATTATATAGAAACCGTTGTAATTAATTAAACTAACCATAAGATGTTATCATATAGCATCAATCCACATTGTTATAAACAACTGCAATTGTACCAAAGTTCATACAAGTACATAGATTTAATCCAAATATAGACTAGTACTGTGAAGAAAATAGACTTGATTTCGGGATTTCTTCTGTCATTCGTTTTTTTTAAGTTTTATTGGTTCTGTAGATTAAACTACCGAACGCAGACCACCCTCCTGGCTCATGATCTATAAAGGGAACAGTCAATTGAGTGCTCTCTGGGCGGCCGCTGTTTGTATAGTCAAACGCCACGTGGAAGAGAAAACGGCGGCCATCTTGTTTGCACGAAAGGGAGCAGTGGGACTTGGTCGTCGAGTATCTGGAATTAAAATCGGTCACTCGACTTCCCGAACGCCGCTGAAAACATTCGATCGCCTGCTTCCTTTTGTTGCCGAACAGCTAGGAGAGCGCTGTTCGGTAGTTCGGTTCCCACCAACAAGGGGAACAATCGCTCTTATGAGCCGTGTTTTTTTTAGTTTTTATGCACTTTTCAAAATTGACCGACCGCACACACTGAATTAATGGAACTGTTTTGGGCAGGAGCCTCATGTGCGGTCGGTGAACTTTTTGAGAACCCCTGAACCGATCTGGGTGAAATTTGAATATGTTGGTCTCCCAGATCAGGGCTATCACGGTACATGTCAGGGTTATCACGGGACATTTGTGGGGATACCTTGTGTGTAAAGGGGTGTTCCAAGTTTTGGGGAAATTGTGTGTCCTTTGCCTGGAGATAATTGGGTTATCCTTTATTTTTATCTACTTATCTCCCAGGCAGGAAGGGAGGGTTTTACTGTAAATCTGTATTATGATTGGTTGTCACTTTTGTTTACTGTGGGAGGTCCTCTTGCAGGAGGATTTCCATAAAAGCCAGTGTGGCATCAATAATACATTATTCCTGTTGTACCCTTCATGAAGTCTAGGCTCATGCTTGAGTAACCTTTATTTGCTGGGGAGATTCGTCTTGGAAACTGCATTCATCTTTACTATTCCTCTACACCCTAGTTGCAGCTATAATCACTCATGCTCAGCAATTGGAAAGGGAATAGGCAAACTCAGTACCTTAGCCACTGACGTTTGTAACAAGTAGCCATTCATTTTAACTTACCTCAGTCTAGGGTGGGAACATCAAGTCGAAAGGGGGGGGGGGGAAATACTTGCTTCCTGTCATTATTAAAATTAAGATTATTAGTACACTGCGCTAGCATAATCTTCAATTTTACAACATGACAGAAGGCTTCATATTTTGCAATTTTAATGCTTAGGCAGAAGAGAGAACACGGCGTTAGATGACGGACGGAAATAGAATGTCCGAAACGTTGATTCGTGGGTCCAGTCTGCCGCTTGTAGGATGTCCGACAGAGATGCGCCTACCATAAAAGCCGATGATCCCGCCGTCCCTCATACGGAGTGCGGCCCAAAAGACGGGTCTATACTGGCTAGGGAGAGGAGCCATCTAATCCATCTGGACAGTGTGGTGACCGAAACCGGACCGTAAGGGTTAACATATGACACCAATAGCTGTCGGGCTGTTGGTGGGCGTAACATCTCTGTTGCCGCCACATATGCCTGCAAAGACTTGACCACACAAAGTTGGGGGTCCAAGGTGAAGAACGGATAGAAGACCGACAACGAGTCGGATTTAGTCTGCCGTGAGATATGTGACTCCTTCCGGGTCGATAGTAAAGGTGTCTTTATTGAACGCCCCCATGTCCGAGACAAAATGAAACCAGGTACAATAGGAAGGTGAACTTGGTCATCAATTGTCTTAAGGATAGTAGTTTGTTAGGGGGCCACCCCCTCAGGAACCGGAGTACAATGTCCACATCCCATAGATGTTGGTATATAGGTGCTGGAGGTCGTCTCAGTTTGATGCCCCCATAGTAGTCGACAGTTCAGAGAATCCTGCCCGACCGCTCTTCTTTGGGATGGTATATGGGGTGCCGATATAGTGGACCTGATGACGTTGATGGTGCGATACGACTTACCTTCCTCGAAGATTGACGAGAGGAAGATCATGATATCGGAAACCAGGTCCCATCCCACGCACCAACTGGTCCAAGATCGCCGTGCAGATAAGTAGCTCTTTCGCGTTCCAGGGGCCAAGGACAGACGTCCAGGATGCCAAGGACAGGCGTCCGTCCAGAAGCATAGGATGTGAATTCCCTACTGGATCCCTGAGCAGGGTGGAGTCATCCGGCAGAAGAATCGGATCCTCGCAGGACATCTCGATGTCTGGGAACCAGGGTTGGCTCGGCCAGAGGGGCGTCAGAAGGGTCAACTTCACTACCAATCTCCGGATGTGGTGGAGAACTCTCTCAATCATAGCGAATGGGGGAAAGGCATAAGCCCCTTGTGTCGGCTAGTGTTGGGTGAAAGCGTCCACCACCGTGCACTCCGGATCTGGAAGCCAACTGTAAAACTGTGGCAGTTGATGGTTGTTGCGTAAGGCAAACAGATCCAGTAGGAATGGCCCTTTCCGTTCGTTTAAGTAGGTGAATATCTGCGGGTTCAATTGCCAGTCGCTGGCGTCTCTCCAATCTGCGGTAATGTTCGACTCCCCTGGTAGTTGTTCTGCACTTATCGTGATGTTGCGTGGGAGGCAGTAGTCGAAGATTTCCTTTATCAAATTCACCAGTGTTTGTGGCAGTAGGTAATGTGGGCATTCAGCTCTCTTAAATTTATCACCGGTCTTAAATCTCTGTTTGTTTTACGGACGAGAAACATGTTGCTGAAGGAGCCCCCTCGTTCGCGCACGGGTTGTATCGCACCCTTCGTGTGTAGTTCACGGAGCTCCAATTCTATGAGATGAGCAGAATAAGGGACAGCGCTAGCAACCCACAGAGGATATAGAGAGAGTATAGGCAGCACACCTATAGGTAGAGGGGTCCCCTCTTATCCCCTCAAAAATAGATATGATAAAAGAAAAATAGCAATAAAGAAAGGGTGCGCCTTCAAAAAATAGTATTATTGTAATAATTTTATAACCGTATATATAACATATACAGGGAGTGCAGAATTATTAGGCAAATAAGTATTTTGACCACATCATGCTCTTTATGCATGTTGTCTTACTCCAAGCTGTATAGGCTTGAAAGCCTACTACCAATTAAGCATATTAGGTGATGTGCATCTCTGTAATGAGAAGGGGTGTGGTCTAATGACATCAACACCCTATATCAGGTGTGTATAATTATTAGGCAACTTCCTTTCCTTTGGCAAAATGGGTCAAAAGAAGGACTTGACAGGCTCAGAAAAGTCAAAAATAGTAAGATATCTTGCAGAGGGATGCAGCACTCTTAAAATTGCAAAGCTTCTGAAGCGTGATCATCGAACAATCAAGCGTTTCATTCAAAATAGTCAACAGGGTCGCAAGAAGCGTGTGGAAAAACCAAGGCGCAAAATAACTGCACATGAACTGAGAAAAGTCAAGCGTGCAGCTGCCAAGATGCCACTTGCCACCAGTTTGGCCATATTTCAGAGCTGCAACATCACTGGAGTGCCCAAAAGCACAAGGTGTGCAATACTCAGAGACATGGCCAAGGTAAGAAAGGCTGAAAGACGACCACCACTGAACAAGACACACAAGCTGAAACGTCAAGACTGGGCCAAGAAATATCTCAAGACTGATTTTTCTAAGGTTTTATGGACTGATGAAATGAGAGTGAGTCTTGATGGGCCAGATGGATGGGCCCGTGGCTGGATTGGTAAAGGGCAGAGAGCTCCAGTCCGACTCAGACGCCAGCAAGGTGGAGGTGGAGTACTGGTTTGGGCTGGTATCATCAAAGATGAGCTTGTGGGGCCTTTTCGGGTTGAGGATGGAGTCAAGCTCAACTCCCAGTCCTACTGCCAGTTTCTGGAAGACACCTTCTTCAAGCAGTGGTACAGGAAGAAGTCTGCATCCTTCAAGAAAAACATGATTTTCATGCAGGACAATGCTCCATCACACGCGTCCAAGTACTCCACAGCGTGGCTGGCAAGAAAGGGTATAAAAGAAGAAAATCTAATGATATGGCCTCCTTGTTCACCTGATCTGAACCCCATTGAGAACCTGTGGTCCATCATCAAATGTGAGATTTACAAGGAGGGAAAACAGTACACCTCTCTGAACAGTGTCTTTTAGGCTGTGGTTGCTTCTGCACGCAATGTTGATGGTGAACAGATCAAAACACTGACAGAATCCATGGATGGCAGGCTTTTGAGTGTCCTTGCAAAGAAAGGTGGCTATATTGGTCACTGATTTGTTTTTGTTTGGTTTTTGAATGTCAGAAATTTATATTTGTGAATGTTGAGATGTTATATTGGTTTCACTGGTAAAAATAAATAATTGAAATGGGTATATATTTGTTTTTTGTTAAGTTGCCTAATAATTATGCACAGTAATAGTCACCTGCACACACAGATATCCCCCTAAAATAGCTAAAACTAAAAACAAACTAAAAACTACTTCCAAAAATATTCAGCTTTGATATTAATGAGTTTTTTGGGTTCATTGAGAACATGGTTGTTGTTCAATAATAAAATTAATCCTCAAAAATACAACTTGCCTAATAATTCTGCACTCCCTGTATAATAATAAATAAATAAATAATACTCCAGATGACTTAGCACTAGTGATGTCGCGAACATAAAATTTTCGGTTCGCAAGCGCGAAATTCCGCAAATGTTCGCGAACGGCGAACCCGGCGAACCGCCATAGACTTCAATAGACAGGCGAATTTTAAAACCCACAGGGACTCTTTCTGGCCACAATAGTGATGGAAAAGTTGTTTCAAGGGGACTAACACCTGGACTGTGGCATGCCGGAGGGGAATCCATGGCAAAACTCCCATGGAAAATTACATAGTTGATGCAGAGTCTGGTTTTAATCCATAAAAGGGCATACATCACCTAACATTCCTAAATTGTTTGGAATACCGTGCTTTAAAACATCAGGCACAACCGCAAACTCCCCATTTGCACAAGGTTGGATACCAAGCTAGCCATGTCCCGTTCCTTGTCCTCACTCATGTCATTGAAGGTCTCTTCCTCCACCCAGCCACGTACAACACCAAGGGTCCCCGAAAGGTGACAACAAGCCCCCTGCATTTTTTTTTTTAAATGTACACTACTGTTACACCAGATATGAGTTGCACTGGTGTGACACTGTGCCCTGGCAGGCCCTGAAACGCACACGTGTGAAGGAAACTGACTGCTATTATTTCACAGTCAAATTTCTAGTTTTTTTTTAATGTACACTACTGTTACACCAGATATGAGTTGCACTGGTGTGACACTGTGCCCTGGCAGGCCCTGAAACGCACACGTGTGAAGGAAACTGACTGCTATTATTTCACAGTCAAATTTCTAGTTTTTTTTTAAATGCAAACTAATGTGACACCAGATATGAGTGGTGGCACTGGGACCACCTTAAAAATATTGGATATTGCTAAAATTCATGATCACTGTAACGGACCGTTTCAGCAGACAAGGGGTTAAAATCCGTTTAGGCGATATTCCCCTTTCAGATATAAAGGCAGCTTCAGTAAAACACCAAACTCCCGAATTGAATACAAGTGAATGCACCAAACTCCCAAACTGCATACAAGGGAATAAAGTAGCACTCCAAACTCCCGAACTGGAACCTCACGAATAGCTGCTAGCAGACGAACAGGAAAAGCTCCCAAGCGGCTTACACTCCTGGCAATCAGTCTCTGGGCTCCAAATTCCCCCAAAATAATGCTTCTGCTGGGGAGGGAGGACGCTGCTCTCCTCTCCCTGTACTCCACACTGCCTTCCCGGCATATCACTCTGCTGCTGGAGGGCAGGAACAACTACCTCTGCCCCCTGTAACTCAGCCTGCCGCTGGGGAGGGAGGACGCTGCTCTCCTCTCCCTGCATATTACACTGCCGCTGGGGAATGGAGACTGGGTGTGGCAAACCTAGCCACTTCAGACTATAAAACTGTGTCTTTAAAGGTTGTCCTAAGCACTGCTGCCATATTGTGTTTTAATGTAAATCGCTTTCTGTATTGAACTGTATGATTGCCTGTATCCTATCGTATTCGTATGCTAGCAGCCGAAAGCCGCTAGCATTTACATGGTGGTTTCACGAAAAGCAACTTTCTCGGCTGTTCGTGAAATGAAATAAGTAACGAACCCAAGCCCACACACTGAGGGTCGTGTGGCACCAATTAACAGATTGCAACCTTGTTGCAATCGGTAGTTAAGTGCTTTCCTAGGTGGCCGTCGTTCGACTACTGACCACGTGGTGGTCGGCCATCTTGGATCCTTTGTTTCCCCAGCGGTGTTTTGTCGTCGAGTGCCTGGAACTGAAAACGGATACTCGACGGCATGAACACCGCTGTACTTCCAGGCCGTTCGGGAGCTCCGGTCTTTCCCTATTGTGGTTCCCCATCGGTGTTCGGTAGTTTCAGGCGATTTTAGTAATAAAATGTATTTCGTGCGGTGTTCGGTCGTTTTAGCTGGGATCTGAGCAATACTCTCTCGAAATGTGTACTCAGACCCCAGCTATCTACCGAACGTCCGCTCGTGCAAATAGAGTGCATATTATTGAAGTTATGGATTTTCATGTGAATTGCCGGTTCTGCTGCACGGAGGGATAATCCACTTAACGGTGTATTTCAGTGGGAGTGTCCCTCTCGTGCAGCAGTGCCTGATGGGAGAAATGCTCCAAATGTTAAGTCCCCCATGTAGTCCCCTACTGTATGACCCCTGCTATGTCAGTAAGGAAACCCCTTGCATGGGGACTTGCATAAATACTGGAAGCTGTGAATAAAGACGTCAGTTGACTCCCAGAACTGTGTTTCGTCCGGTTACTGGGGGATTTGGGATATTGCCTTACTTTTCAGCGCTATCTGTGGATTTACCCTTAATACCAGCGGAGATCGTGGATTTTAATATTGCACTCTGTTACACTAGGCTCCCAATTCCTTGCAGGATCGGTGGAGAGACCTCGGTCCCATCTCCACCGGCCACCTGGGGTTCTTCCCAGTAAAACTTCACTCTCTCGTCCCAGCTGAATGGGTCTGGCTCTGGGTCTGTCATGCTGCTCTCCTGCTGAGCCTTCTCACTGCATTGAAACAGCTGCTGGTAGCTCTGTTCTAGCTCTATCTCCCGGGTCACCAGGTGGACCAGGTCTTGCTCAATCTCGTGAGTGTCGTCCCAGTCATACCTGCTCTCCCTCCACTCCAAGAGATCACTGAACCGGGCTTGTGTAGGGCTCCCAAATTCAAGCTCTGAAAAAGACTCCCATAACAAGCCAGGACCATGAAACTCCTCTCCCTCTTGCTTGTCATGCTTGGCTGTCCAGGGCAGGTACTGTGCCCCATACCACCAGATCGCCTGGTAGGCATCTTCTAGCCACATCTCCTGCCATACTAGGTGTTCCAATTTCCTCACCCATTCCTTCAGGGGCTGCTCTCCCAGGAAGGGCATCCGCAGGGCTACTCGCTTCTGCAACCGCTGGTCTTCCTTGGGGAATCTCTCGTCCCGCTGGTATTCCGCAATACGCAGTGCCTGGTACCAGATGCCTTTGCGGACTGCATCTTGGTCATCCATGACACCCTCATCCTACTCCACTGCTGGTTCCATCCCGGTGCTGTCAGGGTCGCTGTACTGGGACATGCGTTGCCCTCAAATTGTAAAATCCACGGAATGGTGTCTCCTGTAGCTGTCCTTCTGGCTGTAGGAACGATCCCACCGCTTGCCACCAATTGTAACGGACCGTTTCAGCAGACAAGGGGTTAAAATCCGTTTAGGCGATATTCCCCTTTCAGATATAAAGGCAGCTTCAGTAAAACACCAAACTCCCGAAGTGAGTACAAGTGAATGCACCAAACTCCCGAACTGCATACAAGGGAATAAGGTAGCACTCCAAACTCCCGAACCGGAACCTCACGAATAGCTGCTAGCAGACGAACAGGAAAAGCTCCCAAGCGGCTTACACTCCTGGCAATCAGTCTCTATCAGCATACAGTGAATCCCACCAAAGACGAGACAAGGCTCCGTGTTGAGGGTCAAGCAGTGGTCTGGTTTATTATGGGCTACCCGCCCAGTATTTATGCAGGTCTCCCACTTGGTGGACACTCCCCTAGGGGACCAAATGGGAGACTGTAACAAAAGACAGACAGGTATCAATTTAGGACATACAGTCACAATACTTTCCCACAATGCATCCTGGCTTCCTCTCCTCTGCCCTGGAGATGATTGAGAAGTAATTCAATTATCTCGCAGGACAAAGGCAAATCGCCATTATGCACATGGTGAGCACAAAAACATAAAAACACTTTAAAATACACAAAGTCATATTTTATACATAAAACACAGACAGCTGGGATCTGAGCGCACAAAACTACCGAATAGCACTCAGATCCTATTCACACAGTTCAATTGCCATGGAGCCAAAGTCTTTAATTACACGAATAGGCTCCATGGCATAGCTATCTGGGCTAACACATTCACATAACAAAAGTACCGGATGAACATGTATTCGTTAGATCTGTACGAATAAGAACCAGGCGGCGGACGGCTCAGAGGTGTTCGTGCAAATAAGTGTTCGTTTTTAGATCCATGGTGTAAGCGCTGAACACCGCTGGCCGCTCGGGACTTTTATAATGGCCGCCGCCACATGTTTGGTAAACGAACAAAGACCACCCTGTATTCGTCAATTAAGCTGCGGTTAACCGCAGCTTCAGGGAGGTAAATTGGCGGCACACTCCAGCTCTCAGGTGGTCGCTCCTTCGGCAGTTTGTTCGGTAGATAAAATCTACCGAACACCCCGACAGAAAGGCACGAATAAGCCTTTCTGCAGGGAAAATAAAGTCTTTTAAAGTCTGGTCCATAGTCCAAAGGCAGCAGGCGGGCAACCAGGCTTCTCCAATGCAATGTGGCAAGATTGCTCTCATCACAATCACTATATACTTTCTCTACAAACCTCTAAAACGAACCAAACTACTCATCCATCCGCTATACCACTTTATCCCACCTAGAACTAGTGCCCAGTTAAAATACTTGACTCTTACTTACCCACACTCAGTCATGCCACACACATTTCACCACTACTCTCACTGAATCCCTCTGACTGCAGCTAAATTAATCTTCTACATCAGAACACTACTCCTAAGATTGGGTTGTATCCATGTCTCGGGTCTTTCATTTAGAATAGGGGCAGCTTCGGTCTCCTTCAACACTGACACTCCAGTGAATATTATTAAAAGATTTGGCAGATGGAAATCCTCAGTCTACAACTGATATATTCCTCATCCCGAGAAAGAAATGAGGAAAGCTTTTAAAAGTTTGGCTTTGTAAATTTGATGCGATAAGTGTGTTTTTCTTTAATACCTTTTCACCCTCTTTGCATGAACCCGATTTACATATATTACTAATATGTTTCTGAACATATATATTATATTATTCACTCACTCACTCACTCACTCACTCACTCTCTGGGCCAGCCTAAGACATCATGCTGCCTAGGTCCAACCAGGGCCGGTGCTTGGATTTTTAGGTACATAGGCGAAGATGCATTTTTCCGCCCCCCCACCCCAAAAAAAAAATCTTCACCTATGTGCCTACCCTCCCCGACTATTAGTGGTCCCTTCCCTGTCCTTTAGTGTTCTTCTCCCCTCCCCCTCTTTTCCCTGTCTCTTGGTGTTTCTCTCCCATTCCCTCCCTGTCCCTTGGTGCACCCCACACCCCTTTAGTGGTAACACTCCCCTTCCTGGTGTGCCTCCTACCTCTATTGTTGCATTGCCAAGCGGAGCAGATCCCCTAAAGGAGCTTCAGTTTTCTGTACCCGGCCGGACTGACAGGGAGTGCTCTCTCTGTGAGCACCTCCTGTCAGTCTGGCCAGGTACAGGAAACAGAAGCTCCTGTACCGTGCTCCGCTCCGCTACACAATCAATGACAAACACACAGACGTCACTGACATACACAGACTCATTGATCTGACACACACTCATTCATTGACACTGACAGACCCACACTGATTGACACTCATTGACAGACACACTGATAGTCACACACAGACTCAATGAGCAACATACTCTCACTGATTTGACAGACACACACTCATCATACACTGACAGACACACTCATACACTCACAGGCACACACACTCATACAATCACTCACAGACACACACAGACACACTCACTCAGACACACACAGACAGACGCTGTCACTCACAGACACACACGCTGTCACTCACAGACACACACGCTGTCACTCACAGACAGACTCTGTCACTCACAGACACACACGCTGTCACTCACAGAAAAACACTGTCACTCACAGACACACACACTGTCATTCACAGACAGACACTCACACACAGACACACGCTGTCACTCACAGACACACATGCTGTCACTAACAGACACACACACTGTCACTCACAGACACAGACACTCACACACAGACACATTCACCAATTATTATAATAAATAAAAAAAATTCACCCAGCCTCTCTACCTGGAGAGCTGGTGTGGATGATGGATCATTCCCTGTGGTCCAGTGGGGCTGCTGGGCGGCGTGCGGCAGTGCTGTGATCAGACGCGGCGAGGGAGCTCTAATCTCACCGCTCTGCTCCCTCGCGGGCTGTCTGCTGATACCGCGGGAGCCGGAATATGACGTCATATTCCGGCTCCCGCGGCATCAGCAGACAGCGCGCGAGGGAGCAGAGCGGTGAGATTAGAGCTCCCTCGCCGCGCCTTATCACATCACAGCACTGCCGCGCCGGGGTCCAGATGGTGGCTGGCAGGAGGGAGAGCTTCCCTCCTGCCGGCCACTGAAATATTGAGCCCCCCAGAGCCTGTGCGCCCTAAGGCGGCAGCCTGTGCCGCCTTATGGACGTGCTGGCCCTGGGTCCAACGATAAATGACTATGGGGGATAATGTATAATAAACACAGGTTACTGGCTATGGGGTGGATAATGTATAATAAGCACAGGTTACTGGCTATGGGAGGGATAATGTATAATAAACACAGGTTACTGGCTATGGGAGGATAATGTATAATAAACACAGGTTACTGGCTATGGAGGGATAATGTATAATAAACACAGGTTACTGGCTATGAGGGGTAATGTATAATAAACACAGGTTACTGGCTATGGGGGATAATGTATAATAAACACAGGTTACTGGCTATGGAGGATAATGTATAATAAATAGTGATGTCCCGAACGGTTCGCTGGCGAATAGTTCCTGGCGAACATATGCGATGTTTGGTCCGCCCCCTATTTTTTTTTTTGTGGTCTTTCAGACAAATTTACTAATACTAAGTAAAAATTACTTAGTATTAGTAAATTGTGCCCCTACTCGCAATACCGAGTAGGGGCATGTCTATTAAACAGTGAGCAGCCTGTGGCTGCTCACTGTTAAAAAAAAAAAGGGTCCCCCCTCCCTGAGCGGGTGGGGGCCCTAAAGTAAAAAAAAGGGGGAGGACTTATTGTACTCCCTCTGGCCCCCACCCTTGAGCGATGGGTGGGGGACCTAAATACCAATAGGGGGGGACCTATTGTCCTCCCCCGCGGCCCCCACCCCTGAGCGGCGGGTGGGGGACCTACATACCAATAGGGGGGGACCTATTGTCCTCCTCCCCAGCCCCCACCCATGAGCGGCGGGTGGGGGCCCTAAATACCAATGGGGGGCCTATTGTCCTCCCCCCGGCCCCCACCCCTGAGCGGTGGGTGGGGGCCCTAAATACCAATAGGGGGGGACCTATTGTCCTCCCCCCCGGCCCCCACCCCTGAGCGGCGGGTGGGGGCCCTAAATTGTCCTCCCCCCGGCCCCCACCCCTGAGCGGCGGGTGGGGGCCCTAAATACCAATAGGGGGGACCTATTGTCCTCCCCCCGGCCCCCACCCCTGAGCGGCAGGTGGGGGCCCTAAATACCAATAGGTTCCCTCTTTCTACTGCTAATACCTCTCCCTATACAACCAAGCATTCTGCTAGCATTTCCTGCTTCTCTATTACATTGTCTGCCTACCTTTAAGTCATCAGAAATAATCACCCCTAGATCTCTTTCCTCAGATGTTGAGGTTAGGACTTTATCAAATATTCTGTACTCTGCCCTTGGGTTTTTACGTCCAAGATGCATTATCTTGCACTTATCCACATTAAAAGTCAGCTTCCACCACTCTGACCATTTTTCTAGTTTACCTAAATCATTAGCCATTTGGCTTATCCCTCCTGGAACATCAACCCTGTTACATATCTTAGTATCATCAGCAAAAAGACATATCTTACCATCAAGAGCTTCTGCAATATCACTAATAAAAATATTAAGAGAATGGGTCCAAGTACAGATCCCTGAGATACCCCACTGGTGACAAGCCCAAGCTTCGAATATACTCCATTGACTACAACCCTCTGTTGCCTCTCACTCAGCCACTGCCTTACCCATTCAACAATATTGTAATCCAAACTTAAAGATTGCAGTTTATTGATAGCCTTCTATGTGCAACAGTGTCAAAAGCCTTACTAAAATCAAAAATAACATTTAGAACTTGGTGAGCATAATCACAAGTTGTGGTGGCAGAGTTTTGTGGATGAAGGATTGTATGCCTCAGTTCAGCATAAGTCCCTCAGGCTATATCACCCACTGACAGAGTGCGTCAAGCTGATCTGATGATTACTGTAGAGTGGCAGTGGTCTCCGTTCGTGGAGCCGCCTGACCCAACTGTTAGTCTAGTTCCTGTGGGCTGGTAGATAGTGCCTTGGAAGGTAATGGTGATGAGACACAGCACTCCCCAGCAATAGGGAATACTTTTGGATTGCAGGTGTTGTAGGCTCAGTTGAAGTGATTTTTGTCAGCTGAGTGTACTCCTCGTTAAATCACGGAACAGCGACATGTGAGTATCCTCGAATGACAGAGGTGTTCTCCCTCAGGCCGCTGCTAACAGTGACCTCACAATAAGATCTGACATCCAGGTGGCCAGATGTGGTCACACCAGAAGTGCCCAACAGGGGGCCCAACTGTGGTCACACCAGAAGTGCCCAACAGGGGGCCCAACTGTACCCTGATCCTGCTGTCTTGCCTCTGAACCACACTTCAGCTTATTTTACCGGTACCTCTGCGCTGCTTCTCCTCGCACTAGGACGCCATCCCACCGCTGCCACCACTGTAATGGAACCGCTGGCACCCCGACCGGGTACCTACCGCTGACGGATGCTCCTAGTGCTTTCCGAGGACTCCAAGCACTCTGCCCAACACCATAACCACTGCAGACCCCACGAACCGCCGCAGCTTGGTTGGGGTCTCGCCGTCTCCACCCGCTCTGGACCCACGACCAGGGTCCAGCTTCCAGTAGGTCGACCTCTCCGAATTCCAGAGAGCAGGAACAGGAACAAACTCTTAACAGAGCTTAGTGATTATAACCTGGGGAGTATAGTGATTATAGCAATCCCCAGAGTGTATTTCTCCAATCCCCCAAACATGAAGGTACAAGATGATCTGCTTTATTTAGCACCAAAGGGCCTTCTTTTATGCAGGTTTTCCTTACATAGGACCACCCACAGGGTTTTACAGAACAACCAAGAACACACGTACATTACAGAAAACACTCCATGCAATTACACACAAAATCCTCCCCTCTGCCTGTGATATAATTATGGTACACAATGGTTAACATAATTATCGCAGACAGGAAAAATACAGTTTTTATACATACACTGTAACTTTAAAAATATACGTCCATAAAAATTACATATTCAGAATCAGCACACTTTAAATATAGACATAACCAAAAATCACACAAATCCCTCCAGTGGATAAAAAGTTAGATGGAAGTCCTGTATGACCGACCGCAAGCACATTTTCCTGCCCAAAACAGTTCCATAGATTTGGGCTGTGCGGCCGGTCAATTTTATGCAGAAAAATGACTAAGTCCCATTCGAACATGCGTTCGAATTGCCGTACGGGACTTAGTCTCTGAAGCTGAAAACGGAGTGTAGGAGAAGGTAAGGGTCAGCGGTGTTCGTGAAAATGTGTAGCCGATTTCAGTTCCATGAATTTGGCTGCACATACCGCTGACCTCATTTGAATGAACAAAGATGGCTGCTGCCACGTGTTGGTTTGCACAAACTGCGGCCACCCAGCGGTCGGCAATTTACCTACAGCAGGCTCCCAGCCTGGGAGGTAAATTGCCTGCACACTTCCACTTCTGGGTGGTCCGCCTGTGTGGTACTTGGTTCAGTAAGCCCCATTTACTTAACCAAGTGGAAAATAGCAATGAACAAAATATTTTAACCAAGTCTGGGGACACTGGGGACACCGTCTTAAAGGGGCATTGTCACACAAAGTCTCAATATGTCCCCAGACGGTGCTTAAAGGGCCAGCATGGTCCAATACAAGTCCATAAGCCACAATGCAGTTTTTAAAGGGCCAGCAGCAGCACAATATAAATCAATTAGCCCAAATAATGTTTGTAAAGGGCCATACCACCCAGGGCCATAGTCATGAGGCAGGAGGCTGGCCATCAGGCTCCTCCAACAGCCAGGGTGGGTATGTGCAGTAAGAGTTATGAAAACTATTAGTGACAGGCAAGTTCACTGTGTCAGAAATCTCTCTCTGTCACCCTTTCACTTTGTTGGCTTTATATATTTGAGTAATGCTTAATCAGCCCTCAGGCAGTCACTGTGGCTATTGGGTAAGACTAAACAATAATCTGCTGCAATTTCCCTGTGCTGTTTCCATGATAGTGTCTTGTTTCTCTGTCTTGTGGGCACTGTATCCCTGCCCTCTAATGCTATGAGTCAATTATGGCCCCTAAACAGCATGATGAATAGCATGCCTCCACTCATAGGCAGCTGGCTCTACTGCCCACATGGCAACTCAATGGAAATTCATTATTAAAGGACAGCAGACATGTGCAAAACCTGCTGAAACAGGGCCGATTTCAAACATGCCCCATTTTTTTTACATGCCTAGATGCTCACAAGTAATCTTCTCCAAATAACTACCAATTGGAGAGGCTGCAGAACTGAATTAGAGGCCCTATTTTTCCCATTTTTTTTAAACTTTACACCCTTCCCTCTAGAAAAAGAATCTAAGTGTTTTAAACTACTGCAAGTCTCCCTATGGATGAGCCTCCACGGCCTTTAAACATTTCAGTAGGCATATATCATGTGACCTATGTGTCTGTGCTATTTAACTGTAGTTATATAGTAAAGATTGGAATCTGTATATGCATTTTTATCAAAGAAGTAATAGTACCAATATTTGCTATATATTAAGTTGTTTTTTTTAACTAATATCGTGGTCCTTTTTCTCATGATCCAATTACATGACCTGGTACCCAGGGCCGGCGCTACCATAAGGCGGCCCAGGCGGCCGCCTTAGGGCGCACCGGCCCTGGGGGCGCAAAATCAGGGTGAACGGAAGGAGGGAAGCGCACTGCGCTCCCCTCCAACCGACGACCTATTGTAGCGTGGCCGAGCGCCCGGTTCTGCGGGCGCGCGAGGGAGCACTCTCCCATGTGTGCTTCCTCTTCAGCTCCCTCGCGCGCCGCATACAGATACCGGAGCCGGAAGATGACGTCATCTTCCGGCTCCGGCATCCCTACGCGGTGCGCGAGGGAGCTGAAGAGGAAGCACACATGGGAGAGTGCTCCCTCGCGCCCACCAGCCAGCCAGCCAGCCTGCCTACCCGCCCGCCAGCCAGCCTGCCTACCCGCCAGCCAGCCTGCCTACCCGCCCAGGAGCCCAGCAGCACCACTGGACCCCAGGGAATCCCTTCAGCACTCCAAAAAGGTAAGGAGGCTGGGGGATTAAATTTAAAAAAAAAACATGTGTTAGTGTGAGTGTTAGTGTGTGTGTGTGTGTGTCTGCTAGTGAGTGTCAGTGTGTGTGTCTGCTAGTGAGTGTCAGTGTGTGTGTCTGCTAGTGAGTGTCAGTGTGTGTGTCTGCTAGTGAGCGTCAGTGTGTGTGTCTGCTAGTGAGCGTCAGTGAGTGTGTCTGCTAGTGAGCGTCAGTGAGTGTGTCTGCTAGTGAGCGTCAGTGAGTGTGTCTGCTAGTGAGCGTCAGTGAGTGTGTCTGCTAGTGAGCGTCAGTGAGTGTGTCTGCTAGTGAGCGTCATTGTGTGTGTCTGCTAGTGAGCGTCAGTGAGTGTGTCTGCTAGTGAGCGTCATTGTGTGTGTCTGCTAGTGAGCGTCAGTGAGTGTGTCTGCTAGTGAGCGTCAGTGAGTGTGTCTGCTAGTGAGTGTCATTGTGTGTGTCTGCTAGTGAGTGTCATTGTGTGTGTCTGCTAGTGAGCGTCAGTGTGTGTGTCTGCTAGTGAGCGTCATTGTGTGTGTCTGCTAGTGAGCGTCAGTGAGTGTGTCTGCTAGTGAGCGTCAGTGAGTGTGTCTGCTAGTGAGCGTCAGTGAGTGTGTCTGCTAGTGAGTGTCATTGTGTGTGTCTGCTAGTGAGTGTCAGTGAGTGTGTCTGCTAGTGAGTGTCAGTGAGTGTGTCTGCTAGTGTCAGTGATTGTGTCTGCTAGTGTCAGTGAGTGTGTCTGCTAGTGTCAGTGAGTGTGTCTGCTAGTGAGTGTCAGTGTGTGTCAGTGAGTGTGTCTGCTAGTGAGTCTCTTACTGAGTGTGTTTGTGTGTGTATTAGTGAGTCTGTTTGTCTGTTAGTGAGTGTGTGTTTGTCAGTGAGAGTGTATGTTTTGTAAGTGAGTGTGTATGTATGTCTGTCGCTGAGTGTGTCTGTCAGTAAATGTGTGTCCGTTAGCTGGTGTGTATGCATCTGTTCGTGAGAGTGTGTGTGTGTCTTCAGCACTTACCTTTCTCCCTTGGCGCTGGGGATTCCTCCGCCTCTCAGCTCCGAATGCTCTTGCCGCGCACGCATTCAAACCGCCCATAGGAAAGCATTACTCAATGCTTTCCTATGGACGTTCAGTGTTTTAGAATAGCGGAAGCTCCTCTAGAGGCTGTCAGTGAGACATCCACTAGAGGCTGAATTAACCCTCGGTGAAACATAGCAGTTTCTCTGTCAGGGTGTCAGGGTTAAAACTAGAGGGACCTGACACCCAGACCACTTCATTGAGCTGATGTGATCTGGGTGTCTGTAGTGGTCCTTTAAGTGTGTGTGCATCTGCATGCACTGGCGTACATACCACGGTCGCAGGGGTCACAGCCCTGCAACCCCTGCGACCAGGTGCCCGGCGCCATGTGTTGCGGCCCCGGCCCGCGCAGAGTAAGCGCGAGAGTGGGGGGGGGGGGCACGGATCAATTTGCGCACTGGGGCCCCATGGGTCATGTGTACGCCACTGCACCTACCCTGGTGTCTGCCGCAGGCTGTGTGGAGGGGGCGAGGATATGAATGACATCATATCCCTGCTCCCTGTGTACCACACAGCATGGCTGGCGCCAGTGGCGTACATACCGGGGTCGCAGGGGTCGCGGCTGCGACCGGGCCCGGCCCACCAGGGGGCCCGGCCGCCCTGCGACCCCGGTATGTATGTCACTGGGCCAGCCTCTTCTCCTGGGGGGCCCAAGAGCCGGCCACCTCAGGGCCCCCCGAGGCTGGCCCTGCTGTCACCCGGCTGGCCGGTCCTGCAGGCGCGCGAGGGAGCACTGTCTCCTAGGTGCTTCCTCTTCAGCTCCCTCGCGCACCGCACTGATACCGGAGCCGGAAGATGACGTCATCTTCCGGCTCCGGTATCAGTGCGGCGCGCGAGGGAGCTGAAGAGGAAGCACTCAGGAGACAGTGCTCCCTCGCGCGCCTGCAGGACCGGCCAGCCTGACTGCCCGCCGGGTGACCGGCCCCCAGGAGCCCAGCAGCACCACTGGACCCCAGGGAATCCCCTCAGCTCTCCCACAGGTAAGGAGGCTGGGGGGATTTAAAAAAAAGGTGTTTGTGAGTGTTAGTGTATGTTAGTGTTAGTGAGTGTGTGTGTTTGTGAGTGTGAGTGTATGTTAGTGTGTGTGAGTGTATGTTAGTGTGTGTGAGTGTATGTTAGTGTGTGTTAGTGAGTGTGTTAGTGTGTGTGAGTGTATGTTAGTGAGTGTATGTTAGTGTGTGTTTGTGAGTGTGAGTGTGTGTTTGTGAGTGTGAGTGTATGTTTGTGAGTGTGAGTGTATGTTAGTGTGTGTGAGTGTATGTTAGTGTGTGTTAGTGAGTGTGTTAGTGTGTGTGAGTGTATGTTAGTGAGCGTATGTTAGTGTGTGTTTGTGAGTGTGAGTGTGTGTTTGTGAGTGTGAGTGTATGTTTGTGAGTGTGAGTGTATGTTTGTGAGTGTGAGTGTATGTTAGTGTGTGTGAGTGTGTGTAAAAGTGTGTGTGAGTGTGTGTGAGTGAGTGTGTTAGTGTGTGTGAGTGTATGTTAGTGTGTGTTTGTGAGTGTGTGTTTGTGAGTGTATGTTTGTGAGTGTGTGTGAGTGTATGTTAGTGTGTGTTTGTATGTTAGTGTGTGTTTGTATGTTAGTGTGTGTTTGTATGTTAGTGTGTGTTTGTGAGTGTTAGTGTGTGTGTGAGTGTATGTTAGTGTGTGTGAGTGTGTTAGAGTGTGTTATAGTGTGAGTGTGTTATAGTGTGTGAGTGTGTTAGTGTGTGAGTGTATGTTAGTGTGTGAGTGTATGTTAGTGTGTGAGTGTATGTTAGTGTGTGTTTGTGAGTGTTAGTGTGTGTTTGTGAGTGTTAGTGTGTGTTAGTGTTAGATTGTGTGTGTTAGTGTGTGTGTTAGTGTGTTAGTCTTAGAGTGTGTGTGTGTGTTAGAGTGTGTTAGTGTGTGTGTCTGTTACTGAGTATGTTTGTGTGCATCTGTTAGTGAGTGTGTATGTATGTCTGTCACTGAGTGTGTGTCTGTCAGTAAATGTGTGCGTCTGTTCATGAGAGTGTGTGTGTCTTAAGCACTTACCTTTCTCCAGCGCCGGACTCCCTTGGCGCTGGGAATCTCTCCGCCCCGATCCGCCTCTCAGCTCCGAATGCGCATGCGTGGCAAGAGCCACGCTCGCATTCAAACCGCCCATAGGAAAGCATTATTCAATGCTTTTCTATGGACGTTCAGCGTCTTCTCACTGTGATTCTCACAGTGAGAATCGCAGAAAATCCTCTAGCGGCTGTCAATGAGACAGCCGCTAGAGGCTGGATTAACCCTCAGTGAAACATAGCCGTTTCTCTGAAACGGCTATGTTTTCAGCTGCAGTTTTAAAACTAGAGACCTGGCACCCAGACCACTTCATTGAGCTGATGTGATCTGGGTGTCTGTAGTGGTCCTTTAAGTGTATGTGTTTATGCATGCACTTGCGTACATACCGCGGTCACACAGGTCGCAGCCCTGCGACCCGGTGCCCGCCGCCATGTGTTGCGGACCCAGCCCGCACAGAGTAAGCGCGCGGGGGGGCCCACGGATCAGTTTTCGCACCGGGGCCCCATGGGTTGTGTGTACGCCACTGGCTGGCGCCCTGTGATGGGGCTGGGCTGCAGGACAGGACTCCAAGGAGCCAGACAGCATGCATCCAGGGGACAAGATTGAACTGATGTAAGTATGTAATTGTGTATATCTCTGTATGTATGTATGTATGTAGGTCTCTGTATGCCTGTATGTCTGTACAAAATGTATGTGTCTGTATGTTTCTGTATGCCTGTATGTCTCTGTATGTACAAATGTATGTGTCCGTATGCCTGTATGTTTCTGTATGTACAAATGTATGTGTCTGTATGCCTGTATGTCTTTGTACGTATGTGTCTGTATGCCTGTATGTCTCTGTATACCTGTATATATGTATGTGTCTGTATGACGGTATGTCTCTGTATGCGTGTATGTCTTTGTATGCCTGTATGTATGTGTCTGTATGCCTGGATGTCTCTGTATGTATGTTTCTGTATGTCTATGTATGTATGTATGTGTCTGTATGACGGTATGCCTCTGTATGTATGTCTTTATATGCCTGCATGTCTCTGTATGCATGTATGTCTCTGTCTGTGTCTGTATGTCTCTGTATGATTATTTCTGTGTTTGTATGAACCTTATTTTAAACGAGGGTGGGGGGCACCAAAATGCATCTTTGCCTGTGTAACTAAAAATCCTAGCACCGGTCCTGCTGGTACCAGAAGAGTTCATTGACCTTGATCAGCATTAACTCCCTGTCTAGTCAACACTACAAATTGTCTGATGAGAAGAACATTAACTGGCTACCTGCTGATACAGTCAGAAATTTTGCCATATTAAATTAAAGAATGCGAAATGTATCTCTTTAGTATACATAAATCCTAAGGGAATTCACTACTGGAAGCCATGTTGGGTGAGTAGCAAAAAAAATAAAGTTCATGTACCACAACAGTTACACTTTAATGTGCTCTCTCTTGTTTAATATTCTCACGGGAGTCGTAACACAATATGCAGGAAAGAGTAAACCACAAAAGCTGTATTACCGAGCCTTAGAATGGCCGGACTTAATGTCACTAAACAACAAGAATCAGGGACAAGAATAAATCAAGTACAGGAATAATATGAATACTCAGAGTCAAGACAAAGCCAGGGTCAGGATACCAGAAATCATGAGTCAAATACGAAGCCGAGGTCAGGATACCAGAAATCATGAGTCAAATACGAAGCCGAGGTCAAGATACCAGAAATCACAAGTCAAATACGAAGCCGGGGTCAAACACAGGAAATCACAAGAGAATCACTAAGAACACTAAAAGAGGTTCTAACAGAAACCACGATAGGGCAATGAATGGGGGCTAAAACAAGCCTTAAATAGGCTTACCTATGTTCTGATAGGTCCATGTTATTACTGTGATCCAAAACAGATTAGGATTGCAATGATGACAATTTTTATTTTGTCATAAAATGCAGTTTTGGGGGTACAGAAAGAAAAAAGGGGGGGAGTGGGGTAAAACATAACATTTTGTTATGCAGTAGTTTTATACACATGGGAGGAACACGACGTGGTCATTTTAAGAGTGGGTGTGACATCATGTCCACATGTATATATACACGTCCTGCCGGCCGCTTAGTTCAGTCAAACCCCATGGCAGGAGGAGGTCGGCTAGGATCGAGGGAGGTGAATCTCTCTCAGTATGCCACGCGTTCACGTGGGGCGGTAGGACCGCGTGGAAGGAGGGGGTCTGCACGGCTCAGCGGAGGTAAATAATGCCACAAATATCAAGAAGTACAATGTTGCCACTAAAATTCAAAAATTCAAAATTCAGAGGCAATAAAATTCAACATCAATTTACTAATACTAGAAGCAAATATTGCTCTCTTGGTTAATGGAGAAGTCCAAGCATCACAACCTCTACAACTTGCAGTTGAGGTCAGGGCTGTTGTCAGTGAGTGACATCCAGTACTCTATTAAGGGGCTCAGCTGTGCCATGGAGTCTGTAAGTTCTAGGCATTCCGATTGGAGAGAAATACATATCTCCCCTAGCTGGATCACTTCATGTCACTTCTTCCCAGCTTTCTGCCCCACTGAACCATAGGGATGCCATTGTCCAGCAGCACAAAGGTAAGCAAAGAGGAGGGTAGCTAAAAAGGGCTCATTTGGTGGTATGTGATTGTGTGTCTCTGTCCTTATGTAGCTTTGTCTGGCAGTATATATCTGTTTATATTCACGTGTGGCATTGCATATCCGTGTGTGGATCTATGTGTTGCAGTGTGTATCTATTTGTCTTTATGTGTGGCAGTGTCTATCTGTGAAAATACATTAATGTGGGAGTATGTATCTTTTATTAGATGTGTGCTCTAGAGTCTCTTGGGCCTTGGCCATTGGTGGCTGTCAGGGCCGGACTGGGACAAAAATTCAGCCCGGGCAATTAAAGGCAGAGCAGCCCACTATTAGGGGCGGGGCCAGAAAGGGGGCATGTCATGTCACCACCATTGACACGCACACCCCCTCCCCCCCCCCACCAAATGAGTATGTTAATGTGACTGCTCCAGAGCATCCAGTGCTCCTGGCTAAAATAAATGCCAGGATTTTTTTGGGGGGGAAAGGGGGGGGGGGTTGAGTTTGTGCTGCGTTTGCTGGCGATTTGTCTCTGGTGTCCTCAATAGTGGGATACCAGAGACTGTTAAAGAGTGTTGTGCATGTGTGGGGATGTTCCTTGTGTTGTTGTAAATGTTTGGACGTTGCATGTGTGTAGAGCAATTGTGTGTGAAGAGGTCTGTTTGTGGCGTACTACATGTGGCTAGTGGCTGTAGTGTGTGTGTCTCTGGGTTGTAAAGTATGTGTGTTTGTGTGTGTGTATTTATATAGGGCCTGTGGAGTGTGTGCATGTAAGGAGCTGTACTGTGTGTTTGTGAGTGTATCTAGGGGCTCTAGTGTGTGTATGCATATGGGAGCTGTAGAGCACATGTGTATAGGGGGGATAATGTATGCATAGGTGGTGTAGTGTGTACAAGAGGTGCAGAATATGTATTTATAGGGGATATAAATTAGTGTGGGTGCATGCAGGGGGTGTGATGTGTGTGTTTATAGGGGTATAACGTATGAGAGTGCAGGGAGTGTAGTGTAGGTTTATGGGGTATAGAGTGTGTTTAGTGTGTGTATGTGAGTGTCAGGGGAATAGTGTGTATATAAGGGGTATAGAGTGTGTGTAGTGTGTTTGTGTGTAAGTGCAGGAGGTGCAGTGTGGATATAGGGGTATAGAGTGTGTATTGTGTGTTAATGCAGGGGCTGTAGTGTGTATGTAGGGGTATAGAGTGTATGCAGTGTGTTAATGCAGGGGGTGTAGTGTGTTTGTGTGTTAGTGCAGGGGGTGCTGTGTGTGTAGTGTGTTAGTGCAGGGGGTGCTGTGTGTGTAGTGTGTTAGTGCAGGGGAGCAGTATGTCTGTGTGTTAGTGTGTTAGTGCAGTGTGTGTTAGTGCAGTGCATGTTAGTGCAGTGCGTGTTAGTGCAGTGCGTGTTAGTGCAGTGTGTGTTTGTGTGTTACTGCATTGTGTGTTAGTGCAGTGTGTGTTAGTGCAGGGGAGCAGTATGTTTGTGAGTTAGTGCAGTGTGTTTTAGTGCAGTGTGTGTTTGTGTGTTACTGCAGTGTGTGTTACTGCAGTGCGTGTTAGTGCAGTGTGTGTTACTGCAGTGTGTATTAGTGCAGTGTGTGTTTGTGTGTTACTGCAGTGTGTGTTAGTGCAGTGTGTGTTAGTGCAGGGGAGCAGAATGTGTGTGTGTGTTAGTGGTGCAGTGAGTGTTACTGCAGAGTGTGTTTGTGTTTTACTGCAGTGTGTGTATTAGTGCAGTGTGTGTTTGTGTGTTACTGCAGTGAGCGTTAGTGCAGTGTGTGTTAGTGCAGTGTGTGTTAATGCAGGGGAGCAGAATGTGTGTGTGTTAGTGGTGCAGTGAGTGTTAGTGCAGTGTGTGTTTGTGTGTTACTGCAGTGAGCGTTAGTGCAGTGTGTGTTAGTGCAGTGTGTGTTAATGCAGGGGAGCAGAATGTGTGTGTGTTAGTGGTGCAGTGAGTGTTAGTGCAGTGTGTGTTTGTGTGTTACTGCAGTGAGCGTTAGTGCAGTGTGTGTTAGTGCAGTGTGTGTTAATGCAGGGGAGCAGAATGTGTGTGTGTTAGTGGTGCAGTGAGTGTTAGTGCAGTGTGTGTTTGTGTGTTAGTGCAGTGTGTGTTAATGCAGGGGAGCAGAATGTGTGTGTGTTAGTGGTGCAGTGAGTGTTAGTGCAGGGGTGCAGTGTGTGTAGTGTGTTTGTATGTGTGTAATGTGTTTGTGTGTGTATATGGCCTTAAATTATTATTATTAAAAAGTAAAAAAAAAAAAATCAATTTATTCCCCCTTTTAACTTTTATGTGGGGGAGGGAACATTCACATACCTGGTGGTCCAGTGGGGGGGGGGGGGCTACGCCACACACACATCCCTGGCGGTCCAGCGGCAGGTAATTCAGTCTGTACCCCGCAGGGTACAGACCATCTCTCTCTCTCTCCCTCTCGCGAGCGCCGTTTTTTCAGAGCGTTGCCGCGGGTTACCATGGCAACGCTCTGATAATCTCGGAGCTCGCGAGAAGAAGAGAACGGAAGCTGCTCGGCGTGCGCGGAGGGAGACCGGCTCACTGCCCGATCTCCCCTCCGGCCCATGATGGGATAGAACTCCATCTTGGGGCCGGTGCTGCTGCGCATGGGCCGGCAGGGGAGATCTCTTGATCTTTCCTGCCGGCCTCGGCCCATGGCCATCGCGGCCCACCGGGCATTTGCCCGGTTTGCCCGATGGCCAGTCCGGGCCTGGTGGCTGTCAATGATTTTGTAAGGGGCCCCAAGAGTTCTGATGGTAGCCCTGGCTGTGATTACAGTTGTTCGAATGTCCCTTTTATAGATATATCATATCTAGCTTTGCTTAATCCACGTGTGTAAAAAACTGAAATTGTGCATTGTGTAATATAACATTTTAAATTTTTGTTTTCAAATATTTATGCACACCTCTTTAAATTAAACCACCAAGGACAAGTTAAAATCTTAAGATGTGTATACATGTATAAAATTGTCCAGTAGGAAAATCTTTAGAACTCCCTGTCTCTTTTATGATAAAATCAGTCTTAAACAATTTGCACGATTAGGGAATCAAAATAGCAAAAATTAGTCTCTTTTCTTTTGCACATAAATACATTTGTGTGTTTGTATGTGAACATAGATAGGCAGATTGTCAAACATAGTAATTATTTCCCTGTTTGACAAAGCTATTATGATATATATGCTTGTTGCATACATTCCTCATTTTATGTAGTAATCCAGTCTTGTACATCTGAAAATATGTCATTTGCAAACAATGATTCTCCTTTAGTTAAACTCAGTAAGTTCTTTTATATTGTCTGTTTATAGATATATATTATACAGGTAAAGTTCTCATTATTAAACCAGCTGAAGCACGTATGATCACTATTATTTTCAAAATGTTTGGCATGACTTTCATTTCGGGGACCATTAGAAGACAATTAGTGCAGAAAATAGCCTTTCACATCAGATCACATCAATAGGTGCAATGAAAATGGTCTGCATATTTACTTTCTGTGCCAAAATATTCTACATAGAAAAAGGATATTTAAAAGGCCAAATCCAATAGAATAACGGCAGCTTTACAACTCGTGGATTGGAAGAAACCTTTTCATAAACTAAAGTATGTAGAATAAATAAAGTAGCTACAAACAAATATTAAAGAGGTACACCTCTCAGTATATACGGTTGGGGTATGGTAAGCCATAACATAAAAAACTAAGATGAAAATTGCCAAAGAGAGCAACCCCAAAAATCCAAGAATGAAAGTGTAGATAAAACCACTTCTTCAGTCAGAGAATTTTATTTTCTTTGAGGCTTTTCATCTGCATTTAGACCAGATTACCTGGCCCCTTGTTCTCTGTGAACCTTGTGCCTTTTCTCTCTCCCTAACCTCATTTACACTACCTTCCCATCAGTCGGAAACTATGGGAACTGGAACTTAGATGCTATTTAGTACTCCAGATAATGAATCCCCTGGGCATCGTTTAGTAGATCTGCCTTTTTTAAAGTTATACTTTTTGTTTGCATATCCTTTTTATCCTTAGAATTATTAAAAGTAGGGCTCCCCCCCCTTCCTTATTTCTTATACCAGTGGAGCTCTCCTGATGTTAGTTTGCCCTTGTGGGATTCTATACATCACTGTCTCCTATTTCCTACATTATATGCAAAACCTACAGATAGAAATAGCCTATTGCATGCCAAAAGTTTACATTGAAGTCCTCTCAAATTCATTACCATATTACCATACTCATATACTTTAGCAGATTGAGCCTATCCAGCTTACTAAACTAAATAGCATACAATATATTTAGCATATTATTTGACCACTTAAACCCTCATTTGAGTGCATGTCCACACTGACTAACATACAAGATAAATCTTCTGTCCCTTATGGAGTCACTTATTTCAGTATGCAGAACCGCGGACTGCTGCCTCTATATACATACATATGACATCAACATTATATCTGCAATAGGTTGGTTGTGCAATTCTATCTATCGCGACTGTGCCCCCGGTTTAGTGAAGAAACCTAGAAGTAACTGGGGAGTTTAATATCAGCCAGTACTATTGAACAAGTCCTGGTAAGCAGTAGAGAGAGACTGCAGGCATACAATCTCAGAGCACAACCCTCTGTACTGAGATGTGGAATATACATTGCAACATTACCAACATTGTTATCTATTACAGTGATTCCTCTTGCCAGTGCAAATGTTACTTTTACTCTTTAGCAATGATGGCCAGACATGAGTACTGTCAAATACTAACGTCATGTTTGCCTTGGCAATATGCTAGAATGCACGCAGCCGTGATGCCCCAACTGCTGAATTTACTGGAACTTATGTTTGGAGGTGTCCGGACGCTGCTAGGCACCCCTGCAAGGCTCCCTGAAGTTTGCTGCAGCAGTGTACTGACCCATTAGATCCACGGCCTAAAGGGGGTCCGGCTGGGAGTCGTGGCTGATCTCCTCGGCAGAACTCTGCAGGTGGTGCTGGGTCCGAGCCCTTTATCAGCCCCCTTTGGACCACCACTACGGCTCCAGGTACCTACCACAGTGTTTTGGCAGTTTTGCAGATTAAGGCAGAGTCTCCTCTCACTCTTGGCGACTCCTCGGTAAGCGGCTCCCTTGTGGTCCTCATAAAATGGCAGATGGTGACCGAGCACTGAAGCAGGGTACGGACTTCAGCCAGAATAGGGGAAGCATTCAAAGCTACCTGCTGGCAATTTTGGAAGAGCCTTTAGCCCAGAGAGAGCAATCTACAAAGCATGCTCCAGGGGAAGAGCTTAAAGGCAAAGCTGGGAACTCTGCTTGGATGCTAGGTGCCTGATCTGAGTTGGCTACACTATCAGGCTATCTACTGTCTGGCTATCTACTGTTCTTCATAGGCTCTCCTCTCCTATGCTCTTTCGGCTAACACATCTGCCATGACAGGCTGTTTGTGCCCAGATGCTGAGGATCTTGGTGGTTCTATTTTTGTATATGTTGCATATGTGCAGTCAGTAAGATTACTCTATAAATCTCATGAATCATCTGTTTCTGACCTGACTCACGTTAACTTCACTTGTCCTATTAATATAAAATGTGCAGTAGTATATGACATTTTATGCTACCATCATAACTTCTCTTGTACATGCCTATGTAAAAAAAAAACTAAAATATGATATAATCCTGTTTATTTCCCTATATAAAAAAGTGCAACATCTTTAATGCCATGTGAATACATGTCAATGCTAATCTGTTTGCGCAGGCTGTTGTGGCAGTACATATTACATGTTCAATCTCTGCACGAACAAAATAAAGAATTTAAAAAAAAAAATTCAAAAAAAATGTTAGGGGTGTTCTCACTTTTGTGAGATACTGTACATAGATTTTGGATTTGTAGAGATCCATGCATGTTTCTTGCTTTATTTCTATCTCTACACATCCAAAATCAAGATTATATATATATATATATATACACACACACATATATCTATACATATATATATATATATATATATATATATATATATAATCTTGATTTTGGATTTGTAAAGGGAGAGAGAGATAGAAAATTAGATAAACATACAAAAACATTATTATTATTACTAGTATTATTACTGGTATTTATATAGCGGCAGCATATTCAGTAGTGCTTTACAATATTATCAAAGGGGGAGATTTAACAGTAAATAAGACAATTACAAAAACTTACACGAACAATAGTTTGAAGAGGGCCCTGCTCAAACGAACTTACAGTCTAAAACACAATATCATGCGCACTCAATCATGCACTAAACACCAACTTCAAATCTCTCGCTGTCTATCTCTGTCTCTCTATCTCTTTCTCTCTCCATCGATCTCTATCGATCTCTATCGATCTCTCTATGAGTATATATGGACCAATGCATATATGAAAGGATAAAGGAGTTTAAGCATGCGTGGGATATGCATAAGGCTATCCTAGCTATAAGATAAGACCAGGGACAAATGAAAGTATTTAGAAAATTGGGCAGACTAGATGGGCCGAATGTTTCTTATCTGCCGTCACATTCTATGTTTCTATGATTGGAGAAATGCTATTAATCTACAGTACTGTCAGGGCCGGTGCAAGTATTTTTGGGTACATAGGCGAAGATGTATTTTCCGCCCCCCCCCCCATTCAAAAATAACATCTTCACCTATGTGCCTCTTAACCAGCCCCTCTCCCCGTCCATTATTGGTCCCCTCCCTTCCCTGCCCTTAGTGTTCTTCTGACAGTCACACACACTCAATGACAAACACAGACACTCACTGATCTGACACACACACACTCATTGACAGACACACTGATAGTCACACACAGACTCAATGACAAAGATACTCTCACTGATTTGACATACACTCACAAACACACACTGACAGACACACACATACACTGACACACTCACATGCAACACTCATACAATCACTCACAGGCACACATACACTCACTCACGCACACACTCACAGACACACATACACTCACTCACGCACACACTCACAGTCACACATACACTCACGCTCACAGTCACTCACAGACACACATACACTCACGCACACACTCAGTCACTCACAGACACACATACACTCACGCACACACAGACACACATACACTCACTCACGCACACACTCACAGACACACATACACTCACTCACGCACACACTCACAGTCACTCACAGACACCCATACACTCACGCACACACTCAGTCACTCACAGACACACATACACTCACTCACGCACACACTCACAGTCACTCACAGACACACATACACTCACTCACGCACACACTCAGTCACACATACACTCACGCACACACTCACAGTCACTCACAGACACACATACACTCACGCACACACAGACACACATACACTCACTCACGCACACACTCACAGACACACATACACTCACTCACGCACACACTCAGTCACTCACAGACACATACACTCACGCACACACTCAGTCACTCACAGACACACATACACTCACTCACGCACACACTCACAGTCACTCACAGACACACATACACTCACTCACGCACACACTCACAGACACACATACACTCACTCACGCACACACTCACAGTCACTCACAGACACACATACACTCACGCACACACTCACAGTCACTCACAGACACACATACACTCACTCACACACTCACACACAGTCACTCACAGACACACAGTCACTCACTCACGCACACACTCACTCACACAGAGACACATACTCACAGACACTCACACACACTCACTCACACACACACACACACAGACACTCACACAGAGACACATACACACTCACAGACACACAGACACATACACACTCACACAGAGACACATACTCACTCACAGACACATACACACAGACACTCACACTCACAGACACACAGACAGACATTCTCACACACAGACACATCACATACATTCACAAATTATTTTAATACATAAATAATATCCACCCAGCCTCCCTACCTGGAGAGCTGGTGTGGATCATTCCCTGGGGTCCAGTGGGGCTGCTGGGCGGCGTGCGGAAGTGCTGCGATCAGGCGCTGCGAGGGAGCTCTAACCTCTCTGCTCTGCTCCCTCGCGGGCTGTCTGCTGATGCCGCGGGAGCCGGAATATGACGTCATATTCCGGCTCCCGCAGTATCAGCAGACAGCGCGCGAGGGAGCAGAGCAGAGAGGTTAGAGCTCCCTCGCAGCGCCTGATCGCAGCACTGCCGCGCAGGGGGCGGAGATGGTGGCCGGCAGGAGGGATAGCTTCCCTCCTGCCGGTCACTGAAATCTTGCGCCCCCGGAGCCGGTGCGCCCTAAGGCGGCCGCCTGTGCCGCCTTATGGACGCGCCGGCCCTGAGTACTGTTTTCATATCTGTAACTTAATTATCTGGTAATTATGTTTTAAAAGCTTTTCTCCTTTTTCTCCTCTACCAAAATTGACCTTTTTTCTTTCCAGTAATTATTGTGCTATCTATGCATACTGAAACGAAAAATATATTTAAACATTACTTTCCAGAACGCCAAATTTACTCAGATTCAGAGGTGTGTTTTTTGCAATCCACTTGGTAGTGAAGGGGTGAAAAAAATTTGCAGTGTGCAGTTTAGCCTGACTGTTTTATTATGCAACTGTTAAACAGCATTTGTCCCCTATAAATTCTATAAATTCTGAAGACTGCTGTAAATTGAACCGATAATCTCTTACCATTAAACCAATAAAATGATGCACAATAAAAAAGAAAACAATATAACCCCCACCCCTCGTGCTAGCTAAAACTGTATTTACAGAGGGATTGATAGTACTTTATGCACGCAATATAACTTTCCTTTTTAAGACATCACCAAAACAAACCATTCTCATCAAAACATTTTCTTAGATTATTAAACTCATGTTTTACTCACTGATTACAATTTCATGGTTATATTGGCAATAATTAAGATATAATTCATCTCATTCTAATGTACTGCATTAATATTATTTTAATATAAAAACTTTTTTTAATATGCCTTTAGCAGTGTAAGAGCTTGTTTTATTAAATTTTACATATTTAGCTTTCATTAAGGTTCCAGCATACACATCCAGTAATATTTTTAGCATACACATCCAGTTATATGTTTCTATTAACTTCTTATTGATTTGAGCTCTTTATTTGGTTGAGTCTCAATGTAACTATACAAAGCACTATAGTGTTAGTTATATTTCCTGTAGTGACATTAGCAGGCTTCAAAGAAGTTCTTGCTGGTAAATAAAGACAATAGACAATTATAACAAAAACTAAAAATACTGTGAAAATTCAAGAGAACATGAACCAGAAAATCTACTTTCTTCAGCAACAACCTGCTTCCTCTACTTTCCTGCCTGCACATGGTATTTATGTAGCTATTTGTTGTCTGATAATGTTATATTGACTGAAAAGCCTCTGATTGGATCGCATAAGACCCCCTGCTGACGTATGGAGGAGGAGGGAGATCAGCATCGGGAGCTTTGCCCGGTGCTGGATTGCAGGTAAGTTTTAACTTCTTTTTTTTTAATTTCCAAGGGGGAGGACCTAATAGCACTGCAAACAGGTGCATTGCAAATCTAAACAGGCTAATAGTGACAAAGGGTTGGAGTAACACTGTAACCTTATTACACCCATCTGGCTGTTCATCAGACTCAATAGACAGGCAGTTGCTAGAGTACCTGCCTTGCAAAGACGTTTCATTGTGGCATCCATTGGGTAGTCTGTGATTTGACAGCCACAGAAAGTCTGGGCAGGGTTGGAAGAGGAGGACTTGGGATTGCAAAGGCTTCAGACAAGAACAACTTTTGCAACCTGTTTCTAGATACCTTTAATGAAAGAAATACATAATTAAATGCACGCACGTTTTCATTGGACGTATCAACTAAACTGTGATTTTTTTGATTGATTTTTATGCAGTGGAGTGTTCTTTAAGGTGGAAGTTACATGATTTAGAGACAGACTGGAAAAAAAAGTAAGCCCTGAATCTAAAGTGATTCCAAGGCTTGGAGTTTGGAGTTTGGAGTATGGGTGTTTCTTTGATATGCACGGAGATTGACAGAGTTGGACTATCTGAAGGAGGAAAGATGACACGGTCCATTGTCAAAAGATTGACATGTATAAAATGGGAAACCATACAGTTAGAAATAGATGAAAAGTAATTAATCTCATTTTAATTTAAAAACTGTGGATTCAATAATTAATCATACCCCTCAAAATAATATTTAGTTGTGACACTATTTATAATAAAAACATTTGACATGATTAATACCACCAGTACTTGTTAAAGCAGACATTTTTGTGTATACCAACATTGCACCATGTTTCTCCCCCCTCCCCAAATTACATTCCATAGGTTCATCAGTCTGTGGACAGTTACGTGCAATATGTCCAATCTCCTGACATCTATAACACTTCATCTCTTTCTCAGTCTGGCCTTGTGGCCGGGTTGGGAACCTGGGTACCCAATTTTCCAGGTACTCAGTCTGTCTATGGGTCTGTACAGAATCTTTTTTCCCATCGGTTTCTTTAAACCCACCAGACTTCTTTGAAGGTATCCTGTTACCTTGCAATTTGGCGTTGAGGTAAGGTTCTTTACTCTGAGTTTCATTAGCAAACCGGTATCTCTCTGTCAAGTTCATCATTTCTTCAGGGTCCTTTTGATCCGCTTGACTGACCCATTTCCGTAGCGCTATCGGCAGACTCCTGAGGAAGCGATCCATAACCACCTTTTCAATGATTACTGCAGCAGAGTTGATTTCTGGCTGTAGCCACTTCTGGGCAAGTCTCAAGAGGTCATACATTTGTGACCTAGTAGGTTTCTCGGTATCATAAACCCAAACATTATATCTTTGGGCTCGCACTGCAGGCGTAACTCCAAGCGCCTGTTAGTATTTCCGCTTTTAATCGGTCATAGTCTTGTGCTTGGCTGAGAGGCAAATCATCATACGCTTTCTGTGATTCTCCACTGAGGCAAGGGGCTAATAATCCTGCCCACTGACCTGGAGGCCATCCTTCTTGGGTAGCAATCCTTTCAAAGGTTGTCAGGTAAGCCTCCATGTCATGAAACCTCACTCACTTTATGTAAAAAGTCAGTAACTCTAATCCGGCGCCCCCTATCCATAGTAGGGGTAGTTACACTTGACAGCATGGTTTGTTGCAAAGCACTTGTGAGTTTGTCTCTGTCTTCCCGCTGAGTTTCCATAATGCAGTCTATTTGTGTGGCCAATAAGCGGTTCGTCTCCTGTTGGACCGCAACAGCCTGTCGCTGTGTCTACATGAGGCTACTGATCTGCGCTGCTGTTTGTGTCTTGCTGGGTAGTAGTGGCCTGTACCAAGGCTTTTACTAACTCTTCCATCTTGCTTGTTGTTTTTTTTTTTTTCAGCCACTTGGTAAATACCACACACACCACACCTGCAGGCCTCTGTTTCAAACAACCAGTCTCAGTTTGCAGAGTCGCAGTACCTTAGGCCTCTATACCCACAGACCGTATAAATGTGCTTTAAATGCCTGCATCCTCCACCATCTTGTGACCTTTATGGGCAAAGCAACACAGTCCTCTAGGGTAACAGGCATAGAACAACAGTCTCTGGTGCAAAAATGGTGTGGTTTATTTATAGCGTGCACAAAAATCCATACAGCAATCAGTTTGTTCAAAAACGGCAGCACAACAGAAAGGAAAATCTACAAAATAAATCCTAGCTCAAATTTGAGCACTAACTAAACATAAAGAAATGTCCCTTACTCACCAAGGTAATAAACTACACAAATCAAAAATAAGCATTGGTTTCACCAACGTTTAGCACATTGTTTAGATGCTGCTCTGCACAGACCTGCTCTCTCTCTGCAGGTCAGATTGTATCTGACTCTTTCTGCTCTGAGACCTGCTAATTAAAGCCTCAGCAGTTGCTAATTGGGCAGGTGAATGAGTATAGACTATGGAGGATTCTGGGTCCTAGATACCTTCCTTCTATTACCCTCCCATAGACTCTGTCACACCCCATAGTCTTTACATCCCTATATAGCCTGGATCTGAGCACCCAACATATCCAAAACGCACTCAGATCCCACGAATCGCCACTGGGGGGAAGATTTGACCAACCGCTCTTAAGACGTCTGCCCAAAATAGTTCTATAGTTTCAGAGGTAGCGATAAGTTAAGTTCGAGAGTTATAAACTGAGCGAAAAGGCGAACTGGTCCCCTGGCTCATGGGTAGTGTTTGTTCATGAGATCCAGTCGAACAAACCTACCAAACAGCGCTCTCCTGGCTTGCCTCAAACAGAAGCAGGCCTCCGTATGGTTTTACCAGTGTTCGGACTGTCGAGTGTCCACCTCTGAGTTCCAGGCACTCAACGACTAAGTCCCGCTGCCTGCTTTCGTACAACAAGATGGCCACTGTTTTCTCCACCATGTGGCGTTTGGAGGCCACACAAAGAGTACTTAATTCTTGTGGTTTCTTTATGTTTAATGAGCCAGAGGGGTGGCTGGCATTCAATACTTAGTATTCTCGAATGGTAGCAGGATAGGCAGGGCCGGCGCGTCCATAAGGCGGCACAGGCGGCCGCCTTAGGGCGCACCGGCTCCGGGGGCGCAAGATTTCAGTGACCGGCAGGAGGGAAGCTATCCCTCCTGCCGGCCACCATCTCCGCCCCCTGCGCGGCAGTGCTGCGATCAGGCGCTGCGAGGGAGCTCTAACCTCTCTGCTCTGCTCCCTCGCGCGCTGTCTGCTGATACTGCGGGAGCCGGAATATGACGTCATATTCCGGCTCCCGCAGCATCAGCAGACAGCCCGCGAGGGAGCAGAGCAGAGAGGTTAGAGCTCCCTCGCAGCGCCTGATCGCAGCACTTCCGCACGCCGCCCAGCAGCCCCACTGGACCCCAGGGAATGATCCACACCAGCTCTCCAGGTAGGGAGGCTGGGTGGATATTATTTATGTATTAAAATAATTTGTGAATGTATGTGATGTGTCTGTGTGTGAGAATGTCTGTCTGTGTGTCTGTGAGTGTGAGTGTCTGTGTGTATGTGTCTGTGAGTGAGTATGTGTCTCTGTGTGAGTGTGTATGTGTCTGTGTGTCTGTGAGTGTGTATGTGTCTCTGTGTGAGTGTCTGTGTGTGTGTGTGTGTGTGTGTGTGAGTGAGTGTGTGTGAGTGTCTGTGAGTATGTGTCTCTGTGTGAGTGAGTGTGTGCGTGAGTGAGTGACTGTGTGTCTGTGAGTGACTGTGTGTGAGTGTGTGAGTGAGTGTATGTGTGTCTGTGAGTGACTGTGAGTGTGTGCGTGAGTGTATGTGTGTCTGTGAGTGACTGTGAGTGTGTGCGTGAGTGAGTGTATGTGTGTCTGTGAGTGTGTGCGTGAGTGAGTGTATGTGTGTCTGTGAGTGACTGTGAGTGTGTGCATGAGTGAGTGTATGTGTGTCTGTGAGTGACTGAGTGTGTGGGTGAGTGTATGTGTCTGTGAGTGACTGAGTGTGTGCGTGAGTGAGTGTATGTGTGTCTGTGAGTGTGTGCGTGAGTGAGTGTATGTGTGTCTGTGTGTGCGTGAGTGTATGTGTGTCTGTGAGTGACTGTGAGTGTGTGCGTGAGTGTATGTGTGACTGAGTGTGTGCGTGAGTGAGTGTATGTGTGTCTGTGAGTGACTGTGAGTGTGTGCGTGAGTGAGTGTATGTGTGTCTGTGAGTGACTGAGTGTGTGCGTGAGTGTATGTGTGTCTGTGAGTGACTGTGAGTGTGTGCGTGAGTGAGTGTATGTGTGTCTGTGAGTGTGTGCGTGAGTGAGTGTATGTGTGTCTGTGTGTGCGTGAGTGTATGTGTGTCTGTGAGTGACTGAGTGTGTGCGTGGGTGTATGTGTGTCTGTGAGTGACTGTGAGCGTGAGTGTATGTGTGACTGTGAGTGTGTGCGTGAGTGAGTGTATGTGTGTCTGTGAGTGTGTGCGTGAGTGAGTGTATGTGTGCCTGTGAGTGATTGTATGAGTGTTGCATGTGAGTGTGTCAGTGTATGTGTGTGTCTGTCAGTGTGTGTTTGTGAGTGTATGTCAAATCAGTGAGAGTATCTTTGTCATTGAGTCTGTGTGTGACTATCAGTGTGTCTGTCAATGAGTGTGTGTGTGTCAGATCAGTGAGTGTCTGTGTTTGTCATTGAGTGTGTGTGACTGTCAGAAGAACACTAAGGGCAGGGAAGGGAGGGGACCAATAATGGACGGGGAGAGGGGCTGGTTAAGAGGCACATAGGTGAAGATGTTATTTTTGAATGGGGGGGGGGGCGGAAAATACATCTTCGCCTATGTACCCAAAAATACTTGCACCGGCCCTGAGGATAGGGGAAACAAATATTAAGTAAATGGGCGAACTGAGGAAGAGAATGGCTCTGGGGAAGGCAAAATAGGGGTTTTGTCACATGCCATAGCATGATGCTCATACTTCCATAGTCTATTGTATGAGTAGAGATAATTCATGAGTTTTATGGTTTGATTTGTGTTCAGAAATACTCCATCTTGGTCTTATCTGAAAAAACATTTTGTAAAATCTTATCAGTCAGTCTCATACTTTTTAGCAAATACCAAACATGCTTTTATAAAGCTTGTTTTAATTAATGACTTCCTCTTGCCACCCCTTTTACAGTCTTAGCTACTGATGATTGATCCAAAAGTTCTCAGACTTTTCCTGATTTCCTATCTCTCTCTTACTGCTGTAAAATGCTTGTTCTTGCTCACAGTCACAGCTTTCCTTCAGATCTGTATGCCGAGTTACACAATTACATAGTTACATAGCTGAAAAGAGACTTGCATCCATCAAGTTCACTCTTCCTCACATTTGTGTTTGCTGTTGATCCAAAAGAAAGGAAAAAAAAAACAGTTTGAAGCACTTCCAATTTTGTAACAAAGTAGGAAAAATTTCCTTCAAGTATGCATCTAGTAGCTGTTTGAATATCTGTATGGACTCTGATAACACCACTTCTTCAGGCAGAGAATTCCACATCCTTATTGTTCTTACAGTTAAAAAAAAAACTTTCTTTGCCTTAGATGAAATCTTCTTTCTTCCTCTAAACGCATGACCTCATGTCCCATGTAAAGTCCGGTTTGTGAATAGATTTCCACACAATGGTTTGTATTGGCCCCAAATATATTTGTATAATGTTATCATATTCCCTCTCAGGCGACGTTTTTCTAAACTAACGAGGTTTACATTTGTTAACCTTTCTTCATAGCTGATATGTCCCATTCCTTTTATTAATTTTGTAGCCCGCCTCTGCACTTTTTCCAGTGCCATAATATCCTTCTTTAGAACAGGTGCCCAAACTTGCACAGCATATTCAATGTGGTTTTACCAGTGATTTATAAAGAGGCAAAATTATATTCTCATCCTGAGAATGAATGCCCTTTTTCTTGCATGACAATACCTTGCTGGCCTTAGCCACTGCTGATTGACATTGCACATTGTTGCATAGTTTGTTGTCTATAACAATTCCCAAGTCCTTTTTGTGTGTTGTTATCCCTAATTTGCTTCCATTAAGGGTATACGTTTCTTGTGCATTCTTTACGCCGATGTGCATAACTTTGCATTTTTCAACATTAGAAACTATGAGTAAGGGAAGCAGACCTCTACCATCTAACACCTAACAATAAAGATGTCGCTGACAGAGGCAAACTTGCCCAGTACCTAAAGATGTCGCTGACAGAGGCAAACTTGCCCAGTACCTAATGGAGACTCCAGGGGTCTCCAGGGGCCTAACCCCAGATAATGTAAGAAAAAAGAAAGAAACACACACACAGGACATACAGCTGCAAAAAGCAGATGTATAGAACTGTATATGACTGGAAGTAATGAAGTAGTCTAACACTAAATAATACCATAAAAGTGCTAAATATCCCAATAAAAAATAGATAGACATATAGTATGCCCCCTAATAATGGTACTATATCCTTTCCTATATAAGCAGTATTAAGGCAAAAAAATGAGCTTTAATGTGTCAGGCTCTATGTTGTCACTGTTCTATAGGATTGATGTAACCAATGAAGGAAAAAGGGGGAAAAAAGGGGCAAACACAAAAATGAGTCTCTACCACTTTGAGTATCTCTACCACTTTAAGAGTATCTTCAAGGTGTAGGAATATTGAATATCTCCAATATATATATGGGCTAATATAATAGCCTCAAAGTGTCAATTTATACAATATTCTACATACAAGTACCATGGAGAGTGAAAAAAAGTTCTGAATACATATAATATAAAATTATATATAGAGAGATAGAGAAATATAGATATTGTGAAGCTTAGAGTGCTCACGGCATATCTATAGACAGAATAATAGTCAAGATATATAAGCAGGATATATGTAGCAAAAAGCTGTTCAAATTAGTAGCAGCCTAAAAAGCCTAAAAAGTGTCTAGTTATTAGGATACTATGTTGTCTGCTTAGCTAGATATGTTCAACCTCTTATTGTGGTAGAAGTAAATGACCATCTATTAAGACATAAAACAAAACATAAGTGAAGTGATTACAGTGCCATACTGTGAAAAAAGTGTAAAGTCTATTACAGTATACGCCTTCCCCCGCCCTGCAGAGCTCAGTCTGCGCGGAGCCCTCCATGGGTGAAGATGGATTATTATTTTTGCGCTCGTTTTTTTTTTGTTTTTTTTTAGAATTGCGTTGGTTATTATGGTTTTTTATTTGGCCTTTTTGGGGCTGAAAAAAGAAGATTTTAGAAGAAAGAAAACATCAAATGGTAAGTTTTATTTTTATTTTTTACAGGTACTTAGTTAAAGGTCCCCCTCACTAGTTTTTAAGGTGAGGGGGGTAGGTAGGGGGATAATTTTTATTGGGGGGGAGGGGGTGACTAGGGGTTTGGGGGCTCAGGGGTGGGGGCCAGGGAGGAGGACCTTAGGTCCCCCCCTTATTAGTATTTAGGGCCCCCACCCACCGCTCAGGGGTGGGGGCCAGGGGGGAGGACATGAGGTAACCCCCCTTATTAGTATTTAGGGCCCCCACCCGCTGCTGAGGGGTGGGGGCCAGAGGGGAGGACACTAGATCCCCCCTTATTACAATTTAGGGCCCCCACCCACCGCTCAGGGGTGGGGGCCAGGGGGGAGGACCTTAGGTCCCCCCCTTATTTTACTATAGGGCCCCTACCCACCGCTCAGGGGTGGGAGCCGGGGGGAGGACATTAGGTCCCCCCCTTATTATTATTTAGGGCCCCCACCCACCGCTCAGGGGTGGGGGCCAGGGGGAAGGACATTAGGTCCCCCTCCTTATTTTACTGTATGGCCCCCACCCACCGCTCAGGGGTGGGGGCCAGAGGGGAGGACACTAGATCCCCCCTTATTACAATTTAGGGCCCCACCCACCGCTAAGGGGTGGGGGCCAGGGGGGAGGACCTTAGGTCCCCCCTTATTTTACTATAGGGCCCCTACCCACCGCTCAGGGGTGGGAGCCGGGGGGAGGACATTAGGTCCCCCCCCTTATTATTATTTAGGGCCCCCACCCACCGCTCAGGGGTGGGGGCCAGGGGAAGGACATTAGGTCCCCCTCCTTATTTTACTGTATGGCCCCCACCCACCGCTCAGGGGTGGGGGCCAGGTGGAGGACATTAGGTCCCCCCCTTATTATAATTTAGGGCAGCCACCGCTCAGGGGTGGGGGCCAGGGAGAGGACATTAGCCCCCCCCTTATTCTGATTTAGGGCCCCCAACTGCCACTCAGGGCTGGGGGCCAGGGGGGAGGGCAATATGTCCCCCCCATCATTTTACGTTAGGGCCCCCACCCGCCGCTCAGGGGTGGTGGCGGGGGGTACTATTTTATTTTTTTTAAACAGTAAGCAGTCACAGGCTGCTCACTGTTTACTAGACATGCCCCTACTCGCGGTATAGCAAGTAGGGGCAAAATTAACTAAGCCTAAGTAATTTTTACTTAGTATTAGTAAAGTTGGCTGAAAGACCAATTTAGGTTTTTCAGCCTTTTGGTAGATAACTCCCTAATACCGTGGGAATTAGGGAGTTATCTACCAAGCGGCTGCAAGAGAAGTCCCGAAGTGCCGAAGTCCCGAAATTCTGAAATGCCGACGTTCCGAAATTCCGAAGTGTCGAAGTGCCGAAGTTGCCGAAGTTCCGAAGTGCTGAAGTGCCAAAGTTGCCGAATTTCTGAAGTCTCGAAGTGCCAAAGTGCCGAAGTTCCGAAGTGCTGAAGTGCCGAAGTCCCGAAGTTGCCGAAGTTCCGAAGTCTTGAATTGCCGAATTGCTGAAGTCCCGAATTGCAAAAATCCCGAATTTCGGAATGCCGAACCAAAAATGTTCCCCATGCACATGCCTAAATTTTATATTATATGTATTCAGAACCTTTTTTTCACTCTCCATGGTACTTGTATGTAGAATATTGTATAAATTGACACTTTGAGGCTATTATATTAGCCCATATATATATTGGAGATATTCAATATTCCTACACCTTGGAGATACTCTTAAAGTGGTAGAGATACTCTTAAAGTGGTAGAGATTCATTTTTTTGTTTGCCCCTTTTTTTCCCCCTTTTCCTTCATTGGTTACAGCAATCCTATAGAACAGTGAAAACATAGAGCCTGACACATTAAAGCTAATTTTTTTTGTCTTAATACTGCTTATATAGGAAAGGATATAGTACCATTATTAGGGGGCATACTATATGTCTATCTATTTTTAATTGGGATATTTAGCACTTTTATGGTATTATTTAGTGTTACTACTTCATTACTTCCAGTCATATACAGTTCTATACATCTGCTTTTTGCAGCTGTATGTCCTGTGTGTGTGTTTCTTTCATTTTTCAACATTACATTTCATCTGTCATTTGAGTGCCCAGTCCCCCAGTTTATCTAAATTCCACTGCAGCAAAGTAATATCTTGCTAACATTGTATTACTTTACAGAGTTTTGTGTCACCTGCAAACACTGAAACATGACTTTCAATGCTTTTTGGAAGATCATTTATAAAAATGTTAAATAGAAGGGATCCCAGAACAGAATCCTAAAGGACACCACTTGCCACCTCTGTCTAGCTTTATAATTTACCATTAATGACAACTCTTTGTACTCTATTTTTAAGCCAATGTTCTACCCAACAATAAGCATTTTCATCTAGACCGATTTCTTTGAGTTTCAACACTAATCTATTGTGTGCAACTGTATCAAATGCCTTGGCAAAATCCAAATAGATCATATCCACTGCAACACCCTGATCTTAACTTCTACTTACTTCTTTGTAGAACACAATCAAGTTAGTTTGACATGACCTGTGCTTTATAAAACCATACTGAATTTTGCTGATAAGCATGTTCAAGGAATTCTTGAATATTATCCCTTAATAACCTTTCAAATACTTTTCCAGCCATAGAGGTTAAGCTCACAGGTCTATAATTTCCAGGCAAGGATTTTGAACCCTTTTTGAATATAGGAACCACATCTGCCTTCCTCCATTCCTCTGCAACACTTCCTGAAAGAAAAGAATCTTGAAAGATTAAAAACAGAGGTTCACTTATTTCTACACTTATTTCCTTCAGTACTTGTGGATGAATACTGTCAGGCCCTGGAACTTTGTTTATATTAACTTTCTTTAGTTGCTGCAGCACCTTGCCTTGATTTAACCAATTACAATTTTTCTGCAAGTTTTTAGCAGCAATCATTTGCACATCTATTGCCATGGGTTCTTCCTTAATATATACGGAGGAGAAATAGTTATTTAAAATTTAGTGTACTGTATTTCATTTTAGTGTATCTTATCTCTCTTACTGTGTCTCTTATCCCTCATGTGCCTGATATTCCCTCCTTGTATCTTACTTCCCCCTATTGTGTCTGCTAACTGCCTTGTGTTTCCCACCTTGTCTCATGCAGTTCCCTGTCAAACGGGGAGAGGACAAAGAAGATCATCTATTGGGGTCCACAATGTCAGGCTACACTGGAACGTCCTGCGGGAGTATAAAAATTCTCATAATAAATGTTTGCTGATCCAGGGAGAAATCTGTGTACCCATAAAAATAAAAAATAAACCTGCTTTAATATGTATTATTCACTAATTTCTAGATCAAAAACGGCAATGGAAATAAATAAAAGGGGCATTTATCCACTGTAGATTGCTATCTAATTATGTTACCACTGCATTGGCACATTGTTTCTAGTGCTACTAGTTCTTGTTTAAAGGGAAACTATAATTTTAAAAATGTATTATTTAAACCAATTCTTTTAAATGTTGTGACCTCCCATTCCCCCCTTTTTGTTTACAAAACAAAATGTATATGTATATATATGTACGAACGGTTGTTCTATGAGCCCCAAGTTTAATTAAGGTGCCCTGACAAATGATCTTCCTCAGGATATAAACATTATGTGCCCCCTATTTATTATCTCATCTTTCCCAACCCCCTCTATATCATAGCCCATCAGTGGGGGCTGGGTGTGACTCTAAAAAGACCCCTCATTTTTAAATTAATAGAGACCCCACCCACTAGACACACGGTGATGGGCAGAGTGGTGGACAGTGACCTGTCCACACCCCATTAATACATTTTTACCCCACATCCAATGCCCACCAGTAGGACACTGGGGGCACCTGTGCCAGGTCACTTCCTGCATTTTATTAGTGATAATTATTGGTTTCAGACAAGCCTTTAAATGTGTGTGTGTGTGTGTGTGTGTGTGTGTGTGTGTGTGTGTGTATTTAATTGATCAGAATTGATAAATGACTTGTCAGGAGCCGACAAACATCTGATGAAGGTCATAATCTAATCAAACCCATAATTTTTTATTTTCTGAAATTCATTGTTTAGGCTGTAAACCCTTCTACCTTTTTTGTCATACTCCATGCTTTGTAAATATGAGAAGACTTTACACACAGACCTAGAGCTGACTTCATCTGTTACTTTACCAAATTTTATTTAACGATTATAGAAAAGTAAGACAACCGCGGACAAACTTTTTTAAAGGAAATGGACTTGCTGTTGTCTGTTCACTAGTGGTTGGCTGGGATTGTACCCACCTATTTCCACATGTCATAATTTTTTGGCAATGTTTCAAAATAGCATTACACCTTGTCATCATTGTTTCAAAAAGTAGACGTGCAACGTTTAATAGCAGTTAAACCTTAGTTAATGGCCTCTATGAAGAAAACTTGTGACAACTATCATAAGGGTGAACTAAGAAATAACTATTCAAGCACATTTATTCTTAATTTGCTTTAAATGAGTCTTTAGTAAACCTTTAGTGATATTACTTAAACATGCCATCAGTTCGAGGAAATTGTTTGTCCCACACAAACTTTTAAAAAGGCTGAACGCAATCGCATAAAGGCATCTTTAGAACAAATTTACTTGCAGGAAATATTCATTGGCAAAAGGAGGATAAATGGAAGGTAAAATTCTACAAAAGTACATTTCTCAATACATATCACTGGGAAACAATTATAAACTAAGCAAATTAAAACCAATGTGGCCTAGTACAAGGGTCAGTCAAATGATAAAAGATAAGAAAATGGCATGCAAAAACTTTTAAATCAGAGGGGTCAATTGCATCCTATAACAAATATTAGCATGCCAGTAGGGCTTGCAAAAAAAGCAATTAGATGGGCTAAAAAAAGCAGCAAGGCCAACCACAAAAAGTGTTTTAAGTATGTTAACACAAAAAAAGGTTAACAGTAAAAATGTTGGTCCATTGGAAAGGGATATGGGTGAGTTAATCATGGAGAATCAGGACAAGGCAGACATTCTAAATAATTATTTGTCTTTAGTATATATGGGTTCAAAAGTTCAACCCGTAAACTACAGACCCGTGAGCTGAACATCTGTGGTTGGGAAATTATTTGAAGGGCTGTTAAGGGATAATATTCAAGAATTCATAAAATCTAAATATAATTTCAAAAATATGATTTTATAAAAGATAGGTCATGCCAAACGTCATTGCAGTCTATGGAGAAGTTAGTAGAAACAGTTAGGTCCAGAAATATTTGGACACTGACATAATTTTCATAAATTTGGTTCTGTACTCCACCACGGATTTGAAATGAAACAATTGAGATGCATTTAAAGTGCAGACTTTCAGCTTTAATTCAAGGGGTTAAACAAAATTATTGTGTGGAATGTTGAGGAACTGCAAACATTTTCATACACAGTTCAGGGGTTCAAATATATTTGGACAAATTAATACAATCATAAATAAAATGTAAATTTGTAATAGTTTGTTGAGAATCCTCTGCAGGCAATGACTGCTTAAAGTCTGGAAAGCATGGACGTCACCAAATGCTGTGTGTCCTTGCCAGGCCTTTACTGCAGTTGTCTTCAGTTTCTGTTTGTGGATCTTTCTGCCTTGAGTTTTGTCTTCAGCAAGTGAAATACATGCTCGATCGGGTTGAGATCAGGTGATTGGCTCGGCCATTGCAGAATATTCCACTTTGCCTTAAAACACTCTTGGGTTGCTTTCACAGTATGTTTTGGGTCATTGTCAATCTGTAAAGTGAAGCACCATTCAAACAACTTCACCGAATTTGCATAAATCTGAGCAACAAAATATCCCTATATACTTCAGAATCCATCCGTCTGCTTCTGTCTTCTCTCACATCATTAATAAACACTAGTGACGCAGGGTCATTGGAAGCCATGCATGCCAGATGCCATCACACTGCCTCCAACATTTTTACAGATAAAGTGGTATGCTTCAGATCATGAGCTGTTCCAAGCCTTCTCCATACTTCTTTCTTCCCATCATTCTGGTAGAGGTTGAGCTTACCTTCATCTGTCCAAGGAATGCTGTTCCAGAACTAGGCTGGCTATTTTAGGTGTTTTTTTGCAAAGTCTAATCTGGCTTTTCTATTCATGAGGGTTATGAATTGTTTGCACCTTGTGGTGAACCCCTCACTTGCTTTGTGAAGTCTTCTCTTTATGGTAGACTTGGATAATGCCTGGCTACCTCCAGGAGAGTGTAGTTCACTTGGCTGGATGTTTTGAAAGGGTTTTTCTTTAACATGGAAAGGATCAGTTATCCAACACTATTGTTTTCTGTGGATGTCCAGGCATTTTTGTGTTGCCGAGTTCACCAGTGTGTTTTTTTTTTCTCTGAACTGTTCATTTGGCTACTCCTAATGTTGCTGCTATCTCTCTGATGGATGTTTTTTGCAGCCTAAGGATGGCCCTTAGGATTCACTTGCATTGAGAGCTAATTTGACAATAAATGCCACATCTGGAATCAACTCCAGACCTTTTACTTTTTTTTTTTTTAAATATATTTTTATTTCTTCAAAAGTTTTTTCCATATAAGAATTACAAAAGCATACATACAATTCCTCTCTAGATATTTCAAGAGTGATCCTAAAGGTGTTTCCATTTTAAACATAGTACAAGAATTAATGAAAAACACTAATACAGTAAATACATGTATATATCTTACATACTTATACCCAAGGATATACTTCTATAGCTTTGCCAGAGTACCTCAGTTCAAAGTAATCATATCTATGGAAACCATGAATATCAAAATAGAGGAAGCATTAAAAACAAGATTCATACCATTCACACATACAATCCCGTGGAACTAGCGTATTTCCATCCCCTTATTACTTTCCTGCATTGATAAATACGTTTTGCTAGTATCACTCCAGAATCAGACACACACTGGGGGCTACACCAACCTTCTAAATTACAAATTTAATTACTAGCGATAAACTTATCCACCATTTTATCCCAATTAAAGGATTTCTTCAAACCAACCGAGTTTCCTTGGATTATTCCACTTTCCATTTTGCATTGATATATTGCTTGCTTTTTAATTTCAATCCAGTCTGGAGCTTTATTACTTTTCCAATATCTGGCTAGAACTATCTTAGTTGCCATCAAAATATGTATTATCAGCATGACTTTCTCAGTAGGCATGGAGGGCCATCCCTGGTGTAACAGAAAACTTTGGGGCGTGAAAGGTATACATATCTGGCAAACACTGTAAATCTGTTGGTATATAAACTTCCATATACCACCCAAAGACCCACATTGCCACCATATATGGAGGTAATCTCCTGTCCCATCATCACATCGCCAACAAAGATGATTCTGATCTTTATATATTTTAGCCAACTTTTCTGGGACCATATACCATCTGTTCGTAAGTTTATAAAAATTCTCTACTATATTTAAACAGTGTACTGATTTATTGACCTTAACAATCGCACCTATCATGTCTTGCTCAGGGATTGCAATATGTAATCCCACATTCTTTTAGATTTCCAAGCAGAAAACTTCTGAGAGTCCCCTAAAAACTCATAGCATCTAGAAATATGGCCTTTGACTCTATGAGTTTCCAGAATCTTTTTTAAATTACTAATATTTTTATTAAGCTGGAAATCCAAGAATTTCACCAAATAAAACTTAATTCTTAAATATGTGAATATCTCCTTACTATCAATCCTGAACTCTGATTGTAACTGATTAAATGACTTAATTTCCTTTATTATCTATGATCTCTTGTATATTCATAATTCCCTTTTGTGTCCATCCCATTATATTAATATCCTCAATGTTCATCTTAATTACCTCTAAGGGTAAAAAGGGAAACAATTGATATTCTATTTTAAGTTTCTTCTTAGTGTTGTACCAATATCTCAGAATGTTATCTATAATAGTAGAGTGTTCTGGGTGTACTAAGTTGTTCTTATTTTCCTGCTTCCTTGTTGTCCAAAATAAAGCAGGTAAGTTATTTGTCTCTACTAAGGATTGCTCTATTTGATACCAAGCTTGATCTTTTTGATCACTACTTAAGGTGTTAGCAACATGTGCCAGCATACATGCATTATGATATTCTATTATATTAGGGGCAGCAAGGCCTCCATCTTTTCCTTTCTTAGATAATAACTGTAAGCTTATTCTCGTTTTTTTCCCCTTCCAAATGAATTTGGAGAAAGCTGATTGTATCATTTTTAACCATGGAGTTGGAACTTGTATTGGTATCATTCTAAAAAGATAATTCCACTTAGGCAGAATGTATGAGCGAATGGTGTTTATACGTCCTATCCAGGAAATCTCTCTACTGACCCATTCTTTTAGGATCTTATTTGTAGATTTTATAAGTGGAAGAAAGTTAAGCTCTATAATATTTTTTATATTTCTTGGAATTTTAATACCAAGAAAGATAGTATTATCCTTTACCCAAACAAAATCATGACATTTTAATAAAGTTATTTTCTTCATTAGATAAATTAGTTGTCATTATTGTAGTCTTGTTAGTGTTTAATTTATAATTTGAGTATTCACTATATCAATTCCGGTAACGAGGATCTAGGATTCTGGATCATAAGCATAACATCATCTGCGTATAGGTTGATCTTATGTTCTACATTATTGAGCCTAAATCCCTTAATCTTCTCATTTATCCTAATATCTTCTGCAAGAGGCTCTATGGTTAAAACATAGAGTAGCGGGGACAGAGGGCAGCCCTGCCTAGTACCATTCTTAATATTAAACCAGTCTGCCTCTATTCCTGGTCCTATGGTCCTAGCAGAGGGCCTAGTGTATAATGCCATGATAGTGTTGTAAACCGCTCCCACAATGCCGTACGACTTGAGTGCATTCCCCAAACATCCCATCTGACCCTGTCAAACGCTTTCTCAGCATCCAGTGACAGGGTCAGAAGGGGGACATTCTTCCTTATCGCAGCATCATGAACATCCAGTATCCTTCAAAGGCCACCAGAGGCTGCTCTGCCAGGTATAAATCCGGCTTGATCTTGATGTATCAGAGCAGGAATACAGGTTTTTAAGCGATCAGCTAAAATCGAAGCATAAATCTTTACATCTCCATCAAGGAGAGATATTGGGCGATAATCGCCAATTTGGCTGGATCTTTATCCGGTTTCAAGATTGGGACAATGTTTGCTTGAAGCATCTCCTTAGGAAATGTCCGATTCTCCACTATCTCAATAAATGTCCTGGCCAGACGCTCAGAAAGAGTATCCCTAAATATCTTATAAAATTTATTTGAGTAGCCGTCTGGGCCGGGAGCTTTACTTAACTGTAACTTATTGATTGCTACTTTTATATTATCAGAGGTTATTGGTTTATTTATCTCCATAAGTTGTTCTCTAGTTATTTTCGGTATTTTTTTATTTTTAAAATATTCTGATTAGGGCAGTTGTTGTCCTACAGGTTCCAAATTATATAATCGACTATAATAATCATTAAAGGCTGACCCAATTTTCTTTGGGCACAATAGCCTTTCCTTTTCGGTGTCAATTTTATGGATCCTCCTTAATTGTTTTTTATTTTTCAATTTGTTTGAAAGCAGTCTGTCTGCCCTATTGCTCTTATAATACCAGTTTATCTTTAATGATTGTACATTTCTATTTGTCTCCTCCATTAATAGTTCATTTATACCATTTTGCATTAATAGCATTTTTTTTTTACTTATATCCTGGGTTGGTGAGGCTTTATTTTCTTTAGATAATTTGTAAAAATCTACATAAAGATCTCTAAGGGATTTCCCCTTCTTTTTTTTTTATCTATTGTACCCAATTTAATTAAATAGCCTCTTATAGCGCATTTGTATGCATTCCATACTATTGGGAGTGAAACTTCTCCGCCCTCATTTTCTTGGATAAACCTCTCTGTCATCTCCTCAATATATTCTCCATTTTCTTTATTAGAAAGGATATTGTCATTTAATCTCCAGTTTGTTCTTCTAGCACTATTATTCTTTGTGTCCAACTCCAAAATTATAGCGTTATGGTCGGACCATGTAACTTGATCTATAAGAACTTTTTTAGTGCAGTTGGCCAGACCATCATTGCCCAAAAATAAATCAATTCTTGAGTATGAGAAGTAGGTTCTGGAAAAGCATGTAAAATCCATCTCCTCTGGATGGAACATGCGCCATATATCCATTAATCCATGTTTCCTAAGCATCTTTTGAAATTGAACTGCCTGTGAAATTGTTGCTTTATTTGGCCCCGCAGGATTTAATGTTTTTCTGTCTAAATTAACATCCAATATTCGATTAAAATCCCCCGTTAGAAGTAATTTTCCCTGTTTTATCTTTTCAACTTTATCTAATGGATCGTGAAAGTACTTATTAGAAGGATTATTAGGCGCATAGACGTTGACTAGAGTATAGATTTCTGTTTGAATTTTAATTATCATTATTATTACTCTGGCTTCCTCATCTGTTTCTTGATAAATGATTTTAGCATCAATATCATCACTTATCATAATAGATACCCCTCTCTTCCTCTGCTTTTCTAATGAAGCGGATACTACTATTGAAAACCTTTGTGGAACAAATCTTAAGCTATCGGCTCTTTTCCAATACGTCTCCTGTAAGAAGATGATTTGGGCTTTTTCTCTCTTGATATAATCAAACAAAATCGCTCTCTTATTGGGAGAATTTAATCCCTGAGTGTTCAACGATAACATTTTAACCATTATACTTTTTTTTTTATCCTCCTATAGAATGTCTCCAAGATCCAGAAACCATTATCTATGTTCTTGTGAACTTGTTTTTTAAGTTTCTTGCTAGACTGAAGTTGGGCCCCCACCACTGATACACATACTACACCAGTCATACACCGTCCCCTCATGTATGAGAGGCATTCATACAAATAACCCTGAGTATTATACTCTGGGTTTTGATTCAAAAGGGAAAAAGAACCCCAATGGAATCTTGTCCTCATCCGGATGACTCCTAGATAAGGAAGAAGAGAAGAGCTGAGCTATGGCCATCCCTTATACTTAAATTACTACTATGCCTGCTAAGATACTACTTAAATATCCGCAACCTCCCCCCTATATACCAAACTATCAAAGCCTTCTTTTCCTATTCTTTTTTATTTTTTTCTCTTTTCCTTTCATTCTTCCAAAATTTGAAAACACCTACTGTGAAACAATCCTGTCTAACCCTGTGGTCTCACAGTTATTTGAGGTACTCTCGCATCTTTACCCCCACCTTTCACCATGAGACCATTACTGGGAATATTTCTATTTAATTCAGACTTTTCTTTCCTTTTTCTTCTCTTTTTTCTTTTTTTCCTCTCTTTCCTTCTTTCCCTCCTCCATTGCTTTTTCCCCCTCTCTACACTTGTGATTCAAATATCAACTGTGCAAGTGTTTATAAATCTGTTATCCTTTCATTAAATCTTTATCACTACCAAAAAATCTTTTGCCTTCTTTTACTTTTAGGCAACAGATTTGAACCAACTTGTATAAACGTGTTACTAATCTATTAAATTTTAAATTATTCGTGTTGCCCAATTTTGAGAAGAATATCTATCCTAGTAGATATAAAATTAACCCAGTGATATATAAATGTCTTTACTGTTAATCGTGTTACCGTTCTAATCCTCTTAGTATTCTATCTAATCACAGCCTGTTCTACTATCTTTCTTTTTCTCTTTTCCTTTCCCCTCTCTTTCCTTCCTTCCCATTCAACAATCCAACTTACTTTATAACGTGAGAAAAAAAAAACACACAAAACCTTATATTACTATTTCAGCATTTTTCCCTTAATGTGTCAAAATATGCCAAACCTTTTCTATTTAAATATACTTATGGATCTTTTTAAGTGCAAATCAGGAGATATCACCTCCCTTAATCCATTCTATCCATTACTAAACCTTATTTTCCAACCAATTTGTGACCTTATCGAGTGAGTCAAATATATATGTGAGCCCGTCTTTAGTGACTATAAGTTTGGTGGGGAAACCCCAACGGTATTTTAAATTGTTTTCCCTTAAACGCAGAGTAGCTGGCAAAAATTGTTTCCTCGCTTTCCTTGTCTGAAAAGACAAATCTGGAAAGACCTTTATATCTTTGAATTTATCTTGATCTCTTCCCGATTGTCTTGCCGCTTTTAAGATTTTTTCTCTAAAGGAGTATGAGTGACAGGCAATGATTACATCTCTTGGGAGATCATCTGGGAGTGTTCTTGGTTTATATAGTCGGTGTATTCTTTCAAGGAAGTCCATTTTCTCATCAGTTATTATTTTAAGGTTTTTGAAAAACGCGGCTAGATATATTGCCAGATTTTCTTGTAAGATGGATTCCAGAATGTTTCTTATTCTCAGGTTGTTTATTCTACCTCTGTCCTCTATATTTGTAGTTCTCTCTTCAAGATAATTTATCTTCATTTGTTGTTTCTCAATGGTTTCAGTGTTTTTCTGTAGGAGAAACTCTAAATTTTCTATTTTTTGTTCATTAACTTTAACTCTTTGCCCAATTGACAATATATCTTGCTTTAAATTGGCAAAACTCCCCTGCATTTCTATTTTTATTTGTTCCAACTGTAGATCTAAACAGTCTTTTAAGTACCCTGGGTTAATCATTTGTCGTTCCTCTGAAGATTCCCGTGGCTCCGTCTCATTAAATGCAGCCGTATCCTTACTTAAAATCATTTTATTTGGAGTTAATGTCAAAGAAATTTCCAGGGTGCTTTTGTCTGCAGGAGCATTAAAAAAATTTGATAGTCTCTTTTCCTGTTTATCTTTTTTTTCCCGGTCTTTTTTTGGGAGAGGTTTCTGATCTTGTCTTTGATCCGCTGTCTTCCTTGTTGTCATTTTTCTAATCTATTTTAACTATTCTAAAACGAGTTATATTTGGGAGCTTTGTTTAGCGGAGAAGCCCCTGATGTTTCTGGTGTTTACCACTTTTAAATTGCCTGGGGGGTCAATGTAAATCAAATTCCTTCCTTTTACTTTCATTCCCAACTTCACCCTTTTGATTAACTTCAATACTTTCAAGCAAATTTCAGCAAATTATTGGGCTTTATTTTTTCCTTTTCCCCTTTTTTTTTGAAAACTCCTTTTCAACTGGCTTTTACCGCAGCAGCTGCTTCATAATACTTCAAATAAAACTGAGTATTAACCAGCTTTTCTTTTAAATGCCTTAGTCTCTTTAGTAATTTATATTTACAGAGGCTTAAACTCAGGTGCTCACCTCCTTTTCAGGGATGTTTTTTTGCTTTTTTTTTTTCGTGCTATCCACATCAATTCCGAGAGCGTTGCCCAGCTCCCCACAGCTCCCCACAGGGACTGAGCCTCCAATCACGGCAATCTCGCGGTAGTATCGAAGGAGGTTGTTTCACCTGAGGCAGATCCGAGGTGGCTGAGAGGATTTGAAGCAAAGGTTTGTGCAGTGACTGTATCTCATAGCGTGCAGATCCGGACAGCTGTCTCGTAGAGACAGAGACAGAGAGTCTCCAGCGGGTAGCTAATATCGAGTATCGGGTACCGACTCCTTCTTTCCCTCGTGGGATGCCAGCTCAGCTCAGTACGGCGCCGTGCCCGTCACGTTACGCACCCTGCGTGACGTCACGTCGCCATCCCCGCCTCGCATCCATGAATGCCAGACCTTTTACTTGATTAATAGATGAATAAATAATGAGGGAATGTCCATGAAACAGATTTTGAGTCAATTGTTTAATTTCTTTTGGTCCCTTAAAAAAGAGGGGGCTACATATTTAAGACCTGCTATTCCTAAACTCTTCCTCCAATTTGGATATGAATACCCTAAAATAAAAGCTGAAAGACTGTACTTTACACCTAAATTCATTGTTTAACTGTAAATTAGATTTATTTTGGTAAACAGCCAAAATAACAAAACATGGGTCAGTGTCCAAATATTTCCAGACCTAACTGTAGATCACGGTGATGCAGTAGATGTAATCTGCTTGGAGTTTGCTAAGGCATTTGATACAGACAGTTGCAAACAAAAGGTTACTATTGAAACTGAAATCAGTTGGTTTAGATGAAAAATGGTTTCAAATTGCTCAAAAGTGGTAGGTGGGGTGTCTCAGGGTTTTCTTCCCTGCGTCCACCTATCTTTATTTATAAATGATCTTGAAGTGGACATTGAAAGTAATTTGACAGTGTTTGCAGATGACACAAAACAGGGTAAGAATATACTGTCTAAACATGATATAACTTCTCTACAGAGGGATTTGGATAAATTGGGGGGCTGGGAAGGCAAGTGGCAGTTGAGATGTAATACAGATAAATGTTAAGTCATGCATTTTGGAATATCGATCCACAAGCCATTCATACATTAAATGTAACAGAGTAAGGGATAACATTAAATGAAATAAACTTGAGAAGAATTATAGATCACAAACTAGGCAACAGTATGCAATGCCAGTCTGCTGTTGCAAAAGCTAGTAAGGTAATTTTGTGTATATAGAGTGGTTTTGATTGACATGGTCCAAATATAATTTTGCGTCTTTGCAAATTAATGGTAAGACCCCACCTTGAATATGCAGTGTAATTTTGGGAACCAGTTTTAAACAAGGGTAATGGAGGACTAGGAAAAGTGCAGAGGCGAGCTACAAAACTAGTAAGGTGGATGGAAAACATTAGTTTTGTCAATGTTCTACCCAAACAGGCAAACAAGAGGCAAAAATATTCCAGACCTTAGCGTGACTGGGTTAAACCTAAGGAATATAGAGTATAATCCAGAAAGAAAACAAGTATAATGATAAACAGGCCAAAATTAAGAAAAAGAGAGAGTAGGATTAAAGAGTACACTAAGCCGGGATCAAGGATTCCAGAGATAAGACTAGTCAAAATACAGGTCTAAAAACTAGAATCTTTCTTTATAGTATTCATATCAAAACGTTTATTGAAAAAAAGTTTCAGTCTGATGCTGTAAATACAAATTACAAGGACAAAGTGCAAATATTTATGCAAATTGTGAAGGCAAAGTGCAAATGCTCAATAAACCTGCTATATTAATGAGAAATCTATGACTAGAGATATACAAATTATTGCTCCAAAAAATGTGATTGGAAGATTCAAGACAAGGTTCTGCAGCAACTAAAGATAATTAATTAAAAAAAAAAAAAAACAATGCCCCAGGACATGATAGTATTCACTAATGAGAATTTAAATAGCTAAGTGTAGAAATAAGAAACCTTGGTTTTTAAGCTTTCAGGATTATTTTCTATCAGGAATTGCACCAGAGGATTGGAGAAAGGTAGATATGGCTCCCATATTTCAAAAGCGTACGAAATCTTTGCATGTAAATTGTAGACGTATGAACTTAACTTCTGTGGCTGAGAAAGTATTTGAAGGGTTTTAAGAGATTATATTCAGAACTTCATTGGGAAGAACAATTTTATTAGTAAAAATCAGTATGGTTGTATTATATATAGGTCATGTCAAACTAACATAATTGCATTCTATGAATAAGTTATTAGAAGTATAGATCAGAGTGTTGCAGTGAATGTGATCTACTTGGATTTTGCCAAGACACTCAATATGGTTCCACATAGTAGGTTAGTTTTCAAACTAAAAAAAATTGGTCTAGATAGAAATTCTTGTTCATGAGTAGAACATTGACTTAAAGATAGAGTGCAGATAGTTGCCATTAATGGTACATTTTCAAGCATGACAAAAGTGGTAAATGTTGTCCCTCTGGGCTTTGTTCCAGGACCACTTTTATTCAACATATTTTTAAATTATCTTGAAATAGTCACTGGAAGTCAATTAACAGTGTAAGGTAATACAATGTGAGAAGAATATTACTCAACTGCACAGGGATTTAGATAAATTAAGGGAATGGGCATTCAAATGTCAGATTAAATTTAAATTAAAAAAAGTGCAAAGTTATGCACTTTGGGGTAAAGAACACACAAACACCCTAAATGGTAGTGAATTAGAGATAACACGTGAGAAATATTTGGGAATTCTTATAGACAACAAATTATGCAACAATGTGCAATTTCAACCAGCAGTTTCTACAACTAGTGAAGTATTGTACTGCATAAAAAGTAAAGTATTGTAATGCATTAATTCTTAAGATGAAAATACAATTTTACCACATGAGAGGAGGCTTCATATTTTGCATTAACTTATTTACTTACATAGCAGCAAAGAATAGAGAAACAAAACTAAAAACGATGTAAGGATAAGGTATAACAAGCCCCTCCCCTTAAGGCACTTCCTCTTCCTTTGCTGCTCCATCACGTGTCATGTCAGAGTATTTTGTTCTTACGTTATCTTTGACTTTGCTATTGTATCTCATAATTTTATTCTATTATTGTTTCTTGTTTATATTACTTTGAACTATTTTTACATTTTTCTGTGGTAACCTTTTACTTTGGAGCTTTGGGGAAATTGGACTTTAGGGTTTTGCAGTGTAACGGCTTACTTGAGGTGGGAGTCCTGGAGGCAGAGATATATTCTCACCCTTGCAATTAAACACAGGCCAAGGTGGTCCGGTAAGAATTCACCTGGCTTGTGAGTCTGTGCATGGGGCTGTGCAGGATATTGCTCCAAGTCGCAGTACAGGTAAGGACACAAGCAGGAGAATCGTCGAGGGTAAGCCAAAAGTCAGAGGGTGCCAGAAGTCAGGATAAACAAGGGATTGTCAGGATAAACAAGGGAAAGCCAGAGTCAGAGGATTTTTTGAGAGGAGACAACTGGAGAACACTGGGTCACAAATACAAACACAGGAACCAGAGTCAATGAACTGACACTGCCCTCAGGGAGAGGCAGTGTCTTATACCTGGCTAATCAGAGATACTATACAGGTGGACCATGATTGACAGGAGCAGTCACAGGTTAAGTCCAGCCCCAGTGCTGGAGACATGGCAGGGCTAAGTTTCAGGCCACTGAAGTGGCTCAGAGGCAGGAACACCGGCTTAGAACCATAAAGCACCCAGGTTCAAATGCCTTGTTGGGCACTTCTGGGTGACCTTGTCTGGCCGTCTGAGTGTCACGGTGAGAACCGTGACAGGTTCTATACTATGTCTGGTTTTCTTTATGCTGGATTCATTCCTTTATTCTGTTCCTGGAATTACCAGTCTCCTGGATTCCTTTAAATGTTTCTTTTATGTTGCCACACCCATTCCTTTGCCATGAATCCGTTTGTTTCAGTTGGTTCCTGCAGGCAGTTGTATCATGTCCTCTTCCCCTTTCTTTGCAGGTAAGTACTGTGTGTGTTTTATTGTAGTTTATTTAGTCATGCATATCTAGGCAGTTAGGACCCACCGTAATTGGAGTACTTTGGCGCAGTTGTGTTCTGCATACATCTTGGCCATTTATGTATGTCTAAATCTCCAATGTTTTACATATATAGTACTTAGTTATGTCTCCTCTTGTTTTGCCTTGTATCTCTTATCTTGTTTTATTTTGTCTTGTATTCCCAGTTCCTGTACAGTCCTGTCCTGCCCTGTTCATGTTTTCCTCATGTCTTGTGTACATGTTCTGGGTTCTGCTTTCTGTTCTGCTCCGGTTCTGTGTTCTTCTAGTCTTGCCTGGTTATCTTGTTTGGTGCCTGTTCTAGTCTTGCCTTGTTTCTAGTACTGGATACATATCTGCTGTAGTGCCTCCCTATTCAGTTCCTGGGAGGTCTGTATATCCTCAAGCTCCTAGCTCTTGGGATCCACAGAAGCTGCATCAGGTTCCTGGTATATGGCTGCACAAAAGATGGTGCTCAACACCGGGGGGGGGGGGGGGGTGGTTACCCTGCACCAGGCCCTGATAGTCTATTTACACGCTGAGACTCCCATCATCATCATTAGGCACTCAGGGGTCCCGGTCTCCACCAGCCATAACATGCAGCCCACAGTCCCCTGGGGGTTTACCTTTCACCTTTATATGTTTTTCTCTACCTTGGCTTGGATCACCCATCCCATAACGCGCCCAAGGAACAACCCCGCCCAGCTAAATGTCACTGAAGGGGCAAGGGATGGGCCCATCTATGGGTAAATCCCCCACAAGGGTAAATCCCCCACAACCACTGCAGACTCTGCAACTGCTGTAGCTTGACTGAAGTCTCACCGTCTTCCTTCCACCCTGGATCAGCTTTTGTCCTCCAGGACTGTGTGGGAAAGACCTCTTCCTTCCACCCTGTATGAACCTCCAGCATCCAGGACTGTGTGAGGAAGAACTCTCCTCCAAGGAGAGCGTAACAGGAACAGCTCTTAAAAGAGCTAAGTGATTAAGGCTCAAGGGAGTATGCAGAGCATAGCAATCCCCAGTGTGAGTATAGCTGTCCCCTCCAATCACGAGACAAGACTATGTGTTGAGGATCAAGAAGAACTGTCTAAAACGTTAGTTTACTTGGGACTAGCCCATATGGTCATTACATTAACATTGCTGTGAAAACTCAATAAAATTACAAACAGTCAAATCATAGTAGGCAACATACAGTGACTTATTTTAACACAATGGCATATTTTTAAAGAGGTGGGGGAGACAATAATTAACAGAAAATATCTCACGTGCCTGCAGAATTAGCAATATGCAAATCTACCTGAATATGCAAATTAACCAGTCTTGCTATTCAGGTAGTGCATATTGCTGTTGCTACCAACAGAGGGCACTAGACAAGCTCCATAGCCAAATCCACCTAGTTGGTAGTAAACCTCAGCAGTACAGGAGAGCAGGCAATACATCCCAGGTGCCACAGTCACATGGCAGGAGGCTGGCAATCGGTCTTGTTTTTGCTTCTTGTGCAACACGAACATGGCCCTTTCATCTGAGAGGTGCTGTGCAGCACTGCTTAGGATCTACGCTAAACTGGCAGACCTTGGGGCCAAAGAGTTGGGCCCCAAGCCCGAGGCAAATTCTTCAGTGAGGCATTTCTAAAAGAACTGAACAAACATGTCAATGTTTTACATCGTTAAATCCACAGGTTACCTAACTCTTGTTTCCAGAACTGGGTAAAAATTTCTTCAGATGCATGGGTCTTACAAAGCATACATAGATTATGTACAGAATTCGTATCGATCCCACAACAAATAACCCCTCCCAGACCACTGACCTTCGTAACTGAAGACGCACGACTCATCAATCAAAATGTATGCAACCTACGTTAGAAAGGTGCCATTCAACCGGTCACTGAACAGGGCAGGTTTTTCAGCAACATATTCCTGGTGTGGAAAAAGACAGGGGACTTTCGCCCAGTCATAAATTGTTGGGATCTCAACGCAGACGTTATTTACCGACATTTCAAAATGGAAGGTATCACTTGCTATGTGATCTTCTCTAAGATGGAGTCTGGTTCACCCGCTTGGACCTCAAGGACATCTACCTCTCAGTTCCGATGCACATGGACAATCCTTTCCTTTGATTTATTTGGAACGGAAAACCGTGGCAACTCCCGTTCGGCCTCAATTAGGCACCATGATGTTTCACGAACATTCTGAAACCAGTGGTGATCCATCTCCGAAAAAGGGGAATAAGATGTATAATCTATTTGGACGATATTCTGCTCTTTGTTCAAGTCCACGCACAACTACTAGCACACACAACATACACAGTGAAGACTTACGTCTATCTTCTGTCCGTACTCCCACCTCTGATGCTCGCCTTCAAGATTTCTCAAAGGCTGCACCATTCCTGTGGAACTCGCTTCCCTCCTCCGTTAGATGCTCACCCAGTCTCCACTCCTTCAAAAAATCGTTAAAATCCCACTTCTTCATAAAAGCGTATCAATTAAACTGTTATTAGCTCCCAACTGATTCCTCTTCTGCAACTGTCACTAGTCTAATACTATCCTTACCTTTTTGTGTCATTTTACCCCACTCCCTCTAGCATGTAAACTCATTGAGCAGGGCCCTCAACCCCTCTGTTCCTGTGTGTCCAACTTGTCTTGTTACAACTACATGTCTGTTCGTCCACCCATTGTAAAGCGCTGCGGAATTTGACGGCGCTCTATAAATATCATAATAATAATAATAATAATCACTGGCCTTCACAGTCAACCAGGAAAAATCAGCACTGATCCCCTCTCAATGTGTCCAGTTCCTAGGTTCCTAGGTTTCGAAATAGACTCTCAATCCTGTATGACTACCTTCCACAAAAATCTTGGCAATACACAAGGAGATTCACAAGACACTACACTCTATCCCTCTTAGACTCCTGGCATGCATCGTGGGATTATTGTCATCCGGATCAAGGTTTTTCAGAGATTTTTGTGCACTATCAGGCCATGCAAAGGCTCAAAGCTCGTTAGACCCTACTTAAAATCAGCCTGTCCCCATGACGAGGGAAGTTCACTAAGAACTTACAGGCTTGGAATCACCCAGATTTTGTGCTGGAATCGGACGCCAGCTGATGGGGCTTGGGAGCCACAGATGGAGGAACATCAACAGGGGATGTATGGATGATGCAGGAACTCTCCCTGCATATCAATTGCCTAGAACTGCTGTCAGGAGCCTTCGCTATACGCAACCTGGTGAAAGGGAGATCAGACTTCTGTATTCTCCTCCGCATGGACAATGTCTCTGCAATCCGCTATGTCAACCATCTGGGCAGTGCACATTCACAGACGTTGACGGAACTCTTGAAGGAGATATTTGACTTTTGCCTTTCATGAAACTTAGCATTGTTGACAGAACATCTCCCAGGGGACAACAACGTCACAGCAGACTGGTTCTCTTGCCACTGGCGGGACAACAACGATTGACAACTAAATCCCCAAATGTTTGCAAAGCTGGACACTCATAGGGGACATAAACATTAGACCTCTACGCATCCCGCACCAACCATTAACTGCCAACATTTTACAGTTGGTTACTGGACCTGGAGAGCTCAGTGGTGGATGCATTTCTGCAGAAATTGCTGCACCAAGGAGCCTATGCCTTCCCTCCATTTGCGATGATAGCGAGGATGCTACACCACATTCGCCTACAAAAAGTGAAGGTGCTCCTTCTGACTCCGTAATGGCTGTGCTGGCTTCTAATTCTGGACGATCCCCTGTTAATCAGAGACCCGGTGGGGAATCTTCATCCAATGTTACTAGATGGACGCCTCTCTTTAGTGGCCTGGAGTCTTTTATGGGTTTCTGGAATATCAAGGAATTATTGCCAACAGCTAGAGACCTCCTCTGGGACTCTTGGGCCCCAGGAACTAGACAATGTTATCTCTCCACATGGAACTCCTGGGACGGAATCTCGATTCCTTTACAGCCCCTGTGTAGTGATGTCGCGAACATAAAATTTTCGGTTCGCGAACGCGAACGTCCGCAAATGTTCGCAAACGGGCGAACCGGGCGAACCGCCATAGACTTCAATAGGCAGGCGAATTTTAAAACCCACAGGGACTCTTTCTGGCAACAATAGTGATGGAAAAGTTGTTTCAAGGGGACTAACACCTAGACTAACATGCCAGAGGGGGATCCATGGCAAAACTCCCATGGATAATTACATAGTTCATGCAGAGTCTGGTTTTAATCCATAAAGGGCATAAATCACCTAACATTCCTAAATTGTTTGGAATAACGTGCTTTAAAGCACGTAAAATAAGAGGGGGGACCTACTAAATAACAATAACCTACTGTTCTCCCCCCCTGGGCCCCCACCCCTGAGCGCTGTGTGGGGGCCCTTGATAAGAATGGTGGGGGGGACCTACCGTCCTCCCCCCCGGCCCCCACCCCTGAGCAGTGGGTGGGGGCCCAAAAAAACAATAAGGGGGACCTACTGTCCCCCCCGGCCACCACCCCATAGCGGTGGGTGGTGGCCCTAAAAAAACAATAAGGGGGACCTACTGTCACCCCCGGCCACCACCCCTGAGCAGTGGGTGGGGGCCCTAAATAAAGAGGGGGGGGACCTACTGTCCTCCCCCCAGCTCCCACCCCTGAGCAGTGGGTGGGGGCCTTAGATAATAATGGTGGGGGGGACCTACCGTCCTCCCCCCGGCCCCCACCCCTGAGCGGTGGGTGGGGGCCCTAAAAAAACAATAAGGGGGGACCTACTGTCCCCCCCGGCCCCCACCCCTGAGCGGTGGGTGGGGGCCCCAAAAAAAGAGGGGGGGACCTACTGTCCTCCCCCCAGCCCCCACCCCTGAGCAGTGGGTGGGGGCCCTAGATAATAATGGTGGGGGGGACCTACCGTCCTCCCCCCTGGCCCCCACCCCTGAGAGGGGGGACCTACTGTCCTCCCCCGGCCCCCACCCATGAGCATTGGGTGAGGGCCCTAGATAATAATGGTGGGGGGGGACCTACCGTCCTCCCTCTCGGCCCCCACCCCTGAGCGGTGGGTGGGGGCCCTAAAAAAACAATAAGGGGGGGAACCTACTGTCCCCCTCGCCCCCCACCACTGAGCGGTGGGTGGGGGCCCTATATAAAGAGAGGGACGCTAAATGCCCTAAATGAAAATCCCCCCCCAATCAAGGTGACTAGGGGACCCAAGCCCCTAGTCTCCCCCCCCCACCCAACTCAAGCTATCCCCTACCTACCCCCCTCACCCTAAAAATAGTGACGGGGGAATAAAATAACTAACCTGTAAAAAAAATTAAACTTACCATTTGACGTCTTCTTTTTTCTAAAATCTTCATTTTTCAGCCCCCAAAAAAGGCCAAATAAAAAGCTATCATACCCGACGAACTTAAAATAAAATAAAAAACCCGAGCTCAAAAAAAAGCTGACGAAAAAGAAAAAAACGAGCGCAAAAAAATAATCCATCTTCACCCATGGAGGGTTCCGCGCAGACTGAGCTACACAGGGCGGGTGAAGGCTTATAAAGCCTTGCCCCACCCTGCAATTAGGCTAAGAACACTCTGATAGGTGGGTTTAAGCCAATCAGAGTGCTCTTTGTCATTTTACCCACCCTGCGTAACTCAGTCTGCGTGGAGCCCTCCATGGGTGAAGATGGATTATTTTTTTGCGCTTGGGTTTTTTCTTTTTCGGCAGGTTTTTTTATTGCGCTCGGGTTTTTTATTTTATTTTAAGTTCGTCGGGTATGATGGCTTTTTATTTGGCCTTTTTTGGGGCTGAAAAATGAAGATTCTAGAAAAAAGAAGACGTCAAATGGTAAGTTTAATTTTTTTTTACAGGTTAGTTATTTTATTCCCCCCTCACTATTTTTAGGGTGAGGGGGGTAGGTAGGGGATAGCTTGATTTGGGTGGGGGGGTGACTAGGGCTTGGGACTACTAGTCACCTTGATTGGCGGGGGGGGGGGATTTTCATTTAGGCCCCCCACCCGCCACTCTGGGGTGGGGGCCGGGGGGGGACAGTAGGCCCCCTTATTGTTTTTTTAGGGCCCCCACCCACCGCTCAGGGGTGGGGGCCGGGGGAGAGGACAGTAGGTCCCTCCTCCTATCTTTATTTAACCCCTTATGACCGGAGGGCGTACTATTACGTCCTTTTAAAAGCGGCTCTAAACGCCGCAGGGCGTAATAGTACGCCCTCCGGTTTTTTGTAACTTACCCGGTCGCCGGCGATCCCACGCCGGCGATCGCGGTTGGGGGACTCCCAGGGAGCCCCCCGCGGCACGTCCGCCCTCCAGGAGCCCTCCCGGCCTTGCGAGGACCTCACAATCACATGGCCGGGTTAGCTGCCTGCTGCATTGCCAGCAGGGGGACTAACTGTAATGACAGTTGGTCCCCCTGCTGGCTGAAAATCAAATAAAAAAATGTTAAAACAGTGTAAAAAAAATAAATTATATACTTAATACCGACGGGCCAATATCTACGTCTAAGACGCAATTGCTCTGATTTGGAAGACTTTAAAACACAGGCAAGAGAATTGCGCCACATGTTCAGGTCCAAAGGTTACCCCAACAAATGCCTGAAGAAGGCATACCACAGGGCTCTCCTATCTGAACAGGAAGATTTACTAAGAGAAAGGGTAATTTCCCCCCCCCCCACCCATAAACACAGAACCAAAACAACTTAGGTGTATCGCCACCTTTGACGCAGGTTGGGACCAAGTTAAGGCAATCCTGAATCGCTTCTGGCCTCTACTAAAACAGGACATACATCTCAGGGACGTCCTCCCCTCCCATGCAACCCTCACAGCTAGAAGGGGCAACAATTTGAAAGACTTACTGGTACATAGTCACTTCCAGCCTCATAAACCACCTACACATTGGCTATCGGAAAAAATTAAAGGCACCTACAAGTGCGGCAGGTGCAAAGCATGTGGGTACATCAACACCAAATCAAAGGACTTCAACAACAGTTCCAATACAGAAAATTTTAAATCACTTTCCTTTTTTAACTGCAACTCGAAAGGAGTGATTTACTTAATCACCTGCCAATGTCACATTATGTATGTAGGCAAAACTTTCAGACCATTCAAGAAACGTATCCTTGAACATATAAATTCCATAAAAACAGCCAGACATATAGAAACATCGGTCTCCAGACATGTGAGAACTTTTCACAATGGGGACCCAAAAGTCCTTAAATTTCAGGGCATCGAATTAAAGGACCACTCTAGTGCCAGGAAAGCATACTCGTTTTCCTGGCACTAGAGTGCCCTGAGGGTGCCCCCACCCTCAGGGACCCCCTCCCGCCCGGCTCTGGAAAGGGGAAAGGGGTTAAATCTTACCTTTTTCCAGCGCTGGGCGGAGAGATCTCCTCCTGCTCTCCTCCTCCGATCCTCCTCTTCTCCTCCCCGTCGGCTGAATGCGCACGCGCGGCAAGAGCTGCGCGCGCATTCAGCCGGTCACATAGGAAAGCATTCATAATGCTTTCCTATGGACGCTGGCGTGCTCTCACTGTGAAAATCACAGTGAGAAGCACGCAAGCGCCTCTAGTGGCTGTCAATGAGACAGCCACTAGAGGACATAGGGGGAAGGCTTAACCCATTCATAAACATAGCAGTTTCTCTGAAACTGCTATGTTTATGAAAAAATGGGTTAACCCTAGAAGGACCTGGCACCCAGACCACCTCATTAAGCTGAAGTGGTCCGGGTGCCTAGAGTGGTCCTTTAATTAAACAGGACCAGAGGAAGGGCAATTGGGACCAACGTCTTAGGAGACGTGAATGCTACTGGATCTACCGTCTCAAAACCCTGTCCCCCAAAGGTCTTAATGAGGGTTTTTCATACTCCCCATTTATTTAGAAGTCTCCATAAAAATATAGATCTTCAGTGCACTTGTAAATAGCCTCCCTGTTTATCTTAGCTAATTGTATATACTTTTGTTTGAGAATTCTCTTCACTTTATTATGTTTCCACACAGAGGGACATCTTACTGTCCCCACTATTGCCGCCCGATTAAAATCCCCCCCCCCCCTTTCCTGCCTTTCTGCTATGTCCTTTACCCCTATAGGGGCTCAGAACTTGACAGATGCAACTACCCACTAAGGACGCCTCTTAACATTACTCATTATTGTAGGGTTTCAAGGATAGTATACTTTAAACACAATAAATAAATCATAATGCGACTCTCCACTCCTATATTAGAGTGGTTACTTCATACTGAACAAGATGTTCTGTAACTTGATTTACACAGATATTCTCATTTAAATTATGTCAATTTTAGCATTATGATTTATCATTACCAGTGGGTCCGTATTTCCACACCAATGTATACGTCCTTCCCCACTTTCTGTATCTTTGCAGTCTGCTTAGATCAACATAGTCCACTATTTAACTCCACATCTGTGGATATAACGTTACATATCTACTTATGGTCCAATATATATGGACATAAGTATAACAATACAGCATGACTAAGATTGAGGCTTCGAACAGTTCTAACCTTAGAAGACTTTTCCTTCTACACAAGGGATCCCCAGCCTGTCAATCTTCTGACGTTACGGAAGTCAACTCCTCCCCTATAGAGTCGACATGATCATAGCGCCACGTCAGTGATGACGACGTCAAGAACCTCTCCCTGATTGGCCAGCAGTGATTTAAATACCGGGAACTTCTGGGCGGCAATCCTGATCCCTGACGAAGGAGTTGCTTACTCCGAAACGCGCGTCGGATCTTATCTGGGGGGATTCCCGAGTCACAGCACTCGGACATCGCACTATGCACCACTCACGACGCACTGAGGGAATCCTCCCTTCTTTTGTTCACCTTTTGGTTATGATTTATTTTTTCTAACTTTCCGTTTTCTCATTATTACTCCCTCTGGAGTCCTATTCTGTATGATAGGTACAACAGTATTTAGTATAACTACCTAGTTTAGAACACCCACGAAGGTGTTTATTAGCAGAAGCAAGGGAAATAGTAATAGCACAGGAGACTGTTTATTGTTTGTTTTTTCTGTGACATTCTGACTTTATGTCAGTTTTTTATTTTTGACTCAGCTGTCTCCCTCAATCTATTCAGATACTTGCTACCTCTATTTATCCCTCTGCTATATCTAAACTTTTGGTTCAATACCTTTCATAACTTTATACTGTGTATATATCGAGTTATTTATCTCGCTATGGATGTATTACACTTTAGATTTTTTTGAAGGTAGTACGCTGTTTAGGGGACTATCACCTATAACCCCCCTTGGTAACAGCACTCCGAACAACGGATTTGTTTTTTCCGTACCAAGGGTTAACTTTATAGGTAACTAGAGGAACCAGAGAGTTTGTATTGATACACAGTTGCTATAGTATCTCTTTTTTCTTAATAGAACATTAAAGTCTGTATATTTTTGTGGATTTAGAGATACTTGTTACGCACTATATTTATCATATTTAGTATCTCTCTGCTACTCATCCCCATTTTTCTCCTATCTACTGGACTCCAGGCTCTAAGATTCATTTGGCATAACATTTAATGTGCACGCTTAGTTGCATTTTTTACCAGCCGGCTTGGTAGTTTCCCTCTCTTTTTTATGGGATAACATCCGAGCATTTCATGTTTTTTTTTCATTTATATATCTAAAGGGTTCATGCCCAATTGGGTGTAGCTGGTACCACCCACCCTGACCAATTTTCTCCTAGTCAGAGATTTGACCTTGTGTGAATCTCTAGACTTAGGTGAAAATACCTTCTCTTTCCATATTAAATTATATACTTAGATCATATATATATATTAAATATATATGATCTAAGTATATATATACACATATACATACACACACATACACCGTCTAGGTGTATTTTAATATTAATATATATATAGTTATATATATATATATATATTAATATCAAATTACACGTAGACTGATACTGATTAAATATATATATATAAATATTGTTATATATATATATTTATAAATAATATAAAAAATAAATATGTAAATACGTAAAAAAATAAAATAAAAAATAATTAAAAATAAAATATTAAAAAATATATAGATGTGTTTTATTTCGTTCTAACTGTATTGTGATATTAATATATATACATTTATATCAAAATACACTTATAACGAAATAATATATATATCTATATACATAAATATATACATATATATCACTATATATATATACCTATATATAAATAAAAATATAAAAAAAATATATATATATATATATATACGTATATATACACATATGTATATATATATACATATATTAATTCTACACATATATTTATGTAATAATTTTACATAATTAGGTATCCTAATTAATTACAATTAGCGGGACCTGCCTGACAACCCATGCCGAAAGTAAAGGGAATTTAATTTGCTAGCACTATATTTAACCCTATAACTTTCCAAGACACCATAAAACCTGTACATGGGGGGGTACTGTTTTACTCGGGAGACTTCGCTGAACACAAATATTAGTGTTTCAAAACAGTAAAATGTATTACAACGATGATATCACCAGTAAAAGTGAAGTTTTTTGCATTTTTCACGCACAAACAGCACTTACACGGACGATATTATTGCTGCAATACTTTTTACTGTTTTGAAACACAAATATTTGTGTTCGGCGAAGTCTCCCGAGTAGAACAGTACTCCTCATGTACAGGTTTTATGGTGTTTTCAAAAATTACAGCGTCAAATATAAGGCTTGTGTTTCATTTTTTTCACTTTAACCCCTTAAGGACCAAACTTCTGGAATGAAAGGGAATTATGACATGTCACACACGTCATGTGTCCTTAAGGGGTTAAAATTCGCCAGATTGCTTACGTTGCCTTTATGACCCTATGGTAGCCCAAGAATGAAAATTACCCCTATGATGGCATACTATTTGCAATAGTAGACAACCCAAGGTATTGCAAATGGGGTATGTCCAGTCTTTTTTAGTAGCCACTTAGTCACAAACACTGGACAAAATTGGCGTCTTTTGCATTTTTCACACACAAACAAATACTAACACTAACTTTGGCCAGTGTTTGTGACCAAATGGCTACTAAAAAAGACTGGACATACCCCATTTGCAATACCTTGGGTCGTTTACTATTGCAAATGGTATGCCATTGTGGATGTAAATTTATTTCCTGGGCTACTATACAGTCTCAAAGGCAACGTAACCAATCTGGCGAATTTCAATTTCAAATGTAACGCGCTATATTTGACCCTGTAACTTCCCAAAACACCATAAAACCTGTACATAGGGGGTACTGTTTTACACGTGAGACTTTGCTGAATACAAATATGTGTATTTTATTGCAGTAAAAGCAAACAGTATTATGACATTGACAGTTAAAATGTCATGTAGAACTAAAAACATTAAAAAAAATCTTATTTTCTCCCATTTTTTCATATTAAATTATGTTTCATAGCTAAATATTTGATATTAAATGAAAGCCCTGTTTCCCCTGAATAAAATGATATATAATAAGGGGGGGTGCATTTAATATGAAAGAGGTGAATTACGGTTGGACAGACATATAGCGCAAATGAGAGGTTTTGTTTACATTTTGTTTCGTTCACAACTTGTACATTTGGCTGCGGTGTTAAGGGGTTAATGTATAATAAACACAGGTTACTGGCTATGGGAGGGATAATGTATAATAAACACAGGTTACTGGCTATGGGGAGGATAATGTATAATAAACACAGGTTACTGGCTATGGGGAGGATAATGTATAATAAACACAGGTTACTGGCTATGGGGGGATAATGTATAATAAACTCAGGTTACTGGCTATGGGGGATAATGTATAATAAACACAGGTTACTGGCTATGGAGGATAATGTATAATAAACACAAACACACAAAAAAAATGAATGCAGCTTCAGAATTAATCTAAATTGTATGCTGTCTAGGAGGTGGGAGGGTCTGGGAGGGAGGGTCTGCTGCTGATTGGCTGGAATGTGTCTGCTGCCTGTGAGGTACAGGGTCAAAGTTTACTCAATGATGATGAATAGGGGGCGGACCGAACATCGCATATGTCCGCCTGGAACTATTCGCCAGCGAACTGTTCGGAACATCACTACCTATGTGTCATCTATCTTAATTAACACCATTACTCTCCTCTTTCCTGTACTTTTTGCTCAACACTTGACATGTGGAGAGTTTGGGGAGGAGTTTGGGGAGGAAAATGGAGAGGGAAAAAAATGGGCAGATAAACAGAATTGCAAAATTAATTATATTACACTAGCTGTAAGGTGTGCTCTCTCTCTCCAAGGATAAGTGGGAAATGAAAGATTTACAAACAAGAATTTACAATAGGATTTAAGAATCAGGGTAGGGGGGATTTGGGTGGGAAGGATTGGGGAGTTTAATAGTATATGTAAAATTAAGGTTATACCTTCTGTTTCCTTTTGTCTCTTACCATCTACAAATTTAAGAAGTAAAGAATGGATAAGATTAAGAAAGGATAAGAGACCTAAGGGCTAAGAGGAGAAGGAGATAGTGAGGAGATATTAATGATGACAAGAGTACCAAGGCCTGAAATACAGAAGCACCAGCTAACAATATACAAGGAAGGTACACGTCTGAAATATTTATTAAAAAATAAAATAAAAAATTGCCACTTGCTCAAGGGTATTCAACTTCGGCGACCACCAATGCCTAAATACAAGACGCTATGGGCTATACAAGACGCTATACAAGACGCTATACAAGACGCTAAATACAAGACGCTTCACTTTTTAAAGGATTGGCCTCCTAATGACATATAGTCGTTAACTTACAGCCAAGATGACGCTTCTTCTCTGCCTTGTTTTATTCCGATGGGTTTCGGACGTACGCGCTTTCGACATGGATGTTTTCTCCTTTTCTCCAGAAGTCGTCACATTCCACGCTTCCCATCGTACTAAATCTAACTCAACGTCGTTTTTTTACCTGTTTTTTTTCCGTTGGAACCGCAACTTTGTGTAGTTGCAACATTATGGGCATATGTGACGGTGACAGCTAATCTATGCTCGTCATCTGCGCTGCAATTTCTTATCTCCTATGTCAGACCTCACGCACCAGTTTTGGTTACTATTCTATCTAGGTGGGTCCATTAGCTACTTTCCCTGGCAGTTATTGACCCCTCGTTCGAAGCACACTCAGAGGTGCAGCATCGGCCTTTATGCCGGGGACCACTTTGTCCGACATCCTTCAGGCGGTTTATTGGTCTTAAGAAACTACATTTCAGACTTTCTACTTTCGTCCTCCTTCTAATGCCACCTTATCACTTATAGGGTAGCGTTAAAATTGCAAAATATGAAGCCTCCTATCATTTGGTAAAATTGAAGATTATGCTAGCTTTAGTGTACTAAAAATCTAAACACGAGGCAAATATTACCCCCCTTCTATAACTCTGCTACCCGCCGTTTTGTCTTATCACTTCTTTTATCTCTTTGTTTTTTTTTATTATGAGAATGATCTTTGAGTGTTTGCACTCAAAGATGCACTTCTTAGTTTGGGTTTGTCTATTTAATTAGTTTTAGTGATTCTTGCTTCTTAGATCATAACTTTTGTTATAGATGCTAATTTACCAGAGTTAGTAGATATTTATGTAGTTTTAAGCATATATTTTACTACTAAAGATAGTGTAGTTAAGCAACTACTATTGTGATGGTCATGTGTGTTCACAGTTCACTACTGTATGATTAAAACCTCTTACATTCTTTTTCAGCTTAATTCGAAGCATCAAATACTCCTGTGAATTTGTGATGGTTTCTACTTCGCTGTTGACACCTGAAATTTCCTTGTTCTACAGGATATTACATGGACGTTCTTTCAACTTTTGTTACTTCTGTTTATCGTGTTTGTTAATATGTGACTTGTGATGTCGCTTTGGCAAGAGGAAGTGTTTTAAGGGGAGGGTGCATGTTATACCTTATCCTTACATCTGTTTTTTTGTTCTCTATTCTTTGCTGCTATGGAGTAAGTAAAGGAAGTTAATGCAAAATATTCGCCTCCTGTCATTACTAAATTTAAGATTATTAGTACACTAAAGCTAGCATAATCTTCAATTTGGCATTCACAAATCTAAGACCACACCTTCACTATGCTGTGCAATTTTGAACACTTCTTCTAAAGAAGGATAACAAGGCTTAAAAAAAGAAATAGAAGTTCTTAGTTATAAAGAGATGTTAAGAAATTTCAATATGTTTATTTTAGAAATATGGCACCTCAGAGGGGATATGAAACACTGAACATACAAACTTCAAATCGTTAAAGTGTTCATGGTGTCTGGAGTAACCCTTTAAATAACCTTTTAAATACAAATGTTCTGGATTAATTATACATAGGAAACACCTGCGATATTCATGTAAATATTTAATGTGTTTAATTTGCCCTTTTAATCTACATGATATGATTGTGGACAGAAAATGCTGTTTATGATCTGTGCTAAATTCATACACCATGCACATTATTATTATTATTATTATTATTATTATTATTATGGTGCTCTCTAATACCTAATTGCAGCATATTATTGAGGAATTCTATAACACACTAATATGCTCTGCAAATTACTATGGACTCTATAATGCACTCACTAAATAACCAAACCAGTTATCCTTCTGCATGTCCTTTGTCACCCCCTGTTCGGTTTCAGCTCCAGAACCTCTCATTTTCCTTTCATTAATACCTACCTTTCCAAGTTAGATTACCACCAGGCAATGCAATTATCCCTACACTGCTAAAAAAAAATAGCCCTGCAGTTAACTCATCACTAGCAAATTAGAGTCACTTATTTTACTGCTATTCTTTCTAACACACCACATGCCCTTGGCAATAAGCCCCATGTAAAACCACAATTTGCATTCCTGTAAATGTTTCACACCCTTATTTTGCTACACACATATGGAAACACATTCCCACAGTGTACAGACATACACTCTCATACAGACACTGCACTCAAAAACAAACATTCACAGATTTACACACTCATACAGACACTGCACACAGTGACACACAGTGACCTCCCTCACACACACAACACACATGTTGTCACTCTACACTTATGCAGCCTACTGCACACACACACAAGTGTTTTTTTAGTTTGCCTGATAAAGAGAAGCGGTATTTGTAATTGAGTATACAATAAATATTCAATTTATATTAAAATAAAGGCATTCCCAGGTGTACACCATAATGAAATGTGCTGTGCAACCTATGTCTTTTACTATTGCTTTTGTCTCTTTGTTGACATTAAAGTCCTTCTATTTCACTTGATGTATGCTAACACTAATAATCAATGGATTTATGACTGTCTGGGGTAAAATTAACCTATATGTAAATGCAGTTTCACTGCGGGAGATGATGTACATTGTTCTATGTAACCCAGAATAAGCATTAAAACGCTATAAATTATGCACTAGTTGCTTAGTTCCTAAACACATGATGCTTCAGGGAGTCATTTTGGTTTAGAGAGCAGCGCAGGGAAAGAACACTGCATGTTATCTAGAGTACCTTCAATTCTATCATTAGGACAGATTTTTAGTCCCCATATCAAACAAATGTTTGAAGTCTTTGTCATCGTCCTAGTTGCTAATCTATAGTCATTTTTCAGTGAATAGAATTCAGTTTAAACAACACTTAGATCTCCTTGGTTCCATTTCAACTGTCGTTCATATGCAGTTATTATAGCAGCTTTCTTTCCTGTGTTATACTGTTAATTAAATGTTAGTAAAAGTATAAATTGAGTTACTAGGTCATATATTCAAGACTTAAATACACACATCAATACACATTTTAAATTTTACAGTGTGTTAAAAGGTTTTGTAATACAAAAACGAAAAAGTAGAAATGCCAAAAGAGTGAAATAATCACTTCTAAGATATAAATGGAAATATACAACCTTATATAATGACAGCTAAATGAACAATATCTGTAAAAAGATATATAAATCGCACATAGAATAATAAGAGTTTAAATGAATGGACACCATAGGCGTGCGCACGGGGTGTGCTGGGTGTGCCTGGGCACACCCTAATCCCCGCGGCACGCCTATGCATTGAGACCGGCAGGGGAGATCTCAGGATCTCCCCTGTCGGTCCATGCAGAGCCGGCGCTATCCGAGCGCCGGCTCTGCTCTCAGCCTCCCCTCACCGGCTCACAGGCAGTGAGGGAGGCAGGAGAGGACCGGCGGAGCTCTTGCCAGCAGCTCCGCCGGGTTCCTCTCGCGAGATCTGAGCGTTGCCGTGGCAACGCTCAGATCTCGCGTGAGTGAACTCTAGCCCTGCGGGGCTAGAGTTCACTCTCCACTGGACCACCAGGGATGGATGGCGGCAGCAGGATCCCCCCTCCCAGGCATAAGGTAAGAAGGGAGGGGGGATAACTGATCTGCCCCCACCTCCACTGGACCACCAGGGAAAGCAGCAAGGAAAGATCCCCCCTCCCTACATAAAGTAAGAAGGGAGGGGGGATATTGAGTAATGTACCCCCACCTCCACCCCCCACACATATACACAGCACCAACACACATACACAGCACCCATAGACATACACAGCACCAACACACATACACAGCACCCATAGACATACACAGCACCCATAGACATACACAGCACCCATAGACATACACAGCACCCACAGACATACACAGCACCCATAGACATACACAGCACCCATAGACATACACAGCACCCATAGACATACACAGCACCCACAGACATACAGCACCCACAGACATACAGCACCCACAGACATACACAGCACCCACAGACATACACAGCACCCACAGACATACACAGCACCCAGACATACACAGCAGCCACAGACATACACAGCACCCACAGACATACACAGCACCCACACACATACACAGCACCCACACACATACACAGCACCCACACACATACACAGCACCCACACACATACACAGCACCCACACACATACAGCACCCACACACATACAGCACCCACACACATACACAGCACCCACAGACATACACAGCACCCACACACATACACAGCACCCACACACATACACAGCACCCACACACATACACAGCACCAACACACATACAGCACCCACACACACAGCACCCTCACAAACACACAGCACTCTCACACACATTACACAAACAGCACTCTCACACTCACACAGCACACTAACAGTACCCTCACAAACACAAACAGGACCCTAACAAACACACACAGCACACTACCAGTACCCTCACACACAAACATCACCCTCACACACAGTACATTTACAGCACCCTCACAAGTGCACACACACACACACACAAACAGCACCCTGACACACAGTACATTCACAGCACCCTCACAAGCACGCACACACAAACACCCTCACCCACATAGTACACTACCAGCACCCTCACACACACATCACACTAACAGCACCCTCACACAGCACACACACAGCTTTGTGTCTGTGTGTGTATATATGTGTATATATACATATATACATACATACATATATATATATATATATATACACCGCGTGTGCTTGTGCTTTAGGGTGCACACCCTAATGCTATAGGCTGCGCACGCCTATGATGGACACGCAGGATGTATATATATATAACTCACACAATTTAAGTGAATCTCAGGCTCATCATCCTTAGTCAGAAGTAGTCTTCAGAATAATATGTAGAAGATCTTCTTTTGTGCTTGTAAAATAAAGAAAACTAAGAGATAGTGCAGATAATATGAAAAATACAAAGAATGTATTACAAATTGCACTTACAAAGGTCCAAATAAAAACAGCAAATAATCCACTGCAGGGTGGAGATAAGAATACAGCAAGTAAGTCCCCCAAATGTAGTAATCCAACGCGTTTCGTCCACTGGACTTCCTCAGGGATTGTAATCCTCTTCTTCCCAATCTTTGTTTAAATATGCCGCCACAAACACATCCAATGGAGATCACCTGTGGAGTAGGTCTGTCGCGTGCGTTTCATGCTGGAACGCACTGAAGTCATCCGGCGTCATTTCCGGTTCCGATTTAACAAAATAATATACCATGTGTTCCACGTTGGAACACAACACACCAATAAAACACAATATATCTGAAATTGTCCCATCTGGAAAGCATCTGTATATATAAAGAAACAACCAAATCGGTACCTTAATAGAGTAAAACACGTAACTAAAAAATCGGCGTTACTTCCGGTTCCGGAATAACGGGCGAATACACTATGCATTCCACATTGGAACGCAATAGCAAAAAATGCCTAAAAATGGAAAGCTTCAATCTGATATAATATATTGCCAAATACATGGATCTGATATATCCATAGAGATTCTAGTGGGGCAAAAAGGAGAGAATGTGTAAAACAAAATGATAATGAAATAATAATGTAAAAAATATAATTATAATGAAAAAGTATAGATGAATTGAATAAAAATCAATAATAAATATAAAAGAATCTAATAATGAAAATATATATATATATATATATTAATAAAGAAAAATTCTGGAACTTAAAAGACAAGTATCAGACATAATCATAATATCAATGGAAAAGCTCAAAAAATGAGCTTGGAAAAACTTAAAAGAAAAAACTTAAAAGAATAAACCAAAACCTAAAATAAATCCAGAAAATATATAAAAAAATACATAGAAAATAGATATATAAAAAAAATATATAAAACTGTTAAAAGGTTTTGGCCTGAATAAAGTGTTATACTATTTTGCATGCTCAAATCTTGTAATTTTTGTAAAAATAAATTATATGTTTTGCAGATTGTTGCTTGTAAGATTTCCTCCTTAGCCATTCTCCCATTCTTAAAAAATGTACCGTATTTATCGGCGTATAACACGCACTTTTTTCCCCTGAAAAGAGGGGAAAAATTGTGGGTGCGTGTTATACGCCGATATCCCATAATTACTTACCTGTCCTGAAGCGTGGGCCGGCTTCACAGCGCGCACCGCGGTACAGGAACTTTAATTTAAGGTTCCGGTTTCCGGCGGGACTGAAAGGAAGTGTGCACAATAGTGTGCACACTTCCTTTCAGTCCCGCCGGAAACCGGAACCTTAAATTAAAGTTCCTGTACCGCGGTGCGCGCTGTGAAGCCGGCCCACGCTTCAGGACAGGTAAGTAATTATGGGAGGGGAGGAAAGTACACTATGGGAGGGGAGGGGAGGGGGAGGAAAGTACACTATGGGAGGGGAGGGGGAGGAAAGTACACTATGGGAGGGGAGGGGGAGGAAAGTACACTATGGGAGGGGAGGGGGAGGAAAGTACACTATGGGAGGGGAGGGGGAGGAAAGTACACTATGGGAGGGTAGGGAGGGGAAGTACACTATGGGAGGGGAGGGGGGGGGAAGTACACTATGGGAGGGAAGGGGGAGGAAAGTACACTATGGGAGGGGAGGGGGGGGAAGTACACTATGGGAGGGGAGGGGGGGAAAGTACACTATGGGAGGGGAGGGGGGGAAGTACACTATGGGAGGGGAGGGGGGGAAGTACACTATGGGAGGGGAGGGGGGGGAAGTACACTATGGGAGGGGAGGGGGGGAAGTACACTATGGGAGGGGAGGGGGGGGGAATACTATGGGAGGGGGGGAGAATACTATGGGAGGGGAGGGGGGAGAATACTATGGGAGGGGAGGGGGGAGAATACTATGGGAGGGGGGGGAGAATACTATGGGAGGGGGGGAGAATACTATGGGAGGGGAGGGGAGGGGAGAATACTATGGGAGGGGAGGGGGGAGAATACTATGGGAGGGGAGGGGGGAGAATACTATGGGAGGGGAGGGGGGAGAATACTATGGGAGGGGAGGGGGGATAATACTATGGGAGGGGAGGGGGGGAGAATACTATGGGAGGGGAGGGGGGAGAATACTATGGGAGGGGAGGGGGGAGAATACTATGGGAGGGGAGGGGGGGAGAATACTATGGGAGGGGAGGGGGGGATAATACTATGGGAGGGGGGAGAATACTATGGGAGGAGGGGGGGAGAATACTATGGGAGGAGGGGGAGAATACTATGGGAGGAGGGGGGGAATACTATGGGAGGAGGGGGGAATACTATGGGAGGGGGGAGAATACTATGGGAGGGGGGGGAGAATACTATGGAAAGGGGGGGGGACACTATGGGATGAGGGGGGAATACTATGGGATGAGGGGGGAATACTATGGGATGAGGGGGAGGGAATACTATGGCATGAGGGGGGAAATTTCCTGGAATTTCTTTCTAAAAATGAGGTGCGTGTTATACGCCTGTGCGTGTTATACGCCGATAAATACGGTACTTATCGGTGAACATGCATGGCTCAGCCACAAAAGCACAGAATCAGTTATTATTATCGCCATTTATATAGCGTCAACATATTCCGTAGCGCTTTACAATATTATGAGAGGGGGGTTTAACTATAAACAGGACAATTACAAGAAAACTTACAGGAACGACAGGTTGAAGAGGAGCCTACTCAAATGAGTTTACATCATATTAGGACATATTAGGACAAGAAATATCAATCAAATAAGGTGGGATTGAAGCAGAGCTGGAGGAGAGAGTAGAGCGCTGCCCTTTAGGAGAGAGCAAGAGACAGGTATGTAAGGTAGAGGTTACTCTGGGAGGCCATGAGCTTTCCTAAAGAGATGGTTGAACTGCTTTAAGTCAAGAGCAGCCTTCACGGAGATACTGATGCTATTTTAATAGGTGTTACTAATTTTCTAGATGTACACACCTCTGTTTTTTGTTTTTTTTGTATTACCAGCTTTACTATTATTTTTCTTCTATTGTGTTGCTTTTATGTTGTTTATTTTTAGTTTTCTTTAAGGTTTATTTGGTTGGAAGCATTAAGGAAGCCAGAACAGGACAAATTGTTTTATAATTCTTAATTTCTTGTTTTGGGTTCACAAATAACGTACTGAGACTGAGAATTCTGGGATCAACATAATAAAATATTAAAAGAGCCAAGAGTCTCAAACTCAAACAACAGTAAATGAAAAATCTAGTATGATGACCTATAACAGGAAAAATACTAAAATCCATTCCTCTCTCTGTACTATGAAAATGCTGGGATCTGATGAGTTGAGTTGATGAGTTTTTTTTTTTCTTTTGATCCCAAACTCCCATATTATCTATGTATATTAACACGAAAAAAGGGACATTTACATTTGTTTTCAAAAACACAAAAAAAGGTATTGATTGTGATTTTTTTTTCTTGTGCAAGTCACTTGATAATGAAGGGATAATAAAGGGACATGGATCAATGACTGCTAGCTTTGATTGTTAGATCATGTGCTATATAAATAATAACCAATAAATAATAATAATAATAATAATAATCAAGGAAACTATAGGTATTGCATATCAGTGGTGTCAACTTTAGTTGTTACTGGCATTGATGATATTTTTTTTCCGGTCATATATACAATAACCATGGTATGTGAACAAAATAACAAAACAAAAATACACTTATTAAATCCACTTCTTCGTGAATAAAGTTAATCTCTTCATCTATAGGTACCGTTTGGTATGAATGTAAAACTGTCTCATTATATTCTATATGAAACATTGGAACATATAAAACATCATAACCTTGACATAACACATTGAGCCTGTAATGATTCCAGCGCACTAGAAAACAGAAGCATTGCACATCCAATTAAAATCAATGGGAGTCGTTTTATACTGTTGTCAAGATTGTATATTGTCACAAAGCGAATAAGTTCCTTTTGATCTGTCTTCCTTTATGCTGTTACAGATGTTATTTGCTACAGGTCCACAAACAGTCTGTAACACTGCTCATCTTTTAAAGTTGCAAACAGAATACATCTTTGCACAATGTTGTAACCTTTGACTGCTTGATGGCCAGGTATCTAAGATGTGCAATATTTTTATTTCTATATATAATGTATTGTATTAATGAATAGCCTACTTAATTTTTGTATGCCTCTTAAGTAGTTAGCAATTAAGAATGTCCAGATACATGCTGCGTGGTCAAATTTTAAAATACAGAATTATATTTGCATTTTGTATTCTGCACTAGTGACATGCATCTCCAAGAGTCCTTGATGAGGGAGGTTTGGTAGAACGGAAAAGTCAGAATAAATGTTAGTCACACAAGCTCAAGAGTTTGTGTTCCATCTAAAAGTTAATCACAGGTGACTTTATCTCTATTTTTTTTCCTTTACGAGGGACGATGCCAACAAGGGTTACTAATAAACATTGTTTTATTAAAACACTATTTTTTGTTGGAGTAACACTTTAAAGAATAACTTATGTAAGTTATTGAATATGGAATACCCTCCAAAAGAAGTTACGATATTAGACTATTTCAATAACATTTGGGATAAATACTGTTCTCTATAAAAACATAAACAACTAAAACAAAACTGTGTTTATAGATAAGGACCAGACAATGATCTTGAAAGAGTTTTGTTTATCAAGCTCCAATATCCTTCTGGGACCCAGCCCATTAACTTGTGTCCTCTATACTGAACAATTCTTTTGAAAGTCTATCAATCTCTGCCGTATTGTAAAGAGGATACCCTGGGCTTTCCAGTCATTCTAAAGACTGGGATGCTGGGAACTTCGTCTTCCTTTTAATCAAAAATGGATAGAAACTGGAAGACAATTTTTTGTTCTCGGATCCCAGTAGGATATAATAATGCAAATGATGGGAAACAGTATGAGAGCAATTTCTCTTACATGAGAATGTGTCTCAAACACTATTGATTGCTAATCTAAAAACTGTTTGTGTTGTGAAGCAGGTGCCTTGTTGGTAGCTGACCTGGGCTGATGCTCAAAGTGGGGTCCTGAAAAGTTCTTGGTCATACTTCCCTGTAATATTGAGGGAAACATAACACCTCCAAAAGACACAATCTGTGACACATTAACACACAATTTAATTAATTAATTAATTAGCACAGTATATGGATATTGCTGTGGGTGCAGGGCTTTAACCACTTCCCTCCCTCTTTTAACCCCTTAAGACCGCAGCCAAATGTACAAAAAAACTTAAACAAAACCTGGCATTTGCGCTATATGTCTGTCCAACCGTAATTCACCTCTTTCATATTAAATGCACCCACACTTATTATATATCATTTTATTCAGGGGAAACAGGGCTTTCGTTTAACATCAAATATTTAGGTATGGAACATAATTTAATATGAAAAAAATATTAAAAAATGGGAGAAAATAAGAATTTTTTCAATTGTTTTAGTTCTACGTGACATTTTAACTGTGAATGTCAAAATACTGTTTGCTTTTACTGCAATACAATACACATATTTGGATTCAGCGATGTCTCATGTGTAAAACAGTACCCCCTATGTACAGGTTTTATGGTGTTTTGGGAAGTTACAGGGTCAAATATAGCGTGTTACATATTTCAGTTTTTTCACATTGAAATTCGCCAGATTGGTTACGTTGCCTTTGAGACCATATGGTAGCCCAGGAATAAGAATTACCCCCATGATAGCATACCATTTGCAAAAGTAGACAACCCAAGGTATTGCAAATGGAGTATGTCCAGTCTTTTTTAGAAGCCACTTGGTCACAAACACTGGCCAAAGTTAGTGTTAATATTTGAAAATGCAAAAAATGAATTTGAACGCAAATTTTGGCCAGTGTTTGTGACTAAGTGGCTACTAAAAAATACTGAACATACCCTATTTGCAATACCCTGGGTTGTCTACTATTGCAAATGGTATGACATCATGGGGATAATTTTCATTCCTGGGCTACCATACGGTCTCAAAGGCAGCCTGACGAATTTTAATGTGAAAAAACTGAAACGCAAACCTTATATTTGACTCTGTAACTTTTGAAAACACCATAAAACCTGTACATGAGGGGTACTGTTATACTCAGGAGACTTCGCTGAACACAAATATTAGTGTTTCAAAACAGTAAAACGTATCACAACAATTATATCGTCAGTGTAAGTGCCATTTGTGTGTGAAAAATGCAAACAATTTCACTGTCACTGACGATATCGTCGTTGTAATATATTTTACTGTTTTGAAACACTAATATTTGTGTTCAGCAAAGTCTTCCGAGTACAACAGTACCCCCCATGTACAGGTTTTATGGTGCCTAGAAAGTTACAGGGTTAAATATAGTGCTAGAAAATTTAATTCTCTGAACTTTCGGCCTGGGTTGTCAGGCAGGTCCTGCAAATTGGACCTCGCGATCACATGGCCCTGGGGGGCCAAAGAGGACAGAGGGGGACTCCCTGGGCTCCCAGGTAAGTCCCCCATACCGCGATCGCCGGCGTGGGATCGCCGGCGACCGGGTAAGTAAAAAAGATCGCAGGACGTTCTATGCCATCCTGCGGCATTTGGAGCCACCAAAATAAGGACGGCATAGAACGTTCTGCGGTCGTAAGGGGTTAAATTGTATAAATATGTATAAATATTTATATTTTCAGGTACTCAATCGCCCTCAGTTCTACTTTAGGAATGATTACCATCCTGTAGAGGAAAGAAGTCTATGCTAGAACTAGTCACTGATTTAAAGGCTGGAAGTATGTTGCAAAGTTAGCTCACCCCCTGCTTTCAAATAGTGCAGGATGTTTCAATTAGTCATATCCTTTCTACAGTCAAAGAGGGGTAGGGAAGTAAATAGCTTTTATCATTTCACTGTTGGCGTTACATTTGCAGTCTGGAGCATGATACAGAGTGCTATAGTAGTTTTAAATACCTTTATTTTGGAAATGTATGATTTAACTATATTTACTGTGTGTGGGCAAGGGCATTATTTTTACATAAGGTAACAATTTATAGTAAATAATAAAGATAATCTGTCCTATAATATTATCATTTTAAAACATGCCACAAGATGAAATTGTGTAGGAAATAGACCCACTTTATAAAATCAAATATATTTTCTATACAGGAAAAATGAAAAAAAGGAAAGAAAAAAAATGATATTTACATAGTTAACCAAATTTTCATAGAATTCGAAATCAAACCCAGTTTTGTTTCTGCTACATATATCTGTAGGTAGAAAAATGTCCGTGATTTATTGATGGTAGTTAGACTTACTGAAAAAGACTGGCTGTCTTCATTCACAAGTATGTAGGAGGAAGTGTAACAAATTGAACGTATTACAGCTAAATACTAATGCAACAATTATCCTTAAAGTAAGCTGCTATCTAAACTGTTGCTCGAGCTCTGGCTTGAACATAAAAGTCTATCTTTACCCAATCGTGAGAGTAGCAAAGAAACAAACTAAATTGAAAAGATATGTCCCCAAATAGCGCTGTAGTCAATAAGTTAAAGCTTTCTAAACTGTGTCTTGAAGGGCACCTGTTCTGTATTGATTTGCTATCGGCTAATCTAAAGTAAGCGCCATTGAAGAAAGATGAAATGATTTAGAAGAAAAAAAAACTGCATATATAATACTGGCTTCTCAAAAAGTCCTTGATCTCTAGACAAATTTTACTTCATTCTGCACATTTCTGACTTCTATCGATATTATTATGTATTGCCCATGACAAAAACAGTCGGTAAAAATTGTCCAGAGATCAAGGACTTTTTGAGAAGCAGGTATTATATATGCAGTTTTTTTTTTCTAAATAATTTAATATTTCCAAAATGGCGCTAACCTTAGATTGTGATTAGCCAGTGAGGTCAGTCTGTATCTCCAGCCCTGTTTCTCAACAATAAGGGCTTCTCTCATGGGCACCCTCCACTGCAGTGTCGGTCAACTAAGATCATGGTAAAAACTGATGGCGTGTTGTCCAAACATATATGACATTTGTCTTTTGACTGCTGCCATAAGTGCATCTTTGTCGGCCCATGATTGGAAGCACAGTGTGATGTCCCTAGAGGGAGATGTTTTGGTAGAAGGTCATCCTGGTAGGCGGTATAGTCCCTCCAAAGTTAGGCCTTTAGCCTGCTTGTGTGTCAATTTGGATGAGAGAAAACGCCTAATGAGTTGTGGCAGTTCACCAGCATCCACAGTGTCTGGGATCCCCTTCACCTTGAGATTGTGCTGTCTTGCAGCATCTTCCAGCTGCCCAGCTTTAGCACTCAGTAGTGTGCACTGTTCGGTGAGGTTCTGGATTTGGGTTGCAGCTGCATCTTGCCTTTGTCCTAGGCTTTTGATGTCACCTTCTGTGGCTTGAATGCCACCAGACAGTGAGCTGAGGTCTTTCTTCAGTGTGCCTATCTCTGAGGCAAAGAAGGCTTTTAAGTCGGCCACCATGGTATTGAGGTCCATTTTCATGGCTAGTTGAGGTTCCCTTCTACCTAGTGACAGTGCTTGGTTGCCCCCCAGCTGAGGTAGGAGCTCTTCTTCCTCCTGGTCTTCTTTGTCAGAGGCTGAGGAAAAGCCATGAGGTTGGCCTGGGAGTGCATCCGCCATCTTGGGCCTTGGAGTCAGAGAGGAGAAGGCCGATATCGTGGGTTTGACCCCCACCAGACCCTGAAGACTTTCTGGATTGTTTCCTCATGGCTTTCTGCATCGTTTTTTATATTATGTTATTAGAAGCCAAAAGTTGCTTTTGTTTATGCCTGTGAATCACTTCAATGTGGTCCGGTCAGGGCCGGCGCTACCATCAGGCTGACCGGATGGAGGGAAGCGCACTGCGCACCCCTCCAGCCGGTGTCATGCCTCAACTACCGGTAGTTTCTTGTCTCTTCCGGGTTGACGGAGTTTAGCCACACCCCTTCTCTGACGCGGTCTCCCCACGTTACATAATGCAACCGTGCCAGATACAAGACGCTGGATTATTGAACAGCGTTACCGCGATATTAACCCGGCTAAAAGTTTCTCTGCGACCTCTATTGTGTACCGAACCGGACTGGAATTCTACTTACCCTCCTTCTCCTCTCCTCGACCACGGCTAGTATCTGGACTTTCCTCATCCTGCCTGAGAAACAACCCTCCCCGGAGGAGAACTCCGGGAACCTGATTTTTCACCCTTTGGAAGCTAAGTCAATTGTTATATCTGTGATAAGAGCTTACCTTCTCTCAAAACCGCTAAGCATTCCTGCCATAGTCTGCTCTCAAGTTTGCCAAGCATTTCTGCTACAGCCTGCTCTCACGTCCGTTAAGCATTCAGGCTACAGCTGCTTCCAGGCCTGCTATCTCCGACTCCAAAACGAATCACTCCTGTTAGAACTTCATTTCTAAATTCCTCCATTTCCTTAAAACTTGCAAACACCAATGTGTTAGATTGCATGTATATCGGAAGCTGCTTACTCCAATTAAACCAACAGCGAAGTAATTAAAGATACAGTACCTGTATTTTCCATTATTGAATACACAGTTCCTATTCTATTCTCTAAGTATCCTAATCAACAATCTAAGTCCTAAGAAATCTGCAGTTGTGCTCCATATCAACCTATGTAAACGTTACAGCCGGTTACTATTGGTAGCGTGGCCGAGCCCAGAGATTCCTGCCCGCGGAGCCCAGCCTCAGCCCGCCAACCTCCTACCCTGGTGTCTGCCGACTGCCGCAAGCTGTGTGGAGGGGGCGGGGATATGACATCATATCCCTGCTCCCTGTGTACCGCACAGCGCGGCTGGCGCCCAGTGATGGGGCTGGGCTGCAGGACAGCATGCACCCAGGGGACAAGATTGAACTGTACAAATGTAAGTATGTATGTCTCTGTATGTATGTCTCTGTCTGTATGTATGTATGTAAGTATGTATGTCTCTGTCTGTATGTCTCTGTCTGTATGTCTCTGTCTGTATGTCTCTGTCTGTATGTATGTAAGTATGTATGTCTCTGTCTGTATGTCTCTCTCTGTATGTATGTATGTCTCTATCTGTATGTATGTCTCTGTATGTATGTATGTATGTCTCTATGTCTCTCTGTATGTCTCTCTCTGTATGTCTCTGTACGTATGCATGTATGTATGTCTCTGTCTGTATGTCTCTGTACGTATGTATGTATGTGTGTCTCTGTATGTATGTATGTATGTATGTCTCTGTCTGTATGTCTCTCTCTGTATGTATGTATGTCTCTATCTGTATGTCTCTCTCTGTATGTATGTATGTATGTATGTCTCTGTCTGTATGTCTCTCTCTGTATGTCTCTCTCTGTATGTATGTATGTCTCTGTCTGTATGTCTCTGTATGTATGTATGTATGTATGTATGTCTCTGTACGTATGTATGTATGTGTGTCTCTGTATGTATGTATGTATGTCTCTGTCTGTATGTCTCTGTATGTATGTATGTATGTCTCTGTATCCATGCATATATGTATCTGTATGCATGTGTGTAACTCTGTGCCTTTATGTCTCTGTATGTATGGATGTATGTATGTGTCTGTGTGTCTCTGTATGTCTTTGTATGCATGTTTCTGTAAGTATGTGTCTGTATGGCGGTTTGCCTCTGTATGTATGTATGTTTGTATGTATGTGTCTGTATGTCTTGTATGTATGTTTACGTATGCCTGTATGTACTTATGTATGTTTATGTATGCCTGTATGTCTCTGTATGTATATGTATGCCTGTATGTCTTTGTATGTATGTCTCTGTATGCCTGTATATATGTGTCTATATGGCGGTATGTCTCTGTATGCATGCATGTCTTTGTATGCCTGTATGTATGTATGCCTGTATGTTTCTGTATGCCTGTATGTATCTGTATGTATGTATGTGCCTGTATGTCTTTGTATGTATTTTTCTGTATGCCTGTATGTCTCTGTATGCCTGTATGTGTCTGTATGACGGTATGCCTCTGTATGTATGCATGTCTTTATATGCCTTCTTGTCTCAGTATGCATGTATGTATTTGCCTGTATGTCTCTGACTGTATGTGTCTGTGTCTGTATGTCTCTGTATGATTATTTCTGTGTTTGTATGACAGTGTACCTGTGTGACTGAAAAATGATGCCTGTGGCTTGGGAGGAAATACACACAGGTGAAGATACATTTTTTTTTTTTTAAAGGAGGGTGAGGGGCGCCAAAATGCATCTTCGCCTGTGTAACTAAAAATCCTAGCACCGGCCCTGGGTCCGGTTGACGGAGCTCGGGACTCATGCATCTGATCAGAGGGCTGGCTAGCTCTGCCCCCCCATTTTGGCTTTATTTTTGTTAAATCATGATACAGTGTAATAATTAATGTGTTGTTGTTCATCTAAAGTTGTATTTACCTAATTTTGAAACCTGCTAAGGATGATTGTTATGTCCTGATATGTAAAACCATAGAATTCAAATAGTATGTACTTTCTTTTTCCCATGACAGTACAGTGACCAACCAGAACATTAAAACCACTAACAGGATAATTTAGTAATATAGATTATAGCCTTACAATTAAACCTGTCAAGGTGGGGATACATAAAGCAGCAAGTGAACAGTCCGTTCTTGAAATTCATGTGTTGGAAGCAGGAAAAATGGGCAAGTGAAAATATCTGATTGAATTTGACAAGGGCCCAATAGTGATGGCTAGATGACTGGATCAGAAAGACAAGTCTTCTGGGTGTTCCTGGTATGCAGTGGTTGATACCTACCAAAAGTGGTGCAAGGAAGGACAACCGGTGAACTGGTGTCAAGGCCATGTGTACCCAAGGCTCATTGATGCATGTGGGGAGCAAAGGCTAGCCCATCTGGTCACATCACATAGAAAAGCTACTGTATCTTGAATTGCTTAAAACATAATATGGCCATGATAGAAAGGTGTCAGAACACACAGCACATAGCAGTTCGCTGCATAGCCGCAGACCAGTGAACATGGCCATGATGACCCCTGTCCACCACTGAAAGCACCTTCATTGGGGACATGAGCATCACAAGTAGACCATAAAGCAGTGGAAGAAAGTTGGCTGATCTGATAAATCACATTTTCTTTTAAGTGGATGGCTGGGTGTGTGTGCATTGTTTACCTGGGGAAGAGATTTGGAAGCACGTTGGCAAGAAAGCAGGCAAGTAGAGGCCGCGTTAGGATCTGGGCAATGTTCTGCTTGGAAATTGTGGGTTCTGTCATTCATGTAGATGTTAATTTGAAACATACCATTTACCTAGAGATTGTTGCAGACCACATATACCCCTTTTGACAATGGTGTTCCCTGATATCAGTGGCCTCTTTCAGCAAGATAATGCACAATGCCACACTGCAAAAAATGTTCAGGAATGATTTGAGAAACATGGCAAAGAGTGCAAGGTGTTGCACTGACCTCCAAATTCCCCATATCTCAATCTGATTGAGCATCTGTGGTATGTGGTGGGACAACAAACCCAATTTATGGAGTTCCCACCTAACAACTTGCAGGACTTAAAGTATGTGCTGCTATTGTCTTGATGCCAGAACCACAGGACACATTCAGAGTTGAGTTCAAAGCTGTTTGGGCAGCATGAGCCAGACATGTGTGATATTAGACAGGTGGTTTTAATGCTGTGGCTGATCTATCTCTCTCTCTCTCTCTATATCTATATATATATATATATATATATATATATATATATATACACACACACACACATCAAAACTGCAGTGGAAATCAGTCTCTTTGCAACAGAACCACTGCATTTAGCTGTAGTTGTTATTGTTCTTAAAGTGTCCCTTTAAATCTAATAATCATTTTAAGATATTATCATTTTGGAAAGATTCTGGGTCTCTATGTAAGCTTGCTATGCAGTGACATCAAAGCAATCTGGCATATTTGTAGTGCATTGCAAGAATATCATTCAGTCACCAAAAGAGTTCTTCTGTCTTTTATTATAAAATGTAATGTAGGATTTTTCTTACATAATCAGTTTTATTAAAAAAAAAACATGAAACAAATATAAACATAGTTATATGAGCAGATCCTATGTTCTAATGAACAGTAAAATAAAAATAGCTATCACATCAACATAGACAAACAGATTCATCTTTCACCATCGTACCACCAGTTGCCAAGATATATTTTCTCTGTACACTAGTCATCTGCCAAGGCAAGTGCATCCACAGTCTTAAGCAGAGCCTGGAAATTCACTCCTGTAGACCATAATACATTCTAATCATCTTAGAATCACACTTGCAGCTTGTGAAGCATGATGGGAGTTTTATTTCATGGCAGTTAAAGTGCCAGAGATTTCCTATCTGTGATTTGCAGTACAATGTCATTAGGCAGTAAAATACATTAAACATACATGGTCTTTTAGTGAACCACAACCACACTGAAGAAAATATATACAGTAATCATCTTCAATTAACATTCACCCTTCAGCAGCATATAATTAAAATACATTTGCATATGAAAATACAGATGATTTATTTAAAAATGTGAAAAACATAAAATATATCACATTATAGCACTCAGACTTGAATTAGGATTCACCCTAGATGAAATTCAGGATGAAATGGCTTCTCTATTGTGAGGGAAATTCATTTAGTGCTAAAAAGGAGAAAATCCGCTCTTTCTTTTTCTAAAAGAAAACAAACAAAAAAAAATAATAATTGGAAAAGCAGTTATAATGTGATTAAAAACTACAGATGTAGTACATCAAACAGACTGCAAGACTGCATTATACTATCAATGAAAGCATACAAAGGAGAAAGTCTCATTCAGGTGCATTACTGGAACTAAAAAGGTCTTTCGTGCATAAAAATTGGAAAATTATAAAGCTTCCTCTATTATTTGTTTTGCTCTTGCTCTAGATATTGCAAATGTCGATAGAATAGTAGTGATTTCTTGAATGAAAATAGCTTTTACATTTCAAACATATTTATTAAATTATCTTTCCTGCAATACCACCACAACTTAAGCATTCACGTTAATCAAATATATTAATTACAATTGCCAGTTATTAAAACTGTGGGGATTATATTGAAATAGAAATGTTGAATATTCTAATATGAAGGTTTCTGGTAGGATGATGGTTTTCATGGAAGCATTATTATTTGCATTTATATTACGCCAACATATTCCACAGCGCTATACAATTATAGAAAGGGGTGAAGGGTGCCCTGCTCAAATAAGCTTAAAGGGGCTCTTTAAGTACCACGACCACTTCATCAGACTGAAGTTGTCTGTGTGCTGTGCCCCTGTCTGTTTAACCCTGCAAATAAATATTAGAAATAATTACATTGCAGAGTTAACTCAACCTCTAGTGGCAGTCTTCCAGCTTTGCATGAAGACAGCCACTAGCGTTTAACATCTTCAAATTCCGCACACAACAGCATTGATCCAATGCTGTCCTATTGGGAATAATGAATTCTCAGCAAGAGCCATGCATGTGCATGCGCACTAGATCCCACCATCACTGTGTGTTGGGGGAAGAGGAAACCTTTTCAGAGTCGAGGGAGCCTTGGCGCCAAAAAAAAAAAGGGATTACTAGGATTTCAATATGAGTTCCCTTCTTCTAAGACAGCGAGATTACCACTGCTCTAACCAGCCAATATATAAAACAATCTTATTTTCCTTTCTCAAATACCAACATATTATGCAGCGCTGTACAAAAGGTTTATGATTTTTTTTTTAATTAAGTGATGCTCAACTCTCACATTACCACCACAAATAACCAGGTAGTAAGTGACAAGTTGTACTCAAGAACAATTATTATTATTAAAGTTTTTCATTTTTTAATAGATTTTCAAATAGTTTTTTTTATGAAGAATTTTAAATATTCTTTATAATAATCAGCAATAAATGGGATAAAAAGGTTACAAGAAAGAAAAAATGGAAAAAAAAAGGGAATTTTCATACTAACTTATGTTGTTAAAATTCATGAAATGTTGTTGAAGGAACTCAATTGTTCTACTGACTTTGGGTTACATACTGAGCAACCCAATACAAATATTACAATATTTGGTACATTTGGTTACATAAAAATCAACCCATTTGATGGAGGGTTAGTACAAGATAACTTCAATCTGATTATTTGTCTGCATTAACTTGTGTTCTGATGAACAGTCATGCACACTGCTCAGATGAAAATACCCTCCTAATTTTAAAAACATTCAGGTATAGTCACTAAACTGTGAATTGCTGGGAACTGATTAGGAAGTTTCAAATTTTGAAGCCAAAATTGCCAATTTGGAAAAACACCCCACCTTTTTTTTTCTTAATTGGCTATTTTGGTCTTGAATTAGACATTTTTTGGACAAGTCCAAGCAATAGTGATATCACTGAATGCGGGAATGCCATTGACAACATTGTTAAAGCACATGAATGAATTCTTACCTGGAACAATCTGGGCCAGTCCAGCTTGGGGGACAATGGCATCTGTTTGGTCTTATACATCTACCTCCATTTAAGCAAGGAGAGTGACACACAGCTGAAACAACATATATACTGTGAAGGATAACTTGCATTGATAATTTAAGGTTAGTTTAACGTTGAGCTCTTTATCCTTTTACGTATTTTTTTTATTGTTCTTGGTTTGCTTAAATATACACATTGTAAAGTGCTGCAAAATAGGTTGGTATTCTATAAATAATATTAAAGAGGCACTGTCATGGGCGAATCACATTTTTTTTTAACACCCCTGCTGACTCCACTACTTATAATTGTCCCCATAGTCACCCCCAAATGCCCCTAAGTCCCCCCCCCATATTACCTATTTTTTAATCTTTAGTTTCTGCCCGGACTTAGGTCCTGGACACCGCCATCTTTGTGTGGGTAGCTGAAGTCCTTATGGAACACATCATCTGCCCACACTGGATAGCGCTGTGAAATTCCCGCGCATGCCCAGTTAAACACTTGGGCATGCGAACGTGAATTTCATCTATTCATTTATTCGCCAGAAAGACAAATAAATGAATAGAAATGTCAAACGAATGAACGAAGAGTTCGTCGTTCATTCGTTTGGTTTATTTACAAGGAGGGTGCTACCGGCACACAGCACCCTCCTTGTAATATGTAAAAATAGAATATGACCCCCATAATAGCATGAGGGAGATTAAAATCTCCCGAATGCTACTACTAGCAGCGGGTGGGGGCCCTAAATGAAAATGGGGGGGACCTATTGTCCTCCCCCCTGCCCCCAACCATAAGCGGCGGGTGGGGGCCCCAAATGAAAATAGGGGTGACCTATTGTCCCCCCAGCCCCCACCCATGAACGACAGGTGGGGGCCCTAAATGAAAATGGGCTTCCACCCATGATCGCTGGGTGAAGAAGGATTACTATTTTAGGTTTTTATTTTTTTCGTCTGTTTTTTTGTGCTCTTCTTTTTATATTTTAACAGTTGCGATGGGTATTATGGATTTTTATTTGGCCTTTTTTGGGGCTGAAAAAAGAAGATTTTTGAAAAAAGAAGACATCAAATGGTAAGTTATTTTTTATTTACAGGTATTTAGTCTTCTTGTCCCCTTCTCACTATTTTTAGTAAAAGATTTTGAGTGGGGGAGATGAACAGGGGCATGGGGCCCTCTAGTTACCTAGTGGGGTTTACATTTAGCTATGGGTGGGCACCCGAGGGGGAGGACAATAGGTCCAACCCCCCCCCCCCATAGTGATTTAGGGCCCCCACCCACCACTCATGGGTGGGGCCGGGGAGGAGAACAATAGGTCCCCCCCATTTTCATTTAGGGCGCCACCCGCTGCTCATGGGTGGAGGCCAGGTAGGGACGCTAGGTCCCCCCTTCAGTTTAATAGCCCCCACTCGCGCGGCATGGGTGGGGGCTCAGGAGGGGGGACACTAGTCACAGGCTGCTCGCTGTTTAGTAGACGCTGTTTAGTACTAACTACTTAGTATTAGTAAATTTGGCCGAAAGACCAATTAGGTCTTTCAGCCTTTTGGTAGATAGCTCCCTGATACCATGGAAATTAGGGATTTATCTACTAAGCAGCTGCATTCGAATGAAATTCCGATCCGAACAAAGTCCCGTATTGTCTCCTAACATGAATGAACAAACTGTTCTCATTCTGTTAGGACGAAATTTGGTAGTTTCGCCGGCGCCCTGTCTAAATGACAGGACGTTCGAGAATACTGACAGGAAGCATCGCAAGATCACAGAGGAAAGGTAAGAATTTGGGGAAAATTTCTCTGACCACAGGAAACGGAGCACAGTTTGCTCCTCGGCTGGTCAGAGATGGTCAGGCATAGTAAACCTCCATATGACAAAATAGTCCCTACTTTGTCTTATGTTTTAAAGAAAACTAGAGCAGACAGGAAGAAATTAAGATCCTGACAGAAGGAGAGAAGAGGAATCGATTCTAGAGAGGTAAGTTTGGCATGACAGTGCCGCTTTAATACAAGATAGAAAGTCAGTTTGGCAAATCAGGAATATTTCTTAATGAGGTTTCTCACATATTTGGGGCAAAGCCTACTTAACAGTTCTTTATGACCAATCATTTAAAAACAGAGGGACTTAAAGCGAAATTATACCAAATAATATTTTTGTAGATTTTATCCATTGGCTTTAAAACCCCTTAGTGGTGCCATTATTAGCTTTCCAAATTATTATAATACTGTTAGAAACACTTCCCAAATGATTTACATACTGAAGTAACCATTAAATCTATGGTTATTTTTTATATGGAGCATTTGAAGAATTTTTACAACAGTATTGAATCATTTGGAAAGCTTATTAAATGAGGTCTGCAATAAAATAAAATCATCTGTTCTTACATATTCTATGCATGTTGACTTGTGTTATAAATTAATTTGCATGGTGACCAATACTCACACTCTGAAGTGAAACATAGGAGCAAATTATTTATACACCTAGTACCATATTAGCTAAACAATTATACACAAAGCATACCAACTTTATACCACACTTCATAAACCACACAAGAAAATCAACAATTATTATCCTTTGCTTTGATGTGTGATTTTGAAAGCACAATTTTTTTGGGACAGTTATGTACTTGAGCAGTTGAGCTTTGCATTCATCACAATATCTGTCCATTGATGATTGACATACCACACAGGATAAATATTAGGCAAAATTACAACCAGATATTATTTCACTGTGATTTGTTCATAAAATGCTATTATTAAAAAAAAAATGTGAAAAGGTTTAAATGTATTAATTTTTCAAGATTGTAATGCGCATGGTTTGCATATGGAGTGAAAATTATTGTATGTGTCACTAATTCACAGGTTTCTCATGTCTTACTCTTAATTCATCAGCAGCACACAGGTAGAACACAAGTTAATAAAAACATTCACACATCAAGTTGAACTGACAATACAACAAGGATTAGAAGCATAAGGGCATGGTGCAAAAATACATTTGGGGATATGCATTCCAAAATAGTATTCAGATTAAAAAAAAACATTCCAAACACCATAACTAATGCAGCAATAGTGTCAAGGGTGCCCTGGCATTTCCCTAATGTAAGGAGTCAAACTGTTTAGTAATATCTTGACATCTTACCTAGGGACTGCCGGGCGCTGCTTTACACCCACTCTCTGCTTGAATATCTCTTCATTGAGCTAAGCCTAACAATGCAGGGCTTAGCTCATTGACTGAGGAAGCTCTGCTGATGGTCTCTGGCTGTGTATATGTGACTTTGGGTGACTGCGTGTTTGTGACTGTGTGTAACTGTGAGTGACTGTATGTGTCACTGTGTGCATGTGACTTTATGTGACTGCATATATGTGTGACTGCGTGTCTTAGTATACATGTGACTGTGTTTCTAATAACGTGATTATATTATGACACTGTATTATTGTGTGTCTGTGTATGGAGGAGGAAGGGGTGCCAACATATACATCTGCTGGGAAGGAGAGCTAAAGGAAGCTGCTGAATTGGAGCTTCTGACATTCCTTCTGGCTAGAGAGTAGCAGTGCCCAGCAGACCCTATATAATAAGGCATTACTAGACGGTTTGCTCAGGGCACACTTGGCACCATAACCAGTACAGCACGTTTTAGTGGAAATGGTGGTTGGAGTGTTCCTTGAAAGCATAACACAGTCTTAGTTTTTGATTTCTCTCCATTTGTATTGATGAAGATGGTATATGCTTACCAAGATGACAACGTGACCCAGTCCAACCTGGTTGACAATCACACTTATATGGTGCTGTACAGCGACCTCCGTTTAAACAAGGCAAGATGCAGATGGCTAAATAAAAAATGAGACAGGATCATGTTAGGACATATATTTAAAAATTAATAAGATTCATTATGACCACTGAAGTGTACTAGAGTGCAAGTGTCCTCCACAGGCACACTCTGTTCTCTTATGGATAGCAGAATCTTCAAAAACATGATTTGAATGGTTTGAAAATTGTCTGCCATTTTAATAAAATTTTCTTTAATTTAAAACAGGGCTCATGTGAAAAGCCTTTATACAATGAACACAGGGAAAATATATTTGACAGGATTGTATTTATGTATTTAACCCCTTAAGGACACATGACATGTGTGACATGTCATGATTCCCTTTTATTCCAGAAGTTTGGTCCTTAAGGGGTTAAAGTAAAAGGTCACACTAAATATTATGGATATATATATATATGTGATTTTTTTCACATGAACATTATTTTAACCAATCACCTAATCAATATTAATGCAAAGATATGAAACATAAATCAGAGAATCATGTGTGTTTAGCGTGCAGTTTCTATGCAGGAAGTTCTAAGACAAAGGAAAGGTCCTAGCTGTTGAGCTGACTGGTTGCACTGCGTCTGAGTTGCGAGCAGATTTCAGCAATTCAACCTGATTTAAAGCAATTATACTTACTCACGCTTCTTCAGATTTGCATTTCTTCACAGAAAATGAAATGAAGAAGAGGGCAACAACAAAAATCAGGTGTGAATTACCCTGATGGAGACTAAGATATAGTAATTCTGTTTTTGAATTCTATGAAGAAACATGCTTCCCAAGAGCCTGACTCCCTAAAACTTTGGGCTCTCTGTCTTCTGATTCAGACAACTAAAATTCCAAAATATGATGGTTTGCAATGAATATCCACTGTGGGGGATGACAGCTTCCTTGCTGCTAAGAATGATCAACCAGATCCATCACATTTCTTCAAGTTTCACTCTTTCCTTTTATGTGGACCTGAGAGTCTAATCTACAACTTATTGATAGAGATATATAATTATTAAAATGTACACTACTTTCCACATGCCTCTAACATCCTCATTCTTAAGAAAAAATTATCATAGTTGACACCTGCCACTAACCAGCAATGTTTACACATATCTGGTTTTTTACCAAAATCCCATTTATTTAGTTGACGTCACGGCCGCAGAAATAGCTACCATTTGAGCCTGAAACTCCTTGAGGGAATATTGCTAGTCTTTTAGGTGAGGCTGTTGATTTTTTTTTCTACACAGTATAATCCTGTCTAATGTTACATTTTTGCAAACATTAACCCTACTGGTGCACTACTACTTACAGATGTTAAAAATGTGCTGTTGGCTGGGAAGTAATATAATAGCTGAGTGCTTCAACTGACTCTCATTATATTAGGTGGGCTATCTGGAGTTAAAGGATCACTATAGGGTCAGGAACACAAACATGTATTCCTGACCCTATCGTGTCAAAACCACCATCTAGCCCCCCCCCCGGGTCCCTCATGCCTCCATAAAGATAGCAAAATCTTACTGTATTCAAGCCTGAAGCTGTAGATCTGCATGCTGTTTGTCTCAGAAAAACAAGCAGTCTGCTGACATCATCAGAAGTGGTAGCCTGATCCAATCAGAATGCTTCCCAATAGGATTGGCTGAGACTGACAAAGAGGCAGATCAGGGGCAGAGCCAGCATGATTCAAACACAGCCCTGGCCAATCAGCATCTCCTCATAGAGATGAATTGAATCAATGAATCTCTATGAGGAAAGTTCAGTGTCTGCATGCAGAGGGAGGAGACACTGAATGTTTGGATACATTTTAGGCAGCCATGACCCAGGAAGGATCTCTAACAGCTATCTGAGGAGTGGCCAGTGAAGTTATCACTAGGTTGTAAACACTGCATTTTCTCAGAAAATATAGTGTTTACAGCAAAAAGCCTGAAGGTTATGATTCTACTCAGCAAAACAAATTCAATAAGCTGTAGTTGTTCTGGTCACTATAGTGTTAGTTTTGATTGACTGCATGAATAGATATAATTAATCCTGTAACTAGGCACATTAAACACTATTATACATATTTTAAGTCAATGCTTTTATATATTTTGCATGTTTTATCAAAAGTGTGGCTTATTTAATCAGTTATTCTTCATATTTCTACATAAACTGCATAGACCATGCTAAAACACATATACCGTATATACTCGAGTATAAGCCGAGTTTTTTAGCACATTTTTTGTGCTAAAAAAACCCAACTCGGCTTATACTCGAGTCAATAGTCTGTATTATGGCAATTTGCATTGCCATAATACAGACTGGGGGAGCGGGGTGCTGGCAGAGCTGTACTTACCTTTCCTGCAGCTCCTGTCAGCTCTCTCCTCCTCCGCGCCGTCCGTTCAGCACCTCGGTCAACTCCCAGTGTAAGTCTCGCGAGAGCCGCGGCTCTCGCAAGACTTACAGTGTGAGCTGACAGAGGGAGCTGACCGGACGGCGCGGAGGAGGAGAGAGCTGACAGGAGCTGCAGGAGAGGTAAGTACAGCTCTGCCAGCCCCCCTCTCCCCCCACTGAACTACCAATGCCACTGGACCACCAGGGAAGGAGCCCCCCTCCCTGCCATGTAGCAAGCAGGGAGGGGGGACAAAAAAATAATAATTAGTAATAATAAAAAAAATAAATAATAATAACAATAATAATAATAATTAAATTAAACGAATACTAATAATAATAAATAATAATAAAAAAAATTAAAATAATAAAAAAAAAATTGCCCACCCCCCAGCGAGGCTCTGCAACACACACACACACACACACACACACACACACACTACACTCATACACACAGACTGCATTCATACATACACGCTGCATTCATACACACACTGCATTCATACACTCACACTGCATTCATACACTCACACTGCATTCATACACTCACACTGCATTCATACACTCACGCTGCATTCATACACACACGCTGCATTCATACACACACGCTGCATTCATACACACACGCTGCATTTATACACACACGCTGCATTCATACACACACGCTGCATTCATACACACACGCTGCACTCATACACACACGCTGCACTCATACACACACTGCATTCATACACACACGCTGCAATCATACACACACGCTGCATTCATACACACGCTGCACT